>NW_026521788.1:5000000-10000000 GCF_021234435.1 Artibeus jamaicensis | reverse complement strand
ATTCTTGCATTTAAAAGTAAGTTCTCTTGTAGTGACTCTAAATGAGAGTCAGTTTTGGTGTAAATCTCCTATGTTTTGAGTACTCATGGTTGTGCGTTTTTTTGTTTTTGTTTTTTTTGCATGTCATTGTCTCTTTCTTTTTCTCGTATTTCCCTTTCCTTATCATGAAATGCTTTGAAGTAACTGTATCAATTACACTGTGCCAAGTGCCAGCTATAGTATTGGGCATGCATTTTACCATCTCTTCAAACCCATAGCCTCTCAGTATTGCTTTTCAAACTTCTAAATCAAAACTTTCAAGATACTCAAGAGCTTACCTTGTTCTTGACAGAGGTTACTCTTTCAGATCTTCTGTGAGCAGCAGAAGCATGACAGCTAACCCCTCCTCCCCCCAATTTCTTTCTGGAGAGCTACCCTGCTAGTTTCCACAATGAAAGCTGTGTGACTGGGTTTTGTATCAAAGGGTGTCCTTGTGCACAGAGCTACACAGGTGTGAACGCTCCCCTGAAACCACTTTGTGTAGACTCTCAAAAGGATTCTCAACACTCTGCTTTAGGTTTTTAAGAGGCACTCAATGGAAAGTATGTAAGTTCTTGGATAGATACATCTTGCTTTCAAAAATTACATTTGTTATTCCCAAACTAAAAATCATAGTGAACTTCGAAACAGTGAATATGTTAATAATGATTCTGAGGGAATAGAAGTTGATGTAAAGGGTATATAAAGGTTATTGTTGCAGTCTTGTGCATGGCTCATGTCACCTACTATTTATAAATATATATCTTAAAAATATCAGTAAGAAATACCTTAAATTAAAATTTTGAATTCCATAGTTGCTTGGGGTAGAATACACACTATTGAAATGGTGACATCAATTTGCATTGTTTCTGGGAAGGAAATTCTAACAATATCTGTGAGAAAAATTAAGAGATGAACAAGAAAGTATTTCTTGTTGTTGGTATCATTTTCTTTAGAGAAGAGGATCTCTTATGAAATACTAAGTATGATGGACAAAATATCAGGAATCATCACAGTACATGACATTGAATAGGACGATAGAGATAGACACTTCATTCTTCAAAATTTCCTGAGTCTGGGTAGTGTTGTTGAGAGTTCAGAGTTAGCACTTCAGCTAGACTAAAAGCGGACAGGATGTACTTAGAGTTTTTAAATGTAGGGAAATCAATGTTCTTTTCTTATTTTGATGTATAATATAGAATCTTTTGGCATCAGGAATAAAAAGCTAAGCTTCTCTGGTGTTCCTTTGACCTGAACACTCTAATAATATGATGAGTCACACTCGGATAATTTTTATAAAGAGCCTGTGTGATTATTCTCAGTGAACAGTTGTAAACCTGTCATGTAAAATACATGGAACTGCTTAATTTGGGTTTAAAATAACGGCTCTAATTTGCAAATAATGTATCAGGACTTGACAGCCATGTAGATCTACAGGCTTTAATGGACTGGCATGTAAAAATGATAGAAGGCAATGAAAAAGAACATCTAATTCTTTAGGAAAATCCGTGTCTAAAGAAACCTGAATTCCCACTGCCACTAAATTAAAAATGCTTTATCAAATATACCTCATAATGGTAGTTTCACTAACAACTGTCTCTTTCATTGTTAAATTGGCTTTGTATGTATTTCAGGTTTCATCGGTGTTACCTTTCATAATAATGTCGAATGTGGGGCAAATATTGTTTCTTGGGAAAACAAGGCTTATTTTCAGTCCTGTGGCAATCTGAAGAAACTAGAACCATGTATGAAAGCTGCAAATGAACTAGATACTAAACCTAAGAAATTGTGTGTTTTTCAAAATTTCCGGAATTTCTTTTCCATTACCTTTCCATAATTTATCTTTTCCAGTTTATACAGTATATTTTTCTAGATCTTGGTGAGGACCATACTAGGTTTACTTATTTTACTGGCAAGGTATTTAAATTTCTCTGGCATATATTGTATCTTTTTTCCTTTTGCATTGCATTCTGAATAATATCTGTAGATTTTTTCTCTAGTTAATTAAACTAATAGATTTACTTAAATATTCCTTTCATTAAAACCTGGTATTTTAATGATATACTGAATTTAACTTCATTATCATTTTTATTCAGGAAATTGTATTCATCTGAGAGATGGTGCTTTTTTGAAGTAGCTTTCTGTTCATGATATTGATATCTATACATCTATATATCTATCTACATACATACATAGATATATAGGTGTATAGATATATAGAGTATGAACCACTGTTTCTTTATATTACATGTTTTATAATTCCAATATCTGAAATCCCTTGAGGTTTGATTTTTAATTTTTTTTTCTAATTCTGGGTCTCATTATACTAGTGATCCTTGGGTCCACTCAGACTATTTACTTTGAACTGCTTATTTTTCTAAGAACTTTACCTTTGGCAATCTTTTGATGTCGGCGTTAAATTTGTAGCACTCTAGAGAGTAATAGTGATTGTTTTTGCAAGGTGCGTGTGCACATAAAGACTCCTAACTACTGCAGATTAATCCTCCACTTAAAAGTTGTCAGGCCAGGCTGAAAATAAGAAATGCACCCCAAAAACCCATGTGATAATGAGGATAAAGTGATGTTTTTCAAGGGAAATCTTTTTTCTCCTCTTATGTATACCCAATTTGAAGAAGACAGCTTTCTTTAAGTTTTTTTTCCAATACTTTTGTTCTGAAGTTTCACTAAAATGTTCACCTAGTTGCAGATTTTGTTTATATTTCTCTTCATCATAACTCAGTGTCTGGAGTCTGGAAACTAATAGATTTACTTAAGCAATTTTGTCAGACACTATACTTTAAAATATTTGTTATTCTTATTCTCTGTTTTCTATTTTTTACATTTTTTATTGACATAATTTGGGACTTCTATTTTTGCTCTTTCTTTGCTGTTATTCTTTTTTTCATATTTTCTATATTTTTCTTCATTTAATTCTCAGTTATTTCCTCAACTTCATTTCCCAGTTTGCTTTTTTAACTCTTTACTCTTGTCTAATCTGCTCTTTGACATATACATTGAGATTTCAATTTTTATCACTGTTTTCAGATTTTTTAAGCATTTTTTATTTTATTCAATTTTTCTGTTTTTTAAAATAAACTATATATTTATTGTCATTTATACATTCTTTTATTTCTTTAATTAGTTTACATATTTTTATCCATTTTATATTATCTATCTTGTTATTTCCCAATACTAGGATGTTATTTCTTCTGCAGCTTGAGCTCATTGATATTAACCCACACCACCACCCCCTCTTATGAGTCATATGAGTTTTAACTGTGAACTTGCTTTTCTTCAAGGGGCAATTTTTTTCCAATGGCAAAGGAATGAGTTCATTATAAAATAAGTATTCTAGCACAGGGCTTTTTATTTAGGTCTGTTAGTGTCAACAGAATTCAAATGTCATAATCTAATTGTTACTGTATGTTCTCAGTATGAGACTACCAGGTCTATACATGTTAAGGTCAATGTTTTAGATGTTTCACTCAAAACTGTACAGATGACAATTATTTCTTACTGTTGCCCATAGCTAGTGAGTCAAATTCTCACCCCAATCTTGTCTTAACAGAAGAAATAGATTTGAGGATTCTCATGCCTGATTCTAGTGACCTTGCATTTTATATCCTAGGAGTCATCTCTCCAGTTTTTTCTAGGGTACCAGAGACCCACTCCTGGATGTTCACCCAAGGATAAAGGGGCTCATAACCTCCCTCATGTCTTTGATTACTCTTTGCATTATCACCATCTAAAGTTTTTTTGTTCGCTTTCTTTTCTCCTTTTAAACTGTGCTTTGCATATAAAAATAATCCTCGTTGCTATAGTTTAACGATTCCTGGGTGATTATTGTAGGAGAGAAGTCTATCCAAACATGCTGTTTTGCTTTTCATGTAGAAACACTCTATTTATTAATTTTGAGAAGCTGAAATTATTAAAAACTTTAAAAAGTACATTATTTATAATAGCCCCATTGATAAAAAATAACTTTAAGTAGAGTGGAAAAACAAACACTGCTGAGTCTCTCTCCTATATCCTGGAGCTGTTAAAATAATCGAGGGTAAGGTTTTAATTTACATAAGAAAGAAAACTCTACAGGGAAAAAAGTGTTTTTAAAACTTTACAGCCTTAGTAGGGCAGCTCAGTTGGTTAGAGCACCTTTCTGATACTCCAAGGTTGTGGGTTCCATCCCAGGTCAGGGCACATAAAAGAATCAACCAATGAATACACAAATAGATGAAACAACAAATCAATGTCTCTCTCCCTCTCTCTCTCAAAAACTAAATACAAATAAAACAGAAAAAACAAAACCCTTACAAGCCTCTTAATTTTTTGATACAGGAAATACATTTGTGGTTAAAGGGAAAACAGAGCTGAACTAAAATGTAAAATTACTGTGACAAATGTCTCGTCCAAAGACTTATTTGAAAATCAGGTTATTTAATACCAAAACAGTCTTTTCAAATCTATATCACCATGGGGTTTTCTTGTGAATAGGGCTGAGTTTGTCGAACAGAGCAGTCTGGAGGAGAACACAGTGGATTTGGTGAATAGAATGGGGTAAGTGTGGAAAGAATAATATAAAGTGTAAATAATGGAATGATATAACAGCATTTGCTAACATTTCTGAATCATGGCTATGTGGCTAGTAAAGCTAAGTGCTTTCCCTATATTAACATATTTCATCACAAGTCTATGAGGCACATCTTAAAATTATTCCTCTTTTACAAATGATGATATTGTCTTAGTCCCCTCCCCCTGGCATCTGCCCAGGTTCTCAATGAGTTGTAAGCAGCAGAGCCAATATTTAAGATCTTGCTGAGTGTGATTATAAGTGTCAGTGCCATGAGTAAAACTCTGCCCATTTTGAGAAAGGGCTGGTTTCTATGAATACGTTTAGAAACATTGAGACATAGAAGCTAGTGGGATTTACTGATATATGTATTTTTGGCAATTTTTAAGAAATTAAATTTATTGGCGTGTCATTGGTTAGCATGGTATTCACACACAAAAAAATAAATGAATACAGAGACAAGTGGAACAGGATGGAGAGCTCAGGAACAAACCTACATGTGTATGTGCAAATAATTTTCAACAGAGGAGCCAAAAACATATCGTGGAGAAAAGAAAACCTCCTCAAAAATGGTGCTGGGAAAATTGGAAAGTCACATGCAAAAAAAATGAAACTAGACTACAGTTTGTTCCGATATACACATATTCACTAAAAAATAGAGCAACTACCTAAATATAAGATGTGAAATAATATATTACATAGGAGAAAACATAGGTACTGTACTTGTGGACCTTGGTCTTAGAGAGAATTTTATGAATTTGACCTCAAAGGCAAGGGAAGTAAAGGCAAAAATAAATGAATGGGATTATCTCAAACTAAAAACTTCTGTACAGTATAAGAAACCTCCAACTGTTAAGCACAGGTCTGTGAACCAGAGAATCGCAGTTCAATTCCCAGTCAGGGCACATGCCTCGGTTGCAGACTGGTTCCCTGCAAGCCAGTTCCCAGCAGGGGATGCATGAAAGGCAACCATACATTGATGTTTCTCTCCTTCCCCTCTAAAAATAAATAAATAAAATCTTAAAAAAAAAAGAAACCTCCAACTGAATGGGAGACTATATTTGCAAGCAACAGCTCCAACAAGGTGTCAATATTCCAAATATATATAAAGAACTCATAGGGATTTATATGTTTGAGTCTAGTGCTTGGGGAACAGCTTGGTGTGGGAACTACAATCATATGAATAATGATCAGAATAGTACAAAACAATGTCCAGTAATTTACTGAACATTAAGTAGGTTACAGGCACTGTGCTAAGAAATTTTAATGCATATGCTTTTTATTTTTAATTTTAAAATAACATAAAAATAGATTTTGTCCCTATATAAGAGAAAAGGAAGCTGAGACTTAACTTTCGTTCTCCCAAAAAGTGCCAAAAGTTAGAAGAGGGGATTTTTGTCCTGGTACCTGGCTTCAAAGTATACCCTTTATGTAATCTGCCTTTATGGATCCCCAAACAAATACAGGCTCAACCTACTAGTGGACTCAAGGAAGATGGTGGAAAGTTCATAGAGGATAGATTTTTCAAAGGGTTAATAGGAAGCAATAAGAATTTGATGAATGATCTTATTATTCTGCAATTAATATTAAAATACAGCATGCCCTAGCAGAAAATGTTACGGCCTAGAATCTGGCAATTCTAGAGGTTTAATTTATGTGTTAACATTTGTGCCACTTACAGTGTTCTGAAAATCATTTCTGTGTAATTCTAAGTTTACAATATTATATTAAAGTTATCAGTCTTTTTTTCAATAAGTGACCCCAATGGGTTTGAGGTACATGTTGTACTTGGTAATTAGTTCTGAGGTTTTATTAATTATCTGCCCCAGCGTTATTAATTCATAGTTGCACACACTTCTGTACGTACTCTACTTCTTCTTAAGTGATTTTAAATGTATAGAAAATGGAACATTTTTAGATCTAACATCTGTGTGACTCCTGTTAATTAGAATTATTTGGCATTTCTGTAGAAATATTGCAGAGTTTATTACTGCTGAGAAGTAAGTGTAGAATGTGCAAATCTAGCTTCTTTCCCATGGCACAGATCAATGTAATTACAAGCAAAAATCACTGACAAGATATGCAAATGTGGGGGCTTATGATGGAGGTGGTTGGGAAATGACAGCAAGACACAGAAACGATGTGTCGCACTTGTGCCTGGAAGAGAGAAGGACCGACCTTAGGGACAGGAGGCAGGCGACAAAGTACAGGTTACAATACTAAGTAGCTATGTAACCTTGGCCTATCCATTTTAAAAATGTTTTTCAATAAGGCCTTTTATCCTATAGAACTTGAATTACTATAATAGCTTTTAAAATAACATCTAATAAAATTCACCTTTATCTTGGTTATTTCGTTTTATACATTTGTATTTGTTAAAAAATTTACAAAATTCTTGAAATTCTCCAAAAAATAGAATAGTCTTACAATATAGTCAAAGAAACATAGCAACTCCTAGTTATACAGCAAGGCTTTCTTTAGAAAATTAAGTATAAATTTATATATTATGGATAGTATTATCTATTATTATAGGAAGAATTTTTGTATTTGGTAAATAACAATGCATGCACATGTATATGTTAACAAGATGTATTATTTTTCTAAAATTTAGACTAGTATTTTTTCTGGTCTTTCAGAAGATAGCATACTATTACTGTTGTGATTATAAATGAAAAAATATTAAATTGTATTTTGTGGTTTAATACAAGCATAGTATTTTTTTTTGTTTTACTCCTTTAAAAGAATGTCATTGTATGCTTGAAACCTATGTAGTTTTATTTACCAATGTCACCTCAATAAATTTAATATTTAAAAAAAAAGAAGAAAAATGGCTGCAAGTTCTAGTAACCTACAAATTCGTGCCTTGGAACTTTCTCTCACCGGGATGAGGGCCGGCAGCATTTCAGAACTCTGTCTCCATCTCAGGCATCTCCCCTCCAATGGGAGAGATCCCATTGTGATGATCTCTCCCCTTCAATGTGATGTTTTCTCCCCTCCATGGGAGAGATCCACTGAATCAGGTGGATATCAGAGAACAGTGTATGCAAGGAAAGGCAATTATACTATGTAACCCGCCAGAAGGAGGGGCTTCTCCATTTGAGCATGGGCATTAATATGCTCTCGGTATGATAGCAAAATACTGATTCCTATTTAATAACAAGTAGTTAAAAAACATAGAATTTGGAGATAAAATAGACCTGGGTTCAAACTTATATCTGTCATGAATTGGTTGTACATCATTATTTTAATGATTTCACTTTAATGTGCCACCATTTTCTCTAACAGCAAGTTGATGCTCCTAATTTAGGAAAATGCTTCAAGGATAACTAGATGACTATATACTGTGTCCTCAGCATACTTGACATAGGGTGTTTAATTACTTCTGGGGGGAAACCAGATATTTAGGCAATGGGTACTTACCAATTATACATGTGTATGGTGAGAACATTCCCACAGCTGATTCTGATTTCCCTGCTCCCTGCACGTTTACCTCCCACACTGAAAGGCATTCCTCTCCATAGAACACATATGGTGTATTTTATGGGTATAAATATTTTTATTAATCAAATTCAATTACATGACATATTTTCAACATAATCATTTGGTCCAACAAATTTATCAAGGTCCATTAAATTCATGATGCCATTTCACTTTCCTACATAAACACAATAGTATCATATAACATCTTATTACAGAATGCATAGTGTTATAAACCTACATGTAGAACATAACCTAAACACATGAGTAAAAATCCACTTACAATTTAGTCAGAACCATTCAGAAATTGCTATGTACCTATTAACTCAAAGACCAACTATTGTCCATGCCAGAGAGCCATGGGTCAACTTCAAAAAAATAGAAACTTGTATTTTCACTGCTCTGTTTTAAACACCTGTTCTGCCACCCTAAGGGGAAGCCTTTGGACAAAAGCATCTATTAAGATGCCAATTAGCCACAGTTTTGTTTTAAAATAGTTTCCTAAGCAGCCACTGAATTGGGATTTTGGATTGCTAAGCAAAGACTGAAACTGTCCTCTGTCGTTCGTGCCCCATCTGTCTAGCCTGTCAACCCAGAGCCGCAGGGAAGAGGGAGCCCTGCTTCTGTAGTAGCAATGGGCTGTTTTCACGGTACTCAGAACTAATGACTTTGATGTCTTGAGGTTAAGCTGTATGAAGGTAGGAATTTTATTACTTTTGTTCTGTGATGGAACCCCTGCCACTAGTCAGTATTCAATAAATATCTGTTGAGTTATTTCATTTCTTGTTTTTAAATTTTCCTTGCGACATTGTGAACCCAGGTATATTTTCATCTTTTCTGTTATAGTGATAATAAATTTAAGAAATCTAATTCTTAGATATGGACTATAGTTCTGTATTAAGTAAAGCATGACCTACAAAAATTCACTCTTGGGAATATATGCAAAGGAACTCAAAACACTAAATATATATATATATATATATATATATATACATACTTATATGTTTATTGCAGCACTATTTAAAACAGTCAAGATTTGGAAGCAGTTCAAGTGCCCATGTGTAGATGAATGGATAGAAATGCTGTACATTTATACAGTGGAATACTATGCAGCAACAAAAAGGAAATCTCACCCTTTGCGACAGCATGGATAGACCTGGAGAGCACTATACTAAGTGAAATAAGCCAGTCAGAAGAAAAGATAAATACTACATGATTTCACTTATATGCGGTATTTAACAAACAATATAAACTAACAAAGAAAATAGAAACAGATTCAAAGATACAGAGAACAGACTGACAGCTGTCAGAAGGAAGGGGGTAGTAGGGCTGGATAAAAAGACAAAGAAATTAGAAAAAAAAACCCTCATAGACAACAGTATGATAATTATCAGAGATAAACAGGGGAGGGGAAGTTGGAAAGGGTAAAGGAAGATAAATGGTGATAGAAGGAGACTTGACTTGGGGTGGCAAATGCACAGTACAAATACAGACGATGTGTTATAGAACTGTACCCCTAAAACCTATATAATTTTACTAACTAATATCATCCCAATAAATACAATAGTAATTTTTTAAAGTATAGGGTACAAGCATAGCAGAGGGTTCCCCTGATAAAACTTTTAACTATTTCTACTCTACATTTAGTAGAACAGTCTGGATCCATCATAAAGAATCACAGTAAAGTACCATGGGGAACTCTCATTTTATTTTCTAAAAATCAGGACACGGTTGGCTGTACCTGTTCTTCAGTATGTACAATCTTGTGGGATACCATCTACACAATGAGAAATTGTCTCATTACTTTCATACTTACAGCTGGATTCAAACCTGCTCACATTTTTTAAAGGTTTTATGATCTTGTAGCATGCAAAATGTTTTCTTCCTTTTTTTAAACAAATGTTTTGGCTTATTTTTATGAAAGGCCTTTTGGCCTGGCTGGTGTGGCTCAGTGGAGTGAGTGCCAGCCTGAGAACCAAAGGGTCCTCAGTTCAATTCCCAATCAGGGCACATGCCTGGGTTGCAGGCCAGGCTGCCAGTAGGGGGCCCAAATGAGAGGCAACCACACACTGATGTTTCTCTCCCTCTCTGTCTCACTTCCTTCCCCTCCCTCTAAAAATAAATACATAAAATCTTTAAAAAAAGAAAGACCTTTTCACCATTGATTCACATTGAATTTTTTAGCTTTAACTACAACAGAAAATCACCAGGATGCATGAGTTAAATAGCTAGCTGGCAAAGCAAAATTAATAGCCTTCTTTGATTTTGTTTTTGATATGGCAAGAATGGGTTTTTACACTAATTGCTCATTTACAATCATCTCCAGTCTGCAGTTTGCCCTGGAGCAACATGAAAATACAATTAATACAAAAGTTTACCATAATAGTGGCTCACAGCAGATGACATTCACAGTCCCCATATTAGAACCTCGTTTAGGAGTGCTCCCCCCTTGATTTACAGTGTGTGAAAACCAGTTTCCTTTGCAGTCATGCAGAAACCTACTTAACTAGAGTTGAATGATTCATCAGTTTATCATCAAATGTCACCTACTATATTGAGTACATAAATATTAAAAACTGAGCATTCTCAAATATAGGAATAAACATTGTAGACCCTAACTTTTCTGCTGTTGGAACAAAGGACAGACATTTAGTCCACAGGACCCATTTGATGGGTGCCAGGGAGTGCAGGCTAGAGCCTGGATTTTATGTGTGCTCTAGCATCCTTATGCCACGTAGAAGAGAGGATTCTAAGTGATGATTGAGAACACCCTTCTTTATCCGATAATTTACAAGGCTGATTAATAATTTATCTTCCAAAATCTACTCAGTCTCCCACATTTTCCAGGGAGCTCTATTTCATGAACATTCTAGTAAAATGAAAGTGTTACAATTTTTAGAAATGTTTAAGAATACTGGATTGACACTCAGTTATGTGGTTAAATGCCTTCAGTAAACATTTATAAGCTCTTGTATATGCCAACCTCTGTGATAGACAGGAAGGATAGAGATATAAATAAGATATGATTGCTATACCAAAAACACTCAAGATTTAGTAGTTACTGCTGCATAGGAACTTTATTCTGAACACAGAGCTATAAAACTCCCTTCTTTATCAGTACCCCTTATTATCAAGCTGATGGATTGAGAGTCACGTTGACATTCTTCCTTTCTTAGGATAGAAAAAAATCAAGAGAAGCTGTCCCATCAGAAAATTTTAGACATAGATTACTGAATTTTATATTACAAAGGAATGTAACAGAACTGTGAAACCTAACAGAACTGATTTTTATTCAATGGTGTGTTAATGATCTCTTAAAGCCACCTTTTCTGGAAGCCAACTTTTATAACACACTACAAAGTAACACCTTTGCAACCTGCTATTGCATTTGAATTGCAGAGATCACAAACCCCTGGCTTTATTTAATGGAATCTACCCATTTCAGGTTTGTTGGTTAATTTCCAACTTTCCAATATATGCTGCTAAGAACAGGTGTAATGTGTGTGTATGCATGTGGGTGTATATGGCTGCACATGTATATTTTTAATTTATTTATATGAAAATAAAACCTAATACATTTTATGTATTAATAATTTTACCAATTCAACTCAAAATACCTAAATATAATGATAACGTGGGCTGTTTTACAAATGGATTAAGATTAACCATGATAATGTATATTAAAAAATAATTACAATAGCTTTACTTTTTTAGGTGATCAAATTTATTCCACTTTACCTTCCTTAGATGCTTAATGTGTATTGAAAAATACTCCTAAATAGGCTATGTACCATCTATGTTAAAAAATATTCCCAAGTGAATCAAATGATCTCAGATATTTCTTGGGGAACTGTTATGTGCCAGTCACACATTGGGGGCCTACCAGTGAACAAATAAGGTATGTTTCCTGCTTTTCAGGTATTAACATGCTGGTGGGTAAGGGTGACTTATAAGAAATAGGTGGAATAATTACAAGCTGTTAATATGATAGTAAACACAAATAGGAAATTTAAAATAAATTAGTGTGAAGTTCTCTTAGACAGTATTTAAGCTAAGCCCTGAAAGGAAAAGTTCATATACTCATGGGGTCAAAGAGGTGAAAAAACACACTTTATTTTAAGCATGGGAAGAAATGTGAGCAAAAACTTGAGGTAGGAAAGCAAAAAGGATGTGTTCAATGTGCAAAAGTTAATGGTTCAATGTGGAAAGAGTCACAAGATGGCTGACGGGGTAGACAATGCAAAGGCAAACCAGGAACTTTGTAGCCAAGGTAATGGGTTGGGATTAGCTCATGCAAGGGAAGCAATTAAAGGGTTTGAAGCCGAAGTGAGTCAGGACCAAATATACCTCTTTGTAAGATTATTTTATCATGAAGAGAAAATAGAGGAACTGGTTGGGACACTATTGTCATAGTCTGAGTGCTTTATTCTATAGATTTTCTGCTATATGCTAAAGAGTAAACTTTGATTATTTTTTCTATTGTAATTGTCTTTTGAGTCACGTGTTACGTCTCTATCCTAGTTCAGTGAATTTTCTGGCTCCTGAAAAATAAGGGGATTAGCATAAGCACCATGTCTTTAAATTTGTTGTTTATCATCATAGATAGAGAATATTATACAACTTGAATATATTAAAATTGCTATTTGCAAAAATAGCTAAAAAAGCAGCCATTTTAAGAGATGTTTAAATTATGACTACTGGATTTTACCCAGAAAATTGAAATGTGCCTGAGTTGCAAGTATACTTGTGACCTTAAAATATATTGGCTCTTTAGCTTCTTTCTTCAAGCTAAGCAATTTTTATATTAGACTGTTGTTTATGGCCCCACCTGTATTGCCTGTGATTCAAGTGGCTCATATAAAAATGAGTAAATATATTGCTCTTCATGTAAACTGACTTCCACATAAAGGATGGCCTCCAGTTCAAAATAGCTGGAACTGATACTTTCAAATTTTTGCTTACTTTTGAAACTGTATTATAATCCTATATAAATATCCACAGAAGTCTTAAGCAAAGTACCTTTTGCTTTGCCAAAACTCTCTAAAACAGAGGATTATTGTTCAGTAGAAAATTAGGTATAATTAGAGCTTAGTGTTCTAGAAATAGTTGTTTCCTGTTATCATCAAGGGAGGTAGGAATAGGTGATTTTTAGTCTGTGCAAAGGCAGAGTCAAAGCAACAGCTAAGATGTAAGTATATTTGAAATATTTAATTTTCAATTTGTTCATGTTTTTAAGAGGTCCTTTTTCTTGCCTCACAGTTTAGTGTCCTGACCTCCAGCTTGGGAGAAGTTCCCAAATAGCACATGTTCACAGATAGAGCAGTTTCCCATTGAGAGTAGTGGATTCCCAACTCAATGCTCAGTGGTTCTTCCTGATCCACCCCCAGTGTCTAAGAGCCATGTTTCTGCGCCTTCAGTAGAAAATTAGGCCAAGGGGTGTAAACAGTTTCAGGCTGACCTCTGAAGAGAATGGAGGCTAATGTCTAGCATAGGACACCCATCTTCACACTTTAATTTCTGTTCTTTCTGCTTCTGAGTCCTGCCTAGTAATCGATGGCTTGCTATAGGCACACACATAACACAAACTAGGGCTGATGAGAATATCTCACTTTTTATCTTTTTTAAATTTAATCAGATTAATTAGCTCTCATTATACTCTGCTCAACCTCTATCTCATTTAGTAAAACTTGTTTGTTTGTTTTTTTTAAGATTTTATTTATTTATCTTTAGAGAGGAAGGGAAGGAGAGAGGGAGAGAAACATCAATGTATGGTTGCCTTGTGCGTCCCCTGCTGGGAATTGGCCTGCAACCCAGGCCTATGCCCTGACTGGGAATCGAACCGCGATTGTCTGGTTCGCAGGCTCGCGCTCAATCCACTGAGCTACACCAGCCAGGGCTCTAGTAAAACTTGTTTGATCTATATAGTTCATGGTGATATATTAAAATTTTAGGTTTTAAATTATTTTTAATGATAATGGGTTTGTCATATAGAAAAGGATGGTATTATGACTCTCATTAATCTCTCCCTCCCCTAGAATGGTACAATTATTGAATTAAAGCATTTTGGAAAATTACATTTAAAATGATTGCATTTTTATCCAAGATGAGCTAATTAGAAGGATAGTTTTTATTCATAACAAATAGTTTCAAACATTAAATTCACAATGTCGATGTTTTTGCATAATTTTCTGTATTTTCAAAACTCATAACTTCCAAAATGTTTGTATAGGCACCTAGAATTATTAGTAGGAAGTGTGTTTTTTACAGTGTGAGGGAAAAATATAACAAATTATCTTCCATTATTTGGTGAGGGGACAAATTGGGTCAAGAGGAGTTTAAGCAGGTGGGTAGTAGATGTTGAAAATATCTTAGTTACATAAAAATGAGAAACAAAAAGAGGGAGGGAGAAAAGGAGGGAAAATAAAATAGACAAGAAACAGATAAAATGTAAAATTAAAAAGATTATGTTAAGATTAACTTTGATTTTTTGTAAGAAAAAGAATCTTCTTGCACAAAAGGAAATCAAGTAATTGAAACATAAAATACTCCTTATGTAATTTTTTAAAACTTAGATAATACTTGACTATTTTTCTTATAAATATTCCCTAAATAAATATACCTTAAATCTTTCCTTTAGGAAGTTTTAAATAATAATTTATATACGTATTTCTAAATATCAATTACAAAACATTTTTACGTTAATCTTTTTGTTTCTCTAACATGTAGCCAATGGTCTGCACTTTGTCTACAACTTTAAGGTGTATTTTTTTTCATTTTGCCATGTTATTTTTGTCATTTCTTTTCTTCCATATTCTCATCTTTGAAGTGAACATGAATATTGACATTGAGCTTCTATTATGAGATTTCCAACAGGGTAAATCTCAGAGTAGAGATTGTCCAGGGTAAAATTTTACTTCGCTCTGTCAGTTATGGTGGTTAATAGAATCATCTCCTGTAAAGTTCAAATGCTATCTTGAGATTTTGTTAAACATATGATGTTTCTATTATGCTAAATGGTACCTCTTCCTTACCTCCTCACTCTTCTGACACTTTGAATTTATAGAATATCCAAAAGTCTGCCATCCTGAGAATGCTCTATTATCACAGTTTTTACTGCCACTGCCTTCCTTTTCAAAACATATTTCCTGAGGACTATACTCTCCAGGAGGTAATATGCCATGATTTGTGTTCTTACCAAGCATATCTCCTTGTTATTTAGGAGTTTCAGATTCAGAATAAAGGCAGAAAATAAAGCATCCATCCATAGGAACTGCATAGGGAAAAGGTGTTTTATCATAACCCAGCAGGACTAAAAAATATTTTGGTTGGTTGAGAATTTATCATTTTATTCTAGGACATTGGAACAAAAATACTTGAATTAGTGGTCTATATCTAAAATTTCAGGTGGGCAAGCTCAATGGTAATTGAAAAATATCAAGCGGTTGATATTTTTCATCTAGTTTCAAAGCATGGAAAATTTGTCCCAGATTTGGTAGTGTATCTATATTGATAGATTGATATTATTGATAGATTATATTTTCACAATTTTAGTGATAATTTGGGTAGATCTACAAATTGCCATTTAAATTATATAGCTTTACAATTATTTTTTGAAAATTCCATTATTGTCAGAAAAATTAAATACAGGCTAAATTGTTTCTAAATTAAAAAATATCACTTTATTATATTTTGTGTGGGATTATGGCAATTTACATTATTAAACAGAATAATCGATTTGATATTTTTTCATCTCTGGTCATCTTCACATCTGGTATGTTATGGAAAAGAATGTGGACATAGTTGATAAATTTCATTCTTCTAAATTGTCAAGCACTTCAGAAATCAGAAAGTATACTAATAAGAATTTTTTAATTTTACCCTTGGAACAATTTCATGAGTGTTTTATTTTTTTCATCTCTATTTGACGCAGTTGGAAACTGATGTTTCTGTTAGTGAATTGCCTTATCCAGTGTTGGACAGCAAGAGAAAGAATTTGAAATCAGGTTTGCTCATTCCCAGTGAACAGGTTTGCAGTGCCCGTTTGTACCAGGCATGAGAGTAGGTCCTAAAGGAACAGAAAAAAAGTAACATGCAGTTCTTTAGCCTCCCTGCCGTGTGTCTCTTTTCTTCTGTGGCTGCAAGGGCAGCTCTTTGCCAGGAGCGTTCAGTGCCAGAATGCCCAGCTGTGTGCAGGTCTTCACACTGGTTTCAGGGCCAGGCCGCATGGCCTGTCCCAGCCTCTGCTCTAACTGGTGTTCCTGCCTGGCAGGAGTAGATTAGTTGGTGGTAAGTGATTCTGAAACATTTCACCTCTGCCTCTGGGGGAGAGCCCCTCAAATTGACATGCTTTGTTTGAGCCAAAGGTTACAATTTAATTATAAAGCCAATTAGTCCTGTTTCAACTAACTGGTAGGTTCTGAGCTAGTCCTATAGCCATAAATTTTGGCTCATGCTTCTATTTTCTGGTTGTGAGATTCTATAATTGTCTATGATATACCATTAATGGAAACTAAGTAAAAGGTACATACAATCTCTGTATTATTTCTTGAAAAAGAAACATGTCAAGCTACAATTATCTCAAAATGCTTCACTAAAGATAGATTAACACATTAAATAATCAGTTTTGCTTTAATCATTACTCCTATAACATGTTATATGGTATAAAAATGCTTCATACATTTCTTAAAATAATATTTTTCTAAATTGGATCAAATTTAAATGTAATACTTAAGCTCAGTTTTAAAAATGCCTAGAGAAATACCTGTGTAGATAAAAATTTGCAAGTTCTGATTTAAATATTAGGCAGGTTTACTTTTTTTTATATTGATTGATATTGTTGTGGTTTATTTATGAGAGTACGCTTCTACAAGTAAACTCTGTCCATGTGACATGCAGAGAGAGAGAATGCCTGACGGAAAACATGGCATATAATTTTCAAAATCTCTCTTCTCTCATGTCTTGGATTTTCACTTGTCCCCACAGGTTATATTTCTTTGGTGAATGTATCTTGTATAACGTATCTTTGCTTGTTATGCATGTCAACATGTCACTCACTGCTGAAGACTAAAATTATCTAACAGGCAGTTCAGAAGATGTTTCTATTTGCTGAAAAGAGCCAACCTCTCGAGCAGTGGCCTCCAAAAACTATCAGTGTTCAAAATAGCTTGAGATGGGTTACAGTTTCAGTGGACAGCCACAAAATAACAAAGCACTGCAGAGGCTAATAGAAATTAAACTCTGGACTCCAAGAGGAAACTCTCTATTGAATAGTGATAATAAAAAGCATTTTTAAAGCAGTGTAAGACCTGTGCAGTTGTCTAACCAAATTGGCTAGCAGTATAAGCTATCGTATTTACTAGCAAAAAATCAATACAGCAGAAATACATTTAGATATTTCTCCCATAAAAGAAAAAATCTAAATTACTTGTGTAATCCTGTACTCTTCAAGTGATGGGCTACAGTCATCCCCTTCTGTAATCATCCAGCGTGGACCCAGCTTCATATTCTCAACATAATTAGTGGGTTTCTTGGAGATAATTCTGCTTTGCAAAGAATTCTAAAACTTCCTCACCAGGTCCTGTCTGGTTCAAATATAATTAAAGACTTGCATCAGTATTAAATAGCCTACGTACTTAATTGTCATCTCCTAACTGAATTCAGTCCAATTCTTAATATTAGCATCTGGAGGAAGGTCTGTCCTCTTGGCTAGAAACTCTTCCCCTGATACAGTAAAGGAATCTCAAAGAAGTTAAACTGTAAATACTGTGCATTTACTAATTAAAGACCAATTATAGTCAGATAAAGATTTTGCCAAAGTTCGGTGACAAGATTCTTCTGATTTCAGGTCCTTTCCTAATTAAAGTGTTTTTTCATTGATTGCTAGCCAGAAGTTTGCCACTGTGTACACAGAGAAAGACATCATTTTCTGATGCACCTAATTTGAAGAAATAGGGTCATAAGGTAGGGCCTGAGTTTTCTCTTAATCTGCAAGGAGGGTAATGCCATGGCATCACTTATCTAGGGGTTGATAAGTTATGCCTTAATTAAAACAGCCTCATTGTATTGGCTGTGCTTTAAATTGTCATTTTAATGATCACCGTGGAGACTGATGTTTACACCTTGTTTCTATTGCTCTGTGAGGTGAGAAGGTTACCACAGGTCTAGCTCATCAGGAGGGAGGAGCTATCTTTTGTAGAGACATGAATACATATTAAAAAGGGACCAAACCAGTAGTTACTTAATACGTGTTAGAAAAAAAAGGATTATTTTTATACATCTGTTTTTTAAAAAATAAAATGCATTACACAAAACATCATGGAATAGAAACAATGGAGTTGGCTTGAAAAATCCTGATTTTACCCTGACTGGTGTGGTTCAGTGGATTAAGTTCTGCCCTGCAAACCAAAGGGTCACCAGTTTGGTTCCCAGTCAGGGCACATGCCTGGGTTGCAGGCCAGGTCCCCAGTAGGGGGCATAGGAGAGGTAACCACCCATTGATGTTTCTTTCAATATTTTCTTAAAAAACAACAACAACTGGTTTTTATAATTCAAAGCCACATAAAGGAATATAATAAGATGACTTGAGGGGAGTGCTAATATACTTTATCTTGATTGAGATACTCATGGAAATGTACATACACACAAAAAGAATGAATTTTGCTGTATGAATATTTTTAAAAAGTAAATTAAAAAATAGTTCTAAATTGACAAAATGCAGCCTATAAATCAATGTGTAAAGGCCTCAAATAATACTCCATGGCTATGGAAAACGAAAGAGTTAAGCATATGTTTTACCAATAGTCTCACAATGTGAGAGAGTGTGAGCATTCAAGAACATATATAAACGCAGCAATTTGCATTACCCGAATCTTTCTCCCTTTTCTATGAAGAATGAGGGAGGGTTGGAAGTTTTGTAACATATTCTTTCTGGACACTTTACCTTGCTATATTTTGTAAATACTTCTTATTAATCACATTGCTGATTCCTCTCAGCAAACTGAAAGAAATCCTTGGCCTGACTCTGACTTTATGTGCACAGGTTTGTGTAAGTGCTCAATACCAGAAACAATGAAGTGGAAAAACCTTGGTGTGTTAGGTGAAGGTTAATACTTAAACTGTACTTTCAAACCAGCTTTCCTTTTAGTGTATTTTTAAACTCGAAATACTTTCAGTGATTGAACAGAAGCAGTAAGTAATAAGTGAGGAGGGACAGCATAATTGAGACTATATTTTTGTACACGTATAAAACTGGCACATTGGAAATTAGATATGCTTCTTGTCTTATAATATATATTGACATAAAGCCATTCTCATGTTTACCTATATGAGTGTTGCTAAAGAAAAAGTGTCTGAAAAGTCTTCCACCTTTAAAATGTCACTGATGTAAAAGGCATCTTTTAGAGAAAGCATTATTTAGAAAGAGGTGAAACATTTAATACTAATATTTTAATAAAATAGTTAAGGAAAAGTACCATTCTACCTTTTAGCAAGACCAGAAAAGCATTGTATATAATACAGAAGAGAATAATCTTGACATGTTCTGTGTGCCACTTAAATAAAGCTCTAAGCTATTTTTATTTTAGGAAGTATTCAAACATAGACTTGACAAGTATAAGATTCATCAACTGTGGCCCAAAATACTCCTCATATCTTAAAATTAGCTGTTCCTGAATTCAAGTACTTACATAAGTGATTTAAGTATATTCATAGGCTTATTGTGAGCTATAAACACTTTGCAAAGCAACATCACAGTGATTTGGTAACAGTGACATGAACAGAACAGAGTAATAAAGTATCACAGTTCTATAAGTAAGATACTACTGATTCCCGAAAAGAAATGTTTTCCATAATGGTGAATTATTTTTCTTGATTCTTTTTCACTTCTCACCATGGATATTCACTTTCTGTTCTTTATTTCTTCCCTGATTTATTGAAGTGTGCATGACAAATAATACTATAAATACTGAAGATGTACAAAATGATGATTTGATATACATATGCATTGTAAAATGCTCACCGCAGTCAAGCTAATTTAAAACACCTGTTTCCTCACAAAATTTATTTTGTGCAGTATAGATACTAAATAGCTACTCTCTTAACAAATTTTAAGTATACAATTATAGTATTATTAACTATAGCAATTAGGTTCCCCAAACTTATTCATGTCAGGATTCGTTACCAACATCCTGCCATTCCCCATCTCCACCCCCACCGTCACCCTGTGGCAACCACTGTTTCACTCTCTGCTTTTGTGAGCACATGCACGACTGTCTTTGATTCCACGTGTAAGTGAGACCACACAGTATGTGTTTTTCTGCCTGGCTAATTTCACTTAGCATAATGTCCTCCAGCTCCACCCACATGGTTGAAAATGGTGTGACTTCATTCTTTTTTATGACTGAAAAGTATTTCAGTGTATGTGTATGTATGTATATGTGTACACATACACAACACATTTTCTTTATCCATTCATCCACTAATGGGCACCTGGATTCTGTGTGTGTGTCCATGAATATGGAGCTTATATAAAATGTATGAATATGATATATGTATAGGTATGTAGATAGATACTTAGATGGATAGATTAATTGCTATAGTTTTTATAGAATTTTAGGAAATTTAAAAACATGTAACATGAATAGACTTTTAGGTGTCTGTAAGTTTGAAAGTTAGAAGACTTAAAGTAATGATGGACTCTTTTTAGGTAATCTGTATCCTCCAGATTAGTGCCTTTATATCATTTCTTTTTATTTGTATTTATTCAACCTTATTTTGATAGGGTTAGATTTGGGTTTACTTTGATTTACCTTGCTTCGTTGAGATTGTTGTATTGTCAAAACCAAATGGCCTTTCTTATGATATAATCCACTTTGAACACGAACATTTGTACTTGATCTTAGCAAATTTATGCTTTCAAGCATTTTCCCCCAACTCTTTCTTTCTTTCTTTATTTAATCAAATTATTCTATATAGGCAAGATATTTTACACATTGGAATTCTTCTTTTAATTTTTAGTTTATTGATTTGAGAGAGAGAGACTAACTTATTGTTCTCCTTATTTAGTTTATGCATTCATTGCTTTTTTGTTTGTTTGTTTTATTTGCTGTGACTGGTGTCAAACTGAAACCTTGGCATACTGGGGATGAGCGACCTGGCCAGAGCAGCACATTGGGATTTAAAAACAGAAGAGTTGTATTAGTTGCATTTTATAGTACAAAGAGAAGAAGAACATTTTTAAATATAGGGAAAATATCATTTATATATATAATATTTATTTATCCATCCAGTTATAAATTTAAGTGCTTGTAGTCCCTATTATATACCAGGAACTGGTCTAAGAATTTTACAAAGATAGTTTATATATTTTTAATACAACTCTATACAGTATGTATCATTATTATCCCCATTTCCCAGATTGGAATATTGTGGCACAATTAGGTTTCTTGGCTCAATACCTCAATCAGTCAATGACATAGCTGAGGAACTTCACTTTATTCTAGCATCTATGCTCCTAAAGAAGATGCTAGAGTGTTTTTAATGAATATCATTTAAAGTTCAGTGGTAATTTGGTGTGCCTGAAATAAGAGGCAAGGAAAAAGCAAAATGTATGGTCTCTAAAAGGTCACATTTCACTAATTCTCTTGCATACCCTAAGAGTTCATTACTTTTTACAATAAATTTCCCCTTCTAATTACATATTGTTTTTCTCTGACCTACTCACCTGGACAAAAGTAAAGGAGAAGAAGAAGAAGAAACAGAATGTGTGCACAGGGACACAGTAAATAAGCAGAGTTGCTGTGGGCAGACCACACTTGTCTACTTGCCCAGTCACAGAGCAGCCTGTGGCATAGCCCCCAGATATTCACCACCACTGCCTGTTCTGAAGCCAATGAAGGGGGGGTCCACAGCCCACTTATTTACCTAAATTACCTCCCTCCCTTTCAGTAATCATTAACCAGCAAAGTGTAACTTTCCTGAGGTAGTGTTCCAAGGACAACTTTTTTCAAATCACTGATTTAGAATCATTACATGATAGTATTGGTTAGGTTACCAACTACTTTTGGTTAGCTATTTATTCACTTTCACTCATTATTTAAAATTAAATGTTTAGTATACGTTATGTATAACACGAGGGGCAAGGGCTATAGATATGGATATAACAGAGTCATGTTACAAAATTTTCGCATGGATTTTAAATTGATGAACTTTTAAACAAAATCATAGTCTAACTGAAAATTAAACTTGAGACCCACTGTTGAGTAGAACGTCCTTTTCAGTGCAGGATTTTCTCTTTTGTTTCATGCTGTAAAAACTCCAAATTGCTGCTCTTTTTTCTTGTTGTGAATGTTGACATATGCTAATGAATAACTTAAGTATTAGTATCATGTATCTGTATTAATGAAGAAAAAACGTTTTGAGATCTAAATATAAAATAAATTAGTGCACTATTTCAGGCAAAAAAAATAAGAGTAATGATATGCTACTTTTAAATCAGTGAAGTGAATTGAGACTTTAAGTGAAAATTGAAGGTTTAACAGATGGACTCTAAAATAGCAAATGCATTAAATCAGCACTTGGTTCATACAAACGCATGGAAAGAACTATGTAATAAAAATTAAGAAAAGTGTAAGGATGCAAATAGAAATATCCATCTCATAAGCTTTGGAAATGGGATAGGTCTTCTCAATATAAAAATATGCTTATGTAAAATGTAGACCAGCTCTGACTGATTAAATAAATTCCACTCAGTGGGGACGAATAAGAGGCTCATTTTGGTCTCAGTCTAGGCCCAGTGTTAAAGTAGAACTTCGTTAATAACTTTGATACTTTGTCTGCTTTATTCATTATTGGATGCCTAGCACATAGAGCAGGGTCCACATAGTACTATTCAATTAATACTTGTTAAATAAATTAAAGCATTTATTTATAAATGAAACTCACAGAGTACTACTACAGATTTAACATGGTCTATGGGGTTTTTAATTATGAAGTTATATCCTGCATTACAAAGAAACTTTATATAAATATATAAATAACATACAATTTTTAAAAGTTCACTTATTCAAATATTTAGAAGGCTAACAGTAACAGTTGTATAAGTTAGTGATTAGCTAAAACAAGTTAGAGGGTGTGCTGTTTGGAAACTAACTATTCAGAGTATTATTTTATTATTTATTTTTTATTGTTGTTCAAATACAATTGTGTCCATGTTCCCACCACCACCTCCCCCTGCCCCACCCACCCCCACCTCCCACCCTCTATCCTTTCCCCCCTTTGGCTTTGTCCATGGGTCCTTTATGCATGTTACTTAATGACCCTTTCAGGGTATTATTTTAATGCAGTGATTTTCTGCAAAGAAAGTAATTATAGCATAATAGTAGCCCACAACTAACATTTCTAAAAAGCAGATTCCCCTTTACAGTTTGTATAATTTTTAATGGAAAAAATACACATCAGTAGATGATATATAAGAGTTTGCTATTTTGTTATTTCCATGTGAATCTTAAAAGTTTCATTTTTATAACATTTCAAAATTTATCCTCAGAGCTGTTATTATTTCAATTTTTGAATAATGCATGAAAAAAGAAAATAAGTACTATCTTTCTTCCCACATATATCTGTACTCAACTTTGAGATAAATAACATTATATACTTCACTAAAGTAGTTTTAAAAAAGCTTTTTAGACATCCAGGTGTTTCATAAGTTGTATTTTAAAAAAATAGAATGTTATACTGCTATTCTTCATGCTTGTCATTCTGGAATGATCACACCGTCTGGTTCTTATTACTTTTTAATTCAGTAGCAAAGAACTGCTATCTAAGAGGGTGCCAAGCCTCACAACCATTATTTGTTTGTTTAAAATTATTCTTTCAACCAATAGTTATTGACCGCTTATATGCTGCATGTCCTACCTTGCTTTATACAATGGCATCTCAGCTATAGGAATTTATCCAAAGGAAACAGTATTAAAATAAAGCAAAGATTTAATCCAAAATGTCTACAAAGTAGGGTAAAAATAAAAAGAAAAAACCCTGAAAACTCTATATTTTAGCAAAGGGAAATTAAACTTAAAATGTACATTTGAAGTTAAATATCATTATTCTTTGAAAATGATGCTGTGAAATATTTTAATATAAAATATGTCCATGGTGTTTTCTGAAATAGAAAATAACATGTTAAAAGTCCATTTGTAGAATACAATCAAAATAACGTATATTTTCTATATGTTTTATATGATATGTATACACTTAACGCTGTGTGTGTTTAGATACAGAGAATAAATGATTTCTGAAATCAGAGTTTAGATAACTTCTTCTCTTTATCTAAACTCTAATTGCCAATGAATATTTTGTATAAGCCAAAATTTAGCATTGCACAAAACACATAGTGTCCCTGAAGAAATACAAGAAGACTTTGGCATTCATTCTGATGCTGTTATAATTGCCCCATGATACTTGTTTTGGTTTCCTGGCCAAATACCTGTCTAGTTACATTGGACTCGAAAGCAAAACAAAAGTATTAGAGTTCAGAACTAAAGACAGATAGGGGATTAAAATGCTGGTATGGTACAGAAGACACACCTTAAAATTTTTGCTAGGAAGACAAGCAGACTGGAGACAGGTTGGGGTCCATTGTTTGGTATCAATTTTCAAATTTTTTTAGTCTTATGTCACACATAAAGTAATTACTAAAATTCTGCAGCATACCCCCAAATATATATTTTGTTAATCTGACAGAAAAAAGGCATAATTGCTGATTCATTCACACCAGATGGTTATTGTGCTGGTTTCAGTCGTTTTGTTTTCCTTTGACAGACTTCGGGAAAGAGGTTGGTTCTCTGACTAAATGGTCAGGTACTGAGTGTTTTAAAAATTCATGTTGGAGATCACTGGAGGACACCGACAGAGAAATAGAGAGAAAAAAGTCATGGAGACAAGTGAAAGGATCAGAGTTGTAGAATTATCTCATGTAGAGTTTCTGCATAAAGACTACTTTTCTTACCATAAATGACTATTTTGAGGAAAATGACTCAAATTCTGTGTGTTATACTTACTAATTTAAAAAAATTCTTTGAGAAACCCGGGAATGGATTCTTTCCACTGTGAAATTCATCTTTGTTTCCTGTTGAGAACTTAGTCTCTGTGTAGTTGAGAGCAAAGTGAAATTGAGTGCACTCTCGGTCTACAGTTTATACTGATTTACTGGGGTCGTGGCCTTTTTAACTGGCCCCAGGAAGGGTGAAAAGCAATCTCTGAGAACCTTTAATCTCGATGGTATAGCCCTGAGCAACTCTCTAAAGTAAACATGACTCATAAAAGGACCAGATGTTTTCATTAGAAGACCATGCAGAGATCTGTGTTGTATGAGATCTGTGTGGACTTTGCTGATGACCAAGGCATTCACTGCAATCTCTCTGAGTTTCAGAAGAGAACACCATGGAAATTTCGAACATAAGAGACAAAATTTTATTGAATACACTGGGATATTAAAAGTAATTTTTTAAATATAACTTAGCTTTGATGTGCACGTTTTACAATACAGTGATACTCAAAATATGGTGATAATTATAATTAACTGTGTTTGTGTCAAACTTTTAAGTTTACAAAGCACTTCTATGAGTTAGTTTTTTTCCACTTCATTTCCAAAACAGTCCTTCAGTAGGTGTCCTATTTCTTAGTCTATTTGACAGGCCACTCTCTGAGAACCATGGAGAATGAATAACCTTGTCAAATTATGTAACTAGACAATGCTAACAGCAGGATGACATGTATTCTGATTAATTAATTCATTCAACAAAGATTGAATGAATTATTGAGCATCTAATATGCACGAGGTTTTGTGCAAAGTACTGAATTGTGACCAAAAAAAATCAAGCAGGTAAGGGGAATGAATGAGGGAAGGGAGAAAAAAGAAAAGAAGGAAAGATAACAGTGGGGAAGGAAAGAAGCCTGATCTAAAGCTCTTAAATTCAGACTATCTAAAGCTCTTTATTTATCTTCTTGAAAAGTTACTCAGCAGTTGGCACAGGGTACAGAAAAAGGAGATTTATAGTTGTTCATATGGGAAATAATATAATAATTAAAAATGATACACAAATACATTATTTTGTGTATTCACAATTGTAAACCTATTTATGTCCCACCCTGTTTTCATCAGTTAATTCTTGCAAAGAAACATTTATACAACAACAATTTTTTAATGATCAAAAATCAGTGGTCTTGAACTAGAATGGAGTAGAGCAAACGGGGAAGGCAAGTCTTGAATGAAGGAGTGATGTTGGAGCTGAGATCTGGAGACTAAGAGGGAGATCAGTAGGCGAAAACAGAGCTGGGGACGGAGTACATATACTGAAGACTGGAGAAACTGCATGGGCAAAAGCTCAGAGTTTGTATAGAGTCTGGTGTTTAAATGGCAATGAAAGCAGGCAACGTGGATGAAGATCAAGAAATGTGGCTGAGGATCTCATTTTAAAAAATAAGAAAAAAGCTGTGTTAAGGACCTTCACCTTGACCACAGGAATAAGTGGTAACTGGTGATTAAATACTGGAATTAGATTATTGAGTTTGAATTCTTAAATGATTGCTTGTCCTGAAGACTGGAGAGGAGGCTCAGTAAAAGTGGTTCTCTGACTAAATGGTCAGGTACTGAGTGTTTTAAAAATTCATGTTGGAGATCACTGGAGGACACCGACAGAGAAATAGAGAGAAAAAAGTCATGGAGACAAGTGAAAGGATCAGAGTTGTAGAATTATTTCATGTAGAGTTTCTGCATAAAGACTACTTTTCTTACCATAAATGACGATTTTGAGGAAAATGACTCAAATTCTGTGTGTAATACTTACTAATTTAAAAAAAATTCATATACATATAATCTTTATAAAGCTATTTCATTACTCCAGGCAAGAAACAGAAACGATGGCTGTTTGGACTAAGATGTTTGTTGCTGAGAAAAATGAACAATTTTTATGAGCATTTAATATGCAAAGCTATATCGGTCATGTTCTAGAGATGGAAAGTATGGGAGGGGAGTATTAGGAATGAGCAAGTCTGAGATTTCATTCATGTGTTATTGAATACATGTTACAACCTTGATTGAAAGAGAAAATTCTGCAGCAAGATCATTTTCTTTTCTCTTCTTTTTTATTGGTGGAATAAGGAGTGGGTCAATGAGTATGGGTTTTGTTTTGCATATGTGTTCACTGTCCGAAAAATCCATTTCACGTTTCAAATATGTGGATTTGATCCACAAAGCTGAGTGGCACAGAGGTGCACATGTGTGGGTCACTGTCACATCAGTGATAACTGGAGTATTTGGGCATGGGTACATTCCCTGTGATAAAGTCAGGAGTAAGTTTTCATTTAAAACAACTGAATGAACTTGCCAAGAAAAATAAATAGCAGTGGTTAGAGACACAGGAGAGAAAAAAGCCTTTGCAGTGTCTGAGAAGGTAAGAGTTTCATGAAAAAAAAGTATGTTGTCAACAGTGCAGCATTAAGGAGTAGTAGAAAAAGAACATTGTGATTAGTAGCATGGAGGTCATTAAACAGCTTGGGGCACTGTGTTTTAATGGAGTTACTGGGGAGTGAGTAGAATGGAACAAGTCAAAGACGAGGAAGGAGATAGAGCTGGCATATTAAATTATTTCTTTGTGATGCTATTATTCTACACTCTCATGCCCCTCACTAAATATAGTCTCTGACTTTATGAATCACTTATTACTTGGGAAAAAAGGAGACTATGTTGATGTCAGAAAAAAACAAAAAAAATTGAAGAAAATAAATAGTATTAGTCCCATAGCATTATACCAACTCAGGAATTCCTGTATTATATTGTTAATATGTTTCAGTGTTAAGGCCTTTCTTCCTTTCTAGCATCTTATCTAGCATCTGGCTGCAGTCTATTACGTATAAGTTAACTTTTAAAAACCCTTTATGCACTTCAAAATTAGTTCTGTAATTGTATTATCACTATAGATAAATTGGCTATGTTTCAGCATGAAATATAAATGGATTTGACTTTCATATTAATATTTGATGGTACATGGTTTAATATTGAATTGAAGCAGAAGTCTGAGGTGGTCATGAAAAGGGCAATTTATAAATGTGAATTTAACCATGGTATAATAAAATAAATCTTAGTTTTAGTACTTCTGAGTAAATGTAGCTTACTAGATTATCTACTTATAAGGCATATTCAATTAAAAGTAGAACATCTTCATTACTATGATGAAGAAATAATCAACATTTCTCCATTTAATAAAAAATGTGGCTTATGAGGAATAAACAATGTCCTATTTTTTAAAAACACACCCTATTTAATAGTCTCTGACTATTATCAATACAATTGAGAGATGCTGACATTTTTATTTGAATCCTTATTTCTTCCATTGGGTATTGATTGGCTTTATTCACATCATAAAATGTCAACATTGTCAGATGGACTACTTCTATTAGTTCCATTTACTTTGATTGTCACTTACAAAGAAATTCTACCTGATATCTTCGCTACAGGGGAAAAATGCCTAGCAATAAATCACCTTGCTTATTTAATGGGAAACATTAATACTCCTATACTGCTATATATTCATTGCACTTGATATCTAGAAATCAGAACTTTAAAAGCACTTAAAATCAAATAAAGTCATTTGTTCCTAACTAAACTTTAGGTTTATTGTAGAAACACAAAACTATGGTTTTTAAGTAGGAAGAACAGTACCTGTCTGCCATTTTCAAAAATGGTTTGAGGTGATGCTGGTTAATAAGATCATAGAGGTTTCAAGCGTGCATTTCTATGATACATGATCTGTATATTGCATTGCGTGCCCACCACCCAAAGTCAGATCACCTTTCATTTCTGTATATTATCCCCCTTTACCTGTTACCACTCCACTCCCTTCCATCTGGTAACCACCCACAGTGTTATCTGTGCCTCTGTGTTTTGTTTTTCTTGTGTTCCTTTGTTGCTTTCAGTTTTATATCCCACGCATGAGTGAAGTCATATGGTTTTTAACTTTTTTGTCTGACTTATTTCACATAGCATGGTATTCCCAAGGTCCGTCCATGTTGTAACACACACACGCACACACGCACACACGCACACACGCACACACACACAGCCATTTAATTTGATCATCCTAAAAGGCCTTGAGAATCATGCCATGGTTAATCACAGGCTTTGTCCTTATTTGCTTCCCATGCCTGTCAATCCACAATTTAGAATGGTTGCCTCATCCAACTAACATTTTACAAATCGATTCTTTTTTCAATTTTAATCTAATTTGTATTATGGACGAGCAAGACTTGTTACATAATTTCTGGGACCCACTAGAAAACAACAGTTTGGAAGCTGTCTTACTAATAATTGTGAGAAATTTCAAGGTGGCAAATGCAGATCATTAAACCAAGCCCCCTTCTAAGTGTGAATTCTCTGTGCCTACACAGGTTGCCAGTGAAGTCAGCCTGCTAATAAGACATTTGATCAAGCCTCAGAAAACTAAACCATGATCTGAAAGTCCATTTCAAACAAAATCTCATCTAAGACCCCTATTTTCGGGACCCACTGTCTGCTCCAAAGAAAATCAGCAGTTCTTATCTTTGCTATACTTTCTAAATTTTAATATTTATACACTCTTCCTACACATCTATGACATACGTTTTCCCCCAAAATCTCCCCTTGCCACTGCACAGCAATAAAATGATGTATGGACCATCTGCTAATGAAACTCCCACTATTTTCAGAGGATGTTCTATAGCTCATCTTGAAGCAAAGCTCCCTTTGTGTAGTTTTATGGTCCTTAGTTTTCAAAAGCAAGTAAGGTTTTTACAGTTATAATACAAACCGAAGGGCTCTCCCCCCTCTTAGGCATTGAAACCTCGAGTTTCCCAAACTATCTTTCATGAGTATTGCATCCAGGCCTATGGCCCAAATCAGGTAGACTCTGGAAATTTAACACTGCACACTAATATGAAGTCTGAGCATAAAATTGAAGTGTTAAATGGAGTATAAAATTGAAGCAGCCTGTTTTCGAGTGTGGGCCTGCCTTGGGCTCTGCATGCTATCAGAAGGGTGCAGACGCCGGATACTCCTCAGGTTGACAGGAGTTGCAGAATCCTGTCTGAGATGTTTTAAAGTGGGTAGAGAAAAGACAAGAATTAGGAACCATGAAAAGATCAGAGCCCTCTCATTCAGCAGTATTTTTAATTTGTCTTTTCAATGTATTAAGAAACATTCTTGAAAAGTTTGCAAATATATTTCAAATGAGAAATATTCAATTTAGAAATTCTCTTTGATTCTAGCTAAATATCTTAATATTCAGCTCTTTATTTATTGAAAATAATATTGTCGATATGGGTAGGAATAATGACTGCTTCTATCAGGCTCATTCAAAATGTATAAATAATCTGAAAGATGGTAAAATAATAGAGAAATGGTATAATTATCAATTAACAAAGTAAAAAACATATATATATACTTTCTGGCTACAACTGAAACTTCTTTAGGTTTTTAATATTTTAGTTTTCACGGTTTTCATTTTCATGAAGTGATACTTGTACATCCCTAACAACAACAACAACAACAAAAAATACATTCTGTTCCATTCCAGTGAAGCTGGAAAACTATATGCAGAAATAGGTAACTGTGCTTCTTAAATATAATCTCAACAATATATTAAGTGATCTACTTATATTCATGGGCTGGATTGGCATATATTTTATGGTACATCTTTACTGTCTATTCAAACAAATGTCACAACAGTGTTTTTGAATTCTGAGTTAATGCTCTAAAAATCATATTCAGAACACAAACACTTCCAAGCAAAACTAGTCCTAATGGCTATAATAATGAATTGCAGGCATAAACAAATCTGAGACCCTGGCATAGAAGATTGGAAGAGATATATTTTGAGAAGATGTTTTCTCTATGTAAAAAATGGTAATTTGTCCTCTAATGAACATTTTATTAGGTGAAATCTCATCACTTAGCAGCTTTTGAGACCATGAGAGCCTTCCTAATTATTCTGTTAATGGTAGCAGCATAATGGAGATGGTGCATATAAGGCCCAAGCTAAGTCAGGAGACACTTAGTGTGGTTGTTGAAGAGTGAAAAATAAAATCATCTCAGTTATACCCTCTGACAAGTTCCACATTGCAACACATCTTGAAAACTTTTTTTAAAAAACCTAGGATCATTAGCTGTTTTTAGTAGTCTATCACTGTATGAGCTTTTTACGCTTCTAGCAAAGTATGTTGAATTATCACAGCAGTATACAAGTTCTTTTTTCTACTTCCTCACAGGGGATTTCACAGGATCCCCTCTGTGAGATATTTCAGAATGAACAGATACTGAAAATGAAAGATGTGTATAAGCATTTACTAGAATTTATGTACCTGACATATAAAATGCCTAACTAGCCTGAACTGAAAACTGTGCATAGAGATCTACATTTCAGAAGTTTTTGTTTTTCAAAAAATACTACTATAAGATTATTTTTAAATGAATTTTTAAATGCAGTTAGTATATTATACTAACATTATAATCTGTCTGAAAAACAACACTGAGTTAAAGGAACATATGTTGACGTTTTGGGATTTCTTGGTTATTACAATCAATCTGAAATCAAGACAATGCCTGTCAAGTAAACTAGAAAATCTCAAGTAAGTACATCAGGAAAAATACATGTAAGTAGCTATATGACATATTTTTTACTGTGAATGATCCTCCAAACTAAAAAAAGGAAAACAATCTACATGGAACACTTTAAAAACATATCTATTTAAACCAACCCATGGGCTAACATAAAATGAAGGAATCTGCAGCCCTGTAAGGAAGGTGGATGGAGTAACATTCAAGGAGCTGTAAAGTCAATTGTTCTGTTGAAGCTTCTACCAGACCCTCACATCTTGAACTTCCGTTTTGAAAGCCATGGGGACATTGGAAGTGAGAATTTAGCTCAGGGCCTTGTCAACCTGAGTAATTGATAGGAAGAACATGAACAAAATTGGGGAACGGAAGAGATACTGACTTGAAAGTGTTAAAGAAATGTATCCCTTTCTACACAAATAGAGAAATGCAATGCTGGTCTTGACAATGGTGTGCAGTGGAGGACAAAGAAGTTTACCCTAGAATTTCAGAATTACGGCAGCTCACAAGCACACTCAAAGTAATAACATTCTGTGGTCTGAAAAAAATTCAGATATGCATATAATTTCTCTTGTATGCTAGTTCGGATGGCGTTATTTGTCTGATAGAGATAAATTAAAATTATCTTTGGATAAATTCAATTTTATCCCAAGATTAAAAGTTCTGTACATATACACAATAGAATTCTATGCAGCAGAGAGAAAGAAGGAGCTACTACCCTTTGCAACAACATGGATGGAACTGGAAAGTATTATGCTGAGTGAAATAGGCCAGGTGTTGAAAGACAAATACCATATGATCTCACCTTTAACAGGAAGCTAAACAACAAAACAAACAAGCAAACAGAATAAAAACAAAGACACTGAAATAGAGAACAAGGGGACAGTGACCAGAGGGGAGAGGGAAGGGAATTTAAGGGGGAAAAAAGGGGAGGGATTTGGAGGAACAAATAGGAAGGACACAGGGACGAGACCTAAGGGGGGTGGAAATGGGAGGGAGGTGGGGAGCACGGGGGGGGGGGTGGCTGGGATGGGAGAAATAGACAAAAAAACTGTACTTGAAAAATAACTAAATAAAATTTTTAAAAAAAGTTCCATACAACTGAAACTGAGTAATGTATAATGAAAACATACAAAATTATAAAGAAGGTAGAGTGAAATAGATGTAACAAAAAAGACCCATAAGGTTAATTATAAAATGTAGATACAAAACACAGAATAAAACATAAAATGACAATGATGTATTTCTAAATATTAATAAGAAGCTAACAAAAATTAGTAGAGAACAAGAGAGTATGATAAAACAGATTAAAATAGCTTCTTAAAATTATAAAAATAATAAGTAAAAATACAAAGTTTAGGGGACACATTAAATTGAGCCAGGGACTTGTAAAAGTTGTTACAGAAATAGAGAAATGTAATTTCTCTATTTTTAAATCTGCATTGTGTGTATTTTTAAATCTGTTTTATCATTGTGCTGTATCATATGGGGGAAATATAAACTATGTCCATATAAAAATTATAAAAGAGAGATCGAGAAAGTCACTGTGTCCCAAAGAGTTTCTATAGAAACAGAAAATGGGAAATAGGTAATATTAAAATATCAAAGAATTTTTCCTGAATGGTTGAAAGTATTTAGATCTGCTCAACAAATCATGCAAATTTGTAAAATTTGTATAGTTCTGAATTGGTCTGAATATAATAAATTATTAACATAGTCTCAAAAATCTTTTAAAAATTTACAAAACTACAAAAAATTGGTGAGACAACTTATGCTTATGTTTTTTTCAAAAATTGTCAAGTTATACATTTAGGAAATATTCCCATTGCTGGGCTGTGAGGCTGGACTCAATTGATCTCCGAAGGTTAATATTATACTGACTTCACATTCTGAATACATCAAGTAACATTACATTTTTAATATATTCAAATTTTTGTTTTATAATTAATATAATTTATTAGGTTATTGAATGCAAAACCAACTCATAAAAAAACATGTTTTACCAATTACAGTAAGAATTTTTACTTCAATACAAAGGTGCCTTTTAATATAGCAAAAATACTATGGTGTGCTTAGGAATAAATATTATTTATGGAAAGAACGTAAACTGTTATTTTAAGTACTGAAGAATATATAAATATAACTATATAAGGTGGTATAAGCATAGACTTACTTTTGTGAATATATGAAACACTGTTTATTGTTGTACTATTGTTGATTACTTACTGTATTGTTTTCCATATGAACAACTGTAGACCTTTTGCCCCACCCTGTATACCTAATTTGGGGGTAAAAATAAAGAATCAATATTACATAGTTATCAACTGTCCCCTTAAACTGGTTAAGAAATTCTGTGGAATTCCAGTCTATTACATCTCAAAAGACTTCCTCAATAGTAAAAAGGCTTATTCTAAAATGTTTAGAGAAATTCAGAAAGCAAAATAAATACTCTTCTAAGAAATGCACACAAAAGAGGGAGATACCCTACATACCCTACTAAATTTCAAGACATCCTAAAGCAACAGTAATTATATCTATGTGGAATTATATGTATGAATGAAAAGTTCAAGGAAGAGAGTAGAATGCTCAGAAACAAGTGTTCTAGAGAGAAAATGTGTTACTTCCTCTTGAATTAAATATATGGGCAAAGTGTATGAAAGGTCTTCTCTCTACTTAGTTTTAATGATACAAAACCCACTCTTTAGGTGGTCTCAAGCTTTCTGCCAGTTTCAAATATTGCAAACATCTGCAGTGCATATTTTTGGATTCTATCGGGATCTTTTAAATCACTATGTGCAAGGGGACCTATTTCAGATGTGTTAGGCAAATTGAGATTTCAACACCTGCTAAAAGCAAGTTGTGACTCCATAGACATAATAAGTAGAATAGATATTTTAGAAGTTTTCTATCAAAAAGAGGGAGCCCTTAGATAATTATTTTCATATAATTCAGAGACATCATCTGAATATGGATATATATATATATATATATATATATATATACACATTCTATTTTAACTTTATGTGGATATCTGTATGTATGTTAATTAACATTTGTACATATCTAATTCATTATTGAGCCTAGATGCCTATACCTTCCAAATTCAAGTTGATAGTGGAATTTCTAAAACAACAGGTTCATATGCCTATTTAATAATGTTTTATTTTCATTCTTATTTTTTCCTCTATATAAGAGAACATATTCTTTTCAGAATAGTAAATTAAATTGTCCACCTCACTGTGGGGGTGACTTTCTTCACAAGTCCCCCTGTGTACCACAGATGAAAGTAAACACGACTGAGAGATGATGTGATCTACTTGGGGAGGAAAAGTGGCCAATCCCTCAAAGGGGAAGGGCTAAGAGCCCCCTGCTCAAGGAGCTTTTATTGGGTTCATTTGCCCAAGAATACAGGTAAGGATCAAACAATAGATAGCATTCAAAGAACCGTGAGGGCTTATTCTCAGTCAGAGTCAGATAGCTAAGGAGCCATAAAACTTTGAGGAACAAACTTCTTGCTTGAATCCTTATCATTTAAATGAGAGCATTCTAAACAAAGCAGATTTCACAGGATTTTTACATATTCTTTCTTATGCCTGATTTACCCCAAATACCCACCCTTTCCAGCACAGGGTTGCACCACTTTCCCCATCAGGTTTTCAGGCTTAAGAGAATTAGAGCCAGGCAGCACTTCTCCCAGAGGTCATGGGGACTCGGGTTATGTCAAAGCCAGGGTTGAGAGTCCATTGCTCTTTGTTGCAGCCCTGCCCCACCCCAGTCCTTTCATGATGGTCTCCCAAGTGATAGTGGCAGGCCTAGGTTGCCCCTCTCTGAGGGGCCGTACCCCCCATGGACATCGACCATGTTTTGGGAGCAGGGGAAGGAACAGAAGCAGCACTTGCTGCCAGAGACAAGCTTTGTCTCCTGTGGCCCACATTCCGAAGGGATAGATTTCATTTATCTCTATATAAATGAAAATTGGGTGACTGGAATACAAGAAAATTTCCAAGTGGAAGCCTACATTTGCATAGTGAGTAAATATGTTTTTTAGTCAGTGATAATGACTGAGTGGGTTTACAACAATTTTTAAAATTGTTGTTCTATTACAGTTCCTTGCCACTCCCACACCCCCACCCCGCTCCCACAGTCAATCCCCACCCGATTGCCCCTGTCCATGGTTCATTTATACTTGTTCTTTAACTAGACCCTTCCCTTTCATTCCTCCCTTGTCCCCCTCCACCTTCCCCTCTAGTTACTGTCAGTTTGTTTCTTGTTTCCGTGCCTCTGGTTCTATTTTGCTCCTTTGTTTGTTTTGTTCATTAGGTTCCTGTTATAGGTGAGAGCATATGGTATTAGTCTTTAGCTGCCTGGCTTATTTCACTCAGCATAATGCTCTCCAGTTTCATCAGTTCTGTCTCAAAGGGTAGGAGACATGTTTCTTCCTTTCTTCTGCTGTGTAGTATTCCATCGAGTAAATGTACCATACTTTTTTGATCCACTAGTTTAGTGATGGGGACTTAGGCTGTTTCCAGTGCTTGGCTATTGTAAATAACGCTGCTATGAACATAGGAATGCCTAAGTTCTTTTGAATTACTGTTTCAGTATTCTTGGGGTATAATCCCAGTAATGGAATTACTGGGTAAAAAAGCAATTCAATTTTTAGTTTTCTGAGGAAATTCCATACTGTTTTCCACAGTTGCTGCACCAGTCTGCATTCCCAGCAACAGTGCACTAGGGTTCCCTTTCTCCACAATTGTGCAGCATTTTTTGTTTGTTGATTTGTTTATGATGGCCATTCTGACTGATGTGAAGTGGTATTTCACTGTGGTTTTAATCTGCATCTCTCTAATGGCTAGTGATGCTGAGCATCCTTTCATATGTCTCTGGGCCCTCTGTATGTCCTTCTGGAGAAGTGTCTACTCAAGGTCCTTTGCACATTTTTAATTGGATTGTTTGTCTTCCTGGTATTGAGTCCTAGGGTCCTTTGTATATTTTAGAGATCAAATCATTGTCTGAGGTATCATCAGTAAATATGTTTTCCCATATGGTTTGTTCCCTTTTCATTTTGATCATATTTGCTTTAGCCATGCAGAAGCTTTTTGATTTGATATAGTCATGTTTGTTTATTCTTTTCTTTATTTACCTTGACCTAGAGGATGTATCTGTGAAAATATTGCTGTGTGAGATATCTGAAGTTTTACTGCCTATATTTTTCTCTAGGACTTTTATGGTGTCACAGCTTAGGTTTAACTCTTTTTTTTCCATTTTGAGTTTATTCTGCTGTGTGGTACATGTTAGAATAATTTTTCTTTTAACACAGACACACACATACACCTTTTCTTATATGTGGATTTTGTCATTATTCTTCAGTCTATTCAGTCTCACACCTTTATGGCTGGATTGATAGTGGCTTATTTTAAATATATATTTTATTGATTATGCTATTACAGTTGTCCCATTTCCCTCCTTCATTCCCCTCTACCTACCCTGCACACCCACTCCCACCCACATTCCCCCACTTTAGTTCATGTTTATGTGTTTTAAGTTCTTTAGCTTTTACATTTCCCATACTATTCTTGCCCTCCCCCTTGTCTATTTTCTACCTACCATCTATGCCACTTATTTTCTGTACCTTTTCCCCCTTCTCCTCCTCCCACTCCCCTGTTGCTCTCCCTCCATGTGATCTCCATTTCTGTGGTTCTGTTCCTGTTCCAGTTGTTTCCTTACTTTGTTTTTATTTTAGGTGTGGTTGTTAATAATTGTGAGTTTGCTGTTATGTTACTATACATGTTTTTTATATTCTTTTTCTTAGATAAGTCCCTTTAACATTTCATAAAATAAGAGCTTGGTGATGATGAACTCCTTCAACTTGACTTTATCTGAGAAGCACTCTATCTGCCCTTCCATTCTAAATGAAAGCTTTGCTGGATAGAGCAATCTTGGATGTAGGTCCTTGCCTTTCAATGACTTGGAAAATTTTTTCTAGCCCCTTCTTGCCTATAAGGTGTCTTTTGAGAAATCAGCTGACAGTCTGGTGGGAACTCCTTCATAGGTGACTGTCCCCTTATCTCTTGCTGCTTCTAGGATTCTTTCCTTCATTTTAATCTTGGCTAATGTAATGATGATGTGCCTTGGTGTGTTCCTCCTTGGGTCCACCTTCTTTGGGACTCTATGAGCTTCCCGGACTTCCTGGAAGTCTATTTCCTTTGCCAGATTGGGGAAGTTCTCCTTTATTATTTGTTCAAATAAGTTTTCTACTCATGGCTGTTCCTCTTCCCCTTCTGGTACCCCTATAATTCAGATGTTGGAACATTTAAAGATGTCCTGGAGGTTCCTAATCCTCTCCTCATTTTTTTGAATTCTTGTTTCTTCATTCTTTTCTGTTTGTTTCTTTCTTCCTTCTGGTCCACTCCATTGCTTTGAGTCCCAGTTTCCTTTCCATCACTATTGGTCCCCTGTACATTTCCCTTCATTTCACTTAATTTAGCTTTCATTTGGTCCTCTAATTTGTGACTAAAATTAACCAGTTCAGTGAGCATCTTGATCACCAGTGTTTTGAACTGTGCCTCTGATAGGTTGGCTATCTCGTGGTTGCTTAGAAGTATTGGCTTTGGGGCTTTCAGCTGTTCTTCTGCTGGGACCATAATGTTTTGGTCTGTTCATGCCTGTTACATATGAGGGGGCGGAGCCTTAGGTGTTCACCAGGGCGGGGCAACCCAAGTGCTAGGTTGTGACCCTGTATGTGGAAGTTGGATCCAAGAGGGAACAATAGTGCTTTGCTCAGCTCTCTGTTGCACCTCAGTCTCTTCTGCCACTTTCCCCAAGCAAACTGGGCCTTTCTGGTGCTGGTTCCTGTGTGGGTGGGCTTGAGTACATTCTAGGACCCTGTGGATCTCTCCAACAAACTCTCCTGTGAGGCTGGGAGTCTCTCCCTGTACATCAACCCCTACAGGTATTTTCAGTCGGTGTTTTGAGGCTTTATTTTCTGGCTCTAGGACCCTGGGTTGCACAGTCTGTCTCGCTCCCCAGTTATCATCTGCACATGAATGTGGGACCACTGCCCAGTCAGTTAGCCACCTTGCGCACAGTGCCTCGCTTCTCAGTTGCTGCCTCCACGAATCTGCCTGCCCCTTGTCACCCCAAGCCCGGAGTCTGCCAGCCACCACCTGGGTGCTGAGGGTCTGCCTGGTGCTGTCTTGGGTGCCCGGTGTCACTCCTTCCTCTGCTTGGCCACCGGACTTTACCTTGCCTACCGGTCTGGATGAATGTGTCTATTTTAACTCCTCGGTTGTCAGACTTCCATACAGTTCATTTTTCTCTCAGTTTCGGTTGCTATTTTGTTTCTAAATTGTTGTTGTCCTTATTTTGGTTGTTTGAAGAGGCACAGTGTGTCTATCTATGCCTGCATCTTGGCCAGAAGTTGTCGACAATGGCTTTTTAATTACTTCCTGGATTAAGACATTTGCCAAATCAAATAGAACCACTATTAATAATAAACGGCCTCTGTCTGACACGGTCTAGTTCAGGAGCTTGTTATTTATTCATCCTTCTTTTTAGTAGTGCAGTATAATGTTGTAATAGAAATGACACTTTTTTTTAGGAATGGTATAGCTCCAGATGTAAACATAAATAACTTTACTGATGAATTTTAGCATAGTTTTCCCAACTGGAAAATTAGAGTAATAAAACTACTGAAGACTGAAATGAACATATAAAATATATGTTGTCTGCAAAATATCCAGAACATTACATTTTTTTATTTAATACTGAAAATTAGTATCACCAATCACTGTGCAAGCCTTTCTGCTTAGGCCTTTAAATTTTTAACATTTATTTATTGTTTTGAGAGAGAGTGAGGAAGAGAGGGAGAGAGTAAGAAACACTGATTTGTTGATGAGTTGTTCCAACTATTTGTGCATTCATTGGTTGCTTCTGGTATGTGCCCTGACCAAGGATCAAACCTGCAACTTTGGAGTGCTGGGATGATGCTCTAACCAACTGAGCTACCCATCAAGGGTTCTGCTTAGGTCTTTAAAGGTAAATAAACAATATTTCTGTTTTATTGTTTTCAGTGTCATAGTTTATTATGGCATACAGACATACAACAGATCATTTTAATAAGATTTTGTTAAGTACCATGGTAAAGATATGATTGGACCATTTTAGATGTTGGGGGAATAATACTTAGCTAAATATTTCAAAATATACTGTGTTAGCCTGATCCCTGATTGTGGTGAAGAGGAATTGCCAGTAGGAAATTCTATCAAGTGAAATGGCAGGGAAGTATGAAATTTAATTTTTCTCTTAATGTTCTTGTCCACCCAAACTCATCTGCCTTCTGATTCTTAGTTTGAATTCTCGTTTAAATATAGGGGGTATAAATAACTGTGGCTGGTGTGGCTAAGTGGATTGAGCACTGGGCTGTGAAGCAAAGGGTCACCTGTTCAATTCCCAGTTAGGGCACATGCCTGGGTTGCAGGCCAGGTCCCCAGTAGGGGGTGCACAAGAGGCAACCACACAGTGATGTTTTTCTCCATCTTTTTTCTTCCTCTCTCCCCCTCTTTCTAAAAATAAATGCATAAAATCTTCAAAAAATAAGGCATAAATAGAAACATTCAATCTCTGAGCTGTGAATGAGTTAACATGAAAGGCACACAAGTATGTTTAAAATATTTGTTTCAACTTAATCATAGTCAGAGAAAATCATCCCTGAGTGCTTTTGTTTTAACCCATTTGTGGTTCTTCTTTTCTCTGACAGATTGGGAGATTTTTTTAAAAAATCATTTAATTGGTCCTCTAATCGCCATAAGCTTCACAATAAGTATTAATTTCTCTACTATTATTTTTTATTGCCATTCAAGTACAGTTGTCTTCCCTTTCACCCTCCCCACCCCCCATCCTCACCTCCCACTCTTGAACCCACCCCCTTTAGCTTTGTCCATGTGTTCTTCCTACATGTTCCTTGATGGTCCCACCCATTACCCACTATTATCCGTCTGCCCTCTTCTCTCTGGTTACTGTCAGGTTGTCTTTATTTCAATGTCCCTGGTTGTATTTTGTTTGCTTGTTTGTTTTGTTGATTAATTTCTGTACTATTCTTAAATGATACTGTTGCTGTTAGTGGCACTATTTCTGAGATTTTGTGAGTTATATAGAGTAGAATCAATTCCACATATCACCCCTAAAAGAGCTCTTGGGGCAATAAGAAGGTCTTGCTGGTGTTTTCTCTTAAATTTTTTAAAGTATAAGATAGTTTATATTTAAACTACTGAATAAAATTACTGAACAAAAAGTTACATCTTTGTGGAAGAGATATTTCATAGGATTCAGAAAAATTATTATTGGGTAGCAGAAGAAGGCAAGAACATTTTGCCTAACTGAAGAGCTTATAGAGACCAGGAGTCAAAATAAAGAAACATGTTTCTGTAGTGCGTGAGAAAGTCAGTAAAATGCTTATGTTGATGAGTTCCGGGGTGATCACTGCTTCCACCTATATGATCCTGACCATCCAAATGACCTATTTTCTTTGCACCTGTGCCCATTTTTACTTGGAATTTCCTGGAGCTACAGTATAAAATGCAAATTGTGTGGTTCATTAGACTTTCTTTTAATTAAATGTGAAAATACCTAACAGAAATGGAAAAATTATTCTGAAATACCTTTGCAATGCTTATTCTTGTTTCTTACTCATAGTCCTTTCCTGTTTACAATATAAGAACACATTTCTCTGCTTAGAAAGGAAAAGTGGCCTTCTAAATCCATGTACCATTTGTCGGCTCTCACAAAATAATGTGTTTTTTTTCTTTCCACTATGGCCAAAAGCATTAATTTAATTTGTAAATATACATAAAAATTTAATGGAGGAAATTATTTTAAAAACATTTTCCTTGATGTATATTTTTACTATTTCTCTACCTTTCCTTTTTCATTAGAATGGAAAAAATAATGAATTCCTGATGAGTAAGCACTATGAAAAGGTTTGCTATAGTGATGAATCTTGGTCTATTTCCAGAGACACCAACTTTGAATCTGCAAATCTTACTCGAAATGTGTATTAGATTCAATTGCAGTGACTTACAAATTGAGAATCTTGAGGGCATTGAGGAAAAAACTTCTTATTTACATTTAGTCTTTTTGTAAAATTTATGTTCTATGTTTATGTTACACAAGCAGTATTCAAATACATTTTTACTGTAAAATGGTCAAGAAATGTAGAAATACATAACAGCAAAATGTAAGAATTCTTTTTACCATGTCATATATATATATATATATATGTATTTCCTTGGAAGTAGCCATTATGAACTATTTTATAATAATTTGAGCATTTTTTTCTCTACATTTAAAAAATTAAGTGGATTAGTTATATAAGCATATTCTGTGAGAATGCATTATTGTTTGTTTGTTTTGTTTTGTTTCAGTTAAACATACGTTTGAGTGTATGGAAGTTATGAAGTCAAGTGCGTTTCTTCTTACAAGTCACAATAACAAAAAAATTAAAACACCAATCCCATTTTCTTATGTTACCAATACAGAAACTATGCCCAAAGAGGCAAAGTGAGTTGCCTAAGTTCACACAGCTGCTCAGTGGCAGTGCCTAGGCAGGAACTCAGGTTTCTCCTGGTCTGTTGCAGAGCTCTGCTCACTACAGCCCTCTGGTTCTGAACCCAGAAAACACCCCTGGAATGGAACTGGATGGAGAGCTCAGTGAGTCCCCAGTCCCTCCAGAACTCCCCAGCCAGGAGTGGGCATTCATCATCTCACCCCACGGTGGGTGCAGTTGGTAGGGATATTGACAGACAAGGGGTACAGAGGGCTGAAACCTTTGGTGGAGTTTGTTTTGCACATGTAGCCAAGACTGACCTTGACACTCATCTCAAAACTTTTAAAACAATCACTATATCAGTGCAAAAGCACTAACAGAAGCCACTTTAAGATGGATGTGAGGGCTAAGGCGTTCTATAGCAAGTTAGGAGCACTGGTTTCTCTCTGTAGGAATGTAGGCTAGCAAAGCAGTGTTCTGCAAATGAGATTGCACATCATGGACAGGGCACTGCCTGCCCATTCAGACTGCAATTACACTTATTCTTAGAAAACAAGAGTACCGCCCTGGCTGGTGTAGCTCAGTAGATTGAGTGCGGGCCTGCGAACCAGACAATCGCGGTTCGATTCCCAGTCAGGGCACATGCCTGGGTTGCAGGCTGGTTCCCTGCAGGCCAGTTCCCAGCAGGGGACACACAAAAGGCAACCATACATTGATGTTTCTCTCCCTCTCTCCTTCCCTTCCACTCTAAAGATAAATAAATAAAATCTTTAAAAAATTTGTTAAAAAAAAAAAAAGAAAACAAGAGTACCCTCCTCTCTGGGGTGTGCTACCTGCCTTTCACTGTGGCCCCTGGGGTGATCAACACTGTGGTCAGAGGGGAGTGAGGGTGCAGTGAATGTCAGAAAGTAATCAGCCCCAAGGTTTTACAGGTGGGAAAACCAAGACTCAGACAGGCCCAGAGACTTGTGCAAGGCCACAGAGATAGCTGGAGGGAGAGCCACATGTAACTCAACCCCAGAACTTCTGATTCCCAGCCTCCCCCTTCTCAAATACACACACAGAGCACCTGAGCATCTTGTTAAAATGCAGGCTCAGAAGAAGTGGAGGAAGGCCCGACATTCTGCATTCCTGAGGAATTTCCAGCTGTCGCCTATATGGCTGGTCCATGCACGACACTTTGAACAACAAAGTTCTACACGAGGCTGACTGAAAGGTTCAAGGGGTCCTTACATTTCACCTCTGATGATATCAAGGCTTAAATTCTCCACTTCAACCCAGCAGATGCTTTAAAACTGGCACACATTTAAAACAATACCTATTATCATTTTAGCATTCATCAAATACTTATGTGCCTGAATTATTCCAAATGCTTACATGTATTATCACATTTAATCCTCAGACTCTGAGAGGGATTTTATTATTATCCCAATTTTACAGAAAAGGAAGCTGAGACTCAGAGAGGTTAAGCAACTTCTTTAAATTATTGCAATTCTAATCCCTGGATTTATATGTTGATTTGGTTGTATTTATCTAAATAAGAAGGCAGGAAAGCATAAGCATTCTGCAAATTGCATTGATTTATTTGGAATAGGGAAAATACTTGTATGAATAAACATTCAAAGTGACATTAATAGAGATCATTTTATTGTAGGAAAACCCAGACAACACCTTTTTTTTATCTTATTTGAAAAACCTGCCCACCACATTTCCTAGTATAAATTTTGTGCAGTGTGAAAAAGAGGGTTGATTAAAAGGAAACACTTATTTCTATGATATCCTCCTTGAGGAACAAAAAGTGACTATTCTTATTTTCACTAATATACACTTCTCTTAAATACCTGAACTAATTAAACTCATGATTCAGTTAGCACACCAATTAACACAATACAATTAACTAAAATTGTAGTGCTATTCATTAAAGTAAATACTTGTACTTGGTCCAAGGGGAAATAATACGTTCAGAAAATGTATGCTGTTGGTTTCATTTAGCATCATCTATAATAGAAACTACTACTGTGTTGAATTTAGAATTTAGTTATTTTGATTGATAATGTTTTTAAATAAAGCTATGGACAAGACCCTTTCATTCTAGGACTTATTTCTCTTAACCTTAGTCCATTATCCAAGTACTCTTCAAATAATTAGGTGCCAGAAATTGGCACCCCTATGATGCAAATGTTGGATTGCTTGAAGTTGTCCCAGAGGTTGCTTATACTGTAAAAAAAATTATAATTCATATCAGATTTGATTTTTCAAGGGAAGAGTTTTAAAACTTGTTAAAATTTGAAATTATGCATGGCTATTCAGAAAACTTCTAGAAATGATGATCTCTTAAGATCATAAACATTATTGTCCCATTTGTTCCAAATATAGCTAAGTATCTGTGGGTATATTTGTACTCAAGTGTTACACATGAAGATACAATCCTTTTAATAGTGGCTTCTTGCAGACACAATGACCAAATGCATACTAAAGCATATTATAACATACTAATTCCAGCAGTGTCAGCAGCAGCAATCTAGCTGGGATATCAAATACTTTCATAACATATAAGCATTTTAACATCTTAGACACAATGGTACAAGCATGCTCACACAGGGAGATATGCAGGCTGTGCCTAGACTCCTTTTGCCCATGCATCTTCATGTCCGTAACTTTACTCCTCACTAGGATGCCATAATGAGAAATGTTTAGCATAAAATTGTAGAATTATTATGAGGGGTTGAAAGAAGACATTGTGATTTACAGTAATTGCATTTTATGTGTCATAACCATGAATTTGGCAAGTCCTTATTGGGGCATATGTTGATTTAAATGAGCTACCTCATGCTGCTTAATTAAACCCTGAGGAATTTCAACTAGGTATGTGGAAAGAACTGCATAGCCAGGTATACAATTTTACTATTCATTTTCCTATTCCTTAACCACCTAAAAATTTCATCTTTAGTGCTAGTGTTTGTAGACCATCAGGTTACCCCACAGGCATCAATATTCAAAAGGAGCGCAGCTGTCGAGCCCAAAGGATTTTCCCAGGAATCTGTTCATTCGATATGACACAGTACACAGATGAGTTACAAATGTGGATTTGAACCCAAAATTTTTGCAGAGATCAAAGCATAGGCATTAGTCTTTCTACACTTCAAACTACATTTTGAGACTTGAAACCCAAGACTTAAAAAGATTTTGCTTATCTGTCCTTTCCGTAACATTTTAAAAGCCCTACAGGTAGAATGGGCCTGAGTTAACTTGTTAAATGCAAATATGGCATATGTCATTTGTATTTAAATGAGTTTAACACGCTGCAATATTACCTAGAGGTTTGCTTTCCAAATGAGTATGAAGAATATTTTAATGAAGTTAGCTGCAAGTAAAAAATAATCTTTTTTAAAGAGACTGTATAAATTGGTTTAATGTATTAAACTTCATGGAAACATTGACTTTCAAAAAAGAAAAGGGAAATTTTATGTGTTTGACCAATTTATTAATGTGTTAAAATTGTTATTTCAGTCAAAATTTTTTCTCTTTGATTTCTCCTCCAAAATAATGTGAACATAATTTGCATGTTCAGTTGGCAATCCCATCTTTGCTTATGAGCATTACTATCTTCCCTTTCTGGCCCCTCTCCTCCTGCCTGTTTGTTTCATTCTCTTTGGCCTTCACATACTTAGTAAGAGAAAATGGAAATATTCAGATAGGAACTACTTTCTTTTACCACCATGGAAACAAAGAATCCCCTAATGTCTATACTGTCACTACTCTCCGACTTCTTTTCAGATACAGTGCAGGAACTATCCTTGCTTTTACCTATGGGCAACTGCTACTCCTTTTGTTCACTGGATTATTAGTGTCTTACTCAAATATGTTCACCTGCTATGATTTCTTAGCTTTCCAGCCCCACCCAAGACTCACTCTTTATTGGATTATTTGTTTTGTGCTAAAGACAAAATACACTATTAACCATCTTTTAAAATTCTCTTACACCTCTCTTTAGTTCTTAGGCTTTTCCTTTCCTCTTCCTAGAAACTTAAAAAAATATGTGTATTTGCTGTCTCCATGTCCTCAACACTTCTATCCTTAATTTGCTCCAAGCAGTCAGTATTCCACCACCTGACTGCTATTAAGGTTGGATAAGTCCCTGATCTTCCCAAATCAAATGATTGCTTCACAGTCACCATCTTAAAACTGGGCATTTTGAAGCATGGTTGATTAGTCCCTGTGCTTTGAAATACTTTTCTTTATTTAGCTTCTGATAGAGTTTTGAAGTCTCCTTTTCTTTCCCTCCTCTGAGACCCAGGATTCAGTACTTGAGCTTTCTTTTTTCTATTTATAATTTCTTGCTATGATGCATATTTTTATCCTATGTATTAAAAAGCTTATACATGTTTATTACCTCTGTGTTCACTTTTCAAAGACTGACAGGTCTCCTGAGGTTCAGATCATATGTTGAACTTCTTGTTTGAAATATCCTCTTGAATATTCAATAGTTATATCAAACCTAATTTGTATTATTCTGCTCGCTTGCCCCTTTCCACCCAAATCAAGCCTCACCTTCTAATTCACCTTTCAGTTGAACTAATTGCTGTATCATTCACCTATTGTTTATATCACAAGCCCAAAACTTACAAATCATCCTTAATTGTGTTTATTTTAATCCCCACATTCTATTTTTCTACCCATTCCATATTGGATCAACCTCCTGAAGATATCCTGACTGTATCCATTTTTTTCTTTTAAATCATAGGACTTTAATTAGAGCCATTGCATGCTGTTGTGCTTATTAAATGTAGCAGTCTTTTTTGTGTGGGAAAAATAACATGGCAAGTTTTATTGGTGGTTGAAATCCAGATATCCATGAGCTCAAAGAACAGAATTATCAGTTTGTAATACATTTTTCCCTTGAATTCACTTTCTCTTCTTTTATTTATTTTTATGTAAATGTAGTTGGTATACAATATTATATTACTTATATTAATTTTAGGTATACAGTATAGTGATTTGACACTTTTACACCTTACAATACGATCACACTACTAATTCTAATAGTTACCTATCACTGTGTAAATTTATCACAATATTATTGACTATATTCCTCTTCACCATGTACCCAGACCCTCACCCCCACCAACCTCTCTGGCAATTGTCCATTTGGTTTCTGTTTTTATGAGCCTGTTTTTTTTGGAGGGGTGTTAATTTTACACATAAGTAAAAGCATGTGGTATTTGTCTTTCTTTGTCTGACTTATTTCACTATTTCACTTAGCATAATACCCTTTAGGTTCATCTATGCTGTTGCAAATGACAAGATTTTATTCTTTAGATTTTTATTTTTTATTGCATGTAACATTTCGTTTTATACGTGTACTTTTATCAATGGACACCTAAGTTGCCTTCATATCTTGGTTATTGTAAATAATGTTGCAAAGAACATTATATAGGGGTGCATCATCTTTTCAAATTAGTGTTTTTCAGTTTTGAGGAGTAAGTGCCTAGAGGTGGAATTACTGGGTTGTATAACAGTTATAATTTTTAGTTTTTTTGAGGTATTTTCATACCATTTTACATTGTTGCTGCACCAATTTCCAGTCCTATTAGTAGTGCAAAATCCTGCATTCCTCAAAAAATTTTTTTTCTGCCTGCACACATATTAAAAATTAAATATTCCAAATTGTGTATAAAGGAACATATTAAAATCTCTATACACTTCCATCCATTATTTGCCATCAAGAACTTTCACTAGTCCTTTTTAATTAAGACTCAACTATCTTGTTTATATTAATACTCATCTAATTCTAGCTCTTCATAAGTTCATGCCTGGATTAATTTAAGAACAAATTAATTTTCTATCAGTAACTTCTTTCTTCCTCAATGACATGTAGAAGCAAATACAATATTTTTAATACTGTAATTATACCTATCCTTCTTAATGACCTATGGAAATTTTCAGCTTCAAGAAAATTAAATACAAGTTATTCTATCTTCAAGTTATTCCAGAATTCGGAATAGGCATATTTTACCTATCCAAACTTGACTGCTAATTTTCTGCAGCATATTTCAGGTAACATGATAAATTGGGAGGCTTCAAGCTATATACCTAAATTATTGTAGTCAATTTCCATGGCATGTAGTGTGAAACAGGCTAAACTATTTCTAAATAAACTTGATTTTGAAATTTTAACTATTCACAGTTTTCTTTGATACAGCAAGGTTAAGATTTCTTTCTATTGTGTTGGTTGGGGGGCACAATTCTAATAATATTTCAATTACCACAAACTTCACAAAACTTTCCCTATATATGAACAGGCACAGAGCCCGTTTATAATATATTATGGTATTACAATTATTTCCCCACATTGCTTCATTTTCTCTATGTAGCCTTAAGTTTCTCCAAAAGATTGTAGGTCCCTTGAGAACAAAGAGCTTGCTTTATACTTCTCTTTTATGCCTACTATTGACAAACTATCAGAAGATTATAATCCTGTGTTCAATTGAACTGAGTTTGCTTTGCCCTAAATCTGTTATTCACCATCCCACTGACAGCTTGCTACTAGATGAGACACGGTGCCCTTGTTACAAATGTTTTTAAATGGAGCTGAGGATCAGGGCTTCCAGATGCTGCTTTAATTGGAGCCCTGAACTCTCTGAACCATATTCCCTAGAAAATAGCATCTTCCAAAACCCTCATTTAAAAGATACTTTCATTTTGTAACTGTTACCACATATAAAATCAAGGAAAAGAGTCAAATCTTCTTAGAAAAACCTGGCCTATACTATGCCATATTTTCATTCTTTGGCATTGAAAATAACTAGTGGTTTTGGAGCCACCTATAAATAACTAGTTTTTTAAAGCTTGATATGAGTTAATGAAACATTCTCATGCATTGAATTCCAGTATTTCTATCATATATATATAATAACTTTAAAATATAATAAATGAATTTTTATGTAGGCTTGCGACAACAAGTATGTTATTTTTCAAGGAGAGCCATGTATTAAACAAATGCTAAGATACTAGAATTTTTTAAAGGATGAAGACAAATAAAAGAAATTCAGTGAGTAATTAGCATTTTGTATAATTTTCTGTCCAAATTACTAATTTTATTTCAATTTTAATATTTTTAGCTAATTGCCACAATGCATGTTTTCATGGTTGAGTACATTGCCATGTGCAATTTGCTTGACTTCAGACACATACCATACTGTTTGAGCAATTATGTACTTAACTCACTGAACCAGATAGTAAAATGGTTTAATTTTTGCACATTTTACAAATGGAGCTACAAACTTTATTGATCAATCAGCATATTTTAGTGTTTCAGTTTTATGTACATTGCTGAATGAGCCATATACTTTACAAGAATAGCTTTCTATGTGTTCTGGAACTTAGCTGCAAACTATCCTAGCCAAAAGAAAGACTTTATTCTGGTTCACTTAAAATGCACAATGCCTCATTTTTATTTTGTACTTTACTGGGAGTTATAGTCTCAATAGATTTCCACGTGCCTGTATATGCCTAAAAGATGTTAAACTATGGTAACAATCGGTGATTCAATGAAAATGAAATTATAGGCATGAAATTCTAAGACTTACGTAGTGAATGTTTAGAAGACGTAAGTGTCAAAATACGTAGCTAAGAGAAATGGCAAGGTGGAATAGGCATTATTCAGGTCAGCTGCTTTAGCAAAAAATATATTTTTATTAAATAATTGATTCAGTTGAATTACAACGAAATTAATATTCTCTCTCTATTCCACCCCCACCACTCCATGACTTTAGCCAAAGATAAAATATGCTCATTAAATTTAATGTGTAAATATTGCATACAGTATTACTACTGTGTTAGGATATGAGTGGCACATAATAAAACAATCAGAATATTGTATTTCTACAAAAATTATTACTGTAAGGAAGATTTAGCAGATATTTGGCAATTACCTTTTTTTAAGACAAATGCCTACATAAACAGATTTCTCTTTTTTTGGATTTCAGAACAGCAGAATTAGATGAGGCATAACTGATGTGTGGAACACTATTACCATTGATTGTATATGGAATGCTTATATTTTATGTTACTTCTGTTTTATTTATAATTTAAAATAATATAATGAACACCATCAAATCACTGCCCAGGTGAAGAACTGTAGCATTACATGTAACTCGCACTTACCTATGTGCTTTTGCACCATATAACTCTCCTATCCCTGCCACAAGCAATTTCTATCTTTGTTTAAAAAATATCATGTATGTAACATATTAGGTATGTCATCTGGTATGTTTGCTGTGTTTTATATTTCTATATAAAATATATCATTTTTTGCATTAAAAAATATGTAAATATATATGTATGGTTTTGCCTAACTGGGAATTTTGTGAAATGGATACTTTCTTATATGGTATGTAGGCAAATAACTTTTTTGGTATGTTCATCTTGTCAACAATACATTTTTAATATCATGAAGCACCACATGTAACTGTAGTTCATTCATTTTTCTTATCTGTAAATAACTAACTAACTTATAAATGTACACCTCACTTGTTTTTCCATTTTCTTGCCAGTGAGAAAATTGGGTATTTGTTTTTATTGTTGTTACCCTTCAAGTGTCCTTGAATATTATGGTAATTATACTTTTGTTTATCTACTTGGAGTGGTAAGTCCTTTTCTTATTAATTTATATTATACATTCATTCTTTACTGGCTTGTGAATTTAAAATATCTTCTAATAATTTGTAGAGGTTTTCCCTTTCTTAAGGTATTAATGAACAAAAACTTTAAATTTAATATAGACAGATTGCCATTTTTTTAATGTTTAGTGCTTTTACTATATATTTTGGTTATACACTACAACATCAAGATGAGAATGAAATTTATTTTCTTCTAAGAATTTAAAATTTGACTTTAGATATGTAAGTTTTGAAGCCATCTGGAGTTGACTGGTAGTCTGTATTTTATTTTTCGAAATAAAATTCATTGTATTGTATTTATTTTCCATACAGAAAACAAAATTTTCCAACTCCATTTGTTGGGAAAACTTTTTTCCCTGGGGGTCTATCATGCCACCTCTATTGTAATAAAGGACCATATACATGGAGGTCTGTTTGTTTTTCCCCAAGTTCATACTTTAAAATCTGTCTATCTACAAAACCACTCTTTCTTATAGATTTAAAATATTTTTGGCATAAGATATGCTCTCATTCTATATTATGTATATTTAAATGCATCCGGCTCTACTAGACTCTCCTTCATCAATATAAATGTATCAACTGTACAAAATAGTCAGTACTTTTGACATTTTGATGGGGCTGCAGTAAGTGTAAGGATCATTGAGGAAAGAATTGTCCTTTTCTAAAACTAAGTCTTCCTACCCATGTCTATGAGATGCCTTTCCATGTATAAGCTCATACATTTTAGCCTTTATTTTATACCATGCCTTGATGTACTTTACAAATAGATTAAATAGATGAATATAAAACAAGCTTCAGGAAGAAACAGAAAATATGTCTATAATATTTGAATTGAGGTCATATTGCTAGGATAGACACAAACCCCAAAACTTATTGTAAGAATTGACAGATTTTATTAAAACATTAAAACATTTAAACCTCTGTGATAAGAAACACATTTAAATGCAAGTGAACAACTGAGTCATTATATTTATATATAAATAAATAATTATATTTATATGTTAATACACACACACATATATATTTACCACAGGTTTTTTAATCCATTTATCTACTGATGGACACTTAGATTTCTTCCAAATATTGACTATTGTAAATAATGCTGCAGTGAACACAGGGGGTGCATGTATTCTTTCAAATTAGTATTTTAGGTTTCTTCAGATAAATTCCCAGAAGAGGAATCCCTGGGTCATAAGGCCCTTCCATCTTAATTTTTTTGAGGTAATTCCATACTTTTTTCTATAGTGGCTGCAGCAATCTGCATTCCCACCAAGGCTTGAAGGTTCCCTTTCCTCCAGATCCTCACCAACACATATTTTTTTTTTTTTGATTTATTGATAGTAGCCATTCTGGCAGGTGTGGGGTAATGTTTCATTGTGGTTTCAACTTGCATTTCTCTGATGATTTGTGATGTTGAGCTTTCTCTCAAATGTCTATTGGCCGTCTATATTACACAGTGGAATACTGCTCCGCTATAAAAAGGAGAATATTACCCTTTGTGACTGTATGGGTGGACCTGGAGAATATTGTGCTAAGTGAAGTAGGCCAGTTAGAGAAAGACAAGTACCACATGGTTTTACTTACATGTGGAACCTAATGAACAAAATAAACTAACAAACAAAATAGAAATCGACTCATAGATACAAAAAACAGACTGCTGTCAGAGGGGAGGGGTGATGGGGGACTGGGTTAAAAAAAGCAATAAAGCAAAAAAAAAAAAAAAACCTTATAGGAAATGGAAAAAAACCAACAATATGGTGATTACCAGTAGGAAAAGTGTAGAAGAGTGTAAAGGGGGGATAAATGGCAAAGGAAGGAGGATTTACTTAGGCTGGTGAATACACAATACAATGTGCAGATGATGTATTATAGAATTGTACACCTGAAACCTGTACAATTTTATTAACCAGTGATATCCCAATACATTCAAAAAATTAAAATAAATAAATACAAATATAGAGAAAAAATAAATATGTGTATGAAATATAGATAAATGTGTGTATTTACTGAGTGTAAAAGTAGACCATAATAGCCAGTTAGAAAAAGTCAAGAACTCAGTTTAATAGGAAAAGAATAAATCTTATAAATTAAAAAAATGTGAATTACATAGGGCTTAATCATATAAGCTTAAGTAATAGTAACACTGTTGTTACTCAGTCATCAGTTTGGCAAAAATACAAAAAAAAAATCCTTAATAATATTCTGGTTAACACTGTAACACACTCTTTGTAAAGTATAAACTGGCAGAGCCTTACATTTGGCAGGGATGTAAATTTGTCTGCTTTTCAGATTGAAAGTGTACATGCCCTCTATAACTAGGCCATTTCTTCTATAAATTTACTTTAAAGAAATAATTTTACTCTTACATGAATATATGTATGCAGGATTTCTACAAGTGTTATTTTACTATTATGAAAGTAAGAACTCTCAATAGACTGAGCAATTTACATAAATAAAGTATTGAAAATCTGTACTGAAGAATGCGTTGCAGTATTTAAGAGAATAAAATACACTGTCCTTAACTGACATGGAGAAACTACAAGATGCAGTGTCAGAGAATGAAAGATAGAAGAGAAAAATAGCTTGAAGGCATAAACTCGTTTGTGTAAAACACATGTCTATCTGCATATTAGTTTAAACTTGAAAATAAGCATAACTAAAAAGACAGAACAAAAAAGAAACTACAAGGTGTTCATAACTCTGAAAATGTGTGGGCCTTTCCAGTAAGTTCATCTGTATAAATAATTGTTGCAAGATGGTGTGTTACCATCATAATTTCTGATATACAGGAGCATGTATAACTGAGTACAGGCAGCAACTCCTCGACTTCATGTTTAACTAAGAATTGCTTTTTTCTTAGTGAAGGCAGTTATGTTAAAAACAAAAGTTTCCTAAACTGAACTATTTCTATTTAAGTAATAAATCCAAGGGACCTTATAATTAAGAACACTTTAATTTGAATTTAGGTGCTTTCTTGTTACACATTATTTTTCTGTAATTGCAACCTTTCTCCTTCAGTTCAGTACTGGAAAATTAGCCAATAAAATGATACTAATTCAAACTCTGTTTCATACATGCTGCCCAACACAGATAACTCATGTTTATTTTCATATTGTCTTTTATCCTCAAAATAACAATATTTAATATAGTCCTATATGCCTGATCAGATATCATTGAAAGTACTGTGGAAATGGTTGTAGAACTCAGATGATAAAGGAAATAACATGTAAATAAGATTTTGGTTATTGTGATTTTATCCACAGGCTGATACTGTGAGACTTCTAAATGTTCATTTGCCTTAACTCTTTTCTGTTAGTAGAAAAAGGCACCATGGATAACTTCCTGCTGGAACAGTGAAATACTGATAAGACACTTGTATCTGGGTCAATAATGCAAACTTTGAATTTTTTTTTTATTGATTTCCCAGATGCTGTTCAATGTAGCATATTGGCATTATCACAGTGCCAGGAACTGATTTTCCAGAGCACTCATTGCCAAACACACATCTAACCAAGGTCAGCTTTCTATGCATGGTTGCCAGCATAGAATTCTTTCTGGTCTAATTTTCTGAGGCTGTAGTGGAAATATGCTGTCTGCTCTGATACACAATCATGTTTGAGAAATGGAAATATCTCTTCACATACTCTTTTCATGCCATGCATCATGGAGAGTGAGAGGAAGGCGTCAGAGCCAGGTCAGGCATTGAATGGTACGGTACCAATCCAATTGCCAGAGTGCCATCCATTTTGATACTCTAACTGAGGTATAAGACAATGATTTTGGACACCCAGATTTATGACTGCCAGAACTTTCTTTCTTATAGCAATATTTCAACTTGAAAGGTTTTATAAACAGTATGTTTTTATAAATAAATATAAGGGATTATGATCTACAAACCACCTAGTATTATGGACTGAATGCTTCTGCCCTTCAAAATGTGTGTGTTGATATCTTAACCCCAGTGTGATGGTGTTAGGAGGCTGGGCCTTTAGATGGTGAAGAGGTCATGAAGGTGGAGCCTTCATCAGTGGGATTATTGCCCTGAGAAGAGGAGACATGTGGACTGGCTCTCTTGCTGTCTACTCGCTGTCATGTGAGGATACAGTGAGACAATGGTTATCTGCAAACCAGGCAATAGGCTCTCACCAGACCCAGGACATGCCACTATCCTGGGCTTCCTCACCTCTAGAACTGTAGAAATAAATGCCTTTTCTTTAAACTACCTATGTGTAGTAACTTGTTAAAGCAGCCCCAACTGACTAGAACATCTGGTACTTATTAACCTGGTTGAGAAAGATCTAAATTTCTCTGGCTTGGAGTGAGAGTCAAACTATGGAAATATAACAATCAAACATGATTTGAATCCTTCAACTCTAGTTCAGCATAAAATAACAGTGATATTGTTGAATTTTGTGGCTTCTTTTGAGTTATTTTAATTTGTTTTGAATTTCCCACGACTGTTCCAAATTGTTACAAGTAGTTCACTATTACTGTTTTTGAGGAGCCTAAGTCCCAAAACATTGACAGTGTATGTTTCTAGGTGCAGATAATTGAAGAGAATTTCTCTTTAAACCCCTGTTTTCTTCTAAGGAACAGAACTAGAGCAGTAATAACTGCCACTTTTATGTTTTACACATCATGTTACACTCTAAACAGTAATTGGTGTTTTGATGGCCAGCTTTATGTTTAAATTCATGTGAAAGTCCTTTGATCTTTCTCTCTTGCATGAGTGGCTTTCCAAACTGGTTAAATTTAAGCAAGTGCAATCGTTGATAAAAAAGGGTAAACTTGCAGAATAGAAGACACAAAGAAAATGTGTATTATTTATTTAAGAAAACAAAAATGGGGCAAAAAATAAGGTCACCCTTGGGAAGGACTTGGATCCAAAGCAGAGATTTGATTTACCATGACTTCCAAAGTGATTGTATTTCTCATTAAAATGGTGGCCTATCATATAAACAGCCACATTTCTACATATCCTAGATTGTATAAAATTATTTTCCCATTAGGAATTAGTGAGTTCCTTGGTTCCCCTATTTTGACATTATAATACCTCAGGCTAGTAAATTATATGAGTATAATTAAACACATTGATCTTAGTTGTTTGCAAGAGTATCATGAGGCTATAATACAGAACACACAGGTGGAGGATGGTGAACTTTTAAAAAAAATTGAACAAATAATAACCCATGAAAATGAGACAATTGCATAGTTTCTCATTCCTCTCCCAGGGCTGTGTATTTCTTAATCCAAAGGTGGGATTTGGGAATAAGCAATTTTAATGCGTATCTCAAAAATGTGTTGAACACATTTTGAGAAACATTTGTCCAGTGAGGAATGAGAATTGTCTTCTTCTGTTTACTATTTTTAAAGGTCCATGCATGCCAATATGCAAGCTTCCTTTTCTTAGTGCTGAAGAAACTTTACCAAAAACTTGTCAAAACTAAGTTTAAGTTAAGAGGTTCATGGCAATCAAGAAAGAAAACAATTCTGACGGGAGGTATGTGGAAAGCACTTGGACCAGGGAATAGAAGGCAGCATTTCACTTCATGTTGTACTGTCTCTATAATGTTCCGAAGGCATTACATTTTGTTCCCCAGCAATGTGGTTCAAAAGCCCCTGAAGAGAACTAAGGACACATTTCAATATATTCCCATTTTGTAGGTGTTAAATTGATAATAATGATCTTTTGCAAACAAAATATCATGAGTATTTTAAGGTCAGCACATATATTCAAGACTACACAGGTTATAAAGCAACACTTTTAAGCTGAATTTAAATTATTTTATTGAGTAAAATGACAGGCTAAGTGAGAGGAAACATTAACATTTAGCATGCAGAGAAACAGTAAGACATGGATGATTTCTTTTGAACAAAGGTATCAATTCTAGAAAGGTACTTCCAGTCCAATGTTCCATGATTTGAGTGAAATCTATTTTGAACTTAGAAATAAATGAGTCAGTCAGAAGTCATTTTAGACAGAGCCCATGTTTGAGAGAGCCTCTTAAAGCTAGAATGTTGATTATTATTGTCAGTTTACATTTATTGAGTCCGGCATTGTGCAAGCCACAGAACAAAATATGGCTTTAAATGCACCAGTTCCTACTGATGTGGAGTTTTTATTTTGGAGTAGAATGAGGGCTTCTGTGAGGAACTACATACATTTACATGAACCATCCTAGGGAAAGTTTAAAAAAGTGAATAAGAAAACCTCTTTAACAACACAATATAGTAGATAATCATTAAATGGAGATTTTTTATAAAGAGTCTGGAATTGTTCTGCACATAAATTTTCTGCCTAAGTAGCAAATTGGGACCATAATTTCCCCCATGGTCCTTTCATTATAATTTGAATACAGCAGAGTCTGCTTTTGCCATTTACAATTCCCTGCCTACATTTAATATTTAAGCAATATTGAATTAAATAAAATCCTGAAGTTCTGTGCTTGTTCATTTTTTGTGAGTTTGGGTGAAGCTGTGTAGAGTTCAATAGAACATGAAAACACACTATATTATTCTCATTATGAACCTAGCTGATAACCGATAGACTATTTTGAGAAACAAACTTCCCTTTCAGCAATGTTTTCTTGTGTGTGTTCTTTTCCCCACCAACTTTTAGTTGTTTTATTTTTTACCATGAGTACACTTTGGCTTGAAAAAAGATTTTCTATAAGCATTCTTTTGTAAGCTCTCTATTCCATTTCCCCAGAAATATATATGTTTAATGTTGTTCGTACTCCCCCCAGCACAGCTCCAAATGATTTTCCCCTTTATCTAGTCACTATTTTTAACTCCTTCAGCCTAAGTTGTCAATTCATCATGTGTAATGATGAATTACACATGTGTAATTTTAGGCCCTTTATGATATTTACCAGGTCTTAAGGTACTCAGAATGCGAATACTTTCTTGCTTTATATATGACAATATATCTGATCTTGTTCCTTTATAAAAGACTGACCAAAAGCTTTACCTAATTATTTATTTTCAAAGGATCTTTTTAACATATGGAGCTATTATATGTGAATTCTAGACTCCCTGTCCCTGTGGCTGAAAATTCTTTGATTTCCAATGATCAAGAACTTTTTTCCTTTAAGAATAATCTCCTGTATGTCATGAACTAAAGGGGGGGATGCAGGTGGGAGGGGGTGTTCAGGGTAGAGGGGGATAGAGGGGGGAAATGGAACAACAGCAATAGCATAATCAATAACATATATTTAAAATCAGTTAGAATAAAGAATAATCCACTCTAAACTTTTCAATTAAAAAAACAAAATCTCAGAACTGTCAAGTCTCTCATGAGAAGCGGTACCGCTCAGAGTTCAGAAATTAGGACTAGTAGTCCAGCAGCTCTTCGTCCTGATCTTGGCTCAGCCTCCTGTAGCTCTATGACCTAGGGAAAATAGCTAACGTCTCTAAAACCCAGTTGTATAGTCATTTGGTTGAACTAGCAGCAGGATCAACTTTAAGATTTGTACAGAACACATAGCACAGTGCCTATCATGATCATCCCTATTTGTTGTCTCAACAAATCACAAAGCCTCACACTACTAACAGGTGGCTTTGGGCGAGATCCTTCTGTAACTGACAAAATCTATGTCCCTGAGGGAAAAAAATGAAAGCAACGTCCAGTCTCTTTGCTCACCTCATTATTCCTTAATGGGAGTAGTTTGGATTTATTTTTAATATGCATTTTATGTGTGTCATCCACTATGTAAAAATATTTTATATTTGTCTTTCACATCAAATAGTAGATATTAAAATAATTTAATTGAATATTTTAAGGTATAAAATATCCTTTCTGTCCTTAGATTTGGCATTTGACTTTCCCATTGCTCAGAAGGAACCCAGGAAAACAATGGCATTTGAAATATGTATATATATATATATATATATATATATATACATATTTCTCAAATATATATATGTACATGCATACTTATTTATATTTGAGAAGCATATTCTGAAAACCTGAAAACATTTAAGATAGATAAACAATTGGAATTATTAAAACATTTTAATTTTATTATCTCATTTGTTTATTATTGTATCTATTTGTGTCTGTCTTTTCCACAGATGATTAGGCTTACAATGAACAGACTATGTCAGAATCCCCATTTCTCACTTGTGACTGTCTGATTACAATGCACTGTGCATAAGGTTTTGTGCAGGCATGTTCATTAAGTGAGAGACTGAGCCTGGCTGGCTGCCCAGCAAAGCCATCTCAATCAACATCTGCATTGAGGTAGCATGCGTGTTTGGGGGCAAATGATGTGCTGCCGTGACATAATTTAATTAGGCAATCTATAAAGGGCAAAGGGACCTATGTCCTATCACTGTCAGATGGATATTTTTAATTTGTAGAGATGTTGAAAACATTTGGCATTTCTTCACATATAAGTGCAAATGGATCTTTCAGTCTGCTAAATTAGTTTTAGATTTGTTCTTTTAGAGCCATCTTTTTATCATTTACTCAGATACTTTAAATAGAATAAACCAAATAAAACAGAATAAATGACCTCTTTGTTTATACTAACCAAATTAATGTGATTTTTAGAAATGTTAATTCAAGTATGTTTAAGTATTTTATATTTTAAATACCTGTACACTATGGTTTATAAGTTTTGAATTAACTATGTTGAAACTCTAAAAAAAAGAATTCACCATGTTTTTCAGGCTTGGGTAGAAGGAAGTATTACTGAAAAAGCTTACATGGGAATTTATTGCTGGGTTTGTAAACAAGAATAGTAGTGTAAATCACTTGCATAAACATGCAAGAATTGGTTGTATACTTTTTCCTCTCAGACATCTCAGATGTGACTGCTATGGATATATTAAAAAGTGAGAGCCACTTGTCACATGCGGACTATGCCTTTATACATACCAAATACTTTTTCCAAGGTCTGAAGTTTTATAACTATAAAATGGCTATATTTGTATTATTGATAGAACCATTTTTCTAAGAACTGTTACTTCTTGGGGTGTGAAGATGACCTAAAATAAGCAAAGGGAATTTGAGATTTGGGATTTTTAGTGTTCCTAAAATGAAATTCTGTAGGAGAGCCATATAACAACTCATAAATCAGGTGTAACCCACTGTCTTAGTTCAGACCGCTATAAGAAATCACCATAGATTGAGTGGCTTAAGCATCGATCATTTGTTTTTTAAAGTTCTACAGCCTTGGTCTAAGATCAGGGTGCAGGCATGACTGGGTTCCTATTGAAGGTCCTCTTTCTGGTTTGCAGAAGACTGATCTTCTTATTGTACCATCTCACTGTGGGGACAGAGAGGAGAGGAAGCACAAGACCACATGTCTTTCTCATAAGGTCAGTAATCTTACTCGTGAGGGCTTCACCCTCATGACTTAATTATCTCTGAAAGGCCTACTTCCTAATATCATCACCTACAAATTCCAATATATAAATTTTGAGAGAACACAAACATTTATTCCATAATATCCACTTGTCATAAGCAATCACTCCTACCCTCTGCCCAGCAGAAGAAGATGGCCAGTTCTTTTAGAGGTCTACATTCTCTCAATAATGAATAATTATGCCAGATGTTTTCTTACCACGGGAGAATTTCTGCAGTTAATATTATCTCACATTGGATTGCTTCGTGGCACTTATGCTTTACCAATAAAGGGACTCTGAGTCCCTGCAATGCCCACAAAGTCTGTGTGCTGGGTAAAATTGATGATCTCTTATACAGTCAAAGGGTGTCATACCGTAACACGAAATTATTAGGTACTTTTGTTTAAATTTGAAAAAGGAATTCAGATTTCCAACTTAACATTATATATCTTATCAATGGGGTATGGATTTATATAAATTTTAATTATGTTCTCTAGTTGTTAAAGTCCCATTACATTGATAATATTCTTTAAATATAAGTATAGTACATTTAATCTGCAAAGGTCTTTCTATTATTATAGTTTGAAATATGTATTTTACAGAAAATAGTTAATATATGACTGATATTATCTCCAAGCTACTGTATTTTGCCATATTTAGTGCTCACTTCTTTGTCCAAAGTTTTGAGAGAAAAATAAGTATGCACATTAAACATGGGTAATACTTATTCTCTCTCTCTATATATATATGTAATATATAAATAATAATCATATATTATTTTTATAACCATATAAATGTTTTTAATTCATTTATTTATGCGTATACATTAGAAGTGTAGCTGTTGAAAGCAATAACTATATCTGCATGCAAAATAATACCCTGGAATATGATAATCAGTTTTGTTTTTAATTTAAATAAATAAATAATTGAGTTAAGAAATTAAAATGGAAGAATTTTTTCTGAAAATTTGGGCCAAAAATGTGGGTGTGCATTATATACAGAAGTGCATTGTACAGAGTAAAATATGATAACCCCCTTAGAATTATCTAATAGTGATAATTACGTTTTCAGTCAAACCTATTTTTTCTACTCAGACCAAAGTTAAGTATATTTAATAGAAAAAAATTCACCTTTTGAATGAACAGTATTATTTCAAAATATGGAGTTAATGTTGCCTTCTAAATGTAGAATGGCAATGTAATTGTGGAAGAATTTGATTTCTTTTTTTTATGCTACTTCTTTTGATCAGGGATATGGATATTTCTATTAATGTTTAATAAGACACAAATTGCTCAATACTTGAAAATTAGTATTTCTCATTAAAATACACTTTCTATTGCTCACCTCATTAACTGAGCAATTAAAACTTGTTACTTGTGTTATAATAGTGAAGCATGTCGGTGGATGGATTTTCAGAAAGATGTCTTGTTCTACTCAGTTCACTCTCAAATGTATTCTAAGTAATATTTTGATAATCATTCTGATTTTCTCTCCAATTTTTCTGAGTTGAATAATTTTAAAAGACATTCTCTAGAACAATCAAAGCAATAAAGTGCTTATTTAATTAAAGTAGTATTGTACTAATGGTTACCATTTCCTTAGTGCTTAATATGTAACAGGGCATCTCCAAGACAATTCATTTTTTAATTATTTTAATTTTATTTTTAAACTAAATTTATTGGGGTGACATTGGCTAATAAGATTATATAGGTCTCAAGTGTATATTTCTATGATAAGTGATCTGCACATTGCATTGTATGCCCACAACCCAAATTCTAATCAAACTTAATTTTAAATACTTGTAGTTAAACTCCACAGCAATAATATATACTATTATTATAACAACCTTTTAAATTAGAAAAATAAGAGTGAAAAATATAGAGAAAGAAGAAGAAAAATAAAGGAATATGAAAGGAAACAAACCAAAAAACCCCAACAAAATAAAGTAAAGTAAAGTAAAGTAAAGTAAACTAAACTAAACTAAACTAAACTAAAATAGCAAAGATAGGACTGAGGTCTGCTGAACTCCCCAGCCTATTTTTCTTTTTATTACTCTTAATTGCCAGAAATTTTAGAAAAAAAATTATATATACTTTAGATTATAAACTTACCTGTAGTCAGAAGAAATAATTAGGTGGGTTTTTTTTTTTTTGCATCATAGAGTTAAAATATTTAAAAACAAAATTTGAGTTTACTATAATGGTGAATCACAGAGTAGGTGTTACTAGTCTCTAAACAGAATTAGATTTTTACTGTTCCTTATAGTTTCTAGGGGAACCCGAAGACCAGCCAATGTGATCAGGTCTTGGGCCTACACGGAAGGAAGAGAATACTTCTTATAGTATAATGCCATGGAAAGGGTTTTTTAAAATTAGATCTTACAGGTGAATGATATATGGGCTTGTTTGGTTGTAACCTCTTTGGGAGTTTCCCAAGAGTAATCTGAAATCGGCCACCATACATAGAGGGCATAGAGATAATGAAGAAAAAGACAGACCTTTATAGACTTGTAGGTGACAAGTTCATTAAGCAAGGAAACTTACTTAGGAGGCTTGTCTTGGCCAACCATGAGATGAGTGACTTCATGCACCTACCTGTCAGAATCTCGAAAGTTTATACAGAGACCTTAACTGGATTCAGTCACATACACAAGGGGGTCTTAACTGGGTTTGTCTGTGCAGTCCAGATAAGTCTTGCCATGTTATTATCTCAAGGGTGTGCCCTTGGGAAGCTTCTAGTATTGTAAAGACAACTGGAGCACACATTCCAAGCACAGGGGTAGGAGTGGCGAGCCTTCAGTTGCCTGGGTCCAACTTAAGGGTCTAATTGGTGGCCATGTGTTCTTGATGACCTTCCTCAACAGGTCTTTAGGACCAAATATAAGGATCCTTAAGAGGCAAACCATTGCTTTGCAAAGTGCAAAGTTAGCTTGGCAGATACTTCTATTTTGCCTAGAGTTGGCAAATCAAAGGATTGATTTACCACTGGTGACTTATTATGAAGTTAGAAAAAATGTGAGTCAAAGGAACACTAAAAGGAAGCCCTTGGACTTGTTTGAGTCTAACCAGTAACATAAATTTCTTTTATTTATACTGATCTTGACATCCTTTCTGGAAGCATGGGATAGTAGTAGATCAAGCCCGGACTTTGTGATCATGTATACTGGGATGTCAGTATAGGGTTTAAATTTATTTGTATAAACTTTGGCAAAATTATGGAATCTTAGTTAACTTCCATACATCCAGTGAACTGCATTCATAAAGTGAGTACAGTAGCTTGTTAAAATCCACTCTTTCTATTGACTCCGCTTTTAGACTACATATCCAGAAAGGGGGTAAGGGGAGCAACTTGGAAGTAGGAAATCATTCAGTGTTCTCTTAGAGACTGCCTAACATGGTCTCTTTGCAAATATTTACCATTAGCTTGTAAAAATATCAGAAAAATAACCTTCTATAAAAATAAAGTTTTTCAATTTTTCCTTTTATATATGTATGCCCCATAATATTTTTTCACTTTCAAATATGCTAATTGACCAAATATTTTTCTAAGACCTTTAATTTTTTTATTGTTGTTCTATTACAGTTGTACCAATTTTTCTCCATCACTCTCCCCTGCCCCACCTCCCACCCCCACTCCCACAGTCAATCCCCAAACCTGTTGTCCATATCCATGAGTAATTCATATTTGTTCTTTAACTAGATCTTTCTTCTTATGTCCCTTATGGCCCACCCCTATCCCCTCTGGTCCCTGTCAATTTGTTTCTTGTTTCTATGCCCCTGGTTCTGTTTTGCTACTTTGTTTTATTTGTTCATTAGGTTCCTGTTATACATGAGCTCATAGGGTATTTGTCTTTTGCTGCCTGGCTTATTTCACTTAGCATAATGCTCTCCAGATACATCTATGCTGTCCCAAAAGGTAGGAGTTCCTTCTTTCTTTCTGCTGTATAGTGTTCCATTATGAAAATATGCCATAGTTTTTTGATCCACTCATTTACTGATGGGCACTTAGGCTGTTTTCAGCACTTGGCCATCGTAAATAATGCTTCTATGAACATAGGGATGCATAAGTTCTTTTGAATTGGTGTTTCAGGGTTCTTAGGGTATAATCCCAGCAGTGGAATCACTGAGTCAAAGGCCGTTCCATTTTTAGTTTTTTGGGGAAAATTCAATAGTGTTTTCTACAGCAGCTTCACCAGTCTGAATTCCCCACAATAATGTACTTAAATTCCCTTTTATCAGCATCATTACCAGAACTTACTCGTTAGTGATGACTATTCTGACCACTGTGAGGTGGTATCTCATTGTGGTGTCAATTTGCATCTCGCTGGTGTCTAGTGATGTTCAGTATTCTTTCATAAGCCTATGGGCCATTGGAACAGAAACCCAATTTTGTTTTAGAGAATCATCTCCATTTTGGGCAGACTTGAGGGGAAAATAAGCAAAAGAACTCTTAGAAAGGTTAGCTTAATCAGCTTAGTTTACTCAAAACAGCTCCTAGAATTTTCATAATGAGATAAATGAAACAGATTTTTAAAAATTCATGTTCATTTTTTTCAGTGTCAGTACACTAATAAGACTTGTAAGTATCTGAGACCTAGATTCTGGAAACTGTATTGTTTTTCTTCTACTCTGGTCAAGGTCTGTAGGTTTCTTATCAATGTTAGGATCTTATCGATAAATTTATCTTCTGTTTGAGTTACCCAGATTTGTTTTGTTGCTGCCCATCATTAACCTTATTTAAAAACACTACCCTCATGGGATAAAAATTCAAGTTCCAAATATTAAAATATTGGTAATTCTTTAAATAATTTATAATAGCCAAGTGCTGGAAGCAACCTAAGTGCCCATGAGTAAATGGGTGGATCAAAAAACTATGGTACATTTACATAATGGAATACTACACAGCAGAAAGAAAGAAGGAACTCCTACCCTTTGTGACAGCATAGATAGAACTGGAGAGCATGATGCTCAGTAAAATAAAGCACATGGTGAAAGACAAATACCATATGATCTCTCCTATAAGTGGAACCCAATCAACAAAACAAACAAGCAAAATAGAACCAGAGACATTGAAATAAAAAACAAGCAGAGAGTAACCAGAGGGAAGGTGGGAGAGGGATCATAGGGAGAAAATAAGGGAAGGTCCATCAAGCAACGTGTATAAAGGACACATGGACAAGGCCAAAGGGTGTAGGTTTAGGGTGGCAGGTAGGGATGCGTGGAGCAGGGGTCTGTGGTGTGATGAAAATGGGGACAACTGTATTTGAATGACAATAAAATTTTATAAATAAATCACAGTTTCTCTAATATCTCTGTGTATACATCTTTGGGGATCTTACAAACCCACCAGTGTTAACAAAAGACAAGGATCTTTTCATTCTCTAAAATTTCTGCTAGGGCATTTAAGGCTTTTCAGCTGGTGACTGTAATTAGTCTCCTGGCCCCGTTTGTGCCACTTTATAATATATGTGGAATTATACTCCAAAAGCACTGTTTACTCTTTAAGATTTTTATAATATTTAGAGTTTCGGTCCTTCCTATTGAATCTACCAGCTCCCAGTAATCTGAACAGACATTTCTATTTTTCTGTAAAGATTTAGCTGAGACATAACATTACACTGAGGCACTCTTATTTTTCCAAGACAAGTCCCTCCCACCTGTCTTTCTGTACTTTCCACACATCTCTGCCCATTATCTGACTTTGTAACTTTTTCTGTACGCAGCATTTCATGAAAGCTCACCTATTCTTATCTTTTCCTTATACTCAATGCATTTTCTTACAGCGTGAATGCTCCATACATTTTTGATAATATATTTAATCATGGGTAAGTATGATATATGAGTTAATATGTAATCTACATGCTTTATTAAAACATATAAAATATTAATGAATTTATTATCTTCAAGTGATAAATGTTCCTTGTGTTCACAAAGGATCCTTGTTTAATTGGAATTTACTAAATATATTATTTATATTATTAAATTTACCAAATATATATTACTTGTATATGCTTGAATCATTTCATAAATCACCACCAGATTTTTTAATAATAGTATCATAAACCACCCATGTGCTAAGATCTGAGTGTTGAAAACAGCATCTGTGTGGATGTAGCTACTAAATATAATTTTGTGTAGACCATGCAATAACCCAGAAGATGCTCTGGTTAGTAATTTGTAATTAACAAAAATTTGTCCTTCTATTCCAAATACATCACAATTTTAAACTGTACTCCTTTTGAAAGAAAATGAGTTTAGGATAAAAATAAAAAATGTTCCATTACTACTGAGAATCTAGAGGACCAAGAAGGGCTCCTGGTGGTTACCTGGGTTCAATTTTAAAAACATACAAAAGAAAAACAGAGTCTAGGAACAAAGAAACAAAAAAAACAAAGTCTAGGAACCATTTTTGCATAAGGGCCTCCCTCAAAACTGCACTTCACAGAGAAGACTCTGCTAAACTGCCTGCCTCTGTGCCCTGCTGCTAAGATGCCTGCATTCGCTGTTCTTCCGCTATGTGAACTAGTCCTAGTAAAGGACTGAACTAGATGAACTGAGTCTTTCAACCAATTGAACTGAGTCTTTCCCCACCCAATCAAAGCTGCACACCTCTTACCAATCAAAGTGGTTAAGACCAATCAGGAAGCAGGGGTGGGGATTTCTGTCTATATGAGGCAGCTCCTTAATGGCTGGTTGAGGAGAGAGAGGATGGTGTGTTTTCCCAGTTCAAGCTGAAACGCTGGAGCTCTCCAGGAGCAGAGCAAAACAGAAGGGCACCACAGAGCAGTGTGGAACAGTACAAAGCCGACCAGCACAGAGTAGGGCAGAGCAGAGCAGACCAGACCATGGTGGAAGGGCACTGCCTAGCTGAGGAGTGGCCAGGCCCTGGGACAGTGCCAGAGCATTGCTGTTCTCACAGCAGCCACGTTGGCCAGGTTGTAGCACTATGATGCCATTGTGCCGTTCCGCAGCTGTGCTGATGTGATCTTTGTAATCTTTATGTTACCGACATTTATTTAGTTCTGTGTGGTAGGCATTGGCACTATATTAAGAAGTTCTTTCTTTCAATGCCTGGCCTATTTCACTCAGCATAATGCTTTCCAGTTCCATCCACGTTGTTGCAGAGGGTAGTAGTTCCTTCTTTCTCTCTGCTGCATAGAATTCCATTGTGTATATGTACCACAATTTCTTGATCCGTTCATTTACTGACGGGCACCTAGGTTGCTTCCAGCTCTTGGCTATTGTAAATTGTGCTGCTATGAACATTGTGGTGCATAGGTTCTTTGGGATTGGTGTTTTAGGCTTCTTAAGATATAATCCCAGCAGCGGAATTGCGGGGTCAAAAGGCAGGCTGATTTTTATTTTTCTGAGAAAATTCCATACTGTTTTCCATAATGGTTGTACCAGTCTGCAATCCCACCAACAGTGAACTAAGGACCCCTTTTCCCCACAACTTCTCCAACATTTGTTGTTTGTTGCTTTGTTTATGATAGCCATCCTGACTGGTGTAAAGTGGTATCTCATTGTGGTTTTAATTTGCATCTCTCTGATAGCTAACAATATTGAGCATCTCTTCATGTGTCTCTGGATATTCTGTATATCCTCTTTGGAGAAGTATCTGTTCAAGTCCTTTTCCCATTTTTTAATTGGGTTCGATGTCTTCTTAGAGTGGAGTCGTATAAGGTCTTTGTATATTTTGGAGATTAAACCTTTGTCTGAGATATCATTGGCAAATATGTTTTCCCATACAGTTGGTTGTCTTTTTAATTTAATACTGTTTTCTTTAGCCATGCAGAAGCTTTTTATTTTGATGAGATCCCATTTGTTTATTCTTTCCTTTATATTCCTTGCTCTAGGGGACATATCAGTAAAAATGTTGCTGCGTGGAATATCTGAGATTTTCTTGCCAATGTTCTCCTCTAAGACTTTAATGGTGTCACGGCTTATATTTGTCTTTTATCCACTTTGAATTTATTTTAGTGTATGGTGTAAATTAGTGCTCAAGTTTCATTTTTTTGCACGTAGCTGTCCAGTTTTCCCAACACCATTTGTTGAAGAGCTATCTTTACTTCATTTTATGTTACTGCCCCCTTTGTCAAATATTAATGGACTGTAGAGAGTTGGGTTGATTTCTGGGCTCTCTGTTCTGTTCCATTGGTCTATGTGCCTGTTTTTATGCCAGTACCAGGCTGTTTTGATTACAGTGGCTTTGTAATATGTTGCATCTGCCGTCACGAGAAACAGAGGTTCGGAGACTTTCAGAATTTTCAAGATGTTACTTTATTGGCCAAGTTTTACCTGCGCAGGGGTGAGCTCTCTGAGTGTCCGAGGACACTATGCTCAGGAGAGCTGCAGATGAGAGCCGTGCCCCGGCGTTTACAGCTAAGTCTTTATATAGGGGTATGCAAGCAAGCTTTGAACAGAAGCAGGTGTGGCTGTTAGCTAGTGGCTAGCTCTAAACAGCTGATTGCTATTTGCTTATTAGGGAAATTCAAAAGGCTCTTTGGGTAGTTGGCGGTTCGCCCTTTTAGGAAGTAAAAATTTCCCTGCTCCTGGTCAGCCTAACTTTAGTTCCTGGTCAGCCTAACTTTATCCGGGGCTCGTTCGGGATTGTCCCTTTTCAACATCTGTTTTGGACCTCAACGTAATACAGTTTGATATCAGGTATTGTGATACCTCCTACTTTGTTCTTCTTTCTCAAAAGAGCGGCTGCTATTGGGGCTCATTTATGGTTCCATATATATTTTTGAAGTGTTTGTTCTATGTCTGTGAAATATGCCATTGGTACTTTAATAGGTATTGCATTGAATCTGTATATTGCTTTGGGTAGTATGGACATTTTGATGATGTTAATTCTTCCAATCCATGAACAAGGTATATGTTTCCATTTGATCTCACTTTTAACGGGAAGCTAAACAACAAAATAAACAAGCAAACAGAATAAAAACAAAGACACTGAAATAGAGAACAAGTGGGCAGTGACCAGAGGGGAGAGGGAAGGGAATTTAAGGGGGAAAGAGGGGAGGGATTTTGAGGAGCAAGTGTGAAAGACACAGTGATGAGGACTAGGGGGGAGGAAGTGGGAGGGAGGTGGGGAGAAGGTGCAGGGGGGGCTGGGATGGGAGAAATAGACAAAAAACTGTATTTGAAAAATAACTAAATAAAATTTTAAAAAAAGAAGTTCTTTCCATAGATTACTGTATTTGTCCCTCACTATAGTTTGTGGAACAGCCTTACATAGAATAGTTCTTTAATAGAGTGGAGTTTAGCAGCTTACTAATATACCCAACATTTTTAAAATTATAGTACTGAACTCTGAGAAATAAGTAAGAATAGCTCCAGGTGCACACAGCTAGAAACTGGTCAAGATTGGATACAAACCTGGATTTGCTAAAACTCTTAATCACTATTTTATTCAGCTGGCTACTACTCCAAGAAAAAAATTCTTGTTTATATGTAAGAGAACCATTTTATAAAAAGTCTCAAACACATTTTGGTGCTTGGCTGAATGGTTTATTTTACATCTGAAGGAAAACTAAACCCAAATATAATAAAATAAAATGTTGGCATATTAGTTTATTTTTCCATATTTGCCTTCTCACTGACTTAACACTTTGGATGTGTGTACCTACTATTAATAAGCAAGTCATAAAATAAAATATTTTCTCTAAATGACTATGTTAACTTTCTGTTGCTAAGTAACATTAATAACATTAGGATAATGCTGTCGACACTGTGTGACTTCAAATGCAAAGTTACAAAAATAAAAAATGGGCATTCTAAGTAAATGCATAATTTATATTTTCTTGTTTCATATATTCTCTTTTAAGTATTCCTCCCTCCCTTAATATGTTTAATAGTGGAAATTATTTTGTGAAGCCCAGTTAAGGCTTTTTCACAGCAGATTATAAACCTGTATTTTAATGAGGTTTTAAATACCGGATTATTTGATTTTAGGTGATACATACCCCTAATAATTTTCAGTTTGGAAAAATTTTGTTAGGCATACTTTTTAATAAGTTAATACTTTACATTTGTTTGTATATTTTTACTCTGTATCACATGCCTACCTCATATTATTAATTTACAAATTTTAAATATGCTGGGAAAATTCTATATTATAATGAATTTTATAGAAAAGTTGAGTAACTTTTAATTTTGTAGACTTTAACTCATTTCAACTCTAAAGAGAATGAAAGAGATGATAAACTGCAGGGAAAATATAAGTTTTGAACTGCCTTTCAGGCTTTCCATTTGTTATGAATCACTTTTATATACTTTTATAACATCATAATTTAATTAAAATTTAATGCTCCCAGGATTCTTTAATCACTGAAGCTCACAAGAAATAATATATTAGGTACTGTGGAGGAGGTAAATAATAAGAACTATTATTTTGCAAAATTTGATATTGTAGCACGTATAATTGAAATGAGACCATCTGATTACAGGGCATGAAAGTGATAGTAACAAAATTCACTAATTATAAGATTTTATTTGTCATAAATTTAAATAACAAATAAGAGAGATGCTTAGGATGTCACCTGATGTCTCAAAAGTACAACAGGGTGAATGGACTTGGCAGGCTTCCTGCGTTTCAATACTACAAAATCATGGAACTAAAATATCACATTGAAACATACACACATTTGCTTACTTCTAGGTAAATAAATGAGGAAAAGCACTGATATTTAACACAATTCTAAAAGACCTGCTATTATGTAAAGAAAGAGAAATTATTTCCTTTAGCTATATTTTTGTTTCTTAAAGCAATATATATACATAGTTCTAAAAGTCAAATTTTCCTTAAAAGGCTTATAATAAAACAAATAACAGGATGCCACATTAAACTCTTAATCTAATTCTCAATATAAAATATTCTGCCATCCTTCTAAATAGCATTCTTATACAGGTATTTCTAATTTTTAAACATTAACACAGGGCATATGGACTTTTGTAATAGGGTTCTATTAAGGCTTGAGACATAGACAAACACATAATAAATAGCATATTAATTTTATATATAGTGCACAATACATACAACACACACATGATATGTTCAGCATTGCTCCTCTGCCCCCTTAATACTCTCAAAGTCCATGTTCTCACAACTGCTGAGATGCTGTGAAAAATTGGAATTAATAAAAGTGTACTAAGCAGCACTTCGTCAGTACATGTATGTGTTGCCTCAGATGTATGTAATTTTGATTGAATTCTCCAAATAAATCTACACATTTAGCATACCCCAGGGTAAGTACAGTAGGGGGAGATGTGACTGTCAAATCCATAACTAATATAAAATATAATATGCCTGTGTTTTATGTCTGTATATATAAAACAAAGATGTGGTTTTTTTAGACAATTCCTCACTTTTATACATACATTCCTTGCTGCCTTCTATTTTTTTTTGCTATATCAGTATCATATGTCTTATTAATGGTCACTATTTACAGTATTACCACTGGTAATGTTGTTGACAGTTTAGCAAAGGAGTGCCTTATAATTCCATTCCCTGTCTTATGCAGATAGATTTTGTTCTGTCACTGAAAACTCCCTTTTTGTGATTTTCATAACTTTTGATAGTCCTTCCATATCTTAAGCCTCTACTTTTTATTAAAATTCTGTAACATTTCTTCTCCTCGCACCTTGCATTCTTCTGGCTGACTCTCCTCTATGGCTGCTGCTGGGCAGTTATCCTGGGAATTCTTTCATCATTTTCTCAGAATCTTTATGCCCCTTTCTGGTGTTGGATGATCTCTTTCCTATAGCCCATATCTTGTTCTTAATTGATTTATACCCTCATTTGGTAGAGTGGGTCCTCAAATAGTTTCATAAAAAAGAATACTTGGTAATGTGCTACCCAAGCCTTTGAGTGTCTAAAAATCGATTTTATACATAGCTCAGCTAGGTGTGTAAATATGTGTGTGTGCACACGCACACACGTACATTTTATATATCTATATACATATATATGTATATAGATATATAAAACACGTGCATGTACACACACACACACACACTGCTTTCTAGTGTTCTTATGAGGAAGTCTGACACCACTATGATCCCTGACATTTTTTACCTTTCTGTATTTTTTAGGATCTTTTCTATGTTTTCTTGAAATTATATAATGTGATTGCCTTTTGTTTTGTGTACTTCTTATTTTTCATTTATTTTGTAATTTTTAACTCTGAAAACTCAAATGGTTTTTAAAATATTTAATTTATTTATTTTTAGAGAGAAGAAGGGAGGGAGAAAGAGAGGGAGAGAAACATCAATGTGTGGTTGCCTCTTTAGTGCCCCCAACTGGGGACCTGGCCCACAACTCAGACATGTGCCCTGACCAGGAATCGAACCCATGACCCTTTGATTCACAGGCTGGCTCTCAACCACTGAGCCACAACAGCCAGAGCAAAACTCAGGTCTTTTGACACTGAGAAGTGTTTCTAATAGTTTGTGTTAATTTCTTCCTCACTATTTCCCCCATTCCATTTCCTGTTCATGTAATTTGTATTAGAGAGATGATGGGATTCCCAGTCTGATCCATTGTCTTATTTTTTTTTCTTTTGCTAACTTATTTATGTCTTTTTGTTTTACTTCCTAGGAACCTGTTCATCTCTATATTCCAAAATTTCAAATTTTTTTTTATTATTAATTTTATTATTAATATATTTTATTATAAAGAGCTCTGCCTTATTCTCTAAACATACTTTTTTCTTAAAGTATCTTGTTTTGTTTAGTTATACTGTTAATATCCCTCTGATGAAAATTACCACACAATTTCGAAATGTGGTTTCCTTGCTTCATCACTATCTCCTTTGAAATCAATCATCTGTTTATTTGATTGACCTTATGTGCTAGACGTTTCCCTCACATGTCTACTATTTATTGGTTGCCAGTACACCAATGTGAGGTCCTAAAAAGCTGATTAGAAACTCTACATGTTTGTTCAAACCTTATTAACTGATGGGCATAGCATAGGTGGATTTTTTGAGAAATCCCATCTCTCATTGAGGGAAACTACAAATCTCCATATTTGTAGTTTTGATGTGTTGGTCATATTTCCCAAAAAGTACTCCTCTAATCTTTGGTCTTAGAGATACAATTCTAACTCAGCATTTTGAAAGCCAATTGAGGAAGGGGACTTGAGAGTTCTTACTACTTAGGGTGTGCATTTAATTCCTAAATAAGATACCTCCCTCTCCTTATCTGCTGAGCCCACAAAAATCTTTGTATCACCATTGCAGAGGGTAAGCTTCTTGCCTTTCCCTAGTTAGCTGGGTTGGAAGGAGAATTCCCTGAGCGAGAGATCAGAGGGGAGTCTGAGGGTCCAACAGTTTCTTGTACTTCGTACTGATAGTCCGGTAATCCTCTTGCTTTTATCCCTCCTTCCTTCTCCATCCTTCAAAGACACACAGCTCTTCAAAGGTGGTTGGCATCTACGCTTGTGAAGAAGATTATAAGAGATTTTGTGGTACAAGTTTTTTTTTTTACTTCCCTCCCAAAAACCAGATTTTTTTCCAGCTAATCTGTTACCACTTGGCCATCTACTTCTGATCATACAAATCTAAGTTGACATCTCTCATCTGTTGTGGTTCCACCTCCCTCTGAAATGGATGTTGATTTAATTCACTGTAATGTTATGGGTGGTTTAGGAAGCAGTAGATTTAAAAACTTAAATTATAGAAATGTTCTTTGATGTTATAGGTTATGGCAATGATTAATTCAGGAAATAATTAAGGGCACATTTTAAATTTATTTATCAGGGACATAAGATGCTATCATCCATTTATCTGTTATGTACTTTTTATTCATTTATTTTACCATCTGTCCTTCTTGGGGCTCAGTGCTAACTGCAGGTTGTAAAGCAGTGAATGTTACCAAAAAAATGTCTCTTCTCGTGAACTTACATTCTAATAGAGGATACAGACAATAAGTAAAAAAAATACAAACATGATTGTTTCAGTTAAAGAAAAGTGTTAAGAAGAAAACTAAGTAAAATAATATGATAGTGACCGAGGGTGCCTCTAGTGGGTATATTGCTGGAAAGACATTTCTGAGGTTCCTGATAAGGAAAGGGTCATGACAAGGTTCCAGCCACAGGAATAGACTGGGTAGCCAAACAGCTACGGAATCCAGAAGTGACAGTGAGTGTGCCACTTTAGAGATAGATAATGAAGTACATGTAGAATGTAATATAAATTGAGGTGTGAGTTGAAGGAAGGGAGCCATGTTATAAAAGACCTGTAAACCACAGTATGGGGTTTACATTTTATTCTGAATTAAGTTGGATCATTCAGCAAGAGAATGATACCCATTCATCAAGCCAGTATTGGCTCAGCTCTACGGTGTATGAGGTAGTGCTCTAAGTACTACAGCCATTGCATGCTGGTGCTATGCTCATCATTTATCTGCTGTTTGCTGTCCAGTCATCTTGGTTTAGTTGGTGTAGAATAGCCTCAGCTGAAATGGCTGCTCCATACAAGGAGCAGGTTAGCCTGTGTTTATTCACTTGGTGACCAGATAAGATTCTCAGACAGCCAGCAGAAGTATGCAAGGACTGTAACAGCATAGGCTCAGGACTGGTACAGTGTCCATGTCAGCACTGTCTGGTAGCCCTGATTCAAACAGAGAGGGAAATAGTTGTTATCTCTTCATGAAAATACTTACAATGCCCCATTGCAAAATTATGGGTATAGAAAAAAGTAAAATATTCTGATCACATTCCTTAATCCATATTTATTTAGTTCATTTTGTTTGTTCGCTTGTTTTCCTTTATTGAATAACATGTGTGCCCCAATAATACATGGGGCAAACTGAAGGGTCTGAAGGGTGTTAAATTTTCAATTTTGAGAGAAACTCTAACCAGGATTAATAAATTCTGATGCTAAGAAATCAGCCTGCCTGTATTTGGCAAGGATTCCTGTTTCTTAAAGACCGAAGTTTAGTAGATGTATTTCTGCCATAAATTACAGTGCTCATAATGATTTTCTAGTAATGTTTTGTGGAGCGGGTCTTGCTGCTGATAACTTGTGTACCTAGGGGACAGAGTTTGCATTTTGGCAGCATGAGGATGTTTCTAAGTCTGTAGCCATTAAACTAAGAAGAAGTCCTCCTATACAATGAGGTCTGTCCATAAGGTATCCAGCCATGTAATATGAAAAACAGAGACAGATATTTACTGAAGAAGATAAAAGATATGAGAAACATTATACATATGAAAATGACACCTCAGTCCCTTTCAAAGTAGGCACCTTAGGACCTCACATAGTTCTCCCAATTGCCATCAGCTACCCTGTGGTATTTTCTTGGATCTCATTGAGGGTTTGAAATCTCCTCCATTTCAAAGGTGATTTTAATTTTGGGAAAAGCCAGAAGTTGCAGGATGCCAAATCTGGGCTATAGGGAGGTTGAGCCACCTGGATGTTTTGATGTTTTGACAAAACTCTGCATGAGATGTGATGTATGAGCAACCACGTTATTAGTGATAAAGCTACCGATCACCAGTTGCCCATAGCTGTGGCCTTCTGAATCATCTGAATAGTTTCTGGGGAGGAATGTTCAAGCTTAATGCAAAATGTGATGCAGATCCTTTGCTCTACTTGCTCAGTCATTTTGAATGTGATAGCCACATGGTCACTCAACATCACTTACAACTCCAACTTACTAGTACAGTGAAGTTGTCATTGTTCACACATGCGCATTCTGGTCCACTCTCCTTGGCTGCCAGGTTACACTGATGTTGCACAAACCATTCTTGTTATACTGACAATGGTTGGACTTTTCCCAGAAAGACCTCATACATCAAGTTGCCAATGAATTGATGTCAGCCTTTAGCCAAGTTTCCAGGACAAAGCAAAAAGTCTGTTTTGGACAACTCCTTCTCTCTCTCTTTTAAAGATATCTGTTTGGTTTTTAGAGAGAGTGAAGGGAGAGAGAAAGAAAGGGAGAGAAACATCATTGTGAAAGAGAAATATGTTAGTTGCCTCTCACATGCCTGCAACTGGGGACCTGACTTGCAACCCAGGCATGTGCCCTGATGGGGAATCAAACTTGTGAACAGGCTGGTGCTCAATCCACTGAGCCACACCAGGGCTGACAACTCTTTCTATGGAGTCATAGCGTGGGGCATTCTACATACAATAGATATTTTAATGTTTGCAATGTTAGGCAGGCAGGAAAAAAATCAGAGAAATTACCAAAGAAAAGTCTTTACCTTATCTGTGTTGTCAAGGGGTATAAACAAAGCTGCAGTGCCGATAAGGCTAACATTTCTGCACTTAAGGTTGCAGATGTTTCAGATAAATATGTGTAACTCTCTGGACAGAGGACTCGTGACCTTTTAGCAAGCCTCCTATTACAGAAATTAAAATCGTCATTTTGAACATAGTAGTAGCCACTAGCCAGATGCAGCTACTTAAGTAACTTATATTAAATATCAGTAGCTCAGTCATCTTACTACATTTCCAGCACTTAGTTATTTTAAAGTCAATTCTCTGATAGCCCTTTACATACATACAATGTGCGTTTTTATGTACATGTACTTGAATGAATTTTGATAAAGGAATTCACTGTGTAACCACTGCCCCAAAGAAGACACGGCACTTATCCACTACTTCCCAACGTGCTCTCAGGCCAGTGGTGTGCTGACGTCTGCTGGGACTGCCTTATAAGAACCAATTTTTAACACTTTGGGAATTTTGTGAACATTCTTAAAGTGGCCTAGCTAATATTGAAATTAAATTACATAATCTTATAATTGTAAAAGTTATATACTTTCAAAGGGAATAGTCTAAATTCAGCAACTCTTAATTGTTTTACTACAGCTTATCATTAATTATCTATGGTATTGAGGTGATTTACATGTATCTTATCTGTATGTAGGAAATGCATATAATAGGCCACTAGGCATCTCTTTTTAACTGTTGTCACATTGGCAGCTTTAAATTAGTGCTGAAGCTGATGAGGTTTTGGCTTAATGGATATAGAGGACGAGTAAAAAGAGGTGTATAGATGTGAGTATGAAACACAGTTTACTCTTATAGTATTATTTATTTGTATGATTTGCAAGCCTACCTTTGCACACTCCTGTATTTTACACAGAGGTGCAGTAATTTACAGTAGATCACATATTAGATAGAGTAACAACTTACTGGAAAAGGAGTTAGTAAGGCTGTCTTCTAGCTATGGATGGATTACAATTATAGGTTACCAAGCAATAGACGAATTCAGTGAGAAGCAGCCAAAGCATTTGGTTGGCTCTATGAAAGATCATTTGTAGATTCATCATGTCCAAATGTTGCTATGATTTTTATTAGTAAAATGTATAATAAACTTATACACACATGCATGCATATTTTTTTAATCTTTATTTATTTATTTTTAGAGAGGGAGAGAAACATCAATGTGTGGTTGCCTCTTGCATGCCCTAGGTCCCCTCGTGGAGACCTGGATCCCAACCCAGGCATGTGCCCTGACTGGGAATTGAACCCACGACTCTGGTTCTCAGGCAGGCACTCAGTCCACTGAGCCACACAAGCCAGGAGTGTTTGCATATTTTGAATGGCAAAAATTTACCAGGAAATTACTGCTTATGTCTTCCTATATCACCCAACCTTAGGAATAGCCACTTTCTGAATTCTATCATCATTGATGAATTTTGCCTGTTTTCTGGCATAAAAATATGTAGTGTGTTTGGGTTTGGGTTTGTCTATGCCTTTGTCTGGTTTCATTCACTCAGCACTTTAAATATCCATCTATATTGTAGTGAGTATTTGGGATTTGTTTCTTTCCATTGCTGAAAAGTTTATCATATAAATGTCTCTCCTGTTGATGGCATTGATATGGTTTTCGGTTTTTAGCTGTTATGAATGGTGTTGCTACTATGAATATTTTGTACATATTGGTTGGAATTTTTATATAATTGATAAAAGCAACATCATAAATATTAGATACATTCACCCAACAGTAAATTAAAAAGTAGTTGCCATTAATATTGTAATGATTTAATGCTGCAATGAACTATTAGCAACAGTGTGATTATATCATTTCTCTTGCAACCTAGAATCATACTGAGAAGGAAAGGATACACTATTAGTTTTGTTTACTTTACAAGAAAAATAAGTGTGCATTAAAACATCCCTGAGCAAACCAGGATGTGTAGTCATCCTGGAAACAGAAAGGAAGATATTACTTCTTTCTGATCAATTACTCATGAGAGAACTTTATTTGAGAACACTGGATATATTAGTGGCTAAATTGTATTGGTGACTCTCTTTTCAAGTGGATTTTGATCCAGGCTTCAGTATTTTCATCAGGGTGGGGGAGCAACCATAGGGACCATGAAAGCAAAGTCACGTGATGGATTATAAGGGCATGTGGCTTTCTAAAATCTCACTCTCTTAAATGATACTAAACCGAGATATAAGGGGAAATCAACAAAATGTAGCTTAGTGGTCGTCTATACAGGAAAGATTGAAAATGGCTTGCGTAACGAGTGGAAGAATCCCATAACTGAAAAACGCGAGAATAGAACAGAGTTTTTATGTAGGCAGAGATGGAGGTCAAATGAGGTCTCAAAGATTCATCTCTTGGTTCTCTCTTTTGAGTTAGTTCTCTATTTTCAGAGACATAGCAAAGTGCCCAAATTTTCCTCACCTTACAGTCCACATCCATCCAGAAAAAGGTACATTCCAGCAAAGATGTGACATTCCCAGGTACATTTTAACTTGTTTTGATTGGATTACCTAGCAGGAAGTCTAGGTGAACGGAGTGTATAATTGGCAAAACTTGAGGTTGACTGCTTCACACAGGTTGCTTGCATTGAAATTAGCTTACACAAGATGCTTAGACCTAGATTTGTGGAGGAATATTCTCTAAACTAAAACCAGAGTCTGTTCCAGAGTAAAGTCAATGGCAAAACTACCAGTGTGTACTACCATTAATTTCTCTGCTCTCCTCTCAATTTCTAGTTTTTCCTCACTCATATCTCTAATCTCTATATTATTTTTCCCTTGCTTCCTATTATTCGGTGAACTTCCTACTGTGGTATTTAATGTACAATTTACTCCCTAGAGGAAATATGATGGAGAGGACAGGAGTGGCCTTGAGTTTGCCAAGATTATACTGGGGATGCAAATCCTCTTATTAGCTACGTGACCAGGAACGAGAAATATTATCTCTCTGTTCCTTCATTGTATCATCTGAAAAGGCAACACTCATGGGTGTTTTAAAAAGTATTGTGAAGACTAAAAATAATAAATATAAGAAAAGAAGCTTGGCATCCTAATTGAATAGATGGTGAAGGTTTCAGGAGGAAGCAATGCTCTTTTTCACAGGTTTTTAAGGAACCATGTGTCGATTATGAAAGAAAGCAATTAAAAAAAAGTTACACTTTGCCCTTGTAACACACTTCAAAGTATGGCTCTTATATTTTAAAAAATACTAAAAAATAAACTATTTCTTTTAATTTTTTAGCAACAGTTCTAAAATTGATTAAAATTTTAAAATCTTATTGGATTAGATATTTGTGTATGAGATAGAAAAAAGTAATGTTTGAAGTAGCAAAAGGTACTTTTTTTCTTTTGTGTTATTTAACAGAATTCTTAGACAATCAACTTTGAAAATGATCATTCATTTCTATTTTCTTGTAAACAAATAATACGTTATAAAATTTTCCATTTATGATGATTCGGCATTATCCAAAACAGTTTACCTCCATCTCAAGATCTTCTGTATCCCTGTGTGCATATTGTTAGGTTGTATCAATTCAAAATATTACAGAAGCGCCCACATTTTTATGTTCAGAGTTTTCTTCTTTGTTATGGTCTCAGTGCAATGTGTTAGAAATGAAAGCTTTAATTAATCTGTACCAAGTGATGTACATGATTCTAATTTTAGAGACTGGTCCAAGTACCTCACCTGTTCACCATTCACACATTTTAAAATTGAAGAAAGGCAGAGCTACACTGTCTTGTCAGTACAGAATTCTTTATCCTTACCTGAATTAAAGGGCTAATTTGGTCATTACTCAGGCTGTGTGTACTCACTGCTAGTGGGTGGTCATGCAAATGTACAGTGAGCAGCTCTCTGCGTGTGAGCACACACATGGATCTGGTACCCTTAGCATTATTAAAATAACATAATTCTTAAATCACTTACATACGTGGTTCCACTTCTTCCTTGTTCATGTAGTTTCATACTAAGCAATCAGAAATTGCCCATCAGCCATTGTTCAAAACTACTCGAGCCACAAGCTTTACAGGCTTGGCTTATTGTTAATCAAACCGTCTTAGCTTGCAAACTGCGTAGTGAGTGGTTATTTAGACTTGGCAGCTACTTGTTGACGCAAATGTGCTTCAGCTTTCAGAGGTGAAGGAGAAACTTAGAGAATAGCAAAACACCATATAACTAAATTGTATGCAGACTAAAATCTTCATAATGATTTGATATACATATACATATGTATATATATACACACATTATATGTATATATGTATATATATACGCACACATATGTATGATCTTGTTCACTGTTGTATCAACAGTGACTGAACAGTTCCAGCATGTTGTAGGTGCTAAGTAATTATTTGATAAATAATGGAAGTTTCCATACATGTGTTTAATCCAAACTCCTGATGGCAAAGAGGCTCTGGGGCTGATGTGGTTCCCTGAGTTAGGGGAGTGTGGGGGCAATGTTATACATAGTTAGATACATAGATCAGATGTAAGAGAGGTGAACTTTCTGTCAAGAAAGTCTATTAAATAATATAAATTTCACATTCATGATATTTTAAAAAGTCCAATATCATTTATCTAACTCTGTTTTCAGCCTATTCTATTTTCCAAAGTTTCAATATTGTTTGTTTAGTCAGTGAATTAGTCAGGATTTTCCACAGAAACGGATGAGAAGAAGGGAGGAAATGAGAGAGAAACAGAAAGATTGAGAGGGAGAGAGAGGGAAAAGAGAAAGTACAAATTATTTATTATAGGAATTGGCTCTTGTGAGTACAGTTGCTGAGAAGTTTTGTGATCTGTAATCTGCAAACTAGAGAACCAGGAAGGCTCACTGTTATAATTTAGTCTGAGCTGGAAGGCGTGTGAACTGTTTGGGGCAGATTGTGTTAATTTCCATTCAAATTCTAAAGGCCTCCGGACCAGAAGCTCTAATGTCCTAGGAGAAGATAGGTCCCAGCTCAAACAAAATGAGAGCAAAGGTACTCTTCCTGTGTATTTTTTGTTCTATCAGGTCCTCAGTAGATTGAATGGAAATGATTTTATTCAGTTCATCTGTTCAAATGTTAATCTCTTCCAGAAACACTTTCAGACACATCCAGAAATGTTTAGGAGCTATTTGGGCTCCTAACTCAGCTAAATTGACAAACAAAATTAACTATCACAGGCAGTACCTCTGTTAGAAATCTAATAACTCAGAAGTTTAAGGACACTGATTGTAAACATAATTTAAAGTATGGATAATATTTGATATTAAATGTGATATAAGATTTATTTATCTTTTGCCATAAATAGCTTTGATAACAGAGTCTTCTTCAAAAAGTATCTAAGGTATGGTCTCAGCTTATGTTAATTACAGCCCCATTTGATAATTAAGCAGAAAGAAAAGGCCTGAAGAGACCACACATAAGCTGCTCTTGGACCTACAAAGCCATTCATTCGCATATTGGTGCACAGCCTGCTCCAGAATTGAAGTAACTGTCAAAATAAGCCAAGAGAGAATACTGCCTCAGGTAGCTGCTTAAAATCCAGCCCTGCCGATGACAGTGTTTGGCCTCAGGTCAGCCAAGTGACTTCAGGAAAAGAAACTTGAAAATGAATGCACATTTTACTTATCACTCTATTGATGCAAAGCTGGATCACAGCTCAACATATACAGTGACTATGTAATTTTTTAAAGCTATCTAAATTTGGTGGATTTTTTAAATTTGTGGGGAGGCTAAAATCTGAAAGAAGAAAATGACAGCCACTTTAGAAATGTGCAACATTAGCATTTGGTTTCATTTTGTTTTTTTGGTCATGAGGATTCTCTCAAGTGTGAGAGTAATGTAATGTGTCTCATCAAAATTAGGGAGGTGAGTTACCAATATATACCCAGTATTCTTATCATATGCTTGCCTGCTATGTGTGTGTAAGCAATTAAAATGGAAAGAACACTGAATATCTTATTAGTGATAATAGGAAATAACTGAAATTTAAAAGCAAGGATATACTTATTGCCTTGGAAAAGAAGTTTAGGATTTTGCTGTTGTGTTACATTAATTATTAGATTAAAATGTTAATATTTACTACAAACATGTCAATATAAAAGGCACATATATATATATATATATACACACACATGTGTAACCTATTTGTCTTTCAAAGAGAACTCATAATTAAGTAATTGCCTGTTGACCCTAGTGGCTATCATTGTTTCTGGTGACCTGTGCTGTGTGTGCCTCTGCTGGCCTGGGACCGGCAGATCTTCTGAAGGAATGCCTTAATTGCTTTAACTGAGGTTTCTCAGTGGTCTAGGTTTATAGTCTCTCAGACGTTTGTTTTACTGTATTGAATGAGATTTGAAAATAGTACTTCACATAATAAATAAAAGTTTATTATATTGTTACTATACCTAAATTTTTAGGCAGTTTTTTTTTAAAAACATTATTTTAGGATTTCTTTATACCTTGTATTGATTCTTGAAATTCTACTCTTTTTTAAAAGATTTTATTTATTTATTTTAGAGAGGAGAAGGGAGAGAAACATCACTGTGTAGTTGCCTCTCACACATGCCCCTACTGGGGACCTGGCCCGCAACCCAGGCATGTGTCCTGACTGGGAATCAACCTATCAACCCTTTGGATCAAAGGCTGGTGCTCAGTCCACTGAGCCACACCAGCCAGGGCTGAAACTCTTGTCTTTAACACTGGTTCTGAATTGTTTTCTTGCTTGGGAATCAAGATGAGAGAATATCTGAGGTCTGGTCTTCCAATAAACTTCTCTACCCAGAGAGGGAATAGACAAAGGCTTACAAACCAGAAGAAAAACTATTTTCTGTATGATATCTGTTGGTGTCATAGTTCCAAAATTATTGAAATTATTTAATCCAAGGACAGTTATCTACAAAGATCAATAAAATAATTTTGGAGTAGAAAGAATTTTTTTTTAGAGTGAACCGTTTTGAGTTCACTGATTTGTTTATCTTTCAGCTCTGTGACATTAAACAAATGCTTAATTTTTCCAAACTTTAGTTTTCTTACCACACAAAATTTAGATAACATAGTACCTACTTCATGGAATTGTAAAACTTTAAAAATCAAAGATGATTCATGCTTAACATGATTACCTCATTTTGAGAGCTGAATAAATATTTTCTATTACCATAGTTACATAATGATTCCATGCAGTAAATGTTGAGGTCTGTGAAAAGATGTACATTTCTGACTCAGTTTACTCTCCAAAGTTGGGATCTCATCAACTTTTCATACCCTTGTACTCTCTGGATCCAGTTACTGGGACTTCCAGATCTTGAATTGATCCCTCTCCATCATAATTCTTACTTAATAAGATTTTACACTAACAAAGTATAAATAGAATGAATATCACTGGTAGTCTTTTTCACAAATTACTTATTGAGTGTACCACCAATACACTTAGAACTATTAAAAGATAAATGCTTTTCCAAACTAGCAGTAATTTTTCTGAGAGTCAAGGGAGGGGGTTATATTGAAATGTATTAAATTTTACCAACTAACTCGCTTTTTCTTTTTCTTTTAATTCTAACCCAAGGACATGTTTATTGATTTTAGAGAGAGGAAAGGGAGACACGGAGAGAAATATTGATTGGTTGCCTCTTGCATGCACCCTGACTAGGGACTAAATCCAAAACCTAGGCATGAGCCCTGACCAGGAAATGAACCAGTAACCCTTTGGTTTATGAAGCCATACTCCAACCAACTGAACCACACTGGCCAGGGCCCAGTAAACTCACTTTTGAAGGGAGCCACAGCATAAAACAGTAGACTTTTAAAATGAGAAACTTTGAGTAGAACTCCATTGGCCTCAACTAAGAACACTTTTTTTTTTGTTTTTGAAAATTATTGAGTAGATGATTCAATAATTCTATCCTATCTCAAGCTGTACTCTTCAGTACATGTCAGGTTTCTTGCCAACATTTTATATATATCCAGTCTTTTAAAAAATATATGTATCTCTGTCTATTCAATGAGAAAGAGATTGGGACACTATGGTCCCTAACTCTCTCATCCACAGTGATCTTCTAACCAGAAGAATGATTCCAGAATAACAGAAAAAAACAGGTATGGGAGCAGGGGAGCCTTAACTTTTAACACTTCCCACTGGCATTACCACTTAGATTCCACCACTGGCAAGTCAAATAGCTATGTTTTTGTACATTGTCCTCATCTTGAGAGTATGGATAATAATAGGACTTACCACATAGCATTGTTGTGAGAACAAAATGTACTTACTGCTCACACATCAGAAGACCTCAATAAGTAATACTATCGCTATCCTAATGTTAACAATAATCCATAATTCAGGGATCAGCCACCATCCTAAGACTGAGGAACTAAGTGGAAGTGGCGGCAGTGAAGGGTTTTGGAGGTTTAGAGAAGAAGTTCTGTAGAGCTGATCCTCATCCCTTTGAAAGAGGAAGCCACTTGATCGTTCTGTTTCAAAACAGTGACCTCAGCAAATGGAACCCAGACCTGTGAAGGGAACACACTCAGGGAGGGGCGATGCTGGTGTCTGGGATGAATGTGACTTCACTGGGTCTGTGAGGGCTGGAAAAAATGTTAACAGGAGCTATTAGAAGCATTGTTAGGTAGGACACACCTAACAATGGTTGGGAACAGAAGGCACACAAGAAGGCGAGTGCCCTTTTGTGTCTCTCAGTGTTGCCATCTCCCTCCCCTCTCCCCTCGGTAGATGGAGGCTGCTGAGAACAATGTGTTTCTTGAGTTCCAGCCCTAGAACCACAGAGAAATGTATAATAGTGTTTGCAGCAGGAAGGTAATAGCTTAGTTATCAGCACATGATGCATTAGCCTTAGGCTTATAATACAAAGTTGTGTTTATGTTTGATGTTATTCCCAAGTGATAGTGACTTTCAGTGAGATAAATGATGAAATTGTATCTGTACTCATCAAGAAAAAGTTATTTTTTCTGTAAAAGATAATACTTTATTTTTTCTTTATTTTTATTGTTAACTCTGAAGAGTATTTTAAATATAAGCAATTTGTGGGTGATGGAAAGAAGCAAAGCATGCCCTTTATTTGCTGCCCCCACTCTACTACCCACAGAACCCAACAAAAGTACAGACATCCCTATGGCTGACTTTTATTCACTCTGTCCGCAGGTAGGTGATTATGGCTCCGAGTACCTCCAGGTCTTAGTGGCTCTCCACAGCTACTTTGAAAGTGAAAGTGACAGCAGCCTCTGGCAAGAGCAGCATCCAGAAACCGTGTCTGTTGGTAGCTTTTATCTCTTCAGATCTTCTCTGTTCTCAGGTCAGCAGAAGTCTCAGGTGTAGGCAGCATTTTCTCTAGGAAAGAACTCACTTCATATGGTTGGTTGAAATTTCTAGTGACACCTGTAACACCATAAAACCTTTCAAGGAAATGACTAAAAGCAGTTGATGTCTGGTTTTTCTGTCAGGTGTGGGTCACAAAACTTGTAACACTTTTGAAGGAGCAGCAGCAAAACAAACAAACAAACAAAAAAAACCTGAACCTCTTATCATGCCAACCAAAGATACCAAAGAACACACAAACAATCCTAGCTATTAAAATTATCATTGAAAAAACATTTTCTCACCAAAGAACTTGGAAAGTCATAATCTCCATTACCAAAGAAAAAAATGCAATAAAGCTTAAATTAATAAAATAAGTTAAATTAAAAATTAAGTTATAATCTAAGATGAAAGATCTTTCAAGTGAATACATTTACTTTTGTAATTAGTATCTCATTTGATAATTATCATTTTCCCTACATTTCCACTTGATGGAACATCAATGAACGTCAATAACGTGGCAACAGCTATGTCAGAGCAAAAGTTCCTGGAATTTTCTCCCTGAACACAAACAATAGATTTTAATCTTTCATAAATGTTCCTGGAACACTTGGAGTTCCACATTACTTCTCTGGATGACAAGTTCCGGGGAACAAGTAAATGAGAATAATGATGTAACGTAAGTCTCTAATGATTTTTGAATGATAAATCACTAGCAAAACTAGTGTCAAGGAACACGAATAAAGGACACATGGCAAAGCCAAAGGAGGTTAGAATTGAGGGTAGGAAATGGGGATGGCCGGGGTTGGGGGGAGTTGTGGGGAGAATGGCGACAACTTAACAACAATAAAGAAAAAGAAAAGAGGACTTCTGCCAAGATGGAGGCGTAGGTGGAGGCACTGCACCTTCTCCCACAACTAAGTTTAAAAACAACAAAGTTTTAGCAACAAAAACACAGCCAAACCACAGAAAATTGAACTACATGGAAGTCTGACAACAAACCCTTCAGCCAAACTGGTAAGTGGGGGCAAAGCCAGCGGCAGAGCGGGTGGAGCAGGAAAGATCCACCAGACCAACCTGGGCACCTGATCCAGGTGCACCAGAAGCTATGGGCAGATCCCAGGTGTGGAGAAGCGGGCAGACCCACTGAGGGGGCAAGGCATTGGACCCATTGAGGGTGCAAGACAGTGGACCCACTGAGGGCTGATCGAGGTCACATACCCTGTGCAGATAAACCGGGGAAGGAGCTAGCAGTGAGACGGACTGCGCAAGTGGAAGCGGCAGAGGGGACCACCATTGTCCCTCTCTGACCCCGCCCCCACATACAGTGTCACAATCCAGCAAACTGGGTGGCCCTACCCTGGTGAACAACTAAGGCTCCGCTCCTCATACCTAACAGGCATGAAGAGATCAAAACATGGCTCAAGAACAACTCAGAGCCCCTGAGCTGATAAATCTAAGTGATAAAGAAATAGCCAAACTTTCAGATGCACAGTTCAAAACATTGATGATCAGGATGCTCACAGAACTGGTTGATTTTAGTCACAAATTAGAGAAACATATGAAAGCTAAACTAATTGAAATGAAGGGAAATACACAGGAAACCAATAGTGATATAAAGGAAACTCGGACTCAAATCAGAGGAGTGGACCAGAAGGAGGAAAAAAATGACCAAACAGAAAAGGATGAAGAAACAAGAATTCAAAAAAATGAGGAGAGGCTTCAGGAAATCTTTATATGTTCCAACATCCGAATTATAGGGGTACCAGAAGGGGAAGAGAAACAGCCATGAGTGGAAAACTTATTTGAACAAATAATAAAGGAGAACTTCCCCAATCTGGCAAAGGCAATAGACTTCCAGGAAATCCAGGAAGCTCAGAGAGTCCCAAAGAAGTTGGACCCAAGAAGGAACACACCAAGACACATCATCATTACATTAGCCAAGATTAAAATGAAGGAGAGAATCCTAGAAGCAGCAAGAGCTAAGGGGACAGTCACTACAAAGGAGTTCCCATCTGACTGTCTGCGGATTTCTCAAAAGAGACCTTACAGACAAGAAGGGGCTGGAAAGAAGTATTCCAAGTCATGAAAACCAAAGACCTACAACCAAGATTGCTCTATCCAGCAAAGCTTTCATTTAGAATGGAAGGACAATAAAGTGCTTCTCAGATAAGATCAAATTCAAGGAGTTCATCATCACCAAGCTCTTATTATATGAAATGTTAAAGGGACTTAGCTAATAAAAAGAAGATAAAAAAGATGAACAGTGAAAGGACAGCAAACTCACAGTTATTAAGAACCACACCTAAAACAAAAGCAAACTAAGAGGACAGCTAGATCGGGAGCAGAACCATAAAAATGAAGATCACATGGAGGGTTAGCAATAGGGGAGTGGGAGGAGGAGAAGGGGGGAGAAGGTACAGAAAATAAGTAGTATAGATGGTAGGTAGAAAATAGATGGGGGAGGGCAAGAATAGTATGGGAAATATAGAATCTAAAGAACTTGAGACATGTGGTCATAAACTAAAGGATGGGACTGGTGGGGGAGGGGCTGTGCAGGGTGGAGGGGAATGAAGGGGGAAATAGAACAACTGTAATGGCATAATTAATAAAATATATTTAAAAATTAAAAAAAATTAAAAAGAAAAAATAAATTATTTTGAAAATTTTGAAAAAAGAAAAGAAAAACAGGCTAGTCTGGAAAAGACAAGCATCACGTGTGAAGCAGAGGTTTGAGAGTTAGACAGTAGCTACTAGACATTATTTCTCTAAGTTAATCATTAGACTGTAATCCAACAGTCTAATACACATACTGTCTTTTCTAGGCTTTGAAAATTAAAGTAGAACATACTAAGTGACCATGTGGACCACAACTCTCCCTCCTTCTTAATGTGATCACTATGCCAACTGCTAACAGCATAGAATACTTTTTGTCCCTTGTTTAAATAAATGAAATAGTAGGAAAAAAAGCACTAGCAAAACATTCTGCTATGTTGCTTGAGGATTTTGATTTTTTATTTTCTTTTTGTTTCTCCGTTGCAAGTAACAGAAACCCAACTCCAGCTAGTTCACACAACTAAAGCAGTTAGCAGTTGGACTGGCTCAGGAATGGCTCAAATTAATGATTCAGATCATCCAATACTTATATGATTTTATATTCATCAGATACAATCATGCTTATGATTTTATATTTGCTTTTAGGTTCTGCATGATTCTGGTATATCTCAACCTGACTAGGCCACAGGATGCCAAGATATTTGGTTAACATTATCCTGTTTGTTTCTATGAGAATGTTTTGGATGAGTTTAATAATTCAGTTGCTAGACCAAATAAAGAAGATTGCTTTCCCTAACATGGAAGGTGTGAGTCACTCAGTGGAAGGTCTGAATAGAACAAAGAGCCTGAGCAAGAGGCTATTTCTCTTGAATGATTGCTCTAGAGCTGGGATTTTTTTTTCCCCTGCCTGTAGACTAATTGAAACATGATCTCTTAAGCCATCTGGACTTTGGCCTGGAATGACCCCATTGGGTCTCCTTGTTCTCAGTCCTGCCCTCAAAAGGACAGGAGACCATTACTCTTCTGGGGTTTTGCCTTACCAGCCACGGATCTTGAGACTTGTCATCTTGCCAGCCCTTACAATCGCTCTTGCAGTCTGTCTCTGTTGCTTTCTGTCTCATATATGTATATGTGTTGCTTCAACATGCTATAGGTTTTTGTTCTGATTTTCTGGAAAACTGATTAACTAATACATGGTGATTTTGCTGTTCAGGGAGTAGGGCAGTGATTTTCACATTATGTGGTAAAAATAGCTTTTGATAACTCCAGGCCTACTTTCTACCAGTCTAACAACCTAGCAGGAAGAGTAATGTTTTCCTGAAATCTTTTCTTCTTTTCTAATCTCATCTCTAGAAGTAGCTATTCCTTTTACTTAATTGGCTCACTTGGTAAAAGAGAAGAAGGGCATCATAGAAAAATGACTTTAAAAAGTCTCAGCTGACAAACAGATGCAGCTAGAAAAATATATGTATAGATAGATAATTGGATTATAGAATTTTTGAACAGGAACAAGAATTTGCTAATTCCCTTTGCAAAGATTACTATGACACGCACTTTTAAAAATCGCCTTTAACTAATTAGGGTAGCTATTCCTTTTCACCCCCCCACTTATTATCACTACAAGAGAACCTTCATAATTTAATAAATTCATAGTTAATTAGACTAATACATGTATGATTTGGTAAGACCTGGCTAATTCAATTCGAGAGATTTAAAAAATACAGAAACACTTTTTCTTTATTGGTAAATGTATATGGCTTATAGAAGCACCAAAATGTTACATTTAATGGGGTAGTTTTACTTTAGTGCTTTTAGTGGTATATCATTTATTTGTATTGGACCTTGAATTCTGTAATTGGAGGCTTTGTGTCATAATCGTTACATGTTGTGTCGTGGTTATAACCAGAAGACTGTTATAATGAAAAGAGAATTTATGAGGATATAAACTAAGAAAGCATTAAGTATAAAGAAAAAAAGGAATCATCTGAGAGCTATTTGAAAGAGAAAAAAATTACTTACTCTTAGATCAAGATACAGGGGGATAAGTTCAGTTTATGGACCTATTAGAAAATAAGAGAACTGTTTAAGCCTCCTGAAAAGGTCAGATTAAAACAGTTACATTTTAACACATTGAGAAAGGTGTAACTGTATGTTAGCTACTGAGATAGAGAATGTACGACATATTACTAGAATGAAGAAAAATAAAATAAACCTATAGAAGAGGTCATAAATAATAAAATTAAATATCAAAGAAAATGGAGGTGAGGGAATTTAAGAAAGAAAAGTCACCATCAGACTTCAGAATGAGATTAAAAGTTAAAGCCATTAAATCCAAAAAAGAATATTCGCTGATAATTGGGCATAATGTCAAGGCTATAGATAATTTAAGGACCTAAATGAGAATTATTTTTCTTTTGTTGCAATGACTTGTTGTGACTCTTAATTAAGAATGAATTTCTGTGCAGTTTAGCCAGCCTGTGCACTGTGTATTTTCAAAGAGCATGACTGATGAAGAAATGTGAGATAGAAAATACAATTTCAAGTATTACTGCAAAATGTAAGCCCAAACCTATTATTGTATAATGAAATAATGAGAAAGCAAGTATCTTTTATGAAAGCAATGAATATTTTCAGAATACATTTTTGATACAGAAATATTATACTTGGTAATTTTTATTTGTGATGTTTTACTATTAGTATGAGTTTTGCTTAAATCCATCATGCATATTATTTCTCTTTTCTACATTTATAATATAAGCTAAAAAAAAAACCCTTCTCTTTATGTGCTTGTGATTTAGTATAAGAGCTAGACAGAGCAGAGTAAAGGACTGAAACCTAGTTAGTTTACAGGTGACATGGTTACTAGAATGTTTAACTTATGTTGAATGAGATGTGAACATGTAAAGAAGAAACAAAAAGTGTAAGGGAGCAAAAATGCAGAACGACATGAATTTTTACATTTCTAAATTCCAGTAGTACTTCTCACCCATGCAATGTATTATTTTGCCACTAGTCATGTTTGGAATATTGCTAGTTTTTTTTATTTGTATGTGTCTTAGTTCTCCATCACAATAATAACCTAGTCAAGAACAAGGACTGACTGCCATATACATTTTTGCTTTGAAAGCAAGTATAGTGATTATTGAGAGCCAGGATTTTGAAGCAAGTTTTCCTGAGGTCATATACTGTGGTTCCATCATGTTATAGCTTTGAAATTTAAGGGAAGTTTTATTCTGTCAATATCTCAGTTTTTTTATCTGTAAAAATTGATAATCATAGATCATCCCCCATAACAATACTTTTAATAGTTTATTATATGGTAAGAGCTATATAACTATTATTTATTACCATATCTAGCATTTTGTCATTTTGAAAGAAAATAATAATGAAGGGAGATTGGTTGTTGAAACCAGTGGGATATTGTAATATAATTCTTAATTAAAGAATAAAACGGGAGAATGAATAATTATAGGCAGCAATAGAACACCATAGTTATGATATATTTATTTTTTTGCAAATATAAGACCTTGGCCAAGATTATTAACTCTTCTAAACTTCATTTTCTTTATCTGTAAAATGAGGAAAATAACACAGCAAAACTAATACATTTGTAATTATGCATACATGAGAGTGCGTGTGTGTTCATATGTGTGTGTTTTTAGCTTAGCACAGTGTCTGGCAAAGTATAAACATACGTGTAGCACATATTAAGACTGACATTCTTGAGTTAATGAGTTTTGACCACCACAATTATTGAATTATGGTTTTGTCTTCATTTGTAGGCTTATCAGTTTCTCTAATTGTGTGCCAAGTGCAATACTATTTTCATATTTATTTTAGCAGTATGAATAGCCCTCAAATATCAAGAAACAGGGACTTCTAGTAAATTCCTTATGATCAGGATCGCCCACTTCCTTCAGGCCCTCTCTCCTCAAGGCACTCAGAGGGAGCATTCTCATTCAGCTCGGGCAGGTCACCCCCTGCTGAAAACCCTCAGTGGGTCCTTCCTGCTGCATACATGACACCCTGACTCCTCAGTTTCCACACGGCACAGCCTGGTTGAAAAGGGTAAATGTCATATGATTATATCAAGAGATGCAGAAAAAGCATTTGGTAAGTTACGATATCCATTTGTGATTAAAACACTTCATACAATGGGTATAAAGGAAAAGTACCTCAACATAATAAAGGCAATATGACAAACCCTCAGCTGTTGTACACAATGGTAAAAATTGAATGCTTTTCTTCTAAGATAAGGATGTCTGCTTTCACCACTGTTGTTCGGCATAGTCCTGAAAGTCCTAGCTGGAGCAATCAGGCAAGAGAAGGGAAAAAAAGGCTTTCAAATTGGGAAGGAAGAAATACAACTGTCACTTTTTTCAGAGGACACGATTGTCATATAGAGAAATCCTGAAGACTCCACCAAAAAACGATTGGAAATGGGGAGAACGGGGCGGGGGGAGCACTGGGATGGGAGAAATAGACAAAAAACTGTACTTGAAAAATAACTAAATAAAAATATTTTTAAAAACTATTGGAAATAATAAACAAATACAGCAAAGTTGCAGTGTACAAAACCACTGTATTACTACATACTAACGATGAAATTTCAGAAAAATGAATGGGAAAATAACAATTTATTTTGCAATTACAACAAAAAGAATAAAATATGGATAACTTAAAGGATACGAAGGAACTATATGTTGAAAACTACAAAGCCTCATTAAAGAGATGGAAGAAGAAACAAAGAATTGGAAAAATATATATTTCCTGTTCGTGGAATGAAAGAATCAACATAGTTAAAATGTCCATATTAGCCAAAGCAATATAAAGATATGATGCAATCTCTATAAAAATCCCAATGACATTTTTTAAAAGAACACCAAAAGAGTAATCAGATTTGTATGGAACCAAAAAAAAAAAACCCCAAATAGCCAAAAACAATTCTGAGAAAACAGAATGAAGCCAGAAATAGTACACTACTGGATTACAAATTATATTACAGAACAATGATAATCAAAACAGCTAGGTATAGGCAAAGAAAGACACACAGATTAATGGAACAGAATTGAGAGCCCAGGAATGTATATGGGCAAGTAATTTTTAACAAAGAAGCCAAAAACATACAGTGGAGAAAAGAAAGCCTCTTCAATAAATGGTGCTGGGAAAATTACAAAGCCGCACACGCAAGGAAGAAAGTACCCTACTGTTCGTGCCCATACACAAAAATTAACTCAAAAATTATTTTTTATTAAAATTATATCTCCTAACTTCTTTAATTTTAGTGTAATTATATATGAAATTTCTAAGTAAGTGTAATTAGGCATGAGTTTTGACAGTGATTCCAAAAAGTGGTTTCAAAACACAATGAAAGTAAATTACTGTATTGTATTATAGATTCACATAAAAGTAGTTTTTTCTAAATTCTGTATTCTGTTCTTTTTTATTAGTGCTTACTACATGTGGATACTGATTATCTGCAATATTAATATAGAGCGCTCTAGAATTTCTGACCTAATTCTGTGAAGCAAAGAGGTGGGACTTGTAGTTACACTCTACTCTCTAAAATGTGCAGTATGCCCAGGTTGAAGGAGATATTCCTCAAAGTAGCAAATACATTTTTGAGAATATATACAAATATCACAGGGCAAATTTACTTTTTAAAAAGTGTATTAAAGTTACAAAAGGAAAGAATGTAGTTATTTTCAGAGGATAAATAGTAAAATAAATCTGTGCAGCCTTATTTTATATATATTTTCTCATCTGTATTTTAATTTATATAATACAATGAAAATATGTGTGTATATGTTCATGTACATGTGTATAGGTATGTGTGTGTGTATATACAGGGTGGGGCAAAAGTAGGTGTGCTCACAACTGTAAATCTTATGTGTATATATATATATATATATACACACACACATATAGAAAGAGTGAGAGAGAAAATGAGAGAGGTTTATAAAACTTCATTTATGAAATACACAATTGATTTTCTTTGCTTTTTACCAAGAAAAATGACTAGTGAAAAAAAGCAAGCAAAACCTTAACATGTAGATCAGGAACTCCCTGATATCAAGATTTATTATGTGTTACAGTGTGATGTCTTTGCATCCATCTGTGAAACTGCCATATTTCAATATGAGAAACACTGAAAACTTTACTAAGTGGGGAAAGGGTATTAAAGGAAGGTGTGACTCTTAATACAGCACACGCTACTGTGAAACACTCTGAGTCAGCTTCCTGGGAATTTAATAACCATTCAAAGAGAGGAATCTTTCTTTTGTACCTAAGTGAGTGTATATGATACATATCTTTTTCTTCTAGGCCACTGTAAGTGAATTTCTCCTGTGTAATGTCAATTTCTTTCTCTTATAAATAGTATCATAACATAGGCCAGCAGATGAGAAATGCTAACATAACTACCCAGGGGGTTTTGCTACCAAAGAGACAGAGGAGGGTTCAAAAATGTAGTCTTATCTTTGAAAGAATTGCTATTTCAACCTAGGTGGGGTGAGCCAGCCAATAAAGACAGGCGTTCACTCCACATTTCTTTCTCATTCTTCAGATAGTGAAATGAATATCCAAAGGCCATGGCAATTAAGGAAGAAACATAGTCCCTTTAGCCTATTAAAATAACACAAGAAAGACACAGGACTATTGGGCAAACATTTCTTTGAAGGAAGAACATAATTTGAAGTCTATTCTACTCTTCTTAAGAATTTTCCTCAGTATCCCCAAACATTTGGAATTTGCAGTGATATGCTGTCTTGTTCAAAAACACTGTTATCCTGTAAGGTGCCAAAAATAGGCAAAAAAAAAAAAAAGCAGTATATGTCCCAGGAAAATCGTTCAGGAAAGTTGTGGTTAAAGGTGCAGATGTTCACCTGTGTCTTGAGAGCACTTTTCTTACACTTGCCAGGATTTCAAGGCAGTATAAGAAATGAGCAGTACTTCGGAGTACTGTTTATTAAGGGATTATGTGACAGTAATTAGCCACCTGATCTCATCTTTACTGTCGCAAGTGTGCTATAAAATGGTATGATAATTCCCATTTTAAAAAGAATTAAACTAAACCTAAAAGAGATGGACCAGCATGGGTAAACCATATCTTTAGTAAATAGGGGAGCAGAGACTTGAATCCAGACCTGCTACCAAACTGGATGCTCCTTCAGTCACATCATTTAGTTTTCCAACACTGCATTCCTGAGGCAACAGGTGCAAAGGCATCTAAAATGGCAAGAGATGCTAGAAAATGTAAAAAGAAAAATGTGTGTTCAGATACTTGGAACATTACATTCATTAGACAGGAAGCGCTAATTAACTTAGGGAGATAAGTGATGTCTAAGTGAATAATATTTGTAGCTATACCTGTCCCTGGAGAAATGCTGATAGAGAAGTGGATAAAAAGTGAGACTGAGCATGCAAAAGCATTTTTACCTAGAGCTAACAGGATATGTCACAAAAATAAAATGTAGTCTTAAGCTTTAATGAAGATGTAATGTTCAGTAGTGAGTGAAAAATTACAGTCTCCGATCTCTGAGATGTTCAGGACAAGACTGGATCAAAACAACCACAGTAACAAAAATACACCAATAAATTTATTATGTTCACTGGTTAATTACTATACATTTGGCTCAATTGAGACACTATACAATTCAATTAAAAAAACTGTTGGAGGAAGAATATTATATAAGACATCTGTCAAAACTGGTTTATCAAATAACATTAAAAGCAAATGACTGCATCCAATTACATTTCTATTAATGACAAATATAATAAGAATTTAGTTTGATTCTATAAGTGGTCAGCTACTTTAGAAAGATTAATGCCTGTTATCTACCATATCAAATCTTGTGCCTAAGGCACTGAAAAAGTTTCAAACATCTTATTAGTCTCATTGATAGATGATAAATTACTTTTCTCTTAAATTTTTCAAACTTTAAAGATGCAGGCATTTTCTACCATCTAAACCAAATGATGTAATATGTTATTGACATAGAGATAATATCCTCAGTCTATACATGATAGTTAACATTAGGCCACTTATTAAATTATTAAATGTAATCTTTCTCTTACTAGTTCATGTTTACTTTTGCTTAAATGTAGCTTAAATGTAGCTATTGTCTCTTGCACTTACTTTGTGTCAGATAAACTGCTTTACATATTTTTATTGAAACAAAACTTATGTACAATAAAAAGATTACCCTTTCTTAACTGTTTGTTGCATTTTTCCTGTGTGTGTCCTAGATAAATTCTCTCCTGTGCATAAAGTCTCATAAACACCACTTAGATTGAAACCAGAAAAGTAGACGTTCATGCCGCTCGTCACTACCAGAACCAATAAGAAGAGACAAGTATTGAATCTTTATGGGCACTTTATTCAGATACAGGCCTATCTGAGAATGCAGTGGGCTGTGCACCCTGACAACTGTCCTAACATCTCATCTGAAGCCTGCCTATTTTTTTTGTAAGGAGAGAAATAGAGTAAGTAAGGGGTTTGGGTAAAAGGTTAATCAGATTAGAGTTGTGGTACAGCAGTGATTGTCCTAGTATTTTTTATGTGCTGATCAGCATTTCTTTGACTGCTGCACCTACCTTCCCTCCTTGGAACAAAGTGATTCAGATACCATCCCCAGGGCTCGCAGACCCCCTGGGGCACAAAGGTTAAATCTCTTGTTCAATGCTTGGAGTCCTGCATTCCAGTTCCTGGAGTAACAGCTTTCCACTTAAGCCTATCAATTAAGGCTATTGATTCTTTTAAGAAAGTAGAAATATCAGCATATTCATTAAAACCGGATACCATAAAGCTTTGGAAAATTGTCTTAGGGCGACTAATATAACTGGAGCAATTATTATTTTAGATTAGCTGTGCAAAAATGGGAAAAATGTTTATAAGCTACTTAAGCACATTATTAAAAATAGTTCTTTAACTCCAGCACAGATGTGATAAGGGTCTTTTAAATGACAAAATATGATTAAAGTGGATGATTGTGTTATTTTCTATGTCCTTAATAAAACCCACTTGCTACTCTTAACCTGTTATTTTGATATTTGTTGTCAGAGGACAGAAACAATGGTTAAAATGGAAATATATTAAAAATAGTATTTAAGGAAGATAATAACTTTTATAACTGCTATTGTTTCCTGCATTCATTTGCTGTAGCAACTTTCACTTTTCTTTTTAACGAAGTATCTGAGAAAGTCATGGAGTCTCTGAGAAGAGTTTAATTCTAGAAGGAGAGAAAAATCATACGTAACCTGAACACTATCAAAAAAGTGCACACTATGGGTTTTCCCCTTTTGAAAAAATTACCATATTGTCGTTCAGCCTATACTTTTAGGACTTACCGCTGACTCTTCTGTTTTCCTCATACCCTAAACCGATCATCACAGTCAGCTGGCTTTGCTTTCAAATCCTGCACCTAATTCAGTCCCTGTTCGGCTCCTCTAATGCTCCCACTCGAGACCCAGCCTTCGCCATCTGTCGCCTGGACCATTGCTACTGCATCCTGACTGATCCTCCTGCTTGCACCCCTGCCCATTTGCAGAAGTTGTTCACCGGGGAAGTCCTTATAAAATCTAAATCCTATTATGACACCCCCCATTCTCAAGTTCTAATGGCTTTCAATCTGGAGTTGCTATTATGTCTCTGGAAATGGCTAGAAAGTAAATATTAGATGGTTTGTGGTCCACATGCAGTCTCTGTGACTGCACTTTTTGTTTGTTTTTGATGTTTTATTAAGAAGGATTTAAATGTAAAAAAAATAGTGGCTGATATGCCACGTTTAAAAACATAAATCATAAGCCGTGCAAAGCAGCCTGGGGTTGGCTATGACTCAAGATCTGTAGTTTGCATACCCTGAAGCTGAGGTCTGGACGATGGATGCAAGGCCTTGTGTGACCCGGGCCAACCTGGCAGCTGCTGTGACGTCACCACCTGTGTGGTCCCCCCACCCCCCACCCCACCTCCCCGCCAGCCGGCCTTCTCTGCCCTCAAGCTACTCTTCCTTGATCAAACAAAACTTACACTTCAATCAAATTTTTGCCTTTGGTGTTCTCTCCGACTGTAGTATTATACCTCCAGGTAGTTGTTTGACTGACACTTTTACATCTTTGAAGTTTATGTTCAGATAAAAGTCTTAAGAATGACCTACCTTATGTACTCTATCTTGTTTTTTAATCCTCACCTGAAGACATGCTCATTGATTTTACAGAGAGGGGAAGGAAGGAGGCGAGAAGGAGAGAAATATCAACGTGAGCGAGAAATGTCGATCTGTTGCCTCTTGTATGCACCCCAACTTAGTCTCAAACCTGCAGCTGAGGTACATGCTCTAAAGGGGAATCAAACACAATACCTTTGGTGTATGGGAAGATGCTCCAACCAGCTCAGACACACTAGCCAGGATTATGAACTCTTTCTTAAATATCACCTGTGGTTATTGATTGACTTGTTCTGATCTACTATTTTATCAATGCTCTCTTTTTAAATAAACTTTTAAATATAAACTTTTTAGTGAAATGTAACACACAGCAAAGTATACAGATCAGAAGTGTATAGCTAGGTTCAGTGTAATAGAATTGACAAAGCCATGTAACAAACATGCAGATCAAGAAGCAAAACACTACAAGCACCCCTGAATCTCTCTCACACCCCCTTCCTGTCACTACTTTCTATAAAGTAACCATATTCCTGATTTCTAACCCACAAAATTAGTTTGACTTGTTTTTTAACATTATATGCATGGAATTATACAGTATGAACTCTTTTGCCTCTCAGTTTTTTCAGTCAGTATTTGTGAAGCTCATCCACATTTCTGGGCATAGCAATAGTTTTTTTTTTTTTTTTCACTTGTTTGTTTTTAAAAATTTTCATTGCTTTATGCTACTCCATTGTGTGAATGAGTAAATTATATGTATAATACCACACTGTATCCATTTGATTGATAAATATTGGAGTTGTTTCAGTTTTTAGCTATCCCAAATATCTAAAAATGAGCATGTACAATGAACATGAAATATCGGACATGTCTTACTGAACTTCCATTGGGAATACACCTAGGAAACAAGAGCTAAGTCTAGGAGGCATGCACATGCACCTTAGCTGGATGCTAGTCCATCTCCAGAGTGGCTGCAACAATTTACACTCACCAGCCATGTGTGGGTTACACTCTATATCTTTGGCTATACTTGGTGTTTTCTGTCATTTTCATTTTAATCATTCCGGTGGATGTGTAGAGGCATACATTTTAATATCTATTTGTAATTTCTTACTGACAAAGTTGACTATTCAACATTGTGGCTCAAATGACCCATGTATTTATTGGTCATTTCTACGTCCTCTTTGTCAAGTGTTCATCCTTACTTGTATCTGATTGATCTATTGATTTCTAAAAGAGATATATTACAATCCCCCATTAAATATATGGGTTTGTCCATTTATTACAGTGATTCTGTCAATTTTTGGCTTTCTATATTTTGAGGCTTTGTTTTAGGTTCACATACTTTTGTGGTCTTTTGCTGATTTTTTTGTATCTTTATTTCTATATCTTTTTGATAAATTATTTTTGTGCCTGTTCTTATTAATAGTACTCAAAGATATGCATTCTGTTACTTAATACTAATATCCCCTCACCAGATAACTTTTTTATTTTCCTATTTTTTAATTATGGCAATAAACATACAAACTTTACCATCCTAACCATTTTTATGTGGTCAGTTGAGGAGTGTTATTATTCACATTGATGCACAACAGATCTCCAGAACTTTTTCATTTTGCAAAACTAAAAATCTATATCCATTAAATAATATTTTGCTTCTCCTACTTCTGTTTATTTAAAATTATCTGCTTTGTGTGTGTTTTCTCTTGTTAAAAATGTGCATTTATTGGAGAAACACTGATTGATAACATTATACAAGTTCCAGGTATATAGTTTTATAACACATCTTTTATATATTCTGTCATGTGCTCACCACACATAGTTTAGGCTCCTTCCCTCATCATGTATTTTGACACCCTCTGCCTTCATCCTCTCACAGTGCCCTTTTCCCTCTGGTAACCACCATAGTGTTGTCCATGAAATAGTCTAAGGAGCATTTTGAGAATTTCAGAATAAAATCTTACTCTTTCACCTTGCTTTTTTTTAAATTGTTCAAACCCTCAGACTTTTGTAGGACCACATTTACAGCTTTGCCTTCTTGTAGTCTTTGTTTTTAATAACTGTAATTCACTAGAAGCTCCAAAAGTTGATTTATTTGGTGTTGTACTCATTAAATAATTTTAATAAAACCAAGCTGTTGTTTTGTTTTGTTTTGTTTTTGGTAAACAAAACAGAACCAAATTTGGGAGAACTTGTTGATAGATACAAAATTACTTTAGGATACCTAAGTTGTTTTACAAATAATTTGTCAAAGTCTCAAATATTTCTAACATCTGATTAAGTGAGAACATAAAAATAGGGTGCACTTACTACCTAGGTATTTGCCTCAAAAATTTGTAGTTTTGTACCTCTGTGTATGTCTCCTCCTCTGTTGGGCTCTGTCTGGGAGCTGCTGGAAGCCTGGGGAAGCTGTCCCAGTTTGGGGGTGGGAGGGCAATGCTCCAGAACTCATCTGCTTCTGCCATTTTAATTTCAGCTGACGAGATCCACAAGGCCAAGAGGTGACAGCCCCCAAATCTCAGCTGGTTGAGGGCAGAGCCTGGCATTGCTCCCCGTCCTGCCCCAGCTGCCCACTTCTCAGGGCAGCAGGTGGATTCTGATTCTGCCTGTGGTTACCCTGTCCCAATCCCTGGTAAGCGGGCCCAGATTCTGCCTTGTTGTACCCACAGGGGAAACTGCTGTAGAATGAGGGTGAGGAGCTCTCCAATCTTTCAGCCTCCCCAGAAACTTGTCCTTCGTGCCTGGCATCAGAACCAGGGGAAAACAAACCACAGTGTACTTAGTTTCACAAAGTTGATGAAAGCCCCAGTGGCATACACACTTGGAAAGATGCCCCATACTTGGCTGTGAAGCACCTCCCAGAAGAGACCAGCTCTCAGCTGTTTATTTTTTCTGGGGTCCAGGCCCCAAGCCAGGGAGGCACTGACATCCAGAACTTGAGCTGTGGAGTCGCCACCTGGGTGCTGGCCGGGTCATGGACACAGTCAAAACAGATCAGGTCCTAGGCTGTTGCTCACTCTCGCCTGTGCTGGGCTTTACTTGCTCGCTGGAGGTGCTGGGTCTTGCAGGTAAGAGTGGCTCTTCCTGGGTCTTCCGCATGTAGTACTGGGCCGGTCGGAGGTTTCCTCCTGACGTTTTGCGACTGTGTATGTGTAGTGATGCAGTTCGAGGGAATATCGCCTGGGACGGCAGGGGTCTCTGGACATCAGGGTAAGGCCCTGGTTGGCTTCTGCATGGATGACACCTCTTCCTCAGACCCGTGCATGGCACCTGTTCAGGGTGGGGCAATGAAGCAAGGTCCCTGAAGGATCCGGGGTGCTGATGGTTGTCATGGTGACAGTGAGGTTTGGGTGGTCGTACTGCACCCGCTTTCTTTGGCTGTCACTAGCCAGTCAGGTCCGTCTGCCTCCCTCCGCATGTCCTCTCTGGGCCAGCAGCTCCCACTCCTCCAGGCGGCGCTGTTTTAGAGCTCCTGTGGCTCTGCCCTAAGCTTCTGCAGGGTTTCCTCCAGGGCTGCTGCCTTTGCTCCACATTCTACCCGGTATGCCAGCCAGGTCCTCCCGCTGCTTCTCCCTGTCTCCAGCTGAGTTTGAGGACACCATCCGTCATTGCCATCTAGTGCCTTGAAGTGATGCTATCACTTTTCTTCTGAAGTCACAGAAAATTAAATGCTCTTTAGTCTCTTTCTAGCTACCTGCTTAGTCTACAGTCTTGCTAGATGATTTCCTAACTTAACACAGGTGCATTTCTACAAATTAAAATTAAACCACTTCTTTCCTCCCAACAGAATCCCCACTTTTCTCCACAGACTTTCTACTGCTGTATATTAACATAGTAGTAGTAATGATATAATTTTTTACTTTATTTTTTTGTATTTTTCCACTGCCATTTAGTCCTCTTATATCCCCCTCCCACCCAGCAATCACCACACGGTAGTAATGATATCACTTTACAGTTATGTAGAGTTACTATTTATTAGACACTCTTCTAAGTCATTGGCGTACACTCCTTCATTTAATTCTACAACAGCATGAGGTAGGATGTGCTTCGTAGATCTGTTAATGGAGAAAGAAAGTCTAAGGGTTAAATAACCTGCCCAAGTTTACAGCTATTTGGCACCAGAGCCAAGATTTATCCCAGGTTGTCTGATTTCACAATTTGTGTCATTAATTAGTATGGCATTGTGTGAGCATGTGCCAGTGTATGTGTGTATGAGTGTGTGTGTGCATTTAGGTGGTGAGAGAAGGTGGTGTCTTAATAGGAGATACAGAGAGGTAGGGCACAAGGGTCATTTCACATCCTGGAGTCAGGTTTCGTTTTCTTGTAGTTATTTTTATTTGCTTCTTTATGTTGTCATTTGTTTTGTTTTGTTTCCAAATATCAGAAGAGTAAAGTATTGCACATGGCAGAGTTACGAATTTTTTGTTATACATCCTACATATGAAATGAATATCCCCATACTAGAAAAACGTGAACCTCATAATGCCAAAGGTCTTGTCTTTTGCCAGATTTTATTTTGCATTGCACAAGATCTACTACATTTCGCCCAAATTCTGGGCCTTTTCTCAATCACCAAAGAAATCAGAATGAGGGGCAGTCCTGCCAGGGAAAGTGAATCATTGTGGATTTAAATCTAGTGAGAGGAGGGAGATGGATAGTACATATGTAATACCACTGTACCCTAAAATTGTATTGCAACATCTAAAATGTGTAAGTGTGGTAAGATACTACAGAAATGCCTGTTCAATAAAATGTTTATTTTCTTTCATAAGGAAAAGGACTTCCAATCAATATTCAGCTTCACAAGATTATAAAAGCATTTTAAACTTAATTTTATTCAACCTCTCCTTAAAAAATTGACACGAAATATAATGTAGATATAATTATAATGCCCTGTTTTAGATGCAATTGCATACAAAATAGTACTTGACTGGTGTTAGGGACCTCAAATTTTGGTCTTCTTTAAATAGTTTAAAAATTTTAAAATTTCAGTACTCTCAGATAATTATTGTCAATAAAATAAAGAGTCCTTAAAAAATAACATGAAAAGGTTAAAGTGTAAATTGGGCTTGTAGGCCGACAGATGCAATCTGTTATAATTATGGGTCAAGATGCCAATTTTGTCCTAATATAAAACTAAGACCCATGAGGCAATATCACTATAAATAGAAAAGAATCTATTAGTATCTTTTAATAAAAGAGTACAAATTAAACACCCAGTTTAAATGGTACTCAGTAAATTACTTTGAAAAACCCATTTGTTTAATAATTATAAATGAAGAGTCTGGTTAACCCAATATTTCCAAGTACTAGTATCTTCAATATTACAAACATTAATATAAAACCCCATTTAGAAACTAAATATATTAGAATAGAGAATTGCCTTTTTATGCAACATCTATTGCTATGTTTGTTTTCTCTCTTTTTTTATGAATGCATTAAGAAACCTTATCAGGTAGGTTCAAATATTATATTTCAAATATTATAGCAGCAAAGCAACTGGGATGTAAATGCTTTTTGAAGCCATTCTTTCAAAAACTATTTTAAACATTCAGAATTAAAAACAAAGGCGTATAACTATTTAAATGTATTTACCCACACTCGACACATTGTAAATCGGAGGATTTCAGATTATTTTCTTTAACCCAGCCTGGCTTTAACTTTCCCTATTCTTGCTGCCTAAAATGCTCTTTCCCTCAACCTTCTATCTACAGGGGTGTCAAACTCATTTTCACCAGGGGCCACATCAGCCTCGCAGCTGCCTTCAAAGGGCCGAGTGTAATTTTAGGACTGTGTAAATGTAACTACTTCTTAACTAGGGTCAAGGAGCTCGGAGCTGCGTGGGATAGACACAAGGCGCAGGCCAATAACACCAGGTGCGGGCCTTGTGTTCGCCACCTGCGCTCTATCATCTTTGCATATGTTAGGACTCAGTTGAAATAATTACCTTGCCAGAGCACTCTGCCCTGCTACACCATCTGAAGTAAGTCCCAATTCCCAACCTGAGTCTCTATTTTAGGCACCGGCATAATCACATAAACACTAGCTTTCCTCAAAATATTCTTCTCTATATTGTTTTCTGAGTGTATTTTCCTCCACTACAACATAAGTGCTCAAGAATAGTATTCCTTTAGCAATCAAGCAACAAAAACTTCCCCAAGGGCTAACATCAACCTGAAATAGAATAATTGCCATATAAATGTTTACTGAAAATAATTTTAAAGCAGTTTGAAACATACCTGGAAGTGTTGGAGAAGGGCATCCTGTAAGTACTATAAAATAGAGAGAGGGAAGACTAGTAAAATTTGCCCATTGTTTATGATCTAATAACTCTTATTTATCAACAAGGTTTTTTTTTTATTTTAGGGAAATTAACTCTGCAAATAAAATGTGAATTGGAAATATTTTTTTGCAGCACGTCATTTGAATTCTTTTCAGGATATTTTACCAGGAAGATTATTTTATAAACATGCACCCCAATTTATAGTCTATTATCTCAAGCCTTTCTGTATTATTTGTCATATAAGAAAGGCATCTTCACATCTAATTTATGACAGATTATTCTTACCTGAGTTATTGCGTTATTAATTTCAATGGGCACATAACTCAGAACAGTGACCGGTTCAAAGCAGGTTTTAATAAACCGCTGTTGGATGGATGTACAAGTGAATACATCAGTGAATGATTGCAATGGCCTCTGAACTCTTCTCCCCTTTTAACATGATGTATATTTTTGCTAATAGCTTAATTTTCCTGAAATATATAGTGATCTACCTCTCAAAAGAAATAATCAGCTTAGGACCTTTCATCTCCAAGGTGTACAGTCTAGACTCTTTGTGCATTGTACATAGTTCTTTTATGATTTGTCCCTCAACCTTTCTATAACCTGTATACCTTTTGATAACTATGTTATTTGAAAATTATCATATATGTTTTATATTTTCCTGGATTTGGCTTTTATTAATTTTGATTTCCTCTCTTTATGGGGCATTTCTTTTGTATATCAGACCATCTTATCCCCCTTTCCTGGGCGATCTCAGGAAACTTAAACTTAGACTTGATCTCTGCCCATCAGTTACCTTCTGCTCTCTGGACAAATTTGGGTCTCTTTCCCATACTGACTGTGTTTAAGTCTTTACTGTTCTCTCACGGCTTCACTCTCTGTCTCTAGCTCTTAATGTGCCTCTGTCTCCCTGGTTTAGCTCTCTTCATCCCTGGGTCTCTGGCTCTGTGGTTCTTAGGTTCTCTTTGGGTTTCTCTCTGTGTGTCTCCCTATCTACAGGTTTCTCTGTCTATGCCTCTGTTGGATGTCCCATCCAACTCCCATTCTTCAGGCAATGTTGGGGTGATACAAGCCTCTACTCTTTCCGCACACCCAGGTTTTTCTCCAAATTAGGTTCTGCTTCATCTGAGAGAGTTGCCTTGAGAAGGAGAATAAGGGTATTTCCATAGAGAAGGGACAGGGAGGGCTGGCTGACGGGTGAGGAGTTCCAGGACCAGACGCCATGGAGCTGAATGTGGGAACCTCAGACCTCATACCCCAGTGTGGATCACCATTTTGGGGAGCACTCCTGCAGTTCACTTTTCTCTAGCATCTACATTCTCCTCCACTGCCTACTTCCTTTCCAAAGTCCTTCTTCACTCTGCACTCCACCTTCTTCACACAGCCCAACTTCTACCACAGCGAGCATCTCTGGAGCTGATTTTGCCCAAGTCCATCTCTCTGCATCTGACCTTCACACACCAATTTCTCCCAACAGTGCACTGCTTCTCCCAAAGCCCATTCTCTCCTGTCAGCCCAACTTCTCACTTCTCTCCTTGCCGTGTATCATCACCAGGCTCCACATATGCCCTTGTGTCTCTATTTTATTTTGTGGTGTTGACCCCATACCTAGCTTCTGTTTCCCATATGACTCAACTGCTGATTGCTGATCTCTAGCCAGTTGCTGCCATGTTAGAACTAAATGAATGTGAAGGTTCATGGGCTCCATAAACCTCAGAGGAAAACTTAGAAGGGTCAGTCCTTGTAAGTGACTACACTCATTTTTGGGCATGTGGGTGTGGAGTGGACTGAGTTGTGGTTTGCAGTCTTAGACTACTGTGCCTGGGGAGAGGGGGCTCTCTGACTGGTTTTTGGTCTCCTCCGTATCTGGCTGTGAGGTTTGTCACGGTGGAATCAGCTACGTTCTAGGGCCTGTTGGTAAGGTGGGTCCAGATGCCATGAAGACCTTGGCCTTTTTGTTGTGTGGTCTTTTGTGGATACCCAGTTATTGTAAAGATTTGTAGGAAGTTGGGTTCCAGTGGAACTCTTGTGTACTTCTAGTGGTCATGGAGGATAAAAGTGATTAGTTGTTGCAGACAATTAGTGGTGACAGATCTTCACTGTCATTTGCTGGAGTCTGCTATTTGTGTGATTGTACTTTCTGAGTTAGTGGCCATTAGTTCTCTCCCCCCCATTCCCCTCTCACTTCTCTGCCTCTTGGTATTTTTTGAAGTCAACTCCTGCCTTGTTCCTGATGACTTCCCTCTTGGATCTCTTTCAGTGATCCACGGTGTTTGCTTATTTATTACACTGTAACTTAATTTATAGTTATATGCAGACACGAGCTTACTGATCTAGACTGGCAGGGCAGGAATTTGTGTTTTTTATTCTTTGAATTTTTCACACATCTTAGTTCAGTTTTACATTTTTGAAGTACTTTCACTGGCAGTATTTAATTCAAATTGGTAAAACTTTTTGCATCTAAATTCCAAACTAAAATGTACCCTCTAATAATAGAAATAAGCAAATGTCAGTTTTAAAGTAGATTTCATATCATGGTACTCAAGAATAGTTATACCATAATATACCATTGGCAGGAATTCAATAATATAACTTCATTTTTGTAACTAAGATCAACTATTTGGGAAGTTGGATGTTTTGGCCTACATGATGTGTTGGGCAACTATAGTGCAATGTATGAAATAAGAAAGTTTTGAATGTAATAGTTCATAGCTGGACCTGTTAACATCAAAATAATTTCCCCCAACATGGATTAAACAGTTGGTGTAAATTCTCTAATATAAAAACATGGAAATCAACATCTAATCTCTAGAATTAGTTACTTTAAAGGAAGAAAATAAATGCAAAAAGGAAAGATTTGGGGTGATAACCATAAATGTGCCGTTTAAATACAGAGATGTCAAATACTGTAGGAAGAAAATGTAGGGGAGGCAGATTTTTGCCTCCACCCGCTTACCATTTTTCCTCTGGGACTGAGAATTAAACTGATGTCAGAGTAACAGGAGTAAAACATGCATATTCATACAAATTTTACATGACGAGGCAGCCCTCATAAGGAAATGAATGCCCAAAGGAATGGAGAAACCTGTGTGCTTTTATAGCAGGTTAAATAATGCAGGCAAATGTAGAAAAATAATTGTGTGGGGAGGGTAATGGGAGACACAGGTAATTCTAACAAGGTCCCCTCTATGGAATTCTCTTGGACTCCTCTTCTTGTTCCGGTTACTTCCCTGCTGGTATAAAGAAAACATCTTTCCCATGGAATTTCATCTCCTGCTTTTAAGAAGAACAAGGAAAGTTGGAGTATTTCCCAGTCTTTTTTCTAAGTGACTTTAGCTCAAAAGAATCCTATGCCAACATGGAATATTCTGAGGTGGCCTATTCTGCCACCCTTCAAAGACAGACCACAAACTGAGAAAATAAATTAACAAAAATAAAAGCAATGTAATATGGTTAATATTTAAAAGCTGTAAAATACAGCAGTTCTTGATTAGTGTCATTTTGTTCAAGTCTGTTTCATTATAATGTTGATGAGGGAAAAATACTGGCTCCAGCCAGGGCCATAGTCTGCGTGGAGTTTGGACGTTCTCCTCATGTCTGTGTGGGTTTTCTCTGGGGCTCTGGCTTCCCTCCCGCACCCACAGCTGTACACGTGAAGTGAATTGGAGTTTCTACCTTTCTCATCTGAGTGAGTGTGGGTGCCTGAGTGGCCCTAAGATGGAAGGACATCCTATGCAAGGTGGGTCCCACCTTGTACCCCGAGCTGCCTGGAATAAGCGGGTTGGAAAAATCATGATACTGTTTTTATTCATCATTCTATCTATGTTTTTATTAATACATATATATATGTATGTATAATTTATACTTATTTTATTTAATATAAGAAGGATTTGGGTCTTTAGTAGAAGTTTGGTGATGTTTTGTGACTAGAAATAAGCCATAGGAACTTAACAATTAGCCTGTGGTAAAATTGGTTTGGTTATGCATTTTACATGTAAGTGCAGTTTCCAAGTACCTATCTGAGGCTGGGTGAAGACTTACTGTAGGTAAAAGCAATGAATAGATTGACAGAAGTGACAGTTTTAGGAAGACCAAGCTCCCCTAAACCTTCAACTACATATGGATTTAAAGTACCAAATTTAAAAAGGTCATACGAGTTTTGCTAAAAAATAAGCCGAGTCATAGTAATACTTTTCTAGTCCATTCGAGCATTTATTCATTCAAATCTAACAGTGCCCAAACCAGGAATATGGTTAGGAGTGCTCCACCCTCAGGAGCTCAGGACAGACTTTTATAGAGAAAAGACAGACAACCCTGTAAGGAAACTACTAATGGGTATACGTTATACCCTACAGGCGCATTATGATCTGGCTGTTCCTGGTGTTTGATTTTGTGACCGGAAGGTATTGACAGGCTGCAGTTTCAGTGTGCTTACCTAGGCTGCCAGGATTAGAGCCATATCAGTCTAATGGTGTCCTTGTAGAATCCATTTAACAGTTTTAGCCAATTAATTTAACTATCATTGTCTGTGATACTAGATAAACCTGGAAAGGCCCAAGAATAATGAATGGTATGTAATTTTTTAGACTCCTTTAAGAGGGTTGTTTATATGCTCAGTCCATTCACCCATACCCCTCCACATTACACAGACATGCACACACCCATGGATGCAATCTTTCTAACACGGAATTAACCCAATTCTTCCCCTCATGACAAAATAGTTCACTGAGGCTTCTCTGCGGCTTTGCCAATTTAAATACAGACATTTAATGGGCCACTGGAGGTAAAGAAAAACATTTAAAATGCAGCCAGGAATTCTACAGTGTTTTCGTAATTACCAATTACAAAGTATAATCAATATCTACAGAATTCATACATTTCCCCAGCATTCATCAAGTGTAGTTAAATGGCTGCTTGTAAGGGAAGTATAACTGGTATCTCAATGAAAGTAAGCAGCCGCTCTTCCCTGCAACATGAAGTAGCTGACTCTTGCTTAAATTTGCATAATACAAATCTTCTTTGTAGATATTTATATTTAAAAGGCTTTTTGAACTTATGAAGCTGTTTCCAACCTACATAAAATACCTTTTCCTAATAAAAGTTTTCTCAAGCAAAACCATCTAAAAGAAAACATCTTTTAACTGTACATATATTTAAATCCTTCCTTTGTTTTAATGTCCATAAGGCTGCACCTCTTCTTTTTTGCATGTTTGAATTTTTCGTTACATTCTAATAATACCATAAATATTCTATAAAACATAATTTAAAAAATGGTGTGTTCTGTGTGAGTTCTCTCAGCAGGAAAAAGTAATGATGAGATGCATACTCTTGAATTATGCTGAAAATAATTTTGTGGAGTTAGTGTAGCATGCTGAGCATTAGAGAGCCTTTTAGATCTCAAACTGGTATTCTAATGATTTATAATATCCAAATGCTCTGAAGTGGCCATTCATTGAACATCTTGTTATGCAAAATAGTCACTAAGCTTTTTGCAAAGTCATATATTAATCACTTCGGTCACAAACAAAACCCTGTTCATTCTAGCAGCTTTTTCTAGAATCTTATGATTGTCTTTAATAAATTAAAACTATTTTTAAAAAATCAAAGACCATGCCATCATTTGAACATTTTCATGCTGTAATCTTGAAAGAAAAAATTATAATATTTTGATTAGATGAGTACTTTGGTTTAAGAAATAGCATTGATACATAATTATAGTAGCCTATAGTTTCTTATCATTAAAACATTTTTAATAAAGTTTGCTATTATTTTTTGTCAAAGTTCACTCTTCCCTTCATCTTCTATAAAACATAAAACACCGGGTATTAATTCAAGTTCTGTCACCTTGTAAAACAAATCATGCACTGCTTTTCTAAGTGCCATTGCTACCTGTCAATCCTCTCTTCCCCAATTTCTCCCTCCCTCCCTCCCTTCCTTTCTTTCTTCCATCAGTAAACTTTAATTAAGCAGTCCACTTTATTTTTCTGTTTGACAATACACATTTTATAGTACTTGTGTCACTAAAAATAAATCAGTGTTCTAAAGGCTTTTAAAAACAACAAGTTTGGTGGTGTAGTCGTTTGAGAATCTCTAGATTTTTAAGGAAGTAGGTGGACATAAAGTCAACTCCACAGCAACCAGGAAGAATTTACTTTGTTATCTCTAAAAGGCTGACTTAAGCGAAGTACTCAAAATGGTTCTCAAATTTAATAGGCTTTTATCATTTTTAGGTTTTTTTTCAGATTTTTTTAAATTTAATTATTTATTTTTGTCACTTTTTTATTGATTATGCCATTACATTTGTTCTATTCCCCCTGTTCCCCTCCACCCTGCACGCCCCTCCCCCACCATTTCCCCCTTTAGTTCATAAACACGTGTCTCAAATTCTTTAGATTCTGTATTTCCCCTACTATTCTTACCCTCCCCCCTATCTATTTTCTATCTACTGTCTATGCTACTTATTCTCTGTACCTTCTCCTCCCTTCTCCTCCTCCCACTCCCCTGTTGCTAACCCTCCATGTGATCTTCATTTCTATGATTCACTCCTGATTCAGCTGTCCTCTTAATTTGCTTTTGTTTTAGGTGTGGTTGTTGATAACTGTGAGCTTGCTGTCCTTTCACTGTTCAACTTTTTTATCTTCTTTTTCTTAGGTAAGTCCCTTTAACATTTCATATAATAAGGGCTTGGTGATGATGAACTCCTTGAATTTGGTCTTATCTGAGAAGCACTTTATCTGTCCTTCCATTCTAAATGAAAGCTTTGCTGGATAGAGCAATCTTGGTTGTAGGTCTTTGGTTTTCATGACTTGGAATACTTCTTTCCAGCCCCTTCTTGCCTGTAAGGTCTCTTTTGAGAAATCTGCTGACAGTCTGATGGGAACTCCTTTGTAGGTGACTGTCCCCTTATCTCTTGCTGCTTCTAGGATTCTCTCCATTTTAATCTTGGCTAATGTAATGATGATGTGCCTCGGTGTGTTTCTTCTTGGGTCCAACTTCTTTGGGACTCTCTGAGCTTCCTGAATTTCCTGGAAGTCTATTTCCTCTGCCAGAATGGGGAAGTTTTCTTTTATTATTTGTTCAAATAAGGTTTCCACTTGTGACTTCCCCTTCTGGTACCCCTATAATTCAAATGTTGGAACGTTTAAAGATGTCCTGGAGGTTCCTAAGCCTCTCCTCATTTTTTTTTTTTTGAATTCTTGTTTCTTCATTCTTTTCTGTTTGGCCATTATTTGCTTTCTTCTGGTCCACTCCATTGATTTGAGTCCCAGACTCCTTTCCATTACTCTTGGTTTCCTTTACATTACCATTCATTTCAATTAGTTTAGCTTCCATATGTTTCTCTAATTTGTGACTAAAATCAACCAGTTCTGTGAGGATCCTGATAACCAGTATTTCGAACTGTGCATCTGAAAGTTTGGCTATTTCTTCATCACTTAGATTTATGAGCTCTGGGGCTCTGAGTTGTTCTTGAGCCATTTTAAGTCTGTTCTCGCGGTAAGTAAGAGGAGCGAAGCCTTAGTTGTTTACCAGGTCTCTGGTTGGTGACGCTGTGTGTGTGGGCGGGGTCAGAGAGGGAGCAATGGCGGTCCTCTCCACTAGCCCAGTGGATCCCATCCCACCACTCACCCCGGCCTGTTTATCCAAGCAGAATTGTGGAGCCTGCTGCCCTGCGCCGTTTGGTCTCAATGCTCGCCTCTTCACTGGTTTATCTGCAGGCAAATGCAGAACCTACCGCAGACAGCCAGCCACGCCTCTTCCCCGTGTGTGCCCGTAGCTAGCCCGTGATCCCCGCCTTCAGCTGCTTGCGCACCACCAGGTCAGGGATCTTTTTGGTCAACCGGCTCCGCTGCTGGCTTCGCCCCCTGTTTAGCCGAGCATTTCGTCCTTTTATGGACTCCGTATTGTCAATTTTCTGTGTGGTCTGGTTGTGTTTATCGTTGTTAAAAATAGTTGTTCTTAGATTTGGTTGTGCACGGAAGCAAGGTGGGTCCACCTATGCCTCCATTTTGGCGGAAGTCCCTGAATTTAATTATTTTTCAAGTACAGTTTTCTGTCTTACTCCCTTCCCAGCCCACCCCGCCCTGTGCTCCCCACCTCCCTCCCATTTCCACCCCCCCCCTTAGTTGTTGTCCCTGTGTCCTTTATACTAGTTCCTCTAAATCCCTTCCCTATTCCCCTGAAATTCCCTCCCCTCACCCTTCTGGTCACTGTCAGCTTGTTGTCTATTTCAGTGCCTTTGTTTTTATTTTGCTTGCTTATTTGTTTTGTTGTTTAGCTTACTGTTAAAGGTGAGATCATATGGTTTTTGTCTCTCACAACCTGGCTTATTTCACTTAGCATAATGTTTTCCAGTTCCACCCATGCTGTTGCAAAAGGTAGAAGCTCTTTCTTTCTTTCTGCTGCACAGAATTCCATTGTGTATATGTACCATAATTTTTTGATCCATTCATTTACTGACAGGCACCTAGGTTGCTTCTAGCTCTTGGCTACTGTAAATTGTACTGCTATGAACATTGTGGTGCATAGGTTCTTTGATATTGATGTTTTAGTGTTCTTAGGATATAATCCTAGCAGTGGAATTGCTGGGTCAAAAGGCAGGTCGATTTCTATTTTTCTGAGAAAATTTCATACTGTTTTTCACAGTGGTTGTACCAGTCTGCAATCCCACCAACAGTGAACTAGGGTCCCCTTTCCTCCACAACCTCTCCAACATTTGTTTTTTGTTGCTTTGTTTATGATAGCCATTCTGACCAGTGTAAAGTGGTATTGTGGTTTTAATTTGCATCTCTCTGATGGCTAGCAATATTGAGCATCTTTTCATGTGTTTCTGGAGCCTCTGTATGTCCTCCTTGGAGAAGTATCTGTTCAAGTCCTTTTCCCATTTTTTAATTGGGTTAGTTGTCTCTAAATACTTAGAGTGAAGTTGTGTGAGTTCTTTGTATATTTTGGAGATTAAACCTTTGTCTGAGGTATCATTGGCAAATATGTTTTCCCATACAGTTGGTTGTCTTTTTATTTTATTACTGTTTTCTTTAGCCACACAGAACATTTTTTTTATGAGATCCCATTTGTTTATTCTTTCCTTTATATTCCTTGTTCTAGGGGACAAATCAGTAAAAATGTTGCTGTGTGAAATATCTGAGATTTTCTTGCCAATGTTCTCCTCTAGGATTTTAATGGTTTCATGGCTTATATTTAAGTCTTTTATCCACCTTGAATTTATTTTGGTGTATGGTGTAAGTCGGTGCTCAGGTTTCATTTTTTTGCATGTAGCTGTCCAGTTCTCCCAACACCATTTGTTGAAGAGGCTATCTTTACTCCATATTATGTTACTACCCCCTTTGTTGAATATTAATTGACTGTAAAGAGTTGGATTTATTTCTGGGCTCTTGTTCTGTTCCATTGGTCTATGTGCCTGTTTTTATGCCAGTACCAGGCTGTTTTGATTACAGTGGCCTTGTAATACAGTTTGATATCAGGTATTGTGATCCCTCCTACTTCGTTCTTCTTTCTCAAAATTGTGGCTGCTATTGGAGGTTGTTTATGGTTCCATATAAATTTTTCGAGTGTTTGTTCTATGTCTGTGAAATATGCCATTGGTACTTTAATAGGTATTGCATTAAATCTGTAAATTGCTTTGGGTAGTATGGACATTTTGATGATGTTGATTCTTCCAACCCATGAACAGGGTATATGTTTCCATTTGTTTGTGTCTTCCTTGATTTCTTTCTTCAGGGCTGTGTAGTTTTCTGCATACAGGTCTTTTACCTCCTTGGTTAGGTTTATTCCCAGATATTTTATTTTTTGTTTTTTGCTATATCAAATGGGATTTCTTTCCTTGATTTCTGCTTCTGTGGATTCATTGTTATTATACAAGATTGCCTTTGATTTCTGGATAGTGACTTTGTAATCCTCTGTTTTGCCAAATTCATTTATTAGTTTGAGCAGTTTTTTGGTAGAGTCTATAGGGTTTTCCATGTACACTATCGTGTCATCTGCAAACAGTGACAGTTTTGTTTCCTCCTTTCCCATTTGGATGCTTAGCTTTTAGATTCAAGAAAGTCTTTTCTGTTTCTGAGTTTTATTTTATTTTTTTTCCTTTTCCTATTTGGTTAAAACTACTGCAAATGTGATCAGTGTGCCACATAATTGCACATCCTGAACAATATTCTTTCCCAGATCAGTAGTCAAATCCTTATTCACATAAAAATCCACTACCACATGGCTGCTATTAATTGTTGAGTTGAAGCCAGAGTCTACATCTGAGTTAAAATTGCATGATCCATAATTGCAAATCTCAGAACTGTAAGACATTCTAAAAATCATCAGTTTCTACATATTGGCTTTATAAATTAGTTAATTAGCGAGTAGTTAGGCACAGAGTTTTGTCAACTGGCAAATAGGAAAGTGAGCTGGCACTCTCCCTTGTTTTTCTTCTTTCCTCTTCTTTTTTTAAAAAAATAAAGTCCTCTTCATTGTATCACTCTCCCTTATTAGATTATGGTCTAAAATATGTGGAGTTTTATGAAATTGAATGAAGTTGTTGGGGTGGAGGTACGAAAAATGAAACAATGCATGAGTTATTAGAAGTTTGAGAACACATCTTGAAACATTAGATAAAAAATATAAGATGGAGAACTAGTAAATTTTAATTTTGAGATCTCATAGCATATAGAACACATCATTGGTTTTGTGTAAGCTAGTGATAGAATAAAACTGCCTTCTATGGAGAATGGGAGAAATGTGAAGAAGAGATTCAGAGAAAGCAAGGAGAATCAAGAGCTTGGCAGTGGCCAAGTTAAGTTTGAGATGACTAGGCATTCAAACAAAATCAAAACGAGAGACTAGAGGGATAAGGCTGAAGATGTCAATTTGGTGATAATTAATTCCACAAGACTAGATATAAAATACCTGGAAAATTACTATATGCAGAAAGGGTAAGAAATTTTATGCCAGAACTCTGGGGCTCCCATCATTTAGAGGTAGAAGAATGAGAAGGAACCAGCCAAGAGACAGGCAAATGTGAGAGGGAAATCCAGAACTGTGAAATCTTGGAATCCGAACAATAAAATCTACTAAGAGAGAAAAATCACCTGTGCTTCCTATTGGTGTACCTTGTATTGATGCTTGCAATTGGGAATTTTGTGATTTTATATTTTAGTATATACACTGCTCTGTTTCTTTTTTATCTTGCATTAAAAGTGGGTGGTAGTTGGTGGTGGTGGTGATGGTATTGTCTTCTTTCTAGCTCTTCCCTCCATTTTCTAAAAACATTCAACACTAGATATAAATTAAAGTTCTGTCTCATTGTAAAACAAGAAACCATCTTCCACTGCTTTTCTGAGTGCCATTGCTATTGTCAATGCCCTTCCCCATTTTCTCCCTCTCTCCTTCTCCCCTCTATCAATAAACTTTAATTAAACTGTCTAATTAGACTTTTGTCTAATTTCCTGTCAACTAATGGTTAATAACATTATTTAAGTAGTGTAATAAATATATATTCTTATACGTTGTTAGTATTCAGTTAATTAATTAAACTTTCCTGCTAGTTTTATTTCACATCTAGTTGAGCGTTTTGTTTTGTTTTGTTTTATGACTTTATTTATTTTTAGAGTGAAGGGAAGAGAGGGAGAAAGGGAGAGAATCATTGATGCACAAGAGAAACAGCGATCAGTTTGCCTCTAGTGCACACCCTGACTGGGGAGTGAACCTGCAACCCAGGCCTGTGCCCTGACAGGGAAAGAAACCCATCATCACCCTTTACTTTATGGGACAATGCCCAGCACACTGAGCCACGTCAGTCAGGGCCAATTTGTTTTTCTGAATCAAGAGTTACTTCTGAGACTTCTGCTAAGATGGAGGCATAGGTGGAAACGTTGTACCTTCTCGCACAGCCAAGTTTAAAAATAACAAAGTTTAAGCAACAAAAAGACAGCCAAAACACAGAAAATTGAACTATACAGAAGTCTGATACAATGAACCCTTCAGCCAAACTGGTAAGAGGGGCAGAGCCAGCAGCAGAGAGGGGTCGGGCAGGAAAGATCCACTGGACCTACCTGGGCACGTAATCCAGTTGCTCAGGCAGCTGTGGGCAGATCCCAGGTGTGGAGTAGCAGTGGGTGGACCCACTGAGGGTGCAAGGCAGCGGACCCACTGAGGGCTGACCATGGTCAGACATTTGCGCATGCAGATAAACCAGTGAAGCAGCGAGCAGTGAGACAGACCGCGCAGGCCCCAGTGGCGGGAAGCAGCAGAGGGGACTGCTATTGTCCTTCCCTGACCCCACCCCCACATACAGCATTACAAACCAGCAACCTGGGTGGCCCCGCCTTGGTGAACACCTAAGGCTCCGCCCCTCATATGTAACAGGCTCAAACAGACCAAAACATTATGGTTCAAGGAGAGCTCAAAGCCCCAGAGCCCATAACTCTAAGCAATGAAGAAATAGCCAAACTTTCAGATGCACAGTTCAAAACACTGGTAATCAGGATGCTCACAGAACTGGTTGATTTTAGTCACAAATTAAAGGAACATATGGAAGCTAAACTAATTGAAATGAAGGAAAATGCACAGGAAACCAATATAATGGAAAGGAAACTGGTACTCAAGTCAAGGGAGTGGACCATAAGAAAGAAAAAAATGACCAAACAGAAAAAGAATGAAGAAACAAGAAATCAAAAAAATGAGGAGAGGCTTAGGAACCTCCAGGACATCTTTAAATGTTCCAACATCTGAATTATAGAGGTACCAGAAGGGGAAGAGGAGCAACCATGAGTGGAAAACTTATTTGAACAAATAATAAAGGAGAACTTCCCCAATCTGGCAAAGGAAATAGACTTCCAGGAAGTCCGGGAAGCTCAGAGAGTCCCAAAGAAGGTGGACCCAAGGAGGAACACACTAAGGCACATTGTAATTACATTATCTAAGATTCAAATGAAGGAGAGAATCCTAGAAGCAGCAAGAGATAAGGGGACAGTCACCTACAAAGGAGTTCCCATCAGATTGTCAGTGGATTTCTCAAAAGAGACCTTACAGACAAGAAGGGGCTGGAAAGAAGTATTCCAAGTCATGAAATCCAAAGACCTCCATTCAAGATTGCTCTACTCAGCAAAGCTTTCATTTAGAATGGAAGGACAGATAAAGTGCTTCTCAGATAAGATCAAATTCAAGGAGTTCATCATCACTAAGCCCTTATTATATGAAATGTTAAAGGGACTTACCTAAGAATAAGAAGATAAAAAAGTTGAACAGTGAAAGGACAGCAAACTGACAGTTATCAACAACCACACCTAAAACAAAAGCAAACTAAGAGGACAGCTAGATCAGGAGCAGAACCATAAAAATGAAGATCACATGGAGGGTTAGCAATAGGGGAGTGGGAGGAGGAAAAGGGGGGAAAAGGTACAGAAAATACGTAGCAAAGAAGGTAGGTCGAAAATAGACAGGGGGGAGGGCAAGAATAGTAGGGCAAAGATAGAATCTAAAGAACTTGAGACACGTGGTCATAAACTAAAGGGAGGGAATGGTGGGGGTGTGTGCAGGGTGGAGGGGAACGGAGGGGGGGAATAGAACAACTGTAATGGCATAATCAACAAAATATATATATATATATTTTTTTTTAAACAATTTTTCAAACAATTTTCAGGTTTTTATTTTATTTTTTTTTAATTTTTTTTTTCTTTAAGTGGGGGGGGGGGGGGTGAATGGACAATATATTTAAAAAGAGTTACTTCTGGTGATTGGCAGTCAGTTACACACATGCATACAGCCACTCTTACCCAGCAAAAGGGCATTAGCTTTATATTTTTACCAATTCATACTTCTCATGTTTACATTAAGTTCAAAATTCAAGTGACCATCCTATTGTGGATGGCATTTTTAGAGACTGCGATTTGTTTTTTGAAATATGTTTTACCTTAATAAATCTCAAACTGCTTCATTATTCAGGTATTGTGAGTTCGTGGTTGCTCAATTAGATCACATCATAAATCAGTTTATGATTGTACACTGAGTGATACTGTTAAAGGGCTGAAATTCAGTTACACAATATATCTTATCGATTAAATATTATATTACAGCGTAGAAAGCAATCATGAATAAAATGGTATGAAACAAATGTTAGTTTTGTTAGTGATTGAGTCCTAGAGACTCTCACATAACGCATTTCCACAGTGCTATGTGGAGTTATATGTTTTACATAAGTAGGATCATTGGTTATATATTTATTTTAGGTAATATTGGGACAGTCCAGAGCAGCGAGAAAATCTTGGGGGTATTCTTGGTAGTTCACAGAACCCTAAAGAGGGTACTATTGAAGTATTGATACAAATATTAGAGTTTTCAAAAGTTTTAATATTCATGATAAATGAAATACCTCAGGAGTTGGTACCAACTTAAGATGTTACTTTATTTGACTTTTTAATTTTTTAAACTGTATAAACTGTTGAAATCTTATACCGTAAATATAAATTCTGTGTTATAATTCCCCAAATCTAGGACTGGTGATATGTATTAAAAAGTATAATTTTCGGTAATCATCTGCTATTTGGTACTATAATTATAAAGTACATACACAATAAAATGAAATTAATTTTTTTACATAATTGCAATTTACATATGTTGAAATTATACAAAACTTCTGTTTCATTCATTCTCTCTTTACTATGGAAACAAACTTCTGCTTCATCCATTCTCTCTTTACTATGAGTTAATTTACAAAGCTTCATACTTTCTGCTATATTTTATGACATGTGTAATCATTACTCAGAAATAATAGCGAGTAACCCCACTGTATTACCAAATAGACCCAAAGTATAGTGCGAAAAATGGTATTTTTAGCATGGGATAGATTGTGGGTTCAGCGCTATTCCTAAATGTGGAGTTCCCCTAGGAAAATCTAGCTCTTTCTGTTTTTGAAGCTATACTAGAAACCCACACACAGTCAAGTCACTGTAATAACTGTGTTTTTGTTCTAGTCATTTTGATTAAATAATTGAAAAAATCAACTTATTAAGTCTATGTAATATCCTTTTATTAGCTGTATGTTAAGAAAGTGATCCATATCAAGAGTTTTTTCAAAACGTGTTCCATAGTGTTAGTTGTACAAAAATACCCCACATGCCACCAAGGGCCCAGAGTAGGAGTGGCAGTTGGTGGCATGCATTTTGAAGATCCTATCAGACCTTATTGATAATTTGACTGAAAAGGTGAAGCTGATATGGTTTATATAAAGATGCTAAGCCTACATTTTGTTGTGAAAAAATACATACACTGTACTGCTTACTTTTTTTTTATTTTGAAAGCTGTCTGATTCATTTTTTCTTCACATTATATATTTCCTGATCCCCAAAGATGTATAGAATTTGCTTTTATGCATTTCTTAATTTTTATTTTGTGTAGAAATATTTCCCTACATATTAATGTAAGAATACATTTTTTAAAATTTTCATTGTGTTCTAGATTTTATAATAATTTCTGATTATTATAATATTATGATATGTTTACTTGCTGCTATTTAATGCAGATAATTTTAAAAGTACAATTAGATCATTTTCAAAGTACTATTTAAAACTTTTTATATACTTAGCTCCATTTATCTAGTAGTTCACAAGCAAAATTTGGTTGTAAACATAAATCATTATTTTGGAATTTCATAAATTAAGTGCATCTGCCAACCTCGTGTGTTTTCCTGAGTTTCAAGGGCACCTGTTTCTGTGTTTGAAACAAACTAGCTATTTCCTTCTATTCTGTACCTATTTCTTCATATGTATTTACTTCATGCAGTACTAACCACAGAACTAAGAGCTATGAGTAATTAACAAAAGCTCTTCAACATTAAAGAACATATTAGCAATAAGCAGGCATATTAGGAATACCAAAAATGTGTTAAGATTTTACATTACATTATCATACTATTATCCATTTCTCCTTTGAAAAGGCACAGATGCAAAATCTGTGAACCCAAGGAAATAATGGCATGGTATAACATGCTGAGAGCTAAAATGTGTTGATTCAAGAGTAACCTTTAATCTATATAGTTGTTCTTGATTGTCTCAGATCTATTTACCATATTATAAAACACCACATTTTTAACGTTTCATTGAAGGAGAATATATATTGCAGCTCTTTCTTAGGACTCTGGTCTGATGGCATAAAAAATGTTCAGGTGGACGTGTTGTTTTATTTGCAAAGTAAAAAATTAAGCTGGAGCATATCTGATAATAGGCATTCTGCAGTTAAGGTTTAAATCAGAAGCATGCCGCTTCCAAAACTTCCATTTATAACTGCAAGGTTTCAGAATTTGCAGTCATTCCTCAGCATAAATATAATCTGTAAGAAAAATAATTGTTCTTATACTCTACACTTTAATAACATCTTTGCCTTTGATATGGCTTTGATCAATAACTCTGTTCTACAGGAAAATGGAAATAATCATCAGAAACCGTTGAAGTTGCCAGAAACCAGTGATTGACAGAGGGACACAACACAGGGGTGAGTAGTGGTTACATTTATGCCAAAATTTTACTTTTATGTAATATTTTTCCTTCTTCTTTGAGAAAGAACAATACATTGCATCTGTATTTTATATTCATTTCCTTAACTATGCATGGAATTTCATGCTTAGGCATTGCTCAACTTCTTTAGGCAAACATATGTATTCTGATTCATCTGGGCCAGAGAGAGAGAAAAGAGTTAATCTCAGAGTTTGTAAAAATTTCTTCTCAGGGAAGTGAATATCATATTTCCCCCTTTGATACATTTGAAACAAGCAAACCTTACACTCAGTTTAGATTTATTATTCTTCATTGATTGTCTCATTTTCTTGGAGGACATTCTGGCAGTAAGGAAGTAGACACATCGCATCCATTATCATGTGTCAAAAGGCCATCAGGTCGATGGTTCTTTCTGAACTTTGCTGTTTCAGAAAAACCATAGCTGAAGATTATAGCAGAAGTTTGACATTTTCAGGATGAATATAAATTCTCTTTCATGTGTTTTTAAACTGCAGCTTGTGCTGTATTTTGATTACAGAGGAAATGGTTTTTGAAAGTGTGGAGTAACAAAATAGGAATTAAGATAACGGTTGACTAATAATATCTTGAGTAAAAACAAGGAGAAATATATTTTAGTGGTCTAATAATATTTTAAATCTATAAAGTAGAATCAGAAATAAAAACTTGTGGAATTGGTACAGTAATAGATAATTTCTTCCAAGTTGAGATAGTGATTAGTAAAATTTGTATTTATATTTAAAGTTAGAAATGGAATATAATATTTCAGAAAAAGTGATTTTAAAGGAGAAATACATTGCTGTAATTCACAATTTCTGAAAACATATATAGTATGTATCTTATGCCTACTCTCATTCCCAGCTAAATATTTAGTTTCCAGAAGGGTAAAGAACATGTCTCATGTCTGCCATAATATTTTTAGCATCTAACATAATGCTATGACATAGAAAGTACTCCGTAAATATTTACTACCTCGATATTTTAAAATACTAAAATAGTAATATTTTTTAAATGTTATATTGTCATTGTGTGAATATTAATGTGACAAAAGAGTGTTGTGGGCAATTTCTGGAATTGTGAATATAGGGAGTTGAACTATTTTTCTCTTGTCAGTAATTATGAATTCAATTTTTAATAATTTTCTCAAGTTTTTAAAATGCTGTTGGTGTTTTTTCATATGCATAAGATATATTTATGTTATGTATACTTAACTGCTGGAGGTCTTATATTTCCAAGAGTAGCTTTATTCTGCATATATGTATATTTAATTTCCTATGGAACAAGTATTTCAAATAAAATTTTAAGCAAAGGAACATGCACATTTAAAAAAATCATAGTTTCATTTTGTTGGTAAGTGTATTGAAAGATGAAAATGATCATTATAAAAAGAGTAATTTCATATCCAAAAGTTTATTTCAATTTATAGTTACAGGGTCAGGCAGAAGTAATGCCTGCTCGGCCATGGTTGGTAGGGTACATGAATGTCTTACATGAGATGGACAGCAATTTTAATATTTCAAATAAAATGTCACATGGTGTGCTTGAGTGTGATATTGTTATGTTACAGAATTAAATGCTTATGATTTTGTAATAAAACATTTTGTAATTAAAAAGAGATATTATTTGAACTAGGCCCCGCATATATCTCAGAGCATTCAAATAAATTATAGTGTAAATATATTATTATGGAAGAATTGTTAACATGTTATTAAGATTGATTCACATGTTTGCATATGTGTGTATAGATATTTAATTCTACAGCAGTAGTAAAGTTTCCAGCACAAATACTCTCATAAACAAAATTCTCTGTTCTCTACCTTTCAAATACAATAAATTCTTGCAAGGGTAAAAATCAGTATTCTTCATGTGTACCCATCCACTCCACTTGTATTGTATGTGTGTGTTCGAATGTTGGCTAATAAAGATGAGGCTACTAAAACTGTATATCCCTAATGATAAAAGGAATGTCTTTAAACAAACATAAGATATTTTAGTATCCTCTTTTTAAGATTTTAGGAAAATTCTTCTTTTTTTGTCCTGGCCTTAGGGTAAAGAAATATCTGTCTCTCTTTTACCAATTTGTATACTCTTAGCCCTGTTGTGTAACAAATTAGTGAGAATACAGTAAAGTTGGAAAGGACTTAAATAATTTTGCAGAAAACTCTTCAATGTATATTTCAACTACCTAAGTTTTCTAAGATGTTGAGTTCCCAGTGCTTGGATTTCATTATTTAATTTACTTATTTTTTATCCTAAAGTATTTTATCTATCTTATGTAACTATTTTAAATCATTTTTGCAATTATCATATTAAACAAACACATTTATCAGGTAATTTATTCAAAACGACATTTACATTTATAGGTATTATTAGTTTTCTCATTGTACTAGTAGGACAAGGAAACAAAACATTGACTAAAAATAATATTTTATAAACCATCAATGAAAGCACTCTCAGGTGATTAATACCACTGCCAAACTTTTGGATAAAGTTTCTTGAGCATAATCAGACTGTTACTTATTACACATCTTTGCTCACTTAAAAGCTTGAGTTGGGTAATATCCAGCAAATGAATTGAGATTCAGACTGGGGTCAGACTCCAAAACTACAACAGTTTTTATCACAAAACACCATACTCTCTCTCCTTTGATAATTCAAGGCACCTGGTTTGGGGTTTGAGTAAATGATTTGCATGATTTAGAAATCTGAGATTGTGGGTCTTTATATACTGGAACTTCAGTTCAGGAACCTAATTCATCCTGGAAAACTGTTTGAGAAGCAATTTGTTCAGAAACTGCCTCTCCTCTGTTTGTTGCCTGAGAGATGTATGACTGATCCTTGGGATCAGCATGGAAGGGGTGTCAGACAGAGCTTGAGATCCAAAGTTCTGGAAGACAATTGAGACATTTTTTTCTGTGAACAAGTTTGTTTAGAACGGAATTTGTTCAAGAGCTAATAAGTTTAAAAACCGAGGTTTGATGGCATGTTGAATTTACTTTTGTGAAATAGTTAGAATATACATGTGTTAATTTAGCTACAGTTATTTTATATCTACTAATGGCTTAAGTGAATAGAATAACTCAATAAATTGATTGCACTTCTAAGCCTCTGGGAAAATAATACATTTTGATTGAGCATCTTTTAACATCATCAACATGGTTGCTCAAGTTTGAGAAACATACTTTCGTTTAAAGGCATATAAGTGGTACAAACTGCATTTTCTATGATAAGTCTTGAGGTTGAGGAAAGCAATAATTTAAGAAGTATAAGAAAATATAGAAAGTAGTTTTTACATCTAACAGGGTTTATAATTATGTAATCAATCACATTAATGTACCTAATGCCTGGTATCCCTGGCTCCATTTAGATTAGATGAAACTATTTTAAATCCAAGATCATAGGTTCTCCCTTCAACTACATTTATGGCTGTTTTGGTGTTAATTATCCTCTTCATTCAGATAATTACCACCTAACTTGTTTATTGTACAAGGCATGCTTATAACTTTTATCTTAAGGAAGTCCCTTTAGTGGTCATTTTATCATGGGCCAGGGAAGTTTGCTAAGTGGCATTATTATATCAGAGAAAATCACCAGAATAATAACTGAATTTACAGACAGTTAAATATTATCAGGTTAGGGCAATATTTTAAAGAAAAAACTGTAATTCAGTTAATAATTTGTTTCTTGCACTTTTCTAAAGCAGCATTTGCCAAACTGGTAATACTTATGTCATGTGGCCTGAGATTTAATCATTAAAAAATTCTTATGGTATAAGTATTAGCAAAATTGTCAAAACAATTTTGGAGGCCTGGCTGGTGTAGCTCAGTGGTTTGGATGAGGGCCTGAGAACTAAAGCATTGCTGGTTCAATTGGTTGTAGGCCAGGTCCCCAGTAGGGAGGACACAAGTGGCAACCACACTGATGTTTCTCTCCCTCACTTTCTCCCTCCCCCTCTCTCTAAAAATAAATAAATAAAATCTTTAAAAATTTTGGGAAATAGGGGAATGATAAGAAAATTAGTAATACATAATAGCAATACATGTAATGCATAATAGGACTCATAGACTCAGAGAAGTTCTTCCTTAAGGGTAACTTCCTCAAGAGTTTTTTTTCCTCCAACTTATTGGACTCTTGAACTGTCATAGCTTTTAACTTTCCCAATAACAAAGACTTGTAAATTTTTCTCTAAGGGGCCAGATAGTAAATATTTGCGGCTCTGTGGACTGTACTAGCTTTCTGGTAATGACTCAGGTCTGCCTTTGCAGTACAGAAGTGGCCTTTCATCTTTATGTAAACAACCCAGGGTGGCTATATTCTGATAAAACTTTGGCAAAAGAGCCAGTGGCCTCGATTGGGCCCTGGTGCAGTAGTGTGCTAATAATCTTGGCTAATAATATAAAGAGGTGCTTTGGAAGTCTTATCCCTGAGATGCTTCTTTATACTTAAAGATCAAACTCTTGCCCTGGCTGGTGAGCTCAGTTGGCTTGAACATTGTTCCTATATACCAAGGTTGTATGTTCGATCCCTGGTCAGGGCACATACAAGAAACAACCAATGAATTCATAAATAAGTGGAACAGCAAAGTGATGTTTCTTTCTCTCTCTCCCCCTTACCCCGCTAAAATCAATAATAATTTTTAAAAAGACTGAACTCTCTGAAAGTTAAGTTTCAAGTCTCTTTTCTGACTATCATTTTTCACAATTATGGAACATTAAGGGAGGGCATGATGGATGCAATCCCTTTTTTAAAGAGAAATCACTCTATTAACCTTGGTACTTGTGGCTATCATCTCAATATCTGTAGAATCTGTCCCAAGCACTGCACAGATACTCTGAATTACATACTCTCCTTGCCCTCAGTGAGCTTTATGGTCTACTAGGAGTAATGTGACAATTCTGCAGAGGGCAGGAAATTGAATTAGCACATAAAAGAATATAAGAAAATGTGTAATATTAATGCCACATGAGCAGTAAAATTTTCCAAGAGATGAAAAGGAAATATAAACTTTACTACAAATATCAGGTAAGGCTGCATATAAGAGATATTGTTGCACATAAGATTATACCTAGACTTCAACATGCCATATTACATGAGATAGGACAATGAGAAAGCACTGCTGCTCAACAGGAGATCATGAATAAGGGAAAGGCAGTGGCAATGGGGAAAGCGTGTTTCTTTGGCAGCAAGTAGTCTAGTGGCAGGAACACCCAGTGTAAGACATCAACGAGGTGCTTAATCCAACAGAAATGCCAAGCCCCTGAGGATAGGAGAATGGTGGAGACCTATTTATTCTTTGATTGAGGGATACCTATTTGTCCCCTGGCAGGATTGATGTATGCCTGTATTGTCTGATGATGCTGTTTACATTGCCAGTTCTGAGTTTTGACAAAACCATGCTTAACGTGGTTTATGTAGTTTTGAAAGCTTCAGGGACCAATAGTGCTTTATCTGGATATTTCAGGATTGAATGAATAAAGGTAACAATAAAACCTGCAACACCCTTCCCACCTCCTAACCCCAGAACAAATTCAGAACTCGATAGTCACTAGTGTGTTTCCAGCAGTGCAAACATGTCAGGGTGCAGGTCTACCTTCTCCGATGGTCTTCACCTTTCCTTTGTGGTGGCGGAATTGCTACTGCTTTTGCAGGGATTGTACCCAAAGTTAAAGCAAGAAGGGAAAGTCTGCACCAGTTGTGGTAACCCTCTTTACTGTGTGAAAGCCAAATTTAGCAAAAGCACCAACCACATTTTCCCCTTATATTCTGTGCCCCAGAAGTGTATTAAATGACCACTCCTTGCTGCAAGTAAAATGGGGTAAACAACTATTGACTTTCTCTTCTTTCATGTAGGAAATGAAAGGATGTAAGAGGTTAAAGAGTGTTTTTTTTCTGAAACAAATAGAAATTTTTTGTATTTAATAAAAATGTTTAAAAGTTTATTTTAGTCAAAGTGCATCTTATATTTATTTCCAGGATTAATGGCTATAATCTGATAAATTTATTGAGAAATAAAAGAAAAACTGTCTTTTGAAATAGAGAAAACAAAGATATATAATATCCAAGCAATACAACTGGAACCTGTTAGGCTGAGATGTGACAAAACATTCAAAGCTTTTCCATTTGAAATTATCTTAGCATCTTTTTAGATTTAATGCTCATTTTTAGTTTATGAGTGGTATGTTATAATATAAAAGTGGTATAAAACTTCTGAGGGTTTTCAGTGAGAGGATCTGAAATGTGATCCCGAGTCCACCATTTACTAGCAATTTGGCTGTACTGAAGTCATTTAGCCACACAGTACATCAGCCTCCCTTTCATCATTTCTAAAATGAGGATAATAATAATCGCCCTTCACACTGTGTAGGTTTGTTGCCAGACTCAAATGAGGTGATATTTTTAAAATTGTTTCATCAACAGCAAAACACTCTAAGGCATCAATCTTTCCCTTTTTTCTTTCTCTTCCATGCATATATTTCTACACATAAAACTCTTCGCTTGAGATTATAAATGCCATCATAGAGATATATTCAGGGCCTCTCTGATAGTTTCTGTCACTCGGTTTGTTTTTTTTTTTCTACTTAGACCAAATTGAATCACGCCATTAGGTGCTGCTTCTTTAATGATTACATCTATTTCTCACTTCAAAAGCTTTTCTCTCTGACCCCAGACACTCTGAAAGCCTGTTGGATATAATCAGCTATTATTCTGTTTGTCTGAACATTGAGTTCATATATCAAAATTAGAGAAACTGGTATTGGAGGCACTTTTGTTTTGGAGTATAATTAATGTCTGGAATAACATTTGGGTCATTGAGAATGAGGAGGGTTTCTCCTTACAAGGTAATCGAGTAGCTATGAATCTTTAAAATCTGTAAGGTCAATGATATTTTTTCTCCTTCTTTAATTTACTCTTGTCTAACATCAGTTTATACGTATCACATCAGTAAGATCCGGAAGAGTTAGTATTATGATATCACATCAGAAGTCCAAATGAGTAGTCATCACCACCAGCTGTTGAAAAAGTTTTAAATCTTGTGTCTACTCTAGAAAAAAAAATACATATATATACATACATATTTATAAGTGACTTTAAATATAAATTTTTGAAATGAGAGAGTATAATAAATTTGCCAAAAATTCACATAACATTTATTTGTAATATGCTTAATGCTTTTTCTATACTCCCACCCCTATTTATAATTATACGTGCCTTCACATATGTCTTTAGACCTACTATGGTGAGAGTAACAGAATATAACTCAATCTAGCATGAAAAAATGTAAGTTTAATGACTTATGAATCTGAAAGTCTAGAAGTTTTTAGCCTTTGGGCTTTGGGAAAGGATCAATCCAAGTGTGTAGTGATGTTTCCACCTGTAAGTTCTGATTTCACTGGTAATGTCTTAATTTTAAGGCAGACTTTCTTGTGATCTCGGTCAAACATGTCTACTCTTTTTGTCCTATATTCTTCCAAATTCATATCAATGGCATTGCCAACAATGTCACTAGTGCCTCTCTATTTAGCCCAACTTTGTCACATTCCCACCTCCGACTCAAGTGATCACTCTGGTCAATGCTTATTTATATAGATTGGGTTATAAACTCCACCTCTGGAACAAGGGAACTGCCAACATGCCCAGATCACAGAGACCAAACCTCTTGAAAAAGAAGGAAGACTGCTGGAGTGGCAATAAATAAAATGCATTCTAATTCCATAACAAAAGCACTAATTTTAAGTGTTCATATAGGTATGTAATATGTTTGGATTCAACATCCTGATATAAAAAATAAAGACAGGTATTCTCCCATGAGCATAGGAATTGATTTTGTTGTCATGAACTGTTAGGTTAACTACTTGAAATTGTCACTTAGAGGGGTAAATATAATAAAAAAAATCAGGAAGTTTATACGGTTTAACCACATGGAAAACAGTTTTAATGGAAAACTGGACGTGATAACTTTCACTATTCCAAAGATCATAATCATCAGTACTGTGATATCTTTATATGTTTAGCAAGTTTATTTAATATATCATTATAGCAATCAATTTTATTGATTTTCCTAGAGATATACATTTTCTTTTATTCCAAAATTTTTAACAAGAATGGGACTTCTTTAAGTTAGACATTTATTGGATGATTAATTGGAGTATTTCAGACTCAGGGCTGACCTAATGTATAATTATGTTTAAGTATATATCCACAATAAAGTGATTCGGCTGTGTTCATGGGCAAGTGAGTGGATCCCTCTTCATTCATTTGTGTCTGATGAAAAGGACCCCTTCATTTCTGAGGAACCATTTACTCTCTTCACTGGTTTCCTGTGTTTGGTGGTTTTAGGTATTTATGCACAAGCTCTCTCTGGGACACATTTAGGTGAGTCAGTCCTAAGTTTGGCTTGATTAACTGCTGAATTATTGTGGATGGGGCCTTAGAGGAAAACAACTATATTCATATCATTGTTAGAAATCCATAATATCTGAAATCAATATTTATGGACAAGTATGTATCAAAATTTGGTTTTATAAAACATTATTTAAGAACTTTTGCCTCTTCATTTCTACAGACATACTAAGTGCACTGTGGCATCAGCCCATGCCTTTAGGGAAATGGTGGGAATTGTTGCCATCTGTGGAATAGCTGAAAGAGGAGTTCTTTATGGAAAAACTCTAGTATTTATGTCACTTTTTCTACCAAAGGTGGGTTGTTAAAAATGTTCATTATAACATAATCTAGTTGAGAAATATTTTTTCTTGCCCCTATATAAGGCCTAAAATAAATTGTGTTTTCTAATCTATGAGTTCTTGATTAATTAATATGTATGACTAAAAATAATAACATCTTTTTCCACTGGTTGTCAGAAAGCTTTGGCCAAATCTGTGCTGACTGTCTTAGGGTGACATGTAGAAATTTTGGTGTTTCTTTAATTTCACCTAACCATCTCCCTCCTTTCCTGAATTTTTGGTGTCCAATTAACCCTTTTAAAAATCGTTGTTCAAGTACAGTTGTCTCCATTTTCACCCCACCATGCCACCCCCACCCCACCCTACCTATCCCCACCTCCCACCCTCGAACCCCTTTGGCTTTTTCCATGTGTCCTCCATGCATGTTCCTTGATGGCCCTTCCCTATTACTCACTATTATCCCTCCCCCAATCCTCTCTAGTTACTGTCTGGTTGTTCTTTATTTCAATGTCTCTGGTTGTATTTTTCCATGCTTATTTATTTTGTCGATTGGGTTCCATTTATAGGTGACATCATATGGAACATTATCTTTCACCATCTGGCTTGTTTCACTTAGCATAATGCTCTCCAGTTCCATTCATGGTCTCAGGAAGGGTAGTAGCTCCTTCTTTCTTTCTGCTGCATAGTCTTCCATTGTGTAAATATACCACAATTTTTTTGCCCACTCATTTACCAAACACTTTTCTTAATAACTGAAAAGAGACTTAAATGTATAATATGAAAAATAAAAAATATATTTGAAAGAAAGTAAAAATAAATGAAAAGTAAATAAATACAAACTTTAACATTGTAATCCACTAAATTAGCCACTGCTAACATTTAGCTGTATATTCTTTAATGCATCACTTATTTTATTGTTTAATATATTGTATTATGTCACTGCTAAGCCTCCTAAGGTCCTCTTTGGAATAATGTGGTGTCTAAAATTCTTTATCTATCTACATGTATATGTTGACATAGGATCTCTCCACTGTTTACTGCCTGGGACAATCTTTTACCCCTTCCGAGGCTCAAGGGATAAGCATGCTTGAGTTAAAACAAGCTCAGTTCTTAGTTCAACCTCTAAACCCATCAAGGGAGTGAAGCCCCTCATTGTGCTATCTGAGAAGCATTGCTTCAATGATACTATGGGTACAGGAGGTAAAACAGCTATCATGAAAGCGCACAATGACTTATTTACATTGACTGGAGGAGAAGTGGTCAGGGTAGCAAGATGTCAATGATAACCTAGACGTTCTTAAATGTGCATGCTCCAATTTCTCTAATTATATAGGATGAATAATCTCTTCTACCTGTGGTTCCTTTTATGACTCTACTCAATTATCCTCTAAGTACCTTCCTCATAATTGTTTGTAGTAATTTCTAAGAGATTCCCGAGTGGTTCAGAAGGCAGGAAGTAGTGTGGTTTTCTAGATCTCTCTTTGTAGGCATTGCACCCCTGCTTAATTGATAACCTTAACACTAGTTTGTTTCCTTTGAACCAAGCACTAAGTGTTTTAAACTTCTGTAATCCAGATTTGGCAAAAATGACTCACTCATGTAAAAAATATTTTTAATTAAAACTATTTTGTGGTATATTATATTTTTAAACTTATCTCCAAGTACCATTAGTCTCCTTATACACTTTATTCTTTATTTGCTTGATTGATACTCTCTATGCATGTATATACATTTATGTAAATGTTGATGTTATCTGTACATACTCATGTACATGGAAATTAAAAAAGAGAGATTTTGTAAAATTGATTTCTCCTGACTAAATCTATACTTGTCTTCACTCTAATATGAATGATATTTATGTCTGTCTATCTATCTATCTACCTATCTATCAATATCTCATATTTCTCTCAGAGAATTTCTGGATAACTTGCAACATTGCAGATTTAAAAGTTTCCATAGTTATTTAAAATAACTATTAAATATTAAATAAAAGAAAATGGTAAAATCTTCATTTCTCACACATATATCATTTAATTTTAAAGTAACTGCTAACATGATGGAAAATAAATTTCTTATTTTTAACATATTTAAGTGCCATAAAACTTTTTTCATGTTAACATTTCAGTTTAACTCCTTGTGGTTTCCAAATTTTCTGAACATATATAAAAATAATGTACTTCATTCTGAAGCCCCAAAATAATGTGTATCAAAAGAAAATTTACATGGTAATGTCCCCTATATTGAGCTTTTACATTGTCAATTCACACTCTCTGTATACAAATTAAGTGATAGATTAGTCATTTTGAGAACTTAAATCTCAATTGAAAAATGTTTAATGTGTTTCTCTGCAAAAGATTTAACAATAGCTGGCTCAAGTTCACAGGTACAGTTTTTTAGATGACTTTGAGCAGAACCTAACTCCTTTTTTCTCAACATGGCACATCTTGTCTGAAGCAACCCTTAGGCTCTAAATTGGCAGAGCCATGGATGTTGAACCTAAGTGTTCATGTTATTGAGCCTCAAGAATCAATGTTCATGTTGTTTGCACTACATGAAAGTGGTTATGTGGAAGACAAATGAGAAAGGGTATAATTAAACCTATTAAGATAATAAGCAAGTAAATAGTGGATTAGCACAAAGCTATCACTGGCTAATAGCACAGAAGTACATTTGAGAATTCATAAAAGACCCTCCTCTGAGAAGACAAATTAGTCTCCTGTGTCCTAATAATGATTACGAAATGCAATACTGTACAGAAAACTATGTAGAGAGGCGAGCCCTTACCCCAGACTGATGCGGTCCATACCAAGGTGTACAGAATAATGAAGTTAAGAGCAGACTGGGTTTCAGTCTTCCACTTGGGTAGTTTTACTGTACATTTGTGGTCAGGATACAATATGGGCAGCCTTAGGATTGTCTTTGTGTTCAGGTCCTCAATCTTGCTCCGTTTACTAGACCATTTTTGTTTTCATTGCTGGAAACATTTCAGATATGTGAGCTATATATGTGAGTAATCAAATAAATTAGTTCAGTTAGACGATACAACTTAAGTATAATTATCCTTTCAAAGTAAAGTATTAAAATCATAATTTATTATTTTTATCTTTAAAATTAAATTTATCAGGGTGACATTGGTTAATAAGAATATATAGATTTCAAGTGTACAATTCTGATAGATCATTTGTATATTCCATTGTGTGCCTGCCACCCCAAATCAAATCTTTTTCTGTCACTAAATATTTCACCCACCTAATTCTTTATTACCCCCTACCTCCTTTCCCCTTGGATTATAACCCTGATTTTTATTTTAAAATATTTTATTTTAAAATATCATATGTGTACATTTTGTGCACATATGATTTGAATATCATATGTGTACCTTTTTATTTTAAAATATCATGTGTATATTTCGATTATCATATGTGTACAGTATGTACTTCTTTAAGCATAAATTTGACTATTTTCATTGAAATAAAGAAATTGTGATGGTGGGAAGGAAGCATGTAACTGTAACCCTAAACAATTCATTTCATTCATGTATTACATGCTCATATATGTATGTACATATATGCTCATACAGAAACACACACACACACAGAATCACAAAAGCCCTGCACATTTTTATTTACCGATAACTTGAATTTAAGTTAAAATTATATAATTACTTTCTCCATTCAAGTTATTACTGCTTTCTTAGGGCAAATATGAATTATTCTTTTTAAAAGTATAAGTAAGATATGTAACTCTTCTTATTTCTTTGAACCTGTCTTCTCTGTTAAAGTTAAATTCTTATCACCTCTCATTAGAATTGCTTCTAACAATCCCCTAAAGATGTTTTACCTTTCTGGTAATCCTCTGTGTATAAGCAGTTTCATCTAGCAGGGAAGGTGGGCTGGAATGTTACATTTATTTTCAGTCCTCAGCACTAACATTTATTAGCTTAATGATCTCTAGACTTGACTACACTCTCCAATTCATCTCTTGTCATTTTCTCTTTTTATTGTTATAAATTACATATTGGTCAAAAGTTATTTGAAGTATTATAAGTGTACAACCCCTAATTTAAAATTTATACACACACACACACACATATATATATATATATATCTGGAATGTGTCCACCCATATAGTATGAAAAATAGAGACATTTATTGAAGAAGACATGATACAATAAAATAAATATTGTACGTAGGACAATGATACCTCAGTCCCCTTCAAAGTAGGCACCTTGGGACCACACATGGTTCTCCTAATTGCCATCTGCTGTTCCATCATATTTTCCTGAATGTCATCAACAGTCTTGAAATTCCTTCCCTTTCAAAAGTGATTTTTGTTTTGGGAGAAGCCAGAAGTCTCAGGGTATCAAATCTGAGTTACAGGGGGCCTGAATCAACTGGGTGATTTGACATTTTGCCAAGTAACTGCATGAGATATGATGCATGAGGAAGTTCATTGTCATGATGAAGCGGCCAATCACCAGTTGTCCATAGATATGGCTTTCTAAATTATATGAATAGTTTCCATGGAGGAATGTTCAAGCTTAACACAAAATTTGATGCAGATTCATTTCTCTACTCACTCAGTCATTTTGAATGCAGCAGCCACATAGTGCACATGCTTCCTCAATAGCATCTACTGTCCATACTGAATAGCACAGTGAAGTTGTCATCGCTCATAAGTACATTCCAGCCCACTCTCCTTGCCAGTCAGGTTATATTGATGTCATGAAAACTTTTATCATTATATTAACAATGACTGGACTTTTTTTTTTCTGGACAGATCTTAAATGTGTGTATATTTTGAAAACTTTTTTTTTGTAATTCGTGAGTGGCAAAACCTATCATGACTTGTTGTAGGGCTCATTTTGACTCTACATACTTGCTAATATAGATATTTGTGTTTCACATTAGAAATATTAATATATTTCTTTATGAGATGTAGTTTCAGATCCCATAGAGATATTATGTAATTTTTTGTATATCAAATAAATTATTTTCTTTTAATCTTTGCTATTTCAGTTGTTTTTTTTTTTTTAGAAATGTTATTTATTTATTTTTTGAGAGAGGGGAATGAAAGGAGCAGGAGAAGGAGAGAAACATCAATGTGTGGTTTCCTCTCCCGTGTACCCTACTGGGGACCTGGCCTTCAACCCATGCATGTACCCTGACTGAAAATGGAACCAGTGACTCTTTGGTTTTCAGGCCAGCACTCAATCCACTGATCCACACCAGCCAGGGCAAATAAAGTACTTAAAAAAAAATTCTGCCTTTTGGCACGTTCCCGTTAGCAAGTTTTTGAGAAAAGAGCTGTGCATTTATAATTGCAACATCTAATGCATGCAAATCTCTCTTAACTTGTCTGTTGTTGGAGTGGTTCTAGCCCTACTGCACCCTCCAGGCACTCCCTTCTCTCCCACCCACATAGCGGAATCCTTTATTATCCCCCAAAGTCCATCTCAGTCATTATTCTTCCCTCACTCACCTCTTGTTTTTGTTGATATGAAAACACATCCTTTAACCTTTCTCAGGTATTTGCTTATTTATTTATTTGTGTCATTCCTACTAAATCCTACAATATTTGAAAATTACAATTGTGGACCTTTCATTTTTATATTATTGGTTCTTATCATTGTCTTAATAAATAACAGGGGCTTTTTTGGTGAATAGTTGTTGAAAACATGGACAATAATGTTACTCAACAAGAATAAATCTTTTCCCAAAATATCTGAGACAGGGATTTTTGGTGGTCAATATTAAATTTTTAGCTTTTGCTACTCCAGAAAAAAATAAAGTAAAGCAATAGGGTATTATATTGTTGAACACCTAGCAATATATATTTTTTGTTGTTTATTAATTGCCACATAGCTCAACAAAATGGAAGTAATTAATGAATATCCTTGTGTATTTTTATGTCATCAACATTTATTAATCAAAATGCTACTATGAAGAAAAAGCTAATTTAAAAATTTTCTTCCTTATTTAAAGTCCTCTAATAGAATATTTAATCCTTATCATCCTATATTTTGAGACTACTTAATGTACTCAAAATTTTCGAGAAAATTAGTAAATTGGATTTTCTATCACAGAAAAAACTCTTTCATCCTTAATTATTTAAATGTAAATTTTAAATAGAATCAAAGTGGACATCTTCTAGATTTACTATAGAATAGAAATTACTCTGTCACATAAGGCAACTAGAAGAGAAAAAAGTCTGGCAAATTTGATATTTGTTTCTTCTGAGTTTTTCAACTCTTACATAAAGATATGGCAGAATCTCATGGATGGCAAAATCACATCTGTAGGTTTGCTCAATAGTCAGATTCTTGACTTTATTCAAAAGCACGATCATACTAGTTACTGTTAGATACTTCATTTACTTCAAAGGGATGAAGAGGTAAATGGATTGAAAATGTGAAATTGGAATTCTGAAGAGCCTCAGTTGCCATTCAAACATGCGTCACATTTAATTTTCTTATTTTAGTATTCAAGAACTTCAAAATGTAACTGAGAGCTCTTGGCTTTTCATTCCTGCTGTGTAAAGCATTAACAATAATGCATTCGCTGCTTATATTTTCTTTCTCAGCAACTACTAGTAAAACTTGAATACCAGTGATAGTTAACATTTTAAAAGATATTTTCACTTTTATTTTTATTTCTCTACCATCAAGGAGTCACCCCACTTAAGTGAAATATCATGACATTCTCATTTTTAAGTTTTATACTATCTTTGCAATAATTGTCTGTTTCTGGTTAACAAACTATATAATGTACCCCATCCAGCTTTGATATTGTACCAAATATTTAGCTTTATTATGCATATTTCATTGAATCATTTGCTTGTGGCATATTTTTGTGCAAATTTACTGTAACTATTGGGACTGATGTGCTTCTTCGGGAATACACCTATATCTTATATTGAAATTTAAATGACTAAATTATCAGTTACTATTTATCTTTACTCTTGCCAAAATGAAAACAACTTAAACATTAGACACATTTTTTTCTGAAATTTTGTTTTAGCAGCTCTTGTATAAAATTATGTTTATGTTATATTCCAGTACCTAAAGCTCTTCTGTCACTAAAATCCTTTTCCTGTTGTTTTAAATGTCTATGGATTGTCAAGTTTTAGTAGGTATCTATAGCCCCTCCAGAATCCATGCTGCCCCTTCTCTGTCTGTCTTCCTCTCCCCTGCCTAGATTGGACTTAGTTTTTCCAGCACGTAATTTGGATGAAAATGCTCTCAGTGTAATTTTTGGCCCTGAGTAGTTTAACCAATAGATGTAATTCAGTATGTGCACAACATCCTCTTGGCAATAATTCAAGAATGAGAACATGATGCCTTTCACGCAGTCAACTCTGGGGCTTTGAATCTAGAATAGAACATAATAGTATCACACAGAACTGTTGAAGTCCTCTTGGACATGAGAACCACAGAAGCAGATATGAGAAAAGAAGAGAAAGTACTTTGCCCTGTTCACAATTTTGAAACTACTCAATAAATAGCTTTCTGATAACTCCTATCTGGAAACTTCAATTATACAAAGTCACAACTTTGTTTAAACCAATTTGAATTGCTTCTTACTGTCACTTTCAATATAAATTCCTAACTTTTACTGAGGGAGTTGAGTTTTTTCCTGCATAATAATGTCTGTTATTATCAGAGAGTATTTATAAGATAATTTTACTTCATAGCTTCTGTCACCTAATTTGGGATTGTGTTATATTTGTAAGTGTATGTCTTCTGATATGTATGTCATATCTATAGCCAGGATTTTAAGACTTTCATTGAATATAGATACATTAATTCTATATGAAAAATATTGAATAAATGCTAGTATTATATAGAGTATTTTTAATTTATTTTCAATCAGTTAAGAAGTACGCATTGGGAGAATGCTTCATGTTTAACACTTTCAAATAACCATTAATTCAATTGGTCATTTAAGTTTGTATCAACCTGAATGAATTGAAAATCATCTGAATTATTGTACACTTTAAATGGGTGAATTAAGTATAAAATGGAGTCTATATGTACAAAAAAATAGTTAGTGTCAACCAGCTAAATATACTAAAATGCATTTGAACAACAGTATCTGTTTTTTTAACCAGCACAATTTATATTTGCATTTATTATTTCCTGATTCTGAGAGAAATAAGATCAAAAGCTAAAATGAACCCTGAATGACCACCAAGAGATAACAAAGCTTTTATTGAAGCAATAACAAATTTTCCTTTTTCTTCTTATTTAGTTTCTAAAATAAAATCAGTATTTATCTTAACATTCATTTATTAATTAATTTTAGCTTCTTTCCAATAATTCTTGTATATCTTAGTAAACACTGGTTGAAATATGCTGCTTTATAAAGATTATTTTACATTTTGTGTATATTACATAACCTTTGAAGATATTTTTAAGGAAAATAGTGGCTGAAGTGAAATCTTAAAAGGGGTTACTATTTCTTTGCCCTTCAGATAATTTACTGAAATGGATTTTCCAATAAAATGCTGAAATGCATTTCCTATAGTGCAAGTCATAAGCTACCAAATTTAAGGGGTGTAATTTACTTTTAACTGTAGATCTGAAAGGTTAAATTTTAATACTAATCTTAACCAGCTACTGTGAAATCATGGAGTTGAAGCTGCCAAAAAGGTCAGCTATTCTCTTGATATTAAATCAAAATGTTCTCCATTAATTTAAACGAGTTAATATGTTGATACATATCTCTTGAGTAGTGGAGATATCCTGTAAGATCGAGTTTGCTATGTCTGGAAAATTTCAATACTTTTATCAATGTAGGATAACATTTACTTGATTTATATCCCTCATTTTTTGTTTCACTTTGTAACTCACTGTTTTTTTGGTCAGTTCATAAATGGTCTTTTTACATTTTGACATAAATTTTATCTGTTCATAAATAGAACACCTCACAGCAAATGAAGTATTTTGTCATTTTTTCTAAAATACAATAAGTAATTTTGTTTAGGAGGATGTTGAAGCAGGAGAAACAGGATGATAAATAGCATTTTTTATAATATTTAAAGAGTGGGGGTGGAAGAGCCCACCATTATCTGTTAGGAAATAGTATGTTTTTTTCTGTTAACAACTTCCAATTTTGGTCATTTTAGCTCTTGACACATTAGTATTTAGTGTTTGCAAATGTGTTTTAAATGAGGCATGCTCATAAATCCTGATGGTTCAAAATATATTTAATATGTAGAAAAGAAATAACATTTGTATTACCTTATGTTTAATTTTATGTTCACTTTTGTGAACACTTTTATTCATTCACAATCACCTATTGCAATTAGGAAAATGTTAACAAATAATTTTGTTGTTGTAACTCACACTCATACTTAGATCGATGGAGTGTACTTAATGATATATAAAATATTACTGTTGAAAACTTTATTATATGAAAAACAACTCCAACTCTATTCTTGGATATATGATGTTATAAGTATATACAGTCTTTCTCACTTGGGGAAATTCTCAAGGTACAAATTGAAGGAAAAAGGTAAAAAATGTAACCATTAACAAACATTGTGTAATTTCTAATCCTATATATGATTTTAATTTAATGTATATTTCAAATACAGTGAGATATGTAGGCTGTAAGTATATGGCTAGATCACTTTGATAATTTCATCACTCATATAACCCATGCCACCACAAAAATATAGAACATTACCATGCCAATACTCTCCTCTTGCCAGGAAACAACTGTTGCCATTTTTTCATGTTATAAATAAGTTTTGCCAATATTAGGATGACATGTAAATGGAAACATACAGTATGTATTCATTTAGGCCTGAATTACTTTTCTTAGCATGTGTTTTGAGATTCATCTTGTTGCAGGTATCAGCCATCCCTCCTTTTTACAACTGTATGCTCTTTCTGTCGTATCAGTGTAGTACCACAATTTGTTGATGCATTCTCATGTTGATGTGCATTCTGGTTTTTCCAGGTTGAGCCTCTTACAAATACTGCTGATAAGCAGTCATGAATAAATACTTAGATTCTCAATTTTTTCCATTTCTTCTGAGTTTAAATTCATGAAAATTGTCAAACAGCTTTTCAAAGTCATTGTACCATCTTACATTCCCATAAGAATTATGAGGCATTTCAGGTTGCTACGTATCTTTGCTAGCAAATTGATTTTAATCATAGTCATTCTAATCATCTAAATCATCTTTTTAATCATAGTCATTCTAATGGCTATGTAGTATAACCACATAATGGTTTTATTTTATCTATTTTTTAATTAAACTTACTGGTGTGAGGCCTGACAGGTGTGGTTCAGTGGTTTGGGAATTGTTCTGAAAAGCAAAATATTATTGGTTTGATAGCTGGCCAAGGCACATGCCTGGGTTGCAGGTTCATTCTCTGGTCAGGGTGAGTACAAGAAGAAACTGATGTTTGTCCTTTTCTTTCTCCTTTCCTGCCCTTCTCTCTAAAAATAAATAAGTAAAATCTTAAAATAGATTTATTGAGGTAACATTAGATAATAAAATGATGTAGTTTTCAAGTGTACTATGTTACATCATCTGCATATGGTTTGGTGTGCCCACCACCCAAAGCAAAATCTTCCTCCATTGCCCTATATTTAACCTTTTTTTTAAATTCTTTACTACCTGCTACCCACTTTCCTTCCCTCTGGCAACTCCCGTACTGCTGTCTGTGTCTATGGGTTTGTTTGTTTTTCTTGTTTGTTCATTTGTTGCTTTCAGTTTTATATCCCGCATATGAGTGAAAGCAAATGATTCTTGACTTTTTCTGTCTGACTTATTCCACTTAGCATAATATTCTCAGGATCCATCCATATTGTTTCAAATGGCAGTATTTCATCTTTTCTTATGGCTGAGTAGCATTCCATTGCATATAAATGCACCACATCTTCTGTATCCAGTCATATATGGAAGGACACTTTGGTTGTTTTCATGTCTTGACACATAGGGGCTCATATATTTTTGTGAATGTTTTCAAATTTGTTGGATAGATATCCAGAAGAGGGTTTGCTGGGACATATGGTAACTCCATCTTTAATTTTTTGAGGACCCTCCACAATGCTTTTCCTCGTGGCTGCACCACTTTACATTCCCACCAGCAGTGAATGGGGTTCCCTTTTCTCTGCAACATTTCCAACATGTTTTATTACTTGTCTTGTTGATAATAGCCTGTCTAACAGGTATGAGGTGGTATCACATTGTAGTTTAATTTGCATTTTCCTAATATCTAGTTAAGTTTTGTATCTTTTTAAAAATTAATTAATTTTTAAAATTATTTTTCAACTACAGTATTCTTTCTTTTACTCCCTTCTCAGCCCACCCCCGTGCTCCCCACCTCCCTCCCCTTTCCACCCCCCTTAGTAGTTGTCCATGTGTCCTTCATGCTAGTTCCTGTAAATCCTTCCTTTTTTTCCCCTGAAATTCCCTCCCTTCTCCCCTCCAGTCACTGCCCCCCTGTTCTTGATTTCAGTGTTGTTGTTTTTATTTTGCTTGCTTGTTTGTTTTGTTGTTTAGCTTCCTGTTAAAGGTGAGATCATATGGTATTTGTCTTTTACCACCTGGCTTATTTCACTCAGCGTAATGCTTTCCAGTTCCATCCAACCTGTTGCAAAGGGTATGAGCTCCTTCTTTCTTTCTGCTGTGTAGAATTCCATTGTGTATATATACCATAATTTTTTGATACATTCATTTACTGATGGGCACCTAGGTTGCTTCCAGCTCTTGGCTATTGTAAATTGTGCTGCTATGAACATTAGGGTGCATAGGTTCTTTTGGATTGGTATCTTAGGATTCTTAGGATATAGTCCCAGCAGTGGAATTACTGGATCATAAGGCATTTATCTTTTTATTTTCTTTTTATCCCCATATGTGAAAATTAACCCCAAATGCATAAAAGATCTTGATATAAGAGCTGAAACAGTAAACTATGTAGAAAAAACATAGCAACAAACTATGAACTTTTATCTTATAGAAGATTTTGTGAATATGACCCCAAAGGCAAGAGAAGTAAAGGCAAAAATAAATGGATGGGACTACATAAAACTACAAAGTTTCTGCAAAGCAAAAGAAACCACTGACAAAAGGAAAAGGCAACCAACTGAGCAGGAGAAGACACTTGCAAACACTAGCTCTGACAAAGGGTTAACATCCAAAATATATAAAGAACTCCTACAACTTAACATCAAACAAACAAACAACAACAACAAAAACAATCTGATTAAAAACTGGGCAGAGGACCTGAACAGATACTTCTCCCAAGGAGACATCTTGGTTTTAATTTTTATTTCCTCAATTATGAAAATGTTGACTGCTTTTTCATGTGATTAATTATTAACCTATCTTCCTTTGTGAAATGCTTGTTAAAGCCAAGCCCATTTTTAGTATATTTTCTTGCTTTTTTATTAGGATTGGAATGGGTGAGGTATATAATATAGTCTAGATACAAAACTTCTGTCAGGTATACATGCTAAGAATATGTTCTTCCAACATGCAGTGTGCCCCCACTATATCTGTGCATTTCACACCATTAGAATTTACAAGAGAAGACCCCTGGTTTCCTTTCCTCCTTCTCTTTACTGTGACATTTGCCACAAGAACAAACACAAGAGCTTTCCATTCCATCATGTATACATAGTGCTTGAAAGCTTGAGATTTAAGTAGGAATAACAAGTTCTTACAGGGTTTTGTTCTTCCTAATCAACACTTTTCCTTAATTTGAACAAAGAATTCATTTTTAGCTGTATTTTTATTGTTTATATTACTATGGATGCCCCCACCCCCTAACCTTTGCCCACCTCCACCCAGCCTTTACCACCTCCTTCCCCCAAGTCATCACCACACTATTGTCTGTGGAGCTAAATGCAAAAGTTGATAGTGTGGAGAAAGTAGAGAATATAATTTAGAGTCATGATCCTAATATTAAAGCAAGAAAACGAGATCCCACAAGTAAAAATGGGGGGAAAAGGCTCATGGTTTCATGCTATATTAGACAAACATGTTTTTGACTTTTTGTCCATGGGGAGGCTAGTGAGAATAACAATGCATTAAGGCTATGTGATGTCACTCATTTAGCTAAATGTTCATAGAGGAGCAATTCAGAGGCAGTGTGATGCCCTGTGGTAGCAGGGATACCGCTTCCTTCTATCTTACTGCTTTAGCTTTTATGGCTGCCACCTCCTGATCTAAGATGCCAGCGTCAGTGTTTCAAGCAGCAGAATGAAGTAAAACTAAAGCAAGGACTACCATATGACAATAAAAATTAATTAATTAAAGAATAAAAACATAACAACAGAAAAATAAGCAAAGCCATGAAGTATTCATTAAAAATCAAATAAAAATATTCCCTGAGAAATATTTTCAAAAATAATGTTTTCTCTCAGTATGTGTCTTACCTGTGCCCAGTTTCAGGTTTGCTCCTTGCGCAGCTTTCTTCTCTCCTGTCCCTACGAATTTTAGTCCCTTGGAACTCTAATTCCTACATGCTCACAGTACCTAGCTCCTCCCCTTGTGCTTTGAGAAATCTCTCCCTATGCCCAAGTGTGAAAGTTATCCCAGGCATAAAGTTAGAGTTTTTATGTGGCTCATCTCATTTGTTTCTCTTTTTTGAGTTTTCACCATGTATGCTACTGCTTCTCCTTGTCTAAAAGTGGCAAGTAGTCATTTGACTTCTCTTTTCTTGAGTTAAAGTTATTTACGGCAGACAGGCTAATCAGGTATGAATTTGTCTCTAATGACTAAATGCAGAAATTCCTTTTCATTTTTATACTAATATTTTAATAGAATAATTTTAAAGTAATTACATGAAGGAGTGAATTGAATCAATATTTTTAAAGAGTTATATTTACTTCAAAGTATAGTTGTTGTTCAAGTACAGATTTAATTAAATAATGATGATTCAGAATGTTTTTGTGTATTAATATTTTGGAATTTAAGTTAATTAGCATAAAAATTACTTTAGGCATCAACACATCACAGTAAAAAAGTAACATACTATAAAATCTAAAGAATCTATGAGTAAAAATGTAAAAAATTTCATTTTTATTTTCTTCAATTTCTATGACAGACCTATGCCAATGTTTTCATAAGGGACATTCAGTGTATTTTTTGATTCTCTCCTGGAATGATTTGCAAATATATTTTAAATGTCAGCTTTGTGATTGTGAGAAAAATGCCATGATTTTAAATCATTACATTGTTTTCTGGAATAAATTGATATTGCAATTGTAATGTTGTATATTTAAAGTTTATGATGGTTTTCTCAATTCAGATTTGTCCTAGAATTGAGCTAGAATTCTATGTATTATATAATTAGAGCTGCTATTTGAATTTTCTTTACAGAAAAATAAATTTTAGTCTTAAAATATAAATAATTAAAACCATATATTCTGTAGATAATTAAGTAAATACAGGAGCTGATTATAAGTATACATCCTTATCACATTATTATCTTATTATGATAATTATATTTAAACACAAATATTGAACATAATAATTTTTAAGGTGACAAAATACATGTTTTTTAAAAGATTACTTCATTGTTTTTCTTTCTGGACTTTTGCCTTGAAGTAACTTGAAAAAGTGACTTTAAATTTCTATTTTAAAATGCTCCCAATATCATCTTGTAATTATAATAAGTAACAATACACACCTATACTGGCTCCTTTGGGATAATTGTCTATTTAATTTTTTTGAGCCAATGATAAATTGCTTAAAATATTTAAACATCTTGTGTTATAACTGCATAATAAAATTTAGCAAAAATATGACTATTTTGATAATAGTCGGCTGTGATTCTTTTGATAAACCTAAAATATATGCATAATTTTAAACTGAGAAATTTATTTTTGTTTTTTCCTCAAGTACCATGGAAACTGCCACTGAGAACCCAGGCCCTTTCTCCCCTTTGGCTTTACCATTGCTAGTGCATAACTTTCTTCCTCAGACCCACAAGATTGCTTCTGCACCACAGTGTACACATGTGAATTCTAGAAATGAAGAAATGCTAAACCAAAAAGGCAAACTCTTGCTTCCAAATGAGCCCACCTTTTTAAACAAAAGCAGTAGTATTGAAGCAGACTTCTGCTTACAAGTCCTTGACCAGATGACTTTTGTCTAAATTTATTGCAAGTAAGTCTAGGTTATTAGTGTAATTAACCAATTGGATGCTATGAACAAAAGCAGGGTTATTTTAACAAGTATAAATGGTAGTAGGTGATGATTAGAATATAGTTATATCTGTCACAGAAAGCCAAAAAAGAAGTGAATTTTGCTGTGAATCCTTGTTCTGTTAGTGGTTACACAAAGAATAACAGGCATTTTATTTAGTTTGCTCAGGAAAATGAAAAATATATTTCTGTTTATGGTTTATGATATATAACTCTATATTCCTGTTTTCATTTTTGGTCAGTATGGTTTTGTTTACTATGTCTTCCATTTTGCTGTCTGACAATAGGGTGATTTATAGCCCTATTGTTCATAAAATTGTGTACTTGTTATTTTTAAAGAACAATTGATTACTTAAATCTCAGGTATAAACCTCAGTGATTGTTATAAAGTAGGAAAATGATATTTTCTGTCCCCATTTAAAAACTTGTTAATAGCTTGAATAAGTTTTTCACATTCTGGAATTGTATGTATATTGAAATTTTTATTTAAGCAGATTACTAATATAATTGTCTACTGCTATAAACAACTCAAAGACAGAAAAGATCTCATTTATTTCAAAGACAACAGTTTGCTTCTTCCTTAGCAAAGTTATATTGTCATTATATTTATAAATTTGGGAGATATTATAATCCCAATTATGTGTCTTTACATTACAATTCTAGCAGTTAGAAAACATACTTTAAAAACTAATATGCAATTTCATAATGATTATTCCCCTGGAACACCATGAAAAAGATACACAGTCTTATCTACAACAGTTTTCTTGTAATGCCCATTTTTCTGATATTCATCATGTAACTGGATAAACTCCTTTATTAATGTATCTTTAACTGCTTTATTCAAAGTCCTTGAGTAACGTTCTTTGTGAGCCTGATACTTTTGGATACCCTCTCTTGTGTTGGCATCTGCTCAACTAAATATTTAGAGTGACCAGGTCAGTTCTTTCAAGGTTTCCCCAAACAGATGTCCACTATTCCTATATGCCATTTTAAAATAGGATTCCTTTACTTCTAATCCAAACACACTTCTTTCTTTTTCTTTTATGAAGAATGCCTTTAGTTTTTTCTCATATACCTCCAGATAACTTTTGGGGAAAGAAATTTTGAGTCTTACGTGCTTTTCTTGCAAAATGTGGATTTCTATAATGAAAGCCCAAATTAAAAATTACTTAAGCAAGAGATATGAGATTAATTATGGCAAATAAAAATAAATTTGGGACAAGCAACTGCATATTCCTGTTTGTCAAATTTAAAGCATATGGGATTGTCAACAATGTTCCACAGATTGGATCTTATTATATTTATAGTGGGGTCTGCAAACAGACAGTGGCAATTCACCATTGACTATAGCAATTGGTCTTATGGTCTGTACTGCACACTCTTAACCCAACAACCTGCTTTTCCTCTGGCCTGCTTTTCCAAATATTCTGATTCAAGGATCAAGAAGAGAAGTCATAACTGCAACAATCCTGTTTGTGTTTGTTTGTTTTAGTATTTTTCCTCTGTTTGATAAAAATCTCATTAGGTAGTCCTGAAGATAGATTTATCTCTGCCTTAAACTTAGACCTAATTAGGCTTTCTAACAGTGAAATTTTAGAGTAGCAAAAATGTCAATGTCATTTTTCAATTCTTGATTTTATATCATTTTATTTCAGAAAAGGTATGAATGCTTTTGAGCCTCACAAAGTATGATTTCCCGCTAAAGAATGTATATCATAGTGAGTTTATTTTCTTTTATTTTCACTCATAGTGCAAAAATAGACTTTACCATGTAGAATTTCAATCATTTCCTAAGTCTTCATATATTCTTTTTTAGGTTGTGAATCAGTGTTACACAGAAAAAGCAATCAGATATCTTGGTTTTCACAACCTTTAGTTGGAGACTTGAAAATTTTCTTGTCTCCAGCAACATTTTTTGGTTACTCATGTGCCAATAGACCTATCAATACCATGGAATGTCCTATCTACAATACAGAAGTGTATCTTTCCCCCTGTAAGATAGAACTCTGTGCAGCTTTTAATCCTAGTGAAAATTTGTGTCAACTGTTTAAAAATATATTTGACTTTAAGTCATCAGTAAGAACTAATCTCTCAGGGGCATGAGTTTCTGCTTGTGGAATTTGACAAAGTTTTAAATTAAATTAATTTCAACAGACTTGAACCAGCATTTCCTCACCACATGCCAGATAAAGGAATTTAGTTTCTTAACAAATTGGGTTTGACAAAGTTAAACACAAAAATTAAGCTGAAAATGTTGTGGTCTGTTTAGTAGGCTAAATCAAGTTAGTGAACTAAAAAAATACCATGTAATTACTGTTCTCTACCTGAAACATGTACCTCTTACATTTACATTTTATTATCTTCAAAAACATTTTATTATCAATGTAATCATATTGTCTCTTTACCAGTCATGGATAAAATGAACTTTCAATACAAAAGTAAAGTGATTATGTTTATTGAAAATATTGATAGATGGTTGAGTGATTTTATAATCTGAGTGTGTCAAGAAATAAACCTAATCAACAAAACAAACAAGCAAGCAAAATATAACCACAGACATTGAAATTAAGAACAAAGTGATAGTAACCAGAAGGGACATGGAAGGGAATAATGGAGAGGAAGAGGGGAAGGGTTTTCAGGAACAACTATAAAGGACTCATGGCCAAAACCAAGGTGGGGTAGAATCAGGGGAGGGAGGTGGGAATGGCTGGGGTTGGGTGGGGAGTTATGGGAGGTAAATGCAGACAACTGTACTTGAACAAAAATAAAACAATTAAAAATACCAAAAAAAAATCAGCCATCGAAAACCAAATCATGTTATTCAATAACCCAGAATAATTTAAGTTCTTTTTAGAAAATATTTATCAAATACTATGTAAGTAGAACGTCATCCCTACTAATATGTCTTTGAATCATTATTTTTATCTTATATCAAAAACACATGTATCCTGTGTTTTTACCGTTTTTTTTTTATTTCTTCCTTCTCAATTGATTTTCTTCACTCCCACACTCACATCTTTTGTCCTTCTCCCACATCCACAAAAGATATGGCATAGCCACAAACCACAAGAAAGCAAGATGATTCTCAGGAGATTGGTAGAATAAGGGATCCTTAGGCCTTTTTGGCGGGCAAAAATGCTGCACTCAGGATCCTCACCTTGTTTTTGTCACTTTCAACTTTTCCCTCTTGTCTGTCTAACAATTTTCAACTTTTCTTCTGTCCATTCATACAGATCTTTCTTTCTGTTTGACTTCTGGCATTATCTTTCACATTCTTCTATAATATTTCTAGTTTCAATACACAGTTGTTCTGGTTCTCGGTCAATTAAGTTTAACAATGTGAATAATTTTTTGTGTGGACTACAAATCCATTCTTTTAGTGACCCATCTTTAGGTTCACTCTAATATTTGATTTTAATAGTTTGTGGTCATTACCACAATCTGCTTCTGGTCTGCTTTTAGCAGGCAGAATGCAGCTTCTTCATCTCCTGCTTCCAATTACACAGTCTATATCATTTCTATACTGGCCATCTGGTGGTGTTCATGTATAGTCATCTGTTTGGTTGTTTGAAGCATGTGTTTGTAATGTATAAGTTGCTGGTGCCACAGGAATCCATGAGCGTATCTCCTGCTCTATTTATAACCCCTTTTTCTAATTTTCTGATTACATTTGATTCTGCTTTATTTTATACTTCTGCATTCCAATCATCTATAATTATCAACATGTTTAGTTTTGGTGTATGATCAATTTATTATTTTGTACTTGCATAAATTTTTCAATTTTATCTTCTTAGTCTTTGTAGTTGGAGCATAAACTTGAATGATGGTTATGTTAATAGGTTTTCTTAGAACTCTGATTGATATTATTCAATCTGACCTTGCATTTAGCCTCTAACTGCCTGCGCTACATCTTGCCTCAGTATTTAACCCACTCCATTTCTCCTTGCATTTCCAGTATAGAACAATTTGCAGTTGCATGCCTGGAAGTTTCCGATTCTAGCCCACATTCTTTCCCTAACACCAAGCACTGCAATGCTTACATGTTCCATTTTTTGGATCATGCTTCTTACATTTCATGTTCTAATATCATGTTCCAATTTCATGTGTGGTACAGCATCGTATTTTCTTTTCACCTTTGTGCACATCAGCCTCCAGACTTACTTCCAGCATTGGTCTGGTTGGGTCATAGCAATGCTGCTTTTTAAACTTGTTTTCAGTTCTGCCCTTGGAACTTGCCAGGGTGTAACCAGGCATTGTAACCCCCTGCACCCTTACCCTGTCATCACACACAAACTGAGAAAGGCAGAGAAAAGGCTTTGATTTTCATTTCTACCTTTTAGTAACAGTATACTCCTCTTCATCTTTTCTGGTTGGTGTCAAAGGAGTCCTAGTGGGGAGTTAACACTGTCGCCATGACTCCACAATAATTTCACTACCCCCAGGTGCGAGTAGATGTCTTCTCAAATTTATATACATGTAAAATCCAGTTTATATAATAATGTAAGTGAAATGTTTGTAGAGGTACATAGAACTACTCTAAAATTTATGGGAAGAGGCAAAGGAAATAGAGTATTAAAAAGAAGAATAAAGAAGCAAGAAGTTGTATATTTGATTTAAGTACTTATTAACTATAGTAATAAGGACTGTGTTGGATTAAAAAAGAGGGATAGACACATAAATCAATGGGACAGGGTAAAGAACAAAAATAGATCAACATAAATATCACCAACTAACTTTTTAATGAGATGACAAAATTAATTAAATGTAGAAAAGACAGCCTCTCAACAAATGGTGCCAGAACGTTTGTAATATTTGAACACCCACAGGCAAATATTGAGTGTCAACAACCTTGGTTTTATTCCTTAGGCAAACATCAATTCCAAGTTGAGCACCAACTTACAGACAACCACATACCTGACACAGGATTCATACTTAGAGTATATTAAAACTTCCCAAAAGTCAACAGTTAAAAAATCAACAATTCAATTAAAAGTGAGGAGACTACATGGAGAGGCATTTCATTGAAAATCATATACATAGAGCAAATAACACAAGAAGATGTTCAACATTATTAGCCACTAGGGACATGTCAGCTAAAATTACAGTGAAATATCACTATGAACTTATTGAATTAGCTCTAATTAAAAATAAAAATACAAGATCAAATGCTTCAAAGATGCAGAGTAATTGGAACATTCATGTGTTACTAATGAGAACATTAAATGAAATAGACACTCTGGGTTATAGTTTGGCAGCTTTAAAATTAAACCTGCAACATGGCTATGACTAAACAGTTGCATTCTTGAACTTCATATAATACTTAAAAATTAAAAATGCTTTATAAAACTTAAAAACTAAAGTAACCCAAATGTTCTTCAAGTGAATGGTCACATAAACAAGTGGTCCACCCATACCAAGGAATACTACCCTAGAATAAAAAGAAGTAAACTATGTATTGAAATGCACAACACCTTGAATGAATATCCAGGTGATTATTTTGAGTGATAAAAGCCAATCTAAACAAAATCTCAAAAGGTTACATTCTGTTAGATTCCACTTAAACAGTCTGGAAATGATAAAATTAGAGCAATTAAGAGGCGATTAGTATTTGTCAGGAAAGGGTGGAGGGCAGGATCAAAGTGGCGATGGTTATAAAAGAGCAAAATGAGGAATTTGGGGGAGCGGGAAATATTCTGTATTTTGATTGTGTCCTGGTTTCAATATTGTACTAATGTTTTATAAGTCATTAACATTTGAAGAACTAGGTAAATGAAAATTAGATTTACCTGCATTATTTCTTACAATTCAATGTCTATCTCAAATTCAGAATTTGTCTGTAAATGTAGATTTATCTCAAATTAAGAAGTTTAATTTAACAATGGAAAAGAATAATGGAGCAATTGTCCTTCATCTTCTAAGGACATAGGCACGTTCTGATATGATGCCAGGCCTGCGGTAGCATTTGGACAGGAGAGCAGGAAGTCATAGGGTGGTGCGCAGGGATTAGCCTGGTAGAGCAGTAAAATAAATCACTGAACTTAGTCACCCCCCTTAGGCACTGCTGGCTCTAACTGACATCTGACCTCTGGTTATGTTAAATATATTTTCTTCTGTTAAGGCAAAAAGAAGAAAAAGGAAGATTATTGCAAAACATACACCTTAGAATGACCTAAATTTAAAAGACCGACGGTGTTAAGTGCTGGCGATAGTGACATACACTCTGGTGAATGTGTAAAGTACTGTACAAACTTTTGCAACTTATTTGGCAGTTTCTTACATCTTTATACCTCTAACTTCAATCTCACTGAGTATTTATACATTTGTGCACTTACCAAAGTGATATGAAAACATATATTCACACAAAGATTTGTCACACATTTTCATAGCAGCTTTATTCATAACTTCATGTTTTAAGCAGCCCAAATGTCCACCAGTGGGTGAACGAATAAACAAAATGTGATCTATCTGTATAATAGAATGTCATTCTGCAGTAAAATAATAACAAATTAGTAATATGCACACAACTAAAGATGAATCTTGACAACATTATCCTAGGTTAAAAAAATGCAAAAAACTACATGCTGTGTGATTCCATTAAAACCACAATGAGATACTACTTCACAGTGGTCAGAATGGCCATCATAAACAAAGCAACAAACAACAATTGCTGGAGAGGTTGTGGAGAAAAGAGAACCCTAGTGCACTATTGGTGGGAATGCAGACTGGTGGAGCCACTATGGAAAACAGTATGGAATTTCCTAAAAATCTAAAAATGTAACTGCCTTTCCACCCAGTGATTTCACTGCTAGGATTATATCCTAAGAATCCCAAAACACCAATTCAAAAGAACCTATGCACTCCAATGTTCATGGCAGCACAATTTATAGTAGCCAAGTGCTGGAAGCAACCTAAGTGCCCATCAGTAAATGAGTAGATCAAACAACTGTAGTACATTTATACAACAGAATACTATACGGCAGAAAGAAGAAAGGAGCTCCTAACCTTTGCAATAGCATGGATGAATCTGGAGAGCATTATGCTAAGTGTAATAAGCCAGGTGGTAAAAGAGAAATACCATATGATCTCATCTATAAGTGGAACCTAATCAACAAATCAAACAAGTAAGCAAAAAAGAACCAGAGACTTGGAAATAAAGAAAAAAACTGACAATGACCAGAGGGGAGATGGGATAATGGGGGAAAGATGGGGAAGGGTCAAGTCAAGGAACATGTATAAAAGACCCATGGACAAAGACAATGCAGGGGGCAGGACTGAATGTAGGAGGTGGAGGGTAGATAAGACAGGAGAAAGTAATGGGGAGAAAATGGGGACATCTCTAATTGAATATCAATAAAAATAGTGATAAATTACTAACGTGTATACCACTGAAGATTGATCTTTGACAACATTATTCTAGCTTAAAAGAAAAGTGCAAAAAACTATGTACTGTGTGATTCCATTTATACAAAACTCTAGAAAATGTAAACATGTCTATAATGACAAAATTATGAAAAAAATAGTTGCTGAGGGTAGGTGTAGGAAGGACACAAGAAAACTTTTGAGCTGATTAAACTGTTCCATATTTTAATGTTAGCATTGATTTTACAAGTGTATGTATCTGTCAAAACTCATTAAATATAAACCTGAAATTACTGGAGTACATTTTACGCAATTTCTATCTCCATGAAACTGATTGAAATAGTCTCTGGAAGCCCTGGAAGAGATAATCCAAGGCGAGCCAACGGGATTGACTTCCAGTCAAATCTACTGAACTGGCAGACCAAGGACAGTAGCTATATTATTACCCATTAGAAAAAATGCAGATTTCCCTACAGGATGTGGCTACACTAGTCACACTTAACACAGAAAGCAGAAGATTTGCCTGCACACAAGACAGAATTTATTCTTGTATTATGATCCATTAATTATGGTATTCGTTTCCATGCAAACAACTGTAAACCTACTTTTTCTCCCCAACCCTGTATTTGCATAGCTACATTTATGGTTTAACATTAGAATTATATTCACATTACTGTTATTCATTTTTTGTTTGCTCTGTAGTTGTTACTAACTTCTACCTCCTGTTGTGGTAATGCTGCAAAGAAGGGACAGAGTTAGACTCCCCTACCCGAAATTATGTTCAGATTTTGAAATACCACACATTCACTGGAAAAAAATTGAAGAAAAAAGATTTATCAATGACAATTAAACACTTTCTGGGAGAACAGGACATGCTCCCAAACAGGTCTGAATTTGGCTTGATGGAGCAGGGAAAGGATATAGATTTTCCTCTTATTGTGGTAAGGGCAGGGCTGGAGTGAGGATTCCTATCCATCTGCATATGGGCCAGGGCTTTTATGGTTTGAACTTAACACCAAATCCAAAGGAGGGAGTCTCCTAGCTTTCATATGTACTTGCCCACTTATAAGGCAGAATTGAAGTGGGGGTGGTGGGGCTTCAAAGCAGCCAGTAGTGAAACATCATTAAAAAATGGAGTCATATCCTTTATTATATCTCTGATTATATTTTTATAATCCTATATTATAGTACTAGCTGTTCCATCTCTAAGATACTATAACAATATTTAAATGATGGACATTTAATTACTAAATTAAGAAAGTAAATTAGCAGGCTACAAAGGATAAAACTCAATAGTTAAGATATTACTGTTCTTTTCAAAATAATTGTCTTTTTTCTGTGTGACACAGGTTATTATAAGTACTATACATTTTAGGGAAGTATAGACACATTTTAAAACCTCTGGACATAACTATTGTGAACTTTAGCTAATATCATTTACCCTGATTGTCTTTATTTTTTTGATTATCTAGATTATTTTTTTTGTCAGACCAATATAATGGCATTAACTGATATTGAAAAGAAAATATAATCTCAATATTAAAATGATTTTAAAATATGCACTTTTTCTTTCTTTCTGTTTTTGGGGGATGAGGAGGAGAAAAAGAGCTTTATTGACCATAGCAGAACAAGCAGCATGAACTAATTTTATGTTCTTACCAATTTTCCTTGCTCCCCAAGACAATGAAGTGTTGTTTTTTTGAGAACAAAAGGCCTAGTTTCCTGATGGCACTTATGTAGGTGTGGCCATATAAATAACTGCTGTGTAAAGCTAACATCTTGTCCCTTCATTAACAATGAATAGAAGGTTATATTCCTTATTAAGCTTTCTAAGCAGACTGATAAAAATGCAAATTTGCCTTACTTAAGATTATGTCATTTTGTTACAAGCATCACACCTAAGAGCTTTTGAAATCCTACCTGTGTCATTGTCAGTGCAAGTTCTAAAATTAAAAATGAGCACAGACAGAAACAGCCATTCAATCACTAGGCTGGTCATGGAAAGCTCTTTTGAACTTTTAAGTGTGGCTAACAGTTTTTAAGTTCTCAAAACAAGCAAACAAATATCAAATGATAGCCTACCTAATGCCACCTCTAAATTAAATAGATTACCTGTCAGAGAAGAGGCCCAAAAACCAGAGGACCAAATTATATTTAAGAGTATATGACTCTTTTTTAATTTTTCAAATACAGTTTAGTTTCAATTTTATTTTGTATTGGTTTCAAATGTAATACATAATGGTTAGATAATCATATACTTTACAAAGTGTTCCCCCACCAATATTTTCAGTACTTGGCACATACAGAATTATTGCAACATGATTGAATGTATTCCCTAGGCTGTATTTTATGTCCTGTGACTGTTTGGTACCTCATCAAAAGAGCTACATTATTCCTAATTACAGAGGACACCACAATACCCCAGGTGCATGGTGATAAAAAAAAACAAGTAGGCACATCATACTGAGCATGAGGTACCAGATATCTTCCTTCTGTAACTGTAATAGATACTAGTGTTTTTTTCTTTAAAAAATTATTTGGCCACTAATAATAATGAGTAAACTATATGCTGTGAGGCCCTGATTATGGACTAGTAGAGGAAAAATAGAAAGGGATGGAAGTATTCTGTAAGGACTTACAGGTCATTACTCAGAATTTGTGTTTAATTTAAGGACTGGGGATGTATTGCAGGGTATATCATTAACATATATGACCTTATGTTAATTTAAAAACATTATTTCAATTGCTGTGTTGATAATACACTGAAGTGGAACAGGGCAGAGGTGGGTAAACCTGCGAAGAGGTTAATGGTGAAATCCTGAGGAACCATGATGGTGGTTGGGTAGGAGGTCAGCACTGGAGGAGCTAAGCGATGGTAAAATGCTGGACAATTCTGAAGACTGAGCCAACAAACTCTATCAGGATTTCTTGATCGGTTAGATGTCATATTTGGGGGGAAAATCAAGAAGAACTATAAGGCTTTGACTTGAACAACTGAAGGATTAGAGTTGACAAAAAACTAATGTGAGTGATGCAGCAGGTGGAAGCTATTTGGGGGAAGAATGTTCATAATTCAGTTTTTTAGTATATTGAGTTTTAGCTACTAACTGGACATCTATTAGGCATACAAGTGGGTATGACTAAAAGTAAGTGGGATTTATGTATATGTTTGGAATTTGAAAAGAGGTTGGGGCTGCAAATATAAATTTGGGGTTCATTAGCATAGAGATAGTTTTTAAAGCTGTAAGTTAGGAGAGTTTTGCATCCAGATACAGAAAGGAAGAGAAACTCTTGATCAGGGAGATAAACACCAGACAAAGGAAGGCTGGAAAGGAGTGGTCGTGTGAGTAGGGGAGAAACAAAGAGAGTGTGGTATCTCGAGTCCTGATAGAGACCAGGTTTCACACAGGAAGGGTTGGTCAACTGTGCCAAAGGTCACTGTTCCTTTACACACATTGAGGACCAAGAATTGACCACTGAGTTTAACAATAAGAAAGCCTTGTAATTGACGATCTTGACAAGAATAGTACCTTGACCAAGGCAGCTTTTTTTTACATTACCTCATTTAATCTCTCTAAAAACTTATTGATAACTGAACTTAAACTCCAGTGGCTTCCGGTACTGATTTTAAAGACACAGTGCTAGTAAATGGTTGAGCATCAATTTAATTCAGACCTATGTGTTTTCAAAGCCCATGCTTTTCTCATATGCCAAATTATATCCTAAGAGTGAGAGAATTTTACACTTTGTTTTTCCCCAAGGTACTTTTATGATATATATATTACTTATCAACATTTGGCCTAAAGCCAGACAACTAATAACACAGAAATCAGCAAGGACTTATTAAGAAATTTAAAAGAATCTTTTTGTTTCTTCTCAGACAGCACTAACTTTCTTGGCTTTACTCTGTGAACTAAATGCGTACAGTCAATCTATTTAAATGATGTGAAATGAAGATGACTGGGATATTTAAGAGCATTATTTTCAGTAGAATTTAGTATACCTACCTTCTTCATTGTAACTTTCATTCTAAAGAAAATTATTTGCATGGGTGTATTCTCATGTCTATTGATTTACTTTCAATCTTTACATGAAATACTACAATGATTCATATTTCAGCTTTCCTTCTGTTTATTTTTGCCATCCCCATCTGTTTTGAGTAAAATTTTTAAAATATCTATTTTTTGTTATTTTTCAAACTGTAGTAGACATTTGTAAGTATAAAAATTGTGATAACTAATGCTTTATACTTGTAAGGATATGTTAGTTTGCAGAAAACTGCCTGAGTGCTTGTTCCATCAATCGGTAGGCAGTATGTGATTTAGTTATGTCAAAATTTAAAACACTGCTACTGTCTTACACCAGGCAATGGTAGTTTTTTTTTCTTTAATGAAAAGCAGAATGAGGCTTCTTTTGATGGCACTTCACCTCCTCACTCGTAGTCAACAAGGGACGTAGTATTCTTTCCCACAATATTTCTAAACTCATAGGGCAACATGTCAGTTTTATGATTATGCAAAACAATAGGGTTCCCTTTGAATGTTTTAGAAACAAATCAGGATAAAATTCTATTGGACATATGATCAAGCAGTTTTACTCCTTGGAATTTACCTAAAGGTGTCAAAAACTTACGTCCATGCAAAAACTGCAAGTGGATGTTTTATAGCTGCTTTATTCACAAGCAGCTGGGGTGGAGAGGATGCACGGCAAGGCACCAGCTGGTGGACCAGGTGGTTCCACATTTGTGTGTGAATAAAAGGGGAGGAACAACTCGGGAGTGAGAGAGACTGTGGAACCCAGGGTTCCGATGTGGGGACATATAACTACTTTATTCAAAACTGTCTAAACTTTGAAGCAACAAAGATATCCTTCACTAGGTGAATGGACAAATAAACTGTAGTACAACTATAAAATGCGATAACAATCATTGCTAACAAAAAATGTTAGCAAGTCATGACAAGTTACGCAGGGACCTTAAATGTATGCTAAGTGAAAAAAAAGCCAATCTGGAAAGGCTACACACTAAAGAATCAAAACTATAGTGAGAGTAAAAAAAAAATCAGAGATTGACAGGTGTTAGGGAGAAGGGGGAAGAAAAGGCAGAGCACCGAGGATTTTTAGGGCAGTGAAACTGTTCAGTATGATACTATGATCATGGTATATGTCACTATATGGTTGTCCAAACAATTGAAAGTATAATGTCAGTAGTAAACCCTAATATAAACTAGAACTTTGGGTAATTTTTTAAAAGTTGGTTAACAAAGGAGGCTATTGTGTTGTAAATTAACTTACTCATAATGGTCTTTGAAAGAGAAAGTGTGATCTCTCTTTGCAGAGTTGAATTCACTCAGATTGGTCCATATAAAATCTTTATTTAGAAGTCAGTTAAGATATCTGTTTAATCATTTCTCCTCCTCTCCCAAGATTAAGTCCACATTTTCATTTTTTTTACTCGTCTGAACCATACAGAAGGGCTTGTCAGTAGGTACAATGATAACAAAGTAGTGTTATTCTTTTGAAAGAATAACATATTGGGTGTTTTTAATTTCCCCCCAAGAGTGCCTAGGTATGGCTTATCACACACACATACACACACGTATATGCATATGTGCACACATATGTGTATGGGTGTGATTTACATATATGGACATGCACATGTGCAGTATTATGTATGATATTCAATAGCTCTTATTTTTTACTTTTATTGATGTTGGATATTGGAAGAATAATTCATTTAATGACTTTAACTCCTAAAAGATCAATACCCACCTACAAATTACAATTTTAACCAAAGTGGAACTCATTTGAAAAGTTGTTTTAATTTTGTTTTAAACTCATTGTTATACTAACTATTACCTTACTTTTAAGTTTTTACAGCTTGATGGTATAAACAAAAAAATATAAGGGAATGGTCATTTTATCAAATTTTCATTGACCTAAAAGATGCTGCTATAAAAAATCATTGTACCAAGTTCTAGAAGGCCCCTTTAGGATTTGGCTCTTGGATATTAATTGTGACAGTTCTCACTAAGAACACATACACAACAATCTTATTTTAAGGGCAAGATGTGACTTAGCTAATTTAATCCTTACAATAGCCCAAAGATTTAGGTGCTTTTATTGTGTCCACTTTGCACATGAGGATATTAAGTCACCAAAAGGTTATTATCACAACATTTTGCTGCTACAAACTGACAAAGCCATGCTTTCACCCCAGGCAGCCATTCTTCAGAAGTTGTGCTCTGGAGTTGTACCAGGCCACATTGTTTCACATGACTTGTTCTATTATCTTCCACCACTCTCAGTCAAATCTCTCCACAGTGACCTCCTTGCTCTTTCTCAAATACTTCTAGTAACCACAGTGTTGGAGCTTTTGCCTTAACTATTCTTTCTCCTTGACTGCTCCCCCACAATGTATACATCAGGTTCATTCATATTCTTTCAGCACTCTCCTTAAATTTTATGTCTCCTTGACCACCTACCTAAAATAGCACACATCCTCATCCACATTAACCCCAATCACTCTTTACCTTCTGCACTCTGCTGGATTTTTCTTTATAGCACATATACTGCAATGGTTCTCAACCCTTACTTACATCAGAATCCCCTGAGCAGCTCATTGAAATTACAAAATTATCCAGGGTCAACCCCAGAGATGCCAAGTTAATTATTTTAGAAAGGTGATTGAACAGATTGAATTGTTTAAAAAGTCACCAGTAATCCCAATGTAGAGCCAGGAAAGCACCTCATAATTATTGTATAAACATTGTACATTTATTTCTATATTGTCTATCTCCCCACCTTGTATATAAACTTTAGGTATATAAGACCATTGTTTTTGCATTAGCATTTCTATGGATCCAAGTAGGGTGTTAAAATATCTGTTAAAAGAATGAGTGTTTATTAAATAAATAAATTTGGAAATCAACCGGAACATCATTAGCATAAGTCTTTAAAAATGTCAGATGTGACAATACTCCAAAGGAACACTCTAACTTTAGGAAAGGAGGTAAAATATTTTATGGACTTTAGCAGCAAATTCACACTAAAATCAGTTCATGTTGGAAAGAGAAATCAGGCAAGGATTATCCTCAGTGCAGAGAAAAATTGACTGCAGATTTGCAGCGTTTGACTGGTCAATTTGGACTTGATCAGAAGAGATGACAGGACAAGTTAGAAGCTATAGCCATATGCAGGAGTGGTTGAGGGAAGACCTGAAATGACAAAAAATATGTGGAGGTTACCATGGAAAATTCTCAGTCCTTCATTGTTTCTCACAGTCCGTCTTCTTGGCCAAGTAGAATCTGAGTCTCATTATGTGACCCTCATCTTAATTTGTTTAACTAGATCTGCACCTCTCATGTTGATTAAGAGATAGTTTTTCATGGGTCACTCTTGCTTTTGTATATGTTACAAGTGAGGCATTGGATACTTGGACCATCTTTGCATAAAGCAAAGGAAGAGAGATACAGAGTTTTCCTTTGGAACAAAGAGCAAACATGCTTACCATCTATTTATAAAAGATTAGGGTTTCCTAACCTCAGTTTCCTGCAGGCATTCATCTCAAACCATCTGCCTTGATCTATGACTTAGGGCAAGAGGAGTTGTCTCAGACAGGCTGATTTGAGACTACTGCTTCTGATATGAGTAAACGGTCCTTTCTTCTTAACCCAGGAGTTCCATATTTTTGCCATCATTTCTAACACTGGAAAATTTATAATTTTAAAGGTAGGGGAAAGGCTCATACCCTTCAAAATTCTGGGAAGTATTGACAGCAGTCTCAGGCTTTCAAGTGGTGACTCTCAACACAGCTCCCCACAAATTTTGCCTTTGTAATGGATTTTAAATAATTTGCCCTGGCTGGTATAACTTGGTGGCTTGAGTATGGGCTGCAAACCAAAGGGTTGCAGGTTCATTTCCCAGTCAAGGCACATGCCTGGGTTGTAGGCCAGGTCCCCAGTGGGGGCCATGTGAGAGGCAACCACACAATGATGTTTTTCTACCTCTCTTTCTCCCTCCCTCCCCTCTCTCTAAAAATAAATGGATAAAAACTCTTAAAAAAGAATTAAATAAAAAAGAATTTAAATAATTTACTAGATAGGGATTTAAAATTCTATAAAGAACACAGAGTTTAAAGGAGATCAGTGTGAAGCAAGGAAAATTCTGGAATAATTGCATGATAATTATGAGGTTTTCCTATTTTGGAAGAAGAAAAAATAGTTTAAGATGTTGAGATGACACAAATGTAGGTGAGGGAAAACAGAAGTATGTCATAGAAGGACGTTTTACAAACATAAAAATAGTAGATGTTTTTGGTTGAAAGTAAAGTTAAGCCACATGTGGGACCTTGAGGTTAATTAGAGAGCCTCAGAATTAAATACAGAGCCTCCATTAGCTCTGCTGTTGCTGTGACTGTGGCTTCTGCTAGCAAACAAATAGGGTGGGCTTCTGCCACAGCATCAAGAGAGAGACTGAGACCCATTGCTGTTGACGTTAGAATCCCTGAAGCTTTTCCCAACCTTTAACATACAAATAGGAAGAAACGTGGATGGTGATTAATGAGTTTACACATTTGAAGTGGGGTAAGGGTTGACAGGGACTGCTTTAAGTTTTAGAGAACAATTTTAGTGTATCTGTGAAGGGCAATTAAGTATGGCAGCTTTAGCCAAATCGTAAAAGGTAGCCCTCAGTTTAGAGAAGTTAGGATTCCATGTCTATAGTGTAGTTTGTTACCAAAAAAACCACTAGGCTGTCCACTGGTCATTGGCTAGGCGAATTCATGGATGGTCTCCAATCTTTGAGTAGAAACAGATGAAGAGATGTTCCTTTTCTTGTGTGTGATGTTATAGTCTGGAAAATGCACTTGATGCAAGTGCCTGATTTAAGCTTTGATTACCAAGGCATTCACTTTAATAAACACATTGCCAGCCACTAGACTGGATTAAGAGCCAGACTATGACCTCCCTCTCCCCCAAGCTAAATTAGTTTAAAGATCTTTGCTAGTCTTGAAAACTGACCATTGGCCTCCTTGTTCTTTATTGTTGTTGTTGTTGCTTTTTAAATTTGTTGTTATTCTCCTGTGCTTTAAATTCCCATTCTTATGTTTTAAATTCAGCATTGAAGAATGAACCCATGGAGTGTTAGGTCCCCACCCTTGACCCTGGTAAAAGCAGAGCCCCAGGCCCAAGCTGTCTCTAACCAGTCTCCTTTCTGCCCATACAACCTCACTGTCAATTGTCAGACCCTGTAGGTAATAGCCTTTTGTTTCAAAGTTATTTGATGATTATTGCTGAGAATATCTTACAATTATTATAAGAACCACAAGGTCTAGTCCAGCCACAACAATGGTAGGATGAGCTCAGCCCAAACCAATTCTCCACATTTGTGTAAAGTTAGAGTCTTAAACAAATCATATGTTCCTTAGGCATGGTAAAAATAACTGCAAATATATATATATATTTCTGTAAAATCTTAGGGGCATAACTTTCTGATTGATTATTTCAGCTAAATACAACAAATATTGTGGTCTTCATACAGGGAAATACAGGGCATATAAATCTACCACTGTGAAGAAAACAGTTCTGATCGAGAATGATAATAGGATGTTAGTAGAGTGGGAGAAATGTGGAAGAAGAGACTTTTCAATGGGCCTTAATTTTTTTCACAATATGGTAGCAGTGACAGGTGGGGTATTTCAGTCAATGGGGAATAACAAATCCATTTTGAAAATATGCACAAATGACAACAACAGTCCTTTAAGAGGCTCATCTTTCTTGGGTTTTGGGATAGTTATAGTAAGGACATACTCAGGTCAATGAGTTCAGCCTCCAGTATGTGCCTCATATCTGAAATTTACTTGACCTAGGGTCAATAGAGAACAAATTTAAGGTATAAAACATTGTTAGGTGAAGCATCAGATAGTGGTTAATTAATCTGTGCCATCATCAAATTATAAACCAGAGGTTCTCTCTTCTGGAGAGATCCAGAAACAGAACATTGTGGCTACAGTTAATTGTGGCATTGCATTCACAAGGTAAAATCTTGCTACTGTTGATACCCTTAGGATGGCATAACCAAGCAGAAAAAGCAAATGATTAGTGAGAACAATGAAATAGAAAGTAGTTAAGACAGAGACATAGTTAGAGTGGTATTTGAAATGCCTACTATTCAGACTTTTTTGATACTCAAAAGAAGAAAGAAATGGTGGAGATATCAGGGTTTGTGGCAGAAAGTGTGGCCCAGTATTAACTAGAAATGAACACTTGTTATTGTATTTGTATGAAGATAGCTCCCTTTTGTGTTTAAGGGAATTGTGTTTAAGGGAAAACTACAGTGGACATTTATCCTCAGAGAGATGTTGTTTTTTTTATAAAGTTTGTGTTTCAGATTGTTTTTTCCTAACCAAAGCAGGCCATTGTTCTTCAGAAAGTTTCTTTTATTTCCAATATCATAGGTATATTAGTCTAGAAATATTGTCACTTTGTCTTGAACTTTTCTATTTGCCTAATCTAAAGGGCTGTTAATTTGGTCTACAGTTTTTTTCTTATTTCTGGAAGACACTGACTCAAATTATCTCCCATGTTCTCAGCAAGGTCTTGTGATTCAGAGTTATCAGTCTTCCATCCTATCTTCTATTTTCCACCTAAATCTGCCATTTCACATTTAAGAAGATGAATAAAGAAGAAAGATAGAATAATAGGTTCTCAACAGAACCTATTGAGAACTAAGTATTATTTTGGAAGGTGCTGGTTAAAGTGTCTGAAATTGGGGATGCAGTACTTTTCCCCCTATTTATGAGATTGGATTCTTTGCCAATCATTCTTGAAGGAAAGTCTTCAGAGGTAGCTACTAAGAAATCTTGCCTTACTTTTAAACTCTTCTATTATTCGAGTGTGATCCTGGTCAAGATTTATTGCTAAACACACCATCAGATTGTTCACTGTCTCTACCTACTTTACAAAACTTTAGGGAGGCAGATTCTGTCCAGTGAGAAGGATGTTTTTAGAAAGAAGTAGATGGAAGAAAGGGAAGAGGGTCCTGTGAAGGTACAAGAGGAGGAACAGAGTAAGAGAAAAGTGCAAGTCAATGGATAGGAAACAAGAAGGGCAGTAAATCCCATGTTGCATCAGGAAAGGAAATAGAAAGGTTAGGTTGATTCCAGATTGAGGCAAAGATGACTATGTTTAGAATACAAGACCTCTTCTTAAAATTCTTGGCCAATGGAAAAATTTGCAACTCAATCAAGAAAGAGCCTTCTATCATACCATGTGGATTGAGATTTTGGTCACTCTGCCAGATATAGAACACCTTCTACTCAAGACAGTGTTTTAGGTTAAGTGAACAAGAAATGTGTGCTAGAGTATGAAAACTATGCCTACCACCCTAAGCCTTGTAACAAGTTGTAGAAGCAGAGATTGTGGCAGTTATGATTCATTAACTATGGTGACTTCCATATTCTTCCCTCTATTGTATATTAATAAAAATTACAATGATGTACTTTTAGTTTTCAAGGATGGGAATGGGGTATAATCAAATGACATCTCACTGATATAGCAGCTGATATGTTTTATTTGTCTTCTCTATTGGAGGACATAGACTTTTATCACAAAAGCAAGAATATTGGTCAACACTAGATATCTTCACTTTAATGCTCAAGATAAACTATTTAACCCTTTCCCATGCTGCTCAGGAGGCAAATCTATAATGGTTACACAGACAGATTCTTTTGTGCTCTGACTTCTACTTGTTTTGGAAAATGGGAAGACTTTGTAGGTAATTTAGAGGAAAGTAATAGATCTGACTGGGTATTTTCTTTAAATTGAGTACTGTCCTGGGAAATGGGGTGTCACGATGGGCTAGTCTGTTTCTCTCAACCTAATTTCCTGACTCTTTATATATTTAACATTTTGGGATTTCAGTAACTATTACCTTTAATAATTTCAGGAATGGATAGAGACTTGACTTGGGGTGGTAAACACACAGTACAGTGTACAGATGATGTGTTGTGGAATTGTGCACCTGAAACCTGTATAATTCTGTTAACCAGTGTCACCCAATAAATTCAATTATACGAAAATAGTACTTAAAGTCCTATAGTTCTTGCATATTCCTCAATCTTCCCAAATAACATTTTTAAAATTCATTCCATTTGGCCCTGGCTGCTGTGGTTCAGTTGGTTAGAATGATATCTTGTAGATGGAAAGGTCACATGTTCAATTCCCAGTCAAGGCACATAACCAAGTTTGTAGGATTGACCCCTGGTTGGGGCACATACGAGAAGGCAACCAGCCAATGTTTTTCTCTCATCTCTCTCTCTCTCTCTCTCTCTCTCTCTCTCTCTCTCTCTCTCTCTCTCAGCAATGGAAAAATGTCCTTGGCTAAGGATTTAAAAAATCATTCCATTTAAAAAAACATTTAAATGTTTCTGAAAACCCTTCCCCATTCCTCCCGCCTCCCCACTATTTACTGTCAGTTTGTTATGAATTTCAATGTCTCTAGTTATACTTTGCTTGCTTGTTTGTTTTGGTGCTTTCAAGAACATCTATAAAGGTCACATGTACAAAACCAAGGAGTTTGGGATCAGGGGTGGGAGGTGGGGCTGGCTGGGGTCAGGGGATCTTGTGGGGGGAAAATGGAGACAACTATACTTGAACAACAATAAACAAATAAAAATAAATAAAATAATATAACTAAAAATAAACATTTAAATATTATATTAGTCTGATTTTTATCTTTTTATTCTGATTTTTGTCTTTTTTTATGTTTGCTATTGACAAACTGGCTTTGCGAATGGCTGCTTCAGATGCGCCTAAAGTTCGTCTCATTAGTCTTACTTCTAGTCTGTAGGTTATTTGCTCCAAATGATTTTTTTATATACATAACGTGGTTTAAGTAGACTTCTGTGTCACATGCAACAGTGCAGTCCTAACTTTTAGTGAGAAAATCTGAATCATTTTTGGAATTCAGGCTCCATTGCACTGTTATCTTTGAGCTGTCATTTCATCTCTGTAAGCCTTAGTTTCTAAATCTGTAAATGGATGCAATTGGAATATATTTCATCCAAGATATGTAGAGTTTTATCGTTGCTTTACCATGTGAGATATTTCAAAGCAGACTATATGTACTGAAAATGTCTCTTAATTTCTTAACCTGTTATCTCTAATGGTATCTGAGGTCCAGCATGCAGTTATATTTAAAACATTTTCACCCTAAATGTTGGGGCGGGGGCTGCCTACACAAAAGAAGGGAATGTTCTGATTAAAATAACCTATCCCTGTTGAATGTTCAGGCAAAATTTTAAAAGCATCAAATAAAATGGTCAGTTCAAAAGTCCCTGTTAGAGGTTACAATGACAGTAAATGACAAATGCTTAGTTCTGTTGTATTAAACAGCAACTTTAATACCAAAGTTGTATATACTTTACATAATACAAAATGATACATTTATTTGCTTTATAGGTCTTCACACAGTCTCTCCTTTGTAGACCATCAGAACTCTACATTCATACAGTTTGTGAATCGCTGATATATCCACCCTACCTTAATAGGCTCCAGAACATCAAGTAATCTATGACCAACAGAGACACCATAATCCTGTGCCTTTGTTAAACTGCTCTGTGCCCTGGTTGGTGTGGCCTAGTTGTCTAGAGCATTGTCCATAAACCAAAAGGTTGTAGGTTCAATGGCCAGTCCGAGCACATGCATGAGCTGTGAATTCAGTCTTCAGTCAGGGCATGTGTGAGAAGGTGACCAATGTTTCTCTTTCACATTGTTGTTTTTCTCCTTCTCTCTCACCCTCCTTCCCCTCTATCTAAAATTAATAAGCAAAATCAACAACAAGAAAAAAAACCCTGCTCTTGTGAGAAGATAGTGTATCAAGTACTCATTTCAAAATATATAACATCTTAATAAAATGTTTGTTTTATTATTTGTGTATCATTTTTATATTAGATTCATCTTTGGATATGGTAGCTATAATATTCTCTTGTCATGATATATATTAGTATTATCGAGGATTAAAGAAAAAACACCATGACTCAATTTATTTAGGAAGTACACCTGTCACCACCATCTCTCATATATTCCACAGTTTCCAGGCAGCTTCAGGTTCCATGGCTTGTTCTTCTCACCCCAGGGCTTCGCTGTTGATGTCAGAGGGAAAGTCATGTTCTGAGGTGCCAAGGATATACCTAGAAGTGCAGAACTGTTAATCAGATGAAATTTTGACCAATGGAGAGTAGGAGCTGATGGATAAGTGTTCCTCTTTTAGTGGTTCTGTGTATATTTCTCTGGGATTGAGTTAGTGGTCATCCTGCTGATATCCAATGTAATAATGTATCTTCGATTGACTCCCCTCCTTCTGTGCTTAGTTGTCCACCCTACATTTTTACTCACAGAATTCTACTCCCCAAAATGAAGTCCTGGCCTTTTAGCTTTGGCCTCAGGTTCTAGGTCAGGGAGCTTCAACATTATCCATGAATAGTGTCTCTTCTCATTATGTTATGATGATATAATATACAAACACATGTATTTACAGCACTCTGCTCAGTTGACAAGGAATCATTCTTCATAAGAACAATTTTGAGCTTTAGTTATTACTTATTTTCTCCCCGTGTAGTAACTTTTTGCATTGCAGATATCAGATTCTAAATGCAAATCCAGAAAATAGGAAAGTATCAAACAGAAAAAATCTGAGAATAAATATATTTTTGTTTCTTAATATTATAGCATTTAACTAGATTCCATAATTTTAAAATTGTAATTAAAAATATTTTTATATAATACATGTTTACAGATAATTTGAGTGGCATAAAATATAAAGCAGAAATACTGTTTCTAATTTTAATTTCAATTCACTTTAACTTCAATCCAAGTTCAAGTGATTTAATTTTATACTTATAAAATCTAAATTTATTTTTATAAAATATTAGGCAATATCTATTGTGCACATAGATATCCTGCTTTTTTCCACATTCCAGGCCATGAGCATTTTCTCCTTTTTTACATAATAGCCTAGAAAAATATGACTTTTTCATGGTAACAAATCATTTGGCTGCACAGTTTTATCAAAGTTTGTTTTATTAATTCATTCTTGATGAATATTTAAGTATACCTTTACGCCTCTTCCTGTATATTTTCTCATAATAGTTTTCTGTACACTGAGTCACTCTGCCTGTGCCTGAGCATGTTAAAGTGTGCATGTGTGTGTCTGTCACCTATTTTTCTTCCAAGAACAGTAGTTTCTGTTTTTATACCTGAAGATGTGTTCATCTACCAATACTCTAATTGCTACCATCCACTCAACATCTGTGCTTCCATTTATTCTTTGATAAATTTAGCATGTGACACTTATTTTCACCATTTTTCCTATCACTGACTTTTTTAAACTACAATGTTCCTGTAGATGATACATTTAGCCATTGATCTTAACAATTCAGATAGCATTTATTCTCACTGTAACTTTACCTACTCAGTTCTATATAGTGTTCTTCAACTCTCAGGTCCACACTTATTTTAATATCAAAATTCATAATGTTTAAAACCTTAAAATAACTAATTATACTTTACTCTTATAATCCCCATTATGCCTTCACTTATCTCCTCACTTAAAATTTGTAACCCATAATTAAAAGCACTGTTTTGAAAACAACTGAATGTTTTCACACTTGTTCTTCTGCAACATACTTCTGGAAAAACCTCCTACATAGCTAAACCCAAATACTGAATCTCCTGTTATGCTTGTCCCTCTCACCTCCCCCTGAACCATCAGTTTGTCTTTCCTTGCTTGATGAGTTGTTCATATCTATATTCATGGAAGCCATAGTACCTCCTTTCTCATAAGACAGTTTGAACTGACTTCTCACCCCTCCCTAAAACACCGATCCCTTTTATCATTTTAATTTCTTCATCCCACATATCCTTCACATATGTCGTTTGGTCTTTTATAGCCATCTGTCCTTGAAGAAGTTGTTTTTCTCAAGATGTCTGATATCTGTGTTGTCAAGTAGAGTAATAGCTTCTTTCTCCTTATTTGATCTCATCATGTTTGAAACAAATATTTTCTCTTTCTTTCAAAACAGATTCTTCTTTTGATATCTGTGTTACTAAATCCTTTGCATTTCCACATAGGACTGCTCCTTCTCAGTTGCCATCTCAGGCTTTCCTCATCTGTGCATTCTCCACAGATTGGGATGGTTCAAATCCTGCTTTTGTAGGCCCCCCATTTTTTCTATCATATGATCTCTCCAGATCACCTTATCTGTCTCAAGGCATTCAATCTATCTCTAGTTCTCATATCTTCTTGGAATTCCAAACTTATTTATCCAACTGCTTACTTGTTGTCTTCACATGGTGATATTACACATTTATTTGCTTCTCGTGTAAAGGAGATTCCTCATTCTCTTGTCCTCAACATCTGGTTAGCTCTTCTTTCATCTACTTCATGTTATAAAATGACTCACCACAATTCTTCCTTTGAGAGGGATTATTTTAAGGTAATTTTCACACTTCTCTGTAATTGGAATTGCTTGACTAACTCTTAAATATAGTGGTTTGTGAGTTCCATACCTGTAGGTTCCAATCTAGTCCAGGCATTGGGATTTTAAAAAGTCCCCTCAGCCGACTGTAATTGAGAGTTGAGATGGAAAATCACTAGAAGGGAAGCTGAACCACATTGTTTCCCTTACAGGAGAGCAAAGACGGGTGATGTTCCTGAGCTGAGGCCCAATGCGCCATGCCTAGAGACCAACTTTCTTAACTTACTATTTGCCTTCCAGAAATTCACATATGACAAAGAGAACGGAGAGAGACACAGCACTTTCTGTTTCAAGGATTGAGTCTTTCATTTAAACATTTTCTGTTGGAATTTCATTGCACAGTCAGCTCTCAGTTTAGTTTCTTTGTGCTCTGTCCTTGGTTAACATAACACTTGACTCTCTGACAGTGTTTTCCAACTTCTAATCTCAGCAAATGAGAGCCAGGGTGTTAATTTTCTGCTTTCCTGAGGGTTGTAATCTTCTTTAATTCTTTTCTTATTAACCATCTCCACTCAGAAAAAGGTACTTGAACATCAAAATTTCCTGTTATATGCCTTTTTTAGGAAAATGGGCTTCACAAGCCCTATATTTGCACAACTGAAGAAGACTGCTCAAGGCAGTGGGGACATCTGCAAGGTTATCTTTCTCTTTCTTGGAGTTCAATTCAGTTGAACACTCATCCTACCAGATGAGACCAAAAAAGAAAAAAGAAAAATCAAAATTGACCTCTGTAGAGCCACCCATTTATGGAACCCTGCTATGGTGTTTTATGACTTCATCTGTTGATGCAACATTCTAGTTTGTTTTTCTCTATTTGTTAGGTTTTACTGTCTCACTGAGCTTTTACAAATTAGCTGCTTCCTCTCCCTTGAAGCCCTTTCTAGTGACAGGTACTGATGTTGGATCTAGACTGATTCGTGAGCCTGACTGGTGGGAAAGACTGTTCTGTTTCTCTGAGGATATTCAAGGTTAAAATGAGGACACTGCCAGAATGCAACTGGGCAAACTGTTCATACTTCCTGGGAAATGAGAGAACTTGGCATTTTTGGAGCCAGAAAATGGTACCTTTAAGCCACAGTAATTGGTCTACCACTGCAAGACCCTTGTTTTTCTTTGGCCTGTAGGGCATAGCATTGGGTATTTTTGTGACAAATAGAGGCTAATAGTGCTTTTCCCATTTGAAAAAATACTCGAGATATTGTTAAAGATTTATAGGACATATTGTAGGTTTTGTTACATACAAGGGAAGCCTGGATGCTTTGCAGATTCACCACAATAACAATAATGGCTTTATATTAAATAAAGCAGACCCTGTGTTTCCCTTTCTCATGATTCTACTGTGACAGCTAGACAGAGCATTTACTTCATATGACATTTTAGCAGCAGGACGACTACAGAATGTATTTGGCCTGTAACATCTCTCTTTGTGCAACAGCCAATTCTTTTTCATTTTCACTCTGACTGTTACCTGGTCTTGATGCATTCATCTCTATCTCTTCCTCAGTCTTTGGGTACTGAATCTTTGCTGCTTACCCATAAATTAGTAGAAGAATAAGGAAAAAAATTGAGGATTAGAAAAGAAAGGCAACTTGGGATTCAAAAATGACTTTTAAACATGATTGAAAAAAATAAGCAAACAGACAAATAATTAATAACATACTCTACTTATTGTAAAGAATCTTAATAGATTTTAGGTACTGAATCCAGGATAGCTAAAGGGTTTTTTATTGTTATTACATATAAAAATAATATGTAAGGCATTATGTTTTATCCACATATATAGGTCACCTGGTTATATTTTGGCTCACTCACAGGTCTTAGCTAATTTATTCACCTAGTAATCTTCTTGCTTATCCTTCCATTCAAGTCACTGGTTCTGACTTATGAAACCTTTAAGAATGCAACTTTCTCTAATTATTGGGAATAAGTCAGTTTATTGTATCTGGTCCTACACATTTTCTAAGTTGTTTGGATGCTATTACCTGTCAGACTCTTTCTAATAATCTCCATTTTGGAGATTTGGAATCTTTATTGGATATGGAAGCTGGTAGAAGTTTGGCTATTCTGCATGGACTTAAGGGACAATGCAGTTGCTGTGTTTAGACCATGTAGCACACTATGTGATTCATTTTATTTATGTTCCCACAATGCTCAAAAATGTAGTACAACTACAAAATATATTGTTGGACTTCTTTTGAAAACTAGAAAAAAAGGTCTGAGAGTTGTTACAGGGACATGGCAGGTGGAAGTTATATCATAAAAGCAGATTAGGCTCAGTATTATATGTCCCTAGAAACAAGTAGATCATGGGGAAGGCTTTGCCAGACTATCAAATTGGTTTTTCAAAGTCACTTTAACCAGCTCTCCAAGGACCAGGTCCTCTGTAGCTGAAACCTGGGTTATACAACCCATTAAGTAGACTCAGGGATAATGCCAATATCAGACCAATGAGGAATTTCAAATGATTCAGCTGCCATATACAGTAAAAAATACACCATCTATTATACTCTCCATTTCTATGCTTGATGTTCCAAGGCTGAATGCTTCTTGCTATACATGTGAAAATAAATATTTAATGAAGTAACTGGGGGCTCTTATTCTAGAAAGCTGAATAGATTTATTTTAAGTTTTGAAGATCTTCTGAATATTTCTTACTTTAAGTTCTTTTTTCTGAGTGCCTTTTACTTTAGGGCAAATAATGATTTCTATGCAGGCACTTTCAAATTCATTCAAAAAAATCAAAGCAGTTTGGAATTATTTTTAAATACATCTCTGTTTTATATACATATAATAATAAAAGGAAAATAACAGTTCAAGTATATAATTTCTTAATAGAAATTCAGATATAAGGTTCTACATAAAATTAAATTTGTTTTTCAAAGCTTTTGATTTCAGCACTGAGAAATGAATATTATTGGTATAATATTAATTTTAATGTTGGCAATTTTGTGATTAGAACTTAAATTTAGTATTTTTAAATCAAAACTTGAAATTTGAATTTCTAATCATCTTTTTTGCACTGTATCAGTTATGGTACTACACATAATAAATTAACAAAATTTAATGATTCTAAGGGTGTAAATGACATAGAAGTTCATTTATTCCCTTTAAAATGGCTCAGAAGTCAGCAGTAGAAGGCGAGTTTACTCCATGAGGATATGGAGAGGTCCAGATTCCTTGAATCCCGTAGCCCTTGCATACCCTGGATTCATGCCATCTTTATTGAGTGCAGTGAGCTCATTAGCTCCTAGAAAGGAGAAAGAAGATGCCCAAGCATAGTGGTGGAGGAAGTGACATAGAAGTTGTTTCAACATTACTTTCTTTCATTTCACAGTCATCTTGCCTTACCTAGTTACAAAGGAAAATTCAGATCCTAGCTGCATAGTTGTGTGCTCTGCTGAAACTCAAAGTATTCTCTTACTACATGGAATAAAGAGAATGCAAATGAGGACCTTTGCCACGCTAATGATTCTTTACTTTTTAAAATTTTAGTATATCAGCTTGGGAATTTGGAGACTATTTTCTTCCATGACTCTCAAGTTGTTTGCATAAGAAAGGAGGATATAAGAGTTCTTTTTTTTTTTCCTGCCTAGAACTCACATATAAAATATAGGGCCTTAAAAATAAGGGTACGTCACAAGCAAGAGGAGCCTAAGGAGACGTGAAGACTAAATGTAACGTAGCAGCCTGACTGCTTTCCAGGAACAGAAAAGGGACATCAGGTAGGGACAGGAAATGCAAATAAAATATAAATTCACATTAATAATAATGTATAATATTAGTTCATTAATTATAACAAAAGTACAATACTAATTAATATAAGATGTCAATAATAGAATAAGCAAAGTGTGATGATACAGCATATTTCTTTACTCTTTGCATTATTCTATAAGTATAAAAATGTTCTAAAATAAAAAGTTTATTAGTAAAACTTTTTATTTTATTAAATGTGGATTACTGTGTATTACACAACTATTTCTATAGCTTATCAAATGCAGGACATAAACATGACATGAAATACAGAAAACATGAAACTGCAATTTCAGAAGGAATTGGTTTAGATAATAAATCTGGAATCCAAATTGAGTAAAGTATAAAATAACAAAAGATAAAATGGTACAAAGATCTCATATCAGGATGAAGTACCAATTATTTATCAGCCTGAGTTTTAAATTATAATAAGTTTGCTTTATTCATCTGTGCTAAATTTAGAAGAGCAATTTATTTTGCTCATTTTTGTTAATAAAAAAGTCTGTCTTTGTTTTAAAGTGTATGGTTTTACACTTTAATGATTCCTTTGTTAGACTAGATGTAAATGATCTAATTGTTATTTTTGTTTTAAGACTTGCAGAATGCTTTGATAAACTATTTGTTCATCTATATCACACTCCTAAAATAAGTCTTCAGACACACATTTATAAAGAAAAAATTACTAATGTGCTATTTTTTAGCACAGCTATTTTTTATTATAGTGGATCAAGTAAAATATCAAATGCTGTTTCATAGAAACAAGAGGTTTTATTTCATGGAACCCTTTTAGTAACAAAGAGGTTATGTTTGACATTAACTTTATTACAGCCATTAAGATAAAAAATGTTGAGCTCATTTAAATTTAGAATCTAATTGCCATAAGAAAAAAAGAGACTATATTTTGTTAGATCAACTAAACTATAATTGAAAAAAATTTTAATTCTTAAAAATTATTCATATTTGGTTACATTAAATAAATAAGTAAACAGCCCAGTACCTGCAATAGAGCTCAAATGTATGGAGAAACAGGGCTTTCTAAGTTTGTGTATTTCCTAGATGACGTTCATTTTCTTTCCTAATTTATTCTTTGTTGATTTAAGAAGCAATAAGGACATTCATTTTTCCTAAAATAAATGACTATAAGTCCTTGCTAAACTCTTTTTAGATAAGGATTATATTTTGGTTAGCCTGGTTTTGCTTTTAAGAAACAGAAACTGTAGGTAACTGTCTCCTTTTCTCTTGCTGCTTTTAAGATTTTCTTCTTATCTTTGACCTTGGGTAATATAATTATGATGTGCCTTGGTGTGTGCTTCCTTGGGTGCAATTTCTTTGGGATTCTCTTAGCTTACAGACTTCCTGGAAGTCTATTTCCTTTGCCAGACTGGGGAAGTTCTTCTTCATTATGTTTTCAGATAAGTTTTTCATTTCTTGCTCTTCCTTTTCGCCTCTGGCACTATGTTGGAAGATTTCAGATGTTGGAAGATTTAAAGTTGTCCCAGAGGTTCCTAAGCCTCTCCTCATTTGTTTTAAATTCTAGTTTCTTCATTCTGTTCTGGTTGAATATTTATTTCTTCCTTTTGTTTAAAACCATTGATGTGAGTCCTGGTTTCCTTCCCTTCATTCTTGGTTCCCTGTATATTTTTCTTTATTTTACTTTTCATAACAAAATTGAAAGTCCTGGCTGACAAAGGTGAAGGGATTAAGAAGCACAAATTTGTGGTTACAAAATAGTCAAGGGGTTGTAAAGTACAGCATAAGGAACAAAGTCAATAGTAATAATACAGTCAATTGCAATAATTAAGAATTTTACACATTGATCAACAAATTAACATGAAAAACTGAATGAAAAGAAAGATATATATATATTTACTAGACAGTGAACATTTTTTTTGAGATTTTTACTGACCTCATAACCTCTCACAATGTTGGGAAGAAAAAGAGATTATTTTTTGTAGTAGAATGAGGGGGGATGGATGACTTTCTATTTGTTATCATGACATAATATTGTCAATATTGATTTCTATGTTATCTAATATTCCTGAAAACTTATCTCTAGACTTTCAAGCAATGGATTTGGAAAAGTAACTTGGAATGTTTCCAGACATAATCATTTATGATGCCTTAGTCACATTATTTTAGAATTACATAGAATTTATTCAGGGTAATAATTTTTATTGAGTAAAACTGGAACCTGTAAAGAAATTGAAAAGACAAACTATAAATAAGCAAATATCTACACAAATAAAACTAATTCTGCAATCTACAGATTCTCTGATAAACTTCATGAAGTAGCTATGGGTCCTAGTCCATAAACATAGGTATTCAATGAATAACTCATTTAGTTATTTTTTAATTAACTTAATCTGAATGAAGCTCACTATGATCCTAAGCTCATGGAAAATTCAATCTCACTCACTGCACACAATTCAGTCTCACTCACTCCTCACATTGAGTGAGGTTGCAGGAGTATTAGGTAACATCACAGCATCAGATGTCCAGCCATTGGTCACTGGTCTTTGTTTACTGGTTAGAGATTAATGCACCAGTTGTCAAATTCTGTTCACATCATAGACTCTGCTGTTTCCATGAGGCACTTGAACATGGGAATCGTCATCATAGAAAGGACTGCTGTCTGTCCTTTAACATTCATTTTCTCCTTTCATAATGTAATTTTAGTTGGGCATGCTGCAACATCTAGGCATTATTTGAATATGTATGACTATATGGCTAAGTTCTTTTCAATGGAATATGAAAGAAAGTAATGTTTTAGGCCTATATTATAGACTGCCCATGATTTACCTAAAATTTAATTTTTTTAAGAAAACTTAAGAAATTAGAAGTGCTTTACATTTATTGGTATATTAACTTTTAAATGCTGAAAATTAAACTTTAGCTATAGTCTATAAACTTTGATTCCCAGTTAATTTAGTTAAAAGAGTACAGTTTACAACTGTGCATTTTTAGAAGAAAAAAATTACACCTAATTGCAACATTGTAATTCTGTCCTCAGTAGAGCAAATGTCCTGTCTGTGTTCTTATGGATACACATAGTTTTCTTAGCTGCAACTATACAATATTTAGCCAAGTTCGACTTTTCAATTGAATTTTTTATATTGTATTTTCTATTTGCTACATAGTCTTCATACTTGCCTATTTAACAAGAAAAATATGACAGTACTTAGAAAATTTAATAATGCCATAACTGGTAACTATGTTTAAATAACTTTTTTTATTATAAATAATAATGTTATTAGCAAATACAAACTTATTTCCTTTCTCTTCCAGGGATCACTTATCTAGAAGTGTATTCCATTTACAAAATAAGTTGAATAAAAGAATAATCAGAAAGCATAATTTATTTTTTTAATATCATTGTAAAACATTAACTTTACTCTGGATATAAAAATTAATAGTTTGGTCTTACTCTAAAATTGTAAAAAATGCTCATGTATGACCTCATAATATGTTTTAAGCCTGTTATCAATATTTTACTCTTTCCTCCAGCTCATGTCTTTTACTAACATCTAATCTACCATCAACAATCTAGCATTAACAGACTGAAGCTTGACACTTGTGTACTTAAAGAAAGTAGCATCGGTAACTAGGTCCATATTTAATCCATGATCAAGGCAATCTCCAGGCATTAAATTCATGCTAACACAAAGTATGCTGCTGATGGGCCATGACTTCTGAATGAGAATCCTTTTGGATGTACCACTGATAGGTCTCTATGGAATATATCTGATAAAGAATATCTCTCTAGAGAGCCAGTGAGATAAAGGCTGAGAGTTTGTGCTCTGTAAGTTTAAAAGGAATCAGTCTATTTTTAAAACAATTATTAAATGTGTTGGCATAGCATTGTTTAATGTAATTATATAAGTTTCAGGTATACAGTTCTATAACACACTGTCTGTCTATTGCATTGTGTGCTCACCACCTGAAGGTAAGTTCCTTTGGTCACCGTGTACTGGTAGTTGACTCCCTTTACCCACTTTTCCCTCCCTCATTCCCATCCCCTTTGGTAATCACCATACTGTTGTCTGTGTTTATATGTTTTCTTTGTTTCTTTTTTTAGTCATTTGTTGCTTTCTGTTTTGTATTCCACATATGAATACAGTCATGCTTTTTAATTTTTTTCCTTCTGAGTTATTTTGCTTAGCATGATATTCTCAAGATTCATCCATGCTCTTGCAAATGGCAGTATTTAATCTTCTCTTATGGCTGAGTAGTATTCCATTGTTTTCACAACACTTAGGTTGTTTCCATGTCTTATCTACAACAACTGATGCTGCAATGAACATAGGGATAAATATATCTGTAGCAATAAATATTTGCACATTTTTTAGGTAGATACTCAGAAGAGAAACTGCCTAGGCTTAAAAACATGTAGAATAATATCTAGTCCATAAAATAGACTGAAGGACTGTTGTGATTGCTCTATGTGCTGTTACCCTCTGTTTTTTCAAAAAATGTACTAACATTTTTCATTTTCTTTTCATCATTTTGTAATGGATTTGGGGGGGCAGATAAGTTGATCAGGTAACTGTATGAGTGAAACTGATACTCGACCAAAGGGAATTCACAAAGACATTTAGTGTTGGAGGTAGATTAACAACTGGATAAGGTTCTAGAATACTCCCTTTTTGTGGATAGAATTAGTATATTTCTGTGGTATTATGGAAAGTTGCATTTATAGTTGAGAAGGCTTTTTAAAAATTGCACAAGGTGTATGTTTTTGTTTGTCTCATTTCTCCTTACAACTCAATTGTCTATACTTTCCGTGTAGTTTAATTTTGTCTGACTACAAAAACCTTTACTTTGTCCTAGTTTTTGTCTTGGGCATATAGCATTTCCCATATGTGGTACGAATACTGATTTCAAGTTCCCAAGGTTTTAGTAACCAGTTTGCCACATTTCTGGAAATTTCCGAATTTGCTCCTGTGAATCAGCACTTTTCCAGAGCTACTAGGACTCCCTCTTTCTAGCCCTCTGAAACTATTGAACAAAAATTATTCTTTCATGGACTGATTGTTTTTAAGGAGGTAATAAAAAACAGCTTCACATTATCCCATTATATTTGTGATAAACACAAAACAGAAGGAAATCTCTATTCTGTTTAGCGGAAACATATTAGATAAAAAATTAGTAGGCAATGGGCATTTGTTATCAGCTATGAAAAATAAAGGTACCTACTGCTTACAACATAAATTTTCCCAAACAACTATATGGACTGAAGAAAATCTACCTGCCCTGTGTATGAAAACTAGACATTGATACTAATACTAAATATTCATAGTAAGGCCTTTAAAAATATCCATAAAACAAGCAAATGTGGACATTATTCCCATGGCGTCAAACATTTTAACTTTTAATAGTATTTACTCCAGGAGAAAAAAGTCTTACTTGTAATATAAAGAGTCTAGAAATAATGGCCCTCTAAAATAAGTGAACAAAAAAATGCAATGTGGACAACTAATAAATTTATAGGTATGATAGATAATTTAAGTGAATATCCAAGGGATTTGTTTTTTAAAGAATTAAAGTTAAAATGGTAAAAATTAGAATAAAAAATAGTGAAAATAACAATAATTGAGTTCATAATGAAAACTAAAAAAAGTTAGAAAAATAGATAGGTTTAAGTATGTGTTTAAAATGATTTATACTTATACAAATTTACTCAAAAGTGAAGTTGAATATCGTAAAATTTCATGCTCAACAAATTATATTAAAACTATAAAGTAAAAAAATTCTAAAATTAAAAATATAAAAGCAATTAAGAGACTAAATGAAAATTGAATATATAAAAATAGAGATAGTTTACATACTAAAGAGATATATTATTTAATATTGATAAATCTAGCAATGTAAATTACATAAACTATTCTAAGATAAAGGTCTTAGGTCTGTAGGTCCTAAGATCTACAGAAAGGTGGTGAAAATGCATTTAATAAGTACTTAAAATCATTATGTATATGCTAATCAGTGGGATAAAGTATGGAAAGTAATAGAAAAACTATAAAAAGTATATATATACTTTATTATTATGGTTTACTGTATATTTTTAATAACAAAACTAGGAATCTAAGAGCTAAAAAGTTAATTTTCATAAATAATAACTAAAGTTTAATTTCTAGAATTTTATAAATTTCTTAGGTAGTGTTAAAAATACCAATTCACAATTCCATAATCTTGTATAAGTTTTGGTGACTAAGACCTGAAAATATTGTAGCCTGTGGCCCTTTTTTGAGTGGCTATGAAGGAATGATATTTATGAATATCAGTGATATATTTTGTGGATAAAAAGACTAAAGTACTTTTTAATCCCGATATCTGAATCACAAAGAAATGAAGAAAATAAAGATAATTAGCAGAACGTTCAGATCTCAGACTGAAGAAACTTGCAATTCTTAGGGAAAATATATCAAAAAGGAAGAGTTAGTTTTTTTATAAGTTGGGATACATTATGCTTTCCTTGTCCTTCTTTCCTTATTCTACATCTCGATTTTTACTGCTTTTATGGGAGAGAAGATCCCTTGAAAGTTGCACAGCCCACTGTATGTCAGTAATTGAATAAACACAGCAGGAGGGCATCAGATCTGAAAAAACACTTATCACTTCATGTTTAAATATTCCTAATATATGTATTTAACATGCAAAGGAAACTTCCATTTAATTACATAAACTTGTTTTGAATAATGCAGAAATGTTAAGGGACTCTAAAACTCATGGGTAGGAAGTGGCCTAAATGCTTTAAATTTAGACTTTCTCATTTGGAAATATATTGGAAAAAAGCATGTAATAAATGCTGGTAAAATAAATACTCATTATGAATTGCAGTGTTAATTCATCATTGTGTTTTCTATGTAAACTCTCTTAATAAGTACTTATTAGGGATATAGTGAATTATTTGGTTAGGGAAGTGTGTTGCATCTGTGTTTTTTGACTGTTGTAGGTCATTAAGGGCAGCAAACATTGCTCAAAGGTGTTGTAAACTGAGAAATGTGAATTTTATCTTTACCTTTGGTTTTCATTTCACTTGGGATTAGTTCCTGAAGAGCACTGTATATACTTGTTACTGTGCAGAATGGGGTATGGCCACTTGTCGCCGTGTACCAACATACCATGAAGATATATGAGGAAGGAAACAGGTTTTTATTAACAAGAAACCCAATTTGAAGGAGCCAAAAACATTTCTGCTCCAAGCCAACCTCATCCACAACACACAGCAAATCAGCCACTCCCAGGGAAATTACAGTTTAAGACCAAATCCAGGGATTGCCCTTTACAGCTTATTTGTCCCTTGGGAGCTTCAGACAGCAGCACACTCCACGTCCCAGCTCCAGGCTCTCTGGTGTGCACTCCCGAGGTCAGTGTCTGCATCGTGTCTCCCAGCTCTCTCTCCGACTGATCTCTGAGGTGTGCTGCCAGCTCACTCCAGATGGTCATGCAGTGAAAGCTCCATCTGTGAGGCCCTGGAGCCTGAGGCTGCCGTTGCTCCCGGGCTTCCCTGTGCTGCTCTGACTCCGTGCACTTCTCTCAGGGAGGGAGAGTGGAAGCAGTCCAGGACCCATGCACTGTGTTGCACCGAGTCTCTGCGTCTCAGGAAGAGAAGCATATGTTTCAGCATGGGACTCTGCCTCCGGGATCTGACGTCTGACTGTGAGGCCTAAGTTCCAAATGGGGTCAGTCTCTGTCAAGCAAGCTAGGTCTCTGTCCTCTCTGCAAGCACTTCCCAATTGGGGACACAAAGCAAGCCTGGGTGAGGGTCCAGCTTTTTAACCAATAGCCATGTTTGTCTTTACCCTCTTTTCCAGGCAGGGGCAGAAGTCCCCAGTCACCCTGTGCAGGCTCCAGCCCCAGCACAGCTCACTCCAGTGCTTTGTAGCCTCTGTCACAAGCTGGTAGACCCGAGGATGTGGGCTATTAAGCCCCAATGGCAGTATTTTTATGTTTTTTAAAAATTAATTTATTTAATTGTTGTTCAAGTATAGTTTTCTGTCTTTTACTCCCATCCCAGCCCACCCCCCCCCCCCCAGTGCTCCCCACCTCTCTCCCATCCCCTCCCCCCTAGTTTTTGTCCATGTGTCCTTTATACCTATTCCTGTAAACCCTTCCCCCTTTCCCCTGAAATTCCCTCCCCTCTCCCCTCTGGACACTGTCACCCTGTTCTCTATTTCAGTGTCTTTGGTTATATTTTGCCTGCTTACTTGTATCTATCTCACCTTTAACAGGAACCAAATGTAGTTTTAATTGCTCAAGCTCTCTGTCCCTCCTCCTGCTAGCAGCATTGTGTTTATTTTAGCCTCTTTCCCTCGCATTTTCCCTTTCTCAGGCAGACCCTTCCTTTGCAGAAGGCAGGCTGCTTTAATCTACCACCTTGGCTCCCTTCTGTGGGCAGGGGGGTGTTGGCTCTGGGGCCCCTAGGTAATTTTGGGGGGATGCTTATTTTTTCCTGCCTGTTTCATTCTGGTGAACTTTCCATTCTTTACATTAACTATATAATTTTGCAAAATGGGGGAAAAGTATAATAAATATCAAAAATGAATAAAACGCGGCCCGTTGCTATCTTTTATGTATCCAAACCTTGTTACCTATTCACTGTGTTGAGTAATAGAAGAAAGTTGATATGAAGAAAGAAAATAACCATCTTTTTATTTCAGCAGTCAAGTTTATTTGCTTTTTTGGTTGCTACCACTTTATCAGTTGGAAAAACAACTTTTCCCATGGGCAAAAATTTTCACAATAGAAAAACTGATTTATGTGTATAGTGGACATGGTTGTATTGTACAGAGCTAATATTACCAGGGGATATATGTGAGAAGTATTCTAATTTTTACTTAATGTAATCTAGTGAAAAGAATACCCCATAATATCCTTCCAAAGTTGATACCTATTGTGATTGGAACATTTTGTGTCAGATGATTAATACATTATAGTAACAATTCACCAAGGCATGAGGCTAATTGTATAATTGGAATTTATTTTCCTATGCTACTACCTGTTTAGTTTATTTTCTAAAAGTAATTGTATTTTAGGAGCAGCTGCTTTTGATAAACAAGTCCAATATCTTTAATCTAGATTGTGTTTCCCCTAATTCCTACAGTTGTAGGAATAATAAACATAATAACCATTTTTCAATTGTGTGTGTTTTGGACAATCAGGAATCTGGAATATGAGGACATCATAAATAGATTTACTCAACAATTAGTGAATGCCCATTTATGGCAAGTTTTCTGGATAGGGAAAGACAATAAGATAGTTGTTAAGAATTCTTGCGGTTGAATCTGGTTTCCACCATTTAACAGCATCAGGCCTTCAGCAAATTGCTTAAATTTTAATTGTCTCAACTTCATCTGGAGATGAGAATAGATAACTATCTTTCTCAGGTTTTTGTGAGGTTCACATGAGTTATTTAGGCTTTTCTTAGTGCATGGCGTATTTTATACACATTAAGTAATTATACAGAAATAGTATCACTATAACCTATATATATATAAATCATTGTTGGGAACAGCCCTGCCTGGTTTCAGGAGCTGTAACCCCCCACGGCTAAGGCTCAGTGAGCCACCTTCAGACCTTAAGGCACTAAGGAGACTAAGCTTATTTTCCTGGCAGGAGCACCGCTGCTGCTCCTTTTTCCATAACTAGCTTCCAATGCTTGACAGTCAATGACGGGTAAGATTCCACAAGGGGGGAACCACCTAAGACAGGCACGATCACCTAGAGGCCCCAGGAAAGGACTTGGGGGGCTATGGAGAAAGGGGGTGATGGACCCTCACCCCTTGAGCTTTGACAGAGCCTGAGTCCTCTGTCTGTGAGAAGTCTCCCAGAATTCCTTGGCTATCTGCCTCCTCTGCCTGACTTAAGCCTGAAAACAGTGACAGAGGGTGGTGCAGCCCTCTGCTGGGAATGGTGGGCTCCCTGGGTGATCAGGCCTGAGAAAGGATATATAAAATCCTGTGAAGCCTGCTTTACTAAGATTGCTCTTAGTTAAATGATAAAGGTCCGGGTAGAAAATGAATTTGTTTTCCCAAAGTTTTGTAGCCATTTAGCTGATAAACCCTGACTTAGAAGAAGCCCTAATAGTTCTATGTATGTTATCCACTGTTTACTGCCTGACAGTAATGTTTAATGTAATGATTAATAAGTTGTACCTGAACTCCTGCACAAAAAAAAAACAAACCAAAAAACAATAAAAACCTGTCTAGGCAAGGGTCAACGCACTCTCCCCTTGAGAGGGTGGCCAGGCCAGAGAGGCGCTCCCCCATTGAGAGAGTAGCCATGCCGTCCCTTTTCCTCCATAGGACTCAGTAGTCTGTGTGAATTTGTCTTGACTTTCCATCCATAACACTGCAGGCACTGCAGGCCGGTGCACGTGTCAATCGTGCAATCACTTTTTCTTTGTAGTTCTTCCTCTCTGTAAAATCTTCTGTCATGAATGACCAGACAATTTCTTGCATTCTTTATTTTGTCACTCTCTTTTCTTCTTTCTTCCTCTTGTTTTGCTTCTGAGAGCGATGTCGAGTACTTGAATCATATCTAGGATGTTGCTAGTACATGTACTACCAGGAACAGTATTGTTCTGTAAATAATGGAGGTCAGGTTTTAAAGTAGAGAGCATCCCTATTTCAACTACAAAGTGTTCAACAATAGGTATTTTCCATTCAGGGTGATGTTCAGCAGAAAAATTTCAGCTATAACTCTTCAGCATTCTGCTATATCTCATTTCTGTTTTTGTGAGTCCTCATTTCTTCTGAAAAGTGGAATCTTAAATGTTTGCCAGGTTTCACATTATAGAAAAGTGGTTTTCTGACAGTGTACTCTAAAAAATATTTTTGTTTAACTCATGGGATATTATTTTTTCTTACTATAAAATCCCCACTAAAGGGAGGTTGTGACGTGGCTTGATCTGGTTTACAGTGTAATGGTCTGATGTTGGAATTCTGCCTGGAGTGTTAGGACCCAATTACATAGCCCAGCTCTCCTGAATCCCAGTTGTGTTACTTGGGATAGGGTACTCACCTTTTAAGTTTTAGTTTCTTTTCAAGCATAGTGATTTAAAAAATACCTCATAGTATCATTATTTGAATTAAACTGCATGTAATACTTAGCATAGTGACAGTATATGGAAAAAACAATAATTGATGCTATTATTTTAGAATTAAAATACACATGACTTGGTAATATGCATATCTTATTTCTAGACTGCATATAGACCAACCCTTCGTGGTTCATTTCATTATTTAGCATCATATTAGGCATATAATAAAAACTTTACACACTACTTTTTACTGTTTTTTCCTAAGAAATGTAATGATAATAAGAATTCATTCATTCCTTATAGCAGATCACCTAATGGCTCAATTTTTTAGGGAAATAGTAATGAGATGTGTGTTACTGTGTGACAGAATATTAGCAGTTTCATCTTTTTGCTTGGGATATGTCAGCTGTATGTTGAAATAGTCATTCTGTTTCCATGTATAAATTAAACATATATTCTAAGTCTGCTAAAGTTCTATATTTTTATATTTTTAAAAAGTACTAGACCAAAAGGCAAGAGAATAAAAACAAATAAGTTTTAAAGTTATACTTGCTGAATGTAACAAATATAACTAAAATGAAACCAGTAAGTGAAATTCAGAAAGATTAATTTTAGTTAAGAAAATACACTTAACTCTAAGAAATGTTGGGAATTAACTGTTTTTCTCCATGGGACAGAGGCTTTTTGCCCCCAGCAATCTTCAGACAGGATGAAAGTTTTTGTCAGATCATCCTATGATGATATGAGTTAAACCTAGTTGTTTTAGATAACCGAATCCAAGAGATTTTTTTAAAAAATCTGAGTCACGTGGAGAGCAGGACCTGAAGCCGTGTTTGGAATGTGAGCCTCGCAGTGTGGCAGGCAGGTTGTGCTTATCCGAGGGTGACACCACCCTCTCAGCAAGTGACGTAAACACGTACGCCCATCAGAGCTGAGCTGACATAAACGTGCGCCTGTCAGAGCTGATCTATTCAACATGCATCTATCGGGACTGAGCAAAATAACGTGTGCTGATCCAAGTTAAGAAAAACAGGTTTATAAGAAATTGTGCGAAATCAACATGACTGTGCAACAAAAGAATCATAAAAGCAGAGGCTTCAGACCATGGATGATGCATCTGGAGAGTAAGTCACTTTGAGATGTGTCCTGCACGTCCACTTCAGGACTATGCTGTGCTTCTGTCCTTTGACTCTGCCTTGCCAGACACCGACCGCCCAGCCCGATTGCCTCCCAGACCTGAACTTTATCTCTACATGAGACATTATGCATGAATGGGCTTGCTTTCATAATGAAGGTGCCAATCACCTGTTGCTGCCCATAGCTGTGGCCTTCTGAATCATCTGAATAGTTTCTGTGGAGGAATGTTCAAGCTTAACACAGAATTTGACGGAGATTTGTTGCTCTACTTCCACAGTCATTTTGGATGTGATGACCTACAGTACACATGCTCACTCAGCAGTGTCTACCATCCCCACTGATTAGTACAGTGAAGTGGTCATTTTTCTTGCATGTGTATTCCAGTCCACCTTCCTTGGCTGCCCGGTTATATCGATGTAACCTGCTCTCATTATATTAACAATGGCTGGACTTTTTCCAGACAAACTTTGATATATATATATGAGAGAGCGTGTGTGTGTGTGTGTGTGTGTGTGTGTGCGCGTATGAACCTTTACAACTGTAACCTAAACATTTATTTTCCTTTTGCCAATAATTTAATTTGTTAGTATGTTCTGTTATCACTATAAAACATTTTCATTTGATTATTTGGCAAAATGTAAAACAAAAGAAATATATTCACAATTGTAATTTATCATGCATTATAGTGTAGCTAGAATAACCAGATAAAATATAGAATGCCTAGTTGAATTTAATTTTAAAAAATTAAAAAGTTTTTCAGTATAAACATGTCTTTACTATTAACTTTTTTATGTGATAAATCCAGTGGTCTTAACTCTAATGCAGGGGTATCAAACTCATTTTCTCTGGGGGCCACATCAGCCTCATGGTTGCCTTCAAAAGGCCAAATGTAATTTTAGGACTGTATAAATGTAACTACTCCTTAACAGTTAAGCAACCGCACTGCTGCTGGGTAGAAACAAGGTGGCTGGTCGGATAAAACACGGTGGAGGGCTGGATTCAGCCCGTGGGCCCTGTGTTTGCTACCTGTACTCTAAAGTATACCACACAGTAATTCTCTTTTGAAGATGGTAGAATATTTAATATTTTATATTTGCATATGTACAAAATAATTTTTGTTCAGCAAAATTATCCTTGGTATCACAGTTTGTCCTCATTATGTTGAGTGTAAGATTTCTAATAGTATCTCCTAACTAATGAATGCATTGTTATTATTTTAAATATATACTAAAGCATATGCTATATTATCAGAGAGTAAAATCTGCATTGGCGGAGAGAATGCTTTTGTCAGTACCTAGCATTTTGTGTATGTGTGTTGTTGCTTTTGGATTAATATGTGATTCAACTTTATTTTATTTATTCATTTTTATTTCATAACATATTTTCCAAACTTAAATAGACTGTAGGCATGTATAAATTCTCAGCCTATTTCCTAAAATAAATCTTTGGTGTAGAGATTTCTTTTACAAGTGCATTTGAATATGTGTTTTATCAATTTGTTTTTTCAAGTCCGTTAAACAATGTTGAACTATTTTCCTCTCTGAAGAAATAGGCAGTTGATTCAAAATGTCAATAATAATTTTTTTAAAGATTTTATTTATTTATTTTTAGAGAAGGGAAGGGATAGAGAAGAGAAGGAGAGGAACATCAATGTGTGGTTGCCTCTTGCATGTCCCCTACTGGGTACCTGGCCCGCAACCCAGGCATGTGCCCTAAACTAGGAATTGAACTGGTGACCTTTTGATCCTCAGGCTGGCGCTGAGTCCACTGAGCCACACCAGCCAGGACTAATACTAATTTCTTAACATTATATTCTTTCTACTACTAGTATTGTTAGTGGTACTATTAATAAGCTTGTTTATATATGGCATAGATATTTTTTATTCATTATTGGTTTATAAGTTAGATTTGCTCTTAAGATATACCTGATAGTAATATATTATAATGCCTTAAAAATAGCATGTTTTCTTCCAGTTTTTTAAGTGTTAAGGGATTTATCACATTCTCTTCTTTAAATTAAAAAAAAAAAAAACTGTTAGCATATTGGGTACCTGTAGATCCCTGAGGAGACATATAGGATTACTGTCTCTGGTTATAAAGCTGTACTGTTTTTTTATTTAGAGTCAGTGGTTTCATGTGTGGGGGGTATTCATATGGAGGAAAGACCAGTTTGATTTTTTTCTGAATAATTTCTTTTGGAGTAAATACCAGTTCAAGGAAAATTAAGACACACTTACTCTATATTGGTCATATACATTCAAGTTTAGTACCTGTACTTTTCTACAGATACTTTGTAACAGAAAATTTTATTTATCTGTTTTATGTTGTCATATTAGAACATAATATTCTGAAAAATGGGGAGAGGTAGAGTAGTACAAAATTATTTTGATATTTTAATACCAAATTACAACCTCCAAAACAAAAATCTCGTCACTGGCTTACACTCTCTGGCATGCGCTGACACCGACCCCTAGTGGTAAGATAGTCTGTCCACTGTGTGTTTCTCTTGCTCCTCAATTTTTTGTGTTTGTGGGGGGCAGTAAGCATATGAATTACAATAGAGGACTAATATCCAGATTAAGTAGTTAAATGAGAAGATGAAACAAGAATTTTAAGAATTAAACTTTATGCTACTTAATGTTCCTAGAAAACGTAGTAATTGTTAAAAGTTCTGAATGAATTAATTTGCATGATGAATTTAACAAATAACTACTTACATTAAAATTACAGGTACCTTTCATAGACGTAGGGAAACAGAAAATGTAGAATTTGAAGCTGTCATTTTAAATGAATTTATATTTGTTTTAATAATTTTACCCTTTGTAGTTTAAGTCTCAAAAGATATGTTCCAATGAGTGCTTAATCTGCTTAAGATATTACAGGTAAAGATTAATTTACTCTAGATGGCTACAATAGCATTAGCACTTTTAAAATGTGCATTGCAAGGCTTTTGGTATGGGAGCACAATAGGAAATAGTGTCAAATGTTATTAACACACCACATAGCATGAACAACTAAGCGTAATATGTTTCCCTTTCTGTGTTTCATTTTAATAAAACCCTATATTGTTTCAATATTTAATGCAGTTAACAACAGTAATATGAATAAACCATTAGATCATTAGCTTTTTTCCACCTGGAGTATAGTTGAGGGTCATTATGTTTTGAATAATTTTAATACAAAATCCTGACCTACTATGATTATTTTTCAGGAAATATTGTCATGCTGGTTTTTTAAAACTGTGCATTGCATTTAAAAGGTATAAGACCATAGTAGAAAGAATTAATATAATATATTATAAAGAATATATGACCTCAGGGATCATTCTATGGATTGCACCTCTGTGGAGTGCTATTAGGAGTTTGCACTATGAAGTACTGACTCAAAAAATTAAGGGACTTGTTAGATTTAAATGATTAAAAGACTTTTTTTCCTATAGATACCTTAGCATCTTTAATATTTGAATGCCTGGCTCTTTGAGAAAGGGATATAGAATGCAGTGTTTTCCAAATTAATCTAATGCAGACATTTTGCAAGCAGTATACAATTGAAATAATATAGAAAATGCTGACCTTTCTGTTTCCTCAAATTCTTTGTATGTTTTCTTCTCTATGATTTCCACACTGTGTTTTTGTTGATATACATGTGCAAGGGTGTATGTAAGGTCAAATAGCTGACTGTGGTAATATAAAAATGAGATTTTCCCCTCAAATATGTAAAACGGAAAGTAAGTATGTCTCTCCTTGAAGGTGAATAGTTCTCATCTCCTGCAGCTTTATTGGAAAGACATCTATATCACTTTAGTATTTTCCTTAAAGCTGCTACATACAAAAATTTTGCTCCGGTATTAAATACAGATTTATCTCCAGTGCAAGATCTGAGAGAGGATGTGATCCTACCCCTCTTCTCTGCTAGATCATTAGCATGCTTGGGCACAAAATGTCCTTTTTCTTAAATGGCAACCAAATATAGGCCTATAAAACTGCAGAACTTCTCCCCAAACCTCTGCCTTCTGCTTAAATGGATACTGAACTTCCTGTTTTTGTATATTTTTAAGTTGTATACTCCAGACTCTAGTAACTGGTAAAAAATTTAAAAGCTTTATGCTTTTCAATGGCAACTATAAAAGGTTTCATTTTTTTTGTAACATTTATTTTTTATATTGGAACCATTTTTCAAGTTAATTAAACCAAAATAAATATTCAGAATATTGAAGGCCTCCACATTAGTTGCATTGTTTACTTGTAGAAATTATTAGTTATTTTTCTTTTAATTATTCAGTGATTTTTCATGCCTTTAACAGCACTTAAATATATCCTATGATTTTACCCTCTAATAAAGTTAATAGCCTAAGTTATTCAATTATTAAATGTGCATTTCCCCATTGACATATTTATTACAGTTTGAATAGTGTCTTCCAAAGTTGTATTTTGAAGAAAAAGTTTATTATTTTTAGATATCTAGCAATAATAAAAACATTAACTTTCTAAATAACTATATTTTCAGGGAATTGATCCCTTCTCAAGGCATGGAGCATTCTTTCTTTAATTTTCTTTTTTTTTAATTTGTTACATATTTAACTAAATTCAATTAATTTTTTAACATGTTTTATTCACACACAGTTTTTTGCCTTTTATGCCTATGATGGTTAGTCATGTTGAGCATCTTTTCATATGTCTCTAGACTCTTTGTATGTCTTCCTTAGAGAAGTGTCTATTCATATCATTTGCCTAAATTTTAATTGGAATGTTTATCTTCCTGGTGGTGAGTTGTATGAGTTCTTTATTTTTTGGTGAGCTAAATAAAGGCTTTACCAATGTGGGTATAGATCGGAGCTCAGCATGTAGTTCTTAGACTCTGTAATAAAGTAAGTCTGTATTTTCCAAAGGTTTTCTCCAAATATTCTATTATTTTATCTTCACATACACTCACAAAACAGTGAAGAAAGTGAGTACCAGTTGTTTTCAATTTGGAATGACATAAATGATTTAGGTCATATGTAAGGGGGTAGGATTTGTTTATTTAAGTAAAAATTCTCAATCCAGAGGAAATGCAAAGTAAGATTCTAGAGACATAGGGTTAGTTTATGCCTTCAAATCATAGGTGAGGTTTTGCTTTTGTTTTCAACTGGAACTTTTTGTTAAACTCTTATAAAAAATCCGTATGGTAACATTACTTCAGGCAGATATTAAGAAGAACAAGTTACATTTTTCTCCCTTATTTGCTAAGGTAATTAGTGTCATGTAAGTTATTGTTAATAATATAAAGTGGCATAAGAGTTGAGATTTTAAGTCTCTTGGGACTTTATCCGTTCTTTTATAATTATATTTCAACTAGGTTCAAGATTTTATTCAATTGATTGTAATTGCAAAAATCACATATTTTAATGCTTCAACATTCAAGTCTTATGAAATATATTCATTGGCTTTGTGAAGACATAACCTAGCAGACAAAATAGAGACTTGAAAAAAATTGAAATTTCAGTCATGTAGACTTATTTAAGGTTTTTAACCTCTTCACTCATATTTCTTCAGAATAATATATAATTATTATAAAATGAGGGGAGAGGGAAGGGAACTTAAGGGGAAAAAGGGGGAGGGATTTTGAGGAACAAGTATGAAAGACACAGAGATGAGGACTGGGGGGGGGGGGAATGGGAGGGAGGGGGGGGAGACCGGGCGGGGGGGGGGGGGTGGGATGGGAGAAATAGATAAAAAAAAATGTACTTGAAAAGTAACTAAATAAAATGTAATATTAAAAAATAATAATAAAATAATATTTTGTTAATTAAAGAGTTCTTAACTTCTCTAATATATATATTTCCCTAAAACACAAACTAAACAGATGCTTTAAGGTTTGCATACAAATTCAAAAATCCTTGTTTTAGGGTTATAATAATTTAAAATTCAAACTACTGGGAATTTTAATGAATTGACTTCAAAATGGAAAGTGATCCCCTTTGGGAAATTGGACATAAAAAATGAGTTCTTCTGATGTATTCTTTGTTATGTGTGTTGTCATTATATTTCAACATTCTAAATAGACTCATACAATATATAATATAATGGATGTCTAAGTTACTAAATAGGTATGTAAGTTGCTAAACATATAATATAATATAATATAATATAATATAATATAATATAATATAATAGTAAATATATTCAGGTACACATATATATATATTTATTTATATATAATATATTCCAATTTTATATTACTCTTGTGGCATTCTTATTATTGAGTACTTTACCCTGTATACAAAATTATTTTTAAATGCTTCTATACCAATTTTGTCAATTACTGCCAAAGCATTTAATATATTCATGTGATATTAATAAAATTTGTCATTACAGTGAGCTAAATAGCTCATATATATTTATATGTATAGATACATATAAATTTTCTTTTTCCTAAATTTAATCTAATTAACTCATGTACTTTATTACATTTTTCAAATTAGACATGGCTAGTGAAATTAAACCTTGAGTTTATTCATTTTTTTCCTGTTTTTCTAAAGTATTTCTGGGCAGATAGACTGTGTTCTGATTTCCAGGGCTTCACCTACCCTGCTGTAAGCTACTTACATTTCCAGTTCAGTCTTTAGCATTTTCTAGTTCTGCTGTTGCAGGACTGAAAATTCTCTCCATGTGTTCTCTTTGAAGCCATTACCACCTGCTTTCATCTCCTCAGTACCTGCTCACCATAACAGCCTCTAACTGCTTTGTCATAATCATGTCAACAATAATCCAAACAAGCAGTACACTTTTCAGGATAAAAATACCATTCCCTTACAGAAACAATTTTCTGTTAGTGGTGGCCAAACTCTGCATAACAATGCTCCACCATCTCTTCCTCCAATTGCATCTCAATAAAAATAACCCCTGACAACTTGGAAAGCCTCCCACTAACTTATCTAATTTATCAGTTAAGTATTTGACATTTCTTACTCCTGTTTCTTTATTCATGCATATGTATTTTTTCTCTGAAGCTTTACTTAAAGGTGTAGATCAGCTAATTCCCTTCAGAAGTTGATCATTTTCACCTATGGATTGAGAATATTAAAATAATATATAATTTGATATGTGAATTTATTGACTCAATATTCTACTGTTTTATAAATGAGGACTTTAAAACTCAAAGAGGAGACATAAAGGCACTCACTTATCTAAAATCTCATACACACTATCTAAAATAATTTCTATTATTTTAATATGTGTATGTTAATGGAATTAGCACTCATAATTTATTCATATATATTACGGAGGATAAGAAATGTTTTAACCACTTTCCCTCCAAATTTGTGAGAAAATAAATTTGTTTTAGGTTGGCAAAATTGTTTATTTTATAAATGATCTAAAATTAGCTAGAACAATAAAAGGAACATTTTTATTTCTGAAACATGTAAAAAGTTGTCACACAATGCACCTTCACCTTAGGATATTTTAGGAAGTATTTCCTGGAAACAAGCACATTTTTATACCTAACACCAAAAAAAACCACCAAAATCAGAAAGTGATTATTGATATAGTATTACCATGTCAATGTCAAACTTCTATTTATAAGATATATCACATTTATTTTTAAAAATTAGATTAAATGAGACCTAATCTTGCATCCAGTAAAGATGGCAGGAAATTGAATGTCAGTCATTTTAGAGAAAGACCTCTCCATTTTTACTAAGTCCCATTGTAGTCTTGGACCTTTCAATTGGCTTTAAAAAGTCCCTGGTCTGTAACTTTTCAGTGCTCTTTCTCTTGACTTTAACCTTTGATGGCTGACTGCTCCATCAGGCAGTGGATTTAAGGCTGGTATAGGTTCCCTCAGGGGCAAATATGTCCATAAAGAGAGGTACAGTAGTTGAAATCTATGTCAAAATGTGCAGGATTGGGGTAAGATAAGAAAGGGAACCTACATTAATGGATGGTATCACCTTTAGACTTTGGATAATTAAACCTTTTATTTCTCATTTAACTTACCACTAATGGTTTGCTGATCATAATGCTATATCCAAACAAAAACTGAATACAATCTCATATCTGCTTATTTCATGTGTATTATACAAATGTTTAGGAAATTAGTTTTTTAAATAATTTTTATTCAAAAATGTGTTAAATTATACTTCAAGAATGACAGTGATTGTAGTGAACTAAATTCAGACTAATAATCCTGACTTAGAGAGTTTTAGCCCTGATGTTCTCCTAGAGAAGTAAATTAAATCAGAACTTTCATGACCTCTAGTAAATCTTGGAGAAAATATCATCCAGCTTCTTCCTTAAGAAAAAATAGCATACTAAATATATCTCTAAAATTATAAGTTTGATGGGTTACATATTTATATAATACAAGAATATTTGAGTATTAATGGACAAAACTAGCAATTAATACCTTCTGCCCATTATCTCCTCCCACCTCTCCTCTGGTTATTGTCAGTTTGTTCTTAACTTCAATGTCTCTGGTTATGTTTTGCTTGCTTGTTTGTTTTATTGATTAGGGTCCAGTTAAAAGTGAGTATGGTATTTGTCTTTCACCACCTGGCTTATGCTCTCCAGTTCCATCCATGCGGTTGGAGCTTTTTCTTTCTTTCTGCTGTGTAGTATTCCATTGTGTAACTGTACCATAGTTTTTATAAGAGCTGGGACCTCTTCTGCATCCTGGGAACAGAGGTATAGGTAAGAAAATAAGGCCCTTGCTTTCTTGGGTTTTAAAATACAGTGGTGAAATAGTAAATAAATAAATGAACAGATAGATCACCAATAACATTTAAAGTAGCCTTTTAAAGAAAATACAACCATAGGTATGATAGTGAGAGATTGGGGAGGGGAGTGGGGGTTAAGCTCTTTTTTCTGAAGTAAAGGGACTGGGAGCTTGACCATTTGAGGGTGATTCAGGCCAGTGTGGATAAAGTTAATGAATAGGAAGGAGAGTTGGATGGTGGGAGATAAGGTTAATGTGTTAAGGAATTTTAAGACTAGGTAAGGAATTAGAATTTATTTAAATTCATTAAGAAACCAGGGGAACAATATTATCTGACTTGTATTTTAAAATATTGATTTTTGTTTGATGTCTCACATTTGTATTTATAGACATATCCAGTTGCTAAAATCCCTAAGGACAGCCCTTTCAGTGAGCTGGCTAATATTTTCACTTTTTGTCCAGATGTTTTGCTGTTGGCAGACAGGACATAGTGATGAGGGAATATATACATCTCCCTGAGATATGTTTAAACATTTCTGTCTATTGTGAGAATGGTTTTGGAGCCTGTTAAAAATCCATCCAAAAATAAGCACATACTTGTGATATCTCAACTGAGAATAATTTAGCACCTTCGTTATTTCTATTCACATTTAAAACATCTTTGTTTTTACATTTGTTTCATAGATATAAATTGGTACTATGAAAATTATCATAAACCTTTGTTGATGCAGAGAATCAAAAGTAAATGAAAATTTAGTAGTATAATATGCTTGATTTGCTTTTGACAACGCGGGTCTTCTGGATCACAGTATCTTTGAAGAAAAACATGCTCCTGCCAGCTTTAGGTTCTATTTTCATATTATTAGGTATCCACTCAGGGCAAAAAGCCACATTTTTTGGAAACAGAGACCCAGAAAGTAAGCACTATTAATGAATTAACACTGAAGTTAGTTTTTTTTTTTGTCAAATATGAAAAATTGAGATTGTATGCTCCAACCTTTTGTGTGTTTGTGTGTGTGAGCACATTGTCACAAGTATCTGTTTTGTGATATAGTCTTTCCTAGAAGCCAGCCTATGATAATAATCACCCAAAGCAACCAGTAATAACATCACACAAGAGAACTGGGGACAGAAGCCCAGTGTAGCTCTTTCTCTCCCCAAGTGAAACATGCAGGACATGGCTCAAAGTGACTCACTCTCCTGATGTATCATCCATGGGGCGAAGTCCTCTGCTTTTATTCTTCTCTTGGTTTCAAAGTCATGTTGATTTTGCACGATTTCTCATAAACATGTTTTTCTTAATTTGAATAAGCACATGCTGTTTTCCTCAGTCCTGATAGGCACACAGGCACATGTTATATACATTAGCTCTGAGAGTCAATGTTTGTATCGGTTGTAATAGACCCATGTTGTTTTTGCAACCTCATCAGCACATGTGGTTTGTGTCACTCTATGGGGCATGCTCTGGGAGGGTGGTGTCGACTTCAGATAAACACATGCTGTACTATACATGCTGAGGGGCTGTATCATCCCCCAGTCATCACTCTACTGTGAACACTCCAAACAGGGCTTCAGGTTTTGCTCTCCACATTCCACCCCTTGATTCCTTCAATATTTACAGGATCACTTAAAAAGGGTTCCTGTTTGGTAGATATGAGAGAATATCTATGCCTTTGTGTTCATTTAGGATTATAGCACACTGCATAGTATTTGTATTGTTTGGTTGACAAAAATGAATATCAATAAATTGTCCCATGTCTACAAATCTTCTGTGCATGTACTATTGCAAGCATACTCAACAATATAGGATTTTTCCAATAGAAAAATTGAATTATGCAAAAGGCATCCCGAGGTGTTCCTGGTGGCACAATCAATACATGCATAGATGATTTGCATTGTGTATGTGAATGCTTGCAGACACAGTATTTACATGTCACCGTTGTGGCTGAAATGTAGAGGCAGACTATGTATTTGCCTATAGGATGTTAGATAACCTGTTAATTCTGTAAAAAATAAATTAGTCCACAAAGTCCTTTTGAAAGGCAAATCCAGTAACCCAAACAAGTTTTTAAAAATAACTCCTCCATTTCCTAGAAAGAGGCAAAAATAATCTCTGATAGAATGCTTGCTTTCAAGAATCTTCCTATAGTAATGGCCCTGCTTATAAATTTATAGAGCCTACTGTTTTCTCAAAGTGTTCTTTTCCTTGGATCTCACTTCAGAAACTTAGTAAGACAGGAACGAGTCCCAGTATGGCAGCATGTTGTAACACTTGATTCTATACTATAGCATCTAAAGTGTATGAAGTTTAGAATGCTTACCTAATAGCAGCAAATCATAAAATATTCAAGCCAATAGTTTTCATTTGTAAAAAGTATTACGTGTTTGTGGGTTGTTTATTTTCTATTATCTTTGTAGTTTCAGGACCATAACTCTTTCTATTTGAGTGTCAGGTTATGAAATGTGTGTGAATGTAGAAATAATTTAGACAATTTTATAGGAAGTTGAACTTGTAATGCTATAAAATGAAATAAACAGGTTGATTCGAACACTTTTCATGTGATTTATTATGTTTACACACATCTGTTGGTTCTGCTTTTCAGTAAATCCGACAATTAAATTTAGTAATACAAGAAATATACCCTCTTTAGAAGAAGCACGTACGGAGACAAACACACACACTTTTTTACAGGAAAAAATATAATTCTCCCCATCTGCTAATTTGGTACCTTGTACTAGTTAGGCCAAGCAGTGGCACTATAAAATTCTATTGCATAGAGTTCTTGGTGTTGTATGAAATTATATTCCCACTACTAACATGACAAATGACAGATATATTATTTCAGAATTGAAACATAAGGAAAAAGGAAAGAAAAATTACTGATATCCAGATGCACTATGACACCAGTAAAAATAATGATTTTGCTGCTAAGAGAAACAACTGTACTTATAAACACGCATAGATCGCCTGAGTTATAGAAAGTATTATTCAGAAAATTATTAGTATTGCCTAATGATACAGCTTTTTACTTAGTAAAAATATATACTTACATGGTAAATCATAATAATTAAAAGCATAGACTTAGAGAAAGACAAATATCATATGATTTTACTTGTATGTGGAATCCAATGGACAAACTAGACAAACAAATTGAAACAGACTCATAGACAATGATCAATAACTGGCAGTTGCCAGAGGGGATGGGGATTGGAGGGTGTGTGGAAGAGGTGACGGGATTAAAAATTACACATGGTTAGTTACAAAATAGTCACAGGGATGTAGGTAAAGCTTAGGAAATACAGTCAATATTGTTGCCATAATTGTGTGTGGTTTCAGTTAGGGTATTGGAAATACAGAAAAGTGTATGTAAAGTATATAATTGCCTGACCTCTAAACGGTATACCTGAAAAAAATAAAATTGAAAGAAAATAAAAAAAAGAAACAAAAAGCATAGGCTTTGTAATCACACAGTACAGATTTAAATTAGCAATTTACCAAGTGTGTCCATGGGCAACTGAAGTAAACACTCTGAACTCTAGGTATTGTGACCTCCTATGGTGCTGGTACTTATGGGGTTCTTGATCGTTTTCCTTTTAGTGGGCTGTTTTGAAGATAAATGAGATGATGCACATAAATCTCTTAACACAGGGTCCACAAATATTTGCTTTTATTTTTATCAAACAAACAAAATAAGCTATTATGCTCAGTCCACCAGAAGGATTTTGGTCTGAAAAATCCTGCTTCCGAAAGCCATAATTGACCTGTAATCTCTCATTATTTTATTTTAATTTTTCTATTTTCCATTGTTCTTACCAAATTTCTTCATTAAACTCATATTCTCATAATTTATATGACAATATATGGAATCCACAAAACTATGAACTTTTGTATTTTCTAGATTTTTATAATGTTTCATCTATTTAATTATAAAATAACCTATATTTTAATAGCAGTGGGCTCATTTGATTTTGAATATAAACCTAAACTACATTTCATTTTGCATTTTAATTCACAGATGTGGACACTAAGGTATTACCCTAGGCTATGCAGATAAGTGGGCAGTAGTCAGAGAGGTCTTCACATAGCAAATCCACAGCTTTTAGCACCAACTGTAGTCAGTGCAACAAAGTCAGTATATTAAAAATGCTTTTTGAGTAGTGATGTCAATAAATACCTGCACGTACGTTGAATAATGAATCATACATGCCAGTGCTTGTATTACTTCTCCCTGCACAGATCGACTGAGACTAATAAAGTAATGGTTGAGAAAATGGAAGAAGAAATTTCAAAAAGCTTGACATCTCTAGCAATCTGAGGAGACTATTAGTGCTCTATTTTATGAGCATTCTATTATTTTTATGATTACATTAAACACTATGGTGATACAATGTACAACAGAGTTGAAAATTAGAAACATGGAAGAAAGGAATAAAGTATTTTAGTTTTTCCAATTTTTAAAAATTTTATAATATGCCACTGAATTAAAAAAAAAACATTTGCTTTACAGAATAAAATTTGAGTAATAGTTTCATGATGAATATTACTTTTTTATTTCTTTATCTTCTTTTATTACAGATATAATTTCAAAGTGTGGTTACTTTAAATTCATGTAAATATTATTATAATTATATAAAAACATTAAACAGCATTTATTAGGTGTTTACTGCATGTCCAGCAACATTTAGTAGGTGATAAAGTGTGCATAGCTAAGCATTTTACATGCATTATTCTTACTCATCATTATAATCCTCTTAGACATAGATTAGTGTCAGTATTATTATAATTATCAGCACAGGAAATTAAGACTTAAACAGATTTTCTAGCATTCCCAAGGCCCTCACAGAGCTGATCTGAGACATATCCTAGAAAAACAATTTTCAACCTTTTTTATCTCACAGCACATATTAAACTAATTACTAAAATTCTGCAGTACACCAAAAATATGTTATTTTATTTTTTGCTGATCTGACAAAAAAAGGTATAATTTGGATTCATTCACATTGGATGGCTATTGTTGTTTTGGCTGCTGTTGTTTTTAAATTTGGCAATCTAAGAGAAAAGAGGCCAGTGCATCTGAGTCAATAGTCCATTGTTGTATGTTTTAAACATTCTTACTGCACACAGGTTTAAAATCAGTGCCTTAAACTAAGGCTTCTATTGTAACTTCGAATATTTAGATTTTAACTGATTCAACTATTATACATATGACCCCTTCTTTACTCATATCATGTATTTTATTTATTATAGTTGGTACTAAGTAGGCTTAAACTTCAAATAATAACATACTATGATTCATTTCTTTGTCACATAATAAGTTAGCATCTGTTATAGTCTATGCACAAATTAGTTCAGCCACAGATACAAAAATAAAATGTTTAAATTTTAAAGTTTATTTGTCTTTGAGAAAGTATTCTTATCAAAGCAAAAAATTGTGTACATTAAAAGTAGCAATGCAATTATATAGTACTGAATTTTCTCACAATTATATGGGAAGGTAGAAAGATTTTAAAGTACTTTGGGCTCCTTTTATCATTGTGGCCATATGACCTCCAGTCACGTGTTTCAGAACGACCCCCACATTAACTCCCAAAAGCCTTTTGACTTGGGGTAAATCCAGTGTTGACTTGACTCCTGTACTCCAGGGACCACTTCACAGCAGTAGGTGCAGGAAGGAATAATTGGCTCCGGCTGCAGCACCTGATTCCAAGGGGCACAACTTAGCTAACTTCTGGAAACTCCTCTCTCTGCAAATTTATGTGACTCAGGACCAGATTCAGCATATGATTCGTGTGCCTCAGACCAAATATTCTAATAGGCAGGCTGTGCTAGGAGTTAAGCATTTCTCCCAAAATTGATCATATAATTAGAAAGAAAATCACAAAGTTGTATAAGAGTAAATGTTTTGGCTGCCGGACTGGGAAGGTGGTTAGACAGAGGAAGGGCTGGCCTTTGGGCCTGATGACCTGTCTATCTTCCTCCTCATATTTTAGTCTTCAATTTTCCCACAGCTACTTTCAAGGTACGCCATCAGGAAACTGTTGAAGAGCATAAGCATGCTTGGGTAAATAAACAAACAAACTTGACTAAAGAAAAGAAAAACTTCTTAGATTCATTACTGATTGGACAAATGGAAATAAAAATAATGACAAAAGTCAGATTCCCAAATAGTATTATGAGAATAAAACTACCAGGTTTTATTTTTTGTATTTAACAATTTCATGAAATAAGAGAATACACAAATAATAAAAGGGAGTTTCAATCATTAAAAAAAGAAAGATCTCAAACATTAAAGATTAGAATCTCACAGATGAAAGACCAAATGATGAATTAGAAGAATGAAGAAATATGATTTAAGACCTTATTGCAAACAGAATCTCTACAATGTAGATTTTTGTATGATGATAACACATAATATAAAACTATTGTTATTTTGCTCATTTCCTTCAGATTATTGTTTATTCAGCCATTCAGCAGTATATTAATTGAGCCTTATTTAAAATTGTGATCTAGTACAGGTGTATAGTGTGGTGAACAATACAAGGAAACAGATGATAAACACGTTCTTGAATAAATAAGATCATTTTGTGTGATAAAAACAATGAAGAAAATAAACAGTCTTGTTGGGTGGGCATAGAAGGTAGAACTAAATTGTGAAATCAGGACAAATTTTTATGAAGAATACCTCCTTAAATCACTGAGTGACAACAGCTGATTATGGGAATTTGGTGTGAGAAGAATTTCATGAGAAAATAATTTAAAAAGCACAGATGCTTAGTCTGAGGAATGATTTGGCTGTACTAATTATAATGTTTTATAATGAACTAAAAGGAGTATGGTGTGAGTTTAGGTTAACTAACTGAAAAGGGATTGATACCCACAGGATTTTAAAAACCTATGAGTTAAAAATGATTTTCTCAGCAGTGGTATTATGAAAGCAAAGCATATATTTACAAGCTTATATTTTATTTCTGGGAAACCCTCCCTTCATGCAAGAAAAGGAATATACAATGTTGTCTATCAATATGCATACAATCAAATGACTATATAAAACATGTATATAGTCAAACAGTAAAATATGCTCTTATGTCAGCCTATTCTGTTTTCTAGCAAATAATGTTATGCAGCAATTGGTCATTCTCCAAGTACACATTAGTTGGTCACCTGATCCTACCTCTTACACACATCTCCAAATAAATGAACTAGTGCTCATCAGCCGCTGGAAGCTCTATTTTCCCTCATTGCATATAGTGTTAAATTTTCTCCTTTTCCCCAAAGACATGAATGAATGAATGAATGAATGAATGAATGAATGAATGAATGAATAAAAAATCTAGGTACATTAACAAAGAACTTCTGAATAGAAACAATGGTTCTTTTACTTGAAATTGTTGAACATCTTTATCATAATAGTTAACCTGCAGTAGTCATCAGTTCTGTTAGCTGAGGTCTTTGCATGTGTTTTCTTATTTAATCCTCATCATCTCCGTGAGGCTTTTGTACCATTATCACCTGTACTTTGCACATAAAGAAACTGAGGCTAAGAGTCATTAAAAACTTGTCAGGAATATGTATAAAGGACAAACGGACAAAGCCGAAGGAGAATAGGATTGAGGGTGGGAGGTGGGGATGGAGAAAACTGTACCTGAATGACAGAAAAAAAAGGTGGAAAAAAACTTGTCAATCAGTCAAACAGCTAAAAAACTCAGAACCAACATTCAGTGCAAATAATGGAAAGCCAATGGTGCAGAGTCTATTGCCAGGCCTTTCAAGAACTGAGCACTTTCAGTATTTGTAAGGTAATTTCTGTTAATACACATGCAGCAGATCGAAGCAGTTCTCTTTCTTAACAAAGGGGTTTTTGTCCCTCACCTTATGTTAATGTCGAAGTCAAATTCTTCCCACACAGGTTTTGAACCAGACAATGATTTCTCCCATCAGAAGGTTTATTTGACTTCTGCTCATGCACTGTCTTGATGTGGCTCTCCTTCCGTCAGTGCTGGGTCAGTGTGTTTTTATACAGGAGGAATTGAACATGAAATGCTGTAAGATTGAGACTTGCACTCTTTCTAGACCTTCAGAACACTGCTTTGTACTGAGATTTTTATCAGGCGAACTTCTATAGTACTATCTAATTAGGCTGGCAGTAAAGTATGAGCTTTTGAATAAAAAATCATGTTGGGAAGAATTTTTTTGCTCTATAGGTTATACAGCTCAGGAAAAATTAGAATTTATCATTTATAATAGGATTATAATGCCATTTGATGAATATTGTTTGCATGCTTGGGTTCTCGTTTTGTGCCATTAGAGATGACATTCCTTGTTTCTCTCACTAATTTGGTAGTTTACATTTAAAGAAAATCAGAATTCATATATGGCCCCCCTTCTAAAATGTTCAATGTATATCTTTGTGACTGCATATCAAACTTCATCATTTATCAGTTGAGATGTCTCAAGAATACAGTACTTTTTCTATTAAGGAAAATGCTCTTCCAGTAACTCGTGATTTTTTGGTATGAAAAGATTTGAGCTATTTTCTGGAACTCCTTAAATTACTGTAATTAAACAAATTAAATGTTATATGTGATGAGCCACTTCACCTTCCATAGTTTGATATTTTCTCACTATAGTTTTTGAACCTAATTTATTTTTTGACAAAATCACTGTCATTTTTTACAGTGATTTTATTTTTTCAGTTTCTCTTTTCTCTTACACTATAGAATATCCTCACATTTATTTATTTATGTTTTAAAATTTTATTTATTTTGAGAGAGAAGAAGGGAGGGAGAGAGAGGGAGCAACACATCACTGTGACACAGAAACACCTATGGGTTGCCTCCCCTACGTGGACCTACTGAGGGGGTGTTCCTGAACCCACACCCCAGGAACATGCCCTGACTGGGATTGAACTGGTGACTTTTCACTTTGCAGGGTGATACTCCACCAACTGAGCCACACAGGCCAGGACCTCACATTTATTTTTTCTTTTGACCCTTTCTATCAATGTAAATCCCTGAAGCAGTCTGCCTGGGAGAGATAGCAGCCTGTGTCACCAAGTCCAGAATCATAAATAAGGACAAAGCATAGTGAAGGTGTGTTCATATGCTTAAACCCTCTTCTTATGAAAATGATTATCCCAAGTATATAAGAAATAAGTGACTAGGTTCAGAAAAAGCCTGAGCTTTATCAAGCCACTGACTTTAGCAAATCATTTAACATTTCTATGACACATATTTCTCCTCTGACAGAAGGAGACAGGGTAGTGATTATCACAGTTTCTTTATGATCTCAAACTCTATGATTATACTTCTACTTGAAGTAAGACAATTACCTTAAACTTTTAAAAAGGAAAGTTGTAGCAACTGATTAGGTCTGGCAAGGAAGCTCCATCCCTGATATTTAAGGGTAGGAGAGATTAACTTTTAATTTAATATTCTTTTAGTGCACCAGGTGTTTACTTCTCTATCTTTAAGGTTGTTAGTTTTCAGAGGCTCTCTTTTGGAATAATAATTTATGCTTTTACTTTTTCTCACCTCTTTTGTTTTAAATATGCAAGAAGTGTCAGGGCATTTGAAGGACTAGTGATCATTACCACCTGCTGTTTTAATGTACTTTCTTCAATTAATAAGAGCAATACTCATATTTCTACCATAAACTGATGTGGTATAATCTGACAAATTGTTACTTGTAAGATGAAGATTTGGCCATTGGTTACCACTTTTCAACCTGGTCACACAATAAACATCTTATTTACTAACGAAAATCTTGCCCACAGTCATGTTTCTAATATTAGGAAAACAGTGTCATAGGAGATTGCTCTGATTACTCAAACTATGCTGGACTTTTCGGTGTAAACTTGTAAACTCAAAAACTGAAGAAAATGCAGGTTTAGAATAGATTCTATCAAAACTTAGCAGGGAAATATTTCTGTTTTGAAGGATGGGGGAATTACATGTAAAAAATTGTGACCTACAGTTTATTTTTTCCATCTAATTCTCTATGAATAATAGTTTCTTAATTTTACATTTCAGTGCCTCACTGCATCTCTCCTAACCTTGATGCTCATCACTTTCCCTCTTTTATTCCCAAAGGACATTGTATATGTACCAACATTACATTTTCTAACTGCATTTTAATGAATGGTTTACCTAACTTTCTTTCCAGTTCACCGTGAGTTCTCTAAATGTAAGAATAATTCTCATTCATATAAAAATACCTGAAATACAATAAGTAGCATGTGAATTTAAGGTATAATCTGATATAGTTAAATTATAATCTGTTATAGTTAATCCAGACTAATGAAAGTTGTTATGTTTAAAGAACAGTTGTAAAATGCAAAATTTTATTATTATAAGTATCAATACGATTTATATACTTTTCTGCACTTGTGATCCTTCAATCCATAGATAATTTTAATACTGCTAAGTGAACATATTTAGTTGGTCTACTTTCTTTTACTCCATATGTATGAATCTTTGATATATACTTGTAAGAAAATAACATTTGTAAATTATTTCTATGTTACTAACAATGCACTGGCTTTACTAACTTTAAATACAATGGAGCTTGACACTTCTGATGAATATTTGTCACATAACATTGTGTTCCTTCATGTAATTTACTAAACCATTTCTAATTAATCATAAATATTCAACTGAAGCATGAGCTTGCCTAGAAGGTAAAGGAGAGAGAAAACAATGATGCAAGCTGTCATGTTTTTACTAACAAGAGAAACATTAAATATGGATAAAATTGTCATCCTAAAAGAACCATTTCTCTTTGCTTTCAAGTTCATTACTTAAACTTACTGATGTATTGAGAAGTAACTTATATTACCCTAGTCATATAAGACATCAGGAAATCACAGTGAGGTGGTGCTTTAGGGAGGTTCTGAGGCCACATGACTAAGCTGTAAGAAAGAGATGACTTCATGTACTGCTTCCTCATAGTATCTTCACATCCATAACATTTTCAATTACACTTCATCAAAAATGTCAAATCTGAAGTGGTTTCAAATTCCTCATCTGCCTTTGGTAAAATGATTCAGTGTTTGTACTACAGGAGCTACATACTACAATATGTCTGTTGCTGAGCCTGCAACTCCAATGCAGTCAGCGGTCTGGGAAAGTTCTCAGATCTAGACCACTTAACGTGAATTATTTCTGCCTTGTCATAACCTTATTTCTTAAGTCCTTACCAAAGTCATCATTCACTTCTTTAGATTAGGCCTAATGTGAGTTTTTAAAAATATATAATGAAGTTGAAGTTTCTATGGCCCAGAGTTTTAGAGGCCAGTTAAGAGGATTTGTATTACTTTGTTTCCTATTTAAAACATAGAACATACCACTCAAATATGTCCATGTGGGTTTTGTGAAATTTTTGAGATGTTTCTTTTCTTTTGTAATATGTCTGAGCAGCTTTGAAGTTCCTATTTTGGGCCCATTCGGCACAGGGTTCCTTATGAGCAGATGAACTCTTGAAAGGAGTGGCAGGCTGCTTCTTTCAAATGCTTTTAAAGCAAAAATGAAAATGATCACCTCCACAAACACAATAAAATGCATGCGGTATAATCTGAGGCAAATCCCTCTCTGTGCTTAGTGATATTGAATAGAAGCTGATAGAATTTGTGAACAAAGCTTACATACAAGTACTTTGCAAATAGTAAACATACCATCTGATGGAATAATACAAAAGTCGCTTGTTGGAGGAAGTCGTGTGTATGTTTTTAATGAATCTTACTAGAGTGAAATATTTTATAGTAATCATGTATCTGTCTATCTTTTTCTAAGAAAACAGAAAAAAATATGATGACCTACAGGGTGCTTCAGACGGACAGAGGGGAATTACTGCCCCTGTTCCCCTGAATGTGTCCGCACATTCAACTGAAGTTCATGGAGGTTACTTTTTGTGTAAACTGAAAGGGCCCTATCATCAGCTGTTCTATTAACATCCTTTATTTTCATCACTCATTCATCTGGATGTGCCATATCAGTGCAATTCTGTGCCCCTAGGAGTTTATTTTAATGAAATAAAAAGATATGTCATAATTGCCTACCCACAAGGACATTGTGAATCTGATAGACTTCTGAGAGAATTAAAGTCTTCTCCTTATATTTCTATGGCCTTATTATAATACTTAGGATATGAGGTTATTTGATTTGTTTTTATGTATAACATGAACATTGACAATAAGGAAGTACAGGTGTTTTTAACCATGCTTGACACTTATTAGAAAATATTTGTTGATATCCAGGAAAGGAATTGGTGGCTTATATGGTAATTCTATTCATATTTTGAGGAACCGCCAGACCATTTTCCACAGTGGCTGGACCACTGTACATTCCCACCGGCAGTGAATGGGGTTGCCTTTTCTCCACAACCTCTCCAACACGTGTTATTTTCGTCGGGTTGATAATAGCCAGTCTAACAAGTGTGAGGCGGTGTCTCATTACAGTTTTGAATTTCATCTCCCTAATAGGTAGTGTCCTTTGATAAATGCTTGGATAAAGAAGATGTGGCACACATATGTAATAGACTACTTCTCAGCCAAAAGATGAAAAACTACTATTTGTGTGAACCTGGGTGGACCCTGAGAGTATTATGCTAAGTGAAATAAGTCATGAAAAGCTAAGAACCATATGATTGTACTCATATGTGGGATATACAACTGAAACTCATGCACATAGACAGCAATGTGGTAGTTGCCAGAGGGAAGGGGGTGGGGGAGTGGGGGGTAGAGAGAGCCTAGTATATGGTAACAGAAGATGGTCTGACTTTAGTCAGTGGGCATACAGTGCAATATATAGATCTAGTATCGTACAAATGTATACTTGAAACCTATATGATCCTATTAATATCACCCTGTAAATCTAGTAGAAATTATTTTAAAAAAGAAAAAATATTTTTGAATGAACTATATAAATAAAGGACAAAATTATTCATGAAGTATCTGTTGTGTTCCCTAAGTTCTATAATATGTGAAGCTGGGTGCACAGATTAATGTAAAGATTAGGGGGGCACCCTTTGAAATGTAGTCAAAATGAGGAGAGGACTAAATTAAGTATACAAGTAACTTTTGTCAGTTTAATAAAACAAAATATATGGATTTATAGTTGAGTGGCATTGTAGAAAAACTTTCAAAGATAATTTGTAGAAATGTATTATTTAAGATGTGTTTAAAAAAGAGTATTACCATATTTTTCCATGTATACTGTGTACTTTTTGTCCACATTTTTGAGGAAAAAATAAGAATGTGTATTATACATGAGTAGTACTAATTTAATATCCATATAAATGTTTTTAATTCTTTTATTTATGCTTATGTATTCAAAGTGCAACTCTAGAAAGCTAAAATAATACCCTGTGCTAAAATAATACCCTGGAATATGATAATAGGTTTTCTTTCTAAATATAAATAAATAAATAATCGGATTAAAATTTCAAATGAGAGATTTTTTTTTCCTTAAAGTTTGGACCAAAAACATAGGTGCACATTATACCGGGCAAAATACAGTGTTTGTAAATGAACCTAGGGCAGGTGGGCCTATTTAAAGAAAAATGTATTGTTTTGTGAATTTCTCTAGCGAAGCTCATCATCCTGACACTGACTGGGTGTGAGGAGCGATACTACCCACTGTTACCCTGGAGGACAAGTCCAGTGCAGGCAGGCACTGTGGCTGTCTTGCTCCTTGTATGTCAGAACTGCATAATACCTGGTACATGGCAGGTCCTCAAGCAATATTTGTTTAATGAGGAGATGGTAACATGTTGGGAAATTTATACTAGCGAATCTTGTAGTTGGAAGGATCCAACTGTAGAATCATCTATGTGAAGAATACCAAGCATTAGAGAGTGCATGATTATGTTGTAAATTATAAAATGCAGTTATAGAGAAGGGAATCTTTGAGTGCAGATCTCATAGAAATACAGCCTTTTACAATGTCTTCAATTTTAGAGAAAATGGCAGTAGACATTTCTGTAAATTGATATAATATGAAGAACAGTTTGGAGATAGTAGGTTTTTTATGTAAATTGCTAGACTAAAATAAATACATTTATTTTTGTGGAATACTTGAAAATAAGTGGAGTCACAATTTGAAACATCTTGAATGTGTGTATGCATGTACAAAGTTGTCTAATACAAAGAAGCTACTAAAATTATCCAAAGAAGAAAAACAAATGGAAACAGTCGCTTATTTCAGACTGGAAAAGTTAAAGACTAGTTAGGTAAAAATTAAAGATGTCAGAAAGAAAGGACACAATGTTCCTGTAGCTCTGTGCAGCAGTGGTAGTATTCCGACAGTTTGTCTGGGGAGACTGAAAATGCTTCGGGATAGGGGGCAAGACTTTCTTTCATGTCTCCATCTTTACACAAAGTATTGAAGTCCCACACTGTTTGTTCAGGGATACTCTTAAGTATCATAGTTTATAGATAGTGGATTGCCTGCAGGGATTAGTTATCAGAAGGTCTTTCTTCTGAATCTCTTGCTCTTATCTCTGGTCTTTATATCCTATGCTCGTTCTTAACCTTCATTATTTGATGTAATGTCTCCACACAGGGTGTTTGTATTTTCCATACAAACAACTGTAAACCTACTTTTACCCCACCCTGTATTTTTCTGATTCATTCCAATACCATCTTTTATCACCTTTCTTTTATCCTCCCCCCACCCACCAGGGCTATTGAATTTTTGGTAGCAGAGCATCTGGCTCTGTGTGCAACCATCCAAATATGCTTTGACGGCGTACGCTCAGGCAAGACATTTCTTGGAGGGTTTTTTTCCTGTTTTCATGTAAGCAAAGGTTACCCATGGGACATTAGTAAGAGAACAGATAAGTGAAATAGTAGAAAACAAACAGATGCATGCTTCCAGATGTAATCTTGCAACTTATTTCTTAAAAAAAAAAGCAACACAGGCAACTCTAACATAAAAGCCCCATAGAAATATTAAAATAAGGTTTTAATGAGGAAAGAGCAGGAGTCTGGATGGAAACCTGAGGAAAATAGATTGACTTGTATACAAAATTCTATTCCTCTCAATATACCTCAAAAAGACTACAGGAAAAAAATCTTTATATCCAAATATATGTTCTGAAAAACAACTCTGTTAGAACAACACATAAGATATTTCATATCACTTGCAAAGAGGAAATAAACGAAGTCCTGAAAATGAATAAGCTCTCAAAGAGGTACATAGGCAAGATAAAAAATCAAGAATGACAAGAAATGCTACACACACACACACACACACACACACATATATATACACACATATACACCAATCACATATTTAATTTTCATATACATTGAATGAGGCTAGTAGTAGAAATTAAAATGCATTTAGAAAATTCATACTGAGACACCAGAAGGCAGACTGTCAGGGTTTGTCCAATTACGTCAAAACATGGTTGACCTGTGTTCTGTGACCTAGAACTTCATTTTCTCATCTAGCTAATCCTTATGCATAAAGTTCTTGAGATACATGGCTTTGAATGACTTAATTAAAGAAGTTACCTTGTTGACTTGTTTGGGTCAAAATGACTACCATTAGCACTAATGCATTTGGAATTATTATGTGGCAGTGTGCCCCTGTGTCATAGGACCAAAAAATATGCTTTGACAAATAAGTAAAGGCTTGTTTACTCTGTGCTTACCAAGTAAATCTCTTGAAATGCAGTGTGTGTCACTTCCTTCCCCTTTGTTACATAACCTCTCAGTTTTGGTAGCAATGATCTCACTGTGTCCTACGGCCTAGTGTGCCCTGCAATGACCGTTTGCATTTCAGTTGCCATGTCCTACCACTGTTTTTATTTACGACAAGTCTCTATTTCATACCACCCTAATTCTGTTCTCAAAACCTTCCCCACACAGACTACTCCCCACGTTAGCAACACCATTTTCTCAGGCTTTGCTGAGAGGGTCTTCTTGTTACCATTCCACATATTCAGTGGGCTCATTCTGCCTGGAGATATTTATACACGTATTTTTCTTTGTTCTGAATTTCCCAGAATCTCATGTTTATGTTTGTGAATCTGTAGATTGACTTAAAAAATATGAAATATGTCCTCATTGATTTTTAGAGCAGGAGGAAGGGAAAGAGAGTAGCATCTATCAATGGGAGAGAGAAGCATCAATTGCTTACTCCCTGATTTGGTAGCTACAGGATGCCCCAACCTACAGAGCCACATGAGCCAGGGCTAAGTAGATTGATTATTATCTAAAATACTGTAAGGGAACATTTCTGGTTAGAATAAACTTCTCTACTGTCATTCTCAAACATTTGTGATTAGAAACACTGCAAGAAAAAAAATGCAGGGCATTTTCTACATATGTGATAATATTAATATCAGAAAGTATCACATTTCCCTTTTTCCTTTTAATTTCAGAAACACAAAAGACCTCAAATAGCAGTAGGAATCTTGAGAAAGAAGAACAAAGTTGGAGGAGTCGTGCTATCTAAAATCAAACTATATTATAAGGCCATAATAATCAGAACAGCCTGGTGCTGGTACAAAAACAGACACATAGATCAACAGAACAGACTAGAGAGCCCAGAAATAAACCCATGTCTTAGTAATCAGTTAATATTTGACAGAGGAAGTAAGCACATGAAAGGGAGGATGCAAGGAAAAAACAGTATTTATTTATTAAAAAATGTATATTTATGCTTACATGTTTAAACTTCAGTCACCTTCAAAGTACTCTCCATTTGATGCAATACACCTATCAAGACATTTTTTTCCACTGCTCAAAACAGTTTTTTAACTCATTGATTTTTATGTCTTTTAGTGCTTCTGCAGTTTTTTGTTACAATTTTTCCACACCAGAGAAACATTTCCTTTTGAAGACTCTTTTAACTTCTGGGGAAACAAAAAATAAATGTTGCTCAGGGAGAGATTGGGGGAATGGGGAGGATGGGGTACAGGAGTTACCCTGTTTTTGGTAAAAAACTGGTGAACACTCAGTGTTGTGTGGGCATATGGGTTCATGAATTGTCCAACACAAAATGGGCAAACATGTTGAAAGAGTATTCCAAAAAATTAACTGACTCCAAATTCAGCCTCTCACAACAACCCCAGCTGGCACACTGATACAAATGGGCTCCTAGAACACTCATTTAGTGGGGAAAGCCTGAACTACAAAGAGCTCACCCTCTGGAAAATAATTTTGTTTTTTATTTCAGGTCCCTTATTCTACAATGAGATAAAGATAGTTTATTCAATAAATGGTGTTCAGAAAATTTGACAGATATGTAGAGAAAAATGAAACTAGACCACCTTCTTGTGCCACACAGAATAATAAATTCAAAGTTAATTAAAGACTTAAATGTTAGACCCCCAAACCATAAAATTCCTAGAAGAAAACATAGACAGTAAAATCTTGTACATTGTTCATAGCATTGTTTTTTCTGACATATTTCCTCTCGCATGGGGAAACAAAAGAAAAAAATAAACACACGAGGCCACATTGAACTAAAATGTTTTTGCATGACAAAGGAGACCATCAACAAAATAAAAAAAAACAATCCACTGAGTTTTCTCTTATTTTAAATATTTATTTGTTTATAAACATTGTGGTATATTTTTCAAATGGGAGAAAACACAATACAAAGTCTTTATAGAGGGGACAAAATGAGCTGGCCCTTTAATCAGTAAGAATTCTAAGGGCAGGAAAGTGGCAGAAAGACATTACAGAAAATGGATCATTAATAGGAAAGAGAGGAAAGTATATATCCAGCTAGTTTTATTGGAGTGGCAAGTGCTTGTTGGCAGAGTAACATGTGGTATAATATAATTAAATAATAAATTGCTAATTGCGTGCAGAAAGAATGCTATAGGCACTTAATTCGATTATTTTTCTTCCGTATCACCTAGGCATGCTGCTTATTTTCCCTTTATATTTTGAATTAAGTTTAAATCAAGACCTTAGGTTTTAAAACACATCTTATGCTCATTTATATTTATTATATTAATATTCCCTTTGTTAGAAATAATCTATAATTTATCATATCTATATTTCCATGTAAAGATATGTAAAGACATTTGCTTTTACAAAAAAATTTGCCACAAGCAAGCTTTTGTGCCTAAAGAAAAACAACTGTATCCTCATATGTCTTGCCTCCAATGCATCCACCATTATCAGCATCTTTGTTTATATTTCTCTCTCCAATACAATTTTAATTATTTTGGGTTGAATTGAGAACTTATGTTGTTATATGTGGTCCTGAACTTAAGATGCACATGTATCAAATACATTAATACATATACAGAAATTCAGTAAGTATAGTATGAGATTGTATTGAAAAGTATTTTTTACCAATGTAACATAGTATAGGTTTCACAAAATATAATTTTAAATTTTCTGTAGAACTTTTTTCTGTTTCATTCTAGAAAATTAAATGCATAGATGCTATTTTATTTACTCTAGGTGATTATACACTCTTCTCAATTTCTAAACATTGCAAATAGGAATTGATGTACTCACAGTCTTTATCTCCAGTGCCTACTTGAGTTTATGCCTAAAGATAAATGTCTTCCTAATGTTTGTTATATAACGATTAGCCAGCAGATATTTTCTTCAGAAATAGCTTATGGAGAAAACAAAAAATATGCCATAATAACATAAAGGTGTTCCTATGCTTTTCTCAAGTTCTTAAATCAGCTACAGTATCTTCAATTAATAACTTTAACAACATCAGTGACAGGGAATGTACTACCTACCTACTCCATGAAATAACATCGGATCTCCCTGTTAGAAATGCTTTCTCATTTAGCAAAACTAACCTGTCATTCTCTCTCTCTGTCTGCACACCACATACATATACATACCGCAACAGAGCAAAACAAAACAAAAGCCAATTGTTTTTATGCATGATAGCAGTTCAATATCTTGGTTCCCCCCCAAAAGTAATAATTTAAGAAATTATTTTAAGAAATTTAAATTAAGAAAATTAAATTAAATTTAAATTAAATTAAGAAATTTAATTTCTTTCTCTGGGTAACCAACTTTCCTGAATTTCTTTTCCATCTTTCCTGAACTGGAAACTAAATCCTATGGTAGCCATATTAATGCCAGTCTCAGGCTCACACCTGACAAGACTGAAAGACTGACTTTAATGAGATCTTTGAAATAACCAATATTTGTCCCAGCCAACCCTAAAGCCCACCTTGCTTCTTCCAGTTATGTGAGAGAATGAGTTTCTATATTTTGCACTAATTTGGTCAGTGATTCTCTCTGTCCTCTCTCTCTCCTGCAAATTCTACCTCGTTTAGTGACTATGAATTCCAGTTTGCTTATATTTTGAATTTACGGAGGGGTTATAAAACATAATTACTGTGTTTTTGGACAAATCTTTAAAAAGTTTTCTTAATTAGTAAGAATACACAGCATGCACCCATTTAAAATTCAGTATTTAAATAAAATACAAATGAGGGAGGGAAAGGGGAGAGCAAGGCTTTATAATTAGGCCTCTGCCTTAAACTTCTAAACTGTAAATGGCAAATAGAAACAATTCTTAAAACTTCATGAATTTGTTTAAGTTGCACAACTTCCACTGGGCAATGTTAAATGTGCTTACTTTGAGTAATAAACAAAATGTGGTTGAAAAAGAAGCTGCCTTTTTTTAAAGGTATGGTGTAAGTTATACTTTTCTCAGTTCTCTCTGCCTTAAATTGCAATCATTTAGCATATTTTTGCATTGTTTTGGAAGCTTATATAATTTACATCTTGTTTTAACATTCATTTTCCATACACAAGCATATAATTTTATCTTTTCTGACTTTTTTTTGCAAACATTACAGTTCTAATCCACCCATTCAGTCTGGTCCTTTAACTCCTTTTTTTGTTTGTTTGTCTTATTGTGCTTTGCTTTGTTACATTTCGCCCACACTGTGTTTTTGACAAACTGAAGGTTTGTGGTAACCCTACCTCAAGCAAGTTTATCAGCACCATTTTTCTAACAGGCTCAACTGATAGTTATCATTTTTTATTTATCGATAAAGTAGTTTTAATTAAGGCATGCACATTCCTTTTGACATAATGCTATGGCGTGCAACACTACAGCATAGTGCAAATCTAATTTTTTAAAATTGTTGTTCAAGTGCAGTTGTCTCCATTTTCACCCCACCTCATTCCCCTGCAATATAAATTTTTTGATTCCATATAAATTTTTGAAATGTTTGTTCTATAGCTGTAAAATACGTCCTTACTATTTTAATAGGGATTGTGTTGAATCTATAAATTGCTTTGGATAATATAGATATTTTGATGATACTAATTCTTATAATCTATGAACATAGTATATGTTTCCATTTATTTTAATCTTCCTTAATTTCTTTCTTCAGTGTTGTATAGTTTTCTGAGTACAGTCTTTTACTTTCTTGGTAAAATTTATTCCTAGGTACTTAATTTTTCTTGTTGCTATAATAAATGGGAATTTTTTCCTGATTTCTGATTCTGATATTTCATTGTTGGTGTATAAAAATGCCCTCAATTTCTGAATATTGACTTTCAACCCTGCTCTTTTGCCAAATTTGTTTATTAGGTCCAGTAGTTTTTTTAAGGAGTCTATAGGGTTTTCCATGTACACTATCATGTCATCTGCAAACAATGACAGTTTTACTTCCTCCTTTCCAATTTGGGTGCTTTTTTTTTTTCTCATCTGATCACTGTGGCCAGGACTTCTAATACTATGTTGAATAGAAGTCATGAAAGCAGACATCCTTGTCTTCTACCTGATCTTAGTGGGAAAGGTTTTAGTTTTTGCCCGTCAAGTATGATATCAGCTGTAGTTTTCGTCTATATGGCCTTTATTATGTCAAGGTATTAACCCTCTACTCCCACTTCGCTGAGTGTTTTTATCATAAATAGCTGCTGTACCTTATCGAATGCTTTTTCCACATCTATCATTATGATCATGTGATTTTGTCTTTCCTTTTGTGTATGTGATGTATCAAGTTTATTGATTTGCAAATATTCATGCATTCCTGTGGTAAATCCCACTTGATCATGGTGGATGATCTTTTTAATATGTTGCTGGATGTAGGTTGACAATATTTTGTTGAGAATTTTAGCACCCATGTTCATCAGCAATATTGGCCTATAGTTTTCCTTCATTGTTATGTCTTTGTCTATTTTTTAAATTAGGATGATGTTGGCTGTGTAAAAAGAGTTTTATAGTCCACCCTCTTCTTGGATTTTTTTGGAATAGCCTGAGAAGAATAGGGGTTAGCTCTTCCTTAAGTGTTTTGTAAAATTCTCCTGTGAAATTGTCCAGTCCTGGGCTTTTGTGTGTTGGGAGATTTTTGATTACTGATTTGATTTCATTAGCTGTCATCAATCTGTTCAGGGTTTCTGCTTTTTTTTTCATTAGTTTTAAGAGATTGTATTTTCTAGAAATCTATCCATTTCACCCAGGTTTTCAAATTTCTTGGCGTATAGTTGTTCATAATAATTTTTAAAAATTATTTGTATTTCTGTGGTATCAGTTGGAATCTTTTGCCTTTCATTTCTGACTTTGTTTATTTGGGTCATGTTTTATTCTTGATGAATCTGCTTAAAGGCTTTTTTTTAGATTTTGTTTACTTTTTCAAAGAACCTGCTACTGGACTTACTGACCCTTTGGATTGTTGTTTTAGTCTCTATGTTGTTTAATTCTGCTATGATCTTGGTTATTCTCTTTCTTCTACTTGCTCTGGACTTTGTTGTTGTTGTTACAGTTCTTGTGGATATATGGTTAGGGTGTTCATTTGGATGTTTCTGTCATTTTTAGGTAAGCCTGCATCTCCATGACCTTCCCCGTCAGAACTGCCTTTTCTGTGTCCCATAAGTTTTGGACTGTTGTGTGTTCACTTCATTTGTTTTCAGAAACCTTTTGATTTCTTCCTTGATGTCATTATTGACCCATTCATTGTTTATAAGCATGCTATTAAATCTCCATGAATGTGAGTGTTTTTGAGTTTTTCCTTGAGATTGGTTTCTAGTTTCAGACCATTGTGGTCTTGGGAAATGCTTGATATGCTGTCAATATTCTTGAATTGGTTGAGTCTTGTTTTGTGTCCCATAATACTTTAACTTCTAATGTAGTTAGAAGGGAGTCGATCCCTTTAAAAACAGAATGGGACATTATTGCTTCTTTTTCCAACTTATGAATTATTTCAAACAGTATTGTTTGTTTGTTTATTTATTTATTTATATTGTTGTTCAAGTACAGTTATCACCATTTTCTCCCACCAATCTCCCCTCCCTGCCTATCCCCACCTCCCACACTCAGTCCTACCCACTTTGACTTTGTCCATGTGTCCTTTATACCTGTTCCTTGATTTACGTTAAAAAGGGTTATGGTAATTTATTTTAAAATGTAATTTTGAGGACTATGATATATTTCTTTCTTAGCTGACTGATCTTTTTCAAAAGATTTTGTTCTATTCAAATGAATTTTTTCTGTCTTTTCTAGTTTCTTTCTGAGCTCAAAGTCCAACTTGCTTCTCTTAAGTTGGCAAACTCAATTTGCTATGCCCTACTATTCAAGGGTCCTTTGTGATTCATTATACTTTTTGAAAAGTTTTGAATTCTGAGATTATTCCTTATGATACCCTTCAACCCAGTGGTTTAACTGTAAAATGTCTCAGAACAAGTCAAACAGAGAGATGATTTGAGGAACCCGAAATTCTTGCTCTGTGTATCAGCCCAGCCCTCTGGTACTATTTGCAGTCCTGCACACGGTGACATTGAGTGCTCTCTATGGTTTCCTTTGCACTAAATACAGCATTGCAAGATAAAAAAAGAGCCACGTGTTGGCTCTGCCTGCCATTTTGTCCCAGCTGCCTGCATATTTTGTTTATATCTTTGGAAGGAGACTTAATTCCTATGTGACCAAACCATTATTAAATAGTAACCAACTTGTCAGCCTAACTTCTGTAAGACAAAATATTTCAAACTCATAGTCCCTGAATTTTCTTAAAAAGTACTTGAACAAAAGACAATAAAAGTTTGCTTTTCATGTGGACTTTCATTCATTTGTTTCAAATGTTGTGTATGGCTGGTTCATCATTCTCCTGTTTTAAAACTAAGAAAATTCAGTTTTCTTTAGTGTTTATTATTATTGGCAATATTTTCCTCCTTAGAGTGAAGCTCTTTTAGACCTCTCAGGGCAGTATGTGTTTTGATATTGTTCTTTGGCTAGTCCCTCCTATTTTTTTCTTTTTCCTCAAAGTGGTGGCACAAAAAAAGGAGGGAAAAACTGACAGCACTTGCTGAATTATAAGTACACAAAAATAATAGACAATAGAAATAAGAGTTCAAGGCCATTATCATTTATGATTGAATAATGCTATAATTGGCTGCTTTCTAGGTCATTAGGTTTTCTTCTCTTAATATGTTTTAACAAAATTTACCAATCTCTTCAATTTCCCTCTGTTGCTTTATCTTGATTTATTCCACTGCAGATAGCACAGAAAGCATTATTTTTTTTTAATTTTTAAAAGATTTTATTTCTCTATCTTTAGAGGGGAAGGGAAGGAGAGAGGGAGAGAAATATCAATGTATGGTTGCCTCTTGTGCGTCCCCTGCTGGGAACTGGCCTGCAACCCAGGCATGTGCCCTGATTGGGAATAGAACCTTGATACTCTGGTTTGCAGGCCTGCGCTCAATCCACTGAGCTACACCAGCCAGGGAAGAAAGTATTATATTTGAATCTAGTTTACTTGCAGAAGTGTTGTTCAAGTATGCTTGCCTTCAGAATACTGTGTACCACTTATTAAAATCTGATTTCCAGCACTACCCTAAATTTACAGAAACATTTAACTGACCTATTTATATATAAACACACAGACACTATTGCAGTAATTGAAATACACCAAGAAACAGCCCAACATCCTTCTCCTGTGTATTTGTTCTAGAGACAGGGACAGGGACAAGAATCTAGTTGGAATTTCTAGTTGGAGAACACTACGGGAGAGGAAGAGTGCTGATTCAGATTCTTAATTGCAGCTACTGATTTTTTTGGTTCACAGCCCCATGCTCAATCCACTGAGCTACATCAGCCAGGGCTGCAGCTACTGATTTTTAAAAATACAGAGTGTGCTAAGAAAAAGTTACTTACTCAATCTCAGTTTCTTATTATTACAAGAATAAATAATTATTTAACATTAATGATGCCATCTTAATTGCTTTTTCAGTTACTGTGAATATTAAAAAAAATACTTGAATGAAACTTTAAAACTGGTAAGCATTGTATTTCACTATGACTACCTGGAAAAAAAAAGACAAAGGAGTCAAAAGAGAATTTGGAATCATATTTTATAATCTTGCCAAATGTGACATATAAAAGTTGTGTAAATAAAATCAAATATAAATAGAAGCAAATTAATATGTAGACTTTTCTTTAAAAGTTTTAGGTAGTACCAGATACCAGATAAAAGAAGATAAAGGAAATATTTCAGAAGGTGTTAAACCTGAACATAGTTGCATTTGCAAAATTTGTTAATTTCTTTCATGTTTAGATAAGGAGTACTGGGAGATGAACATCAGGGTGTGATCTCTACCAATTCCAATTTCAAGAAAACAAATGGGAGTCATGATCTTGGTTAGCCTGTATGTTTAATACTATTTGGTTTTTTTATTTAAAAGTAAGCATAGCAGTTTTTAATAAAGTCACAACAGATGTTTGAACTTCCAAATGCTTGACACTTGTCTTTGCTAAAAGTGTCAGGTACTTTGTTTTCAGGTAATATGTTTGTGTATCTGAGGGCATGTTGCTTGTTCATTTCTATTGGGTTGGCAAAAACGTTTGTTTGTTTGTTTGTTTGTTTTGGTATGATAGCTCTAGTAGCATTTAGTGGTCTTTAACTTCATTCAAGACAATTTTGTTAGATTGTATTGTGACAGCTATCACATCGGCATGAATTAAAAAAATCAAAATCAGTGAATTTTTATAGCCATTTTAATATTGAAGGTGGAAGAAAATATACAACATGTTCACATATTATGCTTTATTATTTCAAGAAAGGTAAAAACTAAAGAAAAAGAAGATCCGTGCAGTGTATGGAGAAGGTACTCTGACTGATCAAATGTGTCAAATGTGGTTTGTAAAGTTTTGTGTTGTAGATTTCTTACTGAACACTGCTTCATAGTCTGGTAGACACATTGACGTAGGTAGCAATGAAATTGAGACATTAATTGCCAGTGATCAATGTTATACCATGTGGAAGATAGCCAACATACTCAAAATATCCACATTAATAAAAAAATATATATATATATTTTTATTTTATGAAAGAAACTAAACCAACTTTTTGGCCAACCCAATATTTACTTTAAGAAATGTCCTTGAATTCCAATATTACTTTTCTTCCAAGGCATTAATTTTTTTTCTCTCCTTAGCTTTCATTTTCTTTAGTATTGATCTAGTGGAATATACCATTCTTGGAATCACAAAGACCTTAGTTCAAGCTGGTTCCACCAAATTTAGATGTAACATCTTGAGCAATTAAGCCCTGGCTGGCGTAGCTCAGTGCATTGAGCATGGGTCTGTGAAGCGAAGGGTTGCTGGTTCAATTCCCAGTCAGGGCACATGCCTGGGTTGCAGGCCAGTTCCCAGCAGGGGACACATGAGAGGCAACCACACATTAATGTTTCTCTCCCGCTCTTTCTCCTTCCCCTCCCTTCTCTCTAAAAATAAATACATTAAAAAATATCTTGAGCCATTAACCCCTTTAAGTTGGTTTTCTCATCTATAAAATGAGGGAAATAATAGTACTACATCACAAAATTATCCTGAGAATTAAGTGAGAGAACAAATGTGAACAATTAGCTGAAAATGTGTCACCATGTAAGTAATCAATAAATGAGTTCAATCACTCTGGTAAATATTGGCCTTTGCTTGGAGATTTAAAGTAAAATCTGATACAGATCACAGTTTCCTGGCCCAGTGTGTAGCTGATATTTATAATCTTTGTGAGATGCCAGGTATTCTGCTCTTTTATCCCCAATACTGAAAGTGTTGAACCTAGGTAAATGTATTTAATAATTGTTTGTTGGAAGAATTAGTGAAATGAAAATATTGTCATAATATTACTCTACTTCATCTTATATGATGAAGGTATTAATTTGCAAATGGCAAATTAAATTTACTTAAGCAAGAATTATAAATGCAAAGAATAAATAAGTATCCTATTTATAGTTAAAATATATTTTCCTAAAAATTGAGTCCTAACCCTTTGTATTACCATGTTGTATACATGTGGAATATCTATAATGACCTGGGAGGAAAATCATGAGATTCACCTATGTAGCATAGCTTATCTCATCTCTAAGGGCTCTTTTTCATGTTTCTCATTATACATCTTATGAATCTTTTCTTTTGTACATAAGCCCTTAATGACAATCCAACCCAATTTTCTTTTCACATGTCAAGAATTTCTATCTATTTGGTGATGACATGCAATGGAACTTCTCCTCGTTCCTTCATGCCTTGATATATCTTTACTTGTATGCTTCTATGTCCCAGAGAATGAAATAAATCCTATGTTTAAATCAAGACACAATGACTCTTCTTTTCATCTCACGTATTGTCTTGTCTTCTGTGATCCTGCTCTATTGTCTTTTATTTCTGTCTTTGCATTTTAAATATGCTCATTACCAATTTACTCTTTAGTTAACCATAAAAACTAGCCTATATGCATACATGGTACTGAAAAAGAAGAAAATCATCTACCTCATACTTATTATTTCTTAAGTTATTGCATTACCTCCTTTCCCCCCCATGATTTAAAAACTATTAAAAGTCTTCTTGCTATGTGAGTAGTTACACTATTAGTGTAGTATCGTTCCACTTAGCTTTTAATCCACTGTACTGGTGTTATGACTCACTTTTCAGGTTCCTCACCCTCCCTCTCGCATTCTCCAAATGCAGCTGTTCCTAAGTTAGCTGTCTTTGGCCTGCATCTGTTTTGTTATATGCTCCCTCTTATAGACTGCATTAGTTTTAATTATCATGCCAATATCTCTACATCATGAATCAAAATGTGCAATAGCAAATTGTCATTTCTTTCTTTCTAATCCTACCTAATTTTACTTTCCTAAGTTTCATATTGTAAAAGTCTACTGCCTGGATATGTGGCTATGCATTTGGCACCTAAAGCCAAAATTGATTGATTATGCTTTCTGTCTTTTCACACACACAAAAGATATTATCTAGTTATTAATTCCCTCTCTTTTAAGATTCCAGGCATCAAATCCGCCCCTCATTCTCATTCTCTCATACTCTTTCTCCTCAAACACACATTTTATTCAAGGGTATACTAATTGCCCCATGTAATACATTTTCAAAATTTGAAATAATCCCAAACATCTCTTGGTTTTGCAAAATAACTCTCTTTAAAGCCACTCTTAACCAAGTTTTATCACGTCTATGATGTATTATTTCCTGTCCATTTCTAAGGCTATTTTCCTAGCCCAGGCTTACATTGCTTAGGCTGTTGTTTTTATGTTTCTACCCCTCTCCTCACTATATTTCCATATTTATACATTTTTGTTGTATCCCTAATACTTTGCAAAGCTACCATGTGAATCTATAATTAACCCAGCTAAGTCGGTATCCCTATATGAAAACCAATAATTCTTAGGGAGTTTTAAATAATATATAATATATAATACTAAACATGTGTGTGTCTCAAGCAGTATGTGTGTATATGTATATAGATAAAAATATAGATATATGTATCTTTTGGCACACTGAATGTAACAAATGTAAGCATTTGATATTCTTATGTAATATTATTATCATATAATAATTATTATCAGTCAGCTCCATAATCCTACAATTTATTTTATGTGTTTATATGGACTTTGTATTCCTGTAGTACAGTGTTAATTTTGTTCTCGACATGTTGAAACTATTAAAAGGGTTTGCACTGTGCTATAGAATGATGTGAAAACACCATTATGTTAATCTAAAATTAGATTCGATTAACATAATGGTGTCTTCTTTGATTTGATCTTCATCAATTATAAGCTTATCTAATACTTTTATATACATTTTACTTACTGATTATTTGAGAGAGAGAGAGAAATGGACTTGTTGTTCCACTATTTATGCATCCATCCGTTGCATCTTGTTTTGTGACCTGACTGGGGATAAAAACCACAACCTTGGTGTATGACGATGATGCCCTAACCAACTGAGCTACCCAGCCAAGACATCTAATACTTTTAATTATTTCCCTCCAATTTTATTCACACTGAATTCTCAATTATTCTTTACTTTGTGTTATGGTTTGTCACTTCTAAAATATTTTTTGCCCAATACATGCCTTCCATTTAGAAATCGTACCAAAGTCTAAACAAGACCATTTAAAATACTAAATAAAGAAAGAAAGAAAAAACCTATGATTACATTAGATATTGACCCTGAATTTTTGTTACACCAAATTTGCGCCTTTACTGTGTGAATCTTTCTATTTTATATTGTAGAGCACATATTTAGGTTATAGTAAACATTAAAAATATATTGTATTGAATAAACTGTTGTATTCATGAGACTCTTTAATAAAAGCATAAATAAGTCATAATAAGCTATTGTTTATATCATATCATATTTGATACATTTTAATAAAATTATACAGATAATATATAATTTAATAATAATCATACATTTTATATCACATTTGATAAATATATAATATATAATATATTAAATAAAATGTATATCTTAAAACTTGTAAAGACATATAAGTGACATTAAGCTATAATTGATCTACACATTTTCTTTAAGAATCAATGTTTATTCATTGAGGAGTTATGTTTGATTATAAAATAAGAACTTCAAAGTTCTATAAATAGCTGACTACAATAATTTCCAGAATAATAAGTGTTGATTTTTCCAGAATAATCCACTTAAGTGTTGATTATTCAATAATAAGTGTTGTAATTTTAAAGGAAGGCTTTAAATATATGAGTTGAACTTTACAATGAAAGAATAAGGTACTTTTAAAATGGTCCTTGAACAGTAAAAATAAATCAATAAGTATTTTTTTTGGTCAGATTGTAAAATTAGCATGGTCTTTGTAGAAATGTTGGAGGAAAAGAGGAATGGCAAAAAGAAAGTAAAAGTCACCAGAAATCTCATGAGCCAGATAAAACTACAGTGACGTTTTGGTTTCTGTGACTGTCCATTTCTCTTCTCTTTATCTCTTCACCTTTTTATCTTTCTTCCTTCGTTTATGTCACTTTCTCTCAACAGATGCCAACATACACACACACATAGATGCACACAGAGACATGAAACTGTGAAGCTAATGTAGTAGTTCCACAAAGTATGACTATAGAAAAACATGAAAAATGCCACATCAAGAGAGTTTGGAGACACAGAGAGGGAAGCTTATGTACCTCCTAAAGGATTTAGTTCTATTCCATCAACACTGATGGAAGATATTTTTATTCTTCTGTCATAGAGGTATTTCAAAACTCCCATTTTTTATTTTTTTAAAGTAAAAGGATTTTGCCATAGCCTGGAGAACAAATCAAAGAAGAACAGCTGTGACTGTTGGCAGGAGGCCAAGTCAGAAAGTTGTCATTGCAAAGTGGATTAGAAATAATGAAAACCTGAAAAAAAAGCAGAGTCAATAGCAGTGGGGATGGCAGGTGGGAAGCACATTTCTGAATTTATGAAGTTAGACCTGATGGTATTAGCAATTAAATGTGATTTTAAGGAATCTAAGAGAATAATGATAATTTCTACAGATCTGGAGCAGTTGACCAAATAGATGGTAATACCATTTCTTGAGATAAGTTATATAGAAGAAGAAAGAAGGTGATGAAATCAGTTCTAAACTCATGCAATTTGATCTGCCTATGAGAAATGTCAGTGGTGATACCCACTGTGAATTTGGATGTTTGGGTCTGTAGTTTATGTCTGGAAATCAGGAAAACTATACAAACACACAAATACACACACAGGATATTTTGTACCATGAAGTCTGTCCATAAAAATTCTAACCATTGTTAATATAATGAGAATGATTTATAGGACATTGATGTAACCCGGCAGCCAAGGAGAGTGGATTGGAACGTGCATGTGTGAACAATGATGACTTCACTGTACTAGTCAGTGGGGGTGGTAGGTGCTGCTTGAGTGAGAGCATGTGTATACTGTGCAGCCTTCACATTCAAAATGACTGAGCAAGTGTCAAATTTTGTTTAAGCTTGAACATTCCTCCATGGAAACAATTCAGTTGATTAAGAAGGCCATAGCTATGGGCAGCTGGTGATTGGCAGCTTCATCACAGGAATGGGCCTACTCACGCATCATGTCTCCTAAGAGTGTTTTTGGCAAAACATCAAATTGACCAGATGACTCAGCCTCTCTACAGCCCAGATTTAGCACTCTTCAACTTCTGGCTTTTTCCCCAAACTAAAATCACCTTTGAAAGGGAAGAGATTTCAGACCATCAGTGAGATTTAGGAAAATAAGATGGGGCAGCTGATGGCGATTGGGAGAATTGCATGAAGTTCCAGGGTGCCTACTTTGAAGGGGATTGAGGCATCATTGTCCTACATACAATGTTCCTTGCGTCTTGTATCTTCTTCAATAAATGTCTCTATTTTTCATACTATATGGCTGGTTACCTTCTGGATAGAACTCGTATATTCATGAATGCATGTAACCACAGAATATTTTATTTAACAATAGCTCTTTTAATTCAAATAATGAAATCTAAATAGTAGAATACCTTTCATTTTAGTACTTACGTATGTGTGTCCGAAGGGGGATGTGGGTAATAGTTTACCTACTTTTGTTTTAATTCCAGATGTTTACATTACAGAATTCTTTCAAGAATATATTTCAATAATCTATACGTATTTTGTTGTAATTATAAAATTTATTTATTCTTTACCTGTAACAATGTAGTATTTAACACAAAAGTATTTGGTTAAAATAAAATATTTAAATATCTTTAAAATGGTCTTAAATTGCAATCAGATATTTATGCATGATACTTTCATTGATTTGAATACTTCCTTCACAAAATTAGTATTATACACTTAGTTATCTGTTCATAATTGATTTAAATTATAACCATTACTCACAGTCAATTTCACTTTAAGCCACAAAATCTATCGATAAGAGCATGAACAATTTTCTCTAAGCTTTAAAAAATTAAAATTTATACTTGGTTTATCAAATAAAAATATCTTAAGTCCATTTTCAAATTAATTATTTTTAAATATGTCGTAAATGAACTAACTTTAAATGAATTTATGGTAATATAAGAACAATGACCTGGCTGGTGTGGCTCATAGAATTGGGTGCCAGCCTGTGAACCAAAGGGTTGCCAGTTTGATTCCCAGTCAGGGCACAAACCTGAGTTACAGACCGGGTCTCCAATAGGGGACTCTTACGAGGCAACCACATACTGATGTTTCTCTCCCTCTCTCCCTTCCTTCCCCTCTCCAAAAATAAATAAATAAATAAAATCATTATAAAATAACAATTAGAAGAACTACACCTGTTTCTTGCTTGTAAATGTACTTTACAAGCAATGATAATTTTTAAAGAGTATTATGTATGTTTCATATACTTATAGAAAAGTATGCAGATTTACATTGATTATTACATTTTGACCAATTGAACATACCCAGGGACCCATCACACTTGTCAATAAGCAGAACACTTTGTTATTATTTTGAAAAATAATTTAATATATTTTTTAAATTTTATCATACTACGCCAATATTTTAAGGGTAAGGACACTTCTTTCAGGGGTAATCAAGGATTGTTCCACTTAGAAAACCTTGTAAAAAGGACACAATCTGAAGGAGGGTTAGAAGGAAATCTATCTAACATCCTGTATTTCAGCATTTTGGCTTGTCCCTTCATTCCTTTCTTATTTCCACTAAACTTTTGAAACTTATTTGTCTAATTCAGAGATGGTGTGATGGAAATTAATAGGAACTAATATTAGAAAGGTAGGGAGAAAAACGATTTTGCAGGGTTATAAATATCTCTATAAAAAGTATAAAATGTTTGACATTTAAGGAGAAACATTTTATGGTTTGAGGAGGATCCATAAAGAAATAGTTTAGGAAGATGAGTTAGATGGAATAGTATAAAACAGATTAAGATGAATACAGGAGCTTTGATATAAAAATTGACCAATTAAAAAGTTGGAGTTATATAAGAATAAAATTAAAAATATACATATAAGCAGTGTAGATTCAAATATCTCCTTCTGCCTTGTATCTGTGCTTTTCTTTCTCTTTCTTGTCCTTTGCTCTCCTATTACACCAATCTTATCTAAAATATGACTAATGCTTTCAAAGCTCACCTGAAAAATTAGCACCTATCTTTCAGCTGAAATAAAATCTTCTGTCTGTTCATTCTCACTAATAAATCTATGTCTCATTTTAGCCGTTACTAAACTGTTTGGAGCAATATTTGCAAATCAATAAACGTGATATACCACATAAACAAAATGAAAGAACATTTTTTCTTGTTGAAATCTTTATGCTTTTGCATCTCAAGAAAGTTTGTATTAATTCATTCTATTGTGCAACATTTTTGTTCATTATTTAGAGACTCTCAATACAAGGGCTTCTATAGCTGTAGTTCTTGTATTGCCAGTGTGGCATTTCACATGAGTGGATCTCACCCTCATGTTTGGTTCATTTGTGACCTGTCCCACACAGATCCTTGTTGTTGCAGCTCTTTACCTACCAAGAAGGTGTTGTCAGGAAATATTTTACTGAAATATATTCAGTCTTGCTTTCTCTCTCAAACAGGTCATTTGGCTGATGAGAAGCACGCAATTGTCTCACAACTCTTCTGGTACAGTACTTACCTGCCTCTTATGAAAAGGCAATTAGACAGTTTGCCAACTGATTTCAGACTTACACAGATACCAAATACCTTCTGAAAATGTTCCTAAGAAAGTCAAAAAATATGTATTTACACCAGGTTTGGATTACAAGTTAACAACGCACTACCTACCCTTTCTCTGATTCAAACGAAGTGTGGCATTCTCTAAGAAAATTTCCCACATTGCTTTTTTGTTACTTCTTTATGTAATCTTAATTTGCCTGGAGGTCCAAGAATAATAGAGGAGGTCCTCTGACATTTCTTCCAGCTATGCATTCAGTGTTCATCTTAAAGTTATTTTTGTTCATAATATCTATTATATTAACATTGTGTTGAATATCAGAGCAAGAATTATTTTGCTTCAACATGATATTGCAGATAATTTTAGTTTAAAAATATATGACAGAATTAATTTAGAAAAGTGAGGAGATGTGCCAAGAATTTTTAAGAATCTGAGGGGTCACCCTACTTCCAAGCTAACAGGTTAGTCAGCTGCAGTTCCGTGGATGCTGGTGACAGACGCAAGATTCCAGGGTCGGAGGCAACGGGCTGTTTTTCACTTGGCATAGCACTAGTAACAGCACTAGAACTCTCTAGTCTCCAACACTCAACTGCCAAAGGTTGACATGAAGAGGAACAGATGACACTTGCACACATAGTGGGTTATATTACAGGAGAAAAACACTTAGCTTAGGGAACCCAAACGTTTTGTAACTGACAAGTAGGCAAGCCTGTGTTTTGTTCCAGAGAGAGATCATTAATCTACTAGAAAAATAATCATGTCTGACTATTGTTCCAAGGCTGTTTGCTATGCAGACCAACCTGAAAACAGTAAGGAGAAAAGAACTGTCACTGTCTCATTCACAAGTCATGAAAACTGCAAACTTAGCTCCTAAGATCAAGACAGTGTGTAAAAAAATTATATATATAATTATATATATATTTATTTTATATATATTTATATTTATATATAAAATTATATATAATATATATATATATATATATATATATATATATATATATATGAGTTCTGTTTTTGTGCTGTATTTGAAGTGATCATTAAATATCTAGCTGTTGTCCTGGCTGGTGTAGCTCAGTGGATTTAGGGCGGGCCTGCGAACCAGTCAATCGCGGTTTGATTCCAAGTCAGGGCACATGTCTGGGTTGCAGGCCAGTTCCCTGCAGGCCAGTTCCCAGCAGGGGATGCACGAAAGGCAACCATACATTGATGTTTCTCTCCCTCTCTCCTTCCCTTCCCCTCTAAATATAAATAAATAAACTCTTTAAAAAATATCTAGCTGTGAATTTTGTGTAAACAATTTGAAATTCTGAGACAAGAGGCTTTTGCATTAATATATTTCTGTAATTTAACCTAAATGAAAATCTGTTAGTCTATAATAAGAAGGAATTGCCCCTTAGGTCATGTATAAATTTAAAATGGCATGATTCTATGTTAGTAACAGATAACATGAACTTATAATAAAAGGAAGATTTAGAACATCTCTTGTAAGATGATAAAGACTTATGAAATATGTATGTTTTAATTAAGAGAATAAAATTACTTATGGAAGCTCATGAATTGATAAAATTGTGGGGTTTTTTTGTTACAATGCTTTGGTAACGTGTAACTGCTGAGTTAGAAAAACTATATTAAGTTATGCTATCATTTTTGTTCTAAAATACACTTAGAGAAATCCACAGTGTTCCCAACATTAAGTCTATATTTTATCACTGAAATAAAATAATTTGAGTATTCCACAAAATCTAGCATCACTGTCCATAAAATGTTCTGAGGGCTCTTGAAAAACAAATTATTTATTATTTTATACTTATTGCTATTTTCAAAAAAGTACTTAATTCCCAAATTTATGTAAATGTACCACAGTTTTTTTATCTACTCATTTACTTAAGGCTGTTTCCAGCACTTGGCTATTGTAAATAACATTGCTATGAACATAGGGAAGCATGAGTTCTTTTGAATCGGTGATTTGGAATTCTTAGGGTATATTCCCAGCAGCAGAATTACTGGGTAGGTAAAAAGGCAGTTTTATTTTTAGTTTTTTTGAGAGAATTTCATGCTGTTTTGCACAGTGGCTGCATCAGTCTGCATTCCCTCCAACAGTGCACTAGGGTTCCTTTTTCTCCGCATACTCATCAACACTTGTTGTTTGTTGATTTATTAACGATGGCCATTCTGATAGGTGTGAGGTGACATTGTGGTTTTAATTTACATCTCTCTGAAGGCTAGTGATGTTGAGCATCTTTTCATGTGTCTATGGGTCCTCTGTATGTCCTCCTTGGAGAAGTGTCGTTCAGGTCCTTCGCCCGTTTTTAATTGGATTGTTTGTCTTCCTGGTGTGGAGTCACATGATTTCTTTCTATATTTTGGAGATCAAACCCTTGACAAATGTATCATCAGTAAATATGTTCTACCATATAGTTGGTTTTCTTTTCATTTTGATGATGGTTTCTTTAGCCATGCAGAAACTTTTAATTTTATGTAGATTAAAAAAAAAAAACTGTTGCACATTTACACAGTGGAATACTATGCAGCAGAAAGAATGAAGAAACTCTTGCCATTTGTGACAGCATGGGTAGAACTGGAGAATATTATGTTAAGTAAAATAAGCCAGTTAGTGAAAGGCAAATACCATATGATTTCACCTCTAAGAGGAATCTAATGAACAATATAAACTAGTGAACAAAATAGAACCATAGACATTGAAACATGAAACAGGCTGACAGTGACCAAAGTGGGGAGGGGAATAATGGTAGAAAGAAAGAAGGGGAAGGGACCAAAGAACATGCATTAATGACCCACAAATATGGACAATGGCATGGGGATTGACTGTGGGAGTGGAGGTGTGGGATGGATGGAAGAGGGCAAAGGGAGAAAAACTGAGACAACTGTAATAGAATAACAATAAGAAGTGATTAAAAATAAGTAAAGTAAAAAACTTCCAAGTCTAAATCCTTTATTTTTTAAAAAATATTTCATTTATTTTATTTTTAGATAAAGAGGAAGGGAGGAAGAAAGAGAGGAAGAGAAACTTCAGTATGTGGTTGCTCCTCATGTGTCTCCTACTAGGGACCTAACCCACAATTCAGGAATGTGCCCTAGACTGGGAATCAAACTGGTGACCTTTTGGTTCATAGGCTCGCACTCAATCCACTGAACCACATGAGCCAAGGTTCCAGTCTAAATTCTTTAGAGATAAAAATTATTTCATTTCTTTAAAGGTAGAACTGAAATCATGCTACTTTCTTTTTTACCCATCTCATCCTCATTTAAGCACATTTATTTTCTTACCCATGAAACTCTGCAATAGTTTCCTGTTTATCACAGGTAAGCTTTTGTATATAGATCTTTTCAATTTGTAGTATACTGTCAAAGTAATTGTATATTACCCCTGGCCCCCAAACCTCCATGGCTTAATGGATTAATGAAAACATCTCCCCCTCCCCCGCATTTTGGTATGAAGTGTTCTATGCCATCAACTCCCCTTGCCTCTGTCTTTCCTGGGTGCATCGGAACCTGATCACTTAAGATTTTATCTTTTACTATTCAAAATAAATTTTCTTTTATTCAGATTCACTTTAAGTTACCAGTTTCCAAGTTTTTACTTTGTACTGCCATTTTGAGAATACAAAAAAAAAAAAAACCCTACATTGATATTCCCTTTGATATTTATTTACTTTTATTTTTGTACATTTTGTCTGTTAAGAGGTATATTAGGTGTAACCTTAAATACCAGTTATTTCAAAGTAAAGAATGTCATCTCACCATAGACTTACAATTAAAGTTTGATAGTTGCTGTAACATCTTCTTCCTCCTCTATGAAACCACTGAACTATTGGCATATAGACAGTTGTTTGATATTCACCTCTAATAGGTCTTCAGGGAACACTATTCTGCTATAAGTTTTAATGATTTCTATATGTTGTTTTTATACTCTTTCCCCAGTGCTACATGTTGTAGCCACTGAATAATCATTTATTGATTATTGAATGAAACATTATTTAAAAACTTCTCTTGGCCACAACAGAGAATGGCCAGCTGTTGAACGCATTTATTTAATTATGCATATAATTTCCATATATATATATATAAACATCCACATATTATGCTGCCAGGCACAAATGTGATTTTTATAGAAAAAAAAGTTTCCAATTGCAATTTTAGTAATCTTCTCTTCTGCAGTCTCATAAGAATATTGAATTTAGTCCATCCATAAAACATAAGAAAAAGATACTAAGTGTACATAGATGCAAATGTTATGTTATTTTTTTTCTAAATTGCTTTTTAGACATATACTACATTGCCATCAGTGTCCTCATATAAGTTAAACTATGTTAGGAGGGAAAATGGAGCTATAGGGAGGACTAGAAAGAGACAGAATTTTGGTGTAGAATATAGGTTCCCATTTCTGCTGAAGCTATTTCACTTGCTTCTTTTCTCTGTGGCTGCCTTATAGAAACTACTATAAACGAGTTCTCTTACCTTTTGGAATTCACTTGAGTCAACCAATGGAAGACACTAGTGAGCAGTGTTGAGACAAGGAAGAAAGTAAAGTTGAGATGTCTATTTACATTTTTCCTCTTGGTGGTAGATGTAGGCACATATGTCCTTTGATTAAATGTGAGAGCTTGTATATAATAGCTTTTTACATTTAGTTATTTCTTTATGAGTTCTTATACCTGCTCTCCCTATATTTTAGGGTGCAGAGTTTACCTAAATTTTGTTTCTGCCATAAAGACATGAATTAGGACCTTAGATATAGGTTGTTTTAATCAGGAATCATCAGAACAAGACTGGGGGAAAATCGATTAAAAAGGTAGTATTGAGCTTGTTAAAACTTTGCAGAATTTTCCAGGATGGAGAGATTGAATATTGATGCTGAAATCCCATCCCAAGTCTACTGTTCCTAGAATGTTAACTCCTGCCATGCATTTTTACCAATGTAGGTCTCCTATGACTTTGGAAAAAACCTCAAAGCCAAAATAATAATGGCTGGCACTGTGCACAAATGCCTGTCATTTGTGGTTGAAATGGCATTGTTCATCATTCCTGGGAGGAAGTCAGAGGTAGGCTAAGGTAACGTAAAATCAGACACCAAGCACAGCTGCTGCCGTTGGAAGGAAATGGGTCACTGTTACGAGCTTCAGGGCACAGCACCTTCCCCTGTGGTTTCTTTCTTCTCTGCCCACATCTTTTAAGTACTATCCTTATTCAACTTTTCTCAAATTACCCAGTTTTAGAGCACTACTGTTTTCTGCCAGAACCTCAAGAAATACTTTCTTTATCAGTGCTGGTTGGCGACAGGACATCATGTTGCCAAATATCCAACATTTGGCTCTATCTTTCCTCGCCTTTGACCAGACTTCCTGAGTATATCAAACAACACTCAGTACTCAAACCTACCTCCCAAATACGCTACTGAGAGAAGTGTGTTGATTGTATTTTATTAACATACATCTGTGTTTACCAGGTTTTGTGTCTCTATAATGAATAAATAATATAAATATGTCTAGTAGAGCACTGAGGTAGAGTAAGCCCTATGGTAGGAGAAAGACAAACAAGCAAAAGAGAGAGAGAAAGTAGGATGAAAGCAAGGGGGAGGAGTCAAGAACTGAGCAAGGAGGAAATAGGACTCATGGACATGGACAACTGTGTGGTGATTGTGCAGGGGTAGGGGAGCATAGGGTACTAAATGGTAATGAAAAACTACAACAAAAAAGATTAAAAATGAAATAAAATAAAAACAAAGACAAAGGATATACTCTCCATAAAGGCCATTGGCCAAGTTAGAATATATAGACAATATTAATTTCAGAAAATTTAGTGCTGGTGATGTACAACCAAAGACATGGAAACATAAGAATTTTAATTATTTCTTATAATAAAAACATTTATACCATCTGATCCTTGGAGGTCTCTTTCAATTTTAAAATATTCTTAAGTTATATACTTGTTAAACATAGTAAAGTACCATGTATCTTTGTTTGTATCTGATCAGAGTGTTTTGAAGAAATGTTTTTTTCATTTTAATGGATATGAGGATTCTGTTGTTATTGAACGAATTCCAAAGTACAGAGCTACAAATTTTGTAGTTACAGTGGTAGGTAAAATATCACATATCAAAAATTAATTCTTTCTTTTTTAGTAATCTCATTTTTTCACTGCAGAAAAGTTTGCTCAGTAATAATATATTACAGAGCAGATACATGGTTTTGTTAATACATATAATTTCTTTATATATTTTGCAAATAAGAGCAGAACTCATTATTTGCAATATTTATTTTGTCATAGAGATGGAGTGTGAGGTCCCTAGACAATAAGTGTGAACATTGTAAGAATGGGCACAATGTTACCGAAGAAGAGAAAATAAGTTTAAGTGCTTCACCTTACTTATTGTTTTTTCATTACAGACAAGTGTTTTTGTTTTCTTTGTTTGTTTGTTTGTTTAAACATTTGTAGCACAAGTCCTTGTTAAAGTTACACTTCATAATTAAATGGAATGTTACCTCAAGCTGTTTTTTCTCACTTTGAGAGAGCTAGTAATATTCAATCAATTTTTAAAAAATAAAAATTTGATGCTACATTTTGTAAATTTAAAGTATGCAGTGTTTTCTCTGATACATTTATAGATTGTGATATGATGGCCATTCATACAACATTTATCACATTGCATCATTATGGCATGATATTATTTTCTATATTCATTTAACTGTGCATTAGATCTCTATGGCTTATTTAATACTCATTACAAGTTTTTCAATCAACATTTAATACACAGACTTACATTCTCATTTATTCAAATAGGATAAATATATTTTAATGGGTGATATCCAATTCCTTTTTACTTTTGTATTTTGCTATAAGCAATTTTGCATTATAAAGTGTTCAATTTATCTTCATGTAATAGTAACTTAGTGAGTACTAAAATTTGAAAGGAAATTAGATAGTGAGATCAAATTCATAGAGGATAGAAAATTCAATGAGATTAAAATGGCCAAAAGGTTAGTAATATAATTAATAGTTCCAACATTTTTCTAGCATTGAAATTTGATGTTCTTTCATTATCCACTCATTTATTCATATATGTATTGATTTAAAATTTTGCACACCAACTTCGAGCAAGCCAAGTGCTCTGATATGGATACAATATTCAACAAACGTGAACCTGAAACTCATGAACCTTTCACTTTAATGAGGAATACAGATGTTAGTAATCACCACATATTTAATCATACATGATTAATTTTTATGTGAAAATACGAATATATATGAAAGTATGCTATGAAGATTGTTGACATTATAGATTGGTTCACTGAGCTGAGGTCAGGTGATCAGTACTGTAGTTGAAGGGAGTGGGGCAAAATCACTGAAATGTTCTAAGTTAGAAGAAAGATGTATGCAAGTGCCTGATGTGAGAAGAAGCATGGCAACAGTGGTGGGAACTTGGAGATTGATAGCAACAGAGGTTCAAAACATTCTTAGAGGTAAACAGGAACTGATTCTTGTAGAAACTTAAGATCCTGATAATTTTTTTAAAGAAAAAGTAGCATGGCAAGTACAAACTTGCATTTTCAGAATGTTTTCTAGGTACCATGTGCAGACTCTCTGGAAGGACCAGTAGAAGATGGACATTTGTCCACTAAGGTGCAGTTTCACTGCCCATGTGAAAGGCCACAGCCAGAAAGAAAATCTAGAGAGAGGCTACATGGAAGTACTTGTGAGATATAGTTTGGAAGTCAAATAAATTGGCTTGAGCATTGTCCTACACACCTGAAGGCTGCAGGTTCTGTCCCAGTTTGGGATACTATGGGAAGCAGTCAGTTGATGGTTCTTTCTCACATCGATGCCTGTCTGTCTGTCTGTCCCCTCCTTTCTCTCTCTCTAAAATCAATAAACACATCCTAGGTGAGGATTTAAAAAGGAGGAAGTCATCATATGTGATTCCTATGTTTTCATCATGGCAAATATAAATTCATTGTGTCCCTGTATATCAAGTTAGAGAATACTTGGAGATGGTTAAATTTGTGGAAGGAGGTATATTAGGTGTTTAATTTAGTATACATTGAGTTTGAAGACATTTTGACACATGCAAAGAGATGGATGCTAAATGGGCAGTTGATTATTTTGGACCTCAGTTTAAAATTCTAGACTACATCTATGTCTTGAAAAGATATCTATGTAAATAGTAATATTGCACATAATTTTTTTCTATGGAATGGATCTTGCCCTGTTTCTTGATACATATCAACATTTTAATGACTGATAGCAAGACTTAGTTCTTAAAAGAGCTAGAAATTTGAGTGGAATTTTTTAAAAGACAGGATTTAATGGAAGCAAAGAGAAATGTTTTAGAGAGGAATAGGTGCTTGGCTTTGATAAACCTTAAATAAAGATCAATATGACATACTTAAAAACACCATTGGATTAGAAATATAGAGGTTATTGACTTTGGTGAGAAGTGTTTACATTGGGTGTAATAATCTACCAACTACTTTGGAACTGAAGAAATGTGATCACTAAGTAGAAATAAATTTTTAAATATTTGGCTCCAGAGAAGAAAGATATATGTGAATAATACTTGGGTAGCTAAATTACACTTTGACAATACCTTATGAAACAAGTCTTTATCATTAAAAGAGGAATTCTATAGTTTTAAAAATTCAGTTATAACCATTTCCTAATTCTGAACATGTAAAAATATTATATTGCAATAATATATTTTGAAATGTGTATGACTCAGTTATTTAATGAACCTGCATAATATTTTAACCTCACAGCATTTTCAATCATGAACATAATTTATAGGTATGAGTAATGATGCAAGGGGTAGACTGGTTAACAAATACTAAGGCGATTATTTTTTAGATAAAAAAGTAACTGTACAACCCAGAGTAACTTTCATGAAGTCTAAGACTTATACAAGGAAGAAGGAGGTATTAACAAACCAGTTTCCAAAATATACTTTGTGTCAAAGAAGAAATGGTTTTTCAAGAGGCAATTTGTAATAGGCTTTTTCTGTTGTCAGTAATGATTTAGTATTGTTTAGATGTCCTGGAAGTGTCCAACATTGATTTCTTACCTTAGTTTTGAGTGTCACATCTGTTTTTGTGGTTATCATATACAATGGCTAAGACTTTAATCATGACACTTATTCTGAGTTAGTTGGTAATATGATTTTCCATTCCGCATTCAGTATTATTATCTTGATGTCTATAATTTTTCATTGCATTTCAAATTATATCCTTCTGTTCTTTATCATCCGTACTCCTTGAGATCATGGTCTGTCTCTACTAATGTAGCTCTAATTCTTTCCTGTTGCTTTCCAAATATTGGGTTTGTTTTATTTTAATTTAAAATTCGAGAGGAAAGGAATCCTTCAGTTTTAAATCATGTTCACTATTTAGAGTACTTAAACTCTTAAAGCAAATAAACCTAAATTTTCTATATGTATATTGTTGAATCAGGAATTGTGAGTACCGAAATCACCAGTTAGAACTCTTAGTTTTGTATATGTCAGGAACAATGATTCACTGTTACAACTATTAACTAATCTCTCTGTTTAACCATACTCATCATTAAAAATTATTCTGATTGAATATCAGAATTTTAAGCTGTTTTAAGATTATATACTAACTCAACTTCAGAAATAAGAGTATTAATTATTTGTACAATGTATCTTCTTGTCTGAAAACTTAATTCCAGTTTTTCTAGTAATATATAATCTACTTTTCATACCCTAATAAACTGAACATTTTTAAGTATATCTAGCCTTGCATCTTTCTCTGTCGCCTAAATTAATCATATTTTAGTTCCCTAAAATATACGTGTATATAAGATGCATGATATGTGTGTGTTTGGAAATCTATTGAGATATTTATTTCTGTTTGCTATCCTGTTTTCTTTCCCTCCTCTTTCTCTTTCTTCTTTCTCTTTCGAAAATTGCGTTGGCTTTATGCCTTTTGTACTTCAACATAAGAAACCAAAGCCATGAATTCAAAAGAATATGTGCACCCCTTTGTTCATTGCAGCACCATGTATAATAGCCAAGATTTGGAAGCAGCCCAAGTGCCCATCAGTAGATGAGTGGATAAAAAAGGTGTGGTATATTTACACAATGGAATACTACTCAGTGGTAAAAAAAAACATAATGAAATCTTACTTTTTACAACATGGATGGACCTGGAGAGCATTATGCTAGGTGAAATAGATCAGTTAGAAAAACATAAGTTCCATATGACTTCATATCTATGTGGAATCTCTTTCTTAAAACTTTTTTATTGATTATGCCATTACATTTGTTCTATTCCCCCCTCCGCCCTGCATGCCCCTCCCCCACCATTTCCCCCTTTAGTTCATGAACACATGTCTCAAATTCTTTAGATTCTGTATTTCCCCTACTATTCTTACCCCCCCTATCTATTTTCTATCTACTGTCTATGCTACTTATTTTCTGTACCTTCTCCCCCCTTCTCCTTCTCCCACTCCCCTGTTGCTAATCCTCCATGTGATCTTCATTTCTATGATTCACTCCTGATCCAGCTGTCCTCTTAATTTGCTTTTGTTTTAGGTGTGGTTGTTGATAACTATGAGTTTGCTGTCCTTTCACTGTTCAACTCTTTTATCTTCTTTTTCTTAGGTAAGTCCCTTTAACATTTCATATAATAAGGGCTTGATGATGATGAACCTGGAATTTGGTCTTATCTGAGAAGCACTTTATCTGTCTTTCCATTCTAAATGAAAACTTTGCTGGATAGAGCAATCTTGGTTGTAGGTCTTTGGTTTTCATGACTTGGAATACCTCTTTCCAGCCCCTTCTTGCCTGTAAGGTCTCTTTTGAGAAATCAGCTGACAGTCTGATGGGAACTCCTTTGTAGGTGACTGTCCCCTTAGCTCTTGCTGCTTCTAGGATTCTCTCCTTCATTTTAATCTTGGCTAATGTAATGATGATGTGCCTCTGTGTGTTTCTTCTTGGGTCCAACTTCTTTGGGACTCTCTGAGCTTCCTGAATTTCCTGGAAGTCTATTTCCTGTGCCAGAATGGGGAAGTTCTCTTTTATTATTTGTTCAAATAAGGTTTCCACTCGTGACTCTTCCCCTTCTGGTACTCCTATAATTCGAATGTTGGAACGTTTAAAGATGTCCTGGAGGTTCCTAAGCCTCTCCTCATTTTTTTGAATTCTTGTTTCTTCATTCTTTTCTGTTTGGCCATTATTTGCTTTCTTCTGGTCCACTCCATTGATTTGAGTCCCAGACTCCTTTCCATTGCTATTGGTTTCCTTTGCATTACCATTCATTTCAATTAGTTTAGCTTTCATATGTTTCTCTAATTTGTGACTAAAATCAACCAGTTCTGTGAGCATCCTGATCACCAGTGTTTTGAATTGTGCATCTGAAAGTTTGGCTATTTCTTCATTGCTTAGATTTATCGGCTCTGGGGCTCTGAGTTGTTCTTGAGCCATTTTTGGTCTGTTCTTGCCAGTAAGTAAGTAAGAGGAGTGAAGCCTTAGTTGTTTACTAGGGCGGGGCCGCCCAGGTCGCTGGTTTGTGACGCTGTGTGTGGGGGTGGGGTCAGAGAGGGAGCAATGGTGGTCCTTTCCACTAGCCCAGTCCGTCCTGTCCCACCACTCTCCCCGGCCTGTTCATCTGAGCAGAATTGTGGGAGCCTGCTGCCCCGCGCCTGTGGTCTCAATGCTTGCCTCTTCACTGGTTTATCTGCACTCAAATGCACGACCTACCGCAGCCAGCCAGCCGCGCCTCTTCCCTGTGTGCTTCTGTAGCTAGCCTGCGATCCGCGCCTTCCGCTGCTTGCGCACCACCAGGTCAGGGATCTTTTTGGTCAACAGGCTTCGCTGCTGGCTTCGCCCCCCCTTACCCGCTTAGCCAAGCATTTCGTCCTTTTTCGGACTCCGTATTGTCAATTTTCTGTGTGGTCTGGTTGTGTTTATCGTTGTCAAAAATAGTTGTTCTTAGATTTGGTTGTGCACGGAAGCAAGGTGGTTCCACCTACGCCTCCATCTTGGTGAAGGTCTATGTGGAATCTTATGAACAAACTAAACTAACAAACAGAGTGGAGACAGACTCATGGATACATAGAACAGACTGACAGTTTTCAGAAGGAAAGGGGTTAGGGGATGGGTGAGAAGGGTGAAGGGATCAAGCAAAGAAAAAAAAGACTCATGGACACAGTATGGTGTCCGTGACAACAGTATGGTGATTGCCAGAGGAAAGGGGACTGGGAGAATGTAGAAGAAAGTAAAGGGGGGATAAATGGTGATGGAAGGAGACTTGACTTTGGGGTGGTGAACACACAATACAATGTACAGGTGATGTAACATAGAATTGTATACCTGAAACCTACGTAATTTTATTAACCAATGTCACCCTGACAAATCCAATGAAAAAGAGAAGAATATTATTTAGGACTGAAGACACTGACTTTTCTTTCCTTGCTTTTTGTTTGTTTTTAAGGTTTTGTATCTCTATGTGTGTGCAATGGAAGAAATGAGATTAAGGCAAGCGCTATAGGGAAAATCCTGAAAAAGAGGAAGAGCTGAGACATCTAGAGGGAAGAGGAAGGTCTGATATTTTGACATGGATGGTGACAGACACCTTACCCTTTTGCTGAGCTCCGCAGAGTTTAGGGTACCTAGGGCTGGGGTCAACAAAAATAGCTGCAAAATGTCAGGGGAGCTTGTAACCCAGATACTGTGTTTCCCCACAGGAAAGAGACCCATGCCCTGTATATGAGAAGGAACCAACTCACTAGACCTCAACTGGCTTGTGCACAAGATGTATTATCTTTGCAACCCAGCGAGAACCACTGGGAATCAATTTATTTAGGTACTTCACTGAATACATAACCCTCCTCAATAATGACAGATTGAATTTTCCACCAGCCAAATACAATGGAGGACAAGGAATCACATTTAATTTCACTTAATAAAAAAAATGAAGTTTTACACTATACTTGCAATATTTTAGAAGGTTTGATAATGCAATATTGATAAGATAATTATTAGTCCTCTTTCCTGCATTTGTCACAAGCCAGCAAGGTTCTCCCCTTTCTGTACTAATTTGCACTAAGACAGTTTCTGTGTTAGGCCTTTGTGCCTGCTGTCCCCTCAACCTGAACGATGTAGCTGATTCCTTGTTATTCAAGTCTGACTCAGTTAACAGACCGCTTCCTCAGTGAGACAGTGACTGAGAGCCAAATTTGTATTGTGTCTCCTACCCTAGGTGACTCTTTGCTATCTTTATAGCACTTACTCTAAATGAAATTTTGTTAATTTATCAATGTGCTTCTATATTCTTTAAATCACTAGAAAGTAATTCCCAGGAGCCTGGGGCTTTTCCTCTCTTTTCTACTTATGTAAGCCAGTCACACAGTTAGGCTTCCATAAATGTTTCTGAAGTGAGTGAAAACTAGCCTTCTCCTCTCTTTGCATACTGGCAGACGTCATGGGTGTTCATTTATACTTTTACCCTTCGTGACTTTTTACTTCAGGTTATACAGTGTTTTAGATTCCATAGCTCATGATAGGTTTCCACAATCACCGAGTGACCCCTATTTTCACCTTATCGCTATTGTAAGGTTTTGAACGAGTGCCAAGTCTTCTCATTTTTCTCATATTATTTATGTGAAATGTGTCAAGATACTTAAAACTCTATATTTTTATTGTTGTTAATGAAGACTAAGTGAAGAACTGAGCAACACACAGGTAACAGAAGATTTATTAAGACTTTAAAAGAAACACCACATGTGCAATTTTTCAAGGCAGGCTGTTATTTAAAAGAGTTAATAAAGTAGAGGTATATGATTCTGAGAAACAGATGCAATGGCAAGGTATTGATTTACCAATTAGAAGACAATTAATCATTTTTGTTGTAAGCAAAGTGAGAAACACTGGTTGTTAATCAAGAAATTGGTTTCACTCTTCAATTTTAAATCACAAGCTTAAACTAGATTTTTCCCCTATTTAATAATACTATAGATATTTCTTTTAAAATATCTATATTTTAGGATACATAGGTATCCTATGGTATATATTAGGTATCCATAGGTATATATTAGGATACATAGGTAACAAGGATTCTACAAATAATATAAAGAATGATGTAACAAAATAACTGTTAATATAAAATATAAAATGCAGAAATATACAAAGATATACAAAAATATAAATTATGCATCATAAAATCAAATTGGATAATAATTATTATTAATTTTGTTTATTATCCCAATAAATGAAAGAGGATATGGCTTCTGTGAAATTTTATCTAATTTCAAAGCTGTTGTGATTTAAAAGTTTCATAAACGTCAACTTTTATTTGTAGATGGATCTTACTAAATCTTTCCCCTCTTCTTAGCATAGTAAAAAGCAGAGAAATGATCTAATCTTATTAAGTATTAGAATCATCCGATCTGTTGTGACAATAAATTTCCACTTCCACCAAATACATACGTAAGGGCACTTAGACACACACAGAGGTTTGTATGTGCAAGTAAAACAAAGTAAAAAATTAACAATATTTGTCTTTACAACATGAGATACATTTTATTTAAGACGATTCTATATTAAAAAGTGCTCAGGGATAACTGGAAATTTGTGAAACCCCCTCTCATATTGAAGGGAGGTTTTGGTGTGCATGTGGCCCTGTGTGGATTTATATGGCATGGTTATTATTTCTTTCTCTTTTGAGACATTGTGAAAGAGGTAAGGTTGATTATTCTTCACAGATCCCCTTTCTGCTATCAGAATGAGTCATGAGAGACTTTTTATAAAGATCAAGGAAAGGGCATCAGTAAATACAAGAACTGATGGTATTTAATCATTTCAATATTTATTAATTCCAACTACTTACACTTTTTCAGAAACTACTTGGCTCATCACAAGCACAATGAGAAAATGAAAGGTGTTCCTTCAGGTTTAGTATCTGGGGTCGGTTAATAGGAGTCCTTCATCCTTTCTTGCCATTGGTTTACTTGTTCCTGGGTGAGATATCAGATGACATCTTACAGTGACTTGGGTTTGGAATAGTTACTCTTTCACACTACAGTTACTGAAGCTAGCAAGGCTAATTCACAATAACTAAGTCATGTAATCCTACCCTTACCAAGACCAAGATAGATAGTTTTTAGGCTGTAATGGCAGAGAAATACTGTGCATTGAGCAAAAGTGCAAATCATTCAAAACTGTGTTATACTAATAATATACAGTTGAAGGGAAGAGTGAGCCAGTATATCCTTGTGACTCTCCGCAGGAAATGATCCAGTTGATCTGAAGATTCTGTCCCCAAATCTTGCCTCTGCAGTAGTTCTGTTACTAAGCCTGTTACTGACTTCTGCCTATGGACTTAAACATCAGAAGAAGGTGGCAAATGTTTCTAAAACATTTATGTGCAAGGCAATTCATAAAGATATCAGTGGAATATCCATGCAAAATTGTCTGGTTCCTCAAGTAGAATATTGGCCTAAGTTGTCTAGATGTGCAGACTTAGTTCTTTAGAAGTTTATAATTATTCAAAGCCAGGAGATTTTTAGATTTTCAAATTTAGGGCAAGCATTCCTTCAGGTAAAATAGTGTTTTGCTAATATTAAGGAATCTTGAAAAGTAGTTATAACTTTAAATACACAGAATTTTAGAAATGGAGATACTTACATTAGAATCAGCCAAAAGTGTCCTAAAGTGTCTTTTATAGTTTAAAAAATATTTTTGAGGCATGATTCAATCTCATGTATATTAACAAGGTGATATATGATACATAGTTTTATCTCTTTAGTTCTTTTTATATTTGAACAACCTTTGTCCCCTCCCCCATTTATATTTTTGTCATTTTTTTTCAAGAGAGAAGTCCAATTGTCATTTAGACCCTCCCATATTTTACATTTGTGTGTGTATGTGTTTGTAGAATTTTTTAACTTGTTTTTTTATTTTTTACTTTTTTTAAATTTTAGTTGTTTAAGCACAGTTTTCTATCTTTTACTCCCATCCCAGCCCACCCACCCAGCACCCCCCTCAGATTTCCACCCCCCTAGTTTTTTCCATGTGTCTTTTATACTTGTTCTTATAAATCCTTCCCCTTTTCCCCTGAAATTCCACCCCTGTCCCCTCTGGGAACTGTCAGCCTGTTCTCTATTTCAGTGTCTTTGGTTATATTTTGCCTGTTGTTTGTTTTGTTGTTTAAGTTCCTGTTAAAGGTGAGATCATACGGTATTTTGTCTTTCACCACCTGGCTTATTTCATTTAGCATAATGCTTTCTAGTTCCATCCATTCTGTTGCAAAGGGTAGGAGCTCCTTCTTTCTTTCTGCTGCATAGAATTTCATTGTGTAAATGTGCCATAGTTTTTTGATTCGTTCATTTACTGATGGGCACCTTGGTTGTTCAACTTGTTCTTTTAGATTTTGGGTTACTAAACAATGACTTGTGTGCCAACTTAGGACTGTGTCTTGTTTTCTTATAGCATTTTAGCTAAGCATGAGTTTTATATTTTAAAAGTTATTAAAAATAAATGAATAAATAAACGTCATATAATATACGATATAAATTGATTATGGCCCAGAGGTCTAAAATACTCACTACCTGCTCTTTAGGTTAAAACTCTGCAGACTCCTATTTATACTATTAAATTCATGTAAATTACTTTGACAAGAATAGTGTATCAGTTTAATGACACTGTATATGACATTACCTCAAATCAAAATTGTTTTACAATGATGCTATTTTTGAGAATGTGATTGAAATGAGTAACCACCAAGTTACTCCTTTCTAAAACTATGTTTCTTCTTTCTAGTCAGCTGACAATGCAGGGGGTACCCTGCACGGGCACCTACAGGACCATTTATTTTCTTTCTTTCACAACTTGATTTTAGTATCCACTGATTATTCTTGACTCAATCAAATATTCCATCAGGAGCTTTAAAATGTAATTTTCTAATTCTGTTATTTTTTCTACTTTCACTGGGTGGCACTCTCTGTAGTAAGAAATGTAACTCAGTTTCTCCATAAGAGATATGATGGTAAATAGTTTAATCCCCCATCCCTGTACTAATGTTTGCCTCTGACTCTTAATCCAGTATGTGCTTACTCTACCTTTTTGCTTTTGAGTTCATCTTGTTTTTCCTGAACATTCCAAATTATGTCATATCTAACAGCTATAATAAGCATTACCTAATTAAAGTTTTGGCTTTTTAGATTAAAAAAAGGTTTTGGTGGTTGATTTGGATGGATTGAAATTGTATCTATGGAAGTATAAGTTCATGTATTTTTCTCTAATAAATTTTCTACAGAACACATGCAGATTTCTAATCCTCTTTTTTTTTCTTATCAACATTTCTTTACAGAATCTTTCACCAGAAAAGCATTGTATTTTGATGTCAGTGAGGTGCTACTCTAAAGAATTTTATGACATTGGAGAGGTCACTTAATGTCTATAAGTTTAGTGGCTAAAGCATTAGGTTAAAATATATGTTGATAAACAATATAGATAAGGAAAACAATGAAATATGAAAAGAACCAGGTAGTTCTACTCTAGTTACCAATATTTCTTCTTTACTACATGACAAATCAAGCTAGATTTTCAAGTTGTGGTAAAAATCTTATTTTTCTTTCTGATTGAATTATAATATATTTTCTTGTTAAGTTTTCATATTATATGACTTTAAAATGCTGTTATGATTATTCAGTGGGAAAGGAGAATTAAATGGGCATTAGTAACAATGGTTATTAATAATGAATAAACAAGAAGCAGAACTGAAAATAAATAAAAGAAAAAACATTTGGGAGTCAAAGTAGAGATTTAAAATGCTGTTGGAGCAACTGTGTAACTGGGAAAAAGTAAATCCATGAACTAATTAGAGATAAGCCCCTTAGAAAACACTTTGAATCCAGGGATCGATCAATGAGGAATGTGTATCTAAGGAGATACTAAATGGATCTCAGAACAAATACCTTAATAAATACAAATGTGAGGTTTCAAAAAGTTAGTAAGATGTTTCATCTTCAGTTAAAATAGTTCAAATTAATCTTATTCTGGATTGAAATAATTGACTACTTTGGAAAGAACATGTGATAAACTACTATGGAAGAGAATGTCTGTATAAATATGATCCTTTTGGATCAGTTAGTGATGCTCATATAATAATGGATAATTTGGATGTCAGATAAATATGTTCTACCAAGAAGCTGCTTTCATTATTATGAATGAAGTAAAAAAAAGTGCTTTCAACACTATCTTCCTCACTGCCCTGTTATGGAATCAAATATTCCAGTATTTTTATGATTCCAAAAGGTTTTATAATGTGAAGACACCAATATGTTCATTGCATGGGGACAAAAATGTAAACTTTATGACTTATCCTGATAGAACACTGCTAATGAGTATTTTAGTTCTGTTATATACACGTGGACCTAATTCTACACTCCAACTTTAATGCTTGTGTCCCTGACATGTAGGGATAATGAAAATGACAACTGATACAAATTTAGCTAGCAGAGCATTAGAAGACTTTTATAGGCCAAACAATGCCTCCTAAACCATGGCAATTGTATAATATGTGAGGTCAAAAACTCTAAAAGCTTCATGAAGAAGTTATCCTCTCCAAAATAAAAATAATTTCTAAGCCCCTTTCCTAATATAACATACCATAAAAACTATAGCTACCTATATATCTTACACCTTTTGATAGATATCATAAAGAAATTACCCAACCTTAATTTTTTTAGTTCCATGAAAAAGGGTATGAACTTGAATATAATTTACAAAAATAGTCTTTTTTCTAAATGGTTAATTTATACTGCAATGCATCGAAATATCAGTTATCACATATAATCTATGGAAATTCAATCCCCGAAATAGAGATTAAAAAAGCAATAGAAGATGCAAAAATACTAAAAACGTACTGGTTGTAGTTTAGATTATTGTCTGCTTAAAATATGCATACCAAATAAATAGCTATTAAAAATTTAGTTGTATTGATAATGGCCCTATTCTCAAGAAAGTTATATGTATGTTTACAGATTTGTGTGAAATATATGTATATATAGTTGTGCATATTTACATGTTTTACATGCATGTAAGCATATACATATGTGCATATATTTTGCATACTTTATATTAAGATTGTCTGATAATGACACTAATCTTTTAAATGTCAGTTGTAATAATACTTGTACTCAAATAAATTATATTTTAGATATTTCACAATCTGAAAGTAGGGAAATGAATGTTTGTAAGAATTCATAGAGATCTCTACTAATATTACTGTATTTATAAACTACAAAAAATGTTATGCTTTATATGCTTTATACTTTCTATGTAATTTTTTCTAATATTTTTGTATTATGGGAAAAATCAGTCCTTTTTAAGGAATCTTTGTATCAGAAAATGTTTGTAGACTCTAGGATGCCATTTTTGACAGTGAAGTCAATGCCCCCGGGTCACAATTTCAAGACCCATGCCTGCTTTTATGGATTTCCCTTTGTGAAAATAAATCTGTTGTGCATACTTCCTCATTAATTAGGAATGAAAAGGGGTTGGATGAAGTTAGATTGAGGTAATAAATATTCTTATAAGTAAAAAGAAAACAGCTTTTCAAGCTACATGATTTTAAATTTTGAAAAGACCACTTCTGAGGATTTTCTTAGAGATTTGCTATAATATTTTTGACATTTTAATATATAATTTTGTTTCTCTCCCATGAATTTGTATTTAAATAACAGCAAAATTATTTTACAAGAGGCCAGTTGTATTTTAAATGGGAAGCTGTTGGAAAAATGTTATTTTCAGAATAGCTATAGAAAACATTTCTTAGCTATAAGTTATAAGTTCTGATTTTTAAATTTTTTGGAATGAGTGATGATTGATATTTTCATGACATTAAGTAACATTTATCTTAGTCAATTATTAAATTTATATAGTTTAATATAGATTATTTAATTTGTGTATTACTAATCTATCTCTGTTACTGGACTTTTTCTAACTGTGTTCAAGCATCATCTTGTATCTGGCACTTTAAGAGGCTGTAGCCTTTCTTCTCCTTTTCCTTTCACTGCAGAACACTTCAGATGTGTGTGTGCATTGCCTGTCAATACTTGGTTACTTCTAGTTCATTCTTCAGCCACTCAGATCTGGTGTCAGTGCCACTATTCCGATTGTGTTCATATTCTCAAATACAGCAGACACTCCTCCAACTTCTTCCCGGAACTCACAGCAGAATTCAGCAGAATTGATCACACTTTTCCTTCTTTAAACACTGTCATGTACTGGTTTTTATAACACCACATATTCCTGGTTTTCTTTCTCTGTTACCAATAAAAATAATTTTATATGCCCTTGAAATCCATCAAAGTTCTCCCCTAGAATCTCTTATCTTTACTTTTGTATTACCTTATTATTCTAGTCTTTGTTTGTTCCCTTGAGATACAGATGCTATATCAATTCACACAGAGCCACAGCATATCTATATTTCTGTTAATAATGGATCGACTATTTTATTTCCACTTTTTAGAAGATAAATGCATCCCATTATTAGTTTATTTGTTCATGTGATTATAATACCTTGTTTACAGTGGAGGCCATTTTCCATGATAGTACTCTTACTCTTAGATTGTAAGAAGATTCTTTTTGAAGTCATTTTGTATTTGGCACAGCAAGGCACAATAGGAATTCCAGGAAAAATTTTGTATGTATTTCCCAGTTTTCAGTCCCTAAATTTATACTGTATTCACAGGTTGTGAAACAGGCATAGGATTCCTCTGCAAAAGGAAATCCTTTTACTCTTACAAAATGTCCTCATTCTTACCTGAGCTAGGGTGGGCTGAAGCTTCAAGACTACTCCACAGGGGACGTACTAGCCATTCGTGACTTCTGTCTTATGGGAGAAAATTCAGTTCCAACTCAAAACAGTTTATTTTCAGTTCCACTGCTAAATAAGTGATGTAATTTTAGCCAAGACTCCTCAAATAACTTCCCTCATTTATCCATGATAGCTATGTTAGGAAGGTCAATGTATATGCCACAGATACTCTTTTTTAAATGAAAAAGCCTGATACATGCAAGATGTTGGTACCATTGTGATAAAATACACAGGACAGTAAAGCAGGAAATACATCTTCCAATCTGCCATTATTTTATTAGGCCTGTGACCATGTAAGTATGAAATAAGTAATTGGTTGCAATGCCAAGATAATCTTTAATTTCAATTTTTATATCAGTTTACTTTTGTATGAACCATTAAACTAAAATATTTAGTTATATGTCAACATATGTGCCTTTTTTTCTTTTTGCAACAATCTCTAATTCTAAGGTAGAGAAAAGAACTTTTCCTTACATAATTACATCTACCTATTCAATGAATATAATATTTATATGAATCTAGTTATAATTGTTACATTAAGTCAAGCTGTTGAAGACAAATTACACCTATTTGTTGATGTGTTTTGTGCAATGAATTAGCACTTTTAGAAAGAGAATGGACAACAAAATGTATTATACAGCATATTTACAAATAAGCATCCATGCTGAGCATGCATTTGGTACATAGTGTCTTTTGAAATCATGTTCAGTAGTATTTGAAATGCAAAATAAATGAAAATGGGGCTTCTAAGCAAGAAATAGAAACAAGCAGAATATTGTGAAGATTTGTTTCATAAATTATTATTGCTAGGGATACTTTTATTGTTAAATTTTATTCAGGAAGCTTTGAATTGCTATAATAGTTTAGAGTGGGTAACTAGAACCACCTGATGTTCTTTCTTAAATTACCACAGAAGAAATGAAACAATTCTGCTGTCCCTAGGGGATTTTCCCCTTTATACTTAATGTTCAGATTTAATCATTTGTCATTCACCTGACTGAAGACCAACCCAGTGTAACACTAAAAGAATGAACAGAGATTTGTATTTTGCTAGGAACCTTGAACAACTGAATAAAATAGTGCCAGATTGGAGTTTAAATGTCTTCTTTATCATTTCAAAAGTTCTAATTAGTGATGGTGGTTTATGTAAATACTTAATATATATTGCCTAATTTTAAAAAATCTTTGCACAAATAACACTAGGTGGAAATTAAAAGTTGAAAATAAGTAACTTATTTTGATTGTATTAATTTATTTTTGTTTTATATTTTCAAAGTTGAGAATTATTAATAGGTAAACTTAATTCCTACTTTGGAGTCCATATGTCAAATCATCTTACTAATCATCAGATAAATTGTAAAATAGTTTAGGGGGCATTTTCTAGATCCAGATATATTTTTACAGGTATTATGTCATTGAAAAAAATATTTCTCACTAAAAATGTTTTAAGAAATGCTGATATAAATGCAGTTACAGTTCTGGCCAAGATGGAAGCATAGGTAATAGATATGCTTCACTTCCTTGCACAAGCAAAAAAAGGAAAACAACCAATTAAAAAAAAAAACAGAACTGCCAGAAAATCAAACTGTATTGGAGTCCAACCACCAAGGATTTAAAGAAGAAACATTTATTCAGACTGGTAGAAGGGCTAGAGATGTGAGAAGCTGGGGCAGAGAGGACAAGTGGCAAGAAGGCATCTGGAGGACCAAGTGGTCCCATATTTGCATGTGATTAAGCCAGGAGGACAATTGTGGAGCTAGACGAACCATACAGCCTAGGGTTCCAGTGAGGGGAAATAAAGCCTCAAAACCTTTGGATGTGAAAACAGATGGGGGTTGCGGTGCTGGGAGAAACTCCCAGTCTCACAGGAAAGTCCATTGGAGAGGCCCATGGAATCCTAGAATGTCCATAAACCCGCCCACTTGGGAATCAGCATCTGAAAGGGCAAAATCAGCTTGTGGGTAGCAGGGGAAATGACAGAAAGAGGGGCCAGAGCTGAGCAAGCTGTGTTGTTTCCTCTCTGACCCCGTCCCCACATACAGCTCCACAACCCAGAGAAGTGGGTTTCCCCACTCTGGAGAATACCTAAGGCGCCACCCCTTACTACATAACAGGTGCACTGCCGAGACAAAAAAATATGGCCCAAATGAAAACAGATAAAAATTCCAGAAAGAGAACTAAGCAATGAAGAAATAGCCAACATATCAGATGCAGAGTTTAAAACACTAGTAATCAGGATGCTCACATAAATGGGTGCGTATGGTTGCGCAATAAAGGAAAAAATGAAGGCTATATAAAATGAAATAAAGAAAAATATACAGGGAATCAACAGTGAAGGGAAGGAAACAAGAACTCAAATCAATGATTTGAAACAAAAGGAAAAAATAAACATTCAACTGAAACAGAATGAAGAAACAAGAATTCCAAAAAAATAAGGAGAGGTTAAAGAACCACTGGGTCAATTTTAAACATTCCAACATCTGAATGATAGGATAGGGTTGCCAGAGGAGAAGAGGAATAGAAAGAAATTGAAAGATTATTTGAAAAAATCGTGAAAGAAAATTTCCCCAATCTGGTGAAGGAAATAGAAATGCAAGTCCAGGACACTCAGAGAGTCCCAAAGAAGTTGGATCCAAGAAGAAACACACCGAGACACATCATAATTAAATTACTCAAGATTAAAGATAAGGAGAGAATCTTAAAAACAGCAAGAGGAAAGGGGGGGGCTACTCCCAAAGATGTTCCCATAAGACTGTTAGACTATGGGAAAAATCCCATAAGAAGGATTTTTCACAAAACCTTGCAGACAAAAAGGGGCTGGAAAGAAGTATTCAAACTCATGAAAGGCAAGGACCTACAGCCAAGATTACTTTATCCAGCAAAGCTTTCATTTAGAATGGAAGGACAGATAAAGTACTTCCAAGATAAGGTTAAGTTAAAGAAATTCATCATCACTAAGCCCTTATTATTAGAAAAGTTAAAAGGACTTATCCCAGAAAAAGAAGATCAAAACTATGAGCAGTAAAATGACAGCAAACTCACAAGGGAATCTAAAATGCAAAAACAAAAACTAAGCAAACAACTAGAACAGAATCACAGAAATGGAGAGCACATGGAAGGTTATCAGTGGGGAGGGAGAGGGAAAGAATGGAGAAAAAAGGTATAGGGAATAAGAAGTATAAATAGTAGGTACAAAATAGTTGGGGGGGTGTTAAGAACAGTATAGGAAACAGAGAAGCCAAATAACTTATATGTACAACCATGAACATGATCGAAGGGGTTGGAGGATGCTGGAAGGAGAGGGGTTCAGGTTGGAGAGGGATAAAAGGGAGAAAAAGATGGGACAGCTCTAATATCATAATCAATAAAATATACTTAAAATAAAAATACATGAAGTTAGACATATATGTTGCATGATATATTAGAGCCTTTAATAAAACAATTTTCTTAATAAAGCTCCAATAAAAGTGTATAGGTTACATATTTGTCTTTCTCTTATTTCAAATTAAATGCCTAAAAACCTTCTAAAAGTTTTTTTGTTGTTTTCAATTTCTGTAGGCCAGTTTATATGCAAGGGAAAAGCATTTGATAAAACTTTTATTCATAGTCTATTAAGACTGTCAAGAAATCATATATAATTACATATGGATCCTTGAAGAAGATTATATGAGTCATCCCTTCTTAATTATATCTTGTAAAAAATTTAGTTAACTTTTTAAACTAAGCATCTCTCTATCTTTTTAAAGATTTTATTTTTAGAGAAAGGTAAGGGAGGGATAGAGAGATGGAGAGAAACACTGATGTGAGAGAGAAACATTGCTCAGTTGCCTCTGGCACATGCCCCAACTGGGGACCAAACCTGCAACCCAGGTGTGTGCCTTGAATGGGAATCAAACCAGTGACCTTTTGCTATGTGGAACAACACCCAATAAACTGAGCCACATCAGTCAGGTCTAACTCTACTTTTTCTTTAAAGAAAACAAAGATGTAAATATATCTCTGTGTTGGGATTTCAGTGAGTTTTCAATTATATAATTCATATAGTAAAGAGTAAAACTTGGCTTATATTAAATTACTTTTAACATGGAATCTTGAATTTTGATTGCATTGATGATGTTGTTCTATCACATCAATTCATTGCTATGGGTTTTTAGGTTAGATTTTTATTTACTCTCATCTTTTGAAATATCTGTGTTTCCCAAAGGACTTTTGGTACCTTCTGATACAGCCTTCACCCTGGAAAATTAGTCCTTCTCTTACTTAATCCATTTCTCACCACTTTTCTCCAAATCTACCCTTTGACATGCTATATTCTGATTGCACCTTCCACTACAGGCTGATATACAAGTGTTATTATGTATACATATTTTCAATATTAAAGCAGTTGCTATTTATTAATTGGGAAGATTACAAAAATAACCATGGTAGATACCTTAGTTCATACTTCTAAAACTTGTTGACCTGGTTTTCCCTGTTCCCAGTATCTCCACCTTCTAGAAAGTGGGTGGTCTTTTTCTTTATTCCATCTTGTGGAGAAAATAATTTGAAGGGCTCCAGGAAGTTGTTTGCTTCTTTGAAGTGTTTTCCAATAGTATCGATCTCATGAATCAGACGCTTCATGTAGATTATGCCATATTTACCAAGAAATTGAGAAATCAGTGTGTTATCTCTCAGGGCTGTTCATTTTTTTGTTGAATTTGCCATAATCATTCTTGTGATCAATGCATTTACTGACTTCAGGTTTGGGTTCCCACCTGCAAATATATGGTTACACAATCCTCAGCATGTTAATCAAAGCCTTGTTGAGCTTAATGAAGATGCCATTGATCTGGTGAAGGCAAAGAAGCTGCAGCACCTTTTGGACTTTCCTGCTCACACCACTGATACTGCTGATTCTGTCAACAAATGACAATTTGGGTTCCACAGGTACATAGAAGTTGCCAGCTTTCCTTGCCCTCTTAGCCATTCAACTCTATTCTGTACTTCTATCTATATTCCTTGTGATAGTGCTTAGCTTTTTCATAGATAAGCTTCCTCCTTGCCTTTCGAAACATCTTTTTTTGCGAACTTCTTTCTCAGGCACTTGATCTTCAGCTCTGCGAAATTCCTTTGTGTTTTCTTAAGGGTTTCTGGCACAGCAGGAACCTTCTTCTCATTTTGTTTTGCAACCTCCCCCCATGATTCCAGTTGGAAAAGAGCATTGGCATTATTTTAAATAACTATCTTATCCATACATGGTTAGGATCTGTTCACACAGTGTGTGTGCACTTGTGTGTGTGCACACATTTATTTTCAAATAAATAATTTCCACATGTAATAATAGCAGCCTCTTAAACTTCTTTTTGAATTCGAAAAATAATTAAAAGTAAAATTTCTAAAACTAATCTACTTTCAGAGATGTAAGGTAGGGTAGTTATAAATGAATAATTAAGATGAAGGAAGTCACAGCCTAAAGTGCAACATGTTAATTGGGCTGACTTAACCTACAGAAACTAAGAGGCTGAGAATTTGGAGTTACTGGGCATTGCAAAGTAGAAGGACAAGATAAAGAATAGAAAACAAGCAAGTGATTTAAAAGTATATACCTGGTGTAATCCCATTTGTTTATTTTTCCCTTGCCTGAGGACACATATCAGGAAAAAATACTGCTATGAGCAATATCAGATATTTTACTGCCTATGTTTTCTTCCAGAATTTTTATGGTTTGGGGTCTAACATTTAAATCTTTAATCCATTTTGAATTTATTCTTGTGCGTGACACATGAAGGTGATATTGGTTTATTTTTTCTGCACATATTTATTTAACTTTTCCCAAAACCATTTACTGAATCAACAATCTTTAGCCCATTATATTTGCTTACTTCTTCTGTTAAATATTAATTGATGATTCAAGTGTGGGTTTATTTCTGTACTCTCTATTGTCTTCTGTTGATCTATGTGTCTTTTTTTATGCCAGTATAATGCTGATTTGATTAGTATGGTTTGACATTAGGTAGTGTGGTTTCTCCAACTTTGTTTTTCTTTCTCAAGATTGCTGTTGCTATTCAGGGACTTTTGTGGTTCCATATAAATTATTCAAATAGTCAGTCTTGTTCTCTGAAATATGTCATTGGTATCTTAAAGGAATTGCACTGAATCTATAGATTGCTTTGGGTAGTATGGACATCTTAATGATGTTATTTCTTCCTATTCATGAACAGAGTATGTGCTTCAATTTACTTGTATATTCTTCAGTTTCTTTCTTCAGTATCTTAGAACTTTCCACATACAGATCATTTATATCCTTGGTGAGATTTATTTCTAGGTAACTAAGAAGTATTTGCACAGCACAGGAAACCATCAACAAAATAAAAAGACAACCCACAGAATGGGAGAACATACTTTCTGATATATCTGATAAGGGGTTAATATCTAAAATTTATAAAAAACTTATAAAACTCAACAACAAAAAATTAATAAAAAGTGGGCATAGGGCCTGAATGGACACTACTCTAAAGAGGACATAGAGATGACTAATTAACATATTAAAAAGTGCTCAGTGTCATGAATCAGAGCAATGCAAATTAAATTATAATGAGATATTACCTCACACAGGTCAGAATGGTCATCATCAATAAATCAACAAACAACAAGTTCTGGCAAGGATGTGGAAAAAAAGGGAGCCATTTTGCACTGTTGGTGGGAAAGCAGATTGGTGTGGCCACTATGGAGACATTATAAAGATACTCAAAAAATTAAAAATAGATCTGCCTTATGATCCAGTGATTCCACTTCCAGGAATTTATCTGAAGAAATCCAAAACACTAAATTAAAAAAACATAAGCACCTCTATGTTCATTGCAGCATTATTTACAATTGCCAATATGGAAGTAGCCCAAGTGTCCTTCAGCAGATAAGTGGATAAAACAACTATGGGGCATTTACACAATGGAATACTACTTGGCCATAAAAAAGGAGAGAAAAAAGAAAATTTTGCTATTTGCAGCAGGATGGATGGACCTGGAGAACGTTATGCTAAGTGAAATAAGCCATCAGAAAAAGTCAAATATCATATGATTTCACTCATCTGTGGAATCTAAGGAACCAACTGAATGAACTAACAAGCAAAATAGAGACAGACTCTAAAATTGGTGTTTTAGGGTTCTTAGGATATAATCCTAGCAGTGGAATTGCTGGGTCAAAGGGCAAATCCATTTTTAGTTTTCTGAGAAAATTCTATACTGTTTTCCATAATGGTTGTACCAGTCTGCAATCCCACCAACAGTGAACTAAGGACCCCTTTTCCCCACAACCTCTTCAACATTTGTTGTTTGTTGCTTTGTTTATGATAGCCATCCTGACCGTGTAAAGTGGTATCTCATTGTGGTTTTAATTTGCATCTCTCTGCACCACAATGTTCATAAGCACAATTTACAATAGCCAAGAGTTGGAAGCAACCTAGGTGCCCATCAATAAATGAATGGAACAAAAAATTGTGGTACATATACACAATGGAATTCTATGCAGCAGAAAGAAAGAAGGAGCTACTACCCTTTGCAACAACATGTATGGAACTGGAAAGCATTATGCTGAGTGAAATAGGCCAGGTGTTGAAAGACAAATACCATATGATCTCACCTTTAACAGGAAGCTAAACAACAAAACAAACAAGCAAGCAGAATAAAAACAAAGACACTGAAATAGAGAACAGGGGGATAGTGACCAGAGGGGAGAGGGAAGGGAATTTAAGGGGAAAAAAGGGGAGGGATTTGGAGGAACAAATAGGAAGGACACAGGGACGAGAACTAAGGGGGGAGGAAATGGGAGGGAGGTGGGGAGCACGGGGCGGGGCAGGGCTGGGATGGGAGAAACAGACAAAAAACTGTACTTGAAAAATAACTAAATAAAATTAAAAAAAATAAAATAAAAATGCAAAAAAAATAGAGACAGACTCATAGATAGAGCGCAGGCTGACAGATCTGTGGGGGTAGGTATTAGCTGGTGGAGGGGTTGAGCAAAAAGGAAAAAGAACTCAGGGACATGGATATCAGTGTGGTGATTGGGAGTTATATAGGGAATAAACAGTAATGGAAAATATACAATAAAAATAAATAAAAAAATTCTATACTTGGAAGAGTTCATTTGAACTCTGCTCCCCTTGCATATACCATGTAAATGGTACAATAAAAGGAACATGTTGAGCTCTGGACAGTGTGGCTCAGTTGGGTGGAGTATCATCCTGTAAACCAAAAGGCTGTGGGTTTGATTCCTTGACAGAGCACCTGCCTAGGTACAGGTTCAGGTTCAGTCCCTGGTCAGGGTACATATGAGACACAACAAATCAATATTTCTCCCTTAGATAGATGTTTATCTTCCTCTCTCTCTCTCCCTCCCTTCCTCTTTCTCTAAATTCAGTAAGCATGTCTGGGGTGAGGATTAAAACAAACAAACAAACAAACAAATGATTGTTAGACAAGTTTACTGAGATGTACCATATGCTATGGGAAAGCACATATCTAGCTGTGCACTGCTGGAAATAATTTAGAATTGGATTTCAGGGGAGATGTACTACATTGTAGGGAACATGTTACCCAATTAAGAAAATAATGTAAATAACTGTGAACTATACTGTGAGGTTTTCCTTTAAAAATAACAACAAAACACCACCACCAACACATACACGTGCATCATTTGAAGAAACAAAGCTCTAAAACAAAATGTCTTAACATTTCTCCTGGCAAATCTTACAAACATAAAGGCCCTGAAAACAGATTTACATGATCAATCACTGAGCAGCTCATTATTGAATTTCAATTATGTGTTTTTCACAGTGTTTATTTAGTGCTTAGAATACTTAGAAACCATTGCAAGTGTGTATCCAACCTTTACCAAACTGCCATGCGTGGGCCACTGTAGGTCAGTGAGACACTGCTGATTAAACCTGTCTTGTGCTCACATAGACCAGCGGTCCCCAACTTTTTTGGCATCGGGGACTGGTTTTGTGGAAAGACAATTTTTCTGCAGACCAGGGTGGGAGTGATTTCAGTATGATTCAAGCATATTACATTTATTGTGCACTTTATTTCTATTATCATTACCTTGTAACATACAATGAAACAATTATATATTATTAATATATAATCATATATTAATATGATTAATGTCCAGTTCCTAATAGGCCATGGACCAATACCAGTCTGGGGCCCCAGTGTTGGGAGCCCCTGATGTAGGCCATTGCAAATTGGTAGTTAAGTTGCTCCCTGTTCATTATCTAACAAGGTAGGAATATGTTCTAGTGTATATCAGTTTTTAAATACATTTTCCCATGAAAATCTAAACAGCAGTGAGTTATGTCTTCATTGTGGATGAGAAGGTGAAATGTGGATTAAAGTTTTATTTTCAGAACAGTTAGATTTCCTATTTTAAAATATTGTGTAAGTTTGAAACCTCATGACTATATCATTTAAATTGAATTTTATAATTTGACTTCATTGAAACTCATTTTTAACCTATTTTTCCAACTGCAATAAATTCTAGCTTATTTATATAAGAGCGTACCTGTCAGATATTTCGAGTGTTTTGTTTAACCTTTTCCTTCAACTATACTAATAGCTTCATACCTGTGACATTTTGTTAAAGAATATGGCAAGAAAATCTCATAACAATAAAATTGATATGTATATGATAATGGTTTGAAGTCCACCTTCTTATCTAAGTTACAGTGATTTCATTGCTTCTTGAATCAGCTTTAACTTGAGAGGAAAATTCACTTTGTATGTGAGGAATTCGTATTTTAATTTATCATAATCAAGAAGAAAACAAAACCAAAGCCATTCTCATATTTTCTCTTTCTGTGTTTACCTCCCTAATTCTTGGTCATCGTGTTCCTTTCCTAAAAATGAATAAGCTTATTTATTACAGCTTTCTCAGCCAATGGTATATTCTTTCATAAATAGAGAATATTCAGTGTTTTTGAATTGTGGAAGGAAGAAAGAAAAGGAAATGGGAAGAAATGCCAATCTTCAGAATTTATGTCTGTGAGAAATACCAGTGTTTAAAAAATAAAGTATTTGTCATTAAAGAGATGATATAATTAATATAATTAGAGGTTTTGTGTTTCGATGATCTTTGTATCTATTTTACCATTCCAGCATAGTACTTGGTGGGACACTCCATTTTTTTAATTAATGTTTTGTCCATTTTAGACATTATTTCAAGGTTGTGATTCTTGGACAGTAAGAACATTAAACTGGCTTTTTAAAAATATATTATTAATGACCTTATTGTGGTAATTATTTTAAATTATATATGTATATCCAATGATCACATTGTACATCGTAATATTACACAATAATATATGCTGACTATATCACAATAAAGCTGGGAAAAATTAGAAATGTAAAAATGTGTTGCTGTGCTCTGTGTGGTTCAGTTGGTTGGAAGCCATCCCACAAAGTGAAAGGTCGACAGTTCAATTCCCAGTCAGGGCACATGCCTGGGCTGTGTGTTGGAGAAGCAACTAGTCAATGTTTCTCTCTCACATTGATGTTACTCTCACTTTCTTTATCTCTTTCCCTCTCTCTAAAAATAAATAAATAGAATCTTAAAACATGTATTGTTAAAGTCACTTCTTGCATTGAACATGAGTATTGGAATTGTTTTATCTTTAGATGAGGCGAGTCTCACCTCAGTGTCCTTTCAAATATTAAATGTTCGATACCCTTGAAATTTATTCTGACATGTATCATGCTTTTGGTTGAAAATAATATAATGCCTAGCAAATAGGCTTAAACAATTGACAAAATACATTGATCCACCCATTGTAAAAATCCAGAATTTGGGTATATTTCCAAAATTGCTCAGTTAGGGCTCTGACTCTCATTATTTGCACTTTTGTTGGTTATCCCTTTTCTGGGGATTAACATTGACTTCAGGCTGTCTTCTTGCAGGTGGGATAACCTCAGTGTTAGTTTCAGGAGTGTTATCGGCACACCAAGTTTTCAAGCACAGGGTCAAGAAAGACTACACAGACCCCCAACTTGACAGCAAAAGTCAAAAGTACACTCTCATTGGACTGAGTGGGGCCACACATCACTGTGATGAATTACATACACTGACTAGACGAATATCATTTTTCATTTTATGCTGGAATTAGATGTGGTACCTGCCTGTCCCAACATTCATGGGTACTAAGCAGAAATCTTTGTTCTGGGGAAAAGTCAAATAGGAATCAATGCAGAACGCACAAAATGTGTAGACAACATGCTCAAAAATTGCTTCTTTTCGTGTTTTAAATATTTCTGTACTTTAAATATTTCAATACTTTTAATGTTTCCATACATTGAATTTTTCCATATAGTTAAAGACTTCCAAATCATGAATGAATGAAAGAAGCACAATAAACAAAAACAATCTTTCAAAAATAATGATATATTAATCACTATATGTGCTATGTAGAGATAATGTAATCAAGAACACATTGTTCTTATACAGATTCAAAAAACTGAAAAATCATCTGTTTGCAAGAACAAGCAAACACTATAATGACTAGTATTCAAACACATTCTACTTTTATGGGAGGGTGGTAAATTTTTGAGAATATTCCAATTAGTTGTTTACCCTATTACATCCATGCATGTGTATGTGTGTGTGTGTATGTATATGTATATATAGAGAGAGAGTATGAAATATTTCTAGGGAAATTACAATTTATTGCTATGTGGTTTGAGGAACATGTTTTACCCTTTGAATTCAACATATATTTCTACATGTTTGAGAAAAATACATAATAGATAATATAGGCACACCAAAATATTACAAGAAGATATTCACAAGTAGTGTTTATAAGCAAAAATCCAGAGTGCTACTGCTTGGGATAGAAACCCTGCTTCACTAGTTCTTATTCATATGGTCTAAGTTTTCCAGTTTGTTTACCTATATAATGAACATGTTCATAGCACCTCTCTCACATGGGTGTTATAAAGAACAATTAAGTAACTCAAGTGTGTACATAAATATTATTTTGTGTAAGTTAATTGTTTTAAAAAAGTTATCCAATATAGTTATTAATTTATCACCACAATAATGATATAGAAAAACTGACTTTCTATGCAATTCACATCCAGATTTATTTTGAATTTTCAGGGTTTAATCTTGTGAGAAAAAGCAATAAAGAGAAGCATCAAACTAGATATAAATAATATGCTACCTCTCATATTTTTCTTCTAAAATTATATTTTACAAAACATATTTCAAATTATTTTTCTCAATAATGGGTGCTTGATGAATTTTTGGCAGTATTTTGCTCTTGTGTGGCACCTACATATCTTAAGTTTTGCCTGTTGTTTAACTGACTTGGCAGAAAGCAACCTTGCATCTCCTTAGAGTCCTTGAGAGCAAAGCCCCTCCCCTGGCACACCCCTGTCATGCCTTCCATCAACAAGAGCTAGACAAAAGCATTTCTCCAAGCCTGCACTCTTTCTAAAAGAACATATAGAGCATTGTGTGTGAGCATAAGACAAAAATATATTCTTCCAAATCACTGCTTTCCACCTGTCAAACTGCTGATGAAAAGAAATTTCACAGAGAATTTAAAATAGGTTGCTTCCTTAAACCACAGATTGAGTTTTGTTTTATGTTATTTTAAATCAGATGCTCCTAAGGCTCAACACCATCTAGAGTCAACCTTTAATTAATATTTAAAAACATTTTCTGTTTCTTGTGAGATGGTAAAAGTGTGTTCACTTTGTTACTTTTAAAATGTAAAATATACTATTATCATGTGTGTGAGATCTACCACACATTAAATATATGCACACATGTGCACACACACATATATGAATTTGTGTATATCAAGCTTCCATTCCCACTTACTGGAAGCCCCTACCTCCTTTCAATTTCTTAAAAGGTCATTAAGCCTCACAAGCTATATGCAGGTGCCAGAATTTATTAAAAGCATGAGATTAATTATACAAATCTAATACTAAATATCAACCAATTAATTGAAACATATGTAATCAAGTTTTGTAGGTCAAAATATTATCTAATACCTGCAATTTCATGTGGATCAACCTAATATTGAGATAATATATTGGTAAAAGCCTTTTAATAGCAACAGAGTCTAGGCATTTTTCCAAGAGCTTTCCTTTTAATCCCTCTCATATTTCTCCTTTAATCCCACTTTCTAGGCTCTTCTTCTCCATTTCCTCAACCTTTAGTTTTCCATGAACCCATGAGTGTATGGCATTCCTGCTATTGTCTTTTAAAATTTTTTTCAGTTACATTTTACATTTAAAATCATTCTGTATTAGTTTCTTACATTCAAAATTATTCTGTATTAGATGTACAGCAGAGTTATTAGGAAATCATGTACTTTGCAGTGGTCTCTCCAATGGTTCAAGTACTCACTTGGCCCCGTATATAGTTTTCATGGTATTATTGACTATGCTCCCCATGCTGTAATCTCCATTTCCGTGACTGTTCTGTAACTCCCAATCTGTCCTGCTTAATCCCTTTACCTTTTTCACCACCAGCCCCAACTCCCTTCCCTTCTGACAGCTGATAGTTTATTCTGTGTTTCTGTAAGTCTGTTCCTATTTTGTTTGTTTGTTTTGTTCTTCAGATTCCACATATAGGTGAAATCAAATGGTATTTGTGTGTTATTTTGAAGCACTTTCAATCAATTTTATTCTCTATCTTTATGCAGGGCATAGGGAGACTCCACATTGGGAGGCGTAGAGATGTATAGAGGGAAGACACAACTTTTTAAATAATTTACAGCAGAACTGGTCCTTCAAAGTGATTTGATCTAATCAAAATAAACATCTTTCTATCCATGAATATATTATGTATGTAATATAATACATATATTCTCTCCATACTGCTTGGACCATATCTTTAATCTGTCTAGTATAAAACATATGAGGAGCACAGTTTTTTCCAAGGTTATTATGGTTTTATGGCTCTTCACTGAAACATACCCTCTGCTTAAATTTTTTTGGGGGGAGCAGCAATGAGATAAGAAGATCATCCATGAATCAAAAGGGCTAGACAAAAGAAATATGTAAACAAACAAACGACAGAACTTGGTAGCTAATTACAGTATTATCTGTTATGATCCTGTGGGAAAATGAAGAATTTATTTACACAAGAAATGTTTCTTACAGTTAGATTTGGTTTTTAAAAGAGAGGTTTTTCTCATTATATGAAACCTTTTTATCATTGCATATAATTTAAACTTTAGGTTTTCTCATTGTTTCATGTAACTTAAACTTTAGGTTTTCTCATTATACGAAACCTTTTACTGTTTCATATAATTACCAATTCTTTTGGTATCCTGACTTGTTATAAAATAAGCCTTACCACTTATTAACATTGGCCAGTATGGGTTTGGCAAGTACTGACTTGGGTATTGCTGACTTATATTAACATCATAGCTATTTTAAAAATATAAAAATAGACAAATTTCTAGTGGTAACTTGAAAATACCTAAAGAGAGGTTACAAGGTAAAGAACTTTATCAGTCAGAATTTGCCAAGGAATGGAATGGAGGGGAAGGTGAGTGAGGATGGAGATATATATTCATTACAGTGTTGTTTTAACAGTATGGCAAGGAAAAGAGGATTTTAAGTGGTGAGCAACGTGCCCATAAAGGAAATACGCTAAAGAAAGTAGGTGAGAAATGGGAGATTTTTTTTTCTTGTTATAAGTGAGAAGTTTGGGGAAGAAGAAATGTATCTAAGATCATTTGTTTGAAATTTTTGTTTGGTATATTATATAAATCTCCTTTATGTTTCCCAGTGAGGATATATATATATATATATATATATATATATATGTATATTCACATATATATTCATATATATATTTACACATGTATGTTAATATATGTATATTCATATACAATTTTCCCTTAATGCCCCCAGAGTCCCATTTGAATATTAAATATTTATTTATTTCATTAAAAATGGATAGAAACTTGTTTCAAGATGGCCCAACTGGATTTGGGTTATATGAAGAGATACATGTTTCACTTCATATTTGAAGAGAGCTCAGTTTGTTTCTATGAGCATTTGAGTAGATTTTCATTTATTTGAATGTACTATGTCCTTAGTCTGAAAAACAAGCTCAAGGCCTTCATGGCGTGCCCTGGTAGAATTTTAAAACACATAAGTTATGTAAATTACCTACTAGAATAATGCTGCTAAAATAAAAGCAAGTTAAGATATATTTAAATAAAAGCTAACAGAAACAATAAGAGAGAATACATATACAATATTTTCAGACTATAAGATGTACTTTCCCTTCCCCCAAATTTGGGAGGAGTGACGGTTGTTAATGATCCTGTTGAGTTCTTTTTACATTTACATTGGTGAAATATTATGTTATTTATGTTATTAAATATTTTACCACGTTTTGCTTCAAATTTTTATTCCCTATTTTCCTCTAAAACCTAGGTATGTCTTATAGTCCAAAAATATGGTAAGTATTCAGAACATTAAAAAGTAGTGAGATGAACTTGTGTGTTTGTTAATGTCTACATTATGACAAAATCATAGTTAAATATGAATGGAAGGTATATAGATAGTTATTCATATATTTAGAGCAAAATAGGCAGCCTAATGTGTTGCTAAGCACAGAATATAGGAGAAAAATACAGAGAATAAATAAGATTTTTTGTTTGTTTAGGGGAAATGATTTGATGTTAACTCAATAACACGAGATATGGAATAAATAAAAATTATTCTTCCTGGTAATTTTTTTAAAGGGGAAAAAGAGGATAGCTTTTTTATCTTTGCTAGTTGAATTGAAAGTATGTCCAGTAAAATTAGATGTAGATGTATGCAAACGTTACACTTAGAGCATGCTAATTGGCTCTTTGAGCACATAAATGTCTCTTTTGAAATGCATTGCATGTTGGTAATAAGCTTTTAAATCCATAATGGATGACCACTGCATCGTTGCCCATTTAGAGGTAAAGGAAGGCAATTACAGATGTTCACAAACATTACAGTATAAAATATTTTTGCTATTATTGAAGAAACCTTTATCTATACTTCATCCCTTGAACTCTGCAATTCTGCAATTTCATCTATGATTAATCAAAACTCATCAGCTGGTGCATTATAAAGTTTTTTTTTATTTATGTTAAAAATATACTGCCTTTTGTGTCCTTGCTTTTCCTTGGAGCCATAGAAGGAGGTCCAGCCTCTTTCCCAAGAAAGCTATTCAAAGTTTGAAGTAGTTATGAACTTCAATAATTTGTTCTACAATCCTTTGTCTTCATTTCAAATATTAATTCCTCATATAATATTATAACCATAAAAGGTAATTCCTAAATATTCCTTTTACCTTTTAAAAATGTTGTGTCCTGCATAAGAGTCAAGTTGCCTGTTGAGTATTACCTGTGTGACTTTGGGCTGTTATTTAATTTCTCTGTGCCTGTTTTCTCATCTGCAAAGTGAAGATAATAATACCTCATAAAGTTGTCATGAAGATTACATAGGTTAATTTTTACTATAGCACTTACGAAATTGTGAGGCATTATTATCCCTGTTGTTATGATCAGTGTCATTATAAAATTATCATGGCCCCTCTTCTAAATACTACTTTAGTATGGAAGACCTGTTTCTGTTATAATACATAGTCAACTTGAGGATTTACTAATCCCAACTTCAATTTCCACTTTCGCTCACAAGCAAAATTGCTAATTTGCAATTCCTTTATGCACTTACTTTATTCAATTGAGTGTGGATTATTATATTGGTCTAATGCACATGTATTTTTATTAGTATCAACCTCTTGTTACACACTAGCAAAGTTGATTGAATCCTGACTTCATCGTTTAATGCACTTTGTTTTTTAAGACAAGAATTTCTGTCAAAATACAATTACATATACGATTACTATACTTTCTAAACTTTAATTCAGGTCATAGGTAACAAAAGTTGAGAAAAACTAGAGTAAGGAAATATAAATGCTGTGAGAAACTTCTTTGCAGTTTGAAATTGCACATAATATAGAAACTTTTAGATAGCGTCCTTCTGAAAATTATTGATCTAAATTTCTTTACATTAGCCATCATGTACCTAGTAGTTATGTTTCTATAAGGCTTTATGAAACACCTGAATTACAAATATACCATTATAAATATCATATACATACAACTCACTGTGCTCTCATTGTCTTACTATCTCTTAACCTTAATTAAGAAATAAATAAGTTCTATCTTTAGAAACATATTATTTATACCTGTGCAAATTCTCAGTGAATATTTTTCTAGATAGTCATTTAGTATACCTTAAACAGTTCTAGACCCAATATTGGGATTGACTTTAAAACTAAATCTGATATTTGTTTTTTTTTCTTTGAAACTAAAAGTATTTACCATTTTCCATTCTTCCGGCACTGTTATTATAATTCCTCAGCTATCAATATTAGTGATTTAGTGAAGTTTTGACAAACTTTTATCAGAATTTCGGAAAGACAATGACTGGGCTAAGAGATGGCTTGATTTAGGTGTTTTTGTATATTTTAGGAATTCTGTGGTATAGTTAGGGTTGGAAAGAATAGTTTGGGGGTACAGAATTATCATGTAAGTCTCATTTCAACTCCAGGACAATGCCACTAGAGAGAACTTGGATTCTAAAACTTGTAACTGACAAAATAACCAATTTAAATAATTCAACTATCCCTAGTGTGCTGATTTTCAAGTTATGCAAATCCCAAAGGAATTCAGGATATAGCTTTATTTATTCTCTGTACATTCCCTTTAATCTGTTGTACACAGTGTTTTTCTAGACTCAATTTTTAATTCACTTCTCTTATATATACCATATAACATATCTCACATAAGAGACTTGGTCATACCCTTTCTTGCACTTCATTTTTAAGAAAAAGCTTTTTTCTGGTCCCTCTTTTTTTCCCTCTCCTCCTCCATCTCCTTTACTAACTTCTCGTGGCCTTTAATGTTTGTCTCTTAAATCATTTTCTCCAGGAAGGCTCCCTTAACCCTCCTGCTTGCCATCCACCTATCCCTTAGTTTCTATTGCACATCCCTGCTACTGCTCCCTCAGCTCTGTGTATGGCCTTTATGAAACACTTATTAGTGAGTGGGGGACCCCAAAGTGGCATTTATTTATGAAAATTGTGTATTTATTCTTACATGTTTAAACTTCAGTCACCTTCAAAGTACTCTGCATTTGATGCAATACCCTATAGAGACAGTTTTTCCCAGTGCACAAAACACTATTTGAGCTCATCAATTTTGATGCCAGTTAGTACTTCTGCCATTTTTTGTTTCACCTCTTCCACATGGGCAAAATGTTTTCTTCTGAAGATTTTTTTAATCTGGGGAAACCAAAAAAATGTCACTCAGGGTAAGATTGGGTAAATAGAGAGGGTAGGACACAGGGGTTATGCTGTTTTTGATCAAAAACTGCTGAACACTCAGTGCGGTATAGGCAGGTGTGTTTGTAAGTCACCCATCATGAAATGGGCAAACGTGGAAAGAGTATTCAAAAAAATTCACTGCAGCTGAATGCAGCCTGTCGCAAAAATGCCAAGTGATGCACTGATACAGTGGGTTTCTGGGACACTCACCTAGAGGGGGAAGCCTGTACTATAAAGGGCCTGCCCTGCAGAAGACAATTCCAGTCTCGCTGGGGGATTCCCCTTTGTATTTTCATAGCTAGTTTACACATCTATAATTCCACTGGATCCTGACAATGAGAAAAAATAACTATAATTTATTAAGAGCTTTTTATGTGCATGTATATATATTTACTTACATATGATAATATATCATTTATATATTTATATTATAAATATATGTGTACTTATATATAGATATTAATGTATTTTTCTTAATATCTCTATGAAGTTATATAAAGAGAAGAAAAGTTTAACTAATTTATGCAAGAATATACAGCTATCAGTTTTCTGTAGTAGGCACCTAATAACTAAATTAATTTCTTAAAAATTCTAAAATGAAAAGCAGCCTGCAAATGGTCAAGATATAAAATAACATTGCTTGTTTTGCATTTGTGTTCTGAACAAAAAGCAAATAGATCCAACGCAATTACTTTAGAGACATTCTTATTTTTCACAGAAGACACTGGTCATGTGCACACAAGAAGAGTTCTTAGAATGTAATAGGTGTTCAAAATATTAATTGATGGAATTAGTCATTACTAAGGGGAGGCCCAAAGAACAGCTTTGCCTACATTGTGAGGATAGACCAAAGGTCACACTTAGCCACTCTATGTCCCTGTACACCTCTATGTGTGTTATGCAATTTTATCAATTCTTAAATCCTTCTATAAAAGCAAGAATGAGGGTTCTCCTTAAAACACAATAAATATGCATGAAAAGACCCCTCAAGTTCATATTTACTTGCCATATGCATTTAGAGTTCAACACTAACTATAGTATTTCTAGGAAACTACACTAAATGATAAAGGTAAAACTATAATAAGTATGTCCTTGTTGGTTTCTCAGAAATCTAAATGGACTCAGTCTTTTACAACTTAAGGATATTGACAGAAATATGTGTGTATATTGTGGAGTAAGTTCAAAAGAAGAATTTTAATAGGAATAGAAGGCCAGGTTGTTTCAATGTTACAAAAGAAACAGGGTACATGTGGATATTATTGAAAGCAAAGCAGAGAACATATATATTTAACATTAAGATATTTATATGTTTTACAGACATTAAGTATCCACATAAATGGAGTTTTCTTAATCAAATATACTATGCTGAATTGTGTAATATTTCTTTAGCTGCATTGTGCTCACTATTACTAAATGTTATTTTATTACCATATGAGATTTTAATTGGAAAGATATTTATTTTAATCTCTTAGACTATGCCATCTTCCCTTTTTTTAAGTGTGGGCATGTGTGTGTATGTGTGTGATTTAGAAATTTCTTCATTCTATTATTATTTGCTTTATTTTCTGATTGAGAAGTTATATGCAAAAGTGACATATTTATCTCATAAGTTAGTCATTTGCCAATTGATTTGCATTTTAGATTCTTAGAGAGATTAGGTTAGTCATTAGGGGTTTTATTTTGCTCTTGGAAATCTATATGTGTTGTGTGTGTATGTGTGTATTTTTAAATTGGAATAGTGTGTGCAAATGTGTGTGGATATATGTGTGTTTGTGTTTCTATTTACCTATTAGCTATTTGTTCCTCAAATAAGTGCGCTTTCTTTTTCAAGATCTAACTTGGTGACCTTAAGCTCACTATTCCCTTAGATAATTGTAATGTCATGTTATCAGTAAGGCTTACACTTCCTTCACATGAAACAAGGTACCCGTTATATTTAAATTAGTCCTAATTCTGTCACTTCAGCAGTCCACTTGTGTGAGTAATGGTGGAGCTTTCCTAGTCTCACTTGATTTCTACACTTGCAAGCAATTCTGAAACTACTGTCAGTGTACATGATGAAATAGGAGCATAAAGTAAGGATTTCAAAGCCTTCAAAATCTAACCATACAAAATAGTAGCAATTTATTACAGTGTAGCTTATGCCACAAGCATATATGAAAATTAAAACACCCTTGGGTTACTAATATGAATAGTTTTATATAACCTGGAAAATTAATATTTAGTTTCATATAGAAGCAATGAATTTGAAAGAGACTTTCAGGAGTGAAAACTAATTTTCTATATTTGGCAATAAGACCCAAATTCAACCTAGCTCTATAAAATTATATAGTATATAATATATAACAATTTGATGTGCACACTACCCTTTTAAATAGCAACTGAGTCTCTAAATATCTATTCACGTATAAAGAGTTGTTTGCCATCTACGTACCTTGACAAATCAGTCGTTTTCATTATTCCAGATTCCTTTCTAGTTTTTATTAATGTCCATGTGTATTTTAACATAGCATCAAAAATATTTTTATATTCTTTGTATTTTTACCTTTTCTAAATAGTAACTTTTTTTTCCATGAAGCTGCAAGGCATTGACACCCTTAATTTTAATAATGGAAATTTTCTATCATAAATTCTTTCATCTTAAATTTATAATTGTTGTAGATCTTAATGGCAAGTTGTATTTAGAAATCTATACCAATGTGATAACTTAAGATTATATATCTACATTGGCATATTTAGTTCTTAGCCATAACATTATTCAGCAGTTATTTTATATGTGTTTTCTATGTGTACATAAATTTGTAGATTCTGGAGATATACAAGCAAGGAAAATTTCTCCACCATTTGAAGTTTGTGTCTACTTCTTAGTTATTGATGTAGGACTAAGGGTTTCTATACATTGTCAAAATACATTTGCCACCAGCAGTTTATAATAACTGGTTATTTTCACTGAAGATTTCATAGGAAGATATGAAAGATTTTACATTGCACTGTTTACAGAAAAACAATTCAGAACTCTTTGAAAAAATTTTTTACATTGGTGAGGGTTTCTGCTTTAAGCTTAGAAGAGCATAATAGATATTTGATTTTCACTCTTACGTAAAGTAATTCATAAATTAAATTAAATTGTAAAACAACACTTTTCATTAATTGGACATCAGGGCAGTGATTTCTGTGAGAGGGGAAACACTCAGTGGGAGCTATGATTGCACTGAATTGTGGTTTGGAGAGATTGTTCCAATCTATACTGTTCAGGGAAAAGCCAGGTAACACCTGGCAACCCACGTCTCTGAGTTTAGAAAACAGAAGCAGAAGACAGAGAAGGTGAAGGCTGCTCCAGTTCATAGGACAGGGTGCCTGGCAGGAAAGAGCTTCCAAAAGAAACAGCTCCTAAGATTTTAAGAGTCTTCTCCAAGTTTTAGGTTGAAAATTAACGGACACATAAATGTAAGAAAACAACCTGAGGCTGTGTAAAGCACCCCCCAAAATAAATAAACAAACAAAACCAAAAACCAGAGGGATGCCCCTCAGAACTCACAAGGGACAAGAAAATTAACTTTCTAACTGGAGGGGAACACTTTAATTTCTAGGGTGGAGAGCAACTCTACACTGGGTAGAGTACTCAGAAGGATACTATCTCAGTAGTTGGGGACAATTAGTTCTTCTTAACTGAACACTCTCTGGACACAACTAACAAATGAAAGAAGCCTTTTTGGAAAGGATCCTACTAGTTCCAAGTGGTGTGCTGCTTTCTAGAATGATGCTCAAGACTGTTTAGGGGAATAGAAAACCACCCATGGTGCAGAAAAATAAAACTTATGTTTGCCATACAATGAGATACTATTCAATATTTAAAGGAGGAAGGAACTGCAACCCATAATATACTGAAAAATAAATTAATAGAAACAGACCTGCGCAGAGATGAAAGAAGTAGTATACAAGGACACTAAACAGTCATTGCAACTTTGGAGGTGATGAATGCAATCGTTTTCTTGACTATGGTGATGTTTCATGGCTTACACATACACAGCATCTATCAGGTTATACCCTTAATGTGCCATCTGATGTATGTCAGTTACATACATCCCAATAAGGCTATAAAAAGTGAAAACTAAGCAAACAAAAAAAAGCTCTGTTTTATACATGTTTTTCTAGCCTAGCCTATTATCTCTTGACCCAACATACCCTAAAATGAGTTTTATGTATTTGGTAACCCAGCTCTGCCAGGCCTGCAGTTCCAGTTCTGCACAGCAGAGGGCTAGTTACATGGAGTTGTTGATCATGTTTCTTTAGAATCTCACTTAATGATTAGTGATTTCAATCTCTGGTTTACTTGTTTTTACCATTCTAATATGTCTGATATGTACATAACAATATGCATGTGATAAATAACACTATAATTATATACTATAAAATATGTACTATATGCATATGATATGTACACATATAAATTATGTGATATATATATATATATAGTCTGTCTGGAAATCATCCAGCCATGGTTAATATAATGAAAACAGTTCACTTAACATCAGTTTAACCTGACAGCCAAGGAGAGTGGACCGGAATGCACATGCATGAATAATGATGACTTCACTGAAGCAGTGAAGTGGGGGTGGTAGACAAAATTGAGTGAGCATGTGTATTGTGTGGCCATCACATTCAAAATGACTCAGCAAGCAGAGCAACAAATCTGCATAAAATTTTGTGTTAAGAATACTCCTCCATGGAAACTATTCAGATGATTCAGAAGGCCACGGCTATGGGCAACTGGTGATTGTCAGCTTCATCATGACAACATGCCGGATCATGCATCACGTCTTCTGCAAAGCTTTTTAGTGAAAAATCAAATCACGCAGTTGACTCAGTCCTGTTACAGCCCAGATTTGGTGCCCTGTGACTTCTGCCTTTTCCCAAAACTAAAATCAGGTTTGAAAGGGGAGAGATTTCAGACCATCAGCGAGATTTAGGAAAATACAATGAAGCAGCTGATAGAGATTGAGAGAACTGTGTGAGATCCCAAGGTGCCTACTTTGAACGGGACTGAGGTGTCATTGTCCCATGTACAATGTTCTTATATCTTTTCAATAAAACTCTCTGTTTTTCATATTACATGGATGGATACTTCATGGACACACTCACAAAGATAGGCATAATATGTTATGATGGGAAGTTTTGACATTGTTTTTCATGAATAAGCTACTCAAATAGTTAAGCTACTCAAAGAGTTTGGTTACAATATATGAACTCATGTTAATGAGTTTAATTTACTGTAGATTCACAGGAAAAGTGTTTTTTAATAGGAGTACCCCACAAGAGAAATTTTTTAATTAAAATGTGGTTTGGTTGGGGAAATATTCTTGTGGCTTTTCAACATCACAACAAACCAATGAACAAGCATATATAAATGAAACAAAGTTCACAAAAGAAATGTGTGAGATTCATGCTGATAATTTGTTTTACTGTATAATATTTTGTTAAAAAATATAGTAAATTAATACCTTTTTCACTGTTGGATCATGACCTTTAGTGAATATGCTTAAATTTATTTATTTTTTAAAATTAAATTTATTGGGGTGACATTGGTTAATAAGATTTTATACTTTTAAGTATACAATTCTATGATATATCATTTTTATATTGCATTGTGTGCCCACCATCCAAAATCAAATTTATTTATACATATTTCATAAATGTACTACAGCCAAAGTTCTCTTGTGCCAGACCTTTGGTACAATGTGATTTTTTCTTCTATATTTGAAATGTTATTTCAAAATATTAGTAATCTACAAACTACTACCACCTTTCCTATGTGTTTTAACAGCTGTAGAAATTACAACACATTGTCTCAGAGTTGACTGCTATTTTTCTTATTACTGGGGAAAAATTACATTCATTAGTGCCTTTCTAGTGGCATCTGAGGTTGTTAAAACTTGTCTCACCTTATGGTTAAAGGGAATTATAATGAAAGGTTTCATTGCATCTCAGAACTTGACCTCATCAGAAAATAACATAGTTTTAAGGCCTGGAGGAAATGATCTCTTACTTTCCAGAGTTCCCTTGCAAACATATTCGATGATATTATTAGTATGGTTTTGTCTTCTAAATGTTTCAAAGCATCTTACAGACTTTGGCATATTTACACTTGATGGAATGGAGAGGGATCAAGCCCTCTTCAATTCTGCATCTTCACATGGACACAATGAGGCCACTGCCGTTCTAGAATTTTTGAAACGTGTAATTTAGTAATGAAAATGTGGAACCTCATACTGTGAAAAATCTCATACTTTTTCAGAGCAACACCATTCCCTCCTTCAAAATTTGCATGAATAGTTCTTATAATAGTAAAGTGAACAAATTATACAAAAGCGATTAAAGTCACTAACATTGTCTATCTAAGTGTTTTGGAGTCAAGGATTTAATAATGTTTAAAACTCTTTGCCTGATCTGGGGTACCACCATCATTAACAGCTAGCCTTGCTGGAAATTTATTTTACAGAGATATTAGTGAAGCATCAGATATAAAAATGTGCACTCTGGAAAGATACACTATCTATAAAGGAATATTGGAAGGGTATTAAATAGGAAAGGGGAATTCTAGCACTCTAATTAGTTTAGGACACTTTAGAGGTGTGGTTGGTTATAGCCTTTAACTGATAACTAAAGGCTATTTAAATATGCTGTTTTTATTTGTGTGTTTGTTTTTTTATGCTGCATGGTAAGCAAATAATCTCCAAGTCTTCAGTCAGATGCCTTGCATTGATTTTATTGGGGGAAAATGAACATTGGTTAATTTCCCCATAGAGGTGGAACAAAATAAAGGGAAGAAAACATTATGGGAGGTAAAAAGTTAGGGAGCTCTAGACACTCAGAGACAAAGTAGCCATTAAAATGTAATACTGAAATAAAATGCAGGACTTTAAGCAGAATGTGGAATAAGAGGCTCGACCCAATCTATATTTCAGTTAAAAGGGTCAAGAAAACACTATTTTATATCTGGATTACTGTATATGAATTTCACTAATGACTTATCCATCAAGACCCATATATATTGCTTGCCAAAATAGCACATCCCAAATGAGAAAATGAGTATCATCAGAATCCCATAATCACTTTTCATGAGGCAGAAGTAGTCTTCTACTTCTGCCCTAGCCAGCAAAAAAAAAAACCATCATGAATCAAACAGTTCTTACTCCTTTCCTGCTAAGTGTGAGGATGGTTTAGCCACAATTTCATTCTTTTTGGCTTCTGGTACTTCCAGGAAGAATTGTCTCTATAACCTGGAGCCACTGTAATGGACACTGGAATTATGATGGTAGCTAAGGAAAGAAGAAATCCTCAAAATATCAAGGATGAAAAAAAATTCCTGAAAACACCCTTAAAACCCTAGAGTCTTCAGACATTATTTTGATTTCAAAGAAGCCAGGACCTCTACTGAAAATCACTAGTTAGATTTGCTGAGTTCTGGGAGCCACATTGAAGCATAAAATCCAGAGAATCCATTTAAAAAAATCACATGGTAGTCACTATGGTTGGGGGGAGATAGTAACTTTACAACCTCTCATCCCTAAATTTTTGACATAAAATTAGGGTTGTCATTTGGAGTAAAAATCTATAACCAGAATTCTGTGAAAGAAATTTAATATTCAAAGCCCTGATCCCTCTCAGATGTTGCAGTGTGCAGGTTTCATGGGAAAAGATCAGCTTTTTTTTTCTTTTTTATTGTATTTTTTTTGCCATGACCATTTAGTGCCCTTATATCTGCCCCTGCAATCACCACACTGTTATGCGTGTCCATGAGTCCTTTTTCCTTTTTGCTTAAGCTTCTACCTCCCAGCCCCCCACCACCTCAGCTGTTATCCTGCTCTGTATCTATGAATCATCTCTATTTTGCTAGTTAGTTCAGTTGTCTTTTTTCCCATTACTATGAAAAAAAACCATGACATTGTGTTATTGTTGCTCTTTCTTTGTTGGAGTGTTTTAAGCAGAAGCAGAACATCAGAACATCAGAATCAGGGCTATTTTAAATCCAGTTGACTGGCCTGAAATATGTGTGCTTCTGTTTTTTCAGATGCTCTGTGGTCTGTTATTCTTGAATGCACCATCCTGCAGATACACACACACACACATGTGGTGTGTGTATTTATCCTTTTTACATAGCTGGGAGAATTATCTCCATATACCTTTTAATTTTTATGATAATCACATTTACTGTAAACAGTAATGTTTTAAAAATATTTTACTTATTTATTTTAAGAGAGAGGGAAAGCGAAGGAGAAAGAGAGGGAGGGAAACATCAGTCTGTGGTTGCCTCTCACATGGCCCCCACTGGGGACCTGGCCCACAACCTGGGTGTGTGCCCTGACTGGGAATTGAATCAGTGACCCTTTGGTTCACAGCTTGCACTAAATCCACTGAGCTGCACCAGCCAGGGCTAAACAGTAATGTTTTAAAAAAAACATTCTATCATGTATTTTCTACTACTGCAGGTACATGATTTAAGTGTATTGTTATTTTTCTGATACTAATTTTTCCATTGCCAATGACATCTTCTTCATAGTGGATTGCCAAAAGACATTTTTAATTTACTTATGGAAAAAAGGGGAACTGAGTAATACTTACCTCTCCTGAGTATTTATATATTGATTTAAACCAGGACCACAAATTACAATGGAACTCAAGAAAATAGCATGGGTTGCAAGTTCAACAGTATTAATTTTGCTTATTAGCCCTCTAAGCAGCTAGTTAGCTTATTGGCACTGTTGTGAAATAGTGTTTACTACAGTGAGGGAAATTTATAAATCCATGTGCCTAAAGAAGACAAGTGAGTAACTTATCTTAGTACATTATTTCATGAGTATTTCATACTCGAGATATGTTAACTATTGTTATGCTTTATCACTTGTTACTATTTTACTCCCTTTGCTCAATAGTACTTTACATGATAGCTGTTTGATTTAGTTGTTGACTAATAAACAAGAAACCTATAGTAATGCTTTTAACTTAGTCTGAAAAGAAAAAGAAATACAATCATTGCATTTACATTTTGCTTATTTGTGTTTTGGAAAAGAGTTTGCTTGTACAGTATTCCCTGAGTCAATGTGTGAAATCACAAGCTGCAAATAATATTGAACCATATAAATATATGCACATATACATAAGGTACATGCTGAAAATATCCAACCATTCTTAACATAACAAGAATAGTTTGCATGACATTAATGTAACCTGGCAGTCAAGGACAGTGGACTGGAATGTGCATGTGTGAACAGTGATCATTTCGCTGCACAAGTCAGTGGGGGCATGCGTACCATTCAGTCATAGAGTTCAAGATGACTAAGTGAGTAGAGCAATGGATCTGCATCACATTTTGCATTAAGCTTGAGCATTCCTCCATGGAAACAAGTCAGATGATTAAGAAGGCTGCAACTATAGGCATCTGCTGATTGGCGGCTTCATTATGACAGTGCACCCACTCATGCATCACCTTTCCTGCAGAGTTTTTTGGCAAAGTATCAAATCACTCAGGTGATTCATCCCTGTTACAGCCCAGACTTGGCACCCTGAAACTTATTTCTTTTCCCAAAACTAAAATCAAATTTGAAAGGGAAGAGACTTCGGCCCCATAGATGAGATTCAGGAAAATACAACAGGGCAGCTGATGGCAATTGAGAAAATTAGTGAGGTCCCAAGGTGCCTACTTTGAGGGGACTGAGGCATTATTGTCCTGTGTACAATGTTTCTTATATCTTATGTATTCTTCAATATATATTTCTATATTACATGGCTGGATAACTCCTGGACAAACCACACACACACACACACACACACACACACACACACACACTCTCTCTCTCTCTCTCTCTCTCTCTCTCTCTCTCTCTCTCTCTCTCTCTCTCTCTCAGAACCAGAAGCAGCAAAACCAGACTGAGCCATCCTATGGCTAACATCAGGACCAGCTGCACTGACTAATGATCCTCTACCCTGGCTCCAAGCAGTCAGTAGGGTCCTGAGGGGCACACCTGGAATGCTGATGGATATTCTATTGATATTTTCCACTGAGATCTCCTGATAAAAGCACTTAAGACAGAGTACCTGCACATGCTTATAACAGTGGAGAATTAAAACACACCCCATTCTTTTTTTGACATTTTTTTCCTGTAAATGCTGGCTCTGACTTAACACATACCTTGTAAATAAATAGCATATCTGTATAAGAATACTAGGAACACCAAAAGATACAGACTCTGGCCTTCAGGCATCCCAGCTCTGAGAGATTTGCTGACCTTTGATTGTGGCGCCAGTGTGACGTAAAACCAGGCTGAGGCACACTGGACCATCACCTGCCTTATGAAATGGACTGATTGTCTGCATATAGAGAACTTTTCAGCCCCTTCCCTTGATCTCTTTGCTTTGCTTCTTCTCTCCCTCCTTATAAAAACCTCTGCCTCCACTGAGATGTGAAGGCAGGCTTCGAGACAAGAGTCCTCCATCTTCTCACATGACTGGTACTTGATTAAACTACTTTTGCACCAGCACCTGTCTCTAGAATATTGGTTTTTGAAATGACAGGCAGCTGGACTGGACAGACTTCAGTTACATGCTCTCTCTTTTTTTCTAGAACACAGCCATATATTTCCTCTCTCTTTTGTCTCTCAAGATGTGTATCTTTCTCTCTCTCTCATCCTTCCCTCCCTCTTTCAAGTTCCAAGGGCACTTCTCCTTCTTTTGCCTCTGGGGATTGGATTACAGGATAGTTAGTAAGATGATATGGTCCTTTAAAGACAGGTATGCTTCTAAGAGGTCTCAAAAAAAGGGTTACTCTGGCATTTTAGAAGTGTGTTAGAGGTACAAAAAAATAGACAGTGCATGCTTAAGACAAAGATAAACCCTTTATTAAGGAAGTTATGTGCCTGGGGCATGACTACCAATAGGACCTGCCCAAGTAGGAATTTATGATTAGATTACCCTGTGAGGTTACTTTATGTAGAACCCCTTTTTCTTCCACAATCAACTTGCAAAGAATACTTTCAATAATAATACTGGCTTCTTATATAGTTTTTACAGAGAGAGAATTGAGTAACCAGAGATTGACCAGTATATTTCTCAAGGTAAATTAATGAATTGGCATCCCTCTAATAATTCGGTGTGTATGACTAATGCATGAACTGAAGAAATTAAAGTATACATTATACTTATTTAAGAGGCAGAGGTCAAGCATTACACTTTTTGCAGTATGAAGTGGTCACTTTTGAGCATATAAATTAAGCTTAACCATGGCTATATAATGATTCTTTAGGTACCACTATTTGCTTTCATTTTTAGGCTTGTCCACATGAACCTAATGCAGCCACTGGGTGATGTATAATTCATCCCTGAACAGTCAATGAATAAAGGTACTGCCATCTTACAAACTTCAATTACTGCTTTGATGGTCATTTTTAGAAAGTTTAGGGCTTAGAGTAGGGGAATATTCTTAATAAATTAATAATAAAATTATGTTTAATAACAGATTACTATTCAACTTGTAACTATTCATTAGCAAGACTATTCTATTATAGCTTTGACCAATAGTGGCCAATAGAATTTCTCAGCAACTTCTTAGGCAGAAGAAAATTAAAGCACAATATTAAAAAGTCTTATCTTATATCTTACTGTGTCTTATCTGAGCATGTATTTGTTAGAATTCTAAGAGCAAAGACAAGAAAGTCCCCTTCATCCTTTTAACTCAATATTTTGTTTCTGAGATAGTTGTTCTGTTTTTCTCCTTTTGAATCCAATTCATCATCATTTTCACATTTCTCCAGGGATGCAAAAATATGGTAAAGTATTTCTTTTCTATATAATTTTTAACAAAAATGCAATAAAACTCAGTGATGCAATAAAACTAAAGAGGCACTCTAGGAATTTCCATTGATGCACACTGTATTAGAAGGATTGTGTCTTATGCAGGAGGGGTCAAACTTTACAATGATTTAGATATGAGAAAAAGTAACTTTTTCTGTTTCACGTGTCTGAGCTTATCTATCTCTAGTGTTCCCAGATCTTCTAAACAGTGTGAAAATAAACAAACAAAATATATAAACTTAACCATTGAAGTTATCTCAGGTTTTCTATCTGAGATGATACTTTAAAGGTAAACTCAGTCTTATTTAGATATATTATCAGTCTTTTAGGTTTTCTCCACTCAGCCTTCTCCTCCACACTGCCCTCACCACATGCATGTGTAAAAGCACAAAGGAACACTGTGCAGTTTCTCGGCAGTGACATAGAGCTTTACCACAAGAGCAATAAAAATGGAGGGCTTTGCATGTAATCCCAGGGGAAATGAATTTATTTGGACTAAAAAACGGAAGATCAAACTTAAGATCACTGACAAAAACAATGGAGTTTTTTGTGGAAAGTAATTGAAAGGGGGTAGTAGCTCCATGAGAGCAACAGATTAAGCCAGAGACCACTAGAACTTCATCAGAGAGAAACAGGAAAAACAAAACAAAAAAATTGCTAAGAACGGCTTTCCTAGTATCAGAAGAAGACTGAGACTGGCCTTTAAGACTGCCCTTAAAATGTGCTTAATAATGTTAATATATTGGAGGGGTGTTTTTTTTTGATTTTGCTACATTTTGTTCATTTGCAAGAACTAGAATTTTCTTTTTTTTTTGAACTTTTCTTTTTAAAATTTTATTTAGTTATTTTTCAAGTACAGTTTTTTGTCTATTTCTCCCATCCCAGCCCCCCCCCACCCCATGCTCCCCACCTCCCTCCATTTCCACACCCCTTAGTTCTAGTCCCTGTGTTGGAAGGGTGTATTTTTAACCAACCAAAATTTCTTATGCAATGTGGCCTTAATGTCTGGAAACACAGGTAAGTATATCTATTGAATGGTTGACAATAGATTTGGATTGATGTTTTGCCTGATGTCTCCAATGCATAGTTAGAAGTTGCATTGAACATAGCGTATTCACGCAGAATTTTCATCTATCTCTGCATAAGCATCTGTGATGTGTTACTAAAGATTATTTGCGTCTCTGGTTTTTACTGAAAATGTGGTGCTTTTAGCATATCCCAGAGGAAGTATGAGACTTCAGACATGATATTTTCTATACTTCTAGACCTTATAGTCACTCTGTTGATAATATATTGCTATTAATATAATCCCTTCATATATCCATACCACTGTTTTATGATCCTCTCTCATGCTGTGTATTTTTAAAATTATTTTAAAGTTGGAGATAGATTCAAGTTGATAGGAAGATTAAATCTGTGTCCTTAGATATACAAGGAAACCATAAGGAACAAATAGATAGTATCTTGCAAGCTGTTAAATGGTATCAAAATCAAATCACATGTTTATTTACTAAGGGCAAATCGATTACCTAAAAATATGATCTGAAGTTTATGTAAAAATATTATTTAGGAGATATATCAGCAGAAATATTGATATGTGGGTTTATAGAAGGGTGTATTTTCAGGGGTATCTGAAATTTTCCTGCCTAAGTTTTCCTCTAGGACTTTTATTATGTTATGACTTATATCTAAGCCCCTTATTCATTTTGAGTTTATACTGGTTTAGGGTGAAGTTGGTGGGTGGCCTAATTTCATTTTTTTGCACTTTAACAGTCTAGTTCTCCCAGCCCCATTTATTGAAGAGACTGCCTTTACTCAAATGCATGTTCATGACTCCTTTGTCAAATATTAATTGACCACAGCGACTTGGGTGTGGGTAGTATGGGCAACATAATGATGTTAATTCTTCCAACTGATGAACATGGTATATGCTTCCATTTATTTGTATCTTCCTTAATTTTTTTCTTCAGTGTTCTATAGTTTTCTAAGTATAGGTCTTTTACCTCCTTGATTAAATTTATTCCTAGGTACTTTATTTTTCTTGTTACTATATTACATGAGTTTTTCCTAGTTTCTCTTTCTTATATATCATTGTTCATGAACAAAAATACCATAGATTTCTAAATATTGACTTTGTAGCTCACTATTTTGCCAAATTCACTTATTAGGTAGAGTAATTTTTTGGTATAGACTATAGAGTTTTCTATGTACACTGCCATGTAATCTGCAAATAATGACAATTTTACTTCCTTCTTTCCAATTTGGATGCCTTTTATTTCTTTTTCTTTTCTAATCATTGTGGCAAGAACTTCCAGTACTAAGTTGAGTAAGAGTGGTGAAAATGGAAATCCTTGTCTTGTTCTTGATCTTAAGGGGAAAGCATTTTGATTTTTCCTATTGAATATAATGTCGGCTATAGATTTTTCTTTCATGGTTTTTATTATGTTAATGTGTGTTCCCTCTATTTCTACATTGTTGAGTGTTTTTTATCATAAATTGGTGCTGGATTTTATCAAATACTTTTTCAGCATCTGTTGATATGATCATGTGATTTTTGTCCTTCATTTTGTTTATGTGGTGTATTATGTTTATTGATTTGTGAATATTGAGCCATTCTTGCATCCCTGGGATGAATCCCACTTGTGTATGATCTTTTTAATGCATTTCTGAATCTGGATTGCCAGCATTTTGTTAAGGATTTCAGCATCTATCTTCATCCGATATACTGGCCTGTAGTTTTCTTTCTTCGATGTGTCTTAACCTGATTTTAGAATTAAGATGGTTCTGGTCTTGTAAAAATAGTTTGGGAATTTTCTTTCTTCTTCAATTTTTTGAAATAGTTTGAGAGGATAGCAGTTAGTTCTTACTTAAATGTTTGCTAAAATTCATGTCTGAAACCATCTGGTCTAGGGCTTTTGTATGCTGGGAGTTTTTGGATTACTGCTCCAATTTCACTAGTTGTTATCAGTCTATTCAGGCTTTCTGCTTCTTGACTCAGTTTTGGCAGATTGTATGTTTCTTGAACTTTTTCTATTTTTTCCAGGCTTTCAAATTTCATAGTACATAGCTGTTCCTAGTAATTCCTTACAATCTTTTGTATTTCTGTGGTATCGGTTGTAACTTCTTCTATTCTTTCATTTCTGATTTTATTTATATGGGTCATCTCTATTTTTTTTTCTTGCTGAGCCTACTTAAAGGTTTGCAGATTTGTTTATTTTTTCAAACAGCCAGCTCCTGGATTTATTGATCCTATGAATTGTTCTTTTAGTCTCCATGTCATTTAATTCTGCTCTGATCTTGACTATTTCCTTTTTTTTTACTGCTCTGTGCATTATTTGTTCTCAATTTTAAATATTTGCCACTATGACCATATTTAAATTGTCTTCCAACATCTTATTTGTGCTCAGATACATTGAAATAAGAATGCAAATAAATGGGCCTTTTAACTTATATTCCAAGTGAGTAACATCAACCTAATCTTGGTACTTCCTGCACACAAAAACAAGTGCTAAAGCAAGAGTCTATAGTTAAGGATTTAATTTCACTTTACACAGCTTTCAGAAATATTACAGAGTCAATTTAAAAATAAAAGCTACAATATAATAAAAGTTATTCACTAATGAAGCTTGCACATAGAGTCCCTAATTAAAATATCAAATTAATATTTCTCACCTATGATACATGACTTTAAAAGATGCTAGCTTCTTAAGGGATTTTATCAAGACTTTCTTAGTAAGAAGAGGATACTAATTAAGGGAATCAAGTAGATAATCTTAAACTGGCAATTTACTTGATTAGGATTTTCTATATCAGAACAGTTTTCAAGGATCAAACAGTGGGATACCTTCTCTTTTACTTTTCTGTTTCTGTGTGCATGTATCAGGTATTAGAAAGTGAACTTGAATCATAATAATCTACCCCTGAAGAATAACAAAGATTTTTTTTTGTTTGTTTCATATCTGCTGCTTTTAGCAATTGGTGTCGAAAAGAAAAGGAGAGAGGTCAGGACCAGGAAGCAACATAAAACACTTTTTTATGTAAAAATCGCCACTGTCGCCAAACTCAACAAAGACTTTAATTCAAAACTACTTGAAAATAGCCCAGTTTTTGTTGGTGATTAATTATATAGAGTTTAAGTTGAATGTGAAGTCAGAGTGGTCTCGAAGAGAATGCTATATTTCCTGTCCCCAAACTTGGATTGCAATCCCTGATTTGTTCTTTGCTGTATGATTCTGGACAAGGTCCTCAACATCTTTGGACTAGGGGGAAACAAGTGAGACAAAATAAATGAAAAGCTTTCCCAAACTACTAAGAACATTTCATGGTTATGGGTAATTATGTTACTTGCAAAAATGCAAAAAAAAACTTTTTAATCACACACACATAAAAAAACAGGGACTATTCTGTTAGTTGCATCTTTATTTCTCTCTCTAAATATCACTGTCTCTCACAATTGATGATGGATAACAGTGGTTCCCACCCTCTTATAGATTATGGTCACATAGAAATGATCTTATTTGTAAGGAATGTTGAAGGAAATGGGCAACGTTGCTTCCACTTAAGTTGACTCTGCTCTGGGGAACTCAGTATCAATAATTTAGCACTACCAGAATCCATTCTTGGCCCCTAAGTCAGAAGCAGAAAATTCTCCCCACGTGGAAGAATATCCTGGGGATTCTGATTTCAAAGGTTTGGTATAGAGCCCAGAAATCTGCCCTTGTAAGTGTTATCCCATGTAGTTTAACACCACACTTTAAAAGGCATATGTGCTGACTTAATTGTTGCTACTCAACTGAAGAACATCTAATAAAGTTATTTTTTAGAACTCAATAGAGAAAGTATATAGTTCCAGACTAATCATGATTCAAAACAGTAATTTACCAATACCAACGCAAAGTTGTGCAGCAAAACAAATACCCACTTTAAGGTAAAAGAAAAACCTAGTTTACTTTTCAGTTGTGAAAATTACTGTGACTCTATTAAATTCTATTAACCTGTCTTTGCCTTTGTTTCCTTGGGGAAAATTCAAATCCTTCAAAGGGTCTTGATGAAGATAAAAAATAAGAAAATATTTGTTCAAACACATAATAAGCCATTCAATGTTTTATAATGATCACAAATTGTATTATTACAATTTATTATTTTAATGAATTTATTTATTTACTTTTAGAGAGCAGGAAAAGGAAAGAAGAAAGAGAGGGAAAGAAGCGTCTATGATCTATATGTAGTTGCCTCTCATGTGCCCCCAATCAGGGACCTGGCTTGCAACACATGCATGTGCCCTTGATACAGGGTGCAGCTGGGGGGGAGGCCCAAAAAATGATTTGGAATGGTGTCCAGAATTCAAAGTGTATAGGAATATTGGAGAGACATATAAGATGTCCTCAACCCCCCCAGGGGGGGAGGAACGAATGGAGCCAGGCCATTGAGAACTATTTTGCATAGCAACAGTTTTGCAGCTAACCTCTGGAATGATTATTTAACATGTCTATAACCTTTAACTGGTTTCATAGATATGTTAAATAGCTGTGGCCAAGTTTTGAGCCAGGGAGAAGGGAGTGGCTGCTACCCAGGATGGAACTAGGGGCTGCGCCCCTGAGTGAGAAGGCCTGCGTGAGAGCTTGGAAAAGATGGGCTCCAGGACATGAGGGGATAACTGCCCAGGTGAAAGGGAAAACCGTGCAGCTTTGCCAGAATGGAGATCCCTGCAGCCAGGTGAAGAAGAAAGCCACATGCTCTTGGTGGAGTGCCAACCCCTGCAGCTTTGGTAGAAGAGGCCCATGCAGCTTTGGGGTGCCCCCTTTGGCCGCATGGCCTGGAAAGCAGGAGAGACTTTGACTGGAACTGGGTACAAAGAACTCTTGCCAGTGGACCATGAGAGGGTACCACAGTACTATGGATTAACTAGAGATCCTGCCTACATGGTGACACAGCTGATGGTGCCAGCAGCCTGAAAAAGGGACGTGTGCTCTTTTCCTGATTTACGGTACCCAGAGTTGGGACAGTGGGAAAAGGGAGCGCTGTTTGGGTGTAGGTGTATACCCTAAAGGATTTTGATATTTTAGTGGAAGCATTAGGCCTGAATAGCATTAAATAAACATACTGTTTCCTTTTCACAAATCTCTGGCATTGAGAGATGTCTTTCCAATTGGCGGCGGACAGAAGAGCCCAGTAGATTTTAGTATTATGTCCTTGGGAGGGGCCCCTGTTGTGTAGCAATATTTAGCATCCCTAGGTGGGCCAAATATTGTATTGCCCCTCCCTCAGACCTCTTGTTCTGTAACACCCTGACTAGGAATCAAACCAGCAACCCTTTGGTTCACAGGCAGGCACTCAATCCACTGAGCCACACCAGCCAGTGATGATGATGATGATGATGATGATGATGATGATGATGATTACATTTGCTTTGGAATGTAGAGGTTAATTTCTTAGTTAAATATTGATGATTATTTTTAAAGTAACTGCAAAGTCATACGATTCATTTAAAATAAATGACTTGTGTTTGCTCAAGAGAATATCTTGCAGAGAACATTTGACAAGCAAAAATCTAAAATAAAGATTGAAGTCTAGAGGATAATATAGCTGATCACTGTAACTTCATAACACTACAAAATGCTCATAAGTGTAATTTTAAAATATTTTTATATTTCTAAAATTAACATTACATTGATTTGAAAAAAAGGGCCTATAGTTTGAAAATGAAATAGTACAGGAAAATGGAGTGCAGTAATTATATAATCTATGAATTTGCTAGTAGTGCTACTAATTCATAATTTGGGTAGCAACACATTGCAACTTATTCATAAGGGATGACATTTGTCAAAACCTTCTATTACTGTTAGGGAATTCATATGTTATACAATTGATTGCATCTGTCCTGTTAAGTGTACATTATTAGAAAATTTGTTCATTTTTATCAAACATTAAAGTATGTTTATTTATTTTGCCTTTCATAAAAGAGGTGAATGTTGATATGCACAAAAACAGAGTATCATGCTATTAGAAGCAAATGCCAAATACGGCTCATGTCAGAGTTTGTGCAATGACCATGTCAATAACAGAATGTAACACTCTCTGCCAAAGCCAGAATGCCGAAGTTCATATAATGCATTTGTTTCATGAACGTGTTGGTCCTAATACTCACTTATTCGACAAATTTACGATTTTGTAATTCTTCAGAGCATCTATCCCCACATCCCAGGAGAACCACTCTTTCACTTTAAGATATGCCAGGAACCTTCAAAACTCTGAAATTTAGACTACATTTCTGTTTTTTATAACTTCTCCTGGTTCCTCTTACCCAACACCCTCTGAAGGCACATGGTATATCTGATTTTCTGTTTAATTTCAGAACATGAAAACTCACCATTCTTTCATAGATGGGTCAAGAGCTTAAAGAGTTGAAGTAGATTTTGTAAAAGAATATGTTGGCACATCATCAAAATAAAGGGTTTAGTAAACTAGAAAAACAGAAAAACTTGAATTTATGGGCTTTAGAATAAATAAAGAACAAATCAGAAACTTAAATGTATGGAGGAAGAGAAAATTTTTGAGTAAAACTGGGAAATCATCATCATAGATGGGAGAATTTTAAATATTAATTTGCTCAAAAAAGCCATAAACATATAATAACCTTGTGGAAATGTATACCAAGGTAACTATTATTGATATCCTGTACCAACACATAGGAGTAAAAATTTATCACATACAAAAAATTGAAACCACTTATATGTCTTAGCTCACCAATTTTTCAATGAAACAAAGTCTCAGTCACATTCAAAGAAAACCATTCCTATTTCCAAGATATTCTATAAACCCCGAATTAAAGTCGTCCAAAAACCTGTGTAACAACCTTTAGTGTTAAGTTCTTCATCACACCAGGTTCTGGTGCCCCTTGTGTTTTAGAAACCAGCTTGGATGCATTGCTATCAAGTCACCAAGTATAATCCTGGCCTTCCTTGAAGCTATCTTACTGGACTGACATTCTCTATGTGTGCTTGACTTCAGAGTGCAAAGTACAGGGACAATAGAGACAATCCCTGATTTAATGATGATTCAGCTTTATGATGGTGCTAAAGCAATGCACATTCACAGAAACCATGCTTTCAGTTTTGAATTTTGATGTTTTCCTGGGCTATTGCATGCAGTTTAATATTCTTTTGTGATTCTGGCAGTTGAAACAAGATGATTTTGCCCAAATGTAAACTAATGTTAGTGTTCTGAGCACATATAAGGAAGGAGAGGCTAAATTACTGGTAGGTTAGGTAGATTAAATGCATTTTCAACATACAGAGTTTTCAATTTATGATGGGTGTATCAGGACATAACCCCATTTTAAGCTGAGGAGTTTCTGTAATTGTGGTACAATAAACAAGTGCATTCAACCTCAGATTATGACGTGCTGTATTTGCATGTGGTTTGTTTTACTCTTCATTATGTTGTTGGTATGAGGAAGTAGTCTCTTAATAAAGCAAACTAGGAATAAAATGTCTTTGTCATTATGTTCTTAATGAACATATTTGCCTACTTGTTCAGACTTCAGATATGCTCTTTGAACAATTAATTCATAAAGCTTCAGGAATATAGACTCTCCTCTATCTCATCTTCATCTCTTTCTGACAAAGAAATTACTTGCCCAATCCTCTAAAGTGACATATCCTGTTTGTGCCAGACACAGAAAATATTTCCTGCCATGCACATCCAACTTCACTTGAGAAAAATCTCAGGAATACCTCCCTCCCAGTTCAGGAAATGGCATAAATCAGGGGTTGTGGTACTGTCTACTCAACTCAAATGACCAATTTTAATCTTATTTACACTTTGTAAAAAACAATTTGGTCCTTGTCAATGGACTTTAAAAATCGTTTATGTATTTGGCGGAGATATGGCACATAAACGCCATGAAAGATGTCTTAGATATTAAGATAGATAATAATGGCTTCTGCTCCTCAGACTGGAAGGCAATGAGAAAGTGTATGATTTATTCTCCCCTTAATAAATTAGTGCCACAACTTAAAAAAACAGATACATTTATTTTCAACTTTCTTTTTTAATGTCACCTTATTAAATTTGTTATGCATCTAAGGTAAGCAATAGGTTTGGTAGGTATGGATGTTTACAGGGATATCAGCTAGGGAATGATATCATACTCTACCCATATTTGAGCTAGAATTCCACTTTTGCTGTGGTCACCTGTATATCAAAAATGTTTTAAAACGGGAAGCTCATAGAACCAAACAATTTAGTGATTGTGTAAATGCATAATGTGTAAGAGAATAATGGTTTACCTAAATAAAAATGAATATAATGTTGGGAGTATTGAATGTATACAAATTCTTGTACCTTGAAGAATGATTTTGGAGTGTTTCAGGATGATATAAAAATGTTGATAGTACAGATAATTTCAGCTTAAAGAGGAAAGTTTCCTGTTGGTTTTTGAAGTAGCTTGTCCTTGAAATATACATGATTTTTAAAAATTATTCAAATTACATGTTTTCTACGTAAGTTTTTCTATCACTATTTGCATTTTACATTGGCTCTAGAGTGCAACAAGATAGACTGCATTAGATCACTATTTCACACAGGCCAGTGTTGCTCCAAAGGAGAGTCGGGCCACCTGCAGAACAGCACCTATGAACATCCCGACGAAGATGCATTTTTCCACATCCTCTGCTTCACATATAATTAATTCTCACTGAATGTGTAATCTACAAATGTGTGTCTTAATGCGTGATGTTTCCACTTTCTTCGTAAGGGAATCTTTAAAGATTCACATAGATCCATGTCCGTGGAAGCCCTCTTCTATCTCAAGTACTTATTTTATAGAATTTTGAAATTTTGTTCTTACACGTGTTTATATCATTAACACCTGAAACAGAGTTTGGATAAATAATTTACAGCCTCACAAGGCAGACCATTTCTTCACTTTAATTGCAGAGCATATCTGTTAATATTTTACTTCCTTACAGTTAGCTTAAACTTACTGCATATTATCTATCTTTCTTCTAGAGTGACATGCATCATCATTATTGGCAATATTGCAGATATTTGGAAACATCATCATTAGTTTTTACATTATTCTCTTCAGCATCCTAAGTATTCCTCATACTTCAACTATCTGTTATATTAGCAAATCAAAATGCCTAAAAAACGATCTATTCTTATATGTGACTAGTCTCAGAGATGATAAACAGTAATTTGACAATACTTATACACCTAAGTAGTACAAAAGTAGAGATTAAAAATAATTTCATATCCTTCAAAAATAGTCTTAACATCAAAAAAGTTACCTACATAGTCTTAATTTAATTTTTTGTAATTACTTATATTGTTGAATATCTCAAATATACATTTGAAATGGCCTATCACTGTAGACACATTCAAATTTGAACATATTTTATGTAAATCAAATGCTATACTCAGTATTTTGGAAGATTTCTTAGGTGGAATTCCCCCAAATTTTATACTCTTAATTGTGATTAGTGGAAGAAAGATGATAAAAATGCCTCAGAAAGCTCATATTGATCATGTTCTGTTTAATATACTTTATTTTCACTGTCTAATTTAGGAATGCTGTGAACTTCATGGGGTTCCCATTGCCTTAATTTTGTCCATTAATCTCTGGTAGTTGAATATAAAACTACTACAACTGATGAGAATAAACATCCTCTGTTTTCCATGACTTGTAATTCTTCTACCCAACCAAATTCTAACCCAGAGCAAAGTGATTATAGAGTTGTCTTATTGAAACAATCAACTTAAGAATGATGAAAGGCATAGAATAATTATAAGAAGGATTAATTAGACAAATATAAGTCAGGGTACACAATAAATCTCATCACTTGCACAACATTTCACTTTCTACACTACTTATATGGATTTTTAATGGCTATATATTTTCTCCAAAGGCTTAATTGGACAACAGTACTTTCTAGTGATGGTTACAATGAAGATCATTCAGAAGTAAACAAATCTTCTGTAGATTAGGAAAATTGTCAAAGATAGTATGAGTCTTTCTTGTCAATGTCTCTACTAAACTGGCCTGAATTCTTAGGAAAATACTCCCTCTCTTTCTCTCTCCCCCACCCCACTACCCTCACACACATACCATAGTTCCAAAACAAAGTAAAATGCACCAAAAATGAAACTCACAACACAGAGCAGAATTAAATTTCAAATGTTGCCTAATGTCAGTTCAGAAATCAAGAGCTCAATTTATTCAAATAATGGGGAAGGAAATAGTGTGCAAACAGGTAGGCTAAGATGCTAAGTAAGATTAGATTTTTAAAAAAGTGTTGTTCAAGTACAGTTTTCTGTCTTTTACTCCCATCGAGCTCACCCCCCAGCCTTCCCCACCTTCTTCTCATTTCCACCCTGCCCTAGTTTTGTCCATGTGTCCTTATACTTGTTCCTGTAAACGCTTCCCCTTTCCTCCTAAAATTCCCTCCCCTGTCCCCTCTGATCAATGTCAGCCTGTTCTCTATTTCAGTGTCTTTGGTCATATTTTGCTTGCTTGTTTGTTTTGTTGTTTAGCTTCCTGTTAAAGGTGAGATCATATGGTATTTGTCTTTAACCACCTGGCTTATTCTGCTTAGCATAATGCTTTCTAGTTCCATCCATGCTTTTGCAAAGGGTAGGAGCTCCTTCTTTCTTTCTGCTGCAAAGAATTTAATTGTGTAAATGTACTATAGTTTTTTGATCCATTCATTTACTGATGGGCACCTAGGTTACTTCCAACACTTGGCTATTGTAAATTGTGCTGCTATGAACATTGGGGTACATAGGTTCTTTTGGATTGGTGATTCAGGGTTCTTAGGTTATAATCTTAGCAGTGGAATTGCTGGGTCAAAGGGCAGGTCCATTTTTAGTTTTCTGAGAAAATTCCATACTGTTTTCCATAGTTGTTGTGCCAGTCTGCAATCCCACCAATGGTGCACAATGATACCCTGTTGCGGACCACTCTGCCTTGTTCTAGGAATTGTAACTCTACCCCCTGTGGCTAAGGACCTCTGGAATGCTAGCCACAGGAGACAAAGCTTGTCTTTGGTAGCAAATGATGCCTCAGTTTCCTCCCTGTCCCCAAAGCATTGTTGGGCAGGTAAGACCCCTCGGAGGAGGGGCAACCTAGGCCAGACACAATCACTTGGGAGGCCTTCATGGAAGGACTGGGGGGGGTTGCAACAAAGAGCAATGGACTCTCAGTCCCCAGCTTTGAGGTAGCCTGAGTCCCCATGTCTTCTGCAAGAAGTGCTTGGTGGCTCTAATTTTCTTAAGCCTGAATACTTGTTGGGGAGAGGTGCAGCTCCTTACCTAGCTAGAGGGTGTCCTAGGGAAAAATCTGGCATCACAAAGACTTCCTGATAAACCTGTGAAATCTGCTCTGCTAAGAGTGCTTTTATTCATATGTTAAGGGTTTGAGCAGGAAACCCTAAAACTCTGTTTCTAACAGAATTGGACTCATACTAAGCCCTCAGATTTCTTTAAAATGTTATCTGCTCTTTGATCCTTACCACCCTGTATTCCTGTCTATTACAACCCAATAAAAGGCCCTGGAGGAGGGAGTTCGAGGCCTTTTTCTCCTCAGAGAAACTGGCTACTGCTCAAGGCCTTTTTCCTCTGGGAAAATGTCCACCTCTCCTCCCCAAGCAGATCACATCATGTCTCTGTCATGTTTTCTCTCATCTGTGGCACATGGGAGGACTTTTGAGGAAAATCGCCCCCACAATACCTCAGGTAAGTAGGATTAAATTTTTAACTTTACACACATAATTTACAACCTTTATGTATCAGAGAACTATCTAATTACCTTAATCTTCTCAAAGGCAATACTTTATTTTTATAAGAATGGACAAATTTTTTCTGCATCTCTAAACTTACTGAATCATGTGGGATGGCTGAATCATGTAATCACCAATTTCATTTTTATCAATAATATAGGAAATCCCATTATGAAACTATATATAACTCAAATTTTAAAACTTAAAGACAGAACCATATTACTTACGTTTATTTGTTTCAGGCTCTAACCTTGACATGACACTATTTTTGTTTTCTTGTTTTTGAAAGCTTATTAGACTGTTCCTTATTATCTTGTCCCCATCTTTACTGAGATACAATTAACACATTCCATTCTGTAAGTTTAAGATGTATAGCATAACTCAACTTTTCATGTAATTGGTAAGTACATATTTTAACTAATATAACACTTCTGTTATTATCTTTAAACATATTAGGATGAAACACTAAAAATTTTGTATTATTCAATGGCAGTCACTATATTGTACCAGCAAAACAGAAAATCAACTTCTCTGGAAAAAAAAATAAAAGAAATTACTGTTATTAAAACTTAGGGTTGACATACCATGTGCTTTACCTACCTCCTACAACAGCGATTTTCAACATTTTTTTTAAATTTCAAGGCACATATAAACTAATTACTAAAATTCTGTGGCACACCCCAAAATAGGCATAATTTTTATTTATTCACACTGGATGGCTACTGTTGTATTGGCTATTGTCATATTTTTATATGACAATCTAATGGAAAAGAGGTCAGTGCACCTGTCTTACATGAATAAAATCAATACTAATTTTTATTGTAAACATAGTTTACTACAGTGGAAAACCAGTGGATGAGTAACAGAGTAAAATCTGGCAAAATTTGGCAAAAGGTTAAATTTCTTAATTAAAATTTTATGATTGTTTTAACATATTAAGGTATTGAAGATACCAATTACACAAAGCTAATTTGTATAGGATTGAGGGCTGGAAGTGAGGATGACTGGGTGGGGGAGTGGGGGTGAGGAAATGGAGACAACTCTACTTAAACAACCTTTAAAAATTTTTTAAATAAAAATAAAAATAAACTAAAAAGTAAAAAAGAGAATTATTAGGGTATTGAAGATATCAGAGTCAGAAAATTAGAAAATTTCATTGTCTCTTTCTCTCTAGGTGCTCTGCAATCTCTTTATATCCTTTACTTTATTTTAATTATGTCATTTATACTCATTATGTACATTTGTCTTTTGTAGTTTATTGGCTTGCATATATTTTCTTTTCCTCAAGACACTTTCCCTAATCTTGTCTGAGACCTCACATACTAAATATACTGAATAGTTCTTTGGGCTTTGGCTTCTGCAATATGTATGGTCATGCATATGCTTTTATCTTTACTGTCTCACAATATTGTGAACAGGGTTATGTTTGTACTGTGACCTCCTTTTTTCCTATAGGAAAATCCATAGAGTCAAGTACAGAATAAGTGGGAGGTGGGATTGTAAGAAATAGTTAGAGGAGCAAGGGTTAAGTATCTTTTTCCAGACCAGTCAGGCAGATGTCTGGTAATAAACATTCCTTGTACAGTAGGGGAACATCATGACCATTCTTGTGTTTTATTTAGTATATCCACATTTTCTGTGTCCTTGTTTCTTTATTCATTTCTATCATTTTCATGCCCTTGTTAAGTAAACTTAAGGTGATACAGTGGAAAGAATACATGGGGATTAGTGACAAGTTCTGCATTTCACTTCTGGCTCACCTAGTTATGAGAGAGCAGGGGTTGGCGAAGAGACTGTACTCTAGTTGGACTCTTGGCTCTGCCATTGTCCAGCTATGCAATGCTGATTAAATTCGCTAAACCTATCTCTACCTGATTTTCCCTTACCTGAAACAAAAGAAAATATGTTATTGCTACCTCATAGTTTTATGGAGAAGATTTTAAAGTTTATGCCTGAAAACTTTATTTTTTAAAAAATCTCTTCCAGCTCTCTTTACACTTTTAAGTAGTTTCTCTAAAGAGAGTACAGTAACAAAATAATTAGTTTTTGAATATGTATATCCAGTCATGTCTCAACTTCTTTTTTATCATGTACATGTTTTATTATTGTCATTTTAAATTTTTATTGTTTAATTATAGTTGTCACCACTTTTCCCCTATTGCTCTCCCCTGACACCCACCCACCCTCTCCTACGTTCAACCCTCTCCTGCTGTTGTCCTTGTCCATGGACCCCTTATACATGTTCCTTGACTACACCCTTCCCCTTTTTTTCCCCATTATTCCTCTCCCCTTTCCTCTCTGGTCACTGTCAGTTTGTTCTTTACTTCCAAGTCTCTGGTTGTATTTTGCTCACTTGTTTGTTTTGTTTTTTTTTTACTAGGTTCCACTTACAGGTGAGATCATATGGTATTTGTCTTTCACTGACAGGCTTATTTCACTTAGCATAATGCTCTCCAGTTCCATCCATGTTGCCCTGAAGGATAGGAGTTCTTTCTTTCTGCTACATAGTACCCCATTGTGTAAATGTACCATGTTTTTTTGATCCACTCACTGATGGGCGCTTACACTGTTCCCAGTACTTGACTATTGTAAATAACACTACTATGAACATTGGGGTGCGTAGGTTCTTTTGAACTGGCAATTTAAGATTCTTAGAATATAATCCCAGAAGTGGAATCACCAAGGAAAAGGGCAGTTCCATCTCTAGATTTTTATGGAAATCCTGTACTGTTTTCCACAGTGGCTGCACCAATCTGCATTCCCAATAAAAGTGTACTATGGTTCCCTTTCATCCACAACCTCACCAGCACTTGTTTGTTGATATGTGTATGATGGGCATTCTGACCAGTGTGAAGTAGTATCTCATTATGGTTTTAATTTCCATCTCTCCGATGGCTAGTGATGCCGAGCATCCTTTTATATGTCTCTGGGCCTTCTGTATGTCCTCCTTGGAGAAGTGTCTATTCAGGTCCTTTGCCCATTTATCAATTGTACTGTTTGTCTTCCTGGAGTGAAGTCCTGTGAGTTCTTTATATATTTTAGAGATCAAACCCTTATCCAATGTATCATTGGCCAATATGATTTCCCATACATTTGGTTCCCTTTTCATTTTCTTAATGTTTTCTTTAGCTGTGCAAAAATTTTGTATTTTGATGTAGCCCCATTTGTTTATTTTTTCTTTTATGCCCCTTGCTCTAGGGGACATATCAGTGAAAGCACTGCTGTGTTGGATATCTGAAATTTTCCTGCCTATGTTCTCCTCTAGAACTTTTATGGTGTCAGAACTTATATTTACATCTTTTGTTCATATTGAGTTTTTGTGGTGTGTATGGTGTAAATTGGTGGTCTAATTTCATATTTTACATGTAGCTATCCAGATCTCACAACACCATTTATTGAAGAGGCTAATTTTACTCCATTTTATGTTCCTGCTCTTTTTGTCAAATATTAATTGACCATAGAGGCGTAGGTTTATTTCTGGGATCTCTATTGTGTTCTACTGGTCTATTTGTCTACTCTTATGCCAGTACCAGACTGTTTTGATTACAGTGGCCCTGCAATGTAGTTTGATATCAGGTATTGTGGTACCTTTTATTTTGTTTTACTTTCCAAAATTGATGAAGCTATTTGACATCATTTATAGTTCCATATAAATGTTTGAAGTATTTGTTCTATATCTGTGAAAGATGTCATTGATATTTTAATAGAGATTCCATTGAATCTATAAATTGTATTGGGTGGTATGGGCATTTTGATGATGTTAATTCTTCTAATCCATGAACACATTATATGCTTTCATTTGTTTGTTTCTTCCTCAATTTCTTTCTACAGTGTTCTGGTAATTTTCTGAGGACAGGTCTTTTATCTTGGTTAAATTTATTCCTAGGTACTTTATTTTTCTTATTGCTGTAGTAAATATGATTGTTTTCCTTATTTTAGTTTCTGATATTTCATTATTGGTGTACAAAAATGTCTTTAATTTCTGAATATTGACTTTGTAAGCCACTACTTTGCCAAATTCACTTTTTAAGTTGAGTAGTTTTTGGTGGCATCTATAGGGTTTTCTGTGTATGCTATCATGTCATCTGCAAACAGTGACAGTTTTACTTCCTCCTTACCAATTTGGATGCTTTTTATTTCTTTTTCTTGTCTGATCAGTGTGGCTAGAAAACCTAATACTATGTTGAATGGAAGGGGTAAAAGCCAACATCCGTGTCTTGTTCATTGTGTTAAGGGTAAAGCTTTAATTTTTTGCCCATTGAGTATGTTGTTGGCTGTAGTTTTTTCATATATGGCCTTTATTATGTTGAGGTATGCTCCCTCTATTCCCACTTCGATCAGTGTTTTTATCATGTATGGGTGCTGGATTTTATCAAATGCTTTTTCCACATCTGTTGATATAAGCATGTGATGTTTGTCATTCATTTTGTTTGTATGATATATTATGTTTATTAATTTGTGAATATTGTACCATCATAGCATCTTTGAGATAAATCTCACTTAATCATGGTGTATGATCTTTTTAATGTACTACCTGATATGGTTTGCCAATATTTTGTTGAGGATTTTAGTGTCTATGTTCATCAGTGATATTGGCCTGTGGTTTTCTTTCTATATTGTGTCTTTATCTGGTTTTGGGATCAGGATGATGCTGACCTCATACAATGAGTAAGGAAGTCTTCTCCCTTCTTGGATTTTTTTGAATAATTTGAGAAAGATAGGGGTTAGCTCTTCCTTAAATATTTGGTAAAATATGCCTGTGAAGCCATCAGGGCAGGGCTTTTGTGTGCTGGGTGTTTTTTTGTTTTTGTTTTTACTTTTATTGCTGCTTTAGTTTCACAAGTTGTTATCAATCTATTCAGGCTTTCTGCCTCTTCTTGATTCAGTTTTGGAAGATTATGTTTCTAGAATTTTGCCCAGGTTTTCAAATTTCTTGGCATATAGTTCCTTGTAGTAATTTCTTATAATTCTTTTTTATTTCTGTTGTATCAGTTGTAATTTTTCTTCTTATGTTTTTGATATTATTCATTTGGGTGCTGTCTCTTTTTCTTGATGAGTCTGATTATAGGCTTGTCAATTTTGTTTATCTTTTCAAAGTACCAGGTCCTGGATTTATTGATTCTTTGAATTATTCTTTTAGTATTTCCATGTCATTTAATTTTGCCTTGATCTTGATTATGTCCTTCCTTCTACTTGCTCTGGGCTTTTTGTTGTTGTTGTTCCTCCAGTTCTGTAGATATAAAAGGTTAGGTTGTTTATTTGAAATGGCTTTATCTTTTTTTAAGGTAGGCTTGTATTTCTATGAGCTTCTCTTTCAAACTGTCTTTTTCCTGTCCCCTGGTTTTGGGCTTTTGTGTGCTAATTTCCATTTGTTTTCAGAATTAAATCTTTTTATTGATATCATTGTTAACCCATTCATTATCTAATAACATATTATTCAGGTCCATAAATTTACTGTTTTTGAGTTTTTTCTTTGACCTTGGTTTCTAGTTTCAAGCCATTGTTGTCCAAGAAACTGCTTGATATGATTTCAATGTTCTTTAATTTATTCAGGCTCGTTTTGTGTCCTATCATATGGTCTCTCTTTGAAAGTGTTCCATGTGCCTTTGAAAAGAATGTGTATTTTGCTTCTTTGGGATGAAAGGCTTTGTTTATATTAATTAAGTCCATTTACTCTAGTGTGCTGTTCAGTGCCATAATGTTCTTTTTGATTCTTTGTATGGAAGATCTACCAATTTTTGAAAGTGAGGTGGTAAAATTACCTACTATAAGTGTGTTACTATCTATATCTTTCTTGAAGTCCTCCAAGATTCTCCTTATATATTTAAGTGCTCCTATGTTGGGTACATTTATGTTTATGATGTTTATGTCTTCTTGATAGATTCTAACCTTCAATATTTTGAAGTATCCTTTTGTGTCTATTTTTATGGCCTTTGTTTTGAAATCTATTTTGTCTAATATAAATATTTCTACCGCATCTTTTTTTTTCCTGTCTGTTTGTATGGAGTAATTTTTTCCAGCCCTTTACTTTCAGTCTGTGTAGGTCTTTTGTTCTGAGGTGCATCTCTTGTAGGCAGCACATGTGCAGGTCATGCTTTTTTATCTGTTCAGCTACCTAATGTCTTTTGATTGGAGCATTTAATTCCATTTACGTTTAAGGTTATTATTAATAGGTACTTATTCATTGTCATTTTCCCCCTCTGTACCTGTGTTCTTCTCTTTGTCACTCTATACCTTCATTTTCTTAAAGCAGTCCCTTTAGCATGTCTTGAAATACTAGTTTGGTAGATGGGTATCCTTTTAGCCTTCATTTGTCTGGGAAACTCCTTATTTCAACTTCTATTTTAAATTAGAGCCTTGCTGGGTAAAGCAGTTTGGGTTGCAGTCCCTTGCCCTTCATTACCTGACATATTTATTGCAATTCCTTTCTGGCTTATAATCTTTCTGCTGAGAAGTCAACTGCTGGTGTTATTGGGGCTCCCTTGTATGTTACTTCCTGTTTCCCCCTTGCTGCCTTTAAAATTCTCTCTTTGTCTTCAAACTTTGCCATTTTAATTGTGATATATCTTAGAGTCAGCATCTTTGGGTTCATCTTGATTGGGACCTTCTGTGTTTCATGGACTTGTGAGAATTTTTCTTTCATCAGCTTGGAGAAGTTTTTTTGTCATTGGTTTTTCAAACAGGTTTTTTAATCCCTTGCTCCTCTTAATCTTCTGGTATCCCTACTATATGAATACTGTTATGTTTCATATTGTCCTGCAGCTTCCTTAACCCCCTTTTTTTCTTTTTGAGTCTTATTTCCATTTCTTGCTCTTTCTGGGAATTTTTTTCTATCTTGTTCTCCAGCTCAATGATTTGATCCTATGCTTCATCTAGCCTTCTTTTAATTTATTCTACTGTGTTCTTCAATTGCATTCTTCATTTCTACCTGGCTCTTATTTATCATTTCTATGTCCTTTTTCATGCTGATGTAGTTTTCAGTAAGTTCCTTGTAGCTTACTTGTAGTTCTTTGTAGCTTCCTTCTAGTTCTTTGTAATGCTCATGGAGCTCATTAAGCTTCCTTTAACAATTGTTTTGAATGCAATATCTAATAGTTTACTTGCCTCTATTTCATTTAGCACTCTCTCTGGTGATTTCTCCTCTCCTTTCAACTAGGGATTGTTTCTTTGTCTCCTCATTGTATTGGAAACTCTGTTTTTTTCTGCTTCTTAGGTTGATCTAATTTGACTTTCTGTCTTTATGGTATGAAGTACTATGGTAGGAGACCTGTGGGATTCAATGGTGCAATCTTTGATCTCCTAAAGTTGATGCTCTTGGTATGCCCTTTATACTGTTTAAAATTGGGTTTTGATTGTTGTTGGGTCATGCTTCAGTGAGTCCTTCCCTCCAGCTGGCTAACTTGTGGTCACTCCACCCACCATGTCTTGCATGCTGTTGTGCAGGTGTTGCTAGAATAAATCTACACAGCCCAGGAAACAAACCCCACTCACAAAAATAACCCCCACATACAATCCCACTATTAACAGCAAATGAAACAGTATTATTAAGAGTATAAAGAGGTTAACTATTATAAAAAAGGAGGAGTGAATATAAGATGACCTACAAAAAGAACAATGATTTTTATAGGGTAGAGGAAGGAACTAATAAGAGTATGGAACCAGAGCAATGCAAAGAGAGAAAGTAAAGTTTGCATTATAAATTAAAAAAGGAATGAAGAAGGTGGAATTGAGTAACAGAAGGGAAATGTATAGTATTAAGCTTAAACAGAAATTTTAAAAAATAAAGTGAGAGAGAAAAAGAAAAAGAAAAAAGTAAATAAATAATAAAAATAGGAACTAAATTGGAGAAAAAGCTCCACCCATAGAACTGTCAATGACAAATAAGCTAACATGTACATAGGTTGGATGGGAATATGAGGGAAAAAAAGAAAGAAAAGCTTAAGAATAGTCTAGAGGAAAGAAAAGTGATTTTCAGATGATAGTGAGAGAGGGAATACAACGAGTGAAGAACAAAAACTGGACAAAGACAGAGAAAAATTAAAATTTGAGATAAAAAGGATGGACAGGATAAAGGCAGATGATGGAGTAGAAGAGGAAAATGGTAACATTTGAGCTTTGAAATACAAGAATAGTAAAAGATCTAGAGATAAAATTACAACAATAACTACCCTATTCACAACCAATGAGTAAAGATTGCTAAAGGTGAAGAGAGAATGCAGATATTTTAATAGCAGGAAAATAAATGTAAGATGACCATTGACAAGAAAATTTGTTTTGAGAAGGCAAAGTGGGTGAAATTATAGAAATGTTGAATAAAAACTAGTTGTACAAATACAGAAAACAAAATTTAAAACAAAAATAATAAGACAAAATAAGAAGGTAAAATGGGGTAAGAGAAGGGAGGGGCAGAATACAAGAATTAAAATAAACCATAATATAAAATCTAGTGAGTTAATATGCACAAACTTGAAGAACAAGAAATGAATGTTAAAGAACTATGTAGGAAAGAAAATATCATGGAGAAGACCACAGTGGATTTTGTCCTGGTAGCATCTAGTATTTATCACTGTTTTTTTTTTTCTTTCTGGATCCACCTTTGGTAAAGCCAGATGGTGTCCAGCTTAGCCTTAAGGCAGCCTGTTCAAGACTACCAGGAATCTACTGTCTGTAGCTGACTCCTTAAGTTTTTAATGTAGGCATTCTGCCCTCAGCAGTCAGGTTTAAGCACCACAGGCTGGGATAGAGTAACTCCTGGGAACGGGGCTATTACTTTCCCTCAGGCTGATACCACACAGAGGGGAGTGGTCTGTCTAAGCAAGATGGATCCTACAGTATGGGGGATGACTCAGCACCAGGATCCTGGTGGCTGCTCTCTCAGTTCTCTCCCCAAAGCTACCATCCCTAGTCTCTCCTCAAGTATCTTTAGTTCACTTTGCCTAACCCCTTTGCCAGAGCCCAGGGTAAGTTGCTGCATATGAAAATTTATGCATTGGTCCTTTAAACACCTCTCTGCATTTCTAGCCACCCATCTTGAGAAGAAAGAAACCCTGCCACTTTTCACAGATGGATGTTATCTGTGCCCTTTCAGATTCTGGTGCTATAGGCTGGGGAACTCAGCTTGGGATTTAGACCCCATCCTTCTCAGAGGGATCCCCTTGGTCACTGAAGTCCTTCCAACATTTCAGCTGCCACCCATGGGAGTCCAGTCAACCCTCTCGCATTTCCTCTGCACTCAGTACTAGTCACGTTCTGCTGGAGCTGTTTCTTCTGTCTGTTCGTGGTTATAAGATTTCTTTCCTGCTATTGTTCAGTTGTTTATTCCTGATGATTTCTCCACAATTTAGTTATAATTCCAGATTGGTCCAAGGGGAAGGTAGTGTAACTTCCACTCACTCCTCCACCATCTTGGATCTTCATGTCTCAATGTCTTATTTAAATCACCGATTGATCTCCTTAACTCAGTATCATTTTAGGATTCCTGTTACAACAAAAAAAAATGTGTTCTAACTGATACAAGGTGAGCTAAAGTTTAGCTTCATCAGAGAACATCTCTTCCTTCAGAAGTAAGCATGCCAAGCTACCATGTCTTTATAAAAATCTATGCTTATGCAGTATAGCTATACCTCAAAAACTAAATGATGGTCCTCTGAATGGAGTTCCCAGAAAAAATCTGGAAGACTGAAAAATAAAGATTTGGTAGCAAGGCATTAAATCAGATGTTTTACTTAATCATTCCTTGAGTAATCTTTTTTTCCATCCCATGCACCTCAACCAGTCCCATCCTGAGTACTATTTCCATCTCTGACATGTTTTTATGTCTCCGACTAGTCTGACTCACTCTGAAAGAATTATTCTGTCTTCTAACCAGTCCAGTTACCCTACACTATGAATTCTGGCGACACCTCATCACATAATGCAGCACACTTATTAGTGAGAACTGACCTCCAAGAATCCTGTTTCTGTGGTTACTGCTGTATTACTTGTTTGTTAATTCACTTATTTATTCAATAGATAGCTAGTAGTTCATTTATTTATTTATTTATTTATTCAATAAGTATTTAATAAAAGCCTATTCTTTGAATGTCCTGTGCTGGATACTGAGAATAAAAGTGAAAATGGTCTTGATAACATTGATTAAGGGACTTACAGTAAAACGGAGGGGTAGTCAGGTAAATTTTCACTATGGTTAGGTGCTCTGATAGGGATAAATTCATGGTGCACAGAAAGTATATAGATAGAATGCTGTTCTCAAACCCAAGAGTCAGGATTGGATTCTCACATGTGATGCCTGCTTTAGTCTTATCAGAGTGATTTATTACTTTCACTAGTGAAACTAAGAAAAATGTCACTTTTTAAAAATAACCAAGCAGGTCCTTAAGAGGAAAACTTAGACACCCAAGTATAAGGAAGACAAAATACTTATAATTTTCTCTTCTCCCGACCTTCAGAACTAGAGTAAATAAAAAGTGAATTAATACCTTTGCTCAGAAAGATACAAGCATCTCCAATTGTTGTAGGAAAGACTATACTGATGACAGATGCAGGTATGAGGGATGTCTCTGTAGCCTTTGGATTCCTGAGGAATCTGGGATCTGCCTTTTGTGGGCAGAGGAAGGGTCATTCTGTCAGAGGATCCCAGCAATGCAGCAAACTTCTCCAGAAAGCGGGTCCAGGGTCCTTCACTTCAAGGAAGTGAATCGAGGTTCAAGGCTAAATTGAGGTTGCTCTACCTTTCCTTGACAATACACAGATTTCATAGGATAGGATATAGCTGTACAAAACCTTCACTGATTATTGAAAATTATATTAGTTTGAACTCAAAAATTGTTAAAGTATAAAGAGCAATAGTGCCTAATTCATACTACTGCATAATTGTAAATATGCATCATTTGATGTGTTACTGTGCTTATAAACATGAAGGCACTTAAGGGACAATTTGAGGGAGTAAAGAGAGTACATTTCACATTTTGTTTGAGAGCGCAAACTCCATAGACACAAGTGTTTCCATGGGAACTTAAAGATAATATAACAAGAAAAACAACAGTGAAGGTCCCTATGGACCAAAACGCAGAGACCAATAGATCAGACAATGAAAACACAAGTAAAATTTTTGAATAAAGACTGCATTCAGTAACTGAGGTTTTTATCATATAACACTGTATTGTGGAAGTAATTGTTAAAAGTCAAACTGCTCAAAAGTGTTGGGACCACGTGTGTAGTATGTTGGGGGGGAAGTTTGCTTTCTCATTCATTTTCTTCTCAGTATATTTTGGAGAATAAAAGCAAAGGAAGAAAGACATAACTGTACTTAGTGAAAATCAGAGATTTCTAGAATTACTCTATTGGAAACATATCTGGAATATATTTAGCAAAATAATTATTATTCTACTCAATTTTGGCTTTTTTTTTGGTAAGTGTATCCTATTTTCCACGGAGAAAAAGTATGTTTTTGAATTGTAGTTGTGTAGTCCTTGATAAACCAGTATGTACTCAAAGGAGGAAGTCATCGCTTCTCTTTTCTCTGTGACATTTGCTATGAAGAAGGAATGCAGAGTGATGGTTTCCCTACAAAAAGCAGAGCATGAGAGGCTGCGTGATTCCCCTGTGGATCCATTAGGTCTGTGACCTATACATATTGCAATTGAACTCACATTTATTGGAGACTTGCTACTTTCCAGGTAATATGCAAGGTTGTGAGGAGACAACGATTATTAGGGCATGCTGTCTGCACTTCAGGACCTAAGAACCTTATGAGGAAACAGACATTTCTATTACTTACTGCCTGCTTCACTGGCAGTATAAGCTACAGTGTGTGCTGCTTCAGAGATGGAGAGATTAAAGGTATCATTTTGAACACTTAATAAAAAAATGGAATTGTCCCTATGCATATAACAGAAGGGAAATGTTCTTATGCAGAAGAAAAATATCTAATGATATAATATTCTATGTAGAACCATCAGTAAATACATACTTGCTTTCTGATAGTTTATTACACCAGAGTGTACCTTTATAAATCAGTGCCCCTTATCTTTTGTATTTCCAAAAATGTTTTTCTCTCCCTTTAACTTTCCTCAAGGTTGTTTTCCAAGTACACAGACAATGAGATGATGGAGGAAGACCATCCTCGAGAATTAGTTGAGGGCTAGCTAGCCCCGTACTAAGTGTTTTTTTAAAGATTTTATTTATTTATCTTTAGAGGGGAAGGGAAGGAGAGAAATATCAATGTATGGCTGCTTCTTGTGCATCCCCTGCTGGGAACTGGCCTGCAACCCAGGCATGTACCCTGATTGGGAATCGAACTGCGATCATGTGGTTTGCAGGCCCCTGCTCAGTCCACTGAGCTACATCAGCCAGGGCTAAGTGTTTTATAAATGTTACCTTCCCACACAAATACTCACACAAACCCAGAAGTCTTAGTTCTGAAATTAAGCAAGGAAAAAAATAAAAACTTAAATATTTGATCTCTGTCATGTAGATATGCATTTCTGTAGATATGCCTTTAACTTGGGCTTGTAAACTAAGTAGCTGTTTTGGAATTGAAGTATATTTTAATCCTTGCCATTGAAATTAAAATGGAAAGGGAATTAAAATCATCCGTTCAATTTCTGCTCCTTCCAGAGAGGTTTTTGTTGTAAAAAGCACGTCCAGGGATGAGAAACCTAGGTCCTCCATGGTTGATAATCTTGCTTGAAGACATTCAAGGATGTGGATAATATTGTTACCACTTAATTATAAACCGGGCACTGAGTTCTCTTTGCTACATGGAAAAATTTGAAATATCTGTTTTTGATTTCTCCTCCCTGTTGCTTAGGGAATATCAGGTTTATCTCTTTGCCAGTTTAGGGTGATGGGAAGGATGGTGCCTTTTATTCCGTTGTCTTTATTGAGACTTCCCCATGCAACCCTTTGGAATACACTTTGTTACTACTTATGAGACAGAATGGGATTAACCAAATTAGCTTAATCTGGATATATTTAGAAAGTAGATCTGAGCATATTTAGAAAGCAAATCTGTTAATCTGCTGTGTTACACATGGCTGATTATATTCGAAATGAAATGTTAAGAGAAAGAAAATTCTGTATTCCTGATACGCATGCAATATAGTTTTGACAGAACATCTTTACATGAGCTAAATATCTTCACCCCTGTTTATTCCCACAGGAGAGAATTGCCTCATATTCACGTAGGAAAGAAAACTATCCAAGATCCCAAGGGTTACAGCAGTTCTCTCTTTCATGACCTAGTTTCCTAGAAAGACCTTGTCCCTGGGGTTTGCTGTAACTGCCCTAGTACCTAGCATTTCTTCCATTGGAAAGTACTCTGACACTGTGAAAATGATTGCAATCCTGCAAAAATGGATCCAAAAGTCAACTAATTAATTTGTTGCTTTAGATACAAAGGATTAATTGTTAGAATTTATAAATGCATTACTTTATTTCTTTGATAGCATGTTTAGAAACTGACCTTGCTGTGTTCATCTCATAAGTTTTCAACTGAATTCATTTGCTATGCTGGGGTTTTATGTGTTTTTGTGAAAAGAGTACAGTATTCCTTGTACATGTTTATAATGATAAAATAATGGCAAAAAGAATTTGAGGAATTAAAGCCTGGGTTCAACTTTTGATAGTGACTTTGTTCATTCCTTGCTTGAAGGAAAGGGAAAAAATGTTCTGATATTGTTCTCATATTTCAGTTTGTAATCTTTATAATGTGGCAATGTACAACTGAGAAAAGAACCTAGACTTTGATGCCAAATCTTGGCTCTGCCATTTATTTATTAACTGTGGGACCCAGAACAATTTCTTAGGATGCTGCTTTCCTCAAGTCAGTGTGAAGGGTGATAATTTCTGTTTCCTCATGTAGTTGTGGGGCTGGAGCTAAAATAGATAATTACTAAGTGCCTGACACATAATAGATGTTCTATAAGCAAAAGCTAATTTTGAAAAATAAATTCATTTCATTTGTATTTTATCATAATCCTTTTTTTTATTTTTTAAGTTTATGCCCACCCTCTTCATACTCTGTCTCTTGTTCTTCTAATAAGCCACAATACCCAAAATTTCACATGGAAGTACTATGTCAGAGCTTAGAAAGTGAAATGTAGCTTTAGTGGTAAAATATAACTTGAAGGTTGTTAGAAAATCATTTTGTTTTTATTTGTTCACTTGCCTAAATGGTAGTCTATTCTTAGTTTCTCCTAATTTTAAGGCTCATGAGTGCTATGGTCTATTTGATGATAAGGCAAGATGAAACTATGTCATCTCGAGTTATAACATTGTAAATATTGCTTAATAGAAGCTATAATTGGAGTAGCTATGAAACTATTTTGCTGCTTTATGTAGATTTCATTTCAACCTCAGATTTAAAATATATATATTACATTGTTAAACCTAATCAACTTAATTTAGGAAGAAGAAATATTTAGAATACATATAAATTTCTGGCTGCTATAATCAGATATACAAGTTATAATTAAGCATCCCCTTTTCTGGTTATATTTAGGTAAAATATAAGATTCTTTTGAATGCATTATCTAAACCACAACCTTACATAAATAAACAGCAACCAATTATTTTAGAGTTTATTTCCACCTTAATACTTAAGCTCCAGGTTTTAAATTTAAACAGAAAATTACCAAGAAAATAACATTATATATACTTCCACTTCAGATCATGTAATGATTTTACAAAGTTTAAGTTAAAAAGAAGAAAAAAAGACTCATAGGGCTAGAATTTCTAGTTTTGGTTTGCTCTTGTCTTTTTTTTTAAATCTGAGAGCATAAATTATTTCCTTCACATATATCAAATCCAATAAACTTGAAAACTGAGTCATCAATATAGTGTTGAAAACAACAGAATAACATCATAGTTAAAACCAGGCAACACACATGTTCCAAAAAAAGGTAATTGTTGTTTATCCTATATTATCAATACTGTGTGATTGACTAAGGACACGGAGACTGAGTGGCTCTGGTAGTGCCCATTACACACCTCGACCTGGCTGTTTGTTGTTTTCTGGCACTGTGGGAGGCACTGTGCAGTCCATCCTGTCTGGACAAAGGGACTGCGTCATGTCCATAACTGCCGACACACTGCCAGGGAATGAAGAGGTGCCGAATGTGCTGGTGATGCAAACATGACTGCCCAAAATCTGTTTTGTTTTTATGTTTAATTTTAGATTTCTTTCTTTCTGTTTTGTAGTACAGTAATCCTCCTTATTTGTGGTTTTGCTTTCTGAAATTTCAGTTACTCACAAACACTGGCCAAAAATATGAAATAAAAACCTTCAGAAATAAGCAGTTGTAAGTTTTAAATTGCACACCGAGTACAATGGCAAAATTCTCCACTGCCCAGTCCTACCAAGAATGTGAATCACCCCTTGGTCCTACACATCCACACTGTCTGCTACCCACCATTGGTCACTTAGTAGTCATCTGGGTTCTCAGATTGACTGTGGGGGTGTCACAGTGCTTGTGTTCAAGTAGCCCTCGTTTTACTTAATAATGCCCCCAGAGTGCAAGAATAGTGATACTGGTGATTTGAATACACCAAGGAGAAGCCATGAAGTGTTTTAGGTGAAAAAAATGAAAGTTCTTGACCTAATAAGGAAAAATATATAAATATAAATATATTTATATTATATATAATACGAAAAATATATATATATACACACACACACACATGCTGAGGTTGCTAAGATTCACAGCAAGAAGGAATCTTCTATCTTGAAATTATCTAATTCATAAATCAAATTTATCATAGGGGTGTGAATGTAGGAAAAATCATAGTACATATAAGGCTCAGTACTGTCCCTGGTTTCATGCATCCATGGGAGGTCATGGATCTACCTCCCCTGATGAGAAAGGGGGAACTACTATAACAGTATGATATTCACTCTAAGGGAGAAAGTGATCATTATATTCTAGCTATTATATTTGGAAGTCTGAATGGTCATGAATTTGATATATTTTTCTTAACCAATGAACAAAAAAGTTAATTCCCACTTACCTAGAGGTAATGAGGAAGGCTTTGCAAACACTGAAACACTTTGAAGAATGTAAAATTTGACATTTTACTTTCAGAAGAGCCCCCATTCAGTTGTTTAATGATGTAGCTACTTCACACCCAAGGTACATGGTAGTGCTTATTTTATTGTCATAATACAACTTTCATACCCACTCCCTTTTTCCTTTGTTATACCCACCAGCATCTTTAGGAAGGAGACTTTTTATTTTTCTTTTGCTCAGGGGAAAGTCAGCAAAAATATTTATAAATATTTGGCCAACAAGAAAGATGAGATTTCCTTCTGAAGATGAAAGGCATTATTTGTTGAATGGCCTGGGCTCTGTGTCACATGGGCTGCAAGGATGATCCCCATGACATGTTAAGAGGAACCTGCCACTGAAGGAAGTGAAGCAGCTCACCCAAGTACACGGAGTCCAGTGAGTGCACAAAGTGCACCCTAAAAGAAGTGTATGGTGCCTGCCTCTGAAGCCCATGTTCTCTCCCTCCCTCACCTCCATTTATCAAAGTCAGTGCCTAATAATATAGTGAAACCACAGCTCAGACATACATTGAACTTATAACACTGAACTTATAACATTGAACTTATATATAACATATATCAAGAACAGATTAAGGCCATGGTGAGGGGTGGGGACTATGTCTCCTCAGTAAGGGCATTTGATACTTCACAATGGAAAAGCCACATCTCTGGGTTTGGAGTGCCATTGTATCAACTGTTTCAAGTTGGATGATGAGATCTGCATCCATGTTTGTTTTTTTTTTACTCTACATAATGATACATGAATAAATGTTTGAAGTTTGTTAGTTGTACCCAGTGACACAATATCAAGATTTAAAATATAATCTATACTGGAATAGAAATGATAGAGGCATTATTTTGTTTTTTTTTCAGTCATAATAAATTGTGGTTGGTGACTTTGCGTCTCATATGTTTTCAGCTTTGTGGAGAATGTTTAGTATTTTACTGTTAAAAAGACTTATCTCAATTTTATAAATATAGATATCTGATAAATTTGATTAAAAATAACTATCTTTTAGATCTTTAGACATATGACTATGGACCTATAATTTATTGCATAGAAATTATATGCTAATTTATTCTCTGTGAAATTAAATATTTTCTAAATATGTTTATTATTTATGAATATAGACAATGAATTTTAAGTTATTTCTAGAATTTGATATTAGATGCATTAGAACACATTAGATATATTAAAGCATATATTAGATGTAAAAGAAATGATGATAAATAATTCACACTTGATCAGAACAGTTAATTAGAAAAGGTGATTAGGATATTTACTATGTATTCGACAAGCATTATCAAGTCATTTTCAGTGGCATTTTCCTGCAGAAGTAATGGAATGCATTAAAATAGCAATATGTAAATTCTTACATATGTTTATCATGTAAGAATTTCATAGGCACTTCAAAGAAGCTGCCAGTTAAGTTACAATGGCTGGATATTGAAAATATGACATGTAAGGTATACAATGAAATGTCTACAATTATGTGCTTACAAAATACTTAATACCAGTGTGTATTTGTGCTAACTGCTTAAAAGTTAGGGAATAATACTATGTCATAATCTACACTATAGAATAAATCAGATTATTGGCATGTGTATTATCATTGGATGATGAAACTCTTAAAAATATCAAACTCTAGATTTGAAAGCAGTGATATTTCATATAGAGCTGTTTCATAAGTTCTACAATAAAAATGTTACCAAATAATTTAGGAAAGTTTCAACCTCACAGCACTTGCTTTGGAATTTTAATATCTACTTCATGGCTATAATTGCAAGGCTTAGAACAAAAAAGATATCTTTCTTAGTGGATGCCAAAATCTAGAGCTGCACCTTTTAATTATTACTTTTTAAGGCAACTAGAAAGTTACATGGTGACTGATGCCATTCTAATTCTTGCAAAGCAAAAGGGAAGTGCTTTTAAGGCATTTAATGAAATGTTTTGCGAGAGTGCTTTTCTACATCAGGACTGAGACATGAACTGAACCACTTAAACTTAACTTCTACTCCCTGTTCCAGTAGCACTGAACTTGACACCTAGAGTGATTTATTGTTGCCATTCTATCCATTTCCATAGGTACCCTGTTATTAAAGCAGATGTGGATACGTATTGGTGATGTGTTTGTGTTAAAAAAAAAAGTGGCAGCAATGTTTTTAATGTCAAAGGCAATCCTGAAGAAGACTATAGAATGTGAAGTACCAAGACATTTTTTCTGTGTAGAAGAAATAAAACAAAATTATTTTTACCCTTTCAAAGATTACAACATGTAAGAAATTTGTTTATTAATATATTCCAAGTGCTTAGAAAAATGCCAGTTAAATAAGAAACAGAATAATCCATAAATTTCTATTAAATGAACAAATAAAATATTTAAACAATTAGCTGCAACAACACAGCAAGTGTTAGGAAACTGAATTTTTTTCTGTTTTTAAAGGGAATACATATTTGAAAAATATCACGTTTCATGAAAAGTTACAAGAATACAAACATATTAATTTGTCTTTAACCTTGAACTGAAAGTAAAACAATTCTAGTGATAGATTTAGAAATGTTTAAATCTGTTTTAGCTTACTTTTATTTTTGTATCTTTATGATGAATAATGAAATTATAAAATATTAAGCTAAAATAGTAAAGATTTAAAAATATCCTAAGGGAAAACAATTACAATGTTAGCATCAGATCATTGCCTCATCTTAACATTAGAAATAATTTACTTTACATTCATCTGATTTCCACACACAAATATTCTAAGTCCAGCAAGTTAATTATTTACAGAAACTTAATTCAGTTGAATGTCTTATCATATACTTTTTTAAGTGATAGTATTTCCTTGTATTATGGGCACTAATCCCAGTCATGCTACATGGCTTTAAACAGTACAGGGTCTTTCAGAGCATTGTTGTAAACCCCTAAAATGTGTCATTCAGTTTTGATGACCTCTGAGTTCCCACCGGCTTCTAAGGTTGTATGCATGTGTCTTCCAATTCCATAATTGTGTATCTCTTCTTACTTTACCATGTTATCTTGTTTGTATGTTAAAACATGGTAATTCACTATTTGCATATTGTAAAAAAGTACACTTGTTATTTTGAAGCAATGGTTAATTTTAGAATTAGACACAATCTTATACTACATATTATCTATGTATTAAAGATATATATTGTATATTATATTATACTCTAGAGCTTTTTATAAAATATTTATATTTATAAACAGTCTTATATATTCAAAACGAAATATGTTTCTGTGATATTTGCCTTGGCTATAATTTAAAGTGGAATGTGCTGTCATATTTAGCAGGAGCTTGTGTTGTTATAAGAACTGAATTAGGCATTTTAGTTTCCACTATCTTATTTTTTTATAATTAATTTTATTTAGTTATTTTTCAAGTACAGTTTTTTGTCTATTTTTCCCATCTCAGCCTCCCCCGCCCCTTGCTCCCCACCTCCCTCCCATTTCCACCCCCCTTAGTTCTCGTCCCTGTGTCCTTCCTATTCCTCCAAATCCCTCCCCCTTTTTCCCCTTAACTTCCACTATCTTATTTATTGAGAGAATTTAGAGTGCCAAAAAATAAAAAAATAAAAACCTGACAAATTTAAAGATAGTCTATCCATCTTGTATTAACTTAGATATCTTGTCCTAAAACCAACAAAATAATTTTATTTTTTTCAATGTTAAATATAATGCTAAGTAAATTATCAATGTTTCAATCATTTTGCCCCAAACTTTATTTTAATCTTTTCTAAAAGCCCACATTGTTGCAATGTGAAATATACTACCCTTGCATTTTTAATAAATAAACATGTTGAGTATATGTATAGAAAGGAAGAAATTTTTCTATAAACCATTTTATTCCTCAGGTGTAACCACTGTAGATGTACTTAGTATATATATTTAAGTACATTTATTACCCAGTTTAGTTAAATCATCTTGTTTTTCAAACATAACAACAATATTTCTTATGCATTATGTCCATATTCATTGTGAAATTTGAAGAATTAACTTCCAAAATGATTCAATATCTGGACCTGAAGTTTTTGTCAATAAGTAAAAAACCACAGTTAACTTTTTAGTGGTGTAGACATGCATTGTATTTGTTTCCATCTTTAACAACATATAGAACAATTAAAAAATTACATCAGTGCCAGATGTTATAGGGGAATATTTAATAGTTAACCATTTTCCCTTTACTGCAAGACTTTGCTCAGATTTAAATATGAAAATTCATCTGACTCATCAGTTTCTTCTCTTTATAGGAATTTCCAGTATCATGTTTCTGAATACCGTGCACAAGACTTACAAATAAGGTACAGTATATTTTATTTTATATTGAATTTCTCATGTAAAACATCATGTCCATAGTTGAGTAACTAAGAGTTGTATCTCATAAAGAAAATTCTAAATAAATTACTAGTTTTGGGGCCCCAGTTATAATCATAATTTATTTGTTGGCAATTACTTTATGGTTGTTCTTTTGTTGTGTTGAAACCTATTTGTATAGACATGTCTACATTTGCTGCTTTTCTTAAGTATCAGTTGTTTGAAGGAAAAGAAAACATGGACTTAGTTCCCTGCCATCCAATCAAGACATTCTTGCTAAATATCAAAAGGTGATTGTGGTGAAGCAATCCATCCACTGGAAGGACCTTATGTAGAAATATTTGTTGAAAGTCAACACCCACAAGTGCAATACCATGGGAAGCTTGAATTTATCACTGTCGAGAAAAACATAAAATTCTAAAATATGAATGTAGATTGATGTTAAGAGTTTGAAAAAGGTCATTATTTTAATGCACAACTCAGCTCTTTATTTCTAACATATAATGAATGATTTAGGTGCGTCATTAAAAAGTAAATTATGTTACACAGAGTTTATATATTATCTAAGACTAAAATTTTAAAATTATTTTATTTATTTATTTTTAGACAGAGGGGAAGGGAAAGAGAAAGAAGGAGAGAAACATCAATGGGAGACTGCCTCTCAGGCCCCCCTTTACTGGGGACCTGGCCTGCAACCGAGGCATGTGCCTCTATTGGGAATTGGTGGTGACCCTTTTTTTCCCAGGCCAGTGCTCAATCCACTGAGCCACAGCAGCCTGGGCCAAGACTAGAAATGAATGCTAGAAATATTGTTTACTCCTTGATATATTCTGGTGGAAAATGTTGTATTTAACAACAAAGCATTTTGATATGCAAATACATTTACTTGTAGTTGTGTCTCTCTGAAGAGACTCTTGTTGAGTGTACTTTGGCAAGAGTGCTTTTAAAAGGAAGGAAGGAGGAGAGGAGGGGCAGAGATGTGGACATTTGAAAAGCAAATCCTGAGATCTTCATTTCTATGGTTCTGCTCCTGATCTAGCTGTCCTTTTAGTTTGCTTTTGTTTTAAGTGTGGTTCTTAATAACTGTGAGTTTGCTGTCTTTTCCCTGTTCATATTTTTTATCTTCTTTTTCTTAGGTAAGTCCCTGTAACATTTCATATGATAAGGGCTTGGTGATGATGAACTCCTTGAATTTGATCTTATCTGAGAAGCACTTTATCTGTCCTTCCATTCTAAATGAAAGTTTTGCTAGATAGAGCAATCTTGGTTGTAGGTCTTTAGATTTCATGACTTGGAATACCTCTTTCCAGCCCCTTCTTGCCTGTAAGGTCTCTTTTGAGAAATCAGCTGACAGTCTGATGGGAACTCTTTTGTAGGTGACTGTCCCCTTCTCTCTTGCTGCTTTTAGGATTCTCTCCTTTATTTGAATCTTGGCTAATGTAATAATGGAATGTGCCTTGGTGTGTTTCTTCTTGGGTCCAACTTCTTTGGGACTCTCTGAGCTTCCTGGATTTCCTGGAAGTCTATTTCCTTTGCCAGATTGGGGAAATTCTCCTTTATTATTTGTTCAAATAAGTTTTCCACTGGTGGCTGTTCCTTTCCCCCTTCTGGTACCCCTATAATTTGGATGTTGGAGCATTTAAAGATGTCCTGGAGGTTCCTAAGCCTCTCCTCATTTTTTTTGAATTCTTGCTTCTTCACTCTTTTCTGTTTGGCCATTAGTTCCTTTCTTCTGGTCCGCTCCATTGATTTGAGTCCCAATTTCCTTTTCATTGCTATTGGTTTCCTGTGCAATTCCATTCATTTCAATTAGTTTCACCTTCATATGTTTGGGAGTGGGAGGAGGAGAAAGGGGGAGAAGGTACAGAAAATAAGTAGCATAGACAGTAGATATAAAATAGATGGGGGGGCAAGAATAGTATGGGAAATATAGAATCTAAAGAACTTGAGACACATGGTCATAAACTAAAGAGGGGTAATGGGGACGGGGAGGTAGGGTGGAGGGGAATGAAGGGGGAAAATAGAACAACTGTAATGGCATAATCAATAAAAAATAAATAAATTTAAAAAAAAAGAAAAGCAAATCCTGAAGATCCTGGCTTTGAGAAAAGTTGAATGACAGGACACACATTTTTTTGAAAGTTATTTTTCCCCCTCACATGGAATACTGATATTTATTTATTTATTTATTTATTTGGAAATTCTTATTGGACTTACTCTTTCTTACTAAATTTTGGTTTCAAATACAAATAGGTTTTGAAGTCTATATCAAAGAAGCAAGCTACTTTTTTTTGTTATGAAAGCTAATTACTTCTTAGTGTAGGAAATTAATGCAGGAACAGGCATTGAGGTTCATTATTTTAGTCATTTTTTTCCTTCATAGATTCGCTCTGGGACTATCATGAAAGCCAATAGCTAGGAAGAAGAACTTGGAATATTTTTAAGCCTCATATTTTCATCTGTTCCTCCTCTGGTTTTATAAAGAGTCAAAATTATATGTGAATGCTTTATGAGTATAGCACTAAATCATATGTATTTATAATTGGATATAGTAAAATAAACTTAAAGGTTAAATGGCAAGTGATTTACATTTATATTCAATTATTTTTATTTAAAAAAACCTTTGATACCCTTAGATGCTTTTTAAAAATTTTTTATTTAGTTATCTTTCAAGTACAGTTTTCTGTCTATTTCTCCCATCCCAGCCCACCCTGCCTCGTGCTCCCCACCTCCCTCCCATTTCCACCCCCCTTAGTTCTCGTCCCTGTGTCCTTCGTATTACTTATGGTCATATAAATTTTTTAAATAACAATAGAGTAATATGTGTGACTAAAAAAACTTCCTAGACACATTTAGCATGTCTCTTCTAGTGAAAATATTCCTTCAAATAATAAAAACTAATTATTCCTTCAATCCTTGACATAGTTACTGACATAAAGAGAAAAACATTGTGGGGTAAAGCCATCCCAGATTAACCAGAATAAAAAGCTGTACAGAAGAAATTTCTTGTCTTTTTAAGGAATTTTATTACTTGGCATAATATAGTTTCATTTTTTAAAGGAATTGTACCAGTCTCTGACAAATAAAGTCCACCAAGTAATGCAAAGTGCCAAACCCTGTTCCCTAAGATGTTGCTCAGAGAGCAGTAGTTGTAAAAGTTCAGCAGTGGTAAAATAATCGACTCGGATGTAGACTGTGTTCCCTGTCTTTGAGGTATTTGTCTGAGTGTCCAATGAAGGCTCAGCAGACAGTTAGTTTAATAACTGCTATGACTTCCAAGTCTACTGGTGCACTTGGGCCAATCTCCCCACTGCCATATGCCACTGGCAGGGCGGGCAGGCACGATATGTAGGAGTATGTTTACCCAGGTAGTAAATCCATAAATGGACTGTTTTGTTATTGACTTTTAGGGGAAGAAAGAGGAATATAAAAATATCCACAACTCAAATGATTGATGTGTGCCATTGCTTTATGCTTATCAGGATAAAAATAAAGATATGCAATACTGTGTGCACTTATTTTTATTGTCATTTCTAAGCTGTCTTTGTATGTCTATGTTTATGTATGTCTCATATTTTAAAAGACAAAGCAACTAATGTTTTAAATCTGTACATTGTCACTCTATAACGTCATGTTCAGAGAAGAGTTTTTTGTATGTTCATCTGCTTTCCTTTCTTCTTTCTAATCTTAAGTGCCATGGAATGAATAGAACTTTACTGGAAGAAACAGTACTCAGAAAATCTGTAATAGGGATGCTGTTTATAATCCACGGAGCACACAAATTTTAAAAGAAAGACTAATGTGCAATTAGCATCTAAATATACTGATACTGAATTCCAAAACTAAACATTAACAAATATTTGGAATCTGCTAAAATCTATTCAAGCATCTATTAAGCAGAACAATCATGAAATTAATTTTTAATTTGTGATGAATAAATACATCACTTGTCAAATAATGTACAAGTATTTACTTTCTATATGGTCTCAAGATATAAATTAACTTTTTAGATAAGAAAATAATTACTGCAAATATTTTTGTATGTATTTACTTTGTAAAAAATAATCCAAGTAATGTATCTAAATAATAGCTTTTCAGTATCATAAGAATGATTATAGTTATCAGTTGATGCTTAGAAACATTAGTCCCTAAGACCTAACATTAGGTCCAATTTCCATTGCACAATAATTTAAAAGCATTAATTAAACCAACTGAAGATTGTTTGGAATACAAAATAAAAAACTGTTGAAAACAATATTAACAATATGTACCATATTGTTCTGTGTTTAATGTGTACTTTTTTGCCCAAATTGTTGAAGGAAAATAAGAATGCACATTATACATGAGTAGTACTAATTCTGTATCTATATAAATATTTTTAATTATTTTATTTATGCTTATGCATTAAACCTGTAACTCTAGAAAGCAATAATGATATCCATATGTAAAATAATATCCTGGAATCTGATAATTGGTTTTGTTTCTAGATATGAATAAATAAATAATTGAATTAAAACATTAAAAAAAAAAAAGACAAAGCAATACAGAGCATGTTTTCTTATCTGAATTTTTATGCTTGATTCTGCTGTCAGAGTGATGAATATGTAGAGATGGGCATAGAGCAAGGGAACTTCTGAAGTGATAGAGATAAGAAAATACTCAGTATTCTGAGAGGCAGAAAAATGAAAGGAAATCCATTGGTTTCGTTTTCTATTCAGTTCTTTTACTCAGTGTCTGCACTTACAGCAGGCTTACAGAGCTTTTTAGAATACTTGACATCCACTACTTCTTACACATGAGCCCAAAGCATATTAACCTAGCAGAATATGACTGCTTTGGCTAATTCCATCTATCCCATTTTTGTAATGCTTTGTTACAAACAAGTTTCCTTCATTTAGTTGTCATGTCCTATTTCTTTATGGACCTTTGTTTCTTGTGGCCATTTGGATAACTGGATTTTTAACACTGAAATAAAAATCATTTCCGTTAAAGTTAAATACCACATGATCTCACCTATTAAAGGTGAGATCATGTGGTATTTGTCTTTCACCACCTTGCTTATTTCACTTAGCATAATGCTTTCTAGTTCCATCCATGCTGTCACAAAGGGTAGAAGCTCCTTTCTACTGCATAGAATTCCATTGTGTAAATGAACCATAGTTTTTTGATCCATTCATTAAATGTAAAAAAATTAAAAGTTTTCAGTCCACTATAAAAAATTCATCTTCTTTTCATGCTAGTGATAACTTGCAATACAGATACTCAAATACTAGATATCTGAACTCCAGGATATGTCAACTTTGAAGATTGACTGTTAGGTAGATCTGATTTACCTTTTGACTCTGTGTCTTCTTTTTCCTGTGTTATATCCTTCAGCCCTATGTCTGGCAACCCTACATTGCTTTTGCTTTTTTGGCTTATGTTGTTTAAAAATGAATGTCTAGATTCTGCTATACCTACACTGCCCATAACTTAAGGACTCATTGTGTGCTTACAACAAAGTATTTCCTAAATATTATAGCCTTGTTAAACCAGAGTAATTATTATCCTTATTCAGCGTACTCTGTAAATCAGCACACACTATAAAGCTGTTGTATTCCAATAGCACTGAGTAATGTATTGCTTTATTAATGCTCATTGTTATCCATTGATTTTGCTTTGTATTAATGTTGTCTCCCCACCTAGATGGAAAGTGTCTCATGAGATTGGCCAAGTTTCTGTGAGAAGAGATAAATGAAACAAAAAAATGCTTCAGAATTCAAATGATCAAAACAGCTATGCTTTATAAAAGTAGTTGTTAAGAAATTAATGAATAATTTACTTAAAGGATTTTGTTCTGAGGAGAAGCATACGAAGAGGTTCTTTTACATGTTGCTTTTGCAGTGATTAGACTTGCAATGCCACAGCGAGAGGAGAAATGTTTGACATGTCACAACAAAATAATGTGTTTAGAATCTTTAAAAATGGGTTTCTTCTCCACATGGTTACATTCTGAGCCTCTGTCAAGACCAGATTTGATTTAGCTGCTTGTTTAATGCTGCATCTATATTCAGAAATATTCATATTTTGACAGTTAAAAATATTTTGGATTTTGTTATGCAAATGATTTACAAATTAACTCTGTTAAAGAATTTAACAAAATCCCTGGCACTTAGTAAGTGCTTAATCAATACTATATTAAATTAATAGCAGTCACAGAAACTTGATTGTTAGTTATCTTTCTTGACCTTCATGTGGATTATTTAGAAAAGATATCCTGTACTTTAATTGGGTCTTTGTATATCTCAAAATGTCCTTCTTCTATGAGCATAACAATAGCTACAGTGCTTTCTCTAATGAGTTCTGTAGACGTTTATGTTCCAGCGTGAAATGATGTACACAGTTTAGGAGCCAATCTCACTGATATCTTTGGCTGTTTTCTCTGTTTAGTTTCTGCCCTTCTTTGTCATTAACATTTAAGGATTCTGGGAGGATGCGTCTGGTGTACCACTTACTTTGTTTGGAAACTCATTTTTTTTAAATGTGATCTTTACATGTGATCTTTTCATTATTTTCCCATGTTCTTTCTGTCCTGCTCCTTTTTTTTTTCTTTCTTTAAATCGTGAATTAAATGTTCCATATCAGTCTTTCATCTCATTAGTTTTTCTTCATTTACTGATGTATTCTCTTTTTCTCTGAACATTTGGGAGATTTTACTGCATTATCTTCTACTTAGTAGATGATTGCACCCCTTCTTCCAACTGCTTGCCATTGCTTTTGTCATGATTTTTAATGTGATAATCTTGTTTTCCTTTGCCTCACTGTTTTTCATGAATTAACATCATTTTTATAACTAGATCACACAAGTTTATTGACAACATTAAACCTGGGATCTTCCGAGAAAATGAAATGTATTTCCTTTAGATTGTAGTTAATCTGACCTACATATTAAGTCTCCGTATTGCTCTTAGCTGGAGGGAATAAATAAATAAATAATACATAGATAAAACAATTAAAATTTAATTAACCCAACTATTCATTCTCTCTTGTATAAAAATTGCTCAGCGTTTTGGTGAAGCCAATTTCTCCTCCTACTTTTCTCTCTAGAGAAGTGCCTGGGTGTGTGTATGTTTGGTGGTGTGTGGCATGCGAAGTAAGGAATATAGTGTAACTGAGAAGATCCCGTGAGAATATTTAAAAAACATAGCTGTATGCATTTTGCTTCTTTTAGTCTTTGATATGACACACTTTGTCTCTGTAGGCCTTTTCATCTGAAGTCAGACCCAGTATGGTTAGTGATCTTCAGAGAGGCTCTTGAAGGGAGTGACTTATACCTTGCTCTGTGATCAGGTCTCACTCTAAGATTCATTGGCTGTGATGAGGGAGGCACACTCCAAAGCCTCTGCAAGGCCATATGCTCTTGCTGCCAAGATCCATCAGGTCTACTCCTCTGATAGATTGCCAGGTTAAATAATTTTTCTGACTCTGAAAAAAGCTAAAATTCAGAGATTTCCTTTCCCTGACTGTGATAGACTTGTAGGTTTCCTTTCCCTGACTGATAGATAGACTTGTAGGTTTCTTTGATGGGGCTCCCAGAGTCCACATGAGTGTGTGACCAGAGGACTTATTTGGCCCTTGATGTCACCTCCCTTATATAACAAACCTTCTCTCTGAGCTTGGCTGCATTCATTACTTTCCTGAAATCATGATCGTTCTTCTCACAGATATCTTGGAACAGAAAAGGGGAAGCCAACCTTTTATTTCCCATCTTTATCAGTCACATGGGAGATCAATAAATCTGAATCCTATATGTTCGGTTGTTTTTATCCAAAATTTAGTGCGAAGACCAGAGCATTTGCCCCATAATACAGTGATTTAACTCAAAAGCAACTGATCCACTCTGTCCGATAGATTTGTATATTAGAAGATAAAATTTTCCTTGTTCCCTCTCTCAGCATTCCCTCAGTAATATGTTCTAGCCCTGGCTTGGTAGCTAGTTCATTAGAGCATCATTCTGAAAAGCCAAGGTTGCAAGTTCAATGGCCAGTCAGGGCACACACAGAAAGCAATCAATGAATGCATAAATAAGTAGAATAACAAATCAGTGTCTCTCTCACTCTCACTCTGAAATCAATAAATAAAATTTAAGAGATAAAATAAAATATATTTTATTTTTTATCAGCTATGCTAATATCCTGAGTAGACTAGAGATGATAGTCTAGTATCCAGAAGGTATGAGAGAAGCTCATAAGTGTTTTTAAATTGATTCGTGAATTTTGTTAAGTGTTAATAATTTATTTTGCAATACCTCATCTGTGTTCAGTAGTGAGTCTATGTCAAAAGGACTACTCATTTCTAATATGAGACATTGTGCATTCTGATAGAATTTTTCTAACACGCTCCCTTTCTTTTCTTGCCGGGTTTATCCTTTTGATTATGAGAAAACATTTTCATATTATCTGTTTATGATTAATAAGAGTGAAGGTGTGTTTTATCTAAGATTGAATTTCTTGCAGCTGCAGTCTTTCTGAAAGAGAAAGAACTTTAGGCCCAGATGAATTGCAATAAAATTTTCTTCAAATAGTTGCAAGCACCAAAGGCAAAAATACAATTAGTTTAGGTGATTACCTGTGACAGCCCAACCACGGTGTATTCCATATAATGCTGAGGGATTATGAATTTTTGATAGATAAAGAGAAATGGTATCTAAAGTAGCATGCTACCTCCCTTGTATCTTATGGTCTCCTGAGTGCTCTGTTCTTCCATCAGTAGCTTCAGAAACATTTATTCTGATCAGCCATGTAATGTGAAAAAAAGGTTCTTTTCAGCAAGCTGTATAGTATAGGGCTTCGGAGCTTTTTCCTAGTGTTTTCCGCATCCTTATGACAACCAGCAGAAATTTCAGATAGTATTATCTGCTAGGTGGATGTTGCCATTCACAAATTTAAGCACTATTGTATAGCTTTACTTTTTATTGCATTATATGTATAATGTTTAAAATTATTTTTAACTTTTGTTTTACCTGCTAAATTATATATTGAAATTATAAGATAGCACACAGTTTTTAAAATTTTTGAAGCCCGATGGCCTTAGTCATACATCTTAAACGATTTTATTTAAAGATCTCTCAGCTTTCCTCTTTTGAGTTCTGTTATATATATTTTTCTTCAGGCCTGCTTAATGATGGGCAATATTCTTTTTCTTTTTTTAAGATTTTATTTATTTTTAGAGATAGGGGAGGGAGGGAGGTGAAGAGGGGAAAAAACATCCATGTATAGTTGCCTCTCACTTGCCCACCACAGGGCACCTGGCCTGTAACCCAGGCATGTGCCCTGACTGGGAATCCAACTGGTGACCCTTCCGTGCACAGGCTGGCACATTCAATCCACTGAACTACACCAGCCAGGGCTTACTTTTATTTAAAATTCTTTACTAAGCATTCATAATCACATATAGTACATACATATCATCTAAGTTTATCAAACCGATCTTCCCACTTCAAAAACTAGAGACTTCCTTGAGCTATGTTTGTCCAATATGTGAGTATATGGCACATTTTTCCAAGTATATGCATTCTCTCAGCCTAAGCAGTGTTACCAGGGGCAGTTGTTCTAAAAATGAGTTCTTTACACATTAATCAGTTGTTCAGTAAATGAAGAGTTGAAAACGATATGATCTTGACTCCATAGTTAATCTTTCTTTTTTTAAAAAATTGTATTGCTCAAATACAGTAGTCCCCCTTCCTCCCCACTGCTCTCCCCACCCTGCCTCTAACAGAGTAGGAGGGATCGTAATACCTGGTGTCAAACTATATTACAAGATTTGATTCAATAGTTAATCTTTATTTAATTTTGTTTTAACGTACTATAGATGCTGAAAAGTTTGAGTTTGAAGTGCTTTGCCCTCCCAAATAAAAATGGTATTTTGAAACTTCACTATTGATTTTCCCCTCATAATAAATAAAATTTTTATTCATACTATATTCTCTTTAAAAATTATTAAGATTTATTAATTTAATCCATTTAATATGTTGAAACCTTTTTTTACAATCTTTTATTTGCTTCTCAATTTTATCAGGATAACTTTCTATGATATCCATTATTAAATGTATCAGAAGTTTTAGTGTCCACGAGTGTCCCAAGTTGTCATATTAAAAGGCAGGGTTACTCTTTGATATGTAGATTTGTCAGGCTCCATCTCCATATGGAGGGAAAGAGAGAATGTCTCTGTATGGCCCTAATTCAGCCTACTCAGATCACAGCTGATTTCGACAAATAGCTATTCAAGACACTTTACAATTTCCACCTGTCTGACTTTTATTTTCTTATGTGAATTATTTCTTTGTGTATACTTGTTTAGGGCAAGGTTGAATTTTTAATATCGTCAACAAAATGCTATTGATAATAAAGAATTACTCAGTATGTGATAAGTGTTTTCATATAAATTACATTATTTGATCCCACCAAGAATCCAATAAAGTAAGCATAATTTCCCCTTCTATGAGTGTGAGGAAAGTAGATAAAATTATACATGATTGGCCAAACTTATGTTGCACAAAGTTCTGTATTATATCAAGGACCCTTCTTGACAATTTTATTTTGCTGCTGATTGACTATAGTAGTAGCAAAAAAATGAGAGTTCTTAGATTTTGAATCATCAATTTTTCAATGAGACAGGTCACTGATACGTCTTACACATAACTTGGCTTCACTTTTAAAATATATGGCTTATTGGAAACATGATTTATAATGCATTATGTCAAGTATACCACATGGAACATTTAATAAAAGACCATATTCTAATAATATTGTCACAATACTATTAAATGAATTCAAGTCAAGCCAGAATCTAGGAGAAATTATTTGTAAATCACATATCTAATAAATATATCTGACAAGTTTTCCGAATATACAGATAATTCTCAAAACTCAATAATAGCAAAACAATCCAATAAAATAAAAGTAAAATACCTGAATAGTTTGACACTGCACTAAAAAAGGTGTATGGATGGAAATAAGAACATAAAAAATGTTCAACATCATAAAGAAAATGCAAATTAAAAACACAATTTATGCTCTTAAGGGTTGACATACTTGGAGAGAAAAGTGTAAGTCAATCAATAAGTAAAATGCTTTATATATATATAATTATGTATATATAATTATTAGAGATATTAAGACAAATAAATGAAGTAAAATAAATAGAAGATTAGGGTGGTATTATGTGTAAAATTGGGTATAATTTGTAGTTCACCTTAAACCAAATGTGTAATTGGATCCAGACTTTTCAATATACATTTAAGGATGTTGAAATGGAAAATGATAAAAAGAATAATAAAACCTTATATTGATATTCAAATGACAGAAATTAGCTTTAATGTTTCATGGCACCAAGATCATATTTATTTTCAGTTCATATTACAGTGAAAAAACTATTATTACTTTAAAAACATTTCAAATGACAATTTGGCTAATCATATCTGTGTACCTCTTTGTGGTCACACAAACTCTCACTAAAATCCACTTCTCTCTTCAAACTCTGTGAAACATGGAACTTGTAAACCTTGGCCCATCACCGACTCAGTGCTATGGAAAGAATTGATTCTCTTGAGAGCCTGGTGTTGAGGGATTAAATATGTCTAAGAACTATTTGATAACAATCATAAGGATGCCCATACACAGATGCCCATTTTAGTATTCAGCTCAACATGGCTCTTGGTTTTTTATTTTCATTCTGCTTTCTGTTGTAATCAAAGTTGTAAAAAATTCAGTGGTACTTTATTGGTTTTGGCTTTCCTTCTGCAAACCTTATTATATGATAGAATATGGATGAGTGTGTTTATCTGATTCATTGTGTGTCTTTACATTTGGTGTCAATAACCTTTTTTTTTATATGTCAGATTGTCCCTTACTTCCTCATACCAGGCACTGGACTTATCTCTCACCTAAACTGCTTAACATTTCTGCATAAGATATTTCATAAGTATAAGAATAAGACTCATTAAAAAGAAAAGAGAAGTTTTTAGGATGTTCATTCCACTGTTTTCTGGTCACTCTTAGACTTAGGACCCCAAAGTTTAAGCTGGGATTATAGTAATAAAACTGCTAGAATGTGTAATCATGCTGTGGAGGCACACAGCTAGTAAATCTCATAATGCCGCCTCATTTTTAATCCAAACAATATGTATTCAGATTACCCATCCTTTTTTTAAAATTATGAATAAAGTAATTATTTATAGGTAATAAATTTAACTTGCACATACTATAATATTTTTACTGACAAGGGGCCATTCTTACTATATTCAAATTATAAATATATTACACTTAAAACAATATTGATATTTGTTTTCTTTCAGAATCCACAAATATGAAAAGCTGGCAATTAACTTCATTGACTAATTGATTTCTAAAGAAAGTATGGCTAGAAAAATAATTTGAAAGTTATAAATTTCCTATTTTATGTAACATTCTATTTTAAAACCATTTCTTTTTTTCAGATCGAGAATTTAAAGGGTATAATGAGGCTTCATAACACATCAAATCCATACTCTATACATTACTTTTTCCTTTTACCTGAAGATCATTATTCAAAGGTGTATATCTGGTGATATAAAATGCAGGCCAATGCCCCTTAAATAGCTGTTTGTTCCCAGGTACTTCCCATCATCCAGGTGTGAAGCTTGCATGTTAAACAGTCTTCATCTATTTAATTTTGCTTAGAGAAAACTCTCCACATTTATCTAAAATAGATTCCAGCATATTCACACTAAAATCTAAGCATATGTATATTTAGAATATTCATCCTGTTAAAGTATCCAGTAGAAATTTATTCTAGCATTCCTTTTCTACAGAATAACAGTGAAATGTGCATGATAGAAATTCCGATTGGTTTTTCTTCTATATGGAAGTAATATCTGAAGCACATTTATTTATTTCAAATTTTTTTATCAAATGAAGCTTAAGTACTTTAAGGGCTATAGTCTAGTTTTGGAATATAAGCCAGAGTAAATTCAAGAGAGTAGCCGTTAGCTTCAGTTTTCCCTGGACATTTGTTTGCCTGGAAGATGATGTTGGGACTAGATAGAAAAAACAAAAACAAAAGCCTTCTTTCTTCTGTGGCCTTAAACTCCAATTAGGAAAGTCAAAATATATCATAAAGGAAGTTTCACTGCCAGCATTATTTGCAGCTGCTTTTCTATGGGTTCCCTTAAATTTCATTGAGCTGGATTACAAATAAAATCAATTTGGCATACACTACATTCATTCTGAAGAAAGCAATGCTCCCAAGCGCATACTTCGATTAAATTCTTAAACTGACTGCTTATGGCTGTGGTGACAATACATCCTGCCAATCCACCATCAATTCCATTGTCCTCTCTTGGAACTAACTGCCAAGGCTGCAGAAAGAGATCATTGGGTTGCTTTATTTTAATTAGTTAGAAGAAAATATCACTGCTCTGAACAGGGTTTTTTTGTTGAGGACTTTGCTATACATTTTGACCGTAAAGCAGTAAAGTGGCAAACTTAGTATAATCACTGAACAACAGATTTTTACACCTGTGTTACATCCACTTTTTTTCATTAAAAATTGCTAAAGGAAAAGTATTTGAAATATAATGTTACATACCAGATATTGGAAAGAATATCATCCCCAATATTAGATTGCTTATGTGAAAGTCCAACCATTTGGAGGAAAGGTTGTGATGAAAGTTTATTTTATTTACTGCCTCTTTTTATGACATTTTTGATCCTTTGCTGGCTCTTTAAAACAGTGGTCCCCAACCTTTTTGGCACCAGGGACTGGTTTCATGGAAGATAGTTTTTTCACGGATAGGGGATGAGGTGATGGTTTCAGGATGATTCAAGTATATTATATTTATTGTGCACATTTATTATTATTCCATTGTAATAGATAATGAAATAATTACACAACTCACCATGATGCAGAATCAGTGGGAGCCCTGAGCTGGTTTTCCTGCAACTAGTCCCATCCAAAGGTGATGAGAGAAGTGACTTCTGATGTGTGTTGCATATGTTGGTCTCTTCTGTAATCTCGTTTTGGTTGCTGTCACTGCAGAAAACCCTGCCCAATAAAGGAAGGATGTTGGAAATGAAAGCAGGTATTTCAGTGCTTTTAAGGCAGTCTGGGGATATTCCTCCTTGACTTTAATCCAGACAGTATGGAGATTTGAAGTTGTCTCAAACATAATTTTAAGGCCTGTTTCAAACATCTCAAGCAGTTCATCATCTTTTCTCTCTCTCTCTCTTTATTGTTGTTCAAGTACAATTGTCTCCATTTTCCCCCCATTACTCTCCCACCAACCCAGCCATCCCACCTCCCACCCTCAATCCTACTCTCCTTTGGCTTTTCCCGTGTCTCTTATACATGTACCTTGATGACCCTTCCCCCTCCCATTATCCCTTCCCACCACCCTCCTCTGGTTACTGCAGATTTGTTCTTTATTTCAGTATCTCTGGTTGTATTTTGTTAACCAGTTGATCCTCCTCTAGCAAGGACAAAGTCAATTGGCCTGGCTTGTTCACAAATGAGTCATACATCCTTTCCTTCCCAGTTCTGGGGTCTTTTGTGGTTGGGATGTAATGTTCAGATTCTTTTGAAAGCTGATTATTTTGAAAGGTGATCATGCACCAGCTGGGAGAACTAAGGCTCTGGCTCAGTGTCTTTCAAAATCTCTGCTAATGTTAGAAACATGTCAAAATCCCAGTGTTCACTTGTTGTCCCCATAATTCCATTTTGGCTTTGAATGCAGCCACTGTATCTGCCAACTTGAACATAGTTATTGTTCTCTCTTGAAATGACAGATTGAGTTTACCAAGCAGGTTGAATGTGTCACCAAAGTAAGCAAATTCTGCTCCCTATTCTGTGTCACTGGATGTGCTGCTAGTGGTGACTGTTTTTCTAAAAGAAATACCATATGATCTCACCTTTAACAGGAACTTAAACAACAAAACAAACAAGCAAAATGTAACCAAAGACACTGAAATAGAGAACAGGCTGACAGTGACCAGAGGGGAGAGGAGAGGGAATTTCAGGGGAAAAGGGGAAGAGTTTATAGGAACAAGTATAAAGGACACATGGACAAAAACTAAGGGGGGTGGAAATGGGAGGGAGGTGGGGAGCACTGTGGGGGTGGGCTGGGCTGGGAGTAAAAGACAGAAAACTGTACTTGAACAAAAATTAAATAAAAAACAAAAAAGTTAATGGAGGGGCTCTCATAACTCAAAGGTAGCTGGTGAGCTACCTTTAGGAAGCCACCTCACTTCTTTGTATAAGAGAAAACATGTGTGCTCTGTGTCCATCTCCCTGAGCTATGTGAACAGGTGTGAATTAAGGGCATGTATTTTAATGTGGGCGCTAATTTTAATCACATCCTGCAAAACGTTAAGTTCAGGGGACACTTTTCGGCTAGCCAGCATTTCTCTATGGATGACACAGTGCATAGGCTCACATTCAGAAGCGACCTCTTTGACCCAAGCAGTGAAACCAGAAAGCCGTCCAGTCATGGCAGCCGCTCCATCCATGCGTGTACCAACACAAAAATGACCAATTCAGTTTTCCTGAGATGTAATCATTCAAAGACTTGACTAGTTCTTTTCTTAAGTTTTTTTAAAATTTATTTTTAGAGAGGGGGAAAGGAGAAAGAAAGAGAGATGTGTGGTTGCCTCTCACACACCCCCACACTGGGCCAGGTCTGCAACCCAGGCATATGCCCTGACTGGGAATTGAACTGGCAACCATTTGGCTCACAGGCTGGTGCTCAATCCACTGAGCCACACCAGCCAGCGTGACTTGAATAGTTCTGTAGTAGTGGTGTTGGTTGGCAACAAAAGTGCATATAACATATCCTCATGCACATCCTCTTGAAAAATATATCGCACAAAAACAACCCTTGTTGCCTTGTTGTCAACATCTATAGACTTGTCAACCCAGATGTGTACCACAGTGGGTCATTAATCCTCTCTAATAATTGTACCTCAACACCCTCTCCTGTTTCATCAGTTTGTCTAGTTATGGCACTAGCTAAAAGAGGAACACATACCACTTTTTGAACTGCAGCCTCTCCTAAAAGTTCATGAGAAATGTCCTTAGCAGCAAGCAGGATTGACTCTTCACCAATAGTAAAAGGCTTAGCTTTAGCAATGCAGTTAGCCACTGGGAGTGATGCTCTCGGTGCATCACCCTTAGTGTATCACATTAAGTGAAGTGGTGTACTTCAATAATTTCTTCTGTTCTTTGTGTGTGTGTGTGTGTGTGTGTGTGTGTGTAAAATACAAAGGCTTGTCTTTTAATGCAGGTGCTTTGTCTCCATGAGGGGAAGCAATGTTGAAGTTTAATGGCTTCAGTTGGATAGCCAATCACAACATATTATACAAAGCAGGCTTGGAGAATGTGAATTACTTGTTGCAATGAACCCATAATTTAAGTAGGACTCGGTATGTTCTTTTAAATGTAGTTTCTTTTTTGTTGGCAGTCTTCGAGTCTTTTCCTGTCTCATCGTTGGGTTTTTGCCCCTTTTCAAAGAAGCTCTCAGGCAATGTTTGTTTTTTACTCCTTTTGTCTAGGGTTAGCCTGTGGGCTTACCAAAATTGACTCAAACAGGTGTGCAGTGGGGGAAGGAGGTGACAGCAGAAATGGTAAATAAAGTAGTATGTGGGCCACGTGCAGAGTAATAAGTGTTGGATTCTGACTTAAAGCCTGTCACTAGATGCAGCTTAATTGTCACGTGCCACTCACTGAAAGGGTTTTGATATGAGTCTGCAAATAATTGATTTATTGTGGCCTCTGCAGTCAAATCTCTCTGCTAATGATGATCTGTATTTGCAGCCACTCCCCAGGGCTAGCATCACTGCCTCAGCTCCACCTCAGATCATCAGGCATTAAATTGTCATAAGACGTGTGCAACCTAGATCCTTTGCTAGTTCACAGTAGGGTTCATGCTCCTATGAGAATCTGACGCCACAACTGACCTATCAGGAGGCAGAGTTTAGATGGTAATGCAAATGGTGGGGAGCAGCTGTAAATATAGATGAACCTTCGCTTGCCCACTATAATCCTCCTGCTCTGCAGTCCTGTCCCCAATACACCTGGGACCAGTAGCAGTCCTAGGCCCAGGGGGTTGGAGACCCTGCTTTAAAACATCAATAAGAATATAACTGTGGGGAAGTTGACAGTTTCTGAATGTATGAAACTGTGAGGAAAATTCAACATGTAAGGCATGGTTTTCCCTTTAAAGGTAAAATTACTTATTGTAACAGGTTATATGAAATACATTTTAATTATTTACACTGAAAAGATAAAGTAATTTTGTATTATCAAATGTACCCATAACACTAAAATGTGATATTGTTAAAAGTCCACTTATATATTACTAATACATACAAGGATCTTTTATCTAATAATTCTTGTTCTTTTTAATGCTAAAATGGAATTTTGTCTTCAAGATTTAGCATTGAATAATGAGGATTCAGTTATTCAACAAGTGACCACTACTAGAAGCCAGACACTATTCTGAACTTTAACAATATAGTCAAGAATATGAGGACCCTGCCCCTCATATCACTTTCATTTAAGTGATACTGATATTTTCTAATTTGCATTATTAATGCATTCCGTCTGAATCAAAACATTTATGCCTTGACCAAAGGGCTCTGTTGGTTAGAGTGTCATTCCATACACCAAGATGTTGTGGGTTCAATTCCTAGTCAGGGCACACACCTAAGTTATGGTTTGATCCCTGGTCTGGGTGCCTATGGGGGGCAACTGATCTGTTTCTTTCTCACATTGATCTCTTTTTCTCTCTCTCTCTCCCTCCCTCCTCCTCCCTCTATAAAATCAATAATCATATCCTTGGGTAAGGATTTTTTAAAAAATTAACTGGGAATATTCCTATTACTCCAACACATCTTGGAGAAAACATTTAACAATAAAAACAATACATTATTTTTAAAACTTTGGTTTAAGGCAGATATGTGGAAAAAGCACCACTACCTAATTGACTTGGATTTTACATTATTCTGATAACTCAAGTTAGTCTTTACAAATGGAAATATGCCCTAATTCACTCTGTTATTGGTTACTAGGCTCCTAGTTGCCATGGCTTTCCAGGTGGAAATTTTCATCTCTATAACTTACCTTGTGTGATGGTACCTAATCAGTGAATTGAGTTTGAAGTCTTTGTGTTAGGATTCCAAATTTGGGAGGTAATAGACAAGAAAAGGAAAAACAAACTTTTTTTTGCTGTTGTTGCTATTAAACAGTGTTTAAAGGACTTTATGCTATTTCTATACCCTGATATGTGTGAAGCTCCCAATTAATTTTATTAACAAAGAAAAACACACTCTTTATTAACTCAATAACTCAACCCCCACGTTTCCAAACTCAAATAGAAAGTGGATTAATACTGCTTCAGAAAAACTCTATAGAGACCATATTCATATGCCTTCAGGCATAGACTAGGCAAAACCGCTCTCATGCACCCATTCTCTGGGAGGCAGCACAGGTGTGTGTACCAGTCCTCTTTCATTTCTGCTGACCCCCCTGAGCAAGTCCCAAAGGGCCCACTCCGGGAAGCTGTGGAGCCCACCTGGAAACTAAACTGTGTGCTTGTTTTACCCTGGAGAAAAACCAAAAGTATCAAACACATTTAAACCATCATAAATAACAGAGTTTCTTCCCACTTTTTAAAAAATGTGCCCTTTAAAAGTCTCAAAACATGGTAGAAGTCAATACTGTTTAAATTCAGTTCTGCCTATGTGTTTCCTTCTTTTCCATCTTGAATCTCAGTGGAACTATTATTACAGATATAAAATATTCCTGCTTTGAACTTAGAGAATGATCATTTTTTCTTTTAGATAGTATACCATTAAATTCTATACAGAAAATTTTAATTTGTACAGAATCAACAGGAAGTCAACCATATGTTACACAAATGTGATTTTTTTAATCTCATAAAATGTTACAAGACTAGAAAGACTGGAAATTTTCCTTTAGATGACATTTAAATTTTTAACATATTTATATGTAATCTACAATATGCCTCTCTAATTCCTTATGTGGAAACATGTAATTTAGCATTCTTTTCCTTCTGATTGAGGGTATTTAACAAAATTTAATTAATTTACTCATTCTAATTGATAAGAAAACATGACCCACTGAACTCAATGTAACCATATAAATAGCAGTTTGAGGCTCTTCATAATGGATATTCTATTTTGGCTGTTTGTTGATAGCAAAAGGTGTGGTGTATGAGATATTTAATATAGAATTTGGGTCTAAATACATTGAATCAGAATTTAGGACTTCTCAACATACATAGACCTACTTTATACATCTAACTGCATAAAAGGGGTAATCACTGAAGATGTGGAAAAGAAGCAAACTTCATCTGAATTATTATTTTGTTTCTTATATTTTAATGAAACATGGAGCCAATATGGAAAATGATAACATAAAAAAATCATGGTAGCTATACTATTGATCTGAAAACTTTTCTTAAAGAGTTATTGAAACTCCATAGTTATAAATTTAAAGTCAATATATTAATATTCATTAATGGTTTTATCCAAACATACTAGTAATGCTGGTTTTATATAATGATTTCTAACTTCACTTATTCATAAATTATACTTTATAAGTTAAATATTAATGTACTTAAAGTATTTTATATTAAAAAGAAAAAATTATTGATGTTTTAATTTTTTCCAAACAATGGCACTCCGTCCTCCAGTAGTACTTTTGTTACAGGTTATTTCATTAACTATTATACTACAGTTTTCTGTCTTCATGTTTTATTGAATAGCAAATATTTTTAAGAACCAAAATATATAAAGAATTCACACAACTCCACACTTAGGAAGACAAACAATCATGTTTAAAAAATGGGCAAAAAAACTGAACAGACACTTCTTCAAGGAGGACATACATAAGGTCCAGGGACATAACGAAAGGATGCTCAGCATCACTAGCCATAAGAGAGATGCAAATTAAAACCACTCCTCACCAGTCAGAATGGCCATCATGAACACACCAACAAACAGTAAGTGCTGGTGAGGTTACGGAGAAAAGGAAACCCTAGTGCACTGTTGGTGGGAGTGCAAACTGGTGCAGCCACTGTGGAAAACAGTATAAAATTTCCTCAGAGAACTAAAAATGGAACTGACTTTTGATCAGGCAATTCCAGTGCTGGGATTATACCTGAAGAATCCTGAAACACCAATTCAAAAGAACCTATGTACCCCAATGTTCATAGCAGTGTTATTTACAACTGTCAAGTTGTAACAGCTAAGTGCTTGTCAGTAAATGAGTGGATCAAAAAACTGTGACACATTTATACAATGGAACTTTATGTAACAGAAAGGAAGAAGGATCTCCTACCCTTTGCGACAGCATGGATAGAACTGGAGAATATTATGCTAAGTTAAATAAGCCAGGTGATGAGGGATAAATCTCATATGATTTCACCTATAAGTGGAACCAAGTCAACAAAACAAATAAGCAAGTAAAATAGAACCAGAGACATGGCAATTAAGAACAAACTGGGAGTAACCGGAGGGAGCCAGGGAGGGAGATCATGAGAAAAAGGGGAAGAGTCGTCAAGGAATATGCATAAAGGACCCATGGACAAAGACAATGCGGGGGGGACATTGAATGTAGGAGGTAGGGGGTGCATAGGGAAGAGCAGAGTAATGGGGGAAAATGGGGAAAACTGTAACTGAACAACAACAAAGAACCAAAGGGCTCTTGTTTGAACTCATCATACTTTTTTAAATTGTTTTTTATTATTGTTCAAGTACAGTTGTCTATGTATTTTCTCTTCCACTCCCCCCACCCCAGCCATCTGCAGCTCCCACCCTAGACTTTTTTGGCTTTGTCCATTTGTCCTTTATAAATGTTCCTTGATGACCCTCCCCACCCCCATGATCCCCTCCAACCTCCCTTTGTGTTACTGTCAGTTTGTTGTTTATTTCAATGTCTCTGGTTCTATTTTGCTTGCTTGTTTTGTTGATTAGGTTCCACTAATAATTGAGATCATATAGTATTTGTCTTCTACTGCCTAGCTGATTTCATTTAGTATAGAACTCTCCACTTCCACCCATGCTGTGGTGAAGGATAGGAGCTCCTTCTTTCTTTCTGCCGCATAGAATTCCATTGTGTAAATGTACCATAGTTTTTGGATTCATTCATTTACTGATGGGCACCTAGGTTGCTTCTTGCACTTGGATATTGTAAATTGTGCTGCTGTGAACTTTGGGGGTGCATAGGTACTTTTGAATTGGTGTTTCAGGATTCTTTGGGTATAATCCCAGCAGTGGAATTGTCTGATCAAAAGTCAGTTCCATTTTCAGTTCTCTGAGGAAATTCCATACTGTTTTCCACAGTGGCTGCTTTTCTACCAACCACAGTCTGCATTCCCACCAACAGTGCATTAGGGTTCCTTTTTCTCCATAGCCCAACTAGCACGTATTGTTTGTTGGTTTGTTTATGAAGACCATTCTGACCTGTGTGAAGTGTTATGTCATTGTGGTTTTAATTTGCATTTCTCTTATGGCTAGTGATGCTGAGCATCCTTTCGTATGTCCCTGGACCCTATGTATGTCCTCCTTGGAGAAGTGTCTGTTCAGGCCCTTTGCCCAATTTTTAATTGGGAACCTGTCATGTTTTCACGAATCTCATTGATGATTTGAAATTTCTCACCCTTTAAAGGTGATTTTAGTTTTGGGAAAAGGCATAATTTTCAGGGCACCAAATCTGGACTGTAGTGGGGCTGAGCCACTCTGAGTCACCTTGGTGATTTGATGTTTTTCCAAAAAACTGCAGGAGATGTGATGTATGAGCAGGCACATTGTTACGATGAGGGTACCAGTCACCAGTTGCTCAAAGGTTCAGACTTCCGAATTAACCAAACAGTTTCTGAGGATGAATGTTCAAGCTTAATGTAAAATTTGGTGTACATCTGTAGCTCTGCATGATCAGTCAATTTGAATGTGATGGTCAAACAGTAAACATGCTGGCTGGATGGTGTCTACTGCCCCCACTGACTAATACAGTGAAGTCATAATCATTCATACATGTGCATTCCTGTCCACTCTCCTTGACTGCCAGGTTTCATCAATGTCACACAAACCTTTCTTGTTATATTAACAATGGCTGGAACTTTTCCAGATAGACTTTAGTATCTTTGAACTTATAAATACCAACAGGCACCAAGGTGACAGGGAAGTAGGTCTAGATGGTAAACACTTTGTAAATCATTTTTTTCTATAATGGCTTGATTATAAGCTCTTTGAGGTAAATTTTTAACATTTTACTCATTTCATTGTTTTATCTCTCAAAACACAGAAATGCTACTCAATCTATTTTGGTTCCCATATAAATTTTTTCCATTTTAATTGTTTAATTTTAGTTGACATGCCATATTATGTTAGTTTGAAGAATACAACATTTATAAAGTGATCACCTCAATAAGACTAGTATCCATCTGACACCATACAATTATATAATTCTTAAAAAGTGTTAGTATAATTCATAAGGTACCATTAACAATGATTGCCTTTAAGAAAGGAGCTGGTGATGGAAGAGATAAGATTGATTTTTGTCTATTGGTTGAAATATAAATGTCCTCTTCAACAGCTCCCTCAAAGTCTGTTTGAATTTTAAAAAGCATATATTTTATGCAATCTGTTTTATGTGCACATATATGCTCATATCTTTATTAAGGAATGATGCATTACTTGTTTCTCTGAGATGCTCAACTCTTAACAATGTAGGAAATTAAATTATTTAAATTTTTTTATCATATGCTGACCTAAGAGACATAATTCTTCAGGCAAAGTTTTTTTTAGCAAAAACTAAATTGTTTAAAAATAACATTGCACCATAAACATGAGCCAACATATAGGGCTTATATTTTTAAATTGTTTTATGGAAGTTAGAGAATTGTAAGCTTAATCTGTTGGTAGCTATTTTCATTTGTTGCTAGATTTGGAAATGTGTAGACTATAAATCCATTAGCTATTTGCAAATCTGACTACAATATCACATTGATAACATATCCAGAAATCGCCATGCCTGTTTCAATAAACAATGAGATTTCTCACAGCTGGGGCTTTATAAGGAGAATAAAACATAAAACATATGAATAAATTATTTAAAATTATGAAATACGAATTGACAAGTGGCCAAGGTTGTGAATAGTTGTTTAAGTAAAGCAACACTTTGGCTACTTAGGATAATCGTTATTTTTATTGGATAATAATCTTTTTCCTCTGAGATACTTTGATTTGCATTCAAAACCTTAAACAAAAAGTCTTGTAACATTTTTTCAATAGTATTTTATTCTCTGGCCATTGTAGTTAAAGAGAATTGAGCACAGTGAGAGGTTATAATTCATCAATTAGCATAAAGGCTTCAAATCTCTTTGTTGTCTTAAATATACTTCACTAATATGTAGACTTTCACTCCATTAAATATGGTTTTGTTACTTGTATCTACAGAGCCAGCTTACATAAGAAATAATGAGAGGATTTTTTATATGTATTTTAATCAAAAAAATATGACCTCAAGGTAATTTTCAGAGAATGTATTGGAAAATTATGATTTTTAGAAGCTACTTAATGCAAATACATTTAGTCCTTTTAACAACTTACCAAACTACATTTCAGAAGGTAATCTTTTTTTTAGGTATATTTCTTCACTTGGTCACCCTCATTTAAGGTCTATAATTACTTTGTGTGTGATAAGAATATAAATATACAATGATTTTAAACATTACTAAAATCATTATTAAAATGTAGTATTAAAAATGTTTCAATCTATTTTATTTTTAATATATTTTATTGATTATGCTATTACAGTTGTCCCAATTTTCCCCCTTTACCTCCTTCTGACAGGTACCCTCATTTCCTCCAGCAATGCCCCCTTAGTTCATATCCATGGGTCATGCCTGTAAATTCTTTGGCTAATCCATTTCTACACTGTTCTTAATACCCCCCTACCTATTCTGTACCTACTGATTTGTACTTCTTAATCCCTGCACCTTTCCCCCCATTCAACCCTTCCACATTCCAGCTGACAATTCTCCTAATAATATCCATATCTATGATTCTGTTCCTGATCTGCTTGTTTGCTTAACTTGTTTTTTTAGATTCAGTTGTTGATAGTTGTGAATTTATTGCCTTTTATTGCTCATAGTTTTGATCTTCTACTTTTTCTTATATAATTTTCTATAACATTTTATGTAATAAGGACTTGGTGATGATGAACTCCTTTAGCTTTACCTTGTCTGAGTAACACTTTATGTGCCTTGCATTCTAAATAATATGTTTGCTGGATAGGGAAATCTAGGTCTTAGGTCCTTGCTTTTCATCATTTTGAATATTTCTTAACAGTCAGTCCCTTCTAGCCTACAAAATTTCTGTTGAGAAAGCAGCTGAAAGTCTTAAGGAAACTCCTTTGTAGGTAACTCTCTGCTTTTCTCTTGATGCTTTTAAGATTACTCTTTATCTTTAACCTTTGGCATTTTAATTATGATGTGTCTTAGTGTGTTCCTCTTTGGATCCAACTTGTTTGAGATTCTCTGTGCTTCTGGGACTTGCATGTCTATTTCCTTCACCAAACTGGGGAAGTTTTCTTTCATCATTTTTTTCAAATAAGTTTTCAATTTCTTGCTCTTCCTCTTCTCTTTTTTAGCACCCCCATGATTTGGATGTTGGTATGTTTGGAGATGGTCCAGTGGCTTCTTAGTCTATCCTTATTTTTTATTCTTGTTTTTTATTTTTGCTATTCTGATTAAATGCTTTTTTATTTCTTGTATTCCAAATTGTTGATGTGATGCTCAGCATCACCCCCTCTACTGTTGGCTTCCTGTAGATTTTAATTGCACTTGATATAAACTTATTTTCTGCCAGGGCCTTTTATATGCTATTGAAATACCCAATGAGTTCTTTGAGCATCCTAATCACAGTGTTTTGAACTCTGCATCTGATAAGTTGCATATCTCCATTTCATTTAGTTCTCTTTCTTGAGTTGTTTGTTTGTTCGTTTGTTTGTTTGTTCTCTTCTTTGGGACATATTTCTTTGTTTCCTCAGTTTGGCAGCCCCCTTGTGTTTGCTTCTGTGTAACAGGTAGGGCTGCTTTGATTCCCTGTCTTAGTAGCATGGCCTATTGTAGAAAAGCACACCTGTAAGTTGTATGGATTGGAGCCTTAAGTAATCACTTGAGCAGAGTAACCCATGTTACAGATTTGTATGGGGCAGGGTTTGGAGAAGGGACAGTGCTGCTGCCTGGCCTCTAGAGTTTTGATCAGAAAGAAACTGTCTTATGGCACTCACTCTATTGATAGTCACCTCAACCTCTTTCCCTATGCTATTGGTGTCCTTCAAGCTGTTGTCTTCCTGCTGAATCCCAGAAGGTGTGTGTATTATTCAAGTCCTAAGTCCATTGCAAGCCCTTTAAGGGTAGTCTCCTGAGAATCCTGTAGTTTCTTCTGCCACCCCAAATTTCACTGGTTTTCACAGCCAGAAGTTATGGGGACTTATCTTCCTGGTACTGAAATCCTGAGCTGGGTGCTCTGGTCTAGGGATGGGCTCTCCCACTCCCAAGGTTTCCCTCCTAACTTTTCTCCACCACACATGAATATGGGACTGTCCATTTCATGTCCATGCCTCTCCACACCTCTATACCTCTCTGCACCTCTTTGCTTACCTCCACATCTCTGCCCCTCCTACCCCTCTGGATGAATGTGGCCTCTTTAAATCCTTGGTTGTCAGGCTTACATATAGCTTTTCTGATGAATCTGGGTGGTATTTGTTTTATAGTTTAGTTGTAACTTTTGTTGTAATTGTGCAAGGAGGCAAAGCATGTTTACCTATCCCTTCATGACTTTATGAAATAGTCCACCAATAGACTTCATGACTTTAAGAAATAGTCCACCAATAACACAGTCTCGTAGTCTGTAACCATACCTACCATGATGATATTTGTTGATGAGGGAATCACAGTTTTTACCATTTTATCAAAAGATGAAGATGGAGACTGTTAAATCTAATCAGGAAGCTCTTTGTAATACTGCATTAAATATCAGCTGATAAGTCAAAGGATTGCTATCTCTTATTCAGGTGGAATAATAAAAAACAAATTAATAGAGCATTATATTAAAATATATAATATTTATTATGCCAAAATAATCGATGTAGGAATCTGTAAACATTGCCAAGTGACTTATTCACTAATATGATTATAATTACCATAGATTAATTAGGTGCAAACTAAGTCAAAGTAGATAGAGTAGATATAGATTTTATTCCAAAATTTAATTTGTTATTCTCTGCCTGCATAATGTTTTTATGCAGTCATCTAGGTCAAGTTTTTATTTTTTAAAGCGAGTCCCTTTCCTTGTAACTAGAAGAAACTACTCAAAAACATTTAGCAATTGCTTTCTCACCATATATGACAAAGATTTATAATTTTCTCCTCTGTTTATTTACTAAAACTAGTGAATATCTTATTGTTTTAGGTTAAAGGTAGAATTATGTGAGAATAACAGTTCTGAAATAAATAAATAAAATAGTTAAGACAATTTATTTTAAGCCTTCTTAAATATTACTACTTATTTTGATTCAATTTCACTAGATTGAGTAGATTGAGGCTCCAATAATTTATCCTAATACACAACCATGTGCACAATATGTTTACTTCAATTTGTTACAGAAAAATCAATTCTTTTCTCATCTATCTTACTTTAAAAACGTTACGTTTACAGTAGTTTATTTACTGCCAGCTCATTTTCTATTCAGCTATACCCATGGGAAGATATACAAGGATCTATGTACATTTATGCTGGGGGCACAGGGATAACTTTTTAATCATGATAAAATTAATTATTTAATCTTTCTGAGGATAAAAATATGTAGTTAAAATTAAGAATCAAAAATATTTTCTAAGTCTGTGTCTCCCTTAATACTATATGTAATGTTGATTCCTTTATAAGAACAATTTGTCCTAAGCCAAACCATATTCAATTTCTAAACCTAAACATTGTAGAGTATGAAAATATTTAAAGAATGCTTTCATTTATTAACTTTATTCTTTGAGAAGTGAGGTCTCAGGCATACTAGTGTTCTGTTGAAGTTTCTCTCTCTCTCTATTTTTAACTATGATCTACTCTTGGTATGTCTACAGTCTCATTCTTATTTACTCTGAGAAGACTCCTGAGGCTATGTGAGTTCCAGAGAAATGGAGAGAGCAGAATCAGAGGAGTTTTCTTCTTATTGTCAGAGAATGAACGGAGACCCTGTCCATTGAACTTATGATAAGTCTATTCAGTTCAAGCCCTTGTTCTCAACCCTGACTGTATATTAAACTTATAGATCCTTATGGCATGGGACTGAACCAGAAAGTTTTCTTTAATTGGTTTGAGGTGTGGATATTTTAAAGGTCAATGCATAATTCTAATATGCAGTGGTGGTTGAGAGCCACCCTTAAAACAGGGCTGCTGAAGTTAGAGTAGATGCTAAGACTGTCAGGGAGCAACAAGTAAAACTCAAGAGTTCAGAAGCTTCTTTCCAAAATTCTGCTTTCTGGCAAAGTAATCATGTAGATAACAGCCTGAAGGTCTTGGCGACTTTTTTCTTTTTAATGTAGTTTAGCTGAGTCAAGGATAGAAATGAGAGAGTGACATGTGAGATTGTAAGTTATATTGATATATTTATGTGGAATCTTGATGTAAGAACTTAAAAATCAGTTAGGTGATTTCAGCAATTTTAGATGTTAATATCTTCAGATATGTTTCAAAAATATCTTAAAACATAACCGTTAGGCTTTAGTAAATCACTGTTTTATACATGACAATCTTTCTCACAATGTGACTCCCAGAGCTCCTATAACAGTGTCACCCAGGTGAACTGTTGGAATCTTAAATTGTGGGCTCTGGCTCTGACCTTATCAACCACGATCTCTTGGGGATGGTAGCTGGTTTTCCAGGTGACTACTAGACACACTTAGCTTGAGGACTAATGTGGGCTCAAGCTCTGAAGGCCGCTGCTTATATCACAACATATCTGCATAAACTAACCCCTCAATCCTAATTTTATGTAGAGTCTCTGTCCAGTTTGACAAATTATTGATATTCAACAATCTGTAATACAGTATGTTAACTGCATAGATATACAGAGGAAGAAAATACACAGATAATATGAAGGGAATGGTGGTATTACTGCAAAGGAGAACAAAAGGGTGATAAATGTTAACTTCCCTCCAAATCCTTCCATGTGTGATGTATCACATAACTCCTCCTTTTTAGGGAATAGACCATTGCTAGAGAAATTTATGTGCATCTAGGCGCTGCTGAAAATGTGCTGTTGGGATGCCTAGGTGTGAAAATGTGTCAGTATGTGGAATAGTATGTCCACTTATAGAGCTGCTGGCTATTCTGTGAGTGAACAGAAAGGTTTGTTTTTTATGTTTTATATTCTAAATGCAATACCACTGGGTGTGCCTCTGATCTTTAGGGTCACTCTTATGGGGTCATTACATTTAAATAAATATACACATGACATTTATACAGTTCTTACTGTATGCCAGGCAACATGATATATGCCTTAGCTATGTTATCATTTCTTTTCATGTTACAAATGAAGACAAAAGTTTTATTTCCATTTTCTAAGTGAGGAAATTGAGATTCAGAGAGGGTTAATAACTTGTCCAAAGCTACAGTACTCAGTTGTAGAACTGAGAGATAAGCCCATCTTTGGATACTCTTCTGTGTTGCATGATGCACAGGCTTGGATGAGTTTCCTAGGGGTGCTGTAACAGATTAGGTCACTTTAAACTACAGAAATCTGTTCTCTCCTCCATCCGTGTATGCTAGAAGTTTGTAATCAAGATGTTGGTTAATCTGTGTTCTCTCCAAAGTCTGTAGGAGGGGATTCTTCTTTGCTTATTCGAGAGTTTGGTTATTTGCTGGCGTTACTCAGTTCGCAGCTGTATAACTCCAATCTCACTATTTATTGTCACAAAGCATTTGTTCTGTTTCTTTTTTTTCTTTTTAAATACTTTAATTGATTCATTTTAGAAAGAGAGAAGGGAGATAGAAAGAGTCAGACATACAGAGAAACATCGATTTATTGTTTCACTGAGTTAGGCATTTATCAGTTGATTCTTTATGTGTCCTGACAGGGGATTGAATCTTCAATCTTGGCATATCGGGATGATGCCCTAACCAACCGAGCTAACAGACCAAGACGTCCTGTGTTCCTATTAGTGTCAAATATTCCCTTATTTTAAGAACACTAGTCATTGAACTAGGGCCCTCCCTAATATGGTATGAGTACATCATAATTTGGTTACATCTGCAAAGAATTTATTTCCAAATCAGATCACATTTATACTTTTTTGGTAAAATGATGTTTTCTTTCATGGAAAATGGAGGGCAGGAGAGACACTACTCAACCCCACAGAGCATTTGTCAGTGCCTGGTTGAAACTCTGGGCCATCTGCCAACACATTTTTGAATTATCATGATAAGTGGCCTTAAATTTCTCTGACCCACCCTTAACTGCAATTTCACATTTCCACTGAAACTGTAGTCTTGTTTTTGTGCCATATCTGCTATGATTCTGCAACATTTTAGGGGAAGGATGTGGGGAGTACTTAGTATGTAATCTCTTTTTTAATATTTTATTGATTTACTGATACAAAGCAATTCTGTATGGTAGACTTTCACTAACAATTTTGATTAATAGTATAGACAATAACTTAACATTGATTGCTCCATAGCTATTTCCAAAGTTTATGTTCAAGTTTTTTTTTCATTAAGCTATGCTGCCCCTTTGATGCATTGATGGTGATAAACATGGGAGTAATTTTGTTGAGTAAGAGAGTTGGAGAAAAGTGTGGCCTGATTCATTGTACAAAGAAAGAGAAGGTCTGGTAGACAATTTTGAATGGAGAATACGAAGTGGTGAGGTGAAGTGGGGAGGAAAGGGAATCAAAATGGTTCAAAGCTGGTCTAGAATGTCAAATGTAATCTGATGAAAAACCTAGAATTTTAACATCCTAAGATGAAAAGAAGTGGAGAGGTTGTAGCTCATTTGTGGGACCAGGGTACAGAGGGAAGAGAAAGGAATTCATAGAAAAAGTAATTAATTGTTAATCCAAAAATGTTAGTTATCCAAGACAAAATAGCCCAGGTGCTTTAGAGAAAAAGATGCCTATGCATAGTTCTCAGCAACCAAGGACTGCAGTGGCGCTGAACTGACAGATACATTGGAAAATGTTATAATAACCTCCATCTGTAAGCTGAGAATTATGAGCTTTGGAGAACACATAGAAAGATAACCATTTTCAATATGCATCTTACTCTTGAGCTGGAGGACAAGTGTGTTCGGTCTAGCCAGTGATACAGCTGTTAAGATGCAAACTATAGAAAATAATAGTTAAGATTTTTTTGTACTTTAATTTTTCCCCAGTCTAGTATGTATGTATGGTTTGGAATAAGTAGGAAAAGAGAATTATAATATATTAAAATATCTGGTATAGTTTTGTAGTAACTATTATATTTATCCATATTAGTTGGGGGTATGTGCCATTTATAGTTCACATATCCTTTAAAATAAAAGATTGAAAGTTAAATTCTTACTCCCTTTAGACAATTATCAAAAATGAGTTTGTCTATTAGATAATATCAAATATAATGAGGGTGAAATGCAGAACAGCAAATGTGAAATGCCTATAATTGGGATATGTGTATTGCAATAATTAGCATATAAGAGACATCCAATAGCTATTTTCCAAATGGTTGAAAATAATCTGAAGTTAAACGGTCATGGACAAAACAGCAAATAAGAGGGCCGTAGTGATAGTGTTTGGAGAGATGACAATCCCTATTCTTCAGAGATGGAATCCCAGAGAACAGCATTGTACCATGAAAGCTCTGAAAGCGCTATGGAAAGCACACATCCCCACATTACCATCAAAATTGGCTGTCTAGTACCTTCCCAGCTCAGCAATGCAAAATAATTAGTTGGTGGGTAGCTACAGTTGTTAACCAATGCTATACCGTATCTCTCAATTTACCTTGGATAGAAAGTGTGTCTGAACTCTGAAGCTATTGCAATTACTGGAATGAGTGGTTATTTTTCTCTTTCCACAAACAAAAAGCAAAATGACACTCTGTTCATCTCTTTTCACACAAGAAATATTCCTTAGAGATCTTTTTTGTTTTGTTCAGTACAAGCTCTAATAAAATTTGAAAGCAAATAGTGCTTTTCTTTCAGTAAATACTTGGCAGTAGGTAGAGATAGCAGTTACAGATTCCAAACTGTAAATTTCATGCCACCAGCCTAATGCTTCCCATTTCTGTATTTCTTTGTCTATTTAGAGGTTACAGTGATATAACAATTTTTCTTACAAGAAAAGAGAGAAAAACCTGTAATACAACTGGGATTTTATTCAATACTCTTCTTTCTAGAATTAGTGAAAAATAAAGAAAAGTAACTTTTAAATTAAAAAAAAATTCTGGGTTTAGCCCTGGCTGGTGTAGCTCAGTGGATTGAGCGCAGGCCTGCGAACCAGACAATCGAGGTTTGATTCCCAGTCAGGGCACATGCCTGGGTTGCAGGCCGGTTCCCTGCAGGCCACTTCCCAGCAGGGGATGCATGAAAAGCAACCATACATTGATGTTTCTCCTCCTCTCTCCTTCCCTTCCCCTCTAAAGATAAATAAATAAAAATCTTTAAAAAATTCTGGGTTTAAAAAATGGAAATTTATGAGTTTTTTTTAATTCTAGAATAATTTATTCAGAAAGTATTATTAGAGCATAAATCATTAGGAAAAATTACCATCTTTGGTGTTGAGTTCATGCTTTGGCTAATAATGAGATGCTTGCCCCTTTCCTAAAGCTTTACATGCAAACATGACAAAAGAACAGACATCTTGTTTTTCCCACTGGCTCCCTTTTGGAAAGAAATAGTATTTTCCAGATGACTAAAATAGACTTCTCACAGATCATTTTCAACAATGGATCATAACCCAGCCCTGAACTGATTGGCAGCAAAGGGGTTGGAGTTATGATAACAGGTGTAAAATAATCTACTGGGGTAATAATAGGTATTAGAAAGTTAAACACAATACCATCAATAATAGTACATTTTGAACTCATGTTTAATTACATTACAAAACTAAAATATTCAAAACTGTGTCTATAACATGATCAGGGCTCAACACATGATTGGTGTTTTTACAGTGCTCTATAATTCTCAAAATCATACCCAGTTAAGTTCCAGGGTCTTTTTTATTGACTCACATTTGGGAGACAATTTTCTTATTTTCAGAATCTGTACAAACATCTCAATCTTATCCTGTTCGTACTGCTATGGTTTTTTTTTTTACTGTCTTCTTGCATCCAGTTTCAAACTCTATTTCATTAAACAGAAGTACCATTTTTCAGCCAATCTTTTTCTTGTCTCTCTGAAGTACACAGCGACATTACTCTTCATCGGTTACTTCAAAATAGCTCTAGATTTTCATCTCTTTATATCCCAGGTGCCCAAACCATTACATTATTAGATTGAATCTACTTAGTTTTCTATTTAGTTTTCAAATTTAGCATTTAGTATTATCTCATGAGCTACCCACATTAATATTTTCTTCCTCTAGCTTTATTTTGCCTTTTAAGTGATTAGATTGCCTTAAGCACAATTCAGAAATAGTCCCTGATATCTGTCATGAAACGTAGCCTCTGTGATAGCCCTCTATAGTCCTTGCCCCCCGGTATTTACTCCTTGTTTGATTCCCCCTCCCCTTGGTTGCAGGCTGGACATATTGAATTGATTCTAATGAGCAAAATACTGCCAATGTCATGGATCATCCCTTCTGAGATTGGTTTATAAAAAGACCATGGCATCTGTCTTGGGTGCTTGCTTATTCTCTCTCTCTCACTCTTGCTCTTGCTCTCACTGTTTCTCAAAACGCTCACTCTGGGAGAGGCCAGCTGACCTGTTGTAAAGCAGCATGGTGGAGAAGCACAGATGGTGAGGCTGAGACCCTTAATGTACATCTAGAAGCCTCCTCCCCACAGCCCCACCAGTCAAAACTTTGAATTACACTGCAGCTGTAGTCAACAGCTTGACTACAACCTCCTGAGAAACTTAATGCAAATTTGCCCAACGAAGAATTCCTGACCTATGAAGTCTCAGAAGAGATGCTTGTCATTAATTCACTAAATTTGGAGTTAATTTGTTATAAAGCAATAGACAATCAGTACATTTATCCCTTATGTATAATTTCCCTGTATTTTACTGCAGCATCTCCATGTTTTAACTTATTTCTTTCTTTAACTTATTTCTTTAACTTATGTGAGTGTTAAAGTTTGGTAGTGGATTGCAGTTTCCTTCAGCAATTTTATATATGGCATGTATGAAAACTGCCTATTAGGAACAAACGTGATTCTGTCTTTATTGTTCTTGATCTACCTTCTCCTGATTTCTGCTTCACCCTCTGCAGTCACCAATATTTTCTCTTATTTGCAAGACCTCTGATATTGTGGGCTATTAGGTTTTTTTCTTGATGTGTTTACACCTCTTATGTAAAATGCAATATGTGTGTCATGACAAAAACTGAAAGTATCATGACAAGCCATGTCTCTCTATTTCTAAACAGCCTTATGTGTGTTAGTGAATATATAAAACTTTTAATTCCTTTCATTGTTATACTTTATTGGAGCTTCTATCCTCTTTTCTGGATTTATACTGATCTACACAGCATGATGGATTGTTAAAGAGACTTCGTTAAGGAGAGCTTTAAATACGATCCCTTATTTAACTGATTAAGTCCAATGAGGCAATGATTCCAACATAACTGCTGCATTTTTGACACTGTTCGCATTTGTAACAGTTGAGGAACCATCACTCAAAATCTAGCTGTATCCTCCAGACAGCCTCCTAAACAACTCTGTGGCTTTCCTTCTGACTGGAGGTTTGACTTGAGGGGAAGTGCCAATCCTGACCCTGACTTTAACGTAGCCCATCAAAAATAATAAAGCTTTACAAATATGGCTTTAAATTTCTCTCATCTTCTTCTACAGTATATGCACCTCCAAAGCTTTACTTCCCTTATATATAAAATGTAGCTATTCTCTATTCTAGTTCTGATTTTCTGATTAAGGAAGAAGGATGGCTCACTTACATATCTTACATGACAACATTAAATGAAATACAATGCTTTTATAAAAATAAATTTTAAAGCCCTGGCTTGTGTGGCTCAGTGGGTTTGGCATTGTCCCACGGGCAGAGAGGTCACCAGCTTGATTCCCAGTCAGGGCACCTGTCTGGGTCGTGGACAGGGACCCTAGTTGGGGACTTGCTAGACACAACCCATCAGTGTTTCTCTCCTTGGCTCTCACTCCTTTCCTCTCTCTCTAAAAATAAATAAAATAATAAAAAATATATTAAAAACATGGACTCCCTTTCAAAGCTAGCTATGGATCATTTTATTAAAAAATCATCATAATTAATGCCAGAAGTATTATTTTAACTTGGATCATATAAAATATTAAAACAAGATAAAAATGCCATGAGTTATATGGATTAAACATGTCTTCACAAACAATAAAAATACATGGAATTAGAAAGTAAAAAAGTGAAATACTTTAGGTATTTCTATTGTACATTTAATTACTTTAATTAATAAAAGTTTAATTTCTGCCCTCTTTAAAAATGGCTGTTTACAATGAAAATTGGTGTAAAAATTACACCACCTCACCTAAAATGAATTATTATTTTTTCCTCCAAATCCCCCCTCCTGCTGTAGACAAGTACTGTATTTTTGTCATATTCTTTTTTGCACACTCTTTTGCCCAATTTTTTGAGGGAAAGATGAGGGTGCCCACATTATACATGGGCATAATGATCACATACCAGGGGAATTATAATCCCATGTATAATGTGCACAAAAATGTGAGCATTCATTGCACATGGCAAAAATATGGTAATTAGACTGAGGCTGTGATTTTTTTTGTTGCACTGCATATGTTATTTTTAGCCTTTTACCGACATGTGCTATAACCTTCCAAATTATTTTAAATCTTGTAATTTCACTTATTCAAGAAAAAAAGAACAACTGAATCAAACTATTCCTAGAAACAGTGATAAATGCCGATCCCAATATTTGGATTTACAATGAATTTTGTTAGTAATGATCTGTATATTCACTGTTTAAGTTCTATTTTCACACAAAAAATTAATGTATTACATAAAAGCATAGACTAGTACAGAATTTTATATATTTTCTATCTCTTTAAAAGTGGTTAGATATATACTTCTTGGGCAAATTGACTCTCTAAGCTACTTGTCATTCATATAACTTAATGTCATTGTAGCCAGTCCTATCAGGTTACTCCTAAAAGTATATTTAACTAGAAGCTTCATGTACTGTCCCACACTAAAACCTTATTTCCTGAACAGAGTAACTACAAAGAGTGTTTAAGTCTGCATTGGCTTCCATTCTGTAAGTTACTCTAGCACTCTAGAAGAGCAGAGATGAAATTATAAGGAGGGACAAATTTCAAAATCATCAAGAAAAAAAGAAATAAAAATTACAAGTATTCCAGTTATTATTCTCTACTTTAAGGAGAAGGGATATACAGAATTCCCAATAAATATTATAAATAAATAAATCAGACTTATTGACCAAATTTGATTAAAATGTTAGAGTATATATAATATAGTTTTATATTTATATAATAATTCCATTAGAAGATTCTGTACTTGGGTATAATAAATCAGTTCTGTACTCAAGAAATTCTATTACTCATAAAACTAATTTAAAAAATAATGATCTGAGTTTGAAACTAATTAACATATTACATAAAATATTGATATATTGACAAAACAATGTATTAGATAAAATATGCTTGAAATCTTTAGTGGACAAGGTAAAAAATGGTAAATAAAAATAAGTGTATATTATCTAAACTCTTTTTTGAATATATCATCTTTATTATATTCTTTCTATTACCAGTTAGTCCCCTTAAATCCCCCCACCTCAGCAATCACCCCACTAAGAAATGAAATATTTCTGCCCTGCCCTGATGAGATCAAGACAGGAGACAAGTGTTATGTCTGAGGTGTTAGAGTTTATAAAATGCATTGACTAATGGGGATATATCATGAGGATTTTGACCAACGTTGTAAAAGTTCAGAAAATCACATTAATTTGAACTTAAAAAAAATGAAGGCTTTTCATGAAAAGAGAGAAGTATGAATAACATTGCAGATTTATATAACTATATACAGCATTAGATATGTGTTGGCCTTGAGGACTTGAACAAATTATTTAATCATTCTGAGTTTTCAAATTATTTAACCTTACTTTCTAAAATAATGTCAGCATCGCAAGCACATGAGGGACACAGCTGTCACCCAAGAAATGTTACATTTCCTGTATTTGGCTGAAATATGAGAACTACCTGATTGAGAACAAGAAAAGATAGAGTCAGGGCACCAGCTGCAAAGGAGTGCTATAGAACTTGCTAAGTCATTTCTTAGTTATGTGCACATACAAAATGCTGACTTTTGCCCTGGCTGGTGTAGATCAGTGGATTGAGAGCATGGGCCTGTGAAGCAAAGGGTCACCGGTTCAATTCTGAGCCAGGGCACATGCCTGGGTTGCAGACCTGGTCCCCAGTAGGGGACATGTGAGAGGCAACCACATATTGATGTTTCTCTCTCACTCTTTCTCCTTCCCTTCCCCTCTCTCTAAATAAATAAGTAAATAAAATATTTTTTAAATGGTGACTTTTAACTGAAAAGTTTTAGGGGAAAAGACAAACTTTACAGGAAGTGGTTTACATTTTTTTTCAAAAAGAAAATGGAAATCTTAGAAGAAATTTAAATTGTTTCCATACCTTCTTCCCCCTTCTCCTTCTCCCACTCCCCTGTTGCTAACCCTCCATGTGATCTTCATTTGTATGGTTCCTCTCCTGATCTAGCTGTCCTTTTAGTTTGCTTTTGTTTTAGGTGTGGTTGTTAATAACTGTGAGTTTGTTGTCCTTTCACTGTTCATGTTTCTTTAACTTCTTTTTCTTAGATAAGTCCCTTTAACATTTCATATAATAAGGGCTTGGTGATGATGAACTCCTTGAATTTGATCTTATCTGAGAAGCACTTTATCTGTCCTTCCATAGATGGTAGGTAGAAAATAGATAGGGGGGAGGGCAAGAATAGTATGGGAAATATAGAATCTAAAGGACTTGAGACACATGGTCATAAACTAAAGGGGGGGTTAATGGTGGGGATGGGGGGTAGGGTGGAGGGGAATGAAAGGGGGAATAGAACAACTGTAACAGCATAATCAATAAACAAATTTTTAAAAAAAGAGAAAAAAAATAAATTGTTTCCAGAGACAAGTACATCGAGGAAATGAGAAGGAGAAGGAAGATATGAAAAGTGTGGTTGAGAAGGACAAATATGAGAGGGCTATGTTCACTGTAATGGAAATGAACTACTACTAGTTAGAATATAAATTTGGAAGAAAGTAAGATTGGAGAAGAGTGATATTAAGGTGTTTTTTACAAACAGAAGCAGCTTCATATTTCCTCCCATATAAAAAAAACAAAAGAAGTTAAGGGAGGCCCATAAAGAGAAAATGTGCTGTGATAAATTCAGTTGAGACACAGCTGAAAGAAGATAATAAAAAGAAGTCTTTACCCCTAGGAACAATGACGATACACTCCCAATTTGTGGCCAGCTACCATGCTGACTTTACTACCATATTAGTATCACATAGTACATAAGGCTATATCTCTTTTAAAAATAAGAGGAAGATTCTAAAAGGGGAATTATTTCATTATGAGTCTATAATTTTATTTTCTTATTCAGTGTATGTGAAATCATCGGCTAGTTACTGTTTTCAAGTAAATTGTTCTATGTTGAAATTCAAATACAGGGAATAATGTGATGATGCCACAAAAGATGCTACTTCCTGCAAATTACTCATTTAAATACACATTACCTACACATATACAATTATTTCATAAAAAATAAAAAGCTAAGCCAGGTATAGTAAAATTGTTATTACTTAACTACAGATACTTATATAGTTTATGAAAGAATAATATTCTGAAGATGACAGATACATCTGGTAGTTCTAGTGACTGTTTCCATTAGAACCCCATGCTGATCGATGCTCAGAGAAGGGGTCCCATCCAATCACGGGAAGTGCAGTCCCACAGAACATCAAAGAGTAAGGTCTAAAAAAAGACTGGAGCTTAGAAAAATGATTCCAATTTGATGAGCATCATCAGGTTTCCATTATCAGGTTCCCAAACCCAGATTTGAAAACTAGGACGTTAAAAGAAGGGACAGAAAAATGGATTTAAAATGGTTTCACAATAGCTATATGAATAAAAAAAAAAGCAAGGATATTTTAAGAGTGAAGAATTATTTGTAAAATAGAACTTTACAAGATATTTAAATCAAATAAAATAATAAACATCTTATGAAAATCACTATATTTAAGATTTAGGAATTTTAAGTTATAACAGATTCAGCTGTTAATAAATGGGAGACCTAGTGCAAACCTTTTAAGCTGTCATAACTTTTTATTGTCTGTGAGATGCAAGGTTACTGTTAGCTTACAGCTACCATTTCATTTGATTTTAATAGTATGGTACTCCAAAAAATATTTTATGACTTTTTTCTTTATCTGGAAAATATCACCAGCTTATTTGACAGTTGTGGATGTGATAGGGATGCGAGGGAAACTCATTATCCACTAAACCCCCAGTGCAGAGACTATGAGTGACGATCTCTGTGCAGAAAATAAACACTTCAGACCCACAGGTTAGTGAGGACATCCTTCCCCTGGAAAGTCTGCAAAGGGCTATGTCAGCACTTTTCTTCAGTTTCAAGGATGAGAAGACAATATTCAGCACCAAGAGACCACACTTGAAGAGATGTCATTCAAACCTAGCAGGATAAAGTCCCTGATCTGCCACAGCAGTTTTCAATCATTGGATTTCTTGTGATTCAATCTTGTGATTTTATTATTTACATGATGAAGACACCTAGGGGTTGTGATACATCACAGAGGTCCAAAAACAGCACTTTCAGGCACTGCAGGATTTATGAAAGTCTACATAGGATCAACCGGAGGGCATTTGATTATGCTTAGGGTATCAGGCTTAGAGCTAAGAATCAGAATTCTGGAATCAGAATCATATGGATTTATTAGGGACAAATGTGAAGAACAAGCTGGGGTGGTTGGCCAAGGATCAATGAACAGAAATCAGTAAGGATCATGGCTTAAAGTGTGAGACAAAAATATGTTGTCAGGTCTGAACGGCACGAGTGTTTTTACTTTTGTTTTTTGTTTCCAGGGAAAACATGGTGTGCTGTGAATAAAATTCTAGTTCCTACAGGGTTGAAGGTTAAGGAAGTTAAGAACTAAGGGCAAAGGGCAACATGTTCTATAATTGCCTTTTGTGACCACATTATTTTCTAAATATAGTTTAAAGCTATGTGAAACCCTTTTGGGTCTATAAGTTTGGCATATTTTCTATCAGCTGCAAAACTGAAGAAGTATTTCCATTAGGTCTTAAGCAAATTATCTTCTATAGTATTCTGCATAGGTACCTGCCTTGTACTGCTTTCTGAGTTATAGATATGATGATTTGCCCCATTTCTGCTGAAAGTGTTGATGTCAAAAGATCTCTGCCCCAAATTTTTCTATAACAAAGTCCCCAATTTATTGTGTATAAATCTTAATTACCCCATACTAAAAAAAGAAGAGAGGATTTTCAGGTGTTAATGTTTCAATTAATAAAGTGGTTTATTTGTCTAGAAAACATGCAAGTCTTACAGGGGAGTAATTTTTTTCCTCTCCAGAAAATAGTCAATAGTCAATGTTAATGTAATTACACCCAGTATATCTAGGGTTCACATTTGCTTTGAAGAGCCACATATTCATTCATATATTGAAAAATGTGTAAAAGAATGTAACCTATGTTAGGCTATGCAGTAAACAAGGAAAAAAACAGAGTACTTGATTAAGTTTTCATAATAATGCCCTGAACCATCTTCCATTAAGCATATTTCTCAGAGTAGAAGATTCGTTCTTAAAACAAGGTTTTAAATCCTCCTGTGTGTTTTAGTGCAGTAGTAGTTACATTGCAGGGCTAGTGATCTGAAGTGAAAAGATCCTCAGATGGTAATATTTGTGACATTCCATTTGAATTAGTCTCGGGGTAATTTAGGAGTTCTGTGGACGGGCAGCTTAGTTGAGTCCATCGTGCAAATTTGAGAAGAAGTTTTGGTAGAAGATATAGATGAAAAGGAGTGTTTAAAAGAGGATTTTGTGGAGTCAATCAAGTCCTCAATCTCTTTTCTTCAACATTTTCTGCCCAAACTCAGATTTAAAAAAAATAATAAAGGAAATAAGATGCATATCCCATAAACTATTTGATACCCCTGGTGGGTTCTAGAAAATATTCCATCATCTCACACATTAATATGTTTTCAGTGAATGTGTCTTGCTTTGTTCAGTTTATGCTGCCAAATGCCTTTAAACTAATCTTAGTGAAAGACAAAACATCTTCTGCTTTTCTTAAAGCATTTCAGATTGCAGAAATTTAAAAAATACTATTATTGGCACAGTAATATCTTCCATTTTTTATTTATCTATCACTATACTGTCACCCCAAACTCATAAAACTAAAAAAAAACCTTGTTTTGAATAATTTGTCGCTATTTTAAAAGCTATTTTAAACATATTTTGTTGGAGTTAAACTAGAAAGCTCAGGCATCATTTTCCCTGGGAAGCTTTTCCTGTAACATCAAAGGGTAGCCTGGGTAATTTTTCCACCTCAGTGTTATCACGTCCTCTCTCTCAGACAATGTTCTCTACCTATCACGGCAGTCTCTGTGTGTCAGTGCGTCTCCCAGCTGTGTGGTCCTGAAGGGTCACTGTGCAGGCAGCGGATGAGACACTGCCCTGTCAATCAGTCAAAAAAGTTTCTTTATGAAAAATATTCAGCAAGATCAGAACCATTAAAACAATTTACCTGATTTATAAATCTTATTTTTTTATTTATAAGTTGTAACTTAACTAGAAACCCAAAACAACTCAGTGAATATTTCTCTTTGTCATTTGTGACTGCTGACTTCCAGTGTTATTTTTTTTATACAAGCTAAATAACCGAGACTTGTTAAAGAGTAAAATGTATTACCATCCAGATTAACAGCAATGTATGTATTTCATTTAAACTCTTGCTATAGGGATTAGTTCAATATGAGAGTAGGCAAGTTCACAAAATGACCAATATACCAGTTTTCAAAAAAATATGTTGCTTTAAAATATTCATTTAAGTACTACAATTTATGTTAACTATGTATAATACTCAGAAATATATAATTTGTAATCTAATGAGAAATTCAGCATGTCTTAAGGAAATATGTTACTTTACATTGATTATTGTTAAATAATCTCTACTGATACATGTTCTATACTCTTATTTTTATGTTTTTTCAATTATCCCAAGGATTCTTTCACCAATTTTTCAAACATGGTGTCAACTTTATCATTTATAATAATTAGCAGTCCAAATTTACTGTGATAGTCCTTTTGTTATGTTCTAATTTATCTTGTCTATTTTTTAGTTTTTTCAGCATTTTCATCCTACTTAATTTTTGATCATTTTAACATAGGATATTTATGGATGTATATAATTTATGATATTAACCAATATTTATTATATAATTCTTCCTTTTTTCTGCTTTAAACATCTTACTTTTTTGATGCTAAAATTTTCTGCAGTCAGCAACCAAGGCGATATATTCCAGTTGCTCTTTGTTAAAAGTCAATATTTTAACATTTTTTCTGCCACAGGGTTGTTTCAGTCACTTTTTTTTCAAATGTTTTAGAATATCATTTTGGGGTGGGCAATATAAATATAACCACTATAATGTAATTGCCAAACCCTCAGTCATATATCTGATTTAATTTTATACTCCAGGTCTGAGTAACCTAAACTTTGGCATTTCAATTTGGTGCGGTGTTGTCAGTCCGTGCCTTATTGTTTGATTTATTTATGTTTTCTTACATTTTCTTTGTCTTTGTTGAAATTTTCTCTCTGTTCATGCATTTTTCTCCTGACCTGGGTAAGCATCTTTATGCCCATTAGTTTGAACACTTTATCAGGTAAATCTCTTTCGTCCATTTTATTCATGTTTCTGGAGTTTTATCTTTCTTTTGTTTTGTTTGACATATCCATCTACTTTATTTTTCTCAACTCTGTGTTGGTTTCTCTACAGGAAAAAAAAAAAGCCACCTCTCCCATCCTTCATGGAGTGATCTCAGGTAGAAGGTGAAGCTTATTATTCAGCCTGGCGGCGATTCTTTGTTGTTTGCCAAACCTTTGTGATTGTTCAAGCTGCCTTCTTTGTTCTTAGTGGCTCCTAGTACGTGAGGGTATTCCAGGACCTGTCAGAGTCCCAGAGGGAAGGCTGTCAGTTATCTCTGTCCAAAGTCCTTGTGCCTGGTGCTTCTGAAGTCCAAAACTCAAAACATCCAAGTTCAGGGTAAGAAAATGTTTATTGGTTGAAAAAATGTCAACAGAGAAGATGGGCACCCTGGTAGTACCTCAAATCCATCTTACTCAAGTACAGAATTAAGTCTTCTTTGTCAAAGGAAGGGGAAGTAGGAGTGGCATAGAGCGATTTACAACCACAGAACTCTGGGCACCAACAGGGGTTCTAGGAAGACCATGAAACCTCTTTGTTCTCAGTTCATTGATGCCAGTTGATTTGAGTTCAGTCACAAGGCCCCTGCAAATCTTTGATAAACACTTATTTTAGTACGTATTTCCTCCATCTCCTCAGTAGAAGCACCTAAGGGCAAGGGGCCATTTTTGCACAACTCACGCCTCAAACAGAATTCCTCTAATGATTAGCCTGTCTACATGCAAAGGCCAAGGGGACAAAGCAGGCTTGAGCAAGAGGGAGTCAAAGAGAACATTTTGCTAGATTATTCACCTAGTTGCAAGCTGATTGGAAGCCAAACCCTCAGACAGCAGCTTTTGAAGTATGCTTGTAGACTTCCTTCTTAGAGAGACTGGTAGCTGGGTGTTTCTGCTGAATCTGGGAAGGTAACCAATTAGGAACTGCTTCTTTGTTTGCTACACTCCTGCGGGCCCCTGAGCATCAGCCCCACTGACCACCAGAGGGAGACCATCAGGGGGTGCATCCTCTGGGTGATAGCCTTAAAAGCGCAGGTGCCGGAAATGTGTATAAGCTACTTCCCAGGAGACACTGATGATTTGATTTGGGCTATGGGAAGCGTATGGAGATCAAGTCTGCTAGGAGGATCTCAGCCTGTCCTCAGATGAGTGCTAAATCAGAAGCCTGGCCCTCAAGCTGCAATTTTTAAGATATGCCAGAGGACACATCTTCCTTTCAGAAAAGGCTGGGAGATAGCATTTCTGTCTCTTCCCTCTGTGTTGAGCCTGGGCAGGTAGGAAAGAGGGTCCTCAATATCCAGCCAAGAATGGTTTCTTTCTTTTCTATATAGTCTTTTGGGTCTCCTAGATGCCAGCCTTGTTGGCTTTTGAGGTAGATGCTTAGGATATGAAAGTCTTTAATGTTGGGGTCCTAGATACTGGGTCTAGACTTTTCCCTCCACAGGAAGGAGCTTGGAATTGTGAGTGAACTCACAATTCTATGTGCTACCCATTTTGATATGGGGATTTTCTCATTCACCAGGTGTGTAAGATTTACTCAGCTAGCTTATGGTCAGAGAAACTGTTACGTGTATAGCTGTAGATCGATGTGTACCTGGAAAGAGGTGAATTTAGGAATGTCCTATGTTGCCATCTTGGACTGGAATCTGTCTCTTCAACTTTACATTTATAATAAATATATCAGATTTGGGGTGTCAACTATATGCAGAAATTTTGGTTACACATGCATTATGAAATATTCTCAACTATTAGTCTCAAAAAGACTAAACCACCATGATTTTTATTGTGCAACAAATAGAATATTTATGTAAATGCTACTAAGAAGAATAAATAAAATATTGTCACAATAATCTTATAGATATTATTAAAAACTGTTAAAAACTATATTATGCACTCTGGCTGGTGTGGCTCAGTGAGTTGAATGCCAGACTGAGAACCAGAGGGTCACTGGTTTGATTCTTAGGGCACATTCCTGGGTTGCAGGCCAGGTCCCCAGTAGGGGGCACATGAGAGGAACCACATATTGATGGTTCTCTTCCTTTCTAAATCCCTGCCTTCCCCTCTCTAAAAAATAAGTAAATAAAACCCTTAAACTATATTATGCTACATAAGCTGCTTTAAAATTTTAAGCACAAAATATATATATTGGAAACTAGATAAACTTTAAACATTTATATAATTTATTATCTATACATTTTTAGCTACTTGGCCTGGAATTTCTAGGAACATTATTCTGTCTTAGTATTTGGTTCCTCTCTCAAAACTACCATTTATTTTACTCCAAAACAAAACATGTTTTGATGTGCCCTACAAAGGGGTCATAGAATCATTTAATAATTATGGTTATGAAATGAAAATAACTGAGATTGAAAAACACACAGCAGCTCAACCATATTCTAAATATTTGACGGATAATAGAGATTCAAAGATGTGTGAATCAGGGCTCCTACTCTTGAGGAACCTACAGTCAACTACATTTCTACCCTAATCTAACATGATTTGGGAGGTGTATGACTTTAAATGAAAGTCTATACACCCATGATCAGAGCAATAATTAGAAAGTGACTTTTACTTTTAATATTAGATGGATGGAGAATGAATCAAGATATTAAGCTGAGATAGCACACTTATTTTTAGAAAGTAGCCAACTGGAGAAAGTGCAGAATAACCTAGAGATGCAAATGACAACTTAGGGTAGGTTCATTGGATCTTACCAATAGCTTAAATTAAACCTTTGCATTTGGTCACAGAAGGAACAGAAAATAACAACCAAGAGATTTGGAGAGAGGTTGGGAAAAGTAAAAAGGAAGGAGATAAATAAGACGTAATTTCTTGCAAAGTCTTAATTCAAACATTTCAGATCCCAGGGCTCAAAAGTAAGCAGAAGATATAGAAAGGCACTTGGAAGGATTTAGCAACTTGCAAAAGACCAAGATGTGCAGATATGCCGCAAGTACAATTTTTGCATTAAAAAAGGTAAAATTCACTAAACTACACATTTCACTAAACATCATATTGAAAGCAATCCAGAGCAATCTTTAACATATGTATTAATAAGCAAAATATGTAATTTAGCAAAATTGAGTACCCAAACTAATTTGGCTTTTATAATTGTTGCAGGTAACAGCAAATAAAGGTATGTAGGAAAATAAAAAGAATTTATGCTCTGGCCATATCAATGTTATATGGATTGTTAAAAAGTTTTACATAGCATTTTCTCACTGGAATATTTTTCTCTCAGTTTTCTGCAGTCTTTGCTTGGCTAAATCCTAATAATGTTTTGGGACCCAGCTTAAATATTACCTTTTCAGCAAGCTATCCTCTAATCTCCCTTCCGAAATTAGTAAAATGCTTCAGTTTTGAAGCAGATTTCTTTAGACAATGAGATACAGGTGATGAGCATGGAAAGCATGTTGTTGGTAGTGGTGCTGCTGCCAGGATCAGTATTGTGTCATACAGAACACACGGGTCTGGAGGTCAGACAGCAGCCTCCTCAAAGCCTGACTGCCATTGATCAGCAGTCTGCTCCTTGACAATCTCCTTGAAGTTTCTAAATATTACTTCTCTCATCTATAAAGGAGTCAGGGAAATTTTACCTAATTCTTCAAGCCTTACATTGGAAGATATTTGTGTAGGTGCTCAATAAATACTTGTTCACACATACCTTTCTGTTAGCCTTCTGTAATGTTTGATTAAATGATTTAATTTGTCACGGGAAAGTAAAAATTAGTACAATTTCAGTTTGCTACTTACTGGGCAGTGGAAATAAGTATGGCTTTGAGTGTACTTTATGATTTCAATGTTTTAAACACCTTGAGTATTCATTTAATTCTAGGTAAATTGTAATCTCTTTAGATTCTATGTAGATTATGAATTTACAGAACAAGGTAACTCTGTGGTTAAAGAGTAAAACTAAATTACAAAAGGAAGATTACTCTTAATGAGAAAGAAAATGTGAAATATTCATTAAAGAGCCACTATAATTCTAAAAACAAATGAAAATAGAAAACGATTAAAATACAAATTAAGACTATAATGTACATATGCAATAACACATCAAAGTAATGCATTATTGCAACTCTTTGTCAGACTGCATTTAGAGAGTTTGAATTTTGGTCCCTTTTAGCATAATTATGTAAATTAAATGATAGAGCAGAAGGAAATAATCTGACTTAGTTTTCATGATTATGAATCATGAAGATAAGATAGGGTCTTTGCATTTTTACAGATTCAAGAAGAATCAAAGGTAGGGAACAGTTAGGAAAATCCTGGAAAATTGGTTGAGGGACAAAACTGTTTAGGGATATTTACTAATTTGAAGCTGATACCATGAATTTTAAGCAAATCAACTTTGTACAAATTATCTTTTAAACAATAAAATTTGATGTGAACTAGGATAAATGATATAAATGATAAATGAAATGATATATAACATATGTGTAGCATTACCTTGAGTATTATCATACTCAAATGCTATATAACACCCACATCTGGTAACTTTTAACTTCATTTTCTTTCTTTCTTTCTTTCTTTCTTTCTTTCTTTCTTTCTTTCTTTCTTTCTTTCTTTCTTTCTTTCTTTCTTTCTTTCTTTCTTTCTTTCTTTCTTTCTTTCTTTCTTTTTTCTTTTTTCTTTTTTCTTTTTCTTTCTTTCTTTCCTTCCTTCCTTCCTTCCTTCCTTCCTTCCTTCCTTCCTTCCTTCCTTCCTTCCTTCCTTCTTTCCTTCTTTCCTTTCTTTCAAGGTAGTCACATTTGGTAGGGAACACTTAACAGACCTGTCCCCTAAAGCAAGGAATGTATTGACAGGGAAGAATTCTGGCTTAATAACTGCATCCAGGTAAAAGAAAAATAATGTCAAGTTTGATTCATTAGCAGGGACAATAAATCCTCACAAAGCCCTTCTCTCCTCCTTCCTTGCAACATCTATTAAAGCTATACTGTTAGAAACCAAATGATAAGCAAAGCAAATTTTTTATATTTTGAAGAGGAAGTTGAGTTTGGCATGAAGGCCTTGTGTGAGATCACTGAAGATGACTATGTTGGTAATCTTTTTTCTCTTTTTCACCTCAATGACCCTCCTCCTACTCAAAAAGTCCAAAGTCTAAAAGAAATAGGTCCTGATATAAGTGAGGTACACAATTATCTTCAATTTGTAACAGTTTTAAACATTCATCATTTATTAATCCTTCAAAGATTTAGCAAATCCTGAGGGATCATTGAAGAGGCCACAAACACACACATTTACATATTTTAAATATTTGGCCTTACAACATTTTTTATATAACTATCACCCATTGTTTTGCTTAATGAAAGAGACATGTTAATAACATATTATAGTCTGGATTTAATTATATTGAAGCTCTGTGTTACAGAATATCAGGTTGAGGTGGTGGTATTAGTCACGTGGTTTATAGTAAGAACATCAACAATCAAGATAGAGAAAAATGTATCTTCAGCCATTACTACATTTTCTCTGGTGTTAACACTGAATAGACAATAAAAGTAAATAGTTAGTATAAGAATGCAAAATTGTATGAAATTTTAAAAATAAATGATATGCTTTATTGTTTATATAAATATTATAGTGGTCACTAGCTTCCAAATACATTTTTTGGTAAGAATTCTGCAATCCAGGAAATTTCTGGTGTTTCAAATTGCTTACCTGGCACTGGGACATTGAAATTTATTAAAATATAATATTGAGCAGGTTAATAATTTGAGGTCAATTTCCAGTTATATTGACTTCCAAAAAGATTGTGTATAAAATCAGTAACATACTCCCTTTTTTCTTACACTCCATTCCATTTGCCTCATTTTTCTTGAGGGTTCCATCCTACCCTTTTTACCATTTGGATTACACTTTGCTATGTCCACCTGAATGTAAAATTTGGTGGAGTGAGGGTTCTTTCCTCTAACATGGCATTCTGGGCAGCCGCGGTAGAGTTCTTCTGATACTTCATTAAGAATATCAAATGACAGAGGACTGTACTTGAACAACAATTAAAATTTTATTTTATTTTCTTAAATATTTTATTTATTTATCTTTAGAGGGGAAGGGAAGGAGAGAGGGACAGAAACATCAATGTATAATTGCCTTTCATGTGTCCCCTGCTGGGAACTGGCCTGCAACCCGGTCATGTGCCCTGACTGGGAATCGAACTGCGATTGTCTGGTTTACAGGCCCGCGCTCAATCCACTGAGCTACACCAGCCGGGGCCTTAACAATTAAAATTTTAAAGGTTAAAAGAATTAAATACAGAAAATAAAATAAAATAATGAAAAAAAAAGAATATTAGGTGATATAAGGCCAGATGAGATCAGACATGCTCCCTGTGATTTAGCTAATCAACAAAACAAGCCAGCAAAATATAACCAGAGACATGAAATTAAGAACAAATTGACAGAAATCAGAGAGGAGTTTGGAGGGGATAATGGGAGGAAAAGAGGGAAGGGCCATCAAGAAACATGTTAAAGGACACATGGACAAAGCCAAAGGGAGGTAAGATCCATCGTAGGAGGAGGGGATCACTGGCGGGGGGTGGTGGTGGGAAAATGAAGACAACTGTACTTGAACAAAAAAAAATTTAAAAATAAAGAATATTAGGTGAGAGACAGAGAGGGAGGTGGTGGCAGGTGGAAGTTGGCCAACTGGAATAAATGGGTCTGAAAACAACTTGACTTTGGGTGGTGAGCCCACAGTTCAGTGTGCAGATGCTATTTTATTGACTTGTATGCTTGAAACCTGTAGGTTTTATAACAAATGTCACCCCAATAAGTTCAATTTTAAAGAGGAAAAAAGTTGAAAGTGTTGAATTTTGAAGAAAAAAATATTAACATAGATAATAAATGTTCTCATAAGGACTTGGATATTCTTTTGGCTCTTATATGCAGAATTTTTACCACATTATTTATTATATCAGTTAGCACCTTCTTTCTAAAGGGCAATCTTTTGCATGGGCATGATATACATACATTCCATTCCCTAATTGGACTCAGCCTTGACTCAGGGAGCAACCACCAGTCTTTTGAGAGGTGCACAAACTGACCTACCTTGCCAGGGAATCCTCGGTTTCCTCACAGGTATTATGTGGGAATTTGGAAGTAGCAACTCCATTTTATTAGCTATTTTCTTGCCTCAATTGATTTAAACATCGATTAAAAAGCATAAATAACAAAGTATACTTTCTAGGAGGGAATTGAGCATACTGAAAAAGAAACTTTACTAAAAAATTACAAAATATGTGTTAAAAATTCTTATTCAATGTGACTTCAGATTAAAAATGTGAATCTTTTTAAAGCATGTTTTAGTTAAAAATAATACACACAAACAGAAAAAAGTAAAAGAGAATGGTAATAATTTAAAGCCTACTTTTAATTTTGCTCTTTGAGGCTAAAACTAAAATAATTGCTCTGACATTTAAATTTGTCTAAGTTTTAAAAAATAATTAATATAATTTTCTGGAACACATCAAGTGTATAAAATAACAGTCATCAAATTCATTGTGGAAATTTATTAAAAAGTTCTCACAAAAGTTATAAACTTATTGGGCATTTTAATTATAACACTTATGCAATAAGGTTGAACTTCATTTCTAAACTTCCTATTTATGATAGTTGAATGTGGATATGTATTTATACAAATGTTATACAAATTCCTCAAAAATAATAAGAAAAAAATTTTTCTAGCCACAGATGCTTCCACCAGAGAGACAGTCAGGAAAAGCAAATATGCATGGGTATTATGAAGGCACATGTCTGAATTTCTGTTAAATAATAAGAAGAGTTAGTATATGTAAATGACAGGAATCTGGTTCCCAGATGATGTTCTGGAGTTCCATCATCTCCCCAAACTATATGTTCACATCTTGACTACAACACAATTTCTCTTTCTCTCTCTCTGTCCCTTTCTCTCTCTCTCTTTCAGTCTGTATTATATTATGAGACAAACATACTTGATTCTGTACTGAAGCGATTTTCTTGTTTTCAGAAACAATAATATGACATTAATTTTTGACTTATCTTCGCTTTACAAGTATTTTTAAACTGGGGACTTATAAGACCCCATGTTTTGCATCTGTAATGCATTAGGGACTATTACGGAAACTTTAATTGCTCATCTAGAAGTTTTACTACATTGGTAAAGCAAACTTGTTTAATAAGCTTTATCATTTCAACAACCCTCAAAATATTTAATGGAATGTATTCTGTGTTATATGTTTGATAAAATATAATGACTGAGTAATAGTAAAGTATGCATATAGAGAAAATCTTAGTAAATATGAAAGTATAAAATTGATAAGCAAAACCTTCCATTTGAATTGTATCTCTCAGGACATAAAAAGAATATTCAGCCGGTAAATGAGTAAGCAAGCATCAAATGTCAGCCTGTTAGACATCTATAAATCACAATTAAGTTGTTTTCTAATTATAAATGCCTTCCTTGGCATTTAACTCCAGCTCTAACATGTCAGGGAACAAATGTTAATATTCTGACCCAGAGATCTGGCAGCATCAGACTTGCCTGATTGTTAAGCTTACATATTAATATAGGATGTACCTTTGTTTGGTGCAAATCTGTCTCTCTTGAAGCACAGTACAATTATTCTCCTTGCCAGTTTTTCAAGTGGCAGAGCACAGCTCTCCTTGTTCAATTCTCTCTGAAGTCCATGAAGCCAAATGATACAAAAACAATGAAAGGAATGCTTTATTTAGCCATTTTAAGGGTTCTCTGGATATTGCTGAGGAGATAGGCTTCAGTTTTCACATTTTAAAACCTGCATATTAAATTTCTCTGACTTTGTTCATATTATAAAAACGGGATGGCCTCTTTCAACTATACTATCTGTGTTCTTCTTTCCAAACATCAAGTTTCGTTACATCTACTTGCCATATCACTTCACCCCGCCTGCTCAACAATAGTGTCTACCTGCCTCCTTCTTTCTTTGGCAACTTCAAATTATTTATTATAGAATTTCTGGATGGCAGCTGCATGCTGTAAAACAGTTAAAATAGTTGGCATCCTTTGGTATCATTCTGTACTATGGAAAGTAAGAGTTTAATTTATCCAAAAGATTCTCCAGTCTGTTTCAAAGAGATTTGTTTAGATGAGATAACATCATATAAAATAAAGTGTAATTTTACCGAATATATACAAACATAAATAATAGATTCTTTGATGTAGTTACAGAAATTGGGTGAGGGATTGTAAGCAAGCTCACAATCATAAAACTCATACATATATTAAGACCAGTCTGACATCGCATATATTTATAGCTCTTTAAATTATTCTTTATCTGTGCTTACCTTGCAAACCTAAAAAGAAATATCTTAGTAAAATTCTATAACATCTATTTTAAAACTAGAACCTTAGATGAGTTCTTTTATAACTTAATGAAATAATTTCTTCTCAGGTTTAAATATTAATGCATTAGCAAAAATTCATTACAGCCCGGGCTAGTGTATCTCAGTGGATTGAGCATGGGCCTGTGAAGGAAAGGGTCACCAGTTCGATTCCCAGTGAGGGCACATGCCTGGGTTGCAAGCAAGGTCCCCAGAAGGGAACACATGACAGGCAACCACACATTGGTGTTTCTCTCCCACTCTTTCTTCTTCCCTTCCTCTCTCTCTGAAAAATAAATAAATAAAATATTTTTAAAAATTATTGCAACATAAACCCTCAAAACCTCTGACTGAAAATACTTGTGGGGGTTGAGGTGGCAGGAAAAACTCCAGGCCTCACAGGAGAGTTTTTTTGGAGAGAACAGGGTCCTAGAAAACCCATCCACCTGGGAATAGGCACCAATTTGCTTGTGGGTAGAGGGAAAAGTGGCTGAAAGCCAGCTCAGAGCCCAGCAAGTGGCAGTGTTCCCTTCTGGATACCTCCCCCACATACAGTACCAAATCTCAGCGATTTGGGTTGCCCTGCCCTGGCAAATACCTAAGGCTCCACCCCTTACTATGTAACAGGCAGTCAGAGACAAAAAATATGGCCCAAATAATAGAACATATCAAAGGTCCAGAAAAAATACAACAAAGTGATAAAGAAATAGCCAACCTATCAGATGCAGAGTTCAAAACACTAGTAATCAAGTTGCTCACAGAAATGGTTTGGTATGGTATCAAAATAGAGGAGAAAGTGAAGGTTATGAAGAGTGAAATAAAGGGAGCCAACAGTGAAGGGAAGGAAACTGGGACTCAAATCAATGGTGTGGAACAGAAGGAAGAAGTAAGAAGTCGATCAGAATAGAATGAAGAAATAAGAATTCAAAAAAATGAGGACAGGCTGAGGAGCCTCTGGGACAAATTTAAATATTCCAACATCTGAATCATAGGGGTGCCAGAAGGAGAAATGGAAGGGTAAGAAATTGAAAACTTATTTGAAAACATAATGAAGAAGAACTTCCCCAATCTGGCAAAGGAAATAGACTTCCAAGAAGTCCAGGAAGCTCAGAGTCCCCAAAAAGTTGAACCCAAGGAAGCATACACAAAGGCATAGCATAATTACATTACCCAAAATGAAAGATAAGGGGAGAATCTTGAAAGCAGCAAAAGAAAAGGAGACAGTTACTTACAAAAAAATGTCCATATGACTATTAGCTGATTTCTCAAAATAAACAAAGAAGCACCTAGTAAGAATTGTTCCAAGTCATGAAAGGCAAGGACCTGCATCCAAGATTACTCTGTCTAGCAAAGCTATCATTAAGAATGAAAGGGCAAATAAAGTGCTTCTCAGACAAGGTCAAATTAAAGGAGTTCATCATCACCAAGCCCTGATTATATGAAATGTTAAAGGGAGTTATCTTAGAAAAAGAAGATAAAAAATACAAACAATAAAATGAAAATAAACTCACCACTATCAACAACTGAACCTAAAAATACAAAAAAACAAAAACAAAAACAAACTAAGCGAACAATGAACACAGGAACAGATTCACAAAAATGGAGCTCACCTGGAGGGTTGTCAGTGGGGAGAGGGAGAGGGAGGATGAGGGAGAAGGTACAGGGAAAAGAAGCATAATTGGTAGACTCAAAATAGACAGGGGGAGGTTAAGAATAGTATGGGAAATGGAGAAGCCAAAGCACTTATATGTATGGCACATGGACATGAACTAAGGTGGGGGAGTGCTGATGGGGGTGGGTACAGGGCAAATGGGAAAAACAGGAAGAAAAATGGGACAATTGTAATAGCATAGTCAATAAAGTATATTTTATAAAAGAATAACAAAATTGAAATAAAGAGCAAGTCACAGATTACTAAGCATGACTTACTAGAATCAGAAAAAAATGATATTCAGGAGGACATCTGAAGAAAAGATACCTTGTAGTAGGAGAAGATGCTAATAGTTTTAAGAATAAGCTGGGATAGTAGAAACTGAAATTACAAGGCGTCTGATGATTCAATCTTTCTCATTTGTTCATTTCTCCTCTCCTCTTTTTGTGCCTCTCTGTTTCTGTCTGTCCCCATCTCTGTTTCCTCCTCTGTCTCTCTCTGTCTTTGTCACATACATACAACCCAATACACCCATACACAACTCACTTTTCCCCTACCTGGTGCCTTGAATATTGCAACTTATGGAGGAAATTTATAAATTTTGTAGTCACATATGGAGACTAAGTCCAAATTTGGTTTACTTAGTGCTCTTCGTCATCTATAACATGACTTACTCTCTTAATTCAGAACTTCTCCCTTTGGTAAAAATTATATGTGTTCATTAAAATAAGGTGAAACAATGCAGAAATAATATATTGTCATATCAAAATAAACATGGTTTATGTCAGATCATTACATATCCAGACATCTCTATAAACACATATGTAGGTAGAAAAAGAAATAGCTACAAATTGGCTGTTTAACTAAAAGAACAAATGAATTTTTGAAAATGGATTATATATGCATGCTCCATTTAATTAAAATACTAAATTAAGTTCTGTTTTTAAGAAAATAAACAATTATATAGAAATTAACACAATTGATGGAGTTCAGTTAATATTGAAATATTTATTTAGCATTAATGAGATGATTTCAAAAATATTACTGAGTTAAGGCCCTCGTGTTTTAAACTCTATTGCAGTGTTATGTAGTATAGATTGACTCCTTGATATGAAAACTTGAGGAGATAATCAATTATCATTTGCTCCAATTTTGATAATTACATTATTTTTTAAATCTTTAACGTTTGAAATAATTTTATCATGTTTTTAGTCATATTTCCACAGCTTTTATTCTTATTAAATAGCATTCAATTTTCAGTTCTTATCTTTTAAACACAGTTCTTCCAATACTGCCTGAGTTCATTATTTTTCTTAATTTTTAATTGGTTCAATCTTTGGGTGTATGTATATAAAAGAGTAGATATATTTTATATACAATATGATTGAAGTAGTCAATAATGTGAAAAATGCTAGTGCTATAAATTTTTTTTGTTCCTAAGATGTTTTATTCTCTGCTATATTCCTTACATGTCTCATGAGATATATATAGCATTTTTAAGACTTTTATTTCACTGCTTAGATATGAAAATTTTCTAACGGCACTGACATAGGGTGGAGTACTTTTCTTGCTTAACAAATATGAAATATGTTTCTCTCAATATTTAAGGTGAAGCTCAGTTGCCACTGCTCTTTTGTATGACTATATGGATGTGGATGTTGTATGTATGTGAGAGAGTTATGACCACAAATCTGTTCATTCCTTTGAAATTTTATTAAATGTACTACAAAAGTTTCATGAGCTTTGATATTTAATTTACCCCAGTTGGGAATACTCCCAATTTCTGGTGATTCAATCAACTGAGATTAAAGTGATAGAATTTTAATTTCTGCCAGATTTAGTCAATTTCGGTTCTTTAATTCTTACTTGCTATTCATCCTTTTATGCAACTCTAATTTTCTTTTCTCTGAATTCAAGGACATTGGTAATAAATCTCAGAAATTTTTCAACTTCCAAAATTATTTCTGACATGTGGGAATAGAATTATGAACTTCTTGTGCTCCGATAGAATCTTTAGGTTCTTGCATCAATAGGTTTTTTGTTTATTTGAAGAGTATTACATTAGTTTGTAATCTTGTTTTTATGGGTTGTTTGTTGTGTTTTTTAAAGGAAGTTTTAGTTTGTTTAGTCGTTTGTATTTTTTACTGTGTTTTATTATTTTACAAGTTACAGAATATTTCACCATGTTAAAGGAAGAAGTCTATGGCCTATCTATGTTCAAACATCTTTATTCAGAATGTCCTTCCAAGCAATTTGTAAACATATATGGGATTTTACATAAAATTCTATGCTATTAATGTCTTTGAAACATGATAAACATAATGTAAATGCCTACATGTTCTGATTCCTTTATAATGCTTTCTGCTTTGTAGTAAGTGAAGGTTATGTAAGCATAGCAGTATGTGTATGGAAAAGGATGTGTGCTTTCTTGGGGTTATGCGTATTCATGTATGGGAATGTGTATACAAAAGAGGCAGTATCTACATGTGTGGAAGGATGTGCATATTTGTATAGGAGCCATGTGTGCACATACACACATGGAAATGCGTGTGTAAGAGAGAGAGACAGGATTTCTCTGTAAATGGAACTTTCTAGTATTGGCAAAATCAATAGAAAGTTGATACATACATTTCATGTTAGTGAAATTTTGGTTAGGATATACTTGTTGAGACTTTTATCAAAACTAGTATTAACTCTAGAGGTAATTAATTATAACCATACGGATATGGTTGTATTGCTTCTGCAGTATAGGTCTACTGACAGTGTACTTTGAAACTGTTAATCATGTTCTTTTTTTATTCATAATATTATACCATAGCATATTAGCTTACTATGACAATTCAGCAGCCAACTAAGCTGTCATGTTTTTTGCTGTTTAGTCTTTAACAGAACTGAACTTCACCCAGAGAGTGATGGTATTCCAGTTGTATCTTAGCATTCTTCAGTAAGAAATAAACCACTGGGGGTGAACAATAGAGTTTATGTACTTTTAACTGTAAGTTTATATGCTGTACTAAATAAAGGTCCTGGGTTAGGAGATCAAGATGGGATGGAGAAAGAGAGAGGGATATTAACTTTACATGATTGTGGGGGTTGGTAACTATCAAAATTATAGGTCAGATCAATAGATTGGAAATCCAGAAAAGGGCTTATGTTGTGGTCTTGAGTCTAAAAACCACAGTACAGCACAGCAAGTAGAAACTCAGGCACGATTTCCTGTTTTAGTTTTGGGAAGAATTTCTTCTTTAGGAAACTTGTCTGTGTTGCAAAGACCCTCAAGTGATTGAATAAGGGCACTTCTCATTGCACAAGGTAATCTGCTTTACTCAGAGTCTACTGATTATAAACATTGCTCCCATTTAAAAAATGCCTTCACAAGCCATATTTGGAGTAACCTCTGACCAAACAACAAGGCAGCGTTGCCTAATTAAATTGGCTCACAAAATGAAGAGTAATACTTTGTGATATCTGAATGTTAATAATGGTTCAGTCTCGAAACACTTATCTTCTCTTAAGACACTCTGTTTCTGACCAGTAATATGTAGCTAATGACACACCACAGCATATAGTAAATGTAATACATACATAAATGTACTTTGCATATATCTAATATGTACATATATTTTATATTAGTAGGATTTCAAAGCTGCTCAGCTGTGCAATCCTAGTAATTTCTTATTTACTAGGCTTTGTTTTCCTTCCCTGTAATATGTAATATATTGGAGTAGAAGTCCTTGAGTTCTGTTCCAGCTCTAATGATCAATAAGCTTACAGTGTCACCACTTCAGGGACATTTGCTTTCCTTATCACTCATAAAACTCCTAATGAATCTCTAAATCTACCTGTGGACAGAAGGAATGCTTCTTTGTGATCAAGCAAAAGAAGGTCCCCATTTTTCTGTTAGTGAGAATAATTTCAAGCCTGACCATCCACATTTTCTTGTCCCGTTGCCCTGGTGACTCAAGTCATACATTTGTGGGAAATAAGGTCAGCATGCAGAGAACACATTTTTTTTTTATTTCAGTGCAAATGTACTGGCCAGGATTGAGACTGAGTGGCGTATTAACTCTTCAGGATGAACATGGGAATATATGTAAAACAGTAAAATAATATAAACCTTTCATAAAAGGGTTCTACTGCCAATGAAATTGTTCACCACTTCTAATGTTTTCATTTTTCTGGTTAAAACATGCCCACATAATCTCTCCACATATATCCATCTAAATAAAATTGGCACTCAAAATAGACATGTTACAAAAAATGTCAACTGGTGCCTCATTTACATATTCCATTGTATATATGTGTGTGCTCAGAGTTAATTTAGTTCTGCCTAGACTACTGTGACTGATTTAGATGGGCAGTAATGGGATATCATCGCCAAAGCTTCTCCTGGGGTTCCTCAGCCTGTTCCAAAGCAGTCTCTTTGTGTTCACAGCCAACAGGGACATCAGCTGTACCGATAGGATTTTCTGAGCCTATTTTGGCATCAAGGTAGAGAATGTGAACATAAAAGAAGCTTTAGATATGTAGATACTCAACAACACTAAAAAAATCTGTAAACATGTTTATATTTCTTAAATTAAAAGTACTTACATCCTGAGAAAAATATACCTAAATGAACATACAAATATACATGTATCACTTTGTGCATTAGGTGACTGTTTTTTTTAAGCCAGCATAAGTGAATGTGTATGTCTTAGATTTGAAGCACTTTAGAAAAGTTCTCATGTTTTTTTTATGTTAATGGGGTCTGATGAAGTATTATACCTAACTGACCACTTAATAAAATAAATATTTTATAATGATAGAACCCCTAAACTCTTCCAACTAAAGAGCATTTAATTATACTTCTTTCATAGGAAATGTGTGCCCCGAAGTGAAAACATATCCACTAACATGTGGAGTTCAAGATTCTTTCTTGTGTGATTTAACTTTTGGTTATGCCGCTGTGTTCATAGAATGCCATTTTGTTCCTTAACCAGAAATTCTGTTGCCAAAAGTCCTAGAGGAGAACAAAAGGAAGGAAAATCTCAGATATCCTACCCAGCAACATTTTCACCAATATGTCCCCTACAGCAAGGAACATAAAGGAAAGAATAAACAAATGGGAATTCATCAAAATAAAAAGCTTTTGCATGGCTAAAGAAAACATCAGCAAAATGAAAATGGAACCAGCTGTATGGGAAATATATTTGCCAGTGATACCTTGGGCAAGGGTTTAATCTTCAAAATATATAAAGAACTCATATGACTCCACTGTAGGAAGATTAAAAAACACAGTTAAAAAATGGTCAAAGGACCTGAACAGACACTTTTCCAAGGAAGAGGTCCAGAGACATATGAAAGCATGCTCAGCATCACTAGCCATCAGAGAGATGCAAATTCAAACCACAATGATATATCACTGCTCACCAGTCAGAATGGCCATCATGAAAAAATCAACAAATAAGTGCTGGTGAGGTTATAGAGAAAAGGGAACCCTGGTATACTGTTGGTGAGAATACAGACTGGTATGGCCACTGTGGAAAACAGTATGGAATTTCCTAAAAAGTCTAAAAATGAAACTGCCTTTTGACCTGACTATTCTACTGCTGGGACTACACCCTAAAAATCCTGAAACACCATTCCAAAAGAACCCATGCACCCCAAAGTTCATTGCAATTGCACCCCAATGCAGCACAATTTACAAAAACCAAGTGTTGGAAGCAACTTAAGTGCCTATCAGTAAACGAGTGGATCAAAAAATGGTGGTACATTTAAACAATGGAATACTATGCAGCAGAAAGAAAGAAGGTGCCCTTACCCTTTGAGACAGTATGGATGGAACTGGAGAGAATTATGCTAAGTGAAATAAGCTGGGCAGTGAAAGACAAGTACCATATGATCTCACCTATAAGTAGAACCTAATCAACAAAACAAACAAGCAAGCAAAACATAACCAGAGACATTGAAGTTAAGAACAAACTGACAGTAACCACAGGGGAGGTGGGAGGAGATAATGGGCAGAAAAGGAGGAAGTGTTGTCAAGGAACATGTATAATGGACACATGGACAAAGCCAAGGGGGAGTAGGATTGAGTGTGGGAGGTGAGGATGGCTAGGGTTGGGAAGAAATGAAGACAACTGTACTTGAACAACAGTAAACCCTATTAAAATAAATAGATCTTCAGTATTTTACACAGCATTGAAATTTTGAGTTGTGAGTAAACCAAATCACTACTCATAAAAAAATTGTAAATTTACTTCCACAAGTTAGCAGATATCACATTGTGAAAAATTGGTAAAATGGAAAAAATGTGACTGTATAAAAGTCATCCAGTGTGATTGTTTATTGAAATTAGCAAGCTGTTGGTGTTTTTGTTTTGCAATGTATTTGATATTTGAACTGCATAAATTATTTCATGTTGAAAATGTTTTTTATTATTTCCACTCCTATAATTTGTTATTTTATCTTACATCCCCATAATTCCTGTAAAAATAAAATCTTGGGAGCATATAAAACCACAAATAATCTTTTGTTAGTTCAGAAATGAAAAATATATTACAGTTCTCTTTTATCTGAAATCTCTATTTTCAGGAATTTAAATAGAACTGCCTCTGTGAGTGATTATATTTATTAAAAATTATTGAATTAAGCACTGGCTACATATGCATAGTGATAACCTACTTCTTCCAAGAATAAGTTAACTTTTTATGAGGACAATCATCCTCTCCAAAGGAATACAGATTATTTCATATTTGTGCATAAATGTATTGATTTTGTTGGTAGCTGCTCCATTACTCAGCCCTTGCCTATTCATTTTGTGAGGTAGTAGAAGTTGAAGAAAAGCAGACAAATTTTCACTCCAGTTTCCCCCATTATTAGGCAATATTTTTATGTGTGTGTTGCTATGTATAGCACAGCTTGCTATTTCCTTTGAGCATTTTTATGGAGTAAAAGGATTATTGTATTTTAAAAGCAAGATAGATTTTAGTATTTCTTTCAATGTTGAGATAACAGAATCAGATACCCTGAACTTAAATGATAAAACTATATTGCTGCATTACTCCATCTATAAGGAACTAAAGATACTGGAGCAAAGGCATAAAGAAATGTTTCCAAATAAATGGGGTGATTTCTTCACTTTCAGAAAGCATATTGATAATGTTACTGCTGCAGTTTTTTTCTGGGAAAATGGGCAACCAAAAAATCCTTCTGGAAGCTTTAGATATAATGACCATGTAATTTTGGATTAAGCTAGGTACTTTTGAAAAGAGAGGAGTGCTTTGTAATAAAAAGAAATAAACTAAGACCACTAACTGGTCCACACTGTCTTTTTTGCTTTAGACAGTTGGGAGACTGGTGATGAGATTCATGGGTGCCATTTTATGTCATAGAGTAAGCACTCAATGCATGCCTTTAAGCTAAGCACAGAAATTTAATTTGGGTTGACTAAATTTTAAGATTTTATTGATTTATTTTTAGAAAAAGGGGAAGGGAGGGAGAAAGTGAGAGAAACATCTATGTTGATTGCCTCTCATGTGCCCCCTACTGGGGACTTGGCCCACAACTCAGGCATGTGCCCTAACTGGGAATTGAACTGGTGACCCTTAGATTGCAGGCTGGTGCTCAATCCACTGAGCCTTGGCTAAATTTAATTCCTGGCTCTACCATTTCCTGGATGTTCAACTTTGGGCAAGTTATTCCGAATTTTTCTATGTCAAACTTCTCACTGAATTATTGGGATAAGAATAGTACTCAATCTCTTGGTGTCATGGGGTATTTTAGTAATATTGTATACATCAAGCACTTAGAACAATGCAAAGCATTTATAATTCAATCAGTAATAGTTACCTCTATCAGAATACTTTTTTTGCAGGTATTATTATTGACTATAGAAACTTCAGAATAAATAATTTAAAATTGCCACTATCACTGTTACACAATTATTTACTAGGAACTTATTTTCACTAGCAAAAAGAGCCAGAGTAAATCTTTTAAAACTTTCTCATGCCTATCCATCATAGGTGAAGTAAAATTGAGTCTTCACCTACAACCCGTGTATAAAAATAATCTTGGAAATCTATTTTTCTATTTCTCTTTCCATTGCTGAACTCTGCACACAATACGCCATGTTACAGTTTGTTTGTGTTTGTTGTTTGTTTGTTTTTTAAACATGTCGCATTCTAAAACTTTCAGGGCCTTTGCACTTGAGGTTTTCTCACATGGAGACCCTTTTCCTCAAATCCTCAAACTAGCCACTATATTCAGGTTTCTGATTTACTCCCCATGTGAGAAATGACCTTCCTAACTCCCTTCTGACTACTCTGTTTCCTCCCTCCCTCCCTCCCTCCCTCCCTCCCTCCCTCCCTCCATTCCCTCCTTTGGCATGTGCCACACTATCCAACAGTATGTGTCTGTGTATATTATCTTTGAGTTGCACAGTGAGTTAATTTCCCAAATAAACTATGCAGTTTTCCAAATATACTAGAAAAAGTAGTTTATTTGGGGATGTATAAGTGCTTCATATGAAAGCTTTCTTTATCACATGCAGCGAAGTTGTTTGAACCTCCCTCCCAGATCATCCATATTGAAAATCCACTTTCTCATATGTTGTTGAGCAGTATGTTCAGAGAACTTAAAACATGGTCTATGTAATTCATATTTGTTGTCTTTTCCAACTAACTGATAATAGCAATTAAAATAGCTCTATAATAATGTGAAAGGTGTCAACAAGCCTAACAGCAATTTAGTAAGGTGAAGTTGTGTTCCATCCGGTCCTTTCATGCTGAAAATCAGGACTTGGCTCCCAATGAAGAGAAAAGGGATGAAATATAGTTGATTTCAATGGCTGTTTACAGAAAATTGCTTTTCCTCTCACTGTCTATTTCACAGACTTTAGGAAAAATAATTAAAACTGAAAAGTACAATATTGCACATTTAGCAGAACAGACACTTATGAGGTCAAGACTCAAGAAGCTAATAAAAATATTTTCAATGGGTCATTTAGTTACTGGTTCAAATATTGCCCAGTAATCCTATTGCCCAAATAATCCTAAAGGATTATTGGATGTTACCACATGTTGCTTGTTTGACAGCGTGTGGAAAAATAAAACAAAATATTTGGTCTAGTGTTTCTGAGTACATATTCGAAAATTATTATAAACATTTTTACTCTGGCTACCGGACTCACGTAAGACAGTAGCATTTTCATACTGAGTGACTGACTGTTTTCTAGAGAGCACTTGGGCCATGTCAGTGACATTGGTAATGTAGACGTCACTCCCCTATTAGAGAAGCCACTGTCATCCAGAGGTGAACTGGCTGGCTGGCCATCTGCTACCCTAAGACATTTCCTGGCATCCATTTCCTACAACACATGTATTCCCATATGTGCACTTGGAGTCCAGCTCCTGGCATTTCTAAAGTCCAAACAGAGTCTTCTTAATGTGTTTTCAGGAAGGAAAGCAAATAGCTTGCATCTCAAGAGACAAATCCTGGTGACTCCTTGTGTTCGTATGGAGTACTATATCCTGATTCTGAGTCCACACCCAACTTGAGTAGAAAGGATTACTGGCATTAGTAAGTTATACCTTCTACAGTAGGAAGGGCATTCATATACTTTCTTTACATCTGGTTTCCCTGTTTTAGATAAGCCTCTATTTTATGACTTACCAAGTGGGGAAAATGAAGACATTTTGATGCCTCCTTCTTAAATTTTTACTGTAGATTTTAAGATGTGTATTGACATCTTAAAATCCTGTAGACTATTTGGAGATACTATAGAACATTATAGCTCATTGCTTACTAAGTTTTTACCCCAACACTACAATTTTGTTTTTAAGTGTAAACCAAATTTGATTTTATAAATCTCTTTTTTTCATATTTCATATATATGCCCATGATTTTGTATACTTCTTAAAAGTATTCAAAAATGATTTTTTGGGGTGGGCTAATCTCATTTCAATTTTTTTCCATTGTGTCTTTCCATTTTATATTTTACTCACACATCCACTATTTTAAATCAATATTGAATATTAACTTTTATGTGATTAGCTATGCTTTTATTAAACTAGCAATGTAAGGAAGAATTTCTACAAAGCAATCTAGGATGCTTGAAGATATCAGATCTGCGGACTTTTTAGCTTATCCAGTTAATAAATAGTAATGGAGTCTCTAATAAGGAAATTAGGTCCTTTGCTAGGCTCCCACAATGCAAATATAAAAAAAATATACAGTCTTTACCATGAAAGAATAAATACTTCAAATACTAATGTAGGATGTACAGAAAGAATAACTAACTCTATTAAGACATCAGGCAATGTTTTACTGGAGAGGAATACTCTGTCATGGAAGTTTATTTTTAACTGAAAGCTCTAAGTGCTCACTGACCATATTAAAAGTGATGTCAGTAAGGACTTACATGTGCAAAATATCACTGAAGGTAAGGAGTTATAGCAATAGGCCCTATACTTAATGAATATATTATAGAGAATATGGTGCTTCCTGATGTTTTATATGTTTAGTGCACTATGTAGCATGTCTATAAATTCATTGATTAATTTCATTTCTAGCACACAGAAAAAATAATATATTAAATGATATTTGATAATTAGTCAAGCTGGTTACAGCGAAGGTTTGCTACATAAAGAGTATTTCAATTGTATAAGTAGGGCATTTTTCAAAACAGAACACTTTCCTGTTTTGAGGAGAAAAAAATGGTGATAGTATTTCCCCTCATATATTTTCTCCCTCTGCATTTTCTATGAGGTTTTGGATTAAATGAAGGTCTGTTTTTGTTTGTTTGTTTATATTTCATGAAGATAAAAAAGAGCACATCCAAGCAGCTAAAGCATGCTCCATCAAGACACAAGGTCAGTCAAAACCACATCTACTACCTTCTTGCCTTCCATACCTTATCTTTCCCATTTCTCCCTACTCTAAGAATTTTTAGTTGACATACATCATAATTAACGATGGAGATATCTGGTGACTTGTACAGTAATCACAGTAATGGGTGGAGAGTACCTTCTGCTGCACTTGTGAGGCCAGGTTGTTTTTGCTCCTTATTCTCAAGGTAGCAGGTGGGAAAGAGCCCCATATAGGTGCTAGCTGCCTTCCATCTTTATCTTGGTTGGTTCCATTATTTTCTGGGGTTTTTTTTATGTGTTGGACCTTGAAAAATGACAGTAACTTGGGTCAAATAGGGACTTTTGCTTTTTCTTTCTGTTTTCATTGTATTAATTACAATTTAACAACCTCTGCCATAGTGAACTTTAATATGTATATTCATATACACATTTAAACCCTACAACAGCACTTTGGAATCCATAAACAAGTTACAAGTTTATACATAAACTGAGAAAACTGGAGAGTTTTACAACAGCATCCCTGTGGAAAATCTTCCACAGGCATTTACACAGAAGATGTAAGACTTTCCTTGGATATCTGGGAACAGCAAACAGATAGTACTAATATAATTTGATGGTAGAAATATAGCAAGTTTGGTAATATGCTAGACAAGTTGTAGATTTATAAGCATTGAAATTAAAGTTTTTTTTCTTTTCTGTTATAACCATGACACACAGGAAAGATAATTGTATAGACTTTTCAAAGAAGAGTCTAAAAAACTCTAAATCTAGTATGACTTCTTGGGTTGTTTGAAGCTTTTCAAGGACAAGTATTTTTAATCTATGTTTTTCCCTTACAAACAATTTTGTTAGGTTTCCCTAATTTTAAATTGCATGCAGGAGTAAGCTTCCATTTCATAAAATGAGGTAGAATAGCACGATTATGTATGAGACTTGTTATCAAGTGGCTTAATTTTTACTGACAAAGATACCAACAGCATGGAATAACCATTATTAGCTTTGGTTTTAAGATCAGGGAAAGTGAAATTTAAGTCTGACATTTCCTGCCTGCAATGACTCCTCAGTCCCTTCTATGCTGCATTTGATTTAGCGTGAGTAAAATGAATAGAAAAGGTACTTATTTCATAGGGTTGTCATAAGAAATAGTTGCAGAATATCTGTGAAGTGCTTAGAACAGTGCTGGAAGGTTGTCAGTGTTATTAGATTTTTACTGTTAGACATTCTGAGTCTATTCCCTCAGCTATAAAATAAACATAGTATTATTATCTTTCCAAAGGTAAGCTTAACATGAAGCTCCTCCAGTGGAAGTTTTAGAACATCTTACTCCCAGGCAGTGCTGCGCCAACCATATTGGGTTCTAATGTGAAATGAAAATGCACCCCCTGTGTTTGTATGTGTATCTTTGCATATACTTTTTGTCAAAATATGATATTAAAATATTATTTATCTTATTTAACTTGATTAGTTAATTACTGGTGGTTCTCAAATTTGGCGATCAAAGTGGGTGCCTCACTCACTTCACCTAATTCTAGCCCTAATCTCAGAATAGTTATGATTAGTCATAAGGCAAATGGATATTTTAACTTTCCAAAATCTTACCATTCCTACAAAGTAGAAACTTGGTGAAGAATTTACCAAATTTAATAACAATACACAAAATTTATATGGTGAACCTAATGAAACTTTGGAGCTAGCAAAAGCAACAATAAAAACATGAATCATAGTTACTAGAAGACTGAACTATCTTTCAGTGATCACTAGAGATATTGATATTACAAAGTTGTGGTCCTATTAAAAAGTGATAAAAGATAACGAAACCAAAATATATAAGAAAAATAAGTATTATTGATTTATATCATGTGTGCCCTTTTATTTTGAAAATACAGTTGTAGATATTGTAATACTAGTGGCAAAAGCCAACTATTTAAAAATGTAATTAGTCATAATTTTTCTCATGTGAAATAAATTTTCACATTTTTAAAGCTGAATGTAATTTCATTAATTAATTTTGTAATTGTAGTGGACATTAAATATTAAATATTATATTAGCTTCAGATGTACAGAATAATGGTTAGTTATTTCTATAACTTATAAAGAGATCCCCTCAATAAGTCCAGTGCCCAATGGTACCATACATAGTTATTGAAATATCATTGCCTATAATCTCTAAGATGTGCTTTGCATCCTTATAACCATTCTGTAATTGCCAATTTGTACTTCTTAATCCCTTTACCTTTTCCCCCGGTCCTCCACTCCACTCCCATCTGTTACTTTTTATCTACTTTCTCATTTGTAAAATTGTACTTTAATAGAGGCAGAAATTTTATATATTTTTAGACCCTACAAAAATAGAACTTCCACTATACCTACCACATTGAGGTTCTAATATATATATATAGGTCAGTGAAACAAGGTGTGTTCAAAACACAACACATTTTGCTATGTTGAAGATTTGATGCTTATGTGCTCTATTGTAAATATGCATGCAAGCATAGAACTTTAAAATACTGATATAATTTGATCATAGGTAGTAGGCTTCTGAAAAAAGGCTCTCTTCATTGGAAAGCAAAATATAGTTGTATTTAGTTGTCAATATTTATCTGGAATTAATTAAGATTGCCTAAGAAGATATGCAAAGATGTGACATTAGTTTCATAAAAAAGGTAGATATTTGTCAGATGTATTTTATGTTGTATGTAGCATGTTCCATGCAAGCCTTTAGCGGTTTATTTAAAAATGCCTGAGAAACATTAAGCAAATGCTTTTTAAAGCCCTTTGGGAGCCTTTATGTAAACTGCTTACATTTTTCTTTTTTTTTTTTTGAGTAAAATTTTATCATACATAAAGTTAACATATCTCATTAATTAGGGAGGGGTGCTCAATTGATGAAATGGGGCTTTAACTATAAATGCAGATTTTTGTATCTATTTGAACACCATAATACAATGATTCTTTAAACTTCAGGTTCAACAAATTTTAGTTTCCTGAGCTATATGTAGCCTATGGTACTCATACAAAAGCAGCAGGATATTTAAGTAATATTTGAAATCATATGGATAGTGTTTTAATGCTATATAATATAAAACATAGCTTATAAAGTCAACACTAAAATTTATTTATCTTGAAAATTTTTTAAATAATTCAACCAGCAAGACCAATTTTACTCAGCATGATTTCTTTCAACTTTAAGAACAACTTTTACAGAAAGAATCAAAGAAAAGGATGAAAGAATCTCACATTCTTGCATCCAAAAAGACCAAGCAAGAACACGGTAAGGAGTAGAAATGTCAGTAAGAGGAATGTCACGATACTCTAAGGAATAAAACTGTGCTTCATGCTGATGAAGGAATTCCTTCATGTAGAACATGGTGATTGGAAAAAGTAACTCTAGGAAAGCCATGGTGAGTTTTGGAATGTGAATACATATTTGGGTGTATGTTTGCATGGTATTTGTCATATCTCAGATTGCATCAGATGGATATATTGAGTGAGTTCCTCTTAATCTGCTAAGATTATTTTCCTTGATTCCATTAGAATGATTTCTCTAAAAAAGATGGCAAAACTTTTCACACATGTTACATAATCATAGACCTTGATGATGATTTACTAGCCATCACTCGAATTTTTTTTTAGAAAACTTGTGTTGGCTGCAGTTGATACTACCTCAAAGTATGCTTTCTCACAAGTTTAGAAGATACTCATTTGCATTATCAAGGGATAGGTAATGAGAATAGAAAAAGTATTCTAGAAAAATACGTAGTATCCCCTTTTCTATGGAGAAAGAGAGTCATTGATCTTAGTCACACAATGTGTTTGAACTTAAATGTATTTGCCCTGGCTGATGTAGCTCAGTGGATTGAGCGCAGGCCTGTGAACCAAAGCATCACTGGTTTGATTCCCAGTCAGGGCACATGCCTGGGCTGCAGGCCATATCCCTAGTATGGGGTGTGCTAAAGCAACCACACATTGATGTTCCTCTCCCTCTTCTTCTCCCTCTCTTCCCCCGCTCTCTAAAATATAAATAAAATCTTTAAAAAAAAGAAACTTAAATGTATTAAATGTATCACTTCCAAAAAGTACTCACAAGTAACACACTAAAGGAAGGTGATCTTTTTTTGTTGGGGTGATAGCTTGCTATAATTTTTGTATGATATATATAAGTCTTCTTTATATCTGTGTCTTTATTTCATATTGCAGGTTGCTAAACTAAGGATAAAAAGTTATAGAAAAACATTAGTGAAACTAAAAATGTTTTAAAAATTTATATAAAATAATTTACATAATAAATTCTATGACTGAGTCTTAAGAAACTAGCCTTGGAAATCATGGACATTGTAATATCTAAAAGTCTTTTAAAATGAGACAAACATAAAAGCTTTTAATTTTTTTAACTCAACTATCACTTGTAAAAATGAAAAATTAATTGTACATGTTTCCAATTTAAATAGGAAATTATTATGTTGATACAAAACAAAACAAAAAACCTTTCACAACTAAAATATTTTTTAAAAGAAATGGTTTATTAGGCTATTACTATCAAGAAAAAAACAGGTCCTAGGGCATGCAGTGTTTTTATCAAAGCCTGATATTTTAACCCGTCTCTCTGTGTGCATTAGCTGAAAGAAATGCATGAGCAGGAGTTAGCAGTATGGAGTATAATGCTAAGTGAAATAAGTCAGGTGGTGAAAGACAAACACTATACAATCTAACCTATAAGAAGAATCTAATGAACAAAATAGAGCCACTGGCATGGAAACATAAAACAGTGATAGTGACCAGAGGGGAGGGAAGAAGGGGATAATGGTGGAAATATAGGAAAGGGTCTAGTTAAAAAACACGTATGAATATCCCACAGACATGGACAACAATGTGGAGATTGACTGTGGCAATGGGGGGTGGGATGGGAGGGAACAGCAGGAAAAATTGGAACTACTATAATAGAATAACAATTTAAAAAGTCTTAAAAAACAAAGGAGCTTTATTAGTGAATTGGTGAATGTGGTATGTGGGCAAGCTTATGTTCTAAAGCCCTAATTCCCCAATGTCATGGAGGTTACAGATTACATAGGGAAAAATCACAAGACACTGTGCTTTAGATGGTTTGGGGTAGTGGTCAGAGCTGATTGGTGGAAATGAGGTAAGGGTAATAAATCACTTCTTCAGGTCTTGAGGACAGCTCTGGGTCTGTTCTGGTGCCCCTCTGTTTGGTTTCATGGAAGAGTAGCCAGGAGCCATTCCATTTTAGGGCTTAGGAACAGAAACACACTTAAGTCAAGATGTTATCTTTAGCCTTGGGGAGGTCCAGCCCTTAAGACATTTAGTCAGGTCCTGACTACTGTCTTTTTCCTCAGTAGATGGTTGATTATCCAGGGGAAAGGCTAGGTCTGTGAGTGTTGTAGAGAGGGATAGAAACTTGATTTCAAAGCTAAAAGAATCAAAGTCATACGGACCCTCCATTTCAGTATGAACCACCAGCAACATGAGTAGGTAAAGAAGACAAACATGTCCCCTGTCCTGAAGTTCACAGGCTCTTTTATGGAAAACGGTTTAGGGAAGAAAGATACGAGTTGTTTTCAGAGAATTTACATTGGCTGTAGATAAAAGGGATGAAAGATGAATTGGGGCTGCTAGCTCAGGGGTAGCTGCAGAGAGCCCCCAGGGAAAAAGTGTTCGCTCTTACTGACTGGGTATGGGCAACGGATTAGAAAGTTCTTGGGAGCAAGAAGTGAAGGCTCCCAAGACACAATGGCAGCTGGCTATTCTCTTCTAAATAGTCTTGCAAATAATCACCTGGAAGTTATTTCAAAATTCCAACGTACATTCAGGAAAGCAATCAGTCTTTTGTTGGCTTTTCTTTGTAATTGTTAGCTCAGTAACCTTGTGTCTTCCACCCTCTGGCCCACTGTAATTTAATTCAGTTCATCTCAGAATGTTCTCATTGTCAGTTGAATATGAGCAAGCATTATGAGTTTAAGTACCCAAAATATAAACAAGGAAGATAAGGTACACCAGGTGAATTTTTTTTGCATATAAGATTTTGAGAGTTGCTATTTCCTTATTATATTACTTATCATAAATTTCTAAAATGTAATTTGAAGGACCCTGAATATTCTAAATGAAATGGACCTCATGATCAAACCGTTTTACAAGTATTTTTTTAGTGCTTGTAAGTACTTAATTGTGTCCCTAGATACTCTTCTAAAATAATTTATAGTTTCACAAAAATCAGTGTTTTAGTTACACTGGTTGTGTAAAAAATAAACTAAAAAACACAATGACTGAAATTAACAATAAAAAGTAATCTAAAAACATAATGAGTAAAATTACCAATATCCTAAGAGCTGGACCTCCCTCAAGGCCTTTGTGAGTAAAGGAATGTTGGACGTTCTCAGCCAGCAGTCCCGGCCCAGGGGATCCAATAGAGTTGTCGACAGATGGTAGGTGGAGCTAAATTTGGAGTGAATACAGCAACTGAGAGAGAGGTCTAGGCATACCTTTCTCTTTCAGTGATGTCAAAGACTCTTCATCCAATCTGGGTGGCCTAATTTGGGCTTCCAAACAGCATGACAGTAGTCAGACTGTTTACATGACAGTTTAAGATTCCATGTGAAGATATGGAGAGAACATGTACAGCCTCTTACTACAAGTCATGTACTGTTACTTCCACTGGATAACAAGTCAGAATAACAAGCCAGCATAGATTCAAGGGGAAGGATCATACACTCTACTGCATAACATGGAGTGACAAAGAGAAGTTATAAGAGGAACACATGTGATGAAATACACTGCTGTGGCTGTCTTCGGAAAGCACAGTTTGCCACATCTAGTAATCACTACATAGTTTTACTCAACGGCGGTTGTTATTCAATATAATTCTCTTTGCAAATAAAAATGCTTCCCTTAAAAAGCATTTCATTCTAAACATACACTTGTCACATTAACATTTTGATCCTAGATATTAATTAATGCATTATGAGGGATAGGTAGATTAAATTAAAAATAATTTGAGCTAAATAGGTACAGGGATGATTTGTTTTAAATGAAGAAAAAGAATAATGGGATGTGAATTGTGGATTTTTGATATATCAAACTTTGGAATAACAACTAAGCATGAAGTTGTATGCTAGAAATTAAGAGGATATAAATAATAGTGAAACATATTCCCTTCCTTAATATATTTTATCATCTTCTGAGGTATTTAGGCATATCATTACAATTCAGGATAGAATAAAATGTATTTTTATCATATATATGAATATAAGGTGAATAGTAATATTAGTAATAGATACAGATAAGGTTAATAAAATGAAAAGACCTGGGTGTTAGTGTTATTGTGTGAGGTGTTTTATCACTCGATAACTCTGCCATTTTAAGTGTGGAAATGGGATGATGGACATGCTTTATAAGAATACCTTGTGTAAATGATATATGTGGGTCTCAGTAATCTCAAAGGCATAGTGTATAATTCATGTAAGATGGATGTAATGCAAGTGAATTGATTGAAATTACCATAAGTTTCTCATCTCAGTACTATTTCACTGATCATTTTACCAAAAGAATTATCTCAGTGGTAAAGATCCAGGGCTGCAATGTTGAAGTGATGAGCTTGGCCAAAGGATTTATCTTTCCCCTTTTAACAAATGAATACTCAGTATGGATTTTTTAAACATTGAGACAATTAATAAAGATGATTGAGAATGTGAATTTTAGAATCAGGCAGACTGATTATCTTTCTCTACCTTTTAGTGGTTATATGGTCCCCGGTACTTAACTTAACATCATTAAGTCTCAATATCCTCATTCTTGGAATGCATATGATAATATTTACTTTAAAAGACTTATGGTAATGGTGCTATGAAAGGTAGCTCTGCGATTATTATTATTATAGCTTCTAAAGCTATTTTTCAAATGTAGTATACTATGATCACTTTCACAGAGATATAGGTTTTATTACATTATGTTCTCAATTAATTTTCTAAAAATTTATTTTAATACATTTGAATATATTTAATATTAGAACTTTAATGATTTCCTTGTACATTAAATTGTATTTAAAAATTATTGTATTGTTGTTCAATTGCAACAACAGTTGTCTGCATTTACCCCCCACCTCTCCCCACCACCCCAGTCATCCCCACCTTCCTCCCTTGCTTCCACCTCCCCTTTGATTTTGTCCATGTGTCCTTTATAGCTGTTCCTGAAAACCTCCCTCACCTCCCCCTATTATCCCTTCCCACCTCCCCTCTGATTACTGTCAGAGTGTTCTTAATTTAAATATCTCTGGATATTAAATAGTATTTTAATGAAGCTGATCATAGCTAAACCTAGTCTAGTACCAAGATTGGTTTGAATGACAGCTAAAGTTTAGGTTACTTTCACATTAGTTAAGTACAGAGAAACCAATGAGTTAATTTAAAAAATACTCAGAAGGATACAACTAGTTTTATAAAGATGAAAGTAAATATGTGAACTTCCCTTGAGTAGTAGCACAGCAGTAGCCCATGAAGTATGAGGAAGGACCTCTGAGGTCATTGGAGCTCAGATCTGTGTAATTACTGCATTTTGTACCATCAGATAAAAGCCATGTAGGGGCTGGGACACTGTTACTTAAGAATCCATTTTGTAACCAAATTAGGCATATTTCTGACCTTTGCTATATATTTATAATCAATTTTTTAAATTGCAACATTGGTCCTACAGCAGATCTACTGTTCTGGCCTGTGGGGAGGTATTCAAATTTGCTTACAATTAATTCCACACATTGTAATTTATTTTATTAATTTTAAAACACTAAAGGTAAATTCCTTTGGCTTTTATTTATTCTCTTAGGAATGACTAAATAGACTGTTGAATTGAAAACACATTTTTTTTTCTGCACACATAAATCAAAGTTTACAAAAATTCCTTAGTTTCTCATTCCCCTTTGGAAAAAACATGTCCACAAGTGTGGCTTGTATTTTGACTCAGTGGTTTATGTTAGCTTTCTGTTATTATGAAATACTTATTTCCTAAACAACTAATGAAGTGCCTTCAAATGCTTATAATGTAATAATTGTGTCTTTTTCCCTCACTCAGCATTTTGTAGAACCTCAAATGATTCACTAGATTTCAGTTATATCTATTACTAATTATTCTGCATGTACTGCAGTCCTGATATATGAAAGAGACAAATCGGAGTTTAAATATTAGTTTTTGTATCCATTTATATAATTATATATAAATAAACTTTAAGTATCTTCTATATGCCAGGCTTTGTCTAAGTACCAAGAATACAATGCTTAGGGATCCAGAATCTGTTGCCTCCAGTTCATGGAGTGAATATTTACACTGCAATGATGTACATTAGGATAAAGAAGTATTGGTTCTACAAGTGCACAGAAGTGGCATTTGACTTAGATCTGGGTGATAAAGAAACTGTCACACTGTTGACTTTAGCTGACATGTAGAAGATTCAATGGAGTAAATAAAATTTTCAAGTCTGGCTGATAGGACTGTGCATGCCAAAAAAAGTGTCTAAGGTATATGAGAAAACAAGTAGAAATAATAACATATTTAATGGGGGGACCACAATGGTATACTTCAGTTGATATATAGAATATGAAGGGGACAAGAGGACAACAGGAGTTTTTATTCTGCCAAAGAGAGTGGTAAACAAATCAAACAAGACCTCTTAAACTATTGAAAGGACTTTGTCATTTACTAGCTTAAAGTATTGCAAGATTATTTAACTTTTCTGAATTCAATTTTCTCTTTTCTAAAAATGGAAATAATAATGACTACTGCTATGAATCAACTGTTTGTGTCTTCTTAAAAATCTTTATGTTGAAGCTCTAATTCCCAGTGATAGTATTTGGAGTGGGAATTTTGAGAGATAATTAGGGTTAGTTAAGTTCCTAAGTATAGATCCTGTATGATAAGATTGGTGCCTTGTACATGGGTGAATAGACCAGAGCGCCTTCTCTCTCTTCATCATGTAAGAAAGGTAGATGTCTGTAAACCAGGAAGAGGGCCTTCACCAAAAACCTAACCAACTGGGACCCTAATCTCAAACTTCCAATTTTTAGAACTGTAACAAATGAATGTTTTTTATTTAATATACTCAGTCTATGGTATTTTTGTTATAGTTATAGCAGCCCAAATTAAGACAACTACATTGAAATATTATTGCAAGAATAAAAAATTATACACAAATATTTTGTTATAAGACCTTACACATTGCATACACATGCTCTTTATGTATTGATATTTCCATACTTTCTGAATCAAGTGAAACCATTATTTCAAATAGATTCAAATAAACAAATACCTTTCAGCCATCCGCTCTGTGCCAATCACCATGCCAGAAGCTGGGATATAATACAAAGAAGAGTATGGTCCTGTCCCTGATCTTCTTAAACAGATGGTCCTATGGATGAAGCCAATACTAAACAACATATCTAAGAATAAATAACAAAATATACACTGCTATGGAGGCACATAAATCGGGTTATAACATATGCTAGTTTTATTGTCCAGAAGCTTGCAAAATTTAAGTGAAATTTGGGATCTCAGAAAAATTAGTTGGGCATAATATATGTGCAGAGTGTAGGCTGGAGACTAAATCATTTCTTTACAACAGAAATAATAGTGTGTTAGCATGACATGAGTCTTGAGTGACCATACTATGCTTTAATTAAGTAAACAGCACTCAGAGTTGCTAACATGTATATGGTCGGGGGGGAGTTAAATGAAATAAAACTGAAAGAGAAGAATAAAGCCAAGTTTTCAGACATTTCAGAGAACATTAATGGAGTCTACATGGGGTGAGACTTAATCAGGCATTTGTGTCAGGTGTCACTTTGATTGTGATTATGCAGAACAGATTGAAGGAAGGCAAGAATAGAAGTGATGAGTGGGCAGATGCTTGCTCTAGGCTTAAGGAGCGATAATGTGGTACAGAAAGGATAGAGGATAAAGGGCAGATATCAAATATGTTTAGGAGTTATATTTAATAGCATTGATGTATACTTGATAGATGTAATGTGAGAGAATACTAGGAAGCATGATTGGCTTCCAGATTTTCAACTCAAGTAAATGTGCTTCAGACTACCTTTTATGAAAAGGAAGAACTCAGGACCATATAAACATTGGAGGGGATAGTGGAGAACTTGGAGTAATTTCAATTTTTGTTTGAGTTTTGGCACATCCAAATGGATGCATCTAATACACAGATGGTATATGGAAATGGAGTTCTTCTGCTCTAGAGGTGAAAACTTGAGAGTCATCTGCTTCGCTGGCAAATTCTTTTATTGGAATGGGAAAAACCCTATGGGGGTGAGATTTGGGACACTGAAAAGAGTGCATGGGGTAGAGTCTACATGTTTTTGGAGTTTAAATGAAGGTCTAGAAAGAAGAGCCACTAAAGGAACAGCCACAGGCACAGGAGAAAACCAAGAGAATGTGTTTTCTGGCGATCAAAGAGAGTAGACTCTAGTGGTAGAGATTGTCAGAGGTTCTGAAATGTGCTGAAATGTCAAGGAAAGAAAAGGTTGAAGATTAAGACATCTGTGAGAAGAAGTGAGCTATTTGATAGGTGCTAGAATTCACATTTTGTGTTTGAGCAGTAAGTGGAGGGTCAGGACAATCTTCTGGAAAGGAGTTTGCTATTTAAGGAGAGGTAGAAGGGAGTGATAGCTGGAAACAACTGATTTTTTTTTTCTTTTGCTATACCTCTTTGTTTGTTGAGCTGGAGTTGGGAGAGGTTTGAAAATCTGAGAGAGAAACATTCTTCTTGATTGAGTATGATTTCTGATATTTGGGCTTGTGCATAAACATTTTACAAATAATGCTTTTATAAAACTTCTACCATTTTTGTTAGTTACCTGTCCTTCTTGATAAATTAAAAATTATAAATATGCCTATAAACTTTGGAGAAGGATACACAGTTAAGTTTTCTTAGAAATTTGAGGTCTATTCAAGTATGTTTATAAATGTTATATGAGATAGCAAGTGAAGTATTTAAAAAATACTACTCTGAGCATGTTTTCAAAAACTACCATTTTGAAAACAAGTGATAGCATCTATTTCTTTCAGCTTATACTCTAACCTAATCAACAAAACAAACAAGCAAGCAAAATATAACCGGAGAGATTGAAATTAAAAACAAAGAGTCAGTAACTAGAGGGGAGGGGGAAGGGGAAATGGGAAGAAGGGGGAGGGTTTTCAAGACCACCTATAAAGGACACATGGACAAAACCAAAGTTGGGTAGAATCAAGGGTGGGGAGTGGGGGTGGCTGGTGTGGGGGGGAGTGATGGGGGAAATGGAGACAACTGTACTTGAACAGCAATTTAAAAATGTGAAAAAAAGACTATCAACTTTACTTACTATTTTTTGAAATAACTCAAAGAATACCAATACATTTTTATAATGTTAATCATATAGCTATCACTGTTATTGCTGAATGCACTATTTTATAAAAATCGCTAGCCCAACAAAAGTTAAAACAGAAATGTATAGTTAAAAATCCCTCAGAATTGGCATTCTCCATAAAATCAACTAAATCAAATAGCCCATCGATGCTTGGACCCCTAGACAACGTATATGTATTTTTTCCCAAAACGTTTTCTGAGGTAAAATATATTTCACTTAATTGTGTGAAAATGCTGTTAGAAACAAGTGCCTAAAGAATGTGCTCAGATTTGTTTATGTTGCAAACATTGTGTTTCACTTATTCTTTACATATTTCATGTAGTTGCAGTGTATTTCAGAAACTTGTTAAGAAAGTCACAGAACACCTATAAAATTTTTATGGAAATATAGTCTTCAAACTTTCAACTACAATTGCATAATGGAGTACTCCTACTTATATGTTAGACAAATACTTTTTGTTCTTCCATTTCTGTGGTATGTGCTACAATGTTATAATCTTATTAAGAATGGCCTGGCTGTTTTTATATCACCCTTAGGTTTGAAAAAATTGTTAAAATAGAAGTTCATCCACTGCTAACTAACTGTAATCAGTCATTTTCTCAATAGTTGATCTGATTTAGGAGTCAGGTTGCAAATTCAAATTCTACTTGTATTACAGTTCTGTTATCTGGTAATTTCTGCTATCAGTGCAAAAATAACATCAGCTCCCATGTATATTTTCCCACTAAGGACCTTCAATGACATAGGGAAGCAGAACATATTCATTTTCATCTTGGAGGTTGACTCTTGATTTCTTTCCTTTATATTGTTTGACTTATTTGAGGGTGAGGGCTAGGCTAGAAAATGTTAAGATCTTTTGAAGAGATTTGGGTACCAACAAAGCTAATAACATTATATGATTTTTGTAATATGTTTTACTATATGAATCATGTGATATACATGTAAATATGTGCTTGTTCCTTCAGAAGGGGAAATTACTTGATTATGTATTAGAGCCTCCTCTAATAATTACAAATGCTGGTCAAAAGTTTTGAAAGAAATATATACATTGGAAGTTGTAAAATGTTGTCTAGAAAGATGCATGATGTCCATGTCTGGTAGATGGGCAGCCAAGCCACCGATGCAGTGATGCCAGAAGTGCAGACTGGCAATGGAATTCTGGGATCCTGCATCAGGGACATCTCACACCTTTGATAAGGAAAGGATTGCATATCAGAGTTGAGATACTAGGTGGAATTATTCTTAGGTATATGAAGAGGAAAGTAAAAAATAACAATAGTGATTCTGAGATGAAGAATGGATGCCTGAGACTAATTATCTCTTAATATTGTACACAGATCTTGTTGCAGGGGGTCCCAAGGGTGACAGTGAAGAGAATCCAGAATTGTTTTTTTCACTGATTTTTGAAAATTGACTAGAGGTTCCTGAGTGTTCCTCTTTGGGGGGAACATTTTGGTACTACTTAAAAATCTCAGATTGTTTGAAAAAAATGAATTATGAGTATTCATTAGAAAGTGTATTAAGTGTTTGATCAGATTGAAACTGAGATTATCAGATTATCTGCTTTGAATATGAGTTCTCTTCTCCAAACTGTATTTTCAATTCTTAAACCACTAATGATGAGAGTTAACATGAGAAACATAGTCTCCCAAACAGCAGAAGCCAGTGATTAAAACAGGGGTCCCCAGTCTCCAGGCAATGGACCAGTGCTGGTCCGGGCCTGTTAGGAACTGGTCCACACAGCAGGAGGTGAGCTTTAATGTAATGCACTTGAATCATCCTGAAACCATCGCCCCATCCCAATGGATCCAAGGAAAAATCTTCTTCTAGGCAACTGGTCCCTTGTGGCAAAAAGGTTGGAAACCACAGAATTAAAAAATTATACCAACTTTTTTTTTCTATTCAAAGCAAGAATTCTGGCTGGGGAAAACTGACAATATCAACTTCCTTGTCCACCATACCTACTTTCTTCCTTTTTCTATGATCCAGTCTACTTTATTATTATTAATTTTGGATATCTGCTTTCAGATGTTTTGTTCATACCTGTTATTTACTACTGTGTTGCCATTCCTACACCTTTCTCTGGCAGATTTTTAGCACTCAGCATTGAGTGTATATAAGCACAGACCTTTTTATTCAGATACAGTAGGTCTGAATTAAAAGGAAATGAGCATTTTGAGAATGAAATGATATGTAGTATATAATAAACATCTCTCTAAATAGGAGACTGGATTCTCAGTATAATTTCATAGAAATACATTTGCTCAGCTTCTAATTTCTTGTTGACTATTTTGACATTTAGCATAGTAGTGCTAAGTATTGCAGTATTTATATATTTTCTTTGCTGGCCAAGCTATTTCTTATGAACTTCCCAGGAATTAGTGTTCATTGATTCTGTGAGAATCACAGAGAGCATCAGTGATGTTAATGATTAGATTTTTATTTCTCCTTTATTTTCACCTATAAATTTAATTAGAGCCAAATCTAGGAAGATGTTACCAACAAAGAATATAATAAGTGCTTGATTAATATTTTAGCTACCTCTGACAATTCTAGAATTTAACAGCTTGCCAAACATGCTAAAACAAGAGACTCTGTGGTTAAATAATGTTAAAATAATATTCGCACCTTAACAATGTGCAAATAATAATCTTCAGCATAATCTATACTCTCCTAATATGGCCATACTTATGTCAGTTTTTATCACCTAGATTAGCAATAAAAACATTGTTTCTCAGGGTATCAGTCCAATTTTAATCCATTTTTTGTTGTTTTTCAATCACTTAATTTCTCATTAGAGCTCAATCAACATAAAATGAACATGAATGTAGCTAAAGGTATATGTGTCTTGGAAGGTATCCCTGCTTATGTATTTCTACATGTTTCCATTAACAACAAAATTATTTTGTCATACTATTTTGAGTATGGAATGGAACTCGACCTTGTTCCAAAGTATGTGACATGGTAATCAGTTGCTATGAAAATTGTGAAGCTCTTTAAAATGAAGCTTTTACATGAAGCTATAAAGTAGTTATAAATTCCTTCACTCCAAAAAGACATGGGTTTGAAAGAAGGGAGGTCTGAATAACTGCCAAGAAATAAATCCACTGGCCATAATCCTTTAAGTTCCAGATGCTAGTGGTGGCTCTGAAGGTGGCAGTCAGAGCTAAAAGATGGGACTGCCTGGCTTATTAGCTCATTTCAGTCTGCTCTGCCACAGTAAGAGGCTTGCTGGATCAGAAGTAACTCCGACTCTGCTTTCCTCTGTCTGTGGGTTTTTGGAGGGAGGAGTGGGGGCCTTGTGCTCTAGGCTTTGCATAAATGATGGTTTTCCATCAACACATTTCTCTCTGACTGCTTTTGAGGAAGAGACAATAGGCAGACAAAGACAGAAAGACAGAATACATTTGTTTACAAACTTGGGGGAAAAGTTTGTCTTCCCAAATTTTGCTCTTTGAAACAGATTAAAATACTAGAGATTATTGAGTCAAAAAGAAACCAGTATAAATATAAAAGTGAAGTACTTTGTCTCAGTTATTATAAGCTTAGTGATTAGTCTTCATCTAAAAATAATATTTATACAAATGCATCTAATGTAAAGTTTTGTATAGAAAGTACCAACAAATATTTGCTGAGACTGGGACTCCTAAAGTACTATAAAATATGCATAGAATTTAAATGTATTATTTTATAATTATAGATAACTGAGATCATATTAAATTTAGCAAAATATTATGCTGAGGACTTTTTATAAGTCTCAAGATAGCAGAGTGATGAAGGTGATTCATAAAACTATTTTCCCTATCACCTAAAGTCTAATGATAAAAACTTTAAATGACCTAAATAACTTCATCATTCCCCACTTATATATTTATGTATGTTTATGTGTGCATATGTATACATATATATTTATGTATATATATGTATGTATATGTGTGTGTGTGCATGTGTGTGTAAAACTTGTGTTTAATAATAGGCTTAGGTTGAAGAAATCTAAGAAGACATCTTGGTATTCTTTTTACAAATTTACTATCAAAGAAAGACAACACCAAGCTCATTTAAGTTGTATTCTACTTACCACTAAATAAAGTTCCCCAGTCGTAGCCTTCATCATGTGATCCTGAACTACTGCTGTGCTTGTAGCTTATGGTTATATAGAGATTCTTTCAAGTTTTTTGTTTTGGGGAATATTTTCCTAAATTACTCTGGTTTTAAATATTTCAACTAATTAGGTGTCAAAGTGCTCATATTGATGGGGACTTACAATGTTTCTCTGATAAAATAATGTATAATTTTACATATTAAAAAGCCCTATATGGTTTTCAAAAATGTTGAGAGAAAGCATTGATTGTTCAGAATATTTAACTATTTTATCACATTATTTTTGCACAGATAAATAAAACCTGGAGTCTGGATGAATATAGTAAAGACACTAAGAGAAAAGATAGTATGGTAGGTAGAATTCTAAGATGGTTTCATGATCTCCACCACCAGGTGTCATGTCCTATGCAGTCCTCCCCCTGCATGTGGGAGGAGACTATAACTTACCTGTAACCAACAACACGTGACAAAGTTTATAGAATATTAATCTTGTGATGAGATAAGGCTACATCCCATAGAGGTGATACAAGGAAGGCTTTGTGTACTAGCAGGATTTCATTTTGGTAGTACACATAGAGAGCTTCTCCTGATGCCTTTGAAGAAGCAAACAGGCATGTGGTAAACTGCCTAAGAAGAGGGTTATGTGGCAGAGAGAACAATGACCAACTCAAGCAGCTGAAGGCCACCACCACCTGAGGGTCAGTAAGAAGTCAATCTGGGACCCTCATTTATCCCATCATAACCAAGTTTGCCAAGGAACCTGAAAGAGTTTATAAACAGATTCTTTCCCAGCTGAGCTCCCAGAAGGTAACTCGGTCTGGCCAACACCTTGATTACAGCTTTGTAGAACCCTGACCTGGGCCTATGAGCCATACAAAGTATGTGATAATAAGAACATGTTGTTTCATGCTACTAATTTTGTGGCAATTTGTTATACAGCATTCTGGATACTAATACACCCAGAATATGAGAATTAGATGAGAAGAACTGAGAAGAGTTAGCATAAAAGGAATGTAGTTTTTCCATTTAAACCAATGAAATGTTTGTAATATCTCAGTTCTCTCTTTGGAAATATAATGTATCCCTAAGATAAATATGAACTAGTTAAAAATAGTTAAGAAATAAGCATAACATTTAGAAAATATTTTATAGCAATTATTAGCTATACTTTGTTTTATTTTTCTGTATGAAATAGTCAAATAATTTGATCTTAAAATGTCTAATTTCATCCAAGCTTATTTTACCACCTGGCTTATTTCACTCAGCATAATGCTTAAAAAGAATTTCTATATTTTCAAGTCCATCAGATGTCCATGGAGATAAATATCTCATTCTAAATCCAATACTCTTTAAAATTAAGTTTTAAAACATGGTACAATGAGTTCAGCATCTTCTTCACATATTTTACTTAGTCACATTGTATATGCTCATGTGCAACTATATGTTTATGAAATTAGTCATTTCTCTCAGCATTGTCATAGAACTATTATATTATATCCCCAAATTGCTCTTTTAAAATAATAGTCTGCCTGTTGGAAATCTCAGCACAGCTAAGTATTAAATGGAGATTATACTGGCCCTTACCTCTTGAGTTCTCATTGTAAAAGAGGCAAGTGCTGAGTTTTTTAAAACAAGGAAGATATTGATAGCAAAAAAATGTGAACTCTAGCTACCTTGAATCCTGACAATTAAAGCATGTTCAAATCAAAACCAAGGTTGTACAACATGGAATTGTAACAGACTTATTGGTGTGAATACAGATGGCTCCTCAGCCCCAGGTACCTGGTTGAGGATTTGCTATGGGTTTCCACCCAACAGCTTTGGATCTCAACTCAATGACCCTGACAATAATAAGCCTAGAATAGCTTGATCCCAGGCAACTTACTAAGACCCTGCTTGTAATGAGCAGGGCTATTTTAATAATCCTGCAGAGGCTTTTGTTCACTAAAGCTTTAATGTGGGTTTTAAAAAAAGGCTTCTCTACACTTTGCAGTTCCTTTTGAATCAATGACTCAATCCTCATTCTAGAAAGACAGGCAACATTTTCTCATGTCTTACTTTCTCAATGAGATATATTTGAGATAATATATTACTTAGTATTGGTTTCTTTCATTGTAGTCAGATTCCCTAAAATGTTCCCTAACAGCAGACTGGAGTCTAAGGCTATAAGAATTATTCTACATAGTTAATATATTAATTTGCCAAAGCTGGTGAATAGAGTAAGAAGCATTTCAAGTCCCTTTATAATCAGAGAAGTAGCTTTGCATTATAATATAACATAAATCTGCTATTTGTAAGTATAATACATCCTCTTTTAAAACAAGTAAGGATTTCAAAAAATTACATACAGAAAATAAAATGTCTGTTTTTGACCAGCTCTTTGCTTTTTATTGTTCATTAATTACCAGTGAACAGATGAACTGGTATGGATGAAAAAGGCTGTGGCAATTTCACATCTGTATGTAGGATATAACTGATTTTTGTCATCCAGATGGAGCATTATGTGTTTCTATTTCACTGCTCTGTAAAATTCATGTTTATGAAAAATCCTCACAGGGTCAAGTACAACTAGTTTTATGAAATTTTACAATAACACACAAAATATGTATTTTGTACGAACACACACAAAATACATGAATTAAACATATTCAGATATTTATCTGTGGAAGAAAATGGGGAATGAGAAGAAGATGTGCTAAAAAGGAATATAAAAAAGTAAAAGTTTACTCAAAAAGACATCAGTGGGGGTGGCTATTTATCTCACTCTTCCTGCAGTGATAATCGTCAAATTTACATTCAGCATGACATTTCCAGTGCACATGGACACAGGGTGTACACACCGAAATGCAGTTTCTAAGCAAGGGTGAATACTACTTTTCTTTAACTTTAAAAACTTGACCATTTATTTGATTTTGCCACATTTTTACAGATTTTATGATTAGCACTTTAAAAGTTGTATAATCATACTTAAAATTAAGTAATATAATCTACATGTCTACTTTTCTTTTTTTTAAAGAATTTTATTTATTTACCTTTAGAGGGGAAGGGGAGGAGAGAAGGAGAGAAATATCAATGTATGGTTGCCTCTGGTGCACCCCTTGCTGGGAACTGGCCCCTGCTGGGAACTGGCCTGCAACCCACAAATGTGCCCTGACTGGGAATCAAACCGCGATCGTCTGGTTCACAGGCCCGCACTCAATCCACTGAGCTACACCAGCCAGGGCTTACATGTCTACTTTTCAATTTATGTTTGACTTTAATGATTCATTTTTTAAATGTATATAAGACATCCTTTTCATTTCCTAAAGTAGGTGAAATCCTAATCTTCAGTGTTTAAATGTTTAAATTCAACCTAATTTTATATATGTGTGATTAACTGCTGTGCTTTGAAGAACATATCCTCCTCATCAGACTTTGTACTATGCAGCTTACCTCATGTAACAGACCATTCTGTTGTAAGCAAGGTATTGAGCTCTTTTACATCTCTATGAGATTATAAGAAAGACATCTTGTGTAGATGAGGACAATGGGTGGCACAGCTCCACCTTTATTGGGAGAAAAATTACCCAATAATTTTGGGACGGTGTTTATCTATTCCTCTAGATAAACACCATCCCAAGCCAGAACATAAGGACTCACAAAGTGAGCACTTCGGACTTTAGCCCCAGTGACTCCTCCTAGATGTTTACCCTTGACCTTGGCTGAAAGTAGCCAAAATGGAAGCTTGGGAAGTTAAAAGTCTCAAACCAGTGTCCAAACCCAAACCTCTAACTTTTAAGGCCCTTCCTTCTCTGCTCTTTCTCATTTCCAAGAAAGATGGTCATCACTCTATAAGTAACATTTGTTCAGCACTTTCTATATGCTTTATATGAACTCGGTACCTGCCAGACATCCTGTAAAACAATGGCTCACATGCACTTTCTGTTTAATCTTAAAATACTAATTCTATCTTATTTTATATATGAGAAAATCAAAGCTTAAAAATGAAGCAGCTTGGTGAAGGTCAGCCGGCTGGTAAATTTCAATATACAGTTTCCCATTCCCATCAGCTCCAAAACAAAAAATGCTTAACCGTGGTCTTGTGTGGTATCACTGCAAACCTCATGAGCTAGACCTGTGACCAGGGATCTCGCTGTACTACCATGCGCAGTGAATGGACACAGACGCAGCTTCAGTTTCATATCCCTAGGCTCACTCTAGATCCTTGGACTCTGAGTTTCCACAGGAATCTGCATTTGAACAACCACCCTGTGACCCTTATGCAAATAAAAACTTAGCACACATAGCATGACTTATCACAAGACACCCTTGCCTGAAATTCTATGGTACCTTTCTTCTGCCTACATGGTAAAAATTAAACTTTAAAACATTGAATTACTAAGATTTGCTTTATCTGGGACTTGCCCCATATGCTGCTCTCTCATGTTTGTACCTATAACCAAACAATATCAAACTTTGTGTTAAAATGTTAATACTAATACCTAAAATTACCAAATAGATACCATGTTTCATTTACTATTATGAGTATTTGCAAAATATGCCACATAATATACCACATTTAAATATCTTAATATGCCTGTGGGGTAGGTATCAATTACTATTCTAATATTCCGATTAGAAATCAGAGTCTCAGAGAGGTTAAGGAATTAGTCCAAGGTCATACACAAAAAACTATTAGATCTCAGACACTTGCATGCCAGCCCAACACATTTGCATATGATGCTGATGCATTGCCCAAATTACAGATATATTCACAGAAGCATGAGGAAGCATAATGAGTTTAGAGACTAGCAAGCTCCTCAATAACATAATTAAACAGCTTTTTCAATTATCTGTGATCTTTTGCTTACTGTAGATAAGGAGATGGACTGAGACAAGTCAGGTTACTTGCCAGGTTACTAGCTACAAGGGGCAGAGATAGAAACCAGAGCCAAGTTCAACTCCTAACTCTTCAGTTTCAAAACTTTCTGATGCTTGTTCTTGACACAGCATGGTACCACTCATTCATTTTGCTGGAATCATCACCTTTTGAATAAGTTGCCTATTTCCATTGTTGTATTCCAATCCTAAGGTTCATCCTAAATTGCAAATTATGAAGACATATTTATCTGAAGCAGTATTTTCTTTATTTTTTATTTAAAAATATTTACTTATATTGTTTATGCTATTACAGTTATTCCCTCCTTTTCTCTCCTTCCCAACCTCTGTCCAGCACCACACTTTTCCTCCCTAAGTTGATCCCCTTTTGGTTGTGTGTGTCAACGAGTGTGCAAAACTGTTCTTTGGTTAATCCCTTCATTGTGAGTTCCCCTAAGAGTAACAGGTACCTAATCTATAATGTTTCTTGTTCCCATAAGTATCTCTCACTCAGTATCAATTTTCAAACTTTCTTTTTCTCTAATTTAAGTGCTGTATTTCATGTTTTTATCCCGACCATTGTTTCTGACCCTTTAAAATCTGCCTCCCACACATTCTGTCTGCCATGTGTGCCTTTTAACTTTCTAAGGAAAGCAGAAATTTTATTCTTTACTATGGAATAAATATTCTAAAAAATGTTTTATTTATTTATTTTTTGAGAGAGGGGAAGGGAGGAAGAGAGGGAGAGAAACCTGACCTGCAACCCAGACATGTGCTCTGACTGGGAATTGAACCGATGACCCTTTGGTTCCCAGGCCAGCACTCGGTCCACTAAGCCACACCAGCCAGAGCTGGAAGGAATATTTTATAGTGTTTAAAATAATTTATCTCAAGGATGCATTAGGCAATTAAGGTATTGGCATGTTAGGTATATACTTTGTCAATAAAATAATTTGATTTATTAAACATTTACTTTACATGTGAGACTGTTGGCTACAAGCAGTAAGGCATACAAAAGTAAATTAAACAGGGTCCTTTATTTATGAAACTGAAATCAATAGGGATGCTAAGATACAGTAAAAAATCATTGTGTCATCTATAAAAGTTCACATGATAATAATGAATGGCCAGCTCCCTTAGACCAGTATTTTCCATTCCTAAAAGTTACGCAAATGACAATCAGAATAGAATATAAACTATTTCTGCAAACATATTAAAATGATAAATTACCAAAAATTCAAAACATAAGTACTTTGTTACATAAATTGTATGTATGCATGGATAATGAAACATCATTAATAATGATTATTTGAATATTTATTGTCAAAAGGAATGTCCATGATATTTTTTAAATATAAAAGAAGGTTGAAAATGTGATGGTTACAGCAGGTTTTAAACTGGTTTTAAAGTGTATGAGTGAGAGAGAAAGAGAAAGACACAGAGAGATAGAGAGGGTTGGAAACGTCTAGAGAATCACACATGATATTTTTAACAAAAGTTATCTCAGGGTACTGGATTTTTCAGTTACATTTTCCTTTTGCTTATTGTGTTTTTAAATCATCTCTCTTTTATGCTATAGTCTATGCTGCATTTTTGTTTCTTCTTAAATGTAGTTCTCCACAAATCTCAATACATTGATTCAAAAAAATCAGCTATTATCATCCATGAGTTCAATTGAAGATATCTAATTCTTCATAGGAAATGATGAAGATATGAATTTTTTTGTATTCTAGCTGCCTTTGTAATGTGTCATCAAAGTTATACTTAAACATTACCAGGAATGAGACTGACTTTGTCATCAATTAAAAATACATTTAATTATTCTTATTACTGGAACATCTTTCTGATACCAGCTGCTTTATTTAACCAATGACGTCAATGTTTGGTTTATTCCACATATGTGATGTTTCAGTGAGTTGAAAAAAGTCCCCCCAAATAAAATGTACACAACTTCGTTTAAACATTTATTAATAAAGCCTTCTTTATTAAAACATCCAGTTTAAGCTTTTACAACTTCAATTTATATCATTTTAATCTGTGTAGAAATTCTCACCACTAGCCCCCATCTGCTATGTTTTGAAGAAAGCAAAGTTTTCAGTTTCTTCAAGTCTTAACTAAAATAAGAGCAACTAGGATATGCTTAAGGTCTCTGGGTTTCACCTGTGACTTTTCTTGTGATCAACTCGTACACATTTTACTACTTGACATTTATGACACATTTGGCTGGCCTTAGATTATTTGCACATTCATTAGAATTTTCCCCTTTCCTCTGGAAAACTGAACTTGCAAGATAAATTAATTATGCAATAAGAGAGATGTTACTCTCTGAGAATGTATGTTTATAAATATGGCAATGATCTAGAAGCATTCTGTGCTATTTTTTCTTGAATAGGATGAGTGTATCATCAAGAAAATATTCCACTTTGTCCGTGAAGAAAACATGTGCTATGGGATTCTACACCTTGTCATTTCTAACCAACCTTGGGATGTTTTCTCTGTCACAAGCACTGCTATAATATTTTTTAAATTGTTTTCAGTTTTAGATTCTTTTTTTCTCAGAGGCTCAGATGAATGTGTGGGCAAAATGTGATATGGATGCAAATCCCACACTTGGGATATTCCTGAAGAAATGTATACCTGATTTAGACAACAGAATGCTTTTTTCTACCAGTTTACATGTCTATTTTCAGAACTTTATTGTGAGGATTTTATATATCACAATATTTAAGGAATATGCTGTAACTATTTAAAAGCATGTTTCTTTATAATGCCCCGAGTCACACATGCCTATACAAACCTAAACAGTCTACTTTTAAGCTCCTATGAGAATGTATGAAGTTTCCTTATACCCCAAAGATGTGGAGATAGGTAGGGCTTAATATGTGAGTGTGGATTGAGAGGGAGAAGGAGAGGGGAAGAGGAAGAGAGGGAGGGAGGGAAAGAGGGAAGGAGAGAGAGAGCGGGAGAGAGAGAATGAAAATATGATCAAAGAAGCTTAAGAGATTATTTTGACTTGTCAATAATAGTGTCATTGAAGTAAGCTGCTAAACTTCTTAGTACTGATGAAGTAAATCAGTAAAAACAACCATGCAAAAAAAAGCAGAGAATCACCAGACTGGCTGCAAGGATAAACCACCAATAAAGCAGTCCAATGCCAATGATCAGTAGGGCATCAATTTGTCTTTTGAGCTGTAGCACCTGGTACTAATTAGTGCAAAGAGCTCGGCAATCCCTGTGTGGTTAGCACACTCAGCTCTCTCCTGTATGTGCTGTGAGAAGCAGGACAGCTAATTGCTGTTGCTTCGGTGCCAGTGAATCAACATGCTGAGCTAATAGCGACAGATAGAGGGCAGACGGATTCCTGCTAGCGGCTTAGAGTTAGTTGCTTGTGGTAACTAAGGCAGTTGACATATACCTCAGACCGGGGAGAAAGAAAGAGAGTATGCCTTCTGGGTTAATATTTTGAGGTGTTTTTCTTTTCCTCTATAATATCTTCTTGATGATACAAGACTGGATATTAATGCCTCGCAGACTCAAGAAGTGCATGCAACGTGTGAATGAATCATTTGGACCTAGAGTATGAACCCTGGTTGTTTTGAAAGGGATGTGCAGGAGGCAGCCTTGGCAAGAAAACTTGCTGCATAATCTTATGTGGGCTAAAGATGAAACTTTAAACTGGTAAGTTCTTTCTCCTCCCACCTCCTTTTCTTTATCTGTCAAATTTGAGGCTGCAGGGAAACACAGAGAAAGTTAGGAGCTTGTTCCAGAGCAATGGGTCTCTGTCATGCTTCTTCCCAAAACAGAGTAGTAGTGATGTACAAGTAATTATCTTCTGGGAAAATGAACATACGTCCTTGTCCTTTCATTTTTCCTGATTACTGGGTAGCATTATACTTTTATTGAGATGTCAAAGCAATATTTAGACATACATGTAAAATGATAACTCTGTGTGGTTAGTCATTTTTTAAATGTCACTCCTCAACTATGTTCTTTGCTTCTCTCTCTCTGACAAAATATAGAAAAAGAAAAGGGCCAAAGTATGGATATGCTGTATTTGTTTTTGTGTGTGCAAATATATGTATATGATGTTTTGTGTGTGGTAGTTGCTGGAAGTTGTAGTTAATGGGTAAGTGTAGGTGGCTAACTCTGCATCACAAATAACAGCATTATTTTTTTGTGTTTTGTTATAATATAAAGTATTCTGATATTTTTACTGCAGATGTTTTAGGATATCTACTTTACAAAAATAACTTGTAGCATTTAGAATTTGAATCCAGAATGGCTTTATCCTTATAAGACAAAGTTAATAATATGCAGTACTAACAACTTTCCCACTTTGTGGTATGGCCTTTACTTTAAAAACATAAATTGATTGAATGTGGAAGTCAGGGGATGGGTAAAGCAGGGGAGAGTAACGGGGGAAATGGAGACAACTATACGTGAACAGCAATAAAAAAAGAAGCATACTTTGGTAGCTATAGAAAAGGAGGGCCCTGAGAAACCAGAGTCAGGCCCAGCCTGCTGGTTCTCTAGAGCATATCTGTCCTGTGCACAGGTGGTCATCGGTTTGACGGAGTTGTAGCATGTATGCAGACAGCCATTGTTAACTAGAGGATAATGTGACCGCCTCATGTAAGGTTAATTCCAAGTCCTTACTCATTGGTTTTCACAAATAGAGCTAATTGTCAAGTGTAGTAACCAAATACTTAAGGGGTAGAGTTATTGTGTGGCTTAATGTGAGAGAAGCAAGTAATTTGTAAAAGAATAAATATTTGAAGCATAGAATGCTTCTTGTAGTTTTCACAGCAAGTTTGAATTGTTTCATATATGCTCATGTGAACTTATTTTTGTACTACCAGTTGGCTCTTCTATAACTTTCTTTAGTTTTCTTTAATTGCGGCTAAGTGTGAGTTAGTGCATTTATCAGTACGTGTGAGTCTTCAAATTTCAGCAATCTGATCCCCTCAACTGTGTACTCATTCTCCTATGAAATAAAAGGGAGATTTAATGTGCAGCAGGTTGCACTGAGTGAGGACACCCTCACCACTCAGCTGTTGCAATAATGCACGGAGCAGGGGGTGTGAATTCCCTCACTTTGCCACAAATGTCCTCTAAACATTAGCCGTTAAAGGACCTGAATTGATCATGGTATGTGCTATCTTACTGTTTACTTGTTTGGAATATTATGGGGTAAAATTTTTAGTATTCTTTATAAAGAGTTTTAAATAAAAAAAATTCATTTTCTAAGATTTTTGGAATAAAATATCCATTAATGATATTATTCGATGAGCTTATCTAATTAATGTGTAGACTATAAAATCAGTTCAAAAATGGTAATATTTGTAATTCTAAAAGAAATAAGCTAGGGTTCAAGTTAAATGTCCATTATAAACTTTCTTAGTCTTTCCACATTTAGATTTTGCATAGTATGCACTTTGTATTCTCATCATCCAACTTTACAGGCAGAGGAAGACATAAACTGAAGCCATTTGTAATAATTCTCCAGTATCTGGTAAACAGCCTTAGTTTGAAATTAAATGCAAAAGGTAATTACTATTTTCTTGTCAAAACAAATGACTATTTTTCTTTAATCATGAAATGTGTCATGCAAATATATGTTGAACAATTAATTATTCCTTTCTACAATCACTTGAACATGTGGGCTTTTACCTCATGAGTAAATAATAAGCCTTTATAGTAAAAGTAAAAAGTAAAACTAAAATAATAAAGCAATCCCCTAAATGTGAATATTTGAATGGTAGAGGAGAATATTACTCCTACTTGTAAATATGCAGGTATAATTTGAGACAATAAGAACTTTGATTTCTATTTACTAAACTTCTTGCATAAATCAGCTATTATCGTAACTCCATCCTAGCACAGAAGCCTCTGTATAAATTTACACCTTAATGGAGCCTTAACAGCAGGTATAAATATATGGTTTTAACTTTTACTAAGGATTCCAACCTAGGAATAAATTCAAGTTAGCAGAAATAATAATCTCAACCAAGAGATTGCTTCTAAATCGACTGGGCATGCTTATCATCTAAAAGTTTAATTTGGCTTGGAACTCAAAGTTTAGAGTAGGTTTTAGAAACAGTTTTATTTTTCTCTTTTCCCCATTTTTAAAGAATTGTTCTTACTATTGGCATCTCTGGTATATTTGAATGCTGTTGTCATTCTATGTCTCTCACACATATATAGAAGGCTATATAATTATAGTATTTAAAAGATAGTTTTACTTGATGGGGTTGACCTTCCAAAATGTTTTTTGTTTCTCCAAACTAAAACTTTGGATATAGATATATTTGTTTTGTAATGGGATTTTAATTTATTACTCTATAATATAGTAGACCACAGATTCAAAAGTAATGGTGACACTTGGGGCTTCATCTATCAGTTTTGTGCTTCATTGAGTTACATGAGGAGATGATGGAAGGAACTATGAGAATTCATTAGTGCTCATAGTTAATTTTGAGTGAAAAAATAACTACTACGAGAAATTTATGGCAAGATTATGTCCTCTTGATAGTTAGTCTCTGTATAAATTTCAAAGGTTCAAACACTCAGAAACTGAACTAATGTTTAACTTTCATTTAATTTAAATACTGCAGCTGCTTCAATAGGAATAAAGATAGAATCAGAGAATATGCATAGAAATTCCAAATGCAGCCATTACTTTCTTGCACATAAGAATGATGTGCAAGGTAAGAAGGTAATTTTGAATGTGAATATGAGTAGCATGACCTTGAAGTAGAATCACTACCTGTAATGTGTAAACCAATCACCACCTGTAATGTACAAACCAACATGCCAGCTTTACAGATAGTGAATACGAGTATCACTTGTTCTTAGTCTGCAAATGAATAAGATACACACACAGGAGGTGAGGTGCGCAGGAACTTCAGATTCTGGCATAAACAACAATTCTTTCCCTTGTGCATTCCCTAAGCATTTTTGAGTCAGTGCCCATATTTGTAAAACTCAGCTTGTTGGAGTTTTTGTAAGGAACAGCCGAGAATGAATAAGAAACATTTAAATTTTTTAATGATCTAATGTACAATTAATCATTCTAATATTCTGGCAACTACATATCAAGATTTTTGTTGTGGTTTGCCTTTCTACAACAAACAATAATAGCAACAAAGTGATTTCCCATCTAATCAGTAAAAGTTTCTACCTGAGCACTGTAATGGACAGATTTCCTTTTATCTCACAAGTTGTTTAAAGGTTGCACTCAACCTTAATATCAGATCATGGCTATTGAAGCAATAAATGTAAAAGGCAAAAGCAGTCATTACTACAAGAAGCTAAAGAATATAAAGCACTTCTTTCTTTCCACCTGGTAAATGGAAAAATCCAAAGCTTGTTTATTGTGTTGTTTGATGGATAAGAAATTGACAGGAGGTGTAACTGCGTTATGGCCTTTAGCTTGTAAACATTCTCAGGCCATGGCAGATGTGTAGTTCCCATTACTTTGAAAAGTCATTCATTCAAATGCCTAGTGAAAGGGTGGGTTTCAGACAGAATTAAGCGCCGTTTCCTGAATGGGAAGACAGTGCTGTGTGCGATGAAGTGCATCATTCAAACGGGAGCTCAGTTAATGAATGCTCTCCCTGTGGTTTTCATGAAGGTGTCAGAATGAGCCTTTTCTGATTCTGCATCACTGAATCCTTATGGAAATGCAAATTGTTTATCCAAGGACACTGACTTTCCTTTTTGCTTGATCATTTAGGGGGCTGATTTCTTCAACCTTACAGCACAACACTGGAATCCAGAGAAGGTTCATTAAGACAGGATGAGCAGTTGTTATTTCTCTAACACCTTAAGCCACTGTCTGTGAAACAGAGACACAGAGAAGTGAGAGAGATACTCAGAGAGATACACAAAGAAAGACGCAGACATAGTCATTGAAGAACAAGAGAAATGCAGCAAATCACACAAAGAGAAATGAAATAGCCCTGACCAGTGTGGCTAAGTTGGTGGCGCATCTTTCTGCAAAGCAAAAAAATTGCCAGTTCTATTCCAGGTAGGGCTATATGCCTAGGTTGTGGGTTTGGTCCCAGTCAGAGCATGTGCAAGAGGGAACCTACTGGTGCTTCTCTCACACACCGACTCTTTCTCCTTCCCTTCCCCTCTCTCTCAAAATAAACAAAATATTTTAAAAAGAGATGAAATAAAGTTAGAGACAGAGTCAAAGATGAGTAAAAAATGAATGAGGTCAGAGAGAGGGACTATGATACACAGAGAACAAAGGGAGAAAGAGAAAAGGAGTCAAAACAAAAAGTCAGGTAGACAGAAATGGGCAGGAAAAGACAGACTGGCAGAAAGACACATGGTTGAAAAAAAGAAAAAAAAGAAGATATATAGGTAGGGGAAGGAGAATACAGACAAAACAACTGAGGACGGAGACAGGAAGGGAGATTGAGAAAGACAGACAGACTAGACAGAGAACAAGGGGTGGAGAGGCAGAGGCGATAGCCTGAGACCCAGAGATGGGAAATGAGACACAGAGAGAGAGTGTGTGTGAGAAGATGAGAGAGCAGATGAAGGAAGCTTTAATTCTGCTCTAGTCCCTTACTAGTGAGGAGCTTGTTATCTAAGCTCTCAGCCCTGGTTTCTGTCTATGGAAGTTTAACAAAGGATTAATTCACATATATAAATCATCCCAGCACAGGACCTAAAACTAAAAAATGTCTCAGGAAATGGGGGCCGATATTTATCATTACTTCTCATCAATACCAAAGTGGAATTACAGCAGTATAGGCTTCAGAGTCAGAGCTCAAGTCAAATCCTGGCTCACCCCTTGTTCCACGTGGAATATAGCAAATAATTTCACATTTATAAGCTACAGTTGCTTCACTTGTGAAGATATTATTTGCTACCTCATGGTCATGCTCTATGAATTAAATAGAAAAGTATATTTCCTTTGGAGCTTTGCACAGTTTATTTTAGTAGTTCTACTCATTAACTCAGTGCCCAGAATTAATACATGTTCAATAACTATTTAATCAATACATGTATATTTGCTCTGAATATTAATTTTTTGTGAAATGATGTTTTGGTGTTTTAAAATGAAACACTGCAGTAAGATAGGCAGTTTCCTCCTCTCTGCTCTGCAGAGAAAGGTGGTATTGATTTGCAGAATTGCTGTAACAGAGCTCTTCCTGCTATCCATCCCACTTTCTTAAGAGCAATTAAAGTAATAGTTATGACCAGGAAAATCTTTCTTTTCCTGGTGGTGGTCACTTTTTGTCACTTTTATTTATTTATTTATTTATTTCACTTCCTTAATACAAGGAGTATTTGTAGAAGAGGTGGCTGGCATTTGGAATATTTGTAATTTTAAAAAGTGAAGATGTACTGAGGGAGCAGATGAAGTTAGACCAATTAAGTTAGGAAAAGGCAGCCAACTGGGGAGTGAGAAAAAGGATTTTGGAAAGCTGAGATAAACGTGGGCCTACTTTTCTGAATTTCGAGAAGAGATGGCATAAAGGGGCATTATAGAAGGATATGCATGGTGTATAAATGAAAATGTGTTTTATAAATGCACTCGAGTTATTTGCTGATGATATAAGGTAGATTATGAAAAAGTAAAGTGCTTTGCCAAAATATTAATTGAAAGGTCCATAATTTCAATTACATTTTTTTTATTTTTTATATTTTTATTTCTTGACTTTTTAAATACTGAGCTCTCCTTACTAAAATATGTTCCTTATTCATGGCTATATTTAGAGGAAAGCATACTAATAATGTGTGTAAGAGTTTGATTTGAACGCTTTTTATCTTCTGCCTTTAATGTACCATGAAATTTGTCTGATAAATGAATAAAGAATAAATATTGAGCATTTATTATATGCCAATAACTATTCATGGTATTTGAAATATGCCAAGGTACTTTGTACCTTGTACAAGCTAGATAATGTAGAACAGAAATTTCTTCCCGTGTTAATTTCATATCTGAATATCTCTGCATGAGTCCCTTCATCTCATAGGTGTTGACAGTCTGTTAAACAGCCTTAGTTTCTAGCTGATGCTAAAAGCATGGAATAGAATGCTCTGTTTTGGAACATTAGCTATTGTTACCTAGACTTGTTAATACTTTACAGAAAATTAGAGCAAAAATTTTAGGAATCTTTACAAGGTTTATTGAGAAATTTTCACTTGGGATATACTGTGTTTACAGTAGCATGCATTATATGAATTCTTATTTTGTATTCATATATCAATGTTAAGAATAAAATAAAAATTCAACAGAGCTTTGGATAATAAGGCTTCACTTTAATATAGTTGCAAAGAATTTTTTTCCAATGATGGTAACATCAGTGTGTGTGTAAAAGGAAGGTGTGTGAACAAGGAAATGCTCAAGAACATTTCTACACACAAAGAACATTTCTAGTATTTATGTGTCACCAGTGGCAAGGCTCTGAAACACACTTTGACAGTCTTCTGTGTGTGAGCCTGGATTGTCACAGGTGGGCTTGACTGTGATGCATTCAAACAGCGGCGGCCTTGTGTTTTATGACCCAAATCTGGAGGATCTGTGAAAATGTCTTCAGAACACACTTTGCTTGGCTGGTGTAGCTCAGTGGATTGAATGCGGGCCTGTGAACCAAGGGATTGCAGTTTGATTCCCAGTCAGGGCACATGCCTAGGTTGCAGGCCAGTTCCCAGCAGGGGACTCAGGAGAGGCAACCATACATTGATATTTCTCTTCCTCTCTCCTTCCCTTCCCCTCTAAAGATAAATAAATAATTTTTTTTTTAAATAACACATTTTGATTGCTAAGCTCTGGGGCAGTTAAAGGTTTAGGGGAAGATTGTTCAGCACTTGGGGAGAGAATTCTCATAATCAAACCAATACCCTTGTATAAGGTGTCTCAGCTAACATAGCAACCCTCCCCTGCTTCTCGTGGTATATATTTGATTTGCTAAGCTTCTCATACATTCTAAAGTCAAGAGGCTGATTTATATTATCACTCTCTCCCACTTCTGCCATTTGCTATGTAATTTTCTGTAATCAGCCAAATAAGTTACTGGTTTTCCACTTGCAAACATCAACAAACTTGCTAAAATCACATATTTTTTCCCACCCCTTTGTACTTGTGGTTTAATATGTCTTTTACCTCCCATACTGAGTTTAATTTCTGGAGGGCAACAGCTAAGAACTTTGGGTACTTTTGATCATTCTGACTCTTAATGTCATAAATTTACATTTCAAAATAAAGTTAATGAAAGTAGCTTTTGTAATAATAGTAAAATAGTCATATTAAAAGGTTCATTGGATATCTTCTTGATGACGGCATATCAAGAAGATATGTTGTGATTATGATCACTGCTACTTTGGAAAGATTTGTTTTTTTAACTTACTAAGTTTATCTTTTAGTTGCTTGCTTGTCACTGAATTATATTTGCAGCAATTAAAAGTCACTTCCAGCTTTTTTTTTTTAATTAAAACACAAGCACATATATACACATACACACCTACCCAGACTGGCTTATTATCGCACTTATTTCTGGTGCAATGCAGTTTAATGGTGAACATGGATGTTGAAGACATAGCAGAAGGAAGAAGTAAGCTGTTACATAACTCTTCAGGAAATTCTCTCTCCTGTAGTTTTTCAACAAAGGGTAGGAATTTAATACGGAACAAATAGAAACAAGATTTGGGGTAAATTACTGCACTAACAAAAAAAGTATATTTTAGGATGCCTTGTTTGGGGGCAGTGGTCATATCAAAGAAATTCTTGTAAATGTTATAAAATATCTTGGTAAAATCAATTTTAGGTTATTAGTATTTTTAAAGCCTACTATGTTAGAGGTGCTTTTTTTTATGTAGGAAAAATCAACCAAAATTCCCAAGACACTCAACATTTCCTCCTCTCTCACAGGGCAAGTTATATTCTTTCTTGGAAGTCTCAAAGAAAATGGCCAGGGTTCTAGGGGTCCTTCATTCTGTAAAGAATGAGATCCATAATTTTGAAGTCAAATTCAAGGACCCAGTAAGTTATTAATGAAGGCAGTTTCCCTTGTGTCCATTGTGATATGGCTTCCACAACCACTGCTTATCCGAAATGCCAAACACCAATATCACCACTGACGCCTTACCTGCTAAATTCAATGGAAGATTTCAGGCCTTGTCTTACTTTCACCCATCTGCATTATTTCACATTGCTGACTACTCCTTGATCTCTGAACCTCTCTCTTCTCTTAATTTTTATGGCACAAACTTCTCTCTTGTTTTATTGTGTTGCTTTTTACATCCTAGTTCTCAAGACACATTTCAGGTTAGTTTTCAGTCTGATCTTCTTTTGCATATGTCTTATATATTAGTGCGCTCAGTTATACTTCTTTATTTCTTTTATTTCACGTTATTTCTTATTTATTTTATCCACTATTAAGTTCCTAATTTATTTTTGCCAGAGAAAAATAAAATTATATCTCTAACCCCTATAATTTTCATTCCAGAGCTTAGTCAGACCTGCAAAACCAGCTGTCTCTTGGAACTTCTATTTAGGTATCTTATGGTTATTTCAAACTCATTAATCATGTGACTAAGTTCAAGATCTCTTCCAACCCCTACTTCCCAACCTCTCCTTCTTTTTTCCTGTATTCTTATTTCAGTAACTAATGACAACCAGTATCACATTTTCAATCTCAAAACCTGAGTTTCAGTCTTCTAGATCTTTCTCACCCTTTCTGCTCATATCTCATCAACTAAGACACCTTTCTGTCAATTCTATACATTAATAAATGTAGAATCAAATACCCCTTTCATTCTTTCCTTAAAGATTGTCATTTCTCAGCTAACACCCAACTCATCTGTTTCCCCTTCTTCACTTTCTGTGCCTGTTTGTCTTTCTCCTGCCTCCATTTTTTTCTACAGTGCTGCCGATCTCATCATATCACTGCCTTGTTAAGATATTCAAATGTATTATCATTCTACTTATCCAGCCTCTCCCTTGGAATTCCTCTCTCTGACCAACGGAATTTACTCAAAACAAAAAGAAGGGGATGCATTGTTCTATGTAACTGACAGTGCAGAGAGGTAGATGAGGACTGCTACATGATTTCAGTTTCACATAAAACTGTGGGATGTGTCTCTTCATTTGCTTTCTTTGGTGATTGAGTATGTTCTCAAAATCTGTGTATATTGGCTATTGGCAGCTTGGAGCTCACACCAGCACAGCACCCAGTACTAGAGAAAATAAGAAAGTTCATATTCTAATAATTCAACCAATAATTTTTATATTGAGTCTGCTTGGCTCTGATTTACTTGACTGTTTCATCTACCTTAGGGATGAATGGTGAATAATGCAGATTGGCTTATTCTAAGTTATATGCTATGCTATTGTTTCCTGGATACAGGTCAGTTCTGTAAAGTATAGCATATTATGACTTAACTTGCAAAAAAAGAATTTTTGAATATAACTAAGGTGATAAACATTTAATTGTCAAAAGTTTAGTCTTTTGACACTAATGTTGACTATCACACAATAATTTGTGAATCCTTATACATGTTCCCTAAAACGTTAAATACAAATACTCAAAATAAATATCCTTTTTAAGTGAAGGACTGTAACATGAATCATATATACTTCTGTATGTAATAACCATAAATAAAATACATTCAGGTCTGTATTGTAGGTTGTCATGTTAAATCATTTAGAGTCTTGTGGAGTGAATTTTTTTCTGATTTTATCTTTATCTAGAATATTTTTGAAGTGCTTTAAACTTTGGTGTGTGATTTATAAAGTGCTTTTAGCATGTAGTTGTTATCAACTCTTCAGAGATTTCGTTCTCATTTTTAAGAATGAACAGTTTAATCAAATTATATTATGTGATACACTTGTAAAAAGGAGATCAAGTACTACTTACTACATTAAAATTGACATTGTATCGGAAGGTAAGATCTTCAAAGGCAGATCGTTTAGGGACCTAGTTTTTGATGTTACACATCTAGGCTACACAAGCAAAATCTAGAGCAAACAACTCCAATCATGTTATACAGCATTATGAATACCTTTCCACAGTTAACCTTGAAAGGTATTAGCAAATCTAAGCACAGTTGTTATAAACCACAAAAGCACTCTTGTAGTGTAAAGATAGTATCAGGGCCTGTCATTCCATATTGGATTTTATTCTCATCATTTTAAAATGATAAGAATTGTTGTCTTGGTAACAATACCTTCTTAGAGGAAGCAAACTCTAATAAAATCACATATTAAAGAATAAATGATAAAGAACTGTGGTTTGTCTTTTCATTGTATTGACATAGATTCAGGAACCTGTGTCTCATTATATTCCAGAAGGCATCTCCTTCATTAGAAATTCTGCTACTATATTTATATTTTCCATAGTTATGTCTCCAACAGCAGTCACCTGTTTGATGCTATCAATTGTTATTAAATGAATAAATCAGTTTTGTTTTTTGACACAGCTGTTTCTTATGACTAATCTATACTTCATATTTTTTATTTCTATAAATAAAGCATTATTAGACATTTGAAATCTGATGTGTGGAATCTTGGAGAATATTGTTGAGAATATATTGTCTATGTTTCATCTGGTCTTTTGACAGAGTCTTTTATTATGGGAGACATTCTTCTAGAAGCCTTTCTTCTAATTGGTGGCAATAGTGAAGCAGTGTCACAATTAAGTGCCTCTGCTTGTGATTGAACATGTCACATATGATTCTTTCAAAAGTTGCATTTGAGGGTTTGACTTTGGACTTCCCAAGTGATGTGATTTTCTTAAAAAAACCTCCTAACCCTGATGTACTGATGAGAGCATGAAATCATGTTCTCTAGTTGCCAGTTTTGTTTCATACATTTTAAAATCTCAGAATGATGACTGATGGCCATGATGAGACACTCACTTCCTGTAACCCCAGAAATCAGTCATTATTTTATTAATAAACCTGGAGAAGTGAAAGAACACCTTATGTCATAAATGTGACCACTTAATTGAATAAATATATGAGTAAATATAGAATTCACAAAAAGTACTTTGGTATATGTGTATAGAAACTCAAGAGCAAAAAAAGAAGAAAATCTTTAACAATAATGTATCTTCTTACATAGATTTAAATATTGTTTATCTTTTACTTCAGCTAAAGTTTGATATAATAAATTTTGGTACTAATGACCAATATTTATTAATATTAATAATAGATACCTTTTCACTTTAATGAATCAATAATGTATATATATAGTTATTTAAGAAGCTTTATATAAAATATTGGGAAAGTTTGGGATATTTACTATTCGATATCTTCAGAGATATTGAATAGATATACATATCTAAGGTAAGATGCCCTTATTATGCACAGGCAATAAAAAGGGTCCTCACTGAAAAGATATATGGTGATATTAAAATATATGTGTATGTGTGTACATATATACATGTATGTATTTATGTGCATATATGCATATGTCTATATGCATATGTGTACACACATATCTATCTATCTGTCATCTATCTATCTATATCCCTGTGCTTCCCAATTCTAATTGAATCAGTAGAACCTTCTTTAATCCACAAAACCATGGACAATATACTTGAATATGAAGAATGTTGTATATTTTTTCCTATTTTGTTCCTTTACCTATGGCAAATTCTCCCAAGCACTGATTAGATTTAGTTGGTGAAAATTCTCAAATGAAAACTGGATTTTCTGTGTACACCCTACTAATGACTCTTTTATGCATATATTCATAAAAAAAGATAAACTCTTTTATGTTTATTATGTACATGAATAATAAATATTTAATCCAAATGAAGATATATATATATATATATTAATCATTTTATAACTTTATTGGTGTTTTCATTATTACTTTAGCATTCTTATATGAATATTTTGAAGAACAAAAGTAAACAAGCCTTCCATAAATATGGTACTAATTTGATTGGGTTACTCTGGATAGTGTATTAGAGTAATACCTACAAATTTTACAAGTAATTTTTCAAGTTACAATTATTTTGTCTTTATACATTTTATCATTAACTATTGTTTTCCTGTTTATACCTATTAATATAATTATATAGATACACACCCAATAGTTGGTTATTTTCCCCTAAATTTTGGTGATTCTGATGATGTTATAACTAATCATTGCCATTTTGAGGAATATGGACACAGATGTGGGAAGGATGATCAGATATTAAAAATCAATATATGGCTCTTGTATCAATCGCCTATTGCTAAAATAATGCTATGCAACAAATAAGCTCAAAACTTTAGTGCCATGATAGAATAAGCAATTGTTGCTCATGCATATGAGACAGTCCCCATGACAGCTCTGTTGACTTGACCAGGCTCACTCCCATCTGAGTTCTGGCTGTTTGTTAACTGATCTGGATTGACCTTAACCTAGAATACTGGGGCTACTTGGCTGTGCTTCATATGTTTCTTATCCTCTCGGCTCACTTGGCATGTTATCATGTTAATAAAAAAGAACAAAAGATAGGGCAAGCTCAAACACTGAGTGTTTTCAAATTTTTCATTGGTTAAACTAAGTCATATGGCTAAACTCTGAGTGGGAGGATACTGTGAACTTACATAGCAGATCGAGAGGATATAGGGAATGCTGAAGAATAGGGGCTATTTGCATAGTTTATTATATATAATATATATAATATATTACATTAAGTGTTCATATAGAAGAATATTCAAAAATTGGTTCAGGGGTTCATATCACATTTTAGTAGTGGATGCAGAAAGGAAGGGGATTTAAATGATGGTTCATTCCTGGAAGTCGAGTGTACAGCATTTCTTAGAAATCTCTCTGTAGGTGGAAGGACCCCAATAACTGCCTAGGAACTGTTCAGGATCTTGCTCTGAAGGAGAATTAACATATCCTACATGGTAACTAGATGGTAAATTAAGAATTGTGGCAAAGTGACATTCTAGAACTCCAGACTAGGTCATGAGAACTGGAGAACATGCCAAAGTAGATGTGGATTGTCAGAGACCACATAGACTACTCCTGCTATGAGATCCAGTATCAGCAAGGACAACTGAGGAAAAATTAAGCACCTCATCAGCTGTGACCCACCATTAGATTCTAGAACATAATGAAAAATTGATTTCTAATAGAGCTAAGGTTGTTACTTTTTGTTGGTGGTGGTTTAAGTCTAGAATAATGAGAAATCACATAGGACCCTTTCCTGAGTCATGAAAGGAGTTGGGTGAGGGGCACTGGAAATGCTAAATTTATCCGTAGGGCATGTAGGAGGCCTTCAGGGTTTTGTCCCCATGCTGATTCCAGCTCTTTCTACATCCCCAGTCATACTGGAAAGTCTCCATGTCTCCACTTCATATGGAGAAATATACACAAGGGTGGATATTTGAGCATGGGACGTCTTTTCTAAGATTTTTGTGCCTGAAGACAGAGATGAGAGGTAGTTCTTAGCCCTATGGCAGGATTTAAGATTTCTCTGGAGAGCAATGTACTTTTTAAAATTTTTTTCTTGACTCAGCCTGAGTTTACAGAGGACTAGAATAGATGGGCTTAAAAGATTTGTGGCCACGTACATCTATGTTTATACTCAAGCTGATTACACAGAGGAATTGAAAGAGTCTACGTTGAGGGTTAAAGATGCTGGGGAGCCCATGGTCCCTTAGGAGCACTTAATCAGACTCAAAGGGGACCCAAATGCACTTATCACAGGTGTGCAGGGGCAGACCTGTCAGGTGTTTCTTAAATAGACTCTCAGGAAGTCTATGAGGTGCTTATTAGGCATTACCATACCTGGGAGATTTAATGAAAAGGCTAGAAAAGGAAGGTAGGAAAGGGGGAGGGGCTGGGGGAAGAAAAACAAAACACTTTATATTCAAGTGTTAATTTTAATGTATAGAGCCAGATAGAAAAAGGAGAGAGAGATTGAGGCAGACTCCTGTGGATCAGAAAAGATTAAATGATTCATTTTCTGAGCACCAAAGTTGCCAGAATAAGCTATTATTTCCAAGGGGAGTAGAGAAGGAAAAACATTTTTATACACTAGAGCTAGCTTTATGCCGTCTTTGTTTCTCTTTTGTTTTTTCTTCTTCTTTGTTTGCCTTTGACCTGATTTTTGAGTCACATTTGGATAGCCGAAGGCTTGTTCTCTTCTGAAATGCAGGCACACTTCTCTCGCTGGACAGAGGTATTTCGGGTGTTAAACAAAGACTGAAGACTGAAGTGACAGGTGGAAAGCTATTGATGAGTTAAGCATGGGGTACAGTGAGCTTGGTGAATCGGAGGCCAAAAAATTAAAACAATAACCTATATAAGATAATTTGTTCACCTAAACTCACCTTCTAATTACTCAGGCTAAAACTAATATGGTATAAGATATGAGGAAAGCAAAAGTCATTAACATGCTTTAATATATGTTTATATATACTTATATACATAAACATCTGCTTTTTGCCTTGTTTCCATTTTCTTGTCTGATAACATCCTGTCAGTTTTCCTTGGGGGACACCCCTCTCCAACCACAAATTCTAATTTATGTGGTTTGATTGGTGATATCCCACTGCCCTGTTCCATGAGTTCACACAAGAATAGGCATGATGACTCGGAAGCAGTGTTGTTCAGCATAGAAAATGTGTCTCCATTCAGGGTAAATAGAGCTAATGGGCTTTAAAAAAACAAAATGCATGTTTTTTTTTTTGTATCACAGCAGGAAATTTTGCTGTAATTCTCAGGAAAATGTCACATTTCTGCTAGAATAGATGCACACAATACCTGAATATACCATGTGTTAAAAAATAATGAGTGCATCCTACGTGCATAGTTATGTACTTAAAAATGTGCCAGAGCAGGGTTAAATCTGTTGATTAGATACATTGCAACTGAAATCAATGTTGTGACTTCAGAATGTACCCCCTATGTATGTACCTTAACTTTACTTTTTTACTTTGCATAACCCCAAGGAGAATATGAGTCTGAGATTATAAAGTTGGAACTAGTTCTTTTCCAGGTCTCCTGAGGCTGGCTGTGTGTGGTTCTGAACAAGAAGCTCTAGGAATATATATAGTCACTGTGGGGTCCAACATGGGACACTTAGGAAGAAACTGGAATAGAGAGAATGAGCTTTGTCTCAGAGAAAATTGGAGATCCTTTCAGGGAACTGGGCAACTGAAGCATCTTCCTAGAGTACTCCAGCATCATCTTAGATTATATAACTCTCTCTTCCTGCGTGTGGGGGGTGAGACTAATTATCTTTTGGACTACCTGAGCTTTCAGGAGATTAGGAAGAGTTCAGCAGGAAGGGGGAGACCAGGTGAGGGATGTTGGACCTCTCTGCTACTAATGCTGGTGAATTCTTCTGTAACTAATAGGAATAGAAGAGCTTTGGTGACTTAGTACTTTTTCATTTTATTTTGACATGTATGAATTGAACAATGCTTTTTGCTACATGGGAAAACACTGATATCCATTTGGAGTTTATATTTCTGAGTATAAACAAAATTATTACACAGGCATTTATTAGCTTAGTTTTAAAGATGCAGAAACTGAGGTTCACAGAATTTAAGGGAAACACACTGGTGGTAAACTGAGAGTCAGGATTAAAACTCAAGTATGCCTTGCTGCAAAGTCCATGCTTTTTTTCACAGTAGCATATAATTAACACGAATTCTTATGGAACCCTCAACATCTATCCTTCGACTGAGTGTGTCACAGCTACTCCCGAATGAGTGTCAATAGCTTTCCATAGCACATGACTAGATCAACTGTCCCACACATCATACTTCCACAGGCTGGTCAGTTCTGATTTATAGATTTGTCCTGGGCCTCACTGATTAAGGATTGTTTTTCTTTTTTTTTCTATACTTTTTTAAAAAGATTTTATTTATTTATCTTTAGAGGGGAAGGAGAGAAGGAGAGAAACATCAATGTGTGGTTGCCTTCTGTGCATCCCCTGCTGGGAACTGGCCTGCAGGGAACCTGCCTGCAACCCAGGCATGTGCCCTGACTGGGAATCGAACTGTGATCCTGTGGTTCGCAGAGGATTGTATTTTTTTTAAAGTCCCTTATCTCTGAGAGTTACAAGCTTATTTGAATTATTTGTCAGTGTGTTTCCCCTGTACTTTGACAAACCTAAATTACTTGAAGTGGTACACCATGTCTTTGTAAGGTTTCTTCGGTCTAAACGTAAACACATAACAACAGCTGTTGAGATAATTCAAAGAAGGAATTTTGTGTTTGAAACATTTCTTCATATGGGTAATTATCTTTCAAAGCACTAGCTTCCTTCCAGAAGAAAAGATGTGTTTTGAGGAAGCAGATGGTAAATCTGGTTAGTGAGCTGCTCTATTCAAATCCAGTGGTAAGTATAAAAATGTAGAGAATTGATATTTAGTGATTCAAGTATTGAAGAAATAACAGAGGTCATTTTAAAGGAAAAACTGACATTGTTGTTTAAAATATGTTCATGGGATCAATAATTCATGCACATTTATTAGAAACATATGTTAGTGCGATTGCTCCTTAAGGATTACTTCATTTCAATAAATAACGTTTCACTTGTTGTCAGAGTATCATTTTAATAGTAACAATACATAGATAAATATATTAGGGACAAATGTAGTTTGATAATAAGTACCTTGTAAAAGGCATTGGAATATAAAAAGGTTATATTATATTCAAATGTGGAGTCTTCCTAAAGTTGATAAGTATCTAGATAAATTTGTTAATTTTCATGAGTGATGTGTACATCATATAATCTATGTTTGATATTTTATAAATGGCCTAGATTTCAAATGTCTAATGTTGTAACACTATAGATGGCCTTTAGTTACAAAGGGTTTCCTTCAGTTAGAAATGAGAAACAAAGTGGTATCTGTGGTGAGTTTTCCCTGTTGAGCTGTCAATATTCTTACTGCATTATTATGTACCAAGTTCTCTCCTGTGTTTATAAATATGGGACATTATGGTAATGCTGTTTTTCTAAATAACTTGCTATTTTGCTGCATGTTAGGTTTCTTCTCTGATTTTGACCTTTATTGCCAGTCAAGTGTCTGTATCTTTCACTGCTATTGTGATACCAGCTAACAAATGTTTCCAGAATAGTTGGTTCTCATTTGTTAGAAAATACTTTACATTTCAGAATTTCCTTTTACAATTGCCTTATCAGCTGATGAATACAAAAGAGGCCACATTTTTGTCCAGGTTTACTAGGATATAATTGACATATAACCTCGTGTAAGTTCAATGTGTAAAATGTGTTAATGTGTGACATTCATATATTGCAAAATGATCATCACCATAGTGTTAGCTAATAACACCACCTCATCACATAATTGTCATTTCATTTTTGTGATGAAACATATAAGATCTCAGCAACCTTCAATATTATTGGCTATAATCACTATGCTGTATTTTAATTCCCCAGAATTTTTCAATTTTGTGAGTTGAAGTTGATACACTTTGACCAATAGCTGCCCATTACCCACTGTTCCCCAACACCCTCATTATGGGTAACCACCACTTTGCTCTCTAAGTTTGGCTGTTTCAGATTTCTTATACAAGTGATATAATACAAAATGTCTTTCTCCAACCTATTTTACTTGGCACTATGCCCTCAAGATTCATTCACATTGTTTTAAGCAGTGGTATGTTTTTCTTGTGGCTGGATGATATTTCATTTTGTGTGAGTGCATGTGTGTGTGTGTGTGTGTGTGTGTGTGTATAATATATTCTGTCCATAAAGTATGCATCCATTGAAGATGAAAAATGCAGACATATATTGAAGAAGATACAAGATACAAGAAACACTGTACACAGGACCACGATGCCTCAGTTTCCTTTACAGTAGGCACCTTAGGACCTCACACAGTTTTCCCAATAGCCATCAACTGCCCCATCATAATTTCCTGATTATCACTGATGGTCTGAAGTCTCTTCCTTTTGAAAGGTGATTTTAGTTTTGGGAAAAGCCAGAAGTTACAGGGCACCAATTCTGGGCTATAGGGGGGTTGAGTCACCTGGGTGATTTGATGTTTGACAAAAAAACTGCATGAGACGTGATTCATGAGCAGGTACATTGTTGTGATGAAGCTACTAGTCACCAGTTTCCTATAGCTGAGGCCTTCTGAACCATTGGAGTAGTTTCCATGGATAAATGTTCAGGCTTACCACATAATTTTATGCACATTTCTTTGTCTTCTCGCTCAGTCATTTTGAGTGTGATGGCCACACAGTGCACATGCTCACTCAACAGCATCTACTACCCCTACTGACTAGTTCAATGAAGTCATCATTGTTCACACGTGTGCATTCCAGTCCACTCTCCTTGGTTGCCAGGTTACAAGGATGTTGAGTAAACCATTCTTGTTATATTAACAATGGCTGGAATTTTTTCAGATATATATATACAAACATATATATATATGTATATATAATATTTTCTTTATTCATTCATGTTTCGATGTACATCAGAAGATGTCTGTGCTTCCATGTTCATTGCACATTATTCACAACAGCCAAGTTATAGGGAAAAAGGCCACATTTTTATTTACATCTCAAACCATGGTGCCTCAAGCCCTTTACTTTGGCTACTAGCTTAATAGTGTTTTTTAGATATCTGCTTTTTCAAAATATTCCCAAGAATGTCTGATATTATCAGAACAGTTAACTCACTTTTGTCAGATTACATTGATTATGCAATGAAATATCACACAGTTTATTAGCTATGATTATAAAAAGTAATGCACAAAAATCCCCATCTTCAAGGGGGGTATTTCGGGTTTCATACCTACTTTGAGAGCAAATGCTTCTAGTACTCAAAGCCTATATGTATTTTGCAGGAGGCAGTTGACCCACAGTCAACCAAATGATGAGATCTCAGCATGTTTCAAATATTTCTGTATTATAGATGAGATCAGATCAGTAACTTTCCATGACCTTCAAAGTATAACAACTGATTCACAGTTTTATCTGTCTTAAATATGTCCTTCTTGTGGTATGAGCTTTCTTGCTAATATTCCTCAAAGGAGATCAAGTATTTTCCTAGAAATAGTTTGTGGCACATTGAACTAAGGACTTTCTTATTTATCTTACTTGGATGAGAATGAGCATGTTCGAGAACTGCCTTGGGGAATACATGGTAAAGTTATCATTGCAATCGAACAAAATATAGGAGGAGTGAAACAATTTATATTTTTCTGATGCTTTGTATATGTGCAGACTGATCAGAAATCAAATGTGTAACCTTTGGGTGCACAGGACAAAACTTCAACCAAAAGAGCTACATCGACCAAGGCTCTCAGTAACTTTTTTAAAATATGTTTTATTAATTATGCCATTACAGTTGTTCTATTTCCCCTTTTCATTCCCTTCCACCCTGCACACCCCTCCCCCACCATTCTCCCTCTTTAGTTTATGACCATGTGTCTCAAGTTCTTTAGATTCTATATTCCCCATACTATTCTTGCCCTCCCCCCTATCTATTTTCTACCTACCGTCTATGCTACTTATTTTCTGTACCTTCTACCCCCTTCTCCTCCTCCCACTCCCTTGTTGCTAACCCTCCATGTGATCTTCATTTCTGTAGTTCTGCTCCTGATCTAGCTGTCCTCTTAGTTTGCTTTTGTTTTAGGTGTGGTTCTTAATAACTATGAGTTTGCTGTCCTTTCACTGTTCGCATCTTTTTTATCTTCTTTAAAATACTTTATCTCATGGCTTCTCAGCCTTTTGGCTAAAATCAAGTGTAGTATCTGTTCTTATCAGTTTAAAATACTTTATCTTAGTGTCATTCCTGAAACATATCTAGCTTCTATGAAAACAAATGTAAGAGGAACACAGCAATGTTGCTTTTATTCGGAGCTTAAACAACCAACTGGTTTGGTTATCACTTGGCCCTGGCCTGGTGATAACATGCCATTGTTTGGAGTGTTAACCTGTGCATCAGAAGGGTTGGAGGTTTGATTCCAGGTCGGAGCACTAGGTCTCAGGTTCAATCCCTGGTCAGGGTGCTTATGGAGGCAACCTATCCATGTTTCTCTTTCACATCTACATATCTCTCTCTCTTCCTTTCTCTCTTTTTCTTCTGTTTCCTCTCTCTCTAAAAATCAATAAATATATCCCTGGGTGAATATTTTTACAAAAGAATGAGTACAGGTCCTTCTCATACACTTGGTATGCTGTGTTGTTATGATTTTTTTGGCTCCACTAACAGAAACCAATACTGGCCAGTTTGATCATAAAAGAAACTTATCTGGAGGATATTAGCCCACAAACCTGATAAGAAGGCTTGAGAATGAGGGTGTTATATGAAAATGCTGCAGTAAAGCACTGAGGGTCTAAGTAGAGAAAACAAATTGACATTGTGTATGGACAGAGACTCACCAGTTGAATGAAGTCCATGCTTTTTATCCAGCTCTCATAATTCAAATTACTAGGAATGAGAGTAGGATTCACTTGTGTTCTGCTACTTCTCTGTTGTGCTCACCTTTTGGCTAGATAAGAGCAGGCCTCTTGATTTACATATTGAAGCATACAGTGGAGGAACATCAGGGTGTTATTATCAATGGAATGTGAAAGGAATGCTGGGGTGAAAAAAAAGTTAATCACAGTTAAATGTGCTCCTGTGTATGACTGAATCTCTGTCTTGTTTGCTCCCAAACCTGGCAGAGTGGAGATGATCAAGTATGCGTGGCAGTAGCCTTGATGTAGAACTTTGCTCACCAGGGTAGGCTTTTTATTCCATTGCGGTATATTTGGGCTCCAGAATATAGATCCTTCCCTAAAATTTGGTTGTTGGAAGCTCCAGTGAGGTCTATTTTGTTTTCATAGTCCTGCTACTAAAAAAACATACTAGACTTCTCTATCTGTCCTGAATTAGAAGTTGTAAATATGTGAAAGGAGAAATCTTCTCCACATGCCAGCAACATCTAAGTCCCTTAAAACAAATAAATACACTGGAGGCAAGGGGTGGATGAAACCCGTCTGTCTCTGAGTAGCAGAACCAATGCTGCCAATGGGCCCTTTACATTGAGATACCAGTTTTTTACTCTAATATCTCAACTTAATGGGAATCAAATGTAGACTCTTGATCTGTTCATAAACTGAGCCCGTTGTGACTATGACATTCACTCTGCAATTATCAAGGGCTTTTAAATTTATTTCAGTAATTAATATACCATTTAATCTGACCAGTCAAGAGTAAAACAGTATTAAGGAGCATTTCCTTAAAAATTTTATTTAATGAAACCTGAGATAATACTTCCTAGGTATATTCCAATATTAAGGAGGATTAAAAATTTTTACTGTTCTTCTATTACAGTTCTCCCAAATTTCCCCCTTTATTCTCCTCTGCCCCACCCATGCCCACACTCCCACCCCACTCCCACATCAATTCCCACGTTATCCATGTCCATGGGTTTATTTATTATTCCCAAATTAATGTAAAAAGACCAATCAACAACCAATGCATAAATGAAATGAAACCCAACCTTACAACCTTTATTAAAGTAAGCAGAACATAAGCTGCTCACAGATTCCGAGGCCATTTTATTTTGTAGTGCTTCCATAGAGCAGAATATATTTAATTATAATTATCCTTAAGAAACACTGCTCTTAAATATCTATGAGCCCTGGCTGGGTATGTCGGTTGGTTGGAGCATCGTTCTGAACACCAAATTTTGGGAGTTCAATTCCTGGTCAAGATATACACCTACGTTGTGGTTTTGATCCTGGATCAAGGAGCAAGTGGGAGACAACCAACCAATGTTCATCCCCCACTTTGATCATTTTCTCTGTCTCTCCCTTCTTCTCTCTCTAAAATCAATAAACATGTTTAAAAAATTAAATCTCCACAAAACTATTACTGAGTTTATGACTGACATTTAATGAAAGGAGTGACAATATTCTCAAAATACTTGGTTAATGTACAATAAATAGGGGGCGTGTAGAAAACCCCTACCACACTTTGCATTAGAAATGTATGCTGGGGAAAGCAAGGAATCCATCAATACGTTTCGCTCTGATCAAGTTCTCATGTTGAACTTTCCAAGTCAAATACCTAGCACTTGTGTTAGCAGCATTTTCCTTTGTCTCGCCTATTGTCCATAAGTCACTGCACAATCTGGTGAGGGTAACTTACAGCTTGCATGTGGTAATTGACATGTTTCTAGTGACTCTTTCCTTGTGTCACGATGTCTTGGCTAGTATCTCCTCATCCTGACTGCACACAGTATGCACACAATTAATAACTCTTCTCAGGGTTTTCACTTTTGTTAGCTCAGATCTACTAGTAGATCTCCATGCTACTAGCTGACACACTTTGGAAAACTCTTTTGAAGCCTTCCTTTCTGGCTTTTCCATAAATTACCTATATTTTCTGTTGGCAAAAAATAAATCTGTTTTAATTTTTTTCAAATAAGTGAAAAAGAGAGTTACATAAATTACTTAAAATGAGAAACTCAGGAAAAGTTTTTGTGAAAATGAGCAATGGAGGAAAAAGCACCTTGAAACTAAAAAATGGTAAGCATACTGAAACTGGATGGATTATTGAACTGAAGCGACTCAAGGGTTGCAATGTGTAAATCCACATTACCTTCTCTATGTCTGCTTTATAGTGAGGAGAGCTCCCCACATTCTTGAAATTCTATTCTAACCTAGATGAAGTCACTTACCCTCCTGCAGGCAATTTCAGCTCCTGCTTTGACCCCACCTTGAAGTACTTCTTAACGTTTTTAATGGGGAGCTTCAAGATTGCTTTTTATTGTTTCAATTGAAATATACTTGACATGTGACATTGTGTAACTTTAAGGCGTACAGCATGTTGATTTGATACATTTCTATTGTCAATGTAAGAAACATTCAAACCTGTAGAGAATATTTGTGTGCAGATTTCAACCAAACTGATGGTAATGGCCAGGAGGCAAAATCTCAGTGGATTGAGAAATGCTCTGGAGAATGGCAGTTTAGCATCTTATTTTATACATTATGATCAAAAGATGATGCTTAAGGATGTTACAAGAAATTCACTGGCGATAGATTAGGGGAGCAGGAGAAAGTAAAGTGGGGGGCAGAAACCTCTGGGATTGGATAAAAAGTAAAACAATAGATACATACTTTTACACAGGTGTGTACAATATAGCTCACAGTCAACAATTAACAGGATAATAAGAACAGGGGATTTGTGGGCTTCCTCTGGTACAGTGCCTGTGCTTCGAGAAGTCCAGAAAAAGGAAATTTGACGTTTCAAAGGTATGTTATTGCAAAAAAGAGGATAAGATCCATTACGGTAGAGACTGACCTGTGTTAAGGATAAATGTTGGCCTAGGACATGATTACCCACCATGAACTATTTTTAGTTAGAAAGTTTTAATTTCTGAGCATCCTACACAGTTATTTTAGGTCTTTGAGTTTGTAAGCTGTCACTCAGGCTTCCTCTGAGCTTGTCAGGTTTAGTATGTGGCTTCTTTTCTTCCCCAATATATTGCATTGCAGTAGAATACAGTGACTGCCGTTGTAGCATCTGCCTCTATAATCTGCCATACTCATCATTTCTTTTTTGTGGTGGGAATGATTAAGATCCAATATCTTACTAAGTTTGATGTTTATAGTATGGCATTATTGTCTGTCTTCACTGTATTGTGCATTAGATCTCCAGGACTTATTCATCTACCAGCTGCTCCTTTGTAACCTTAAACATCTCTCCTAAACCCTGACCAGTTCCTGATAATCAGGATTCTACTCTCTGTTTTCACGAGTTTGGTTTTTAAGACTCCACATATAAGATATATCATACAAGATTTTTCTTTCTCTGTCTGGCTTATCTAACTTAGCGTGTCCTCAAGATCTACCTATGTTGTTGTAAATGACAGGTATTCCTTCCTACTTTCTCATGGCTGGATAATATAATGTACATATTATATAATTATAGTTATAATTATTAATTATATTAATATTTTCCCAACCCATTCATCTGTTGATGGACACTTAGGTGTTTGACAAACACATAGACCAGTGAAACGGAAGAATGACCAGAATTCAACCATTACTTATACGACCAACTAATTTTTGCCAAAGGAGCTGAGAATACCCAGTTGGGAAAGGATAGTTTCTCCAGCAAATGGTTTTGGAAGAACTGGATAACCACAAGCAGGAAAAGGGAACTGTACTCTTGTCTTATAACACTCACAAAAATTGACAATAAATGAATCCAAAACTTAAATATAAGACCTGATACCATAAAATTCCTAGGAGAAAACATAGAGAAGAAGCTTTTGATATTGGTCTTGGCAATAATTTTATGGCTATAACATCAAAAAAATCAAACAACAAAAACAAAAATCAGCAAGTAGGACCACATTAAACTTAAACGCTTCTTCACAGCAAAAGAAACAATCAACATAATTGCTTTTTGATTCCCAGAAAATGTAAGCAGTGTTAACTGCTGACTGATAGCCTCAGCTCATGCCCAGGTTAGAAACTGGCTTCAGCTGAAGAGAGCAGCTGGGACCCAAACCACACTCACCTGCCGTGGGCCAGGCTCCAGTGACTGGTCTGGGGTAGAGCAGAATGTGAAGTATTTGGGTGAAGTAGAGCGTGTTATATAAAGATCCATAACAGTTGCCACCAGGTGAGACTACTCATAGGTGTTAATTCTGAAATGGTTGCATCCAAATAGCTATTTTAAAATCTGTTTCCAGAGCAATCAACCTAAGTCAGTCATCCTTCATGATATTTCCCAAATCAAATCAAACATGTCAAGCAGAAGTTGATATTTAATGATAAAAAGTTTGAGATGATTGATATCATATCATAAACTTATTTTTTTCTTTTAAAATATATTCTCCCCAGAGCTGTTGTTTTTTCTCCCAGTAGATATCCCCCACACAGCCTCCACTCTCTGGTTGCTGTACTTGGACTGTCTCCTTTCTTCACACCACAGTGGTAGCCTCACTTAATCCCTACCTGCTAGAGACGCATGCAACAAGCAACAAAACCGGATAAATCAAGCCTAACACTTAACAAAATTATCTTCTTTTGGGAGGAAATTCTGCTTGTAGGACTATTTAGGTTTGTTTTGCTTTTTTTTCCATCTGAACTGAAAGAGAAGCTTTCATGAGGTCTCCTCACATGCATGAATCATCCCTACCAGAGGCTGCTCTTTTTTGCCATGTGTGTTGGCGCTGACCTCCATGTAGAAGCTTTATAAAATATTGGGGTAGAGCCATTGCCCCAATATTTAATTAGAGGATAAGCTGAAGTTGGAGGTCTACCAGCATAAGCTCCTTTTGAAACTTTTTGTTTGTTTGTTTGTTTTTGATAGTGTAGTTGCAGTCTTGTCCAACAGCAGATAAGTGAGCTGTGATTCTAGATCTCAGATAACTTTAGCTAGGACTGGTCAATTTTATCCACTAGTTTGATGAATCATCCCCTTGAATTTAAATGTTGGTTGATGAAGTAATTTCACTGGGTTGACAACCTGTAGACCAAAATTGCAATAAATCTTCAGGGTATAAAATCTAATATTGTTAGGATAAAATATAATAATGATAGCAAATAAAAATATATCTAGGATTACTCTTCTGCCCAAGACTTCATCGGTTGTTTATTATCAAGTTTTTGAGGCATTTATCTCCCTTGAATTGTCAGTAGGTTAAATGATGTATTTGTTCAATAGGCAATAATGATATTTATAGATTTACCACAGCATTAGATTGTACTTTTGTCCTAAGTCGAATTCATGCTTAATAATACATTGTGGATATGATACAGTCCAATTGCCGTAGAGGGTGTATTACAAAGGTGATGCCTGTGTTTAAGGAAAGCTCAAAAAGAAATGTACTTTTTTACTTCTTTATTAAATAGATTATCTTCAAAGCAGTAAGGTATTTAATAAGAATTAAAACTAATGTTAAAAAAGAATAAATATTATATACTAAAATAGCCCCTAAAAATGACTAACCTATGATTTCAAGAGCTGTGCTTTCTAATATTTATTCGCTTATTAAACACTGCACTAAATTTCAATATTTGGATTTTGTCCACTAGTGGAACTAGTGGAACCAAATTAAAATAATGGTCTCTGAGGCTTACTATATAATACTGTCTTGAAATAGCTAATCATTTGTGAACTTATATTTGTAGGGTTTTCTAAACACACATTTTATCAACATTGATTTACATATACAGAAATATATGTTTTCTAAATATATATTATAAATGTTAATTTATATACAAATTGATATATATTCATATATATATATATATATATATATATGCCTCTGTGGGGATATATTTGGAGACATGTGTATTTAAAATCTGTGACATTTGTTTCTCCTTTGTTTTTCACTTCACAGTATAATACATTTATACTGTAAAGTCTCATTCATTCTACACATCAATGTCAATTTATAATAAACTTTAATTGTTTTTACTGACTTTAATGATGGTAACAGTAATGTATTTGTAAGAAGATGAAGAATGCCAGTCCATCCAGATTTGACTTTATTAAAGCGTTAAGCATCAGGTGTTAAGCAGTAGACTGGAGAGTTAGAATGGTCTCTTACACAGTTACAACACTGACTATATAAGAAATCAGCTTATTCTTGTTGTATGACGCAGCTATTATTTTTCTCCATAGATTATCTTGGCATCATTAAATAATATTTGCTTCTTATTTTTGAAAGTTGTAACAATAAAAACAACTAAAAGCAATCAATAAGGCATTCTGAAAAAATAGTGTTTCTAGTCAGAAGTGAGAAGGGCAAGTTTTGGGCCTACTAGTAATGATCTAACATTTGTAGAAGAATCGCGAAGTGCGAGAAGCAACATGTCTCCACGTGACAATGTGGCAGTCATCTCTGCCACCTTCAGGAGACTTACAGTTAAGAGATATAACTAGACCTCTAATGTGACGCTGAAACTGCATCTGCAGATGTGGGCGACTGATGATGACACCTAGTGTGATACCTGCAGCCAGGTGTCAGGGACATGGATGCTGGCTGTACCTATTTTACTTTGTGAAGATGAAAAATTGAGACCTTTCATTTCTATTTTTCCATGGCCCATATAAGTGGATGAACACGGTTTTAATTTATAAGAAAAAGTGCCCCCGCAAATTAGGGGAATTGAATGTTCCTGTACATTTGTACTTCATTTGTAAGGCCTGGCACATTTAGGTGGAGTTTCTTCCCCTACGGCAATATTTCTAAGCTCTAACTGTATGATACACTATGGACATAGTAATAATACAAGGGAAATTTTAATTATGTATTTCAGGAAATAAATATTTAACTATTGAAAAATATGCTTGAATATGGATAGTACAAAATGTAAAGTGTGCATAAGAATGTGCATTTAATGTCTCTTCCTAAATAAACTTGCTTCAGCTTTGAATGTAGCTGATAAATTAGAAATAACTACTTGCATTTATGTAATGTGTAGCTAGGAAATCATGTTGAATATTTTATTGATTTCAGGTGCTTAAATTTCTTTTCCTGAAATATCTCTTGTAAAGAGGGAAGAGGAAAACACACTCTCTGAAAGGATTAATGAGTGACATTCCCTGTTAGATGTTTTCCATTAACGGCTGACATTCACAGCATGTTTTGTGCTGTGATGCTGAATTCTGCCAGATACTAATATGCAGCGTTCAGATCCTCTCTCTTTTGCAAGGTGGTGTGATAGGGAAGATTTTCATGTGCAACTTTGCTAAAATTTACATATACAGATACTTTTCATTTATTAATTTATAATCAAATGGTGAAACAGGCTCTTGTAGATGTTTGAATAAATAGAAGGTGCATTTGGTAACTCTTTTAAGATGGATGTGTGAGTTTAAATCAGATCTCAACATGTCTACTGTATTTTCAGGTTAAATATTAGTATAATAAATATTTATATTTGTGCCTAATTTGTATTTGTCAAAGTAAATTTCTATTTGCTTGGTATTATTTTACACTTGCAATTTTGTTAAGCTCTAAGCACTTTTGAATTTATGGAATTGTTAGCATACCATGCTTTTCATAATGACTTTAGCAATTCAAACCTATTAGTAAAATCTATTTATACACCAAGCTCTATAATTTTATCACTCAATCCTGATTGGTTTAAACCAGTGATTTTCAACCTTTTCATCTCATCCACACATCAACTAATTACTAAAATTCTGTGGCACACACACAAAACATTATATTTTTGATTCATTCACACCAGATGGCTATTGCTGTGTTGGCTGGTATTTGTCTACCTGACCATCTAAGAAAAAAAAAAAGTCAATACCACTGACTAAATACTCAGACATAGCATGTTTTAAAAATTCTTGTGGCACACTGGTTAACATCTCTGGTTTAAACCACTAGCTTATAGAGTGGTCTATTTGCCATTTAATAATAACCTTAAAAAATAGTTCAGGAAAATATTTAATCAGATGTCTAACTTAATGCTATTAAATCATGATGACACAGAAAACAAGAGTTACATATATGTTTTCTCCAAATGGATAACTTTGACATCATTTAAAAAATGTCTATTAAATTTGACAAGGTTAAATCTATATAAAATAGGAGTATTTTCTTTTCCTTCCCATTGCCAACATTTCTCATAGCAAAAACAAGTGGACATTAAACTTGAAATAGAGTTTAGAGTTGTGGGGAAATGAAAGGGATGCTCTGGCAGAAGGAGGCAGCGCTGCTGTGGCTGAATCACTGCTAGGCTGCCGAATTCAAAGACCCATCTGGTGGTGTCATGATGGGCATATTGACGGTATGTGAAGCTACCTCAAAAGAGCACAAGGAGGCCTGAGTGGCATTTCAGAATGCCAAGTAGACATCCCAGGAAAATCCCACTGTGGACACATCAACATTTAGGACTCTCTCCATCCCTAATACTTTACCATAAACCAACTGGCTATCTTAAAGGCAAAGTTTTAAAAAAATCATTAGAAGCTACAAGAAAGATACACATTTTTTAAAAAGGTTAAACTATCAAATAACAATTAAATTTCTGGAAGGACAAAATGAGAACAGCTCTGGAGGTCTAGAGATGAGGAAATCATGAGGATTTGTTTAGGTTATTGCTGTTGTCATGTATCACTTCCATTTAATTTTGCTCCTTGTAGTAATTTCTGCAGCATAATGCAGTTGGTTAACTTGTTTCCAAAGTCAATCTCTAGGCCAGGGAAGGGAGGGTGAGTAGATCACCTTGATTTACAAAAGAACCAAGATTGCATATAACAGGGCAGATTTAAATAATTTAGTACCCTCAGCAAAAGGAGGATTGGGTTTGCTAGACAGGCACACACAGTAAATGCCCACCTCACACAGTGCATTTCAGGCATCATTGAACCAAAATGAACACTCAAGCAGAAGCCAAATGTGTTTTGCTAAAAGATTGAGTCTGTTAGTGTCAGCCCTCAGATTTTATTAATAGACTTTAATAACATTCATGAGAAAGTAGTGGTGAGGAAGCCTTCCATGTTTGGTAATGAGTGCTAATGAAATTTGATTTTTGTCCCTCTAAAATGAAGTGAGCTCTGTTTTTAATTTGATCGCTTATAACCTTAATAGCAAAATCAAATAGAATAATGGAGTGGAAGATGAATAGAATATCTCATGATACCAAGGTTGTAACTTGAAACTGGCAACAGAATCAATCAATCCATTAAGAAAGGTTTTTCTAATCTGAAGGCAGCCACACATGTCCGAGGTAAGTTGTCTGTGCCACAGAGCAGCACTGGTAACAGAACTTTCTTCAATGATGGAAATGTTCTGTATTTGCATTGTCAAACATGGCAGCTACTGGCTGCGTGTGTCCAGGAAGCTCTTAAAAGTCTGTCTGATATGACTGCGGAAACTAACTTTTCATTTTATTTGATAACTCATTTAATTTAAATAGCTACAAATGAGTACTGACTACAATATTGGACAGCAGAGACTTAAAGGGGTAACTTTCTAGTATCATACCAAAAGTAGAGGCTTATACAGAAAAAAAATGTATTTGCTAAGGAATTCAAGAAATATATTGTCAGGAAAAGGAAAAGGATTGGTTTTGTGAGTGTTCTGGGTAAGAAACAATAGATTACACGCTAACAAGATTATATAAAAATATTACTGAGCCATGGAGATGCCACATCTTGCCTGCTTATTCTTTGGCACTGGATTCTAGAAACTCTGCCAAAACTGCTTCCCAAAGGGGTTGCTTCTGCTGTTGCCTTCACCAGAACAGTTCTGTGACCTTTTGTACTGATGTCTCCTGTGACTGTGCCAGTTTGTGGATCCATGTTGCATGCCGGCATCGTAGCTGTAAGGAAATCTAGGTAATTGAGTGTCTGTGTACTATTGTGAGATGTGCAGACTCAGGTAAACTTCGAAGGGAGCTAGTTCCCCTAAATCATCAATGAGTATAAACATGAAAATGAGTAAGTCTTCATCATAACATCACTCACCATATATCAAGAAATGTTCCTACAGATGTTGCATCTTTTATGTTACAAATATTCAATTATATATGCTTGGTAAAAAAGAAAAAATAGTGTGAGCTTTAAAAATGCATAATATTTTAGTGAAATGTTAAAGGTGAGATCATATGGTATTTGTCTTTCAGTGCCTGGCCTATTTCACTCAGCATAATGCTTTCCAGTTCCAGTGCCTCACCTTTAACAGGAAGCTAAACAACAAAACAAACAAGCAAACAGAATAAAAACAAAGACACTGAAATAGAGAACAAGTGACCAGAGGGGAGAGGGAAGGGAATTTAAGGGGAAAAAAGGGAGGGATTTTGAGGAACAAGTATGAAGGACGCAGGGATGAGGACTGGGGGGGAGGAAATGGGAGGGAGGTGGGGAGCACGGGGCAGGGTGGCTGGGATGGGAGAAATAGACAAAAAACTGTACTTGAAAAATAACTAAATAAAATTAAAAAAATAAAAGTTACATAATAAAAAATTTTAAAAATATTTTAGTGAAATGTGACAGCCATTCTATTCAGTAAGTGCATGACCAGCAATATGAATCCACTTCTTGGAGGCCTGTTTCCTACAGCTGTCAATGTGAAGTATCTTGCAACTTCGATTATAGCTCCTGTTTAAAGATAAGATATTTTTTTATTCCACTTGGTTCCAGTATAAGAACTAAACACTCACAGAAATCTGATTTCTTATATGTAGAAATTTCGTTTATCTTCAAATTATTTGGATGATTGAGAGAAATGATGAGTTTGTCATTTCTGCAGGCTCAGATGATCCAGATAATCTGAAGGATTAAAAGTAATGAATATTTCCATACCAGGTCTTAAAGTTGTCATTCTTTTCTGAGCCAGAGTCTTGTCCTTGGTATAGCTGTCTCTCTAGGATTCAAATTTAACCTTTTCTGGGGATCTGGAGTTTAAAGATTAAATCCTGCTCCTGGTTTTTAACGTTGTCCTCTTTTTGGCTGCAGTAGATGAACTTTTCTTCATATGCTCCCAGAGACTGTCACAGATAGTGTTTAGTCTTTAATGGCTAATTAATCATCCTCAGCCTCTCATTGTGTTTCTCAAAACATGAATTGCCCTTAGCAAGAACCATCCCATTTTCATTGTCCCTATCATTCCTATTCTCACAAATTCCTGGACACCTGATGCAATCCACCTTCTAGAACATTCTTTCCACTAGTACTGAGTTCAGTACCACGGGGGAAATTTTTATTGTCACAAACTACCTTGTTCTATGGGTTCTCTGTAATTTACAACACCCCAGGGATGGCATCTGCATTGCCTGCCAGACAGCACACATTCCAGCTCCAGAATCTCATCTTCATGTCAATTTTATCTGGTTATATGTGGAACTGATAATTGTTACTCAGATTCCCCTAAAGCAGACTCTGTAATGGAGACTATCTTGGATGTGTATGAGGAAGTTCTTCCAGGACAAGTATTTGTTTGTCTATATCTGACTGGCTTGTTTATTTCTATGTTGTCTTTTCTCCTCCTGTACCTGGGGTGTGTGTATGAGTGAGTGAGAGAGAGAGAGAGAATATTTGTGAAGCTATTTCAGAGAGAATTCAGGGCTTTGGAAGACGATATTTTTCTCTGGATTGGTTTTACATTTGCTTCTGCCAGGAAAATAAGGACACTAACCATCCATGATCATATCAATCCAATTTCTGGTATTGACAGAATTAGAGCTAAGCTGCAAGCTGTATGCAGAGCTTTAAACCGCCACTTTGCTCTATTTTGTGGGTAAAATCCTTCAGATTCACAGCTGAAAGTAAAGAGCTCATTAGTTCCTGTTTACCAGACTAAGGGCTGCAATTTTTTCTCCCACAAGGGTGTTAAATATCTCACTTTGCCCTAACAACCTCCCAGTGGTCCACTGTGGAATCGGAATGGATTCCACACCCAAATGTGGTCCCCGGGAATGGATCACACCCAAATGCTCTTCCCACCTCCCTGAATTGCCGCCGCCTAACAGTCCCCGAATCCTGGCCTTGTAATTCTTTACTGGTTTGTTAAATCTATGATGCTTTCAAGCAGATTTTTAACATATTTTCTCTAGCTTCTCTAATAATTCTCAGAAGATAGGGTTATGCAAATTATTTAATTCAACATGAACAGAAGTCCAAGTTTGTGTCTTTCCGAGTACATTTACTTGTAATTGACCTTCCGAGCACTGATCTCAAGAATTTTTGGCTGAAAATGTGTTGTATTTATTACCATACAGCTTATAACGCTACAGTACAAATGTGAAGAAATGCAAATTCCAAGGATAACAGTCAACACTTTAGATACTAAAATTTGTCCTGAAACATTATATATGCATATATTTAATAGTCATCAAACCAGAAAAAATATTTTGTGAAACATACATCTTATATGTATGAAAGGAAACTATGATATAGCTATTTAGAACACTGAACTGTGTTTGAGTAGTTAAGATTTTGAGGAAGTCCAAAGAAAATAAAAATAGATGGTAGAGAACTATTGCTCTAAAGTAATGATTTTCTCTGTAGAAGAATGTGATATGATTTTCTCTGTGGTTTAAGCTGAAGGTCCCTGTAACTAAAATAGATAAAATATTATCAATGGAATTTCTATTTTTCTTTGGTGAATAGAAAAAAAAAGTGTTTTGCTGACTTGAGGACGTATTTTTGCTCTCAACCAGTCTCTCTTACCTAACCCCTTGAGTACCACCATTGAAAATACATTTAAGATAAAAATCAAAGAACAATGGATGTCTCTTGTATGTCATAGGAAAGAAAAAAATCAACAAAAATATAATCTTTGAGGGAGAATAAGGTGAGGAAGAAAATATAAAAGGTGTTCCTTTAACTTCTGTGATATCTGCTGATTCCGATTTGGTGTAGTTCCAGACTGACCAATACAAATACTAGAATGATACAAAGATTCAGAAAATAATATTGTAAGGGTATCATAGCATGGAGAGGAGGAATCTTTATGCTTATGGAGAATATTCATTAATTAGTTCTGCTTAACAAGCATATCCTATTCATGAGACTTTTTCTTTTTCCTCCTAAACTCCCATTACCTTTTTTATTTAAGTAAGATTTTATAGAATGAACTCCCTCAGTTTAACTGTAACAAATATTTATTGGATCTATCTATCTATCTATCTATCTATCTATATCTATAGATATCTGTGTGTGTGTGTATATATATATATACATATATATATATATGTATATATATATATTATATGTTCTGCAGACAAGTAAGGAGACAAGTAACGTATAATAAACTTAGGGTCAGAAAACCTGGTTTTAATTCAAAACTCAAATGCAATGAGTGGCACAAAACCAGGCATGCAGTAACAAAAATCATTCAGTCTTCACTATAGCTTTCACCATCACCATCACCATCATCATCATCATTATCATTATCATTATCATATTCTAGGTATTTATTTTGGTGTAAAGATTAATATGACATGGCCCCTTTCACCAAACAGGAGAGAGAAGTTAACCAGTGTTTGTGGTATTGGGGCCAGTGATAAATGCATTGTCTGACCACTGTGAGGGACTAAATGAGGGTGTTCAGTGCTCTTGGTGGAAAAAAATTCTAGAGAAAGGAAAGAGCTTTTCAAAATTACAAGATTACCTAAGTGTATACCTGTGCAGGGAACCTCAAGCAATTTTGATTTGTGCTAGTGTAAGTCATTTCCCGGGTGGCATGACATGGGTTTGGACTGCAGGCCAGGGCAAGGTCAGGGAAGGTTACAAGCCATGCAAGGCCCTCGGATTCCCTGTTATATGAGAGGGTGAGGAATTGAAGGATTTTGAAGAAATGGTTTATTAACTCTGCTAATACCTGAAATTGATCTGAGTCAGATTCCAATTATTTGAGATATACGGTGCACTTCACTCATCTGCTCTCATCAGTTTTTCAAAGTGGTCTTTCAGTCTCATCCATTTCTTAATTCTTTCATAAAGCTGTGCAGTTTCCCTAGTGTCTCCTACTGTAAATACACAGAATGTAACCTTGGCCTTTAACGCCATTCCTAAATAGGTTTGGTTTTGTTTCGATTTTGGCAATTACAGTTTTCTCTTGTAGACTGTAATATCTCTGAGGGTTACATCTTTAATAAATTAATTAATAGAATAATAGATATAAGTGGGGTTCTAGAACTCTTATAATTCTGTTTATTCCTCTAATAGTAAACTGAGACCAGGGGAAAAAATGACTTATGTTTATGTACACAAGCAGCTTTCAGCAGAGCAAGAAGAGAATGGCTTTCTGTCGATTTTTCTAGGCTGTGTACTTTGTAATTCCTCCCTGCCTGCATGTTATTAAGCAACTCATATTTGTACACAGCCACACTCATATTAAGAGTCATGTAGGATCAAGGCTACATACTACTGCCATGACTTATGACTGACTGAACATATTAACCTTGAGTATCTCACTGGTGTATTTATTAGATTTCCCCACTATAAAGTCATTCTTGTTTCCCCATTTCCATGTTGTGCTCTTTGGAAGGAAGTCGCCACCCACAGTGCACACTTGGGAATTGAGGAGTTCTGCCCTCCCTCCTTTAGGGGTATCCATGCATTCATTGGAAATCTTAACTGGAATTTTGTCTCCTCTCCCCCATTGCTAATTTATTCAATCACTTATTTAAACTGATTGTAAACTGATATAAATATGTTTTTGTTTTATACTTTCCATAATCATCTCATAGGTATTAATATATTTTCATTAATAGAATTTTAAAAAGTTTTCCTGAGCCTTTTTAAATATATGTGATAATTCTTATACATTTTCTAAGTATTGAATATTTTAATATTTTAACATTTTAATACATTTTGAGCCAAATAATTATTTTTCAGAAGCCTAAAATGATGTCTTCAGATTGGAAAACATGAATTATCATTTATTCTCTTCAACTAGAAATGCTATTAAATCTTCAATGTGAAAATATAGCACTTATCATTGCAAAGGATAGCAAATAAAATTTAATGTTGAATAGAAAGTTTATATTAAGAACAAAATAATTGTGCAATGAATATATTTTTAATGTATTATTTTCACTTTAAGTTGACTGATTTTTATCATTTTAATTCATATTATTGATCCAGGAAACAATCATTAAATACTCAGTATTGTTTTTGCCTTGGAAGAGCTCATAACAGAGAGAAATAAAATAAATAAACTTTTTTTATAGTGTGATAAACTGCCATAATGGATATGTAAATTCCTGCTGACAATCTTTAAATTTCTTTAAGATGGGAACAGGTTGTATATTAACAAGATGAAATATTATAAATGCTTCATAATCATATTAATCAAGGCAAAAAGATTTGTTGTTGCTATAGTTTTCTTCTAAGCAGAATATAGCTCATTTTAGATAGTTGATAATTGTTCAATAAACAAATGAATGGGTAGTTTAGTTTACATGCAATAAATGTCATATTGCAGATACACTAAAAATTGCAGGTCAGATGTCAAAAAAAATCTACCAAAGAGTTTGCTATGTCCTTATGTTAACTTTTATGAATTTTTTAACCTAGTTTATTTACATCAGCTGTTTTCTGATTTTAAACCATTTTCCCTAAGACTATTTAATTAAAGCCCTCATTAATCCTTCAAACTCACACACACAAGAAGATTTAATCTTTGTAGTTCTCATTAACATAAAAATTATAAAGGGATATCACACTGTGTTATAATTTTTAACTTTAATTACAACCACATATATAAGTGATAACACGCAAGATGAGTTGAGAGAAAAAGGGAATGTAAAAGAATTTATAATTTTGTCTTTTATCACAGATCAGCTAACACCTGAAGATGCTCCTATTTCACAAAGTTTATTGTTTCAGATAATAAAATGTGATCATTTATGAGATACATGTGGTTTTAAGCATCAAAAACACTTTTTTGTATTTTAACCAAAATAATACAAAGTATAAATATTTTATAGACATAGTTTTATGTATATATTTAACAAGAATGTACTATATTTTTCCATGTATAATGCACACTCATGTTTTGGGCCCAAACTTTCAGGAAACTAATCTTTCATTTTAATTTTGAATTTAATTATTTATTTATATTTAGAAAGAAAACCGATTATCATATTCCAGGGTTTTATATTGGATACTGATATCATTATTGCTTTCTAGAGTTACATTTTTAATTTATAAGTGCAAATAAAGAAATTAAAAACATTTATATAAATATGGAATTACCACTACCCCTGTATAATACACATCCTTCTTTTTCCCTCAGAAATTTGGACAAATAAGTATACATTATACATGGCAAAATACAGTATGTATAATATTCTAAGCAATGTATAAAGTAATGCATCTTAACATGCCCAATTCAAGCAGGATTCCATCATTTTAGAGATAAAATGGAGGATCTCTTATCATTCATACTTTCAGAAGTGTCAGTGCAGACTGTGATAGGCTTATATGCTTTGTGAAATCTCTTAAAAATAGTAAGGTGATGGCATCCTAATTACTTGCAGGCATGACATTATGGATTATTTTTCTCTGTGATTATGACACTAACTTCAGATTGAAGTTCAAGTAAGATGTTTAAAATCTCAATAACACCTATTGACTTTTAAAAAATAATAATCTATGGTATAGTGTTGTGATTATTCTCATGAAGGCCAAATGAATTTCCAATTTTTCTAGTAAATGAAGAATTTTTATTTTTTTGCTTAAACCAAGTTCTCTCTCCCACATGGCTGGTACAAAACTACAGTAGGTGCCGGAATGGATGGCCAGAACTGAGGGTGTGAATACCAAAAATGAAAGGACTTGGAGCAGGCAGATATGCCAGACTTACAGTGTAAATTCTAATAATGGAGCTAAAATAATGTTGCTGTTGTTTTATTAATTGCAGCCACTGTCATAATTTAATGACAGTAGTTACTATGGACTATGAACTTAGTATGTACCAGGTATTTATGTTTACAATTTTTAAGGCAGTGCGATGATAGGTACCTCATGTTCACTATCTCTACTGCAAACGACCTTGATAAACATAATATATTATCCCAAACAATTACAGAACTGAGTAAATGAATTTTACTTGGCCCTTCATAACTGGCTTTGAATTCTCTCAGTTCTCTCAACTCTAAAATGGGAAAGATTTATGTATTAAAATGTATTAATTATAATTAGATAATAAATACTGACCATTATTATTGTTGAAGTAATTATTAATATTTTATAGTTGAGAAAACTATCACAGAAGACAGCAAACTTGACTAAGATTTCGTAGCTATTAAATGTCAGGGTTGAGATTTGAACGTGTATCTTATCTAGATTCAAAGTCAAACTTAAAAGATCAAAATACAAAGAAAGTTTAAAATGAGAATTTTGTAAATAGGATTTTAACTCAAGGGTAAGAATCTCTCAAGAAACTTAATTGCATGAGACCATATTAAAAAGAAAGTATTGTTCTTTGTGTTTAATACACTTTATTTTGAAGTTTGGAGCTTATCTGCGTGGGTATATCAGATAGATTTAATGGTCAAGAAAAAGAATAGTTGGTAACAATCTAATTTTCTTTACATTCGTTAACTTGCATACAACTTGACAGCTAAGAACACTATCTTCTCTACAGAGGTTTTGAGATGTTAAATACTTTGGTGTTTGTCTCCAGTGGTACAAAAACCAACCTTGCAATATAGTAATTATAATAGTACAGTGCTGGCTTTTCATAGTAATTATTAAGAACTGACACAATTTTTATACCCTGACTGCCATGTATTCTTACTGACCTATCTTTAAGTAATTCCTCAATGCTAACATCTCAGTCTGCTGAAGGAGTCATCCCATGTCCACTATTAAGGAGATATATATTTTACATGGCATATTAATGAATCCAGTTCACTCTTACTTGTTTCAAATTATATTAGCCAATTTTCAAACATTAACAACATCCTAATGAAATACATGAATAAAGTGGTCATTTTATTTTTGTCATGATGGGATTTAGGCACTTGGATAAAATTGATTTCCGAGGTGTAAGTTCCACTAGGTAGCTCCTGAGATTCTAATAAAAGCAGGGTCCTTTGAATTCAGAGTTCCATACATAGATATTATAAAATATATGCAAGTTGGTGTTCTCTTTTTTTAATTTCCTTTTGGGTATAAAATTGTGTTTTTAAAGTAGTTACTAAAATTTAGAAGTAGGTTGTAGTGTTCAATTTTTTTAAATAAAAATAGCAAAGAAATGCTAAAATATTTTTAACTTGACCTGCCAAAAGATATTTGTAAGTTTTCCAGAAGAAAAGATAATGTTTAAGATTTTAAAGTATGACTTTGAACAACTTATTTAATATAGCTAAAGTTCCAACTTTTGTTCTAAAATATAAAAATACTGCCACGTTTTCTAGAGGTTTACAGGCCTATTACACAGGCTAATCTGCATAAATACTTTGCATAGAGAATGGCACATTGTGGATCATTAGGCAATTTACTCTAATACGAGTTATTTTTAATCATTTAAAATTTGTTCAGTCATGTGACAGAGTTATTGAGTACTTACTGTGTATGAACACAAATCTGAGTAGTAGAAACACAGCAGTTTAAAAAAAAAGACAAAATTTCTGCACTGGTGGAATTTGTAGTCTAGTTTTTTTCTTTAATTTTGAGTATGTCTTTTTATTTGTGATTGCTATCTTTAATCCTATTTTCTTATTTTATGTTTTGCTAAATATATTTGACAGTGGTTCATAGAAGTCATTGCCACTCTGAGGTGTGTAATAAATTTGAAGGGAAATAGATGAAAAAGCTTTCCCCTACCCTTCTCTCCTGAAGCAGGTCCTAAGTATTTGTATTTTCCTTTACCTTTTTTTTATCCACTCCAGTTTGCTTTAATCATAATTACTGAGCTCAGAACAGGTGAATATTGATAAAAGTTCTCTTTGTTCATCAGACTGATTAATTTTTTTTCACTTTTAAAACTGGCCCTCATAGATCACAGTTGAAGGTTAATAAGCCACCATCCAATTTCCCAAGGAAGTATATATATTTCTCTTGACATAGAAAAAGGCTAAATACTCTATATTAATATTTTAACTTAATTACTACCCATTCCCATGATTACTTCAGAGATGGCTTCTTTTGAGTTAGCAATGTAAGTACAGGCATTCTGAGAAAGACTGGATTTCATCATAGTATTAGATTCTGCCCAATTTGAACTTTGAAACTTTCTAACATCTGTGTTTGCTGTGCCTCAGGGAAGCTGAGCTACAAATTGCAAATCATGTTCAGGCTTTGTTCACATGTATGACATGAGGACTGCTGTGGTTGCCACCTGTTGTAGTGTGCAGAAGCACTGGAAAGGTTTGCTGTCAAAGCCCTGTGTGTTTGTTTTTCCCTCCAGTATTCTTTGTGCTTATCTGTACCAACCACCTGGCACTCTCCCGACTTCACAAAGAGCCATGGTGGGCCCATTCTCAAAACGAGCCTCTTTATTCCCTGAGAGACGGATGAAATAATGTCCTCTCGCAGATGGTCTGCGGTGTACACCTTGGTGGAATATCTAATCATGACAGGTAGTCAAGGATTAACTGCGAGGTGCAAGACTCAACTTTAATTGTGACACACAAATGTATACTCTAAAAGCATAGAGCAACAAAGAACATTTCCAGATAGTGTTGGCACCATCTTCTATTTAAAATGTGTGCTTGGCAATTGCATTTCATTTCATTGTAACGTGTCTGAACAGCTCAGACATGTGAATGCAGTTGAAATGCTTCCCTAGTCCATTATAAAAACAAACAAACAAACACTAGCTTGCATGACTATATATTTTAAATGCTATTTAAAATGATTAAGACTTTTATAAATGCTTAGTCCAAGAGGAATGTTTTAACTGTTAGGATGGTTTAATTACATACATATGTATATTGAATTTTTCAAAAGAATTTTTTTAAATCAGACACGCACAAACTTTTAGTTAAGCTCTCAACAGGATGTTATTTTGAGAAATTCAAAACTGTTTTTGTTTCCTGAAGGATCCATTTTCTATTATATAGTTATTAGAAATAATCAACTCCTGGATTTGTGGTATAGGAGAGAAAAAAGTTTTTCTTGATCTTAGGGTCCTTGTTGGGTCTGAAAATTAAACTGACAAAAAAAGCATACAAATGTATTTAATGTAAGGTTTGCATGACACAAGAGTTTTCACGGGAAATGAAGACTCCAAGAAACAGATCTGAATATTTTATGCCAGGTTGATAAAGAGTGGATAGTCATGGAGAAAAACCATACAGGTCAAGAACTATGAGGTAAATTGAGTAAACTGGAAGGAATTTAGCCAGATCTGCTTGTTAATATTCTTCTAGAATGTCCCTTTGTCTTCAGAAATGATGAATCTCATGTGAAGGTTTCATGACCTCTTTTAGGAGAGAAAGGTAGGGGAAGAATAATCTTTTTTCTTCTGCTGTTGTCTCGAACTCTTTTATTTTTTTAAATTTTTTTTTGAACTCTTTTAGCTTAAAATATTCAATATGCCAATGTGCCATATTTTAGGATAGTGTGTTCTAAACTCCACTATTGAGAAAATTTTAATGTCATTGTCATCGGATATTACTCAAGACATTTTAACATTTTCCTTGCAAGAACTACCTTACCCAACAGTATTTAAACCAGCCTAGATCAATTTCTTGCATTGTTTTTTTTAAGTACATGTTTTGCTAATATATCGAGCAATAATTTTTCTGGAAGTTATTTGCATATGAATCATTTGAATATGAAGTTTCAATCTCATTAGAATTTCAACAAGCTAAAAATAATAAACTATAAAACTCTTACTCTAATATTCTTTCTAATAATTATGATTATTTGTCCTTCTGACATTATGCTATAACTCAGAAGTAGGTAAAATGTGTTTTAAGCTAAAATTAGTTGGATAGTTTTTCCGAGTTCTCACTTTACTAGTAAGAAGATTGGCCTTGTAACCACAGCCAAAGCCTGTTGTCAGGGTGAACCCTGGGTCTGGATTAACACTACGAAATGCATATTTTGTTATCACTACCTGGCCTTTTATGGCCCTAACTTTTACTACTGTCTAGTCCCTGGAATCTTCAACTGCTTATGAAGAATCTATCCTGTCTTTATTAAAGATTTCTCTGTAAAATTTACATTTTGATTATAGAAACCAGTTGCTTTTGACTGACCAGAAACTTAAAAAAATTTTTTGATAAAAGAATACTTGCTTTCCTTTGGTGAATTACCTCTAATCTAGTCTTAGTCCATTGCTTTCACAACCTTACTCTGTAGTTCCAGCATTAGGTATTACCTTGGTCATTCTGTTCCCAGATAACTATGCTTAGTTTATATATCATTAACATGACCCAAGATAGACAAAACTAGAGTCAATCTTAAATTTTTTATCATAAATGTCTGGAAATATTTTTGTTATTTGGTAAGGCCACAGGGAGGAGGGCAGGGGTGTAAGATGTGAGTCTGCGATGACCATCTTTGCTGCCCTGACTGTCCACCTGGAATTAGCCGGCATGGAGGAAGCCAGAGTAACAGAGACACAAGTCTCATGACACTGAGGCTCTGAACCCAGATTTCCTTCGTCTGAACTATCAATTATTAGAGCCAAAAATGTCTACTGTATTTTATAAGTTATTTTGGCATCAGATGTCTATATACAAAAAAGGCATGTTTATTTTTCTATCTTAGCATTTATAAATTTGAACTCAAATAATTCCTCACCTTCCCCCACCACTTCCATTTAGTCTGGGAATGAGAACTTATATTAACAAGGAGACAATACACACATGAAAATTATGCTTATCAATTTTACCCAAATTTGCATTTTTCTGCATTTACATTCAACATTAATTCTAAACATTTTAAATTGTTTATGATGTTCACAGTCCTGATAAATAAACACAATGGATGGATCATTGAATTCAGTAACTTCAAAGACAGAAAATGATCAAGAGTGCCAACATCATCAAACACTGCTATTAAAAACATAAGCAGTTTGTGAATTGCATGGATACTTCCACATTTACACTCTGTTCTGAGTTAATTTAAATAGATGTTTAGTAACTGCTCCTGGCTCTTCTCACTATCCAAGTGTTAACACATTAGATGAGGCACAGGTGTTGCATGTGTGCAAGGAGATATGGATTGTTCTTCACTTCAGCAAGGTTATTGACTAAGAAACGCTATGTATATTATATACATATAATAAATGTAATATGTACATAACATAACATATAATATATACTATATATTGTGTAATAAACAGTATAACATGTAGTTATATATTATGTAATATATACTATACAACATATAATATAAATATCATGGTGTATTATAGTAACATATATGTATTATATATATATATAATCTTGTATTATTAGGATGCTTATATCATCTGCTTTTCATGGTGTTGGTGGGTACTGGAAATATCAAGGGGAAAACTTTGTAAACTATATGACTTCTAGCCACTATGATGTACACCTGAAACTAATGCAAAGTAATATTTTACACAAACTCTAATTGAAAAGAAAAAAATCAGGTTATCAAAGAGGAGATGGTAAATAGAATTTCAAAGAACTAGCAAGGTAAACTCACAGAGTAATGTGGCCAGTTATTTACTTGGTGACTTGTAACAGATATTATAAGGAAACAGATCAAGGTATCGTTCCATAATAAATTGTGTGTTAGTGCTTACCACTTTGATGCAGACCCCGGCTCATGGGATTCATGGCATTATGGATGAGACGAGAGATATCCACATGGACTACTGAGTCCTGTGGAGGAAAAGGGATAGCACAGTTTCTCTCTCAAGAGGAGAAAAGCCTCAGAGCACTTCGGCCATTCTCTCTAGGGGAAAGTGCCCTGACCCTTGCATGATGGTCTTCCCTTATTATGCACAGGTTCACTTTAGGTGGTTATCTTTTACAGAAAACAAAGGAGAGGATGCCACTAATCACATCACAGAAGAAGAAAATTTGCAAATGCAAAGGGAAAAGTGGTTGGGCTGGTTACACTCCATACTGGGGAGGTTTGGCACAGACTTTAGAAAGTTATAGTAAGAACTTTCTGTCTCAATTCAGGGTGAGGGAGTTTTAGCAAAAGCAAGTCTCAAAGCGGCCTAGGTACGTTGTAGGCCTGATTCCCTACGGGAGAACCTATCTGTGGACGTGGGTCCTGTCTGGGCCCACACCACACAGAATGGTCTCCTATACCACTTCACAAATTACCATCAATACTTTAAAAACTTTGTAAGTGTATACTCATGAAACCTCCTGAAAGTAAATACAGACAGAGTTTATCTGACTTTTTTTGGATTTTTTTCTAGTAAATATTAAGTTATGCCCTGAAAGACAAGTATCTATATGTATTGCTACCTACTGAGGTTTGTGTAAACTTTCTGTCCTTTCTCGTCCCATACATGTGAGGAGTTCATGAAATGAAGAGTGGCTCCCTCTAAAGCAGGAGCAGAGGAGAAGGCATTTATCCATTTCTGTAACCCAAGCCTGTCTCTGCTTTGGGGAGGTAGTAGGAGGATTATTCTGGGACACAGCTACACAGAGGCACCCACAGCCTCAACAAATGCAACCCTAAAATGACATAAGTGTAGAACATATGAAAGAACCTAAGCATGAATCTATTTCCTGGAGAAAACTTTAGGATTTCTCAAAACACTGGGGAAGAGTTTACACTTTGGAAGTTTGTATTAGTGCTAAAGGTGAGTATTCATCTTGGACAGGATGTTGTCTATTTCTTTATTCATGGAGATTAAAAAAATACATTAAGAGGCACATGATGTCCTAATTCGCTGCCATGGAATAGCCTTTAAATTTTCTAAATTAAGACAGAGTGAGAATAAAGTCATGTACAATTAGGCAATTTAACTGCATGCCTGCAAATTTTTTAGAAATATCAAAAGAAAGTATAGAAATGGAAATTTACTTAGGATTTATATATTTTATCAAAGGTCTAGATCTTTGTTCTTTAATATATAATTTTAATAAAATACTTCATATTAACTTTTACTAAGTTATTTACTCATAGTTTGAAAATTATGTTATACTTTATTGCTAAATTGACAGCAAATTTTGAAACTTGCATTTTTCAACCTGAAAAAAAAATTCAGGTATTTACCTGGCACTGGTAGAGTGAAATTGAACATTCCCAGAAATAATTTGCTTTAAAAATATTGAATTTATTGGAGTGATACTGATAAATACAATTATATAAGTTTCAAGTGTATGATTCTGTAATACATGATTTGTCTGTGAGGGGAAACCCAAAAGAAACCAAAATTTATTTTTTAAAAAGTGTGTATTTATTCTTGTATGTTTAAATTTCAGTGACCTTCAGAGTATTCTCCATTTGTTACAACACGTCTATTGAGACATTTTTTTCCTCTGCTCGAAACAATTTTTGAACTAGTTAATTTTGATAGATTTTAGTGCTTCTGCCATTTTTTGTTTCACCTCTTCCACAATAGCAAAACACATCCCTTTGAGGACAAAGAAAAACAAAAAAAAGTCCCACAGGCCAAGATAGAGTGAATAGGGAGGGAAGGAGGACCATGGCAGTCAGGCCATTTATCCCCCTTCACCCTTTTCTACCTTTCCCCTTCTCTCTTTCCCTCTAGTAATCACCATACTCCATGTCTATGAGATTTATTTTCTTTTTTGCTGAATACCTTCACTTTTTTCACCCAGCCCCCAGAACCCCATCAGTCTCTTCTCTGTAACTATGAGTTGGTTTCTATTTTATTTGGTAGTTTATTAGAAATAATTTTCTATGAATATCTCGCATCATAGTCTCCTTATAAAGAATATTACAGACATATCTTTTAATGCTTTTTTAAATATAATGTATTATATAAAGGAATATTTTTCCCTTTGTATATAAGGTGCTGATAAGAAATAAGATAGTTGGAGGAAGAAGAAAGTCAGAGTTAAGAACAAAAGTGATTGAAAAATGGTAGTGAAAGAGCTGCCAACAGAGAAGGTGGGTCTAGAGAAGGCAAGGATGATATAAAAAATCAGGTACAACTAAAGTGACTTTAAAGGATAAAATCTGGCACAATACTAATATAATTAGGGAAACATCTGCTGAAGAGGAGACTTAAATAATATAATCTAATATTTATCAGGTTTAAAAATATATATAAAATATATTACTTTGTAAAAGAGAGTTCAAAACTCAAGCTAAAATTTCAATGCTTAGATTTGTATTTGAATTTTATTTGTAATGATATCATCCAAGCTACTGTAGAGTCTGAATCAATTCAATATTCTTATTGATCTTGTTCTCCTCCCTTTATACAAAGTAGAAAAACAGCTACTATTTTAGTATAGAAGAAAGGTTTACATTAATACCTGAAGATACTCAAATCTGAGAGATGTGGTTTACTTATACATAAAGCAATTTTAATTAAAAAAACTATTAATTACTTCTATTGGGCTATAGAGTATATAGTTTACAATTTAAAATTTCAAATTATTTATATCAAAATATATTTATGTTTCATGTTTCAGAAATGTTATGAACATTCTATTCTTCTACTATTTATTAGGTTTCCTTTCGTTGTAAGAGAGAGAAAATAGCTAAAATAAGCATAGCAATAAAAAATGTTGTAAGTTCTTTAGTCTTGGCTATATCCAGTGACTTAAACCGATTCCTCTTTTGATGTCTCTTTCTTTGTGCCCCACAGAGTTAAGCTTTTATACTTAACCAGGGTCTCTCTACCCACATGTATGTTAAGTAGCTTCATACTTACACTTTTTTTTTGGCTTGCTTGCGAAGGAAGGAGGCCTTCCCTCTCCTGGCAATTATAAATAAAACTTCAGGGAGTAATCCAATTAGTCCTATATAGGTCCCTTTGTTGTCGTTGGTGGTAGACATGGCACTTCACTACAAGGGCAGCAAAGGAAGTGGCTCCCCAGAGAAATATCAATTAAAAATAAAAAGAAGGGACATTTGGCAGAGAAAATCAACAGCTATTATATACATCTCAATTCTTGACAGCTTAACATATACATACATTTTTTAATAGACACCATTTCAAATTGCCCCTGGGCTTCCAAGGTAATGTAACAAAACTATCTCAGCTGCAACTGAAATTACCCCTGCCCAGGAGAACTTTCCAAGTTTTTTGTTCTTTTTAATACTTCTCATTTATTTCTTGTGTGATCTAAAAGACATTTGTTTTCTATGTGTATTGAGATTTATGGTGATTCTATTCCATGAGAGTTGCTTAATAAAGCCAATACTTACCAAAGCATTCTCTATCTTCAAACAAAAGTCCAAATAATAAACCTATTTCCTATGCATGAATTTTATTTTTATTAACATGAATTTCATAATGCAATTATCAAAGAAAAACTCAAAAACAATTAGGTAAAGTGCTGAATATTAACTTACACATATGTATGAAAACTGACTGCAAAGCTCGTGGCCCTGACCAAAGGCAAAGTCAGAACTTTTAAAGATAAAACCCAGAAAGTTTCATGCACAAAATAAGTGACTAATTTGTTTAATGAATCATTGGCTTGTCAGATGGGTTGCACTATATCTCTGTATAAGCTCTTTACTGTTTCACCAAGCGCACTGAATTGTTTTTTTGTTTGTTTGTTTTTGGTTGTTGGTTTTTTTTTTGCCCCTGATATCTGTGTGAGCCCATCTAGCCCTTTAAGCTGTACATTTTTAGTTTAGTTTATTTTTTTTTTAAGGAACAGGTCTTTGTGTGGTTTGTTCTCAGTGTATGGCAGAAAAGTCACGCTGGAGCAGACAGCCAAACAAACATGGAGTACAACACCGTAATCAGGAATTGTCTCTGTATCTATGTACTTAAATAATAGCAGTGGCAGGTTTCTTATTATGTACCTGACACCATGGATGAGAGAAGTACTAATGAGTAATAAGGTAACTTTTGTTCTTACACTTATGGAGTTTACCTAATAGGAAGAAAGCAAGTAATATTTGTTTAGCATGAATTATGCTTTAAGCCCTATATTAAGTAAAGAGTATATCGAATGTATTATTATGAATAACATTCATAATAAACCAATGAAGAAATAACTGCTTTATCCTTATAAGCCAATAAATATCTTTAGTTTATTATTACTAATCTCATTAGGTAGATTATATAGATAACTAGTTTAAATTTTTTAAAAACTACATAGCTGAATTTTATACATGGGGCTATGATTAGATTGAATCAGTTATTTCATATATATATTTAATATGGTGTCAGTAAGACCTGTAAACATAAACATTTACCTTATTTATATCTTAGGACCATATATCTTTCTGTTCCCTGCATTTTTATTCATATTTCTTTTTCTAAAATGTGTCTTGGATTTTAAGCAATTTTATTCTCCAATGATTACCCTTTGCACTAAGGAGTGACTGACTAATGGAAATAAGTGGAGCTAAAGCCTTAAGCATTTAAAGAATGGAGCATGTTAACTCCAATAAATTTATGCAGGATTTTTGTTGGAATAAATTTGATATATTTTACTCTCTAGACAAATACATATAATATTTAGCTGTGTTCTAAAGAAATATTGTGTTAATCATTTCCTGTACTTGGTACTTCATGAAAAAATTAAATCAACATTATCAATGCTTTCTATGTAAAATGAAACTATTAACATGAACAAATGACAAATACTTTTACCTTAATCTACTTAATTTTTTTAAAATTTAGTTTGAATCTGAGGAGAACATATACTTGTGAATTGGCCATGTAATATTTTTTCTGGCGTATTTATGATAATCCAATTATTGCATAAACAAGAGTAAACTATAAATGGTTATATAAAGCATTTTTAAAAGAATTGAAATAAACATGTCATGCTGTAGTGGTATGAAAATTTAAATTATTAAAATCTGCTAATATAATTTTTTAAAAATTGATAAACTGGCAATAGTTAAATGATACACCATATATTTAGTATCAAAAATATTTTTTAGAATGTCTTTCTAGTGAAAATCTATTTCTGTATTACTAAGCAAAGTTCAAATAAAATTCTCCTTAACTGAAATATGGTTCACCCTTGAACAACAGTAGGTTCAGTGGCTCCAACCCCCATGCAGTGAAAAATTGATATGCAAAGTTTGACTCCTCACTTGACAGTATAATAGCCTATACTGTTGACTAGAAACCTATATTTTTATGTTATATGTTATTATATATTGTATTTTGTACAATAAAGGAAACTAGAAAAAAGAAAATGTTGTTAAGAAAATTATAAGGAAGAGAAAATACATTGGCAGTATTTTTTAAAGCCTGCATATATGTGCGCCCATGCAATTCAAACCCACGTTGCTATGATTTGATGCATATTTTATTAATGGGGCAAATTGCTTTTAGTTTGCCAAAACATAGTAATGATTTCATTTTGAGTATCCTAGACTCAAATTACTCATATATTTAGCTTAATGCAATGCTGTATATTTTTATGTGAATTGCAAGCCATGGGAGAAAGTAGTACATCCATTATTTTGCCAAAGAGTACCTGCCAAGAATAGCAATAATGCATCCTTGTACAGTGATGATCACACTATCTTGACTCGCTAGAATGACACTCTTAATCTAGAGTTCTAGAAAGAGATACTGCCATTTGTGACAGTGTGCATGTATCTTAAAATTATCCTACCAGGTGAAATACATCAGATGGAAAAAGTCAAGAACCATATAATTTCATTCATATGTGGCATATAAAAAATGAAAGTAACAAATCAACAAACATGACAAACAAACAAAGTATCATAGACACAGACAACATTATGGTGGTTGGTTTACCAGAGAGGAGTAGAGAAAGACAGTAAAGGGTAAAGGGAGTTAAATATATGGTGACACAAGGAGATTTGACTTTGGTAGTAAACACACAATGCAATATACAGATGTGTTGTGCACTTGAAGCTTTTATATTTTAATTAATGATGCCCCAATACATTTAATTTTTAAAAATAAGCCATTTTTTCTGGTGATTTTAGTCTGAAGAATATAAATACTTTACATGGAAGAAGTTTGATGACCAGCCTTGTTCAAAACTACTAGTAAATTACGCAGCGAGTCACCTTATTTGGCAGTAAAGATCTGGTAATAAACTTCAAATACAACCCAGTTTTAGAAAATGAGCCAGCACTCTAATGCCAAGGCCACCTTTCTCTGTCAGAGACAGGCAATGAAGGGAGACCATTTTAGCCATTTCAGCCATTTCTTAGTGTGAAGCACGTAAGTATATTGTTTCTTGCTATTTCTCCCTTAAAATACCAAGGGTGAGAAAAGATACATGTTCTTAAGTTCTAATTTTGAAAAAAAATGAAGACAAAGTTGACATGACTTTTTTAAATCAAATAAATAGTTGGAGTAAGAATGTACTTTTTTTCTTGATTTTTGAGAGAGAGGAAGGGGGAGAAGGAGGCAGAGAGAGACAGAGAAACATGCATTTGTTGCTTCTCTTAGTAATACATTCATTGATTGATTTTTGTATGTGCCCTGACTGGGGATTGAGCCGTAACCTTGGAGTATCAGGGAGATGCTCTAACAGACTGAGCTATCCCTCCAGGGCTTGCATGATTTTGTTAATCTATGCCTCCCTTTTATTAATCCATACCAATCAACATCCTGTGGTGCTGGATATGCCTATATAATATATATTCCATACATTTCACATATATGGATGGAATATTTATATGTGAATAACTACTCATTTGAGTATATAGTTAAGTATATATGTGACAAATATTAGGCAGTCAGTATATGGCTGCTAAATTCAAAACTGATCTTTGAAACTGAATTATAGTGTGAGCATATTTGTGTGATGGATATTTAAAGATTCTTTTGTTCTCTGTTCAGGTATCTCTTGCTAATTTATTTGAACCTGAATAGTGGATTTATTTCTATATGGATCATTGGCTTTCACCATATTTTACATGTGCAGGCTATGCACCATCCTTCATATTTTTCAACCATTTATGCCATATTACAAGAGATGACAGGTGGAAGAGTTTGAATGAAGTGTAAATCCTGGCTGATTACTGAAAAACCAACAGGGCACCAATGCTTTCCTGTCAGTTGGCTGTAACACTTGTATTGCTTACAAATCTTTAAGATACATTGGCATCATTTTTTTTTGAGCATAGAAGACATCAAAGAGTGTAATAGGATCAGCCAGTTTAATGTATTCCTTGAGGGATTTATATACCCAATAAAGATGGTAAAGCAAGAAAGATTTGTATGACACAAAGGAAAGATTGTTTTATTTTTAAGGTTTTTACAATAGAATTAGCTTTATAAAACTTCTGCAACAATTATTAGTGTTTATACATATTCTTGGCAATACAGAAGTATCTGCAAAGCAAACTAAATGCTCTATAAGTCTTCTTTAATTTTCATCATTCCAGATAAAATATTTTACATAATAGTTTTATAATAAAACCTTTTTTAAGCATTTTGTTTATTATAGTTGGAAAAAGGACTCAGGACATGGACACAGATAGCAATGTGGTGATTGCTGGGGGAAGGGGAATATAAGGGAGCTAAATGGTAATAGAAAAATACAACGCATGAAAAGTAATAATCATCATCATAGTAAAAATAATAAATATCACTCAGAAAAAGAATTTCCAGATGTACTATAAGCTACAGTAATTAAGACAGCCTGGTACTCATGGAGGAACAGGTGAATGTTCAATGGAACCGAATAAAGAGCCCAGGCACAGATCCACACAGATACGTCCAACGGATCTTTGACAAAGGAGCAATGACAGTCTCATGAAAAAAAGAATATTCTTTTTGGCAAATAATATTGAAACATTTGGGGAAAAATAATAGATTTTGAAAGAAAACAATGAGACTTGTTGGTGCTTGGTATTGTTTTCTTAATAGTTCTAACTAAAAACATGATATTCTTCATAAAATATATTCAAAAGTTGTATAGCTAAATGGTATCACTTTTTAAATATATCTTTATTGGGGATATATGGATTACTAAAATTACATAGGTTTCAAGTGTAAAATTTTATAATACATCATCATTATACTGTATTGTATGTTCACCACCCAAACTCTACTCTCTTTCTGTCACTATTTATCTGCCCTTGACCCTCTATTAATGCCTACACTGCTCTCTTTCTGGTAATCACCATAATGTTGTCTGTGTCTATGAGATTTTGTTTCTGCATTAAACCCTTTACCGATTTTACCCAGCTCCCCAACCTCTCTCCCCTCTGACAGCTGTTAATCACTTTTTAAAAGCTTTTGCTAATGTAATGGGAAGTGATATTCAGTAGTTATATTTACTTTCTTTCTGTTTATTATTGAGAATTAGCATATTTTGCCTTTTAGATTGGGAAAAGAAACACTGTAAACATTATAACTAAATCTATTTCCTTAATGTATTATGGAAATCTCAGAAAGAAAGTCAAGAGACTGGTGTCACTTCTGGGCTTTGAAATTCTCTGGATAGCAAATTGGCCAAATCATTTAATTCTCCTTGTCTGAGTTTTCTCTAACATAGAGGGGTGGACTAAAGTATTTTTCAAAGTTCTTACATTGTGCTAGATACCCTTGAGTATTTGAAAATATCAGGATATCACCAGCAGCAGCTATATGTTCACAGGTACCATCTGTTGTACATATTTCATAAGCAATTTTAAAAGCACACCTGTTTCAGTAACAGGAAGATATACTGGAATAATCATGAACGTGCTTAGCCTAATTACGAATTTTAGCTTTCCTACTAAGGAGTTAAATATATTAGAGAAAATTTTAACCACCTTGAGCTTCAGTTTTAATTCTTCAGCAAAGTAAAGGTAATAATTCTTACCTGGTAAGTCTGTAAAAAAAATAATAAATGAGCTACTGTGTATAGTGGTTATACATGGAATACTTCTTGCTAATTTCTGAATGATATTTTCAAAACCATGTATATAGATAGTCTAAATACATTTTAATATTTTTAATATTCAAAAATTTCCAAAGTACTTAGTGCTGTATTTAATAAAGACTGTATACCCCTAAGTGATTTTAAATCTCTTGCTCTTTTTCTTTAATGTGTTTTTCACACATTGCTTATTATGAAGACTTTTTTATTACTGTTGCCATTTTGTGTAGACCTTATAATTTTAGGCAAATATAAACTAGATCCAACCATCATCAATAAAATTATGAAATTACCAAGTTTTTAGTCCTGGTTAAGATGTTTGATTTGGGAAGAATATTTTGAATTTTAAGTATCATTGAGTTTGCTGCTGGTAATTCCCAAACAATCTTTTGTTGTATAAAGTAACAAAATTGAGATATTATTGGATGTGAAACAAATACAAGCCTGTAATGTTATTTTCACTAAACAATTTTCTTTATATATTTGTACTTTGTTCTGAATACCATATCATGTGCTTTGCATTAAGTGCCAAAATTTTTATTATTGATTTAAAATAACAAAAGATAGTAATCATAACAAATATTGTTTAAATTGTCTCCAAAATTATCGTTTAAAAATTAAATTAAAAATAAAAAAACTAAAATTTAAAAAACCTTAAGGATGAATTATTTAACATAGTGAAGTAAATTCTTTAAGGCTTAATTCCTCACAGTGGAATTGAGTTCTTTAGACTCTCACTGCCAAGTCTTTGCCCTAATTGATCTGTATTCATTAAGGACACTATTTTCTTTTGTTAGTTGGCTAGACAGATTAAAGAGGAAAAACTATAACTATGGTGATTAGTTATTTACCCTATCTTTAACTTTTATTGATCCTGTGCATAAGCTAAGAATTTCACATTAAGTACATGAGCTATCACTCTCAAATTTACCATAGAATAAAAGAGATTTTTTACTTAAAATAAATAATCGTAAACATAGATACAGTGCTTCTCAGAGAAGATCAAATTCAAGGAGTTCATCATCACCAAGCCCTTATTATATAAAATGTTAAAGGGACTTATCTAAGAAAAAGAAGATAAAAAAGATTAACAGTGAAAGGACAGCAAACTCACAGTTATTAACAACCACACCTAAAATAAAACCAAACTAAGAGGACAGCTAGATCAGGAGCAGAAACATAGACATGGAGGTCACATGGAGGGTTAGCAACAGGGGAGTGGGAGAAGGAGAAGGGGGGAGAAGGTACAGAAAATAAGTAGCATAGACAGTGGGTAGAAAATACATTGGGGGGAGGGCAAGAATAGTAGGGGAAATATAGAATCTAAAGAACTTGAGACACATGGTAATAAACCAGAGGAGGGGAATGGTGGGGGAGGGGGTGTGCAGGATGGAGGGGAATGAAGGGAAGAAATAGAACTGTAATGGCATAATCAATAAAAAATATATATATATATATTTTAAAGATTTTATTTATTTATCTTTAGAGGGGAAGGGAAGGAGAGAGGGAGAGAAACATCAATGTATGGTTGCCTCTCATGCATTCCCTCCTGGGAACTGGTCTGCAACCCAGGCATGTGCCCCGACTGGGAATCGAACCGCGATTGTCTGGTTCACAGGCCCGCGCTCAATCCACTGAGCTACACCAGCCAGGGGAATAAAATATATTTTTTAAAAAGTAAACATAAATATACTAAAATTATCTTGAGAGAACAATCGTTGAGAAATGAACTTCTCCAATTATATTATAAATTACCCTAAAATAAAGAAGTCAGAAAAAAAGAAGGAATAAGGAAGGAAGAAAAAAAGAAAAGAAGGAAGAAAGGAAGGAAGAAGCAAAGACAGAGAAGGGGCATTGCATCTATGTGGGTAGTAGGAACCTTGGTAATAAGGTAATACTATTATTATTACTAGTGACAGCGTTAACCTCCCTTCCATCCAGCACACAGCTCTCTTTAATATATGAGGAAACTGAGATCAGAGAAATTAAAAACAGGCAATCAAAGTCACTAATCTAGAGGATGGTAAAACCAGGTTCAAACTCAGTTGTGTGTTACTCCACATTCCATGGTTTTAACTGTAAAGTGCAGGCTGGGTAGCAAACATTCACTCAAGAAAAACAGCCCAAACACACACCTATGAATTTAAACTTCAAACTGTGCTACCACACATTTAATTTTATCAGTTGCATTGACCTTTCTGACCTTGGCTTAGAGGTACAATAAAATTGAATAGTAAGCAAAACTACTTGGAAAGAAGTACTTGGCTGATTAGGTATTCTGTGTATATCTAAGAAGAATGCATAGAGCCAATTTGAAGAGCTTCCAAAAAAGTATAACCATTAAAATGAGTAAGTGGAGCTCTGGATTTTACAAAAGGAACCGGAGATGCTATACTGTTAAATTATTTCAAATATAAATTACTTCTTGTAATCAGGCCAAAGAATAGCTAGAGTTTTGGATTCTTCTGATATGCTCTTTAGTATTAATAAGATGAATTTCTATCATCATTTAGGATCCAGGAAACAGCTTATTTAAAACCAGCTACTTTATAATGTATGTCTTCTTAGTTCTGCAACTAACAGTTTCTGCAAATTGTAATCATTATTGTATCTTATAGACAAAGTTATTACAGAGCCACCTAGGCATATGGTAGAAAAACTTTGGGAATTAGAAAGTCTGTCTTTATTTCCTGGAGCACTACCATGTTTATTAACTTTATGATCAGGTCAAGGGATCCTTCTAGACAGTGACACTAGATGAGCCATTTTCAGCTTTTGGAAGAAAATAGTGGGGACAGAATAGTTAATTTAAAGTATGCCTTTCTTCACAAAGAAACAAAAATAGCTATCACACACACACAGAGAAAAAGAATGAGAGTATGAAGAATTAATATACAAACAAACCCATGGCCAGGGGCACAGGGCCAATGCATCCTATCTGTCCAGCCAGGAATAATGGTTCATTAAAACAAACAATGAGAGCATTTAAAAGCTAAATGTTCTATCTAAGGAATGCTTTCCAACTCTGTTTTTTGAAAATTCCAAACACAGAAGGTGATAATATTTGTAGGGCATACTATGGAAAATGCGTGTGCGTGTTTACATCATAGGTGTCTGGTATAGTGTTTTGGCATCTTAAAGCCTTACCAAACCCTGATTAAAATCTTCTGGGTGACATTAAGGTCCCCATGCAACTCATTCTTAGAAGATCTTAGAATCTAGGAAACAAATCTTATAATACATTCTGTTTTATCTTTATTACACCTTGTTTTTCTTTTTAAAAAAATATTTGTTTGCCTTTCATTAAGAACCTAAATTATGTTGGGAACACAGGGACTCTGGATTGTGATACCTATAATCTTTTATTTTACTTTTTTTTTCAGTAAATATTTGCTGACTACTACTTGCCACATACTTTGCAAAGTTCTAGGGAGACTCAGGTGAGGAAACATAAAGAAGAGCAAGGACCCTGTTCTTACTAAAGATTACATTGAGTTTGGAGGAAGGGTTAGGACCAAACAGTAATCCAATTAAAACAACCTAAACTTACCCTGAAGACAAGAGTTATAAAGGAGGGGCATGCTGTGTCAGGAGGAGTTTTGGGACTGAAGAACAGTACACAAGTCAATTATTTCAAAAACAGAATGAAACTAATAAGTCATTTTATCTTTAAAAGTGACATAGTCTTCTTGGCAGAAAAGGGTAGTTCATACACCTTTAGATTTTTTTTGTAAATTCCTCATTCTCTTAGTGGTTGCGTTTTGAACTTAGATGATCAGAACAATACTATATTCTATTTCCTTTTCACTGAAAATGGACTCCTCTGTGGCATAGGGAATTGTCTGAAGATTTTCTGGAAAAGCCTCTCAAGACTGGCATGATTTAACTAGAATCATATTCTAAATTTTAATTCTAAGTCTGTGATGATACTTCATTGCTTGATACATTTTTCCCTCTAGGGCTGAGCATTTTCAGGAACAAAAATCTAAATAGAAAGTTTAATGGATTCTTACAGAAAACATGATAGAGTGATTACTTAGTTCACACACTCACTTGTTCTGTAAGTCTTTAGGTGACTAAAATGTAGTTAGTACTTCAGGAAAAATTTGTGTAGGGAAATATGCAGAAAGAATTAGAGTAACCCTGAGATTGCTCACTTGCAAGGTTGACCCCTAGATGGTGTCTGGAAACTTGGATTTCTTGAGATTTCCTGTCATAACCAATTGAGAAGCATGGCTTGTAGTTGCATAAATTATACAAACAATATGGATTTGTTTAAATACCTGCTTGCCTTCTCAGAGTCTGTACTTTTTTGTGTGCCAGGAAGTGAGCATTAAGTTTCTAATGAGCTTCTCCAATAAATTAAATTTTATCTGTTGTGACAACTCATGGATGAAGAAATTACCTGTATCCAGTGGGAAAGGGCTCTAACAGGAAGTTTCTTGGAAGTTTGCACCTAGTTTTCTCTTAACTTCGCCCCATGTGCCTTTTGCCTCTGCTTATTTTGCTTTGCATCCTTGCATTGCAATAAATCATAGCTGTGAATATGCCTATATGCTGAGTTCTAGTGAACCACTGAACCTGAGAGTGACCAGGAACCTCTAACACACACAGGAAAAATAAATATTTTTATATACACTGGTTGTGATCCCTAAGATAATATCACCTTATTTGTACATGATATTGAGAAGCAGAGACTTTATTTTATTTTTATTGTGTTTTTCATCACCATTTAACTCCCTTATGCCTTCACCCCAGCAATCACCACACTGTTGTTCTCCTCCATGGGTCCTTCTTCCCTTTTTGCTCAGCCTGTCCATCTACTAACTATCCCCTAATAAATAGCTGTCAGCCTTCTCTCCGTTTATGAGTGTCCCTGTTTTGCTTGTTAGTTCAGTTTGTTTGTTAGATCCACATATAAGTGAAATCATATGGTTGGTCTGAGTACAGTGGTACCTACAATTAACTGATCACAGAAACAGAACCTTTTTGAAGAGTGATTCTCAGCAAATAATGATTTTGTCCAAAATGGGACATTTGGCAATATCTGGAAAAATTTTCAGTTGTTACAACTTGAGGAGGGGAATCATTCAGTGGGTAGAAAGGTCAGGTGTGCTGCTGAACGTTCTATAATTCAATGCATAGGAAATCCTTAACTACAAAGTATTATATGGCCAAAAATTGCAATAGTTCTGTGCTTGAGAAACCCCATATAAGTGTGCAAGATAATAGTAGATCAAGTATCAGAACAAAGTTTAGAAAATAAGTACAAAGACAGAATGCACAAAAGAAAATAATCTGATCTGAAATTGCTACCAAGCCTGAAATGCCTTAGAATGCTTATGAAACTACTGGAGACTTAAATATCCATATTCTTCTCAAATAGTTTTTATAGCTACATAGTCCCCAGTGTTTAATGACTAGATTGTTTGAAATATAGAATAGGTTTCAGTAGGAGCAGCACCAAAATTCATCTCTCGCAAGATATTTACAATTCCACTCCATACTTTAAATTACAGTATGTAAATATTGCATGTGTTTCCTACTGTTGCAACCAGGAAATTCATTTAGAACACAGAGTTCAGATAGTTGTTATCGCTACTGCAATTCTGCCAATGGTTCTGTAAATTATACTACTCACATTAACTAGAAATGAGCAGTAAAATAGTTACCTTACATTAATCCTTCACATCTTAAAACAAGTTTTTACATTCTGTAGAAATAATAATATCAAAAATGCCAATGGCAGGGCTCTGGGTTTAAAACTAAGTACATAAGAGTCATTTAGATTTAAACTGTGTCCACAAACTGAGAATATCAGTATGGTGAGTTTACAAGGGTTCCAGGTACTTCCAGTTCAGTAAGAAATTGGTCTTCAATTTAAATCTAGACAGAGGTATGACAGGCAAATCTTAAGAAAACAAGGGGGAATAGGAATGCCTAGGATCTGCTACCTTTATTCTCAAATAACTGTTGACATATAACATATAGGGGCATTTTGAGAAAGGGTAAGCCAGAGATCACTATACCATGTGGGTGTGTGCATCCTCTGGGAAATGAAACTGTACCAAATTAACCTTGGAATCTATCCAGGCCATGAAAGAGCAGTATTGTAGAAGTGTGGATATTTTGTGATAATTCAGGGAAATTTAACCATTTCGCAGTCAGTTCTGGAGTCAGATTCCAGTGCTCTACTTACTATGTGATGTGAGGTATATTCTTTAAATTTATTGAACCTTAAACATACACTGAATCTTCCTAACTTATAAAATTGCACTGTTGTTAGGTATAAGTGCTTAGTTTCATATTAAGCTATTGCTGTCCTTGTGGTGACTTTTTCATCCCAAATAATGTACTGAAGTAAAGAGAGAAGTATGGCGTACAGTCACCAGTTCCTAGTAAACCATGTTATATCATTTATCTTTGTGCATACATGGGAAGGGAGAGAGAGCATGGGTTCAGTAACATAAGAGTAACAGAAGCTGACAAAGTAACTGAGTTCATCCCAACCTCTCTTTAAGTGGATCCCTCACTTAGAATAAGTGATATTTTGAAATAATCAAATATAGGATGAGAAATTGTGTTTCAAAATCACTGTTTTCAGTGAATAAAAAATAGCACAGTCCTCGCCATTGCTGGAAATTAAGGACTTCATGAACTATTCCTACAATTACATCTTCTTTTATGTGCCATCAAACTAAGTATTGTATACTTACAGCTGAAAGTGTTGAAAGACCCAAAAATGTAAAATAATATGGAACTTGGCAGTTGGAACATGTTTTGAAATTTTTAAAAAGTAACAGTGAAGATTTTAAAGAGGAGGATTTAGTGAATTTGAAGATATTTATCTCACTGTACAGAGAAGAGGTTGTTCTGACTACTAACCCAATTAGTTACCAAAAATATATATTTTTGCTAAATAACCACAACTACAAGAAAATATCCATTACAAGTATCTTATTTTCTATAATTCCTGGCTCACTCAACAATATTGCACCTAGTGATTAAGTTTCCCAGACATTTGCAAACTATTAAAGAAATGTGCTGGCCAATATTTGAAAACACTTGGGCCTTCACTGCAGACTGGTTTCACATTATGCTTTCATTTATTGTCAGTTTTCAAATCTGTGAGTTCCACTCACCATCACTTTTATAACATGTAGTCCCATATTAGCTCATTAAAAAAAGTTTCTAAACCTGTCTGAAGCATGGAAATCCCAAAGCACTATGTGGAATCCAGCCAGAAACTGCCTGTCTGTCTTACTAACTGATTTCAAGTTGAATGTCACATTTGGTATCTTTTGAAAGCAACACATTCATTCGGCATACATCAATAGACAAATATCGACTAAAAGAGAGAACTCATTTATCCTTTTAAGATATACTCTATATTTGTAGGTTATTTTTGTCTGTTTTGTGCAAAACTTCTGATTAGATCACTTTCCTTTTTATGTTCTTTTTTCCCCCACTGTGTACGTAAAAGGATTTGTTTTTTGTTTCACCTCTCTTTGAATAGTGTTTTCTGTGGATAAAGGCAATCAGCAATCTGTATTTTAACTGAGCTCCAATCACATGCAATTTATAAAATCTTAAAAGAACACAGGTAGGTACTAAGTAGTAATCAACTTAGCTTTGGAAGGACAATTTAATTTTTTAGTATCTGCCACAATCATAAGCCTGGTGAGTTGATTTAAATCATTGAGGTATAATTGCGGTTAAGAGACTTTTTACTTTTTCCCTTCGCATGAAATGCATATAAATAAAACCAAAAAGTTATATTCAAAAATTAACATAATTTCATGTTATGATGGAAACTTTCTTTATAAAATTTAGTTAGAGATCAAATTTAAAAGAAACTTTATTAAGAATAGTGGCTTTGCCATTTCTTGGAAACATTCAAAGAAGAAATATTTATAAGTAAAAAATATTTTTCAATTAAATCCCTTTGGGTAAAGCTGATTAATACATTATCTAAACATCAGGCATTCAACTTTATAATATGTTATCTGTATATTTCACTGTATTTACCCTCAAAGTCAAATCCCCTTCTGTCACCTAATACTGGATCCCTTGACCTTTGACTAGCACCCTCCACCCTCATTTCCTAACTTCACACTCTACAGATTTTCATAACATTTTAGTTTCCTATTTGAATGTTTAACAATTTATAAGTTAAAGACACTATATGTTAGCCCAATGCTAAAATCAAATAATATGTTAAACTTTGATAATTCATGGTGACTGTATCTTATTCCTTCATCTAATATTTTCCCTTAAAAATGGTATCCTCTCTAGTGCATTTGTATATTTCTGTGCATTAGTTATGTATTTCTGTTTCAAAAATTATCTCTAAAGCAACAAACATTTATTGTATCACAGTTTCTGAAGGTCAGAAATGTAGGCCATGCTTAGCTGGGTTATCAGAGTGCGAGTACCTCACAAAGCTAAAATCAAGGTCTCTGTGGGGTTATGGTCATCCCAAGGCGGGGAACTGAGTGGATCCGCTTCTGCTGTCCCTCAGGTGCATGTTGGCAGGATTCAGGTCTTCCAGGACTATTAGACTGAGTGCCTCAGTTTCTTTTTTTGTTTGTTTGTTTGTTTAAAACATTGCTGACTTTATTTATTCTTTCTATTACCATTTAACCCCATTATACCTCCCCCACCCTGCAATCACCACACTGTTCTCCATGTCCATAAGTCCTGTTTCCTTTTTGCTCAATCCCTCCAAACCCTAACCACCACCCTCTTCATTAGATTCCACATATAAGTGAAATCACATGTTTTTTGTCCTTCTCCAACTGGCATATTTCTCTTAGCATAATGTTCTCCAGGTCCTTCCATGCTTTTATGAAGGGTAAATTTTTCTTCTCTTTTATAGCCAAGTAGTATTCCATTGTGTAAATGTTCCATAGTTGTTTTATTCACTCATCTATTGATGGACCCTTGGGCTGCTTCCACATCTTGACAATTGTAAATAATGCTGTGATGAATGTAGGAGTGCTTATGTTCTTTCAAATAAATGTTCTCGGTTCCTTTGGATATATTCCCAGAAATAGTATCACTGGGTCCAGATCCATTTTTCACTTTTTGAGGTGTCTCCATACTGCTTTCCACAGTGGCTGCACCAGTCCGCATTCCCACCAACAGTGCAAAAGGGTTCTCCTTTCTCTACATCCTCGCCAGCACTTTTTTGTTGATTTATTGATTAGAGCCATTCTGACAGGTGTGAGGTGATAGTCTCATTGTAGTTTTAATTTGCATCTCTTATGATTAGTCATGTTGAGCACATTTTCATATGTCTATTGGCCATGTGTATGTCCTCTTTGGAGAAGTGTCTTTTCAGGCCCTTTGGCCATTTTTAAATTGGGTTGTTTTCCTTCCTTCCTTCCTTCCTTCCTTCCTTCCTTCCTTCCTTCCTTCCTTCCTTCCTTCCTTCCTTCCTTCCTTCCTTTCTTCCTTTTGTGCTGAGTTTTGTAAGTTCTTTATAAACTTCCCCTTATTAGATATATTGGCAGATATGTTCTTCCATTCTGTGGGTGTGTTTTCACTTTGCTGATGGTCTCCTTTGCTGTGCGGGAACTATTGCCAGGGAGAGATCTGAGTTAACCACATCCCCCTTGCCACAAGAGCTTGTTCCTTGGTTCTTGCCTCCCTCACAAGAGATAAATTCAAGTGAGAGACCACACATATGGTGGAAATGAGACAACAAGTTTATTTATGAAATACATATAAGCATGAAGCTAGAAGCAGGCAGCCACTAGTCTGAATGCCTCAAATATAGAGGAAACAAAATTGTAAGTTTATTAATAAGTTTTTTTCTACATACTTGAGCCAAGGGTACAAGTGGGTACTCATCTAATCTGAGTGCCCTGACTATTGAGGTTCAGGGGTTATATGCTTTAGTCAGCATCTAGGTACCCCTCTTTTTTCCCCTTCTAAACCTTGGGATTCATTGATATACAACTATAAAGTCTTTCTTTCTAAGCTAGTAAAGACTCTTTGTCTTATATAGTAAAATTGGTACAGAGGTTCCCTTTCCCAGCAGGGTCTCATGGAGTCCCTTCTGCACTATGTTTGTTTGCAATGTTCAGAACACCCAGCATTCTTATCTGACCAGGCTCAGGACTGTCGAATCAGTGGGTGAGATGTGACCATGTCCTTCTCTCTGCCTGTTTCCTAACTATCCTACCTAATAACACTATTTAGTTTAAGAAAATGAAAAAAAATTGAAGAAGATATAAGTAAGTGGAAGCACATACCATGTTCATAGATATTATTTAATTATGTTAATTCTCCCTATCTAGGAAGAATAGATAGGAAGGATAGGAAGAATTAACATTATTAAAATGTCCATACTACCCAAAGCAATCTACAGATTCAACTCAATTCCTATCAAGGTCCCAATGTTGTATTTCACAGAACTAGAACACACATTTCAAACATTTATAGGGAACCACAAAAGGCCCTGCATAGCAGCAGCAATCCTGAGAAAGAAGAAGAAAGTTGGAGGAATCACATTACCTAATATTGGACTATGTCATAGCAATCAGAGCAGCATGGTACTGCTATAAAAAGACACATAAATCAATGGAGCAGAATAGAGCCCAGAAATAAACCCACAACTTTATAGTCAATTAGTATTCAACAGTTAAAGCAAGCACATACAATTGGCTGTAGATAGTCTATTTAATAAATTTTGTTAGGAAAATTGGACAAATATGTGCATAACAATGAAACTAGGCCATCTTCTTACTTCCACACACAAGAATAAATTCAAAGTGAATTAAAGGCTTGAATATTAGACCTGAAAATATAAAAATCCTAGAAGATAACATAGGCAATAAAGTCTCAGACCTAGCTCATAGCCATATTTTATCTGATATATCTTCCCAGACAAGGGAAACAAAACAAATAAATAAACAAACAAATATGCCTCAGTTGTTTACTGCTTATTGGCCAGAGGTTTCCCTCACTGTATTGTCTCATTGGTCTTCTCTATAAAGCTGCACACAGCATGCACGTTTTCAAAAGAGTGAGCAAGTATGAGGGCTAGAAAAAGTGAAAAAGAAAAAGTCTTCTGTTACATAGTCTTGAAAGTGGTTATTCTCAAACCCATGATAAGAGGGGGAACAGCACATGAATATTAGGAGAAGGGGACCATTAAGAGCCATTTCAGAAACTACCTACCACAATGTGTGTCTGTGTGTATCTTATGAAAATAAAGTTTCTTTCCTTAAAACAATTTGATTTTACTTTCTTTATACACCAATTATTTCACAGCACCACACAGAAGGATAAAGATAAATTTGAGCATTTAGCATGTCACCATTAATATTTAGGAGCACAGCATAGCACATGTTATGTTACAGATGCCACTTTTGCCTGTCTATTTCACTGGAAAAGGTAGATCCATGTCTCACTCTCTATTTTCCTCTCACTCTCTGAAGTGGTGGTGATTTATAATGACTGAATCAAAGTGTACTTAGAAACCAAATTAAGAACTGTAATTTAGGGTATTAGTATAATCTTATTAAAAGTATGACTAAGTGGTCTTTTGAGAAATTTTATAATCTCCAGGGTTTTTTTTACTTATTTTGTCATCTTTTTGCATTTGCACAAACCAAACATGGCTATTGAAGTAGGAAATTTTGGATAAAATACAAATCAATGGTAGCATCACATTTTGAAGGAGTCATACTCACATGGCTCAAATTTCACTAGTCTGAAATCCTGCTTTCCTCAAATGCCTAAATAAAAGCCTGACTCTAGTCTTACTTGATTATATATATATGAATTTTGTTATTTACTGGGTGTCCAAAGATTTCTATGGATATGTATCTATTTCAAAATTCTTCCTGGTTTTCACTTGCTACCTCTATTTACCAGCCTTTTCCAGATTAAAATGTCTATGCAATTGACTAGAAGTTATTCGCTTCTGGCTTTCTTCATGCTCATGCAGCTTTTTTTCTAGATACTTCAGCTGAGTTGTGGATGTTTATATATCCTTTCTGCAAATACAGTAAGAGTAAAGGCATATTTGTAGCCTTAACAAAATTATTTTGAAGATTGCTAGATAGTGATGAAAATTTCCACACAAGGACAATTAATATCCAGTGTGCAATATGGCTGTTCTCAAAGAACATTAATCCATGGATTTCTATAGTTATCCATTACTGGATAATATATTACCTGTGAAAGAGGTAGACATTCTCTAATCCCTGGCTGCTGCCCTAATACAGGAGCTAGTATACCACTCCACTATGGAAATTTCCTTGGGGATGTGTTCCCTATAGACCTCAGACCTTAAATACAAGTCTTTGGGGAAAGACAAGACTTCATCTAGTGTGAGACTTGCCTCCATAGCCCTATTATTCTTACAGAGAATATTTAAGGAGATAACTAGTGTTATAAGACCATGGGTAAATAACCTTCTTTTTTGTTCTTCTACATGGCAAGTTCTTCAACATTCAATGATCAGTATATTAGAAAATTTTCCACGTCTAGCTTCTTCAGTCTTCTTTTTACGTAGTGACTTTCACCAGTTTCTCATTGAATGAGTAGTAACTAGGCTTGCACATATCTCATTGTGTTTATGTTCTCTATTCCCCTAGTTACAGTCTGAAAATAACACATATACATATAACCATATGCACATATACATACACACACTCCAAGGTTAAGAAATATTAAACATGGATTGAACAGTCTAGGTTCATAATTTGGAAAGTCTCTCATTATCACACAGATATATATTCACAAAGACAGAGTTGAAAAATGTTTTTCCTATAAATATTTGATAAGAAAAGTAATTAAATGGAACAGGTTTAAAATAAGTGCTGACATATATTCCTTTCTATGTATATTCAGATGAGTGTGAAAAGCTTTTGAAAAATAATTAAATGGGATAGCCATAAGGAAAATAATTAAATTGAATAGCCTTGCATCCCAGCCCCCACAGTGCTCTCACCTTCCTCCCATTTCCACCCCCTTAGTTTTGTCCATGTGTCCTTTATACTTGAACAACAATTAAATTTAAAAAAAGAAATGAATAGTTTTGAACTGAGTGTTGACATATACCCTCCTACACATACTCAGATTGTTTCTGACAGATGCTATGATGAAGGCAAAGGTTTATCTAGCATCCATCACCTTCAACCTATCTTGCCATTTGTGGCAGGCAGAATAATGGGCCCCCAAAGTTGTTAATGTCCTAATCTCTCAAATTTATCAATATGTTATGGTACACAGCATTTGAAATTAAGGTTGCTAGTCAGATGATCTGGAGATGGGGAGATTTCCCTGCACAATCAAGGCAGGCCCATTGAAAATATGAAGGTTCTTTAAGTGGAGGAGAGAGGTGGAAGAGGTCAATGCCAGAGTAGCACAGATTGAAAACACTCAACTGACCACTGCTCGTTTTCAAAATAAAAGGGGGCTGGGAACCAAGGAAGTTAGCCAGTATGGAGGAGGCAGAAAAGCAAGAAAATGGATTATCCCCTCGTGCCTACTGAAGGAACATAGCCCTGCTAATGTTCTGATGTTAGCCTGGAGACATACTTTTCACTTCTTTACTCCAGAACTGTATGTTAATAAATATGTATTGTTCTAAACCACCATATTTGCTATAATTTATTATAGTATCAAGAGAAAACAAATGTGCCATTTTTTAGGTTGCTCTGACACCCATGATTTTGTAAGTTGCCCATATATAAGTCACCCATATGTAAGTCTCACATTTTCACTGTCTGTGTGACCTTGACCAGATGACCTCTTCTGTTAATGGAACCACTGATGATTTCATGACATTGTAAGGAATTCATGACATAATCAATAGAAAGAATAATATTTTAGTAATAAAAACAAAAAATATATAGTCCTATTTAGCTTTTTTCTTTTTATAACATTACTTAGAGCTAAATGTCAACTATTTATAATAGTGACATTTTTAACTCTAGATCCCTAGAGAAAGTAACATGGGCATCTAGTCTACTTTAGGATAAATAGGACTTACAGGCCACTCTGATAGTGACAATATAAAAAAATCAAAATTAAAACATGTGGAGTCAGTAGCATAGCTTTATCCAAGTTATTAATTTTATAGACATCATTGTCAGATATATCTCTTAGAAACTATATACTTTCATACCTTTATTTACCTCTTTTGTAATCTATTTTAACACAATGACCAAAGTGAACCTTCTAAAAATGATGTCAAACCACATCACTTCTGTTCTCAGAATCCTTAATGACTCGTCATCTTATACTGAATAAAAGACAAATTTTTAAATGTCCCGTGGATTCTACGTGGTTTTACCTCCCCTTCACTCTCTGGTATTATTCCCATAATAGTGTCTACTTCTATCACTTGGCTCAGTTCACATAGTTCATCATTTTGCTGGAAACTGTGAGGTCTGCTCTCTTCTCAGGATATTTGCACTGTTTTCTCTGCCTTAGATCATCCCCTTAATTATTCATTTGGTTGGATCCCTCACCTCAGCTCTTCACTGAGACCTACCAGGGACACCCTATTAATGCTGTAGCCCACATCTCTATCTTCCTTTTATACCTCCCCCTCTTTTTCCCTGTAACTAATTGCATTATAATGTACTGTACACTTACTTATTTTGCTTTGTGATGCCTTGCACTAGAATTTAGACTCTAATGCAGCAGGGCATAAGTATCTGTTGTTCATTACTGTGTCTTGTTTTGCCCACTAGTGTATCTTATTAGCAAAAATAATGGTGCCTCCCACATGATTTGTGCTCAATAATATTTATTAACTTAATGTTTAGTTATGTGTTTGCCATGGATTCATGATCTTAAACATGTTAGTTTCAATATTTGAAAGAATCATAGATACCATCAAATCACCTTCTCTCATTTCACACATGGGATAAGTGGGACCAGAGAGAAAATCACACAGCTGTTTTCACCAAAAGTAAAATTAAAACAAAAATGCCCTAATATTTTAAACTATTTATAAAAACTGAATATAAATCATTCGTATAACTAGGTGCTTATAGAAATGGAATCCTGCCCTGGCTGGTGTAGCTCAGTGGATTGAGCGTGGGCCTGTGAACCGAACGATCCCAGTTGGATTCCCAGTCAGGGCACATGCCTGGGTTGCAGGCCAGTTCCCAGCAGGGGACTCATGAGAGGCAACCATACATTGATATTTCTCTCCCTCTCTCCTTCCCTTCCCCTCTAAAGACAAATAAAATGTTTAAAAAAAATAAATAGAATCCTAAAGCTCTTTCTAGTCTTGAACATTTAGAAATGAGTAACCTATTGTGTTTGTTGTATTTTTTAAAATTTTGCTCTTAACAGAATTGTTTATTTCTAATGACACTATTATCTTTCCATTATGCTTCCTTAATACAGTTAAGTTTTTACTAAATATGTTAATTACTCTTGTAGTACAGTGAGTGTTGCAAACATGGATTTCAACTCTTGGATTTCAGCTTTCTGATGCACACATACTATATCAGACCCCTCTTACATGCCACCTCAGATCTTTTCAGTTAGCTGTGTCTAAGGCAGATGCGCTGGACAACTACCTAGCGTAGTCTCCAACCAGTTTCACAGGTGCAGCACCCAACAGCGTCTCCCCTCAGACCCTCCCTGTGCCTCTGCTCTCCCCTGTGGGGCTTCAATGTTATCACTGAGGACTGTGATGTTTTGGGACCCTCTAGCCACTCATGTGTATTCAGCCCACTTGCATAGGCAGTTAATGCTTCACTGGTTAAAGATTTGATCAATGAGAAACAGAGGTCAACTCTATCACTCTGTCTGTCTGGAAAAAGTTTATCTGACCTCCCCTAAGGCAGTTCTTTCATAACTGGGCCACCTGGTCAGGACATCAGCAGGGACGAACTCAGTAATATTGGCTCTGCCTTCTTCCCTGCTTCACTCCACTTTTCCCTCAAGAATTCTTCATGAATTTTTCTGATTCTTTGAGATTATACTCTTAACAAAATCATGGGAAACAAACTCTGCCTCTGTCTCTGCTTTTTGGAAAAGACTGAGACACATTTTTAAGAACTTTTAACCTAGTAAAAGAGGTATATTCAGATAAACACAACTACTACAAAGTACCAGGTGATATATCTCACTAAATGTATATAAAGGATCACACACGTTCAGAGGAAAGAGAGCTCTTTATTTTTGACTGAGATGTAGGAGGGTTTTTTTAGGAAGGTCCCTAGGTATTAAATGATGATCTGGCTTTTTTTGCTAGGAGAGCCGAGGACCATAAAATATGTAGTACCATGATGAACAGAGCATGTCTAGGACTTGAGCATGGCGTATGAGTAGCTAAGACTGATTACATTTCTAAATTGAGAGGTGTGTGTGTGTGTGTGTGTGTGTGTGTGTGTGTGTGTGTGTGTGTTATGGAGAAATGAGCTAATGTCATCTTCCAAAACCTACTTTCTAGAGATTTATTCTAATTGATATAGATCATTGAAACTTCAGGTTGATAAAACAAAGTTACAAACCTGACTATGAAATATGAAATGTAACCTCTATTAAGTTAAGGATTATAGCATTTATCAAGATGACAAGTGACCATACTTTAGATAAATAATTCAGTAATGCTTTTTTATATGTTTAAATGCTATAGAGTTAGGCATTGTCTCCACTGTGCCAACATTCAAGATTATTCTGACTTGATTGGTTCAAGAGAAATAATATTAAAGAGAAGTTTTATTTGTATTTCAGCTAATCACTCTATTCAAACACATGCACACACATACATACACCTAATAATCTTATAACAATAATGAGATTGATATTTGAGGCATGATGTATACATCAAACTCAAGCTCATTAGTTTATAAATATACCACATGCTTATCTCTTTTATAGCAAATGATTATCTTCATCGGTAATAATGCATATTTTTGGAGAGATTATACAAATTATTCTGTAGAATTTGCTTCCTTATTAAATATTTCTGAACTCATAGTTATATTTAAAAAATATCTAGAAGACTTAATATTTCCATGTGTCTCAAAACCTTTAATAAAGAAAAAAAGAATTGAAATAGATATAATAGAAAGTCCTTACTCTTTAGCCTGATCTTGGGCCAGTCCTTGTTAAAAAGAGAGAGCTATGCCCTGAGGTTTCCACAGTTATATCTGTTACTGTGACCTTCATGAATTCTGACAGATTTCTGTTTAAATCTCTCTAGTTCACATGCTGACTTGTGACAACCAAGTCAGAGCATATCATCAGTGTTTGTCACCAGAACTGAAGTCTGACATGCAACTCCCCAGAATTCTAAGCCCAACTTTTATGCTCATCTTTACTGTCAACTAATATTAAGCTCATCCACTCACTTAGATGCTATTATTCCCTTTTTGTCAGTTTTAGCTTGAGACTGCTCTTTTGTGCTTCAAAAAGAAAAAAAGCTACAAAAATAGAACTTTCAAGTTTATAAATAAAGTGACTTAGAGCGAAATACAAGCTGTAGACTATTTTTTATGAATAGTGCATAATTATATTTCTTCTTATATCAGAAAATAAGCTACTGTAACTTTGTTTCAACCACACAAATCAATTGCTTTCTCATAGTTTGTCTAACTCTTCATTTTACAATTTAAACCTTTATTCACTGTCTAAGAAAATGGACAATGAATAAAGGTGAAAGTAATAGTATTCATTACTGTTATCAACTATTCTTCAAAAGGACTCACAAATCCCCAAATTTGGAATGTTCTACAACTCAATGTGATATGTTTTATTTTGATACACAAAGTACATAAAATTTACTTTTGTGTTTATAGCTAGTAGGCAGATAGATAGATGATAGATAGATAGATAGATAGATAGATAATATATAGATTATACAATTGTTTTCTGCTGACTTCTATCTCGTTTTACCTCTCTTATTGAACAGTTTATTTCAGAAAACATTTTAAGAGGGAAAAACTATATTGTTACTATTGTTATACTACTTTATATTTTTATGTATTCTGTTGACTCATACAATTTTTTTTTCATAATCTTTCAGTGAAGGTAACAACTCTACAACTAATAGTAATTTATTAATGGATAAGAAAATCAAATATATCAAATAACTTAAAAATAACCCTTTGAAAATATAAAATTATTTTAAATTCAAATTATTGGAGAAAAGTGGTAAACTAAAACACATATATTTTCTACTCTTGTGACATAAACTACATATAATATATATTTTAGTTTGGGAACAGGCCTAAGGAAAATAGTAGGAATTATCAATATTAATGTTTTTCTTAACAAACATATATTTAGTAATTTCTACTAGCTAATCACAAAAACATTGCAGTTTTAACTTTTTAGGAAAAAGTCTTCTCCCACAAAATAGTATATAAAAAATACACTACACAAAATATAAACATGGACTGGAATGAATTTTTGTGCATCACAACTATAGAAGTTACAAAAATGTAACATTAATTGAACAGAAATATGAAGACATAAAAGATTATGTGTGTGACTTTGAAAGATTATAGTTTGTGAATGATTGGAGGACTCTTATGAAGTTTGAAGGGATGTTAAATGACAGCCTTGAAAAGTTAAACCTCTTATACAGGGGCTTGAGGAATTTAACTTCCCAAATCCAATACACAGCTAGTTAATGGAGCCAAGATAATGTGAAATGAAGTGCTGTCTTTAATGAATTTCTTCTTATTTAAGAAGCCTACTGGATTGTTTTATTATGTGTTTATTAAAAGTTACTCAGTCCAATACATAACGATATCTTCCAATACTTCTTGGAAGTTATGGTTCCTAAATTAGAGTTAGATCATAATGCTGTCAAAGGTAGTGATGAAGTGTTTTAACAAACAACTGTATTGAGTGTCACTGAGGATAAAGATTGAAGTGCTTTCCAGGACATATGTGTACACATCTGAACTGTATATTGTACACTGGACACAAACATGATCGAAGTGTGTGCTGTAAGTTCTATTATTTTATATCCCTGTCTCACTGCCAACCTCTACACCACTGTAAAAGGCTGCTTCTTTAGTGTTTGTGACTGAAAGAGCTATTTACAGAACCGTGATGTTTGCGATAGACAGTTCACCTCACAGGATACTTGACACCTTTCTCAAGAAGAGATCTCCTTCTCTGATTACGGCACTGTGTCCCACTTTAGTGCGTCTGGCATTGTCCTCTGTGTGGCACACAGCTGCGAAGTTGTGAAATAGAATATAATGGGAGAATAAAAGGACTGCTAAGTGGTCATTGTTTCTGATGCTACTTAAAAACTGAAGCTCAAGAAGGTTAAATATTTTTCTTCTGAGGCATTGTTCACTTCACAGGCTCTATTCTGTCCACTACACTATATTGCTTTGTTGGCAAACATCAGACATGGGGTTAAATGAATTGCTTGATTCTCCCAGGAAACCAAAATATAAAATATGACTCTAAAATTCATCAAGTCAAATATATAATGGAGTAGGTAGGCAAAGGGTTTAATCCTTTTTTAAATAAACTTAATGTGTTTTGCTTCTTTTTTTTTTAAAGATTTTATTTATTTATCTTTAGAGGGGAAGAAGGAGAGAAACATCAATGTATGGTTGCCTTTCATGCATCCCCTGCTGGGAACTGGCCTGCAGGGAACCAGCCTGCAACCCAGGCATGTGCCCTGACTGGGAATTGAACTGCGATTCTCTGGTTCGCAGACCTGTGCTTAATCCACTGAGCTATACCAGCCAGGGCTGTTTTGCTTCTTTGAGTCTAAGAAATGTGTTTGGTAAATTGCTTTGTTAATTTCTCAATATAAATAAATAAGATACTTATAGAATAGAATAAAACCTAATAGACACATGACCAAATAAATTCAAATGTTCTCAGAGCTTTATCAAGAAATGCATGTGTTTCATAATAGAGTTTTCAGATGTATTTGTACCTTACACAGACAATGACTATACTCATGAGGTGAAAGGTGTGCTGTGTTCTAAAATCTTAAGTGGTCTGTAGAATTCTGTACCATCTAGATTGTATTTTAACTGTCACTTCAATTTTTGGAAGGTCACAACAAAACACATAGAATGAATTAACATAAATTAACCATCAGAGCAAAACATGTATACAAAATAGAAGAAAGTCTTCCAGTCAGTACTAATCTTATTTACCTAAATATGCTGGTCTTTTTCTGTCTACAGTTGTACTGCAGAAAGACATGTGTGACTCGTTTTGAAATTTGTCTTAATTTTTTTCTTTGATGTGGACTATTAAACACAAACAACTTTATATTATTCCCTGTTATTTTGAAACTTTATTCAGTTACAAAATGGCTATGTCTGAGCACACTTGCCAAATTGAATAAGTTCTATAAAACAAAATTAAACAGGAAACTGTTCTAAATTTATTCCAATGCATTGAGGGAATGTTCAAATCTATCTTTTTTGCTGTTGATGATTTATGTTGCCCATGACCTAGGGCATAAAAAGAAATTTTTTTTTAAGTTTTGAGATAGTCACTGAAAGTATCTCTTTTTTAGAAATTAAACTTATTGGGGTGACATTGGTTAATAAGATGATACAGGCTTCAAGTATACATTTCTATAATACATGATCTATATATTGGATTGTATGTCTACCACCCAAAGTCAGATCATCTTCTGCCACCATTTACCTCATCTTCCTTTACCAACTCATACCCCCCGGAGACCACATTACCATTGTCTGTGTCTGTGTCTTTTTCTTTGCTTGTTTTTCTCATTTACTTATCTGTTACCTTTCAGTTTTATATTTTATGTAACAGTAAAATAATATGGTTCTTAATTTTTTGTCTTATTTTTTTAGCATGATGTTTCCAAAGTCCATCTAAGTTGTCACAGATGGCAATATTTCATCTTTTCTTGTGGCTGAGTAGAATCCCAATGTGTACATGTACCACATCTTCTTTATCTGGTCATCTATCAAAGGACACTTTGGTGGTTTCCATGTCTTGGCCACCATGAGGAATGCTGCAATGAACATAGAGGACATATCTCTTTGAGGACATATTTTCAAAAATGTTGGGTAGATATCCAGAAGAGTGTTTACTGGGTCATATGGTAACTGTATTCTTACTGTATTGTGCTCCTGTGTATAATGTGCACCCACTTTTTGGGCCCAAACTTTCAGGGAAAAAATGTTTTATTTAATGTTGCACTGTTTACCCTATGGTAATGAAGTCGGCATCATCTGTCTTATCAAGTGGATAACAATTGACATCATCTATCTTGCTCTGTGGATAACAAAGTATTCCTCTTGGCTTCATTCCCTTGACTCTAGTCAACACTGCTTTCATTGTAAATTCCTCCTAAGTTCAACAAAACTGATCACTTTCCAGGGTATTATTTTGCATATGGCTATCTTTATTGCTTTCTAGAGTTATACTTTTAATGCATAAATCTAAATTAAAAAGTTTCAAACATATAAATATGAAATTAGTACTACCCATGTATAATTTGCATCCTTATTTTCCCCTCAAAAATTTAGGCAAAGATAGACATTACCTATGGCAAAATATGGTAATTTTTTGAGGAACCTCCATATTGTTTTCCACAGTGGCTGTACTGGTTTACATTCTCACCAGTAGTGAGTGAGGGTTCCTTTTGCTTCACAACCCTTTCAACACTTGCTATTATCTGGTTGATAATAGCCATCCTAACAGGTGTTAGGTAGTATCTCATTGTAGTTTTGATTTGTAATTATTTAATAGCTAGTGGAGTTAAGCATCTTTTCATATATCTGTTGACCATTTGCATGTTTTCTTAGAAGAAATGTCAGTTCAGGTACTCTTCTTATTTTTTAATTGGATTGTTTGTTTGGTGTTTAGTTGTATGAGTTCTTTGTATATTTTTAATATCAGCACCTATTTGGAGCTGTTATCTTCTCCCATTCAGCTCGATGCTCTTTTGTTTTGGCTGCTGTTTCTTTTGCTTTGAAGAAGCTATTTAGCTGGATATAGTCCCATTCGTTTATTATTATTTTTTTACTTCCCTTGCCTTTGGGTTCTAATTCAAAAAAATCTCTAAACCTAGGTCCATATGTCTGGTATCTGTGTTTTCGTCTATGAAATTTATAGTTTTGAGTCTTGTATTTAGCACTTTGATTCATTTTGGGTTAATTTTTGTCCATGGGGACAAACAGTAGTCTAGTTTCTTTTTTCTTCATGTGGCTTTCCAATTTTCCCAACACCATTTATTGATGGGGCTTTCTTTTCTCACCTGTGGGTTTTTGGTTCCTTTCTCAAAAATTAATTGCTCATGTATATGTGGGTTTATTTCTGGGTTCTCAATTATGTTTTATGTATCTGTATGCCTGTTTTTCTGCCAATACCATGTTGTTTTGATTATCACCACTTCGTAATACAATTTGAAGTCAGGGACTGTGATCTCCAGCTCCTGTCACCCACCTCCCAGGATTATTTTGGCTATTTGGGGTCTTTTGTGATTCCATAAAAATTTGATGATTATTTTTGTTCTATTTTTTTAAGTGTACTGCATTACATCAGTATATTGCTTTGAGTAATATGAACATTTTAACTATGTTGATTTTTTAACTCCTAGCTAACTAATTTATTTTTAATTAATGCACTTATATTATTTTACATTACCACTTATCTCCCTTATGTTTCCCTCCCCCACAAACACCACACGGTTGTCAATGCTCATGATTCATTTTTCTTTTTCTCGGTCCCTCTTCCTCCTGACCCTCACTTGTGCTCGCAGCTGTCAGCCTGATCTCTGTGAGTCTGTCTCTGTTTTGCTTATAAGTTCAGCTTGTTCATTAGATTCCACATATAAAGTGCAATCATATGATATTTATCTTTCTCTGAGTGGCTTATTTCATTTTGTGTAATGTTCTCCAGGTCCACCCATGCTGTCACAAATGGTCAAATTTTCTTCTGTTTTACAGCTGAGTACTATTCATCTGTGTAAATATGCCATTGTCATTAATCTTCCCATCTACTGATGGACAATTGGGCTGCTTCCAAATCTTGGCGATTGTAGATAATGCTGCAATCGACATAGGGGTGATTGTATTCTTTTGAATTAGTGTTTTAGGTTTTTTCAGGTAAATTCCCAGATGTGGAATCTTTTAATTCATGAACACAGAATACCTTTTTATTTCATTATTTTTTTTCAATCTCTTTTAATAATACTTTTTAGTTTTCAGTGTATAGGGCCTTCATATTTTTAAGTTTATTCCTAAGTATTTTATTATTTGTGTTACTATTTCAAAAGTTAGTTTAATTGTTTTTTCTTCTTTCTGAATTTTAAGTATATAGAAATACAGTGGATTTTTTGTGCATTTATTTTGTATACTGGAACTTTACTGTATTATATTATTTTTCCTAATAATTTTTGGTGAGGTCTTTAGGGTTTTCTATATAAAGAATCATGCCATCTGCGAAAAGTGACACTTTTACTTCTTCCTTCCCATTTTGATGCTTTTTATTTCTTTCTCTAGCTCTGACTAGAACTTCCAGTTTTATGTTGAAAATTAGTGTTGAAAGTGGACACTCTTGTCCTGTTCCTGACTATAGAGGAAAAACTTTCAGGTTTTCACCACTGAGCATGATATTATCTGAGGGCTTGTCTCAACATAATATATGGCTTTAATTATGTTGAGATACTTTCATTGTATACCCATTTTATTGAGTATTTTAATGATGAATTGATGTTGTATCTTATCAAGTGCTTTTTTCCATATCTTTTGATAAAATCATATGATTTTTATTTTTCATTCTCTTAATGTGGTATATTACCTTGATCAATTCACATATATTAAACCAGCCTTGTGCCCCTGGAATGATCCCTGCTTGGCCACCATATATTTTGGTTTTCGTTTATCATTGTATTAGATTTGCTAGTATTGAAAGCTATCATTGTAAGTCACATATCTATCATACATCTGTTTTAAGCATAGACTGCTAAAATCTCTTATAGTACATAGTGAGATCAAATTCATCTAAACTATCCATCTATTTTCTGATTATTATAGTAAGTGAAATAAAGAATGTGAATCTTTTTAAAAATTGTATTTACTGATTCTAGAGAGAATGGAAAGGAGAGAGGCAGAGACAGATCTTTCCTTTCAGCCTAAATGCCCCACAAAGACAGCAGCTCCTTCTTTCTACTCTCGTGCTGGTGATTTCTGGAATATTCCAACACACTGTGTTTTCTATATCTCCTCGAAAATCTGTGTCTGAAATTGATGACTAGGACAAAACATATCAGATGTTTTCATAATATCTATTAGAGAAAACATTCTGTTTTTCTCAACATTTCAATTTAGGAGTTCCTCAGAACACTGAATCATCCTGACAGTATATAAAAAGTGAGCATCTGTAGGTATTTCAAAATTGAACAATGGTTAATATGTTCTTTTATAATCAAGGGCAGAAAAGCCAAAACCAAGTAAACATCATGCAGTTCTAAACACTATTATTAATAAATGTTTTAGAAATGAAACTATGAGAAATGATTATATATAGACAGTGTATTGCACATGAAAAAAATGATACTTGATTAAATATTTCATTGTTTCCAATTCTTCAAGGTTGAATTTTTTAAAAATCAAGTAAATTCTTATGCATAGATAACGGTAATAGAGCTAAGTTGAAAAATAGTAATAATATATATTTAGGTTTTAAATTAAGGTTAAATTATATAAGTAATACATGTATATATTTTAACATGGATTTCTTTTTTAAAGTGTGACATTTCTGGATCTTTACAAACAGGAAAGTGCTTACTAGAGATAATGCATGTCTCAGAGGTGATTTTTTTAAGTATAATGTTAAATATAATAGACTCTATGGTCTATTTTTGTTTCCCTGTTTCAATTCAATTTCAAAATCTTTGGCTGTTTAGTGTTTATCTATGTAACAGCTGAGAAGCTTCAATTCATTTGTTTTCCTTATTGTATTATTCTGAGCACGAATATCTTTGGCTTATAGAAGTCCATATGAGTTCAAGAAACTCATGGTGACAAGTTATTCTATTTCAGTAATGAATCACTTGTCTTCACCTGTTAAAGGTGCAAGGTTTTCAGATTAAATGTCTGAAAGGGAATGATACCGGTGTCAGAAAGAAATGGTGTCAGAGCCTCCTTAACGCTGTTTCTGTAACATGTTGCAAGGACCTGAAGTATCAAAAGGAAGCCATTTTCTGTCTTTAGAATGATAAATTGATTAATCAATGGAACCAAATTCCTCTTAACTCTTTATTCAGGTCTAGTATGTGAATAGCCTGGGATGTGACAACAGGAATCCTCTTAGCTTTTTAGCAGATAATATAACCCTTTGGTTCAAGGAAGTGAACTTTAAAAGAATCCAGAGGTACTTCTAAATATAGTGTTTGCAAACTCTCAAACACTGAAATGTAGTTTCTTATCACAGTTGACCTAATATCCCGGTTTCCCCAAAGCAGTCCCAGTGTGTGCCTGCTGTGTATTTATTAACAGCGCCCCCTTTCATTCTCAAAAATATTTTGCTTTGGAACATAAATTAAACAGTCATTTTACTGCTGATAATAAATTTTGAAATTAAAATAATTAGGTGGCAGGTGAAGAAAAGTGTTGAAAAAACAGGTCACTATGTGAATAAAAAGAAGAAATAAGATGAAAATTTTTACTTTGTGTTTTCATTTATTTTTTTCCTGCTCACATGAATGAAAGTTTCATTGTGTTCTCCGCAAAGTATTTCTTGCAACACCAGTTAGAGAAACACCTCTGTTCTGTCTCTTCCATTTTACGGCAACATATTAGGCAGGATGGGAGCTGGAGCTAGAAGGGAAGAATAATTCAAAATTCTTTTGACACAGGCAAGATGAACTTTTTAGTTTGTGGCCAGTAGGCAATGAGCAAGCTATTAATAGTACAATATATTGCAATATATTAATAGTACAATATATTCTGAAGCTCTGAGTGAGGGAGTAATATAGTCTTGAGAGGGGAATGTTTCACTCAGAAATTTTACCAACAGTGAGAATCAAATCATGCATCATTAAATATCATTAAATTAAACATGATTAATTTTATAACTAGCAGTATCCATCACAATATTTTCTAGTGGTATTGATTGATTTCCCAGTGTATGTAACCCTCCAAGGCCAGATGTTGTCACTGGATAACTGATGTTTTGTTTACTAGTTTTATAAAGAATCATCTCATAATTCTCCTCTGGGGTGGAAGCTGACAGCGTCGCCTGGAATTAGTGTGATCAGGGGGCAGAAGGATTACTCAGGCTTTTACTTGGTGGAATTATGTCAATATCTTTGTGAATTACTATTTTAGATAAAATAGTATACACAAGTGGGGATTGATGCTAATTGCTAAGACTTCTTCACTATTTCCTGTGTCACCCCTATTACTAAGATCCTTTTCTCATTGAATCCTCAATAAAACAAGAGAAGGTACTATTATTTTTATTATAATAGTATTTTTCTTCTTCTATGTATTTACAGAAAATAAGTTGAGGTTTGAGGAGATTAAGTAATGTATCTTTTGAAGGAAATGTATAGTTATGTACTCCATACAGGATGGCAAAAGTAGGTTTATAGTACTGGGTACATGAAACAATTTATTCTTGTATTATTATTTCAAAATATTGCACTGTTTTTCATACAAACAACTGTTAACCTAATTTTACCCACCCTGTATAAAACATATGAAGTACATTTATTTCCCACTATCCTCAATCCATTCAAGAATAAGTGCAAAATATTGGAACCAAGCATAGTGTTCTTATTTAATAAAAATAAATCAATAAGTAAATCAGCTGTTTCTATAAGGTATAATTAAATTTCAGAACCTATGAAGAATATATTTGTAAACATCATGTTTTACTGGTTAAGCAACTGATTTCTAATTGTAGCAAAGGGTAATAGTTATATAATGCATTTGTTTTCCTTCTTTTTCTTCAGAATGATGTAAGATAATCAATGATTTTGAAACTTCAAAGCAAAAGTCCACAGCTATATCTCCATAGTCAATCTATAATTTCTTCTTCAAAATCAGGGCACTTCACAACATGATGTCTTGCTGAAGAGGTAAAAATTTAAAACTCCTCTGCAAAAAAATGCTAAAAACAAGTGTTTACTTCTAAGGCTTTGTTCTGATTTTGCCAATGATCTTTCAAATTATTACAGAACACTGTCTAAGAGATTATGAAATTCTGTTCAAGTACTCCAAGAGGGTGACTTCACACACACACATACACACACACTTTATTCCGGCTGTGTTGTGAGCATGCTGACTAGCTTGAGGTAAAGGTGTATGATTAGGAGGAAAATACTGAAAATAGTCCAGTTTAGCCTAGAAGGAACCTAATTCTGTGAGGATTAGTGACATAAGCGGTGAGAGACAATCTGGGTACTCAGGCAAAATGCTGATTATGAAAAAAGAAAAAAAGAGAGAGAGAAATTAATACAAATAGGAACAAAATTCATAGGTCTGATGAAAGGAATAAGAATGAACAATAAGCGGATTAATAGTGGGGAAGCAAGTTTTACATCTAGTAAAACTAGTAAAAGTTTTTATCAAAACAACTTAGATTTGTAGTTTTAGATGCAGATGCCACTTTAGTTACATAGAAATAAAATGAAGATATACTGTCACCATTATTTTATTATACTAACAAAATTAATTAAGCAGACAATCATTGCTCAGAAATATTACCCCACTACTTCATTCATAAGCTACTGACATTTCTACATTCACATCTCTTTTTTGTGTGTGATTTAAATAAGAACAATTTATGTTCTCTCAGTTCTGGAGGCTAGAAGTCCAAGATCAAAGTGCCAGCATGGACAGTTTCTGGTGAACACTCTAGTCATCGTTATCTCTTCAGCTTAATCTCTCTATACTAATGCTTCAAACTCTCTTTCAGCCATAACTCATTTTTTTCAGTTTTTGTATAAACTATGTTCCCATGCCTGTGGACTTTAACATCAACTCTTTCATATTTGTATGGAAATTCACGTATACTATAAAGTATCTTTTTACCCTCAGCAACTTCCTCCTCACACTCTAAATAAAAATCTAGTCCAGGTGGTTTGTATACTTAATAAGGATTCTGGAAGTTTCCATAGGGGTATATTCTCATAAACATGGGTAAAGATTGATTTCTTATATAGAAAACAAAACCACCAACCATGATAAAAAGATAGATAAATTATTCTAAGTAAAAATTAAAAATGCTATCCTGGCTGGTGTGGCTCAGTGGATTGAGTGATGATGGCCTGTGAACCAAAGGGTCGCTGGTTTGAATCCTAGTCAGGGGGCGTGATTGGGGTATGGGCCAGGTTCCCAGTAGGGGGCACACAAGAGGCAACCACACATTGGTGTTTCTCTCCCTCTCTTTCTCCTTCCTTTTCCCTCTGTCTAAAAATAAATAAATAAAATATTTTTAAAAAAGTTAAAAATGCTTATCAAAACACATAATTGATATAGGGAGGAGGCAATTCATAAAGTAAATCACTCTATTTGTAACACATATAATAACAACAATAACAAAAACTAGCATGAAGAATGTATTGGAAACTCCAACAAATCAATTAAAAAATTATACACAACCCCTGGGAACAAATGGGCAAGAGACTTCAACAGCAACCTTATAAGGAGGCTATCCCAATGGGCAAAAACTTATGAGAAAGAATCCAACTTTATGAGGAAAATGAAAATTAAAACTGCAGTTAGACACCACTATACACCCATGAGAAGGGCTAAAAGTGAAAGAAAAGTAACATGAAGTAATTGCAAGAATGTGAATCATCCAGTATTTTCAGACTACTTCTAGTACAAATGTGTGAAATCACCTTAAAAACTGGTTTGACATTAACTTCTAAATTTAAGACGATGCATATACTATGGTCTCAAAATTTCTCTCCGGGGAAATTAGTCATCAGAATGAAAACGAAATGCCAGCATGTTCTTAGCAGCATCATTTAAATAGAACCAAACTGAAAATACCTCAAATCACCACCAGCATTAGACTAAATGAATCCATTGTGGTGAGTAATATATATCCACAGATTATGATATTACTAAGTTAATGTTCTACGTTCTTCTGCAAGAATAGTGTTTGATCTTACTAACGAATGGAAAGCCACATTAGCCAGACACACAAAAATACTGTTTTATACTACTTGCATACATTAAAAAACAGACAAAACTATTTTATGCAATTAGAATCTAAATGGGAGGAGGTGTGACGGAGGTTTTTGGTAGGCTATTGTATCATTTTCTTTACGTGGTACGATCATGCTGTGTTAAATTACTGATCTGCACTCTTCGACTTGTGCATTTTTGTAGTGTTGTATGAGAGTTCTCCAAGGAAACAAAACCAACAGGACAGATAGAAATGGAAGTAGAGATAGAAATACAGAAGATAGGGATATGTACACAGGAGATTTATTATAGGTATTGGATCACATGATTATGAAGGCTAAGAAATTCTATGATTTGCTGTCTGCAAGCTGGAGAATCAGTAAAGTTGACAGTCTGATGAGGTTGAGTCCAAAGGCCTAAGAAATGAGGGGCCAATGGAAAATCTCAGTCTGAAACAGAATTCAAAGCAGAAGTTTAGTGTAGAAATTAAAATGCTAAAATAGGTATTTATCCACAATAATCTCAGTTAGATTTGAGGTGATTAATAGAAAGTTTTAGCTTTCAGCTGCAGAGGCTTTTGTTTTTTCCACTTACACACAGAACAAATTAATACTATTTAAAATGTGATATTCCATAGACAATTGGTAAAAATGAATAATGCCCTGTGAGTTATTTTATCTTAAAAATGATGTATAGCCTATATTATTAGTAGTATAACCTACTTGCTAATTACATACATTGTTCTTAGTGACAATTGTCTTATTATTTTGAGCTATTTGATTCACTTAGTTTTTATTAGTTACATTTCAATACATTTCACCCCAGTTTATTTTTCTCTCTTTGGGACAGACGTTTTATACTCTTATAATCCCTACCTCATATAATGTACGCTTATTAATTTATTTTGATGATTCACTTAAGCAGGGGTGTATAATCTTTTGCCATCTCTGAACCATATTGGAAGAAGAAGAGTTATCTTGGGCCACAAACACTAATGAAAACTGATGAGCAGAAAAAGGTTTTAAATAAATTTACGATTTTGTGTTGGGCTGCATGTGGCTTGTGAGCCACGAGTCAGATAACTCTGAAAATATTGACTCATATATTTCCCAGATTTTCTAAACATCAAGAACTCTTCTTAGATTTTCAGTTAAAATTTTGAATATTTTGTCCCAATCACTTTTGACGTGGCCTATTCAAATGTTAAACTTTGTAGTTATTATTTGACATATGTCTTCATAAATGCATCTTGACATTTGTTGGGCTATTTCCATAATAAGCACTTGCAAATATTGACTGTATTATTTCATTTCTATTCAGATCATTTTAGTTTCACTTTTCAAGCATATCATAATATTCACACAAAAGTTATTCTTATTGAGAACATGTGCTAAAATGTTCATGTGAATCATTTCATTTTAATCCTGGATCTGTAACAATTGTCCCTAATTTTATAGGTGAGACCTCTGAGTTTAGGAGAATTTGTGTTATTCACAATGGAAAATCCTAGACTGAAGCTGGGCTCAGATGAAACTGAATGCAAGCTCTTAAACATGTTTTTTAGATAAAAATTACTACCGTTTGTTTTTCTTGCCTGTCCTATTTTATCTCTGATAGCCACAGCGATTTCACTCATAAAGGGAACAGGCTGACTGACAAATCACTGGGTGTGAAAATCGCCCCAATTATTTTCTTAGCATTAACTCCTGTTCTAGTGGAGTCCATTCTGATCAATTCCAGGTCTCAAAGTTATGCAGTTTTCTGCTATCTATCTGAAAATACTTCTTTAGTGGAAGGTCTGTAATATAAAAACATAGACTTCACTGAAAGTTAACTTACTGGAAAAGCAATATAGTTTAGAGCCTATTTTTCCTTCAGAAAACAAGTTAGAGAATTAGTCTAGAGTGTCTCTGAAGTTTCACTACCCTTTTAATCCAGTAAATTCAGAAAAATTGTGTGTATTGGTTTCTATTCAAAAGATTAACAAACTCACTTCTCAGAAAATACTGTCAATGTGAGATATGACCATATGCTTTAAAGATATAACTAACATGCAATGTTGTTACATAGTAGTCATAATTTAGAATTTGAAATGCATATTTTATATCAAGAGCTCACTTGCTTATATAAGGTAAGTTGTAACTATAAGAAAAAGAAAACTTAAAAAGAACTTAATTAAGCCAGTCAGAGAAAGATAAATACCATATGCTTCACTCATATTTGGAATCTAATAAAAAAACTGAACTAACAAGCCAAATAGAGACAGACTCATAGATGGAGAGCAGGGTGACAGCTGGGGACATGGGGTGAAGGGATTGAAAAACAAAACGAAAAAAGACTCATGGACATGGACAGCAGTGTGGTGATATTATGGGGTCTGGTTAGGGGAGGGGTGTAAGGGGGTAAATGTTAATGAAAAATACAATAAAAATATTTTAAAAAGAACCTAAACATTATATAATTCTTCCTGTTGATATAAGAGAGATATAGGGGAGAAATATCATGATAAGAATGGCTCTCGATTACTTGAGTACTTAATTTGTGCCTGTGTTTATGTTAAGCGTGGGGTGTCATTATCTCATTTAATCTTTACCACTTTCATTTTGTTGGGGCTGCACCTGAGATTGGAGTTCTCATCTGATTGAAGAGCTTTTTATTTTGAGATCTTCATCAGAGATGTTTGGGATTATTTCATTTTAGATTTAGGAGAATCTTATGTAATGACTTGGCTTTGAAATTGTGAAATTTTTATTTTTAGATCTTATCTATCCAAAATCATGAGATTTAACCATTTCTTATTCGTAAGCTACTTATTATGCAAGGGCTGGTTCAAGAAAGACTAAATCAGAACAAGAGGAATATTTAACCAAATTAGATTTCATCTACAAAGCATCTGCCTTGAGAGGAAATCAAAACTTAAATCCCCGAGAAATTATTTTGATTTTTAGAGTTTAAGCAGTAACAGATAATTTGAATATTTAAATTTTAGTAGAATTAAAAGCCTGCTGGAAACAAATATATACTAGTTTGAGAGTAAAAAGCAGGGATGAGTTCAGTCTATACATAGACTGAATTTATTATTGCTTTTACACACACACACACACACATATATATATATATATGAGTGTATTAGATACAGTATAAACATGATCTTGCCGTTGAGGTGTTCTTCATTTGTCTGTATGTATGTATATACTGGTATATTTATCTGTGTAAGGGGATATATGGGTAAGAATTGGAATATATGTCAAAAGTGGCATATGTTGTGAGCTAATCTAAATCAAAAAAGTAGTCTATAATTTCAGTTCAGGTATGCAGATAAGAAAGCAAGAAAGAAAGGAAGCTAAAAGACACTATCCATTAACCATTATTTAAAATTATGTTATTTCTCTCATGGCAGGAAGTAATCTGGGAACAAATAAAAATTATTGGAGATATTTTAAATCACTTACTTTAAAATATAGTCATCCTGGCTGGTGTAGCTCAGTGGATTGAGCAAAAGCCTGTAAAGCAAAGGGTAGCCGGTTCGATTCCCAGTCTGGGCACATGCCTGGGTTGTGGGCCAAGTCCCCAGTAGGGGACACATGAGAAGCAACCACACATTGATGTTTATCTCCCACTCGTTCTCCTTCCCTTCCCCTCTCTCTAAAAATAAATAAATAAAATATTATAAAAAACAACATAAAATACAGTCATAATTAAATGTCTTTTTGAATTTCATAGGAATTTTAAAATATATCATTAATTTGGTCGTTTTTCTGCCACCTCCAAAAACAAGTTTACAAAGTCACTAAAGCTAAATTTCTCCAAAGCTTTCAAACAGTTTCTCTATGTCTCATATATGAGTCACAGGTAGAGTATAAAGACATTTATTTTTTAGGGATTCAATTTTCTTGAGGAGTGATGCTCATATTTACAAGTGTCTGTAAAGTACAAAAAAATTTAGATGATATTGTGGAGACGTTCTGCACTGTCATTAGTTGACATTTCAACGTCCTCACTTCCATACCCAGAAGAGGCTTTCCCGGCTTCTGTGGCAGAAAGCTTTCACAGTTAATATATTGATGCAAAAGGGCATTCTTGACTCATAACTTGTCCCTCCTGAGGTTCATAATAGCTTAATCTGGGGCTGTAGTATTGAAGCAGAATTGCAGGATCACAGTGGGTTCCCAGACAAGGCATTTTAGAGCTGAAGAGTTACATCAGGAGAAATCCACGATCTGAAGGCTTCTAGTGCAGGGGTGTCAAACTCACTTTCACTGGGGGCCACATTAGCCTCGCAGTGGCCTTCAGAGGGCCTAATGCAATTTTAGGGCTGCATAAATGTAACTGGTCCTCAACAGTTAAGCAAGAGCTTGGTGCTGCTGCCAGGTAGAAGCAAGGTGTCGGACCAGATAAAACAAGGTGGAGGCTGGATTTGGCCTGTGGGCCTTGGGTTTGCCACCTGTGTTCTAGTGGCTCCGGACTCTACCAACCCCATTGAAAAAAATCACATAGCCAGGAAACGTGTAGTAGATTACCCCTGATTAACTATGTTTAGTGAGCAGGATTATTTGTAGGCTGTCCCTGAATACAAATAAAACAAGACATAAAACCAGAAGACATGTTTTCAGAGACATGTCTACGAATCTAGGCACCTGAAGTAACTGCTTTTTCAACAAAGATACAATTTATTTGTGAGTTTTTACATCTAAAAATTTATTAAGAGCACTAGTTTGTTAATAAAGATTATTATAAAAACAGACTTTCTTGTTATTCTGCTATGCACAGTTATGAATCTGCTTATCATGAATTATGTCATTGTTTCATTTCCAGCATAGTATATATCAGCAATTCTGAACCTTTTTCATGTTGTGGCATGCATATACAAATTACTATAATTCTGCAGCACTCCCCAAATTTTATTTTATCTTTTCATCATATTATATAAGGGGTAATATCATAGATCACTATTGCAGTACTTGCTTTCCTAGGGAAATGGTGCCAATAAGACAGCTTCAAACATAATAGTTAATTTACAAAGTTAGCAAACAATGTTAGAAGGCCTGAAAAACTAGTTGACCCATGATTATTATTAATGGTTTAGAGAATTCTCATAGCTTAACATACAAAATTCTAATGCCCTGGGCAGAATTGATATGAGACTCCACCATCATCTCCCCATGCTGTATCCCACAGTTCCAGCTAGGCATGTGCGCACGCACATGTGACTTTACATAAGTACCGTGAAAGAAAAAACTTGTCTCATGTCTGCTTTTGATGGTGCTTTCACTTTCACTAGGATTACATATCTTCTGCAAAGCACTCCTAATGTAGCAGCCTAAAAACAAATACAGATTCTCTTAAACATCCCACAGAAAAGAATTCTAAGAGTGGCCTGACTGGCTGGTTTGGGTTCAAGGTTTCTGACAGCCTTGCAGTTAAGCGGTTAATTGCATCACAAGGGTAAGATCTGCTGCCAAGCTCACTCAAGTGACTTTTGGCAGGCCTGGGCAAACCTGTTTCCAGGCTCCCTCACTGGTTTCTGGCAGGCCCCAGCTCTTTGCCACGTGAGCCTGTCCGCAAGGTTTCCCCATGGCATGGCAGCTAGCTGGGGACATAGTTTACCAAGTGAATTTAGTGTTTTGAGAAATTTTGCACAAACTACATTGTGTTCCATATATGACGGTGTGGCCTCAGCCAGCTTTTCTGAGCTGCTCACACCCAAACATCCTAAGTCCACTGAAGCATGTACTATTTCCAGATCATACTGTGTTCCTCAAATCTCCATGTTTTTCATGGCTCCACCCTGTGCAAGGAATGTCCTTGTCTGTCTGATGATGTCTCACTCATGCTTTAGGAATATGCTGCAATACTACACTTCCTCTGTGAAATTGCTCTCTACTGCCTAACCTTTCCAGAATCATTTACATTTCCCCAGGATGTACTCCATTTTCTTTTAATACACTTGTTTTTTGTTGTTTTTTGTCTCAGAGGTAAAGAGCAGCTCAAATGCAAGATTAAATCTTCACTGCTGTCTGCTCTGTAAATAACAGTCATGCAACTAGAATTGGGTCATTTGTTTTGGCATAGACATCGTAATTTAATGTCATTATTTCATTAATGGATGGACAATGATAAAATGTCAGAGATATACCAAATATGATATATTTATCTCATCAATACATCCTGTGTTCCCTAATTACTCATGTAAAGTGTTTTCCATGTCTGATAAGATAGTATGGAAAGTGGTCCAAAGCAAAATGTAGATTTGACCTAGAATTTAATCCTAATGTTAGGATTATAAGAAAAATATGTAAGAACCCCCATGAATTGATGATAACTTGTTGGCTTATACAACAATGCTTTCTACAAACACTTTACATGATACTTAACCTCTTTGCTTCTGGGAATTTTGTAATTACTGCATCCAAGAAAGTATACTTTAAATTTTAATGTTTTAACTATATAACATAATATTCTCTATATGTATTTTAAGAATTATTTATATTGTCATCCTTTAGCTCAAGACTTATAAATAACCTATTGTATACCATTCGAATCTATTGTTTATGCAGATGAAAAAATATAAATGCGAATCTTTGCAGAAATTCTTGTAGGTTTCAGTAATTTTGTTTACACAATTGTAGAAAAACTAAATGATTAGAAGATAAGAAAGATATTTTGGAAATGTTATTGAGAAAGCAAAAACTTATCTAGTAGATACAAAAATATTGAACTACTCATTGAACACTGGGATTTTTAAGCAGCATAAGATCCTTTTGTCAAATTATCTAATTTCAAAAATATGAACTTTATCGTGACTTTATAAATACTCATAACAATTGATTGGACTGGTTCATATTTTTCTCATTTACAAAGGCCATGAAAAAATGCAAGCTTTGATAATTTTTTTCTGTGGAGCCGCGACTACCTCTTGCTATTTTATGAATTTTTCTTCTTGAAGAGGTAATTGCCTTTCATAGTTGATTTAGAGATGCTGCTTTTGGAGTTTAACTTCTGTGCAGTTCTTGAATGGCAATACAACTTTTAATAAGGGTGAGCTTATCTCTGCATCATCACTAGATAGCAACTCTAATTTTATATGCCTGGATTTTCAAAACTCAGATGGAAAGAAAAAGCAACGTAAGCATGTCTATCCAAGCAATTCTGACATATTTAATAAGATCAGACAATATAGGATTTATCTTCAAGACCTGGATCTATTAAACTTTGGATTCAGAAAAGTAAAGTTTTTTGTAATTCTACTTAAGTGAGAATGATGAAAATTTAGTAGACATTTTATTCAGTGTTTAGCCAAAGTCAACTGCCCTTTCTTAGGGCAGTTTTAGCATCATAGTAATCCTCTTGTTTTAGCATCATAGTAATCCTCTTGATTTAGTCTGATTTGACTAGATTTAAAGGAGTAAAATTGAGGCTTACATGACTAAGTAATTTACCCAGACTAACAAAACTATTTAATAGATGCAGTTGCCAGATCAAACATACATTTTATAGTTTCAAATTCTATCCTTTCCATTGTACTTTTTCCACATTTGTCCTCAATTTTTAAATTATGTATTCATTGTGCTGACAATTTTTCCATTTGACACCTCAGAAAAAGATTTAAAATTAGTCATTTTAAATACAATGAAGACTTCCTTTTGCTAAATTAAGTAATTGAAATTAATTCTCAGTAATCATTCCTATTAGTATTTTTAAAATAATAATCCAAAGCCATGCTTCTTAAATAAAAAAAATTCAATAATACCTCCCATAAACATGCCATAATATTAAAGAGCCTTTAAACTTTTCTTTCTGAAAGTATTCATATATTTATAATAATACTTAATAGTAGACAGTTTTAATTTTCTAAAATGTATCAACCCTGGATCATTATTAAAACTGGTTATACTGTTCCCTTGGACTTGGATATCTATAGAAGATTTAGAACAAAAGTGAGCTTAAATTAAAATATACGTTTTTACTGAATATATATATCTTATACAAGGTTCGGCAGAAGTAACACCTGATTGACTATGATTGATAGGGTAATATAGATTTGAACATTTCACCTAGAATGCCATTTGGTGTGCTTGAGTGTGATATTGTTATGTTATGAAATCACATGCTTATGATTTTGTAACAAAAGCTGTTGTAATGGAAAAGGGGTATTATATGTGCTGACTCTGCATGCTATAGCTTCTGTATATGAAAATATGTGTACATATATGCATGTATGTGCACATACATATATGCACACATATACATATATGGTGGCTTCACTAGAAATAGAGTGAAGTGGATGAGACTGACAATGTATGTTGAAAGTAGAAAGCACATAACTTCATGAAGAGATGGAATGGGAAGAAAGTATGGTCGGTTTATAGGGGAGAAAGATGGATGTAAGGAGACAGGGCAATACAGGACAGAAGGGTGAGAAGGAGTGCATATTCCAGCATGGTGAGCAATGCAAAGAATTTGGGGAAAACAGAAATTTTAATTAGCCTTTCCTCTCTATTGTTTGTGTTGAGCCATTTTACATAACACATTTTCAATTTAAATATACTATGTAAATTTAAGTATAAAATCAAGAGAATTGCTGAATTATTTATTTGGGTACTTCTGACATAGACATGATATATTTCCATTTCTCACTATAAATGTATATTAACATACTATTTGCATGCATGTGTTCTCTGAGGAAGCACACTGTGAAAATTATTTGATTTGATATAAGGTATAAATTATTGTTGCCACTAGATTTTCTGTGAAGAAACTGCAAACTTTGAATATATAATTTAACTATCCAGGTGGCGTTGACCTAACTTCTTTCTTGAGTATTTCTTTAGGAAAGAAAATGAAATGTGAAACATCTTTATCACAATTTTATTTTAATAAGTTTGACAAGTCCACAACTACTTTTCTTATTATATATCCTAATGTGTATAGATTAAATGAAAAAAATAAGCTATTTTATTGTCAGGGTGAGATATTAAAAGCCTTCCATTCAGAGAATCTAACAAACATTTGCCAATGGAGTGTGAAAGAATTTTGGCTTTAACTGATGAATACAAAACTTTTGTAAGACTTTCAACTTGTGCAATTAAGAGAGAAATACAAAGAATTAGTTTTGTGATTTCAAGTTGAATATACCATTTACATTTTATATAAAATAAAAATACATATTGATATATATTTTATCAAATGGGATATGCAACTAGTTAGATTTTCCTAGTAATAAAATGTAGAACTTTGAAGATTCAATATAAACATTCAAGTTTTATTAAAATAAATGATATCTCCTATACAATGTAATGATGAAAATTGTTATAGAGTCCAGTATATAAATATGATTATTTAAAAAATAGGTACATATAGTTACAAGGTCTGTCTAGAACATATCCAGCCATGTAATATGAAAAATAAACACATTTATTGAAGAAGATACAAGATACAAGAAACATTGTACATATGATGATAACACCCCAGTCCCCGTCAAAGTAGACACCTTGGGACCTCACACAGTTTTCCCAGTCTCCATCAGCTGCCCATTGTCATATTTTTCTGAAACTCATTGATGGTTTGAAATATTTTCCCTTTCAAAGGTGGTTTTAGTTTTGGGAAAAGCCAGAAGTCACAGGGTACCAAATCTGGACTGTAGGGGGGCTGAGTCAACTAGAGTGACTTGATATTTTGCCAAAAAATAAAAGTATTGATTAAGCTATCTTTAGTTCCAAAGTGTGAAAAAACACTGGACATGGATTTGAAGATCTTGTTTTTAGCCTTGCCTCTAATGTGTGATCTTGGTGAGGCTACCTAACCTCTCAGTCTCAGAAGAAATGAAAACACCTATTTTCATCATTTTGGTATGGTAGTTAAAAAATGACACTTATTTAAAATACCTATAAGATAGCTAATAATAAAATATAGATACTAAATAATTATAGTTGTACCTGAAATTTGATGTTGGAATCTGTTTTTAAATTATTATTAGAATGTGGTAATGGATGGGAGTCATAGTTCTAGATAAATAGTTCATATCAGTTTTTTTATTTAAATTATTTTATTATTGTTCAATTACAGTTGTCCATATTTTCTCCCCACCTCTTCCCCCACCTCCTCCAAACCCACCTTCAGTTTATGTCAGTTTTTAAACACCTAGTTTAGTTCACTTATTTTGGTAAAAAAAAAACATAGTTAATATAATAAAAGAGAGAATAGTTTAGTTGCTGATCTCCAAGGGTTTTGAATAAACCACCTTTGACAACATTTATGTCAGATTCAGTTATGAGATTTAAAATATTTTAAATATATTTTACTGATTATGCTATTACAGTTGTTCCATTTCCCCCATTCATTCCCCTCTACCCTGCACACCCTCTCCCACCCACATTCCCCCACTTTAGTTCATGTTCATGTGTCATTAGTTCTTTAGCTTCTACATTTCCCATACTATTCTTGCCCTCCCCTGTCTATTTTCTACCTACCATCTATGCTACTTGTTCTCTGTACCTTTTCACCCTCTATCCTTCTCCCACTCCCCTGTTGTAAACCCTCCATGTGATCTCTATTTCTGTGGTTCTGTTCCTGTTCTAGTTGTTTGCTTAGTTTGTTTTTGTTTTGGGTGTGGTTGTTAATAATTGTGAGTTTGTTGTCATTTTACTATACATGATTTTTATCTTCTTTTTCTTAGATAAGTCCCTTTAACATTGCATAAAATATGGGCTTGGCAATGATGAACTCCTTTAACTTGATCTTATCTTAGAAGCACTTTATCTGCCCTTCCATTCTGAATGAAAGCTTTGCTGGATAGAGCAATCTTGGATGTAGGTCCTTGCCTTTCATGAGTTGGAATACTTATTTTGTTTAATAAAATTTTAAAGGGGTTTATTTTAAAGTAAGTTAAATGTAAAAGTAAACAATTAATTAGTTGCATTTTGCCTGCATCTCAATAGCTGAAGGTGGGGAGAATTGAAAAACGAATAGATAAAAAACCTTCAAGTGGCTGTAACTATATTACATTTTTCCAATTAATTCATGGTATTATTTTCCAAAGGAATACTCCATACTTCTCTTTTTTTCTCAAAACTCCAATACAACTTTCTAACCCCTAAACTTTCACATATCTCGTGTTTGCTTTCTAGAAATGATGAGTGAACAGTGCTTGTCCACTGGAGTTCATTCCCCTTTACAACATAAGGACTACGCTCTTACAGTTACACCCACTCTCACTTTCCTGCTTTGCGGTTACTGCTCTCTCCCATGGATTATCCCACTGGTAGTATCCTGTCTTTGCCTACACAAATATGTACCCATACACCTAATTTTTGACTATCACTATTCCCATTATGGCCCCACATTTTTCTGCTCACAGAAAAAACTCACACACACAATAATTATCTAAACTCTATATTTTTTGAAAATCTCTAGGAAGACATTTGTTTCTGACTGCTGCACCAAACCACTTATTTTTAAAACACCAGTGACCTTTGTTTTGCCCAATGCCCGATGCTCAGTTCTAAATCCTCATTTTCTCTCACTTATCCTTAGCACTTGGCATATTTGCATCCTCTTCCTTTTGGAAACCCTTTCTTTTGGATTTAGGTCTTCTTCTTATTTCTTCTTAATTGTTTTAGATAGATCCCATTTATTTTTCTGACTACAAAATACATGCAAATCCCATTTCCCCTCTCCTTATACTCACTATAGATAGTCTGTGTCAGTTCCATGGTTATTCTATGACTGCCAACTTTTTATCCCCCCTGAAGTCCAAACTCACTGATATCAATCTGTGGAACATCTTTACTTGGTGGTCTTGTAGATATTTCATACTAATTTTCCAAGCTACACTCTTGATTTCTACTCCAAATCTGCCTCTCCTTCATCATACCTCATGGCAGGATGTAGCACCCCTGCTCCCCTGGTCTCCTGGGTTGTCTACTTATCCATTTCATCCACCACTGATGCCCTTTCATTCATTGTGCTGTAAAGTGAATTATTTGTTTCTCAGACATATTTGGCATGCTCCCAGCTCAGAGCTTTTGAAACTTTTGAAACTGTATTTCTGCTTCCCAGTGGTGGGGTTTTCTGAAACACACTTTGCTTTATTGGTATCCCAGTTCAAATGTCATCACACCAAGGAGCTCTTACTTAATATCCTGAATAACTAGCCATCCTCTACCCACTCAAACCTTCTTTCTCTCCCCTTATGTTCATCTTCCATTACGAATACTACCTACATTGTATTTGTACATTTTGTTTTTTCTCAAAAAAATCTGAGCTGCATAGAGGCTTTGTTAGACAATACTTTTCAAACAGTGTAAGAAGAGGTTTAAAAGAGACAAGTACATCTGACCATTGTATCTTTAATCTTTAACATAAGGAGAAATGCGTCTCAGCATAAGATGGCAAGTATATACTTCAGGTTTGTTTTTGTAAGTTATGGAATTTCACTGTAGAGAGAAGGAAGGAAAAACTCAAAACTGACCCTAAAGAGTATCTCTATAGACACATTGCTGAATTGTTGATATTTTTTTACTGTTGTTCAAATAGAGTTGTCTCCATTTCCCCACTACCCTTCCCCGCCCCACCCACCCTTACCTCCCATCCTCAATCCTACCCTCCTTTGGTTTTGTGCATGGGTCCTTTATACATGTTCCTTGATGACCCTTCCCCTTCTTTCCCCCATTATTCCTCTCCCCTCTAACCTCTGGTTACTGTCAGTTTGTTCTTTATTTCAGTCTTTGGTTACATTTTGCTTGCTTGTTTGTTTTGTTGATTAGGTTCCACTTAAAGGTAAATATATGATCTCACCTTATAAGTGAATTATTGATATTTTATTTCTATTTATTTTTCATTCTGCAAACACTGCATTTATTACACTAGACAGGAGAAATAGATAATTCATCACTGTTATCCTGAGGGTGAAAAAAAGACTTGCTTTCAAAAATGAGAAAAATCTGAAAAAAAGTGAATATATTTAATTAGAGTTTAATTACATAGGTTTTGATTAGAAATTATTTTGCCATACATACCATGTATACAAATAAACATATGTGAAGCTATTTTAGAGAAATATTATTGATCAATCATATATGCGATATCCCCAATAATTAAAATTATGCCTACAGTTTAGAAGTTTATAAGTTACTGGAAAATAATCATCATTTGGTTTTAGGGAACTAAGTAAGAATAATATTTTAAAATAGTCAATAAAGTTTAATTTCAATTTCTCAGAAGGTTTTACTTCTATACAGAAGCTTAAACAAAATTATCCTTATCCTTTCAGCACATAAATGATTTGTTTTTCTCTTTAATACAGTAGTCTCCAGGAAACTTTTTTTAGATTATAATAACACATTTCACTTGTCATATATTTTATTATCCATTATATGTTTTGAAATTTAGATTTGAGACAAAAGTGGTATGCAGATGTTTCTTAGAATTCCAGCTATGTATATCATCAGGCCTTTATTGTTCTACTCAACTTTATATCAGTGTTATTCCCTGTCATATTTAGATACTATTTTACTTTTAAAAGTTATAATTTCTTCAAATATAATGCTATATAAGCCTTTCCTTCAATCATTATGGTTGCATAAAATACTATTTTTATAATAGTCTGAAACTCATTTAGGAAGTCTTGTTTGTAACTCAGTTTATTAGATTACATGTATATGTTTTTGAGTGGAGGAGAAAATTACATAATATGAAATTCAAATACAAGATTTTCTTGAAAATGTAAATGTCAATTAGAGAAATGTTCCTAATCAATCATATAAGCAATACCCCCAATAATTAAAAGTATGCCTACAGTTTAGACATTTACAAGTTACTGGAAAATAATTATCTGTTTCATTTGGTTTTAGTTATGCCAATTTTTGGTTATGCTCACAAAAAGATAAGTAGCAAATATCAAAAGCTGATTTAAAAGATTGTCTCAAACCATCTTTAAACCATAAAAGTAATTTTAAAAGCATATAGAAAGGTCATCAATATAAGTTTAACCTGGAATTTTATATAATCCTTAAAATCATTCACATGATTATAAAGAACTTAATATTTGAGGCAAGAATAAAATTTGCAATGATGATGACTGTGTCTTAAATGCATTCTTACTTTGGCAACATAGATGTGCATACAAGAAAACTTTTATGGATATAGATCCACATATTTTATATTATTGTTTTAATTTGAATACTGGACATTACTAAGAATTCTTTTTGAGAAAATTCTGAACTAAAATTTTTGTAATGGGCATTTCAGCACATTATTTGCATGGATATTGCATATATTACTAAGATAAATTTTCTTCAAACAGAAAGACACATTAAACTATTATTATTTTCAAATAATGTGACTATAAACAGAGGTTTCGTGAATGTGGTGTTAGTATTGTGGTTAATATTGTGGAGAGCTATGATTATGTACTGGCGCTTCATGACAAATTTACCTTGTCATGAAGCACAAGAAGCTTTATATTTTTGGCCAATGCCATATTTTAAAAATAGTTTAGTTAAAACAATTTAATATTTTATATTTTTCACTAAAATTCTGTGGGAGAAACTTTGCCCGCAAGTCCCCCCATCTGCCACAGATGAAAATAATACTACCAAGACATGATCTACTTGGGGAGGATAGGTGGTCAGTCTCTCAGAGGAGAATGACCAAGGACCCCTTCCTCAAGGGCTTTTATTAGGTTAGTAACACACAGGAATACAGGTAAAGCTCATCAGTCAATGTCAGGTGGCAAGGATCTAACAATAGATAACAGTTCAAAGAAATCTGAGGGCTTAATCTGAGTCAGTGTCTGTCAGGTAAGGGGGTTGCAAAAACTTTGGGAGACATACTCATTTCCTGCTTGGACCCTTATCATATGAGTGAAAGCACTCTTAGCAAAGCAGGCTTCACAAGACTGTACATATTCTTTCTTATGCCTGATCACCCCGGAACCCACTCTAGTGGGCAAAGGACTGCACTGCCCTCCCCTTCATAGGTTTTTAGACTTAAGTGGATTAGAGCCAGGAAGGGCTTCTCCCAGATGGAAATGGGGACTCAGGCTATGTCAGCATAGCTGGGGAGTGATAGTCCATCACTCCCTCTTTGCTGTAGCTCCCCAAGTCCTTCCTTGAGAGCCTCCCAAGTAATCATGTCTGGCTTAAGGTTTCCCCCACTCTGAAGACCTATAACCTGTCATAGATTAACCAACCAAGCTTTGGGGCCAAGGGATGAAGTAGAAGCAACCCTCCTGCCAGGGAGATAAGCTTTGTCTCCTTTGTGGCTTGCAGTCTGAAGGCTGTTCATTCAGCCTTAGCCATGTGGGGCGGTTACAACTCCTGAAACCAGGCAGAGTGGTTCCCAACAAAACTCTAGGTACTTTGTTTTATTAAAAATACTGGAAAGGATAAAAAATAGGGGACTATATTTGGACAAAGAAACTAATATCAGTTTAAATTCAATGGTCTTCATCTCCCATTTTCTCTCTGCCAGCTTCACATAATCATAGTGTCTCCCTGAGTCTTCCAGTCTCATTCATTTGTGATCCTTTCTTTAAACTACTGTGGATACTTAATACATAGCACATGCTACCTAGTACACACATATACACACCCATCTTTTCCCCAATTTCTCTTTTTTGAAGCTTGACATTCATTATTGCCCCACCCATCACAATTACATCTGATTACTTTTTAGTCTTTATATACCCTTTGGGTATCAACTTTTGAAATATATGACAGATTGGTGGGTATGGACAAAGGAAGGAAATTTATTTCTTCCTCAGTTTTTCCTTTCACTATACCCTGCTCATTATTAAAATTGTAACTTCAAAACCATCCGTAAGATCTGATTTCATCTTTGCCCATAGGCACCACATGAATAAGTTTCTAATGTTAAAACTTCCTACTTCTTTTCATCCACAAGAGATACCTGATTCTGATTTATTCATCCATGTCTGAAACTGGAGGAAAAACGTTTCTAGTCATTAATTTGCATGAAAGCTAATACTCTTTAATGAATTTTTTCTAAGAGAAATATTCTGCTGAATCATGAAAAATTGGAGACTTTTCATAGTTTTTAAGAGTTGCATTGCATGCTTTATGAGTAGTGATTAAAAACTTGAACCTTTGGACTTCAGAAATATTTTTAAGGGGAGTACTGGTACTTTATAGTAACTATTGCTTATCCAAATAGGAATGCTAATTAAGTGGGGAAAAGCTATAATTTTTATTTCTGTACATGAATGGTGTAAGCCTTTGTTTTTTTTTAATTCTTCTTAAATAAGGTGCTTATCACCTTCCATTAATTTTGCCATTTCAACAAAAGTATTAAAATAGTATTATAGGGCTTAAGTTTATTTATTTTTAGTGATTTTTCTATAAAGACCCATATTAAAAATAGATAATGTAATTTTCAGAGAGCTCTGCTAATATCTGTGTACTCAGACACAGCGAGGAAATTTGCTTATTTTATTACTAACAAAATATAACCCCTATGCAGAAGAAAACATTAATTAAGTTTTATTTGCTCCCCCCAAATAAAGAATCCAATAATCATAGCAATTGCCATTCACCTATAGGGTAGAATTTTACAGTTACATATAAAATTGGCTATTCTCTATAAGAAATGCTCCAAGACCAACTAAGTTTACTTTTGTTTTCTTTATCTGTCCTGCAGATATTAATCAACTCTGCTACATATATTTTCTTAACCTAAAAATAAATGCTAAAGTGAGAAGCAAGAAGCATTTATTTGAGATTAAAAAAAAAAGAGTAGTTGCTCTGGAAGCACTGCTTTAGGCAGAAACCCAAATAGTGTTCCAATTAGGGGGTGAAAAGGAGGTTTTATGAGAAAGGGAAGGGGATAATTACATAAATAAAATAATGAATTTCTATTGGTGTTAATAAGCTAAATTATTCTTTGGCTATACTCAGTGGTGCTCATTGTAAAGAATGTCTTTACTTTTTAGTCCAGGAGTCAGAATGTCTGCTTTCCTAGGAGCTTTCAAAGAGTTGTGTGGAATGCAATGTCGTGTTGTTCCAGCTCAAAGGGGATTTTACCCCGTTTAAACATTCCAAAGGTTTGAGGGACATGCATTGTTATCCCTTTCTGATGGCAGCTTCAACTCCATTCTTTTTTTTATTTTTTTATTTTATTGACTATGCCATTACAGTTGTTCTATCCCCCCCTTCATTTCCCTCCACCCTGTACCCCCTACCCCCACCATTCCCCCCTTTAGTTCATGTCCATGTATCTCAAGTTCTTTAGATTCTATATTTCCCATACTATTCTTGCCCTCCCCCTATCTATCTTCTATCTACTGTCTATGCTACTTATTTCCCCCCCTTCTCCTCCTCCCACTCCCCTGTTGCTAACCCTCCATGAGATCTTCATTTCTATGTTTCCACTCCTGATCTAGCTGTCCTTTTAGTTTGCTTTTGTTTTAGATGTGGTTCTTAATAACTGAGTTTGCTCTCCTTTCTCTGTTCATCTTTTTTATCTTCTTTTTCTTAGATAAGTCTCTTTAACATTTCATTCTTATGCAGCTCCTTTTACATGATGTTTCACAATTTTAAAAAGGTTGTATTTAATTAAAGAGGGGGGGAAGGGGGGAGACAAGAGGGTGAGAAAGATTGATTTGTGAGAGAAATATTGATCTGGTTGCTTCTCACCGTGTCCCCATATGGGGCCCTGGCTGAAAACTTACACTTGTGCCCCTACAGAAAATTGAACCTGCCTGTGACATTTTAGTGTGTGGGACAATGCCCAAACCACCGAGTCACACCAGTCAGGCCTGTTTTTCACAATTTAAACAGAGGGTATAACAAGGAATTATATCATTCAACAGCACTTAGTCTGCTTGCTATTCATTTTCCCCTCAAATCCATTCCACATATTACTTAGCAAGTGAATCAACATGTCATATTCTTTGAGCATCTTCTTTTATGAACCTGTCAGTAGGTCACTGTTACTATAACAAAAAACTTTTTAGCGTAGATTTTAGCATAGAGGTAAATACCAGTCTTTACCTCTAAGTAAACTTGGTATTTAAACCCCCTTTTCACCACCTTTTAACCTTATTTCTTGTATTTGTGTGATTTCTCTCTTCCTTTTTTTCCATGGAGATCTTATTTGGATATCAATACCCTGTGGAAAAGTCTATTGTATTTATGAAGCATGTTGAACACTCCAGTTTTCAGTGACACTCCTATCCATACATCTGTTGAAGAACCATCTTTATTCCTTTCCTGTACTACATATTATTGTTCATTATGTTTTGACTTGTGTATGTTTTATTCTTCAATTTAGTAATTCTTAAGCAGTTATCAATTTTTAAATAATTTTCCACAATGTCTTTATGGCTATTAAAGAATTTACAGTGTATCGATGGATTGAAAATATAATATTTTCTTTTTACAGTTTTTTCACAGATCTAAGTTTTACTTATTTTATTTTCAACACTACAGTTAAAAATGCCTAGAACTTTACAGTCTCAATTTATTGCTATAATTTGTAGGCATCCAAATATTTGTTCTAAATCTTGTATCTCTTTTCAGCTATTTTAGCCACATGTAAATTAGATATATATTAAAATAAAATTCTATTATGATTATTTTTCTAGACTCCAGAGAAATTGATGCTTACCAGAACTTTTGTATGATGAAATAAAACTTAGCATGATATTAAATGTAGTCTTTTTAGGAAAGATTACAATGACCTCAATGGATTTATAGACAAAATAAAGAGCTTACATAGCTCTTACACTATCAGTTATTTTTCTAAGTCAAATTACCCATCTTCACACAGTTGCCAGTTGAGAAAATTAAACTCTTCCTTAATCATATTGATTTATAGATAAAAGGTAAAAGTTCAAAATAATTGCAATAAACAAAGTTGTTTTTTGGCTGGGAGTTTTTTAATTACTATTTTCTTTTCTTTTATATTTCAAGTAAGTGCAAGGTTTAAATTTATTATATAAGTGAAATAATAAAATATACATAAAGAGTTTATTGTGTAGTGATTGACATTAAATTCCATTAATAGTTAGCATGTACATAATGTAAACTAAAATGAAGCTTGAAAAAGGTGTACCCTCTAAGTTCATGATAAGGACAATAGAAGATAAAGTTAGTTTCATTTTTCCATTTATATCTCATTTAGTACATTATATAAAATACATGTCTTCTAATTTATTTATATTAAATAAAAGTTATAAATAAATTTTATACATTTTGTATATCTACATATACAAGTGGAATATTACTTGACAATTAAAAAATGAAATCTTACCATTTGCAATAACATGAATGCACCTGGACCGGGAGGGTATTATGCTAAATTGAAGACACCTAGATGACTCCCGTATCACTGTAAATAATACTATGAGGAATGTATGCCTTTCGAATTAGTGTTTTTGATGAATAAATGACCAAAAGGGGAATTTCTGGGTCTTAGGCCACTTTCTGTTTATTTTTCTAGAGGAAACTCTATATTGTTCTCCATCACGTCTGAACCAATTTACCACCCCACCAACAATGCATGAGGTTCCCCTTTTATCCATATTTTTGCCAATGCTTGTTATTTGTTGTCTTTTTCATTATAACCATTCTGAGAATTGTGAGGTGACATCTCATAGTAGTTTTGGTTTACATTTCCCTGAAAATTTTTTATCTTGAGCATCTTTTTATGTGTCTATTATCCATTTGGTATGTATTCTTTGAGAAAATGTCCATTAAGGCAGTCTGCCCAACTTTAATAGGGCATCTTTTCATTAAGGAAAAATTATAAAACTACATATAGTGATATCATTCCAGTTAATTTATTTGTTTTTAAACAAACTTCTTATATCATTCAAAAATCGTTAAAATAGAATAAGGTAGTTAGAATGAAGTATTTATTGAACTTCATGCTTATTGTTTACGCTATTACAGATGTCCCCATGGTTCCCCTTTGCCCACCTCCACCCAGCCCTGACTACCCCCGCCTTCCCTCAGGCCATCACCACACTGCTGTCTGTGGCAGGAGTGTCCCACTTTGTGGCATCTCTGGGCAACACTGAAAGAACAGTTGTCTTGGGCCACACATTAAATACACAAATACTAATGAAAACTGATAAGCAAAAAAAAAAAAAAAAGATTTTAAGTAAATTTATGATTTTGTGTTGGGCCACATTCATTGCTGTCCTGGACCACATGTGGCCCATGGGCCATGGGTTGGACACCCCTAGTGGGTTATACATATACATGTTCTTGGCTAATCTTTACTGTATTTATCTTACAACTTCAGGAAAGTAGTGTTTGTACATGAGACTTTCAAGAATACCTGACCAAAGGCAACACTTATAGAAATGTTTAGTCGTTGCCCCAGAATGCTAGAGATAATATTCATGCCACACTTCATTTCACTAAAGCTACAACTATTGGTCTGTGCAAGGCCACCCTCTGTTTTGTTGACCATTTCTCAATTTGTGTTCAACACTTACTTTTTCATTCTCAATCCCATTAGCAACCATCATCTAAAGATTTAGAACCAATGCTAAACTGATTGACATTTTACATATATATACATTTTCATCAGATCTTCCCACATATTAACATGCTATTGCTAGATAAAATTTACAAAATATTTGGTGGCTTAGCATTTATTATGTCACAGCTTCTGCAAGTCAGGAGTCAGGCCACAGTTTAGCTGGGTCCTTTGCTCCTTGTCTTAGGAGACCGCAACCAACTGTCTACCAATTTGCATCCTCATCTATAGCATGGATTAGAATTCCCTCCCTACAAAGCTCATTAGATTAGTGGCAGAATTATTTTATTTTCCTCAGTTACAAGTGGTTACCTGTATTTCCTGGCCTCTGTCCCTCTCCATAGGCAGTCTGCAACATAAATAATTTCATCTCAAACTCAGACAAAAGATCTCTCTCTTACAATGTGCTAAGACTGAGTCTCCTATAACTTACCTGAATCAAGCGAATGACATCTTGTCACCTTTACCATATTCTATTAGAAATGCATTATAGGTTCTCTCTTCTCTGTTTAGGACAGGATTACACAAATGCATGATTCATCCTGGCGCATTTTAGGGTGTTATTCTTGTGTTCCATTAGCTGGAAACTTCCACGTGGACCTTTATTTATCCCTCCCTCCCTCCCTCCTTTCCTTCCTTCCTTCCTTCCTTCCTTCCTTCCTTCCTTCCTTCCTTCCTTCCTTCCTTCCTTCCTTCCTTCCTTCCTTCCTTCCTTCCTTCCTTCCTTCCTTCCTTCCTTCCTTCCTCTCTTCCTTTTTTCCTCACACTGCTACAGTGTCACCATCTTATAAAGCACCTGTCTAGAACCAGTACTCAGCAACCACTTGTGAAGTAAATTTAAAAAATTATCTGTAGTACTCCTATTATTTTTATCTATCAATGCTAGCATAATGAAATAGATTTAGTTATCCTAATTTCAGTCCAAGTCTCAGAAGTTTTCACTAGTTCTCTATTCCTACAACAAAGAAGGAACAGATTGAGGAATGTACCGTGAGTCTCTCCCATCTCAAAGCAAGGACTTTTTATTATAACACATCCAAAAGTCACTGACATTTTCACACTTTCAACTTTAATTTCTCTTAGCTGACTTAATACTTTGGCTTTTGTTAATGCATTTTTCTATAAGAAAAGAATCATTTATTCATCAATTTACTTGTGTTTCTTGGGATGTTCACTAAAAAGGATGAGTCGTAATCTGTGTCCTATGCCTGAGAATGGCGTTACACAGAACCCTCTTTCCAGCTTCCTCTCAAAATTGTGTGCACTTGCCTGAATTTTAGAACTCAGTTTTAAATTTGCTTGTTTGTACTTTTAAGTCACTCCACAGAAAAAAAAAATGGTTGGGCTCTTCTCACTCCAGAGTGCTTGCTCCTTTCAAATCAATTTTTTCCTCTTATTTTTCTAAAAAAATATGGGAAGTATATTTATATCTAAGAATAGTATTAAGATGATAGTTCAGAAAATATAGATTTAATGGAAATCCATTATGATTGAAAATTAATTTTAATACTTCCCTAATTTGGAATCATGTTACTAAAGTACTTTGAAATTATATATTAATCAAATTATAAAACATGGTATTTGTTCAATAATAAAATCATGAGGAAACTGAATTGATTTATTTCTGCAGTAGAAGCAGAGTGTCTGACATGCAATAAATGTACAATAAATTCTTGTTGAGTAAATGCATGTATAACCACTCGAATAAATACCTAATATGTTAGCAATACTAGATATAAGTTTTGAAATTCACTCTTTTTATAAATTTTGATTTATTTATTTATGACTAGATTATTATAATGTGTTTTACACCAGTTATTGATTAAATTGAGTATTTCGTAATAAGATACAATTTTTAAAGATTTTGTTTATTTTTAGAGAGAGGGGAAAAGGATGGGAGAGAAACATCTTTGTGAGAGAGAAACTTCAGTCGGTTGCTTCCCACCCTTACCCAGCTGGGTGCCTGGCCCGCAGCCCAGGCATGTGCCTTAACCTGAACCGAAATAGCAACTTTTCAGTCCATAGACCTGCACCCAATCTACTGAGCTAGGGCAATTTTTAAATGTAAACTGAATAGGCTAATTTTACTTGTCAGTAATATGTTTCCATGGTGAGGAATATTACCCAGAAAGAAAACCAAGGTTCTTCCCTCTTCTAGTAAGAGTTTTGTGATTAAAATGATCAAAAAAATAAAAATAAAAAGAGGAAAAAAAAGAATAGAAACTCTACAGACACTGCTTGAATTTTACAAATGTCCATCAAAGTTTGTGGAAGAAGAATTTCTAAACTTGTAATTTCCTTATGTATATCATGTGGTTTAGAAAATGTATTTTTTAAAGATTTTTATTTATTTATCTTTAGAGGGGAAGGGAAGGAGAGACGGAGAGAAATATCAGTGTGTGGTTGCCTCTCATGAGTCCCCTGATGGGAACTGGCCTGCAACCCAGGCATGTGCCCTGACTGGGAATCGAACCGCAATTTTTTTATTTGCAAGCTCACATTTAATCTACTGAGCTACACCAGCCAGGGCAGGAAATGCATTTTGAATTAAACTAGTCTCATTTAATGTTTACAACCATTGAGTATATATTTAAAATATGTGTGTGTGTATACATATATATAAAGACAGAAAAGCACAAATAAATATACGTTTCTGTGTATGTGTATATATGTATACATGCATATATACATATATATATTTGTGTATATATACATATATAGAGAGACACACATACACACACATACACAAGTAAATAAATATACATTTAAAAGTGGACAGCAACCAAGGCGCACTCAGACATTGTGATATATCCTGTAAGCCTGATTTATCTGGGCCAGCCTGGAGAGGTGCCTTAGATTTCATAGTCTCCAGTGAAAACATATGTTATTTTTATGCCTTTCCCTAGAATTAACTAAAAGATGGTAATTTCTGCCTTTAAAACAGATTCAGCTAATAAGTTAAAAATGTATGAATGGGGAATAACATCAATATTTATATGTATAGTATAAATTTAAATAAAATGTAAATGTATCTTTTTATATAGATTTTATTTGTAAAAATGTAATATGAACTTGTATAAATGCATTTATTTATAGTTTACATTATACATTTCTACCAAGAAATACAGAGCAGTGACAAGTTGTATATATATATTTTTTTAAATTTATTTTTAGAGAGGGAGAAGGGATAGAGAAAGAGAGAAAGAGAAACATCAAAGTGTGGCTGTCTCTTGAGCACCCCCTACTTGAGACCAGGCCTGAAACCCAGGCCTGTGCCCTAACTGGGAATTGAGCCAGTGACCCTTTGGTTCACAGGCCAGGAGTCAATCCACTGAGCAACAGCAGCCAGGGCACAATTTACATTTTTATAGTTCTAGCTAGATGTCAGAAATTGGAAGTACCAGAGTTTGGACAGACTGTTGAAGGGCAGATGCATATGTATAACTCTCACTTCACTGAAATATTTCTGCTTGCTTCCTGACATGGGATTGATATGGGATTTCTCACCACAGTATTGGCAGTGGGCTCCAAACTTTGATATATCAAAGAAATTAGTGGTTATGTGCACAGCAGTCAGAGACAGAGGCTTAAAAAGTAAAAAAAGATGACATTTTCAAAAATGTACCAGAGGGAAAACTACCATGATGTCAACCTTGGCTGCTTTTGCCATGTGTCACTACTACCAATCCAGATGCAGGGAGCAGGGATAAACATATCAAGGGCAGAGCTTTCTGTGTTGCTAGTGTTTGGATTTATATTTGAAAGTGAAAGGCCTTTGTTCTCCTTCCAAGAAATGAACAGCAATCTGTATTCTGGGCAGTAAATATTTTCAAGGGTACTTTTCAGCCAGGGTTGTTGGAACAGTTATGTTCTTCTTGTGAAGTTCTTCCCTTACATTATCAGAAAGCATTTTTGGTTGCTTTGTATAACCTTCCTCAATTTTCAGAATGAGATTTAAGTATAAAGTGATGGCATAAAATTTTGAAAATACAAGCTTGTACTTTCATGTCTCTTACTACTTTTGAACATGCTCTGTGTAACTTGCTGCTTCTCTCTTTTTATGTTGCTACTAAGTAAGATTCATGAGCAAAGAGGTATGAGTGGGCTTATTTTGTTGATATTTTTCAACTACCCAGGAGAGTTAGTTTTACCTCAGTGACCCTCTATAAATGATCATTAAATAAATGAATTTCTGAGAACATTGAATGCCAGAGAAATGAGTACCAGTTTTATCTCATAGGGAACACAAATGATGTGAAATTCAAAATCAGTAGATTGTGTCTTGAGTAATTGCAGTAAAATATTCCTAAGCATTTGGAAATATATATTATAAATTTCAAGAACTTCAAACCATTTACATGTAAGGTTGTGACATAATTGAGAAATGTGTTTTTCAATATTTTTGATGAGATACTACTTTCAAATTGCTGTTACAAAACCATATACCAGAGTATTAAATATGCCAGTTAAATTATGTCCTCAAAATTAAGTACGATAAGCCTATTTATAAGTCAGCTGCATTGCTTCTTGGAACTGGTCGTGTTCTAGATCGCTAGAACATAACACTATGGGCAAAGGAGATCTGGAGGGAAAATTTGTACTCAGAGACCATAGCGGAATTCGACAGAAAATTTATAAGGTACAGCACCATGTTGGAGGTGGTGTAAGAAATATCTTTCATTTACCTGCAATCATTTAACAATATCTGGAGTTTTGTCTCCTTTAAGAACTCTTCCTACAATGCTAGAGATTGTAAAAACTAGTAATGAAAGTGATTTCTTAACTAAAATGTTTGATCTGTTCCCACTTATTTGACAACAGAAGTGCCACTATTAGCTGACTGGCACAGTAAGTGTGTTTATCATCCTGGTCCTTCGTCTTTTGCTCGGAGGACACAGCCTCTTTCCTGGAGGCATTGTCTCACTATATCTTTATCTAGGACTGAGGTTTTCTTAAGTTGTGTGCTCTGTGTTTTGGGGTATCCAGTGAACATGGTGAGTCATAACTTTTAGTTCGTTGAAAATTCTGAGCCCATTGAAAGGATAAAATTTGCTTTGAAAAATAATGCACATATAAATGAAATAGTAAAAAATTAGAAAAGTTACTATCTTTCTTGTTATTCAAAAATAAGCATGTTCTTATTACCATGGATGGTAAATATTACATCTCCTCCAAGTGAAATTTTAGGCAAGTTTTAATTGTGATTTTTAAAAAGGAAAAAATGTAATCTTCTAATAAATGTATAGGATCGTGGATTAAGAGATTGTATTTCCGGAGACATAGTAACAGCAGTGACTTTAATGATTTTGAAATTATGACCCATCGGGTTGTTTTCATCTTGAAGGCTGTTAAATGAAACCAAATGGTCTGAATCAGAAGCAAAGGAAAGTAGCCTCATTGGTGAGGTCGCATCACTGAAACCTACACCAGTGAGAGCGCAGTCAAGGGGGCAGACTAAGGACCCGCAAAGTTACACCTTCTGTTCTTTTGTCACTTGGTGAGGTATTGCTTGTCCTTTAAGTTCTTTTCTTTTTCCTAATCAATGTTTTTTAAGTGTTTTCTCTTTGTTTCTGTTTTTAATTTTAAATACTATTTTCTGTTTCTCAATGTTCTCCAATTTTTTAAAAAGGAATTGAAGCCATTATTTGCATAACTCTTTCTAGGGTTATGAGTAAATAACTCTAGGGTTATGAAGAGGGATACGATATCCCTTCCTTAGGATGCTGGGGGGAGGCTGTTTGGACTTGTGAAACCCTTGAAACCTTCTCATCCACGTGTTCTCTTAGAAATTTTCTATCCTTTTTTGTAATGAACAGAACAAAGGTTTCCGGCTTGCAGATTATACCACTTCTTTATTCACTCATCAGTTTCTATTCTTGAGCCGGGGAATGTGGCTTTTTCTCCACAGAATAGAGTAATAATACCAATTTGAGAGACTATGCTATAAACAGATTAAGAAAATATATATGAAGGCACTTTGAAGAATTCATAGATGCTGAGTCAAAAATACTCATATTAAGCTTTATAAAGTACTCACTTCACCCGAGTCACTCTTCTAAGAATGTATTTGTAGCCACTTACTTAACCCTAAAAACAAACTTACAGGGTAGATGTACTATGTTATCTCCATGTTAACAATGAGGAAAGTGAGACATAGATGCCATTTAATTTGCTCAAAGTCTTATAACAGATACGATGAAGAGCTTAAATTTAAAAAGAAGCCACACCAATTCACTGTCTCTTTCACTTGGTCAACTTTATTTTTGTTACTTGCATTTTAAAGGCAAGTAAGCAAGTAAACGTGGATTGTTACATTCTCTTGATACCTAAATATGGGCTCTTGTGTGAGCTATCTGTGCGTAGAAGTTATAAAAGCAGGGGCTCTGTCTTTTACCAAGTTACGGGGGAAAAAAGAGTGTGAGGGCCAGGTAAAAAGAAGGACTTTCATTTTTAAAGAAACAGTCACAAAAATATAGATTACATTGTAAAATGCGTGTGATTTGGTGCAGTGACTTTTGAAATTTAAGAACTATGCATCCTAAAATTTTGAGCTTGCTCTTTTATAACAATTTAAAATAAGCTATGTATTTATATATTCTACTATGCAGAAATCTTTATGAAGTATAAAATGATAAATGAAATAAAATGCATGTAAAGGCAGAACTAGAATATTCGCTCTGTGCATTCTATGGAATTTTACCCACAGCTAGTCTAGGAGAGTAAATCCTGGGCAGGGGTCATCGACTGAGGGACCTCGGAGAACAGTATGACCTGCCAGAAATATTTATTCCATAAACAGGGTGGGACAACCATCGGAACACTGAGCAGTCTGGATTTCTACCATCATCTGGGAAATCAGAAGACCTGGCAACACTGGTTTTCATTCCATGAAAGGCTCGGACAAAAGCTGAGCCCCAAATACGCTCCCCACACAGACGCTGTACTCCCCACTTCACAGAAGCCTCCACCATCCTGTTGTCCTTTTAGGCAAATTCACTCTTTTCTTTTGTACTTTTTAGTCCTGGTAGATGTTTGAGTTTAGAACTTCTGAGGCAGAGGAACAGAGTTTCTATCCCTCTTGGACTTCCATATAATCAGGGTCATTTTGAGCAATTTTGTGTGAATAAATTATTCAATTTACCAGGAAACTGGGCATGTCATTCTTTCAATAAGCCTGGCTGGCGTGCTCGCTGGGCATTAATGCCTCGTTCAATTCCATTACTTACTGGGAGGTTGCACAAGAAAACAAATGAATTAAAGTGAAATTTATCCAAGTGCTCCATAAGGCAGATATGGTAAAAATTGATGGTTTATACTTAGTCTTACTTGGGTAGTTAAGTCAATCTTGTATCACTGTACTTAAAGGAATTAGCATTTTAATGAAGGCTTTTTCTACTTAATTGCGTAACACAAATGTCCATTGACATTTTTTATGTGGCATACTAAAAACTGGTTTACCATCTTAAATTGTTGCTGCAGAACACCTGACACTTTATAGCTGAATTATGCTAGAGGTGAACAAATTTAGTAACTCAAACTGATTAACATTTGATTAACTAACAGGGTCGAAAATTTAAAGAGAGTATGATTCTGATATTAGTATGTTCTCAACTTACTTGTTTACAAAGTAAGTAACAGAGAAGATAGCTTTCCTTAAAGATTACTTGTCTACAAATTCAAGTGGATAAAGAGTTCCAGTGCATTAAATGTGTTACTTTGTTAATGGATAGCTTGGCACTGGTAATTAACTATGAAGTCATTAAGGCTTTTCTCTGCTGTGACAGTTGTGTTTACCTGTAACAGATTAATGAATTTGTCAAATGTTTCTTTCTCCCTCTTGTTATTTCAGAGAGGCCTTGGGTGGAACTCGACAGAAGATGTTACAACAGTTTTATCTCTGGAAATGGTTAGCTTCTGGAATTTTCCTTGTTTCTTTCTTCGCTATGTGTTTTGGCCAGTATGATGATGGTAAGTAAGGAGGCTTTTAGTATGACCTTTATAGTTAGTCAAGATTTCAGTTATTAAATGGTTAATGAAACACACAAGAAAAATGAATAATGCTAATTTGTAGTTCATTTTTAAAGGTTAGTAGCCAGTCTAAGAATTTGCTTTAAATAAAACAATCTTGCAAAAGTGGCTTCCACTATACTTTGTTTCTTAGAAAAGGATTACAGTCTGATAGATAATATGACAAACACCTCCATTTGAGCACTTACTAATTCTCACTAAGCAAATTCTATTTAAAAAAAACAAAACCTTAGATTCTATTTATTAACCCTTCAACAAGCACAGACGCTGATCTTAGACAAAGCTTACCGATATACATTACCAATGTTTCTTTCTGCGAAGACACCCCCAAAGAGGTCAAAAATAGATGCTGTGACTTCAGTGTTAGCACTTTAATTATGTGTATTACTATTTCATCCCCTACTATTTTATTTGGAAAGAGTAAAAAAAGTGTAAAAGACTTGCCATTAGACATTGTTAGTCAGTTCCTAATAGTAAGTCACTTTCGAAAGACATATTAATCATCAAGCTCTTTAGGGACTACTTAACACATTATGTCCACAGTGGCCCAAATGAGTCTGTCTTAGATATTTCAATATTGAAGGAATCTGTCTTAGAATACTACATAATGAGAGTTAGGATATATATAATATGTTAATAGAGGGATTTTTCAAAAAGGACAAAGTTCCTCACCTTAGAAATTGCTATTTAAGAAAAATGAGTTTTGTTCTTTTTTTTTTTAATGTTCACTGTTCTTACCCAACATGTTTTTAGCATTTAAGTACACAGGCAAGTAACCATCTCCTTCTCTTTATTGTCCTGTTATGTAGCTGCTCTTAGTGGCATCAGAGATTGTGGATGTTGTTTATGCTTTGCTCAGTTAAATTGAATGATTGACGGTAAATGAATTAATTCTGCTTTATCCTAGACAGTATTCAAGTTGTGTACATATTATTAAGATATTCTCAGTTCTCCATTATTAGACAAATATGTCTCTCTTAGGGTTTGCAGAATAGTTTAGAATACCAACTATTTTCATAAAGTTGACAGCCTACTCCCCTGAAAAGTTCTGCTAATTAGCACACTGCTGACTTCAAGTGTCTGTGAATTCAATGTCATTGCCACTGATGGAGCTTGTGAATCTCCAGTCTAACAACACATTTGAAAATGTAGTCATAAGATAAATACCGTAACTGCTACTTTGAAACAAAAATAAAAATCGGTGCAACTTAAAAGAACATGCCTTTCTAGGACAATAATACCTTTTAAATTGTGCCCCAGGAATAGATGACAAATCAGTGCATGTTGATATTTCTTTACATAATAAGACATTTTATTTTTTATTTATATTTAGTGTTCACATGGACCAAGCAGAGGAGGATTCTATGCCATTGCTAACATTAGACATTCACAAACCTTGAACCTTTTAGGAACGTACTTCAGGCTCTCAGAAGATATCACTCCTGATTGAACTTGTAATACTGTAGATTGATTTTGTCAATAATATCATTAAAGCTCTTGGTTGTTCTAAATGTGCTTGCATAGCCCCAAAACAAGATTATCAGGCCACTGTTGGCCATCACATAACCAAATTTCTGAAGCACAGTGGAACTTCAGACCTGCCAAGTGACAGTTTATAGTGAGGCTGCCCCATAAAGTACTGCATTATGGATAACTTTATAGCCATGTTAGAAAGACTTCTGGGGTCTCTGCTGGAGGTGAGTAGCTCAGTACTTAGGAAGATCGAAGGGATAGGAACTCTGACAGAGTAATGCAAATTTTGTATGGTGTTTTATAGAGATTTCTTAACTTGACAAGCTTTCCAGTATTCCTTCCACACTGGTATCTTCCAGTGTGCCCTCAGAGACAACATGATTTTCTTCCATTAGGTCTCCCCCAGGTCTTTACCTCTCTCTGGCCTCCTCCTATTTGAGACTGAGACATCACTTTTATTTTGTTGTTCATGAAAATGGTTTTCATAGTTACCATTTTTTAAAAGCCATAAAATTGTGAGTCTACGCTATGCAGGAATAAAATTAGGACTGGACAAAGAATGATTAACATGCAAAAAATAGCACTTGACTGAAATATGTGATATGAATTTCTTGAGTAAATTTTTTTTTGTCCAAATGCTTGGGATAGCAGGTACATGGATAGATTGAAAGAAGATGATGGTTATAGTCAAAGTCACAATAGAAACATGCCAGGGAAAGTAAAAATGAAAACACCATGCCACAGGAAATTCACCAGGTGGATTAGCCCATTTTGATAGTTGGCAACTGACTTAAACTTCAGATAGAAAAGCATGAGGGAGAAAATGTTAAAATGCCCTGAGGCTATTAGTATAGCCATCTAGGTTTTTCTTTTATTAAAGAATAGGATTCTCCTGGACTTCTTGTGAAGAGTGCATCCTTATGTTTTTCTATTTATTTTCTTACTTAAGCAAAAGGGAGTTGGAAGAAAAACAAGTAAAAATCATTTATTTCATTAATACTTTATCCTGAACCAAAACATTCCAGTATTAGCAAATATATGAAACTAATTCAAAGAAAAACCTATTGTATAATTATTATTTTTAATATTTTATAACAAAAAGGTTGCATATAAACTTTGGCTAAGTTTTTAATAATTTTATATTTCTCATCAAAATACTGGGACAAGATTTTAGATTCAGTAATAAAGTTTGTGGATGGCCTATCTGATAATGAACATTTCACTTGTTTGGTATCTAAGCAAGCATTAATAAGTGAGATTGATAGTATTATATTAAGTCAAAAAGTCATAATTTAGCTGACAGAAAATTAGAGAACCTAAGGACATATGTAGTTGATGCTCTCCTTCCCCTCAACAGAGCATTGGGAAGGATATTTTAACAATAGCTTACTGCATTACTAATCCCGGCAACTTTGTTTGAATTGGACTGTGTTCCCTGGTCCCAGTCTGAGTGTGGGGAGCTGTGAAGGAGGTGCCATGGGAAGCGGAGGCAGCAGGACCATCTTCTCAGATGTATGTTTTGTGGGGTAAAATATCTATAAAACATATTCTTTGTTCTTACAAATGATATGATTCACAGTGAGGTAAGTAAACCAAATTGTAGACAGGGTTTGCGTTTTTGTTAATTTTGTTTTGATTTTGAGCTTATAAATAAATGATGAAAAGGAGGGAGAGAAAGGTAAAAGGGAAAATGATATATGGGTAATGGGTATGTTTTATTATTTCTTCTGCATTTTGAATTGTGTGTATTAAATATGTATCATATAGAAAATATAATTGTTAAATAAATAACTATATATTTGTAAAATAGGACTAAGTTTGAGCTGTGTTAGAGTTTTAAAAATGTGTGTGTTCAGTAAGTGTGTGTATGTGTGTGTGTGTGTGTGTGTGTGTGTGTGTATCTGAGTAAGAGAGAGAGAGAATTTTCCCCAAGTGTGTGCAGACCTGAAAGCCAACAGGAGTTTATTAAGAAAAGGGTTCTCCCTGGCTGCTCAAGTGTTTTACCTGGAGGCCAAAAAACTGCCCTGACCTTGAGCTACTGCATAAATTGGCATATATCTATGATGTCACTGTAAGCCTTATGTGGTGTACAACCAGAACAACTAGATGAAGAGACCCGATTTATAATTTTGAAGCTCAGCTTCCTTACAGTACTAATAATTCTCTGAAACTCAATTTTATACAGTTTAACACATAGCTGACAAATATGGCCAAATCTCACTGTAAATCTTACCTCTGTTGCTAGTATTATCCTCATTACTTTTAATAATTGTACTTCTTTTTAATAAATTTACACATTGATTTATGAATGATATTTTGTGTTTCTGTATAGTATAAGTATATTCTAAGCTTAAGATATTTCTAAGATATAGTTGTCTTTCTTTATGTCTCTCCAAATTTACCAAGCTCCTTGATGACTTAAATTTGTTAAATTGCATCTTATTCTTAAAGTATATTTTATTTTGCCCTTTCCTTGGAAAGCTTACTGATTCAAATGAAATGTTAAGTGAAATTCAGGGAATATTTTCAGTTTCATTTTCATGCTTGTTGGTGCCTCATCCTCAGAAGGTCAGCACTGAGATGTACATGTCAATCAATTGTTTAACCAAGGTCTAAAGTCTGATACTAAAGACTGGAAACTTCATTTTCATTGATGTAGCCAGTGGTCATGAAACAGAGCGTCAGTGGTTTATACTGATTAGAAGGGAGTGGCATGTAAATTACAATGCAGATAACAGAACTCTAAGAAAAATATAACTGTCCAATGAGCTGAAGCACTGGTGTCTCTCTCCTTTCCATGTCTTAATAAGAGGTGGTCAAATATTCTTAAACAACAAGAAATAAGTGATTGCAGTGATCCAGGTTACCAGGATATTGCAGACTGTTACATAGGGCCCTGTTATAATCGTACCTCTGCCATGGGCTGCACACTTTATTTGTGGGACACTCACTGTCTTGCCCAGGTCATGCTGAAATTTAAAAATTTCATAATGAAAATGAGGGAGAGAGAGGAAAAAGGGAAAAATGATGTGTGGGTAATGGGTATGTATATTATTATTTAAAATTTATTCTTTGAGTTTGTTATTTCTAAGCTTAAGATATTTCTAAGATATAGTTGTCTTCCTCTTGTTAATATTATCTTTCTCTGATCATAGTACAATGCAATCATTTTTGAAACTATTTCATTCATAGATAAATTAAACATGATTATTGGAGATTATACCTAAGTAATTTTCAAGGCAACTTCTTTTTTTTATTAATTTATTTTTAGAGAAGGCAAGGGAGGGAAAAAGAGGAGGAGAAACATCAATGTGTGGTTGCCTCTTGCGTGCCTCCTACTGGGGACCTGGCTTGTAACCCAGGCATGTGCCCTAAACTGGGAATTGAACCAGAGACCCTTTGATTTGCAGGTGACACTCAATCCACTGAGCCACACCAACTAGGGCTTTAGGAAAATGTCTTAATTCCTCATTTAAATATGATTTTTTCACGTCCTGAAAATGGTTTTCATCATTTCTTTTTTTCTAATTTTCTTTCATTTTTTTTATCTCCCCCCCCCCCAATGGCAGCATGTGTATAGAGAGAAATACAGCAAATATGCATGCACACATGCAAACGAAAACACAGATAAAACACATTAGACAACAGTAAAAACAAGTATAGAATATATTTTTATTCAAAAATTTTATGTAAATATATTGTAGACATATTTCCTTGCTTACCCCTTTCACTTACTCTATCTTATAAAGTATATCTTTATTCTGAGAAAATAAATTAAAAATTTAAGAGTAACTGTTGTTTTCCCCACTTGATAACTTCAAAGCATGAAAGTTTGTCTTTTTAGTGTGCTCTTAAGCTATTAGATTTATATACATTGTGCAAATTACAATACTATGTGAAATTTAGAATGGGACGGCACAAAAACAGCATTGTCATTCTTAATACTCAATCCAAGAAAACTTTCCTAAGCTAAATTCATCTCCGGATGAAAGCATGAATGGGTCCTTTTACTTACATGGTTTCCACACTTACATTTCCTGTCTCCCCCTCTTTTCTGAGGGTGGGTACTCTTGTGCATTCCTTTATACCAAAATAGATGCAGTTTTGGAGCAAATGTTTCAAAGCATGCCTTTCTTTTTTCAGCAACAATTCCCCACTAACCAAGTTCAGAAATACAAACTCTGTGACTTGTCTAAGCTCTGACCTTGTGCCTGAAAGAATGAATTCAATAGCTTTTGTTTACTCTAGTAATAGGCTCATTTAAAACCTATCTGTATACCTGGGAGTCCAGAGAGCTAAAGAGCCAGGAAAAAAAAAAAAGAAAACCCAGATAATCAGAAGACCAATTATTTTATGTGGAATAGTCTCTTTCTGCTAACATTCACACACAGGTAATTTTTCCCAAGGTAATTTAGAATAGCAAAGTATTGATATTGTACTTTGAATACTCTCAGTTGTCCTGTTAAGACAGGAAAAAGACATAGAAGGTCTAATTCAGTGCCCAAGCAATGCAGATGAAATTAATGATAGCTGGTAAGTTGGGTGCTTCCAGTTGTGGTTTTAAAAACCTGAAAAATTTGAACTCATTGAAAAATAAATTGCTCACATCCTGTGTTAAAAGGCAGGACTGATTTTTACTGTTTTTAATTGAAATTGAGCAAAATGTAATTGTAATCTTGCTTCTGAGTCTTCAGTGACACAGAAAACTCATAATGAAGTGGCTTTTCTTAGACGGGTTCTTTCCTGCCAAATCTCTATACCTATCAATACCACTTCTTCTCCAATTTCCTTAAACTCTGCAATTTGTGTTTCTCACAACTCCACACTTTCTTGGGCAAATCCTATAATTTTCTAGTGTTTCAGCAAACAGCATTATTGATCTACCTTTCTGCAACTTTCTTTCTCTCAGTGCCTCTTTGTACTGACTTTTTCTGATTATCTTCATACCAGACTTCTCCTTTTTCTGGTGTATATTCTACTTTTTCCTCGTCTGTGCATTCAGTATTGTTCTGCTTTTTGTATTTCCACAAGGAACCACATTCTATAATAAACAAATTGGGATGTTGTGTGATTAATAAACCCTGGTGTTGGTCATTTTCCATTTGCTAGAACTTTTCTTACATAGCTCATTCATCTAACAATGTATCTACTGTATACATCACTACTTTTTCTCCAGTCCACATATTTACTTTTCTATAGAAGATTTAGCTAGTTAACATTTTATTGAATATTAACTCTGGGGAAAATAGTAGGGAAACAAAAATGAGGCAACCCCTTAATCCAAGTATAATAATGAAAAAGAGAACCAATACAATGTGATCTATGTAATAATAGAATTATGTATAGTGTTTGAGTTTGGGATAATACAAATAGAAAATCTGATGAAAATGTTGGATTAAAATAATAATAATAATAACTGGCTTGTGTGGTTCAGTGGATTGAGTGCTGGCCTGCACGCTAAAGGGTTGCTGGTTCAATTCTCTGCCAGGGCACCTGCCTAGGTTGTGGGCCAGGTTCCCAGTTGAGAGAGAACTGGAGGCAACCAATCAATATTGTCTCATATATTGATGTTTCTCCCTCCATTCTCCTCTCTCTAAAAATAAATAAATAAAGGGTTTTTTTAAGTCAAAAAATGTTTGCAGGATGAATTTTGAATTTTGAATTGAGAAACTTAAAGAACACATAAATTTCATAAAAACTGAAGAATACTGAGTTCGTGTTCTCATTCAAGATGTATACAGATATTCCTGTGCAACTTTGAGGAGTGCACATGATGTTTTATGACCTCATTCTGGGAAGGTTAAATATTAAATATCCAAAGGTGAAAAAAAGAAATACTTGATTATGATCATCAGCTAGCCAAACTCATTTATAAGCTTATGTCCTTCACGGAACTCCAGCTAACGGCCACAGTTTTTTCTCTGTCTCCATCTCTCTGTCACTGGCTTTTTCTCTGTCTCTGGTTCAATCTCTCACCCTCTGTCTCTATGCCACACCACTAGAAGCTGCTGTTTGCTCACTGTGCTCAGTTTTTACAATTGTTTGTATTTAATTCCTTCTTATATACTATTACTATGTGTTCGTATATGTTTTATACATGACATCATTCCAACATGTTTGAAAGGTTCTTGAAATCACAAATCATAACAGTATTCATTAATTTGTAAACAGCATCTCTTTAGAATCATCACTAATGAATAATAAATGTATTAACTGATTTCTCCATATTTTTAAAATTTAATTTTTCCAGGAATTCATAAGGTGCTTATGATAATAATAATCATCACATATAATTTCTTTACTGTTATGCCTATTTATGGAATAGGAAATTATGGAAACATAGAGAGGTTGAGCTGCTTTCCCAGTATGGTATTAATGTCACTCTTAAATGTCAAATCTCCACCCTTTATCTCAAGTCCACATACAATAGCCACATGCTGTGCTATGCTATTGTATTATGGCATCAAATCCTAACTTTTCTTTTCAGATTTTACTCAAGTTCTACTTATTTTTTAATATTGACTTATTCATTATCTTTTGATGTTGTTACTAATGACACTCAATCAAAACTAAATGAGTAGCAGTTGGCAAAGAGTACAAACTTCTAATTTTAAGATGAATAAGTTTTGGAAAATCAATGTATTGCATTATGTATATAATTAATAATATTGTGCCATATACTTGAAATTTGCTGAGATAGTAGATCTTAAGTGTTCTTGCCACACTAAAAAAAAAGGTAACTAAGTGTGGTGATGTATTTGTTAATTAACCTGATTGTGGTTATAATTTACAATGTGTAATTCTCTCTCCATGTTGTAAACTATAAATATATAAAATTTTTATCCATTTATATATTAAGCTGAAAAAATAATGTTCATCTTATAATGTTATATAATGTTTGTTTTTTGTTAAGATGATAAATTCCTGAAAGCAGAGATGATCTCATTTACTTTAGTTGAAATAGTATTGAAAAAATAGGTTGAGAGATGAAATGTGTGTTTTTTTTAAGATTTTATTTATTTATCTTTAGAGGGGAGGGAAAGGAGAAAGGGAAAGAAATATCAATGTATAGTTCCCTCTCATGTGTTTGTTGCTGGGAACTGGCCTGCAACCCAGGTATGTGCCCAGACTGGGAATTGAACCGTGATCCTTTGTTTGCAGGCCCACACTCAATCCACTGAGCTACACAAGCCTGGGCTGAAATGTGTTTTTTAACAATTCAGTAGTAAATTGGTGAGCCTTGCACATGGTAGACAGAGTTCTGACAACAATTCCGAAACATACTCAGTGAGGGTTTGGTTTATATGACATTGTTCAACATCGGCATGGGGACAGAAGCAATGAATAAATACCTGTGGTAAGGAGATGTCACTCATAGCATACTTTTTGCGTCCTGTTCAGAAAATATAATGTTTATTTTCCCACAAATTATACTATATATATAACTTTTTAGAGATTCAGTTAGTATTTATCCCATGGTAGTGTGTCATTTAGAAACATTTTTTTTTGTAGAAAACTCAAATGCAACTAGTAGTTTCTTCAGGTGTGTCTCCTGTCTTTCTTTTTCTGACAATCAGCTGATGTTTTGAGAATTTGCTCATGACATTGTGGGTCACACTACAGTGCTTGTTCCTGAGGTCAGCAACTGTTCATGCTGCTAATCTTCCCGACTCTTTTGGGTCCTACCGTGTGCTCAGGGCTATTCAATTAGGCTGCTCAGCGACAGCTCTTCAGCTACTCTGAGTTTATTAAGTGTCTTTATTGAACAATTGGAATACTCATAAGAGCTCTTCAGGCTGAGACTTAGATAATGTGTGGAAAGGGCAATGCTAACTCCGACATCAATTTTTTATGTCGCTATATCCAGGATTTGGCCACAGTTGGCCACAGTTAGCCTGATACCCAGAGTATCCTCATAAGGGAAAAATAGTGCATTTTAAAAGAATATTGATACCATATTGTGCTCTTTATTTTTCTTTCACTAATTATTTATCCATTCATTCAGGTACAGCAAACATATATAAGATCTATTATGTGCATATCAGTTTTCTAATAATAATAGCTAACATTTATTGAGTCATTTCTATGTGTCAAACGCCATATACACGGTACACAGCCTCCCCTTCTAACACTACATATGTAAGATTTAAGATGCTCATAATATATGCATCATAACATTCCAGTTATACAAGCTTATGTAGTTGCAAACAAATATTTTTAAGCATTTGTTTGCAACTACATAAGCTACTAGGTGCCAAGCCATGTTATAGGTGTTGCAGATTTAGCAAACAACAAAATGGATAAAAATTCTCATTTTATAAAAGGGAAGCAAAATAATCAAAATCAGTAAAAAAATATGTTGTATGTTATGTGAATGGAGTCATATAAAAATAAAACAGGTAAAATCTGGAAGAAATATAAGGGAATATAATTTTAAAAGATAGTGTAGAGAGGATATACTAAGAAGATACTCTTTGAGAAAAGTCATGAAGAAGATGAGAAAAAAAAATCTTGTAAATTCCTAGGGATGAGCTTTCAAGACAGAGCAGAGTGAAAGGACCTTGAGATTGGAACATGTATAGGGGTTTTGTTTATTAGTTTAATTTTTGAAATTACAGTTTACTTTGAATGTTATTTGGTATTGATTTTAGCTGTGCAGTGTAGTGGTTTGACAATCACATACTTTACATGGTGATCCACCTAATATTTCTGGGAGCCAACTGGCACCCTACATATTTATCACTATTTTTCAAATTTGTTTGCTTGCTTATATTTAGATTCCACATATAAGTTAAATCATACAGTATTTGCCTTTCTCTGATTAACTTATTGTATTGCATAATATCCTCTATGTCCATCCATGCTGTCACAAATAGTAAGATTTTGTTCTTTTTTATAGCCAAGTAGTATTTCATCATATACATATCCATAGTGTGTTTGAAGAACACAATCAGAAGCAAATGTTGAAGTATTGAGCTGAGTGAGAGAGAGAGGGGAAGAGATAAAATCAAAGAGGTCATGAGGGAAGCTGATGTACAAAGCCTTGCAGACAGCTGTAAGGACATTGTCTTTGTGTGTGTGTGTGTGTGTGTGTGTGTGTGTGTGTTAAAATGGAAAGTTACTAGTGTTTCAATAAAATTTCTTTGGCCCTTGTGTTGAGGATCAACAGTCAAGATCAGGTTGACCTCTGAGAAATGTATTAACAGCATTCTAGGCAGAAGATAAAGATAGCTCAGACCAGGTCTTCATGACAATGGTGATAAACATGGTTGACTGTGGATATGTTTTAAGGTAGAGACAATGGGGTTCGCTGGTATATCAGATACATAAAAGACAAAAAGTAGTATTTAAGGTAGTATTCATGTCAACATATTTGGTCTAAACATCAGGAAAGGCTGAGCCACTGCATCAAAAGAGTAAATATAGCTAAAACTGAATCATAAAAAAAACACTGACCCATAAATATCTAGGAAGATGAGGCAATTTCAAAGAAGATATTGATATATAGATAGTTAATGAGAGAATGGTTTACTTGAAGCCTAATGAAGAAGGCCTCTCAAAGAGAAAGTGATCGGCTGTGTTAAGTCCGATGAAGTAGATGGCGAAGTGTGAGAACTGAGTATCAAATTAACAAAGTGGTGTTCATTTGTGACCTTGACAGGATTGGTTGTAGTGGCATGTGGATGGTGAAAGTTTGCAATAGTCTCAAGAGAGAGAAAAGGAAGAGGAAATGGGGGCAGTTTGAAGATGTAAGATACAGAATTTTTTTTCTTTCTGCTTTTTTTAAAGTAGCACAAAAGTTAAAACAGAAGTAACAGAAGAAGCAGAAGTAGCATTCAAGAATACATATCCTACCTTAAAGTCCTAGTGATCAGAGGATATGACAAAAAGCACCACTTTTGACAAGGCCATGGAAATAGCACCCTCTGGGAATAGTCAGATTTCCAATAAAGCATGAAGAAGAAAGGAATGTTCAGCAAAGTACATAGTCTCTTATTTATTCTGCACTAAAATCCCTTGAGATAAGTTCTATTATAATTATAATTATTCATTTCTTCAGATAAGGAAGCAAAATAAGCTCTCTTGCTTAATGTCGCACAACTCACATATATCTAAGTGCCACGGTCCTACTACAGGCAGGCTGGCTCAAGCTGCCACACTTTCAACCACTATACTGTGGAGCCTTAATAGAGTGTTACTGACTTATGAGAGTACAAAATAGAGACTCTGACCCATGAAACCTTAGGAGAGTGAGGCAAGCTATGATCATGTCTTATAGTATGTCCATTTACTCAATATATATTTATTAGCATCTACTATATGATAGTTTTGTACAGAGTTCTAAGAGTGCAAAGATGAATCAGATACATTTCTTGACATCATGAATGTCACTGCCCAATTTATATGAAATAATAGCAAAATGGACAAAAATACATGACAAGTGTAAGTCAGTGTACTGTAGATTTTGAGGGGCTGATTTAAAAAGATGTCATTGATGTTGCCTGCTTAGAAGGGGGTGAAAGTGTTTATCAGCTGTGGCCCTGGCCAGTGTGGCTCCTCTGGTTGGAGCACTGTCCATGTGAACTAGAGGTCTGTGGGTTCGATTCTCATTCAGGGCACTTTCCTTGGTTATAGGTTTGATTCCTGACTGGAGCACATACAGGAGCCAATCAATTGATGTTTCTCTCTTACATCAGTGTTTCTCTCCCCCTTTCTCTCTCCCTCTCTTCTCCTTTCTCTAAAATCAATAAGCATGTCCTCAGGTGAGGATTGAAATATAAGAATAAAATGAAGTCTGTGTCAATTGTAGTTAGTCATAGTAGCATTTTGTATTGAGTTCATTAGGGTGACTAGTTATTCAAACCATACAGGTTTCAAGTGTACAACTATATATAACAAATCACCTGCCTACTACATTGTGAACTCACCACCCAAAATCAAGTCTTTCCACCACCATTTATTCCCCACTTTGCCCTCTTCCACCACCCCTTACCCAGCTTTTTCTCTGGCAATACTGATTTTAGAATGAGATAGGTTTGTGTTACTTGGAAAATAAAAAAGGGAGCTATATTAAATTCCAACCTGATGCATATAAATTCATATGTGCACACCAGAACAAAGAGAAACATAAGAGGATTATTGTATTATAAAGCATTGGTATTCTTGGATATGGAAGATTATCTATGGTATGGACTTTCAAATTTGATAGACCTTTTTCAAATCCTGGAAAAATCAATATATACTTTTTAATGAGCTATATATTCTCTCTAAGACTCAGAGCTCCATCTATTAAATTTTGAAGGGTAGCAACTTTGACTAGATTGCTATTAGGATTAAGTGATATTACACATGTAAATTGCTTAGCATGTCCTGCATCATACAGAAAGCTATACATCTTTTTACCTATTATAATAATTATTAGTATTTCAGAGACAAGCATACAATATGTTCTCATTACTCAATATTTTTCTCTGAAAACATTTACACATACAAACACAACCACACAATTGACCATTATTTTTAGAAAGATCACCATAATTTCTACATACTTCTTTCTGTGTACTATAACTCTTTGTATAATTTTCTACCCAGGTATCTTATGAATTTCTCAACTGCACTTAAAGACATCTGGCATAGAAACTCAGTAGCCATTGGTATCTGTACCTTTTCCTTTTATTTTTTTACCTTTGTCAACTTTATGTCAATGTTCACTAGTTCCTCTTTACATAAAAGAACTTCTGTTAGTTCCTTCTTATTATTTTATTACTCTTTTTTTACTTACATGTGGATTTTTCTCTTCTCAATTTATTCTCTTTGTCTCTCTCTCTCCCTTTCTCTGTCTCTTTCTCAACCTTTCTCAAAACTTAGCTCTCTGCCTCCCTTTAGCCAAGTTAAATTCCAGAAAATGCAATGATCATTTTCTCACTCTAGACACTTCAAATGTATGGTCTACTTTAAAATGATTATCTTAACCAGACCGTTCATCCTTCTGTTACAGATAGGATTTAGGATAGCATTAAAAAAATTCCCAGAGTGTATTCTTATAATATAAAATTTTCCATAGTGCATGCGCACATATTTCAATACCTCCAAAGCTCCCTTGTATTATCAGATGAGGAAAATTTTAGAGGAAATGCCATCTAATTACATTTCCAATTAGTATACATTGGGACATGCACTCTCATTGGGATTTTCTTATTTAGAGAATTTTCAATTCTCTAAATTTCTAAGATTTAAATTTAGTCTAAGACATTTGTCAAATAGCATTTATTGAATTTTAATTCTTTTGCAGTCTATTTGAATACATGGATTGAGATACAGCCCCCTAAAATGAAAACTAGATATAGACCCAAAAAACAAAAACTAGTGAGCTGCTGACATGGACCTGAGCCCATCTGTGTGTTGTGTATTTATTGCTGAGAGCTTCCTAGATACATTAAACTTGACAGAAAGTGGCCCTTAAGCCACTTTAAAGCTGGCTTTTGACAGTAGGTTCTCAAAGGAAGGACATTTGAAGATATGATGTGTTTCTGTTTGTTGCATAATATTAACTGCTTCATTCCATAGCAGAAACAAAAATATACATAAAGACTAATTTACATATTAAAACCAAGAAAATCAGCTTCTATTTACTAAAAATGGGAGTGCAATATCCATGCTAATATTAAAAGGTACATTAGGCAAATACACTTGCAAAGAAACTCTGTAATTCTGAATTTTTTACTAGCCATATCCTATCAGTATAAAAGATTAATGGTCATAACAACTGGCCAATGGTGGAATTGCTAATAACAATAATCAGAAACTTATGAGAAATCACTTTGAAAACAGGGATGTTCAATCTCATTCCCCAAGACAGGACAGTGTGAACTGTATTGTACCTTGTATTGTACCATTTGACTCTGGACAAATGTATTGTGATATGAAATGCAAAGTGATACTCTAACTTCAGAGAATTTCAAAATAGAATATTTTCTCATAATGCTAGATATATGCCAAGTTTGACAACTCATGCATTGAATGTATTGGCAAATTATATTAACAAAATGATTCTATTGCAGAATTAAATTATATGCAACTAGAAAAACATTTTTAAAAATCCTTCCTGGCACTTCTACAGTGTTTTTGAATATTTTGTGGACATCCTTTCAGAGTTGAGGTTTGGAAATAATTTTGAAAAGATTTAATATAAGGAGTTATCTGAAGAGATGATTCTAAAATAAATGAAAGGACATATGTTAGAATAGCTTTATCAAACTTCATCATCAATCCTTCTCCTTCCTTAGATTGGAAGGTTGAAACCAACATTTATAAGAAATAAGCTTGGGTCAAAGCAAAAACCAGTATTTTTTAAATAAAATATATTTGGGACATTTATTACTAAATATGTACTTTTTACTTTTTATTTTTAGTGGATATTGCTTTAAAAGATAAGGAAATCAGAACAGTATAAAACAAACTGCCATCTCTATATTGATTCTAATCCATTATGATTATTCTGGCTTATGACATAATCATAATTGCTTCAGGGATTTTCATATAAATCACAAAATCTCTACTAGTGAATAATTTTTCTGTATTTCATTGGCTTCTTACTAATTCATATGTAGTATATCTGATGTACTAATTGGTTTAGTTACTATACATTCATTTGATTATTTGTTCAACACATTTTTATTGGGTCAATACTATATGCCAGGTACTATGAAAAGTGTTCAGGTAAGGAGTTTATTTCAAGTGAAAGAAGTTATAGGTAAGACTCCATAATCAGAAGATTGCACAGTGTGATTATGAGTCTGAATGAGGGCCAAGTTAAATCAAATGCTATGAAACTGAGGAAATCTGTGGAGACCAATGTTTGTTGGCCAACAATAGTAAATTTAGTCTTAATTATAAGTGAAGATGTTAGAGTTTAAAAAGAAGGGACAGAAGTAGGAAAAAGGAGTGAAAATATGATTGGATTTATTCTTTTTTAATTGTATTTATTTTTAGACAGAGGGGGAGAAAGGGAGAGAGAGAGGGAGAGAAACATCAATGTGTGATTGCCTCTCACTCACCCCCTACTGGTGACCTGGCCCACAACCCAGGCATGTGCCCTGACAGGAAATCAACCAGGTGATCCTTTGGTTCAAAGGCTGGAATTCAATCCACTGAGTCACACCAGCCAGGGCTCAATTTATTCTAAAACAAATCAACAGCTATGCTGAGAATAGATTTGTGTGATGACTGATGGAAAAAAATAACAACTTAGCCAAGATAAACACCTATCTCATAAGCCAAGCAATAGATGATGGTACCTTAAATTCTGAAGGGGTTGGGGGTGGGTGGGGAATAAAAATGGATCTAGAAACTAGTTGAGAGATTTAAAACAGATGAAATTACACACATAGATGTGATGTGTAATTTATTAAAAACCAGGAGGGAGTAGAATAATGGGAGGCAAATGTGGCATAGGTAGTTATAGAGCAGAATCATTCACTGATATGGAAACAGTAAAAGGACCACAATTAGAGGAGAGATCAGGAGTTTAACTGAGGGCAATTGTAAGTAATTGGAATTGCAAGTAATTAATTCAGAATGATGTTGAATTTTTACAATGATAAGTAATCCAGAATGTTTGCCCTCATTTTCTAAAACATCATTGATAATGTAGAAAATTGTCCATTTTAAATTTTATTCTGACTTCATTTTTTATTGAAGGTAAATTTACTAATGATTGCTCTCTGGGTCCTTTACTCAATGCTGTATACAATTAAATGAATGGTATTTCTTTGTAGGAATGTCTAGTATGCAAGATAATTATATATTGAGCATTTCTACAAAGATAATAAAAAAACATATTTTAAGAAAAAACATTTATATTTTGTATTTTATTAATTTGTTTAAAATCATAAAGCCAAAATTATACAGAAATAAAGAAATGTCATTCTAGCATTACAGAACAAATAATTTTTTTTGAAACAATTAGTTTCTAAGCCTGTTTTCTTTTGATATATGAAATGATTAGATTTTGACTTGGCTTCAAGAAATACCTTTTAGTTCCATCCGTGTTGTTGCAAAGGGTAGTAGTTCCTTCTTTCTCTCTGCTGCATAGAATTCCATTGTGTATATGTACCACAATTTTTTGATCCATTCATTTCCTGATGGGCACCTAGGTTGCTTCCAGCTCTTGGCTATTGTAAATTGTGCTGCTATGAACATTGTGGTGCATAGGTTCTTTGAAATTGATGTATGCTGAGTGAAATAAGTCAGGTATTGAAAGACAAATACCATATGATCTCACCTTTAACAGAAAGCTAAACAACGAAACAGACAAGCACGCAAAATAAAAACAAATACACTGAAATAAAAAACGGGGACAGCGACCAGAGGGGAGAGAGGAGGGAATTTAAGGGGAAAAATGGGAGGGATTTAGAGGAACAAGTATAAAGGACACAGGGACAATAACTAAGAGGGGTGGAAATGGGAGGAAGGTAGGGTGCATGGGGGAGGGGTGGGCTGGGATGGGAGAAATAAACAAAAAACTGTACTTGAAAAATAACTAAGTAAAAATTATAAAAAATAAATTAAAAAAAGAAATACCTTTTAAATCTCAATCCTTTGACTAAATAAGATTTTAAAAATTTAGAGCCCAAAACTATGTATTTCTCCTCATGGATTCCTCTTCTAAGGCTATGTTTCTCTGAAGCTCTATACATCAACTTACAAACTATGGAAATTGAAAGTTATTTCAAATTTGTGATGGAAACATCACACATACCAGCATATTTAAATGTATAATTTATTCAAAAACAGATGTATGCTAAATTGTGAGAAGAATTTAAGAAAAAATATGAATTCTTTAACCACACCCGTTTATTATTCAATATGAAAACATCAAACACAGCTATTAATTTTGGAAGATTTAGAGTAGTGCTCACCTGGAAGTTTTTCTTCTTCTCAAGGGACAGTAGACTTTTTATTATAAGGTAGGGTAAAATATGAAGAATAGAAGTTAGGAACTATCTTAATTCCATGAGCTGTCTTCTTCATTGTTCTTGTCTGGGTAGATTTTCGCCAAAAAATTTAGTATCTTAATTATTATTAAAATACCTTAACTGAGTATAACCATATATACTCTAGATACATTAACACTGGTGGGAGATTGGGGGGGCATTCTACCCCCATACTCTCAACTTGAATTTTCAAGATTAATCCTAATTATAAATCTGTCATTTGATGCCCCATTCCCCCTTAATATATTTATAAAAATAAAATCAAAATCAAAATGTAAGGGCAACATGCAAAAAATCTCTCCCTAAAATTGATACCCGGTTTTGTCTCATAAATGCATGTCTAAAACATAAGGTCATAAAAAGATGGAAAATCATTTTTTTATGGGAGACCCGGTTCCTTCAGAATTTTGGTGCTCTTTTGTGTGGTGAAAGTTACAAAAGTTGACATGGAGTAGAGGAATAGAGTGTCGTAATGAATAAAGTACTGTATCGTTTTGATTCTTGAGGAGTTTGTGAACTTGGGACCCCTGTTGACAGCATCTGGACAGAGATCTGAGTGATATCCAGTGCTTCCTGACAATCGTAGGACTGAGGGGACGTCTTTAAGTGACTTTCACGGTAGAGGATCAGTGATAGCAATTCTATACAAGGATTTTGTCAAAGGGGTATCCCAGAAATAACAGGGCTAATATGTGAGAGGGCTTAAACTTTAGCAATACCACCAACAAGCTGAATGACCATGAGAAATTCACTTCCCTTATCTGGGACACCTTTTCTCATCTTTTACATGAAGAGATTAATTTAATTCTTTAATAGGAGCCTCTTGTGTTGAACTAATTAGTCAAATAGATCTGCATATTTTCCACATACAATGCCTTCATCTGCTTCAGAAAAAATTGAATATACTTTATGCTGGACAGAGTGCTGAACAGAACCAGCTAAATGTGTCCTGAAACTTGATTGTTTCAATATTTATTGAGCTCTTGACACATACCAGATAATGTGTTATGCCCGATGGACATGATAATATTTCCCCAAAGATTCCCACATCCTAAATGCCAGAACCTATGAATATATTACCTCACAAGGCAAAGGACAATTAAGAATTTAGATAAAATTTATTTAGACAATTAGCTGACTTTTAAAACAAAGGCACTATCCTTGATTATCCTCATGGCCCAGTGTAATTCCCAGGCTCCTTAAAAGTGGAATACAGCCCTGGCTGGTGTAGCTCAGTGGATTGAGTGCCAGCCTATGAATCAAAGGGCCACTGGTTCCGCTCCCAATCAGGGCATATGCTTGGGTTGTGGGCCAGGTCCCCAGTAGTGAGCTGGAGAAACAACCACACATTGATATTTCTCTCCCTTTCTTTCTCCCTCTCCTCCTCTCTTTAAAAATGAGTAAATAAAATCTTAAATAAAAAAGGTTGAATACAGCCCTGGCTGGTGTAGCTCAGTGGATTGAGCACGGGCCTGTGAACCAAAAGATCGTGGTTGGATTCCCAGTCAGGGCACATGCCTGGGTTGCAGGCCAGTTCCCAGCAGGGGCCAGTTCCCAGCTGGGGTCGCATGAGAAGCAACCATGCATTGATATTTCTCTCCTTCTCTTCTTCCCTTCCCTTCTAACGATAAATAAATAAAATCTAAAATAAATAAATAAAATTTTTAAAAAAGGTTGAATACTAAAGTAAGTTAATTCACAGTAAGAGGGAAATGTGACTGCAGAAAAAAGGGAGGTATGTTCTGAAAAGGACTCATCTGGCTGTTTACCAACTTTAACGAGGGAGGAAAGACCATGAGCCAAGAGAAGTGGACAGCTTCTAGAAGCTAGGAAAGACGAGAAAATGGATTTTCCTTTAGACCTCAGGAAAATAGCAAAGTCATTTTCTCACCTTGAATTTAGGCCAAGTGCCTTACAGGAACATAATATGTTTATGTTGTTCTAAGCCACCAGAGTCTGTGTAGATTTGTTATAACAGCCAGGGAAAACATCCCTTAAAGATTTTAAAGACTAGTTAGGGACATAGGAAAGAAAACATATGGAATTGTCTAAGTGGAATTCACAAAACATTGCGGGAACACAACATAACTAAACTGTACTGAAGTCTGCGCCACTAAAGGGTTTTGTAATGAATGATTCTAAACTGATTCTTGGTTAGGAGTAAGATGGGCAGAGGCAGAGATATGCGATAGAGGGAAGAAAAGATTATCTCAAAACAAAGGAAATAGAACTAAAGGAGGAATGTTGCAGGGAGGGGAGATGAAGGGCAGAGGGTGATAAAGAGGAGAAAAAATGGGATAACTCTAATAGCATAATCAATAAAATATACTTAAAAACAAAATAAATAGCATGCTATGACAAAGAGTTGAAAGGTTTTTACATACTTGGAAGAATAACAGCTTACTGAAATCCTCTCTGCTTTTCTTTCACTGTCACTATGTCTCAAGATAGCCATGATTTTCTTTTACATAATTTGGGGTAAAACAGCCAAATATTTGGCCCTTTTTCCTAGTATTAGGAAACAATACTAGTATTAGGAAACAATTAGAAATATATTTCTAGTGGGCTTAAATTTAATAGTAATAAATTATAGAACAAAAGATTTTAAATATTACATTGTATGAATGGATCTTTTTGTATATTTCTATTGTTCCAGTTATTAATTCTAAAAAAATTAATAGGAATGCTAGGCTGTGACGTGGCTACCTGACTTAGGTCCTGTTATCTGTTTCTTTTTCCCCATTCTTTCTGTTCTGCACATTTTGGAGACCCAACCTAAAATCTTAACTGTATTTTTTTTAAATGTGGGATTTCTTGAAAATATATCTGTTTAAGGTAGCTTCATGAGTCGTTAACATGACATTCATAAATCATTCATGACACTGTAAAATGTGAGGGAAAATGTGATCTAAATTAAATGAAATTGAGTTACACTGTGTACAGATAAAGATCTGCCATTCATGTCTCTAAGAAATGTCTGTTTACCAGGATGCCCCCTTGTCGGGGCGACTGATTACCTCTAATGGTGGAGAGGTGGGAGGGTGAGAAACTGGAGAGGGACAGGTGCACAGTAATCGGTAATATTGCAGTTTGGGGGTTAAGCAAATTGGCAGTGTTTGTTATATACATTTTTAAAAAGTACCATTCACTTACCAATGAGGATAGGATGTAATAAACTATGCTTAGTTTAATAAAGGACCTTTAAGGTCCAATTAAAATGTTAAAAATGGAAAAGGGACTGTGGGAACACTTTAAGTGATGCACAACCATGATATTGGTGATTTAAAGTGAAAGTGTGCAAGTCGCTCCTGAATAAAAACTTTAAGAGCTCCTATATAACTCACATGTTCTTCCCTCAGCATATGTATATTCTCTTTCACTTAGCTTCAAATGTTTATTTTAATATATACACAGCTGAAGCAGTTGGAAAAAGCATGTACAAACAGGCATTTTTCAAATTAACTCTTAATTATCAAAGTTAAAAACAAATATAAATTTTCTTCTTAGTCTCTTTTTCTATTGTTGATTTTGCTGTCCATTTTATTCTTCCTCTTTTGGAAATTAACAGAGCCCTGATTCATACACTGAGAGCAGAGCCACTTCTTACATTAACAAGTAAATAATTTTCCATTTTATAAATGAAAAGAGGCATTTACAGATGAAATGGAGTAAGTCCATGGACTTACATGACCTTCCAAAATTAAAATAAGTAAAATATTTTTTTATTTTTTATAGCTAAACTAAGTGGAACTTCTGTCAACATCAGTGAAGATATTTTAATATTCTTTACATTTTCTATATTGATATATAATATAAACAACATTCCTAAGTATAGAAAGCTGTCAAGATCTCATAATTTTACATATAGAAAGTTTATCGTCTTGAAATGAACTAATGAAAAAAGTCTTGGTAAGAGTAAAGTTTGCACCTGATACAAGTATATGAGAGTGAAAAATCTCCATTAATTAAACTTAGGCATTTGGCTGCAGACACAGGGATTATGGAAGGGATCTGTGAAGTATAGGGATGGCTGTCAGAGCAGCAGAGAGATGCTTTGGCTGGGGTGTGACCATGTTGAAGTACTGGGTTGCATAGACTGATGGATGGTTGTGACCGCCTCATTTATACATTTTAATAAAACTTCTCTATGTGCCTAACTCTTATTATGATTTAGATTCAGCTTTTCTGATATACATGGTTATTACTGTGAGATATCTACAGAGTGAATATATTTATTGACCTGACGTTAAAGACATAATTAATTTATAGATACTTCTTAGTTTCTGAAACCTTGGCGATCACAGAGATTCCCACTTCCCTCAATGGTTTTGTGTTTATGAGGAAAATAAGAATTTATACTCTTTGGGTGTGCAGAGTACAGGGGAATGAAGGGGGGGAATAGAACAACTGTAATAGCATAATCAGTAAAATATATTTTAAAAAGGAATTTATACTCTTTCATTTAATTGTTTTGCTTTTTGTATCCATCCTCTCTTGGGTCAAAGATTTCTGGGCTGTAAATTGCTCTAGGTCCTATCCTGTCTCCTCCTTGGATTCAGAAGTCCCTTACCCAATGCAGGGCAGGGCAAGAATAGGATTAACAAATAATAACACAGGAATAAACTCTATGTTTTGTGCCCTCACAACTGCAAACCTACTTTTGCCCCACCTTCTATACTACTTCTCTTCTCTGCCTCAGCTGGAGAAATGATGTGATAACCAACCAAACTTCTTTGCTCTTTGCCATCACTATATCATATTTTTTATAACCCAAGTTCACCTAAGTTTAGGATCATGCAAATCTCTTCACTGAATGATTAAATTAACTTCTGAGAAAGAATTATAATTTTAGAGAAAAGGGAGTTCAAATTTTATCTAAAAGGTCATATTCTTTGCATCTCATGAAAGAATACACCTAAAACCCAAGGCGTTCAGGAGAAAATATCCTGTAGATACCCCTTCACTCCTTACCTTGCTCTCTCTTTTTCAGGTTGGTCTGTTTTTTAAAAAATGACCTAATTCCATTTACAGGAAATTATCTCATTTACTAGGCCTTTTTCTTTTAGTCTTTATGGTCTATCACAGTGTTATACCAAATACAACTTGGAGTCAAATCTTGGTAACCAGAGATTCTCAGTGGGTTATATTTCATTTGTGCAAGAACGTGTGTACTTTTCATTCCCTGCTTCCTCTTTAATATTCCCATCAGTGAGAGTACGGGCTGGCTAGTGTCTATTCCAGTTGATCTAAGTACCCACACCTTCTCCAGGAAACAGCATTAATATTTTTTTGCCTAAAACTTAATGTCCCAATATTTTTGAAGGAGGATCCAGGTCTTATTGTAGAGTCTATGATACATTTTTTGAATTTGGAAATTCCAGGTGATTAATAAACCTGTGTTTACTCTTCTTTTGATCCAAACTTCAGGCAAGCACAAATTCTTGTTTTATATTCTTCGTCAGAATGGAAGAAGAATAAGGATGTCAATACCCCTCACACTCAAACCGCTTTTCAAATGCAGTTCAGTGAATCTATTAATGAATGTCACTCCAGCATTGTCAGCATCTCCAACCGTAACCAAACCATCTCTTCGACAGTGATCTCCTGGGGACAGGGGACCATGCCTTATTCTTTATACTTTGCATCTCATATTCATACTTGGGTCATAAGAGCCACCTAGGTCTGTTTGGTTTCTCTGGCATGAATTGATGAAAGCCTTAAAGTATGAATTAGGTACATTTCATTTGTATATTAATTGATACTTAGACCAATTGTTAGCATAACTTCTAAGATGTCCTATGACATTGTTTCCTGTGTAGGTTTCAGATTTATCTGCTTCTAAGTAAAGTCCTATAATGAGTTTAATAAAAGTCTTTGTGAAAACAGGATTTGTGCAATTTTAGTGCCAATATAAAAAAAGAAAAAAGTTTTATTTCATTGAAAATCCAGAATAAGAGAAATATACTTAAAAGATCAAATTAGTAAGCCTCTGGAAAACTAAAAAATAAAAGCAGAAAGGGTTAACATACAATTCATATGGGAAGAATATCCTGACAATACAGGAATATGGGAACTATGTCTCCTGCTTTTCCTCACACATGGAAACTTTTAGTGAATGTGTCTTGGCTATTCTTTGCTTTTCCCACCTATTCCATTTTTTCCACTTCCACTATTGTTTCTTTGATTCCTGTGCAAAATACCATTTAAAGGAATAAAAACAACATAGTTCATCAAAAATTACTTAGTAGTTACTTAGCCTCTCTTAACCTCTTACCCCATTTGCAGTAGTGTGTAATCATAGTATGTTCTTCAGTATGAATGAATGAAGACAGTGCTGTAAATTACTAACATGGCAAATGACACATAATTAAGGGTCTATAGATATTATTGTTACTAGTTTTTCACGGCAAAAACTTTCTCCTTGACCAAGCTTTAGTCATGCTCTTCTGAGCTCTCTTCTCAACTGGGCCTCAGGCTTGGCCCTCAGCTCAAATGATTTTATACTCCCCACATGCTAAAAGACTTACGCTGACACTAGTGTAGTTCCTAACAGCTCAGGACTGCATCCCTAGGTTGACTGCTCCAGTCTGTCTGAGAAAGCTCAGTGCTGCCAAGCAATTGACTCTTTGTTCCAGGCAAGCCTGACTAAAGGCTTCTACCTACCTTTTTTACAGTGTTTTCTTTTAGAAAACTCATCATTATAGATTGATTTCTGTTCCTTTGTAATGCACCTTTAACAACCCAGAATTTTTTTTCTTAAAGACCTGGGAGCCATCTTTTAAAATTTAATCAAGAAAGAAACTGCCAAATAAACTAAAAAAGAGGCATGGACACATGGAGCAGGCTAACAGCTGCCACAGCAGGGGAGAAGGGAGGAGTCGATGAAAGAGGGTGAAGGGGTCAGCATAACTCATAGACACAGATGATAGTGTGGTGACAGCCCAGTGAAGGGGAGGTGAAGGCTGGGTCTAGGACAGCAAAGGGGTGGGGGCAAGAATAGGGAAAGCTGTGATAATGTTACCCAAAAAAGAAAGAAAAGGGAAGGAGAAGAAAGAAAGAGAGAGGGAGGGAGGGGGAGGGGAGGAAGGAAGGAAGGAAAGGGAAGGGAAGGGAAGGGAAGGGAAGGGAAGGGAAGGGAAGGGAAGGGAAGGGAAGGGAAGGGAAGGGAAGGGAAGGGAAGGGAAGGGAAGGGAAGGAAGGGAAGGGAAGGGAAGGGAAGGGAAGGGAAGGGAAGGGAAGGGAAGGGAAGGGAAGGAAAGGGAAGGAAAGGGAAGGAAAGGGAAGGAAAGGGAAGGAAAGGGAAGGAAAGAGAAGGAAAGAGAGAAAGAAAGAAAAAAGACAGGGAGGCCCCTTTCTCCCAGTCTGTGTGGTGGAGTAGGAACTTGACTTTGATAAGTACCCATCAACAAACAGGTGACCAAGTCATACTGACCACCCCCTTCAAGTCCTTCAGTACTTTTACTTTAGCATACCTCAGGATTTTCTTTATGAATAAAGTATAAACTTTATTTTTCAATTATTTTTAATTGATTATGCTATTACAGTTGTCTCAATTTTCCCCCCTTTGCCTGCCTCACCCAGGAACCCCATTCCCTCAGGCCAGCCTCCCGCCTTTTGTTTCAGCAGAGGTGAATCAGATTTACTCTCAAGCCTCTCTCCCACACTGTGGTAGTGTGAGTAAAATGCCTGGCTATTTTTAAGCTGTCCTGCTCTAGTTTTCTCTGGCATTATGATATTTGTAATTTGTCATCAGATAATAAGGCCCTCTGCAGTTCTGTGTTTTGTGATATTTTTAATACTTAATATTTTAAATACCAAAATAATTCTATCCAAATGGTTCTACACATTTTCATCATGCTTCTCTCTTGCGTCCCTCCACTATAAACCCTGAGTGAAATGTAGCATATGCCAAATTACATTTGGAGTATGGTGATTAATTTATTTATACTGTTTTAAGTAGGCAACATATATACAAATATCTCTATAGAGAAAACAGTATTATAAAATTAATTAACATGTTCAGCATGAAGAAAATAATGTATTGTTACCTTATGGCCTTTTATAAAATAAACATTTTAATTTAACTTCTTTAGGCTTGTAAAAAATTTTTTTAAACATCTCAAACATGCACCCACTGTTTTCTTTTGTAATCACTATGCTGACCCTGGAAAATTAATTTTAAGTTATTTAATTTCCAGAGATATACTACTTTGTACAGTCGATGTATAAACCATTGGTGGTTAGCAAATTTCCCCATGTTTTTGGCAGCAACTATTAAAGCAAGTAGCTAAAGAGGCCCAGTGTGTAACTGTGAATCAGATATACTAGCAGTAAAAGCTCTTATAGAGAATTGTTTATGAAAATGTTAATGGTTTACCACCCAACATATATCTGCTTCATCTTGATTAAGAAGATGGACTTTTAATATCATTCACAGTTAAACTGAGGGTCAACTCATGCAATTTTAGTGTCCTTGAGAATAAAGACTTAATTTTAAAAGCTCGAAATATGGCATTATTTATTTCTAACCAAAGAAATAAGTTGGCATTTTCCCCACTAATTTTCTACAAAGTACATAAAGTTACACATTATCTAAGACTATGTTATACATCAAATTAGAGTATAAGTGAGGAACAATAAAATTATGATTTTATTTTTAATCTGCTTTCTTGGATAAGGTGAGGAGAAATGAATAATGGGAGAAGTAAAGAAATAAATAATGGAAGAATTCATGTCACATAAACTTATGTGTGTACAAGAAGAAAACATATGTGAATCTTCAGGAAAAAACCTCCCACTTACTATTTCATCTGTTTCCTGTTTTTATTTAAAGATGTGTGCCTTAATTAAGTTCTGCTTTGAAGGTTTGGTGTGTGCCGTATTTCAGTATTGAGATCTGAAATAGTCATTTCCCATAACTCATCCATAACACTGTAATAGATGTGGAAAGACCAGTAAGAATCATATGATAGCCATTATTAGCAAACCACTACCAAAAAAGGTGTAATTTCATGCCCTTCATATCTTGAATGTCCACTATAATATCATGAGTGTACCTTTTATAATTATTTTAGGATGTTAAAATTCAGCTATTTTGAATGTTGTTCAACTATTGACTATGTCACTTTTCCTTGAAGGTACATGTAAATAACTGATAAAATAATGTGATGCTTTATATTTTTAGTTGTTTTCTTAGAGCAGATATTGTAAAAAGTGTTTATCCACTCTAGTGATAGTTTCAAGTCCTTTAATTGAAAATAAATTGTGGGATATGACAAAAATGAATATATAATGAAAATTGAAAGAATACAATCAAAATTGATAGCTCACCAAAAGGCTTTGTAATTTGAGTGGAAATTTTAGATAAATTTATTTGTCTGTCTTTGATTATTTGAAATTGTTCACCCTATAGGTATGTAATCTAATATCTGAAATTAAATTATCATTATTTCCTTCACACTCCATTATCTGTTCACTTTCTACCTAATTACTCAAGCCAAATTTGAGAAGCAACATGGATTTTCTTTCTTTATCACCCTTTCTATGTTTGTACCCACTCTATATATCAGTTCTATTGATTCTACTTGTTAATTATTTAGTTGTATCAATTCCTTCTTCTATATACAGGTACCTTGCTGTCTCATTATTTTATCATTATAGTCTCTCAAATTCTATTATTTTGACAACTACAATGGTATCATCAATAATCTCACTAAACCTGTGTTTTTTTCTGAGAGTAGTCTTTCTGACAAATAAAGACTAAAGAGTAATTTTTAAATGATCAAATATTTTAGACTGGCCTAAATGTGCTGCTTAATTACACACTTCTTCCTATTCAAGCTCACCTACTCAACTTTTACCAGATTAACAAACATGGCATGCGACACTAAAAGCTGCTCAAGCAAAACATACAATTTTTTTACTTTGATATCTTTCATAGAGTTTACCCAACATCTCACCTGAAAAAGTTCTACTCATTTGTGAAGAACCAACTTGTGCATCTTTCCCAGAAGCTTCCCTTCATTCTCATCCCCTGTAGACTCATTCACTCTCTGCTCTATGTATTTGCCTAGTATGCCTTGTACGCAGCATCACATTTATCACACTGAATTAATTATTCATCTGCTTCTCCAACTAGACTACCTAAACCTGGAAGGAAAGAACTGGGTCATACTTATCTTTATGTGTGGGGATCTTTTATGAATTTTACTCTCCAACTTGGTAGATTGCTTTGAAGGACTACTTATTTTGCCTGTGGGCTTGGCTGTAGATCCCTCCCATCTGTTTCAGCCAACTTCTCCGTGGCTGGAATCATGAAATTGTTTGCTTTTTGTACCTCTCTTTTACAGCAGACACTTCAACTCGGTTTCAGTTCTTGTTTCTGGTGGGCCCTCTTGAACATGGTTATTTAGACTGTACTTTTCCTGGGACCTTCTGGTGTACAATATTGCCCACATGGCATGCACATCGATTTTTACTCCCAAATGAAATTCAGCCCAATCTCATTATGCTCCCGGGTGGATAAATTGCACAACCACAATTAGCCAGTAAAATATGTTAAATAAATTAAAAGTTGGATGAAAATGTGTGTTTATAAATAACTTAATTCCTGAATGTCCTTAATTCTAACTACGGTGTTATTTTTTGCACTCAGGTTTTTTTTCTCGTTTCAGTACATAAATGAGAAGTAAAAATCATTTAAATTCTGAGTTCATATGTTTGCTCATTCCTTTGAGAGAAAACGTCAAGGGTATTAAATTCCTACTTTTATTTTCTAGACATGCTTTATGACATTTCAAACACTGAATATAGATAACAAACAATAATAGTTAATCAGAGCTGATTTTCGTTGCCTGAAGCATTATCTGTGAGGAATATGGCATAGCAAACATTCTCATAAAAATGAGCTGAGATTGTGTTACTGAAAAACAAAATAAAACAAAAGAATAAGATTTCTTATTTTATTTTTTGTTTTAACCTTTTATATTGGTTAGTTTCTTTGCCAGGTTTTCACAGTTTCTTTTTCCCCATAAATGCTAGTTGAGTTTTATAAAATTCTGCATCTCTCAATTATAATAAAGCCAGATAACTTGGTAAATAGGATGTGTGAATATGACAGTTAGTAATTTTAATCTATAATTTACAATTCATACCTTTTTCTGAGAAAGAATTAATCTGAAAGCTGCTAAAATGAGTTTGAGAACAGTTACTTGCCAACCTACTTAAAGCTTCCACTCAATCAAGTTAAATAATTACTAATTTTAATGTAAAAATTAATAAATATTAATACATGTTAAACCACTTTAATTCCATAAAAGAAAATACACGAACTAAAGGGGGGATGGTGGGGGAGAGGTGTGCAGGGTGGAGGGGAATGAAGGGGGGAAATAGAGCAAATGTAATGGCATAATCAAGAAAATAAAAATATATTAAAAATACATTAATTAATATATATTATTGTTCAAATGTAGGAAAGATAACAAAAATAAGAATAAAATTGTTATTATCTACAAATAAGCACTTCATAAGATCCATTTTATTGTCAATGATATTAACATTTAATAAGGTGAATTTTTTAAAGTACTACCAAAATCATTTAGGAAACATGGACTTTTCACAAACTTTACACTTGATCTTAGCCAAAAGGCCAAGAAGCGATTCATAAACATTAAATTTTACTAATACTTTAACAGCCAGATATATACTTGTTATTTTAGTAATTATTCATTAATTTATTAATTCATTTAGTCAACAGGAACTTACTTTTTCCTATATTCTGATAGACATTCTACTAAGTAAAAATGCAATGATAATAGCACTTATGAATAATCAAAGATTATTGTTTTCTAGGTTTTTCACTAGTCTCTTCACAGCTATTAAATTTGATCCTTATTAGGACCATATATGTACCTGAGGCTTATAGAGACTAAACTATCCAAGGTATGAGATTAGACAGGCCAGATACAAGTCCAAGTACATCGTATTCCAAAGCTCCTGGTATTTTACTCCACACCATAGCCAATATAGCTCTGCACTTGCTTACAGATGGGTTTCACTTGCCTGCTACCTTTCTTCTCCCTCCTTCCCTCTCTCCTTTCCTCCCTCTTGCTCTCTGTTTTTCTTCTTTCCTATAATTATTGTTTCCTTCTTTTATACTTTTTATTAAAAAAAACAAACAAAAATCAATAAGTAGATTTGTGATCACTTAATGAGGTTCTCTGCAGATATTTTTAACATCTATTAAATATAGCAAGTGATAGATATTTAACTTCAATTTTAACTCTAACTTATCTTCTATATCCATTTTTGTTTTCCAAATAAATTTTAGTATTAATTTTTTCATGCTTTATTCATTTTTATTATTAAATTCTGAGTATGACCTTTTTCAGTAAAATAAAGATGTTTTTTATTTTACAACTATATACGGTGTTACAACTATATAAGGTGTTACTTTTATTCCCGATAAAACATTAGTTTAAGATAAATGTGTCTTTTTTCCCAAGATTATAAAATACAGTTAAAAATTTAAAATGTAAGTAATTCAGTAAAGTTGTGCATAAGATGGCATAAAAGACATGATGGAAGTATGAAGAACTTCTGTCACAAACTCCCCTGAAAGGTCAAAGGAGACCAATGGACCACCTGAAAGTTGAGTCTGACCTCAGTTGTTCATCATGTCATTTGTTCAGATGGGGAAGGCTGGAAACAGCAGTTTCAGAGAAATCAACACAAAGTGGAAACTAGTCTACATAGAACAGACTAATAGAAAGTCAGGCAGAGAAAGTGAAATCAATTGAACTAAACTGGGAATAATTAGGCTGGTAAGATTGGACTTTATTCTAAGGTAATGGGAATCAAATAGTCATTCAATTAAGAATTAACCTGAAAAGAATTGTGATATTTGAAGAAAATGTATATGATAGTAGTCAGCAAGCTGCATCAGGTCTTGTGAGACTGAAAATAAACAATTGAAGCAAGCACATGCAAAGAGGAGGTTACAGGAGACACTGTGGGGAATGGGAATAGAAAGGAACAGGCATGTAAGACAATATAGAGGAAAAAGCCACAGCATTCACTCATACATTTGCAATGAGCAAAGAAAAAAAGATACATGGATTACACTGAGATTTGACAATAGAATTTGGAATAATGAAAAAACACACATTTTAATGCGATTTTGCAGAATAGGTTAAAAACAATAGGATAAATGACACCAAACCAATCAAAACATTGCATTATTCAAGACCTGTGGAAAATACAGATTAACGTCTTTTCACTGATTATTGTATTTTTTTCAAAATTAAGGGCATCAATAGGTGCTTTTTAGCATTATTTCCCTGGGGATATAATGACTCTTTTTAATAGGAGAAGCCAGGGACATCTGATGCCTCACTATCCCCTGACCTTCAACACTCTCTTCTCTCTTCTTTCTCTTCTTTCTTCTCTTTCTCTCTCTCTCTGTCATTCTCTCTCTCTCTCTCTCTCTCTCTCTCTCTCTCTCCCTCTCGTAGAAACAGGCAGCAGCATTGGTCCTGACCCAAACAAACCTACTCACAAATGTAAAAATCTCCTTTTCACAACAGAGAGATTACTACATAATATCCTCTTTTCTCATCCACACTTCCCTTAGGGCATCAACACTGTCAACCAATGGTTTTTTCTAATTGTGCTTTGTTTCTGCACCCATGTCACATATCCTGTTTTCTTTCTTTTCCTTTGGAACACTTCTTTCCTTTTCTTTATACCCATTTATGGCATTCGTTAAGTTTCCTATTTGACTTCATTTACTGGATCACTAGTATTCCTTATAAGGTAGATGATTCTGGCCCAAGTAGGGATGAGAGTACGTAGATTGGGACGGAGGAGTAAAGGTAAGGGGTTTGAAAATGAAAACAATCCTGAAGGACTATACTTCTCAAAATTTTAAAGGAAGGTTTTTCTTTTTAGATTTAAAACAAACAAAAAAAAAGAGTGTGGGGACTGTGTAGTCACAGGTCTAGAACATAAAATATATAGAATACTTTCTATTTTCTCAATAAAGTAGATGGGAACATCTGCTTAAAATGTCTGAGGATGTAGATGAGTCATATCAGGAAAATAGGCCTCCACTAACCTCAAATCTTGTGAAATCCTAGTAAACTTACTATTCGCATATATCATATTGATATTCTCACACAAAGTAAACTTTTCTTACAAAATAATCTTGGAGAAGTATGCACAGATCAGCATATTAAATAAACTTAAGATGCATCAGGGGATGTATTTTACCAATATTAATAATTATTTTTTCTAGCATAAGGTTTGTAAGGTCACTAATCAATAGATTTTTATTTACTCGAAATAAAAGAATCCTAGCATTAATCCATTTTTAAGATGAATGTTGTTTTGTTATGTAAATAATTACAACCATATTTTGCTTTTTATGAGTGAATCAGACTTAGGTTCACAGGGTTTATTTTAAAATGAACTACAACTGTATCACTTAAAATTAATCATGGATTTTACCTATGCAGTAAACCTTAGAAAACAGAATATAATTAAATCTGGTATTTCAGTGGCCTCCAAAGAAGGAACACATTTTCTCTTTAATTTTCAGAGGTCAGATATTTTTATTCTTACTTGTTCAAAACTTAGTACCATATCTTTTATTTTATTGTATTTTTAGAAAGACTTATACACTGTTTTATAAAGAGGTTTTCAGAACAGAGGAGGAACAGAAGCAGCATACGGAAAATATTTCCCTTCGAATGGAATTGGCATTTGTATAGACTGCCTCTTTTGCAAACAGAATTCTATTCAAAATTCAGACAACGAACCGTACAAGGTACATAGAAGATATATAGAGAATATAATTTTATAATAAAAGTTATGTTATAATGTTGTAATTACATACTAATAAGAACAATTTCTTTCTCGGTTTGCATCTATTATAAAATGTGGCTTTCACTTCCCCAAGAAAGCAGATTTAATGTGCTGAGACAGGCTTCTTACTGAAACCGCCCTGGCACACTCAGATCTTTGACTTTCACAGAGGAGTAAAAAGAATCAGTTTTAGAACCCAAATTAAATCATTTGTTTTAAATGACCATTTTCCCAAAAACTTTACTTGGGCATGGTTTTATTTATAACATTACAAGGGTCAGAATATTTCCCTCTCTCTAATTTCCACACAATAGAATAAACTTATTACACCATTTCCTATACAACATGTGATTATAAAGTAATAAGGATTTTTATCAAAGTTGGCCCAGATAACTTGCCCATTTCTCTATAATTAGATCATAGGTTCACAATATGATTTTCCTTACTGTGTATCCAAATTTATGTATATCCAAAATAATTTCCTAGTGCAAGTGTCAACGAACATTTTCTGAAAAGACTAGGAGTAAATAATTAGGATTTGAGGTCCAGATGGTCTCTATGCAGGCACTCACCTGGCATTGTAACAAAAACCATCAACATTTGTAAAGATATGGACAAGGCTGTGAACAGTGAGATTTGAATTTTAATCAATTTTTACATCAAAATATATTATCCCTCCTTTAATTTTTCCCAACTACTTAAAAATGTAAAAAAGAGTGTTATCCTACCAGCCATGTTAACTCCAGGTAGTGGGTTACAGTTTGTCCTAAAAGACACAGTCAGCAGACCTAACACTCGGGAGCCCAGTCAGTTTTGGAAGGATACCCATTCAGAACCATAGAAGAAAACAGTTAGGAAGTAGAAAAGGATCGTAAACTTCGTCCATACAGCAAATGGCGGTCCAGAGAGTAAAAGATTGTGATGTATTTATTACATGAAATATAGTAGTCATGAGGACAGCTAGAAACTTCTTTGGAAGACACTTTTGCAAAGTAAGCATATCTTATTTACTTAAATCCTGTATTTGGTTAGGGTGTCTTTCGTGGAGGCCAACCCTTCTGCTCATCATACCTGCCTCCCACCATTTCTCACCCCAGTATTTACTTATATAGGAGCAACCTGCGGCAAGAGGACATGAGGAAGGAAAACAGAGAGGAAATGTATGTTTCTCATTAAGTTCTCTATGTGTACTACTTGTGTTAAATTCCTCAGCTTTCAAGACTTATTATAATGCCACTATGAATCATTTCTGTTTCCCTTTGATTTATTCTCTTACCCCAACCAATAAATTGTCTACTCTTTTCTTTAAATTATTTCACAGTTTTTGGTCCTTATAACAGATACCATTTAGAAGTCTGCCATTTCAAGAAATTTGAAGACTTCTTTAAGACTTCTGACTTTAAATCTCTTTAAAGCTATGAATTTGAAAGAGGCAGGGTACGCCTTATTGTACTCACTAGTTTCTCTCAGGAGGGGACTTCATATGTTTTGTTGTTACGTAAGAATTTTATTTTTTAAATTGAATTAAACATGTAAAATGAAATGTGAATTTTTTCCCTGGGCCTTACCTATTAATATTGAAGATCAGTGCTTGGCTTTATTTTCTCTATGTGTAAAGAAATGCTTTATTAAAAATAGCAGCAATAACAGCATGAACCAAAAGTCAAGTTTAAAAATTCCCTTAAATATTTTAATAAGAATATTTATTGGATATTTTCATATCCTCCTGTAATACCTTTTTACCTACAGATATATTTATTATATAGAATAAAATGCTACTGATATCGCCATAGAAAACCAATTCCACGTTTCTTCATTTGGTTTACGGTGGGGGCAACTTTTCTCGCAAGTCCCCCCAGCCTCCATGGATGAGGGTGAACAAGACTGAGACACGATGTGATCTGCTTGGGGAGGAGAGGTGGCCAGTTTCCCAGAGGAAAAAGGCTGTGAGCAGTGGCCAGTTTCTCAGGGGAAAAAGGCGTTGAGGTCCCTCCTCCAGGGCCTTTTGTTGGGTTGTAATACACAGGGATACAGGGCGGCAAGGATCAAACAGTAGATAGCATTTCAAAAAAATCTGAGAGCTTACTATGAGTCAGAGTCTGTCAGGAACAGAGTTTTAGGGTTTCCTGCTCGAACCATTAACATATGAATGAAAGTACTCTTAGCAGAGCAGATTTCACAGGTTTACCAGGAAGTCTTTGTGATGCTAGATTTTTCTCCAGGACACGCTCTAACAAAGCAAGGAGCTGCACCTCTCCCCATCAGGTATTCAGGCTTAAGGGGATTAGAGCCAGGAAGCGCTTCTCTCAGAGGACATGGGAACTTGGCTATGTCAAAGCCGTGGGGCTAGAGTCCATTGCTCTCTCTTTGTTGTAACCCCCCAAGTACTTCCATGAAGGCCTCCCAAGGGATCGAATCTGGCTTAGGTTGCCCCCTGCTGTGAGGGGTCTTACCTGTCATTGACTTCTGACTAAGTTTTGGGGTCAGGGAGAGGAAACTGAAGCAGCGTTTGCTACCAGAGACAAGCTTTGTCTCCTGTGGCTCGCATTCCAGAGTTGTCCCTCGCCCTTAGCCACAAGGGGCCAATTCCTAGAACCAGGCAGAGCAGTGTTCAACAATTTAGGATTGGCTTTAAAACAAGTGAAAAAACAATTGGCTTATAATGAGGTTATTTTGACACCAAAGAACTAGGTCTTTTTTATTTCATTAAGTCACATACTTTTACAGTGATATTTTAGTATAACCACTTACTCTAATTGTAGAAATAGGTAACATGTAGCAACTCACTCAGCCTACATTTGTGTGCATGCACACACACACTCAAGTGGATGATATGTCATTATAATATATGTTTATTTACCTATAGGGATAGTTAATAAAATTATACTAATGGTAATCATCACAATCATAGTAATGCATTTATTGAATTCTTACTCTGTGCCAGACATTATGTTAATAAGCACACTAGTCACACTTTCTTATTTGGTGCTCACAACAATCTTGTTAATGGCATATAACTTCACAATTATTATGCCATTGTTACTAAGAATGAGTTTACCTAAAGCATTTTTTGGTTCTGCCTCATGATACATGTCCTAGCATAAGGCTAGCTAGTCATAAATATCTGTGTTTGGGAAGTGTACCAAATGACGAAAGAGCTGAACTCATTAGGGCTATTGTTGTAGCCTAATTATCACTTTAGGAAGGATGTATATAATCTTTGCTCCAGCTAAACGGATACTTATGCTGGTATTTTGATAAATGCCCCGAAACCTCAAATATTTGCACATTTTGTTAATATACATAGTTTGCCTATAGCAAAACTGGAGATACCAAAATGTAACTTCTCATATCTTGCTAAAATGGCAGAAATTTAGGACACATTTAACTGGGAAATAGCTTCTATAAATGAACTTACTCTTTCAGTAGCTTCTGAAACTAAAAGTTAGACTTGGGCTGAAAACGATCATTTTAGACGCTTATATAGCCTCTAAAGCCTTTCTTCTATAGCCTTTCTTCTAGCTCCTCCTCATCCTCTCCTTTCTCCTCCTACTTTTCTTCTTTTCTTTTCTCTTACTTCGGCTTTTTTGTAAATAGTAATGACCAGTTGTGCTGCAGAATGTATTACCTGCCAGTGATGTAGGTTGATATGCTCTCATTTTCTCACTTAGGTGAAGTTCAGGCGGCAGGTCACAAAGTCTTAGGTATGTAGGCCTATGATGTAGTCATTTTTACATCTATAGTAAAATGTGGATTCTCTTTATTTTTATATCAAATGACATATTTCTGAGTACTATTGTTTCTAAAACACAAAATCACTCTTGCTCAAAGACAAGTTCAGTAAGTTAGGCAATGAAGAAATTGCTAAATATGTTATCTGGAGGATCTAAAATTTTATCTATGAGTTGCTCAGTGGCTACCATGTGTCTGTAAATAATTTTGGTAATATCCTTAGACCATTTGTAGCTTTTATCAAATGTTTATATTTTACACTTGCAGTTAAATTATATGTGCAATAATAATGCATTGCTTATGAACTAGGTTTTCCTTTTTATAATGAATGTAAATAAACTATATAGATAGAAATATTCCAAAGACATTATATACTTTCAAATTACTGATTTTATTAGTAAAAATGGGCATCAAAGAAACATTAAAAATAAGACTGAAGCTTTGGCCAGTGTGGCTCAGTTGGTTGGCTCATCATCCCGTAGTCAAAGTGTCATGAGTTTGATCCCCAGTCAGGGCACATACCTGAGGCTGCAGGTTTGATTCCCCATCTAGTGCTTATAGAAGGCCACCAGTCAATGCTTGTTTCTCACAGTGATGTTTCTCAGCCTTTCACTCTTTATTTATCTTTCTCCAAAAGCAATGAAAAAAAATGGCCTCAGGCAAGGATTACATTTTTTTAATTATAAAATTGAAGACTGCCATGTGGTAAAATGTAGACTTTATGAACCTGAAGAAAGAAGATCACCCAGTTAAACTTGTTATAAATACAGATCTCTGGGTTGCAGTCCCTGGAGGTTCCAGTAAGTCTACATGGGCCTCAGAATCTCTAACTAAACCAGTGCCCTTTGTGGCTAGTCAGTGGGTTAGTGCTTGTGAACCTGTGAGTCCCATGGTATAATTCTAAATATTTACTTTGTATTAAAATTAATTCAAGGTACTTATTGAAAAATCCAGCTTGCCATGACCAGCCAAAAATATTCAATTCTGTAAATTTGGAGTGGTGTCTGGGAACATGCATTCTGAGAAATTCGGCGGGAGAATCAGTACTGGGGATTCACAGACATGCTCTGAAACATAGGCTTATCCATCAGGACAGGCAAACAGACTTCATCCAAATGACCCCAAACAGATTGAAATTTAAGGCCTCACCAAGAAAGAGCTTCTATAATTTTGCTTACTTGAAAGTTTCTCATCTATCTGGGAATACTTTTGTTATTAATGACCCAATTTTGCATAGAAAATTTAAGATTCGCTCAAGTCTTTTCCCCATTCTTTCAAACTTTCTGTAGTTTGCACAGAGCTCTTCTTCTTACTTTTCTTTTGTACTGTAGTTTCTTTAACTCAGGATCAAATATTGCAAGCCTGAAAGCTGATTCTACCCGTAGGCATACTTTGGGGATTTTCTTTTTTTTTTTATTTTTGCCTATTTAGTTTTGTGGTTCAAGTGAACTAACCATTAAGCCTTTGCACAAACAAACAAACAAAAAAACTCTAGATGTACTCCCACTTTTAAAAAATGTGAGATTATTTGGATACGCTGAACCTGTAATTGTATATGGAAATAATTTCTGAGTAGAAGCCATCTGCTTTACACAGAGTTCAATATACCTAAGTTACCTCATCTCCATCACTCCTTGTAATTTCTTTGGCAGTGGTGCCATATATCCATGGCCATTTTTCATTTGGTGTATGTTTAAATATCGAGAAACTGATGTTATACTCCTGTTTCCATTTTTAAAAAAATCATAGACCATAAAATTGTATTCAGAAAGTCTCCATATTTCAAGATAAATGAGGGAAATGGTTTTTATGAACATATTACTATGTTATATATTTATTTTATAAACCTAAAATGCTTCACGCACTTTGTCATTTGTATACATTGGAGTTTGTAATTCCCATTTTACATGTTTTCTCTCTCACTAGAATGAAGTCTCTGATGTTTTTATGAAGATGCAGATTATGTCTTATTTATCTCTGTGACTCAAGCGCCAAGCTAGCTGTGATGTACCAGGCTTAGAATAGATGGACATCTATGTGTTCCATGAATTAATAGCATTTTAAATTTATTTTATTTTAAAATATTTTATTTCTTTATTTTTATAGAAGGGAAGGGGGGAGAAAAAGAAGGAGAGAAACATCAATGTGTGGTTAATGTGTGCCCCCTACTGGGGATCCGGCCTGCAACCCAGACATATGCCCTGACTGGGAATTGACCCAGCAACCCTTTGGTTCGAAGGTCGTCACTCAATTCACTGAGGCACACAAGCCAGAGCTAATATCATGTTTTTTTTTAATTTGTATCAGCATTATAGATTGTGTAAGTCACATTATTTTATTATTTTCATGTCAATATTTTCCAGTCTATTGTACCTGTTAGATTATCTTTTGAATGGTCTACTACTTTTATCCCTTGCCCTAATCAATAATTTTCACATATTTCTCTTTAAAGGAACACAAATAAAAAATGTCTTTTGAGCATACCTACACAGGGGACACTAATATATCAAATTACATAATAATCCCTATGTCCCACATACTCTAGTCTTGTAGCTTCCATAGAAATCATCTACATCCCATTTTCTACTTTGTTTTATTTTACCACTTACCTAGTGCTCTTAATAATAAACACTTCAGTGTTTGTTCTCATTTAATTCACATTATTCAATCGCTCACCTAATGTGTGCTAATTCTTTAAATTCTTTTTTTAAAGATTTTATTTATTTATTTTTTGAGAAAAGTGAAGGGAAAGAGAAAGAGGGGGAGAGAGACATCAATGTGTGCTTGCCTCTTGCACACCTGCAACTGGGGACCTGGCCTACAACCCAGGCACGTGCCCCAACTGGGAATCAAGGCCCATGCTCAATTCACTGAGCTACACCATCCAGGGCATAATGTGTGTTTATTGTTTAAGGTAATAGGCACCTTTCAGTATGCTTTTATCCATACATTTAGCAGGCATGATGAACAGTTAGGAAATGTTGTGGATAAGTACATGCCCAGCACCCAGTAAAAAAATAAACAAATTCAAATCCAAACCCACATGATCAATGGTGAAAACTATCACCATTTGCTGAATACTTATTATCAGTTAGGCATTAGACTGAGAACTCCCTGCACAATATTTAATTTGATCCAATTACAAGTGTTCAACATGAGTATTTTTTTTTTCATCAGGAGGAAATACAGGTTGAGGATAAGGTAGTAGTAATTGTCAGAGTACAGGACAGAAGAGCAGACTTTTTATCCCAAACCTTGTTCTGCCCGCAGTGTTCTGTAGTGGCATTTGGCCTCCTGGTGGCAGTCTCCTTGGAAAACCCTAGGAAATCAGGAAAGCCCAAGGAGCAAATTAAGGAATGTAAAGAATAACCTGACAAGATATTCATTTGCAGTGAAAGAGCACTTTATTAGTGCTTAGTCTGTTTAAATATTTAATATGTAGATTATATAGTGTAAGTAAAATTATAACGTAAGACCATAGTTTTGTGATTGTTTTGATTATGAAAATGATTCAAGTTTCAATTGCCTAAAACTTCCAAAAGGATAAAGTTCTGACTTTCAAAAAGTCTTAAAATTTAAGCCATTCAAATTTCTTTAGAGAGCAATATTGTCTTAATAAAACCCCCTTAGAGATCGATTAAACTTCCAGCATTTCCAGCAGCTTCTCCATCTATTTTTTAATTTCTTGGAAGAAGCACAATAGCATAGATTTGCTACCAGCAGGAAGTTGTGAAATGCTTGAATGACCGAACAGATGGTAAAACTCAAAATCTTTTCTGACCTCACAGGGCCTCTGGGGCTGTAATGGCTCAGTATTTCTGTTGTTACATTTTGATATATTTCAAAAATTGTTTCCTGCTTTGCTATATGTACTTATAATAATATACATATCACTGTAACATGTCTGTATATATGTGTAAATATGTGTGTATGTATTTATATATGTATGTATGTGTAGCTACATATTGCCTACTAATTCCTTTGATAATGTTTTTTATTCATTTTGCTATTGTATGAAGTAGTTATCTTTATAAATAGTCATCTTTTAAAAGACTAATAAGCTGATAAATTTGGTAAAAACTCATAGATCCTCAAATGTGGACATGGTCTTAGATGCCTTATCTTCTTCCATTGTAGAACTAGTCTGAGCAATACTCAGAGAAAGTCACCCAAGGCGGAAAAAACTCACTAACTCACTTATACCTTTCAATCATTGACTTTCTCTGCACATGGTCCTTGAAAATTAAGCACACCAATTTCCTCTTCTGTGTTGGGGGGGGTACATAAAACTCCTGCTTATCTTCTTCCCTTTTAATCTTATTAAATTCTTTCAATCTGCTAAAATATTTAATGATCACGTATTTGCATAATAGTTTTCTCAGATTATTCTGGAAAGTATCATACACACAGAGCTTCTCAATTGTAGTACTCCAAGTTTCTCCCAGTCTAGTTTCAACTCTCATGTCTGGGGGTGAGAGGGTGGGTGACAGAGAGAGAGGTGGAAGCTTTCTGCTCTATGTTGAAATTGTGATGGCACATGCTTCCTGTTATTTTGCCACAAAAGGAATAGCATTTGCTGTAAAACAATTAATACCCCACAAAAGTAGGTTTGCCAGGATAATAGTCTTTCTCTTTCCTTGTTCACAATGTCGATATATTTTAAACCTTGCCTTTAGAAGATGGTAAAGTTTATTCTCGTATTTTTACTCAATGTGCTTTACTAGCATTGCAATGCCTTCTTTACCTAAAATGACCAATTTAATGTTTGTGTGTGTATAAATGCATATGTATGTATATGCATTTATACACATTTGTGTATATAAATGTATATACATATACATGCGCATACATTTATATACACAAATGTGTATAAATGCATATGCATATATATGTTTATGTATATGTATATACACATCCTTATATGTATATATACATATACATAAATCTGTATATATATTTATATATACACATGTATATATGTGTATATATACATTATATGTGTGTATATAAATGTACGTTTATATATTCATGTGTATATATACATAAATGTACATGTATATACACTTATGTATGTATATATATACACATATATATATACATTTATATATAATATGACTACACTATAGCAATACTATATTATATATATTTATATATATTATTTATATATATAAAATAATGAGGGGTCCCCCCAAAACCTGGGATTATCTTTTGGCAAGTGTGCCCCTTGTATGCTTTTATCCATACATTTAGCCCACTAAGTTAGGCTTCACCCACTAAGTGAGTGTTCTAGGAACCCATCTGCACTTTACTAGTTGGTGTGGCTGCATTTGTCTTCAGTGAATTTTTTTTTAAGACTCTTTCAATGTGTTTGTCCTTTTCATGATGGGTGATTTACAAGAGCACCTGCCCACACCACACTGAGTGTTCACCCGTTTTTGACCCAAACTGGCATGACCCCCGTGCCCCACCCTCCCTATTTACCTGATCTCACCCCCAACAATTTTTTTATTTATTTGTTTTTCCGGATGAAAAAGTTCACAAAGGAAAACATTTTCTCGATGTGGAGGAGGTGAAACAAAAAATGGCAGAACTAAAAGGCATGAAAATTGATAAGTTAAAAATTGTTTAAAGTAGTGAAAAGAATTCTCAGTAGACATTATATCAAATGGAGAGTATGCTGAAGATGACTGAAGTTTAAACATGTAAGAATAAAGACACCATTTTTCATAAAAAAAATTGGGGTCCCCTCTTGTATATTGTTTCTAGCCCTAAATCTATATTTTGTATAATTATCTGTATTTCCTTAGTTTTTTTCAAGTAGTATCACTGTTATACATTGAAATATAAAAGTATACTGTGCCTCCTATATGTTTAAAGTATAATTAAGTAAAACATGCATTCTTATCTAACACTGCTACTTTTCATGTGACTGAGAAAAAACTAAAACAAATATTTAAATAGATTCATTTGATTGTTAAGTGCTGCCATTTTAAAGGAAACAACTAGTAGTAAGTAAATAAATATTATCACTAGGAAGCTTTGTTAATAGCTAAATTCAGTTAAATTCTTAATGTGGAAATTTAATCATTTTGCATAAAACAAATATTCTAGTTAAAGAAGAAATATATCTTCCTCATTGACCAACTACTTCATTCGTATGGCCAGTATTATTTTAGGTAATAGAACAATGAATCAGATACAATCTCCTGCTCTTTTTTGACTTACAAGAGCTGAAGTTTCCTTCATTATTGTACAGTTCATTTCTACATTCATAGTACTATTTTTGAAAGCCAGAAAATAATATTAATACAAATATTAAAAACATAAATATCAGAATGTACTTGGCCGAGTAAATCTAATTAATAGCAGTAAGGAACTTGCTTGAAAGGTAAAATGGATTTACATAAGTTTTTATGTTGATTCTATCTCAGTACAACTTTTGCCTAACTGTTAGGTCACACAAAATACATTGTTATTACAACCAGTACCTTAAGTCTAAGGCAAAATATTCATCTCAAAGTTCAGAACATAAAAAGAACCACACATTATGTATTTTACTCTTTTTTTTTTTAGAGGGGAAGGGGGGGGGGAGGTCCTCTGCAGACTTGCTCTTGTTTCCTAAATTTTTTAATTAGAATTTTCTGTAAAGATCACTATCTTTACGTTGAGAGGTGAATCTGTAAGAAAGTATCATTTATCCTCTGAACCCAACTTAATCTGAAATAATTCTAGGTAAATAAGAACTACTCACTTTTTTGTTTGTTTTTAATAATTTTATTTAGTTATTTTTTAAGTACAGTTTTTTGTCTATTTCTCCCATCCCAGGCCCCCCCCCGCCCCGTGCTCCCCACCTCCCTCCCATTTCCACCTCCCTTAGTTCTCATCCCTGTGTCCTTCATATTTGTTCCTCCAAATCCCTCCCCCTTTTTCACCCTTAAATTCCCTTCCCTCTTCCCTCTGGTCACTTTTTAAAGAAAGAATAAGTACTATAAATTTAACAATGCAAACAGTAGTTTTCTTTTGATAATACAATTTTTGTTAGTGAATAGCTGAGTTTAAATACTTCATTTTTGCATATCATTCTCTATAATGCCAAGTTACTTTAATAAATACATGTTTTATAGAGCTTTAGAAGTGTCTCTTATTTTATTATGAAAAGGCCCTCACAAGATAAGATTTTTTTTGATGAACTGAAGATTTACCATTTTATTTTATGTGTTCATTTTATTTTCGGCCTCTTCACATTTTGGGATTATGTGATTAAATACAGATAAGTTCTTATCTGTATTTTAAAAAGTGATTTGTTGTGTCCCCACTCTTCCAAATCACTAAACTCACTATATAGAAACAGCCAAAGGATTTTTTAAAAAATATTGAAGTTAGGGAGAAAAAGAGAGAGAGAGAGAGAACGACTACTTCATTATTCTACTTATTTATGCATTGTTTGGTTGATTCTTACATGTCCTCTGACCAGGTATTCAACCCACAACCTTGGTGAATCTGGGCAAAGCTTTAAGAAGTAACTGAGCTAGCCAGCCAGGGTGTAATAGCCAAAGGGTTTTAAGACAAGTATACCTTAAGAAAACAATTTAATGAAGAAATAGGGAATTCATTTTTATTGACTTTATTTTCTATGTTTGTTTTTATGGTGTTTCATATCTTTAAAAGAGTAGAATACTACAGAAGAGGGACAGTTAAGAAGAGGAAGCACAGATCAATAGCATCATCTCTTTACAGTCATTTTTTCTGCTTATTCTCCTCTTCCTAGTTAGACAAAGTTGTAAGTACAAAAGGAGTACTCAGGTGGCTAAACTAGAAAGATTGATAACTAATAGAGGAAGCCAAGAAGCTGATTTACTAGGTTATTCTCAAATCTCCTTTGGGTATAATGTCTGGATTGCCCCTAAATTCTTTGGATTAAATGCAGAGGAATTAAAGCCTGATTTGGTTTCTCCTACTTTTATATCATTGTTTCTTCAGATACTCAGTGGCCACCTGTGTTTCATCACTACCCAAATGGACAGACCCTTTAGATTCTGTTCTTATCATATATTTGTTCCTTATTGGCTAGTGTGCCATTATATCAGCTAACAGAGTCAGTTGTTGATACAAATATATGGGCAAAATTATTATCCTGAGGTATGAATAAGCTTAATATCTAATGAGAATTTTAATTTAAAATTGGGTTTTCTAAGTACATACTAAGAGAATTCTGAAAGATTTCTTACCTTTTGAAAATGAGTGCTTTTGTATCCTTCTTACTTCAGTCATTCTAATTCCTTTCACACATGGATGAAACAAAAGGCCGGTAGGATCAAAGGCAGAAGTGGGGATGGCTGTGGGGAAGTGGTGGAGGAAAATGGAGACAACTGTATTTTACAACAATGAGAACAGTTAAAATTATCTGGAAGTTTAAAAAACAAAAAACCATCAATATTTCTACATGCTATCACTTTCTTGTTAGTGTTTGCAAAGGGTGATAGTGTTTACTATGGTGATAGTATCTAAAGACCCAGGCCTTAGGGAGGAGGTGGGAGTTATCAAAGAGATTTATAAGCATTGAAAGTGGAAATAACAAACATTCAAAACCCAATTTTTACTTCTGAAATTATAAGAGAAAAATGCTATATTGTATTTGTTTTTTTTTAACTTTTGTGCACTTTCCTTTACTATGGTCACCTGTATCTTACATCTCAGATTATTGAACCCATCTAGATATTTTAGTAAAATGATATTTACAAAGATCTACAAAAGTCATGTACCCATTGTTTTATCCTGGAACAATGTTGCTGTTTTTAAAAAGCAAACAGCCAGTAAACAAAATTAAGCAAAACAAAATGAAACAAAATAATATCATGTGTTTTACATGTGTTTTTCAGTTGCTATCAGAAGAATGGGTTGTCCTAGAATATACATGTTTCATTTCTTTGCCATCCACTGACTGCTTCCTTAAAACCCATTCTCTTCAATGCAAATCATCTACTGAAAGTCTTCCCCCGGTTCTCAAGCCTGACTTCCTCTCATTTTTCTTGCATTTTATTATTTTTTACTATATTTATTTTTTCAAAGCCCCAAAGAAGCAGTATAGCAAAACACATCTCTCTCTACCCAGGGCAGAAAAGGACAAAATAGAAGGCAAAATAATGGAAAGACCAAGCAGTCTAAGCAGAACATCTACAGAGAGAGGCGGACAATAACTAGGGAGTGCTCTTGTCTAAAAAGACTGAAAAATGAGGGCAGGACATATGTACAGTTTACAGTACAAATTTTGGAGTCGTGAATCTGGGTTTGAATCCTGCTCTGGAACATAGTAGATTTGTAACCTTGGATAAGTGTGTTAAACTCTTGAATCCAATTTTTTAAAATTGTAAAGTGTTTAAAATGTACCATCTCATGTGATTGGTGTACACATGGAAAGACATAATGTGAGTGAAATGTTTAGACAGTGCTCTCTTGTACTAATAGTCAGTATAAGAAAAGATTTTTGAGAGGCCAAGTTTTTTTTTATAAGCAATTTCAAGAGTTAAAACAATATGACAAATCCAAACAGTAGTTTTTAAGTCGTCAGAGCTAATACATAGCATTTGTGAAAGATCCTTCGAAACATTTAGAATCAGTCTTAGGAGACAGAGCCCCTTTAGCTCTAGGGTTATGATCTGACCAGGCTGTATTTATATGGCCTAAAAGGAGGAGTCACAGTAATGCTTATGGTGATAACAGAACTGGTGAAATAATATAAATATAAGAGTTTAAAGTTATTAAGCTTTGGGTAATAAATGCAAATAAAGATAATTTCCTATGGTGATTTTACCCATGAGGCACCCTCAGTATCAGTGATAGAGCTATCAGTAAATATAAATGAAAATAAAGCTTTTTAAAACAACATTTAGAGAAATCATCTTAATGACAAATATAATAAAATTGAATTATGTAAGAAATATTAAGCAAATATTTAGCTTTCTAATATAGGTTCGGGCAAAGGTAGGTTTATAGTTGTTCATATGAAAAGTAACATAATAATTAATAAATAATAAGATAGCAATAAACTCTCTGAGTTTCCTGTTCTCACAATTATAAACCTACTTTTGCCCAACCCTGTATATTATATTATAAATAGCTCTGCCTTTATATACATTTTCTTTAGAGGGAAAATACACTTACTTACTATAGATATTCAGTGCTCTTCCAAGCGTTTTTCTATAAAAATGTTAAATTAATTGTGGGGGTGGTTAAGAAAACACACTACTTATACCAGCATGTATAAGTATATGATTTATATAATAAATGCAGCCACAGAAGCAGTATATTTTCTGGATGTTAATAGCCTGAAGTTCCTTTTAGTGGAAGCATTAATCAGTCAAGGATGGGTTATTTTATTGCCTTTAATGGCCTTTCTTGATAGATGGAGATTTTGTTTACAGATTATTCTTCATTGAACTGCCATACATTGCAAGCTCTGATTCTTAAGAGATGTTCTCAAAATACAAATCGTGCTGCTGAGAAATCTGTTCATAGCAAATTAAATTAGATAGCTGCATTCTTTATGAAGCATAGGTAATGGAGCAGTATGCTAAAACGCCTTTTCTGAGACATTAGTGAGGAATGTCTTAAATACACAGTTTTTCCCTAAGAAATGTTTCTTCGCTTCTCTGCACATTTATGAGCCTACTTGTTGTTGCACCAGAATAATTTATGTAGAATACATGACATTTGAAATTTACTTTATGGTGTTTGACTATTATAATGAATATCTGCCTTTAGGTCAGACATTACCAACAATTTTCATATTTTAAAAATGAGCGAAAAAGAGAAGTACTCATTTATATTTTCCAAATGCTTTAATAATGTTGAATATACTAAGAGTGTGGTGGCAAGTGTTTTAATAATTGTTGCAGTTATATGTTTTGTTTCACCGAAAATAAGTGTTTACTGTGCCTCTGAGGGCACCATTACTCACATGTGTGCAATGCACAATTATCATTCATCTCGTTTCTAATATGTTGCTCACGTAAGGGTTACAAATTAAGTGCAGAATCTAAAAGTTTGGGTATTATTATATTATTTCAGAGTACATTTTTATTTCTCAAGCGTTATTGACTTTTAAAATCTTTACCTAGGGATTTAATGTTATGTGTGTGTCTGTGTGTGTCTGTGTGTGTGTGTTTTAATTGAAAGCAGTAGCTGTAAAACAAATGGCTGTGTTTGACTGAACTATACTAAATAAGTCATCCCTCAATTTAATTCAATGTGAAATTCATTTTTGTAACAGAATTTAAGCACTGGCTTCCTGAAGTATATTGTCTAACTAGACATTATTTTTTTTGATGACTTTCTTTTATCTCAAGTGAAGTGTTACATAGAGAGACCCTATGCTGATATTAATACATCTTTCTCTTTTACGGACATTGATATATTTCTTTTGTTGTATTTGTTGTTTGAACCATGATGTTGTTACAGGTATTTGCAACTGCCCTCCATTTGACCTTAAAGGAAGGACATCCTGGGAACTGTGAATTGAAAGATTTAGACTAGTAATATTCTGTAACAGAAGACAGAGCAAGGGTTTTCTTACACGTCTCTCTGTTCCCTCTCTCACCCTTCCATTAGGAATTCTTCCGGACTCTTGTTTTCTAATTGGCTTTGCTATGCCTCTGCCTTGAGTTTTGACTGTCTTTTCAACAGTCCATCTGTATCCCCTGCATATGGTTTCTGAACAGGAAAATGTCTAACCTGATGTCTTTGCTTGCCTGATTTCTGACTTCTTCATTATAATTAAACTCTTGATTGCTGATTTGGTTAGAGGACATTTTGGCTTTTCCTCTCTCAAGTCTAAAGTCTGGTGTTTCCCCATAATCTTGATCCTGATTCATTGCTTCCACATCTAAGGCAGCATGGAGTACAAAAACCTTCCTTCACTTTCTTTGTTTTTCTGATGGCAAGAGAGACCAACATGGGAGAAGCATGCTCAGCCAGCAAAGGAGGTGAAACTGTTCTCATGAATCGCAATATCGAGATGACTCATTCTCTCAGGAGGTTTCTGGTAGTTTTGTAGTGTTCTTAGTTTGTCTTCCTCTGTCTTCCCACCTAAGGCAGGCATTCTCTGACAACTGTCTCCATCTGCCAGGAGTTAGCTGTCACAACTCTGGCCCACTTCTGCGGACAAGTTAGAGTACATCAAGAATAAATCCCCAAAGAAACATGAATTGTTATATAAAACAAATATATTTTTCTATGTTTTTATGTATTTAATTTTGAAACAATCTTTCTAAGACATAGTTTCTACACTTTCAACATGGAAAATGTTGGCCTATATTATAAAATTGTTAAAAAGATTAAGTAAAATGACCCGTGTAGAATAGGAATTCCATGGGGACAAAGTAAACAGATAATACATGATAATTATTTGGATTATTATTTCCACTTCATCAGACTGTAAGCCCAGGAGATAATGTATCCTCATTACCTGGCCCAAGCTAGAACGTAGTTGGCATTCAATCAAACTCTTCTAAATGAATGAGGTTAACTTCTCTACTCTTAGAACAACATCATAAATAAATAAAACTGTGTGACACATATTTTTTTCACCCTATCAAAATTTATTTTCAGGAAAACTTCAAGATTTATTCTATACCACCCTCCCCCCCACACACACATCCATTAAGTCATGGAACATCGATTACTGTTCTTTTTTAAATACAAATTATATGATACCTGGGAGCATAATAAATACTGCAATACTGGGTTTACTTTTCTGGAAAATTGCCCTTAACGGACAAACGGGGAGTCATTTTGTTTCTGACTTGAATGAGCAATCGTCTTGTTCTTCCTTCGTGGGACAGAACAATCTCTGTACAAACATTTCCTAGATTGGGCTTTTCCAGATACCATCAGATTAACTGCCACTTTGAGGCAGAGATAAAGTGGCTATTTTTCAAAGTTCAAGTACTTTACTCATAGGAAAACAGTATTGTTTTATTTAATGAGCTTCAACACATAAGCAATTAAGAACACATAATTGAATAGCCCTAATCGTCAAGAGCAGGAGCTTGTCTCTGGGAACCCGCTGCAGCTGATTGCAGCTCCTTGTCCATGGTGCTGTCTGTTAAGCTGATAGTACTAAAGTGTGGAAGAGTAGTGACTAGTCATTGTACATTTTGGTACCACTGTGTTTTAAAATTACTTAAAAAAAGGCATATTACCAGGAGGAGTAACTGTGAGGTTGCTATTAAAGGACAAAAATAAAAAGAAATAAACCTTTTTTCTTTATTAGTTATTAACCACTTTGAGGGTTTGGTTTAATTACTGTAAGAAAACTTTTCTTGTTCTGAGGTAGAAGGTAAACCCTTTAATAAGTATAGATTAATTAGAACTTTTTTCAATCCTTTAATAAAGGCTGAGTTTTAAAATATTCAGCTCCTTTAAGATCCTAGAAGTTTCTGCCATTCTTAGATGGGAAATAGTAATTTATAGAAAATTGCTATAATGGGAGTACCAAAATCAAGCGCTGGAAAACCTCACAGGATTGATGTTCCAATTAATGCAGTTGAGCTCACAGTTGGGGTGTGTAGTGGGCGGCTTATTTAAACTAAACCTTCATGCAACCCGCTCATTGAGTTGTTTACAGCTTTTAAATGTCTCAGTGAACTTACATATCTAGGGTTTCTGAAAAGTAGAGTTCTTGAAATAGGCCTTACGTCAAAGTATATTTACATATTGTTCTTGCGATAATTTTGTGTTCAATTTGGGATAATTTTAGGTGTACAATTTGGTATCGTTTGTAACACAAAACACATGTGCTAATTAACTTTTCATGTAATGGAAGGAAACCTTCCATTTGGTCTGTACATTTTTATATTTGTAATAGCGCCTGACATTTCCTCATCTCAATCTTTGAATAATAGAATAAATGTTTACCATGCTTGTTTATCTCCTTATATATAAAATGAAGATTTTATCCTTTAAAATAATATGGAAATACATTTTTAAATGGCATAATGTTCCCATCATCCCACTGAAGGCCCGCCCATTTAACATCACCTGTCCCAAAATACACTAGGTCTCAGGATTCCGCCCTGGAGCAGTTTTATAAGGGGATTTTTTTTTCTCACAAAAACCCCTTGAGAAATTTTTGGATGTAAATAGGCTTTGCTGTGTCTTTTGGAGAGATCTCTACTGCAGTTTCTGTTGTAGTTGTTTTCATCAGACAACATTAGGCAAAAAGCTCTTTCATGGGTCATTGGAAAGCACCTTTCAAATGCATTAATCCCTTCTAAGATGTGCTCAATTTAGGCAGTATGGTGTTTTAGAGTTTATTTTACTTACTATATTTTGTTAACCCTAATTTTTGAAACAACAGAGAGAATAAGAAAAATATATAAAAACCAAATTATGGCAATGGAGGTAACTCCCAAATTATTTAAGTCTCAGGATAAAGAAAGAATACATACTGTATAAAGGCAGAGATATTTTCCCCTCACAACTTGATCCATAAGGGGTAGAATAGTAGGCACTCAGGAAATGTGTATTGAGTGAATGAATGAATGGCTAAACTAGATTAAACTAATCCTAAAAATGCATTTAGTGCTAAGTTCTTAAGAATCCATGAAGCTTTATCAAAATGATATTTTTAAAAAGTCAGTCCCCAGGTGATATTTTGTATTCATTCTCTTGACTCATACATCAAACAGTGAATTAAAGTTGTTCAGAGAAATGGGGCCAGTTGAGTACAAGAACTTGGTATTTGAAATAGACCGGGGCACTTCTCACATTTCACAATGCATCTTCAACTATTAGAAATATTATTCATCTTCTGAGGCCCAAACCAAGATTAGGGCCATCTAATCAGTTTCCCTTGAATAGACAGTTCAAAAATTACAGTTTTAACAAGTCTCTGAGAAGAGGTGATAGCTAAACTTAAATAAAAATTTAAAAAATCACATCTGTTTTCTTTTTCATAAATTACTTTATTACCGTTCAATTATATTTGTCTGTATTTTATCCCTACCACTCCCCCACCCCACCCCAGCCAAACCCACCTCCCTTGCTTCCACCCTCCCCCTTGGTTTTGTCCATGTGTCCTTTATAGTGGTTCCTGAAAACCCTTCTTCCCACAGTCCCCTCCCCCTCCCCTCTAGCTATTGTTAGATTGTTCTTAATTTCAATGTCTGATTATATTTCATTTGCCTTTTTCTTTTTTTTGATTATGTGTTCTAGTTAAAGGTATGATCTATGGTATTTGTCCCTCACTGCCTGGCTTATTTCATTTAGCATAATGCACATCTGTTTTGCGGGGGAGGTTGGGGCTTTTTTTTTTAGATTTTATTTATTTATCTTTAGAGGGAAAGGGAAGGAGAGAGGGAGAGAAATATCAATGTATGGTTGCCTCTTGTGTGTCCCCCACCAGGAACTGGCCTGCAACCCAGGCATATTTCCTGACTGGGAATCGAACCACCATCTTTTGCTTAGCATGCCTGCACTCAATCCACTGAGCTACACCATCCAGGGCCATATCTGTTTTTTAATATGTTGTTTTCTATATCGTGATCAATGTTCTAGAAATGTCATTTTTCCTCATTCTTTTCTATTTTACTTATGCATCATTCACTTATAAGAAAAATAATAAAATACATCTGTATATCATTCATGAGAAAGATCTTGTGTGAGTACACTGTGGTATTATTTTTAAAAAGTGTAAAGCAGCTAATAAAACTTTAAATGCCTTGCACTCCATAAATACTTACTGGCATTTTTATACTACCAAAACATGTTTGTATGAAAGCATGACTATCATATACCTATGCTGAAATGGGGTAGATTAGGCACTTAGGGACCTTTTTGTTTCTTGCTGTTTTTCAAGTAAATCAGTAAACTTATAATGATCGTTATCATGATTATACTATAAGAGCAGTCAGCGTTTCTTAAACTGCAAAGTAGCAGTCAGTCTGTTGTAAACTGCGAAGTATCAGCAGCATGTCTCCTCTTAGGAGCCAATAGAGGAAACATGATGAGATGTGGGAGCCTGTGCACAGCCTCCCAGCTTCTGATATTTCTCCCTACAGCATGCTGTTTATTGCTCAACATTAACATTTTATTTTTTAATGTCTCATTGTTTCCATAGGTTTTCCTGCAAATGCAAATCATACAAAATCTTGTAACTGATTTTTTTTTCAATTGAGAGTACTTTGTCATTCATCCAGGCCTTCCTTCACTTATCCATCCATCTATATTTGAAAGATGCTGGGTGGAACTGGAGAGTGTTATGCTAAGTGAAATAAGCCAGGCAGTGAAAGACAGATACCTTGTGATCTCACCTAGAAGTGGAATCTAATCAGCAAAACAAACAAGCAAGCAAAATATAACCAGAGACATGGAAATGAAGAACAAAGTGACAGTAACCAGAGAAGAGAGGAGGGAGGAGGATAATGGGAAAAGAAGGGGAAGGGCCATCAAGGAACATGTATAAAGGACCCATGAGCAAAGCCAAATGGGGATAGGGCTGAGGGTGGAAGGGGGGGGGGGGGGGGGCAGGGGAAAGTGGTGGCAGAAACATGGAGACCATTGTGCTCAAACGGCAATATAAAAAAGAAAAATAAAGAACAATGAAGTAGGAGTCAGAAAAAAAAAGATGCTGGGCTGCTGGTGAGTGGTGCATTTGATTCACATTTCAAGTCTCAGTCAAGTCACCTCTGTTGTAAAACCTTCCACGGGCAACACTTTCCGATCTTGATCCCCTTTTACTAAATCAGTCAACTCTTACATTATTCATTATTAGTTGAGTTTATGTTTATTTCTTCCTACTATTCACACTGTATTTAATTATATGGTTAACTTACTACTTGTCTTCACCCATAAGTAGAACCCAAGCTCTTCAAGGACTTGTGCTGCTTTCCATCTAGGTCCCTTTATTACCCAATAAATATATTGGGTAATAAATATATTACCCAATCTATAGTGCCTAATGCCTAGGGTTAGTTGTTAAGTCTTTGTGAACCAACTAAATAAATGTATGGATAATTAATAAGAGATGAGTAATAGGATATCTGTTTTCAAAGCACTTTTAAAGAAAGATATATAGCATAAATGTATATAACTATAATGTATAAAGATGTTTAGCCATAAGAAAGAGCTCAGAGGAAGGCATTCTTTACTACTTCCAATCCAAGAACTAATTCAGAGTCAGGTCTTCTCCATTCTAATAATTATGATGTGCAGAACGTTTATTAGTACTATGGTTATAGTACTAATAAATGTAAAATATAGCTCTTTAGGAGAAAAAATAGAATTTGATTTTATATAGATTTATCTATTTCTTGGGATTTTGTTTGTCAGCTAATTTAGAAAGCGTGTACTTACACAGTTCCAAAGCAGAATTTAAAATAAAGTTTCAAATCATTATAAAGACTTATTTTTATCTTTGGTTAGGATCTTCAGTCAGTAGGAAGTGAATATACATATACATTTTGGCTGAGGATATGCTTCTTAATTTTAGAGAGAGGGGAAGGGAGGGAGAGAGAGAAGAAGAGAAACATGGATGCAAGAGAAAAATATCTATGGTTGCTTTTCATATGAGCCCTGACCGGGAACAAAACCAGCAACCTAGGCATGTGCCCTGACTGAGACCTTTCAGCTTACATGACAATGCTGCAACCAGGTGAGCCACACTGGTCAGGGCTCATTTTTCCATGAAAAAATTTCCATTTTTGGAAAATTTCTATTTTCCAAAATAAAAATGGAATTTCCTTGGGGCACACATGGATTTATTATGATTACTCAGCTTTTGACATCAATTGAAGTTTTCAGTTAATATTTTTCCAAATCATTCATATCATTCTAATTTTGTAGAGAAGAGGGAGGATAAATATGATTTTAACAGTGGTTTAGATTAAGTTTTTATGGAAGAGTTTAACCGCTTCCTATTAGCCTTCAACAACTAAAGGAACTGGAAAATCCTGTTTACCACTTTCATCTTTCTAATCAGGAAACTGCCACCAACTGATGCTTTGGAAGAACAAAAGAAAGTAATTTCCTGGTTTGAACACATTAAGTTCACCATTATTATTTTTAACTCTGCTGGCTATTTCTTAAACCTCCGGAAACTGACAGTTCACTAAAAAGTTCTGCTAAAACAATTTACTTTAGTATTTCCCATAAGATTAATGGTTCTGGAAAAGTTCCTTTAAATTAAAATACAGAATGTTAAATGCAATTTTCCAAATATCAGAATGGTATAAAGTTTCTTTACCAATCAAGGATTTGATACATTTATAGAAAAGATTCATCAATCACTAATTAAAATAAAGGCTGATTTGTATGTCCAAGACCCTTGGCTCTCAAATTTCCTGGGAATATAATAATGCCTGTTCAGATTTTTCAAGGAACACATGTCCAAGCTTGTTTTAGGGACTCAAAGTATTTAGATTAGAAGGTACAAGAAGTATGTGAGTAAATATTTTTTAAAGGCTCCACAGATCATTCTAATATGTACTAATGTTAAAAATCATTATGATCAAGTATAAATCTTTTCAAAGTGTCTATAAATCAGGCTAGTTAATGCATGAATCCATGTTATATATTTTAGTTTATATTAATTTAATTTAGATCACTTTAATTATGACATCTCTTTGGACTTAGCGGAGCTGCGAGTAAACTGCCAGAAGACTCGTGGGAAGAGTCTTGAGGGCCGCAACCAAAGAATTCCTTTACCCAGTGGAGCTCTCCTGAGTGAGGACCAGTACCTGGAGGAGAGGGACATATGCAAATACGTTATAAGCACACATATGGGCTGAGTAACCTAATCTGTTAATCAGTTTCTGTAAGTGCTATAAACACTAATTTGATTATGAGGGGAGATCATGGCCTTGAACTTCAACTTTATAATTTGAGAGCTCTCAGTTTTCATGGAGAAATGATATGTGACAGATTAATCTTGACATTCTTTTCTTTTTTTTTTCATTCTCTCCAACATACACTATATGATTAGAGAGTTTCTCAAGGCGCTTTTTGAGCCCTGAATTTCTAACAAGAGAGCTGTTGACACTGCATAATAACTTGCCTCTGCATTAATCTTGGAAGTATTGAAATGCTTAGAGCAGGACAAACCGAAGAATAAGAGTCAAAAAATTAAATTTTTGCTTCAGATCTTTGAGGTCTCTTTTATTTGCTTCCTTCTATCTTGGCTGTATCTGTTTTTCAGGTTTCCAGGAATTAGACCAGACATTTCTCTTCATCTTTGCATCAAAATTTCCAGGAGGAAAATAATTAATTCTACCAGACTGAAAACTCCCTGTAAGGGCAGGACTGCTAATATAATTTTTGCCAAGTGCCTAACATAAAGTAAATATTAAATAATATCACTTGAAAGAATTTATTAACTATTTATGCTAAACTGTAAGTTCTGTGATTGTGCCATTTTTTAATATATGTACCTTAGTTCAAATGGACATAATTTAAGATTTTGATTTGAGTGGATCAAGTGCAGAAGGAAAGGTGTTTCAGGCATGATAATCACATTGGTTATTAAAGAACTGAAAGTTTTATAAAAACATCCTAATATAATACCACACCAAAATTTTTGAGAGTGCTGTGTACCATATATGTTGATCAGTTTCTAAAGTTTTATTCAATTCTGATGGTGACCTTTCAAGACTTGACATATTGTAAGAATGAGTATGATTGAATTCCCTATATTTTAAAAATCATAGGAAAAGCACATATAACCTACAGATCACTTTATAATTCTCCTCTTTGATGTTCTCATGATAGTAACAGAGAGACCTTTTCACCCAAAAATGCAAGACAGAATGTAGTCCAGGCAGGCTTTACTCTGAGGCATGGCAATGGATGGCTTTCTTTAATTTTTTAAAAAATTTCCAACAAGTTTTTTTTTAATAATCAATTATCATTCTGCCTCTCTTTTGAAGGAAGATACCACCAGTCCATTATTTTCAGCCTAGCTAAATATATGTTTCTTCAGGTTGTGATCCTAACTCTAATCCTGAATGGAGTAATATAAACATTCAGTGCTGATTTACATGCAAAGCGGGCCACTTTTTAAAGCAAACCACGTTTTAAAACCATGTTCATGAGAGGACAATAGAAAGACTTAACTTTAAAAAAATATTGTGTCAAAAAAAATAAATAAATAACAGCAATGCAATCCTGGCCACAACACTGCTTAAAATTTTATACCTAAAATATTTATACATAAAAACTTCTCAAAAAAGGTAATTTCTTGACATGAAACTTTATTTGGATGCAAGTAGAAAAGCAATTCTAATCGGTAAAATAAGAAAAGTAAAATAAATAAATAAATGTAAGCAACTCAGAATTTTAAGGCTTTCTAAAAAATTGTTCCCTACTAGAGGACATAGCCATATAATGATAATAGCAGGGGATATCAATATGCCATTTTCAACAATAGATATATTATCAAGTCAGAAAATCAATAAGGGAATATTGGGCCTCAACTACATGTTAGACTAGATAGACCCAACGGACATGTATAGGTTGGTCCATCTCCAGCAGCAGAACACAGATTCTTGTCAAGTGCACATGGAACATTCTTCAGGACAGATCATATGAAGGACCATAAAACAAGTCTTAATAAATTTGGGAGGATTGAACTCATATCAAGCATGTGTTCTGACCATATGGTATGAAACTAAAAACTAATTACAAGAGTAAAACAGAAATTCACAAATATGTAGAGATTAAACAACATGCTCCTGGACAACTAATGGGTTAAAGAAAAGATCAGAAGGAAGGTAAATCCAACACAGCAAAACTGGTGGGATACAGCAAAAGCAGTTCTCAAAGGGTCATTTAGAATGATTACACCTACATTAAAAAATAATTAAAGATCATAAATACACAACATAATTTTTTACTTCAAGGAACTAGATGAAGAAGATAAGGAACTAGAAAAAGAAGATACCAACTCCAAAGTGATTAGAAGGAAGTAAATAAATGACAGAGCAGAAATAAACGAGGTAAAAAGAAATAGAAAGGTCAATAAAATAAAAGCTTTAAACCATTTTGGAAAAGATATAAAAAACTGATAAACCTTTCTTCTAGATTAAGAGGAAAGACAAGTCTCAAGTAAATAAAATCAGAAATTAAAGAAGAGATATTACAACTGATAATACAATAAGAATTGCTATGAACAACTCTACCTTAACAAATTAGACAAACTGAAGAGATGAATAAATTCTGAGAAACATACAATCTAACAAAACTGAATTATGAAAAATAGAAAATCTGAACACACAAATAATAAATGTAAAGAGATGGAATTAGTAGTCAAAAAACTTTCCATCAAGGAACAGTCCATGACCAAACAGCTTCATTGACTATTTCTATCAGATATTTAATCCCATTCTTCTCAAAACTCTTGCAAGAAATAGGAGAGAAAGGAGCACTTCCAATCTCATTTTAGAAAACCAACTGTACCCAGACACCAAAGCCAGACAGGGACACATAACAAAAGAAGATTACAGTCCACTCTCTCTGATGAACAAACACACAAAAATTCTCAACAAAATATTGGTAAGTTGAACTCAGTAGTACATTAAAATAACCTTAGCCCATGATCAAGTGGAATTTATTCCTGGGATGCAAGAATGGTTCAACATATGCCACTGAAAAAAATGTGGTACACCACATTCACAAAATGAAAGATCATTTTAATAGATGCAGAAAAAGCATTTGATAAAATGTAACATCCTTTCGTAATCAAAACTTAACAAATTGGGTATAGATGTAATGTATGTTGACATAATAAGGGCCATATGTAAGAAACCCACAGCTAACATCTTACCCAATGGGAAAAAGCTGAAAGTTCTTCCTCTAAGATCAGGCATAAGATGAGCAGGTCCAGTCTCACCATTGTTACATTTTATATGATAACAATAAGCTATCAGAAAGATAAATAAGAAAGCAATCATATTTATAATCACATCAAAAAGAATAAAATACATAGGAGTAATTTAATTAGATGAAATATCTATCCAATAAACTGTAAAAATAAATGAATGAAATAGAAAAAGATGAAAATAGCCCTGGCTGGTATGGCTCTGTGGACTGAGCACTGGCCTGCAAACTGAAGGGTCACTGGTTCCATTCTCAGTCAGGGCACATGCCTGGGTTGCAGGCCGGGTTCCCAGTAGCAGACGCACAAGAGGCAACCACGCATTATGTTCCCTTCCTCTCTCTCTAATAATAAATAAAATAGTTTTTTAATTATGAAAATGAATGGAAATATATTCTGTGAATATGGATTGAAAGACTTAATACTGTAAAATATCCACACTGTGCAAAGCAATGCACAAATTCAATGTAATGTCTCATAGACAAAAAAACAAATCCTAAAATTTTCATTTAACCATAAAAGACCTCAAATAGCCAACTCAATCTTGAGAAAAAAAGCATAAAGATGGAGGCATCATGCTCTTAATTCCAAACTATATTAGAAAGCTGTAATCATAACAGTGTAACACTGGTACAACACAGGCATCACAATGGAACAGAATAGGGTGCCTGGAAATAAACCCACCCATTTCTCCATTCAGTGATTGATTAACTAATTATATTTAAACTTATCCTTAGGAGGGGGAAATCTTGTTGTTTGCCACATCAAGTATGAAACTAGAAGGCATCGTGCTAACTGAAAAAAAGCCAGATGGAGAAAGATAAATAACTCATGTAGAATTCTATGTGGAATCTTTAAAAAAAAAAGTCAATTTTTTAAAGCAAAAACAGAGACAAAGAGTAAAATGGTAGTTGCCAAAGTCTAGGAAGTAGGGAAATAGGGGTAAGTTAGTAACAGCATACAAATTTACAGTTATTGATGAATGATTTCTGAGGTTTAATGTAAAACATAGCAACTATAGTTGCTTTATTATATGCTGGAAATTTGCTAAGAGAATAGAACTTAACTTTTCTCACCAAAAAAGTTTAAAAAGGTAGATATGTGAGGTGATGAAAGTCTTAATTAATTCAATGATGAGAATTTTTAAAAAATAGATACATATATGGAATCACTACCTCATATACTGTAAACATAAGTTTCTCAGTCAACTCTACCTCAATACAGTTGAAAGATAGAAGAAAATAGGTGAAGATATTTGTACAACTGGAAATTGGCCATTGGCCAGAAAAATTAATTGACTCTCTTGCTCCTGCAGAAATGCTGCTGTGACATTGATGACCGTGGACAAAACTTTAGTTACCCACCAGTAAGTCCCATTAAAATCAGCGTTGGATAGAATGAAAGGTGACTCAGAAAACACATGCTTGCTCCAGGTCCCACCTTTTGTTTAAAGTAAACTGACCTCAGGTGGAACAGTCTGAGAACTACTTGAGACTCGTGTAAGCAAGCAACTGACTCACTTCTTACTACACATATGATCTTTCTAATCAGTCCTTAATTTCTCTATTATATTTTTATTTTCTGCTCAGAGGTTATCAACAGACCTAAAGACACTTGAGGGTATGCACAATATAAGAAGGCATTAAACATAACTTTTAAAAGCTTAGAGGAAAGAGAAGCACCTAGGATTTTTTTCTCATATACATGGAAAAGGTTTTACTTTCCAAGATATATATGTTAAATTCTGTTATCGCTCATATAAAATATAATTTTTTCATGTTTTTATTTTAAAATCATGGCCAAACAATATAATCATATGCCTTAGACTATCATTTTTCTTGGCAAGTAATAACTAGTTAATATTTAGGAATTAGTGAAAATGAAATTAGATCTAAGATATTATATCAGACAATGGTTTGACAAGAGGAAATAAAACAGGGCAATTTAGGACAGTTTGATAAAGGGATTATTTTTCTATTTTTAATAGGTAAGTATCAAGTTTACAGACAACTACAAAAGGTGTCATCATGAGGTCCTTGGCTAATGTTCACACTGTTTATACCCTGCTATCCAGAAAGAATGGGGTAAGGGGTTTCCAGCATCTGGCGTCAGAGACAGCTGTAAAGACAAGGCATTCTAACAGGTGCAGTCACCTAGATGTTCACCAACATGCCAGTGAAGTCTGTGTAATGGTTTACAGGGTTTTTAAATGCCTTTTCAATTTAGAGACATTCACCCTAAAACAGAGAGTTAGAATCTGTTTTTAAGCAAATGGATTCAAAATTCAAAATTCACCTTTAGGGAAAATGAGCCAGTGGAAATGATCCAAATCACATGCTTTGTTAGATATAGAAAACAATACCCAATACTGCATGCTTATGAACACCCAACTGTGTTACCTAACCTTTTTTCTAACTTTGTGTGTGTGTTGGGTGGTAGTGGAGAAATAGAAGAAAAATAACTTTTTGTAGACCAAGTCTCAGCATTCATGTAAATGTTGATTTTTGATTAATAATCATTTAAAATCAATAAAAATAAAGGAGAGACAGCATATTCTTTTTTACTAACCTAATTCTACAATTTCTTAAATTTAGCGTATGTGAGGCATTACTTCTTTGGGGAGATTTGGTGAAATTATGGATCAGGGTCCTCATTTATCCACTCTTCGTAAACTGAAGAAAATTATATATATATATATATATATATATATATATATATATATATATATATATATATATAAATTGTGTTTATAAAATTATATATAATTTACAAATTATATAAATAATTTCCCCCAGTTTTAGGATTTAATTTGTGTATGTATATATATATACATATATATATACACACACACATACACACATGTAAGTAGATATACATATATAAATTCACACATATACATAAAATTCCAGCAGATGCAAGGCATGATACAATTTGAAGAAAATATGAAGAAAAAAACATTTATACATATTGTATATGCTTACCTATATATGTAGAACTTAAATTATGTGTATATACATATATATATATATATATATATATATATAATATGCCAAACAGAACATGAGGCTGTAATTATAATAGTTGATTGTAGAGTAATAATTACATGAAGAATTAAAACTTGAAAAAGTATGTCCTTTCCTCAAGGATACGAAATTAGCACCAGAGCTGACCTTTTACTTGCCTTTTCTAGCTTTGCTGGATCTAACTAATCCCATATAAAGGAAATACAGGAATTATAATTAGAGAAGTGAGTACTTACTTTTCTCTTTTACTTCTCTGCTTATCTGTTTGAATCTTTTTTTTTCATTGTAAATTTTGGGAATGTTTCCCACAGGCTAGCAAGTAAAATTTATTGACTTATGAAGTAGTAAAGAGCTAGAGCTCATTGTAATAAAACTTAGCAGCATAATGGACTTGATTCGGAAGTGCTACCTCGATCATTGTAATTGTTTTCATAGCAGAGTGTTGGGCATCCAGGAATCTACCTCTACTCATATTGAAAGAGAACTGAACAGGATTATGTATGTGCACAGGACATGACCTCACTTTTAATCTGTTTCTTTTGCTTCCTTTTCAAATTGTTGTTTCTTTTGGAGATTTCTGAAAGTGGCAAAGTGTATCCTTTTACCTACTCTGTAGAGATTAGAATTAATGCTGCTATTCTGCTTCCAGAAAGTGAACTATGAGGTAGTTAGCTCTTTGTTATTCTTCTAGCCCTTGATGTTGCTAATAGCACTACTAATTATAATTAATGCCTACAAGTATGGAAGTGACCGGAAAATGCAGGAGCTTTAGCTTGACATCTTAACTGCTTTATCCTAACATATAACAGGTATTCAAAAAATAATTGCCAACAAATGAATGAATGTTTTACTCTTTCCTATATGACAGGTATGCACTTTCTCATTTAATTCTTATAATAAACCTGCATAGTGGTTTCAGTAGTGGAAGTAACTTGCCCAAATTCCCTATACGTTTCAGAAACTATTTAAAACCTTCTGTGTATTATTCCTGAGATTTTGTCCTTATGTCCTTAAGCTTTCACACTCCATTCTCCTATACACTGAGAACTCAGTCATGACTTCCTTTACACTAGACATTTTCAGACTTTTGATACTTAAAATTAGCATTTGGTCCAGTGCCTAAGAATTTCTCCTTGAGCTCATACATCAGCTACTTCTGAAGCCTGCAGAAATATGAAAAAAAGTTAAAGCATATATTTGGTAAAACTGTAACTTCTCATTTAGTACCAAGCTTACCCCCATCTCCTTGCATCTGGCTATTCATGTATCCCACTTATTTCTCAGCCTCTGGAAATTTATTTTGTAGAGCCTCTAATATTTCTCATTTTAGCATTTTTTTAGCTCAGTCTAGCTCATTAAACTCTGCTGATGAGTTAAATGAGTGCTAATGAGTAGTATGTTGCCTTTCTAGGTGTTATAATTGTATTTTAATGAGGGCATTGTAAAGGTAATATATTAATCCTTTGAACTGCTTTTAGTGATTAGATTTATCAGACACTGAAATATTTAACAGAAAAGCCATTGAATTTACTATAGCATACTTTCCCCCACAAAACCAATTCTTTGCAGCTTTTTCAGATTGTGGTTATTCTCACATACCCACTGCATCACAGAACCAGATGATAGAACTGATATCGTTCTGTTCCACCCACTTGCTGAAGTCCTTGCTTTTCTAAGCCCTGTGTTCCTCCTCCCTTATTGTTGCTTCTATCTACCCACTTCCTAGTACTCCCTCCTCATTCAAAGTTCTCGCTAAGAGGTTACTCTGTACTTCAAATTGCACCATAAGCCTAGTGCCTTTACTATCTACATGGATTAACTGAGGCATTGGGTTCTCAGTTTCTTCATCTTATTCTGATGGCCTTCATACCCTCTTGGACACCAACAATCCAATGTCCAATCTTAGAATTCTTGGTGGATTGGCAGAAATTGTGTTGCTTACAAAAGATTAGTCTGACCAGGTCATCATCTCTGTTTTGTAGTTTGAGTTGCCACTCGTGAATTCTAGGTCTTTCCTAAAAATCCTGAACAATAGAACCAGCATAATCTCCAACTTCTGGTGTGTATTGAGGTCACCAACTACCAAGAAGTCTTATAGCAAAATTTCTATGTATTATAATGTCTTGTTCAAGAAACTCTGAAGGAACCTTGTATATGACAAATTATTTTATGTCAAAACTCTCATTTTCTTTTTGGAACTTTCTTATTTCAATATTGTCAGCATATTGAGGGTTACCAGGGAGGATAAAGTATTTTAAACAGACCTATTTCCCAGGCCTTTGGCTTCTAACTTGCTCTGGAAATCCCCCTAAATCCAGTTCTTGGCTAGAACAATTACTGTGCTTCCTTTTGCAAAAACTCCATTAAAAACTTATTTTGGCACAATTATCCCCAACATTTGCTTAGTGAAATGGAACACTTCAAAATAAATTAATCAAAATAATAATCATTCTGTGTGATATTGATTTATTATCTAGGAAAGATAAATATCTCTCTTTTCTTACAAATATGCAAGAAATGTTGGTTTTTAGGGAGTTTTGTGCCACATGATAAAATTCCATGTTTTCTGCAAATATCCTATTTACTGCAATATAAAAAGCAATTTTAAATTACATCAGAGCAATCTGTTTCAAAGAAACTGATTTTAAATCTGAATCCCACATAAAGGAAAGCAAAATTATATATTACACAATATAAAATAGCAATAGCAAATTTTTAAAAAATGGTTTATGAAGTTGACTAACAATCTTAACTTTCATCAGTGGTTGTGTTCTACAGTTTAATAATGACATGTTTTAAAATATTTTTATTTGCTTTTCTAGATTTCTCTAATTAAATTGGAAAATAATATCAAAGATGATTATATTTAGCATAAACTTAACACCCTGAGCAAACTGTAAAATTGCTCTTATATAAATTCTACAGCAGGCAAAAGAATCTACAGTGAAATAAATCATACCAGTTGTGTGCCTGTGGGTAGAGGGGACATTGACAAGGGAGGAGCATCAGTGAACTTTCTGAGATGACGAGTGTGCTCTGAATCTCTCTAGTGGAGAGAGTTCCACAGGAGTTTATACATTTATCAGAAGGACTGAACTGTAATACTTAAGATCAATGCATATTTACTGTATAATTAACGTCATAATAAAAATAAGTAAATGATACATACTTTCAGTGGACGAACATGTTTTACTGATATGTTTTAAGTCTACCAAATTCACTTTTTGAATGAACAAATAAATACTGTTTCAGATTGTGATCTATAGTATTAAATGGAAGAAAATTTGACTTCAGATAGTGGGTATACAATGCAATATACAAATGGCATATCATAGAATTGTACACTTGAATCCTGTATAATATCATTAACTAATGTCACTTCAATAAATTTAATTTATGAAAAATAAAATAAGAGCCCTGGCTGGTGTAGCTCAGTGGATTGAGCATGGGCCTGCGAACCAGACAATCGCAGTTCGATTCCCAGTCAGGGCACAGGCCCGGGTTGCAGGCCAGTTCCCTGCAGGCCACTTCCCAGCAGGGGATGCACGAAAGGCAACCATACATTGATCTTTCTCTCCCTCTCTCCTTCCCTTCCCCTCTAAAGATAAATAAATAAAATCTTAAAAAAAAAAAAGAAAAAGAAAATAAGAGAAGGGTAAGACCTGAGTGAATGGGTGGTAGATAATTTTAGACCAAGTGACAAAATAGGCTTCTTTGAGAAAGTGATAACTTGAACTGAGAAAGGAAGTAAGTGAGGCCCTGAGGCATGCAGGCACAGAACCTCAGGACAAGAGAAATGGGAAGGCAAGAATAAGGTGGGAAAATGATCGCTTTATTTAAATTGTCAGTAAAATGGCTGAAGCCAAAGAAGTAAGAGAGAAACAAAAGAAGCTACTACTTAAAAATATGTTTTTAAAAGTAACACCATATTTTATGAAGCAAAGAGTACAAATTAGTTACCTCTCTATATAATTTTTCTTCCTAAGTGGGCACAAAACTCCATCTCTGGTTTCCTTTTGTGTTCGGTTAAGTCTGTAACTTATAATTTTAATGATGTAGAATTACTCATAGGAGTTTCAGCAGATTCTGGAAACCACACCGGGTGAAAGTCTACTTTTCTGTTACAGCCTAGCAGGATGTAGTGGCATTGTATCTATCTTCTGCTGGTTTCCTCTTGGCATCTTAATAATATTACTTATATGTCCTGACTCATTTTGGCTTCTTGTTGTTGCCTCTGTAAATATATTATACCCTGTAAAGTATACATTTTTTTTTGGAATAATAAAAAGTTACTTAGCTAGGAACATAAACTTTGAAATTATAATGCTGCATTATAGAGGGCAGCATCCTTGAACTATTAAAATACATTAAAAAGTTATGCTACTTTTTGGAGTATTATTTTTAGCATTGCCACTTGAAAAGATAAATCATCATTTGATTTTACAATATAATAAAAATATGACCATATGACCACTCCACAATGTTTTGTAAAAACCAAAAGCATTGATAGAAAATGTGAAATGATAAATATAACTTAATTTTGTTTCATTTTAAAAAGTACTTTGTATTAGTTATAATTATGCTACAAATTACATAGTCCTTATCCAAAACTTCACTAATACTTTATCTGTGTACAATATGTTTATAGGCATTTCTGCTGAATGAAACTAATAAAGTAAAATTTATATAAAATAACATGCAAGAAATTAAATTTACAATTTCATGAGTTGCATATACCTGTGTAAATACTACTTCCAAATGAAGAATAGCGCATTTTCATCATTTCAGAAATCAACATCATACCTCTTTCTCTCTTCCACTCCATCATCATCTACATCTTCATCATAATCACTCAGAAATTTTCTAGATAGCTATTTTGATACTCAATTTCTGTTTGAACTTTTATTCAACCTGTCCACACAGTTCTGCAAATGGAGAGAGTGGCTGAAACTGCTGCTTAGAGAGGCTAATGAGTGGTCAGTCTAGGCCTCAGTGGATGGAAATACCTCAGTCGGGAAATCGAGGGCCAGAGGCTGGTCTTCAAATCTAGAAATGCAATTTTTGTCTGTGTACCTAGATGTCATTGGACTCAGGGGAAGGGGTCATAGTAGCCAAACTCATTGCAGACAGATCCATATAAGACAAAAAGCCAATTTGTTGATTATACTAAGAAATATAGCTGACGTGGCACTAGAATGTTTGAATCTGTTAGGTAATAAATTCTCTCCATTTAGCAACATAGAAACAGGAAGCCAACTTTCAACTCAAAAACTGAAATTAGAGTCAGATTAAGTGAAATGACTTTAATGCTCATAATGGTTTGGGTTCATTAAATTTCAGTAGCCCAATACATCTACTTGTGTGACAGAAATAGAATCCCAAGTTGTCGTTGTTGTTGAAAGCATCCTTTCTCTTCACAGTGCTGCAGAGGGAGTGACACATTTCTCTTCATTTTCTGTAGCTTAAATTTATTTTGATACAAAATACTCATACTTGAAATATATAACATATTTTAATGAATGACATTTGCAGTAGTATAGAAATAAACAATAATTCTCTTTAATCTTGGGTAATGTAATTATGATGTGTATTGGTGTGTGTTTCCTTGGATCCAAGAAGCAAGAGAAATGGAGACAGTTACCTACAATGCACTTCCCATAAAACTGTCAGGTTATTTCTCAAAAGAAACCTTACAGGAAAGAAGGGGCTGGAAAGAAGTATTCAAAGTCATAAAAAGCAAGGACGTACAGCCAAGATTACTCTAACCAGCAAAGCTATCTTTTGGAATGGAAGGTCAGATAAAGAGCTTCCCAGATAAGGAGTTCATCATCACCATGCCCTTATTATACAAAATGTTAAAGGGACTTATCTAAAAAAAAGAAATTGATCAAAACTATGAACAGTAAAATGACAACTCACAACTATCAACAACTGAATTTAAACGAACAGAAACAAAAACAAACTAAGCAAGCAACTAGAACAGGAATGGAAGCACAGAAATGGAGATCACATGGAGGATTATCAGGGGAGAGGTGGAAGGGGAAGAATGGGGGGAAAGGTACAAGAAATAAGCAGCATAAATTGCGGGTACAAAGTAGATAGGTGGAGGTTAAGAATAGTATAGGAAATGTAGAAGCCAAAGAACTTATATGCACAACCTATGGACATGAACTAAGAGGGGGAACTCTGGTGGGAGGGAGAGTGCAGGGCAGAGGGGGAGAAAGGGTGGAAAATGGGACAACTGCAATAGCATAATCAATAAAATATATTTTTTTAAAAAGGAAAAAATTATTTCTATTTTTAAAAACCTTTAAGCCACTTCAGTAATGGTTTAATGAACCAGAACTTAATAACAAGTGATTTATGTGGCTGTTCTTTCTGTTTATTTACTAACCTTCTTTGAGTTTTTAAAATATAATTAAATGTTTTTTAAGTAACAAAAAAAGAAATAAACAGTAATTTGTAGAGTATTTTCTTTGTACTCGGTTCTATGGTAAGGACTTTTCATGCATTGTTTTAATTTTCACGACAAACCAATGAGATAGAAGGTAAATATATACCTATTTTATTGATGGGTACTTCATGAAGTATTTGTCCATATTGCCATAAGATGTGCTGGTATTCATTCTTCTAGGTTACATTGGCCCTGGCTTTCTGGCTAAACAAGTACATATATAAAAGTATAGTCACCTAATTTCAAATTGGGAATCACAACCTTAAAATACAAATGAAACTGCAGTGAATTGTTTTAAAAATTTAAAAATATATATGATTAGAAGCTAAAGTTTGCTGTCATTTTACTCAGAACACTTTATTTAAAAGAGGCTCTATCTATTACACTGAAGGAAAATCTGGGCTTGTCAGTTTATTTTCACAAGTCATTTACTTTTATCTTCTTATGTTTAAGTCTTCAGGTTCATTTACCATGCCTATGTTGTCAGAGTTTCTTAAACAGTAATGGAAGAAACAATTTCAATGGTAACTTATTCAGAATCATTGTGCAGAAGGTAATGGATTTAGGGATTTTCCAATATATTTATTAGTTGGAAGGAACACATAGGTAAGCCATTTGATGTTTTTAATGGAAGCACATGTTAAGTCAATTTTTAAAAAATACAACCTCCCTTGCTTATTTATGGGCTAAAAGAGAGAAGAGTAACTTGTATCAGTATTATAACATGTAAATTTTTAAATTAAATACACAGGCATATTATTTCTAGCAATAAATTAGAGCAAATTTCTTTATAAAACTTTCTTGCATAAAAACTAAAACTATAAAGCAAGTGGTTGTTTTCATTTATACTGTTAGAAAAATGCAGGTGACACCTCAAGTATGAATAATGAATAATGAAATGCGTACATCCTTTTGAGAAGGCAGTATAAAAAATTCTAACAAAATTTTATACTTTTATATTATTTACTATTAAAAGCCCAATTCCAGGAATATTTAATACCAAAATGTTTGTATATGATCACAAAATATTATATGTAAAAGACATCTCCCTCAGCATTGTTTTAGTGAATAATTGGAAATAACTAAAATATTCATCAATAGGAAAATAGTTCAATACTTGACAATGATTTTAAAGAATTAGCTTTGTATCTATGTACTTCCCTAAGTATCATCAAAAACATCCTCAAGAACACTCACTCTTAGAAATCCTCGTCTATGCCAAGAAATAGAAACATGATCATACTTCATGATTTGGAGAGGAAATTATTATGATAATTTAAGTGTTTCTGATGTAGATTAATCCTCTGGTCATTATGTGAATAAAACACTTTGTGAGCAAACATAAGGGCTACTCATTTCAAAACTAGCACAGAAGTTTAGAGAAGGTCACTTCTACAAAAGGGTTACTTGAATCAGCCTAAAATCTAGAAGCTCAAGGCCACCAATTTCTAGCTTGAATGCAGTAACGCACATCTCAAAAGGCAATAAAGTGGGTCACAGAAGTGGATTTCTTCTTTCATTAGACATGATGATAAAAATGACATATGCAAATTACATAGAGTGATAAAACTTATGGAATTAATTTAAATTGCCTTAACAACTGTTTTTCACTGTAAGACAGAATGTTGAATAGAATTATTACAGCAGGAACAAAATTCTCATTTAAGAAAACCATCTCTAAAGTCAGAAACTAGTTTTTTCTAAAAAACAGAAAATGCATGTTTGTTTTGTTTGTTTTCCAAGAAGTCATCATCAAACTATACATATATAAAGGGGTATTTTTCCCCTGGTGGTCTTGGAGGACATTCATGTTAGACCAGATCTACATAAGTTTAGTCACTGAGGACTTTTTTCTGGAAAAAATACTCAATCTTATATTTCATTCCTGAAGGGGACTCAGAAAATTTGACCTTAGTAATTTATCTTCAGAATAATAATCAGAGCACATATACAAACACATATTTAAAGCCTTGTACTTGGCATTTTAAGAGATGTGACTTTTTCTTGCTGAAGGTGAATCATTGAATTTTTGTAAAATACTGTGAAAGACTCAGCAGGTGGTTTTGTTTATACTGATGTTGTTGTTCCACATGGGATCCCAGATGTATTAATATCAATAACAAGATTGATAACTAATACAAAGGGGATACCTACACATGTGTACTCTTCTTTGGCCTTCCAGGGCCATTATAGAGAAATGAAAACCATTGCTGAGCACTTAGTATAACCAAGCAAACCAAAGCTCATTTCCGTGGCACCTTGATGTATGACCCAACAATTATTGTTGAAGGAAATAGTTTTTTATTTATAAAACTCCAATCTTAAGGGCAATGAGAACACTTCCTGCTTGGAGTCCTGCTCTCTCATGAGACCCAGCAGTACCCCTGCTACCCAACAGGATATAAGCCAAAACCATGCCCAGATGTTCCCCATATCTTTACCTGCTCTTAAGCTAGCTGTGCAAGCCAGTGTCCATCCCCTCTGGAAAGTGCACTTTGGGTTTCAGAGTCACCATCTTGCAGCAGCTCTCTCCTTTAGGATCTGGGTATATTGTCTCCAGCCTCCACTTAGTGGTTGAGGCAAACATGTGGCCATGTTACACTGTATTATGGTGGAGTCCAGGGAGACACATGTCCCAAGAGAGTGGCTTCTCCATATGTCCTTAAGGAAAGCAGAAGTTTGCATTCCTGGTCACAGTTCAGTTCAGCTGCAAGCACCTTCCACGAATCTGTGCTTGGTTAGGCAGGTCCCCTCACAACTCCATCAGCTCTCTCCTTACACATTTTCCTCTTGCTTGGTTTCTACCTCCTCTTTCAGACCTCATGACAGGATTCCCTTTTCTTTCAGCTGACCCTTATTTTAAATGCTTGGCTCAAAACTTCCTATGTGTCCTCATAATCTGGCCCCTACTATGATGTAATACTTTTGCCAGTTCCCCACTATCTTTTACCTTCTTTCAGCTGCCCTCTTTAGTCAGGGCAAGAGTTCTGCATGACTCAGGGGCATCTGCCTCCCCTGGATATGTCAGGAGTCACTAAACATGCTGCAAGTCAGGTACACCTTTTTCCTGGGGCGGCCTTACAACTAATAACTTGCTATTAAATAAAGTATCTTAACCACCATATCATCCACTTTTCTCTTCCCTCAATCCAGATTTGTGGGTGTATATTCTCTGCTGTTTTTCAGGGACCGCCACTCTGTACCCTGTTACATCAGGATGTGTCAGGTCCTGTGCTAAATTCTATCCTTGTTACATATTTTAATTTTCAAATGTAATAATCTGCATAGAAGCTAGTAAAAATTAAAAGAACAAAAAGAAGTGTGCTAATTAGCAAGTGAAAATAGAAAAGTTTATGTAAAAAAAGAATGTGAAAAAATAATCACAAAAGAAAATGGAAATATGAAATTAGTTTTTGGAAGTATAAATAGAAGAGATGAACTTTAGTGAGGAAAATATATAGTAGTTTTAGTTTTAGTGAATAAAATATGTACAGATTGTTTTTCTCATAATTTTTATAATAGTAAGTGGTGGAGAATTACCAAGGTTCTAGTAATAAAAATAATAGAAATAATAATAGCAGCTATTTGTGTCTACTCTGAAGCAGAAACTGTGCTAAGAAAAGATAAATGTATTGGAAATTACTGCTGTAGTAAAATCATATGGTACTTGTCTTTCTCTAACTCACTTCCCTTAGCATAATACCTTTAGGTCTATCCATGGTCTCACAAATGTAAAATTTTGTTCTTTTTATGGCTGAGTAATAAATAGTTCATTGCATACATGCAAAACAGCTTTTTTATACACTCGTCTTTTGATGATCACTTGGACTGCTTCCATAGCTTGGCTATTATAAATAATGTTGCAAGGAACACAGGAGTGCATATATTCCTACAAATTAATGCTTTAGTTTTCTGTGGATATGCACTTAGCAATGGAATCACTGGGTCAAAAGGTAAAAAAGGTGAAGGGATTAAAAATTGTAGATTGGTAATTACAAAATAGTAATAGGGTTGTAAAGTATTGATAGAAAATATAGTTAATAACATGGTGATAACTACTTATGATGCCACTTGCTTACTGAAAATATGAGGGGAAATACTTTGTAAAGTATATGATTGTCTAATCACTATACTGTATACCTGAAACAAATATAAATAATATTAAATGTAAACTACAATTTAAAATACTTCTAAAGATAAAAAATATATATTTTGGATGGCCGATTCCAAATTTTCAGATTATATAGCACACACAGTAGAACACTTTCTTTTGTCTGGAATGAATTTATTAACTTGAACTAGCTGACTGAGAGGGATCAGAAGAATCAGCTACAATTCTACAGAGGCAAGATCAAGAGAACCAGAGAAGCACTGACCTACAATTCTAAACTTTCTGTTTTAGCCTTCATGGTATACCACCCAACATAGCACCTAGGATGCCCTGCAGGAAACAAATTTCCTACAGTAACCCTCTGAAACTACACACTTCTTGCATTGTTCCCTTTGGATCTCTCAGTCCTTTCTCCCAAGGTCTTGAGAGTGTGTTCTCTTTGGCAGGTTGTAAGGCAAAGCTCACCTGCAAATAAATTGGAGAGTGTACCTTTAAACTTCCCAGTCTCTGTGGTACAAAAAATCAAGTTAGAAAAGTGGTTGGTGTGGGTGGACTGATCTACAGTGTCTGCAACAACTGTGAAGTATTTTTGAATCTTAATGATTTAACATTATTGTATAATAGTTTACTTTATATGTACTTTTAGCAGCAATGGATACTTGTCTCATTATTTCTATATTTGACTATTCTTCAAAGTAAAATTTCTCTGTCAAGGGCACTTTCTTGTACAATTCTTGCCAAGGTGCCTTTTGATTTGTATTTCTTTCTTTTTACCAAAACAATATATAGCTCCACCAAAATTACCTAATAATTTTTATTTCCTTTCTCCCTTACCATATCTGGCTATTATTCTTTTAATAATTTTTAACAATTGGAAAGAACAAAAATATCACTTTATTTTAATTATCCTTTATTTGTATTATATGTTCCATGATATATAGCTTTCTATAGTGTATTCTATACTTTTTCCATTATTTAAAGAGCGTGTATAAATTAAATGTTATGGGAATTAAGATTATTAACATAATTAGTAAATGCTTCTGTTTTCCATAAAGCAGTAATGGAGCTTTTTTTGTATTGAAGGACGTTATTTACTCCAAAAAACTTTGTTTTGTGAGTGCTTGGTCTACTTTTAATAAATTTTACTCTCTCTGGCCTTGCTTTCAAAATGAAATTATATCATTCTCTAGGCATGTTTCTTTTTTCATACATTCTCTACTTTTATTAATGTTTTATAATCAATTTTGTATTAGGAAAGAAAAAATAAATTTAATTACAAAAGGATGAAAAAAAGTAAGTTGGATTTAGTAAAGGTCTAGGGCTTTCTCTAAGTGTCAAGTCCACAAGGTATTATATTTAGGATCTTGGGGACTATTTAGTACTTGGAATCTTGGGGACTATGTTCATCTTATTTGCTGGTTTTTGACTCTAAAATAATTAATTTTTTCAAAAGTAATGATTTTTCTCATGGTAGGAATATTACCAAGGTTTATGGGGAAAAATATAGCAATAGAATAACACATTAATCATATATTCAAGTAAATAAACTTGAAGAGAGGTATAATAAAATACTCTGAATGTAACACAAATTCTGAAAAAGGTTGCTTTTCACTATTTATAGCCTCATCTCCTTTTGAATACCATATAGAAAACTGCTGTGTGTTGACCATTAGATATGCAATACTGAGAATTGAAAGCTGATTATAACTTTTTAGGAAAACCATGTGACTTATAAAGCAATAAGAGAAGTAGTTATAGTGATAAAGTATATTTTGGGCTCACTGTTGGCAAAAATGTGCATATGAGCAAATACAAAGGAATGAAATATGGAGTCCTACCCTTGAGAAGTTCTCTTGAATAGCAGCAGATCTTCAAAACCACAGGCATCGGCATAAAAGATTGTCAAAAAATGAACTTATGAGTGGTAAACCGCAGGGTATAAGGCTCTCTTCATCATATGTTGCACATGTGGATAACAAACTGTCAAAAATGTCATCTCTAAAGTACATGGGTGGTAAAATACTTGTCTTCAGTGCTTTATTGTTTTCAGTTTTTAAAAACTCTAAAGAGAACTTCCAATCCAAAAAATGTCAGATTATCTATATGGTTTTATTCTTATGGTCATGGTCAAACTGTAGTACTGACTCATCTTTCTTAAAGCAATGGGTTTGTTCGTATACATGTTTCAACCTGGAACCATGCTGCCTTCTGCCAAACTGGCCAGCACAAGTTTTCTCTCTGCCCAGCACATGTCAGATCATATTACCACCCTGACTTAGATTTGATAGCGTGCTTGGCAAGTTTTAAAGTACCAAAAGAGATGATTTGTTACATAAAACTATTTCATTTTAAAAAGAGTTGACACATACAGACATTACCCCCTTGACATTTCATATTGATTGTGAAACAATGAAAATAACATAAGTTTATCTGGAATTTGTGGTTCAATCTTCTAGATTGACTTCTGGATGCATAATCCAAAGGAAATCATGTTTCTAAGAGGAATTCTATCTGAGAAAGGATAGTGAAAGAAAAATGAGACAAATGGAAAAGTAGTAAATAAGTATTTTTGTTATTGTTATTTTTATGTTCTTCTTTTTTCCATAACTCTCAGTCTCATTCCTGTACCCATTTCATTCCTAGACTTTCCTTTGATAATAAAACTTCAGACTTAACTTTCTCCATGGAATTGAAAAAGTGTCGCTGAATTATCTGTGTATATTTAAATATACTTTCTGTGCCAGAAGGTGAAAATATGCATTTTTGTACTTCCTCAAGCAGTACCCCCAAAGCCCCCTTCCCCACTTCCCTTTGAAGTATGTCCTCTGGAAAATGTGCGAAATCCATGACCCACTCTGGTGCAGGCTGGTTCCCATCGCACCAGGCTTCATGTGGGCATGAATTGTACGAAACTAATACATTTAATATTCAATGAACAACAAGATCTTAAAAATTATCAGAGGACATGAATAGCTATTTTTCCAAAGATGGCACATAAATGCCCAGCAGGTACATGAACAGATGCTCAGCCTTACAAATCATCAGGGAAATGCAAATCAAAACCACAGTGAGATCTCACCTCACACCTCTCAGAATAACTATTACCAAACAGAAAAAAAGACAACTAGTATTATGAGGATGCGGGGAAAAGGAACCCTTGTACACTGTCAGTGGGGATTGAAAGGGGTATATTCCACAATGGAAACAGTATGGTTTCCTCAAAAAATTAAAAATAGAACTACTATATGCTTTAGCCATTCCCCTTTTGGGTATATATACAGAGGAAATGATATTATTATCAAAGAGATACTAACACCCTATGTTCATTGAAGATATAGAAAAAATCTGACTGTCCATCTGCAGATTAGTAGACGAAGAAATGGATGAATAAAAATATATATTTTCTCTCACTTACATGATGGAATCTAAAAAAGCTGAACTCATAGTAACAGAGAGTAGAATGGTGGTGGCCAGAGGCTGGACGGTGGGGAAAATAGAGAGATTCTGGTCAAAGGGTACAATCTTCCAGCTTTAAAATGAAACTTCTGAGGATTTGATGTACAGCATGGTGACTCTAATGAACAATACTATATTATATGTTTGAGTTCAGAGAGTAGCTCTTAATGTTACTATCATAAAAATATGTAATTAGATGAAAATATGGAGATGTTTACAACCTTATTGTGGTAATCATTCCACAATATATGTGCATTTAATCATCACATTTATACCTTAAATCTACATGTTATATAAAAATAATATATCAATAAAGCTAGGAAAAAAGAAAATGGATTTAATGTTTACATGAATATATAGTATTTTATATATTATAAGTAACCAAATGCTTAATTTTTTTGTAATTTAATCCACAGCTTTTGCTATTTTGTTGACAGTTTATATATTCATAACTGATTTAAAGCAAAGAATTGATTTAAAGGGGCTGTAAGTAAAAACATAAGAATCTTTCTGAACAATGTAATTTAAAGAGGTGTGATGCTGTAGGCTTTTATTGTTGGATCTTGTTAAATATCTTAGTAAGAATCATGATTGAGAATTTTCTCCGAGCTACCTCATTAAGAATAATTATAAAATAAAGTTACAAATTAGCTTTAGAAATAATGTGGATGTAAACTCTCTAATAGCTTTTCACATTTGTTTTAATCATTGACACCAGCCCTTATCTCTTCCTTTATCCTTTATATTTCAATTATAAAACATATAGACTAATTGGATACTATGGCAAACAAGCTAACCAACAGGAAAAGCCTTTTAGGAAGGTCTTAGAATAACAGATAATAAGATTTTGTAAAGACCCTTCCTCTTCAGTGGTCATTTCAAGACCATGTGCTTGGAGCATCGTAATCAAATTATATAACCCAATTAATGATGACACTAAGGCATCATAAAATATACCTTCTTCCCTCTATGAAAAAAAGTTGAAAATTCTAAGTGCTAACGCTGGTGGAAAAATTGTGGGAAAAATAATTTTTATTTTACTGTTCTAAGTTCTCTGGTTGGTCTAATAATCAGATTAAAATGAGACATTAACAGGAAAAAATAAGCACATTTATTATGAATGTGCAGATAGAAGCTCTAGAAGAATATGGGGTCTCCAGACAAATGAAATGGTTAGGCAGGCTTAAGCACCACATTGAGCTAAGGATAAAGAGGGGCTTGTGGTTTGAGACCTCAAAGGGGAGAAAAGAAATTCACATGGAGATGAAAATGCAAATACTTGGTAAGCAAATATTAGCTGGGCATCTTTAATGCTGGGACACAGAGAGGACTTTGATCAAATGGGTCTTGCTAGGTTCTTCCCTATCACACACTAATTTACATTAAACTGTAGTTATCTATGATGATATCTCACTTTCTTGAACAGGTCCTCTATTTAAAAGTCCAAGTTTTTTTCTGTGCTTCTTTTTTTCTTAAAAAATAACCAGCTAAAAATACTCAATATTCCAAAGTAGGCATAATCTGAGGTGGAAAACTGCTCACTCTCATAATTATAAAGAGCATATCCTATTTTTGAATTGAAATGACCTACTTGCTATGCCCTTTAGTACACGCAGTTCATTTTGCTTTTTTCACTTGTGGTCTAACTTCATGTCTTATTGACTGTAGCTTTAGACAATAAATTTCAGGGGTGAAATTCCTGGGGTTTTTTTTGTTTTTTAATGAGAGAGTCAGTATGTAAAACAAGTTTGTCTTAAATTTTCACTTTTATACATATTTTCCTGAAGTGAATGTTTGAAAAATAAATGGAAAAAAAAAGAGAATAGTCTCTCTGCTGCTGATTGTGACAAGCAAATTGAAAATAAAACATTTTTGCAGGATGAAATTTAGAGAGAGCATTTTATCTTTTGAATGAGAGGATAAATGCCTTCCTATGAGCACTTGACTCAGTGTGTGTGTGTGTGTGTGTGTGTGTGCACAGTGTAAGCTTTGAATAGGAGGTGACTGTGAACATACCGACTAATAATAGAAGACTGTTGTGGTGATTGGCGATTTCAGAAAAATCTGTAACTATTTCTTGATATTTCTGCTTGAGTATTTGGACATCAGTAATTTTTGAGACTACAGTGGGATCAGCAGATGACTGAAAGCACCTTTTATTTGTTAAACCTGAAGTTCAGGGATTGTATTTGCTGTACTAAATTCAAACCAACATAGTGTCTCTGGATTGATGTCTGGAATAGAATTCCAACTTATTTCTGTACAGATCATCAGGGACATTTTATGTCACTGTTTTTAGTCCTAATGAGAATGCGCTTCACAGTCACATACTTAAATAAGATCATCCCTGACTAAGTATTTTAGAAAAAGCGAATGGATTCTCTATTATCTTTTGATCAAAAGACAAAAAAAGAAAAATAGGAGTGGCTATCCCAATATATTTATTCTAAAAATAATGATAATGTAAAAATTAAAGGTGTCTTTTTTTTTCTGCCTGTACATTTTATTAGGTACTAATCTAAGAAATAATTATAGATTTTTATCTCATTTACCCTTGTTGCAATAAATCTATGAGGTAGTTATACTTACTATTATGCCTATTTATATAAAATGAGGTATAAGAAATTAATAATCTGTTCAATATTATACAATTATTAAAAGCCAAAGTCAGGATCTAAAGTTAGGTTTTCTGACTACAAATCACATGTTCTTAACTTCTATACTATGCTAAGAATAAATTCCCTTAACATCTTAAAACACTCTCCCAAATAATTTGAAATGATTAATACTAAGGATTTGATGTGGACATCGGCCTACAGTGACCGCATCATTATGGATGAAATATTCACACAGACTACTGAGCTTGGTGGAGGAAAAGGGACAGCATTGTTTTTTCTCTCAAGGGAAGCAAAAGCCTTTGCCATGACAGGCTTTTATTGGGTTTCACCCCACATTGCCATGGTCCTCATTTACTATGCACAGGTTCACTTTACCTTTTACAGAGAACAAAGGAGCCAATGCTGCTAATCACATCACAGAAGAAGGATATTTGCAAATGAAAAGGCAAAAGTGGTTGAACTGGTTACACTAGTCCTTGGAAGGTTTAGCGTGGATTTTAGGAAGTTACTTTGCAGTAAGTGTTTGCCACATATCCAGGTGAGGGAGTTTTTAGGAAAAAGCAAGACTCAAAGCAGCCTAGGCATATTGCAGGCCTGATTCCCCATGGTAGAACCTATCTGTGGGAGTGGATCCTGTGCATCTTCCAGTGGGAGCTGGGCCCACACCAAGCAGAACGGTCTCCTACAAGGATTAAATGTGTTATTTCTTTTATTCATTGGTCATCAGAGATGATATTCCCTAGTTCAACAAATATAATGAATGATTATAATATATCCGATACTCTGCTTAGTGCTAGAAAATAGTATGGGGCTGGTAAGTAAATAGCTTAATAAACATTTGAATGTTATACAAAAATATTTGTGATCTTTGGTATTATAACAGTTTTGGTATCTGAGGTCTTTGAGTTTTATTTTCTTTAGTCCATTTGATAAACTCGTGAAAGTGCTTGAAATACGTCATTGTTGTTAATAGAATATTGGAGTAATATTGCTCCCAAATAGTCATTCAGTGCAGGCAATTGGATAATCAGAGTGTAAAATTCTAATAGAAACTATAGGTAATTATAACCAAGTACAAAGTTCTCCTTCACTTTTCATTATTCCACTGTTATTGGAATAATTATTCCATAATTCTGAGCTTTCTATGATCTTTTATAGCTACTACCAAAAAATCCCAAATTCCTACAAGTTTTTCTATCCCTGTAAAGGAGAGAAAATAATTTTTTTCTCTACACTTCCTAGATTCTTGGCTGAGACATCAAGTGGGAAAAATAAAAACAACAACACATCAACAGGAGAACAAATAATTCAAGGTTCTACAAAGATATGGGACTCAAAGCAGCCAGGCAATGGAGGCTTATGTATACCATCCGTATAACAGGGTGCAGCCAGGAGGGGGGCCCTAAAAAAGGATTTGGAATGGGATCCAGAACTCAACGTTTCCAGGAAATATTAAGATGTCCTCACCATCCCCCCCAGGGAGCAGGGCCATTGAGAGCTGTTTTGCATAGCAACATTTTTGCAGCTAACCTCTGGAATGGTCATTTAACATATCTATAACCTTTAACTGGTTTCATAGATATGTTAAAAAGCTGTGGCCATGCTTTGAGCCAGGGAGAAGAAAACTTCTACCCAGGCTGTAAATGGGGGCTGGTTCCCCTGGAGTTACAGCACCTGCGTGAGAGCTTGGAGTCTGGGGCCACACCTGCCCAGACTCACTATGGCAGCCCAGTAAAGCTGGGAGGTTATGGGAGTCCCAGCAGGTGTAACTGATTGTGGGAGGAGCCGGAAATGGGGCTGCAAAGGAGGACTGGTGCCGGGATTTAAATGCAGATGCTGCAGCCATTGAAAGGGAAGAACCATGCGGTTTGGGGCAGAGTGAGGACCCCCCTCTTGCCCAGGTGAGAGAGAGCGCCACTCGGTTTTAGTAGAGTGGGGACCCCTGCAGCCAGGTGAAGAAGAAAGACACGTGCTTTTGGTGGAGTGCAGATCCCTGCAGCTTTGGTAGGAGAGGCCCACACGGCTTTGGGGTGCTCCCTTTGGCCGCCTGGGCAGCAAGAGAGACTTTGCCTGAAAAAATGGGAACAAAGAACTCTTTGCCAGTAAACCATGAGAAGGTGCCACATGACTTTGGAGTAATTAAAGATTCTGCCTGGATGGCGACATAGCTGATGGTGCCGGCGGCCTGAAACACAGATGCATGCTTCTTTTCCTGAGATACGGTACCCCAAATTAGGGTGGCAGCAGGAAGGAAGCACTGAGGGCATCTGCGGTTATCCTAAAAGACTTTGATATTTTAATAGGGACATTGGGTCACTACTTTAAGTCTGTACAGGTTTAAATAAACCTTTCCTTTCCTTTTCACAAATCTCTGGCATTGAGAGATGTCTTTCCTATGGCGGTGGACAGGCAAACCCAGTAGGTATTAGTACACCGTCCTTGGGAGTGGCCCCTGTTGTCATATAACAGTTTTTGGTGTCCCTAGGTGGGCCAAGTATTGTCCCCCTTCCTTGGACCTCTGTTCGGTAACATCCTCAGCCATGGCAAGGGATAGTTAGTGATTTGGGGTTCAAAGGGGAGGAAAGTAATTCACAGAAAAAGGAGAGGAGCAACTGTTTGACCTTCCAGGCAGTAAGTCTCCCAGATAAAAAAGTTCTCTCTTAGAATAGCTCCTCTTTCTGGTACAGATGTCCTTTCTAAATTATTTTAAGTTGCTAAAGGGGAAGTAAAACGCTTTCCCTAAGTCTGCAGGCTCTAGCTTGCCTCCAACTCCTCTTACCAAAGTGTCCTATTTTGGGGTGGCACATCCTGCTCTGCTTCATGCTTATGCTGAAATAGCATCAGTGATTCTATTTTTAGACAAACAATCTGTTTCCCATTCTTTCCCTATTACTTGTATATTGGAATGGCATTTCAAAGTTTAGAAAGAAAAAAGGTAGGTTATATTCTAGAGTTTTGTTTTTCTTTTATTGTTGTGAATTTGGTTGAGAAAAAAAAAGGTAGTTTATATCCTAGAGGGGGGAGGTTTTCTCTCTTTTATTTTTGCAAATTATTCATTCCGGCATTCAGTGACTAATTGCTGAGAATCAACTGTGTGACAGCACTTTGTTCTCTGGGAAAACAACTCTGAGGAAGAGACACAAGATCTGCGTTATTATTGAATTTTTGCCGATGAGGAATCAGATATTCATAAATGAATACTAGTTATGAGAGTATATCAGGAAACCTAGGGATCAGAAATGGTTTCTTTGAGAAATGGTTTCTTTTGGCACAAGGTAAAATCTAAAGACGATGTAAATGAATGACGGGTTGAATATAAAGATTAGAAACAAGAAATAAGACAGTACAAAGAGGTCTAGAGGTAGCTCAGGATTTTGCATACAGTGATTAAGGAAAAGGACACAAATCTGTCTGGAATGCTGAGAGCAAGTAAGAACATGGGAATACATGAGACTGGAGAGGAAGAAGAAGGCTATTATCATTTAGGACCTTGTAGGCCATCTATTTTGGTTTTCATCTTAAAACCATATGTGAATTGTATAGACCATAAAAAATACTTTTTACACTATAAGCAATGGCAAAATGTTAAAAGGTAAGCATGTTTTTATTTGTAAAAGTTACTGTGGTTAAATATAGAAGATTAAACTAAAGAGTGTGGCAAGACTGCCTGTAAGAAGAACAGTTAACAAAAAAACTTCTGATTAGGTAAGAGATTGTATTAGTATGATGGCAACAGAGATTGAGAGAAGAAAGTGGATATGAGTTTTTGTTTTCTGTAGGAGTTAAACTCAGGATTTAGTGATGGATTCAGCATAGGAAAGTGGGGAAGATGGGCAGGCTCAAAGGTTACCCAGGTTTCTGAACTATGCAAATGGTGCAAAACTGTGCCATTCACTACACAAATACACACGGGAAAAGGCCAGGTGTGGCCTGGGAGTAGCACCTGAATTTTGCTTTGTGATGTTACATTAAAGGCACCTTTCAAATTGCTAGCACCTGTGTTGTCTGAGTAGGAAATATGATATGCAAGTGATTCTCGTATACGTTCTAATTGTCATGTTAACATAGGGGACGAAGTGAATAGTTTTGAAATTTTACTGAAAATACGTTGGCCTTAAAAGGAAGTTTTGAGAATAGGCTAACATAAGAAGGTTTTCCTGGCTGTTCTCTCTTCCAGATAAGGAATGAACATCTCTGAACAATTCTGGATTGTTGCCTTTGTGTGACCTGTCTGTCTACTCTCTTAAGCTTTAGGTGGCCATAGTAAGGACGATGTATCATAGGTTCAGTGCCTCTGAAACCAGGCATTATTTATCTTTCCAATCTTCTTTTCGGTTTTAACTTTGACCTGTTGTATGAGGTTATTTTTAAAATACATGGCTTATTTTTAGCTAGGTAACAAATTCAAAAAAATATGTTACCCTGAGCATTCCAGTATTTGTATTCATATCTTGTGGTTTAAAACAAATTGGATGAGGGAATCAGGTAGGGACCTGAGCAGTTAGAAATTTGAGTCATGAAAAACAATAAAATTGTGATTAAACCAAAACAGTCAAGGGTGAAATTAAATAGATTAAGGAAGTCAATTTCCAAGGTACAAGTGTCATCAGCTAACCTGTGTTTTCTGTGGCAGATTATCCATCCACCATAGAGAACAGGATCGCCAGGCCCCCAAATTGCTTTTTAGTCTTCACTTTGATCTTCATCTGGATATTTTGCATACTTAATAGTCCCTGGCTATTCCATCCATAATTACTTTTTTCAAAATAGTTCTGAATATACTAGTTATTAAACATTTTTGTGCATTTCAAAACTAATTAATTATACTTTCATGAATGCATCATTTCAAAATAAACACTGGGTGTTATGAACAATGTTATTAATAGGCTATTTTTATGCATATGACTAATCTCTCTTCATTAATGGTGTGAATCTTTAAAGAATTAATTATATTTGGTGGATGCAGAATAGGTGAAGTACTTATTGGACATAAAAACATTTTATTGGGGGATTTGGAACCTGCTGGATCAGTAAAGCTTAGTGGGAGTCATCTAGAAGGTCTGACTGGGAGGAAATGTAGCTGAGCCTTTATTCCTGGGATGTTTCTGCTGGTGAATGAAGAATGAGAACAGACTTCTGAGCAGCTCTCATGGGGGTGTTTATAGTGGCTTGTAGCTGGGCAGATGGTAGTTCAGGGAAAGTTCAGCAAACCTTCAGGACTAACTCTTGCCAGGTTCTGAGGTTATTAAGGTGAATGTGACACATACTTAGTGTAAAGGAGTTGTGAGGAAGATACAATATTTTCCAGTGGAGTGTACTGTGTACTGCAGAAATACAAAGAAGAGACATTGGGTCTACTACAAGTATCCATCCTGTGGCCTGATGAATGCAGCCCAACACAAAATTGTAAATTTACTTATAACATTATGAGAGTTTTTATGATTACATGTAGCAATATATTTAATGTGTAGCCCAAGGCATCTCTTCTTCCAGGGTGGCCCAGGGATGCCAAAAGTTGGATACCCCTGGGCCATAGACTAAGAAGAAAGAAGCTTTTTCAGGAAGAAGTGATGCTTTGCCAGATTCTTGAAAGAGAAATAGAAGTCAGCCAGGGAAATCAGAAAAGGGAGTTTCAGTAAATGGCACTGCAAACATAAACTTGGTTTGCGATGGCTGGAGAATAAACTATGGAGTAGAAAGGGTAAGGGAGTTAGGCAGGGCTGAGGTATGGGGAGTTGAACTTGGATTAGCTGTATAGAGGAGGTCTGTCCGTAAATTTTATAGTAACCAACTGAAAATTTTTTATTTTATTTTTTAAATATATTTTATTGATTATGCCATTACACTTGTTCTATTTCCCCCCTCCGTTCCCCTCCACCCTGCACACCCCCTCCCCCACCATTCCCCCCTCGAGTTTATGACCATGTGTCTCAAGTTCTTTAGATTCTATATTTCCCATACTATTCTTGCCCTCCCCCTATTTTCTACCTACCACCTATGCTACTTATTTTCTGTACCTTCTCCCCCCTTCTCCTTCTCCCACTCCCCTGTTGCTAACCCTCCATGTGATCTTCATTGCTATGGTTCTCCTCCTGATCTAACTGTCCTCTTAGTTTGCTTTTGTTTTAGGTGTGGTTGTTAATAATTGTGAGTTTGCTGTCCTTTCACTGCTCATCTTTTTTACCTTCTTTTTCTTAGGTAAGTCCCTTTAACATTTCATATAATAAGGGCTTGTTGATGATGTACTCCTTGAATTTGATCTTATCTGAGAAGCACTTTATCTGTCCTTCCATTCTAAATGAAAGCTTTGCTGGATAGAGCAATCTTGGATGTAGGTCTTTGGATTTCATGACTTGGAATACTTCTTTCCAGCCCCTTCTTGCCTGTAAGGTCTCTTTGGAGAAATCCTCTGAGTCTGATGGGAACTCCTTTGTAGGACAGGTGACTGTCCCCTTATCTCTTGCTGCTTCTAGGATTCTCTCCTTCATTTTAATCTTGGCTAACGTAATTATGATGTGCCTTGGTGTGTTCCTTCTGGGGTCCAACTTCTTTGGGACTCTCTGAGCTTCCTGGATTTCCTGGAAGTCTATTTCCTTTGCCAGATTGGGGAAATTGTCCTTTATTATTTGTTCAAATAAGTTTTCCACTCATGGCTGTTCCTCTTCCCCTTCTGGTATCCCTATAATTCGGATGTTGGAACGTTTAAAGATTTCCTGAAGGTTCCTAAGCCTCTCCTCATTTTTTTTTTGAATTCTTGTTTCTTCATCCTTTTCTGTTTGGTCATTTTTTTCCTCCTTCTGGTCCACTCCTTTGATTTGAGTCCCAGCTTCCTTTCCATTACTATTGGTTTCCTGTGCATTTCTACTCATTTCAATTAGTTTAGTCTTCATATGTTCCTCTAATTTGTGACTAAAATCAACCAGTTCTGTGAGCATCCTGATCACCAGTGTTTTGAACTGTGCATCTGAAAATTTGGGTATTTCTTCATTGCTTAAATTTATGGGCTCTGGGTCTCTGAGTTCTTCTTGAGCCATGTTTTGATCTGTTTGTGCCTATTATGTATGAGGAGTGGAGCCTTAGATGTTTATCAGGGCAGGGCCACCCAGGTTTGTGATGCTGTATGTGGGGGCGGGTTAGAGAGAGGCCACCCAGGTCACTGGTTTGTGATGCTGTATGTGGGGGAAGGGTCAGAGAGGGACAATGACGGTCCCCTCTGCCACTTCCCACCACTGGGGCCTGCAAATTCTTTCTCAGTGTTCGCTCCTTCACTGGTTTATCTGTGCATGAATGTGCGACCGTGGTCAGCCCTCAGTGGGTCGCCCTCTTCTCCACACCTGGGATCCGCCCATGGCTGCTGGCACACCTGGGTCACGTGCCCAGGTCAGTCCGGTGGATCTTTCCTGCCCAACCCCACTCCGCTGCTGGCTTCACTCCTCTTACTGGCTTGGCTGAAGTGTTCATTGTTGTCAGACTTTCGTATAGTTCAATTTTCTGTGGTTTGGCTGCGTAAACTTTGTTGTTTTAAAACTTGGTTGTATGAGAAGGCACAGTGCTTCCACCTATGCCTCCATCTTGGCGGAAGTCCAACATTTTAAATATTTGTATCCAACTCTCTTTTTTACTTCTCCTTTATCCTGCTTGCTCCAAAAAGTCATTGATTATATATCTGTACCTCTACTAATATTTATATACAAATATACAACTTCTTTTACTATCTTAAATGATGATGTTCTTAACTAAGGCAGTAGCCTGAATAGTCCTAAAAAGTTACTTCTCTTTGAAATACAAATGGAAGATACGTTTGGTAATTTAAGAATTTCTTCTAGTAAGAAGTGTTTAGAATTTATTTACTCTTTCCTCACAAATCATCTCTGCCTCCTGGTTATCCTATTTCCACTCCCATATGTATTTCCTTTTTAATCTAATCACATGTGCTAGTGAATTTCTTAAAGAAATGATTCCACATACACCACATTGTATTAAACCTGTATTGTTGCTTTTATCTATGTTCAAATCTTCCTCCCTGAGATCCTTGAAAAAAGGAGCTGTTGATTTTGATTCCCATCTTTAGCACGTAGTAGTTGCAATAGTAACTCATGTACAGTTTGACTCAATAAATACTTGTTGAGTGCAAAATAGAATAAGAAACTATGTACATAAAATATTATAAAGACATGGAAGAAAAGATAAGTTCTGATTGGGATTTGGGTGAGTGTTCATGGTAGAGGTAAAATCTATTTTCACAAACAGAAGCAGATATTTGCCAGGTAGGTGTAAGGGCAGAAATTAATCTAGGAAATAAAACTTTCCAAAAAATACAAGGCATCATATTGCAGCATGAGTAAGGGATCTGATGTGACAGGAGGCCATAGTGCTTAATTCCAAAGAATGTGGAGACCATAACATCCTTCAAAATGTTATCCCGAATGATTTAGTTCAGAAAAATCTTTAAATGATGAAACATCCTTATTTTTGTGCCAATAAATACCATTATTTTGGCAAAAAAAAAGTGACAAAACAAAGATGCTGGGAGATAGCTGACGATACCATTGAAAGAGTGACATATAGTGAGCAGCTGTGCTCTATTGGGAGGGGGGTGAGGGAGAGGAGATAGTGTTATGAGTACCATGTATTTTAGATTCAAAAATACTGTGGCTTGGCTTGAATATTGACAAGGGTGAAAGATTGCAGATCTCAGTGATTCTAAGCTTTATTTGAGAGAGCACATACCTTACAATATAGAATAGTTCTTGATTATTCATGCCCATGTGCATAATAAATGGAATTTTCATAAATAAATAAACAATATACCTCGGAATCATCTCCCAATTAACACACATGCTGGGGTGGCTTGAGGCCAGTTTAATTCATGCTGCTGTCACAGGAATGCCGCAAGTACATTTACCTGCGGAACACACCCCTGTCAGGATCACCAGTACCTCCTGGGAGATTGCTGTATGTCTCCAAAGTCAACATTTGACATCTTGCAAACAAAGCCTTCACATTTTAATTATCATGAATATCATAGCTTATGATACAATTTATATGTTTATTATCCTGAGATCCTTGGCAGCGAATTAGTATTGTTTGAAGTAATGAATTAGCCTTCAGTACTGATTGGCAGGCACTATTTTTGAGGTTTGCTCAACACAATAATAGACTGTCCCTAAGTAATTTGTATTTACTTATTTTAAGAAACATATACATATGTTTTATATCCTTTCCAAGGGGCATATGTTTTCAAGTTAATGTGTTAATATTATGATATAATTTCAAATTTGTTATAAGGATTTGACATATTTTTCTCAAATTATTTGGTGATATATCTGCTATTATATGATGCTATTTATATCTGTAAATCCTCGCTAAATATATACATGTATTCTTTCTTCCTTTCCTTCTTCCATTTTTCTGATCTGCTTCCATTGATGACTCTATACTTTTGACTCCAGACTGGCAATATGAGGGTAAGATGACAAAAATAAAAATTCCAAACAACCTCATGAACATTGCTTGTCTGTCTTTGTTTTATTCTCTTTAGAACATTGTTAACATTTTATTAATTCTTTTTTAATTAGACTCTTGATCACAATTAAAACCCAATTATGTTTGTTTCTGTTGTAAAGCTTTAATTACAACGTATCCTTGTTAATCATTTCTTTATGTTATTTCTTTGGGTTAAATTACCATCCCATTATCTCTGTGCTGAAGGACTTTTGCTCTCCCATGGTCTATGCTGGTGTTTTCTCAGTAATATTTGAATACTTTTATGATATACAAAGTGACCATGTTATGACGTAGTAAGCAATCTCTGTGGCTCATGAATTTTTTAAATAAAAAGTTGTTAAAAGTAATGATGCATAATTTGATTGTACGATTTTTCATTTTAAGTGTCAATATACATCTCAATAAATTTGATCTCAGAGTGAGTGCTCCTGTAGTTGTGACTTCTTACCCTCGGTTGTTTTCTCTCTTTAGATTGCAAACTAGCTAGGGGAGGACCACCAGCTACCATAGTTGCTATTGATGAAGAGAGTCGGAATGGTGAGTGAGCTTTATGTTTTACAAGTGACTTATCTAAGAGGGATTTCCTCTAATTTCAATGCTCTGTTTGTTATGTGCGGAAGTACTAAATAAAAGTGTCAACCCAAATTCACAAACAGCTCCCCTTGATTTCTCCCTGAGAAGAGTTTAAATATGCCATTTTTGGGTAATGCTTTACTTGGAGTATATTATGAGAAACTCTAGATTGTTGCTTAGTTTTGATTGTGAAGAAGTCATTTGATTCAGTTCAGTCAAGGAATGCATCCAGACACTGGATGCAATTTTCTTTGTCAATAGGCAGAGTTGACTATTATGCGTAAAATCACTTAGTCATCTAACTGAAATACATTACATTCATCCAAAGAAGTGAAGTACAAGGTAAGCCTTACACTGCCTACTTAAATTCACTATAATCTGTATGGATCAGGATCAGTAGTTTATTAGACACAGCAATTAAGAAATTGTTAAAGGGAAAACTGAAAGTTCATGGGAACAAAGACTGACTGAAAGTGTAGAGCACATCAAAAAGTGTGAATGTTCACATGGATTGTTTGCCATTATTAATAACTAATACTGAATTCATATTAAGGTCTTTAAAAGGATAACTGTCCTCATCAAAACAAAAATAGACATAATTAGAACTTTTTTCATAATACTTTTTAGCATTCCTAAACTTTAATAATGTATGAAAATATTTAAAGATTATCCTCTACTAGGTGGTCATGAAATAATAATTTCTCTTGACTGCTGGTTTCTAGTTGAAACCATTCTAATTATGGAAGGGTTCTCTGTGGCTTATTTTGTCTACTAATTCTATAATGAACCTTTCATTCCTCTTGTTTGATTTGTAATTTCTGTCCGTTCTAAACATTGTGTTTTTCAAATTTACATATTTCTAAAATGAATTGTCAAAGAACATAGTTTTTCATAGAACTCAACCTACATATATTTTGAAAACTTCCATAATATACATAATACCTGTATTATTCACTTTATTATGTATTTATTGTTTAGTATTAAAAACATTCCTTTACTCTTGAAGAATTGGAATAAACTTTTTTCCACATCATTTAGAATAGGTCAAAAATGTCAGCAGCTTTGCTGACCTCTGTTTTAACAAATTTAAATATTATACTAAAATCTTGTAACTTAGTCACAAAAATTTAGGTTTTTTTATTTTTAAAATGTCACTATTAAGCATATATTGAGAAAATTGGAAGTAAGTTCTGAATGTGTCTGCAGAAAAGGAAACATATATAAAATACTATACCAGAAAAAACTTTCTGCCTTACACGTACAATTATGATTTATTTAAGGTTGACTATTTTTCTGTGAACAAATCTGTATTTCTAAATGTTCTACAATGAAAACAGTTTGATTTTTAAGCCAGAGATTTTTTTAAATGACAGATGACCAAACTATATTTTACTTCTACTGTTCATCAATTCCCTTGAACATATAAGCTGAGCTGAGCTAAAGCATTGAATTCAAATACTTAATTTTGTTTTAATGTGTGATTCTATACAGAACTTATTCTATCAACCTGGTAACTATAGTCCTGAATATAATGATATTTTATTTGCTGTTATGTTGATCAGATCCCACTCTTCACAGGATCTCAGGAACTCTACAAGGATGTTGCCTGTATAGTGGCATATTGTAAAAGCTCAGTGTTTTAGTTTTAGAAGAATGTGGCATGATACAGTGCAGTAACTTGTCCTTTAATTGCCATATTTTAAAGAAACTGCTAACTACTCAGAATGCTGCCAATTCAGAGACTAAACAGTTTACATTTCTCTTTTACATTAAATTTCTGATATAGGGTGATTAAATGGACCTCTGCCAGAAATTATAATGGAGTATGTAATCATCCTTATCTTAAAAGTCCAAAGGAAACAATACATGAGAATGTCATTATATAATTTTTTTAGGCAATTTAAGAAACTTCCTAATAAGACTATCAATCTAGTACTGCTCTTGAACTCTCTTAATTTCCTTTTTTTGCATTTTAAATGGTAGTAATAAAACACGTGGGTTTCTTAGTCTAACAGTATAATAAACACTCATTTTTAAAGGTTCCAGGGCTTCTTAAAAGTATGTCATAGCAAATAATTTTTAAGCTTAACTAGTAAGTTTATTGAGTGTCAACTTGCCTTCATCTTGCTCTATTGTTTTTTACTACTAAACAGTTGTGTTTATAAATATATCCTCTACTAAATTATAGCTTTTAAATAATTCAGTTTTTTTTTAATATACTCAATTTACTCATGAAAATCACTGAGGTGCTCTTATAGATTGTCCATGACTTGTAACATACATCTGCATCTTTCAACATTTTTACACCCCGTAGGATGGAAATAATCTCTCTTTTTGTGAATATGTATGCTAAATGCACTTGCACATATGTAAATGTTTGAAACAGTTAAAAAATGAAGAGGTGGAGATTTATAAACTTCATTATCTGGGTCCTATTAGATTTTTCCCCTCATTGATCAGTTTCTTCAGCAACGTATTGATAATAATTCATTATATCATCCTTGGTCTCAACCAAAAGTTCATTTTTTAAAATTGTACTTTTATCTATTATGCTATTATAATTGTCCCGATTTTTCTACCTTTGCCCCCCTTCACCCAGCACCCTCACTTCATCAGGCAACACTCCGACATTTTTCATGTCCATGGGTCATGCCTATAAGTTCTTCGGCTACTCCATTTTCTATATTGTACTTTATATCCTCATGGCTATTCTATAACTATTTGTACTTTTTAATCCCCTCACCTCTTCACCCATTTCCCCACATACCCCCCCATCTGGCAACCATCAAAATGCTCTCTGTATTCATGATTCTTTCTCTGTTCTTTTTGTTTGCTCATTTTTATCAGTCATTGATAGATACATATTTCTTCTATTTTATTGTTTGTTCATACTTTTGATCTTTTTCTGAAATAAGCCCCTTTAACATTCCATATTCTAATGACTTAATGATGGTGAACTCCTTTAGTTTTTTCTTGTCTGGGAAGTTCTTTATCTGCCCTTCAGTTCTAAATAATATCTTTTCTGGGTACAGCAATCTTGTCTGTAGGTCCCTGCTTTTCATGACTTTAAATATGTCTTGCCAATCCCTTCTAGCCTATAAAGCTTCTTTTGAGAAATCAGCTGACAGTCTTATGGGAGCTCCTCTGTAGGTAACTAACTGTTTTTCTCTTTCTGCTTTTAAGATTCTCTCCTTATCTTGAATTTTTGACATTTTAATGATGATGTGTCTTGGAGTGGGCCACTTTTCATCCATCTTTTTAAAAAAAAACTTTATTTATTTTAGAGAGAGGGAAAAGGAGGGAGAAAGAGGGAGAAACACTTCAATGTGTGGTTGCATCTCATGTGCCCCCTACTGGGGAACTGGCCTGCAACCCAGGCATGTGCCCTGACTGGGAATCAAACCTGTGATCCTTGGGTTAGCAGGCTGGCACTCAATCCACTGAGCCACACCAACCATTGATGCATACATCTTGTTTGGGACACTGTGTTTCCTGGACTGACATGTTTATTTTCTTCACTGAATTGGAGATATTTCATTCATTATTTTCTCAAATAGATTTCCAATTTCTTGTTCTTTCTCTTCTTCTGGCATCCCTATGATGTGAATTTTGGTGCTTTTAAGACTGCTCATACTATCATCATTATTTTTGGATTTTTCCCCTTCTTTTTCTAATTGGTTATTTTTTGCTTCCTTATGTTCCAAAACATTGATTTGAGTCTTGATTTATCCACTCTCCTGTTGATTCTTTGTAAATTGATATTTATTTTCAATTAGTATATTCTGGATCAATTAGTGAATCTGGATCTTCATTTGTGACTGGATCTTTTTTTATGCTGTTGAATTCCTCAGTAAATTCTGTGAGCATCCTGTGAGCATTCTGTGAGACACCTGTTATAGGTGTCTTGAACTCTACATCTGACAGATTGCTTATCTCCATTTTTTAGCTCTTTTTCTGGAGTTTTGATCAGTTCTTTCATTTGGGCCATGTTTCTTTGCCTACTCAATTTGGCAGCCTCCTTGTGTTTGTATGTACTGAAACTGCTTTATATGTATAGAACTGCTTTGACTCCATGTCTTGGTAGTGTGGATTAATATAGTAGATATCCTGTAGGGTTCAGTGGCACATCCTCCCTCCTCACCCAAGATGGGCACTTGGTGCACCCTTTTTGTGGGCTGAATGCACCCTCCTCTTAAAGTTGAGCCTTGGTTGTTACTGGAAGATCAGTGGGAGGGATTTACCTAGGCCAGTCAACTACAAGAATTGGCTGTGATCCCTTACCATCAACCTCTCCCCTCTGTGGAGGATCAACTGTGCAGGAGCAGGGCGAAAGTCTCTGATGTGGTCTGTAGCTGACCCTGGGGTTTCCTGTGTGGTACTGGTGAAGGTCAGCTCCAACCTGTGTTTTGCTGGGGGCATCTTGTCTGAGCTGTAAAGCAATCTGAGGTGGATGCTACTTTGTGATGTGCTTGGAGATTCCCAGGCAAAGCCAAGCTATGAATCTAGGCTGGCTGTTGCTAGTATGGGGCCTGGGTCTCCCTAAGGCCAGCTGTTGCTTGTTTGAGAGGATTTAGGAAGTTTTGAAGCATGAGCCAAGACTAGCCATTCATATGGAAAAGCAGTTCAGGTGGGCCCCTAAACTGGGTGGGGTGGAGTTTCTGAGGATCTTCAAGGTGGGCCAAAGAGTATTAGACAGGTTGATAGAGTCTCAGATATGACACCAGCTTGCTAGCTCTGTGTGGGGAGAGCTTAGAAAAGAAAGTGGCCTCTGCTCAGCTTGTTGCCAGGCATTTCAGTTTCTCCCTGTGTACCAGTGGGGCCTTTTAAGCTGCTCCCAGGTGCTGGAGCTCAGAGGGAGTAAGTCTGAGTAGGCATGTCTGTCCTGGGTGAGTTCTTTAAGAGGAACTGCTTGGAGCTCCAGCAATTTCCTCCATTGATTCAATTTTTGCTGTTTTTTGCAGCCCTAGTTGTGGGGATTTATCTCCCCAGCACTGGAACCCTGGGTTGGGTGGCCAGGTGTGGGGCTGGGACTCCTCAATCCCAAGATACCCTTCCAAATTTTTATCTACCATAAGTGAGTGTGGGACCAGCCCATTCTGCATCTGTGCCCCTCCTACCAATCTGGATGGATATAGTTTCTTTCATTCCATAGTTGTCAGACTTCTATTCAACTTGATTTCTGGTGGTTCTGGTGTTTCTGAGTTGTTCTATATTTTGGTTGTAATTTTGATGTGGTTGTGTGGAGAGGACAGCCATGTCTTAAGTTTATTTTCATTACAACAAGCAAAGAAAGCAATTTTCTTTTGTAAGGACACAAAATCAACACATAAAAAAACATATGTTGGTTCCTGACGACTATCAGAAAGCACTCGGGCTAGTATATAGTGCATGTTTAGTGCATAATTACACTTAAAATGGAGAAGATATACAGAGAAACAGACTTACAACATATCATTTCATTTAATAAAATGAGAATTTCTAAAAATTCTTTCTGAAGAATGTACATATATTCAAATCCTGCATGTAGAGGGGTATGGCAAGTTTATTCATAATTGCTAAAAATTGGAAGCAAGCAAGATGTCTTTCAGCAAGTGAATGGATAAATAAAATGTAGTGCATCCAGGCAAATTCAGTGCTAAAATAAAAGCTATCAACCAATGAAAAGACTCGGAAGAAATTTAAATATCTAATTACTAAGTGAAAAAAGTCAATCCGAAAAGGCTACACACTACTACATACTGTATAATCCCAGTATGTGAATCTATGGTAAAAAAAAAATGACTGATAAAATAAAAAAGATCAGTATTGCTAGGGGTGGGCAAGGAAAAGATGAGTAGACAGAGCACAGAGGATTTCTAGGGTAGAGAAAATATTCTGTATTCAAATGATGGCTATGTCATCATACATGTGTAAAACCTATAGCATGCATAACACCAAGAGTGAAACCTAAGGTAAACTATAGACACTGGGTGATTATGATATGTCAGTGTGGGGTCGACCTGCATTGTCAGCCCAAATATACCATTCCAGTGAGTGGTGTTGATAATAGGGAAGGCTAACCTGTGTAGAGGCAAAGGGTATATGAGAATTCTTGGTATCTTTACTTCATTTTTGTAGTGAACCTAAAACTTCTCTAAAAATGAAGTCTTAAAATAATCTATCTGGAAATATATGCTCTAGTTTCACGGGACTCTGAGCTGCTTATGGCATTGAGTTTTTACTGGAAGGAGCGAGGCCGGGAGCAGTTACAGGGAAACTATTTACGGCCTGCTCTGAGCGCCTGCCAAATCAGAGTTCTGGCTGCTTTACAACCACTATGGACTGGCATTCAAACAAGCCTGGGAATAAGTGGTTCAGACTGATTCTCAGAAATTGGATAAATACACAGGCAGTGTTGCATCAAGGGGACCAGATATTGTTTTAGTTATGGCTTGAACACAACACTATGATTATACAGAATTGGACAGGTTCAGAGGCGAAAGGATATCACTATGTGAGAGATTAGAAGGTCCATTCTAAATGTCCTTTATGGATGTAATATTAAAAAGGTATTGTGGATTCACAGCAAATTTGAGAAATGAAAGATGATGCTGAGTGTCTTCACAATTTAAAGGCAGCTGCCAATAAACATAGCCAATTCAATAAAAGTTTTCCTGCCCTTATTAGGGCAATTTTCAGGGCCAAAGTGGGAACTGAGTTGAATATTACAGGCCCTTCCTTACATACTTCCAGGGAGACACAGGAGGTCATATAAAGAAATGATGCATTCATTTGTTCATTCCTTCCCTGGAGTTTCTGTGGTTCATACAGCTAGGAGAGGGAGGGGAGGTATACAGAAGTTGGATTTTCACTTGAAACAGTTATTAAGGGGTATTAGAAATTGGTCCTGTCAGCCTTTTCCTTCCATTGTCAAAATTACTATGCTTGGCAAAGGAGAATATTAAACTTTTACATTGACATATTTTATTCTTTATAGTTGCCAATTTTCTATCTCTCTGATTCATAGTAAGGAGTTAGCCAAACTCTACCCTGCAGACCTCCAAGAAGTCCCCAGTAGATTGACTCACAGTGCTAGTAAAAGAGGTCATGTACTGATGGGAATAAAAAAGATTTTAAATAACCAACATGTCTTCATGATTATTCCCATGGTTCAAAGAGAGATGTGATACAATTTCTTGACATATGTTTTCACAATCCTCCCCTTTACCAAAATCCTCCCCACTACCAAAATATTAAATCGTGTTATAAGACATTAAGGTCCTTCTGGTTGGATTGCTTATGGACATTGCATAAGGGAAAAATCATGACTCCATTTTTTTGTCATTTTATTGTTTTACTTTTCCAAGTCATCATCAAGTCATTCAGTGAATGACTGAATGACTTCATCAGTTATTCATCATCAGTTATTCAGTGAAAGGTATGATACACATTGATGAGGAAATAGAACTTTTCCAATAAGTTACGGAGGAGTTAAATGATTCTATCCAAAATATATCAGCCAATATTAGATCTATATTGATTTTAAAAAACCATTTCCAATATTCATATGTTTTAAACCTCTTATTGCTGTGGCTGTAAGACAACTGTCAGAGTGGAAAAGATTCGGCTCTGCTCATTGCTGCTAAAACAGTATATGCAGGGGTACATTCTGCTTCTTTTCATTTGTGCCAAAGAATCATTTTCTAAAAGGTCAGCAGCTATACTCTTCTGCATCTATAACTCTGAGTTGATAAGTAAATAGAAAACTTTCTAAGCATTAACAATATAGAAGGGTACTTAATTTACTCAAGTCATCTATAATTTTGTTGATATAATCATATATTTAATTTACAATATTCCTTTGTTTATTAAATATCACTAGATATATAACAAGATTGCTGGAGCTAATGAAATGATCATAAAACAAGGAGCAAGAGCAGTTGACAAGGCAGACAGAAGGCAAAAAAGACAGCAAGCAAGGGCATTTTGTACAACTCTAAAGTTAGTGACCCCTCATTTACTGTCTAAATTTCAGAAAGCCAATGTTATTAACAATAATGAAAAGATTCAGTCATGCAAAATAACACTTGGTTTATAACAAATTAAAAACAAAAGAAAAGATATTCTATTCTAATTGTACTTTTTAGTTTTGCTTAAATCCTATATTGTAATCTTATGTCTATTGGAATAAATATGAATTACATAGAATTAAACTATGTCACAAACACACGAAAATTTAATCATAAATGATGTTATAATAAACATTTTTTTTAATGAGAGAATAACTAAATCATAAGTTATTAAAGCAAATAACTGAAGCTAGTATTGATTTCATTTGCAAAAACTGTTGGCACATGGACCAGGGGTTTTGGAGGGCAGAGAAGGAGGGCAGGGATATTAGCTTCTTTTCACTTGTAACCATATATTGAATAGCAAAGAGAATCCTATAATTTTTGTAAGAATGACAGAAAATTCTGTATATTAAAGATGAGTCATTCTCATTTAAATTTTGATTCATTTTAAAAGTTAAACAAGGCATCACTGTGTATCTCATATGGTCTGCAGGCCACCAGAATTCTGATTTCTAATTCAGGCAACAAGTGTGATAGAGGTGAATTAGGAATGATGTAAAAGACAAAGGTTGTTCCAAATGGGGGACAGAGTGTCCATAGGGAGACATTTTAAGGAACAAGGGGTCTTGGCTTTGATTGATTGATTTTTTTGCATAGCCAACACATTTTTTACTTCTAGTTACATACATAATTCTTTAGTTGGGGAGTGAATCCCTGATGAAAATTATTTAATAACTTATGGATGGAAGAGGCACCAAAGTTCAGTTACTGGTGTTAGAATAAAGGTCCTGGGAGTTTCTTCTGTCCAGAACCTTTCTTTTTTCATCAGTATCTACACCTCCTCATCTTCTGAATGCTCTCTTGAGTTTTTAGATCCCAGAATTCCCCTGTCCCCCAAAGACTTTCTTTTCCAAAATGCCATTTTAGCACAAATGGTTCCCTCACTATCACTTCTGCTACTCGTGATCAAATATTGGCTAGATTATTAATCTTTCTTGTTGAGGCAATAGGACTAAGAGCTCTCTTCTCTGTCAGGACACTGGAAATCTGAAATGGGCCACTATAACTTTTGAATAGAGCAATCAGCAGTGTGAAGGCTTTACCAATTACTGGATGACGACAATAATCCCAGGTCATTTGAAACTTCCTTGAACTTAAAATACCTCCTATAACAGTTTTCAAAACCAATAGTGAAATGTCACATATTTCTAACACAAATTGCTAATATAATTCAATTAAATATGCTTGTTAGTGTGCTATATGGATTAATAAATATGAAAGCACTTGGTATCATTTCATCTATAGCTACTTTCTAAAACTGTGAAGTGTTCACTAAGGCTAGCATGTATTTATATTCATATCAGGTGGTGCAGTTTAAGCGAAGGGTTCATGCCTATACCTTAGAACAAATAAAAATGGATCTCTTCATTGCACTCAATAAAAGGTTTGAAGAATCGCCATAGCTATGCATCCTTAAACTACACTCAGCTTGCTTTACATACAAACGGATATTAAATAGAATGTGGGGATATGATAATATGCTAAAGGTGCTTTCTTGTCAACCCCTTCAGTATCAGTCTTCATTTTTGTTTTCTAGAGTCTGCATTTTGCCAGACAGTAATCTTTGTATCTCAGGTCTTAAGTGCTGGCCGGGTGACACAGGACTCTGCTTAACTCAAGGCATCTAGGAAACAAGGCTCTTTCCATTATAATAATATTAAACTATAATCTTTTACCTAATCTTATTCTTCTTGTTGTTCTCCTTCTTTGTTTGCTTTTAAAATTTGCAAATGTGCAAAACAGTGATTTGAATAGTCAGACTTGTGTGCATTGAGAAGATTGCATGTTGTAACAGTTTTGAGTAGGAAAGGAATAGCTACCAGTCAGGGCTGACTAGGAAAATTATCCTTCCCAGTTTCTGTCTTCTACTTGACAATAAAATGGCTGTGTTTAAAGGTAAAAGGAAACCACCTGATAACGATTCTCTCATTCCTTATTGGAAACCACCTCTGACATGCCCACATGATTGTTTCAGTGGTTGTTATTTCAGTCAGTCACTCAATTATTTCATCCATATTTAAACATTTACTTAGTCATTTCTTTAAGATATGCTTACTGACACTTCCCACTCTGTGAGGCCCTATTCTAAAAATGGAGGCTGCATCAGAAAGAAAACAGGCACAACTACTTCCCAGCTGGAGGCAGAGGCAGGACCTCTAGTGAAGAAATGTAAAGCAGAGCAAGAAAACAGAGTGTTGAGCAAGTGAGGAGGCGGTGGTGCTGTTGCAGGTAGAGAGATGTTTTTTTGAGGTCATATGTGAGCAGAATTCTGTGCAAAATTAAGGCTGAAGATGTGAGTTGTGCATTTAGCTAGAAAAGGTACATTGCAGACCAAAAACAATTCAAAGGTTCCAAGGATGGATATTGCTGGTAAGTTTAAGATGTGCCAAAAAGTTGGCTGGAGAAATGAATGATAACGAATGTGGTCAAAGACCTAGAGAAGGTGGATGTTGACTGAATAAATGCAGGTAAGTCAGAAAATTTTTTTATTGATTTGGTAACGAATCATTTGATAGTGATTTCATCCAGCAAACTATAATTTACTAGAAAAAAATTCTCCTTCTGATTCCTTACTCCTTTTTCTCTCACTGTCTTACTTTGCATAATTCAAAATTTGAATAGACAACTGTGTGAATGGATGTTTATAATCTCAGATCATTTTATGATTTCAGAAATGTGCTCCATTTTTAAAAAAATCAGAAAATACATGAACTAATGCAGGTTGGCTTGGTGGTATCACTGCCTCATTTAACACATAATAGAGGATTACTGCAGCCATTCCAAAAATCATTGTATGATTATTTTCAGTCAGAAATTACTACTGAGTATCTGTCTGAGAGTTTGATAGTGTGGTTCTATCAAAATTATAAGCAGTAATTTTTTTATATTACATTGTCTTTAGAAAGGAAAATTCAATGCTCTAGGATTCACATTTCTGAGAAATTCTATCAAACATATTTCTTTTACTTGATTACATGGTCATCTTTAAAGAAGTATGTTTGTTGAAAGTGTTGATTAATATGCTTGGATTTATCTTAATACTTAGGATAGGTGGGCTGTGGACCTTATTAGTAAGGAAGTAGCATCTTATCAATAAGCTCTAGGTTCATTTACTATTCTTAAAAGTTTGTTTTAGGGATGTGAGGACTTTTATTGCCAGCAGTCAAACTAAAAATTATAAATAAAGTAAAAACAAAGTGAATAATTTAAATGCTAGCCTCTATAGTTTATCCCGAAACTTAGAAACAATTTTAGATTTCTTTGTAGTGAATAAGCTTCATGGAACACTGTTATATACAAAGTTTTTCTTCCTACAGTATGTTTGTATTACTGAGGACCAGGTTATACCTCTGCTTAGATTTTCTTCCTGTGATGAGGAGCAACTACGAAAATGAAAGATGATTACTGGACAGACAGGGAACAAAGGGGCAGGTGGAAGAGGGTAAAGGGGGATTAAACACTGATTAAAGGATAGTTGACTTGGGTGGAGAATACAATATGCAAGTGATGTATTACAGAATTATACTCTTGAAACCTATAGAATTGTACTACCCAATGTCACCCCAACAAATTCAATAATAAAAAGAAAGTGAATGTTTTATTTGTATTATTTAAACATTCTTTTGATACCTTGACCTTTACATCTCTCAAATAATGTTCCGCAATGAATAGGTTTTTGTCAGTTGATACCATTGGGTTTTTATAATCTACTGAGTCCCACATGAAAAGTAATTATTTTGATTTCATTTCAAAAAGCCTAATTCTGTTTCAAAAAGCCTAATTCTCACAAAACACCATTTTTCTCCATACCTTTTCCTTTTTCACTGTATTCTACTCACTGCATTTTTTAAAATATTTTATTATTTATTTATCTTTAGAGGGGAAGGGGGGAAGGAGAGAGGGGGAAGGAGAGAGGGAAAGAAACATCAATGTATGTTGCCTTTTGTGCGTCCCCTGCTGGGAACTGGCCTGCAGGGAACCGGCCTGCAACCCAGGCATGTGCCCTGACTGGGAATCGAACCGCAATCGTGTGGTTCGCAGGCCCGCGCTCAATCCACTGAGCTACACCAGCCAGGGCATGCATTTTTTTTTACAGTCAAGGCAAAACAACTAAAATTACATCTGACTTTGAGGAGAATACATACCAGCAATTTGAAATTCAGTAAGAGATCATTATTGATGACTCATAATCCTAATTAAGCTACCAACCTTATGTATGTTTCTGATTAGAAATTTCTATTTTGTATATATTTTCTTTATCATTGTGGGCAAGTGCAACATTGATAGGAAACTGTGTAGACATACCTCTGAAGACATATCTGTTTTTTTAGAAGGCTTCAGAGATTATTTTTGGACTTCCGTTTTATAAAAAGCATGCTGATTAAGTTAATATTTTTTGAGGTGTTCTATTGTATTTTAAGTATTAATGTGAATTTAGCACTGTCCTCCATGGCATGTCTGTCTTGAATTTAACATAATTTTAAAATAACTGACTATTCGTTAAATTAAGGCTCTGGGAAGATGCTCCTGTTTATACTGTGACACAGTCATTAGGGCACAGCACAAATATTCCTGGTACACAGAGTCTGTCCAGAAGGTATCCAGCCATGGGTAATTGAAAAATAGAGGCATTTATTGAAGAAGATGCAAGATACAAGAAACACTATATATGGGACAGTGACACCTCAGTCCCTTTCAAAGTAGGCACTCTGGGACTTCACACAGTTCTCTCATTCTCCATCAGCTACCCCGTCACATTATCCTGAGTCTCTTCAATGGTCTGAAATCTCTTCCCTTTCAAAGATGATTTTAATTTTAGGGAAAGTCAGAAGTTATAGGGCACAATTTGGGCTGTAGGGGGCCTGACTCCCCTGGGTAATTTGATGATTTGCAAAAAAACTGTGCAAGAGACATAATGAAGGAGCAGGCAAAGTCTTGATGAAGCTATTGATTATTAGTTGCCCAGAGCTGGGGCCTTCTGAATCATTTGAACAGTTTCCATGGAGGAAGAATGTTCAAGCTTAATGTAAACTGTGATGCAGATTCGTTCTACTAGATCAGTCATTTTAAATGCAATGGCTACACAGTATACATGTTCACTCAATGTCATCTACCACCTCCACTGACTAGTACAGTGATGTTCTCATTGTTCACACATGCGCATTACAGTCCACTCTCCTTGCCTGTCAGGTTACACCAAAGTCACACAAACTATTCTGGTTATATTAACAATGGCTGGGCTTTTTCTGGACAGAGTTTGTGTATAGAAAAATGTCTTCTGTGAGTTTTAGTACAAAGTAAGGCATACAATTGTATTTGTATTAATAGTGGTTGAGAAAAAAGGGGAATTCCCCATAAATAGATAGAATTCAGTTTTTCTATAAATATAAATCCATTCTCAGGGAATGGCAGGGTAGAATGTAAATATATATAAAATATATGTATTTTATATATATGGAAAATTATTCATTTTAAAAGATTTTATTTATTTTTAGAGAGGGGAAGGGAGGAAGAAAGAGAAGGAGAGAAACATCAGTGTGTGGTTGGCTCTTACACACCCCACACTGGGGACCTTGCCCGCAACCTAGACATGTGCCCTAGACTAGGAATTGAACTAGCAACCCTTTGGTGTGTAGGCTGGCACTCAATCTACTGAGCCACACCAGCCAGTGTTCAAATATATTGATAACAGTCTATACAGACTGGAAGGCAATAATAGTCTCTCTGTATAAAACAGTCTATACATATATATAATAGCCTCTTATACTATATAATATCTATTCTTGATATTGATATAGAATATATTGATATATATTCTGGATATATATTTATATATTTAACTATAAAAATAGTCTAAAAATCTAGCAAGCTGACTGGCATACACACACATATATTGTGTGTATATACATATATACACATATACATATATGTATATTCTATGTATAAATAATGGTATTCCATTATTCTTACTTAAGCATAAAGTGAAAAAGTAAAATACTTCCTTTAAAAGCATTTTGGATCTCTACAAACAATGTGAGATAATTAAAGATCTTTGCAAGTGAAGTGTAAAGTGCAAAAATGCTTCCTATAATACACTGAAATGCTTTTATAAGGAAAAACAATTGATATATTTCTTTATATATACATGAGGAAAAACAGTAGTTTTTTGTAATCTGTGTAATTATAGAAGTGATCCTAAAATCATGCATTAGAATTATGTCTTTGATAAGAAAAAGCCTATGGATGTTTGGGAAGAAACATTACTTTGCTATTTTTTAAATAAGTTAATGGAAAACATTTTTGGGACTACTGAATTTATGTCTATATGTTTGTTTGTTTCTAAATATTATGTGCTGGCACCTATACATAACCATTAGAATAAAAACAGGAACTTCAATATACTTAATTCATTTTTAATTTTTTTCTCTCCTCGGAAAGTATTGCTGCAGCATACTGAGGAGTTAATAATTAGCTATATTTTTATATTCACTTTACTCACATGCAAAAATTGTTTTTCTAGTTCAGCTTTTGCAAGCAATTCAGTATTAATTCACAGGTTTTTTTATTGAAAAATATGAGTGTTTCTACTCTGTTACTCAACTAAGCTCAAAGGTATTAACCTTTCACTTTTAAACTTTAGAGCAAAGAAATAACCATTTATTACAAGGTTCCAGCTCTGCTTTAGAAATCACTAGGTATAAAGTTAAACATTCTTTACATTTTGGGATATATTGCTCCAATTTAAGAAGTTCCAAACATCAATACTTTCTCACATAAAATTTTATGTAACATGGAAATGATTTGATTTTTATTTAATATTTAAAACAACTCCTAAATATTTTGAACAAGAGGTGTTCAATGTAATTATGTTTTCTTCCTAACTTAGTCTTTACTACTCACATTGTATAAAGGGAAGTCCCTCTAATTATCAACCAACCCACTAAGTTATTTTTAAGCTACTCTGCATATTTCTAATATGTATTATTTGAATTGAAGAAAAAATTAATGTTTCCAATATTCTCAATATTCCCTCATATCTCCAGTGGCTCAACTATAATTTTCCAGTGCAAAGGTTCAATAAATACTGAATATTTAATACATACTCGATATTTTAAAGAGCTGATTTGAGTCGTGAGCTGTGCTTTTGACCCAGTAAACTTCATGATGAACAGTGTACAATGGAAAATGTCCAATGATATAAGCTACACATTGGTACTTAGTATGAGTAAACTTCTTTCTAATGGTAGTTTAAATAAGCTTTTTAACTAATTGTTACTGTCACTAAAAAATGATCATATTAAATAATATCACCACTATGGAAGAAAGACCTTGCAAATCAATGAGAATTTTATTTGCGTTACCCTTTAGTAGGTCAAATTTCCCAATTTCCTTTTGCACCTCCTTAAAAATAACTTAAATACATTAAGTGTCATTCCTCATTTTAGTATGCATTAGAACCCTATTAAATTAGTTTAATTATATGTGTATGACCAAACTAGGTGGAGTTGGGAGAAGAAAATGTATTGGCATGTGGATGTAAATATGCCTAGATCATATGTAAATATTTGCATGTTTTACATGGCCAAATAGGTTTTGTAAAAAGGGCTGAGGGTAAATCTTTTCCTTCCTTTCACTTTATTCTAAATATAGACATAGAGATGGAAATAGAGATAGACTTCAATAGAGAGATAATGATATAATATACAAAGAACTGATGGGAAATTTAGAATACTATACGTGTTCTTCCTTTTATAAAGGGCATTTGGCCCTGGAGAAGGGAAAGAGATTGAGATTTTCTTAAAGGAACTCATTTTAAGGTGTAGCTAAACTTCTTAATTTGAAAGTACCATGGTATTATTTATAACTCCATGGTTTTGGAACAATGGTTTAAAGAAGTGATAGAGATTTAGTAAATGAATGGATCAAAAAATTGTGGTACACATACACAATGGAATTCTATGCAGCACAGAGAAAGGAGGAGCTACTACCCTTTGCAACAACATGGATGGAACTGGAAAGCATTATGCTGAGTGAAATAGGCCAGGTGTTGAAAGACAAATACCATATGATCTCACCTTTAACAGGAAGCGAAACAACAAAACAAACAAGCAAGCAGAATAAAAACCAAGACACTGAAGTAGAGAACAAGGGGACAGTGACCAGAGGGGAGAGGGAAGGGAATTTAAGGGGGAAAAAGGGGAGGGATTTGGAGGAACAAGTATGAAGGACACAGGGAGGAGGACTGGGGGGGAGGAAATGGGAGGGAGGTGGGGAGCATGGGGCGGGGGAGGCTGGGATGGGAAAAATAGACAAAAAACTGTACTTGAAAAATAATTAAATAAAATTTTAAAAAATAAAAATTAAAAAAACGATTTAGGAAACACAGCAAGGGTAAGGGTAGATATTTTATTTTAAAAGCATCTTCACTTCTGTGATCCCAGAACTCACCAAGCAGCCTTCTCTTTCCCTGTTTTCAAATTCTCAAGTTCACTCCCTTATTTGAAATGAAGTGCCCACAGTGTTAGTTAATAATTGATTTTATGTTATAAATTAGTTTCTTATAAGGTATTTTTATCCAGCTTGATTTATTTATTGATGGTGAGTTCTAGGCTTATGTTTTTCTTGATTAAAGTAATCATGGAGTACAGAGAGATAATGGCAACCCTACTTTTCCAAACTCCCAAGCCTCTTTCCTCCTTGCAAATTAACACTTGGATTAGGGTAATCCTGTGTATACATTGATATATGTGACAGAAATAAAAATAAAATTGCAGAACTAAGACTTACACTTTACTCTTAGGCTCAGAATAAGAAATGCTGAGGCCCTGGTCTGGTAGCTTAGTTGGTTAGATTGTCATTCGGATATGCCAAGGTTGCAGGTTTTACCCCTGATCAGGGCACGTACAAGAAGCAAACAATGAGTGCATTAACAAGTAAAACAACAAAGCCATGTCTGTCTGTCTTTCTCTTCTTCCCTCCCTCATTTCTCTCCTTCTAAAATAAACAAAAACAAATACAAACTGAGATGAACTAATCTATTACTCATTTAACATGTGCCAAGTACTGTGACTACAAAAGTTCATTAAGACATCATGTCCACCCTTAAAGAGTACTTTAGTTGTGAAGATAACAATACAGATACAATAGGAAAATATTAAGATAAGTAAGTACAAGGCACAGAGTTAATACAGAGCTGAAATTGTTTAACCATCTGGTTGAGAGAAGGAGTAGTAAAGGGAAACTTGGTTAGGAGGGCAATACCTGAACAGGTTTATCAATTTATAGCATCTTTCCCAGATAAAAGGAATAGGGGGGAAGGCAAGATATTCTAGGTAAATAGTCATGAAAAGATGGTTTTTAGAGCACCTCATTCTGCATGGCTTTATGATATTGTAGTTCACATCCCTGGGGCATGTATTAAAAGTACATTGCTAGGTTCCATTCCAGAAATATGAAATTCACATATTTGAATTTGAGACTCACAGATGGATATTTTTATAAGCTTCCTGAGTGATACTGTGTATTTTAATGTTAGAAGACAACTAGGAAATCATGAGTGGCCCAAAATAAATGTGATCAGAGCTAAGAACTGGGTGCCCTTACCCAGAAGAGAAGCCTGGCGGTGGGATTTTTGCAGTGGAGTGCCCTGGGCCATTTGCACTTAGGAGGATAATTCCAAAGGCTCTGGATTGGCCTCTGTAGTTAAGTCAAGGGACTGGTTAGTAGGATGTTGTTTTGATCAAGGAGGTAAATAAAAGAGGAGTTGGACTGCGTTCATTGCAGTAGAAATGAAGAAAGGGGAACAGACCTGTCAGTGTTAAAATACATGATCAAAGGGCCTGGCCAGGTAGCTCAGTTGGTTAGAGTGTCATCCAGATATGCCAAGGTTACAGCTTTGATCCCCAGTTAGAACACTTACAGGAAGCAACTAATGAATGCATAAATAAATAAGTGGAACAATAAATCAATGTTCCTCTTTCTCTCCAAACATCAACAAAAAAAATAAAATATATGATCAAGGAATGTTTTACCTCTTGTTGCCTCACATTCTACTGGACCATTTTCATTTCTCTCTAGCTATAAATATAAGGGACTAACTTTCAATGTCAAATATCACACATCTAAGTTTTGCCAGACTGATGATTTGAAAGAGTGCTATATACTGCTAGGAACAGTATTGTTTGATTTAGAAGAAAAGTTTCAGAGATCTATTGGCTTATTTTTACCTCAGTACAGCTCTGTGAGTCAAGCTTATTGCAAGCACTAACTTTCTCAATTTTTTTTGTTTTAATTGTCTCTGTTTCTATTCTTGTCTATTTCTGGCTGACATATCTTACTTTAAGTCCCTTTGACTACCATAGGCCTAGTGCAACACCTACTGTAGTTCTAGTTTCCCTTACCTCACAAGCAGCAACTGTCTTCTACTCCTGAGTTGCTGTAGTATTAACTGTATTTCCTTCCCATTGTCTCCTGCCTCTTGCTACCTTGCCTGGGATTCACTTTTGATCTACTATGCAGATTAAGGTTTAGAACCATCAATGTTTTCTAAGAGTACCATCAATATTCCTTGCATAACTGGTACCAAATTAAATTTAACCACCAGCACCTACACACACATGTAAGATTTTATAGGAAACTTAGAAACAGTCAGTCATACACACACACACACACACACACATATATGATGCTGGAGACAAAAGCATAAACTCATGAAAGGGAGAGAATCATCAACAAATGCTTATTGTGTACTTACTGTGAGCTAAGTATTGCTATGTAAACTAAAAACAGTAAAATGAATAATTTGAGGAGATTTACAGTCTCATTGAAGAGGCTGAATGTGTATATATTAAAAATATAAATAACATTTAAGAAACAGTAGAAAGAACACAACATACAGAAAAGAAAATTGGATTTGAGCCCAGTTCGACAGCTTACTATAACTTCCTAGAAAGCATTTAGCCTCGCTTACATTATTTATGAAATTGAGGAAATAATATCTATTTTTATGGGTTGCTCTGAGCTAAATAGAAAATGAAGAAATGCATTTATTCAACAACTACATGTTAAATGAGAGGCTCTGTCTCATACATGATATTAGGGAGTAGAGACACATGTGGAATAAGAAAACCCAATTTTCCACTTTCTTGGAGCTTATATTTCAGTGGGCAAGATGAGAAAAAATGCATAGATATAAATATAGTAAAAGATGAAGGAATGAGACAACCAGTGCTAAAGCTCTAAGAAAAAAACTTGGCCTATTTAAGGGACAGAAAAGGTCAGTGTGGTTGGAATGCTGTGATCCAGGTGAAAAATATAACAACAGCAAAAATAGCTATAAAGGTAAACAGGGGATAGTTAATAATAGTTCATTTTATCTCAACTTTCTTTTTACCTATGTGTTAAGCACCCTTTGTATATAAATATTCTTAATACGATAACCCTATAAGGACTACTATTATCCTTCATTTTACAGGTGAATAAATGGTATCTTGCTCTAGGATACCTATCTGGTAGACACAAAATTTGAATTTCAGCCCTGGCTGGTGTGGCTCAGCAGACTGAATGTTGGCCTGTGAACCAAGGGGTCACTGGTTCAATTCCCAGTCAGAGCACATGCCTGGGTTGTGGGCCAGGTCCCCAGCTGAGGGCATATGAGAGGCAACCAGACATTGATGTTTTTCTCCCTCTCTTTCTCCTTCCTTTCCCCTCTCTCTAAAATAGAATCTTTTTTAAAAGGTTTGAATTTGATCATTATGATTCCAAACTTGATGTTGGGAGGGGAGTAGTTCAATTAAAGATGAAAGTGAAGAAGACAGAGGAGGAAGGAGAAAAGAAAGGGGAGGAGAAGCATGAGAAGGAGAAGGGGAAGAAAACAGCTAAAAAACTACATTAAGAAAAGAAATCCAGCAAATATTATATTTTCCGATTAGTGCAAAATTATATATGGACATGCATATATGACGAGATTAGGAAATATAAACATTTACTTACCTTGAGATGACCATAACATATTTTTTAATTTAATTATATTTCAAGTAGAGTTTTCTGTCGATTTCTTCCAGTCCACCCCACCCCGTGCTCCCCACCTCCTTCCCACCTCCGCCTGCCTTAGTTATTGTCCCTGTGTCCTTTATACTTGTTACTCTTTATATATATATATATATATATATATATATATATTTATTTATTTATTTATTTATTTATTTATTTATTTATTTTTAAAGAGAGAAGAAGGGAAGGAGAGAGGGAGAGAAACATCAATTTGCGGTTGCCTTTCAAGTGCCCCTTGTTGGGGGGGCTTGGCCTGCACCCCACGCATGTGCCCTGACTGGGAATTCAACCAAAGACCCTTTGGTTCCCAGGCCCACATTCAATTCACTGAGCTACAGCAACCAGCCATAATATGTTTTTAAAGGGCTTCCGTAGACTAATATATATATAGAATCATGACAGCTCTGGGGGTGGGGATTGGGAGGGTCACAGATAAAACAAAAAAGAAAGTTCTCGCAGACATGAGTAATAGTGTAGTAATTGCAGTTGGTTGGGGGGAGGAGGTGAGTGGAGGTAAAAGTGTATAAGGCGGGAATAGGAAAAAATACAATTAGAATAAATACATAAACAAAACAAATTATGCGTAGGTTTGTGTTTACACATTTAATATATATGATCATGGAAAATATACACATAAAATTTAATAATGCTGAATATCTATAAAGAGGGAGTTGAAAACATGATAGTAAGAAAGAAATTGAAAATAGAAAAATCGAAGAGTAGAAGGGAGAATGTAAAATGGAAGTGACCTTTCTTATCTGTCGTTTGGGTATGTTTTCAAAATATGCAGTGCATCAGGTAATAGGAGCACAAGGATTTGGGCGTTAGATTGGATCACACTATGATACTCTTCAACGTTGCAAAATACGCGTTGTGCAAAGGAATTACCACTTTAGACGTGGTAATGTGGCATTTACCTTATCAGTTGTGAATTATTAACAAAATACTATTGCTTTACAAATTGTTTGCTGCAGACACACTAGGAAGATAGTGTTACTCTGTTCTGAACATCATTTCTTTCATAATTTCCCACTATTTCCAAGTTTTTATTTTTTTATCCCTAGACTCTTAAATAACCAATGTGCAATTCTTCCATTATAACTATATTTTTATATTATTTTCTACTTCAAGAAGGATGTTCTTTTTAAAAAAATATATTTTATTGTTGTTCAATTACAGTTGTCTGCATTTACCTCCCAAATTACACCCCAACCCAGCCAAACCTGCCTCCCTTCCTTGCTTCCCCCCGGCCCCTTGTTTTTTTCCCTGTGTCTTTTATAGTTGTTCCTGAAAACCCTTCCGCCCATTATTCACTTCTACCTCCCCTCTGGTTATTGTCAGATTGTTCTTAATTTAAATGTCTCTGGTTATATTTTGCTTGCTTTTTTCTTTTGTTAATTAGGTTCCAGTCAAGGGGGGAATCGTATGGCATTTGTCTTTCACTGCCTGGCTTATTTCACTTAGCAGAATGCTCTCCAGTTCCATCCATGCATTATAACCATTCTTGCTTTGGTTTTTGCTTGTGTCATATGGAGGCTTTCCTGGAGGGGTCATCTTATCCTAGAGTCCCTCTTCCTTCTAAGTGACAGGAAATAACTTTTGGGTTGATTAGTTTGTTTTTTGCTAATGTGTTTATCATTAATGTAAAAGTTCTATTTAAGTAAAATAATATGGTATTATAATTTGTACTTCTGAGATAAATAATTTTTGATTTGCTAATAAAATAAAGCAAGTGGTGGGAGTGGGAGAAATAATAGGTAAAATGAGAGCGGGCATGAATTAATTATCTTAAAACTGGGTAATGGGTAAACAAAGCATATGACAGTATTTGCTGCTTTTGAATATGTTTGAAATTTTTTTCCTTAAAAAAAGTTAAAGAGAAAAAATGAGACAGAAATACTGGGAGCCTGAGATAAACCTTATAAATTTTAAATTTCCACCATTTGGTGTTCAGGGCTGAACTTAGTAGAACTTTGTAGAACAGCTGAAAAGATTCATGAGAATTATTAGAGTATTCCTGGATATCTTGGGAAAAAAAATGTGTGAACAGAAAACCTCCAGAAACAGTGACTTCATCCAACCAAGGCTTGTCTTGTGAGAGGTGGAAACAGCTTGGAAGGGGACAGCTGAGGGCTGTTCCAGCAGCTCTATGGTGTTACAAATGTCCTATTCTCTTTCTTTCTATTCTGCTCTCCTTAACCTGTGGCCTTTGTCTTTGTGGTCATAGATAGTCATATCTATGACTTTGTGGTTATAGTTTCTATATCTCAAAACACAACTACTTTTCTGGGCTTAAAAGGAAGAAGAATGTAACAAAAAGGAAAGAGTAGCTAGCACTACATAAGGAAAAGGCAACTCTCCGTAACTGACTTTCTCTGCAGCTTCATTGTCCAGAATTGTCATGCAGAATGAAGTTTTAAGGCAATCTAGGACATTTACACTAAAAAAAATTGCCACTCTTCAGTGAAATCAAAGTAATACTTGTGAGGAGGGAAAGGATCGCGTACACTGGGTAGTCAGGAAACGGTGCCGGCCTGAGTCAACCTCTCTGACTATACAACATCCTTAGGCAACTTCTTTCCAAACGTAGAGCAGTATAGCACAATCCTTCCCTCTCGCCTCCCTTGAGAGACACAGATTACTTATTAAGAGGGGACCACATTCAGAGGAGCGTGTGGAAGAAAAATCTGATTGGTAAAAGAGAGGAGCAAGTTATTCAGGAATACAGTTGAGAGATCATATGAGACTGAATTAAAAGAGTGGAATGTTATATAAAAGCTTTGGACATATACCTCACTAGATCCAATGAATGCTGAATAAACGGCTGGATATCAGGAAAAGGTGATTAATGAGAAAGAAATAAAGGTGATGCTAAATGTTGAATTCATGATGAATAGAAAAAGGAAATCTCTCAATTTGTTTCCTCTATAACTTCAGTGATCTCTAATGGAAGGAAGAGAAATCATAATGTGCATCCTTCTCAGGAAAATGATAATGTAATCTCTTACTTCTGAATGCTACTCTTCAATTTATGGAAGGTATTAATGATATAAACAAATAGTATTTATTCAGTGTTTATTTGGGCCAAGTTCCATGCAAACCATATGAACATTATCTCAATTAATTATCACAACAATCTAATAGGAAAGAAAACATATCCTTTTCTTAGAGATGCCAAAGTTACTTTAGGAAAAATAGTATAGCTGTATATAAATTCAATTGTATTGCTACAAAAGAAACATCCTTTTTTCTCTATTCTGTTGCCTCACATACATTATCATTTGTATCCACAGATACTTGAATTTTTGTAGATGAGTATTTGGACATAGAGGCATCTCTAAATTTTATTATGAAAGTAAAAAGTACACTGAAAGAGAAATTTTCTTTGGGGGAACTTTGACTACCATTAGCACTTTTCCCTTGACTCTCTTATTCTCTGTGCCAGAAAAAAAAAATTAAATCCAGACATTAGGATGCCTTTTATTTCTTCTTCTTGTCTGATTGCTGTGATTATGACCTCCAGTACATGTTGAATAAGAATGGTAAAAGCAGACAGCCTTGTTTTATTCTTTATCTTAACAGAAATACTTTTAGTTTTTGCCCAGTGAGTATGGTGTTAGCAGTAGATTTTTCATATATGGCTTTCATTATGTTGAGGAATGCTCCCTTTACTTCCACTTTGCCAAGTGTTATCATAAATGCATGCTGGAGTTTATCAAATGCTGTCGCAGCATCTATTGATATGATCATGTGGTTTGTGTTTTTCATTTCATTTTGTTTTTGTGGTGTATTACATTTAATGATTTGCAAATATTGTACCATCTTTGCATTGCTGGTATAAATCTCACTTGATCATGGTATATGATCTTTTAAATGTATTGTTTGATCTGGTTTGCTAATATTTTGTTGAGGAATTTAGAATCTGTGTTCATCAGAGATATTGGCCTCTGATTTTCTTCCTTTGTTGTGTCTTTACCCAGTTTTGGGACTAGGAATTTGGGAGTCTGCCCTCTTCTTGAGTGTTTTGGAATAGTTTGAGAAGGATAGGTGTTCGTTCTCTGAATATTTGGCAGAATTCTCCTGTGAAGACATTTGTCCCAAGGCTTTTGTGTGTCAGCTTTTTTGATTACTGGTTCAATTGTGCTAGTTGTTACCAGTCTATTGTATGTTTCCAGAAATTTGTCCATTTAGCCCAGGTTGTCCAATTTCGTGGTAGGTAGCTGTTCATAGTTATTTCTTACACTCCTTTGTATTTCTGTGGTATCAGTTTTTAGTTCTCTCTCATTTCCAACTTTATTTATTTGGGTCCTCTCTCTGTTTTTTCTTGAGAGTCCAGTTAATGGTTTGTCAATTTTATCTTTTCAAAGAACCAGCTCCTGGGTTCATTGATCCTTTGAATTGTGTTTTTAGTTCCTATGTCATTTAATTCTGCTCTGATCTGGATTATAGTACTCTTTCTGCTTCCTCTGAGCTTTATTTGTTGTTGTTCATTTAGTTCTTTTAGAAGGAGGGTTAGGTTGTTGATTTGGGACTTTTCTGTCTTCTTTGGGTAGGCCTGTATTGCTATGAATTTCCTTCTCACATAGCCTTTGCTGTGTCCCATATGTTTTAGGTTATTGTATGTCCATTTTCATTTGTTCCCAGATCTTTTTTATTTCTTCCTTGACATCACTGTTAACCCATTCATTATTTCATAACATGTTATTCAGCATCAAATGTTTTTGAGAGGTTTTTTCTCCTTGAGGTTGGTTTCTAGTTTTAAGTCATTGTGATCTAAGATGCTTGATATGATTTCAATTTTATTGAATTTGTTAAGGCTTATGTTGTGTCCTACCACATGGTCTATCTTTGAGAATGTTCCATATGTATTGGAGAAGAATTAAAACTGTCATGATTTGCAGCTGACATGACAGTGTGCATAGAAAACCCTATAGGTTCCACCAAAAAACTGCTTGACCTATTAAGTGAATTCAGCAAAGCAGTGAGATACAAAGACAATATTCAGAAATTGATGGCCTATTTGTACACCAACAATGAACTATTAAAAAGAAACACTGAGATAAAAAGCCCATTTACTATAGCCACTAAAAATTAATCAAGGAGTTAAAAGATCTATACTCAGAAAACAATAGAACACTAAAGAAAGAAACTGAGGAGTATACAAGTAAATGGAAGCATGTATCATGTTCTTGGATTGGAAGTATTAACATCATTAAAATATCTATACTACCCAAAGAAATATACAGATTCAATACAATTCCCCTGAAAACACCAATGGCATATTTCACAGATCTAGAACAGATACTTCAAAAATCTATGTGGAACCAAAAAAGATCTCGAATAGCCACAGCAGTCTTGGGAAAGAAGGATCATAATACCTGATATCAAACTATATAGCAATGCTACTATAGTAAAAACAGTCTGGGATTGGTATAAGAACAGACTTATAGATCAATGGAAGAGAACATAGTGCCCAGAAATAAACCCATCAATATGGTCAATTAATATATAACAAAGGAGTATGGAGCCTACAGTGGAGTAGATAGCCCCTTCAATAAACAGTATTGGGAGACCTGGATAGGTACATGCACATAAATAAATAAATAAACTAGATTGCCAACTTACACTATACACCAGAATAAAGTCAAAATGGATAAAAGGTATAAGTTGTGACACCATAAAAGTCCTAGTGGCAAACAGGCAGTAAAATTTCAGAGATCCCATGTAGCAATATTTTTGCTGATATATTCTCTATGGCAAGGGAAATAAAGGAAATAATAAACATATGGGAATATATCAAGTTAAAAAAGCTGAAGAAACCATCATGAAAATAAAAAGGGAACTGCTATATGGGAGAACATATTTGCTAATGATACATCAGACAAGATACATTTGTTAATCTCCAAAATAAATAAAAGATTCATATGACTCAATACCAAGAAGACAAACAATATGATTAATAAATGTATGAGGGAACCGACTAGATACTTCTTTAAGAAGAAGATATAGATGGCCAGTAGACATATGAAAAAAAAGCTCAACATCACTAGCCATCAAAGAGATGCAAATGATAAAGAGTGAAATATCACCTCATACCTGTCAGAATGGCCATCATTAATAAATCAACAAAAAACAAGTGCTGGTGAGGATGTGAAGAAAAGGGAACCCTAATACACTAATGGTGGAAATGCAGATTGGTGCAGCCACTGTGGAAAACAGTATGGGGTTTCCTCAAAAAATTAAAAATGGAACTGTTTTTTAACCTAGTGTTTCCATTGCTGGGACTACACCCTAAGAAATACCAATTCAAAAGAATTTATACATCCCTATGTTCACAGCAGCATTATTTACAATATCCAAGTGTTAGAAATGGCCTAACTGCCCATCAGTAGATGAATGGATTAAAAAACTGCGGTACATTACACAATGAAATACTATGAAGCAGAAAAAAAAGGAGAAGGAATCCCTATCCTTTGAGACAAGATGAATGGAACTAGAGACTACTACGCAAAGTAAAATAAGTCAAATTAGTGAAAGACAAATACCATATTATCTCACATATGAGAGGAATCTAATGAACAAAATAAACTAATAAGCAAAACAGAATCAGAGACATGGAAACAGGGAACAGACTAACAAAAGCCAGAGGAAAGGAAGGCAGGGGGAATGGTAGGATGAAGGGGAAGGGATCAGTCAAAGATCATGTATGTATGACCCATGACATGGACAACTGGGTGGGTATGGACTGTGGGAATGGGAGATAGGGTGGGATGGAGGAGGGCAAAGGGGAAAAATCAGGACAACTGTAATAGAATGAATAAGAATAAAAAAAAACAAATAAAATTCTCATTGAAATGAAGGCACAATAAAGAAAATAAATCCAGGCTTTAAAATTCTGGAAAGTTTAGAATTTTCAAAGACAAAATATTTTCGGTACTGCCAGAGAAAGCAGAGGGCTGGAAAGAGGAGAATGGCTGAAGGGGGTAAAAGCTATGGACCATGAGCTATTGGCTAAAAGTCAGAAAATGTGGATTGTACTATCAACAGGCATCAGGAACTAGGGCTTCAGGAACTAAAGCCTGAAATGAGTATCAAAACATTCTCTCTTTTTACTTCCCATCCTTCCTTTTCCTGCTTTTCCTTCACTGTGATGCTCATTCTCTCTGTCAAATTAAAAAATAAATAAATCTGTCATTAGTGAAGGGAGACTTTATTCAAAACACTTTTTGCAAGAAAGGAAGTATTGCAATAAGGAGAATCCTCTGACTATAAATCTATAAGCCTTAGGCTAAGAGGATTTTTACCAAAACAATGTTAAAAGTGGGCTGAAGAGGTGGCATGATTAGATAATACATCAGAAAATAAAAACATATTTACCCTGCAGCTTATTATTTTCAGGAGGAGTTCTGTGTAAAACAGTCTGAAGATAGAATTCAGGGGGAAGGAACCAATTAATAAAAGTTTTATTAACAAGCATTTACTACAGTTAGTCAGTGAGGGTAGAACAATTTAGCTAATCATGTACAAGACAGAGCATATGGAGGGTCTGTGTCCACCCTTGGCGTAGGTGAAAAAGGGTGTGTGCATGATTCTCATCTAAGTCATGGGGGAGGGTGGGTCTGTGCAGTAGACCATCGCCTGGAACACGGAAGGGTGAAGGCAGTTCTCAACATCCACTGTTTTCCAGGATCACAGGCCTCAGGTAATACTCAACAACATCTTCTATTCCAGACAAGGGTTCTCTTTACAGCTGCTCTCCCCAGACACACAATTTTAAAGTTATGTTCAAAAGCAAAAAATATCTATCGATTTTCTTCTACTTTAGAAAATTCTAGGCAGGGATTTCAAGATGTTATGTGCCAATGGCTGTGCTTAGTGAAAATAAGGTACTTTAATGTATAACCTGGTTTCACATGGTTGGGTAGGAGTTGGAGGTGCCACAAATTGTCTCTTCTAAGATTTATTTCCTTAGAGGACAGAAAGTCATCGGAGCTAGTCAGATAATAAATAATGTTGCACAGCCAAAGGCGATGACTATTGTAGTCCACCATACCTTGTTCCTTTATGACCATTCTGAAAACTTTACTTTGAATCATGTACAGTTGGGAAATGATTTACTGAGCCCTGAAGATTCATAGTATCTGCCTCAACATCTAAGAGTCTTTAACACTTGAATGTCTCAGCACATCTCTCCACTGGGAGTGGTAGAGGTCTTTGTATCTCTCACTTCACTGTGCATGGAGATGAATGTCTGTTCATGTTGACACATCCTGCTTCCTCCATTATTCAAGGGGCTCTGTGTGACACTGACATTTGAAGCTACTCCTGGAAATAAGGTCCAACTTGAAGTCTTTTACTGTACCTACGATACAAAGCTTTGCTGTTATTGTAGTTATCCTGCTCCTAATGGGAAACAGGAACAGCTGTTTTTTAAAAATCTATAATACTGCATGTTAGAGAAATAGTAAATGACACATTCCTAAATTTGAAAATCATGGAATTTGTAATATAAGCCGGGATTTTATTATGCACTTTTATAACTAACTCTTTTCAAACATGTAAATTAGATTCTCATTTGGTTACATATGATTTCTCAATAAGATTTTTCATTGTTCTATTTGCAAAAACATTAGTAATGAACAAATAGGTATACTTCAAAATTAAAAGAAAAAAATCAGAATTCTGCATTTCCAAAAACCATAAAAAGTTATGCTGGGGTCCCTTTGAGTTTTACAGAACTTAATCGCATTCACTGAACTGAATTATGAGGTTTAATTTTTTTTTCAAATAAGCATTTGGGGACTTGGAGTCCTTAAGAAATGGCCTTAATTTTTTTCAAGTATACAATGTCCACAGATTCTTTATTAGCAAAATGGGTTCTAAAGTAGTAAAAACCAGTCACTAACTGAACATTCCTTGTTAAATCTTCTCTGCACTGCTTGAGCCTGAAAAATAAAAATAAAAATGCTATGGCTGTTTCTAACTACACTGCTTTTCATACTTTTCCCTAGCAATATTAAAGAAATGTGATCATTTTCTTTTCTTAACTTCTTTAAATGTATTACTTTATAAGCATTTACTCTATAAGCATGAAACATGGGATGATTTCTAGGTAGTAGTTTATTTTATTTATTTTAATTGAATTTATTGGGGTGACATTAGTTAATAAAATTACATTGGTTTCAGGTATGCCATTCTACAATATATCACCTGTGTGTTGTACTGTGTGTTCACCACCCCAAGTCAAGTGTCCTGCGATCACCATTTATCCCCACTGTACCTTCTTCTAGTCTCCTCTCCCCCAGCAATCACAAGACTCTTTTCTGTATCCAGGAGTCTTACTTTTTTTTTCCTTTGCTTAATCCTTTCACCCTTCTCACTCAGCCCTAGACCCTTCCCTCTGATGTCTGTCAGTCTGTTCTCTGTATCCATGAATCTGTCTTATCTCTGTTAGTTTATTTTATTATATTGCTCATAGAGGTAAAATCATATGGTACTTGTCTGTCCCTCACTGGCTTATTTTACTTAGCATAATGTTCTCCTGTTCCACCCATGCTGTGACAACAGGTAAAATTTCCTTCTTATTTATGGCCAGGTGGTATTCCAGGCTGTACCTATACTACAGCTATTTTTAGCCACTCATCTACTGATGCACACTTGGATTGCTTCCAAATGTTGGCTATTGTAAATAATGCTGCAATAAACGTAGGGGTGCATATATTCTTTCAAATTAGTGTTTAGGGTTTCTTCAGAGAAATTCCCAGAAGTGGAATTACTGGGTCATAAGGCAGTTTCATTTTTAACTTTTTGAGGGAATTCTATACTGTTTTCCACAGTGGCTGCACCAGTCTGTATTCCCACCAACAATGATGAGGGTTCCCTTTTCTCTACATCCTCACCAACACTTGTTTGTTGATTTATTTATGGCAGCCATTCTGACTGGTGGGAGGTGATATTTCATTATGGTTTTAATTTGCATTTCTCTGATGATTAATAAAATTGAGCATCCTTTTATATTGGCCATCTGTATATTATACTTCTTCAAAATAGGTAGTAGTTTAGATTTTTAAAAACTGTGTGGATTGTTGAAGAAAGAACTCAGAACTTGAAAAAAACTAAGTTTAAATTATTAATATATCAGTTTCTAACTGTGTGAACTCACCATTTTTTTTTTGCTACCACATGGGGATAATTATTGTCCAGTGGATTTTGCTAAGAATTTTAAATATACTAAGAGCCAGGCAGAGAAGATTAATAGTTATGTAGTAACTATTAAAATTCAATGTTCTGTCTTGAACTTGTCCTACAAAGTGCCCTCCTTCTTTGAAGTCATCTCAACTGCTACCACTTGGGAATTCTGTTGTGACTAGTTGGATAAGCTATACTTCCCTCCAAAGAAACTGATTGCAGAGAGCAGCACTCTTTTATATGTAGATGTAGTTCCTAAAGCTCACACTTTGATGAAGACCATTCAATTGTCAGTAGGGAAATATGTGCTGGCCAGGACAGGCTAAAAAAAAAGTTGCTAAAGCAAACCATCTGGAATCTCATATAGTTCTTGAATTCTGGGAAGTTATTTCACTAATTATATTTGGGGAAATGTCATCTTGGGGCACTTGGGTAAAATATTCTCTCCCTGTTTCATGTCTTCACAAACATTTGTTTGATAAAGCCAGAAAATAAGTAAACTGGACAAAGTCCTTCATTTAAAATCTTCAGTAAATGTTTTTCTACTTTTACTACTTATTGAATTCTTTGGCGGTAGTTCATGAAAATAATTCAGACATTCTGATTCTGCAGATTAACACAAGGGGGCCCATGGTTCATTTTAAATTTTTACAGCTGATTCTGGAATGCATTAAAATGTAAAAACTCTTGTTTTCACATCTTCAGTATAGAGTTGAAGATATAGCTAAATGCTAACGTATAAAGTTCTTATAAGGGAAAGTACAGACACATGCATATGAGGATGTCATATATTAATACTTTGTATTGACAGTCAGGTTTGTTCCTCTGGCTCTTGATCACTTATTATTTCTCCACAAGAAAGTGCAAATAGTGCTAAACATGTTAGAGTAGCCAAGGCATAATTTTCATGCTGCCCCACTTTGAATTTCCTTTTCAGGATAATATTTGCAATGTATTTAATTACTATCACAGGTCAGTTGCTGAACTAAACATTTCACATAGACCACCTAGGATGCTATTTTCCTCATCTAATACCGAAGGAAAAGTGAAGCTGGTAGAGTTGGGGATTATTGAGAGAATACACCAGCTCACAGTCTTTAGTGGGGCAAACAAAGGCTGTCAGCCTGATTCCTGCCAATTTGAAATCTTGATCTCCTTCCTCTAAACTTCTCATTCTCTTCACAAATCAAATAAAAATAAAATCTAACAGCTCTTTCTTTTATCTCAATTTCTAGCATCCTTCTTTCTTATTTTCTCCATGGTGGTACTGTTACCGAACAGAGATCCAAGGGGGGGGCAATATTTGGCCCACCTAGGGATGCCAAAAACTGCTACAGAACAGGGGGCCTTCCCAAGGACAGAATACTAGTATCTACTGGGCTCTTCTGTCTGCTGCCAATTGGAAAGACATCTCTCAATGCCAGAGATTTGTGGAAAGGAAACAAAATGTTTATTTAATGCTATTCAGGCCTAACGCCTCCACTAAAATATCAAAGCCCTTTAGGGTATACACCTACCCCCACACAGCTCCCCTCTCCCACTGTCCCAACTCCAGGTACTGTAAATCAGGAAAAGAGCACACGTCTGTGTTGCAGGCCACTGGCACCCTCGGCTGTGTCACCATGCAGGCAGGATCTCTCTAGTTAATCCAAAGTACTGTGGTACCCTCTTATGGTCCACTGGCAAGAGTCCTTTGTACCCAGTTCCAATCAAAGTCTCTCTTGCTTTTCAGGCCCCGCGGCCAAAGGGGGCACCCCAAAGCAGCGTGGGCCTCTTCTACCAAAGCTGCAGGAGTCCGCACTCCACCAAAAGCATGTGGCTTTCTTCTTCACCTTGCTGCAGGGATCTCCATTCTGGCAAAGCTGCGTGGTTTTTCCCTTTCACTTGGGAAAGAGGGGTCCGCACCCTGCCAAAACCACGTGGCTCCCTCTTTCACCTCACCAAGAGGGGGTCCTCACTCTGCTGAAACCGCCTGGCTCTCCCCTCACCTGGGCAGTTATTCCCTCATGTCCCAGAGCCAGTCTTTTCCAAGCTCTCACACAGGCACTCCTCACTCACGAGTGCAGCCCTTAGTTTCCATTTTGAGTCCAAACCCTTCTCACTCAGGAGAGCAGCCCCTAGTTTCCTTCTGAGTCTCCCAGTTCCATCCTGAGTCCCAAGCCACTCCCTTCTCCCTGGCTCCAAACTTGGCCACTGCTATTTAACATATCTATGAAACCAGTTAAAGGTTATAGATATGTTAAATAATCATTCCAGAGGTTAGCTGCGAAACTGTTGCTATGCAAAATAGCTCTCAATGGCCTGGCTCTATTCGTTTCTTCCCCCTGGGGGGGGAGATGAGGACATCTTAATATGTCTCTCCAATATTCCTATACACTTTGAATTCTGGACACCATTCCAAATCTGTTTTTGTTTTTTTTTTGGGGGGGGGCGCCCTGGCTGCACCCTGTATCACTCTCACCAATCTTCCTCTGTACTCCTATTTCCGACTCCTCCCACGATCAGTTACACCTGCCAGTATTTCTATATTATTACAAGTTTACTGGGCTGCCATCATTAGTCTGGGCAGTTATCGCCCCATGTCTTAGAGCCAGTCTTCTCCAAGCTCCAACTCAGGCGCTGTAACTTGGGGGACCTGCCCCCAGTTACATCTTGGGGGAAGTGACTTCATCCCCTTGGCTCCAAACCTGGCCACAGCCATTTAACATATCCAAGTGACCCGCCAAAGGCTATAGATATGTTAAATGACCATGCCATAGATTAGCTGCAAGGCTGTGGCTGTACAAAACAGCCCTGCATGTTCCTGCTCCATGTGTCTCTTCCCCCAACTCACACCTGTGGGGGGGGGAAGGGGTGTGAACATCTTATATGTCTCTCCAATATTCCTATACACTTTGAATTCTGGACACCATTCCAAATCTTTTTTTTGGGGGCCCCCCTTGGCTGCACCCTGTATCAGTACTGATGCTATGCTTCTCTGTTGAAGGTGTAATTCCTAGCCTATTGCTTATAACAGAGCTTTTGGCAAATGGGAAGAGGAAGAAAGCCTACTTATTAGGGACAGAATGAAATTGCTGTGGTACCTGTATTAAAGGGCAAAAATAACAGAATGGAGTACAATAAAATACTCTACTAGCGTATAACATGTAACTACTAATAAGAATTTATGATATTTTCCTAAAGGTAAGATAATATAATAATGGTATTACTATATCTCTAGATCATAAAGTATATGGAATATTTATATTTCTGTAATGTATATATCTCTCAAATATGTGTATATATGTATGTGTAATATATTTCAGAGATCATACAATCTGCATGCTTACAAATATATGTTTTACCTGAGCAGAGTAATATTAGGAAGGCTTTTATTTGGTATCTCTCTTACTCTTACAATAGTGTCAAACTGTGTAAGAAATGTGAATTATATCAGACTCATATAATTATGTTTAATAGAGTGAAAGAACAAACATTAGCAATTCTTCTGTGACCATCTGAGACATCACAAACATAATATTAAGTATAAAAGATACCCTCAAAATTGTATTTTCTAAATATAAGAACTTGGAAAGACTCCATAAAATTAAAAGAATTATTGAGGGAGATTTATTCCCTTGATTAAGATGGGAACACTAATATTTGAGAATAATGAAAGATTTTAGCTTAAATACCTGTTGGTCAAGAAACAATACAATATGATAAATATACATAGAAAATAAAAATATGATGTTAAGGTGTCTTAGCTCTTCCAGAAGTGAAGGAATAATATAGAAGAGAAATTCAGCATGACACATAGAAAGTTATTATGGTGAGCTCTAGAATTTCTGCTATTTGAGTAGATTATATCACAGATAAAAAATAACCTCTCATTTTTAAAATTAGATTGAATAGTCCAAAATAAGTCTATTATTTTTATAGGAAAAAAACCATCTAACTTTGCATTGTTAATATCTGGCATTAAAAAGTCACTGCTTCTGATTTGCAAAAATTATAACCTATGATGGTTAAATTTTCTTTCCACAACTGTATAGCTTTCTATATTAATTGAGGTTTTATTATTCATGATTCTATTTCCCATTCTGAAAACATCAGATACTTTAGGGTAAAGCTACTCCCTTTTACTCTAACAAAAACACATCGCCTTTCTTTTCAGACACAATTTGCCTCGTGTGCCAATAGTGATCTTAATATATTTTCAACCACCTATATTAACATGAGTCTTGGTAACTACTTTTACTTTACAGAGTGAAATGGAATTTAGGTCTGTCTGAAATACCAGCAAAGCTAATGGGTACTACAGCCATACACATTATTTTTACAACTTTTAAAAAGGCAAAAATGAAGACATTTGCAAACTTAACCCCAAAACAGTTACTACATTACATATACAAAGAAATATGTTTTAAAACTATACATGACAACCATTTTCCAGTATTTTACCTTAGTTAAAAACAATCCAAGTATGCAAAGATAATTAAATTTGATTTGATATTATTTCAAAATTATATTCTATTAATATAAAAAAATATTTGTTGGCTATTTTGCCTTGGCTCATGTGGTTCAGTAGATTGAGCACTGGCTTGGGAACCAAAGGGTCACTGGTTCAATTTCCAGTCAGGGCACATGCCTGGGTTGCAGGCCAGATTCCCAGGAGGAGGTGAGTGAAAGGCAACCACACACTGATACTTCTTCTCCTCTCTTTCTCCCAACCTTCACCTCTTTCTAAAAATAAATAAATAAAATATATTTTAAAATTGTCAAATAGTTAATCTGATTGAACACATACTATGACATTTTTGTAATTTTATGTTGGAATAACATTAGCATAATTTATAAGTAAAACAGCATAAAAAGATACGAAATTTCATATTAACTAATCTTTTAGAGATAAAAATACAGATTTTAAAATAAAATGTACAATTGCATTATGCTGCAGTCTTTTCAAATCAGGGAAAAGTTTTGTTTTAAAACCCAAATTATCAAAATAGTCTGCTATGGCCAAGGTTTCATTTTGATTATGTGAACTTCTTTTATTTTATTTTCAATAAGAAAAGGTTTCTGTGTATGCATTTGTACACAGAAATGTGTGTATGCAATTTTGTTGTTGTTTCCCAAAATAGTCTAATATATTAAATTATTTTAAAAGTTCAGTTTCTTTATTTTTCTGCTTCAGTCTACATAACCATATTATGTTTTTATATATCTAGCACCTCTAGTAACTTTTGACCATGTATTTAAGAAAATACTTAGGCTGTTTTCAGTTGCCTTTTCGCCTTAATGACTTCCTTCATGGTCAGCCAGGTCCAGACTCAACTGCTGACTTAATTGTTCTCTGTGGTCAGACTACTGAGCACCATTCATTGTCCCATTGTTAGTGTGGCTTCACATCCTGTATTGCCTTGATTCAGATTACTAACCACCTGATTGGTCTGGCCACGCACCAAAGAGGAGAGGCAGCTAATGCCGTCTGTGGTGCTACATCCTCAACTAGACTTTAGAACTGTCTTTTCATGTAATCATTAGAGATTATTTCTCTCCTGGCTTTGTCTTTGTTTCAAACTCTAATGCCATTCCAATACCAGGGGACTTTAAAGGACTACTTTAAGCTGTTGGTTGCCAAGGTATACCTCAAAAATATGCTTCTTCCAAGCTTATGAACAATATTTTTTCAGAAATGAATGTGAATTGCACACACTCATATGGAAGTTTTCTACTGAGAACTGAACTACCGAAAAATAAATGGTTAAAAAACTCATGATCTGTAAAAAGCTAAAAGAGCAACCCCATCTGTTCTGCTTACTTCAGACTGAAATTCCCCAGCTTGTTTGTTCTCATAAATATATCACAGTTGATGTCTAGCAACTGGCCAATATCTAGTTTCATGAAAAATACAACCAAGCAGTCTATTGCTTTTATTTTTCAAGGGACAAACTTCCTCATAGAAAAAGACAAATATAAAATGCAGCCGGCAGTATACAATTTTACATATTTTCTAAACATTGCATGTACCTGAGTGCACTCCTTTTGTTACCGAACAAGAGGAGGTCCGAGGGAGGGGCAATACAATATTTGGCCCATCCAGGGATGCCCAAAACTGCTATACAACAGGGGCCCCTCCCAAAAACCAAAATACTAAAATCTACTGGGCCCTTCTGTCCGCCGCCAATTGGAAACACATCTCTTAAAGCCAGAGATTTGTGAAAAGGAAACAAAATGTTTATTTAATGCTATTCAGGCCTAATGCCACCACTAAAATATCAAAGTCCTTTAGGTTGTACACCTACACCCACACAGTGCTCCCCTTCCCCCGCTGTCCCAATTCCGGGTACCGTAAATCAGGAAAAGAGCACACGTCTGTGTTGCAGGCCGCTGGCACCGTCAGCTGTGTCACTGTGCAGGATCTCGAGTTAATCCAAAGTACTGTGGTACCCTCTCATGGTCCACTGGCAAGAGTCCTTTGTACCCAGTTCCAGTCAAAGTCTCTGTTGCTTTTCAGGCCCCGCGGCCAAGGGGGCACCCCAAAGCCGCGTGGGCCTCTTCTACCAAAGCTGCAGGAGTCCGCACTCCACCAAAAGTATGTGGCTGTCTTCTTCACCTGGCTGCAGGGATCTCCATTCTGGCAAAGCTGCGTGGTTTTTCCCTTTCACCTGGGAAAGAGGGGGGTCCACACCCTGCCAAAACCACGTGGCTCCCTCTTTCACCTCACCAACAGGGGGTCCTCACTCTGCTGAAACCGCGTGGCTCTCTCTCATCTGGCCAAGCGGGGACCCTTCATGTCTTGGAGCCAGTCTTTTCCAAGCTCCCACACAGCAGCACCCTCCCTCAGGGGCGCAGCCCCTCATTACCTCCTGAGCTCCCTTCTCACTCAGGTGTGCAGCTCCTTAGTTACATTCTGAGTTTCTGCTAGTTCCTTCTCCCTCAGGAGAACAGCTCATAGATCCCATCTTGAGTCCCAGCTACTCCTTCTCCCTTCTTCCTGGCCCCAAACTTGGCCACTGCTATTTAACATATCTATGAAATCAGTTAAAGGTTATAGATATGTTAAATAACCATTCCTCCAGAGGTTAGCTCCAAAACTGTTGCTATGCAAAATAGCTCTCAATGGCCTGGCTCCATTCATCCCTTCCCCCTGTGGGGGGGGGGGGGGTGAGGACATCTTATATGTCTCTCCAATATTCCTATACACTTTGAACTCTGGACACCTTTCCAAATCTTCTCGGGGGGGCCCCCTGTCTGCACCCTGTATCACTTTCTCAATATTGAACTTGGTTTTCCATATGCTGCCAGTAAAAGGCAAAGAGGTTCATTTTCTCAGACACCTTTTCTAGGAGTCCATTTTCAGTAAATGGAGTCTCTTGGTTTCCTGAGGTATCAAAGGTAACAAAGAAAATGAAAGATTCTGGAATATAGGAACTTTGAATAATTTTATTAGTCAAAATTACTTTTGCTTGACTCTAAAACCGGCCACACTAAACCACATTTTTGAGAGAGAAAAAGTCTTCTGCTGTGGCATCTCACAATGCCCGTCTAGTGTCAGTCTCATCTGATCACTATTACAGTCAGGCTTGTCTGCTCAGGAAGGAGTGGCGCTCTCCCCGCACTCTCCCTTGACGTCTACATCTAAGACGTTTGGCCCGAGAGATTCCCATTTAAACATTCTCCTTCACTGTCATCAAAATGGCCTCACAAAACTGTGCCGTTCTTGATGAGATGTTGGAAAAGCTTCATTATGAGTGAAGTTAACACTATCAGTTGAGGCTTCTTAGAGCTTAGAGACTTGAAGTACAGAGGCATATACTTTTTGTTTTTCATTTAAACTTTTTTTCTAGTTTCCTACCTTGTCATGTAATTTTTTATTATGAGTCTGTTAAACGTTTTATTGATATTAGAGTCACCCCAGAATTTAAAGAAACCCTCTCATGTTCCTTTGAAGAATTAGAATTGATTTTATTTCACACATCTTATCTCAATTTAGTAATGTGATTTGTATCTGATTTATGGCTACTGTTCCTTCTGCTGCTCAGTGCCATTCTGACTGCTGCTTCTTGCAAATTTCCCATTTCCAACATCCCAGCTTTCCTTTGAAGATTCTTCCTATTCCTGTGAACAGGATTAACAGAAGTGTTTTTGTAGAGGTTGCTGTGGGAGCCTCTCCCCAGGCAAGTGAAAGCACTCTAATGGGGAATTCTAATAGGAATGCAGTAAAGGCTGAAAAGTACTAGTAGGTATTTGAGTGAGTCCCTCAAGAGCATGGAAAGGAAAAGCAATCTCCTTACTCTGTGCTCAAAAAAGGCCACTTCTGTGCTTCTCTACACAGGTACTGTCAAACAGCCAGTTTGCAAAAATGCCTCTTATTATGCTCTGTTCTCATGCTAGAAGTATTTCTCTAAAAAAAATCATTATTGCTTTTCTGTTAAATTCAAAGGGCTAGTATCATTTATTTGGTACTATTGCAATAGAAAATTACAGTTTTGGATTGAATAAGCTCCTTTTCCTTTTTAAAGGGGCAAATAAATTTTTCTAAATATTATGGAGAATAAAAACAATAACCCACCAAAATCAGGTTTTAGACAATCTAAAACCTAGCAAGTAGATACCAATTTCTGTATGTGTCAAACCAGATTCCTAAAATTTATTTGATAGAGGGTAGAAGTAAGCTGGGCATGTTTTTAGAGTATTTGACATAAAAGAAACACTAAACTAGTTCATTTCTTACCCATGTGTGTTTTTTTTTTTGAGTTAGAAGGGTCACTTTAAAAGAAAAAGTGAGAAAAAGAAGGGAAAAAACTGGAGGGAACCAAAGTGTTGAATGTATTTCTTTTGGTTTGGTTTTGGTTGCATGGGCGTCCCCGCAGCCCTGTCTTCTTCCGCTGGCCTTACAGTTTGCTTGTGGAGCGCCTCCTTCACCACCACGGTGTGACCCTGGTGGGACGCGCGATTGCAGTGTCACCTTGGAATTTAATTAAGAAACGAAGTCACAAAAGAATGGAAAAAATTAGGAGCTGACACCACCTGATGGGAACTTCCCAAAAAGAAGATCCATAAATTCCTGAAAATGGAAAGACTCAACTAAAATGTTAATTTTCAGTCTTCTCTCTTAAAAAAAATGTTGCTTAATTTTCCACCCATTCTTTGTAACTTGTTATTTTTTTCAGTTTATTCACTTTTCCTGTGCTTTAATAAATCTTTTGCATAGGTTAAGTACTTTGAGGTAGAGCTACAAAACAACATGGAACAGACAAAAATATGTGTTCTTGATCTTTTCAAAATAACTATTTTTGAGGAAATTCTCGACTCAACGTTACCTTTAGTAATATCCCCACCCCTTCTCTTCACATTGAAAACAATTTGCATAACCTTCAACTTCCAATAAAATCACTTTTATAGTACAGTTTACCTTGAACCTCTCTTTATACTCTTTAAAATATTACTTCAAAATCAGAAAATCCTCCCCCCCAAATTATACAAATAAGTAGCAAATGTTATTGTATTTGAGCTTATAAATTTAAAATTGTTTCCATTGGTTCAGTGATTAATTTCTAAAGTAAACCTTGAAACTAACATGAAACAAGTTACAGATATACTCTAGACTATATTTGTAACTTGTTCTTTATCAATAGCAGGGTCTTTAAGCATTTGACTCTCCCAAATTTCTGTTCAAATCTCACTTAACCCTGAACGGATCCTGTGGATAAGAACCCTTAATGCTGCTACTTCCCATATCCCTTTGTTCCCCTTGGCTATTTTTCAGAGTCGAGAATCATGTATTATATACTTCTTATATAGTTTCTTTCTATTAACCTTACTGTAACACATAAAATTCTGGAAGATGACGCCTAATAAGATTGTTCCTCATTATTAGATTATCTTTATGATATTTGCTTGCTGATGCCTATTATTCATCTGCCTGCCTTTCCATCTTGAATCTCAATGCCTGTTTCTGATAGCCGATAAACGTATAGCTGCTTATGATTTTTCTGATCTGGCACCTGCCTAGCAATTACCGTTTAATTCCCATGTACCATCCCTCTGTTATACAAACTTCATTCTCTGTTCCATTTCCTACATTTTGGATTCTGCACCACAAATATTTGCAAAACCGGGTGAGTCCATGTGATGTTCTACCACAAACACATGCTGATCCACATAAATGTAGCCCCTCTGCTTCCAGATAAGCATTCTGTCCATTTCTGTTACATGTCCCAGTGAATTCGCCATTCTGTTTCTGCTTTATCAAGGATGTCAGGCCACACTCTAAATCATGTGCACGGGAGGCATGTCAGAGAATAATGTCATTTTGCAGAGCAAACAGTTTTGGGTCTCCTACACACCAGCTATCTAATCTCGGGAAAGTTATTTAACAGCTCTGAGCTTTTGTTTTATCACCTGTGAATAGTTAGTAACAATGCAGCTTTCTGGTTATAACCTCATAACATATATTGGATGTTTAACAGTGTTTTGTCCCCCAATTTTTATCCTGTGGGAAAGGAAAAATATTTCTTCCTCCGCCCTTCTTAGTTTTTAGCTGCAATCACTGTGATAAAAAAAACAGATTAGTAAGATAATATATATATAAACAGAAGCTTATTAAAATGTATACCTCATGTACACATGGGAGATAATCAGAACAATAAGTAACTCCCCAAATTGGCTTAGAATTATGGATTAAATACCATCTTAATAAGGAAAGGAAAAGGGAATGTGGGCCTCCTAGGGAAGAATGAATGTTTTTTAGGAAAGATAAGTGGACCTTTAGAAGAATAATACTTGGCAGGTGTGGTAGTTTGTGATCAGCTTTACCTGAGTGTGCTGTCCATGTCTAGTGCTGCGCCCAGTTCTGGGGTCCTCTCCTATGATGAGTCAATCTTCTCTTAATTAATGAAATTCCTTGGATCTATGATAATTTAGTTCTTTTTGGAGAATCTGTCTTTAGACAGATAAGCCAAGTTCAGAGAAATACTCTGCCTACATTTGGTGTTTTGTTTTGTTTTTTAAGTGAATATAGCTTGTAATGATCAATATAGTAACGTGGCATATTTTGGAGCGGTATATTCCTATACCCCTTCCTCAATATCTTCACTTCATATCCTCACCACTTTATCCCTCGTCCTTCTAGTCCTTCTGTCATATATACTTGTTTCTGATCTCTGTGTTTTGGCAGATTTATGGGCAGGAAATCTGAAGTCAGTTGACTGAGTTAGTAAAGACAATTTGGCACCTGAATCTCCTTACAAGTGCTCCAGTTAATCTCTTTTTTTAATCCCAATCTCATTCACATTGCCAGCTGGAGTACTTAGTGCCTTCTGCTCCTGAGACCTTTCTGAGAAACTGGGGTGTGTGTAGTGCTGCTTTTTGTTGAGTCTATCCCAGCAGTTACCGTCGTTTCAGTGCTTTTAGCTCCACTAAATAATTTCAACATGAGTTATTATCTCCCAGGTCTTCTTAATTCTGTTGACATCTCTCAATCATAAATACCTCTTTCCAAATCCATTTTTTCTTTTGAGTTAGATTGTTTTGTTCCTATATATAAGGCATCTGGATTGAGTGCTGATAAGCTCACATCTATGTCTCTTATCATCTGGATTCCAAGGAGAGAATTCTTCAAGAATTCTGCATCTGAACCTATCATGAATTATGTTCTGTGATTTCCATGGTGGTGTACTTTAATACATACATCTTCATAACTATGATCCATATTTAATTTATCTATTAGATATAAATGTCATAACAGTACAGACTTACTGAAAATATGTTATTTCTTTAGGAATTCAATACAAAATGTTTTCCTACAGTTCAAGATTTTTATTACATAATTTTTGTTAAATTTTCCTAAAATATTTGTTATAAATTTATTTTACATTTTTTTGTTGAATGAGCATGGAAGAAATTGATAAGAAAGATACAGTTAGACTACACTGTGCACATTTCTACTAAACTGTAATTTGCTCTGTGCTCCAGAATTTATGCAGACCCTAAATACTAGTTATTAGAATTGTGTAATGTTGAACTTTTTTCATAGTGAGTAGTTCATATTCTTATTATAATTTTGGAGTTACAGTGAATATTAAATGGCATGCATTAGTGCAGGGATACCAGTAGGGTGCACCTGAAGAAATATACTCTGCATATCTACTCATAATAACCTTGGGGTAATATCCTTCTTTACTGGAAATTATGCTAATTTTCAGAGAAACTTTGTAATATAATTGGTATATCAATCTTTATCACTTGAACTTGCATTCATATGTCTGAAATTTAACATCTGTTCACATAAAGTACTTGACATTGCATGCCCCTGCTTTTTCAACATTATTTGGTTACTAAAGACAGCATTCAACTTTGCAAGATTCCCTGATAACTTATTAAAAATACATAAATTAGATTTTCATCTAAAACACTTAAAATATTTTAATAAGTATCAGAAGTACCCTGATTGCTACATTTTTTAACTTAACCCCCCCCCCTCAAATATATATAACTGTATTGCCAAAAAAATAAGCTTATTCCCAGTAAGGACCCTCCGGAAGATTGCTGTTTTGCTTGGGAAGGCTTTGTTAGCATTGCAGTGGTGCTCTCTGGGATATTGTGGGACGTGTGCAGTCTGATCCTAAGTAGGATGTTTCATTATTTTTCTATGTTAACATTTGCCTCTGCATTAACTTTAAATTCCAAGAGATAGAATTTTCAGATATGTAGTTTAGACTACTCATTTGGGTATTGAAATCTAAAAGCTCTGTGGAAGTACCATACTCACCAAAGCTCATATGAAAATTAACAACTACTAAACAATAAAAAGCTCAAGAGAAATAAGGTAATTTATTTTTATAACATCTTAAAATCATATTTATAATACTTGTTTGCTGTAGAAAAATTAGAAAAACGTAAAATAAAATCACATGCTATTTCATCATCCAGAAATTTTTAATGTTAACATGTGAATGCCCATTATCCAGACAAAACATTCACTCAATGGCTGGGGCAGGTAGTGTGTAAATGCAGTGAACAACAAAACAATTAAAAACAAAACTATAATTCAGTACCTATTATGGAAAAAATATATATATATGAGCAGTTATTAGAGTAAGCTCTAGATTAGTGAACATTAAAAAGTAGCTATTTTAATATATGTTGCCATTCTTGGTACAAAAAATACAAAATCATAACATTATAAATGTTTATAATTAGCTGTATTAGTTTTATTTTCTTAACATATTGTCAATATTTTGTTAATGAAAATTGTGTGGTATACTTATATGAGAAACATTTCTTTACATGAAAAATATGGTTATTTCAGGCAGACCACTATTATTGATTATTAATTTTCAAATAATTTAAAAACAAGCAGTTCCCAATAGAGCCAGACAACTTTAAAGAGCAATGTATTTACATTAGAAAACAATACACAATATAAGAATTTTTGCACAACAAAAGGTTTCTTCAAAAAGTGTTTAAGCCATCTTCACTTGGCTCAAGCATAAGCTGAATGTCCATTTTATTTTTACAGAAGAAAATTAAGTTTTCAGTGAGTGGATAAAAATCTTTAATTTTTTTCAAATTTATAAGTTTTGTGATACTATTGTCTAAGTTTAATATCAAATTATGAAGTCATAAATTATTAGAATGTCCACTCCACATATAAGCAATATGGGGTTCTCAGGCCTCTGTTAAAGTTTTACACTTCCAATAGAAAAAAAGTTTAAAATAATTGTATAGCATTGCTAATATTTTCTAGAAATATATTTTCTCACATTTAGCACATTTTGATGTTTCTCTGAAAAAAGTATGACTATATTAAAAATAATCATGCTCAATTTTAATTTTATTTGTTTTTATTAATTGGCCAAACAATTATTTGTCCCAGAAAACTTCAGGAAATACCTTGGAGCTTTATATTTTGAAAGCCCATTCCTTAGATTTGAGTTCTTCTTTTTAGGTTTGATAATGGGATGGAAAATTACCAATGATATCTATTCTCGGTGTGTATTCATTCACATAGTTTTTGGCTTTGTTAAAGGTTGATATTTAACAAGTGTAACACACTTTATTTTGGGATAAGACCTATTTGTCCTCTTTGTATATTTTCAAGAGAATGTTTGGATTTTGAGTGGTGAATAACCCTTTTATTTAGGTTCAAGGTCTTTCTTTTAGGTAAGGTTATGAGTCCTCTGTTGTGCTAATGTGTTGTAGTCTCACAATCTCACAAGGCCACTTTTGATTTTATTCAAGTCAACTGTTGCTATTGAACCTCTTAGACACTGCTAGGCTATTATACCAGCATTGAGTTTTTAGGGGCACACAAGCTTTTTTGACTACTTAGTATCTCCTGGTGATCCAGTCATTTCTTCCTACTTTACCCACTGACCTAGATTCCAAAAAGAACTCAATGCCACCAATGAGGATTTAATTGTGCAATCAATTTAAAATCTGCTGTTACTCATAATTACCAACATCTGCTATTACACTTTGCTGATGGCTGGTCAGGATGGCATCCCGTCTTGCTGAGCTCCTTCTGGGCTCCTGACAGAATAGTTAAGTGAGTGATCTAGTCAACACCATACTGAGAATTAATCAGCAGAGACCAACACACACACATAATTCTAACAAAAAAAATATTGTTTTAAGCTGAAAAAAAAACCAATAAAAAGATGACATCCTGTTACCTGATCACTATTCTATTAACAAGCCAGCAAAACTACTGTGTTGTATATGGACCTAGTTTTGCACTTAGAGTTGATTTTAATAGTGACTTTTATTTTGACCACTAATGAAACCTTCGCAGTTATATTTTGAGACAAAGATTTCCACACTCACTGTCTTAGATGAAATTACTATACCATCAATACCATAGCTTGGGTGACTAAACAAAAGACATGTGTATCTCATGGTGCTGGAGGCTCAGAAAGTCCAAGGTCAAAACACCAGCAGATCTGATGTCTGTGGAATGTTTATGGCATATAGATAGTCATCTTCTTGTGGTGTCCTCACAAGGCTAAGAGAAACCATCTCTTTGTGTCTCTTTGTATAAGGGGCATTCCCTTATATGAATTAGAGGCATATAATGAAGGCCCTGCCTCTTGACAATTACTTCCCAAAGACTACACCTCCAAATATAATATCGAGAATTAGGGCTTTAATGTATGAATTTTGTGGGGGACAGGGAATGCAAAGATAGTCCATGGGGCCTACCTAAACCAAGTCACTGAAAATAGAGACTCAAACAAGTTTTCATGGAGACTGGTACTCATTCTGCAAACTCTAGGGGGCTGAGGAGTAAATTGCAGATAGGAAGTGACAATATAATATTTATGTCCACAGTAAGAAAATGCTTACTATGTCTGTAAATAAATTAAGAGGTTTTGTTTTGTGTTTTTCAAATTCTTTGTGATAAAGACAGATGAGATTTTTTTTCTTTGTTCATTAAGTAAGAGAAGTTGGAAATTTTAGTGATAAAATTGAAAAGTTGCATGTCAAAAGGCATGAGTAGTGGGAACTTGAATAGATAAAGCCAGGAACTTTACCAAAAATACCTGATGTAGATACATGTTCTTTCTCACTTTCTAGTTATCTTTGGTGGAGCAGGGGTTTCTTTTATTTATTTGACTATTTTCACATGGAAATGAGCTATTATTATAGAGAGAATTCCTTCTGGATTACAATCCAAAACAAACGCAGACATTCAAATTAATATATATCATTAGAGACATTATATTGAATAATTTATTTAATAAATTATACATACACATTTACTTTTCAACCACAAATAAAATGCATTTGACTTAAATTATTTCCAAAACCAGACTAGCAACATCACTAAAGAAGGAATGAAATAAGAAAGCCCCTCTCTGAATACCTTTTGGGTAGAATTAATTAGGTTCATTCAAAGAATTATCACTAAATTAAAGTGGATTGTTAAAGATCTCACAATCTCAAAAATATTCTACCCAAATAGGCTCATAGTGATAAAGAAATAACTTTTCTTTCATTGAAATTTTAATAAGAAATCCAATTAGTATACAGTTTCTTTCTACAATGTATTACAAACTTATGAATAAAATGTTTCTTTCATTTATATTGCTGACCCAATCACCCCCTCCCCTTTTTCTCCCTAGTCTTTTTTAGGTAGAGCATATTGTGCTAACTTTGTGAGACTGAATCTGAGTATGAAACACATGGTAACTCTGAATTTATATTGCATCTGTTATTTTTACTTTGCCCCTAGACTTGACTGTGATTCCAAGCAACACAATATGTTATCATTTAATTTTATAATATGCCATTTGCACAGTTTTTCCTTTATTTTGCAACAGCTATATTAATGGAGCTGCTAAAATAAGTATTTTTTAAGACAGGCAAAAAGGAAAATGATGCTACCAGTGAGGATTTAATTCTTCAATTATTTTAAAATTGCTTGTTGAGTTTGTGCTTAGATTGAAAGAACTGAAATGACAGAAAGAGAGTGTGGAGAGAAACGCCACTTATAGTAATGACTTAATTCACTGTCCTGAAATGGGGAAAATGTCCATTTTTATGTTAAATGTGAGCTCATTTCACTTCCTTTTGTAGGTAAATTTTTTTGTGTGTGACAATTTGGCTTAGAGAAAGGGGATATATTCTACATTTCAAACTTGGCAATACACACTTTTAACTTTTTTTTCTTTTGGAAAACTAAAATATAAATAACAATCAGGACTTTGGTGCTACTAGGTACCATTGCAACTTTTGGGCATTTACATTTGGGGGTTTACTAGCTTTACTAGCTTCCAAGCTTTGCACCCTAGGACGTGTTTCATTTGTTTTCTCTCCGCAGACTTATACTTTAAAACATTTTATTTTATTTGTTCAAAAGTTTTCAAATCTACATATGCCTGCAAATCAGATTTTCTCATCAGAATGAGACAACCGGTCGCCTTACTATAAGCAAAAAAATTGGATAATTTTGGAGGAGCAGGGTTCTGTGAAGCTCTGAGTGAAAGGTGGGGAGTAGTTAGTAAACAAACATCAAAATTTTTAGGATTTTGTAAAATACTGAAAATATTATTAGGAAAACTATAGAATTGGGCTCTTTATACTTGACTACCTCTAAGGTCCTATACAGAATTCTTTGGAAATGAAATTTGATGTCCAAAATTTGTCTCAGGTATTAGGAAGTATATAATTGCATAGCGGTAGGTGGTCTCTGCCAAGTAGGCGTCTTATTTTTGTCTGTACTCATTTGTTCATTCAACACGATTTCTTTATTAACATCAAATACTCAGCAGGCCCTGTACTACCCTCCATGACCAAAGCACACAGACTACCTAGTTTAAAATTTAGTTCAGCTACTCATTATCTCAGACCAGGAACTCAACTACTTCATTTACTGAGGAAAATAGCCTCCTTATAACATGATAAAAAGAACATAAAACAGATCATGAGTGAAAGTATTAAAGCTTTTAGCACAGGTTCTGGATCTGCATAGATGTTTTATCACTATGCATATTTATACTGTGCTAGGGCCTGGACTTGAGGGAATTTGTTACCATTTACATACAGATGGATCAATGTAAGTTTATTATCACTTTTGAAACAATTTCCATGGCATTTCCTGCAATGCTAATCATTATCTTTATTAGAAATTTCTTCTGTAAGCAATGTAGGAATGATAATAAATAATACAGTGATTTGTGTTTGTGCTACTTGATTTAAATTTTGGTTGAGTTAAATATATATTAAAAAGATGTATTTTAGATAAAATATTATATAAATCCTATGATGTTTAAGTATCTCTAAGTGTAGCAAAAATAAAATGCAAGTAAATTAAGATTTATTGAGTAAGCAAACATTTTGCTAGTTTTATACATGTATTATCTATAATATAACTAAAATATGGGGGATAAGAATTACTATTAGAATGTTAAACGTAAAGATACTGGGGCTGAAACAAACTAAATAAATACTCCAAACAAATACTCTTAAAACAATGATGGAATTAGGATGAGGTAAACTTTGCTAGTCATTCATGCCTTTAGATAAAGTTTTGGATCTAATAAAAATAAATGGTGATTATGGTAATCATTTAATGTTTAACTTCCATACACTACAGTAATTATTGATGTTAACTATTATTGAAATATTTAGTAAGTAGAATCAATGGTTCAGAGCTAATTGCTGCAACACAGCTTAAATCTCTGTAATAAAACTTAATAACATTTTTACCAAATATGTGAAAGATAAATTAGAATAAAGTATTATGTTCCTTGTATGAGTACCACAATCCAAATGTAAATAATCTATATTTTTAAAACATTGTAAAGAATAATTTCTAGGTTATTTAAAATTATGAAAACAGAGCAGTCTGTATAAGCTTAGTTTCCTATTGTTCTCCATATAAAAGATTTGGCAAAATATAAAAACTAATTAAATTTCATTTTTAGACATTTAAATAATTTGTTTTACTAATGAAGGAACTAGGGATCCTCTATCAAAATTGGTGTTCGCTATTTTTCAAATAAGGTATGGCAGAGTCATATGTCATTTGTAGCTTGAGAGGTATTTATTTATTTATTTATTGTGTTTGCTAATCACCGATGTATTTTCTGAAAGTGGATGAAATACCTGAGGATAATAATTAGTTTATTAGCTGATTCAGTCTCGGAAAATTCCTTCTTCTGGGCTGCCGTTAGACCTGTGTCTATTCATCAGCCTCCTGTTACCCGTTATCTGTTCTACCTTGCCCTTGGGAAATGTTGATGGTTGGTTTGATTTTAAAAGCTTAATGGCCCTGGCTAGTATGGTTCAGTGGATTGAGTGCCAGCCAGAGAAATAAATAGTTGCCAGTTCCATTCCCAGTCAGGGCGCATGCCTGGGTTGTGGGCCAGGTTCCCAGTAGGGGATGCTCGAGAGGCAACCACATGTTGACGTTTCTCTCCTTTTTCTCCTCTCTCTAACAATAAATAAAATCTGGAAAAAAAAAAGCTCAATGATCACATAAACTGCCAAGCTAAATACATTCCTATAGAGTATCTAATGACCTGAGAGAAGTTACTCTGGTGACTTTAGCATAGGATATGTGGGGGAGGAAAATACTGTGTTCTCTTATTTGAGTACTCCTGGCTGGATTCATAATCGAATTAACATGAATCAAATTAATAGGAAGAAATAAGCAAATTTATTATGTTTGTACATATAAGAATATGAGAATAAGAGTAATGAGACCTTTCAGGAAGTTAAGGCTTTTATGTCACCTTGAGCTAAAGAGATGAGGTCAGGGTATGGTTTGGGCCTTTATACTGTAGGAGGGTAATTCACGTGGAAATCAAAAAGCAAATGCTTGGCAAAAATGTGTTTGCTGGGCCATCTTTAATGATAGAACAGAGGACTTGAATCAGGCAGGCCTTGTTAGGGTCTTCTCTATCACGTCTAGTTCATAGTAAGCTATAGTTATCTGTGATGATACAAGGGGGAGCCAAAAAAATCCCAGAATTTATTTATAAAAAACTACACACTTATTCTTACATGTTTAAACTTCAGTCACCTTCAAAGTACACTCTATTTGTTGCAATACAACTATCAAGATCTTTTTTACACTGCTCAGAAGAGTTTTTAAATGTGTGAATTTTGATGCCTTTTAGTGCTTTGCCATTCCATTCTTCACCACTTCCACATTGACCAAATGTTTCCTTTTAGGGACTTTTTTCATCTGGGTAAATAAAGTTGCTCAGGGTGAGACTGGGTAAATAGAGAAAGTGAGGCATGGTAGTGATGCCATTTTTGGCCCCCAACTGCTGACACTAGCTTGAGGAGTGAGCAAGTATGCTCATAAATCCCCTTTCATGAAATGGGCAAATTAGTTGAAAGAGTCTTCAAAAAAAATTTCACTGTAGTTGAACACAACCTCTCACAACAACGCCAGCTGGTACACTGATACAGATGGGTTCCTAGAACACTCACCTACCAGAAAAGCCTGTACTAAAAGGGACCAGCCCTCCAAAACATACTTCTGTTTTTTGGGGGGAGGGTCCCCCCTTGTAGATCTCTTCCTGAAGTTGGTCTTCTATCAAAATTATTTTAGACACTTAGAGGGAAGGTCAAAGTTTTTTTCTTGAGTCTTGTTTTTTGAAACTACCAGCTTAAAATATCAATATCCAAAAAGGTCATGTTTTGGGGTAGCAAAATCTGCCCCCACTCAAATTTTACATGAGAAACCCCAGATCTTATTCTGACCCTAAAATTTCTACATTGTGTGTATGGGAAAATCACTTAATATTTTTGGATCCAATTTTTCTTCAGCTATCCAACAGAGGTTGTTCTGAGATCATTTTTCTTTATTTTTAAAAATATAAGGGTTGATCTGTATCTAAACATTAGTTTTTATTCGTAAGATTTATTTTATTAAAATTGGGATACCATTATAAGTGATGTACTCAGCAGATACATTTTATATATATTTCATAAATATACATAAAATTTCATAAAAGTTATTTGATCAATTTTACAATTATTTATAGATATTTTACATAACTGACTATGTAATAAGTTAAAAATTTTAATAGATTTTAAGATAATTATATTTATATACACATACAGAAAATGATTAGAATTCTATATTTATCAATATACTCTAAATTTAAAGATACATTTTTATATACACCATGACTTATATATATATTTCTTTTTATTTGGAAAATATAAAACAATGTACTAATGAAAACATATTTAAAGATACCCTTTTGATGAATTGTTATATTATTTTCTACAGTATGTTGAGAATCCAAAGTCCTATATTAAACTGAAAGCATGTTATTTGAATGTGCACAAAATAATTACATCACTTATTTATTTATTTTGACAGGCACATTAGTGAGTGCTGAAGAAATAACAATAAACTAGAAGTAAAACTTGCATCTAAGTTATATTGTTCTCAGGAGAAAGGGGGTGTGTGTGGGGGGAGAGAGAGCATTATTCTTATCTCAAATGGAATGATCATTCCAGTTTTCACTCCGCAACTTTGTTTTATTGGTTAACCTAATCTTTCTTAGCACTACAAACATTTCTGAAATATCTTTTTTCTCAAGAACATATCTTTGTGTATATTTTATTTGGCAGTTTTTTCACTTGAAATTAGGCAAATCCTGCCTTTAAAAGATATTTTTGCTTACCATGATTTTTCTTACTATTTACAACCTCTCCCCTGCAGAAATATTTTTGTCACATATCTGGCAAAATTTTAATCACTACTTACATGTAATTTCCCTTCATTCATTTTAACTAGTGCTTCTTAACATTTTCTAACTTTACTCATTTCTACGACCATTATTACTTACAACTGATATATATATTCAAATTTAATATTTTATATATATTCAAATTTAATATTTTATATATATTCAAATTTAATATATATATATATATATATATATATATATATATATATATATATATAGTTTCTATCATATCATCTCTCCAGATAGTGAAGTTCTTTGGGGTTCTGACGCCTACCACATCCTAAGTGACAATAACCACTTAATAAAGGAATTTCTTGTGTCCTATACATGGATCTTCTTATTTATCTTGAACACAGTGGCTATTTTGACCTGGGCTTATGAATTGAAAGAACATGTGGCTTTGACACCAAGGTCATTTTCTTTACATTCACTATAAAACTGCAACTATTGAAGGGGACAAAAAAAAGATAAAAACTCTTAATGAACATAATACAAAGTGACTGATTTGAGTAGTTTTCTTATCAAAATATTTTTTGCCTGATATTTGTATAACAGCACCCAAATACCTTTTTTTGTTGTTTGAAGTTACACAGTTTGGGGACAATATGTTGATATATTTCAGAATTTAGCACATTAGAGTATAAGTAGAATAATTTTACAAAATGGTAATACATAGAAGTTCTTAAAATACACTTCAGATATTTTTTAAAGTTCACATATTTAACAATTTTAAATAATATCTTTAAAACATACTTAAAAGATAAATATAAGGTTATACTTTGGTTAGACCTTATTCATACCCTACTATATTGCCTAGCCTTTGCTGTTCTATGTGCATATTTGAAGGGATCAGCATAACTTCATTGTCAATGCTGAAAACTCATCCATGCTGTCCCTGTATCAGATGGTCCTATAAAAGCCATGTTTTGTTTTTCATGCCACAGATATTATTAGGCAAACAACCACATAATTACTTTCATTGAAAAAATATTTTAAAAGATATTACACTATCTTTAGTAGAAATAATTATAGTGTTTGTCAAAATAGATTTGTTATTCACAAAATTAAGTATTTTAAATATCTGATTTAAGGAAATACTGTGTTATCCTTGTTCATTATATCAAGAATTAATATGGACATATCCCTCTACTTTTATCATACCTAATATTTTTTATCATTCATATCTAGGAAACCATATTCTATAGAAAACAAATCTATCTCCAAAAATATAAAATTTGCAATACTGGATTCTGCTCCCTTCAGTAACTTAGTCATTTGTTAAATGCCCACTATGGGCTAAAGGTATAAAATCTTCTATCAAATAATTTAGAAAATTAAATAAAAGTATATTCGAATAGCTGTTCCCTTAAAATTGAAAATGTTATAAGACATCCTGTGAGTATTTGCTAAATAAGTTTACAAACAACAAATGCTATAGTAATTAAAAGAAAGAAATATTCATTCGACTATTGAGAGCCTGAGAAGTGTTTTTAGAAGAAATGGAATATATGATTAATTAGTTAAAAAGGAAGGAAGGAATATTTCAGAGAAAAATGACAATGTGATTGGCGTCCACAAGTACATAGGCAAGAAAAGATAAAGGGACAAAACTGGAACTCATGCTCTTAGGGCATATCAGTCCATACAACTTGTAACTTAACCTAAATGTAAACCCTCTTCTCCCTCGTTTAGCCTGTTGAAACCCCTTTTTCAGCTGTTCAATCTATCTTCTTGGCAAGAGTTACCTTATTTTTTTTTAATGACATTAGGTCACTCCTGTTTAAAATAGTGGGATAGATAGATGATAGATAGATCAGCAGAGAGATACAGAGATACTCGACCTTAGAAATAAGTACAAGCAGGGAGGGACAGTGTGGTCTTTTAATATCTTCAGGCAGTGTTTTTAAGAGTCCTGTTCAAGGATTATTGAACTATATATGTATCTGAACTGAATTTTCTACTTTTTTTCCCAAGAATTGTTTTTCTTTTTATTTATTCTTTTAAATTTTCCATTGTATTTTTTTCTAATACATCTTGCCTATATATATCGAGTGTTTTCTCCTTTTCAGGTCTCTGGTCACACATATTATTTTCTCCATCTGAAATGTCTTTGTCCCCTGCATTTTCTCCTTGAGTACCTGTGTTTATTTTCCAAGACTCTGTTCAAATATCAGTTCATATACAAAACCTTCTTTCTCTAACTTTCTCAGGGTTTTGGTAGCGCTTTGCCATAAGACAATGACAAACACTTAATGCTGTTCTCTGTGGGTAGGAATCGTGGGAGGCTCTGGAAATACATAGTCAAATAATATACAATCCCTGCCCTTGAAGATCTTACAACAGTGAAAAGCTTACTGCCTGGTGGGCATGTTTATTCCTTTCTTATAATACTTAAACTGTTCCATTTAAGATTGTATTTTACTTGCCTTTCCACTAGAAGTTAGTAAGTTCTACCCAGACTTCTGGCTAAGAAGGAGGTATAGGGAGTCACACTGTACCTCCTCGCACAACCAAAATTAAGGACAACAAAAATTTAGAAACAAAAAAGCACCCAGAACTGGCAGAAAATGGAACTGTATGGAAGTCTGACAACCATTCATCCAGACTTGTAAAAGGGGCAGAGTAAGTGGCCAGCAGAGAGGGGCCTGGGCAGGAAAAAGTGGTGGCTGGTGGACCCTGGGCATGGGGTGGCAATGAGCAGACCCAGGGAGGCGCACAAGGGGGCTGGCTGACTGTGGTCATACATTCTCACACAGATAAACTAGGTGAAAAAACAGGCGATGAGACAGACTGTGTAATCCAGGGCCCCAGCGCTGGAAAATAAAGCCTAAAACCACCAATTGAAAACACTTGCAGAGGTTGAGGTGCCAGAAGAAATTCCTAGCCTCACAGGAGAGTTTTTTGGAGAGACCTACAGGTTCCTAGAACGTACACAAGCCCACCCACCTAGGAACCAGCACCAAAAGGGCCCAATTTGCTTGTGGGAAGCAGTGGAAGGGACTGAAATCTGAGAGAGAGTGGAGCAAGCACTATTGCTCCCTCTCTGATCCTGCCCCTACATGTAACAAGTGCACACAGACCAAAAAAAAGAAAGAAAAAGAAATGGCTCAAGTGGAAGAACAGATCAAAGTCCCAGAGCCAATACATCTAAACAACAAAGAGATAGCCAACCTATCAGATTCATAGTTCAAAGCACTGGTGATCAGAATGCTCACAGAATTGGTTGATTTTTGTTGCAAATTAGATGAAAAAATGAAGGCTACACTAAGTGTAATGAAGGAAAATGCACAGGGAACCAGTAGTGATGGGAAGAAAACTGGGACTAAAATCACTAGAGTGGACCAGAAGGAAGAAAGGGACAACCAAACAGAAAAGAATGAAGAAACAAGAATTCAAAAAAATGAGGAGGGGCTTAGGAACCTCCAGGACATCTTTAAACATTCCAACGTCCGATTTATAGGGGTACCAGAAGGGGAAGAGGAAGAGCAACAAGTGGAAAACTTATCTGAACAAATAATAAAGGACAACTTCCCCAATCTGGCAAAGGAAATAGACTTCCAGGAAGTCCAGGAAGCTCAGAGTCCCAAAGGAGGCAGACCCAAGGAGGAACACACCAAGGCACATCATCATTATATTAGCCAAGATTAAAATAAAGGAGACAATTCTAGAAGCAGCAAGAGATAAGGGGACAGTCACCTACAAAAGGAGTTCCCATCAGACTGTCAGCGGATTTCTCAAAAGAGACCTTGCAGGCAAGAAGGGGCTGGAAAGAAGTATTCCAAGTCATGAAAGGCAAGGACCTACATCCAAGGTCGCTCTATCCAGCAAAGCTTTCATTTAGAATGGAAGGGCAGATAAAGTGCTTCCCAGATAAGATCAAGTTCAAGGAGTTCATCAACTCCAAGCCCTTATTATATGAAATGTTAAAGGGACTTACCTAAGAAAAAGAAGATAAAAAATATGAACAGTAAAAAGACGGCAAACTCACAGTTATTAACAACCACACCTAAAACAAAAGCAAACTAAGCAAACAACTAGAACAGGAACAGAACCACAGAAATGGAGATCACATGGAAGGTTAGCAACAGGGAGTCAGAGGAGGAGAAGTGGGGAAAAGGTACAAAGAATAAGTAGCATAGGCAGTAGGTACAAAATAGACAGGAGGAGGGCAAGAATAGTATGGGAACTGTAGAAGCTAAAGAACTTATGACACATTGACATGAACTTAAGGGGGGGAAGGTGGGTGGGAGGGGGTGTGCAGGGTGGAGGGTAATAAAGGAGGGAAAATGGGACAACTATAGTAGCATAATCAATAAAATATATATTTTAAAAGTTCTACATAACAAGTATTTGGCTTCTTATTAGAAAATAGTTTCTAGATATATAGAGCAGAGATTGGGAAGTCAGACCACCTGGGTTCAACTCCTGGCTCTGCCCAGCTACATATGTTGCCTTGGTTAAATCACTTATCTTCACTAGGTCTCAGTTTTCTCATTGGCAAACAGTGGCTATTCTTGTACTTCTTACTTATTATTATAGTTGTTACAAAATAATTGTAATTAGTTGTTGGGTTTAGATTGTAAGTGACATTTAATGTTATACATGTTAAACTTTACCTTATAAAGTATATCTAAACTAAATCTGAGTAAGATCAAAGTAATATTTAAGGATATATCCACATTAATATTTACTTATCAATTTGTATTCAACTTATACTTTTCATCTATAAAAAACCTTTTTTTTTAAAACTTGGGATATGTTGTATATATAAGCTTATTTAATGGTTGAGCAGAGTTGGCCATGAGTCTCTCTACCTCTACCGCTCTGAGAGTTTTCATATGGCCAGACTTAGCATGTGTTTTCCTTTAATATCCGATGTGTGTGGAAACCACTGATAAACTGCTTTGAGTGTTTTTTTAATGCTTAATGTAAGTTTAAAATTCTCCCTTCCCTGCAATAAATCAGCACAATATAACCTGAAGGATAAGAATGTAAAAACGTGTGTCAACCCAAACAAACGAGATGTAAAAACATCAAGATATACAGATAGGAGTGGAAGAACTTGGGGAAAGTTTTATGAAAGGTTTCTGTTCATATGAAAGAGAATTGACATTGCAACCAAAATAAACAGCAACAATGGGCCCAATGTGCAGTTTGGGTTTGGATAAAATAGACATTCAAAGACTACATATATTTCTTCTAGAAACTGAGATATAAATGTTAAATGGAGTAGTTGAGCTCATTAAAAACTAACATTACAAAAAGTTTTAAAGCTTGCCAACATACCGAGAAATATAACATTCGGAGATCTCTTAGATTCTGAATGTTAACTACCAGCAGTATCTGCTTTGAGATACTATAAGAAGTAGAGACCCTAATAACATAAAGGATATCCAGTTAAGTTTATTTTTTCTTTGCATTAACAAGTATTTCAAGTCATGTAGCATGCTTTTATGTTAAACAAATTACTGTATAATATAAATAGCTAAACCTTGCTAAGTTTACTTTGCCTGTGCTATATTATTTAATTTTTACAGTAACCCCATAAGAAAATTCCTGTATTATCACCGATTTCATGTTATACGTGGGGAAACAGATGCAGACAGTTGAAAAAACTTGTTCCATCAATATTCAGGTCAATCAATATTCAGATCTGCACACAGTTCATCTAGTTTCAGAAGTCTCCTCCTATGTGACATGTAATGGTTTGTTGTCTAAGATGTGTTTCTGTGTACACCTATAAAAACCTCAGATATCTCTACTATTGTAGGCATAGAGTCTAAACCCAGGAGATGGTCTAATCTTAAAGTGTGAAGTTGCAGAAGTTAAGCCACACATGGAAAAACTCACATTATTGTGATTAGCAGCAGTGCTAATTTTTTCTATTTTTGCTAATTTATGTAAAAAGCTTGCATAAGGTAAAGAAAATCTATGTAGTCTGCTATACATGAAATATAAGTTATTGCACATAAATTCTTTTCTGAGTTTAACTGTGTTGCATCTAGTGCTGAAATAACCCAAACGTGTACTCATTCTTTGGAGAAGAGTCATTGCCAGAAGATGCTCTCAGGCATTACATTTTAGTTATTTATTTATTTAAGGGGAGAGTTTATGAACACATGCAAAAAAAAAAGCCTTCAGTATTGCTTCTGAAATGTGTAAACAAGCATGAATATCAGTGACTTATTTTGTCACTCACAGGTGATGGTAAGTAGCAATTCTACACTCTAACAGCATTTAAGCTATGAATTAATAAATTATGAAAAAGGATCATTTAAGCACCTTATATCTGTTTATCAGGCACTGCTGTAACTGCCATTCAAAATGTGTTTCTTCTATGATTTAACATTATTCTTAAACCTACAAATATATTTTTTCAGTGAATGCTGCTAATTGCACTTGATTAGAAATGTGTATAAATTATTTTACAACTCCCCTTGTATTTCTCAAGGACACTTCAAACTTATTTGTTCAAAACTCACATTGTGCTTTCAATATTTCTACCCCTACACATATGAAAATAAATTTCCCTTCAGTTTCCTTATCTTGTTAATGTCAGCATCCTGTACCTAGTTCTTTACACCAAACAGATGAAAGTGGTATCTGAAGCCCCCAGTTCCCTCATCTCTCACATTAAATGCATTAGGACATCTTGCTATTATATCTACTTTGTGTCTCTCAGGGCATCTTTCTTTCTCATCTGCCACAACCAGGATTTAAGCACCTCATTTTGACCAAGAGCAAAACCGACATGGAGCAGGTGTTTGGTCAAATTTATTAAACAAATGAGTGGATGAACCCAGTCAGGAAATCACAGTTCTCACACAGTTTAGTACGGAATCATGAATGTCTTATTAGGCTTCCTCATGCCCCATTTTATTCCTCTGTCTTAGTTCAACTGATGTCTCCTTCAATATTGAGATTAGATTGTATTACCCACCTTTTTAACTCACCAAACCATTTATAGAAAATAAATAGTACTTGAGTGTTTTTATTTTGAAATACTTCAGTGCAGGCCCACAATATACATGTAAAATGGATACGGTTAAACCAAGTGGCAAAAAAAATGTCTTAGAATGAGCAAAATGTTAATACAGAGATGTGTTACAAGTAAAAGATATTGCAGATGACAATGACAATACAAAAGTTTGTGTGAAGAGAACACCGAAATAGAAACTTAGTCCTAAATCTTCTTCTCAATGTCCTGCATATATTTCTTTTCTTTATTTCTGTTTAGTCCATCACTCATTGTTCCCAATAATACTCTCCATGGAACACTGAGTACGTACTAGTCTCAGTTCTAACACCTTTACATCTGTTGCAATTTTTCCTCACAATATCCTAACAAGTGTGTGTTACTATGAGTGTACCACTGACTAAAGTAAGACAATAAAAGCTTAAATAACTTGCTCAAGGTCAGCATAGCTTGAACAGGGCCCTGAGATTCAAAGGCAGGAATCTTGGCTCCAGAAATTATTTTCCTGCTGACAAGGCAGCACCGTCTGTGTCTGTTGACTTCAGAAACTGAGGTGTGTCTTGAAAACAGTCAGAAGGAGTCAGACAGGAGGATGCCTGTCTTTATAGAGTAAGTTCTGCATGTAAATAAATAATTAAAACATGAGAGAATCTATAATAAAAGATGCTTAAAGTATTAGAAGATAAAAATAACCTCCTCTCTGCAATTGTCACAGAGTATATTGTAAAGCAGATGGCATTTGAAATAATCTATCTAGTGTGAAGTACAAGGTCAACATAGCCAGACTGTGGAAAAGTTATGGGAAGGCAAAGAGCAGTGAATAGACATGAAGTGTTATGTTTTGAGTTCAAGTGAATAGTATGAGAAGAAGAAAACTTGTGTTAAGTTAGAGAGTGAAAGGCTTTACATACAGAGGCAGCAAAAGTAGGTTTATAGTTGTGCTACTAAATAATGCAGTAATTAATCATAATACAAGAATAAACTCTAAGTTTCACATATAACTGTAAACCTACTTTTGACTAACCCATATATCAGTCCAGACATTTAGTCTTAATGCTAAGGCTAATGTGGAATTATTAAAACTTTCTAAGTACCACACTCACCATTTTGGAAATTTGTAAGACAATAATTCATGTGGTGGTTTGGAAGAAAGTATGGCTTGGCCAAAAAGTTTGTTCGTATCTTTCCCATAAGATGGCTCTAGGAGTGCTTTGTTGTCTTTAACTTCATTCGGGACAATTTTGTTAGACTGTATTGTGACAGCTTTCATATCAGCATGCATTTAAAAAACTTAGCAAAATTGGTGAATTTTTGTGTAGCTATTTTAAAATTGAAGATGGAAGAAAATAAGCAACATTTTTGGCATATTTTGCTTTATTGTTTCAAGAAAAGTAAAAACACAACTGAAACACAAAAAAATGACTTATTCAGTGTGTGGAGAAGGTGCTGTGACTGACTAAATGTGTCAAAAGTGGTTTGTGAAGTTTCTTGCTAAAGATTTCTTGCCGGACAATGCTCCATGGTTGGGTAGATCGGTTGAAATTGATAGTGATCAAATGGAGACATTAACTGAAAACAGTCAGCATTATACCATGCAGGAGAGAGCTGACATACTCAGAATATCCAAATCACAGACTTATTGGTGAAAATGAAAATGAAAAATGTGTCTTTTATTTTATGGACTTTTGGGCCAAACCCTAAAATTGTCCGTGGACTAAGGCCTGCTGTTGAACACTGTCTTCATATCCAAAAATGACAGGTAAGAAACAGATGGAAAGAATCTACAGAGTACAGAATAAAATCTGCTTGTCCAAAAGTAAACGAGAACAGAATCTACAGCTCTAACAAAACACAAGCATATGGGAAGACACATCCTTTAAAAAAGGAGGTATTTAAAACACACATAAGCACACATACCATTGTCAAACTAATGTCTTACTTGGCAGTAGCTGTTAAAAACATGTCTTCATGAAAACAGAATATAAATTTCAATGTTATTCAATGGCCATTGATATATGATAACAGCATCCAGTATACAGCCCGGATTTTGCCTTGGGACAGGAATATTACATTATGCTTGTGCATAAGACAATGAATGTTGAATGCATACAGAAACTAGATACATAGGTTTAATAGACTTTGTACAGCACTTGGGAACTTTTGTATTATGTTTTTTCCTGTAGCATACACTTTTGCATTTATAATTATCATTTTAATATTATTTTATTTTATGAGCTTGCATCTATGATTTATCATAAATTTTAAGTATATTTTTCAAATATTTAACATTTTTAAATGTGGCTGTATAATTTTTATGCCTAGAATTTTTCATAGAAACACAATGCAAATTACTTTTTATTTACCAGAAAGAGAAAATTAACATTTAGATAAACCAGTCTTCTCTAAATATTAGCTGAGAACATCAGTAGGAGGTCTACACACTGGAGAATGTCTGATAATATTCCAATTATAGGACAGGGAATTCTGAAATGGTGCAGTATAGGAATGGAATGGAAAGGCTGCTGAGAGTGTAGTGCTTCATAGCTCAAATTCATCTCCTTTTGAATAAAGACAGAAAAGTTAGCTCAAAAAACCTGTGTGCTTCAGTCTCCCTAATATTACTCCCTGTTTGTTTGTTAATGTTTTCAGCAAAAGAGTACATAATAGGGGGAGAAGGCTGACTTTGCTAGGTCATTTTCTTGTCATTTTGGTATTTGAAGTTAAAATCAGTAATTTGCAATAGATTATTTTCTACCATGCACAATATTATGGTCTGAATTAGCTGCTGAATTCATGGTTTGTATGAGTCTTTGAAAGGCTGATTTACACTTCATTATTCTTACCTTGAATTGCATCCCTAAAAAAAATGCTAAAAAAGATATGAACAAAATTTGTCAAAATATATTAAATATTTTAAAACTAAAGAAATGTAGCAAAAATATCCTTGCAAGGTGTTGCTTGGAAGAGTAAGAAGACAAATGAAAGTAAATGTATCATAACAGCTTTCTTTGCATTTAGAATTGAATTTGTTTGGTCTTCTTTTTAGAAAGCAAGGGAATTTTATTTTTACATAAATAAGCATTATTTTTACCTGAAAATAATAGGCTAAGAATAAAGCACCACACTGAGCTAAATACGTACATGTACGTCTGTGCAGATAAATACTTTACCAAAATACCTCAGAAGAATAATCTATACAAATATTTCTTAAACCTTGGTTGAATTTAATTATAAATATATTAAATGTGATAACTTACCTTTATTAAATATTTTTAAATGTTACCACGTGGTATTTTTTCTTTAGCAATTTATCCTTGGGAACTTGAAAATTATAATTTCTAAATATAAATATGTGTCTTTCATACACAGACAAAAGTACCTGTTAAAAATAAAACCCATATTTTAGTAATGGTGAGAACAGAGGTAAACAGTAGGTAAATTCAAGTATGACAATAAAGCCCTACATTTTATATAACTGTAATAGAATAAGTTCAAACAAGAAATGCTCCATACTATAATTTGAATGCTTTATATTTAATACATGCCATTTTTAAAAAGGTTTTCATTTAACTGTCCACAATACTCCTTTTAATTTAAAAATAAAAGTCAATATTATTTATATAATAAAGAATAAATATTATTCAGTTTGATCATTGTATTTCACCTTATTAATTGGAATTGAATTTGAAATTTATAATACTTCAAAAATTATTTTTATATGTTTATATTTACAAAAACATTACATGGATATTTATATATATGTTCAGGTTTTTATAACTATATATGAGTTCCTTACGATCTATAGTTTGGAAAGAACAATACCTTCTGTATGACTTTTCTAGAGTTGCTATAAAAAATTACCACAAAATTGATGGCTTAAATCAGAAATTTATTCTCTCATATTTCTGTGGGCTAGAAGTGTTGGCAAGACCACGCTCTGTCTGAGGGCTCTAGGCAAGGAAACTTCCTTGCTTTTTCTTAGCTTTTGGTGGCTCCTTGAAAACCTTGGCATTGCTGGTTTGTAGCTACATCACTCCAGTCTCTGCCCCTGTCCTCACATGTGTTTTTGTGTCTCTGTATCTCTTCTTTCTCTTATAAAGACACCAGTTACTAGAATCAGGACCCATCCTACTCCAAATAAGTTCCCATTTTAAAGTTCTAGATGGACATGAACGTGAGGGGCAGGGAACAGTGCTGTTAAAACTGGTCTTCCATATATATATAAATAATTATTTAATCATGATTCAAAAAATCTAGTCTTAGTCTCCAGTCTAGTCTCATCCCTTATTTCTACTTTGAGTTCCAAGAAAAGAATTGACCCCTTAAAAATTCTAGCCCTTTTATATCTTCAGTGCTTTTATTAAGGATAGCTTTTGAGAGGACTTCAGGAAAATACGTTTATCAGGGGTATCAAACTCATTTTCATGGGGGCTGCATCAGCCTCACACTTGCCTTCAAAGGGCTGAATGTAATTTTAGGACTGTATAAATGTAACTACTCTTTAACAGTTAAGCAAGAGTTTGGCCCTGCTGCTGGGTAGAAACAAGGTGCTGGGCCAGATAAAACAAGGTAAAGGGCCGGATTCAGCCCACAGGCCTTGTGTTAGCCCCTTGTGGTTTAACTGTTTAAAGGATTCCTCTGCATCAGCCCTAAAGTGAGAGGTAAAAAGTGAGTTGAAAGATAGGACATAAGGAAATATGGGCAACCAACTTTATTCCTAGGACTTTATTCATCAAGTGGTCTTAAGATTACATGTAAATTCTTTGAAATATAGTAGCTTAATTCATTTGTTATAATAAAATATACATACATTCTATCAATCATCATAAAAGAAACAGAGAACACCAGTGTTTAGGTAGGAAAATTTGTTGACTTAGTCTTCTAGGAAGACTAAGACACTGTGAAACTGTACATAAACTTAAAATTTTGGTGAATCAAGTATAAGATGAAGGAAAATCATTTTATAAGAGCACGTGTAAAAATTACTCAGGTGTGTTATTTGCCTGGAAGATAAATAACAGACAGCAGTGTATGCACATGTGTGGGTTCTTCCACACACACAAATATTTCAGTTATTTTAAACTGGCATCCATCCTTCAGCAAGAAGGATGTTAAACTTGACTTTGTCTCTCTGTGAAATTTTTAAAAAACTAGGTGCCAAATTTGAAGAGTTAGATACTTAAAAAATGGTATATATGTATTCTATATTATGACAGACATTAGTAAAATGAGTTATAAATAATTTAGAGTTCTTGACATTAAGAAATCCAACAACTGAAAGAAAATGAGGGTGTCTAGCCTGGATAGGAAAATTATTTTTTAAAATTAAATTTTGGGGGTGACATTGGTTAATAAAATTACATAGGTTTCAAGTGTAGGATTCTGTGATAAATCACCTGTATATTGCATTTTGGGACCACTACCCAAAGTCAAATCTTCTTCCATAGCCATATATTTGACCCACCTTCACCATTACTACCTCTCGCCCTCCTTCTCTCTGGTAATCACCATACTGGTGTCTGTGTCTTTGAGTTTTTGTTTGTCTTGTTTGTTCATTTGTTACTTTTAATTTTAATCCACATATGAATGAAATAATATGGTTCTTGACTTTCTCTCTCTTATTTTTCTTAATATGTATAAGATACTGTTCTACGTGGTGTGGGCCCACACAAGACCCACACCCATGGATAGGTTCTCCCATGGGGAATCAGGTCTGCATTGTACCTAGACTGCTATGAGACTTGCTTTTGCTAAAACTCCCTCATCCTGAATTGAGGCAGGAACATTTACTGCTTATCTTTAAAGTAACTTCCTAAAATCCATGCTAAATCTTCCAAGGACTAGTATAACCAGTTTAACCGCTTTTCCCTTTTCATTTGCAAGTATCCCTCTTCTGTGATGTGGTTAGCCGCTTCCTCTCCTTTGTTTTCTGTGAAAGGAAACCATCTAAAGGGAACCTGCGCATTGTAAATGAGGACCATCATGTGATGTGACTAGAGAAGCAATAAAAGCTTGTCAAGGAGAGGGTTGAGGCTTTTTTTTCTTCTCTTGAGAGAGAAGCTGCGCTGTTCCTTTTCCTCCATAGGATTCGGTAGTACATGTGAATTTGTTGTGTCTCATCCACAATATTGCAGACCCCATGAGCTGGGGTCCACATCAAGTATGGTGACAATTCTTAAAAGTGCACTTGATTGTTTTCTTAAATATCAGACTGTCTTGAATTTCAGTGATTTGTCTTACTCTGAGTCTACGAATAGTGGCAAAATCAGCTTTCAAGTAGATATAATATGCTGGGGAGCATTCTCATTCAAATTGTTTTAAAGTCTGGTGGTGATTTTGAAACAAAATAAATGTAAAGGAATACCTAAGTGACACATATGTATATGATTTATATAACTTTAGAGTATGACTAGCTTTATATTTTCTATTATTTTTTCTTAGTCATTAAACATTGGTTAGTCTAGGTTAAAAATCTACTTGTGGAAGAACTATTAAAACTTATTTTGAACATCTTTAGTATCCCCATCAGTTCTTTGAGGTCAATTATATACCATATGATCTCATCTACAAGTGGAACCTAGTGAAAAAAACAAGTGAGCAAAATAGAACCAGAGACACAGAAATAAAAAACAAACTGACAGTGACCAGAGGGGAGGGGTAGGAGGATATGGAGGAAAGAAAGGGAAGGGTCACCAAGGAACATGTATAAAGGACTCATGGACAAAGACAATGGTGGGGAGGACTGAATGTGGGACTGGGGTGGGCAGGGCAGGGGAGAGTAATTGGGGAAAAATGGGGACAATTATAATTGAACAATAACTATATTTTTAAGTCAGTTATAGTTATTTAGTTCCCAACCTATTGGGAAAAGTGGCAAAATAATTTCTGGCTTAACTTTCCAAAATACAGATATTAATTGTGTAAATAAAACTTCTGCAAAATCATTTGACCAGAATCCATAAGACAGAAACATTTGTTGTTCAAATTCATACAAGCTATACCTTATTCTCTATTACATATTTATAAACCATGAAAGATAATGCACACTAGTTGTTGAAGTCTATAGACTCCCATGCATTATTTATAATATCAGTAAAATTTCAAGCATTTACATAATAATTGGCACTAGCAGTAAAAGTACAAGGCTATAAATTTTCCCAAATGCCAGTAAATGTGGATGGTGGAGATAAATAGAAAAAGGTTATTTTATCATAGCTGATTTAATGCTATGTTTTATATATATACATATATCTTTCTACAAATCAAGTGAGATTTGGCAATGAAAAATGATAACTAGGAACAAATTTTGCATTATTAGAAATAACATTTAAATTATACTTGTGTATGTGAGCTCTATATAGATAATATATTCTAGGTTTTGAGGTTTTAAGTGAATTTAGTTATCTTTTGAATAATTTAAGTATATTGACAATATTTTCACTCAAGAAAAACTTAACATTGGATTACTCATCTTTTTTCTTGAACTAGTAAGCCCAGCTGACAATTTAGGAATATACATTTTAGCAGAACTGTGTTGCTATTATTTAATTGTATTATATTGTATTGAACAGGTCCAAGAGATATTTTGTTTATAGATAATAAAAACATGAATATATATACATATATGTATATGTATATATATGATTTGAGTTTATTTTGTTTTCCTTTGAATGTGGAGAAGATGAGAATAGAGATTCCATAGGATTTATTTTTTATTGAAGTTAGTAAAATCCCTTTGTTATGGATATCTCTATAATGTGAGAAAAGTTGTTCTTTGTTAACTTTTGTCATAATTTTGTAAGTTGATTATGATATGTGTCTTTAAGCTAGTTATCTAATCAGGGCTCCTCAACCTCCAGGCTGGGACCAGTACCAGTTCAGGCCTATTAGGACCAGGCCACACAGCAGGAGGTCAGCTTGGATGTAACGTGCTTGCATCATCCTGAAACCAGTCCGCTGCCCCCCACCCTGTCTGTAAAAAAAAAAATTGTCTTCCATGAAACCAGTCTCTGGTGCCATAAAGGTTGGAGACCACATTTAGATGATAAATGACTAACTTTCTTTAAGATGATAGCTCTTAAATGTTAAAAAACAAAACAAAAAAAGAAACTAAAAATAGTATTTAAAATAACATTTTTATTCCATAGCATCTTTTTTACTAGCAGGTCTGTCTTCAATGCTTCCCTGCAACAACACATAACCTGATAGACAACCAAGGGAATGCATTCTGTAGAGGAAAAAATAAAAACAGAAATTTTTTATTGCAAATTTGCTTCTAACAAAGGAAATGCTTATCCACAGTATTTTATGCATGTATTTTATTTATTTATTTATTATTCTTTTAAGTATGTTTTATTAATTATGCTATTACACTAGTCCCACTTTTTCTCCCCTTTATCCCCCTCTGCCCTGTACCTCCCCCTCCCACCAGCATTTCTACCCTCCTTACTTCATGTCCATGGGCCGTACATATAAGTTCTTTTGCCTCTCCATTTTCTATACATTATTCTTAACCTCTCCCTGTCTACTTTGTACGTATCTATTATGCTTCTATTTCCCTACCTTTTCCCCCATTCCTCCTGCCCCCTCCCCACTGATAATCCTCCATGTGATCTCTCTTTCTGTGATTCTGTTCCTTTTCTAGTTGTTTGCTTAGGTTTTTTTTAGGTTCATTTTTTATAGTTGTGAGTTTGTTATCACTTTACTGTTCATATTTTCAATGTTCTTCTTTTTCTTACGTAAGTCCTTTAGCATTTATTATAATAAAGGCTTAGTGATGATGAACTCCTTTAACTGACTTTATCTTGGAAGCACTTTATCTTCCCTTCCATTCCATTCTAACCGATAGCTTTGTTGGATAGAGACATCTTGGATGTAGGTCTTTGACTTTCATAATTTGGAATATTTCTTTCCAGCCTCTTCTTGCCCAATTTCAAGAAATCAGCTGATAGTTTAATGGGAACTCCTTTGTAGGTAACTCTTTTCTTTCCTCTTGCTGTTTTTAAGATTCTCTCCTTCCCTTGAATCTTGGGCAATTTAATTATGATGTGTCTTCATGCGTTCCTTTGTGGGTCCAATTTCTTTGAGACTTTCTGAGCTTCCTGGACTTGAAAAGTCTATTTCCTTTGCAAAATTGGGGAAGTCTTCCTCCATTATTTTTTTCAAATAAATTTTCAATGCCTTGCTTCTCCTCTCCTCCTTCTGACAACCCTGTGATTTGGATGTTGGAACATTTAAAGTTGTCCCAGTGGTTTCTCAGCCTCTCATCAATTTTTTGATTCTCATTTCTTTGTTCTGTTCTGGTTGCATGTTTATTTCTTCCTTCTATTTCAAATTGTTGATTTGAATCCCAGTTTCCTTTCCTTCACTGTTGGTTCCCTATATATTTTTCTTTATTTCATTTGTCATAGTCTTCACTTCTTTCTCTATTTTGCATTCATACGCCATCATTTCTATGAGCATCCTGATTACCAGTGTTTTGAACTCTTCATCTGATAGGTTGGTTATCTCCCTGTTGCTTACTTCTTTTTCTCAAGTTTTGATCTGTTCTTTCATTGGATTTGTTCTTTCATATTTCTTTGTCTCAGCACAACTGTGATGTCCTAAGGGGTGGAGCCTTAGGAACTCACCAGGGTGGAACCACCCATTTCTCTTTCTCCATTGACCTTTTTGTATCTTGTTATCTCCAGCACCTTTTCCGATCTTGAGAGGATCTAAACTTTTCAAGACTCCAAACACCTAAGGGATTGAATGAGTGATACAGTTTTATAGATTCTGTGTATTTGCCAAGACAAAGCAAGAAATATTTACAAAAAAATAATGAAACATTCCTCTAGGTTTCTTTGTGCAACTGTGTTTATGTGCCTGAGTGTTTTATTTATTTCATTTGCTCATTGCTGGTACCCTTATCCTCCCTCCATGACCAGAAATTTAATGACATCAAGATAAATGACTCAAAGGAAACATGGACATGAAATACACTTATTACTCAAATTCTATTAGTAAACAGCAAAAAAATTCTTCAGTGCAAAAGGCTCAGGTTTAATGAGAAGCAAAACATAAGAGGGTATGTGATTCTGGTATTTAAGGTAGTTAAGGGCAGGCCACATTAGGCTCCGTCCCTCTGCTATTGGCTGGGGATTGCATAGTTTAAGCTTCCCTGTCATAATCATGGGAAGGGCATCCTGGGTTTGCTTTTCTTCTTTTTCTTTCTGTTTTGTTAAGTTTATTTTTAGTTAATAAGATTATATAGGTTTCACCTGTGCATTTCTGTGATATATGATCTATATATTACATTGTGTACCCATTACCCAAACCCAAATCATCTTCTGTCTCTACACCAAATATACAATCCAGTTTAAAAAGTGTGCAGAGGACCTGAACAGTCACTTCTCCCAGCCCCCCCAAAAAACATACAAATGGCCAACAGATACATGAAAAGATGCTCAACTTCACTAGCTATTAGAAAATACAAATCAAAACTAAAACAAAATCCTGGGTTTTCTTCTTGCTTGCCTAGATGTGCAGTAAAATGGAAAAGAGGAAGAAATTGGAAGTTGCTAGCAATCAACATCAACCATGGTCACATTGTGAGAAAAACTCTGAGAGGGAAAATATGTGATGTGATCTCTAGACACTTAGGAATTTCACACTTTGTCACAGAGACTAAGTATTCATTCACTGAGCAGTTAGAGAGGAGTAGAAATTAGCTTTAGTTAACTGACAATATTAGTGTTACATGTGACATCTTCCAGCTTTTCAAAGAAAAAAAGTGTAGAGTGAATGCATGAAAAGATTGTTACTATCCCTGTTTGTCTTTGAAGACTAGAGAGGGTTACAATTAATTTGAAGAGATAATACTGTTATAAGTTAGTTTTAACAAAAAGTTATATTGTAAAAATGTTCTCTTTTTTTTTGGTTTTATTTAAGAGAATTCCTGAGATTCTGATTATTGTTTACCATAAGAATCTTAAAACGTTTAGTTTTCATTAGATTCTTAATTATGTACATTAGACTGTTACTACCATTTGACCCTTTATAAGCTTTCATTTTTATGATTTATTAAAATCACACAATTGTCCAAATTGTCTCAGCAATAGCACCATAAAAGGTTAATGGGAAGAATCACAAAGTTTGGTGAGTAAAAAAGAAAAAAGGCAAATATGCTTTCAAATAAGTATAATTGAATAAACAATGGTGTATTTTGAGAAATCTTGAAATTTAGCAAAAAAAATGTAGAATAATCTGGTTTTAAAAATATTAATCTGGACACATATACATAGACAGCAATGTGGTGCTAGCCAAAATAAAAGGGGGATACAGTCTAGATGGGGGTGGGCAGAAGCGGGGAATAGCAACAATAAAAAGACTTTGCTGAGGTCGGTGAGCTCACAGTGCAGCATGAAGATGATGTTTTATTGAATAAATTCAATTTAAAAAAGAAAATTAAAAAATAATAAATAGTAAATAAATATTAATCTGGACATACAACAGAACAAAGTTCAGGATAAATTTAAATATAAAATAATATATAGCTCAATATCTGTTTGGAACTAGATTTGGAAAATATTAATATGTAGTTAACAGTCAAGGCCTTAATAACTGACAATATCTGTACAAAAAATATAAAATAACTGGGAACTGATATTCATACTTTGCGAAGGATGATAACACCGAATGCTTTGTGTACTCATGGAAATAATTGGGTCTAAGAAGAATCTGAAAAAGCAAAGGAAGGCTCCTCATTTAATCCTGGTGAGAAGACACTGCCTTTGTCATGGGTCCCAAGGAAACAGAGAATTCCGAAAGAGGAAGGATATGTGATCAATAGATTGTACCCCATATGAAAGAATAAGAAGTAAAATATATTGTCAAAAAAAAGCACTGAAGAAATTGGAATGAAACTTCCTTCTAATGAAGGTATATAATGAAAAAGGGTAAGAAATAAATCAGATGGAAGGGGAAAGAAAAATGCAATAATTTTCGAGAAATACAGTTAAATAAAATTGTCTAAGTAGTTAACTAATGGATACCAGCCACATGTGTTGTAAGACTTGGCATATGAAGTGTATAGTGAAGTAATGAAGAACAAGGTCCTAGAAAAGTGAGAAGTGTACAGACATTAAGTAATATTTAATAGTTTAATTTTGCAGAAAAACTTTTCGTATTCATTAGTGAATGTGCTTATAGGGAAAACCAAAGAATAAAAAGAAAATTTAGTTTACTTAACTTTTGAGATTATGATACATTACATTGTAAGATATTTTGATGATGGAATTAATGATATTTTTTCTGAGAGCAGTCTGGACTAAATATATATCATCTTCCCTATCTCTTATATTTGTATTAAGGTCCTGAATGATATATATGTATTTCCAAGCTTATATGTAGAAATCTATGTTTGGGAATTCAACAGCATTTTAGTTCCATCACACTCACAATGAGATTTCCTGCTTTAAACCTAAAGTAAATGTTACTCCTACCCCTTACAAAGAGATGTTGTTTATATAAATTTCTTGCATGATTTACTATATAAATAAATGGTGAGAGGAAATATAAAATAAAAGGAGGTTGATTTTCACTTGACCTCTTATACCATGTATGAAGTTAGAAAAATAAAGAAAAGCAAAAGAAAACAAAAAATAACACAAGCAGAACAATTGGCATGTGAAAGTTCAAGGTCCTTGGCTCAGAGAAGACGGATACTGGACTGAGAATCCTCATGAGATTAAAAAAGGATGGAACCCAAGCCACAGAGTAGACAATTGACAGTTGAGAAAAGAAGAGCCATCACCAGGGAAACAGCAGAAAATGGTTCTTTCCTTGACCCAAGGACAAAGAAAGGTATTGATATACATTTTGGCAGATTAAATATGGATTTCTGTGGCCATGTGCAGATGTATAGCACACTATGAGAAACAATGCTTCTTGCATGTGCCTGGACATGGAAGACTTCCTTGATGAAAAATATTCCAAGAGCTAAACTTACTGCCTAAGTTTCAGAGAACACACAGAATGGTACTTTTCAATGCCAGCCACTATGCTTAAACTAAGCCCTCAGATCACCACTGCCACATAGTGAGGCCACAGTCATCTCAAATAAATAAAACACCAAATGATGTTTAAGAAAAAAGTGGATATATTGCTTAGGTAAATAAGCATTTAACAATTAATTTACAAGCTTCTGTGTCTAATGTAGAGCCCCTTTTATCTTAGAGAGACAGAATCAGGTCAGTCTGTCAGGTGCTTCCTAGGGTGGATAATCTAAGAAAACACAATAATCAAATTTCAGAAACATTTGCAATGTGATACTAGTTATAGAATAAAATTCTTCTATGGCAAAGAATATAGATATGCCTAGAAAATTGTCTCTAAGAAAGTGAAATCAATACTACTTTTTGGGTTACTGGTAAGGAAAGGGAATAGAGATCATCTATGTATATATCTGCAAAGAAAGGAAAGCAGATAGGATCCCAGGATATACTCTTGCTTTTGCCATTCGTATTAGAGTCTATATGAACAGTGCTTTCTGGCATTACGCAGTGCACGATCTACCTTTGCGTAGGTGGAATGGGTATCAGTTCAGATCTGAATACTGTCTTTTTCACCATACCTTCTATTCTTGATACTTAAAAAAATATTTATGAAAATATTTTTTTCAGATACCTCTTATGAGTGAAAATGGTTTTTGAAAGAATTATCATATAAACATTTCCTCATTTCTTGCTTATTCCAGAGGGTTAGTAACTTAACCAGACAGGCTGTACTAATTGTAAAAAGAGGAAAGTTTTTGTTCTCAGGGTGCTATTACTTCGAGGAGGAAAATACATAGGACTTTGTGGATAGGATCAATGAGAAGGTCTTCATCACACGCATGTATAGTTGGCCAACATGAGCCACTTGGAGCTAGGCAGGTGCGTAGCACATAGTAGTGATATAACAGAATTTAGAGATCAGTGAAAGAAAATTACAAACTGGGGCAAGGTGATATGGTGATTTGATGGGGACCAGAATAGCCACAATAATTAAGACTCTCAATAAACACTCGAACAAAAATCGATGAGAAGGTAAACCAGGGTTTTATTGATATAGATGTAGAGGAGTCACTGCCCAGCCAACGCCCAATAACAAAATCAACCAACTGTGTTATGAACATCAGAATCAGGAGAGAAAGTAGCGCTTTAGGGAAAGAGAAGGAGCTTTGTGGTCCTATGGTAGTTTAATTATTCTCCAGTTTTCTATTTACAAGGGCTAATTTATCATTTCCAAATCTCACCTTCCTCTTCCATTAAACAATTTTTGAATTAAAAAATAATTATTATTTTATAGGGTTTTTGCTCTGTTGTTAATGCTCCTGTGTGGGTTACATGAGTAATGTTAGCAAGTGCCTTGTGCATTTCCTGGCACATCGATGTTTATTAAATGATAGCTTTCTGTTTGCACCACCATCAAACCTGAAAAGAAAAAACAAAAACAAAAACAAAACCTTTCTTAAGGGACTTGGGGAGATGAGTATGAAGTCATCTTAGAGTTACAAACTTAGCATGTATCAGGCAGGCAAGTTTACATCAGGAAAACACTACACTACGTATTTCAAATTTAAAAAAAAAATATTTAACATAGGGATTTGGAGGCTTAACCAATTATTTGCTGTATGTGTGCATGAAGAAAGGAAAAAATGCTGCTATTTTTATGAAAGCTGGAAATGAAAGCATTGCAGGGGAATTTCTACCAGTGATTTTAGATGCCTGTCAAATATTAACAGGATATAAAAATTTTTAAAAATTAACCTTTTCTCTGTCTTACACATCTCACATTAGAATTTTGTTTGGTTACTGGTGATAAAATCATTAGCATAGTTAGCACATATGATTATTAGCATAATCTCACCTGGAATCTTTTGCCAAGAAATCTTAAAAAAATGTAATTACCTGGTTTTTCCCTGGCAATTCACAAGATATTTTAGAACTTGAAATAAATAAAAAAAAATAATTTAAAAAAAAAAAAAAGCCCAGGCTGGTGTAGCTCAGTGGATTGAGCACGGGCCTGCGAACCAGACAATCGAGGTTCGATTCCCAGTCAGGGCACATACCTAGGTTGCAGACCAGTTCCCTGCAGGCCAGTTCCCAGGAAGGGACGCACGAAAGGCAACCGTACATTGATGTTTCTCTCCCTCTCTCCTTCCCTTCCCCTCTAAAGATAAATAAATAAAAAAAATATTTAAAAAAAAAAAGAACTTGAAGAGATGAGTTAATGACAAGCAATCTGATGCCAATCAATGACAATGTCTTTCCTTAGTATTTACCACAGTAAGAGTTGATCAATTAGTGTGTAATTCTTTACCTAATGTGCAAAGCTCTTACTAAACACTTAAATTTCATGAGGACAGAGACTAGCTCTGTGTTTTTTATTATGTTTAGGCCTCCAATGCTTTAGTTAATCAATGAACAAAAAATATAATTTTGCATTGCTTTTCTCCATTTTTCTGACTCCACAAAATTAAAAACTTTTTTATATTGCTTTTAAGTTAGTGTTGTCCCCATTTCCCCCCCTGTTGCTCTCCCTGCCCCATCCAACACCCACTCCCAAACACAGTCCCCTCCCTATTGGCCTTGTCCATGGGTCCTCTGTGCAGGTTCGTTAGAAGATTGGGAATCAGTGACTCTAGAAAACTAGCCATGAGAGATAAAACAGCTGACTCATAAACTTTATCTTATTGTAGATGAAGGACACATTGTATTTAATAATAGTCTTGTGGCTTTGTTTCATAAAAATGGCAGTGCTGTTATGTTTGTGATTTAGTTCAATTAGTTATTGATTAGGGTATAGCAGAAGAAGTAACTCAATAAAAATACCTTCAGTGTCCTTTGCTCTACTGAAGTGCTTCATGAATGAGAAAATTTGAATCACTGCACATTAGTATCTTCTGCCATTCCCTAGGCCTGTCAGATTTGTGGAAGATAGGGAAGTGAAAGGCGATTGAAAAGGCAAAGCTGCCTTAGGATACAATCAGACAATTGTGTGTTGTTAAATGGTTAACTGATATTTCAAAATGGTTCAGATAAAATTTGAACATGGTGCATGAGTTGCATGATTCCTTTATAGTCATACCTATTAAATCTAGAATGTTTCTTAGTACAAAATAATTTTTAAAGATAATGAAAGTAAGGTTAAGTGAAGGAAGCAAAATACCTAAGTCCACATGGAGAGTATATGTTACAGCTAGAAATTTGACAATGGTCTTGTGATTCTGATCCAAGTGTGTATGTGTGCCTGTTGTATGTGTTTAATATACACTTCCTTTAATTATTTTTTCTGATATAAAACAATATTATGACTAGGTTTTTATTTTATTTTCTGTGTGATATTTTATTGTTTGTTGAATAGAGTGATAAAAGCATGGACAAAAATTGAAAGCAGTGATCATAAATATTTATAAAAATGGTACTCTAAAAAATGGATAATTTATGTAAAATAAATTGAGGGGGAAAGTCCATTTCAAGAAAGGTATTTTAAATTAAATGGTCAGTGCTATTTTAAAAATCTGATTCTCTAAATTAAAGAATGTGGATAAAATTTGACAGCACATTAGCAAAATAGGTGCTGAAGAAATATGAGAATTATATAGAATTTTGCAAATTATTGATCAAGTCAAATGAATACTTTTCATAGCCACTGAAGCTTTAAAGAATAAGTGACTTAGTATGCAGTTTACTCAGGAAATAGCACAATAAACTATAAGGAAGTTTTCCTGAGGATGCTAATTTTTAAGCATAGAATAACTTGACCCATTTTTTAAAATAATATTTTACCTCCTATCTAAAACCACCTGCAAATAGCTTATTTGCATGGGGATAAAATAGAAGGACTTTCATCTTCCTTTTCCTTATTAGTAGAATAACAAACCCGTGTTCATGAAATACAGCATCGTTTTTGTTGTAAATGAAGAATCTGCCAACTTTCTGCCACATCTGGCTGCTGAGCTATAAGCTATGAATAAACAGTAGACATTCAATTGCCAGCAACCATTCTATAAAAAATGTGAATTTCTTTCCCACCTCTCAGTCAAATTTCCCTCTAAGTGTATTCCATCTTTGAGAGCAACCAAGACTGTAAAAAGAGATCTGATTTTGTGGTGCAAGGGACAAACCATTTATTAGAAAATATAAGGAAATGCAAATTTATGTGTAGTTCATAAGCTAAATCTGTTCCCAATGTTCAATTACCTATAAAAGTGAAAATGGTTACTACAGAAAGAACATTTTCACGGTATCGGATTTAACACTTGCCTTGTAAAGTAATTTCTACTCTCTTCTGAGAAATTTACAATAAAGTGGTTAATTTTGTGAAGAATCTGGAATCAAACAGAGTGAAATCTTAACGACTCTCCCATGGGCAAAGAGGATGAAGACAGTTTAAACATAACAGCTAAAGAGTATAGCATTTGAAATGTGTACTGTAACATCTATAAAATCCAAAGTCCTACATTAACATTTTCCCCCATAACTTCCAAATGGGCCTCATCCAGTGTACCTTAAACTTTCAAAGAGTTGCCTATATATAAGTAGAATTATTAGCCACAAATACATGGAAAAAATTTAGTATGGTTTTATAAAAGTTTACTACAGTAGGGAGCAGCATACTCTTTTTATATTAAGATAGCAGTACCTATTAAAATATGTTACCAGATTGGATGTAACCATGAAATATCTGAGACAGTTCTCATGATTTTTTGCTTATATTAATAGATTCTCATAATATGATAGCCTTTGTTTCTTAGCAGGCGTAATAAAACTGTTGACCCCTATTATACTTATAACTTAATAAAACATATACTTTTGTCCCCAGTCATCTGCTTAGTTGAATTTTATCTGTATCACTCTAAAATTTGAAGTTTGTCCATATGTCTGTTTCAAATTGAGGTTGTGTTGAATTTTCATAGATATTTATGTTCTTGTCTATCACTCCCAGTTTACTGTCTTCTGAAAATTGATATTAACACCTTTTATAATTAATCTATATTTTTCACCTACAATTTATAATTTTGATAGAAGATATACAAAATACTTTCTCATGTCTCAGATTTTTTTAATCTCAAATAAATGATGGGTACATATTCCTAAATTCTAAAAAAGAATGAACAAGTTTTTATAGATTTAATTAAAAAGTAGCCAGATGAATTATGTTACTCCTAATCGTTCACTTACCTCCATCAATTGTGCTTTTACTTAAAGAAAAGATGAGACATTCAAAGACCAATCACAGAGAAAGTGAATTGTCTGCCTAAGTGAGAGTGCTTCCAATCAATTCCTTTGGAGGCAAAGGAGCAGCGGGGATTAATCTTTCTTTAATCCTGTGGCCAAGTAGGAAGAGAGTTCAAAGACACTGGCCCGACCAGATGATTTTTGTTTTCAAAATTTTGAAGACTAAAAGCCTGTTGAGGCATTTTGGGATAGCAGGATGAGAAAAGGCAAAAGCCATCAGAATATACATCCACAGTTTGGGATGAGTGACTATTCTATAGGCCAAGTAAATGCCATAGAAGATATAAAAAGCTTGTACCCTCACCTTCTATCCACTGACTGTTGCAATAAAGTAATGCGGGAACAAACTGTCCAGATTAGAGAATATGCAGGGGTCGGATTCCGAAGAACTCATGAATGCACTCTGTAACAGAACCAGCTTGGGGGGGGGGGTGGCCTTACAAGAGATAGATCATGTTGTTTAAAAAAAAACCTTTCTGCTCTTTTATTTTTTCCTGCTCTGATCATCCTGCTCTTCCCACTACAGTTCTGAGAGAACCATGACAAAAGGAGACCTGGATAAGGAAGGAAAGGAGAGAGAACGGACCACACCACTTCCTGGTGCATATTAATTTTAAGCCGGGGGTGGAAGAGCAGGGAGGGAAAATGTTTTGATTTGGTTTCAAGATTGTAGTTTTTATTTACATTTAAATAGACCTTTTAAAACCTGAAAAAAGTCAAATTTACCAAAGTTAAATTTCTATACATTAAAATTTTGTTGGAAATTACTAGAAAGTTAGAGATTGTCTGGAATTATTTTTTTCTTAAATTTTTATTTATTTACCTTTAAAGGGGAAGGGAAGGAGAGAGGGAGAGAAATATCAATGTATGGTTGCCTCTTGTGGGTCCCCTGCTGGGAACTGGTCTGCAACCCAGGCATGTGCCCTGACTGGGAATCGAACCTCAATCCTTTGGTTTGCAGGCCCGCGCCCAATCCACTGAGCTACACCAGCTAGGGTTGGAATTATTTTTAAGGAGTGGGGCTAAGAGATCCTTATGTGCAAGTTTTAAGCATTGGGAAGGGGAAACATTGTTTGTTCCTTTACACCAATAATTTCAGACTGACTGATAAAACTGCTATATAAGTATTATGAAAATCTTAAAAAACACCCTTTGCTTCTTTAGTCATGTTTCCTTTGCTACCTATTCCTGAGGACATGATTTGAAAGTTGGTTATATCTTCTTTCTCATATAGAATAGAGATAATCTATCTTTGTATTATTTTTTCTTTTTTCTTGTCTTATTTTTGCCCCATATGTATGAAAAATACATCCTGAGTTTCCTTTTTATTGATGGCAAATTATTAGGATCTAAATCCATACGATAACCTATGTTCTGGGGAAGTCTTAAGATAGTTAAAGTTCTATGAAAAAACAAACAGAATGGAACACCCTCAACTATGGATTTGGGTATGACTTTATTTAATTCATCCAGAGATGAAGCATATCTCCATCTTCCTCAAACATACAGTTATTTTTAAGGCAGGGACATTATATCTGTCTCAGATCTGTGTATCTCTGTGTGTACATGCATTTATGTTTTATTGTTATAGTATTTTTGGTTTGTAGAATTAAACAGTGCTTTGGGAGAAGAGTTGTCCAAAAAAAAGGCACAAAATCTATTCTACTGAATTGAGGAAATAAATAGAAACATTCTGATTGTTATTTCCACATTGATTATAGAGAGGACACACTCATTTAAAAAATAAATTAAATTTTGCTTCTGTTCTAGATAGGAGTATATGCAGCTTAGAGGGAAGTCCAAATTATGCCATTGAGGGAGATCCCTAATGCTCTCCAGTTTTGTTTCTCTTCCCTCTGTTGCCTCTTCATCAACTAACTATCCCAGGATTTCCCAGAAAAGGATTATGAAATAGATAAAAAGAAGCCGTGCAAGGCAACTTTGGGTCCCTAGAGCAGGAGACCAGTGAGCTGAAAAATGAGTCCTGGCACTGAAGAGTGAGAGCTGGGTTGTTTGGAGAAGCAAGAAAGAACACAAATCAAAGTCAATCTGTTGTTCTTTTTTCTTCATCTCCTAAGAGCTAATTCTTTTTTTTTCTTAGTAGACATATTACAAATATACATTTAATGAATACTTTTAACCTGGTCAAAGACATATAATTTTTAAAAGTATGGGAGCGATTACATGTAAGCTAGTAAATATATATTCCTGATCTATTCTATTTTTCTAAGAACTGGAGGTAATTTCAGGACCAAACTGAGATTAACATTTAATTGCTTTGTTCACCAGGAGTGTGTACAAACCCACAGCATGGAAAACAAAAGAAATATCTAAGATTAAGAAACAGGTTATATTAATTGTGTATAAAAAGCATCTTTTTAATTCTGACAATCAGTTTTTCCCACCTCAGTCTTGTGGTCGTCACTATTTTAGGCCCCAAATTTCTGTATTTCTATAATTTCCATGACAGCACAATACAAAATGTTCTCAATTAAGTTCAGGAAGAACTTCAAAGATTCAGTTTCTCAGCTAATATTGGGAAATTGACTATGAAGTCCTTTATAAAAGAATCATCACCTCATTAGGGTACACTTACTGATACAGACCTATTTGAATCATGTGTATAATGAAACAGGTTCTGATGTCTTGTAAAAACTCAGACTGTCACTGGCAAGAGAAGTAAGAGATCACATATAACTATGCCATGCTAGGCATAGTTAATGAGAATATGCTAAATAATTACTTCCTTGAAAGTGTCTTTGTTTACCATTTTGGCTCTATGTGTCTCAAATTATTCATTTAAAAAGTGTGAGTAATAGATCACTGTTTGAGTATTATCTGAGTTAGTGCATGTTAGGTTGTTTAGAAGAGTGTCAGTATCGACCAATGTGGCTCATGGACTGGTTCATTCCACAAAATGATAGGTGGCCAGTTTGATTCCTGGTCTGGGCACAAGACTGGGTTATAAGTTTGTTCCTAGACGGTGTGCTGGTGAGTGGCAACCAACTGATGTTTCTCTCTTACATAAATGTTTCTCTCCCTCTCATTGTCTCTCTCTCTCTAAAAATAAATAGATACCTTTGAAAAAGAGTGTCAGTATAGGCCTGGATGGTGTGGCTGAGTGAATTAAGTGCCACTCTGAACCAAATGATCACCAGTTTGATTCCCAGTTAGGACACATGCCTGTTTTCAGGCCAGGTCCCCGGTACAAGGCACGCAAGAGGCAACTACACATGGATGTTTCTCTCCTTCTCTTGCTCCTTCCCTTACCCTCTATCTAAAAATAAATAAATAAATAAAAATCATAAGTTTCGATCAGAAGGAGTATCAGTGTATAGTAAGTACCCAATAAATGTCATCTGGTGGTGGCTAGTAGTAGTCCTACCAGTATTAGTAGAATCCTCTTCTCCTGTTGGACAGTTAAAGCCATCATATGTAGGGATAACATTATAAATAGGAATCAATCTTTGTTGGTTTTGATCATTAAATCTCTCTCAGCTATTGATGTTCTATAATGCCAAATGATGCCTTAGTGCCAAATGAGGTGTGATTTTAATCTGGCAAATAATCAAATCTATGAAACTCTAAGGCATTGTATAATTTAAATAGAAGTCCATATAAAGATGTCAGATGGGGCACTAAAAATAAGGAGAAAATATTGAGTACTTAGCAAGTAATGGATTTAATTAATATCTAGAACATGACTGAGAGCAGCTTTTTCTCTTTTGTCCACATGCAGACATCATTTGTTAGTCATCTGTGATTTTGAAGTAACTAATAATGAAAGAAATTTCTGGGGCTGCTGCAAAAATTTAGAGGTTATCGTTTTGGTGTTTTTTTCCCTGGTGTCAGGCCTTTTGAAAACTGTTTTTTATTTCTGGCAAAGAGACAGGAACTTTGTTTTCTGTACCAGTGGAGGTTATTCTGAAAGCAAACACCTACATTTATGAAGGCGATTAGATTAAGATACTGCACGTCAAAGTGGTAGTTTGTATCTGTAGCATTTCCCCTCTGTCTGCTCCGAGAGATACTGTGTGTGTCCACAACAAAACATACAGAATTTTGTTCATCATCTTGGCTAAGTGTTCTCGGTCTGATGTGTAATGATTTGTGCCACTCTTCTCATTTACCAGTTCCTGTGTTTTTGGCTTTGGGTGCTTGTCAGCTCTGCAGTAGTTGTGTAGCAGTGTTTGCTCACTATCCCAGTGAAAGAGGGAATCTTATTCTAAATGAAGGTTACATATTTTTCTAAAAGCTCGTAAATGACATGCATTTTTATAGGAATAACAAAATTCCCTTTGGGGCTTCCAGCCTTAATGTGATACCTGTGTTATCTAGCCGAAAAGGAGAAGAGAGACCTTATTCAACTCCCTCCTGTTTTCAACCAGGACATTATGGGGTTTGACATAATCGTTTCCTGCTCCACTTTTAATAACCACTCTCTGTGGACTGAGTGGCAACCCCAGGCTCCTAGGGTGGGAAGGAGTTCCAACAAGACACAGGTGTGTTTTGTTTAATGTCTTAAATTATTAGACTACCATACTTGTTTATTTTTCCACAAATAATATGTTTAATTTGGGGTTTGTAATAGTTTATCTGTTTAGTCATAAAGATATGTGTGCTAAATACCACAAATGGGATCTGGACCTCAATAAGTACTTAATAAATGTTTGGGGACCAAAATGTATATGAGATTTCCCTTTTTTATTGTAGCATATTCAGTGTGTAGATTAAGGAAAGGAAGAACTAGCATAAAAGGTGAAAAACACATAAAAATCAATGAAATGAACTACTTCATGTGTTTGAAATTTTAATGAGTCCTCTAAAAATTTCCAAACCTATAATGCTTTTCGTACTAAAATTTCTCAAATCATTTGTTATTAGTGTGTATGCCTGAACTTATTAATATTTCAGAGACCCATGCTGTTAAATTCTAGGTTTACTATATATTCCCTTTTTTCTTAGATTTTTATTTTACTCATTAATAAAATATTTTATCTGACTAGTAAACAAAAACACATTGTATATGAAGGCCAATGCCCTGTTTTCTTTTATAGTATTTAGCTTCATTATAAGCCAAGGTGACTTGACTTTTTCAATTAAATTTTTAAAAAATCAATAACTAACCTCAGTTAAATCAGGATGTGTGTTCTTTTCAAGCTTACATTCTATTTCTTTTTTGTGACTCACTTTCTTTTCCATTGCTGTAACTAATTCTAATATCCCCTTTCTACTTTGTATCTATTTGCAGTTCCTAGTTTGTCCCAGGTTAGAAAACTAGAAAAATAAGCCGGGGAGAACTGTGTATTACTCAGGGTTCATGAGTCCCAGAGTAGAAGTCCACATTAAAGAATCCTTAGACTTTTGGCAGATACTTTGGTTTTTCATATTTGCCCTTTGTAGCTCAGAATGTGGTACAGGCATCATCATGGCTAATCACAATCCTGAGAACTCCCAGAGATGCTATGAGCCCCAACCAAAGGAAGGTCTTGTGGTGAAGCTTCCTTAAATAAGGAACATTTTAATTGACATAAAAAAATAAAAATGAGCTAGAAGAAGAACAGTGGGGAGAGAAAGTTCTAAGCAGATGTAATTGGGGATAAAGGCTTTGTGATGTGGAAGACAAATGAAACACTAAGTAGGCTGGTATGGCTGGGACTTGGTGGAGGTCCAAGCGGTGTAAGGCAGGGCAGGCAGCAGGAGAGGTAGGAAAGGAGGGAAGTTAAATACCTACTCAAGGATTTTCACTCCATGGTAAAGATTTTTATTCTGAGCCTAAAATTATCAAAAAAAACTTAGAGTTCTAAAAGGGGACAAAAGTTCCATAAGTTATAAAAAGCAGGACAGAAAATAAATACATATATTATTTCTCCCTGAACCCCTTTCTTAGATCCAATGATCCTGTTATAGATATTTTTAGTTCACATTGGTTTTGCCCTACTGACAACAGATGTGTCCCCAAGAGTTCTATACCAGCAACTCCAGCAATACCAATTGATTGCAGAGGTTAACAATTAGAAATACATGTTCTGTCTTTGGCCTAAAAGAGTGAAACATGCCAGGAAACTGTGGCATAATATTTGTATGAAGAAATTATTTTGACTTACTGATAACTCCAGAACTTTGTTCTAGAGAGTGAAGTTTTCAGAAGGCTAATCTTGGATGAGATAGCTTGATACACATGCATTAGATGTAGATATTGTATATATAACCAAACTCAGGGTTCTCTTTATTCATCTAATTTTTACTGCATTTTTAGAAGAACAAACTTCTTTCTTAAAAGAAATTTGGAGATGTGTTTCTCCCTTTCTCATCCCCTCCCTCTCCCTCTCTCTAAAATCAATAAGCATGTCCTTGGGTAAGAATAGAAAAATAATTCAATATATATAGGCTGTTTCTCCAAAATTTACACTCAACTGGCTGTGCTGTATGGTACCTGGCAACACTACACTGAGTCCTTAGTCAATTCTTCTGGGATCCCTTCAGATCTGTGCCAAATTGAGGGAAGATAGCTTCCTTTGGATCTTTAGATTAGGTGTTCCAGTGGCTGCTCTTTTGACAGAAGCAAAACCTTGGGAGAGTTAGTTCCTCTTAGGTTGCCTTAGAGCAATGCATAGTGAAATATGCAGAGATGAACAGTCAACAGCAGATAGATTCTCTATGATTGTGGAATCGATGGGTCTCTTCCTATAAGAAGGATCTGGATAGGATATCTTGTCTCAGTTCTTAGTGATGTTTAGGTAATATTTCTGTGTCTTTGTTTTGTTTTGTTTTGTTTTGTTGTTATAACATTGCCCTCTTAATATTTAATTTTATGGCTTTGCCTCTTATAGAAAACTGAAGAATTATAGCTACAGATGACAATTGTAATTTAAAGGAAAGACATTTTATGTTGACTTAAAAGACTTCCTTTCTTTATCTTTTACCAAGTCAGGAAAAAAAATGAAAGTGTATATGTACACTTATGCTATTTCCCTCAATTGACTTTCTTGATAAAAATAAAACCATTATAATGTTTTCCTGTTTTATTCTGAAAGAGGACAGAGAAAAAAATTAACATTTTTAAGAAAGGATTTTTCAAATGACTCTCAACTGTTTTTATATAAATAGCTTAATTTGATAGCCCTTTAGTAATAAGAGAGAACAAGTCTGAAGAAATAAGAAAAGTACCTCACTTGGAAAAGAAATAAAAACTTGATAGCTTTGGAACGTAATAAATACTTCATAAAATGAACCCTAGGTTTCATGAAATATTATACAGTAACACAAGTCTAATTTTACAAAAATGCTAATTTGATATAAATTTCAACCTTATAAAGTCATTCATTTTAATTGATAGAACTTTTTAAAAACCTTTTATTTAGTCAAAGATTTGGTTAAGCAATGCACATTGCATGGTGCAGGCACTTTTAAACACTCAACAAATGTTGCTTTTGTTTTCCTTTTATTATTATCATGATCACATGCAAATACTGCTACTTTAAATATTCTTTAATTATTCACTATGTTCAACCAAGTTAAAGTATCTAAAAGTAAATATGTTTTGATATTTAAAATAAAGTAATTGCCCTAAAACAGGAGAAGTGAATTCAAAGTCAGCATTCTCCAGGGCCAGGCAGATGAGACAGAAGACAAAAGCAACTATGGTGAAGTGGAGACTGGATACTCAATATGAAGATGCTAAAATTCAAATGTAAAATTAATAATCTACTTCCCAGGTAGCCAGACCTTGAGACAAACAGTGGATCATTTTATAAGTCTTGAAATGTAAGACCATCAGAGACCTGGTGTCATTACCAGTTTGAAAATGTTATAGTGTAAAATTCAGTTAAAGCAGTCGTAAGAAGTGAGGATGTCTTACATATCATTTTCTTACAAAGGATAGAAACATATTTAAATTTGCCTGAATAAAATGGGTTCCACTAAGGATAAAATAATTCTGGAACTCCTAGAAAATGGAAAATCAGTGGATAGATGCTCATTTTCCTCTATTTCTCTAATTTTGGGTCTACATGGTGTCTAATGTTTAGTCATCTGTTCTGTCATCCACTCTGAGACAGGACTCCTATACAAAGCTCATAGTATTTGCTCCCTTTAACTTAAGTGTGTTACCAAACTAAAGGGTTCTGTTTACCTGTGCACATCAAAGCTCAATGAAACACAAACTGGAGTTTGCAGCAAAGAAAGTAAAGGTTTGTTAGTAAGGGAAATGGTGCCAAACTCAGTCACAGGTGAGCTGTTTTTGTTAGACCTCCTGTCTGATGGCTTCTAGAAGATGGGTATATAAGGGGTAAATTATTAATCATGATGAATAAGGGAGTTAGGGTAATGGTTAGGGTCACAGTCTCTGTTATTTGGACAGTGCTAGAATAGGGGGTAGTTGATCATGGCACCTAATCCTGATGTTAGCCATGACATTGCTCTATCTGGTTTCACAAGGATGTGGTCAGTGGGGTCATTGCATTTTTCTGGGTGTGGAGCTGAAGCACAACTAAGGCCTAGGTCTTATCTCTACTTTGACTGAAATGCTGTACTGTGGTCAACACATGTGGGGCTTTGTTTCTAAGGTTATTTGATGCCAACCAGAACCTCATTATCCTGAGAGCTTAATGATTAAGACAATAGATTTGCAAAGGAGAGGGATGTTGAGTGAGTCAGGGTGCTGGATAAGGCCAGTTTGAATCAATAGGGGAAAAAAAAGAAAGGCCAGATTGAAGAAACGAAGCTTCCATGGGGTTTCAGGTGGACTTATGTCATTGGGTTGATATGGCACCACTTCTGCTCAGATGCTTCTAAACCTACTCATTTAAATGCCTATGTTTAATACACTGTACTATCTGATCTAAATCAAATATTTGAGAAAAATCCATTGTCGTTTTTCATTGAGTTAGGCATCCATTTCTACTTTACTGAAGTGTAACCAGAAAGCAAGGTCATGTTATATAAACCCTGTGTTATCAGAATGCCAGATAAGAACATATAAAAACTATGTGCTGAAAAGATTATGACACCCACTTATTATGTAATTTAAAACCAAAACATTTTGAAACTGTAAAATACAAACTTTATGAAGACAAATTGCAAATTCTCATTTAAGAAGTTCAGGATAAGACCATGAAAGGTGGAATGTTCTAATTTGTGTATGTGTGTGTCATTTGGTACCCTAAATGCTGAAGAACGGGTTTCCCCTACCTGAAGTTAATTCCAGCAAACTTTGAACAGTTGTCAGATCTCTTCTGTTTCTATCTCACAACCTCCATTAATTTTCCTAAACCCAGGGCAACCCTCTGCTAACAAACAAAGAGAACAGATTTGTGGATGGATCCTTCTCCAAATGTAGTATAGGGATAACTGTGTGGGGGGCACTGGAGATCAAAGTATAAACTGTTTAGCTTTTTCACTTTGGTCCAATTGCTTTAGACTGAGGTTTCAATTAGCTTAGTTACCTGTGACTGTTTCACTAGAGCCAAAATCATTATGAATGCTCTATTCCCTTTTTGAATTTCTTCTGTTCAGGTCCTCTTTCTGTGTTTTACCCAAACATAATAATCCCCATTTAATAGATAAGGAAATTGACACACAGAAAAGGCAATTTACCAGCAATCCCATAGCTACTAAGTGATTAACCAGGGATTCGCAGGAAAGGCAGTTTGGCACCAGAAACCACTCTTAGCCACTCTGATAAAAGGAATAAAATTCTGCTTATTATTTTCCCCCACTTCTCCCACGTTCTTGGATCTTTAATAAGAACACCTCTGCAAAACTTAAGTTACAGACAAATTTATAATTCTGTGAGCTTCTCAGAAAATAAGTTTTATGTCATATGGAGTGTTCTACCACAGATGTACTGAACTTCATCCCAAAAGTTAAGATTTATTTATTTATTTATTTATTTTTTAAATTTTATTTAGTTATTTTTCAAGTACAGTTTTTTGTCTATTTTTCCCATCCCAGCCTCCCCCGCCCCTGCTCCCCACCTCCCTCCCATTTCCACCCCCCTTAGTTCTCGTCCCTGTGTCCTTCCTATTTGTTCCTCCAAATCCCTCCCCCTTTTTCCCCTTAACTTTCCTTCCTTCTCCCCTCTGGTCACTATCCCCTTGTTCTCTATTTCAGTGTCTTTGTTTTTTGTTTTTTTTTTCTGCTTGCTTGTTTGTTTTGTTGTTTAGCTTCCTGTTAAAGGTGAGATCATATGGTATTTGTCTTTCAGCACCTGGCCTATTTCACTCAGCATAATGCTTATAATTAAAAGATAACTGATTCATTCCTCATTTCCAAATCTGGATTAATTCAGATTTATGAAAATAATATTATACACACACATATATCTTCTAACTCCAATCATTAAATTTCACAGGTAAAAATTTAGGTAGATGTGTTTCTAGGCATTTTACGCTAGTAATTTAACATACCATTTTTTCTTGTATTTTCAATATTTGCATAATATATTCATTTTGTAATATTCATATGTAAAATTAAACTGTAAATGGTAAATGTAATTCAAATCATTGGATATAATTTAGTATTTTGATGTGTTTTAATGCCTAAGTGATATTAAGCTATTTCCTTTGTTTTATAATTTTTATATTTAAACTCCAGGCAGAATCCAAACTTTGATATTATGTTATATTATTAAAAAACTGTTGACAGAGACTAATTCTAAATATACAATTACAGTTGCATTTAATTCTGAAATCTTTTTAACACAAGATTTTTTGTAAAAACAATGTCAATTTTTAAATGTAAATAAAACAAGAACTTTGTTTCCCTTTACATGTGATAGTGGTGTTCAAAGCTTCAACAACAATTACTATAGATATAATATTAAACAATAAACAACACAATTATTTAGTGAAGAAAAACATAAAATTTTGTAACTGTCAATGGCATGTGGTATTCCAAGTCAAGGGGAGAAGTGTGTAAATTCCCATTAGATCCCATGTCTACTTATGATCTCATTTTTATCATTTGATGTTAGGTTTCCTGAAGTATATTTATATCCCACTGGTGACATATGAACAGATATATTTATTAGGAAACAAAATACTGGTTTTTCACCTATACTGAGAATTTTAGGACTTCCTCCTCTCTGCATATGCTGCTAAAAGGACATGCTTGTCTCTTGCTTAGAAATGTGCAATACTCTTTTCATCTCCCTCTATTTCCATTCTGCTTCTCTATTTTCTGTTCTCCATAGGGCAAGAGGACAATACACAACAAAAGTCAAATCATACCACTCCTCTGCTCAAAGTTATCTCATGCTCCTCATGCACTTACAAGAACTCCCACACGCATTATGTGGCCTGTTCCATGAACCCTGTTCAGACTGTGTTACTTCAAACTCTATTTCTGATTCACTTTTCTCTAGCAAAACACTCCTTTTTGTTGTTGTTTTTTCTTAAACATCTTGGGCTCATACTTGCTTTACGGCATGTACACTAGCACTTTGCTCCACCAGAAACATCTTTTCCCCAATTGTTCTGGCTAATCCCTCCTGATACTTCAACTTAAACAAAATCTCCTTGGCATCTCATGAAGTACAATAGAAGTTCCTTTAGAGTAGGCTTCAGGGAGACCACCAAAGAACCTTTTCTTTTTAATGTTTGGTATTTTCTGTAATAATAATAAGCAACATATTAAGTAATTAAAATATGAAAGTGATGTTACACATGCCTTAATTTCAAACCTTTGTTCAATTATTTTCTCTGTACCTATCCCTGTTGTTTGCTAGAGACTTGTCAAGATTATCTGTAGGGAACATGCATATTGAGTTTATGTCTTCTGGTCCTATTCTATTCAGCATGTTTTATTTTATATCTTAGAGTGGTTGACTTATACTTCTTGTTCACTAACAATCCTAGAGAAATAGTGGCAGAGTCAGACTCTTCATACCTTCTACCTCTGCTTTCTCCTTCCTATCAGACACAGGGTGGCTTTTGGACATTTGTTCTACCTCCGATTCCTTATTTTCTTCCAAGGCTCAATGATAAAAATCTGCACTTCTGCTCTGCAATCTGCTTTCACTATTCGTTTCCTTATTCCTCCTCCAATTGTCACTTTTGCTGATTATCCCCATCAGGATAAAGCTGTTTTTAGTAAAATTCTGCCTAAGGGAAATGGATGGTTTAGGAAAAATAACTGTACGGTGTTGATAGTATTAATCAGAAAGCAAATTTATTATATTAGAGGAATGTCTTGAGTCAGGAATTTAGCAAGTTTCAAAGGAACACTTGCAAGAAAAATTCCCATTTAACTTCTCAAATGGACCAGACTGAGCTGACTAAGTGAAGCCATGAGTCTGGTTAAGAGAGTTTGGACATCAATCTTATCTGCATCATATAAGGGTCTGAAAGCAAAAGCAAATGCATGTGAAGGAATTAGCAGTGTAGCTACAGGTACAATTGCTGGATCTATATTGGAAAAAAGTCAATTATATGATTCACAAAGTATGACTTAAGGTAGGATTAGAGTTAGACTTGAATGGTTATATGTGTTATATGTATATGTTATGAGTCACATAGATGTTACATGACAAATACAGGGGATAGATTACATGTTACATACGTGTGTGGCATGTGTGTTTACATATAACATATTATACACAGAGTGGTGGGCAAAATAGGTTTACAATTATAATACAAATAAATTATATGATAATAAATAATAGTACAAGTATAAACTCTGTGTTTCACATACTCACAACTGTAAACCTAATTTACCTATCCCTGTACATGAGCACACACATATATGCATATGTATACACACATATGTGTATGTGTGTTTTGAATGTGGAAAACATAAATTATTCTAACAAAGAGTATGGATTTTTATAAAGTATATATTTTTTGTCCTCTACTAACAACTAATATAATGACATATTTATATTATATCATGTAACTAATATAATGATATATTTATATTATATAATGGTATGTTTACATTACATATAATGATATATATACATTATATTATTATATAATGATATAATGATGGCTTCTCTCATACAGATGTGTATGAGAGAACCCATTTCCCACATAAAATCTACTTGGTATATTGGATATCAATTATATTAACTTTCTTTAGTTTGATATGTAAAATAACTATTATCGTATACTTTCTATTTATGTACAAACAGGTCAAATGGTTTTTGTATAGATTTCTGTATTTGTAAAATATTTATCATAGCTATTGCCATCTCTTATCTTTTAATAAAGTCAACCCATTTAATGATATTAATTTGTAAAAATTTCATAAGGAGATCAATACTTGACATAAATGTTACAAATGTTTCCCAAATTATGCAATTTTCTTTCAATTTGGTTTATGGTGATTTTTAACTTTTTAAACTATAACACTTAAAATTTACTATTATAGCAAATTTATTTTTGTATGTATAATTTTTTTATTATCTTTTCAAAATACTGAAAAGATATGCTGAACTTTTCAGATATTCTGAAACTTTTCAGAATATATTTTGTTCAATATTCTGAACTTTTCAGAATATCTTTTCATTAAAATATTATTTTTTGAACAATGATCTCTTTAAAGATGAATAAATGAGAGCTTATGAGATCTTTCCAGAAAGTATCTAGCCATGTTATATGAAAAATATAGACATTTATTGAAGAAGATACAAGATACAAGAAACATTTTCATAGGACAATGATACCTCAGTCTCCTTCAAAGTAGGCACCATCAGACCTCACACAGTTCTCCTAATCTCCATCAACTGTCCTGTTGTATTTTTGTGAATCTCATGGGTGGTCTGAAATCTCTTCCCTTTCAAAGGTGATTTTAGTTTTGGGAAAAACAGGGCACCAAATCTGGACTGCAGTTGGGTGGAGTCACCTGGGTCATTTGATATTTCACCAAAAATCTCTTCACATGATGTGATGCATGAGTAGGTATATTGTCATGATGAAGTTACCAATCACCAGTTGCCCTAGCTGTGGCTGTTTTTGTCCTATTGCAACTCTCAACCAACAGAAAACATTGAGGTAGTACCCCTTATTAATTGTTTGTCCTGGAAGGGTGTGCTCCTGATGGAGCACCTTCAAAACACCTTCCCAATCAAAAAACACAGTTAAGATGGTCTTGATCTTGCTGCAACACTGCAGGGCATTCTGTAGGTTTGGAGATCCAGGCAACTTTCCATTGGGAAGACTGGGGCTTTGTTTCTGGATCATAGCTGTAGACTCACCATTCATCTCTGGTCATGGCTTTCTTGAGCCATGGTAGCAGTTTGAATCAAGTTCATTGGTAGCAGTTTGAATCAAGTCATTAGCAACTGCAGCACAATGTTCCTTCTGCTCTAGTAACAGAAGCTGGGAAACAAATTTTGCCACAACATATGTAGTTTTTGGAATCCCCAGGTCCACTTCTAGTTCTTGCACTATCAGTGGCTGATCTTTGTGAATTGCAACCCATACATGTTTAACATTCTCAAGAGTTCTGCTTGTTGCAGGCCTTCTAGAACATGCATCACTTTCAACAAATTCTTGAGCATCTTTGATGTGTTTGTGACACATTTTTATTTGCACTAAACTCATTGCATCATCCTCAAAAGCCTTCTGAATAATTCAAATAGTTTATGTAAAGGAATGTTCAAGCTTAACACAAAATTTGATGCAGATTTGTTACTCTACTTGCTCAGTCATCTTGAGTGTGATGGCCGCACAGTACAAATGCTCACTAGTACACATGCTGACTCAATAGCATCTACCACCCCCACTGACTAGTACATCATTGTTCACACATGTGTATTCCAGTCCACTCTCCTTGGATGCCAGGCTGCATCAATGTCACACAAAGGATTCTTGTTATATTAACAATGGCTGAATTTTTTCTAGACAGACCTCAGTGTATATATTTTATATATATACATATACCTAATCCACAAACACACGTGTATAGTTTGTAAGGTAAAACTATTTTATTTAAATATATATTCATAAAATGTATTTTTGAAGGCAAAACTATTAAACAATTTGAGGCTTTGAGCAAAATAAGCAAATGGTTGCAAAATGATAATGAAATGAATTATTGCCAAAAATTATGCTTTTTTCCATAAACATTATTTTAAGTGTGCTAATCTTTTTTCTGTACCATAGAATGCAATGTTACTTCTGTTAAAATTTTTAAATAAGAGTAAACTAGAATGAACAAATGACTGAATGAAAAGTGTTACTAACCTCAAGGTAAGTTCTATCCATTTTAGGAATAACTGCATATATTAAAAAACGACCTCTCTATGTTATATGTAAATATGTTTAAATATAAATTAACATTATGTATAGTTGTTATTTGCCTAGATTTCTAAACTTTATCCTCCATTTAAAATTATGATACATATATAATGTACATATTTATTAAATTTGCATTACATAAAAACAATAAATGTAATATATTCATCATCCAGTATAAAGAATAAATTAGTTATATAACTAAACTTACAGTTATTCCATAAAGACTTTTTTTAAGTTGATTTCTTTATTTTCACAAGTACAGAATCACTTCATGTTTTTTTTAAGATTATATTCATTTATTTTTAGAAATAGGGGAAGGGAAGGAGAAAGAGAGGGAGAGAAACATCAGTGTGTGGTTGCCTCTCGAATTCCCCTCACTGGGGACCTGGCCTGCAACCCAGGTGTGTGCCCTGGCTGGGAATCAAACTGCAACCTTTTGGTTCTCAACCCATGCTCAGTCCCTTGAGCCACACCAGCCAGAGCAGAATCACTTCATGTTTTAATATAGCCATTTGATCTCTTACTTTAGGAACATATTTATACAGCTTGTTTCATTTGCTTATCTATATGCATAAACTAGCACAAAGGTCTTGAAATATTAATGTACATAAAATCACCTGGGTAGATTTTATTATACAGATTTTTAGGTACTGCTTTCAGGAATAGTGGAGAGGGGGTGATGGGATTTCCAGGAATATAAAATTTTAAGTAGCAACACAGGAGACTTTTGATCAAGTAGTTCTAGGACGTCATTTAAGAAATATTGACTTCAAATTTGCAGCTCAGTTTTCACCAAAAGTCTCAATAGCTAGCAGTTCATGTATTTCTCATTTGAATGGGAAGATCTCTAGTTATTTTTCTATTAAGAATGCTGTTTACTACTGGCTGAAAGAGGTATACTATTGAATTAAGACCATTCATTCAATAAGTAATCAGCATACCTACTGTGTTTCAGGCAATGTGTTAGGCTCTAAGTTTCCTGGTGAACTTATACCTATGCCCCCTGACCTCATGGAACTCACATGTAAATAAGCAAACGTGTAGGCCGTGGCAGTTTCTGTGTTTCTTATTTCCTCCTTGGCTTGGAATATATGATGCGCGTCAATTGCCTCTTCATCCTTATGTGAATGCAGTATGATGGCACATAAGTGTAGCCTAGTCCTTATGATATAGCTGTGGGCAACGTACCAATGTTGGTAACCGAAACCAAGAACCTGGGTGTAGTGGCTTCATAGAGGCTGTATAGAGTTTTAGTGTTCTTCACCTAAGGGTATTAGAGAATATATAACCTAGGAACTAGAAGAAATTCATGTTGGACATACAAAATACCAACCATAACAACTAACTTTAGCATTTGTCCCTTGAGAAATTTGGGAAAACTGAGATAGCTTGCTTATCCAAATCCTCCAGTTTGAAATTTTCTGGAAGGCTTTCCTGAATATTATTTTTTGGGCATTTTAGAGAAGTCTATCATAACACAAATCAAGTTTTCTTTGGGACAACGCTGATAAAAGATCATTAAATATATGATATTAAAGCAGACCCACAAAGATGAAAATTCCTTTAATACTCTCATTTTATTCAAGATTACATATATGTGTGTGTACATATACACACAAACATATATATGTTTATACACATATTTAAAAATATTCTAAGTTCCTAAGTCTTTTTTGTTGATCATATGCTTTCAATCCCCAAGACACACTCCTCTGTTTATAACCTTATAGTTTTCTTCTTTAATCATTTCAGTCCAGGTCAATGTGAGAAATCAGTAAACAAAAGTTTTGGCTTCAAAGAGTTGAATGGTCAATATACTCCCTCTACTGCTATTAACTGAAGTAGAAGGAAGGATAATAAAAGAGAATGAGATAAATGATCTAGTCCAAGTAATGTGTGTAAGTTGAGGATGTGGCTGCAGAGGGCTCAAATCAGTCTCTGTATGTATATGTATATATATTATAGTATCCAGGCATAAACTTAATAAGTGTTGGTTGTTACTCTCATAATAATCCATATATTCCTGGGTAACTAAGTACCCAGAAATTAAGTTCCAGATACAGTGCCAAGAGATGCACCTATATGTATAATTTTTGGTATGTAAGTCTGGATACCAAGCATAAAGAGATTAAGTAACCTTCTCAGGATCACACTGCTAGTAAATAATGGGATTATGATTCTAACTCAGCAGTCTGATTACTAATCTTAAAACTTTAAACATATTTTCTAAACTATGTTTAGAAAATAAACATAGTTTAGAAAAATAAACATAATTTAGAAAAAAACATAGTTATAGAAACTATAACTTATAGTTATATTGGTCTTTCTATGGTATTTAAAAAGACAATGAGACTATATTGTCATTTATAATTCTTTCAAGTTTGGTTTTTGTGACTAAAAATACTCTGGAATATATATATATAACTTATATATGTATATATTAGAAATTGGTATATAAGTGCCAAAAATAAAAAGAAGAAGAAGAAAGAAAGAATCTACTTCTTCAATTTAAAAGTTTGGTGGGACCTATGTAATTGAAATAGAAGCATTTTTTGTGTTTAAATATTCTATTATTTGCACTTCACTACCCGTAAAAACAGCACAGATCAACTTAGATTATGAACTTCATGGTAAGGCCAAGAGTTTTCCTTTGAATAACTTTCAAAGTTTTTCATAGTTTATGCATGCACATGCACACACACACACACACACATGTATCACTATGTGTCATTCGACTATGTATCATTTCTTTGCAAGTTTTACCGGTTACACTGTTAGCAAGTTTTACTCCAGCCATTCCTGTAATTGAAGCCTGCAGAGTCAACTGTTGAGCAGCAAATCAGAGACCCGTTTCGACAATACCCGCTTGGCCAGACTCATTATTTTCTCTCTTTGGCTCACAGTGTGTCTGACATTTTTGAAAGTGACTGTTACCTTTGCATTTCTAATAGAATCCTCACTAAAATTTACATTTTGGCCTAACTAGCAGGAGCCTGCCTTCAGGGTTTCAAAGTAAAGGTAATCATGTCATTGTACCTTCAAGAGACCCCCTGTTTCCATTTTCCTTAGAAATTTTGTATATCATGAATTTCATCAATAAATGAACAGAGATTATTTGGAAATAGATAAAAACAGGACTTGAGTAATTTATTCCAAAAGAAAGGCATTTCCGTGCAATTAGTTAGATAAATGCTAGCATTTCAGTGAAATTATTTACATAAATGCTAGCATTTCAAAAGCTTTTATAATATCTATAGGAATTATTAAACCCATCATTTTCTAGTAGAATATTCCCAGCTAAGTATTTTCTTTGAAGACATGTTTGCCTTTGAACTCCAGCTCCCAGAGCTTCACAGTCAAGCAAAGGCTAAAATAAATAAAGGAAAAGTCATGGCCAAATTCAAAGCCAAGATCCTTCTGCATCCTGACTTGTTTTGTTAAGAAAGGTGAGTCGGAGGCTGTGATGTGCTTTTAAGCCATCAATAAGGAAAGACGAGCCCAATTTCCCCTGTAGATTTGTGCATATATTAAGCCAGAACTAGATATGCAGGCAGAAAATTTCTTCAAACCCATTCCTTTCCAGATTCTCCGAGGCAGCAAAGTTTATGGCCTTATTACTAACCCAGACCTATTCTAATGATTACTTTAGTAGTTGAATTTTTGTCTAAATTCTATCTTAATAGATTCCTTTTGCAGAAGGATTACAGTTGTGGGATTCTCACACGGTATAGACAAAAATGGGAAAGAGATGAGGAGATGCTTTCACTAAGACTAAGAAAAAGAACGAACATATTTTAAGTAATTATAGCAGTAAATGCCATGATAATATTTTGAGTATGAGGTTGGTAATATATACATTACCAGCCATTTACTCCTGGAAATCAAATTCTTTGCCAAGATCACTAAGTCTGTTTCATGTATATTCCAGAGGGAAGGATCATCTACCTGTAGTTACTCATCTTTAACATAATGATTTTCTGTGAAAACTGTAATATTGGTCCGTGATCATGGTCATAAAAACAAGACTCCTCTCTAAGCATCTTTAAGCAGAAGGGGTTTATTAAGTAATGTGAATAGCTCACATACCCTTGAAAGGGCAGAGCAGGTAGACTCTGCCTGACTTTTCAGAAACCATTTGCAAACCTGCAACATAACTGGCCTGCCATAGGCAATGCTGACTTTGCCATGATCTGGAAGAGTGGAGTCAGAGAGTTGCTGCCACGGCTGCCAACTCCAGAACCACACATGTCTGCCATGACATCTGCTTTTTCTCATATAATTCATGCTGAACAATGTCTTGTGCAAAAAGCATGTTGTCATTTTGTAGAATCTTGGCTACAATGGAGTCTTTTAAGCACAGTTTTTAGTTTTGCAGCTTGTACATATCAGGAACATCTGCAAAGGAGGTGGTTGGGATAAATATTGTATAAGCTTATTCACAGCATCAGTCACATTTGTCATTGGCTGACATGTTGTTGCCTGTCTCATACATGGTGATATAAGTACAGTCTAAGTAACAGGCAGCACTGTGTTAAAACTCAAGGGACTAACATATTTAATTTTCAGAACCACTTGGGACTATAAAATATATTAGGTAAATTATTAACATTGAAGTTATAACATTTATTTTTATAACAGATGATACCAGTGCATATTTATAGAAATCAGATAATCATTATTATTTGTAATGAGTTTATATATTTATCACTATATATTTAGACTTTGTAGGATACCCATCTTTATGATTGTACATTTAAGAGAAAAAAATTCTTGATTGGGAAAAAACATCATCTTAAAAATGTCATGAAAACTTCTGTGTGATGTATCTTCACACACAGAGAAAATAGCATTGGTGAGTTATTTTAAAAATAGTGAAGGAAAGTATTCAGAGTTATACTCTAGAAGGTGAGTTTTCTATTTCCTTTGGTCCTTTGTTTCTCTTTCTCTTCACAAAAGAAATTGGAAGATAATTTAAGGTTCAGCAAAAAAAAAAAAAATCCTGGGTCACTTGTTTCTCTTAGTGACACAGTAGGTCATTATAATCCCATTTTTCTGGAATAAAGATAAATTGCATCTGTAAGTCTTCTTTAAATATTAAAAAACTAGAAGGATCCAGTACTCTAACAAATTGGGTGCCAAATACTTTTTACTTGAGGAGTCTTTAAAATGTTAAATATATTCCATGTGAATGGAAAGTTATATTGAAACCCCATTTACCCATTACCTGGCTTCAACATTTATCAATACCCTGCAGCTATTTTTAAACTATACTTTAACCCATTTCTCATGGGATTATTATTTTTCTTTCTAGTTGAGAATAAATTTACTACATTGAAAGGCACAAGCATTAACTATCCAATTTTAATAAAATGTTTTCCTCTAAATGCTTGAAGTTTTGGCTTTTATGCTTAAGCCTTCACTTTTTCTTGAATTAATTTTTGTGTTTGGTATGTGGTAGGGATTGAGGTTAAATTTTGTTTGTCACATGGATACCCAGTTGTTCTAGCACCCTTTGCTGTAAAGATCTTTCTTGTTCCACTGAATTCCTTTAAAGTGTTTGTTAGAAGGCAACTGTGGGTCTATTTCTTAATTTATTGGAGGAATTGCTTATGCTTAAGGGCTATTTTTGTGAGACCCACAAACTAATGATGGTTGGCTCATATTTAAATTTTTTCAAATACAAAAAATGAAGTAGCAAAAGATATTTCATATAGGAACTACAAAGGCTAAAGTATTTAATATCTGGTCATTTACAAAGCTGACAAACACTTGAATTAGTCTACTTCACTAATTTACTTGTATAGTTCTCAGCCAATTCTTCATTTCAATAGCTTTATGGTATATATATATATATATTTTTTTTTTAATTTATTTATCTTTAGAGGAGAAGGGAAGGAGAGAGGGAGAGAAATATCAATGTATGGTTGCCTCTTGTGCGTCCCCTGCTGAGAACTGGCCGGCAACCTAGGCATGTGCCCTGACTGGGGATCAAACTGTGGTTGTTTGGTCCACAGGCCTGCACTCAATCCACTGAGCTACACCAGCCAGGCCTCAATAGTTTATGGTATATATTAAAGTCAGATAGTATTAGATGTACAGATTTAATCTTCCTTTTCTATCTATTTTTGTCTATCCTAGGTCATATGCATACCCATATAAATTTTTGAGCTAGTTTACTAATTCCTATAAAAATGTTGCCATGATTACAATAGAAATTTTACTGAATCTATAAATAAATGGGTTACATTGTCTTCTTAATTGTATTGAATTTTCCAACTTTGAACATAGCATATCTTTCTGTTTATGTAGATTTTCTTTACTTTATTTTAGCAAAATTTTGTAGGTTTCCATGTTGAAATTCCAGCAATCTCTTGTTAAATGTGTTTCCAAAGATTATGTGTTTTTAGTGCCATTGTAAACAAAACTTTTATACTTTAATTTTCAAACTTTCTACATATTACCTTTTTCTTATACTTTTGAAGAGTTGCTTTGTGTTTTGAGAGCATGCAACTATTTATAAATTCTAGTAGTTACCTAGATGATGATTCTTTAAGACATTATGTACAATCATGCTGTCCGTAAATATAAAAATTACTTTTTAAAACTACATATATTTAATCTTTGCTGTATTGCACTAGCCCGGATTTCCAGCTACACTGCTGAATTAAAGTGACATGATGGGACACCATTGCCACCTCACAGGTGTTGGCTAGAGTTTCTTGTTCTTATTTTTTATGATATTGCTTATCAGAATGAGAATGTTACCTTCTATTTCTAGTTTGCTAAATTCTTATTTTTTTAATTTTTTGAGTTCTTTTTAATCATAAATTGACATTGAATTTTGCCAAATGCTTTTTCTGCAACTTTTTGATGAACACATGTGTAGAATGCTTGACTTTGTTGATTTGACCAGTCACCTCAATGTTTAAAAAATGTTTTTTTTATTTTAATTATTATTTATTTTGGGGGGTTATCGTCATTTTTTTAAATATATTTATTTAATTGTTGTTCAAGTACAGTGTTCTGTGTTTTACTCCCATCCCAGCCCACCCCACCCCCATGCTCCCCACCTCCCTCCTATTTCCACCCCCCCTTAGTTTTTGTCCATGTGTCCTTTATACTTGTTCCTGTAAATCCTTCCCCTTTTCCCCTGAAATTCCTTCCCCTCTCCCCTCTGATCACTGTCAACCTGTTCTCTATTTCAGTGTCTTTGGTTATATTTTGCTTGCTTGTTTGTTTTGTTGTTTAGCTTCCTGTTAAAGGTGAGATCATATGGTATTTGTCTTTCACTGTTTGTCTTATTTCTCTCAGCATAATGCTTTTCAGTTCCATCCATGCTGTTGCAAAGGGTAGGAGCTCCTTCTTTCTTTCTGCTGCATAGAATTCCATTGTGTATATGTACCACAGTTTTTGGATCCATTCACTTAGGCACCTAGGTGCCTAAGGCACCATCACTTAGGTGATGGGCACCTAGGCTGCTTCCATCTCTTGGCTATTGTAAATTGTGCTGCTATGAACATTGGGGTGCGCAGGTTCTTTTGAATTGGTGTTTCAGGGTTCTTAAGCTATAATCCCAGCAGTGTAATTGGTGGGTTAAAAAGCAGTTCCATTTGTAGTTTTTTGAGGAAATCCCATACTATTTTCCACAGTGGCTGCACCAGTCTGCATTTCCACCAACAGTGTACCAGGGTTATCTTTTCTCTGCATCCTAACCAGCACTTATTGTTGGCTGGTTTGTTTACAATGGACATTCTGACTGGTGTGAAGTGGTATCTCATTGTGGTTTTAATTTGCATCTCTCTGATGGTTAATGATGTTGAGCATCCTTTCATATGTTTCTGGGCCCTCTATATGTCCTCCTTGGAAAAGTGTCTGTTCTCGTCTTATGCCCATTTTTAATTAGTTTGTTTGTCTTCTTGGTGTGGAGTCATGTGAGTTCTTTTACGTATCTTGGAGATCAAAGTCTTGACCAAGGTATCCTTTGCAAATCTATATTCCCATACAGTTGGTTTGCTTTACATTTTGCTGATGTTTTCTTCAGCCATGCAGAAGCTTTTTAATTTGATGAAGTCCCATTTATTTATTATTTCTTTTTATCTCTTGCTCTAGGGGAAATATCAGTGAAAATATTGCTGCATGGGATATCTGAAATTTTCCTGCCTATGTTCTCCTCTAGGACGTTTATGACATCATGACTGATATTTAAATGTTTTATTCATCTTGAGTTTATTTTTGTGTATGGTGTAGGATGGTGGTCTAGTTTCTTTTTTGCATGTACCTGTCCAGCTCTCCCAACAACACTTGTTGAAGAAGCTATTTCTCTTCCATTTTATACTTCTACCTCCTTTGTTAAATATTAATTTCTCATAGAGACACAGGTTTATTTTGGGGCTCTCTATTCTGTTCCATTGATATATGTGTCTGTTCTTCTGCCAGAAATTTATTTTTATTGAATTCTTTGGGGTGACAGTAGTTAATAAAATTATATATAGGTTTCAGGTATATAATTCTATACAATACATCATATTGTATTGTATGTTTACCACATGAAGTCAAGTCCACTTCTATCACCATTTATCCTCCTTTATCCTAATACTCCTGTATTCATGAGGTTTTTTTTCTTTTCTTAATTCCTTCACCCTTCTCACTCAGCTCCCAACCCTTTCCTCCATGACAGCTGCCATTCTGTTCTTGTATCTATGCCTCCACTCTGTTCATTTATTTCACATAAATATTTTATGCTTACATTGTGCCTTTTTTGGTAAATTTTGTTGTTTGAGTCAAATATGCTAGATGAAAGTTCTTCATGACAGTCTCTTGTTTTTCTTTTTATGTTTGTAACAGCTCTAATAATATCCCCTGTGTCAACCTCATGTTAATAATTATGATTATCATTTTTATACTACTGGTGGTTTATCCATATTATTTTATTTCTAACTATTTATATTTTGAGTTTTTGAATGTCACAGTTTTTTGGTATTACATTGCTATCTGTTCTTAGATAAAGGTATTTCTGAGCACTCATTAAAGCAGGTCTAGAACTTTCTAGCCTAGCATATATAAGGCACCCTAATGCTCTGAAAAGTGACTTTGTTATGTGAATTAAAAGAACTGACTTTTAAGATTTTGAGCTAAACCCGTGAAAGTAGTAGATTTCTGTTATTAAGGTGCACCTTGAATTTTCATTGTTCTCTAAGAAGCACTATGAAGCAGCTCTTTGGGAGTAGAATTATATGACTCATTGCTTCAACCAATAGATTCAGTAATGGAAACAGGAACTTCTTTGCTGAACTTGTCAACTATTCATTTTCCACTGACTTTTGCATGGGATTTTAAAATTTTGCTATGATCTTGAGAGGCCTTCTCACAACCCCCTAATCCAGTGGATTTTCTAAATCACGTTTGGCCCTTTATGTGTGATCTACAGATGGCTGTTATTTGTACTGAGCTTAAAGATTTCCAGGAGAGGCCGTGAGGTGAGCCATGGCCTGCTGCCACTAGTGATAGACCTGGGGCCATTTAACAAGAAATATGGGTCATATCAAGGCCAGATGCTGCTTGCCTGAGAAATTTTAGGGAAGAGTAAAACATGAACCAAGACAGACTATTCATATGGAAAAACCAAGGAAAAAGTTTCAGTGGGCCTGCAAGTTGTGTAGGGAAGGGTCTCAGAAAATCACCAGGGTGGGTGAACAGTGTGAGCCAGGGTGATGGAGAGTCAGATATGGTGGCCATCCACCCCCCTTTATGGGGTGGGGGGTGCTCAGAAAAGGAGCAATGACCTCTGCTAGCATTTCTTTTCAGAAGAAAGCTGCTCTCAAGTCTTGCTCTAATGCCAGACACTTTACTTCCTTCCTGTATATCCCTGGTGCCTTTCAAGCTGCTCCTCCTAGTGCTGGAGCTCAGAGCCAGTGAGTTGAGTTAATCTGTTCATAGGCCCTTTGAGAGTAATGCCTGAGACTCCAGAGCCCTCCATCTCACTCTGCCACAATCCTTCTGGTTTTTATAGCCAGGAGTTATAGAGACTTCTTTCCCTGACACTGGAGCCCTGGGCTGGGGGGCCCTGGTGTGGGACTGGGACCCCTCAATTCTCAGGGAGGACCTCTGCAGTCAAGATATACCTTCCAATTTTTAAAAATATATATTTTCTAATTTAATTTATTTATTTTTAGAGAGAGAGAAAGGGAGGAAGAAAGAGAGGGAGAGAAACATCAATGTGTGGTTGCCTTTCACATGTTCCCCATTGGGGACCTGGCCCCCAACCCAGGTATGTGTCCTGACTGGGAATCAAACTGGTGACCCTTTGATTCCCAGCCCATGCTCAAAACACTGAGCTACACCAGCCAGATCCCTTCTAATTTTTATTGGCAATATATAGGTTTGGGACCAGCCTTTTCTGTGTCTCTGCCCTTCCTACCTATGACAATGTGGCTTCTTTAAATCTCTAAGACTTTCTTTTAGCTAGATTTCAGGCAATTCTGAATGATGCTTGTTTTGTATTTAGTTGCAATTTTGATGTGGTTGTGGGAGGATTCGAGTAATACATTTTCTTATTCTGTAATGTTGATCAGAAGTCAGTAATTTTTAAATGTATAAAATACAGTATAATAGCATAAATGAAAACTGACGTGTAATAATATGAAGACGGGAATAAAATGAAGTAATACTTGAGAGTGAGAGTGTACATTATGACAATATATTCACTCAGTGATGAGATGTGCTTGTAAAGCTAAGCTTTCTTTTTTTAATATTGAATATATTGGGGTGACATTGGCTAATAAAATTATATTGGTTTCAGATGTACAGTTCTATAATACATTATCTGTGTACTGTACCATGTCTTTACCACCCAAAGTCTCCTTCCATTACTATTTATCTCCCCTTCACCCTCTTCTACCTCCCTAAATATAAGCTATATGATAACCAGTAAATATAAAAAATATTTTCAGCTACAAATTTTTAAATGTTTATAAGTTTTAAATAAACCCATTACTTGAGAGAACTATAATTTCTAATGGATCATATAGTAATTAATTCAGGAAACAAAAGATAATCTGCTGGAGGAAGTGGAAAAGAATATGTTATATATGGGTTATATATATGGGTATATTAGGTCATTCAATGTATGGTTAGAGGAAGCTTCATTGAGACATTGATTTTGGAGCACAAATCAGAAGGTGGTAAAGAGCAAGTATATTGTCTCCAGGAAAGGAGATTCTAGAAAGGCGATCTAAGGCAAAGGTGCTAAAGTTGGGAATGTGCTTGCTGTATTGGAGAAATAGCTTATAAACTAGTGGTTAAAGAATAAAATAAAGACAAGCATTTTAGAACAAATAAGAATTTGGCTTTTATTATTAGGGAGATTAGTAGCCCCTAGAAAGTTTTAAGTTGACTTACTTTTGAATGGGTAACTGGTTGTTGTGTTGAAAACTGGCTGAGGCAGGGCAAAGTTTAAACAGGAAGATGATTTAGAAAACTATTTTAAACTCTAGGCAAGAGATAATAGTGCCACAGACCAACTTGGTAACAATGAAATTAAGAAAAAAAGATAAAATCTGGATATATATTGTATATAATAATATTTTCTCCAAAATGTATATGGGACTTGAGGGACAGTGAGTCAGCAATGACTAATAAAAATTCTGCCTGGAAAAATTGGAAAGGTGATTTTTTTAACTAATATGAGAAATATTTCTATTATTCATAGGTATAGAAGTACATAGAAAGATCCAGAGGGCATTTTGATCAGATCTCAATTTGATTTACTTGTTAGACATATGAGTAAAGTTGTGGAGGAGGCAGTTAGAATCTGCGTTTTGGTCCAGGACAGAGGTCTGGACTGGAGATTTAAATTTAGGAGTCATGAGTCAAAAATAAAGGTGAGACTGCATGAGGCAATAAAAGAAAGAAGATACAAAGAATAAAGTCATAAGAGACAAGAACGACTGAGCAGGAGAGCCCAAGATTGAGCAAAAAATGATATAGAAATAGTTTAGTAGCATATAGTGTTCTGAAAGGTGAATGAAAGAGGCATATGGAAAAGAGAGTGATTAACTGAGTAAAATGTTTCTGATAAATAAAGTAACTTGAAGATTGAGAACTGAATACTGAGTTTAGAAGTATGAAGGGCATTAGTAACATAGACAAGAGCTTTCTTGGTAGCACATAGGGATGAAAGCCTGACTACAATACGTTCAAAAGCACATGAGGGAAGGCTGTGGAAGAGGAAGTATGAGCTAATCTTTTTTTTTTTCCGAAGCAAATTTTTTTCTATTACTAACACAACCAAGTCACATATTGGGTATTTCGTTTCATTATATTAATGTCATTTTTCATCATCAGCCTTGAGAACAAGGAAACTTTATTGGGCCACTCAGTAAGTAATAGAGGATTTGGCTACAGCTAAGAAAAAGGCTTTCTTATGTTGGAGTATATGCCATATGTGGCCAGCCAAACTAATTTGGTCCAAAGTGAGTTATACTTAGCTTATTCACTAGAAAAGTGAGCCTGTAGACTTCTGAATACATTGCCCTATTCAGGAGTAGGTCTAATACTCAGGCATGTAAGGATACCCAAGCATACTCACTGAAGAACAAAGGAACTATTTTAGTGGTAAGATATAATTCTCTGCTATTTTTTAAATGGATAGCAGCACTGTTGTTATATTATATATTCTTAATAAAAGAACTTAATGTGGTATTTGCCATATAAGGTCTTTCCAGAAGGTATTCAGCCATATCATATGAAAAATAAAGAAAAAAATTTAAGATACAAGAAACAAGAAGCATTGTATATAGGACAATGACACATCAAAATCCCTTCCAAGTAGGCACCTCAGGACCTCATATAGTTCTAATCACCATCAGGTGCCCCATTGATGGTCTTAAATCTCTTCCTTTTCAAATGTGATTTTAGTTTTGGGAAAATTCAGAAGTCACAGGGTGCCAAATCTGGGCTGTAGAGGGGATGAGTCACCTGGATGATTTGATGTTTCTCCAAAAAACTCTGCATGAGACCATACATGAGAGGGAGCCTTGTTGTGATGAAGCTGCCAGTCACCAGTTGCCCATAGCTGTGACCTTCTGAATCATCCAGATAGTTTCCATGGAAAAATGTTCAAGCTTAATGAAAAATTTGATGCAGATTCATTGTTCTACACACTCAGTCATTTTGAATGCAACAGCCACACAGTACACTTGCTCACTCAATGACATCTACTGCCCCCACTGACTAATACAGTGAAGTGATCATTGTTCACGCATGTGCATTCCAGTCCACTCTTCTTGGTGGCCAGGTTGGATCAATATTGTGCAGACTGTTCTTGCTATGTTAACAATCGCTGGACTCTTTTCTGGATAGACTTTGTATATGTCATACTAGAGCTAAATGCTATATGACTATATAATGCTACATGTACTGTCAATAGGATCTAAGCTCATTTGTACAAAATTTTTTTGTTCACAATAAAATAGTGTTCTTGATAGAAACTAAAAATTAGTTTTTGTTAAGGTAGGTTTAAAAAGGTGTTTGCAGTTCCAATAATGGGAATATCAAGAGATAGAAATGAAGCAGGTAATCCAAATTGGACAATGACAAACTGATTTTACATGGACACATAAAGGAAGCTACAACTAGATAATGTCAAATGCCACAACTGCGTTATGCTTAATATGCTCCTTATTGCCCTAAGCCACTCACTCAAATTTTATTTTAAAAATGTCTCCTATTTCCACCTGAAATATGCTCCATAATTTACTATTTGTAGATTTTCTTAACAAGTTGTATTCAGGGCAGATGCCTTAATATGAGGAAAATCACTGTGCATGTATAGACCATTTGCCCGTTACATGAAATCTCCACCTGTGTAGTCTACATGGATTACATCAGAAGGCTCCTGAGCCCTCTTAACTTACTGTTTGCTACCACCAATGGGCAAGGTAAAGACAGGGAGAAAGAAGAGTAAAAAGAGGCATGAAGTTTCTTAAATACTCCCATAGCTTCTCCCCTGGCTGGCTTACTCCTCTCTAATTGTGGCTCTTACATTTTCTTTTGGATTCTGTGTTTTTCCAGTGACCTTTTCCTTAGGAATCTATTGTTTTTGCAGTGCATGGCATTACCCCTTATAGTTTCCTTGTGTTTCATCCACATTTCTGTCAAGTATTTCTTTAGTAAAGAAATGTATTTATATTAGGTAGCCTCATTTGAGGGTGGCATCTTCTTCTTGTCAGTATATCAACTAATACAGTAATTAGTACTTGAATTGTTCCCAAGAAAAGAGAATCTTGAAATGAGATTCTTGTATTGAACTGTGCATGTATCTAAGAAGTCAGGGATTATCTTTTTCCTGGAGTTTGGGGGGAGAAGATGGCAAGCAGCTAATGCCATTTATTGTGTGAGATGAAGTACAGGTGTAGAGTTCTGGGAAGCAAATGACTGAAGCACTTAATCATTGTGGCAATAGTAGTCATTATAATTATATTTGGTTCTTCTGGACAACTCTAGGACATATAGATAGGAAAAATGTGAAGTTAACAGCATAAAATGCAATAAAAATAAATGTGGAGATCTAGAAGGTCTCCATGGAAGCCCTGAAGGAGCCCTCCATTGTGTTGTAATTGTGTTTCAGAGGTGCAGATATGCCTCAGTTCTCCAACTTTCTACTCTCTTAAGCCAACACAATAGCACTGAATGGGAAAAGAGATTTAGAGACATAAAACATGAAGGAATTATGATGAGGTTGAAAACTCTGAACCTCTGAATTCCATGAGCCCCTTTGGTCGGTGAAGCTGATGCCTCCCTCTTTCTCTAACCCCTAGGGGGTCATGTCTTCTCTGCCTAATAGCTGTACACAGACTGTATATGAACAGTTTCCTCACAAATTGAGAAAAGATTCTTAGGACCCACACTGACCACCCCCTCATTGCCTCTAGTCCCATAAGAAATGTAGTAAAAGGCAGAAAATTGTACTTAAACAACAATTAAAATTTAAAAAAAGAAATGTTAGTTCTGGATGGCTCTAATACAAAAATAAAACCCTCTTCAAAACAAGACAGACTGTATACCAAAACAGGTGAGAACATTGACTAGAGAGCAATATGGGAGTTAATTCTAAAGGGGTTAGATAATAGAAAATGAAATGTAAAATTATCTTGTGCTGACTTCTTTTTCTTGAGTAAATTCACCCTGGATTCAAGGTGTAATGTGTTGGTTATCACACTGAGAAGTGCTGAGAAATAATCTGCTAGACTGGCTAATTGAAGCCAGATCTCAATGGTAACTTACACTTACTTAATGAGATAGAAATAGCTAAACTTTTCCAGCCTATTATGTAACTGGGTTCTCAAACATTAGTAAGTGTCAGAGTCACATGGTTATTTTGGTGAAGCACAGATTCCTACCCCCTACCTTCCAGGTGTGCAGTTTGATACTCTAAGATTGAGGCACAAATAGGGATTTCTAAAAAGTTCCCAAATGCAATTGGTAGTCTGCCTGGGGAATCATACTTTGAGAATAATTGTGATAAACCTTATTTACTTAAAGTAGAATATACAGGCAAGCAATATCAATGTCAACAAGAACATATGCCACAAATACTAAATATATCAACAATATCAGAATTTATAGTTTTAACAAGATTCCTGGGAGATTAGTATACACATTAAATTGGAAAAGCACTACTTTAAAGAAGGATTATAAAAGTTCAGGGTGATGAAAAAGCAAAATGGATTTATTTTTATGTATGCCCTGATAAGCCACCATTTATCCATACCCTTCAAGAGTTCCCAGAGGACATACAGAGCAAGGAGGTCTAACAATGTATTAGTAAAGGGATCATGCAGCATCCTTGAGGAGCTCTACATACTCTTCTGTGTAGATTGGGAAGGGTAGTGAAGGATGCAGAATGGGATGTGGCTTTCTGATCTTAATTAGAATAAAGAAATGACTGCATGTACAAAGTGACCATAGTGACAGGGATGATTAATTCATAGGCTCAACAAGGCAGTTTCACTAAGGCTGGCCTGGCTACCTGTATTAGTAAATGTTCAGCTTTGCAGCAACAGAGGCCAAATGTGAGTTTCTAATATGGTGTCATTCCTCAAGGAAACCAGCGGGCTATCCAGTGGCACAGATGTGTTTTTCTCATGGAAAATACAACATATTCTTCAGTATCAATTTTTGCATTACTTGCCTGCAGTGTTTCCACATGAAGCGCTATTCCTGTGTGCAGAATGTGCCTTTTTGTCATTGACTTTACCATTTTATGGTGGCAATACAACCTTATTTCCAACAAGGAGATTCATGCCAAGACAAACAAAGATAGCCAAGAGCCCACATCCATGGAATTTTCCAATGGTGTTACCATCATGTTCTGTTCCCCAGAAATACTAGTTTGCCAGGATGGTGGGATATGCTACTGAATTCTCAGATTAGGGATAGCTAGGAAATGATTTACCATGTGTTTGCATTGTTCTTCTATAGTAGGTTGGCATATGATTTAAATTAGAGGTCAGCAAATTTTTGCTTTTTACTCTGAGACCTTGTATGAATGGAATTTGAATTTCTACAGCCAGGGGGTGAATGTTTCCATCAAGAAACTTAGTTGTGTTGCAGATGAATTCCAAGCTCAGCATGTCACCTGGCCATTTGTGAAGTCCTCATGCTACTGAATCTCTTACCAATGTAAGTATTTTCTGTACTAGCTGGGGATTATTCGTCTTGATGATGACCTCAGGCAAATACAATAAGGACAAGGGAGGCAAATGACCCGATATAAACCCAGGAGATTGACTAAGATGCCCCTTCTTGCTTTCTCTGAAGTCTGAGCAATGGAAACTTGTAGCAAGCCATTAAACACAAGTCCACCAAGGATACAGATCATACATGAATGGATATTTGTGTCATTCTACAAGGAAAAAAAAACTATTCAGCTGAGGCACTTAGAAAAGATAAGGAGAAGATGGAATGAGAGTTGGGAGAAGGCAACTGTGATTAACAAATTAGGTCTCCTGACAGTTACTAAATTGAGACTGCAGCAGTTACGCTTTACCTTAAAATCAACCTCTACTTGTCCCTTGTTTTCTTTTTTTTTTAATATTACTTTATATGAGGAACACTAATAGTGATTAACCTTTAGGGAGTAAAATGATATGACAGCTGATGGATTTTCACATTTCCTTTTATGGAGAACCCAAATTTTCTCTTTCATTTGTCTCTGCCTTGCTCTGTGCTCTCATGTAGCTGAGGTTAAGTCCACGCCAAGTGTGAATGAAAGGATGCGCTGTTTCTTGAACTATTTTTCCCTGGTTTCAGTGATTAAGTGCAAATTGTGAGTACACTACAAGAAATCTTTGTAGCATTTTGCTGTAACAGCTAAGTAAGTGGTAGTGGGCTCATATTAGTGAACAAAGAAAAGAGTAGTTCAAGTGTATGTGGACTAGTCTTGAGTCTATGTCCGTGACCATATTATAGTGGGTAATACTATGAGGTTAATTTTTCAAATATAATTTAAAAAATCCAAAATTCAGAGAAAATGCACGCATACATTTTCATGACTAAGTTTATAATCATTTAAATTTTCTTAAAGTCTTTCTTACCTGACACATTTTTGCTAAATTTGAGAAATAAAATGTATCATGTATTTTAACCTTAATAAATTGATGACTAATATGATTTACTGGACTTTTGTCAAAGAAAAACACTCATGCATTAAATTATTGCATGACCACAATAATTGAGTGACGGTGATGAAAATGATACTGAAGGAATGAAGATCAAATAGTTTATATTGGTTTTGCTGGGAAGCATAATCTTACATGTATCCCAGATGTAAGTTGTATGTACAACAGAGTAAAATGTAGGAACCATATGTAGTTTACCAAGCTGAGGTGTGACTGACAAAGCAGTTTCACCAATATAGAGTAATTCTTTGATAACTAAATTTTATAATTTGAGTAAACTTAGCATTATAATTTTTTTTAATTTCAAAAAGGTTGGTTAATTAGCATTAAAAGAACAAGCTATAAATTATCAGCTTTATTCTTTAAAACTATTGTCTTCATGGAATATTTGACAAATACAAAGCAAAAGGCTAGAAAGGTCTTGGTCTTAGTTCATGAAAGTCTCCCAAGTTGGGCTGGCACACAAAAATACCTACAAGAAAACTCAGATGCCAGTCTAACCACCTCGGCTTGCCCTCTGCCTACTACCACTGCCCTCTCTCTGCCAGCGTCTCCACAGGACCCGCAGGCTGACCGAGAACTTCTCAGTCAAATGACCCACCACAAAGCCAGCCCCTCACTAATTCAAACTTGTGGCCCCAAAATGCTTCCTTCTCTACCTTTTGTCTCAGTGTGATGATCATTTCACTCTTCCAAATTTATTCTCCTTCCAAACGCATCTTTTGTTTATACTGATATCTGTGCCTAACAGTTTATTTTAAGTTCTTCTTTGAATGCCTGTAAATTTGACCAGCTTTCAAAATGTTTTGTTTCGGAGAAGGAGGTTTGTTTGTTTGTTTGTTTGTTTGTTTAAAACTGAGCTGTCTACAATCTTCATCATAATCTACAATCTTTATTAATACTATGCAAGGACACTGGTGAACCTATCAGTTTATGAAATAGAGCAATTTTAAATTAAGAACTTATTTTTTTACTCTTTGGTTTTTATTAACCTGATAGGTTTTGTTGTTTGTTTGTTTGTTTTCCTTTGAAAGCATCTTTTCTATGCAGAAATAGCTATTAGTATTCTGGGGGGTAATAATATTGCAAAATTATAGTTTTGTTATACTCTTAGTTTACCTTATACAACTTTTAATCTTATTTATAATGCTACTAACCTGAATGTAAAAATTGGGCAATAACTTTTAAGCAGATCTCTGGTTAATAGTGGATTCTTCAAAATGAACAACTTGAAAGTGCCAGGATAAAACAGGTTATGAAAATGTACTGTTTCTGGGGTTTAAAATAGCTCCTTCAATACATAAAGTGTTTCTGACTTTCATCATCCAAACTAAGCAGATAAAATAAACTTTTAAAAATTTTAAAGAAGAGTATTTAATTTAATCTGGTTTATTTAATTTTTAAAATGAAAATTGTCTATACTGGCAAAAAAGGATATAACTAAAAAGTTTATTTCATTAGTAATTACAAAGAATATTAAATTAAATTTACTTAGATCAGCTTCTTGTATGATGAGCCTATTTTCCTATACCTATTATAACATCAATTTTTAATTGATATTATTTAGTATAATATAGAGGAAAGTTTTTAAAAAGTACCCCTTTTAATAAAATTTTAAACATTTGAGTGTGTTTATGGCACTTTATTAATCAAACTGAAGCTAGTTTAGTTTTCTATTATAGAGGCATTATGATAAAAAAAAGTCTTTTGCTGTCTTAATACAAGTCTGCTTTAAAACCCTGCATTATTATTTAATATGTAAAATATGTTCTCCACTTAAATGACTTCTTCCAGAGGGAAATTACTTATTGAAATAAATTATTCTTATGTCCTGTATTCTTTTTTAAAGATGTTATTTGTTTATTTTTAGAAAGAGGGGAAGAAGAGAGAAAAAAAAGGGACAGAAACATCAGTGTGTAATTGCTTCTCATGTGCCCCCTACTGGGGACCTGGCCTGCAATCCAGGCATGTGCCCTGACTGGGAATCGAACTGGCAACCCTTTGGTTTGCAGGCAGACACTCAATCCACTGAGCCACAATAGCCAGAGCTCTTCTGTAATGTACTCTTAATTGACATTTGGTATAATCATAAGATTCACATGTTTTGTTTATTAGTACTGTTCGTCATTAAAGAGCCTTACCTTATTGTTTATAGTATTTGTTTCTTTGAATAATTCTAGAGGTGAGAAAACAGATTTAATGTTAGAGTTATCACCACTCATAACTCTTGCAGAGATACTGAAAAAAAACACACTATTATTATACAAATCAGTCTACAGAGTAAAATATTTGAAATATTTATCGCAAACTAAATTCAAAATTAAAAATGGGAGAAGACTATGCATATGACCTACTTTGCTTCCTAGAATATAAATTTCTTTTAAATCAACCAGAAACTCAGAAAACATAAAAAATTAAGTGAAGTTGTCAGAAGATATGTTTATTTGTTTCTACCAGTAATATTGCCCCTATTTCTTTTTTTAACTTTATGTTACTTTTTACGCTATTGTAGATGTACCCCTTTTCCCCCTTTGCTCACCTTCTCCTTACTCCCTGCTGCCCAGTCATCACCAGACTATTGTCTGTGTCCATGGGTCATGCATATATGTTCTTTGGCTAATCCCTTTACCTTCTTTCATCCAGTTCTCTGCCTCCACTTCTGCCTCTCTTTTTGCTGTGCCCTTTCTTTTATGTAATACTTCCCATGGGCCTTTCATTAAATAAGGTGCTTTTGCTTATTTAATCTGTTTAACACCTGGGCTGTTGATGCACGAAAAAAGTTGCTTGAGATTTAAGTGTCCCTACTTCTTTTTACTATACACTTTTTTTTTATTCAGTATACACTTCTGGTGAGCCTTGCATTAAATGAGGTGCTTTCGCTTATTTATTTTTTAACACATAGGCTGTCTATGCATGAGAAGTTGCTTGAATTTCAAGTAAGATTTATTTAAATGGTACATTTAAAATCCAAAACATATTTTACTATAAATTAAACATAATTTGTATTATTTCTATAACAAATAAAATACAGAAAACTAGTTAAAAAAGAGAAAATGCCTTCATTTGTTTTTATTAATGTTTTATTCATAAGTTTAACAAATTTTATTCCTCTACACTGTTAACTCTATGTGCAATTTTTAATTATCAAACTCCTGTAAATTAAATTACATTTACAAATTTGACATAAGCTCTTCAGACTTCTAATGGGGTTAGATAAATGTATCAAACAGGTGTTTTTTCTATATGGCTAAGTAACTCAAGTTAATCAATCATACTTATATATGTATTAAATTAAATTATTTAAACATTGAAATATTGTTTAAAATCTTAGTCTAGGAAAGCTTAGGGACTTCTGTTTGAGGTAGAAGCATAGGAAAATATAGCTCACCTCACTGCACAACAGTATCAAAATTAAAACTAATTTATAGAACAGTTATCACCCAGAACTGTCAGAAACTGAAATGAATGGAAGTCTGACAACTATGGAATGAAAGAAACCACATCCATTCAGACTAAGTAGGAGGGCCAGTGACATGGAATGGGATGGTCTCACATCCACATGTGGTGGGCAAAGCTTTGGGAAGGATATCTCTGGAGTAAGGAGTCCCAGCCCCACACAAGGCCCCCCAGCACAAGCTTCCAGTACCAGGAAGATAAGTCCCCATAACTTCTGGCTGCAAAAACCAGTAGGTATTGAGCAGGTGAAAGAATTTTCTGGAGTCTCAGGCAGTTCCTCTTAAAGAACTCACACATGAACTTACTCAGACTCATTCCCTCTGAGCTCCAGCACTGGGGTAGCAGCTTCAAAGGCACCAGTGGCATACAGGGAAGAACTGAAGTGCCTGTCATCAGGACAAGAGCTGGGGCACAGCTTTCTCCCAGACAGAAAGATGGGCAGAGGCCATTGTGCCCTTTGTGAACCCTCCCCACACAAACACGCAGAACCAGCAGGAGGTACCATATATGAAGCTCCAGGAAGCTGGCTGACACTATTTGCCTCACCCTGGAAATCTGGTGAACACCAACTTACAGGTGTTAACAGTGCTTTCCCATACAAATTCCTGGTCTTGGCTCATGCTTTACAACTTCCTAAATCCTGTCAAACATACAACAGTTGGCCTCAGAGTGCCCCAGCCCCTACTACTGGCTAAGTATCCACAGACGCAGCACTAGTAGCAGCCAGCCTAGATTCATAGCTTGGATTCACCTAGGAATCTCCAAGCTCAGCACCAGTAGCAGCCATCTCAGATTGCTTTATAAGCCCAGGCAGGGTGGCCCTGGGAAAAATGCAGATGGGAGCTGACCTTGGCCTGTACCGCCTGGGACACCCCAGAGCCTGCCAATCCAGTGGACAGCTACAGACCACATCAGAGCACCACCCTGCTCCTGCACAGCTGATCCTCCAAGGAGGGTAGAGATTGGTGGTCAGTGGTCACAGCCAGTCCTTTCTGTGACTGGTTTGGATGAATCCATCCCATTGACTGCCACTAGCAACTGAAGCTCAACTACAAGAGTAGGGTGTACTCAGCCCAAACAAAGGGCACAATTTGAGTACCCAGCATGAGTGATAGTGGAGGCTGTACCACTGAACCCTATAGGACACCTACTACATTAGGTCACAGAGGCAGTCATAGTAGCTTTACCTAATACATAGAATAAAACAGAGGGAGGCTGCCCAAATGAGGAGACTTAGAAACAGGGCCAAAATAAAAGAACATATCAAACTCCAGAAAAAGAACTAAAGGAAATGGATATAAGCAATCTATCAGGTGTGGAATTCAAAACACTGGTTATAAGGATGCCCAAGGAACTTAGTAAAAACCTCAATAGCATAAAAAAATATCTAGTCAGAGACAAAGAACACACTAATTGAAATAAAGAGCAACTTAAAAGGAAATAGCAGTGGAGTGAGTGGAGCTGATAATCAAATTAATGATTTGGAACATAAGGAGGGAAAAAAAACACAAACAACCAATGAGAACAACAGAAGAAAAAAGAATCCAAAAAAAACAAGAATATTGTAAGCAGTCTCTGAGTCAACTTCAAGCATTCCAACATTCTCTTTATAGTGGTGCTAGAATGTGAATAGCAAGAACTTGGAAATCTATTTGGACAAAAAAAGAAATAATGAAGGAAAACTTTCTGAATTGGGAAGGATATAGACCTGCAAGTCCAGGAAGCACAGAGAGTCTCAAACAAGATGGATGCAAGGAGGCCCACTCTAAGTCACATCATAATTAAAATGCCAAAGGTTAAAGATAAAGAGAGAATCTTAAAAGCAGCAAGAGAAAAGTAGTTAGTTACCTACAGGGGAGTTTCCATAAGTCTGTCGGCTGATTTCTCAAAATAAACTTTGCAGGCTAGAAGGGATCAGTAAGAACTATTGAAAGTCATGAAAAGTAGTGACTGATAGCCAAGATTGTTTTACTGATAGCAGAGCTATCATTTAGAATCAAAGGACAGGTAAAGAGCTTCCCAGACAAGAAAAAAATAAAGGAGTTCATCATCACTAGACCATTATTACATGAAATGCTAAGTGGTCTTATTTAAGAAAAAGAAGATCAAACCTATAAACAATAAAATAGCAAAAAATACATATCTATCAATGATTGAACCTAAAAAACAAACTAAACAAATAAGAAGAACAGATACAGAATCATGGATTTGGAGAGTTTTTGTTGGTTGTCAGGTGGGAAGAGATGTGTGGAATAATGGTGAAGAGGTGAAGAAATTAAGAAGTACAAATAAGTACTTACAGAATAGCCATGGAGATATAAAGTACAGTATAGGAAATGGAGTAGCTGAACAACTTATACACAGGATCCATAGACAAGAATGATTGTGTTGGGATTGCCTGAGGAAGCAGGGGGTCACCAGGTAGAGGGGGCAAAAGAGGGAAAATTAGGATGACTGTAGTAGTATAACCAATAAAATATATTTAAAGAAATAAAAGCTTAGTGTCATCTTTTATTTTAAATCACACATCTAATAGCAATGAAAACATCCTAAGTTGACATTTCACTAAAGAAAGAAAATTTACACTCTCAAGTGAAGTTTTGTTTAAAAATTTGCAGCACAATTTACAGTAGCCAAGTGTTACAAGCAGCATAGTTGCCATCTGTAAATGAGTGGATAAAAAAACTGGTACATTTACACAATGGAATACTACGCAGCAGAAAGAAAGAAGGAGCTCCTACCCTTAGCAACAGCATGGATAAAAGTGGAGAATATTACGCTAAGTGAAATAAGCCAGGCAGTGAAAGATAAACACCATATGATCTCACTTACAAATGGAACCTAATTAACAAAACAAACAAACAAGCAAGCAAAATATAACCAGAAATTAAAATAAAGAACATACTGATGGTAACCAGAGGGAAAGGGGAGGGTGGTAAAGGGGGCAAGAAGGGAAAGTGTTGTCAAGGAACATGTATAAGGGACCCATGGACAAAGACAAAGGAGGGAAGGATTGAGTGTGGGTGTTGGGGGCCAGTGGGGTGGGGGAAAGTGATGGTGGGCACTTTCCCCCGCCACAGTGGAGACAATTGTACTTGAACAATGATAAAAATAAATAAATAAAAACAGAAAAGCCCCTGGCTGGTGTAGCTCAGTGGATCGAGCATTGGCCTGTGAACCACACGATCTCGGTTCAACTCCCAGTCAGGGCACATGCCTAGGTTGCAGGCCAGTTCCCAGCAGGGGACTCAGGAGAGGCAACCATACATTGATAATTCTCTCCTTCTCTCCTTCCCTTCCCCTCTAAAGATAAATAAATAAAATCTTTTAAAAAATGGGAAAAAAACCTGTCATCATTGCCTTGCTAGAGATTTGATTTATTGTTGTAGAGTTTAAGAACAGTCCATGTTTCAAAGTTTCTAATTGATTCTAAAGGAGCCACAGGTTAAGAAGTGAAGCCTATTCAAGAAGAACGTTTTAGCTTCTTTTAAAAAAAATCACTCAGTCCACCTACACATTTTAAAAGAGTATGTTCAATGATTTTTGTTTTTCTAATATCTAGCAGTGACATATTTTTGTAAGCAGCAGCTGCCTGATTAGATAGAGTCCTAATCTTTTCAGTGGTGGGGGTGTATGGGAGATGAGCAAAATCTGGCTCATTTTGAAACTGCCGTTCTATAATTATATTTTTTAAAGTTTAATATGGTCTTTCTCTTTATTTCAACTACATTAATTTGACGATCTAAAAATAAAATCTTGCAGTATTATGAGAGTATTAATTTTTATCATTTTCATATCCCTAAATTTGAATACACTATAATTCACTTAGAGTTTTATATTTTGCTATTTAGCCCAACTGGTACAGTAAGCAAACGTCAATAAGCATTTTCACATCACTAATATGACTTCCCTTGCTTGTTATCTTGTTCACTGATTTTTGCCCAAAAGAAATGGCCTTTTTCTTTATTACGAGTTCTGAGAGATAACTGAATAAACTGTTGTCCCTCCCCTTTTATATTCTGTTTTGCATAAGTATGGTCGTCTTTTTTTTTTCTGTTGGGTTTTAGGTAAGTTTTATATTTGTATTTTCTTCTATGAATAGTTATAAAAATGTGATAAACCACTATAATGTGATATATAGTGATTTATATATAGTTATAAACCACTATATTTTAACATATAGTGGTTTATATTTCCAGTTTAGTAAAATAGAATGAATAACCCCCTTTATTATGCTTTAGTCTATGTGAACTGCCAGTGGCAGTAAGATGAAAAGTATTATTTATTGAGTAACTAACTACATGCCCCTTCCTGCATACATGACCTTATTTATTCCACAAAATAATGCACATTACTGATTATAAGAATCTGAGAAACTTGCATACGATCACAAAGTTAGAAAATATTGGGGCTAAAATTTTGAACTTAGATCTTTTGCTCTTTGAGCTATATTCGTGATATATTGATGCATAACAATATTAAAAACAAAGTGTTTTACAACACGCACACTTACCGTTTCATAATTTCTTTGGGTCAGGAACTCAGGAATAAGAGAGCCTGCTCATACGCTTGTGGCCTCACAAGACTATAATCAAGGAAAAGTGAAACTAGTTCTTGGAATGCCCTGGAATATTTAGATAGAGAGGCTTTGAGCACAAAAAGAGTTTTTTTTCCTTTCAACATATTAATTTTAGAATCTAAAATTTACACAATAACAACTATATCATTGCTATGCTTCCTGTTTACCTCACTGAAATTGCATCTTACCTACATTTTTACATTTTAGTTTGTTTTCATTGAATACTGTAATTTAGGAGCTTCATTTATGGTTTCATTTGCAGGGGGTAACATGCAAGTAAAAGCAATAAACACTCCTGGCTTAAACTGGGGAAAGATTGTTGTGACAAATTTTACACAATTCCTAATATTATATATGTTTGATTAATTATTTTATAGCAATAAGTGGTGGGTTCTGTAAACAGTCATTGTCTTTAATGTTTGGAATGAACCCAAATGGTTCTCTGCTCTTTCTGTAGAACTGGCTCTTCGTGCTTCCTGATAATTAGGTTAATTAGAAAGACAATGGACTCCCCCCTACCCAGAGCTGCCTGCACAGCATTTTTAGAGAGTAATTCATTTGTGTTGTAATTGCCAGTTTGAATAAGTGAATAACTGTTGCATAAAAAAGATTAAATATCCAATTATTATTTATACCATATGTGTATACATATACTTAGTTCCTATAGCACACGTTATGTATATGTATCTGTGTGTACATGCATGTGTGTTTAGATCCTAATAGAACCAAACATAGGCTGCAGATGAGTAAAACATGTTCAGTCTAAAGATTATTACTGGTACAAGTTTGTTGAAAAAGACTGTATTCTAGCCATCAATTCTAATTTCGGTTTCTATGAGAAAAGTCAAAATTAGCTGAAGTTAGTAAGTGGAAAGAGCAGTTTATCACTCCCTAGTGATAGCCAGCTGGATGGGTTGTGTATCAGTTGGAAAGCAGTGTAGGAAAACTAGGCTATGGAAACAAGGGGTTCTCGTTACGGTTTTATCTCGAGTAAGCATTCTCTCACTACTTCGAACTTGTTAGAATGAATCTTTTGAATTCACGTCCTTTAAGTTTATATAAATTTTTGGAGATTTCTTGGCAGTTCTATGCATTAACCAAACGTGATAACACTAGCGCTTTGACAAGAACAGTAGACTTGATTTGAAAATGAGTCACTGTGCGTTAGCACCAAATGCTTTCCCTTCCAAAAGTGTGGTTAATCACATCAGCAACAATAACTATAATTCACAATTTTTAAGTCTTTATTCCATACAAAGGACTGCAATCAGTACTTCCTTATACACATGGGTGGAGGGGAATAAAGTTAGCATAAAGAGTAAAGTGTACTTATTCGTAGATTATTTTACAGTATATTTATGTCTTCTTGAACTGTTCTGCACAAACTTTTCTCATAATTAAAATGAAAGACTAGCTATGTAAAATAGTAGAAATAAGGCAGAAAATCTATCTCAGTACTTTTATTTAGTACAAGTAGAGTCTACTTTAGTGGCAATATTTTATAAAATGTTAATCTGCAAAGGCTGTGGGTACAAATGAAAGCTGTATGGTTATTTCTCAGAATTAACAATAAATTAATGAAGAAGGCTAGATTGAATTCTCAATTTTGATGAAAAGGTCTCTACTTAGAAGCAAATGGTCCTCAATACCTAAATGTTGAAGAAACACAACACCCCCAATATTTCAGGGTGTAAAACACTGAATGACTGTGACAATTGGTAAGGATATCATTAAATATTTAGTTGTGTTAGTATTGATATTTTTATTGTGGGTTTTTTTTTGGTTTTTGTTCTGGTTATAAGAACACAAGTTTTTTCAGATACATACAAATGATGTTATGGTAGAAACACTGTATCTATTGTGGTACAAACTTTGTCGAAATTGAAGGTGAGTAGAGTCATGTAATCTATCCATTAAACATGGGTGGTAAATGGTGGATCCAGGGTAAAATCCTAAGACTGTTTATTTCAGGGACAACTCTCTTAACATCTATGATATGGATCTCAAAATCAGTTTAATTCCTTGACTCTGATTGTAGCAATTTATTATAAAGAAAGGAAATCTTTATGTAAGGAGAATTTCATTTTGAGTACCACCTATTCTAAAAGACAAGTCTCTTCAGAGTTAACACCTCTTGATTAATCTATCTCCTTTTCTCCATACAATATGTCTCTTCACCTCTATTAACAGTCCTGGCTCTGCTATACTCTCAGAGACATCTGACTTTCTTATTATTGCTGCCTAGTGTATCCTATCCTTTTATTTTAATCTACCTGTGTTTTTACATTTAAAAATTAAATTGGGGATGGGAATGGATTTTAAATATCACATGGAAGAGGTGAAATGAAAGTTTTTACTGGACAAATGGGAGGTTAGCAAAATAGAGAGAAGGCAAGGGGACAATGTCCTCCCAATCTGCCCAAATTTGCTGGGTGGCTACTTACCAGCACTGTCTTAGAACATCAGCTGCCCAGATCTGGAAATCTTTGATCTGTGGAAAGTTACAGTCCCCACTGCTGTGGCGGAACAGAGGGAAGGCTCCATGGCTTACAGTTAACCTAAGCTTGGTGTCATCAATTATGCTGAGAGGAGAATGGAGGACAGGGTTGTCCAGACAAGCCATAGTGAACTACTATGTTCATTTTTTCTTTATTTTTATTGTTGACACTATTGCAGATGTCCTTATTCCCACCCTTTACCTGGGCCTTCCAGCCCCTGCTCTCCCTATCGCTGTGAGTTATACATATACATTCTTTGGTTATTCCCTTTATCATTTTTCATCTAGTCCTCCACCCTCTGACAGTTGTCAGTCTTTTCCATGTTTCCATGCCTCTATTTCTATTTTATGTCAGTTTATCTTGTTCATAGATTGTACATATAAGTAAGATCATATGGTATTTGTGTTTCTCTGACTGGCTTAGTTCACTTAGGATAATAATGTCCAGGTTTACCCATGATGTCACAAAGACAAAATTTCTTTCTTTTTTACTGCTACATGGTATTTCATTGTGCAAATGTACTGTGGCTTTTGTGTCCTCTCATCTACTCATGGATATTTGGGCTATTTCCAGATCTTGGCTATTGCAGACAATTCTGCTATGAACATAGGAGTGCCTATATTCTTGCAAATTGCTATTTCAGGATTCTTAGAATATGTTCCCAGAAGTGGAATCATTGGGCCAAAACACAATTCTATTTCTCTACGTCCTTGTCAGCACTTGTTTGTTGATCTACTGATTGTGTAGCTATTCTGACAGGTGTTAGGTGTTACCTCACTGTGGCTTTAATTTGCATATATGTGATGATTAGTGATGATGAAGTTTTTCATATGCCTTTTTGGTTATCTGTACATCCTATTCAGGTTCTTTGCCCATTTTTAATTGGATTGTTTTCCCCCTAGTGTTGAGTTGTATAAGTTCTTAATGTATTTTGGAGATTAATCCCTTATCAGAAGTATCATTGGTGAATAATGTTCTCCCATTCAGTGGATGCCTTTTCATTTTGTTGATGACTTTCTTTGCTGTGCTGATTGTCCCCAGCGTCATGTGTCCCTTAGCTGTTGTCTCTTCTCTCTCTTACCTAAAGTTTTGGTATAGAGTGACATGGCATATGAAAGTCTTGAGAGGTTTTTGGCAATGTAAGTGGAGTATTTTTCTGAAAGAAAAGAAAAGCTCTTTCTTTTTCAACACACTGGTGCTAGAAACATTTATAGTTGAGTTTCAATCATTGAAGAAAATAGGGTGAGGCAAGAGCAATAACAGAAAAAATATTTAGATTGTCTCTATAAAATGAAAAACAAAATCTTGAAATAAAATACAAGCCCACATAGCATTTCAATTTGAATGATTTAATAGTGCTTAAAAGAAAGGGAAACATTTTTGCACTCTTGGTAGAAATGCAGACTGGTGCAGCGACTGTGGAAAGCAATATGGAGATGCTTCAAAAAATTAAAAATGGATCTTCCCTTTGACCTAGCAATCCCACTTTTGGGAATATAGCTGAAGGAACCCAAAACACAAATTCAAAAGAACATAAGCACCCCATGTTCAGTGCAGCATTATTTATAACCACCAAGTTATGGAAGCAGCCCAAGTGTCCACCAGTAGATGAGTAGATCTACTCAACTATGAGACATTTACATAACGGAATACTACTTGACCATAAAAAAGAAGAAAATTTTACCACTTACAACAGTGTGAATGGACCTGGAGAACATTATGTTAAATGAAATAAGCCAGCCAGAGAAAGACAAATACTGTATGATTTCACTCATATGTGGACTCTAATGAACAAACTGAACTGACAAGGGAAATGGAGACAGGCTCATAAATGGAGACCAGGATGACAGCTGGTTGTGGGGAGGTGAGGGGATGGAGGGATTGAGCAAAAAGGAAAAAGGACTCACGGACAATGAAGAACAGTGTAGTGATTGCTGGGGGGGGCAAGATCATAATGAAAAAAATACAGTAAAAATTAAATTAAAAATAGCTGTTGCAGACTTCTCTGGTTTTAATTCATCTGCATTATGAAGGAGAGTTTGTCACCCCTTCCCTCTGTATGCCTGTGTAGTGTGTGTGGGTACTGTAGAGAAACCGGCTGTTATTGACATTATGTACTGACTCAAGTTATAAATGTTAATGTTACTTGACCTACCTGTTGTACATTTCTTTGTTCTTTAATCAGAAAAAAATTCACTTAGTTAATTAGATATTTGAATACAGGCTAAATACTTTTTCAAAGTTTAGTTGTGTGAAATATTTGTAAACCGATATGTACTCAGCCCTTAAGCATATTTGTAAATCAGAACAAGCCATCATTATCTCTCCTTTTGATGAATTATCTGTAGGTTATTTGTTTGCCATTTCAGAAAAAAAGTAAAGATGAGCTTTATTTAGTATTTACTTGTATGTATGTATACTAGTATGTGAAAAATTAGAAAAAATAATCTTCCATTTAGAAAAAAATATGTGCACGGGCCTGCAAACCAGACAATCGTGGTTCGATTCCCAGTCAGGGCACATGCCTGGGTTGCAAACCAGTTCCCTGCAGGCCACTTCCCAGCAGGGGATGCATGAAAGGCAACCGTACATTGATGTTTCTCTCCCTCTCTCCTTCCCTTCCCCTCTAAAGATAAATAAATAAAATCTTAAAAAAGAAAAAAAATATGTGTACCTGAGAATAGGCATGTTTAAAACATTATTTATTGTTACAAAAGAGCAATGGTTCACTCAACATTCCCTAGGCAGATAAAGCTTATTATAAATTATATGATAGAAAAATATTATAGATTATTATTATAATATATTTGCTGGGAAAAATCTTCCAAAGTACTGCAGTTTTTTGTAATTATGCAATGATATAACATTTAGGCTGATTTTCAAAGAAAATGCAGCAGATATATTTTGCATGACTATTTTTCAGGCTAGATTCAAATTTATGGATTACCTACATATTTTTGCCTGGTATCTCAAGGCAATGAGTTCTCTATATACATGCCATTTATCCTAATGTCTCTAGGATCATACATTGTATTCACATAACTGCATTTCCTCTGTATGCTGTAAGTTTAGCAAAATGAATCAGCTGAAAACAATTTCCCTCAGTTGTGTTGCATTTAGTTTAGCAAAAGAGACCATTGCTGTATGGGGGGCAATGAGATCTGAATGGCATCAGTGCTGCTTGTGTTCAATTTATAAAATGCATGGGATCTTTAACAGGTTAGGAAAAAGTAGAGCTCTTATTCATCAGTTCAGCTCACTGAGAAAATTGTAAGAAAGCAAGCATCCAAATGTTACTCTGGAATACTGTGTTGCTCCACTCCAGTACCTCATACATGTCTTAAAGAAGAATGGCTTCTATTGTGTGCCTGTATGTTGGTTTTATCTTTTATATTAAGATTTGTATTTTATGGATTTGCCCAAGATAACAGAAAAAAAGAAGTAGTTCTTACCAAGGGAAACTCTGCTATTTCTTTATCTCTTCTTTGCTCTTATTGTTGGGATATCTCTTTTCTTATCACAAGCCTGAGTGAATGGAAGTACCACTTCTTCCAGACACTTTCTTTTGATCAGGATCAAATTCAGTGATAACACTTGTGAGAAGTGATGGACAGAGAGGGGAACAGATTCAAGTTGTTAAAGGCAAATAAGAAATAGATGGTGAAACTCACCAAGCGTTTGAATCTCTGCCTCCCGCCTTCATCTCCCCCAAAATATCCTTTATAAATAGCACAATAAAAAGATGTTGTGCCTTTTTGAAACAGGACATTTTTTTTGTATCATACCAAATATAAAGTTGAATAATTTGTACTTCACAATAGATTTGCAAATTAGCCAGCGTATTACTTTTGTTTAAAAATGTGGGATATCTATAGTAGTGTAAACAAGTTAAATAATTATCTATCTCTCAGGACTATGTGAAGGTTAAATAAAATAATGTACATTAAGTGCTAAACACAGTGCTTCTTAATTTAAAAAATTCTGGATACATGATAAAAATAAAATGAAATAGTGAAAAGAATGAACAGAAGTAGAGTAGGTTTTCAAATGACTTTCTTTGGTTTCCAGGTACCATTCTGGTGGACAACATGCTGATCAAAGGGACTGCTGGTGGACCAAACCCCACCATAGAACTCTCTTTAAAGGACAACGTGGATTATTGGGTGCTCTTGGATCCTGTTAAGCAAATGCTTCTCCTGAACAGCACTGGCAGAGTTCTGGATAGAGATGTGAGTGTTTTTGTTTCTTTGTGTTACAACTGTATATTACTTTAATGACCTGTACATGTTTGCATTTGTTGATATGATATTGAATCTTCTTTGTGTAATTTGACTTTATTTCCTATGCCCCTCAACAAAAAAACATTTTTTTAAAATTCTTGAAAGAAGAATAGAAAGGAATGGTTCTGTCTGAGAGAACCATTGAGTCCTCTTTCTATAAATCTGGAAGCTTATCAGGTTTCAGAACTAGGAGAGAATAGAGAAGTCAGAATAAAGGCTCAGTAACCTTGGAAAAGTAGGATAAGCACAGCGATAATCCATAATGAGGTCTGACCATGCAACTAGTCATTGACTTGACGACAGACAGTTTGGTAGGAGTAAATGGACGGCTGCTTTTACAAGCAGTAAGCATTGGTTGAGAGGTCAGTTTGTGGTGATGTGCTTTTACAGCTGTAAGAAAACTAAAAGAAGGTGGAAGTTAAGCACCAATTTCTTGGCAATGTCCCCATCCAGTTGCTCCAGTCCAGTCATTCTAAGGGAGCATGACCTAAATATTTTGTTAAGAACAGCTAAATTACCAAAGTCATTGAATGTCTCATTTCTGGAAAAGGTTAAAAGCTTGAATATATTTATTTTAATTTGGCTTTATTCTCATTTACTTGCAATTCAGTCTTGCATACAGAATAGAGTATGTGAGTAGTGGGGTTTTTAGTAACTGGTAGTAATTGTACAGAACCTTGGGGAAACTAAAGGAGTACATCTAAACATGCCTACTCCAAAATTTCTGGTTTATGAAATTCAAATGCCAGATATTCAGTTTAGTGAACCTGATTCATCTCAACACCTCTCTCATGATTTATGATCCATTTTCCAATATGGCATAGACTAGATGATGCCTACCCTATCTCACATCTAAAATTCAGAGTCTCTGAGACCTTTGTGGTGAGATGGGCAGCACATAGGACCCTCTCGCCAGGGTGCGCTGCCTTTGTATACTTGGGGAGACCCATAGTTTAGCTCACTGAGTAGTGGTAGCACATGTGAAACTTGAGTAGCAGGGGAGGATGGAGTGGGGCTGTTGAACTTAATACAGACAAAATAAGTAGATTTTAATGCTGCCCCCATTTCCACCACTGCCTGCCACTCACTATGTCTTTTATCACAGGAACATTCCTTATACACCAGTTTATCATTTTGGCTGGGTGGCTAGAATAAAGACAACTGCTATTTTCAAAATTTCTTGTATTAATTTATCTTATCATAAACCTTACTTTTTATAAAAATAATCTGGACAATAATACAAACTAGCAAACTATAAAATCTTGCCCACCCCTGCTGCATTACTCAGAGACATCCTTTCTTGGTTCTGTTTAGGTTCACTCACATCCAAGTCACATGCATTTTACAGCATGTTAGAAGAACTATGGAATGTTTATCCATTTCAGACCACTGTAACTTTATATTTTGCACTCTTTTTTAAAATCACCTTATAGATGATTATGATAATTTACTGGTCACTAAAAAATTACTTTTTGGGAGCCTATTTCCTCATATTAATTTAAAGCTCAAATTTAGGCTTGAATTAAAACTAGAGAGAAAGGATATCCTTTAGTATAAATAAATGATCTTCCATATATTCAGCCTATAATATTGTTTAAATTTTAATTTTTTACCAAAATTTATATTTATTTTTCAAGATAAGTACCTGTTTCTTAATATTATTTTTTAAATTTTAAATATGGTCACTATTTATAGGACATTGGCTAAACTGAAACAGTGTCATGGGAATATACTTAAAATTGATTTGGCATGAAAGTAATAATTATAAAAATATGCACAGGTATGATTTAAAGAAAAATCCAGGCTGGTTCTCTAACCTAATAATGAAATAAAGTTTCTATGCTATGGTCAACTTGAATCTGCAAAGATACTTTGCTAAGAGTGTTGTCAGTGAACACCCCACTGAAATTAGATAAAAATGATGGAGACTAGGTCATCTAAAGAATATTAAAACTAAAATTAATATTGCAAAAGGAAATTTGTAAATTAATAACACCCCACATACTTGCATACCTGGAATGTACTTACCATTTGTCAAATAAACTTATTGAAATAATATCAAGACATTAAAGAAGATGCTCTACACCATAGTAATATGAAAATTTAAGCCTGTATAGTTAAATAATGTCATACCAGAGATTTAACATTATTATCTTGCACAGGTACTTCCACTTGCTGGTGAGATTTAAACAATTAAATTAAAGACAAAGGACTTCAACCTTTGTATGAGTAGGAACTTCTTAGCTCTCGCATGTTCTTTGTATTTTGTTTTTATTCCTATTATTGTTATTGTTGTTACAGATTTTATTGGTTCACTGTTATAGTGTATTTGGTTTCTATGCAAAAAGTTTAATCTAGTCCATGCAGCTAATTAACAGCTAGTAAATGAAGTCCACACAGCTAATTAACAAAAGTCCAGGTTGCCAAAATCTTGTTTTTTAATATCAGGGAATTCTCTTTGGATAAAATTGTGAATTAAATGTAAACAAGAAGTTAGAAGTGTCAAGTATAAAAATAAAGCAAAGGATCATGTGGAAGAAATGTAAATATAGGTGTAGTGTAGAAAAAGGAATATAGAAGAAGTAAGAATTGCAAGAAGAATAAGAAGAGTAAAATTCAGAGCTGCTAGGTGGTAATAGAGGCCATCAAATTAAAGAGTAACCATAAAGAAGGGAAAAGACAACCTCTTGTTAGAAACTACTATATCTCTGTATTGGGAATAAATTGATCATCAAGAAGTATTTCACCAGTATTAAATTTCCAAGAATCAAGAAAAGAATGATAACAGGATGAAATACAATTTTGACTTCCGGATTTGTCAATGTTTTTATCTTTGGGAGGTGGAGCACTTAGGATTCTGATAAAATTTATATACTCATTCCTCAGGAAAAAAATTATTTGCAGTCATTTTCAAGAGTTTTACTAACTACCTAAGTCACAGAGTCCAAGTTATAGATCCTGCCTTGGGTATATAATCTTCCTCCTCTTCTTCCTCTGCTTCTTTTTCTTATTTAAGTCTCAAATTGTTAGAGAATCTTGTACCTCAAAATTAGTAATTCTAAACAGAAATAAAAGGAAGAATAATCATTTACCACATGTGAATTTTTGTCACATCTCACTGGACTAATTTGCTATAGTCTTAATGATTTCTTTAGATTTTAGATACTTGTTATTTTTCATAATAAAAGTAATACTTATATAAATTTAAAAAATTAAATCTTAATTTCTCTTATTCAGTACAGTTCATATGTCCTATATTACCTTTTTTTGAGTTGTTTTGAATTTATCTTACTGCTGCCACAGTGCTTTTTTTCTCTTAAATCAGCATTTTTATTCTGAAAATTCTTAACCCCATGCCCATCTATTTTATGTGTACTAAGACCATTGCTGCTGGAAAGTGGTATAGAAATCACTGCTTTTCATGTAAATCTAATCAAATTGTAATTTCATTTAATTGTAAAATAGTATAAATCTGGTGGTAAATATATCAAAAAAAGAAAACTCAAATCAATGGGTAGGGTTTATTTAAAATATCAGTATCATAAACATAAAAAATAATTTGATTTTGGCCAAGAGAAAATTTACCTGGAACAGAGAAAAACTGCATAGCCTTAGACCATATAGTCTCTAACCCCTGCCTTTCTCTATGTAGATGCTGCATCTTTGTCCCTGTAGAGTAGATTTCTTTACACACATAATTTTGCTTTCCTGATTTTTTTGACTTGTACTTGACTTTGGTTCTTATTAATATGCACTCCACTGTGGCTTTTTATAAGCTCTCAATGCAATGCAGACAGACTATACTCACTGTTTTGTTTTGTTTTGCTTTTTTCTGATTAGTGAAAGACAACACCTAAAAACTCATTGGCTTTAACCAATTATAGCTAAGGAGGTGGGAGCAAGGTCACGTTGTAGGTCCCTGTTCAATTATAACTGCCCATGCAGCAGCAGTTAAGGGAAGCGTATCTTCCAGGGATAGCATTCCAAATCATGTTTTCTACACTTTGTTCATCAAGGCCATAAACTCTCCCTTAATGGAAATACCTGAACAATTATGGCTGCATAAAGCTAAAGGAAAAAAAATACAAATATTTTAAGATTAATTGTTGAAATATAAGCTAGTAAACTAATAATTTTTATGAATATTTCTGGGGAAAATATAAACAGATAAATTCCCAAGCTCAAAACATTTGTATTTAATGAGAAAACTTTTATATGATATTGTATATATTTGAGCTGTTGACAATTTTTGAACTTTGTCTGTAAGTCTTTCTCTGATTGTTACTAATTTTTTTTTATCTCTGTTCACTAAAGTTACATAAATTTTCTTCAAAAAAGCCAGAGAGAGAGAGAAAGAGAGAGAGAGGGTGAGAGTTACAATGATAAAACAACCAAAAAATGCCATCTGACATGAAAATTACATCTTAGTAGTGAAGGATCATCACATAAGATTTTTGAAAGGTTAAAATATTGTCTTACTTGACCAATATTCTCTGAGCTCCATTAGGCATGGGATACTAATGGCTGTGATAACATCAATAATTAAAATAGTAATAGAAAGATATAATTCTGGCAGTCTCATTATACTTACTTCAAAACTCTGGGAAAATTTCTAAAAACTTTGAAGAGAGAAAAATTGTGTTCGTGGCAATTCCAACTATCTTAACATCCCTTCTTTCACACAAGCTTTGATCTCTATGCCCAGGCCAGTATCTATTCAACTAAGTTTCATAGTTGTATCTGCACAGGGTATCTTTCATTTGCATCGTCAGCATGACTCCACTACAAGCCCTCCTAATTCTCACTTGTACTTTTGGACAAACTCCTAGTAGCTCTTTTTACCACATTTCGTGTTCCAACCTGTTCTGGGTTTACTGCCCCACAACAGTCTGGACCTTGTTGGTAGATGACTTTTCATTGCAAACTTGTTTGTCTGACTCTTCAGGTTTCCTAGATACAAGCTGCAACCTTCTATCTCATTTCTTTAATTTGGAAACATATAGACTCTACCCTAGAAAAATTAAACTGTGTTGTTCCCTAAATAGCACCAATTTTTTCTTAGTATGCCTTTTATGATACACTTTTAAACCTATGCTTTAAAATTACCCTTACCCATTGTTATCCGTTGAATGTTATTTACTACCAAGACATGTCTTAAATGCTACTCTCTTCTGTCCCTTATGAAACATTAAATGTTCCTGAAAGGTAATACTGGTATGCATTTTTTTTCGTCTAACCTCCAATACCTGCAAAACTCTTTTTTTTGACTTGCATTACAATTATATATTTTCATCTCATATCAGTTTTATAGGATTAACTTAGTGTATAAGAACTATATGAATATAAATCCAAATCCAAATTGAACTATGTATATAATAAATATATTTAAATAAATAGAATGTCCTTACTTATAGTGAAGAAAATATACAGACATATCTAAACATTACATAAACCTAATTATATTTCCAAATCCATGCTTTTCTTCTTTAGGAGACTTTTATAAGTACACCATTCACTGTGAAATTTTAATTAGTGAAGGACACTCAGAATTCTGATGAGCCATTTCCTTTAAATGTGTTTCATTGTTTAAAAATCATTTCTAAAACACACTATGTTTTATTTACTTTCAAAGTCTCAGTTTATTTGTGAAATTATGTTTTGTTATGTTTTGTTTTGTGAAGGTGGTAAGTGCAGAACATAAAAATCTTGGCAAAAAATATTTTATTCCGACTTCTGCCAAGATGGAGGCATAGGTGGAGATGCCATGCTTTCTCACACAACCAAGTTTAGAGACAACTAAATATTAGCAACAGAAAACACAGCCAGAACACAGAAAATTGAACTTTTCGGAAGTCTGATAACAACAAATTCTTCAGCCTGACTGGTAAGAGGGGCAAAACCAGCAGCTGGCCAAGCAGGGTTGCACAGGAAAACTCAGTGGACGAACTCTGGTGCACAGAATCCAGGCGCAGGGTTTGACCTGGTGAGTGACCCAGCGAGCGACCTTGGGGAAACAGTGAGGGAGCAGGGCTGCGGGTTTACTGTGGTTGCCCATTCCTGTGCAGATAGACAAGCGAGGGAGTGGGTGATTGGAGGGGACCCAGCGGGTCCCTGCTGCCAGCGGCAGCCGGAGGGCACTGCCATTTCCTCACTCTGACCCCGCCTCCACATACAGCGTCATAACCCAGTGACTCTGAGTGGCCAGGCCCTGGTGAACCACCTAAGGTTCTGCTCCTCACCCAGCAGCACAAAACAGCAGAGGGGACCACCATTTTCCCCGCTCTGACCACGCCCCCACATACAGCATCACAACCCAGCAACCTGGGAGTCCAAGGCTCCGCTCCTCATACTTGACGGGAGCGAACAGACCAAAAATGGCTCAAGAAGATCTCAGAGCCCCAGAGCCTATAAATCTAAGCAATGAAGAAATAGCAAAACTCTCAGACGCACAGTTTAAAACATGGGTGATCAAGATCCTCACAGAACTGATTGATTATAGCCACAAAGTAGAGAAACATATGAAGGTGAAACTAATTGAAGTGAATGGAATTGCACAGGAAACCAATAGCGATGAAAAGGAAACTGGGGCTCAAATCAATGGAGTGGACCAGAAGAAAGCAAATAATGGCCAAACAGAAAAGAGTCAAGAAGCAAGAATTTAAAAAAATGAGAGTCTTAGAAACCTCCAGGACATCTTTAAAAGCTCCAACATCCAAATTATAGGGGTACCAGAAGGGGGAAAGGAACAGCCACCAGTGGAAAACTTACTTGAACAAATCTTAAAGAGACTTTCCCCAATCTGGCAAGGGAAATAGACTTCCAGGAAATCCAGGAAGCTCAGAGAGTCCCAAAGAAGTTGGACCCAAGAAGGAACACACCAAGGCACATCATCATTATATTAGCCAAGATTAAAATGAAGGAGAGAATTCTAGAAGCAGCAAAAGATAAGGGGACAGTCACCTACAAAGGACTTCCCATCAGACTGTCAGCGGTTTCTCAAAAGAGACCTTCCAGGCAAGAAGGGGCTGGAAAGAGGTATTCCGAGTCATGAAATCCAAAGACCTACAACCAAGATTGCTCTATCCAGCAAAACTTTCATTTAGAATGGAAGGGCAGATAAAATGCTTCTCAGATAAGATCAAATTGAAGGAGTTCATCATCACCAAGCCCTTATTATATGAAATGTTAAAGGGACTTACCTAAGAAAAAGAAGTTTAAAAAAAAAAAAACATGAACAGTGAAAGGACAACAAACTCACAGTTATTAACAACCACACCTAAAACTAAAGCAAACTAAAAGGACAGCTAGATCAGGAGTGGAAACATAGAAATGAAGATCACGTGGAGGGTTAGCAATAGGGGAGTGGGAGGAGGAGAAGGGGGGAGAAGGTACAGAAAATAAGTAGCATAGACAGTAGATAGAAAATAGATGGGCGGCAAGAATAGTATGGGAAATATAGAATCTAAAGAACTTGAGACACATGGTCATAAATTAAAGGGGGGGTAATGGTGGGGATGGGGGGTAGGGTGGAGGGGAATAAAGGGGGGAATAGAACAACTGTAATGGCATAGTCAATAAAAAATAAATTTAAAAAATATTCCTCAGCGGATTGAATAAGAAAGTTTTGCCTTTGCTTTATGAAAAAAATTCTTATAGAGGTTTGCTAAAAATTTTTCCCACTAAATATTCCTCTTAGATTGAAGATGTGTGCTATAATCAATGCTATATTATCAATAACTTCACTATAAAAATTTTGCTTAACTTGTTGAATCCTAAGTGATTTTCTGAAAAACTCATAACACAATTTTCTATTTTTGTCTTTTCTTCGAATTATAAAATTCAGCTATATTTGTTGAAAATTATATTCTCTTACTTTTTACCCCAACCCTACTTTTTAAGCATAACCCATATCAACTGTTGAAACATATCATTTCTGAATTTTATCTATGTATATTAAAGTGTCTACACACATATACACAAACATGGAAATATGCAAATATGCATTAAGAATATTACGTTAAACATTTATTTTTAAATTGGGAGAATAGTTTGCATGTCTAGGAATATATAAATTTTGGTTATTTTAAATATCTCCAAATTTATGTACACTTTTTTCTTTGTTTAATAAATGAAAAAACTTGAGAAAATAAAGTTGCTATGGCTTATTTTTTTCCACCAGTTATGAAAGATAAACTAAACTTCCCTAAGACATTCCTAAGCATTTTGGACTCCCTAAACTCTCACTAATCGATTTAGTAGAACTGCACTTGATGTATTTATGACCTTCTTAAACAGCAGAGTAGAATCTATTCCAACGTGAAATTACAATGTGTGTTATATATTAGCTACAGGGAATTCTTGCCTTCAACATGATCCATTATGGCTGGAATTTATTGCAACCTAAGTTCTATCCATACTGCTAACAGTTGCACAGAGGGCTAAAGTTGAGAGTGACAAGAGTTCTAGATGACCTGGATATCTCTAATTTATGGGCACTTAGCAGGACTAAGTGGCCTCAGTGCATCGCACATTTGATAGTCTACTTGCAAAGATGGTGACCTTTCTGTCCTAGTGCTTCCACTCAGCACTAGAATTAGAGGTGGAGATGAAATGGTTTCATAGGTCTCTCTGGCAATATTTAGAAAACAAATAACCTTAGAAGGACATGATTCAACTGATTGTCTTTTAGAAGGTGTGCCAAGGGCTAATTGTACAGGTATTTATTGTTTTTTACTTTATTATTGAAATATGCAGTGCTTTTTTTAAATAGCCATTAAAGCAAACACTCTAAAATGGATAGTAAAGATGGAGGTCATCTAGTCAAATTATTTTCAGAAATCTAAGAACTAGTCTTTTTTTTCTTTTTTTAAGATTTTATTTATTTATCTTTAGAGGGGAAGGGAAGGAGAGAGGGAGAGAAACATCAATGTATGGTTGCCTTTCTGCCATCCCCTGCTGGGAACTGGCCTGCAGGGAACCGGCCTGCAACCCCGGTATGTGCCCTGACTGGGAATCGAACCGTGATTGTCTGGTTTGCAGGCCCAAGAACTAGTCTTAATAAATAATCTTTTTTTCCTCAAGCTTGCAGGTTTTTAGTGTTGGGGTTTGTCTTGTAGGATACTCCATTCTATTCTGTACTATTGTGGATTTATAGAAAACCTCTATTTATATCAAAAACATAATGCTTTGTAATACTTTTATTCATTGTTCTTAATTTCACTTCCTGAAACTATAATGAATAAACTAAAATCTCACTAGAACATTACACAACCAGTCAGATGTTTAATGAATATTGTTTTTAGCTTAGACATCCTCAAATTTTATCACATGCTTGCAGGTGTTGAGATTTCACATCTTATTCACCCAGAATAAGATGATTATTACAATCTACCTATCTCTGCATCTATTATTATTAGTGAATATAAAGTTTGTTATTTTTTCAGCAACCCATTTAAAGTGTTGACATATAAAATCATATTTCACTCATATAATTCAGAATAATATTTTACATTAATGTATGTAACCACTTATATATTTTGGTAATTAAATATTTTTCAAATATAAGTATATTTAAATTTATTATTTAAAAATATAGCATTTTAACTATACTTATTTGTTTTTTAAAGTTTTTATTTATTTACTTTTGGAGAGAAGGGAAAGAGGAGACAGAGAAAGAGAAACATCAATGTGTGGCTGCCTCTTAAGCACCCCCAACTGGGGACCTGGCCCACAACCCAGGCCTGTGGCCTGACTGGGAATTGAACCAGCAACCTTTTGGTTTGCAGACTGGCACTCAATCCACTGAGCCACACTAGCCAGGGCACTATACGTATGTTTATAAGCCACTCTGACTTATTAAAATTATTTGAACCTACCTTGACTTTTGTCATTAAAATATACTTTACATACTTCTGAGCTTTGTGATATTCACAGATTTTATACAGATGACTTTAATGCCTTTATTTATGTCAGCAATTAAAAATGGAATGAGATAGATATTAGAGCACAGAGTTATATTTCACTTCACCAGAGACCCTCCTCCATATGTTAATAATGCTTCCATTTATTTTTTCTAAGTACACTTACTTAGCCGAGGACAAATGAATTCAACTATCTTTTACTTTATTGGTCATATAATCATCAAATTAAACATGTTTGCTTCAGTTTAGATAAAGGTTATACAACATTCTTACTTATAAAAGTGGCACGTGACATTTTTAATGAACATATCCTAGCTTCCAAAAATCATGATCTATTTTTAAATTGATTTTAATCCAAATATTTAATAATTTATTTGTAATCTAATATTATAAGTATGTATATTATAGAGTTCATCTTTTTCACTTTTTTGGATATTTACCTTGTTATAAATTAAAAATATATTTTGCATCCATTATATGTTAATATGTGTCTAGGATAAAGTAATGTCATGTAATACTGACAATGATTCTATTATACAATGTTTATTTTTATCTCCATTTGTTGAGATGAGAACACTAAGCACAGAGAGATTTTGCATCTAGACCATAGAGTCAGTGGGCCATGGAACTATATCTGGAAGCCAAGTGGACTTAAGTACATGCAGTCATCTGTCTTAGGCACAGTGCTAGCTCTTGGATAGGAGATTCAGCCATGATCAAAACAATACCCTGGGTTTGTGAAGCACCCCCAACTGGGGACCTGGCCCACAACCCAGGCCTGTGGCCTGACTGGGAATTGAACCAGCAACCTTTTGGTTTGCAGACTGGCACTCAATCCACTGAGCCACACTAGCCAGGGCACTATACGTATGTTTATAAGCCACTCTGACTTATTAAAATTATTTGAACCTACCTTGACTTTTGTCATTAAAATATACTTTACATACTAGTCTAGTTTACATGCAGTCTAGTGAAGGGAGAAAAATTAAAACAAATATATAAAATATGTAATATGCCAAATGGTGAATAAAAATGCAATACAGAGAAATAAGTAGTGAAAGGAGAATTAGAAAAGAGATTTCAGGTTAGAGGTATGGTATTTTAGATGGGGTGGTAAGAACAGGCCATGTTGATAAAATGACACATTTAGAGAAAAAATTGTATAAGCTTGAAACAAATTATAAAAATCATTTTAGTATTAAATACTTTTAATAGAGTCAAAGAGTTGTAGGTATGCAACCTAATTCTGTAAGTCTTAAGCCATGGAATCTGAATAAATAAGTTCTGCTTTGAAGATACTTTTCCCCTTCACCAAATTTACCATACAAAATAATTAGACAATTCAGCACATATTTATGTATAGAGTATTTATTGAAGTATAGTTTATAGTGATAAGGACTGACAACATAAAACATCTCATCATAAGTTTTTACTTAGATAAATCATGCTTATAGACTTAAAGTAGAGTGTTATAGTAAAACTATATTTACAGATACAGGATGATATTCACTGTGCATGTATGATAAATGTATATTTTAGAGGGGGGGCTCAGTAAAATAAGCATTTAAATGCATTGATTATGTTGGTTGAATTGTGAATGGATTCTCTTTTGTTTCTCTGCATTTTAATTTTATCAAATGTTAGCATATAATAATACTTTATCAAAAATATTAATGGACAAAAATACTATTCAATCCTTCTCCAAGGATTTTGTCATTAACACATTGTTTTTATAAATTAGAACTTTATATTATTGCTTTTTTAACTTTTGGAAGGACAAAATTTGTTTTATCCTATCAAATCTCAGCATTAATTTTGTCATCTATTTATCACCCATCCTTTAATTGTGAACAGAATGCTACTTAAGACCTTATGTTTTGAGACACAAAATTGAATAAAATAATTGTAATTGTCTTCTCTTGTCCTTAAACTTGTGCAAAATGGATGAATTTTTTATAGATTATCATTATGTAAAAATGAACAAGCAGAGAACCTTTTATTAAATAAGTTCTTTGACAGTAATAAGAAGCTTCAATTTCAAAAGTTTTTGTTTTAAAGATTGAATTTCTGCATTGCAGCCACCAATGAATATACACTCCATCGTGGTGAAAGTCCAGTGTGTCAACAAAAAAGTGGGCACTGTTATCTACCATGAAGTTCGAATAGTGGTCAGAGACAGGAATGACAACTCGCCCCAATTCAAGCATGAAAGCTACTACGCCACAGTGAATGAGGTCAGTTTCTGTGCACTCTCTTTGTGCTTTTTTTATACATATGACTAACATTTACTATATGTGGTTTAAAACTGTTTACAAAATATCAAGAAAACATTTTAAAGAATAATGTGTTAGAAGAAACAAGGTCTGGATGACTTTGGACATAACTGGATGACTTCGGATGACTTCCTATATTTTAGGGATATACTTTGTTATAGAAAAAATTGATTTATTTATAATAATGACCAAAATTTTAATACTCATAATCGTCTTGGACAACTTTATCCCTGAATACACATGCTTGCTTACAGAGGCTCCATAGGAGCTATTTTTTCTCATGGCAAGACGATAGATGATGAACTAATTTGTTTTCATATCACTGAAGTGGTAGCAGCAATTAAATTCTGGAAGAAAATATGTATTTAAAATTTTATTAATTAAAAGTTATTTCCTCAATTTTAAGATTAAGGTTTGGCAAATTTAAAATATATATTATACATCACAACTAAATTCTTGTAAGAAAATGCTGATCAAATTATAAAAATATTCTGAACATAATATCATTGCTTTTATTAGAACATGCTTTTATTAGTTTATTTGCTTTTTTTAATTTTGAGCCAAACCCATGAGTGAAGTACTCCTTTTATGTTTTCTTAAAAACAGCAGTCACTCTATTATAATTATTTTCTTATTCCATTAAGTTAGAAAATACTTCTAAAGTCCCTCTAATATCACCTATTTTATATACTTTAACAAAAAATAAACTGCTTGTTAGTGGTTCTTTATGTTCAAGATGTATTTTTTTAACCTTAACAATATGTACCTATTTTAAAGGAGGAAATCAGTGCAGTTTGGGTATTAAATGTAGCACTGACTCTTTAACCTCTGTAAGCTTCTTGAAATTATTAAAATGTACCTTATTTATCTCAACCTTCTTCTATTCATAAAAAAATTAAGAAATGGTGTATGCCATAATCTGAGACTTTATAGTTTGTACTTTTGATGTGGTTGTGTTTACCTATGCCACCATCCTGACTGGAAGTCCCTGAGAATTCATAGTTTGTAGTACTTTCAAAAAAACCCATAAACTCTCCTTTAAGTTTAACAGAACCTGTTGCTGGTTAGTCAGTGCTTAACCTTTTTGAGCTACCTTTATTTAACAGGTTTCTACTCAAATACAGAGATGTTAATTAATGTAACTAATCAATGTTTACATGATTAATTATTTTAGTGTATGAAGTATATTATTTCAATAAAATTTTGCTTTGTTTGTTAACTTCATTTAAACATAAACTGATAGTCGAGTGAGTTATGTTAGACAGTAGGTATAACTGTAAAATCTATTTTTAACAATTCCTGGATACATATTTTTAATTTTTGTAAAAAAAATCTGTAATGCTCAGTTTGAATTTCAAAGTATCCAGTGTGGTTTAAGTACTTCCACTCACCCCATCTAGTCTTTTCAACACCTTGAGGAAAAATAACCTTTTAATCACGCCACTCTCCTATTCAAAAACTGTAATTTCAAAGTATTGTCAGGAATAAGGCCATCTATCTCCGCTGGCTGACTTTCAAGGCCCTACCGTCATCTGAACTTTTGTCAAAGTATTCTTACATTTAAATTCTCTTTGATAAAACTTCACTTCTTTCAGAATAATTTCATTTCATAAATGTATTCATCTATTGGACTTTGCTCACACTGTTCATTTGACTTAAAATAGGATCCTCCCTACTTTTCAAGTCTCGTTTTTATTCATGTTTTAAAGTTTATCTCAAGCCCTATTTCTCATGTTCTATTTCTAAAGTTGTCCCCAACTATTCACATTCATTAATATTCTGTTTCTCCAAACTCTAAACTCCTGCAGCCTCTTGGTAAATATGGATTATAGTGATAAAATTTATAGAAATATCAAATATTTTATCTTAAACATTATTTGGAGAAGATCAGGTCTTTTTAAAAAGATTATATTTATTTATTTTTAGAGAGGGGAAAGGAGGGAGAAAGAAAGAGAGAAAGATCAATGTGTGGTTGCCTCTCACATGGCCTCTGCTGGGGACCTGACCCACAACTCAGGAATGTGCCCTGACGGGGAATTGAACCAGCAACCCTTTGGTTTGCAGCCTGAGCTCAATCCACTGAACTATGCCAGCCAGGGCTGGGTCAGGTCTTCTTACAAAGCTGTCTTTGTGTCTTTTTCTCTCAACACACTTCCCTATAGCCAACTAAGACAATCCTATTCCACTTGTACTATGGTTTTATCTTCTATGGTTTGATAATATTATTTCCCCCTTTCATTTTTAATCTTTAAGTTAATTTATTTTAATTCATTTTTATTGTTTAATTGCAGTTGTCCCCATTTCCCCACTTTGATTTTGCTCATTCTTTCATATCTATTTTCTTGAAAAATCAAAAGCTTGTTTAAACCTCAAGACATAATCACAAAGAAAAAACAGATTTAGCTATTTTTTCTTATCATTTTTTATTTGAAAAATTCTTCCACAGTAATACTTCTCTTAGTCGCATTGGCTAGAAAGGACATTATATATTTATATGTTTATATACATATATATTGCCATTGGGAAAATACATTGAACATATATACACATATGGGTGTATGTGTGTATGTACGTGTACTCCAGCTACAATGTTGCCTGTGTCTTCTGTAACTGCAGTCCTGCTGTGAAATTTTAAAAAATGAAATATATTTTACCTTCTGTGCAAAATCACAAGATTTTTCTATGCTGTCTCTCCTTTTGGTATAAGTTTCTTTTGTATAAATTCATTAATTTAATGAATAACAATCTAAATGTTTTTTTAATCCATCAGGGTCTAACAGATTGTTGGTGTCAAAATATTTTTCACTTCACTAAAGTCTAAAAAAAAGGTGTAAAGTCTTTGTCACAGATGTATAAAAGAAGTTCCCAAAATCAAAGCCCTGATTAGTCACTGTCCTTATTCACTGCAGGAATTCTGAAACCTGGAACAATAGAATGAATTGACTGTGTTACACATTAAATGAATCACAGAGTTGGGAATAAAACCCAAGTTCTCAGTTCAGTCACCCCTTTACTACTTATCAATAGACATCTTATTATGCTACATTACAACCATTTTCCTGTAACTTATTTAAAAATAAATATCAGGGTTTATACTTATAGCATTACATCATAATATAATCACACTGAGAATTTTTATGAATGCATTAAATGTCAGCTTCTTTTTTTAGGGACTCTATTTATTTATTTTTAGAGAGAGGGAAAAGGAGGGAGAAATAGAGGCAGAGAAACATCAATGTATGGTTGCCTCTCACATAGCCCTAAATGGGGACCTGGCTCTCACTCAACCCACACATGTGCCCTGACTGGGAATTGAACCAGTGATGATTTGGTTTGCAGTCTGCACTGAGTCTAGTGAGCTACACCAGCCAGGGCTAAATGTCAGTGTCTTATACTCTTTCTAAACATATTCATATATTTATATGGACAATTTACTAGTCAATACGATTTGTTTATTTTATCACCTCGTGTTTCACCTTAAATGTATGATGCTGTTATAGCACGTGACTTATTTGTTGGTACTTCCTGGGAAAATGTTTTCTTGCATTTATTTCTCTTGATGAGTAGCTAGCTTACAACCTCTCAGAAAGAAAGAGGGAGAAAGGAGAGAGAAATGGGAGAGAGAAATGAAAAAAAGATGAATTGCAAAAGAAAACTTTAAATTTTAAGTTAAGTCTGTATTATATAGCTTTTTCTGCTTTAAATTTTTGAAAATATACTCACTGCAATATGTTTTATAATTATTAGTAGATTTGCAGCACTATACAATTTTATTTTATTATGTAGGGTATGCTTTAGGAGTGTGATATTTTCTTTTTACTCAGTTGATAGTAACTGTGTTTGAGCTTCAGAAGAAAAATAACATTTCAGATGGTGCCGACGTTTTCTAGAAAATTTACCTTTTTTATATTTTACTAGTCAATATATTTAGATTCATTATGGTTCATTATAGTTTCATTTTGTTTATTTGTTTATATTATTTAGTTAAGTTCATATATTAATAACAGAAGTATGATGTCTATCCAGAATGTATCCAGACATGTAATATAAAAAAAAAAGAGACATTGTAAATAGGCCAGTGATGCCTCACCCCTTCAAAGTTGGCAGCTCGGGACCTCACATAGTTCTCCCAATCTCCATCAGCTGCCCCATTATATATTCCTGAATTTTATCGACATTCTGAAATCTTTCAAAGGCAAGTTTAGTTTTGTGAAAAGCCAGGAGTGGCAGGGTGCCAAATCTGGGCTGCAGGGAAGCTGCATCACCTGGGTGGGTGATTTGGTGTTTTGCAAAAAAACTCTGCAGGAGACATGATATGCGAGTGGGCTCATCCTGATGAAGCTGCCAATCACCAATTGTGCACAGCTATAGCCTTCTGAATCATTTGAAGAGTTTTTGCAGAGGAATGTTCAAGCTTAATGCAAAATTCGATGCAGATTTGTTGCTCTACTCACGCAATAATTTTGAATGCAACAACCACACAGTGCACATGCTCACTCAATGGTTCCTACTACCCCCACTGACTAGTACAGTGAAGTCGTCATTGTTCATGCATGTACATTTCTGTCCAGTCTTTGGCTGCCAGGTTACGTTGATGTTGCACAAACCATTTTCATTATGTTAACAATGCTGAGCTTTTTCTGGATAAACCTTATATATGCAGTTTTTTAAATTACAATAGAATATATTATTTTAATTTATGTTCTTACAATATTTATTTTAGTGATTTAATATATTCACTATGAAAATATTTATTTTTATTTTATGATTTCTTAAACAATATGCCTAAACAATTATAATGAACATTCAATTTACTATTATTCTATTCCAATAAATAATTTAAGGGTATGCATCTTTAAAATATTTTTAAATTATAACATTTTTGTTTCAGATGTCACTTTTAAAAATATATAAAGCTATATGTAGAATAAAATTGTCTCATGCAGCAGCACTGATTAAATTAGAGTTCTACAACTATGGAGATATTTTAAATATTTTATGATTCTTGAAACTTTCATAATGTGACAATATTTTACCAATAATATATTCAGTTTCCTGAGGATGCAGTTTTTATATAGAATATTTTGTTGAAATGCAAGTCTTTAGTTAGTTTTTACTCCTAGTCAGTGTTAAATAATGGTACCACAGCCTTTTGAAATTTATGTTTTTAGTTGAACTGTGGTCCACAGGTCAAAGCTGGCCTGCATATTTTGTATCGGCCCATGAAATTTTAGTGTTTACCAAGAAAAAAATTTTATTGCAATATAGCCATGCCCATTCATCATGTATTGTTGATTTTCTATAATATCAGTGGTGACTAGTTACAACAGCATGAATATGCCCCACAGATATGCCCCATATTTACATGGCTGTTTTCACAAAAAAGTCTGGTCACCCCTATTTTCACTCTACCTGAGTTGTTATACACACACACACATGCACACACACTTATATATGTCAGACTTGATACATTTATATATACATACATATAATATTCTGAACTATGATTTCCCAAGTTTCTAATTGAGTTTATTCTATACGCATGAGCACATACGCACACACTGACTTATAAACATGTATATGTAGTATATGCATGTGTATGTATGAGTGTATATATGTGTGTGTGTCTGTGTGTATATATGTATGCATATACACACAATCAACTCATAAGGCTGGCAGAATACAGTTAAAAGTAATTAAAAGATTGAACCCCCCAAATTTGTCAGTATTCAACTATTTTTGTTGTACAAAAATAGCAATTGAATAAGACTCTACAAATAAAAAGTGTATTAAGTAAAATTTGGTACTAGTGAATTACAGCAATAGTTATATTGTGACCCTAAACTCATCAGAAATATGTAGTTTATACACACACACACATTGTTGTCTCCTAATGATATTTTGAATTTATTTTGCTTAGTTTTTGTTTAACTTAGTAGGACTTATTTTCCTGAACTGCCACTAAATAAACTATAACAAATCTTGTATAACAGCCTTAAAATAAAACAGGACTATGTAGAGACTGTAGCTGAAGAACAAGGCAGAGGCCAGATTCTGAAAGACAGCATTAGTTATAAAGAGGAGTTTTCAGCAATAAGGGATATTCGCCTTAAAGCTATAAAATCTCATTCTAATTTGCCATTTTCTGGCCTCATTCCCACAGCTCCATAGAGAATTTTTAGAAAAGCTTAGGGGAAAGTAGAAACAAGATAAGAAGAAATTAGGAGCTAATGATAATAGACAAAGAGGGTGTGTAGGAAGGATATTTAGGTGGACAATTTCATGGGAAAGGATGACTGGAAGACTGTAGAAGGTAAAAAAGACAAATGATGTAGAACTCTATAACTCAGTTAGATTAACTCTGACTTAGACTATGACAATGGATCCTGCTAGGAGAATGTATTAGAGATGAACACTTCGGGGAAGATTTGCAGTCAGAGGGGATTTGGGTGATTTCAATATCCATGAGATGGTTCAGTTGTGACAACTCAGCACGGAATATCATTACATCTTGAGAAGTCCATGATAAAGATAAAAATTTGTGAGTCATGAGTCAGTTAACCTAAACTAAGATTGAACACTTTTAAAAAATCTTACAGGATATAACATGTGTAGTATGTATCAAAAAATTATCACTCATATAGTAGTTATATTTAGATATATACAATATGCAGGGAAAAAGTTTTGGCTTTTATCATATTCACACAAATATCTATGCACTAAATAAAATTAATGAACATTGGGCTAAAGTTTTTTGGAGAAAAACCAAAGAAAGAGAATTCAACAGAAAAACATACCAAAGGAGTAGTGAGAGAAAAAGAGGGCATTGCTACTACCCCCACCCAAAAAAGTGCACTGAATTTTAAAATGTAAGCCCTATTCTGGTAAATTAGTAAAAGTACAAATCATGTTGTGTTAGATCGAAAGTGTGTTGAAAGTGGGAAAACAGAGATAGTAGCTATTGAAACACTCAAGGTGCTTGTCAAAAAAGGAAGTGGAAATAAAGCAGTAACTTAGGAAATGATGGAGGTCTCAATTTAAAGTTTAGGGATAGACATGAGTCCATTTACACAGATGATAGTACTACATATCAAATTTTATATTGACTCTAATATTATTTGAGACATTTAATAATCACTCTTTAAAAGTTTTAGAAATTTAACAGTAAGTCATCAAACTAAAGGCATTTCTTTTACGCATTTCTGAGAATGTGGCATTTCTTTTCCTTTCACTCATAACTTCACTCACCAAAGTGTGGTTGCTGGAATTGATCAGGAATGTCTTAAGTTCTTCCAAGTGTGGTTGCTGGAATTGATCAGGAATGTCTTAAGTTCTAGAAAAGTCCACACGAAAAGAACTGTAGTGGAGCTTTTTCTACAACCCAACAGACCACAAATTGCACAAATAGGATCTCGGCCTCAGAGATCCCTGAGGGCAGCAATTGAGTGCGAAGGACTGAAATAAATCTAAATCAAAGTTTGGGATCAGCATCAGCTACCTGAGCTTGCCTGGGCTTTATACCCACTTCCCCTATCCCCAAGAATTCAGGACTGAGTAAACAGGTAAACTGAAACTTTTCTGCTCTTAAAGTCTTAAACATTTAAGAAGGCCGGGAAGAAGAGCTTCCTTCATGGGTTTTAATTGGTGACTAGCGATTTTCCTGTTGCTACCCTTGCTTATGGGGTAGAAAAAAATTATTTTAACCTATGATTATCCTAAGATCATAGTTAAATAAAAATTATAAAAATAATAATGGATAGTTGGTATCTACTGAAAATCTACTTTATTCCAAATCCATAAATATGATCTTGTTTGACCCTTATAATAATACACCAATGGGCTCACATTATTATGTGCATTTTAAAGTAAAAAAAAATGTTTAGAGATGTTAACTAACTTTTCCATAATCAAATATCTTGCATTTGGTGGACCTGTTCTCTTTCTAAAAACATTGACACTTTTAAACTATCACGTTCTACTGGCAAACTCTAAAAACCAATCCGGTGCCAGGAATAGTAGTGTGAAAAAATCTGTGTATGTGAAGATGAGTACTTTTTACTACATACACTGGCCACCACCTCCCCCAAACTATCATTGTTTCAATTATAACCATTCTATTTTTGTATTAAGAAATATAGTTAATTTGTGAGAATATAGATTATAAATTAGCAAAACTTAAATTTCTCTTCCTCCTTTAAGAAAACATTTAAACACAGTAACCTGTGAAATGAAAAAAATCACACATACACTGGAGGGGTGGGCTGGGATGGGAGTAAAAGACAGAAAACTGTACTTGAACAATAATTCAATAAATTTTAAAAAAGAAAAAATAACATAAATATACAAAGAAATTATATTTCTCCAATGTTTACTCCTACTTAACCTACTTCAGTATATATATATATCTATAATATTGTCTAGGGATTCTTGTCAATTTTTGTACAGAGATGGTATTATGTGGTTACTTTGGGAGGTTTAGATTTATGTAATTTCCATTATTGCCAGTCATAGAAAGCATTAAAGTCTTCCATTCCTGATTGAGGTAGTGTAGGTAATCAGGACCAATTATTCTATTAATGGTGATTAAATGTGTTAGGGAAATATAAGTAAATAAATAAACAAATAAACAAAATAAAAATAAGTAAATGAGTATATCTAATGAAAGACATCAAATAGCTAATAAAAATAATGAAAATATAAGTATATGTGACAAACTAAATAAATATTGATTGCATTAATAATGCTTCCTTTTAAGGAATATATACTCTCACATGTAGATACAGAGGTATATTAATATATGAGAACACTATAGTCATAAACCAGATGATTAATACATATTTTCTAAGGTCTTCATTGCTTAGAAAGAGAATGAAATGGTTAATAATGGATATGCTAATCCATCAAAGTAAGCATGGGAACAAATAAAATAAGAACAAAATAGGACAAAATTTAGAGTAGATGTAAACCATCCTGTTCAAAATATATATAAAAATAAAGAAGAGAATTTATAAAAGAAGAGAATTTCTTATAAAAGAAAGGTAAAAGAGAATTTCTTATCTTTCTTATAAAAGAAGAGAGATTTGTCCCTCAAATTGAGGGACAAGTTTTTTAGGTGGATTAAGAAGTGAAGCCAAGTGTAGACAACTGACATGAAACACAATATAAATCAGAAATCTTAAATATAAAAAGATGAAAGTAGATACACTATGCAGTCAGTTACCATGCAGAAACTATTTAGCTATACTATTAGCAGACAAAATAAACTTTACAGCAAAAAAAATTGGTAGAGAATAAAAGAAGTTTTTCATAATGAAAAAATTCAATTACCCAGAGAGTTATAGCATTATGAATTCAATTGCACTTAACAATATGACCTCAGAAATAATAAAGTAAATTTTAATTCAAAGAATTAAAAGAGAAAGAGAAAAACCCATTATCATAGAGGGATATTTTAAAACTGTGGTGGGTAGAATAATAGTCCATTAAGGACCGCCCATGCCCTAATCCCTGGCAAAAGAGCTTTTCAGGCATGATTAAAGTATAAAAGTTAATGGGGAGGGGCTGAGTCTAATCACATGAGCCCGTAAAGTGAGAGAACTTTCTCTGGCTGAAGTCACAAGAGAGTCAAGTGAGGAGAAAGCAGGGAGTATGAAGCAGAAGGGGAACTCAGAGAATCCAGGAGTGGGAAGTACTCAACCCAACTTGCTGGCTTTGAAGATGAATAGAGCCATATTCAAAGAACTGAGAAGCAACTCTAGCCCAGATTTCTTATCAGGAAATCAGGTCCCTCAGTCCTACCATGGCAAAAAAAAAAAAAAAAAAAAAATTCAGGCCTAAATGAGCTTGAAGTGCAGTCATTCCCAGAGTGGCCAGAAAGGAACTCGGCTCTGCTGGCAACTTGATTGTAACTTGGTGAGACCTGACTCTGACTTTTGACTAATCTGTGAGATGAAAGAAATGGATTCTAATTTAAGCCACTAGATTTGTTTGTTATTTGTTATAACAGCAATAGAAATTAATGCAGCACCACTCTATATACCTGACAAAATAGGGAGAAAAATAACAGTATCCAGGACATAGAATATTTGGACACATTTGACACAGTAAGTTCCTATGAAAGGAACACTGTTTCACAACTCATTCTTTTCAAGCACATGGAGTATTTTAAAGAATTTACCAAATGCTAGTATCTAAAGAAAGTATTAATGTATTACAAATTACTGAAATTATATGGGATATGTTTTCTAGTCACAGTGAAATTGAGATTAAAATCAATAAAAATAACAAACTAGAAATTTTCTATATATTTGGCAAATGACATATAAACATTTTAATATTCACAAATGGCATTCTTGTTTATATAGGAACACAACAGTATTCACACCTTAGCTATTGCAGTTAAAAATGAGCTTAGCCAGATTGTTGGACACGAGGTCAATATTTTCTTTTTTAAGAAACAAGTATTTTTTTCATAAACCAGCAACAAATAAACAATGAATTTTAACAGGTGATTCCTAGTTATAGCCCCTACCAAAATAAAGTTTCAATTGTATCTATTTATTTTTAATTAAATAAAGCTTATACTTTAGAGAAAATACAATTTAATGTCTTAGTAAATAAATGGAGTAACCACAATTTTCATGTGTTGTTTGTGGATGAGTAAATTGGCACAATTACTTTGTTGATATGTTACAGTGTCTACAAAAGTTGAAACGGTAGATACCCTAAAATTCAGTAATTCTGCTTTTGTGTATGTATACAGCATAAAATACTACATGTGTCTACCAAAAATTGTACAAGAAGATTCATTAAAGATTTCTCTATAATAGTAAAAAGAACTAGAATAACCTTATTTCCAACTATGCTAGTGTTGGTTTATCATATGTCAGTTGTGTTTATCTTAAAAAAATTAAATTTTAGCCCTGGCTGGTATATCTCAGTTAACTGAGTGCATGCTGTGAACCAAAGGGTTGCCAGTTCAATTCCCAGTCAGGCCACATGCCTGGGTTGTGGGCCAGGTCCCCAGTAGGGGCCATGAAAGAGGCAACCACACATTGATGTAAATAACCAAATAAAATCTTAATTTTTTCTGTTTATCAGTTTTTTTTAACTAAAAAAGGAGGGGAATGAAAATATTATAACATCTACCACATAGAGTTTAATGAATAGTTATTTTAATAATCAATCTGAAACAGATATCTTTACCCACTTACCTATACCTGATACTACATATGCATTTATTTTTTTCCTTTTCTTTTTAAAAATTATCTTATTGTGCCCTGGCTGGTGTAGCTCAATGGACTGCATGCAGGCTGGGAACAAGAGGGTCACCAGTTTGATTCCCAGTCAGGGCACATGCCTGGTTGCAGGCCAGGTCTCCTGTGAGAGGCAACCACACATTGATGTTTCACTCCTCTTTCTCCCTCTCTTCCTCCCACTCTAAAAATAAATAAATAAGATATTTTTAAAAATATTTTATTCTTTTTTATTATAGTTTTATGCATTTTCCCCCCCACCTCAGCCAAACCCACCTCCCTCTCTTGCTTCCACACCCCCCTTGGTTTTGTCCATATGTCTTTTATAGTTCTTGAAAACCCTTCCCCCATTTATTTTTAATGGTACCTCTGCCCCATTAGAATTGAATCACAATTTATTTTATTTTATTGATTGATTTGAAACAGAGAGAGAGATACAGAAACATCACTTCGTTGTTCCACTTATTTATACATTCACTGGTTTGGCTTATCAGGATGACCCTTGACCTAACTGTGCTTATCCTATGGCTTATCAGGATGACCCTTGAACTAACTGTACTAGTTGGCCAAAGCTGAGTGGAATCATTATTGAAGCTGGCACTTTGTTTTGCTCATTGAGTAGAACAGTACCTGGTACCTTGTAAGATTTCTATAAGTAGATTTCTTAATGAAACATGAATGATACAATCATGAAACAAAAGTATCATTTAACATACACAATCACTCTTTTCTGAGATAGAAATAGGGTAGAAAAAGTTTGAGTTAAATTAGAAAAGATGATGATATATGGTAAAGTTTTTTGTTTAACAAGTAAAAGCTTTCCCAATTATTGTGAAATATTACATTGGTAAACAGAACAGTGATAACAACAAAAGAAATATACTTTTTGTTCAACTTGTTAAATATAAACTATGTGAATTCTAGCTGTTTTTACCTAAATCCAGGGAGAAATTATGTTTATTTAGGTATAACTATTATACTGCTTTAGAATTTTTTTCTTTTACATATATTTTATTGATTATGCCATTACATTTGTCCCATTTCCCCCATTTCCCCCTTCATTCCCCTCCACCCTGCACACCCGTCCCCCATTTCTTTCTTTAGTTTATGTCCATGTGTCACAAGTTCTTTAGATTCTACATTTCCCATACTAATCTTGCCATTCCCCCTGTCTATTTTCTACCTACTGTCTATGCTACTTATTCTCTGCACCTTCTCCCCCCTTCTCCTCCTTCCACTCCCCTGTTGCTAACCCTCCATGTGATCTCCATTTCTATGATTCTGCTCCTGATCTAGCTGTCCTCTTAGTTTGCATTTGTTTTAGATGTGATTGTTAATAACTGTGAGTTCACTGTCCTTTCACTGTTTATCTTCTTTTTCTTAGAGAAGTCTCCTTAACATTTCATATAATAAGGGCTTGGTGATGATGTACTCCTTGAATTTGATTTTATCTGAGAAGCACTTTATTGTCCTTCCATTCTAAATGAAAGCTTTGCTGGATAGATCAATCTTGGATGTAGGTCTTTGGATTTCATGACTTGGAATACCTCTTTCTAGCCCTTTCTTGCCTGTAAGGTCTCTTTTGAGAAATCAGCTGACAGTCTGATGGGAAGTCCTTTGTAGGTGACTGTCCCCTTATCTCTTGCTGCTTCTAGGATTCTCTCCTTCATTTTAATCTTGGCTAATATAATGATGATGTGCCTTGGTGTGTTCCTTCTTGGGTCCAACTTCTTTGGGACTCTCTGAGCTTCCTGGATTTCCTGGAAGTCTATTTCCTTTGCCAGATTGGGGAAATTGTCCTTTATGATTTGTTCAAATAAGTTTTCTACTTGTTGCTCTTCCTCTTCCCCTTCTGGTACCCCTATAATTCAGATGTTGGAACGTTGAAAGATGTCCTGGAGGTTCCTAAGCCTCTCCTCATTTTTTGTTGAATTCTTGTTTCTTCATTCTTTACTGTTTGGTCTTTTTTTTTTCTTCCTTCTGGTCCACTCCTTTGATTTGAGTCCGTTTCCTTTCCATCACTATTGTTTTCCTGTGCATTTCCCTTCATTTCAGTTAGTTTAGCCTTCATTTGTTCCTCTTATTTGTGACTAAAATCAACCAGCTCTGTGAGCATCCTGATCACCAGTGTTTTGAGCTGTGCATCTGATAGGTTGGCTATCTCTTGGTTGCTTAGAAGTATTGACTCTGGGGTTTTGAGCTGTTCTTCTTGAGCCATAATGTTTTGATCTGGCCATGTTGGTGTGGCTGAATGGTTCATTGTTGTCGGACTTTTGTACAGTTCAATTTTCTGTGTTTTTATTGCATTTTTTATTACTAAAATTTTGTTGTCTTTAAACTTGGTTGTGCAAGGAGGCACAGTGTTCCCACCTACACCTCCATCTTGGCCAGAAGACTGCTTGAAAATCTTTATCCTATTTTTCATCCCAGGAAAAATCAAGTCATGTTGATTAAGTAGCATTAACATGATTCCCCTTTAACCAAATATCATTTTTCCCCTCTACTAGCTTTTTCTAGTAGCATAGTGTTATGAGGCTCAGTGCCGTGTCTCAGGAATACACAGTCAATTTAATAAATCTGTTTGATCAGATGCCTTAAGTTCTTAATAATAAGAAACTTTAAAGGATGCCTAACAAATCTAAATTTTATGTCATTTACAATTCAAGAATGTGATAATTAGCAGTTGAAATCACTTGGGGTTTCAAAAACAACCAAATGTTTTCATAATTTTTAATGTTACAGTATATCACAAATTATGTCTTGATTAATAGCTTTAATGTCTGTAAACTTTAGATTTATAATTTTAACATCTATTTTTGTTACTCCTTTTATTATTAGTTATATTCATTAGGAAGTAACCTCATACCAGATCAATTTAAATTTTTTTCCTATCTAAAATTTGTTTATAGTAAGATTTCTGCATATATCTTCTCACCAATTTAATAGCATCCCCTACTGATGAATAAAATAAGGACAGACTACAATAATAATGATAGAGTAATCCTAACAAATATAACTTATTTAGTACATTTATTGATTGATTGCTTTTAAATATTTTATTTTTAGAGAGAGGGGAAGGGAGGGAAAAAGAAAGGGAGAGGAACATCAGTGTGTGGTTGCCTCTCCTGTGCTCCCACTGGAGACCTGGACTGCAACCCAGGCATGTGCCCTGAACTGGGAATAAACCAGTGACCCTTTAGTTCGCAGGACAGCACTCAATCTACTGAACCACACCAGCCAGAGCTGTTAGGTACACTTATTAAAACTAAGTGTGGTCCATGAAACATGTCATTTAAGACATTCATACCTATACACTGACTCAAATTATATGTATATTATTTTTATTTTAAAGGTAAAAAAGTACAGATATAAAATAATTAATTTTCTCAAGATCTCAATTCTAATAATTGGCAGGTCTAATAAGTATCTCAATTCTAATAAAGCCAGAAACTGAAGCAGGTTCATGCCAAAACTGAGTTCCTGATCACCATATTATGCAAATGCATCAGGTAAGAGAATAATAGAATTTAGATATATAGAGAAAATTCCTCGCAATTTTGAAATCTCATGTTTTTCCCCATGTCTTACAATAAAGCTTTCTGAAAGAGTAAGAAATAAATAAATAAGACCATTGATATGAATTATTAGCACTAGTTTGAAAAATAGGTGCATTTGCTTGTTGGGTATAAATTATCATCTTGATTCAAAATTTAGTAAAATAATGATGTGATGGGTAGTGCTATTAAAAAGATAGAAAAGAGGAGAGAGGGAAGGAAGGAAGGAAGGAAGGAAGGAAGGAAGGAAGGAAGGAAGGAAGGAAGGAAGGAAGGAAGGAAGGAAGGAAGGAAGGAAAGGGAGCTCTGGCTCATGTGATTCAGTGGAATGAGCACTGGCCTATGAACCAAAGAGTAGCCAGTTTGATGCCCAGTCAGGGCACATGCCTGGGTTGCAGGACAGGTCCCTAGTAGTGGGCGTGCAAGAGGCAACCACACATTCATGTCCCTTTCCCTCTCTTTCTCCCTCCTTTCCCCTCTCTCTAAAAATAAATAAATAAAATCTTTTTGAAAAGACAGAAAAGAAAGAAAGAAAAAATGCACAGCTCTGGAATTAGCCTGACATATTCAGAATGACCAATTTCCAGGGGCTTAATCACAGAACATTCATTAATTTCTAATTTCTAATAGGCTTAGCATCCTCAGTGGGAAAAAAAAGTCATATTTAGGCTAGCTGTTGAAGAGTCAAGGACACAGGGAATGTAAAGCACAGTCTGTGGCCCAGGCACATTTTGGCACTCATCCAGTGGGCGGAGGGGTCATGACAGCAGTGTCCACTTCCATGGACACAGGATTCCCAGATGTAAATCACCTGAGTGTTTCTGCTACAAAGCATTATTTTTGCTGAAGTGTTTTATTAAATTTCATATGTATTATTGTCATCTTCTCTTTCCTTAGGATAATAATTATATGTTACATATCCATTCTAAATTTATTATTACTATTCTTTGTTTATAAACTAAGGGAAAATGGTTAGTATGGTAGAATAGTAAAACAACATGAAAAATGAGTAAATACCATATAACATTGAGACTAATAAATATATTTTTAAGCTAACATGTTATATTAGTTTCAAGTGTACAATATGGGATTAGACATTTATATAACTTACAGTGTTCACTCCCAAAAGTCTAGTACTCATCTGACATCATACATAAGTCTTACAGTATTATTGACTCTATTCCTTCCCCCCATAAGTATTACAGTGTTATTAACTATATTCCTTCCCTATGCTGTACTTTATATTCCCGTGACTATTTTATAACTGTCAATCTGTAGTTCTTAATCCCTTCACATTTTTCACCCCTCCAATTTCCCTTCCATTTGGTGACCATCAGTTTTTAATTTGTATCTGTGAGTTTATTTCTGTTTTATTTGTTCATTCGTTTCTTTTTACATTTTATGTATTAAGTTAAATCATATGATATTTGTTTTTCTCTGCTTTATTTAATATAGCATAATAGACTCTAGGTCCATTCATGTTGTTACACATGTTAAGATTTCATTCATTTTCATAGCTGGGTAATATTCCCTTGTATATATGTACATTTTCTTTACCCTTTTTTAAAATTTATGAACACTAAGATTGCTTCCCTATCTTGCCTATTGTAAATAATGCTGCAGTGAATATAGGGATGCATGTATTTTTTATAGAGGCTGCACCAATTTACCATCCTGCCAACAGTGCATGAAGGTCCCCTTTTCTACACATCCTCACCAATTCCTGTTTGTTGGTTTGTTAATGATGGCCATTCTGACGTGCGTGAAGTGACATCTCATTGTGGTTTTAATTTTCATTTCCCTGATGATTAGTCATGTTGAGCATCTTGTTAAATGTCTGTTGGTCATCCGTATGTCCCCTTCGGAGAAATGTCTATTCAAATTCTTTACCCGTTTTTAATGGGGTTGTCTGTTTTGTGTGTATGTGTGTGTGTGTACATGTTAAATTCTATAAGCCCCTTTTAATTTGAAGATATTCAGTCTTTATTGCATATATCATTGGCAAATATATCATCTTCCATTCTGGAGGTGGTTGTTTCATGTTGTTGATGGTTTTCTTTGGAGTGCAAAAACTTTTTAGTTTGATATAATCCTGTTTGCTTTTTTTCTTTTGTTTCCCTTGCCTAGGGAGACATATTCAAAAAATATATTGCTAAGAACAATAGCAAAGAGTTTACTTCCTATGTTTTCTTCTAGGAGTTTTATGGTTTCAGATCTTACATTTTGTCTCCAATCAATGTTGATTTTGAGTTTATTTTTGTATATGGTATAAAAGAGTGGTCTAGTTTGATTTTTGCACATATATTTTCAGTTTTTCTAACTCCATTTATTGACTAGAGAGTTTTTACCTCATTGTGTTCTTGCCTTATCTGTCATAAATTAGACAATCTTATTACACATGGGTTTATTTCTGGGCTGTCTATTCTGTTCTATTGATCAATGTGTTTGCTTTTATGCTATGTCATGCTGCCTTGATTACTGTGGCATGCATTGTGATACCTCCAACTTCATTCTTCTTTCTCAATATTGCTTTGGTAGTTCAGGATCATTTGTGATTTCATAGGGTTTTTTTAGTTCTGTGAAGAAAACATACCATTGTTATTTTAATAGGAATTACATTGAATCTGTATATTGGTCTGGGCAGTATGGACATGTTAACAATGTTAATTCTTCCTACCATGAGCAGTATATGCTTCAATTTATTTGTATCTTCCCCAGTTTCTTTCTTCTATGTCTTACAGCTTTCTCAATAGAGGTGTTCTACCTCCCGGGGTAAATTCATTTTGAAGTACTTTATTCTTTTATGTGCAACTGAAAACAAGATTTTTGAAAATTATTTTTTCTGATACTTGCTTATTGGTGTATAAAAATGCAACCAATGTCTGATATTTTTCATGTATCCTGGTACTTTACTAAGCCAGTGTGTTAGTTCTAGTAGTTGTGTGTGTGCATGTGTGTGTGATCTTTAGGGTCCTACACATCTGTAAACAATGACTGTTTACCTTTTTCTTTCCTGTCTGGATGCTTTCTTTTCCTTTTTATTGTCTGATTGTTGTGGCTAGGACTTTCAATACTATGTTGAATAAAAATGGTAAGAGTGGATATTTTTGTCTCATTTCTGATCTTAAAGAAAAAGCTTTCAGCTTTTCATGGTTGAGAATGATATTCGCTGTGGGTGTGTCACATATTGCATTTATTTTGTTAGCTATGTTCCCTCTGTCCCCATTTTGCTTAGAGTTTTTGTCATAAATGGATATTCTATCAAATGCTAATTATACATCTATTAATATGAACATATGACTTTTATCCTTTTTTTCTTTATGTGATGTACCACATTAATTGATTTGCAGATATTGAAGGAATTGCATTTCAGAATCAAGTTCTATTTAATCATGGTGTATAATTTTTTAATGTATTGCTGAATTCAGTTTGCTAATACTTTGTTGAGGATATTTGGATCTATGTTTATCATGGATATTGCCCTATAATTTTCTTTTTTTAGTGTCTTTGATTTTGGTATTATGGTAATGCTATCCTCCTAAAATGAGTTGAGGAAACTTTCCTCTTCTTCGATGTTTTGGAATTATTTGAGAAAGATGAGTATTAATTCTTCTTTGAAATTTTGGTAAAATTAACTTGTGAAAGTATTGAGTACAGGACCCTTTGTTGAAAGTTTTTGAGTAATGTTTTGATATCATTAATAATTCTTGGTGTATTCAGTTTTTCTGTATTTTCCTGATTCATAAATACAGTGTTAAACTTTATTCTATTTATAGATGGGTATTGTCCTTATTATATATTTTCAACTTTAAATCAGCAAAGATTCCTTTTTATTCTCTGCAAAACTCTGTCAGAGTAAAAGCCTTGAAAACTCCCATTAATGCAGGATGAGCGGACACTGTAAAAACACTAATTTATGACATAATAACTATAGAATATAAAATAGACTATAAAACAGTGATGATTTAGTATCAAACTTTGACTTTAAAAAGTGCGTGTGTTCGTGTATATTTAGTACATTTTCTATAGAATGCCCACAAGTTCATGAGAAATTATAAAAGGTAATAAAATGATTGGGATATCTCGACAAACATCTGGCCCAACTACATGTATAACACCTAGAATAGCTTGCATAACAGAGAAGGTATTTATATTAGCTGATATTGTATGCTGGTTGAATTAGCACTTTTATTTTATCTTACTTTAAATGCTTTTATACTTACTTCTCCTGACATATCATGATTATGTCCTTGAACAATCTCATTTGGTCAATATGCTCATTAAATTTAAAAAACTGGGTTTTTTAAATGTCTTTACTATTTAAGGCTTAAAAGAATGATTTAAAATATTTTAATGATGCTATCAACAAGCAGGAATTAAAAGCTGAATTTCAGACCAATTAAACCAAAGAAATGTATGGGAATCTCTCTCTTTCTTTTTTGCTCTCTCTCTCTGACTCTTTTTTGCTCTTTTTTTTTCTATCACACACACACACACACACACACACACACACACACACACACACACACACTCTTAGGTCTATATTATTTAATTTTTTGTTCAAAGCTTAGACTTTGTTATAATGAAAATAATTTTGAAAGTGGCATGTTTATGATTATATTTTCCATTGTGTATTTAAATGACATCAGAACTATTTGGAGCTAAATATTTTCTTTTAATAACAAATAATGAAGTACCCATATAACTCACATCAACTATCTCCTACATCTTTCATAAATGTGGTGTGTTGTTTAACAACTAAAGAACCGAAAGTGAAACATTATTAACTCAAATCAGTAGTTTATTCAAATGTTATTAGTTTTTTACCTAATATAGTTCTTGAGCATTTTCACAACTTTAATTACCTTATTAATTTTCAGAAAAGAAGCAGCTTATATATTATTTATCACTTAATTTACCTGATTTTCCTCATGATTATAGATTTTGTTCAGGAATACCACAAGATTGGTACTATATTCTTCTTAATACATAATAAGAGAGACATACAGTGTCAGTGTATCCATTACTAGTAACGGGAGCTTTTACTGCTTTAGTAAGTTAGTATCTGCATGTTTTTTCTATTATAATTATTAATTGCTTTATATATAATAATAAGTAATTAAACTATTTGGTGAGGAATGATTTTAAGACTTTGTAAGTATCCTGTTTCTTATCATATCTTTATTTACATTTTTATTAGTGATTTATGAAATATCAATTTGTTGAAAAACCATTGATAAAAATGCAAATTATTGTGGTTGAATATATTTTCTTTTTTTTTTCTTTAATCATTTATTGCATGCTTTTTCAGGCATTATGATGAAATGTACTAGCAATAAAGATTGATTACTAATCAAAAATTTATCACCTAAAGTCATGGTGAATATAGGAATTTATACAATAATTTAATTGCTGAGAACCAAACTGTTTTCAATAGCAGTAATTATTCACTATGAGTTTTCTAAAATACTGGCACTTGCTAATTTGAATGTCTTTGTCTTTCTGTAAAATATCTCAAAAGTATTTTTTCCTTAGGGCTAAATACTTTATCTTTTATGGAATACATCATCTAAATCACACTTCAAATTATCTGTGTATCTTGGGCTCTGTTATGTGTCAAGTTGTATTTACTTCATCTTTCATGTTCTCTTATCTTAAAGTTAATTAATAGTAAAATATGAACTATTTATTAATAGCAAACTATGAAAAATATATATCATGGTGCCTGAGAATTAACACTTTGAGGCCAGATAATCTGTGTTTCAGTCCTTATCCACCAAGTGTTAGAATTATGACATCATGCAGAAGCTCTCTTACCCTACAATTGCTTAACTATAAGTATAATTACAAAAACAGTGTTACATGGTTTTATTGAGGATTAAAAGAGTAATGCTTTTAAAGCACTTACTACAGGTTTTGGTCATCTTTTCTTGCAAGTCAACCCTGCATTGGAAATATACTTTATAAGTAGTGGTATATTTAAAAACCAAGGGGGTCATGCCATCTTTAATTTGTAAGCAGGGTGATAGTAGAACATCATTAAGAACATCATCTTTTTTCACAAAGGTATAATGATATTATCTCCGAATCTATCCACTTCAAGCCTTCACTTTCCTGAACCAATTCTTTTAGTTCTGTGCTCTTTCTTCACCTCACATCATGGCTGTATCATCATGCATTTTTGAAAATCTTTTTATATCAGCAATATTGTGGTAGATCTAAGATCACAGATGGTCTCCAGGATGAAGCCTAATGATAAGATTCCATTTATAGTTAAGTATATAAAATATTGTATATATTTTATTGTAATATCTATGTATTATTAGGTAAATTTTACACAAGTTAAATATATTTTTAGATGCATAGTCCCTGATATTAGAAACTTGATGAATATCTTCGGGTATTCATGGAGTAACAATGTCTGGACTTTCAGAGCCATTCCGAGTCACAGAACTTCCCTGAACACATAGTAGTAGCATTTCATCTACAACACAAAAAAGTTTCTGAAGGAAGAAATATGGTTCCTGTTACTTGTCACAGTTTTTCTTCCCATGGTGATTTGGTGCATTTCTGGGAAGAGAAGACAAACAAGTAAGGGAGTTAAAAAGAGGAAGAGAATAAACACAGGAAAGAGACACATGACTATATTTTTTCTACTTTAAGCGTGTGAATGGGAATCAATGCTTCAGGTATGTTAAAGGGCATAAGTATTCAACTGTTTAACCTCTTTAAATTTAATAAGCTCTTACCCGTATATATTCAATTTAAGATCGATTGTTCTTCTATTTTTACTGAAGACCAGTGGAGCTACTTATCACCGTCTCTAATAAGTATCTCTTATTTTGAAGATATTTACATTTGCCTTTAATAACTTTTTCAGTAGAATTAATTTTTAATATTAATTATCTAGCTTCCATGACAAAAATGGAATGAAGATTTTAATCACAAGTGCAGCAACTATTTATGTTAAAAGACATGAAGAGCAAATGTAATTTCTTTCTTATTTTTTCTCTTTCATTTTAATAAGTCACTGTAAGATAATATCCACTGAATGTAAATTAAAAAATGCATACTATTTACTATCAGTGCTAAAAAGATTTAAGGTAAACTTCAAACAGACATTTGATTCAGATAAATGCTTGGATAAAGAAATATTATATTAATAAGTTACTATAAAAACAATATATTGGTCACATAAACAGTGATTTGAGTGATAACAAGCTGTCAAATAATTATAGATTCAGAGATAATGTAATCTCATCATTGCGAAGAAAAGTATAAGTTCTGAACAATGTTTCACTAGTTACTACCTGTTTACAAATGCATGACTCCAATTTATTTGTGGAGACTCCCTTGGTTTTCAAATATATCACTATTTCTAAGTGGAGATGGCTGGGGTGGGGGGGCAGTGGTGGTGGTGGGGAAATGGAGACAACTATACTTGAACAACAATTAAAAATGTGGAAAAAAACATATTTTCAAGATAGGGATGACTTGCAAGAGAGATTCATAAAATTGTTTTATCCAAGGAAGAGGTTAAAGGCTGAATCATAGTCATAGGATGAATGGCTTCTCGTTTGGAGTGATGATTAGTATATTATGGACATTGATCTTCAGACCCTGCAGTGTTTTTGAGAAGGCCCTGAAAATTAGTGCAGGAGCAAGAAGTATCATTTTAAGCAGGCTTGTTTTACAGCACTATGGAAGTTCGAGTTTAGCAATTTAAATACCACACATAGAAAGCACTGTGGGTAGTCTTCAAAGGGTCACATAGGGTGATCAAAGTACTGAAAGACTACATGGCTCCTGTTATAGTTAAATCAGCAATTGATCCACAGGGTGCTCTATAGTGCCTATACTGACACTGATGAGTGATAACATGGGAATCTAATCCTTATCATTGCAGAATCAAATAATCAATTTTGTTTGGCTGCTGAAAAGAAATGGGATCAGGGATGTATTATTCAGTTTTCTAGAGAAAGATAACTGATGATAGATGATAGATAGAAAGATAGATGATAGATGGGTAGATAGATGATAGATAGGTAGATTAGATAGATGATTGATAGATAGATAGATGATAGATAGATAGATAGATAGATAGATAGATAGATAGAATGAACAAAGAATATATAAGGCATTAGCTCATGTGATTATGGAGGTTGAGCAATCCTAAGATTTCTAATTGGCAAACTGGAGACTCAGGCATGCTGATTGCATAGTTCCAGTCAAAATTCTCAGAACCAGGAAGATGGATTGTGCAAATTGCAATTTTGATTGCAATCCAAGTCTGATGGCAAGAAAAGATACCCGTCTGAGCTCGGAAACAATCAGTCAGAAAGAGCGGATTCGTCTTTACTCAGCCTTTTTGTTCTACTCAGGCTTTCAACAGATTAGATGAGGCCCACCTACATTTGAGAGGGTACTCTGCTTTACTCAGTCTCCTGATTTAAATGTTAACCTCATCCCAAAACACCCTCACATACACATCACAAATAATGTCTAGACAAGTATCCGGGCACACCTTGGCCCTGTCAGGCTGGCACAATTAACAATCACAATAGGTAAGGATTCACGCTGCACCAGTGAGAGATCATAAAACTGAGGTCTCATTGCTCATTGAACTTGGGGGACCTATACCAGTTTCACTAGCAACGTGAATGATACAGGATATTTATCTTCTGTTGGGTGTTTTTTTTCTTAAGACACTAATTGGTATAACATGTCTTTTTAGTATACAGTAAATCAGACAAAGATACTGGTGGCTGAAAACTAAACATCTACTAGTCTAATATACACTGGTATTTACCCTTGTTCCAGTAAAGATAATGTTTCTTCTTTGATAGTATTATTAGTAGAATTGTAATAGTGGGGAAGTGTAACCCACTCCACTATTCTTTTGACATTGTTTCTATAAATGCTGATCCTGACTAATGCTGTTTGTGTATAGTAGCTTGTAGATAAACAGCATGTTTCTGTAAGAATCCTAGGAACTAACTTCATAAGAAACAGACTCCGACCTTCAGCCGTCTCAGCTCTGAAAAATTTTCTGACCTTCACCTGTAAACCCAGAAAGATAGAAACCAGTATGATGCAGACCAGAACTTTGCTTGACCAGTTTTGAGATTCTTAGTGCTGGTCTGCACATAGAAAATTTTCAACTCCCTCCCCTTGATCTCTTTGCTCTGCTTCTCTTCTCTCTCTTATAAAAACCTCTGCTTGCACTGAGATGTTAAGATCGGATTTGAGACAAGAGTTTCTCATCTTCCCAGATTGCTTACATCTGAATAAACCCCTTCCCTTTTCACCAGTGTCTGCCTCACGAGTTTGGCTTTCAGTGCAGTAGGGTGCTGGATTTGCATTTGGTTAAAGAAATAGAGTACCTGCTATCATTTGTAGCATTGTCATTAAATCATTATTACGTGAAAATTATCACACAGTGAATGCTAGTTCAACTTATCTAATTTCTATGACCCTTCCATTCTTTTAGAGAGGAATAGGAAAAAAACACCTTGGATTATGATGAATTACATAAAAAAAATAAAATCTCATCAATTGCATTTTTAAAAATATATTTTTTTATTTATCTTTAGAGGGGAAGAGAAGGAGAGAGGGAGAGAAATATCAATGTATGGTTGCCTTTCATGTGTCTCCTGCTGGGAACTGGCCTGCAACCCAGGCGTGTGCCCTGACTGGAAATCAAACCACAATCCTTTGGTTCATAGGCCCACACTCAATACACTGAACTACACCAGCCATGGCTACATTTTAAATCATTGCTTAGATGAACTTTTTCTTGGGAAGGTTTTCAAAGGATAACTTTACCCTTCTGTATCAATTATTTCCCAGTGAATTGATTTTCTATTAGTCGTGTTTATAAAAATCATCTTCTGGACTCTTGCACAGTTTCTCTTTAATCATTAAAGTTTAATAGCTTTAAAAACCTATCAGAAGGCATTGGCTTCAAACATATTTATAATACTGTTTTGGATATTCAGAAATTATGTAGTTTACCAATTTAGGTCTCCCAGAATATTTTATGTAAATACATTGCATAAGACTCTAGGAAATAGTCATCAGCTGTTAATGTCAGAAGATTATTGTTACCTATCCATATAAGGGTGCCACTGCCAGGGGCATTATCCAATCACTAAATGCATACATTTATGTTAAATGGATGGAGTGCTTTCCAACATTCATCCTTCTCAATATTTTATTTAAAATGAACAACGTGCCATCTATTTGCTGAATATAAAGTTGGTTTACAGTGAGGTCAGCAACACGGTGCTGTAGGATGTCTCCCCTTTCAGCCCCCCCTTTTTACAAAGAAAAATCAGCATCCATCCACAGACAAAGCACCTCTGTGGTAATTGCAGGATCCAGCATAAGCCAAGGGATCTGGAAATAATACCACCCACCTGCAGGTTGGGCGATCAGGCCAACCTCTCTTGGGAGTATGAACTGACAGAAGCCAGCAAACTGTTCCCAGGCCCTCTAGGCAGTGGTGTGGGCAGACCCCGGGAATGCTGGCTTGGGTGAGAGCCATGGATGAGAAAGCCTTTGTTATTTAAAATCCAGCCTGCCTGAGGAGAGATTCCAGCACTCTGTTTGCAATAACAACAAGGAACGTAATACAAATTTGAAATTTGGAAGCATTAAAGAGTTTAAGACAAACTAACTAGCTGGCGGGACTTCTGCAAGGGAAAGGAAGAGCAGTCAGCAGCTGCCTGGCTACCCCATTTGTATCAGATGCTGCAGGGAAGACATGTGTTTCTCCCCAAAACACCCAGATTACAGAGGAAGGACCTCTACTTTGATGACTGGTGAGAGGGAGCATGTTTGGAAAGAGACAGATAAAAACATCCAAGGGCATAAAAAAATGCAGTTCTTGCTAACTCTGTTCAGGACTCCAGCAGGAAACCTGCCCATGGGCCACTTGGAGAACGTCATAAAAGTATCCCCTCCCACTTGACCTGTGGGCACCCCTAACACCCCAGGTGCTAAGCCCACACCACTCCCCACACTGTGACCAACTTTGTGTCCCCGATTCCCCAGTCTAACAATGAGAGAGAGCACTGATAAAGAGCAAATGTGCTCAGAGATTCAGGCCAAGGACTGTGAGCAAGGGGAAAACCACAAACTTGACCGTAGTGCTGTCTTCTGGAGAACACGAGGTTTCCTGCAGCCAGCCTAGTGAGTTGCAACCAGAGAAGATACACAAGTTTAAGAATTCAGCTGCAGAGACAGCAAAAAGGCTGGAACATGTATGTTTATGAACTATAGAAATGATTCTTGAAAGTATAGTCTTGGAGCAGGTATGTTTAAACAAGGTTACAGGAAATCCTAGATGTAAACAGGACTGACAAAAAAACCCTCCAATCCATTAATAATTACAAAAAATTTGAGATGTCTGATGCCTCAAAATGCAAAAGCAGCAACACAAAACTCCAAGGAAGATGAAGAATCAAAGGAACCTGTCAACACCAAAAGATAACCACCTGCAGTAATCCACCTTAAAAACACAGCAATTGGCGATTTACCTGACAAAGGACTCAGAGTAACTATGTCAGGGAACCTAAATAAATAGCAACAAAAAGAAACACAGAATGGCAAAATAATAAAATCACAAGACAATAAACAAAATGAAAAATTTAACAGATAGAAATCATCAAAATGAAACAAACAGAAATCCTGGAGTTGAATAATTCAATAAACAAAGTAAAATGTAATAGATAGCACCTACAATAGAATAAACATATTAAATAAGGCATCTTTAAATAAAAACACACATAAAATAAGGGTATGTATTGATCAGTTGATGGAAAGGTAACCCGAGGCTCCCAGGAACCTAGCCCTGTATTCCCCTAGTAAGGTAATAGTCCTCATTCCCCCAGGAGCAATGATTCAGTATTTGCTAATTATTTGTGGTAAATTTCTAGAACATTACTACCATGGATATTGAAAAGCAGCTATATTTATACGAAACTGTGAACACCATGTTTCTGTGAGGATATATAGCCAAGTAAGATTAGTAAGGATAAATGGTCACTGCTTGGAGCCGAGTTTGAAGTTTTTAGGTTGGCTTAAATAGCTATGGGTTATAAAATGTAAGATATCTGGACAGTTAACTGATACCCACTCACCTTTTACATTCTAATTTCTCTTATGCATTATTTTTGAAAAATTCACTTTAGAGAGAGAGGAAGGAGGGGAGAGAGAGCAAGACATGGAGACCAGGGATCAAAACCACAACCTTAGTGTGTTGGGACAAAGCTCAAACCAACTGAGTCCAGTGCCTCTACTGCAGCTTTTTAAAATGAGGATTTTCTTGCACTGACTTTCTTTAACTCTTACATTTGCTTTATCTATGCATTTTGTGTATTTCCCCATAGCTGTATAAAATCATTTGTGAGAGAACATGTGAACTGAATAGCTAAGTAATACCCTTAGGCAGCTGCCCAATCTGATAACCATCCCGTGCATAAAATGCCCTTCAGAAAACCAAATTTATATGTGTGAGACTTGTTGAAACGTTGAAGGACACAGACCATGGCCATCTGCATGGTGGATGTGTCCCGAAAACTGTGAATGATGAACAGGGCCATGCATTGTAATAAACTGCCTGAATGTCATGGGAAGATTTCAACCTCCACATAACCAAAAATTCACAGAGCACAGTGGCCCACGTCACCTGTAATGAGAATAGGTAGGGGTAACATGTGTGTATTTATAGTTAGGTAATACATGTGGTCAGTGTATATGTTCATTTATATATACATATGTGCATATTTCTGTTGGGTCTACACAAAGAAAATTAATGAAATAAGATACTGAAATCAACTAGTTTTTAAAACCATTTTGTGTATTCCAACTCTATTTTGCGTGTGTGCATGGAGTATAGGCTGTTTTGTAGGAGCCCTTTTCAAATCTCTAGACTTTCCATATTAATGCAAGATGCTTTATCTTCATTTTTTCCATAGGTATTTATATTATATTAGTTTCAAATATTCCAAACCCTAGCTCATACCCAAACAGGTGCACCATCTAAGTGGTACATCATGGATGTATTCATTATAGCCTAATTACGAATCCATTTTAATTCTGATCTAACCCATGGCACAGTTATTTTCTTTGGCAAAAAAGAAAGATCTCTGATGAAAAATCTAAGTTTGTATTATTAGATATCTGGAAACAAATTAGTGCCATTCAGTTTTAAAATTACATAACTTGAAAACCAAGTCATAGCTATATGTGAATGACAGAATTTTCATGAAAGAAAACCATGTTGTTTGGGACAGATGTTACCTTAAAATATGTATAAATGTTGGCGTGGAAGCCCTTTAGTTAATAACATCTCCATTAAACCCATCCCCCAATGTTCTTTCAGTGTTGTAGGTGCTATAAGCTGTCTCCTCTTCATTCTCAGTCCTCTTTGACCTGCAGAAAGTCAAAGTTTACCTTTTAAAGCTGCCAACTTCATAATCCCCTCTAAATGAAATAGGTGCCTGAAATCTACCACTGTTATACTTTGTATTTTTAGTATATTTCTTTAATCATAAGTGTATGTATTTTTCTAAATCAGAGGCTACAAACTGCAGAAGTCATTGTGCCAGTGGATATATTTTGTTTGCCCCATTAAATTTAAATTTAAATTTTCTAAAATCTGTTGCCAACCTTAGAACCAAGAGATTTCTTATCAAATTAGACTATCAGAAGACCTAGTAACATTGGCTCCTTATTCCCTTCTGACCAGAATTTGCAGGGGCGCCTGCCACCTTAGAAAGGATTTGTGCTCCGTAGTTGGAGCACTCCCATTGGGCTTAACTTGCATTACCTGATGGATCCCTGTAGACATTTGTGTTTGCAGCTGCTAAAAATTGCAGTTAATTAGGTGACTCTTTTTTATTTCTTTGGAATGATTTCTCCATGTAGGAAGTGCAGAAACACCAATTCAAAAGAACCTATGCATCCTAATGTTAACAGCAGCAAAATTTACAATAGCCAAGTGCTAGAAGCAACCTAGGTGCCCACCAGTAAATGAGTGGAGCAAAAAATAATGGTACATTTACACAATGAAATACTACTCAGCAAAAAGAAAGAAGGAACTTTTACCCCCCATGACAGCATGGATGGATCTGGAGAGCATTATGCTAAGTGAAACAATCCAGGTAGTAAAAAACAAATATCATATGATCTCATCTATTAGAGGAACCTAATCAACAACACAAAGAAAGAAGCAAAATATAAGTAGAGACATTCAAATAAAGAACAAACTGACAGTAACTAGGGGGAAGTGGGGAGGGTCATCAAGGAACATGTTTAAAGGACACATGGACAAGGCCAAAGCGGGGTAGGATGGAGGGTGGGAGGTGGGGATGGGTAGGGTAGGGAGGGGTATAGTGGGGGGAATGGAGACAACTGTATTTGAACAACAATAAACAAGTGAAAATATATTTAAAAAACTATCAAAACATATCTCAAAACAATATTTAGAAGTCTCTGCTCTGTGGCAGAGATCTTATGTATGCTGACAAAATTAGTTTATTCATTTGAACAGTGTAATGGTTAAGAATGTACAGTGTAAAATATAAGCCAAACAAAAAGAGCACCATGTTCAAAAGTGGTGTAGGGAAATGCTAAGTCAGAGATTGTTTAGGAGTAACTGATATATGTGCAAGTGAAATGTAACTAGAGCTTGAGGACTGGAGACTTGGGCTGTAAGAAAACATGTATACCAAAATGACAGCAAACTTACAACTATTAACAACCACACCTGAAACAAAAACAAACTAAGGGAACAACTAGAACAGGAACAGAACCACAGAAATGGAGATCACATGGAGGGTTAGCAACAGGGGAGTGGGAGGAAGGGGGGAGGTACAGAGAATAAGTAGCATAGATGGCAGACAGAAAAGAGACAGGGAGAGGGCAAGAATAGTATGGGAAATGTAAAAGCTAAAGAACTTAAGGCACATGGACATGAACTAAAAGGGGGGAATGTGGGAGGGAGAGAGTGTGCAGGTTGCAGGGGAATGAAGGGGAGAAATGGGACAACTGTAATAACATAATCAATAAAATGTGTTTTAAAAATTAAAAAAATTAAAAAGAACACATTGTGCAAAGACCTACAGCTAAGACCAAACAACAGTAATTCTATAGCTGAGATCAATAAGAAATAAAAAGTCAAACACCAAATCTTGGTAGCATATGCCCCATTAAGTTTCATTGTTTTTGTCTTAATCCAAATGAAAATATATGACCATCTTGCCAACTCTTGTCACAGGCTGGCTTTCTACTCAACTAATTGTGTGGGCTCTGAAGAAACTCCCAGCTTGCTTTCTCCTTTGGTAGATGGGGCATCCATTGTCTTCAACTCTCTTACTTAAGCTTGCCACTTGCATGTAATTACCAAACTGGATTTCACTGATCTCTCTGAAATGGTTTTTCATTTTAAAATGAAGTAATTCCCTTCCACATACAATATAAATTATAGCTTATGGGTAACTCAATGCATCATTTTCTTTTTTTAAAGGAGGAATAACATATACATTTTCTCTGCAGGGGCTAAGATGCTAATGTTCATAAATTGGTCCAAATGTGTTTCAGACTGAATCTGGGCCTTCTACTTCTCTAACCCAAAGTGAGAAACATGATGTTGGAAATTTCAGACTTTATAAGAGCTTTTCTGTAAGGTTTGCAAGTGTTATCTTGAATCACTTCAAGTCTGCGGTTGTGGGCAGCTGCCTACTCTCTTCCTTTGTGAAGTAAAGGGCTGGTTTTTGTGCTGGAACAGTCTGGTGTGAATTGAAATGAGAATTCACAGTTTATCTTTTATTTTCCTTTCAGCTCACCCCAGTCGGCACCACGATATTTACGGGATTTTCAGGAGACAATGGAGCTACAGATATAGATGATGGCCCAAATGGACAGATAGAGTATGTTATTCAGTATAATCCAGATGACCCGGTATGTAAATATCTACTTGCAATGAAACTTCTCAGTGAGGACTAAAGTCAATGTACACTTTACCTAATATTTATTGTGTTAGTCTAGTACTCAGCTCCTGGAATCACACTAGTAATAATAGTATAATTAAATGTTATCTCAAAATTGCATTCTTTTAAATGCGTGACATACTTAGAACAGGTAATTTTTTATGGTATTCATAGGTAAGAGTTTAAAATGGATTTTAGGTATAATGTGTATTTTTTACTAAATTTCCATTATGTTTGTGGACTCCTAAGCATTCTAAGTAAATCATTGGACGTAACCAACATAATTCATTTGCTTTATGAAATGTAGAAATGAACACCACTGTTGCCACTCCCCCACCAGTGACACCTAAGGTAGAGAAAAGAACAAAGCCTCTAGGTATGGGTTCCTTAGAGTGTTAAATTATTCTTCCAGTGATATATCATAGTCTGATAACATTAGAATTCTTTTTTAAGCCAAAGCTGGAAGTCCTCCCTGCCATCTTTTCTTCCTCTTTTTCCAAGACAGCTGCTCAGAACATCATGAGCTCCCCAAGGCATAGTTGTAAAATCTCTTCTTAAGTGAGTGTTCTAAATTAATGCTTCTCCTTTATGTCACTTAGGAATATAAAAAGTAGTAATAAAATATTGTGTCTTTATTTTTAAATCATGTATTTCTTATATAAACTTTAAACAACCAAACAGAAATGACTATGGTTATGTTATAGAGACTAAGACTTCACAATCAGATCTACCTCATAAATTTATTGTGAGAATTAAGTGAATTGTGAATGAATTTTCTCATTTTATTCTCACAAATCAATTCGTTATTAGTAGTATCTCTATTACATAGGAGGGAAAACAGGCTCCTAGGCAAACTGATCTGCCTGGGATCGTTTCCCAGCTAGAAAGTTGGAACTCTGATTTTAGAGCAACATGTGTTCCACTCTTTCTTTGTTGCATTTTTATAAAATAGTTGTGTTAAAATTTTCCACAAAAAAATGGAGAAAAAATTTTAAAAAGACACCTTTCCCCACAAAACAAAATATATGTCTCTACATGTTTGTAGTCAAAGGCAATGGCACTAAGAGATGGGCAAGTAATGAGAAAGGGGCAGAAAAGGACAATAAGGAAGGACATAAAATGCAGAGGAAAAGATCACAGAAACAGCATAGAATAAAAGATGTGAGAAACAGATTTCTTTAAACATAGAAACAGCTGACTGCACATTCTATGACCAACCCATTTATTTTCTTTACTATTCATGTTTTTTTAAGAATTAATTATGTGTGTGCACCATGTTCCTAGCTTACATTTTATGAAAGTCATTTCCTAATCCTTACTCCTTAAACTGTAAAAATGAAACCTTCCAGCCAAATACAGAATGACCAGACCATATAGATTAGGAAAACATTTATTACATTGCATTAAAAAAAAACTATTCAAGGTTTAGATATAGTAGGAGACAAAATTTATTACTTAAAAAGACAAGCTATCTCTTTGACATTTTGTGAGGCTGAAATTCCTTGTTGACTGCATAGTAATTCCTTCTGAATGCTTTTCCCTTTCATAGATTTATAGGCTCTACCTTAAATACATTATATACCTTTTAGTGCTTACAGATTGGATAAACCAGTCAGCCACATGCAGTTTCCAAATTATGAAAATAAAAATAAAAATGTACTTTAGCAAGCTAGTACTATGGTGGAATAGATAAAGACATTCTCTGGGCATGGTTCTAATTCAACGAGGCAAAACAAGACACCATGGCAGCATTTAACGTAGGGTATATTAGAGGAGAAAGCATTAACCAAGTCACATTCTTACAGGGAGAATCCATCTTTAGTTATCATAGAAACTTAGTGGAAACCTCAGTACCAGTTTTTTCTCATGTTAAGATCTATGAGAGAGAAATAACTGATGGTTTTAATATTCTGCCCCTGTTCAATTCTGCCACTGTCTGTATTGATAGAAACATAATGTTCTCCTATTAATTTATTAATATCAAAAATTGTATATACAACAAACATATTTAACCTGAAATATGGCCACCTCTGGCTTTTGCAACCTTAATTATAACTTCTTTCAAATTAATCTTATACTGTAGGGTAAGTTGTAAAAAGTCTAGATTGCTCTATTTTACTTGAAACAATTTCTGTTATGTTATTCATTAGCAGAAATCACAAATTAGTGACCTGGATTTGACCTCAATCACAAACATGTAGTTTGGCCACAAGTTATTTTAAATAATTTTTAGCCAATTTCACATCCATATGCCAATTTTTCTTCTCTCTTAAGAAATAAAAATATGACAACACTAGTCCTGATTTCCAACAAGACAACCATCAGCTTGAGTTGAACTGCTGCTCGCTCATGAGGAATGAATCATACTACTCAGATGATAAGTGTACAGCTGTTTGTAGCCCAAGGTGCTTCACTGATTTGCAGAATCTGCTTTATCCTTGTAGAAATTTGCAAAAATCACTTCTGCCCTACAGCAATACATTGTCTTTTGAGTCAATTCTTCCCATTGGTTTGAGCATCAGCCTTCAGTGTTTCTGATAAGAGAAAATAGAAATTTGAATCATGTTTTCCAGCATGTAATGTGTCACTTTTCTCTAGCTGTTTTTAAGATTTTCTTTTAATATTGACCATTTAGAACCTTAACTGTGGAATGTGAAAAAATATTATTTTTGTAACTATCTATTTTGGGGCAGATTACTGAACTTCTTCAGTCTCTAAATTTCTTTTTCACCAGTTGAAGAAATCATCAATCATCATTTGTTTAATATTCTCATGCCTATTTCTCTGATCATTTTTCCTCTGAGACTTCCGACTACAAGAATGTTAGGAATTTTAATATTGTTCCATACATTCAGGCTCTGTTCAGATATTTTCAATATATGTTAATTATTTATCTGTAACTATTTTCTTTTGATCTGTGTTCAAGGTTATTGTCTTCTCTGTCATCTGCATTCTATTGTTAAAACTATTCAGTGGTACGTTTTTTAATTTCAGAGAATATAATCATGTCTTCATTTTCCACATTTTTACAGTTTGTATTTCTTGGCTGCGATTTATTTTTACATCTCTTGGCACAGATATAGTTATGTACAGCTGATTGAAAATCCTTGTCTGCTTGTTTTAACATTGGTCTTCCTTGATTATTTTGCCCTCTTGAAAAGAGATCACATTTCCTGGTTCATCATATATGAAGTTGTTTTAGAATCTATCCTGGACATTATAAATGTCACATTGTGGAGAGACTCTTGATTCCATTTTATTCTGCTGAGAAGATTTTTTCTTGGTTTTATCTTCACAGAAAACTTGATTTGATTTAAACTGAAAACTCTCTTTGGTGAAGCTCAAATCTCAATTCAGTACATACTTTTTCTTAGATTATTTCTTTGCAGTCTGCCCTGTGCAGATGTAGCTTAAAGATCAACTAAAGATTTGGACGTACATTTTTATTTTTGCTTTTTATTTTTTATTGAATTTATTAGGGTTACATTGTTTAATAAAATTATACAGGTTTCAGGTGTATAATTCTGTAATTCAGTATCTGTATATTGTATAGTGTGTCATGCACCCAAGGTCTCTCCTTCCATCACCATTTATCTCCCTTTTTACGCCTTCTACCTTCCCCTCCCCCACAGTCTTTCTCCCTCTGGTAATCACCCTACTGTTGTCTGTCTCTATGAGGTTTTCTTTTTAGCTTAATCCCATCACCTTTATCACAGCCCTGCAAGTACCCACCCCCAACAGCTGTCAGTCTGTTTTCTGTATCTATGAGTCTGTTTCTATTGTGCTTATATTTTTAGTTCATTAGATTCCATATATAAGTGAATTACATGGTATTTGTCATTTTCTGACTGGTTTATTTCACTTAGTGTAATACTATCCATGTCCATCCGTGCTATTGCAAAAGGTAAGAGTTCCTTCTTTTTTTGGATGAGTAGTATTCCATTCTGTAAATGTACCATAGTTGTATTATCCACTCACCTACTGATGGGAACTTCGGCTGCTTCCACATCTTGATTATTGCAGATAATGCTGCAATGAACACAGGAGTGCATATATTCTTTCAAATCAGCGTTTTGGGTTTCTTGCGATATATATCTAAAAGTTGAATCACTGCTCATAAAGAAGTTAGAGTTTTACATTTTTGAGAAAATCCCATACTACTTTCCATAGTGGTTGCACCTGTCTGCATTCCTACCAACAGGGTAGGAGGGTTTTCTTTTCTGCATATCTACACCAACACTTGTTGCTTATTGATTCATTACTGATAGTAGTCATCCTGACAAATGTGAGGTGATATCTCATCGTGATTTTAATTTGTATTCCTCTGATGATTAGCAACTTTGAAAATCTTTTCATATGTCTATTGGCCATCTGTATGTCCTCTTTGGAGAGGCCTTTATTCAGATCCTTTGAACACTTACAATTGTATTTGTGTGTGTGTGTGTGTGTTGAGTTGAACAAGTTTTTAGTAAATTTTGGATATTAACAGTTTATCAGATGTATCATTGGTGAGTGTAATATCCACCTACTCCACCACCATCTTGGATCTCAGATTTGGACATAGTTTATAAGAGCAATTTTGTTCTCTTCTTTCTGGCTTTCTCTTTCCCAATATTTTCACCTCACTTTCTATCAGTTTTAGTTGTATGGAAAATTTTTACCCAGTTCCTTCGGGACAGAAAGACTTCAGTATTTCTATCAGGGTTGTAACTGTCTCCTTAAGGGACTAAATGAAGGGAGGATTCCCTTAGGCTAACTACCATCAAACAGGAAAATCATACATATTGTCTCTTCTTCCAAGTGCCTATTGCCTCCAGAGTGCCTGCTTTGCTTATCTCTTCAGGAATGTCAAGTATTTTTGTTGATTTGTCTTTTGTATTTTGTCCAGAGTTTACAGGTGTTATTAATGGAAAGGATGAGTTGAAATATGAGTGAATCAGCTACACAGAAGCAGAACAATTAATTCCAAACAAGTTCCTTTCTTCAATATATCTTTAGAAAACTAGTATTTTTACTCGTTTTTGCTTCTAAATTATCCTGATGTTTCTAAAAATTGGGCAGTAGCACCAATAATGGAAATGTTTTGAAGTTTTAACAACAACAACAGAAGAGAATATACATTTATTTCATCAAGGATTATGTAGCTACAATGATAAACTGCGAGCTAATTTGCCCTCAGAACTAGTTTATAACCAGAAGCACTGACATTTTAAATCTACCTAAGGCTGTTTCCTGTATTAAAAAAGGGGAAAATTGGAGAAAGCATTGAGAAAGTCAGAAACTTGGGTCGTCTATTCATAAGTCTTTTCAACAGGAGAACACATGTGAAGATACTGTCTCATGTGTTTCTAAATATCAGGGAAATATAAAATGTAGTACCACTTTAAATTATTAAGTAGAAGACTCAGAAGATGTAGTAGTTATCAATTACCATTACTACATGTCACCACCAATCCTTTAGATATGTTTTAGGGAATAGCACAATGTTTTAGTTACCTATTTTTAAATATATGCTTATTGACTTTTAGAGAGAGAGGAAAGGGAAAAAAGAGAAAGAGATGAAGAGAGAAACATGGATCAGTTGCCTCCTGTGTGTACTCCAACTGGGGATTAATCATGCACCGTAGGTAGGTGCCCTGACCAGGAATGGAATCCATGACTTTTTGCTGTATCGGATGATGCTCCAACCAACTGAGCCACATCGGCCGGGGCTAGCTGTCTATTTCTATAGATAAGCTATCACAAACTTTGTAGCATGAAACAACATACACTTGTTTTCACAGTTTCTGTGCCCTACCTACACTGTGGGAATAGCTTGGCTGGCCCTCTGCTTAGTCTTTCACAAGGTTGTACTATAAGAGTTGACCAGATTAGTTCTCATATGGAGGCTTCATTGAAGAAGAATTCCCTTGCTACTAAATTCAGATTTCTGTCAGAATGATTTTCTTTGTGGGTGCAGGACAGAGGGCTTGGGCTTCATGCTATCTGTTGGCTGGAGGCTGCTCTCAGCTCTTACAGATGCCCCTTAGTTCCTTGACTGCTTCTTTCATCAAAGCTGCAAGGAGAGTACTCAGAATTAGTCTGTTTGCAAGATGGAGTCTTATGTAACATGAGGCAGTCACAAGAGTGACAGTTTATCACCTACAATATACTCTTGGTTAGAAGAAAGTCAGAGGTCCTGCCCACAGTCAAGGGGAAGGGATTACAAAATTGCAACGCTGCTTGTCAGGAAGTAGGGATAGAGGGGGCTCCCTTAAGATTCTGTCTGTCATTCCTAATCTGATCTTCGGCAAGATTATCATAATTGTTGGATGTCATATAAACAGATCTACTTTGAAAAAGTATTTAAAAAGTTTTAAATACATTTACAAAACAGAGAGGGAGTGAAGTTTTATTCTGCTCTTAATAGAGACTAAACTGAAGACGTCATGTGAATTATTATCTTTTACATATATATATATGTGTGTGTGTATATAGATAGATGTAGATATATAGATATATAGAGGTGAGTGGACAATTATGGTAAGAGAAGTAGAATGAGAAAAAAGTCAACATTTTTACTATTCCCACTTATAGAATTTCAATTATGGCCAAAAGTTATAACTCTTCAGCAAAACAAAGCACTTTTATTTAATCTAGGAACAACATCAGAATAATTAAAATTGACTTTTTGTTTTCTTTGTCATTCTTTGTATTTAATTTTATTTAAAATAAAGAAGGAACAAGTTTGGAGAGAAAGAACTTCTGAACTGGCTGGCCACGTGGAAAGCAAAAGCATTCATACTGTTTCCAAAAAAGTTCTCATTCTTCCTCTCTTTGGAGACATGCCAGAGTGTTTTGTTTTGTTTTCATGGAAGAAATTGCTTTCTTTGACTAATGAAATGTGAGCTCAAAGAATGAAGTACAATTCACCATTTCCCCTCCCACTGCTGCAGTGACTGGAGAAAAACAGGTTGAGGTGAAACATCTATTAGCCTGAGTCCCTGAGGGGCATCAACAGAACCTACTTGCTGAGATGCGTTAGTACAGATCTGTAGAATGAGACATAAAAATTTCTTATTGAAGCCATTAATTTGGGGGTTTTGTTTCTACATCATAATCTATAATTTCTTAACAAATATATTGATACAAAATAACTGTAAATGCCTCATCGTTGGAGTCTTCTAGACAGCAAACTGTAAGAATTTGTACTATGCTCATCACAGTTATTTTGAAATACTAGTTTTGGTGACTTCATGGTAATATAAAGCCAGGCTATCCATAATACATTGAACCAATTACATTGTTTAAAATGAAATATAAGAGAAGAAAAACTTTTTTATACAGGTCAGAATTTGTCACTACATGCTCTGCAGAAATTTTTATTTTGGAGAGTTTATCTTATATGGAACAAATCAATCATAATATGTATCATTCTGATGTTTTAAATTTTATTGTTAAGTCATATTAATAAAAGTACTCATACAATAGATCATCTCATCACTTTCCTTATCTAATTTTTTAAATGTCAGAATAATGTGATGTTTATTAAACATTTCAAGTGTTTGGGCCTAAAGGGTTAAAGAGGGAATTGATAACAAATTCCTTAAAGCGGTCCCCGCAGACTAAGTAAGCTGCACAGTGTACTTATTAACTGCAATTGCCGTTCAGAAAAATTTGAGGACATTTGAACAGCAAGCGTGGATAGCTTATTTCTTGGATGTATTAGAATGTTGTTTCAGTGTATGGCAATATTTTTTAGCAGCTTCTAAGTAGATTGTTTTTCTTTTGTTAGATGCTTGATTCCATATAGCTTTTGAGAATATTGACAAAAAAAATGATCCACGATTTTTTTTGTAATGTGTTAGCATTTCCTGTCAGGAATTTAAAACCACAGTTTAATATTAAAGGTTTTACAAATTATCATCTTAAAGCAGTTTTTCATATAAATCAAAGTCCAAATTTCAGATATTATTAAAACGTTTTGGGTTAAGTAAAATGCTATTGATAACTTTTAGGTAAATTACTATTTTAGACTTTAATAATGTTTTTATGGGTTGCATTATGTCCTGACAGTCTAATGGCCCAATAAATTCATGACCAAATAAAATAATGGCCCAACTATTCCTAATTTACAATGAAAACTCTTTTCGTCGAAAGTCTCTAAGGTGTTAACTTTTTAGGTCATGCATGCTTCTCAAGCCAACCGAAAACCTCTAAATACAATTTCCTAGGACATTGCTTAGAATTAAATAGACTGAACTGCACTGCAGCCTTTAAGGAGTGCGTGTGTGTGTAGCAGGGAGGGACCATGTGCTCTTGTTTACTCACTCACTTTTCACTTAAGATAAATAGGTTGGGGGAGTAACCCAACCAATCCCAACCAACCGATAGGTGGATCGACAGCTAAAGGCATGGCAGCATGATTTAATCAAGGACAAGCTTAGGGCTGACTACAGACTGATCAGAACACAGGGTTTGTGCTATTTCCCGGAACTAAAAGATAAAGGCACAGTAACATTAGGGTGGACAACTGGAAAAAACCTTGTAGGGGGAAGGGAAAGAGAGTAAAGTGGTGATAGAGGGAGAGGGGGGTGGGGGTAGTTGGGAGGGGAAAGAAAGAGATTAAATTCAAAGTGATGGAGAAAAACAATAAGAAATTACAGCTTCTGAAAGAGAGAAAAGTCTTCCTTGCTATCTAAATTCTAGCACTTCCCACCATCACAGTTACAGATCTGGTGAGATATATTCTTACCTTGGCTCTGTCCTTAGATCACTAGCAAGCCAACTAATGTCAAGCCAACTAACTAAACTAACATATCTAGCTCCAAAATAAAGAAGAAATAAAATAGAATAGTCCACTGTAATACAAAGGCATTCTATATCTAATAATTCTCAAGCAGCATAGATCATAAAATTGATACTTTCCCTGTTTCTTGCAATACAAGTACGTATGAAACATAGCAAAATGAAAATCTCAGATATCTATAAAATGTGGACATAGCTAATAAGAATTAAATTTAATTTAAAAAGCTCTTAAAATAAAATTTCTAACTACTAATTATATTGTTTGAAATAAATCTACACATGCTCTTGTTTCAACTAAAACAAGATAAACATCCATCGAGTTCCTTTGCTAGAAACATAAATATAAAATTATCCATGCCATTGATTGACATTCTTGAAAAATCCATAAGGAAAAACAGAAAATGCATAAATAACAAGTAATTGGAAAAAATAAGGTAACAGCAGATCAAAAATTTAACCCTAATTTGGGTGACAAAGAAGCTTTTACAAGTGGGATGTAAAAAATTTTTTACCTAGAGAGCTAAGTGATAAAATATTTAGGCAGAAGATAAGTAAGAGCAAATGTCAGGTGGGAAGAGTCATGGCCAACGTGGAAAACAAAAGGGACTAGAGGATGAGGAAACATAGATAAGAGACCATCATGTATCAAAGTAATTTTAGTTCTAAGTCATAAAAAAATAAATTAAAAGGGGCTTCACCAACAAGGTCATTTATTATCTCCTATAATAGGTTGTTCAGCGATGACATGGTATCAGCATTTGTTCAGAAATACAGAGACAATATATCCAGGCTATTTCTATTTTTTGTGTTGTCATCCTTAGTATATTATTTACTCCTACATTAATTCTATCAGTAGCCCCAAATAGCTACTGAACTTCCAAATTTTATATCTGTATACCAGCATTCATGGACAGAAAAGGGAGCTTTCTCCCCTTCTTTCTCTCTTTTTATTATTAAGAAAAATTTGCCAAGTTACCTAGAATTATACCTCGTATACATTTCCAAAACAAACCACTGGTAAGTAGAGTGGCATTACAATGCATGGATTAGATTAATCAGGGCTCATTCCAGTTAGGCACATAGCCCCCCCCCAAACTCAAAGCCACCAGTGATCTGAATTCATTCAGAGTTCTGAGTCCAGGGAAGAGGTGTCTTTTTTGTAAGCAATTCACAGTATTTCATTATTTTCCATGTGAATACTAAAATTTATGTATGTATGTATGTATGTAGATATATAGTGTGTGTATACATACACTATATACATACACACATATACATATATATGAATATATATAAATATTATAATAACACATTGAGTTGTGTTTCACAGTGTAAATGGAAATTCTTAACTGAAGTTTCCACATATTAATTTATTTATATTAAATTGGTTTTTACACTCCCCTTGAAAAACTGGAGTCACACTCATATAGATATAAACAGCAATGTTGAAGCAGGCAAATATTTAGAGAAAATATCAAATGCTTTTTTGTAAACTGTAAATATCCTTCATGATACATTTTCTGTATTTACATTTTAAATTATTATTTTTTTAATTTTTAAAAATATTTTATTTATTTATCTTTAGAGGGGAAGGGAAGGAGAGAGGGAGAAGTCACATCTATAGATATCGAAGGTTAATTTGCCCATGATTCCTTGAAGAAGCTTGAGGTGGGAGATTTGAGTCGGCTCTTCTCTAACTAAGTCTCATTCCTTAAGTGCCTAGGTGCCTAAGTGCCTCACCCTAAGTCAGCTGAGGGTGTACACGTGCAGGCATTCACACTTGTTTCCTCCTCCCCCTGCTCTTCTCCTCCTACTTTTCTCCTCCTCCTTCTCCTCTCCCTCTTCCTCTCTCTCCCCTTCTTTCTCTCCTGCTTCTCCTTTACTTCCCCCTCCTGCTGAAACGATCTGATGTAGATCCAAGCTAAGTATTTCATCTGGTGCCCATAACCACGTACACTATCACAACTATGCAACTCAACTAAACAGGAATGTTCTAATGCTGGGAGTAAAGCTGATTTGTTGTGGTTATTGAGAGACTACTTTATCACTCTTCTAATGACACTAAAACACAAGAATGATGTAAGTTCTTTTTAAGGATAAAACACTGATTTTATAAATTATATTCTCTAAGAGGTGTGAATACACTGTCTTACTCTGAGGAAAAGCATATTGGAGATTCCCCTTATGATGTGCATGTTACCAGGAAGAAACTCAATCCCTGACAGGGTAGGAGCCAACTAATGAGCAGCAGTTCTCAGATCTGAATTAAAAATACCCTATAACACAGATTCTTCTTTATATAATCAGTGTTTCAAGTGTTTCAAGTTAATAGTTGTATTTAATACTTGAAAATGCTGAGAATGCAGAACAGGCACCAGTGTGGAAAGGAGGTATTACATAGAAATCACACACTGGAATGTTCGAACACTTTGGGGATAAAAACACATGCTGGAAAGATAATATAACGGAAGATTTTTATATCACTAGATTTAGGTTTAGAAGTAACCCAATAACATAAAAGAAAAACTATCACCAGAAACAAATTTCCTATTTATCATTATCAAAGGACTCAAAAAGTTTTGAGAAGTAAGAATATTACCTCTGAAGCGTACATTCACATTCTATTTTCAGGTGATAAGCACGGACTCTGTAACTTTCAAGCAGACTAAACTACAATATTGAATTCCCTAATGCATCTTATATTCAAGTGATTTCAAATCTGTATCTTTACCTATTTGCAGGCATCCAATGAAACCTTTGAAATTCCCCTCATGTTGACTGGAAATGTAGTGCTAAGGAAAAGGCTCAACTATGAAGATAAGACACGCTACTTTGTCATCATTCAAGCTAATGTGAGTATTTGGTTCCTCTTACTTTTCTCCAGTGAACCTATAAAGTAAGAGTTTGTTTAAAATGTTGAAGAGCTCTTAGAGCACTCAGGATGATTTGCAGCCTCAACAGGAAAGCCCTGCCCTCAGTGTAGTTGAACTGTATTTTTCTGCATGGGAAGTGGGAGGTAATGGGGCGTGAAGGTTGTTTCTACTCACTGTCAACTTCACTCTCTGAATCACTTGTACCTACTCTTCAATAATTGTTTTTTAGCTCATACTGAAATATTTCTCAAAACATGGTCCACCAAACAAATGAAGCAGAATCACCTTGGCACTGAACCTCACACCCTCTAAATACAAATTAGAGAGGGTAGAAGTGAAAGACCTGCATTTTTTATTAGCACCTCAGGGGATTCCAAAGACAATAGATGTAGAGAACTTCCAGATTGGAAGTCTTTTTCCTCATAGCTATGATTTATTGAATAATTGTTTACTAAAGATTAGCTACTATGACCGTAACCAGGACATGTGGACGGTTGCTTATATAGCTTTGATATTTGTTATTATTAATAATAATGTTATTATTTTAATGAAATCCTTAGATTGATGTGGTTCAATGGTTGGTTTGAAAGCTCATGTGTATCACCAAGTTTGAGTTCCTTCTATCTTTAAATTCTGTCCCTCTCTTGAAAATTGGTCATTTTTCCAATGCTGTGTCTGCTGGGTGTCAATGAGTATTATGGGCATAAGCAAAACAACTGTATTTCAAGTCTAAGAGGAAGCAAAAGGAAAGAGTGGTAAACCTAGGACTCTTTATGGTTGTTGATTCTATTTCCTTTTATCTGAGAGGACACTTTCCCAGCATCCTTTCCCATTACAGAGCGGATCACATGAGTCAGAAGAAAGTTGGGGAAGTCTGTATGTGGTAAAGGGGAATGAGACAGTCATCTCTGGATGGCAGCAAGTACAGCACACCGATGACTGGAAGAAAAAGAAAAAGCAAACAAAGAAACAAACAAATAATGTTGTCACTGAGAAAAATGGGGCATTTAAGGGCAAAAACTAACAGAACTGGCCACAGATAGCTTTACACACTGGAAAAGTCACATAGCAAGAGACAGGGCCATCCATATTCTGAAGAGTAGTGAGACTCCGAAGCCATTTTCTGTGTTTAACTGCTTTTTTTTTAAACCAAATATCATTGGATAGGGTTTTTTTTAAGATTTTATTTATTTATCTTTAGAGGGGAAGGGAAGGAGAGAAGGAGAGAAATATCAATGTATGGTTGCCTCTCGTGTGTCCCCTGCTGGAAACTGGCCTGCAACCCAGGCATGTGCCCTGGCTGGGAATCGAACTGCGATCACGTGGTTCACAGGCCTGCTCTCAATCCACTGAGCTATACCAGCCAGGGCTGTGCTTAACTGCTTCTGTGCAATGTAATCATACTCATATAGCAGAACAGAGAGAGACAGCAAGGAGTGGCAAAAGGAAAGCACCCCCTGTCAGACATTATGAACGGGTTTACAGGCTTCTCCCCTTATTCATGGTTTCCTTTTCTGAGGTTTCAGTTACCCTCTATCACCTACAGTCTGAAAATCTTAAAAGAAAAATTACAGAAGTAAACAATTTATAGATTTTGAATTGTGTGCCTTTCTCAGCAGTGTGATGTCATGTTGCCACTCTCTGTCCTGCCAAGGAAGTGAATTGCTCCTTTGTCTAGCATATCCATGCCATGTATTCTGCCTGCTCATTAGTCACTTGTTAACTATCTATTTGTCACAGGAACACAGTGCTTATGACCACGTAATTCTTATTTTATTTAGTAATAATCCCAAAGTCATTTACATAACTTTTATTACGGTGTACTGTTGTAATTATTCTATTTTATTCTCGGTTGTTTTTGTTACTCTCATACTGTGCCTAATTCACCAACTAAACTTTATCAAAGGACCCATGAACAAAGACAGTGGGGATGGGGAGGATTGAATGTGGGAGGTGGGGACGGAATAGGGACAACCGTAACTGAACAACAATAAAAATATTAAACATCAGCATTGATATGTATATAGAGGAAAAACAGTATATACATGGTTTGGTAGCTAGCACCTGTGGTTTCAGTTATGTACAGGGGAATATGGAATATATCCCACAGATAAGAGGTCAAAACCCAAAATCCAGCCAAGTAAATTTGAAGATCTAATAGGCTTTTTACCCAATTCAGGAAGCTGGCAACATCCCATCAACCAAGTAAAGGTTGCTTGGGGGGGGGTTATATAAAATGGAAGATTTTTATAGAAAGAAAGGTATGGTAGAAAAGGTATTAGCAAAATAAAATAAATAATTATATTTGACCAGGGCAGCATCATCTTTTGGGGGGCGGTGCAGAAAGCCTAGGGTTTAATTATTCAGAGTGCCTCTTCCTCCTTTGGAAAATGGAGAGGGCCCAAGTGACAGATCACTCTACTGGTGCTTGGCCAGAAAACTCCAGACTGGTTGATTAAGATTATATTTCTGGTGAAGATCAAAACTGAAGTTAGGTCAGGTAGTAAGTAAACCTAGGTTTGGTATAATGGATGTTAGCATAAGTGACACTATTTCCGGCCTGCGGGTTTCTTTTTGAACAGGGGTAACTTGTATATGTAACAAGGTACTATTAAATGGCCATTTTTCCCGTTTCTTAGAGATATTTCATCAGAAAGGGAATACACACACATGTAGTCTATATGTATGTGTGTTTGGGTAGATGGAGATAGAAATATAATTTTAAAAGCCAAACTTCTAGACTTTCATTGAGTATTTATAAGGTTTGTTTTGTTTTCAAGTCAGTGTGGGCTGTTTTGGTTTCCAGTGGAAGAAGCTAGAAACTGTGAATATAGGAAAAGTAAAATTTATATGAAAGGGGCCTCTGAGAATTTCCTCCAAACACTGAAATCTTTAAAAAATATATATATAAGGGAATATGTGAACAAATGATACAATTTCCCTTTTCTGACTCAGGATCTCCAATAAAATTCGCCAAAAATGTCAGACTGTTATGGTATGTGTTTGAAAGCTAATTTTTAATATGCCATTTAAAATGAGCTAACTTTTTAAAGAAATGTAAGCTAACAGAAATCTGGATTGCTGTCTAATTTTAAACGTTTATAAAGACATCTGAAACAATTTGTATTCAGTTTGTGGGCTACTCATAACTAGGGAGAAAGTGACAAGTTTTAACATGTCAGGGATAAAATTATGACACAAAAGTATATACATGTATCCTTGAAAAGAAGAAATGGCATGGGTGAGAGGTTGAAAGATTTATATTTATCTATAAAATGATTTTTAGATAAATTGAAAACATATAGTACAACATATGAATGGTAATTAAAAGAGATTTGTTTCTGGTGCTTTTGTTTCAGGAGGGTACTTTTTATTGTTTACTCTGTTACAGTGGTCCCCATTCTTTGTCCTTTTTCCCAGCCCTACCCCGCCCCTGGTCCATTCTCCCCCAGACATCAGATCATCACCATGCTGTTGTTTCTGTCCATGTGTCATGGGTATATGTTCTCAGGCTAATCGCTTCACTTTTTTCTTCTAGTTCCCCTCTTTTCGTTCTCCTGCAACAGCTGTCAATCTGTTCTATGTATTTATGCCTCTGTTTTTCTTGTATTTGTTAGTTTATTTTGTTCATTAGATTTCACGTATAAGTGAGGTCATATGATATTCATTTTTTTCACTGGGAATATATCATAAAAATCCAGAAATATGAGTTTACAAGAATATTTGCACCCTTATCTTCATAGCGGCATTATTTATAATAGCCAAGATCTGGAAACAGCCTAAGTTTATGGGAAGCTGGGGTAGAGAGGGCACATGGTAAGGTGGCAGGTGGCAGCTGGTGGACCAGGTGGGGAAGGCAGGGGCAGAAGACCAGGAAGTCCCACATTTGCGTGCAGATAAACTGGGAGGAATAACTACGGAGTGAGATAGACTGTGTAACTCAGGGTTCCAGAGTGGGAGACTAAAGCCTCAAAACCTCTGGCTGCAAAAGTCTATGAGGGTTGCAGCAGTGAGAGAAATTTCTAGTCTCACAGAAGAGTCCGTTGGAGGAGCACACAGATTCTTGAATGTACACAAGCCAGATCCACCTGGGAATTAGCAACAGGGTAGCCCCTGAAAGGTTACATCTGCTGTGGGAAGTGGGGGAACTGAGTGAGAGTGGGGTGAGAGCTGAGCAAGCTGCCTTGTTCCTTCTCTGACAGCTTCCCCCAAACACAGCACCACAGCAAAGCAAAGTGGGCTGCCCTGCTCTAGAGAATGCCTAAAGTTCTACCCCTTACAATGGAACAAGTGCTCTGGGACAAAGAAATATGGCCTAAATGAAAGAACAGATCATAGTCCAGAAAAGAACTAAATAAATGAGGAGACAGCCAACCTATCAGATGCAGTGTTCAAAACACTGGTAATTAGATGTTCACAGAAATGGTTGAGTACAGTCATAAAATAAAGGAAGAAGTAAAGGCTATGCAAAGTTTTAAAAAAGGAAAAAAAATATATAGTAAAAGACAACTGGGACTCAAGTCAAGGTTAGGGAAAAATAAATATTCAACCAGAACAGAATGAGAAACAAGAATTCAAAAAAAAAAGAGAGAGAGAGAGAGTCAGAGGAACATCTGGGACAACTTTAAACATTCTAACATCTGAATCATAGAGGTGCCAGAGGAAGAGCAAGAAATTGAAAACTCTTTGAAAAAATAATGAAGGAAACCTTCCCTAATCTGGTGAAGAAAATAGACATGTAAGTCCAGAAAGCTTCAAAGTCCCAGAGAAGTTGGATCCAAGGAGGAATATACCAAGACACATCTATACCAAGATTAAAGATAACAAGAGAATACTTAAAAGTAGCAAGAAAAAAAGGAGACCATTACCTACAAAGAAGTTCCCATAAGACTATCAGCTGATTTCTCAAAAGAAACCTTACAGGCAAGAATGGGCTATATTCAAAGTCATGGAAGAAGTATTCAAAGTTATGGAAGTCAAAGTCAAACATCCAAGATTATTCTATCCAACAAAGCTATCATTTAGAATGGAAGGACAGATGAAGTGCTTCCCCGATAAGATGAAGTTGAGGAGTTCATTATCATCAATAATTTATTATATGAAATGTTAAAGGGACTTAGAAAAAGAAGATCAAAACTATGAACAGTAAAATGACAACAAACTCACAACTATCAACAATTGAACCTAAAAACACAAAAACAAATATAAAAACAAACTAAACAAACAATTGCAACAGGAGCAAAATCACAGAAATGGAGATCACATGGAGGGTTATCAGTGGGGAGGGGGAGGGGAAGAGTGGAGGGAAAATTTACAGGGAATCAGAAGCATAATTGGTAGGTACAAAATAGACAGGGGGGTGTTAAAAATAGTATAGGAAATAGAGAAGCCAAAGAACTTGTATGTATGACTCACGGCTATGAACTAAGGGGTGGGAATGCTACTAGAAGGAGTGGTGCAGGGTGGTGGGCGATAAAAAGAGACAAAGTGAGATAACTGTAATAGCATAATCAGTAAAGTATACTGCATATATATACATGTACATACATACATTCATACATATCACTGGTTTTCTTGAGAATGTTTGCAAATTTATTATCTACACTTTTTATGTTCAATATGACCATCCAATGAGGGAACAATTAATTGTAGAGAAAAGGAAAAAAATCTTGGAAAGGAATTTAAGAGAACTATAAAAATCAATGAGATTTTCTCTTTTTTTTGAAATTTCTAATACATTCTATTACCACAGATTCCATTTTTTAAATTTTATTTATTTATTTTTAGAGGGGAAGGGAAGGAGAGAGGGAGAGAAATATCAATGGGTGGTTGCCTCTCGTGGGACCCCCGCTGGGAACTGGCCTGTAACCCAGTTATGTGCCCTGACTGGGAATCGAACTGTGCTCAAACCACTTAGCTAAACCAGCCAGGGCACCACAGACTCCAGTTTTGGTGTTATCTTAAGTCACAAAAGAATAAAATTCATCTCTATACATAGATTTTCTTCAAAGCAACTCTCTTTTGTATTACTTTTATCCTAAGGGAAATACTAAGAGGGTATTTCTCAAGACCCCTTAAATAATTGTGATAAATAAAAAGTTTACATTTTATTTAGAATCATAGCAAGAACAATTTTTGTGTTATCACTAGGGGGCTATTCTTTTTTTATCAAAAATCAAAAATCTAGAGAAGGGACAATAGCTGCCTTTAATAACAAAGTTAAATTTCTAAAAATATACAATTACTATTTCATTCATAGCTCTTTTAATGACTAAACACATTTTTAAAGTTGTATAAAATCTAAGGGCAGAGACCTTTTACTAAATTCCCTTTTAGCTGGCCTAATACAGCAATTAACAGGAGGATAACACGTTTAATTTTATGTGCAAAAGAGCCCCATAAAAACAGTAAATCTCAGAGAAGTAGCCAAAGCTGGCATCTTTTATGGCTTTAGATAAGGAAATAGTAAATTTGTAAGGATGGCAAAACAAAGAGATTTAGGCTTTGGATAGTAAATTATCAAAGACTGACAACATTTGTTTGTAGCCTTCTGGGCCCTAAAGCATCTATTTCTAGTGATAAGGATGCTTTCTAAAGTCCTAACACTGGCAGGGTCCTTTTCACGTGGGAGATTCATTTCTTGCCTTAGGGGGATGAAGGAGTGAGTGTTAGAGTGCCGTTATTGCACGTTAATCCAAAATATTCAGTATGCTGAAATGACACATGTTTGGGTGTCTTATTAGGTTTGCCTTCAAAACATTGCAATTATATGGGCTTGGGTATAAAAAATCCCTTCTATACTTTTAGATACAATCTACGTAAACAACTTTTCAGAAATAACTCCCATTCTGACCTATCTACTTTCTGTTGATATATGGAATAAGTGCTAATTTTACACCCATTGGTTTTTAGCTCTGCCAGTTTCTTAGGCATATTCTGGGGAGTGAGGCTGGAATGGGAGGGGGTTGGTCAATGGTTTAACATTCATAAACATTCAAGTAAAGAAGGTAGGTAAGTATGTGGACATACTACAGTACTATCCTATCTATTGGGATGCATACAAATTTTAAAATGGGTGAACATTTCAAGCAAAAATAAAATTTCAAGAAAAAATAAATAAAAGAGAACATTTCTAAAGTGATTTAGACCAAGGCAATCTTGTTACTGCTGTTTTCCTTTTTGAGTGTAGAAATTTAACAGATTGAAGTTGCTAAGTTTTAAAATTTTAGTCAGCGGTATTCCATCTATCATTGGTGAGCAGAAATGGGATGAAAACCTTCAAGGTCTTAGGTAACTGAGTTAGGGTCAAAGACTCAGAGCAACTTTAATTATGTTGCAATATTTACTCTTTCTTTCTCCACTGCAAATACCTGATAAGGTAGTGAAAGAGTCTTTAATATATGTATCTCTGAGTGAATTTGGTAGGTGCTTCCAGCCATTTTATTAAATTACAAATTACTTGAATACTGAGTATGTAAGTATAAGAAGTCTCTTTATTTCAAGTTTCCTGTGATATTGCCTCAAAAATAAATCAGAACATTGGCATGTTTGCCTCACACTCATTTTAAAACTAGGTTATATATAATTTCATAGCATTTGTTAAGAGTCCATATCTTTCCTGGCCCCACTCCATGCAATCAGTATTAAACTTAATATACCTCTCAATACGGAGCAGGTACTGAATGAATTAAAAAGTAGAATTTTCTCTATTTTGAAAGAATCAAAATCATTAGAGTTGTTTTATTGCCTTTACATTATCCCAGTTGAAATATTTTCAGTTTTATATAAATGTGATTTGTAAAAAATTATTTGTGGTTAGTTTTCTCTGAGATATTTATAAAAATAATTCTGTATAGTTCTATTAGGCACATATTTTTATAAATTCTTTCTTGAAATGTATTGATGAAAATTACTACTTATATAGTAAACCATTCACTCGAAAGCAACGAGGGTCTTTGATATGCCAGACCTTATTTTATAGTATGACTATGAAGACTTGTAGATTGTAATGCCATCCTATGGGGCCAGAGAACTGGAGACTTTGAGTCAAGATGCTAAGGGTTCAGGGACCAGGGCAATACCACTTCTCTGAGAGGCATTAAGGATGCTCCTGCCAGTTCCAGGTCCATATTCTGTTGAAATTCTTTATGGTTTTCTAGATTGTGTTGAGGATATGTGTATAACTTGAAATTCCTGCATGCCAATTTTATGCTTGGTTATTCTGTGTTTCCTTGCACAACCACACTCACAATTATGGAAGTTAACTAAAGGTTTTATGTACTTGTTTAATGTTAGCTATGTATTAATGATATATGAAATAGTAATGCATATTGTGTAAACACTAATTAAACCAACTTGGATAACATATATATACACATATATATACACACACACATATATATATAAACCAACAGTAATACATATTGTGTAAACCAAAGGTTTACAAATGCACACACACATACATATATATAAACCAGCAATGCATATTGTATAAATCAGTAATGCATATTTTTATATATATATATATATATATATATATATAAACCAACTTGGATAACTTTTATATATATATATATATAAAAGTTGGATGACATATATATGTATGCATTATATATGCATATATATATCCATTATATATATAATGTCATGTTTTTCATTACGTTTTCTAAATTAATAGCATATCAATATTATCTTATTCTTATGAGGACAGAAAAAAGAAATGAGGAAGAAAAATAAGAAAAAGGAAGAAGAATCTTTCGGTAGTTTTTAAATATGTATCAGATTTTCACATAGCAGTGGACATAAATGTAAACTTAATGGAATCCCATAAAACATTTATTCAAATAAGCATATTTTATTTATATCACTCCAAATTTACAATATTATTACTTTTACCCAGAATAGCCTTGAGCAGTAACATTTTACTAGAAAGAGTAAAGGTTTTTTTTTAAAATTTTTTTCAATTACCAGCGACTTGACTTTAGATAGATTTTTAAGACCCAATTTGGTTTGAAATGGGACAACATCATCATAGATTAACACCTTCCATGGGCTTACAAGTTAGAAGTATGCATGAGACCTATCTTTATATTTCTCTTTATATTATATATTTCGGTGACAAGTTGTGGGGAATCGACATAGTAGAAATGATGCTGGTATTTTTTATTACTACATCTCTGCTCATAATAATCAAGAGAAGCAGAATTTTTCACCCATAACATGCTTTTTGATATTATAATTATTTTAGTCTGATTATTTAAAAACAAAATAAAACAAAACAAAACAAAACAAAAAACCCAGCAGACAGAAGAGAAGCTCTGAAAACCAATTAGAAGTTTCCCCTTTGTAAGAGCAGTTTACATTTGTAAGGGAAAGCTCCATTTGTTAAACTCTGTCCCTCTCAGTATCTGGAATAAGGATGACAAAACCTCTAGAAACTTATTAATGCAGAAGGCAGGAACTTAAATTTGAATAACAACTGTACCCTAATTTACTGTGCTTTGTCTGAAAACCGGTCTCTCTGCCTGCCAATATCTTCTTTTCCTTTTGTCTTTAGTTGAAGATAGTGTTTCAGATAGTTGGTGGTTAGGGCCATTTGGAAGTTACCCAGTTTTCATGTTATCTCCCATGTATAGGAAATATAAATACTATTAAACTTCTGGTTGTTTTTCTACTGATAATCTATCTTTTGATACTGGAAAGTCTCGGCGAAGAATGTATATAGTGGAAGGAAAATTATTTTTCCTGCCCCTTGCAATATATTCTTCAGTCTTTTTTTTTTCACTTAAAAATTCACATTTTATAGATCAGCATTTAGTAAGCGATATCTTTCCCAGTATGAGATAAAAGCCTAAATTATGTATGCTGGCAAATAAAGACTCTTTTTTAGGCACTTGTATCCATTTTATGGAATAGTGTGAGATTTGTTTTTAAAAGACTGAAAAAAAAGACTTAGGATAGAAAATACTCTACTTTGTCTATTGCAGTCCCCTAGTGCTGATATATAAGGTGTAAGTTTGAGTACCATGACAATATGGAAATATTGATTCTGGAACACTAAAGTAGTCTTACCATATTCAAGATCAGATAAAATGTTACTTACATAACTTTTTTTTCTTAAATTGCAATTGATACATACTAAGCAGTCATAATTTTAAAATGGTAGAGTTTATAATCCAGTTGTATTTAACAAAATTTAAAGTAAACCCATAAATTTACTTTAAGGTTTTTATATATGCTAAAACTCATACATTGAAAGTATAATTTTAAGGAAAAACAAACATATGCTACTATATAACATTAACAAGTTTTTTCACAGAGAAGGAAGCCATCAACAAAATAAAAAGACAAACTATATCTAGTAATGGATCAATTTCCAAAACATATAAGGATGCCATGCAACTTAACACCAAAAAAAAAAATCCAATTAAGAAAACATGCAAAGGACCTGTAGACATTTCTCCAAAGAGGACATACCAATTACCAACAGACATATGAAATCAGGTTCAACATCACTAATTATCAGGGAAATGCATATCAAAGCCACAGTGAAATATCTCATTACACCAGTCAGAATGGCCATTAACAAGAAATCAACAAATAAATGCTTTTGAGGATGTTGGGAAAAATAAATCCTTATATACTATTCAAAGGATTGTAAATTGGGTCACTGGGAAACACTGTAGAGGTTCCTCAAAAAATTAAAAATAGGGCTGCCAAATGACAAAGCAATGCCACTTCTAAGATTATTTATCCAAAAAAAATAAAATAAAACAGTAATTCAAAAAGATACATGCACTCCCATGTCCACTGCAACATTACTTACAATATCCAAGATGTAGAAGCAACGGAGATGTTGATGAATAGATGAAGAGATAAAGCATATGGCTCCTGGCTGGGCAGCTCATTTGGTTGAAGCATTGCCCCATACACTAAAAGGTTGAAGATTAGATTCCAGGTCAGGGCAAATACCTAGGTTTCAGGTTGGATCCCACATTGGAGCAAGTACAGTAGGTAACCAATCTATGTTTCTATCTCACACTGATGTCTCTCTCTCTCCCCCTGCCCTTCTCTCTCTAAAATCAATTTAAAAAAATCCTCAGGTTGGAATTTAGAAAACAGATGTGATAAGCATATACAATAAAATATTAGTCAGCAATAAAAAACTAAGTAAAATCTTTCCATTTGCAACAGTATGGATGGACCTAGAGTATTATGCTAAGTGAAATAATTTAGACAGAGAAAGATTAAATACCATGTACTTTCACTTATATGTAGAATCTAAAAACAAAAAACAAATGAATAAATAAATCAGAAACAGATCCATAGATATGGGGAATAAGCCAATAGTTGAAAGGAGAGCGGGTAAAATATGGGTGAAAAAAAGCTTAAGAAAGGGGGGATTTTTTAAATTGGTAAACAAATATCAATGTCTCTAAATATCACACAGGAAAACATTTTGTAAGCAAGATAAAAATAAAAATCTACTAGTATATTACTTAATTTTTAAAAATTAATGAAGTAAATTCGTACAACATAAAATCAACCATTTGAAAGTGAACAACTCAGTCGATTTGGCACCCCCCCATTGCTGGGTACCCACCAGCTCTATTTCCCAAACATTTTCATCTCTCCGAAAAGGAACTCTGCACCCCTTAAGCAGTGGCTTCTCAGCCCTGCTCTCCCAGCTCCTTGAGGCCAACCATTTGTGTTCTGTGTCTTCGAATTTACCTGCCCAGGATATTTCATATAAATGAAATTGTATAACATGTGACCTTTTTAATCTGGCTTTTTTACTTAGCATAATGTTTTGAATGTTTGTTAAAGTGTAGTATATATCATTACTTCATCTTTTTCTGTGGCTGTGTTATTGCATTCACACACACACACACACACACACACTAAAATTGTCTATTCATTCACTTATTGATGGATGTTTCAACTGTGTCCCATTTTTAGTGTGAATTAGTGTTGCTCTGAACGTACATGTAAGTCTAATTACTTTTTGTAGTTAAGATATGCAAAATAGAACTTTAAAAATACAGAAAAAAATGATTCTTTAAGATAATCAAATACAATGAAAGTGAAGGCATTTCTAGTTTCTACCGTAATGAATGACAAACTGTCACTACTACTTTCCTAGTAAATGTTCTGAATAGAGACAAATGGGTGCCATCTTTCTTCCTTATGTCCTCATGATAAACACCTGTTAGATATACATAATTAATATAAATTTCCAATGGAATCACTCTCACTCCTTAATATGGACTGCATATAGTGATTCCTACTGAAATACTTAGAGAAGGAAAAAAGAAAGAGAAACTGCAGTGGGAAATCCGGACAGACACAACCTCCACCAGGTACCAAATCAAGGTTAACATAATAGATAAATCATGTTAGTATATACTTTAGATACAATGTGATAAAATGACACTTTACTTCCATGGTCTCCCCAACGCACAGGTCATGTAATGCCAGTCTGATCTTTAGGAAAATCATTATGTGAAGCCACATTGAGGGGCATTCTACAAAGTCCCTTACTAGTAGAGTACTGCAAATTGTCCAGGTAATCAAAAGCAAAGAGCGCCTGTTAAATGGCCAGAATGAAAAGGAGCCGAAGAAGACATGATGACCAAGAATAAAGTGCTATTCTGGATGGGATCCTGGAACAGAAAGTGGACATTAGTTAAAAACTGGAAAAATCCCAATGAAATATGGATCTTAGTTAATAACAGTGTATTGTCAAAGCAAAAATTGTACTGGACAAAGTTAAATGGGTAAAGACTTCATTCAAAGCTATTACAATGGGAAGGAGACCAGAATGCAGTCAACTCCACTAAAAAGAAGGGTTGGAAAGTTGATAAGAGCTGGGGTGGAGTCCTCTTCACAAGGAAAAACATTTTTTTTAACTTTTAACATATGAGATTATGTATAGTAATTAAACTTATTGTGTCAGTCATTTCTCAATATATGTAAGTCATTAACCTTATACAGTCCTGTAAGTTAGTTGTATCTCAATAAAAATGGAAAACAAAATAAAAAACAAAAAAGTAACTATTCTCTTGGAAATATATCTAGTGAAAAAAAAAGTTGAAACATAGTTCCCAAGAATGACGAAACAAATAAAACAATTCTTATTTAGAAATTTGGAACACTAGCTTACTTTAATGGTACCAGCAGGCTACATGTAGACAAGTAATGGACTCAAAACACATCAGACCAGAAAAAATCATATGAGACATACAAAAACATTTCTTTAATAAAAGTATAACAGACCTGGTGAGTTTTCTTTTCTTCTTTTTATGTTCCTCCTCACTTTTCTTTCTGAGGTATGTTCTTAAAATAACCCATATTGCCCTGGCTGGTGTAGCTCAATGGATTGAGCGCAGGCCTGTGAACCTCACTATCGTGGTTCGATTCCCAGTCAGGGCATATGCCTGGGTTGCAGGCTGGTTCCCTGCAGGCCAGTTCTCAGCAGGGGACGCACGAAAGGCAACCATACATTGATGTTTCTCTCCCTTCTCTCCTTCCCCCCTTCCCCTCTAAAGATAAATAAATAAAATCTTTAAAAAAAAAACCATATTTATCTAGTAAATCTAAATTGATTGAAGCATTAAAAAAAAGCTGAGTTGGAAGGAAAAAAGGTCCATCTTTACTTGCTTATTGGTCTTCTCAAAGGGCAAGTAAAGCCCTGACCATTGTCACTCAGTTGGTTGAGCGTGAAGCCACAAACCGAACACTAGTGGGTTGCATTCTGGTCAGGGCATGTGCCTGGGTTGCAGGTTCAGTCCCCAGTTGGAGCCTATGTGGGAGACAACTGATTGATGTTTCTGTCTCTCATCAATGTTTCTCTCCCTCTCTTCCTCCTTTCCCCTCTCTCTGGAATCAATAAAAGGAAAAAACATTTTTCTTTCTTCATGGTGAGAGACAGTTTCACAGTTTGGAGCAAGACTCCTCTGAAGCTGTGCTCCTGCCCTCAGACAGTGACTAGGAAGTAGGAGCCCTGTCTCCCTTGATGGTTACATTTCAAAGCGATGATTTCCAGGTCCTTGAGAAAGAGATCTGGGCTATAAAGCTGTCAACAGTTTGAGCTGGGATGAATATGAAGGTGCAAACATATTTTTGAATTAATGTTTTCATTTTTTTTGATAAATAGAAGTAGAACTAACTGCTGGGCTGTGTGTTAGTTTTTCTCTTTTTAATATTTTGAAGAATCTTTGAATAATATTTTAATAACTACATGGTAAATGATGGTCACTAGACATATCACAGAGATTATTAGCCTTCTAAATGTGGAATCATGTTGTACACTGAAACTAATATAACAATGTATGTCAAGTATTGTTTAAAAAATTTAGCAGGGAGAAAATTCATGTCCCAAAGGGCAGAGAAAGTTTTTCAATTGCAAGTTCTCTAAGGTAAATGCTCTGGGAAAACAGAAGTCAGGTGACAATAATGGTCAGGATTGAACCTGTCTAGAGTTTAGTCAAACTGAGGGAAGCATTAAGTCCATTGTGTTGGGTTTTTCTCTCTCTCTCTCTCACAGGACCGTGCACAAAATCTGAATGAAAGGCGAACCACCACCACCACCCTCACAGTGGATGTGCTGGATGGAGATGACTTGGGTCCAATGTTTCTTCCTTGTGTCCTTGTGCCAAACACTCGTGACTGTCGTCCAATCACCTACCAAGCTGCCATACCTGAGCTGAGAACTCCGGTAAATATTCTTTTCTTTTTCACTCACACCTCTTTAACCCCAGTGAGATCCTGTTCAAGTATTTTATAGACATATTAGCTGTAACGGCAAACTTCACTATATGGATGTTGAAAACTATGGATGCCCAAACCCAATTTTGGAATCTATGGGCAAATTTGTGGTCATATTGAATAATTATATCATTTACAAGGTAGAAGACATGTTATGAAGCCACAACCCATTTTACACTGATTATTTTTCCACCTATAAATCATAACAGAGTTAAGTTCTCAATATGTTCTGGGAAATTCTGAAGAATAACTCTAACATTTCTTTAAATTCACATGTAAACATGCGATCATACATCAGAGGACATGCAGGTCAATAGGATGTTCTTTAGCCTGTTAAGTTTCCGAAATGTTATTGGAAGTTATACTTGGCTCTCTGGAGATGGAAGCTAATGAAACCTGAGTGTAAATATTTATCCCTTAAATATGTATTTTTAAAAAGCAGAAAGGTAAGTCATGAACATATGTTTTCTACACTTGATTCTGTATCTAATTTTTAAATTTCTAATGGAGCTATAAATTGGTGTCAGCTTACAATTCACAGCTTGGACCCCCCTGGATGAAAAATACTTGTACATAAGAATAAAAATTATAAGGCAAGTAGATATCCTGCTTAGGTTTAATATTGAAACTATTAATTCTCTGTTAGAAGAGTCTAATTCCCAAGAATCAATTGTTTGATGAATTGCTTTGTAGTTTCTCTGGGAATCATTAAGTTTTCTGAGTTAGTAACATGGCTCATAATGTCAGAATTTGTTGGAAAGTAATTGATTTTTATTCTTAGCCATGTGAGAACTGTAGGGATCCTCTTGGTATTTGATATTTTTAAAGAATAAAACAGAAATTTAATCCCCTGAATATAAATTACAGTGAATTCTATCTATTTCAAGGAGTTTTTGCTCAATATTTTATTTATTGACTTTGTGGTCTTATTTGCAGTAGACCTGAAACAACTGAGAATTACTTGTGTGTCTGCTGACGGTCATGATAAGCTGGTCTAGTTAGCTAATGTGAACCAAAAAAAAAGCTTAATAAAAAAGAATAAATGTTGTGATGTGCACTGAATAAAGAAAATAATGTTAATTTTCAGCTAAATGGGTAATTTTTTCAGACAAAAAAGCTCATGTAAATTTTGTCTGGGCAAATAGTTATAGATTACCTAAAGTTATATGCTATTATTTTATTGAATACCAGTAAGAAGACTATTAATAATGGTGAACATTGTTTTTTTTAATCGTGAGGAAAAATAATATTTTAAATATTATTTTATCTTTCTGAGTTAATTTATGTAGTTGGTGTACCAGTGACATCCCAAGATAAAGGGCATACAGAAATAGTAATGACTAGAATCAGTTATGAGTCTGACTGTCTAACAGCACTTTGATGTACTGAAAGAAGTAAAGGAAGACAGAAGTCGCTGTTTGGGAAGAAAAGTGGACTGACTTTACACAGAATATTTGAGCATCCCTTCCTCTTTCTTCCAGATTATGGAATAAGCATCTCTCTTATAGTTATATCATTTCATGCTAGCAACAAACCATGCTCCAGATTCGGGGTAAAAATTATACATAATAATAATGATTGATGGTTATATTGAATCTTCAGTTCTGTGCTAAATTCTACAAAAATATGTTTAAAGGATTTTATTTATTTTTAGGGAGGGAGAAAGAGAGAGAAACATCAATATGTGGTTCCCTCTCATGTGTCCCCTACTGGGGACCTGGCCTGCTACCCAGCCATGTGCCCTGACCGGGAACTGAACTAAGCGAACCTTTGATTCACAACCTGTGCTCAATCCACTGAGCTACACCAGCCAGGGCCTACAAAAATATTAATTGAAATCCATTTTCATAGTTACCATTAAAATGGTCATTTTACAGATGAGATTTCAGAGGGGTAAGATTTAAGTAGCTTTCCGTGACTTACAACCAACAAGTAAAAAGTATTTTCTTTTAAAATAATGTATTTTGAATTAAACGTAATGCTATACATTTGATAAAATTTTATGTTTCATTATCATTTTAAGACTGAGCTGACCCATTCTTTAACATTCTGTGAAATGAAGAGCACTTTGAGATCTACTGTTGTTAATTTTACATACTTAAATAATTATAGCAAATATTTATCCTTTAAAATGTATATTTTTTATTGCCATGAGAAAAAAGTGTAAATATGTGTACTTGTGAAGCAGGCCATTTTTCTGATTATTTGTCACCTTAACTGAGAGCTGGGTACAACTTTCAGAGTGGTTCAGTAAGAAAGCTGATTCTAGCTGTTGGCTCAAGTTCATCCAGCACTGCGAACCCCAGGCTTCACTTCTGCTCCATGTGGGCCTCTCTTAGGCTGTTTGGTTTCTCCATAGCAAGGTGATGGGTTCCAAGAACAAACTTCCTGAGAGGATTAGACAGAACTTTTTTGAACTAGTCTCATAGTTTACTTTGTTACTTCTATTGTCAAACTGTCAGGTTCAAGGAGTATAATTACATACCATTCCCTAATAGCAGGAGTATCTCAATTGCATTGAGGGAGAAACATATGAGGAAGGCAATTTTTTTGCGTGTAGCAATCTTTGGGAAAATAAAACCAGTGCTATTGCTGGCATCCGGTTCCCATGTGTTCTTCCACATGATGTCTTGGACCCCCTCTGATTACTAAGGTTAAGAAGTGGTTCTTGAGTTTCATGTTCAAATTGCTGTGTTTTTCTCTGTCTTTTTTTTAAATTTCCCATTATATATTTTGTAAAATTTCTGGAAATTTTAGTCAATAGTGCTGCTCTAAACATGCATGTAAGTGTAATTACTTTTTATAGTTAATAAATACAAAACAATTTTAAAGACACAGGAAGAAGAATGATTCTTTAAGATAATCAAATACTGATGGGCACCTAGGTTGCTTCCAACTCTTGGCTATTGTAAATGAATGGATCCAAAAATTGTGGTACATATACACCATGGAATTTTATGCAGCAGAGAGAAAGAAGGAGCTACTACCTTTTGCAACAACATGGATGGAACTGGAAAGCATTATGCTGAGTGAAATAGGCCAGGCATTGAAGGACAAATACCATATGATCTCACCTTTGACAGGAAGCTAAAGAATAAAACAAATAAGCAAATAGAATAAAAACAAAGACGCTGAAATAGAGAACAAGTGGGCAGCGACCAGAGGGGAGAGGGAAGGGAACTTAAGGGGAAAAAGGGGGAGGGATTTTGAGGAACAAGTATGAATGACACAGAGATGAGGACTTGGGGGGGGGGAAGGGGAGGGAGGGGGGAGACCGGGCGGGGGGGGGAAGAGGGAAAAAAAATGTGCTTGAAAAGTAACCAAATAAAATTATTTAAAAAAAAAAAAAGATAATCAAATACAATGCAAGTAATGACATTGCTAGTTTCTACCATAATGATAAGATATTGCTATTTAGAGTGAGAGAACTACCCATTAATGTCAGCTAGACAGGACGTGATGACTCTAATTACATTCTTGCTGATTTTTCCTGAACTAATTCTACAGATTTTGAAGGTTTGACACCTGCTCACCTTCTTTTGTGAAATTTTCCACTAATTACCTCAGTGGTATTTTTTTATTTGAGAAGCCATTCTAAGTTTCAGTACAATGCTCACAGAATCTATGAGCTCAGCAAAACTTTAAAAGGCAATTTATTACAGTGTTTAACTCATGAACCTGAATATAATAAAAGTAAAAATCTACTATTATTAAAATGCAAATAATCATGTACTTAGAGATAAACTTATCTAATAAGTCTTCTATACATTTTTATTACATAAAATTATCTTTAGAAAAATTAATATTTTCATAAACACTAAGATTGATATTATACTGGATATGTAAATACATAGTGTCTCAAAGCTACTAAAGCAATTTGTAGTCTTATAGCTAATTATTATTTATTAATTAATTTGATAAATATCTATTGGTCCCTAATGGATGTTGTATTCCATGTTGAGGAGACTTGACATCTAGGATGAGATAAAATCTTTCTCATGAGCTGTTTATAATCTTACTTTCTGATTCTCTTAAAGTTGTTATTCTTCCTATGTAGTAAAATTGTTTTAGTATTGTGAGGAAGTTCTTTAGAATTTGGAGAGTGTATAATCCATAGCTTCATCTTTCCATTTTCTGTTGAAGCACAAAGTCAGAGTAAATCCTTATACATTTTTTTTTTTCAGAATTGAACAGGTGTATACTCTTTGGCTGGTCGTTTGCTTGGTTGGTTGTTTGGTTGGTTTTTGCTGAGTAATTTGTCCCTGAATAGAAACACCATACTATCAATATGATACTATTGATACATCATCTGTGTTTTCTGTATATATTTCCTTCATTTATTGTGTTATGCAGTTTTCAGTATTGCGACATGACTTCCTACCAAACAAGTCATTTGGCAGCTAGAATTAACACTCTTATTTCCTCCCCAGTCCTGGTTTAAATATTTGGGTTGAACTGCTGAGCCACAAATATCTCCACTTAAGTCTTTGTCATAAAGAACTCCAGTTTTCACATAACTGTCCAACACAGCTCCCCTGTTTATTTATGATGCTCTCTTCTTCCAGGGAAGCTTTCTTGGTTATTACAAAGGTAGTGGTAATTTGCAGTGATATACAACATAATTTGCTCTTGGCCCATACTCACTGAATCTGTTACAATCTGGGAACTCCCTTCTCTCTTGTCTTCTGTGAACTACTGGCTCTTTTTCTCCCCTGGATGGCCCCAGGTTTCTCCTCATAAATCATTAATAATTTTCTTTTTTAAACTAAATTTCTCTGCTTGGATATTTATTTATTTATTTATTTATTTATTTAATATTAAGGAAAAATGTACTTTTATCCTTTTCAACTTGTTTAAAAATATACACTGTTGCTAAGAATTATCAAACTATATTAGTGAATTTTATTTTTCCCAAATTAGAGATGATCTGCATGTTCTAAATGTGTTTTCTGACTTGAAATTGCTCTTGAATTTCAACCTTATATTTATTACTTTTCCAGGATATTTTTCATGGTGCTTCCCACAGATACCTTATTATCTTTCCTGATGAATTCTGCTGCATCCATGTTACCTCTTGTTTGGTAGTCCTTGTTGACTTTGACCTAGACTTCAATGACTTCCTATCTCAAATTCAATCAATCTCCAAAGATACTTTCTCTACTGCCTGTAAAATGTCATTCAAATATGTTGGATGACCATTTCCACTGCTAAAATACCCAGCCTCTATCCAGTCTCTCTTACCTTTGAACATCACCTCACTGAAGGGGGACATTTATTTTTTAGAAATATAATTCTGATCTGATTGCACAATAATTAAAGTTTAAAAATACTTCAATATATTCTATCATATACCAAGTAAATATCAAAGTTTTTAGCATATCATTCAAAGTAATTTTATGTTTGACCACTTTGTAATCTTATCTCTTTAACTTGCATAATGCAATTTATCTTGAAATACAGAGCTTTGTATACATGTACTTGAACTTCTTTGAGAATTACTCTCCTTTTTCTTCACTGTCTTTAATATATTAAGATGGTATTTGGGTTTTTTTTATTGTTTAGCAAATTCTTTTTTAACATTTTTTATTGTTGTTCAAGTATAGCTTTCTGCCTTTTCCCACTACCCCTCCCTCCCACCCCAGGTCTCTCCACCTCCCTCCCCTGTTTCCACACCCCCACTTGTTATTGCCCATGTGTCCTTTATAATTGTTTCTGTAAACCTTCACCCTTTTCCTCCATTATTCCCTCCCCTCACCCCTCTGGTCACTGTCAGCCTGTCCTCAATTTCAATGTCTTTGGCTATACTTTGCTTGCTTGCTCATTTTGTTGATTAGGTTCTTGTTAATGGTGAGATTGTGTGGTTTTTGTCTTTCATCACCTGGCTTATTTCACTCAGCATAATGCTTTCTAGTTCCATCCATGCTGTTGCAAAGGGTAGGAGCTCCTTCTTTCTTTCTGCTGCATAGAATTCAACTGTGTAAATGTACCATAGTTTTTTGATCCACTCATTTACTGATGGGCACTTAGGTTCCTTCCAGCACTTGGCTATTGTAAATTGTGCTGCTATGAACATTGGGGTGCATAGGTTCTTCTGGATTAATGTTTCGGGGTTCTTAGGATATAATCCTAGCAGTGGAATAGCAGGGTCAAAAGGCAGATCCATTTTTAGTTTTCTGAGAAAATTCCATAGTGTTCTCCATAGTGGTTGCACCAGTCTGCAATCCCACCAAAAATCCACTAGGGTTCCCTTTTCTCCACAGCCTCTGCAACACTCATTGTTTGTTGCTTTGTTTCTGATGGCCATTCTTACCAGCGTGAAGTGGTATCTCATTGTGGTTTTAATTTGCATCTCTCTGATGGCTAGTGATGCTGAGCATCTTTTCATATGTCTCTGGACTCTCTCTATGTTCTCCTTGGAAAAGTGTCTGTTCAAGTCCTTTGCCCATTTTTTAACCGGGTTGCTTGTCTTAGAGTAGAGTCATGTGAGTTCTTTATATATTTTGATGATCAAACCCTTGTCTGAGGTATCATTGGTAAATACTTTTTTGCACACAGTTGATTCTTTTTTTATTTTAATGCTGTTTTCTTTGGTCATGCAAAAGCTTTTTATTATTATGCGATCCTATTTGTTTATTCTTTCCTTTATGTTTCTTGCTCTAGGGGACATATCAGTGAAAATATTGCTGCGTAGAATATCTGAGATTTTCTTGCCTATTTTCTCATCTAGGACTTTAATGATGTCATGACTTATATTTAAATCTTCTATCCACCTTGAATTTTTTTTTGTGTATGATGTAAGTTGGTGCTCAAGTTCCATTTTTTTGCATGTAGCTATCCCGATTGCCCAACACCATTTGTTGAAGAGGCTATTTTTGCTCCATTTTATGTTCCTACCATCTTTATTGGATACTAATTAACTGTGGAGACTTGGGTTTATTTCTGGGTTCTCTGTCCGACTCCATTGATCTATGTGTCTGTTCTTATGCCAGTACCAGGTTGTTTTCATTACAGTGACCTTGTGATACAGTTTGATATCAGGTATTGTGATCCCTCCTATTTTGCCCTTCTTTCTCAAAATTGCTGCAGCTATTTGGGGTCATTGATGGTTTCATATAAATTTTTGAAGTATTTGTTCTATAGCTGTGAAATATGCCATTTAAATGGTATTTGTTATTCAAGTTTTATCTTGGTTAGTATGAAATAGTAGGTTTTCAAAGGTAAGCTTTCTCTGTGCCCTCCTGTATTCCTGTTACAAGAACCTAAGTCCTGGTGGGGGCGTACTTGTTTCCTTGTTTCCCTTTTGCTAGACTGTGAGTTTTTTCAGTTTCCTGTTTGTCATTATATCCTAATAGGAACCCACTCACATGACATAGTCAATGTTCAGTATATGTTGAATTGAATTAAGTAATTGATTAAAAGTTCAAGAGACACATATTGTGCCCTAAGGTACTGGGTATAAATATGAGTAAGCATGGCTCCTGAGTGCTCACTCACAATGAGAGTGTAATTATTATTAGTATTCATATGTAAAGAGTGCATACACATGTATTATATATAATAAATAGCACATGTATATATTATACTCATATTTGTATTATTTATTCATTACTTATATAATATAATTAATGTATGTTTATCATAATTATATATTTATCTAAATACTAGCCATGACATATATGTACACTTGTTTATATATAAGTATGTCTATTTTAGTGTTTCAAATAAGAAACAACGGCAAGCACTATAATACCTGGTCATCGTCTAGTCACAGATGACCTTTAAATAGGAGTCTAATAGGCAGTTCAGGTGAAGTAAGCATATTTCCCAGTTGCCATATGGAGTCCCAGTGTACAGCTGTGCCAACACATTGTTCAAAATGCCTTCTTTTCTTTTCCTTAATGTTCCAAATATCAAATTCTGTCCTCACTCAGTCTTTTAAAACAGTTATTTTCAAAATGTGTCCCATGGAGCTCTTTGGGGGCCAGCAAAGTGACAGATAAAGAAGGAAACAATCAACAACTTTCAAATTGCCCATATCTTTTTAAAGTGAGGCTTTTCTCAAAGTACGTTGAAAAGGAAAAATGATACATAATATAACTAGTGTCAAAATGCATTATTTGCCATTTTCTCTCTGTCACCAACAATCACACCCACATGCTACCAGCAGTAAATGATAAAAAAAGTTTCAGATCTAATTTGGGAAAACAATAGCAAACATCAAGCAAACAAACAAAAGATTGCATTCAGCAAGTATTGTCTAGAGTTTGAAACTGTATTACCATAATTCTGAAAATGGCATGTGCTCTTATTGTGAAACAAATGGTTCATTTATTCTTTTTCTATCTTTGGTCAAAATTTATGTTGAATAGACTCAACTGTTTAAAATTTCTACCTGCAGACAATATGAAGATATTTTAAATTTTCTGTGGAACAATTAAAAGATGAAAAACAATAGGAGGAGTCAAATATATTAATATTAACTAAAAGAACCAGTCACCATTCTGCTCAGTAATAAGATGAAAGTCTCACTTTTCATGTTAGTAGTTTTTCAAAATAATTGTTTCCAAAATATTAATTTAAATTAATTGTAGAGATGTGTTTTACTATGAAACACTCATAAAGAGGAAAATCAGAGGCATCCAACTTTGACTTGATATTTATAACTTTACGTAAAGATTCATTCTGGAATCACCTGATGGCTCACTAAATTGTGTAGAAAAAAATATCAAAGGTGTTTACTACCAGCATGTAGGGTAATATGTACAAAGTCAAGTCCAGATTGAATGCTGTGTGATGTTGGGAATATTACTTAAAGTCTCTAAACCTCAATTCAAGTTTTTCATCTATAAAATGGTAAAAAAAGTATAATATATGGGATATTTATAAGTACTATAGAATAAAACTTATGTAGCATACTTAACTTGTTTCTAGCAAATACTAAGATTTTAATAATATTAGCTATTGCTATTATTATTATCATTGCCACTGGAATTTCTTTATCTCACTGGATTTTTATTCAGAAACTCATGGGAAATAGTACCTAATTCAAATTTATTATTGAATATCTACCTATTTGTAATTGAAATCCCAGCCTTAAAAACTGAGATGTATATGTTGATATAGCCTATTTTATTCTGACTATGCTACTCCTAATTAATCCAGTGTGATTTTGGTCCTTTAAAGAATGCAATGCCTTTTTTGAAAAGCAAAGTAGCCTCCTCTTTTTTGTAAATAAAGATTTGGTAGAGTCCCCGCTTGTGCTGCATTAACTATGAAATATATTATTGCTTAGGGAAGTGGTCGCAGCTGATGTAAAATGCCACAAAGTAATACTGTGAGTATTACCAATATACCAATGAATCACATTTTAAATGTCCTCCAGGGAAGCAAGTATCATGCTCTCTTTCTTTTTATTTTGTGAGTTCAAAAACAATGACTATCAATAAAGTTTTAAAATTGTCCACAAAACCTCCAGTTTCCCAGAGGCACCTCTGCGGCTTCAACAGCAGATAAATATAGGACTTTCACTCCCAATAATATTAAAAATTCTGGTTTTGTCCAACTTGCTAATTCTAAAAGGTTTTCATTATTTACTTTAATTAAAATAATTATTGGGCCCTGGCTGGTGTAGCTCAGTGGATTGAGCACAGGCCTGCGAACCAAAGGATCAAGTTTCGATTCCCATTCAGGGCACATGCCTGGGTTGCAGGCTAGTTCCCAGCAGGGGGCATATGAGAGGCAACCATACATTGCTATTTCTCTCCCTCTCTCCTTCCCTTCCCCTCTAAAGATAAAGAAATAAAATCTTTAAAAAATAATTATTGGCTACTAATGATAAATTATGGAGAAAATATTTTAATAAGTTATACATGTCGAAAATGGGAAATCGTCAATCTTCAAAGCCCAACATCCAGGATAACCATTATTAACCTGATGCTTGTCTTTCCAAATATCTGTAGCCTGCTTGAAACAATTACAGTTTTTTCATTTCAAACAAAGTAATGAATCCTTCCTACACAAAAGTGAATTATTAAATGTTCCCTGGGCTAATAGTAATTAACAAAAAGATTAGCCACTGGAGATTAGAGAAGTATGTGTTGTGTGGAGGGGCAGACTCTTGTAGTCAGAATGTGACTAGAGGGGTAGGGTGAACTTCTGCCCTCTACTCAAATGTGTGTTTGCGGGATAAAATATTTAATCAACCTAGCTTGAATTGCATGCTCACTCTTTGAACAGAGGGCAAGGGGAGCCTGCAACCGTTAATTTTATGTGTCAACTTAGCTAGTCTATACTACCCAGATATTTCATTAAACACATTTGGATGCTGCTGTGAAAGTGTTTTAAAGTTACCAATACAATTTAAATTTACTAGACTGAGTAAAGCAAACTGTTTCCTATATGTTGGTAGGCCTCATCCAATGAATTGAAAGCCTTAAGAAAAAAAATTGACCTCTTGCAAAAAGAGAGTTCTGCCAGCCAACTGCCTTTAGACTTGAACTGTAACATGGGTTTTTCCATGGGTCTTCGGGCTGCCAACTTCCCTGCAGATCTTGGACTTGTTGTCTTCCCATAATTGTAGCATAAGCCAGTTCCTTAATGTGAACCTATTTCTGCCTCTTCATCTCAATGGACAGGTACGTAGATAGATGTCATCTCAATGGAGAGAGAGAGAGATAGACAGATACACACATACCCACACATTCTATTTGTTTTGTTTTTCTGAATAATTCTATTAAAGATCCCCTGATGAAACTGTGTTCAATGGGTAATGGTAATTCCTCTAAGAAAATCAGGATACTGTAAAGAAGGATAAACTGATGCTGAAAACCCAAATAGTAAGGCAAATATATATAATCAAATAATCACAAATGCTTTTTTAAAATTTATTTTAATTGTTGTTCAAGTACAGTTTTCTGTCTTTTACTCCCACCCCAGCCCACCCCTCCAGTGCTCCTCACCTTTGTTCCATTTCCACACCCCTTAGTTTTTGTCCATGTGTCCTTTATACTAGTTCCTGTAAACCCTTCCCTTTTCCCCTGAAATTCCCTCCCTCTCCCCTCTCTCTGGTCACTGTCAGCCTGTTCTCTATTTCAATGTCTTTGGTTAATTCTTGCCTAGAGTCATGCAATAGCTGATTTTCATTCTGTCTGAAACTTTATCTGAATGATATTGAAAACTGGCATCATATCATGTCACTTTCCTGCTTCAAGGTTATGATAGCTTCTTATTAAATGATCATGATTAAGTCTCTTCCTATAAGATATTATATGGCTCTGTATGGTCCTTTATCATTGACTACTGTGGACTGAATTCTTATATCAACCCCAAATTCATTTGGTGAAACATCCCAAATGTAACAGTATTTGGAAGTGGGGCCCTTGGGAGGTGATTAGGTCATGAGAGCAAAACTTCATGAGTGGTATTAGTTCATAATCCTGATAAAACAGACTCCAGAGAGACCCATCCTCTCTACTGTGCAAGGACAATAGTGAGATGGCCATCTGGGTACCAGGAAGTGAGCGCTTACCCGGCACTGAATCTGTCAGTACATTGCTTTTGGAATACTCAGCCTCCAGAACTGTGAGAAATAAATTTCTGTTGTTTATAAGCCACTCAATCTATGGTATTCTTTTACAGCAGCCCAAATAGACTAAGGCACTGACCTCATCTCTACTTCTCTCCCGCCTGCTCCCTGACCATCCTTCTGTCCTAAACATAATCTTTTAGCTGAGGGCATATGAACTTATGTGCTACTTTGTGGAATGTTCTCTTTTGACATTTTTCTGTGGTTGGCTTTTTTTACTTGATTTTTGGCTCAATTGTTATCTTTTCAGAGAAGCCTTCATTGACCACCCATCTATAGCAGCCTGCTTCCTCATGAATTTAGTAGTACTTAACCTTGGTTTATTTTATGTAAGTCAGTGGAAATTTCTTGTACATTTATTTGTTTAATTGATTAGTTTCTATCTACTTTCTTTGAAATATAAACACACTACTACAGAACACCTGTTTATCTTCTTTGTGATCTTATCCTAAACCTCTAGAAAAGAGCCTCAAAAGCAGGATGCTCAATAAATATATATTTATTTGGAAAAAATTAATCTTTCTTATCACTCATATACATATATTGCCTTTTAAAATAGCTGTATAGTGTGTTTTTGCATCAAGTACCTTTATTTATTTGCTTTATACTTTGGAGTTCTGTGTAAAGTATTACTTGGGGGAAAAAAGTATCCCTATGTCAGAAAAACACCTATATAAAATTTATTATTCCGTAAGAACTACACTTTTATTTGACAGGGTTTCTTGTTAGCAAAACCAATTCATGTTACATATTCCTTTGTTTAGTTCTTCTTGATTAAAACAAATACTGAAGGACGTGATCATGTGTTTAAGTAGTTTAAACTATGCTGAGGCATATTATTGTCCAAAAGATGAAAATAAAATGGGTAGTTCAATTCAGTGAGGTCATCACAAAAAATAATTAAGTAGTACTAGGAAAAGTAATAAATACAGTATATAAGATTATTTACATTGGTTTCAGTTTTGGGAAGTTATGGTAAGCAGAGTTGGCTGTTTGGCAAAGCTTTTTCTGAAACATATTGTTTTTCTACTATGATACCTCTAAACCAATTTGATTTGTTTACTAACATTGTCAGCAGAGATACTCTGGAAAGGGAATAAACAGACTATGGGCCAAGCAAATGATTTATTTACTTCCCAAATGATTTCAGTTCATGATGCTTCAAGACATTTAGAGGGAATCTTATATAAGTCACTGTCACCTCCTGTCCCTGCTCGCACCTCTGCTTCCTACAACCTATTCTTCACACAGCAGTCAGGGTCATTTTTTAAAAGCATAAATCAATTCAAGTTAGTTTCCTACACAAAATGCTCCAGTAGCTTCTGATTAAAGTGAAAATAAAATCCCAATAGCAGAGTATGGCTTACGAGGCAACACATGATTTAACTCCTGCTTATTCGTTCCCCTCCTGCCAGGACTCTCACCAGGTTGCTTGGAACTTTCGAGTTTCTTCTCCTGTCCAGCTTTTGCTGTTCACTCTGTTGTAAAACACTTTTGTCAGACTTTCCAATGGTCAACACATTCTCATCAATCAAATGGAGGTTTCAGCAAAAATATCACATCTTCAGACATTTCTTGACAACTCTCCCTAATGTTGGTTTTCTTTAAGAACAGCAGTTCCATACAGATCAATAGAAGAGTTTTATTTGTTTTCAACTGAAATAGAAAGAGAAATAAAATGTATAATAACTCTATTATATTTTCCGTGAGATTTCCTTGAAGCTCATAACTGTTTTTGGCACTGTTGATAACTCAACTTGAGACAATGATATAATCTAGGTTAGCAGATAATGCACAAGATAAATGTTATTTTCATAAAATTGAAAAATAGTATGTCAAATAATCAAGTAATAATTATTATAGGTACCATAACCATTTATATTGATAATGTCAGAGTTGTAATAAACACCCAAAGAGCTCTAAACCTTCAAGCAGTAAATCTTGGTGGATAGTTTACCTAAAGACATACAGAATCAAGAAAACATTCATTCCTTAAAATATATTTTTTCAGGTGGCAATTTTACACAAGAAGTAAAAGAGGATATGTAGAATGATTTAAGTGCCTCTTTTATATGATTTGGAAGTCATCATGGCATGAATACAATGGGTTCAAGAGTTACTTTAAACATTGCTTCCTACTCAGAATGCTTATTTCTCAGTCTGATTGCTTTGATATAGATTGTTAGAAATAAGGAACTTCTTGGATTGTATTATTAGGCTATAAATATGTTCTGTGTCCAGAAGCAATTTTATACCATATAATGTCTAAAGACAGTATATATCAGATTGATGACTCATACTAGGTCTGTTTACATTATGTCTGTTGTATACATTGAAAATTATATTTTCTGTAAAGAATATTCAATGTGACTTTCACTTGTATTCCCCTAGATTTTTGAGTTGCAATTACTTTTGCTATGAAATACCAATACATTGCCACAAGTTGAAATCTGCAGAGGAATTTAGGCACACATACATACTGGGGACACAAGACAGTAAAAAAGCATGTACTTCCAAAATAATTGTGTTTCAAGTATCGGTTTGTAATTAGTTGTTTAGGACATGAAATACTTTTTTTTCCTAAAAATGATGTCATTAATAATAATTAGGGAAACATTCTAGAGCATATGCATTTATGTTTTCAGTTTCTTCTCAATATAGAGGCATTTTTTCCTTGGGGAACGAAAAAGCATATAGGGATTCAGTTTGCAGTGACAGCAGAACATTGACCTTGGAACCCTGGGTACTAATCGCCCTTGTGCCGTACTGCTCCGCCTACTGCACGGTGGGAGCAGATTTGAACCATTTCTTAAAGCAGCTTCCCTCTGACAACTTTATTTTGGCAGGGGGAATTATCCATAAAAGCTAACTCTAATTTTTGTTCTAAAGTTCTTGTTTTTTCTTTTTCTTATTATCCGTGTGGAATTGAACTAAATTTAAACAGAAGGAAATAAAAGTTTACTTTGTTTTTTAAAAAATTTTAACAACTAATATTACATATTTGAAATAAAGATATAAAATTCTCCTAAAGGGTTGTCTGGGGTCACAGGAAAAGACAGATAGTTGAATGCCTACTATGTGTTAGGTATGTCATATACACTACCTGACACAACAAAGAAATTATTAGAACTCAGAGTCTAGCATAACACAACTGACGTGTATCACACATGCATTAAATATACTAAATTTTCTCTGTAATATGATAACATCTGATGGCTAAGGATCTAACTTAAATTATTGACCTGACATTTACTGTCTTGAAGTAACATGACCAATGCCACACTTGTAGGAAGTAGATGAATAGGGATTAGGCTTCATGTATCTAAACCAGTGAATATTATCTGAAAATAGACCACAGAGATAATTTTTGACTCCCCCAAAAATACTTTAGAGAGTTAGTATATTGTATATAAAAGAATGATGGAGGACATTCTGGACACAATTAGCATTTTAACTGGATCATAAGATTCATGTAATGAGGCTGTTAATATGCATCCTGAATCCTCAAGTCTCTGATCCCACATGTTTTAGATGAGAGCTGAGAATTTAAGACTTTAATTCTAGGGAATTTTCAGTCCAAAATGGAGCCTGCGAATATGTATTTGCTTTTATTTTGCAGAAATGTTTAAATATATGCAAAACAGAAAAGAGTATCACTACTCAATTATCAATTCATGAATATTCTTGGTTCAACCGTATTTCCTCATCCTCCCTCCTCCATTACTCAAAGAACATCTTAGATGTCACATCATATTATCTGAATATATTTCAGTGGGTATCTCTAAATGATGTCATACCACAATGTCATTATCACAAATAAATCAACATTAGGAATTTGTATTTTTAATGTGTCAGAACAATGTCAATGATGCAGAAATACTGAGATAGAAGAACTAATCAAAGTTTTGGTGTGTAATTCTTACATGATGTGTGGGTTTCTGTGTATATGATTACTTCTGCTTTCAGGAGAGCATATTTGAATTATGCCAAGTGTATAGTTAGTCATGTCCTGAAACATCAATTATATAAGCTGACTTCTGGTAATTATAAATTTTACTTAATGGATTTATATCTTTCACCATCTTGATGAGTTCTGCTCTAATGAACTTAATATACATAAAGTCCCACTGAGGGAGAATAATAATCTTCAAACTTTACCAGAAAAGTTTAGGATAGGTCAGCTTGAACCCCTGGTCAATTTGAACCCCTTAATTTTTTATTAGAGTTTCTGTCAATAACCCTAGCATTTTAGTATCATAGCAAGTATCCTTGAACTTCTATGGATTGTAGGAGTTAGTTCTCACTTTCATTCTGCCCCTGTTTCTTACTGTGTCTCTCTCTCATTAGCATCATCAAAAACAATAAAAAATAATCTTATCGTGAACAATAGTTCAGCTTCCAGTCCCCCCCAGCATCTAGGAAGGTGAACTCTAAGGACAATTTTACATTTTCTGCAGTGTCTAGACTCCATCTCTAGCAAGATTTGGTGTTGTGTATGTCACTCCTGCTATAAATGTGGAGAGACCTCAATTATCTTAAATAAAATTGAATCCCAAGTTTATATTTCTTTAGCATTTAATTAAGGCAGAAGTAATATCTGTTAGTGAAACTGATGGCATGGAAATTAGTGGTATAAATCTCATCAGAACTGCATGAACACAAAAATCACAGGAGGTACCTATAAACATCCTCTCACTCTCAGTCTTTAAAACGTCATTCATGACTAGCCTCCGGACAAAGAAAAACAGGCAAAAATAAATTTTGTTTTAAAAAAGGTGATAAACACTCATAGGTTAAATTGGGTTCCCAAGATTATACAAGGCTACCTGATGAGGAAAACATCAGTATTCACCTAGAAAGAATGGCAGGCCCACCAAATTAGCAAGCAGAGAAATTAAATATCAGGAGACAACTTTGCAGAAAAATGACCTTTTAAAACTCCTTTTAAAAAAAAATGTGCTACATAAGGCAAAACTTTAATATTTCTAATATATCTTCATATACTACAAAGCAAGCAAATAGGCAAAATAGTAAAATGGAATTGTTATATGTCATAATAAATACCGATGAATAGATAAGGCAAGCCTAATTGTTTTCAGATGCCAGGTGCATGCTTTGGTGACAATTTTCTAAAATATTTTTTTCTATTCAGTGTGTAGCTGGGTGTGTAGTTCATTAAAACTTGAAAAAAGTTTTGAGAAATCAATAAATTTAATCAAAAGTATAATAAAGTGTTATAAATGTGGTATTCCTAAAAACAACAACAAAAGGTTAAGAAGTATTAGAGATCTTAAACACAAATCTAATGAAATATTTAATGTTATAACATATTGATCTGGGCCAGGCCTTGTAGCATTCATTTGTTTTCCTTATTATCTTTATTCTAAGAGAAGATATTTAAAAAACTGTTTACAAAGCACATTAAGAGAGAATTTAAAAAATAGTGACAAAAATTCATATCTAAATTGACTTTTCTTTTTTATATACCAAGAAGTCATATTTTTCAGAGGACTAGTAATACAAATTTCTATTGTGAAATAGCTACACTATTCAGGTTTTTATTTTGTTTACCCCCCCACTGCTTGATGAAACTACAGATGCTATTGAAATACGGTGTTTTGAAATGATATAATAAATAATTTTTGTTAGTATTTAAAGCTTGACTTTAGGATGTGAGGACAATCCTGGCTGCAGCATCTGTCACCCATTGACAGATGGGTGATTCTGTCACCCAGGGTTGATTTGCCTGATCTCAATGGTTAGGAGGGTGTCCCCTTCCTCCCTCACCTATCTATGTTCATCCCTCCCGAAGCTGCGTGCTCTGTCAAAGAGGACGACCTTCCAACTAGAGGAGAGGACCAGTCTTTGGTCAAGGGTATATAAATACGCTCCCCTACTAGAACCTCCAAACAAGCTCTTAAAGCCTGACTTTAAGGACAAATGGGGAAAAAGCATGGAGCTAGGAGCCAAAATATATTTTCCGTATAGATGATTAATTTCTCAGATGAATTACAAACTGGTAGAACAGGGCCAAACAAGTAGTAGGTTCTCAATAACTATTTACTGAACAAAATTGATTGAAAAATATTTGTTGTTCGAGTTGAATTGAATAAAATTTGTTCAGAACACATTATTTTATGCAAAATTTTCATAAGCAACATATTTTATTACTTTGTTGGATACTATGCATCGACCACTTTTTCAGTCTTTAAGTTTTGGGGATAGACTGAAATGTAGAGACGGGGAAGAGGCCTGTGTTACCCCATGACCTAGGGAACTGAACCCTTTCGAGACCCTATTCCTGAATATTGTTTTGTTTCATGAATTTTTAAGTCGAAATAAGAAAGACATGCTGATAGTGCTAATATTGGTGTAACTGTGCATCAGCTTCCAATCGTGGCTGACTTGACCACAATGGACAGCTTTGTGAGAACAGAAAAGCCAGCCAACCCAGAGACAGGAGTGTGAACCACATCTAAAAGATCACTGTATTACTTTTCTTATGAAAAATTAAATCTTCAATTTTCTTTGGACCTTTAGAAAAACTGAATGACTTGGGTATCAAAAGTGAGCTGTGGAATAGGGTAATGAATTAATCACTTAAGCAATTTTTGTCAGTCCTTCTTTGTTAACATGTTTACAACACACTAGAGAAGAACCTTAAAATGCACCACAAAATACCTAGTAATAAAAATGAGTTGTGTAAAAATGCCAGCTTTTTAAAAACTTGAATACCTGTGATCTATTTATAAGTACAATTAAAATAAGGGGTAGCTTCTTTCAAAGAATGTTTTCATTTTTTTCTCTGATTAAAAAAGAGAGAGATTTAACAAGCTTATACAACCAGACACATACCTATAACTATTCTTTGAAGTTTTGAATTATTGGTGTTCTCTGTTTTATTCCCATCCATTTTATTGAAGATCATGTTAAATTCTTTATTATGACCATAATTTTACATTCCCTCATTTCTCCTGGTGTGAAGCAGCAATTAAGGTGTGTCACTTGTATATTTCTCAGATAATAATCTTAAAATCTCGGTGTTCTAGTGAGCCTTGACCTCTAAGCCTCCTCTCATGTACATTAAGCTCATTTATATAAAACTGCCATTATCTGTAGTTTTTACACAGCCTGACAGGTGACTGTCTGATTTATATAGCAAGTACAGTTAAATTACTCATGAGGGGGACTAACAGTCAGGTTTATTATTTCCTAAAAATTATAAAATGAGAATATATCAGTAAAAGTGAGAAGTTGAGAAGTTGAAAGTAAAGTAGGAAAAAGAAATACACCTCCTATGCCTCCTCAAACAAAATGATGATGTTGCAAAGAGCCCAACCTTGCTGAAATAGCATTTCATCACACAGTGAAGTACTGATGTTGCAGCCTTCCAAAGTTCTGCATAAATATTGTGCTGCTTTCTACTTCATCGACCTCTGTTGGTTATCTAAATCATTCCAGTTGGACCCAAACACACAGGATCAACTGGTAAAGGTTATAATTTTTGTCCTTTGCTACATTTTCTTAGTGACACCTGCTTCTTCTAGCTTTATCCAGTGGATCTGTCTTCTCATTCATCTTTCATCTTATTTATCATAATTTTTTCATAATCTCATATATTTTTTACATTCTACCCCAAAAGACAGTGACCATTGATTACCCACAAAAATTATGAACTTTGTCTAAATAAAATTTGATAAAATTCCTAAATTCTATCAACACTTTCATCTACAATATAGGCATATGTATTTACCTTAGGTAGTCATTCAGGCTTCTAACATCATTTTTAGCAGGATGTAAAAAAAATCTATAGTTCACTTCAAGTATAATAAAAATATTTCCACCAGAATTTTCATCACTGTAATTTTCCTGTGATTTTCAAAGTGTAGCGTGCATTGGAGTCACTAAGAGAGCTTAGTAAAACAGTGATTGTGGGGCTTTGATGCTAAAGTTTCTGAATTCAGAAGAATTGAAGTGAAATCTGTGATTTGTAGGTTTCTAGATGGTGCTGAGACCAAACTGAGAACCACTGGTTTAGTCCTAAATGACTACTTAGATCATTTATACCACTGATAAGAGCAGATACAAGAGTTATGTTGAAAGCTAAACTTCAAGTTTTCAGTAGTCAATGTGAATAGCACTGGGCCTGCCCAGAAATTCAAATGTTATGGTTGCCTCCAGAAATTAAACTGTTATTTAAGACTCTTTGATTCCAAACCTTAAAAAACAACTTAATTACTCTCTTTTGACTGACATGGGCAGATGTTATTGTTATTACCTTGATAAAAGATTATTTTGACAACTTACTAGGTGTTTTATGTCCTTAATATATGCAATATTACTTTAAATTAAGGGCTTGATAGTCACCTGCAATTATAAAATAGTTATATTGTGTTGGCATGGGCAAGAGTTACTGTTTAATTATAGAATGCTGTCCTTCCAGATTTATTAATCTCTATTATAGATGGCAGTACTAAAACTATCCTTGGTGTTATACAGTTATCTTGGCACCTGTTATAGCTAAATATGATTTTAAAATATTACACTGTGAAATACTATAAAATAAATTGTGAAACAAAAGGTCAATTTCTCCTAGAGGCAGATTCTGCCTTTATTGTCCATTTTGAATACATTTATGTGTGACTTATATTCTTATTGACCACATGAAGTTTATTCCTAGAGAATATTTCAAAAAATAATTTTACCTTAGAGATTTTCAAGAAAAGATATTAATACAATCAATGCTTATGTTTTCATTTAATTAAATTTCGCCAGAAAATCATGAACACAAGTTAAGTTTTGGAAGCAAATACAATCATGGACTTATTCATAAACATTTTCTATTTTTCATTTGTGCAGTTTTAGTCATTATTCCAGGTGGTACTCTTTCTGGAATTTTTTTCCCACAATGTGGAAAATAGAAAATTTGATGTTATAGCCAATTTTATTTAAAAGATTATAAACTTGGCCCTGGCTGGTGTAGCTCAGTGGATTGAGCATGGGCCTGAGAATCAAGGACTGTGGTTCAATTCCCAGTCAGGGCACATGCCTGGGTTGCAGGTCAGTTCCCAGTGGGGGATGCAACAGGGGCAACCATACATTGATATTTCTCTCCTTCTCTCCTCCCTTCCCCTCTAAAGATAAATAAATAAAATATTTTTTAAAAGATTATAAATTTGTTGCCAATATAAGAAATTTATCCTCCACTTCCCACATGGGAAACAACCCATTCAAGTAGATTGAAAACTTCACCACCTAATTGAAGACAAGGCTATGTTCCTTCGTATAATTAACTTCAAGTTTTGGAAAACTTGACATATTGGCAAAATAAAAATTAGCATGTGACATCTAACTCTCTCTCTCTGTATATATATATAGATCTATATCTATAGGTATAAATATATCTATAAATATAGATATATCTATATCTAGATATATCTATAGATAATATACATATGTACATATTTCTATATATGTACATATATGTACATATAAATAAATATGCTATAAATGTATATACAATTTGTTTTATATACCAAATATATTAAATTTAGAAAGTCAACCACTTTTGTTTTAAGCAGAGGCATTTTTAATTTTTTTAAATTTTCACAGAAATTGGGGGGTTTGTATTACCATTTATTTCGGTCAATATTGTGTGTATATAGGCAGTTATTTTACTATACCTGCCATGATTACTTTTGTATTTGTTATATCTATAGACAAGTAAAAATTGAGAAATAGAACAGTTACTTTAAGGTGCTGATATGCAAGACCCCCCTTCAGTGGGATCAGGAACAAAAGCAGACAGTGACAATTCCTGGATGAGGATAAGGGAATGATCAGTACATCAGAGAGCATTCGAAGATGCACAGGCAAAGGAAATTAGAAAGAATGTGAGAAAGCAAAAAGAATTCACCAATATAAAGATAATATATGACCATTAACAGTAACATTTCAAAACAAAGCCAGCAGGGTTAGAGCTCTACAAGTGGAATGAGTAAAGGTATTATATTTGACCACTTATTCCCATATTTGGAAGCAAAAGAAAAAGACTGAAAATCAAGGGTTCAGAGTTGAGATCAGAAATCAGGGATTGGTGAAGACAAGGAGGAAAACTGTGTGGATCAAAGACTTAAAACTATCTTTTTAAGATAGAGATGCCCAACTGTGGTTAGAGGCATAGCTTAAAAAGTGTCTTTTATTCCACTGAGCATGGATGGAATGAAATGTTGCTAATTGATTTCTAACAAAAATATAGCATTCACGTGATAGGCATCTTAATTTATTCCTAAAATAAAAAGATACTTAGAAGGAAATCAAGTACAGGGTTTCAGTAAATCCTGTGACCTTGCAGATGGCCTTGATTTTATTATTTTGAATTGGCTGACTATAATCTGCAGTTTTTTTTATCATAATTCAAATGTTGTAGAATATGATCTTTGGATATATTTTCACCATAACATATATGTGTAATAGGTTATATTATGTCTTAGAGACAGCAATGATCTTGCATCAATATCATTTTTTATAACATATATCTCACAGTTTCGTCAAAAATTGTTTTTATTATCTAATAATTTTTAAGAAAGTTACACAACACCATAGAAAGCTTAATGTCCTACATTCTTTTTTCCTCCCTCCTTTGATAAATCCATTGTCTACCATATGCAGTCACCTGGTAACTGTTTAAAATAAATGCCACTGTAAACAAGTGAAGCATAAAAAGGTTAAAATTATAAAGATGTGAGTTCCAGGTAATTAACTTTATATATCCCTAAGACTTCTCTAGGAAGGGCAGAGATAATTTAAAGAAACTACTGCTAATTGTAATGAAAAGTGAGTGAGATTTGAAAAGATATTTTCTTTAAGAAATATCTTATATATGGAAATCCTTACTAGAAATAAGAGCTATGTTCTATGTTGGAACAACAGGAAAGTAGAATGTTGATTTAAAATAGTAAAAAAGTTTTCTTATTGTCTAAAACTGATACCACCTAACACCTTCCTCTACTGTAGAACAACCCCACAACTAGAACCATTCTTCGAAGTATGTTGCCAAAGTTATTTAATTTTTAATATAGCATGATACTATTTATTTTTAGCTCTATTGGGAGAGATGAGAGACAATTTAAAATAAATCTTTATGTAAAGCATATTAAAGTTGTAGCCATCTTAATATCAATATACTTAAGTTCATCATGTAAACAAGGAATGATTTTATTAACGGAACATGCTGCTGTGTTATAAAATCTGAAGTTTAAAATATAAGATTGGGCCTGAAAAAAGCTGCTCAACGTGCCCAGCTATTTTAATTTTTATTTTTTATAATCTATACTTATATATATTATTAAAGTAATATTTCATATCAATATTTTATTTTTGATTTATTAATTTTGTTCACTTGCTATTCACTAATACTTGTTAGCAGAGTACTGATAGGATTATATTTAGTTAAGAAAGCTAGAAATAAGTTGTGTCTTAATATATAGAAAGAGGACATAAATGTATAATTATTGAGATTTAACAAGTGAATGCAAAACCTATGAAGGAGGTAGGTTGAAATGAGTCTACAACTAAGAGAATGTATTGCAAATTTTCAAAGTAAGAAAGAGAACATGGAATATTCTGAGAAAATAGAATAATATGAGAAAATGTAAATAGGTGAAAATTAATTCATTTTAAAATGTATATGCAGTCAACATGTTGCCAACCTCCCCAGACTATACAAGGTGAAATGATTTTGACACTCATGCCCAAAATATAGTTCTATGTTGACAAAAAAATTCAACTTCCTTTCATACCACCATCTTTTCAAAATGATGTCAACTGTATTTTACCTCAGTAACAGTTCAGTGGTTCCCAAGATGACAGTGTCTCAGTGGTGCTTTTTCGTTAAGTCGGGTTACTCAGTCTTACTTTTTCCCCCAGCACTTTAATACCATGATCTCTTGGGCTGCCAATTTACTATGTTGGTAGTGAAGTATGAGAGAGGAGCAAATTTATCGCTTCCTATAGCTTGAACTTCAACTAGGATGGTCTTCAACTATGTACCACAATACAAGTTCATCAATACTAGTTTTTTAGAAGATGTTATTAAATGTTCATGAATATTGAAAGAGAATTGCAACAAATGAAAGAAATATACTATAGACTAGGGATCATAGTAGGGTTCACTGACTAGGCAATTGTTAAAAATTATGTCAGAGCTCAAATCAATTATTATAGATTCTGAATGAATGTAAGTTGAGTTTCACTTTCTAATATAATATTTTAAATAATAATAGTAGAACAAATTGTATAAGGTTGTTGTAGGTATTAAATTAGTTCATTTATAAAACATTTAAATCAAGGACTCACAAATAACAAGTTCTATGTAAGTATTAACTATTATTATTTTATTTTTGTTATTATCTTAGTATCCCATCATGTATATCCTGACAGTGTCCACATTTATTTCTTCAATTTGGGCTTCTCACATGAACTTCGGACCTATATATTCAAGTCTCTCTTTGATATCTCTGGTAGATGTCTAATGAACATTTCAAATTAGATGTCTATAGTTATATCCATTTCTGGCAATAGATGTTATATCTTTCCAATGCTCAAGTCATAAAGCCTGGTGTTTTCTGAGGATTTCTATATATTTCTCTCACTCCATCATCCTTAGCAGTATCTGGCTAAATCTACCCCCCAAAATGGGTTAACCTAAATTATTTATTGCCTATGTCTAAGGCACAGTTCTTATATTTTAATAGCCTATAACTGGCTCACTATTTTTGTCCTACTCTCCTTATTTTATTTCCAGATAGCCATAAAGGCAATCCTTTTAAAACACAATTCAATTGTATTGTAACTCAATTCAAAATTTGTCAGTGGTTTTCCATATAATTAGATAAAATTCCTTGTTTTTAAAATGACTAATATTTTCCCCTCTTATCTGACTTCATGAATCTCCATTGAATCTTGTCAAATAACTTCAATACTAACAAAGAGCTACTGCTATATTTCTATTTTAATATATCTTCCCTGTGATAGAGTAGCCAGGTAAAATATGGAACTCCCAGTGAAATTTGAATTTCACATAAACATTTTTCTTTAGTATAATTACAATCATTTAGCATAGTATTGCATGAGGCATACACTAAACAACATTATTTGTTGTTTATCTTAAATTCATTTTACAGGATGCTCTTTATTTTTATTTGAAGAAATGGACAGTGCCATTCCCAAGCTAAAATTTTACTAATAACCTCACCAGCTTTCCATATCCTTGAGAGAGAAAGTCTTATCAAATATGTTACCACCAGAGAACACGGCTCATTGTGCTTCTAAGCCACAGTCCTAGTTGCCTTGCCACTCGCCACGTGGCCATGTCATCAGGCTAACGTGATGACAAGGAAACCTCCTAATCTCAGTGGTTTAAAACAGCTCCAGGTTACTTTTACTTGTGCTTCATTGCACCGCCAGGTCAGAGAAAGGACACTTCTCTTTGTTGTGCCCCACCCTCTCTCCCCAATCTTGTTTTCTACTTTCAGATATGAGAGACAATGACTATCTTAAAATTGGTGTGTGCATTTTTCTTTTGTATGTTTACACTTTTATTATCTATTCACAGATCCATTAAAATGTGGTAATATTTATTTTCTTAATTTGCTTAAATGATATTGGAATGTGTCTACTGCAACTTGCTTTCTTTACTCATCATTATTTCTTTGTGATTTATCAGTTTATAGATTTCTATAGTATGAATATATATATAGTCTGCCCATTTTCTTATTTTGGAGTAAAGTTTTCAAATCTTTCATTGACTTCAAAAATGCTGCAATATCAATTCTTATATAGCTTATATTGTGTACAAGTGCAAGAGTTTTTCTAAGATAAACAGCTGTGGAACTTCTCAGTGGTAGAGTATATACATTAAGTGTATTCCATGCTATCAGTTCACTGTTCTAATTGCTGATTACTTATCTAATCACATTATCAATAATCATCTGGTATTCAAAATTGTAATTGTTGCCAATATGATTGAAATGGAATTGTTTTTTATTGGTATCTTAATTTGCCGTGTTTTTATAATTTGTGTGTTCTGGACACAAAGTCATTGCTAATGTACTATGATAGTATTTTTCCCACCTCTTCTTCATTTTCACCTTGGTTTTGACATTATTTCATATCGGGAAGTTTGCATTTGAACATCATCAAAAGTATCAGTTTGTGTTTTTATGATTTTTTTGTATCTGAGAAGAATTCTACATATTTCAAGTATGCAATATGATATTATTAGTTATAATCATCAAGCTATAATTAGATCCTCAGAATATATTTAATATGTAATGGAACATTTGTATTCCAGGACCAATATCTCCCCATTTTCCTCACCCCTCAATCCTGGCAACCACCACTACTTCTGGGAGGGTTTTGTTTTTTGTGTTGTTTGGTTTTAGGTTCCATAAATAAGTGATTCTATACATTATTTGTCTTTCTCTGGCTCATGTTAGTTGGCACACTGCTCTCAAGGCCCACCCATGTCATCACAAGTCACAGCATTTCCTTCTTTTCTAATGCTGAAAAAAGGTCAGCTCTGATATTGACTATTTTCTTCCTTCTGCTAACTGGGCTTAATTTGTTATTTTTTAGTTTTATGAAGCATAAAGTTGTTTTTTTTTTAGATCTTTCTTTCTTAAATTAGGTGTTTATTGCTATAAACTTCTGTGTCAGAATTGCTTTTGCTGCATGGTGTAAGTCTTCGAATGTGGTACTCCCAATTTCATTTGTCTCAAGGTATTTTTTATTTCTTTTTAATTTCTGCTCTGATCCTTTGATTATTCAGGAGAGTATTGTTTGATTTCCACATATTTGTGAATTTCTCCAATTTTGTTCCTGTTATTGAGTTTTGAGTTTTGTACCATTGTAGTTGGAACAAAAATTTGGCATAATTTATCCCTGAGAATGTTCAGTTACTGCTTGAACAGAGTATCTATTCAGTTACTGTTTTTATGGAATGCTTTGTCTTTTCTGTTAGGTGTATTTGGTCTAAAGTGTAGTTCAAGTTAATTATTTTAATATTGATTTTCTGTCTGGATAATCTTTCCAGTGTTGAAAGTGGAGTATTAAAGTCTCCTACTATTAGTGTATTGCTGTCTCTCTGTGCTTCAGATCTGTTCTTTGTGATTATTATACATTTACATAAAGTATCTTGTAGATATATCTCTGTTAAGCCAGCAATTTTTAACCTTTTTTATCTTACAGCATACATAAACTAATTACTAAAGTTCTACAGCATACCAAAAATATTTTTGCCACTCTGACAAAAATAGGAATAATTTTGATTGATTTACAAAATAATAATAGTCATTATTACCTATTCTTTTTGCTGCAAAGTGACTTTTTAAATGATCTGCTGCTGCCCTGGCCAATGTGGCCCAGTTGGTTGGAGCATTGTTCTGTAAGCTGAAAGGTGGTAGGTTTGATCCCCTGTTGGGGCTCATTCAGGAGGTAACTGAAAGATGTTTCTCTCTCACATAGATATCTCTCTTCCTTTCTATCTCTTTATCTCTCCCCCCCTTTATCTCCCTCTAAAAGCAACAAAAAACTGTCCTCAAATGAGAATAAATATTTAAAAATGTATAAATATACATAAGTAACAAATTAATGAAATAAAATAAATAAAAACCAGGTGCCTGGATTTGTATATAAGGATTTCTGATACCAAGAATTAACCAATCAGGTGCAACTTTATTATGTGAGGTGACCAATAAGATGCACCTCCATCATAAGACATATGACAGAGCATTCACATCTGGCAGCTATTGTTGTGTTGGCTGTTGTCTTTTTATTTAACAATCTAAGTACAGTCTAGGGCACTGATTTAAGGAAAATAGATCAGTGCCCTAGACTAAATAGTCGGGTATCGCGTGTTTTAAAAATTCTTGTGGCGCACTAGTTGAAAATCACTGTTTCAAGCTGATTATAATTTATATTCAATTGCATACAAAAACTCTACCCTTTTACTCTCCCATCACATTTTATGTCACAATTAACATCTTTTTATATTGATATCCATTAAACAAGTTATTGTTGTGATAGTTATTTTTAATACTCTAACCTTTTATCTTTTACATTACAGTGATTCAGATACCACCATTACAGTTTGAGGGTATTTTGAATTTGACTATATATTTACCTTTGCCAGTGAGATTTATACTTTCACATGTTTTTTTGTTACTAATTAGCATTCTTTCATTTCAGGTTAAAGAATCTTATTGGAAGTTCTTATAAGGCAGGCCCAGTGTTAGTAAACTCCCTCAGCTTTTATGCGTCTGGGAAAATCTGCTTCTTCCTCACTTTTGAAGAACTTTGCCCTTTTTAACCATTTGGTTGGCAGTTTTTTTTTCTTTTCAGTACAGTGAATGTCTCATCCTACTTTCTCCCATTCTGCAACATTTTTCCTGAGACATCCGTGGACAGTGTATGGGAGTGAGTGGCCTTGTTTTTTTTTTTCCCCCTCTTAATTGTGTTATCCTCTCTGTCTTCAATTTTGGACAGTTTTATTGTAATGTATTTCAGCGAAGTTCTCTTGGAATCAGAATAGAGATCAAAGAGCTTCATGTACCTGTATGTTCATATCAATTCCTAAATTCGGGGAATTTTCAGGCAGTATTTCTTTAAATAAGCTTTTGGGACCTTTCTCTTCTTCTGGGCCTTTCATAATGCAGAGATTGCTTTGATTGGCAGTATCCTAAAATTGATGTTGGTTTTCTTCATTCTTTTTACTTATCTATGTATTTATTTATGTACGTATGTACTTATGTATCCTTCTCTGACTGGATGATTGAAATGACTCATCTTTGTGTAAATGGATTCTCTTCCCGTTGTTAAAGTTTGTTGTTTTGCTTTCTATCACATTGTCCATCTCATTAATTGTATTCTTCACCTCCAGAATTTCTCTGTGGTTCTTTTCTTTTCTTTATAATTTCTCTCTCTCCTTTGAATTTCTAGTTTTGTTGGTGTATTGTCTTCCTGATTTCATTGAATTGCCTGTGCTTTTTTTGTAGTTATTCACCTTTCTTAGAAAAAATTATTTTGATTTTTTTGGCAACTTATACATCTCCATTGGTTTGGGATCCATTAATGGAAATAGTTTTCCAGTAGTCTTTTGGTGATGCTGTTCCCTTGATTGTGTGTGTGTGCGTGTTTCTTGTAGCCTTATGTTGATGTTTGTGCATTTGATGGAGCAATCATCTCTTCCAGACTTAAGACTGGTTTTAGTGGGGGGAAGCCTCCACCTGCAGGTGGTTCTGAGAGAACTTGTGGGTGAACTGCTCCAGGTCTAGCCCCAGAGAAGGCCCAGTGGCATAATCTCCATGCAGTCACATTAGCTGAGGTCTGCAATAAATAATATTGCAGCTTTTTAATGACAAACACCATGGTTGTCTGTAGCAGTAGTGAAGGCCCTTGGGGTCTTTGGTGGTAAAGACTGGTGATGATCACCTGATCTTTTTTCTTCCATGGAGCATGTCATGGCAGAGGGGATTCTTCTTGGCTTTAGGTTCAGTATACAGGCCCACTTGTAGTGATGGTCAAACTGATTCTGATGTTTCATACCTGTGCTGCAACTATAGAGCCAGGGACAGGAACACAGGCACTCGCAGAGTGACTACAGCCCTGGGCTTCTGAGTGCTGCTGGTTAGTTCACAGCAGTGGGGAATGTTGAGTGCCTGAGTCATGGACATGCGCAGAGTAGACATGGACCTGGGACTGGTACATGGGTGCTCATGGAGTAACAGTGATTCCAAGCTCAAGGGTGTTGGCTAGCCACAACAGCAATTATGCGTGAGATGTGCCAAGTGGCCACAAAGCCAGGGTGTGTGTTGTGGGCACATATAGAATGACAGCCATCTGGGATTATGGGTTCTGACCATCCTGCAGCAGATTTGGCTCTGGTGCCTGAAACACAGGTACATGGGAAACAGCTGCAGGCCCAGAGTCTGGAGCACAAATGTAGAGTAACTGCAGGGCCAGAGTGTGAAGCATTTGTGTGTACAGAGGGACCTTGTGGTCAGGATCTGAGGTCAGGCACATGGGCTCTGGGCCATATGCAAGGCAGTGGGGGCTGGCAGCCCTGACCCAAGGCAACACAATCTCAGCTCTGCTTGAGGGAAGTGCAGTAGCATCTCCTTCCCAAGGGGTTTTTGGCAGCTACGGCTGCTGGTTACCTCAGGGGCAAAGCTGTTCCAAGTCCTCTCTGGAGCAGGCTGTGGAGGTATGCACTGACAAACCCTATAGGGTTCTCTTCTGTGAGGGCTGCTGGGAGTCCTTGGCTGTTGTGAATGCTCTTGAAGGCCTCCACAGAGCAGGCCATGGGAGCAAAGTCGCACCTGCCACAGGGCTGATAGAGTCCTTACCCTTCTTTTCTGTTTCTTGCTATTTCTTATGTTTCAGTTATGGCATCTCCTCAGGAATAATTTCTGTGGGGTTATCCTCTGTTTTTTTTTCTCCATTATGTTGCTGTAGACTCTTAATTATATCCTGGAGCCCTCTAAGGGCTATTTTCACTTGTGAATAGCTGTATAATTGTTTTTTTCCCTTTGTTTGGCTTTATTTTGTTTTTGGTCAGGAAGATGAAGTCTGGTATCTCATACTTTACTTTCTTGCTAATGTCAATACATATATTTCAAAATAAGAAAAAACTATTTTGGTTGCTTCTTAGTGTTAGTTGTTAGTGTTTATTTTGTTCCTAACTGATTATTGCAGAGTCATATAGAAAGGAACATTGACAACTCTTAAATGTTCATTTTTTACCAAACTTGCTGATGTCTCTTTTATGCTGTAATGGTTCTTAGCTTCTCTTATACATTCTATGTAGTAAACTTCATTACCTATAAGTAGGGAGATTTTTAAACTGTGTTATCTTTATTACATTTTTCATTACCATTTTGATACATGTCTCTTTTTCTTTTTATGACTTTGATCCATAGCACTGAATTGTTTGTAAAGATCACATGTTACAGTCATCTTTACTGTGTTCTTTATTTTAGAGGGAGTGTTCATAATATTTAATCACTATGTTATTTATTATGTGTTTTTATAAATACTTTAAAGGCACTTATTAAAGTCCATTTATTTCTAATTTGCTAAGATTTTTTTTTATGATGAACAAATGTTAAATGAAAGCTGTTCCTGTATTTATTAAGAATGTTTATGGACTAGTCCCTCTGTGAATATGATGAAATATATTAAAACATTGTATGATATTAAAACACCAGTCATCACAGAAATAAAGGGTGTGTGCTTATGATGACTTTCTACACACATATGTATGCATACATGTGCACATTATTATGTTAAGTGTTTTATTTTATTAACTTTCTATTTATGAACTGGAAGGAATTTGGCCTATAATTTCTTTTTCTTCAGGTTTAGAATCAAAGATATGCATGTATATTTAAAAATGTCAGTGCATAATGCTGGCTTCTTATCATGTCCCAAACCTTCTTCTGGGCTCTGTAGATACATTAGTGAATATAAAACAGAAAACAGTCCTTGCTTTCCAGGAGCTCATATCGTAATGAAATAGACACAATAGACTTCACTGAGAATGTGACATTCAAATAATGAGTAGAGAAAGAAGGAAAAGGATGATCCCAGAGGAAATAGCCAGTACACAGCCCAGAGTCAGGAGTATGTTGCTGGTGTGTTCAAATAATGCAAGTAATCAAAATTGAGAGCTCTTGCTTAAAGTGTGGGTTAGCCTCACTTGTCAAACTATAAAGGCCTATATATTTGGAAGGGTAGATATTGACTATTTACTTATTCATGTTGATCTGTGTATGTTAATTTTTTTCTCTTAAAACTCTTCCTGATTCATATTCATTAGATTATTTTTTATAAAAATGTCTTTTATCTATACATTCGAAGTAGGTTGATGAATTGTGCTCATGTCTGTGATGTTTTTAAACCTCTGCTGTACCTGTAGTTATGGACCACTTTTTAGTCATTATTATACATCTTGCTGTCTGTCTCTCCTTTGCCATTTTTAAATAATGTGGCTAAATGCTTATCTATTTGATTTGTATTTTTAGAGAACAGTCTTTTTTTATTGTTCTATTTCCTCTTTTCTCCTTTACTTATTTCTGCCCCTTTATTTTTATTTCCACTTACTTTGTGTGTTTATGCTTCCTGTATAATTTACAGGTTTTTGCTGTATTTGCAACTTTTGCTGTTTTTCTGTGTTCAATAGGTTCCTTTTGTGTTTTCAGCCTCTGCCATATTCAGTAGGTTTGTTCTCTTTTCTGTGACATGTTCACTGTCATTCACTTCTGAGTACAGCATTGTTTCCATTGTGATTTTTCTTTGTATCAGATTTGCATACAAGTGTTTATTTAAGTTTACAAACATTATCTGGTTCTCTTTTCTGAATTCTTTCTAACTATCTTAAATTTGTGTCAGATAGATTTATGATTACCCCACTATATAAAACCTGTCTTATATTTTTGAAACTGTATATATTACTGCACTGATTATTTTAATTTCTAATTTATCTTGTATAGGGGTCCATAGTTATGCTTACTTAAAAACATCCTTTGTGTGACTATTTAATTATTGACAAATAGTCCCCTCTTCCTCAGAATATTTCTTCTCTCATAGCTATCCATTGTTAATAAAAATAGTTTGAAATCATACCAGGGCATATTAAAAAATATTTTCAGGATACTTTCTAATAAAGTTATCATTTGTCCTTCACTGCTTTTTGTAGTTTCTTGTAGGAGTCAGTAATATGATTGCATGTAAATGAGGATTTGGCTTAAAATATTCAAAAATTCTACTTCCTAACTTTATCAAAAATGATTTTCTTTAAAAAGAGTATATTTAAAACATTTTATAACAACAGCCTATCCATTGATTTTTCTTTAGAAATGTATTATTGGCATCAAATTACTGTGTCTGATCGAAATAATTTTAATTTCGATATCAAAGGCCAGAATATTAGTTTAGACCACCATAGCTTTATCTATGCAGTTACAACAGAATATTTCCCCACTGCCGTTGAAACAGTGGCAGTCCAGAATGATGTGATAGCTATGTAATTAATCAAATAATGGGCTACCTAATTGCATCTGAGTGAGCTATAAATAGAAACTATCTGTGGGTAGCTGTAAACAAAATTAAATTTATATTTTCAGTGCGCCTGGGGCCTCAAGTGCTATAAAAATTAGCAAGCATGATTTTATATGATAATTCACATTTCTTTTTTTACTGAGTAGGAGGTCGCTAGCAAGTTTTCATTTTTACATGGGAACAAGAATGGTATAATTTAAAGGGTGATAATGAGATTATGTAGTGGGCAATTGCAAGAGCAAATGATTCTATTTTATTGACTGTGGCCGGAATATTTAAACATCTAAATGTTTAACATCTAAACACACACACACACACATACACATATATACATATACATATAATATATATTTATGATTTTTCTCAGCTTTTCCTTCTAATTAAATTCTTTAAATAAAAAACTGTGTGTATTTGAACTCATATGATATAGGAGGCAATCATAAGAAGGAGAATCTTTGTATTTCATTCATTTGTATTTAAATTTCTTATATATTTACCTATGGTTAAGTAGACTAAAAAAAGAAATTATTAAATAATATTTGCTAAGTACCATACTTGATTAAAAATAAAATATTGTATTCATGGAGAAACATCCAATGATTGTGATAAGGAGAAAAGAATGTGATTGATATCTGATATTTACATGTAAGACCATAATATATGAATGTGAATGAAATATAAACAATTTAAATTATTGTGGTAACTACAGACACATACCATAAATTCAGTTTTAAGAGAGGGGTCAAATTGACATAGGTTGTTATTCTCTTCTCAATTCCTGACTTTGGAAAAATTTAGCTGTTTGCACAGAATTTTTTAATCATTTCAATAGTTAGTTGTCTCTACAATGTGGTGGGCATTTTTTCATTGTAATATTTTAGAAGCAAATATAAACACCAGCCAATTCATATGTACATTTACTGTGAATATTAAGAACTAAAAAATGTATATAATAGCAATATCAAAAATATCAATCTAAAAAAGGTAAGCTTAAAATAGGTTTATTCTTTCTTAAGAAACTAAAAACTCATTGGTGTTTGTTTTAGGATAATCTGTTAACTTTTAGGGATCACTGGAAAATAATTTACATTCACCTTGACTATTCAGTTGTATTGAAAAGATTGCAGACTATAAAATCAAATACTAGGGAAAGAAATTAACTTAACCAAAGACAATGTTAGAAAAAAGTAATATAGACAGAAGTTGGAAATAAATATTATAATAGACATGCATTCAGTTCAACTGTTAATAGAAGGAGGACATGTGCTATGGACCAAATCACATCCGGGCAAAAATCACATTTTGAAGCTGTACCCGCCATTGTGAAGGTATTTGGAGATGGGATATTTAGGAAATAATTAGGTTTAGATGAAGTCATGAGGTGGTGCCCCAATGATGGGATAAGTGTCCTTGTAAGAAGAGGAAGAAAGACCAGAGCTCTTTCTCTCTCTGCTATCATTTGAGGAGCAGTGGAAAGGCAGCCATTTACAAATGAGGACTTGGACCTTTACTAGTTCTCAAATTTACCAGTGCCTTGACCTTGGACTTTCCAGCCTCCAGAACTGTGAGAAGTAAATATCTGTACTTCAAACCATCTAATCTCTGGTATTCTGTTAGAGCAGCTCAAGCTGACAAAATGTAGGTCTTTGCACTAGGGGGTTTGCACTGAGGATTCTATGCAGGTACATTACAAGAGGACTCTTAGCCATTGAAGGGCACTCTGGTGACAGTCTGCCCCATCTTGATGGATATGTTAAGCCAGAAGTTTAAACATATCATTCAATGAAATCTTACAGCGAATCTCTTCACGTGAAGCAGAATCAAATGGAGCTGCTCTGATGAAACAGAAGTGGCCTAGGTCACTGAGAATGTCCCTCGTTCCCAACCACCAAGGCCACAACAAAGAAATGTTAAGTCTTCTCAAAGAATAGTTAGAGAACCACTGTGGTAGGCCACTAATCTCAGGTAGTTGAGATTCAGTACATAGCTTCTGATAAAATCTCTAGACTAAGATTCTCAGGCCACACATATTTAGGTCTAGGTAAATGAGATGCTATATATAAAATGCTATCATTGTATCTAACATAAGTGATGTCATCTGTGAATGATGTGGTCAGACTTCCTCCTACCTCTCTTTTTCCATCTTTCTTTTCCTCTTCCTTTTCTTTTTCCTCTCTGGTATTTTCAATCATGCAAACCTAATTTTTGTTCCTTCTTCTGTCATTTTTTTTAACTATAACTTTAAGACAAGTTTTCTTTAAAAAACATCCTAATTATCTGGCTTTTTATATATAGTGTGAAATTAAACTACCCATCACATAGGTTTTATGTGAGATTTCAGTGAGATGATGATTGTAAATACCAGTACATACTGATTGCACCATGGAATTGGTTGATGATGTTATGCTTTTTGTGACAACATTATCTAGTTAACACGTGATGCAAGCTTTAAGTATTAGCCCATCTGCATGGAACCAAGAGTCACTGGAGAGTCCACCAACCAGTAGGAGACCATCTCCAGACAGAATGCAATTTTACTTCACTAGAAAGTCTCAGCTTCTCTGTACAAGAAGGTTTGTCATTTGTTCAAAAACACAGGCCCTTTATGACCTCACTCCTGACTACTGTTGTGACCTTATCTCCTGTGATTCTTCTGTCGTGCTTCTTCCCACTCAAGCTACACTTCTTTCTGTCCCCCAAGCTTGGCATGTGTATTTCCTCTAAAGCCCTCTGTATGACATTTCCTCTGTTTTCCACTCTTGTTCAGGGTATCCCATGGCTATTTCTCTTACTTCTTTCAGAAGTTTCTCAGATATTAACTTTGCAAAATGCTTTTTATAACTATGTAAAATTCTCTCATTTTGCAGAACTCCCTTCACCTCTTATATTCTTTTATTTTTCCTGTAACATCTTACTTCATGTGTGTTTGCTTTTGTGTTTGTTATTTTCTGATTTCACTCACACATTTTTAACATGAACTTTTAAAATATATTTTATTGATTATGCCATTACAGTTGTTCTATTTCTCCCCTTCATTCCCCTCTACCCTGCACACCCCTCCCCCACCATTCCCCCCCTTCAGTTTATGACCACGTGTCTCAAGTCCTTTAGGTTCTGTATTTCCCATACTAATCTTGCCCTCCCCCTATCTATTTTCTACCTATCATCTATGCTACTTATTTTCTGTACCTTCTCCCCCCTTCTCTTTCTCCCACTCCCCTGTTGCTAACCCTCCATGTGATCTTCATTTCTATGGTTCACTCCTGATCTAGCTGTCCTCTTAGTTTGCTTTTGTTTTAGGTGTGGTTGTTAATAACTGCGAGTTTTCTGTCCTTTCACTGTTCATATTTTTTATCTTCTTTTTCTTAGATAAGTCCCTTTAACATTTCATATAATAAGGACTTGGTGATGATGAACTCCTTGAATTTGATCTTATCTGAGAAGCACTTTATCTGTCCTTCCATTCTAAATGAAAGCTTTGCTGAATAGAGCAATCTTGGATATAGGTCTTTAGATTTCATGACTTGGAATACCTCTTTCAAGCCCCTCCTTGCCTGTAAGGTCTCTTTTGAGAAATCTGCTGACAGTCTGATGGGAACTCCTTTGTAGGACAGGTGACTGTCCCCTTATCTCTTGCTGCTTCTAGGATTCTCTCCTTCATTTTAATCTTGGCTAATGCAATTATTATGTGCCTTGGTGTGTTCCTTCTTGGATCCAACTTCTTTGGGACTCTCTGAGCTTCCTGGATTTCCTGGAAGTCTATTTCCTTTGCCAGATTGGGGAACTTCTCATTTATGATTTGTTCAAATAAGTTTTCCACCCGTGGCTGTTCCTCTTCCCCTTCTGGTACCCCTATAATTCAGATGTTGGAGTGTTTAAAGATGTCCTGAAGGTTCCTAAGCCTCTCCTCATTTTTTTGAATTCTTGTTTCTTCATCCTTTTCTGTCTGGTCATTTTTCTTACTTCTGGTCCATTTCTTTGATTTGAGTCCCAGTTTCCTTTCCATTACTATTGGTTTCCTGTGCCTTTCCATTCATTTTAATTAGTTTAGCCTTCATACGTTCCTCTAATTTGTGACTAAAATCAACCAGTTCTGTGAGGATCCTGATCACCAGTGTTTTGAACTGTGCATCTGAAAGTTTGGCAATTTCTTGTTCACTTAGATTTATGGGCTCTGGGGCTCTAAGTTCTTCTTGAGCCATGTTTTGATCTGTTAGTGCCTGTTATGTATGAGGAGCGAAGCCTTAAGTGTTCACCAGGGCGGGGCCACCCAGGTCGCTGGTTTGTGATGCTGTATGTGGGGGCGGGTCAGAGAGGGACAATAGCGATCCCCTCTGCAGCTTCCTGACACTGGGGCCTGCATGGTCTGTCTTAGTGCTTGCTCCTTCACCGGTTTATCAGCTCTGGAATGTGTGGCTGTGGTCAGCTCTCAGTGGGTCTGCCCGCTACTCCACACCTGGGATCCACCCACAGCTGCTGGCGCACCTGGGTCATGCGCCCAGGTTCGGTCCAGTGGATCTTTCCTGCCCGGCCCAGCTCTGCTGCTGGCTCTGCCCCTCTTACTGGTTTGGCTGAAGGGTTCGTTGTTGTCAGAGTTTTGTGCATTTCAATTTTCTGTGGTTTGGCTGTGTTTTTGTTACTAAAACTTTATTGTTTTTAAACTTGGTTGTGTGAGAAGGCATAGTGCTTCCACCTACACCTCCATCTTGGCGGAAGTCCAACATGAACTGTTCATTAGTGCAAGGCCTACTTTGTTTACTCTTGTAGAACAAGTTCCTAAAAGGGCTTTTGGCACTAAGCAGTCACTAGGTAATTCTGTATTGAGTTAATGATTATTAGGGGAAAAAAAGAGGACAAAGAAAAATCCTTAAACTCTCTGTGAATGGTGTAGAGTGTGACGTATTGTTGTTATTGTTGTTATTAAGCACCACATAAATTAAATCACTGAGGAAAATTAAGTCTATATAAGTTTATTATACTATAAATAGAGCTCCTTTAAAAACAAAAAAAGCAGCAAAGGCATTCTGATTGAAGTTTTAGGAGGAGAAATAGTGCCTTTGTGGCTTTACTCCCTTCCCACACAGATCCCATTTTTCAAGGAATGCCTAAAGCTACTCAGAAAATATTGACACACTTCAAGAAGTAAATTTTATGGCATCAGGAGTAATGACTGTCAAAATTTAGAATGCATTGATTTATTCAGTAGACAATAACCAGACACCTACTAAGTCCTGGGCACCTATTATGTGCTGATTGCTATGGTTGGTACAATTATGGAGATAATCTAAATCCCCTCTCTTACTGGAGTTACTATCTAGGAAGGAACATAAGACCAAATATAAATGATTTTCACCAAGTTATGCTATTACCACCTATTACCATTTGCTAAAATAGATCAAAGATAGAATTTACATTTCTAAGACAAAATGTATGATAATTTGTCAGGTGACGTGTTTTAAAATTACAGGCATAATCATGGCCATGGTCATAATAATGATAATTTATGTAATTTTAAAATGTCTATGGAACATTTTGAATTTTTAAAGTATTTGTGGCTCCCTGTGAGTAAGATCAACTGGTTCTACAGAAATAGTTGGTTGTAGGAGTCTTATTTCTAAAATATAGAAAGTCAACATTGATACATTACACCATATAGTTAGAAGGAAAGAAAACTAAAGAAATTGCAGTAGGCCACTCTTTTAAAGAAAACAGGAAATATCAAAAGGAACATTTTTTGTGGTTCTTAAATCATAATCATCAAATTGTAAAAGTGGAACTTTCTATTGAATTCTTCGCTTTTTCTTGAATTGCCCATGAGATAATACCTGCATACTAAGTAAAAAGCATATTCATAATGCATTTCATTTGGCTTTCAAATAAACATATAAACATAATGCATTTTATTTGGCTTTCAAACAAACAACAGAGCTATTCTGTTGGAGACATTTCTCTAAATGTTGTAATATATAGAAAAAACAACTTAATAAACATCAGGATCAGTAACCTATGTAATTCTTTTCATCTTTTAAAAAATTTTAATGTTTAGAATATCATTGCTTTATGAAAGTGTGTTATTCCCTCTTTACTCTGATTCATTAAATTGTATTTATTGTTCTTTACAAACTTGTTTTGATATACCTCACTAAGTATCCATTTGAGGAAAAGCTCAATTACTTTGTTCAGTAGAAAACACACCCTCTTGAGTAATATTGTTTCTTAAAAACACATATTGGCTTGTTTTCCTTCAGTTTCTCGTTTATCTTCATTTGTTCACCTTCACTGAAAGCTGAGCATATGCTGCCTAACAACAACTTGAGCTAATTGAATATGTTTCTTATATATACTTCAAATTTAATTTTCAGTTGCTCACTTTACTATGAGTTTGATATTGAGAAATGTTCCTGTACTTGCTAGTATAGGAAAAATTACCAAGAGTTCCTTAGATTTAGCCCAGGATATGTTCCAAGGATCTTTGGAAATAAAGTGTCAGGTACTAGATTATATTCAAGGCTGATAGGAGATGAGAGTGTCGGATTCAAGGCAGGTTAGGATATGCTCTTAAAATAAGTTATAGACATTCTTCAACTGATAAATTTGGGAAAATCCTATTAATCGAAGGATAGCTTAAATCGATGATTTCCTTGACCACAAAATTAGTGGTGTTTTTAACTCAGTCAATAAAACATTTGTGATAAGAAGCTAAGGCATGTGTGAAAGATTTCTCTTTTATCCTAGAATCCATCCCAGTGATTCATGTGTTAGACTCCAACAAATAATTTTTCAGTAAATCAGGAACTGAGTTACTAGGGACTAAAATCTCTCATACACAAATGCCTATAGAATTTTCCACTCCCTCCCGGGGGCAATCTGGGAAGCCATGAATAAAAAATGGGAGGGCCTCCTTCAGCCTAAGTCACTATGTCATATCTTGAACTTTGAATAGGAAATAAACACCTGTTAAAATGGGGCACAGAAATTTAGGTATTTATTTTTTAGGCAGAGAACACTAAGTTGATTACCACAGGGTATCTCTTAGATTTATAGGTAGGAAAAAAAGAAACAATGGCAATGAGGCTCATTTCCCATAACTCGTCCACCTCCTTTGATTTTTACTAGATTGGCAACATCGAAAGGCATAAATCAATGGTCACCCTGGCTTGTGGCTTAGAGGAGTGGAGCTTGTTCTGAAAATCCACATCCTGACAGGATTAATGTAGGAACTGTTCTCAGGCCAATATCCAACGTTCTGAGAAGATGAACATCATACAAAACACAACAATAAAAAATGCATACCCTGGCCAGATAGCTCAGTTGGTTGGTGCATCGTCCTGATATACCAGTCAGGTTCAATCCCTAGATGGTGCACATGCAAAAAGCAACCAATAAATGCATAAATGGGTAGAATGGCAAATTGTTGTTTCTCTCCCTCTTTCTTCCTCCATTCTTCACTCTCTCTGAAAAAAAAAACTGCACCAAGATCTTGGTCTGTTCCTGAATCCTCCAGAGGTGTCCAACCTGCAGCCCATAGGCCACATCTAGCCCAGGAAGGCTATGAATGTGGCCCAACTCAAAATCATAGTTTACTTAAAATATTATGAGATTTTTTTGTGATTCCATGCCACAGTGCATTTAATGTGTGGCCCAAGATTACTCTTTAATGTGTGGCCCATAGTGCATTTAATGTGTGGCCAGAGATGCCAAAAGTTTGGACACCCCCTGGATTTGTCTCTTGTCTGTAAAAGAAGAATTGCCTTTTCACCAATTTCTGTCCTGCCCAAAAGTGTTAAATCAAGACCAGGGTAATGAAAGGGGAAGGGATATATTATTGTCATTGACATATGGACTCATAAAACCCACAATGAAAAGAGTAGGTAAGTGACTTTGATTTGTCTGATAAATAACTTTAAATAAAAAGAAAACTTAAACAGTTGACCATACTGTCTAGGTGGAAAGTATTTCAACACCATGCTATTTCTTGTTTTATTTCCTCAATTATATATATTATGATTATGTGGAAGGAAATAACATTTCTTGACATCTCACCAAAAAAAAAAAAGTTTTTTTTTGTTACATACAGGGTCCGGAATAAATAATGCCCCTTTTTATTAAAAAATATTTTATTACGAAATCTTAAGCATGTAATTCTCTAATATAACAATATCACAGTCAAGCACACCAAATGGCATTCTAGGTGAAATGTTCAAATTAAAACTATAAATTATTACACCCGTATCATTACCCTGCCAACCACACTGAAGCAGGCACTCCTTGTACAGGATCCTATATTTATACACACACTCATGTAATTTCTCACATACTCATACCTGTTCTTCCATTAATGGATACTATTTTTGTACATATTCACCCTTTTTGTTTTCTGTTCTTCCTTTTCTTCCCCTAGCACTAATCAATATAACTGTAACATTTAATTCTTAATATTCATATAAGATAATGTATAATATCTTTGAGAATAGAATAATTATATGCCTATTTTAAGTATCTTGCTTTAAAAATATTTGTTGAAAATCCCTACAGGTTCTCAAATGCAAATTTAATATACTTTTTAAAAATACTTGCATCCCTTATATCAAAAATTCCAATAAATCTGAACATTTTTATGTGATTTACTTATCTGTGATTTGTCTTGTCAACATAAGAAATGTCCAAACCAGTAGAGAATTTTTATGAGTTTCTTTGAGCTAAACTGACAAAGATTGCTAGAAAATTAAATTTTAATGTATTAAGAAAATGCTCAGGAGAATGTCAGCTTTGCAGTTTATACATTACTATCAAATCAGAAAAAATAAAGGGGTTACATGAAATAGGTAGATTAGGGAGGTGGAAGAAAGCAAAACAGAGAAATTTCTGAGCTTGGGTAAAATGCAAAATGGAGATACAAACACTTCTTTTACATTGGTGAGTACAGGATAGTTAACAACCAACATTAATGGCACATAGAGATGGTATTCCAGGAACAAGATGGGGATGAGGGGTCCCAGCTCTGGTGGGAGAATGTGTCCTGAGGGGTCTGGATAAAGGGGATTACTCCGATGTTTTAAAAGTATCTTGTTCTAGATGCAAAACAAAGAAAGTAGATAGGCTCAGTTAAGGTAAAGATTGACCTTTGTCTACAGAGCTAGCAGCCTAGGACTTGACTACCCACCAGGACCTGCTTTTAGTTAGAAGTTTCATTTCAGACCATCCTGAATAATTACTTTAAGTCTCTAAGTTTGCAAAGTTGACATACAAGCCTCCTCTGAGCTTGTCTGGTTGAGGATGTGGCCCCATTTATGGTCCACAGTTTATTTATAAGTTTGTTGTTTTTCCCAAAAGGGCATTTACTTTTTCTTATCCATATAAAGGGACATTATTATTAAGCTTATATTAGTATTATTATATATATTATGTTTTATTCTATTACATATTTTATGTTTTATAATCTGTAGTTTATTTATTCACTGATTATATTAATAATATATTTATGCTAATGTTTGAACTGTGTAATTGAAAATCTATATATCTTTTAAATAAACATTTGTTATTGTTTTTTAACCAGTGCTTATGAATAAGATTTCACATATTTTACATGTAGGGATCTACATTTTATTCTAAAATTATATTTTTACAGTTTTTATTTAAATGGCTTCTAAATATTTTGTGGGGTTTTTTTTGTCTCTAAAAGTCTAAGAACACAAATGAGTGCTTACATGTTACAAAAGTTAACTATCAAAACCAACAATAGACATCATTATAAACAATAAAACCTAAAGCTATTTAAAAACATAAGAACATAAAAACCAACAGTAAAAGACAGAAAACTGTACTTGAAAAATAATTTTTAAAAAGATGCTAAAAAATAAAAAAGAGGAAAGGGGGAAAAAAACAACAAAGAGATGCCCACTAAAACCATATAAATACTGTTTTCAAAGTTCAAATGTATTTAATATTTTTTGTGCAAATTAAACCTTGGGTATAGAGGCAAAACTTGACAATAATATGATTGTGTATCTGAATATCCAAAATATTTTATGAGAGTAAAAAACAGCTAGTACAATTGGTAAGAGTGACCTTAGGTCAGCAACCCTTGGCTTCATACAAATCAAACACTTAAAAAATGGATAATTGGTTTCTTAGGAAGGGACACGTATATAAATTATAATGGTGACAAACATAATAAAATGTAAAGGGAAAGTTAATCTGACACATGGTAATCTGGTATTCATTGCATATTAAATATTATTTGTCCTCCAGCATTTGTTTATAAGTTTATTGATGTTATTTTATTAAGAAATGCATTATTGTCATTATGTAAGTCATGACCCTTCAAAATAAATTGAAGTACATGGTTCCTCTCTTTTCCACCACCCTTGTCCTTGGATCTTTGGGCGTGGATTTAGCAGCCATGCTTCTGACACTGACACAGAAATGTTATCTCAAAAGCCTTACAATTCTTAGAAAAAATGTTTTAGTCTAGATTAAGATCACATTTATATTTCATACAGAAATAACCATATTTTCATTAATCTGATCTCTCTTCTAGAAAGGACAAAACCTTATTTGTGATAACTTCTTGCCCCTTGACCCAAGAATTTCTGAAAGTGACACAAGAATTGAACATAGAGAATGTGATTGATTCTAGGACTAATTGAGGCCACATCGTACAGCTTCCCCTAGTTTCAGGAAATGCCCAGAGAGGAATCAATTTACCGTAATGTCCTTGTCCATTCTACTCTGGCTTATTTAAATAGCTCACCATATTAATGGCAAGCTGTAAGAATCAAAATTAAATACTATTGAACTTCACTCAGGGATTGCTCTGTTATTCTCCCTGTATTTGCTTCCTGCCTCTTCTCTTATCAGCTCCTCTCTTTCTCCATCTCATGTGTCACTATGTGATAACTAGGTTCCTGATCTAGCACAGCTGGAAATGGTTACATTTACTTCACTCTTACTTTGATTTGACTCTCCTAGCTTTTCATGATGATTTCTTCTCCTCATTATGCTTCCACTGCAAACAAGATACATTCTGAGTCAGAACCCATTCTGGGCCCTGAGGACACAGCTGTAGTTCAATTTTTAGGTGACTTCGGACAGGGCAAGTAGAAGATTTCAGTGCATTGGAAGAGGACAAATGTTGAAAGTAATTTTACTTCCAAAGCTGTGGTGTGTGCAATCAAGAGCTATTAAATGACGTGAAATTGGTTATTTTCTAAAAGTGAAACTTTTAGTCCCCCTGCAACATTCCATTATTGTGACAATTACTTTTAATGTAATTCTAGGTCACTGTCTCTTCAAATGCAGAAGTTCCATAACTTTTCAAGAAGCTTTTATATGATGCAAACATTTTGTAAGATATAAAGTGAATAAGAAAAGTGTTAAAGAATACGTGGCGAAAAGAAAATGTCATTTTAATTTGCTTATATTAGAGAGCACACATTTTTTAGTTCAAGCGGAATTAAGAAATGAATGCTAAATGGAAAATAAAGAGGTTTTAAAATGTTTTATATTAGGATTTTATAATATGGACTATAGTATTAAAATTAGGTTTCATAGTATTATTCACTGGATAAGATTTTGAAAAAATATGACTATTACAGTTATTGAAAAACATTTATCTTTTAATTGTGGGACTATAGTCATATAGTGTATCATTATTTTATTTTATTTATTTATCAATTTTTTATTTTTATTATAAAATATTAAGTACAGAAACAAGTGTTCAAAATATAAATTTAAGGAGTTACCTGTGTTGTTCTCTTTATACATGAAGTACTTTTTTTTGTTTTTTCTTATAATGATTTATTAAGGATTTTTATTTATTTATCTTTAGAGGGGAAGGGAGGAGAGAGGGAGAGAAACATCAATGTGTGGTTGCCTCTCATGTTTCCCACCGGGAACCCAGGCATGTGCCCTGACTGGGAATCAAACCGCAAGCCTCTGGTTCGCAGGCCCGCACTCAATCCACTGAGGTACACCAGCCGGAGCTGCTTTTTTTTCTTTTCTTTAATAGAGAGAGCTCAGTACTTGGCTCTGTTGTGCTTCTGGCTCTGCTGCTAAACCAGTATTTTAATGATGTAATTCAGTTATATTGTAATTCTGCTTGCCCATTAGCAGTCATTTACAATGAAGGTTAGTTTGGGATTATTCCTGAGTTGAAATTGTCACTCAGTCTATTCTGGCAGAAGAAGCAGTGAGTGTTCAGTTTTATAGTCCCTCTATTCTAAGTGGATTATTACCACAATAATATTCACTGTGCTTTTTCTTATAACTATGGTATCTTACTGAATTTTATTCTATAACAAAAATAATGCCTTCCCTTCCTTGACTATCCATTTTTTTATGATTCTGTCAGCAAAACATATAAATTCTGTTTTCAAACAAGAGCAAGACATCAATCTAATTCACTCTTTGACCTTCAACTTCCCCTTGGCTGTACTAGATTTGCTGTATCTAAGCAACCTCGTTTCTAGTTTTTCATCACTGGCAGTAATGGTTCTGAAATACTGGGTAAAAATCAGAGCAAATAAGGATGTCCCCCAAAAAGAAAGAGAATCACTGAGGGACTGTGAATTTACCAGTTTACCAATTACCTTTTACATGTGAAACATCTGATTTTTATTTAAATCTCTAGGCTCTTTTAATATGGCACAGATGTCATCCAATAGGTCAGCACTGGGCTAGAAAGCCTTACGTGCAAAACTGCTTACAGAAGCTATTCCTCAACACTTTCAAATTGATTATCTGAATACATAAATAGGCAAAAATTGGTTTCTTCCTTGCAATGTTTGAAAACAAATGCTCCTTCCATAGGATTTATTTTAAATTAGTGATTAAATATATTTTGTGACATCTCCCTGTAGCTCCATTGATTCACTATAATATCCTAAAATTGGAGATATAGACCCACCATCCATAACATACAAACCAACAAATTTTCTTATTTTACGTAATAGGTCTGTGATGCTTTCAGCAAGCTAAATACTAACAAATGTCACACATGTTGTAACAGTGGCAGATTTGTTTATTATTAGCTCCTTATATGTCCTCCTTTTCCCTAAATAAGAGTTGTTCTATATTTCTGAAAAATAAACAAAAGAGCTTATTATTTTTCACAAGTCCTATCTTCTTTAAGAAGCTTTATCTCATGTCTGGATTTATACTTTTGATGTAATTTAACCTGTCTGTAAAAAAAAATAATATTTTTTTACATTACATTGTTCCTGTGAGGCTCAAATAAAATGAAATACATGATAGGCTGTAAAACTCTGCAGAAATGTGAAGAAGTAGTCACATTACTCAGGTTCACACTTATCATCCAACCCTCTGCCTTCTGAATAACTCAGTAGAAAGTTTATGCCACAGAGGATGCACTATTTTTAATTAACTCTAACATATATCGATCGATCCTGTCTTATATTTTAATCTCCTTGACAAGGGAAATCTTGTCTTTCATCATCCAGAAAATAATCAGTCCACCAGTGATATATATATATATATATATATATATATATATATATATATATATATATATCTTGTGACATCAAGAATGAGAGAGAGTATTTTATTGTGTGACAATTTTGGGGATGTGACTGAAATGGAGATTGTGATCACATACCTTCAGGGAACTTAACATTTTAGTTTAAAAAGATAGAAACTTAAATTTAAGTAAATAAGATAATTTCAGACACTCATATTTCATTAACAGCATAAGGTGTATGACTAATATGAATGTATGAGTGTGAATAAATGAAGGAATTTTCTTAGGTTGAGTGGGCAGGGAAAGCTTCTCTGAGGAAAGGAATTTTGAATTGAGACCTAAGTTATAAGATAGAAGGTTAAAGAAACAGCAAATGCAAAGACCCTGGAAATGGAAACCTTTGGCATATTTTATTAAGAAAAAACAATTGTGTAGAAAACTCCCACTTAACTTCTCCCTTCAGGAATGTTTGGTCTCAGTGCTCTCCTTCCTTGTAATTTAATGGATGACTGAGTGGCAGTAATTCTCATAGTTTATATGCACTCTTTAGATTAATTATATCTGTCATGGTCCAGTGAGAGAAACAGAGCACATGCCATGTAGTTAAATGAAAAAAAAAAAATGCGTACGGGGAGCTACTTTAGTTACAAATGGATTGGAAGTGAAATAGAGGATGGGAAACCAACTCCAAAATAAGCAACATCAGGAAGTGTATAATCTGAATCATTCTCCCTCAGTTTTCAGTCAAGAATCTACACTATCCCTTGAATATCTGTCCATGCTAATATACTGAAGGAGACACCAAAATGAAAAAGGTGTAGTACCTGTGCTCAAAGATCTGAGGGTCTAGTTTAAGAAATAAAGTATGTATGGGTGATTGGGAATTAGCGATATGTTCTATAAGTATCCAGAGGAAGAAAGGATCAGTTCCAGCTGGAGATTCAGGAAAAGACCTCAAAAGAGAGGTGGCATTTGAGCAGATGCTTGAACTATTTTGATATTTGGAGATGTACAAAGTAGTAGAGTTGGGGCAGTACATAATTTATAGTGAAAGTAAATACCTTAGTTTGGGTAGAACAGAATATGAATGAAAGTAATGAGAAATATGAATGGAAAGGTAGTAAGCTGTAGCCAGATCTTGGAAATGTTTTCAATACCAACCCTCAGAATATAGAGTTCAGGCAATGAGCCATTTGTTGGCAAACTATAGCCCATAAGTCAAGTCTAGACTGATGCCTGTCTTTGTTAAGCCTGTGAGAAAAGATTGATTTTTTACCAATGAATATTTACAATCTGCTTGATGATAGAGAACACTAACTTTGAACCTCAATTAAGTGAAATCTTACTCTCCTCACATAAATAACTTCATTTACCTACTCAGTAGACCTATATCACAAAAGAGTTCTCTTATTTCTTTTAATTTGTCAAAAATATTTTTTAAACATAAGGAGAAGAAATCCAGAGATGCTAGAAGTCCAGGTAATAGTTTCTAGGTAAAGCTGATCATCTGATTCCCTTTCCCTTAAATTTATTTTAATTTTTTTCTGTTTTTATGATGTCATTATGAAAGTTTAAATTCTTTTTCCATTTGAAACTTCTCTTTTCCTGTTACCTGATGACCAGCCTACTTGTTGCTGTGGTTGTTCATCAGTTAACTCAATCCAGTTGAAAAACAACATATACTTTCAGTTAAGTTGTTAGTCTGTGAATGTCTTCTGAAGTCTTTCTGCCAGTTTGAGTACTTTATTTTGAAAAGTATGTTTTGAGTATAAACTTAGCAGTAGGATTCTGAAAGTGTGCCGCCCAATCATTCAAATTTTGACATTTTCAACTTTTCATCACAAGAGTACAGTCGTGGTATTCAACTATAAGAATAAAAAGAACACCTGAGAAAGTCCTAAATTATGAGAGATGGCCAGTACAGTATAGATCAAATGTAACAAGTTGTTCAGTAAGGTTATAAAAGAAGTGATATGTACATGCTACTTTCTGTGAGATATTACTCATCATCTCTGTCTCATTTAAGAATGTGAAATAAAGGGTTCCAAGATATAAGTGATTTGCATAATCTTCATTGTATATAAAATTTTCCTGAGGTGTTTTCCCAAAATGGAGATTATTTAGAACTATTCACATGTATAGTGATTATATCGGCTTTCTGAGATCAGGTCCAACAATTGTTGTTTGTGTTTCTTTTTATTGTTAAACTAATGCTTCTAATGCAAGTATAATATAATGATACCTTCACTTTGAAATAGTCAATGCAGTGGGAGATAAATGCATCCTATGCTAAAGTCAAACTTACTACCAAAAACAGGAAAGAAAAACTATTACATTGAACTTCTGGAGAGAAATTGAAAAGTTTAGCAGATGCTTCCAAGAGACCCTGTGGGCACATATCAAGAATGCTATTTGAAAAAGATTTATGAAGCATCAATCCGTGCCCCTCAGGCATCGGTGTCCAGACTTATCAACGGCCCCCCTGTAGTGGTTTGAGGAGTAGCCCTGTTGCAAGGGCAAAACAGAAGTCTGAAAACAAACCTGGGTCACGCTTCTTTCGAACATTAAAACCAAAAGTTTCAGTTTGTGGTTCCATAAAATAAGCCAAGCTTCCCAGGGTCTTTCAGGATGCTGGGGGATTTAAATGTTGCTAATGGTTTAGTTTTGGGAAACTTTCTATTCTGTCTGTGACTCAGAAGCCGGCTGAGGGAGTTGAAAAAGCATCCCTGGGAAACCGTGCTATGGGCTGCTGCTCCGTGTGCTCTGCTAAGTGTTTTCACTGTTTAGTGAGGCGGGTACAATCCCACCAAGCCTCATAGAATCACAGAATGAACTTTTTTCCCCACTCACCTTATATTTTTAAGAAATACAGATGTTACAAGCTCCATAAGATATTAAACCTTATTATACTGTTGTGTCCTGCTGTGAATTTCCATTTTAGCCTTGTGTTGTAAATTTTATATTGGTCAAGAGAAGACTTGCAAAATCTCTATAATCCTCCTAGCTGTTTAAGTTGTGTGGGATAATTTTGGGGTAAGACATAGTTTCTGTTGGTAACAAGAGGATGTTTCTTATTCTTCATCAAATTCCAATAACATGAAATGGATCAAAAGTTTAGTGTATTCTATCTTCCAAATCAACACCTAGTAGTATAAGTTTAGTCTTTTCTTTTTTTTTAATATTAAATTTTATTTAGTTACTTTTCAAGTACATTTTTTTTAATCTATTTCTCCCATCCCACCCCACCCCACCCCGCCCGGTCTCCCCCTTCCCTCCCTCCCCCCCCCCAGTCCTCATCTCTGTGTCTTTCATACTTGTTCCTCAAAATCCCTCCCCCTTTTTCCCCTTAAGTTCCCTTCCCTCTCCCCTCTGGTCGCTGCCCACTTGTTCTCTATTTCAGCGTCTTTGTTTTTATTCTGTTTGCTTGTTTGTTTTATTCTTTAGCTTCCTGTCAAAGGTGAGATCATATGGTATTTGTCCTTCAATGCCTGGCCTATTTCACTCAGCATAATGCTTTCCAGTTCCATCCATGTTGTTGCAAAAGGTAGTAGCTCCTTCTTTCTCTCTGCTGCATAGAATTCCATGGTGTATATGTACCACAATTTTTTGATCCATTCGTTTACTGATGGGCACCTAGGTTGCTTCCAACTCTTGGCTATTGTAAATTGTGCTGCTATGAACATTGTGGTGCATAGGTTCTTTGAAATTGATGTTTTAGGATTCTTGGGATATAATCCTAGCAGTGGAATTGCTGGGTCAAAAGGCAGGTCAATTTTTATTTTTCTGAGAAAATTCCATACTGTTTTCCATAATGGTTGTACCAGTCTGCAATCCCACCAACAGTGAACTAAGGTCCCCTTTTCCCCACACCCTCTCCAACATTTGTTGTTTGTTGCTTTGTCTATTATAGCCATCCTGACTGGTGTAAAGTGGTCTCTCATTGTGGTTTTAATTTGCATCTCTCTGATAGCTAACGATATTGAGCATCTCTTCATGTGTCTCTGGATATTCTGTATGTCCTCTTTAGAGAAGTGTCTGTTCAAGTCCTTTTCCCATTTTTTAATTGGGTTCGATGTCTTCCTAGAGTGGAGTCGTGTAAGTTCTTTGTATATTTTGGAGATTAAACCTTTGTCTGAGGTATCATTGGCAAATATGTTTTCCCATACAGTTGGTTGTCTTGCTAATTTAATACTGTTTTCTTTAGCCATGCAGAAGCTTTTTATTTTGATGAGATCCCATTTGTTTATTCTTTCCTTTATATTCCTTGCTCTAGGGGACATATCCGTAAAAATGTTGCTGCGTGGAATATCTGAGATTTTCTTGCCAATGTTCTCCTCTAGGACTTTAATGGTGTCACGGCTTATATTTAAGTCTTTTATCCACCTTGAATTTATTTTGGTGTATGGTGTAAGTTGGTGCTCAAGTTTCATTTTTTTGCATGTAGCTGTCCGGTTCTCCCAACACCATTTGCTGAAGAGGCTATCTTTACTCCATTTTATGTTACTGCCCCCTTTGTCGAATATTAATTGACTGTAGAGGGTTGGGTTGATTTCTGGGCTCTCTGTTCTGTTCCATTGGTCTATGTGCCTGTTTTTATGCCAGTACCAGGCTGTTTTGATTACAGTGGCTTTGTAATACAGTTTGATATCAGGTATTGTGATCCCTCCTACTTTGTTCTTCTTTCTCAAAAGAGCAGCTGCTATTCGGGTTCGTTTATGATTCCATATAAATTTTTGAAGTGTTTGCTCTATGTCTGTGAAATACGCCATTGGTACTTTAATAGGTATTGCATTGAATCTGTATATTGCTTTGGGTAGTATGGACATTTTGATGATGTTAATTCTTCCAATCCATGAACACGGTATATGTTTCCATTTGTTTGTGTCTTCCCTGATTTCTTTCTTCAGTGCTGTGTAGTTTTCTGCATACAGGTCTTTTACCTCTTTGGTTAGGTTTATTCCCAGATATTTTATTTTTCTTTTTGCTATATCGAATGGGATTTTTTCCTTGATTTCTGCTTCTGCTGATTCATTGTTTGTATACAAAAATGCCTTTGATTTCTGGATATTGACTTTGTATCCTGCTGTTTTGCCAAATTCATTAATTAGTTTGAGCAGTTTTTGGGTAGAGTCTATAGGATTTTCCATGTACACTATCATGTCATCTGCAAACAGTGACAGTTTTGTTTCCTCCTTTCCTATTTGGATGCCTTTTATTTCCTTTTCCTGCCTGATCGCTGTGGCCAAAACTTCTAATACTATATTGAATAGAAGTGGTGAAAGTGGACATCTTTGTCTTGTTCCTGATCTTAGTGGAAAAGCTTTTAGTTTTTGCCCATTGAGTATGATATTGGCTGTAGGTCTCTCATAAATGGCCTTTATTATATTGAGGAATGTTCCCTCTATTCCCATTTTGCTGAGTGTTTTTATCATAAATGGGTGTTGTACCTTATCAAAAGCTTTTTCTGCGTCTATTGATATGATCATGTGGTTTTTGTCTTTGCTTTTGTTTATGTGATGAATTACATTTACTGTTTTGCGAATGTTGAACCATCCTTGCATCCCTGGGATGAATCCCACTTGGTCATGGTGTATAATCTTTTGGATATATTGTTGGATGATATTTGCCAATATTTTGTTGAGGATTTTAGTGTCTATGTTCATCAGCGATATTGGCCTGAAGTTTTCTTTCTTTGTTGTATCTCTATCTGGTTTTGGAATTAGGATGATGCTGGCTTCATAAAAGGAGTTTGGGAGTTTTCCATCCTTTTGGATTTTTTGGAATAGTCTGTGAAGAATGGGGGTTAGCTCTTCCTTAAATGCTTTGTAGAATTCTCCTGTGAATCCATCTGGTCCGGGGCTTTTGTGTGATTGGACTTTTTTGATTACTGCTTCAATTTCTTTTGCTGTTATTGGTCTATTCAGGTGTTCTACTTCCTTTTCATTGAGTTTTAGGAGATTATATTTTTCTAGAAATGTGTCCATTTCCCCTAGGTTCTCAAATTTCTTGGCATACAGTTCTTCATAGTAATTTCTTACAATCCTTTCTATTTCTGTGGTATCAGTTGTAATCTCTCCTCTTTCATTTCTGATTGTGTTTATTTGTGTCCGTTCCCTTCTTTTCTTGATGAGCCTTCTTAAAGGCTTGTCTATTTTGTTTATTTTTTCAAAGAACCAACTCCTGGATTCATTGATCTTTAGAATTGTACTTTTAGTCTCTATGTCATTTAGTTCTGCTCTGATCTTAGTTATTTCCTTCCTTCTACTTGCTTTGGGCTGTTTTTGTTGTTGTTCCTCGAGTTCTTGCAGGCGTAGAGTAAGGTCATTTGTTTGAAATGTTTCTGTTTTTTTTTAGGTAGGCCTGTATTGCTATAAACTTCCCTCTCAGGACTTCCTTGGCTGTATCCCATAAGTTTTGGGTTGTTGTGAGATCATTTTCATTTGTTTCCAGAAACTTTTTGATTTCTTCCCTAATTTCATTCTTGACCCATTCATTGTTTAATAGCATACCGTTCAGTCTCCATGATTTTGGGTGTTTTGGGTTTTTTCCTTTGGGGTTGGTTTCCAGTTTCAGTCCCTTATGGTCAGAGAAAATGCTTGGTATGATTTCAATATTCTTGAATTTGTTGAGGCTTGTTTTGTGCCCTATCATGTGGTCTATCTTTGAGAATGTTTCATGTGCATTTGAAAAGAATGTGTATTTAGCTTCTTTGGGGTGAAGAGCTCTGTATATATCAGTTAGGTCCATTTCATCAAGGGTGTTGTTTAATGCCGCAATGTCTTTGTTGATATTTTGTTTGGAAGATCTGTCCGTTTTTGATAGTGGGGTGTTAAAATCCCCCACTATAATTGTGTTGCTGTCTATATCTTTCTTGAATTCCTCTAAGATTTTCCTTATATATTTTGGTGCTCCTATGTTGGGTGCATATATATTTATGATGTTAATGTCTTCTTGGTGGATTCTTCCCTTGAGTATTATGAAGTGACCTTCTGGGTCACTCTTTATGGCTCTTTTTTTGAAGTCTATTTTGTCTGATATGAGAATTGCTACCCCAGCTTTTTTTTCTTGTCCATTTGCTTGGAAAATTTGTTTCCATCCTTTCACTCTTAGTCTGTGATGGTCTTTTGTCCTGAGGTGGGTCTCTTGTAGGCAGCATATGTGTGGGTCATACTTTCTTATCCATGACGCTATTCTGTGTCTTTTGATTGGAGCATTTAATCCATTTACATTTAAGGTTATTATTGATAGGTACTTATTCATTGCCATTTTTTACCTGTGTTCCTCTCTGTCTGTCTCTTTTCCTTCCTTTCCTTTAAGCAGACCTTTTAGTATTTCTTGTAGAGCTGGCTGGGTGGCCACAAATTCTTTTAGACTTCTTTTGTCTTGGAAGCTCTTTATTTGGCCTTCTATCTTGATTGAGAGCCTTGCTGGGTAAAGTAGCCTTGGTTGTAGGCCTCTGGTTCTCATTACTTGGAATATTTCTTGCCATTCTCTTCTTGCCTGGAGTGTTTCCATTGAGAAGTCAGTGGCTAACTTTATTGGGACGCCCTTGTATGTTATTTCTTTTTTCTCCCTTGCTGCCTTTAAGATTCTCTCTTTGTCTTGGAATTTTGCCATTTTAATGATGATGTGTCTTGAAGTGGGCCTCTTTGGGTTCCTCTTGAATGGGACTCTGTGTGATTCCTGGATTTGTGTGACTTTTTCTTTTGTCAAATTAGGGAAATTTTCTCTCATTACTCTTTCAAATATGTTTTCTATCCCTTGTTCTTCTTCTTCTCCTTCTGGTATTCCTATTATTCGGATATTATTACGTTTCATATTGTCTTGCATTTCTCTTAATCTCTCTTCATTCTTTCTGAGCCTCTTTTCTCTTTCCTGTTCTTTCTGTGAGATGCTTTCTACTTTGTCCTCCAATTCACTAATCCGATCTTCTGTTTCATCCACCCTATTTTTAATGCTTTCCACTGTGTTTTTTAATTCAGAAATTGTATTCTTCATTTCCTCTTGGCCCTTGCTAATAATTTCCATTTCCTTTTTCATGTTGCTATAGTTCACAGTGAGATCATTGTAGCTTCCCTGTAGTTTCTGGTAGCTGATTGTGAGCTCTTTGAACTTCCTGATCACCAGTGCTTTGAATTCAGTATCTGATAGTTGACTTGCCTCTATTTCATCTAACATTCTTTCTGAGGATTCCTCCTTTCCTTTCATTTGGGGATTGTTTCTTTGTCTTCCCATTTTTTGTGAGACTCTTCTTGTTAGCCTCAGCTTCTTAGATTAATCTGTTTTGACACCCTGGGTTTATGGTATGAACTTTTGTGGTGGAATGCCTGTGAATTTCAATGGTGCAGCCTCTTTTGGTTATCCTGTTGTTCTCTGCTTCCACCTACTCAAATATGCAGCAACTTGTGGCTTCTCTCCTACAAGAATGTGCAATTTGTCTCTCTGACTCTACTATTGGGAGGCCTCTTCTATGAGTCCAGCTCTGGTCTTTTCATATTTTCAAGTTGATTGTGACTCTTGTGGGTAAAAGAAAGAAATGATAAGGAAAGAAATAAAAGGAAGAAAGAAAAAATGGTAGGGGAATGGAAGAAAGAGCAATAAGTTTAGAAAGAAAAGAAAAAGAAATAAAACAGAAAATCCGGGAAAAGAGGACAAAAGTATGGAAAGATGAAACAGTAATAAAGTTTAAAAGAAATAGCAGATTACTTTAAATAAGTAAAAAGATAAAGAAAAGGAATGGAGAAGGAAGAAAGGTAAAAAAAAAAAAGAAAGAATAAAAATAAAATAAAGTAAAAAAACCAAAAAACAAAAAACGCACAAACAAAAATGATCTCTCAAAAACCACCTCAGAAAAGGAAATGTCACTTGTTGGCTTCAAACTAGCCGAACCGGTTTTTCTGGTTGCAGTTGGCTGAGGGTCGATTGTTGTGATTTTTTCAGCCAGCCCCTCTCAGGATCCAGACACTTGGCGCCTCTCCCCCAGCTCCCTACAATGGGGAACTAGGACTTTCTCGCAGCGCTCCCCTCCCAGGGGTTACTGCCATAGTCTGGTTTGCTGTGTTTGCAGGCACCTGCACCGGCCTAGTTGCCTGATTCCCTCGGGATTGAGCACAGGCCTGCCCCCGTTCAGTTGGGAAGCCCCAGACCCTCTGCCCAATCCTGGGTTTGCTGCCAAGCTGGGTGTGAAGCAGACCAGGCTGCCGTGTCTACTGGATTCAGAGCCCCAGGCTGCACCTCTGAGTTCTCCTGAGCTGGCAACCACAGAGTCTTTGGTCGGGGCCCTTAGTCCTCGGCACCCTCTGTGTAAACTCTATCAAACAAGTCTCTCCTGGCCCCCCACCTTGCTTGGCCAGAAAGGGAGGGGGTTGAGGGTCTCAGCTCTTTTCCTAGGACCCCTCAGTGCCCCGGGCTTCCAGATAGTCTGAGGGGGATAGACTGGAAGCCGGGAGCCGATCTGAGGACTGGGCGCCGACCTAGAAACTCTGTGTGCTCGTCATGGCACGCTGAGTGGTGTGTATCCCTTCTGCTCCTGTGTTTGTCTGGGTCCCCTGGCCAACCTCTGGCAAAAAAAACCCTAGGGATGTAGCAGCACCATGCCGGGTGCTCGACCCAGAACTGTGTGCAGGCTGAAATCTCCTCTGCTCCCCTCTGGTTGGGTCTCTTGGCCGGTCCGGGCCCAAAAATCCTAGGGAGGGAGCTTTCTGGGCGCTGAATGTTGGCCTAGGCGCCCTCAGGCACTTGCCCAGACACACTGCGTGTGGAACGACTAGTTCTCCAACTTGCGGGCAGGCTGAAGTTTCTTCCACACCTCTTTGCCTGGGCCACTCGGCCTGCCCGGCAGAAAAATCCCAGGGAGGGAGCTGTCTGGGTGCTGAAGGCTGTCCCAGGAGCTGTTGGGCTCTCACCACAGGGCGCTGGTTCCCCTACCCTGCACAGGCTGTTTCTCCCTGCTCTGTCCCAGAGACTACTGTCTAAGTTTAGTCTTTTCAATGCCTGTGATGTAATATATATGAGGATACTATTCATCCAAAATTACTTATATATACTCGCCATTTTATTAATTTCAAGAATGTTTCAACAAAGAATACTGGGAGTGTGGGTATAATTACACTAGTCCAATTTTCTTAAAGCTGATGTACAAGTGAAATTATATGTTTAAGAATTTCAGTAAATCAAATTAAATATAACTGGAAAATGCCATTAGCATTGTCTCTATTAGCTAGTATTAAATGCCTATAGGGTCTGTTAAATGAAAAACATAATATTTGATATCTGTAATTGAAGTTAAAGCAATAAAATAGTAGTTTTGAAAAAGTCACATAAATTATTTATATTATTCAATTTTACCATAATTTAATATATAACCACAAATATTTTAATGTAAGTGTAGTAAGAGAATAAATTATTTAATAAATATCCCTAAAAGTTAAATTGGATATATAAAACCAAGCTACTAATTACTAATGTTTTAGTAATTCACTGGCCCAGATTTACAAGACAAAAAGACCAATATTTTTTTTAAATAATAAAATAGTTTATCAAAGTTTGTAACAAGTACTCATTTGACAATAGCTTATAGAAAGAAATATATAAGGCTCAAATATATAAATAACATTATTCATTATTACTCCTAACTATAGATGTTCTATAGCAAACATATCCATCTTCTTAAAAGCCTTTGATCATGAAATTCTCTCTTTTGTGTGTGTGTGCACATGTTCATCATAATCCATGTATTTCCTTAAGGAAGACTGCCCGGCTTGTCTCCAGCAGCTTGCTGTCACAACCAATGCTGGCTGTCCTTGTGTCGGTCTTCAGTGCACATCAGTGACATCTGACATGCTTCAGGGAATATGCCCTGGAGGAGGGCTTCAGGGTCAGAGGTGTCCACATTCGTCATTCTACCCAACTTCCCTTCAGAATCACTCTGCTTCTGTTCAGTTCCCAAAGTAAAAACACAGGTGCCCAGTCCCCCAGATCGCCAGTAGCATTTAATGTCTTCAAACATTCTAATTTTGGCCCATCTGAGGCCAATATGGTAATATGATGTTTAAAACTGCATATTGGAGGTGACTAGTGAGGTTAAGTATATGCTCATTTGATGAGGTATTCTGTCTGGTTTTCCATCTGAAATTGTTTCTTATGTTTCTCACCTTTTTTTTCCCCCCTGTTGGACTGTTGGTCTTTTCCTTGATGATTTTCAGGGAGTGCTCTGTACATTCTAGATACTAGAAAAAGTAGAACTCAATCTGTCATCAGTATTTTAACTTTATTTTTGCTAAACAGAAGTCACAAAATCTGAACCAGTCAAGTCTATCAGTCCTTCTCTTTCCTGTGCAACTTTCAGATTCTATTTAAGACAGATGTACTCGCCATTTTAGTATTTGAGTTCACGAAGACATTCTGCAAGTTATCCTATTGAAATCCTTTTGATTAAAACTTGAGTTTTCATTATAACTCCAAATTTACATTAACAATTTTAACAGTAGAACTTGAAAACGAGGGGAACAAATTCTAAAATTAAATGCTGCTATATAACATTTCATATTTGTGACAAAGTTCAGAAATGATTCCATAAATAACACTGTAAAAATGTCATTTCTGTATTCACAAGAGAGTATATTTTTGTGGACCAATTATTGTATAGTTTTTACTATGCATTATATAGAACTATAAGTGAGTAAAAGTTATTATTGACTCCTATCACAAAATTCTCAAGAGTCTTAATGTTCATGAAGTATCTACAGTGTACCAGGAAATGAGCTTAGTGAAAGATATTATTGTCCTCATTACTATTAGTAGCAGTATTTGAATGTGCTATCAGTAAAGTTTCCTTTGTCAAGACATATCCAAAAAGCTGTAGGAAAAATGACATAACTGTGATATTCTCATATAGAATAAAGGTCTAATCAATAAGAGACCAAGTAAGTCACTAACAGTGAAAGAGATATTAATGGTCCTTCTCTTCAATGTATTTATATTCTAGATCAGAAAGAAATGTGTATATAAATAGAATAATCAGATATTTAACAACTGATATTTATTGAATATTAAACTGGACAGTCTCTGCAAGAAACTGCAAAAAGTTACTTTTTTTAAGTTGAGAAAACCTTTATGATTAAATGTATATATCATTAATTTATATGATTTGATACAAATTAATGTTACTACTGTATACTTAGAATATGGCATTTCAGAAATATTAAGTATCTATATAATTAATAAGTTATGGAACATAGTTTTAGACCTTGGTCTTTCTAGGTGGATGGCAGCATACTTTTCTCTGGGCTGCACTGAAGTATGATGTGCTAAGAATGTGAAAGTTCTGAGCGGTAGTTTAATAAGGCAAGGGAAAGAACGATTCCGTGAGAATAATAAGAAATGAGCAATTACCCTTCCATCTAGAAAAGTTAGATTGAGAAATATCGGTATCAAAGTATCAATTGTGTTCATAGATGAAAACATAGTTTTATGTAGCACCTCTTTTATCTTGTCGTTTTTCTACTCATAAACCTAAAGTAAAAAGGCCTGGAATGAAATGGCAGGTAGCTATGGGTTTCTGCTTTTTTTATCTTAGGCCTTACTGAAGTATGTGTGGGAATGCACAGGAGATGAAAAGTTGCATCAACACTGAAAACCAGGAGTCTAAGTCAGTACTAATGTAAGATCACTGCAGCCTTGAAAGAGAGTGAAAAAAATGTTCAGACAGGAGTAAAGATAAATTTTCATATTGCTACCACAGATATATGGGAACTTCCCTATCATAGGGGCATCAGCCATCTGCCTCATATGCTGTTCAAACATACTTGATGCCCATGAAAAATTGTGTAATATTCAAGAAAAATGTGTATTCAAGGTAAAAAGGAGAAAAAAGTCTTTAAAAATATTTATTAGGAAAAATGCATTATTTATTTTTAAAAAGTTTGAATTGCAAGTAAACCTCAATAAAGAAGAATATATAAAACATGAAATTAAAGTTGAAATAAAGAAACTAATAGAGAAGAAAACAGAACTGAAATAATAAAACTAAAGAGATTAGAGATAGACAATATAGAACCAAAGAGTACAATATTGTTAGTTACTAAAAATAACTATACTTATTTAGGTAACTTGCTAGGAGTATTTCAGTAGGTTTTTATAAGCATCACTTCAGTTAATTACCAAACCTCTTAGTAAAGAAGGCAACATTACTCTCTTCATTTTCTGGATTAGCAAAGGGTGAAGCTAGCTAACATGAATGGCAAGACACAATCTATATCATCCTGGTTAACAAAGGGATACTCTTACCATGATACAATACACCATTTTGAAAATTCCACTAGACTATAGAAGAATTGGCAGAGGGATAAAACAATAAATCTCTGATGGGCAAACAAAAATATAACTACTTTGTGTTAATAAAGAAACCAGGTAAAGTGGTCAAGTGCAACAACAAAGAAACAGTAGAAAGGAAAACTAAAATGTTAGATTTATAAAGCATGTGTGTTTGCATTTGAAAGTATTCAAAGCATGAAACACAGTTAAGGTAAAGAGACTAATACTTAAGGAAATTCTGATATCCTATGTTTATTTCAAGACAGAAGCAAATTTGTCTGGACAAATAAAAAAATACAAATGAACCAAATATTAGGTAGAACTTTGAATTTTGCTCCATAGAAGTCAAAGCTAAAAAACAATAGGGGGAAAGTTTGTAAATAGAGAACCTGAAATTCAGTCAAATTTCTATTGTGTTATAAAGCAATTAATATTCTCATCTATAAGAACTTATATATTTTACTAAAAAAAAGACATATATCGTCTCAGTAAAAATAAAACACTTAAAATAATTATTTCATGATATAAATATTTAGTAATAACCTTTCAAACAAATAAAACATAAACCAATAAAACTTTAATATCTATATCTATGTCTATATCTATACATGTAATTGAATGCAGGAATCTAAAATAATTCTTTAAGAAAACAATATAAAAAATGGTAGTATGGGTCTGAATTCTCAAATTTTAATAATAAGGTCACTAGTTTTGTGCTGCATGTAATGTGTGTGCCTGTGATTTGGGGGTCGGGAGGGTAGCAGTGACCAATTAGAAGCATTAACAAAAGTAATTAGATGATATGTTCTTGTCTGACATTCCATCTTTATCTCTCCAGATTTTGTGGCTAGTTTTCCATAAATCCAAAATTTGGGGGCTCTAATTCTTTATTTTAAGTCATTGTCTTTCAGATGTCTAGTTTTCATATGCATACTTATGATACTAAACTACATAGGTCTTGTAGAGAAAACTTCAATTTATATTTTAAAAATTCAAAGAACTAACACCTATCTTTCTTAAACTATTACAAAATATCCAAGAGAAGGGAAGACTCCAAAGATCATTTTACAAGCACAGCATTATCCTAATTCCAAAACCAGAAAAAAATACAACAAAGAAAAAAAATTATAGGCTAATATTTCTGATGAAGATAGATGCTAAAATCCTCAATAAAATGTTAGCAAACCAGATCCAGCAATATATTAAAAATATTGTACACCATGATCAAAAAGGTCTTATTCCGAGGATGTAGGCTTGGTGTAATATCTACAAACCAACAAACGTGATACACCACATTAAAAAAATGAAGGGCAAAAATCACGTGCTTAGGCCCTGGCTGGTGTGGCTCAGGGACTGAGTCCTGGCCTGAGCAAGGGGTCTCGATTCCCAATCAGGGCACACACCCGGGTTGTAGGCCACATTCCCAGTAGGGGATGCACAAGAGCCAACCACACATTGATGTTTCTCTCCCTCTCTTTATCTCTCACTTTCCCTCTCTAAAAATAAATAAAATCCTTTAAAAAGTCACGTGGTTATATCAATAGATGAAAAGAATTGATAAAAATTCAGCACCAATGTCTCATAAAAACTCTCAGCAAAGTAGGACTAGAGCCTAGAGCGAACATACCTCAACATAACAAAGGCTGTATATGACAAACCCACAGCCAACATCATACTCAAATGGGCAAAACTGTAATCATTTCTCTTAAGATCAGAAATGAAATATTGATGTCCACTTTCACGACTCTTATTCAACATAGTACTAGAAATACTACCAATAGAAGAAATAGTAGAACTAGTAGAAATCAGACAAGAAAAAATAAAAGTCATCAAAATTGGAAAGGAAAAGGTAAAACTGTCATTATTAATGGATTATATGATCATGCATATAGAAAATAGAAAACGCTAAAGATTCCACCAAAAAAACTACTAGGAATGATAAATGAATTCAATAAAGTAGCAGGATACAAAATGTATATACAGAAATCAGTTACATTTTTATATACCAATAGTGAACTACCAGAAAGAGAAACTAAGAAAACAATCCCATTTATAATTTTATAAAAGTTAAATACCTTGGAATAAATTTAATCAGGAATATATGAGAGCTGTACTCAGAAAATTATAAAACACTGAAAAAACAAATTGAAGAAGATACAAATAAATGGAAGCACATATAGTGCTCATGGACAGGAATAACTGGCATCAATAAATTGACCGTACTACTCAAAGCAATCTACAGATTCAACACAATTCCTATCAAGATACAATGGCATATCTCACAGAACAAGTACATGTATTCCAAAAATATTTATAGAACCACAAAACCCTGAAAAGCCACAGCAATCTGAAGGAAGAAGAACAAATTTGGTGGAATGATGCTACCTGATATCAAATTGTGCTGCAAGGCCATGGTACTCAAAACAGCATGTTATAGCATAAAAACAGACATATGGATCAATGGAACAGAATAGAAAGCCCAGAAATAAACCCATGTCTTTATGCACAATTAATATTTGACAAAGGAGGCAAGATATATAATGCAGTAAAGATAGTCTAATAAATGGCACAAATTGAATAAATTGGACAGAGATGTTAAAAAATGAAATTAAACTACCTTCTTACACTACCCACAAGATTAAACTAAAAATGGATTAAAGACTTAATGTGACTCAAAACCATATAAGTTCTAAAAGAAAACATAGGCACTAAAATCTAAGACATTTATTGTAACAATAACTTTTCTGAGATGTATCCTTGGGCAAGGGAACACATAAAAAAATGGAATATATTGATTAAAAAGTTTTTGCAAAGCAGAAGAAATGAGCAATAAAATGAAAAAAACAACACACTAAATGTGAGAGCATATTCTCCAATGGTACATCTAAAAAGGCACACATATCCAAAATATAAAGAACCTATAGAACTCAACACCTAAAAATCAAACAGTCAAATTAAAAAATGGACAGAGAACTTGAATAGACACCTCTCCCAAGAGGATATGAAAATGGCCAATAGACATATAAAAAGATGCTCAATGTCCCTAATCATCAGAGAAATGCAAATTCAAACTACAATGAGATATTACCTCACATTTATCAGAGTGGCTATCATCGATAAATCAACAATCATCAAGTGCTGGTGAAAATGCCAAGAAAAGGGAACCCTCATGTTGCTGGGAATGCAGATTTTTGAAGCCACTGTGGAAAACAGTATGGAGTTTCCTCCCCAAATTAAAATGACCAGGAACTCAACTTCTGGGAATATATCTGAAGAAACTTGAAACACTAATTCAAAAGAATATATGCACTGCTATGTTCACTGCAGCATTGTTTACGTGAGCTAAAATTTGGAAGCAGCCCAAATGCCTATTAGTAGATGAGTAGATAAAAAGCTGTGGTACATTTACACAGTGGAATACTGCACAACCTTAAAAAAGAAAAGAATCTTACCCTTAGTGACAGCATGGATAAACCTGGAGAATATTATTATGCTAAGTAAAATAAGTCAGTCAGAAAAAGACAAATACCAAATTATTTCACTTATATGTGAAATTCATTAAACAAAATACATGAATAAAACAGACTCCTAGATATAGAAAACTGACTGACAGCTGTCAGACTGGAAGGAAGTTGAGGGCTGAGTGGAAAACATGAAGGGATTAAACACAAACAACAAAACCCTCAAAGACACACAAGGGTGTGGTGATTTCCAGGGGGAAATGGGAGTGGAGGGAGGTAGAAGTGGGTGCACTGGCGATTAATGGTGAAAGAAGGAGACTTGACTTTTGGTGGTGAACACACAATATGATATGCAGCTGATGTATTATAGAATTGTGCACCTGAAATCGCTATGATTTTATTAACCAATATTACCCAAATAAATTCAATAAAAATAAAAATATGTTATTGTAGACACAAAATAATTAAGAGTCTGAAGAGAGTTTAATAGACTATAATAGAAATATAGGATTATTAGATTTTCAAAGGAGATTGAATTTCTTGTACATGTACATCAAAGACAGAGAAGAGGGATGACAAAGAGTTTTCATTTTTTATTTTTTCTTTAAACATTAATGTGTGGTTGTCTCTCATGTGTCCCCTACTGGGGATATGGCCTGCAACCCAGACATGTGCCCTGACTGCAAATCGAACCGGCTACCCTTTGCTTCACAGGCCCGTGCTCAATCCACTGAGCTACACCAGCCAGGGCAATGACAAAGAGTTTTTTAAACAAATTTTACTTCTGTCAAAAAAATAAACCATTAAAGTCCTAGCCACAGTTTAGAGAATATTAAGTCTTTAGTCATCAACTTTCTTGATCGAGTATAAAGCATTAAATTTTAAATGTTGAATATATATATGGAATTTTAATATAATTCAGCATTTATTAGCTATCAGATGGTAAAAGACTAAGCAGATATTAAAAAGGAAAAAAGGCATTTATTTGAGTACTTAGAAATACCAAGTTCCTAGCTGTCAAACACAGATAACGTTAAAAAGGAAAAAGCCACACTGAAAATATTTGTAAGACTGATGACAAAGTGTTGATTTTTATACTATGCACATATGCCATGGTATAGAATTTTGAAATGCAAAAATGTAAAAAATAGACAAAGTAAATAAACAGAAGAAACACAGATAAATATGTCAAATCAATTATTCTAGCAACCAAAGAAATACAAAAATCAAAACTTACATTTAGTTAGCAATACTCTAGAAATATATCACCCTCAATATTAACAAGTGTGTGTGGTTATAAGCACTCACACACCACTGAACAAGAAATAAATCATCATAATATTTCTGAAAAGCCATCTGATAATTTGTATAAAAGAGTTCAGCATGTCTTCATTCTTTAATTCAGATATTCCACCTCCAGGAATTTAGCTTATGAATGTAATTAAAGACACAGCACAATAATGAATACATTATATATGTTGCCAAAACAATATAAGTAATTTAAATGTACAATTATAGAGTATAATTTAAAACATTAGTGGATGTTTACACATTATTGCAAATTGTGTTTGTAAAGCACGTTTATTGGCTTGCAACAGTGGTTATGATATAATCAACAAAATTTATATATGCAAATTATGAAATATCACATGTAAATAGACAGATAGTATGGTAGAAAAATGATAAATCCTGATTGAAAATATCTTAAAAGATTAATAATGGTTTCACCGGGTTGTGGAATTTTAAATATTTTACTTTGCATTTCTCTGTACTTACAACATAGTCTAGTATTCTTTTTCATCAGGAAAACTAAAAATATTTCTGTTATTTCCTTATATAAGTTTTCCAATGCCAACTACTTGAACACTAACCTGCACTGATTTTAAAACACTTTAAAGATTCTCCTCTAAGTATTCCTAAATTATATTTATCTAATTATATATCTGCCATAATTTTAATGCTTTTATCCAGCCTCTATAGATGTAATCATGTCCTTTATTTTTATTAATCTTGCCTTTAATTCAAAGATCAAAATTTGCTTTATTCAAACTGCACATGCTTGAATATCTCAGGTTCTTGGTATTTTGGATAATTCACTAATAACACTTGAAGGTGTGAGTTTTCTACCAAGGCTTTCTAAATATTTATTAATGGATGTCTTTATAAACATTTTTTTAAATTAACTTATGTACACATAGTTTGAGTTTATACGCCCATGACTATGATCTCTTTGATAGAGTTCCGGCTCTCTTACCCAATTTATTTTACACTGTTCAAACAATTAGTAGAGATTTTTGCACATGAGTGCTTAATGATTTATATAACTCATCTGAGTACTAATAAACTAAGCAATTATCACAAAATTTCTATAATAAAATATTAGGAAAAGAGTTTATAAATTAGACAAAACTATAATGTTTCTGAATCTATAGAAAATAAATATATGAAGCTTCCTTTAATAAAGTGAATATTCAACACACTGATACATTATCATAAAATTATGTTTAGGTATAGTCATTAACCAATTTCCTTTGCACTTTTATATCTGAATCTTAGTTTGTAATGAAAAAATAATGATAGTCACTCTTCACACTATCAAAAATTTGATCAATTATGCAATTTTACATAAAACCTTTACAATTCATGATGGTGTGATTTTTAAGAAAATGCAAGATTTGGTCTCAGAAGATTTCGGCTTGAAAGGAATAGTTTTCCATCTCTCTTCACTTATTATTACTTGGAGTTCATTTTAATACCAATGAATTCAATATAATAAAAACAATAAAATTAATTGTAATACTAACTATACAAACTTTCATATAGTAAACATGTCACTGTTTTGTTTATATCTCTTTCACAATCCTCTCACTAATTGAGAAAGGTACATATTATTAACCTCAATTTGTAAGTTACTTATGCAAGCTCTGAGGGATTAAATAGTTTCTTGGAAAGTTTCATAGCTACTTAGTGGTAAATTTGGCCTGTTTTGTTGTAAGGTACAGGAATTCACCACTCAGTCTGCTGGAATGTTTATGAGACTATTATATTATTTAAAATGTTTTAGCAGGTTCAGGGTAATGTTATATGAATGTGACTTGTACAAAAGTACCATGCAAATTTGGAGTTTAGGGGCATTTAGAATTGGAACAGTACTCCTGTTTGCTGTATCTCAACCAGTGCTAAAGACTTTACTAACTAAATATTTATAATTAAATGTACTGTCAACTACAGATTTTTATTTTTAAGATTTACTGCCATATTGATTTGTATGATAAATGGTAGATAGTAGATCCCATTAATGAAGTGAAAACTTTTTAAGATATCTGAATGGACTGAAACTTTTAGAATTATAGTCTGCCCATGCAGAAAACAATTTAAGAACCACATGAATTATGCACTCTTAGTTTTAGGGGTGATATCATAGGTCAAGTCCTAGAGTTTTCTACAGATCACCACTCTTGTTCACCAGATTCTAGGTAAAATTGTGAGATTATCTTATCTCTGAAATCTGAGGGTTTCCCTTGGAGATACCTTTTATATAAGGTGATAGAACCCCTAAAATAATAAAGAGCTGGAACTTCCTTAAAACTACAGAACACTTTTCTTCATCTTATTTTGCGATTGCTACTTAATACATTTTTATTTATTATGCGTATATATAATAATTTGAACTGAAACTCATTTTTAATCTATTGGTGGAGTTGTTAAAGGAGTAAATAACTTTGCTCATCTTGAAATTCTAATTGTCTACTGTTCTCAGAAGAATTTAACATTGAGTATGAAGACATTGTCTTAGATCAATTTAAAACAACACACTCCTCCCCACATAACTTGCTGACTGTGAAGCATGTATCTCTAGTAGAATAAACTTGGATTTTACAATTATCGAATTCCACATTACTTTGACCAAAGACATTATTTTTGTTATTTATTAATAGTTTATGATTATCTTCATAATAATTATCTCTTTGGACATTATCTATTTTAGTGATAAATTGCCATCACTAAATATGTCAAGGAATTTAACTCTTTTGGTTCAAACAGCAGTGGAATGCAGGTCTGCTATTCTATACACTTTTAAAGTGCACCCATTACTTTGAACAGAATTAAGGAGACATGACTTTAAAAGGAGATTACCAAGAAAGCACATTTGCTCTAGAAGAAAGGCACCAACAAACTTTAGTGTTTGGGTGGGCTTTTTTTATGTATCTCCTGGAATTCAACTTAATTAAGAAAATATATTGAAAACTGTCAGGCACTAGGCTGTGGGTTGTAAACATTGTTAAGGTATTTTTTGCCCACAAGCCAGTAAAGCTTTAGGTAAAGATGTAATTATGACAATTATATCATAATGGAGGAACATTTTGATCTTTTCCTTAAGGATACCCAAACATAAAGTTCTTATTTTATCAGTATATTGTCCTTCTGTAATCCAAACAGGGAAATTAGAAGCTAAGGGAAATGAGGGGGGCAGGAGAAGAACAGGGATCAGTGATTGCTATCCACTCGAGGAGAGTATGTACTCAAAAGAAATACGTTTTGTGGATATTGTTCTAGTAGTAGCCACCTCTGGACTATTTTTTTAGTAGTAGGTATGAGGGGTGACCCCTCAAAACTGCAATTTACTTATTAAAATCATGTATTTATTCTTACATGTTTAAACTTCAGTCACCTTCCAAGTACTCTCCATTCAATGTAAGATGTTTTTTCCACTGTGCAAAACAGTTTTTGAACTTGTCAAATTTGATGCTTTTTAGTGCTTCTGCCTTTTTTTGTTTCACCGCTTGGACATAGACAAAACATTTCCCTCTTGAGGACTTTTTCATTTGTGGAAACAAATAAAGGTCACTTGGGGCAAGACTGGGAGAATAGAGAGGGCGGGCCATGCTTGTCATGCCATTTTTAATCAAAAACTGCTGAACCTTGAGTGTGGTGGAGTCAGGTGCGCTCCTACATCACCCATCATGCAATGTGCAAACACATTGAAGGAGCCTTCAAAATAATTTTACTGAAACCAAATGCAGCCTCTCACAACAACGCCAGCTGGTCCACTGATACAGATGGGTTCCCAGAACGCTCACTTAGTGGAGGAAGCCTGTACAACAAGGGGCCTGCCCTTCAGAAAATAATTCCAGTTTTTTGGGGTCCCCCCTCATCTCTTACAACAAAGTCTACCTGAAGGTAGTGATCTCCTACATAATTGGATCTTTTTCTTTTCTTTGCTTCTTCTTTCTTTCTTCCTTTCTTTCTTTCTTCCTTTCTTCCTTTCTTTCTTTCTTTCTTTCTTTCTTTCTTTCTCTTTCTTTCTTTCTTTCTTTCTTTCTTTCTTTCTTTCTTTCTTTCTTTCTTTCTTTCTTTCTTTCTTTCCTTCCTTCCTTCCTTCCTTCCTTCCTTCCTTCCTTCCTTCCTTCCTTCCTTCCTTCCTTCCTTCCTTCCTTTCTTCCTTTCTTTCTTTCTTCCTTTCTTTCTTTCTTTCTTTCTTTCTTTCTTTCTTTCTTTCTTTCTTTCTTTCTTTCTTTCTTTCTTTCTTTCTTTCTTTCTTTCTTTCTTTCCTTCCTTCCTTCCTTCCTTCCTTCCTTCCTTCCTTCCTTTCTTCTTTCTTTCTTTCTTTCTTCCTTCCTTCCTTCCTTCATTTTTTAATTCTGAAGTTTTCTAATTCACCACTAATTTTCTGATTTTATATATATATATATATATATATATGTATATATATATATATATATATATATACATATATATACACACACACACACATATATATGGTGGGTGTGTATATATATGCCCAACTACACAAGTAATACATAGTTGCAATAATCCTTTCATAAGAAGTCAGCTGTGATCTTCACTGAATCAATACCAGGCTTAGCTCACAGGGTTGTTTAGATGGAATGTGCCCAGGAAGCTTTCATTTCACAGAGCCTTCAGTAAAAGCCCCCCAAACTTTCTCACACCATTTTAAGATTTTAATTATCCTATCCAGGCTAAATAATTTTATACACCAATTAGTTTCATGTTGGGCCAGAATATGTGAGATTTTATGATATGGATCTTCTTATTTCAAATGAACACAAATTGACAAATGTGTATAAAATATGTACTATTTGCCAAACATTGTGAAAGATTACAATTCTTTCTTACTTTAGGGAATGGTCCCCCTCTAGGTTTCTCTTGCTTGTATGAACACTCTTTCAATGTGTGGTTCTATCTACCATAGGAATTTTAGTGGAAAACTTCAAATGATGCATGGTATTTATGTTGTTTCTTTCTACCTTATAGCCATCTATCTCCATATCATCTATATCTATTTATATCTAATCTATATTATATGTATATGTATATCTATCCATATCTATATACTTTTCTAAGATAAATGATATTTATCTTTATAAAAATATATTAAATAATTAATAGCACCAACCTAAACAAAATACAGCATCCTTTAATGTTACATAGAGTCAAGCACAACCTAACAATCAGGACGCATTGTGAGAAATGCATCATGAGCTGACTTGGTTGTGGGGATGTTATAGAGTGCACTTACACAAATCTTTTTTTTATTTAATTATTTTTCAAGTACAGTTTTCTGTTTTTTACTTTCATCCCAGCCCCCCGTGCTCCCCATCTCCCTCCCATTTCCACCCCCCCAGTTGTTGTCTATGTGTCCTTCATATTTGTTCCTCCAAATCCCTCCCCTTTCCCCCTTAAATTCCCTTCCCTCTCCCCTCTGGTCTCTGTCCCCCTGTTCTCTATTTCAGTGTCTTTGTTTTTATTTTGTTTTCTTGTTTGTTTTGTTGTTTAACTTCCTGTTAAAGGTGAGATCATATGGTATTTGTCTTTCATTACCTGCCTTATTTCACTCAGCATAATGCTTTCCAGTTCCATCCATGCTGTTGCAAAGGGTAGGAGCTCCTTCTTTCTCTCTGCTGCATAGAATTCCATTGTGTATATGTACCATAATTTTTTGATCCATTCACTTACTGACGGGCACCTAGGTTGCTTCCAGCTCTTGGCTATTGTATATGACTTACACAAATCTTGATGGTGCAGCCTAATAATGTGATTGTATGTGCTATATTTTTATACCATTGGCAGTGCAGTAGGTTTGTTTATACCAGTATCTCCCCAAACATGAGTAACTGCAGTGTGAGCCTTCAAAGTGGGCTTCTTTTTGTAGGCAAATGCCTGATTTAAGCTTTAATTGCTCAAGCTTCCACTTCAAAGCTGGACATCTCAGATAAACACTTTGTCGGTCAGGCGACTAGATAGAATCAGGACACCGGCTCTCACTGAGTCTCCTTTATTTTAGAGGTCCTGGTTGACTTCAATAACTGACCATTTAGGCTACTTGATTTTGTTTTTCTCTCTTCCTATAAATTCTTGCTCTACTGTTTTAAATTCACCATTGAAGGGTGAGCCCTTGAAACCCTACATCCTAAAGTACACCCCCAATAAAAGCAGAACCCCAGATCTCTGCACACATGTACTCTTTCTACCTATGTCCTCACTGGGAACCCCATTGGCTTACCTTGTATGCCCCGCAGCTTGTAAGTAGTGAAATTTATTTTTTATTCAAAGTTTCCTAATGGCTGATGGGCATCTTGCAATAATAAAAACCGAAGAGTTGGTCCAGTGGTAATTTTGGTTTTAAAGGAGCCATGTTTGTGGTCAACTCCTTGAGCTCAGGTGAGTGCCTTCAGGTGCTTCTAGCCCATAATATTACTATTGATAGACCGAGAAGGCATAAAAGAGAAATACTTTGCACTATGACATTATGATGGGCTACTATATCATAAGCTATAGGAATTTTTAGCTCCACTATATTTTTATGGGACCATGGTCTTATATGAGGCCTACTGTCAATTGTAATGCCATTATGTAGTCTGTTACTATATTCCTAGTATTAAAAATTCTCAGGATTCAAAGATCACAATCTGCTTGACAGGTAATATTAGAACTTATACTTGAGTGTGTATTCTTTTTACTTTTATTTTATCTTTTTAATAAATTCTTTTTAAAGATTTTATTTATTTATTTTTAGAGAGAGAGGGGAAGAGAGGGAGAAAGAGAGGGAGAGAAATACCAATGTGTGGTTGTCTCTCACATGCCCCAACTGGGGACCTGGCCTGCAACCCAGGCATGTGCCCTGACTGGGAACTGAACTGGTGACCCTTTGCTTCATAGCCTGCTGAATTACACCACTGAATTACACTGAAATTTCCACTGAATTACACCAGCCAAGGCTATCCTTTTACTTTTAACTGTAGGTTTTCTGAAAAACTCATAAATAGTAGCATAAGAAAAACATTTTTTTATTAACTGCTAATATTTAGGACAAGAAAAAAGTTCAGTTCTAATAAGTTAAGATAATACAGTGCTCTCAATTTTCCAGAAATATATTGAATCCTTTACCAAAAAGGTTACTTTTGTCTTGATCTCAGTAGTGTACTTTATTTATTTCTTTATAACATTAAAAATAGAACAGCGTATGGTAATTGCATAGTCAAACAGGATTGAGTGGCTTTAAATAAATATATTTTTATCCTACCCACTCTCACTTCCAGACCAACTTTGCTGAGATATATACAGTTTGCTATTTCCATTTTTAATTCTGATGATGATTACCAAAATAATTCTAAATAGCACACTTGTTTCTATTTTTATTTCTTCAGTTTTCACTATATAATATATGAAAATGAGAAATTTAGCACTTATCCTTCCTTCTTGGTTATTTGCTGTGTTATTTCTAGTTTTATTTTTTATATAGCTTTAAAGAATATGATTAAAACACCATTGTTCATTCCACCAACTTTGGACAACAGAGAAAGTGGATTTTAAACTACATGAATAATTACCAAATCAACACTGCTTATGTGTATGGGTTACTCAGCAGGGCCACAGAAATAGGCAGAGTGAAGGTGATCAGCGGGAATATCCTGAGTATCATGATCTGTTCACATTTAGCTCTAAAAGGAGAGCTCAGATTTAATTTTTCTTTTTTGGATAAGTAATTAAATTATTTTTAAAAGCTGGAGTCTAGTTAGGAACTCTTGTTGTATTGCCCTGACCATGGGAAATAGGATAGAATTGCAGACAATGGTGGGATTTGTAATGCTTCTCAAGATCTGAGTAGGGCCACACTTTTGGAAAAGTTCCCACAGATTTGATTAGTTGAGCCAGGAAAATATAGCTCCCCTGTGAGCTGACTTTGTATGAAACCACCGGATTCCTTTGAGAAACAACTAGGAAGATCTGATCAATCCTAAACTCCTACATTCAAGCATAGACACTTTGAAGAGCATTGAATTTTTTTAAATTTACAATGAAATACAGGCATTATATAGAAAGCCAGCTCACTATTGGGAAGGGGTGTGTGTGTGTGTGTGTGTGTGTATGTATGTATGAGTGGGGATAGGTGGAGGGATAAGAAGAGAGTAAAATGGAGAGAAAGAGGGTCAGAAACAGTATGGGGGGGATAGTTTAGGAAGAACATTGCATTGTGTGACAACAGTAGTCATCTGGAATTCGCTGAGTGATTTGGATATTGATTTAATATTCCATGGTTCCAGATCCACATTTAAAGAGGTAAATAGAATATTGGCAAGTTATCCCTGCCTAAAGCTTTTTATTTTTAGGAAACTATTGATAGCATTTAGACCACTAATTGCCCATAGAAAATTAACCCCTCAACAGAGACACTAAGATATATGTGAGCTCCAAATTATTGCTCAATGATTATCTTTAATTATTCCACCTTTAGTAACTTAATATAACTTAGCCATATATTTTAATTAATATGTGTGTATAACAATAATAGTACAGGAGTTGACAAATGTAGATTTGCAGTTGTGAATATGCAAAACATAAAATTTATACTTGTATTATTATTTACCAATTATTGTAATATTTATTTGCATCATAATTGTAAACCTTTATTTGTCTACCCCTGAAAAACTAATACAAATTGAATATTTAAATAATGGTTTACTAGTATTATTCATTTTTAGCATGTCAAAATTATACATTTCTTCTGAGATTGTAAACTACTGATTTTGTATGAGTACATGCTATGTTTCAAGGTTCTATTATTTGAGAAGAAATAACATAAAAAGTCATTGCAATAATTAGAACAGAAAATTGTCAGATATTGAGATAGAATACCCTTTATTTTTCTTTAGAATTACCACTTAGATATTTGGGCTAAGTGTTGCAAAGACTTAAAGCAGTATTTCCCAAACTGTGTTCTGAAGGTATCAGTTCAAGGAGATATTAATGTGTATTTCTAGAAAATGAGCTATTAATACCTCCTTATACAAATTAGACCTTAAATCTCAGAAAAGACCTATAGTACAGTAGATTATATTTTACAGTTTTGTTTTATAGTTTTTCTCAAGCTTATTTCTGCAGAGTGCACATTTATTTTATATTCGGCATACCTGTTATAATCTCACACCAGGTTTAAAAACCTATGTCCTACTCACCACTGATTTTGTAAATAAAGTTTTATTGTAATATAGTAATACCCATTTGTTGCACTTCTGTTACAATGGTAGAGTTTGTAGATGCCACAGAGACTGTATGCCTGACAAAGTGTAAACATATTTATTTTTTGGCCCTTCATAGAAAAATGTTTTCCAATTATGATAGAAGAACAGAATACTACTGGTCATCAAATTAGAAAACACTAACTTATAGAAATGTATTAAAACTTTAAACTGAAGCTTCCTGCAGATAATTATAAGTTAAATGTACAAACCTACATAATATATAATTAATTTTAACTATGTGAAATTTGCAATAATGGGATTCTGATTTCTGCTGAATTAAAACATCCATTTTTAAAGCTTTTATTTTAATATGTTAATTTATGTGAAATTTTAAAACATGATTTAGGAAGAAGAGGGTATAAATATTCCTACAAATCTTATTTAATGCAAAGGATAAAAACAATACTCGATAGTGTTATATTTCTTTTGATAAAATTATCTAGAGAAAATTCAAAATGTGGTCTCTCTCTACTTGCTTTCCTTTTAGGAGACATTTCCTGGTATAAATTTCTATATATGTAACTACTATGTCTTTTTATTGTGACTTGGAGTATACCCTGTTCCCTTTTCAGATTCAAAATTAACTAGCCCAAGGTGTGTTACATTACAAATATTAAAACCTGAGTTTATTGGCTCAGTTGTTAAGTAGCCGTTCAAATTGTAATCTCTGGATGACAATTTTACATAAGGTATTAGAACTGAGGCTGAACTAAACTCTCTGAATATTTCTTTCCAGGAAGAACTGAACCCCATCATTGTTACTCCACCAATACAAGCCATCGACCAGGATCGGGACATCCAGCCTCCGTCAGATAGGCCGGGCATCCTCTACTCCATCCTTGTTGGTTTGTGTCTACTAATGTTTTACACCCTGTTAGCACTCTGGAATCATGTAGGAAAATAGTGTCTCTAAGCAAAGTAAACACCTTTAATAACAAGGATTTTTTTGGAAATTATTGCTATTTTTAAGTATAAATAAATTTTTTAATATTTTCTCTTTTTCAGAATTAGTTTCAGTGAAATATATAGGGAAGAAGAACTTTTACTGAAGAGGCAAAACAAATAAAAATAACAGTTTAATCTACACATTGATATTTTTCTCAATATCATCTCATACAGTTTTCAGGAAAAAATGGAAAAACTTAACACTGTTTGCTCTATCTGTATTTTTTCATTGGTGGATACAATTAAATAATTCTGAAAATAGTGACTGAATTAAATAAGGGCATTTGGAGCCATATGGGAGAAAGATCATAATTAGCCCAAGGGCACATAATACATTATTCCCTTGTCTAATTTTTTCCTTGGAAAATTTCACAGAAGCTCTCTGAATCCACCCTGGTGCATGTACTGCTAGTTGTAGCAAAAGCAGAAATGATGAGGATGTTATTATGCTACCCACATTGCTTTTTTTCCCATTCAAACTGATTTTGCTAAAGTATGGATGTTGCTGCTTTGCAAAGATCTTAGTCTCTAGATTGAAAGATAAATCTGAGACAGACCATATATCTCTTAATAAAGGAGGAGTTGCTTTTGAAGTATGCTCGAAAATAACTATTCAGCGGAATTCAACATTATCCTCAGCGTTTTCTTATTCCCATGCATCTGACCTATGCTTATACACACATACATAAGAACATTACCTGCTGATACCAGACAGATTTCCAATTGTGGTGCTATCACCTACTTAAAAATGCTGTGCATAAAATAAATCCAGGTAATTCTGTTCCAAACTTTTAGTCTCTAGAACTAAACATATATCATATACCAGTTACTGAGATTAGAATATTAATTTTTTTAAAAGCTTTTATGAACATAAGCATAAGTCTCCTTTATGTCTATAGGGGTCTTGGCAGAGATAAATAGAAATAGGCAATTTCCATTTAAGACTTGAGAGTATGTCAACTACTGTGCTATATGCTGTAGACATGAATATGATATTTAAATGTTCTAAGTTAGCATGAGGTAGAATATATGACTAAAAACATGTCAAAAGATAGATTAAAACATATAGTTTCAAGCAGTGTAAATAAAGTATGAGCCGCATAACCATGTGAGGAGAGTGCCAATGACTTCTGAGAGAATTACTTGGAAAGTTAGGAAGAAAAGTTATTTTAGCAGAAAGACTGGGATTGTCCGGTAGGAAATGCCAGATGAATGATCTAGATAGATAATACAGCATGTGTAGAGTCCAATGGATGAAATTTAAAGCTAGTCTTGGGGAGGCATGTTACTCAGCGTTGCCTGCACCTCTGGAAACAGAAGCAGCAAACACTCAGCAGAGTGTATGCAGTTCTCTGCTTTTTGGAGGGTGGGGTTCTTTTTGCCAGGGCCTGGCTCCAGTATACTGGGTGCAAGCAGCTCCAAGATGTGTGCAGAGCTTCCTGCAGAGATTAAGGAGTGGGGATTGGGAAACTGCTACAGTGCACAGAGCTGTGACTGACAGAACATTTTCACAATTGATTGCCAAACTCTTCCCCAGGAGGTTTCAAGACTTCAATAGACTTCAGATTTCCAGCATGGTTACATCGGGCTGACTTTACCAATGTAATTGTTGCCTCAGTGAAGAGATGGGTTCCTGTTCTTTCCGGCACTGCCATCTTTCCAAAATCCTGCAATTCAATACCAGTGTGATTTTGATAGGTTATGCCAGATTCTCCAGCAGAGGTTTTGTAACACTCATTTACCAATGCCAGAAATGTGTGAAGTTGTGTGTTTTCTCACAGACTCACAAATAGAGTATGGTTCCCAGCATAGAACATTGCTAATCTAACAGTAAGAAGTGGAATTTTAGTGTAGTTTTAACTTGAATGTTTTATGTATAAATGTGAAGACCTTGGTTTATGGTTAAGACTCTTTTGCGTTTCTCTTCCTGTGAACTCTGTTCATTCTCTAGCACAAACCTGTTTTAAATGTATTGTTGATCGGTTTCTCAGCTAATTCTTTTCTGCTTTGTACATGTGTTAGGGATATGAACCTTTGTCTATGATGTTAATTGCAAGTATTTCTCCTAGTTTTTCACCTGTAATTTAATTTTGTTTACTGTGTCTTATCATGTAATTTTGTAATGACATTGAATTTATCCCTTTTCACTTTTTTTTATTTTGAGCTATAGTTAGAAAAGATATACTCTCACATGAGAATAGAATTCATCCCTATTTCATCTATTACTAACATTTATACTATTATTCATTGTACATAAATATCTTCTCCATTTGGAATTTGGCATAGTTGTATGAAGAATAGAAGCCATTTCATTATTTTCTGTTTATCTCTCCTGATAGGTAAATGCTCTTATTCAAAATTTCTTCTTACTATTTTGAGTTGACTCTATTATCATATGCTAATTTTTCACACACACAATATTGATTAATTCTGAACTTTTAAGTCTATTTCATTGCTATAATATTTTTTTTCTGTTTTGTTTTGGTTGTTGTTCATTTGTTCTTTGCTCATACAGCCAGAGGAATTTCTTTCCTTATCTCAAAGTTAAAGCAAATGAATAGTAGCAATTAACTAATTTTGAGCATGTTTGGATTCTGCAAACTGTGTCTGAATGCATGTTTTATGTTACATTGTTTCTTTGACTTGGAACAAGTTATTTAATACCTCAAAGGTCCCAAATCCCTCTGTAAATGGGAATAATTTAAAGTTTTTTAGAAACTTTATATTTATTGATTTTCAGGGAGAGAAAGGGAGAGAGAGAAACATCAGTATGTTGTTCCACTTATTTATACATTCATTGGTTGATTCTCATATGTGTCTTGAGCAGATATTGAACCCAGAAAACTTGGCGAATCAAGTGGATTCTCTAATCGACTGAGTTACCTGGCCAGGACCAGAGAGTTTTTGATGATTTCTTATATAGAACATATAGCACAGAGTAGGCTTCAATAATTAGGAACAAAGTAATTTTATTCTTGTGCTTATTGTTTGACCAAATGCATAGACTCTATAGTTACATGATTCGATGTTTATATTTTCTTCATGTTGGAAAAAATTACTGTAAATATTGTTCAATATACAAAGGCAGATGATACAATTTAAGGGAGTTTCTGCAGGAAGAAATATGTTAACTAACTAAAAGTTTACACTAAAGAAATACTAAGAGTGTCATGAAAATATTTTATGTAGTATTTGGAATATTTTTATTTAATGTAAGTGATGTAGTTAGTTTGATATTTGTCTTAGAAAAAAATATTTGCCTAGCTGGAACAGAATATTCTCATTTTAATTTCCAGGCATCTTGATATTTGGAACAAATTCATAGCCATTATTTATTTCAAGATATGTTGAAAGACCATGAAGAAAATAATTAAGATTTATGCACTATTAAAATAACTTCTAGAGTTTAAAATTTACTTTCTCAACACTTAATATCTCTTCCTATGTGATGAAGTTTGAAATAATTAAAGGGCTCTTTTAATAAAAGATATTTGGAAAATCATCCAAACATAACATATTTTCCATCCTCTTACTTATAAACTAATTAAGTATATACCACGTTTGCATCTAATTTCCCTAGACTGCATAATTTTGAAATTGAATATATTAATGAAATTGAGATTTTGTTCCTCAGTTAATGAAGGGAAATAGATATAGCAGATATGCATATTACTCACTGTTCTCTTAGATGCCGAAATCTCAATGTTTTCCAGGAACTCCTGAGGATTACCCACGGTTTTTCCATATGCATCCTAGGACTGCAGAACTTAGTCTCCTGGAGCCAGTAAACAGAGATTTTTACCAGAAATTTGATTTGGTTATTAAGGTAAATTAAACTAATTTCTTATTTTTGTGTGTGTGTGTTTATAAAGTGCTAATCAAAGGAAGTTGTGGAGGCTACTGTAGGCTCTTTAATATTTAAAAAAAATCAAAGTTAATTTAAATAGCAATTAGCCTATTTTTATTTAAAAAGTAAAGCGTAGCAGTTTGAATACATTATTGCTTTTATTTAAAATAACTATTTTACAATGTGATTCTAATACTGAATATTTTTATATGTATTAAATGCCCTGGTCAAATGTATATAATTGGACATTCTACACTTTATAACATTTTCTAACACTTAATTTTTTACTAAAAGGATTTAATTTTATTCATAAAAACTTAACCAATGAATATGCTTAAAATGCAGTTATATTTTTATTTTAATAACTTCATTTTAATGTTTCTCTAACAGAAAAGATCTCACTTGTCTAGAAGTGAATCTAATATATGTCTCATTTTTAAAAATGTTGATAGATGATCCTAGACTGAAAACATTTTTAAAGCTTGGGAAATCCATTGGACATTCCAATTTTGGTATAGTAATATCTAATTTCATAATAATAAAATCATTTGAAAGGTATTGTGGAAACCCAAATGATTTGTTGATGAATTCTGATAGACTTCATTAAGAAGGTAAGATTTGTGCTGGTCAGTAAAAGAAGAGTAGAAATTTATCAAGTAGAAATGAGGGCTGGGAGCAGAATGAAATGGTAAGTCTACTATGTTATATAACTTTTTCATATCTACATATATAAAAGCTATAGAAATGCAGTCTTATAGAATTTTTAAAATTTAAAATTGGTAAAGGAAAAGGAAGTGAGGTAAGGATGCTTACTAAATGTGGACATTGTACAAGGTGTTTTATGCACATTTTTCATTGAATTATAACCATAACTGTAGTAGTATGCTAATTAGTACAAATGTAGAAACTAAAGTCCGGAGAGGGTAAGTGATTGGCATAGAGTTACATCAATAATAGGCAGCAGAACTGAGATTGAAAATTAGGTTTATCTAGTTTTTTTTACATCCTTAAGGTGCAGTTGCTTAGAAATAGTTGTCCAGCTTAATTGTCAGTGAAACTACAAACAATAATATGCAGAAATTCATTTAATTTCACATCTAATTAAGGCATACTTTTTAGGACCCAGTTATATTATTATGCATGCCAGATCCTTATTTATGTTGTGGTCCCTTGTCCTTAAAAATACATAGTCTAGAATGGAAAGAGTCATATAAGCCAATGAATCAAATGCAACAAACACAGCAACTGCTAACAGGAAGAAACACGGGTGCTGATGAAATGCAGAATAGGTATGTTTAAATTAACCTGAGGACTTGGAAGATTTGCTGGAGATTACTCCAAGCTAAATTTTGCTGTATTGGAAGGGTTTGTCCAATGAATAAAAATGGAAAATAGGTTTGGACCTCAGGGAAAGCAGAAGTACGCGTGTGGAGGCATGATACAGCAGGCTGCAAGCAGTTAACGGGGAAGTGAGGTATGGAGCCAGACCACGGAGCGAGACTGCTGTGCCACAGAAATTTCCTTGGATTTCATTCCGTTGGGTCTTGGGAGTCATTTAACAAAGACTTCTTTTACCTTTTGTGTGTAATAGTCATGCATGAGGTTCATTTTCTTGCATTGACTACATTATTTTTTTTATCATAGGACCCTATAAAACTCAAAATGTGTATCCCTTGTCTGCTGTCTGTCTACCGGGAGCCCTGCTGGGCTGCTTCCTGGGGGAATTAAGAAACTTGACAAAGCACTGTTTCCAAACTACCTCATATGAAACCTGAAATTAATTATTTTTCTCCATTATCGAAGTCAGTGATCTTAGTTTAGCCAGTTACATTAAAACCCAGTCCATCAATTATAGAAACAAACCTCAATTAGAATAAAATGCAGGTATTTTTAATTTTATATTAATACCTTGTATTTTAATGGGTTTTTTTACAGACATTATTAATTAAAATAACTGTGTTTTGTGTGCAACCAAGAGGATAATAAGCAAAGGTATCAGTCTGTAAGAACAATGACGTGCCCCCTGCTTGAATAATAGCTGAATATTGTGGTTTTGCATAGAGGTCCACTGAATTGCTACAATATGGGAGAGTTCTCTCCTGTAGTAAGACTTTTACTTTCTTCCTTTTTCCTTATTTTAATAATGCTTCATTTTTTATTGACCACGAAAGTTTTTATTAGATTTGATCCCAACTTCTGTATCAGAAGCTAAAGTATAATAAAATAAAATGAAGTATCTTTTCCTAAGCTTTGAAGAAGAATTCCGCTTCAAAAAGCTGTATTTTCATTTAACCGCTGGTGATGGTGATGAATTAGCGATTTAGCATCTTCACTTTATCGCTTTCCGCCAGTGATTTATTCAGTGTTCTAACAAAGTGTAAAGGTGAAACTGGAAGGATACGATGGAGTAGTCCTCTACCCTTAGAATATGAAAGGAGTAAAGCATGTCAGTTAAAAGAGGAAAAGATGCTCTGGATCAAATCATTATTCCAAATTTTACACAATAATAATCTTTTAATCATACTTTAAGATAAAATACATATTTTAAATAAGAATATTATATTTAGTTTGCCCCATTCAGTTTATATGTATGCCTTTTGTCCTTGTATATTTTATTCATAATACCTCTTTCACTCTCAAAATGCCCTAGTTTGGATAAAATATTATGTGCTCACCATAGTTATAAAACAAAAAACATCTATGATATAGAAATATGAAACCACATTTTAGATTCTAGATGATAATGAGTTAGTTCACGCATGGAGTGTCAATAACAAAGCCTGGAAAATTCACATTCATTATTATAAGTGTACCATTTTTAAAACATGTTATTAGTTGGTATTTTAATACTCTAAGCATCTAATAGAAAGATTAAATGGATAAATTATTAATAATTCACTGTCAATTGCTCAAACATAATTGTGTTTTTTATGTGTATCTGATAAAGAACTAGTAACAAGGGTCCCGATAGTATCACAAACATCATTGTATCATGGTCTCTCTGATTTGTGTGTTGTTACTCATTGACCTACTCATACTGTCTATTTGGCTACCCTTGAACTTCTTTTCCTTCCACATCATGGGCGTGCTAATCATAAGCTCTCATCAGTCACCCTGCAGGCTTTCTGTTCCAGCTGTATGAGACCACTTGCAGTGCCCTAAACTCATCATGCTTTTTCTAGGCTCCAGGCATGTACAGATGCTATCCCTCTTCCTGAATCATTTCTCCCTGTAACAGCACTAATTCACGCTGATGTTTTGTTGATGCTGTAGGTGCTAGAATGGCACTTCCTCTGGAAAGGCACAGCCATTGGTTAGAAGCCCCTCTTTGTATTTCTGCATGTCCCTGTTGTGGCTCTGGTCACTCTATGTTGAATTTACTCTTTTATTTTCTTCTGACTTTTGTAGGAGGGCAGATTGTAATATATTTCTTTACCTTGTGGCCTAACCCCTACCCTTATGCATGTACAGTGCATAGAAAATGCTCAAATATTTGTTGTAATTGGTTTCTTCCTGGTACGGTAAATCTTTTAAGGCTGCTGGAATCGAGTACCTACAACTTCATCATATTTAAATACACATTAAGACACAGCTTATGGCCATTTATGAGTGTATGTTAAAATCTTTCTCCAAAGATTAAATACATTTTTGACACAAAAAATGAGCCACAGAATTGAAACTGGTAAGCTTAAATGGCAGTGCAGACACGCCAGTCCTGGCAAGTCTCTTTGCTTCAGTAATTCAGGTGTCTGAGGACAGCGGCACTTGAGGATGAGTGAGGCCTGGGAGAATGAGCTACTGTAACCACACATGTGAATCTCAGATGCCACAGTGCAAGAAAATGTTTAGCTTCTCTTTGAATAATGATCTCAATTAAACTTTACGCCATGAGAATTCAATGGAAAACTTTTTAAAACGAATGGCATTTTCTAGTTTCCAATTTGCCAAAATCTTTCTGATGGCTTATTAGGTGCCTGACATTTTGCTTGGTGTTAAGAAGACATAAATGTATGAAAGCTCTGCCCTCAAGGGAATCACAAATATGGAAATTTTGCTTCCAGACTTACTTTTCTTCTGATGTCTACATCCATACTTCCAGTCATGGGCTGTAAACCTACTTCTACTATTGTACAATTGTGTAAAGTTAAGAATGTAGTAAACTGTACAGATCCTTTTAAAACCTCTTCCTTTCTATTGATAATATAATAACCAGCCACTCACCCAAGTCTGGAACTCCCAGTTCCTCTTAGGACTTTACTTGCTCCCATATGTCCCCATCCAGTCATTTTTCAAATCCTAATTCCTCTGGAATTTACTCTTGAATGTCTTCCCAATTCTCCAGGCTCATGCAGTTCTCAAGTTCCAACCCTCATAGCCCATCATTTCACACACATCTCTCAAACCTTAGCCTCTTTTCCTTGCATCCTGACTCTCCCCACGTTACCAGTAGAGGATTGCTAAAACAAGAAAACAAAAATAGGCCATGCTGTTCCATATTGCCTTCAAGTTAGCTGACAATGTGCCCCCTTCATGAATTTCCAACAGAGAACGTTGTTGATTGAAAGATCACAGGTGTCAGGGACAGACAGACACAATAGCAAGTCACAGATCATCAGTCATCGCTTCTAAAATAGAAAGGATAATATCCCCATGAAAATGAAAGATCAAAAGTCACTAACTCTGTTAAGGAGATCGTGAGGTATAAGCTACTATTCTTTCTGTTGTCATGTGAGTATTAATAGTTTATCAAAAAAGATAAATAAAATAGAGAAAAGAAAAGCCTGGAATAGTCCTTTGGGAAAAGATTGAATAGGAGCCTTCAGTGAATTATGGTTAGGAGAAGAAAAAATATCAGAGCTGAAGTTTTCTAGCCACAGAAAGCAAGCCAAATGCTATGGATGGCACACTTTCATAACCCTGGAACTGTGCTAACTATAGACTCTTCTCCAAATTCTTATGGATTTCTATTGAATGAATGAAGTACTCATGTGCCTTACATCCCAGTTCAGCAGGTCAGTAAAGGTAAGCTCAGTAGCAAAAATCTTCCTCTGCTCCAGTAGCAAAATCTGTAAGGTGAGGAAGAGAGAAATTCCTTTAACACATGTTAGAGAATATTATCCCACAGAAATGACAGGCATTATTTCTTACTGGTACTGAACTAAAAATACTTCTGTGTATTTCCGAATGAATCACACTTTTGGAAATCCATTGACATATTTGATACATTTGCTAAATGTTCATCTTTTATTTTAATTTTATGCTCTATTTTTTTAAAAATGTCAAATTGCCACATAAAACACTATCTTTTCCTCCCAAAGAACATTATATTTTTTATTTCATCCTGATTGTCCACTAAAAATTCTAACTACAAGGTTGAATTAGTTGCCTATGATGCCAATTATGGAAATTAATAAAAGGAAAGAATGTTTAGTGTTCTCTTGTCTCATGCAGTTATTCATCCAGCTGGGTTAGTCAGGACAGAAATAGAATATAGCCATTGAATACAGTGGATGTCCAAATTTGCAAGCTGACAAAAGACACACAGAGGTGATATTTTACTTGACCTCTTTCTTTCCACACAAGGTGACTGCAATTACTTGGAAGAAGAAAAGCACTTTATCCATTCTTGTCACAGTACCTTGATTCTGGTAACACCCTCTTGTCTGCAAAGGTCATTGTCAGAGTACAGCTGCAAGTACAGTACAATGTTCAAATGAAAGTCACTTTCTGAGCAGCCCTTACCCTATCTTCCCACGACACACCCCTTCACACACATAAACTATCTTAGCCCTCCTACAAGGTCGTTGCCAAGTAATCTTTCTTTATAAGCTTCTGGGTTGTCGCATATAATACTAAAAATAAAAGGATATATCTAAACACTTGAGAGCTAAATAGGGCTAATCATTATTATTTTTCTCAGGAACAGCCTGGTACATAGTGGTAACAAACTCTCACTAACTGCCAGTCTCTGACAAGTAACCCACTTAAAATCTATTTTTATATGATGGTTTATTGAAATTAAAGTGTTCTAGGTTGGAGTATTCCCACTGGCCAATTCACATAAGGTACTTGAATGGGTTTCCTCCTAAATTGAGAAAATACTGGGGAAATGTGATCAACCCAGTGTTGTCCTTTGCTGAATGGGGAGGCAAAGAACAGGGCAAAATAAGGGGGATAAAACATGATTAAGATGTTATTCATTTTTAGAGAGAGGGGAATGGAGGGAGAAAGGGAAGAAGAGAAACACTTATTGGCTTCCTCTTGTTCACCACCAGCTGGGCCCACAACCTAGACATGTGTCCTGACTGGGAATCAAACTGGTGACCTTTGGGTTTGTGGGACAATGCACAACCCACTGAGCCACACCCAAAAACATGATTAAAATCATTCCATAAAAAAATGACTACTTCATCATTATCATAATTTTGTCTCTGGCTTGCCTTACCATTTATAATCAAGATGATTCCCATGTTTAGAACATGAGCTAAATAGTCTGATGTGTTTGTGACTAGACAGAGTTTTTTGAATTTGTGATCTTCCCTAAGTGATTGAGTTTTTCTTTTTTAAATCATTCAAAATTGCATCAGTCATTGTAATGCCAGGTCCTGCCTCAAACTCTAAGTAAAGAAAACTATTTTTATTATTAAAAGGTATATTCATGTTTTCATTTCAATAAATTATAAATGGAGTGGACATATTCTTACTTCAAGTAAAAATAAAATATACTTCACTTTATTAAAAATATTATCTAGGTGAAAAGTATGTCAATATTATTTTATTATCATATCATAAGTGCTTTTTGGGGAATTCGTTCTCTATATCTGCCTAGTAAAAATGATTTTTCTTTTTTGTCAAACAAATCTATTCCTTTCCTACCAAGAATATATTCTATTGCTATATTTATTTATGACATTACAAACACTTCAGTTGTATTATATTCAAAATAGTTTGTTTTATTTTATCTGATAAATTATTGGATGTTTTTGTGTTTTCTAAGTTCTCATATTTTAGAAACTTTCATAAATAACCTTGTTGTCCCACTCTGTATGCATTCTTGAATTTTTAGAGTTAAAGTGTAAATAAAGGAAGTTCCTGTTCATCTTAGGGAAATATAATTTTATTAAGAAAGGTCAAGAAGCAATGAGCACACTAACTTTTAATTGCTAATTAATTGGTAATAGTAATATGATCTTTGACCCAGGAAAACACACTTCCCACAGCCTTTCTTCCTAAGATATTCCTAGAGAAAAACGATGATTATAGAAAAGAAAGGAACTGTTTCCAGTTATTAGACTTTTGACCCCCAAATATTTGCAGAGCTTAGTGAACTAAGCAGGATCATACCCAGAAATCTTTCATGTGAGGTTCCTACACTTTCATTCCAACTTTTAGGTCCCGCTGAAATTTGAGACTTTGCCTAAAGGTAAAAAGCAGTAACAATCATTTGTATTCAAGGCTAGGGCAGAGTTGGTCTAGGCAGCTCAACCTAGGCTATTTTTAGTATAACGACTTCCTTCGGCCTGAATGAGAGATGCCAAAAGCCAGACCCAACTGATGCAGTAATGACCATTGATTTGGACAAATTGGGGTCATGTGAAGTGCTTGCTTTTGAAAAGCAGTTTGCACAGTCCCCACTGAATCAAGATGCCCACCTGTGTTTCAGGGCACCAAACTGTGAGCTAATCTATGTAAAAAATCATTTGGGAACCTGATCAGGCAGGATAAAATTTAAATAATTAAGGAAATTGACGAATAAACAAATACTCAACAGAAAGCTTGCTTGAACGCTAACTAGTGTGGCTCAGTGGATTGGGCATGGTCCTGTAAGCAGAAGGGTCACTGGTTCAATTTCTGGTCAGGGCACATGCCTGGGTTTTGGGCCAGGTCTCCCATTGGATGTGTGTGAGAGGCAACCACATGATGTTTCTCTTGCACACATATGTTTCTCTGCCTCTCTTTCTTCCTTCCTTCCTTCCTATCTCTCTAAAATTAAATTCATAAAATATTTTAAAACATTTTTTAAAATGTTTTTTAAAACATTTTTAAAACAATTTTTTAAATTATGTTTTCACATTTAGAGAAGCAAAATAGCATAGGGGCTAAGAATGTGAACTTTTAGAGACAGACACCTGGTTAACACCTCTGAAAAACCTAAAATAGGACAAACCATGTAGTAGTAAACCAAAAATATTGGTCATATTAACAACAAACTAATGTTCAGAGAGAACTTTCACATGGTATTATTAAAAGTGCAGGGATTCGATTGTTTCCATAGGACTAATTCCATTTTATTTCTCTTTTCCGTGGATCACTTTGTTTTCACCATGCACCTAACATATTTGTCCTGGCTTCACAGTTGGCGGTAAAAATTAAAAATATAAGAGCTGAATGTAAAATATGAACTTCTTTTGTTGTTATAGAATGTTTTCTGTTTTCCCCTCACCATTTATAAACTGTATTTGTATGTGTGGGTTGGTGGAAGGAGACAAGTTACAAATTTCGTTACTTTTCATAGCATTATTAGTATGTCCAGAATGTGAAATAATACCTTTTATACAAGATACAAAATAAAGGAAGAAAACTCATGTTCAGAATGACCTCTGTGTATGAACTGCTCCTGCTTTAATCAGATCAAGGGCATTGCGTTGGAACTTCATATGGGCCAAATGATGGCTTTACATTCCCTGGAAAAATGATGTTTACCAATCATAGACTCTAACTCTTGTCCTGTAAAGCAGCTACATCCCAAACCCTTTTGTGTATCACAGAGGGAACTCCTAGAAGAACATCCATGGCTTCAGCACACATTAATCACAGCCATGGATATAGAAAGAACTTACCCATATGAAGGATGTCAGGAGCACATACGGTTATGTGTGAAGAAAATGCATAATTCTAGAAAAGGCTACACATTATTTCAGTATGCTTGTACTTAGTGCAGAGCTCATAAACGTTTGGTACATTGGCTGCATCACCTTCATAATCTGCTGCAAAGTGGAATTTAAATGAATAAAGTAAACTATAAAATCTTACAATGGGAAACTAATATACTGAAATAGAGTTACCAAAATACTAAAAAACAAAGATTAGTTTTTTATCAATGCTTTATATAACATTATCTCACAAAGGATTTATTAATTAGTGTAATTTCAAGTTAGTGATTTGCACAAATAGTATTTCAAAATATCTTCAATGTTAACAATAATATGAAGTAAAAATACATATTGTGATTTTCCTTTGTACATTGTCACCAGTACCTTTGCAAACGTCACTGTGATCTGTCACCTACCCTCTTAATTGGTGAAAATGCTAAATTATAGTGAGAGGAAAATGCAAAATTACATTCTAGAGACATAGTTCTTGCCACTGGATTGAATAATAAGAGATATCTATCTGAACCAGCTATAAACTTCCATGACCAAAATGTCAATATGCCATTGAGGAAAGCTCTTCAGGATTTAATATGGAGCATTTAACATTCACATTGAGTTAACTTCAAATTACAGCTACCATAAAATGGGGAAAGTATCAATAAAAATTTATGACAGTACATTTGTATACTACTGAATTATGTCAATGATTTCTTCTCAAGTTTGAAGTCAGTTGTGATGAATACTTCCCTTAAATACATTTTTTTAAGAAACAGAAAATCACACATTGGTGTTTCTGCATTTACAACATGACCCTATGGAGATATCTTAAGAAAATTAATTGGAACTAAAAATTGTAATCATTGTTTTAAAACTAAACAAAATAACCAAGAAAATAAACACAATTCTAATACATTTTAACTTAACTTGAACAACATATTTTTTGTTAAATGTATTTGAAATTCTATAGATACTAAAAAATATTTCATTGAAATTATATCTGTTCCTTAATGTGATGCTTTCAAGAACTCCTAAAATATAGCCTAAGTCTATTAATTTTATATACAATAATGAATTATTTGGGGACTTAATCATTAGTGTGGCATGAGAAGAGATGAAAGAGACAAAAATAAGTTTAATGCTTTAGTTGAGTGATGACTCTTTTCTATTATTTAACTGTTTTATTAGCAATTCACTCAAATATATTCCCTTATCAATTTTCTGTCTAACTTATTTAAGCAGTTAGCTCTTCAAAAATATGTAGTGAGGACTATAATAATTTACTGCAGTTATTTTTGTTACTGTTCTTTTAAATTATACACTGACTTTGAATGCAGGACACCAAAAAAAATCAGTGAAACCATTTTCTTGTTTATGTTTTCTAAACCCCTCTAGTGTTAAAGCGTTACTTCTTGCTATAATGATATCAGTTCGAAAGTGATTCTGTATAGATAGTATCAAAAGTGACGCTCAGAAAGATCCCAAAATGTAGACTTTTTATACCTTTTTACATTTTTTTCTAGGCTGAACAGGACAATGGCCACCCTCTCCCTGCCTTTGCCAGTCTCCATATTGAAATACTGGATGAAAACAACCAGGCCCCCTATTTCACAATGCCCAGCTACCAAGGCTATATCCTGGAATCGGCCCCGGTGGGGGCAACCATTTCTGAAAGTGTCAATTTGACCACCCCTCTAAGAATTGTGGTTCTGGACAAGGACATAGAAGATGTAAGTTAAATGTAAATTTTGTCATTTTATTAACACATCTCTTGTTATACTTATGTCAATAGCAAACATTACAAAACCACGGTTACATGAACTATAGGATAGAGAAAAAGTGTAAATGAGAGTATTAGTTTTATAATTTAAATCTATATCAAGAATAATATTTCAAAAGTATGTTAGATTTGAATTCAGCAGCTGTTTTTTTTCTTGGTTTACAGATATTCAGTAGAAGATAGAAAATGTATGTTTCTTTTGAAGTTTGCTAAATTATCAGGGCACTCATTTATTAATATGGGTTAAAACTGTTCAATTGATATGAGTTAAAATTTGCTAATAGGGAAACATAATAGAATTATGCAACGAGTATAAAGAATCATGCTGGCAGCTCCGGATGCAACTCGGGGGACTTTTCTGATGTACATTACAGAAAAAGCATTCAGCCGACTCGCTTACACTTCTGTCAGTGGCTATGTTGATGCTAACTCCTCCTCTCCACCCAACACCCTCCTGTGTTTCTCTGGTACTGACACTAGCCACACGAGTGGGAAATGGGGCCGACCGGCTAGATCACAATATTTTTCTTCCTTAGCCAGAGTAAGTGCCATGAATAGTAGACAGAAAATATACCAAGCCAGTCAGAGTCTTCCCAAGAAATGAAAAGAAAAAAAAAATGGAGCCAGAAGACTTTAGCATCATGAATTAAAGAAGTGGAAATGAATCAGAAGCCATCGTAGCTAAGTTTGCTGACATGGAGAAAATCCATTATCAGTGGACAGAATGAAGCCAGCCAGACACAGGGAAAAGTCCTGTTGGGTTCCTGATTGCTTTTAGATTATGATTTACCCAAAGCTATACCAATTGTAAAAAATTTCCTTTGATTCTGTGACCACTACAGCATTTTCCAACATATCTTTTCTAAAAAAAATTGTAAGTTTGATTTCTGTTATGTACAATGCAGGAATGTCTTGATCAGCAATTTCTCCCTCTCCAATAAGCATTGTCCAATAGAATTTTTGCGATAATGATTTTTTTTAGGAGAGAGAGGGGAATGAAAAAGAAAGGGGGATAAACATCAATGTGAGAGAAACATTGATTGGTTACCTCTCACACAGCCTGGGACCAGGCCTGCAACCAGACTTGTGCACTGACTGGGGGAACAGAACAGGCAATGTTTTACCCTCTGTAATGATGCCCAGCCAACTGAACCGCACCAGTTAGAGCAATGAAAATGTTCTGTAGCTCTGCTATTCAAAACAGTAGCAGGCGTGGCTAGGGAACGCTTGAAATGTTACTAGGCTGAAAACATAATTTTAACATTTTGTTTAATTTGAATTAATTTAAATTCAAATAATCACACATTACCAATTGGGCAGCACAGCTATAGAATGTCCCTGGGATCTCATTACATGGATTTTTATCATCAGTTTAGTAAATTAACACTCTACTACCAGACTTTTTTCTCCTTCTAGAAAAAGAAATGTTAAAATTGTGTTCTAAGGGATTCTGAAAAGGACAGCAAGGTGTTCCTGAGAGGGGGGGAGGAGAACTCCTGGATCTGAAACCTTTGGAAATTGCTACCTAGAATTCTACTTGTGGAGATTTAAAGCCAATTGACCTCTTAAATGCCCCGAGTTTTTTTCAAGGGATGGGGCAACACACTGTGGTCCTTAGGAGTTTGTACTTTAGAGTTAGTCAGCCTGGGGTCTGATTCTTTCTTGGTTGTACCATGTGACAGCTGTTTGATACTGTGAGATTCACTGTCACCAGTTGTCCCCATTTCATTCAATTGTCTGGGATCCAAAAGGTATATGGTTAGGATCCCTGCTTCCTTGGCCTGTCCCTGTGTCTGGGGCTGATGGGGATGCACTCAGAGAGAACATTTTCCTTAGATGATGCCATATATTGGGGTTGTGGCATGATTAATATGTTGTGTAAAAAATGTTAAGTACTTAAATAATGTGTATCTGGCCATTTGCTTATTATTTAAGCCCATCCTTTTTCTACAATTATTTATAGTGAATGATTTTTACTCAGTTTCCCAAAAGTGAACAAGTATATCTAAGTCCAAAATGACAAAGTTTTCTATATCATATATGGCTTCTATATATCTATAATGTAAATAAATTAATAGAATTAGGATATCTAACATCTACATAAAAATTGTTAATAATATTGAACTGTTTCATAATATGGCATATTCTTTGGTTGGAAAACTAATTCTAGTACTTCATACTGAGTTAAAACCAACCCTTTTGTAACTCATTCATTATTCCGTATATTTCTCATTTGACAGCACACAGAATAAATCTACAAAATGGTCACTAATATGTTTAAAGATGGGTTTATGCCCTTCTGAATCATCTCTTTCTCCAGGTCAAGCACTCTATTCTTAAAAACAAAATATGGTCATTAGGAGGTTAAAGATCTAAATTAACAACAACAACTAAACCTCAAGGCCCTTCTCAGTCACGGGCAAGAATTTTACTATGTGGTAAATTCTTGCAGATTTTCAGTCAGAATTAGTGAAACTAATCAGAATAGAGATAATAAAGTTAGGAATATAGACAGAGACCATCCACCTCATAGAGGTGTGAGCAACAGAAATGGAGAATAAGCACTTGGCACAAGCAGAGAAGTTTTCACAATAGGAGTTGGCTCTCCTAGTTGGCTTCCAGAGTAGCCACAACAAAAGGCAAATGTGATGATGAACTCCTTGAATATGACCTTATCTGAAAAGCACTTTATCTGCCCTTCTCTTCTAAATGAAAGCTTTGCTGAATAGAGCAATCTTGGTTGTAGGTCTTTGGATTTCATGACTTGGAATACTTCTTTCCAGCCCTTTCTTGCCTGTAAGGTCTCTTTTGAGAAATCAGCTGACAGTCTGATGGGAACTCCTTTGTAGGTGACTGTCGCTTTATCTCTTGCTGCTTCTAGGATTCCTTGCTTCATTTTAATCTTGGCTAATATAATGATGATGTGCCTTGGTGTGTTCCTTCTTGGGTCTAACTTCTTTGGGACTCTCTGAGCCCTTATTATATGAAATGTTAAAGGGACTTCTCTAAGAAAAGAAGATAAAAATATGAACAGTGAAAGGACAGAAAACTCACAGTTATTAACAACCACACCTAAAACAAAAGCAATCTAAGAGGACAGCTAGATCAGGAGCAGAACCATAGAAATGGAGATCACATGGAGGGTTAGCAACAAAGAAGTGGGAGGAGGAGAAGTGGGGAGAAGGTACAGAGAATAAGTAGCATAGATAGTAGGTGGAAAATAGACATGGGGAGGGCAAGAATAGTATGGGAAATGTAGAATCTAAAGAACTTGTGACACATGGATATAAATGAGAGGGGAGAAGTGGTAGGGGAGGAGGTGTGCAGGGTGGAGGGGAATGAAGAGGAGGAAATAGGATGATTGTAATGGCATAATCAAGAAAATACATATTTTTTAAAAAGGCAAATGTGAAGAAGAGGTCAGACTTGGATTTATTTGTCTAAAAATCAAGTGGTGTTCCTTCTTTCAAATGGGTGGAAAGTAAGAAAACATTTTAAGAAATAGTAGCAGGGATTGATTAGTTGTGGTGTATTAGCAGTCAGTAATTTGAATCAGAAGGAATAGAAGAAAAACAGAGAAACCGAGCAGTAAACAAATTATATTTACTAATAGTCCTTTTCTACAGATATATAGATATAAACATACACATGTATATAACATATATATGAATTTTATGTTGTAAGTACTCTTCTTAGTTTCAAAATAGTCTAGATTGTAGATAGAATAGGAAAGGGTCAAGGTTTTTAAGAGTCATGTCTGAGATGACCAGGTTTTCAGTGGCAGAATCACTAAAAATTGAACATTTAATTCTGGTTATAAACATACAACAGAGGAAAATAATCAACAGATACTACACATTGACTTTTAGAAAGGCATTGATTCACTTATAATTTCATATCAATTTACATCCCTGTATATAGTGTTATTATTTAAAAATAAAGTTATATTTGAAATGTAATATAATGCAGTCTTAAAGATATAATGTATTTTTTTGTTTTATAAATATTGCCATGCTATCATGTATATCAGAATACTAAGGAATAAAATATTCTCTGTAAAATATTGTTAGTTTAAATATACTAAAAACATGTTTTTGTTGTGTTTTGCTCTGTTGACTTTGGTTTGTTTTTTGTTTTACTAGTGTATGGCATACAGCATATCTATATTTCTGGTCATTGATATTCACATTTTTTATTTCATGTTTAATTTGCACATAGGTCCCACCTGGTGGAGTTCCTGTAGGTACTAGGTTTTGATTTTGTCTTTGTTCTTTTGCTAATTGCTGTGGTTTGATTCTGTGTTCTTTTTCTGTTCTACTAAAACAAGTAAGCAGTTACTCATTCTCATTCGTAAAGACATATATAATTACTTTAAATATATATGTATATAGGTATACATTAAATTATATTATATTTTTATTATAGTAGTATGAAAGTTTATAGAATCCAAATTGCATGTAACTTAAAGATTAACTGTTAAATGTTCTTTTAGTTCTTGGCAAACATTGATAACTCATTACTGCATTCTTTCTGAACAATTCTAAGCCTGAGATGAACCCTTTTGAGTAAGGTACTTCAGGCAGTTACTATCAACTGATTCAAGATGAAATTAACTTTTTGTCATTTGGTATTATGCTTTGTAAGTTGTGTGCACATAAGTATGCATACATATATATGCCTATATGTACACATGTCTGTGTTGTATGTGTGTATATATGAGGATGCATATAATATTGTGTGTGTGATATTTTGATTTCCACTGAAAAACAAAAAATGATTTTAAATGCATTAGACTATTCATATTTAAATATATTTATTCTACTATATATGGTGAAATTTAGAAACTTTACATTCAAATATTTGTTTACCTTTGCATTTGTAAATGTGTTTATTTTATATTCAGTTTTTTGTGCTGTGAGTCAATATGACTTTATTTTACCTTCCAGAAAATAATACACAAATCAATGACATAATATGTAATGTTTTGTTATATACTGAATGTATAGTTTAGAGTAAAATAGTATTACCTTATGTCATGGAGAAAAATAATATTTATTAATCAGTCTTCTGTGTACAAATTGATTTAGAAACTAACACTTATTTTTAGTAAATTTATGAACACAAGACTACATAAAATTTACTGTCCCTATTAAAATACAAATTAAAGCACTATCTGTCCAGTATGTTATAAATGTCATACTTGAAACTAGTGTTATCCTTAGAAATAAACCTAAAATATTAAATTTGAATAGTAATTGGCTGAACATTTCCCATTCAGCCTTTTTAAATTCTTGTACTGCAAGAAATACACAAGTATTCACTAATAGCATCAATGTATACAATATATAGGTATAAAAGGCTCATAAACTTCAAAAGCTGTATTTTAATCAGAGATTAACTATTCAGAACACATTAGAATGTACTAGACATGCAATGTATGATATTAGTTTTATGTATTATGTTATCTTTACATAAAACAAATAAGCTGCTACTCTTGGAAATGCTATTTTTGTCTCCAGCTAGTTATTACAAACACTTCAAGAAACTAAGAGAATTAAATTATCAGCCCTTTAGTGTTTCTGGTTATCAATTATGAGAGAGCCTTTTTATAGAGCCCTGGTGTTTATATCACCTTCAGAAAGGACATATTTGACAAAGGAAATTTGTGGCTTTCATAAGTTGGTAAAACAAATGGTACTGTTTTCACAAAACCATATTAAACTATAGCCATGCATATATGTTGGTTCACAACTCTCCACATTGCAGTATTGAATTATCAGAACACTTGGCATTAACAAATGCTTAAAACATGTGGTATGCAAATGAATATGTCTAACAAATTTACAAACTGAAGCTACAGTTGAATGGGAGAAAATAAATTGAGAAAGTATTAATCATAAAGTAGAGAATGACCAAAGGATTTGAATAAAGGGAAAGAAGTAAATATTGGTAAAGAAGTCACAGATCAACACTTGCTCAACTTGGATTAATAATAATGTACAGGGGTGAGTAAAGGAAGCTGTGTTCTTTGGCATAATTGTTGGATGTGCAGAGAGCAGAAAAAAAACCTATAAATTTGAAAATGTAGCAATTCTTAAAATCAAGGATACATACTAAAAAAGAACACTCATGAACACTTATTTAGTTTTTATTAACTGAAACTGCATACTAATGCTTCCGATCATTTTTAAATACTTAAATTTCATATAATTAACTAACGTACAACAAAAGAATCTTCAAAATGTGAATCAAAATATGTGTATTTGTAAATATTATATAATCCCATTTTCTAAATAATTTAACTTTTTATTAACTAACATTTGATTAGTCAAAATACCCCATGTTCTAACTATGCTGAGCAATTTGAGCAATGACAATGAAATAAAAATGAAGTGCCTATTTGAAAATATCAGTGTAAATCTTCTTGACATTTTATATTTCTTTTTGTTAACTTTTTAATTAATTAATTAACTTATTTATTTATTTATATTTAAAGACAAGGGAAGGGAGGGAGAAAGAGAGAAAGAAAAACATCAGTGTGTGGTTGCCTCTCATGCATCCCTTACTGGGGAACTGGCCTGCATCCCAGGCATATGCCCTGACTGGGAATTGAACCAGCGACCCTTTGATTTGCAGGCCTGTGCTCAATCCACTGAGCCACACTGGCCAGGGCCATATTTTTTAAACAATTTTTATTATTTTATAGCTAGACCAATAGAAGTTTTCTGTATTATTAACTTTTATTATTCTAAAATACATGTAGTATACTGACATATCAAAATCATGAACACAGAAGCCACCATGCTGTATCTAAGTAACAGTTTATAATGAGATATTAAGAACACAGCTGGTGTCAGGTTTAAATAAAATGATGCATTTCAAAGTTATTTGAAATAAACACATATTGAAATTCAAAATATGTAAAGTATACGGTGGATCAGATTGTGCCCACTTTTTAATGTAGGAGTCTACATTTCAAGTTTTCACTTTCACACAGACATTTTTTTCATGAGAGTTCTATTTTTTCTCAAATTAGCATGTCTTTAATGATTCTAAGCTCTCGACTTCGCTATCAGCCCTTGATACCAGATCTAGAAAACAATCTGACATTAAATTATACTCCACATTACACTATACATAATATTTTAAAAGTTGACATAATATATAAGAATACTTTATCTTTCTGTATCATCCCTCTGGCTATTCTTATACCCTTCTTGGTAAATCCACTCTGTCATAATAACCCCTTCATTCCCCTTTATTTGCCCACCTGCCTTCCTATTTCACTATTCAGAGACCAGTTCAAGGTTCCCTATTTACCTCTCTGTTCTTACTCTGTTAACTGTACTGAAGCAGTTAACACCTTATCTCTCACAGATGGTGATCAGATTGTGGAGAGTTTCCAACTCTTAGTTAATTATCTCCCTTTAGAATTTTTGCAATCATTTGTTTATGTAGAAATTTTATTCTAGACTCTTCTATCAGACACATGTGTTTAATTCATATATTTTCAATGTAATCATCTAAAATATTTTAATTAAGTTAGATATCTTTCCTCCTTAGAGAATCTTAACAACATTAAAATTAAAATAAGAAAGAGCAAGGATATTTATAGGTAACATAATTAATTATACATAACTAATTTTATTTCTATTTTGCATTAAACATGGGAACAGTATAGTAAGATGCATATGTACATATGACTACAGCAAAAACTCACTGCTCCAATTTTCTTTTTTTTGGTATTTATTTCTTGGGGTTTTTTTTGTGTTTTTTTTAGCTCAGTGAACTTTTGTAAACTACTGATATTAAATAAAAAATAAATATATATTTAATTGACTTTTTCCATTCTGTCTTCTTACTTTAATTTTACAAGTACTTAATTTTATTACATTGTTTTCCACAAAATGAGTCATTGGCATTTACATAGTTTAGCTTAATTATGGTAAATATTTATTAAAATCTCTTTTTTTCTTTAGAAATCCTTAATAAAATTATGCTTATTTTATAATGAACTTGAAAAATTACTTTTAAGGTAATGAATTAATAGGTGTATTAATTATTTAACACTTTAAATAATGGCTTTTTCTTCTTTTCAAAGACGAAAGACCCAGAGGTTCAGCTTTTCCTGAATGATTACGCTTCAGTGTTCACCATCACACCGACTGGAATCACTCGTTTCCTCACCTTACTTCAGCCAGTGGACCGGGAAGAGCAGGACACGTACATCTTTTCGGTAAAGTGATTTTTGTGTGTGTGTGTGTATATATATATATATATATATGTGTGTGTGTGTGTGTGTATGTATGTGTATATATATATATATATACACACACACACATATATATACACAAAAATATATATATACAAAATGTGTATATTTATATTATATATTGCATATATTTTATATGTATAAATATATTATATAAAAGTTATATATATATAACATAAAGAGATGTTAGTTTAAAATTGAAAAGTCAATTATTTGAGAGGAAAAGGTAACATGTTCAAGTAATACCATAGAGACTATCAAAAATTAAAAAGAAATCAAATGAATATTTCCTCCATTTATTTATATATTTGCTCAGCTATGTGACCATTCTTTCCAAAAATTTAACTTTTGAGATGAAAACAAAAATGTGCTAATTTATTTACCATATACTCACAACTGACTTAAATTGAGATAGTATAAATTAGAATACACAGTGTAAATAATTATATTCTAAACTGTATTTTATTTTTACTATTGCATTTATAATTCTGAGACATTTCTGGCTGTCACTACTGTGAGGGGTATGGGTAGATAGCAAGAATGCTGCTTAACATATCATAACAATCTTACAATACACAGGATGGCATCGCCTCCCCCCAACAAAGAATTATCTGGCTCAAAAAGTCAGTACCACTGAGATGGAGAAATCTTAAACTAATGAAGAAAACAAGGAACAGTTATTAAAGCTATGTTTCAAGTTTCTGAAATAGATTTTATAAAGACATTGGGTTGGCCAAAAAGTTCATTACGTTTTTTTCTTTAAGATGGCTCTAGCAGTGCTTAGTTGTCTTGAATGTCATTTGAAACAATTTCGTTAGATTGTATTGTGACAACTTTCATATTAGTGTGCATTTTTTAAAATTTAATTATTTTTCAAGTACAGTTTTCTGTCTTTTATTCCCATCCCAGCCCACCCCCCCCAGTGCTCCCCACCTCTCTCCCATCCCCCCACCTTAGTTTTTGTCCATGTGTCCTTTATACTTGTTCCTGTGAATCTTTCCCCTTTTCCCCTGAAATTCTCTCCCCTCTCCCCTCTGGTCCCTGTGAGCTTGTTCTGTATTTTTAAAAAATCATCAAAATTGGTGAATTTATATGTAGCCATTCTAATACTGATGATAGAAGAAAATACGCAACACTTTTGACATATTATGCTTTATTAATCCACTGGGCCACAGGAGCCTGGGCAACATATCTAGTGTACCTACTTTCTTCACTGATACAAGCATTTTGGCTGTAAATACAACTATTTAGTTATATACAAAATATGTTAAAGTAGACAATGTTTTCCTATTAATCTCCTTTTAAAATTAAAGAGTAGTTAACTCCTTAATAATCAGCAATGTTATTGACCACTTTAAGCCACTTTACAAAATTTTACACAATGACTTATGTAAAAGTTAACTGGAATTGAATACATTGAAAATAAATACTATCCTCTAGAATTGCTTCTTAACACATTAAAATTCTTTGATTATATCTACTATTATAGTTTTATTACCTTTTTATTGATGAGATATTTTAGTCCCCTTTTAAAAGTGTAAATTACATATTACATATGTAATTTATATTATAAGTTTTTATATTACATATAAAAAACTTGAAATGAAAGAGTGAATTCTGTACTGCTTATGTTCGTATGACTTCTCTACTAAATGTACTTTTTCACCCCCAAAGATTACAGCCTTTGATGGTGTGCAAGAAAGTGAGCCAGTTATCGTCAATATTCGGGTGATGGATGCAAATGATAACACCCCAACTTTCCCTGAAATATCCTATGATGTCTACGTGTATACAGATATGAGTCCTGGGGATAGTGTCATACAGGTAACTACCCATGTAGTAGGATACACTCCAATTAGTTGTGTTCATGAGCATTATCACATAATGCATTGGTTAAGAATTGCTTAGAGAAAGATAAACGAATCTCAGACTTATTATGTAACACATCTAGCTTTAAAAGCTTTAAATATCTACTTAATTTTTATATAAAATTATATCATGTGCATTTAAAGTACAATTAAATAGATATTAGATGCAATAGCCATTTGGACTGCTTACACTAGATTTTTTAAATATATAGTGTACTGACTATATTTAATAAGTGTAATGAATATATGAACTATACTGAAGCTTCAAATATTAGAACTACAGTTTCAGACTTCAAGTTATATGGAACTATTTTAGAAATGGTTACGTTTCCTTTGGTGATAAATGCAAAGGACTATGTTAGTAAATTGGCAGAAAATACTATTAGACATCCGTTACTTGGACATAAAATGGAATCATTCATTACAGTAGGAAATTTTAAGATTACATAGTAAATGTTATCTTTGAAAATGTAAAACTTGCAAAATATTTATCCTTAAATTGCCTTATTTTTATTATTAACTATACTTAGTACATTTAAATAAACTGTAAGTTATCTTAAAATTGTTTTTTATCCTGAATATTCTGAATATTAATCATAAAGGAGTAATAGTATTCTTCCTTGAGGAGCTTTAGAAGTCTGGGGAACAGGTGATTTTAGTACTTTCCATTCTGGCAGTACATCAAAGTTATCTAGTCAGCTGTTTAGTAATGTGGATGACTAAGATTTGTTTCAGGTTTCCTGGATCTGAAGTCCTGTGAGCAATACTTAGACAATCACTCTCACGATAAAAAAGAAAGAAACTTTAAAGATTTTAGTTGCCTAGCCCTATAAAGACCATTTGATCAAGATTTTTGTCTAAATCTCAGAATCAGACTTCATTTAAGTTACTCTTAGGCCATGAAAGCCCATGATTTGATACATATTTTAGAGTGCTCAAATGGCTCCAAATTACACTAAATTTTATGTATAATATATAGTATATAATATTATGTAATATATAGTCATGTTTCTATAAAATACATAATAAAGTGTGATAGCATAGTATATAATACATTTGTATGTCTATATAGTTTAGTACTAAATAAAAAGTTCAGAGTATTTAAAAAGCAGTCCAAATGCCTCCACAATATACTAAGGTCTTCACATTCAGGTTCTTGTTTTTCTTTCCAGCTTTATCTTGACCCTCTATTCCTAAACGTGTGTCCTACTGAACACGTCTCCAGTTACTTGAATGTGCCCTGCTTTCTCATTTTCTTGAATTATGTCCTCTACCTGGCTCTTTTTCCCTCCTATTTCTGGCTTGACTCCTTTCTCTTATACTTCTTGTCCTTCTAAGAAGGCACTTGTTAGTTTTCTGTAGCTAGTTCCTAGTAATTCTTACTTAACCATTAATAGTCTGACAACTCACCAGTAACACAGGAGTTTGTAGCCAAGATACCGATACAGTGGCGTGGCCTCATCAGTGTGAAGCATTTGGAAGAAATATTTGTCAGTATGCCTCATGGTTTTCGACACAATTTTTTGGCAATCAAGAACATGTTCTTACCCCGCATTTTACAAGGCTAACTCACTTCCATCACACAAATCTCAGCTCAAAATGCTACCTCCTCAGAGAGAACTTCCTTAACAGCTTAATGCCAGTAGCCTCCCAGCAAACACCCACAAACCCCTACTCACACGTTTTCTTTATAACCCACTGTATCTCAGCAAGTCATAGCGTATGACCAACTGAACTATCTTATGTTTTCCTTTCCAACCCCGAACTAAAAACTTCAAGATATCAGCAGGTATCTGTCTTGTTTGCCAGCACAAGCCAGACATGTCAGCTGATACTTATTCAAAAGATGAATTATTACAGAATTAACATGATAAAATTTTAATATGAATTAGAAATAAGTCACCGCTATATGTATTTTAATTATTACAATAAGATATGCTTTCCTGAGTGATGTAGAAGGGGTGACATCTTACCCTGGCTCCAGAAATTCCCCTCACAAGTGCCTCTCTGTGTGAGGATCTTCTGCTGTGTGCGTGGTGTTGGGACAAAGGTTTCAAACGGGCACAATGCATTTGATTTGTCTCAGTATGCCATTTGTTATATTGACAAAATCACCTCTTTATTCATTTGTCTTGAGAGCAGATATGTAATTTGTTTATTTCCATACTTATAGCATCTGCATCCAGAGTACCTGGCACAAAATAGAGGCTTAATATGGTAGATGCTTAATAAAATGTCTATTTGAGGATAAAAGAAAGGAAGATTTGCAGACAAGTGCATATAAACAAATGGGAAGGTGTAAATGCACTGTATTGTACAGCAGTCCCCATTTATCTGCAGTTCAGTTTTCTATAGTTTCAGTTATGATAGTTTCTGTTCAGTTACTGTCAGGAAATATTATATAGAAAATTCTAGAAATACACAATTTATAAGTTTCAGATTGTGCTCAGTTCTAAGTGTCCTGATGAACTTGTATGCTACCCTACTCTGTCCCACCGAGGACATAAGTCATTTGTTTTGTTCAGCATATTCTTGTTCCACAGACTATACACCTGTTAGGCACCTGGTAGCAGCCTGAATCATCAGACCAATAGTCATGGCATGACAGTGCTTACATTCAACCCTTATTTTACTTAATAATGGCTCCAATGCACAAGAGTAATTTGGTGCAGGGATTAAGAAAGAAAAAAAGCTCATAGACACAGGTAACAAGTATGGTGACTATGAGACAGAAAAGGAGGGTGCAGGCAAGTAGAAGAAGGTAGAGGGGAGAAAATGCTGATGGCAGGAGACTTGACTTTAGGTGGTAAACACCCAATACAGCATACAGATGATGTGTTATAAAATACACACTTGAAACCTATATACCCATATAATTTTATTAACTAATGTATCCCCAATAAATTTAATAAAAAGAATATTCAATCTGCATATCCTAATGAGAAGCCACAAAGCGCTTCTTTTGCTTTATGGAGAAAAGGAGAAAGTTTTCAGTAAGGAAAGAAAAAAATTGCATGCTGACATCGCCAAGATCTCAGTAAGAACAAATCTTCTATCTGTGAAATTATGAAGAAGGAACAACTAATCCTTGCTTGTTTTGCTGTCACACCTCAAACTTCAAAAGTTGTTGACACAATGTGTGATAAGTGCTTAGTTAGCATGAAAAAAAGCATACAAATTACATGTGGAAGACATGAAAAGAAAACATTTTTCAGTTAATGGCAACATGCTGTGCCAAAAGCATTGAGACTATACAAGGATTTCATCAAGAGATGACACACCCCGAAAGTAAATTATGGCCACACAGATTCAGGAATGGACTGAAAAATATAAAAATTACTGAAGAGGCCTTATCTGAGACGAAGCTGCTGCTATGTTTCCCGCAGAGATGACAAAGTTCATTCCTGTGTCACGCTCCCCAGGTTCCCGGCATTCACTGGGGCTCTTGTAACAAACATATCCCTGGCAGAGAAGGGGAGACTACTGTATTTCTGGTCATTGATTGACTAAGAGAACTGATTTTAGCTTCTCTGAGACATTCCCTCATAGGAAACAAAATTATAGTTTACTCAGATAAAGGGATGACAATTACTGTCATGCACTTAATTTAATTAGACCTGATTTTCATCTCAATAATAACTTAATTGTAAATGAAAGTAAGTTTATCTAGATAAACAGCCAGCAGGAAATTGGATACTACAACTAAGAAAACAATAGCAATTATGTGGTAGAACCATTTCTCAAAAAAATGTTTGCTAGAGTGGATCAAAATCTTATTTCTGGCATTTGCTGGCTACGGAAGTTAATTTTCCTTTTGTTCTTCTTTATAAAACAATCCCACCTGTCTTAATGATTCTTACTGTATATATTTTCCTAAACTGCACATATTGTGAATATAAATTGCTGTTTGTGTAAATATGCTTCTAATTTTAAATATTAAAATGTCAAGAAATGAGGCTTTACAATTAGGTTTTTTTCATATTATTTCTGGTATGTTGTAAAAGAGAGGTATGGTTATAAAACATTCCATAAGGGCTATGAAATAATAGAATATAGATTTCTTATTGAGACACAAAACATTAACCAAACTAAGGTGATGCAGAACTGTGATCTGCAAATGCCTTTTAAGGGTCACACACCAGGTTCTTATGCTCCATCTGCACCAAATCCCTCATCACCTGTGACTTTCCCCATACACCCAACAGGAGGCCAATTACTTTACTTTTTGGTTAGTAACCTGATATCAATGAAAATAACATATTAAAGGCAACATCGACAATGAAAATTCTCCTGCAAAGAGAGCCTTGGATAAGAGATGTGAAGTATTACAATCAGATCACTTTTAATCTGTCATTTTCAGTGAGGCTATCTTGAGCTGATACAAGTGAACAATTAGTTGAGTTCACTAGCTCTGAGGAGGTAGCTCTCCTTTCCTACAAGAAGTGGGTAAGTTGGTCATAAAGATGTGACTAACCAGGTCCTTAGTAAACATTCTCAGTTATGAATCAGTCTGCTAACTCTACCTATGTTTCTTCTACTTGATTATTGTAAAAAGAAACAGAGTGACTCTGATGTGCAGGGGTCATGACCCACACTCAGGGGAGCAGTGCCAAATGCCAGCCTGGGCCTCTTTCGTAACCGGGTATGAAATGTAGTCACGGTACTAACACGTCTTGTGTTTAGGAGAGATTATTGCTATGCATGGGAATGATTTTTTCCAGTTTATGCAGCACATCTTATGCTGCATGAAATGCCATTTTGTAGACCATCAGTGCGATCTTACAGGCTGACACTAATGGGTCTGATACTCTGTTGTCTCCGGGTCTCATTTCATACACTGCTACTTAGTTTTCTTTGAAAAAGCAATTGCTCCATACTAAAGATATAGATTTTGATAGACAATTTTAATATTTTGAAGGTGTAGATTGTAATAACAATACTGAACTATCCAGTTCATACTCCACAGATGCTATTACTAAACTTTTATACTTCTCTTAAATCAGTGATTTTTAATTCTAATTGAATATTAGAGATCTACCTGAGGAACTTTGAAAAATGTCTATGATAGGACCCCTCACTGCGATATTTTTTATTTAAATGATCTAGACAGGGCGTCGGGGCTTGGTGGAGGCGGGCAAGGGGCAGGAAAATAGAAACATCTGTAATAGTGTCAACAAAAAAAGAAAAATAAATAAATGACCTACACATTCACTGCTGGAGTTTCTTGGAGAGATTTTATTTAATAAAACAAAGCAGCTCTGATATTCATCTAGTTTTGGGAAAAACTGACTTAAACCTCAATAATTTTTCATACTTCTATAAATTGGAATTATTAATTCATTAAAATGGAGTCCTGGATGGAGCTGAGTCCTTTGACCAGCACCCCACTCTTCCTAGATTTTTTTGTTCTTTAGTTCTTATTTTCTTCTTTTGTACTTCTTGCTCCTATTCACTGCTCTAAAGCGCACAGCTTCCTCTTAGCTTCACCTGTGCTGCCCTAATTATTCCATTTCTTTTCTCTTTTTTTCACCATAATAATCTCCATCTACTGATGCTTTCCCTCTGGCCTACAAGCACCCTCCAATCTCCCCACCCCCTGAGCTCAGCAGTCCTCCCAGACAAAGCATCAGCACCTTGCCCACTGTGATGATCCACCCTGATGTTTTCAGGCCCTTGGACTGATTGATAAAGTTGTGGAATTGATTAATTATTAATTATTCTATTACGTATTTATGTATAGTTATATAACCGATTCTTTACTAACGTCATACCTGAAAATCACATAAAAATCATAAATCTAATTAAGTCTATCCCTACTTTTTAAATGCAGAAGCCTTCCCAGTCCCTAATCTATGCAAAACTCAACTTTCCCCTTTGTGAAAATCTCCCTTGATTCTCATCCCAGCTCACTGCTGACTGCGAGACTTTGTTGCTGTCTCTTGTTCAATTTTCACTCTTGAAATATTAACATTCCCCCAAATCAGTATGTAATTTCTCTTTATTCCATTGATGCCCAAATTTTAATCCTCACCTCCATGTATCCTTGTTTGTCTCCAAGTTAAATGTCCTGTGGTACCCTGAGCATCATGCTGACATTACAGGTTCTGTTAGACCTGTCAGTGTGGATTTGGCAGGCACTTCAAACCGAGCATATTCCAAGACAAATTAATTAAACCATTCATCATCTTTCTTCTAGTACAGAAACACACAGACACAGTCACACACAGACACAGTCCACACAGAGACTCAAATACACATATCCTCTTTTCTTTGGAATCCCCTGTATTGTACAGGGGATTAATCTTACACAGGTTTCAGGCTAGCAATCTCAGAGTCACGTTTCTTAGTTCCTCCTTCACCTGCATGCATCCAGATGGCTGTCCAGTTATGGAAACTGCTATTTCAAACTGTAGCTGTCATCATTTCCTTTTCCATGCCTTGCACTGCCACAAATTAGGCTACTACAGTAGACGGATTGACAACACTATTTCTGCGTATTCACCACCACACTACTACAAATGATTATTCTGAAACGCAACTCAGAACAGGTCTCCATTCTTCTGGAAAACCTATCCAAGGAAGTGTTTAATTCTGTCTGTGTAATTGTTCACATACTCATGCCTCATATTCTGCTGCATGCCTCTGTTATTTGACTGTGAGATCATATAGAGGACTTTTTTTGTTTGTTTGTTTTAGCATGAAATATCTTTGCCATTATATTCCTTTTGATATTTCTCCTAGGTTTTAAGTTTTGATCCACAGTATACTTCATTCTTTAACATACAGTTCAAATGCTTCTTAATAAAGCCTTTATACTTCTAACAAGTTCAAAGTAATGGGTTTTTTCCCCATACTTCCATGTACCCAGCTGGCAACCCCATCTTCCATACATTTCACTGTGCCTTGTATTAAGGTTAGCCTTTACCTGTCTGTCTACCTTACTGAACTATAAGTTCCTTTTGGACAGGAACTCTTAGTGACCTCTAACTTCCAGTGGCCATCACAGTGACCTCCACACAGCAGGGATTCACCAACTACTCATACTGAACTTATTCCCCCAATTGATACTCTCTCAATCAGCTTAGACAAAGTTATATTATAGAAATGTGTTCTGTTGGCTTAAGAATTCTGTCATACAAAAATTGTTACCTCCCATAATCCCTTCTCAAAATATTCTCCAACTTCACAGCTTCAGCCAGACCACGTTATTACTGGTCTTAATACTGAATAAAAAAATACTTCACATAGAAAACATTCCTGATACAGTTATTTCTCTTAGTTAAGCTGTGTCACAGGACTTTAAATATTATTTGAGCTAGATATTACTTTGAAAATATTTCTCATCAATCCTAATTTATGAAGAATTTGAGTTACAACATTGATAAATGTTTGGTCTAAATTCACAAAATTTATAAATGGCAGAGTTAAAATGTTGAATTTAACTAAAAGACAATAGATTCTGGAGCCAGACTAGCTATATGTGCCTCCATCTGTCACTTTAGATATTGTGTGACTCTAATAGCTTAGCCTTCTGTACTTCAGTTTTCTAATCTTTAAATGGCAATAAAAACAGTGCAAGCCTCACAAGGGTGTTTCAAATATTAAATTTGTTATATGAACTACTTACGCATGTATACTTTGCAAGTAAGTCTTATATACATATTACCTAGTTATTATTATTGAATTATTCTCATAAATTTTATAAAACATTTGTGATCATTAATATTCTTTACTGCCTCTTATATGTATATCTCTACAATGCCATGTTTACTACTTAGTGTTCTGTGGACATATAAGTATCATATATACATATATAATTATATATTAAAGTGCTTTTTATAATTTCTAACATTGTAAATAAAATTAGGATCAGGCTATATAGTATTTTAATGCTTTTTGATAATTTATTGTGTGTCAAATAATATTGTCTTCTGTGGTAAGTGTGTTTGTGATATGATTAAAACTTAAAGATTATATTTAAGGTCTTGGTGTAGTTTAATATTTCAGCAAATACAAGATCAAGATTTGATGAGCAAACCTTATATTTTTTTACATTTTTACATTTGTACATTTTTTAATTTTTGATATTTGAAACAAATTTATTTTACTAAACACCATACAATTTTTCACTAAACTTATTTGCACTAGACTCAAAACAGAACCAAATCACATAAGTTACTCACTCATATTGTTGACTTTAATAGAATTTGAAGTTTTGTTACATTATTCTTATTTTGTCCAAATGGATGATATTTCCCACCTGAGAAAAAACAATACCTTGTACTTAGTTGAACATGCTGGAAACCAGAGAGTTATTTTGACACATTCTTTTTACTTCTTCTTCACAATCTGTTACCAAGTCTTATGAATTTTTTCTCATATCCTTATTGTATGAAACTACCTAATACTATTCCCACTGTCACCGTCCTTGTACTTAGTGACCATCAGCTTTTACTGGGATCAGGGCAATGCCCCTCTTTGTGCTTTATTTATATTTCCTCTCCTCCTCTTCTCTGTTCAGCAGCCATGGGATTATTGAAAATTTGAAAGCAAATTAAAAAACCCCATGCTCAATCTTTAATCATTTTTCACTACTAACATAGAAAGTCCATAGTCAGACACCAGCCTGACCAATCTCCTGATTATTTTCCAGTTTCATTCATTGCTTACTGTTTACATTTTTCTTTGCTGAAATGTTTATTCTTCAATTATAGTTGACCTTCAATATCATTTTGCTTTTGTTTCAGGTGTGCGTCATCGTGGTTAGACAGTCACATACTTTTTATTAAATTAGTTTTATTGAGGTGACATTGGTTATTGAGATTATATAGGTTTCAGGTCTATAATTCTATGGTCCATCAGTGCATATTGCATTGTGTGCGCACCACCCAAAGTCAAATCTTCTTTACACAGTGATTTCCTCCCAGTATTTCCAGCATCCACCTGGCAGCATACATAGTTATTACAATATTATTCACCATATTATCCATGCTGCACTTTACGTCTCTGTGACTATTTTGCAGCCACCAGTTTGTTCACCCATCTCTTTATAATGCTCATTAGAATCCTCCCACCCAAACTCAACTCCTAGTCGTTTGCTTTTCATCATTTAGATCTAAATTTAAATGACACTTCCTCAAAGAAGCGTTCCATAACTCCTTTGGTATATTTTGTTTTTTCTGTTGTCCCAAAGTATCTTGATCTTTTCCTCATTGGCACATTTAAAATTTCTAATAATCTAAGAAAAAGAAGATAAAAAATATGAACAGTGAAAGGACAGCAAACTCACAGTTATTAAGAACCACACCTAAAACAAAAGCAAACTAAGAGGACAGCTAGATCAGGAGCAGAACCATAGAAATGAAGATCACATGGAGAGTTAACAACACGGGAGTGGGAGGAGGAGGGGGGAGAAGGTACAGAAAATAAGGAGCATAGATGGTGGGGAGAAAATAGATAGGGGGGAGGAAAAAATTAGTATGGGAAATATAGAATCTAAAGAACTTGTGACACATGGACATGAACTAAAGGGGGGAATGGGGGGAGAGGGTGTGCAGGGTAGAGGGGAATGAAGGGGGAAAAATGGGACAACTGTAATGGCATAATCAATAAAATATATTAAAAAAATAAAAAAATACAGATTTCCAAAGCCTTGGTTGATTCACTAAGGAGATACTTTGAGATTGTAAGACATCTTAATAGCTTTAAGAACATTAACTCAGAAATATTAAACTCTGACACAGAAAATGTTCTTTCAGAGCAAGGTTTTAGGTGAATGTTTTAAAAGGAGACTTTGTAAAAAGAACAATAAAACATGAAGAAATACAAATAAAATAAAATAAAATAAAATAAAATTTTTAATTATAACTTTTAACCATTTCTCCAATTTTTTATAAAGTCAAGTGGAATAAAGACTGTCCGTTTCTCTCCTTAGTTTCTTTATTTTTTCACTACTATGTGTAGTCAACATCTTGCATAGCACCTGGTACATAGTAGACTTTTAATATATTTTTGTTAAATGAATAACTAGATAAAGAAAATGATAGGTGTAGGTTAAGAAAGTGTTATGTTGTTTCTGTGTGAGTGTGGGAATGACTTATATATCAAGTTAATGCATTTTTAAAAATTAACCAACAGGACTGCAGATATATTTTTGTATCACTAGAAGAGTATTTCCAACTTTGATTATCTGGTAGAGTCCATCGAAAGCTCTTGAGAAGCTAAATAATATGTTGAAAACATATCACGAGAATTCATTATATATATGCTTTTAGAGAGGCAATGTTGATTAATTAAGACATTCATTTAAAAATTATATTATTGCCAAATATCAAAAATTTGGAGCACTCTGCCAAATCATAGGGAATTGAGTAACTACTAATATTTATTTCTGACCTTGAAAACTACTATTGTAATAGGAAAGAAAGGCCTATTATATTTTAGTTCTATCATACATGACAAATGACTCATCTCATCAAAGTAAACATTATGAAATTTTATGTTTCTAATTAATTTATGTGTGTATTTTATTGTTTCTTTCCATTACCATAGATTCCACTTGCACCCCTCCCCCCCACATAAACATGAAAATTTTAACATCTAAGTAAGTGTTTCTTAAAACCTTAGAGTTACAGTCTGTAGATTGAGCTTTTCCATTTCACAAACTTAAAGAAAATATTGACAATATCAGTTAGGTGATCACAAACATCTGCATTTTCATTTTTTTTAAATAGAAAAAAACATCACATTTGGCTTGTATATTATTTTTTAGTCATTATCCTCCTTTGATATATTTACATGTACAGCTTTTCAAATTAAATCCATTTGTAAATGCATTTTAATTGTTTTATGTTTATCTGCCATGCTTTTGGGGTTTTCCTAGTGAAAACTATACATGGTACAGTTTTAATAATTAATGCCTAGATGCTTGTATTCTTTATGAGGTTTTTGTTTAATTGTATGTAATTGTTTTAAAATCATGTAAGTTGTGCATTTTAATATTGATTTAATATTTCTCACTATATTTCTAGATGTTACTAGCTTGCTGGATAATTAAAATTTAATAATACTCTAGCATAGAAAAAATGCACAATATACTTTATACATTTTTTCTTTCCCGTATATCACTAACATATTTTAGGTTTTTTTTGGCTGTTGTTAAAAAAAGATAAAAATGTCTTGTTTACTGTTTCTTGTAGTAAATTATGTTCAATATCAAAGCATGGTCATCTGGATAAAAGAAAAATACTTAGATGATGAGATGTTTTAAAGACAGGTTATCTTAGAAAAATCAATATTCTAAATAGAGCAGTAAGGAATTATTTTTTAAAAATTTTTATTTTTGTTCAAGTACAGTTGTCTATATTTTCTGCCCACCACTCTCCTGCCCTACCCATTTCCACCTCCCACCCTCAATCCTACCACCCTTTGGCTTTGTCCATGGATCCTTTGTACATGTCCCTTGATGAACTCTCCCCTATCTCCAATCCCCTCTGGTTATTGTCAATTTGTTATTTATTTCAATGTCTCTTGTTACATGTTGCTTGCCTCTTTGTTTTGGTGATTAGGTTCCAGTTAAAGGTGAGAACATATGGTATTTGCCTTTTACCTTCTAGCTTATTTCACTTAGTGCGATGTTCTCCAGTTCCATCCATGCTATTGAGAAGGATAGGAGCTCCTTCTTTTTTCCTGCTGTATAGTATTCCATTGTGGAAATGTACCACAATTTTTTGATCCACTCATTTACTGGTGGGCACTTAGGTTGCTTCCAACACTTGGCTATTGTAAAGTGCACTGCTATAAACAATAGAATTCATAGGTTCTTTTGAATTGGTGTTTCAGGAGTTTTAGTGTATAATCCTAGTGGTGGAAGTGCTGGGTCAGAAGGCAGTTCCATTTTTGGAAAATCCACTCTGTTTTCCAGAGTGGCTATACCAGTCTGCATCTCCAACAACTAAGGAATATATGAGGGTTCCTTTTCTCCACAACCTTGCTAGCACTTGTTTGTTGATTTGTTTATGATGGCCATTCTGACCAGTGTGAAGTGATATCTCATTGTGGTTTTAATTTGCATCTCTCAGATGGCTAGTGATGCTGAGTATCCTTTCATATGTCTCTTGGTTCTCTGTAAGTCCTCCTTGGAGAAGTGTCTGTTCAGGTCTTTTGCCCATTTTTTAATTGGATTGTTTTTATTCCTGGAGTGGAGTCATGTGAGTTTTTTTTATATATTTTGGAGATCAAACCCCTGTCCAAGATATCTTTGAAAAATATATTTTTCTATATGGTTGGCGCCCTTTTCACTGAAAGCCTAGTAAACTTGCTTATTCAGTTTAGCAAAGGACAGAAACAAAAATACCACTGGGCAAGTCCTAATACTGTATTAGGTTCATTCATATATATATGAGATAAGCATTATTCACAGTCAAATAATCAGAAAATGTCACCACCATTATTGAATCGTTAAATTAGATGGAGCATACTAAAATATTCTCATAGTTCATCAAAAGTCAGGAGGAATATCTATTAGGACTAGAATGGTTGGGAAGGCTTCATCATTGATTAAAACTTCATGAACATGTAGGATGTTTTAGTACTCAATCAGGCAAGAGACGGGGATATGATGCTATTGGATGGAATGATGTGCTGAGGTCAAAGGCATGGCAATTTAATGCAGAGCTAAGGATACCAATTTGACTGCCATTGGAGAGGGGAGGAACTGAATGATAAAAGCGTTTCTTTCTTGTACCTAGTCAAATATGCATTGGCTTATTCTTCCAGCCCTTTGTCATTACAGACTTTTCTGTGTGTTTTTATCCTTCTCTATTAGCACTTCTATTAGGAATGCTTTTTTTTTCTTGTCTCCTCTTCTAAACCACAAGCTATTTGGCAGAAATTATTTTTGTATTTTCTACACACTGTATTTTTCAGAGTCTAGTATCTGACACAAATTAAGGTCTGAATTATGTATCAGCTTATGTATCAAATAATTAAAGAAGGAATATCCTGCCTAGCAGAATCCTTAAGATTTGGTGTTATATACAACATATGATTCCTTGAAGAAGTAATTCAGACTAGATCCTTAAACGGACTGGTTTAAGTCTGAGATATGGGAATTGATGGAAGGCAACTTTGAAATCTGTATTTGAAGTAATGAAGTTAGAAGTTGGGCATGAGACAACACAATAGCAATAAACAATTTCGGTGTCAGAGTTTTGAGTGATGAGATTCAATGAACTTCCACAGTGAGATCATGACTTGCCATGGAAAAGAAACACATGTCTTACTGTTAATATTTTGTTCTTGGACTTTTTATCAGGAAGTGAAACTTCTAGATAAGAGATCCATCTCCAATAAAAATTGTTTGGTTCATAAAAGTTGATAATATCATTAATGATGCCCACCATCTTATATTAATTACTCTAGGATATGTTGAGCAGAAGAGGGATAACCAGTAGCTTAGTGTGATTTTTAGCTTAAGAGGGTCACAAGCTTACTTTAAAGATCCAGAGAGCATCAATCTGGAGATGACCAAATTATATATTGCCCAATTTGCCTGACCTGCAAGAGTGGTCTTGGGTTCAGCCTGACTACCAATCTCAAAGAGTCAACAGGCTCTGGTAGCACCAAGTTCATTTAATTTTGAGTAAGGATTCGGGATAGGCAACAATGTTACTTTCACAGCAATAGCAGAGTGGCACTCTTTAGATAAAACTTCTAATGACTTCTAAATTATCAGCATTCTAAATGTATTACTCCCTTGCTACATATTTCTGAGGAATTTTCTTAAAAGTTTTTTCATAGCAACTTCTGTAATATCTAGCACATAAAGTAAACTTCCTAAAACACTAGTAATAATGAGATTATCTTGTATCTGGTAAGGAGTTGGAATTCCCTCTGTAAAATACATGAATAGCCATACTTTTTTTCCCTAAGTTGTCTGATATTTCTTTAACATTTGAAAAATTATTTCATTCCTTCATCCTCTTATTTATACCTTTTTATAAATATTGAATGTGATAGAGACATTCAACTGTGTATGTAAGTTTTCCAAATGTGAATTAAATTCTTCCTCTGGCAAATCTGTCTCCATAGTTATTACCTAGCTTGTGAGTTTTCAATTGCTTACCCAAATAATCTCTCTGCCCAGGATATTAGCATCTAGTTATGTTTTATTTTCACTTAACTATTAAATTGAATCAAAAATCCTTTATTAGGTCATAGAGCTAAGACAAAGAGATTAAATGTTTAGTTCATCACACTTCAATTAATAGCACCATGTTATTTTCTCACCTTTCCATTACCAGATGAGGCATTAGAAGTCATTTCTCTGGCAACTCTGGGTTTCGTCTGGTCAGGAAGAATCACAGTCCAGTGTTCCCTAGGTGTAAACATTCACTGACACAGGTCTCTGGGTGTCATGCAGTGCATCCACCATTTCTCTCTCATTTCTTTACTGACTAAAGATTTTGCCATTGTTAATGTTCTTATTAATCCTTCCTCCATCTTTGGGGGAATATCTATCCCAATTTTCTGCCCATTTTTATTTGTATTTGTCTTCTGAATTGACTAGTAATTTTTAAAATAAATTTAAATGCAGGTCCTTTATTAGATAGATGATTTGTAAATATTTCCTCATGGTCTACATTTTGTCTCTCATATTCTTAGTAGCATTTCTGGAAGAGCCAAAACTTTTAATTTTGAGAAAGTCCAATTTACTATTTTTTTTCTTTTTTTGTGTCATGCTTTTGATGTCATATCTAAGCAACTTTGCCAATATAAGTTCACTAAGACCTCCTATTATCTCCTAAGATTTTTATAATTTTAACCTTTTTATTTTACATATAGAAAATCCATTTTGAATTATTTTTGTATATTCTGGGAGATAAAGGTCTCTGTCCAGTTTTATTTATTTACTTTTTACCTTTGCATGTATATACCTCATTAGCTTTTATTGTAAAATTTTCCCATGAATTGCCTTGGCATCTTTGTCATAAGTCAGTTAGCCATAAATGTAAGAGCTTATTCCTGGACTTGTGTTCTATGAATCTATATGTTTAGCTTAAGGAAAAACCATACCTGATCAAATTTTGATATGGGTTACATTAAATTTAAAGATTAAATAAATGTAGAGAATTCCATCTTAAAATATTGAGTGTTTTTCCCTCCATGAAAATGGACTCTCTTAGCACATACTCTTAAATTTCTTCCAGCAATATCGTAAATTTTAGTGTATTGATTACAGTTATTTTATTAATTTATTCCTATTCTATCATTTTTTAAGATTTTATTTATTTATCCCTAGAGGGGAAGGGGAAGAGAGAGGGAGAGAAATATCTATGTATGACTTCCTCTCATGTAACCCCTGTTGGGAACTGGCCTGCAACCCAGGCATGTGCCCTGACTGGAATCTAACTATGATCCCTTAGTTCGCAGGCCTGCTGCACTCAATCCACTGAGCTACACCAGCCCGTGCCTATTCTATCATTTTTAATGCTACTGTGAATGTAATTGCTGTTATTTGGGGATTTTTTTGCTAATACAGTGGTACCTTGGTACTTGTTAATTTGTTCCTGTACGTGTGACGAGTGCTGAAGCTGACGAGTATCGAACAATGAAGCACTTTCTCTTGTGGGGCAGCATCACGACTCACACAAGTTCTAACCAGTGCCATGAGTCCTGATCAAGCCCTGTGTGCTGAAACAGTTTTTTTCTCAATCAAAATGCCACAAGTGCAGTTTAATGAGTTCTAAAGCCAATGAGCAATGAGATATGACTGTATAAGAAAATACAATAGATTTTGCTTAAACTTTTACTCATTTGTTAGTTCTCAAAGTTTCATGTAGATTCCTTAGTGTTTTGTACATAAATGATTATGCCTTCTGCAAATACTGTTTTACACCTGTTTTGCCAATCTGAGGTGTTTGCTGTTTTGTGGTTGCTGCTGCTCCCTTGTGTGCTCCATTGCACTGTCTGGAACTTTCAGTACGAGGGTGAATACAAGTGGTGAAAGCACGCTTTCCTCATTCCTGATCTTAGGGAAAATCATTCAGCTTCTTATCATTACCTATCATGGGAGCCGAAGGTTTTATTTTAGATGCTTTGTATCAGGTTGAAGACATTCCTTTCTATTGCTGGTTCACTGAGCGTTTTTTCATAAATGGATATTTGGCTTTATAAATTGCTTTTCTTATCATTTTTTACAAACATCAGAAGAGTTATTTCTTTAACAATATTTAGATTTATTTATTTTCAATTACTGTGTTTGTTTGTTTTAACCGGATATAATAGTACTTCTGGATTTTGAATGTTGACCTAGAGGATTTTCTTTTTTTTTTAACTACATGTCTGGACTCTATTTCCTGAATCTGATTCCCTTCAATATACAGCAGCTCCTTATGTCTCTGAACAATTTTTGTGCTGATTCATATGTTTATTTTGTAGCTGGCTTTTTATAAATTGTTTCTACTTCTGCAAACGTTAATGTCAGCCAGTGATTTAGACCAAGGTGTGCGCAAGCACCTCAAGCCCAGAAGGCTTCCACCCTTTGTGAGTTGATCCGAGCTGAGGTTGAGGAGAGCTTTGAAAGTTCAGGCAGTCGACAGGATTTCCATTTGGCATTTACATTTCCTCGGGCCTTCTCACGTCCCTCCTGTACATGCGCGTTCTTTCAGAAAGGAACCGAAAGCTTATTCAGTCCTCTGTCGGGCTCCCATTCTCTCGTTCTTTCTGCTGAACTTCTGGCTTGTTCACAGCTTTTCCCCACTAGGACCACAACTTAACATTAGCAGAGGTGAGGTTGTTCTCCATTCAGTTCCCACTGTGCTTGAACCCTTCACTAACTCTGCATCAGATTGTCCGTTTTTCTCTTGAGGCAAACCGACTGCCTGTCATGGCCAGTTCTACCATTACAAACTTTCCATGCCGCCTGTGCTGGGGGCAGGCAGGGGGGTTGGCAGTGGGGAGGGGAAGGTAGGATGACATGCAGACAAGGCCCCTGACTCCTACTTTTTAATCTGAAGTTGCAGCAATCTTCAGGAGTAATTAATTTCTTTCAATTTGTGTACTTTGCCAAATCTTTGTAGTCCTAAATTATGATTTTGACTATTTTACTTAGATTTTTACTTACTTTTTAGAAAAAGAATTGTCTTCTTCTTCTTCCCACCAGACCAAGGGGTCCTACACCCTAGCTACCACTTTGTCATTTAGAAAGAGCAATTTCAGACAGCTGCTAGTGCGGGGACCAGATATGTTGTACAAAGAAAAGACAGAGTATTGAAAGTAAGGACTCCTGTGATAAAGCAGAGGGAAGCAAATAAATTAAATTAATTCAAGATATGTTAGTAAGATAAAATGCTCCTTTGTACTGAAATAAGTAGAATGCTTATTTCCATAGATCACTTATAAGTCATGGATTATAGTTTGATTTTATAAAAAAGGAAAATCCTATAAGTGTCTATATGGTTATCATGTACATGTATTCATTTTATAAAACCCAAATTCCATATCACATATTATAAGAAAATAGATATCTTGGCATACTGAATCCATGCTGTTTTGAATAAAATAAAGGAAATATTGTCTGAAGGAATTAGAATATCACAAATTGTTTAATGCAACAGTAATTCTGCATCCTATCACATGTCTTCAAAAACTGTGCTTCTTACATTTTCACAAATAGACAAAACAAGAAACTCAACAAATCTACCTTGTTAAATGCAAATTTCAGAATTAAATAGATCAGCATGATATACTTGGACGCAATAGTGACTGTTTGAATTACAGTGCACTCTTTCTTCTACGTAGACTGAAAGTCAAAATAAACCAAGCCTCAGACACTATCTGAGTTTCCAGAAAGGGCAGAGAATGTCAGTCTTCTCAATGAATATTTCTTACACAAACCCTCAGCACAGCATTTTATACTTTCTAAGTGAAATTCATTGAAATCCCTTACTAGTAGTTGACCTCCCTTAGTAATAAACAACACTAGATTGAAACAGATATTTAGGTGATGAGGTTTCCAAAATATTTTTTCTCATTAAGTGTGTTCAATTTGTGTCCGTATATGTCAGAAAATTCTTTTATAAAAGCAGAAGGTTGCAGCAGATGTGGCCTGTGTATATGCAATATGGCTCTGTTCTTTATCGTGACTGCTATTCGTGCTGTTTACCAGAAGTTTGCTTTTTCAAATTTATTTTTTATCCACATTAGGTCTGACATGTCTCAGTCCATGCTTTGAAAACCAGCTCAGTTCTATCATGATTTTTACTATAAATAAGAACCACTTAAAGAATATACTGTCATTCCTTATAACCCTCTTATCTAAAATCACGTCACTTCCCCAGAGTTTCTGCTTTCAACACCAAAACCAAAAGGAAATAAAGGATGCAGAAACTATTATGCATATTGAATATCAAATGTTATGTAAATCCTTTTGTTATTTATTTGTCTCACAGAATGATTCTCAAACTCTTTATCACAGCACATAAAACCCTTCCCTAGGTTGCACTCGTGTCTGCAACTTCATTGCGGACCTGTTAGTCTTTCTCTAGTTCATCACATTCAGCTTCTCTTGGAGCCTCATTCATTCCCTCCATCTCAGGGTTTGCATATGCGTCCTTGCCTTTTCCATGAACTTCTCTAAATCCGATACTCTTCAATCATGTGGGACCCCAGTTTAAATCTAATATTCGCCAAAGGACTTCGATATGTATTCTGCAACACACTCATTTTTTATGATTATGTTTCAAATAGCATTTGTTGCAACATGTCAATACAGATTTTTTATTAATATTTTGTCATATATAGTAATTTTTTTTAATCAGGGCCTAATTTTATTTACCAACTTAGGTTTATACCCAGTTCCTAGCACAGTGCCTGAGGCCTTTGTAGGTTCTCATTAAATTATTTTTGTAATGAATGTTCTCTTCCAGATTATTATTTTTCCTATATCAAGTTTGGAAATTAGTTCTGGTATTATGATTACCACCAAAGTGGTCTCAGCTAACATACTTTTGCAGCTGCCTTCTTGTGGAAAAGATACAATATTTTTTAGACTTTTCTAAACTCAGATGTACATGTTTTAGCAGAGTTCACTTTACAAATTGAACTTCACTTCAAAAAGAAAAAAGCTAACCTCAGTATCCATGGCCTTATTTTGCATTAAATATTACAAAAGATTAAGTGACTTTATTTTTTTTTCTGTCACTACTTTTACTTTACTGAATAATGAGATTTTTAAAAAGTATTCTAAGAAATGTGTATTATTAAAAGTGCTTAATTTTATAATTTAGATCCTGCTTTGTTTAAAAGTCCAACTATTATTACATGAAAAACATTTACTTATTTATCTGTGTGTGTATGTTTTCACTTCTTGTTACATAACATCATCATGGTTTCTACACAAGGATAACTCTACTGCTTTCACAATATTAGCTTTGCTCATGATAATGAATAACTGTATATTGAATCAAAGATGTATTAATGACCACATGGCATTACATATGAGAATCTCAAAGTATAATAATTCTAGAAGAATAAAGAGTCATAAAGCAAGCCAAGAAGAAATAATTAACTATAACACTCTTTTTCTATAATATTTGGGATTCTTACAATTAAAGTGACATAATTTCAAAATAAACTAGCTTGCTTTTTTATTTTAAAAAAAGAACATTTCATTTTGTGTATCAGAAATAGTACGAATTTCTCTCAAGCATAACTGGAAGAGACATTCATGGAAACAGAGACATTCATGATATTCTCTCCCAATTACCTGGCATTGTCTTTTTGTTTTTATACTATTATTTTTTTTTTTAACTTTGTGTTAGACCAGCCCATGCAGACGTGAAGATCAGCAAAATGTCAGATGTAATTTTATGAGGCTAGACCTGGAGAAAATAACAGCTACTCTTTTCTGGTAGTTCAGGAGTCTTCATGACTATAGCAATTTAGTAATTTGCAATTCTTAAGCAAACAATGTCCAGGTCTGAATCTCAGTGCCACTGATAGATGAAGCTCAGGGTCAGCCCCACCCTAACATGGACTGTGAAGGGCATGCATTTACTACCAAGGTAAAACACAGGGCTCTTCCTAGAGACAAAACTCCAGGATGGCCAGGAGGCCAAAACATCAAATGGTCAACACACTTGTTTGTGATCACAGTTTGTGGACTGTAATTCATTTCTAGTGAAAATACACGTATGTGTGCAACCAGACTGTATTCACAATTTTGTATTATAGTTCTGGTGATTCTTTCTTGAGAACTGTGACTTTTATTCTAACCTTGCTTCATTTTTGAGACTCCGATTTGATTTTTTTGTTCAGTTTGTGATCTGATATTCTTTTATACATAAAGCCACATTTGTTAATTTCTCAGGCATAGGACAGAGAGATTGAAGAGAGAAACAAACTACAGCCAAAACTAGCAGGAAATACAAGAATAGAACTGGCAAATAAATTTGTTTTTTGTGGGAGTGAGGGGTGGCTAAAAATAAAGACACTGTATCTGAAATATGTACCAGTACATATTAGACTATTGAGAGGAAGAAATTGTGGGAAGGTAAGATTAAAGTTCCTGAAAATAACTGTAATACAATTATAGAAAAGAAATACATGAACAGATAACTTACTGTTTCTTATCATTTAGATATTATAGCACTTAAGTAAAACCATTTAAAATCAGATGTTATTTACATTCATCTGATAACATGTAAGTGGCACTGACTTTTCCATGTAAATCAATACCTTCTTCAATCCCCTTTTATTTAGGGGACAGATTTCCCTTCTCAGTTAGGAGATGTCTTCATATGCCATCATCTCATAGACCACTGATCACAAGGTCAGTGAGCTGTAATTGAATTAAATCTCCACCATCGTTTAGTTTCAGGGTCTTTGATGGGTTTCATTACCACTTTGTGCGTGTTCAGAGTGAGCACCTCAGCTCCCTTTTCTAACCTTGGTCTACGAAAACTTTCTTCAAAAAATTTTTGTTTGCACGTGTGCGGGCTCAGTTATGTTGGTTCTTAACCCTCTATTATTTAGTATTAAAAGACTGAAAACATAAAATGATTTAAATAGCCTAAACATAAAAATTATTTGTGACTTATTTGTTGGACTTGTACATGTTAATGGTTCTAGTTGTAGTCCCCAAATATAGTAGCTTATCTGTGGTTGACTGGCTCTTCAATTTTAGGGGAATTTCTGTCACCTGTTTTGTGGTACTATTTGGTATTTATGGCACCTCCCAGATGACTGCCTTGTCTTCAATTTAATTATAATCCAGCTTATTTTCTCTTCCAGCATCATTTATGAAAATGTTAAATAAGACCATCCATAATACCTACACCCCTGAAGCATACTCCTCAACACTTTTTAAGTTGATACATTGCCATTTATCATTAAATTCCTTTAGCCCATTTAAGTCCCAGAAAGAATGTTAATATTGAGGGCAATTTGAGCTAAATTTTAATTAAGATTCCGAGACATTGTGTTAAGTGATTTACTATAATCAAAATCGATATCTCCTCTGCTACCCCCCACCTTCTAATTTTCTAATTTTATCCACACACAAAAGGGAATGAGTTTGTCTGGCTTGAATAGTTCTCCATAAATATACATCATTCATTCTGACAGTTTCTGAAAATAGTTTCCTTTGCCTTTGCCTTTAGGACCATGTCTTGTCATTTTCACATAAGCCCCAGAATCATTCCATGAAATGCCTTTCCTCTGGCAACCATATCTGTATACCTCCAGATACCTAATCTTAGATTTAGCCGAATTAATGCCAGTCTCTCAAATGTCCTTCTTTTTTTCTTTCAATTTTTTTTGCTATTTCTATGCACATTATCACTCTAAATGCAGTGGGTGCTAAAAGTAGAAACAGAATATGCAGAGTATATGCCCTTAAACATGACGAGGTAGTGTAAAACACCTGTGTGCACTTCATCAGGATATTAAATGTAAACATTTCAATGAGCCATTAGTTAACTCTGGGTCCCTGAAATTGAATTCAAGTCTCAAGGTAAATGTGCACATTTACATTTTATCTGCAAAGGTACAGCAGAGCATCCAGTAGCCTCTGCACCCCCAAGGAGTCTGTTAACAATAAAGGACTACAATTTTATAGAAGTGAAATTCAGGGATGAGACTATATAAGAAAAGGTCAGTACATAGATCATTTTTCTATAGGTCTCCTTATTACAATCATGAGTGTTTTCTTTATCCAGCAGAACACTTATAACTGTCTTTTTCTTATGTGTAAGCTGAAGCCACCTTTCTTTTCTTCATCTATTACTTTTGGTATGATGAAAAGAGAAAATTCTGTGAATGCTTATAAAATGAGTATTATAAGATTTCCCCCTAGAATTTATTTTTTCCTCTTAAGTAAATGTATGTTTATCAAGAGAATCAAGGAGCCTTATTCAACATATTAAATTATTATGTTAATTTTGCTATGTAAAATTAATAATGGTCACAGTGTTTATACAAAGAATTAGCCAAATGTGGTCTTTAATTAATAAATACCATTTGCCCTGAAATGATTATAAGTCTGTGCAATTTGCTTTGCAGATGCCTATGTCATATTATTTCAGGTACCCTGAACTGGATCCCTTTCCTCAAAAAAAATGTTTCTTGGGCTTGATATTCTAATTTTCTAATTAAATATTCTACAATTGAAGATGCACTTGTTTGATTCTGAAAAATAATACTCTAGACCAGTGATTTCCAATGGGTGTACCATAAGAAGTTTAAAAATATGTAATACCTGACTATTTAGCCAGGGCACTGACCTCTTTTCCCTTAGATTATAAAATTAAAAAATGACATCAGCCAACACAATAGCCATCCTGTGTGAATGAATAAAAATCGTGCCTATTTTTGTCCAGTGGGCAAAAAATTAAATATGTTTTTGGTGTGTTACCTAGTTTAGTAATTAGTTTATATTTGCCATGAAATGACAAAAAGTTGAAAATTGCTACTCTAGGCCTTGTTAGTCCTTTATAAGTCAGTGTGAACAGATTATGAGAATCTTTCCTAAAGCCAATAAAAATACAAAGGACAAGAGATCAAGAGTATCTGTGGGAGACAGAAGGGAACCCATAAAGAATGGAAAAATTAGAACAAAGGGAAGAATGGGAGTAATAAAGGCAGACTTCATCTATTTCATTTTCTTCAGGCCTCAGTTTGTAGTAATGTGTGTTTATGTGTCAAGAACAGGAGGTAAAATAAAGAAAAAAATAATTTTCTATAAGGATATTAGATTTACTTAGAGCTTTCCTCTGTTTTCCTTTATTAATTAAAATAAAGATTGCCTTCAAGACACAAACACTTTTTAAAAAAAATCACTCTCACAAGGAAAGAAAACAGAAACCCTTCCTGCTGTGACTGCTTCTGTATCATAACAGAATACAGTAGCCTCAATTCAAGAAAACAAGAGTATATGCCAAAAAACTTTATTTTTTATTTATTTATTTATTTTTTGGTTTTTGAAAACAAGCTGCTTCTGTTGGGGGGGGTGGGGTGGAATGACACAATAGTGAAAAGTTGAGTCCCAGAGGATTTATGTTGTGATTTTCAATTCCAGCTCACTGCATTCGACGCAGACGAAGGTTCAAATGGAGAGATCACATATGAAATCCTGGTTGGGGCGAAGGGAGACTTCATCATCGATAAAGAAACAGGGCTCATCACCATCGCTCCGGGGGTGGAGTTGATAGTCGGGCACACGTATGCGCTCACGGTCCAAGCATCGGATAATGCTCCTCCTGTAGAGAGAAGGTAATTCATACTAGAACCAAAGCAGTCTTTTCAGCACTCCCATTTAACCCCATAATTAAATTTAAGAAGCACAGCAAGCATTCTTTTATCCTATAAACATCTAAATTAGATCACAAAATCAGAGAGACCGGATTCTCAGGAACTGCATATTCTTATTTGGTTCAATTGTGGGGAAAGGATAGTAAAGACAGGATTAAATCACAAAATAATTAACTATAATTTCACAGATAGGAAGCATGCATGACTCTGTTTGGGGGTGGGTAGGCAGGGTGGAATCTGGGAAAGATCAGAGGCATGTATTTAATTTGCTGTTGAAAAGCAAGGTTGATGAAAGAGGTCAGATATGGAATGTCTCGGGGTTTTGAAGACACCTGTCAGTGTCTGGGAGATTATTCAAATTTATATTTTATATAAGTATACAAATATATACATATACACACATGTATACAAACATAGATGCATATGTACATGTATGTATTCTATCTACAGAATTTATTAGGATTTATCATTTAGCTATGGAACACATGCATATTTATTCTCAATGTACATATTTACTTAGATAGCTAGATAGACAGAGTGGGTAAGAGGGTAAAAAGCAAAAAGGTTCTCATTGTTACTATTGCATTTATCTAGTCCCCCACCTGATATATTCCTTTTATTAATGTCTTGTTATTTCCAGATATTTAGTATGCATTTAAAGAAAATATGAATGAATGTCCGTACACTCCTGCACCTTGCTGGGGTTCTCCCCCTCACAATAAGTCCTGATGATATATTTACATATGAATAATGGATAGTTTCCTCAAAATTTGTCACAGCTATGAAATATTTTCTTATGTGTGTATAATATTGTTTAAGAAATTCATTGTTGATAACTTTTAAATTTCAGTCTCTTTTTTACTGACTGTATAGAAATGACATTGAACATGCATCATTTTCAATGTGTACAAGTATATCAGTGGAGTAAATTCCCAGATCGGGACCAAAGAGTATATGCAATGGTAGGTTTTAGAGATAATTGCCAAATTGTATTCTACTGAGCTTGAAACAAGTTCCAATTCCAACCGCCAAGCTGAGAATGGTTAATTCTACCCAGTCTCCCTAGATGTGTGTAACATCAAACATTTGGATTGTTTGCCCATCTGATAGGTAAAAAATTAGCACTTTTAAAAATCCATTTGATTATGAGTGAGTTTAATTCTTATGTTTAAGAGCCAATTTTATTACTCTTTCTATAAAATCTGTGGTCATAATCATTGCCTGCTTTTCTATTGATATGTTTAGTCCAAGTTTAAATTATTCTAGGTTTTCTTCTAGTTATTTTTTTTACTCATACTGTGTGTTTAAATCTTTGTCTCTGCTGTACAAAAGAGGCATTGATGCAGCAAGATCTTTTTCAGGAAATTATACCATTTACCCCACTCAGTTTGGGGGAGCAAAAGTAGGTTTACAGTTGTGAGTATGTTTATTCTTATATTAGTATTTATTATTATATTATTTTTCACACAAAGAACTGTACACCTACTTTAGCTCTACCCTGTATATTGGATAGTTATTTTTTCTCACTAATTTTGTGTTACATTTATTATATTATGCATCTTCTTTTGTATATAAATTTGATTCTAGACTTTCTATTCCATTAGCTTACCTATTTTTCATGAGTAATTATCACACAATTTTAATTGCTCACATTTTAAACTATGTTTTATAATATGTTGATGCTACCATACCTGAATCTTGTTTTTCCTAAAAAAAAAAGTATCCTTGTTACTCTTTCTGTTAATTTTTTTCTTTGAGTTTAAACAAGGTAGTTCCATTTTTAAACTATATAAGAACATATCAAATTTATAAATTAATTGCTTAGGTTAAGTTGTATATTTTTTATGTTGAACCTTTCTACCCAAGAACTTTCTTCTCTTTATTTGTATGCTTGATTTTATGTCTTTCAGTAGTTTTTTTCTTCATAAAAATTCAAATTTATAAATTACTTAGATTTAAGTTGTGCATTTTTATGTTGAATCTTTTTTATCTAAGAACTTTCTTCTTTTTAGCTGTATGCTTTATTTTATGCCCTTCTGTAGTTTTTAATTTTTTAAATATTTTCTTTATATAAGTCCTATACTTTTTGTTGGTCTGTTTCTGTATCTTGTTACTGTAAATAGAGTTCTTTTCCTATTGTTTCTTGTTGCCTAAATATATGTCTATTTATGTATATATATACATATATATATACACACACACACACACACACACAAGCTATTACTCTCCTTATATTAATTTTAACCTACTCTCTTTTTAAATTCTCTTATGGTTCTATATTGCTCAGTTAATTACCCTATATTATCCATGAATATATTTTATAAATAGTGATAATTTAATATTCTTTTATTTATTTCTTTTAATTTTATTTGGTAGTTCTTTCAATAAGAATGGTTTTCATGTTTTTAACTTGATTGGGAATGCCTCCTATGCTTCTTCATTATATTAAATTCTTTTTTAAATATAAATATTCTATAACGTTAAAAGTGTATTTATATATCTTATTTTATTGACTTAAAAATAAGAGTGGTGGTTTATTCAAGTAAAATAAATATTTATCATCTATACAGACAGAATAACTTTTCTTCTTGAGCTAATCGTACAATGATTGACCATAATACATGTACCACATTTTGCCATGTGTAATGCACACCCCCATTTTTATGCACATTATACATGGGAATATTATACCCACATATGTAATCATTATACCCATATATAATATGCATCCTTTTTAATATACCCATATATAATATGCATCAAAATTTGAGCAAAAAAAAATATGTGCATTATATATACCAAATATAGTAGTTTCTAAATAAATCTACTTTACATTTTTAGCATGAATTCCACTAGGCTATAACATTTTAATTTTAAAATAAACTTCTGGGTTATGTTTCTTATTTTGTTTAGCAAAAGTAGGGCATGTTTTTCTTGCTGAGAAAGATTTTATATACTTATGATACCTCAGAAACCAACAAAAACCACAAAGCAATAAAAGAATTAACAAGTATAACAGCAAATATGAATGAACTGTAAAATCTCTAAAAATGATATATAAATCTAAATTTGCTTTTCTAAAAAAAACAACAAAAATGAAAACATAAATGTAATAAAACACCAGCTAATCTAATTTAAAAAAGAAAAAAGCGCAAGTTCACATAATAAATTCTAAGAAGTAATAATACAGAAGGGAATAAATGGAAGAGATTAAATGAATTATTAGACAACTGTGCTTTATTCATTGAATTTGAAACCATGAGAAAGGGAGAGAAAGAAGAGAGAAATATCAATGTGAGAGAGGAACATCTATCAATAACCTCTTACACAGACCCTGACTGTGTACCCAACCCACGACCCAGGAATGTGCCCCAACCTAGAATGGAACCCGCAATCTTTTGGTTTACAGGCTGATGCTCCAAGTAACAGAGCCAGACCAGCAAGGTTGCCTGTTTTACTTTCAAACTCCAAACAAATCTTGAACAACAACTCTAAGCTTGACCTTGAAAACATACTCAGAAAACAACAGTCCCCACTGTTTTCATTAACATCCTACTCCAAACTACTATTCTCTCTAGTTCAGAGTATTGAAAACCTCCTCTAATAAGAGGTGTAATTAAACTGTCCTGAGACCCCTTCAGTGGCCTGCGTGAAATGGTAACAATGTGATCTCCTTTGCTCAAAAATTTCTGTGATTTGACATTCACTTTGAAGTAAAAGTCAAAATCATTAAAAGGTCCCATGGGGCCCAGCACAATTTGCCAACTGTCACCAGGCCTGGGACACTCCCTCTAGTCTCCCCTTCCTGCTTACCTGGCTTTCCACTCAGTTCTGCTTTTCTTAGTCGACTCCAGTTACCTCTCTCCAGTCTCCTCTCTATCCTTGAGGCCTGCAGCTCCCTTCAGACCTGTGAACTCGACTTTCATCTCCTCTCAGACAACACCAGCTACTTCCTCAGATTCCTCCATGGCCTCCTTTCCTCGGGTTTTACCCAATTACTTCTGTCTCTGCAAAGACTTTTCTGACAATTATTTACAACGGCAACAGCCTCCCGATATTTTCATATCCCTTTCTTGGCATTTCCTAGCATTATTTCTATCTACTGCACTTATTGCCATGCAATATGCCATATGTGTTTTCACTTGGAGTATGAAGTTTATTATTTGCCTTGCCCCTTCCCCATTAGAATTCCAGTTGACGAGGACAAGGATCACTGTGGTTTGGTTTTCTCCTGTTTCCAGAAGCCAAAACAATTCCTGGAATTCCCTAGATTCCTAATAAACTAACTTTGTTTTGTTTTGTTTTCCTAGGTTCTTAACAAATGGCATTTTGTGTTGTTTTGTTTTGTTTTTAAGTAAGTGAATTGGAATAAGGGACTGTGTAATATAAAATTCAAATATCTTTTTTGGTTCCCAAAATACAGAGGCAGATTTGAACTTGCTCTTCCCTCCCTCATAGTATACACTAATTCTGTCTAATTGGGTTTCTAAAAGTAAAAACAAAGGTGCCTGTCAGTGTAAGATTTTTCCAGTCAGTCCAAAAAAATATCAGTGATTTGTTATGTAACTGTCATTTACTGTTATATTATAGGAATAAAAAAGTAAACATAGTAACATTATTTGTCGGTCAAAAATACAGTAAAGTATAGAAATAGAAGTATGAAATAATTAAATTCAGTTTAGTATAATCAATTGAGATTGGTTTTCTTGGACATTCATCAGGACACTTCTCATAGTGAGGGGTACTTAGAAGGCCTCCTAAACAAGAGTAGTTCAGGAGAATAAGTAGAGATCATCCAGGTGACAAGAGTATGTTACATTAATTACTCACCTTAGAGGCCTGAGATACCTTGGTGCTTATGGATAATCACCAGTCAGTCAGTGTAACTAGCACCTCAACTTTGATGAAAGTGGGGAGAAAGAGGGAAGGAAGAGAGTTACAGGTCACATCTTGACATTTTTAATTTGTTAAGAAGCTTGGACTTATCCAGTCAATGGAAGAAACCCTTGGAAGAACTTTAAATTAGATAGTCATGTGAAGTTATTTTACCTTCAGGAAAAATCACTCTATTGTCCCTATAGCAGATAGATTTCAGGGAGACAATTTTAGTGGGAGAAATTAGAACACCACTACAGGAGTCCAGGGAAAATGTTGCTGATGGCTTGCACTGGGTGTGTTGAGAAGAATAAAGAAATGGAATTGTCCAAAAAAAAAATCTCCCAAGTTTTTTCTGGACGATTAGGTGGTGGTGATGTTAAATGGTGAATGTTGCTTGGGTGAAGGAGATGAATTCGGTTTTGAACACATTGAGTTGGACATAGCCATAGTTCATACATCCAAATAACAAATGGATGTGTATATGCCTGAAGGTGAGGAAACAGTTAAGGGCTGTTCCTTGTGAAGAAACATATATAAAAATGCCTTTATGTAGTGAGTAATTACAGAATCTAAAATAGGAGTCAAAGTTTGAATGCATTTTAAATAATAGCTTCATTCATGCTGAGCTATTCTGAAGAGGAATTAAACATGATTGATGCTATTTAATTACCACACACTAGGGCTAGCAGCCATGCAGCTATTTTATATACAAAATTTCTAATCTTAACAATATTATGACTCTTGCATAACTGTTTCTATTTTTGTACACCAACACTTTGAGTCTGAAAGAGAATAATTGGATTATCTAAGTGCCCCTTTTCTCACCCTCACGCCTACCCAGCAAACGTACTAGAATTATAACTTGAACTCAAGACAGTTGGAATCTAAAACCTTTTCCTCCACTCTGTTCCATACCCATAATCTTGTATAACAAATATTCTTGAGAAAAAATACAATAATTACTTATTAACAAAATTAATAATGCTAATTATAAGAATTAAGTCACCTGTTGTTTCATCATTTAAACTTTTCTTGAATCCCTTTAGTAGTCATTAATTTATTCTGTAATTTATTTCATTGAAGACAGTACTTGGCTAAATTGATCTGGTCTAACCTACATGTGCTTATATTTTATGATTAATGTGTTTTTAACCACCTTATTACTTAATGGATGAGATTTAATAATCCACTTTTACTTAGTTTCTATTTGCAAATCATATTGCTGATTTGCTTAGATTAGCTATTGCCTACATTAATCGGTACAAAACAGTTGACTCTTGAACAACCTGGGGAATAGAGGCAGGGGCCTCTAACACAGTTGAAAATCTGCATGTAACTACAGTCTGATCTCTTTATACATGGACCCCCAACCATGGAGTTGACCCTGGACCTGAGTCAACCTGGGTATGAACTGTGTGGTTCAATTAAACTATGGTCAATTGAAAAAAAATGCATATAAATAGATGCACAGTTTAAACAGGAATTTTTTCACAGTCAACTTTAATAGGTTTTTAGTTGCAAAAAAATCATATTACACTTAAGGAAATAAAGTGCCATCTTTAGAATCTGAATATATAGGTCTTTTGGATGCCACTAGACATTTAGTTGGACATAACTTCATTGTTTCCTTTGTAGATAATGATTTGAGCACTAAAAAATTCAGTTAACAATGTTTGATGGACATCAAGTGGTTCCTGCAAAAAAAAAATGTCCATTCCACCTGCTGGGATAATGTCAGCTTTCCTATGAATAATGGCATTGGCTTTTTTCCAGAGAACAATTGATCCTTCAGATTGAACTGAATTAATCCTTATATAAACTGAAGAGAGAGGCTTTATATTTAGTATTTCCATATGGAAGGAAGATGCTTTTGGAAAATTAGGAACATAAAAGTATAGATCGGGGATAATTTACAGATTGATCCAAATAACAATGGCATGTAAACCTAATTAAATAATAATATAAAAATGCAATCATTTATCTTATAATTTTAGAATTGGTGATTTCCATTCATAAATTTAAAAACACATTGACTCCCCAAATAATGTTGATATAAATTAATTTTTTTGTTATTCTGATTGAGTGAACTACCTAATTATTAAGAGAGTAAGGATCAGTAGGGTATAGTTTTCATTTTGTTTTGGGCTTTTTATTTATGTCTTTAATAAACATAAGAGGACAAATAAAAACCAAAACATGAAAAAATAATTAAATATTAGGGTACAGTATGTATCGGTATATGTTGGTCTCCTTATACTCATGTACTTGAATTAAATTACACAAATGTATTTCATCTTAGCACGAATAAAGTAATACTATTAGGTATTTATGAAGACATAGAGAATACAAGATAGGCTCTGCCATTCCACCCCCAATATCTTATAATAAAACTATTAGAAAATGATTTTTGTATGGCATGGCATACTTTGAGTTCTATTTTTTTTTCATGGACTCTAAGGCTATATCTAATTAACAAAGATTAAATTACCCATTTGCAGATAAAAATGTTTTTCCATTGTGAATATATATTCTTTAAGATAACTTCACATGTTATATTTAACAATACAAATGGAGGTGGCGTTTATTTTAACAAAAAATTTACTGAGTTTCTACAATCCCCATTCCCTTTGGAAGGCACCAGAAATATAAGATGAGATCTCTGGCCTTATAACATTCATATGAAGGCACAGGTAAACCTGGACATGCAATAGTAGATGTTACAAGTACAGGATAACTCAGAAAGGGATGATAATGGTATAGCTAAGCAGAGGCAACAATTAAAGCAAAGACACAAAGACATGACAAAGCATGGTGTGTCGTGCAAACTATATATTATTTGGCACATCTGAACATATCATTAGCCTGCTTTAAATCTATCAATCAACCTCTGTTGCTGTGGAGAAGTTTAAATCAATAAGTATTGTACATGAATCCCTAAATGATCTGTCCCTTGCCCATCTTCCTGTGCCCTGCTTATATTCTTTTTTATCAGTCATGTAAATCTTATAGTTTTCTCATTTATTGCTCTGTAAATTTGCACCTGTGTTTCCTGCAGTTTATAATGCTCTATGGTTTTTACACCTAAGTACATCTTGCATCTTAAAACTCTGTCCCTTTAACTTCTCCTGAGAAGTTGCTCAAACATCCCATATTTATTTCAAATCTGACATCTTTGCTTCCTACAGATTCTACTATGTACTTTCAAAATAGTAATATAGAACCTGTGAACACTGAACTTAAAACATAGCTTTTTTTAGCCCAATATTTCTGGGAGACAAAGTACAATTAAATGCAAGATAATTTTTCTGTTTTAAGTCTACTAGAGACTTAAAATCTCTTGTAAACACTATAAGTGTTTAAATCTCTCTTTAAACACTTATAACCCTCATTTTAGCAACAAGGTGGAAATGCAGAGTTAAAATTAAATACCTTCTAGGATGTGTTGACACATATAGTAGAAAATTACAATGTAGATTGTATAATCCACTAAATATATCTCATTAATCAAAAAATTACTTATCATTTTAAATTATGCCATTTGCAGAGTTTAAGCATCTTAAATCTGTCTTCCTAACTGCTTCTTTATTAATATTTTATTTGGTCTTAGAAAAAAATGCTACGGATGAAGTTTCATTCATAATATAAATAATTAGCTTGAACCTAAGACTTGAAACACTCTGAATCCCTGCAAAATAAAATCCATCATTACAAAAAGAGGATGTTTTAACCTGACACACAGAAACACACATCAGATAAGTAAAAATTCTCCACTGTGCTCCCCAAGTCTGTTCTTGTGGAATGCAGGGAGAAAGGACAAGTCAGTTTTGAATTCAGAAGGCTTGACCTGTAGATTACTGCTGTTGCTAATTACCTTTATTACCTTGATTTGGTCACTTAATTTTTCTGATTTTCTAATTATTTTTTGTAAAATAAGAGGGTTAAATTAGTGAGTTTCTAAGGTCTTTAAAATATCATAAAATTATCTGAGAAAATAGATAACCCCTCTTGTTCTACTTTGATCTTCATTACCCAAATGAAAAAGAGAAAATGTTTATAATTTCATTTTCAGAAATAGATATTTATTTGGACTATATTCACTACATTATAAAAATAAAATTTGTATTACATAGATGCTCAATTTTAAGCATTTAATACTAGCTATAAAATGTAAATATAAAATATTCACATAAATATTATTTATCTAGTGACAGTCCTGTTTTATTATGTACTTAACTGACATTGTTGAGTTAATATTATTCATTACAGCATTATTGATACCATTTTATTGTTAATACTATCAGTATTTTGTTCTAGGAAAGCCAACTCCAACACTATGCTGACATGAGCAGTTTAGAAAACAATAACCCTCAAATAGGTCAGTGCTTATTTGAACACATTGCAAGGAAGTCCTAGAATTTTGAAGATGAAAATTGCAAGACCTTGAAATATGACCTTCCTTTGTGATCCCAGTCCAAGGGATCACATAATTACTTCTTTTAGCATTTGAATTATTGTTGAAAGGAGGAGTGGAAGCAAAGGAGATGAACTCGATAGTCACATTGGACCACAGTGATTCTCTGTCTTCTGCTTTGGGGTCCAGGGTCCTTTTAACTTTGTATTTTTAAATTTCTTCTCTGTGGCAATCACATGCCCTCATCTGAGTGAGTATGTCAATATAAACCATTTAGCCCTTTATTTTTTTGTTGAATTTAATTGTATTTTCCCCTTACCCTTTAGTCTCCTTATACCCTGCTCCCTCTCACAATCACCACACTGTTGTCCATGCCAATGAGTTCTTTTTCCTTTTTGCTCAATCTCTCCACCACCTAACCAAACCCCACGCCTTAGCTACCATCCTGCTCTCCGTCTATGAGTCTGTCTCTGTTTTTCTTATTAGTTCAGTTTGTTCATTAGATTCCACAGACGCGTGAAATCATATGGTATTTGTCTTTCTATGACTGGCTTATTTCACTTAGCATAATGTTCTCCAGGTCCTTCTATACAGTTACAAAAGGTAAAATATTCTTTTTATGGTCAAGTAGTATTCTATTTTGTAAATATTCCATAGTTACTTTATCCACTTATCTACTGATGGATGCTTGGGCTACTTCCATATCTTGGCAATTATAAATAATACTGCAATGAACATAGGGGTGCTTATGTTCTTTCAAATTAGTATTTCGGGTCCCTTCAGATATATTCCCAGAAGTGGGATCACTGGGTCAAAAAGCAGTGATTTTAATTTTTTGTGGTATCTCCATACTGCTTTCCACAGTGGCAGCACCAGTCTGTAATCCCACCAACAGTGCAAAAGTGTTCCCCTTTCTCCACATCCTCTCCAGTACTTGTTTGTTGATTTATTGATGATAGCCATTCTGTCAGGTGTAAGATGGTATATCATTGTGGTTTTAATTTGCATTTCTCTGATAATTAGTGACTTTGAACATCTTTTCATATGTCTATTGGCCATCTTTATGTCCTCTTTGGAGAAGTGTCTATTCAGGTCCTTTGCCCATTTTTTAGTTGTATTGGTTGTTTTTCTGGTGTTGAATTTTATAAGCTCCTTATAAATTTTTATATTAATCCCTTATCAGATGTATCAGTCAATATGTTCTCCAACTTAGTGGCTTATCTTCATTTTGTTGATGTTTTCCTTTGAGTGCAAAGACTTTTTAGTTTGATATAACCTATTAATGTGAGAAGAGTCGAATGAGAGAATTAATTAGACAATGCGCAAAGTCCAGTAACTTTAGTGTTAAAGATACTTCATGCAAGTGGAAAGGAACTCATATTCTGTTAGATATTATTTGTTTATTTTTGTTATTAATATTTTATCCTCATTTGAGGATATGTTTATTGATTTTAGAGAGAAGGGAAGGGAGGGAGAGTGCCAGGGAGAGAAATACCTGTGTAAGAGAGAAACAGCAATCCATTGCCTCCTGCATGCTCCCCAACCCGTACCCAGCCTACAACCTAGGTGGTGCCCTGACCTGGAATTGAACCTGAGACATTTCAGTTTAGAAGACATCTCTCCAACCAAACTGAGCCACACCAGCCAGAGCTCCTAAAGATTTTTTTTTTAAGTATTCCAGACCAGTAAGCTGAAGCTGTAAAGAAAATCAAAAGCAGGAAGGATCTAGCTATTTTTTAATATGTTGAAAAGGGTAGATTTTATTTTATATTTTTACTGTTTTTTTAAGTACAGTTGTCTCCCTTTTCCCTCATCCTCTCTCACCCACCCCCACCTCCCACCCTCAATCCTACCCACCTTTGGCTTTGCCGTGAGTCCCTCATACATATTCTTTGATGACCCTTCTCATTTCCCCCCCCCCCATTACACTCCCCTCAGGTTACTGTCAGTCTGTTTTTTATTTCAATGTCCCTGGATCTAACTTTTTGAAAGTAAGTTTTGAATTTTGAGTACACTTGTGTTCTAGGTTTTTAAAAAATGTTAATGAATGAGGGAATCTTTTACCTACAGGGTTAATGAGGAGAGCTTTTGGTCAAATTGTAGAGAAATCCCTTAGGCTACTAACTTAAAAAGCAGTTGAAGCTATAATTTTTTACTTGCCGAGAGTTGCTAGTGCAGTGGTTTTCAAAACTGAGTATGTGTGGGTAGAGCCTTGGATTTCTATGGAAAATGTAGATTCTTATATCCCACACCAAGAGATTCTCATTCAATATGTCCAAACCCTAAGACCAGTCATATTCTGCTTTGGGAGGGGCAAGTAGATATTATGCCTATAAGTATCTAGCCAAAAAAGTAAAAGGATGCAATTAGTTTGTCTAAAATATTATAAGGGACATGGTAACTAAGGTAAGTACAAACTTATTTACCCATTTCCATAGAATAGAGTTTGAAAGCTTGTTTTGAAAAATGATCAAAATAACTGATAAATATGTTTTATATGCATGTACATAAATATGTGAACACACACATACATACACACAGGCACAAATATGTACTCTTATTTAATTCTTATGATGACCTTAGATGGTATATAATATTATTCTCAGTAGCTCAGTTGTTAAAAATATTTTAAAAATAAAATAAATTATGATTTGATTAATTTTATTGGCAAATTTTTAAAGAGTGATAAAATCCACAGTAAGGATTGATACATATATTTTAACTGATTAAAATATCTTTTAGATGTTAATTTAAAATGTGATTATTTTGGAACAATAGTGCAATAAACATAAGATTTTTAAAAATCACTGCAGCTTTTCAGAAGTGCTTAATATTCTATAAGTAATTAACCTACTGAGGACATGTGCAAAAACAATTTGAATTTAGGCATGTTATAAGGTGATGTGGTAGCAAAATATTTAGTGCCTATGATCTTTATTTTGCTTAAATGCTTTTCAAAAAGTGGAATTTTATTATAATGGTCTCATAAAAATGTTTTTTGATGGCTATATGTCTTTTAATTGAATAATTTAATAAAAAAGAGATTTGAGCTACTTTAAGAAAATTCTAACCCCCAAAATAGAAATAATAATAAATGTAATTTGAATAAAAAGTCATAATTTTGTTAAAACAAGTTTAAAGCACACAACTCAGGCAGTAATGGTGTTCTTCAAGATAAAAGACTAATTTTGTAAATAGCCAGGTCTCAGTGGTATATTTTAACGATGTTCCTTTTGTACAAATCTCGAGCATCTTGCTTCTTTAGCTTTTGTTCTATAAATAAATTGCAGTATTGCAAAAAGAGTTGATTATTCAGTTTAAATATTTTGTTCTTATAGTAATAGATTATCTTCTTATTTTTCCAAAATCATTGGAAGGTTTTAATTAAATATAATTTCTAGTTTATCCTATTATACTCATTAAAGAAGACTTTAAAACATTATTTTTGCAGCTACTTTTCCCAATGGTTACTGTATGGTCCTGACTCAGCATGAATTTACATTAAGGATTTGATGTCAGCAACAAACTAATAAAACACAGTCCATATTTTGTTTTCTGTGTTATTTTAATCAATACTTCCCCTGCTGGTTTAACAGGAGGAGAGCCCCAAACACAGCTCATATTAGCTGATACTTACAGAATTTTTCTTTTACTGTTAAAGAGGCATTGCAACATAAAGTTAAAGGTCAAGTTCATTTATTAACTTCATTTGAAAAGCTAGTTCACACTGTTAATATAAGTAGGATAAATTAATATCTGAGGCATTTCCTTGCCTCTTATTAAGATAATTTCATAAAAACCTTTATTTTCTGGTGTTAGCTTTTATTTTTCTACCCTTTTATTATGAATTATATTATTATTTTCTACAACAATTCAAAATTGCCTCTCCTGTAAACCTAATAACAGAATGCATAATGGCATCTGTCATTGAATGTGGTTTAGATTTTTCCCCATCTTGCTGCCTTCCCTTTCTCTGCAGGCACTCCATCTGCACTGTGTACATCGAAGTGCTTCCTCCAAACAATCAAAGCCCTCCCCGCTTCCCACAGCTGATGTACAGCCTTGAAGTCAGCGAAGCCATGAGAGTTGGCGCTGTTTTATTAAATTTACAGGTATGCTCTTTAGTGTGTGTGTGTGTATGTGTGTATAAAGTTTCATACCGACAACCTCGAAGCCTAATGGGCTTATGTTTGTGCATTGGGGGGAAATCTTCACACGTCTGTTTGTACTCCAGTGAATGAAAATTCCATCTGGAAAGGAAAGCAGGGGTAATATAGATGGAGAGTTTCCATGGCTAATCTATTCTATTGATTGCCACAACTGAAGAACAAATGTGAGCTGGCAGGGATTAGCTGCAATCATTACAAGAGAGAATGAAGGGAGTGGAAACATGCACTTGAATATTTTGTACTTTGCATCCAAAGAGTCTGCAGCTGACTATTATTTTCTGTCTTGGTTTCCTTTACCCTAGCAGGATTTATTTTTCCACAGTGTTGTACAGAGAAAATAACTTTTGGTACTTAGATTGATAGTAGGCACTCTAATTCTGAGGCAGACAACTTCATTCTATGGCCATGAGCAAATCTTGTCATTGCTATGCTTTGGTTTAGTCATTTAAATGAAGGGAGTAGGTTTAACTGTTATTTTCACTTGCAGCTTCAGATTCATGTGCATATATTTTAGATTACTTGCAGGAAGATAGCTTGGTTTTCACTACTTATATATTCCTGAATAAAGCATGTTTGGCCAGAGAAGGCTGTGTCTTCAACTGAATTGACAGGTTCAAGTTGGACTACATATGATTTTGGTAACTGTCGCTTGCTGTAAAAATCATAAGGGCCATAACATGACATATTACTTTACCTATGGGTGTTCAGAGGACAGAGAATTTATCTTCCTCTGATGTTACACAAGAATGACAGGAGTTGCTGACATGAGAATTCAGTACACTGACCTTGAAAGTTGATTTAGGAAAATCCTGGTATGAACATTTAGCATCAAATGAGGTGATCAAACAATGAATAGCTACATCTTGCTGAAATCCCATTTGAATACTGACACACTTTCCCTCAAAACCATAATGATATAAAAGTGAATATTCCATGGAATGTTTGTATTGGAAAGGATATAAAAATAATGAAACACAGCAACCACATTATCCACATATGGAAAATGAAGCCCATAAAAAATAAATGAGGTCTGTGAATAGTTGAGTGAATTCTCGTCATTTCCAAAATAAGGCTCAATCCATTATATTCCACTTATTATTTGAGGCTGGTAAAAATGTGGTTGGCATTAGCAGATACTCTTTTGTGTCTCTGTTCTAGTATCTACTTTGTCTTTTTACCTAGGTAACTAGAAAGAGTTTGCTTTTGTTGTTCATTTATTATTAAAAGACAATAGAATCAAAATTATATGAAAATAGACTTATTAGTAATAAGGAAACTTACATGGGTTTCATGGACAATTTTTTAAAAGAAAAAGCACTACAGTTTATTTAGGAAGGGGAAAACAGCTAGTTTAATCATTAAAATTAAAAATATGGAACACCAAATATTATGATGAGTGCATTTAATGAAATTCTCTTATTTACATACATGGGAACTTATTTATGTAAAGAAAAATAAACATGAAATTTGTTAAAATTAGGCCAAGAAATTTTCAATGTTTTACATTGAAATATTCCTCAAGAATGTGCCTATACGTAATTTAACTTTCTATAATGTAAGATATAATTTTACTGGTCAGATGGCTCCAGTTTCATTTAAAACATCCCAGAGAGATTTTGGAATGATATTATAAGGGAATAATTCTACTTGAGAGTTAAAGATGAAAGGAGTTGACCTTTTTCACACCTCAAATTTCTCTAGTACAAAAGCTGAGAAAATGGTTGAAATTACATTTCTATTCACCCTCTATGCTTCTTGCAGAAGCAAAAGAAAGGGTGCCAATTGCAGTGGCAGTCTCTATTAGCAGGAACCTGGGTGGCACCATCAAGGCTTTTTCCACAGGCCACCAGCCATCCACTTTTGCTCAGGATCATCCGAGATCGAATTTAAAACAGTGACCTAAAACTCAAAAAGTCCCCATCAAATCATTAGTCCGGAGACTATTAATAACAGAATGCATTAGACATCTTCCTGGATGCATCCTCCATGTTTCCACACATAATACAATACTAACTACTGCTGACTCACTGCTCAATTTAGAAAGACAGATTTCAGGGGGAAATTTTTGAAGAGAGAGCAGACTGACTGCAAAATAATCAATTCTGACTGAGATCAAAATGGTTTCTTTCCAGACAACAGTCCTCATTTCTCTCTTTCCCCTCCCTTCCCCTTTAATTATTATCTTTGCATTTTATGTACAAGTTGTTTAGGGGGCTGTGATCTTCCTCAGTGTATTAAGCTGTTTGCCTCACTCCTGCATTGATGCTGTTCAATAGAGCGAAATGCTACCCAGAACTCTTTTTTTTTTCAGACTCCTTATGCTGGTTATGGTTAGCACTGGATTTTTTCTCATAACTTTTCTATGTCACTCTGACATGCCAGGGAAGCCAGTTAGAATGGGGTGCTGGAGCTAGACTGTGCCCTGAGATCATGAGAGCCTGTTGCATGGATCTCTCCCCAACTCCATGTTCAGTTATGTCTCATTATCTGCTTGAAATCGGCCATGGAGGGTATATTGATGTCACAGTAATGGACGAACACAACAAATCAATATCTTCTACTCTAGAGCCTCTTGTTAAACTTGTACCAGCTCATCAATGGATATGTAGCCAATTTCCCAAATACTGAAATCATTAAAATTATTTAATCCCAACAGCTTTCACCATCTCTGCCCTGCCCCCTGAATTTGAGATCTACCTTCATCACTCTAAAGATGGGCATTATTCTCAAGACCTTGACATTGTTTTTAACATGGTTTATTCGATATGAAATACTTCATTTTTCACACTGCTACAAGTAGTTGAAATATCCAGTTATCTACAGTCAACTTATGCCTAACTGTGAAGAACAAATATTAGTTATGAACAACTTTTGAAACTAATGATCTATTCAGTTATTGCTGGTGAGATCGTCCCAAAGGAAAATTCAGCCATGCTTTGCAAAATGGTAGCGAACACACAAATGAAAGTAGAGTGTGACTCTCCTTGTTCCGTTAGGGTTCAAGGATTGGGATTAGGGGGGAAGTAATTTCTGGCAAGTGTTCCTTGATTTAAAATTGTCTTTCTTGTCAGGCTCTCTTTTTGCTACCACTGCTCTAATTTATTGAAACATAAACTTATTCCTGAAAATGAGTAGCAGTGGAAATAATAAGCTACTTGAAATAATGTCAGTGTGGATATTTTTTAAAAAGAAAAGAATGAGGATAGAATAGCACTCACAGGTTGACAAACTATATAGCCCATAGTCTGTTCATATTGTTGGTAAACTAAGAATAGTTTTTTACATTTTAAAGGTTTGTTAACAAAATATAAACAAATGAAATAAGGTAACAAAAAGAAATAAAAAATAATATTTAGCTGCCACAAATAATCTAAATGTTTACTGATTTTATAGAGAAAATAATTTGCTGACCCATGCAGTATAAAGTGTCATTTAAAAACAAACCAGAAAAATTCCATGAAATATTGTTCATTATGTTTAAATAAAGTATAAAGTAATCTCTAAAACATAAAAGTTATAAAACATATCTTCATAGCCCTAAGACCTAACATTAGTTTAGTATGTTAAATTTAATTAAGGGATCATTTATTTTTTTAAACTGTGTCAAAATACTTTTTTATAAGACATGAGTCTTACATTTGCCAGCTGCAAACAATAACAACATTAGTTATCAACATAATGTGTATATAAAAATATTTGAGTCAATATACTTGTTAATAAGTTGTTTATTAAATAAAATAATGGGGAGTTACTTATCCTTTGGTATGTACCAGAAAGCAGAATTTTAAGACTTGGGCAAACAGGAGGGAAATTTGTATTTGGGGTAGGGAAACAGAGGTTAAATAAGATAGCATGTAAGCTACTAGCTCAGTGGCTGAAGAAAAGGGGGCTTAATTTATGGTCGTTATGTTTATTTCTAGTTTCCAGGAGGAACATTACCATTCTTGTTTTTCTGTTTACTCATAGTGAGATTTGGGGTTTTAAAAGTAAGCAAGAAGTACTGGACATTTGGAATGAGTAGAAAAGTAGAATGTCAAAGAATTTGCGAGACTGGATACATTTTAAAGAATAAATTCACCCAGTTTTTGATTTTTACTAACTCTTCTTAGTAATGATCCCTTGCAATTTAGAGAACAAAGTGATACTTTGGAAGCCCAAGAAGTACATGGTTAAAGAATAAATATTAATAATAATAGCATTAACACTAATTTTAATTGCTACTATAAGCAATTGAAACTTCCTCTTCTTTTATACTCTTAGCAAAGCAGTGAAGTAACTTTTCTGCTGTCAGATAGAACCCTGCTGCAGAGTGGGGATTCCAAATCAAGCTGCATGTGCTTGAGTCTATGTGCTAACCATTATTCTATTCTGCCTTTCTTAGAGACAGGTTTGCTTAGTCCCCTGAGCTTCGCTCAAGCTTGGGAACTGTTCCTTCAATAGCAAGTAGATCTACCCACAAAGCTAATCATTTTTTTCTCTCTAAGATTTACTTGATTGGCATAGATTTTATTTTCTTGTGGTTGCCTCTTGGTTCTTTACAAAAGTGAAGAAAAATATTATACAGAAAATGTCTATTGACACTGGGAAGACTTGATGTAGCCACTGCTTTAAACTGGTTCTAGCAGTTTGAGTCTGCTTTGCTTTCTTGGCTTCTCCTTGCTGTTAATACAGCAGAGCAAGGTAATGAGAAAATGCTGACAGAGAGACCAAAGAGTGGGATGTGGTCATCTCTAGTTATCTGAGGAAAGATTGTGACTATTACTAATGAAACTGCTAAAGCATGAATATGAGACTGCTTTAGTCAGCTTGCAGCAGGCATTTTCTTTTAGTCTTTATCCATTCTTTTCATTGCTTAATAGTTTCAAAAGCCATAGAACTTAAACTGCATGCCTCTATGAATTATTATTTTTAGTCCTGAAGAAAATGTCCTGCTTCCTTGATCTCACTACAGAATTGATCCATTTCCAGAACAATGTTAAGGAACTGCGAGCTGTCCTATAGCTTTGCTATAGCTTGCCCCTTTGCATTAAGAGGTCCCATCTTAGGGGTTCATTTGTTTCTCTGAAATCTTTCAAAGATTTTTAATTTTTCTTTTCTCTTTCTTTTCTTTCTTCCTTTCTTTCTTTCTCTTTCTTCCTTCAACTCTTTCTTTCTATCTTTCTTTCTCTTTCTTTCTTTCTTTCTTTCTTTCTTTCTTTCTTTCTTTTCTTTCTTTCTTTCTTTCTTTCTTCTTTCTCCTTCCTTCCTTCCTTCCTTCCTTCCTTCCTTCCTTCCTTCCTTCCTTCCTTCCTTCCTTCCTTCCTTCCTTCCTTCCTTTTTTTCCTTCTTTCCTTCCTTGACTATTTCCTGCAAAATAGAATGTATTTTTCCTTGAAGATGATAACAGGATTTTGTGATTCATGAAGAGTGAGCAGCAGTTGCAGGTACACACAGACATAGCCCTCATGCCATAGAATTTGCAGTGCCATTTACATTATGGGCATCACTTTGGGTATATAAGTTGGCCGTCTGCCACTAAAGAAGCTTTTTTTTATCATCCTGGTTCTTAAATGTGTTGCTGCAAAGACTAACACTGCAGATTGTACAAAAAGATGACAGTTTCCCCTTTAATTCCATAATGTGTGACATACTTTATTTAGTAGGTTATTCTGATTTTGATGTGTGAGAAATGAAAGTCATTTATTTTCCTCTTCATTTTCAGTTCATGAAGTGGAAATTGCATTTTCTAATCTTTTTTTACATTGTGTTTCAGGTAGTTCTTTCATCATTTTTATTATATCATATCAAAAGAATAATATTACTATGAGTATATATTATAAAGTTGAAATATATTGAACATTATAGTGGTTACTTTGTTCCAAAGTTTAATTTCTATTTGGTATGAAGGACAGGTAGATAAACAAATAATCTGAGAGAGAGAGAGAGAGACAGAGAGAGAGGGAGGAAAATATTTTATAACACAAGTATCTGCTTATCAAAAAATTAAACTTGTAGTGTGAATTTTGCTTCTTTAAAACAGATGTTCTGTATGTCTAAGTTTCAGAAAAAAATTTTGTTGCCCTTGACTCTGAGGGATGCATATTATCTAGAGATGATTTTTTACCTGTAGAAATATAAAGCTGTCCAAACCCAGGGAAACATATGTTTTATGTATCATCTACTCATATGTGTGCCTTCCTCTTCCCAAAGAATAATGTACCCCATGTAAATCTTCCATAGACTGCAACATGCTCCTAAGAATAAAGACAGAAAAGTGTCAGGGAAATTAGGAAAAAGAGAACCCTCGGTATGATACATTTATAAGAGTTATCTCCTAAATCATCTTTCCCTTGACTCTTTCTTCCTTAAGAAGGGAATAAAAATGATAACAAATATGTAAAAATTTGCCCTAGAACAGCTGTAGGCTATAACTCAAATGCATATTTTAATAAAGTTAGACCTCACTTCTGCCTCTGATTTACACTTTAAGAAGTCAAACACAAGGAAATAAGTGAAGATAATGCTATTTTTCACTCAGAGAGTAGTGGTAGCTTAGAAAACATAATAGGGTGCCATATTCTTAAGTTATTTTTAAAATAATTAAGAAACTAAAAACAAATTAATAAAATAAAATCACCTTTTCTGATCTTACAAAACATAAAGCAGAGGCACTGTGGCTGGTTGGACCAGTGGACACAGATAGTGATTTAGGGTTTGCATTCATCCTGGAAGCACATATTCTTTGGCAAGAAGCATAGCTTTATTGTGGCACCTCTCCATTGCCACACTGTTATCAAACACTTGGATGAAGATGTTTAGAGCCTTCCATCACCACGAGTACCAACCTCCACACCTGTATTCACATGTTTTGTTTTCAATCCTGTGATTGAATTTTCACAATCCTTGTTCTTATCTAAACCATTCCCTCTATCTGTCTACCAGATCAGTGCTTCTTGAGCCCAGTTATAATGCACTTAAATGAATTACTGAGAAAATGAAATACAAAACACTAAGAATATAAGCTTATATTTTACTATTAGATTCAATAGATATAAAGTCTCTGTTACATTACTTGAAAATTTTTCAAACTACTCTAAATTTTACTCTATAGAAATTTAGGCAAAAAATAAAAAAATTAAAAAAAATAAAATAAAATAAAATAAAATAAAAAAAAAGAAATTTAGGCTAGGTTTCTTACATTGTAATGATGGTAACGATCACTTTGCAAAATGATGCTACTACTCAGGACTACTACACAGTTTGCAAGACCCAGCGCAGAACGAAAACTCAGCACCTTCCAAGTGTGGGCCCATTGTGCCAGTCCTGGATCCTGTCCACTCTGCCCTGCTCAAGCCCATTGCTGCAGCTCACCATTTTGTCCTTTGGCATCATAAGCTTTCTTGCTCTATGTGCTCATTTCTATGGGCATGAAAATCTTCTGTGATATCTCCCAATTAAAATGGAAGGCAATGACAACAAAAAAGAAATGCTCTGGATTCCACAAACCACTCTAGCTACTTACCCATTTCTGTGCTTCCCTTCCTTGTGGAAAATACTCAAATACGTTATCTGTACTTTCCCAAAGAAAGTTTTGGTGATTTTCCTCCTGTTGTCTGTTGGCCTCATTATTCGCAGGGTTTTAATCACATCAGTCCATTGCTATGGCTCTTTCTGTGGCCCCAATGCCTATTCCATATTCAAATCAATTCCTCGTCTTAATCTATCATCGGTAAGATGTGATAGAATCTATAAGTCCTTTGTTATTTAAAAACTTATTTTGTTGACTTGCAGAGCACCACAGTCTTCTGGGATTTTTTTTTCTCCATCTTATCTGGCTTTTCTATCTTTTAAGAGTTAAAAATGTCCTAAAGCTTAAGGTTCTGATCTTCTTTTCCTATTTACATTCACATCTAAGATTATTTCATTTGGTTTAATGGGTTCAAATTGTTATACGTGGCCCTGGCTGGTGAGGCTCAGTTGGTTGGAGCACAGTTCTGTGCACAGAAAGGCTGCAGGGTTGATTCCTTATTGGGGCACATACATAGGTTGTGGGTTCGATTCCCGTTTGGGGCATGTATGGGAGACAACCAATCCGTGTTTCTCTCTGCCCACTCTCTGTCCTTCCCTCTCTCTCTAAAACTAAAAACATGTATATTTTTTTAATTGTTTTATGCTCACAATTTTTAATTCACACCTCCAGTTTAGCTCACTGCCCCAAAACTCTAGGCCCATCTCAAAGTGTAAAGTCAATATTTACTTTGGGACATTAAGTAATCATCTGTCTTAGATTAACTTTCCAAAGAGCAGACTTTGAGATCAAACTTCAGTTGCAGGATGTTTATTAGGAAGTGTTTTTGGAATCAACTTGTGTGAAAAAAGGAGGGAGAAACAGGATGAGGTTTAGGGAGAAGCTGATCTTCAATGCAATTGCACAAAGGCTTTAGTTGACCTTCTAGAAACCAGTAGGGCTGATATAGCCTTTTAGAGTTGGAAGGTTGGTAGAAGGAGGCCCTTTATATACATGTATCTAAGAGTCGGATTCAGACTGTCTCAGAAAACAGTCTGAATTAGTCAAGGTAGACATCCTCTGAATAAGACTGAGAACTGAAACCTCTCAGCGGTCAACATTTCCAACATACAAGGGAATGATTTCTTTGTTCCTTGAAGGGAGGGTTGGGAAGGAAATCATAGTATTATCCTAGCATCTAAAAATGAATGTGTTCCATACTCAACACCTGGTATTTACTTTCCCCACCCCCCAGAGAAACAACCAGTCCTCTTTCATTTTCATGTAGACAGTAAACTACGACCTCAAAATTTCCAGATTCTCAGGCTGAACCCTTGAACTCATCTCTGATCTTTCTCTTTCTTCATTGCCTCCTCTTATTTCCAATCAATCAACAAATCTGTTTGATTCCAAAATATATCCAGAATTTTACCTTTTCTAACCACTCACAGTGCTTTTATCCTGATGCCAGCCACCACCAATGTGCACCTCTACTATTGCAATAGAATTCTATGGGATTTTACTCTCACCCTTCCCTGGTCTAGTATTCATGCAATAGAGAGGTACGTAAAAATTAACTAAGATCACTTCTTTCTAAAAATCTTCCAGATTTTAGAAAGACTCAGAATAAAAGCAAATGCCTGATGCCTACCTGACCTCATCTCCCACTTCCTATCCTCTCAGTGTTTCTATCCCAGCTCCATGGGAAACCCTTCCCACCCTGAGCAACTCCCACCTTGGCACCCTTTCACTTGCTGTTTCCACCACCCACAACGCTCCGTTCTCAGACATTCATGTGGCTTGCATCTTCCTTTCCTATAAGTTTCTCCTTGATTTCCTCTTAGAAAAATGGTTTCACCTCACCACCTTATGTATTAAACAACAACAAAAAAAGTCTCACAATACATATTCACTTTACCTTGTTTGCTTTCGCCCTACATGCACTTTTAAAATTTACTTTGTGTTATCTTATTTATCACTATGCCAAATATTATATTATGTTTATAGTGAAAGGCACTTTGTTTTATTCACTATTACATCTTCAGGAACAAGAACAATGCCTGGAATCTACCAAGTAATCAATAAAGACCCGCTGAAGGTAGAATGGGTCTGATTTTAAGAAAGGCTAGAGTTAAAGTTTCAAAGAGTGTCATTGTTCCCTGGCATTTTGTCCTACTTTCTGTTGATTAGCTCTGTGTGGACTTTAGCGTCATACAGCCTCACTAATTAAGACATAGAGATGATAAAACCCTTCTCATTCTTGATTAGATCTGAAATGAGGAATTGGGGTCATGTAGCTTTAACATGAGGTAAAAGGGAATGGGTGGCTAGAGAGTTCCCTCAAAGAAAATATATTCAAGTGCTGAAGTGTAATATATACCCCCAAGATATTCCAACAAAATTAAAATATAATTTATTTTAAAAACTGCTTATATTTGAAGTGGAAGGACACATTTCAGAAAGATTTATTTTAGCATTTTCTTCAGCCATGTTTTGCTGCTCCAAGAATAGTATGCTTTTAGAAGTGATTTATTGCTATGCTTTTCTAAACTAATATGTGGGGGTAGCGGAGGAATAGAGTCATGCAGAATCACTCAGACAAGATTTTAGCATTGCCAAAACTGAGACATTCTGGCTTGGGGGAATATAGTCATAAAACAATATGGTTGACTTTGAGACCTTTATTGTTAATGAAATTTTACGGATAACCATTGGGGGATTGTATGAATAATAAAGCCACATGTTGGAGATTAAGACAAGAGACAGTTCCAAATGTCTTTCATTCCCTACTTAGTGTTATTTCTAATCTTTACTCTTCTTTCTATCATGTCTCTTCTTAAAGCCCTAGATAATTCTTTCCAGTTTTATAGATGATAGTCAACTTACACTTACGTACTTTGGTTTCTTTTAATCAAACTTTGTGGAAATGGTGGAGACCTACTTCCATCAAACTCCCTATAAAAGATCTTGAAACAAAAGTTTATACAGTAACTATAGCAGAAAATAAAAATTTTCATTTACCTCATGCCAGAAGACTATGTATGACCCCCAAGGAAAAGTTTACTGCTTAACAGTTTTTGTTGTTTCTTGGTTTTTGTGTATGTGTGTGTGTGTTTTCTTTTTAATTGGCTAGAATTAAACCATTCTTCTCTTCCTAAAAAAAGAGCTAGTTTGAACTATGGGATTGAATGTGGACTACGTGTTTAGGAAATTATTTGATGGCTTACTGGTATTTTAATAGCAGTAATCAGTATTGAGGTTTATTGCATTGCTTGAATTGCTTCACATACTGGCAACTATTGTTTAAAACTTAACTATGCTTAATGGCCAATGCCATTATGTCCCTGAGATTTTGACAAGTGGAAAGACACAAAAACAGTGTTATTAAAGTATACTCAACAGTTTCTCGGTGTCCTTTATCTGGGGAAGCAACAGGAGCCTGACTGTTGAGGAGAAATGCCTATGCTGAATCCACATTTTTTTTAGCTCCCACGAATTGGTTGATTTGGAGCTAAGAAAATAATTTTTTTAGATTAAAAAAATAAACAAAGAATGGTTGCATTGGAATATACTTAAGAAAACTGAAGAATTCAATGTCTCTTGCTCTAGTTTTGAATAGTTATTTTAGATGGGTTCACAAAATCCCATAACAGTTTAAAAAAATAATGACAAAAAATCTTCATTTAGTAATCTTGTCCACTTACATTTGCCTCATTTACACAAAATATTGATGTAAAAGCTCTAGATTAAGAAAGCACCTTTTAGAGATAGAGGCAGAATTATCTAGCAATGAAAGTTAAATCAGCTTTGCAACATTTCCTTCCACCTACCCTGAAATAAAAGTAGTTCATTTTGACTTTGATAAGTAAGTGGTTCAAAAGACCAGCAAAACGTGATTGCCATTATAATTCTCCTAATTTAACCAGCTTGTGCTGGGTGACTTTGAATTAGAAGTCACCTTTGTGACACAAGAAGAAAAATTCAAAGATTAATGCCAAGAACACCAAGCTGAAAAGACCTAGATATTTATATAAATCCCCCTTTGGTTTTATTCTCACTATTAATATGTACATTTTAATAAGTGCAATCTTATCAAATACATTGTATTATTTCCTTTATATAAAGCTCTCTTATTTTCTATTTTGCTTCATTCCCACTGTCTGTTTACTTTCCTCAAATTAATTCCCCAGTTCTTCTTCATTATAAAACCCATGTTAACTGTGTTAAATGGTATGTGTCTTTTTATTTTTTCATTATGATCATATATAACACATATGAGTGCATGTATATGTTCACCTACATACACAAACTACACACACAATACACATACAGATATTTTGCCATTGTCACAAATTTGCATATATTTATTTTGTTAAATTTCCCTTTGAAATATTAAACTTAAAAAAAGATCTAGGGATATAATAAAAACATTAGAGAATAAATTACCAGTGTAATGTCCTATTGCCACCAAACATTTCAATTTGTAATTCCTATAAAAAGCATGGTTATTTACACATAAACACAAAATAACCATTAAAATCAGGAAGTAAATTTGATACCCTCTGATGCCACTCAACTTTTGCCAGTTGCTGTAACATATTAGGGCAACGTATTACAGCAAAACGATAGATTGTATGTGACCTCTAGTTATGCCTCTTTAGTCTCCACCTGAAGCAATCTGTCCTTGAGACTTTACAAGAAGATCCCAGGTCACTTATTTTGTACAGTTTCCCTCAATGTGGGTGTGTTGAGGCTTCTCCATGACTACATTTAAGTTTTGAATATTTTGGTAAGAATATCATGATATGAATATTTTAGTATCATGACAACCATGTTTTAGTGCCATTCTATTTCAATATCATACATAAATTTACGAGACATAATTAGGTTTAGTGACTTGCCAAAAAAACAATAATAAAAACATAGCTAATATGTGACAGATTCCATCCCTAATAACTTTTTACTCCAAAGCCCAAGATTTTAGCTACCGCCTTAATTCCTTAAGCAATTCTTTCCATTTGAATATAATGCTAGAGTGTTCTAAGTGTCTATTGCCTAATCAGATTCTATATTAACTATATAGAACATACAATTTAAGTGTTATTTACCCCATTCTACAGTTGAAATACAGCTTTAGTGACACACTCTAGTTCAGGTTGTTAAAAATGAGATAATTAGAACTAGGCCTTCAATGTTATGATTATGAGTTCTGGGTTATTTTTACAAGTGTTTATTTAACCAACGCATACTGAACCTTATTTAACCTTTCTCAGTATATATGTCACAAATAATTAGAATTTTCTCAAAAGCAAGGGACTCTGTTGCATAGCTTATAACATTTCTAATGTCCAGCATTGAATATTTTGTTTATTTTCATTGCCCAAACTCTTTTTTCTAGTTCTGTTTGTTTGTTGAACTCAGGATATTCATAATAGTGGCTCTGAAGTTAAATTCTATATATTAAAAGGTGATACTGTGAACTAAAGTTTTAATGGACAATTGGACTCTGATCTTTACATTTACTATATCCTGTCTTTTTTATGATAGTTGGATTTTTTTTGTCTTTTCCTCCCAATAGCCTTAGGCTATTAGTTATATATTTAACTTTACCTTGTCGGATTCTATTAACTCCATTACTTAAAAAATCTGCTTTTAATGTGCCAATGTCTAGGAAAACTAGTTAGACGAGTATGTTGACTCTGATGCTGGGCCTGAGAAACCCTTGACTAAAATGAAAGAATTTAAGTGTAGACTTTTAAGGTTATTGGATCTTCATAGTTCTGGGGGAAAAAACAGGACTTTATTTTAAACTAAACAAGAACAATCTTATACCGATATATTTTATCTTTAAAATGTTAATGCTTTATTATTTAGGTTATCAACAAATGTTGAATGTTGTGAACTGACCAGAACCAGCTATTCTTCCACAAGAATTAGATTATTCTTGGTAACAATTAGGAGTCCCCAACAGGGTGTGGAAAGAGTGGGCTAGTGTTCTCTGTCACAACCTTGCTACTACTTAGAAAAGTATGTCACCAACCAAATACTGCTACACACAAACAAGTAATATTTCCCTTTTAGGGGCCTGACAATATATTTAAGTTCCAATTAAATACTATTTTAGAGACAGAACTCTGTGTTATAGTTAGTGTCAGGCAATAGTACATACTGAATCCTTAGGTTGAACTCTTACTCTTATGGAATCAACTTCTTGGCACCATTTCAAATGAAAAAGAACTCTCTGGTTCTTATACGTTGTTTATATAATCTACACTATCTTTAACCACTCTTTTTGTCAATTATCACTCATATGTAACATTTATTAACATAATGAACAAGTGCAGTTGGCCTTAAAGAAATGCTTGTTAATATCCCTTCAAAATGTGTTTTGAAATAAGACATTTACTCCTAAGATGTAGATTAAAACTAGCACACACACACACCCCTTCTTTTCTCTCAAGGTGAGAATAAGTTTAGAGAGATGCACATGAAATATGTAAGAGAAACATCAAGTCAAAATCTTTTTTACTGTAAATATAGTTAATTGAAACACGAGACAAAACTGGTTCACTATTGACTCTTTATAATAATAAACTCACTCTCTCAGCTATAGGAAGTGCAATGGCAGGCCCAAACTGTAAATACTGAGGCATCTCACTAGCAAAGTGGACACCACATCTGCCTTAATGGAGCTTGCATTCAAGTAGGAGGAGAAGAAACAATATATCAGTGAATTATGCAGAGTTTTAGAAGGCGATAGATTCTTTGAGGAAAAAATACAAAAGGAAAAATGGAGAGCGTACATGGGGTATTTCAAGTTGATCAATAACAGTTTCACTGAATCTATCAAGTGCAAGTACAAAGGCCCTAAAGTTTAATCCTGCTGAGCGTATCTGAGGAAGAACAAAAATCCTAGTGGGACTGAAGTAAAGGAAGAGAGGAGTAAAGTCATAGAAATAAAATCATCCAGTTGTGGGGAAGTGTTACGATAACTACCCTGAGTGAAATAAGGCACTAACAGAAGAATTTTAGTAAAGCAGTGACATAAATGGACTTAAAATTTTTTTACAAAATCATTATGGGTTCTCCTGAGAATAGTCTGTGGTGGAGTCATGTGAGAAATTATGGAAATTAGGGTACTATTTCAGTAGTCAAGACCAGGCCTAGAATAATATACAGGAAACAATGAAAACTATTTTTAATCTTGTTATATTTTATAGGTAGAAACCAAGGGTTTGTTGATGATGGGACATAGGAGAGAACATAGAAGTTAAAACAGGTGGCTAAAATATAGCCTGAGCTACTGGAAAAATTGAATTTCCACTAACCAGAATGAAAAGAATGTCGGAGGAGGAATACATCAATTTTGTACATATTCATTGTGAAATGTCTGTTGACATCTAGTAAAAGCTGTTGAGTAGACAATTGGGTATGAGTTAGGGAAGAAGTATGGAATATAAATATAGAGTAGAAGTCTTGGACATTTTTTAAAAATATTTTTTTATTTATTTTTAGAGAGAGGGGAAGGGAGGGGGAACGAGTGACAGAAATAGCACTGTGTGGTTGCCTCTCATTTAGCCCCCACTGGGGACCCCACCCACAAGCCAGGTATATACCCTGACTGGGAATCGAACCAACAACCCTTTGGTTCTCAGCCCATGCTCAATCTACTGAGTTACACCAGCCAGGGAAAAAAGAAGTCTTAGCCATTTAAGTACTATTAAAACTTGGAGACTGGATGAAGTTCTTAAGAGAAATGAATATAGAAGATGATTAAACATTGATTTTAAGGTGCTAAGGAGATGACAAGAACCAGGAATGGAGACCCAGGAGAACAGATGTTCTGAAAGCTAAGGAAAGCCTTGGAAATATTGCTTAAATTTTCTAAGTTAAATAGTAATTAGGGGCACTAGCTGAGAATAAAGATGGGGTAGAATAAGTTGGAGACCAGTGGAGAAAATGTTAAATAATCATACAGGAAAGAGGAAGAGGGAATAAAGTATTGTAGCAAAAATGAATTATAGTAGATGGACAGAATTAAAGGCCTTAGGGCATTCTCAGGTATTACAGTGTCATTCTATACTGGCTTCATTTCCCAGTTTCAGCTCTATTATATTTGCATATCATTTACCATAATACTTGTTTTTTTATAAAATTTAATAAACTGAATTTTAAAATAAATAAACTGATTTCAAAAAAGAAATTTTAGGACTTCTGGCCAAGACAGAGGCATAGGTAGACACACCGTGCCTCCTCCCACAACCAAAATAAGGACAGCAACAATTTAAAAACAAAAAAAAAATTAGAACTAACAGAACACTGAACTATATGGAAATCCAACAACCAAGGAGTTAAAGAAGACACACTCATTCAGACCAGTAGGAAGGGAGGAAATACAGCCAGGCAGAGAGGACTAGCGGCAAAGCCACAGTGGGCAGACCTGGCAAGACAGCAGATTGCAGACTGGGTGGTCTCACATGCACACACAGATAAACCATGAGAAACAAGTGAACAAGATGGACTGCACAACCCAGAGTCCCAGTGCGGGGAAATAAAGCTCAAACTGCTGATTGAAAACACCTAACGGGGTTGAGGTGGCAGTGGGAGAACCTCCCTTCCTCACAGGAGAGTTCATTGGAGACATCCACAGGGTCCTAGAATGTTCACAAACCCACCCACATGGGAATTAGTACCAGAAGGGCTCGATTTGCTGGTGAGAAGCTGGGGGAAGTGACTGAAATCTGGCAGAGAGTGGAGTAATCACCATTGTTCCCTCTTGACTCCATCCCCACATATAACATCACAACGCAGCCCTGTGAGTTACCCCACCCCTCACTATATATCAGGCGCATCAAGACAAAAAAAAATGGCCCAAATGAGAGAAAAGATCAAAGCTCCAGAAAAAAATACAACTAAGTGATGAAGAGATAGCCAACGCACATTTCAGAACACTGGTAATCAGGATGCTCACAGAATTGGTTGTATTTGGTTGCAAAATTGATGAAAAACTGAAAGCTACACTGAGTGAAGTAAAGGAAAATGCACAGGGAATCAATAGTGATAGGAAGAAAACTGGGACTCAGATCAATGGAGTGGACCAGAAGGAAGAAAGAAACAACCAAATGGAAAAGAATGAAGAAACAAGAATTTTTTTAAAAATGAGGAGAGGCTTCGAAACCTCCGGGACATCTTTAAATGTTCCAACATCTGAATTATAGGGGTGCCAGAAGGGGAAGAGGAAGAGCAATGAGTGGAAAACTTATTTGAACAAATAATAGAGAACTTCTCCAATCTGGCAAAGAAAATAGACTTCCAGGAAGTCCAGGAAGCTCAGAAAGTCCCAAAGAAGTTGGACCCAAGGAGTAACACACCAAGGCACATCATAATTATATTACCCAAGATGAAAGAGAAGGAGAGAATCTTAAAAGCAGCAAGAGAAAAGGAGACAGTTACCTACAAAGGAGTTCCCATCAGACTGTCAGCTGATTTCTCAAAAGAGACCTTGCAGGCAAGGAGGGACTGGAAAGAAGCATTCCAAGTCTGAAATGTAAGGACCCACATCCAAGATTGCTTTATCCAGCAAAGCTTTCATTTAGAATGGAAGGGCAGATAATATGTTTCCCAGATAAGGCCAAGTTAAAGGACTTTATCATCACAAGCCCTTATTATATGAAATGTTAAAGGGATTTATCTAAGAAAAAGAAGATAAGAAATATGTACAGTGAAATGACAGAAAACTCACAGTTATTAACAACCACACCTAAAACAAAAACAAAAGCAAACTAAGCAAACAACCATAACAGAAACAGAAGCACAGAAATGGAGATCACATGGAGGATTATCAACAGGGGAGTGGGAGGGGAAGAGAGGGGGGAAAGGTACAGAGAATATGTAGCATAGATGGTAGGTAGAAAATAGAAAGGGGGAGGGTAAGAATAGTATAGGAAATGTAGAAGTCAAAGAACTTACATGTATGACCATGGACATGAACTAAAGCAGGGGAATGTGGTAGGGAGGGGGTGTGCAGGGCAGAGGAGAGTGAAGGGGGAAATGGGACAACTGTAATAGCATAATCAATAAAATATATTAAAAAGAAAAGAAAAAATAATGTTTTATCAGAATCATAAATGACAAAAACAACACTGCTTGCCATAAAAAGTATATATTACTTCATACTGAAATATATTTTTAAAAATTAACATTTTGTTAAAGGGCCAACAATCTAACTCTAGGAGTTTCCACACACACTTTTGGAAACTGCTTTACTGAACCGACGACTTCAGTACTTGCTCTCAAGTGGTTTAATAACATAAATCAGAACTTGTTTGCCTAAGTAAGAAAAGAAAAGATTATCTAAATCCATTGATTTTTATCTCTTAAAATCCCTAAGGGCAGGTACTTTGTCTTAATGTCCTGTGAAATATGTAGAATCATTCTGTGTGCATAAAGTGTACTCTAGCAGATGGTACTTGATGGCTACATTTGTCTTTAACATGAACAGAATATTAGTTTAGTGAAGATTTGTTTTCTTTTTCAAAATTCCTATTTACCAGTGTCTAAGCACATTGTTTAGTACTTTTATGTCCATATTGGTGCTTCTAAAAATGGGTGACAAATTTAGTTGCAGTGATTAATTTGGTTGAGCAGACTAGAAAGAGTAGTTGCTTTGATCTTTAGATATTTTTTGTCCTTCAAGCAAAAATTAAAAGAAAAGCAAAACAAGTAGCTTTATCTTAATTTATCATGTTGCTAAACACATGTCAGCAAACCCACGACTAAATTCCATTACTGTTAGCTATTCCAAATAAGCTTCATTCAGTCATGTACCCCAACTTACGTATTTAACCTTAGGTTGTTTATCTGAGGCCAAACAAAACACAGGAGCTGGTTGCTACTGTTCCTCGACTCACTAGGCACGTGTCCACCTCCTGCCCTTCTCATTGGCCATGGCCTCTGCCAGGAGTGCCCTTCCCCACATGACTTGGTCCCTCCCCCTTTACAAGTGTTTACCATATTTTTGCATCTTCCTGATAGTTTTCCTGATAACCTATACATAAGTGAAAAGCCTCACCCTTCCCTTTCTACCTGTCCTTCCTCAGTTGTTTTATATTTTAGTAGCACTTATTTGGATTGGAAAACTGTAAATTTTAATAAATTTTTTTGTCTATCTCTACTACAATAGAAACTGGACAAAAGAAGATTTTTTGTTGTTGTTTACTTTGAAGCCCTAGTGTTCAATACATTCTAGTTGTTCAATACATACCGAATTGAATTAATGAGTGAGGACTACAGGTGTAATTATCTTCACTTTGTAGTTGGGTGTCTTGCCTGAGAGGAGATGGTACAGCAGGGCAGGGACCCAGGTGGCTGGCTCTAGGGCTCACCCAGTAAACTTGATGTAAAGCCCAGGAAAGATACACGTTACCATGACTTCTCTCAGACCTTCAACAAAGGGCTCAGATTTGGCCTGATTTATAAATATTTTATGTTTATATTTCTATAAATATAAAAATGTAGAAAATGTTTTATATGAAATATGAATAATTATGCTATACGAGGTCTGTCTGGAAAAAGTCCAGCCATTGTTAATACAGCCAAAACGGTTTGTGCAATATCAACATGTAAGCGACAGCCAAGGAGAGTGGACTGCAATGCACATGTGTGAACAATGATGACTTCGCCATACTAAGTGGGGTCAGTAGATGCCATTGAATGAGCATGTGTGGCCTTCACATTCAAGTGACTGAGTGAATGGAGCAATAAATATGCATTAAATTTAGCTTCAAGCTTGAACATTCCTCCACAAAACTATTCAGATGATTCAGAAGGCCTCAGCTACTGGTAACTGGTGATTGGCAGCTTCATCACAACACTGCACCCTCTCATGCATCAAGTCTCATGCAGAGATTTTTGGCAAAATATTAAGCCACCCATGTGACAGCTCCCTACAGCCCAGATTTGACACCTTGTAACTTCTGACTTCTCCCAAAACTAAAAATCATTTTTGAAAGGGTAGAGATTTCAGACCATTGATGAGATGAAGGAATATAGGATAGAGCCAGTGATGGAGCTTGGGAGGACTGTGTGAGGTCCCAAGGCTGGAGGGCACTGAGATGTCACTGTTCTATGTGCAATGTTTGTTGTATGTTGTATCCTCTTCAATAAATGTTTCTATTCTTCATAGTGCATGGCTCAATACTTTCTGGACATAATTTGTTATTTTGAAAAATACAAACATAAAACACACAAAAAAACTCTACCTGGCTTTTTAAAAGATGCATTAGTTACTATTGTCACAATAAAAGGTGCATCTTCCAATTAAATAAATTATAAAGCACTATAATTGGAATGGTGTCAGTAAAAGATAATACAATTGAAATATTTTGTATTTTCCATACACTTCTCAGGTCACAATGAGGCTGAAATGAGAAAAAAACATGGAATATAGCTTCTGATTTTAACTTGAAGATTCACTATTCGATATTATATAAGTTTGTGCCCATGATTTAGAGAGAAGTCTGACTAGAATCATTATTAGAAAAAATTTTTTTCTAATGATTTCACAAATATATTTTAGGACACATATATGCATAGGATCGAATCTGAATACTCCAAGATTCATCATTTATGCTGATTTCTCTAATTATTTTATGTGTCATTTCTTCCTTTAGATATTGGCAAATAGAGATACATGGTATTTATACCAGAGCTGACACTTCTAATGGATAGATTTAGGAACTTTGTTCCAGATAGTACCATTCCACATGGTTCAGTTGACTGAGAAATTATGAATCCTCCCTAATTACTATATTTGCCACAGATCCTGAAATAACAAAAAAATTGACTAAGAGGATAAAAGGAAGAAAACTATGAAATAAGAATTTCTTCCTAAATCATGGGTCTTAAAGTTTCCAATATGGACATAACCTCACATAAAGATGAAGTAGGGAAATTATTACCTCTCACAATCCTTAAAATACTGAGATATTTCAATAGCCAGACTAAAGAATTTTAAAGTATCTCAGGAATTGAAAGCAATTAATTTGGCTGAAAAAAATTGACGGTCATCTAAGAATTGATCTCTATTATTATTTTAGTGACATAAAACAATGACATATTAAAACAATACCACATTCAGAGTGATCTCATCCTGTAAAAATAATATTAAATATTAGAATAGATCTGATACATTATAAGAGAGGGTCAACCTTATTTTGGACTTAAAATTATTGTCATAAAGCTATCTCTTTTCAAAATCTATTTTTTCTGGCATTTATGAAAACACAAAACAATAAATCACCTCTTAAAAAAACCCACATACCAATGAACTTACAAAAGAAAATGACAGTACCTATATCAGTATTACAGGTAAAAATGACTGAAAGAGAAAAGCAGTAGAAATCATTTAATGTGAGCTTTTTAATGATAAAATACTCTCCAAATAGAACAGAATCCTGTGTTTCTTGAAAAAGTTAACATTTGTTATTTGCAATTTTATTTTATCATTTTTGCTAATACTGCTCTGACAAATAACAACAACAAAAAAAGCCAAGGAAAATACCAAGCATCTACTTCCAACTTCATTTTGTGTGCTTTTAAAACATTCCTTTGTTTCTTACTTTCTAAGATTTTCATTGCAACCAATTTAATGAAATATAATTTTTAGATTTTGATTTAAATGGAATATTTTGAAGACATTATTTTAGGGAGTTTGTTATTTTATTGTATCTTATTTTTAATTTTATTCCACACTGAGTGTGTGTAATAAGGCAGTATAAGCTTACCCCAAAGAAATAGAATCTCAGCTTAGAAGATGATCTTCATTATTTTGTCAGTTTAATTAGAAATTAACTGCAGTGAGGGGACAAGGGAGAAAGCAGGGCCTTTTGCTACGGAGGGAGAAGGCTACTGCCATAATCCATGAGGAACATGATAGGAGGGACAGAATTCAAATACAGCCAGATACTGAAGATCTTTTAAAAATAGATCCAATGGAATTTGCTGAGACGTGACAGTGGGGAGTAAGAGTGATCAGTTAAGGTCAAGATACGCAGACTGAGCAAGCAGGAGGATGTAGTGGCTGCTGTTGAGAGAGATAATGAAGATTGAAATCAGCTGGTTTTTGGTCTTTTGGTGAGGGGAGGAGTGGGAGAAAGACCAGGATTTGGGAATTTTAACATTGTTTAATTAGGGATGCTTATAATTCATCTAATTGGAAATGGATATAAGTAATTGGATAGGTCTAAAATTCAGAGGAAAGGGTTATTTTAGAGATAGGAAAGTCTGAAGCATATAAATAGTAGTATTTAAATTAAAAGCAGGTGAATATAATGTTATGGAATCCATGTGAAGGACGTGTTCATGGAAAAGGCACATTTGTGAGGCACATATTCAATAATCCTGCAAAGCTTCTCCCACAGAACTTGACACCTTATAAATATTATCTGTTATTATACAGTTGTCCCTGGACTCTGGGGTTTAAGTAGTCCAGTACAGGCATCTAGCCATCCACTCGTGATAGCTGATACAACTGTCTTATGAAGAGAACTATGTAATGCATGCCAAAGGCATCAATCTACCAGTAGAGACAGAGACTCCCTACTGGTCTGGACATTGGAGTTCACATTCAGGCTTTCGATTGTCCAGTCATTGAAAGGAACCAGCACAACTACCCCTATACCAGCTTAAGGGTAGCACCTACTAATCAGGAATGTTAATATCTCTGCTGGGTCAGTAACCTATAAATAAAATTCCTCTAGCCATTTCTCAGATATTCCCTTTCTCCCTGGGTCATACTTACATAGATCCCTCTCACATCCCTTTTATATCATCTAGGTTTCTGTCTTCACTCATACCTCCCATAATGGAATTTAAGGAAGGGTTCATTGGAAAAGGCAATTAATGAATGCTTTAGAAAATCAAATTCCATTGTTCAGTGCCACAAATTAGAGCATGTGTCTACATCTTGGGTAACAGAAACCCAGAACTAAAAATCAGAAGCTATTGATTTTTGTCTTCTCTAACTTGAGTAAAGGGGGGGAGAATAATATTTATTGGAAACTTACAGTGTGGCCAATGTTACTCTGTGTGCCTCAATATAGGTAATTTAAATTAAACCTCCTAATATCTATTAACTTTTATATTATTATAGATTCTATTTTATCAATGAAGAAAATGGGAAATAATCACAAAATTAGTAAGTGAAGCCTAGTTTTAAATTCAAGCTTTCTAGCTCTATTATGCATTTCTGACCTGACATATTCTGAATGGAAAAAAATGGATTAAATGATTTTTGTAGACTGTAAACATTTATGTAGAGTTTAACATATTTGTTTAAATTGTAGAGATAGACTCATGCAATTAAATACATAAACCTTAAGAAAATCATTACTGTATTCCCTACCAGGTAACATTAGGTAAACATTCAGAAGATATTCTCATTCATTGTTACTATTTTCAGATAAGCTAGAAGGACAGAAATTTCGGGATCAGATAAGAAATTCTTTATTTTACATCTTGCCATTAGCTTCATTTTTAATCTTTATGCTATAAGAGTATCATGGATATTGTATGCTGGCAGTTTCAAGGTTCTATATTACACTGTACTGAACAGAAGCCACATCAATTACTTGTTAATTGAATTGTTTTCTCTCTGAAGGCAACTGATCGAGAAGGAGACCCAATAACGTATGCCATTGAGAATGGAGATCCTCAACGAGTTTTCAATCTCTCGGAAACGTAAGTTAAAAATGATTTCTGGATCTGTTTGGTTTCCTTATTTTAATGTTAATGTACTAGTAGTAACAAAACAGAGTTCTAATCAGAAGCTTTCAGCTACTTTTAGTTTAATTTATACATTTTTATTAATGTTAATGAGAAGCTGGGGGAATGTATAATTCTGAATCCAGAAATTTTACCAGAGTTTATTTATTTTAAACATTTTTACTAGGTAAAATCCACTGAGGTGGAAACATTTCATTTTGCAGGTGTAACCTGGGATTAATTAGATCCCTTTAAATTTGCTGGCTGCTCATCATAGCAAGGACACTTTTGTAAAGAGTAACTTGGCACTAAATTGTTCATTCAAAGGGAATTTTCTAAGACAAAGTGCAATTCAAACACATTTAAAGTACCACCAAAGTCCATCATTCAACTTTTGAATAATGCAGGTATATTCTAAAAAAAAATAACAGAAAAATATTGCACGTACATGCTAAGTTCCTTTGTGGTCTATATAAGCATTACTCTACTTACCTCTCTGAACATATCAAAAATAGTGTTCATCATAACTATTAAGGAAGCTGGAACAGGCATTAAGAAAGAATTGAGGTTTGCAGAGAGATCATTGGCTTCATTCTGTAATAGTCAAGTTGCTGCTTTGCTGTCACATGTGGCTGTTCCATCTAAAGCTGTCCTTGCTACCTGTCTGGCGTTTTCTGTGTGGTCATGAATGGTTTTACTCCCTGGAAGAATGGAAACTTAAACTTAGCCCCTGATTATAAAAAGAAAGATTTTACAAATGAGCTAGACATTCCTTCAGTCTCAGAAACATATGGTACATGATCTTAAATCAAGGGAATCATGGGTGGTCACTTGGTCTTATGAGGAACAGATGCAATTTCACATTAAATAAGATGTTACAATTATGAATCAATATGTCTGAAAACCAGATGTCTCAAACTTTAGACTTCATTGATAAATAAATCTCCATTTAAAAATCGGGAAAAAAGGTAGCTATTTTGAATCTCCCCATGAGTATATACAAATCATAAATTAGCTATAATTTATAATCATCACTAAAAAAGAAAATGAATTTAAAAGGTCGCTTTAACAATAATCAAGCCTGTGCAGTACTGGTATAAGAATAGATGTTTAGATTACTGGGATAAACTTTAGGGTCCAGAAGTAACTCTTAACATTTATGGCAAATTGATTTCGAACAACAAAGGACCAAGACAATCCAAACAGGAAAGAATCATGTTTTCAGCAAATGAAGCTGGCACAGCATGCAAAATAATGAAGTTAAATCCATACCTTGTAATATTCACAATAATTATTTCAAAGTGGATATAACTCTTAGAACAAAATACAGAAGTAAATCTTTATGATTTTCATTAAGTGATACTTTCTCTTAGATACGCCACAAAAAATCACAAGTGATTACAGAGAAGATTGATAAATTGGATTTTATCAAAATCTGTAAAACAAATGTGCTTCAAAGTACACCATCAAGAAAGTGAAAGACAACCTACAAATCAAGACAAAATATTTTTAAATGATGTATATGATAAGAGAAATATATTAAGAAATATATATAAGCTATTAAAACTCAAAAAATATCATCTAGATAAAAAAGACACATGTAAATAATCATTTTTACAAAGAAAATATATGAATGACCAATAAACAGATGGAAATATCATAATCACTAGACACTAGGAAATGCAAATTAAAATCATGGGATACCACTTCACACCCACTTAGAAAGGCTATCATGAAAAGGAAAGGAAATAACAAGTATGAATGAGGATGTGGAGATATCAGAATCTTCATATATTTCTGGCAGAATGTAAAATGTCCACCCCAAAAAACAACTTATTATTGTCTCTAAATGGTAAACATAGAGTTACCATGTAACCCAGCAATTCTACTCATATCCACTCTAGAGAAATAAAAAACATACATCTATATAAATGGTTACACACGAAAAGTTCATAACAGAGTTATTGAATATTTAAAATAGTAAAATATGGAAACAGCCAAAGGGACAGTCTACAGATGAATGGATTAACAGATATCCACATGATAGGATATTATTTGTCAATAGGGGAGAATGAGGTGCTGGAACAAGCTACAGCATGGATGAAAGCCAAGGACATTATGCTAAGTGAAAGAAGTCATTCACAAGAACATATATGACGTGGTTCCATTTGTATGAAATATCCAGAATAGGCAAATTTATAGACAAAAGTAGATGAGTGCCCAAGGATGCGGATGTGGGAGAAAAGCTTGTGACTGATAATGGACACAGTGATGAACATGTTCTAAACTTGACTGTGGTGTTGGTTGAACCACTCTCAAAATATACTAAAGTGTATTGAATTGTATACTTAAATGGGTGAATTTGATGTGAATTAAATGTTAATAAAACTGTAAAGAGAGAGACAGAGAGAAGACAACAGTGAAGATTTTTCACCTGTCCTGGTAAGCAGGAAGCCCAGGTCTTTCTTTCTCTGTTGAAAATTTACATTCCTGTGTGTTTTCTTTTGATGCTGAAGGATTTTACAGCTGCTAGTTGTGAAATCTGATGAGCCACCAATTTACAAAAGAAATTCCCCCCTTGTTCTGTTACCCTAGCAACCATTGCTTTTTTACTTTTCTCATCCTGCTTTCAAAACCAGAGACACCTAGCTACAGTCACAGAAGTTATTTAAGGTCTGAAAGATGTCCATGCAGCATCCTCTTTGACTAAACTGACCTCAGTTCTTAATACTACAGCTCTTAGGTCAATTCAGACAGCCATCTCCTTAAATGCAAACTGTTTCCCGGGCGGGAGAACAGAAAATATCCCCTTTCAGTTCTTCTGGCTGTCCTAAGAATTAAATTGAAATGAGACAGATTAATGAGAGGATATAACCAAATTTAATTATGTGTGTACATGTAGAGATTCCTTAAGAGAACATTTTTTTTTTTGTCTGAGAACAAATCAGGCAGTTGAGGTTTATAAACTACCTTGAACAGAGGAAAAAAGGGTGGGATAGTTATTTGGGACTCAGGTCTGAGAAGGTAATTCATTTGGAGATAGAATGGGTAAATAAATGTCTGCTGGGCCATTTTAACAATAGCACACAAAGAAGGCTTTGATCAAATGGGCCTTGGTAGGTTCATTCCTGTCCATCACACCTAGTTCATGTTAAACCATAGTTAGCTATGATAATAGCTCCCTTCCTAGAACAGGCCCTCTATCAGAATTCTTTTGAATAGTTAGGAAGAAGTTCAAAGTTTCTTCCCAAGTCTTTTGTTTCTAAAAATATAACCAGCTTAAAATAATCGATCTCCCAAAGAAGAATAATTGGGGTAGAGTATTTTGCACTCCTTGGACAGTGAGACAGGACAGGTCACTGTGATGACTGCATGGTTTCTTTGAGAGATCACTCCTGGTTTCAGGTCCAGGAAACAAAGCTCATTGCTTTCTATCTCATGCTCATTTTTCTATTTTGGCCTCCTCACTGCTGTGTTCCTATTGATATTTATAGGCTAGTCTGGACCATTAGCAATATATTTCAACACATTTGAAATGGGGGGGGGATTGAAATGTCAATCCCTTCTCTCTTTGAAACTTCTGGATATTTGTACAAATTTGTGCCACCACTTCTATGTAAATTGTAAGGTTTTGTATAATTCAGGTACTGCTCAGAAAAGCAATAGCAAAGAAATAATGATCTCCCTTATTAGGCACTTCAATCCTGCAAATAGTGTTATTGGTTACATTTTCTTTCTTAAAACAAAGATACAGGTCACTGTGTACTTTAAATGTTGTTATTTTATGCCATGATGCAAAGTTTAGCAATAATCATGGGCACAATGGTATTATTTTTAACTTTTTCCATCGAAACAATATACTAAAATTGTTTGTAATTCTTTAAAAATATTAATAGTAATGAATAATAATTAATGCTTGTGTAGATTTACAAAAAGTTGAATAGTTATATACATTTTAATGACTGGAGTAGTCAGCCAGAAAAGGACCTTAGTCTTTGAATAAAAGGCCTTACTCCTTAAAAATGGCAACCGTTTGCTGTGAAATCATTCAATATCATATATTAAATGACCACTTCTGTATGGTTTTGTGATGTAATACATTACTTTTATAATTTCTGTAGTGTCTTTGTTGAGTTGCATATGATTCAGCAACTATTTATTCAGTAGACATTCACATATAAGTGCATGTTTAAACCAGATATAAAGAAACTTCCATTATAAGCATGATGGCCAAATATTGAAGTTACTTATTGCAAGAGGTTGAGGAATTTGTATAGATTGTCATCATTGTAGCTTAGGGTATATAACATAACACTTAAAGGCTAGGTGTTAAACTGAAGAACCTCCAAGTGTTACTCCTGCCCTTGTTAGAATTTTATTTCAAATTCTTAAACCTTCACTGGCATTTTTATTATATTTCTATATGGTTAAATCCATTTTGACAATGAATTTAAAGTTTGTTATTTGCATCAATTCAAAGTTTATGATTACTTTGAAGATTACCATATAAGGCAGATGGTATACATTTTCTTTTCTATCAGCTCTGCTTTCAAAGTCTACACTCAGATCAAACTACTTCTACCCTTCACTCTGCCACCGTAGTGTATGCTACCAACATTTTCCCCTCATCTCCTACCAATACCTAACCGCCTCTGTCAACTCTGTGTTTGTGGATTACTAATTAGCACTTAACATGGAATGTCATGAAACTGGAAGCAACCACACATTTTGAAGTATAGTCTAATCTTTTTAAATATTATTGTAAGGCCTGAAACCTGATGCCCAAAAGTAATGTAATGAATCTGTCACTTACAACAAGCCTCTGAAACTTATAAGTAGAAATGCCATTAAATTGTAACTAGAAAAATATATTTAAAAGTTTAAAGGAAGCATAGACTAGAAAGGATGAAAACTGAGATAATCAATCAGTTCATAATGCTGCAGCTATATTGCCTAATAAACAATGCAGTTTGGGAATATGATTACTTTTTATAGAAGCAGGTTTTTAATGTTAGCATATTGGTTTGTTTGGAAGAAAATACTCTCTACTACTTTTTATTTACACTATCGAAATAACTTTTGAACACCATTTTTTATGGTTAGGAATTCCAACTCCTTGTCTAAAGACCCTGATTTCATAAAATACAGTACATTTCAGGAATATAGCCTGAGGGAATTCTGTTTAATATGACTAATGAAATTCAGTTGAAATGTACATAGCATAAAATACCATTTCAGAGTTAACAGTTCAGTGGCATTTAATAGAATCGATGTTGTATGACTACCAATTCATCTATTTATAAAATATATTCATCATTCCAAAAAAAACCCCAGTAAACATTGACTCTTTTTTAATAGATTTTATTTATTTATCTTTAGAAGGGAATGGAAGGAGAAAGGGAGAGAAATATCAATGTATGGTTACTCTTGCATGTCCCCTGCTAGGAAGTGGCCTGCAACCTAGGCACGTGCCCTGACTGGGAATTGAACCGCGATCCTCTGTTTCGCAGGCCAGTGCTCAATCCACTGAGCTACACCAGCCAGAGCTAAACGTTGTCTCTACTTACTCTTTTCCCCACACCCTGGCAACCAACGATTTGTGTTCTGTCTCTCTGGATTTATCTATGCTGGGTATTTCATATAAAATGGAGTGGCGCATGTAACCTTTCATATCTAGCTTTTTAAATAAGCCCCATGTTTTGATATGTTGAAGCAGGTATCAGTTTTTCTGTCCTCTTGACAGCTGCATGATATTCTACTATATACATATACAACCATTTGTTTATCCATTCATAAACTGATGGACATTTGGACAACATTTCTAAGTTTTAGCTATTATGAACACTACTGAGTGCACACAGGTACATGTATTAGAGTATCAATTTTCAATTCCTTTGATTATATATTCAGAATTGGAATTATTCAGCAATATTGTAATTCTACATCTACTTTTTGAGAAACTACCAAACTGTTTTCCACAGTGGTGGAACAATTGTACATTCCCACCAGCAATATACAAGGGTTTCAGTTCCTCCTGGCCTTCGTCAACATGGTATCTTCCCATTTGTTTTTTGTTAATTGTGGCCATCCTAGTAAGGTGTGAAATATTTCATTGTAGTTTTCATTGATGACTAAAGGTGTTAAAGATGTTTCAATTTGCTTGTTAGATATTTATATATTTATTTGGAGCAATATCTATTCGAATCCTTTGCCTACTTTTTAATTGAGTTGTCTTTTGGTTGTTGAATTGTTAGTATTCCTAATATATTTGGAGAACCAAACTGCTATTGGACATATCTTCTCCTATTTTATAGTTTTATTCACTTTATTGGTAATGTCCTTAATGCACATAATTTGTAATTTTTATGAAATCTAGTATATGTTTTTTCTTTGGCTGCTCATGCTTTTGATGTCATATTTGATCATGAGTTTTTAAATGCAGAATCGTTAAGATTTTCCCCTATGTTTTTGTTTAAGGTTTTTATGGTTTGAGTGCTTCTATTTAGACTATTGTTTCATTTGACTTAATTTGTACAGGTAGTATAAGATAGTCCAATTTCATGGTTCTACAGTTTCCAGTTGCCCCAGCACTATTTGTTGAAGAGACTATGCTTTCCCTATTGAATGATCTTGGCATCTTTTCCAAAATCAGTTGATCACAAATGTATGGGCTTATCTCTGCACTGTCAATTTTGTTCTGTTCCCCAGTGTACATGAGCACTTTGGAATGCCCTAGTTTCCCAAGGAACTGTCTACTCAGTTTTTTTTCTTTCAGGCTTTTGGAGCTCTATTACATGCCTATTGCATCTTCTGCCTCAGTGGCTTTGGGTTTCTCCTTTCCTTGAACATTTCTAGAAATACTCACTGCTTTTCTGCCTTGAGTGAGTTATGAGTTAGGCAAAACAAAGAAAAGTCCATGTATTGTATCTTCAGACAGCCTCTAAATTAGCTGAAAGAGACAAACAGAATTCTTTGAGAATAAGGATACTTCTACTCCTTTTAGAAACAAGGACCAGAATGTCACAGTAAAGAATGTTGACTGCCATCGTCAAGGATAGTCTAAGGCAGAGAGCAGGGACAAGGACTAGTAAAAATGCCACAAAGCTTTTCCATCATTTTAAGTTGCCTTTTTCTTGATTCTGCCTTTATTTGGTTGCTTTCACCCTTTGACCACTTTCCAGAGTCTAGCAAAGTTGCTTCAGACCTTTTCTACTTCCTTTTTCAATGTTTTTGTAGAGAGACCTTTTCTTGGAGCTACCTACTTAACCATTTTCACTGATATCACTCTTGCGCAATACATTTTCAATCCTGTAAAATTTAAATACCACTACTATTGATGTTCTATTAGAAGCAATTCTGACATATTTTTAACATACCTGTAGCTCACTGTATCCTGCTACATAACTTCAATCCAACACATAGGAAGACTCTTCCTTGCCAATTATTTCTGGAATTTCACGAAAGGATGCTTTTGTGCACCCATAAACTAGTCTTTCCACAATTAATCCAAAAGACACTAGTTATTCCTTCTTTCCTTCTCTCTGTCCAAAATCCCCATCCACACCTACTACATTGGGACACAGGCACATGTTATCTTAGGCAAAGGACTATCTCCATAATAATTACCGATCCATAAAAAATTAGCTGTTTATGTATAATATGTCTCTAAGTGGAAGTACTATTGATATTTCTATTGATTTTCTAATTCATTTTACAAGAAAGAATATAGAGTCTTGATCCTAAAACTGAGAGGAAAAATGAAAAACAATAACTCAACTTGCTTCTTTCTTTTGTTATACTATGATTAGGTTTTCAGATTTCCTATTTCTTAAGTTACTTGTGAATAAGTCTCAGAAGCAATAATGTCTATGCTTCTCTTTGAATGTCATTTTGGAATGAGATTCTCTGGACCATCTGTGGTGTGGGAAGTTGATCTACACCTGCTTGTTAGGAATTACCCTAGGAATTGGTTTTCAGTTATTTCGACAAAACATTTAAAAATGTATGAGAAGCAAAGTCAGTTTTTTTTCATAGCCATACCATATGTTCAGAACATTTATTAAATCTGTATCAAGAGCAACAACAATTAAAGAGTGACTGAGACTCTGACTTTCATTCATTGGTGTTGACTTTCAGTCTTCAACTACCATATGTGGTGTTAATTGCTTAAATTCCCCTATAACAATAAAGGAAATTACATTAAAATGAAAGCCCTTTATCAAATAAGAAATAAATTATGTTTTTTATTAACATTTTAATGTTTTGTTATATGAATATAATCTCTCCTCCACAGCAGATGCTTTTAAGCCTTTAGTTAAAATGTTATGACCAGTGTCAGGTTCTAATGTCTAATGTGTAATATTATATAATATCTGCATAAATGTAGAACTCGTCTCAGAGAGAACTGTTAGTAACCAAACTGTTATAAAACAACATACATTGGACAAAAAAACATTAATGGTTGGAAGCATTTATGCTCAATAGCAAAGTAAGAAGCAGTATTAAAAATATTTAAAGTATGAGAATTTTCCTGAAGGCTGTTCATCTTCCATTATGCATAATAAATTAAATTAAGAAACACCTCATTTTTAAAATATGATAGAATAATGCTAAAATTACTGGTGTATTGACAAAAGAGTATGTTTTATAAATTATAAAATAAAAGAGTAAATGATTATAAAATTTATTTTAAAGAATGAAAAATATGGAGTCTGATTTCTTTTTTAAACAATTGCAATGTATTGAAATATGGTTATAATAAAGAATTAAAATAAATATTACAAAGATAACCATAATATTTATAAAAGTCTTAATAATCCACTGTATATTTTCTGTATTCCTACAATAAACCTGAATTATTTTGAAATTAGAAAGGAAGAAAAAGTAAATCTTAATTAGTAGAATTTGCCAAAGATGGAATTTACATGTTTGCACTTTGATAAAGGACACGCATGTAACAATGAATTGGAATGATGACACAGGTTACTTACAAGAAATGCTTCCTTGACTCAAAGGATCATGCAACTGCTCTAATGGTATCTTTACCTTTGAAATAATCACCAACAAGGTAGACATCTTCCTGGAGTGTATTATGTATAGTTTTGTTTTTTCTTGGAGGATAGAGAATTAAGTCATTATTTTGTTCCCTTTGGTAATTTTTCATTATTGCTAAGAAATGCAACAGCCTTAAAAAACCCTTTTACAATTTTTAACATGAATCCTATATTTATACATCTTAAATACTCAAAATGTGTTTTCTGGAGGGGGAAAAAATAGTAGTTCAGGATAGCAAGAAGACTCCCTGTGATAGAATTTCTTTCTGTCTTAATTGTGTGTTTGTTTTCTCTCTCACTAGTACTGGGATTCTAACCTTAGGGAAAGCACTGGACAGGGAAAGCACTGATCGCTACATTCTAATCATCACGGCAAGCGATGGCAGGCCAGATGGGGTGAGTACTCTCCCTAGGAAAGGGCTTTAAAAGTACCAAAGAGGGGTAGGATCAAGGGTGAAAGGTGGGGGTGGCTGGGGTGGGAGCTAGCAGTCGGGGGAGATTGGAGACCACTGAACTTGAACAATAAAAAAAGAGTCTGAGAGAACCCTGTAGCTTTTATATCTATGAGAATTTATCACTATCATGAAATTATGAATTAATCTCTTTTTTTATCTGGAGAAACTACTTATAAATTACTTGAGGAAGTGTTCTTTCCTCCAGTAGGCTCTTTTCATAGCAGATGAACCTATATACCCAACCTTTTATGGTGTTAAGCAACTTTTGCCTTGACAGAATAGATTCTTGTGTTTTACATTCTTACCCAATTTATGTGGGAAATGAAATCTAACTTAGTCCAGGAAGAATTTGACTCCATTCATCATTAACAGCCCAGTACTCAGGGAACTTTACTATGTTGGAGCCTTTCTCCTTCAATGTCACTTTTGTTGGGTAGGGACGTATTACAAAGGAATTTGTAGATAAATATATTATAGCACTCAGGAAAACAAGTTCATTGATTCCACAGTGGCACTCAGTGTCCTGACTAATCCTTGATGATTGAAGTAGTTTAAAGGAGACCTTAAACATAAAGGAGATGAATTTTATTTCCTCTGGACCTAAAAATTAGTTTTAAGAAGAAATGAATCATTGAGTCATTCTCAATTACTTTAAAAATTTCAGCTGTATTCTTCAAACAACTCCAGCTGCAACCACCACCGTTCTGACCATTCAGCATTGTGACATTTCAATTTTTGGCAATATATCATTAGACAGTTATTTTTCTCCACTCTGTGGTGTTATCTTTTCTTTCTTATATCAAGTGCTTCTGAGCCAATATAGGACTGTTCTCTGGAAATAATTTCAAATTTAGTGTAGGTATACAGGTAAGAATTACCCAATTCAAATGGTGATATATCTCCAGTTTTCTTAAAATGACTTCTTCAATCTATATAATAAATTGTTTAGGGGGATATAATGTTCTCCTTACACTTATTTGAAGAGGAGTTATGAGAAGTTTTCCACGATAAAAGCATATGAAATTTACAGCCAGACAGTTTCATCACCTTAATTAAACTTCAGAAACAGACATAATTAATTACATTTGTTAACTACAATGTGCCAATTATAAGATATCTGCCATTTTCTATACATTAGAAGAACAGCCAACATAGAAAATAAAATATTCAGAACAGTTTTACTAAGTAGTGGGGTCAATATAAGACACATATATTAGATGAGTATAGAAAAATAAAATCTAAAATTAATTTATATGTACATAATGTGGTTGATTAATACAGTGTGCCTGTGTTAAATACATGTAACGAAGTCAGTGAGAGTCTCAAGAAAAAAAAATAATTGAAGAATTTGACTTATGATGAAAGTTTAATGGGTAATTTGGCAAGGAACTAACTGAGGGGAAATATTCTAAAGAGGAGGAAGAACTATTCAGCATACAGTAAGGGATATAATTAGAGTGAAGTAAATTTAACAAGGAGCATTCAGGTTAAGCATTAGGGTAGAAAAAATAAATTACTAGAATACATAGCATTGGTATATGTCACATTATAAATCAGAAATTAATGTTAGTAATATTAGCTGAGTCCTTTTAAGCCTGGCCTTAAAAATAACACTTCTTAGACAAAGAGAACAGATTAAAAAGAAATAGCATATTAAAACATCTAGAGTAGTCTCAATCTACTAATTTTGGTTTTGTCCACATTAAAAAGTAAAACTAAGTTCTGGGTTAAATACAGTTTAATTCCTTTTAAAGCATTATTTTCAGTTATTTATTTATTTATTTATTTATTTATTTATTATTCCCCTTGGCTAAGGTTATTTAGCATTTCTAGTTCTCAATTTTTTTATTCTTATAATCATCACAGTCTCATTCAGCTTAAAAAATTCTGATATTTTTAAGTAGATTTCATTTATTTTTCAAAGGTTTATAGTAAGAGAGCATGTAGGGGGTTGGAAGGATTGAGAAAAAAGACAAAGAGAAAAAAACTGATATACACATACAACAGTGTAGGAATTGATGAGGGGGAAGGGAAAGTTGAAAGGGGACGCAGAGGGACAGATGATGATGGGAGGAGACTTGACTTTGGGTGGTGAACACACAGTACAGTGTACAGATGACGTGCCCTGGGATTGTGTACGGGAAACCCGTATAATTTTGTTCACCAGGGTCGCCCCAATACATTTGATAAAAAGACAAAAAAGAAACTATTGTACTGATATGAAAAAATTCTCTAAATTATGCTTATTAAATGTAAGAGGTATATAATATATTTACCATTTTTAAAAAATAAAACAAAAGGCATATATAAAAAGTAACAAATATATATACATATATAGATAAAATCAGTTTCTAAAGGGTACCCTCCAAATAAAAACTTGACACTGAAGAACTTTTCACTTTAATATTACTGTTTGATGTTTCCATTTGTTTTTGAGGTTTTAAAAATTGTAAATTTTCTCTTTTTAAAAAATTTTTTGGAAAACTAAGTAATAGGGATAACATTGAGATACTTTTCAGATAGACACATGCCACAATGAACAATTAACTGTCATCCAAATAAAAATAATTTCTCTCACATTAAGTTCTTTTTTTCTCTTTAAGACCTCAACTGCCACAGTAAACGTGGTGGTGTCAGATGTCAATGACAATGCACCAATGTTTGATCCTTACCTGCCTAGGAATCTGTCTGTGGTGGAAGAAGAAGCCAATGCCTTTGTGGGTCAAGTGAGGGTAAGTGCAATAGGTTTTCAATGATGGAGCATCGAAATGGCTGGAAAGCACTTTGTGAGGGTCCTTGGGAGTCATGTAAGATGCCACTCAAGTACATACATTCTCAGTCACTGGGCTGGGTACTCTTCAAGAATTTTTTTAAATCATATGTCCATTTGGATTTAAACTTTAAAGCTCACTGGTTTACATTTTATAACCACTGTGTAAGTGAATGCTGATTCATGTAAGAGTATTCTTTTCTTATTTACTATACATTTTTATGTTCTGGAATTATGATAAAAGACTTTAAAATAAATATGTAACCAGCTATTTCATTAAGTATAAATTTGGTAATGGGTAGCTCAAAATACAATTGTTTAGATGTAAGTTCATTTGGTGTATAAACAAGCACTTAACATCTACTATGTACCTTATATTAATATATCACACACAACCTCTTTCCAGTATACTCAGCACTCATTCCTAGGCATGTTCTTCTCATTTCTAACCGGACACTTTAGCCAGTTTCTGCATTCCTTTTGATGAAAAGTCCTGGAGTTTTTTGTTTGTTTGTTTGATTTTTTTTTTTAGCAGAGACAGTGCTTTGTAAGTTAGGCCATAGTTAATGGTCTAAAAGTCATAAGATGAGGGAAAATTTTTAGGATGGTGTACATATTTTGAGATATCTACCTGAGCTAAAAGAGATTTTCTATGGCCTCTGGGCAGGGAGGACATGTCCTCTAGGAGGACTGAGTCACCCAGGTGTCCTGAGTCTGTTTCAGAGACCCACCTCTGCCCTTTAAGGCCTTGGGTTTTAAACAGGAGGTGTGCTTCCACTTTGAAGTAAGACTTCTCTGCAATTCAGCCACTGTGACAATCAGACAGAGAGTCTGGTTTTCATCCTAATATTCTCACTAGCTGTAAAAAGGAAGGTTTCTTTAAATACCATGCTAGCGAGCTTCTGACTTTCACACCATGCCCTGACATTTGGAACAGTTAGTTTGAGTCCCTCAGAGCATGGATAATACTTACTAAAACTACCAACTCCACAGCCATAATTGTTATCATTGTCCCTGTTTCTCTTAAATCCTGGAGCGACTGCATCAGTCATACATCCCCTTATGCCTTTATGTCATCCCAATTCATGACAGGAGAGCATCTGGGTAATTGTGCTATTTCAACATGCTGGAGAGGCTGGATGGATGTGGGCAGCGAACCAATCAACTCCAGAACCCCACACAATGCCTCTGGTATCAAATGTTTTACCTTAGTCTGGTATGAACTGTTATTTGAGAAGTTAAGTAATACTAATAGGGAGGTAGGAAGTGATGCCGTGAAAAGATGGTAGCCAGTAAAGGGATTGCTACTAACCATCTATTATTAGGAAGACTGGAGATTCATTTTGAGGGAAAATTCTGGGAAATGGCTCAGAACATATTTTGCAGAATTATCGATCCCAAGAAGTGACGGATCATACAAATTCTTGCACTAAATCCTGAGAGTTCTTGGCCACCCCGGATGCTGTGGAGGGGGCGCATTGCCACACATCCTGCTTCCTGTGCAAGCAAACAGCCAGCTCTCTGCAATTCTGATATCAAGGCATTCAGTCAGACTGCAGATGCCAGCAGGTGGAAGTTGTCCAGAGAGTACGTGTGCTCTGAGGGACATGCATGGAGCACTGCCAGCTTCTTTACACCAAGCAAGCAAGGTGGTAAGGGAGGCATGGGCAGAAAACATAATAGGAGGCAATACCGAAGTTGACTCATGAAAAATGTATACTGGTGAAAGATTTCAAGGGGTGATGTGGGTGGGAAACTGTCTAGAGAAAGGTAAATTCATGAATAAAAGCACAGATGAATGAGAGCAGGTGACATGTCCTAATCATAGTCAAGAAGATGTGCCATCAAAGACATTTCTCTTTGCCATGTTGTAGAAGGTGATGGGGGACCCCTGGAGGATCTGAGGTGTGAGATCATCAGATTTTGATCATTTAAAGATTACTTTTGTGTAGATTATAATGGGAGGTTCTAAATCTAGAAAGCTGAATTAGAAGGCAATTAGAATAGCCTAGACATATGTATTAGGCTTGAACTAATAGTCTAATCATAATGTTAATTAAATTGCATTACAGTTGTCACTCTTGGATGCCACATTGATGAAAACTAAAATTTTTATCAGTTATATCTACAACTATTCAGATAAAGTAAACAGGTGTTGAAATGTTTTAGGAAAATAATCTTTCCAATTTCTCTTAATTTACTGAGTATTAGAGTAATAAACCCATATGAAATATATACATATGTGTATATTTACATTTATATATATATACACACACTTATGTTCCATATTCCATATGGAACAGTAACATATAAATAGACATTACATAATGATAATTCTTAGTTAATTTTTAACTTCTATTTGTCACTTTTCTTAGTGATTCTTTGTTTTTGAAGGAATTATAGCATTAAGCATTCTTTATCTTTTGTTTCTTCAGTTTCATGAGAAATGGTCTCTATAATTTCAACATCAAAAATGGAAACATAGACCTTAGCACTCATAATTTGATAAAACAGAAATCGTCCTGGTCTTTAGACAAGACATGTTTTCTTAAAAGAAAAAACAAAAACAGAATGAGTTTGAAAATACAAAGGAGGAGAAAAATATCCAAAGAAGGTGCATCCAACAGATTCTGCACAGTTCCAGAGAAGTTGTAATATTCATAGAATGGAATTTGGATACATCATAGTGGTCTCCTGTTGCTGCCTAATGATAATTATACAATATATCAATTTCACTAAATGACTCACACTCTGCTTATAAAATTTCATGGTAACTGTCACCAAAACTATTTAGACTCAACACAAAGATATTATATGGTTGCTTTTTTTTTTACTGAATTTGAGTTCCTGACTTTGAGTTTTGTTCTAATAGTGTTTTGGTGTGAATAATCCAGTATTTGGATTCAAATGGCAGAGGAACTTTTTATTTATTAAGGTGGTACTGTACTATCAGGCTTAAACAGGAAAAACTTATGAGGTGATATTTATAGATTAAACAAAGCAAACATTTTAATTCAGCATGGTAAAAAATTAACTACCAGCCAGTAATTGTTTTTAACACAGAACGTACTTTACACAGCTATAATACATCAAATTTAAACCTGAAAATTTTCTCTATATTCTCAAAGTACTTCCAGTAGCAGTATAATTGGAAAAAATGTATGTATGTAGAAAATAGAACTAGCAGAAACAGTAGAAATAGACTCTGTGTCTATGGCGAATGTCAAGTGCATCATGCCAGTTATTTACTAAAAGGAATAAAAGACAGCCCAGAGACTGATGTGGCAATGTCAAGATTCACGGCAGTATGTGTCATCTGCAGAACCTTGATAAATTAGTGAGGTTACAGACTGAAAAATAAAAAGGAAATAAAGATACAGGGCAGATATGATGCAAGACAGAGTTGAGCTGAAGAGGCAATTTGAGAACCAATCGATAATCTTACAGTAATGGAATATCACTTTACAGGGGTTCTGGAAAATTGACCTGAAACGTGTCAAGTTCACATGGGCAAGCAGAAAGCCCTGGTGAAATAGCTGCTGATATAAAGACTTCACTTGTCAGTACAGAGTTTGGGTTAGTACCCTTCACAGGCTTTCACAGGAGATAGAATCTATTCTGTGCATATTCCGACTCGGAACCATCTGACGATAATTCATTTTTAAAATGGGTCTCAGACATTAGGCCTCATACCAGCTTGTACAAAAGCCTAGGTTGATCCCAAATTCCTGGGTGTCTAGAAAGTGAGAAAGAATTATGTTTAAGTGTTTGCATGTCTGTGTTAATTTACTTACTGTTAAATGAGGCAAATAGTTGAGGGTAAAGCTGGGTCTATTATTGGAATTATGTATGTCAGTTTATTATTTTTTCTTTTTTAAATTTAATTATTTCTCAAGTACAGTTTTCTGTCTTTTACTCTCATCCCAGCCCACCACCCACCCACCCCCCGTGCTCCCCACCTCCCTTCCATTTCCCCGCCTTAGTTTTTGTCCATGTGTCCTTTATACTTTTTCCTGTGAATCCTTCCCCTTTTCCCCTTAAATTCCCTCCCCTCTTCCCTCTGGTCACTGTGCCCCTGTTCTCTATTTCAGTGTCTTTGGTTATATTTTGCTTGCTTGTTTGTTTTGTCATTTAGCTTCCTGTTAAAGGTGAGGCACTGGAACTGGAAAGCTGAGTGAAATAAGCCAGGCACTGAAAGACAAATACCATATGTATGCCATTTTAAATGAGTTTGATACATTTCTTGGACATATTTCCAAGATTCTGTTTATTCCTAAAACTGGAGGACCTTCTGGGAAAATTAATTCTAATATGTCAGAGCCAGGGAAATGAGTTTGGTTTTAACTCGAACCCCAGGTCTTCAGAAGTGGATAATCATGATGCTTAGTTTAGTGTAATGGGTGCCGTTTTCATTTATTTCTCACGTAATATTTGATGTATCCAATCTTGACACCAAGATGGGGAGTGAGGAGAAGATAAAGAAAGCTCCGTTTCAGCAAACACTGCCTGAGATACAGGGTCACAAAGAGGACTTCTTCGTATTTGTCTAATAGAATTTAGCATAAGCGAGAATTGGATGGTGTTTTTACTTGGGCACGCTTTGCCCTTCAGGTGCTGCAATCCATTACTGTGTGTGCTTATCTGGGAGGAGTGCAAGGCAGAGGAGGGACGTATGGAGGGAGGAAGCCTTGGAGCTCATATCAACTGTTTCTAGCCTTTGTAGTACCATCTCCTTGATTAGCTTCTTAGGGGCCCAAATTCTCCTGAAATGGTTCACCTCTGTTTTTCAGAGTAACCCTGGGTGTGAATGCAGGCACAGATGCGTTGAGGAAGCAAGCTTGGAAACATCATTGCCCATTAAGATTAAACAAGTTCTAAACATTGTATACAGTACTGGGTTAGCTACTTCCCAGCAAATTTCTAGTTAATACCTTGCAGAAATTCTCATGCTGAACTGACTTCTTTTAGCTCTAAGTAACAAAAATAGAGGCCTGAGTCAACAAAGATGTTCTTCCAGTTCTACAACAAAAGCACTGGAATTTATTTAACCTGAAACACAAACGTATTCCCAGTGTGAAATCTGCATGCTACATCTCAGCAGCAATGAAGTGGCAAAGATTTCGTTTTAAACCCTTAAAGCAGTTTTAAAATCATTAGTAAACGGCAGTCTTTAGAAAGGTAACAATGGTATCATTTTTAAAACTGATATTTCCTTCAACAAGACAATTTAATATTAAGCAAAATAAATCTGACCCTCAGTGATCTGTGTCTGATTAATGTTGTCATCTCCCCGTGTGGGTTCTAAAAATGAAATGAAGGTGGGGAGCTTTATGGTCTTTTATTTATTTCTTGTAGCTCAGCATGACATTGAACAGTGCCTACAACTATAATACTTCTTTTTTAAGTGGGCCACAAGTGGGGAATTTTATGGCTTCTTTTGTGAAGTCAAACTATATAATGCAAACACTGTTCTTAGTTGAGAAAAGGAAAAACCACCACCCAAAATTGGTAGCATTCATTTAATGCTGTTACCTAAAAATGGAGATTTAGCCATTGCTGGTGAATATTGTTGAAACTTGGTGATCCTCCAGATATTCAAATATCAGTCCATAAGTGGATTAGAAAATGTTATGATTTTGTTTACACAATAAATACTTGTGACTTACCCTTTTAGAAGTTTTTAGTCTTGTTATCCGTTATTATAATAACTGTATATATACATTTGTGTGTACATATAAATATTCACCTCTACATAATCCCAGACATATAATAAACTACCAACAGTGTGCATGGTCACTAATGACATCTTTATTGCTAAATGTAATTTTTGTCTGAACTACTTTATTCCTACATTAGAAGTGGATCTCTCTTTCTTGAAGCTCTACTATGTTTTCTCCTGTTTTTTAAAAACATTTATTGTTGCTCAGTTACTGTTGTCCAGCCATTTTTTTCATTTCTCACACCTACCCTATCCCCTCCACTTCCACAGTCCATCTCACCCTTTTCCATGCCCATCAGTCCCCTATTTGTTTTCCATTTCTTGCCCCTTCCCCTTCTTGTCCCCATTATCTCTCTCCCTCATCCCCTCTGGTTACTGTCAGTTCTTTATTTCCAAGGCTCTGGTTCTGTTATGCTCTTTTGCTTTTTCCATTGATTAGGTTCCACTTATAGGTGAGATGATATGATGTTTGTCTTCTACTGCCTGGGTTATTTCACTTAACATAATGCCTTCCAGTTCCATCCATGTTGTCACAATAGGTAGGAGTTCCTTCTTTCTTTCTGCTGCTTAGTATTCCATTGTGTAAATACGCCATATTTTTGATCCACTCATTTACTGACGATCACTTAGGCTGTTTCCAGTACATGGCTATTGTAAATTGTGCTGCTATGAACATTGGGGTGCACAGGTTCTTTTGAATTGGTGATTCAGGATTCTTAGGGTATAGTCCCAGCAGTGGAATCACTGGATCAAAAGGCAGTTCCATCTTTAGATTTCTGTGGAAATTTCATACTGTTTTCCACAGTGGTTGCACCAGTCTGCATTCCCACCAACAGTGCACTAGGGTTCCTCTTCTCCACAACTTCACCAGCACTTGTTTGTTGATTTATTAACGATAGCCATTCTGACCAGTTTTTATGTTTGGGAATATCTTATTCATTTTGCTTTCCCTTTATCTGATTACTTCTTAAACTGTTTATTTTAAATACAATATTAAAAAGCTACACAGAACAGACACAATTTGGTGAGTTTAAGTTTGGTTATATGTATACTTTTGTTAACATCACCATAATCAATATAATCAATATATCCAAAACAAATTTTGAAAGTAAGTTCTCAGTCGTTCTGATTCTACACAGACCTTTTGGGAATTTCACTCCTATTAAAACCACAGTTTTAATTGTACTTGGATGCTGGTATTTCCCATAGATATATTTTAGCCCCTTCTGCCCTTTCAAGCTACAGCCCCAAATAGATACTTATCTTGAGCAAATCCACTTTTATCCCTGATAGCCATCTCAAATTCTACATGTTTAAGACTAAGCCATTATTTTTATCTTCCCAGGAAGGGGTCCTTCTCCAGACCACGCATCTTGGTTAGCCATGCCCAAAGCCAAATGTTGAGGAGTCATCTCAGTCACCTCTATCTCCCTCACAGTCCAGCTCCAGCCAATCAACAATCTTGGTATCTTACATGTTTCAAATCCTTTCCTTTCTCCAAACAACGAGAGTCGGGCTCTCATTATTTCTCATCTGAACTATTATTACACCCTCTTAATTGCTTGTCCTGACACTGTCCTTGACCCCTCATAATTGTCCTCAGTGTAACTGCTAGAATGATGTCTCTAAAAAGCACAGCCCAATTATTGGAGGTATTCCACAATGCAACAAATCATACACACCTCCTACCACTACTTTACAACTTTACTTCCGGTATTAGTAACGTGCTTGTAGGCAAGTTACTATAGATAATATGTTCTCAGAACTTCCCTGTGATTCTTTCCTTGCCTCTGCTTATGCCTCCTATCTCAGTTTCTTCTTTCTCCCTTCTTTATTATCTAACTCATCCTTGAAAATTCTAGTCATATATAATCTCTTCCAGAAATCCATTTCTGAGATTTTCTATGTACAGTTTCCTACTCCCATCCCCAATTTATATAGTGTACAACTTTTTAATAGTACTTTGTAAAGTACATGGAAGTTACCTATATATCCAAATTACTTGAAGTCAGAGACCATGCCATATTGATCTCAGAAACATCACCATCCAACTCAATATTTGCCCCTTAGAAGATATGAAAATAAATTAGACCTAATGTATTAAAATAATCAAAGAATAAATTTTATACTGGTGATTCGTAAACATTGTAGGAAAACATATAATAAACTTTGATACCTAAACATATATATTTAGCTTACCTCACTCACATACTCACAAGTAAACATGTTTTCTTGTTAAATAGAGAAAAATGTTGTATATTTGGTATTTATCTTCTTTTAGAATTTTAGCGTGTAGTATAGTGCACATAGAGTTGTTTGTAAAAGTAGTGTTAATGCAAAGAACAGTTGAATTATATGTTGATACAGGGCAAAATATTTACCACCCAGGAGTCCAGGAAATAACAATGAAGGATGTTCACAGGTATGAAATTACATGGGTGTTCAAATCCCTGTTCAGGTGCTTTGTTTTATCCCTGGCTGGTGTAGCTCAGTGGATTGAGTGCGGGCCTGTGAACCAGAGGATCTCGGTTGGATTCCCAGTCAGGGCACATGCCTGAGCTGCAGGCCAATTCCCAGCAGGGGACGCATGAAAGGCAACCATACATTGATATTTTTCTCCCTCCTTCCCTTTCCTTCTAAAGATAAATAGATAAAATGTTTGAAAAAAAGATTACATGGGAGAAAACTGTAAGTAGCCTGTTTGGTTATATTTTAGAACTGCGTTTTAATTTATCTATTTAAAATATCTACTCCATTTAAATTATTTATATTTATATAAAAAATGCCAACTATTTCTGCTTCACAAATCCCTGATCCATTCATCTAATTGTGCCTTTTAATGCTATATTATTTATTTATGAGATCCAACCTTGTACAAATTGCACTTTTGTTTTATAGACTGATGAGAATTCACAGCTTATTCACTTTAGTTGGGTTCAGTTTTTCTTCTCTACAAACGTGACAGCTCACTGCAATTACTTAGACTGACTTTACTGCCTAACTCAGGAAGAAGCCTGGCAATCAACTTCAGGGGTTATGGAAGTATTTCTACTGTTTCTGAAAGCTTTTATGAAGACCACAACTTGTCCTTTAACTTTATGAAATGTGTGTAATATAGAAAAAGCTATTTAAACACAACTGTACAGTTTAATAAATTATTATAAAGTAAATAGAATTCTAAGTACAACCCAGGTTGCACCACGAAAACACCCTGCATGATTCTTATTAGTCACAATTTTTCAATACTTTCTACCACCTATAATTAACCCTAAGATAGTCTCTTGCTATCTATTACATATTTACCAAATCAGCATCCATAAATAATATAGTTTAGTTTTTTTAATGAATCTAAACAAAATTGTAGAGTATGTATGTTTTAGTATCTACCTTCTTTAGTCCATCTTTCTCTTTGTGAGATTCAACCATATATCTGCCCGAACATTTATGGGTTTTTTTTTTTTTTGCTCTATGTGACCAAATCCCATTTAATTTTCATATTATATTACTGATGAGCATTTGAATGGTTTCTATTTTGAGGTATTGTAATCAGTGATGTTGTGAATACTGTTATATAATGTTAGCTGGTGCACATGTCCCTGAGTTTCTTTATGTTATGAGTAAGAGTATATTTAATTCATTGAAAATGCCAAATATTTTTATAGTGATGGTACCAAGAATTCTGTAAGTTAGTAATAGCCCCAATCTGCATTCGTGATGTGTTAATCTTTCTAATTTGAACTAATAAATACTATCACATTGTGGTCATGATTTCCCTAATAAGATTGAATATGTTTTCCAATACTTAATAGCTATTTTGATTTTTCCCCAAAATGCCTATATAAGTTTCATATCCATTTATCTATTGGGTTAATATTAATTTTTCTTCTTCATCTCTGGGAGTTCTTTATATGTTCAAGATATGACTCCCTTCTTATTACTTGTATTTCAAACATATTCTCCAACCAAAGGGCTTGCATTTTACTTCCTTAAATGGTCCTTTTGATCCATTCATTTTTTATTTTTAAGATTGCTAACTTTATCATTTTTCAATTGTTACTTGCTCTACTCAGATCATAAAGATATTTTCTTATATTACTTAATTTTATGGTTTTGTTATAAATATTACATTTATTATTTAAAAATTCTCTATAAATACTTATTTAGTAGGTAAACACTTTCAATACATTTTCTTCTAGGGTATTATAATCTCAGGCCGTAAAAGTCATTAATATATTTTGAGTTAATCTTTGTCTATGGTGTAAGATTAGGGTCCAGTTCCATTCTTTTTCATGTGGATATCCTGTTTTCCCAACACTATTTGTTGAAGGCACAGTGCTTTCCCTATTGTGATTTTTGGATCACTTGTCAAAGACTGGTTAAATGTATAGGCATTGGTTTATTTATGGGATTTCCATTTTGTACATTTTCTCTATGTGTTTGTGTTTATGCTATATCATGCTATTTTAATTTCTGAAGGTTTGTAATATATTTTGAAATCAGGAAGTATGATGCTGCCTCCAGTTTTGTTCTTCTTACTCAAGATCCCATTGGCTACTCAGTATCTTTTATGGTTCCATATACATTTTAGGATGAACAAATTTGTAAAAAATGCCATTGGATTTTGATAGAGATTTCATTGAGTCTATAATCAGTTTGGGCAGTATGGACATTTTAACAATATTAAGTCTTCTAACTCATGAATATTGGCTTATTTTCATTTATTGATGTCTTCTTTAATTTATTCTTTAGCAATATTTATTTGTTTAATCAATGTTTATCTTTTTGATCAATGTTTTATCTATAATGAGAGACTAAAAAGGTCATATAATGATAAAAATGTGAATTTTTGGAAGATACATTAATTATAAATTTATAAGCATGCAGTATCAGAGTACCTAAATATATAAGTAAACATTGACTCTTCTGAAGTGTGATTTATACAACAGAGAAAAAAATAGAAGACTTCAATGTCCCACTGTTGATTAGAGATAAAACATCTAGACAGAAAAGTAATAGGGAAACAGTAGAATTCCTTATTTTTCTGCTGCATAGTATTCCACTATGTTATGTAAATGTACCACAGTTTTTTAACCCACTCATCTACTGATGGGCTGTTTCCAACACTTGATCATTGTATTTTAAAGTAACTTGCTGCAAAAAAACCCACAAAAATATGCCTCCAGATCTTCAGCTGCTGTCTGTGGAAGCCCAGTCAGCCCTCTAGTGATTCTGCCTCCTTACCAGTCACATTGTGGTGAAATGGCTACTTCTGTCTGTCTGTGGTTATAAGGCTTCTATCCAGCTAGTGTACAGTTAGTTATTCAAGATGATTTCTCTACAATTTAGTTGTAATTACAGACTGGTCCTTGGAGGAGGTTAGTGTAGCTTCCACTTACTCTTCTGCCATCTTCGGTCTCACATAGATAGTTTCATGTGCAAAACTTCAAAGTACAAGTGATCATAAAATATCTTTAAAGGGGTTTATTTTCAAAATGCTAAACATATGGACAATTGCTTCCAGGGAGATACCTGAGTCAGGTGCTCTACCCCCTTACCCAAGCTTGTTTCTTCGTTTCTGTCTTGCTTGTAAGAGAAGGATTCAAGTGAGAGACAAACACATACAGTGAAGATGAGATAGCAAGTTCATTGCTGACATACACATGGGAACAGAACTGATGGCAGGCACCCATGTATAGAGAATATAAAGTTATTAGTAAGTTTAGTAGTACACTTGTTGTAAGTTTGTTTTGTACATTTGAGCTAATCTGAGTATGCTGACTACTGTGGTTCAGAGGTTATACACTTTGGTCAGCTTCTAGGTTCCCCTCCTTCTGTCCTTCCTAAACCTTGGGAATAAAGTACAGCTACAAAGATTTTCTTTCTCAGCTAGTAAAGCCTCTTTGTCGTAGTGAAATTGCTACTCCCTTAGTGAAAGACACTCCCTTTTCCGGAACATAGCCTGAGGGACTCCCTTACTCAGGGGCTATCTGTGCTTGTGATGTTCTGAACACCTGGCAACCGGGCCAGGCTCAGGACTGCTGGGTTAATTAGTGAGATGTGAATTCTTTTGTTTCCACCCTCCTGTTTTAACTTCTTTGTTAGATTGTCATGGCAGTGTCCCTACTTTATTTTCCCTCTGGCCACTCATTTCTATGGCAACACAATGAGCAAATTGACTGAATTATCTAAGAGAACAGTTTAGATGTTGGTACCATAAAGCAAGCTGGAGGGGCCTATTTGTAACTAGCTTCTTTTTTTTTCAGCTTTACTAGATATAAATAACAAATAAGGTTGTACCATATTTAAAGTATACGACATGATCATTTGATACACATTGTGAAAGGATTTTGCCAACTGCTGTGTAACAAACTTTGGAAACTTGATACAAGATGAATTAAGGGAAAAAAAAACTCTATTGCTGAATAAATAAGTAGTTTAAATGGTACGAGATGTCAATGTTATTGACCTAATAAGTACATTTCAAAAGAATTTCAATTTTATAAGAAATTTAAAATAGCTAACTAGTCCACCCCAGAATATTTTTTAAATGCCCTATTGTGTAACCTCATAAGCTTTAGATTTATGTCCAAAATTTAGTCTTTCTCTCAGAAAGCTCAGTTTGCTCTGATTGTTTACCAAGTGACCATTTCCTATAGCTAAAACTATGCATTGAAGTTATCATCTGTTTATCTTTTTTGATGTCCCTTATCATTTAGTTATACAGTCAAATTTCCATGAGATATAAAAGAAACATAATGAACAGAAAATAATAATGAAATTAAGGGAAGCAGCCATGAAGTTGCTAATAACACATTTGGAAAAATATATCAAAATCAGATATTTTTTATCACTTTATTGCAGGTAAAAATTAAGCTGAGAATAGTAAAAGAAAAATTACCACAAAATCAGTTACCTGTGAATTGTTCCACTTTCATTTAATTAAGCTTTTCATCAAACTCATGGTTCTGAAAAATTTCTGCTTTGCGGGACTTTTTTCTTGAGCAGTGGTAAATTTAATACTAATAGGAGAAATGAAGAAAGCATAAGGTGAAGACTTGGGTGGGTAGAGATGGAGAGAAAAAGGTAAAGTAGAAGTTACAGAGAAGTAAGAAAACCTAAAGATCAGATTCTCCTTCGTCCTTTTTTTTTTTTGTAAATATTTTATTTACTTAGTTCTAGAGAAAGGGCAAGGAAGGGAAAGAGAGATGGAGAGAAACATCAATATGTGGTTGCCTCTCGCATGCTCCCTACTGGGGACCTAACCTGCAACACAGGCATGTGCTCTGACTGGGAATCAAACCTGTGACCCTTTGCTGTATAAGTTGGCAGTCAATCCACTGAATGAGACCAGCCAGAGTTTCTTTGTCCACTTAAGTAAGGAGTTTTTTTTATAAATTGCAAAAAATGTGAAGTATATCTACCCTCCCCTCTGAAATTCTGGATTATTTGACCATATCCATCTCTAATTAACAGAACATGCATTTTGGTAGAAATATTCATACTTAGAAAACTTTACATTGAAGTATGGTATCCCTTAATATAATAGGTGTCTCGGTCCTGAAACAAAAATAAAAATAAATATTAATGCATTGAAATAATATCACTCACAGGAAGAACTTAATGATTTCACAGCCCAGTGAAGTTTCATCAGTTATGTAAATTTAGTTGACTTCTCTAAGCAGCTTTGCTTTTATGATTTTTTTCTCTTTGATTGCCAGTCAATTATAAATCACAAACCCCAGGAGTCCCAGAATACTTCACAATTGCATAAAATCTTCTACTGACGATGTGGAGCACTTGAAACTTTCAATATTTAATGAGATGTTATAGATAAAAACATTTAGATACAATATTTTACTAGCATCACATCTTTCACAATTTTTTTATTTTCTTCCTTATTTGGCTTACTTTCAAATTTGAAATAATAGCAGGTGAGAAGAATGCCTGGGACCTTGTTAATATTTATTGAAAATGAACCGATGACAATGAATGAGTCCTGAATGAATTTTGAGAGATCATCTAGATTCCACACAGATCTGTGACATTTAGCTATGGTTATGAATATAAGGAAGGTACATAAAAATTTTAAATAATATTGGCATTATTTACCAACATATATTGATTGTCAGCTAGATGACAAATACTATTCCAAGGGCTTTATTTGTATTAGCTCATTCAATACTCATAAAATCTGATATGGTATCTACAGATATTATTTTTATACCTATAGACTTTAAGAGGTGAATTATTTACCAGAACAATGTAACTGCTAAGTGGCAGTTATCAACATCAAGCTGTGAAATTCTAAAGAATTTGTATTTACAATTGAAGGCAACCTAAAATTCTGGAGAAGAGTACTGACCATGACCCTGGACAGTCTAAAGTTCAGACCCTAACAATGTCCTCTAACAACTCTATGACTCTGGGCAAATTATCTAATCTGTCTGAAACCCCACTTTCTCATGTCCACAAAAGGGAGAGTGTAGGTCTGGTTTTTAAATCTTCCAAGGCTTAGAGGAGATAATTCCCAATGCCCCAAGCACAGTAAGAACTCTCAGACTTAGTGTAATTATAGCAGCTGTGGTGGCAGCAGTAACGTTGTGTACACCTGAATTTTGAGACTTAAACTGAGGTTTATTTTAGTCTTGATTTAGCAGTCCATGGTATGAAACACAGCTTTGCATTACCCATATATTTCTAAACCTTGTCCTTTATGCCCTCATAAAAATGGCCGACAACGTTGCATCAATTACCTATTACTTACAGAAACTTGCTGCTTGCCATCAAGTCTCATTCAGTTTGCTATTCAACTTGGGATGATTGTTCCATCAGCTCCAAATCTAAATTATTACGCCATTATCTGCAAACATTTTTTCTATCTTAAACACAAAAATGTAATGAGAAGTTGTCTCAATAATTTTACTGAAATCAAGATATACTGTGTTTATTGTCATTTTCCCCTAAGGTAAAAAACATACAATTATTTGTCATCATTTGTACTTAGTACATTTAAAGTGAAAATCTCCATGGATATCCAAACTTTCTGACCTTATCAGAGCTATAGTTTAGAAGAGATGGATGTGAGTTAAATGTCATTTCCTTTCTTGGAGCCACATATTATATTAAATGCCTCTGTTTATATGTTCTCATACTTCACTGTACTTTTTTCCGTAATACTTCTTAAAATTCAAAATTGTTTATTTCTGTGACTTTTTAAAACATTTATTTTCCCCATTAGAATGTAATTTCCAGGAGGGCTGGTTTGAAGCCTGGCTATATGTCATAACTGTGCAATGCATCTTTATTACTCTTGTAATATTTAAAAGATAATTGTTTAATATCTAATTTTTCCTATAGTTCAAGTGAAATTAGATAAGAGTCTTTTTACTCTTGCCCCAGTTTACATCCCCAGCCCCTAAGATGATGTGTAGCACAAATTTGTTAATAAATATATGTGAATAAATAAAAGAAAGAAATCAAGAATGATTATCAAATCAAATTTGAACATAGTTATTTTGGATTTTGGGCATTGATATTTATAATATAGGAGTGGGAAAAATAAAACTGCTCAAAAATTTAGTTACTATTTACTGAGATGGAAACTCGGTTCTACACCAAAGCAGGGCTGTGAACCAGGCTCATTCTCTGCTTTTCTAGAATTTGCATTAGCTAACAGACACAAAAATGCAAATACTTATACATAAGGCAATGTGAAGAGTGGGAGGTTAGCAGGTACAAAGTACAATAGGACCACAGAAATGTGGAAGCTAATTTAACTCTCAGCTTTGAATAATTATTTATGTTTTATATATATTTGTTAATTTGGTATTCTTTGATTAAAAAAACAACAATGACATTGCTTCTGTGTCTACACAAAGACGTTTTAGAAAAATGCTCCAGTGAGACATGTTCTTTGCTTTTAACATGCTTTCCTGAAAGACAAAAAGTATTTCCTGTCTTTATTCCTCGAGTATTTATTCTTCCTTTCCACGCAAACAAACTTAGGCCTTCTAATTTCAAACCACATTTAATATTACGTGTGTACCTCTACTTCAAGGCTCCTTTGAATACATTCCTTGCCTGTTTCAATTTGTATGAAATCCCAAAAGGCTTAGTTAAAGGTTACCTGCAACAACAGAATATTGCTTAAGTTTTAGAGCAAGTAATTACATCCAAATATGTATATATTGGATGTATTTAATATATATAAGTATATATATTAAAAACACAGGTTTTATTAAGTCTATCATTATGAGGGACAAATGTGTAAGCTGCACGTAAATTATAGACAATTTTATTTAGAATTCAGACTTGAGATGTGAATATTAGTCTAATGGTCATATTTTCCATCATCTCTCTGAACCTTGTAGTATATCTTGACAGTCCACACCTTTATAAAATGTCTACTTACATAAAATCAATTAGGACAGGGAAGGTATTATTTTGGTTCATTTAAGATGCAATAGTATTCTTTTGAGACAAATAAAATATGATATGCCTTTATATCTGAGAATAAAGTTCATCATCTTAGTTGAGGAACCTATGTTTACATCAGTTTTCAATGAAGTTACTTTTAGGTAATCTGAGCAGATCGGCATGAAGGGTAAGATTTAGGGCATGTATAGTGTGGTATTGTACATCCTTTAGTATGTTGTCATGTAGATTAGCGTATGTCACTATAATAAAGCAAAAGAAAAAGTGAGGGGGAGAAAAGTTGATGTAGTAGGAAAAGCACCAGTTTTCTACTAAAAAAATCTGGGTTGAAGTTTTAGTTCTGCTATTTATTAGTTATACAAGTTGGTCTATTTATTAAGTTCTTATAACATCAGTTTTCTCATCAGTAAAATGAAGGTGATCATAATAAGTATCTTGTAGTCTTTGATGTGATAAAAGGGATAATGTTCACAAAAGCAGCTTTTGAATTAGAAGGTACTATACAAGTATCAGTTACTAGGTATATGTACACACATATACCTATTTTTGTCTAATTAGCATGTAGCACTTCATTTGCACCTGCGCTCAATAATATCCAATGTTATTCACAGGATACATTTAGTAACTGAACATAGCAAAGACTTGACTTTGTAGTTTAGTTTTTTTAAGTAATTGTAATATCTTTAAGAGCTATTAAGTAGCAAATACTAGGGAAACATATATATTTTGTATATCTCTTTCTAAGTGTGGATTCTGAAAAGTATTATATGATTAATACATGCTGGAGAAATGAATGATGAAAGTAATGTTCTGATATTAAGAATAAAGGGCAATGTAACAACTTTAACCCCCATCAATTAGGTTAAGGGTTGCCTTTTTAGAATGTGCAGACCAATTGCAAATAGTGATTGTTGGCACCTGTTTCATAAAGCATTTTAAGACCTAAGTTATTCTCCCATTTCACTGGTATGATATCTCAGATAGAATATATGAGTGATAACATATAAGTATATAAATTATAATATAACTAATAAGTAAAAGAACCGGAAATAAAAAAGTGATTTTATTTGCAGGCCAAAAGTTTGGTATTCTTTTAACTGCACTACCTTAACATAAAAACCTATGCAAGAATATTATAATCAGAATATAGTTTTTTGACCAACACCAAGACAACATTTACAAGAGTGCCTTCTGCTTGTAGACTAAATAATATCTTGCTTTGCTTAACTCATAAGAGTTTGATTCTATGTCACTTATAAAGCAGAAAATGGTAACATTTTTGTCAATATGTATTTCTATAATAATTAATCTTAATTGCATTAATACATTTTATATTTCAGGTGGATAGCTAGGATCTTTTTTATCTTTCATTTATCATTTCTTGATTGAAGATTTATGAAGTGTCTGCTCTGTGTGGAGCACCGGACTGAGTGTTGTAACAACCAGAAGTGTCTCTGCTCTCATGAACCTTGGTGACCAAAACATGTCAGACGTTGAATGAATACACACATCGTTAGATACAAAAGTCAAAATGGTCACAGCACTGTGCGGGAAGATAGCGAGTTCCGAGAGTGAATAGTAAGGGTATTCCTATATGCTGAGAGGCCCAGGAGAGTCCCCTGAGAGGGCAAGCCATGTAAGCTGAGAACTAAAGAACAGTCAATTTCTGTGAAGACTACTTCCTCTAAGTAGAAGAAAATGCAAAGCCTAAAACAACAGCAAAAAATAGTTTAGTGTGACAATAAATAACTCATTGAGGAATGGGTGAGCAATGGCCTAACATATGTTGTCTCCTAGATGGGGATGAGAAGGGATTGTAGCAAGACAACAAACACAGTAGGAAGTGGCTATTTTTTCTCTCTTTTTTTTATAATGATAATCCCTTTAGCAGTTTTGAAGGCTGATAGAAATAGATTTGGTAAAAATGGTTGTGGAAGATGTTCTTGGAACATAGCCTCTGGGACTGCAAGATGGAATGGAATTCATTGATAAAGCTTCTCCTCAGTTTCAGAAGCAGGGAGAATGCAGAAGACAGGAATAGATGTTGAATTACGTATAGATTTATTTTTAAAAGATTACCTCCGAGTCTCAAAACAATAAGTGAATTTCATAGGCCTGGGTACATTGCATATTATTTTCCCCAGGATTTCATACTACGACTTCCTTTGGCTTTACTATTTTCCCCCTGGTGTCACTTTAGACTAGCTCACAGCAGAGCAAGGAATAATGTGAGGGGAACCAGTGAAATTTCTTGTAATCTAGGTTTTTACTTTTCTAATAGAATATATTTGAATTCTGAATTGCTACATAATAATAATCTCAAAGTATGAATTTCTGTAATATGGCTCTTAATTTTTATAATTAAAATAAGTAAACTATTTTAGAATGAATTCTAAATTGTTTTCATGTCATATTACTGCTTATGTCTGGGCTGCAATTTATCATATACTTAAAATAATTCCCAGTGCTTATCAATTGTAACAACTCCTCTCTCTTAACAAAAATCACAGATAGATGAATATTAATGGCCTAAATTCCAATTTAAGTTATTTAATTAAGAAACTACAGGAACCTGAACAAGTTTCTTAGCTTTTCTGCAATATTCTTATCTGTGATGTGGACAATAATAACTGTCTTGCTATGTTTGTAAGAATTAAAGGAGAGAAAAAATGTAAAATTTACCATATCTAGGCCCTGGCTCTTCGATGAAAAATACATTCAAAAGAAACGTTGAGCTGCATCTCGTAGTGTAAGGGCAGAAACAGACCCTTATTGGTTTAGGTTAAAACAGCCAAACCCTAGATTTGTGTGACAGTGAAGCCTTACTGTAGCTCTGTAGTCGACTGTTTCTTTTGAAAACAATGAATGGTTGATATTGTAATGATTCTAGGTATGCATATGTGCATGTATGCGTGTGACTCATTATATTCTTTTTTAAAAAGTTTGTAATCTAATGCAAAGGTAGTGCAGATATAGGCTTATTATTATTATACTGGAGACCAAGATGTATCACCCAGATCCCCATTCAGAAGGATGTACTGCTCACTTCTGGGAGTGAGGCAGGCAGACCTCCAGCTGTCTGCTGTTGTAGCAATTGTCTCAGCTGCAGAGAACTGCCTTACCCATGGTCACACCCCTCTCAGCGTAACCACATTCTGACCGATGTCCACAGGTGAAGTCCTGGCCATTTTGGCTCAAATTGGAATAACTCTAACATGCAATTCTAATTTCAGACACCTTCCAGAGTTGGCCAAGTTTGGTTTTGGCCCTAAATAGTAGTTAAACTTCTTAATCTAATCCTGCTTTTTTCTGTTGCTTCCCAAGTGCATTTGTCTCAAAGGTACACACCAATAAACCACTTGCAACTAATTTCTACCTTATTGTCTGTTTTATAGGGGATGCAACTCAGAGACAAAGACCCATATATACTGCAGTGCTTTTTAAATTAATTTTAGGGAGAGACAGAGGAGAGAGAAAGAGAGCAAGCAGACATCAATTTTTGTTCCACTTATTTAGCATTCCTTGATTGTTTGTCGTTTGTATGCTGGCTGGAGATCCAACCCACAGCCGTAGTGTATTGAGACAACACTCTAACTGAGTAGTACTGGTTTTCCTCCAGGCATCAAGAATCAAAGATGAGAGGATTTTTTTCAAATCTAGGTTCAGTCTACAAAATAAATAAATAAAAAGAGTCAATATTTCTTTGGCTTGTTTTCTCACCATTTAGTTTATAATATCACAGAAGAATTAGGTCATTGGGATTCTGAAACCCAGGACTGGAGTATTCTCTATAGGTATCATAATTCAAGACATGGATGTATAGCAAATGCAGTCTCTTTTTCACTGTCTTTTTCCTTGTATTGGAACATTTTTTATGAGGAGCTTTTCTGAACCTACAGACTTTTTTAATGGCTTTATAACTCCTCAGCATCACACTCATCCCAGTCAACACAAATAGATTTCTGTCAGAAGTGATCATGTTTACGGAAGTTGCAGGAGTACTGCTTCCTCTGGGCAAACCAAATCAGACGGTTCAAACTTGTCTTGTTGGATGGTAGCTTCAGTCTCCACTTAGATTCTTTAAACTTTAAGTGTGAAATAAATCAATAACTTTTTTCTTTATTATCTGCAAAGATACTTAGTAGACAGGTTGTGGAGTTTTAGTTTCTTAGAATTATACACTTAATTTTAACTTCTAGTTATTTTTTTCTATTTTTATGCCAGACTCCAGTTCTTTTATTACTTAATTATATTGATGAGACTGTTTTAACCATCAACAAAATTCCACAGAATAAATCCCATTATTCTCCAGGATAATTTCTGCATGCCAAGTGGTATTTAAAATGTTTTTAATGAGAATATGTTGGTAAAAGAATGTATGTCCAAAAGTTTATTTCCACTTTTAAAAGTCTCTGGTTGAGTTTATTTTACTTTTCTTATTTAACAACAAAATAAAAACCCTTAAGCATTGATAAAATGTCTTTTTATAAAATCTGTAACTTTAAAACTTCTACATGTATTTCCAATATTAAGTTGAGCATCAGTAGCATTTCACACTGACATTAAAGGAAACAAACAGACAGCATTTTCTGAGATACCTGTTGTATGGCAATCATTCCCAAATAGACACCATTTACAAAGTCAGTGCACACGAGGTTGTGCTCTGACAGCATGATGGAAAGAAGGCAGCTGGAAAGGGAGAACTCAGCAGAATCTGAATCCAACATTTGATTCAAAGGGCAGTTCTACATTTTGTACATATTAATTCCTTCTTCTGCACATAAATGCAGTGCTAGGGAGTAACTAAGGAGAGATGAGTTATTCTGTCCAATTCTATTCTCCTAAATTTAAATAAATCTGTTAGATAAGACAGTTGACAATGTGATCTTCAGAAAATTCAGTGCATTGTTGACAGATGAATGAATGTAAAACATACATTTCTCAACCAGTTTGGCAACATCCCCAGATTAGGGGAATGGAACATAACTGAAAAACTGCTGAATTTTAAACATAGCTCAAGTAATGACAGGTGAAACATAAACCCAAGGGACCAAAATCTGTATCCTCTTCTACTCAAGTGGCATTATCAGGGTAGGTAAACACAGTAAGATTATAACAAAGTATGTAAAATGGAGGACACTCTTTTAATGTTATGCTTGCATATGAGAAAAATATATATTAATATCCAGTAAAAGGCATTATTCATAGTGTCCATGAATCAGAAGATATTTTCTTTCATTAAGTGAATTTCATATTGGTAAAAGGTATTCTTTTTTGCATTAGGTATGCATCAGATAAAATAATGCTTGATAACCTCCAGAAAATGCAACTATGGAGAACTTCATAGAGCATCCAACCTGGCTGTCAAAATGTTTCCCAGTTCCAGTTAAGGTTTCTTCTAGCACCAATAGAATCAAATCATTTGTGAGACAACGTAACAACAGAAGGCTCTGTGCCAGTTAGAAGGACAGTACTTTGTGTGCAGTCTTGGCTCTTTAGGGAAATCCATGGGCATCTTTATATTTAAGTCAAAAGAATACCAGGTAAAACCAAAATTAAGATTTGAGATTAGTAGCAAATATCATGGAAACATCTGATAAGCAAACTATAACATCTTCAATAAGATGAAGAAATTTTAGAAGAGACTAAAATACTTTAGAAATAAGAAGAGAACAGTTCAGTGTGTTAGAACTCGGCAAACAAGGTAAGCGCCAACAGAGAAATACCTGAGCCCTGCAGATGAACGCATAAAATGCATTTCATGGTGATAGTATTTTTTTTACTTAACTACTTTAAAAGTCACGACTATTGACTACAACTCCTGTTACTCTGTAACCCCTAAAAGGGTTACCCAACAATATAATCTGATATTTTAGGCAGTAATGTCATTGTAATGAGTAATTGAAAGAACAATACTTGTTATTGAAGGAATGATGCTTTAATTACAATTTTTATGTATGGTATATTAGGAAGTTACAGAGACCTTTCTTATGACTAAAGCATTCATTTCAACAAGGGCATATCAGTCCCAAAATGAAAGAAAATGGTTCTTGAGAGGCAAAAAAAAAAACAAAAACATGCATAAAGTACAGGTAAACATATATACATAAATAGATATATAATACATCTATGATAATACAATTTCATGGAGGTGCAATTAGGAAAAATATGTAAAAAGCCACTTTAGGGGAGTTATAATGAAAAAGGTTTGAGTAATAGTGGAATAGAATATCACAAAATAAAAGTACTAGATTTAAATCCATAAAACATAGATGATGTATATACAACATTTGTTTTCAAACTGAAGTGTAAATACAATTTTAAAGCATTCTAGAGACAAAATAAAATAAAGAAAAACAATAGAATAACATTATAACAAAATCCAGAAATAAACCATTGCTGATGTGATTGTTCATTTAATTTTCATCTAAAAAGGAAGATGTGTTACTTTAAATAATAAATGATACATTTTAATTTTTGATTTAGTTTTTTCATTCAAATAATAAGTTTTTAATTTTTTCATGTGATTCTGGGGTAGGGGTAGGAGTGATATGTAACTGCATAATGAAAATAGCTTCATGTGAAATTTTTGCAGAAAATACAGTGCAAAGAACAAACATGGTACAGAGATGAGCAAACCAGCCTGCCCTTAAGTAGGTCTTAATTTCACGAGGCTATTAAAAAAAGTAAGAAGGACTTTGCTAAAGTAATGTGCACTGAGCATCAGAAGCATAGGGATGATGCTTTCCATGTGCTCAGATGCCGAGAGAGGCGACACACAGACTGAAGAACGATCAGGTTGTGCTGCTGGGGGAAGATTTCCTGATAGAATGAAATCAACATGAGACAGCAACAGTTAGTTTAGCAAAACACACTTAAATTCAGGATCTAGTGCACGTTTGTCTATAGAAAAAAAAAAGATGCAACTAAAGATGTTTGAGGAGTAAAAGTAAGTGAGAGAATGGGTTATAGTTTTAGTAAATGACCTTATACCATCACACAAAATGGCATGATACACACTACACCCACAGTACAGAATTCTTAAATGCAAAGCAATAGTGGAAAAAAAATATGACAATCATGAAATGAGTCCTCCCGGATTTTCCTCTCCTTTTTCAATAGTATAGGGAATATCTGAGAATGAAAAAAGTCAACCTTCCTATGTGAAAACATTAATGATCATAAAACATTTTTTGTTTGTGTGAATATGAAACTAACAACTCTTTTCCTAAAATATCAAAGTTCCACTCTCTGATTGTTGTCCATTATGGTATGCTTATGCATGTACAAAATTTAGTACAGGGCTGCATGGCTTATTCCTCAGGCTACTATTTATTCCCTTGGAGTTAATTTATACTCTATTATTAAGAGAACTCTTGGCTATGTTGTAACCACTTAAACTGGCTTGCTTAATTTGATAGTCTCAGTTCATTTTTAATTAAATATCACTCAACTCTAGGAAGATACTTTATTTCCATTTTCTTACTGTCTGTTTTTTTATAGATTCTCTTTATTTTCATCCCTGTCTGAACATCTCACTTCTCATACATTGTACATTTTCTTATCAGTGCCTCTCGTTATATAATAAGTGGATGAACTGTAACTTTTAGGCCTAATATTTAATTGCACAACACACATATATAATTAAAGAAAGTGGCCCTGGTTGGTGTAGCTCAGTGGATTGAGCACAGGCCTGTGAACCAGAGGATTGCAGTTCAATTCCCAGTCAGGGCACATGCCTGGGTTGCAGGCCAGTTCCCAGCAAGGGACACACGAGAGGCAACCATACAATGATATTTCCCTCCCTCTCCTTTTCCCTTTCCCTCTAAAGATAAATAAATTAATTAATTTTAAAAAAAGATAACTCATGAGAGCATCATATATGAGAAAAAAAATGGCTCGTGCCTAGTGCAAGAAGGGTCAGAGGTTAGATGGAAAGAGGATACTTCCTGTTGCACCCACCCTCACGAGAAACAGAGGTTCGGAGACTTTCAGAATTTTCAAGATGTTACTTTATTGGCCAAGTTTTACCTGCGCAGGGGCGAGCTCTCTGAGTGTCTGAGGACACTATGCTCAGGAGAGCTGCAGATGAGAGCCGTGCCCCGGCGCTTACAGCTATGTCCTTATATAGGGGTATGCAAGCAAGCTTTGAACAGAAGCAGATGTGGCTGTTAGCTATTGGCTGGCTCTAAACAGCTGATTGCCATTGGCTTATTAGGGAAATTGGCAGTTAGCCCTTTTAGGAAGTAAAGATTTCCCTGCTCCTGGTCAGCCTAACTTTATCCGGGGCTCATTCGGAATTGTCCCTTTTCAACATCTGTTTTGGACCTCAACACTTCCCAGAAAGAAGACGAGGTAAGTAGGTTTTGAAGGACTTAGAAACCAAAGACTATGAGGAGGGAAGGAAACGTGGTGCATTTCAAGGACAGTGAGGGTGGTAGACTATCTGATGTTCCCAATTTTGGGCTGTCCCACGCTGTGAGAAGCTGCTACCTACCACCTAATGGTGGATATCAGCCTTGATCATACAAGATTTGTCTTGACCAATGAAGTGGGTGTGTAGAGGATATGTTCCACTGCCAAGCAGAAGCATTAAGAGCTACGGCTCACATGAACAGCCTGTTTCTATAGATGCTGCCTCTTCAGCCTCCATCCTGGAGTAAAGCTGATAAAAAGTAGAGCTTCATGGAATTCACAACGGACACTGTGTGGGCAAGAAGTAAACATCAGTGATGGTGAACCACTGAGATTTTGGAGTTGTCTGAAAGATGACTGATACAATAAATGAACTATTTCAACTAAAACACAGAGTTTGCTGTGGCAAATTAGTGCATAAAGATTGGTTAGAACAAGGTCACAAAGAGTCTTGAATGTTAGGATAAAATGTAATTTATTGTGTAACTAGGAGTAATTGCTTTGGCTATTGGTAGGTTCAAAAAACATTCATTAAGGCACCTACTACTTAATAAAGGTAAGTCTTTAATTGAGCATTTATTTGGTAAATATTCATTGTATACTTTTGAATAATAGGCTTTCAAGTCAGCTACAAGTAGTACATGATTCTTGTCCTCAAATCTTGGAAGTATAGTGTAGGAGACATAAAGGTAAGCAGGTAATTGCATCATGTTATAGATCTAAATAAACAAGAGAATGATGGAATCTCAGTGGATGGACCCCTGTCTTAACTTGGGGGAGTCAGAAAAGGCGTCCCACAGAAATACCTAAGCCCTTAAGTACAGTTTACTTGAGGTTTGTTCTACAATATAATGGAAATAATTTTAAAACACTGAAGAAACAAAAACAAACAAAAAAACATAGCTTTGGACAAAAATATGGGCAGCTGTCAAACATTTTTTGTGGGAAAAAACTGTTTACTGATTTCATGGATTAGTAGAATTTATCCTTTTCTTATTTAGAAGAATGGCTTGCTGTAGTTATGACAAGTAAGGAAATGTTTAGTGTGAAATATCTCTTATTCATCTCTCACTATAATGATTTTAAGAGCCTTCCAATCTGTAATTAGGTCAAGATCACTCACATTTTTTTTCCTGGTGAAATTACTTTATTTTTTTCAGATTGTATTTATTTATTTTTCTTTTTTAAAAGATTTTATTCATTTATTTATTTGTTTGTTTTTAGAGAGGGGAAGGGAGGGAGAAAGAGAGGAAGAGAAACATCAGTGTGTGGTTGTCTCTCCCACACCCCCAGGGATGCAGACTAGGTACCCAGCCAGCAATCCAGGCCTGTGCCCTGACAGGGAATCTAACTGGTGACCCTTTGGTTCTCAGTCATGTGCTCAATCCACTGAGACACACCAGCCAGAGCTATTTATTTATTTTTAGAGAGAGGGAAAGGAAAAAGAGAGGGAGAGAAATATCAATGTGTGGTTGTCTCTCAGGCGCCCTGTATTGGAGACCTGGCCAGCAACCCAAGCTTGTGCCCAGACAGGGAATCAATTAGGGGACCTTTTGATTCACAGATCCATGCTTAATCCACTGAGCTACACCAGGCAGGGCATGTTTCCTGGCAAAATAACTTTAAATGCAACTAGAATTTATCAGCTCTTCTCTTGTACTTTCAAATAGAATACATTTTTTTTCCAATCATATAACTGATATTTTTTAGTCCAGACATTGTAATCATTTATCAGTTTGGCAATACGCATTAAATCATCAGATGCACTTTTTTATAGAAATTTCTTTATCATGTATCTAATACTAGCTAAATTTATGTTTCAGTGGCCTCAAGTCTCCATCATTATTACTTGTAGTAACTAAAGCAATCTATCCTTTCTTTCATTTATTCTCTGGTCATGTAATTGTTCTTATATTTTTATTTGTTATACTGAAAACACTGTATGAATAGGTTTAATTAATGATCTTTCACAAATGAATTGGTTGTAATAAATACAGAAACCAAAATTCTCAAAAAAATCTTGACAACAACAAAGTTAGTAAAACCTAATAGATTCAGTATGCCAGGTTAAACATGATCATACAGAAAATAAGGTGTACAAATAAGTTCAATAAAAATAGGGTGATTTGTTCTATAAAAAATATTTTAAAAGTACTTTAGGACAGAATAGAGCTTTTTAAAGTGTTTAAGTAGATATTTATCACCTTAACAATAAACATATATTCTTATTGATTATTTAATATGGCCAGGCATGCTGCTAAATGTGTTCACTCCTTATTGGGATAGTGAGATAAATACTTATTTTAATCATTTTTCAGATGAAAGATGGAAGCTGAGAGTGATGGACTCACTAAAAGCAAATAGTAAGGGAAATATCTAGGCTTTTAAACTGGAGAGAGTTTATATATAGATTTTCTAGATTGTCAAGGATTAAATATATGAGAGTTCCAACATTTAATAAAAAAACTATTTAGTCTGGTTATGTATGTTTTTAATGATTTGAGCTCAAGTGCAGCTGTTACCATCCAGCCTGTGAGTCTACTTGCCATTGTTCAGTAATGAATATGAAACATTTGTGTAGAGAAGGGAAAAATTTACCAAAATCTTGAGTCACTAAATTGCTTTTCTTCTTTTACACTGATAATCACAGCCCTGAAAATAGTTCAGCTTCTTTAAAGAAATAAAGTTGTTAAATAAATAGAAAGTATTTCTATTAGTAATGTCTTTAACAATGCATTTCCCAACTTCTCCTTCTGACCTTTCCGCTCAACAACTTTCACGGTTGCCACTTCAAGGTGAGAAAAGAATGTACACAGCCTCTCAAATTGCCGTAAAGGCAAGCAAAAAGTAAAGCGAGTCTCCGTCTCAGTGAGCTTCATACCAGCTAATCTGGTGCTACATGGTAATTCACACCTTTATTAATAGATATATTTCTTCTTGTTTTCAGAGTACTTAACACATGCCTAGTTGTTGTGAAAATAAACAGAGATGATTTTATATCTACATAATGAATCCGAAGGGGTATGAATATATAGTACTTTAAATTGGAATTAATCATTAAAAATGTACAAGGAATCTCCCCAGAGACTTGTCTAAGGAAGGGGTGTGCATTTGAGGTGTTATCCCAATGCATTCCACCATTCAGGCAACCTTTAGATCTATAAAATTTGTAGCCCCCAGGATAGGCACCCCAGTAATAGGCTTCCACTTTTATTGATGGGAAAGTGTGTACTATAGAGCCCTTGGAAGAAAAGGGGAAAACATGATTAATATAATGTATAAAAATATAACTCCTTGCTTCCTTTTAAGATGATATGCTATAAAATGGTGTTCTGATTGTACACTATAATTTATATAAATAAAAACTGGTTAAAAATTAAAATAAAAACATAGGAGAAATCAAAAAATAAAAAATTATGCTCAACAAATATTTATTAAATCTTGTTCAATAAGCCCTGGCTGATGTAGCTCAGTGTATTGAGTTCTGACCTGCAAACCAAAGGGTCACTGGTTCGATTCCCAGTCAGGGCACATGCCTGGGTTGTGAGCCAGGTCCCATGTAGGAGGCAGGTGAGAGGCCACCACACACTGGTGTTTCTCTCCTCCTTCTTCCCTCCCCTTCTCTAAAATTTAAATAAAATATTTTTTAAATCTTATTCAATAAATTCCCTTACACATGATATGATTTCTTTCTTAAGTAATTATTTAGTTCTCTTTAATGTACTCTTAACTTTGATTTTAATGATTAAGGTTTTCCAGAAGTCTTTTTTAGCAAATATTCACAATTTTGTCCAATGAGGTCTTTCTTTGACTACAGACTAGCAGCCAATTCCCCACCAATATGCATTTGCAAATTAGTAGCTGCAAATCAGGCCCCATAGTAAGTTATATATTATAAAATGTGTTAACCATGGACAGATGATTATAAAGTTGCAGCTATTACTGTTTATTGCTTTGATGTAGTACAAGGGAAGAAGAGATGTGTGATTTTTCTTATTAACAATCTTAATTAACTTTTAATTGATTTCTAGGAAGATAAATGGTTTCATTATAGCATCACACACTGAGTTCCTTGGCTCAATACACATTTCTTGACAGTACTGCTGATAATAAGGGATTTTATGTCTGGCCATCTTGTCTAACATATACACACTCATCTATAATAGTGAAGAAATGAAACTAGCTTGCTTAGCCAGCCCATGTCACTTAACTTACCTGACCCTAGTTACACTCCTTAATTTAGAGATAGAAAAGGAAGGAAATCGCCCTGCATTTTACAAACATTCTGGTTTATTTGTCTCTATTAGATACATTCCTGAGTTACCTTAAAATATTTACAGTATTTTCCAACAAAATATTCAAAATATTAGTATTTTTTATTCCATGAGTATCAAATATAGTTCTATTTATGGAAGCTAGACATTCAGTGAATTTGTTGTGTTAAATCAGATGAAAATGTATGTTTGTAGGTGTGTATGTGTGCACTTGACTTTGAACACGGTGTTGCATTTCAGCTGACTTAAACAAAATTATGAAACCCTATTTATGAAGATGCCCCATGTAACATTTATTACCAGTTCCCATTTTGAATATCTGTTTGGATAGTTTTTCTCAACAAATCACCCCACTATAAAATAGAGACAGTTGTACATTTGAAAAAAAATAGGAGATATGGGACATAGTCTTATTCTGAAAAGACTTATGGTAAACTAAAATAATCAAAGGAAACATTCGTCAATTGTACAATTCATAAATTAATCCCTAAATGTTAGAAATGTTATAGAAGAGGTGAGATTTGGCTTAGAATTTGAAGAATAAATGAATGATTAGAAATTCTAAGATAAATAAGAAATCATCATAGTGAGGTCTAATAAAAATGTCAAAAAGCATGTGTTGAGTCCTAGGGAAATGTCGAAAAGGAGAGTGAATTGAATAGTATGAAACACTGAATATGTAGAGTAGAATCAAATCATACATAAGAGTTTGGATTTGGACTTCTTTCCATAAGTTGACAGGTATGTTGAAAGGAGGCTATATTTCTAAACTTACCATTCCTAAATCTGGTTGCATAAAGTATTCCTCTTAAGAATCTTACCTTATTCATTAAAATATTAATGGCACTTGAGAAGTTCTGAAGTAATGAAACATTTTTAAAAAGTACATTCCTAGATTTTAAACTTTATTTATTTGAACATAACCTCCCATTCTCTCTCCATCTCTCCTCACTTTTTCCCTCTTTAAAAAACATTAACTAACATTTCTCAAAATGTAGCTTGAGGAAAACTCACACCCATAGTTACTTTATCAAAGTCATGAGCAAAACCAAACACTTAATTCTCTTTCTATTGCTTTTTCTTTTAAGTTGTTTTTCAGAACAACCTTTTAGTGGTTATAATCAGGAAAAACCTATATTTTTCCTGATTATAATTTCTTAACCATTTATTACTTTACTAATGACCCTTTTAAGAACCCCAATGTGGCTGAGAGTAGACACCATTGGACCTATGAACATAAGACAGTCATTTTGGAGTGCTATGTCATGGAAAACAAGAAGTGCAAGGTGGAAATATTATGTGAAAATGATCCCAGCATTGTTAACTGAATTATAGCAGTATTTAACGAATATGTCCCTCAACAGGTTAATACACAGGAGTTCTTTTTAAATTTAATTATTGTTTAAGTACAGTTTTCTGTCTTTTACTCCCCTCCCACCCTCCCCCAGTGCTCCCTACATAGGTGTTAGTACATTCTGCCAAACAATAGTGAAAGGGTTTCTGACTAAATTCATTTGGAAACTATGGTGAAAACACGCTGGGGTTTGAACACAGTAACAACTAGTATTCTATACATTACTCAGGTTCAAAACCATTTCAGAGATAGATACAGGATTCTGGCAGATGGACAACTGTGATATTAACAGGCTTAGTATGAGAGCCAGATGGGTTGGATAATGCTGCATCTCACAATTTCATTCATCCACACAGCTCTTCCCATATTGGTGAGGCTGAAATTGTTCATCTCGTCCATAGAGGAAGAGCACTTATAGCTAAACAAACACACAGTGATGACATTCTTATACACAGTCAAATCTTAAATGAGGCCTTGTGCTATGTGATTCCTTCTACCAAATCCACCATTTCTGTGAGTGAGGCAGCATAGAGAGGGAAGTTTTCTCACTAAACTGTTCTTCCTCTTGGCAAGATGAAGGATGGAAGAAGTTCTAATCAATAATTGTGAATAAAGAAGATTTTAAAATATAACACTTCTCTGAGATAAGGTGCACTGGGAAGTTTCCAAGAGCAAATATGGCTAATGCAACAGTTTGGGAAATACCCATTTGATGCAAACAATACATGATAAGTGGTTTATTCTAAAATAACAGCTTAGTGTGTCAGTCTCATTGGAGTAAGTTTCCTAACGGTTCTCCAGCCCGCCAATTGATTTGTTGTAGTCAAACGTGAGGTTTTTCCTAATTCGTCTTTTACAAATGTATTTACCACATTGTGTTATTCTAGTATTAGTTGTATAATAAGGCCTATTCACTTCTTTTTGTATTTTATGCTGTGGAATGAAAAAAATTGCATTGCAACTAGGTTATAGAGAATTATACAATAGCTATAGTTTATTTTATGCATGTTATACTTGATGATCTGTTATGTTTGAAAATTTCATCTCTGACATGTATAATAGTAGGAAAAGCGATTCTAAATTATAATTCTACTTCATTTTTTTAAGTTGAGATATCTGAGACATAGAGAGAACAAATAACACAGCAATTATATTAAAATATGTTCACTAGAAAAACTGAAAATAATCAGCACTTCTATAATGTAGCAATCTCCTTCTATACAATATGGTTATTCTCCATCTTAACCTGCATAGTCTTATTTTGTCTGTCATTCCACAAAATGTTGAAAGTATACAGACATTTATTGTTATCATATCTTCATTTTGATCATAACAAAATACCACCATGTAATTTTAAAAAATGATATTTCTCAACATAAACTAGTAATCAGTAGTTATGCCAAAATAATCACAGTCCCAAAACCAATTTGAATAATTCCAAAGTGTTTGCTTTGAGATTCTTAAATTAAAATTACATAGAATGATAAATCAAGAAATATTAACCAAAATAAAACCAAATGATAGATATGTAATGAATAAAATAATTTTAAGAGTTCTGTAGCAGCCCTGACTGGCATGGCTCAGTTGGTTGAGCATTATCCTGCAAAGTGAAAGATTTCCAGTTCAATACCCAGTCCAGGCACATGCCTGGGTTATGGATTGGGTCCCACTGGGGTGCGTGTGAGAGGCAATCAATCAATGTTCCTTTCATACATCAGTGTTTCTCCTCATCTCTTTCTCCTTCCCTCTTTTTCTATCTAAAAGTAAATAAATAAAATCTTTCAAAAATAAAGAATTCTGTAGCAGTAATAATATATTCATTTATATGTTAATATTATATGTTTATGCCTTTAAGTATTGAATGTGTGCCTACTATGTGCCATGCACTATAGTAGGCACTGAGCAGTGAAAAAAAGGCAGTGAAAAAAAGAAAAAACATAAATCCCAGACCATACTATTTAAGGCTTACATTGTAAAAAAGGAGATCAATATTAAAAGAACAATCATACTGATAAATATTAATATATAACTAAAATTATTAAAGGCAATAAAAATGGCAGGTATGTAGAACTATTGACCTATATAAGAGGAGGTTGTAATTTTCACTTCAGGAGTCAGAGAGAACTGCTTTGAGAAAGTGATGTTAAATTGACACTTGAAAGATGAGTGGGCATTAGACTGGTGAATAATAACAGAGCCCTACAGGCAAAGGCACTTGGAGAAGTTTGGAGGGTGGAGGGGTTTGCAATATTCTAGAACAGCGAAAGCAATATTTAATGTGGAACCTATGTTAAAGCCCTAAATACTGCCAAGGCAGTGGAAATCATTGAAAGAAGTTAAGCAGAGGACAGGTATTATTATTTTCTCTTTTATAAAAGATCTCTCTGAAGAGAAATAACTGAAAGAAAATAATTAAGAAGTAATTTAGCAATCTAATCCAGAGTGGATGGTGGCTGGGACCAGTATGGTTAGGCTTGAGATATTTTACACAGGTGGAAGCATATTATGCATAAAGGGGGATTTCTCTGCAAATGCCATTATATCTTGGGCATATATATGTGTTACACCACATATCTCAAAGCTTGTATCTGAGGTTCATACGTAGTATGAAAAGAGGAGAGAATCTCATGGAAGAGGAGAGATTCAAAAGTTTGAGAGGAACTTGACCCACCATTATTGGCTTTGGAAATGGAGGGAATGTGCCATGAACCAAGGAATGTGAGTGGCCTCTAGAAGCTGGGAATGGTCCTCACGTGACAACCAGAAGAGAGGTGGGGGTATCCATCAGACAACCTGGAGGAACTGTATTACGGCAACAAACTGAATGAGTAAAAGGAAAGTAATGATTCTCTATAGCCTCCAGAAAGAAACAAAGCCCTGCCTATACCTGGATTTTAGCCTGGTGAAACCTATGTTGAACTTCTGTTGTACAGAACTATAAAATAATAAACTTGTATTGTGTAAACTGATAAATTTGTGGCAATTTGTTAGGTCTATGATAAAAAACTAACACAGACATATTTGAAATATCTTCTTGGAGGCATGTTAAGTAGCTGGACATATATATGACCATATATACAATACCACTGACACACACACACACACACACACACGTGTCAAATTAAAGTGTTCTATCATAATAAATCTTCCAACACATGCCTGAATAAAAACATAACTTGAGCCCTGACTGATGTGGCTCAGTTGGTTGGGTGTCATTCTGCACAGTGAAAGGTTACCACTTTGATTCCTGGTCAAGGAACATGCCTGGGTTGCAGGTTTGGTGTCCATCAAGGCAGCCAATAGATGTTTCTCTCCCTCTCTTTCTCCCTCACTTCCCCTCTCTATAAAAATAAATAAATAAAATCTATTAAACATAACTTGAGCAATAATAATTTTTATTGTTGTTCAGTTACCGCTGTCCCACCTTTTTCCCTCTTGCTCTCCCCCACCCAATCCTGCACTGCTGCCCCGGTCAAACCCCATCCCACTGTCCACACTCTAGACGCACCCTTTATTCATGTTCCTTGACTTGCCCCTTCCCCTGCTTTCTTGTTATCCTCCTCCCCCATCACCCTTCTAGTCACTGTCAGTTTGTTCTTTATTTTCATGCCTCTGGTTCTGTTTTGCTAGCTTGTTTGTTTCGTTGATTAGGTTCCACTTATAGGTGAGATCCAATGGTATTTGTCTTTCAACATTTGGCTTATTTCACTTAGCTTAATGCTCTTCAGATCCATCCATGCTGTTCAAAAGGTAGAAGTTCCTTCTTTCTTTCTGCTGCATAGGAATCCACTGTGTAAATGTACCAAGGTGTTTTTTTTTAATTATTATTTATTTATTTGTATTGATTATGCCATTACAGTTGTTCTATTCCCCCCTTCGTTCCCGTCCACCCTACCCCCCATCCCCACCATTACCCCCCTTTAGTTTATGACCATGTGTCTCAAGTTCTTTAGCTTCTGTATTTCCCATACTATTCTTGCCCCCCATCTATTTTCTATCTACTGTCTATGCTACTTATTTTCTGTACCTTCTCCTCCTTTCTCCTCCTCCCACTCCCCTGTTGCTAACCCTCCATGTGATCTTCATTTCTATGGTTCCGCTCCTGATCTAGCTGTCCTTTTAGTTTGCTTTTGTTTTAGGTGTGGTTGTTAATAACTGTGAGTTTGCTGTCCTTTCACTGTTCATGTTTTTTTTAACTTCTTTTTCTTAGATAAGTCTCTTTAGCATTTCATATAATAAGGGCTTGGTGATGATGAACTCCTTGAATTTGGTCTTATCTGAGAAGCACTTTATCTGTCCTTCCATTCTAAATGAAAGCTTTGCTGGATAGAGCAATCTCAGATGTAGGTCTTTGGATTTCATGACTTGGAATACTTCTTTCCAGCCCCTTCTTGCCTGTAAGGTCTCTTTTGAGAAATCTGCTGACAGTCTGATGGGAACTCCTTTGTAGGTGACTGTCCCCTTAGCTCTTGCTGCTTCTAGGATTCTCTCCTTCATTTTAATCTTGTCTAATATAATGATGATGTGCCTTGGTGTGTTCCTTCTTGGGTCCAACTTCTTTGGGACTCTCTGAGCTTCCTGGATTTCCTGGAAGTCTATTTCCTTTGCCAGATTGGGGAAATTCTCCATTATTTGCTCAAATAAGTTTTCCACTGGTGGCTGTTCCTTTCCCCCTTCTGGTACCCCTATAATTCGGATGTTGGAACGTTTAAAGATGTCCTGGAGGTTCCTAAGCCTCTCCTCATTTTTTCAAATTCTTGCTTCTTCACTCTTTTCTGTTTGGCCATTATTTGCTTTCTTCTGGTCCACTCCATTGATTTGAAACCCAGTTTCCTTTTCATCACTATTGATTTCCTGTGTAATTCTATTCATTTCAATTAGTTTCGCCTTCATATGTATATCTAATTTGTGGCTATAATCAACCAATTCTGTGAGGATCATGATCACCAGTGTTTTAAACTGTGCATCTGAGAGTTTTGCTATTTCTTCATCGCTTAGATTTATAGGCTCTGGGGCTTTGAGATCTTCTTGAGCCATTTTTGTTCTGTTCACGCCTATTAAGTGTGAGAAGCAGAGCCTTGGAATCCCAGGTCGCTGGGTTGTGACGCTACATGTGGGGGCGTGGTCAGAGCGGGGAAATGGCAGCCCCCTCTGCTGTTTCTCGCAGCTGGGTGAGGAGCAGAGCCCCAGGTGGTTCACCAGGGCGGGGCCACTTAGGTCGCTGGGTTATGACGCTGTATGTGGAGGCGGGGTCAGAGCAGGGAAATGGCGGCGCCCTCTGCTGCCATTCGCCACTGGGGCCTGCTGGGTCCCCTCCAATCACCCACTCCCTCGCTTGTCTATCCACGCATGGATCGAGACCACAGTCAACCTGCAGCCCTGCTCCCTCGCTGTTTCCCCGCAATTGCTCGCTGAGTTTCCCACCAGGTCCAACCCTGCGCCTGCATTCCGCGCGCCGGAGTCTGTCTGATCGAGTTTTCCTGTGCTACCCCACTCTGCCAGCTGCTGGTTTCGCCCCTCCTACTGGTCAGGCTGAAGAATTTGTTGTTATCAGACTTCCGAAAAGTTCAATTTTCTGTGTTCTGGCTTTTGTTTTCTGTTGCTAATATTTAGTTGTCTCTAAACCTGGTTGTGTGAGGAAGCACGGCGTCTCCACCTATGCCTCCATCTTGGTGAAGTTGTACCAAGGTTTTTTGATCCAGACATTTACTGATGGGCACTTTGGTTGTTTCAAGCACTAGGCTATTATAAATAGTGCTCCTATGAACATTGGCTTGCTTAGGTTGTTTTGAACTGGTGATTCAGAATTCTTAGAGTATAATCCCAGCAGTGGGATCATAGGATTAAAATGCAATTCTATCTTTAGTGTTTTGAGGAAATTCCATACTGTTTTCCACAGTGGCTGCACCAGTCTGCCTTCCCACCAACAATGTACTAGGGTTCCCTTTTCTCTACAACCTTGTCAACACTTATTATTTGTTGATTTATTAAGGATGACCATTCTGACCAATGTAAAGTTGTATCTCATTGTGGTTTTAATTTGCAACTCCCTAATAGCTAGTGATGCTGAGCATTTTTTCATGTGCTTCTGTATGTACTCTTTGGAGAAGTGTCTGTTTAGGTCCTTTGCCCAGTTTTTTTTTTGTTGGATTGTTTGGCTTCCTGGTGTGTAGTCATGAGAGTTCTTTATATAGTCTGGGGTATAATTGTCAAATATATTTTTCCATATGGCTGGTTCTCTTTTCATTTTGTTGATGTTTTCTTTAGCAGTGCAGAAGTGTTTGAACTTGGTGTAGTCCCATTTGTTTATTCTTTCCTTTGTATCCTTTTCTGTGGGAATTATCTGAAATTTTCATGCCTATGTTTTCCTCTTAAACTTTAATGGTGTCATGACTTATATTTAAGTCTTTTATCCATCTTGAGTTTATTTTGGTGGGTGATGTTAAGTTGGTGGTCTAGTTTCATTTTTTGGGGTGTACTTGTCCAGATCTCCCAACACCATTCATTGAAGAGGCTATTTTTACTCCATGTTATGATCCTGCCACTTTTGTCAAATATTAATTGACCATATGGACATGGTTTTATTTCTGGGCTCGCTAATCTGTTCCATTGGTCTATGTGTCTGTTCTTATGCCTGGACCAGACTGTTTTGATTACAGTGGCCTATTAATATACTTTGATATCAGGTATTGTGATCTTTCCTACTTTGTTCTTCTGTCTCAAAATTACTGAGGCTATTTGGGGTAGTTAATGGTTCCATATAAATTTTTGAAATGTTTGTTCTATATCTGTGAAAAATGTCATTGACGTTTAGGTAGGGATTGTGTTGAATCTGTAGATTGCTTTGAGCAGTATGAACATTTTAATGATGAATTCTTCCAATACATGAACATGGTATACACTTCCACTTATTTTGTGTCTTCCTTAATTTATTTCTTCAATGTCCTGCAGTTTTCTGAGTACAGGTATGTTACCTCCTTGGTTAAGTTTATTCCTAAGTATTTCATTTTTCTTGTTACTATAGTAAATGATTTTTTTTAAATTTCTTTTTTCTGATATTTCAGTGTTGATGTACAAAAACACCTTTGAATTCTGAACGTGGACTTTGTATCCTGCCATTTTCCCAAATTCATTTATTAAGTCTAGTAGTTTTATCTGAGGACTCTATAGGGTCTTCTATGTACGCTACAATTTAAATTACTGATTACATAAGTGATTGATTTTTGTGACCATAAGAATTCCCATGGGCAGAAAAAGTTATTGGAACTTTCAAGAGTGTTGATATTATGAAATAAGACCTATTTATACTACTGGATTATATATATATACATATATATATATATTTCTGGTTACTTAAGCTGTGATTTTAGACAAAAAGATAATAGTTTCTGTGTGTGTGTGTGTGTGTCTTGAGGGGACGAGTATTGTGGATATTAAGTGATTATTGTGTCCTTGGCTCATAATTCAGCCAAGTACCTTATCTTCCTTAGCAACATTTTGAGGCATAACTATGTAACCTTTTATGGCTGCTTAAATTTCCTTCAGTTTCTCTAAAGAAAAATAATATAGAACTATTTAACACAAAACACACAGTATGGTATAGAGGTCATAATTTATATCATGATTAAGGTTTAGTAAGATCTTAACATTCTATGAGAAGGATATTCTCTCAAATTTTTGGATGAGGACTCCGGCCCACAGTGTCCACGTTATTATGAATGAAATGAGACATTCACATGGACTACCCAGTCCAGTGGAGGAAAAGGGACAGCATGGCTTTTCTTTCAAGGGGAGCAAAAGCTACCACCCTTGCCAGACCAGCCTTTATTGGGTTTCTCAGCACATTACATGATGGTCCTCATTTCCTATGCACAGGTTGCTTTAGGTGGTTACCTTTTACAGAAAACAAAGGAGAAGATGCTGGTAATCACATCACAGAAGAGGGATATTTGCAAATGAAAAGGGAAGAGTGGTTGAACCGGTTATACTGGCCCATGGTAGGTTTAGAATGGTTTTTAGGAAGTTATTTTGCAGTAAATGTTTGCCACAAATTCAGGTGAGGGGGTTTTCAGCAAAAAAAGCAAGACTCAGAGTGACCTAGGAACATAGCAGGCCTGATTCCTCACAGGAGAACCTATCTGTGAGCTGGGCCCATGCCATGCAAAATGGTCTCCTACAATTTTCCACATTTCATTTGATGTGAAGTGATTGATATATCCTAAAATTTTCAGTTACTATATTATTATTATTACATCCATAATTTGCAATTATCATTTTGAGATTTTACTGTAATGTTACAGAGCCTGCTGTATGTGCTTCATCATTACCATACTTTTACTCTGACTTGGGTTTTGGAGCAGATTTAGTTCTAAATTTCACTTTCATTAGTTTTACAAATATTTATTAAGTGGTTTAACATACGAAGCATTGTGCTAAAAAATAGATCACTGAGATACTCATTTCTTGTGTGATGCTAAGAAGATAATTAAATTCCTTAAGTCACAATTTTCTCATTAGTAAAATGGAACCAATTTTATTTATTTATAAGAACATTGTGAGGATTAAATGATTATACACACACACACACACACATACATATAATTCCTAAGCATACATATGAAAATTAATATAAAAAGTACTTGAATTTAAACAAATCTATAGAACCTTAAGTTTCAGTAGGTTATTTTAGAATTTAAATCTATTAAACAAATTATAATATTAAAAAAATTTGGTACTTTTGTAATGAGAGTTTTTTGTAGCAATATTGTTATTGCTAATGATACTATCAATTTATATTATGCTAATTTTCAATGAAGAATATTAATTAAACTATGCTATATTTCTTTTCATGTTCTAGGCTTTTGCATTACATCATCATTATCTTTTTAATATTCTCCCTAGAGAAAAAGAGTATTCAGTTAGAAACACACCATGATTCATTAAATATTCTCTTTCAGAAGGGAAACATAACAACATGTAATGTGAAAAAGGCTTAATAAAATGTATTATGTGATTTTTTTTTTGTTTTTAATTTCACTTAGGCAACTGATCCTGATGCTGGAATAAATGGCCAAGTGTACTACAGTTTGGGCAACTTTAATAATCTTTTCCGAATCACATCCAATGGGAGTATTTACACAACAGTGAAGCTTAACAGGGAAGTCAGGGACTACTATGAACTTGTGGTTGTGGCAACTGATGGAGCGGTACACCCTCGTCATTCAACGCTAACACTGGCCATCAGAGTTTTGGACATTGATGATAATAGCCCTGTGTTCACCAATTCAACATATACTGTTGTCGTTGAAGAGAATCTGCCAGCTGGGACCTCCTTCCTTCAAATAGAGGTGTGTGGAAGAAGCATAAATTTCATGAATCCCACATAATGAGATTAGCTGTTAAGATAGGGTAGACAGATTTAAGAAATCAAAAAAAACAAAAAACAAAAAAACACCCAGTTAAATTAATATAAGTATCTTTCAAATATTGCATTTTAAAAATCTAACAACTCTACATTTAGGGATCTACCAAAAATTAAAGGGTGAAAGGTTTCATTTGTAAAAATTAAATAACACATCTAAATAATTTTTTCCATATTAAAAATAATAATACTCCATACTTACAGTAGCAATGGACAATACAATAGTCTATAAAAAGTCAGTAATTCCCACTTTTACTTCTAAAATGCTCAGTATTAATACTTTTATGTTCATTCTGTCACATTTATCTTTGTGCTCAGGCAAATGTTAAATGTATGCATATGTAAATATGCATATATATGTTTATGTATACATACACACATGTAGAAAGTTTTCCTATACTTCACAAAAATAGGGTATTGCTATATATGTACTATTTGGGGTTTTATTTTAGGTTTTTTAATAAATAACTGACATTCTTCTACAACTCTAACTCCTTTTTTTCATTAGTGCCTTCATACCCATGAATAAATGAATAAAGTCTCCTTTATTCATTTCTCAATTGTGCTGTTACCAGAAACTCTTCATATTCTGATTCAGAAGTTTAAGATGGACCAGAAATTTCCATTTTTAGCAACTACCCCTTTACTTCTGGCACAGGTGATACATGAAGTATATTTTGAACAAAAAATTTTCTAGCCCTTTCTTGACCTGCAATCCAGAACATAAATTCTGTTGGCATGGATTTAAATTCTGTTGGCATGGATTCTTTCATAATTAAACTCAATAAATATTTTGACTCTAAACAGCAATACATATGAAAAATGTGACATAAGCTGACCAGGAAGAGGGCCATTATTTCCTTATTTATTCTTCTATTTATCTCACTTATTCATTCATCAGCAAGCATATTTTCTCAATGCTTGTTTTATATCAACTCCTATACTAGACTTTCAGGATTCAAACATGAAAAGGATAGATTTGCTGCCTTTATGGAGTTTTTGGTCTGATGTAGTAAATGGGTAAATAAACTGGTGATTAAACTAGAGGTTCACAATGGGAGGGGCCTAGGAGATCAAGGGTGGGGCTCTTAACCTAATCTTTAGATCAAAGAGGATGTTTCCTGGAGAAAGTTGCTTTCTGAAGGGTGACCTGAAGAGGAAGAGTCCTTCAAGCAAAGAGGAAGAAAGACTTTTTGTGGTTGTTTTTTAAAATTATTTTATTGTTGTTCAAGTACAGTTATTTGAATTTACCCCCACCACCACTCTCCCTTCATTCAAGCCATCCCCACCTCCCTCCTCTGCTTCCACCCCACGTTGGTTTTGTCCATGTGTCCTTTATAGTTGCTCCTGAAATCCCTTCACCCTCTTCCCCCATTATCCCCTCCCATCTCCTCTCTGGTTACTGTCAGATTGTTCTTAATTTCAATGTCTCTGGTTATATTTTGCTTGCTTGTTTGTTTTATTGATTAGGTTCCACTTAAAGGTGAGATCATGTGGTATTTGTCCCTCCCTGCCTGACTCATTTCACTTAGCATAATGCTCTCCACTTCTATCCATGCTGTTGCAAAGGGTAGGGGCTCCTTCTTTTGTTTTTTTTCCTGCTGAGTCATAAGAAAGAAAGACTTTCTAAGGCAGTGCAAAGAATTCGCTCAAAATCCTGGAAGGGAGGAGTGAATTAGGGATGAAAAGGCTGGAAAATATGTTGGTCCTTTTCACCATGTTAAAGAGAAGGGAGATGATTTAAAATGGAGTGAAAAACAAGAAAGATTTTATTATTTTTAATAGTAAAATCTGTGCTTTAGCATTATCTTTCTCATTATTTTGTTGGTAACTGATTAAAGGGACCCAAGACTGGACATTCACATAGAAGGTACTGCATCGGTGCTGCACAGTCTAACCAGCCCTCATCTTCCCAGTGCCATTCTTGCTCCATCCATTTCCTCTCCCAGGGTTGCCTTTGCCAGCCTGTGCTACTGAATGAAATAGTCACCCTACAAAAGGTTCTTAAAAACCTATCCTTTCAGCTAAAAGATATCAGTCCAAATCCTAAAGACTTTTAAGTAATATATCAGTTTTTCCCTTTGATTTGGGTATTTGAATCTTATTTCACAGTAACCTGGAGGGCAGAAACTATGTCTTGATTCATCTTGTTCATCTTTGTAGTGCCTCACAATAATAACTATTCAATAAATATTAGGTAAATGAAAGGGGTTATAATAAAGTGATCTCTATGAATGTATTATAAGATACTTGTGAGATGAAATTATTATTTGCATTTTTTCAGTTTTCTTATAGTGCTTTGATAATCTATTATGTTTATGGAAATCATTCAACATATTTATCTTTATTTAAAATAGTGCTTTTTTATTGTTTGAATGTTTTTTTATGTAAAAGCACTTACAAGAGTTTAAGAGCAGAGAAAAAAAGGTTTGTTAAAATGATAGTAAAATGAAATAAACATATGCCAACATATACACACAGTCGCTTTTTATGCAGCTTTTCCGAAATGAGTCTAAAATGCTCTTTACATGAAATGTTGATCCAACAATAAGCCATTATTAGTGATCATTCTCATACCTAATACTCTTATTGATTGACCTCAATATACCTTGAAGCTGAGAAGTTTGATCATACTTGTGCAGTATACCAGTGGCCAGAAAACCGTAACTAAATCTGGCATGCTGTCTTTTTTTCTAATTACTTTTTATTGTATTTGTTCTGTTACCCTTTATCCCCACATACCCTCTTGCACTTCTACCTACACCCTTCCTCAATTTCTATTGTTTTAAGTCATTCCGTTTGTAGTACTTTGTTACAGCTGCCCAAGTAAACCAACACCAGCCCTGACACCCCATGTCATTTAATGTCCTGCTTCCGAGTGAGCGCAACTGAAAAGGGGGAGAGGTACTGAGCATAAGCAGTCACCCTCAAACACTGCCTTTCCACGGTGTTCAGTGCGGGGTGGAGCAGAGCCCGAAGACTAGGAATAAGCATCTTTTTGACTAGTTAAGGAGGCAGGGCTGAGTTTGGGGTGTTCTGAGTCCCCCCAAATCCATTCATATACTATAGTGTCCTTCCACTTGTCCGAGTCATGAATTTTCCTGACCCACTGATATAAGATTGTTTCTTCTGCCTCCTTCCCCACCCACTTGCCACCTTTCTTTTTATTGGTTATTTAAAAAGTAAACCCTGCTGTGAAGAGATCATTTGGTTTCAGTGGCAGGATAACTCAGAGTAATCAGTGTTTAGTCCTCATCTGTGCTTTATTCCAATGATCCGCCTCCTCATCAGATAATGTAAGGAAGCCAGAATGGTGCTTGAAATCGGAGAATCTGTAAGATACAAACAGCTCTATTAGTAGAACTTAGTTTGACTTCAACTAAACATTTAATTCATATAAACCCATAATCTGATTCTTAAGACAAAAAGAATACACTATAGATGATTTTTCAAAACCACGCATCTGCTCTTTCTACCTACTCAAACCATCTCTACCAGCATCCTATATGTATATTTCTGTATTCTTCTTTTATTCCTCTTTTTTTATCGTTGTTCAAGTGCAATTGTCTCCATTTTCCTGCCACCACTTACCCCACCCCACCCACTCCCACCTCCCACCTCCCTCCTTCCATCCTTCCCCTGCTTTGGCTTTGCCCACGGGTCCTTTATACATGTTCCTTGATGACCCTTCCCGAGGTTCTATGATCAGCAGGAAATAATGATCATTTATGACCATATGTATTTCTTTACTGTGGTATGATTCTTTTACTTGGTAGTTTTTCAGGTAAAGTAAATTTAGCAATAAGATCTACAAAACAAAATCTCATGTCACTAGCTATATTTCTCTCTCTCTTTCCTCCCTCTCCAGAAAATGACTTAACAAAAGTGCTTTTCTCTGAAACGTGACTTTGGGTCGTCATTAAACACTTGCCGTCATAAGCACTGATACATGACATTCATCTGTCCTTCTTTCCTCTTTTGTGGTAATGCCACTGATGTAAGTATTCTTTTGCTTAACTTGTTGCAGGCCACAGATGTTGACCTTGGAGCAAACGTGTCTTATCGAATAAGAAGCCCAGAAGTGAAACATATATTTGCACTACACCCATTTACAGGAGTACTCTCCCTTTTAAGGAGTTTGGACTATGAGTCATTTCCACCCCAAGAAGCAAGCATCACTTTCATAGTGGAGGCCTTTGATATTTATGGGACAATGCCACCTGGTATTGCGACTGTCACAGTGATCGTAAAGGTAAGGGGTACAGATCACCTCTGGTTGCCTACTTTGCACTCTCTACGTGTAGCTTCTGTTTTTCATACTATGACTATAGTATTTAGTGTAACAACTTCTTATAAAACAGTGGTACCAGACCCAGAACACAGACTTTGAAATGTGAAATATTTAAATATATCATTTAGCTATAAATGATAAATAGAAAGGAAACACTAAAAATTAATTGAAACGCTGTGGCTGCCTGAGCCTGCCATTAGCTCTGTGATTTCAACAAATTCCCAATATCTTCAACATTCACTATCCCCCAAGTTCCACAGCAGCAGAGATAGTAACTTTACCCAATTCCCTCAAGTAAAAAAATATATATATAAAAATTAAATGACTCAGTGATTGAGTGCTAAGCCTCAAGAATAATTTAGTTTAGTTTAGTTTGGAAGCCGAGATTCTAGAATGAAATATGCTTTGGGATCACATGAAATTGCATTATATTATGGTTCAACCATTTCAAGTTCTGTAATCTTGGGGCCTTTCTTGACCTCCCTCAGTCTATTATCTCATCCATTAAAATACCCTGTGCCATACCATTTTATCAGTCAAATCTTCTTGGTCAATAACTTCTATCAGAAGTTATTCCTGATTTATTATACATTTAAACCAAATCTTATTCAATATTTAATTGTAGGTATTTTCAATGCCACTTCTCTCAAGTGACATAGCATAAATATATTTACAGAATATTTTCCCAAATGTAGATTGACCGTTGCTTTCTTTTCTCCTGAGCACTCAGGGTAAGATTATCACAGAGAGCTCTAAAACTCTATTGTGTGCTATCATACCTGTTTGTGTTCAAGAGAAATGGAATAGAGTTTTCATTCTTCCACATAGATAGATCTTCCATAAGCTCACAAGTTTCCTGCTATTGGTCTGTTTACTTGCAGTACTGACAGGCTGCTTTGCCAATAACATAATCGCATGGTATCTGCTAAGAGATATTTCTACTCAAAACAGTCACCACGGGGAAAGCATCTGGAAGATTTCTCTTCAAAAATTTAAAGAAATATAATTTCTTTTATAAAGAAGAATAAAAGAAATATCAAGTACTCTAGTCCATCAAGCTAAGTTAAAATTGAACTAATCATGGGGAAATTGGAGTAATATTTGGAAGTAAAAATATTTTTACAATAGAAAGAAAATGAGAATTATACGACAATACCTGCCAAGAGCTTTCTTGATGCCACATTTTAAGGGCCCAAAACAAAATCAATAATGATGATGAAATATGTTTTTATTGAAAAAAATTGTAGAACATTGATAAAAACAAAGCCTGTTTCATTGTACATTGATTGAATATCTAGAATAGTTGAATCAGAGATATAGAAAATTAGATCATATGAATGAATCTCTAGGAAATAAACATAAAACTCTAAACAGTTTAAAACATAAAATTCAGAGAAAAATCCGACACTACACACCGATTTCTAACGTACAACAGAAAATGCACAGAAATAGAGGTCGGTTTTCTATAGTAAGTCAAAAGCTGAATACAAGCCAGAGAAATTGAAATATATTAATAGATAAACAATACTTACCAACAATAAAAGGAGTGTAAAGGGCTTGCTCAAGATAAAAATGATAACAAGTAATTTTGCTGATTGAGATTTTAGACAGAATGCCTACATAGGAGCAGAAAGAAGAGTGAGGAAAACACTTCCCTGGAGGAAGGAGACAGGGGTGCATCCTGGTTTTGTTTGCCTGGCACAGTGGGTACAGGTGTGGGAGTGGGCAGAACTAGGCGGAGGGATCTGAGATGGAAAACTGTCAATAAGGGCCAAGGTTGTTGGGATGTACAGTGAGCCTTGAAGATGATGCTAGCACTTTCATCTTTCAAAGGGATTTCGTCCTCCAGGTAGAAAGAAATCTTTCCAGGCCCATAGAATATAGAGAATAGGCTTTTCTAGCTTTTCTAGATAGGAACTCACTGTCCAGTCCAGGTGCCACTTACCAAACCATGGACACCAGGCAGTTGCTGATGTGCCACTGGAACTCCATGGTGACAGGATTAAAAATGTGTTAAAAATGTGAACACATCAGGGAGGGCATCATGGGCTGAGTTATGTAGCTTCTTAAAGTATCTGCACATTCTGCTGTTCTAGAGTTTCACAACCAAGATGTGGCATATTACCTCTGAAGAACCAAAGCGGAGGAAATGAATAAAAATGTATATGCTCAGAGATTTTATCTTTTCACCCTTCAGTGATTATCACAGTTTCCCCTCATGCCAAGGCAAATGGCATGCAGGCTGGCTACTGTCACTAGTTTCCAAAATCGAACTGCCTCCTAATAGGGACAACAGATGCTGATAAGCCTTGTTGGTGCTAGTTACTGCTAAGCACCGCCATTATTTCCCAATCCCACCATTGCTGTAGCTGATATCTTCACCCTGATGAATTGGCTGCCGTATTTGGGAGGTACACTTGATATACTGGAATCTTCAATATATTCTCTGTAAAACTTTAGTTCACGAAAGTCATGCAATATTCCAAGTAGCAGTAGTTTGTGCCTTTAATAGCTCAGTATCTTCAGGGTCTCTGTGGATATATTTCATAGAGCATCGGCTCAGCAATATGGTAATGGGTGTTTCAGACACAAAGAATTTCAGTAGACAGTGGATTTGAGGAACACTGAGCTACACAAAAGTAAACAGATCTCTACATGGTAGACCTTCATATAGGAGCTTTAATATGCTAATGCACATTGTGAATCTCGAGAAGATTCTTGAAAATAAAATGTAATTTCCCAAAATTGATCAAGGGACTCTTCTTGTTTGTAAAGTTTCTCATAGGATAATTTTTTAAAATTCATTTTAGAAAAAAAGTTATTAGGTTTTATGAAATAACTATTTCTAGGCTTGAATAGACTGTTTTAAGAGTACAAATACAACTATAGCAACTATCTTTTTTTTTTTTTTTTACCAAAAAAAGCTTATGGATAATTATAAAAATTCTCTTCAGGGAAATGCAATGTTCAGAAGCTCACTAGATTGCCAAGTTAACAGTATGGTAACTAGTTGGAAGAATTTTTTAAATGTAAAATATTATTGGAAAGAGATATTTTAGAAGATATATATGGAGATTTTAAATGAAAATCCTACTCGTCCTACATAATTTTCTGATGACGTTGCCGGTTCTCTTTCTCCTTATCTGTGCAGATCCCCAGAATTAAACCATAGCTCTATCCTTTACTGCTGGATGAGCAATCTAATCTCTAAGTTTGGGGGGGTTTTTTATTTGTAAAGTAGGAGTAATAGTAATAATAGCTAACATATTTTTGGCAAAATAATTGAGATGATAATTTAAAACGTCTAGCATATGCCTGATAACCAACCAAGTAAAAAAATCAACCATACACAGTGCACACACACACGTCTCTGTTAATGCACCTCTGGGAAAGTCTAAAATAGGGTGGTGATATTGTTTGAATCTGATCATTGATTTGAGCTCAGAATATATACTCATTGTCCTACTTGGCCAAAATGGCAAGGCTTAGAAAAATTCCAAAAATGTATCAACTCCTTTTCCTCCACATCACTGTTGTAATACTGGGGATCTAGAAGGGAGTGGAATTACATATTAAATCGCCAGGCTTGTCAACAGTGCACAGTGTTACCCTCCTCTCATTTTAATTGTCAATTTGGGAAGACTATTTTATGTGGCAGAATTCATGAGTGATGGGACAGTTGCTCAGATAACAGAAGTGCATCCTATGTTAAATAAAATCAGTTAAACTTCTTACAGTACACTCTCATCATATCCTTGTATTTCTTTTATGACATCCATCGCATTTGACATTATTTATTTAATTTTTGCTTCCCACACTAACTGTAACCTTGCTACCAGCAGGCAGTCTGCCTTTCTTGGTGGTAACCACATCCCCAGCACCAAAAGTGCCGCCTAATGCCCACAGTGGGAACCCCATCAATATTTGTGATACTGGGAGCCATACTGTATATTTTCCATTTGTGACAAAGGGTAACTTGAATTACACTACATAGATATACTGCCCCCGAAAGAATTCAGAATAGCTTAAACTCAGAAATAAAAACAACACTAAAAACAAATCTATACAACTAAAAAGAAAGATTCCAGGATAAGTTTTCATTTAAAAAAAGTTGGTATAAATATATGATTTGTGTTTGAGACCCATGCAAAACAGAAAAAAAAAATTTATTTGTCTGGATATGGCCCCTCTTTTAACCCTATATTCAAAATCAGGAAAGAAAGAAGTCAGAAAAGTCAAGGAGAAAAACCAAGAGGGAGAATAAAACAGCAGAAGGCAGATAGTTATATGAGACCCAGCAGAGGGTCAGATAGTGGGAAACAGAACTAGTAACAAGCAACGGAGAAATCAGCTCTGTAGTCTGCTAGGGAAGACTAGGCATCAGCCCCGTAAGTCTTAAGGGATTTTGGAGGGCAGGGCAGCCAAACAGCTCTACATGGGCAGTGCTAACACTAGACAGTATTGCGGTAGTAATGGAAGTCATTTTTGTGTGACAGTTTAAGACTGGGGCTGGCATTTCTATATTTCCATTATTTTTTTAAAAGATGATCAGAATATAACCAGTTATTTCTATCAGTAAAAGTCTTTTATTCAGAACAGTTTTTACCCATGATTTAAGAAAATTATTTTTAAAAAATTGCCACCTTTTTCTCTTTATGTCTTATGAAGAAACTGTTATTAATTTCTAATCTCACCTGCAAATTCTATTTTCTTGGTAGTCTCATAAAAAAGTTTTCTTAAATATACTTTCTAATATGCCAAAATAGAAATTATTTTTATGATTGCTTTAGCCTCTAGTTTAGAATAATAAATAAATGAAACATATTTTTTCCCCTCCTACCTAGCTGTACCTTTAGGTATGGTTTTACCTGGGACCAAATTGTAAGTTTACTAGTACAACATTTTTTTTTAAAGAGCATTGTGGTGTTCTAGTTGAGAACTATGGTAACATTCAGAATAGGCTTCAGAAACATGAAAACTAGTTATTGTTCAGACGGACAAAACTGTAACAACAGAAAGCAAATTATTAAGAGTCTTAGTAATAAAATGGGTAACAGGTGTACAGAAAAGGAAATGTTTCTATTTGCTAATACTACCCTCTAGTGGAGTAATGGGCAATAGAAGGTGGCTTGGTTTTTGAGATCGAAGCTTATCCTTAATTTAATGCATAATAGAGCATTTGTACAGAAACAGGCCATGTGTCCATTTTTTTTCTGACGTCTCTGGAGCATAAATATGCCCAACTATTGATGATGGTCATTCGGATTACATTTCAATAAACTTTATAATTTGACATAATGCATTATGTAAGAACTATAAGCAACTGGCTGTACATCTTAGCTACAATAAAAGATCGTAGCCCTGAAATGTATACAATGTACCACAAGAAGTACTGTTATAATACTTGTACTGATTTATTCTACATCCTGTCAATGGCAAGCAAATAAGTTAGAGATACAGTGTTTTAATGGTCTTCAGTTATTTAGAGCCTTAGATTTGCATCTAATCAGTTTGTAAGGCCAGGTTATGAAATGGTCATTTTGTATTCAGTTAGAAGGCAAATCTAATGAATACTTTTTCAAGAGAAATGGGACCCTGTTTTCAGCACTGTTAGCAGCTGTACTGACATAATTGTAAAATATCCTATTTTTCCTGAAAAATTAAATTATCCAGAAGATACCTTGTAACATTAGGGTTTTCAGCATCCCCTGGGAGGCCAGAGAAGAAAATTCATAAGAACGCATTGAGTTTATATGACTTTGGGAATCTGTATACAGAACATTTACAATGCTCAGCTCCTTCTTTTGTAAACTCCAGAAGTTAAGATTTAGAGGTACAATACGATTTCCACCTTTTTAATGACAAGATTCATTAATGAAGGTAATTGGCATTCTTGAAAAGAGCGGGAAATGGCATGCATGCACACATTTTATATACAGTATTTACTCCACACCCTGAAACCTCAAGGTCAACACCTTATACTGTCCTCCTTATGGAGAGCCCCTGCTTCCTGAGTTTGTCTGCTTGTTCAGATTCTAAAGCTCATAATTTACAAAAAAAAAAAAAAAACCCTCTTCTTTGTTTTATGGAAGAGTGTTAATGTTATATGTCAAAATGGAGAAAATTTGTACGTACGTTTTATTTTTCAGTTTTGCTTACAGTTCAAGACCTCCTATTTCTTACTGGAATCCACAGGTTTCTTCATATTCGCAATTCAGAAGTCAGCTGTATGGTGAACATAAAACAAACTCTATTTGATTGTAAGAGATAATTACCCTGACCTCTTATCAGAGAGGTTTATAGTCAGTTAATTAGTGTGTTCCCAATTTACATTGTACAAGGAACTTGTCGTATCAGAGCAAATATCAAAAACGATGTAGAATAGTCTTCTTCTTTTGTTTTTAATGACGAGTGAGAAGCAGATGACCTGGAGAGTAAGGTAATTAACAGATGGAGCTTTGGGCGAAAATGTGTTTGATCCAAATTACCCAAAACAATGCAAGGCGTAATGATTATGTTAGAATAAATACGTGTAAGAAATTTAAATCAACCAAGGTCATCAGTGTTGCTTTTTGAGAAAAAAATAATATGCAATTCTCTATAAAATGCTTGAGTGAAAAAAAAAATGATCTTGTTCTCTGGGGACCAGATATGTCAGTTTAGCTCTGCCAGATAAGTAATTTACTTCAGGTCAACTAAGCTACTAGTAGAATCAGTGTCTTTGCCGGCTTTAAAGCACTAATGTGAAATGAGGACAGGGGCATCTTTTCCTGAGAAACCATATATACCCCCAGTGACTAGCATGAGGTCATAAAAATAGGAGGAACTTGGTAAATATTTATTTAATGAGTGATACTATGTAAATAAAAAGGCGCTTATATCACTGAATTGTGAACATTAAAGAAGATGCATATAAATACTTTGAAAAAATTTTAAGTACATAATTGTTTTCTGTGTATAAAAGCATCTATCTAATCCTATTTGTCATTATCGTAGTGCGCTATAAGGAAAACATTCTTTCATCATTTTACAGTTGTAAAAGTGTAAGATGGCATCAAAAGATATTTCACATTTTGCATTTGAAATGTTTTAATCATACCATTATGCTAAGTATATAAAGGCTTTGAAGTTACAACAGAAACATTAGAGAGCTTCTGAAAAAAGTAACAACAAAACAAACATAAAAGCACCATCTTCTACACGTATCTCATTGAATGGCTTTTTTTTTTTGTACAATTGGTTCCTACTTATTTCCAAAGTTCATTTGTACATCATTCCAACAAGAGTCTTTAGAGAAAATTTCAAGCATTACTCCAGTCTCTAAAAGGAGTATTTTGGGGGGTGGTGGGAGTTGGGGTGATGGATTATTTACTCCAGTGGAATGGCCTTTGGTTGATACCATGCACATTAATAACATGCAGAACCTCTGACAATGTACCGAGTGCCATTCAGAAGTGAAAGCAGTGGAATTGAGAGGATGGAAGGCTGACAGTGGCAAATGGGTTGCATGATATAAAGAGATGGAGCCAGTCAAGTAACCACACACCTAACCCAGTTTCAACTCAAGCACTAAACTCTTTATTGTGTTTTACAGGATATGAATGATTATCCTCCAGTGTTCAGTAAACGTGTCTACAAAGGGATAGTGGCTCCAGATGCTGTCAAGGGTACACCCATCACAAGCGTTTATGCTGAAGATGCAGACCCTCCTGTAAGTGGAAGACATTGATTAATACTGTGAACTGTAGTGAGACAACCTTTAACGCTCATAACTGAATGACCCAGGTCCTAAGGCATCATATGTGGTTTGTATGTTTCACTCTGTTCACTCATTCATTTTTGTATTCCTGCCCATTGCATCCACAGGTACAGAACTTATTTCCCATGGTTATTATTGAGCTTAGATAGTTAGGGATATGCTTTTTGTTTCACTGGAATTGGAATTTTACTATTTACCAGTTTATCAAGTACTAATGATAATATATATGAAAAGAATTATCCAAATTTGGAACCAATATCATTTGGATTCTTTATTTAGAATAATATAAGCTTGGTTTAGCCAGGATAGGTTTTATCTTACATATTTGTCATTTTATTCATATATGGCTATTTTGTCATCAAACTCTAAATCAACATGACATAATACTTATATTGAATGTAATAAACTAAAATCTTAATATTGCTTTTACAACATATTTAATAAATTATTTTATTATCTAGGATATTACTTCTTTATGATATCCATATTGCCTTTCATGACTGAGAGGTTTTAATTAAAATATTATTATAGCAGAAGTGAGTCAAATTTTTCTTAATGTTATTATCTTAATGATTAAAATAACATAGAAGTAATAGTATCTACATAAAAATGCTTTCTATAAATAACGAGTGCTTTATATATATTAATTACATATTCTCATAATAACTAAATTCTGGAGATTTTTTTTTTTTACTTGAAGTGAGCTCTCACTGTACATTAGTGGCTAACATAACAAAAACTAATGATATTAAATAAACTATGTTAGAAAAGTGAGAAAATAGAAAATGAATGGAATATTATAAATGATTTAAAAGTTTTTCATATTACTAACATAAACAATATTGATATAATGCTATTTACTTAATAAAAGGTGAATAGCATTTATACCAATTTCCAGCTTCAATTATGACAAGTTACATAAAGTTTTTTTGTAATGAAATGTCTTGAAAATAATAATGTTAACACTCAAGCAGTGACCTTTTACTCAAGTATCTCCTTTCTTTGAGTGTGTAAAATATCTTGGGCCTTGGCTGTTGTGGCTCAGTGGACTGAGTGCCAGCCTGCAAACCAAAGGATCATCTGTTCGATTCCTAGTCAGGGCACATGCCTGGGATGCAGGCCAGCTACCCAGTAGGGCTGCAAAGGCAACCACACATTGATGTTTCTCTCCCTTTCTTTCTCCCTCTCTTCTCCTCTTTCTAAAAATAAATAAATAAAATCTTTGAAACATTTATTGCATCTTGGGAAATATAATAGGCAAAATTTAATAGTCTTGAACACACTAATAGAGGTGGTGAATGTGAAATTGGTGCTTTGTCTGCCTTTTTAAGTGAACTGTTAGAGATAAAAAATACTTTGAAATTAGGAATATACATTCTGTTCTATTCAAGACATGCTTTGAACATTAATTCCATAATGATCATTGTGCAAACCAGCTTTTGCTGTCCAGAAACTGATACTAAACTTGTAGGTAAAGACTGATTCTAAACTTGTAGAAACTATATGCAATCCTTCACCACACTGTACCACACCACTCTGTACCAGTGTGCTGTACGAATGGCAGCAAACACAGCATCTCAGCATACTCAGATTTCAGAGAATTTTTTTTTCATTTCAAAAAAATAATTTTATTGATTATGCCATTACAGTTGTTCTATTTCCCCCTTCATTCCCCTCCACCCTGCACACTCCTCCCCCACCATTCCCCCCTTTAGTTTATGACCACGTGTCTCAAGTTCTTTAGATTCTATATTTCCATACTATTCTTGCCCTCCCCTTATCTATTTTCTATCTACTGTCTATGCTACATATTCTCTGTACTTTCTCCTCCTCCCACTCCCCTGTTGCTAACCCTCCATGTGATCTCCATTTCTATGGTTCTGCTCCTGATCTAGCTGTCCTCTTAATTTGCCTTTGTTTTAAGTGTGGTTGTTGATAACTGTGAGTTTGCTGTCCTTTCATTGTTCATCTTTTTTATCTTCTTTTTCTTAGGTAAGTCCTTTAACATTTCATATAATAAGGGCTTGGTGATGATGAACTCCTTGAATTTGGTCTTATCTGAGAAGCACTTTATCTGTCCTTCCATTCTAAATGAAAGCTTTGCTAGCTAGATCAATCTTGGTTGTAGGTCTTTGGATTTCATGACTTGGAATACTTCTTTCCAGCCCCTTCTTGCCTGTAAGGTCTCTTTTGAGAAATCTGCTGACAGTCTGATGGGAACCCCTTTGTAGGTGACTGTCCCCTTATCTCTTGCTGCTTCTAGAATTCTCTCCTTCATTTTAATCTTGGCTATTATAATGATGATGTGCCTTGGTGTGTTCCTTCTTGGGTCCAACTTCTTTGGGACTCTCTGAGCTTCCTGGAAGTCTATTTCCTTTGCCAGATTGGGGAAGTTCTCCTTTATTATTTGTTCAAATAAGTTTTCCACTTGTGGCTGTTCCTTTTCCCCTTCTGGTACCCCTATAATTTGGATGTTGGAGCGTTTAAAGATGTCCCGAAGGTTCCTAAGCCTCTCCTCATTTTTTTAAATTTTTGTTTCTTCATATTTTTCTGTTTGGTCATTTTTTTTCCTCCTTCTGGTCCACTCCTTTGATTTGAGTCCCAGTTTCCTTTCCATTACTATTGGTTTCCTGTGTATTTTCATTCATTTCAATTAGTTTAGCTTCCATATGTTCCTCTAATTTGTGGCTAAAATCAACCAGTCTGTGAGCATCCTGATCACCAGTGTTTTGAACTGTGCATCTGAAAGTTTTGCTATTTCTTCATTGCTTAGATTTATTGGCTCTGGGGCTGTGAGTTGTTCTTGAGCCATGTTTTGATCTCTTCATGCCTGTTAAGTATGAGGAGCGGACCCTTAGTTGTTCACTGGGGGGAGGGGGGACCACCCGGGTGACTGGTTTGTGACACTGTGTGTGAGGGCGTGGTCAGAGAGAGGCCACCCAGGTCTCTGGTTTATGAAGCTGTATGTGGGGGTGGGGTTAGAGAGGGACAATGGTGGTCCCCTCTGCCTCTTTCTGCCACTGGGGCCTGCACGGTCCGTCGCACCGCTAGCTCCTTCACCGGTTTATCTGCGTGCTAATGTGTGACTTCGATCAGCCCTCAGTGGGTCCACCACCTTGTGCCCTCAGTGGGTCTGCCCACTTCTCCACACCTGGGATCCGCCCACGGCTGCTGGCACACCTGGGTCATGTGCCCGGGTTGGTCTGGTGGATCTTTCTTGCCTGACCCCGCTCTGCTGCTGGCTCTGCCCCTCTTGCTGGTTTGGCTGAAGGGTTCGTTGTTGTCAGACTTCCATGTAGTTCAATTTTCTGTGGTTTGGCTGCATTTTTGTTGCTAAAACTTTGTTGTTTTTAAACCTAGTTTTGCTAGAAGGTGCAGTGCTTCCACCTACGCCTCTATCTTGGCCGATTTCAGAGAATTTTTATTAGTGTAGAATTTAAGATAATATTAAATGTCATTAATGATGAAAGACTAAAAGTAAGCCTGCTGGTCACCAATGTGGAACAGACCTCAAAGTGTTAGTATGGGTGGCAACACCCTGACTTCACCTTTGGCACCTGTGACCTTGGCACCTGGTTTTACATTCAGATCACTGTACCAATGTGAGAGAAGTTGTCCTAGTCCATAGTCTATTCTAAAAAGCTATGCTACTTATTTAGAGAAAAGACCTTGTTATTATACACTGCCTCTCTTTTATGGAAATTCACTAGACTCAAATCCCATATTTCTTTGGAAGAAGTTCTTAGGTTTGCATTCCCAATAGTTTTGAAATGTAATATCCAATAGTGGCTTTTAATAGATAAACGTGGATGCCAGGCATTCGGTTGAAACACTGAGCATGACTTACTTCAGTTTGTGAATATGTATGATATCAGACTCAAATTTTTAAAGGTTTTATTCATTTATTTTTAGAGAGAGGGAAAGGGAAAGAGAAAGAGAGGGAAAGAAACATCAATGCCTATCATGTCCTTCACCAGGGACCTGGCCTGCAACTCAGGCAGGTGCCCTGACTTGGAATAGGACTGTCAGCCCTTTGGTTCACAGGCCAGCACTCAATCCACTGAGCCACACCACCTTGGGCCAGATTCAGTTTTAAATCTCCAAACATTAGTAATCTTTTGATATAACTAATATCCTGCCCTGAATTCTCCAATTATTGCTGTAAATTGGGTCCCTTAAATGAATTGTCTTTATCCATTTTGGCTGCACCTACATCAATTTGAAATAAAAGCTCAATTCCATGAAAAATTTCAGAAAACAAACATTAAGTAATTTTCAAAATGATTGATTTTTACTTTTATTATTTTATGTCGGTGCTATAAATATAGACTAAGTATTTATCAGACGAGCTTGCCAAGTGTTTTATACTCTATTCTTATTATAAGCATTTATAAACATTTATGAATTACAATGAGATAGTTTCAATTCCATAGGGACCTTTCAGGACCCTACATTAGTTCCCCTACTAGGGGCTATAAGTATCTATAGTGACACTATGTTAACTTACTGGCCTCTCTCCAAACTAGAAAGTAATGTCCTTAAAGGCAGGAGTCAAAACTTATTTCAGTTTATATTGCCATATTTAATTCTATGCTTGGTACTTAGTAGTCCATTAGAAAACATTTGTTGATTAATTGAATAAATGAATAAGTTAACAGTTATTTTTATGCTCTTCAGAAGTAACCAATTGCCAGTTTGGAAATTTAGTTTTGTAACCCTGAGAAAATGTCTCAGTCTGTAAGCCTCAGTTTGGCCATTCGAGGGCTGTGAGAATTAAGTGGAATGAGGCATGTATCACGCTCAGTGCAGCTTCTACAGCCTCTGATAGGTATGGTTACAATTCAGCAAAAATCATTTCATTTCTTGAGTTTGGCCATGTCTTTTTTTCAAGTCATCTTTTTTATCTTTTAGGTGAAGTAAAAACTACCCATTTTAAACTACAAAATAGCAACAACAAAATCTTTTGAAGTAGCAGTAGAGAAACCGTGTAAGGTCTTAAAGCCAGAGAGCGCATTGTTGCTGAATATAAATTAAGAATTATAAAGTGCATGTTGAGCAGAAGTGCTCTAGAGGGAGAAAAAAGTCTTCAAGGGATATATATCCCCCCCCCACTGAATTAAAGTCCATTAAGACTTTTATTTTCTGGTTTCCTTTTGTTGTGACAGCATTCACACTATGTGGTTCACTGGAGATATGAATAGTGAATGACTAATTATTTTAGTTATTAAATATTGCTAACATTTTTCATCTTATCACCAGGGGCATCTCACTCCAAACTTTCACAAAACACAAACTGCAAGTGTAATTTCTATTTGCATGTATTTATTCTTTCTGAAGTACCCATGATACAAAAGTTCTCTTTGTGGGCCATGTGAATGCCTGACAGAACACTGTCCTCTGTGAGAATGTGGACATGGGACAATTGGAATAAATAAATTAGGTTTATGTTGTGCTCATTTTCAGGAAAATATGAGGTACCCACAAAGGATTGCCTTTTCATTTTTGTATCATTCTTTTCATTTTATAAAGGTTAGGAATTCATAAGATTCTTCTTTAAAGTAAAACAGTAATTGAGACATGTTTAATACTAGCAATTTAGACAAAGTCTTTTTATTTGCATATATTGGTATAAGAATTATTTAGAGATTGAAGACTTCTTTTTTCAAGTTTTGATATTGACTTATAAAATAAATTTCTTCCATAAAAAGTGATCTTGTAAGTTCTCAATAGTAATTGACTTAAAAACCAGTAAGTATTCTCACTGTACTTTTTTTTGAGTATTTGTATAAAAAGGACCATTCCAAGTGTGAGGTTTTTTTTTTTCCTCTAGAGATTTTGAAAGCTACAGTAGTCATTCAGAGTTCAGACAAGCTACCTGCAGAATTGTATTTGAAGTGTTTTCACAGGTGGCTTTAATACCCTTCTCCACCATTCAAGGGCACTTTTGTTATCTCTGGGGAGTAAAAAAGATGGTCAGTTTTGGGGTTTTTTTTGTGATATATACCTTGGGTTTTATTAAATATAATGTCATCACCAAACAATGCCACATAATTATGATGATGTTCTAAAAATGCTTAAACATTCAAGTTCGTATTCTGTTGCAGTCTACTAGCAGAGGCATGACAGTATCATGAGACCAACGGTGAATTGTCTTTATCTACGATTTACTCCCTGCTTTGTATGCAGTAGTTAAAACTATACAGAACATGGCTGGTGTAGCTCAGTGGACTGAGTGCGGGCTGTGAACCGAAAGGTGACCAGTTCAATTCCCAGTCAGGGCACATGCCTTGGTTATGGGCCAGGTTCCCAGTGGGGGCCATGTGAGAGTCAACCACACATTGATATTTCTCTCCCTCTATTCCCCTCTTTCTAAAAGTAAATACAATCTTCTTTAAAAGTTTATAAAAGAAATAAATCTATAGAAAGCTAAGAATAAGATTGTATTTTTAAATCCAGGTAAGTTGTACTTTATCATTTCCACATGATATCTCCATAGTCTATTTTTCTTCACTCACCACATACTGACTCATATTGTTATGCTATATTGATTTAGGATATTGCCAGCAGTGTTGCAAGAACTCTGGTTTTAAAGATCAGTGCCTACAAACCACATTTCCTGACCCAGGATCATATAGGGGAATGTACACAGCTCAGGGAGGATTTTTTTCCCTCACATCAAAGCTGTTAAGGAAATAATCAAGAACTATTTCCATGATGCATGTCAGCTTGTGAAAACTGGGAAGATATAACCCCAGCTTTAGTCCCTTTGGTCTCAGATATTTAACTTGAAAGCACACCATGAAAGAGTTGGGACTTGATCTTTAAAATTACAATGAGTTATAATTAGATTTGAAAGTGTAAATGAGCACAAAAGGGAAGGTTTTGTGAGAATGTCTCTACATGACTAGTGTCAAGAAAAGGTTTCGTAAGTGTTTTACGAATCTGTGTTATTTTCTTCCCTTTCTGTAGCTGGGAGCTTTCTTTCAAGAACAATTACATTGTTAACATTACTTTAAATCAATATTAGATTTAACTGCTTGTGATATGAAGGTTGCTCACCTAATTAAGAAACCACCATTCCTATCAAAATAATGGCTAATGGCTTAAATAATGTCCTTTACTTTGAATTTTTTACCAGGGAAAATGTGAACAGAGCCTTTGAAAGAGTAGGTTGGTTCCTCATGAGTTGATTTTTGGCCTCAACACCCTCAAAGCCATGCCATGGTAACCCTTGGTCGTATTGTCATCCACGGTACACTCATTCCATTTCCTAAAGGGTAGCATTACTCAGGTGGTAGACTTCAACCAAACATGGGCCTGGAGCAATATTGACACCTCAGAACACTTACTGAATGAATAAGTCAACCAGAAAGCATTTATGAAGAAGGATATAATAAGAGAGAAACAGATATAGCCAGGATGTTGTGATTGAAAGGTGCCAAGAAATGAGTGCACCCCTGTGTGGTCTGAACCTGCTCTTGATGGGAACGGAATTTTTCAAATGTAGGGGGATTCATTTAAGTGTTGGTAGAAGAGACTGGCATAAAGAAATGTATCCAAAAATTGCAGAGTCAAAATATTCATCATACGTTCATGACTTTGTATATTATTTGACCTATGCCCAATTCAATAAATGTTAGCTATTGAAAAGAATACATTAAAGTTGTTTTAGCCTGTTACTGGAAATGTGGCAGATATGGTTTTATAAACCACGTTTTATTATCCAGAAAATAGGAGCTCACTAATGACTTATAAACAGGGCAGAGGCAAAAATCAAAGCCATATATTAAAGCAATTAATTTCCTGTGATATGCAGTCCTCATTGGATTAGATAATAAATGAAACCAGGTGGTGAGTTAGCAGCTATAGCCTTCCTTTAAGTATGAAAGTGATAAGGAGGAAATGGAAGAATAGTGATTGGTCCAGAGACTGAAGATCACAAGCAGAATAGAAGTATAGTCAGAAGTGTTTCAAGACATTCTAGCTGGAGTAAAAAGATATTTGTAATTTTTATTGATAAATATGATAGATAAAAAAGAAAGCAGTATTTTAAGGAGAAAATGAGATTAAATTAGAACAAATTCAGTTAAATATGATTTCAAAATATCTAAGTGCAGTCATTCATAGAATGATAGAAATTGTTTGACTCCCTTCCTGAACATGGAGACTGAGAGAACTAAGTCATAACATAGCTAGTGAAGGAATAATATTCTCCAGATCTATCCAGGAACCAGAGTACCAGACTGGCAGGAAGCTATCTCTTGCCCAGAGTTATAGTTTCATCAAACGAAGGATTATATAGCACTAAATGAGGCTGGAGGCAGAGGGCAGGTTGGGGCTAACATTCCTTTGCATAGATCAACAACACCATGAGGAAGACCTGAGGAGATCTGGCCAATCTGTACCATATGGGGCAGTGAAGAAGGAACTGGGACTTCAAACAATCACTATGACAATTTTGTCTTTACCTGTCCTTGACTGAACCAGAGCTGAATGTTCTGTATTCATGTTTCTCTAAGACTAGACTACGATCTACTATAGCTAAATGCTGTAGCTTGTCTGGCCTCACACCTGTCTTTTCTACCCAGCCTTCTGCCTCTATTCGCTCCCCAACTCCAAGCCATCTTTACCATTGAGTCAAGGAAACTCAGAGCATTCAGGAAAATTTTAGTGTCAGGAGTATTATCAGTTATATTACAGACTGTCTATCACATCAGATTTCCATGCAGCTGTGATCATTATTGAGTTGAAGTATCTTATGAATTTCCAGCACAGCAGGATTTTCTGAACATAAAGCAACAAGATTGAAATGTAAGAACCTTATACTCAGTAAAAGTAGTAAGAAAAATAAAATAAAACCATCGCATAAAGTTAAAAAAAACAAAAAGCAAAATACTCACAATAGAATCAACTACCCAAATGTTTAGAGTAAACCATACAAAAATATCACCAGTTCGTTATGAAAATATTTACATTTTTATGCATGGGCCTTTGAGGCAGCTGGGTGGCTGGTCTTGGTTTCAGGTGAAGGTTGAGTTCATGTACATTCTGCATGCCTCCTTCCTCAGGAATCCATGACTGAGCCATCCTGCTTTTCACAGAGTGAAGGACAGGATCACATGCAAAATGTGTGATCACAGTCCCTCACATCCCGTTGACCAAAGCAAGTCACATGGCCAAGCCCAAAATCACTGGGGTAGATGGATATTTGCTAAACAAAATGCAATGTACCACGACAGTCTAGTTGAACATACTCTTTAAATATGTTAAATGCTTGCCTTTGCTGGAATTCTGTCAGAGTGTGTTTCTGAGAATGGACAGTTCACCGCTGACAGCCTTCCAACAAAACCAGCTATCAGGAGGCTGATGAGCAGCAGCCATGGGTATGAGGGCACCTGATCTGAAGTTTTCAATCTGAGACCTAAAAAAAAATTTTTGCCTTTAATGGAAGGAGGAGGACATTATATTAAGCAGGAATGAGATGTGAGAATAGACTGACATAATCAAATGAGATGCAAATAAGCCTTCTCTGGCCAGGTAGTTAGTGTCATATCAATATGCCTGGTTGCAGGTTCAATCTCAGGTGAAAGCACATACAAAGCAAGCAATTAATGGATCAAAAGGGAAATGACAAACCGGTGTTTCTCTGTCCCTCTGTCCCTCTCTCCCTATTCCTTTCTCTTTCTAAAATCAATAAATGTAAAAAGGGAGTAAATATACCTGGCAGATCCATTGATGTAAATGTCTCATAAACTATGGATAATACTTAACTTACATCTCTGTACCTGTAGTCCAAACAAAGCAAGAATCCCCCAATATTTATTTATTATAATATATGAATCCGATATTATTTAAAGGCATTGCATTAATTTGTTAAGGATTAAATTGTCATGTTTCCAGGCCTTAGAATTTTAAACATAAAAAGGTAGAAATTAATAAAAACCAATTGAGTAACTAAAAATGACAAACTGTGAAAATCTCTAAGAAGTAAATTTTTAGGGTGCTCTTAAACCAGATAAGAGGGAGCCTGACTTTGTAAGGCAAATCAAGGATGGTTCTGGAGGAAAGATTCAGAGCTGAGGTCTAAAAGATAAATAAATAGATGTTTCCAAGGCAAAGCGGCGTGACAGAAGAACTAGGCTCTAAATTAAGAAGAAAAATAAGTTTCAAAAACCAAAGGAGGTGATTTTGTGAGGAGGCCGGAGAGGCAAACCTGAGTCAGGTGGTGCTGAGCCTGTTGGCCATGAAGATAGTGTCAAGATGTTTTGTTTCATCCTAAAAAAAAGGGACCATTTTAAGAGGAAAGATAGGGCCACTAATTATTAGCTCTAGATCAAGTTCATTTTTATTTTAAACTGCCTTGGTTCCGTAAGTTGATTTTTGGTGGAGGAAGTTAAATGCATGCCCACTGTTACCTTATAAATTTTTTAAATGTATCTAAATGAAGAAAATTTGAAAGAAGTGCATTGTTATTTGGTATCTTATGTTTACCTTTTAAAACATTTCCTAAAAGAGCTTGTGGTACATATTCTTGAGGCAATTATTTCTTATGATCTTTAGTAGCCATGTTAATACATTATCTGTAGAAACTGAATTATACTGTCCAGGCATTATATTAAGTCAGTGATATATGGCATAAGGAACTTGTCTATGAGAGGATCAACTCACTGTGCTCTCAAAACATACCAGTCACTTCAAGTGTTCAAAAGCAGGGTGGGGAGAAGGAAAAAGAGGAGCACACAGTCTTCTCAGTGGTGCCATGGAGAATTTGACCTGCCTTTTTCCTAGTTTCTTTTAAAGATACCTTAGCATCCAGTTAAATCCACTAAAAAAGTTACTGAGTCATTATGAGTGAAAAAAATAAAAAATCAGACTACTTTATAGTACTCCCTGATGCTAAATCATATTTGGGAGATTTTGTAAATTACACTGTTACAAAATAAATCAGATTAGTTGCTTTCAAAGACATTAAGAAAAAGGATTTTGGAAACCATGTCAGAGAAAAAAAAATCTTTGTGTATTTGAAAACAAATTACTTAATGTTTGTGTGTAATGATAATAATAGCCTTAGTATTTCCTGACATAATGTGATTGCCATTGTTATGAAGAAAATTATGTGGATCTGAATAATTTCTTGGTAATTATGTATTTAAGAAAAATGACTAAATCAAAATATCCCGATATTAGTCATTTACTATTTTGATCCACATAGACTCATTGAAATTCCCTGTGTTTGCAAGCTTAGAACATCTTTCATACGCATCTGAAATTACCTACTGTAGTAATTAATTACATTCTCACCGTCATTAAATCAAAACATACTATGTTTGACACACTGTAAGAATGAAAATCAAAAGTCAAAATGTACTGAGTAATAATGAAAATATTCTAAATCTCAAGATGATACTGTCTTGATATAAATTTATATTTATTCAGCTATGTTCATTATGCCCACATTGTTATTGCATAGGAACATATTACTTTCGATAAGTACCACCATGGCAGGACTTCTTGTCTCTCACAGTCCCATTGTCTAGAAAGATTGCCAGGCTCAGAGTGCCAGTATATCACTAATATTACTATGTGCGTACAAAATAAGTGACCATTCCAGTAGTATTGCCTCATACTAATATTTATGGAGTTGTACACATGTCAGATTTAGTAAATAAAAGGACATCACAAAGTTGAAATCATGCCTTTCACATTTTGGAAACAGCATCATATTTAAATAAGTCACATACTATTCCAATTGTATTTGGAAAGAAGCCTAATATATGAACAAACAAATTAATTAGTTCATTTAATAGATGTCATAAATCATGTCCTTCCTTGGGGCTATAAAATTTGGCAAACATCCCCAGAGTCCCATTTAGCTGGTGACTAATGTCACTAGTGTTGGTGTTTGCGTTTAACTAGAAAAAATGATATTGTACACATAATCCTTTAAGTTACATAAAGTAGTTATTTAACTTCTTTAAACCTTATTTCCACATAAGAATAATGAGACCATTTCACTGGATTGGTGGTTGCATTTAATGAAAAATGAAAACACTTAGTGAAATGTCAGGCACATAGACATCAGTTAAGATTTCCTCCTCCTCATTCTTGCTTTCAGGGTGATGGCAAACAAACCAAACTTTGCCTCTGGTTTGGTCCAGTGCTTGTATCCTCATCATTTGCGAACTTTACAATATCAATGGCTGGACTCATGAAGTAATTCTGGTGTCATCTATGACACTGTAAAATTTGAAAATAAAGTTTTTATAGAACTGCCATGCTAGTAGGATTTTTTCAATCTCCCCAAATAAGTACAAGTGTGAACAAAAGTACATTTAAAGTTGTTCCTATGGAAAATAATATAAAATCAATAAATAATAATGCAAGTATAAATTCTGTGTTCATATACTCACAACTATAAACCTACTTTTGCCCAATTATGCGTGCACATATATTATAAAGTTCTTGCAAAAATACTGTGGGATATTTTTAAAAAGACTTTTTCAATTTATGTCACTTCATAATGATACATATCTACTTTTATCCCCTTGAGTTTAAGACAAAATTTACAAAATCTTGACATATAAGTTAAATTCTAGTTTGTCATTCTACTCAAATAGTGTAACATGTTGACCTCCACATATAACATGATCATGACAATATCTACAAATAAAAATATTTTAAGGCACATTACGTTTTCTCATGTAAGTACCTACATAGAGAGGTATAGGGTCCACTTGACTATAAACCTGAAGTCTTGCGCTCCAGACCCAGCACCTCCATTTAGTACACCATGTTCTCCTGTATAGCTCTATCAGAAAGGTTAGATAGTTCTATTTTTCTGTGACCTTTGTCTGCCCCATCTGACCCAATGTGAGGCCTATAAGTACACAGCCACACCTTTCTCACCATGGGCTGTCATCTCAAGAAACAGACATGAATGGCTATAAATGAGTATTCATAATTGGTGGGTTTTACATTGAAAACTTGCTAACAATTTAACCACATTCTGAGTTAAATAAATATTTAGAGGCCTGCCGAACCATATAGAAAATTACCTATGTAGCTATGATTTTTGCAGTCACCAAAAATATTACTCAAAAATTTCAGTTTTGTTCAACAATAGGGTAAGCTATTGTATAACTCAAATTTAATGTGAGGGGGAACCCAACAGAAACTGGAATTTATTTGTAAAAAAATATGCATTGATTCTTACATGTTTAAACTTTAGTAGCTTCAAAGTGCTCATCATTTGGCACAGTACACCTATCAGGATATTTTTCCACTGCACGAAACAGTTTTTTTTTTTTATTTTTTTTTTAAATAAGATTTTATTCATCCATCTTTAGAGGGGAAGGGAAGGAGAGAGGGAGAGAAATATCAGTGTATGGTTGCCTCTCGTGTGTCCCCTGCTGGGAACTGGCCTGCAACCCAGGCATGTGCCCTGACTGGGAACTGAACCACGATACTCTGGTTCTCAGGCCCACGCTCAATCCACTGAGCTACACCAGTCAGGACTTGCACAGAACAGTTTTTGAACTCATCAATTGTGATGGCTTTCAGTGCTTCTGATATTTTTCTTATTATTGCTATTGTTATTATTGTTATTATTATTGTTATTTCACCTCTTCCACATTAGCCTAAATGTTTCCCTTTGAGGACTTTTTTTATCCAAGGTAACAAAAAAAAGTTGCTCAGGGTGAGACCAGGTGAATAGGGAGAGTGGGACACAGGGTTCATGTCATTTTTATGACATGACATGTCATGTCAAAAACTGCTGAACACTCAGCACAGTGTGCGCAGGTTACCATAAGTCACCCATCATGATACAAGCAAACATGTTGACAGAGTCTTTCAAAAAAATTTACCAAAGGTGAATGCAGCCTCTCACAACATCACCAGCTGGTACTCTGATACAAATGGGTTCCTAGAATGCTCACCTTGTGGAGGAATCCTGTGCTATAAGGCATTTGCCCTCCATTAGATAATTCATTTTATTTTTTGGCTCCCCCATCATATATTTTGCAGTGTAGTTGGTATAAGAATACATACATAGCCTATAACTGTAGATCATATGAGGATTCATTTATTTTAAAAAATCTAGAGACATATTATTATTATAAATGATGGCTCAACATCAGGGTGTGTTAACTGCAATAGGAAGTAACATGGAATATAAGCTAAGAGACCGAGAAGTAGGGAAGAGATAGTGCTTTACATTCAGCCAATCCAGGAAAAAAAAGGAAAATCTTTCATTATGATAGATGATTATATTTCTTCACTACCATATTCAGGAATTTTTTTTTGAAATTCTTCAACATTTATTCTTTTCCAATCTTATACTTTTGGGGACCAATGTGTTTGTAGGTTCTATTTTCACCTATTTTGTGAAGCTTCTTCCCCAAAACAAATCTGACTAACATCATTTTTACTTCCTCTCTGATCACAAAAAAATGTATGTGTGGCTACTGCAAACAGGAACATGAGTTAAATATATTTTCAACTACAAGGGACATAAAACACAGCCATTCCCATTTTATCAGTATAAGTAATGGCCCCTGTAGTTGTGAATCCTGGCTCAGGATACTCATATAATAAGCATTGTTCATATAATAAATATTCATTTAACTAATATTTATTGATTTTAGTTTAATAATGACAAGTCAAAAATTCATCTGCTCATAACAGCTCACAGTCAGTGAAAGACAGAGGCCGCAAACCCATAAGCAAATGAACACATAAAATATTTGGGTAAGAATACATACTATGAAGAAAAGAAAGTGTGACACAGAGTGGTGTATAGATGGGTTTATGCAGAAGTGTCATTTGAGACCTGAATGTTACAAGGAACAAGCCATGCCTGAGTGTTGCAGGCTGCATGAACAACAAATGGGAAAGTTCTGAGGTTGATGTGAACTTGCAGTTCAAGCCAATGAGACTGAATTATTGTTAATGCAAGTCGAGAAGGAAGATAAGATGAACTCTATCTATCCCACTTGGCTGTGAATTTGTTCACTTTTGTCTTACTCTTAGGACTCAGCAGTAGCCAGTCAGTAAATGTGATGAATGAATGAATAAATGAAGAAATCCCTATTAATCCTGGTACTATAAAATATATGAGCAAGGTGGGAAGTGTTAGGTAATAAGTAACTTATAAAATTTCCAATTGCTAATATTTTGTACAATATTTTAATTTCTTTTAAAAAATATGCTCTATATGAAATAAACATATTTTGATTTAGTTCTATGACATTCTTCTTTGGGCTGTGACAAAGAGTCCTTGGGATATGTTCTAAATTGTGGTGACTTTTAACTGTCCCAACTGATGACAGCTCCAGGATTTCAGCACCCCTTGAATAATTAAGCTTCTAGTAATAGCCTGGCTCTATTTTGAATATTTTGTTTAAGAAAATAGGTTTCTCTAGAAAGAGTGCATCACTTATTTGAAAACTCAGGGGAAATATCAAAGGATACTTTGGTGAATGGAAGTTGACATTGAGAAGGACTGCCGTACCAGCAGCTCATTAGTCTTTTAAAACCGTGGTTATCTGAAATAACACTTGCTCCAATAAATGAGGCTGGCTGAATAAATAAGAAATAGCTGTCAAGGATGTTACGAAAAAGCTGTTGTGCTGTGCGTCTCACATGTCCTTTCAAATTTTCTGTAAAATTTTAAAGAAGTAACTCCTGTACTCACCCTTCAAAAGATTCCAAGAGGCATGATAGGACACTCCATCTTTACCAACCACTGCCTGCTAAAAAGAATCTGCAGGTAATTTTGTCACATTCCTGTTAAAGTAATATTTATAACAGTAAATTATTTTCCTTTTTTTCTTTGATACTGCCTCTTGATGGTGGCTAGATATATAGGGCAAAATTCAAAATCTGTTTAAGTAGTTTTCTTTCCATGTGCTATTCCATGTATGAGATTTCTACTACTCTTAAATTATGTTGGATCCAAGTTCATTGTATAGTCTTCTTTTGAAATTTTTCATTGCCTAAAGTGGTAAACTACATTTTACTTCATGAGATTAAGATATCAGTGCTAAGGAAGAGACATTGTCATTTAGCCAGTTGAACTAAAGCATAAAATTAAATGGACCTCATTAGGTGGATATTCAAAGTATGTGTTTTCTTTGATGATAACCTAAAACAATCAGGTATTTTTTATTGTATTTTTTCCATTACCACTTATTCTCTTTGGCTCCACAATCATACTGTTATCTGTGCCTAATGAGCCTTTTTCTTTTTTAGTCTGGTCCCTCCATCCCTTAAGTCTGACCCCCAACCATAGCTGTCATCCTGTTCTCTACCTATGATTCTGTCACTGTTTTGCTTGTTAGTTCAGTTTGTTCATTAGATTCCACTTATGACCAAAATCACCTATCTGTCTTTCTCTAACTGGCTTGCAATTGCCAAGATGTGAAAGCAGTTCAAGTGTCCATCAGTAGATGAGTGGATAAAACAACTATGGGACATACACACAATGAAATACATCTTGGCTGTAAAAAAGAAAACAAAAATTACCCTTTGCTACAGCATGGATAGACCTGGAGAACATTTTGTCAAGATAATTTATTTTATTCTTTGGATACAGAGTTCCCTAACATTTTCTCAAGTCTCCTTCAATGTTTGATATTGTAAAATCTTGAAGTATGTTTATATTTTAAATATCATTTGAAGCATCTGGTCACCTCTGACACATGGTTATTCACTCACCAAGCCATGAGTTCATTCAAGCACTCCTTGGGTTCCTATATGGGTCAGACACCGTTCAAAGCAATTACATACAGTCTTGTGAACTTTGTTCCTAGGGAAAAACAAATAGTGCCTAAGTAAACAGAGAATATATATTATGATTTCCTGTAGGGTTGTTGAAGAAAATTTAAAAAAAATTATTAGTTAGAGAGTACCTAGGGAATAGGAGCATAAATTTAGTTTGAAAAGTCTGGGAGAAGAGTCCAGCAGGTATAAGAAAAAGCCAATGAGGTAGGAACAAGGACAATGTGGTAAAAGAGAAACAAGAAAGATGAAGTTTGGTAGGTATGCAGAAACCAGATGTTTTCAGGAGAAGATAGCCCCTACTAAGGAGTTTGGATTAAATTCCTGGTGTGATGAGAAATAACCAGGAGTTTAAATGTTTTTCAAAGATTACTTCAATAGAATAACAGCAAAATCAAAGATAGCACCAAAATCCATATTTACAGGGGAGGGCCAAAGTAGGTTTATAGTTGTGAGTATGTAAAAGACAGAGTTTATTCTTATATTGTTATTTATCAATTATTATATTATTTATATGTATTATTTGTCATAGTATTGTTATTATTTCTTATCCTTATTTATGATTTACATTTTATGTAATGAACTTTTCCCCACCCCTGTATACTATCCTTTTTTCAATACATACATGACAGAGTTTAATTTATAAATTAGACACAGGAAGAGAGTAACAGCAATGCAATAATAACTAATAATTAAATGGAACAATTATAAGAATATATCATAATGGTTATGTGAATGTGGTCTCTCTCTCAAAATATGTTGTACTGAACTCACCCTTCTTCCTGTAATGATGTGAGATGGTAAGCCACCTACATGATGAGATGAAGTGAAGTGAGTGACATAGGCACAGTGACATAGTGTTAGGCCATCATGGACCTTCTGACCCGACACCAAGAGCAGGATTCTCTCTGCTTAGGGTGATCCTGGATCATGGAGACATCATGATGTTGATGTTTGCATGTCAGAAGCAGACAGTGTTGATTGTTGGGAATCCTTCATAGTTGAAGGAGTTTTTTTTACCAAAACGTTTTTGAAGAAAAAAAAAGGTTTTGAAGAACACTGTAATCAGAAGTTTCTCTCTCTCTCCCCTTCTCTCTTCTTCTGTTTTTCTCTCATTCTCGTCATCAAAGTGTTTCTTCAGAGGTGGCAGTCTTTCAGTGGTTATCCATGCGACCTTATTTCAGCATTCTATCTGAAGATTATATTTCATAATTTTTATAAAATAAGATTACTTGAACACAAACACTGCAATACCATAGCAGTTGATCTGGTGACCTAGATGGTTACTCAGTGACTAATAGGTGGTGATAGGTAGGTAGCAATAAGTGCATGGAAACACTAAACAAAGGGAAAGTTCATGTCCCAGACAGAACAAAACAGGACACTGAGATTTCATTATACCATTCAGAATGGTGTGCAACTTAAAACTTATAAATTGTTTATTTCTGGAATTTTCCATTTAATTTTTTCAGACCATGGTTGACCAGGGGTAACTGAAACTGTAGAAAGTGAAAGTGTGGATAATGGGGGGAAACTGTAGGCTGATGGAAGATGTGAGAAGTGATACATATAGGGCTTTCATTGAAGTTTTGGCAGGACTTGATTGAAAATAGAATGTCTACATTACAATTGTTTATACTAATTTTGAGCTTAAAAGATGAGAGTTTAGCCAGAAGTTTAAATTTTAGATTTATGAACAAATAGAAGGTAGTTGAAACCATTGGACTAAAATAGATCCTAAAGGTCTGGAGTGGAGATAGAAAAGGTGAAAGTTTCTGTGACAGAGACTTGAAGCACTCAGAAAGAGTGAGAACAAAGAAAGCATTTGAGATAGAGCAGCAGATATGAAGAAGAAAAGATGGAGGTGTGAAAGAAGGTAGAAAAGTGTTTAAGGAGGGATTGATCAACTACGATGTGTAATGTATGAAAGGACTGGGCTACAGATAATAACTAGGGAATTATACAAGTCCAGAAGTCTAACACGTTTGTCCTATAGCCCAAATGTGATTGAAGAAACAGCATGATCAAAAAACTTTATTTGAGAAGGATTATGAAGATCAACAACAGAGAACAATGTTCTCAAATCCTTCCTTACACCAAAGTACCATTAAACCCAGCCAAATAGCCCTGGCTGGTGTGGCTCAGTGAACTGAGTGCCAGCCTGCATAACAAAGGGTCACTGATTCGATTCCCAGTCAGGGAACATGCCTGGGTTGTGGGCCAGGTCCCCGGTGGTGGGCACGTGAAAGGCAACCATGCACTGATGTTTTTCTCCCTGTCTCCCTAAAAATAAATAAATAAAATCTTTATAAATAAATAAAAATAAATTAATAAATAAGCAAATTTAACCAATAAACAGCCTGTGGTGTTACTGCCCTTAATTTTTCCACATCAGAATGCCAAATATGGGTGTTTTACTCCTAAGAGTTTAATGGTGTAATAAAATGTCTGTTTGAGTTTGAAGTCAAACTCTGCCATATACTAGCTTTGTGCCTGAGTTGTTTTCTTGACTTCTAAGACTTGGGACTGGCTGAAAAGATTTGCAGACCTTAAACACAGAAAAGATGATAGAATGCACCCCAGTATCACTTATATAATTCAAAATAAAACCAATCTAAATACTAAGATAAATGAGGGTTTTCAACAAATTTTGATTGTTCTCATAATAGTCTTCTTTTCTTTCTTTAAAACTTAGTAGTTTACCTTGGTCTATGCCTGTGACAACTCAACATTATTTAACTCCGTATAAGTGTCAAGTTCATTAACTAAAATGGGTGATACAGTATACATTTATCATCTTTAGTATGATTCTTGCACATAATAAACATTCAACAAACATTTGCCTCGCTTGTTTTACTATTATTACTCTTATCATCATCAGTAATGTTCTCTTAGAGGCGCGTTGTGAGGATTAATGTATTTATGAAAACACTGAGCACAGTAAATAGCACAGAGCAGACAGTAACAATGTTTTTCTTCTTCATTTCCACATCGATGCCTTACTTTACCACAGTTCTGCACACTAGCACCTGCTGTGTATCACCACCGAGTTCAAATGAATAAAAGAAAAGAACTTATCAATTGTCTCAGAAGATGAGATAAAATATTAAAAGACAGTAAAAAATAAGATAGTTAAGTCAACCATTAATTTATTTTTTTCACATAATTTAAACAGGTAGAAAAACAGTTTACTAATGCAGATTGTTATCCTAATAAAATAAAGATTCAGCTACATCTGAAACCTGAAATTATAAAAAGTTGAAATATGATTTTTCACTTCTAAAAGGCTATGCATTTTATAAATCAGTTTAACATTATTACTACAATTAGTTTTTATTTGACTTAAATTAATAATATATAATTTTGTTTTAGGGATTACCTGCAAGTCGTGTGAGGTATAGAGTAGACGATATCCAGTCTCCTTATCCTGCCAGTATTTTTGATGTAGAAGAAGATTCTGGAAGAGTGATAACTCGAGTCAATCTTAATGAAGAACCTACAACCATTTTTAAGGTCAGTTCAGTGTTTTTCTTATATTACCTATTAGATGTTTATAACTTTTGATTGAGAATTTGGTTTAACAGATGACCACACTTTTTTTTTATCTTTTTCTCTTTAATCTTTTAAAATTATGAGCTATACATTTTGACATTCAGAATATACAGTTGGATAAAAAGAAAAAATCTTTCACTATTTCACATCTTGGAGATAACTAGAATTTACCATTTTACTCTTTATCTTTATGATGCTATTTTTTGCAAATACAAGTATACAAATGTATATTTTAAAGTACAATGATCATATTATTCATACTGCTTTTTAACTAAATATACTCACATGCTAATAAATACTATTGCTATTATTTTAGTGTTTGCATAATATTTTGTTGTATGAACATAATGTTCTATTTTTTTAATTTAATACTTTGCTCTTGGCTAATTAGGCTATTTCCATTATTTTGTTATAAAAATAATTATTTTCATGAAAATTGTTTTGCAGTTATCATTTACCACTTGCTAATATTTTTCCTTAAGGTCAGTAAATACAAGCAGGATTGTTGGATCAAGCTTATCTACTCATAATTTGTTATACTTCCAAAAAATTTTAAGTGATACTATGCTTCATTATTATCAAGAATAATCTAATTTATTAAGTGTTTAAGTGTTTCTATTTTCTATGGTTATTTAAAAAACAGCTGTCACTGTGAATAAAGCCTTTGGCTCCCCATTGGTGAATTACATCCATCAGTTAACCTTGTAAATATCAATGAGTACTATGTTTTACATAATGTTCTCACTGTTTGGAAATAAGTATTTTCTTTGTAATATTGTAACCTAAAGGTAAATCATGACTCTTAGCTTGCCCCTTGTTTATGGTTCCATGATCTAGATTGAATAAATTTAGGTTAGTAATCTGCAGCTTTCAAAATTATATTCCAGAGAAACACAGTTTTAAAAATATTTAACATTTCTTAAAAATAAACATTTTAATTCCTCTGATATAATAGAGGTTATCAAAAAGTGATGTCATAAAATTATTTTATGACAATAAAATAATATACAATAATCACATCTTAAGACTAAAACTTTTATTTAGTTTGCATTGTTGGAACAATTTATGCTATACATTGTGAATTTGGTTTTTATATGTCGTAATTGTTTTTAAGTAAATGTATTTCAAAGTGTGTTTAAATACATAGACTTCCAATTTCATTCTCCAGAGTAACTATTTCTGTCTTATAATCCTGCAGACAATTAATTCACTGGAAAAATTAACTTCCTGCTATAAGCAAGCTAATCAGTTTCTTGCTATTGATGTTACTGAATTTAACACTTTTTCAATAAGTATTAGTGCTTTGGAAGGCCCATGTTTTCACTGTAGGCACCAGTGAAATCACAAAAGAGAAGAGTGTATTATTGGAGAGATGTATTATAATATACTTATTTTGCTGGCAGTGTTCTCTATTACAGAGTTAGTAACCCAATTCCTTTCAGTCATTTCATCTAACAAATGAACACAAGAACATCTACGTGGCAGGGTTTTTGTGAAGATTAAATGATGATACATGTGGTGTACACTACTGCAGTGTCTGTCACCTGGTACGCAGTCCTAGAAGTCCAATGATTTAAAACGCATGTAGAAAAACGAGACGGTACTTTGTCATTAACCATCTTTAACATGAAGTTTTATTACTCTTAAAGTTGGTGGTCATTGCGTTTGATGACGGTGAGCCTGTGATGTCCAGCAGTGCCGTAGTGAAAATTCTTGTCTTACATCCCGGAGAGATCCCACGATTCACACAAGAGGAATACAGGTATTGATTCCTACCAGGTTTTGTCATTAATAAAGGGTTTTGCTTTGTTTTGGCCTCTAAAACTCAATGTGATATATAAATTTATCAAGGAATTGGTCTCCCAATTCTAGTCTAATCTTTTCTAAATTAACATAAGATTATATTTATCTTAAAACTTAGTACAGTTAAAATGACACTTTAGTATAAATAATATTGATAATTATCGATAAATAATATCGATACTCTGGTTCGCAGGCCCACACTCAATCCACTGAGCTATGCCAGCCAGGGCCATTAATGTACTTTTATCAGTATGTTAGAACTCACAGGACAAATGTTTCTCACAAACATTTGAAAGTGAACCACTATATATTGTATATTTACTACTTATTTATTCTGGATAGAGCATTAAAAAACAGCCAGTCATTGCATTCCAGAGGTTTTCAACCATGGGTGGAAACAAAGAACTACATGAAAAATACAATACACTGAACACACAATAATAGAAGCTCACAGTACTGAGGAAACATGTTGGAGACACACTTAACTGTATCTGAACATGATCAACGTAGTGTGAGCTGTATCCAGATGGAAGTAGAGATTGGCCACTGGACAAAAATGTGAAAAAATGTTACATGCCAGAGACTCAGTATGCACAGAAGTATACTCACAAATGAGGCATATGGAAGATGTATTGAATTCCAGAATATTTTAGTAATTAGCCTATCTGGAGACCAATCGGAAGCTACACAATGATACCAATTGGAGCTCAAGAAAAATGAAAATGTCACATAAGAGAACACTTTATCAAATTCTGGAATTTTGATGTTATTGATCTAATAATTTCTAAGAACTACCTATGAATTATAAGCTAGAGCAGGGGCCAAGGTACTGAAGGAGGAGGTACATTAGGCATCTGGGAACATTTACCACACTCAACCAGGTAGTCTTCTCTTTTTGTAAAAAGTTGACTTACAATATTCAAGTACTAAATTAAGTTACACAATATAAATTCTAGAAAATTCTACATAACACATATGTAAACCATTGACATGAAGTCATACTTAAAACAATATGAATTCATTTGTTTTAAAGACAATTTTCTTCATTATGTCTATTATTACTGATTCCCTTTTGTTGTTGTTGACATGGTAACCCCAATTTTTTGGATATCTAACATTCAGTTTTCTGCTATTGAAGGAATTACCTAAATATGGTCATTTGGGTTTTCTCAAGAACCAGGATGAATGTGAACTCACTTTTCTTTCTCCTGACTTATCTAGTAGATGCTCACAGAAAATGTTATTATTTAAGGTGGGTCAAAAAATCCCTCACAGTTTCAGCACAATAAAATTCCCACCTTTGTTCTCTAAAACGTCTCACCCCAAGTCCACTTATTCTTTGGAAGCCCCAAGAGAAGAAAAAAGTGGTGTGGTGAATAACACTTTCCCTTAAATAAACTTAATAAATCGTATCTCTTCTCTCCAGGCTTTTATCTGGAGCTCACGTCCTTGTTAATAGAAGAGTGTCTTGCATGTTAACTTTTCTAGCTAAAACACTGTGGCATTATGGCCAAGGTCAGGGAACTCATCAGGGCATTGCTCATTTAGCTTTCTTTTTTTAATTGTTGTTATTTAGTGCTGCCTTTTAAAAATAATTTTTTCAATGAATAATTTACTATTTCTTACCTTCTCTGCATAGAACTGCTAACTGCAGATGGATTATGTTGGAAAGTGAAAATAAAACATAAATGTAGACTGCAAATGTTACAAGCTATAAACTACCCCACTATAAGTTTAGTGGAAACCATCAAAAAGATTTTAGAAGTGACATTTACTATCTGGCAAAACATTTTCCAATGTACAAGTCCATTATTCTTTTTGTAAAATGAAAACATGTAGATGTTGAGCTATGGATAATTACTTGCTTATTGGGCCAGTAGAAACCAACAAACAAGAGACATTATAATAAATACTTTAATCTTTATTAAAGAAAAAATGCATTAGATCACCAGATGACAAATAATTAGGTTGGCTGACCAATGTAAAAGTAACAAAACAAAAGAACCCTCATTTCACATACTTACTTGTTTTATCTTTTCTCTTTTCATGTTTAAAAACATCCTTACTTCCTGTTAATGTTATATGAAAAATATATAATGTAGTTAGCAAAATTATTCAAGAATTTTTCAAAGACCACCCCTAAGTAAAATAATTTAGCATGTCAAGACTAGAAATTTCTCACATTATTTTTCTGTTTATAATTCATAATGAGATATTTTATACATATTGGAAAAATATTTAATTTTTTCTTTCCCCAAGCTGTTTCCTGATGGCTGTATTCAAGCAATTTCTCAGAGTAGGAGGGCATTCATCATGGGAAGGCAGTTTACCCACTATAGATTTACTTTCGTAATGGCCAGATTTGCAGTAATTCTTCAGATAAGTCTGCACTGATTCTCTTTGGTCTCTACTGCAGTTGTAATAGTTGAAACAGACTCATTTTGTTAATTTCATGACCACTTCAAACCAATCTTTATTTGAGTAATTTAATTATAGTAAATGGAGAATCAAGACATCATGTATTGGTTACTAGATGAACACCCACATTTGTAAGGGAATACTGAGCTCTTCTTAAAACTTTTGAAAAGTATAACTTTTCAGACTGTATAATGTCTATTTGTGCAATTGTAAACAACATTCATATTATTTAAAAACACGTACTCAACCCAGAATGTCAAAATTATAAACAAATTTTATTTTAAGGCATTATTCCTGTTTTATTTGGTTCTTTCATTTTCTCTGTTTGACAAATGAGGAAATACTAATAAATGTACTGTCTTACAGTTTACACACACAAATCATTTTTTTCTTCTCCCTTTTCCTGAAACAATTTTCTTAAAGAGTTAATGGCTTTGCCTTATACTTTGTTGTAATACCTTTTCCCTTCAAAAAATCACCCACAGGTAACTTTATTTTGTTACAATGAATTAAGTTCAAGTATTAGCCCCTTTCTCCTATAAATAGTCATAAATTTTGAGATTTTATCATGCAGGCAATTGAAAAAATTTTGTATTCATATGCAATCTTATATCTTAATATAGACTATTTTTCCTAATTTGACTTTCTCTAGAAGCAGAGAACAACAGGTTAATCTTACTCATAAAGATACTATTTTCAAAGTCATATCATATAATAGATGAAATAAACCAGAGATCATTTAGTCAGCATAATAATTGAATACTTGATTCCTGTAATATCCTTACCACAAAGTTTACTAGGCTCTTCTTGAGAACTTACAGTTGTGGGAAATGTGCTCCTTAATCTTTGGATAGCTGTAAATGTTGGAGAGTTCTTATGCTGAGATTTTTAAAAAATATTTTATTTATTTTTAGACAGAGGGGAAGGGGAGGAGAAAGAGAGAGGGAAAGAAACATCACTGTGTGGTTGCCTCTCACGTGTCCCCTACTGAGGACCTGGCCCACAAACCAAGCTTATGCCCTGATCTGGGAATCGAAACTATGACCCTTTGGTTCACAGGCTGGCACTCAATCCACTGAGCTTCACTAGCCAGAGTTCATGCTGAGATTATTACTATATTTATTCTTTTAAATTATTTTCTATGATTTTTTTCTCAGTTCTCATCAACTTTAGCAGTCACTCCCTCTTTTAAGTAGTATGGCTGTGTAGGGAAGAAAAATACATTTCTCCGAGGTTTTAACCAAGACACCTATAATAACAAACAGATTTAACAAGAGGAAAACAAGCACAATTTTATTTTCATGTATACCCAGGAAAATATGAGTAACTCAGATTTGGCTTTAGAATTCAGAATTAAATCACATCTTAATGGGGAAATAGGAGGAGGGATATAAATTTCCTAAGGGGAGTTAATAATTTTCAGGAAGGATGAATGGGTTCTTAGAAGAATAGATGGGAGGCATGATAATTTGAAGTATGTCTGGGTGTGGGGTCCACTTCTGTTTCCTCTGCTATGACAAAAACCAATCTCTTCCAGTTGATGGAAACTCCCAGAAAGAGGAGCTATGAAAACTGGCTTGCTTTTGCAGGGTTTGTGTTTAGGTAGGGAAGGGGAGCTCAGAGAAAACCTCTCCCTGAATTTGCTGCTTTTGAAATACCTACAGCTCAAAATAATCAATATACCAAAGTGGCATATTTTGGGGTAAGCATGTACTAAACTACAGTCCTATTTTGGGATGGCATATTCTGCTGTGCTTCAGTTGAAACTGAGCTAAACTCTTTGGTTAAGAGGGATGTGACAAATAATGTTTCCTATTAACCATCAGAGGGTGTCCCGACAAGATTTGGTCTCACTGGGAGAGAGAACTGGCAGTGTGTGCTGTTCATTGATGTGGAACAAAAGAGTGATGGTAACCAGGTAGTTGCTGAACTACAGGAACTGTCAATTCAGTTTCTCATATCAGTTTAAAATATCCTAGAACATATGGCAAACTCTTCTACATTGTTGTAATATTTAAATAATGGTTCACTATAATCCTACAGATTTTCTTTTTCTTTTGTTTCCATGCAAATTAATATATATATTAAATCTATGTAGTATATTTATCTTCATTTTAATATAATAATATAATACTTATTCTAATATATAATTATAGTAATATTTAAAACTAATATATATCTATTTTCCCTAGAACTCTTTCTATAAATGTTTATGAATATTTGAATTTAATTTAGATATTTCAAAATACTAAAACTTCTTTTTAAATTTGACCTCATTAATGTTTTTGTGTTACTTCAGTTTTGCCCTAACAGACATTGAGATGAGATTTAATAAGCAAATATTTTATCAGGTAAAATACTGGTGTGAGAGAAATGAGGGATAAGCAGTAGAAGGCTAGGAGACTTGTCAAACCACATACGTTCTGACACCAAGTGAAAATGAGGGAGAGACATTTATATAGACATTCTATATAAATGTCTATGTGTGTGTGTGTGTGTGTGTGTGTGTGTGTATGTGTATGTGTGGTTTTTAAGTGACTGTGTCATTTAGTAAGGTTCTACATGATAATCAGGGAATCCGCATTCCACAGTGAAATATCAGGGAAGTCCCGTGCCTCCTAGGAAGGACCTGCCCTAGCATCTCTGCTTTTCTCAGTCGTTATCTTGTAAGCAGCCCCTAGGTAGCAGGACCTTTATATAAACACAACAGGAGACTTTAGAGCACAGCAGCTGGGACCTTGGTGGAAATGCTTCCTGCAGTGGAAGGTTGTGAGGCACACTTGCATTGCTGCCACACGTCCATATCTGATGCAAGATTTCCAGTCAGCTACTTACATGCATCTTTTGGAAAAGAGTTATACTGTCATCGTCAGAAAATATAATATATGTATTTTCCATTTAATCTAGATAGTAATATCAAAATTCAAATAGTAATTCAAACACATAGTTTTACTTTAGAATAAACTTTTTAAAAAGATTTTTATTTATTTATTTTTAGAGAGAGGGGAAGGGAGGGAGAAAAAGAGGGAGAGAAAAACACCAATGCACGGTTGCTTTTCAAGCAACCATGGTCCTCCCAGTGGGGACCTGGCCCACAACCCAGTCATGTGCCCTAGACTTGGCATTGAACTAGCAACCATTTTGTTCACAGGCCAGCGCTCTATCTACTGAGCCACAATAGCCAGGGCAGAATAAAATAACTCAGGAAGAGGGATGAAGACTTATACACTCTGAGATTCACTTGTCATCAGTATCAGAGGTAAATATCATGGAAGGTCAATACATCTAGGAAAGATCATAGAGTCTAAATGTAAATATTGATTTTGGAAAGCAGCTATGCTCACTGCTATACCACCAATGCTGCTAAGTGTAAATATTGATTTGGAATGGTAAATGCAGTATCTTATTTATCAAAACATTTATTAAGGACAATTATTTATAATTTTTTCAAACAAATATGTTAGCAATATAAACATATTTTTGTATTTATTTAAAATAGAAATGTATCAGTATTGATTATTTAATGTTGCATGATTTAATGCTCCATTTATAATCATTTTTTTAAGAATTAATGTATGTTAAATTTGAAAAAACAGAAGTTCAAAATTTATGTCAGTATATATAGAAAAAAAGAAGGGACAAATGTCCCCAAGATATTTTATTAAGTTCTTGAACAAGCTGACATTTTGCTATTAGAAAAAAAATATTGTGAATCTTTTTCAATTTTGAACGTTATTCAAATTTAATATATCAAATCCAGAATAAGAACAAGATACATATATAAGTATTTTGACATTAAAAAAAATTTAAACCCCCTGCATGGAGAAAAAAATCTCAGCAGTTTCCTAATTAAAGTAAAAAAACAAAAATGGACATTTTGCTGATTGATGTCAGTCTTACAACAAATGACAATACAAATTTTTATACCATTTATATTAAAACTATGTTTTTCAACTGGCTTTATATTGAAAAATAAAAATAGAGTTGATTTTATAAAGAACGATAAAGGATTAACTGTTCACTTCCTGATATGCAAAACCAGAAAAAGCATAATTTAAAATCCAGAAATATATGTTCATATATTGTGAAAAAATGAAACAATTTTATAACAGTGGCCAAAAAAATGATGAACAAGGAGTTCCAATTCACATCTTATTTTTATTTAAGAGAATGAAAATCACCCTACACTGAAGAACACTGCCATCGTTTTTTACATAAGCCGCATAAGTTCGTACTTGAGGATTTTGAGAAAAGAGGTATTAGTCTTGATTTCAAAGAAAAAAAAAACAGCTGTATATAAGCTATTACTATAATATAAAATAACCCACACACAGAGGGGATCACTTGTTTGCTAAGGATGTTTTCTATTTTAATTTATATTTATTGTCCAATACGAGGGATGAATTTACCTGAAATTAACTTTTCCTGTTGTTTTATGGCACTACTCAAATTTTGCCTTAAAGATAATAGCTTTTGCACCTTTAACTATTGAGAGAGTGACATTTTACAAAAGATAGGCCTGGGTCTGACCCTATGGACCTACTAAATAAGAATCATTAAGCATGATCCAAAAAAATCTGAACATTTTAAAAAGCTATTCAGCTAATTCTATGGTTTTAAAGTTTGAAAGCCAATGACTGAGATAGATTAGTTAAACTCTGTCCTTGCAAACAATAATAAAACAAACATAGACACCCTGGACTGCACATTTAGCTTCCAAATAGTGTGGACTTGAGAAGGAGTTTTAAGATTCAGGGCTTCAGTTTTCTTGTGCTGAAGATGAGGACACTTCAAGAATCTCATAACAAGAGTAAAACAAAGTATGCTCGTAATAGCAAAGTGAAGTGTGCTCCTAAGAGCAGTAAGCACTCTTTGGGAAAGGGATCAAACAAACAAATGAAAACAATGTCTAACCATTTGGTCCTCTATTAATTTAAAATTCTCATCTGCAATCCACACATAGATGTCTGGGTGATTTGGTGTCTCCCTCTTGATCTGTGTCTTTTTAAAACTGTTTTTCTTGGTTAAATATATAAAATTGGATGACTCTGATGAAATTACTTCATAGTTATAAATAATCAAAGTTCCAGTGGGTGTCTTTTCCCTTCTCATTTTCATTAAATTCCCTCATAGTAGTTACAAAAACAGTTTCTTAATTGGTACTGATTTGCAAATATATTGAAGCCAAACATGTCAGAATAAATTTAATTTGTTTCTCAGTAGAAAAAAAACAATAGAGCTAGATTGAATCCCAATGTAATTTTATAGTTAGTGTCTATCTACAAACACTTTTATATCCTAAACTGCATGGCATTTAAAATAATTAGGAGTTTTATGTGGCACATGTAACATTTATTTTTATTGTTGCTTCTTGAACCCAACAATAAAAGTAGATTTTAAATTGTGGAATAACTGTTTCATCTATATTTGTACTGTAAAAACTGGGCTTACCATTTAGAAACTAAAATTTTGTTATTTTAGAATAGTCATTATTCAAATGGCAAAGATGTTAAGGAGGATTTAATTGAGAGAGATTTATTGTAGTCTACATTTTCAAAAAAGAATCAATTTGAAAAGTTAAAGAGATATCTAAGAATTAGCTTATACATCCATAGGAAAATGTATCCTAAATATTTTGCATATAAATTCTGTAGCTGTTAAATTTACTGGCTCTCATTTTACCTGCAAAGATTTATTTAAACAAGAGATTTTGGGGTTAATTTAATCAATTTTCTTCTTACTAAAATGTATTTGTTTATGGGATATCCTTAGAGTGTTATATGCTATAGCAATAAAAAGTACAAAGCCAAAAATGACATGGAGGAAGTTTAAATATATATTGCTAAGAATCCAGTCTAAAAAGACTGCAGAGTGTATTATTGAATCTATATTATATTGTAGCAAAGGCAAAAGTATATGAGCAGTAAAAATATCAATGGTGGCAAGTTCAGGGGGAGGAAAGGATGAGTAAGTGAAGAGCAGGAGATAGTATTGGTCAGTGAAACTACTGTGTGTGATACTCTAATGATGAATATATCGAAAGCCATAGCCATATACTGTACAAAGAATGACACCTGAAGTAAACTGTGGACTTTAGTTAATAATGTAGTGATACTGGCTTATCAGTTGCAACAAATGGACGACACTAACGCAAAATATGAATTATAGGAGAAATGTGGTGGAGGGTTGCCTATGGAGCTCCATATTTTCTGCTTAATTTCTCTGAAAACCTAAAACTACTTTAAAAAACAAAGTTCATTACTTTTTAAAAATATGCAGCTATTTTACATGAAAAAATGAGGAGAGGTGAGGGTAATGCAAATATAGTAAAATAATACACAAGTAAAATTTATATTTGATATCTCTCAAAGTAGGCTTTTTTCAATTGAATTATTATTTAGTCTCTGTTTAAGTATAAATTTAGTTGATTTAAAATTTCAGCTAAAGTCTGTGGGTTTTGTTTAAAATGACCAGTAAAGCCCAAGTTTGTAAGTGAGGGAATTACAGGAGTTGGTGATGCCATCAGGAATATGTCAGGAACCTGGACATCAAATCAACACAGGTCAAACCTCTGGTGAATGTCCCTCCCGTAGGTGTTTTTAAAACAACTAATGTGTCACTCAGTGGATGATTGGATAAAGAAGATGTACACACATACAATGGAATACTACTCAGCCATAAAACAAGATGAAATACTGCCATTGGAGACAACATGGATGGGCCTTGAGGATATCATGCTAAGAGAAATAAGACATAAAAAGTTAAGGACCATATGATTTCACTAATATGTGAGATAAAAACTAAAAGTAACAAATGAACAAACAAACAAACAAAAACTCATAGACACAGACAACAGTTTGGTGATTACCTAAGAGAAAGGGAGTGGGAGGTGGTGAAGGATAAAGGGGGTCAAGTATATGGTGATAGAAGGAAATTTGACTTTGGGTGGTAAACACACACTACAATATCAGATGGTGTATTAAATAATTGTACACTTGAAACCCATATGATTTTATGCAACTCCAATGCAACCCCAATAAATTTAATTATTTAAATTAAATGAAATTAAACTTAAAAATCTGTCTCTCCAGTGTTCAGACTCCATGTTTGTTGAAGGTATATTTGTTTTCTTTAGCCTACTCTTAGCAGTCTTTTTCTGAACAATGGGGATTCAGTTAATCTCTTGATTCTTAACCTTCATCTGGGTCCATTATTGAGTCTTGTCTGTTTTAAGTGCCTCTTTTATTGTGAAAATAATTATATCAGCAGTAAATATAGCTTTAAAAAGTAGAATTCTTGAATTATAGACACTCAACAACTATTTGTTTTGAATTAAGTGTTACAAAGTTGACTGGAAGAGAGTTGATGGTGTGTTTGTTTATGATAAAATAGAAGAATTTCAACTTTATGAATTAATAGCAGGAGAAAGCTTTGTTTTAAAAAAGTCTCTGTGAGCAATTCTTTGGCCAGAATTCTTGGTTTCTAAACTTAATCAATAATTTTTTAGTGTACTCAACAGAAAGAAAAGAGGGAATAATAAATCACACTATATCAGACTCAGAATGACAGAACCGGAAGCTACCTTTGAGAGAGTTTACTCTAAAAATCACAAACTGTCAGCTCATAGATCATCTATAGATCAAACAAACCAAGTCAGATGATATTTTAATAAATAAATTTTCATTGGTTGCCAAAGCTTTAAAATGTATAGAGTGCACATAACATTTAGAATTTACTTTTCCACTTTAAAATCCCATTGGATTTGCACTCTTGTACTAGTTACCCTTATTAAGTAGAGCATACAGTGTGACAAATTTTTTACCTTCACCCCCTTCCCTATTAATTTATGCTCAGCTCCCTAACTCAATTTTGTTATCTTTCTATCCCATCATCTGATTTTATGTTCTTGATTTACACCAACTGCTTCATTTTGTATTTAAATTATATGTGACTCCACTGGGAATATGTAATTTGCTCCAATCATGCTGTGGTACCTTCCAGGGCATAAAAAAATAAAATGGATTCTGTTTGGCAGTAAATAGACAAGAACTGAAATTTTATAATGCAATGCTCATTATCATAGGGGGTTATTTAATTTTAGCCTAAAAAATTGCATTTTTGGCCCTGGCTGGTGTGGCTCAGTGGATTGAGTGCCAGCCTGTGAACCAAAGGGTCGCTGGTTTGATTCCTAGTCAGGGCACATGCCTGGGTTGTGGGCTGCGTCCCCAATAGTAGATGCGTGAGAGGCAACCACACATTGATGTTTCTTTCCTCTCCTTTCTTTCTCCCTTCCCTTCTCTCTTTATTTAAATAAATCTCTTTATTTAAATAAATAAATAAAATCTTTTTTAAAATTTGCATTTTTATGGTATGTGTTGATTCTGGTAGAAGAAAGTGTGTTGGGAAAATTAAATTAGACAAGGGTTAATGAGATATTTTCCCTAGAAATAAATATATTTTAAACATTTATTAACAAATAAATTTTAAATGCTTGTACTGATATGCATCGCATTTAAATTCTTTCTTAAATTATGCCAGTTAATTTTTCCAATATTAACCATTTTCATCTATATTGTACAAAAACACACATAAATACTTTTTAAAGTGTGACATAACACATGGCATTTTTTCTAATGTTAAAGCCAGTGGTACATTAGCTTCAGACTTTATATTTCTGTATTTTATAAGGATCAATAAACTAATTGTGGAAAGTGCAAAATTTAGCTCTTATGTAGTAACAAGAAAAATAAGTAAACAATTTAAGTAATGTCTAATTCCACAAGAAGTAATTTAGCTTATAAAAATTATTTTAGAATGTGACTACCATGTTTTCTTACATCAGATTTAAGTTATATGTAATTTGATCTGTCATAAGTTAACAACTCATTGCTCTTAATATTCAAGCCATGTACGTTAGCTACCTATTGCAGCATAACAATATTAAAACAAACAAGTTAAAACCATACATGTAATATCTGAAAGTTTCTGTGTCTCAGAAACTGGTCACCTATGTTCTCTGTTTCATAGTCTTGCACAATTTTGAATCAAGGTGTTGGCCAGGGCTGTGGTCTCATCTGTGACTTGACCAGGGAGGGGTACACTTCCAGGTCCCTGTGGTTGTTGGTAGAATTCAGTTACCTGTGAGATGTTGGACTGAGGGCCTCAGTTCTTCACTGAACATTGGTCAAACAACACCTTCAGTATCTTGTCATGGGGACAATTCCATATGTCCAATTATTTCATAAATCTGGCAGAGGAGATGGGGTCTATAACAAGAGTGAATCATACATACTCACTGAGGTGACATCACACCTACTTTACCAATTTCTATAGAAAAAAAGAAGTCACACTCTGCCCCTCATGAGAGAGGAGAGAAATACTCAAGGGCAGAAATACCAAAACTGGGAGATTATTGGAGACTTTTTAAGAAACTAGTGTGTTTCCATAACCATCTGATTTTAACCCTTTTCATGTTTTATTTCATAATTATCAATGTCAACCACTAAGCAAAGTGACAAATAGCAAATTGTCTTAATGTTTCTTTATAATCCAAAATATCATACAACAATATATTCATAATCAAAGCCAACCTATTGTCACTTTTGTAAAAGCCTTGCTTTTTATGGTAGACTACTATCACAGATTACTATCTACTATCAATAGACTACTATTGTTGGTTCAGTTAACAAAGTCATTCTTATTTTACCAAACTAACACTGTAACAGTGATTAAATAAGTTGCTTATAAAATACGATTCTGTTTCTCAGGTATCTTACTTAAGAATTGTCTACCTAGACAAATGTATCCTTTTTCTAATCTAAACATGTTTTTCTTAAATTAGTTGGGACTCTTTGATTAAAAGTGATAGAAATATCACTTTTAACATTAAAGAAAATTTATTTTTTCCATAACTGAAATGAAGTTTACTTGGCTTTAAGTATAGAAGCATTTAGAATATTAGTCTAAGGGTAGGGATTCTGTCTTCAAATCCCAAGTTATTTCATTTGTGCTGATATCATGATCAACAAGAACCTCCTTATAGAGAATAAACATTAAAATTTTAGCCATAAATAAATAAATAAATAAATCTTAGCCTGGGCATAATTTTTATTGGCTTTGAAAGACATTTACCACACATAAACAGTGAGCGAACAGGATAAGTGTTCTCATTGGCCAGAAAGAGCTAAGGGTTTATGTACATACAGGTTTATCTACATACATATTCTATGATTGGTCAGTCCCACCCAAACCACTTAGACTGGTGGAGAATGGTGGAGGTGTGCTTATCCAAAGCAAACCTTAGATGCTATTAACAAGGAAGAGAGAAAAGATGCAGGAAGATAAAATTAAGAAAGGAATATTTATTGATCATGCAATGAATATATGTACCACCATTAGGTGCTGGAGCGTTTATAAAATATATCACTGTTAGTTACATTGAGGTACTGAGCTAAACAAGTATATGGATTATAGTGCTAAAGAGCATAGCAATTTGGACAAGATAATCCTGAAGAGTTATATGTAATTAGTTTTTCAGACTATATTTGTATATCAGTATTTGTTATAAAAGACTTCAATGAAAGTCCAACATAATAGCACTATGTAATCTAGGTTAGGAAAAACTGTGAAAATGGGAATAAAAATGAGGGGTGATATTAAAAGTTTAAGTAATGAAAGAAAGATTGTATGAAGAAAACAGCAGTGGGATGTATCTTACCAGTTTGAGAAAAGCTATTAAATCTTATTAAAAATCAGAAGAGTTAGACATATTGATTCAACTACAAAACCATTTGGAGACATTGTTAAAAATATGTATTCAATAATTTTCTAAATCTGTTAGAGCTGGATCATATGAATATATGTTAATTATAACAGTGAAGTTATTTATATTAATATATGGAAACAAAGTTATAATAGACTAATTAGAGTGACAAATATTACATAATAAGTTTGAAGTTTTGAGAATTATAGGAGGATTAGATAATTGTGGAAATATAGTTTTGCAATTAAGTAAATATCATAGTACCAAGGAGCTAGTGTGGCTAGAGTTGAGCAAAATAAGTGAATTCAAACAAAATGTAAATTCTGTGATTCCCTTAATTCAGATACTTTCTGTACTGTTAGAGCTTTACAATCTAACAAGAATAAGGACTACATAACTGACAGCTGAAAGCCATTTACCTAAATATAATAACATCAATGACACAATATCAACATATTACTTTAACAGTTAAGGGAGCAAATTAAATCTGTTTATTGGTTTCAGTCCAAAAGGTGTTTTAGAGACAGGTGAAAAGAATTTTGTATGATATTTGGCAATACTAAAGTAATAGTAATGTTCCATCTTAAAAAAATAAAATAATAGCAGCATGATAATTTTAAAAGAGCATTTTTATGATTTTTAACCAATTTTTTTAAGGATGGAGTCAATGAAGTGCTTTCTCATTAATTTCAGAAAATAGTATTATTCAAATAAATACACACACACAAACTAACACATACTATTTATTCAATTCAAAACTCCATCCTGGCAAAATGGGTACTGAAAAGTTCATTCTCCCTGAACCTGCAGGCCCCCTCCAGTAAGTGAACTTGCAACCAGAGGAACTATGGTTGGTGTCATTTCTGCTGCGGCCGTCAATCAGAGTATCGTGTATTCCATTGTTGCTGGAAATGAAGAGGGTGAGTAGATGTTTAGTCTGTATTTTCAACAAAGAGCGATCAACTTGGATTTGTAATTAATTTCAGATTGAATAACTGTTTATATTAAAAAAAAACAATTCCAATTTAAAAAGTCAGCTATATTAACAAAAAGTCCCCCTGCCTCAGGAAATACTAATTCTGGAAGCCTTCTCCTCTTTCTTGCTTAAGGGTATATTAATGAGATTTCTTCACAGTTAATGTGTGATGCCCTGGCAGTTGTGGACCAGTGGACTGAGTGTTGGCCTGGGAACCAAAGGGTTGCTGTTTTTATTCCCAGTCAAGGCCCATGCCTGAGTTGCAGGCCAGGTCCCCAGTAGGGGGAGAATGTGAGGCAACCACACATTGATGTTTCTCTTCCTTCTCTTTCTCCCTGCTTTCCCCTCTCTCTAAAAATAAAAATAAATAAAATCTTTCAAAAAAGTAAAATTAAAAAAAAATAATGTGATACTTTCAGCTTTCAGTTATAATTATTACGTTACCCCTTTGCCATCATCAACCCATACTCCATATCACACATTAGCTAATCCTGAATAAATTGTAGAATTGCAGATTATTGTGAATGGCCAAAGAGGCACATCCATGATAAAAGGCATACATATTGCAGGATTGAATCCTCAAACAGTTGGGTTAGATGTACAATTAACAATTTTAAGTAAATAATTTAAGTATTGTCTACTCATTGTATTTCACTAAGAATTAGAATGGTTTGTGAGCCTCTAGGAATAAGTCCATAGCTCAGTCTTTATCACCCATTTTTTGGTTCACCAATATCCATAGCTTAGTTGTTCTCTGTTTTTCCTTTTGAAGAACCAGATGGCCTGGTAGTCAACATAGTTAATGTATTTAATAAATGCATGAATAGTAAATATGCGATAAATGAATTAATATTAATGCTGTTTTCATGGAAAGTGTACAGGCTGTTTTCAAGCATTTCAACAGTCAACCATTACAAGGAATCACTGGCCCTGAAGCAAGCGCTCAACATCATACTTACTGCTTTGTTCTTTGTTTCCCTGTGCTCTTACGCCTCCTCCTTAAATACTATTACTAAACTTCCTTTTTCCTTGAACTTCAGCATCTTACTGGAGCCATGATTTCTTGTTCTGTCCTGCTGTATGTTTCTGTACTTCAGTCAATACTCCTCCTCGAAGACAGCAAAGGAGCTCCACTACCTTCTTTCCCCTATGACGACTATTTTTATTATTTATTTATTTAACATATATTTACTTTATTTGACAAATATTTATTAATCATCAATAAGAGATAATAAAAACTAATCAGCTGATAAATATGTAGTATTTAGATAGTAATAAATGCTATTCAGAAAACTAAAGAGAAAAATATTACATGAGTGCAAGAGGTGGAATATTTTACAGTTTAGCAAAGTGCCCTGCCCTTCACTCATATATTAAATGAGCAAATTCATTTAGCAAATGGACATCAGAGCAAAGTATTTTAAGCCATTTAGAATAATAAACCATATTTTCAAAATAACCAACATATTAAATTATCTGGTTTCTCCTTAGGTGTTTTTAGCAGAACATTAAATCTATAGGATAATAAGATGCATTAAATCATAAAAAGTATAATAATTTAATAAGATTATAAAATGCTTAAACGAAATTCAATGGATTTCTTTAAAACAGAATTTCTGAATGTTTTTAGTATGGTAGAAGACCATCTGAATCTAGTAGGAGGGGTATAGTATACAATATACTACAGTATATTGTATAGTATTCAATACTCCCCAATGTAATTGATCACAGAAACAATCATTCCCAGGAGAATTTCAGAAAGAAAGAAAAAAAAAAACCCTTAGAATTTAAAGGCATACAATTAGAGGAACATGGACTTTGACAATTACTGGAACAAAGTTTCCACAGAGCTGAACCATTTTCCAGAAGCCAACTTCTTATCTCTTTTATTTATTACTTATCTCTTTTATGTATTACTTATCTCTTTTATGCATTAGGCCAACAGCTTGGGTTGGCCTGCTACTATAAGCATATGTTTTTGAAATCACAGTGGCTTTTAAAGAAAACTATTTTTTCTGGTAGTGTGAAGAAAATGACCAAGCAATTGTGTTTTAATTCTAGACAAGTTTGGAATTAATAACGTCACGGGTGTTATCTACGTGAACTCCCCTCTGGACTATGAAACAAGGACGAGCTACGTACTGCGAGTCCAAGCCGATTCCCTGGAAGTGGTCCTCGCCAACCTCCGAGTCCCTTCAAAAAGTAAGTTATGTTATTTAAAATAACTATATGGTGTTTCTGCTCATTTAAATTCTTTTTGATTTTTAAATTATAGCTGACATGCAATATTACATTAGTTTCAGGTGTACATCCCCATAATTAGGCATTTCTCTAACTTGTGAAGCGATCACCTCAATAATTCAAGTACCCATCTGAAGCATATATAGTTGACTATATTCTCTGTGCTATACTTTACATCCCCATGACTAGTCTGTAATTACAGATTTGTACTTCTCAGTCCCTTCATCTTTTTCACCCATGCCCCAATCTCTCTTCTATCTGGCAAAAGTCAAAATGTTCTCTGTATGAGTCTGTTTCTGTTCTACTTGTCTATTTTGTTTTTTTAGATTACACACATAAGCGGCATCATCTGCCGTCTGTCTTTTTCTGACTTAGTTCACTCAGCACAATACCCCTAGGTCCATGTGTATTGTAGCAGTTGGCAAAGTGTCCTTCTTTTTATGGCTGAATCATATTCCATCATATATGTGTGCCACTCATTTATCCATTCATCTATTTATGGAGACTTAGGTTGCTTCTATATCATGGCTGTTGTCAATAATGCTACAATAAACATATGGGTGAATACGTCTTTTCAATTTAGTGCTTTGGTTTTCTGTGAATAAATACCCAGAAGTAGAGTTGCTGTATGGTCTTTCTTTGTCTCGTTATAACTTTTGTTTTAAAGTCTATTTTGTGTGGTTTAAGTATTGCTACCTTAATCTTTTTGCTGCGTGGTTTTGTTTCCATTTTCATGAATATCTTCTGTTCATCACTTTACTTTCAGTGTGTGGATGTTTTTCAATTCGAAGTTTGTCTGTTGCAGACAGCATATGTGACGATCTTGTTTTGTTTTCTATTCAGTCATCATATGTCTTTTGATTGGATTCTTAACCTGTTTGAATTTAAAATAATTGTTGATACATATTTATTGCCATTTTATTATTCATGTTTTTAGTTTTAGCTTTTTCTTTTATTCTTCATGAAGACACTTTAATATTTCTTGCTACACTGGTTTGTTGGTGATTAACTCTTTTAGCTTTTTCTTTTCTGGGAAATTCTTTATCTGTCCTTTGACTTTAAATGACATCTTTGCTAGGTAGATTCATCATGGTTGTAGGTCCTTGCTTTTCAACACTCAATTTTATGCCAGTCTCTTCTGGCCTATAGAGTTTCTTTTGAGAAATCAGTTGGCAGTTTTATGGGAGCTCCCTTATAGGTAACTAACTGCTTTTATCTTGATGCAAATATTGGTATGCTTGAAGTTGTCCCAGAGGCTGCTTATCTGTCCTCATTTTTGGATTATTTTTTTTTTCTTTTTGCTGTTCTGATTGAGAGTTTTCCACATTCCAAATAGATGATTTGGTTCTCTGCTGTATTTACTCTACTCTTGATTCCCTGTAATTTATTCTACATTTCATTTAGTGCATCCTTCATTTCTGACTCAATCTCTTTTATGGTTTCCATGTCCTTCTTTATGCTGCTGTTGTTATCACTGAGTTCCTTGAGCATGCTTATAACTATTGTTTTTAACTCTGTATCTAGTAGTTTCCTTGCCTTCATTTTACTTAGTTCTTTTTCTGGAACTTTCTCCTATTCTTTTATTATAGACTTGTTTCTTTGTCTCCTCATTTTGGCTACTTCCCTGCGTTTGTTTCTATGTATTAGTCAGAGCTGCTACACCTTCTGGATTTGGTAGAGTGGCCTTATGTAGTAGGTGTCCTGTAGGGATCATGGGTGCTACCTCTGTGGTCACCTGACCTGGGTGCTTTGGTGCATCTTCTGTGTGGTCTGTCTGCACTATCCTGTTGTAATTGAATTTTGATTGTTGTCCACATGTCAGTGGGAGCAATTGATTGCCAAGTCAGTCTAGTATGAGGACCAGCTGTGACTATAGCATGGGAGCTGCTGTGCAGAGACTAACTCCATGGAACAGGACTTGCTTCAGTGGGTTTTTGGTGCCCACCAAATCCACCCCTTTATTGTGTCCCTTGTGCATGTGGTTGGATTGTAGTCTGGCCTGGTCTGAAGCTGTACACCAGATGCACTGGCTTTGGAGCTTCCCTGGAGGTGCAAGGTCAGCCTGCCCGGGTCCTCTCTGCATGAGCTACAGAGTAGCCTGCAGGTGGCTACCATTTGGTAGGAGGTACTCAGGGGAGGCCAACCTATAAATCAAGACTGCCTCCAACGAGTGATGGGCCCGAGGCCACTTTAGCAAGAGGTATGTGGTACACAGAGGCTAGTTGCTGCCTGTTAGAGAGATTTTAGAAAATCTGAAGCATGAGGCATGAGGCCAGTTGCATGAAAAAGCCACTAGAAATGGCTTGGGTTGGCCTGCAAATTCCGTGGGGTGGGATCTCTGGAAATCAACTGGGCAGGGCAAACAGTGTTAGCCAGGTTGACGGAAACTCCGATATGGTCTCCACCTGCCTGCCAGGCTCTGTTGAAGGAGGGCTCAGAACTTCTGTCTGGGAGAAAGCTGTCCCTCTAACTCTTGCTCTGACAGCAGACAGTTCAGTTCCTGTATGTCCATGGTGCCTTTTAAGCAACTGCCCCAGTGCTGGAGCTCAGAGAGAGGGAGTTCAATTAAGTACAAGTATGCAGCCTGTGACTCCAAAGCCCTCCATCTCACTCAGCCACCGTCCCTGCTGGTTTCCACAGCCAGAAGTTATGCAAACTTCTCTTCCCAGCCCTAGAACCCTGGCCTGGGATTCTGATATGGGGCATGGATCTCTCACTCCTCAGGGGGGACCTCCACTGCTGAGATACCCCTCCTGGTTTTTAACCACCATGCACACATGTGTGAACACCTCTTTCCACATCCCTGCCCCTGCTACCAGTCTTAACCTGGCTTCTTCATTATATTTTTAGTGGTAGGACTTCTGTTCAGCTAGATTTCAGGTGATCTGAATGGCAGTTGTTCTGTAATTTAGTTATAATTTTGATGCGTTTTGGGGAAGTTCTGAATTACATATTTACTTATGCCACCATCATGACTGAATTTTGCTTAATTTTTATGAAATCCATGTCTAAAAGTTCTCAGTTAAGAATGCACAAAGATCATTAATCCTCAGAGGTGTTAGCCTATTTATTTTAATTTCAAATACATGACAATTACGGAGTGATTTCATACTCCTGAACTGCCAAGGCAATAACATGCTATTCTCAACTTCTGTGTACAATGTTGCAAAATACCATCATCATCTGTTAGATAATAAACATTATTCTCAAACCACTGTGAGGGTCTGGGTAACCCTCTTGTATGTAGTATACTGTTAATGATTGCATTACCACGAGACATCCCCTGAGTTGTGTGGCTTCTGGCACTTACATTTTTTTAGGGTTCAGGAAAACACATCTTAATATTAATGACTAACATTTATCATAATTTATATGTTGCATTAGGAGAAAATAATTTTATCTAATTTCTAAGAGATAAGAATTATTAGCTTCATTTTACAAAGACATGCTAAAGAAAGATAACGTAATTTTTCTAAAAATAATGTTTGTCAGTAAATGAAAAGTTGAAGATTTAGGCTTACATCTTTTGACTCCAAAATTTGTCTTCAGCCTTTCAGTTTCATGTAGTTTACCCACACAGAGAAGCAAGTAAAACCCATTTGTGAAGGGGGCCAGCACAGACTTGGAGAGATGTTACCAATAATGGATAAATGCTATTCTTGTCTATTCACTGAAGTAAAAATTCCTTTGCATGTTAGCAACCGATCACTTTTTTTACAGTCACATCAACTTTGTTTAAAATCTAGAAGACCCAGGAGAGCCACACTTAATTTATCCATTAGTGGAATGAAGTCTCGGAAAAGGAAAACAGGACGTGAAACATCCGCCTGGTGCTCTGGGGCTGTTTCCAGACATCCTGACACTCCATCAGCGTTTTGTTAAGGGGAAAGAGGTAAAAAGAGAAGAGCATGTGAGCCAGAGTAGAGCTACACACACTTACAGAATGAATGTCAGAGAGTTGGAGCCCAGGTGTTAGAAGAGAAAGAGAGCAAGATGGGAATAAAAGTCAAAAGATGTATTACAGAATTTCCTTTCTTAGTTCAGCAATTGATGATCACGAAAAAGTAAAGCACTCCTTTCATTGACTTCAAACCTCACTTACTGATCTCGTGTCAAGGGCTATACAGGTACAACCAAATCATCTAAAACACCAGATTATACACAGGATGTCTGTGGAATTAAAAGGATTAAGTTATCTAATGAATATACATCACTTGCAGAATTAAATTGTTTAAAAATAGAAGACCAGTTCTTGGAGTTTTTAAATTCTTTAAACTGCAGATCATTATATTTTTACAAAATATTGTGGTGTGCTTCAAACTATAAATCTAACTGACAAACCTGGAGTAGAAATGTTAGGGCAGGTCTAAATTACTTAGTGTAACCTATGTTACTCTAAATAAAAATAAGTGTGAAAGTACGTTGAAAATTGTACTTGTCCACTTTTTTTTAAACAAATGAGCAATTAGGTGTAGAAAGAAAATGTTGGTAACTAGGTTGTAGAACTTGGCATTCCTCAAGTAATAGCTCTGATTTCTAGGAATAGTTACACTTAGTTCTCGTACGTGAATACAATACAACTAGCTCTCATTACTGTAATTTGAATAGAAATTTAGGTAAGGCTAATAATAGTTTACCTAATGCACATACGTGTGTGTATGTGCCCCAGTAGGCATGTAGAGGTAAGACCAAGTATCAAGTTCATAAGTTATCTTCTTAGAAATGCATGAAGCCTAAAAGCTAAATCTTTGTTTAATGCCTGATTCTTGAATATTGTTATTAACAGTTTATGACTACATATGCCTCCTGAGTGTAAAGTACAAACTCATGTATTTCTAACACATTTCACTTATTAATGACTTTTAATGCATTCCTAGCCATTTCCTATGCAAATAAGATCATTATGTAAATTAAGGTTAATTAATTACTTGTTTAAAAATTCATCCCTTCTTCAGAATTAGCTGCCCTATGGTCTTTAGCTCTACCACTTATCAAATGAATAGTGATAATAAACAGACTAAATTGAATTCATTAAAGAAATATTTTATTGTGATTTCTTTATCAAAAAGTTGCTAATGAAGTTATTTTCAAGGTTAAGTTTTACAACTATGTATAACTGGATTTAGTATTTAAATGCAAATTAATAATTAAATAGAAAAATTTTAGAACTCGTTTCCAAAATTCATATTTAAAACATTTTAATCTTAGTAGCTCCTTCTTTCTCTCTGCTGCATAGAATTCCATTGTGTATATGTACCACAATTTTTTGATCCATTCATTTGCTGACGGGCACCTAGGTTGCTTCCAACTCTTGGCTATTGTAAATTGTGCTGCTATGAACATAGTGGTGCATAGGTTCTTTGAAATTGATGTTTTAGGATTCTTGGGATATAATCCTAACAGTGGAATTGCTGGGTCAAAAGGCAGGTCGATTTTTATTTTTCTGAGAAAATTCCATACTGTTTTCCATAATGGTTGTACCAGTCTGCAATCCCACCAACAGTGAACTAAAGATCCCTTTTCCCCACAACCTCTCCAACATTTGTTGTTCGTTGCTTTGTTTATGATAGCCATCCTGACTGGTGTAAAGTGGTATCTCATTGTGATTTTAATTTGCATCTCTCTGATAGCTAGCGATATTGAGCATCTCTTCATGTGTCTCTGGATATTCTGTATGTCCTCCTTGGAGAAGTGTCTATTCAAGTCCTTTTCCCATTTTTTAATTGGGTTGGGTGTCTTCTTAAAGTGGAGTCGTGTAAGTTCTTTGTATATTTTGGAGATTAAACCTTTGTCTGAGGTATCATTGGCAAATATATTTTCCCATACAGTTGGTTGTCTTTTTAATTTAGTACTGTTTTCTTTAGCCATGCTGGAAAGCATTATGCTGAGTGAAATAGGCCAGACATTGAAAGACAAATACCATATGATCTCACCTTTAACAGGAGGCTAGACAACAAAACAAACAAGCAAACAGAATAAAAACAGACACTGAAATAGAGAACAAGTGAGCAATGACCAGAGGGGAGAGGGAAGGGAATTTAAGGGGAAAAAGGGGGAGGGATTTTGGGAAACAAGTATGAAAGATACAGGGATGAGGACTGGGGGAGGAGAAATGGGAGGGAGGGTAGGGAGCACAGGGCAGGGGGGGGCTGGGATGGGAGAAATAGACAAAAAAACTGTACTTGAAAAATAACTAAATAAAATTAAAAAAAAAGAAAGATAATAAAACATTTTAATCTTTTAGTATTGAACACTTCAAACATAAAGAAAGTTTAAGAGACTGTTATAATGAACCTCACTGTAATCAACTACCAATTGCTCTCACTCTATTACCTTGAAACAGGGCAGAAACATAATAAGTCGGCTGTAAATATTCCAATATGTACCTCTTAAAGATAAGTACCCTTAAAACTTTTCACAGTGTCATTATTGCTCCCCTCAATTACCAAAAGTCCCCAGTATCAACAAATATGCAGCTGATATTCATATTAAAATTTTATTCCTGTCAGATTCTAAATGAGATGTATACACTGCAATTGGTTGAATGTCTTGTGAGTCCATTTTAATTTATAGGCTTCACCAGTGTCACTCATTTTTATTCACCATAATATTATATAATAATATTTATTTGTTAAAAAACAGATTTCTGAAGTCTGAGTTTTGATGACTATTTTCAGTGAATCATTTCATATTTTTCTCTGTTTCACTTATTTTCTAAAACTTGGTAGTTACATCTGGAGTCCTGGTTAGATTCAGGATTTTTTTGTGTGTGTATTTTTTGTTGGTCTGTTTCTTTTAGGAATAAATTATAGGTAATACAGTGACACATGACACGCTAGTCCCCCTTATCCTCAGGAGATACACATGAAGCCCCCAGGGGTTTCTTAAACCTCTGGACAGCACTAAACCTTGTATGTACTGTGATTTTTTCTATACGTATATACCTACAAGAAAGTTTAATTTGTATATTAGCCACAGTAAAAATTAACAACAATAACTAGTAATAAAATAGAATAATTCTATCAATACACTAATAAAAGTTACGTGAATGTGGTCACTCATTTCAGGGAATCTCTTGTGCCAGGAGGCTCATGGGCTCAGTGCTTCTTGGCATAAGATGTCACTGTCATTTGGAACACGCTTTCTGTTCATGCCTCCCACGCACACACTCAGGGCCCCTCCACCTTAACCAAGCACTTATCATATACAATGGCCCTGACTTTTGCAGTTTGAGGTGCAAAAACAAAACTAACAAGAGTGTTTTTCTTTCTGCACAATTTCACTGATAGAAGGTTTGTTTTATACCATGTGTTATAGCAAGCCCCACATGTGATTTTTTTTTTCCTTAAGCTGAAACTTTTACATTCTCACTTGAAAGAAGCACTTTACAGCTTCTCTTTGGTATATCCTATTGCCACCATCAGTACTCTTGTGCCATCAGTGTCTGGGGGCCATTAGAAAGTAAAACAAGGGTGGCTCAGATGCAAGCCCTGCAGTACCACAACAATGGATCTGCTAACTCGGATGGCTGAGTGATTGTGGGCACAGTGTACACAGTGTGGGGACACTGGACAAAGGGGTGATTCAGGCATTGGTGGGATGGAATGAGACCTAGGGATTTCATCATACTACTCAGACATGCAGTTAAAGTAGTTATGAATTGTTCCTGGAACTTTGTACGTAATATTTCAAATTGTAGTTGGCATGGGTTACTGAAATCTCAAAAAGTGAGCCTGCAGATAAGAGGTAACTCCTGTGTTCACTATTTCTTAACACCTATTTCTTACACACACCAAGTCCCTTTGGCTCTCCTCTCCTTTCGTGATAGTAGCAGCCTCTCATAGTCATTTCCTATTTATTGATCTGTTCCTTCGTCTCATCTGCATTTATTAGCCAAAATATTCCTATACAGAGAAAATTCTCCATGTCTAGTATCTGGGTACCTCAAGGCTCTGCTTCTGTAGTAAAGGCAGGAAAAAGGAAAGTACATTTCTTTCCTTTTATTCACTGGATTTCACAATAATAAGTTGCTTCACTTTCACTGTCCAAATGTGACTACTGAGTTAAATATTTTTGGTTTTATAGGTCATCTGGCCGCTGTTGAAAATTCACAATTCTGCCATTGTAGTTTAGGAGGAGAAAGAGACACTATGTAACAGGGGTGGGCTGTACTCCAGTAGGGCAACAAACAGCTGTGACTGCCCTTTGATAAAATGTCACCCCTAAAATAGGCTGTCAGCTGGACTGACCGAGAGGCTGTAGTTTGCTGACCTTGTTCTAATGCTTACATAATATAATACACTTAGCCTCCTCTTCGTGGGACTGCTGTTGGTATATTTCTTACCATGAGCAATGCTTTGGCTTTATCTTTTCCATTCCTCACACATCTGATATGACATAACATTGTTTTACCCTTATTAATGCTAATAGTCATACAGTTGTCTGTAGCTTGTTCTCTAGTAAGCTCTGCAGAGAAGGCTGGTAGGATCACCATTTCCTATGTCTGTATGCATTATTTGAAGTTTATCTGAGGCCCTCAATTAAACATGAGTTTGGCTACAAATAAAAGCCTTGACTCATGTATTGTTTTTTTTTTTACTTAAATATTTTACTCCATTTTTTTCTCTTCCAAGACCCATTACTGTCAAAAGGTGAAATAAAACAAATTTGTTTTTATTTCAAATTGGTGTTGGTTTTAATTTGAATATTAAAAGAATTTACACTTTCTCTGTAAAGTCCAATAGTTTTATTTACTATATCTCTATGTTGGTTCTTTTGAGCAATTTTCTGCATTTTATAGTACATCCATTCAAGTCTTATTTCAGGAAAGTTTTCTTAAATTTTAGATTTCATTACTTTATCTTTTTTATTAGTTTGTTTTTCATCATTGGAGACTCCTGTAAGTGATCAATCTTCTTTCATATCACCTTCAGCCTAATCTCTTTAATATCTTTATTAATTTCATTTAAACTATTTTTTTATTTATGAGTTTTTCTAATTCTGGTGGGTGTTTTTCTTTCATAGCTTCTCTTCATAAATTATTTAGCTCATTTCAAAATACTAAAGGTACAGTTTTCATATATAAAAAAATACCTTCTTTTTTTAGAGCCATTATTGGCTTGCTATTCTCTTTTTACTTAGTAGCTCTAACTATGGTTCTTTACTATCCTTCATGTTTAAATAAAATTAGTTTTGCTATACTCTTAAAAACCTAAGGTGGGGTAGGGTAGCTTTTCTAATTTACAGCTCTAGAATTCCTGCTTTACTTATTTTCATAAAATGTTAAAAAGTATCATTTTGCTTTTAGAACTCCGCTTGCTGCTTTTTTTAATATTTCCACTTTAATTGGAGAAGTTTCCTTTTTTTTGCCTCTGTTGTGTCTGTCCTGGTCATCTTCTATTGCACTCTCAGCGTTTGCTCCTTAACGTTTTCATATTAGCTTCGTAACTTTTCAGTTGAGTGAGTGTGACTGACTTGGAGGTTCACAAGCCCTCGCGACCCGTAGAAACCCCTATTTTTCTTCCCTGAACTTCCTTATGAGCAGTTGTCATCACATTTGCGGATATTACAGAGATTTTGTTTGTGTGATTTGGACGTTAACCTACAACACTGTAGATATTATTTGTTAGTTTTTGGTTTAATGCTACAATATTAAGTAAATTTGATAATGAGGAGAATATCTAGGTGCAAGATAACTTCCATAAAAATCTCTTTAGCCCACTAAAGGTCCATGAATTTTGGTAAAACACAAAAGATTTCTGGGTCTGATGAAAAAAGACCTTATTATTCACAACACTAGTATTATCAGGAATATCAGCACAGCACTGAGCATAATGGCACAACTGTCCAGACTTTCAGGCAGAGTGTAGGACCGGGGACAACCTGCACACACCTGGAGCGTAGCATGGAAGACCTCAGGACGTAGAGACCGCCACTTTTACAGAAAGAAATAAAGAGGGGTGGGGTACATTGGTGCACTATGTGAGGCATTTCTGCAAACATTATCTCACTTTTCACAACTGCCAGCTGCATGAACAGACCTGTGTCCCAGGTAGAAAAAGGTCAGGGCACCACACCAGTTATACAGAAGTGAAAAGGGCCCAAGGTACCCTGCCTCATGACAAACTGGCTGTCTCAGTCTGTTTGTAATGAGCGAGGATTTTACGAGATGCAAATAAATAGTACATCATCACTTAAATCAAATTCCTCAAATCCTTAAATACATATTTGAATCCAAGGACATTTGAAATATTTGTTTATACAGTGAAATTATCTCATAGTTGATGAATTTGGGAGCTTTGTCATCTCTGATTTTCACACTGTGTTCGCTGTTACTAAGCTAAGATCAAGTTTTCAATTGAGTGCTTTAAATTTATTTTATATAGATTTCCTACAGACATGTTTTCCCTTTCTTAACTACTGGTTTTTATCTCTTAACTGAATTAATCACTTTTGGAAGTAGTGGGTAATATAATAAATGAAAGATCAAATGAATGAATTATGAATAAAATAATTCAAATTAACAGAAAACATTTTTAAAGAGCAAATTTTCCCAAGAATGAATAAATAAACATAGAGAGAAAGGTGAACTAGTTATGGTCTACCAGCTCTTGACAGCAGCACTAAAATAAAAGCAGTGAGGATAAAATATTCCCCAATAGCATGATATGTCTTTTATGTTATTGTTTTCTATTCAACATACACTAGGCCTAGCACATCACCAAGCACTGAGTGGTTCAGGACCTGCAGAGAAGGCTGGGGGTGGTACATGCTTCAGTCTGGTGCAGAAGAGTGACAGCCAACACATGAGTGATGGATCAGAGGAGACTTTCCAAATGGGCTGGCCTTTGAGCTGTATTTGTAAGAATGAATGGGAAAGTTTTGAAAGGACAGTTTCAAACACAGGAAGCAATATTAGAAATGATGAAGTATTAAATTAGAAGTTTAAACCAAAGCACCGTGATACGGTAGACCTAAAATTACAAATAGAGATTATCAAAGCTATTTAAAATAAGCACGCACAGCACAACAAACCATTCCAAAAACTCTCACTCTCAAAGAGAATAAAAAAAAGGTCAAGTATATAGGTTTAGAAATGATTTTGTGTGAAATAGTCCTGTGGGGAAAAAGTCATAAGGTTTTATTTGGATTCTGTTTCACAACATGCCCATTCCCAGAAAAAGAGTGTTGTGGGAATATATATTCTATCTCCAATGGAATGTTGGCAACTAAAGTTAGACTACTGTGTTCCTGTGTTTGAAGGGGCACAGTGGGTTAATGTATGAGACCTGTCCTGAGGGTAAACTATACAACTGAAGAGCCCTTATGATGATTGGAGCAAAGGGGGGGAATTACAGCTGCATTAAGATAAGCCCGCACTCATAGAATTACACAGGCAAATAGCTTGCGAGTGTAAGCCAAGGTCCAGACTTTGGACACATGAGAATGCTAATGTTTGTAGATCCTGTTTAGTAGGGTCATCTGGAACAGTGATGAGAATGCAAAAAGCAAAAGCTGGAGATGGACAGCTGAAGTTCTACTGATGTGACAATTGAATCAATGACACGCACTGCCAAAATCAAGTTATTGCAGGAGAGCACGCTGATGCTGAAAGTGTTCACTTATTGACAATGTCTGTTTTAAACCTGCGTCTGACCCAATGAGTGTTCAATTATTTCACAGTGGTACTATTTAAGTTGCAACTTTCCTGACTGCCTTATCAATCTTTCTTCTTCCTCAATCACCAACACCAGATGATGGCAGTCAGAGGGCTAAAAAAACACAGATGCCAGTAAATAGGTGAGAAGGTGTTTAATAGACAAAAAGAATTCTTTTACAACCACTTTTCTAAAAACAGGAGAGTTTCCAAAAATACATTTTGACTGGAAAGGGAGAAAAGGTTTTATTATTAAATGAAATTTAAAGTATTAATTAATATATTAAACTAATAATAGTTTATTATTAAAACATATTATGATCAGAGTACTTTCTATTAACTAGAACCATATTTTTAAAAAGTCATAGGATTTCTTGAGCTGTCACTCAACATGAGAAAAAAGATAGCCTCAAATTAACATTATAGGAAGCATAACAGAAGAGAAAAAATACTTTTATGATTATATCCTGTATGTCCATATTAAGCATACCACTTCAGTGTGACTGGAAAGCAGATTGTAGTCAAAACATTTATAGTGAATTTTAGCTACATGAGGATAAATTGTGTTTTATTTGTCTGTATTTATTGATATATCTCAATAGTCTAAAATACATAACACAGCAATACATGCGATGAAGATTTAGTCCAATGAGTGAGTGAGCCTGGAAAGTTAAGGCCAGATCAGGAGGCGATGTGAATACCGGGCTAAGAGTATGCAGACATGCAGGACACGTACCACCCATAATCCCTGTACCACAGCAAACCTGTCCCCTCTTCATCGCAGTGATTTATGTAGTCATTACAACAGATGGAGCCAACAAACTGTTTTAATCACAGAAATATCCTTAAGAGTGGCCTCCCACTGTTTGATGTTATAGAGACTCTGAAAATCGTTGGAGGATTTCTCTTCCTCCAACACAACTGGAAAGCGTTGATTTCTCAGCCCGCCTTCACCACAAACTCTCTGGTCCTCCAGTTCTGCGTTTTCCAGTTTTTCTTTCTTTCCTGCTCTTCCCACTCTGCCAGGTATTCGTATTTTTTTCGGCTCCTATCTGACTATTATTTTTAGTAAAAAATTATCTTCATTTTATGAATGAGAGGAAAATGTGAATGCATTAATATTTCTAATACATTATTTCAAAACTACGAGCCCCTTTTTTTCCTATGTTCTCTCTTCCCAGACCAACTCAGTCTCTCCAGGGTTTAGAAGAGAATGCTATTAATCCCAAAGAAGCATCAAAAAATCTGTGTTGAGAACTCCACAAAAACTCATATCAAAATTACTGCCACACGTCATCCACATTCTATTTTTATATAGAACGACAGCAATAATATGCAATTTTATAGCTCAGTTTGATTTATAGCATGCTGCAATTGAAGTGCAGTTTTTTTCTTTTATGGTAAAATTATAATGATCTTTTTACAATTCTATCAAATGTATTGTATTGGGATGACATTGGTTCATAAAACACACAGGTTTCAAGCATACAACTGAGTAAAACATCATCTGCACAGGCATCATGCACTCGCCACCTAAAGCTAGGACTCTTTTTGTCTGCATTTATCTCCCCTTGGCCCACACCCACCTCCCCCAGCCCTCCCTTTCCCTCTGCTTATCCCCATCCTGTTGTCTGTTTCTCTGAGTTATCTTTAAATGCAGAAGAACACTCATAGCTTTTTATAAATAATGTCATTGTGTTTTGATTCAATAGAGAGCCTTTCAATCAGGAATAAAAGAACAATTAAGATAAAACTTAAACTGGTGATAAAGCAACTCAAATGCTATTGATTTCATTTTATGGCTTTACTTAAGGGTACAACTTATAATACATTTCATTTTCTTGGCTTTTCTAGTTCAAACAGGAACTAGAAAGTTTGGGACAAATAACTCTGATGACTGTTTTCTTTACTTGTGATAAAAGCGTTCCTCATATAACTTGGATAACAACATTGCAATATATCACATGTCATTTTTTCAGTTTAAAATCTCAGGTATATTCAAAACCTTGCATTTATACTATAAGTACAGTAGTGAACAAAAGTAGGTTTATAACTATAATACAATAATTAATAAACAACATGAGAATAAACTGTGTTCTATGTACTCACAACTATATATTTACTTTTGCCAAACCCTGTACATAGCCACGGTTTTAAAAATTCTATTCATACTTTCTTACTTTCTAATTTTTTTATCAATATATACTCAGGAAATTTTTTTACTTTTATTTTTTTATTGTTAAATTACAGTTGTGCCCATTTCCCTCCCATTACTCTCCCCTGTCCTACCCACCCCTGCCTCCCACATTCAATCTCCCCCCAAGTTGTCTGTGTCCATGGGTCCTTTATATACCTTCCTTGATGACCTTTCCCCGTCTTTCCCCCATTATCTCCCTCCCCCATCCCCTCTGGTTATTGCCAGTTTGTTCTTTATTTCAATGTCTCTGGTTATATTTTTCTTCCTTGTTTGTTTTGTTCATTAGGTGCCATTTATAGGTGAGATCATAGGATATTTATCTTTTACTGCCTGGCTTATTTCACTTAGTGTAATGCTCTCTAGTCATACTTTCTTACTTTAAAAATTAGAGACTACTTTATGAAAACAGATACTATAATATATTATGATATTTTTTGTCTTAAACAGTTTAGACATCTAATTTAAACACATAGTTGAAATAAATACATTTTTAATATAGTAAAAATGTACCTGTCCAAGAAAATAATTCAATTGTAGAAAACAACTCTGCTTGAAAATGCAATATTAAAATAGTTAGGGAGTTTTATTAACACATTTCTAAAACCAAATACATTGAGGCAATTTTCTTTCATTGACCCCAAAATCGATTTGTTGAACTGATGACAATGATGTGTGATTAGCCATTCTTAATCACAGTATAGATTATAATACATAACTCTTCATATGTAATGTGATGGCAAAAATTATGTTTCATAAGGAAAACATTTTTATTGCTTCTGTGTGCAATTAAAATTAAAATATTTAAGAGTCAAGCAATGTGTAAATGGTTCTTTTTAACTCATATACTCAGACTAAGACTTGGAGCCTAAATCAAGAAGATGTTTTTCCATTCTTAGGAATTTCTGTTTGATTAATATAGTTAATAATTTAATTTTTTCTTAGCTATTTTAGTCTGAATTTAAATCAGTATTCAAAATAGAGATCATTCACTGGCTTACAGATATTTTTGCAACTTCATGTTTTATTTCTGAGAGCAGCAAACATTTTATTAATAACAAAGCCTCATTTCAATAGAGGCAAACTGTGCCTTATTAAATACACATAGGTCTGTGCAGAGAAGTGAACCTTGTTAAATCATGTACCTTAGAGAAGTATGAACATTTCTAGAAATGGAGAACTAAAGTCACTGTCTGTATAACATAAGCATAAAATTCATTTTAGCTATTAAAATTGTGAAGGAAAATTATCAGAATTTTCTTCTAAATGCATTAATTCTTCAAAATGTTTATGAGTACAGTATTGGCCCTCTTCTGTCTCTTGATATAAAATCTGGTATATAAAGTAAGGCAGCTCTAGTGTTTTTTATATTTTGCTAAAGATTTATTTAGCTCTTAGTTTGACTTATTTATTTTTACCTCAAAACAAACTGAAAGTGAACATTCTTTATTCTTAGTGACATATTCTATTTTGACAAGTCTTAACAAGCAGCTGAACATTTCTGGTTGACTATGGTAAGAAAAAAAATTCCCACTAACTAGACAAAACTAAAATGTAATATTATATTTAAATAACAGAAAGAAGTATGAGAATACCACACAGAAGGAATGATAAGATGAAACTTCAGAAATTTTCATTTTCTTACCTTTAAGGGGTTCTTGATTCTAGTCATCATTTTCTAGGTCACTGTGTTTCTCAATATTGGGTTGTTTTTACTCGATCTCAAGGAATAAATGCACCTTGCTATTTTTGCTTGTACTATTTTTTCTAAAATGTCCTTCCTTCCTTATTTTCCAGATAAACTCCTAAATTACAAGGCTCAATATAAAAGCCACCTCATCTTTGACACATTTCTTAATTACCCATTATCTCTGTAATATGAGGAACAAAATACATCTGAGTTGTGAGTTCTCAGGGGCAAGGGTATACTATTATCCAATTTGTATTGCCAGATTTCTATCACAGGACCACAGCTATGTGGGTGATTTCGGAGAAGATAACATTTGACATAGATCCCGGAGGAGAAAACAGTATAGAAAACAGTCTGGATAGAGATGGAGAACATACTCTTAAAACAAAACAAAACCATTTTAAGAAAAATACTCTTTTCCTTTGTACAGTAGAGAATTAGCCTAAGAAATTATGTTCGATGCTGAGAATTTGACATTTAGAAATACATATTTTGGGATATCAACTATTTGCAGCTGATTATTTTTAAGAAAGGAAAGATTCTGGAAAATTTTTTGACTTTCTCTCTAACCACCTAAGCAAATGTATATAAAGTACCTGCTCCAGGAAGGGTGCTCTTATCATAGATAACTGTAGTTTAATGTGAACTACATGTGATAGGGAGGCACCTCACAAGGCCCATTTGATCAAATTTCTCTGTGTCCAATTGTTAAAGATGGCCCTGCAAACATTTGTTTACCAAATATTTAGTTTCAGATCCATGTGAATTGCCTTCCTGCCCTTTGAAGTCCCAAACACAAAGCCCTCCAATCTCCTGAGCTCAAAATGGCATCTCAGCCTTAATTGCTCAATCTATCCTCATTATCTTATATTCCTATGGGATATATATATATATCCCATATATATATATATATAATATATATCTATAATATTAGATCTATAATATTAGATCTATAATATCTATAACATTATATCTATATATTATAATATATATAATATATATATAATATATATATATAATATATAATATATATCTTATATTCCTATGGGATATATATATATATATATCCCATAGGAATATAAGATATATATTATATATATTCACATATAATATAGTCATATATTACATTTTATATATACACACACACACACACACATGCATAAGAAATTTGGTCACTTTTCTCCTGTGAATATGTCTCACATTAATTTGATTATTAGTTTAGCTAGAAGAATTTAGAAAGTAGAAGCAAAATTATATTTTCCATAGCACCATGCCATGCTCTGATTAGTTTTGCATTAAAGAAATGCTACTGTGTTATCTAATGCTCTACGGAATTTTATATTTTTATTTATTATGTATATGAAAAATTATATTGTACTTACCCTTAGATCTTCTTATGACTGACTTTGACCAAAATTTATGTAGTTTTGATTGGGTCTAATTAAAGAAGCATAATTTTATAATTCTGCTCAGTGATTGTGAATTGTATTATATTTACAAAGGTATTTTATGAGATAAACATATTAAGTGATAATAAAATGCTAGACATATGATCAAATAACAGAACATACTGCATTCTAATATATATATATATATACAGCATAGGATACTGGGATTATGCTGTTTCGATACTGAAATGAAATATCACTTATCCTTAATTATATTATATGGGTTGGTAAAGGCTTTGTGGGTCCTCTTATAATTATTATTACTGTTAGACTAATGTTAGTGTTCTTAGTTACAATTATGTACAGTCATGATTATTTATGTAAGAGATATGAGTATGGGGAAATGTAGGATAAAAAAGTTGGTAAAACTTGATGACTGGCCATGAAGAGAAAGGAATGAAACAAGATAATTTTACACTTTTGATCCTGGGCAACAAATTAAATCTAGAAAGTAGTTGAAAATAAGGAATCGATCATTTGAATGATGTTCAAAATTAGGCATATAGATTTTGAAAGAAATTATGTAGAATAATTACTTAATCCAAGCTATTGTTATGCAAAGGGTCACTAGTATCATGTGGTATAAATGTAAAATAAGATTTAATTGGGTACATTAGGCAGAAAAGTATCAAAGGAAATAAAGTGCCTGTCTAGTTTCCATACCCACAGACAGAAGAACATAATTCGTTCATACCTCAACACACCATTAAAGGGGCTAAAGGCAGCAGACTTAAAATATTACTACTCCACATGTTTAAATGGAATTTTGAAAAGATTCGTGGACATTTTAACAATGGGAACTTCCTGGTCAAGGAAACATGGCCAAAAGCAGACTGATGAACCTAAGCAGCTTGTATCAAGGAGAGGCAGTTAAGATCCATTGAGCTAACACAGATCCGATGACTGACTTACTTATCTGTCACAAAAGGAAAATCACCAGTAATGACTCCAGGGTCATCTGGCCCTGTCTTTCTGAGATACCTACAAGAGAGAAGAGCAAGAGATTGAATTTGGAGAAGCCCTTCATTTAGTGAATGAAAGCAAGAAACAGCCACTAAAGGAAAAAGGAGGAAAATATGTGTAATGATGGCCTGTTAGCCAAAGGAGAAGGAAGAGGAGTTTCAGGAGAGGTAGAAGATAGTGAAACCATCACACCTGGCTGATGTTTGAGAAAATTTACAACTAAAAAAAGACATGTTCAGTGACAGTGGGCCCCATAGTATCTACTGTTACTGTCACATAGAGAAGACTTATATGTGAAAGAAAGCAGGGAAATTATAAGAGGTAAAGGATTTCTTGGTTGTATCTGTATAATAGACAACTTAAAATTTAGTGTGTTCTTAAATATTCCTTGATTCTTAAATGTTTATATTTTTAGGAGGCATGCATTTCCGTTTAATTTATGGTGAACATAAATGCATATGAATTTTATGTTTCAGAAATAAGAAACATGAACTTGGTTTGTCATTCTGTTTAATCATTATTTAAAACACAAGTCTAGTAGTCACTTCTTCTTCCAAAGCTAATTCATTATTTTATCCCCGGGATAAAATTAATTTATCTTGTTCTTGTTTCCCCTGCCCCCTTGATATTTTATACCCAATTAGTCCCCTGTGTAAGACCTTGAAAATAATTGCAAATAATTTAAAGAAAATCATTCTTTAAATGCTGTCACTTTCAATTTCCAAAGGTTGTTTTCAGTTATTTGTTTACAGCATATGCTGTCTATCAAGATTCCCTGATACAGCCCTGACCATGTGGCTCAGTCGGTTGGGTGTTATCCCACAAAGCAAAAGTCACTGGTTCAGTTCCTAATCAGGGCACAGGACTGGGTTGCAGGTTTGATTTCTGCACAGGAATCAGTTGCAGGACTGAGAGGCAACTGACTGATGTTTCTCTCCCTTTCTTTCTCTCTCCCTCCCCTCTCTGTAAAGACAAATAAATAAAATCTTTTAAAGAAAGACTCCTTGATAGAAATTGCTGTTTATGTTTAATTAAAATGCACAAGGCAGTTAGATAATCTAGCCAGTCCATTAACTCAGTTCAATTAATAAAAGATTCCTGTTGGTGATATTCCATAAATGCTAAGATCTATGTGAGAAACAAGGATAAGAAGTCAAAGGAAATTTTGTAAAAAATGTTTGTTAAGGAAATTGTTGTAACTCAGATCACTTACCAGTGAAACAGCTCAATTTGAAATTACCTTAACAGAACATCGGAGAAATGCCATATGCTTAAAAATTTAACACAATATATTAATATCCCTGAATTTAGTTACAGTCTGGCCTGGGTTCCACATACATTTTTTATCTTTACTAAACTCTCTAAGCTCCAGAATCCTCAACATTATATCAGGGTAAATATTATTGTACCTCTTAGAGTGTTTGGGAATTTTAAGTAAAATTATGCCTGCAAAAAACTTAACACAATACCCAATTAAAAACTATTATAATTATTATTACTAGTCTTTGTTATTATTACCAGCTGTGATGTTTGAAGGACACTCAAAATATAGCAATCACATATTAAAATGTTTTATCTATTCCTCTAAATTATTGTGTACAGAATTCCACATGTTTCTCTTTAACTTTTTCGCATAGCCAATCGTTGTAGATTGAGACGTGTTAGAGAAGCAGTCATACCATCTTCTGGAGTTTTTAAATTTGATTTCCCTGATCTTAATTGAAAATCAGACAATGTATGAACAAAACCACAGACATTTTTTCCAAAGAGAATGGTCAGAGCAATGTAATCTTTCATGACGCAAAGAGGGAAAGATGCAAAATATAGTGCTTAAGTTCTAACAACACTAAATGGAAAATTTGCATCTTATAATATCTTTGGTACCTTGAAAAGGAGTATGCAAACTCTTTCTGTAGGTGAGGAGATGTGGCCCTGATTCTCTAATATGAACTCAATTGGTCATGCCCAGCTGCACTTCAAATGGTTGGAAGCAATGGGAATCATCTCTGATTGACTTATGCTAAAAAGAACTTTAAAAAAAATACTTGTGGGCTTTCACAAAGGAAAAGCTAATAGGATCTATGGAAGGATAAAAACACACGTAAGCTTTGGCAATGTTAGTTAGAAACCCAAAGCACTGCTTTTCAAGACAGCTGGAATCATGCACCTAAAGGAGCTGGCAATCAGCGCAAGGGTCTGAGGGGAGAATCTGAATGGGGGCTGTGGAGACTTATGTGTGCACTTGGCTGAGGATGGAGTGCAAAGCACTGTCATTGTCAGTTTCACTAAAAGCACATAGAGAAAAAAATGAGTTCTCTGTTCAAAATGTGGGAAGAAGTGGTGTTAGACAGACAAATCAAAAATATTCTACTTTAGCCCTGGCTGGTGTAGCTCAGTGGATTGGCGGGCCTGTGAACCAGAGGATTGTGGTTCGATTCCCAGTCAGGGCACATGCCTGGGTTGCAGGCCAGTTCCCAGCAGGGGCCAGTTCCCAGCAGGAGATGCACCAGAAGGCAACCATACATGGATATTTCTCTCCCTCTCTCCTTCCCTTCCTCTCTAAAGATAAATAAATAAAATCTTTAAAAAAATATTCTACTTTACCTTTTCAAAACTCTGTTTAGGACCCAAATGCAGTTTACTGAAATAGGTGAGACAGGGGTGGAGGAGTGGTATATGACTTAAAAGTCATAGTGCTCGATTTCACTTTTTATCGTAATGAAAATGTAACATTTCAAGTGGTTAATGCTTGAAAATTATAATAATGATCTACTTAAACTTCTGAAAGTTTACAAACTTGTGTTGCTTCAATATGTTTTTTACTCTCAGAAGTTTGGGGAAGGTTAAAGATAATCCTTACATGTAATGACAAATTGCAAGAACTATGACCCCCTATTTGACCAAAATTTGTTAAGTACTTTCTAAGGACTAAATTTAGCATGTCCACTGAGCTCAGTAGTTGTAAACTGTTACAGCTTGTGTTCCTTCTAAGATTTCTGCAAGAACCTAGTGATTAAATATGCTGTATACCAGATGACAAATAAATGAAGCAAAGATAAGCAGATAAAAATTTGTGTTTTGCAAGCTTACTTCTCTGTAGCCATTACTTTTTGGCTAAATCTTCACAAGAAAATCACATATACTTGAAGAAATATCTTCTTACAGACAAACAAGCAAACAAGTAAGCAATTTTTTTTTTATTTTGGGGGGAAATGTATGATTAACTAGTATCAGCAAAAGAAGGAACCAGTGAAGTTTATTTCAAGATATTTCATTTTTGTATATCATGGCTTATAATTTATTTTGTCTTTTCCCTCTGTCTTTCAAAATATTTAACATTAAGTTTCTTAATTATAAAAGTATGATCGTTATATAATATTAAGGAAAATGAATAAAGAAAGTAATTTTAATGCTATACTTTTGAATGTTTTAGAGGTTTGCATGCTTCCTTTTCAATTTTTTTCCCTGGGGTTACACACTCATGTGCATAAATGCAGGATTTGGATCCTGCATTACTAGTTTTAAATATAAGGCTTTTCCTTCTCACTTAGATGTATATCAGGAGTATTTTTATGTCATTAGATATTCTTTGAAACATAATTTTAATGATTGTTTAATATTTTATGTGGATATATAATTTTTTATCTCTTCCCATATTACTGAAAATCAAGTTTGTTTTACAAGTAGCATTTGAAAGCAGAAGTTCTTCATGAGTCCTCAGAGCCCATGACTGCTTTAAAATGAAACTTCTTTACTCATATTCGTACTAGTAATTTTTTTGGAAATATAGTCTAAATTTTCATAAAACTTTTTAAAGCTGTCCTTATACCATAAAAGGATAAATTAAGCTACCAAGTCACATTCTGTAGATGAAGTGTTTTTTTCTCTTTACAGAAGATGTATTATAATAATCAAATAAGCTTGTCAGTATCCTAATATGTACTATGTAGGAAAAACACACACTTCCTATATGTTGTGTGTGTTTTTCCTTTACTGTCACATTACTGCCACTTCTGACACTGGGTTTGCCATGTGTCAAGCAATTCTCTGCATTATCAGCTGGATGTCCTACAATTTAATTCCATTCTGATAGTAAGCAGCGTGGCACAGACCCCACAGGTTAAAGTTCAGTCCCACAAGACTGTCTCCCACTTCAGATGCCAATCAAAAATTGTGTGTAGGTCCTCAGGACACAACTTCTGTCTGACTTGGCTGCAAACCAGAGATTCCCATGACCCCTTTTCTTGGATTCAATCAGTGCTTAAATGGCTCGAAGAAATAAGGGGGTTTTTAAAGAAGATGAAGCATAGAGATGAAGAGATACCAGGCCTAGATCCAGAAGGCCCCACTTCAGAAATTTCTGTTCCCATGGAGTGTTCAGGGACATCAACCTCCTGGCAGGTGGATGTGCTCACCAACCTGGAAGCTCTCCAAATTTTCTATTACAGGGATTTTTATAAAGACTTGCCCACAGAGGCATAATTGATTATTAATTCTATATCCAGCTATTTCCCCCTCTTCAGAGAATGTAGATATGAAGATTCCCAGATTCTAATTGTGGCATGTTCTTTCGGTGACCATGCCCGTTCTGGAGCCGAACAAGAGTCACCTCATTAGAACAAAGACATTCCTAAGGATTCCCAAGGATTTAGGAACTTGGTAGCAAATGTTTCTACACTTGGGAAAGTACAAAGATCTTAGAAGCTATGTATTAGGAACTGGGGTCACGGATTAATGTCAGAACAAAATGTTCTCCTAGCACCCCTATTTGCAAGAGGTTTTAGGAGCTCTGTATCAGGATCTTATTATTTCATATATACTTACCCAAATATATACATATATAGTATATATAAGTACTCTAGTATAAACTTCCAGACAGTTTACTCACTGTGCAAATGTTTTAAAATAGCATGTATTCCCAAACAATTTTTAATTTTTGTGGAGACCAAGTATAATTTTAAAAAATTTTATGATGATAATCACATACCTGTTTATTATGACATTTCATCACAAAAGAATTTTTGTTGTTTTCAACAGATTATAGGTGAGACAGTAGGCATTTGTTCTTGTCCAGAATCATTCAAAAATTACTAAATTATGTAAAAAGGGACTTCTCATTTTGGATCTCATGTGGTGTTTCTTCTTTGCTTCAAGCTCCCATGCACTAAGAATTAAGGATATTTTTAATAGAGGTGTATAGACTCACTTCCATTGAGCAGTTTTAATTTTAAACCAGATTATCCACATAGTGTCTGAACCGTTTTCCTGTTGCCCTTGAGAAGTAGCTTTGCTTTCTATGGCCCTATTTTATCATTCTGTATTCTCATACTCTGGAGCACTTATAAACTTTAGAAATTCCCCAGTGAAATGATAGGTCTTCTTGTGCTTTAGGCATAGAAGTTTATCTAAATACACTGGATAACATTAGATTTTAAAAATTACCCAAAATGAATGAAAGCCATAAAGTGAAATGAGTAAGGATGTATGCTATCAGAGGTTTGGGTTTGAAACTTCACAGTTGTTTAATCTTAGACACATTGTTTAGTCTCTCTAAAACCCACTATCTTCATCAATAAAATGTGGATAATTAATAACATGGTGTTTTATATAAATAAATTTAAATAATGTACAGAAAGCATTTTGATCAGACATTCTTCAATTATTAAGTAATTAATATTATCATTATTTCAGTCTTCTCAGGCTGTCATAACAAAATACCACAGACTAGGCAGTTTAAACAGCGGAGATTAATTTCTCACAGTTCTGGAGGCTGGAAGTGCAATATCTAGGTGATATCAGGGGTTATATCTGGTGATTTCTCTCCTCCCGAATGGCAGTTATCTGCCTCCTCACTGTGTCCTTACCTGGGGGAGTGGAGGGAGTCAGAGACAAACAGAAGCAGAGAGAGAAGGAGGGAAATGAAGAGGGCTGTCTGGTCCTAGAGGAGAACATCGGCAAGAAAATCTCAGATATTTCATGCAGCAACTTTTTTACTGATATGTCCCCTAGAGCAAGGAATGTAAAGGAAAGAATAAACAAATGGGATCTCATCAAAATAAAAAGCTTCTGCGTGGCTAAAGAAAACAGTATTAAATTAGCAAGACAACCAACTGTATGGGAAAACATTTTTGCCAATGATACCTCAGACAAAGGTTTGATCTCCAAAATATACAAAGAACTTACACGACTCCACTCTAGGAAGACATCGAACCCAATTAAAAAATGGGAAAAGGACTTGAACAGACACTTCTCTAAAGAGGACATACAGAATATCCAGAGACACATGAAGAGATGCTCAATATCGTTAGCTATCAGAGAGATGCAAATTAAAACCACAATGAGATACCACTTTACACCAGTCAGGATGGCTATCATAGATAAAGCAACAAACAACAAATGTTGGAGAGGTTGTGGGGAAAAGGGGACCTTAGTTCACTGTTGGTGGAATTGCAGACTGGTACAACCATTATGGAAAACAGTATGGAATTTTCTCAGAAAAATAAAAATTGACCTTGTTCCTCTTCTTTAAGGACACCAATCCTTTTGGATCAGGGCCCCACCATTATGACCTCATTTAACCTTAATTATGCAGTAGAGTCTCAAGAAAGATCGTGCACGTGTTTCTTTATGATTTTGTGTGTGTGTGTGTGTTCAGGGCACGGAGGACAGCCAAGACTGCCCATGGGCATGTACCTTTCCAAGGGCTTCTTAGTAAGTCACGTGTCCAAGACACAATCATTTTGTTATTGTATATTTATGTATTTTACCAAATCTGTCTGTCATTGTTCTAGTTAAATAAATCATTAGGCTAAATATATACTTCTATTTTTAAAAACACAGTGTATTTAATGCAAACAAATTTTTTTCCTCAGGTATAGTCCTGTATTTTACAATAAAATGATTCTTATTAGACTTGTGATGTCAGCAAATATTTTTATCTGAACTATTATGTAGTGTGTCTGTTTTCCTCAAATACTGTTGATGTTTTAAATTCAGTTGTCTAGAAATTTGTAGTTTTGCCATCTAAAGTATGGATATTTAATAAGACACTTTTAATATCTTTTCCAATAGTGTTTCATTGCTATTTAAATTATTTTATTTGTAGTAAAAATATACATATTTTCTACTACATTATTGATATTCCCTATATTTCATCACATATGAGAACAATTTTATAAGTATAAAAATATTTTTTAATTCTATGGCTTGCTATTCTTCACTCTAATAATAATATATGATAATAATTATAATACTACTAATATTGTCTCTCTTACCTTGAGAGTCCGTAAGCTCTGGGTCATATTTGAAATAGTGAAGCCACATGTATTTAATCCTTTACATGTATTTGCTCATTTAATCTATTTAACTATGTGTGGTTATGGTTATTGGTGATTAATTTAGCTCTGCCCTTATCGGTGGGGCTCAGGTTGTTGGGCATCAAGCCTCAGGGTGTAAAGAAGCCAGTTCAATTCCCAGTCAGGGCACGATTCCCAGTCAGGGCACAGGCCCGGAGTGTGGGCCATGTCCCTGTTCCCGCACATGCAAAAGGCAACTGATTGATGTTTCTCCCACAGGTCAGTGTTTCTGTTCCCTCTTTCTCCCTTCCTGCCCCTCTTTCTAAGAATAAATAAATTTAAAAACTTAAAAAACTTTAGCTCAGAATGGGTAAGCAACCTGTACAATGTCACACAGTACACATGAGGAATTACTGGTATTTGACCTAGGCAATGGCTCAACAGTTTGTGCTTAAATTTTTTATTGCCCAGCTTAGTAGTGGTTCTGTCAGTCTTTAAATTCCTGTATTAAGCTGCTTTGTGGACAGAGTTGTAGCTTAATGGGCACAAATTAATTAAAATCATGCCTGTTTATTATGAATGACAGCAGACTGGGCTAAAAGTAATATTTATTCCCTCCTAAAGGCCTCTAAATGAGTGTTTGTCTTAGAATGAGCATGAAATGCTAGCAATACTGATAAAAAGAAATGCTATTGCATTTATAGCTTCTACTTGGATGGCTACTGTTTCTAGAGAAAGTTAGTTCATTAAATTTTCCTATTGGGAGAATATGTTAATATGGACACAAAGCTGAATTTTAATTACCATTCAGAATATTACTCTTTGATCATCTCCTCATCAGCACAGTGATAAAACTTTCAGTGTCGTTTTCTTCTCTAAAGGAGTTAGCTAAAAACCATGTACGTATAGAAATCTGAGTTTCAGTTTTTGAGGTCCGTAGTTACATGCAGCTTCTTTTTTAATTCATCTATGAACCTTTCAACAAACACATACAAAATATGTATATTTTAGATACAAGCAATTAAAATCATGAAAAGGCTAATTCAATCAATTTAAAAACTAAATTATAAAACTATTCAAATGAACTTCAAAAGATTCAGTCTCTCATGCAGCCTAGCTTTTTAATATAAACAGTGTATTTAAATATAACTAAGTACAATTCCTGCAGAGCAAGTAGCCAAGAAAGAAGAAGCTAGGAGCTATGATTTTTGTCATTCTAACATGCATAATAATTTGTTTTTCAAAAAAACATGTGTACAAGTAGGTTATGTTTATACTAATTCCACTTAACGAATATGCTACAACATATTTTTTCCACACTCTTTACATTTAACACTTTTTTAAAATGAATAACTATAAACCCCACAGTAAGGCTTGTGCTTATTTGAAATGATACTTTTGTTTTAATCATTATTTTACCTATAAAACCAGTCATTTTTCTGGCATATACACTAGTGGAGAAGAAATTAACAATAGTATAAATAATAACAATATTCAAAGTAATTACAAATGGGTCATAGAATAGTTTATGAAGTGGTTTCAGGTTCAATATTTTCCTAATATTAATATTTATAATATTAGTTATAAATATTCCTAATATTAATTATAAATATTCCTAATATTTTAAAAATCTGTTATCTTTAAAAGAGGTACTCTTGATCTGGACAACAATGTCTACTTCTTTGGTACATAATTTTTTTAAAAGATTTTATTTATTTATCTTTAGAGGGGAAGGGAAGGAGAGAGGAAGAGAAATATCAATGTATGGTTGCTTCTCATGTGTCCCCTGCTGGGAACTGGTCTGCAACCCAGGTATGTGCCCTGACTGGGAATTGAACCATGGTTGTTTGGTTCACAGGCCCATGCTCAATCCACTGAGCTACACCAGGCAGGGCTGATTCGTAAGAGCTTAAAATACATGATCTCAATTTATGGGGACAAAATAGAGTGATTCATTTTATTTCAGTGGAGACCTGGTTGGGGAGTGGTAGTAATCTCACTCTAATTCAATGTTTATTAAACACTGTGCGGAAATTACAGTGCTTCTAAAGAACAAATTTGCCAGTAAAACATATACAAAAGTTGTATTAAAGGAAAAGTAGCATGAAAAGATGTGTTTGTATGTGTATGATTTAATGAAGAACTTATATCAACTCGGCAACAGCAAAGTAACAAATATAAGTTCGGTATTCTGAGTGTTTTGAACGGTCTCTGCAGTAGAATCATTAGAGAATGTGTAAACCATTTACATCAGATAATTGTGGGATTTACATCCTCAAAGCCCTCCCAGTTGTTGTGGATGAAATGAGACTTCCAAGACCTGCTTGGGGGAATGTGGGTGGGAGAGGGTGTGCAGGGTTGGGGGGGTAATGAAGGGGGGGAAATGGGACAACTGTAATAGCGTAATCAATAAAATATATTTTTAAAAAAATTAAAATTTAAAAAAAGATTTGCTTGGGGAGAGAAGACTGGCTAATCTCTCAGAAGAGAAGAGGCTTGAGTACCTCTTGCCCTGTGTATTTATTGAGTTCAGTTTACATAGAAGATACATAGTATGCACATAAACTTCATCAGTCAATGTCCAAAAAGCCACAGTCATAAAAAATTGACATCATCTACAGGTAATAATTGAAGAAATACAGGGATTGTCTCTGGTCAGGGTCGGTGAGATGTGCTGATGCCAGAGGGTCGTTGAGGCATGTATCATGAAGTAGGGAGTTTCGCTCCCTAGGCTTTGAGCTCAAAGGTCTGGTCCAGGGCTATCTAGCAAGCCTCAAAGGAAACAATGTACATTTTTTTCTCCGGCTAGATTGCCCCTGGGAGCCCTCCATTCCAGTACAAGGCCGCAGCTGGGTCTGGCATTGTTTTCAGACTGAGTCAGGTGATGGGGAACAAAGGGGCCAAGAGATTAGACTTCTTACTGAAAGACTGAGGCATCAGGCTTTGACAAAGTTGAGGGGTGAGGGTCTTTCTTCCCTTTCTCTATTGTCCCCAAAATCTTTCCCTGATGGCCCTTTTTGCTGCTGTAGGCCTGGTTTAGGTTGTCCCTCCCTTGAGGGATCTTACCCATCCTTGACTAACCAGCCGTCTTTGGGGGCAGAGCAGAGGGAAGTGAGGCAGGCAGGGGCTTTGCTCCCGCCAGGACGGTAGGTTCTGTCACCTTCGTGGCTCATGGCCCCAAGGCCTTTTCATTCAGCGCTAGCCATGGGACTCTTGTCTGTTAATGAGGCTACAGTGCCTGAAACCAAGCAGGATGGCTCCCAACAGATAATATAATTCAAAATATCTACTTAATACATTAGATCATGAAGAATCTGTAACAGTAAGAAAAACATAGCCCTTGCTCTCAAGGTTTTATAATCTAGTCCAGTGTATGTGTTCTAATCAGACTAAGCTCTTGTATTTTTATGACAGCAAATATTAATATTTTTGATATATATATATATATATATATATATATATATATATACTAATAATAAGTAGAGCTGTGGTTGGAGTTTGAATCATTAAGGTGAAGGGAATGTCAGGAAGAAAGGCCAACAGTCAGTGGCAAGAGTGGAGGTAAACAGGACTGAACTCCTGGCTTTCAATAATTTAGTCAAAATTTTGATGACCAATATGTAAGCAAATAATTTCAGCTAATTTTAATGGAGTCCGTCACTAAAGGAATGTGCATATAGATGGCCTTAGGAGAGGGTGTTATTTTATATTTGCAGAATCTTTCTATTTTATCTTAAATCTGCTAGTCAATCAATTCTGACTGGTACTAGCTTTTCTCAGCTGTAAAACTCAGCAATTCTATTTTTCTCTTTCTTTAAATTAAAAAATCCCAAGAAGGTATTTTACATTCCCTGACCTCAAGGTTCACTTCTGGGACTTTTTTGGCTCACTGAGGCATTGTCCAAAAAAAGGTTCTCTCACAAAATTAAAGGAAATTGCTGTCAACGAAGGAAGGGAACAGGGACAACTTGCGCCAAAGTGCAAAAAAAAAAAAAAAGATTACAGTGCCTTTTAATCAAAACACTTGCCAAATAGATCTTTCATGCATCTTGTAATTTCTTTCATTTTCCTGTGGTTTCCCTTTGGGCCCTGGCATTGTCTTACACAACCAGAAGGGACGTCAGCTCTTGTGTTGCTCCTCTCCATTCTCTCCTATACGTTTCATCAACATTGTTTCCAACCACTTCTCCTGATTCATTCTTTTTGCAGTGTGCTTCATAGCTACCTTAAAAAAAAACAGGTATGATATTGACAAAAAACAAGAATCTGCAAATACTCAAAGAAGTAAAAAAGTTGATTCCCTTAAAGGAACTGAAATCACAAGTTTCTGCTTCTGAAATAATTAAAACCCAAATTCGATGAAAGATCATGATACAGTTCTTAGCCCTAACACACTTCCTGAAAGTGTTTGAGCCGAGAAACTCTATTGTGTCTGTGTTGTGCACATTATGTATTACTGAAACAGAGTATCTAAATGAATGCTGTTCTGGTGATTATACAGTTGGAGGATTGGCCAGCATTTATTTTACATTTTACATGTCCCGATTTTACTCAACTTTATATGGTAAATTTGACAAAATTAAATTCATTTAAGGCATACAATATGCTTATTTGATATATATGTATATTGTGAAAAATTACCACAATCAAATTAGTTAACACATTCCATGAATTCACATAGTTAACACATTCCATGAACTCAATAGTGTATAGTGTGAAAAATGACCACAATCAAATTAGTTAACACATTCCATGAACTCACATAGTTACCGTTTGTGTGGGGGGGAGGTAGGTGGGGGAGGTAAGAACATTTAAGGCTTCTTAGTAGATTTCAAGTACATTAGTAATAATTCATAGTATTATTAACTATAGTTGTCATGGTATACATTAAATTCTCAAAACTTATTCATCTTATAACTGTAGGTTTTTACCTTTGACCAGCATCTCCTCATTTCCCATACTCCCAGCACCTGCCAATCACCCCCTACTCTCTGTTTCTATAAATTCTACTTCTTAATATTCCACATATAAATAAGCTCATATAGTATTTGTCTTTTTTTGTCTGGCATATTTCTCTTAGTATAGTACCCTCCCAGTTCATCCATGTTGTCTCCCTCTCCTTCGTTTTCTATCTTAGGTTCTGTATCCTTAAGATATTGTTCTATTTTGTGACCAAATCTGACAGCAGTCAACTAGAGAATATCTGTTAAGGTGTATATAGGTGAATTCAAAGCAAATGAAAGGACTTCATTTATCACAAAGTGAATTGTAAATTCATAAAAGTTATTACCATAAGGTAGGTGAATAGGCTGAAATCAATAGCAAAGGAAAATATGAAATATATATTGTTAATGTATTTATTCATCTATTCAACATGGCCTAGAACAAACTCTCAAATACTTTATATTCTAAATGAGGAGTCAGATAAATATTCAACTAAAGTAATTTCAGTGGTAAAGCTGTACAGAAAATAAAAACACCAGTGGGACTTAAATGACGGGTTGGGGAGGTGTCTGGGAAGACATCATGGAGATGATGATAACTGCGAAGAAAATGGACCCCTTATGAACAATTAAAGAAAATCAAGGTGTTTGTGATTATAATCTTTAAATTGCTGCTTACCAATAACTCTCAAACTTCTTTGTACCCATACTAGGTACACAAATTTGCCTTTCTCCTAAAAGAGGTTAGAGGCAACAGTAAACAAATGTAAGTTGTTGGGCTATATCATCAAATAATGAGCTCAACTCTCAGCCAGTATCATATGCTAGAAGAAACATGGGAACACGACTGAACCTTTCTGTTTCCTGTTTTACTCTTCTGTAAAAATAACAATAATAATATTTATAATAATAGTTTTATTGCAGGGAACTGTATAACTTGGAACAATATTTGCCACATACTCTGATAATTTTTAACTTCCAGTATTTAATCTTTGCTAAACATAGAAAGGACATATGAAGAAGCATGCATTTATATTATTCAACTTTTAAGAGAAATAAAGAACTATTAAAGTAATGTATACATGTTGACGGTCTTGAATTTAGACTCAGTCATGATTAAAATGAACAATATTTTAAAATATTTCAATAGATGTTAAGAAAGCACTATTTACACTATTAACCACACCTTGGTGCTGGTTTTTTTTCTATTTTTTAAAAGATTTTACTTATTTATTTATTGATAGAAGGCAAGAGAGGGAGAAAGAGGGGGAGAGACATATCCATATGGGGTTGCCTCTAGTGTGCCCCCTACTGGGGACCTGCCCCACAACTCAGGCATGTGGCCTGACTGGAAATCGAACTGGGGACCCTTTGGTTTGAAGGCCAGCATGCAACCCACTGAGCCACACCAGCCAGGGCTTCTATTTTATATAAAATTGTGATTGCATGAAACTGACATAAAATGCATCAAGTCAGCAGTGAATAGTATAAAGTTATCTGGTATAAAAACAGACCAGGATTAGACTTACATCGAACCCAGTAACATTATATACTGAGTATACATAAAATATTTATAGTATTTTATTTCCATTTCTTTCTCTGCCAGATGAGCTAGAAATTATGCAGCTCCATAGCATAGGTTTATGATTCAATTCTAATGCATTTTAATTATACAAATTAAATATTTAGGCAAATATTTAAAGATCAGAAGAGAAACTGACATAATAATATTGATAAGAAGTTAGAGGCAAAAAGAACAACCAATCTAAAAAGTTGAGATAAATAGAGAAGTTAAATACATGTATTTATTATTATTAATATTATAATGCATATGAAGTTAAAGATGCTCAAACCTGGCAGATGAAACTTAAAACAAAAATAAAAGGATATTTAAATATGCACTAAGATTATTCTTTCATAATTGTGCTACCTCTCCTAATATAACTTATAACATGGAAATACTGTCATAACTTTTATTTTATGGTTTCTTTAAAGGACTAAATATGATTAAGTTCTGTATCACTCATAACAAATATGGCTTAAGGACAAGTGGTATGGAAGCATGATAGTTTGTATTGTAATAATGTTCATGAGATGAATAGATTATAAATAAAAAACTTGAAAACTTTTACTTCAGCTGTTAAAGTTGGATCGTTTATTTTATAGGAAATGTACAATCGTTGAGTATCAATAATGTAAATAGATATTTATCTAGATGTTTCTATAGGATGTTAATTTTAGAGATTTCAATAGCTGATAAAATGATATTTAAATAATTATTTTTATTGCAGTCTCTCTGGAGTTTATAAAATATATATTTACAATATTTTTTATATAGCTTATAAGTGATGCATTAAATTACAACACTGGTTCTTTTTGGTCTTTCCAGCTAACTTTATTGTTTTTTAATTTGTTTTTTTAAATATATTTTATTGATTATGCTACTATAGTTGTCTCATTTCCCTCCTTCACTCCCCTCCACCCTGCACACGCTCTCTACCACCCACATTCCCCCCTTTAGTTTATGTCCATGTGTCTTAATTTCTTTAGCTTTTACATTTCCTATACTATTCCTGCCCCCTGTCTATTTTCTACCTACCATCTATGCTACTTATTCTCTGTACCTTTTCCCCCCTTCCCCTCCTCCCTCCCTGTTGCTATCCCTCCATGTGATCTCCATTTCTGTGGTTCTGTTCCTGTTCTAGTGGTTTGCTTAGTTTGTTTTTGTTTTAGGTGTGGTTGTTGGTAATTGTGAGTTTGCTATCATTTTACTATACATGTTTTTTATCTTCTTTTTCTTAGATAAGTCCCTTTAATATTTCATAAAATAAGGGCTTGGTGATGATGAACTCCTTTAACTTGACCTTATCTGAGATACACTTTATCTGTCCTTCCATCCTAAATGAAAGCTTTGCTGGATAGAGCAATCTTGGATGTAGAGCCATGTCTTTCATGACTTGGAATGCTTCTTTCTAGCCCCTTCTTGTCTGTAAAGTCTCTGTTGAGAAATCAGCTGACAGTCTGATGGGAAGTCCTTTGCAGGTGACTGTCCCCTTATCTCTTGCTGCTTCTAGGATTCTCTCCATTTTAATTTTGGATAGTGTAATCATGATGCGCTTTGGTATGTTCCTCTTTGGGTCCAACTTCTTTGGGACTCTCTGAGCTTCCTGGACTTCCTGGAAATCTATTGCCTTTGCCAAATTGGGGAAATTTTCCTTCATTATTTGTTAAAATAACTTTTCCATGTCCTAGAGGTTCTTAAGCCTCTCCTCATTTTTTGAATTCTTATTTCTTCATTCTTTTCTGTTTGGTTGTTTTTTTCTTCCTTCTGGTCCACTCCATTGATTTGAGTCCCAGTTTTCTTCCCATCACTATTGATTCCCTTTGCATTTCCCTTCATTTCACTTAGTGTAGCCTTCATTTGTTCATCTAACTTGCAACCAAATTCAACCAATTCTGTGAGCATCCTGATCACCAGTGCTTTGAATTGTGCATCTGACAGGTTGGCTATCTCTTAGTCGCTTAATTTTATTATTTCTGGAGCTTTGATCTGTTCTTCCTTTTTGGCCATTTTTTTTCTCTCCCATCATACCTATTATACAATAAAGGGCAGAGCCTTAGGTGTTCACCAGGGCAGGGCAACCCAAGTCACTGGGTTGTAATGCTGTATGTGGGGGCGGGGTCTGAGAGGGAAAAGTGGTGCTTGCTCCGCTCTCTGTCAGACCTTCAGACCTCAGTACCTTCCATGGCTTCCTGCAAGCAAGCTGGGCCCTTCTGGTGCAGGTTTCCAGGTGGGTGGGTTTCTGTGCATTCTAGGACCCTGTGTGTCTCTCCAGCAAACTCTCATGTGAGGCTGGGAGTCTCTCCCTGCACCTCAACCACCACAGGTATTTTCAGTCAGTGTTTTGGGGCTTTATTTCCCAGTGCTGTGATGCTGGGTTGCGTGGTCTGTCTTGCTCCCCAGTTATCTGCCCGTGAATGTGGGACCACAGCCCTGTCAGTCACCTTGCACTCGGTGCCCCGCTTCTCAATCGCTGCCTCGCTGGGTCTGCCCATTGCTTCCCCGTGACTGGGGTCTGCCCTCTGTGCCTTAAACACCCAGAGTGCCTTGCACTCCTGATGTCACTGCTTCTGTGCTGGGACCCCTCTCTGCTCAGCTGCCCTACTCCGCCCTGCCTACTGGTGTGGATGAAAGTGTCTGTTTCAGCTCCTTGGCTGTCCGACTTTCATACAGTTCAATTTTCAGTCAGTTCTGGTGTTACTTTGTTTCTAAATTTTTGTTGTCCTTATTTTGGTTGTGCAGGGAGGCACAGTGTGTCTACCTACACCTCTATCTTGGCTGGAAGTCCCCCACATTACAACACTGATTCTTATATTAGTTTTCCTAATACCTAAAGAAATAATAGCTTTTTAAAAGCTTTCCAAAAGCACAAAATGTTCCTAATGACATAATACCTTAATGTGTAGGCCTAACTCTCTGTCATCATTTTCTATAGTGCCAGGAGAAAAATAGGCAAGCTTCAGAACATAAATCTATCCCTTTATAGTGAGTTGAAAACCAACCTTTACTTTTTCAGTGTTGCAAATAGGGATCATAACCAATGTGGTTATTTATTAAGAAGATGAATACACTTATTGGAAAGGTCTTATAATTTAGGATGACCTTTCTTTAAAAATATTAAACTTAGAGCTATGAGCTCCTTGATTCTAGAGATAAAATGATCTGCTAAGATGAAAATGGGTTTCATTTGGATGAACTCTGACTGTGGGTGGCTTACCAGTGTTCAGTTCGGAGTCCTGGCAGTATAGAACAGAGAAGCATAATCGGCCATTAGCCTTGTTCTCTGTTGACCTAGCATATTTTTTCTCTTGATTCTAGCACTTCCAGTTCAAGAATGGTAGAAAAGAGGCTAATAAGAGAGAAACTAAATGAGTAGCAACAGGATATGGGCTGAAACCTTGGAACTTACCCTCTTGTCTCTCTGATTTCAAGGCAAACTATAAGGAGCTTGCTTTAATTTATCACTAAGATTATGCAGGTTACTCAGTCATTCCTTTATTCAATCAACATAGATATATTATTGATTGATAGACATCAATCAACATAGATATATTGTATACCCATTATGTACCCACTGTTATAGTAGGTTGGTGTTAATTAGTTATAGTTGGGGATATGATAAAGCAGCAAAATTTAGAGTATGCATGATAAATAGTTTATAGATCCATTGTCATATATTTGTCATATAATTGAAATGCCTGAGATAAGTTCACTTACTGTATCAGAATGTTTATGTAATTTTAATCTGCTTTTGTAAAATGATTAACCCCTTACTCCTCATTTTATCGGGTTTGTATGAGGTTTATTCTTGAACTAGTGACAAATGATAGATTTCTCATTAAAGGTGTGATGATTGAGGTGGTGAGATTCTAATATTTGATGACAAAATGCATTTTTTATAAAACATTTACTATTGTTTAAATTACAAAACCTGGTATTTATGAGTTATGTGTCAATTATCTCTCCAACACATCTTTTGCAATGAATAGCAGATAGCAGAAATACATGATAAAACTTATTTTTTCTTTGCAGAAATAAGCACCTCATCCAAACATCACTTACTTTTATTTTTTGTTTTGTTTTTCTTTTTTAATCATCATTGTACTTTTCCATTACCATGTAGTCCCCTTTGTTTAATCTTAAATAAAAATGTTATAGCACATTTCAAGCTAAAGTAATATCACTGCTGCTTTTATACTTAAGAATTATATATACATGTATATATATATATACATATATATATGCAGCTTTTATTACTTCATAATATGTTTATATATTTGTTCCACTTTTGTATAATAGGTAATGTGTGAAGTGTTTGTAAACATGAACAATTCAGTTGTTTTATTAAAATTAGCAGAATGTAATACTTTAATGCCTATTAAATCAAATAATATGAATTTCCAGGACATGCTAATTAAAAGAAATAGCAACAACTTAACATTATGTCAGAAGCATCATTATAAGTGTCCTCTGTGGACTTTGTGGTATTAGTCATGTCATTTAGGAATGGTTTTTTTATTTGTTATTTCCATTAATTCAGAAAAAATAAAGTACAATAAATATTTATTCCAGTGCATTTTTACTAATGAATAACCACTAATAAAAGTATATCATTTCTTATCCTCCAGGCAATACAGCTAAGGTATATATTGAGATTCAGGATGAAAATGATCATCCCCCCGTGTTTCAGAAAAAATTCTACATTGGAGGTGTATCTGAAGATGCAAAAATGTTTTCTTCTGTGCTCAAAGTTAAGGTATGAGAAAGTTTATTAAGACACAGAACTAAAGTAAAAGCAAAGAACTTAATTTTTTAGATAAATTATAATCAATTTTGCAGATAAACTAAAAACATGTAGTTTGCATGTTTTTAGTTTAAGTACTCAAAACTGAGTACTTATTCCTGTTTAAACAAAGACTGAAACATGGAGATATATGAGTGTAATTAGCCAAACAAAATACAGATAAATTATGATGTGAATACAAAGCAAACTTTTGTATTTTATTTTTACTACAAAAAAGAAACATATCACCATGTTTTATGCTGAATAAAAGGTTAAAATGTATGTTTTCCTCATAGACTTTTTAATTGTCACTTTCTAATAGAAGAAATAATATAATAAATTCTGAAATGATTTTTCTGAAATAATTTTTAAAACTAACAATGCTAGTTATATAAATTAAAACAACACTACTAATTTCAGTATTTTATTAAATGTTTAAAAATTGGATATGTCAGAAAAATTTCTAACTTGGAATTTTAAAAATACAATGTCTAAGACTAAAGTTGAATATTTTCAATTTTTCTTCATTATCACTGATGGAAGATTTTTTTTCATGGTTGGCAGTGCATGAAGTCACAATACTTTTATTACTAAGAAATAAATTTATAAATATTATCTTGCCTTGGGGAAAATGTTTAGAACCTGGAACATTTTACATTCTCCAGTTCAAGTATTTTTCTGGAAGTTCTCAATAAATGGATTTTTGAAAGTAGCTATTAACATACACACATTAAACCTGAATTTCCCTGGGCAAACCCAGCTGTGATTACCTATAGTTTTGCACATCAACAGTTGCCTTTCTTTCCTTATTACCAGGAGGACCATAATTAGAGTTGTGGGGTTTTTTACATAGTGTTTTATCACTTTATACACCTTAAGAAAGAAAAAAATTAATCGAGCAAATAAAGCTTGTGTGTTGTGCTTGCAAAATAGCTTTTCCACAGTGCCAAATGCTGAACTCCTGGTCTGAATCACCAGTTCCAACCAAAAATGGTCCACAACTTTAAGTCAGTCACATTACATATATACAACTTGCATTGTGATTTGCAAGTAACAGTCCTTTGGACACGATTTCCATCTTATTTTATATTTTAGTCCCATTAACTAGTGATTGATTCTGTTCGTTCATTTAATCAGTAAACATATCTTTGAGTATTTAAAGTATACACCGTTGTAGAAGTTGGGCATAGAACAAATCAAAAATAATCAGACAAACAAGATGTCCCCACACTAGTGAGGGAAAATGTGTACCAAGAGAACTGGTCTCTTTTTAATACAAACTCACATGGTCAAGAGAAAGATATGTGGATTTCTATATAAGGAGCATTGTTGACATTCCAGTATAAAGTAACTGAAGCTAGAGAAGCTTGGAGATCAGTGTGAATGAAAAAGACTGATTGGAGATGAGATTGAAAATCTAATTCAGAATTACAATATGGGATTTACTCTAGAGGTCTTATTTTTTTAATTATATTTTATTGATTATGCTATTATTGTTATTCCAATTTTTCCCCCTCTGCCCCCCTCCACTCAGCACCCTCCACTTCAGGCAATCCCCCACCATTGTTCATGTCCACTGGTCATGTGTCTAAGTTCTTCAGCTACTCCATTTCCTATATTGCGCTTTATATCCCCACGGCTATTCTGTACCTACCTATTTGTGCTTCCTAATCCCCTCACCTCTTCATGCATTCCCCACTGCCTCCCTCCTATCTGGCAACCATCACTTTCTGTATCAGTGATTCTGTCTCTCTTCTTCTTGTTTGCTTACTTTGTTTTTTAGATTCAATTGTTAATAGATATGTACTTATTGCCATTTTTATTGTCCATAATCTTGATCTTCTTCTTTTTCTTAAATAAACCCCCTTAACATTTCATATAATAATGATCTAATGATCTGGTGATGAACTCTGTAATATTTTTCTTGTCTCGGAAACTATCTGCACTTTGATTCTAAATGATGTCTTTGCTGTATAAAGCAATCATAGTCGTAGGTCTCGGTTCTAACATTCTAAGGACAATGAATGGTTTAATCCACAGGGATAATGTAATCCATTGTAAAAGGATTATTCTGCATGTTGTGCAGGGTTGTTTGTTAGTGGGGACAAGTAGCAGTGTTACCAGACAAAAGTAGTAACAGGATTGAACACAGTACACCCAGGCAAGATTTGGTAGTGGCTAGAACCATGGTAGTAGGCATAAGACATAAAAGGGAGTCAAAAGATAGCCAAAAGGATTTGCTGATGGGTTATATGTGGGACATTATAGAAAAAAAATGACTGAGTTTTTTGTTCAGAACAGGTCCCCCTCCTTCCCCCATGATCAGGGTGGCAGACATTAAGAGTTCATTTTTCAAAATTTTATATTGGTGAGGGTTTCTCAATATGCAAGGCAGTTAGAGATACTGATCTAGATTCAGGAAAGAAATCATTGGTCAGGATGAACTCACCTAGAAAATGTATGTACACAGGAAAGTCCAAAGACTTTTTCTGGATATTCCACAGTTGGAGATCAGAAAGAGATCCACAAAAGATACTGAGAATACATTGCCAGGAGGCAGCAGGGATACTAGGGAAATGCAGACTCCATGCAGCATGTAAGGAACAAGCTTGTTAAGAAAGGGATTGATCAATTGCTACATATTCCTGTGGATAGAATGCTCCACTGGCTTTTTCATGACCACTTATGATATTAGGAAGGGGGAAAATTGGGACAACTACAATAGCATAAACAATAAAATATTTTAAATTAAAAATGTATAAAACAAACAAACAAACAAACAAATAATATATTGTAGTGGAGAGAAAACCAATAAGGCAAATGCTAAAATGTTCCATTAATGAAGGACATAATTAAAGAGGTCTAAAGATAGCTATAGCAAGAGAATTTAGGGGGCGATATAATCTGATGATGGCATTCACAGTAATTGGTAGAAGGTAACAAAGGAAATGGTATAATATTCTAGAAGCAGCAATTCAGAGATAGAAAGATACCTGCCGTCTACCCCTAGAGAGCCACTGTTTGAAACAGCTGCAGAAAACAATCTTGTATGGGGGAGAGGTGCTGGGTGGGAGGGATCAGAAAGCAACTGCAGTATTTAGAAAGGAGCTTAAATATTTAGGGGATATTAATGATGATGGTGCATGAATTCCAGAGAGTCCTAGGGAAAGTTTGTTGGTAGATGTAAAGGTGAGATGGGAAACTGAGTCACATAAGGATGTGTAAATAGCTACACAGGAAGAAATATCTGGGTGGTGAGAGATGCCTTAAAGTGAACAAGATAAGCCTGACTGATTTTCTAGAACTACTGCAAACTCTACAGGACATTCCTCCCTTCAGTTGGTCATTAGACTCCTTGGGTTAAGGAAAGAAGTATTTTTTAGGAAACCAGTCTCGTGCAATGTAATATTCTATGTTAGTTGGAGGAGAGAAAGAGGTAAAAGCTTAGCAATGTATTGATGCAAGTATATGCTATTATAAAAACTCAGTTGGGAAAGCACAAATCACCAGGTAGATTCTAAGGCCAGAGACACTTTAACTGGTGAAGGAACATAAAAGGTTTCCTAGAGAGTAAGGAATTGGCAAGGCATGGAAAAGGGGTAGTTAGATCTTTGCAGGGAATATTAAATGAGGACAGTCTGAGCAGAGGAAACACAATGAGCCAAACCCAAAAGAAACAAATTGCAGTGTATTTGTGAAGCAGCGATAAGAAGCAGGTACCTTAGGAGGGATGAGAGTAATAGATCTTTAAATGCTGAACATTTGCAAGTGCTGCCTTTAGCCTTAAAGCCTGTGATTTTCTCCTTTCCAAATTTAATCAGAGTGAAAATGAATTAAGAAGTCTTCAATCCATACTTACAGCCCCCAAATCTTATTGGAAACAGCACTGAATCAGGGCCAGCTAAGCTCTGGCACTTAATGGAAAGATGATTTAAAAAATGGGGGCATAGCCGACGATTATGAAAGAGGCTTTTATACCACTTACTATATAATGTTGGAGTAACATAATATTTCATCTATCATACATGCAAGTTAATTTTTAAGTTCATCATAAATGCATAATGATAAATTTTAAATTAAAAAACTTATATGTAAGAAATAAAAAGAGGAAATATATTATAGAATTAACTAAGAAAGATGAGACTGAAATATCAATGAATAAAATTGTTCTTACTAGCTTAAAATTTAGATAGTGTATTAAGGGCATTATTAAAAATATGTTGAGGAAAAGACAACAAAATGAGAGTATTATCAAAATGAATTATCTCTTATAAACAATAGTAAAAAAAAGTTCTTCACATTTGCTGTGAGGTGGCACATCTAATATGCTTAGGGACTTGGGAGTTCATTTTGGAAAATATATATTGTGTTCCTAGTGTACACTGAAAATCCAGAGGCAAACAAATTGTCCTGCTGCCCTGAAAGTTAAAAATATTGTACACTAGACCCCCAAAAGTAAGTAAATAAGGCTTTTATTTATAAAGACCTGTAGATATTTGGTTTCTGGCTCAAAATTTAAATGTTTGCGTCATGAAGAGTAATCCTGGGGTGCTGTCAAAAGGACACAGAACACAAGAATTGATTTAGGAATATCCCCTATATTTACAATGGTTTAATTTTGATACCTCTCACAACTGGATCCACCAAATCGATTTTCACTGATCACACATGGTCGGTCATTTTAATTGCAGGAAGAGGGAGAAAAAAATAAAATGGTAATATTTCACTTTAGTCTTTAATAAAAGTATTTCCAATTTATGTCCAAAAGAATTGAAAGCAGGGACTCAAATAGGTATTTGAACATCATTGTTCATAGAAGTATTATTCATAGTACCTAAAAGTGGAAACAATTCATATGTCTACTAACAAATGATGGGATGAACAAAACAATAGAATTTTGGTTAATCTTTAAAAAAAAATGAAATTTGACATATGCTACACCATGGATAAATCTTGAAGACATTATGCTAAGTGAAATAAGCCAGGCATGGAAGGGCAAATACTATATGATTCCACTTGTATGAGGTTCCTGGATAGTCAAACCTATAGGGACAGAAAACAGAATTGTGGTTGTCAAGGCCCATGGGGAGGCCAAATTGAGGAGTTAGTGTTTAGTTTGGGGAGATGCAAAAGTCTACACATGACTCGTGGTGATTTTTGCAGTACAATGTGAATGTACTTAATGTAGCTGAATTGTACACTTAAAATGGTTTATATCTTAAATCTTATGTGACGTATATGTTAGCACAGTTAAAGAAAACTACCAAAAGTGTGGGGTGGGTATCACCAATATGGATCGAATATGAAAACTGTTCTTTTTCAAAGATGTTATCCTTCAGTGGTAACCATTCCTCTTATGTTATTTTGAATGTAAACCTTACATTCAGTTTCAGGAATAAATATTTGTGATAGTCTATGTGTATTTCTTGACTATGTACCTGTGGTCTTTAACATTTACTCCCCAATACATCCATCATCAGCGATATCAGTACCAGTTGTAACAGTCTAACAGTGATGCTCTCTGTGGGGCCACATTGCCCCTTCCCGGTCTGCAAAGAGTGCATGTCAAAATTCCCCAGAAAATCCTGATCTACCCTTCTTTGGGGGCAGGCCACTAGCTGAATATCACTAACTGAAGTGTCCTATGCTAATGAAAAGTGACTTATAAATGTGGTTACATCAGAATAACAGTCTATGACAAAGATGCTGTAAATGATTAAAAGACAAATAATAAGCTAAAAGCAAATATTTGGAGTGTATATATTTTTTAAAACTCCAGAAACAGTATTCAGAATATACAAAGAACTTTGTAAAAAGCAACTACTTGACCATTGAAAACGAAGTGGAAAAGTCATGTATATGTATCATATTACTCATATTTTGTGTGTAAGATAAGGAAAATTAGGCTAATCCTTTCAGCATTAACTGTTTCTGTGCCCCTTTGGCCTTTGAGAAATATTAATCAATGAATATTCCTTACTAATGATAATAGCTATCATTTATTTGTTAATATTATTTCTTTGAGAACTATAAAAAAACCCTTTACTTATTTTAGCCTACAAAATTTATTTAAATAAATAAACAAGCAAGCAAGTAAATAAACCACCTACTTACTAGGTAGGTACAATTATTTGTTATGGTACTATTGCAAAAATGAATATTTGTAAGGTTATAATAGTCCAAATATTACCCAGCCAGCAAAGACAGAATTTAACGTTAGATTTACCTTTATTCAAGGACTTTCTTTTAATCTCTAGATTATGTTCCTTCCCAGGGAAAGTGAGAAGTACAAGCTTGGCAGAAGTAGAATTTTGGCAGAAAATAACAGAACATATTAAATTTGTATGAAAAATTAGGACATAATTAACAAGGCAACCAACTGATTTTCAAATTGAGATGTCTCTGTAATTATGATCTCCTCTATTAAGGTAGCAAGTCAGATCTGGTTTTAGAATCACCTTTCAACTTATTATCCAACTTTTCCAATTTATTAATCTCTGCTTCTACAAGTTGCAAATATGAAAAACTTGGTGTCAGAAAAATTGAATTAAAATATTGACTGGATGTCTACCAAAAGTTAAAAAGACTATGAACATCGCATCCTTGAGTTAGTAAAGAAGCCAGATTTAAATTTATGGACTAAAATACTATTTTGAAAAAGTATCAAGAAATGGAACATCCTCACTTGTAAGTCTCTAACTTTTTATTACATTGCCTAAGCAGTGAAATGGAGACAAGTGGTTTTACAAGATTGATACTGTTGAGAGAAGAAGCCACAGTCATAGTTAGAAGATGAAAATTTCCTTCATGGCAGAAAGTATAGAAATAGGCAAGCCATACAATTTGCTCCTATGCCTGCTAATGTGAATCTGATGGAAAACAATTCTAGCACATTCATGACGGTTAAGTACGTTTTCCTCCATTGTAGCATCTTTAACTAGACCAGACTCATGCCTGGCTCATGCCCAAAATGGTACTAATCACAAACCCTTACCTTGTGTTTAAACTATCAGGAAACAAGAGATGTTTCTTCTTCTTTTTAGGTTCTTCTGGCTGGTCTAAGATTTAAACTGGCATGAGACCAATTAAAAGGAGAAAATCAAATTGATTTGTAAGGAGGACTCATAGATATGGCACCTAAAGTAATGACCAAAGCAAGCAGGTTTTATACATTTTAGACAAAGGAACAATAGATTTGAAATAATTTTACAGGGAAAATAAACTTCAGTTTGGGTGCTTAATTAATAAGGAATAAGTAGAATTTGGACTTGGGGTAGTAAATTAGTAAAAAATAACATTTGTTTATACATGTTTCTCAGCCCTGGATTCTCTATCCCTGGGTATAAGGGTGTGCCTCTTCCCTACTGGTGCAAGGAGGGTATCTTTCACATGGGAGATTTATTTTCTATTTTCAAAGGGTTGAAGAGTGATCAGAATTCTTTTTTTGCACCAAAAAAAATTTTTATTGCTGTTCAAGTACAGCTCTTTTTTTAAATTGCTTCTTTTTTTGCTTCTTTTCTTTTTTTTGTTGCTGTTCAAGTACAGCCATCTCCATTTTTCTGCCAGGATTTTCCCCTGCCCCACCCACCCACACCTCCCACCCTCAATTCTACTTCGCTTTGGCTTTGTCCATGGGTCCTTTATACATATTCCTAGACATCTCTTCCCCTTCTTTCCCCTTTATTCCTCTCCCTTCTCCCCTATGGTTACTGTCAGTTTGTTCTTAATTTTACTGCCTCTGGTTATATTTTGTTTGCTTGTTTGTTTTGTTGATTAGGTTTCACTCACTGGTAAGATCATATGGTATTTGTCTTTCACTGCCTGGCTTATTTCACTTGACATAATGCTCTCCAGTTCCATCCATGCTGTTGTGAAGGGTAGGAGCTCCTTCCTTTATTCTGCTGTTTAGTAGTCCATTGTGTAAATGCACCACAGTTTTTTGATCCACTCATTTACTGATGGACACTTAGGTGGCTTCTAGTACTTGGCTATTATAAATGGTGCTGCTGTGAACATTTAAATTCAAAATAATAAATATGCCAAATTGGTATATTTTGATGGGTTCCCTGCCCTGAGCTGTAACAACATGCTAGGCACTCTAAATACTTCTCAGAAATTAATTCAGTCCCCTCAGAAACCCTATGAGGGAACTACTATTCTCATTCGGTTCATAGATGAGAACAATGAGTCACAAAAATTTCATATAACCTGCCTCAGATGCACAGCAAGTCAATAGTGAAGCCTGGATTCACAGCCAGGCACTTTAGTCTGGAGATCAGGCTATATCCTCTCTCTGGTGGGTAATCACTGGGCCGGGAGTCAAATTACTCAGATTCAGGCTCAGATATGCTCTCAACTCCCTACAGAATGTAATGCTCCTCCACCCTGGCCCACAGGTGTCTCCTATTACACAAATATTGCTTTAGGACTAGGTGCTCTTTAACATCTTTAACTGTTTTCAATGGTTTGCACGTCATTTACCTTAGGAAAACTATGGCATGAGAAAAATAAAAGCCAAGTGCCCTAAGAGAACTATTATGTTTGAGAGCTATGTTTTATATGTCAAATAGTCTAGATTACTTAATTCTAAAACACAAAACACCATTGATGTCTCACAGTTTTTGTGATTTATGTCAGTTGAAGTTAGTGGAATATTTTATAACAATATTTTTTCAATACAATGCAAATGTAAACAAGTACCAAGAGCCAGAAAATCCTGACAATGAGCCCAGAGTACTCCCACGCACTGCAGGACTAAGTGACATCTGAACAGGGGCAAGGCAGGTTGACACAGAGGCATCCTCCTTTGAGGGAGAGGCTCTGTGTGGGTTTACGAATTTGGGTTACAGCAAAAATTAGAATGTGAGATGAGGGTAAGACCAAAGTTGAAAAAAACACAACTATGAGAAATGGATGGTAGCTCTGCTCCTTCTGTCATGTCAGAAATTAGTAAGGGAAGTAGGAAACTTCTCATTTAAGTCAAAATTGATGAAAATGTAATCAAATATTATGAATATGCTGAGTCCCAAGATGATGAAAAATAAGGTTAATGAATATAAAACTTAAAGATCATAAAAACAAAGTTGTAACATTTAAATGTGTACCTATCTCTTTTCCAAAAGCATGATGATTTAGACAGGCCTAGATTTTTAGCTTTTAACCACTACTGGCTGGATAACTTTGGACAAGTTTCTTAATCTGAAAGCATCAGGCCTAGAAGCGATGACAATACTATTTGATGAAGTTCTTATGAAGGTAAATGAAAAAATACATATAAAGCACTGAGCACGGTGCCTTGCTCCCTGATATCTTTCAATAAGTGTTCACGGTCATTGCTAGTTATTTTATCTGAATAGTTCTTCTTGTCTATAAGGGAATAGTAATCTCAGACTCAAATGTTCTTAATTAAGCATGCGCAGTACATATAAATTATTAAAAACACAATTCTATGGAATGTTCAGATATTTTGTCATTGTCCTTGAAACCAAATAATGGGCCTATCTTTTTAGAAGTCAGTATTAGCATCAATATAGAATATTAATTTTTGTTCTTTTTAGAAAAGTAAGATAGTTGAACATTTTTATAAGAAACTTAATATAAGTAGTTTCCTTTATTATGTAATGACTAGGCAAATTCTCCTTAAAATAAACCTGAGTATAGTTTTAATTAGAATATTATTCCATTGAGAAGTAATCAATAAAACCATTTCAACTTGCAAATTTTAAATGATATAGTTCTCTTAAATCAGCAATGATCCTATTGATATGTATGAGACATATATGTTTTTAGCAAATGGTATTATGTTAACATTGTGATGAGTATTTTTACACATGTTTTATTTGCAAATAATTATTGGTGGCTTACCATTTCCCTTTCAGGAAGTCATAACCAATTTAAGAAAAAAATAATAACTTTATATACAGGTGTGATGTTCTAAGAAACACTAGGAGAGATTTCACTTTCAGGTAGTACCAGCATCAACTTATCCAGAGAAAAAAGTTTTAAATAGCATATATTTTTAAAAGAGTATATTGGGGTTTTGTCTTCTTACCACACCATACGATGGCAAACTGTAGAATAGAATGAGGGCCCTGGCCAAGTAGATCAGTTGATTAGGGTGTTGTCCCATACACCAAAATGTTGCAGGTTCAATTTTTGTTCAGAGCACATACCTGGGCTTCAGATTTTATGCCTGGTTGGGGCACATACAGGAGGCAACTGATCAATTTTTCTTAGATAAATGTTTCTCTCAGTCTCTCTCTCTTTAAAATCAATAAGCATGTCCTTGAGTGACGATTGAAAAAATGAATGAAGTTATCTTCTAGTAATTAATGTATGTCTGAGGAAAAAGATTTTGAGGTTATCTTAAATAAAATTTAAAATAATCAACAAGTCAGTAAAATTTTTTACATAGTGTTCTTCAGAACACCTTGTGCTAATACTATTTATAAAAAGGCTAGTGATTGAATAATGTAAATGAGATTCCTCAAATTCCCCTTGAAACCAAATAGTGAGCCTATCTTTTCTGATCTCACCTTTAACATCAATATGAAATATTAATTTTTATTCTTGGATATGATCAAAATACCATTTTTCAAATAGAAAATATTAATTAAAAGTTTTGAACAGCAGAAAATTTATCTTTCAAGATTATAAAAGGAATTATTTGTTAAAAAGTGGAAAAAATGAAATAGTTCTTTCTCTGGCTTTAATGAATCACAGCATGACACATAATCATTTCTGGCATCTCCTGGAGCATATTAATGTTATGTTATGTTAATAAGATAATGAAAATTAGGGATAACTAATGAGAAAAGGCAAAGAACACAATAAAAATGTGTAATCACACCTACATTTATAAGGGTTTGATTTGCACTAAATCCAATTCAAACATTGAATTGTTGAAGACATGTCACTTAATGGAGCAGCTCCACTAAAATAAGGATATAAGCAATTCTATTTCCTGCCAGCATTCATTTTCCACTTGTTCTGAAAAAGAGAGGTAGAGATGAAGATATTTGTCTTAATTTTTTAAAATATATTTTATTGATATGCCATTACAGTTGTTCTATTTCCCCCCTTCATTCCCCTCCACCCTGCACACCCCCCACTATTCCCCCCCTTTAGTTTATGACCACGTGTCTCAAGTTCTTTAGATTCTATAATTCCCCTACTATTCTTGCCCTCCCCCTATCTATTTTCTACCTACCGTTTATGCTACTTATTTTCTGTACCTTCCCCCACCACCTTCTCCTTCTCCCACTCCCCTGTTGCTAACCCTCCATGTGATCTTCATTTCTATGGTTCTGCTCCTGATCTAGCTGTCCTCTAGCTGTCCTTTTGTCTTAGGTGTGGTTCTTGTTAGCTGTGAGTTTGCTGTCCTTTCACTGTTCATCTTTTTTATCTTCTTTTTCTTAGGTAAGTCCCTTTAACATTTCATATAATAAGGGCTTGGTGATGATGAACTCCTTGAATTTGATCTTTATCTGCCCTTCCATTCTAAATAAAAACTTTGCTGGATAGATCAATTTTGGATGTAGGTTTTTGGATTTCATGACTTGGAATACTTCTTTCCAGCCCCTTCTTGCCTGTAAGGTCTCTTTTGAGAAATCTGCTGACAGTCTGATGGGAAGTCCTTTGTAGGTGACTGTCCCCTTATCTCTTGCTGCTTCTAGGATTCTCTCCTTCATTTTAATCTTGTCTAATATAATGATGATGTGCCTTGGTGTGTTTCTTCTTGGGTCCAACTTCTTTGGGACTCTCTGAGCTTCCTGGATTTCCTGGAAGTCTATTTCTTTTGCCAGGTTGGGGACGTTCTCCTTTATTATTTGTTCAAATAAGTTTTCCACTGGTGGCTGTTCCTCTTCCCCTTCTGGTACCCCTATAATTCGGATGTTGGAGCGTTTAAAGATGTCCTGAAGGTTCCTAAGCCTCTCCTCATTTTTTTGAATTCTTGTTTCTTCATCCTTTTTTGTTTGGTCATTTTTTTTCCTCCTTCTGATACACTCCTTTGATTTGAGTCCCAGTTTCCTTTCCAGTACTATTGGTTTCCTGTGCATTTCTCTTTGTTTCAATTTGTTTAGCCTTTATATGTTCCTCTAATTTGTGACTAAAATCAACCAGTTCTGTGAGCATCCTGATCACCAGTATTTTGAACTGTGCATCTGAAAGTTTGGCTATTTCTTCATCACTTAGATTTATCAGCTCTGGGGCTCTGAGTTGTTCTTGAGCCATAATGTTTTGGTCTGTTCATGCCTGTTGTGTATGAGGAGCAGAGCCTTGGTTGTTCACCATGGCGGGTTGTTCACCTCTCTCCCACACACAGCAGGTCACTGGCTTGTGATGCTGATGTGGGGGTGGGGTCAGAGAGGGACAATGGAGGTTCCCTCTGCCACTTCCCACCACTGGGGCCTGTACGGTCCCATCTGTCTCACCGCTCACTCCTTCACCAGTTTATCTGCATGCAAACATGTGACCTCGATCATCCCTCAGTGGGGTCCACCCGCTACTCCACACCTGGGATCTACGCACGGCTGCTGGCACACCTGGGTCTCGTGCTAGGGTGGGTCTGGTGGATCTTTCCTGCCTGACACTGTTCTGCTGCTGGCTCTGCCCTTCTTACTGGTTTGGCTAAAGGGTTCGTTGTTGTCAGACTTCCATACAGTTCAATTTTCTGTGATTTGGCTGTGTTTTTGTTGCTAAAACTTTGTTGTTTTTAAACTTGGTTGTGTTAGAGGGCACAGTGCTTCCACCTACACCTCCATCTTGGTGGAAGTCCTCCTATTTGTCTTCATTTAATGCCTTTTGGAATCTGAGTATTTGTATAATAAGAGAAAATAAATAAAAATATTAAATTGCAGTTTTTAATGAAATCTATCAGTTCAGTACAAGTGTCATCTCTCTGTGGACTAACAAAACTGGGAATAATCTTTAGCTCACCACATAATTCTTGGTGCAAAAAAAATTTAATAATTTTGCAAATATAGATTTATAAATTATTATAATTCTATCTATGGCTCTTAAAACAAAAATAATGAGAATACTAATATATTTTCATATTATCTCAATATGGAATTGTAATACTGGCTACTCTGCTTTATATTATAATTTGAATCTAATGGTATTTATAATTTTATACCACAACACAGAGGGCTTCTGGTCAGTATGGAGGAATAGGGAAACAGGGCTCACCTCCTCACACAATCACAGAAAAATTACAACTAAATTACAAAATAATTATCACCTAGAATTATCAGGAAATTAAACTGTATAGAAGTCTGACAATCAAGGCATTAAAGAAGACACATTTATCCAGATGGGTAGGAGGGGTGGAGATGCAGAATGGGTAGTCCCACACCCATGTGTGATGAATAAAAATCAGGAGAGCTACCTTGGATGTGAGGGATCCTAGCCCCACACCAGATCACCCAGCTCAGGGTTCCAGTGCTAGGAAGATAATTCTACATAACCTGTAGCTGTAAAAACCAGTGAGGGCTAGGCTGGTGGAAGAAACCGCTGGATCCTCAGGAGTCTCCTCTTAAAGGGCCCACAATGGAACTTAGGACTTACGCAGACTTACTACCTCTGGACTCCAGCGTGGGTATAATAGCTGGTAAGCTTCCTCTGAAGCATGTGGGGAGAAAATAAATTATCTGGCACTAGGGTGAGTGCCAGAGGACAGCTTCCTCCAGGACAACACCCCAGAGGCCAGGCAGTGGCACTGTCCCCTTTCTGGCCTCTCTCCCACACACATCAGTGACATCATGTTGGAGACTCCATCAACCTGGTTCACATGGATTGCCCTACCCAGGCAATTACCCAAGGCTCTGCCTCATCCAACTTTCAGGTGCATTTTTCTAAAATAGGCCATGCTACTAAGACAGAGAGTCAAAGCATCTCTACCTAATACATAGAAACAAACCCAGGGAGACTACCAAAACTAGGTGACAAAGAAATATGGCTCAAATGAAAGACTAAACAAAACTTCAGGAAAAGAACTAAACATAATGGAGGTAAGCAATCTAATAGGTAGAGTTCAAAACAGTGTTTATTAGGAAACTCAAGGAACTTATTGGGTACTTCAACAATACAGAAAAGACCGAGGCAGAAATGAAAGTTACACAAGTGAAAGAGTAAACATGTTACATTAGCTATTCCTGATAACCAGTATTTTCTACTGTGCATCTGAAAGTTTGGCTATTTCTTCATCACTTAGATTTATCGGCTCTGGGGCTCTGAGTTGTTCTTGAGCCATTTTTTGTCTTCCCGGCGGTAAGTAAGTAAGAGGGGCGAAGCCTTAGCTGTTTACCAGGGCGGGGCCACCCAGGTCGCTGGTTTGTGACGCTGTGTGTGGGGGCGGGGTCAGAGAGGAAGCAATGGCGGTCCCGTCCCACCACTCTCCCTGGCCTGTTTATCCAAGCAGAATTGTGCGAGCCTGCTGCCCTGTGCCTTTCGGTCTCAATGCTCGCCTCTTCACTGGTTTATCTGCATGCACAGGCGCGACCTACTGCAGACAGCCAGCTGCACCTCTTCCCTGTGTGCGCCCGTAGCTAGCCCGCAATCCGTGCCTTCAGCCGCTTGCGCGCCACCAGGTAAGGGATCTTTTTGGTCAACCGGCTTTGCTGCTGGCTTACCCGTTTAGCTGAGCATTTTGTCCTTTTTTCGGACTCCGTATTGTCGATTTTCTGTGTGGTCTGGTTGTGTTTATCGTTGTTAAAAATAGTTGTTCTTAGATTTGGTTGTGCACGGAAGCAAGGTGGGTCTACCTACGCCTCCATCTTGGCAGAAGTCCTCTAAGCTTTAAAATTTTATGTTCAAAAAGACTTAAAAATTTTATGTATTCTACTAAATTGAAAACTTTTAAGTGGATTTCACTAGCCTATTTTGAAACAAAGTGACAAAAATATAAAAATGAAAAATTAAGAATAATTAAAATTTTAAGATAGTGTAAGCTTAACTTTGCTCCACAAATCTTCTGTTGTTAAAAATATTAAGTCAGTTTAATCCAGGTCAAATAACCTGTTCAATTAAATATATTAAAATAATATTGTCTTTTCTATTTTAAGTTTTGGCCCTATGGATTAAATCCATAGCCATACAATTTTAAAATGCATGTTAATTATAAACTGTGCAGTCTTTGTTATATGTTGTATACATAATAGCTGCTTAATTTGTATTCTTAACTATTCCAGTACTTTCACAAGTAATATTTTCTAATCTCTGGGAAACATCTTATTATAATAATATAATAAAAAGTTCCTATTAAGATACTTTTGTTTTACTATCAGTAAAAAAAATATAACATTCACTAAAAATACATCAACAAATATACATTTTCAGTGGCAGATTGACCGTTTCAATAAATATTTGCTAGCCACATTTCACATGCAGACAGTGGCCACTGAGAATTAGGAAATACAAAGATGAATTAGAAAATAGTCCTGCCTTCCAATGAATTTACAATCAAGTACAAAAGGCAGAGAGCAATGTGTCTTTAAATATGCAACACGTGATAAAAAATGGAAGAGCTGTCTAAAAAATTAGACAGCTACAAAATACTCATAGAGAACAAGGCAAGAGTATAGTCACAACAATAACTAATCTTGATGGCTTATTTTGTGCCAAGTACTGCATTTTACACCTCAGTGATTATTTCCAGCTGCCCTATTCAGCATGTCCTCTTTTTCTCATTTTGCAGATAAGGAACTGAGCCCTAGAGGATTATTTACCCAAGTTCATATGGTTAATAAGTGGTAGATTTGATCTCATACCTCTGTTTCTTCCACTGACATATAAGCTAAACATAAACTGACCACTTACTGAACACAATACTAGAGTTGAAAGAAGGAAGGAAGGAAGGAAGGAAGGAAGGAAGGAAGGAAGGAAGGAAGGAAGGAAGGAAGGAAGGAAGGAAGGAATGTATTTTGTGTGTAATGGAGGCACATAATATTATAATATGCCAAGATAAATGCTATAACAAAAAATGTAAAATGTGCCACTAAAAATATGCAGTGGGAGCAGTATTCCTTAGGGGATTCAGGGGATCCTTCAGAATAGTAGTCATTTAAGCTGAGGATTGATTGCTTTTTTCAATATTATATGTGTTTTACACAAAAAGAGAGCAAATGTGTGCACATGTGTGTGTGCCAATTGTTCAGGTGAACAATTGTTTGGCCAGAAGACAAGGAACATTTTTTAAATTGTTTTTCAGTTTGTTGTCTGCCTTTTCCCACATTGCTCTCCCCTACCCCATGTCTCCCCCACTCCTACAGTCAGTCTCCCCCATCCTCCACACCCAGGAGTCCTCTATTTGTGCTCCTTTGCTTGACCCTCCCCTTCTCCCCCCCACCCCCATGATTCCCTTCCCTCCTCCTCTCTGGTCACTGTCAGTTTGTTCTTTATTTCCAAGCCTCTGTTTCTAGTTTGCTCATTTGTTTATTTTGTTGATTAGTTTCCACTTACAGGTGAGATCACATGGTACTTCTCTTTCACTGTCTAGCTCATTTTACTTAGTATAATGTTCTCCAGTTCCATCCCTCCTGTCACAAAGGGTAGGAGTTTTATGATTGCCCTGGCTGCTATGGCTCAGTGGATTGAGTGCTATGGCTTAGTGGATTGATTGAATGTAACGTAACTAAATAAGAACAAAAATTAAAAATAATAAGTATGTCACATAATATGCTTTAAATGCTGAAGGATTTAGGATTTATAACTAAAAATTATTACAAAGTATACATTTCATAAACATTTAAATAATAGGTTTAGAGTAAAAATCTGTAACACATTGATTCAAAATCAACATTAAAATTAATTTACTCTTCAAATACAGGACTCAAATTGTATATGAGTTTTCTTTTGTTACTATGTGTATCAAAAAGCACAATTTGTAGCTGTTCCACATGAAAGAAAAAGTTAACGCAAATAATTTTAGAGTTCATTTTAAATCATCTTTGAGGAAATACATGATTTGTCATTATATTAGCAATAATAAGGAAAAGAACAAACACTTATTTTTGAGGTAACATTTATTTTCCAAAACATTTTATAAGAACAGGGAAATAAACTAAAAAAAGGTTCAATTATTACATAAATGCAAGTCTTTCTTATTTTGAATTCTCATGCCTTCTGCAATACAGAATAATTCAATATGTAACTTCAAAAAATTATAATAAAAGAAACAATTTACTTTTTTTACCTTAATTTCTTTCCTTAATTTTCAAGTAGATATTAGCCCATATTTGACATCATTCTAAATTAAGAGTGAACATAATTTTAGATATTTATTCTCGAAAATCATATATAAGCAAATAATAATAAAAACCCTATAAAAGTCTCTATAATTTAAACTGTTGCGTGTCTCTATATATGATTATTAAATTGTTGTTTGTATGCCAAGTTCTAGTTTGCAAATTAGAATATTTCAAATTATATCAGAAATATATCTCTGATATATTTTTTTTAGCTATGCAAATACTAAAAGACATATTTAAATGAAGAATTTTGATATTTCACAGTTATTCTTTTTTATATTCTTACAAAAAAATCAAACACTAACCTTTCTTACTCAAACTGTTTCTCTCCTCTCTTTTTTTGTTTTTGCAATCTTTGATTGTCTTATGTAAAGATTAATGTCCCTGACATTTTCCTTATTTATATTTTATAATATATTGGACATATTGTCTCTAAGGGTCTTAAAATGAGGCTTTCTTTATAGTTCCTAAAAACACAAGAATCAGTTAAAATAGTTTAAGAAGCAAAAGCTCTGTTCTTTAGATTTGAGTATTTTCACCCCCACATTCTAAAATACCTTCACTATATGTATTTCCAGGAAAAGGGAGCCTTTACTGCTGATAAGTGTTATAATGGAATCTAATTGGGAAGCTAAAGTTACCATTATTGGACTTTAATTGGCTTTGGAAGTTCTTAGTACATCACTAATTATTCCACTAATATTTCTGCATCCATAGTATTAATTTATTCAACAGAGGGTAACAGTTATTAAGGCTGTTAGAAATTAATAGGCTCACCTACTCCCCTGTATGATACAGGCAATTACTTGGTGATTTTCACTTAATGTTGGGCACCTGTGTACATTCAAATTTCCAAATGAGGACTTAGAAATGTGTTACTGGTTTCCTGTGTCTTAGCCTTCATTTAAAAGTATTATTACAGCCAGTATAATTATGATATTCATTTCTGACTTTCCTTTTTTTTCTTTAAATTTATTTATCTTTAGAGGGGAAGGGAAGGAGAGAGGTAGAGAGGTATCAATGTATGGTTGCCTCTCATGTGTCCCCTAATGGGAACTGGCCTGCAGCCCAGGCATGTGCCCTGACTGGGACTCGAACCACGATAGGGTGGTTTGCAGGCCCGTGCTCAATCCACTGAGCTACACCAGGCAGGGCTCTGAGTTTCCTTTTTTTAAAAAAACAACTCTAGACATAACTTCCCTGATTTGCTCACAAAGAGAACCTCACGGAAATCAATGAATCAAATCTTTCAGGGTCAGTTCTTCGATTATAATGACTGTCAAGAACCCATTAGGATTATTTTTCAAGTAAATAATTTATTAGCTGTAAAAATTAAAACTTCTATTCATCATTGGATTCCAGGGCACATCTCGTGTTATTCTTAGGATGGGAAGGAATTCATGTGTCGTAGCAATAAGCCCCCAGATATCTCGGTGGTTGAACATTCAGAGGATTGCTTCTTGACTTATGGTACAAACAATGACAGTTTCAATGATCATTTCATAAATGTTCACTTTCCTTCCCCTCCCACTGTTAATTTTTTATTATAAAGAAGGTGATGGAATAAATGAAATGACATTGCCTAAATTTTAGAAAATTTAATTCACTTAAAGTTTTCATTATGTGTCAGTTTTAAATTTTAGGCATTAATTTAACCAAGCTTGCTAGACAACCCCTTATTATTATCTAAAAAGCAGTGAAATAGATTTAGTATTTTAAATTTTCCCTTTCATAAAATATCTTCACAAATTTTCTACAGTTTTGTAAGGAATCAATGCACATTATATTCATAATAATGTGTTTTTTAAAAACACCAGGAGACTATTTTGCTTTATTTGTGTATAAGTTAATTGACATTTTAGGCAAATAGTTTCCTTTCATATTGATTCTTCTTAGACAATCAGAATATATAAGGTCTAACTTCTAATATTGTTAAAATTTTGAAATATTGAATATTACTTCTCTTCCCACTTTACCCCCACCAAAGAAAAAAATAGTAAGGTGAAATTCTACCCAGAAATAATGAGTTCTAAATGAAAACATAAATGAATTTGACTTACCTTTCAATCACCTTCCTTCTTTCAGGAATGATATATTATACAGTAAAGTAGGGATTATCCTTGTTTGGAAGATTGAATTAAAATTTATGTAACTACAGATATAATAGGTTTTACCCCCTAGTATTTTATTTTATTTTCTTTGGTTCTTTTTTTTCATTTCTTTTTTTCCTTTTAAATTTTCTTTTGGATGGATTTTTAACCCAATGCATCCTTAGAGAATTGGAGAAGTTATATACTTTGTTTTATTAAATATGAATTCCCTTAGAAATTGTAACCTAAATATATCAGTCTCCTACATCCTGAATATTAGAGATTTAGAACATTTAACACCAGTCATTCCCTTTCTAATTTAAATATTACTGTTGTGAAATATTTTGCTTTATTTTTTAACCACATACAATTATATAATTATTATATTGTAGAATTCATGCTTATACAGTTATTCACAGATTTAATATTTTCTGTTTTTCCATTTTTTCCCTTAATCTCAGACCTTCCATCTCCATATTTCTTTTACTTTAAGCTACATAATTTAGAACTTTTCAAGTGCATCTTTTTATGCCAAACTTTCAGTGATTTTCTGGAAAAAAAAAACTGTTCATTTTTATTTTTGCAATAAATTTTTATTAGGTCTAGAATTCTAAGTGAACAGATACTTTCTGCACTTTGAAGATGTAATTTCCTTAGCTCTGTCATCTAATGTTGTTAAGAAGTCAACTGTCAGTCTAGTACTTCTAAGACTCCCCTTTTGGCCTGGAGATAGAAGATACTCTGTCGTCTATACATAATGTGTGCATTCTAGGAGTGGGTTACTTATTATTTAGTCTATTTGTAGTTTATTGGGCTTAAGTCTTTGTGGGTAGCTATCTTATATTAGTTTTGGACAATTATCTTCCATTCTTCTCTCTTTTTGAACTCAAATTAGATGCTTGCTAAAATGTATCACTTTAAATTCTGTTTAAAACTTTTTTTTTGTCTTTGTTATGCTGTGAAGCTTTCTGGATCATTTCTTTTACTCTATCATTCAGTTCACTAATTCCCTCATCAGCTCTGCCTAATCTGCAAATAACTTCATCTCTGAGTTTTAAATTTCAGTTATATTTTTCATTTCTACGAGATACTTTTAATTTGTGTTCAACTTTTCTCATTCTTTATTTATATTTCAAATTCTTTGTAATTTATTGAAAATACATGAACATATTTGTTTTACAGTTTGTGTCTATGTATTCCAAGTTCTAAAGCCTTATGGATATGACTGCTGTCATTATCCCCACAGGCTATTTTTCATAATATTTCATTTCTTGTTCATTTTGGAAATTACTTTATTCTGAATTTTCCACTTTCTTGGAGCTTATTTGTTAGAGGTATTTGAGTTATAGGTTGTAAGTAGCTTTTTTGAAAAAAGTACTTCTAATAAAAAGTTAGGCCATTATCAGTCAAAGATCACTTTTCTCAAATTCTCAGTTGTGGATGTTTGGTCCTTTAGGCAAAATTCATAACCATTCAATCTATAAATTCAGAGTATTATGGTTTCTTCTTGAGTTGAGAAAATTAATACTGTGTTCATAAAGGATAAAAATTCTAATGAGGACTTGTATTGGGACGGCTATGGCAGTGGTGGCTGGAAGTGAGACATGCAGCTCTCATTCACCCTCATCATGAGGATTCAGTGTTCAGGGTATGGAAGTCTCACTGGACTCACTTCCATAGGTGGGCCTTGGGTCTTGGTTCCTACTGTCTGAGATATTTATAATACCTCATAAGTTAAATTTTAAGTTCACCTACACCAGTAAATCTGCACCTCCACTTCTTCACTTATGTAATAGTAATAAAATTTATTCAATAAAAAATACACAGTGTCATTAGATAATGCATACAAAGAATTTGCATAGCACCTGGAAAATTGTAAGTGTTCAATAAATGTTAGTTTTCAGCACTGGCAGTAACATTATACAAATAATGCAAATGGCCATTGTGGGTTAAGGAACCCTGGGCTGATTAGTTGATCTAAGTCAAACCTCAGTCTTTTACATTAACAGATTCAATGCCATGATCAGGCAGAATTCTAGTGACATTTCAAGGTTGATTGTGAAGTAAGAAATTGGAAGCAATGATTATAGAAAAAAATTTCTGAGGAACTAAACTGTGAAAATAGATGTGGGAATTATGGAGAGAGTTTCAGAAGTGAGTATAGAATAAAAGAAGAGTTTAGTTTTATTTTAGTAAGGGAGAGATAGATGTCTTATATTCTGTTGAGGTAAAGGTTAAAAGTACAGAGATAAATAGAGCTGATGAAGCATTAAATGAAGAAGAAATGGGAGAGATTAGGTCTAGGGATAAGTACCTTCAGTCGTAGAGAAGAGTCAGCTTGTTCCTGTGACATTTAAAGAAAGACTCTAAGTGCAGATATAGATATTTTTAAACTTACAGGATGAAAAGTGGAGATTCTCACACTAATATCCTTAATTTTATTATTAACTGCAGCTTCCTAATCTCTAAAGAGGCTATGAAAAAAATATGTGCTTTGAAGAAAAGGGTTAATTTTTGGAGTGAGAGAACACACAGCAAAAATTTTCCAAAACCAAAGGCACAGTTGAACTCAGACCATGAACTCAGAGAAATGTTAGTCTGCCTGATTATTTAATTTCTCCCATCACTTTTTAGTGACTCCTAGTCACCTAGGAGTAGGTTGGTGATTAAATTGGTTCAAGAGGAGGAAGCCCCAGGAGTTGTTACTACTAATATTACTGACAACATACTGACAATAGAGTTTTATATTTGGGGGGGGGAGATCCAAGAAGCATGATTTTGTTTGAAAAACCATGTATCTCATTTTCACACTTTGCTACAAATGTACTGTGAAAAACCAATAAAAGAAATAGGTATTTCTGAGTTATAATTAATTCTAAATCTAAATGTATTAAGCAAGTATTTATTTCAGGAAAAGTATGTTTTAAAAGCACCTTAATCATTAAGATAAAATATTGTGACTTTTTGATTATCATAATTCAATAAATTAGCAATACTATAAACTAAAATTGTTTTTTTAATTGTAATTAAAGTTAATCAGCAAGAACTTTGCAAAGAAGCTTAATGTACCAGGCAATCACAATGATTGTATTGCAACAACCTTGTCTTTTTTAAATGATGTTGTTGTGGTACAGGGTCCATTATGAAATATAAATGCACTTATATGTGGAATCTAAAGAACAAAATAAGCTGACAAACAAAATATAACCAGAGGCATGGATACGTAGAACAGACTGTATCTATGGGAGGGGGCTTAGGGAGGGCTAGATGAAAGAAGGTGAAGGGATTAAGCAAAAAAATATATATAAACAGACAAATATAAAACATATACACAGACAACAGAGTGGTGATAGCCAGACAAAAAGGGAGTGGGGGTAAACAAAGTGGGGGTAAATGGGGACAGAAAGAGACTTTGTTTTGGGCAGTGGGCACACAATGCGAGGTGCAGTCGTTTGCCGAGTTGTACGCTTCAAACCTATGTGGTTTCGTGAACCAACATCTCACCAATAAGCTCAATTTAAAAATAAATAATTTACTAAACATAAAAATATGTAAACATTTAGAATATCACAACACAAAATTGAGTAAAAGAAGTCAAACAGAAAACAGAACATATATTATGATCCCCTTAAAATAGAGTTAAAAATTAGGCATAACCAGTCAATGGTGTTAGTGTTTTTCTGGGGTGCTGGGTATGACTAGAAGGCCAAGAAAAAATATTCTGGGATGCTAATAAGTTTTATTTCTTTTTTTAAAAAATGCTATTCATCGATGTCAGAGAGGGAGAGAAAGGGGGAGAAAGAGAGAGAGAGACATCAACCTGCTGTTTCACTTCTTTATGCATTCATCGGTTGCTTCTTCTACATTCTCTGTCCCGTGACTGAATTCACAACCTTGATGCTCTAACCAACTGAGCTATGCAGCCGGGGCAATGGTTTATTTCTTGATGCAAGTCTCATGGATGTGTATATATTGCAAACAATTTTTGAGCTGAGTACTTCAGATTTGTACTTTTTGCATGTCTGTTATATTTCAGGATGTTTGCATTATCCGTAAAAATTTTATTTTGGGGGAAATGTCGTTTAAAGAATAATATTCAACTAAGTCTTTGATTGGGTTGGCAGTAGTCCCCAGTTTGTTCCTAGTATGTAAAGAAATGTTTGTGATTATTTGATTCAAACTCTGATTTTAACTTTAGAACTTTTTAGTTCTTTTGCTATGCTTTGTTAAATGAGTAACATCTCTGGGGTTCAAAGATTAAAAAGAAAAAAATGTGTTATTTTCTTTGTTCTTTTTTTTTCCTGTGAAGTAATAATATGATCTTATGTTGAAATCTAATTACCATTTTTCAAATGCCAAAACTATGCTGTGCCTTTATGTAATCTATACCGATCATCTCAAGTAATGAGCTGGTAGTTAGAGCTTACCCTATTCTAAAGTTGTGAATTTTAACTTCTTAGAAAATTCAAAAAATATTTTATTCTGAAGTGAAATATCTAGATTGTTTAAATTACCTTGACCAACAGGTGAGTAGAGTTTTCCTGAAACATTTTACAGAATAAACACTTATATCAAATTTAAAACTAGAGAGTCAGACTCATGCTGTACCTTAATACACATTTATATTGTTTACTACTATTGTCATTAATTTTATCCCACTTACTACTTACTATTTTATCCCGCTTCACTACTTACTATTCAGACTTTGGCTATATAAGTTTAATTAAAATTAAACCAAATAAAATTTCAGTTCCTTAGTTATATTAGCCTCATTTCAAATGCTCCAATTGTCATATGTGTCCAGTGGCTACTGTGTTAGAGCGTAAAACATTTTCAGAAAGTTTCATTGGACAACACTAATATACATTATTAATATAATAATGTTTCTCAGCAAGTTTATTAAATAAGAATATTTTCATAGAATCCTTAGCATTGTGATGGCAAATCATAAATGCTTAATGTGTGATATTTAATCATATCATTGGTTAAACTAAGAATAACCAGATAATAATAATAAAAACATAAAGATTACATATTTAGTATCACAAATAGGGTATATATAGCTTGGTATAAATTCACTAAGACTCTGTCAATCACTATAATTCCAAAAACTTCACTATAAAACAATTCTCAGATTGTCCTCATGAGAAATCTCCCTGAAGTAGAAATTTATGTTTGTCTGCAGCTTTATTAAACAGACACAAACATGTAACATGTTCTAAGCAACCATTTACCTCTTAAATATCCTAAATGTTAAGAAACTGTAACCTATAGTCTGTAAGTACCTACCAGCAGGAACATATCTTGTTAATTAGGGTAGGGGATAATGAAAAGAAAAACTTGGGTTAGTATTCTAACCCTCTCTAATTGTAATATGATGTTTACTGATTAGAATCTCTATGTATCTCTGGTTTTACTGGTTGAATGTTCTGGACTTCAATTTGCCTTACTGTCATTAGAGGTATTTTACTGCCTTGTTTTATTTTTTTCCCTTTTAGAAAATAGATTAGATTAAAAAAATAAATACGAACACGTGTATGCCTTTACACAAGAAAAAGTTTAGATAAACAACGAATTCCTTCCTTAAGCCAATTTGTATTATATCTCAATTTGTATTATAGTCCATCTGTCCTGACAATCAAAGCACTTGATTCATCAAGTGGAATCTGTTAGAGTCTATATCCTTTTACTCACAGTTCATTAGCTATTCTAATGACAACCGTTCAACCCTGTGGACATAAAGTCTACAAGTCTACCTAAAACATCCAGAAAAACAGACATTGAGAAGGGCTTTTTAAAAATATTATTATTACAGAAGAAACATCAGTCTTACAAACAGAAATAAGCCCTTCAATAAGGGTGTTTTTTTTTCCCAATCATTTATAACCTGTGTTATTTTCCCTCTTAGGCTACTGATAAAGATACCGGCAATTATAGCGCCATAGCATACAGACTTATAATCCCACCAATCAAAGAAGAAAAAGAAGGATTTGTGATTGATACATATTCAGGGATTATCAAAACTGCTATGCTCTTCCATAATATGAGGAGGTCCTACTTCAAGTTTCAAGTCATCGCGACTGACGACTATGGGAAGGGACTAAGCGGCAAAGCGGATGTACTTGTGAGTAAATACATCTTCATATAAGGGTACATGCCATACTAGTCTGGAGTCAGTTTTTTCAACTGTTAGAACTTTTAAATGTATTTGAAATAGGCTTTCTAAAATACAAATGTGATTAATTTTTATCTAGGTTGTTGATAGCTGTAGTTTAGGGTATAAAATATATGCATATGAGTTTATGATTTTTGGACATTTGAGAAATACATCCCATATTTTATATATGATTGGGACAACAATGTCATAAGTATTGGCTTTCTATTTGGTCTGTGGATCTTATTTTCAGTATATATTAGGCTGGAACTACTTCAAATTTTAAAATGCTTTGCAGAGATAAGCTGTAGAAAATAACAAATAAATTGTATTATTATTTAAATTACATTTAGGCCTTCTGTAATTAAGAAAACAAAAGGAAATATTTTGGAGCAAGTTCATGTTCCAGTGGATGTTTATTATTTGTTTTAGCAAAAGCCCCACTGATGGCGTTGATGATCTGTGACTGTTATACTTGACTTCAGTCAATAATATCACTTACCTTTTTCTTCACAAGCTCAGTGGTCAATTATTCCCAAGGGCAATTTGCTACTAACATTTATTCAAAATATTGAACACCAGTGCATCTGTTCCATGGAATCTCCATCATTATTTGTACTTTTCTATGATGAATCTAGTAAAAATTTGTAAGAATAATTATTATTGGAAATATTATCACTTAAAATAGAATCAAGTATAATTTTTATTTTTGTTCTTTAAATCTTATTAAACTTTCATTTTTCATGATTTTTATTATTTAGTTCCCTGGAAAAGTTTAACCTTAATATATATTCAGACATCAGTGGTACTTTTCTTTCTTTGAGATAATGGTGAAGACCAATCACCATGATTGCTTAATAGCCAGAGTTATTTTAGCCATTACCAATTACTGCAACCCCTCTATAAACTCCATTCCAAACCTCCCACTCTTTGACAATAATACTGAATGCTTTCAGCTGGCTCCAGCACTCATTTGTTCTCCTCAGGGCCTTTAATTCGTTTAGCCTGCTATATTTTTACCCTTCCTCTAACCCCATGTTCTCTTTCCTGCTTACCAGCTTTGTAGTGCATTATCAATTATTATAAGCACTCAATCACATAAAAATTCAACTCCTTTGCCATTTCTTCCGACATCACACTCACTTAGCAAAACCATATCTCTAGTTAATTGCAACTGTCTCCTTTCTCCCATGCTGAATATGTGTGCAACACGTATGCAATTGTATAATTAGTCTTGCTTTAAATTGATGATGAAATCCCCCAAGTGACCTCTTATATTGTCCAGTAACTACATATTTTCTGGTTCATTTGCACTCCTCTTCTCCTAAAAGAACGTGTCTCTTACAGTCTTTAACATCTCCTCATCCTCACTAATTAATCACCTAATGAATTGGCAACATATTTCCCTGGAAGATAAAATTAAGACATTTAGAAGGATACTTCTACAGTTCCCGTAGCTATATCTACCTACCTACCAGGATTTACACTGACATTCTTTGTCTTATTTCCTGTTCTTTAGATGAATTCTCTATGCATTTATCTGGAGTCTTTACCTCCACCTGTGCAACAGATCCAAATCCCACTCACCAGCTCCGGAACATTTTTTCAACAACTCTCCCATTTCTTACATACATCATTAATATCAGTCTCCTCTCCTTGATTTCATTATTCCCATAAGCACCCATAATCATGCCTTTATGTCTTTTTATGCTGAAAAATAATATAAAATATTTTACCTATATCTCCTTCTAGCTGCCACTCATTTCTATTCCTTTTTCAAGAAAAAGCCATCCATTATCACAGTTGACCAATTTTTCACCATTTAATCTCTTTAAAGCTCTCTCTAATCATAATGTAACTTCTAACACTTATCTAAACTTATGTCAACATCAATTGCTTCTTGTTACTAAACAGCCTAGTAATTTCCATCTTCTTATTTGAACTCTCGGCAGCACTTGACTGCTTACCTTTACTGGGCTGGGAGGCCACTTTTCTCTCTTGGTCACCTCTTAACTCACTATTTATTAGTTATTAGTTCTTGTGCTAGTTCAGTTTCTTCTCCTGACCTTTTAGTATTTCTTAGGGCTCAGACATTAATTCTCTTTTATGTTTGTACTCATTGACTCAATAAACTCAGTCCAATAACTTTAAAATATTATCTATATACTGAAACATGTTAAATTTATATCTTTACCCCAAAGCTCATTTCTAAATAGTGGACTCATATATCTATTTTTGCATGTGTCAATTGCATGTGAATATCTAATGAAGATATCTATTTACTGTTTCCCAAAGTGAACTCCTCCTCCTCATCACATTTCTTTCATTTATAGCCTTACCAGCTTCACCTAATGACTAAATCCTCTTTGAGTTCCCTAGGCTAAAAGTGTCTTGATTCCTTTTTATTCTAAACCACACATTCAAATTTCTTAGTAAATACTCTTGTTACTATATAGATATAATATATACATATATGTGTATACATGTATATGTATATAAACTGCACAGATTTTCAACATTTCTACTGTTACAACTTGGTGGAAACCACCATTATATTTTACCTATATCATTGCACAAGCTCATTGCTTGCCCTCGTGTTTCTGAAATAGGGTGCAGCCCAAAGGGGGGGCCCCAAATAGGGATTTGGAATGGGGTCCAGAATTCAAGGTATCCAGGAAACATTAGAAAGATATATAGGATGTCCTCACCCCTTCCTTCACAGGTGTGAGTTGGGGAAAGGGACACATGGAGCATGAACATACAGAGTGGGGGTTTTATACAGGAATAGCTTTGCAGCTAACTTCTGGCATGGTCATTTAACATGTCTATAACCTCTAAGTGGTTGCATAGATATGTTAAATAGCTGTGGCCATGCTTTGAGCCAGGGGGATGGAAGTGACTTCCACCCAAGATGTAACTGGAGGGCAGTTCCCTCTGGTTACAGCACCTGCCTGAGAGCTTGGAGAAGACTGGATCCATGACAGGGGGCTGTACCTTCCCAGACTGATGATGGCAGCCCAGTAAACTCAGAATAATACAGAAATGCTGGTAGGTGCACCTGATTATAGGAGGAGTTGGAAATGGGGGTGCAGAGGAAGGTTGGCATGGGGATTTAAACTCAGACATGGCAGCCATTGGGGAACAGGACCACGGGGCTGTGGCAATAGAAAAAGAACCACATGGTTTTGCCAGAGTGGGGACCCCCAAAACTATACAGAAGAGGACCAGGTAACTATGGCAATAGAGAGAAGACCATGCAGCTATGGCAGTAGAAGAGAGAACCATGCAGCTTTAGCCAGGGAGGGGACCCCCACAGCTTTGCTGGGAGAACCACGTGGTTTTGGCAAAGTGGGGACCCCTGCAGCTTTGGTGGGAGAGAACCATGTGGCTTTTGGATGTTCCCTTTGACCACATGGCTTAGGAAGCAAGAGAGACTTTGTCTGGAAGAAAAGGGGTGAAGGAAAGACTCTTGGTGGGCCATTGGAAGGTGCCATATGGCTTTGGATTAATTGGAGATCCTGGCCAGCCACACAGCTGATTGTGCTAGGAGCCTGAATCATGGACTTTTACTTCTTTTCCTGAGATATGGTACCCCAGATTAGGGCAGGGAGAGAAGGAAGCACTGTGTGCATCTATGGGTATCTTAAAGGACTTTGATATTTTAATGCAGACATTAGGTTACTACTTTAAGTCCGTATAACTTTAAATAAACATTTCCTTTCCTTTTCATAAATATCAGGCATTGAGAGATGTCTTTTTTTCTGGTGGCAGACAATGCAAACCTAGTGGGGGGCACTTTTGGTAATAGTATATCGTATCCCGCCCTTGGCTCTGTTCTGTAACATTTCTACTCTTGCCCCACTAAAGTCTGGTTTTAATTTAGCAGCCTGTGATTCCAATGTAATTCAGGTCCTATGATTTCCTAGCTCAAAGCATTCTAATATCACACCAACTTACTCAGAGAATTTTTCAAGTCATATAAGACTATGAGGCCCTCTATAATCTGGCCTCCGACAGCCTCATCTTCTACTCTTCTCCCTCTAACTCACTCAAACCTGATAATATTATCCAAGCTGATATTCTTCAAATAGGCAGACATGCTCTCAGATATTTTGCAGTAACTCTGCCTAAAATGCTTCTCCAAATGTTGGACCATGATATAGTCAAAGAATACACATTTAGCTCAAAAGACTCTTAAAAGACCTCTTACTTTTCAAGGAAAGTGAGATTGCACTAGAAACCATTTAAGAGAGACAATGACCAGTCCACACAAGAAATGGTGAAGGTCCCTAGAGCTCTAGAGAACCTCCTGAGGATCCGGTTTGTTAGCTATTTGTCATATGTAGCTACTGAGCACTTGAAGTGTGGCTAGGTTGCATTAAGATGTATGATAAGTACACAATACACACTGGATTTCAAAGTCAGCATGAAAAAATGTTGGCTACATGTTGCAATGATAATATAGTGAATATACAGAGTTAAATGTATTGTTGAATTAATTTCACTAATTTTTTATCTTTTTAATTTTGGGTACCAGAAAATTTAAAATTATATATCTGGTATGTATTTGTGGCTCAAGATATATTTCTATTGAATAATACTGTCTAAGTTATATGGAAACAAATGGAAGAAAAAAAGAAACATGAAAGATTTATGATGAAGAATTAAAAGAAAGAGGTAAAATACGTAAATTGACAATCTCTTGTTTTACAAATCTGTGCTCTACAAATGTTACTTGTCACAAGTGTATTTTTGTGACAGACTTTCCTGTAAGTCAGTGAGGCAAATGTTCAGCTGGCTGGCTGCTGAGCAGCCCAGCACCAAGGAATAGACCAAAGTCACACGCTGTAACTACGCTATTCACTCAGCTTTTATTGAACGCAGGTTCACTCAAAGTAGAGCATCAACATACATTAATATCCTCTCACACTCTAACAATCTAAGAGAAATATTACACACACACACACACACACACACACACACAGAGCAACCAATGCGGGATAACAAACCCATGTCCCAGAGTCTCAGTCTGCAGGTGTGGGAGGCAGCATGATGGCCAATGGAGGTGTCAGTGTCTTGCAAGGAAGGATCTCCGGAGCCAGGTGGGCAGCAGGGCAGACAGAGTCCTCAGTCGAGCGGGGCAGAGCCTCTGGTAGCCAATGCCATGGGAGACCAGTGTGTCGTGGTGCAGCACTCTGGTGTGTGGAGCTCATTGTGGGTCTTTTGATGAATATTTTGGCACCCTTGATGCCAAGTGGGGAATTTACTCTGCACCCTTTGGGTAGTACATGGCTGTTTTGCTTGGCACCCCTAATGGCAAGTGGGGAATTCCCCAGGAACCTATCTGTGGGTAGTGCTACTCTGCAAACATGTCTATTCTAATCACATGTGCAGATATCTTAAGTGTGCCTCCTTGCCAGATATGTTTCTCTGACCTAGGTAGTCTCCCTCTTGAACCAAAGTGTCATGGCTGACTGACAGCCATTTTGGTTGATGTGAGTGACTCCACTTTGTTTCATATACTTTATGGTATCGTGGTCAGACCAATGTCATTTTATTGGTCCTGCTCTTCACATTACTTCTCTTTTTAATTTTTTCACCATACATAAAAACAAAGATTGACTCCCTTAATGATAAGAATATCTACTTTAAAATCTTCCATACTAGTTAGTACAGAATACCCAGAGAATGAGATTAAGTAATTTTATAAGAAGAATATTTAAGGTATGGTACAATAAACTAATATGAATTTCTGGAACTATTTGAATAGACACTATACTGGGATAAGTAATATAAATAACATCTAGAATTTTAAAGATTCAAATATCTTTGCTATAGATGATAGAAGAAGCCAAAATTCAGGGATGTAGGATTTGTTTGAAAAATCAAAATTTAAACTGCAATAGCTTATTCTTCATTTGCATAGGCAAAAATGTGTACCAATAATACATAAATTGTATATTAACACTTTAAAAAGATTTAAAATCTTAAATGTAACTTCTAACAATCTGAGACAACTACTTTTGGAGTTAAATATAGTAAGACTTTATTATTTTATCCAAATTAAAAATGTTATTATATCTTAAAAAATAAAAGTATGTTTTCAAAGGTTATTAAAAACAGAAAATCTTTTAGATAAAGTCTAAGCTTATTATATATATGACAGAGGACCTTAAATCTTAACTTATTCTGTTTATTTAGACAGAATTTAGCCCCTAAGCTCATTAACAAATTAAAAATTCCCTTTGAATAAGTAAGTTATCCTTCTGAGGAATGACTGACTGTTCTTAAGAGGCAAATAATAGAGTCACTATAACTGCCAGGCACAATTTTGCTTCCAAATAGGGTCCTAACACCTGAATTGACTGCATTCCTAGAAATAAGCTCCCACATCTCAGAATATATTTCTATTAGGGGAAATTCTACTATTTTCTTGAACCCGCATGTAACTAACATTTTAGTTTTTAATTGTCCTATAATTAGTACAGCTAGTAGGAACCTAACAACCACATGTAATAAATAAGTGGTTTTTTGTCATGGTAGGCTGTATAAGAAAAGAAATCCAAAATTTCAGAAAACAAATTATTTCAGAAAATAAAAACAAATTTTATTTTCCTCTCACATGACAGCAATGAGTGTGTACATCGGTTGGGTGATTCGCTTCACAATTTTCCTGCAAATGGAGAAACAGGAACTCAACTTCCTTCCAAGTTATGTTTTTGTCTTTATCTATGACTTCTTTATTTAGATAGAAATGAAGAAAGAAGGAAAAAGTTCACACATGGAAAAGATTTAAGCATACTTTATTCCTGTCACTAACTTTACATCTGTCAGAACTCTACCATATGGTTCCACCAAACTATGAAGTAGGTTGAGGAATCTATTCTTGTTGACATAACACTCCATAACTACTCTTTGTTCTAGGGTATTTGCTTTCAATCATAATTTTTATTTATTTCATTTTATTTTATTTTACTTTTACTTTACTTTACTTTTACTTTTACTTTACTTTACAGTTTCTGACCCAGTGTTGAAAGAAAAGGAAAAAAGATCAGGAAGGAAAGAAGATAAAGAAGAAAGAGATGGAGGGAGGAAAAGACAGAGACAGGAAGGGAGGAAGGAAAAGAAAAAACTTTACAAGTATCACATACAGTTTTTTAAAGGTTTTTGTCATATATTTATACCAGTAAAATTTTTTTAAAAATGAACGAACAAACAAAACAAAAAATAATTATATGTAACTTCTGTCTCTATTTCTACTCAGGACCAATAAGAAAAGAAAAAGTTACACAAAACTGTGACGATCCCTTTTCTAATGAAGTTAGTTGAATTTTTTTGTATGTGTGTGAAGACACAATCAAGATTCCTTTACATGTTTAAGGAAAATTTAAACATTTGATTCCAGACACCTACAATGAGTTAGAGATATAAGCTTGTAACTGCCAATGTTAACTGATTGCTCACAGGTGGAAATAAGACACATGTCTGGTTTAACACATGCTACAGAGCATAAATTACTGGGCTCAAAGAATGTTTTGTAAGATTGCTAATTCATTGTGATATTTCATAGTAGTCTGGACTTATTCTTCTCTTGAAACATGAAGGATCCAGCAAATCTGGACACATTTTCCCGTATGGCAATGTTTACTAGGGATGAGTTAGTAGTTGACCTCTTTAGATGAGTTGTAGGCTGTCTGATTTGTCACAGTTCCATGTCTCCCTTGTATTTCATAATTTTGGCTACTTCACTCATTTAGGTTGCCTGAATTTAGGTCTGGTCTCTGAAGACGCTGAGTTTGTGACTCCTGATAGGGCATCTATGAGTCACTGTTTGTAGACAACTTAGAACCTCTATGGAAAATAGTTGCAGTATGAAAATACTCCCTAGTATAAATTATGTTCAGATATATGGTTCTAAATATACCTTATCCAAAGAATTTGATTCATAGTTCTGGTACATATACATTTATACAAATTGAATAGTGTTGAGTGTATATTCAGGACAATATTTTATTTGACTTTACATTTTTATATCCATATTGAGTAATAGAAAAGAGCACATGTTCTGGACTCAGACAGCCTGAGCTGATAGGTTCCATGTTATTAAATGTTTCTTTGGTTTTTTTTAGTTTTCTTATTTAAAATTCAATAATAGCTATAAGTACCTGATATGGTGGTAGTTAGAATTAAATGAAATATAGTCTGTGGAGTATTGAGGATAAAAGTAAATTATATGCTGTAAGCAGGGAATACATGCTTTTATTTTTATTCTATTTTTCTAAATGAGAATAGAGAAAAACTCTATATATGTCAAATGAACAGGATGAATTCATCAAGAGCTGTTTTAAAATTCATTTTACCCTGTATGTAAATTTATGTGTGTGTGTGTATAGACACAGACATAAAATTAGCCAAAGCAAACATAAAGTCTCTATATAATAATTTTATAGAATGAACTATTCTGACTAGCCATATTACAGATTATTAATCACAATGAATAAATGATTTCTTGAGATTTATAAAATCTAGAAGCTTCATTTTTCATTTTTCTGAGTGTTCTTAAGTAACCCAATTAAACAACAATAAAAAAAACCACCTTATTTTATGTCCTAGTGAATAATCAAGAAAGCAAGGCAAACAGACACAAAATCAACAACAGTCGAGATCACTTAGGGTTCTGTAACTTCCAAGTAAACAACTAATGGTCGGTCATTCTCAACATGTCCCAACATCTAGTGAAAATTATATGACTAAAAATCATTTATTACTAAACTTTTAAAAAATGGGAAACTACTGTGTAAAATGCATAGTAGAGAAGAAATAACAATGTTTTTAATTGTAGAAATATTAATGAGTAAGAGCCAAACAAATTCTGTTTTTTTCTTCTTTCAGATCTCTGTTGTCAATCAGCTGGACATGCAAGTCATTGTTTCTAATGTGCCTCCCACTCTGGTGGAAAAAAAGATAGAAGAGCTTACAGAGTAATGCACTTTTGTTTACTTATATATGTATTTTCATGCAGCTATTAGGTTAGGTCTTTTTCATTATTATAATGTTCATATTAAACTTATATTTAACACACCGTCATAATAATTTAGCTTGCTATTTTCCTGAAAAAAGTATTTTATTTGAAATATGTGAAGATTCTGAGAGTGCTTTCATATAGGAATGAAAATTAGATGGGAGAAGATCTTATTCTTTCAGAATGCTTTGATTGATGCATCAACATAATCTCAAATGCAGCATATAAGAAATAAGTCATAACATTAATTGAGTATATAGCTAGATTTTGCGGCTCCAAGTTATTCAAATAGCTCAATATCTAAGCAATCCAGCTAGTGCAGGGAATGCTATTTCTCAGAGTGATATATATTGATGGCTAAAGCTTATTTTTCAAAAACAAGTGACTAGTTCTAAAAGATATATATGTTTAATTATTCTAAAATATATATCACGCCCTTCTGCAATGCCTTTACTATTTCACTCTTAACTACCCTAACCTAACTTGCCATCATTTCATGATTTTTATGTTGGTGTTTATTTATTATTGTGTCTTCTATTGAGTTTAGGTTGGCGGGTGTCAATTATCACTGTTAATTTTCCTCTCTCTAATAAAATACCCCCCCCCTTGTAAGTTGCCAGGAGAAGTTTCGGATAGATAGATGAGCTTTTAGTAATCATGTTTCAAATGAAATACAATGGATGTTGATTAAGGCATGAGTGATTTCCTTTTAATTAGGCACATATGTTACATAACAATTATGTTTTAATATTTTATAAAATTGAAACTTTGGATGCCAAATAAAGTGTCCTGTGAATGTCCTGACTGGTATGGGTAGGTTGGTTGCAGCATCATTCTGTAACCAAAGGATTCTGGTTTGATTTCTGCCCAGGTGACATACCTGTGTTGTGGGTTCCATACCAGTTGGGGTACGTACAGGAGGCAATCGATCCGTGCTCTGTCTCATATCAATGTTTCTCTCCTTCTCTCCTCCTGTCCCTTTCTCTCTCTCTAAAAGAAATCATGAGAAAATGTCTTTGGGTAAGGATTTTAAAAATTGTCCTATGAATGAGGTGATTATCAACATTTACGCATGGAGATATCAATAATGGTGTCCTATTTTCCTCTGAAGATGTGGTTTATATATACTTAATCTTTATCAAAATAATAACTGATTATACCCTAAAGCTTTATGATTATGCTTGTCTTTTAGCTGTTTTAATGTCATATATTGGGGCAGGCTTTCTCTGATTATACTATCCAAAAATGAGAACATTTTCTTCAACCTCTAATGCAGCAATTTTCATTCGGTGTGCCACAAGAATTTTTAAAACATGCAATACCAGACTATTTAGTCAGGACCACTGACCTTTCCCTTAGATTGTGAAAAAAAATGGCAAGAGCCAATATAGCAATAGCTGTTTGGTGTAAATGAATCAAAAGTATACCTATTTTTGTCAGATCAGCAAAATATATACATATATGTTTTAGTATATCATAGAATTTTAGTAATTAGTGTATATGTGCCACGAGGTGAAAAAGGCTGAAAACTGCTGTTCTCACCCTTCATTCTTGATTTTTCAAAGTGTTAGCTACTATTTTTATTATATTTCAATTTCCCACTGGAATATGAACTCCATGAGGCTAAGTAATCTATTTTTCACTGCTATAATTCCAGTTATATAATAAGCACTCAGTGCATTTTATTGAATAAAAATTTTGTACAAGCAAAATCATAATGCTCCTTTCTTGACATTGAGATAATTTATGAAAACTGAAAATGGCAACATAAAAGCATAATTTCTCAGCAGTTTTTATGATTTATTTCTTTTAAGTAGATATAAAGATAGGAATGAGAAAAATCAGGCGACTTTCCTGTCTTGAGGCCCTCTTTATAAGATCTTTGACTTCATGTAACGTTTGTTTTGAAACATGAGTTTGGGCATATGTTAATTTTTCCCAGACTCAGTTTTAGCATATGTTAAGTTTTCAGAATAATAAAACTTATAGGACTGTGTTGAGGACTAAATGATATCAGCTGCTTCAGACAATGAAAACCATGAACATTTCATGAATAATAGATATCATACAAAAATGAAGTTAGTAGTCCAAAGTTAGTAGGGGTCAGAGTTTTGTACTTTCTACTCAAAGAGCAGGTACAGTAGTAATGGAACTCTGATTATGGCTTCAGACACACAAGTTGGAATCCTCTAAGGAAGTTATTTAACACATAAGGCCACACTTCCTCACCTTGACTATTGAAATAAGGATGTCAAGCTCATGTTGCTTTTAATAAAATTAAATGTAAATTTTCCGGTGCAGGAAGCATGTCAGGCACAGAACTGATTTGGTAAATTTTTAAAAACTTCAATTATGTTAGAGATTCTTAAGCTCAAAATTATGTGAGAGAAGTACTAGTTCATATAGGATGTTGGAGGAAAACCTTTCTAATAAGCTGAAATCTGAGCAGAAACCTGAAGGAAGTGAGGGAGAAAGTCCTGTGGTGATACGTGTGCCTATGTGTAATGGGGCAGCGGGGGCTGGGGGTAGTGATCTCCCAGAGAGAAACCTGCAGATGTAAAGTGGAGAATGAGTTACTTAAGCCATTTTAGGCCCCTGAAAGATTCACCACTTTCCTCTGTGTAAGAAAGTCCTTATAACTGTGTGTCTAATGTAGTAGTCACTAGTCCCATGTGGTTACTGAGTGCTTGAAAAGTGGCAGGTTCAGATGAAAGATGCTATAAAGCATAGCGTAAAAGTATGCACTAGATTTTTAAGACAATACAACAAAAGTAAAATATCTCATTAATATTGTGTACGGATTACATATCGAAGTGATTATTTTGGATATATTGAGTTAAATATATTAAACTTAATTCGCCATTTTATTCTTAATGTAGGTACTAGGAAATTTGAATTTACAAATGTAACTTGCATTGTGTTTATTTTGACAAGTGTGGCCTTAGACTTTTTGCACAGAGAGACACCACTGTGGCTTACATTTTGAAAGGGTGCTGAGCTGGAGGTTTGGTGGCCAGGTGTGAGTCTGCAGCAATAGTCCAGGACAGAGATCATTGTGGATGGGGCTGGTGGTAGAGGCAGGGAGAGGAAGGGGTGATTAGACTAAGGATATATATATTTTAAGGTACATCTACAAAATTTATTATGGGGATGTATGAGAATAGGTAAGAAACAATAATGACTCTTAGGCTTGTGTCTGAGCAAATGGACAAAATAAAAGTAGTTGCTTCACTTAGCCACTTGAAGAATTTGATAAGATTATGCCTATAAAGTAATAGTATTCCGTTCATGGAGAAGATTGACTTTATTTAGGAATAAATGGTTCACATCACATGCTCCAATATCATCTGCCTCCTACACCATCATCTGCTGATTTCCCACTTTGGCAATGAAATCAAATTTTATTATCTTCTTCCCACAGCCACTTTCTTACCCGTACATTAAGGTTATTTCCTTTCGTCTATTTATTCCACATGAACCAAGCACATTACACACATCAGGTATAAATAACACCAGACCATCAAAACAGTGAAAATCTTTAAAAAATATATAAGCCTACCTGGAACATAGGAAATATGTTATTGTACCTGAGAGTTTCTTTAATTGTGTAGTCTTTCTTATCTGATGTGTTCTAAATTAAATTGCTGTAAATGTTGCTAATCATATGCCAATTTTCTTTTACTTAGCACAAAGATGTAGTTGGAAAAGTTACCAATAGAAACTAGCCATAAATGACATAATTCCTATTAGATAATGAAACACTTTCATTTCTATGGTACAACTTTTGAAAATAACAATTTTTTGTAATCGGCAAATAGCTCTACGGTAAATTGAGACTATTAAAAAATGAAACACCGACTCAATACAGGTGTGCCAACCTTAGGTTTACAGTGGTGAGTATGCAAATGCTTTATCCTTCTACTATTATTTATTAATTATTATATTGTTTTCCACACCCACAGCTATAAGCCTATTTTTGTCCAACTTTTATAAAACAAAATTCTACTTTTTTAACATTTAAGGTATAATTTATGATTCTTTTAAAAAAGATAAATGTGATTTGGTTTTTTCCTAAGGCTTATTGATTTATTATTTTGACACAAAGGGAATTCATCTGTTATTTTCTGAAATTCTACTTTGGGGATATATTTTGGTAAAGGAGAAGTAAATTGCCCTCTATACAAGAAAAATACTCATTTTCATTTCATTATGTTCTTGTTACTAAGAAGTAATAATTTTATACAAAATACCATACATTGTCTCTTAGCATTATTTTAACTTATGATTTGAGCCACATATTTTATATTTTAAAATATTTTATTTATTTATTTTTAGAAAGAGGGGAAGGGAAGGAGAGAGGGAGAGAAACTCAATGTATGGCTGCCTCTGGTATACCCCATATAGGGTACCTGGCCTGCAACCCAGTCATGTTCCCTGACTGGGAATCCAATCAGCAACCCCTTGGTTTGCAGGTCTGCACTCAATCCACTGAGCTATACCAGCCAGGACATTTGCCACATATTTTAAAAGAATTTGAATAAATGCTTATGTATATGTGATAGAGAAAAGACTAATTTATACAGGTACAGTCTGTCCTGTGATTTGGGGTAAGTAGTTATTCATATTATAAAGTAAAATTTATATTAAAAAATAATTAAATTGCCCTGGCTGGTATAGCTCAGTAGATTGAGTATGGGCTGTGAACCAAGGGGTCATCAGTTTGATTCCAGTCAGGGCACATGCAAGGGTTGCAGGCCAGGTCCCAGTGTGGGGGCACACGAAAGGTAACCACACATTAATGTTTCTCTCCCTCTTTCTCCTTCCCTCCCCCTCTCTCTGAAAATAAATAAATAAATAACTAGTCTTTAAAAAAAACAATGAAATTGTTTTCCCAGCCTCTTATAACACTTATCTTTTCATTAAAAGAAATCTGTGAAAATACAAGTAGAGAAATTAGAGATAGGAACAGAGTAGAGTGTTATATCTCTGTTTTACTTATTCCCAAATATCACTTCAAATAGAAAATAACTAGAAAGCAGATTTGAGATAAAAATAAGATTGTAATATATGGTACCATTAAAACATTTAAATCATAGTTACCTTGTAAGATTTCCAAAATATACATTGGGCATTTATTCTTTTCAAAATTCTTTTTTCTATCATATTCTTTTATGTTTTATGGTCCAAAAGTTTTGCCAAAAAGAGTAGACTATTATTTGTTATAATACATCCTAACCTAAGGTATAAGGTAAATATATCATTTCCTTGTACAACCAGCCACTTAATTCAAAAACCCAATCACCAAGAGCCAATTTCTTTATTCTCTTAATTATATTTATGCTTTCTTTTTAACTTTCTCCAGTTTATTTGCAATTTATCTCTGTCTGTGCTTCTTTTTTTAACATGAAAAATAAATTCAACCTTATGTTTATATAAGAATAGTCCACTTGTATCTGTAGCAATACAAATGCTATTTTTGAGACATTCACTAATGTCTTAGCTGTATTAGGCACTAAATTTAATTATCGTTTAATGTTTCACCTCATTCAAAGAGCATTTGTCAGTTTACAATGATTCACACATAAACCAAGGTAAAATACCTTGAACATAAGTCAGAAAAACACAGCAAATAAAATGGAAAGAAATTAAATGAGTCAGAGTAAGGCTAATAATAGAGGTGCTAAAAATGCCCTCCATATCTCTAGAGTAGTTTTCATCATTTTAAAGGCAAAGTGAAAGAAACAAACAAAACCAGAATTAGTTACATTTTTCTTAAATGCTGGTGGAAAGGCAGAACTATTTCTCAGTTAAATGCCAGATTGTAGGAAAATACGTTTATTCAAGGAGTGTTCTTCTCATGTCATGAAAAAAATGTATCATGGTATCAAGAGCATTACTTAGCATATGGTGTGTGTAAAGTCTCCAAAGGTCTATACTAACAGAGGAAATAAATTCAGAGTATCAGGAAAGCCTGTATTGCATATCCCTTTGGCCATCTGCAAAGCCTATTGATTCATTTAGCCAGGCTTTTGAAAAAATATAGACAAGTGCTTAGGTACTCCCTATATTATTACTAACTAAATATAAACCAATTTACTTGAAAAAAAAGGCTAAGCAGATTGTACAATCATAAAATCCGAGGAGTAGTTTCTATAACCACCACAACAAATATCTTACATCTATGGCAATTTTATTAGATGGGTTTTGTGGGATTAATTAGAGTTATCCAATTAACTTCTTACAAAGACCCTCGGAGGTAGGTCTGATTACTTTCCTCATTGTACAGATGAGTTCTCTAGAACTCTAAGAGGTAATTTCCACAAAGACACAGATAGCAGTGGTGTAGGTTTCATTTTAATCTATATCTATGGGCCAGCAGTGGGCTGGGTGAAAAAGCAGGACTGAAACATCAATGTGTGGTTGCCTCTCATGTGTCCCCTACTGGGAACCCGGCCTGCAACCCAGGCATATGCCCTGATGGGGAATCGAACAGGCAACCCTTTGCTTCACAGGCCTGTGTTTAATCCACTGAGCTACACCAGCCAGGGAGAGCTGGGTTCTTAAACACTCCCTCTGTTAATATTTTAGGAGGCAAACCTAATTAAAAATCCAACCTATTTTTTCTCGGGAGTGAGTTGAGCACAAAATACCAGAAACTCTCACCAAATGGTAATTTTAGTTTGGCTGCTACAGTAATTGTAGTGTGAAAAACATCTACAATACTATTTCAGTTGAAATTCTACCTTTAATTTTTTAGAAGACAATTTCTGATTGAAAGTAATTGAAGATACACGTAAAGGTAATTAGATAAAGTGATGTTGTAAATTAGAATTCAGGGGTATCTGCCAAAAATAACTTGGTTTGAGAATAAATTCGTTAACGGAACCTGTTATATATTGGTACCCTTAGTTTGGAATTTAAAAAAATAAAAGGTTTTGTGTGGGAAAAAAGTATGTTTCAGTTAAGTGTTCCTTTCAACATTTATCTAAGAAACCCATCTAAATAAACAATGTCTGAACTGGACATTAATTAACCTGTATTAGCACAGTAAAACATGTTTTATATACATATATTTATGTATAAATATATATAACACACAAACATATAAATATATTGACATATAAATATATACATATAAAATACATTATGTTAATTGTATTAACATATTTCCTTAGAAGTATACTTATTAAAAATTTGTTTAAAGATACCATAGTAACATATTATTAAGTATTATAAGTTATAGATCTTTTAAACTAAAGTGGTATAATACACCCTAAATGAAATTTTATTTTTTTAATGATTACAATTATTATACTAATTCATTTGCACTGTATTTACATTTTAGAAGATTAATCAAGTGCATTTCTTTGTTTTGAAACAGTTTACTATAATCAACCACCATTCTGCTATGTATTTTATTGAATTACTTGTATTTTATATTGATATATCACTTCCAAGAATTTAGATTCAAGACCAATTTAAACACCTGAATTTTTCTATGATACAGATTCTTTTTTTTAAAGATTTTATTTTTATTTATATTTAGAGAGAGAGGAATGAAAGGAGAGAAACATCAATGTGCAGTTGCCTCTTGTGTGCCCCCGAGTAGGGAATTGGCCTGCAACCCAGGCATGTGCCCTGACTAGGAATCGAACCAGTGACACTTTGGTTCACAGCCTGTACTCAATCCACTGAGCTATGCCAGCCAGGATTTATAATACAGATTCTTATCAAACTCTATCATGAGCAACCTTGCAACTTTAAATGGAATACAAAATATACTATCAATAGAATTTCAAAGAGCCTAGTAGGACCAATTATAACAGTACTAGGAAAATGGGATGGATGTTGCTACCATGAGAACATTAGAAGTGTGATTCGGGCTTTGGTACAACTGGATCTTAAAACGAAACATGCATCATCATACTAGTTCTTTTGTGCTAAAAATCAACTCTGGCAAGCTTCAGTAAAAGGGAAATGCAACCAAATTTTCAGAGATGACAATATCAACAAATGATGGAAAAACAGATGGCGGCATTGTCAAGAACAAGGGCAGCTGCAGAGGCCTGGGAAACAATGGCAGGTATAGGTGGATATACAATTTCTGTCTGGTGGAAATGTTGCACCTCCAGGGCAGGAGTTCCAACCATTTAAAAATCTCAGGTCTTCAACTCAAGAATCAAATTCTGGAGAGAGATGTGAAATGACCTTCACTGAGTCCCATACAGCCTTTGATGGCATAAGATGATGGCAACAGAGGGACACTGATTAAAGTCCAATCAGATGTGACCATTGGAGACAGGATAATTCTTCCAATTAGGGAAAGCGCATACGTGCTTTGCAGCCAAAAAGCAACAAAGTTCAATTGTGAAATGGAGGTATTAATGCTTTTTTAAAAAAATCAATGCCTTCTTTCTGTCAATCTTACGAGGATTAAATACAATTTTTGTGGTGTAGAGAGCACTGTCCCAAGCACAGAACTAACCAGGAAGGAAAGAACTGATCACGGATCAGGAAAGAAAGGAGCACTGTGGTTTCTATCTGCCAATGAGTAGGCAGGACACAGAATGACATTTCATCACAAAGTGGAAAGCGAGGGCTTGATTAGGACGTCTTGTTAGTCTAATTTCTTATTTTTAGTTGCAGGAAAAAATACTTCTAGAACTGATTTATTTTACAGTTTGTTAGAACAAGTTTTAATATAATTAAAGTAGTGCTGACCAGAATTCACACAGATTAACTGAGAGAAAAGCAGCTTATGCGATTGGAAATTTGGAAACTTCACAGCCGATTCACTGTGGGAATAGGAAATCAAGGAAAGGGAATAATGAATAATCCTATGCTTTCTAGGTATAGTTTGCTAAAAAAATCTTTGCATATTTCTTGCTTTGGCAGGTAATGGCTCATCTGCTTGTGCCCTCTGGCCAAAAATTGCATGAGTGGGGTTTCATAGTAAAGAAAGAAATTATTTTATTAGAATTGGACAATCTGAAGCCAGGCCAGCTCATTCACTGAAAGGCCCAACTTCCCGATGTCACAAAGGTTATATAGGAGAAAATCACAAGATACCGTAGGTTAAGGGTTCACTGTCCTGTTAGGAGCTGATCGGTCAGAGGTGACAGAAGGGTAATAAAGTCTTTCTTTGGGTCTTGAGAACAACTCTGAGATCAGGTCCTGAGTCCAAAACTAGTTTCAAGAAGAGGAAGACAAGAGGGCCATCCCACCGTAGGGCTCAGGAGCTGAAACATAACTTAGATCAAAATGTTCCCTTTTTTAAAAAAGATTTCTTTATGTATTTATCTTTAGAGGGGAAGGGAAGGAGAGAGGGAGAGAAACATCAATGTATGGTTGCCTCTCATGTGTCCCCTGCTGGGAACTGGCCTGCAACCCAGGCCAGTGCCCCGACTGGGAATCGAACCGCGATGCTTTGGTTCGCAGGCCTGTGCTCAACCCACTGAGCTATGCCAGCTGGAGCAAAATGTTCTCTTTAGCTTTCCGGGGTCCAACCAGACTATGCGCTGCCTCGGGTCTGAAATGGTGAGATACTGAGGTCAGGTCAGTGAATCGTGCTGAGAGAGAGAAGGCAAACGAGGATAGTTTTAAAAGTACATTGTACATCAAATCACAATTATGAGGAAATTTGGTTCCCTAGGAGCATGAGAAACGATTTCCTTTAGCAATCTATTCGCACCATGTGTCAAATTAAAAACAAATCTGAATTTAGAAGCTTTATTTAAAAGATTATTTGGGGGAACAAATAGGGGAAGAACTAATGCACTAGGTGGAGGGAGACTATCGTAATACAGCACATTGTAAAACTTTTTGACCAAAAGAGCACAGCAACTAAAAGTTGTGCTCTTTGGTCAGGAAAACCCAGGTAAAAGCCTTTTCTAGCTTTTTTTTTTTTTTTTTTAATAGGGAGGAGTAAAGAAGGCTACAAAGAACCAGTGTTGGGGAGAGGGATGATCAGACAGCAGACAGAGAATGTTTTACCCTGACGCCAGCCTCTCATAGCAGAGGCCTTTTAGGAAGGGTGGTATGAGGCCTCAGTCTGAGGGTGGGTCAGGGCTTTGAGGAAGGAGGAGACTTAACCAGTGTTCGGTTAACAAGGATTTTGTTCTGATTGATCTGAGAGGACAAAGCAATCCAGTTTATCACCTATATTGTAAAGAATTTGCAGTATCTGGGCCTGGCTTTGTCTTAAGTAAACAAACGGCCCCTGGAAGTCTCTGAGCCTTCTGTAAATCAGGGAGGAGAATGGCTGTTTGGAGTAAGCAGTTTCCTGGAACATACCAGGGAGGGGGGACTTCCTAACCCTACCTATTTTCCAGAATCACAGGGCTTAGGTAAAGTTCAATACTGCCCAGTGTAAAAGGAGGTGTAAGCATGTATTTTATATTTTTAGGAATGTAATTAGTCAAACATGCTTTAACACATATTTGTTCTGTGCTCAGGTAGTATTACTCTATCATAGGTCTTAAAATAAGAGGCATTTTATGTCAGGTATTAAACCACTGAGCAATAATGATAGGATAAATGTAGACCCCATCCCCATCCTAATCCAATACAGAACCCTAGATTATTTTTATATTTTTTACTTTAATATTAAGTGCATCTCCAAATTGTTCTTCTATAAATCCAATTTGAGGAGGATAGAAGGAAACTAAAAGGTTGTAGAATAAAATCACTCAGAGCACTATTAGCACAAGGTTTTATTTGAAAATACCAGACTTGGGAAAGAAGGCAGAATGTCTTATGGGGCTTTAGTAGATGATTGGTTGAAAAATTCAGCTAGTTTTTAGAACAGAAGTTTGTTGTTGCTGTTGTTGTTATGTTTGTACTCACAGCCACTATTTGGGTAGTCAAGGGAGTCAATGAGGTACAGGGGAGCAGATAGGGGCCAAGGTCATGTACAAGTGGGGGAACACCTGTTGGGACTAGGATATGTGTAGGCCACAAAATTCTCGATACTCACAGAATTTTGCAGAATATTGTATTTAATAAATGTCTCTCTTGTTATGATTATTACTAGTGCATTGGAATGGAATGGATTTTTCTCCACATTATAGACCTAAAAATTCATCAAACAGTGTTTATGGTACCGAGTGGTCATGTTAGCCAGGTTTAACACCATATTATTTAACAGTGTAGTAGTACCACTGTCATAAAAATTTTTCTTATGCACAAAACACTGGCCTTCACAAAGAAAAAATTCAGATAGTTCAAGGTAACAGACAAAGCAGAAAAGGTATTTGTGCTCCATATTCAATATAAAAGGTGACAGAAGCAGCCTGAATTCAGAAGAGATGTTACCCTCTTTTAAGAGCCACCTATGCCTGAATACACACTTCAAGGAAGGTTATAAAGCATCACAAATTGATCCCTAAGCTTTAGTCTCTCCTTCATATTTTTTTTTAAACAGAGAATAATCTATAAAAGTTGAGCCATTTTAAAATGAAGAATGACAGAAAACACTTATCCAGGTCAACCATTAATTAATATAAGTATTTATCCAGTTGAACATTGTATTTCTTGGTTTGTTTTATAAGATTTATTTCTGTTGCATATTTAATCAGGCCTAATAATGCATATAATAGGAGTGAATTATAAGCTTTGCATGTCTCATAATCAAGAATTATCTTCTGTTTTATCTTCCTCCAAATAATTGAATAGATTAAGCAAATAAATCTCTTGTCTCCCTAAAGCCTCACTAACTGCTTTTTCTGATATTACTCTCAGCCCCCACAGCTTATTCTCAACATAGTGGCCAGGGTGCTTCTTTTAAATGTCAGGTAAAGCATATTTCTTCAATGTTTAAAATTTAGCGGTGCATCCTTGCTTTACTCAGAACAAAAGGCAGTGTCTGGTAATCCTGAAGTCCCCATGTGACTGACCCCCCAACCTTCTCTGCTCCAGCCGCATGCTTCTGCCTCAGGCTCTTGCAGAGCAGCAAGCAATCTCTTCCTCCCAGGTTATTTACATTACTCGTTGTCTCCTGAAAGATTGCTTAAATATCAACTTCTCAATCACACTTTTCCTGAATACTCTGACTGATTTTATTACTTTATTATTTTGATAGTCTTGCTTGATGAGAAGGCAAGTTCTATAATGTCAGATTATCTTTGTTCTGTTCACTGATATATTCTGTCCAGAACAGTGCCTGCTCCGAGATGTGCATTCAGTAAATAGTTGTTCAATGAATGAATGAATGAAAAGTTGACACATACTTACCTAAGTTTTGCTATAATTTTATTAGAAAGCTACGAGTCCAACTTAATTTTCTACATTTCTAAACTCTGAAAATAGAGATTTATAGAGTTTCTTGTCTCAAGAAGTTGAGGAGCAAGAAATAATGAGTTAAATAATTTCTTAAAATATGACCACATTGCTTTATTTTGTACATTGTAAGAAATTCAAGTAACATAATGTATAGATAAAAGATTTTATGTTTTATAGTGAACTCAAAATCATACTACCCAGACTTAAGTATAATTGACTTTACATAACTATTGTTATAGATGTAGCCCTCAATGATCTGTATGATATAGATATTACAGATCAGAGAAAAATCATTGTGGATCTCTTTCTCTTTCTATGTAAAATATAAATACATTAATATATAATATAAGTTTTATTTAATATATAATATATTAATGTATTTTAAATATATTATTATTATAGAACTTTTTAATTAATAAAAGGCTTTAAACAAAAAATATAATAATATAAATTGATGATGAGCAGGTAGCATAGAAACTCTTAGGGCTGGAGAGGTATGTTTATTCTGGGTCCATTTATATGCAACATTCTCATGATATTTGATTTCAAAGTTTATGTATGAATTTTTCTGACATGAATAATAATTGAAAGTAAAATAGGAACACAATGGTGATTTAAACATCATTAATTTATGTGAGTCAATTCAAGGTCAGTGGCTGTTGAGCTGTATTTTCTAAAATATCTGAAAAAATATATTTAGGAAGCAATGATCTTCCTATCTATATACATATGAAGATCAAGGGCTAAACATCCATTTTCAATAAATATGTATACATATATGTATATATATAATGTAATCTATATGCATATATACATAATGTGTATATATATATGTGTGTGTATGTAGTGGAGAGATAAACATTGTAGAATTGCTTAGGTATACAGATATAGATACTAAGTGAAAATTTGTTACAAAATATCTTCTCATTTTAAAAATATTAAATTTAGTTTCATAGGTATTTATCTGAATAAGATGGAAGGAACTCAAACTTGAACACATTTCTCTTTATCATAAGACATATTTCATCCAAAAAAGATCTCTATGCATTTCAGGGGGAAAAAAACGTTCAGAGAGAAGATAGTTACATGTTTTAAATTACATAAATGATATTTAGAGTTCATTAATTTTTTATTCCTGCTACCATCAACCAATTAACATAATTATATTTCATTCCATATGTACATTTATAGTCTCATATGATTCTACATTATTGCACAGAATTAATAGAAAAAGACACAAATGAAATAGAAATGTTTCTTCCTCTTAGGAAAACACATAACATATTTACATTTATGAAGGATTTCCATGGGACATATTTAATGAACATGTAAATGCACTGGAGCAGTTATAAACTGTTAAATTACATTAGTAGGACAGATAACCACCTTCTACGATATATTAAATAATATACTCACATTTCTTTGTTTTTTGATTAGTAAACTAATAGTACTAGTGAGAAATGTGCTTCCTTAATAATTCTGCAACTGCACTAAATGTCTTGAATGAGTTAAAAACAAAATAGAAGACAGTGCAAAATGTAGGCCAAATTATTAATAGTAATACTAATACTACTTATAATATTTTAATGAAGTTACTACATGCTAAAGTCAGTGCAAAAATTTCTTTGTTCATTTAATGCAATCCCATGCAGTAGATGGTTTCTTCCCATCTACAATCCCATGCATTAGATGGTTCCTTCATTTTTTTAGTTAAGGGAACTGAGACTTTAAAAGTTTAAGATTACTTGCCTAAGGTTATGCTGTTGATAAGTAAAGAAGTTGAAAATTGAAGTTAGAACTTTGTGTTTTTTACCATAAATTGTTGTGCCTCCTACAAATTGTCAAGAGTATGTATGTGGTTTGACTATGAGCCCTCTCTTATTTTTAATACCAAAACACAGGCTGGATGATGTTAGACTAGTTTGTTTCACAATACAGGCACTCCCTTCAGATTCCCAGGAAGGCTGCATTCAACTCCTAACTAGTATTTGACCTGTGGATTTACTCCTCCTGCTCTTTTGCACATCTTCTTTTGCTTATTCTTCAGTAATAATCTCATCAAAGAGATTCTGTAATGCAGACAGACCAGCAGGCATAAGGTGGTGAGAGAAAAGGGAAAGAATGACCAGTACATCAACAGGAGAGCCTTCAACTATGCTGGTTTATACAATGATGCTGGTGTATACAACGATGCTGGTTTGTTTAAGCAAACAAAACACTTTGCTATCATTGGCAATGTCCTCTGTCATGCATACCTTAGACTTGTGTTAAGTGGTACAGCCACTTCTTCCAAGGATTAGCATCCTGTCGTTGCTTTAACAAGGGCAGATCAAGCACACATATGACTCTTAAGACAGCATTATTGATGGAGCGGAAAGCAGGTCAATTTCAGCAGCTGAAGTCAGTTATTTTCTGACATATGAACAGAATTCAGAATATCCCCTCCTTACCCTAAAGTGCCTTAGAGCATGAACTCCAGAAGGAGCACTGAATCTACAGATATATTTTAAAATATTTGTCATGCATAGTTATTAAAATTAATTAAACTTAATTGTATGTCTATAAATATTTAAAATATGCATCTAGTGCTAATCTCGGATTAACAATATAAAGTTTTTAATAGGGAAAAGAACATTAAGGAAATTGCTACTTATAGCAATGTAGAAAACAAATACTTATATGGCAATAATTTGTACTTTCAATGAACACAAGTTATGTCATTTGATTAATATTTGCACTTTTAGCAATTAACCTATAGATTAACAATGTTTTCTGTCTTTTCTATATATCTGTTAGTTATTTGCATTTAGCTGTTGTTGTATTCACCTAAACAGCTTCTGACATTTTCATGCAATATTTTTATCTTAAACTGGTAAACCTACTGTAGCAAAATATCTCTACATTGTCTCATTGCTATAATCCTGTAAGGATCTTTACACCACCAGGAAAACAGGTATTCTAGTCCTGCACCTTGGCATATAACTACATGCTCTGTATCACAAAACCTTATGGGAAGTGAAATTTATAACACTAACATACAACCTCAGGATTCTAAGACCTGATGGCTCTTATGTAGCATAGACAGCTTTGTCTGCACAGCATGGTAGGCATTTCCCATGAGCCATGTAAAGGCTCAAATGGTATCACAAATTGAAAAAAGTCAAGACTTAACTAGGACGTGGTTAGTGACCTCTTTCTACCTTATTCAACTTCTAGTACCATTGAGAGTTAAATGCTGAAACAATATAATTTTTTCAAAGGTTCATGTTCCATAAACATTAGCAAAAAAAACAGGCTGTCATCATTTTTCATTGACTAAATGTCATTTCAAGTTAAGAGTGACTCCCCCCACCCCAGAAAGGCTGTCAGGGTATCATGTGTGTACACTGTTCCATTTACAGGATTTTGGATCACTACGTTCAGGAGCAAATTCCTGGTTCCAAAGTGGTGGTGGAGTCCATTGGTGCTCGGCGGCATGGGGATGCCTTTTCTCTGGAGGATTACACCAAGTGCGACTTGATGGTCTATGCAATCGACCCCCAAACCAACAGAGCCATCGACAGAAATGAGCTTTTTAAGTAAGTCCTTTTATTGTCAGTAATGGCTTTCTGGTACAATATCACCCATAGATAATGAATACTTAATGTTTCAAACCCACCAAATTGTTGTTGAAAATGAGGTGTAAGCAAAAATACTCTAAGAGAAAATACCTAGGGTCCACACGCCTAAAAGTTTTCAGGTCTGAGTGTGGAGTAGAATGACTTCAGAGGGTCTTTTCACTTTTTGGTGTCAGGTGGTCTGTTACACTTAAGAATAAGTAGCAGTTTATCCAGATCAGCTCATCTCTGCTCCTGCTCCTGCTTCAAGGCCCTCAATATTTGAGAGGAAAATACAGATTCCTTCTTAAAGAGGCAATTTGCCTTCAACGATGTCCTTAGGTTTAAATTTTAGGAACAAATTTTGCTTTTTTTCAAGGTCTTATTAAATCACAAAAAATTAGTATCTGGTTTTTCCCTTGACTTGGGGTAGGGACTTAATCATTGTCATCTAAGGCCATACCCTATTCTATCCTTGCATGATTTGAATATTTTAGTTATGAATATTCTTAAAAATAAAGAAAATACAGAATCTTAAACAAAACACTATTACATATTGTCCCTTGGTAGTTATTCCAGAAGGTTAGTACTTTTTTTTAATGTTAGTTTCTGCTTTAATCTAGCGACACCTAGTGTTGAACAGATTCTTGGAGTGCAATTCTTACCCAAACTGAAACACATTTTTAGTTGAAACATATGTTTTGATACATAACCATAAGTATATGTTCACATATTTATAGGTCTGTGTGTACATGAATTCACACATATTTTGCAAAATCCATAATTTCAAATTTATTTTTGTCTATATATACTAAATAGTATATGTGAGTGCATTTATTTAGTAAATGTCTATCCATTTATTTATTAAAATGCTTAAATTTAAAAATTAAGTTTGTATTCAATCACTATTTTATTGTTTTAAAAATAGGACCAATAAAACTCTGTTGATGAACAGATTTAAAGTAAACTACATTTAGAACAGATTATATTACTATAAAATAAAACTTACTTATTTTTTTAAAAAAGAACATAGTGTTAGTTTGTATACCTTTCTTATATATGCCCAGTCTGTTTAACAATAGTCTGTTCAGATGGTAAATGAGAGATGAAGAAAGTAAATATTGTATATTCTACAAGCTGTGTTTAAAATATAGTGTTTAAAAACATACACACTTCAAAATATAATGACCATCAAGCTCTGATAAACCTTCTATCAACTTCCTAAATCCAGAGAAAAAAATCTTTAAATTTAGAATATTAAAAATTCAAATAACGGGAAAACTAAGAATTAGAATCTGGTTAAAATAATCTAGAATTGTACATAGGACGTCACTATAAGAAGTCAGGTCTACCCCTGACTTGTTTTATTAGGCCAAACAACCTTATCTAAGTGGAAAGTATGTGGGCAGGTGTGTTAACCATTGTCCATTCTGTAAAGCAGTTGTAGAGGGCCCAGGAAACAGGCAGCTGCGCCTCTACTGGTTAGGTGTGGGTTCCTGCTACACTCTCCTGCTCACACTCCCTTTTATTTCTATATTAAGAAACAGAAACATAGAAATTAATATAGAAATTTCTATATTAATATGTAAAATGCAGGGTGGACTGTTGGTGAACACAACTCTACTTTGAAAGTTGGGTCCCACACAAGTAAATAGAGAAGGAATACGTGTTGGCATGTGTTCTATCAGTTGACTGACTCAGAAGACACGGAATTTGGTTTAGGAGTTAGTCTCATCACAGGAAAACAGATCAGTAATCAGTTGATGTTGGCTAGATACAGGGATGGGATCTGTTTGCCCCACCCTTAGGCTTAACTGTTTTCAAGCAGCAACTAAGTAAACTGGATGAAAATAAAGAGAAGATCACATTTCTCCATGATGTTGAATTTTACAGATCTATTTTCTTTCTGGAATAAGTAAGCAGGAGGGAAAATGGGATCAGTAATACTGAAAAACAAAACAAAGCAAATAACATACTGAATAACTCAGGGTAGACTATATATCTCTGGAAATATTCTTCTACTGAAACTATTGGAAAGAGTTTAACCTTTCAGTGGAAAGCAAGACGGTATGAGATTGTGAAATGGTGTATGTGTTTTACATGCTTTGAACCCTTCCCCCTATTTATGGTAGAATTGCGAAGAGAAAATTGGCCTTCTGCAATGTGCTGGTGGCAAGTTCTTTTGTAAGTTTAAAGCAAAAAAAAAATTGGAGAATGCCCTTCCTCTGCTTTCATTGACTGGATATGGGTTAGTTAGCACACATTCCAGAGAGAACCAATTAAATTATTTCTTCAAAGACTGATACAGTTGTTAGAAGATATCAGAATTCTTAAATTCTTAGTCCTGAAATCAGGAAGAATATGTAAAACGCATTGAAAATCTTGATTCAACCCTGCCTGAGAAAAGAAATCATGTGAAAAATAAATTGGCAGCATGAAGGGTATATATGAGAAGCTCATAGCATATTAACACAAAGATAAAAACATATACATAAATCATGAAAGAGATCTAAATATGTTTAGAAGTTAATTAAGATACAACCTGATAACTACAGGTATCCTTGAGGTAAAAATTGTAGTAGTTATCACAGAAATAAAAACTGAAGACAGAACTAAAAGATTTTATTAGATTACAGGCAAAATCACTGAAAAGGTACTCATATGTCCTTGAAAAGTATCTGCATATATTTTGAAGCCATTGAAACAGAAATAAAAATGACTTAATTATAAAGAAAAAAAATTAGATAAGCCTTATACCTCCTATCTGCATGTAAAATGTCAAGGGTAATGAAATTAAATTTATAAATTTTTAAGAAAAAGTATTATAATTCAATAATTTTTTACCTAGGCAAGTTATTTTGCATATATAAAGATATATATATGTATATTCTAGATCAGTTATGGGTTCTACAATGATCAATTCTTCTAGTCAACAATGACAAAATTTACCTAAATAGGTAAATAAACCAAAATAAATATCTAAAAAACATGTACATGTTGTGGTATAAAAAGGTTAGCAAGTCTTCTTTTAGGTGACTTTAGAAATCAAATAGATTAGAGATCTTTCAAAAGGATTTTTCAGAATAGGGATAAAATTTTTTCTGCAATTAATTATCTTATTCTACTTCTGATCCTTCCCAGTTTCTAATAAATTTAGTATTTCTTGTGAGATAACTAAATCTATACTTCATTTGAAGTTTATTAATTTCTCCAATAAAAATTTTAAACAAAAAGTGTTATCATTTCATTCTACTCTAGTACTTTGAACAATGTTTAAATCTTCATTGTTATATTTTTAATATGTCTAAAAATAACCTTGGAAAATTGCTTTAAAAAGTATATTTTTATCTAAAAAAGCATATTTGTAAAAAAAACTTAATTGCCTTATGCTATAGTGAAGAAACTTAAGTTCAAGCCTGGGTTTCCGCCAGGTCTGCAGTGGGGGCGTATGAGAGGCAACCAATCAGTGTTTCTCTCACACATTGATGTTTAGCTCCCTCTTTCTCTCCTTTCCTCTCTCTAAAAATAAATAAAAAATAAATTTAAAATAAGCAAAACTTTGTGTAGCTTAAAACTAAAATTTAATTATCTAAGCCATTAAGTTTCTTACACATGAAAAGTAATAAACTACCCTATAGAATTCATATCCGATTATCAGCCATCTTTTAATTTTTTTCCTATATGGAAACTCTATAAACAATTTATTAATTGAATTTTACATCAGCATAATCACTCAGAAAATTAGAATAAAATGTGTCGAAGAGGCATAAAGTAGAGTGTAAAATGCAAAGTTTAACATCTTTGTTTATTAAGGGTGAAATGTGGGGCCATTTTCATTTTCTCTTTCACATTTCTGTGTGTTTTTCACATTTTAAACTGAAGTATGGTATTTTTATATTCAAATATATTTTTAAAATAACATTTTCACTTTGCATATGCTATATGATCACAAGTAAATGAAATATTAATAGTAAAAGAAAAAAAGAATAACATTAGACTTTAGCATATCACAATGTTAAAATATTAGCAGTGGTTATCTTTGCATTGTGGGCCTATGGAGAATTTTGCTTTTTCAAATAATTTTGTGTTTTCCAATGTTCTATAGTAAGATATTTGACTTCTATAAATTAAAATCTGAAAAATTCAAAACAGAAAAATATCTAAGACATGTCATAGTTTTATGGTATTAAGACACTAATGTTGCATTAATGTTGAGGATTTGTAAGGGAATTTTCAAATGTTTTATAGAAATTTTGGGGCAAAAGAAGTTTTTTTTTATTATTATTAAATTAGTTATTTTCTTTATTTTTAAAGATTTTATTTATTTATCTTTAGAGGGGAAGGGAAGGAGAGAGGGAGAGAAATATCAATGTATGGTTGCCTTTCCTGCATCCCCTGCTGGGAACTGGCCTGCAACCTAGGCATGTGCCCTGACTGGGAATCAAACCTCGATTGTCTGGTTCGCAGGCCCGCACTCAATCCACTGAGCTACACCAGCCAGGGCAGAAGTTTTTAATCAGAGTCTAAAATATGTAACATTACTCAATGTAACACATTTAAGTACTAAGTTTTTCTTAAATCTCCTTTCAATACAATGCCCATAGTTGGAATTACACTCAGAGGAAGGGTTTGCTAGAATTACTGGATTAAATTGAATACTATCTCTTGTCATTTTGATTACACTCACTTACTACCTGCATTATTTATTTTTTTTCTCTCTAAGCACAAAATGCCTTTTAATTTGTTCACTATTTTGCCCATAAGCTATTGTTTTATTTTGAATTTGAGAGTATTGCTATTCAAGATGGTGTGTGGGACACAAATATGTTTGAGTCTGAAGGCTTGAGTTGCTGTCTCAGATTTGTTTTGGTAACTGTCTGGCTTTGTGGCCTGCAGTAAATTGATGTTATAATGTTCTATTTTCCAGGGTTATTTTGAGGACTTAAGGAGATAAAATTCAGGAATGCTATTTTAAATTATGCTATAAAATTGAGAATATATTTTATTCCCCTTGAATAACATAATAATGTTACTAATCTCAACATAGTGATAGTAAGTTCAATGATATTGATAATTACTTTTCCCAGGCCTGTAAGCATACTAAGACTCATTGTTATTAATATTTTGATGAATATATAGATATGTAATTACTCTTCTTACTATTCTTGCTTTTTTTTTTTTTTTTTTTTTTTGGGGAAAGAGGGAAATGAGGGGGGGGGGTTTGGAGTTCGTGGACGGAGGGCATGGGGGGGTGGTGCTGTGCCTTGAGTGGGAAAGAGCGACATCTGCTGATCCGGCGTTTAAACCCTGGCTGCCCCGGTCTTATCTCGCTTTTAATTTATTTTTTAATTGTTGTTCAATTAGTTTTTTTGCCTGCTCTTGCTTTTATATTTGCTCTTTTAAAGTAATAAACTCATCTGAGTTTATGTTTCAATTAAATTATAAAATAGTATAAAATACTTTATCTTTAAAAAGCCTTTTTCTATTAATATTTATTTTATTACAATAAAGATTTTTGGATGGCAAACTGCTCGATATCAATAAGGACTTTCAGCCGCATTATGGGGAAGGAGGTCGCATCCTGCAGATCCGGACTCCACAGGCAGTGACCAGCATTAAAAAACGAGGAGAAAGTCTAGGCTACACAGAAGGGGCTCTGCTGGCTCTGGCCTTCATCATTATCATCTGCTGTATTCCTGCTGTCTTGGTGGTTTTGGTCAGCTACAGACAGTAAGTATTCATACATGCTAAATGTGGATAGTTCCTCAAGAAGGTGTTATGGAAAAAACATCTCTGGTAACATGGCTTTGTAGTTGTAAAATATCAATGGTGCAACCTTTCAGGAATTGTTGTATCTCTCCTATACCAAATGACCTTCCTGTAAGGGAAAACAAGGTAAACTTCCAACACACTTTTCACAGGTTGTTCAGTGTTTCCAAGCTCTTAATATATTCTCATCCATAGGAATAGTTGGTTAGCTGCCATGTCTTTGTTTATGCTCTGCATTAGGATAAGAACCTTGGGAGAGAACGTAATAGGTCTCCTGGGGAAAAGGCAGTGAAATGGCAAGCAGACACTCATTTCAGCCAGTTCCAAAGGAAGCCAAATTACATTGTCACAACAGGTTTTTATCCATGATGTAACATTTACCTCTGTGCAGATGATCAGTGTTGGCAAAATCATTTAAAAATTACAACACATCCTATGTAATTTTCCATGTGGTTCCTTTCTTTCTGGGTAGCCTTTATAGAACCTATGCTGTAACACCTAACAGTATATATTGGCTGTATAAGCCAAGGTTTTTCTAGTTCCTACAGTCAAATGTATCCATTTAAAATACCTATATTTTTCTTAGTTAGGCCCTTCAAAGTAGTCATGTAATTTTACCCAATTTAAACATATATATTTGAAATAGGCTAGCTAGCTATTTGTATCTGACACTACATATAGGGGATCATTGTGATAAAGGCTTACACATTTTATCCCTGACAATGACTGATGAGAATATTTGGGACTAGGTTAAGAAGAGAGGTAGGCATAAAGTGCCACAAAATGGAACTAGATAGCAAATAAGAGTAATAAATAATATAAAATGTTGTTATAATGAACATTAAGAAATAATAGTAGAGCTGCTATCATTATTTAAAATATCTACAAGGATATTTCTTATATATTATTTTACCAATGTCTTTGTTCTCTAAAGTTGAGAATTGGCTTTTGAATTAAATAAGGTAAGGTTATTCCAGTCTGAAAGCTAAAAAGTATGCTCTGTATCAAGATGCTATAAAAATATTTTCTATCACAAAATGAATGTGAAGTTGCAAATAGCCTGCATAACATTTGGGTTGATATACTGGAGTTTCATGTATCCTTAACAAATGAATAGCTGTGCCAAATTAAGGGCCTATGAAAAAACTCAATACTGGACAAAAGGTTTTAAATTATTAAACTATTAACCCAATATAAATTATCCATGTTAAATATAATTTGTATAACAGTTATCCTTTTTATTCAACTATTTCCAAAGGAGTTTTATTGTATTCTGCTAGCAATAATATCAATGAGAAAACTTTTATTTGACACACAGTATAGTGATCAAAAATGATATTAAGCCCTGGCTGGTATAGCTCAGTGGATTGAGCGCGGGCCAACGAACCATATGATCGTGGTTCGATTCCCAGTCAGGGCATATGCCTGGGTTGCAGGCCAGTTCCCAGCAGGGGACACATGAGAGGCAACCATACATTGATGTGTCTCTCTTTCTTTCCTTCCCTTCCTCTCTAAAATAAATAAATAAAATCTTTTAAAAAACGATATTAAACTCAGTAGTATGAAATTTAACAAAAAAATTAAGATGCTTAATATTTAAACATTTATAGATACATTATGTAACTATTTTTACTTCAGTGATCAGCTGAACAACTGCATTAATTTTAGTTGTTGCTCTTTATAGATTAACAGAATTAAACCAAATGAGTTTTGCTCTGCTCACATTTCAAAGTAAAATTCTATTTTTAAAAGTCCAACTTTTGTACCTTCATATTCTGCTTGTAAATAAAATTGGAATGAATTTTTTAACATTAAGGTGTGTCTTTAAAATTTGTAATGCATAGGAAAACCAAGAAGCAAATATGAAAATAGTCACTCATTAATTTATTTTCATTTTATTTTTTAAAGGTTTTGTTTATTTTTAGAGAGAAAGGAAGGGAGGGAGGAAGAAAAGGAGAGAAATGTCAATGTGCAAGAGAAACACTGATTGGTTGCCTGTCCCATCTCCCAAGCCACCCAACCTGCCAACAGTGCCTTTTTTTTTTCCCCCCCACCCCCCCACCCACAACATTTTCTTTTAATTCCGCCCCCCACCCTATTTTTTTTTTTTTTTTTGTTTCTAATCCCCTTCCCCCCTCTTTGGCCACTTTCTTGTTTAATTTTTATGATTAAATTATATGGTCCTTAACTTTTTATGACTAAATTGTTTCTCTTAGCTTGATATTTTCAGGGTCCATCCAAATGGCACTATGTCTTATGATTGAGTAGTATTCCATTGTAGATATATACCACTTATTTTTTATCCAATCATATACTGAAGGACACCCTTGTTTTTTCCATGTCTAGGGCACCAAGAATAATGTTGCAATGAACATAGGGATGCATATATCTTTGCAAATAAATGTTTTAAAATTTTGGGGGTAGATACCCAAAAGACAGATTGCTGGGTCATATGATAACTCTATTCTTAATTTTTTGAGGAACCACTCTATGTTTTCTTCAGTGGCTGTACAAGTTCTCATTCCCTCCAGCAGTGAATGAGGGTCCATTTTTCTTCACAACCTCTCCAATACTTGTTATTATTGTCTAGTTGATAATAGCCATTCTAACAGGTGTGAGTTGGTGTCTTATTGTAGTTTTCATTCCCATTTCCCTAGTAGATAGTGAAGTTGAGCATCTTTTCATGTATCTGTTGGCCACTATTGTGTGTCTTCTTGGGAGAAGTATCTGTTCAGGTCCTTTGCCCATTTTTTATTGGATTGATTGTTTGTTTGGTGTTGAGTTATATGAGTTCTTTATCTATTTTTGGATATTAACCCTTTTTTGGAGCTGTTGTTTGCAAATTTGATTTGGTTGCCTATTTGTTGGTTGCCTATTTGTTTTGTGGGCAGTTTCTGTTGCTATGAAGAAGCTTTTTAGTTTGATATAATAGTCCCATTCGTTAATTTTGCCTTAACTTCCCTTGTTTCAAGGGTCAAATTCATAAAATGTTCTCTATAACCCAAATTGACAGTTTAGTATCTATATTTCCTTCTGTGTAATTTATTGTTTCAAATCTTATACTTGGGTCTTTGATCCATTTTGAATTAATTTTTGTACATGGGGACAAACTCTAGTCTAGCTTAATTCTTTTGCATGTGGCTTTCCAATTTTCACAGCACATTTACTGAAGAGGCTTTCTCTTCTCCATTGCATGTTTTTGGCTCCTTTTGTTATTCTTTTTTAATTCCTTAGGTTGTTTTGTTGATATATTTCTTGTTTCTTGAGATAGGGCTGTAATGATTTAAATTCCCCTCTAGTTACTGCTTTTGCTGCATTCCATAACTTTTGATATGCCATATTGTCACCTTCTTCTCTATATGTCTTTTTTATCTCATCTTTTATTTATTTATTGACTGAGTCACTTTTTAGTAGTATGTTATTCAATCTCTGCATGCTTGTGGGTATTTTTACTTCCTTTTTGCAGTTGATCTATAATTTCAAAGTGTGTGGTCAGAGAATATGCTTGGTGTGATTTCAGTCTTGTTAAATTGGCTAGTTTTGTTTCCCAACATATGCTCTATCTGTGAGAATACTCCATATGCACTGGAGAAGAATGTGTAATCTGATGTTATGGGATGAAAGGCTCTGTAAATGTCAATTATGTCCATTTGATCTAATGTGTCACTTAAGACCAATATTCCTTTATATATTTTCTGTTAGGATGATCTATCTAGTGCTATCAGTGAAGTCTTTAGGTCCTCTACTATGATTGTGTTTTTGTCTGTTTCTCTCTTTAGTTCTGGTAGCAGCTGCTTTATATATTTTGGTGCTCCCTGATTGAGTGCATATATATTAAGAAGTGTTATGTTTTCTTGATGTAACATTCCCGTTATCATTATAAAATATCCATCTTTGTCTCTTGTTACCTTTGTTATCTTGAATTCTATTTAGTCAGATATGAGTATGACTATGCCTGCTTTTCTGTAGATAATATTCATTTGGAGAATCATTTCCCACCCTTTTACTGTGAATTTAACTATGTTTTTGCAGCTTAGATGTGTTTCCTGAAGGCAGCATAAGGTTGGGTTTTGTTTTCTGATCCAATCTCCTACTCTGTGCCTTTTTATTGGCAAATCCAGTCTATTTACATTGAGTGTTATTACTGATGTATAAAAAGTTCCAATGACCATTTTATCTTTTGTTTCCTGGTAGCTCTGTACCCACATTGGTTATTTTCCTTTGTGTTTCTGTTTTTTTTTTTTAATGGCATCCAATACCTTTTTCTGTTTCTTCTTTGTTTTATGTTGTATGTCTCAGTTTTGTGTGTGCGTGTGTGTATGGTTATCATTAGATTTATGAAAAAAACATTTCATATATACCATAGTTTTTTTTCTCTTTTGAATGCATCTAATCTACATCTTCCTTTGCAAATTCACATCTTTAACCCCCTCCTCTTTGATGTATTTATTGTCAAAAATTATCCCTATTTATGCTCTAAGTTTGTTGGTGATTCACTCATAGTTTTGTGATGTTTTTGTTCTTGGTTTCAGGTAGAATAACCCCCCTTAAGTATTTCCTGCAGCGGAGGTATTCTGGTGATAAATTCCCTCAGTTGCTATATTTCTGGAAAAGTCTTTGTTTCTCCATCATGTTTAAAGGATAAGTTTGTTGGATATGTATTTCTTGGCTGGTAATTTTTCTCTTACAGTAGTTAAAATATTTAGTTCCACTCTTCTAGCTTATAGAGTTTCTGCTGAGAAGTCCAATGATAACTTAATGGGCTTTCCTTTATAGGTTACTTTCTTCTTTTCCTTGGTTGCCTTGAGAATTTTTTATTGGTCATTAATTTTTCACAAAGTTAATAAAATGTGCATTAGAGAATGACTTTTTGGATTGAGGTAATTAGGTGTTCTCTTTGCTTCTTGTTTTAAAGAGCTAGCTAGCTCTTTCTGTAGGTTTGGGGAGTTCTGTTTGAACAGGCTCTCTGTAACCTTCTTCATCCCTTCTCCACGCCTATTATTCTTATATTAGTTTTTCTGATGAAGTTACATAATTCTTGTGGAGTTCTTTTAATTTTTTTATGCTCAAGTCTCTGTCTCTGCATCATTTCTCAATTTCTATCTTCCATATCACTAATTCTTTTCACCATCTGGTCAGATCTATTTCCTATGCTTGCCAGTTTATTCTTGATCTTTTATTGAGTTCTTCATCCCCAGAATTTATATGTGTGTGTGTGTGTGTGTATAATTTCAGTCTCACTGGTAAAGTACACATTTTGTTCATTGCTCTCGTTTCTCAGTTCATTAAACTGCCTATCTGTGTTTTCTTGCATTTTGTTGAGTTTTTTTAGAACTTCAGTTCTCTGCCACTTAAATCACATAGTTTCATGTCTTTAAGTTTATTTGCTGGAGATTATGTTTTATCTTCCTGCGCTGCCTCATTACTTTGGTTATTTCTGGTACTTGACAGATTTATTCTCTGTCTATGTGTCTATGTATGAGTGGCATTTCTAAAACAGATTGATAAGAAGTCTTTCTGTTATTTTCCAGTGGGTAGCACTTGTGATTACATTTTTAAAGTCTCTCTTGACCTTCTGTGGCTTTTTCAGGTCTCTGCAGGATGGTAGAAAACGGCCTCTGCTCCCTGGAAAGGTGGGCACCTCCCCTGAGATTCTGTTGCCTGGGTTGTAGGGGACCAGCCCTGCAAGGGAACACCAGTAGGGCTCCAAATCAGTGAAATCCCAGTGTTGTCCCTTTGCAGCCAGGCACCACTGGCAGGGCAGCAGTGATGTGTGTGGGTAGGGTAAACTGAGGGAACCCAGCCACCTCTTTGGTTGCTTTGCCCTCTTAGCAAGAGCAACCAGTGGATCTCCCTGGCATCTCCTCCGTCTCCACCTGATTCTGGAATTAGGTGCAGAGTGTGCCCTTTGCTCAGGGAAAAAGTGTTCCTATAGTACCAGTTGTAGGATGTGCAGATATCGTGCTCTGCAACCCTCTGCAGTCTGACACAAAGTGGGAAACCAGGGAAGTTTGTTTCTCTGTCAAGAATGCTGGTTGCCAGACGACTGTGACCATACCTTTGTGCTTCAGGTCATCCGGTTTAGCTGCAGGTAATACTGCCAACTCCTACAGGAATGCTCACAGATCTCTTTGATCTCCTGCCTGAGGGGAGTCCCAACTGAATCCTTACTGTTCCCCTCTCCCTTGGAAGCCCCACAGTGAGCTCCAGGCTTTAAGGCTGCATCTGTGGCTCCTTTGAGCTCTTATCCCTTTCTGCCTCTCCAGTTCCCTTCCACTTGCCCACCTTTCGAAGTTTTCATGTGCAAATCTCTCATACATATTTGTGTTTTGAGCAGGGAATTCTTTGTTCAATTGTAGCTGTTCAAATTGCTGAGACTTCAAGGGAGAGACCAAGAGGATCCATCACGCCACCATTCCTCTGACATCACTCCTTAACTCTCTCTGTTCCTTTAATATTCTTCAAGTACAGTAAACCAAGAAGCTGTTTATAAATATCAGGTTGCTTTTAATATACTATTTCACCTACCCATATTTTAGTAAGGTTTTTCTTATTCTATTTAGTTCATTTATTTGTTTGTCTCCAGCGAACATTTTAACAACTTATATGACTGTAACAGTAATAAATAATAAAGTGTTCACCATTTTCACGTTCTGAATTAAAATAGTTTTTCTACTATGTCATTCAAGTTCTCTCAGAGTATAACCAGTTAATTATTCATGTTTGGGAATAAATAAGATATTAATATATAAATGCAATATGTTTAATGTATTTCTCTCTCTCTCTTTTTTTACTCATTGCTTTCCCAAACAGGTTTAAAGTGTAAGTATAATTACTGATAATTCACTCATGGTTTTATGCACTATGAAAAGGGAAACACCAGATGATACTGTTAAGGTGGTCACCCTGCCCATAACCATGTTTTACTTATCTGTTTTGTATTTGCAATAGGTATATGATTTTTAGTTCAAATTCCTTTGTGGTTTACATATGTAGGATTGAGCTAGTTTTATACAACTGGATACAAGTGGAGGAAATGTGAAAAAGATAGTTTGCTCTGAGGGCTCCTACTCTTTGAGATCTTGGTTTTGAGGAAAGAGTTAGCAATCATTGCCCAGGTTAGTAAAAGAGAACAGCTTATCTCTACCGCAAGAATGACAGGCATTCCTAGGTATCTAAAAAAAATGAAAGATTACCAATTCTCCCTTCTAAATATACACACCTATACTGCCTCTGTAATTTAATGTTGAAAGTGTTTCAAATTATCTTTAAATAACTGTCATTGAAATAGATGAAAGATGAATACTAAAAAGTTGTCTTTTATCTACCACACATTATGAAAGAAATCCATTAAACAACTACCAATTGTCAATCACACTAAATATTTTATCTTCTCCATTTAATATTATAATTTAACCGCAAATATTTCAAGTGAATTCTGTTATTCAAGAGGTAAATATATTAAAGTATTATGAGAGTATTTTTTAATATCTTGTAATTATATTAGTTTATAAGGTTAAATAATTGTATGAACATGTTTTTTTTTTTAAACCAGACAGTTTCTCTGGTAACTGTACATTATCATTACAAGATAGCCTATTGAGAAGTATATGATTCTAAACTAGTTTTACAAACACATGCTTACTTTCCTAAAGACGCCAAGCTGAATGCACCAAGACAGCGCGACTCCAAGCCGCGATGGCCCCGCCTAAACCAGTAGCTCCTGCGATTGTTCCAGCGGCCGCCCCAGAGGCTGCCCCTCCGGCTCCACCACCACCAGGTGCACCAGTCTATGAAGAAGTTGGGGACAGCACAATGTAAGTAGACCTTTCAGATGCGATTAGAAGTAAATGAGTTTTGATGGAAGCTGTGTGGTGAGTATTTAATTTTACCTTGATGTATGAAGTGCAATTTGCAGCATACATTCTTGGATTTTTAAAACACAAAATTGTTAGGAGCCCTGGAGAAGATAAATTAAAAATTAATAACAATTTTAACTAAATAAGAGAAAACAAATATGTACTCAGTATGAGGAGATATTTACAGATGAAGAGCTTGAATCTTATAATTAAGCTCCAAATATAACAAGTTCTGAAAAAAATTGTTTCTCATAGAAAATTAGAATAAAGCACAATCACAATGTAGTAATTTCTAATTTTGTATCAAAGGTCAACTCCTGCTTGGTGACATAAGACAATTCCGTGGTCTAAAGTTTTTTAGACTTTTCTAACATACTATTTTATAATGTCACAGAATAGAATAATTAACATCTAAATGGAAATAAACAATTAAATATTAAATGCCCAAACTAATTAGATGATATTTTTATTATATTCAACTCAAAAGATACTGCTATAATAGCTTAATATTTCTTTTATAATATTTAGAATCTCTAAGCAATATTAAATCATTTTTGAATGAGACTTTTAGATTATTATTGAAAGTCTATGCAGCTATTTCTATAATTATGCACTCTCAAAACCTCATTCCTTTGGAAATGTTTAACTTGTCTATATTTTTAAAATTCAAGAATAACTATATTTGAACATAACATGCAAAATAACCAAGAATATTATAAAATTTTGAATGTGACAAAATTAAATCCAGAAAACATTTTATTACTTGGAATTGGTTGGAGTTGAGGTTCTTAAACACATTCTACTGTTACATTTTCACATTTACTTGTAGGAATAAAGCAAGGCTCAAAAATTATGAAATTTACCCTTTAATGGGAAAACTGGTTTTAAACATAAGTATCAATACCAATTGCCATATTAATACTATTATGGAAGCTCATGGAAAGGATGACTTTTAAAATTTTAAAACTGACATCAATGTTGTATATTTTAATGCTAAAATTCAATTTAAAACAACTTAATGCTTATCATTCTATTTCTAAAATAATAATATAGGATTCATGCCTTATATATAGTTTTTAAATCATTTTTTCATAAGTTGAAAATGATGTTCTCTTTTTAAATTATTGGTGAATGTAGGAATTGAGCCAATATGATTTGATTATTTTTATTATATTAACCACCTTTCTCTAGCAAAAATGGTTTAGAAACTAAAAAAAGATTTAGATGTAAAGTTGTGTTTGTTTTATATGAAATTAGGGAAGGATATGTTTTTATTTTTATTTAACAAAAGGAGGCATAAATTGACAGCATTTGAAATCAATATAGTTTGATGGTGATAATTTTTAAATAACAACACTTATGGACTATTTTTATTTAAAAAATTGTTATAGATTTAGTAGAGGATTTTAGAATTCTAATATGTATTTATTATTTTAAATTTTACAATATAATTATCTTTAATGAGTGTTTAACTTATCTATTCAAAACTACAGGGATTATAATCATAAGTTTTTAGAAAAATGAATGACAAATTATATACAAATGTTTCTAAAAGAAAAATATCAAAGGTGTTTAAAAAATCTTCATGAAGTAGTAACTTCATGTAGATTTAGTAATTACTCTCTACTAGTTTTTATAGTATTTGTATATTCCTTTGAAACAGTACTTATGTCTTTTTTATATATTAGTGTAGACCTCTTTTTCAGATAGCACATACAGCCATTCTTAGAATCTCCTTTAAAATTGCTGTTTTAGGATTGAAATCATTCATGTTTAATAAAAGTGAATTGTACCTATACATATGAAATAGATAGCTAGATATAATTTTATGTGATAAGACAACCAATTATATGTCATGATTTTATCTAAAATATTGCATATTATTCTAATGAATAAATTCAAAGAAGATCTAAACTATGCATTTCTTTCTGGGGTATACTTATTAAATGTTCAATGCTAGTACCTGTTAGCATTTTCATAATCATTTCAAATTAACTATAGTTAAAACTTTTCTTTTCTGTCACATGTTTTCTCTTTCTTACCTGTGGATACATAGGCATAAGTAAGTAAATAATATTATTCTAATTCAAAGGCATTAAAAAAGATGAAATAGAATAGATTAAATTCTGTGTTGCTCTATAAACAGTAATCATCTTTTACCATGGAGTCATTTACTTTTAAATAGAAAGTTACATCTCCCATGCCTCACTTCCTTTGGATATCAGGAAACCACATGAGTTTAAAGAAGTGTTCCCAACTAGTACCTGTCCCTACCAAAAGGAGTTTCAATATTCTCTTTGCTTTTAATGTGTTTAAAGATATTTATATGTATATATATATATATTTCAATTAAGTGATGTGATATCATTATATAGATAATTTTTCCAAGAAAAACTAAACGAGAACAGATATATACAAAAACTGTTATATAACATCAAACCCATTTTTTAAAATAACTTTTTAAGATTAAGAAAAGTGTTTGCTGTCAGTTTGATCTACACTGTTTACACTTTCTAAATTATTCAGGTGGTCCTGTTACCTTAAGTCAGTCCACCTGTGAGAATTCTTTCTTGAACTCTGTATATTTACAAAATGTCACAATAATAACTTTGGCTTTATATGTCATTTAATGCCTCACTTGTCATCTTAGTGTTTCAATGTGGCTGTTTAATTTGTATTCAAATATTTTATTTTAATTTATTTCTTCTAGGCCAGTAAATATTAAGCCAAAACAAAAGTAACCCAGTCACTCTGAGCTTTTGGGCCAAGGGTCCCAAAGTTCTCACCCTAGGCACTTATTTGTGCCCTTTGACTTATTCAATTTTATTTATAATGAACAGCCTCAATAACTCAGTATCCATGTATGAGAAAATCTTCCAGTTGTATCAAAACTATGTTTGATTAACATCATTTTTTTCAGCAGTAAGTCTTTACTAAAATTTGATCCAGATTACATTTAAAAAAATTCCAACAGCTCTTCTCTTATTTGTATTATATATAATGTTTTTAAACTTATTAAGCAAAACTTGAAATAGAATAAAATCTCTATTAAGATTCTAGTGTATGTCGAATTTCTCAATGGTGATTTTAAGCTCCTTAGAGAGGAAATTCTCACATGTGCTTGGGGATTCTAATTCTCTTAATCTGGAGAATAGAATAAAAATCCCTTTCCATATTCTCTTGCTAGCTTTATTTCATGTAGGAAAGCACTTTTAGATCCCGGACAAAATGACTGAGTTGAGAGATAATGGATTGGTATGAATCAGATACAGCTAAGGCTCCTTTCCCCCAAACAGTCAGCTCTGGGCATCCGAAACCAAGGCAAAAGATGTGAAACCATCTCCAAAAATTCTAGTCTGCAATTTGGAGAATTGAGATTTATATATGAGAGAACTGTTTTCTGTGGTCCTGGATACTTTGCTATATTAAAATAATTTTAAAATATCACTGTACAGATTGCTACTTAAAAAAATGATTATTTGTGTTACTCACAGCTCTCACTTTTCTGCCCTGTCTTTTAGAGAATAGGAACATGAAAGTAATGTTTTGCCTTTAGTAGATTAGTGTTATTTAGCATTTTATATTTTGAAGTAGTAATGAGAACCATAAAAACATCTTTCTCATGAAAGCTATATCACAATCTGTTTCCTTACATTTCATTATCTTCTTCTCTTTCAAGTCTTTTCCTTCTCTACCATTTTCAACAAAGCAGGGGAAATAAGTCAGTCTCAGAAGACAGGAAACATCAGGACATTGTGATGCCCTTTTCTTCCAATACTGTTGAGGCTCACAAGCGGGCTTATGTAGATGGATCACTTAAGAACAACCAGCCCAACTCTGAGAGAAAATTCACATTGACAACTGATGAGGATGCCTTAAGTACCCACAATACCCTTTATAATGAAAATACAGATCAAAGATCAACAAATTCAGACTTTTCAGTAAGAACAGATTCTGTAGGCTCATTTTTATCCAGAACACGAGCCAAAAATGAGTCTCTGAGGGGCCCAAGAGACAAAATTCAAAAGATGTGGAATCAGACAATCTGCTTACCTAGGAGATCCATGCGGGAGCCTCCCAATAGCACAGAGACCATAGATCTGGAGCGATGGCGAAGCAACAGGCAGAAAGCTAAAAATGAAAGCACTGAAACCTATCCAAACAGAAGAGGTAGCAGTAATCCCTTGCTTACAACTGAAGACACAAGTTTCACAGAGAAAGAGGAAATAAGGGAAGGTGAATCACTGATTATACAAGGCACAGAACAGATGAAATCTCTATCTTCAGACTCTTTATTTTCTTCTCCTTGGTCTCATTCCACATTTTCTACTTTGCCAACTGTTTCAAGAACTGTGGAACTCAAATCAGAACCTAATGCCATCATTTCTCCTGCTGACTGTTCCTTGGAACTTTCTCCTTCAATGCCGTGCATTTTAAATTCTCCCTCCTTTAGAAGAGAGACACCCACTTGTATGTTGACTATTGAAACCAAGAGAAACATTTTCAAAAACCTTCCTCATCCACCAAATATCTCTCCTCCCCCTCCTCCTCTTCTCCCTCCACCTCGTCCCCCTCCCCCTCCATCCTTTCCTCCTTCTCTTATTCTTACACCTTTTTCTCTTTCCTGTATTCCTTCTCCTCCTTCTAATCCTCCTCCTCTTCCTCCACTTTCTGTTCCCCCTTCTCCTTTGTCTGCTTCTCCTCCTCTACCTCTTCTACCTTCATGCCCTTCTCTTCCTCCACCACCTCCTCCTCTCCCTTCTTCACGACCTCCTTCAACTTCAGGTTTATTCACTAAGTGTGTTTGTATACCAGCTGATAAATGCACTGTCAATATGACACCAGCCAAGGAAATAAAGTCCTCTGCAGTACAGCTATCAACATCAACAGCAGTGAGTAATGCAGATCCTCACAGAGAGCCAAAAGGAATCCTCAAACATGTTAAAAACTTAGCAGAACTTGAAAAGTCGGTAGCTAACATGTACAGTCAAATAGAAAAAAACTATCCACCAACACACATTCCAAAACTTCAAGTTAGTTACCCTTCAGAGGTAATACATATGGAAATAACATCTGGACAAAACCAAGAGAATTTGCACAATATTGTGGAGGAATTTGAAAAACAATCTCACAGCCAATCTACTTCACTGTAATGTCACTTTTCCTATTTTAACTGGACAACTCTTTTGTTGATCATAATCTTCAACTGGAGGCAAATTTGAACATTAAAGAAGATTTCATTTTTTTACCCTAAACTCAGTGCAATACTGTTTTTACCTCATTTTTTATTTAAAATATTATTAACGTCATCAGTTACTAACATATAGATTTTACCTTACTTTCTTAACTACGAAGTAGCATTATTTGTCTACATTTATTTAAAAAGTAAGTAATTTCAATATATTTTAATGGGAATAAATGGGCATGAAAGTTAGATATTCAATTGAAACCAATGACTTGTTTATCATGTTAATGCAGTAACTTTTACTTTTTCATCATAGTTGTATGTAAGTGATCCAGGAAAAATGCAGATTGTTACAAATAAGCTAAAAATATAATAGGTTCTGTTATTTCCCTGAAGCCTATGTATTTGGTGAGATGAAATGCTACCAAATTAAAATGTTATCAATCTTAAGATATAGGACATGACAGACATCATGGTATTTCAAAACAAATTCCAGGTGCTATAAGATATAGTCATCTATTTTCTTATGAGAGCACCCTTTATTCTGGTTTGCTTTTATCTTACTAGTATGTTTACAGATTTGAAAAACCTTTTACTTTTTTTTTCAATTGCTATCTTATCTATTTATTTCTCATTGTGATCTCTTTTTTCTTCTTAATAATGAAAATAAATCTTGAGTTGTTGACTTTTGTAAGACATTTTGTTGTTTCTGCAGATGTTAAAGTGCTCTTTAGTTTTGCTTGTTCACTTTATTACATTATGTTGTTAATTATAATTTTATTATAAAATCCTCTTTCAAAGAAAATACTTATCTCTTGTTTAATAAAGAAATTCTAATCAGTTTTATCTAAAGAAAGTTAAATAAATGTCTAAAAGTGTGTATCTAGTATGAAATTAGTTACTAGTTCACTGATGAAAATTATAAATATTTTTATCAAATTATCAATTATATAAAACATGCTTAGCTATTGGAATTTTAGAAAAGGGCATTATTGGCTTCATTACTAATTACTTTTTAATTATTATGGATAAATCATTCAAATTTAGTCTATAGTACATTGATAAAATATAAAAAACTTTAAAAAATCAAGAGGAAATATATCTGAAAAATTATTACGAGTTTTATATAGACTTTCACTCTTTGTTTCAGGCAAAGAAGACAAATATTTATACCCTAGAAAAAAATCTCTGTAATTGTAGTGGTTCTTGTATCTTAGAGTTGAACTTGTTAAATTCTTAAAGACATCAGCTAAGTACTACCTTCCTGTGTTCTTAACAAAAGGTGCACTTGACCATCAAGTAGTAGTAACTTTGTTTTTCCTGTCAAAAACATGGATTAATTGTGCTTACTGGAAAACCCTACTTTAAATACAAGTATAATCATCTTTTTTACTTTGTAATTTTAAAACTTTAGGAACATGTAAGTTTGCACAGAGAAAAGCACAATTCTAAAATATAGGCAAAAGTCTTGCTTGATACTTACCATTGTATGTGTATATGGTTCAGGGACCAACAATGAATCATTTCAAAGGTTTCTTTCAGCTCTTATGTATGTGACATTTCTTCAAGAATTTGGTCTGGCATCTCTAATAATATCAGATCAAAAACAATTTGTAAATTTAATTGTTCTCGTTAGTTTTGCTTCAAATTCTTTGCATCCAAATCAAGAGTAATTTCTTTTTGGGGGATTTTGAATATGAATTTTTTCTATTTCACTGAAAAACTTCAGTTGGAGTTTTTATTGGCAGCTGATCTTACACATGAGAACTTACACTTTTTGGAAGGCTCTAACAAGGTATTATTCATAATTGTGTAAGCTTTTAATGTGAGTGTGTGTGTGTGTGTGTGATTTTAACCTACTTTTTACCAACTTTTTAGAAATATTCTAAGAAATCTAAATAATTTTAGGTACCTATAGCCTTATAAAAATGCTACATTGTCCATTTATATAACATTTTTACAATATTTATATAATCCAAAAATGGATTAGTATATTACATTTTTCAAATGAAACATCCATACTCATGTTTTATATTTAATCTAGTCTGTTTTTGACATATTAGAGATTCTTATATTTATCTTAAAAGTCAATTAGAAAAAGCTTCTACATGATACCTATTATTCTAATATTCTTTGAATATACAAGCCAAAATATTTTTTCTTTCCTTAACACATAAGTGTCCACAAACTGACAACCAGGCTCTAAAAAAAAAAAAAAGTATTTTTTCTACTGCTATATTGTGCTCTAATTAATGCACAAAGAATTATATTAGTATCTTATTAAAGTAAACAGATTACTATACATTTTCCTTATTTTGAAAAGTAATCTGGGTGACAGCCAAGATGGCAGAGGAGTAAATAGAAGCTACACTAACCTCCTCCAAGAACCAATCTGGAATTACAACTAAATTGTAGAGAATTCATCCAGAATAACACACTGAACACTGACTGGAGAGAAGCCTTACAACCACAGACAGACAGAAGAAACTGCTTTAGCACAACATGACTGGTAGGGAGGGCAATGGCATTGTGAGAGGGCCATAGGTCCTGCTGAAGTTCTGAGGGATGTTTCAGCAGCTGGAGGTTCCCCCTGAGAATCGTGGAGTCTAAACCCAAGCTTGCTCACCAGCCTACAGCACCAGACCCAGAAATGAACCCAGATACTATACAGTTGTAAAAAGCAGCCAGGGTTTTATCTGCTAAAGAGAGGTAGCTGGAGACTCAAGAGAACTTCTTAAAAAACCAACACAAAAGATTTTGTTCACAGTCACTTATCCTGGTCCCAGGAGAGGGAGAGCAGAGTGGACTAGAGATGCTTGAGAAGAGTCTGAGACAGATGACTAGAAAGAGAACTTAAGGAAGAGCTACCAAGATGTCTGTGCTGAGTCATTCACCATACTGAGGAGCCATCATTCTCAGGCAGAGCACTCCTCTCCAAGTGGTATCAGCCAGAGTGGAAGCAAGAGCCCAACCTGAGGCACTTACTCTGATCCAACCTGTAATGCTTATGTCAGCTGCTGATTACAGCTTGATTATATTATCAACCCATCAGTTAAACAGTTGATTAGTTAACATGCAAGAAAGAAAATAGAGAAGCAGCTACAAGGGAAAACAAAAAGACAGATCCCAAATGAAAAAAACAAAGAGAATTTTTTAGAAGACTACATAAAATGGAGACAAGCAATTTATCAGATAGAGAGTTTAGAGTAATGATTATAAGGATACTCAACAGCATAATAAAAGATATACAAAATATAAAATAGGACCAGTCAGAAATAAAGAATGCAATATATGAAATAATACATTGGAAGGAATAAATACTAGGTTAGGTGAAGCACAGGATTGAATCAATGCTTTGGAAGACAAGGTAGAAAAAAACACCCAGGCAGAGCAGCAAAAAATAAAATAAAAAAAAAAAAGTAATGAGGAGAGCTTAAGAAACCCTTGGGGCAACATGAAATATAACATCTACATCATGGGAATACCAGAGGGAGAAGAGAGTGAGCAAGGGATCGAGAACCTATTTGAAGAAATAATGATCAAAACCCTCACTAATCTGGTGAAAGAAAAAGTTACTCAAGTCCAGAAAGCTCAGAGGATCCCAAACAAGTTGGATCCAAAGAGGTATACACTGAGGGACATCATAGTTAAAATGACAAGGCTTAAAGATAAGGAGAGAATCCTAAAAGCCACAAGAGAAAAGTGGGAAGTTACCTACGAGGGAGTACCAATTAGAGTGGCATCTGATTACTCAACAGAAACATTTCAGGACAGGGGCAGTGGTATGAAATATTCAAGGTGATGTAAAGCAGGCACTTACAATCAAGTCTACTTTACCCAACAAGGCTATCACTTAAAATTGAAAGAGAAATAAGAAGCTCCCCAGACAAGAAAAAACTAAAGGAGTTTGTTAACACCACACCAGTATTGCAACAAATGTTAGAGGGCTTACTTTAAGAAGAAAAAAAGAGAAAGAAAAAAATAGGAAAATGGTCTAACAATAAAATAGCACTACATATGTATCTATCAATAATCACCTTAAATGTAAATGACTTAAATGCTCTGACCAAAAGACACGAGATAGCTCAATGGATGAGAAAACAAGATCCTTATCTATGGTACCTCCAAGAGACGCATCTCACATCAAAAAATACACACAGGACTTCCGCCAAGATGGAGACGTAGATGGAGGATCCACCTCACCTCTGTGCACAACCAAATCTAAGAACAACTATTTTTAACAGCAGTCACAACCAAGCCACACGGAAAATCGACAATACGGAGTCCAAAGGACAACTAGATACTCGGCTGGACCGGTACGAGGAGCGAGGCCAGCAGCGGAGCAGGTTAGCAAGAAAAAATTCCCGGGGCGGTGCGCGGAGCGCGCAGGCAACCTAGGGCGCTGATCGCCAGCGAGCTGGCTGCCGGAGCGCACAGGGAAGAGGCGCGGTGGGTCGGTCGGTCGAGCGCATTTACGTGCGGAGAAACCAGTGAGAAGGGAAACCCGCGCGGTGCAGCAGGCTCGCACAATTAGGATCGGATAAACAACCCCGAGGCGTGTGAGTGACTGGATGCGCTGGGCTAGCGGAGAGGAACGCCATTGCTCCCTCTCTGACCCCACCCCCACACACAGCGTCACAAACCAGCGACCTGGGTCGCCCCGTCCTGGTAAACAACTAAGGCTTCGCTCCGCTCACTTAACAGCACGAATAGACCAAAAATGGCACTAGGACAACTCAGAGCCCCAGAACCGATAGACCTAAGTGATGAAGAAATAGCCAGTCTTTCAGATGCACAGTTCAAAACACTGGTTATAAGGATCCTTACAGAACTGGTTGATTTTAGTCACAAATTAGAGAAACATATGGAAGCTAAATTAATTGAAATGAATGGTGATACAAAAGATACCAATAGTAATAGAAAGAAAATTGGGACTCAAATCAAGGGAGAGGGCCAGAAGGAAGAAAAAAAATGATCAAACAGAAAGGAATGAAGAAATAAGAAAGGAATGAAGAAATAAGAATTCAGAAAAATAAGGAGAAGCTTAGGAACCTCCAGGACATCTTTAAACGTTCCAACATCCGAATTATAGGGGTACCAGAAGGGGGAAAGGCACAACCACCAGTTGAAAAATTATTTGAACAAATAATAAAGGAGAATTTCCCCAAGATGGCAAAGGAAATAGACTTCCGAGAAATCCAGGAAGCTCAGAGAGTCCCAAAGAAGTTGGACTCAAGAAGGAACACACCAAGGCACATCATAATTACATTAGCCAAGATTAAAATGAAGGAGAGAATCCTAGAAGCAGAAAGAGATAAGGGGACAGTCACCTACAAAGGAGTTCCCATCAGACTGTCAGCTGATTTCTCAAAAGAGACCTTACAGGCAAGAAGGGGCTGGAAAGAGGTATTCCAAGTCATGAAAACCAAAGATCTACAACCAAGATTGCTCTACCCAGCAAAACTTTCATTTAGAATGGAAGGACAGATAAAGTGCTTCTCAGATAAGACCAAATTCAAGGAGTTCATCATCACCAAGCCCTTATTATATGAAATGTTAAAGGGACTTACCTAAGAAAAAGAAGAGAAAAAAGATGAACAGTGAAAGGACAGCAAACTCACAGTTATTAAGAACCACACCTAAAACAAAAGCAAATTAAGAGGATAGCTAGATCAGGAGCAGAACCATAGAAATGAAGATCTCATGGAGGGTTAGCAACAGGGGAGTGGGAGGAGGGGAAGGGGGAGAAGGTACAGAAAATAAGTAGCATAGACAGTAGATAGAAAATACATAGGGGGGAGGGTAAGAATAGTAGGGGGAAATACAGAATCTAAAGAAATTGAGACACATGTTCATGAACTAAAGGGGGAAATGGTGGGGGAGGGGTATGCAGGGTGGAGGGGAAGGGAGAGGGGAATAGAGCAAATGTAATGGCATAATCAATAAAAATAAATAAATTTAAAAAATACACACAGACTAAAAGTAAAGAGTTGGAAAAAGATATTTCATGCAAATGGAAAGAAAAAGAAAGCTGGAGTAGTAGTACTTATATCCATCAAAATAGTCTTTAAAATCAAGACTATATAGTAAGAATCACAGAAAGACACTACATAATGATAAAAGGAATACTCTTAACAGGCGGATAGAATCTTAGTAAATATTTATGCACCAATATAGAAGCACCTAAATATATAAAGCAAATCTTGATGGACATACAAGGAGAGATCAACAGAAATACAGTCATAATTGGGGATTCTAACTATCCTACCCCCTTGACTTCAATGGATAGATCTTCCAGGCAGGAAATCAACAAGGGGACAGCGGCCTTAATGACACATTAGATCAAATGGATTTAATTAATATCTTCAGAGCATTTCACCCCAGAGCAGCAGAATATACACACTTTTTAAGTGCATATGGAATTTTTTCTAAGATATACCACATGTTGGGGCACAGAACAGTCTCAATAAATTTAAGATTGAAATCATATCAAGCATATTCTCTGACAAAATGCTATAAAACTGGAAAACAATCACAAGAGGAGAACTGAAAAACACACAAAGACATGGAAGCTAAACAACACATACTTAAACAATTAATGGGTCAACAAGATCAAGGAAGAAAACAAAAGATACCTTGAAACAAATGAAAAAGAAAACAAAACAATTCAAAATCTGTGGGACACTGGGAAAGCAATCATAAGAAGAAACTTCATGGTATTACAGGCGAATCTCAAAACAGAAGAAAGCTCAAATAAACAATTTCACTGTTAAAGGAATTTGAAAACAACAGCAAACAAAGCCCAAAGTGAATAAAATAGAGGAAATAATAAAGATCAGAGCAGAAATAAATGAAATAGAGCCTAAAATAATGATACAAAAGATCAATTAATCAAAAAGCTGGTTCTTTGAATAGATAAACAAGATTCACAAACCCTTAGTCAGACTAATTAAGAAAAAAAGAGAAAGGACCCAATAAATAAAATCAGAAATGAAAGAGGAAAAATAACAACTGACACCAAAGAAATACAAAGGATTGTAAGAAAATATTATAATTAAATGCCAACAAAATGGAAAACCTGAAATAAATTTTTAGAAACATAATTTTTTTCAAAAATAAATCAAGAAGAATCAGAGTATATGAATAGACAGATTATACCAAATGAAATTGAAGTAATCAAAAAACTCCTAACAAAAGCCTTAGAGCAGATGGCTTCACAGGTGAATTTTACCAAACATTCCAAGAAGAATTAATACCTCTCCTTCTCAAACTATTTCACAAAATTTAATAGGTGGAAAGGCTCCCAAATTTATGAGGCCAGCAATATCCTAATTCCAAAACTAAATAGACACTATAAATACATAAAATTATAGGCCAATATCCCTAATGAACACAGAAGCTAAAATTTTCAACAAAATATTAGCAAACTGAGTATTGCGATGCATTGAAAAGATCATATACCATGGTCAAGTGGGACTTATTCCAGGAATGCGAGGCTCGTACATTTGCAAATCAGTAAATGTGATTTGCCACATAAACAAAATGAAGGATAAACATCATGTGATCATATCAATAGATTCAGAAAAGCATTGATAAAATCCAGCCCCTATTTATGATCAAAACTGTCAGCAAAGTGGAAATAGAGGAAACATACCTCAACATAATAAAAGAAATGCATGAGAAAACCACGCCAGCATCATATTCAACATGAACATATTCATGTTCAAGATGAAGAACAAGAATATTTGCTTTCACCTCTCTTATTCAACATGGTCCTCGAAGTCCTAGCTACAGCAATCAAACAAGAAGAAATAAATGGCATCCAAATTGGGAAGGAAGAAGTAAAACTGTCTTTATTTGCAGATGGCATGACACTATACATAGAGAGTGCCAAATATTCCACCAAAAATTACTGGAACTGATAAGTGAATTCAGCAAAGTAGCAGGATACAAAACTAATATCCAGAAATCAATTGCATTTTTATATGCCAATAATGAACTAAAAGGGAAATTAAGAAAACAATCCCTTTCATAACTGCTTCCAAAAGAATAAAATACCTAGGAATAAACCCAATAAAAGGATATAAATGACCTGTATTTGGAAAATTGTACGACACTTAAGAAAGAAACTGAAAAGGATACAAATAAGGGGAAGCACATATATGACCATGGATAGGAAGAGTTAACATCATTCTAATGTCCATACTACCCAAAGTGATCTATAGATTCAACAGAATTCCCATCAAGATTTCAATGACATATGCCACAGAACTAGAACAAATATTTCAAAAATCCATTTGGAACCACAAAAGGCCCCATGTGTCAATAGCAATCCTGAGAAAGAAGGACGAAGTTGGAGGACTCACACTACCTAATATCAACCAAACTATAAGGCTATAGTAATCAAAACAGCCTGGTACTGGCATAACAACAAACACATAGACCAACAGATGAGAATGTAGAGCCCAGAAATAACCCACACCTTTATAGTCCATGAATATGCAACAGAGAAGCAAGCACATACAATGGGATAAAGATAGCTTGTTCAATAACTGGTGCTGAAAAAATTGGACACATACATGCAGAAAAATGAAACTAGACCACCTTCTTACACCACACATAAAAATAAATTCAAAATGGGTCAAAGACCTAAATGTTAGACTGAAAAACCATAAAAATCCTAGAGAAAACCTAGGCAGTAAAATCGCAGACATTGCTCATAGATATTTTGCATTGGATATATCTCCCCTGGCAAGGGCAACAAAGAAAAAAATAAACAAATGGGACTACATCAAACTAAAATCTTTTTGCACGGCAAAGGAAATCATCAACAAAATAAAAAGGCAACCCAGAGAATGGGGGGAACATATTTGCCAATACATCTTAAAAGGAATTAATATCCAAAATTATAAAGTCTTAAAGCTCAACACAAAAAAAACCAACCCAATTAAAAAAATGTGCAAAGGACATGAATAGTCACTTCTCCAAAGAGGACATACAGATGGCCAATAGACATATGAAAGGATGTTTAATATCACGAATATCAGAGAAATGCAAATTACATCCACAATGAGATACTATCTCACACCTATCAGAATTGCTACCATCAATAAATCAATAAACAACAAGTGCTGGGGGGGATATGGAGAAAGTGCAACCCTTTTGTACTGTTGGTGAGAATGCAGACTGGTGCAGCCACTGTGGAAAGCAGCATGGAGATACCTCCATGCCAAAAAATTAAAAATGGATCTGCCTCTTGACTCAGTGATTCCACTTTTGGTAATACATGTGTAGGAGCCCAAAACATTAATTCCAAAGAACGTAAGCACCCCTATATTCACTGCAACATTATTTACAATTGCCAAGATATGGAAGCAGTCCAAGTGTCCATCGATGGAAGAGTGGATAAAACTATGGGACATTTACACAGTGGAATTCTTGGCCACAGAAAAGAAGAAAATTTTACCCTTTGCAACAGTATGGATGAACCTAGAAAATATTATTCTAAGTTAAATAAGTCAGAGAAAGAGAAATACTGTATGATTTCACTCACATTTGGAATCTAACATACAGCAAAACAGAAACAGACTCACAGACAGAAAGCAGTTGACAGCTAGTGGGGTGGGAGGGTTAGGGAGTGGAGAGATTAAACAAACAGGAAAAAGGAGTCATGGACATGGACAACAGTGTGGTGATTGCTAGGGGTTATAAGGGGACTAAATGGTAATGGAAAAAATCAATAGAAGTTAAGTAAAAAGTGTGTTAAAAACAAAAATATAGAACAATTTAAAAAGTAATCTATAATGCATACAAATAATGCAAAATAAAATAATTGATACACATTAGATATAAACTACACAGTAGTATATATCAATATTATATGACTGACTAGCCTTATGGGAATCAACAGTGTATCATGTTAGTTGAAATCACACAGACAATTACACATATTGATTCTATTGTGCACTTAGCTTCTAAGTACATTTTTTGCCTCTGAACTAAAACAAATAATACAAAAACTAAATTAAATGCAACATAAAGATTCATGGAAAAGTGATATTTATCTATTGATATTTTATTTCCCACATTTATGGAACATGCTGCTAGAGAAAGAGGCAGTTTAAATGTTATAGGAAATAAAATCCAACTTTGTTTGGATATTTTATATTATGCATATGACTTAGTTATTCTTATTAAAATCTAAATATGAGCTTTATCTCTGAAAGATACAAATTGAGTAAAAGTGAAATGTCTAAGCTTCTAAATGCTGTAGAAGAATTATCATTACTGTGACTATTGGCAGACGTACACAATCACTCTGTAAATCTCACTACGGAACTATTACAAATAATAAATTGCTGATAGGATTAAATACTATTAGTACAACACTGTTACTACCAACTATTTCAATCGGCAATGCCTTGATTACTAAACATGTTTGAAGATAAGTAGATTCATCTTGTGAAGGCCTTATAATTAAAGACGTTTTCTCAAGAAATTGTTTTGTTGAACTTTATAAAATTATGTACTTACCTCTTCATAATGAACCTTTACTGAAGTTAGTTGTGTATTGATTTCATATGGCATGGTCAACAGCACCAGTTTAATGTTTAGGCCAACTCTTTAATAAAACGTATTTAAAATATTCATAATTAGTGGTGTTAACTATTAAAAACATTCTATACTTTTTCCCCTCTCAAATACTGTCAAATATTTCACCAGTGTGTGGTCCATGAACTTTATAAATCTGTATGTATAATTGAACATTTGACTATTACATGTGTAAAAATTTTTTCACTTCACATCTAACAATGTAATAGACACTTCATGTTTAATTAACTCTTAAAAGCTGGTAATATTTTGTACTTGCTATTTTTAGAACAAGTTGACACAAATAATTTTGGGATAATTTAGTAGTATATATTTTAGAGATTTTTTTCGTTCTGAACCATTATCTTTTTCATGTATAAAACACATATACCCCCAAATGAGTATTTTCTACATATCAAGACATCTAGGACAGAAAGGAGGTAGAAGTTTTTTATTTCAATTAATTATAACAGAATCAAAGTGTGTTATTGTACACCACTGAGACTGAATAGATAATGTATGTTTTGGTGTTCATATGGAATGAGGGGTGGGATGATAATTGTATTTAATAATATAGGCATGAAACCTTTTTCCTCTTGTTTTGATGCTGCCACAAAATATATTTCTCACTGATGCAATTTTTGTAAAAATTACTTTCTAACTTCCTGGATTTTTTAAACACCATTATCTAAAATTTTATTTAGCCTAAGAAGCCAAGATGTTTAATACTGATTTCTTCATCTCTGCCTTGCAGGAGAGGTTATGCATCAGAGGTAAGGGCATTAAATGGTGTTATAGTGTATCAAGGACTGATTTATATCTTTTTTTAAAACTAGTGTGCTTTACAAAACTTACAAGTGTGCTGTACTACTTTATTTCATTTAAAAGTGAACAAAGATCAACTGCTCACCTTTTCAAGGACACATTTATTTTTTCCTGGATTTCTATTACTCAGTATTATTTTTCTATACCCCTAATTTGGAAACTGTAGCAATGATTTGACTTGACTTTTGTCATTTTTCAAATCTTAAAGAGTTAAGAAAAAAAACTATAAGAAAGCTCTGGCTTTTCCATTTTGTTATTTGACTCAGTCCACAGTGGAGGCACTGGGCATCCAGGCCAAGGGTAGTTAGCTAGCCTCACTGTAAAAAGCACTATCAATGAAGTTCTGAGAACCTAGTATGTATGGTTTAGCATAGTTTCTCCATCAAGAGAATGAAATAAGCATATGACCTGATTGGCTAGTACTTTAGAAAAAGTAAGTTCTAAATTATTTGAAAATTAAGGTGAGTGACTTTAAAAATAATTTTGGGGGGCTAATTAATAACTAACATTGAATCAAAATACCTCTAACTTAAACATCCCACCCTTTTAAATGGATACCTAAAGTAGACTCACTAATAACTCTATCATGGAAAATCTGTCTGTTTAGTCAAGTAGTTGTTCTGTTAGGCATTTCAAACCCTGGTTCATTGGTGGAAGTATCTCTCAGGCCTTCTCTGCCCACTTTCTCACTGCTCACTTTAAGATTCCTGTTGTATATCTATTTCTCCCAAACTTTGAATTGCAAATCCAGTTGCCTTCTCATTAAAGTATAAATTATCCTGAAACAGATGAACAGTAACTGTGTTTTTCTTTAAATAAGTATGGGTAAAATGGGAAGAGAGTAGGAAGCAATTCCTGCAAACTCTGAGGGAGAAGAATTTCTCTAATCACAAAAGAATTTCTGAAAACATGCTTAATGCTTGAGTGCAGGCAATCCACATTTTGGGGGGAAAAATGGGAAGCACGTCTTTAACATGATGATGAATATATTTCTATTATATCATTACTTCCCATGCTCCTCCCTTCGTCCTAGTGAACCTGATCACATTTAATGTGATTGGGGAGGAAAGAAGAGGGGCAATTAAAAATGAGATGAAGTGTGTTAAGAACTGTGTAACACTTAAAGTGCTTTTAGAAGCATGAGTGACTCTGTACTGTGAAGCTCAAACCAAGAAAATTGTGGATTTTTATTTAAAGAAGTTAACTTTGATGTTAATTAAAACAATGTTGAAATGAAAACAAATTATCTATTAATTTAGGCTCCAACATAAATAGTTAAAATATTGTTTAACGCTGTTGGTAGCCATCACAGGTATAACGAATTATGATCCCAAGGTAACCAGGTTTCAGGTGTCACCTTTTTTTCTCTCTTTCCAGTCATAATCTATTTTTTCCATATGAAATACTTTCTAAATCTTCTTCTATTTTAATTTCCTTTGGCAGCAACAACAACTGCTGAGGCCCTCTCTTCTTAAACCAGAGGTACCAATTTTCTTTCTCTTTTCAACCTCACTGTTTTCACAGTACTTTATGTGGCATTAATGTCCATCATGTGTGTAGGCAGAGTGGGTGGCTGCCGACATGGCATAATTTTACGAGAGCAAAAAGGTGGTTTCAAATTAAAATAAATACATAAATATGTGAGCAAATCTCCTTTTTACTGCTTGTTGGTGGCAGAAATGCTGTGTTTTTTTTCTTCATTCTCTGGAAATTAGACAAATAAGAATTTTGGTTCTATTAAAAGCAAGCTGTCATTGAAGGAAGTAATCATGGACCTAATCAGTCACTTGTCATAGAACTGTTCCTGAGATCAGATTTAGATTAGGCAAAGTCTGAAGAAAGGATGCAGACATCTGTGCTGAAATAACAAAAGGTAAAAACTGGTTGTGACTCACAGTCTTTAATCATTGCATGTCATTCAAATGCTGTCTTTGAGCATGTGTCTATTTCATAATGCCTATGTCGTTTTCTTCTGAAATGAGAAAAAAAGAGATGCATAGATATAAATACATATTATTTACATTTATTGTGCTTTGATACTGCTCAAGATTTTAGTAAATAAAAAGTAATGTTATGTAAATATATCTCCCTTGGAAAATTTAGTATTTTATAAGCACCACTTAAAAAAATTATCCCATTTTCTTGCCTTGGCTGGGTGGGTCATTTGGTTAAATGTCACCCCATGCCCAGAAGGCTGAGAGTTCAATCTCCAGTCAGTGCACATGCCTAGGCTGGAGTTTTGATACCTGGATTTTAAAAAATTATTCCATTTTCTTAACAAAAGTATCTTCTCTTTGCTAAAGAGAGGAATTTTGTGCTTAAATATTTATTTTCCAAAATTTGGAAGTTTTGTGATAGGAATATTCAATTTACCATATTTTGCTGTGTATAATGAATACATTTTGCCCAAATTTTTGAGGGGCAAAATAAGAATGCACATTATACATGGATAGTGCCTGAAATACCTTGTATCTATTCTTGTGTTTTGTAATTACTTGTTACATAAAATTTCTTGTACCATACTGTGATCAAAGGTAAATGCAAAAATTTCTTTATAATACAAAAACAAGTACCTAAATACAAATTTAAAAACTGGATTAAAAATTAAAACAAAAAAGATTTTTCTGAAAGTTTGGGCAAAAAGTGTGGGTGTGCATTATATACAGCAAAATACAGTATATAAATTTTTAGCAAAAATTTGCTTAGAGACATCTCCAAAGACTACTGAATCAAATAACTCAGGGTTAAAATCCAAACAGCAATTACTGGCTGCAAGACTTTAATCAAGATATGCACCCTCAAGATGAGCATCAATTTCAACTTCTATGAAATAATTGCAGGAAGATTTAAAACATTAGCTCTCAGCTCACTAGGGAGAAATTCAGTAAATAGTAGTTATTATTTGGAGGTTTTTTGGTTTGTTTCTTTACATCAGCATAACTGTTTATATTTTGGCTGATAAGATAAGCTAATTATATGGCTTTTCTATGTGAAATTCTCTTATTTTAGCAAAAGTGAATTTTAAAAATAACATGCAGTATTTTATTTAGCCATAAAATCACTTTTTAGTATGCTACTTAGCATACTTTTCTAAATCTAGGATGATCTGATACAGTAACAGGAATGTGTGGAGCATCTCAGTGTCCCTTCCAGTTGACTTAGGAATGTTAATCATCACCAGGTCCATCCTCATTTTTTTTCTGAAAAGATGATACTCTGCCCTTCAGTGATGAGTGGCATCAAGACTCCAAGAGGAACCTTTCAGATTATTCCCTTCTACAGGCACCTATTCCTTCTTTTCATATTGGATCACAGAATGACTAATTGAATCAAGCGCTAAGTTTCCTGAGTTTCTTCCTAGTTGCTTCTGTTCTTCTATTTTCTTAAAGACATCTGATGCCAGACGTATGTAATAGTTAGCAAGAGCTAAGCTTTATATTCTCTTTAAGAAAAAAAGTGTGTGTTTAAAAAAATATATTTGGCCCTGGCTGGTGTAGCTCAGTGGATTGAGCATGGGCCTGTGAACCAAAGGTTCGAATCCTAGTCAGGGTACATGCCTGGGTTGCAGGCCAGTTCCCAGCAGGGGACACATGAGAGGCAACCATACATTGATATTTCTCTTCCTCTTTCCTTTCCTTTCCCCTCTACAGATAAATAAAGTCTGGAAAAAAAGATTAAAAACTAAAATAAAATATTTGATTCTAACTTTTTTTTTAAATATTCAGAAATCAGTTGTATTTTTTATTTTTTTTAATTTTCTTATTGATTATGCTGTTAGTTATTCTATTCCCTCTTTCATTCCCCTCCATGCTACCCCCCATCCCCACCATTACCCCCCCTTTAGTTTATGACCGTATGTCTCAAGTCCTTTAGATTCTATATTTCCCATGCTATTCTTGCCCCCCCCCATCTATTTTCTATCTACTGTCTATGCTACTTATTTTCTGTACCTTCTCCCCCCTTCTCCTCCTCCCACTCCCCTGTTGCTAACCCTCCTTGAGATCTTCATTTCTATGTTTCCACTCCTGATCTAGCTGTCCTTTTAGTTTGCCTTCGTTTTAGGTGTGGTTGTTAATAGCTGTGAGTTTGTTGTCCTTTCACTGTTCATGTTCCTTTAACTTCTTTTTCTTAGATAAGTCCCTTTAACATTTGTGGGTATTAGGGGCTGGGATATTAGGGAGAGTAGGTTGTCCCCTCGGCCTGTAGCAGCCTCCCTGGCGGCGGTGTCGGCCAAGTTATTTCCTCTTATAATTGGGGAGTCTCCTTTCTGGTGGCCCCTGCAGTGTATGATAGCAACTTTCTTGGGTAGCCATATGGCCTCTAGGAGGGTGAGGATTTCCTCACGGTTCTTAATGTCCTTTCCCCCTGCGGTTAGGAGGCCTCTTTCTTTGTAGATGGCTCCATGGATATGGGCGGTGGCAAATGCATAGCGGCTGTCAGTATAAATATTGGCGACTCTCCCTTCAGCTATTCGTAGGGCTTGGGTTAGCCCTATCAATTCTGCCTTCTGTGCAGATGTTCCTTTGGGCAGTGCCTTCTGCCACAGCACCTCATCCTCTGTGGTCACTGCTGCTCCTGCAAATCGCTGTCCATCTTTTATAAAACTGCTCCCATCAGTAAAGAGGGTCAGGTTTGCCCCTTCATAGGCCTGGTCCCACAAGTCTGGGTGGGCCCCGGTCACTGTGTCAAGAACCTGAGTGCAGTTATGGACAATCTCAGCATCTGGTATTGGTAGTAGGGTAGCTGGGTTCAAGGCAGTGGTCTTGAGAAACTGCACTGCTGGAGGGTTTAACAGCTGTGCCTGATACTGTGTCAGCCGCGCATTAGATAACCACCTGTCTGGGGGCGACCGTAGGACTTGTTCTATATAGTGTTCACCAATGACCTGTATATCCTGTCCCAGAGTTAGCTTGCTCGCTTCTTTGACTGGCAGCAATGTGGCTGCAATGGCCCTCAAGCAGGCAGGCCACCCAGATGCAAAGGGGTCGAGTCTCTTTGATAAATAGGCCACGGGCCTTCTCCACGGACCCAGGGTCTGACTCAAAACGCCTAGGGCTATCAAGTCTGGCAAGGCTAGGGCTGGGGCAGCTACTAAAGCCTCTTTTCCTCCTTGCCCCTGGTTAGTTCATGCAAGGGCCTTGCTATCTCTGCAAAACCTAATATCCACAGCCTGCAGTATCCTACAGCCCCTAGAAATTCACACACCTGCCTTTTGGTGGTCAGTTCTGGAATCTGTAGAACCGCTTGAATCCATTGGCTGGACAGAGTTCTCAGCCCCCCTTGCAGGTTATACCCCAGGTAACTTACAGTTTGGGTCACGATTTGAGCTTTCTTGGCTGAGACTCGGTATCCCATCCTCTCAAGGTCTCGCAGCAGGTCGAGGGTGGCCATTTCACACTCCTGTTCTCGAGCTATTAGGATGTCATCTACATACTGGAGGAGAACTATGGTGGGGTGAGATTTCCAAAACCCCTGGAGGTCTTTGCCGAGGGCCTCATTAAAAATCGTAGGTGAGTTTTTATACCTCTGAGGCAGTCTAGTCCATGTGAACTGCCCTACTAGTCCGTTTTCGGGGTCGTTCCATTCAAAGGCAAAAATCTCCTGACTCAGTGGGGCCAGGGGTATACAAAAGAAGGCATCTTTCAAATCCAAAACAGAATAATAGGTATGAGCTGGGGGCAACGAGCTCAACAAGGTATACGGATTGGGCACGGTGGGGTGTATCGTCTCAACTCGGGCATTTACCTCTCGCAAGTCCTGCACCAGGCGGTAGTCCTGGGTCCCAGGCTTCTGGACAGGTAACAAAGGGGTGTTCCATGAGGATTGACACTCTCTTAGAATGCCTGTCTCTAGCAGGCGCCGCAAGTGTCTCGCAATCCCCTGCCTGGCCCGCGCTGGGACGGGGTATTGCCTGATTCTGACTGGGCTTGCTGGGCTGGACAGCTGGACCAGTACTGGTGGCTGGTGAATGGCCAGTCCAGGCGGGTTAGTCTCTGCCCACACCCCCGGTACCTGCATTTGCAATGCTTCTGAGACTCCCGCTTCCTCTCGGTCTCCATCTTGGAGTGCAGCTGGCAGGTACTCCTCGGAGAGGGGGACCGTCACCTCCACATTGGCTCCTGCCTCAGGATCTTTCTGTTTTCTGAAGGTTATCGTAGCTTGGAGTTTCTGCAGCAGGTCCCTTCCGAGCAGCGGGTATGGAAAGTCTGGGATAACTAAGAAAGAGTGAGTGATAGTGCCTCGACCCAAGTCGGTGATCCTGGCAGTTGTCCAGGGGTGAGTTTCAGCCTTGCCCGTTGCCCCTACACTTTTTGTGGTCGCCTTCTGGACTTGCCCCCGGGGTTGTTTTAAGACAGAAAAAGTGGCTCCCGTGTCGACCAGGAAGTTCACTGGCTTGCCCTCGACAGTTAAGGTGACCATGGGCTCCTGGGAGCCAACAAGTATGGAGCCCTGGCCCCGTCAGTCCAAGGTTTGGAGGAGGACTTCTGGGCCACGTTCCGGGCCTTTGTTCCCACCTCTCCATTTAGGGCAGTCTCGCCTCCAGTGGCCTTTCTCCCTGCAGTATGAACACTGGTCCTTTGTTCCCACCTCTCAGTTTAGGGCAGTCTCGCCTCCAGTGGCCTTTCTCCCTGCAGTATGAACACTGGTCCTTTGTTCCCACCCCTCCATTTAGGGCAGTCTCGCCTCCAGTGGCCTTTCTCCCTGCAGTATGAACACTGGTCCTTTGTTCCCACCTCTCAGTTTAGGGCAGTCTCGCCTCCAGTGGCCTTTCTCCCTGCAGTATGAACACTGGTCCTTCCCACGTCGGGGCCTCTGCTTCCCCTGCTGCTGTTTCTCATTTCCTCTTCCTTTCTGAGGTGCTTTCTGTGCCGCGAGCAGAATTTTGGCGACTTCTTTTGCTCTCCCTACCTCTGGGTCATCCCTGTTTACATATATTTTCTGTGCTATTTCTAGGAGCTTGCTTCTATTTTCTCCCTCAAACCCTTCGAGCTTCTGTAATTTCTTTCTAATGTCTGAGGCTGCTTAGGTTACAAAGGCTATGTTAATTAGTCTTCTATTCTCGGGTGCCTCGGGATCTAATGGAGCGTATACCCTGTATGCTTCCATCAGCCAGCCGTTCTAGGAAGGCTCCGGGCGATTCGTCTTGCCCTTGAATAATCTCACTTACTTTACTAAAATTTGTGGGCTTTCTTGCTCCTGCCTTAAGTCCCCTCAGTAGAGCCCGGCGCTATTGGAGGAGTGCTTCCCTTCTGCCGCTCGAGTTCGGATCCCAGTTTGGAGGCTGGGAGGGTAGGACTTCCTCTAATTCTTTCCTCCCCCCTGCAGTCGCCCCCTCTTCCCCCATAATAGCCTTCGCTGCCTCTCTCATAATTCTATCTGTCTCCTCCGAGGTAAATAGGGTTTGCAGAATTTGCTGGCACTCATCCCAAGTGGGCTGGTGGGTCCTGAAGATAGTTTCTAAAAGGGAAATCAATCCCTGTGGCTTTTCTGAGAAAGGGGGGTTCTGGTGCTTCCAATTGTATAAATACACAAATCAAGCGTGGGGGAGCTCGCAGTGGTAAAATGGCCGCCCCGCCTGAGGAGGTGAAATGGCGGCGGCTGCATCTGCTCCGCCAAGGCCTGTGCCCCCGCCTCCTCAGGCTGACCGGGCAGGACAGGGTATAACCTGGGTCTAGCCGGGGTTGCAGTGCAAGCCCCCCCGCATTTGGATTTCCCTTCACAAGTTCCTTTTTCAGTCCTTTCTGCTCTGTAGTTACACAGATAGCCGGCGCTCGGTGGCTATGTCCACCCAGACATCAATGTAAACAAATTGGTCCGGATGGGGCACCCGGTACACAGTAGCGCGGACAGCAAACAAGAGGGGAAGATCCAAGGTTCCCGCGGTGGGCCAGCTCACATCGAAGGGGGACCACTCAATTTGGCTGAGGGTCCGGAGGAACTCCGGGTCGGCGGGGGTCCCCCATATCCGCTGGCGCGCCTCCGAAAGTCAGAGAAGTTGTTTACCAGGCAATCAAGGGGTGACCCGGGCACGGATCCGCTCTGGCCCATCCTGGCGCGCCGGACGACCCAGGGAATTTCGGAGGCAAGGAAGGTTATAATCAGGACTCACAGTAAACACACGAACAGACACAACCTCTTCTCACACACAGGCGAACCGCGGTTCTCAGGCCTACGTCTCGCGCAGCGCAGCGCAAAAAGGGAACTGACACTCCTTGACCTAGTCACGGAGTGGAACTGAAAACTAAGTGACCTAGTCACTACTCCCAAGGGCGTCCCCCCTTCTGGGAGCCCCTGGGTGGACTGCCGGCAACGTCTTACCTACCACCTCAGGGTTAAGCAGTCTAGACTTCCAAAACTGAAAGAGGATCCTCGTTACTTACGTTTGCTCGAGCAACCCGTCCAGTCCTCGGCCGAAAAAGATCTCGCTGGGGCCTCCAAATGTTGCATTCCGCTCTCACAAGCAAGAAGGGTCGGAGACGGTCGGGCAGTCAAAGATGTTTTATTGGCCAAAGTTTCAAAGTTTTACCTGCGCAGGGGCGAACTCTCGGGGTGTCCGGAGACTCGGTGCCAAAATGGCTGCAAATGAGAGTCTCGTCTAACGCTTACAGGCTCGAGTTTTTATAGAAGCGGGCAAGCAAGCGGGTTTCCAGAAGCAAAGGTGGCAGTTAGCGATATGGAGCTCAGGTGTGAAGCACTTAACAACAACTCCTGACACATGGAAGCCCTCTATAGGTTTTGACCAATTCCTAACTCTCTGGAACACCTGCCTGGGGGTGGGTGCGGTTTCTACTCAGGCTTGAGCAAGCAGTCTTGGGTTGAGCAAACAGCTTAGCACAAACAACTTATTTCCTCCTCGACTCTAACAGTCCACTCCATTGATTTGAGTCCCAGTTTCCTTTTCATTACTATTGGTGTCCTGTGCAATTCCATTCATTTCAATTAGTTTCGCCTTCATATATTTGTCTAATTTGTGGCTATAATCAACCAGTTCTGTGAGGATCCTGATCACCAGTGCTTTAAACTGTGCATCTGAGAGTTTTGCTATTTCTTCATTGCTTAGATCTATAGGCTCTGGGACTTTGAGATCTTCTTGCGCCATTTTTGGTCTGTTCTGGCCCTTTAAGTCTGAGAAGCGGCGCCTTGGACTCCCAGGTCGCTGGGTTGTGACGCTGTATGTGGGGGCGTGGTCAGAGCAGGGAAATGGCGGTGCCCTCCACTGCCGCTTGCTGTGGGCACCCGCTGGGCCCTGGTCCAACTGCCCACTCCCTCACCTGTCCACCCGCTCACAAATGTGCGACCACAGTCAACACGCAGCCCCGCTCCCCCGCTGTCTCCTCCGAGGTCACTCACCTGGTCGCTCACTAGGTCCAACCCTGCGCCTGAGTCCATCTGACCCAGTCCTCCTGTGCAACCCTGCTTCACCAGCCGCTGGTTTCGCCCCTTACCGGTCAGGCTGAAGAATTTGTTGTTAACAGACTTCCGAAAAGTTCAATTTTCCATGTTCTGGCTGTGATTTCTGTTGCTAATATTTAGTTGTCTCTAAACTTGGTTGTGTGAGAAGGCACGGCCCATCCACCTATGCCTCCATCTTGGCGGAAGTCCTTGATTCTAACTTTTAAAATCTTCCATTCACTCAGCTGCATTAGGTTTACATAAATATGTTTTTAATTTTTGCTAAAAGTTACTAAAAATCAATTTCAAAATCATTTTAATTGTAAAAACACCTATCTTGAGATCTCCCCTCTTAACAAATGTTTAAGCGCATATCAATATTGTCAGCTACAAGCACAGTATTGTATAGTAGGTCTCTAGAACTTTTTCATCTTTTTTAATGAAAACTTTATACCTGTTGAAGAGTAGCTCCCGTTTTCCCCTCTCCCCACACCTGGCAATGATCACTCTGCTTCTATGAGTTTAATTATTTCAGATATCTCATGTGAATGGAATTACGCTGCTTCTGTCTTTATATGATTGGCTCTCCCCATTTAACATAATATTTTCAAATTTTATCCTTGGTGTTTCATATGGTAGATTTTCTGTGTCTTTAAGGTTGAATAATATTCCATTTTATGTACATGCCACATGTTCTTTATCCATTTTCCACTGATGAACACTTAGTTTTCAGCTTCAAAACCAATTGGTGATCTTTTTTCAGTGTCCATATGTATTAGATTAAACATGTACTAGCCAAGTAGTTTAAGAGTATTGGTTCTGAGATCTATTTGTTTTACTTAAACCAGTAGGGCCCTGACCAGGTGGCTCAGTTGGTTGAAGCATCACCCAATTGACTAGAAGTTTGCCAGTTCAATCCTGGTCAGGATACACATGTAAACATAGGTTGTAGGTTTGATCCTCAGTCAGGGAGTGTACAAGAGGCAACCAGTAGATGTTTCTTACATCTCTCTCTTGCTCTCACTCTCTCTATCCCCTCCCCTCTTTCTCTAAAATCAATTTAAAAATGACCTCAGTCATTAAAATATTAAATAAAATAAAAATATAAATGAACCAGTGTAATTACACTGGGTTTTAGATATTTCAAAAGTCTAAGCCTACCAATATTTTATGTATACTTGCATATATGTATGTTTAGCTTGAATAACTTAAATTTAGATTTTGCCTTTTCCAATTTATTATTGGTCTTTTTCCACTTCATTTCTCACTCTTCCACCCCCTTCCTATAGAGAACATTTTTTTTTGTTGAAATTAAACTGCAATATGAAAGTACATAAATTATATTATATAGCTAGATGAATATTTATAGAGTGCACAGACCCCACTAGCTCACCAGAGGAGCCTCTCTAGGTCAACACTGATATTATTTCTCCTTTCTTTAATTTCTCACCTGGTCTCTCAACTTTTTCAAGCTAAATATTTTAATGTTATACATACATACATACATACATACATATTCAATTTCAACTTATATTGAGTTATAATTGACAAATAAAATTATAAGATATTTAATGTGCAATGACTGGTGATTTGATACATGTATGCATTGGAAAAGAATCCCCTCATCTTTACCTTCATTATGTGAGAACACTTAAATTCTATTCTCAAGAAAATTTCAGTTCTACAATACAGTGTTATCAGATATAGTCACCACGTTTTCCACTTGAACCTCAGGTCTTACTTATCTGATAGCGAAAGTTTTTAACCTTTTATCAACTTCTCCCTATTCCCCACACAACCAGCCACCGACAAACACTTTTCTACTGTTTCTGTGAGTTTGACTTTTTATTCACTTAAATATTTTTTAAATTCCACATACAAGTGATACCATACCATGCAGTATTTGTCTCTGTCTGGCTTGTCCATCTTAGCACAATGCCCTCAGGGTCCATCCATGCTGTCACAAATGACAGGATTTCCTGTCTTCTCAAATGTAGATGTTCATTGTGCAGGGGCAGTATCACAGCCAGTGAGGTTTGTATGAGTTGTGATTAATGATGATTTAAAACGTTTCACCTGGCTCCTAAGGTACATATTAGCTTATCTGTTTTTCAAGTTTCTTTGAATAGATAACGCAGAGTAAATTTCATTTGCACTTGGCTCCTTTTGCTCAGCATTCTTTTTTGGGGGGAGATTCATCTCTCTTGTTGTGTGATGTTGTGATATAGTTACCTCATGGGCTTTTGCATTGGTTCCAGGTTTTGGTTGTTATGAGTGCTGTATTTTGATGAGCGATTATAGGCATTTTGCTGGGTATACAAACTGAACTATATTAAATTTCTGTGAAACAGGATATGCATATATTTGACTTTTGATTACTGCTATTTCCAAAACATTTTACTAATTTATAATCTCTCTAGAAGTGTATGAGACTTCCAGTGCTCTATGTCTCTGCCGAACCATGGTATTGACGATCATTTTCTTTTTAATTTCAGCTGTTCTGGTGGTAAAATGAAGCTAATTTTAACATCAAAAATAGATTCCTTTGCAAATGGTTTACAAAGCATTTATAAACCGCAAAGTCATTAGATAGTACATTAGTAGAGTTGAGCGACTGCAAACTTAATAAATATCTAGGGCGGTAATGTAAGTGAACAGAATTTGTAAAATATAAAAACAAAAGAGCAGATGAGCGATCCTGTTGTGACTATGGGTATGGGTTGGGAACACAGTAGTAGGTAGTGGAGAAGCTGATTGCTGTAAGGAGTTGTACCTCTAACTAAATTCATGAAATGATAATATGAGACCAGTATTGCCATCTTTTTTTTTTTAAACAAATCAAAGTCCAGATTTTTTATAACATTTTCTGAATAAAATTTTTGGCAACAAATTCAATTTTTTAAAAATGACATTTGCCAACAGAGCACAACTGAATGTTATACGAGCTGTGAATTTTCATATTTTTCTAATATATTTATGCTCAAAGAGAAATATTCTCCCTGAATTATTGTTATACCCAGAACAACAGAATTAAGTCTATACAAAATTGATAATTTTGTATAATTAGAAATAAATACCAACCCATTTTCCTATGGATACCTAGAATTTTTCTTCCTCCCCTTTTCCTACTTCATTGCAAAATTAATTTGGTTAGCTTTTTCAGTTCAACTTATTTAAATGTTACAATAGAATTTAAAAGGGGAATATAATGAAATTAAATTTAATTGTTAGTTAAAACTAGTTTTGTATGTATATCTCAGGAAAAACATCTTTCTAAAGGAGTAGAGCTCAAAGAATTGGTATTGTCTAGAATTTTGAACTGAAAACATTGAAAGGGCTGTGCTCTGACAAATTCCTTTGTTTTACAAAAAGGGAATTACATACAGAACTATGGATTTAATTAAATTTTATTAAATCCAGTGTGTTTTAAAATGTAAACATCCTTGAAAAACATTACATGTTAATGTAATTTCATTACTGTATAAATGATTATCAAGTCATTTCTTTGTTTAATATATTTGATTAATTATGCCATTACAGTTCTATTTCCCCCTTCATTCCCCTCCATCCTGCACACCCCCTCCCCCACCATTCCCCCCTTTAGTTTATGACCACGTGTCTCAAGTTCTTTATAGTCTATATTTCCCCTACTATTCTTGCCCTCCCCTACTTTCTACCTACCATCTATGCTACTTATTTTCTGTACCTTCTCCCCCCTTACCTTCTCCCACTCCTCTGTTGCTAACCCTCCATGTGATCTTCATTTCTATGGTTCTGCTCCTGATCTAGCTGTCCTCTTAGTTTGCTTTTGTTTCAGGTGTGGTTGTTAATAACTGTGAGTTTGCTGTCCTTTCACTGTTCTTTTTTATCTTCTTTTTCTTAGATAAGTCCCTTTAACATTTCATATAATAGAGGCTTGGTGATGATGAACTCCTTGAATTTGATCTTATCTGAGAAGCACTTTATCTGCCCTTCCATTCTAAATGAAAGCTTTGCTGGATAGATCAATCTTGGATGTAGGTCTTCAGATTTCATGACTTGGAATACTTCTTTCCAGTCCCTTCTTGCCTGTAAGGTCTCTTTTGAGAAATCAGCTGACAGTCTGATGGGAACTCCTTTGTAGGAGACCATCCCCTTATCTCTTTCTGCTTCTAGGATTTTCTCCATTTTAATCTTGGCTAATGTAATGATGATGTGCCTTGGTGTGTTCCTTCTTGGGTCCAATTTCTTTGGAACTCTCTGAGCTTCCTGGATTTCCTGGAAGTCTATTTCCTTTGCCAAACTGGGGAAGTTCTCCTTTATTATTTGTTCAAATAAGTTTTCCACTGGTGGCTGTTCCTTTTCCCCTTCTGGTACCCCTATAATTCGGATGTTGGAGCATTTAAAGATGTCCTGGAGGTTCCTAAGCCTCTCCTCATTTTTTTGAATTCTTGTTTCTTCATCCTTTTCTGTTTGGTCATTTTTTTCCTCCTTCTGATCCACTCCTTTGATTTGAGTCCCCAGTTTCCTTTCCATTACTATTGGTTTCCTGTGCATTTCCATTCATTTCAATTAGTTTAGCTTCCATATGTTCCTCTAATTGGTGACTAAAAATCAACCAGTTCTGTGAGCATCCTGATCACCAGTATTTTGAACTGTGCATCTGAAAGTTTGGCTATTTCTTTGTTGCTTAGATTTATCAGCTCTGGGGCTCTGAGTTTTTCTTGAGCCATGTTTTGATCTGTTGTGCCTGTTATGTATTAGGAGGGGAGCCTTAGTTTTTCACCAGGCCACCCAGGTTGCTGGTTTGTGACCCTGTATGTGGGAGTGGGGTCAGAGAGGGACAATGGCGGTTCTCTCTGCTGCTTCCTGCTGCTGGGGCCTACACGGTCCGTCTCACTGCTAGCTCCTTCACTGCTAGCTCCTTCATCGGTTTACCTGCGCTCGAATGTGTGACTGTGATCAGCCCTCAGTGGGTTCACCACCTTGCACCCTCAGCAGGTCTGCCTGCTGCTCCATATCTGGGATCCGCCCACGGCTGCTGGCACACCTGGGTCGTGTACCCGGGTAGGTCCAGTGGATCTTTCCTGCCCGATCCTGCTCTGCTGCTGGCTCTGCCCCTCTTGCCAGTTTGGCTGAAGAGTTCATTGTTGTCAGACTTCCGTGTAGTTCAATTTTCTGTGATTTGGCCATGTTTTTGTTGCTAAATCTTTGTTGTTTTTAAACTTGATTGTGCGAGAAGGTGTAGTGCTTTCACCTATGCCTCCATCTTGGCTAAGTCTTGAGATCATTTCTTAAGAATAACTTTTGATAAATAGAAATGTCTGGGTACTAGAAAACTTAGCAGGAAAATGAAAATGCTAAAGAGAACACTTTAATTTTTCTCAAAGCTAACCTCTGTTAATAATATGTTAAAACATTGAAATATTAACTGCCAGTTGATAGTTTTAAACTTATCCAAGAACAAGTGATAGGCTTATCTGTAACTTTAACAGATTTACCATTATAAAACATTTCCCTTTTTACCCTTTATTTCTAATAACATAACCTTATTTTGTGTAAAATAGTTATAGCCAGAAAAAAATTTTGAATATGTTTAACTAACATTCATGATTAAAATTACTTTGGCAGGAGTCTTTTGAAAGTCATCGAATTCCAATTCTGGAAATCGGACTTTGAGCTGAAATGTGATAAGAGTTTGTTTTCAAATGTAATTTCTCTCTTTGAACAATAGGAGTTATCCATGGAATCTGGAATTGATCCTGGCCAGGAATATGGACAAGATTATTACAGTTATGAGCATGGGTACATCTTCAGATTTTTTTATCCAGTATCTTAATATTTTTATGAATGATAAGTTTAAACAAATTATTATTACTATTATTTGTTTTATAAATGTAATTTTGTTTCATCTTTGAAAATAAGTAACACATCCAGTTTTACTCAATCAAGTTTTAACCAGTTTTCTATACTGAGTTCTGTTTTGAAGTTTATGCTGATATTGACTACAACTCTAAAAAAGCAGTAAAAATGATTGAAAATTATTTAAATGGGAAAAAATGTCAAATATATTTGCTCAATTCCTGATTCACCATTTTTATATGAGATGTTTAAGATTTTATTTAACCAGTCCCCCTCAAGATTTGTCCAAGAGAAATTAAGAAATCATACTACAGAATTTAGTAATAAGCATTTCTACACACATAGGTTAACTGCTTTCTAAAAATACAGCAGAGAAACATAAAGACCACTACAGATCATGTATGAAGCAGATTTTTACTGTAAATAGAGACTTTTTGTTCTGAATAAGCCATTATATACTTTTAGAAAGAACCTATTTTGTGTCCTAAATTCTTCAATTAATTAAGGAACAATATGCCTTTCTCTTCATTCTAGACTCACCCAAAAAGTAAATCTGAAATAACTTGACTCTTTTTATTGTTATTCCAGGGTACCATTATGGCAAAAACCATTGATCATCAGGTTGTAGTACTTATGGTTGTATAACTAGTTTACAAGGAACCTAATAGGTGAGGTATAAATACCTGTTGTTTGAATAATGAAGAAAACAGAGCTCAGTCATGGTAGAGTCTACCCAGAGCACATAAAAAATGTTTAAAGGTGTAAGTTTCTGTTACAGGTATGAAATGCCTGACTATGGAAGTCGTGGTCGCTTGTTACCACCGGCTGGACAAGAGGAATACGGTGAGGTGGTTGGTGAAGCTGAGGAGAAATATGAGGAAGAAGAGGTAATTACTATAAGTTTCTTATGTAAGATTAATAATCCAAGAACAATTTGTTAACCCTATTTAATAACAGGCTACAAAATTTTCCAAAATCAGAAATTCTGTTTACTTAAAACATGTTGTCCGTAGAAATATAATAATGCTGACAATTTTGTGTTGTCTGTAGAAGGAAATCAGTTTTTATGTAAATTTAATTTATACCCTTCTATAAAATGTTAAAACACCTAGAATAAAGCTACAATATAATTATATTTTCTGAATTCCTAAAAGTTTCCCCATAAAGTTAACATCATAATAGAACATAAAAAAGTGTTTTGCAAAATATTGTTTACTTTAATTCTATATTGTCTGGCATACCTAAAAACTATAAAAAAAAGTACAGTCTTCATCTTTCAGTTATGAGAATAATAAAATATTACCACCAATATTTAATGAAATATTATGCTTAAATTAGCATAAGTCATGTATAAAATATTTGTACATATTTTGCCTAAAATATGTACTTGGGACATTTATTTAAATAAAACATACACACAAAACAAAGAAATATTACTATAGCTTTACTGTATTCAAAATAAAGAATAATGTAAAATTTTACAAGCTATTCAGGTAAACTATTATAATTTCCTGATTAATTAAAATTTTGTTAAAAGAAATTACATAAAAATATTAAAGTGTATGAATAAGAGAGGAAAGAAGTTATGAAGAGTTATTTCTCTCTCCTTTGATATAAGATGCAAAATAAATGTGTAAGAAAAAATGAGAAAGCATTAGAATTTGGTGTCATTAATAAAAGCCAAAATGGAATAATTTACTTTTTCTTGGTCATCTTCTGAGTATGAACAGTGGGGATAAAAATCAGAGGATCGTGTGTTTACTTTCTGAAATTAGTAATATAACTTGCATAAAGCTATTGGCCTACAGATTCTTTCCTGCTTAACTTATGTGGGAAAACATCACATCATACCTATCCCCTGGCTCACAGTTCAATTCCTTTTCATAATTTTCAGGAAAAGGAAAAGGAAATTATAAAACCCAAAGTTGAAATTGTAGAGCCTAGTGAGGAAGAAGTAATTGTCACTATTGAAAGGCCACCAGAAGCTGAGCCTATACCCGTAACATGGAACAGAGCCAGAGTATTCCCAATGATTTTTAAGAAAGTTAGAGGACTAGCAGAGAGAAGTGGCATCGAACTTGAAAGTGAAGAGTGGATGAGACGCTTTGAGGAAGATAAAGATTACTTAAAACTAACTCTGGACCGAGAGGAAGAAGCTACGGAAAGCACCGTGGAATCCGAAGAGGAAACCTCCAGTGACTATACTGAATACAGCGAAGAAGAATCCGAGTTCAGTTATTCTGAGACAACAGAAGAGGAGTCTGAGTCAGAGACACCCTCTGAGGAGGAGGAAAGCTCTACCCCTGAATCAGAATCGGAATCCACAGAGTCAGAAGGAGAAAAGGCAAGGAAAAACATATTTTTCGCAAGAAGAAGGCCTGTTGTTGAAGAGGTCCAGGCAGTCAAAGGTAAAAAACAGGAGCCACCTGAAGAACTGGAAGAGGAACTGAAGGAAGAAGAAGAACCCCCAGCAGAAGGAGAGGAAAGTGAGCCAGCCCCGACAGAGGAAACAACAGACCTTGAATCTCAAGGTGTCACTGAGGAGGGCAGCATAGCATCGGGAGAAAGAGTTGTGGGAAGTGAGGAGGAGTCAGAATCATCGCGCAGTAGTAGTAGTAGTAGTAGCGAAAGTCAGTCGGGAGGTCCATGGGGCTTCCAGGTGCCAGAGTATGACACAACCAGGGATGCGAGCCAAAAGAAACCTGCAGGAACAAACGCTGAAGGTTACAACACAGCACTTTAAGAGAGATCACAGTAGGTGGGAGTTTTGCAGTGATGAGTGCTCTTGTGTGCAGTGCCTTCTGTGTGTTCTCTGACATGACACTTGAAGGAAATTCATCAGGATTTTGACCTAAGATTAGAAACATGCCAGAAAAGTGAATATATATGCTATCCAAATCGATGTGTATATCAGAGTATAGGGTTAAACAGACTCGTTCTTCCTATATTAGTTACTTTGGAAGACATGCAACTAGTTAATCAATAGTTAATATTTTCTAGTGTGATTTCTGTTAATGCTATGTAGCATTATGTATTACAAGGATGCCTCTTTACTGCAATGTATTAGATAAATACATATGGTGGTTTTTATATCATTTCTAAAAAATAACTCTAGGACAAGCTGCAACAAATGAAATGTCTAGGAGTCTACTTTCATACTTTTGCATATATGTACATTTCTGGCAAAGGCATTATCATAAATATCTTGAACAGGTTCAAATAAATTTGTTGTTAGCATGTTCAAATATCAGAAGTTAAATAAAATAAAATTTAAAAAATTAAATTTGCTACCATTTCTTTTCTATTGTGAATATGAGTTAAAGTGAATTTAGAAAAAAGTTAAATTGTAATAAGACTTATACAATATTCATAGGTAAGTCGACATAATAATCTGAAAATATATACCTGAAAATCAAAGTGCATGTTTTTTAGTGCAATGTGCTGGTGGTTCCCGTGTCCTAAAAATACAATACTGTTGAGAATAACCTCAGATTCTTTAATCTCCTTGCCATTTCTAATGTGGAATGATAAGAGAAAAATAAGTTTGCAATAATGCCCATTGTGTTCCAGTTGCTTACAAAAGGAAAGTTTACAATAATTAGTTTTCAGTTTTGTGTATTACTAAATATTATCAGGATGAGAAAATATTTTAAGTTTATATATTTCAATGAGATGACCCATAAAACCAGGACACTTCAATGGAATAAAAGCACTAAATAAATCATACCAAAAAAAAAATAATTAACAGTGAAGGATTAATTAGGAATCAGAATAATATGGGCTTAAAAATATCATGATAGAAGTATTAATATGAATAAAATATGTGGTGTGTTCCTTTCAATTTAACTTTCCTGAATAGTGTAGCAACTGTCAGACAATGGATCTGATCCTTAGTCAGATATAAATAATATGCCTTTTTTTTCCTTTCAGATCAGCAGTTTTATCTGAAAGAATACATGTGCTCCCTAAAATACATGTCTACTTCCTAACTCAGCAATGCCTTCTCCAGAAGTTATTAAACTCTAAATCAATAAAGAATTGCTGGGAAAGAAAGTGTTGTTAATGAAGAGTTGCTTCCTCCTACCTCTTTTGAATTATAAACCTTTGCTTGCTTTCCAGCAAAGGTTTGGAACTGCACAAGCATTGTTATCTTTACCCTTTTTAGTCCCTTGATAATGTCTCACACACTTTTTTTTTCTATTTTGACAGTGGGCAAGAAAAAGAATGATCAAGTTAGTTGTGGATCGAGATTATGAAACTAGCTCGACTGGAGAAGACAGTGCTCCTGAATGTCAGAGAAACCGTATTCACAATCCTAATATCCACAGTAATATTAATGGCAATATATACATTGCACAGAATGGCTCTGTGGTGAGAACCCGTCGTGCCTGCCTCACCGACAACTTTAAAGTCACTTCCCCTGTCCACCTGGGGAGGCATTTTAAGAAACTAGACAAGTTGGCAGTGACACATGAGGAGAATGTTCCCCTGAACACTTTATCAAAGGGGCCATTTTCTACTGAAAAAATGAACTTGAGACCAACCCTGGTTACGTTTGCCCCTTGCCCACTGGGGACTGACAGTACCGCGGTGAAGCCACTGGGGAACAGGCTGAAAAGCACAGTTGAACAGGAGTCCGCGGTTGAGAGTAAGAACGGCAAGGAAGCTTTGGAATTCCATAGCGACCACACACAGTCAGATGATGAGGAGCTCTGGATGGGCCCCTGGAACAACCTCCATATACCAATGACAAAACTGTGACCAATTTTTTAAGATGTTATTTTGATTTTTACTTTAGTTTTTAATAAACTGTGCTTTTTATTGTCACTGAGAAAACAATGTATGGGAATTTTTATCATGCGCACAAGCTAAAACTCTGAGGATATGCTTTAAAATTTAAAAATTAACAGATTTGCACTCACATTTGTATCAATTAATTGTTCTTCCCAGAAAATCTTTTTTCACCCAATAACATTATTTAAACATTTAGCTGTCTTATTGGGTCATGATTTATTTTAATAAGAAATAATTTACTAATTATTTATAATTTTGGGTTAGCATAAATTACTCATCAGCTCTAGGTTCACAGAACTTTTTTAGTACACACATGTCATTTTACTTTTCATTAAAAAATGGAAAAAATTGCATTAGAGGATTTTATAGGTAATAAGTTTATGCAATTGCTGTCTATATTAGCTTGATTTTTTAAATGGAAGAATTACAAAGTGATAGTAAATGTGGAAATCTTCTATAAATGATTTGGAATCAAAGTCCATTTTCCTTGATGTCCAGTATAAAGTTTTTTTTAAGTTTTTACATATGTATATGTTGACCTTTTAAGAAACTCTTGAAGTTGTATCTCTTTTATAAATATCATTTATAATTTTACCTGGTGTCCCACCCACCACACATACACTCTTCACAGATACTCTATACATACCAAACATAAGAGGCAATTTTGTTTAGACATCTGACGTTAAATAATTATTTGGAGCATCACAGAAATCTCTCCCTCAGCAAAATTTTACCGAAGTAGAAGAGGGTCAAATTGACAATAATGCATTTAGAAACCCAAATTTGGTATGAAAGATATAGTAAAATCAGAACTGTTTTACATTACTGTCACTGGACATGAATATTTTATAAGTTCAATATAAAGAAACTTGGCAAGTTCAAGAATTTACATAATATATGAAATGCCTTTAAAGGCTATAAATCCATAGCTTCTAATGCATTATAGCATATGACTTCTCCCAGCTCCAGTTTATTTATAGAATATTTTAATACATATACTATTCATACACATAAGATACAACTAGAAAATGATAATGGACATTTTTAAATCAAAGAACAAATCTTGATTGTTTACCACTGAACAAAGCACAGTGTTTCACCGTTAACATAAATTGAAACAAAGTATCCTTTAAAAATTTCCTCCAAATTTGCCTTATCTGTTGTGAAAAGGATGAATATAGCTTAAGAGAATTATAAATTCTATTGAGTATGACTTAGTATGCTATAGATAGAACTCACATCAAATTTTGCACAGTATTGACCAAGTTTAGATTTAAATAAAATTCTCTCATGCATGCTTACTTATATGGCTGGAAGACTGAATAATGCTCTGTCATTTATTTTGCTCTCACATGTTTCATACTTAAAAATAGTTTACTATGTTATTTCCTTATTTCCAAAGTGAATGAATGATATGTAATATAATCTTGTCAATTTATAGGAGTAGCATGTTTTAATTTCAGGTTTCAAAAAGTATTTGAGATCAAATACAGTAACATCTCATTTATCTGACATTACTTAAAATTAATGCTTTCTTACTAGAAAACTATCAGCTTATTAGAAATAACGGAATCTTGCCTACACTTTCAGGTCCACTAAATAAGAATCCACGTTCTTATAAGATCCCAACTGTGTATAGGCCTATTAAATTTTGAGAAGTAATTATCTATATTATTGAACTCTAGGGCTTACTTGTTGAAGCACTAAAGCAATCATTTTTAGTATAAAATATTTTGAATAGAAGTTAGATTAAGCATATTATATTTTCGTACTTACTCAGTCAGAGATCACTAAATATAGTTTCATATTTTCCTGATGTTTCAAGATTATCTCAACTAGTCTCCCATGAGATTTTTTTTGCATACAGATTTACAGATTGATTTTTCTTTTTCCAAATTCAGCCTATATTTAATTCTGTCACTGACTCTCTCTAAAATTTATTTTCTAGTTTAGTTCTAATCTCCTGCTGAGAAAGTTTTTCTGTTTGTTTTGCTTGTTATTTAAAAAATCATTAAACCTAAGCTAGGGATTAGGTACATGGATTCAAAAAATCAAAGTTTTGTGATTCTCAGAAACTTTTTCGGGTCACTACTGATGTCTAAGCATTGTTCTAGAAATCTGAATTTAGCAAAAGACTAATGCCCTAATATATGAGATGTCATTGTATTTTAAAGTTCAGTTTTACAATATAATATGCAAAATAGTATAAGCTACTCAGCAGACATATTTCAGCAATTTCAAGCTAATCATTTTAGTCAAAGCAATCATAAAATTAATCTGTCCCTAAGTTAGTGGAGACAGTATGAAGGTAAGCAGTGTTTACACAGAGCAAAATATCAAATGTTTGGTCAGTATATTTTGAGGTAAAGTATACTCAGCAGCAAAAACATTCTTAGCTAATTGCCATATTTTGCTGTGTATAATGCACACTCTTTGGCCCAAATTTTAAAGGGAAAAATAAGGATGCTCATTATACATGGATAGCACTAATTCCATAACTATATAAATGTTTTTATTCTTTTGTTTATGCTTATGCATTAAAAGTGTAACTCTAGAAAACAATAACAATATCCATATGAAAAATAATACCATGAAATACAATATTAAGGTTTGTAAATATAAATTAATAAATTAAAAATTAAAATGAAAGATATTTTTTCTGAAAGTTTGGCCCCAAAACTTGGGAGTGCATTGTATACCAGAACACATTGTACACAGCAAAATATGGTACATAAATCTGGATTAATTGAATAGTTACTTTGAAAGGAATTTCACTGTTCTATAATATTCTGACTCAGGATCAAAGCTATAGAACCCAGGGGAGATATCCAAGTATGTTTGAATACTTCATATAAGTGATGTTTCTATATAAATGTTATAAAGAAATTGGTGCTTATTTTTCCTGAATAAAAAGAGCAATTTTTGTTGTTGTTCTTAGCACCAACTTTGTAGCAGGCAGTAAAAACAGCATATCTTGGCTAGTCACAATGAGGATAGACTTACGTGACTATAATATTACTAAACCTGTTGTTTTCAGGAGCAGGTCTCATAAGCAAGAAAGGGCAAGGGGAGGAAAAATAAAACAATAGAGTCAAGATGACACATGGGACATTTGTGATGCAATGACCATCACATCACAGAATCCAGTCTCTCTGTCTAGACTTCTCTTTTTCACTGATTATAGACTCTGAGAGTCATTGTAGGATTATAACTGTAGGTTGGCCAAAACATCTTTTTAAATCCAGAGAAAAAGTTTGCCTTGAATTTTATATGTGATATGTTTCCCATGTTATTAAACCACATTGATAACAAGGATGTTAAAACATGTTATTTATCTTAAGTGGTTCTTTCAAGTGGGATATGATAGAAATTATTAAAATATTGTTAATTCAATTCATGTATCATAGAGCCAGATGAAAATGAATATTGATTCCTTAGAGCCCTGCTTTTTCTCCTGTTACGAGTCACCTTATGCACTTTGTATCATAAGTGGGGCTTATATTACTACTTCAATTACTTAGTGAAATAGGCAGAAAATGCTCATAATTTATTCTCAGGGCAGATGCCCATTGGTGCCTGAAAATAACAGTGACGTGGCTGAGATAAGTTCAAAATGATATTGAGGACCTCTATTTTTATCAGTAGTTTCTCCTTCCCAAATGATAACATGGATTTCTTTGTTTTTTCTCCTTACTTTGCATTTGTTTACCTTTATAATAACAATATTTACTTCTTAGATTTATTTTTTCATCACAATATACTTTAAATTTACGGTAAGTTAAGCAAATATATGGAAGAATTGAACATTATCTATACTTTGCAAAATTATCAAAACATTCACTGCTTTCCACATTTCTTTATCCAAACACATTTTTCCTTAATAAATATGTTGCTGTATGAAAAACATGAATTATAACTTTTAAATTCAAATGCATTGTTACTCCCTACTCAGTGTTTCAAAAATAAATTTCCATTTAAAATATAATTTCTCATTCTGTTTGGTGGGGATGAAAATTAGTAACTATTTTCCCATTTTCATGTTTTCAGTTTCATAATTAAAGAAGAACCATCTTTGTAAACTCTTATCTTTAAACAATGTGAGTGGCTTATTTTAAATGCATTACTTTTATACATTTCAGTCATGTATATCATGTACAAGTCACAAAGTTTAAGAACAGTGAATGTGTTTCCTAACATGCTGCTTATCTATTTATTTTTTTAAATGATAATCATATAAATACTAATGTTATGTTATGTTAAAAGTGCTAAATGGGCCCTGGCTGATGTGACTGAGTGGACTGAGTACTGGCCTGCTAATCAAAGGGTTGTGGTTCAATTGCCAGTCAGGGCACATGCTTGGGTTGTGGGCCAGGTCTCCAGTGGGTGACATGTGAGAGGTAACTACACATTGATGTTTCTTTCTCCCTCCCTTCACCTCTTTTTAAAAAAAAAAAAATTTTTTTTTTAAATTTATTTTTAGATAGAGGGGAAAGGAAAGAGAAAGAGAGAAACATCAATGTGTGGTTGCCTCTCACATGGCCCCCACTGGGGACCTGGCCTGTAACCCAGACATGTGCCCTGACTGGGAATCAAACCATGACCCTTTGGTTCACAGCCCGTGCTCAACCCACTGAGCTACACCAGCCAGGGCCCTTCCCCTCTTTAAAAGTAAATAAATTTTTTTTTTAAAAAGCAATCCTAAATGATAGCAAAGCGTCAACATATCAAGAACATAGTCAAAATAAATTTGCACTGTTTTTTAACATGATTATCTGATGCTTTAGATATTTGTAATTAGATTCATAATTCATATCTACCTGTCCCTTCATTCATTGGCCTATCTATGTGAAATCTGCTCATATTTACCTGGCCACCAGCGACTTAACTTTATAATGAAATTGATGATGACACAATAATTTTAATTTTTTAATCTAAAACAAGATTGAGAAGAATAAATTTTCAAAAACAAGCAACTTGCACACAGAAAGAATTTTTAGCCCCTTGACCTTTTGCTCTTCACCTTGTAAAATAGAGATGTATTTATCCCTGTCTTTCCAGTGTCTACACACCTTCTTGCATAAACAACAGTTGTTGAGAAAAAGGTTGCAGTAAATAGAATGAGTTCATCCTTGCCCTATCAATGAAAAACCTTGGGCATGCCATTTTATAATTTACTCCAGTGGTGAATGGCAATGATGACATCCACTTCAGCTGAGAGAGAAAATAAGATATTTAATCTGTACATATTGTGCCATATATTAATGCTAGATGTAGAGAATTAAAGATTAGAATATTTTCTAATCTTCATAAATTTTTCCTAATCTTTTTAAAAAATGTGACCATATTATATTTTACCAGCTAATGCCAGTGTAAATTTTATTGACCTATTTTACATAGTTGGCATTTTGTTATTATAAAATGCATTTTTTTCCTTATGGTTCCATAAAAGGTACATGTTTTCACAGGGAAATAAAAGAAACCCATAGAATTTCCCCCCCTCCAATTTGAACTTCTGCATATTAAGAAAAGTCCTTGTTAAAGATCATGGCATGTGCAGTGCCTGGCGCTGCAGCGGGACTGTTCAGTGGCTTCACAGGAATGAATGTGAGGGACTACTGAGAAATAGCCTCTAAAATAGGTTCCATTTTAATCTAAATACCTACCCTAAACATGTCTTTCATATAGAGTAATTGATGCATTACAACAGCTCTTTTGAATTTGCTGTGAATGAATCTTAATTTTTATCGAAATCTAGCCTAAAATTAGATCAGAAAGCTAAGTATCTGGATAGCACAATTTACATAAATAAGCATACTGACAAAACTTGGCTTGGAAATGTCAGTATCTGGGGCTCTATATCCTTACTCCCTTTACAATCTATTTCCCAGCAGATTTCTTTATTTCTGCCCATCTTTAAAGGTTATTGAATTTTCTGGCCCTATAAAAATATCTATCATAGCACAACAAGAGAAAAAGTGAAATTTCAGCCGCTCAAATATGGGTGGGTAGAGTTTCTATAACTACAAAATAACTTTGGATATGAGAGTCTAGAGACATTTTGAGTAGGAGCAGAGATAACAGGCACTCTGTCAGCTTGAAATAAGCAAGTTTTTCAGAGTTCAGTTGTGCTTCAGATCAGGGGTCGCCAAGCCCTGGGACAGGGACAGGTACCATCTGTGGTCTGTTAGGAGCCTGGCTGCACACAGGAGGTGAGCGGAGGTAGAGCGAAGGGGGAGGAGAACTTGACTCATTTCAGAGCCTGCGCTTTACCTCCAATCTCCCCGCTCCCCTTCGTGGAAAAATTGTCTTACACACAACTGGTTCCTGGTGCCAAAAAGGTTGGGGACCAGTGCTTTAGAGAACCTGCTTCTGTGCCCATCTCTAGCCTGCATTATTTAGTCATACTGTTACCGAACAAGAAATCCGAGGGAGGGGCAATACAATATTTGGTCCACCTAGGGATGCCCAAAACTACTATACAACAGGGGCCCCTCCCAAGGACAAAATACTAATATCTACTGGGCTCTTCTGTCCGCCGCCAATTGGAAAGACATCTCTCAATGCCAGAGATTTGTGAAAAGGAAACAAAATGTTTATTTAATGCTATTTAGGCTTAATGCCTCCACTAAAATATCAAAGTCCTTTAGGGTATACACCTACCCCCACACAGCTCCCCTCTCCCACTGTCCCAACTCTGGGTACCGTAAATCAGGAAAAGAGCACATGTGTATATTGCAGGCCGCTAGCACCGTCAGCTGTGTCACCATGCAGGCAGGATCTCTCTCTAGTTAATCCAGAGTACTGTGGTACCCTCTCACGGTCCACTGGCAAGAGTCCTTTGTACCCAGTTCCAGTCAAAGTCTCTCTTGCTTTTCAGGCCACGCGGCCAAAGGGGGCACCCCAAAGCCGCGTGGGCCTCTTCTACCAAAGCTGCAGGGGTTCGCACTCCACCAAAAGCATGTGGCTTTCTTCTTCACCTGGCTGCAGGGATCTCCACTCTGGCAAAGCTGTGTGATTTTCCCTTTCACCTGGGCAGTTATCCCCTCATGTCCCGGAGCCAGTCTTTTCCAAACTCCCACACACCCTCACTCAGGAGCACAGCCCCTCATTACCATCCTCAGTCCCAGCTAATACCTTCTCCCTGGCTCCAAATTTGGCCACAGCTATTTAACATATCTATGAAACCAGTTAAAGATTATAGATATGTTAAATAATCATTCCAGAGGTTACCTACAAAACTGTTGCTATGCAAAAAAGCTCTCAATGGCCCTGCTCCATTGTCCCTTCCCCTGGGAGGGGGGACGGCGAGGACATTTTACATGTCTCTGCAATATTCCTATATACTTTGAATTCTGGACACCATTTCTAATCTTTTTTTTTGCCCCCCCCCTTGGCTGCACCCTGTATCAATATCACAATTCAGAACAAAAAGTCCTATGGTTACTTACAAAAATGCATAGACTACTAGTGGTGAAATAAGGTTGAAAGAATGAAACCAAGGGAATTAAAGATAAAGGAAAAGTAAATAAATCTGTGCTTAGATTAGCATCAAGACTTATGTGCCCCATGGTTCTATATATTAGTTATTTAGGGACAAATTTAGCTTTGATTTCCCCCAGCTGTCAATTCAAAAAGGAAAATGGAATTAGTTACAAGATTTATAACGTGCACAAAGTTAAAAATAAAAACAATTATTGAAGAGAAGTCAGCTTTGCCTGTTACTGAGACTTGAAAAATTTTTCCTAAGGGTCTTTGTAAAAAGTACACTATATAATGTATTGGCTTAGTGGCAGTTATTTAAATTTCATTTCTTTGCTTCTCAATTTTTGACTGCATAGCTTGCAAACATCATCTTTTCTTCCAAATCTTCAAGTTTCAGTCACTGACTCAGTCACCCTGTTTGTTATCACTGTTTCCTCTAATGACTGAAAGAAGGGTGGAGTGCCAGAACATTTTCTACTTTCATTAGCATTGCCAACAAGTTATGGTAATTCCACTTTAATTAAGTCATTAATCACAAATTGAGTTGTAAAGGTCTGCAATTTTCTCAGCTCTGTAGCTGCGCGGTTCGCTGATGATGGCAAACGTAAATGCAGGCCTATTTATTTATTTATTTAGGATGTAGATTTTATTTCTCCCTTGAAACTTGAGGCTGAATTTGGAAAACCTTACTTAGACCAGTGAAACTGGCTCTTATAAAGTAGGTAAAACTATAAAGAATAATCTACCACTTTAATAGCTTGACGATTTAGACTAATTATGTCCTCTTTATTAACATTTCATACTCATATTGTTAGTGTAGGTAGCTAAATATTCACAAAAAAGAGAGCAAAGGGAATCAGACGTTATTAAGCATAATCAACTAGGAAGCAGGGCATTCTCCACCCTCAGGACCTAATCCCCTGAAGCAGGCATTGCAGGAAGGGAATAAAAATAGCAAGAGAAATTTCTCTGTTGAGTACATGCCCAAAGGCTAAGATGGTGTCTGTGAATGCCAGTCTGTCTAGACTGTGAAAAGGATCAGATTGGATAAGGGACACAAGAATCCAGAAGATAGATCTAAGAAAGTGCTTGGTTAGGGGAAGGATCCAGTCCAAGCCCCATAAAAGACTGGGAAGTTGATTTGCTAGTTTGAAAGAGGGCCTGGTCCTTCCCAAGCCCAGGATAATATAATCAGCTTAACAAAGAAACTCTCTCTCTCCTAGTAACACACGCTCACTCCGGTTGCTGGCACATTCTTTCTCCATAGACCTGTGCAGTTCCATCAGCCACTTAGAGCCTGAGTGCGACAGACTGTGTGGGCTGTTGCATACGCCGTCACGAGAAACAGAGGTTCAGAGACTTTCAGAATTTTCAAGATGTTACTTTATTGGCCAAGTTTTACCTGCGCAGGGGCGAGCTCTCTGAGTGTCCGAGGACACTTTGCTCAGGAGAGTTGCAGATGACAGCCGCGCCCGCCGCTTACAGCTATGTCCTTATATAGGGGTATGCAAGCAAGCTTTGAACAGAAGCAGATGTGGCTGTTAGCTATTGGCTAGCTCTAAACAGCTGATTGCCATTGGCTTATTAGGGAACTTGGCGGTTAGCCCTTTTAGGAAGTAAAAATTTCCCTGCTCCTGGTCAGCCTAACTTCATCCAGGGCTTGTTCAGGATGGTCCCTTTTCAACATCTGTTTTGGACCTCAACATTCCCCCATTTCTTTTGGTCGTGGATCAAACCCTTGATTCCTCATCTATGGGTAGGATTGTATAAGGTTGGGACAAAACCATTAGCTTTCTTTAATAAATGCAAGGAGTTTGTTAAGAAGTAAGAGTCCTAGAGTTATTATTAATATAAACAGTAAGAGGGGACCTGCTATAGCGGATATTAGCGTTGTCAGCCAAGGGGAGGTTTTTCAATTCCTCCCCCTGGGGTCCAATGTCCCCTTGAGACTATTGTTTCACAACCCCAGCTTTTACAATAATAGTCACTAGCCCCTCCGCAGTCCCTTGTCCATTTGCTGGGTGGTTCTGGACACCCATATGCTCCTGAGTAGTATAAGTTCTTGTTCTTCTGAGATGCAGCACAAGCAGGGCCTTTTCCTAAGGCCATCACAGTTTCTCCTCCGAGTGGTCCCTTATGTCCTTCACTGCCCCTATAGCCTGACACCCAACCGAGGAACAGTAGTCCTAAACACGCGAGAGAGTGAGCTTTAAGGGTTCGTTTGGGTTCCTCTTGGCACGCCATTCTCTGGACGTCTCACCTGGGTCTTCTGCTGGCTTTATATGAGAAAGGTGTATCCAGTATGGTTTCTCAGCCACACGAACAGCAGTGGGGGGTGCTTAACAGTACCTGGAAGGGTCCAATCTACCGCGGCTCTAATTTCTCCCGCCTGTGGTTAAGAATCCACACCCACTGTCCAGGATCAGATGGCTCAGGTTTCTGCGTGCCGGCCGCTGGGGTTGGTGCTGATTGGCCTCGCAGTCTTCTCACCTCAGCCCCAATTTGTTGCAGTGCCTGCAGGGACTTGAGGAAGTTATGGTTAGACACTTCTATCTCCTCTCTAGCAAGATGAGGAATAAGGGGAACAGGCTGGCCAAACATGATTTCATAAGGTGTAGAGTGACGGGTTTCCAGGTATGGGGTACATCTTACTCTAAACAGGGCGAAGGGGAGTAGCTTTACCCAGTTCTCGCTGGTCTCCAATCTTCTCTGACTATCCCCTGGGGTAGATAAAGCCTAGTATCAGGAAGTTCTATCCACCCTTGCTGATTTTTCTGCCCCTTAAGCTTCATCCCTTCTTGCCATTCCTCTGGGGTGTACCTAGGATCCGGAGGTCGTGCTGGTTGAGGTAGTAAGGGGAGGAGGCTTCCCTGTCCCTGGGTAGCCGCCTCCCTAGCAGCTGAGTCTGCTAGATTGTTGCCTTTTATAACAGGGCAACCCCCTTTCTGGTGTCCTTTACAATGTATGATGGCAACTTTGGTGGGCAACCAAATGGCGTCCAAAAGGGCAAGAATCTCACCACGATTCTTAATGTCTTTTCCTCCTGCTGTTAAAAGGCCTCTCTATTTGTAAATGTCCCCATGGATGTGGGTGGTGGCGAATGCATAGCGGCTGTCAGTGTAGATGTTAGCTACCTTTCCCTCTGCCATCTGCAAGGCCTTAGTTAGTCCAATCAACTCGGCCCTCTGTGCAGAGGTTCCGGCTGGTAATCCTTTTTGCCACAGGACCTTATCTTCTGTGGTCACTGAAGCCCCTGCACACCACTGTCCATCCTTAATAAAACTGCTGCTGTCCGTATACAGGGTCAGGTCAGCCCTTTCATATGCCTGGTCTCTTAGATCTGGGCGAGAGCCAACCATTGTGTCCAATATCTGTTTGCAGCTGTGGACCAAGGTAGAATCAGGTACTGGCAGTAGGGTGGCTGGGTTTAAGGCCGTTGTCTTGAGGAACTGCACAGATGGTGGGTTGAGCAGTTGTGCCTGATATTGAGTCAATCGGGCATTGGATAGCCATCTATCAGGGGGTGCTTGGAGCACTTGTTCTATGTAATGTTCACCAATCACTTGCATATCTTGACCTTAAGTCAACTTACTGGCCTCCTTGACCAGAATGGAGGTGGCTGCAAGGGCCCGTAGACACGTTGGCCGTCCTGAGGCTACAGGGTCAAGCTTCTTGGACAGGTAGGCCACTGGCCTCTTCCATGGTCCCAGCTCTTGACTGAGTACTCCTAAGGCAACTCCCCTCTTCTCAGCTATGAATAACTGGAAAGGCTTGGCCATGTCTGGCAGGGCTAGAGCAGGGGCAGCTACCAGTGCCTCCTTGAGGGCTTGGAACGCCTGTTTCTCCTTGTCTGTCCATATAAACTGTTCCTCCTTCCCTCTAGTCAGTTCATGTAGTGGTCTGGCCAGCTCTGCAAAGCCTAGAATCCATAACCTGCAGTATCCTACTGCACCCAGGAATTCCCGCACTTGCCTCTTGGTAGTGGGCTCAGGGATCTACAGGACTGCCTGGATTTGCTGAGAGGATAGGGTTCTCTGCCCCCCTTGCAGGTTATACCCCAAATAACTTACAGTTTGTGTCACGATTTGGACTTTCCTGGCAGAAACTCAGTATCCCATCTGCTCGATGTCTTGTAGCAAGTCTATCATCGTTGCCTTGCACTCCTCATTGCCTTCAGCAGCTATGAGGAGGTCGTCCACATATTGCAACAATACTATAGATGGATGGGCCAAGCGAAAAGCCTGCAAGTCTTTGCTTAGTGCCTCATTGAAGATGGTGGGGGAGTTCTTGAACCCTTGTGGTAACCTTGTCCATGTGAACTGCCCCACCAATCCATTTTCTGGATCGTTCCACTCGAAAGCAAATATCTCTTGACTTTGGGGTGCCAGTGGGATGCAGAAAAAGGCATCCTTTAAGTCCAAAATAGGTATGGGTTGGGGGCAGAGAGATAAGCAGGGTATATGGGTTAGGCACCGTAGGGTGGATTGTCTCTACCTGTGCATTTACTTCTCGCAAGTCCTGCACGGGGCGGTAGTCCTGGGTCCCTGGTTTCTGGACAGGGAGCAATGGGGTATCCCAGGCCGATCCTGACTGGGCTGGCGGTGCTCAGTAACTGCACCAGGACTGGTGGTTGGTGGGCGGCCAATTCTGGTTGATTAGTTTCTGCCCAGACTCCAGGTACTCTGGCGATTAAGGCATCCGAAACCCCCACCTTTTCCTCCTTACCTCCTTGGACAGTGGCAAGTAGGTATTCTTCAGACAGTGGGACAGTTATTTCCAGGCTGACCTCCTTCTTCTCCTCCTCGCTCTTTGAGGGGCTTTCTTCACGTCTGAAGGTGATGGTGGCCTGGAGCTTCTGCAATAAATCTCTTTCTAGCAATGGGTAGGGGCAGTCAGGAATGACAAGGAAGGAGTGGGTAATGGTGCCTCGGCCTAAGTTAGTTACCCTTGCTGTAGCCCATGGGTAGGCCTCTACTTTGCCTGTTGCCCCAACTATTTTGGTAGTTGTCTTTTGAATTTGTCCTTGGGGTTGTTTGAGGACCGAGAAGGTGGCTCCCGTGTCGACCAGGAAGTCTATTGGCTTACCTTCGACCGTTAGGGTGACCATGGGCTCCTGGGAGGCAAAGGGAATGGAGCCCTGGCCCCGTCAGTCTAAGGTTTGGAGCAGGACCTCAGGAGCCTGTCCCTGCTTCCGGCCGTCTGCTCTCTTCTTTGGACAGTCCCTCTTCCAGTGTCCTCTCTCCTTGCAGTAGGCACATTGGTCTTTGCCTATTCGCGGCCCCCTGTTATGGCCCCTTGGCTGTCCTCCTCTGTTCTTGTTCTCGGGGGTCTTCTGGGCGGCAAGCAGGATCCTAGCAACCTCTTTAGCTCTACCTACCTCCGGATCCTCCCTGTTTATGTATACTTTCTGTGCTATTTCTAATAACTTGCTCCTATTCTCTCCCTCAAATCCTTCTATCTTCTGAAGTTTCTTCCTAATGTCTGAAGCTGCCTGAGTCACAAAGACGATGTTAACAAGTCTCTTATTTTCCTCCGCTTCAGGGTCTAAAGGGGTATATATCCTATAGGCCTCCATTAGCCTCTGGAGGAAAGCCGCTGGGGATTCTTCCCTCCCCTGAATGACCTCACTAACTTTACTAAAATTAGTTGGCTTCCTTGCCGCCGCCTTCAGCCCCCTAAGTAGAGCCCGGCGATACTGGAGTAGCGCATCCCTTCCCCCTGCAGTGTTGGGGTCCCAGGCTGGGGGTTGTGAGGGAAGGACGTCTTCCATTTCTCTTCTCCCTGCGGCCGTGTCTCCCTCCTCCCCCATTATGGCTTTTGCTGCCTCTCGATTAATTCTCTCCCTTTCTTCTGATGTGAAAAGGGTCTGCAAAATCTGTTGACAATCATCCCAGGTGGGTTGATGGGTCCGAAAGATGGTCTCGAGGAGGGAGATTAAACCCTGGGGTTTTTCAGAGGAGGGGTGGATTCTGATGTTTCCAATTATAAAGATCACTAGTAGAAAAAGGAACATATATCACCTGGGGTGGTGCCCGGGGCGGCGCATGGGGCCTGGTTGCACTTCCCCGAGGGGCAAAATGGCGGCGCCTTCCTGCGGAGGTAAAATGGCGGCCGTTCCCGCCGGCGCCATTCCTCCTCCTCCGACATATTGTGCTCCCCCTCGTGTGTGCGGGGGACTGTTGGGCCCACTACTGTCCTGCCTCGTCGAGTCTGGCTTCTCCCTGTGATGATATGGCGGAGGTGCATTAACTAGGTCTAAGGGGTTGTCGGGCTGCCCGGGCAGGACTGAGTAAAGTCGAGGTCTGGCTGGCGGCCGGATCTTGACAAAGGCCCTCGGTTCCCTCCTCGCTGGCCGTTTTCTGCAACCAGGCAGATGGCTCTCCTTCTCCTCCGATTTCCCTGTATACATTGTCTAATATAACCTAGGCGCTCCGTGGCGATATCTACCCAGACATCAATATATACAAACTGATCAGGGTGGGGGACTCGGTAGACAGTGGCTCGACCAGCGAAGAGGACGGCAAATCAAAAGTGCCCTCGGTCGGCCAACCGACGTCAAAGGTCGGCCATTCAAGTTCGCTCAGGGTCCGGAGGAACTCGGGGTCTTGCGGTGGCCCACCATATCCCCTCGCTCGTCTCTGAAAGTCCGAGAAGTTGTTCAGCAAGCAATCTAGCGGAGAGCCAGGCACGGATTCTCGCTGACCCATTTGTGCACGCCGAAAAACCTCAGGGAGCTCCGAAACGAGCATGGCAACAACAAGGGTGGACACAAAGGCAAACGACAACACATACAATACACAGTCTCTCGACATAAAGCCTAACTCTGGTTCGCGGCGCAGCGCAGCGGGAAACGAAACCTGACTTGACCGGTCACACTTTCTCAGAACTGAACTGAAACCAGACCCCGAGGGCGGCGGCCCGACCCTGGGATTCCTGGGTGGACTACCGACCAGCGCGTCCGCCTACCGCCGCGTCCGCCTACCGCCGCAGGCTGCCTTGCTCCGGAGCTCAGAAACCGAAAGAGGATCCTCGCATTTACTTACTCAGCTCCAGCCGTATACTCATCTTCGATCCGAAACTGCCCGAGGGAAATCTCGCTGGGGCCTCCAAAATGTTGCATCCGCCCTCACCAGAAACAGAGGTTCGGAGACTTTCAGAATTTTCAAGATATTACTTTATTGGCCAAGTTTTACCTGCGCAGGGGCGAGCTCTCTGAGTGTCCGAGGACACTATGCTCAGGAGAGCTGCAGATGAGAGCCGCGCCCGCCGCTTACAGCTGTGTCCTTATATTTGGGTATGCAAGCAAGCTTTGAACAGAAGCAGATGTGGCTGTTAGCTATTGGCTGGCTCTAAACAGCTGATTGCCATTGGCTTATTAGGGAAATTGGCGGTTAGCCCTTTTAGGAAGTAAAAATTTCCCTGCTCCTGGTCAGCCTAACTTTAGTTCCTGGTCAGCCTAACTTTATCCGGGGCTCGTTCGGGATTGTCCCTTTTCAACATCTGTTTTGGACCTCAACAGTTATCAGGGAAAAAATTTAATATGTACATAAGGGAGAATCACAGTATGATGTTAAGATCATAAAATGAGGCTCAAAAATGGATTGAACTAGGCACCTTTTATAGTTTTTAGACAAAGAAACGATACAGTTGTGAGAAATTGACAGGCCAAAGAAAGTTAGTGCTCCTTAGAAAATAATCTAAGTGGGTTTGAGTATTCATTAGTGAGGAATCTAAAGAAAGTCTGGGTTTGCGTGGTAAATTAGCAAAGATGTTACAAGGTGTGTTTATGCATGCTTTTTGGACTCTGGCTTTTATAACTTTTGAGATAAGGTTGCCTTTCAATCCTTCAGAAATGGGAAGAGCACCTTTCATGGAGATTTATTTCCTGCTTTCAGGGGAATAGAAGAGAGTTTTCCTTCTCCTGCTGCTTCTCAGGTGATTTGAGTTCAAATTAATCAACATGCCATTGTCTGGGGCAGCCAGCGCTGGGCTCAGACACTGACATAATTGAAACAAAAGAAAATGTGGAGGGAAAAAAATCACTTCAAGACAAAAGAATAAATCTCATTTAGACAGAAAGAGGAAAAAGAAACCATATGCTGACTCCGTCCCTGCATGTACTGTGAGAAGGCAGCGAACTGCGTATGTCGTGATGTCCCCTGTCCTTCTCCACTCTTTCTGCCAAGTCCCCAAATGGTGAAGCAAGTTGGAAGGCAGGGGTTTTTGATCTGGGTTCTTATTTGAGAACTGGGGACTTTTACCAAGAGGGCTCTAAACCAACATGAGCGAGCTTTTCAGAGTAGTCCGTAGGTGTGGAGGTAGACAGAGGCCTGGGTATAGCTATAGGGAGTCCACTCTTCACCCCCCCATATGGAAGATGTTCAGTTGTCCCCACAAGTTCTGTGAAAGGAGGTGGAAGGGGTGAGAAGGTGCAGGGTATAACGTCAGTGGGTCTTGAAATAAGTCAGTAGGAAGGACTCCCGGGTTACGAGTAGTAAAGGGAAGAAAACAAACATTGCAGAGACTTTTAGGGACGTGTAGTACTAACAGATGTTGAGGGGAACTTGAGGCAACAGGGACACCCACAACATCTGGATCAAAAAGTGAAGCTTTCATAAATTTACAATCCACAGACTTTAGTGGCAAGTGTCAGCAGGCAGAACAGTGATTAGAGGATAAGGAAATCACCCCTGGAAGCCATCAGAGGCCCATAGAGCTGTAATACCTACCCTTGCATCTAAGATTCTGTTTCCACATGATCATGAGGAAAAGTGAGCTGGTCTGCAGTTTGGACTTCAGGCACCATCCTGGACTACACAAGAGGAGGAGGTTGCTAAGCATCTGAGTATGTACTAAAAAGCAGATTGTTTAAACTAAAAATATTGAGACAATAATTGGAGGGCTTAAATGTTTCTTCTGAACATTCATGCAGTGGATTTTGAAAAAATATCTATAGAAAAACAAAGACACTTTCTTTCCACATGCATGCTATAACCATTGTACTATAAAAGTTCATGTTGTAGCCGTGGCTGGTGTACCTCAGTGGATTGAACACGGGCCTGCGAACCAAAGGGTTGCTGGTTCGATTCCCAGTCAGAACACATGCCTGGGTCATGGGCCAGGTCCCCAGTAGGGGGCATGCAAGAGGTAACCACACACTGATGTTTCTCCCCTTCTTTCCCTTCCTTCCCACTCTAAAAATAAAATAAATAAAATCTTTTAAAAACAATTTATGCTGTAAACAATCTTAATCACTCTATTTGTTTCTGAGAAATAGACTTAACTTTATAAAGACTATATTACTATCTTAAATTATCTTGTGGTCTTAATACGTGTTTGAAGTTTCTAATTCTATTTCTATCTTCTTTAATAAGAGCAGTGAAGAGATTCAAAGTGCCACTTGAGACAGGTGCCTTGGTGGGAACTACCACTGTGTGTGTGTGTGTGTGTGTGTGTGAGAGAGAGAGAGAGAGAGGGAGGGAGAGAGAGAGAGAGAGAGAGTAAAAGAAGAAAGAAGAGGAAGAGGATGAGGGAAGAAGAATGAGAAGCAGAGGTGTGCAGAAAAACACAAGTGGGTGTGGTCAGATGCCGCTTTCCCTGTTTTCTGTGTCCTGCTGCCCCACCTGCTTTTCTCCGTTTGATATCTGAGTGCAAAAAGATCCAGTGAGTGTTTATAAAGAAAAGACGGGAGTGGTGGAATGGGCTGGTGAGGCCAGCACATGAGACCAGGAGGCTCCAGGGAGCTCAGATATGGGGGCAGAAAGAGTCGATGGAATCAGAAATGAAGAATGTGTTCCATGTGATGCTGTGGGTGCCCCTTTTGTACACACTTTGTGAGCCATATTTGAATTAATTCCCACAACAACTCTCAGGGTTTTGTATTACTTTGCCATTTTGAGATGAGAAAACTGAGGCTTAAAGGTATAAAGACTTTTGCCCCTGCAGACGTGGGATTTGAACTCAGGTTTGTCTGACCCTGAGATCCATGCTGGGAGGAAGGTTCTATCAGATTCCATCAGAGCACAGCCTCTGTAGGCTTTGGAGATGGGATTCATGAGCAAGCAGGCCTGCCCTTCTGCTCTGTGGGGATAGGGCTGGTAAGGCTTCTACAACAGCTTCCCTGAGGGGCTGGCCTTCAGCTCTGGAAAGAGTTGCCACCAGTAACACAGTCACAAGGGTCCTCTGTGGTCATCTTTACACCAGTCACTTCACTCCCTCAGCTGGGAGCTGGGCACCCCTGGGCCCTCCTTTGCGGTCTTAGGGCATGGCTGTTGTAACACTAACCCCAGAACCCAGCACAGGCAGACAGTTCATCTGTGGTTTGTTGAATTGCATGAAAACAGCTAGCAGCAAGCTGTGTTTTCTGACACCCAGCTCCCCTGCAAGAGACACAGAAAATGAGTCCTAGGTGATGGAACCCACATCCATCTCTTATGACCTCTTCACAGGACGGCTGTCTGCAGTTCCCATCAGGGAGCAGTGGATCAGGGATGCTTGTCCACAGGCAGGTCCAGCAGGAGGGAGCTGGAATCCTTTGCAGTCTAGAGGCCAAGGAGAATGACAGGCACAGGGCAGAAAAAGGCCTGAACGAGGGCGGTGTGTACCAACCTAGAACCCCCTGGTGTACTGTTACCAAACAACTGGGTGCAAGCCCTCAAACACCGCAAGTGTATTGTTACTCCTATTACTGGCACAATTAGTGGTCAACAATCATGGCTCACAGAAAAAAATTTGTGGTTCAAAATACCAATTTGAGAACCCACTTTCCCCAGTGGAGAGTTTTCAGGTTGGTAATGTAAGTTTCAGGGACCGATTTGGCCACTGATGAACATGAGCTCCTGCTCCTCCCCACCTTCTGCCCACTGTTCATCCAGACAGCAGGGAAGCTAGAAGACCCTTGAGAGAGGCTGTGCCAGAGCACCCACCTGCTCCGTGAGTCCTGGGACACCAGTCACTTCTTTATTTATTTATTTTGGTTTTGATTAATGTCTACATTATTGGTATAAGTGAACTCCCTCCACATAAAAGGGGAATTTAAGTAGACATTTGTATATGCACATTCTGGTGTATTTATGATATAATAAAATACATTAATATTTTAGACAGTATGCATTTAAGTCTTCTTACAGATAAAGATAACTCACTTGTTTAAATAAAGATCCCTGCACTAGTTTACTAGGGTGGCCATAACAAAACACTGCAAACTGAGTGGCTTAAACAACAAATATTTGTCTCACAGATTTAGAGGCTAAAAGTTTGAGATAAAAATATTGGCAGGGTTGGTTTCTTCTGAAGGCTGTGAAGGCAGGATCTGTTCCAGGCCTCTCTCTGGCTGATATATGGATGGCCATCTTCAGAATAGTCTGGGCAAGTAAATCAGGCACATTTCCAGAGCTGAATGACCATGCAGAAGGGGAGTGTTGCAAAGAAAAGAATGTGTAGATAACTATAAAAGCCTCCCCTCGATTACTTCAATCACCGGTGAGTAGTCAGGGAAGTCATCCAATACAGGAAAGCAACCAACCAAACAAACAAAAACAAGGTGGAGGGCAGAGGGAAAAGGAATTGGAGGATAAAGGTAGGGAAAAGACACAAACTTCTAATTATAAGAGAAATAAGCATGAGGGAGGTCACGTACAAGGTGATTACTGTGGTTAACACTGCTGCATGGTATATGTGAACATTGTTATAAGAACACATCCTAAGAGTTATCATCACAAGGAAAAAGATCTTTTTCCTTTTCTTTTTCTTTCTGTATCTATATGAGAGATTTGGGATGGTAACTGAACTGATGTGGTAATGATTTCATGATGTATGTAAGTCAAATCATTATTCTGTAAACCTTATACTCACACTGTGATGGGTGTTAATTGCATCTTAACAAAACTGGGGAGGGCATGAAAAAGGCAACTGCAAAAAAAATAATATGATGAAGTCCTAAACCTCAGTGTTTCAGAACATGACCTTATTTGAATATAGGGTCTTTACACACGTAATCAATTTAGAATGAGCTAATTTGGTTGAACCTTAATTCATTATGAAGGATGTGATAAAAAGGAGAAGTTTGGATATAGACATATATAGATGGAACAGCTGCTTCCTTTGAAGTATGTTATCAGAGTGTTTCACCAGTGGCAGTGCAGTGAATCTGAACTAGCCTCTTTCATCCCCAGCTCAGCCAGGACCATGCCCTAATTCCTTCTCTAATGGAAACTCAACTAATCCCCTCACTCCAGTCTGATGGTTATCAGTCTGGTTACAGCAACAGGAGAAAGATGGTAAGTCTGTGAACTGTGAGTATAGGAACAGCATTAAATACATGGACATATACACACATTACTGTCTCCATGGCAGACATCACTAATTGATCACCAAACTCTTCCCCTCTCCCTCTCCAGCCAGAATAGACCTCATAGTCCTCAAAACTATTTCAGGCAGTACTATCAATTAATCACATCTGTCATGTGAAAAAACCTGTTTGACATTCTTTACCTGATAACAACCCTACTTCAGAAAACCCAATTCTGACCTATCCCATTATTTATTTATTTGTTTGTTTGTTTATTTGTTTATTTAATATTGGGGTGTTCTAATGAAAAAAATTACCTTTCTTAGTTCAGTGCCTGGGTGAGATAAACTGACTTCCCAAAGGTGGTATTGAGGTAAATTACCAGATAGGTCTTTTAGGGGAAGCAGAATGAAATAGGAAATACCAACTTAGCAGTGTTTTTTAGGCTGTCAGAGTTGGGAAGACTCTTGTAAGTCTGTCTTGTTTCAACTTGTGCCCAGTTTAGAGGTGAGAAAACTGAGGTTCCAACAGCTTCTATTCACCCAGTAAATACAGGGATTTAGTTTTAGAAGTTGAGATAGACTTCTTGACACTTTAGTGACATGATGACACTCCTCAGTGCTAGGGAAAGTAGAGATGGACCTCTGTTGTTAATAGCTTGAGTGAGTTCCCTGCCTTCCTCCCCAACCATTGGTAAAGGGGTAGGTTAGCTCCGAAACCTTGTGTGCTACTTGAAATGTTAAATATTCTAGGAAGATGACGACAGGATCCTGTCTGAAGGGGAAATCCCCAGATTCAGCCACAAGCATCAGAATCCCCCCTCCCACCAACTGTGACTTAAACATATGAGGGACTGTTTTCCCTCATCCTGGGAAGTCAGAGCTGGGAAGTTTTTGACACCATTTCCTCAGTTCAAGCATGTCAGATCTCAGGTTTCTCTATCTCTTTCTCCTTTTCCTCATATTCGCCTCATGGCCCACAGTTCTGGCTCTACCTTTGATTTTTCATCTGGGTTCCAGGTAGGAAGAAGGAAATGAGCTAGCTAAGTTTGGCCTCCTTTTTAGAACCTTTCTCAGAAATTCCGCCTAGACTTCTATTGTTTCCTGGTTGGCCAGGACTGCGTTCCATAGATCTTCCACATCTGTGAGAAGTTTAGGAACGTGCTCATCAAAATGAGTAAGACGTTCCTAAACTTAGTAAGAAAGAAGTGTAAAGTGAATTAGGGCAACCCTTGGAAGTCTCTGCTTCAGCCATTCTGCCTCTCCAGGTCTTGGTCTCATGCTCTGTCAGCAGAACTCAGATGTGTTTAATCACTGACCTGTGAGAATGTCCTTCCACCATGGCCCATCATCTGCCTCACCAGTAGACAAGAGGCCTGAGTCCTGTGAGTCCCTCCCCTTCCCCAGGGCATTGCTGATGTTTTTACTATAATCGGGGCACTTCTAAGCCTACTTTCTTCATGTTGGGATTCAGCTCATGAAATTCATATGTGTTTCAATTTCTCTTAGAACATGAGGAACTCCTGGGTGCAAATTCTGCAAGGAGAGGCTCTCTGAGCTATTCCAGGCTATTTCTCGCTCCATTTTTCTAGCAGACCACTGAGGCCTTGAAAGGCAAAGTTCAAGGACACAGGTGGCTCCCATCAACTGGTTAGCAGAGCCCATGGTGCTTTGGCAGAGGGACAGATTCTAAAGACTTAAAACAAGCCATAATTTCTCCCTCAGTTCCAGTTACAAGAGAAATGCCTTCAGTCTGTCAAAGCAAAAAGGAAAGGAGATTTGCTTTTTTAAAGAAAATTAAAAAACAAAAGTGACGATGGCATCCAAGCCTCTACATGGAACAACTTTTCTTTAGCCTCAGCTGGTTTTCTTTCCTTCGAGGGCCACAGGCTGCTGGGGCTTTGGTGGCTGATTACCCAGTTGAAGGGAACAGTTGGGAACCACGGCCGGCAGGGTTCCGCTCCAGTGCCCACTCCTGGTAGGGAATTCTTCAGCTCCCATGGACATCAGGAGCTGGCAACATCAGGGTAAAAGGCCAGGGGTGGACAACAGTGCTTGCCTTCCCCTGGAAGAAGAAGCAGGCCACCTCTTGCAAAGCGGGTGAAGGGCAGCATTAGTTTTGTGATGCTGCTGTACAGCGATTCTGATTTTTCCGACTGGAGAAAAAGAGAAGTATTTTTCTCTCCAGAAGCATGACCATGCATGTTCTAGAAGTTTTATTGGCAAGAAATATGTGGAAAGAGGAAGTCATGTGTGTGAATGTGGTGTGTTTGTGTGTGTGTATACTGTACGTACATCTCCATCTAGAAGCACAGTGAGCAATCTTGTTTCCAGTCCTGGGCTTCTGCAAAACTGACACCACCAGACCTCTGGGAGTTCTCTGCGAACCTCAGGATGACTACATTGGATCCAGGACATTTCCCCTGATTCAAGCATTTGATGCCTCTTGTAGGGGCAACTGGTTGTCTTCCTTGCTAATCTCCATGGAAAAGGAAAGTCCATTAACCCCTGAGAACTTTGCCTTTTGAAAACTCCCTAGGGCTGGTTTGGAAAATATGGCCTCACTTTTTCTCATATTGTGCATAACCTGCTGTGAACAAGAACATACCTCAATTGGTCCTAAACTTGGCCCTGCCTCTCTTGCTCTGTGTGTCTGTCTTTGTGTTTTAGATACCAGTGATGTTCATAGAACTTGAGCACCTAAGGTGCCAGAAGCAGGAAAAATACCAAGTTTCCAGCACTAGCTTTGAGGAATGAGTATTTTCCCCTCCATTTCAAGTCCCAAAGACCAGCTCTTCCTACAGCTGGACTGGTGTGGTTAATGAGCCAGACAATGGTGTGGTGGAGTGTGTGTGTGTGTGTGTGTGTGTGTGTGTATAGATGCTGCATAAGTAGCTTTTGGTATCAAAAACAAACTAACTTTGTTGTTTAAAATATTATATAAACAGTATGCACAGAGACCACTTCCATCATATTATTTGTGGTTACAAAGCATGCATCTGTAATAAACTAAGCTTTCTGGGAAAGCAAGCAGTGTCAGAGCCAAAAGGCTGTCCTGAAACACCTGGTGTGTTATCTTGGTTCAAGTCGAGTCTACAACCCACTGAGAGCCTTCACTGCCTTCCCCACTCGGGAGAGAGAGTGGGGTGTGAGGACCCTTCTAGACTCTTCTCAGTGCTATATTTTCAAGTCATATTAATTTTTCATTCCTTCCCTGTTGTTCAAGTTGGATACAGTAGTGCTCTCAAAGGTGCATTGACATATTTGTTACTGCTTTATGTTTCCTTTAAGTGTATGTGCTTCATGTTTGGAAATAAAAATATTTATTTTGGTCTACAAAGAAGAGTAAAGTAAAATAAAATTCCTAATTCCATTCAATACCAAGACACACTCTAATTTTAAGTATCTTCCTGCTTTTATTTACCAAATATCTGATCTTCTTCCTTTAGAGAAGTATACATATCAGAAAGTAGACATGAAGATACAACCAACATAGAACAAAAAACCTACCCTGGGACTCAATTTGATCATTTGAATCGCGGAAGTCTCTAAAACAATAGATTTTCTATACAATGAATATTTCTTGCACCTGTTCATTCAAAACTTACAGGTTGCTTTTAAGAGCCAGACACTGCATTTATTGTTTGGGGAAAGATCTAAATAGAATAACAAAATCCCTCATAGAGATTATAATATACTCTAGTATACAAACAATATTAAATATTTTATAGGAAAAGAGGCCAATCAAATATATTTTACTACTTAAGAATGAGATCTTCCTCTTGCCTGCCTTATAGGTTTAGTAATCAGATCAGGTGTTATACAAGAAGGCATTCTGTAAACAATAAAGGAGTATATCAGGTGCAGTAAACAAAGATAAATATAACACAAATATATCTCTATTCATTTTCCCTGGGTATTGTTAACATTGATTTTTATGATTGAAAATGTCAACTTTAATCTCTCCTGATATCAATAGTCATATAATGCCTAATAAAAAGGGTGTTGATATATCTGATTGGCTTGAGATAGTCCAAGTTAATGTTAATTGCTATGAATAAGCATGCATTCTTTCACTGTACAATATGAGCATTTGGGTGATAGATAAATGATGTGTGGCCACACTATCAATTGATGTATCCTCTTAAAGTTGCTCAGACTTCAAACAGCATATTTTAAAGAGAAAATATTTTACATCCTCTCCCTCAAATCTTACCAAACACATTGCTTCTCATATTTTATTTAATGTTCTTACTCTCCTCTAAAGCACCCACACTTTGTATTGCTGCTTCCTCTACTTTAATTACTTCTCTGTGACAATAAAAGGTATAACATTCTAGCCTTCTTTCAGATCTACTCCTTAACAGAGAAAGTTGTTCACATTTCCACAGCTGGGTCCCTGTCTTCTGCCTTCAACATGTCTGGCCATGACTATTCAAATGCCTTTCAACTCTAATGATGCCACAGTGAACTTAGAGAAATATAAATTCAACATCTAATATTGTTTTTTAGTCTTTTTATGTTTTCCCACTGCTTAAAGAATATAGTGCAATAAAATATAGCATTTAAGAACCTCTAGACTACAGGTGAATCTATCTTTCTAGACACATATTTCATCTTACTATTCAGGAAAGATTTCTCCAACAAGGCCAGAAAGTAACCTTCCCAGGTTCTCATAAGAGATAAAAACATTTTGGAAGTTTTGGCAGAAACTTTAGTGAAGCAATAAAGCCATAGGTAAGAAATGACTTTAAACTGCCAACCTCAATTCTCATTGAAAATTTGCTCCAACCCTTCTGGGTCAGGGACCCAAAGCATCGGTCCTTCTGCCCAGTGCCAGTGGCACCAAAAAAAAAGAGACTGAGTTCAGTAAAGCAGAGCAGAATTTTTCTTATTTAATAAAGGAATTGAGAAGGGTGAGCTTATGCTCTAATGGCATCTTTTCCTTGACTGGGGAGGAACCTTTTGTATTGATGGACTGTGGCATGGAGTGATTACAGTCTTTGAGACTTGTGTAGTTATTCTTCTGTTGCATTTGACCTTTTCATCACGGTTTTGTAAATGATGCCCCGTTGCCATCTAGGTCTTTGTGCTCTGCACCTTAATCTTCATGGTAGGGAATCCTTCATAGTTCCCGTAAGCAAGCATAGTTCATGACGCAGTCTAGGTATTGAGAAACAGTTTAAGCATTGGGAAACACTAGGACCTTTTGGATGATAGCCCAGTGACAAATTGAAGTTTTTCAGGTATAGAGAGCTGCATAAAAGTAAAATTTCACCTAAGCTGTGATTCCTATAAGCCAAAATCATGGGCAACTTGGTAGTAAAATAATGATAATACGAAGACCAAAGCCCTCCTTCCTTTCATATTTGCATTTGGCAAAATCCAGAAATCTAGACTGCCTCTGTGTAAAAAGACAGTCACCAAATGCACAGCAGTGCCACTGTGGACCACATGGGAGACTATACATGGGAGGAGATAAGATTAAAAATGAGACCCCAGGCCACGGCATTTGATGGAACTGGAAGGTAGAGAGGATGAGGTGGTACCCACCCAGGAGGCCAAAGGAAACAGAAAGCCTTCCTGGCCCCCATTCATCTTTCTCAGCTGACCAAGCCTCTGGCTCTGATTTCATCCCCCCAAATTTAACCCCAAACCCCATCATCCCTCCGCCCCTGCCCACTTTCTCCTCACTAAGCCAGAAGAATGCACAGTATCCTGGCAGTTATTTTAGCCCCCTGACACAAGTGAGGTTTATGTCCCCACTTGAAAAAAGAAATTCTGCTTGAATCCAACTGATGGGTGGATGGGGACTTCTAGGTCAATTCAGTCTATTTTGTGTAGAAATGTGTAACTGGTAATAATGTGTCTTACATTATAAATATCCATAAAGAGTCCAGAGAGATCCTTCTGTTTAAGGACTGCTGTAGATGGAGAGGTGATCCCTGTCCTCTCCCATGTGATTTAACAATGACTATAGAGAATCTCAGAGGAGAAAAAAATAACTTAATTGAAGACTTTGTGGCTGCTTGAGTACTCAGAGGTATTTCCTAGAACACCTGGGCCACCAGCCTGATGCAGTCCCAAGAACATTCTTTCCCTCTCTCTATTTCTTCTTGGGGCAAGATGAGGGGTGGGGGTAGAAGTAGGCAGTGGATAATTCAATGCCTGATACATGACTGTCTTGTGACTTTTTGGCCTTATGTCCTTAGTTGAAATTAATGACTAGCAAAGAAAGGGCCCAAAGTCCTTGCTAGTCAAATGAAAATTGTATAGTCCACTGACAGGTCCACACACCATCTTGGCTTTACACAAAGTGATAGTAACTGCTTCTTTAAGAAAGACTTTACCCTCACCCCACCACCACTGGGCACCTGAAACAAAGCTCTTAGCTCAATGAGGCCCTCCACACACAAAGATTCCCCTAAATATAAAGGTCTAGTTTACTGAACATGGCTAAGCATAAATACAGTCATGTCCACTGGGCTCCTGCAGCTGTTCAAACTCAGTATCAGTGATACAGAACCAAAAATGAACACGCTTACTCATTTCGGTGGGCAGAACTTAAGGTCATGCTCATAGCTCTGGCAAGTACCTCCTTAACAAGCTTTGTTATATTTTTTACCAACTCTTTGGCTACAAATTATAAATATATCATACCTGCTAATCAGATTGTCTGGCTCATTCATATAAATACCATAGTATGGCTTCATTTTCTAGTGAGATATAATCCTGATCTAAAGGCCATCTCTGCCTGTCAAATTAGACTCTTGCTGGAAGTTGTTCCATTTGTATAACCATAAAGGCTGTTAGTGTTTGGGGATAACCTTACTATTCCTGACTGATGGTATCAGGCTTTTAACCCTCTCTTGGAGCTACAGAGGGGATCTCTCCACTGCTGACATTTTTTCAAATTACAGTGCTATTTTTCTAGCCCGATTATTCTAGACAGAACACTGTGCCCCTTGATAGTCGGCTATGCCATGTTTTGGGGTTTCTGGACTATTCAGAGTCAGGAATCTTTGTATTTTTTCCTCACAAAAGTGATCTAATAATCTAGGCCCCGTAGTCAATGTATACAGTGAACATTCCGTGCTCCCTACCACCCACAGACATGTAGAATCATACAGCTTATGGGGATGGCCTGCCCAAAAGTCAACTCAAAAATATTTCTACTTCCCTTTCCAGTCCACGTAACTTGAAGGCAGTTTGTCACTAAATGAAGCTGTCCTCCCCAGGTGGTTCTTCTAAATTTCAGCTGCTGTCTGAATAATGAGCAGAACCAAAGAAGAGGTGAACTAAATATACCTATTTTAAACTTTGAGTTTTTGCCTTGACATTTTTTAGAATTAATATGTTTTTATTTTTTTACCCCTAGAAGCAACACCAGACCAGCCTGAATTGACACTCTCTGGTGGCAGCATGAAAAAGGGGCAGAAGGATTCAATTTTAATTCTGGATTAAAAATGTCCTTGTTCCTCTGGCACTCAACACTTACAGTGAAATGGTCTGGGTGCAGATAGGGATGATTAGAGAAAGGTGAAAATATACTAAAATGACACACATGTATTTTGCTGTGTTGAAGGGAGAGCAACATCCCTGGTACCCAGGATTGGACCATAGAAATTAAAGGCATCCTGGAACAGATACCATAGCCTAAATCAAACTTCAGCTGCACCTAGAAATCTGACTTGTTCCTAGATTCTTCTTGGGTGTCATAAAACCAGAAAAATGTGTACGGACATAGCTGTAACTAAATTAGTATGCTCTCCCTGAAACCATGCATAACAATCAACTCTACAACTTCTTGGTAATACTGCTTATGTTTCTTTACCAAACAAATGTGATGGTGGTCCAAATCAAGTCTTACAACAACTCCCAAAATTACTTGTGTCTTTTAGGGTTATGCGTTTTTTTGCGAGCAAGTAGGGACCACAGAATATCTCCAATAGAACTGAGGTTCCTTTTCACCAATCTCTTGCCTCCTTAATTATTGTCAGTGACACCGAAGATGAGCATCTCAATACAATTTTTTTCCCTCAGGTCATAATAGATAATAGCCTGCCTTCAATCCACATTGTGGCTATCCAAAATGAGACTTTCTGGGTCTCTACGGAATTTATTTCTACTTGACGGGGTCCAGTACCTTGGGGGACATAGTTGTAGGCATAATGCTGCTTGGCATCTTATTGATAATTGCCTTGTGTTACAATGACATTTGATCCTGGCTTCTGTCAGTCAGGTTAATTAGAATGGCCAACTGAGAGGCATACATGTATGATTTTCAATATAGATATAGGGGTGGATTGTTATTAGATATGGGGGTAAATATTAGATATAGGGGTAGATTGTTGATAAAGGAAATCTACCAAGGTTCTTTAATTTTCTTTAAAGTTGCTCACTGCAAACACAACCATGAGAAATCGCCTAAGTACAGAGTGGTCAGGGCTTTGCATTCCTCCAAATTATCCTCTAGGGTCTTTCTTTATCAGAGTAAGGTGTCCTCAGTGAGAACAGCTATGGATAGTTACTCATTTCTCCGTGAATAGCTTTTCCCAACATTCCAGAGGACATTGATAGCAAGTTACATATGATAGATGTCTATTATAGTTTCACCATGTAATATCACAGTGTCTTCTCTGACATCAGGGAACCAAGGTCTTATCTTCTCCAACATAATCTGGATCACAGGCCCGAAAGAAGTGGGTCTTCCATAGATGTTTTATGTCAGTCCAAGGGGTAGTGTCTATCGTGTATTTTTTAGTATAAAACATATCTTCTATTGTATTATATCATATCTATATTCATCGGTATTTTCCCTTTTTCTTAGCTGATTTCTCCTTATTCTGATCTTTTTTACACTTAATAAAAGGGTAAGCATACTCCAGCATCAGTTCTAACTTGATTATGACTTCTTTGTTTATAAAAACCATGTTGCCCAAAGGTGAAAACCAGGTTGCTATGTGCACTATTTTGAAAGACTAATTAATAATGGACTATTTCTACTAAGTTATTTTTTCATCCAAGTAGTAATCATTTGTATAAATTCAATAGCTTTATACTTAGGTTTTCAAGAGTTTTTTTTTTTTTTCTTCTCCTCCATTTGCTATTTCTCTATTTCTTGCCTTTAAAGGTTTATAAAATGGAACTCTAGTCAAAATGGCATAAAAATAACTAAGTTTAAAAAAAATGAGAAAAAAATGGCAGAATAGGTAAATGTTGTGCTTGCCTCCTCCTGTAACCACATCAAAATTACAACAACATTATAAAACAAGTACATTTGAGAAGCACGTGAAGACTAGCTATAACCAAGGATACAATGAGGAAGCCATCTTGGGACTGGTAGGAGTGACAGACCTGTGAAACAAACTAGCCTCACATCTACGTATGGCCATTAAGAATTAGAAGGGATATCTCAGCTGTGGAGGTTCCCACTGAGGAATGACAGGGTCCTAGCCACACACCAGACTCTCAAGCATGGAGCAACAATGCAGGGAAGATGGTTTCCTACAACTGACTGTAAAAATTAGCAGTGACTCAGTCATGGTGAGATGGAGAGCTGATGCAGACCCAGGAGTCTTCTTAAAAGGTATGAGCACAGACTCACTTGCTCACAAACACTTACCCTAAGCTCCAGCAAAAGGACAGCAGCTTGTAAAGCTCAAGGGACATTTGGGGAGGAAATGAAATGTCTAGCATCAGGGTGAGTGCTGGAGGGGCAGCTTTCTCTGTTACCGAAGGCTCAGCAGACACCATTGTTCCTTTGTTGAGCCTTCCCCACAATACAGCCTGCAGGCACAGATGGGCAATAAATTTGATTCTCCATTAATTTGGTTAACACTGCTCTGGCCCCACCCTGGTAATTCTCTGAGACCTCAACCCACCCAATTTACAGGTTTGGTTTTAACCGCTTTCAAAAGCTAATCTACACAAGCAGAGGCCTGGCAGACTTTTCATGAAAATTTCTCAAAGGTCTATGAATTCCAAAAAAGCTGAAGTTGGATTTAGCATTGCCTGCACCTCTTGCTATGCAGCCTTAAGTCCAGGGTTAGTGGTAGTTGAACTTCATTCACAACCTCCAAGCCCTTCATAAGTTTCTACGAAGTGAAGATCACTATGTAACTCCTACCAGATGGCCTGGTAGGGAACTGGCAGTGGCTGATTTGGGCCTGCACTGGAGTCCCTCTCAGAAGACTCCAGAACCAACACCTGTAGTGGTTTGGTTTCAGATCATATAAGAGCACCCCAGCTAGCTCCATAAATGACATACTCAAGGTTGGAGTCAGCAGGAGCCAGAGTCCTACTAAAACAAATCTTATTCTGTGTGGTCAGCACCCATACAAAAGCTTGTCTACTGTAGTGATGGCCAGTCTTTACAACAAGTTGGCCTGAGGGTCCATTATAGCCACTGACATGCCAGCAGTAATCAAGACTAAACTACAACAGGGAAGTACATATAACATATACAAGGAACATATGGCTCAGGTGAACAGCGAGACTGTACCACTAGGTTCTATAAGGCACCTACTACATAAGGCCGCTCTGCCAAGACTGGAACACAGCAGATCTACCAAATGCATAGAAATATACACAGGGAGGCAGTCAACATAAGGAGACAAATAAACATGTCACAAATGAAAAAACAGGACAAAACTCCATAAGAAGTACTAAGCAAATGGAGGTAAGCAATTTACTAGATGGAGAGTTCAAAACACAGGCCGTAAGCATTGTAAATAAACTTAGGGGAAGAACAGGTGAATTCAGTGAGAATTTACACAAAGATATAGAAGCCATAAAGAATAACCATTCAGAAATAAAAAATATATACTGTAAGGGATCAACAGCAGACTAGATGAATCAGGATAAAATCAGCAATTTAGAAAACAAGGTAGCAGAAAAAATATAAAATAATTTTTTTAAATTTATTTAATTGTTGTTCAAGTACAGTCTTCTGTCTTTTACTCCCATCCCAGCCCACCCCCCCAGTGCTCCCCACCTCCCTCCCATTTCCACCCCCCTTAGTCATTGTCCATGTGTCCTTTATACTAATTCCTGTAAATCCTTCCCCTTTTCCCTTGAAATTCCCTCCTCTCTCCCCTCTGGTCACTGTCCACCTGTTCTCTATTTCAGTGTCTTTGGTTATATTTTGCTTGCTTGTTTGTTTGTTATTTAGGTTATTGTTAAAGGTGAGATCATATAGTATTTGTCTTTCACCACCTGGCTTATTTCATCTAGCATAATGCTTTCCAGTTCCATCCATGCTGTCCCAAAGGGTCGGAGCTACTTCTTTCTGCTGCATAAAGTTCCATTGTGTAAATGTACCATAGTTTTTGGATACATTCATTTACTGATGGGCACTTAGGTTGCTCCCAACTCTTGGCTATTATAAATTGTGCTGCTATGAACACTGGGAATTTTAAAAATGAATATAGTTTAAGGAACTTCTGGGACACCATCAAGTACAGCAACATTTACACCATAGCAGTACCAGAGAGAGCATTTGAAGAAATAATGACTGAAAACTTCTCTAACCTGATGAAGGAAATAGACAAGCCTAAGAACTGCAGAGCATCACAAACAAGATGAACCCAAAGAAGGCCCACACCGGTACACATCATAATTTAAATAAATACCAAAGTTTAACTTGAAAAGCAGTAAAAGAAATGTAGTTAGTTACATACAAGGAAGATCCTGTAAGACATTCAGTTGATTTCTCAAGAGAAACTTTGCAGGCGAGAAAGGTTGGGCACAAAATATTCAAAATGATGAAAAGCAAGGACCTGCAACCAAGATTGCTCTACCCAGCAAGGCTATCACTGAGAGTCAAAGGAGCAATAAAAGGCTTCCAAAACTAGAAAAAGCTGATGGAGCTCATCAACAACAAACAAGTATTAGAATACAATAAGCATCAAAGGAACTTCTTTAAGAAAAAGAAATTATAAAAATATGAATAAGAAAATATCATAAATAAAATTCTTATTGACAAGGGCAAACATATAATGAAAGCAATGGATCAACCAACACTGAAGCTAGTGCAAAGGTTAAAGGTAAAAGTAGGAAGATCATGTACAACAGTAAATTAAGAGATAGATACAAATACACATAAAAATAAGTAAAATAATAACAAAAGCAGAAATATGGAGGGGTGAGTAAAAATGGTAGTGACTTTAGAATGTGCTCTAACTTAAGTAATCATAAACTTTTACAAATATAACTTGAAATAAATAATGCACACATTAACCAAACCCATAAATCTACAAGAAATATACAAAAAAAATAAAGAGAAAGCAATTCAAACACAACATTATAGAAAGTCATCAACATGTAATACAAGAGAGAAAGAGAATAGGAAAGTAACAGAGGACTACAAAAACAATCAGAGAACAATTAATAAAATGGCAGAAGCTACATATCTATCTATAATTACTTTAAATATAAACAGCTTGAATGCTCAAATAAAAAGACACGTAAATAAAAAAGAAACCATGCATGCATACAATGAAATATTACTTGGTCATAAAAAAAATAAAATGTTAACATTTGCAACAACATGAGTCAACCTAAAGGATATTACGCTAAGTAAATAAGACTGAGAAAGACAAATGCCATATAATTTCACTTGTATGTGTAACCTAAAAACAAAATAAACAAACAAAACAAACTAATAAATATAGAAAACAAACTGTTGGTGGCCAGATGGTAAGGGATTTGGAAGGCTGGGTCAAAAAGATGAAAGGAGCCCTGGCTGGTGTAGCTTAGTGGATTCAGCACAGACCTGGGAACCACGCAACCACGGTTCGATTCCCAGTCATGGCACATGCCTGGGTTGCAGCCCAGTTCCCAGCAGGGGACACACAAAAGGCAACCATACAATGATATTTCTCTTCCCCTCTAAAGGTAAATAAATAAAATCTTTAAAAAAAAAAAAAGATGAAAGGAGCCCTGGCTGGTATAGCTCAGTGGATTGAGCGCGGGCCTGCGAACCAGACAATCGCGGTTTGAATCCCAGTCAGGGCACATACCGGGGTTGCAGGCAGGTTCCCTGCAGGCCAGTTCCCAGCAGGGGACACACAAAAGGCAACCATACATTGATGTTTCTCTCTCTCTCTCCTTCCCTTCCCCTCTAAAGATAAATAAATAAAATTTTAAAAAAAAGATGAAAGGATTAAGAAATACAAATTGGTAGTTACAAAATAGTTGTGGGGATGTAAATTACAGTTTAGGAACTTAGGTGGTTGCAAGATATATTGGGGGATCACTTTGTAAATTATATGAATATCTAATGACTATATTGTAGGTCTGAAATGAACATATAATAGTAAATATCAACTGTAATTTAAAAATTTTAAAAATTCAAAAATATTCTTTCTAAAATAGTGTTGGTGCTCTTGGTAATCAGTAAAGAGAAACTTTAAGATACCATTATAAAAGAATTGACCTAACTGAACAAATTATAAATTAGTTTAATACTAAGGTCTAAGTGATTAGCAACTACTTCATATAACTCTAGCATAACTATCTGACATTTTCCCTCTCAAAACTGTTCATATATGTGTATAGTAATATATACACATATAAAATTGCGTGTGTATATATTCATATATATACATGTACGTGTATATATCTATATTCCTTTATGTTAAATGTAGTGAACACATAGAACCTTCCAGATTTTTTTTGTTTGTTTTGGTCAAGGGTCTGAATAAAAATATAAGGAGGTTTTTGCTTACAATTTTATTGATTATAATTTAACTTTCAGAGAGTAAAAGCCTTAATGGATACCCCAGGGAGTACTGTTTTGAAAATAAACTTATTTAATATTCTAATTAATGATCTAAAGAGAGAAAAACCAGGGACTTTAACGAAATATCTAGTATGATTAATTAGGAAGGTGCTAAAAACACCATCAAGGACAAATAAATCATAAAAAAGTAATTCAGAAGAAAACATAAACTATTGAAATAAATTAATATTTTTCACAAAAAATTCAAAGCAGTGTAAATAGAATGAAAATAATGTTCTCATATTAGCAAAGGGACAATAAGGCTGGGAAAGAAATAGTTATGCAAAATAGGAGGTATTATATAATTCAATACTAATATATCTGCTGTTTTTTAGTTATGTGCATTTATAGTTTTGCAATCATATATGACTTTATTTTTGCATGAAATCTTGTCTGTTCCTTATAAAAATAAAAATTATTATACACTCATTTTTGCATTGAGTATTGATTTACTTGATGAGCCAATCTTCCTTCTCCCCTTCAGCAGTGTCTAAGGATTCTCTCATTCTTCATATCCTCCAGAATATGATAACATCAAATATTCTAAAGTTCTATGGGTCTGAGAGGAGATGGCAATATCTCTTGGTTTTAGACAACACTTTCCTGTTTACTAGTGAGTTTGAGCATTTTACATGTCCTCACTGGCAATTCACATTACTTCATCTATGACTTTTTTGTTTACTTCTTTGTGTATTTTCATGTTAGTTTTTTTCTTATATTTTAAAAATAAATTTTGTATTTTGAGAATGTTCAATCTTTTTCTTTTTCTTTCTTTCTTTTTTTTTTAGAATGTTAAATCTTTTTCATGTGTGTTGTAAATACTTATTTCAGTGTATAGTGTATGTTTTAATTTTGCTTATGGACTTGTATGAAGTTTTAAGTACATAACTGTTAAGCATATTTATTTCCCCTAAGAAATTTTTTAATTTTGCTACATAAGTTTTTCCTGCCCTGGCTTGCATAGTTCAGTGGATTGAGTGTGGGCCTGCAAACCAAAAGATCACTGGATCGATTCCCAGTCAAGGCGCATGCCTGGGTTGCAAGCCAGGTCCCTAGTAGGGGATATGTGAAAGGCAACCACACACTGATGTTTCTCTCCCTTTCCCTTTCTCTAAAAATAAATAAATAAAATATTTTCTTAAAAAAGAAGTTTTTTTCTATACTTAAGCCAAACAGTATTCTAAATTTTATTCTAATCTTTAAAATTAGACTCATAATACAGCTGAAATTTATTTATTTTTTTTCAGACATGTGCCTTAGTTATCTGTAAGAGTTAAAGAAAAAATGTATGTGGTCAACAGAACATCAGCAGTCATTAAAAAAAAAACAAAAAACAGAGTTTAGCTCTGTTACTGGGGAGACACAAATTCAGGGCCTTCCATGCCTCGGTTCTTGTCTTCTCATGAGAGATGAATTCAGATGAGAGACAACATGTACAGTGGAAATGAGATAGCCAGTTTATTTATGAAATACACTTGAGCACAAAGCTACAACCAGTGTGAGTGCACGACTATTGGAATTTTAGGGGTTTTATGCTTTCAGCCTGGTTGTAGGTTCCCCATCTTCTTCCCTTCTCCGGACCTTGGGATTAGCATACAGTTCCAAAGGCTTTTTTTCTTAGATAGTGGAAATGATACAGAATTTAAAATCCTCCCCACTTCCTGTGCTATTATAGTTTCTCTTGTGATTTTTCAGAATCCCTTATAATCTTATCTGACTGGGCTCAGGACTGATGAATTAATGGGTGAGACATGCCTCTCTCCCCTTCCCTGACTTGGTTTGCTATCTATTCTGCCTAACAGATCCAGGCTCTGTTTTTGCTGTATGATCTCGGGTAATATGTTTAATTTCTGGGGCCTCTAGTTTACTAAAATTGCAATTTTTTAAGAAAATGAATTAGGTCTATGTTATCTGAAACAGAGCTATTCTTAAGGTGTGTGAATTCACCTGTTAGTAGTTACTAACAGGCAAATTCACAACCGCCTGTTAGTAACTACTCTATCTACCCAATCTCATGAGCTCCTTCAAAAAGATTAAGGTGCTGTCCCATGGGGAAATGTCATGGGCATGAGTCTCAGAGCTCCTTGGGGCATCTTCTCAGTCTCGAAGAGGAGGAAGATAGAGGATCAGAGCATTTCCGGAATAGGATCAATGGGTTCCCAGCCCTTGTGGCTTCTGGTGCAGTCTCAAGGTTTCCTGCCAGAAAGCCATTGCTAGCCCTCAGTGCCAGAGGGAGACTTGGAAAAATCTGAAGACAACACTTCAAATTAAACCTACCACAATTATATCTAAGGACATTTCTGTTCTCAAAGTTTCTACTCCTGCAATCCCAGGATGATTGAATTCAAGCTAGGAGATAATGTGCATAATTGTATGACTTCATTTAAAAGCTTCTTTTTGATTCAAAGGCTAGAGGGAATATGTTCGAGCTTGTACACACACACTCACAGTTTTCCCCCATTGGGGATCTTCAAATGCTCCATATGGTCTGAATATTTAATGAGCTATGCTGTCGTCTGTAGAGGGGGACCAGCAAAAAACTTTTTCAGAGAGTCCAGAAAATGTAAATACTGTTACAGTTGCCTTATTTAATGAACCAGAAAGACATTAACTATCCCTTTAATGCAGGTTCTAACTTCTCTAAATATTTATTTACCCTAACACATTTGTAACAGCATTTCTAACTCCTCTTAACTAGTATGACTAGTAGATTGTATTGATGGAAATAGAAGGGATCTTTGCGTCAAAAGTGTTCTGGTTAGTTATTCAAGATAAGTTATTTTCAGGCAGATGATGTTCAAAATTTATCATATTGCAAATTTGAAATAATTATCTCACATATAATAAATACATAGCATTGTCATACACAGGGTATATGACAGAGTAAGTGGTACTTCAAAGTTCTTTTTAAAAAGAATAATAGCAACTGCCATTAATTGATTCCTTAATATGTTTCAGCCATTGTCTCAGCTCCCTACATGTCATAATCATCCTCATAAATTATTAGAAATAACATGGCTTTGCCATGGTTTGGATTCAAGGGTCTGCCATTACTAGTCACATAACTTCAGTTAAATTACCATGGAATGTAGATTGTGATCTGTATATTACAAATTTTAAGTGCCAAATGTGGTAATATATTAAAGACTGAATATAATGGCTAACACAGAAGAAGCATGCTTTTCATGTAACCTCAAAGGTGGAGGATAAATTCTGTTCACAGGACTGGGAATCAGTGACTACGTAAAGCATTGAAAATAGAGTATTATGCATATAGTTAGGGCTCAGTGCATCATTTTGGGCCTGGGTAGGAGAAATGGCTTATGGGCTTTGCTCTTCAGAAGAAAGATTATTTCTGTGGGTTTGGTGGCTGTGGGCTGCAGGACAGCTGGAGGGCTGGTCAATCAGAGATGCTGTCAGTTATAAAGCAATCATTTATATGTGACTTTGTGATAGGGATTCAGAATAAAATTACAGAGGGCCAAATGGAGAAATCTGCGCTAGAAAAGTGTTGGTGGTGCTTATGATTTCAAGATCCTGTTTGTTTTATACACCTTGGAGGGTTTCTGAAAACTAATCATTGAAGCGAGGCAAAGGGAAAGAGGAAGTTAAAAAGCTTTTTTAACTTGACTTTGATATGAAACAGAGGCTTCTTCGAGGGGCCTCCCAATGTGATCATTTGCCGGAGGTTTGCTGTTTGTTTTACATTCTAGTCTGTTTCCAGGTAAATGATTTGATCTCGCATAATTAGTCACCCCTTGGACTCACTTTCCCCAATCAAAATTCTTATGTAAATGTTTCTGATAAGCACAGCAATTGCCTCCCTGTAAAGGTTATTTGTATAGTTTATACTCCAAAATATAACATTTTAAACATTGATTTGGTGTGACTAAGAGCCTATAAAAACTTCAGAAATACATTCTGCCCCCCCCCCTTTTTTTAATCGACCTGTTGTTTTACTTTCAGGAACTAAAATTCTATTTATGTCCTCTTTTTAATTTATTTTTAACCAGAGTGCTTTTCACCTTCACCATTAATACTCCAAAATCCACTCAACTTGAATAACATGCTTATTTATCAGCTGGGATCTATCACTTAGGTGGTGCAGATGGATAGATTTATAAGTAAAGTACTAAAAATATGCCAGGTGCTTGATGAAGTGCCAGACTTCCTTGGCTGAGAACAATTCCATTGAACGTATATTTTATTAAAGATAAACAATTGACTTTTGAATGATTCATCTCTCATACAGAGAATCACACTAAACTCTGAGCTATGTGCTTTATTATTGTGGCAAGAATAAATTCGTAGCTGATGATGAGCTCACTTGTAATAGGAAATACCATAGCTTTAAAACCTTCAGATTTCCTTGAAATATTCACTGAAGTATTTGATAGGAAAAAGGTGGGCCTCTGAGAGCAGTTATAACTGCCTCCTGGTGTCAGGGTGGCTATTCAGGTAGCTTCCTGGTTACGTCTGTGATTAGAATACAAGGGTGAACATTCCAGAAAATTCCTGAAGTATGGTAACTTCATTCCTTTCAATAAACTGTGAAAGGATTAAGAAGTATAGATGAGTAGTTATGAAAGAGTCTTGGATATGTAAATTACAGTATAGGGAATATAGTCACTAATAACTATATATAGTGTCAGATGGGTACTTGATTTATTGAGACAATTACATCATAAGTTATATAAATCTCTAACCACTATGTTGTACACCTGAAACTAACATACTATTGAATGTGAACTACAATGGAATGTTTTTTTAATTTAAAAAATACATTTACCTACCAATGTCTGTCATAATCCTTTCTTCTGTGATTCCCCTCTTCTGATAGCTTCTTATTCTCTTCCTATTCTCTCTCCACTCAGGAGTACTTTGCTCCCATAATTATAACTGTATTCACAGAATGCCCAAGACCTGGGCGCATGCTAGAATAGTACCTCCCTTTAATGGTCCGTTTTATTACCCTTCAGTGAGTCTCCCAGGTCTCTCTGACTTTCTCTACCTTTCTGATCCCCAGTTTTTCACTGCTCCAAAATGAATTCTGGTTGTGGATGTTCAGCAAGGTAAGTCACCAGTAGTGACAATAACTATCACATATTGAATGTACAATGAACTTCTAATTAGTGTGCACTAAATTGCACTATCTTTAAGACAACTTCATAAAAATGCTCTCTTTATTTCTATTTTAAAAATAAATGTGAGTTAACAGAAGCATGTAGAAGTTAACATTTTTTACTCAATATTATATACCTGCTACATAGTGAAGCCAAGATTTGGAAGCAAGTGGACAGACTTCAGAATCTGAACTGAACATTTTACTTATGCAGATAATAGCCTTTGAATGAAAACTTGTAGGTATATGATGTTAGTTCAGGGGAGAAGCGATGTTCCAGGCCCTGTGCATAACGGTGTAACTCCGGCTCCAGAACTGAGCATTCTGCTGGGGACCCATGGTCACTCAGACCCTGTCCTATATCCCCTGGTCACTGGAAGTGCCAGATTCACGTGCTGACTAGTTATGCCATGAAAAATTGATTTTAGATTTATAACCATATAAATAAATATAGCTGACCTTAAAAAAGTTTTGTTGTACCACTTCAAAAATGTCTGAGTCTATTCATTAATATTAATTGAGGAATCTATTAATTTACTTTCTTTTTTAATATTTTTATTTAGTTATTTTTTAAGTACAGTTTTCTGTTTATTCTCCCATCCCAGCCCACCCTGCCCTAATGTTTTAAATTGCCATAACCATTTTAAAAATAATAATACTAGTCAATGTGATGAACTTTTAGTTAAGTAAGGGTTTGGATCAATTTGTTGTCTTCTTTATATTATGTTTAACTTTTTTCCCATTCTGATGTGTTTCTTTGTAAAGATATAGGAATTAAAATCTCAGGAAAGCCCTACTCTTCCAAATAATAATGTGCTAACATCAATGCCTTTTAGCTCATATGTATGTCAGCACTGAGTACCTGTAGCTAGTAGTGGACATTCTAGTCCAGAAATTTCCCTGTTTAACTTCGAGATTGGCTGAGAAGAGTATGGACTGTTTAAAGAGGCTAGTTACGCACATATGATCCCATGACGATGCAAGGGAAGTAATTATTTGCCTCTGTCTTCTATCCCTTTAGCATTTGGACACTTACACACTATTAGGAGGCTTGTTATATATCTTTTCACACACTGTCAGGCAGGATTGTGGCAATCGACATGCGAAGTTTCGATGAAGCGGTTTTGCAAATTGTTTTGTGACGACTGGGATTCACAGTGTGAGATTATGCATTCACACATATGCTGGCTGCAACAAACCCAGGGAAGGAAAAACAGTAACCGTTAGACCCTCTGACAAACCTGGAGTTTCTATGTCTCTTGTGGATTGCATGGCAAGCTAAACTGGATCTTTTTGGTTTCAAGCTGGACAAAGGCAAAAATCATAAGCCAATTTAAAGCCTCATAAAAATATTTATTGGTCTATTATACAAAAGACTTTTCATTAACAATGAGAATTTAAAAATACAATTGTTGTAGGTTCTTACTTTATCCATTCTTCAGGAATGCCTTTAGTTATGCACTGGTATAGAGAGAAAAAGGTAGCCAGCAACCTTATCACCCCTGCAGCTGGGGGCATCTAAATTGAGTATCTATCACCCTTTATAGTTGTCTCTAGGTAGATACTTCTCACTTCTCTGTAGGCCTCCCTGAGACATTTTTCCTACTCTGTATCATGGAAGAGTCCATCAGTATTCCTGGGAGATTGCTATTTTCCCCTCCTCCCAGTGTTAACACAAGTCTCATTCTTCCCACTCTCCCCTTATCTGTGTTTTTATAATAGCCTGTTATTTCACAAGGGCATGAAAACGTATGGGCGGTTTGACAAGTGTGCTTGCGTATATTTCTATCCTACAAAAGAGTGTCCTCTTCCCCTCCCTCCTACTACTTCGTCACCGTGTCACCTTTGCAGGGAAGCTTTCTTTTACTGGGTGAAACAGACAAGAGAGGCTTATATGCTCCCTTATGTGTTCATCAGACTATGTATCATCTTATTTTACAATTACTCATTTATTTATTGTATTCACCAAACTGAGAGCTATTCCAGGGGCTGAATTATGTCACATTCACCTTGCATACATAATGGGATCTGAAAACAGTTTGTAAAATAAATGACCTAATGAGAAATTCATTGCAAATTTAGAATAATGTTTTGACAGAGACTTTTGCATTCATATAACATTTCCAATCACTTGAAAACAGGGTTTATAAATCAGCTATATAATTTTGTGGGTGAAATAAAATAACATAAACTACCTTGTAAAGATGTGATTTAGTGGCTATTATCCCATCTATTTATTTTTAAATATATTTCCCTTAAAAGATAGCATTTTTCTACAACATCTGGACAAGAAATACACCACGCTAATACACACTTTATATTTTTTAGCAAAAAACTTCTGTGTAAGTGGCATTATGAAATGTACAATGGAAGTGAAAGCCTGTCCTCCACTATTAAATGTCAGTCAAATGTCACAGGATAAAGTACTAAACACTCAGCAAACAGTGTGAAGTTGAGAGATGAAACCAGCCTTTTCTCTATGCTTTCCTGGTGGGCCACTTGTACCATAATTCATGTTCTCTCTCATCATCCATTTAAATGGATTGGAGAGGAGTTCGCATAGGAAGAAGTGCCAGCGTCTTTTAGTTTTCTCTTCGGAGGAAAAAAATGCATGAACCAAAACTAGGATGGACGGCAAACCTCATAGTTAGTCAACATGAAACCAATTTAAAGAATCTGAGGAAAGAAGTGTCCTTGCATTTTTCAAAAGGTTTTTCTATGCCCGAAGATCTTTATATCTGTGTCTCCATAATTCTTTCAAACCCTGTTTGGGTTATCTGTTATTGATGTTAGATTCGCACAATGGTAGAATAAGGCAGAAAATTGGTTTTTGGCTTTCTGCCAATTCCTTTCAGGGCCTTGATTAACCTGGTTCAAGGGCTTTAGATAATGGTGGTAAAGAAGCTGAACGTGAAATGCAACATTCAGTGTTTCTCAAATAATGCCCATAGAACTATATATACCTGAAAATTGATTCCTCTTAAAAATGCATATTCCTGGGTCCCTTTTAAAGTTTCTTAGGGTAAAATGTTATATAAACATAAATAATACATTTTCATTTTATAGGTTATTCACAGATTTATATCAGGATCTAATGAAAGAGAAATAGAATCATTGAACTTCATAGCTAGAAAGAAATGAGGATAAAACTACTTTTTCATGTTACAAATAATGAAACACAGAACCATTAAAATGATTTTTGGTAATGTTTATATAGAATTATTGAACATATTTTAGGGTTCATAGTAAGTATTTCAACTATAAAGAAATTCTTCTAACCTAATTTCTTTCTTTCTTCCTTTCTTTCTTTCTTAATCCATAAACCACATGCAACATTATTTAAGGTTCTGAGAATGCAGAATTTAATAAAGTTTTATGTAAGTTTATGTAACTTTTATACTTTTTAAAAATATGTGCATTTAAATGACAAATTTCCTTCAAAGTACAGGTTTTTATAGAGTCCATAATTTAGTCATTTTAATGATCATCAGTTTAAAATATAATCTAATTGTTAGTCAGACTTTTTTAACATCCAATTTATTTAGAGTGTATATACTTAGAAAACATAAGGGATTTTTAAAAAATATATTGATGTTGTTGATTTCCCTCTTAATCCTATTTTAGTCAGAGAACATGCTTCATTTTATGTCCATCATTTAACATTTGTTTAGACATTTCTTACAGCCCATTCTATGAGATGCACAGTACATTAGTCAATTTTTTAAATGTACTGTTACTATGAAAAAAAATGCAATCCCTGAAGTTGTGGGGTGAGGTTTTATATAAATATGTCAATTACAGGACTTTTATTAACTTTCAATTTAAAACTGGATTCTAGTTTTGCCTATTTGTTATATGTTACTAAGAGAAATACATTACTTCCCATCATCATTTCTTTTTATTTATTTTAATTTTGTCTATTTCTTGCTTTAACTATCAAGACTTCATAATCTTTGCTATCGACCACTCTATATCATTATACTTTTGGTTTTTTTCTTGTAATTAAAATACAGTTAATTTTTTTGCAATCCAGTCTGGTAATCTCTCTTTTATTTGCAAAATTTAGCCTATTTAGATTTAATAAAATTATTGATGAACTTATTTTTAAATAATCATTCTTATTATTTCTTCCTATTTGTTTTTGTCCAATGTTTTTTCCTCTTTCTTGAAAATTAATTATTGTTTTTATTATTTCATTTTTCCTTTCTATTGCCTATGCATTCCATTGTTGTCTTTTTATTGGTTACAGCAGACTTCAAGGTCTTACCTTAACTTTTATCATTTCCAGAAAATGCAATAATTTTAGAATGTCATAACTCCTGTCCTGTATTTCCAAATTATATATTATAGATATCATGTATATATTTATGTATAATCCTGCTAAATATATTTATTGTTTCCATACATGTATCACTCCTATTATATACAGTCAATCTGTGTATACCCAACATTATGTTTCTATAAAATAAATTTCTTCATCAAATCCATTGATATATTCAATTTTTAATTAATATATATTAGTTTCTGCAGCAGCAATTACATGAGAACATTTTATTTCTGCCAGAAGAACTTTTTTTGGGGGGGCGGTTCTTTAATGTTTTTCTCTTAATGATTATGAGTTTTCGTTTGTCTTTAAACTTCCTTATTTGGCGTGAATCTGGACACGTAATTTCAATAATATAGATTTCTTGCTTGTTGTGTCACCCAGGATCACCCTCACATTTGTAAATTCACTGCAAGGAGTCACTGAGTCCAGTCACTGAGTCCAGTGAGCAGGCAGTGTGCTCATGGATGAAATTTTTCAGAGACCTAGTGAGGAGATGCACCCAGAGGCAGAAAGATATAGACAGATTGGAGGGGCTCCCACATGCAGTTTCCTTGTGGTCTTTCCATCTGGAGGGTTCCTATGTAGCACACTTTTCTCTCAGCAAGAAAAATGAAGCAACGTGGCTGACATGTCTGCCTAGGGAAGCATAAGCGATTCAACACCCAAGGTTCTAATTAGAACTGGTTAAAATAACACCTATTGCCTGAAACATATGAAAATTCCAGGCTCCCAGAAGGGAAGCAGGTGTTCAACATGAACTATATTACCTTTATAAAAATTTAGGCAGTAAAAATTCTCTTCAGTTAACTGATAACTGGCAGTACCCTAAAAGTCAAATTTCGGGATGCTATCCAAGGGCAAATATTAGAAAGAGACCTTTCTAAGTACCACAGTCACAGGCTTGATATGTTCATTTTTATGCAAAGTTAGTAATTATTTTTAATAATTTGAGTTTATGATTATATTGTCTTCTGTCTTCTACTGTTTATAAGTCAGATGTTCTTGTCATTGATGTGTCTTTGAAAATAGTATACTTATTTCTATTTAAGATATCTCTAAGACTGATCACAATGTACCTAGATTTTGTTTCCTCTACCTTATTTGCTTTTGTGTTTTTTTTAAATGCAGTGTTTGAATTATTGCTGGCTATGTCCCATTAATTTTGGAAAAGATTCAGGCATATTTCTTCATGTATATATCTACCATTTTTAATTTCGACTTTAACTCTGAGATTTCAATTATTTGTATGTTTGATATTTATCTATATTCATGCTGTAGACCACTCTGCCTGGTTCTAGGAATTGTATCTCGACCCCTTGTGGCTAAGGGCGAGGAAGGACCTTTGGAATTCGAGCCACAGGAGACAAAGCTTGTCCCTGGTAGCAAATGCTGCCTCAGTTTCCTCTCCCTGCCTCCAACGCTTGGTTGGAAGTCAGTGACGGGTATGACCCCCTCACAGCAGGGAGCAACCTAAGCCAGACTCATCACTTGGAAGGCCTTCATGGAAGGACTGGGGGGAGGGGGCTGCAGCAAAGGGCAATGGACTCTCACCCCCCCCCCTCACCCGGTTTTGACATAGCCTGAGTCCCCATGTCCTCTGGGAGAAGCGTTTTCTGGCTCTCATCCCCTCAAGCCTGAATACCTGATGGGGAGAGGTGCAGCTCCTTGCCTTGCTAGAGCGTGTCTTGGGGAAAAATCTGGCACAACAAAGACTTGCTGATAAACCTGTGAAATCTGCTCTGCTAAGAGTGTTTTTATTCGTATGTTAAGGGTTCAAGCAGGAAACCCTAAAACTCTTCCTGACAGACTCTGACTCAGACTAAGCCCTCAGATTTCTTTGAAGTGTTATCTACTGTTTGATCCTTGCCACCCTGTATTCCTGTGTATTACAACTCAATAAAAGCTTTTGAAGGAAGGCGCTCAATGCCTTTTCCTCCCTGAGAAACTGACCACTGCTCAGGGCCTTTATTCTCTGGGAAACTGGCCACCTCTCCTCCCCAAGCAGATCACATCATGTCTCAGTCATATTTACTCTCATCCGTGGCACACGGGAGGACTTGTGAGGAAAGTCACCCCCACATATTCATATATAATAGTAGGCCTCAAGGTGAAGAAACACCATTACCAGAAACTCAGAAGCCCTCTGCTAACCCCTCAAGTCCCCACCAATCTCTCAAAGTTAACCACTCTCCTGACTCTTACATTGGTTTAGTTGAATACCTGTTTAAAATTAACTTTTTAAAGTACTCAAATTGCACTGACAAATATCAATTTCCTTCACATTTAAATCAATATATCAAAATCATGATATTAAGAATAAAAATAATACTGTATTAATCTTTATATGGGGAAAATGGGGCTAAATTTTTCTTCCCATATTCTGCCAATTTACTTCTATGTTCATCTCCTTCTGAGATATAATCTATAATTTATGAGTTAGATAAAACAGATGATATTTACCAGAAAATTTGATTGACCATTTAATATTAAGCCAAGTCACAAATCACTTGAAATTTGATCATGCACAGCTGATTCTATCTGTTCCCTGCTTAAAATCTCTCGACAGTTCCCCAGTGGTTTTATGCTAAAGTCCAGACTTCTTATACTTGTAGTCACAAGACTAGTCTATGCTTCCCCTCAAATCCAGCCTCTGCTTTCATATCTAGTGTAAAATCTCTCTGTTCCTAAGTCTTGCAGCCATGACTCAAACCTATTGAGATATCCTGGATTTCTTAACCTGAGTCTTACACTTCACATATGGATATTTGAATAGTTTAAATGTTCTTTGTTTTGTTCATTTGCCAAAATACATGATTTAGATATAGCAGTTGAATTGCAATTTCACCCTATGAAAAATAGCAGTGATTTCTACCATAAAAGAGAATAAAGTATTTCTGAGCATTAATTATTCTTTATATTGTTACCTATAGATAGCATCTTAAGAATGGTGTCTGTATCATATTAAAAACTGTGCAAAGGAGAACTTCACCATCAGTTTATGATATATATATATCATATCATATATATATGTTTTTATAATACCTCATCAAAATAAGCATGTAGCCAAGACAGTCTTTAAAAGATTTTAGAAACTAGGTAACTTAGTTGATTTTTAATTTACCCTAGTGACTTTTAAATTTAACCCTTAATTTAAATTTGATTTTAATTTAATTTAATTTCTAATTTGCTATCATTGTCTCTGATCTTCCAAGATTTAAAGTACATACTCAGGATATCTATCTATTGAATCTTTTTTCAATTTATCTGGTCCATGGCACTTTGATTCCTACATTAGCCTTGTTTTTGAGTCTTATAAAAATAATCCTGCTGCAGATTAACAGAAGCTACTCTTTAACGTTGTTCCAGAAAAAAAGAGAGAAAGGGGTAAGGATAAAAGGAGCCATTACTGTTTATACATCACTATTTCTTCCATTCATTTTTCCCATGAACCTTGGAATCTGTGAGAGAGCTTACTGATACTAAGGCAAATGGGATGAAGAATTTCTCCTTACATGAAAGAGCCAGCTAACAGTTACAATAATATATTAATGCATTTTTATGGAAATAGGAGGAATCTATAAAAACTGAGAAGATATATTGATGTAGTTTGGTTTTTGAACAATGACTGTTTTCATTTGTTATATTACATTTGTACCAAATTCTAATAATCTCAAAAAAATGAATTAAACACATTCCGATGAAACTGAAGATTCTGTTATTAAATAGAGTAATGCAAAGATTTAAGATTATATAGAGAATAAATATGCTTAAATCACATTAGCACTAGTGTAATTTAATTCAAATTTTTACAAAATGATGTGAATACTTGATAGTTCCGATTTCCATTACCAATTTCATTAGTTGAAATTCCATTCTGGAGAAGAAATGTCTTCAAATTTGCATCTCAGAAAGAATAACTCTACACATATTGAAGAGACAAATCCCTTTCAAAAGAGGTAAATAGCAGGCTTCATGCTGGGGAATGATTATCTTTAATTTGTTGTGATGCCGAACTGTAATTAAGAAAATGATGAGATTATAGCTCATATTTGAAGTATAAAGGGAAAAGCATGACACTTATTGTTAAAACACACCATACATTGTAGTCGGAAAGTAAAATAATGCCAGGTTTTGTTGATAAAACGAGCTGGCAGCCCATTATATGTGGGTTCGCATTTATCACCTCAGGAAACTCTTGACCCTACTGGTGTAAGAAAGCTGAAGGAAAACAGAGTTAGTCGGAACAATTCTAAATTAAATTAAAATGGTGTCTTCAAACATAATGTAATGTAAGTAATTCTGTTAATCGGTGGGTATAGATGTGTATCATATGTGTGCATATCCACTTGTATATATGACATGTGATATGCCTTATGCTTTACCTTTTCCTGTTTCCTTGTCCTTATGGACTTTAAGCAGTTTTCTTGCGCTTTCTTATTTTCACTATTGCCAATTTCTTGATGATGTTCTAAATGCTAGCATAAACGTGATTTCTTCTGTCAGAAAATTTACACTAACTTTATCAGAGATGTCTCTACCTGTTTACATCTATAGCACTCTTTCTTCTTATTCATTCATTCATCCATTATCAAATTTATTATTGAATACCATGTGCTAGACAGGGGGCAGTGGTATATAATGACAGATAAGACTTGGTATATTTTTAAACAAAGTTTATATTCTATTGAGAATATGGCAATAAAAAATTATAGGCAATGTGTCTGGAAATCCAATGATTCTTTGGTATGCAGTAACAAGGAAATATATAGTGAATTAGTAAATACAAAAGAAGCAGACTATAGTATGGAGGTACTGGAAATTTTTTACTGCTTCCCTGAAATGTCATCAAACAGCAATCAAGACATAGTCCATTGGAATAGTTACCGCGTTCTCTTACAGCCTGTGAACTCCTGCTGATTGACTTTGCATCTTCACATTCACACGGCTTAGACCCGGGCATATAATTAGGGGCTAAAGAAGTAATGGTTGTTGAATTCAGCCCTGACTGGCATAGCTCAGTGGATTGAGTGTGGGCCTGCGAACCAGACGATTGCAGTTCGATTCCCCATCAGGGCACATGCCTGGGTTGCAGGCCAGTTCCCAGCAAGGGATGCACCAGAAGCAACCATACATTGATATTTCTCTCCTTCTCTCCTTCCCTTCCCTTATAAAGATAAATAAATAAATTTAAATAATAAAATAATTAAAAAAGAAGTAATGGTTGTTGAATTGAATCCAAACAAGATGTTACCCAAAAGATTGCCGCAGCCCGCTGCAGCAAGGGTGGTCGTGAGGCTGAGCGAGGGACTGAATAAAGGAGAGAACCAAATGCTCTGCTGGCATAAGGCAAGTTTATTGCACAGTCTTCTGGCTTATATACAATCTTGAGTACATAGAGGACAAAGGAGAAGCCTTCTGGCATGTAGCTCACTTCCTTGACCTACAAAGTTTATCTCTTCCCTTAGAGTCCGGACGTTCCCAAGCTAACATACTTTCTGGGTACATGACGCACAGGCCAAAGATATGAGTTGATGGGAGAGGCGGCTAGTTTCTCAAGGGGTCAGAGAACTGTTACAACCCAAGATAGCCCTGAGGCCGGAAACGGGGCCCAGTCACCACACCCGAGGTGCTAGACCCTAGCCTCGACCCCTTACAGGCCTCTTGGGCTCCAACAAAAGATTATGTCTTCTAGTGGAGAGGACATAGTTATATAACACAGAGCATATAAATAAGAGCATAAGTGCTAGTGGAAAAAAATAAAAGAGGTAAATAACTGTGAGAGGGATTTTGAAAGTCTGGTAAAACAGCAGATTTTCATCTAGGCCCCAACCACCCCCCAAAATAAGGTAGAACATGAGGAGTGTGTGTAAAGAATATCCTAGGGTTAGGTTTTAGAGAAGTTAGTCTCTGTTGATGTAATCTATTAATGCTCATAAGGCAAAATAAATATTACATTTAAAAATAAATTAAATATAAACTAATTCATAATTTTCCAAGCATTGTGATAGAAAATTAGAATGTATCCTGATTTGATATTTCACACGGATGACATGAAATCCGACATGCTTTTCTGATGGTGAGACATAAATGGGAAAATGTCACTAAAGTTTAAATTACTACAGTTACAAAAGAAAATAAGAGAAGCATTTTAACAGTGGTAAGGTATGGATGAGGTACCTCAATTTTTAACTTACTATTAACTATTCAACAACTACTTATTTTGTATCCATTGCATGTCAAGTACCCATGTTAAGAGGTAAATATTTATCCATGAATAGAGATAAATACAAAAACATATTGTAAGGAATAAAAACCCTATGTCCATGGGCTTAAATTTGCTATAATGGGTTTGAATTCTGCTCTTCTTTTTGTCATATATATATATTTTTTACATAACATATTTGTATATCTTCCATCAGTTCCTAATAGGACATATTTTTTTCCTTTAAAAAACCATTTACTTCATATTCAAGTGGTTTAAGTGGTTACTGACTCAAGTTTAGTGAATTTTTCTCGAGAATTTGAAACTTTAATCATGATAGAGAAGGGACATTTGATTGGAGTTAAACTATTGGATTGCAGATTTTTTTTTTAAAGATTTTATTTATTTATCTTTAGAGGGGAAGGGAAGGAGAGAGGGAGAGAAACATCAATGTATGGTTGCCTTTCATGCATCCCCTGCTGGGAACTGGCCTGTAGGGAACAGGCCTGTAACCCCGGTATGTGCCCTGACTGGTAATCGAACCGCGATTGTCTGGTTCGCAGGCCTGTGCTCAATCCACTGAGCTACACCAGCCAGGGCTAGGATTGCAGATTTTTTGAGTGAGTAGAAATTCTCTCTGTTTTGTGCAGAAAATATGTCTTCATTGGGAAAGAATGAATATAGAAAAGTAGAGCTCAGCGAGGAAGAGGTGATTTGATGCTTTTTAAGAGGGAGAACATTACTGAAGCTCTTTGACTCTACCCGGCTGAAATAGTGCCATTTCGGACTTTCCAGTTACATGTGTCCGGGAAATCCCTCTGCTGTTAAAATATTCGAGATGGGTTTCTGTCTCTTAAAAATGAAGACCCATAACCAATATATTATATACAATTATTTCATTATTATCATAAATGTGAAATTAAGAGTTCTTGTGATTTTTATTTGTTTTGTGATGATAGATTTAGAAATCATGTTTTTCCCCTCTCTTTCTACACATCTCATAGAGTCCAGGGGTATCAAACTCATTCTTACCAGAGGCCACATCAGCTTTGCAGTTGCCTTCAAATGGCAGAATGTAATTCTAGGACTGTATAAACATAACTACTCCTTAACTAGGGGCAAGGAGCTCGGCATTGCTGCCAGGTAGAAACAAGGTGCCAGGCTGGATAAAACAAGGTGGAGGGCTGTGGGATTTGGCCCATGGACCTAGTGTTTGCCACCCGGCCTTTCCCTCCTGATAATCATAAATTTCTCAGGCAGCAGAGGCTAAATAACCTGAGCTTGGTTAGTGGTCACAAGGTCTAGGACTCTGGCAGGCTAAAGACCAAATGGAACACATCGTGGATGCTTTTCCATGAAATCAAACAGAGGGATGTCTGAAGCTGACCTCAGACCTCTCCTTAACACCTGAAGAAATGATTCAATTACCCCTACCTCACCTCCTGTAACCAACAAGCTCCTAACATGACCCTGAACCCCAAACCCACAATGTCTTGTGATTTTGCCCTGTATATTCTGTAATCTATTATACATGGCATGAGGGAGTAGGTTCTTTCAGGGCACAAACTCATGAATACTCCAGATTGGCCAATTCTGTACTAAGCTATTTGTTTTCTTCATTGCAAACTGCTGCTTGTGCATTTCTTTTGGCCAGCGTGTACAGATGGATGGACTGGAATAATGGGGCTTGATAACAAATGCTACATAGGAAAGTTCGGATTTTATGAGAGCATTTAATTTAAAGAAAACACAAAGGGGGGGGGTTTGAAGGGAACTTAGCGAAGTCATTCAGCTTGACTTAAATGATGTTAAATTGGGTTCATCTTTGTGAAAGTTAGGAGAAAAATTTCTTAAACTGTTTAGACAATATATAGAAATGATTCATTATATATTTATATGATACATACCATATAGTATATGCATTATATAGACAATATTTAGTTTCATAATCATGAAAGAAAGAATGTACAACAAAGTCCATTTTGGTAAGTAATTAAATATCAAGAAATGTAATCTGTTGATACCAGCCTGAGTTGGTTAATATAAAAAAAAAATCACAGGCATTATGTAACTGATACATCTTTTCATTAATCCAGAGTAGAAATAATAAAAGTAAAGGTATAAAGTGAATAATTAATAATAATTACTCAAAATACTAAATCAGGAACTATAACATGAAAGGTGCCTTTTAGACCCTGGAGAGATTAGTCACTTGTAAATAAATATTTTTTAAAATTCATATTTTCATGTATTTTTGCTTACATAGACATGAGGATAGATTTTATAGTTGAGCCAGGTACAAAAGAAGAAATTAGTTTAAAATTAAAATGACAAATTAAGTAAAACAGGAAGGATGTCTCTGAACAATGAAATACAAGAAATAGAAGACATCTCTAACACCACTACTATTTTCCTTCTTCCCATCAGCACATTCTCTCTCCGACATTTCTCTTTTTTTCCCCCTTGTCTTGTTCTTCCTAACTTTTTCTTTGCCAATGGCAATTTCGTAAAGGATATGTGGTGAGAGTTCTGTGTTCAGTAGGAATATTTTCTTAAAATTATTCAAGCCTGTCGTTAGCAACTCAGATGGGTACATAAATTATTCATGTTTAATTTGTCAAGTAGTACACGTTGCTTTTCTTTTTCTTTATAGTTACCATTTTTTGCTTACTGCATTTGTGTTCTCAGAATAGTATTGCTTGTGAAATTGAAATTTGGTTTATAACTGATCACTGTATCTCATTTTTAGTTGGAAAATATTACAGTCATTGGTAATCTCATGTAAATATAAACCTGCGAGCATTTTCTAAAGCTTACAACCAATAAATACTCGTATTCACCTGATTAAGTGATGCAGTTATTATTTAAAAAGTAGGTGGTTGTGTGCAGTTAGAAAATTATCCCTATCAAGAGCTAATTGTCTACATCTCCATTGCCAAAGACTTGAGATATGTTTTAAAAACATCATGTACATAGTAACCAACCTCCCAATCAACCAATCAAAAGAGAAAATTATTATTCCAATACATAAAACTTTAGCTAATGTATTAGTGTGTCCTGATGGAGCCCAAACTAATGCATCTAAATGTATTTGTGATGAATAAAAAGTTGCATTACAATAGGAACTGAAAGGGGGAATTTTTTTCCATATACACCCAAAAACCTGAATTCCCTTCACAAGGCTCCTTGATTTGGTGTCGACCCCAGGAAAAGAGGTTAGGACAGAAACTGATGGGGCTGAATTTTTGAAAGATTTCATAGAATTAGAGAACAATGAAGCCATTAATTTAAGGACAGGAGAACCAAGTAGGACACCAACTTCGGGACAGCACCATTTCACTATAGTTCTGACATCTTCATGGTACACTGAAGTCATTAAGAATAAATCATCACCAAGACCTTATTATATGAAATGTTAAAGGGACTTACCTAAGAAAAAGAAGATAAAAAAGATGAACAGTGAAAGGACAGCAAACTCACAGTTATCAACAACCACACCTAAAACAAAAGCAAATTAAGAGGACAGCTAGATCAGGAGTGAACCATAGAAATGAAGATCACGTGGAGGGTTAGCAACAGGGCAGTGGGAGGAGGAGAAGGGGGGGAAGGTACAGAAAATAAGTAGCATAGACAGTAGATAGAAAATAGATGGGGGGGTAAGAATAGTATGGGAAATACAGAATCTAAAGAACTTGAAACAGGTGTTCATGAACTAAAGGGGGGGAATGGTGGGGGAGGGGTGTGCAGAGTGGAGGGGAATGGAGGGGGGAATAGAACAAATGTAATGGCATAATCAATTAAAAAAAAGAATGAAAAAAAGAATAAATATGAGGAAGCAGCAGCACTGATATGAATATTGTTGATCAGGCCTGGAATGCCACCAACCACGCTCGCTATAGTGAGGCTGTTTCAAGCAGTGATGTCCCAGGGGATTTTACAGGAAGGAAGTGAAGCCAGAAGAGAAAAAAGGAGAAGGAAGACACTGTATGATAATGAGAGACAGCACAGGTGTGTATGAGGTGTCCCTGGGGAACTGTGCTCAATAATTGGAGGCTTGGAAGGGAGAGTATCATGCCAAAGGGCTACGAGTTCCTGCAACCTCATTTAAATGTACAGGCCAATGAGGCTAAATACATTCTGGAAATAAAATATTTGTTTAATAGCTATTTATGGCACACAAGCAATTTGAAATGTGAAAGCAGAAGCCATTACAGTATTTAGCAAGGACAGAATGTAAATCCCTTTGCAGATGCTGGAGTTATAAAATCCTATTTGCTGTCTAGTAAGGTTTCAATAATAAAGCACATTTGCTTTTATCACCTGGTGGCCATAAATTGTGAATTGAACAATCATGATGGGAAATCCAGCCCTGTACAATAACAATAGTTATTCTTACTAACACACATATTTCTTGCATATGTTAAATGCAAATTGAGCCAGGTGTAAAATATATTTATTTTAAGGAAAAAAATCAATTATGTGGTCATACTAATTGGTGAAAGGGTAGAAGGAAACCACAAATTTTTCTTTATAGTTTCGTGTTGTTTTACTAACTGGTATGATATAGCAAGTACATTTTTTAAAACATATGCTCTAGAAAAACCTCTAGTATTTTTGCCAGGAAGTTGATTGCAGCACTAATTTCACTGCCTCTCCTTAAAAAAAAAATAAAGGTAAAAAGTAAAAAAAAAAAAAAAAAAAAAAAGAGGAAGGAAGGAAAGAAAGAGAGATTAAAATGAAAGAAAATATATGGCTTTAATATCCACAATGAGGAAAGAAAAATTGAGTTCCTCTTGATATAACCACACTATGAATCACTACGGAGCTGGCAAAAAAGTTTTAAAAAAAGGAAAGATGTGAAATATGTAACTTCTAACCTTGAGGGTGCCTGTAATTTGATTCCAAAGCAAATCACGGAAACATATTAATCATATGATACCCTTTTATAAATAATAAAAAAGATAAAAACATGTTTTCTATATATGCGTTTTGAGCTTAGGGAAAGATATAGAATACATAGTTCAGTCTAACATTGATTATAGTGGAAAATATAGTGGAAAATAATGGGAAAATAGACTTTTTATACCATATTTAAAAATTAATTGCTATTTCTAAATTGTTGTTTTCTTAATAATTTGTCTCTTTCTTGCCAATTTTAAGATTCATTGTTAATTATGAGTATTTTGTCAATAGAATTTTAATTTTAAGCAATTCAAGCAGACTCAGGCTGAGATAAGTAAAAAAGTGATTTATGAAAATATTGCTTAGTTTACTGTATTATTGAGAGAGCTGAAGATCCATATTTAAAAATGGAATATTTTTCCACATTGTGGTTGGAATTGTTGCTGGTAAGTGAAGTATAGCTGCTGTAGACTAGGAGAACTAGTTGTTAAAATATTGAGACTTTAAATACTGAGATTTTAAATACTGAGACTTTTTAATAGATTCTGTTGTTAGGGTAGGTCTGATTTTTCTCTTCTTTCTCATAACGTACTTGTTCTCTTTAAAATTATATTGCTTAAATGAAAATTTAAATCCCCCCCAAAAAACAAATTGGCTGACATTTAATTGATATTCCATTGGGAAGAACTAAAATCTTAATATTCTTACGTTTTTCATTTCATTAATTTGGCACATCTCTTCATTTATTGAGGTTTTTTTTCACATAAACTTACTCCACACTTATACTTGTTTATTTGGTTCATTCCTTGGTATTTTAAAGTTGTTGCTGTCTTGATTTATAAATTTCATTTATTACATTTTCCTCAATACATTTTGATGGTTTAGATGATTTCCTAATTGTATATTTTGCAGTGTTGAAATTTCCTAATAGGCCTAACAGGTTTTTGGTCTTTTAGAATAATCTGTATACATTGTAAATAATCTCAAAATAACTATACCATTATATTCCCTTTCTAAATGGTAAATATTATTATTTTTCTTCTTTTTCTTTATTGTTTTGACCATTTCTTAAGTAATATATTGAACAATAACATAGATAATGGGAGTATTTGCTTTCTTCTTTCTCTTAAACTATTTCTAAATATGCTCCCCATTGAAAATGATGCTTATTCTATTTTTAATTAGTTTTATATTAGACTTTCATGGAAAGTCTCTTAAATTATTATTTTTCTAAAAATTTTGTAGAAAAAAGTACAAAATTTTAGATAATAACTTTCTTAATTTATTACACTGACTCAAAACTAAGTGTGAAAATTTGGGCAATACTTTTCTCATTTAATTAACTTACACTGTTTTACTTCTTTAGAGAAATTAATTAGTACATTTTACTGATAAATGTTCTAATGTTAAAGCATTCTTACATTCTTGAGATAAATACCCCTTGGTCATTATATGTATATATGTATTATATGTATATTTATATATGTATATATACTTATATATATATAAAAATACACACTTGGCCTGGCTGGTGTGGCTTAGCAGATTGAGCTCTGGCCTGTGAACCAAAGAGTCGTTGGTTCAATTCCCAGTCAGGGCACATGCCTGGGTAGCAGGCCAGGTCTCCAGTGGGGAGCATTCAAGAAGCAACTGAACACTGATGTTTCTCTCCCCCTCTCTCTCCCTTCCCCTTCGTCTAAAAAAATAAATAAATAATCTTTAAAAAATGCACACTTGGAGTTAGTTAACCATGGTTTTATTTAGGAGTTTTGTCTATATATTTATAAATAAAATTAAGCTGTAAATGTGTTTATTCTTCTATCTTTATCTCATTATCAAAGTTATACTAACTTTAAGAAATATGCAATTTTGATATTCTCAGATTTTGCAGAATTTTTATTTTCCATGATTTTAAGATTATGTCTTTGTATGTATCTGCACACTTTTCAAGTAAGGCCAAAAAAGCCAAACTCAATGTCAAAGCTTGGCTTTTCATTTAATAGGTATCGTGTAATTTTAATTTGGATAGGGAATGAGAAAATCTTCAGTGCATGTAACATAGACTGCTGGAAAGAGAAACACCTATCCTCCAAAATGTGATAGAAATTTTAGGTTAGTCATTCCAATGTTGTATATTTAAAATTTTCAAACCAGACCAATTGAAATACATTCTTTTGAGTATAAAGAATTCTTACAAGGCATTTCATGGTGTTCAGCAGTGTCTATTCCACTCCAGGCAGCAATTAAACTTCACCATTATCTTGCAAATTTTCATCCACTGCAATATCATATGGACAGATGCACTGACACCAGTTTCATAATACAGTCTTCTCATTAGTCAGTTCCAATGACAGAAACATGGAAGTGAGAGGAGTGAACCTGTAAGTTAATCACTGACCATTAGGTAGGGGAGGAGCTGGATTGATGGTGTGCTGATTTCAAAACATTTGGGTCACTGAAAAGAAATGTTTGGAGCTGCATTTCAAGAAACTGAAGCTAGGATTGTATCCTAAGAACCCCAAAACATCAATTTCAAAGAACCTATGCACCACAATGTTCATAGCAGCACACTTTACAATAGCCAAGAGCTGCAAGCAACCTAGGTGCCCATCAGTAAATGAATGGATGTGGTACATATACACAATGGAATTCTATGCAGCAGAGAGAAAGAAGGTACTGCTACCCTTTGCAACAATATGGATGGAACTGGAAAGCATTATGCTGAGTGAAATAAGCCAGGGGTTGAAAGACAAATACCATATGATCTCACCTTTAACAGGAAGCTAAACAACAAAACAGACAAGCAAGCAAAATAAAAACAATGCCACTGAAATAGAGAACAAGGGGACAGCAACCAGAGGGGAGAGGGGAGGGAATTTAAGGGGTAAAAAGGGGAGGTATTTAGAGGAACAAGTATAAAGGACACAGGGACAATAACTAAGGGGGGTGGAAATGGGAGGGAGGTGGGGTGCATGGGGAGGGGTGGGCTGGGATGGGAGAAATAAACAGAAAACTGTACTTGAAAAATAACCAAATAAAAATTAAAAATTAAAAAAATGATTCCACATGTAAAAAAAAAAGAAACTAAAGCTAAAAATGTAGTGTTTTTGCTTCTAATTATAGCAAGTCTCCTCTTCCCCATAGTGACATTTTGGAACCATTTTGTTTTAATTCTTTTAAAACAAACTAATAACTAAGGAGAATGAAGAGAGTCATGAAAGTATGTGTACTGCCAGGGGCCCGATCTCTCTCCCTCTCTCTCTCTCTCTTTCTCTATTTTCTAAGAGAATTACTAAATCTAATACTTAGACCACTCTTGGATTCAGGTTATATAGTAGTGAGATCACTGTTAGAAAATGTTTTAAAAAGCAGATAAAAAAATGGACAGCTGAAGGTTTTCAGCATCAGTGATTTTTAGTGAACAAAAAAGAGAATCTCAAAGGTACTAATTCTCAAACTTTTATAATGGATCCAAACTGTGTCTGATTATTTTCTGGCATACTAAGATAATCTCACAGGACTCTGTGGGTTTAGAAAATTTCAAAGTAATGAGAATTTAAATGAGATGGCCCAGTTATTTGCAATTAAATTATACAACAGTTATAATTTTAAGACTATAAGCTCTATAATGCTATCAAGTAGCTTTATGGGTTATAAAAGATGAAAGAGGATAAAATATTATATGCATAGGAGGTAAAACTGATTATTTCTTATCTTGCTCTATTTGGTAGACAGAGCATATGCCCCTTATAATATGTAATGAGTGATGCTGAAATGTCACAATCCCATCTTCTACCTTTTCACAAAGTTGTTTATCTCATTAGAAATCTAAACTGCAGTTCTACCCTGGGACTTAGGGGCAGGGAATCCATCTTTTGTCTATTAATTGAAGCTTATGGTGAGAGATTTCGCCTGTGGAGTAAATGATGTTGCAAGGAAAATATCCACAAGGAAAAGAGACTTTTTACTTTTAGAGCATACATTAGCATATCTTGGATGTCAACATGGTTTAGAATCAATGATATTTTAGTTTTTAGTAGTTTGTTTTGCATTAACATATGTGATTAAAGATTGAAGGATTTATTTTCCCTTTCACAGAAAATCAAAATATAGCATATGCATGTCATGGGGGAAAAGTATAGGTTTTATATTTGGAGACATTGGTTTTCTCCTTCCACGCCTCTTTTTTGCATTCATTATTTTTACCTAGAATTTGGAAAACATTTGTTGGGCATGCCCTGTGTGCCAGTTTTCACATGAGGCATTTTCCCTCCCAAGCAGCTGCTGATCATCTGTGAAGAGTTTACATAACTGTTCTGAACCTTAGTCTTTCAGTACATTCTTATCATTCTTCCTTTTTTTCTTTTTAAAAATAATTGTGATAATGTCCTAATTCATTGAGGCTGCTAAAACAAAATACCCATAGACTGGGTGATTATAAACAACAGGAATTTATCCCTCAACGCTCTGGAGACTGGAAAGTCCAAGATCAAGGTACTAGCAGATGCAATGTCTGGTGAGGGCCCACTTGCAGGCCCATGGACTGCTGCCTTTCCCCTGTGTCCTCACAGGAAGGAAAGGGTAAGGGGCTTCTCTTATGAGAGCAGTAATCCCATTCATGAGGACTAGGGGACTACACCCTCATTACCAAACCATTTCCCAAAGGCCTCACCTCCAAATTCCATCCCATTGGACATTAGGGTTTCAAGACATACATTTTGGGAACTCAGACATTCAGTCCACAGCAGATAACATCATCAACTTCATCTTATTTTTCAAAGAAGACATGGTAATCACTGAATAAATAATAGCTATTACCCTTCGACTTTAATGTTTTTAACTTTAAAATCTTTCATTGTACTACCTCTATAGTACTTGCTTCCAGTAACTTTATTAACTTACCCCACTCTCCTTAGGCAAGCTTCCTGAGAGTAGTTTGGGTTCCCACGGTCTAACTGCTCACTTGCTACTCACTTTTTAAACTATGATTTCTCACTTCTTTATAAAATTTATCAATTTTTTGTTGTTTTTTTGTAAAGTGTAGTTTTTGCCTCCTGGCCCTAATAGCTGTCTTTGGTAATCAACACCTATCTTTTCAGTCCTTAAACAGATGTTTATTTAGTGTATATTTGTTGTCCTTATTAAGCCATGTCCTAGAAACAGCACGGTGGTCACTTTGGATGCTGCACTGTGTGTTAAGTTAGAATTAAGTTAGAGCTACTCACCACTGCCCGATGCAGAGAACTCTTCTTTCTTTAGACCTTGGGAAAACTTCTACTTCCTTGGAATTCAACTTCTACCTTTCTGTATGTTTTTAAATAAACTTAAAAATAGCATAATCAGAGAAGTTAAAAAGATCATTGGAATATAGCTAGATGAAGTTCCAAAGTGGTCACAGTAATGTAGCCATGCCAGGAGAAAACTGAGTATTACAATTATTTCAGAATTCATTCTTGTTCCGCTTGCCAGTGCTACCCCTACTCTCTCAAAGGTAACCACTATTATGACTTCTACCACATGGTAGTAACTTGGCCTGTTTTTAAGGTTATATCAATGGGACCATCGGGTATTCAATCCTTTGTAACTACAGGCAAAGGGAAAAAAGAGTAATATAAAATGTTTTCTCAGTTACCTAGATGATATTATCATCATTTTTTCCCTGTCTTCTTGTCTTAACAACCCTCCTCATTATAATGAGTTGGGAATCAAATTATCTCTTGTTGAAATTCTATGGGGACTTTTTCTTTTGATTTTATTTGATCTGTTGCATATAATGTTTTCTTTTTTGTTATGCAAAAGAGAAGCAAAATCTTGAGGGCATAAAATAACATTTTTTTCCCTTTCTAAAGAGAAAGAATTGAGGATAGTTTAATTTTTCCCTTTTTTAACAAAAATAAAAAAATTAGTCTAGATAAATAACCATTTTTCTTAATTTTCTCATGTTAATCTCATTTAGGCAAATTTAGGTATGTTCATTTTAATAACAAATACATATTTTATTGATAATCTATAATGAATAATGTATTTGTCTATGAGTAAACTACTGACACAGGTATATTGACTTTAGTATTGTTGAGTAATTAATAAATTGATTTGTAACCTCAAAGTTAGAGATTTTTAATTAGTAGTATATATAATTTTAAAAATTTGCATTAATCTATCAAAGGAATTTATATATTGCACAAGAGAGCTGAAGTTATATATCAAATTTAAGGAGTGAAATTTAAACAGTTTTCCCCAAAGAATCATATTTTTTTTTCATTAAAACAGTTAAAAGTGGAAAAGTTCTATGACTGAAGTTAGGAGTTGAGTATCCCAGAGCTCAGCTGGTTTACCTAACATCGTTTTCATTCTGGTCACTGGCTTCTATCCACACCCCCACAACTGTAAACAACTCTTTTAGATAACTAGGATGGTGGTGTCAATTTGGAAAGGAACCTGCACATTTTCACAACTTTCTCTACACATGTTCGCATTGTGTGATCCAAGCACATTTACCAATAGACTGTCAGGGGTTTTTCCACTTTAACTTGACACAAGGTACTGCCTGGTCAGCAAACCTTGAATTGCCCTCACATGCAAATTCTAAGATGAAGCTCACGTTGATTACGGGCACTGACTAGTAAAGTCATTTTGTGTTAGTACCTGTAACAAACATTATTGGGCAAGGTCCAAGCAGAGGGTGCTCAGACAGAGATTTAAAGAGTAGATGAAAGAAACAATGTTGCTCTAAAATGAGACAAAAGAAGAAAACAGTTGCTTGTGTAAGATAAAAGTTTTTTTTAATAGTTGGATGGTAATAGCTCCGTATCTGTCTCTGAGTATGGCTAAACGAGTGCTTTTCACCTGTGGCAAAAACAAGAGCAAAGGGGCTAAGCAGTGATTTTTATTGTACTATTTAAAGCTCAAAAATCTTTTAGAGATACTCAGAACTACCTGCCTATTTACATTATTTAGCGATGTGTGTAAATCTATGGCCTACATATCATTTACGTGGTTACAAAATCTGACTTGTATGTGTGACCAGTGGCGTGTAATGAATCCCGCTGGAAAACTCATGCCTGATGTCTTCGGACACCACGATTCCTTGTACATAACACTGTCTCATAATCCAGGGACAAAGTGTGCCTCTTACGACTAAAACCCTAGGAAGTCTCTTAGAAAGCCCTCGGCCTCTGATGCTCACCTGTCCTTCTTTGTCCTGCTTGACCATATCGTTTACCTTCATTAAGTCTTACGTGAATATATTCTGGGGTGTCTTTGAGTCTTTTTAATGGTCTAAACCTATGTAAACATTAGATGCTACCTTGGATCACAATAACTTCCTAGCTCTCAGGATTAGTTTCCTTGCCTGTCCTTGTCATTCATTTCCAAACAAAAAATTCACCCTTTATATAATTTGTATAGATTTCTATCACTGCAACCAAAAGCTTAACTAGAACAAAAACAATAAAAATGTGCTGTTGAGCAAGGCCATGATATGTGTTTCCCAGGAGAGTTGCAAGGGTTAGACAGAGAAAAATGTTGGGGCATTTGAGATCTACAAATGGTAGGGGAAATGGAGCCGTGATAATGGCATTGGGAACCAACTCAGTATCGGGACAATGCAGGTAAAGACGTGTAAATTAGAGCTGAGAGCTGGGCTATACAGTCTTTGGTAATAAAGCTGGAGACAGAAATATTTTTCAAGTTCACCTTAGCACAGATTCTTTTCTTTCCTCTAGGTTAAGACTCTGATCTTGCTAATTCTAAGCATGATATTCAAAAATCAGGAACTGCTGCTGTATGTAAATCATTGCATTAAGTGAAAAAGCACTATTGTGTAAGATCTTCCTGAATGACAATGACAGGTGTGAATAAGAAAAGCAGTGAGGAGGCAAGAGCTCTTTGGGTATCTGGTGAGAGGCTCCTTGGCTGTGACTGGGACAGCAGCAGAAGTATGACCTCTTGTACTGTTTGGCAGTCTAGGAGAGTTATGCCTATGCTTTCTGTAGACGTGCTTTTTCCAAAAATATTTTGTATTTTTGACAAATTAAAAAACATGCAGACAGTTTAGTAGAATGTTTTTGTGTGACCAGAAACTGATTTCTAATTCACAGGATTGTTGCAATGGGACAAATATTCCAGCCTTTATTCCCTGAACTGATATTAGTTCAACAGTAGGAGAGGGAAAAGGAAAGCAAAAGCAACAAAAAATTGCTGTAATCAAAGACATATTTGTGAACTTGTGTGTGTGTGTTGATGTTCTTTTGAAATGTCTGAAATTATTTTTCACCTTCTTTGCCTGAAAAGTTTGCTAAATCTCTAAGAAGATATATAATCTGTTTGTTTTAAATTAAGGCTCGATATTTATAGGTTGAATTGAGATGTCTAAGAGGGTGTTTTAGAAACCATCGAGTGACACTTTGGGACCAACAGTAATGGCCCTCAGCCTGTTCCCCACTGCCATCCCTGTAATGCCCTCGGCCACATTGGCACCCGGCCCCTTGCCTATCTCTCTTAGTGCACCTGGTGTCTCTGGGCTCAGACAACAGCTATCTGTGTGTAAAGCAGCATTGGGATGAGATGCTCCCTGCTAGGATACTCTTAGTGACATGTCCAACTCTACCAATCCAAGCTAGCCACCAAAAGATTGACTACAGGTACTCAAGGAATTGGTGCTAGGCCCTTGCTTCCACATCATTTTAGTAAAATTTATGTCAGTAATGTACCTTGAACCATACATATTGCACATTATATCTGAATTATCATATTTTATAAAAGTCTGCTTTTAATGAATAATTTTCAGACATATGTATATGGCGAGTTCTTGTCCTCAAGTAAATAAATATTAATGACTATGTGGAAAAATCTTGTAATTAAATAAAATATTTTCTTTGCATTTTGGATTATACTTATTAAAAGATATAATTGGAAAACACCCTCTAGCTGATGCTAGCTTTTACATCAGTGGATCTCAGATTTCTGTATGTACCACCTTGGTGATTAAAACAAGTTATTTCCTCTTATGACTTATTAAAATAAAACTAGTTATATCATTTTTGCATCTGGGACATCTTTATTCAGTTAGGAAGGAAAGTGACTCAAGTGAATTGAATCTGAAATGAAAGTACTGCACGATGTTGTCTTCTAGAATATTTACAATGTCTACTATCTAATGAATAATATATGCTAATGGAAATATTTATTTATATGGGAATCCCTGAACGATTTGGCAATAGCATACAAACCCTGGCTTCAATGACTGATCTGCCACTTTCTATCTATAGGGTTTTGGCAAGTCACACTGTAACTTTCAGAGCTTACAGCTTATTTTTAAAAAAACTCTGTTAAGTGTGTGTAGGTAAGGTCTACCACATGGGTAACCTTACCCATGTAAGAAGTATATGAAATTATATGTAATTCATTACTGCCTGATACTTGGCACACTGCATCTGCTCAGTTGATTTAAAAATTATTATGGATAATTACTGTAACTAAATTATTATTATATTTGTGTTCCTACAATCTGTTTGTAGAAAAGGTTCAAACACATATTTGATGTAAAAATAAGCCTTTGCTAGACATAAGTTTAAAGCTTTCCATTTTAACTAAGTTGTTTCTGAGTGCAGAGCAGATAAATCATTTTACTGTATAACTTAAAAAAATCAGTTAATACTGTCATTCATATTGCTGATAGGCTAATGGAAAAAAGTCAAGAAAGTAAAAATACTTCCAATGAGGCATGCAAATCTTGTGAGGGGGGGACACACCTTTAAGAAAGGCTCTTGCTAGCTAACTGGGCTTAAATTTAAAATAAAAAACAAAACAAACAAAAAAGCTGGAAACAAAACAAAACAAAAAACAGCCTAGCAGCCATTTCAGCACAGGGGGCTCTCTCACAAACTGCACTTGACAGAGAAACTTGCAATGAACCACCTGCCTCTGTGCCGACCTGCCTGTCCGCCTGTGTTGCTGCCATCTGAGCCAGCCCTTACAAAGGCTTCCTGGAATCCTATTTCATCCAGTAGGATTGAGGCTTTCCCCATCCATTAAGAGCTACATAGCTTCTGACCAATGAGGATAGTGTCTTGAATACAGGAATATTTTTATATCCCTCACAGAACCTCTCACACTTGAAACAACATGTGGAAATTCAATGAACATTTGGATGTAAGGTCATCGAAACACATACATATGTTCATTTGTGTTTGTAAGTGTATTGTCCTACCTTTGAATTTTAAATTTCATCTGAGTAATATCTATGCTTAATTAGTTTAGGGCCTTCTTTTACATACTTTCATGTGATTCTAAGATAGGTCCCTATATTATTTATATATTTGTGCCTTATTTATTATTCTTTGCCTCTTCAAAAGTATGCAAACATCATAAAAACTGTACATTTGTAGTTGCAGGCAAACGGTATGCACTAAGCAGATAGTGATTAAATTGCAAATATGAGGGGACTGTGGATAAATTGAATGTGCTTTAATATGTGTTGATCAAAATCTATGGTATTGAGCTCTTCCACCAAGATGTAGGCATAGGTGGAAACACTTTGCTTCCTCCCACAACCAAATCTAAAAAAAACAAGGTTTTAACAATAATAAACGCAACCAAAGCACAGAAAATGGAACAAAACAGAGTCGGAAAACAATGAACCATTCAGCTAAACCAGTGAGAGGGGCGAAGCCAGCAGAGGAGCAGGTCTGGCAAAAAAGATCCCCCAACCTGGGCAGTGCACAGTCAGCCGAGGGCCCAGATCCCAGGTGCGGGGTAGCTAGGGGCGGACCCAGAGAAGACAGCTGCATGGCTGGCTGTCTGCGGTCGTGCATTTGCATGCAGATAAACCAGTGAAAAGACAAGCATTGAGACAGACCTCGCAGGCCCCGGAGCAGGGCATCAGGCTCCTACATTTCTGCTCAGATAAACAGGCGGGGATGAGTGGTGAGGTGAACTGGGCGACCGGAGAGAACTGCCATTGCTCCCTCTCTGACCCCGCCCCCACATACAGCTTCACAAACCAGCGACCTGGGTGGCCCCGCCCTAGTGAACACCTAAGGCACCTCTCCTCATCTGTAACAGGCATAAACATATCAAAACACGGCTCAAGAACAACTCAGAGCCCCAGGGACAATAAATATAAGTGATGAAGAAATAGCCAAACTTTCAGATGCACAGTTCAAAACAATGGTGATCAGGGTGCTCACAGAACTGGTTGATTTTAGTCACAAATTAGAGGAACATATGAAGGCTAAACTAATTGAAATGAATGGAAATACACAGGAAACCAATAGTAATGAAAAGGAAACTGGGACTCAAATCAAGGGAGCAGGCCACAAGAAAGGAAAAAATGACCAAACAGAAAAATATGAAGAAATAAGAATTCAAAAAAATGAGGAGAGGCTTAGGAACCTCCAGGACATCTTTAAATGCTCCAACATCCGAATTACAGGGGTACCAGAAGGGGACGAGGAACAGTCATGGGTGGAAACCTTATTTAAACAAATAATAAAAGCGAACTTCCCCATTCTGGCAAAGGCAATAGACTTCCAGGAAACCCAGGAAGCTCAGAGAGTCCCAAAGAAGTTGGACTCAAGAAGGAACACACCAAGGCACATAATCATTATATTAGCCAAGATTAAAATGAAGGACAGAATCCTAGAAGCAGCAATAGATAAGGGGACAGTCACCTACAAAGGAGTTCCCATCAGACTGTCAACTGATTTCTCAAAAGAGACCTTACAGGCAAGAAGGGGCTGGAAAGAAGTATTCCAAGTCATGAAAATCAAAGACCTGCAACCAAGATTGCTCTATCCAGCAAAGCTTTCATTTAGAATGGAAGGACAGATAAAGTGCTTCTCAGATAAGATCAAGTTCAAGGAGTTCATCATCACCAAGCCCTTATTATATGAAATGTTAAAGGGACTCACCTAAGAAAAAGAAGATAAAAAAGATGAACAGTGAAAGGACAGCAAACTCACAGTTATTAACAACCACACCTAAAAGAAAAGCAAACTAAGAGGACAGCTAGATCAGGAGTGAACCATAGAAATGAAGATCACATGGAGGGTTAGCAACAGGGGAGTGGGAGAAGGAGAAGAGGGGAGAAGGTACAGAAAATAAGTAGCATAGACAGTAGATAAAAAATAGATAGGGGGGAGGGTAGGAATAGTAGGGGAAATATAGAATCTAAAGAACTTGAGACACATGGTCATGAACTAAAGGGGGGGAATGGTGGGGAAGGGGTGTGCAGGGTGTAGGGGAATGAAGGGGGAAATAGAACAAATGTAATGGCATAATCAATAAAATAAAAAATACATTTAAAAATCCACATTAAAAAATCTGTGGTGTAAACTTTTAATATCTGTGCTCTGTATGTTCAGTTCAAATAACAGTATTTTCTGTTTATCATCAACTTGAAGATTATCTTATTTCATCATCAGATTAGGTGAAAAATTGTCAAATTGAAAGGAACTGCCATAAAATACTTCAGGGATTTTGATGAAAGAACAGGAAATGCTGATCATGGAAACAGAGCATTGAAGAACAGTAATAAGAAACTTATGGCCAGCTGAGGTTTCTGAGGTATAGAACGTCAATGCTCCTCAAATTTATAGAAATAATGTGATTTTGATAAAATAAATTAGGCAAGAGTAAAAAGGGAGAATCAGAAGACTTTTTTCTGTGACTTATTTTTTAATTATTTAAGCTAAAATATTTGAAAGGTTTGTTTTTAACATAGCTCTGCATCTGATCTTTTTGGAAGGTCTGAAGGTCCTCCCAACATGGAGTTTTAGGGACTAAAACGTACTAAAGATTTTGCAGGGAGGTTGGTCACTGGGTTGTATTGACATATTTCTGATTTTGTAAAATTTTTTCCTGTAATAAGTCATCTGTGCCTGTTAATTGTTACTTACCAAAGTTAGGTTCCTACCTGCCCACAGAAACTGGAGGACAGGGGCACTATTTCCTTTAAGGCTTTTATTTTAAAGAAATAGTCCCATTTCCTTGAGAAAGATATTTCCTGGTTTGTGTAAATGGCAAGAGATTGGGAGAAGACTTAAAACAGGCTCAGAGAATGAATTGATAATACCAAATTTTCTAAAGTAAATGCTCTAAGGAAAGCAAAATCAGCATCCTATAACCAGGAACAAATGTGTCTAAAACTAAGTCATGCCGAGGGGGATGTTAAGGCCGTTGAGCTAAAGGCGTGCCCACCGAAGCCCACGTTGCTGACCGCGTTAGTGAATTACTGCTGTCGGTGGCCCTCCGTTTTGTGGGAGGAAAACAAATCTCTTCTGTCAGCTGAAAGTGAATTACAGGAAGCAATGTCCTCAGGACCCGTGGGAGGGAAGCCGGGTCACTTTGTTTCTTCCAAGTACAATTTTTTTGTTTTTGGTTTCAACTTGATAGGAGATGACCTCATTTAAACTTTTCTTTAGGAGAAAGACTGGTTTACATTTATTTTTAGAAGTTATTCCTCATAGGTGAAAAATGCTCGCATGCTATTTTAAGGATAAGATGCAAAGTGCCTTTTAAAAAACCTCATTTAAATATAGTGCTGCTGAGAACTCTTGTTCTAAATAACGATTAAATAAGGAAACTCATCTCACAAAAAAACTAGTTTTCAAGTTCAGGGAGCTTTAACAACGTACCAGTGCTTTGGTCCTAAGTGCTGAGATGATGACTTAATTGGTCTAGGGTGCAGTGTGTATATTCAGTGTACAATCCCTCCATGTGATTTTAACATGCAGCCAAAGTTGAGAACCACTGTCTGAAAGGAATGACCTTCGGAGTGAAAATTTTTCCTTAGTAAGAGAAATAACAAGGAGCAGTTGCTCTTGCATGAAAATATTTGGCAAAGCCAATGTATCCCTGAAAAATACAGTAACTTGTACTCTATTTTCCCCTATTGCTTTGTGCCCCCAAGAACTCTTCTAAAGAAGAAACTTGACCAGTCAGCAAGCAATGCATTTGACCCAACCTTGTATTAATTCAAGCATGGCTCCTACAACCTACTTTTAGTTATTACATACTTTCTTATAACTCATAGTAGCAGAACTATTTTCTACCACTTGATCCATGATGATTATTACGTATGAAGTGAAGGAAATATTGTATTTGTTTTCTTAATATAAATAACTGATGCTGTTAAGAGATAGTTATATAATATTATGCAATAATTCACAAAATTAGGTTGCAATTTTATACCTGCTTTCCACTAAAGAACATTTTAGATGATGAGAGTTCCCAATCCTTAAATTTCTTAGAAATATCATAGTAGAATGAACCATTTCAAAGACCACTCTGCACTGTATTACATTTTCTGGAGGAACTAATTTTTTACTAGTTCATGATTAATTAAAGGTGTTTAATTGAGATTTCTGATGCATGCAAGTAGAGAGAAATAGATTCCATAACATTACCCTAAGGTTACTTGACTCCTCAAGAAGTCAAATATCAGAAAATTTTAAAAAGTTAACAATATTTCATGTACTTCTTTTTGTAATGATATTTTATATACTTATTTCAAAATCAATCAAACTTTAAAAAAATGAAAATTGATTTGAGTGCAAGACAGAGAAAGAAACTTCAGTTTCTTGTTCCACTTATTTATGTCCCGACTGGGGATCAGACCCACAACCTTGGCGTATGGGACAATGCTCTAACTGTACTGCCCAGCCAAAGCCAAACTTTCCTCTGAAGCAGGCATTTTGCATTTTAGATGAAAATCAAGCCACTTTCTTCAACCCAATTGTTCACTTACTTTGTCAGCACATTTTTCAAGGCCGAGCAGAAATTTCCCTTTGATGAGAAACTCCTGCAACTGCTTATTAGCATCGAGTTGAACTTGGCCAGCATCATGTGGCCTAGTTGTCTCATGGGTGTGTGAACTGCCTTTTCAAATGAGGTTACAAACCTCAGCTTCCTGATTACATTTTGCCAGTTTTATTAACTACACTGTGCATACCATAGCGGTAAGCACAAAGGAAACATCCAAAAATTTTTTTTGATTAATTATGTAGGTCTCCTTCCCCAAATTAATGAATCTACTTCTTTAATCATTAGATATTAAAGGCCTAAGTCTTAGCTATCCTTCCTTCCAAGAGTCCTTTTTAAAGTCCCTTCCTTGATGCCCTGGCTGGTGTAGCTCAGTGGATTGAGCACGGGCCTGCGAACCAAACAATCTGGGTTCAATTCCCAGTTAGGGCACATGCCTGGGTTGCAGGCCAGTTCCCAGCAGGGAATGCATGAGAAGCAACCATACATTGATATTTCTCTCCCTCTCTCCTCCCCTTCCCCTCTAAATATAAATAAATAAAATAAAATAAAATAATTTAAAAAAAAGCCCCTTCCCTGAAAACATTGTTCTTGACTAGCCAAACTCCATTAAGCTTTATTCCATAGTACATTTTTACTACCTTTACTTATGTTATAAATATTTGAAATTATATCTAGACATTTTACTTATTTTTATGTGATTGTTTTTCTCAGCACTAGAATTAAAGTTCTGAAAGAATGAAGTCAGCCTGCCTTGTTCACAGCTATATTCTTATCTTCTGGAAAGATAATAGTAAATACAAAAAAATATGTTCAGTGATTAAATGAGTATTAAATTTATTCATAAAATACACAAAAAATTTTTTCAAGTACAAATTATATCTATGTAAAATGCCGATTTATCACATTCTTCAAATTATGCCAGGGAATGGTCATTCACATATTTATATGGTCTCAAAGGCCTGGATATAATTTGGAAATTATGTCAGAACTTTAAATTTAAGATTTGTTGTGAAAGTAAGCTCAAGATCAAAAAGATTTCCTGGCTAGCTTGCAAATTATTCATTATGGAAATAAATAATTTGAAGCAATTTGCTATTACTAAAGAAAAGAAGCAAAACATAGTTTTTTTCTCTCAAGATTACTAAAAACTTCCCAGATAATAGAGATGTCCAAAGACAAATTTTCCTTATGAGAAATTAATTTCCAAATTTCTGATGAATTTAAGCCAGATTAACAGCTATTTTCTGCAGATAAAATGAAAGGCAGAAAAGCACAGAATGGGTACCTGACTGCAATAACTTTAAAATTTATTTTCTGTAGTGAGAATCCATGAATCTAAACTTGGTCTACATCTTGAACAAATATTAAATTTATCACACAATTTTAACACTTTAATATTTATTTAATGTCAAACTTTTAACATGTATGAACTCTTAATTCTATTAGGGATTCATTTCAAATTTTGTATTTGCTATTTCTAAAATTAGTATACTCCTGGAACTGTATGATTTAATATTAAAAATACCATCTTTAAAACTTACAGTGTATCTACATAGGAACACATATTGTCAATCATTCTGTTTTGTTTTTTATTATTAACAAATCCAGAAATTTGGGAAAATATTAAATTAGGACTTTTTTAGAGCAGTTTAAAATTTACAGGAAAATTGAAGGGAGGGTACAGAGGTGTTTCACACGCCCTCTGTTCCCACACCTACATAAGCCTCCCCATTTTCAACATTCTTCATCACAGTGGTACATTTGTTACAATTGATAAACCTCATTGACATCATAATCACCCAAAAGCCAGAGTTCACATAATAGTTCATTATTAATGTTATACATTCTTAGGAATTGGACATGTGTAATATTATACATTATAATTTATAATGGCATGTATCTATCTTTATGTTTTCACACAGAGAGTACTTTTACTGCTTGAAAAGACATCTGTGCTCCCCCCACACCCCAGCTTCTGGCAATCACTGGTCTTCTTAGTGTCTTCATACTTTTGTCTTCTCCAGAATGTCATGTACTTGGAATCATATAGTATACAGTTTTTTTTTTCGTCAAATTGACCTCTTTCATTTATTAATAAGCATATTGAAGTTGGTCTCATATCTTCTCATGGGTTGCTAATTCATATGTTTTTTAGGGTTGTATAGTATTTTATTGTCTATATGTATCAAGGTTTATCTATTTACCCATAGAAAATCATTTCAGTTGCTTCTGAGTTTTGGCAATTATGAGTAAAGTTGTTATAGACATTGGTGTGCAAGTTTTGGTCTGAACATAAGTTTTCAAGTCCTTTAGGTAAATAAGGATTGCATTTGCTGAACTGCATAAATGGAGTATGTATAGTTTTATAAGAAATCATCAAATAATCTTCCAAAGTCGCTGCGAATTCTGCATTTCCATGACTGAACACTGAGAGTCCCGGTTGCTCCACATCCTCACCAGGATATGGTATTGTCAAATCTGGAATTTTACGACACTTACTTATCTGTTTGTGAAAACCAAGAGCTATTTTGAGTGTACTTTTGTAATGATATGAGTTGATTCTTAACCATTTTCATAATACTAGTTGTTCTTATATGCCAAGGTAGGCAAAGTTTTTCTTTAAAGGTGCAGGTACTAAATGGTTTTGTGGGACGTACGGTCTCTGTCGCTACTCTGCCACTGCAGATCGCAAGCAGTCATAAAGACGGTGTGAGCTGATGGGCATGCTGGTTCTTCAATAAAATCTGATTGACGAAATCCAGCAGCAGACTGGACTTGGCCGATGAGCTGACCCTTGCTCTATGTTATCCTTATAATGGTGCATATTTCCACTTATATTATGGATAAAGCCTGATTTCTTTAGTCTTTGATTAAACATTTAAATTGTTTCCTATTTTTTACTTTTTTAAGCAACTTTTTTAGTAAAAAAGTTTTGTTTGTGAAATATTATGCTTCTGAAATTTAATCAGATTCTTGAGTGTAGGGGTAATTCGTTGCCGTATTGTTGCATAGTATTACATTATATGACTATACCACAACTAATTTACTCCTCCTACTGTTTTTTAATACAAACACTATTTTAGTTATTGCAAACAGTGCTGCTATGAATATTCTTTACATCTCTTTTGGTAAGTGTATGTTAGAGTATCCAGCTATAGGTTAGTTTTTGTATGTAAAATATGCCTATGTTCTTTATTTTGTAATGTTAACAGCTTTTCAAAGAGGTTGTACCAATTTACATTCTCACCAACAATATAAGGTTCCAATTGCTTCATGGCCGTAGTAATACAAGATGAGGTCCATCCTATTCATATTAGGTAGTTGTCAATTGGAATTGCATTGTGATTTTAATTTGTATTTCCCCCAGGACTAAAGGAATTAAATGTCTTTTAAATATATTTATTCATCATTTACTATTACATTTTATAAAATGCATATCCTGGTCATTGGACTATTTTTTCTATCATGCTTTCTTTTATTGACTTGTAGAAGTTCTTTATGTATTCTAGACATAAATTCTTTATCAGATATATATAAACCATAAATTCTCTGTGGTTTGTATTTTCATTCTTTTAAAGGCACCTTTCTATAGTCCACTAATCTTATTCTTTTAATTTAAATTTTTAAAGATTTTTATTCATTTTTAGAAAGAAGGAAAGAGAAGGAGAGAAACATCAGTGTGTGGTTGCCTCTCACATGCTCCCTACTGGGGACCTGGCCTGCAACCCTGGCATGTGCCCTGACTGGGCATGTGCCCTGACTGGGAATTGAACCAGTGATGCTTTGGTTCACAAGCCACCACTCAGTCCACTGAGCCACAGCAGCCAGGCCCAATAACCTTATTTTTAAAAGAAGCCAATTTGTAATTTTTCTTAGATAGTATGCTTTGTTGTCTTTTCTAAAATATTTTATCTAACTCATTTTATTAAATATAATCTTCTATATTTTTACCTAAAATATTTAGAAAAATGTTTCTTTTTTGGTTTTACTTTTAAATCTACAATTCATACTTAAATGATCTTTTGTGGTGAGGACATGTTGTTAGGTTGGAATAAAGATACCTTTTATATCTATTCAGTGGACTCAGAACCATTACTCTAAATTAAAAGTATCGCTGCATCTGTGTGTCCCCTTTAACAAAAATGTTAGGTCTTCCACTATGTGCATTGAAAATACTGATCCTATCATATAATTTACCTTTAAGTTTGTTGTATGTATATGTTTAATACATAATAGTTTTAAATTTTAAAATGAATGAGATTCAGTTTTTCTTTTGGTATCTACTATTGAAAAATCTTCCCATTGTAAAAAAAGATTTGTATTTTTTTTTTAGCCCTGGCTGGTGTAGCTCAGTGGATTGAGCGTGGGCTGTGAACCAGAGGTGAATCTCTTTTTCTATTTGTAAATGCCTCTCAGAGAAATTATCAAAATATCAGTTCACTTTAGCTTAATGTAAGCTATGCCAAGTGAACTAGGTTTTACTTTTCTTATTTTCTCCCCTTGTCAACCTAGAGCAGGTTTAAGCAAGAATGTGAACTGCTTGGAACTGACAGTTTTCAGTGTATGTATAAATACCCAGTTTGCAAATGTGTCAGAGAGGCGGCCTAGTTCTGAAATATCTCTTCCCCCAAGCCTTTTCAAGAATTTTGTGATATATTACAGTGAAACTGAAGGAAACATTTCTTCATTTAAATTCCTGCTATCTCAGTCTTCTCTCTACTGTCACTGATTTTTTTTATAACACTAATTGAGAGGCAGGAATTCAAACACTGGACCTCTGATGGAGTACTTGTGCAAATGCTTTGGTACGTTTACATAGGACAACATGCTGTTAAGACAATTGATGTCCATTCATGTCCAGCTCTGGCTCTTCACCTCTTCCTTTCTCCATCCATTCCTGTACCAGCTGCATACCTCCTATTACTGGAGTTCTTTCTCCAGACAGACTTTATTCTTCATGAGGAAATGTACTGCAAAGATGATTTAGGACCAGCTTTCCCCTTGAGCTGAAAGATACCAACATGCTTTACTGTGTTGGATTATGTGCAGAATTTACTTTTTTCTGAAGAAAAAAAGAGTTAAATGTGAAAGTGAAATAAAGTAAGGGAAGAATAGGAGGATAGAACATTTATCAAGGAGTTACACAATTAAAAGGGACCAAGAGCAAGTGATGCAGATTATTTTGAAGGTCATTAAAGTCAAAGTAAAAAGCAACATTCCAAACATATATAAGAATATACCATTTTAAAGTACCATTGTTGTTGGTATTCATAGATAGAAATTTATGATAATACAGCAGACAAGGAATATGTTTATGTCTTTGAAATAAATGTTTTGGTGGCCAAAAAAGAACATAAATAATCTAATTTTTTCCCTAAGAATAAGGAAAACTAGCAAATCACTATTATTTTTTAGTTCACACTTTAGGGTATAAAAAACCAAAAGGCTCTCTTTTAGAAATCCTTTCCTATTACACATTTCATTCCCCTCTTACCTGTGTCCAGATTTTCTCTTAGAGATTACCCTTTCTCTGCAATATTTCATTGCCACTTCTAGTTTCTGGGTACATATGTCTGTGTCTAGAGGAAGAATCAATGCTATTATATTGAGAAAAATTTCTAGCTGGTACGTGATCCCTGCATTTTTTTCTTGCGTTGACTTGAACCCATATTTTATTTCCAATTTAGCAGTTGTTGAATATGAATGAATATTTCTTCATCCTGACAAAAAGCAGCAGCAATTTGATGAAGGAGATGGTAGTACATTCAGGGTAAAAAAGATTTTTTTCTTCCTCAAAGGCTGTTTTCCTCTGGGGTGGGAGGTATGGAGTGTCTTCAGCTTTAAGTAGATCTCACTGCAATGAGATTTGACTGATTCCTGTCAACCTTAGGCCACATTCTAGAATAAGTATTTTGAGTAGCACGATAGCATGTGATTGTTATGGGGTGTTGAGCCAGGTTGTTTGGATTTCAATACCCATTGTTTCATTTATTATCACTGTCTCTGGAGAAGTTAGGACATTGCTCCAATGTTGATATTTTCCTTCTATATGGTGGAATTAACAATAGCATTTGTCTCATGGTGAGTTAAGATATATTTTTGGTAAGTAAGCATTGACAGATGTTAGTTGTTATCATATTGAAAAAAGTCCCTTTGTACCTCTCGCACCTTTGCAAGAAGATAAAGTCCTTTCCTGTGAGCCACACACGGCTCAGCAAAAGCCTCCTCAGCAGCCACAGTTAACTGGGCTCCCGCCAGCCAGTGTCTCACTGACTTCCGTTCATCCTGCTCTCCCTGCCTCTCAACACACCTTTGCTCTTAATTCCTTTCCTCTTCCAACATATGCTTTATCATTAAAACAATTTGGTTCTCAAGAAAGTCATTCTTGATTCCATTGACTCAGGCATTCTTTAATTCAGGCCCTCTCATGTCCTTGAAAGAAATAATTTTTTCTTTCATAATCTATTTATGGAGGAGTTATAAAAAAAGAATACTCAATCCACAAGTAGCTAACATTATATGTACACAGTTATATCTATAATTTTTGTTTTCTTTTTAGATGCCACAACTGCTTTTAGAAAACAGTTTGCTTTCTATTAACATCCCTAAGTGTCCCCCTTTTTTAAAGTGAGAGTAAGTTTATTAAAGCTAGGGACAGTGATACACAAGAAGGGCCCCTGAAGACAGGATCAAGGGCTCAGCTTGGAATCAGCTGCTATTGCCCATTGTTCCCCTGGGTGTGGGTCTCCTCCAGACCCTTGGAGCTTAGCTTAGGAGAAGCAAAATAATGGCCTCGAGGAAAAGGGGGTTGCAGACATGCTGAAAAAATGTGCTGGCTGCGTTTGTCCTGAGGGTTTTATCTACTTTCTATAGGCAGGGATTTTAGAGGAAGACTCAGGGGAGGAGCTCAGTAGAATATTAATTAGACTCCTGGGTATGTCTTTTAGTCTGGTAATGAATTAAATGAGAGTGTAATGGAGTTTGGAGTCATTTTGGGGTAGTTTCATCTCTATCTTAGAAATTAGCCTGGCTCTCAATTGTTTTGTTTTTATTTTTTTATCTTTCCCCCTAAAGCGATTTTTAAAAAGATTTAAATAACATGCCATTTTGGTTTTCTTTTTTAAAAATTTAATCTTTATTATATTTTTCCCATTATCATGTAGCCCCCTCCCTCTGCAATCACCACACTGTTGTCCATGCCCATGAGTCCTTTTCCCTTTTTGCTCAAACCCTCCACCTCCTAAACAACCTGCTCTTGGGTAGCTTTGGTTATGAGCACAGGTTAAAACCACCTGCTCTTAGCTATCTTTAATTATGGAGGACAGATTTAGACCACATGCTCTTAGGTATCTTTGGTTAGGGAGAATAGCATCTTAGGATTTATCATTTTGCTATTGATTGCTCTAAGGTTCCAGACATTTGTTTCCTTTTTCCACTTGCCAGGGGATTTACCTAGTTTCTAACCTGCCTCAATAGGATTACTGTATCTGGTGTCACCTGTAAAGTTACTTGAAATTCATTTCCATTTAGGCAATTATTCTTGAGAGAAAGCAAGCAAATTAACCCCTGTTGGATGTCTCATATATACACTTAAAAATAATAATTTGTAGCTTTACCACAGCATTCACCTACAAGACATCTTACGCCGCCATGACCTGGGTGAAGAAACAGAAGCACAACACGATAGAGGAGGCTGGAGCTCAGAGCTCAGATATTCTGCATGCAGAGCACTCTGCTCACAAGTCTGGTCCAAAGGTCACGTCCTTCTACCTGTTCTAGTTCCCACTAGGAGGGAACAACAGCCTTGTGTTAGGACCACTTGTTGGTGACATTGAGATGGCTGAACTGGTCTACCAGTAGCCCCTAAATGTCTTCTTATAGTAACCATGCAGACAAATTATCGAACTTTTAAGAAGTGCACAAGATTATTATGTTGGACTTTGCAGGTAAGGTAAAAAGTCACAGAGAGTATATCTGTCTTACCCACAAGATGTTTCTGCTCCAGAGACTTATTACATAGCTATAAGAAGGAATGTGTCTTCCTCTCCACCAAGATTACCTTTCTCTCATCTCCATTTATTCATATGCTACAAGTAAATGAACATTGATAAGGCAGAAATTATCATGAATGAAACATGGTGTCTCCCCTAGAGCAAGGAATATAAAGGAAAGAATAAACAAATGGCATCTCATCAAAATAAAAAGCTTCTGCATGGCTAAAGAAAATAGTGTTAAATTAAAAAGACAACCAACTGTATGGGAAAACACATTTGCCAACGATACCTCAGACAAAGGTTTAATCTCCAAAATATACAAAGAACTTACACAAATCCACTCTAGGAAGACATCTAACCCAATTAAAAAATGGGGAAAGGACTTGAACACACACTTCTCCAAAGAGGACATACAGAATAGCCAGAGACACATGAAGAGATGCTCAATATCGCTAGCTATCAGAGAGATGCAAATTAAAACCATAATGAGATACCACTTTACACCAGTCAGGATGGCTATCATAAATAAAGCAACAAACAACAAATGTTGGAGAGGTTGTGGGGAAAAGGGGTCCTTAGTTCACTGTTGGTGGGATTGCAGACTGGTACAACCATTATGGAAAACAGTATGGAATTTTCTCAGAAAAATAAAAATCGACCTGCCTTTTGACCCAGCAATTCCACTGCTAGGATTATACCCCAAGAATCCTAAAACATCAATTTCAAAGAACCTATGCACCACAATGTTCATAGCAGCACAATTTACAATAGCCAAGAGTTGGAAGCAACCTAGGTGCCCATCAGTAAATGAATGGATCAAAAAATTGTGGTGCATATACACAATGGAATGCTATGCAGCAGAAAGAAAGAAGGAGCTCCTACCCTTTGCAACAGCATGGATGGAACTGGAAAGCATTATGCTGAGTGAAATAGGCCAGGCATTGAAGGACAAATACCATATGATCTCACCTTTAACAGGAAGCTAAACAACAAAACAAACAAGCAAACAGAATAAAAACAAAGACACTGAAATAGAGAACAAGTGGTCAGCGCCCAGAGGGGAGAGGAAAGGGAATTTAAGGGGAAAAATGGGGAAGGATTTTGAGGAACAAGTATGAAAGATACAGGGATGAGGATTGGGGGGGCGGGGAATGGGAGGAAGGTGGGGAGACGGGGCGGGGCAGGGCTGGGATGGGAGAAATAGACAAAAAACTGTACTTGAAAAATAACTAAATAAAAATTTAAAAATAAATTAATAAAATAAAATTACCATTTACTTTCCTAATATGTAAATAAATACTAAAATATAAAAAAAAATCATGGTGTCAGTGAACTGTTTTTGTTGTGACTAATACATCCAACAGGTTGCTGGTAAATATTAATTTTATTACAGGAAAATGCTGTTCTATAAATTACCCCCTTAATGAATCCTAAATGATTTTTCAGTTAAAACCTAATTCTCTGAGGTATCATTGGCAAATATGTTTTCCCATACAGTTGGTTGTCTTTTTAATTTAATACTGTTTTCTTTAGCCATGCAGAAGCTTTTTATTTTGATGAGATCCCATTTGTTTATTCTTTCCTTTATATTCCTTGCTCTAGGGGACATATCAGTAAAAATGTTGCTGCATGAAATATCTGAGATTTTCCTGCCAATGTTCTCCTCTAGGACTTTAATGGTGTTACAGCTTATATTTAAGTCTTTTATCCACCTTGAATTTACTTTTGTGTATGGTGTAAGTTGGTGCTCAAATTACATTTTTTTTGCATGTAGCTGTCCAGAATATACAAAGAACTCACACGACTCCACTCTAAGAAGACAAATAACCCAATTAAAAAATAGGAAAAGGACTTGAACAGACACTTCTCCAAGAAGGACAATACAGAGGATCCAGAGACACAGGAAAAGATGCTCACTATCACTAGCTATCAGAGAGATGCAAATTAAAACCACAATGAGATACCGCTTTACACCAGTCAGAATGGCCATCATAAACAAAGCAACCAACAACAAATGCTGGAGAGGTTGTGGGGAAAAGGGGACTCTAGTTCACTGTTGGTGGGATTGCAGACTGGTACAATCATTATGGAAAACAGTATAGAATTTTCTCAGAAAACTAAAAATGGACCTGCCTTTTGATTCAGCAATTCCACTGCTGGGATTATATCCTAAGAACCCTAAAACACCAATCCAAAGGAACCTATATACCCCAATGTTCATAGCAGCACAATTTACAATAGCCAAGAGCTGGAAACAACCTAGGTGCCCGTCAGTAAATGAATGGATCAAAAAATCGTGGTACGTATACACAATGGAATGCTATGCAGCAGAAAGAAAGGAGCTCCTACCCTTTGCAACAGCATGGATGGAACTTGAAAGCATTATTCTGAGTGAAATAAGCCATATGGTATTTGAAAGACAAATACCATATGATCTCACCTTTAACAGGAAGATAAACAACAAAACTAACAAGCAAGCAGAATAAAAACAAAGAGACTGAAATAGAGAACAGGGGGGCAGTAACCAGAGGGGAGAGGGGAGGGAATTTCAGGGGAAAAAAGGGAGGGATTTAGAGGAACTAGTATAAAGGACACATGGACAACAGCTAAGGGGGGTGGAAAGGGGAGGTGAGGAGCATGGGGAGGGGTGGGCTGGGATGAGAGTAAAATACAGAAAACTGTACTTGAAAATAATTTTTTAAAAAAAACTAATTCTCCTAATGTCTCATTCTATTGGTTAATACAGTTCTGAACCTGATCTCAAATTTAGCCTGGAAATAGGGACTCTTTTTTCCAAAAGTATTTAAAAAAGCACTAATGAATAAAATGGCTATGCTTCCAAGGAAAGCATTATTTTTATTTACTTATCAGTTCATTTTTAATTGAAGCATAGTTAACATAAAGTTATATTAGTTTCATGTATACAACATAATGATTCAATGTTTTTATACATTGTGAAATGTTCACCCTTAGAGAATAATAAAATTATTACTTGTAAAAGCTGTTATAAAAAAGATTATCAAATATACCATATTAGTGTAAAATTAGAGCCGTAATAGAACCTGTTACAAGGTATTTACCTGCAAAGCATAATGTCAGACATTAAAATTTATTGAGTTGATTGAGCAAATTATAATGTAAAGGTTTGTTAGCTTTGAAATCTTTCAGTAAAATGTGAAAGGGCAGAGTATTTGTGTTTGAGTATATTCTATACAGAAACACATTTGTTGACTCTCTACCAGTTCTCAAGTATTGAACAAGGCAATTGAGAAACAAGTCAAAGTAGTACAGTCTTCAAAGTTCTAGTCTATTATGGAGATAAAGAGATAATTAATATTAAGAAAATAAAGGTAATGGTAACAGTTAAAACAGGACACTTTGAGAGCATAGTTGACATTTACCTAGTTTTTTAAAACTATATTTTATTTATTATGCTGTTACAGTTGTCCCAACATTCCCCCCTCCACCCAGTACCTTCCATTTCCTCCAGCAATCTGCCCCTTTAGTTCATGCCCATGGGTCATGCATATCACTTTTTTGGCTACTCCATTTCCTATACCATTCTTAACATCCCCCTATCTATTCTGTACCTATAAATCTGTACATCTTAATCCCTATATCTTTTCCCCCATTCTCGTCCTTCTCCCTCCCAACTGATAAACCTTCAAGTGACCTCCATATTTATGATTCTGTTCCTGTTCTGCTTGTTTCATTAGTTTTTTAGATTCAATTGTCGATGGTTGTGAATGTACTACCATTTTAGTGTTCATAGTTTTGTTCTTTTCCTCAAATAAGTCCTTTCAACATCTCACATATAATGATTTGCTGATGATGAATTCCTTTAGCTTTACCTGTCTGGGAAGCACTCTATCTGCCCTTCAACTCTAAATGATAGCTTTGCTGAATAGAGTAATCTAGATCGTAGTCCTTGCTTTTCAACACTTTGAATACTTCTTGCCAGTCCCTTCTAAACTGCAACTCCTTTGGAGGTAACACTTTGCTTTTATTTTGCTGCTTTGTAGATTCTTTATCTTTAACCTCTGGCATTTTAATTATGATGTGTCTCAGTATGGTCCTCTTTGTGTCCATCTTGTTTGGGATTCTCTGCTCTTCTTGGACTTGTATGTCTATTTCCTTCACCAAATTAGGGAACGTTTCTTTCATTATTTTTTTTTCAAATAAGATTTCAATTTCTTGATCTTTCTCTTCTTCCAGCACCCTTATGATTAGAATGTTGGTATGTTTGAAGTTGTCCCAGAGGATCCTTAACCTATCCCCATTATTTTTGGATTCTTTTTTCTTCTTACTGTCCTAATTGAGTTTTTTTTCCTCCTTGTGTTCCAAATCATTCATTTGATTCTCATTTTAACCCACTCCACTGTTGGTTCCTTGTAAAAAAGCTTTAGTTCACTTTGTGTAAACTTCATTTCTGCCTGGACCTTTTTTATGCCGTTGAATTACCCAGTGAGTTCCTTCAGCACCCTGATAACCAGTGTTTTGAACTCTGAATCTGATAGGTTGGTTATCTCCACTTTGTTTAGCTCCTTTTGGGAGTTTTGTTCTGTTTTGTTTTGTTTTTTCCCATTTGGGCCATATTTCTTTGTCTTCTCATTTGGCAGCCTCCCTGTGTTTGTTTCTATGTATTAGGTAGAGCTGCTTTGACTCCCTGTCTTAGTAGCATGGCCTATTACAGAAAAGCACACCCATAAGTTGCATGGGGTGGAGCCTTAGCTAATCACCAGGATGGGGTAACCTGCATGAACCAGGCTGATGGAGTTTCAGAGATGGTGTCACCACTCTGTGTGGAGGAGGGCTCAGGAAAGGTACAATAGCCACTGCCTGGGCTCTGGAGTTTTGTCTGGGAGGAAGCTACCTCTTGGCACTTGCCCTGATGTCAGTCACTTCAGTTTCTCCCTATAGGCCACTGGAGCTCTTCCAGTGGCTGCCTGGGAGCTAGAGCCCAGATGGAGTGAGTCTGCATAAGACCCAAGACTACTGGGGGCCCTTAAGAGTAGACACCTGAGAATCATGCATTTTCCTCTGCCGCCCTAACTCCCCTTGCTTTGTACAGCCAGGAATGATGGGACTTATCTTCCTGGTACTGGAACCCTGGGCTGGGCGGTTTGGTATGGGGCTGGGATCCCTTCCTCCTGAGGTATCCCTCCCAATTTTTATTCACCACATGTGGTGGTAGGAAGGCCCATTCCATGTATCTGTCTCCACATCTCTGTCCCTTCCACCCATGTGGATAAATGTTATTTCTTTAATTCCTTGGCTGTCAGACTTCCATACAGCTTTCTTTTCTGATGATTCTGAGTGGCAGTTGTTTTGTAATTTAGTTGTGATTTTTGCTGTGGTTGTACAAGAAGGTAAGCCATGTTTGCCTATGCCCCCATCTTGACTAGACCATTTAGCCCAGTTTTGAAAGTTCAGTTTCCAACATCTGCAGAAAAACTTTGTTCTGTTAGTCAAATACCACGACTTGCTACTTCCACTGCTGATTTGGTGCTCTAATTCAACATTTCTCTATAGTGACAAGAACCTTGTTGAAAGTTTGCTAAGTGGTGTTGAATTACTTATTTATGACAGAGGACCAGGTCCAGCCCCAACTATACACATCTGTTGCCATGGACTCCAAATTACCTGTTTCTCTGATGAAAGCTTATACATCACTCTATTCATCCTCATTTTACCACACAAGCCACAGCTCACATCTCTGATTCCTCTTGCTTATGAAAGCTGATGAGCTGAATGTAAACGATTTAAAAATAGCACCTGCTCAGAGCTTAATACCAAGGAAGACAATAGGGCTGTGCTGTTTGGAATGGAAATTAATTAGCTTAAGCTCGGCATGTCACATATTACCAACCATGAAAACTGTAAGTTACTGAGTTTGTGGGATGAGATATTATGTGACAGATATCTGTTTTCTATTTGGAAATTTTGCTTTGATGATTGTCAAGGACAGTGTGTGACTGATGAGACCACTATAGGCCTAGATCACAACACTTACTCTTCAGAGCATGAAAATAATAGTAGTTGTTTTGAAAGTAACAATTTATCAATAAAAAGAATCAAAGGGCACAAAAGGTGGCCTGCCAGGCATTCTGTTGTGACCTACAGTTGTCCTGATATAAATAATGAGAGAAAAGATGGATTTTCAGCTCCACCCAGGAATCCTTCACTTGTTTTACAAATAGAAGTGAGGAACACAGATCATTTGGATTTGCCTCAATATCTGAGCCAAAAAACATTCAAGGGAGACACTGGCAACAAGTAAACAAAGGAAGCACTCAGAGAAATCACTAGCAATTGAGGTTTATCTGCCTTTTTCTTCCTTTGTCCATACCCTAGGTTGCCTCACTCCTCCTCACTTAAAATCCCATAATTTGAAGCAGTTTATCATCTCTTTTTCAGATTTTCATTTCAGTTGCTCAAGTGGTGCTGAATGCCATAAAGCTGTATTTAACTAGCATTTCATTGTTTTATTAAAACCTCTAACAGAATTTTGACCATACTGAAATTGTGAGAGTACGTGTAGGTTAAAAAAATAAAACTGGTCCAATGCTACCAGAATCTAGAGTACAAAACTGAAAACTTATTCACCTACTTACTGGTCTTTTGATTACTAAATTCTAGGATGTAGGAACCAAGCTAGCATAAAAGTTCTGAGTGTGGAAAGATGGGTTGGATACTTTTCTCCCACAGATTGTAGAGGAAGGACTCAGGGCTGATGCTGATTAGCTGAGGGTAAAATCATAATGTTAGCAAGAGTTAAAGTTTATTAAGCATTTACACTATTAGCATTCTGATATTGTCAGAAACACTATCAAGTATTTTATATGCATTATAAAAATTTATTTGCATAGGTTAACCCTCACAGTAATTTTATGACTTAAATGTCTACAGTAGGCAGAATTTTAAGATGGCCCCAAGATGCCCAGTCCATGATGTCCATGAATAATCTCTTGCAAGACTCATAAATATGAGGTAACATTATTCTCATAATCACAGTACTTTATATAGCAGAAGGGATTTTGTAGGCATATGCATATTGCCAATTATTTGGTTTTGAGTTCATGAAAAGGGAGATTATTCAGAACGGACATGAACCAATTAGGTAGCATCTAGGAGCTAGTGTAGGTGTCTGATGGACAGCAAGCAAGTCAGAAAGCAAGGATCTCAGCCTAAACAATGCTTGGAACTGAACCTGTGTTTTTAGGAGAGGACTCAGCCTCAGGTGAAATTGTAGCCCTGACTGACTCTTTGACTTAGCCTAGTGAGCCTCTGAATAAAGAATCCAGGTAACTCTTGCCCATACTCTGAAAACAAAAGCTGTCACATGATAGGTTTGTGTTATTTTAAATTAATAATTTGTAGAGGTTTGTTGCATGGAAATAGAAAACTAATGAAAGTTGTCTGTATATTAAGTTTCTTTTAATGTTTCAAATTTGGGAACTAAGACTTAGGGCTATTGAACAACTTGCCCAAATTCATGCAAGCTTACTAGTCAAGGCTCTCTGCTCCTAGAACCCATGCTGTCTGCACTCCATATCACTGAACAGCAATGTCCATCACAGACACTAGTCTAGTAAGAGGCATATATCGTAAGGGCCAAACAGATGAATTGATATCAATAATAGGCAAAAAGACGGAAGCAAAGGTACTAGAAACCAGCATTCAAAATGGAGAGTAAGAGAGTAACTACATTATGAAGCCCCAGGAAAGAACTAAGGTGGCCGGTGGGCTTGTAGAAGTGTACAAAGGAACTATAAAGCCCATTCAGCTGGTTCAGTGTTATTGTTAACCCCTCAATATAACACCCAAAGCTGTGGGCAAAAGAAAAGCTTTCCACAGACCCGTTTTCTTCTTATAAAAGCATATTCTATCCAAGTGAATAGAGATGAATTGTTGCTCAAAATGAACTTTAAAACAATAATGAGAGAAATAAAATAAGCTTTACAAAAACAGCTGTTGGTTTGAGAATTTTAGAGAAATGACAAATGCTGGAGCCAAGAGTTCTGGGTAAACAAAAATATCTTACATGGATAAGGACTGAGAAAGTGTGTGTGTGTGTGTGTGTGTGTGTGTGTGTGTGATGAGAATGTTTAAGATCTACTCTCTTCACAAATTTCAAGTGTACGGCACAGTATGTTAACTATAGTAGGCGTGCTGTACATTAAGTCCCCATAGCTTATTCAGCTTACAACTGAAAGCTCATACCCTGTGGTCAGTGTTTCCCCAACTCCCCCATGTACTGGAATAAAGCCAGTCAGCAAAAACATGCAACTTTCATCTGAAATGTGTGGTCAGACAGAAGCAAGACTGGGAAGAGGAATAAAAATGTTCATTCAGAGTTGTGATTTGGCAGGAAGGAGGTGGTAGAAAGTAAATAAGATGATATGTTTGGATACTGAGTGATTAAAAAAGAATATGGAAGTCCTGAGAATCTGGATTTCAGAACCACTTCAAATGGAAATTTAATGACAAAAGACGTAAATAGCTGGAGAGCTGAGGGACTGATCCACTGAACTTGGGGGTTCTTTCTCCTGAAAAACAGCACTCCCACCACAAATGTATTCTCAGGTTTTCAGTGGAAAGAATATCACCCCTTATCCTTTTACAAATCTAGACATCTAGGAAACTTGGGAGGGAGCATTGAATTCATGTCTCTCATTGCCCACCCATTATAATAAGACTTATCTAAATCTATTAAAAATACGTAAATGGTCAGCCTACTATATACTTCCCTAGGAAACATATGAGGAAAAACACTTCTATGTGAAATTAGTGACAAATTACCCTCCAAGTTATGACCAAAGCTGCATGTCTCAAAATGACCTCATTAGGCCCTTAACAGAGGTGTAGGGAAGAGGTGGATGATGCATGGCCAAGGGCTGAAAAGGCCACATTATGTGACTCACTCAGGGTAACATTACCTCACCACCTACAATTAACAAGGATCTCTATGTCCTTTGCAGGTGGATAGCCTCTTACGCAATGACGTATTAGTAAATCTGAAAATGGAACCTACAACTGAAGGATACATAGACTGTTTCCTTCAAAGGAAGAATATACAGAGTATAAAAGGCAAAAATTTAAAAAAAAAATTAGAATTAAAGAAAAATCCAATAGGAAGTAACTAGTGTTAAACCTAGAAAATGATGTAATTTGCTGTCAAGTTGATTACCAAAGCCTTTTCTTATACAAGGGTATACATTTAGAGCAGGAAGAGAAATATGCTACTCGTTATTACCCCAAATTCCATACTTGGAATCTTACCAATCCCATCCAATTTCTTAACATAGATGTAAGCTATATCAAACTCCCAATGCGCTAAAAAAATCATTTGTCACTGTGGACCTGTTTTTGGTAATGTTTTTGGTTTTAAAAATGATTTGTAGATTATTGTCCAAATCTATAACCCCAAAACACTAGTTTAATATATAAAAGATAACAATGATGTGAACAACTTTTCAAATTTTAGAAGTATGGTATTATTTGAGACTAAGTCTTAACAGATTTTACTGGATATAGGAATCTGAGAATATCTCATTGTCAACTCATGGCATAAGTTATGAAGAAAATTTTGGACACAAAAGGGACAGTAATGTTAAGATGATAGTTGCAATAATTAATTTTAAATATCAAAGTAATTCCAGAAACAAAAAGTTGGGTTATTTTTTAATGTCTTACAGTGACATGATAAAAAGATAGCCCTTCAGCACTGTGCTGATGGGTTGGTTACAGCTAGATGACAGTAAGGTTAGCTCTGCCCAGAACTCTTCTAAGAGAGTCTATCGATTTAGCAGTTTCAAGCAGAAAGGTGCAGAAATTCCAACTTTATATGAAATAATTGAAATAAGAAAATACTCAGGCATTATGGAAGCAGGAATGTGAAATTTTTTTTCAGTAGATGAAAGAATAAGTATGTTAGGTTTCTGTCATGGGTTTAAGAAAAGCAATATATTATATATTAATATAATATATAATATTATATATATATATATAATTGAGAATACTTTTTCAGTCGAAACAACTTTCTATCAAAACTGCCCAAAGATTGAAATAGTTGACCAAAATATAAAATATAGGCATAAAATTAATGATCACTTCTTAGAGATGTTGTAGAGGATTTCAAGCATCAAACGGAAACCTGTATTTGAGCAGGTGGCAATTTGGTAGTTCTTGGACTAAATGCAGCCCAAATGATCTGCTTGTTTGGCTATAAAATATTACTTTAAAGTAACAAATTTGTTGCAAACATATAAATTCAGAGTATTTCACATGAAAATCTTAATTTCTTGGCATCTCTTGGAATATCTCTTGGCATTTGAACCTCAGTTAATCTGGCAAAACTGGACTGTGTTAATTGTAGCAATAATAAATAAAAAACAAGGAGTTACTAGCCACTGTAGAGAGATTTTCTTGACTCCATTTAACCAGAGATAAAAATATTCAATCCTACATTCCTAGCATTGTTTATTAATTGACATTTATCTCTTGATTGTGCTATTGTTTTTGTAATGTCTTCATTTTTTAAAAGATTTTATTTATTTTTAGAGAGTGGGGAAGGGAGGAAGAAAGAGGAGACAAACATCAATGTGTGGTTGCCTCTATTATACCCCCTACTGGGGACCTGGCCTGCAACTCAGGCATATGCCCTAGACTGGAAATTGAACCAGGGACCTTTTGGTTTGCAGACCTGTGCTCAGTCCATTGAACCACACCAGCCAGGGCATAATCTTCATCTTAATTAATTACATGGCTCTATCGGCATTCCAGTTTTCTATCTTTGATCTATTTTAGGTAAGATCTCTTCTGACCCGGAAGTTTTTGAATTCTTTATTTACTGATAATATAACAAGTCAGGCCCCAATCAGTTTGTTTAAGCCAGTGCATATCTTGCAAAATAATCTTATATTGCTAATGAAAAGTTAATTGAAAAAACAGTTCACCCAAGATCACAGATAAGTAATGAGAGATGTAAAAATAAGACTCACCATTCTCGACTCCCTATCTACTAAGAATTAAAAATTAGTAATTCAACTCATTTTAACAATGGTAAATAGTTAAAGAAAAAGATAATCACACACCTAAAACACCTAGATTGATTTTGATTAATCAGATTTTACTGCAATTCAGTTTTAAGTAGCCTAGCTACCTTTTTAAAAATGAAGAATCTACATTTTTAATAAATATTAAAATGGTCTTCTGTCGTGTAGGTAAGGACTTTGAATGGTGTGACTGTCAAAACCAGAACATTTTTAATGACATTTGTGATTGTGTCATTTCAGAAATGGGTTGTTAATGCAAATATATGAAAGAGTACAAGAAATCAGAACCGTATTGGAACATCCTAGAAAACTTAAGGTCACAAGTTAAACAGAGGCGGGCATTTTAATTCCAAAGTCTATGGGCTAAATATTCTACAGCATTATCATTAGCAAACCACTCTTCTTACTCACTTGCGTAAATATAATCTGTTGAGTGGAAGTGGTAATTATGCCTATAGAATCATGTATGTATGTGAATGAGAGTAGAGAGATTGTAGGCTGGGGAATTCAAAGCCTGGGAAGTTATAACATCAGCCTTTGATAACACTGATACTGGAGTCTTTGAAGTAAGTTAGGACCTAGTTATACACTGACCCCATCCTGTGGTGGCATTTCAGTATTATCTGGACACTATATGATCTTGTGATACTCTGAAGTTAGAACTTACCTACTATGGCCATTTGAAACTCACAAAAATCTGTCAGAAACACTTTTCTGTTAACTGGTATATGTACAGAAAGAGTCTGGAGAGGACTTTTTCTTCCAGCTATGAGACACAGTTCCATCTTTGCCCTAGAGGTTTATATGTTAATGAGAGGAACCCATACTACAGTGATAAAAATAAGGCATAAAACAAGGTGAGTTCAAAACAGAAAAACATTTACAGTTATGTAAACTACCCAGTTGAGAACCTAAATGTCTGATTTATTTGTACTAAAACAAATGAGTTATGTGTAAATAAGCTAAAACAGTAAAAGAAAACAAACAAACTACAGAAAAAGGACACTACCCATAATGGGTGTTTACAAAAGCTGTGAATTTCAACACATACAAAAGCTGAGAATAAGCTTATGCAAAAAAAAATTAAAGGTTTCAAAAAGAAAAGCCTCTGTGTGAGTTCCTGGTATACTGGGAGTGTTAATTGCTTCAAAGGAAACATACTCAAATAAACCACACAATGATGCTGTCACCAAGAGACAAAGGCATTTAATAAAGAAAAGAGAAATGGCACTTATACAAGCCTGAACAGAAATGCTGAAAGTAAGTTTATATAATTGTGTTTAAAGCATCAATATCTGTGTGCCTTTGCTTCTGGAAAAGTAATTAAAGTGAAATTATTTTTATAGCTGGGAAGGATTTAAGACATCATCAAGACTGGGTTGAACACTGCTCAAGGCATCCATGAGCACTACGTCCGTTTTGGACACTGACACTTTCTCCACGAGCATCATTTCCAAGCTCTTCTGGGTGTTGATTCAACCCACAGTTCCACTCTGCCAGAACTAGAAAACCACACTCAGGAAATAGATCAAGTCCTTATAGACTATAGATGATGTGATGATGCTAGTTACATGGCAGAACCTAGCCTGGTTTAAAGAAAAAAGAAACAAAAGACATAATGAAAGAGAAAGAAGGAAGGGAGGGAGGGAGGCAAATTAAAACTATGAAGAGTTTTTTATACTATCGTTTTATTTCTCTGATGATTTTGAGTTTATTTATTTGTTAGGTTCCTTCATTTGATTTGAATGAATACAAAGTGAAAGGAAGAACCCTGGTTTTTCTTACACGTCATTACACAGTCTATTAGCATAAAACATCCTGAAGTCAATGATGGATCCAATGTGGACTTTCTCTACTGAGATCTATGACCATATAAAAGTGTTACAGGCATAGAGTGGTGTCCTACACTCAGACTCTGGGGACAGTGTTTGAATTATGGTCCTGCCAAGTAGTTAACATTTCGAATACTTGACCTTTCAATACTGTGGTTTCCTCACCTAAGTATGGTAAAAAATGAGACTCCCCTTTATGAGTTAATATGCATAAAGTCTTAACCCGGGAGACCAAAAAGAGAAGTGTGTCATGTTAAACTAAATTCAGCAACATCAGCTTAACTGTGAGAGAAGGAGGCTAATTGACAGTTAATGCAGAAACCCTTCTGATTTCCTCCCAGAAAGATCCTGTCAGGTCAGCAGCAGGCTGAATGCCAATCAGCTTAATACCCCCGTTAATTACATGTGGCACTTTCAACAATGAGATGTAAACTATATTTATTTATTTATGTATTTCACATATACTTATTCCTGTCTCCAAAACAGGATGCCTGAGATGAAACCACTGACATTTTTCAATTACAAGTAGTTACTTCTCAAACACGGTAGTTATTGCCTAACATCCATTCCCCGGTCATAAAACACGTTTCAACATCATTCATCATCCTTTTACACACACATCTTAAAAATGTATATTTTTTTGGTAAAGCAATGTAATAGCATATTTTGTGATTTTCTTTCTTATATGTGTAAAAAGAGTAATTGTCAGTGCCTTTTTGCCAGTGAGTAATTTAATTCAGCCATTTCCATGCTGTGACTTTTATTTCCTAAAGAAATCGGGTTCTTTCTCTTACAGACCTGATTATGAAACACTTCTGAGTTATAAAACTTCACCTTTCAGCGTTCTGTAAATTAGCTCCTTTGTGGAATGGAGGGACACCTCTTGTTTCATACTCAATTTCATTCAGAATATCCAGTTCTTTGGAATTTGGCTTCTGAAGGAATGGACTCGAAAAAGCCAAACACTATTATTATTTTGATATTACACTTTTCTAAGTCTGGTTGATTTAATAAAGTGATGATCTAAGTTTACTCATTAAAAAATTGCATTTCAGAGAGCACTCCTTTTAATGGTAAAGAAGATCTTGCTCCACTGAAATCTGATCTGTGGCTCTTTTTTATTGGGTAAAATAGGAGTATGGCTATGTTTAGCAGCCTGAGCCCCCCCCCCCTTTGTCCTACTGGCTCCTTTGATTCTACTTTCAGTCTTTACCACACGTTATGGGATTTAAAGCTGTCCCTACGGTTCTGAGGGTGGGCAGTGGGAGGCAGCCATGAAACACTAGCTAGCAAATGTCTAATAAAACGATCCTTGTAATTTACACTCACCGTCAGTGAGATCATGTCTGCCAAGTTAATTTTAAACCAGGACTCTTTTCACTTGGTTACTTAAAACTTGAATCTATTGATAGTGCTGACTGTTCACCAAATGTATATTTATCAGAATTGGAAAAAGTGAGAAATTGTTCATTCTTTCATTAAGGAATGATTGCAGAGCTGGTGCCAGATGGTAAACATGAAGCCAATTGAATTAAATGGAGCCTAAGACACATCCCTGCCTGAAAGAAATAAGCATCTAGTAGTCAACACAGACAGGTAACTAATCCATTATCATCTGGTCTAGCATGTTTTACCATATATTTAAGTTCAATGTGTATATGAAAGAAGCCACAGCAGTCAGGAACTCTTTGCAATTCAGGAGAGTCAATACCAAGATTGGAAAAAAATAAAATAAAAGGCACATTGAGATTTGTATACCTGAAACTTGTAATTTCATTAAGCAATGCCATCCCAATAAATTCAATAAAAAATAAGAAAAGTCATGTTCTTATCCACCAGTTTATAAAGTAGCTTTTTGATTCCTTCATTAGTCATTCCTTACCCAAGATTAGAAAACTATGTACCAGCAGAGCAGAGAATAAATCTAGGATTCCTGAGCTGCCTCTGAAAAATACCTCTTTTTTGAACAAGTAAAAATTAGTGAAAGTGGAAAAAATAATAGAATGTCTTACTTGTTTTATTGTATGGTATATTTATTTACAGATAGATACATAGAAACTTCTCAAAATTTCTACAAGCTATCGAATAAATATTTAAAGATAGATATGGAAAAATAAATCAAGTGAATATCTTGCAATAGAAAAACTATTCCCCTTGAGTCATTACCAACTTTCATGATGTCCTGAAAGTTACAAAATTTTAATAAAATGTCTATATGGAGTCCTCGTTGACAAATCACTCTATCTTTTGGAAGAGTGGGGAGAAATGTAGTTCCCTAGCTAGGTAAGTACTATGGTATTTTATGGTGTTACAAGATCTATTATAACCTGAAATGATATATTATATATGCTGTAAAAATTGTTTCCCTAGAGATTTAGTGGAAAAACACTGTGTCCCTAATCCGTGCTGCTGTAAGAAAGTGACTCGTGATTTTGACAAGTACATCTATCAGAGCTACCTGCATGCTTAGGCTGTCCACATTTGTAATGACTTGGTAAATAAATTGGCCATTCCAGACCTCTCTGCTCAGCTGGAAGAGAGGTAGTGACATCACAGCTCCCTCTAGACTCTAATTGATGCTGAAAGTAACAAGCTTTAATCCCAAGGGATTATGGAGTTATGTTTGCATAATATCCTTACCTCCCAAACTCATTTACAGCTCAAATACAAGCTCAGATTTACAGTATTTGAAATCACTAGCTCATTGTCCTTTTTTTTAAATATGGGAAGATTCACTTTTGGCAGAAGAGATTGGGTTCTAGAATGTGCCTGAGTTGTGTTGTGTGTGCCAGACCTGTGTCTGAACCATAGCTCTCATTCACTAGATTTATGACCCTCAGGAATGTTCTGTAATGTTCTAAGGTGTGATTTTTCTGAGCCTCAGAATGAGGTTATAATAATTTACATCTCAGGAGTAGTTGTGAGTTTCCACTTATTTATTTACTGAACAGCTATTTATTAAAACATAACCTGTGTTAGACATATTGGTAGGCAATTACCCTCTTATATCATGTTTTTTAGCTTATGGTAATAGCCAATAAACAAATTAATAAACAATACTCATGTCTAGATTTTGTTATGTACTATATGTATTATAAGAACTATGATTTTACAGAGTGTAAACAAGGTGGGCCATTTTAGATAGAATCACTGTAACAGGCTCTCTGAGTGTCTTCTCCATGAAAAGCTTAGGGGTAAAGTTTTCTAAATCAAAACAAACAAACAAACAAAACCCACAGCAAGGAAAAAATTCCTGTGCTGAGAAAAATCCTAGAATATTCAAGGAACAGAAAGATGGATATTATGGGTGGAGGAAAATGAACAAGGATAACAAGTTATGGACAACGAGATTGAAGTGTTAGTCGAGGGCTTTGCTGGAGGCTCAGGGATTCAATTTAAGATAAATGGGAAAGCATTCAAGCAAGAAATAGATATGATCTGCTGAATGTTTTCAAAAGATCATTCATACCACCTTGAGGCAAAGGAGTCAAGGTTAGAGGCAGAGAGACTTGTAAGGATGAAAAGCAGTGGATATCTGGATTAGGTTGATGATAGTAATAAAGATGAAGAGAAGTACTTGGATTTAAGATACATTTTAAAGATTTGAATTGACAGGAGTTCACAATAAATTGGACACAGGAGACAAGGAAAAGAACACACTGAAATCTGACTGTTAGGTATTGGTCTGAGTAATTAGGCAATATTGGTGCCCAGTTCTGAGATGGAGAAGAGTAGAAAACAACAGGTTTTCAGAGAGGAGGGACATGCACAGTTAGAAGTGTTATGTTTAAGGATGCAGCTTATGTATACACCTGGAGTTTTGAGAGTGATCAGGGTTCAATGATATACATCATATTTAATGCATAGCTCACTGCTTAATGTGGACCATGAACGCAATAACTGCAAGGTTTTATAAAATGGGCAATATTTTCAAAGTGGAATGTGCAGAAAAATTTACAGTTGGTAATTTTCTAAATCTGGTTTTAAAATAATGAACAACACCATGCAGAGAATTCCATTTCTACCTCTTCATTGCAACTGTTAACTTCTTTAATGGCAACAAGGAGAGTGAGGCATACAAATTTTTCATCCCAATATCGTGCTGTCACAATTTGGCTTAGTAAAGAATATCATTGCAAGATCAATATCATTATTAGAAGGATGGTGAGAGACAAATCTATATAGATATAAAGTGTGGGCAATATCGTCACACTGCAACTTTAGTTCTACCACTTCTGAACTCTGTCATGAGGTAGCTACTGAGTACCTCTGATCCTCAATTTCCACGTCTGCCAAATGCAAATAATAACAGCAACTATGCCTGGGATTTTAAGATGATTAATTAAATAAAAACAGGCATTATACACTGAATACCTAATAAATGTTTATAGATGTGAAAGTAAGGGACAAGCAATGCTGTTGGGCTATTATGTTATTATAAGAATGATTGTCAAAAAAGTTATAGAATAGAGGATTCGAACAAATGTTCATTGTTTAAAAATGAACACATATGGTTTCACAACATATACCTTGGACTTGAAAAGGAGCAAACATCGTATTGAGAAATTCTGCAAAGACTAAGAGATACTTCATAGAAACATGTAGTTGCCAAAAGAAGTAGCAACTTCATCATGGTGTTATCAAAACAGAGAGAACATTTGAGCCTATGCATTATTCATATTTTTCTCAGTCTGAACTAAGAATGAAATGTGGTAGAATGGAGAAGCATGTAACAGATTTTTTAACAGCTGGGAATAGGCTTCTATGGAGTTGATACACCATTGGCAAGTAAGAGCCCATGTAAACATCATAATTGTGTTCATTTTCTTGGTGAAGAGGTGACAGACTTGCCCCACTTTTAAGACTGCTTTGCATACTGCTCAAATTATTTTCCTTAGGAGAAAAAAGCACAGCATTCATTCAAATCAACTCAACAACTTTTTATTTTTTGCCTGTTTAATTGGCAGAAATTTACGCATGCTGCTATTGTGTTCTCTGAAGCCTCGTGCTCCATTTCTGCTAAGGATTAAAGTTCATATGTGGTCTATGTACAGTATTTTATATCTGTACATCTCTGCTGCTGATGTTGCTTATATGAGCACTGGCAGGACTGAAGACAGTGATTTCTCCATCCTTCTTTGCTCGGATGTTGTTTACAGCCCCTCGTGCAGTGAGCAGCTGAGCCCAGTCACCTCAAGAGCTTTGATCCACTTCTATGGTGCCTGTGTCCTATTTCTCTCTCAGAGCTTCTCCCACAGGCCAGTTCTCCTTCCCAGAATTTCAGGCACAGTGATCCCCAAACTAGTTTTGTATATTCCAGGATTGAGCAAATAAGTAAATATCTCGTGGACAATAAGAGCCAGGTTTCTCCTATCAGAGAATTCTAGATATGGAAAGGAGAAGGAAGGGATGGGGAAGACAGGGGGGGAGGAAGAAAGGGTCCTGCCATGTTGGACTGGTATTAAAGGTGTCAGTGCAAAATCATGGTAGTTTGTGTAAATATATTTGAATATATAAATAAACATAGATGTGTGGGGATACGTATCCATATGTGTGTGTATGTGGATATATGCATATGTATGCATGTGTTTTATTTCCCGCACTGCCCGCTGAAAGACTGGAAGCAATGAAAACCTGGCAGCAAGGGCAGTCCCTGCAATAGCTTACCAGCAATACCAGCAGTAGCTTATTGGTTACAAACCTTGATTGCTAGATACCATCCTCTTTTAAAAGGAACAAAGGCTTCTTTGGAGAAATGACTGATTCCAAGTCTGGGGCTCACAAAGAGAAATCTATTCTCTTGTTTTATAATTGACATTTTCTCGTGAGTGATATTCTACAGACAATTATGAATATTTGAATAAGGTTTGTATATTAGATTAGAAACCAGACTATGACCCATGAGCCAAGTCATCCTGCCATCTGCATTGAGAGCGACTTTATATTTAACATAGCCATGCCCTTTTACTGATATACTCCCTCTGGCTACTTTTGAACTACGACAGTAGAATTGAGTACTTTCAACAAAGACAATGTGGTCTGCAAAGCCTAAAACAATTACCACCTGACCCTTAATAGAATGTTTGATACCCCCAGGATTAGAAAATGGTATTGAATCAATGTTAAGTTCCTAATTTGGTAATTGTACTGTGATGATATGAAGTAATTTTTTTTATTTTTATGAAATACACACTGAAATTTTATTGGGGGTGAGTGGCTTTTGTAAAGGAGTATCTTATCTGTGAATTACTCAACAGTTCAGGAAAATATGTCCCTGTATAGAAATATATAAATACCTACAAATGGATGGATGGTTGGAGAGGTAGACAGATATGCAAGTGATGGAAAAAGAGGGATGAGCAAGCATCTGTAGTAAAAGCAGTACTTAAATGTTAATATCTGGGGAATCTGGATCAGGGTTACCTGGGAATGTTTTGTACTTTTTTCCAGGTTTTTCACAGTTCTAAAACTATGTAAAAGTATTAATAAGGGAAAGTGAAGTGCAAAGCACTTAGTTGACATCTTGCTCTATTCTATGTTTTTTTTCCAAATTCTCTTACTTTTTGAGTCTCTTTTGATCCCTGTTTCTTAGACTTCTCCTTAAATCATTTTGTAATTCTGATGTCAAAAGAGGCCAACTTGTTTGTAGACAATTAATAAAGTTTCAAGTGTTCTGTCTCAGGTCCTGCAGAAAATCTAACATTGCCCATAAGGTTTCCTCAAGTTCTAACCTATGGTAGGAGGGGAAGGATTATTTTTATTTTGCCTTCTAACACCAAGTATCTTCAGTGGTCGAATTCTTATTTCACTGTATCACATACTCTTCCTGTGACTGTATTCTACTCCTTGCCAACCCATGTATGGAACTCAACCTCTTTTCCAGGACATATTAGTCATGCATACACACGGTGCCAAATAAGAAAATGTAAAATGAAAATGACACACCTCTTCACAAAGTTTTCCTGCTATCCCACTATGAACTGTTAGAAATAGCTTACTGCTTACATTTCTCCAAGTTGTCTGCCCGCCTCTTTCCTGGAATCTTTCCTCCCTCAAGATCAATCCCTCCAGTATCATTTTAAAATACCATTAAATTCTACATTCTCAGGTGTAGACTCATAAATGGATTTTCTAAAACTCATTCATGTTTCTGCTAATAAAAGTATCTTGGTTCTAGAGTGTCAGGTGTCAGCATAAAATTACAGGAATCTATTATTTTTATTCTTAATAGAAAAGAGCTATATGACATTTACTGGGTTGTAAACAAATGTTTACTACACATCTTGAAATACCAGACAATGAAGTTAGCAGTGGAGCCATCTTTGCCTACTAGAGATACACATAGCAGAAGAGCCTGGAATCTGCACTAAGACTGCCTGAATTTGAATTTTCACTCCACTGGCAAGTGAGTGATGGGACAAGCTACCTGAATGTTCTGTGCCTTTCTTTCTCCTCCTCTGTTCAAAGAGAATTACAATGGTACCTCTGCATAGTCATTCATATATACGACCATTACCACAATTTCAAGATGAAAAAGCTGGAGATATATGGCATAGTATGTCTCCAAGTTTTTTTATCATAAAATACCATATGATCTCACCTGTAAGTGAAACCTAACCAATAAGACAAACAAGCAAGTAAACTATAACCAGAAACATTGAAATAAAAAACAAACTGACAGTAATCAGAGCGGAAAGGGTAAGGGGTTAATGGAAAAAAAGCAGAGGACTGTCAAGGAACATGCATAAGGGACGCAAGGACAAAGCCAAAGGGGGTGGGATCAAGGGCAGGAGGTGGGGATGGGTGGGGCTGGGAGGCCTGGTGGTGGGGAAATGAAGACAACTGTACTTGAACAACAATGAAAATTTATGTAAATAAATAAGTACATGTTATAAAAAAACTGGAGACCAACAAAAAGCCCATTGTTAAGTAACTAGTTAACTAAATAATACTCCATGGAAATTATATATTATACAGTCATATAAATGACATGGATTTTTTAATTTGATGATTTGAAAAGAGATTAAGTACTTACACACACTTGTATGTACATATATATTATTTACTTATTATTTTATTATTTTATTTTATTTTTTTGCCAGGGGACAGTGCAAACACAGTCCGCTATCACCACAAATTATGCAGTTGAGTTTCCCACATTTGTGGAAATCACAGGGGTCAGGATATCTGGGGTTCAGTGGATAAGCCTCACCCTGGGAAAACCACCTTTGTGATCATGGTATCTCCCCTGCCAGGAAAGTACATATATTAAGTTATTTAGTATGTACATACATACAGGTGGGAAAAAAGGAGATTTACAGTTATAAGTATGCAAAACACAGTTTATTTTTTAATTATTATTTACAAATTACTGTATTATTTTCCATATGAACAACTGTAAACATACTTTTCCCTCACCTTGCCTATATTTAGTATCGGAAGAATCCCAAATACTTGATTACTTAACGTTAAGACTGGGAAGAGAGTCTCCCACTTTTCATTTTGTATTTTTTCATACTGTTTGAGTTTTCTAACCACATAATATGGTATTATTGGTTAAGTGAGTAAGGGATATATTGGGAGTAAAATTTGGGATATTTAAAAATTTTCTTTGTAGTTTGTTATATAATAAAATATCCAATATGTGTTCTAGTTATATACTATGAAAGAGAATATATAATTACTAGCACTAATGCTAGGGATTAGCTATAAATTGAAAAACGTCCTTGTGAGATTTTGACATGTATATGAATGAAATAAAATACAATTATATCAACAAAAACAAACAAAATTTAAAAATGCATATGCATGCAGACAGCAAATTATTGTACATAGTTCTTGGTATAGAATAAATGTTCTATGTGTTTTAAATCTTTTGCTATTTTTGTTGTTATTGTTGCTCCTTAATATCGAAAATGTATGCTGCAGCATACATTACTTTTTTGAATAGGGGTAAGATAGGACAAAATGTTTGTAGTATGTGGGAAAATAACCTCATTTAACATGGTAAAGATTTAAAAAAAAAGTGACCTTTAAAATGTTTTTGAATAGAATTCCAGAAGATCACTGCTCAAGAAAGAAAGGAAAGCCATGTTTGACTTCTCCTCCTCTATTGATAAAAATATCATTTCTGCCTTGAGAGCTTTGAAAAAATTCTGTGCCCTGAAAACAGAGACAACTGAGTCTGAATACTTTGAGAAGAGACTGACTTTTATTTCTCTTCCACTCAGGGTGTAAAGTCTGCAGCAACAACTTTCTTAACAAAACTAAGCTTTCTTTTTGGTACCATGTCAAGATTACTGTGAAAGAAATCAGTAATCAACATGGGCAAGACTATATGTAGGATTATAAAGTGGACATTCCTCCAGGAGATGAACTGGAAATTCAGCTCCGTTCCAGAATTAAGTTCCTTTGTATGAAACAGACTGTGCAGTAGCAGGTGTGTATACTAATAGAATGGTTTTGGTTTTAATTAGCAGACTTTCCCTGCAAAATAATTACACATACTGTTTACTTAACCTTTTTTTAAAGGGAAATTAATGTTTTTTGTAATCTCTTTTCTTCCCAGACTATACTTTAAGGTATTTAAAACAGTTGTTTTCATTATGAAAGGAATAGAAATTAGGGATGTTGCTTATAGCAGATTTGTTTTCTACAAAATGTTCCAAGCAGAGATTCAAATAAATATACTCACAGCCTTACAGGTAGCATTCATTTAAAATTTACAAGATTTACCGTAGCTTTTATTATAAAGAACTGAGCCTTAAAGTCTACAACAGAAAAAAATGTCTGAAAATGTCCATAAATGAATACTTCCCAAAGGAAACTTCCACAGCTGCATGAAGTGTCATGGGGACGCACGGAAGAGTGAGGGGCCCCGTGTCCCTAGCATGCACAGCTGAAAGTTGGGCTGAGGAACTAACTGCTTTTTGTACTAACAACAAAATAGTTAATAGAATTCAGACTTCTCACATGGTAACATCCAGAATGGAACTACTTTTTGAAAAGATTCTTGACAATTTAGTGGGGTGTTCCTTTGAACTCAAGATCTTATCTGTATTTGTCAAGTTCATAGAGACTTTTGCTCCAGGGCAGAATCGACTTAACTTCTGGAAAAGGGTTTAAGGGGGTTGTGTTTCTGAAAGAGGCTGTGTGTTAGAAAATCAACTGGATCTTTCTAAAGACAGTCTAAAAAGGTCTACAGTTCCAAGCCTACACTACCTCACTGTAACATGCTCAGCTTAACCTCAGAGCATCCTGTATTATATGGCTTCTGATATTTATCTTCTATGATGGAATAGTGAAATCACAGAAGCAGTCAATATACTCATACTACAACACAGCAGTCATTGGGAAAGGAAAGAGAATGCTTAATTAGATTTAATTAGGAAACTGAATAGATTATCTATGTCGTATGCTTCCATCAATTAATTGTATATATTCTTAGGATATGTAGTTGTTCAATAGTAGAGAAAAGTTTGGTAATAACAATATGTCATTGATTTTGTTTTGATAAAAATAATACTAGGAAAACCCTGCCAGACTGTTCAAAAAGGCACAAAGTGTGACTCACCATTGAGAGGAAATGTCATAGTTGGCTCAATCATGGTGTCTTTCTTTTTTTTTTTTAAATGGCCCATGACCTGTCAAAATTAGATATTCAAAGGCCATAGCATCATGACCATCAAATAAATGTTGAGTGGGAACACAGTTTAAATGCATGCGCTAACCCAGCAATCAGCAGTGTCTACACTTCATAGACTGACCACCTTCTAAGGAAGAGGCTACTTTTCTCTTCTCAAGAGATGAACTGAGAGTATATCTTAAAAGGAAGTTATTGTGCATAGACAAGCCACAAGAATAGATTTTACAACTGTGATTGAGTGTTTTCTTCAGTTGGCTTTCCTGTATTGTGCAGTCACAAATACTCTTTATGATCAAACATAAAATTATTTTTTCACAGTTTAGAATCAATTATAATTGAAGCAAAAGCGTAAAATAAAAATTTGTAAGGGTCTTGGGCAGCTGCTTCTTTACCTTTGTGTGATAGAGATGATATACTCATTTGATTAAAAACTGCTACTATAACTGCTGTTACTAAAATAGACTGAACTCTAGCAATGCATTCCATTGCAGAGATTCACTTTCATTCTCACTGAGTAAAGGAGCCCTTCATTCTCCCACTGATACATGGTCATTGGTTAAATGTATCCACTGGTTAAATGTATCTAATGTATTTAATAGGTGAAACTCTAAAAGATGTGCAAAACTGATACCAGATTTTCAATCTATGTCACTGGGTCTCACATGCATGCAAGAAATTACCTGGTACAACTTTTCACTTCTAACAATACTCTCGGGGTTTTTTTTTGGAGTACTTTATAAATAAAAATAATGAATGGAATGAATACCAAAGTGATATGTTGTAGATTCAAATTTTTGGAACAATATTTGAAAATATAAGCAATTGGAATGATTAAGACATTTGATAAAGAGACTGCACTATGTTATGAAGACAACAATCAAGGAGGATCAGGAGAACTGAGCTCCGGTGTTAGCATGATCTTCATGAATCGCGTGGGTCCCAATTTAATGGTTTAAATCAAAAGGAAGAAAAAGAAAGAGAAAAAAATAAAAAGAACATTTGCTCGTAATTATGGTCTTTGTGCACTGCATGCAAAGATCAGAATTTTTAAAGTTTCACCATCTCATTTTATGGAAGGCCTTTGCCCAAGGAGAGTAAGGATAGAATTAAGCCATCAGTCACTTAACCAGAGGATCTACCCTTACTTGTGTCTTCAATAATGTATTAGATGGAGAGTATGGACCATGAATTCATCACTTTGCCTCCTTTATATGCGACATAGTAGGCAGTCAAAAAAGTTTCATGTAATTTATATGAAAACCTCAGCTAAATCTATAATACATATTTAAATGTAAATTTCCTTTTACATTTAACTATCACAGATAATATATAGATATATGTATAAATATAAATTGTGTGGCATTAGAATTCTAGAAAGAAGAAATAATATTGAACTGAGTCTTCATGAGAATAATAAATTGAGAATGTGAAAATTAACTAGTGGATCTAGACTGTGGGTAGCCAACCTTGATAATTAAAGCTGAAATTTAAGATTAATATGTGCCTTTTCTGTAGACGTGCTGCAACATATCTGGAAACTATGCTTTATCTTGTCAATAATGAAGTGTCAAGACTCAGGTATTTGCTGGTACATAATAATCACTGAATATATTTGAGGCATAACCAAAATCTTAGCATTAAAACAAGTTCAGAAAAATATTTAGAGTGATATTTGACTCAGTTAATGCACATGTAACCCACGGGGTTATGCTAGATTTTAGCTTAATTAAATACAGTCTTGCTGTGCTCTATTCTCACAAGAAATCATGAAAAAAGAGTTATGTATATTTTATCATAATATCATTTCTATTGTTGTTTCAGCTGCAAAAACTAAGCTGGATTACCTTAAGTAGAACAGTTAATTGGTTTCAGACTCCCTGGTCAGTATATTTATTATAGATACAAACAGTTTCTTTAGAAGATAAAAAGGAAAACTTTTGAGAGAAACTATAATTAAAACAGATAGCCAGGCAAAGAAGCTAAGAAAAATATAAATTGAACAGTAATTACACAACAAAATATAACTGATCTGGTTTTTGTTTAAAAATAGTTTTTCTTTTTATGTAGGGATTTCTAGAAATGTATGGAAATTATTTTTTAAAAACTATCAATTCCATGGAATCATTAAACTGTGTTGTCTCTACAAGTTTTGTCATTCTGTTTCTGGAGTAACAAAATCAACTACTTTTCTACTTTTTAGAGTAATAAAAACAAGCAAAATTAATCTGAATTGTTCATTAAACATTGCATGTATGAAACACATTACATATGTCTCAGAAGATGCACAGACAATTGAGTTTTAGGAAAATACAGGCTAGTATATTTATTAGAAAAATCAAAATCAAAATATATTAGAAAATGAGTACTGTAAAGTCCAAATCTGCCAATAACTACTATATTTATATATATGCTGGCTACATATTATGTACAACATATGATATAGTTATCTGAGTTTTGATACATGTGATAAACTACTTTTTTTCCTTCAAAGTTAGAAATGTACACCAATATGCAAATGTTTACATATCCTCTCTTGCACCTGGGGTACTGATAGAATCATATTTCAAATAAATGATCTTCCAGTCTACTCCCATTATACTGAGGTTTAGATAAGAAATTAAAAGGGGAGAGAATCTTTCTTTCTTTTTTATACAACAGGAAATTAAAAGTTCTCAAAGGTTTGGTTTTGTCTCACTTTTCTAGAAGAGGAGGAATGTATTGGTTTATTTTATTTGCCCTCTTTTGGTTATCATTTTAGCATGATGAAGGAAAGGGAATGAAGTAAATAATGAACATATATAAAGGGAAGATACATAATATAAAAGATAAGTTAGTATCTGTATAACCATTCTCTCTATATCCATTATTTTATGCAATCTCCAAAGTATCTTGAGCTGGGGTTGGGTCAGATGATACTGATTTAATTGTACTAATGAAATCAGAGTGGTTGCGTGGGGTTGGTGAAAGGCACTAGACATTACTGGAGCACAGGGACCTAAATTCTCATAAGTTTTGTCATTCTTTCCAGCATGTAACAAAGCTGGAAGCAGGTGGAAAAGCCAAGCAGTTATTAGTAACAGATATCAACAGTTATCAAAGAGAGAACAAATTTACAACCACTTCTCCAGCAGGTACTTTCACAATGGAAACTGAGGTAAATCCAGATGACACAATTCATTTGACCATTTTCCATATTTACACAATTGAGTTCTTACTCCATATGTGCCTATGTAGCTGTCTTTTTTGTTTATCATATTAGAGATCTACATATAGATATAGAAATACATCTAATAAATAGCTATTTTTCAATGCCATTCTTTATTTTTGCATACAATTCCCCACAAAATACATTATAGCATTTTAATTATATAAACTTTGTTTTTATAGTGTTTTTCATTATAAATAAGGCTGTAGTGTTCAATCTTGTAAAATAAACATCTGAGGGCCTCTATGGTTAATTTCATTTTTTATTCATTTTTTTATTGTTGTTCGAATACCAGAGGAGTGGGGGAAAATAATTTCTTAAGATTATTTCCTAAGAGTAGAATTACCAGGTCAAAGTCTGACCTTATAAAGGCTTGTGATGCATAATGCAAAAACTTAGCATTTGAAATAAGGCTTATTGATCTCTGTTTCCCCAAAATCTAATATGTGACATATTTTATAAAGTTTTAACTATCAGTGGGTTTTATTTGCCTTATTTTTGTTTTTTTATTCTTTATTTTGTGAACTATCTGTTCACATTCTGATCCAATATTCTATTATACATTGTTAATTTCCATTTTATACCACATTTTAGGTACCTTTAACAATTTTTGTTTTATGTGTTAAAAATATAACCGGTTTCTTTAAGACATTACTCTTCTGCCTGATAAAACTAATATGGTGATAAACACATAACAAAAGTAAACCAATTACATGAAGGTTTTTGGATAGTATGTTTCAAATGCTACTATGTGTGTCTAATGGATGAAGGGCATCAGAGTACAATGTCATATCCCTCATTCATAACTCATTGTCTCAGTGAATATCAGAGGTAGAAAGGTATTACAAGTCGAGAGTTTAGAGTATGATAGACTATTTGATGAACTATCTTGTTTACTGATAGAAACAATGCAATATTTGTCCTAGACTATACTGAGAAATGTGATTTCTGCTTCACAATTACATATATGATTTATCTTTTCCAGTTTACATCTTAGAGTCCTTATATCATCTGTCATCTTTTCTGTAGTTTCATGTTTTTTTCATCCATGTGAAATTTGGAGACATCGTGAGGTTTTAGATGTGGAGAAGGGGTGAGAATAAAGTAGATAATAAATTTATAAGAGAACATGAGAAAAAACTTCCTGTTCAACTAGAAAGGGTTTACACATTAACAGACACATTTTATAATGTAATCAAATTAAGTAATCTTAGTAAAAAATCTTTGATTTTCATGGGTTTTGTACATACCTAGAGTAATGCAGATATAAATCTAAGCTTAATTATTATCTGACTAAAACAAAAGCTAAAATTAAACCCCAACAAAATAGAACTTAGGCTTTCAATTTATTCATCAAGCAAGTTATATCTACTCAATAACCAATAAAAAGTTTCATGGATATTTATCATTAATATTGTCATAAAACCTTTTCTCTAAGACATTCTCTACTGTGTTTGGTATGTAGATCTGTGTGTGTGTACATGGACATGGGCACGTACCTTCATGCCCCTCCACTGGCACGGTGAGGTTCTGTTTGGATGGCCGTGTTCTGTGTGAGCAGGCATCAGGGTACAGAGTGGAGAGTGTAGCTGAGAAGGACGCCTGCGTTCACTGTAGAATGTCAGCCTGGATCTACGATATGCTTCCACTGGTTGGTTCAAAATCCATATTCATGGCAGGAAATAAATCTAGGAACAATTTTGGAAATAAATGTCACTGAATTTAAATGGACAGGCTTTGGTTTTGGAATACATGTTCCAGAAAATGCCAAATTAAGTGGACAATTATACTCAATAGCTTGGGGATGATTTCACAATTTAGGTAAAAGGGCTGAAGAAGCAACTTGCTTTTAAGAGAAAGCATCTCATGGGTCTTTAGTGCCTACATCAATGCCATAGTAACTCCAGAAAAAAAATATTTTAAAAGCTGACTTGAATAATTAGCATTCAGAATCCACTCCGCCTATTTCTCTCCTGTGTGGAAATAACAATGATATTAACATTTTCTATTAGTATACTTTTATATATCAGCCATTATTAAGTTTAATTCTCATTTCCTTCCTGAGCTATATCTGTCATATAATTCTACATAAACCCAATTCTACCCTATCTTCTAGTTATGCTATCACTTAGACTCTCAGGATTCAGAAGTTGGTGTTGAATGGGAAAGTGGTTAGATCCCGCAAGAAAAGTTTTGCCCTGGCTGGGAGCTTAACTGGCTAGAGCATTGTCTTGATATGCCAAGGTTATGGGTTTGATCTCTGGTGAGGGCACACACAAGAATCAACCAATAAATGCATGAATAAGTGGAATGACAAATTGATCTCTCTCTCTCTCTCTTTCTGTGTATGTGTTTCAAATCAATCAAAAACTTTACAAAGTTTCCATGTCATGAGAATATCACTGAGAATACAGAGCAGAATGATCAGATAAAGAGCAGAGATAACAGCAATCCTGTGTAGAGACCTTAGTCCTGACTCTTTCCTGGGATATACTATTCCCTGTAAATTTCTCCTGTTATTTGTTTGAACAGGCAGAACACAATTTGCTATGTGAACACTCTTCATATAAATGCTTTGTGCGGTTATTAGGTGGGGACATGAGAGAGAACAGGAGGAAATCAGCTTAAGGGATGGGTATGCACATGAATAAATATTGTGTTTAATTAAAATAGTATGGGGTGAGAGATAAATTAGCTAACAGATCATTTAAATAACTGAATAAATCTAAATTATACACACAGCAGGTTAAGGGGATTTACAAAGGTGGTTAAAGATTATTACAAATCAGACAGTTGGTGGTTTCTATTGTATATAGTTGAACCAAAATAAAATGCATTGCTATCAGATAAAAGAAAATAAGTCTTAAAATGTAAGCTGGAAGTGAGGTTCTGAGAAACTTGTTTTATAAAAACATCTCTAGGGAAATTTGAGGCTATTCTTGTTCTTGATCCATGTTTCTGTTAACTCTTAATATTTTAGATACAAATACTACCTTTGTGTGGTTTTTTGTGAGTAACATTTAAACTGCAGGTCATTAGGACTGGTTATATAATATCTCTATTTTAATGTCTCAAGAACATATAAAATATCCCCCATTCATTCGTTATTCAAATGTATTCATTTATTTATTATATACATAAAGTATATTATGGGAATGACAATGTGTTCTAAACATTTTAATTCATGAGAGTGAAAATTTTTATTTGTTTAAGTGATTTGCCTTTCTAAGAATTGTCTGTTTACCTGAATGGGATGTTAGGATGTTTTAAATAAATTGAAATAAAAACTTTTACATACAAGTTTTATAACTTTTCACATATTTGGCACATTAAGCCATTATCTGTAACCTGGTGCAAAGAAATTTTCCATCTGATATTTGCTTTGATAATTGTCATGATACTTATCATCTCACTTGTCTAAAATATCCATCACTGGTAGAACTTTCCATGTTTAAGATTTCCCCAAACAAAATCATTCTCCTGTTTTTCTTCTACTTTTTAATATGGTTACATTGTTTTATATACTATTTTACACTTATTTTTATCTATGTTATTAACAGTGAAGTTGACTTTATATTTTTTACTAACTGCCAATTTTTCTAACATCATTTATAGAAAAAACTAACTCTATAACCTCAGATTTTTAGGTTTATTTTAATATAAAAATATCAAAATTTTTACGTTCAATTTATCATCTTCGTGTTTCAAAAGCAATACATCTTGGCTTTCTATGAAACTTTACATGTAATTTCTACTGTCCTTTACACATTATTATTTTGATTTTAATATTAAAAATGAAATAGTACTTTTAACATATTTCTGTGTAAAACAGGATCGTAACATACTTACAGTTTGATAATCTGTTCTTTATGTTCAGACCAGAAAACTATGTGATAGAAATAAAAATATGAAAATATGAGAACATCTCTTTTCTTTGCTGTATAGATAGGCCGCTGTGCTTCTGACTGTGATAATTTACAGGTAACTAGATTTGCAAAAATATGGAAGCTAAGAACAGAAGAAAAGAACAGTGATAAATTGGGAGGCAGGGATCAGAGCGAGATAGGGCAGGAATTTTGCATATCAGAAAGAACTGAAAGAGCAGAAGTGTTAATGAAATGGCAAAATATTTTGAAAAATTTCTGCTCTGTTGTTTGTTACAATTCATGCCTTGCAGCCTCTTCAAAATTTTAATAAGAAGTGGAGGAAGTGGCTGACACAGTTCTGACTGAGGAGATAATTGAGGTGGCTGAATTGTTATATAACTCACAAAGTTAGTAGTTGAAATGTTGCATAAAAACCCATCATTTTAACATACTGTTCTCTTATCATGAGACATTCATTTATTTTCTCATTGTAAATAATAGGGCAATAAATGTTTTTATGAATAGTTTTTATCTTATTTAGGATTTCCCCCTTAGGATAAATGTCATATCTATAACCAAACAGTCAAAAAATAATACTTTTTCCAATTCTCACGGCATATTTCCAAACTACTCTCCAAAAGAATAATTACTATTTATAATACCAATAATTATATATGAAAATAAGAATTTCAGTATAAGCTAGTAAACAGATAGTATTGTTACTATTTTACATTTTTATTTAATATTGTTTATTTTGTTTATTTGTTTAATATTGTTTATTTTTCTTGTACCGTGTTTTCTTAATTTAAAATTTAGTTGTGAAATCGATTTTGTTGCTTTGATTCTAGTTGTATCTCTTCTTGTGTTTTGTGGTTTGGGGAAAACCACACCCAGTAACAGCTCAGGCTTTGTTCGGGTTGAACAGCTTACCTACCCAGAGGGAAAGAAAGAAATGGAGATTATAGTCAGAAATATATTGCATGTACTAGAAATTGTATGAAGAAGTAGAATTATAGCTCTCAAAAAGCGAAACAGAAAAATGAGGACAAATGATTCTAAAGTATACCTAGAATTTTTTGTTTTGTTTTTTGCATAGCATCTGTCTTTCCAGAATGATAGGGCTGTCTAAGTGTGTGTGAGTGGGTTTGCCCTTACTTTGTATTTCTCTCACAGAACATCAGAGGTCTGAATGAAATCCCACACCTCCGTCTAGGAGGAAATCCCAAGATTACCCATACCAGAACCTGCAAACTGGATACTTGTGTTAAAATGTGTTGTTTGGCTCTGCCCCACTTGGCTCAGTTGGTTGGGAGTGGTAACGTGAAAGTGAAGGGTCACTGCCTGTTCAATTCCCAGTCATGGCACAAGCCTGGGTTTCTGGTTCAGTCCCCATTTTGGGCATGTACGTACAATAGGCAGCCATTGATGTTTCTCTCACACATCAATGTTTCTCTCCCTCTCATTCTCCTTTCCTTCCCCTCTCTCTAAAAATAAATAAAATATTTTTAAAAAGAACATGTTGTTTGTTAGGTTTTCTTGCTTTTGTCATTGTCTATATCGATTTTATTAACATATACTTAGCAGCACATCTGTTCTTACATGAGCAACTTAAAACCTCTTTTTGGATGCCTTGTGATAACTTTTTCCCCAAGGGTGCACTGAAGGGCACTGCACCGTTATTCAGGTAATAGCTTTATGATGATTTAATGTTATGAAAATTTCATATTGTAACTGACTCTATGAACTATCTTATAAGTAATTATAGTCTCTTCATTCATGTGTTCATTTTTTTGCAAGAGTCCAGTTTTCAGCGTTATATTTCTTCTCATTTTGTTCTGTATAAGCAATTTGAATATTTACCAACATCTTTGGTGAACTTTGATAGACTTTCTCTGATATTTCCAAGACCACACAAGAGGCATCTATTTTTTTATGATTATCTCTATGCCTAAAATAGTCTTCATGTCTAGCAGTCAAATCAGCCACTTTTTATGCCATAATAAACTTCCTTTTTTTCAATTTTTCAAACATAAATCCATAGACAGATGGATGTGTAGCAATTTCACACTGCCCAACCTTTAATCAATTTATTCTGAGGGTAGTGATAGATGGATAATGAAATTTAAGGGTACTCTTTCTTTCCCCCAAGGAGTGGCCGATGAAATGATGACAGTTCTCAGAGGTAGAAAGCACTGATGATTTCTTCCAATCTGGTGAAATTTTCCTTGCACAGAGCTCAAATTTATTCTCTTCAGGGGAATTTTCCTATTACCTTCAGACTGTTAAACTGGGTTACAAACAAAGATATGTGATCCCATTAAAACACCACACATGTAAAATTTCATTTTGATATCAGTGTTTCAAGTGACACATGGGATCATTATATATAATTATTCCTTCCTACTGGGGAAAATGGTTTATTTCTACACATACTGTTTCAGATCACTGATTCTTGGCTCTGTACATTCAAACCATAGCCTAAGCCCAGAATTCTAATTCTGTCAACCACCTGCTCAGTGACTTGGGGCATGTCACTGAATGTCTTCATATTACATTAAAAAATGTAAATTTCCAGTCTGACAAATGATGACTCCACCATTTATTTGTCAGGTACCTCAGAGGTATCAAATGTCTCTGAACCTCTGCATCATCCTATTCCTGTTAAATGAAGATCAGGTTACTGTTAAATCAGTTAAGTGAAGAGACCATTGACTGAGGTGGGCCTAATGCCATGGCAGCCTAGGTAAGCAAAGCAAAACCAAAGCCTGTAAATGCTTCAAGGTTATGAAATTGAAACCTAAAGGACAATCAATCACAAACAACTAACTTGGCTTCAAGCTAGAGCCAATCAATAATCTTCTTACTTTGTTTCTGCCTTTTATCTAAAAACGTTTCTCTCCAAGCTCCTTTTCCTGGAGCATTCCTAACAACTTCCAGTTTAAGGCTGCCCACTTCTAATCGATTTTTGCTCAGATTAACACTCGAAATGTTCAATATGCCTCAGTTTACCTTTTAACAGTTTATATTCTGCACATTTGTCATTGTGGCATGTGAGTATAAGACACTGACACAAAATAGGTATGTAGTTGGAAACTTCTACAACATAACACACACACCTTAAAGCACAACATATTGTGTGAGAAAAGGTGAGTCATTGTGCAGGGGCAAGCTGTGGTGATGTTTTTGGAAAGTGTCTTAAAGTGCTTAAAACTCAAATGTGTCATCCTTAACCCTGTAAGACTGACTTTCAATAAAATGTAATTATTGTGCATTGTAATTTAGTCCAGTTTCTCTGTTTGAAAAATAAATTCTTGCTATTTTCAACATTAATATCAGAAGGTAATCTGAAATCATTATATCTAAACTGTAATCAAGGAAGCTGAATCCTCTTGATCTCTTCTGATATTACCAGGAATGATGTCACTGTCAGTGCTAATGACAGATTGGATTGTCTCACTTCTGCGAACAATGTTTCTTACTTTAATTCCTTCTTTCATGCTCTAGTTTGTGATTCTATTGGATGAAAATAGATACTATGAGCACATTGAGTTGAGCACAGGTGAATCTGATTTCTTTGTATGCATTTATTTCTAAAAGCAGATAACCAACCATTTAAACCTTAAATTAGCAACAATCACTGCTGGATATATTGAAGTATTTCTATCACTTAAAAATCATATTTTAGCAAAGGCACTGCTGAATTTGTTTTTATAGTCAGCATTCTTTTCTGGGGAAACTATCATGCATTTAACATGTTTGTCACACATTGTATGCTTTAAAATTATTAACCAAAACTTTCAAAAGCATAATGTGCTTTACCTGATACCAAATCAAAAACCCAAAAAACCAAATCATAGAAATGTTTGAAGTCCTCAAATTAAATGAACTTTTTGAAATAAATTGGAAAAACATATAGATTAATGTTTTAATGATGACTATTACAGATATTTATTATGGCAAAACTGAGAATTTTAATAATTCTAGGTTTTTTCTATTAATTATGCTATAATGAATCCAAAAGGCATAAAATGCTTTTTATACTATTGCTTGAAATTTATGTTGCATTATTGAAAGTCCACATTGCATATCTGCCATGCACATTCTTTTAAAATTTCTGTTAGCATAAAAATACTTAAATGAAGGGTTTTTTTTAGTTTCTTCTCACTTTATGTGTTTACTATTTTTTTTACATCAAGTTCACTCAGACAGCATCCAAGTTATGGTTATTTAAAGTAAAAGCAAATCCAAAATAAACTATAATGAGCATTTTAATAAAGCCATTGCGTTTGGTACAGAGCTATTCAATACAGTTGTGTTTAAAATATAATAGTACCTAAAATTTGAGAAGCATTTTTTAATTTGAATAGTACTATTAAAGACATTTGTATTCATTGTAAACAATCCTATGAAAGAGTCAAGGAAGAAATTATCATCTACAATTTAAGAAAGGCATTAAGTTACAGAAAAATAATGAGTGATTTACTCATAATTTTCATAAGTTCTATGTAGCTAATGAGTCCTGGGAGAAAAAGAGAAAATTTAGTCAGTACCCAAGAAAATTTTAAAGATCATTCATTGTTCAAGTACTAATCAATTTTTTTGATGACCCTAGAAGCTCTCTGCTTTTAATTACCTGTAGCACTTCATGTTGATTGAATTCAGTCTCAATGCATTGGTATCATTTGCTTTTTTAGAGGAGATATGATCTACTTTTATTTGTATTTCAAAATTTTGGAGCAGTAATGTAATGATTTTGATAGAGACTTTCAATAAATATTTGTTGTTTTTTACATTTCTTTATTATAGACTCATAAATTCAGCACTATCTCAAATATTTTGTACAAATGGGTAGTTTAAAACTATTTTGACTCCTTTGGAATTAAAATATATATTAATAATTTTTAAAATTTTAAGGGCTGAATGAATGTAAAATGCCCCCATATTAATAATGTAGTTTATACAAAATCCTGACATACAATCTGTTAAATTTAAAGTAGTTCCCCAGTAAAAATTACTAACAATTAAATTAATTCAGACCATAGCAGTGATTAAATGTCATTTACCTTACCTGAGTATCAAGAATTAAATAAGTTAGTAACTCAAAGATTTGAGGATCCAACTACTTCACCTAACAAAAACACTTCTAAGAATTTGTCCCGAATTATAGAGAATCTCAAAAAGAGTTTATAAAGCTTTTTAATTGTAGCATTTTTACAACAACAAAGCAAAACAAAAACCCTCCAATCAAGAGAAAAAAAAACCATGCATGAGAATAGGTGATTAGATATATAACTACATTTTAAACATAAATAATACAATTATAGGCAAATGGTCAAAATATATGATTTTATATCATTTCTATTTTTAAAAATTACGGTGTAAACATTAGAAAAACAAACTACATCAACTTACACACAGAACATTTCTCATTGATTTTATTTTTTTGGAGTTGAGATTATAGGATATTGTCAGTTCTGAAGTTATACAGTTCTTCAATGTGGGTTTTGTTTTAGTACATGTACTAGTCTTCTAGGGCGGCCACAATGAAGTACCACATGCATGTAAGCAACAGAAATATATTTTCCTACAATTATAGAGGCTAGAAATCTGAGATCAAGTGTTGGCAGAATCAATTTCTTCTTAGGACTCTCTTTTTGGCTTGTAGATGACTGTGTCCTCCCTTTGTTCTAACAAGGTTTTTCTTGTGTGTCCTAATCTCTTTTTCTTATGAGATCACCAGTCATATTGGATTAAGCCAACCCCAATGACTTCACTTTAACCTCCTTATCTCTTTAAAGATCTTTCTCCAAATAGTTAATTTCCACGATACTGTGTGTTAGAGCTTCAACATATAAATTTGGGGTGACGTAATTTAGCTCATAAGAGTATATAATACACTAGGGATTTTTTTAAAAGATAAAAATAAACACAAATATTTAAAAAGTGTGGTGTGGCCTGCATTGCTTCTTCTCATTATAGAACCCCAATTTCCTCACTTAAATTTTACTATTCAGCTATGATACTACATTTCCTATATTAGATGGTGGTTGTGTGACGCAATTCTAGACAATGGATTTTAAGTCAGATTGTTGGGAAGGACCACTGTACAGCTATTTAGTCTTGGACTTCACTGGTCTGACTACATTTGTATTTCCCCTTCTCCTTTGCCCTGAGAATTGTGTATGTGAGAGGTGGATTTCTAGCAGTTATTGTAATAAGAAAAGAATGGCAAGATATCCCCTGTGTTACTGTGGAGCCAGTATTACTTTTATTGTTGGCTCATGGACTTCTACATGGGGATAAATATGTAATACGTAGTCCGTTACTATTTGGGTTTTCTATTATATGAGTTGAAACAAATTCTTTTTAGTATGGAGAATTTAAGGAAGAAAACACCCAAAGTGGCATGAATTCCTTAAACAATGGTCAGTTAAACTCCAAAATCTGATGTGACCCACTTTATAACCTTACAGTCAACACCAGTAGTGGAAATTAAGATGTATTTAACATCCCCTGGCCTTTCAGAATTTTCACATGACGTATGTCTGTGCACTGTAGGGGTTCAGAACGAGCTGTCCCCAGGTGGGCATCAGTGCAGACTACATAGAGCTAAATGCACCTAAGACCCTAAGGGTTCAAGAAATCTTTCTGTCAGCTTAACTATATAGAAGAACCCACACTAAAGGTCTCGCCCATAATAAGAGTTATCACCAGAAGTGACTTTTTACCTAGCTAGATGCTGAGGCAACTAATAATTACTTAACATGTGCTCTCTCTGAAATTATCTTTGAAAGTCCCAAAGTGCCTTACCTTATCCCTAACTTGGAGTATCATTATAATTTAATTTTTCTTTCTGACTCTGGACTGTTCTTGTAAATGGGGTTCCCAAACATACGTTTGTAATTGTTTTGCCCTTTTTTCTTGCTAATCTGTGTCATGTCTATTCAGTTATTTGATCAGCTAAGCACCCAACATTTTTATAAAAATTTTACAGATTGATTTTTCATAACTGATTCCTGGAAAATAAAATTCCATCATATATTAGTTACATTGATTAATGGAGAAAATGGTTTTTCAAAGAACTGATGCTATCTCAATCTTTGTATCACAAGCATGATGACACTACCATCAATTATTGTTACCGGGTTAATCGTACTCTAACAAATCTCAGTCGGCATGCCATGTAAAAACAGACAAACTGTTGTTAAAGGACTGTCAGTGGATGTCTACTCAATAATTTTAGACAGTAGACAAACACAGTTTCATTAATATAAACTGTGCCACGAGTTTGTCTTTGTTTTGGAAGTACATGCAAGAGTTGAAAAGAATGCATGTGTATCAACCATCATTCTTCAACTTAATTATATTTAAAACATGTAGAAAAGTCATCATAAAGGTAAAATATAAAATTTTAAAAATATATAGTTACCAAACATCTATCATGTATTGGCCTACCTAAGTGGCATAAAAGAATTCAATCCAGCCTAATCCACTAGATTGCACTATTGGCTCTTGAGGCCAAAGTACTGAATAATAATGGAGGAGGGCTTTGTTTTCCCTGTCATGGTTCTCTACACACAATCTCCTCAGAAACTTTGTGGGAAGCAAAGATTGGTTAAGAGATTGAATTTGGTATCCTGGGGTTGATTGGCCAGAAAGCTATTGCCAAAGTTCATCAAATGTATGTTCACATTAGCATCTTATTTTAATATCCACATTATAGTTCATATATATTTTATTGTAAATCCATGTTCATTCATGTATACATTCTATTCTTTGCCTTCAGAATAATGGGTAGCCTGTTCTCAGAATATTTCATGTCAAGCTTCCTTGTTTTCCTCATCATTATCCCAATTCAAACATGTTCTTGGATAATGGTTCTTAGCCTAACATCCATGGGCCTGACTGCAAATACCAAATGGGACCAGGTATATAAATGTTATCTAATGTTTGTTAAATTTTATATATGTCTTTGTTAGTTAGGAGGAGGGAGAAGTAGAAACAAAATATTCTATCAAATGTTAAAAAGAGATTGCATTGCCCTATCTTGTGGTTTAAAATATATCGTCTTACAAACTGAATAGTAGTTATAGTAATAACAAGAGAGACAATATAATAATAATCATTACCATTTACTGAGGTTGTGTTCTGTGTGTTATACAGAGTCTCACTTGACTTTTATGTCAAACCAGAAAGTAGAGTTAATGATCCCTGCTTTAATGATGAAAATACTAAAGCTGAGAAATACTGATAAAATATTACATTAAATAGAGGTGGTGGCAAGATTATACTCAGAATGCCTGACTCGAGTGTCCATATTTAACACACCATACTACATTGATATCATGGGCAAAGTGACTTGTAAAAATGAGTGTACAGTCATTCAGGAAAGGTAACAGTAGCAAGTTTCACACCAGCATATATTATACTAAGATAAAATATTTCTAATTGAGCGTATCATTAATGGGGAGATAGTTTCTTGTTAGATCAGGGGACTCTTTTTTTTTACCTCCTTTTAATTTTATTACACACAGGAGTGGGCAAATGTTAGTGTGATTCTAGGTTAAATTAGTGTTTTCTTTTTTTATAGTTGGAAAAGTAATATAACTTTAAAGCAAAGTATTTTATTAAAAAGCATTGAAAATGTATATACTAAAGTATGAGCTTCTGATTGTCTTGTATCTTAAAGTTCATGCCAGAAGTTCAACATTACTGAACACAATTCTCTCACTGGTAATGTATGGAGTTCAGTGGGCCAAGAGTCACAAGAGCTGGAATCCATTTCAGCGTCTGCAGCATACTGTATGATATTGTAAATGTCAACACAACTTCAGGCCTCATCAACATCAAGCTTAAGGAATGACAGCATTGCTTTTGTGTCTCTTCTCCCCAATATGAGATAATTTTATTCAATTTTATGGTCCCTGCTGCCAACGTCTGATGAAATTAAGGGCATTGCTTAACTTGTATTCTATGCTGTGTGTATCTTATCATTCAATGCAGCATCGGACTTCAAAAGAATTCAGTGTTTGCTGTTTCTTGTGTTGAACAGAAGCTTACATTAAATGTGTATCATTTTCCTCTTAAAATATCTTAATTTCCTTATCAACTGTAATAATGTGCATGCAGAAGCACTTCTCATATTTAGCCTGATAAATACCTTCCAGAGTTAACACTGCCTGGCCTTCCAATTTTTCTTTGTCAAGGATCAGCTTATCATGTAATGGATGTGTTAAATGATTAAAAGTTTTAATATGATTTCCTGGATGAATTGTGAAACTTAGTTTATTAACAATCTCTTTACAATCCAAAAAATATATAGCAAAGTATTCCCTTAAACCTGTACTGAGGATGCAAAATATTGCATATAAATTTGAACACTTTAACAGAGAAACCACTTTATCAAAGGCAAAATAAAATAGTATACTATTTTATTTCAGTGCTTAAATTTGGAAATATTTTTTCAATTACTGTTAACAATAATTTATAACAGATTATAACCTTATTCTCAAATAGCAGAAAGAAACTTATGGATTTTTAGAAACATTGCAATATGTTCAGCAGTCCTTCAGAGGATAAGAATTAATTTGATGAAAAACAGTAGGAGCTGAAAACCTAGCCTTTTACTCTCATTTGTAAACTAGGTTTTGTGGTTGACAAAAGCTAGCAGTTTTTAAAACCTGTGTATGCATAAATAGATGGTTTCTTATATTTATCTATCTGCTCTCAAATTCCATCCAGTTATGTAATATATACTGATTACTTTTTCACAGTGCTATGGTTGAACTATATGGAATGCTCTATGGCATATTCTGGGAAAGATAATGATCCCTGAATTGGTTAAGAAACTAATGATTTTTAATATCATAAAGTAGAAGAGAAAAAAGAAATACAAAATAGCACTTAAATCAATGAATTCCGGGTATATGTTAACTGTTTCTGTAGGTGAATATATGGCTTTTTCTGCTTCTAAAAATTATTTTAGAAAACAAACACAGAAGTAAACAGTAAGAGAAAATTCCCTACTTGAGAAGCATTTATTAAGGACCTCTTGTCAAAGCCGTGCAGACAGTCCTTTGACTAAACAGTCAACAACTTCAGCATTAACAGTCTATCTGCCATAGAGAGAGAAGAACCTCCATTTATGACATGATTCTTCAGATCCCCCAAATACTCTGTTCTACATGCTTAAAATACTGAGCTATAATTTTGTATATTCATTTTTGAAATATCTCATGTCACCCTTATAAAGAGCAAGAGTACCCAGCTAGGGTTGTAACTAATCAGGGCAGGACATGAAACTGCACTGGGAAAAGGAGTTTGTCATTTAAAATGAAGGTCAAGACAAGGTCTGGTTAAGGGCAACTAAATTATAAAAGGAAGCATGATCATAAAGATAAATGAGTTGTCTTTGATTAGAGCATCTAATCAACTAGAGATTTGAGACCGTTAAGGTATCACTTTTATCAATCACAAAAGGGAGAAAATTAGTAGAGAAAAAGGATATTGACATATGCATGGCCAAATTTCCAGTGCATTTTTACCAAGTCACTCATTTTGGATGAGAGTGCACCTTATGTATGAGATATTAGTGAGCATTTAGAGCCATTCAACTAGGTATAGAGACTTCCCTGAGACAATTTATCCCTGTGATATTTAAGTAAATTAATATCATTGGACTTGTACCTTCTTTAAAACAGATATTTCTCTACCAACATGGACATACTCTAAACACTATATATAATCTTGGTTTGGAAATTAAATAAAATTTAAAATCTGAATTAGTTAAAGAAAATAAATATAAATCAATAAAAAGTAAACAAATTATTGATGTGTTTGGTAGAAAAATTCCACCAATGTACATAAACATACAATGTATGTAATTAATTTTTATTAATTTATGTTCTGAACATTTATAATGGTAGATCAGACAGAGTGATTTTTTTTGGATTGCATAGAACATGTATATTTGGTGTTATTATTGATATTAGTTTAAGTTCATAATCTTGCTACTAGTTATCTATTTGTTCCACCTGTTTTTTTGATGCCTTCTCCCCCATTATTCAAAACTTCTTGGGTAAATTAGAGTGAATTATTTTAAATCAAATATCAACTGTTCCTTCATGGCTAATATTTTCAGGGACAATTTCTCTCATGAACCTGTTATTTTTTTTAATGGGATAATTTTAGCTACAGTTTGATGAATGATTGAATAGATGTAAACATTTAGATCAGTGGTCCTTGGTCAGAGATGATTTAGCCCTCCAGGAAATATTTGGTAATGTCTGGAGATGTTTCTGATGTCCACAAGTCAGAGAGGAAGGCTACTGGTATCCAGTGAGTGGAAAGCAGGAATTCTGCTAAATATCCTAGAATGCACTGAATAGCCCTGCATAATAATATATATTATTCATATATGTATATAAACATATATATTAACATGATATGTATATATGTAATACTCTGTGTGTGTGTGTGTCAGACCTGAATGTCCACAGTACCAGACTATGGGAAACCCTGATTCAGATGGTTTCTGAAACTTCTTAAGTCCTAGACAATTGTTTCATTGAAATATTATGCAATAATTAAATGTGTTATAAAGTTGTTCAGCAGGTGTTTTTCTAAGGGAAATATTTTGTATGTGGCTGTCTGGGTCTAAAGGAAAAACATTCAGATTATGGGGATCTAGAACAAATACTAAAATAGATGAATAAGTTGCTCTGATGTTTGCTAAATGTCCAGGGTATTGAAATTTTCAGTCTGGGAATTACCTGAAGGAGTGTGTGGGGGGGTGTTGGGTAGAGAGGGGGAAAAAATTGGAACAACTGCAATAGCATAACCAATAAAATATAATTTAAAAAAAGAAATTTTCAGTTTCAAGCCCAAGTTTCATATAACCCTCCCCAGGCCCGCCACTTCTACCAAAGCCTTACTGGACCACAGGAGGGCCATGTAGATGATAACATCAATGTCCTTTAACAGGTTTGAGCAAAAAAACACTCTATGAGTTCAAGCTAAAATGTGTTTGATATTTTACTCTCTGGAACAAATTCATGTAAATATAAAGTGTCCTGAATTCTAATCCCTTGCTGAAAACAATTTTAAAAAATAACTACATTGTCCCTGGTTTCAATCTGCAATGAAACTTGGTTAAAAACTAAAATCCAGTCAATCTGTGTATGTGTTAAGTATCACTGGCTGCAGTACAGACAACACTCCATGAAGACTAGCAGAGTTGACAAGAGGTCTACAATGAGTCTGCCTGAATTTAAATCCTGGCTCAATCACACAGAAATTCTGTGAACTTTGTTAACATGTATACACTTGAAAAGGGATAGTTATATTTGTCCTAAATGCTAATGTAGCGTATTCACTTAACACAATGTTTAGCACCTAGTTAGCTCTTGGTAAATGTTATAGGAAGAGGGAAAGCTGAGTTCCTATCTGTGATAGAAACTGCATGGTTTAGGGACCAAGCACTGCTTCCCAGAGCCCATACTGTCACAGAAGAAGGTGCTGTGTCGTCACAATGGTGGTGCCAATTCTTTCTCTGAGCATTTGAGTTATTTTAAAACATTTTATGGAAATCCATGGATCTGATTAATTTTGTAGTCTCATCCATTTCCTGTTAGTAACTAAGATCCATAGGGAGCCTTACAGCACACCATGTCATAAAGGAGGAAGGAACACTGGGTGCCTTCAGAGACCTCTGCCAGGTCATTACCTTCATGTTCATTGTCTGGTCCAGACTTCAAGCTTTAGTTTATACAGAAAGACGCTGAGTTACCCCTTTTAAATCTGTTGCTCTCTGCCCACATCCATGTCAGTCCCAGGAGGACATGACTTACCCTGGTATAAATAAGTCCACTGGACAGCAAGTGGCAGAGAGGCTCTTTCCAAGGCTCAGTCCTCCACTTCTCTGTGCTCTGCTCAAGTGACAGCAGCACTGATAAACAGGCTAATACACGATAAACTCCTTTTTTCTTACATTTCTTTATCTAGATCTCTTTTTTTTAGTGACTTTTCTCTTCCTCTGGATTAGCCTGACAAAAAGAAGCTCATCATTCTTTTTTCTTTTTCTTTTGCACAGTCTTCCCCAAACTCCTTATTTCTCAGGACATCCTTTTCCCTTTTTGGAGCCTCAGAAATGAGAACTGCTCATTTTGTCAACATTCCCCCACCTCAAAAACTGTCTTTGTTCTGAATCTTTCTATTTCCCAGAAGGGCCTAGTTTTGGAAATAAAAACACTTTGGAAACATCATTATGGGGCCCAGGGATGAGAAGGTGCCCTTACATTCTTTTTTTGAGGTAAAATGCTTAGATTAGTAGGTCTGAAACCAGATTCGGTGTTAGTAAAGAGATATGAAATTAAGAACCAAGGGTCTAAAGTCACATACAGTTTAAGAAAAACAAATTAATTATTCAAAAATATATTTTTGTCTCACCAACCAATAATATGGTAAGATGAGACCCCAGAGTAGGAGTAAATAGAAAATATTTTTCTCAAAAACTAGTTATTTGCAAATAATTAAAGTACTTCTATATGTCACTTACATATGTGACAAACTGTACCTGCAAAATACAGCAAACACAGAAGTATTTTTTGCACAGATATTTTATATTATAAAGAAGAGTCAATACAGAAATAAATTTAATTCTCAGAATAAAGAATTATAAAAAAATTTTAAATAAAAATTGTATTATAAATAATGCTGCAACAAACATATGTGCAAACATCTTGTCAAATTAGTGTTTTCATATTTTTGGATAAATACCCAGAAGTGATTAGTTGGATCATATGGTAGTTATATGCTTAATTTTTTTAGGAAACCTTTTTCTGTTTACCATAGTAGCTACACCAATTCACTATCCTGCCGATACTGCACAAATGTTCATTTTTCTCACAATGAAATACTATTCAGCCATAAAAAGATAAAATATTGCTATTTGTAACAACATAGATGGAACTTGAGGGCCTCAGAAAAATTCATCAGATGGAAAAGGACAAAAATTGTATAATTTTACTAATATGTAGCATATAAAACAAAATGACAACCTAAAAAAATTAGACAAAACAAAAAGAAACTTGTAGATACAGACAACAGACAGGTGGTCCCCAGAAAGGAAGGCAGGTATGTGTCAGAGTGGGTAAAGGAGGTCAAGTATGTGGAGAAAGATTGAAACCAGACTTTTGGTGGTGAGCATGCTATACTGTATGCAGACACAGATTTATAATGTTATACTCCTGAAGCCATATAATGGCATAAACTATTATTTTGTTACTGCAATAAAAATTATGTGTAGCAAAGTATAAAATTCTTTTTTTATTTCTCTGCTTGCCACTCATTTCAAGGTAATATATTACACTTAAAGAAATCCAAACAAAGATCATTTTAATTTGATTTGCCTCCAGTGGCAGCAATATTTTGAGAGGAAAGCCAGATATAAATTTTTTGGAAGAGGATTTTACTTTCATATTTAGAGGCTACATATTGTATTGATGGCTTTAAAGGATATGTGACTGTAAAGGTTCCTAGTTAGAGGCGGATGTTCCCATTCGATCTTCCACTTTTCATTAGCTCGTGCTGAGTAGAGAAGACGGTGTCCAAGTAGGCGGAAGGTGAGCCCACTTGCTCTTGCCCGCAACTCAGATACTTGGCTGATCTTCTGAAAAGTAAACTGAACATTCGACAGAACCTTAGTTGATATGAAGTTTGAGCCAACGAGTACAGAAGACTCTTCTCAATGGGTGGGAAAGAGATTTTATAGGTTGAAGGGAAATACCCCATGCATGGCACCTGCAGATCGGAGAGCCTAGACAGCAATTGTAGCCTGGGGCTCTCTCCACTCTCGGGGCAGAGAACCCCCAGACCTGGGCTGGGAGTAACTTCTATATACAGAATTGGGGAGATCCAGGCTACACACTCACACAGGGAGCAGCACATGAACAGCTGCAGCAGCAGCACAGGCCTACCAGGAGAGTGCCATAGAGAAAGAGGGATTCCATCAGCTCTTGGGTTGGTGGAGGAGGCAGGCTGTGGCAACCTGTGACTGTGAGAGACTTTGGCTTTTTGGAGAGATGGTGTGTATGGAAAGCTGGACAGTGACTCAGTGGGAGTTCCCAGAGAGACTTTTTAAAAGGGGAAATGAGACCTGCTGGGCAAGGACCCTGTGCAAACTGCTCTGCCAGCAAGGGGAAAAGATTGAGGGTAAAGTTTGCTTCCATTGAATGCAGCTAGGCAGAGAGATCAGAAAGGTGCACATCGAGGGGATTTCTGGGTTCCAGCCCAGTCCGGTGCAGCAGGCATGATACATTCCAGGTAATAGAAAGCAAGGATCTGCAATCAAGGCTACTCACTCTATCCAGCAAGGTTCTCATTTAAAATGGAAGGTGAAATAAAGAGCTTACCAGACAAAAGAAGGCTAGAAAGAGTGTATCCCCATCAAACCAGCACTGCAAGAGGTGCTACCAGGATTGTTATAAAAAGAGGAAAAAAGAGAGAGAGGGAAGGAGAGAGAAACACAGGCATGGATAAAACTGCAATGAATAAGTATATATAAATAATCATGTTAAATATAAATAAATTAAATACTCCAATCAAAAGGCATAGGGTAGCTGAATAGAAAAAAAAACAAGACTAATACATATTGCGTCTACGAGAGACCCACCCCAGAGCAAAAGATCTACACAGGAGAAAGTGAAAGGATTAAAAAAATATTCCAAGCAACTTGTTAGGAAAAGAAAGGTGGAGTAGCAATACTTAAAACAGACAAAATAGACTTCAAAATAAAAGCCATAAAAAGGGATGAAGAAAGTCACTACACAATACTTTAAAAAATATTTTATATACTTATTTTTAGAGAGAGGGGAAGGGAAGGAGAAAGAGAGGGAGATAAACATCAATGTGGTTGCCTCTCACATGGCCTCCACTGAGGACCGGGCTGGCAACCCAGGCATATGCCCTGACTGGGAATCAAGCCAGCAACCCTTTTGGTTTGCAGCCCATGCTCAATCCACTGAGCTACACCAGCCAGGGTTCACTTTGTAATACTTAAGACAACAGTCCAACAGGAGGATGTAACAGTTGTAAACATTTATGCACCCAACATAGGAGCTCCATTAGTTTATACCTCATAGCAAACCAGTATTAAGTGTTTTTGTATAGACTCTAGTTAAATACACATCTTTAATTTTGTAAAAAAAATATTTAAAATGAATGAACAAATTAAAATATATATAAGGGAAAGATATGAAGTTGCCTATTAAATATAATAGATATCACAAATATAATTTGAAAGTTCAACATGTACTTGTTAAATCTAGTACAGAGCAGTTGATTTTTACATATGTGCATTTAGCAAGTGGTATATTCTGTTTACCATTATATTAATATTTCATTATGCAAAACTCTCTGTGCTATCCTAAAAATTGTATACAGATATAAAATTCCTCTAACCATTAAAATCTAATAAATTATGCAAATATCCTTTCTGACTTGATACTATGTATGACTCCCTCATACATGACTTTATTCCTGAAAGGAAGCACAGGGCATAAATCTAATAAGGCACTGGATTTAAGATATCAGACCAAGTCCTTGTAAAGATGTCTTTTCTTCCCAACTTGATGTATAGAGTAAACACAATTTATAGCAAAATCCAAGCATGTTATTTTGCAGATATCAACAAACTTGAGTCTAAACTTTATGTGGAAGTGCAAAATACCCAGAGCAGCCAACAAAATATTGAAGGTGCAGAGCAGAGTAGGAGCACTGACACTACCCAACTTTACGACTTAGTATGAAGCTACAGTAATCGAGACAGTGCGCTATTGGTAAGTGGATCAGAAGAAATGGATCAGTGGAATAGAGCGCCAGAAATGGGCTCAAACAAATGTAGTTAACTGGTCATTATCAAAAAAATGAAGGTAATTCAATGAAGTAAGTATACATAGCCTTTTCAACAAAAGGTGCTGAAACAACTGAACAGATCTTGTATCTTATGCAGGCGCATGCATGTGCACACATACACGCACACACACACACAAAATGGGCCATAGGCCTAAACATAAAATCCAAAACTGTAAAACCAGAAGATAACATAGTAGATAATCTAGTTAACCTTGGTTTGGCAATGATTTTGAGACATAACAGCAAAGATATGATTCATGAAAGAAAAATAAATGACTAAGTTAGACTTCCTTACAATGAAAAACATCTGCTCTGTGAAAATGGTACTAACACAGGTCAAAGATTGGGAGAAAATCTTTGCAAAACATGTGTCTGATAAAAGGCTGTCCAAAATACAACTCAACAAACAGGAAAAAAATGATTAAAATGGGCAAAAGATCGGAAGAAAACATATCACCAAAGATATAAAGATGGAAAATAAGCATATAAAAAGATACTCAATGTCATTTGTCATTAAAAAATTGGAAATTAAAATAAAAATGAGATAACAATGAGTACCTGTTGGAATGGCTAAAAGTCTAAACACTGACAACACCTAATGCTTAGGAGGACACAGAGCAACAAGAACTTGCATTTATTTCTGGTGGGGGTACAAAATGGTACAGCCACTTTTTAAGACAAGTTTTTTCTTGCAAAAATAAATAAATGTACTCTTACTATAAGATCCAGAAATCAAAGTCCTTGGTATTACTAGATTACATTGAAAACATACGTACACACACACACACACACACACACACTGACACAGAGTTTACAGCAGAATTATTCAGTTTCCAAAATCTGGAAGCACCCAAGATGTCCTTCAATATATGAATCAATAAAGAAGCTGATGTACATTTATACACTGGAATACTATCAACTACTAAAAAAACAATCTATCAAACCTTGGAAAACCATAGAAGAATCTTAATTGCATATGGCTAAGGAAAAAAGCTATCCTGAAAAGGCTATGTACTGTATTATTCTAATTATATGAACTTCTATAAAAGGTAAAATTGTGAAAACAGTGAGAAGGTCGGTGGTTGCCAGGGACTCAGGGAGAGGGAGGAAGGAAACAGAGGGGACTTTCAGGGCAGTGAAACTGTTCTGCATCGTAACGTGATGGTAGATAGAACTGTAAGCTCAAAGAGTAAACCCTAATGTAAATTATTGACTCTAGTTAATAATCAAATCAATATTTGTTTTGTTCTCATAACACAGATACCACACCAATGCAGTATGTTAATCACAGGGGGAACTATGTGAGGAGACAAAGGATGAATTTGGGAACTCTGTGTACTTCTGGTCAATTTTCTGTAAACCTAAAACTGTCCTTAAAATAAGCCTAGTAATTTTTAAAATTATATAAGCTTGTGCACAGTTAGCAGGCAAGAAAGAAGTCTGGATGTTGCCTTGACTTGAGGCTGGTGTTGATTTTTGCCCTGGTCAGCGAGGCTCAGCTGGTTGGAGCATCAGACCATAAACAAAGAGGTCATAGACTGGATTCCTGGTCAGGGCATATGCCTAGACTATGTGTCTTGTCTAGAATGGAGCACATGTACAGAGGCAACCAACTGATGTTTCTGTCCCACATCAATCTCTCTCTCTCTCCCCCTCTTCCTAACTCTCTATCTAAAATCGACAAGCATGTCTGTGGGTGAGTATTTAAAAAATGACAAAACAAAGCTGGTACTGGTGCTGATTTTAGGTGAAGTATTTGAAAACAGTTATCCAAGATAAACAAACCAATTTCCTGTCTTTTGAAAACAAAAACAGGCCAAAGAACTAAAGAATAGCTTATATCCTTAGAGATTTAATCAAAAAGATGTTCCATGTCTAAAAAATAAAGACACAATTGTTTTATTCTATAATAAAACCAAATGTCATTTGGATGTAATCATTTTTTATTCATCCACTAATTTATTTATTCTATTAATAAATAAAGGAGCTACTAAGTGCTAAAGAATGATACTGTGTAGTAGTCACTGAGTATGTTATGGTAAAGTAGATGCATATAATCTCTTCCATAGAGACATGTAATCACACAGTTACAACAGACTAATAAATATTCTGGAAAGGAAACAATTAAATGCTAAGAAAGATTCCAGGGATAAATAATGGAGAGGGGGCAGTTCAGAACTGGGTTGGGGGAAAAAGATATGGAGAAAAAACTAGTAGGTAGAATTGGCAAGGAGGAGAGAATAGGTACAGGGAGAAAAAAGTTTGAACTATAAAGCATATCTATAAGGGGGAACCCAAAAAACCTGAAATTATCTTCTGAAGAGTGGGACCCTTGTAGTATAGGCATCCCCCACAAAGTGAGTGTCCTAGGAACCCATCTGTATCAGTGTACCAGCTGGTGTTGTTGTGAGAGGCTGTGTTTGGCTTCAGTGAATTTTTTTGAAGACTCAACAAATTCTCCCATCTCGCAATGAGTGATTTACAAGTGCACCACCCACACTGTGCTGGGTGTTAAGCAATTTTTGACCAAAAATGGTCAAAAATTGGTCCCCTGCCCTACCCTCTCTATTCCCTCAATCTCACCCCAAGCAACTTTTTTTCTGTTGCTTGAGAAGACCCCTGCACATTTTTCTATCATAAATCTCTTTGTCAAAAGGATATTGAAGCTTAGTCTTCATTACAGAACTACTTGTCACAAGATCACACTTTTACTTTGAAATTAAAACAGACTAAATTGTACCAGATTCACTTCTGCTACAGTCAGTGGCAGAAGCTAGATTTATGATGCACTAGTTTCTCTTCTTTTTACAAGTTTTGTCACAGGAATCAGGTATTAGGATTCTATGCCCTAATATGTCCCCTGAAAGATAACAATAAACTCTATAACTTTGACCTTATTCCATGTTCTGTATTTTTATTGAATTGTCATTCACTTTACAAGGGAACAACAGAATCCAATGCAAGAGAGAAAAGGGCACAAAATAATGCCTTGTGTAACTGTTTAGTGGCTAAAAGCAGGCAGCCCAGGACCTTATTTCTCAGCCCTCTTGGTTTCCTCAGGCTGGCTTCTCACCCTTTAACCAGTCATTAAAATGGAAACAAGACAAAACGCTAAAATAATTCTTAAAAAATTAATGCCATCAGGAGATATAGTTATTTCTCTTGATTCACAGAATTTGTCAGCTAGATTATTTCATTTAACCTATGAGTGACATACAGTAGAGAATGAGTGATAATGCCTTCACAGTTCCCACACATTTGTGGGATCATCAGCTATTATTTAAAAAAATAGGTAGGGCTTATCACCATTGAAAATTTTTATTTTGTGCTTATTACATACCAGACACTAAGGATATAAAAAGTTCTACTTTACCAACATATTTGATATTACGCAGAGATGCTATTTGAAGATCAGAGCACAAACAAAATTGCTTTCCTCAGTGACAGGATTTCTACTGAAGATGTCAAATTACAGGTCCCCAAGATTTGCGAGAACATGCACTTTGCCCATATCACATGTGCAATCGACAGCCATCTGCTTCAGTTGTTTGGGGCATTTAACTGTTCATTGTTGGGCAAGTGGCCCCCATGAGATTCATCTCTGTCAACGTACACTCCACTGCCTCGTAACTGCTTTCTGTTAGTCCGTGCCTTATCATTCTAGAGTGAAAAGTATTTAGATAATACATTTGCATTCCAGGTGTGTGTAAGGCCAACATACACTGCAAAGGCCAATGTACACTGCACTGTACTCATTAAATTGTGAAAGAAAATATTGGCAATCTAGCCAATAACACATTATTAAAAGATGTGCTGAGAGGAAAAGTGATTTGAAAAGGAATTACTTTGAAATGCTTCTGCTTTGAAAACTGGCTCAAAAAGGAATAAAAAATGGTAATAAAACTCCTAGGAAGTTTTAAGTGGCATTGTTCCCTCTAACAAAAGGATTCATCAAGTCATTTTGATTTTATTGATTTCTTCTAATAAACCAGTAAGTACAAAGTTGCTCTTGGTTTTCTTTACATGAAACTGCATAGATGAAATAAATCAGAACTACACATCTGGTTTAAAAATTTCTAAGATGAACAAGTATCTTTAATATTTAGTATTTGTTATTGACTAATCATAAAGAAGAAATAGAATCATAGAAACCACATGAATAAAATATGTGATGACTTTAAATAAAATTTCATAACTCCTTCTCCTTCATCTTAAATCAAAATGCAAAATTTATTTCAGTGCTCCTCGGGTTGATTTATCTTATAAACTAAATGCACAAAATCTTCACATATCAGGTGTTACTTTGGCAAATTTTTAAATAAATTCTAACTAAGTCTTCAAAATTAAAAAGCAAAGAAAAAGTTTACTCAAAAAACTAGCCAAAGTCATTTGAGTGCTCTTTTGTAAAATGTTTTTTCTCTTTTCCTCTTGACCTGTCATTTCACTCTGATGCTGAGATCTATTTCTTTTATTTTTGTTGTTTTGTATTTTATCTATAATGATTGATGTTTACCAGCCTTATATATTTCTCCTTAATTTAGAATCATGTTCATTGGTTTATAAATTAGTAAATACTTTAAGTTTCTCTCTTTTTCTCTGTTAATAGGTAGGATAGATGATAGACAGATAGGTACTAATTGTTTTCTTCTAGTTATTAAACACCTCCCTTTGAATACATACTCCTAGATTCTGCATGGAATTGCTTAAAGACATTACCTAAGCATTACATCTTTGTCCTAATTATTGTAGAAAAATAATCAAACCTCTTCTACTTTACTGAATAAAAATAAAAATAGGAAATCATAGATTTGTCAAATAATAGATATATGGATACATTTGTGTTCTCTCCCAATAGAGTATTTTTTTCTTTCCTTATTTTGCTCTGCTCCTTGCTCCAATATCCTTCAGGTGTCAACTGAAGCATTATTTCTCTTGTATTCCTCACTCTTAGATACCAGTTAGCTGATGCAGTAAAATATTCTGCAGTATTTCTCTTGTGGTATTTATTATAGCTGATGATTGCCCCTGCTTATTTAGTTTCCATGTCTTTAGCAATAAATAGGCTGTGCAAGGTAAGGAGTCTGATCTGCGTATACTAAGGATGTAGCACCATGCCTTGTTTAATAATGTTTTCTTAAAAATAAAAATGCAAATGAATAAATATGAAGGTTACTGTCTGTCTGATAAAACAATATCTGTTACACTAGTAAAACCATATCTGGTTATTTAACCAAGTGACACATTTAACAAAAATTTAAAAGATATGGGCTAGAAATCACTAGGGTTTTAGCATTATGTGTATGTGACTTTAACAGGATGGATTGTCACTGAAATATTTAACCATTGTGATGAGTTCCTGCTACTACAGAGACACTCTCAAGTAATTTGGTTTATGTTTCTAAGCTTTCAGTTACTCTCAGGGCTTCTTCAAATCAGAAGAACTGAATCTTGAAGTAATTACTCTTTTTTTTTAAGGGTTCTTAAAAACTCTAACATTTAAAGCAATTTTATCAACCGTTTTGAATTTAATCTCAATAAAAATTGGCATTCACACAGCATTTTGCTTATAATTTCAGAGAATTAAAAGACCTCCTTAATCTTTGTCATATAACAAGTATGAACTGGCCATTTGGAAAGGTGAGGACAATCAGCTGAGTACATTTTGAACATTATTTGTGGAACCAAACACCTTAGATCTATATCTTGAGCCAGTTAGGACAATCCCTGGTGAGGATGCTAGATTAAGTTATTTCCCATGAATTATAACAGAAAGAATCTCTATACTGTGTTTGTAAGAACATTCTAATGCAAATTATAAATTGTAATTGCATGCCTAAAAGGTGCTGATGGTAATTGTGGCTTACCAGTGGCATCCAATGAGCTGGCATGAGACAAACCATTACATTTGACTACTGGTTTACACCAAAATTCAGATCGTAAACCATTGGCCAAAAGATGTGTATCTCTATTTGGAGCAAATTTTTCTAAATCCTCTAGACTTTTCATGTTTGCATTTTCCACAATTCCTTCTCTGACTGAGATAAACAGGCTCTCAGAAGAGGATGCTTACATACCTTAAATTTGGAAATTACTATAGGTTGTTAATTATCTTCATATATTTGGATATTCATGAGTTAAACTTGTTGACTTACATGTCTGTCTATGTGGACTTTGTAGTACTTGTGGGCAATGAATTCTGTCATTTTACTGCCAAAGCACAATGTCATTCACCTCTTGAAGCTTATTATTTATTTAATTACACTTACTATTTCTAATTTTCATCCCACAGTGTAGGATTCTGTGATTCTATAAATTAGCAAAAAGAGTAAGTAATTATAAAGTCACCTAGCCAGAAGGGAACTTAGTTTTGCCAACACCTACCCTGAGTGCCTCTAAGGGCAAAGGGCAATAGATCAGTATCCTGAACCCTAAATACAGAGACTGCAACAGAGAGAAATCTCTTTTACTAAGCATACTTTATCTTTAAAAAAACTATTTTGCATTTTGTTGAATAAATCTATTGAGCCTTCAGACTGGTCAAGACAGATGAAAAATCCAATAAACTAAAAATGTGTTACATTGGGCACATGAATAATTGTACATTACTTAAAACACAGGTAATAACCACATTCCACATATATGTAGTGGAGAAGTTGAGTTCTGCCCGGGACGAAATAAGACAGAGGACTCTTGTCACAGCACTCAAAGTGAGGGTTATTTTCATGTATCTAGAGCATTTAGCTCTTTATCCAAACTTGATTTCCCAATACATGGTACGAAAACTGTCTATGATCAACAAACGGAGACTCATCATACTAGGAGGCAATTCAGCTATGATCACTTCTTTTTTTTAAATAATTATTTTCTTTTTTTTTAAGGTTTTATTTATCTTTAGAGGGGAAGCGAAGGAGAGAGGGGAGATAAATATCAATGTATGGTTGCCTCTCATGCATCCCCTGCTGGGAACTGGCCTGCAACCCAGGCATGTGCCCTGACTGGGAATAGAACCATGATCCTCTGGTTCGCAGGCCCCCGCTCAATCCACTGAGCTACACCAGCCAGGCTTAGCTATGATCATTTCTTATACAACCATGCCCTTTGGTATTCTTTTAACATTTAAATAAACTCTCCCTGAAGATCTTTATTTTATATTATTATATTTTCTGTAATAATATTTAAACGTCCCTATAAATTGGCATGCCAGAAACTGGTGCAGCTGAATTGTCCTTTATTCCTTCTGTGTTTTAACAAAGTGCCCCACATTTGTTATATGGCTTTTGGGGTACCCTGAAAGGCACCATGAAAGTTATGAGGTCATAACTTCATGAACACTTAAGCCTCAATTGAAGAAATGCAGAATAAACTGTGTTCCAGTTCTTTTAGAAAAGAGAGTAAGCCAATGCCACATGAACAGAACTTACCCAGACAATACACCTTCTACTAAAAACAGAGCTCATAAGGTACTAAGTGATTGTTTTCCCCCCCTAAGAACAAATTAAAAAAGTATCAGAATTGTTCATTTTCACAAAATGAAATATTTAGGAAAAGGAGGATGACCCTAAAGAACAACTTGTAAAAGCTATTTATCTGTTTTTTAATGGATATATATATTTTTTAATTTTTATTAAGTTTAAGAGAGAGAGGAAGAGAGCAAGAGAGAAAGAATCATTGATTTGTTATTTCATTTATCTTTGCATTCATAAATTGACTCTTGTATGTGCCCTGACTGAGGATCGAATCTGCAATCTTGATGTATTGGGACAACATTCTAACTGATTTACCTGTCCTGGACCAAGAGCTGATTCATTATAAGTCAGTCAAAATATATTAAAATCTGCCTTGACTGTATCTCCTGCTGCATCAGAATTTTACCAATAGATGTCACATGTTATTACTTGTTTTCATGTATTACAGAATGACATAGCTATTTATATTACTTGATAGTACTTTCTTGTAGACTCTAAAGACATTTTATTCTTTATCACATGATTTGTGCTTGGTGGTGATCTCATCAAGGTTTGTGAAAGAATAACTGATGCTATTTTAAAAGTGATTTTTTCCCCTTCTATTTCATGTAAATTGTGGCATTTATGTATATAGAATTTTTCACATCATTGTTTTTCATCCTCTTAATGGATGAAGAACCCTTAGTAATAGTTTGGTTTCATTCCTGATATAGGTAGTTTTTGTTTTCTCTCCTTTTATCTTTGTCAATTTTTCAAGGAATTTATCAATTTTATTGATCATTTTGTTTCATTGAGATTCATGATTCCTTTCTTATTTTTAATTTTATTCATTTTCACTCCTATATTTCCTTCTCTCAGCTTTCTTTGGGTTTATTTTGTTTTGCTCTTCTTCTAGTTTCTTAGGGTAGAAGTTCAGATATTTGCTACTTTTTTCTTTTTCTAACATAAACACTTTGAATTACCTGCTGACCACTGCTTTAGCTGTATCCCACAAAATTTGATATGATGCATTTTTATTTTTGTGTGTTTCCAAATAGTGTCTAATTTCCCCTGAGACTTTATCTTCAGGCAACGTATTATGTAGAAGTGTGTGGTTTATATTGCAAGTATTTGGATCTCTTCTGTTATTTATTTCTAGTTTACTTCCATTATGATTATTGAACATAGTTTGCATGATTTCAATTCTTTTACATTTTTCAAGGTTTGTTTTATGACCTAAGATACAATCTTTCTTGGTGAATATTTCAGACACACATAAAAATAGTATTGCACTGTTGGTGTATGTTTTGTTCTGTAAGTGTCAATTAGATACAGGTGATAGTGTTTTTTAGTTCTAAATCCTTGCTGTTTTCCGCCAATTGATTTATTACCAACATATGAGTATGGAAGTCTCCAAATAAAATTTTGAATTATCAACTGCTGCTTTAATTTCTATCAGTTTTTTCATGAATTTTGAATCTCTGTTTAGATGTGCATACTTACTTAAAATTACTCTATCTTCCTGGCAAGCTGACGCTTTTATCTCTAGTATTATGTCTTTTTACACCTGAAAATCATCTTTGCTTGTACGTCTAATCTGTCTTATATTAATGGGGCCACTTTATCTTTCTTATTTGAGTTTGACTGGAATACTTTTCTCCATTTTCCTTCTTGTAATCCACTTATTAGATACAAAGTGAGTTTTCTGCAGACTACACAGCCTTTGGTAATATGATACTACTGAGATTCAAAGTGTTTTTTTTTAACTAGTGTGTTTAGATCAGTTGCATTTAAAGTGATCAGTTGCATATTATTCTTTGTTTTCTGCTTGTTCCATTATTATTTTTACTTAGTTTATTTGCCATTCATCTTCTTTTAATTTTTTTAAACTTTTTTTTAATATATTATACTGAGGTATTTATTGTTTTGGGTACTCATAGCTGAGTTTAAGAAAGTCAGTTCTCAGGCACTTATAGAACAGCCTTCACCACACTGGTCACTGTGGTTCTATCCTTGAATATCTAATGTCTCAGCATCTTTCTGTTCCAGTTTTTAGCATGGTTATTTAACCACTTGTTCCCAGCCTGATCTGATTTTACACACGGCTACCAGGACAATGGCACCACCTGAGCCAGAGTAGCAACCACCATGGAAATGAGAAATGCACTACTACTGTAACCAGGTAATGGTCCACAATTCAGTTAGAATTAGACTCCACAGGAAGAATGCGTCCCACTGGACAGCTGCGGTCTCTAAGAAAGAACTTACAGACAATAGTATAGTGACTACCAGAGGGAAGGTAGGGTGAGAGGAGGTAAAATAATGTATAGAGGAGGTACATGGTGATAGGAGATTTGATTTGATATGAGGAATGCACAATGTAATAGATGATATAGAATCGTACACTTGAAACTTACATAAGTCTATTAGCCAATGTTACCCAATAAATTTAATAAAAAAGAAAATACATAAAATAAAAATTTTTAAAAAGAACTTACTCTGTGACATTCAATGGTCCACAATAAAAAAAAAAGCTCAAAACAACTATTGGAATCTAATTTAAATGAAATCAGAAATACTAACTCATCAGGAAAAAAAGCCAGAAACTAAGGAAATACCTAAAGAGAAACTGCACATGAAAGAAGCTGACCAGATGAGATGAGGTTGACCACAGGAAGCCCCAAAATATGTTTCGGTGTAATCCATTTAAATTAAAATACATAAGTATAAAATGCAATCCTAAAAACCAATGACTGGGTTTTTCAGAATTTGCTGAGAGCCTGTAACTATTATTATTTTTTGTTACAAACTCTCCTTATAATATCAAGAATTTAACAACTGAGTGAACATTGAGAAACATTTCAAAATATATTTAAAATTTAAAGAACGTTATGGTGTGTGATTTTAAGTGAGGAGTATATAATCAAAGTGTAATTACAGCTTTTGGAGAAACTAGACAAAAAATATTTACTCTGATTGCACCCAAAATCTATTAGAAATAGTAAACAAAAACAGTAATATTTCAGAGTACAAAATCACTATACAAATTTCTTTTTGAATTTCTATACACTAACAACAAAAATTCAGAATGATAAATTAAGAAAACAATTTCGGGAGACTTCCGACAAGATGGAGGCGTAGGTAGAAGTGCTGCACCTTCTTGCACAACCAAGTTTAAAAACAACAAAGTTTTAGTAACAAAAACACAGCCAAACCACAGAAAATTGAACTACACGGAATTCTGACAACAACAAAACCTTCAGCCAAACCTGTAAGAGGGGCAGAGACAGCAGCAGAGCTGGGTCGGGCAGGAAAGATCCACCGGACCGCCAGGCTCCAGACCCAGGTGCGCCAGCAGCCGTGGGCGGATCCCAGGTGTGGAGAAGCGGGCAGACCCACTGAGGGCGCAAGATGGTGGACTCACTGAGGGCTCACCATGGTCATACATTCACTTGCAGATAAACCAGTGAAGGACCGAGCAGTGAGATGGACCGAGCAGGTCCCAGCAGTGGGAAGTGGCAGAGGGGACTGCTATTGTGCCTCTCTGACCCCGTCCCCACATACAGTGTCACAAACCAGTGACCTGGGTGGCCCTGCCCTGGTGAACACTTTTTTTAAAAAAAATTTTATTGATTATGCTGTTACAGTTGTTCTATGCCCCCTTTCATTCCCCTCCACCCTACCCCCCATCCCCACCATTACCCCCCCTTTAGTTTATGACCATGTGTCTCAAGTCCTTTAGATTCTATATTTCCCATGCTATTCTTGCCCCCCCCATCTATTTCTTATCTACTGTCTATGCTACTTATCTCCTGGTGAACACTTAAGGCTCCGCTCCTCATACATAACAGGCACGAACAGAGCAAAACATGGTGCAAGAACAACTCAGAGCCCCAGAGCTGATAAATCTAAGTGATGAAGAAATAGCCAAACTTTCAGATGCATAGTTCAAAACACTGGGGATCAGGATGCTCACAGAACTGGTTGATTTTAGTCACAAATTAGAGGAACATATGAAGGCTAAACTAATTGAAATGAAGGGAATTGCACAGGAAACCGATAGTGATGAAGAGGAAACTGGGTCTCAAATCAAGAGAGTGAACCAGAAGGAAGAAAATAATGGCCAAACAGAAAAATATGAAGAAGTAAGAATTCAAAAAAATGAGAAGAGGCTTAGGAACCTCCAGGACATCATTAAACGCTCCAACATCCGAATTATAGTGGTACCAGAAGGGGGAAAGGAACAGCCAAAAGTGGAAAACTTATTTGAACAAATAATAAAGGAGAACTTCCCCAATCTGGCAAAGGAAATACACTTCCAGGAAATCTAGGAAGCTTAGAGAGTCCCAAAGTTGGACCCAAGAAGGAACACACCAAGGCACATCATCATTACACTAGCCAAGATTAAAATGAGGGAGAGAATTCTAGAAGCAGCAAGAGATAAGGGGACAGTCACCTACAAAGGAGTTCCCATCAGACTGTCAGCAAATTTCTCAAAAGAGACCTTACAAGCAAGAAGGGGCTGGAAAGAAGTATTCCGAGTCATGAAATCCAAAGACCTACATCCAAGATTGATTTATCCAGCAAAGCTTTCATTTAGAATGGAAGGGCAGATAAAGTGCTTCTCAGATAAGATCAAATTCAAGGAGTTCATCATCACCAAGCCCTTATTATATGAAATGTTAAAGGGACTTACCTAAGAAAAAGAAGATAAAAAAGATGAACAGTGAAAGGACAGCAAACTCACAGTTATTAACAACCACCCCTAAAACAAAGGGAAACTAAGAGGACAGCTAGATCAGGAGCAGAACCATAGAAATGGAGATCACATGGAGGGTTAGCAACAGGGGAGTGGGAGGAGGAGAAGGGGGGAAAAGGTACAGAAAATAAGTAGCATAGACGGTAGGTAGAAAATAGATAGGGGGAGGGCAAGAATAGTAGGGGAAATATAGAATCTAAAGAACTTGAGACATGTGATCATAAACTAAAGGGGGGAATGGTGGGAGAGGGGGTATGCAGGGTGTAGGGGAATGAAGGGGGGAATAGAACAACTGTAATGGCGTAATCAATAAAATACATTTTTAAAAAAAGAAAAGAAAACAATTTCATTTATAAGTTTGCACCAACAAAAAAAATTAAATACCTAAGAATAAATTTAACCAAGGAGGTAAAAGATCTGTCCACTGAAAACTGTAATAAGACAGTTTGAAATTGAAGGAAACATAAATTAATAGAAAGATATTATGTGTTCACTGTTTGGAAAAATTAACTTTGTTAAAATGTCCATGTTACCTAAAGCAATCTACAGATTCAATGCAATCCCTACCAGAATCCCAAGGGCATTTTTCACAGAACTAGAACAAAAAAAATATACAAAACTTAAATGAAACTACCAAAAAAACAACCCAAATGATAGTCAAAGTCATCCTGAGAAAAATAGAGCAATGCCAGAGCTTTCAAACTTCCTGATTTCAAACTATATGACAAATCCATAACCAAAACAGTATGGTATTGGCAGAAAATCAGACACATGGATCAGTGGAACAGAACTTTGAGCCCAGAAATAAACTCATACATTTATGGCCAACTAGTACAACAATGAAGTTAAGGACATACAATACAGAAAAGTAATGTCTTCTCAATAAATGTTACAGGGAAAAACTGGATAGCCACGTGCAGAAAAATGGATGTAGACTACTACCTTACACCATAAACACAAATTACATCAAAATGGATTAAAGACTTGAATGTAGGACCTGAAACCGTAAAATGCACAGAAGGAAGCACAGGTGCTAAGCTCCTTGACCTCATCTTAGCAATGTTTTTTTGTGAATTTGGCTCTAAGAGTAAAGAAGATAAGCAAAAGTAAAGAAATGAGCCTACATCAAACTAAGAAGTTTCTTCACAGCAAAGGAAACCATTGACAAAATAAAAAGGCAACCTACTGGAATAGGAAAACATATTTTCAAATAATTCTTTTAATAAAGGGTTAATATTTAAAATATATAAAGAAAGCATATATCTCAACATCAAAAAGATAAGCAACCAGTTACAAAATAGGCAGAGAATCTGATCAGATATTTTTCTAAAGAAGACATACAGGTACATGAGAAGATGTTCAACATCTTTAATTTTTTTTAAGATTTGATTTAATTACTTTTAGAGAGAGGGGAAGGGAAGGAGAAGGAGAGAGAGAGAAAGATCAGTGTGTGGTTGCCTCTCATGTGCTTCCAACTGGGGAACCTGCCTGCAACCCAGGTATGGGCCCTGACTGGGAATCAAACAAGCAACCCTTTGGTTTACAGGCTGGCACTCAATCCACTGAGCCACACCAGCCAGGCCAACATCATTCATTTTTAAGGAATGCAAACCAAAATCACCTAAAACCTGTTAGAATGGTTATCATCAAAAAGACAAGAAGCAGTGTTGGAGCAGATTGAGAGAAAAGGAAATACTTGTACACTATTGCTGGTAATATAAATATGGGAAATATTATGCAGGCTCCTCCAAAAAAAGAGCCACCATATAAACTAGCTATTCCATTTCTGGTAATTATCCAAAGAATATGAAAGCACTAATTCAAAATGATACAAGCACCTTTATTGTTCACTGTAGCATTGTTTATAATAGCCAGGACATGCAGACAACAATGGAATGCTACTCAACCGCAAAAAAAGTTGAAATCCTGCCATTTGTTACAACATAGATGAACCTAGAGGGTGTTATGCTAGGTGAAATAAGTCAATTTGCAAAGAAAATATTATGTAATTTCACTCATATCTGGAATTTAAAAAATGAACAAACTCATGGAGGCAGACAATGGATCAGTCGTTACCAGAGGGGAAAGGAGTGGAGGTAGTGAAATGGGTAAAGGAGGTCAACTGCATGGTGACAGATGGAAACTTGAATTTTGGAAGTGAGAACAATGTAGTATATGCAAATGTCAAGTTACACTGTTGTACTTGAAACTTGCATATGTTGTAAACTAATGTTAGCTCAACAAAGACAATAAATGAATATGAATTTTAAAAAATCACTCTGAGAAAGTTTCTTGGCTTAAGCAAACATGAACAATGCTTGAAAAAAAGTTCTAGAGGATAACTTTCAAGTTAATTTGGGAACAAATAAAATAGTATAAACATAATTGAAAAGTGGAACTCAGTGTAAATGTTACAAGTTTTATGGAGAATATTACTAAGCTCTCAGATGGAAAACAGATGACTGAAAGCTAACCAAAGAATAGAAAAGTTCAAGTTTGTCATTTGCTCAGCCCATGTAGGAGCCTTGAACACCACTATCTACCACATGCAAAAATCTACAGCTGTCCTACAGAAACAGATTCCAGGAAAGAACTAGGAAAGAAAGAGCAGAAAATATTAGAAGTTAAAATATAGTAGTACAGAATTCAAGACGGTAGAAAAAATTACAAAAAAAAACCCAGTTAAAGCCTCATTAAACTCTTGTATTTCAAAAAGATAGTTCATGGCTACTCAATTAATCCGGTGCTTCAGAAAAAGCTCTTTCTGGCAGCGATACCAACTGCCAGCCTGCAGATACATATTATGACAGGTAAGCCAATCATGGTTCTGCTTCAAAGGCAAGCTCCTCCAAAATATGTTGATCTAATATTTTCAGAGACATGAACTCTAAGTGAAAGGGAATATTCACTTTTTACCTCCATCAATGGTGTACCACCCTGCAACTTTTTCTCTCTTCCTAATGAAAAACATGAATCTGTGCTTTAAGGAAAAAATGGCGTTCACCTGGTCCAGTAGAAAATCTACCTTGGGTTTGGAAACTTGGGCAGCTACAGCATCTCTTTTACTCTGAAGTGTGGGATATGTTATGGCCATGCCCCAAACCTTGGACTTTGGACACACATGCCCATTATTAATTTTCCTTTGGAGAATTTGGGTTCCCTCCTCAACTATGGAGTCTTATAGATCCCCACTCCTTCCTCCACCTCTGATTCCAATTGAGCTTTATCATTCAGACACCTGGCTGAAGTTTTCACCTTGAGCAAAGGACTTGCCTTCTGGTCTTTGAGTGTATATACATAGACAGTTACCTTAGAAACTCAGCTCTGAATTCTGCTGTTGCAGAAAAAAGGAAAGCATCTGTCACACATGAAGACCACTTTAAGCTTTGGAATCCTATATATTCACCTACCTATTATAATTCATATCTCATAGTTCATATTAATGGAGAATTATCTAGAAATTACAATAAATACACTTAAATATATGATTATTTTTATATATTTAAATTTTCTATTGTCTTACATATAATTGCAAACCATTTAACTCAGAATTGACATTATTTTTATGAACATTAAATAAAGCTACATATTTGATTTCTACTATATCATGTATGTGATCATTTGCATTAAGGATGCAGACATTGATTTGTCATGCATACCTCAGATAAGTGGCTGTGATCTGATTTTCCAGTTATTAAAATATATCAACTATTGCATTTATCATAGCTGCCTTACCTTTTGCTCTTTGCTTAAAACATATTACAATAAATAAAGGGTAGTTGTCTTCTAAACCATAGCCACATGTTACTGAAAGTGTACAAAGCCTCAAATGGTGAAATGGTAGACATAAAGAGCAAATGATCCTTAATCACCTTGTTGTAAATGTTTATGAGAAAAAGCATTGCAGGCCTAATGTGTGAATTCTTTGTTCCCTTTACTGCAATCTCTGGCAAAATTATTGTTTAATAGCTTTGCTAAACTGCCCCATTTACAACACATGTTCTTATATTACTGCCATTTCTTAGTTTGATGGAGCTATCCATTCCCGGGTATGTGCTGAAATAGAGCCTATTCCTATAACTACAGCTCTCCGACCGAGTTGCCAAATACTTTGTCTTCTTTACAAAGGGAAGGTGCTTCTGTGAGTTTTTCTGAGTCAGGGCCCACAATAAGAAAATGGAAATTTTAAAGATAATCTTTGAGTTCCTTAGAGGTACAGACAACACTGTCCATTGTAAACATTTATATTAGAATAAATAAAAATGAGACCACATAAAGAAAGTCATAGGTACTAAAGTTTAACTTACATCTCTATCAAATCTAAAACTGAATTCTGCTCAAGGACACATGCATTTGCTGGACTCTATGATTCTCTTCTATCACAGTTACTCAGATATAATTTGTATTGATATCAGTACCTTTTGTTGACAGAACGTTTCAAGAGGACCTATGGACATAATATCTAAAAGCCAGTAAAATTCTACACACTTACTATTCAGAAGAATTGTTTTTATTATACCTAGGTGTACAATCTATTTAACTTATTACCTTTAAAAGTTTTTTTCAAGCTTTCTATTTCTGTAAAATGTTCAAATAAAAGCAAACCTAACTACAATGCAATCTTTATATAAAGGTGACTAATTGAATACCATTATTTTTTTTAAATTTATTTATCTTCAGAAGGGAAGGGAAGGAGAGAGGGAGGGAAATATCAATGTATGGCTGCCTTTCTGTGTCCCCCGCTGGGAACTGGCCTACAACCCAGGTATGTGCCCTGACTGGGAATTGAACCATGATCCTCTGGTTCACAGGCCCACGCTCAATCCACTGAGCACACCAGCCAGGGTTGAATACTATTTTTTATTCTGACTTAGTAAACTTTTCAGGGCATTTTAGCTATATAAAGCTTCACATAGTATCAATTATTTCTTACTGGTCTGTCAAAATTTAAATATATATTTACTATATTTTCTTTGAGCTAGAGATACTCATTGTGTTATAAATTCCTTAGGCAAAAAATTAAAATATCTATTTGATTAAATCTGACCCTGGCCTAAATTCACTGGGGACAAAACATTGGTTATAAGAATCAGTGTCAGGGTAGGCTGTGGGAAACATAAATCTTCTGGGATTCATGAAGGAGGGTATTTGGTACAAGAAATTACGTGCTTACAAACAGTTATAAGCGATGGAGGAACAAAATTCAAGGTCAGCTCAGGTTTGCCTCCTAGGCCTTGCATTTGAGGAAGTAACCATGGGCTGCAGTACCTGCCGCACCTAGACTAATTTCCTCGAAAATCACTGAGGCCACGGAAAACGATGTATCTGCCAAAGCCAGTGGTGTATGCCTGGTGGCAGAATTTCTCTTTGGCCTTCCAAATCCTTCAAGCACTTTCCCTTCAGAGCAATTTGGTTCCCAGACATTCAGCTCCTTTAAAGCAGGGAAAATATTAAAAGGGAGTAGGTAGGTATCACACAATTAGAAATGCCAACACCAGCACACATCAAGTTCTTAACACAAAACCTGACAAACAGCAGGGAATGAAAACAGTAGTAGAAAGGTGACTTGGTGTCTTCAGGTACCTGTTGGTTAAGAAAAAAACTGCTTTTTTTGGTCTTTCCAGTTTAGTCTTATTATAAGGATAGGAGCTGTGTTAAAAATTTTATATAATTATAATTATCTGTGTGGCACAAGCAGTCTAATAAGTCATTTTTAAGTTCCAATTATTTTTTCTTTTTATTAAATTTATTGCGGTGACATTGGTTAATCTAATTATATAGTTCTCCATTGTACGTCACCACTTATCCTCCCTAATCCTTCTACTTTCCCCACCCTTCATTCCCTCCAATTCTATCACTTAAGTTTGACACAGACGTTGACTGAAGGGTCTTTTCTTTCATCTGCGCTCTAATTCTTCCTTGCCAGCATTAAGCATGTATTTTACGTATAATATGTGCTAAGTAAATGATTAGGATCAAATTCCAAACTAATGTTGTGGCCTTTTGACAAAGGGATAGAGAATCCCAATGTAGAATCACTGAAACCTCAGGATGATTTATTTGTAAACACAAGTGTAAACACAGAGGTAAGTGGGGTATTTTGGAGATAATGTGAACAATTACAGTTGCAATAATATCTCAGTTGATGATGCCTTTTTTTCTGTTTTTACTTTAAGAGGGAATTAATTCCGTTCTTCCTTTTCTTCTGTAGACATGTCTTCATGTCTACAGCCAGAAAGAAGTTAGTTCACACTTATTTTTAATGCATTTTCATTGAAATAAATCATTTGCTTCTTACTTTTAAACTTCAGGAATGCAATAGTGCTCATGTTTTTAAGAAGTTTTATTAAAGATATAGTTAAGAAGCTAATACCAGGGAGTTTGATATAAAAATGCAAAGTAGTCTGACCCATACCACCCTAATTACTGTTATGTTACGTGTAATTCATTGCATCTTTATCTGTGAGTTCAAATATTTTTGTACAGATGAATGAATTAGGCAAGTATGGATTTTGTCTATGCCAAGAATGCAAATTGTCCTTTGCAACAGAGAGATTCATCTGCATCTTGCTGTCAAGATTTGTTACAATCATTACTGCTGCAAACAAAAGAGAATTTGGCCTAAAAAAAGAGAAAATAATAACTTTGTAAACAGTCACCTTAATTGAGATGAGATTCTGAACCGGTCATGTTGCTAAAGCTGCCTTGACAGGCATCTGTTTAGATTGTGCTAATCGTTGAGACTATCTGGAAAATAAATGACTACATTTTAATTACCGTATCTAAATGACAATACTGGAGGCATAATTACAAGGTTTATTTCTAAAAGTAGAACTTAAATTTTATTTATAGATGAAAATAAGACAAAACAAAAATTTCTAGCTGAACTAAAATTATTTTGTTAATTATCACATCGTCATTTACTTTAAAATCAATATGAGGGATTAATAAAGGCATCAGAAAACAAAGACATAATTTGTCTTCTACTATTCAAATTCACCTATGTAAAACAAACTGAAAATGCATTACATTTTTGCTAGTTAAAAATTAATAAAAATATTTATCTTAGAGGCAGGGCTTACTATATTCAACTCGTCAGCAGCCCAAAGTATTTCACAAACTTATCATCTAGATTGGTTGTTTATTGTACTGATTTGAGGGGTTTGTTTCCAGACTTACTGAATTGGGATTTGTGGTATTTGAACTGAAATTCTGCAATTCTAGCAGACATCGCTGCTTTTTCTCTGACATTGGGGTTTGAGAATTACTGTTTTATAAGACAGAAGATTGCATGTTTAATTTTTGTCTATCAATTTCAGGCATATTTATAAACCAGAAAGACTCATTATAAAAGTGGTTATTAGAGACAAATGGAAGAAAACACTCCACAAATTACAAATGCCCTATGTATACAGCTTTGGACATGAAAGGATATAATAGTAGAGAGAAAAGAACAAAGGGAAGTGGTACTTTTCATTCATTTGTTCAAGAAATGTTTATTGACTAACCAATGAGTGGCAATGTTCCAGAAACTGGTGTTCAGCAGTTTTTTAAAAGCAAAATCACACGCCCTTATGAAGCCTACAGGAAAAAGTCAGAAAATAAAACATAGTGAACTAGAAAGCACATTAGAAGGCAATAAATATGGAAAATAAATAAAGCAGAACTGGGTAAGAGGAATCAAGATTGCTGGGGAGAATTGGTAGTAGTATAATTTTTTTGTATTTTTTTCATTACATTTATCCTGCTTATCCGTGGCCATGAGTCCCTTTTCCTTTTTGTTGGATCCCTCTACTCCTTAATCCTCCCACTCTCCCCATAACAGTCACCGTGCTCTCCATCTATGAGTCTGTCTCTATTTTGCTTGTTAGTTCAGTTTGTTCATAAGATTCCACATACTAGTGAAATCATATGGTGTTTGTCTTTATCTGACTGGCTTATTTCACTTAGCATAATGTTCTCCAGGTCCATCTATGTTGTTTGCAAAGGGTAAAATTTTCTTCTTTTGTATAACCAAGTAATATTCCAATCTGTAAATGTCCCATAGTTGTTTTATCCACTCATCTACTTATGGACACTTGGGCTGCTTCCACATCTTGGCAATAGTAAATAACACTACAATAATCACAAGGGTGTTTATGTTCTTTTGAATTAATGGTTTGGATTTCTTTGCATTTATTCCCAGAAGTGAGATCTCTGGGTCAAAAGGAAGATCCACTTTTAATTTTTTGAGTTATCTCTATACTGTTTTCCACAGTGGCTGCACCAGTCTGCATTCCCACCATCAGTTCAAAAGAGTTACCCTTTCTCCACATCCTCACCAGCACTTGTCAATTGTTGATTTATTGATGACAGCCATTCTGACAGCTGTGAGATGGTATCTGATTGTGGTTTTCATTTGCACTTCTCTTCTGATTAATGATGTTGAGCACCTTTTCATATGTCTGTTGGCCATCTGTATGTCCTCTTTACAGAAATGTTTATTCAGGTCCTTTAACCATGTTTTAATTAGGTTGTTTGATTTTTTAATGTTGAGTTTTATAAATTCTTTATAAATTTTGGATATTGGCCCCAATCTGAAGCTTTCACCCTTACTGATATTCCTGTTTTACCAATAAAGAAGTAATGGTTATTAGTTTGAGATTACAACAAATAAATGCCAAAGCAAAGAAAATATATGCTCACCATCATATTTCCTGGTAGGCATGCACTCATGTGTACACACACAGATTTCTTTATTTTTACTGTTATCGTAGAATAACTCATTTTTGTAGTATTACTCATTTTAGAGTTAAGATGAAATTAGACATAAATTGCCCAGTTAGAAGATCAAATGGTGATTTGGGTCTCTTTTGGGGGCCTTTATGAAATTAACTTTTCTACATTGTATAGTATTTCTGAATTGAGATGATGACCTTTTCTCTACTTAAACACGCAGGAACATGAAGGTCATTCCTTTCATGATACCATGTTGAATTTCACTAATTCAAAAAAATTTTATGATAGCTTGAAATTAGCTTATATGTAAATTTTATCCACTGGCCCAGTTCTGCTATGTAGTATAGCACAGTAGATATTCTACTTGTTCTGCATGTCAGTTATTCACCTATTTAATTACTCCCTGCTTTTCTGTAGATGCCATTAAAAGTCATGGCTTCAGGATCCCTCCTTTTTTGGTCCCCATATTTTGGAAATGTCTTTGTCACCGTTGATGTTTTTGTTTGTCTTTCTTCATTATACTAAAACAGTATCTTAGACAGTATAAGATTAGCACAGACAGGGTATGATATGATCAACGTTTTGATACAGATCCCAAGCATATTAATGCCTTCTGAGGTAATTTTTCCTTGTGACAAAGTGAATTATACTGCTGGCTAATATTAAATTACAGGAAATCAATACTTATAACTATACTTTCCCCCATATTAGCAATTATCAAATACTGCTATCCTTTCTGTACACTGAAACACTCTACTTTGTAGCCTAATAGGATTTTATGTTAAGTAAGTGACTAGTTTAATAACAGCTCCTGACCAATGAGGAGAACGTGCTGCTGGAGAGACATCAGGGCGCAGCGGTCACAGACGGGCACACTGGAGCCAGACCTCTTGGCTTGGGTGCCTCGTTCTCCATTAACAAGGGTGTAAAGGTTGGAGAATTACTTAACCTTCAGTGTCTCACATCCTTATCTAAACAATGGGGATCATGACTGATGCCTCATAGAATTGTTGTAAGGCTTAAATATGGTAACACATTTTTAAAAAAGCATTAGGAATTGTTACAGAACAGAACCAATGGAGGTGTATGATATATTATTACTGAAAGGACCCCCCACTAGGTTTGTAATACCTGCTGCCAGAGGAAAGACATCTCTTAATGCCAGAGATTTGTGAAAAGGAAAGGAAATATTTATTTAAAGCTATACAGACTTAGAGTAGAGACTTACTGTCTTCATTAAAATATTAAAGTCCTTTAGGATACCCACAGACTCACACAGGCCTTCCTTCTCCCTCTGCCCTAGTCTGGGGCACCGTATCTCAGGAAAAGAGGTAGAAGTCCATGATTTGGGCTCCCAGCACCATCAGCTGTGTTACCATCACGATCTCCAGTTAACCCAAAGCCATGTGGCACTTTCTCATGGCCCACCAGCAAGAGTCCTTTCACCCCTTTTCTTCCAGGCAAAGTCTCTCCTGCTTCCTAAGCCATGTGGCAAAAGGTAGCACCCCCAAGCCATGTGGTCCTCACTCTGCCAAAGCCATGTGGTTCTCTCTTCACATGGCTGCCATGCCTGAGTTTAAATCCTTGAGTCAATCTTCCTCTACACCCCCATTTCTGATTCCTACAGTTACAGCTGTCAGCATTCCTGTATTCTTCTGGGTTTACTGGGCTGCCATCGTAAGTCTAGGCAGGTGTGGCCCCATGGCATTGAGCCAATCTTCTCCAAGCTCTCATTCAGGTGCTGTAACCAGGGGGAGCTGCCTCCCAGTTACATCTTGGGTGGAAGTCACTCCCATCCCCCCACCCCTCAAAGCATGGCCACAGCTATTTAACATATCTATGAAATCAGTTAAAGGTTATAGATATGTTAAATGGCCATGCCAGAGGTTAGCTGCAAAGCTGTTGCTATACAACACAGCTCCCAATGACCCTGCTCCATCTGTCCCATCCCCCAGCTTGGGGGCGAGGGGCACGTTGAGGACATCCTGTATATTTTTCTAATATTTCCTGGACACCTTGAGTTCTGGACCCCATTACAAATCCCTGTTTGGGGACCCCCTCTTGGCTGCACCCTGTTACAGCATCACCCATTACAAATCCCTGTTTGGGGACCCCCTCTTGGCTGCACCCTGTTACAGCATCATCTTTGACCTTAAAAAAAGATCATAAGATTTGTTTTTCTCCAAGTGAATGTAAGGCTTTCTAGAGAGTGACATATCAAATGTAGACCTTGTTGAATTAGCAATTGATAATTGACCTTCAAAAATATTAGCTATTATCTTCTGTAGCTCTTATTTTCTTCACTCAACTTATAAGAATAGCTAAATTGTTAGTTTATATTAATGACCATTTTTCTGAATACTCTACATATGGCATTTCTTTTAAAACTCGCTGTAATCTTGTAAGAAACTTACTCCCCTTTTCAGATAAGAACAACAAAATTCTAATAATTTAAGTCACCTGGAAAAAGGCACAACCATTAAGTAGCAGCCCAATCAAGCTCAGCCTAATTTAAAAATTGTCTAGGTTAGCCAGAAGCTCCAGGACTGATGATTCAGGCCTCAGTTTGGGAGCCTGTGGAAAGTTCCCCAGCACTACTAGGAAGGCCAGGAAGGCCTATTATAGCTGATGCAATAAACTGGTAAGAACCGCTCTATTTTCCAGGTTATAAAAATTTCTGGCTGGTAAAACTGTCTCCTTTCTACTGACCTGTAATAACCTCTTTTCAAAATGGTGGGGTGAAGAAGCAGGATAAATTTTGAAAAAAATGATAAAGGAATTTTTATGGAAAATGGGGTCTTAATTCCATATCAAAAAAGAAACTTGGAGAGTAAAATATTATTGACTTTTATGGATGGACTACTGTAGTTAGTATTGTCAGAGCATACCACTTGATATTTATGTACATAGAGCCTTTGGCTGTGATCTCCTTTTGCAATTTGCCCAAAGTCATTCACCCTTCCAGGGTTTGCCTGCATTCAAGAACTGATCCTGCTGGGAATACAAAGGCTGGACTCTTCCCAGCCTGGAAGAGCTGTGAAGGGTTATCATCTCATTTTAATGACTGATTACTCAAGGGATTAGCTGGAACTTCCACAGGTATGTGACCAGTGTTTCATTTCATCCTCTGCCCAACCTTGCCTTCCTTTCATTTCCACCAATGTTGATTTTAAGAACATTCTAATGGATTTTGTGTATACTAATCTTCATCTCAGACTTTCCTTTCCATTGATCCCAAAAGACCAGAACATGCTTATTTGAGTATATTTCCTCTCTAAGCAAATGTTCCACTAAATAAGCTCTATTAGCATTTTTTTTTAAAAATGGGCCACCAGTGGAGCGGTGTAGATTCGAGTGGAACTTCATTGAAATACATTGTTTTGAATTCCATTTTGATTTTCAGTGTTTTTTTTTTTAAATATGTCAAAATGGCTGTCTAATACTCCTTTAACTTTTTGGTACAATGAAGGCTGTTTTTGCTTCTAAGTTTTTGCAAATGCCAGATGATCTTTCTTCCTGTATTATTTTGTTGAAAGTTTATAACCTTGGATCTCAAACGTTCATAAGAAAGAGAGTTTTGAAATGAATCTTTCTTGTAGCTACCTGGTAGAGAGATTTGGCAATTAAAATATTCACATCTTTTACCTCCTATAGAAATGTTTAGAGTGCAAATCCAATAGAATTCACATTTCTTTTTATTTGCAATTACTATTATATCTAAATTTAAACCTTTTGACAGAGGTGGAAATTTATTTCTTGTTTTTAAATATATGTTTAGCTATAAAAATATCCCTGATGGTCTGATTTTTCCTAATTCTATAGATTTTATTCCCATTACTACATAGGTCAAACCACCATAGAAGAATTTATTCTCATTCACTTTTAAAATTTTGTGATTAGATAGAGAATTGGATTTGAATGGCTCAACAGAAGCAGAAGGCAAAGGCCCAGTCTCCTCCTCTTCTGATATGAAGACTAACTATGTGGAAGCAAGCTGCCAGCCAGCTGTCCTTTCTTCTTCTAAGGCACAGAACAAGGATAAGTAGGTTTAGGCTCAATGTGGGGATTCAGGAAAATCACAGACAGAAAATTATCAAGCAGTCGGGCTATTCTCAGAGATGACTGCATTTAAACTTCACAAAAAGAGAGCAACCAACACTTCCTGTGCTGCTAACCCTGATTTAAAGAAGATTCTACATTCAACATGAGACAAAATAAAAAAAGAGTTGATGTTTAGGGAAATGTGTGTGTACCCTATTGAGTAAAATGGTTACTGGAAATCTCTAAGTACAGTTCACAATACATAATATTGGTTCAAATTTTAAGGACACAGCTATGTATTGAGTTACTATTTCTTTAATTTTATTCTAGGAGAAGTAGGAAGAATATTGTCTCTTAAGATTTCTTTTACACTGTAATGTTCAATTTTAAGGCTCATTTAAAAATAGAATCATGGCCTGGCTGGTGTAGCTCAGTGGATTGAGTGTGGGCCTGCAAACCAGAGTATCATGGTTGGATTCCCAGTCAGGGCACATGCCTGGGTTGCAGGCCAGTTCCCAGCAGGGAACCCACAAAAGGCAACCATACATTGATATTTCTCTCCCTCTCTCCTTCCCTTCCCCTCTAAAGATAAATAAATAAAATCTTAAAAAAAATAGAATCATGGAACTTAAATTCTCTTTCTCTTCTGCATAAAAGCAAAGAAATTATTGTCCAAAAGCCATGTGGGAAATATTTTCAGATCTGACTACATATTTAGTTTGAAATGTGATGATGAAAATAAATATGTAACACTTAAAGGCTAGAATCAGTGAAATATAAAGAACTTAAGTAAATCAATACAAAATGCCCAACAGAAAATTTGGAAAAAAAACACTACACTACCTGAAAAATTGGTAAATTTCTGGGTAATATAAAAATATTATCTAATTATTACAAACAAAAATGTATGCTAATAAAAAAGAACATTATTTTTTTAGCTATCAATCTGGTAAAGTTTAGAAATTAAGATAAACAAAAATGTGGTGTAGAGAGACAATGGAGTATTTTTCAGACATGAAAAGAAAGTAAATCCTGTCATATTCCACAAGATGTATGAAGCTTGAGGAAATTAAACTAAAAAAAATAGCCAGTCATAAAAACACAAATACTGTATAATGCCTCTCATTTGAGTTAAATAACCGGTTAAATTCATAGAAAATGAAAGTAGATGGAGGTTACCAGGGGCTGGGAAGATGGGTAATGGGGTTATTTAATGGGTACACAGTTTCATTTTTACAACATGAAAAAGTCCTGGAGATCTGTTCCACAATAATGTGACTCTATTTAACACTACTGAACTGTCTGTCCACTTAAAAATGGCTACGATGATATAGTTCATGGTATGTTTTTTCCATAACTAAAAATTAAAAAACCACACACATAAAAAAAGTATTAAATTACCTAATGAAAGTGAAGATCGTAAAATTAGATATTTTCTTTTTTTTAGGTATATAACTTGATAAAATGCTTTAAAATTTTGATTTGGTAATACTTATTCTTGAAGATTTATATTTTATTTTGAATAGAAAATACTACTCAGAATTTATCACATATCCTTCCTTACAAAAGCAAAAAGTATAAACCATTATTTGTATACACTTTTATGAAAATAATCTGAATATACATTATTAATAAAATAAGGTTAGCTGATGTAACAGATAAGTACAAAATTTCAGAGGTTTAATATATTCTCAGTCCCATAAATCCAACTGGTCATTCTCAATCGGCATTAGAGGAATCTGCTCCATTCAGTCAGAGACCCAAGCTGAGGAAGACTCCATCACTCTAAACATGTGGTGCAATGGTCATTTTTAGCTGATGGAAAAGTAAGGAGTAGGGTGGAGATTTGGGGATAGGAGAGTCATACGTTCCATGCCTAGTGTATCTCCCTGACACATCCAAGTCCAGAGCTGCAGCTCTGCAAGGGTGTTTATAAACCCAGCTGTATAAGCCTCATTCCAGACCTACTGAATCAGAACTGGCATTTTAACATGATCCCCTATGAGAATGATATTCATGTTACATTTGCAAAGCACTGGTTTGGACAAGGGATAGGCAAAGTACTGGCTGTAGGGCCTGCTACACTAAAAAAAAAAAAATCTTTAGGATTAGTATTGTATCAGGGAAAGGGTATGAAAACCTTCAGAAATTATTTTCTATATTCCTGTTTCAATGGACATGCCTTATTTTTTCACGTGCAAGATTTTGTTTAAAGAGTGCAAAAATTACTGTTTGCCATCTTAGTGTTCATCTTGATCTCTGAAAATGAAAACCTGCAGTGTATCTGGATATACAAGATTTTAACTCACTGAGATAATTTCTTTGTGTTCACATTTAGATAATACTATCCTGGACAAAGAACAACATACATATCCACTTTGATAATATTGGGAGAATTTTACATAGAATTACACTAAGCTACATTAAAAAGTATTGAGGCAAAAATTGAAAAAAAAAATCTGTATTCCAGCCAGACAGAGTAAATCTGGTTTTGAGACAGCTTTGTACAATTATGAACATGTTGGCAATTAAATATCTTCATCTTTCAATTGGAAACACACACTACAAACATTTTTATAGTTCGTGGAGGTTTTAAATAGTTGTGAAATCATACTTTATCCAAAGCTAAATTTTGTGAAGATGGTTGACAAGTTTCACTATTGTTTTTCATATTATAATTTCACTTTGAATAAACATATCCACTTTAGTGATGCTATCTTATTGGGAGGTTTATCACATTTAAATTCTAATTTTCAGAACCAAATTAAAAATGAGTGCCTTTTCGGCCTCCATGGTAAACAAATATAAAATAAAATAGTGTTAGAGCTCCCCCTGCTGTCATCTGGCAGCTGCTGCTAATACTCAAGCGCTAAGAATGCAATACCATTTTAAGAGCAAAGGAGTTGAAACTGAAAATTAGTATCTTGAATAATTAGAAGATGTCTCAATTTTTAAAGATTTTTCTTCTTTTAGTCTGTAATATATAGTTGGTTAGTATTGTAAACTATTAACTAGAGAGGCCTTTTTTCTAAAGCTGTTTCAAAACAAAATAAAAGTTGGGTAGCTATTTTTCTACAGTGCTTGAATTTTATTTAAGATGTCATTTTTCCCCTGGAAAAAATGCTAGAAAATATTTACCATCAAGCATAATTCTAGGCTTTCACACATTAAAGAGACCTAGGAGTTCAACTCTTTAAAGTATTATTCCCCAGTGAAAAATCTGAGAGAGGAAAGCATTTGCTAAAGTTCCCACCTCCAGATTATACCAGAATGGGCGTCCAGCCCACGGGTCCCAATGTCCCACACTCTCTGCCCATTGTTTGTTAGACTGCTTAGTTAACTTTACTGGATGAAAGTTGTTTTTTCAACCTTTACAAAACAGTTGAAAAGTAGAGGGAAATTGGAATGAAGACAATCGTAGAACTCTAGAAAAAACATACCTCACTTATTAATTCTATATGTTGTGAGTATTTTAACTTAATAAAAAAGGAATAGGATGATTCTAGTTTTGAATATAATGACCAGTCACTAGTGTATTACATCATGGGTCCCCAACCCCAGGTCTTTGGATTGTTAGGGACAGGGCCGCACAGCAGGAGGTGAGCTTGAATCATTCAAAAACCACCCCCCCACCCCCACCCTCACCCCCCTCTCCAGCTACCCCCCTCCTTCCCTGCCACCATCCCAACCATGGAAAAACTGTCTTCCATAATACCGGTTACTGCATTGATTTTTGGTCTGGCTAAATATCATACTTAACTCCCTGGCTACTTTGTCAAGCAGTTATTCCACCTAATAATGTGGAAGAAGAACCAATGATCAGCTATACTTAGAAAATTCAAACTATTAATATAAATGGTGCTCTATTTCAGGTTTCCACTTCCCTCAACATTTTCTAAGAAATTCAGTTTCAAGTGGGAATTGCCATAAATTTCTACAGTAATTTTAGTTGTATGTGCTGACTTCTGAGAAACACCTTATAGAAAAATAAGTGAAAATGATTTACAATAGGGAATAGGGCCAAATAATTTTTCCTGGTACAATTTAAATGCCTCTCCAATTCTAGGCAGTAATCCGCTAGTAAATTTTTTACTATAAAAAGAGAGTAAAGAGTATTCTTTCAAAGACTTTCCAATTGTTTTGTATTTTTTCCTTTTTGTATTGAGGTCATTATTTTAGGATCATAAGGAGAGACTCATTGTAAGATAAAGGGTATGTATATGTATACCCGTGAGATCAGCCAATAACTGTCTCATTGCAAAGAGTCTTTCCTTGTCCCAGGCTCACTGACAACATAAGACAGTAGACTCATAAACAAACGTATAAACATCATGACATCTGGGCTTGTGAAAGGCTTTCTTTATGATGATGAATCTAATTTTAGTGAACATGTGGTACTATAAGACTACATTTATAAAGAATTTAACCAGCAAGGAGATGAAATAGCAGGGTCCAGATAAACCCTGCATGTTAGGAGCTCCATTGCCTTCAAGAAGATAAAGCTGGCAGTGTACAGAAAGGAGCTATTCACCAACTACGGCATTGATTTCTATCATCTACCAGCAAAGAGGATGAAGTTAATCTGCAAAGAACTGATCCTCAATGCTTGCTTGGAAAACATTAGTTACTTGGGAAAATGCAGTTATCATATCTTCAATTCAGTATTAAGTAATAGAATGAAAACTTGTGAATGAGACTAGCTGTTTGTTCATCAGAATCAGTTCTACTCACGCAGTTTAAATACACAAAGAGAACTGAGGAGATCACTACTTAAAAAAGAAGAGCTGAGGGGAGGTGGAGATGGGTGTTGGGGATAAACAGTGATGGACAGAGACCTGACTTGGTCGGTGAACACACAATACAGTGCACAGAAGATGTGTTGAAGGATTGTGCACCTGAAACCCGTATAATTTTGTTAACCAGTGTCATACCGGTAAGTTTAATGAAAAGGAAAACAAACAAGAAACTGTTGAAAGCATGCAGAAAGTGACACTAACCAAACATTTCAGTTATTAGTATAAAGAAAATCAAAACAGGGCAATTGTGGGTTACGTTCTATGGGGAAAATCATTTACAATAAAGTCAAGAAATACATCTGCAATGATTTTCCAAGTTAAATTCAATTTGAAACACAAACCATGCACGCTTCTCTTGGCATTTTCAGGGCTACACCCTAGTGCGTCCGTGAACTCCTGACAGGTGAGCAAAAGAGACACAAGTAGCTGAGCGTCTTTTGCCTTAAGCTTCAGTTGTAAATGAGGGTCTCTTGAGCCAGGATGTAATTTGGTTAGTTTCTTTGAACAAAGCCTTTGTTTTACCATGCTGATTAGAAGGTGATTAAGTGAAAAAAAGACACTTAGAAAAGGCTGTTTTGCTAATGTTTCCAGAGTAATAAAGAGATCAAAGTGCTACAAATCTCATTGGGAATTCTATTCACTTACAGATGCCATTTAATTTAATCCCCTTTCCTCAGGAGGGGAAGAGTCAAGTGAGTTGTGTGAGGTTTTTTTTTTTTTTTTTCTGAGTTTTGGAATTTAGCTAATGGTGTAAACTTATGCTGAAGTTTATTTTTTCTTCAAATAATCAAATCTCTACCTTTAAAACCAGGAAGCCCTTCTCTCTGATATGATAAAGACAGTAATTCTTCACTTAGTTAAAAAGCAAGTTAATCTAGAAAATCACAACTCTCAATGTGAAACAACTTTAAATGTCTTAATTAAAAATTACACAAACCACACATGCACACACACACACACACAAATAAAAGCATGCCACTCAATGTACAGCTAAAGGCTATTCTAGTCTCCAGCTGGAGTGTTACAGGATTTTATATTAACTAGAATCACTCATCATTTATAAATCATTGTTTTAGGGTGAAATGAGAAGTTTAAGATTATTGCAAAGCAATTTGAAAGCAGAATCACCTAGATCTTTATTTCTCCTTCACCCTACACCAAATATTTTACAACAAAGTTATCTACACCTAATTCAATAGAAAGTATTTTGGGGGGCTATTTGCCTTCACTGAGTTAGCTGAAAGGAATGCATGAAGTTTCATAAAGCAACTTTCTTTGAGGGTTATATGTGCTTGGTTTATCTAATACTTAATAAAATTATATAATTTTGAATAGCTCGATCTAACTGGCTTAGTGACTATGATAGTTTGAATATTTATTAGTAAATATTTGCTTACCTCCCTTTTGTACTATGGGCAGAAAGTGCTTTTATGTCCCCGGATGTTGGGGTTGTCTATGTGATGTTGCTTGGTCAGTGGGAATTTAGTGGGTATGCTTTCTGAGGGAGAGTCCCTTCCCCCCTCATAGTTTGTCTGCCTCGGCTAAACATTGAATTGACATGAAAAAGATTAACAGGAGAAAATAACCAAACTTGTTATGTATGTACATATGGGGGGTTCCTATTGGGAACCAATGAGAAATCGGGCAGTTGAGGCTCATGTGCCAGAAAGAGCCGATGAGAAAGGACGTGGGGGGTGTGTTTTGGGACTTCGAAGTGGAGGAAGGCAATTCATAGGAGAGAGAAGGGCAAGTGTGTGGTACATAAATGTTTCCTGGGTCATCTTTAACAATGGGACACAGAGAGGACTTTGGTCAAATGGACCATGCTAGATTCCTCCCTATCTAGCTCTTATTAAACTATAGTTATCTCTAGCGACAGCTCCTTTCCTGCTGCAGTTCCTCTATAAATTCTTCCAGGCTTGTAGAAGGTACATCAAAGTTCTTCCTATGCCTTTTGTTTTTTAAAATACCAGCATAAAATAATCAATATACCAAAAGGTCATATTCGAGGGTGGAAAACTGTTCCCGTTCACTTGAAATATGCTGTTCTCTTGCCCTCCTGTCATCGCAATGAGAATAGCACGCCCTGTGTAGCTGCTCCTTCGGGAAGAACAAGAAATGCATTATGTAAGCCACCCCAGCAGACCCACAGATGCATAAACAATATAAGAAATGCTATTGTTGTTTGCCACTGAGTTTTGAGGTATTTGTCGTGTATCAGTCGGTAAACACTAGAGAAATAACTCAAATGACTTTAAGAAAACATCCAATTCAATCAATTAAACATCCAATTCATCCAATTAAAGCATATATATGTGGACTAATAGAATCATACTAGCTGTAAGGATAAGCATGTCGTGAAAATAAAAACTGGGAGGAATCATATTCCATTTATTCCAGGTCTTTGTATCCACTCCTTGTATTATTCTCCTTTCTAATCAAAAACAATTTGGTCAATAGTGTTTATCATCATAGTGTTGAATCTAAAGATACTGCTTACATGACATAGTATTATTTCAAAGTTAATGAAGAAAGGTTATATTTTGATTGTTTTGTTGAAGCTATTATTGACAAAGCTGGTCAATAAAAGTTGCCTTCTCAAAATCCTAGTGAGCTAGAGATCTTTGCTGGAAAAAAAAAAAGCCACATTCTTTGGGTTGCTCAGGATTTTGTAGCCTGATTTACTCACTGTCTCCTTACTGTGTCCATTTTAGGTGTCCTCCCTGTTCCTCTTGAACCAGGCACCCCATGTTACAGCACGACATTTCTAGGTCCCTCCATGTCCATATCATAAGGTATAGTATCAATTCATCGCAGAGGACTCTGACCAGGACACATTCTCTCATGACAGGCCCCATGAAGCACATCCCTGGCTCCCAGCCTCCTGCCTGCTTTGCTCCACGCTCCGTGGACCCTGCTCAATCACCATCACTTTTCACAGCTGACTGCCTCAGTGTAATATGAGAAAAACGAATATACCTGCCCATATCTCCATCATCGGGTCTCCCATGTAGTCATATCTGTGTATCTGACCCTTCCTATGAGATGACTGAATTTATTGTGCCTCACACCCCCATATCTTATTTATTCAAACATTATTTGGGAACTAATTCTACATACAAAGTATCACTCATGGATCTGGAATATAGTCCTGAACACAACATGACAAAACCCTGGCTTCAGAAAAACCCATTCCAATCCAAACACAAAGCACAGTAAATGGTGAAAATACAACAACAACTTTCACCCATCAAATTAGCAGAGATACAAGATTTCCCATCTCTACTTACTACTAAAACAGATATTTGGCCGATGAAGGGAAGAGTGAAGAACAATGTACTGTCACCTACACCAGCTGGATAGCAAGCTGGTAAGACATAGAAAGCCAAGATAATATTTTTTTAATATTTTATTTCTTTTTTTTATTTTCAGAGGGAGGGGAAGGGAAGGAGAAAGAGAGGGAGAGAAATATCAATGTGTGGTTGCCTCTCACAGGGCCGCCACTGGGGACCTGACCCGCAACTCAGGCATGTGCCCTGACTGGGAATCGAACTGCGACCCTTTGGTTCACAGCCGGGGCTCAATCAACTGAGCTACACCAGCCAGGGTCCAAGATAAAATTATTGATGAAAAGCTTTATAATTGTGTAAGAGTTTTATTTAACACTATGTTTGATTATTCTAGGGAAATAACTATGATCAGGCATAGTTATTTAGATAAAGTATGCTTATTTGAACTAACTGTAAAAAGAAGGAGATTCAACATCCAAAGATGACTTGGGAAAATAAATTCCATAATATTCTGAATATGGAAAAATATAAAATTACTAATATTATAAATGTATGAATATGTACAAATAGCTGTATATTATTACCTTAAAATTATACACATTTTTCTGGAATATTTTCATAACATACGCAAAGGAACACAGGAATTCAGAAGATGCAGTATATATTTTAGGCTTGAGACAACAGAGCACATCAATAAGGCACAGATTTTTTAATAGTTTACATAATTCGATACTAAAAACTGTTGCATATTTTGCTTTTTATATTAATATTAGAAAACTATACATATATATTAATCATGATCAAATATTAACATACATTTAGCCTGGGCTGGTGTGGCTCATTGGATTGAATGCCAGACTGCAAACTAAAGGGTCACTGGTTCTATTCCTAGTCAGGGCACATGCCTAGGTTGCAGGCCAGTTCCCTGGTAGGGGAAGCTCAAGAGGCAACCACACATTGATGTTTTTCTCTTTTTCTCCCTCCTTTCCCCTCACTAAAAATAAATAAATAAAATATTTCTTAAAATATTTTATTGATTATGCCATTACAGTTGTTCCATTCCCTTCATTCCCCTACACCCTGCACACCCCGTCCCCCACCATTCCCCCCTTTAGTTTATGATCACATGTCTCAAGTTCTTTAGATTCTATATTTCCCATACTATTCTTGCCCTCCCCCCTATTTTCTACCTACTGTCTATGCTACTTATTTTCTGTACCTTCTTCCCCCTTCTCCTTCCCCCACTCCTCTGTTGCTAACCCTCCATGTGATCTTCATTTCTATGGTTCTGCTCCTGATCTAGCTGTCCTCTTAGTTTGCTTTTGTTTTAGGTGTGGTTCTTAATAACTGTGAGTTTGCTGTCCTTTCACTGTTCATATTTTTTATTTCTTTTTCCTAGGTAAGTCCCTTTAACATTTCATACAATAACGGCTTGGTGATGATGAACTCCTTGAATATGATCTTATCTGAGAAGTACTTTATCTGCCCTTCCATTCTAAATGAAAGCTTTGCGGGATAGAGCAATCTTGGTTGTAGGTCTTTGGATTTCATGACTTGGAATACTTCTTTCCAGCCCCTTCTTGCCTGTAAGGTCTCTTTTGAGAAATCTGCTGACAGTCTGATGGGGACTCCTTTGTAGGTGACTGTCCCCTTGTCTCTTGCTGCTTCTAGAATTCTCTCCTTCATTTTAATCTTGGCTAATGTAATGATGATGTGCCTTGGTGTGTTCCTTCTTGGGTCCAACTTCTTTGGGACTCTCTGAGCTTCCTGGATTTCTATTTCCTTTGCCAGATTGGGGAAGTTCTCCTTTATTATTTGTTCAAATAAGTTTTCCACTCGTGGCTGTTCCTCTTCCCTTTCTGGTACCCCTATAATTCAGATGTTGGAACGTTTAAAGATGTCCTGAAGGTTCCTAAGCCTCTCCTCATTTTTTTGAATTTTTGTTTCTTTATCCTTTTCGGTTTGACCATTTTTTCTTCCTTCTGGTCCACTCCCTTGATTTGAGTTCCAGTTTCCTTCCCATTACTATTGGTTTCCTGTGCATTTCCTTTCATTTCAATTAGTTTAGCCTTCATATGTTCCTCTAATTTGTGACTAAAATCAACCAGTTCTGTGGGCATCCTGATCACCAGTGTTTTGAACTGTGCATCTGAAGGTTTGGCTATTTCTTGGTCGCTTAGAGTTATGGGCTCTGGGGCTTTGAGTTCTTCTTGAGCCATAATGTTTTGCTCTGTTTGTGCCTGTTACCTGTGAGGAGCAGAGCCTTAAGTGTTCACCAGGGCAGGGCTACCCAGGTTGCTGATTTGTGACACTGTATGTGGGGGCGGGTCAGAGAGGGACAATAGCAGTCCCTGCTGCTGCTTCCTGCCTCTGGGGCCTGCTGGTTCTGTCTCACTGCTCGCTCTTTCACCAGTTTATCTGTGCGCGAATGTGTGACCTTGGTCAGCCCTCAGTGGGTCCACCACCTTGTGTCCTCAGTGGGTCTGCCCGCTTCTCCACACCTGGGATCCACCCACTGCCTGTGCACCTGAGTCATGCGCCCGGGTTGGTCCAGTAGATCTTTCCTGCCCAACAATGCTCTGCTGCTGGCTCTGCCCCTCTTACTGGTTTGGCTGAATGGTTCGTTGTTGTCAGACTTCCTTATAGTTCAATTTTCTGTGGTTTAGCTGCGTTTTTGTTGCTAAAACTTTGCTGTTTTTAAACTTGGTTGTGTGAGAAGGAACAATATTTCCACCTATGCCTCCATCTTGGCGGAAGTCAATAAAATCTTTAAAAAATATTAACATGCATTTAAGTGCTTATGATTCATAAGCAATCATATGCAATGACTAATGCAATATATTTAGGTATTTATGGCCTTTATTTTGTGAAAACTAAGAACAATTTTGAAAAATATTTAAAGTAAAATGAAAAGTTTTCATGTTTTCCTATCTCAAATTTAAATATTAAATATATAAGGAAATACAAATGATGCTCAGAATCTATACCAAGTATCTTTTAGCATTCTCTAACAATTAACCCATTTTTATCTGCAATTTCATCCTATTTTTCAACTTTGTTAAAAGGGTTTCAACAACTGAATACATAATAGTGCCTACTTTTCTCTTAGACTAGGAGTATTTTGCTTAGGCAACTTCTGTTTATTTAAAAGTACAGCCATCACTGCATATAAGATGACAAATAGCTTCCTAACTACAGTTGACAGTTTTCTGTTTTCTGACAACAGAACTACATACAGCTCCACCTTTGAGCAAGTTATTTCAATGATAATCAATGGGATTATTCATAAAGATGCAGTTTGCCTTCTGGAAAAAGATCAGATTACAGTTATGGCTAAAACCCTGGAACAGCTTGGCAAAGACCACTTCATTATACTCATCATTTCCCTGGATTCTAAGTAAATGCATTAAACAAAACAAAGGAAAAGAAAATAGTTAACAAACAAAACCCCTGGAGTCTGTCAATGAAGAAAATAAAGACTTCAGCTTCTGTTTCAAAAAAGTTCTAATTAATTAAATAAACTCACTGGGATGGGCTTTATTTTCTCTCTCCAAATGCCTAATACTTCATCTTCATTTGACCCTATTTCATGGTGGATGTTTTGTAGTTATTTTACCATTTTTTTTAAACCAAGTGTCTCCTATCAATAGATATCAAGTATCTCTTGTTTGTCTAAAATTTTAATTTGCAAACAAAACATGTTCAAATAACCATCTCACCTGTAAATTTTAATCATGCTGAGTTAAATACCACTAGAGAACAGCTATTTTACTCCATTTGCCTATTAATTGCTAATACTAAGGTCAGAAATGCTCTCCCACCCCTATTATGTAAAAGCTGACACTTTTAACCACTGTAACATAATCTTTTACTTTTCCTAGGCTGTTAATCAACTAGTTATTATAAGCGGTCATTTATTTGACTGCTTAAATAGGTCAATTACAACAATGACACTAATGCAGAATTTATACAAAATTTAAGTTTTTAGCTGTTTCAGATATGACCAGTGACTCTATAATTTGTGCCTCAAATCCCACACAGCCTTATACACCTTCCCTATCTCCCCAAAAGCTCTTGCAGAGTATGTCCCTATATTCTCGATGATAGGTATGGGTAACTGTGGTAAGTTGGATCCATGGAAGGAAGCATTTATTTTAGTTACACTGGACAGCAGTGTTGCCGGGAGGAACAACTATATTTATACTTCTTAAAAAGATTTTCACGACACAAGTTCAGAGCAATCTTTTTGGTTGACAACACCAATTCTGGACTCATAATCTCACATTTGTGGTTAAAGCTTCCCCAGACAACTGCTCAGCCTTTCTTTAAAGTTAAACTGCATGAGTCAGCCTGTTTCCTCAATTTCGCCATCAATGGAAAATAGCTTTTCTCATTTTAACACAAACATCTGGAAGATGTATTATCATGTCTCTTACAAAATCTAACATTGGTCAAGACAACTAATGGGCCGAGATGATGGCCAAGATCTTTTTGTGTAATTGATCAGGTTCCAACTTGTTCTTCTAGGCATATATTTCACTTTTGTGACTCGACCACACCAACATGTGAGATCTTCTTTCTCTGCTTATTGCCTTCAAACATAGAAGATTCTTCCTTCTTGCTGCTTCTTTATCTTATACCACTCAGCATTGCCCTTTAAATATCCATTTACCTCTTTGGGTGCTATGTCTCCCTCCCGTCTTTAACTTTTTAACCAATATAAATGTTACTTACTTTGCTATGTGAGTGTATCTACATGGTACTATTATTTCTATTGGAACACAATGCATATGATATCATAAAATGTGATATAATTATTGTATTTTATCATATCTCATCTTTGATGACATAGACAAACTTCTTTGCCCTATGAATGATTATTTCCTCAAATTGATGGGCATTGATAACAATATTATTATTTCTATGAATCTACAGGTGGACTTATCATATAAATATTTATTTTCAAATCTCCAAGACTTTGACAGAAAAGGAGAGGAACTTATATTAAAAAATATCTGCCCCTATTTCAGAATACAGAAAGAGCTTTAGTTCAGAAAAATAAAAATATACAAATAATGTGTTTATGGAAGTAGAGATATTTTAGAAATATGGTAAATCACAGTATAACAGAACTCAGCATTATACTTGACATCTAAAATCACACAAATTTGATTCAGTATAGCTATTTCCAAAATAATCCTAAAAAATTAATCTAAATTCAAATTATATGGAAAATGCAAAGCAACAGAAACTCATCTCTTTGTATAAAATAGGTATTTTTTAAAGATTTTATTTGTTTTATTTTTAGACAGAGGGGAAGAGAGGGAGAAAGACAGGGGGAGAAACAGCAATGTGTGGTTGCCTCTCATGTGCCTTTTACTGGGGACCTGGCCCACAACCCAGGCATGTGCCCTGACTGAGAATAGAACCAATGACCCTTTGGTTCGCAGGCTGGCGTGCAATCCACTGAGCCACACCAGCCTGGGCTAGGGTAGGCATTTTTTAACCATACTCATTACTCATTACTTTCAATTAACTGGATTGCTTTGTAATAAATTTTTAAGAAAATGAAATGACAGAAAATTAGATGTCATCTTTATATCTTACAAACTATACTATATATAATTAAGAGTCAAGCATCTTAACTTCTTATTTTTTTCATATAGTTTTGGCTGATAGAGTGCTTCAAAGAACAGGAAATTTCACCTGAAGTTACAGATTTCAGGTCTCAATGATAGAAATCAAAAGGTGAGACAACACATTCCACGTGTCAACAATGAGTTTAAAAAGGGCTCCTGTCCTTCAGACAAGCCATATGCTTTCCAGGTTACCAATGTCCTCACTATTTCCCACACTGAGGTTCAATGTCATCTGCACTTAGACTTATTCCTGGTTGATCTCTTCATTGTTACTTGCCTTTTGAAATCTTTGTTGATCCCTAGTCTAAAAGGACTTAAAATTGTGCCCATTAATTGCAAACTCCTAGTTCTTCTCCTTTGAACCTCTAGTAGTATATGTGAAGTCTTCCGTGAGTAAGGAAATGCTAAATCATCTTAATTGCACTTGACTAATATCCTTCAAGATATATTTACAGCACTATAAAATATTGCTGAAGGTTATTCAGAAATTTCAATTAATGCATTTTTTGGCAACCAAAATTAGAGCAAATCAAGCTTTTAAAAGAATGACTGTGCATTATAAATGCTCATCATTGTAATAAGTATTTAAGTTTCATATGTGAAATTATGTTTTGTATTTGATCAAGTCCAATACAAATACTTGTTAATCAGCATAGGATAAAATACATTTAATCTAATAGAAATACTCAGATACATTTTTAGCAATGACATGTCATATTTGAACATATTTATCACAGACATTTACATATGACAAACCTCTAACACAACCTTCTTGGGAATCCACACCCCCTCAGGGAATGAATCATTCTGGATGACAAATGGGTATAAAGAATATGTTAACATACTTTTTATAAGTAATTAAATGTATTTCATTATTTGGAATTATATTACTTTTCTATTGCAACAAATTACTACAAACTTTGAAGTTTAAAACATTTTTTAGCTCACATTGCTCCAGGTCAGAAGTCCTATACGGCATGATTGTACATTCTGTTCAGGATACTGGGAGGTTGAAGTTCAAATTTCAGCTGGGCTGAGATTTTATCTGGAGGCTTTTGGGAAAATTACACTTCCAAGAACATTTTTGTCGTTAAAATAACTCCCTCCCTTGCACTGTAGGAGTGAGGTTCCCATAGACCTGGTGTCTGCCAGGGGCTCTGTGTGCCTAGTGAGGCTGTTTTCTGGGTGTTTTTTTTCCCAGTAGCCAGACCTCACATGGATGTTTGCCTTCTTCTAAGCCAGTCTGACCTTCTATTTTTTAACCACCTGGAGAAAACTTTCTATTTTGGGTGATTAGGATGTGCCTGGATCATCTCCCTATGGTAATGTCAACTGTACTAAAAATGTAACCTAACCACGGGAGTAAAACCATCATCTCCACAGACCCAGGGACTGTGCAACATGAGGGGCAAGATCTCGGGGTCTTATAATCCGGCATGCTACAGGAATATTTAGTTAAATTATGTTATCATGGCATAATATATAAATATTATTAATCTTGATAAATAGCATAAATGTGTTTCTAAATATAATTCATTCATTTCCTTCCAGGTTTGCAATAAGCTCACTTTTTCCCATTTTCACTACCTGAAGTAGTTTTGTTGTCTTTTTTCCTTTGGTTCTAATCTGCCTTAAAATTGGGAAAATTTGATTATGAGAACAATAAAATCCTGTGTCAAATAAGAATGCAGGAGTCTTCTGGTACATCGAAGAGTCCTTCAATATGTACAATTAAAAAGACTTTTAGTGTGTCTGACACCCCAAGTTTTGTTTACTTGGAGGCATGTTGGCTGTCAATAACTATTTGCTTTGTCCCAGATAATATTGTGGGAGAATTTCTAGATACGTGATGTATTGCTCTTCTACTTTACTCTTTACATTTTGTATTCTGGGATGGTTTTGAGAATGAATATAGGTTCTGATTCATTTTGCCTATTTATCAGGTTTGAGAATTTAGAGAACATAAATATACTGAGTACTTGGGAATTTTTAAAGAAATTAAGAAATGAATGACATTCTGATGCAAAGGCATACTGGTAGAATGAAAAAGCCCAAATCTTGGGGTCACCAGGCCTGACTATAAAGTTTTAGGTTTAATACTTACTGAGACACTGGAGATAATACTTTATGTTTTTGAATCTTGACTTTCTTCCCATGAAATGACAATGGAAATAATTCACTGCCTCGTTTTGATAAGTACTTAACAAAAATACTAAGTGTAAATAACAACTGTGATTTCTGAAGACACTTTTTTTGTGTTAAATAATTTGTTAAACATTCTACAAAACATTTCTCCAAATAATTTTCAACACTACATAACTGTATCTTTGAGAAGATATTTCATTGCTTATCTCATATATGTTATTGCTCTTCTGCAAAATGTTGGATTTCTCGAGGTTTGCTTTTGAATCTGAATGACAGAGTGGTGGCTGGCATTTACTGAGAGCATTGCATCCCTTGATTAAAATGAGTACTAGAGAGAGACAAGCAGAGAAAATCTATTTTTTTATGCTGCTTCAAGTTCTGGTGCAATTTGGGAGCACCAATGGATGATCTCTTAGTTGCCCTCAGAAAGTACCATTCATAATCTTTATCTGTTGAAGTGTTACAAGGATTATTATTTGTAAAACATTTCATAAATTGCAGTTTAAAGCTATTTTTATGAGCATCAAAAATTGTTGCACAAGCTTAATTTCCAATTCCGCATAAAAGGATATGCATGGGCTCTTTATTATTAAATAAATGTGCCAGATGATCCAGCTTAGTGAGAGTGTAACAGCTTACTGGTTAATGTAAATTTCATTTTTATAATGTTTATTAATGCAGACCTTTATACTGCAAAGTGCACAAACAGAAATAAAATAATAAAGCTGGGATTTGAACCAGAGTGCTCAAAGCAGTGATTTGAAAAATAATCTAAAAATAAGTTCCACGAGAAATTACAAGCAGAACTCTCTTTTTCTAAATCTTTAAAAGTGAAATTATGCCATATCATGAGTCTTTCCAGTATTGAGACTTGAATAAAATTTGAAATGTGCATACACCTCAACCCTCCATTCCCTGCCATTCACGCATGCCATTAGTTTCTGTATGGTAAGTGAATATGAATAATTTCAGGTGGAGAACAGAATTCAAAAGGAGTATGCAGACTGACAAGGATGGTGATACTCTAAAATGTACAAAAGAAGTGATTTTTATTCATGAAAATCAAGACTGATTTAAAATACATTATAAAGATAAAAACTGTGGAAATAGTCTAAAACTTAATTATGAAGCATTGTAAACTGTGTTTAGTAATCTCATACAGCTGGTGGTTGAAAAATAAAAACTAAATTTTATCGGAGAATATTATGGAAACAACAGAGAGTAAACTTTATGTGGAAATGTATTCAATTTTGTATTGCAAAAAAGAAGAAATATACTGAAAGGCATAAAATAGGATACTGTAAAAGCAGACGTCTTACATCAATCCTGTAGTCCCTCAACCTCATTAAATATTTTACTCAGTTTTCAGCACATCATTGGTGTTTAAAAATAACTACCTAAAAGTTAGTGTCCTTAACCACAACTGAATTGTGAATTTAATTTCAAAGATGACCCCATAAAAAATAATGCACTCTCAGACAAGAAGAAAGGTAAAATAGAACTTCAGCAATATAAGGTGAGGTAAATATAATAAGTGAATATTGAAAGCTCATAGGTCTTTCCTTAAATCCGTATCTACCTATACACTGGTGATCTTAGACCTTCCTTTTAGTTCCTCTGCCTCAGCTTCTTCATAGGTAAATAGAAATAATAATTTCTGTATTATCAAATTGACAGCATCACTGTGATGAGGAAGTGAGATAAAATGGGAGAAATTACTATGAAAAGTTGGCAAACATATTATATATGTGGAATCTGAAGGAGGTTGCATGGTACGTCATAGTGACAGCTCCTGAAAAACCCTTGATTAAAAAGATCCCCATGGCTTTTTTTTTCTTTTACTTTTTGGGAAGAGCACTTGACATAATATTCACTCCATCAGCAAATATTTAAGTATACCAAAAAAAATTAAAAGAGGTGGGAGGAAACTTTTGGAGGTAATAGGTAAGTTTATGGCCTCGATGTGGCCATGGTTTCATGGGTTTATATGGATCTTCAAACTCATCAAGTCATATGCATTACACATGTGCAGCTCTTTGTATGTAAGTCCTGCCTTCAATAAAATGATATAAAGGAAAAAGAAAGAGAGTCCCATAAGGGCATGTATTGTCAACTGTCCCTGCCTGCATTTAGGGAACATCTTATTGGGACTGTTGTGGACAACTGAGTAAGGCAGCCAAACTCTGTGTCGAGCTATATGATGATATATGTGGAATGAATACAGTCCAATCCAGTGCAGTATAGGAAATAAAAGGAGAAGAAAGATGAAGTATCTGCATGTGTTTTCCTGCATAGTTTATGAGTGAAGGAAAAAAAGAAGTTGTTCAGCTTTCTAAAAATGAATCTTGTCTCCTTATAATTACTTAATTTCCAAATCCCCATATAAAACTTGACAATTCATAGGCTTTTATAAATACCGATTAAAGTTTGAATAGTAGTTAAAGTAAATAAGTATATAAATGCATAAGATAGGTTAGATTTAAAGTTCATAAATATTTGTGATTACTTTAGAAAATGTAAAGACAGAATTTTGGGACTTAAAATTTTGGTAAATCCTATTAATTACCCATAACCAATCCCATTTCTATATTTCATACAACTCAAACCTCTGAATGTTCATTCCATTTAAGTAATAATTACAATGCTTACGTGACTGATCCTTTTCTCCTCTTGAAGATGTTATTCTTTATTTAACTGACTCCTGAACATCTTCTTCTGGAGTAATTAGGCAAAGAACTCCAAGTAGATTTTTCACTTTGGGAAATGCATTGCAGATAAGTTGTAAACTGCTTCAGGTTTGGCAGGGCCCTGTTCATTTTTTCTTAAATTGACTTTATTTTTAGAGAAGTTTTAGATTTCCAGCAAATCTGGGTAGTATAGAGTTCCCATATAACCCTTGATCTTATACAAGCACAGCCTCCCCCACTATGAATAACCTGTACTAGAGTTGCATATTTGTTGCACATGATGAACTTTTATTGACCTAAAACCAAGATTTTAGATTAAGGTTTACTCTAGGTATTGTACATTCTATGGGTTTTGACTAAGTATAATGACATGTTCCCACCATGCAGATTTCATGCAGAATCATTGCATTGATTTAAGTATCATCCCTGCTCTCCTGGTCAACCCTTCCTCCCCACTAACCCCTGGCAACTTCGGATCTTTTTACTATTCCCATCATTTTGTCTTTCTCAAAATGTCATGTAGTTTGAAATATGCAACAGATAGCCTTTTCAGACTGGCTTCATTCATTTACGTGTACTTAATCTTACATGTACTTGAGATTTCTCCATGTCTTTTCAAGGCCTGATAACTTACTGCTTTGTAGGATTGATTTATATTTCATTGTACAAATTATCCACAGTTTATTTTTCCATTCACCTACTTAAGAACTTCATGGTTATTCCCTGATTTTGAAATTATGAAGAAAGCTACTGTGAACATCCATGTTCAGGTTTTTGTGTGAATGTAAGTTGTCAACTCCTTTGGGTAGGTTTCAAATGTGATTGCCAAATTGTTTGGTATGTTTAATTTTGTAAGAAGCTTCCAAATTTTCTTCTAAAGAGGCTGTACCATTTTTCATTTCCACCAGCAATGAATGAATGTTTCTGATGTTCCACATCCTCACCAGCATTCGGTGTTAGTATTTTAGATTTTGGCCATTCTAATAGGTGTGTAGTGGTATCTCATTGTTGCTTTAATTTGCAATTCTTTACATATTATGTTGACCCATTTTCATATGCTTACTTTTCATCTGTGTGTCTTTTGGTGATGCCTCCATTCAGATCTTTTGCCCATTTTTATATTGGACTGTTCATTTTCTTACTGTGGAGTATTAAGATTTACTTGCCTATTTTAAATAAAAGTCCTTTAAATAAGATATGTTTTTGCAAATATTCTCTCCCAGTCTGTGGCTTGTCTTCTCATCCTCTTAACAATGCCTTTTGCAGAAGTTTTAGATTACTAAGTTCAAATTTTTTGCTTGTTTTTTTATAATTTGTGCTTCTTAAAACATAAACTTATAGCCAAACATAAGCTTATGAGATTTTCTCTTGTGTTATCTTTTATAAATTTTATAAGTTTAGATTTGATTTGGGTCTATGATTCATTTTGAGTTAACTTTTTGTAAGGTGACATCTCTGTAGGTTTGTGTAGAGACTTATTTTTTTTGCATCATTTGTTGAAAATCCTTTCACTATTGCATTGCCTTTGCTCCTTCATCAAAGATGAGTTGATTATATTTGTGTGGCCTCTTTGTGAGCTCTTTATCCTGTTCCATTGATCTGTTTGTGTCTTCTCTCACCAATACTACATCAGCTTGATTACTATAGCTCTACAGTATGTCTTGAAGTCAATAGTGTTAGTCCTTTGACTTTATTCTCCTTCAATATTGAGTTTGCTATTCTGTGTTCTTTTCCTTCCCATATAAGCTTTGAATTAGTTTACTGATATGGATTTTTATTTCAATTGCACTGAATCTATAGATCATATTGAGAAAAACTGACATCTTGATAACATGGAGTCATCATATCCTTATTGTTCCATTAAAATGTACTGTGATCTATAGTATATAAAGCAAAAAAAAGTATGTTTCTAACCATTTGCTTTAGTGATAAAAACAAAGAAAATAACTTTTCCAGAGTTTTATTTACTTATATCGCTTTCCTATATTTATATGTACCTATAAAACACCAAAATATACAATTTTTTTATTTGAGTACCTGTATTAGTTTTCTATAGCTGTCAGAACAAAGCACTACGAATGTACTGCTTTAAACAACATCACTTTATTGATTACATTTCCAAAGGCTAGAACTCCGAGATCAAGTTTTTGGCAGCGTTACTTCCTTCTGAAGGCCTCTCTGCTAGCTTGCTGTGCTTTGCTGGCGCTCCTTGGCTTATAGAAGCATTATTCCATCTGTCCCATAATCTTTTTTTTATCATTCAGTCTAATAGAAATTTATTTTTTAAAAATTTTAAGCATTTTTTTTACTTAATTATTGTTCAAGTACAGTTTTCTGTCTTTTACTCCCATCCCAGCCCACCCCCACAGTGCTCCCCACCTCCCTCCCATTTCCACCCCCCTTAGTTTTTGTCCATGTGTCCTTTATACTTGTTCCTGTGAATCCTTCCCCTTTCCCCCTGAAATTCTCTCCCCTCCCCCCTCTGGTCCCTGTCAGCCTGTTCTATATTTCAGTGTCTTTGGTTATATTTTGCTTGCTTGTTTGTTTTGTTGTTTAGCTTTCTGTTAAAGGTGAGATCATACGGTATTTGTCTTTCACTGTCTGGCTTATTTTACTCAGAATAATGCTTTCCAGTTCCATCCATGCTGTTGCAAAGGGTAGGAGCTCCTTCTTTCTTTCTGCTGCATAGAATTCCATTGTGTAAATGTACCATAGTTTTTGGATACATTCATTTACCGATGGACACCTAGGTTGCTTCCAGCACTTGGCTATTGTAAATTGTGCTGCTATGAACATTGGGGTGTATAGGTTTTTTTGGATTGGTGTTTCAGGGTTCTTAGGATATAATCCTAGCAGTGAAATTGCTGGTGCCATCATCTTCACATAGTGTTTTACCTGCGGATGTGTGTCTGTCTCCATATAGCTCCTTTTTATAAAGACACTAGTCATATTGGATTAAGGGTTCAATGGCCCCATTGTAACTTAATTACGTCTTCCGTGATTCTTTTTCTGAATATGTTCACAGTCAAAGGTGCTAGGTTTTAGGATTCCAACATGTGAAACTGTGGGAAACAATTCAACCTGTAACAGTAGCTATAACACACTACCCCCAAAACTGATAATATAAAAAGTGACTGCTGCATCCTGACCAATGTGGCTCATTTGGTTGGTTGTTGTCCCACAAAGTGAAAGGTCACCAGTTTAATTCCCAGTCAGGGCAAATGCCTGGGTTGTGGGTTGAGTCCCCTGTCTGGGCACATAGGAGAGTCAATCAATTAATGTTTCTCTCTCACATTGATGTTTCTCTCCCTCTCTCACTCTTCCTCTCTCTCTCCCTTCCTCCTCCTCTCTAAAATTTAATAAATGAAATATTTTTAGAGGCTGCTCTTTAACCTGGTTCCTTGTATAGGACAGCCTATTCTTAGCAGGTTGAATCAGATTTTCTTATTCTCTTATCACAAATAGAATAATCTAAAACCATGGTACTTTCTATTTATAGTTACTTTCATGATATTTTTCTAAATTTGTTTTACAAGTGGTTTGGTATATGGGGAATCATAATTCAGGAGTTCAAACTCCATCTCTTCTTCACGTGTTGAAAAAAAAAGTAGACCACTAATGTACACTATACACAAGAATAAACTGAAAATGGATAAAAGGCTTAAATGTTAAGTAACAAAACCATAAAAATCTTAGAAGAAAACAGGCAGACACCTCTCATAGCAACAGTTTTGCTGATATGTCTACCAGAGCAAAAGAAACAAAAGAAGAAGTAAACAAATGGAACTTCATCAAAGTAAAAACTCCTGCACAGCAAAGGAAACCTTCAATGAAACAAAAAGACAACCCCCTGAGTGGAAGAACATTATTCACCAGAGATACATTTAATAAGGGACTAATTTCCAAAATATATAAAAAACTTATAGAAGGAACACCAGGAAGACAAATAATTTATTTAAAAATGGTTCCAGATGCAAATAAATACTTCTAAAAAAGAATATACAGATGGCCAATAGACATTAAAAAAATGTTCAACATCACTAATCATCAGAGAAGTGCAAATTAATACCACAATGAGATATTACTTCACACCTGCCAGAATGGCTACCATCAACAAATCAACAAGGATCAAGGGCTGGCGAGGATGTGAAGAAAAGGGAACCCTAGTGCAGTATTTATGAAAAGGCAGACTGGGTGCAGCCAGTATGGAAAACAGTACAAAGTTTCCTCAAAAAAGTAAAAATGGAACTGCCTTTTGACTCAGTATTCCCACTTCTGGGAGTATATTCTAAGAATCTCAAAACACCAACTTAAAGAAGTATGAGGTCTGTCCAGAAAAAGTCCAGACATTACTAACATAATGAGAATAGTCTGCACAACATCATGTATAACCTGGCAGCCAAGGAGAGTGGACAGGAGTGCACATGCATGAACTATGATGACTTCACTTACTAGTCAGTGGGGGTGGTAGACACAGTTGAGTGAGGACAAGTACTGTGTGGCTATCACATTCAAAATGGCTGAGCGAGTAGAGCAATGCATCTGCATCACATTTTGCATTAAGCTTGAACATTCCTCCACAGAAACTATTCAGATGATTCAGAAGGCCACAGCTATGGGCAACTGGTGATCGGTAGCTTTATCACTAATAACGTGGTTGCTCATACATCACATCTCATGCAGAGTTTTGTCAAAACATCAAAACATCCAGGTGGCTCAGCCTCCCTATAGCCCAGATTTGGCATCCTGCAACTTCTGGCTTTTCCCAAAATTAAAATCACCTTTGAAATGGAGGAGATTTCAAACCCTCAATGAGATCCAAGAAAATACCACAGGGTAGCTGATGGCAATTGGGAGAACTATGTGAGGCCCCAAGGTGCCTATTTTTAAAGGGACTGAGGCATTATTGTCTTATGTGCCATGTTTCTTGCATCTTGCATTTTCTTTAATAAATGTCTCTATTTTTCATAGTACATGGCTGGATACTTTCTGGACAGGTCTTGTATATGTACCCTTATGTTTATAGCAGCATTATTTACCATAGTCCAGATCTGGAAACAGCCCATATGTCCATCAGTAGGTGAGTGGATAAAAAAGCTGTGGTATGGCCCTGGCTAATGCTGATCAGTGGATTGAGTGCAGGCCTGTGAATCGGAGAACCAAAGGGTTGCCAGTTTGATTCCCAGTTAGGACACATGCCTGGATTGCAGGCCAGGTCCCCAGGAAGGGTTGCACAAGATGCGATGATCACATATTGATATTTCTCTCCCTCTCTCTCTCCCTTTCTCTGAAAATAAATAAATAAAAATCTTGAAAAAAACCCCAAAAAACCTGTGGTATGCCTCAGCTGGTGTGGCTCAGAGGACTGAGTGCTGGCAGGCAAAACGGAGGGTTGTTGGTCTGGTCCCTGGCTGGGGGCAAACACACAATGATGTTCCTCTCCCTCTGTTTCTCCCTCCCCTTCCCTCTCTCTAAACATAAATAAATTAAATTTTAAAAGATAAACTGTGGGGTATTTATACAATAAAATACTATACAGCCACAGAAAAGATGGAAATTTAACCTTTTGCAATAGTATGAATGGACATCATTACACTAAGTGAAATCAGCCAGTCAAAGAAAGAAAAATACCCTATGATCTCACTTATACATGGAATCCAATAACAAAATAAATGGACAAAACAGAAACAAAGGCGTGGATACAGGAAACAGACCGACGGCCACCAGAGAGGAGGAAGGTAGACGGTGCTGAATGAAAAATGGTGAAGGGATTAGTCAAAGAACATGTTTGCATAACCCACAGACACAGACAGCAGTGTGGCGATGGCGGGAGGGAAGGAGGTGCAAGGGCTGGGTGGGAATAATGGGGACACCTGTACTACTATCAATAATAAAAATAGAGAAAGAGAAAAAATAAATTGTGCTGAAAGTATCAAACCACTACAGTGGACCAAACCACTGTAGAAATTATTACAACGGTGGACCAAACCACTATTATATTTTATTAAATATATATAAAAGAGAAAAGCAACAATTGTGTTTTAAAATGTTTATTACTGGTAACTAGAATCTTAGAAATGATTTCAACTTGTCCTAAGTGTAGATGCCAACTTAAACATAGGACAGCATATACCTTGTTTTTCAGAATATTTTGTGAGTTACTGGAGCAAACATATTTTGAATAACCTGGTATGAATCAGAAAGACTCCACATTTCTGAATCATCTAAGACTTGAAGAGTGTTTGCTATTCTGATGACACTTTTGAAGAAGGCAAATTTCTTATTCTTGATATAAGAGAAGTCTCCTGTGCCTCAAAACTTTCCATTAGCGCTTCCCCTTCAGTTACGGTTAAATGCAAGCAAGTTAATTATACTCTTCCATTTCACATTTGCACAGCACCAAATGTTATTATTTATAAACTGCCATTTTTGTTTTCAAGCAATAATTTATTCTGTGTGTCTAGCACAATATCAATACGTGATTAAAGAAGTCACATAGCAACAAATAGTGAAAATGTAAAAGCGCATTAGTGACATATGGAGAGATGTAAAAAAAAAAAAATTAGTCATTTTCATCAACTAAACTGCCCACAAAAAAGAAATATACACTTCTAAACTTTTGAAACTATGAGCTTCTGAAATTTTTATAGTGCCTTTGGTCTTTTAAACTGAATAAGAGTTTACGGATTATTCCCTACATTTTATAGGTGGGGAAATTGAGATTTAGCAAGCTAGAGACTTTCCAATCTCACAGCTAATTAAGAAATGCGCCCGAGATAAAAGTCTGGTTCTGTCACCGGAAGGTGCCATCAGCACTCGGAGGCCGCAGGTTCCTTGTGTACCACCCTGTACCTCATTAACGGGAAGGGGCTGCCCACAAGCGCGACACCCAGAGGTAGGGGTCATGGCCAGGAGGGGTGGTGTCATAGAATCTTTCCATCAAAGTTCCCAATAGTTAGGGTTTGGTGAGTGTCTTTTATTAAATCGACTTCAAAAAATTTTATAACACTGTCTTGTGCATGAGAAAACTCCACTGGTTTGCTGGGAACTGCCCTGCCTAGTTTCTTAAGCTGTAACTTCCCCTATGGCTAAGGCTGAGAAAACAACCTTTGGACCATAAGCTACTAAGGAGACAAGCTTATCTCCCCTGCAGGGGCGCTGCTTCTGCTCCTTTTTCTTCATCCATACAGGGCCCGTAATGCTTGATGGGTTAGCCAATGACAGGTAAAATTCCCTCAGGGTGAATAACCTAAGACAAGTACGATCACATGGAGACCCCAGGGAAGGACTTGGGGAGCTACGGCAAAATGGGGTTATGGACCCTCGCCCTTCCTCTTTGACACAGCCTGAGTCCTCATTCTGTCTGTGAGAAGTCTCCTAATCTCTTGGATGCTTTACTTCCCTGCCTGACTTAAGCCCAAAACAATGCTGGTGGTGGGTGCCGCCCTGTGCTGGAAAGGGCAGGTTCCCTAGGGTGATCAGACCTAAGAAAGAACATGTAAAATTCTGTGAAACCTGCTTTGTTTAGAATGCTCTAAATTAAATGATAAGGGTCCAAGCAAGAAATAAGTTTGTTCCTCAAAGTTTTATGGCTCTTTAGTGATCTGACCCTGACTCAGAGTTCTTTGTATATTTGATCCTGACTGCCTGATAATGATTAATGAGCTTTGCCTGTATTCCTGTGCAAAACTAACCCAATAAAAGGCCATTGAGGAAAAGGCTCTTGGCCCTTCTGCTCTGAGAGATCGGCCACCTTTCCTCCCCAAGCAGATCATGTCTTGGTAGACTTTATTCTCATCCATGGTGGCAGGGGGGGCCCTGCGGGTGGAGCCCCCACACACTGGATCAGTAAATTATCCAAAGTCACGTGAATAGTAATACTCAGAACCAAGAATACAGTTCTGAAATTTCAAGCAGCCTTGTGAAAATCTTGCTTTATCAAATAGGCTATGATACTTTCAGAACATGAACCACAGCATAGGGCCCTTTGACACTGTTATGAACACTTACAATATGCAATAGATAATGATTTAATGTTTGATGTGTTCATACCAATAATGACATAAACAAAAATCAAGCTCTATGAGTAAACTGAATGACAAATTTGAAGCTGGGTTCTTCTGAAGTCTGACTAAGGTAGCCTTAATGTTACCCTGAAATTGACTAAACATCAGGCTTTTTTTCTGACTCTGGACCCCGACCTTCCTTTCTTAGAACATTTCCTTCAGAAAAACTGGTCATTGTGAAGCTCTTTGAAATATAAATGTTTATGAAGGACTTTTTCTTGCCACTTTGACTACACAAGATTGCCTTTCTCAGGGACTTTGGGACTACCCATTTCACACACAGTCATCGAGGAAGACAGAGTCCCCACTGCCGCATCTGAGGTCCTGGGTCCAATTTGTAAAAGAACATCTTCTTTCATGAAGAAAATGATTTCTTTTACATCGATAAAGCCGGTTAGCAACTGCAGGAGCCCTACAACGTTCCCTTCACCTCTGCTTTTAAAAACCCCACTGCTCTTGCTTTAGTGGGGTTGAGTCAGACCAGTTCTGGCCTCTGTACCTATTGCAACAGTCTTGAATAAAGGCTTGCCTGCCTGTCTGAGTCTGGTCAGTGCTATTTTCACTGTGACAAGTCAAAACGGAAATCCTAACCCTAGATTAATAAATGCTTTAGAAAGTAAATCCAAATGAGGTCTTAAAGTCAAATGGGATTTGTGCTAATTTAGAAGGGTTCCCTCAATGTTAATCAGCATCGAATGACATATGAATGCTGCTTTTGCTTTGTTCTGTTCAAATTTAAATCTAAATTCACTTCTCCCATTGGTCTCATAAGTAATGTTTCCTAAACTTTAATCAAAGCAAACAAGTTATTGTTTCCTAGGTTCTACCATCAATGTGCCTTTTCTTTGTTTCTGCCCGAGTAGAGATTTAATTTAGCATTTAGCTTTGGCCTCATTAAGAAGTCATTGTTTTCCTCCTCCACAGGAATCTAGCGGATGCAGGGTCCAGAACACAAAACTCCTCCTTATATTCCATTGCAATCGTGTGCCTCATTCTTTATCCAGCTAATGCAAAAATTATACCAACAAAGTAATTACCAATAGATATAAACTCCTAAAAGAAAAGAGAGGATGTTTACTGGGTATTTGTTTTATAATCCTGGGAAAGGTTTAACTTTGTACCAGAACAAAGCATGCAAATAGGGTTTAATCCATCGTCACAAAGAAAAGTATAATATAAAATATTTGCATTATTTTAACCTTACTCAAGTTATTCGTCAACAAGAACACAAGATTTTCTTTTTCTTCTGAATTCATACTTCTGCTTAAACACAACTGGAAAGGCAGTTTGCATCCTGGCTCAGGGCGCCAGTACAGCAAAAGAAACGTTTTTTATTTATTTGGTGCCATGTGTCCAAACAATGGGTCAGAGCACAGTGAGCAACTTAAGGGTCCAAAAACTTTCCTATGTAGGGCAGGTCTGAGGTTGCTTTTTAATTATGTCAACATGAAACTGCCTGTTACAGAATCTTGACAGGTTTCTGACCATCAGACCCCATTTTCACACTCAGTTCTATTTGGGCAGAATTTCTAGATCAATGTAAATATTTGAGGAAATATATTTGCCATACCTCGCATGCAGATGAAAATTAGGCTGCCGCTTCCAAGCTATACTCTCAGGAACATTTTATAGTCATCTCTTCTCTTCCTTCTATACCTGCAGGGGATTTTATAACTTCACGCTAATGGTACATTCAGCTTTCCCATTTCACTTTCTTATTATGGACAAATGTAGGCAGAAATGGTGTCTCTATAGTTATCCATGAATATGTTTCTATGTTCTTTCAGTTCCTTTTTTGGCTGCTCCAGGTACTTTGTTTTTCATTTTTTAATGAGGGAGGCATGCACATTATGCATGATATTTTTTCTTTTCTACCTGTTTTTTCTTTATAAACTTACGTGAACTAAAGCAAGGGCACCCCTTGCAAGGCACAGGAAAAAATTTTTTTTCAGAAAAACATTTAAAATTTGGTTTTCTCTAAGTCCCAAGTAGGTTACAAATAAGTTAAATAGTCTTAAGATACATAGCATCTTTTTTTGACTATTAAATTTTCAAAAGTCTTCACTTGAAACAAAGAAAAAAAGTGTATTCATCAATCCTCACTGAAATATGCAGCATCTATGTCTAAATTTTATTGTCCTACTTGTGATAGGGATTTTGTTATAGAGAAATAATTTTGTACTTAAAAATAATTATTCAAGAAAAATGAACTATGACAACTGGTTTGGCTGGGGTATTGATAAGGAACATTGAAGAATGTTTTGAACTGAAATGCACATTGCACTTTCTCAAGAGGGCAGTCTTGACTCATGTTAAACATACTTTTCCTTCTTGGGAATATTGGCCTAGTGATGCCCAATTGTCTGCTATTTCAAGAAAGATGAGAAATAATGATTTTTTAAAATGTGAATAATTCAGACATTAAAAATCCATCCTCTACTTATTTTTAAATGCTTTGAAGGCCAAATGAAATATGTACTTACTCCATACATAGTGCCACAATTTTTAGCTTTTGGTACTGAAAATAACTTACATGAAACAAATCATCGAACCATTAAGTGACCATAGGCAGTTAAATTGTATTCAACAAACAAGTGCATGATACAGTGGTGAGCACAATTATTGTGCTCATAACCCACCAATTTTCACAATTCACCAACCCACAGATCATCAGTACTCAACACTCTATCTATGATGAGATAATGTGAAATGACTGCCTGGGAGAATATTGCTCACACAGAAGTTATAAGTGAAAATAGTTTGTTGCAACCTGTTGTATTGCCCCTTATTAATCGGTACTGCCATATCACAGAGTATTTTCTTGGCATGAACAGAAATGATAATGTGCAAAATCACAGTGTTTCCCAATTAATTTAGAGTAAAATTCTAAAATGAAATGAGTAAATATAATCAGATGACATGACTGATTTGTTGCTTCTAGTTTTTTGTGCGAAAGAATATTGTACTGAGAACACAACTGTTTCCATACAATGGTGAATTAGTAAATTTGCCCAATGGTTACATGTTTTAGACAACTTATTGACTTGTAATATACATCAAAGGAAGAAACTATTGTAATTGTATATCTTGATTGTAGACTCATGTAATCAGCAGCCAGATTATGATCAGCACAAAACCCTTCAGTTACTTTCTCTCCATCAAAGGTCACCACTCCTGACTTTTAACATTACATGTACTGCTTTTGAAAGCTATATGAATGAAATCATACTATTTTGAGTTCCTTGACTCGTATAAAAGGAATCATTACTTGTTTGTGTATAGCTCCATTCATTCAATATTATACTTGTGTTTCATTCATATTGTTGGTTTTAGTTGTTATTTGTTCACTCTTATTGCTTTAATGGTATTCTGTTCTGTAAACGTGAGGTTGTTTATTCATTTAATGTTTATAGACACTGATTCAGTTCCAGTTTCATGTAATTATAGATGGTACTGCTATGAACATAATTTTTGTGTCTTTTGTTAAACATAAGTGTGCATTTCTCTTGGATACAAACCTAGGAGTAGAGTCATATTCATACATAACACACTGGCTGCTCATTTCTGATAGATCTGCCACAGAATGTGGAGTTATTGTTGTACCAATTTATACTTCTTACCAGAAATTTATGAGAATTCCATTTGCTCCACACACTAGCAATACCTGGGGCATTTTTTGTCTTTTTCATGTAAGCTATTCTATTGTTTTGGTAGTCATATCAAATTATACTTGTAATTGGTGTTTTTCTGATATCTAATAAAATTGGACATCTTTTCACATGTTTATTGGTTACTTACATATCTTTTGTAAGTATCTATTCAAGTTTTTACTATCTCCTTCTGTTGTGTATGTGTACTGTTGAATTACATGCAATGGTGCCTTTTTTTTTTTTTTTACTACTGAAGTAATGCTATTTAATCTTGAGGAAGAAAAACAAGGAAGGAGGAACCACAATACCTGATATCAAACTATACTACAAAGCCACTGTAGTCAAAACAAGTACTGGCATAAAAACAGACACTAGAGCAATAAGACAGAATAGATAGCCCAGAAGTAAACCCATGTCTCTATGATCAATTAACATTTGACCAAGGGGGCAGAAGTATAAAATGGAGTAAAAATAGCCTCTTCAACAAATGGTACTAGAAGATCTGGACAGCTACATGCAAAAAAAAGTGAAATTCAACCACCAACTTATGCCATATACCAGAATAAACTCAAAATGGATAAAACACTTAAGCCACAATACCATAAAAGTCCTAAAAGAAAATATAGGTAGTAAAATTTTAGGTATCCCACACAGCAGTATTTTCACCAATATATCCTCTAGGGCAACGGACATAAAGGGAAAGAATAAACAAATGGACTACATCAATTAAAAATCTTCTGGACAGCTAAAAAAAACATCATAAAAATGAAAAAGAAACCAACTGTAAGGGAAAACATATTTGCCAATGAATGATACATGGGACAAGAGTCTGATCTCCAAAATATACAAAGAACTCTTATGACTCAATGCCAGGAAGACAAACAATCCAATTAAAAAATGGGCATATGACCTGAACGAACACTTCCCCAAGGAGGACATACAGAGGGCCCAGACACACATGAAAAGATGCTCAGCATCACTAGCCATCAAAGAGATGCAAATTAAAACTATAATGAGATACCACTTCACACCAGTGAGAATGGCCATCATGAACAAATCACCAAGCTCTGGCAAGGATGAAGAGGAAAGGGAACCCTAGTGCCCTGTTGGTAGGAATGCAGACTGGTGCAACCACTGTGGAAAACAGTGTGGAATTTCCTCAAAAATCGAAAATTGGAACAGCCTTTTGACCCAGCAACTCTACTGCTGGGATTATACCCTAAGAACACTGAAACACCAATTTAAAAGAACCTATGCACCTCCATGTTCATAACAGCACAATTTACAATAGCCAAGTGCTGGAAGTAACCTAAGTGCCCATCAGTAAATGAATGGATTTAAAAAATTGTGGTACATATACACCATGGAATTCTATGCAGCAGAGAGAAAGAAGGAGCTACTACCTTTTGCAACAACATGGGTGGAACTGGAAAGCATTATGCTGAGTGAAATAGGCCAGGCATTGAAGGACAAATACCATATGATCTCACCTTTGACAGGAAGCTAAAGAATAAAACAAACAAGCAAACAGAATAAAAACAAAGACGCTGAAATAGAGAACAAGTGGGCAGCGACCAGAGGGGAGAGGGAAGGGAACTTAAGGGGAAAAAGGGGGAGGGATTTTGAGGAACAAGTATGAAAGACACAGAGATGAGGACTGGCGGGGGGGGGGAATAGGAGGGAGGGGGGAGACCGGGCGGGGGGATGGGGTGGGATGGGAGAAATAGATAAGAAAAAAATGTACTTGAAAAGTAACTAAATAAAATAAAAAAAAAACAACTATGGTACATTTACACAATGGAATACTACATAACAGAAAGAAAGGAGGAACTCTTCTTACCTTTCAGAACAGTATGGATGTGACTGGAGAGTATTATGCTAAGTGAAATAAGCCAAATGGCAGAAGACAAATACCTTATGATCTCATCTATTTTAGGAACCTAATGAAGAAAACAAACAAATAAGCAAAATAGAACCAGAGGCATAGAAACAAAGACCAAACACAGGAACTATTAGATTAGTAATAGTGGCTTAATTTTTCCCTCCAAAAAATTGAATAGAAAAAGCTTGTAATTTATCCTTCTTTTAAAAATCTCAATTCTCAGAACTTATTTATCTATGATGGGGTTTTCTAGAGGCCAAATTATCAAATAGGGAAAACTAAAACAAGAGTAAAATAAAATTTTATTTACAGTTTTAGTTGTTATTCACAAAAATATCTGTGTGATAGTTTACGGGGCATTTTTCAAGGAATCAAGTATACAGAGCCCCCGCATTCCTGTGTATGCTATAAGCAGAATACTTAAACCAATTCAATTACTGTAAGAATTAATATTTCAATAGAAACATCAAAGAAAAATTATTGTATACTCCTCAAATAGTGTAATACTGACCTGTAACAGTATTACACAAACAGAATCCAGAATTAAATGAACTAGTGTTTTTTTACAGTGTGAGATTTCCTTTATTTTTATCATTTGGGTTTCCTATAGTTCCAAGTCATTTGTTTCCTGGATGAGATAGAGTACAGGTGAGGTTAAGGAGGTATTGGCTGCACAACTGCATTGATTTCCTATGGAAAAATTGAGTTCCAAGTAATTTGTTTCCTGAATGAGATAGAGTAGAGATAAGGTTAGGAAGGTATTGGCTGCAGAACTGCATTGATTTCCTATGAAAAAATTGCTTGTGATGATGAATTATGTTCTGTGCAGAAAGAAGATCTCTGTTCCTTCTACTTTTTCTTGAACTTGTCGATAAGTCACCATTGCTTCAGAGTTCCTATACTGATGACTTTCAACCTGTCTCTGGCTCAAAACTCAAGCAATATACAAAAATGAAAATGCATTCATTGTGAAAAAAGCAACAAGTGAATTTAAGCTGCTCTTTTTTTGTTACACTTCAGAGCAAGGTTAGTCACAGGCTTTCTGAGTCATTAAATGTAATTAGTCCTGCCATAGCAACCAGCTACTTTCATGCCTGCCTTTCAAGGAGAAAAAGAGGAACAATATAGAAAAAAATTTAAAAGAGAATCATGATTTTAGCTGTAATTTATTGAGAGATTTTATGATGAATGGGTTTTGAATTTTGTAAAATTAATCTTCTGCATACTTTGCCATTCTTTTTATATCTGGGAAAGACCCCAAAGAACTGTATTGAGAGGCAGAAAAATCCAACAGAATTTGAGCATACTGATTAGGTCTTTGTTTTGGGACTTTGCCCAGATCTGCCCAAAGACAAGGCATGCATGTAGGGGCACCGTGTCAATGCTACTGTCCATATTCAGAATGGTTTGGTCAGGGCCCATCCAGAAGCAGACAAAGGACATGGTATGTTCATGTAAACAGAGTGGACTTTGATGATTTAATTATTTATATTTTATGAATGTAGTGATTGGCTAGAAATGTAAACTAGATACCAGAATGTGTCTTTACACAGTGATATCTTTGTTCTACGTGTTCTATTTTCACAAAACTAAATCATCAAAGCAAAATGTAACACAGCATCAAGAGTCAAGTGCTATGTTTTAAATTGAGGCTAGAGATGCATGATAACATACATGTTAAGTTTATTTAACACAAACACAGCAGAACTTATCTGCAACACATGATCTGTCTTGCTTATTTATTCAAAGCCTTAGAATTGCTTTCAACTGTAATTTGGATTGGTGCTTTCAACTTTTAAATGATTTCCCAAATACTTTAACTAGCTACTAGATAGAAGGTCCTACACACATTGTTTCCTTCTCAAGTTCTCTGTTTGCCTCTTTTCATCTTCTCACATTATAATCATCAGCCGATACACATTCAGAACAAGAAGATTGTATGTATTTCAAATTTGTGGCAATTATTCAATGGGTGTGTCAATAGAAAATAGTGAAATAAGTTGCCAGTATGCATTCAATTACTCTTTTATTTTGAACAAGAATATTTTTAAGTAAGATAATTCTTAAATAATGAGAAAAAAGTTTGGCAGACAATAACTATTCTTTTTCAAAGGAATATCAGCATTGTTATTCACAATTCATTCATCTTTCTCTTCTTGGTGAAGGTGAAATAAACTATTATTCTAGAAGATGTCTCCAGTTTCCATTACAAATTTAATTCAATTTCCACTTTGAAAAATTAGCAAACAGAAATGGTGTCACTCCTGGATTTCTTTTTGCAGCTTTTAACTACAAATTCTGTGCTGCTTAACACTAATCAAAATCTTAGATCATAGATAAATGTAGGCATTAACTGTGTGATCTGAAATCCATGCTCTCTGTAAGTAGTCTGTTCTGCATTTCTGCATTCTGCCAGATCATAATGGCTGTGTTCAGCAAGAATTATCTAGCTTCCCTGTTCACTGGATTTTTGAAGTTGTGCTTTGTTGTTATAGATAAGACAAGCATTGAAGAATGTGATGGCAACTAGCCTTTTATTTTGGTTTATGTATTTACACTAAAAATGTTACCTAATCACATAGCATGCCCCAAAATAAACATTTTAGTTCTTTCATAAGAAAAGTAGGTTTTGCTTCTTCTGAAAGTTTTATTTTTACCTATTCATTTTAGTTTTTGCTTTCATACTATGAATCTTGTAAACCAATATGTTTTTTTTCCTTTTCTAGGGCAACAAGGAAATACAAAGCCCAATTTTCACCTATAGTTGAAAAGTTACAGGATCTCCTGACATGCCTTGAGGGCTAAATTTTAGTACTAGCTTACCTGATATTCCCATCAATATTTTGTTTGTGTCTCTCAAACCTCACCTACAAATATTTTTTTATATTTTCTTTTCAAAACTCACAAAATGATTTTAAAATAAAGGAGAAATTAATAATTAAACATAAAAACTTATTGTACTCTCTCACCTTTTTAAAGTATAAAGCAATCAATAAAAATAAGTAATTTAAGTCATATCAAATCCCAGCTGGAAGAGTTTAAAAAGATTAATATACCGTCATATAAATTATTTTTATATAAAAACATGAAGAGCTCTGGAAACCACAAGTGATTTAAAAGCCTATTAATATAACCCAATAAAAGCACTTTTCCATATTTTTGAATTATGGTTTCTGAAGTATAGATTGACTCACAGTATAAGGCAGTGAGTACCAAGTGAATACCCCAGAATTAGATTACTCTTCATGGGCTCTAGCCAAACCTACTCTGATGTACCACTATTTATTCATTTTTTTATCCTTTTTGTCCCCTTCATTTCTTTGTTTAGACCCTCTATTTCATTTATTTCTGCTATGATCTTAGTTATTTCTTCCTTCTGCTAACTTTAGACTTATTTTGTTCTCATTTTACTAGTGGCTTGAGGTGTAAAGTTAGATTGTTTACTAGATATCTTTTTCTTAATGCAGGTGTTTATATCTAGAAACATATCTCTTGAAATTGCCTTTGCTGTATTCTGCAGGTTCTGGTATAATGGCTTGCCATTTTCATTTGTCTTGAGATTTTTTTAATACTTTTTTTGGTTTCTTCTTTGACTCATTAGTTCAGGAGCATGGTTGTTGAATATCCACATACTTGTAAATTTTTCACCTATCTGCTTGTAATTCTAGTTTCATACAATTGTGACTGGAAAATTTGCTTAATATGATTTAATCTTCTTAAACTTATTAAGACCTCATTTGTGGCCTAACATATGATCTATCCTGGGGAATGTTTCATGTGTACTTGAAAAGAATATGTTTGGATTCTGATGCTTTTTGGACAGAATGTTCTGTAATTGTCCTTAGATCCATATGATCTAAGTGTAGTGGAAGTTCAATGATTCCTTATTGGTTTTCTCTCAGATAATCTACCCATTGTTTAAAGTGAGGTGCTTATGCCCCTTCAATATGTGTTGCTTCTATTTACTGCTAAGGTTTGTTAATACTTGGTTTAGATGTGTAGATGCTCCTATATTGGGTGCCTAAATATTTGCTAATGACACATAGCCTCTTGATGAATTGACCCCTTTTCCATTATATCATAACCTTCTCTGTCTCTTGTAGCTTTGGCTTAATGTCTATGTTTCTCTGATATAAGTTTAGCTACCCATTCTTTCTTGTCATTTCCGTTTGCATGGAATATCTTTTACCATCTCTTCACTTTAAACTATGTGTATTTTTAAACCTGAAGTGAGTCATTAGTAGGCAGCATATATTTGGGTCTTACCTGTTTACCCATTAGCCACTCTACGTCTCTTCAAAGTAGAGTTTAGTTCATTTATATTTAAAGTAATTATTGATAGGTATAGCCTTACTATTGCTATTTTGCATATTGTTTTCTGGTTGTTTTGTCATTTCTTTGCTCCTGTTTCTCTCTCCCTTTCTACTGTGATGATTTTATCTGTTTTGGTTCCTTTGTCTTAATCTTTTGTGTATCTACTGTAAGTTTTATTTTGTGGTTACATGAATAATAGCATCATTCTTTAAATTAATTTATATTAAAATCTTGGATTTCCCAAATTCTTTGCTGTGTCATTTTATCTCTCATAAACTCATTGTGTCTTTTTTTCAAAGGAAAGAAAAATGTCCTTTATTTGACAAATGTATATTAAGTGTCTTCTATGTGTCGGGGACATTTTTAGGTACTTCCTCACCTCTCATGGGGCCCACAGGCTAGTTAGTAAATGGATGATAAGCAAATAAATATAAAAGTATATGAAATATCTTATGTTGATTTGTGAAGGAAAAATAAAGCAAGTTGAAGGGATAAAGAATATATGTAAAGGATAGGATATTAGCTAAAATAGAATTTTAAAACATTTCCTTCTTTTTCATCAGTATTTATTAACTCATAGTAATTTCGGTTAATTTAAATTTTCATTATTTAGATTTCTATATTGTGCACCAATTTCATTTGTTCTTTAGCCTAAGTTTATTTCTCTATGTTTTAATTTTTATAAGTATCTAAAAAAAGGTAATAATGTCAAAAGAGGATGTTAGTAAAGTAACTTTTATTAAGTCTACTAAGTACTAGTCACTATAATAAAGGTTCTACTTATCTGAAGATATTCTTCAAAATATCCACTCTGTAGGTTCATTATGGATATTAAGTAAGGCATTGTGTACTCAGAAAATACAGACTATGATTTCCCCTTTTTGAAGGTTCGACAAAAGCATACTACTAAAAGTGGAAGAACTGGAATTTTCCTCCAAGTCTATCTAAAGCCAAAGCTTTTCTGCATATTCTACCACATTCTGGATCTTTATTATTCCCTTCTAATGGTCTAAAACTATGAGATAATAGGACTTATGTTCTTGTATTTTTTTCTTAAAAACATAAACACAAAGCTTATTGCATACTATGTATGCTAGGCAGTACACATAAAATAACAGAAATGAAATTTAGGTAGGCTCAATATTTACAAGCAATGTTAAAGGCTCTCTCCTTGGGTGTGAGTGGGCTTAGAAGGCTTCTACAACAGCAGAAGCTGTAACAGTGAAGAATTTTTTCAGCTACTTGCAACATAACTGGAGGCTGTGAACAACTGAGTGTTACAACAAGTTGTAATCAGTAAACATTCTCCAAGTTGCTTGTTTGCACTTATAAAAGTATTTAGGTTGTTTCTTTATTCTCAAAAAATAAAAATGTGTTATAATTTTATAATAAAAGCTTTTTCACAGTTATATGCCTGGAGGCAGAAAAGTATGTAGATTAAATTGGTTCCTCAACATGTTTTTCACACCTAATATGTAACCATTCCAATCAAATGCTTTGGTTCATTAGCGCATGTTTGTTATAGTTAATGCCTACCAAAAATGTTTTTAGTAATATACACAAAAATTTTCACAGGTTTTGTGAAAACAATAATCATAACAAAAATGCAGGTTTCCCCTGCACATCAAAAAGCAGAGCATGGTATAGTTTGGAATGTGGATTTTGAGTCAGATAAACCTGGGTCTTGATCATGGCTCTAAGACAGGGGTAGCAAACTCATTTTCACTGGGGCCACATGAGCCTTACCTTCAGTTGCCTTCAAAGGGCTGAATGTAATTTTAGGACTGTGTAAGCTCAACTATTCCTGAACAGTTAAGCGAGAGTTTGCCACTGCTGCCTGGCAGAAACAAGGTGCCGGGCCAGATAAAACAAGGTGGAGGGCTGGATTCGGCCTGAAGCCCTTGTGTTTGCCACCTGTGCTCTAAAATTAATTAGCCTGTGGCTTTACAAGTACAGGTGTTCTTCAACTTCTTTAATGAACTAGGGGAAATAATACCTACTGTGAAGAATGGCTCCAGAGTGACATCAGAGGAATGGCAGCATGAGAGATCCACTTTGTTTCTGCACTTGAAGTTAAGACAATTTGAAAAGTTATATTCAACAAAGAAGATTCTCCCCGGCTGGTGTGGCTCAGTGGATTGAGCGCTGACCTGAGAGTCAAAGGCTTACAAGTCGATTTCCAGTCAGGGCACTGGGTTGTGGGCCAGGTACCCAGTTGGGGGCGTACAAGAGGCAACCACACATTGATATTTCTCTCTTTTTACCTCCCTTTCTATTTTCTCTAAAAATAAATAAATAAAATGTTTTTTCAAGATAATAGCTACTGCAATTGAGAAATGAACTCACAGCATAATACAGATCATTTATGAGAATAAACACATAAATAGGAAATAGGTAAAGGTCTGAAACTGCAAAAGAGGATAGAGACCAGATGTACTCAGAAGAAACAGGACCACTACATATATGTGAAGCTTTCTATTGCATGAACATACAAAACCCCAAAATTGAGACACATAATTAAAAAAAAGAAGAAACAGAGAAAAAATTTAGAATATCACCATACTAAACCAGCAGACAGAAACACAAGGGAAAAGAAGAATGGAGAAACAGAGCTACCAGAAAACAAAACAAAAAATGGCCAAAGGAAATCCTCATACGTTAGTAATCGCCCTAAATGTAAATGGACTGCATTCAACAATAAAAAGACACAGAATAGCAGATTCGCATAGTTAGCAAGAGGTCAATCAGCCACATTACCTGTAAACATTTTAAAAACTCCTCTCTTTCTAAATAAAAGCTTAAATGTCTATGTGTGGGCATTTTGGGCTAATGATTACCAGTTGGTTAAAATTGAAACTGTGTCTTTGCCAGCTTCTCAGTGTCCCATGGGCAGAAGTTCTATAGGTGTGATCAGTATTCTACTGGGACAGGGAAGGAGCTGCCAATCAGTCTGAGTCAGACAGACTTCAGCAGTGTATAATTATATGGCAGATTACCCCTTTCATATCTGTACATATGTTAAACTGTCAACATAATATAATTTAAATTAGCATTTTAAAGATGAATTCTTTAAGCAAACATTTTGTGGTTGTTGGAATGCCTAAAATGTGCAAAGGAACATGCTTAGTATAAAAAAATGCCATAAATGGGGCCATTTCAAAACAGCGCTGGAACTGCCATTCAAGAGGAACTGCCTTCCAGATCTCGTTCTTGAACATCTGGCATGTTTGATTTCGGCAAAATAACCTTTGGACTAGGCCAATCTAACATGGTCTTCTAAACAACTATTTGTAAATCTAACAGAAGAGCAGACATTCTGAAAATAAGAATGATTAATTTTGGACATACTTTGGAATCAGTGTAGCTAAGGAATAACTTAGGTTATTAGCACCAATAAAAATTCCTTTCCTATATTCAGGTAATTACTTTCCTTCTTTTTTCATAAAAACACCTTGCTTTCACCCTGTAATCAAAACACTGTTTAGGTTTCTGCCTGAATCCGTGCTTCCCATGACTGAAATTCTGTGATCTCTAATAAACACTTGTTGCCTATCCCTTCGGCCTTTTATTTTTAAGGTTAACACTAGGCTTCAGAACTGATCTAAGGAAATGAATTGGATATGATCTCTAATGTTAACAGTTTATAATCAAATAGAATATTTAGGCCGAAGTGTACCGAATTTGCTTATAGAGGACCACTGTTTGGTGTAGTAATAAGAGATGTAGGCACAGTGTTGGGGGAATGGCAAGGTTTTTTTTTTCCTCAGGTAGTCAAGGTGACCTATTTGGAAAAGATGACCTTTGAGGTGGGTTCATGAAGATTCACAGTTTATTTCCAGGTGGAGAAAATGAAGGTGCAAAGTTGTGGAGAGTAAGAAACTGTATGTGGTAAAGTGCAAAGTTATAAAGTTAAAGTGTGTATTAGAGAAATAATTATAGAACTATTCAATCTGTAAGATATGAGAGGAAGGGGGGAGGTAGGTTGGGTGTGAGCAGAGGGTGAAGGACTGTGAATGCCAGTGTAAATCCTGTGCATTTTCTTTCTAAAGAACTTATAAAACTCAACACCAAAAAAACAAACAACCCAACTGGAAAAATGAACAAAGGACTTGGATAGAAGCTTCTCCAAAAACGACATTCAGAGGCCCAATAGACATATGAAAGTATGCTCGATGTCACTAATCCTCAGGGAAATGCTACAATGAGATATTATCTCATACCTGTAAGAATGGCTATCATCAATAAATCAACAAACAAGTGCTGGGGAACAATTTTGCACTGTTGGTAGGAATGCAGACTGGTGTAGCCTCAAGTTTTGGAGATACCTGGATAAATTAAAAGTGGATCTGCCTTTTGACCCAGCAGTCTCAATTCTGGAAATATATCTGAAGGAATACTAATTTGAAAGAACGTAAGTACCCCTATGTTCACTGCAATATCATTTATAACCACCAAGATATGGAAGTAGCCCAAGTGTCCATCAGTAGATGAGTGGATAAAACAACTATGGGACATTTACACAATAGAATACTACCCAGCCATAAAAAAGAGTTTACCCTTTGCAGCAGCATGGATGGACATGGACAACGTTAGCCTAAGTGAAATAAGCCAATTAGAGAAAGACAAATACCATATGATTTCACCCATATATGGAATCTAATGAACACACTGAACTAACAAAGAAAATGGAGACAGACACCTAGATGGCAAGCAGTATGACTGCCAGTGGGGATAGGAGAGAGGAGGAGGGGCTGAGCAAAGAGGAAAAAGGACTCATGGCCATGGACTACAGTGTGGAGATTGCCCAGGGGAGGGGTGAATAAGGAGACGAAAAGGTAATGTAAACAAAATTTTAAAAATACATTTACATAAAAAACAAAGTAATCTTGACATATAATGAAATGAATTGGCAGAACTGTTTTCTCTTAAATCAGCATAACATTAAGTTAAATGACTGTTCTACCCTCATAATATATCTTGCCTAAAAAGCACATTTTGTACCCTTCTGTTTCAGTGATATGCACATTTACAACAAAATTAGCCCCTCTGTAATGGTAGTAGAGCACCAAATTGCATTATTATTTGATCCTGCTGCCTGATTTCTATCACTTCCTTTGGCAGCAGGGAACACAATGGATGCAATCTGTAGCCTGGGGAGATTACTCTCATTGTGATTAGAGTTGCTGACTAATATGAACTCTGGACTGCTTAACTTTGGGGATATACTAGGTCAAATTCAACTAAATGTACCTGCTCCTATAATTTTGTGAATTGCTTCAACAAGAAAAACTTGTATTTAATTCAATGTTATTGATGTCTAAAGTGCTTGTGATTTTAAAAAAAGCAATGTGTAGGGAATACAAATTATTGAAAGAAATTTCCAAGAAGGGAGCCAATCTTCTAAGTACTAGAATAGTGGGGCAGTAGTGCTTAGTAACTTAAAAAAATAACATTATTGAAAATAATTTTAGCAGTTTTACTGACTGGCTATTTTCCTTGAGTATTTAAAACCAGGGAGGAAATAATGATTAACATTATTTAATCATTAAAGATGATTTATGCACTAAGGATGGTTCATGCACTGTTAAATTCTGTGTATAAATAATATTTTTCAATCCTCAGAACTACTTCATAAGTTAGATATAGTTAATATACCCACTGTACGGTTTCAGAAAGTACAGTATATAAAGTCTTATTATTAAAATCGCAAAGCGAATAAATGGAGAATTCCTTTACAGGGTATTTCCTAGTACTCAAGTCTTCTTATAAGACCAGAAGCCACCAGATGCTTTCATTGCACTAATTTCTCACAGTTCCTGCCAATCTCTATAACTTATGGGTCTTAACTCTACTTTTTGTGGGGGATACTCCACTAGCAAAGGGATTCTCACACATTTTGGCACAAGGTATAAACGATGATGAAAATCATGTGGTGAGAATAAAGTAAATATATATTAAATATTTAATGCATATTACGCCCTTTTGTAAATAGGTCCCAAGTAGGTTAAGAGCTGCATGCAAAAGTCCTTTAAAGGCTTAAGCAGAAATTCCCCTGACTGATGCGGCTCAGTTGGTTGCAGCATTGTCTTGAAAACTAAAATGTCACAGGTTCAATTCCTGGTCAGGACACGTGCCTATGTTGCAGGTCTGGTCCTCAGTTGGGGAGTGTACAATAGTTGATAAATATGGGTTAAATAAATAAATAAATAAATCAGGCTACATTTCTGTTACTTCATCATACTTCAGCATTTTAATTACAGACCATTTGTAATGCAGGGAAGCTCAGCTCAGCTGGAGTCACGTGCCCCTGGGTTCTTTCTTTTCTTTTTTTTTCTTTATTTTATTTTATTTATCTTTAGAGGGGAAGGGAAGGAGAGAGGGAGAGAAACATCAATGTATGGTTGCCTTTCGTGCACTCCCTGCTGGGAACTGGCCTGCAGGGAACCGGCCTGCAACCCAGACATGTGCCCTGACTGGGAATCGAACCGCGATTGTCTGGTTCGCAGGCTCATGCTCAATCCACTGAGCTACACCAGCCAGGGGATTTTTTTTTGGGGGGGGGGGTTCTCTCTTTTCCAGCAACAGTTATGATGAAGCTCTGAGTCCTACCCACAGAGGTCCACTCCATCATGGCTCTGCACCTGATGTTTCATATTTCTGTCTCACAGCTTTTTTTAGAAGACATGAAGGTGCTCAAGCACAAGCTGGAAATAGAGAGTCGTTAACTAGGGGTAATTTCCAACTTCCCATCAACTTAGTGGATCGTTCAGGGAGATATTTTGCAAATTTCTTAGAAGTCCGGGCATGATTTTTATGATTTGTATACCATGATATTTACAACAATGCACTCTCCTTTTCTCTCTAACCTCTCAACTCATTTTTTTACTGCTTTTTAGATAAAGCCCCAAATGAATTACTTGAACCCAAACCCTTGACTCAGGCTCTGCTTAATAGAGTAGTCACACTGAGGAAACTCAGGAGATAGAAAACTGTTTATCCACAGATAGTTTAAGCTGTACCTTTTCCCAAAGTTCTCACTCTTCTCCGGGCTTCAACCTGCTCTTCGCTTTGCTTCAGATTAGGTTACTGTACTATGACAGCTACAGTGGGGGGATGGTGACACCAAAGCAGCAAAGTTAGAGCACATTCCTGAACCGTATCTTCAGCTTATCCTCAGGATGTCTATATCCACAGGGCCAGCCCCCTTCCACAGCCTCACGCCCACAGAGCTTATGACTCAACACATCTCCCTCTAAACACTGGAGTCAAATAGCTAGGACACCTAGAAGAACATAGGAATCAAAACAAGTTTCAATTGCAACTGAATCTTCATTTAGATAGCTATGGTTGTTATTTAAATACTCATTACTCATTAGCATATTTGGGTGATCCTTGAGTTCTGAGTTTCCTAAAGAAATTATATATCTTAGGCTAATTGCACAATTATAATTGCAACTGTACGTTGTCTCTATTAAGAGAAAAAACAAATCAGCCTTAGAAAAGTTCAAAAGGACTGAATGCTTCCTTCAGGAATGGAAAAGTCAGGAGAAAGATTACATTATTTTTTAATGAAATAGTGAAAGAGAAATCTGTTTAGGAGTACTAGGTAATGACCAAAGACAGAAAGACTGGGAAACCAGTCCCTGAGGTAGAGGGGAAACACAGGATGTAAATGAAAGGCCAGCTAAGATGACAATATCTGTTTCGGGGTTTACTGTTGTAGGACATAATTCTAGCATGCACACCCTGTATTATTAGAATTATTCTCCCCTTGCCATAATATCATTTTTTTCTGGCTCCCATTACCTCTTAGACTCAAAACTGCTTTTCATTACTGAAACAGCCCACCGTCCTTTTAGGTTGACCCATTTTCATTTGTTACTATCTCATTTTACTGAAAGTCCTATTCTGGGGATTAAGGGTAAGTCACTTCAATGACTTCATGTTGGAAAAAATTCTTCAATGTTACTCTTTAGCTAATGGAGTTGCTTTGGAAAGGGAGATTTTCCTTCAGCCAGAACTGGGAAAGAAAGGTAACCTCAACATTAGAAGTCAGATATTTTAGCTCCGGCTGGTGTGGCTCAGTGGACTGAGTGCCGGCCTGCGAATGGAAGTGTTACCTGTTTGATTTCCAGTCAGGGCACATGCCTGGGTTGCCCACCAGGCCCCCAGTAAGGGGTGCACAAGAGGCAACCATTCATTGATGTTTCTCTCCCTCTCTTTCTCCCTCAGTTCCCTTCTCTCTAAAAATAAATAAAAATTTTATTTTTTAAAGTTAGATGTTTTAAATCACTATCATATAAAAACTGCCAGACATTTTTTCCCAAAGCATTTCCTTATATCATGAAAACAAACCTATAAGGTATTTAACAGTTTTCTAAACAATTTTTGTATAACTTGACCAGGTTCTCATTGCTAGCTTTGGATAGAGATGGCCTTCAAATATAAGCATAATAAGTTTTAAAAAGTACAGAATGTTTTTGGAGCTAATTTACCAAAAGCAACAATACTGGGGTTTTGTTGGGGGGGGGAGGTGAGGAAATAAATCCAAGTTCAAAGAGGAATTAGCGGAAGCAATAAAAAATAGAGCTAGAGCTAGAAGTGATGTCAAGAGAGATAGTGATTAAAAGTAGCAAAGTAGGGAGAGGAATGAGGATAAAATTAGGAAATAAAACATATTACATTGAATGGCATAATATTACTAAATTAAAAAAGCCCTCGCTGGTACAGCTCAGTGGATTGAGCATGGGCCTGAAAACCAAACAACCATGGTTTGGTCAGGGCACATGCCTGGGTTGCAGGTGAGTTCCTAGGGACACACGAGAGGCAACCATACATTGATATTTCTCTCCCTCTCTCCTTACCTTACCCTCTAAAGATAAATAAATAAAATATTTTTAAAAAGAAACAGCAGGGAAAAAAGAAGAATTATATTTGAAAATACAAACTAATTATAAATTCAGATTTTGTAGATAGATAGATAGATCATATTAACTGTTACAGGGTTCATGTTGATGAAAACTGAGAGGAGATACCAAACACTATTTATTTATAATGAATGATTTTAAAATTACCATTAGTTTTTAACAACATTTTTAACAAAATGTCTTTTAAATTGAAAGGAGTAAATTCTAACATCTGTTTATGAATCTGTTACCAAATAAAAGTGAAGGTTTGGCTGCCTACCACTACCAATAGGCAAATTCTAGAGACAGAGGTTGGTGAGAAAGGAAAGAAGTTTTTATTCAACTGCTGCACAATCTTGAAGAATGTCAGCCTCTGGCATGAAAACCCATCCACTTCAGAAAACAGAGAAAAACCTAGCCCTGTCAGCCATACCAAAACCAAAGGCAACATCCCGAGTTCTTTCTCCCATTTAAAGTATCATCCTTTAGGAACCGCAGGCGACCACTGAGTGGTCATCCAGGCAGCTCAGCTTTCCTCCCAGTCACCACTGTTGGGACTCAGGCTCCCTCCTGGAGCTTCCAGCTCATCCGGCATCACTATTGGTCATGTGGCTTCCAGAGCCAGAAGGACCCACGATCACACCAGCCGGTACATTTGCCAGGTGGGTCAGAGCACACCCCTTACCTTCCTCGTTGCCATTCTGACTTCTATGGTGGATGTGCCTGCCTACCCTTGGACCCACCCCCAACTTGGTATGGGAAGTGGGTAGGAGGGCTTTTCCTCCATCCAAATATCTTACTAGCCTAGCCCATGCTTACTGCAGTGCTTCCTTCTGTCATCATCTTTCTCAGAGGCGAGGAATCTGCCACCAGAAGCAGGATGCTCCGGACAGGGGTGGAGTGTTCACAAGGTGCCAGCTTGGTTACCTGGAGACTGCAGCCTGTGCACTGCCTTGGGCGGTTTGCAGCCCCTCCTGTTCCCTGTGCTTAGTTACACGTAATAGTGTTGGGCTTTTTTGTAGATTTCATAATGGAAAAATTAAAATACAGGCACAACCACTGCCATTTTGAAGTTTAAAGAACAGGAAGTTTATAGAAATGAAAGCATATGTTATAGTTCTGTGATTCTTACCACACAGACTTTCTACATGATCACTTTTTATTCTCAACTTTAAAAACAAAACAAAAAATGTTTAAGTCTTAGTGGCACTTTTGTTGTTCCAGACCCTTTAGTATTAGGTACCTTTTCCAAAAGTAACTCCTCCTCTTCATTCTTTCATTCACATCAAACTAAACCATACACAACTTTCTTTTTTTCCATATTTCTATTTTTTTTATTGTTCAAGTACAGTTGCCTCCACTTCTCCCTCACCATCACTCCCCACCGCAGCTATCTCCACCTCCCACCCTCAGTCCTACCCCTCTTGGCTTTGTCCATGAGTCCTTCATACATGTCCCTTCCCCCTTTTCCCTCCATTATCCTCTCCCACCTTCCCTCTGATTACTGCCTGTTTGTTCTTTACTTCAGTGCCTCTGGTTATATTTTGCTTGCTTATTTGTTTTGTTAATTAGGCTCCACTTATAGATGAGATCAAATGGTATTTGTCTTTCACTGCCAGGGTTATTTCATTTAGCCTAACACTATCCAGATGCATCCATGCTGTTGTGAAGGGTAGAAGCTCCTTCTTTCTTTCTGCTACATAGCATTCCATTGTGTAAATGCACGACAGTTTTTTAATACACTCATTTACTGATGGGCACTGAGGTTGCTTCCAGCACTTGGCTATTGTGAATTGTGCTTCTATGACCATTGGGGTGCATAGGTTCTTTTGAATTGGTGTTTCAGGGTTCTTAGGGTATAATTCCAGCAGTGGAACTGCCAGGTCAAAAGGCAGTTTCAGTTTTAGTTTTCTGAAGAAATTCCATACTGTTTTCCACAGTGGCTGCAACAGTCTGCAATCCCACCAACAGTGCACTAGGGTTTCCTTTTCTCCACAACCTCACAAACACTTGTTTGTTGATTTGGTTATGATGGCCATTCTCGCTGGTGTGACGTGGTATCTCATTGTGGTTTTAATTTGCATCTCTCTGATGGCTAGTGATGCTGAGCATCCTTTCATATGTTTCTGGGCCCTCCCTCTGTATGTCCTCCTTGGAGAAGTGTCTGTTCAGGTCTCTTGCCCATTTTTTAATTGGGTTGTTTGTTGGAGTGGAGTCATGTGAGTTCTTTATATATTTTGGAGATCAAACCCTTGTCCAAGGTATCGTTGGCAAACATATTTTCCCATATGGTTTGTTCCCTTTTTCTTTTATGGATGTTTTCTTTAGCTGCTCAGAAACTTTTTATTTTGATGACGTCTCACTTGTTTTATTCTTTCCTTTAAGTACCTTGCTCTAGGGGACATATTGGTGAAAATATTGTTGCATGGAATATCTGAGAATTTTCCTGCCTATGTTCTACTCAAGGACTTCTGTGGTGTCACAACTAATATTTAAGTCTTTTATTCATATATTGAATTTATTTTTGTATATGGTATAAGTTGGTGGTCAAGTTTCATTTTTTTGCATGTGCTGTTCAAATTTCCCAACACCATATGTTGAAGAGGCTATTTATACTCCATTTTATGTTCCTGCCCCTTTGTCTAATATTAATTGACTGTAGAGACTTGGGTCTATTTCTGGGCTCTCTATTTTGTTTCATTTATCTATGTGTTTGTCCTTATGTCAATACCAGACTGTTTTGACTACTGTGGCCTTGTTATGTAGTTTGATATCAGGTACTATGATCCCTCCTACTTTGTTCTTCTTTCTCAAAATTGCTGTAGCTATTTGTAGTCATTTATGATTCCATATAAATTTTTGAAATGTTTTTTTTCTATAGCTGTGAAATAGGTCATTGGTATTTTAACAGAGATTGTATTGAATCTATAAATTGCTTTGAGTAGTATGAACATTTTGATGATGCTAATTCTTCTAATCCATGAAAATAATACTTTCAACAATTATACCTGAAGTCATTTCATTAATATTATTCAACCACAATCTATCATTCTAAAGATAAGTGATGCACTTTTATGAGTAACTATAAATTCATCTCAACATTATTTGAAAATGGCACAACTGCTTACTGATCAATACAAATCTGAATGTGAGAGAAGTCTTTGGAAAAACATATTTTAAGAAAAGGAGGTAGTATGTCATTACAATTGATCCAGAAAGTGAATGAGATAGCTGTGTAATTTGGGCAACAGCTATAAAAGTAATTTTTATTTTACTTTTTGCTACAACTCATAAAATTAAGTATATTATAGCCTATAATGTTTTGGCTGTAGACCGTACTGTTCATTTTGTTCTAAGTAAATGCCTTTAAGGGCTGAAAACATTAGATCTTTTAGTCAAGCAATTGTTGACATGAATCTGTTAGCTTCATATACAATTAAACTGCTTGATTGATTAAAACAGGAAGGAGGCATATTTTGTATGTTAACTACAGACATATGGAAATATATGTATCCAGAAAACAAAATGTTAAAATGAACTTTTCCAAATGATAAATTGTTATGAGTGTTTGAAAACTAAATAATAAAAAAAACATATATTCTTTGAAATAAGAACTCTGCACTAAAGCAACAGTAATTGTGTGTGTGTTTGTATGTGTGTATGTGTTATGTGAGCTTTTAATCTGATGTAATTACTTAATATTTTGAAATTCTGATGCATTGCACAGATCCTCTAAACAGGGGGAAAATGATATCAATGGCAGGAAGAACCTGTCTTGTAGAGTAAGGTGACTGCTGTATGTTTTTTTTTCCCATAAAAGTGACCAGTTAAGTAACTTGTAAATGGTGCTAATCCCTGTGAGATTTCTTAACTCCTTTTTACACCTTCCTTATTAACAAGGTGATGATAATCCTCACTTTAGGATGGCCAACAATGAAATAATTACAAAATAAAATAGAACAAGAGTGAAACCAAGAAGCAAGTGTACTATTTTCTTTGCTCCTGAACTGATTGATTGATTACATGTTTACCATTGAATTACCTATAAATCCACAAATGAACACATTTTCTATGACATATCATTCAGGAGTATAAATAATACTTTTAGCTGTATGTTAATACTTTTAACTTTTGGTTGTTTTGCTGCTATAACAAATTTCCGTGCATGACTCTTGGTACAGATGCCAGCACATGTAAATGCAGCACTCAGCTCTACCCACAACCACATTGAAATTATAACTAAACAACAGAACAACCATTATTCAGAACTGCCTGAAATCTGGTGGAATGGAAGTCCAACAACTAGGGAATTAAAGAAGCAGCTACAATGTGACTGGTAGGAGAAATGAAGATGCAGAACAGAGTGGACTCACACTCCAGTGTGGCAGATAAAAGTCTGGAGGAATAACCCAACTGTGGAGAACCCCATGAGTAGCAAGAGGTCCAAGCCTCACACCATGCCACTCTGCCCAGGATTCTAGTGTCAGGAAGAGAAGTTCCTATAACTTCAGGCTATAAAAAGCAGCAGGAATTGAGGCTGAGTGAGACAGAGGGCTCTAGAGTCCCAGGCAGTTCCTTTTAAAAGGCCTAGACAAGGACTTACTTGGACTCATTCATTCTGATCTCCATTGCTGGGGCATCAGCTTGAAAGGCATCAGGGACAAGGGGAGGAACTGAAATGTCTGGTACCAAGGTGAGAACTTGGGGGCAGCTTTCTTTCAGAGAGAAGTACTGGCAGAGACCATTCTTCCTTTAGTGAGCTCTCCTATAACAGAGATGGTAGTAGGGTGCCATATCTGACACTCCTAGTTTGTTGGACAAACAACAAACTAGGAGTTTGTTTGTCCAACCCTAGTGATTCCCTGAGGCTACACCCCACCCAAGTTCCACGATCACCCAAGCTGTTTTCAGTAGATTTTCCATAAAAAAAATAGCCTGTCTTGCCTCATGCTTCAGATTTTCCTAAAATCTCTCAAACACAGAGTACCTGGCCTCAGCATACTCCATACCTCTTGATAAGTGGCCCAAGCACTGGCATTAGCAGCAGCCAGCTTTAGTTTGCAGCTTGGCCTCACCTGAGTACCTCTAAGCCCAGCACAAGTGCAGGCATCTGCAGATTGCTTTGTAGCTCATGACAGGTGGCCCAGGACAAAACACAGAGGGTGGCTGACTTTGGCCTGTACCTCCTGTGAGGTCCCAGAGCCAATGCACCCAGTGGACAGACTCATACAATTTTGAAGCATCAACACCCAACCACCTCTGCAAACAACAGAGGGGGCAGACTCACTGGGCACCAGAGTGCTGCTGAAGTAAGTCCTGCTCTGTGAGACAGGCCCTCCACAGCTGATCCTCCATGGTGGTCAGATGTCAATGGTAAATGGTCAAAGCTAGTTTTTGAGGTTGATCAGACTGGGAGTACATCTTTCCCATTGACATGGCTATAACAATTAAGTCACAACTGCAACAGAAGAGTATACAAAGCCGACATGGTGGGCACACCTTGAGTACCCACTTTAGGTGTTTGGAGATGCTATGCCAGTTAATTCTACAGAACACTTACTACATTAGGCCACTCTGCGAAGCCTAGGAGACATAGCCACTCTAAGTAACATATAGGAAAAAAACATGGGCAAACTGCCAAAATAAGGAATCAAAGAAACATCTTCCAAATGAAAGAACAGAATAAAACTCTAGAAAAAGAGCTAAACAACATGGAAGCAAGCAATCTATTAGATGCAGAGTTCAAAACACTGGTTTTAAGGATGTTCACTGAACTTAGTGAGAACCCCAACAGCATAAAAGAGGACCAGTCAGAAATGAAGGATACACTAACTGAAATGAAGGATAATTTACAGGGTATAAACAGTAGGGTAAATGAAGGAGAGAATCAAATCAGCATTTGGAATATAAGGAAGCAAAAGATAATCAAAACAGGGAAAGAAAAATTAAAAACAAATGAGGACAGTGTAAGGAGCCTCTGGCACAACTTCAGGTGTACCTACCTTCACATCATAGGGGTGCTGGAGGAAAAAGAGAAAGAGAAAGAAACTGAAAGCCTACTTGAAAAAATAATGACAGAAAACTTCCCTACCTTCGTACAGGAAATAGATATACAAGTCCAAGATGCACAGAAGGTCCCAAATAAAATGAACCCTTAAGAGGCCCACATCAAGACACATCATAATTAGTATGCAAAAGGTAAAAGACAAAGATTTTAGAGGCAGCAACAGAAGGATAATTAGTTAACTATAAGATAGCTCCCATAAGACTGTCAGCTGACTTCTTAACAGGAACTTTGCAGGCCAGAAGTGATTGGCAAGAAATATTCTAAGTGATAAAAAACAAGGACCTACAACTAAGATTACTCTACCCAGCCAAGCTATCATTTAGATTTGAAGGACTGATAGCTTCCCAGACAAGAAAATGCTAAGGAGTTCATCACAAGCAAACCAGTTTTCTACAAAATGTTAAAGGATCTTCTGTAAGAACAAGAAAAAAAAGATAAAAAATATGAACAGAATGGCAATAAATATCTATCAACAATTGAATCTAAAATAAATGAACAAGCTGAACAGAAATAAATTCATAGACACAGAAAACATTTTGATAAGTGACAGATGGGAAGGATTTGGGGGATGGCTGAATAAGGTAAAGGGATTAAGAAGTACAAATTTGTTGTTACAGAATAGTCATGGGGACGTACAGTACAGTATAGAGAATACGGTCAATTCTATTCTAATAACTACATATGGTGTCAGATGGGTACATGATTTGTCAGGTTAATCATTTAGTAAGTTATGTAATGTGTAAGCACTAAAACATGCACTTGAAATTAATATAACAATGTATGTCAACTGTAACTAAAAGATGAAAATAACATATATGAAAAATTAAGTTATTAGAAATTAAAAACACTCATGTGCATGAGGAAATATGCATAACTTCTATTTTACAAGTAAAGTTATACATATTAATCTTGCTCAAAATCACAGAATTTGTGGACAATGCCAGAAAAGTGGGCCTTCACAATGTGAATTTTGAGAACATAATAATGTAGAGTACTAGTTTGTCAATGGAAAGGAATTCTGTGTGTGTGTATCTGTCTGGGAAAAGTCCAACCATTGTTAATATAATGAGAATGGTTGAGTGGCATCTGTGCAACCTGGCAAACAAGGAGAGTGGAATGGAAAGCATATGTGTGAATAATAATGATTGCATTTTACTAGGCAGTAGGAGTGACAGATGCCATTGAGTGAGCATGTGTACTGTGTGGTCATCATATTCAAAATAACTGAGCAAGTACAGCAACAAATCTGCATCAAATTTCATGCTAAACTTGAACACTCCTCTGTGGAAAGTATTCAGATGATGCAGAAGGCCGCAGCTATGGGCACCTGGTGATTGGCAGCTTCATCACAACAATGTATCAGGCCTCACATCTCATGCAGAGTTTTTGGTGAAACGTCAAATCACCCAGGTGACTCAACCCCTCCATAGCCCAGATTTGGCACTCAGAGGCTTCTAGCTTTTCCCAAAACTACGTTAATCTTTGAAAGGGAAAAGATTTTAGACCATCAATGAGATTCAGGAAAATACGATGGAACAGCTGATGGCAAGTGGGAGAAATGTGTGAGGTCCCAAGGTGCCTACTTTGAAGGAGACTGAGACATCACTGTCCTATTTACAGTCTTTCTTGTATATTGTATCTTCTTCAATAAATATCCCTATTTTTTTATGGTATATGCCTAAATATCTTCTGGACAGACATCATATATATATTTTGCAAATATTTATTGTATAAATAATATGAGTTATGTATAACATATGTATTTTAAATCTCTTTAATCTGTTTCTTCAAACTTGAATAATGTGTGCATCATTTTAACAATATATAATTATATTTTCCTTATAGTGATTTGAATTATGTTAATTTGAATGTTGATATCTTGCATATAAATTAAGTTTCAACACTTTTTACATAGTCCTTATTCAGCTACAAGACCAAAATAAATGTACAAATTAATCATAAACAGCTACCAAAGCATATAAAATTCTAATTAACAACAGTATTTTAACATGATGGATGATAATTTTAATTGGAAATAAATCATCGATTTTAGACATAAGTTTGAAGTAATCATGCATCCTGTATTGTTCTGTTCAATCTTTTTTACTGACTTCAATAATATTATTCTTTTATCTTTTTTACATACTTATACTACACAACACGAAATCAATAATTGAAGTCTTTGTTTGCTAGGTAAAAATATGTCAGGCTTCAAAACCCTTTAAGAAGAAATTGACACTTTTAAGGATATGCCATTTAACAACACTGAAACTGTACTTTTTAAAATAACTATTAACTTTAATATAAGTGGAAAGTATATTAAATAAATATCTAATTCAATTTGTTGGAAGCTAAATATCTACTAAATAAGTAATACTACTTTGAAGGAAAAAATAGTAAATTGATACATCTGAATAGGTGATAGATTCAAGAACTGTACCAATTCAGAATGTAAATAAATGTTATTATCTGAAAAAATAAGCTTTATTTAAGACTTATTGGGGCATAATGTGCTTAAATGCAATTCCCCAAATTGATGTGTATGATTGTATAATGTTTACAGTTTCCTCATCACCAAAACAATCATAAGATGTTTCAATCACAAACACACACAACTCCTCTGTCAGTTGCTCTGCAGTCAACCACGCACTTTGTCCCCATGTCTTGACTTTCTGTCATTGTGGTATGACTTTCCTGGGACATAACATAAATGAAATCAGAACATATGTAGTGGTCTGTCTATGGCTTCTTTCATCCCAGTTTATTAGTTTTAAGATTCAACCATTTTATTGCAATGTATCTGTGGTTTATTCCTCCCCTCCCCTCCCCTCCCCCCTCCCCTCCCCTTCCCTGTTTTGGTTCTAAAGAGTAAAGTTATTATGCACATTTAAACATTTTCCTGTAAACATATTTTATTTCTCTAAACCATATATTATCTTAACTTATAAGGAATTAACCACTACTGCCAAAGTGACTGTAGCAGTTTGCATTTTCCCAAGAAGTGTATGCTTCTCCTGCTCCATAATCTCAACATGTATCAGAACTTTTTGTTTTAGACAATGTGGTTGAGCAAAGAAAAAGCAGTGTGATTTTTCTTTGTTCAACCACATTGTCTAAAATCATACTGTGCTTTTTCATTTTATCTCTTTAATAACAATTAATGTTGTACAGATTTTCATGTGTTTGCCTGCTACTTGAAAATATTCTCTGGTAAAATAAAAACTGAAATGTTGGCTCGTTTTTATTGTTGGGTTTGTGTCTTTAATATTGAGATGTGTCTTTAATATTGAGATGTGTTTTAAACATATTCTAATAGCACTTCTTTAGCAGACATACACTTGGCAAATACAATGTACATTTGTAACTTGTGTTTTTCTCTTTACAGTGTCATTTTAATAACTTCTTTGTTTTAATTATATAGATTGTATAAATTGTTTTTTCTGGCAATATTTTTATTCTGCACCCTAAGAACACTTTTCCCAATTAGAAAAAACATTCCTTCACTTTTTTAATACTATTATGTTCTTAACTCCTTACATTTAGATCTGTGATCTATTTTAAGTTAGGTTGTGCAGGGAATGAAATAAAGTTTCAGTGTTTTTCAAATTATCCACCACCATTTGTTGATCGCTTGATTTTCACTGAATTACCTTGGACATTTGTAAAATAAAAATATTAAGTGTAAATATATTCCTGGGTTTATTTCTGAACTCATTTTCCTGTTCCACTGACCTGTATAGGTATAGGTCAAAAACAAAACTGTCAAATGTGCCAAAAACAAACTGTCTGGAATGCTGTAGCTTTTTGAAAATCTCCAAGTCAGACTACACTTGGTTACACCATTTCAAAACTGTTTTGGCTAATTGGGTTCTTTGGGACACGTGGAAATTTTAGATGCACGCTCTGAACCCTTGGCCCACTGCAGCTCATCAGCTATCCTGCCAGCGTGGCCCCTGTACTGCACGCGCAGCACACCTTGGCAGCAAAAAATCATAAATGATATTGTCAGTGGAAGACTACACTGTAGTAGTATCTTCTTTATGTTCTAAGTTAAGGCAAGTATTTAGAGTTTTAGAGAAGAACATAAAATGAAAACTGGTCCTTTTGAAAGGGTGATATACAGAAGTAATGTAAATGAATAAATAGAGAAAGCTATCGGGCAAATAATATAAATCAATTAAATTGTTTTTTTTTTCCAAGGACAATCTTACTTTATTAGCTTTGTATTTTCAAACTTAAGAGAAAAGATAAGTGATACATTTAGGTAGATGAGAGAGGTACAGCAATTTAATAAAACTGCATTATTTATAGAGCATATAATTTTTTTCAATTAAAAAATAAGCATATCAACTAAAATCATTAAGTAATAAGCTAGTCTTAATTCATAAACACATATACTGCAAAAAGTCTAAAAATAATTACAAAGTGTGAATAGGGTTATAAATAACCTTCACACAATTTAAAAACAATATTTGTATTAAAATTTCTACTTATCCCTTGATATAAATAATATTTGCCTTCCCATCAAAACCATCACAATTATTCTTTGAGGATCTTCAAGGCAAGCTGTTTTATGTTGAACTTGGCATTAAGCATATTGTTTCTCATGATGACAATCATGCAGAATCTCCTATTTCCATTCATGATCCTGAGCATCAGCTAGTGACTCCACAATGACACAGAACACCAATAAATAAAGTGAGTTCCCTGTTTCACAGTGTTCTCTTGATATGTTCTCTTGATGCATGGCCATATATTACTAATGAATCATTGTACCAACAATATATTGAAACAGAACACCAGAGAGGAATTATTTTCTTGGTAAAATATTGTACTTTCACAGGGTTTTGGAGAGCTAAGAATGTATTTCCGAAACCAGGCCATAGACCTATTTGAAGAATAAAATCAATTTTAAAATAATTTTAAAATTGCAATGACTGCTTATGACAGCTGCAATCTCAAGCAATCTGAGCTCATAAATAATTCATGTTGCTGGTATTGTGTGTATATATATATATGAAAACTTAGTTAACTCTTAGAGGATAGACACTTACAGTAAAGGACAGACACAATGAACAAGATGAAGTATGATTATGGTCCAGGAGATTTATGAAAGCAGCCTATATGAGCATAAGAAAAACAGTCTCCATAAGAGCACAAAATTGCCATAAGGGAGATATGATATAGTAGAAGGTTTTTAACTTTAAAATAAGTTTGCATAAGAGCACAAAATTGCCATAAGGGAGATATGATATAGTAGAAGGTTTTTAACTTTAAAATAAGTTTGAAAGCAGTCTGACCAAAGCCTGTGGGTTTAATCTCACATATTTATTTTAAGGGTGAAACTAAGAACAGCACAAAACAAAGGAGGACAAGATGAGTAATTTTGTGTGCTCAGCAAAATATGAATTATGTATTGGTTGTGAATTTTGCACTGGCTCCTCCACAGTTGCTCAGACATAACCTTTCCACACAATCTGGATGATTCCATGCCAAGATAACCAATTAATGCAATCAACTCAGCCAAATGCTGAATAATGTGAATAAAACAGAAGGTCACAATAGCTGCTGTATATAAAGGTGTACATTGTGTCCTGCATGGAAATACCTGGACAAGGTCTTTATGGTGATGGTGACAAGGGTGGCAGATAGGCTTGCAACCCAAACTATATCTTGTTTTTAAAGTGCTTGGCTTTGGGGTCCAGCTGAGAGGAATGGGGCTGTTTGTCTAGATTTTCCAGATGAGAATGATTTGGGGGTGGTGTTTCCCACTGGAGTGTTTTTTGTAATTTTAACAAAAGTATCTTGTCTACCTGTGGGGACCCTGAAGTTTGTGGAGAAGTTGAAAACATGTGGGTTACTTGATATTCTATTAGGTAAAAAAACAAAATTAATAGATCTCAGCAGCTTCAACAGGTCTGGTTTAACATCCCTTTTCTCAGATGGCACAACGATCAGTAACTCAAAAGGAGTCATAAAAGAATTGGTCATCCCAGGCCGTAACTGTAAACTTGTCTATATCTTTCCACAGATGTGTTACACTACTTTACTCCTTGTCTTTACTTCCTCTAATCTCTATGAACTCAGCCTTTCTGGTCGTATTCTGAACGGGTTTATTTTCCTGAATTCAGGTTTATACTTGGCATTTGCTTTACAAGTCATGGTCCCCAGGTGAGCTGGTTAATGAACCTGAGTCACAGCCACATTTAAACTTTGCATCACTGCTTCTTGCCTTGGTGGAATGAGGGATAACACTGAGAAAAACCAGACTTTCAATAGACTGTACGGATCTGACAAAATGGTAGAGAACTTAGAGCTGGAACCTGGGGCCTAGAAGTTCCCTGTTTCCCAGGAAGCCTGGATTGATGGATCATGTAGAGTCAGGAGGTTCTCACAGAAGATACAGAAAGGTTTTAGCAACAAAGGGAGCTTGCAGTTGGGAGTTCTCCCAATTGCCATCAGCCTCCCCATCATGTCTTCCTGAATCTCATCGCTGGTCTGAAATCTCTTCCTTTTCAAAGGTGATTTTAGTTTTGGGAAAAGACCCAGGTCACCAAATCTTGGTTGTAGGGGGACAGAATGCCCTAGGCTATTTGATGTTTCACCAAAAAACTTTGTACAAGATGTGATGCGTAAGTGGGCATATTGCCATGATGAAGAAGTCCGTCACCAGTTACCCGTAGCTAAGGCCTTCTGAATCATCTGAATGGTTTCCACAAAGGAATGTTCAAGCTTAATGCAAAATTTAATGCAGATCCATTGCTCTACTTGCTCAAGCATTTTGAATGCAACAACCAAACAGTACACATGCTCACTCAATGGCATCTACTACCCCCGCTGACTAGTATAGTGAAGTCATCATCGTTCATGTATGTGCATTCAAGTCTACTCTCCTTGGCTGCCAGGTTACATCAATATCACACAAACTATTCTCATTATATTAACAGTAGTTGGACTTTTTCTGGATAGATCATGCATATATTTTATATATGTATGTGTATGTGTATAAATTCATACACACAGATATATAAAATATATGTATGGTCTATACATATAAGTTAATTGTATTTTTGCTTATATAATATAGAGCTTCCTCACTAATATATCTTCCTATCACTCCAGGAGTCTAATATAATAATTATATATTTTTCTTTTAGATTTCTAATCTTTTCCTCTACATTTGTTTTCCTCTTCTGTCTAAAAACAAAATCAGCCCTGGCAGGTGTTTTTCCATTGGCTAGGTATTGCCGTGCTAACCAGAGGGTCATGGATTTGATTCCTGGTCAGGACAATACCTTTGTGGTCTGTCCATTCCTCAGGCATATGCAGGGGGCAACTGATAGATGTGTCTCTCCTTCTTTTCCTTCCTCCTTTCCCCCTCTCTCTACAATCAAAGAATATTTAATATATTTAGATTTCTTGTTTATGTTGTATCAATGGACATAAATGAGGAAAAGAAATGAAAAACATAAATATTTTAGTATTTTCCTTCATTGTTAGTAAAAAGTTATCATTAACCTCTGAAATAAAAGCTCAGATAGAATAAATATTTTCTTATAAACATGATTTTTAATAACATACAAGTATTTTTAAATGATGTTTGCATGACTAAGGAGATTAACTACATAATGTATAGCCATAAAAAATTTCAAAGTGGAAAACCAGGTATTTGAATGAATGACCAGATTCGTTTAACCCCATGAATTAGAATTCCATATTGGCAATGAGCACTATATAATATCCAATTTTTTAAAATGGTTAAGTCCATAATTATTTTTGTTATGAAACTGCATGTGAACATAGTTATCCAGATCAATGATGAAATTAAACAATGCAGTAACATTTACATTCTGAAAGGAAAGTTTCCACCCTACTTATTTTATGACAGTACAGGCAATAGGTTCAAAAGCAGTAGTTTCACTATGATAAACCTTATTACTATCTCGTAAAATCACAACTGACTAACAGTTTCTATCTGGAATAGTTAGAATGTGTTATCACATATCTTGCTGATATCTGCACAATTTCTTTAGTAGAAAAGAAAAAGATCATTGGCTAAAGCTCACTAGTGAAAGATAACCTACAGATATATTTGATAGCTCCTGTGTCTTAGGCCAATGTAACAAGGTAATGTCCTTTCTACCTCACTGAGCACCATAAAAGTAACTGTTCATGCCCTGGATGGTATAGCTCAGTGGATTGAGTGAGGGCCTGTGAACCACAAAATCTCAGTTCGATTTCCAATCAGAGCACATGCCTGGGTTGTAGGCCAGTTCCCAGCAGGGGACTCACGAGAGGCAACCATACATTGATATTTCTTTCCTTCACTCTTTCCCTTCCTCTCTAAAGCTAAATAAATTTTAAAAAACCAAAAAAAAATTAAAGTAAAAAAAAAGTAACTGTTCATTCACTACTCCTAAATAATGTGCTTAGATATATTGGGAATATTTTATTGTTGACATAATAATAGTGAAAGCTTTGAACTCAATTATCTGCAACTGAGATTTGGGAAGGCTTTCTTTTTTGGACTCCATCAGATTTATTGAAATGAAAATTAATTATTATGGAAAAGTTTTGGCTTATTATGCTTTATTATTTCAAGAAAAGTAAACATACAACTGAAACACACACACAAAGATTTGTGTGGCGCATGGAAAAGGTGCTGTTTGACTGACCAAACATGTCAAAAATGTTTTGTGCAGTTTCATGCTGGAGATTTCTCACTGGACAATGCTCCATGTGTGGTCAGGTAGATCAGCTGAAGTTGATAGTGATCAATTTGAGACATTAACCGAGAACAATCAACATTAACACCACACAGGAGATAGCCACCATACTCGAAATATTCAAATCAATAAAGTATTGGTGACAATGAAATGTGTCTTTTATTTTACAGAAATAACTAAACAGATATTTTGGCCAACCCAATAGATAGCGAAGACTATGTTATGTCATTTGAATTCCATCTTAATACCCTTTTCACCAGCTTATCTAAATATGCGTAATAGTGAAGTGCATTCTAATAAGACTTCACTGTTTCCATAACTGAAAGGAGTCTTACAGTTCAATATACTAGCTCAATTATTCTACAGCATTCAATAGTATTCTAAAAATACATAGATTGTTATAGTTTATAATATGCACAAATATCTCTTCACTGACCATAACATGATAAAAACAAATCTCAGAGTGTTCGTTCATCTAGGAGTAGTAGAAAGAAAATGAAATTTACCAGGTTCTCTGGATTCTAGTCCTGATTGTCACAAATAATTTTGTGAATTTGAGTAGGTTCTTAGTTTTCACATGTAAAAAATATACAAGTCTAAAAGATAGATGCTTCATTTCAGATTCTCAGGTGAGTAGTTAGACTAGGTGACTACTAAGATCTCTTTCAACACTGAGATTCTCTTAGTTCCTGATTTGTTTACCAGGAAATTAGTATAATAAACTCCCCTTACTGGCCCTTTCAAGAAGCATCATCCTCATCACAGATGGCCATAGCAGAGTCTAGCCCCAAGGCAGCTCTGATTTCAGGCAAGCCATTGTGGTAAAACTTAGCCACCCACCAATATCCACTTGCTTCTCCTTTGTGGTACTAAAAGCCTCCCACACAGATTTTCACTGGGTTTAAGGCTCTCCAGCTATAGATGACAATTCCTGGCCTCCCCTACAACTAGACTCTGTGACTATGTTCTGACTAATGACATGTGAGCCAGAAGTGGTGTGTATAACTTCCAGGCTTTACCCTTAACTAGGAGGGATGTGCCCCCTACCTCTTTTTTGCCCCATCTCATTGTCTGGGGAGAGTTTCTGTAGCCAACCTGTGTTGTACATGGAGATGAAAGCTGTGTGTTAAATAGAACAGAATTAATATACCAGCTCTGCATTGCATCTGTCTGGAAAGTCATATAAGTGAAGAGTAAACTCTCACTGTACTGAGAGTATCTTTATTTTTACAGCCACCAGTGAATGAAATAAAATGAGGAATCCTAGCAGTGTGCTTCAGCCCTGAGTCCCATTCAACAGTGACCTAGTTACACATTAAGGTTCCATTTACAAAAAAATTAATTATAAACTAAGACATCTCAAGTTTTGAAGGTTTTAAGACCTGCTGATTATTAAAGCCAAAGATGTTTTAGTTTAATATACCCTGTAAGATAATGATGAAATGGATGCTTCTTCTTAGTATATTATAGTCAAATAAACTTTTCAAAATTCCAACTTCAATAAATAATCTCACACTATAGAAATATAGTACCAACTGTAAACTTAGACTAAAATATAAACACTAGGTCCACCAGTAAGGAAGTAATCAGCAGTGGGTTGGGTTGCAAAGCCACCAAATTGTCTTTAAAAAAGTGTTTCTTCCAATAAAAGACCATTGTGAATCCTGAAATCTCAGGAACCCATGGACCAGAGGTCAGTAACCTTTCTGTAGTATACCAGCAGAATATTTACAAATTTCCACCTCACTGGTCATTTACTGCCCATCTCACCTCCAACACTGGACTAATTCATTAGTCATTGTGTGTATATGTAAAACCAAGACCTGATATTTAACCAGCATCTAACTTAAGAATAAAAAACAAGCCACAATTCAGGCATGATAATTGTGCCACATACCACAGACCAGTTCACTTAACAAGCATTCCATCTCCTTCCAGTGCCTTCTTGTAGCATAAAGGTTGGGGGGTTAAAACCTACATTCCACAGAGGGTTCGGCATGGGACTCAGGTCCTTCTAACCCATTTACAGTCTGGAAACTACCTGATAACTTATAGTAAAATCTTTTTTTTTTCTGTTTACACTGGCTTACCTCATTCTATTTCTGTAACTAAAAACTCTACTTATGATATTTCATTCTCTGATTAAATTAAATCACATTTATGCCAAAACACTGACAATAGTGTTCTTTGTTTCCCCATCGCTGCTTAGCAACAACAAAAAAGAGTAATATCGAGACCCAAGCCCATAAATGATATTCAGATTAGTTTCACTTGATAGCCACCTCTAGTTTCATTAGTAATATATTTTCAAATCTGCGCCAAATTTAACACAGCCATTTTATTTTTCAGACCTTACTATAGTTGCGAGTAATTGATTTTTTATTCTTTGATGTTAATACATTCAGCTTTGGTATTACATTCATCACCCATTAAACACCTGTGCTATGCAAGTTTGTGCTGATTCATTGTGAAAATTCCGAAAGGATACATTAATGGTTTATGGATTATCCACACTGCTCCCATTAAAATTAATGGGAATTACCAACTAATTCCCTAAGTGCCAGATTGAAAATTTCCCTATACTGTTCAAAAGGCTTCAAAAGTTTTCATTTCTTATCTCTTGTGCCAAAGGCTGATAAATAGAGTGGTGCCACCTGCTTTGATCATCTAAGTAGGGAAGAAAGGAAAAGGATATGGTAAGATTCCATTTGTTATAAGGAATTCAATCCATTTTATAGGTTGGAAACATTAGTAATAGCTACAAAGTTATTGGCTAGGCAAAATTAGCATTTTAAAATAAATTTTATTATGCAAAATTTTTAAAAGAATATCTAATTCTAAGCAACACATGGATCATACAACTTTTAGACAAGATGCTTCATGAATATGAAAAAGATATAAATCTTAACATGAAAAATGTTTGGCTTCAATAACAGCCATATATTTGCTATATCCATCATTGACATCCATTTTATCATCTTTTTACACCTAACCTGTTTCTTGCTTTTTGGCAATTTTAGAATACAAGTACATTTCTTTTCTAAATACAGGTAGTTGAGAAAAAGGACCAGCGAAACTTACAGTTTACAACATGGACCCGATTTTCACAAAAAAAAAAAAAGGAAGAAAAAAAGAAAGCAGTAAGACAGCTTTTCATGCATTATTGAGAATATTATCTTCTGTAGGAGTGGCTCTTTCTCACCAAACCCCTTCCACACTGGGTGGATAATGCAACACTGAGGCAGGCGATAGGAAGGAGAAAACTCCAGTGGTGCCCCAGGGCTAAGATAAAGGACAGTGATACAGGACAGAGAGCCTGTTGTAAAACCTGTTGTTCCCACTTTCTGGAAAAGCACTGAAGCATGGTGAGTCATGAATGCACCTACACAGAAGATGCTACATGACCCCTCCTTCATTATAATAGCATTATAATAAATGAATGTTGTGTGACCCCCTTCTTTGGTGGCCAATCAAGGGAGACCACATGTGCAGTAGCTTTAAAGTAATACAACTACTTGTACATGTGCAATAAAAGGCCACCAAAACTAGTCAGGAAAGATCTGCCTGATAAAAACAGAATCCCTCCAGCCCCTGAGGTCAATCTCTGCTCAGAGCTGGCCTGATCTTATATTCTGGGAAGGATACTATTGATTAATAAATCTGTTCTCTTTGTGCTGTAAGTTCTGTGTGTTTGGTTCAATTATTTATCTGTGATCACCAAGAACCTCGTTACCTGTGCCCATCTGTGACAACATTAGCTATGCTTTAAAAAACATTTTTTTTTAAATCAAGGTAAATTTTACATGAAGTAAAATAAAGAAATCTTTCATGTACAATTTTATAAGTGTGGACAAATGTATACTGCCACACACCCTCTGCCTTTTAAAAAAATATTTTTACCAACACAGAAATCTTTTCTTGACTGTTTTCAGCCAGTGCATGGTCTCTATGCAAGATAATAATATTCCTATTTCTTTAAACATAGATTTCACATACATGGCATTGTGTAATTTCTGAAAATAAAACAAAATTTACATAAGACAAAATTATCACTTGAATGTTTTTTTAACTTTATTTAACTATTTTTCAAGTACAGTTTTCTGTCTATTTCTCCCATCCCAGCCCCACCCCCCCAGTGCTCCCCACCTCCCTCCCATTTCCACCCCCCCTTTAGCTATTGTCCTTGTGTCCTTTATACTTGTTCCTCTAAATCCCTCCCCTTTCTCCCCTGAAATTCCCTCCCCTCTTCCCTCTGGTCGCTGTCTCTGTTTTCTATTTCAGTGTCTTTGTTTTTATTTTGCTTGCTTGTTTGTTTTGTTGTTTAGCTTCCTGTTAAAGGTGAGATCATATGGTATTTGTCTTTCAACACCTGGCTTATTTCACTCAGCATAATACTTATATTGAATCACATATCAGCTTATTTCTGCATGTTATATAATATTCTAATTTATTAAAGATAAATTTATCAGAATCATGCATTGCTATTTAAAATTAATTTCTTCTCTATAATTGATAGTTTATTTTATAATTTAAATTCTCTCTAGTTTCAATGATGGTGATGTGAAGTTCAAAGTAAGTATTTTTAAAAGCTGTGTTAATATTATTTAGGAAAATACATTGTACTCAAGCTCTTATTTTCTGCAGCATTACTAAGTCTTTAAAAATTGCTGGTAATATTTGCATTTGTATATCCTGATATACTTTTTTAAACAAAAAGGCATAATCAAAGCTAGGATAAAGTGTACAATACTCAATGTTGGTGTAGCATTATAATTTATAAGGTAACGGTCTGTTCATTAAATTTAAATGCACTGAACAAGAACCTCTGGGCTTATGCATTGCAAGTACTTTTTTGTATCACTGATTAAGCTTGCTATATTGAGTTCAGAAGGGGAATTTTAAAGTACCTTCTGTACTTTATTATAGTAACGCAAGGTTTGATTACTTTCTTGCACATAGCTAAGGTCTCTCTGAATGCAGCATAATGATGCCTCCTGCTGGTCTGAAAATCATATGGGTAATGGCCTGCTGAGCCAATGGAGCCTAAGTTGCAGAATGGAAGATAGCTAGCATTATCCAAAAGATGGGTAAGAGCTGTTAAGAATAAAGCTGCTTGTGTTTCTAGGGCCCTAAGCAGTAAAATATTATGCAATTATATCATAATTTTATAAGCCCCAATATTCCCATTTCTTCAAACATTCACTATTTTTTAAAGTAGATGGCCCAAAGACAATCCTGTCTGTTTTAATAAGTGTAATGTAAAGTCAAAGATCATGGCACATGATGGCAGAATCCAGAAACTGAGACATTATATATATGTCTAAAGTTATTTGTTAATAAACCATTTTATTTTAGAGCATAAAAACATAAAATTTCTGAAAAGAACAAAAGTGCAGTTTTCAACATAGTATAGTAATACCCCTGAATGATATACTTAGGTAAGTGATTTGATAAAATTGGGATCTTGCAGCAGAGCTTAGTGCTGAGTTATTTTATTATTTTATACATTATTTATTTTTATCTTTAGACTGAGGGGAAGGGTAAGAGAAAGAGAGGGAGAGAAACATCAATGTGTGGTTGCTTCTCGAATGCCTCTTCCTGGGAACCTGGCCCACAACCCAGGCATGTGCCCTGACTGGGAATTGACCCAGTGACCCTTTGGTTTGCAGGCTGGTGCTCAATCCACTTAGCCCTATCAGCTGGGGCCTGAGTTGATTTTAAAAGAGTGGGGTGGGGCTGGTGCAGGCAGATTGACAAGATGGAAGAGGAAGAAACACTCCAAGACTCAGGAGTAGCACAAATTAAAGCTTTCCCTAGACCTTGTGATCCGTGTCCCTGGTGCCTGGGGCTGATGTTGGTCAGCAAAGTCACAAGTTAGAAAGATGAGCTGGAGTGAGGAGAATCACTTCTAAATCTGTCCTTCCTAGTACTCAATCACAAAAAATACCCTTTATTCTATGAATAAAGATCTCTGTTTTTATCCCAAGACCCAAATCTTATACAAATTCCTCTTTTGGTCAAGAAGAAACATACAAGTAAAAGATTCTAGAAAATGACTGCCAGTTTAACCAACTGGATGATAATATAGCCCAACACTAAGGTTAGACTTTTAGAATTGAATGTGGTCCTAGTCAATTGCTTAATTTGAGAATTGAGATTTTTGAGACTGCTAAAATTTTATGTAACTGCTAAAATCTTAAAATATAAGGGCAAGAAAAGTGCATACACCACCTGTTTCCATTTGTAGCCCTGAGTTGATGCAACATTATGTATTATAGCAACAATAATATGCATCATTTTTTCTATTCTAGGAAACTCAGTTACTTTAAATATTGTAGGAATGTTTGTAAAAATCAATTAGCAGTTATATAAAATAATTCTCTTAATTCATCACTTAAAATAGAGTGGAAAATGCCAATTCATTGTTAATAATATCAAACTGTAGTCCCTGCCCCATCTCACCTGAACATGTTAAGCTAGGGGGCTATTAAATGCACTATAGAAAAAAGTATCAATAAGTATACTAAAACTATAGCAAAAATCATTGTTGTTGTTCAGTAGGTATAAAATTCAAAATTATTCTTAATAGGCTAAAGTCAAGTTGTTGGGGTCTGGGGGGGATAAAACATTTCATGGGTTTCTTCAGCTTTTAGAGGCAAAAAGAAATCACTTGTAGGGTGTTATACTATTATTGAGATTCAGAAAGTCATTTATACTAAGGCACCAATGACATCACCATCACTATTGGAATTATAACTATATTATTAGACCATTTTTATTAATTAGATAACATAGCAGAATAGTGTTCCCAAAGCCTAATCTTTTTCAAAGCAAGTTTATAAAAATTTATTTCTATAAATAAAAAATATAAAAAGATTAGGTAATAATATTTATTAGGCTTTATTACCGGATGTAATTCTCTGCATTAATACTATATAAGATATTTTTCATAGTCCTTTTCATAATAATTATTTGGGAAATAAATGCCTATTTCCTAATTTGAAATTCTGTAATATTTATTGAAACATCTAAATGTTGGGAAACTTCTCATTCAACTTAGAAAAGAATGCAATATACAGACAGTAGCACCTGGAAATATTATATTCAAACAAAAGTTTAATAATGCATTTATTTTTTGAAACGTCGATTTAAAAATAAGCACAATACATCTCCAAATGAAGAAACTGATTTCATGTTTCCTACTGACAGATGAGTTAGAATCTATACATAAATGGGTTAGTAAATCGTCTAATGGATCTATCATATATAGTAAAAGTAGATATTTTTAAGCAACAGATAAAAATAGACTTGAGTTTTCCACACAGCCTCAGTTATATCTATTAAGAAAAATCCCTCACCAACAAATTAAATAATTACAATTACAGTGCAAGATTTAATTTTAATCTTTAGTAAACATCAATCTCTTTTAAAATCTATGCATTATATTTATGAGAATGAAAGTTTTACAGTAGCTGTTTGTCATGAAGTACAGAAAACTCTCATAGAGAGAAAAGTCACTTTAAAATTCTATCATTTAGGAAAAATATTTGTTGGAAAAAGAATCATTTAAATGAAAATATTTAAATAATAGTGTAATATTGTGACTTGGCCTAATACAGAGAGTCAATATAGGCAATTGTAACATTTGTGAAAGTATAGTGATATGTCTAAGAATTATAAATATTATAATTGACATCTTGAAAAACTCTACTATGCTAATTAGAAATAATTAAAATTACAATATTGGTCATATCGACTAAACTGCTGAAGTTTCAGTCTTGTCAAGCTTAATTGTGTTCTTTCATTGCTGCAAATTAAGGACAAATGATAAAAAGTAATAATAAAATGAAATAATTTTATCAAGATTTAAATAAACAATTATTTTCTTATTAATAAACCACCAATCTAAATATAATCTACTTCTTATAAATTTATGAGGCTTAGAGAACAAATAAACAGACTTAAAGCTTTCTTTCTTTATTAGTCATTATATATACTATCAAACAAATCAGCCCAAGGCAAAAATATCATTTTCTTTCATTAGAATTAGTCTATAGTAAATTCTTATGTTCAGAGATGGTACACTGGCCTTAAGAATAGTATAACAACTAGTTATTCTTGTCGAATGATCTGGAAGGATGCAGAACATTTTCCTGTACAAATAGCTATTAAATTTTACCATTACTAATTCCTTTAGGCCTAGAAAAATTGGATAATTTAGCTAGCTCTATTAGAGGATAATAAGAAAATAATTTAAGCTTTGGTCACATAAGGCCAAATTTATAAAATTAATTGGTAACAACATGATTTTATATTATTTTTATAGGTGTCAAATTGGTTGACTTCTGGCGGAATTTTATAGTCATAATTTTTGTGTATGTGTGTCCAGAATGGTCACTTGTAAAAATTAAGTCAGCATTTAAAAACCAGGAGATTTTACATAAAGCCATCAAGTTTAGTGTCTTTTGATGAGTGTAATATATGGTAACATACTGACCACAACTGAGTATGAAAATATCTAAAGAATGGTTACCTAATTCAAATGATACAAGTATTGATATTTTTTAAATTTTATTTTACCATAATTTCATTAATCATAAAGCACACAAGTAAACATGTATACATTCTAGCCACTTCTCTTATTATTATGTGCTTGGACTTTGTAAATATGTAGTGAGTGACTAACGCAACATGGCTAGACATACACACACAAGCATACTCACATAACGTTGTTATGGCTAGAATCATAATCTAAGTGTAGTTATCATAGACACACATGTATATATGTATTACTGATGGTTTATGTAATAAAAATAAATTCTCTGAAAGGACAGGAGTGAGAACTCTAGCAAAAAAAAGGGGGTTTTGTTTGTCCATTTACAGTCACATAAGTCCTCTCCATTTTTTGGAAAATAGCAGTATTAGGTTTTTCATTTGTGGAGAACTACCACTATTTCTCTTAAATAGGTTTAGAGACATTCAGTCAACAGTGAGTTGGAATATCCTTTTTTGCTTGATCCAAAATTTGACATTTCCTTCAGGCTCTGTCCTTTCAATTAACCAAATATGTCAGCACAATATCAAATGTAGAAACTTTCTGTAGCATTCTCATTGGATTAGTGGAATGGTTATTCACAGTGCAAAGCATTAAACCAGGCTGGTAACCGTGTTATAAGCTTCCCAAGTTTTTTCTGCATTAAAATATGGAAAATTATAGCCTTGTTTTATTATCACAAAGATATCAAAAAAGATATACATGTGACAAATATCCTTTCTCTGCAAACAAAAGTGTACAATCTTTTGACGTCTTTTGATTTTGAAGATTAATGTCATAGATGAAAAACGGGTGACATCTACTTTGTAGTAGAATGAAGAGGGAGCCTCAGAGTCTGAAGCCCATCAGCTGTCCTGACTGGTACAGTGATCAGCTTGTTTCCAATAGGAAAATCTTTTGTTTTACAACCAAACACTGAGTCTGACATCTGCTGTATAGTTTACAATTCATACAGTAATTTTATTTAAAGATCCTCATTTGATTTAAACTTCACAATTCTCACATATAAGGCTAAATTAAGCAAAAAGCAATTGTCAAGTAGATGATAATTGGATTACCAATTAGCATCCCCTTTTTTCAATGGGGATGTCAACACTAGGCATTCTAAATGTTCAGAGCACTGATTGTTTAATTTATCATGATAGCTTTTGGTAAATTAATTTATCTCTCAATTTCAACTTCCTCAATGACAAAATGAAAAATCTACGTTAAGTAGTGCATACATATCTTTCACTCTAAAGCTCTATGCTTTCATTATTCTAAGGTAGTTCCTTGAATGGTCTACACTTTAGATTCTAAAGGAATCTCTTTGAATCATGAAAATCAAGCATAGGAATCATTAATATGCCAATGATTTCTCTTCAAGCCTCAATACTTGCATCATTCTTATAGCTGAGATTTAATCAAAGTAAATCATGAACATGGCAGATGTATTGTTTCTATTTCTTTTGTAACAAACTGAGACATATTTAGTGGCTTAAACCAACACAAATGTATTATCTTGCAGTTTAGTACGTGCAAAATTACAAATTAGTCTTTTTTATTTCTTTTGTTATCATTTCATCTCGTTATACATACCCCGCCCCCCAGCAATCCCCACACTGTGTCCATGTCCACGAGTCCTTTTTCCTTTTTGCACAATCCCTCTACTCCCTAAATGCCCCCTGCCACTGGCTGTCATCCTGCTCTCCATCTGTGAGTCTGTCCCACTTTTCATTGCTAGTTCAGTTTGTTCATTAGAATCCTCATATGGCTGAAATCATACAGTATTTGTCTTTCTCTGACTGGATTATTTCACTTAGCATAATGTTCTCCAGGTCCATCCATGCTGTCACAAAGGATAAACTTTTCTTGTTTTGTATGGCTAGGAAGTGTTCCATTGTGTAAATGTCTCATAGTTGTTTTATCCACTCATCTACTGATTGACACTTGGGCTACTTTCATATCTTGGCCATTATAAATAATGCTGCAATAAACATACAGATGCTTATGTTCTTTTGAATTAGTATTTTGGGTTCCTTCAGATATATTCCCAGAAGTGGGGTCTGTGGGTCAATAGGCAGATCCATTTTTAATTTTTGAGCTATCTCCATACTGCTTTCTACAGTGCCTGCACCAGTCTGCATTCCTGCCAAAATTGCAAAATTCCCTTTTCTCCACATCCTCAGCAGTACTTGTTGTTTGTTGATTTATTAATGATAGCCATTCTGACAGGTGTGAAATGGTATCTCACTGTGGGTTTAATTTGCATTTCTCTGATGATTAGTGACATTGAGTATCTTTTCATATGTCTATTGGCCATCTGTAGGTCCTCTTTGGAGAAGTGTCTATTTAAGTCCTTTGCCCATTTTTTAATTGGGTTGGTGTTTCTTTTTGTTTCTTTTCTTTCTTTCTTTTCTTTTTTTTTGGTGTTGAGTTTTGTAAGTTCTTTATAAGTTTTGGATATTAACCCCTTGTCAGATATATTAGCAAAATATGTTCTTCCATTCTGTGGGTTGTCTATTTATTTTGTTCATGATTTCCTTTGCTGTGCAAAAATTTTTAGTTTGTATAGTCCCATTTGTTTTTCTTTTGTTTCCCTTGTCTGTGGAGATATATCCAATAAAATATTGCCATGAACAATGTCTGAGACTTTGCTGCCTAGTAAGATTAATTTTGCACTGTTCCATGAAACAGTGCATGTACTATTCCATGAAACAGTGCAAAATTGGTCTTACTAGGCTAACATTCAAGGTGTTGGCTGAGCTGGTTCCTTTTGGAGACTGAGGGGATAACCCATTTCATTCCTTTTTTTTAGCTTTTAGGGGTATTCTGCGTTTCTCGGTTCTTTGTATTTGCTCATATCACTTCGACCTCTTCCTGCCAAAGTCATTTCTCCTACTTTTAAGGCTGACCTTTCTCCTTTCTGTTTAAAGCCTCTTTATCATTACAGAGAGCCCACCAGTGTAATCCAGGTAAAGAATCTCTTTACCTCAAGATTCTTCTCTTGATCACGTCCCTGAAGTTCCTTTTACTATTTAATGTAACACACTCACAGAGAAATCCAGGTAAAGAATCTCTTTACCTCGAGATTCTTCTCTTGATCACGTCCCTGAAGTTCCTTTTACTATTTAATGTAACACACTCACAGAGAAATTGCGGCAAAGACATCATTGAGGAGCAATCATTCAGCTTACCAAACCCAGTATGAAAACAGGTCATTGTAGTGTTCAAATTTTTAACACTCTTTTTTAAAGAAAAAAAAAATCTTCCACTTATTTTATATATTGTCATTGTTCCACTGAGATTTCCATAAAATTAAAATGCTACTCTAAAATGAGATTAAGACACTGCACATCTATTAACAGCTTCTAAAGTAAATACAGTATAAGAAGACACGAATTTAGAATGCCTTTTCTCTGGCAATCCTTTTTCTTAAGAACAAGCACTGCTATGTTGATTTTGCAACATAAATATGTATTGTTCCTGTTATACAACTTTATGTAAACCATATATTACTTGTACAGCTTACTCACCTAACATAATATTTTTTAGATTATTCACATTGCTGTATGTATCATTAGTTGTTCATTTTTATTGAAGAGTAATATTCCATTAAATAAACATACTGCAGTTCATTTAATCGTTGATGGATACATGGACTGTTTTAAGTGTTTTGCTCTTATAAATAAAAAATGCTGTTCCAAACGTTCTCATGAATGCATTTTAAATGTTTAGAAAAGGAATAATTGGATATTGTAGAGCTTTATGGTTAGTTTTTAAGAAATTACTATTTTTTCCCAAAAGGCTTAACATTTTACCCTCCTAACAACAATGTATTAGAATTGGAATTGTTCTCTATAACTTGCAACATTTGGCAACATTTGATAATGTCAGTCTTTCTAATTTAAATTTTAACTACTCTGGTGGTTTTGTATTTGTACCTCATGGTGGTTTTAATTGCATTTTCCTTATGACTAGTGAAGCTGCATAATTGTTATATGTTTATTGACCATTTAGATATCTTCACATCTTCATTTGTGAAGTATATTAAAATATTGTGAATACTTTTTCAAAATATTTATTTTGTAAATATATAAAAATACATATTTCTATTTCAAAATATGTATTTATATATTTAAATGTATAGAAACCATTAATTAATATAAAGAAATATATGTTAAAAAGAAAAATGATGGAAAAGGTATACCATATAAGTACAAATCAAAAGAAAAATAAAATATATTATGTTAATCAAAATTTACTTTAAAATGCAAAATATTAATATAGGAAATAGAAACATTACATAAGGATAAATGAATATCAGATATAATAGAATTCAAAATAAACAGAATTACCAGTGACAAAGAGAAACATAATATAATAATAAAATGATCAATCCATCAAGAATAAACAACTATCTAGACAAAAAGCTTCAAAATATTTGAGGCAAATATAGCTATATTTGAAAGGATATATAAGCAAATCTACAACTAAAGGTGGAACTTCAACAGCTCACTTTCAGCAAATAGATCTGCCAGACAGAATATCAGTAAAGATACAGAACTGAAAACACTAAGAACAAATGAGATCTGACATAGAGAACTTTCAAACCAGCAAAAGCAGCAAACACATTTTTTCAAGCATCCTTGGAAAATTCAGGGAAACATATCTTGGGCCATAATTCACACTTTAACAAATTTTATAAATTTGAAATTAGACATAGTAGAATCAAAGTAGAATCATGTGCACACTGAAAAACACATTTATAAATAACCCATGGGTTTAAGACAAAGTCTTATAGGACATAAAAATACCTGGAGTAGATGAAAGTGGAAATACAACAAATCAAAATGTTAGTTGCAGTTATGGTAGTGTTAAGGAAGAAATGTATACCATTAACTTTACTTTAGAAAAGAGGAAAACTCTCAAGTTAACAATATTAAGTTTCACACTGAAGAAAGTAGAATAGCAGAGCAAAATAAACCCAGAATAAGCATAGCAGAAATCAAAACTGAACACAGAAAAAAGTCCATGTTTCCATGTTTACCAAAAATAAAACAAAACAAAATGAGACAAAAACCAAGGTGAGAAAACCAATTTTTATAGAAAATCCTGGACTAGAAAGAAAATTGGTTTTCTTTTCAGCATTTAAAACATCTAGAAAACATCTCATAGCCTAGTGATGGCTCACTAAACACCTCTGGGCAAACATATTTTCATTGTATCAAAACATTCCAGCCCATTCATTCACTGATGGGCACTTAGGTTGCTTATAGCACTTGGCTATTGTAAATTTGCTGCTGTGAACATTGGGGTGCATTTTTTTATTGGTATTTCAGGTATCTTAGGGTATAATCCCAGCAGTGGAACTGCTAGGTCAAAAGTCAGTTCCACAATAAAGTAATTAAAAAAAACCCATAACATTCCGACCCAGCAAACAGGACTGTCAGTGTGTCTTGTTCCTGAGGAACTGAAGGGGCTATTCAAGCTTGTGAAACATACACGACTCTGAATAACAACGGAAACTTTTCCTTCTTTTAATCCACCAAATATTTGGCCTAAAAAGTCTTTCCTATAGTATCTGTCTGACGAAGCACTCCAGAATCTGTCAGATAGCATACTCTCTGTCCCATTCTCTGACCTCTCTCTTCAGTCTCCAAACCCCACAGCTAATAATTTCTTTTAAACATATCTTTATTAGGGCCCTTGGCATACCATAATGTGGTTAATTGCACCTGATCCCCTGCAGTGAAGTTGACTGAGAAGTCAATTGCTCATTCTGAAAAGCACCCGGTCTGTCCCACACCCCAGCTAATATAATCCCAGGGGAACAAAGAACCTCTCTCTCTCTCTCTCTCTCTCTCTCTCTCTTTCGAGACCGGCATTGGCTGACACTCACCTGTTCTCTCCATGGCCATGGGGCCTTAGCAGCCAGATGGCCTCTGGCCTCCAGCCTCCAAGGGGAAGCCTCTCTCTCTTTGACCACCTGGTGACTCTGTCACAATTGCATTTGCACTCCTCTCACTGGGGAACGCACGACAATGTATCCCCAGCAGCTGGGTGGACCATGGCCATGCAGGCTCCACGCACAGGCTCCAGGAGGAACCGGAAATGGACAACAACCACGAACAAGCTATGATACCTAGATGTGGACTAAGACCATTTAGCTGCCTCCTGAAAGCTCCAAAGAGCTATACTTTAAAATGGAGCGGGAACTCTGGACATGGGCTTTTGTCTTGGCCTTGCTGAGGATGTTTGGACTTTTTCCAAGGCAGAAAGCGGAGATGGTTTTTGAGACAAGAGTTCTCTATTCTGTCAGGTTATGCAGCTCAAAAACCTCTTTTCTTTTGCACCAGCATCTTACACACAATTTTGCCTTTTGTGGTAACAGGCAGCTGAACTTCTGTTTTTTGTTCGGTTACATTATATCCTTTGAGAAATACCAGAAATATTGAGTAGTTTTTTTCTTTTTGGCCCTTAAATCACAGTCACATCCACCTTGGAGCCTGACAAATGCACTGACCCTCTTTTCTCTGGGTCTTGCACATCAGGTCTGACTGTCCTGGTAACCACATACAACCACTGCTCACTGTCCAGATCACACTTCAAAGCCACATTAGGTCACACCTTATGTTAGTTTACACTTTGCTTTTTAACTTTCACTGGGAATGGAAGACTTTAGTATCTAATGATACACAAGTACTGACATCCATGGAGATCCCCTGAAAAAGTCAAGTGTAGAACACCTGAATTAAATCTTGTGGATTCCAGGCAAGCTCTACCAGACTAGAGCACTAGACAATATGTTAATGGTTACTCTGGAATAGTTCGTAATTTTCATTCTAGGAAAATATTTAAGACCACAAATTACTTACTGTTACATTTGGCAGCTGTTTAGTTCCTTGGGTAATATTCCAATCATACTGCACCAGTATCTGAAAAATTAAAGTATGAAGGCAATCACTATGGATGTACCAGTTAATCACTTGTAATTCAACAATTCACTAATTTAACATATTTTTCTGAACATTTAATGTGTTCCAGTTGCTAGACTATATAGCAGAGATTCATAAAAGTATGAGACATGTCCCAGAAGAAACATCGTAAAAAACAGTTCTTCAGGCTGGCTGGTAACTGCATTCTTCATAAGGGTCAGACATGAATTTCTGGGGCCACAAATACCACGCTGCTCTGATCAGCCTGTAGTGACCAAGTATCCAGGCAAAGGAATCAGTGCATAGGTTCCATCCCACTAAGAAAATGACTTCAGTTAACTGAATACTGTAGGCAGCCCACCCGAATTGCATACCAGATAATTCTGGATCCTAGAGATAGACAAATATTTATGTTAAATCTGCATCAGCCATTTACATATATGTCAATTTGTGAAATACATTTTTCTTGTATAAAATAAAATTTTATCAAAAATTTTCAACATAAAATTTATATAAAAGTAAATAATTAAAAAATATTAAAATACTATTGACTCTGTAAAGATACTTGCAAGAAAACTTTTTTTTTAATTCTAAACATACTTTACAGGAGCAGATTTCCTTCTCAGGCCCAGATTTTTTAAGGTAGTTGGAAAAAAATCAATTTACCAAGGATTTATTGTATGTCATAGCAACTAACATGTAAGCCATTAATATTAATATAAACATTATTTTGATTGTTAGTGGTAGTACAATAAAACTCCAGGAAAAAGAATACGGAAATGTGTAAATAAGTTGCATTTACACATAACAGCGTGTAAAAATTTCTTAGAAACTCCTTTAGTTTATACGACACTGGAGATATTGGTCATACCAAAAAAAATTACCTTCTGTATTATCCATGTAATAACCAGCTATGAATTATGAAGGCGGGGTTTGCTAAAGGTAACAATTCATGGAAAGGATAATTGAGAGGAAAGCCTAGACCAAGACATTGAACTAAAATGATTTACTCAAAAGGAGGGAGGGAAAAATAAATAAAAGGAAAGAAAACATATTTAAAAGACCTGAATTTAATTAGATGCATATTGTTTATTCTCAGGATGCTCCATACCTTTATATTCATTCAAATATTGGTTTTTAAATTGAACTGTATATTAGATGCAAAGCTGAGAAATGCTCTGTTTACTGTATGTACACACTGAGCCAGCCAACTGATCATCTGTTACATCTGAAACACCACTCGCTTCAAGTGAACACAGTGGCCGTGGTTCAGTTTGTGCTCTAACTGCTGCCACTATGAGTGCAACTCTCTTAATTAAAATAAGCCAGTTCCTCCACCTTTTTCATCCAGCCTTGCAATACCTTCCCCTCTGACAGCTGTCAGTCCATTCTCTATCTGGGAGTCTATTTTGTTAGTTTATGTCGTTCATTAAAAGAAAACTTTTAGACACAGACAAGAGTATGGTGGTTACCAGAAGGAAAGGGGGTTGGGGGAGGTAGAAGAGGGTAAAGGAAGGGTAAGTGGTGATGGAAGGAGACCTGCGGTGGAGAACTGTGAACCCGAAACCTATATAATTTTATTAAACCATGTCACCCCATGGTTCATTTTTAATTCAATTAAAAATTAAAATGAGGAATATTGCCTCTTAGCCGAGGCCAACTTCCCATATTAAAATGCTGATTTTCATTGAAAGTATGCTTGTATTTTAATAAAAACACATATTTTGCTAAAAACTCACCAAAATATTTCATTCTTATTTTTTGCCATCGAAACTCCCCTTTCCAGTTATCTTGGATAACAGAATGTTAGAGCTGACTGACAAATAGGGAAATGCTAACAGTTTTGATAGAGGAATGGTCAGTAAGTAATTGCAGGCTCTGTCCTGGAAGCTTTTTGTGTCCCTCACTGTGCCCTGCCTCAGAGCAAATAGAAAATGCAGCAGAATTGATCCCCTAACACATGCAAGTGCCTCTGCTTCTAGCAAGATGTACATCAAACTTCCTTTCGGTGATCTATTTCACGTTTCCATCACTGTTGCCTTACTACTATCTTTGACAGAGTTTAAAGATAAGTGTTGAGAGAGATAGAGAGAAGCTGGCAGCTAAAGTTGACAAGACAAAGGCAAATGGTTTGGCCCCTGAGGATGTATTAATATTCTGGCTCCCCCACCCCTACCCCCCAGTGCCACCAATTATAGTGATTGGTCAGAGCATTTTACCAATTTAATCTCTCACCGACCATCATCTAACTAACATTTCTGAGATAACAATGTAAGGCTTCAAAATGAGTTCCTAGTTCAGATATAAATATGGCAAGGGACTTTTTTTCTTTTCTTTTTTTTTTTGTCCTGATGAAAAAAGAGCAGGTCTCAATTACAAACCCTACACAAAAGTTTTGGGTTAAATTTCACTAAACATACATACTTTCCATTTTTTTAATACATTCATTTTTCTCCACTTTCTGTGTGGCACGATTTTGAGTCTTCAGCTAGATCAGCTCCTTCTGAAGTCATTCCTGCTTGCTCAGCCCTGCTTAATAAAGCGGAATTATGATTGCCCTTGTACTTAAAGTTCTTTTAATGCAGATTCATTTTGCATAAGTTTTACTGATAAAGAGTCTGGGAAGTCATTTTTTGAATGACTACACTATGCCAGGAGCTTTATACATTTACAATATAATCTCTTCTTATGAAATTGCTATAGTTATATCTATTGTGCAAATAATGAAACAGGAATTTGGAAAGATCAAGTGAAATAGTTTAGGTTTCCTAGTCCAAATGAATCTATCTCTGCTGATCAAGAGTCCATGCTCTTACAATGGTGATGAACACTGTTTTATGTTTTTTTAATTTTTAAAATACCTTAATAAAAAGTAAAAGAAAAAGTACACTTGAACCAAATTTGAATGATTTCACTAACTGTAGTAGATGCAATACATATTGAGTTTTGGATTATATAAAAACCTAAGTTTTTATACAGGCACCTGCTAAGCCATGTCACATAATTCTGTGTTTTTGTGGTCACTTAGCTGGACACAAATGAAGAATGCTACATTTACTTTGGCTACATAATTCCATATTCAACCTTGACATACATACTCTGCAAATCAACTCTATTAAGATTTTTGATCCTGATGTATGCGCTAAAATTCTTCTTATTCTTTCTTTCTAAGAACAGATCGCCTGAAATTTTGGTCCATTTCTTCTTCACATAAGTCATCAACAAGATGAGAGAACTTTCTCTCCCAGGTACAAATCATACAAAGGTACTAAAAAGAGTTCTTCCTTCCTGCTCAGGCCCAACTGTTAGTGACAAGGTGACAAGTCTTGCTCAGTGTAGTTCTTCCAGAAGAAATGAACAAACACATCTAAGTGGATCACAGAGAGGAGGATACAAGGCTCGTGCCCATCATGGAGCCTCCTCACAGAGCTTTGACTTTTCTTTCACACTTAAAGGCAAGAAATAGTCTTAGTTGCAAAAATTCAAGTATTGAAACATAGCTTCCCCTGAAATAACTCTTTTTACTAGAACTCCAAGCTCCTCAACAGAGATGCTCTAAATTCAGTTTTAAATGTAAAGCTAAAATCTTCTGGATAAACAAGTCACATCCCCCAGCACCGCTATCCTAACCACCATTCTTCCCACACTTTCCTACTGCCATTTATTGTAGCGGTTAGGAGCTGAAGCTGTGGAATCTGACAGCTTTCCTTCAAAATATTCTCATTCTGACACTTAGCTGTTGTGCAGTAACATAAAATCCTATCAATCTCTAAATACAAAAGTGTTCAATAAGCATTTGTTGCTATCAATAGTGATAATAACTAATAGTATTATCACTCCTTTCTGGGATTTGTTCCAGCATGGTACCAAGGACAATAAGAAATTTTTAGTGAAGGAATAAGAGAGAAAATCTCTCCACCTTATTTATCAAAAATATAAATTCATCTTCTATTATCTGTCCTTTCTATGCGGTCAACTGAATATTTCCTAATAGGTTGTCCTCCTTTCTACAATATGACAGACATTCAAATTAATTTCTTCTTTCAGAGTGTTAATGGCTTGTGAAATTAGAATCAGAGAGATAGTCTGGCCATCATGTAAAATCTTTCCTCCCACACTGACTTTGTGAATGAGAGACACGTTTTTCCTCTGTTTAAAAGATATATGATATTGCCTATAAGCATCTGAGGTCTACACAAAGGCAGAAAAATAAAACCCAAGTACAACTTTTATTAATTACATGGAAGAAGTTAAATTCGAATATTGAGCCAAATGATGAAATGAAGAAAATCTCAATTATGGTAACAAAGAATGTGCAGAGATGATACAGAAAAACAGCAACAACAGAATGCAGGCTTTTGAGTATGTCTTCTCCCCATGAAGAAGTAAAACATCTCCAAGGTATTTCTTAGTTTTTCATTCAATATCAATATAAATTAGGAAGTTGTATGTAAAAGCATTTCCATTTTATGGAAAAAGAAGGAGGTACAAGGAAATGTCCTCAGGGGAGAAAATGACTTACCAGCCAGCAGCTTGCACATTTAATTGCCCTGTGCTGGAAGGAAATTTCCAATTTGCCCAACATCATGCAAATCAAATGAATATGAAGCAAAGAAGCTGAGATTTGCAAGTTTTTATACTAATAGCTGCAAGATTGAGAAACTGAGATATGATTTCATCTGAATTAATATTTTATATAAAACCAAATTGCTTTTCAAGAAGTATCTCACAAGGAACCAGCCAAAAAAAGCTTCATACAAGTGAGCAGCATCTCTCAAGCCAGTAATTGCCCCTAGTTATAAATAATACAGGTAAATGCAAGAATCAACCAAATCTAGTATTTCTAGGACAAGCATTTACCTAATCTGTCCAGCAGAGGAAGGAAGGCAGGCTGCCCTGTGGCTCTTCCACAGTAGTCTTCTGTCTAATACGATCCTAGAAGAAAGTAGTAAAAATACAATAACTATGTTATCTTAGTTATCAGTATTGTATAGGCTCTGTCTAACCCTTGATCTAGTTCAGGTTAGGCACATTTTAATGGATATAAAATAAATAAATAATAATAGGGAAATAGTTCCCTAAACCATATGATAATATGGAGGCCCTCTTAGGGCTGTCTCTGGTCTCCTGAATTCAGTCCAGCCTATCCACACAGCAGAAGACATAGGGTTCTTTCTTTTTATTTATTTGTTGATTGATTTTCCATCTTATCTATAGCTTTGTTATTCCACTTGTTCATGCATTTTCTGGTTGCTCCTTGTATGCCTCCTGACTGGGCACTGAACTCACAACCTTGGAGTATTAGGATGCCAACCTACTGAGCTGGCTGGCCAGGACCACGATACAGGGTTCTTAATAGAACCCTATCTGAGTTTGATACTTTAAGATTTCACCAGTGTAAAGTCCACCAATACTGAATACCATGCCATGAACCCTGGCAGAAAATGAATGGCAACATTGCCTGAGATCTGCAAACCTCTGTGTATCAATTAGCAGGGCTACATGAGGACACTCAATGATGAAGCAACTGGCAATTCTGTGGATGATGTGAGCACATTAGTATCAGTGATGTTATTCATTGTAGATTATTCAAATCATAGAAAAATGAATAATATTAGCCTGCCTCCTAAATTCCCATAGGCTTATGTATGGTAATTAAGGACACTGGGGGGAGTAGAAGCAGTAACAGAAAGGAGAGGAATGAAAAGTGACCATGAAAGAAACTCACTAAGTTAGATCATTAGCTTAATTTATTCCCCTTAGTGAAGTGGTTGCAACTAGTGGTTCTGGAAGGATATCTAACACCTTTGGTCCAGTCAAGGCACTTAATCTTCCTTTGTAGATACACATGTACACCCCTGTGAGTCTTCATTCAGGAAACATTTCGGACACATTCCTAGGTTCTATTGTGGAAAATAAATGAGTAAGAGAAGGTCATTGTTCTTGGGATGTCACAGTTATGTTACCTACTGCTTGATCCCACAGGTTAAGTAATTTAAACAATCAGCATTCACTCATGTTAAGGATACATTTCACAGTGATTTTTTCCTCTATGGACTTTAAATATATGGAAATACACTTTTCAACTTCATTTAAATCACCCATTCTACAATATATTATGCCCATAAATTCAGTTAGTGATAGGTTATGTAGAAAAAAACATATTTCTGAATAAGAATAGAAACTACCATTTATTTAACATTTACTATGTACAAATTATGTGTACATGTATTATTCATTCAGTCAACAAACACTGAGTGTTTAGTGATGCAGGGTTGTTTTTTGTTTTTTTTTTACTATGAGACGATATCGATTACACTGAAGTAAAGATTTTTATTCTAAGAGTCTTGAGGGAAGGGCTGTTGCCTTTCACATTCTCCTAAACTCAAGGGGGAACAAATAATATTCTCTTAGAAGTCCTTTCTCTCTCTCTCAATCTAACCATCTTAAAAATAGAACACATTAAAAGAAAAAATTAAAAATAATTTTCCTACATACATTTATATCATAATTCAATGAGATCTAGATTACAAAAAAATAAAATACCCTGGGGAACTAATGATTGTTCATTAAATTCCAAATGTCACATAAATTTTTACAATGGCTAATTTTTGCTGTTCTCTTCTAGTTTCCCCCTTAATTTTTCAAGTAGCTCTTTCCCCATCGCTTGTTCTTTGTTCCTTCCCTGCACCCCCATCTCCTCACTCTCCATGCCCATCTTGCTCCATCTCTCTGATTTAAAAATTACTCAGAAGTTTCTCATGGATAAGCACACCAATAACAAACTGTGTGAAATATCACTGAACCCATTTATCAAACGCACACACACGTACACACACTCACAGAGTTATCTACATAATGGGGAAAGATCGACTTCTGCTACTCCTAAAGGAAAAATATTGTTGATGTTTATTTTCCGACTTTATGTCTTTCTGTATTTACCAATGTTGTGACATTATTAGCTATTATTAGAGTAACTTTTTGATATTCACTGCCTCTCCCAGCATACTTCTGCTCTTCTCAGATATATTTCATATAATACCATTTCCCATCTGTGCTCTTCTGTATATGCAGATCTGCTCGGTTCCCAATAGGCACTTTCTCAAAAACCAGAAAGTTTATTAAATTAAATGAATGAAATTTATATCACATCTCCCAAGGAACTGGAATAAAATAACTCTCAAGGTGGGAGCCTACCCTAGAACATTCATTAATTTAAAGAAATTAGTTTAAAAGTGGACACATTATAAACCAGATAAGTTCCATGAAATAAAATCTCAGAGATGTGCCCTTGGTACTCATCAATGCGGACTACCTAATCATTTGTCTGTATAGTTAAAAATTAATGGTCCACTCCAGACTTCCTTTGTCTCAATTTATTATTATCAATATCACTTTCTATGTAACATTTTGATGCTATAACTGTGAATATCAATGGAGCAGAGTAATTTTTTTAATCCTCATCAATGACAGTAGTTATATTTCATGACCATGTATTTTTGGTCTAGCTATTAAACTTTTTCTCTCTATTTTTGAAATTATTATTCAATGATTATGGCATTTAACAATCAGGAATCAAACTCCACAATATTAAAAAAATAAGTATTGTAAGTTTAGTAAAAATCTTCAGTAAAAAATTGAAGAAAAGACAAAGGGAGTAACTCCTGCATGTGAACATGCCATGTGAGATTGCCACTCGATGTGTGAAAATTCCATCAATTCTTTTTGTTTCAGTAACACAAACTGAGCGCCAAAGGCCATTTTCTACTTCCTTCCCTATTTCCCTCAACTCTAATTCTTAGAAATGAGTGAGCACTATTACATATTTTCTCCTTCAATATAAACTTTATTTTTGGAAATAAATGAAAAACCTTAACAGTACTGCAAAGTCAACTTAGAAATTCAAAATCAACCAATTTATTTCATACTGAATAATATACTATCAGGTGATTAAAAAACATTAATCATATACTAAAATATCTACCAATAAACTTTTCAAAAATTATGATACCAACTGAAAAATGGAATAAATGTTTTTGAAGGAAAAATATAGATCTTCTCCAGTTGAAAAAGCACAATTCCCAGGCTCATTCAATAAGAGATTGAATGTTTAAAAGTGGAAAATGTGTAAAATCATAAGAAATGTTCATAATCTCACTTTTACATTTTTTTTCTAAAATTGCAAATAGGTTATTTCACATTCTCTAGTCAATAGTCCACATCTATCCCACACCAAACAAATGAAATTTGGGAACATGTCTATGGCCAAGTCTCTACAGGCACAGACACAAACACAGACACTACGTACAGGCACCTCAGACTCTCACTTTTAATCCCTTTAAACTTCAAGTGATGATGCAATTCTGTACATGTCAATACCTCTACATAAAATATGTAAAACCTATTCAAACTACATTTTCTAAGAGTAAGAAAAAATTTAAGGAAAATTTAAAAAGTAAAATAGAATGAACAGGTTAAAATAGTATTTGATGGAAATCTGCATAAGTGAAAGGAAAATAAGTTCTCTACAGAGGTGACTCGGGAGAGAGAGAGGGTGTAATAAAGGGTAAGAAATATCAATCTGGACCCAGCTTCATACCTAAACAGGTAAAAACATCAGCTGATTTCTGAGAGTTGAATTGAACAGTCACGGTTATATATCATTTGCAACAACTTTGCACCTCCCTGGAATCACAGCACAAAAATGCCCATATGACATTTAGATGTGTTACACTGAAGGGATACAGATCAATGAGCAATGTTTATTAAGATATTTATTTACTTACCCAAATACCATGCATTCCTGGGTCCTTCATCCTTCATCTTTCTTTTGGTCAATCTCCCTTTTCCCGAAATGTTTCCAAAGTTGATAATAATCTGCTTTTCCAAACAACAGCAATAATCATACACTCCTTTTCTTTTTGTACTTGCTTATTTGTTTCTTGGACATTTGCTGAACATTTGTACCAGAGGTGGTCTCTGTGCTAAGTGCTGAAGTGGGACTTAAACATAGATCTGCGTGCATCTGAGTCCCATGTTCACAGTCATTATGTTAAAAGGTCCCTCTGGAAAACAAAAGGAAAACAGTTCTGCCACTTAATGGTGTGACCTAGAACTTCAATGTTATCTTATGTGGACCAGAGTTATTAATAGAGCTTACCTAAGAGGGCTGTAGTATGGATTAAATGTGTCGATATGTGAAAAGTACCTGGAACAGGGCTTAGCAAATTGTAAGTGTTCAATATGGGAGAGGCATTTTTTATCACTTTATTTCCATCTTTTCATATTCTGCAGTCAAGTTAGTCCTATTGAAACCACATAAATAGTGTGAAAAATATACAGTGCAACATTTTACAGGTACTTCTAACCTGGAATATAAGCAGTGCTAAAACAAGTGAAATAAAAATTTGGCAAACTGAGTTACAACTCTAGTCTGTGGTCTGATATCCATTAGTCTGGAGAGTTATTCCCATGATCCAGGTGAGAAATAACTACAACAGGACTAGGGCCTGGGAAAGGGAAAGGAGACAAATGGGTAATATAGAGATTTATTTAGGAAGTCAGCATGACAGGGTTCAGCAATAGGGAAATTAGAAAAAAAAAACAAACAGATCCATTACATTAGATAGGAGGCTACTCAGTGTGTAACTGAAAGATTAATATAAAGCCAAGTACAAATTTAAGTAGTGACATGGAAAACTCTATACTCCATTAAACACCTATGATATTTCTAGAACACATATATTGGAATATAGTAATGTTTTAAAGTATGAAGAACATTTAAGTAAAACAAAAATAATAGTTATGCTTAGGGTCATTTGGTTGAACATTCACATTACTAACTTCAGATTTTTGCAGTAATTTATTTTTTAAAGTTTGGTGCAATGGTGTGAGTTAAGATGTTTTATTCAACATTTGGAAAACTCATTTATTTAATCATTTTGGAGTAGAAAATTTCAATAATTTATTGCTCTTATTCATGTGAAAGCCATTTCTCTTCACTGAGTAGCATCTTTACTGCTACCTCCTTCTTACTGTCTGTGCATTAATGCACAGGAGAGCAATTGAAATGATGCTCTGCATCTGACCCTCGTTTCAGAACATTCAGATGTGTAGAGTGCAGTGGTAAATCAAAGGCTCCCTGTTGTAAGCATTAAGAAAAGCTATAAAAGAGAGTGAAATGATGCTTTAAAAAAGAACTCTAATAAAAGACCCAGATAAAATCTAGACAATAATTATATAATGGCTTCATATGCTCAGCTAGTCCAATGAGCTGAAGAATTTTACTGGTGTAGCACGCACAGGAAGCTTTCCCCCAGAGGGTGAGGGAAAGAGTTTGGGAGGGCTGTATTGAAAATGTTCCTGGTCCTCCTCTGCCCTCACACTACTACCTGCACTTCACTTCTCACACCAGAGGTATGGGTTCTCCACACATCCAGAAACTCTGCAACACCAGCTGAGTGTCCTACAATTCAATTCCATTCTGAGGTCATCTACCTGGAGTTAGCACCAGGTCCCCCAGTTAAGGCCTCAGTCCCATGGGACTACCCTCACTTCAAACGCCAATCACAAGTCCAGGTTGTCACCTGTACTTCTGACAGACAGACTATAAATTGTGTTTCCTGTGCCCCCTCCCTGGGTTTGATAGTTTGTAAGAATGGCTCACAAAACTCAAGGGAAACTTATGTTTACCTGTTAGTTCTAAAGAGTATAATTAAAGGATAAAGATGACCAACCAATGAAAACAGGTACAGGACAAGGTCTGGAAGGGCTCCAAGCTCAGGAGCTCCCCCACTGAGTCAGTGTGTGCCAGCCTCACACCACGTGCAGATGTTCCCCAACCTGGAAGCTCTCTGAGCACCATACTTTAGGGATTTTTATAGAGGATTCATCACATAGGCATGATGGATCATCAACTCAATCTCCACCTCCTCTCCCCTGTCTACAGAATGGGGTGGGGCTGTAAGTTCCAAGCTTCTATCCATGGCTTGATCTTTCCGGTGAATATTTCCTATCCAAGAACCAACTCAAGACTCACCTAATTAGAACAAAAGATGTTCTATCACCAAGAAAATAGAGGGATTCTGCTAAGACACTTCTACCACTCAGGAAGTTACAAAGGAGCTCTGTGCCAGGAACTGGGAAGAGAGACCAATATAAATGTAGATAAAATAGAAAATTTTATGTATGTATGTATATATATATATAATGTATATATAATTTTCTATTATTTCATATGCAAGCATTGATAACTCTTGTATCTCTTATATTGAGATAAGCATTAAAGAAAATGATTGCAAGCTATGAAAATGAAAAGAAAAAAATATGTCCTATTAAACAGTCAAATACTCACTGGTTGGTGTGGCTCAGTGTATTGAATGCTGGTCTGCAAATCAAAGGGTCACTGGTTCAATTCCTAGTCAGGGCATATGCCTAGGTTGCAGGCCAAATTCCTGGTGGGGGCTGCATAAGTGGCCACCACACATTGATGTTTCTCTCCCTCTTTCTCCCTCCCTCCCCTCTCTATAAAATAGATACATAAGTTCTTTTTAAAAAAGAGTGCAGATAGAAACTATTCCTACTCACAGAATTCTTGGCACCTGCAAATTTTGTGGGTGGAGCTTTTGGTAATTGCCAGAGTGGGGCAACTCATTTCATCTCTGTGTGGGGGGGTTCGTAGAGAGAACAACAGCACTGCCTGGCTTCTGGATGTTTGCTGGGCACTCACCCTGATTCCAGTCACTTCATTTTCTTCCTCTATATGATGAGTGCCTTTCCAGCTGTTGCCTTACAGCTGAATCCAAGGGGTGGGGTCTATGTAAGTTCAAAGTCCATGAGGGCCCTTTAAGAACAGTTTGAAAATACATCAGTTTCTTCTGCTACCCCAACCCCCACTGTTTTTACAACCAGTTATGGGGGGTTATTTTCCTGGTGCTCAAAACCTGGGCTGTGTGGTGTGATCTGGCCTGGCATTGGGATTCCTGGATTTCCTTGCTCCGAGGTATCCTTCCTGATTTAAAAAAAAAATTATTTATTTTTAGAGACAGGGGAAGAGAGGGAGCAAGAGAGACAGAAACATCAATGTGTGGTTGCCTCTCAGGTGGCCCCCACTGGGGACCTGGCCTGAAACCCAGGTACGTGTCCTGACTGGGAATTGAACTGGTGACCCTCTGGTTTCCAGCCCGAGCTCAATACATTGAGCTATACCAGCCAGGGCTCCTTCCTGATTTTTATCTACTATTTGTGAATACAGGACTGCCCATTCTGCTGCTTCTCCACCCGTTTTCCACATCTCTGCACCTCCTACCCGTCTGGTAGAACGTGGCTTCTTTAAATTGTTGGTTGTCAGACTTCCATACAGCTTGATTTTCTGATGGTTCTAGGTGATAAATGTTTTGAGGTCTAACGGTAACTTTTTTCTGTAGTTGTGTGAGGATGTGAATCATGTTTACCTACACCTCTATCTTGAGTTAATAAAGTAGGTAAAGAGTCTAGATAAGAATTCAATAAACAAAATGCAGCAGTTTTAAAAGTTCTCTTGCTAACACATCTAGAATTGGAAATCAAAACAGCAATACATTCACAATAGTTTTTTCAACAACTTTATAGTTCTTTGTAATGCACTTAATAAGGTATATAACATATCACAAAAACTAGAAGATTGTACTGAAGGATCTAAAACAAAATGTAAACAATTGAAAAGACAATGCTTTTTAGAATCAAATAATCTGTCATAAATTTTCTAAAATTAATATACAAATGTACTGTATTGTTTTGTTGTTCAATTGCTAACTCTTTAAGACTTGAAAGAGTGTTCCTTTAATCATATTAAAAATGTCCACCTGGCTGGTGTAGCTCAGTGGATTGAGCATGGGCCTGCGAACCAGAGTATCTTGGTTCGATTCCCAGTCAGGGCACATGCCTGGGTTGCAGGCCAGTTCCCGGCAGGGGACGCATGAGAGGCAACCACACATTGATGTTTCTCTTCCACTCTTTCTCCTTCCCTTCCCCTCTCTCTAAAAATAAATAAAGAAAATATTTTAATAAAAAAAATGTCCAAAAATATCCAACACATTATATTATTTCCATTCATTCATTCATTATTTCATTGAATTTTTCATGTTGTGTAAGTAGCAAATAATTAACTTTTAAATATAATCTATGTACTTCTGCCTTTTAATAATGTTGATTAATCTGTTAGAATTATTGTGATTACTAATTTATTTAACTATTCTAGCTAATAACTTTTGTGTTCCTTTTTACTATGCTTTTATCTTTGCTCATTTTTTTCTTTCATTTATTTCTTTACCTTGCATTTCATTGGTAATTTTTTTTTCTGTTGTCTTCATTCTGTCTAAATTTTTGGGAAAGGTTTGGAGCAATTTACTGTAATATTGTTTTAATAGTTATTATTCTTAACGTCTCAATTGCACATTCAGTAGTTTATCTTCTTCCCCATTACTAAAACAAAAAGTTGTTGAATCATTTGCTCAGTCATTTAACACTGCTTTCCCAAGCCTTTCCCACACTATTACTGGTAAAAAAACTAGTGTCGCTTTTTTTCTAACAGTCAAGTTTACATAGTTGTATGTTTCACTACTATGGACACATCCATTTCATTACTTCCTTATGGACTCACTTCCACTCACCAAAGTTAATGATTTAATAGTCCCTTCAAGGAAACTGTGTTGGTATTAAATCACTTGTTATGTATAAACCTCAAAAATAATTTTACTTTTGCTTTTATTCTAGTTCCTTATCTTTCTAGGATATAGGCTTCTATCATTTGCTCTTTGAATTAATCAGCTTTTCCTGGAGTCTGATATAGCTGAGAGAAGTCTGCTGTTACTCAATTTATTTTAATAACTTTGTCACTGTGATAATATTCATGATGCTGTGCTATGGTTTCATTTCCTTGTGACTCCAAGTAAATTTTTCATGTCTTCTTTTATATATTGCTGGAAATTGACAGTTTTTTTGTAATGATTATACATTTGATTTCAAGATGTGCACTTAGTTGTTTCATTTCTTTCAACCCTAATTTTTGTATTTTATTAATTTTCACAATGCTTTATTTATTTCAGAGACCATAGTGTTAATTTTAAGTCAATTTCCAAATCCCATTATTATTTTCACAGATTCAGTGATCAGAATATTATTTTATACATATTTTTCATTTCCTCATGCAGTTTGTGTTTTGTCCTTTTGACCTTCCCTAGCCACTATATGTTTTGTGGTTTCTTCCACTCTGGCTTAGTAAGCCTGCCTCAGTGCAATACTGGGTCAAAGTTAGATACAGAATTTGAGTTCACAATCATTTTGGTCCAAATCCAGGCTGCTAATCTATGTCGGCCTTCTCATGCTGTCTAAGGTGGGAGGCTTTGTACAGATTAGCATTTTCCATGGTGAATCTGAACCTTATTTCAAAAAAATGAGCTTGGCTTTATGTTTGCTACCTCAGATGAATCATTTTATTTAAACAGGACTCTCTATTTGCTTTTTGGATTCAAAGTACAATAAAGCCTGTTGCTAATTCTCATCCTTGATGATAGATGCCCTTTCTTGTTCATATCTATCTGCTTAATGTTCTCTGCTCATGTATTTTTGTACCACTGCTATGTTTTGGACAAATGCAGTGGGTAATTCTTTAAACATTAATTTATCAAATTCAGGAACACGGTTTTTGATAAATGCATGCATTTAATTAAATAGGATTAATCATCATCTATTCCATATTTCACACTTCCATTCCCAAGTATGAAATTTTTACAAAAGGGAAAAATCACCAATTCAAGTTTCCAAAGTTTGAACTGCCTCAATTTGACTTACTCAGATATGTTTAAATAACTGAATATAATCACTCTACTATTGCTTATATCTAGATGAAAAACCCTTCATATCTGAGGCTCGCCAACAGTAAAAGACTACTTCCCAGGCTTTGCTAGTCTGTTTTATTTAAATGTATGCTGCAGTCAAAAATTATTCAGTTTAACTAAGGACATCTTTTCTCTCTACTTAATCCTATCTCTTGTAAGCAAAAAGATGACATTTCATGTGAGCAAAAGCTGCTCACCTTCTGAATACTAAAGGATTAGCAGTATTGTGCAACTGGACACAAAGCAGGCAAAAAATGGGTTAGAGCCATCCAGAAGACCATATCAAATATCACTTCACTTACTATTCCATTCTAGTTTAGTCAATTCAAGCAGCCAGCAGACCCTGATCAATACAGTGTTGTGTGATCACTCTGAACTAGTTACAGTGCCATGCATAAAAGACTTCATTCCCTATCTCAAGCTTCTTCCAGGGAAGGGCTACTGTTGGCAAATGACCTTTGTTCCATACCATCCAGCAGACTGTCTCATAAGAGTGTGTTGAGCCTGTAATTTTATAGACAATTAAATGCCCCTGTATTTAGAACTGTCTCACTTGCACTTTCGTCATTTAAATGCTGGGGAAGTCCTGTCTCTAATATGGCCACTTGGTCAGTGTTGATAAGCGCAGATCTAAAGTGGCAGGGTCTTTTAGTTTTCGAGTCAAGAAATGCAATTGCCACTCTAGCTGCCATATTACTGGGTATTCTAGCACATCAAGTCAAAGAGGTATCTATTGCCTGCAACACTGCTTTGTTTTCTGCGTTTGAGCTCTGGCTCTATGACTTCAACTCCAAGTCTTTCCAGTCCCATGAAAGGTCTTCCTTCACGGATGATTTGTTTTCAGGCTAGTGAAAGTGGAGGAGTTATCCACATGTGAGGACCAGCTCCTGCTCTCCCTCAGTAAATGTAAAAAGAAACGTATGTTCTAATCAGATAAAAAAAGTTCAGGATCTCCATGTCATCTTTAATCATGTAGATGAAATAAATGTTTGATAGCACAAATATTGCTATGAGAGATGTCTGAATTTTCTCACCTATATTTTTCTCCTAGCATTTTTATGGTTTTACAATTTACACTTAAGTCTTTTATTCATTTCGAGTTTATCCTTGTGTATGATATCACTTGGTGGTTTAATTTCTTTCTTTCTTTCTTTCTTTTTTTTTGCATATACCTGTCCAATATTCCTAACACTTTTCATTGAAGAGACTGTCTTTACTCCATTGTATGCTCTTGCCTTCTTTGTCAAATATTAATTGAACATAAAGATGTGGGTTGATTTGGGGGCTCTGTTTTCTGTTCCACTGATCTTTGTGTCTGTTCTTATACCAGTACCAGTCTGTTGTAATTATAGTGGTCCTACAGTATAGCTTGATAGCAGGTATTGTGATACCTCCAACTTTGTTCTTTCTCAAGATTGCTGAGGTCATTTCGGGTCTTTCTGGCTTCATATTAATTTTTTGAATACTTGTTCTAAATATGTGAAATATATCATTAGTATTTTAATAAGGCTTGCATTAAATCTATAGATTCCTTTGGGTAATATAGACATTTTAATGATGTTAATGCTTCCAATTCATGAACAGGGCATATGCTTCCACTTATTTGTGTCTTCCTCATTTTTTCTTCAATGTCCTATAGTTTTGAGAGTATATCACATCATATCTGGCTGTTGGGAAGAACTTTACAAAAAAGATGACTATTTTACTTCTTACTATGAAATATAAATCTAACCACAGATTAAGTTTCTTAAATAGTATCATCAGGGTTGTTGGATTCTATTAAGCAGTCTGTTCATTGTGCCATTGAGCCCAGCTGGGAGTGGATGTGGGGTCAAGGCTACTGCTTGTAGGAGTTCTAGTTCACACCTTGTACTAATTTCTAGAAAGACAGCATAAGGGCCAGCAGTGGCCCTGTTTTCCACTAGTCAATATCCCAATCATGGGTTCAAAGTATTTCTCCAAAAAATTTATTTTTAGCTTAAAATAATTTTATATCCAAAATAATTAGTTTTAAAACAATTATGCATACGCTCATCAAAAGTTAACTTGGAATCTTAACTATTCCACCATTGCCTTAAAGTAACTCATTAAAAATAGTATTATATTATAACAATTTTAAAATATGAATTAATCTTAGAAATCATTTTCAGAATAGGAAATAGTACTGTAAGAACTACTGCTCAATACTATTAAATCCATTAAACTCATTCAATAATAGACCTTTGCTATTCAGGTCTATAACTGATACTGCACTCTGATATTTATAAACTATTGTTTGTGATCAAAGAATAAATGACATGTTCAGGTCATTTTATAAAAGGAAACATATGAATTCTGTATCACTGTGCCATATTAACTCTTGTGTCTAAAGTAAGCTCTGAATTTCAAACTGGTCACAGGTAAAAAAAAAAAAGGAGTCTTCCATCATTTCTTTAAATACTTCAGCATCATACTATGGTATATACTAATTCAAATTGATATGTTTTAATATATGCTTATTGATATGGAATAAAATAAACTTTGAAATTTTCCATGTATAAGGTATTTACAAGCCTATAATGAAAATTTCTGTGCTCAGTGCTCCTTAATAATAGTTTGACAATAGAATTTTAGGCAATTCTATTTCTTTAGGTATTTGATTATAGTTATATGGTCATGGATCTTTATTAAGACCATTCCATCCTTTACCAAAATTACAGCTTCCAAAGTTAATGTGTTACTTCTGTTTTGTTTTTATTTGTAAGATTAAAATCATGCCACATTTTCATTGAAATGTTGGAAAGATTATATTAGATAATATACATAGAGTGTCTGGCATCCATATACTGTATAAGTAAATGTAGTGATTAATAACTTCATCAGAAGCATCACCATTAATATGCTTACTGCATGTTTTCTAGACACTCATTAATACAGAATTTGGACCTGAACAGAATATCAGGATTTATAAATAAGTATAATGCTTTGATATAATACAATTCCTGTATTGTAACTTTCTTTAAAAAATGCATGTATGGTTTCCAAGGATGCATTTAGTTAGAATAGAAACATAACTGTTTAAATACTTGGGACTGTTTTATTGAGTTGTGATAGCCCTCAGACAATTGCAAAAATTTGCAAAATATTGGAGGAAAATGGTTTTCCAAATAGGCATGTCCATACTGAATTCCAGTAAGGAAGTCTTTCTTTCCCCAAAGTACTGTATTTTTCCATGTATAGTGAGCAGATTTTGTCTAAAACTTTTGAGGAAAAAATAAAGATACACATTATACATGGGTAGTACCTGAAATATCTCATATCTGTTTTTGTGTTTTGTAATTACTTGTTACATAAAATTTCTTGTACCATAACATGTTAAAAATAAATGCTAAAATTACTGTATAACACAAAAAGAACAAGTATATAAATATAAATAAATAAGAAATTGAATTAAAAATTAAAATGATTTTTTTTTCCTGAAAGTCTGGGCCAAAAACATGGGTGTGCACTACACATGGGAGTGCATTATACAAAACAATATATGGTGGTTCTGCCATTTATTTTTAGGGCAGGCAGTTGTCTTCTTTCAGGAAATAAACTGAAACTAAAAGCCTGCTGTAAGGCCCATAACCTTCCCCATTGGTTAGTCCTCCTCTCCAGGGAGGTTACTGGACCAATCACAGCAGCAGGTTAAGGTGGCCCTGAGATGCTATCTGCCTAACTCTTTTCACCCCTTTAAAGAATTCACTTCCAAGGGAGAAAAGTTTTTTGACCTCTTTAAAAAAATATTTTGGAGCAGTTTCAACACTCATGGAAACATCTCCAGACCTGCTTGCATTTTGCTATGTTGTACCTTCAAGAGTCCCATAAGGGCTTTCCTATGTCCCAAACTATTTCTCTCTTATTCAATATGATCTTTAGTCTTGTTTCTATTTGGACCATTTCCCTTGACTCACAAATTGATGACTTTTCCTAATTAAAACTTTCTTTTCTGGCATGTTTTTTAAAAAACTAATCATAAAGAAACTATTCTTATTAAGGAAAATTTTAGACTGTACACTATCCTTCAAGCAGCTGCTAATAGCTCAGCCCTATTAATGATATCTGAACACACAAAAAATAAGTGTTCGAGGCATCTTCTCTTGTTATGCACACTGACATACTGTCTCCCATCAAGCCAACTCATTCATCCCGTCCTCAAGAATACAAAATGAAAAGAAAATAGAATAAAAGTTATATTTAAAAATGAGAGAAAGGCCCTGGTTGGTGTGGCTTAGTGGATTGAGTGCTGGACTGTGAAGTAAAGGGTGGCTGATTCGATTCCCAGTCAGCCACCCTGGGTTCCAGGCCAGGTCCCCAGGAGGGGTACGAGAGGCAACCACACACTGATCTTTCTCTTTCTCCCTCTCTTCCCCTCTCTCTTAAAAATAAATAAATAAAATCTTCAAAAAATAAAATAAAAATGTGAGAAAGAAAGATCTAGTAGAGTAAAACATTTGCTGAAGCTCATGAAAAAACTGAAGTTTATTTTAACAGATTTAGTGTCCAGGGTCCAGGTGCAACATTATTATTGAGATAGCTAGAATAACCTTACCTCCTATATTCCTCTTAGCTTTCCTCTTAAATATACAAATTACTTTTTTTTCTACAAGGAAATTGAAGATTCAGTAAATTTTACCTATACTGTAGTGTCTTCTCCATAACTGAAGGAAAAGGTGATTTGCTCAATAAAGAAAATAGTCCTCTTTGTTTAAAGCATGTGAATTGTACTGGGGCTTAATAATAAAGTGATTACAAGACAGTCTTCTGGGGGAAAAAAACACAATTAGTTATATGACAAGAGGCAAATTATTTAAACTTCCAGGTCTCCAGTTTCCTCATCTGTAAAACAGAAAACAAATAATAGTTTTTATAACCTAATCATGAGATGAGGTAATGCATATAAAGTTCTTAGAGCCATAACACCAATAATTGTTCAGGAAAATGTTAGGTATTAAATTTCATGAAAGATGGAACTAGGATACAATGAGTTTAAAGCACACAGTTAAAAACAGTAAGGCAAGATTCAGATTTAGGTTTACTTAGCAATAAAATGTTATTTTTAAAATTTTGTTCTGTCTCTCCATTGTCAAGTATTTTACTGTTCTGTAATTTTCAGAAAAACAGAGTCCTTAGCTAGACTGCTGGGGTTTGAAGCTCAGCCTGCTACCTCATAGCTGTTCAACATTGAGAAAGTTAACCTCTTTCAACTTTGGGTAACTCATTCTAAACTATGGATAATACATAATATCACCTACACTTGTGATAATCAATTAAATAATGTAACTTGGATGCTTAGTAAGTACTATGGAACAGAGTTGCCATCATCATTATCTTCATTATTTACCTTTTTTTTTTTTAAATCTTGTTTTAGGTATTGTTTTTAGGCCTAATCTCAATAGTTAGTATTTTCCTTAAGAGCAGATTCAATATCTCATGTAACTTATATATTTCACATTACTTCTACCAATAGATATTTACTAAGTATTTATCAAGTAATTTTAATTTTCTGATAGTAGGCAATCAGTTCTAGAAGTACTAATTTTTTACCCCTTGAAAATAAAATGATTACAGTATGGTTTTTAATATTTGATAAATCAATACCTCTAGTACTTGAATTACAATTTCTTGAATTCCAGTATCAAGTGCCCTGATATTATCTAAAATCCTTATCATCTGACCCTAATTCTCATACTTTGATCCCTATACACCCTATAATGCATTTTCAAAAAGAGGGGTTGCTTAACTTGAATGGGGAAAGGAATGTTTTCACAATGTGTACATATAGCAAATCATCATGTTGTACACTTTAAGTACCTTACAATTTTATTTTTAAATTATACTTCAGTAAAGCTGGAAAAATAAAGTTAATATACTCTATAAAAAATGTTGTGCTTTTAATTGTAGAAATTGCTTAGATGCAATGGGAATATGATTTAATAGAGAAATATTAGCTAAGTTTGAACTATATATTTCCTTTCCTAATCACACAAAATAAAGTAAGAAAACAATTACTTTTCAAGGATGCAATTACAGTTAGTTTTGACAAGACTAGCCTCTTCAGGAGCTCTTAGCAGTGAACTGAGTAACAGGAACTAAGAGTAAGTCTCACAACAGAAACTAGTTAGGACATCAGATAATCTTTGCTTCTGGAACAATTTTTACAGGTGTAATTGGAGTCTGTTTAAAGTTTAACAGGGATCTGACTTGGATGGAGGATTTGGGCAACTTCATACAGTAGGACTCCAGAGGATATATAGAGAGGCTGAAAATGCCTTAAGCTATAAAATCAGCTTCTGCCTGAGTGATATTGCTGTTCTTTCTATTTCAGAGGGAATAGCATAATGAACTCATTTCTTTTCAAGCTTAGTTATATTCCCTAGGAGAAAGAGTAGGCGCTTAGAGACTCTGAGTATGGGTCTAGTTAAAATCCATTTAAAGTTGGAGAACAAGCCTTCACTATGGAATGGAACTACCACATCCAAGAAACACATGGCTCTCCATTTTATTTGGGGAAGGACAGATGCTCATGAAATGATGGCTCGTCAGCATTTAGACAACGTAGGCTATACAATGAGACATTATGGATTTTCTTATAACTTCCAAAAGCATTCAGGCTATTTTACACACTCTGAGACTGTGTGTGTGTATGTATGTGTGTGTGTGTGTGTGTGCGTATAGATATATATAAGGAAATGTTAGTCAATCATTGACAAAGGCATCCCATAAAGTAAATTAAACAAGGGAGACTATTTGGGGTATCTCCATTTTATATTTAAAGACTTGTATTACTTACTCTTTCCCAGAGAGCCTTTTCACCCCTTTCCAGTACTTATTTTACCTTTGTTATCTCTTTTTAAATAAACATCTAAATAATTTCCTATCTCTCTTATTCTTCTTGTTGATTTAATAGATAGATAGATAGATAGATAGATAGATAGATAATAGATATATCTTTTTTTTTAGAAAGTATTTACTGGCTGATGGATATAAATTCTCTTTTTAGAAATTATTTACTGACTGATGAACTAAGATTTCATCTTTCTGAAACCTGGAATACATAATTGTTTTGTGCTTTGTCTAAATCCCCTGGAACAGCTCTTCCTGGGAGCACATGCTTTCCAAATGGAATGTTTTCAACTCAAAAAAATTTATTTTTCTCTGGGTGCTAAAGAAAACATGCCTTTTCAAGCAACTTGTTTTAGTATTATGCACTCACTGAATTCTTTTTTTTTTTTTGTTCTAGCCCAGTTTGAAAAAAAACAATTAATCATTATCTTTTTTTTTTTTAAGATTTTAGTTTTATTTCTATTTAGAGAGAGGAAGGGAAGGAGAGAAACATCAATGTGGGTTGCCTCTTGCATGCCCCCAGGTGGGGACCTGGCCCGCAACCCAGGCATGTGCCCTGACTGGGAATCGAACCAATGACATTTTGGTTCGCAGCCCACACTCAATCCACTGAGATACGCCAGCCAATTAATCATCTTCTTTTGTCTCTGTCCAACTTCAAACCTCAGCAGGCACCGTACTTCTCACACAGTCCCCTAATGGGATGTGTACATATGTTGGTCCTTCAAGTAAGCCTTTTTAATCAGTATTTGTCATAGGTCAGGAAAACAACGAGTAAGTGAGTTAAGAATTGTTAACAGATATTATTTTAAAGAGAGGCAATACAACAATTTAAATGTAAAATATATTATTAAAAGGATTAGCCAAAAGTAAAACTAGAGGGAACGGTCTACACAAGACTGCCTGCATTTATGACACTGATCACAAATTTGGAGTGTTCTCAAAACAACCCTCAGGGTTCAATTCATTAGAAGGCCATACTGAACTCACTGAAACTTGTTATGCTAACAGTCATGGTTTATCATAGATTAAAATTAGTCAAGAGACCCATAGGGTATATGTCAAAAGGGTCAGAGACCAGTCCTGTTGTCCTTACACTGTGGAGTCAAGTCATTGTTATTCTACCTGGTATTGTGTGTGATAATACACATGGAGTATGACTAACCAGAGAGGCTTACCTGAGCCTTCGTGTATAGAGTTTTTATAGAGGTTCTATCGCAGAAGTATGGTTGACTGCTTATGCGACAGATCTTACTTAGTCTCAAGCCCTTTACTAATACAGCCCAGCCTCCTAACCTCCACTCTGTCACATTAAACAAATATAAAGATAAATAAAGTAAGTACTTAGCTCAAATTTTACTTGGGGAAACAGAAATGAAAACATATAATAATCTACTTTTCAGAGTAGATGATTACATGCACAAATACTCTACAGGAAGTCTTTTATTACACTTTTGTGTGCTTATGAATGGGTTGGCAAGAGTTCCAGAAGTAAAAAAAAAATGCTTATGCAACATTACTCAAGAAACAATTTTTGGTGAAGGATGCTGAAAAACACCCAGATGTCTGAAAAAGGGGCACTAACCCTGTTAATGTGCATAGGTCACTGATAAGAGATTCATAATTACTAGACTTAAAGAATTTAAAATGTTAAGTTTCTTTATGGACATTGACTTGTCTTGTGAAACTAGCATAGTTCCCATTAAAAGGATCATACAAGTGATTAAATAATTTCTATGAGGCATTTTTAGTAAGTTGTCGGTAATTATTGTTTGTTAGGTGATTAATGGTGGCTCTGTAATTAAAAGATGGCTTTCACAATATACTGTAATTTATCTTTTGGGGAGTGTTTGAGTTCAGAGAATAGACCACTTACTACTACTCCCATTATACAAAGATGGCTTTTAGAAGCAGCTATTTTCAGATGGCTTTAATTACTTTTTAGGGCAACTTTAATTTGATTAAGATTTATGGAATCTAATTCACCTCCTTTCAAAGAAAATGAAAGACTCAATAGACTTGTAACTGAACGTAAAACCAAAGAGACAAAGCAATAGGCAAGTAAGACAGATCCTTTTATTTGTTACAAGATGCACACACCCATTTTGTTAATTTGCAATTGCATTGTAAAAAGTACAGGAAAGTACTTTGCTTGATTATTACTTAAAGAATTATTTTATAAAGAGATTATTTCCTGTCTTTTTTATAAGAAAGACCAAAAGTGAGGAAAGTAAATTTACTTCTTTTACAGGATACAGATATGTTCCAATATCATGTCATATAAGGAAGACTTTATATATTAAAAATAAGGTCAGATATATCAAGGTGCAGAGAAGTGGGAAATAATTAATAATGAAAACTTGATCTCCTGCAATTTTTTTTTCCATTGAAAACTAACCATCTTGGTGCTGGGGCATTCTCTGCTAAATTCAAGCATAGCTGGTTTTGGTTTAGAAAAGTTATACAAAATAATGTTTTCAGAAGAGTTGATTCATACTCTGTTAAGCAAGAACTGTTTGTGTTTGGAAATAATAGCACTATGTCACTAGAACAGTTCTCTTGTGTTTAATCTGAATTCCATCCTCATAACAAGAAAACTTTGTTCAGAAATTTTAAGATTCAGTTCTAGAATGGAAAATATTAACCTAGGAGCAGAGTTTCAATCTCAGTCTTTGCTTAGTTTTCCCTGATGATTGTTATGCATAAGGGAAAACTATAAACCTAGAACACATTGCATAGCCCCTAGATACACAGAGTACTATGGTGCATATTCTGCAAATGTATAGAATGATACAGTCTATTAGCATGGGAAGGGGCCATGCTAATAATTATCCTGCATTCACATTTTACAGAAGCAAATTGAGGTTGAGACTTTTGTTGACTTGAAAGATCTCCATGCTCTCAGTCTAATGGCCTAATTTTAATTATCCAAACATTTATAAAACACCTTATTTACCCCTTGTGCCATACCATCACTTTTAGATTTTTAAAAGTGAACTTCACAATGGAAGCTAATTTTTACAATTGAAAAAAGTATGAATATATAAATTAATTTAGTTATTCAGAGAAGGTAAAAATATCTTGGGGTTGGTGAATGAGAGAATAGCAAATGACAAATCATTTACCTCTCTCTCCTTTCTATACTAAGCTGAACCAAATCACATTTAGTAGAACACGACTATGAAAGAAAAATTATGATCAGATAACTTGGGAAATGCTACATCCTTATTTCTTCCACCTTGGATATCCACAGGCATATTAACTTTGTATTCGTAAAGACATTTGTTCAGCTTGGCTTAACACAGTTTTTCCAAGTGTATGTAACTACATCTCTATTTTCACAATCTGTTAACATTTCCCATATTCATAGAATACAATTTGAGAACTGCTGGCATACTCAAATCAACTAGATAATTGATATATTTTTGTCCATGTGTTTGAATGTCATAATCTTGCTCCTACATCTAATAACATAAAAAAACATACATATATTTAAAATACTATAACATCTAAGCATTAATTTATAAATAAATAAACACATATGTATATAGTATTGGCATATATCTGTTTGCAATTACTATTACAGTTATTAATTAGTTACTATTGTGATCCTAATTTATATTACTTTACAACTGTAGGAAAGTAACTTAAAGTACCACCAATGATTTATTGGGCTCTATTATTTTTAATGTATGTCATTTCAAACAAAGTGCTCTGTTGCTATAACATTGTATAATAGCTTTTAACAAAGTCCCGTCTGTAGTAAGTATATAAACCTGAATGATGCATATGTTTATTGAAATGACTTTTTCTTAGAGAAGTTGAGTGTTATTTCATAACTGCTCTACAATAGTCTTGTTGAATTTTAAGCTTCCTGGTGACTACTGTTTTTGAGCTTTTGAGTGATGGTTGTAGAGAGTCATTTCTCTTATTCACCATGACCTTTTTCTTTATGACTAAGCAATGTGGGAGTTCTTAAAAGCACTTGTTCAGTAATATTTGTAGAACATAATAAGCTTGTGATAAATCCCCAAAAGACAGGCATCACATATATGAATATATTTTTTGCATTTGGATTTTTCAAAATGACTTATTCACTTAATAAATATATTCTCAATATAGAAAATATTTTGTTTGAGGACAAGAGTAAGACCATTACTTTTCCCTGGATAAATATATATTGACACATATATCACACAGAGTAAAATCAAGGAAGCAGAACTATGATGAATAATAAGATAGAAGAATTAATAATAAGCATGAGAACTTTTTCAGTTATGGGAAGAAATGGAGAGGTCAAAATCTAAAAGGAGGAGTTGAATTATAATAGGAATAGCAACCACAAAACCGAGAAGGCAAACACATCTAGCCACCAAAGTGGAGCTGTGATTGGGAAGCCTTTGAGGCTACATCAAGCATCTGAGGATGGGCCTTGGGCTACTGTCTGTGAGCAAGACCAGCTAGCTGTTGGGTAAAAGCGCTGACTATCGAGGGGCTTAATGAACAACAATCTGGAACTCACTGACATTTCTGCTTCTGTCAGTCGTGGAATCCAGTCATGGCAACTTTCAGAAAATAGTAATTTCTCTTTAAAATCTACCTTTTGAATATTATCCAAAGGTTTCTGTTTGGCCAGTTCTAACCTGAAACCACAAAGATTAGGGGGTTCTAGGAATATTTTTCCCAGTTTAAGTTGGTTAATGATAGAAAAGTTAAGCCCAGTACTCAGTTATTCTTAATTGCTTAGTGTGTAGTCTAATGGTACAAAATATTTTCTCAAAATAGTATGTCAAAATGACATATTAGATAATCAAAATAATAACCAATTTATTTAATACATAGTCACAAGTTATATAGCTATGGACTAGAGTCTTTCCTTTTTGTGCCTTATCTGATAATGAGGACAAAAAGAATGCAGGTAGAATTAATGTCAAAAAACTTTGGGGGAATTTTAAAAACTGTATTGTATATAAAGCACTTAGAACAGAGTAAGCACTCATGAACTATTTGCTCAATGCTAAGCATGGGGAATGTAAAGAAAAAGACAGGGTCTTCAGCCTTTAAAAAATAAAAGAGCCTGTCATCTTCTTTGTCATGGAAACAAAGTATTATTTTGATACAATTAAATGAACTGATGGGTTGTTTTCTTATCATTAATCAATAGCATGTAGTAAAATAAATACATAAGTTTGATGTGTTTCTACAGCTTTAAAATAGATCTCTAAAAATAGAAAGAATTAATAGAAAAAATAGAAAATATCAGGGGCAACATAAATAGTAAGGGAAAGAATCATTTCACAAATGCTTCTTTTAGGAGTATGGATGTGTGTGCATGTGTGAGAGAGAGGGGTGGAGGGAGAGAGATATGTTAGGGGCTTTCTTATGCCACAGTCTTGCTCACAGACTTTTATGTAGGAGATTTCTTTGGAAGTTGATCGTTGAACTCATAGAGGTAAAGTACAGAGAAGAGTGAAACAGTAAAGGAGAAAAAGCCAATATGAATGCATTTGGTATCAAAACCAGAAAGGATTTTCTAAAGAGCATATGGAATGTTTGTGACCATTATCCACGTAAGGGCAGAGAGGGCAAAGACTGTCTCACTTGGCTCTTCCCCCACTGGTTGAGGGTTGTCTCCAGAGCATTAACTCACTTCCACCTCCAGAGATCCTCTGCTGGTACTCTTTGCATTGGAGAAATCCCAGGGCAAAAGATGAAAGGTGTAAGAAAGGTGCTTGTATAAAATGTTTACAGTATAGGTGAGTAAAAGCCAAGGCATAAATATGTGTGGGGTATGAGGCTACAATCAAAAGTTAGAGCAAGAAAACACGAGGTGGGCACCAGTAGCGTCAGAGGGGGCTCATCCCTTGCTCTATTCACGCCTTACTCTAAGTCAAATCCAGCACTGAGATTTCAAGGTAATGATCAGCATCAAGCCCTCAACTGACTTAAAATGCACAGGTTAGTGGACAAACTACCATTCCAAATACTGCTGAATCCCATGAAAAAATCAGACGAAGAAAAAATATTATTTAGATATGTAATATCAGTTTTCCAGTTTATTCTCATGGTCTAGATGAATATACTATTACCCTTTATTTACTCTATTATCTGATACTTTATTACCCTTTATTTCTCAACCTTTGCGAATGAATGACTTCACTTTTTGATACGTTGGAACATAATTATTACTATATGTTAGTACTAAGTATGAGAATTGCTCTTCAAAAGTTAAAGTTTAGTCTCCTTTATAAGTCTTTTCAAAATTTAGATGTGTGATTTCTGATTTTTGCTTTCTTCTATATTAATATAATTGAGTAACTCTATATTCTCTTCAACAGTTTTTTTTTTTTCCAGGAAGACGCTCCAAATCATAGAATTCACCAGAGAGGAAATATAGCAAAGCAAAACAAACAAAAAATAGTCAAACCTGAAACCAGTGAACTAGTGTGAAATAATATCTCCAGTCAAATTCTCACCACTGAATTTCTAACTTTAATGCCAACTGCGAACACAGCATTATATCATGATATCTAATAATAATGTCCAAATTCCCATATCTAAAGCTGAAAAACTGATGTCCTGCCCTCCTTGCCAAACTCCATTCTCTCCGCCTTTCCTATTTCAGTGAATGGTATCATAACTCTCTAAGTTCCTCTGACCTCTAACCTAGAAGGCCCTTCTTAAATTTCTCTTTCTCCCATAAGCCACATCTAATCCACAAGAAAATCCTCTTGGGTTAATTCTCCAAATTCATCCCATTATATTCTCTTCTTTTTAAAAAATTATATTTTAGTTTTATATGTCATTTTAGCAAATCTCATGTTCTTTTCCGAGGCCTACTTAAAAAAAAAAAAAAAAAAACTAGCGACCATCATATAAAACTAATTTGCTGAGATGGCAATGTTGTTTCAGGCTGATGTTCCTTATACCAGGTGTTGTACTTCAGGTCTTGCATTGATTAATTGCTAGCCTGGCTAATCCATTTTATCCAGAGAGATTATCTCTAATATCTTTATTTTATTTATTTATTTATTTATTTATTTATTTATTTATTTTCTCAATTTTTATTCTCACCCAAGGACATTTTTTCCACTGCTTTTAGAGAGAGAGGAAGGAGAGAGGGAAACATCGATGCAGGGGAGAAACACTGACTGGTTGCCTCCAGTACACGTCCAGCTCAGGGAATCACATGCACCTGAGCTGGGATCGAACCTGAAACCCAGGTATGTGTCCTGGCCCAGAATCAAACCTGCGACTGTTTGGTTATGGGACGATGCTCCAACCAACTAAGTAAGCTACACTGGCCAGGATTCTTTAGTTTATTTTAACATTTTGTTTATCACTTATCCTTTTAATTTATATATTAAATATATTTACATTATATTTTAACCACACCATTTAACCAGTGAAAAGGTTAGTATAAGGACAAAATTGTTGTCAACTTCACAGAATAAGAGAAAAAGATAAACTTGAAAGCTAAAGAGAGAAAAAAATCAAATTTACTTCCTTATTTTACATTTTTTTAGAAATTCATGAAACCCTTAAAATTTACTAAAAATGTCTCAATTATTTGAGACATTTGTTTTACCAGTGTTTTTGTATTGAAGCAAAAAGGTACAGTTATTTTTTTTCTTTGTAAATTTAAAAAACATTCTAAGTGACTCTTCCTAGATATTATTCAAATATTAATTTCTTAAAAAATAATCAGGTCCTTGAGACTGTACAGAAAAGTTGGATTACTAATTTATAATCTTCTACTGCCATACATTTGTAAATACAATGCACGCAGAAAGTTGGCACATGCAATTAGTACACTATTTGGAAAGGGGTCTGCACATATGGAAAATATAGCCTCTGATCCACAGATTACATCTCCAGTATAACCATGGAGCTTTACCAACTGCACTGTATCTCACTTTGTGCTCAAATAGCAACATTAACACATGATCTAGTGTTTATCTTTTATTCCAAGTGGTTGATTAGAGCTAATTATAAAAAGTCTAAAATAGTCATTATACTTGGGCTCCTAGCCATGCAATCTGCACTGTGACTTGTCCAGACTGTTGGCTGATGGACAAGGTCTCCACTGCCAATAGCATCCTAATTATCCCTTGCTTACACCCAATGCTCTTTTTTTTGTTGTTGACTTTGTTCCCCACTCTGCAATTTAACATTTGCTTCAGCCTACTCATCCTCCGTCAACCCAGAACCAAACTGGCCACTCAGAGACTCAACTGGGTCCCACATCTTCTTCATTAGACCTAAACCATGGAGTTGGGAGAGAGAGTATCTGTCCTAATAATTTAGGGATGACCTGGAGGATGGTCAGGTTTTGTTTGACTCTACGCCTCAGATCTACCTCTACTTTTGAATGTCCCTGACTTAGATAAAAATGTAAAACTTAAATGATACATTTTAGGAAATTGAGACTGACCTTTAAAAAAAAAACACAAGATAAATCACTCCAAGATATGCAAAGACTCTAATAATAGGTATGGCAATTATTCAGCAAGATGCACCCAACATATATATATTTTCTCTTCATTTGTTGCTATTCTCTGATTTCTGATACCTCTGGCAATTTTACTTAAGTTGCTCCTGTTAAATTTTCTTCTGAAGACTCAGGTGAGAATAAATACTTTTACACTAATTTTTTTTTAACTTCTAGTAACAAAAGCTGCAGCACACATTCAATTTAACTTCTAAGGTTTTTGGAGACTTTACTATTTTTGAAAAAGGCTTTAGGGTTTAGTTCCTTCCAGGGACCTTGTGCCTAGATTATTTTTCATATTAATATCTTGTTACCTGGGAAGTACTGTGAGAAAATTTTACATAGTTTTTAGTTATTATTGACTTTCTATACTTATGTTCTGTTGGGTTGGCATGAATTAAAATCACTCTAGCATACATTGGCAGGACCTTTTAGGAAGATCATTAGGCCCTTTATTTATTAAAAATATATATTGAACATGACCACATAAAAGATACTGTTCAAGGTATGAGAAGCATCATTTTCCTCATGGACTTTGTGTGGGGGAAAGTGAGAGAAAGAGAAAGAACAGGGGACTGATACTTTAAAAACAATAATAATCGATATAATGCTAGATAAATATAAGAATGAAAAAGAAATGGAGAAGAAGATGAATTTTAAAAAAGCCCTAGGACATAGATATAGAGAATACACTGCTGATTCTCATAGGTGGGGAGTAGTGGGTAGGCAAAATAGGTGAACAGGTCAAAGGATACAGACTTTTAGGTATAAAATAAGTAAGTCATGGAAATATAATGTACAGCATAATGATTATGGTTAATAGTATTGTGTTGGGCACTGCCCCACCTGGTTTAAGATGTAACCACTCCCCAGGCTAAGGCTGAGTGAGTGACCTTGGGACCATAAGCCACTAAGGAGACAAGGCTTACCTCCCTGGCAGGAGTGCTGGCTCTGATCCTTTTACTTCACCCTGCCTGGCCCCAATGCTTGATTGATTAGCCAATAGCAGTGAGATTCCTCAAGGGAGGGACAACCTAAAACAGGCGTGATGATGGGGGTTCCCAGGGAAAGACTTGGGGGGGCTACAGAAAAAAGGGGTGATGGACCCTCGCCCCTTGGCTTTGACTAATCTGAGTCCTCATTCTGTCAGCAAGAAGTCTCCTAATCTCTTGGTTGCCTTACTTTTCCTACTTGACTTAAGCCTGAAACAATAACTGGAGGTGGGTGCTGCCCTGTGCTGGAAAGAGCAGGTTCCCTGGGGCAATCAGGCCTAAGAAAGAATATGTAAAATCCTGTGAAACCTACTTTGATAATACCCTAAATTTAAATGCTGAGGGTCCAAGCCTGAAATGAGTTTGTTCCTCAAAGTTTTATAGCCCTTTAGCTATCTGACCCTGACTCAAAATAGGCCCTCAGAGTTCTTTGAATGTTATCTATTGTTTAATCACTTCTGCCTGACAATGACTGATGAGCTTTATGTATACGCCCTATATTCCTATGCAAATTGAATCCAATGACAGCCTGTCAAGGCAGGGGTTGGGGCACTCTCGCCTTGAGAGATGGGTCGCACTGTCCCTTTTCCTCCACAGGATGTGGTAGTCTGTATGAATGTATCTTGTCTCATCCATAACGCCGTGGACACTGTGGGCTGGTGACTGCGTCAGTATTCTACTGTATATTTAAAAGTTGTTGAGACGGGAGATCTTGAGAGTCTTAATAACAACAAAAATTAAAATAATATAATTATGTATGATGATGAATACTGACAAGCCTTACTGTGGTGATCATTTTGCTACATACATGAATTTCAAATCATTTTGTTGAAACTGATATAGTATGTTAATTATACTTCGAAAACAAATTATGAATAAATACATTAGCAATTTAAAACCAGTTAAATACAAGCATCATAAAGAGATTATAACAGGGAAAAGAATGGAGAGTCGTACTTAGATAACATGGACATGAATATTTAAGTAGAGACATGGAAGAATGAGAAAGTAAGCCATGAGGAGATCTAAAGGAAGAACTACCAATTATCATGAATATCATCATAGAGTTAAAAATTAGTATGGAGGCTGATGTGACTGGCACTAGATGAGAAAGAACAAAATGCATAGGGGAGAAAATGAGATTAGAGGAATGGGCAAGGACAGACCCTGGGAAGTACTGTAGATTAAAGCAGAGATTTGGGATTTCAATCTAAGAGAAGCTCACTCCAGTAACTGGCTTTTAACATAGAAGTATATGTCTCCTCTTTGATATCTAGCTAAGTCTCTGCACTTTTCATATTTGAAATGTCAATATTAGCTCAAAGATGGCTCTATCCCACTTGCTGTAATATTGATAAATGTGATGAGAATAGACAAGTAATGGGAGGCTACTTTCATTCTCTGAACAGCAATGATTTTGAAAGGGCCAACCTCCCTGCTACAGGATTTTTCTAATATTACTGAAATAGTGAGGGTTTTTCTTGGGTCCTTCAGCTCTATGGGAGAACTCAGTTTCTGAGCATTGAATTATTCTTTGCTTAATACATAGCCTGCAATTACTAGCATAGTATTATTTTAAAATACTACCTTTGGAATTATGAGATGAAAATAATAGCTTGTATGTACATTTTACTCATAAAGAATGTGTGGTGTAGTAGCTACCACAAAACAAGGAGTTTTTATATGGCAAAGCATAAACTGATGGCACAAGATAAGTCCAGATAATAAAAAACAGGGGAACTGACAAGATAGATAGATACATAGATAAATAGATATAGATAGATAGATAGATAGATAGATAGATAGATAGATGTACATACATACACAGAAACTTTCCAGTCAAATCAATCTTAAATATTTTCAGAGATAAGGTGAGGTGCCACCTGTGCTGGAGATTATAGGAAAGCATACTATAATGAAAAGGGGTGTGATCACAATATAAAGTATTCCATTTAATGAAAAATTCAAGTTGTAGTGGTAGATAAGTTAAAACTATCCAAAAAAATTGGGACATGTTCAGGTTAGTTACAGCACAAGGGAAAGAAAAAAAGAAACAAGGAAGCTGAAATTTAAAAAAAGAAGCGTACAAGACCCTGGGCAAGCAACTCAGTTGGTTAGAGTATCCTCCCTATACACCAAGTTTACAGGTTCCATAACTGATAAGGGCACATACAAGACTCAACCAATCAAAGAAATGAAGCACAAATAGGTCAAGCTGTGGAAAGCCAATGAATGTTTAAATATAGCAGCTGATTCCAAACCAGAGGTGTCATCAGTATCATTGGATGATCGTATTGACTCCAGTGCTCCTGAATGTAAACATGAACTTGATCAGAAACACCTAGAAGTAATTAATCTGAGAGGAAGAAAAGTACCAATGAAGCACAAGTTGCTCAAGCTACAAAAAGCCAATCAGTGGCAAAGGTAGTAACTGCTCTCAAACCAGCTGTGTCATCAGCCTCATTGGGGAAAACATCTACCCTAATGCTTCTGGATATGAATATGAACTCCAGCAGAAAAATCTTGAACTGAAGATTGAGAAAGGAAGAAATGTAGCAATGAAGCACAACTTGCTAAAGCTTCATAAAGCCAGTGAATGTCTGGATGCAGCAGCGGGTCACATACAAGCAAAGTCATCAGCATTACTGGGTGAAAACATCAACACCAATGCTTCTGAATTTGAACATGAACACTGGCAGAAAAACCTTGAACTGAAGATTGAGAGATGAAGAAATGTAGAAATGAAGGATAACTTCCTCAAGCTACAGAAAGCCACTGAAAGTCAGAATTCAGCAAAGGGTCTTGACAAGCAAAGTCAACAGCATCACTAGGTGAAAACACCAAATTCAATGCTTCTGAATTTGAAAATGAGCTCCTGCAGAAAAACCTTCAATTGAAGATTGAGAGCAGAAGAAATGTAGCAATGAAGTACATGTGGCTCAACCCACAGAAAGAAAAACAATGTCTAAATATAGCAGCTGGTCCCCTACTGAAGGTGTCATCCACATTATTAGATGACAGTATTGACCCTAAAGCTTCTGAATATTAACATGAAGTTGATCAAAAAGAACCCAGAACTAATGAATCTGAGAGGAAGAAATGTACCAATGAAGCACAAGTTGCCCCAGCTACTTAAGGTTCACCAGTGGCTAAAGGCAGCAGCTGCACTCCACCTGCAGAGTCATCAGAATTGCTAGGGGAAAAGGTCAAAAACAATGCTTCTGAGTATGAACATGAACTACAGCAGCAAAACCTTGAACTGATGATCGAGACAGGAAGAAATGTAGCAATGAAGCACAAGTTGCTCAAGCTACCTGAAGCTACTAAATGTCTGAATGCAGCAGTGGGTCTCCTACCACCAAAGTCCTCAGGATCGCAAGGTGAAAACATCACCAATGCTTCTGAATTTGATCTTGAACTCAAGCACAAAAACTGTGAAGAAAAGATGGAGACAGGAAGAAATGTAGCAATGAAGAACAAAGGGCTCAAGCTAGGAAAGAAACAATGTCTGAATATAGCACCTGGTCTCCAACAAGACATGTCATCAGAATCTCTAGATGATATTATTGACAACTTCTTCAGAATATGAACATGAACTTACTCAGAAAATTCTAGAAGAAATGAATCTGAGAGGAAGAAATGTACCAATGAAGCACAAGTTTTTTCAGCAACAGAAAGTCCGTCAGTGGCTAAAGGAAGCAGCTGCTCTCCTACCAGCAGTATCATCATCATCACTCCTGGAAAACTAAAACCCCCATGCTTCTGAATAGGAACGTAAACTCCACCAGCAAAACCTTGGCATGATAATTGAGACAGGAACAAATGTAGCAATAAAGCACAAGTGGCTCAAGGTAGAGGAAGCTATTCAATGTCTAAATAAAGCAGTTGGTCTCCTAACAAAGGCACCATCAAAATCACTGGATGATAGTACAGACCCCAATGCTTTGAATATGAACATGAACATGAACATAAACTTCATCTGTGAAACCTAGAAGTGATGAATCTGAGAGGAAGAAATGTACCAATGGAACACAAGTTTTTCCATCTACAAAAAAACAATCAGTGGCTAAAGGCAGCAGCTACTCTCCTACCAGAAGTATCATCAGAATCACTGGGAGAAAGCATTAACACCAATGCTTCTGAATATGAAACTGAAATCCATCAGCAAAACCTTGAACTGAAGATTGAGTGAGGAAGAAATGTAGCAATGAAGCACAAGTTGCTCTAGCCTCATTAGGCCACTGAATGTCTGAAAGGAGCATGGGTCTTCTACCAGCAAAGTCATCAGCATCACCGGATGACAGTATTGAGCCCAATGCTCCTGAATATGAACATGAAATTAATCAGAAAAACCTAGAAGTAATGAATCTGAGAGCAAGAATTGTACCAATGAAACACAAGTTGCTCCAGCAATGGAAAGCCCATCAGTTGCTAATGGAAGCACCTGGTCTCCTACCAGCAGTGTCAACAGCATCAGTAGTGGAAAACATCCATCCTAAGGCTTCTGCATATGAGCATCAAATACAGTAAAAAAATCTTGACTGGAAGATACAGAAAAGAAGAAATAGAGCAACAGACCAAAACTTGCTCAGGCTACAGAAAGCCACTGAAATTTGGAATTTGGCAACAGGTATACCAGCAAATTCATCAGCATTACTGGGTGAAAACGTCAAGCCAATGCTTCTGTATTTTAACATGTACTCCAGCAAAAAAGCCTTGATCTGAATATTGAGACTGAGAAATGTAGCAATGAAGAGCACCTTGCTCAAGTTACAGAAAGCCACTAAATGTCTGAATGTGGCAGCAGGTTTCCTACCAGAAAAGTCATCAGTATCACTGGGTGAAAATAACAACCCCAATGCTTTTGAATTTGAAAATGAAGTCAAACAGCAATTCTTTGAAGTGAAGATGGAGACAGAAATAAATGTAGCAGATTGGGACAGGAAGAAATGTAGCAATGAAGAAGTGGCTCAAGCTATAGAAAGCCAATCAATATCTAAATATAGCAGCTGGTCTACTGCCAGAGGTGTCATCAGCATCACTGGATGATGGTATTGACCCCAAAGCTCCTGAATATGAACATGAACTTGATCAGAGCAGCCCAGAAGTAATGAATCTGAGAAAAGTGGAAAAAACATTTGTGGAATAAAGGAAAAAAAGATGTAGCAATGAAGCACAACTTGCTTGTTAAGTGGGGAAAAAAAAAAATTTTTTTTATTTTTTAAAAAATTAGTTGGGGGAGAAAACAAGCTACAAAAAGCCACTAAAAGTCACAATTCAGGAACAGGTGTCCTACCAGCTAACGTATCAGCATCACTTGATGAAAACATTTACGCCCATGCTCATGAATTTGAAAACGAATTCCGGGAGAAAACCTTGAACTGAAGATTGACAGAGGAAGAAATGTAGCAATGAAGCACAAGTTGCTCAAACTACAGAAAGACACTGAATGTCTCAAAGCAGCAGAAGATCACTAACCAACTCAGTTATCAGCATCACTGTGTGAAAACATGGACCCCAATGCTTTCAAATTTGAACATGAACTCAAGCAGCAAAACTATAAAATGAAGATTGAGAGAGGAAGAAATGCCGCAATGAAGCACAAGTGACTCAAGCTATGGAAAACCAATGTCTAAATATAGTTGCTGGTCTCCTACCAGAGGTATCATCAGAATCTCTGGATGAAAGTATTGTCCCCAAATATTCTGAAAATGAACATGAACTTGATCTGAAAAACATAGAAGTAATGAATCTGAGAGGAATAATTGTACCACTGAAGCATAAATTGCTCCAGCTATAAAGAGTCCAAGACTGGCTAAAGGCATCAGGTGCTCTCCCACCAGTGGTGTCATCAGCATCAATGAGTGAAAACATCAACCTGAATGCTTCTGAATTTGAACAAGAATTTCAGAAACCAAATTGAGACAGGAAGAAATGTTGCAATGAAGAAAAACTGGCTCAATCTACAGAAAGCGTCTAAAAGTCAGAATTTGGCAACAGGTCTACTACCATAAAAGTCATCAGCATCATGGGGTGAAAACATGGACCCCAAAGGTTCTGAATTTGAACACGAACTCCAGCAGAAAAAGCTCGAAATAAAGATTGAAAGAGAAAAAAATGTAGCAAAGAAGCACAACTTCCAAAAGCTAAAAAAAAAAAAGACGTTAAAAGTCAGTAATCAGCAACAGGTCTTCTACAATCAAAGTCATCAGCATCACTGGGGGAAAACATGGACCCCAATGTTTCTGAATTTGAACATGAACTCCAGCAGCAAAACATTGAACAGAAGATTGAGAGGTACAAATGTAGCAATGAAGCAAAGTTGCTCAAGCCACAGAAAGCAAAGCAGTGGCTAAAGGCAGCAGATGCTCTCCTATCAGCAGTGTCATCAGAATCAGTGGGGAAAACAACAAATCCAGTGCTTCTGAGTATGAACATAAACTCCACCAGAACAACCTTGTACTGAGGATTTAGAGAGGAAGAAATGTAGAAATGAAGGACAAGTGACTCAAGCTACAGATAGCAAATCAATGTCTAAATATAGTGGTTGGACTCATACCAGAGGTTTCAATAGCATCACTGGATGAAAACACGGACCCCAATGCTTGTGAGTGTGAACATGAACTCTAGCAGCAAAACCTTGAAATAACAATGGAGAGGAAGAAATGTAGCAATGAATCACTAGTGACTCAAACTACAGAAACCCACTGAATGTCTCAATGCAGCAGTGGGTCATCAACCACTAACTAAGTCATTAGCATCACTGGGTGACAATGTGGAAACCAATGATTCTGAATATGAACATGAGCTACAGCAGAAAAAAAATTCAAATGACAATCGAGAGATGAAGAAATGAAGAAATGAAAAAAAAAAATGCTCAAGCTACAGAAAGCCACTGAAAGTAGGACTCGGCAAAAGTTTCCTACCATCAAAGTCATAAGCATCAGTGGATGAAAACATGGACTCCAATGGTTCTGAATTTGAACATGAACTCCAGCAGAAAAAGCCTGAACTAAACACTGAGAGAGGAAGAAGTGTAGCAATGAAGCACAAGTTCCTCTAACTACGAAAAGCCAACCTGGCTCAAGGAAGCAGGTGCAACTTTACCAGTAGTGTCATCAAAATCAGTGGAAAAAACAACCCCAGGGCTTCTGAGATTGTACATGAACTTCAGAATAGAAACCCTGAACTGGAGATTGACAGAGGAAGAAATGTAGTAACGAAGCACAACTTGCTCAAACTACTGAAAGCCAGTGAATATCTCAATGTGATGGCGGGTCTCCTACCAGCAAACTCATCAGCATCACTGAATGATAAAAACTACCCCAATGCCTCTGAATATGAACATGAACTACATCAACAAAACCTTTAACTGAGGGTTGAGACAGTAAGTTAAGAAGAAATGAAAAAAAAAACTTGCTGAAGCTTTGGAAAGCCAATCAGTGGCTAAAGGGAGCAGGTGCTCTTTTACAAGCAGTGTCATCAGAATTAGTGGGAAAAAGAACAACCCCAGTACTTCTGAATATGAACATGAACTCAAACAATAAAACCTTGAACTGAACCTTGAGACAGGAAGAAATGCAGCAATGAAGCACAAGTGACTAAAGACATGAAAAGCCAATCAATGTCTAAATATAATTGCTGGTCTCCTACCAGAGGTATCATCAGCATCACTGGATGAAAGAATGTTCTGGATGAAAGAATTGTAGCAATGAAGCACAAGTTGCTCAAACTAGAATAAGCCACGGAGACTTCCACCAAGATGGAGGCGTTGGTGGAAGCAGTGTGCCTTCCCACACAACAAACTTTAAAAACAACAAAGTTTTAGCAACAAAAACACAGCCAAACCACAGAAAATTGAACTACATGGAAGTCTGACAACAACGAACCCTTTAGCCAAACTGGTTAGAGGGGCAGAGCCAGCAGCAGAGCAGGGTCGGGCAGAAAAGATCCACCGGACCGACCCAGGTGCGCAACCCAGGCATTCAACCCAGGCTCACCGGCAGCCGTAGGTGGATCCCAGGTGTGGAGTAGCAGGCAGACCCACTGAAGGCTGACCACAGTCACACATTCGAGTGCAGATAAACCGGTGAAGGAGAAAGCAGTGAGACAGACCATGCAGGCCCCAGTGGCGAAAAGTAGCAGAGGGGACCGCCATTGCCCCTCTCTGACCCCGTCCCCACATACAGCATCACAAACCAGCGACCTGGGTGGACTCTCTCTGACCCGCCCCCACATATAGCGTCACAAACCAGCGACCTTGGTGGCCCCACCCCGGTGAACACCTCCTCATATGTAACAGGCACAAACAGATCAAAACATGGCTCAAGAACAACTCAGAGCCCCAGAGCCGATAAATCTAAGTGATGAAGAAAGAGCCAAACTTTCAGATGCACAGTTCAAAACCCTGGTGATCAGGATGCTCACAGAACTGGTTGATTTTAGTCACAAATTAGAGGGACATATGAAGGCTAAACTAATTGAAATGAATGGAAATGCAAAGGATACCAATAGTAATGGAAAGAAAACTGGGACTCAAATCAAACGAGTGGACCAGAAAGAAAAAAAAAATGACCAAACAGAAAAGGATGAAGAAACAAGAATTCAAAAAAATGAGGAGAGGCTTAGGAACCTCCAGGACAACTTTAAATGTTCCAGCATCAGAATTATAGGGTGTACCAGAAGGGGAAGAGGAACAGCCATGAGTGGAAAACTTATTTGAACAAATAATAAAGGAGAATTTCCCCAAGCTGGCAAAGAAAATAGACTTCCAGGAAATCCAGGAAGCTCAGAGAGTCCCAAAGAAGTTGGACCCAAGAAGGAACACACCAAAGCACATCATCATTACATTAGCCAAGATTAAAATGAAGGACAGAATCCTAGAAGCAGCAAGAGATAAGGGGACAGTCACCTACAAAGGAGTTCCCATCAGACTGTCAGCAAATTTCTCAAAAGAGACCTTGCAGGCAAGAAGGTGCTAGAAAGAAGTATTCTAAGTCATGAAATCCAAAGAACTACAACCAAGATTGCTCTATCCAGCAAAGCTTTCATTTAGATTGGAAAGGCAGATAAAGTGCTTCTCAGATAAGATCAAATTCAAGGAGTTCATCATCACCAAGCCCTTATTATATGAAATGGTAAAGGGACTTATCTAAGAAAAAGAAGATAAAAAATATGAACAGTGAAAGGACAGCAAACTCACAGTTATTAACAACCACACCGAAAACAAAAGCAAACTAAGAGGACAGCTAGATCAGGAACGGAACCATACAAATGAAGATCACATGGAGGGTCAGCAACAGGGGAGTGGGAGAAGGAGAAGGGGGGAGAAGGTACAGAAAATAAGTAGTATAGATGGTAGGTAGAAAATAGATGGGGGAGGGCAAGAATAGTATGGGAAATATAGAATCTAAAGAACTTGAGACACGTGGTCATAAACCAAAGGGGGGGAATGGTGGGGATGGGGTATGCAGGGTGGAGGGGAATGAAGGGAGGAAATAGAATTGTAATGGCATAATCAATAAAATATATATATATATAAAAGCCATGGAATGTCTCAAGGCGGCAGTGGATCAACAACCAACTAAGTCATCAACATCACTGGGTGAAAGCATGGACCCAATGCTTCTGAATTTGAACATGAAATGCAGCAGCAAAAACCTGGAAATGAAGATTGAGAGAGGAAGAAATGCCGTAATGAAGCAAAGTTGTTCAAGCTACAGATAGCCAATTAATGTCTAAATATAGCTGCTGGTCTACTACCAGAGGTTTCAAAAGTATCACTGGATAAAAACATGGACCCCAATGTTTCTGAATGTGAACATAAAGTCTAGCAGCAGAACCTTGAACTGAAGATTGACAGAGTAGGAAATGTAGCAATGAAACACAAGTTCCTCAAACTACAGAAAGAAACTGAATGTCTCAATGCAGCAGCAGGTCACCAACCAAAAGAGTCATGAGAATCACTGCCTGAAAACATGTACCCCAATGCTTCTGAATATAAACATGAACTACAGCAGAGAAAAAACATGAAATGACAATCGAGAGAGGAAAAAATGAAAAAAAAAACTTGCTCAAGCTACAGAAAGCCACTGAAAGAAGGAATTTGGCAACTGTTCCCTATCATCAAAATTATAAGCATCATTGGATGAAAACATGGACCCTAATGCTTCTGAATTTGAACATGAACTCCAGCAGAAAAAGCTTGAACTGAAGATTGAGAGATGAAGAATTGTAGCAATGAATCAGTACTTTCTCAAGCTGAAGAAACCCACTGAACGTTTGAAAGATGTTGCGGGTCTCTGACCAGAAAAGTCATAAACATCACTGTGTCACAAGATTGATGCCAGTACTTCTAAATTTGAACATAAACCCCAGCAGTAAATGTTGAACTGAAGATTGACAGTGGAAGATATGTAGGAATGAAGCACAAGTTGCTCAAACTACAGAAAGCCACTGAATGTCTCAAGGCAGCAGCAGATCACCAACCAACTAAGTCATCAACATCAATGGGTGAAAACATGGACTCCAGTGCTTATGAATTTGAACATGAATTCCAGCAGGAAAACCTTGAACCGAAGATTGACAGATGAAGAATTGTAGCAATGACGCCATACTTGCTCAATTGCAGTAATCCACTGAATGTCTGAATAATGCTGTGGGTCTCCTACCTATAAAAGCATAAACATCATTGGGTCACAAGTTTGAAGCCAATACTTCTGGATTTGACCATGAACTCCAACAGCAAATCTTGAAGTGAAGATTGACAGAGGTAGTAATGTAGCAATGAAGCACAAGTGAGTCAAGCTACAGAATGCCAATTAATGTCAAACTATACTTGCTGGTCTCCTACCACAGGTTTCAAAAGCATCACTGGAAAAAACAAGGACCCCAGTGCTTCTGAATGTGAACATGAACTCTAGCAGCAATACCTTGAAATGATGACTGAGAGAGGAAAATATGCAGCAAAGAATCACAACTTGCTCAAACTACAGAAAGCCACTGAATGTCTCAATGCGGCAGCAGGTCACTAACCAACTAAGTCATCAGCATCACTGGGTGAAAACATGGACCCCAATTCCTCTGAATATGAACATGAACTACAGTGGAAAAAAATTTGAACTGATGATCGAGAGAGGAAGAAATGGGGAAATGAAAAAAAGTTGCTCAAGCTAAAGAAAGCCACTCAAAGTAGGAATTCGGCAACAGGTCCCTACCACAAAAGTCATAAGCATCATTGGGTGAAAAATCAAGACCAATGCTTCTGTATTGTACATGAACTCCAGAAGTAAAACTTTGAACTGAAGATTGAGAGAGGAAGAAATGTAGCAATGAAGAACAAGCTGCTTTTATTACAGAAGCCAATGTCACTAAAGGGAGCAGGTGATCCTTTACCAGCAGTGCCATCAGAATCAGTGGAAAAAACAACAACCCCAGTGCCTCTGAGATTGTACATGAATTGTAGAATAAAAACCTTGAGCTGAAGGTTGGGAGAGGAAGAAATGTACCAATGAAGCACAACTTGCTCAAGCTGCTGAAAGCCACTGAATATCTCAATGCGACAGCGGGTCTCCTACCAGCAAAGTCATCAGCATTACTGTATGAAAAAAAAACTACCCCAATGCTGCTGAATATGAACATGAACTACAGCAACAAAACCTTTAACTGACGATTGAGAGAGGAAGAAAAGAAGCAATGAGAAACAACTTGCTGAAGCTACGGAAAGCCAATCAGTGGCTAAAGGCAGCAGGTGCTCTTTTACAAGCAGTGTCATCAGAATGAATGGGAAAAAAACAACCCCAGTGCTTCTGAATATGAACATGAATGCAAACAATAAAACCTTGAACTGAAGATTGAGACAGGAAGAAATGAAGCAAAGAAGCACAAGTGACTCAAGCTACGGAAAGCCAATCAATGTCTAAATACAGTTGCTGGTCTCCTACCAGAGGTATCATCAGCATCACTCAATGAAACTATTGTCCCCAAATATTCTGAAAATGAACATGAACTTGATCAGAAAAACATACTAGTATTGAATCTGAGAGGAATAAATGTACCAGTGAAGCACGAGTTGCTCCAGCTACAAAAAGTCCATGACTGGCTAAAAGCATCAGGCACTCTCCCACCAGCGGTGTTATTGGCATCAATGAGTGAAAACATTGACCTGAATGCTTTTGAATTTGAACATGAATTTCAGAAGCCAAATCTTAAAGTGGAGATTGAGACAGGAAGAAATTTAGCAATGAAGAAAAACTGGCACAATCTACAGAAAGCTACTGAATGTCAGAATGGGGCAGCAGTTCTCCTACCTGCAAAGTCCTCAGCATCATTGGGTGAAAACATGGACCCCAATACTTCTGAATTTGAACATGAACTCCAGCAGAAAAAGCTTGAAGTAAAGACTGAGAGAGAAAGAATTGTAGCAATGAAGCACAACTTGCTCAAGCTATAGAAAGCCACTAAAAGTAGGAATTCAGCAACAGGTCTCCTGTCATCAAAGTCATTAGCATCACTGGGTGAAAACACGGACCCCAATACTTCTGAATATGAACATGAACTTCAGCAGAAAAACCATGAACTGAAGATTGAGAGATGAAGAATTGTAGCAATGAAGCAGTACTTGCTTAAGCTGCAGAAACTCACTGAATTTCTGAATGAGGCTGTGGGTCTCCTACGAGCAATGTCATAATCATCATTGGTCACAAGATAGACCCCAATGCTTGTTAATTTGATTATGAACTCCAGCAGCAAATCCTTGAACTTAAAATTGAGAGAGGAACAAATGTAGCAATGAACACATGTTGCTCCAGCTACAGAAAGCCTAACAATGGCTAACGGCACCAGTGCTATCCAACCAGCAGTGCTATCAGTATCAATGAGTGAAAAGATCAACCCAAATTCTTCTGAATTTGAACATGAACTCCATCAGCCAAACCTTGAAGTGGATATTGAGACAGGAAGAATTGTAGCAATGACACACCACTGGCTTAATCTACAGAAAGCCACCGAATGTCAGAATAGGGCAGTGGGTCTCCTAACAGCAAAGTCATCAGCATCACTGGGTGAAAACATGGAACTGAATTTGAACATGAATTAGAGCAAAAAAACCTTGAACTGAAGACTGAAAGAGGAAGAAATGTAGCAATGAATCATAACTTTCTCAAGCTACAAAAAGCACTGAATATCTGAATATGGGAGCGTGTCTCCTACCAACGAAGTCATTGCCATCATTGGATGAAAAGTTAGAGCCCAATACTTCTGAATTTGAACATGAATTCCAGCAGCAAAACCTTGAACTGAATATTGAGCGAGGAAGAAATACAGCAATGAAGCACCACTTGCCCAAGCTACTGAAAGCCAATCAGTGGCTAAAGACAGAATGTGCTCTACCACCAGCGGTATCATCAGCATGAAAGAATCAAAACACTGACCTGAATGCTTCCGAATTTGAACATGGACTCCAGCAGCAAATCCTTGAAGTGAATATGAGACAGGAAGAAATGAAGCAATGAGGCACAATATACTCAAGCTACCGAATGCCACTGAATGTATGAATGGGGCAGCGGGTCTCCTACCAGCAAAGTCATCAGCATCACTGGCTTTAAAAAAATGACCGGAATACTTCTGATTTTGATCATGAACCCCAGCAGATAAACCTTGAAGTGAAGACTTAGACAGGAAGAAATGTAGCAATCAGGCACAACATGCTCATGCTACAGTAAGCCTCTGAATGTAAGAATGGGGCAGTGGGTCTTTGGACAGCAAATTCATCAGAATCACTAGGTGAAAACATCTAAGCTGATGCTTCTGAATTTGGAAATAAACTCCAGGAGAAAATCCTTGAACTTTAGATTGAGAAAGGAAGAAATGAGGCAATGAATAACAACTTGTTCAAGCTACAGAGAGCCACTGAATGTCAGAATGGGTGAGCAGGTCTCCTACCAGTAAAGTCATCAGCAACACTGGGTGAAAATATCAACACCAATGATTCTGATTTTGAACATGAACTGCCCCAGAATAACCTTCAACTGAAGACTGAGAGATTAAGAAATGTAGCAATGAAGCACGACTTACTCAAGCTACTGAAATCCACTGAATATCTCAATGTGACAGCGGGTCTCCTACCAACAAAGTCATCAGCATCACTGGATTAAACACACTAACCCAGTGCTTCTGAATATGAAAATGAACTACAAAAGCAAAACCTTTAACTGATGATTGAGAGAGGAAGAAAAGAAGCAACAACAACAAAAAACTTCCTCAAGCTACGGGAAGCCAATCAGTGGCTAAAGGCAGCAGGAGCTCTTTTACCAGCAGTGTCATCAGAATGAGTAGAAAAAAACAACAAACCCACTGCTTCTGAAATTGAACATGAACTCCAGAATGCAAACCTTGAACTGAAGATTGAGAGAGAAAGAAATGCAGCAATGAAGCACAAGTGACTAAAGCTACGGATAGCCAATCAATGTCTAAATGTAGTTGCTGGTCTCCTACAAGAGGTATCATCAGCGTCACTGGATGAAAGCATTGTCCCCAAAGGTTCTGAAAAAGAACATGAACTTGATCAGAAGGACCTAGAAATAATGAATCTGAGAGGAAGAAATGTACCAATGAAGAACAACTTGCTCCACCTACAGAAAACCCATCATTGACTAAAGTCAGCAAGTGCCCTACCACCACTGGTGTTATCTGAATCAATGAGTGAAAACATCAACCTGAATGCTTCTGATTTGAACATGAACTCCAGCAGCAAAACCTTGAAGTAAAAATTGAGAGAGGAAAAAATGTAGCAATCAAGCACAGGTGACTTAAGCTACAGAAAGCCAATCAATGCCTAAATATAGCAGCTGGACTCCTACCAGAGGTTTCAACAGCATCGCAGGATGAAAAATTGACCCCAAAGGTTCTGAATATGTATATGAACTTGATCAGAAAAGCCTAAAAGTAATGAATCTGAGGGGAACAAATGTACAATAAAGCACAAGTTGCTCCCACTTCAGAAAACCCATCAGTGGCGAAAGGCAACAATTCCTATACTACCAGGAGTTTAATCAGAATCACTGGCAGAAAAGAAGAAACAAAATGCTTCTAAATATAAACATGAACAACAGAATCAAAACCTTGAACAAAGGTTCAGAGAGGAAGAAATGTGGCAATGATACACAACATGCACAAGCTACAGATAGCCACTGAATGTCAGAATGGGGCAATGGGTCTCCGACCAAAAATGTCATCAGCATCACTGGGTTAAAAGATGAACCCCAATGCTTCTGAATTTGAACATGAACTCCAGCAGCAAAACCTTGAAGTGGAGATTGAGACAGGAAGAAATGTAGCAATGAAGCACAAGTTGCTCAAGCTACAGAAAGCCACTCAATCGCTAAATTTAGCAGATGATCTGGAACCAGCTATGCCTACATCGACTTTTCCGAGTGATACTATCGACCACTCTGCTTCTCAATATAAAATTAACTAGAAAAACAAAATCTCAGGATGAAGATTCTGAGGGAAGGAAATGTAGCAATGAAGCACAAGTTGCTCAAGCTACATTAAGCCACCTAATATCTGAATGAGGCACCTGGCCTCCTACGAGTAAAGTCATCAGGACCACTGGATAAAAACATCGACCTCAATGCTTCTGATCATAAACATGAAGTTGAACAGAAAAACCTTGAAATGAAGATTCTGAGAGAAAGGCACACAGCAATGAAGCATAAGTTGCTCTAGCTATGTAATGCCAATAAATCTATAAATGTGCCAGCTGGCCTTGTACCAGCTATGTCTGCCTTGACTTCCCTGGGTGATAATGTGGACCCCAATGCTTCTGAATATGAATACCAACTCGAACTGAAAGACATGGACCATCATACTTCTTTCACTTAGAAGCACCTACAGAACAGAATGAACCATTGGATTTGGTCCAAAGTATTTCCAGCATATCCTTAGATCAATGCAGCATGTCATGCATAAGAATTTTTTCAGAACTCTTTTTGTAATTCTTTTTAGGAAAAGAATGTCACCTTTTTCAGTGGAAACACTCTACTTGTGATATGAAGCACCTACATTCACCCGGAAAATCTATAGTTGCTAAAAATGATCCATCAAGTCTTCAACGTATCCAGGGATCCACACCCTAAAAATTAGACATGAGACCCAATTCCACAGTTCTGTCCTTTTTTCACCTACCCAGAACTGCAGCTGGTGGCTCTGGGCATCTTCCTTAAACACTAGTACAAATGTTTTGGCCACATCCACTCTTCTGCTACTGTAACCTGACAACTGTGCTGAAGTCATTCTCCATGAGTTTCAAGAGTGAAATAGAGGATTCTTGAGTCAGCATGAGAGCACTTTCAAGCAGTGTCTTTTAGGAAAAAGGCACATAATTGGTTTTGCAGTTTTACTTTCTTTAATACAGATATTTTTTTTGTATTTTTAAAATTTTTTATTTAGTTATTTTTCAAGTACAATTTTCTGTTTATTTCTCCCATCCCAGCCCACCCCACCCCATGTACCCCACCTCCCTCCCATTTCCACCCCCCTTAGTTTTTGTCCATGTGTCCTTTATACTTGTTTCTCTAAATCCCTCCCATTTTTTCCCCTTAAATTTCCTCCCCTCTCCCCTCTGCTCACTGTCCCCTTGTTCTCTATTTCAGTGTCTTTGTTTTTATTTTGCTTGCTTGTCTGTTTTGTTGTTTAGGTTCCCATTAAAGGTGAGATCATATGGTATTTGTCTTTCACTGTCTGGCTTATTTAACTCAGCATAATGCGTTCCAGTTCCATCCATGTTGTTGCAAAGGGTAGTAGTTCCTTCTTTCTCTCTGCTGCATAGAATTCCATTGTGTATATACACCACAATTTTTTGTCCATTCATTTACTGATAGGCACCTGGGTTGCTTCCAGCTCTTGAGTATTGTGAATTGTACTGCTATGAACATTGTGGTGTATAGATTCTTTAAAATTGATGTTTTGGGGTTCTTAGGATATACTAGCAGTGAAATTGCTGGATCAAAAGGCAGGTCAATTTTTATTTTTCTGAGAAAATTCCATACTGTTTTCCATAATGGTTGTACCAGTCTGCAATCCCACCAACAGTGAACTAAGGTCCCCTTTTCCCCACACCCTCTCCAACATTTGTTGTTGGTTGCTTTGTTTATGATAGCCATCCTGACTGGTATCTCATTGTGGTTTTAATTTGCATCTCTGATAGCTAGCGATACTGAGCATTTCTTCATGTTTCTCTGGATCTTCTGTATGTCCTCCTTGGAGAAGTGTCTGTTCAAGTCCTTTTCCCATTTTTTAATTGGGTTGGTTGTCTTCTTAGAGTGGAGGCATGTAATTTCTTTGTATATTTTGGAGATTAAACCTTTGTCTGAGGTATCATTGGCAAATATGTTTTCCCATACAGTTGGTTGTCTTTTTAATTTAATACTGTTTTCTTTAGCCATGCAGAAACTTTTTATTTTGATGAGATCCCATTTGTTTATTCTTTCCTTTATATTCCTTGCTCTAGGGGACATATCAGTAAAAATATTGCTGTGTGAAATATCTGTGATTTTCCTGCCAATCTTCTCCTCTAAGACTTTAATGATCTCAAGGCTTATATTTAAGTCTTTTATCCACCTTGAATTTATTTTGGTGTATGGTGTAAGCTGGTGCTCAACTTTCATTTTTTTGCACGTAGCTGTCCAGTTCTCCCAAGACAATTTGTTGAAGAGGCTACATTTACTCCATTTTATGTTACTGCCCCCTTCGTCCATTATTAATTGACTGTAGAGTTAGGTTTATTTCTGGGCTTTCCATTCTGTTCCATTGGTCTATGTTCCTGTTTTTATGCCAGTACCAGGCTGTTTTGATTACAGTGGCCTTGTAATACAGTTTGATATCAGGTATTGTGATTCCTCCTACTTTGTTCTTCTTTCTCAAAATTTCAGCTGCTATTTGGGGTTGTTTATGGTTCCATATAAATTTTTGAAGTGTTTTTTCTATATCTGTAAAGTATGTCATTGGTACTTTAATAGGTATTGCATTGAATCTGTAAATTGCTTTGGGTAGTATGAACATTTTGATGATGTTAATTCTTCCAATCCATGAACACAGTATATGTTTCCATTTGTTTGTGTCTTCCCTGATTTCTTTCTTCAGTGCTGTGTAGTTTTCTACATATAGGTCTTTTGCCTCCTTAGTTAGGTTTATTCCCAGATATTTTTTTTGTTTTTGCTATATCGAATGGGATTTTTTTCCTTGATTTCTGCTTCTGCTGATTCATTGTTGGTATACAAAAATGCCTTTGATTTCTGGATATTGACTTTGTAACCCGCTGTTTTGCCAAATTCATTAATTAGTTTGAGCAGTTTTTGGGTAGAGTCTACAGGATTTTCTATGTACACTATCATGTCATCTGCAAACAGTGACAGTTTTATTTCCTCCTTTCCTATTTGGATGCCTTTTATTTCCTTTTCTTGCCTGATCGCTGTGGCTAAAACTTCCAATACTATATTGAATAGAAGTGGTGAAAGTGGACATCCTTGTCTTGTTCCTGATCTTAGTGGAAAAGCTTTTAGTTTTTGCCCATTGAGTATGATGTTGGCTGTAGGACTCTCATATATGGCCTTTATTATATTGAGGAATGCTCCCTCTATTCCCACTTTGCTGAGTGTTTTTATCATAAATGGGTGTTGTACCTTATCAAAAGCTTTTTCTGTGTCTATTGATATGATCATGTGGTTTTGTCTTTGCTTTTGTTTATATGATGTATTACATTTACCGATTTGCGAACGTTGAACCATCCTTGCATCCCTATGATGAATCCCAGTTGGTCATGGTGTATTATCTTTTTGATATATTGTTGGATGCAATTTGCCAATATTTTATTGAGGATCTTAGTGTCTATGTTCATCAGCGATATTGGCCTGAAGTTTTCTTTCTTTGTTGTGTCTCTATCTGGTTTTGGAATTAGGATTATGCTTGCTTCATAAAAAGAATTTGGGAGCTTTCCATCCTTCTGGATTTTTTTGGAATAGTCTGTGGAGAATAGGGGTTAGCTCTTCCCTAAATGCTTTGTAGAATTCTCCTGTGAAACCATCTGGTCCAGGGTTTTTGTGTGATGGAAGTTTTTTTATTACTGCTTCAATTTCTTTTGCTGTTATTGGTGTGTTTAGATTTTCTGCTTCTTTTTCATTGAGTTTTGGAAGATTGTATTTTTCTAGAAAAGTGTCCATTTCCCCTAGGTTTTAAAATTTCTTGGCATACAGTTCTTCATAGTAATATCTTACAATCCCTTCTATTTCTGTGGTATAATTGTAATCTCTCCTCTTTCATTTCTGATTGTGTTTATTTGTGTCCTCTCTCTTCTTCTCTTGATGAGCCTACTTAAAGGCTTGTCTATTTTGTTTATCTTTTCAAAGAACCAACTCCTGGATTCATTGATCCTTAGAATTGTGCTTTTAGTCTCTATGTCATTTAATTCTGCTCTGATCTTGGTTATTTTTTTCCTTCTGCTTGCTCTGGGCTGTCTTTGTTGTTGTCCTTCGACTTCTTGTAAGCGTATGGTTAGGTTGTTTGTTTGAAATGTTTCTATCTTCTTTAGGTAGGCCTATATTGCTATAAACTTTCCTCTCAGGACTGCCTTTGCTGTGTCCCATAAGTTTTGGGTTGTAGTGAGATCATTTTCATTTGTTTCCAGAAACGTTTTTATTTCTTCCCTAATTTCATTCTTGACCCATTTGTTGTTTAATAGCATACCATTCTGTCTCCATGATTTTGGGTGCTTTGGGTTTTTTCCTTTGGGGTTGGTTTCCAATTTCAGTGCCTTGTGGTCAGAGAAAATGCTTGGGATGATTTCAATTTTCTTAAATTTTTTGAGACTTGTTTTGTGTCCTACCATGGGATCTATTTTTGAAAATGTTCCATGTGCATTTGAAAAGAATGTGTATTTAGCTTCTTTAGGATGAAGGGCTCTATATATATCAGTTAAGTCCATTTCATCTAGGGTGTTGTTTAATGCCACAATATCTTATTTGATATTTTGTTTGGAACATCTGTCCATTTTTGATAGTGGGGTGTTAAAATCCCCTTCTATAATTGTGTTGCTGTCAATATCTTTTTTGAAGTTGTCTAACATTTTCTTGATATATTTGGGTGCCCCTCTGTTTGGTGCATATATATTTATGATGTTAATGTCTTCTTGGTGGATTCTTCCCTTGAGTATAATGAAGTGACCTTCTGGGTCTCTCTTTATGGCCCTTTTTTTGAAGTCTATTTTGTCCAATATGAGAATTGCTACCCCAGCTTTTTTTCTTGTTCATTTGCTTGGAAAACTTGTTTCCAGCCTTTTACTTTCAGTCTGTGATGGTCTTTTTTCCTAAGGTGGGTCTCTTGTAGGCAGCATATGTGTGAGTCATGCTTTCTTATCCATTCAGCTATTCTGTGTCTTTTGATTGGAGCATTTAATCCATTTACATTTAAGGTTATTATTGATAGGTACTTATTCATTGCCATTTTTGTACCTGTGTTCCTCTCTTTCTCTTTTCCTTGCTTTCCTTAAAGCAGTCCTTTTAGTATTTCTTGTAGAGCTGGTTTGGTAGAGGCATATTCTTTTAGACTTCTTTTGTCTTGGAAGCTCTTTATTTGGCCTTCTATCTTGATTGAGAGCCTTGCTGGGTAAAGTAGCCTTGGTTGTAGGCCTCTGGTTCTCATTACTTGGAATATTTCTTGCTTGGAGTGTTTCCATTGAGAAGTCAGTAGCTAACCTTATTGGGGCTCCCTTGTATGTTACTTCTTTTTTCTCCCTTGCTGCCTTTAAGATTCTCTCTTTGTCTTGGAATGTTGCCATCTTAAGGATAATGTGTCTTGAAGTGGGCCTTTTTGGGTTCCTCTTGATTGGGACTCTGTGATTCCTGGATTTGTGTGACTTATTCTCTCATCAAATTAGGAAAATTTTCTCTCATTACTCTTTAAAATATATTTTCCATCCTTTGTTCTTGTTCTTCTTCTTCTGGTATTCCTATTATTTGGATATTATTACATTTCATATCATCTTGCATTTCTCTTAATCCCTCTTCATTCTTTCTGAGCCTCTTTTCCCTTTCTTGTTCTTTCTGTGAGATGCTTTCTACTTTGTCCTCCAATTCACTAATCCTATCCTCTGTCTCATCTGCCCTATTTTTAACGCTATCTACTGTGTTTTTTAATTCAGAAATTGCATTCTTCATTTCCTCTTGGCCCTTGCTGATATTTTCTATTTCCTTTTTCATGTTGATGTAGTTTGCAGAGAGATCATTGTAGTTCCCCTGTAGTTTCTGGTAGCTCATTGTGAGCTCCTTGAACTTCGTAATAACCAGTGCTTTGAAGTCAATATCTGATAGTTGATTAGCCTCTATTTCATCTAACATTGTTTCTGAAGTTTCTGTTTTTTCTTTCATTTGGAGATTATTTCTTTGTCTTCCATTGTTTGAGACTCTTCTTGTTAGTCTCAGCTTCTGAAATTGATCTATTCTGATTCCCTGGGTTTATGGTGTGAAATTCTGTGGTGTAATACCTGTGGATTTCAGTGGTGCAGACTCCTTCAGGTATCTTGATGTTCTCCATCTCCACCTACTCTCGCGCTGGTCCTTGAGCTGGTCCCCGCGCTGGTCGCCTACCACTGCTGAGCGTCTGGGCTCCCGTAGCCAACTCCTCTGGCGCCCAGGTCCGTCACAGGGGCTGGCTCCTGTAGCTGGATCCCCAGCTCACAGACCCATTGCTATAGCTGCAGCACAGGGGCCTCTAGTGTCTCGGCTCCGTACCTGACTCCCCGGCGCCCAGTCCCTTCGCTATGGCAGCAGCAAAGGGGCCGCATGTGTCCTGGCTCCTGTAGCTTACTCTGCTGCTGTCTGGTGTTTCAGCATCAATCACAGTCTCTGGTCTTTTAATTTCATAAATGCTGGATAACCGATGGTTTATTGTGCTGTTTCTCTATAGATCAGCCAGGATTTTCACCCACCAGTACAGGAGCTAGAATCCGCTCCTCCTACTCCATCGCCATCTTCCCAGCATCCACGGATATTCTTAATACTTTAAGAAAGATTATTAGTGTTGTTAATTAAGTTATTTGATCTAATCATAAGCTTCAGAGTTGTAAAGGGGCCCCAGATCATCTAATTTCCCTTCTAAGGCAGATTTTGCTTCTTCTACACTCCTAGCTGTTAGTTATGTGGCTATATAGCACCACTCCAAAAGCCAGAAGGACTACAATTTTTAATTTTAAAACCAAGAATCCATTAGGCCCCATAATCTTAAAGTGAGAAAATCTCAGAGTTAAAGGACAACGGGATACAAAGTACAAGTTTTCTTTCCTCAACCCAAATCACGAATACCTAAGAAAATAAGTGGCAAGCTGGGAAAGAAAATAATTTGAAACTAAGCACTTTAGAAGAAAATTTCTTAAAGTGAAATACAGGTAAACTATGCAAATAAATACTATAATACTTTAAACCCTTAATTAAGGGCTTAATTAATCAATCCAATAAACTCTTTCTGTTTAATTCAGAAACCAACTTCCACCCCTCACCACACTGAAACAGAAAATAGTGTGTAACAAAAGGTACTTTGTTTTCAAGGCCTTACAACTCATTCCACTGGAAAGGCTCTCTCCTCAACCCTTCCCCTCTGCTTTGCTTGCAGAAATTACACAGCTCCAACACAGCATAGCCAGTCAGTCACCTCCTATGAGAAGCTTTCTCAAGTCCCCATCTGCAAAGAGAGCTGGTATTTTCTGTTGACAGCTATGGCTCTTAATTTATTCTCTATCAGAGCAGTTTGCAGTGTGAATTTAAATAAGATGAAGACTCTCAAACTCGCGGTTTTACTAAGGAATACAACAGAATCCTGGGTTCACTACAGTTTTTTTTAAATAAAGGAAAAAGAAGAACATTATGATACTCTTCATGCTTAGTAAAGAGATCCTGTAAACATTTTTCCCTTTAAGAAAAGAGGTCATTATTTGAGCAAAAAATTATTACATACCTTTACCAATCAGAATGATAGACTTCTAGCAATTATAAGGTTCTTGACAAAGGATATATAGCAATGTACTCAAAAGTCCAGGTGGCTTAAAAGACTTTTCTCTTAAACAGAAGATAGGATAAGATTACAGTTTTTACATGCCTTCACATTAAATAAGAGAGTGAAATTGATATTTTGGCGAATGTCCAAAGTTCTGTACTTTATCTGAGCCGGCTGTACCATGTGGGATAATGTCTGCTCTTCAGCAGCTCTAAGGAAATGAGATTATTTTCTACTCTTTCTGAGATTCTTATTAGGAGATGTGTTCTCAATCCTATTTCATTAGTTAGAGTATAGAGCAGGCTTGAGAATCTTAAAACTTCCAGTATGACAAAATAAAAGAGAGATGTCTAACAAATGGAATATTAGATATATAACGTTTTGCTTCCACATCAGAGTCTATTCCCCCTGTTACAACTTAGTATGGTCCTTAACTTAAATAATTTAAATATTGGTCCTTAATATTGCCTAAACTTGTAATTTCCATCCCTAGCATAAAGAGTTTGCCTGAGTATTTGAATGTTTTGAGAGGCATAATTGATTTAAGCGAGCTCTGGCTATTCTGACATAGCCCCAGTCCCCATGTCCTCTGGGAGAAGCAGTTCCTGGCTCTAATCCATTTAAGCCTGAAAACCTGATGGGGAGGGGTGCAGCTCCTTGCCTTGCTACAGCGGTAACAGGGGGAATTGGGCATCACAAACAATTCCTAAAAATCTTAGCTTTGCTAAGAATGTTTTCATTCATATGATAAGGGTCCAAGCAGAAAATGAGTATGTCTCCCAAAGTTTCTGCAAACCCTCTTTCCTGAGAGACTCTGACTCAGACTAAGCCCTCAGGTTTCTTTGAAACGTTATCTACTATTTGATCCTTGCTGCCCTGTATTCCTATGTATTACAACCCAATAAAAGCCCCTGGAGGAGGGGGCGCAATGACTTTTTCCCCTCAGAAACTGGCCCTTGCAAGGCCTTTTTTCCCTCTGAGAAACTGGCCACCTCACCTCCCCAAGCAGATCATGTCTTGGTAGTGTATACTTTCATCCATAGCAGACGGATGGGCAAAGTTGCCCCCACAGTCAACTATTTGCTTTCTTTTCTATTTGAGTAATCCCACTCTTGGACTGCTTTTTATCTCTTTTTCTGTTAGGTTCATTCTGCTCTATTTTATTTGTCAGGAATATTTAAGTAGATGACAACTGAAAATGAAAGGTGATAATTTATCACTGTCACTGGTACCTCAGAGTTTTACCACTCACTGTTTCTTAGTGCATCCCAAAGTTGAATTATTACTGATGTTCAGGTTTGTGCAGCCAAGCCAATATGCTTGAATCCTTAAATTTCTTCTAATCCTCTTATTTAGGCTGAACTAAATCATTAACCCATTTTTATTGTTCATTATGTCCTCTTGCTTGGTGACAGCCTAAATGTGAATGTGCTCCATTTGCTGAGGCTGAATTTAAAATCCCAACACAAAAGATAAATGTAAGGATCTGATTCTGACCCACATTCCTTTCCAGCCTAACATTCTGTTCTCTGATATGAAAGTGTTTTAGGGGGAAAAAAGTCCTCATTTGTCTCTATGATTTTACTTCAAAATCTGAAAACTAAAACCTGGTTATCAAGCAACTGATAGCTTCCTATGGAACTCAGTACTACCTAGTGGTTGGGTGAATAGACTCAGATCTAGATGCTTGGGTCCTTACCCCTGCTCCACCACTTCCTGACTAGATGAGTAACCTTGGGTGATTCGTGGCTTTAGTTTATTATGCAATTTTAGTTTATTATGTATTCCTCTATAAAATGAGAAAATGTTATTTCCAACTTCATAGAATTAAGTGGGCTAATCCCATACTATATTCAGAATGGTACTTAGAACATACTCAGTTTTAAATAAATACTCGATATTATTTCTAAAACATGCTAAAGAATGAAGAATTCAAAATTTCTTTAGACATGAAATTTATCTTTCTAGTACTTAACATATATACACAAATGATAAAAAATAATTATGTATAATATTCATGTTATTGGCAGGTTAGTTTGGCCCTATACTAACCTTGGAGATTGACTGATTCAGTACTTTGCCATATTCCTTTCCCTTCTATTCCATATCAGATTGCAAATATAATACTGATTAATCAGGGTTTTACTCAAGTTTTGTGGAGAAAATGGAGAAAATGTCACCTGGAAAATGTATATACAGCAATTTACATTTCTCATTTAGTCACTGGTCCTCTCTCCCAGGTTTGTCCCCTTAGCCATTCTCACTTGCCTGCACAGATCCTCACAATACATACTCTATTTGAGACCAACTTAGACTTTGCCCAGAGCAAAGCAAAATCACAGCAGTTAGCCAGACTGTTTTCTCTCATTGCATATTTCAAGCATGTCTAATGCGAGTTTCTGTTCATCTAACAAAGTAAATTGGTGCAATGAGATGTGCCTAAGAACAGAAGAGACTGCTGTGCCACTTCATAGATAGAATTTATGTATTATTAGAGCCTCTGGAGGTGGGAGGAGCTTTTGCATACCAAGTGCATTTCAGCTAGATATTGAAGAATGATTAAAATCTGGACAGCTGGAAATGGGAGGGTGGAAGTGGAAACAGAGACGAAATGTGGAGATAGAAAATTCCAGGTAAAGGAATCTAGAAGACAGTGGAATGTGTGTGATAGGTATCCAGATCAGTGAGCACCGTCTTAAACAATATAAGATAGTCTGAAGGATCCTGAAGCAAGTAGAACTCATGTGAATTAGTTCAAGACTATTACAAGGAAAAAATGAACCAAATGATAATGGTAAGATTAGGTCAGAGGAAGAAGGGGTCAAAGTGGACCAGAATTATCTGAAACATACTTCATGGAGATTTTGAGCTGGCCTTGAATGGTGAGCAAATTAAGAACAAGGTATATGAGATTGAACTGCAGAATTGTTGTCTTCTAGTTTTCCCGATATATCCCTTAGGATTGTCCATGATATGTAATATTTTATGGCCAAATATGTTTTGGAAACACTTTCACTCACACCTCCTCGATAGTCACAGAGAAATTTAGGATATTTTACTTTATACAAAAATTCAAGTAAAATTAACATTTTCTTTTCTAATTGTACTTCTTCCATTACCACTTATCCTCCTTATACCCTCTTGCACCTCCACCCAGCCGCTCTCCACAGCAATCACCATACTGTTGCCAGTGCCCATGAGTCTATTTTCTTTTTTTGCTTGGTCCTTCCACTGATAGGTGGGGGGAGGGGCTTTAGGGTTGAAGGGGTCCAGCAAAACTAACTTTAATAACTTTGCTTAATACAGTGGTTATTGGATATATTTGTTTATGTAATCTGCTCCCCCTATGAACTAGCTTTGGGAAAGATAGATAAGAGTTAAATAGTAAGAAGGGAAAGTTGCCTAAAGAAAATAAATTGTATATCAAGAATAAAAATACTTGTGCCACTAATACTGTACTAAAATCACTTAAAATTGTACGGCCTATGTTTTGCTATTGGATTTAAAGACAAAGAAATTAATTTCTTCCACAGCTCATCATCTTTTCCCTTATGAATTAATGATGGATGAGCCCACATGTCTAGGAGCGTTATCCAGATTTTGAACTCTATGCTTCTTCACGCAGTCAGGACCCAATGTATAGGTTCTTAGGAAATACACTTAGTCTTATTCAGATATTGATGTCATTTTCTCATGTCTAGAGATATTATTAAATCATATCACTCAAACACCAATGGAAAGAATTTTATCAGGTACTCTTAACAATTGACAAACAGTAAAACTTGAAAGTGTTGATTCTCGCTTAAAGATATTTTTAACTCTTATAACTATGGAAAAATTTTTAGCCAGACATGTCAAGTGAGGGAGTCTTAGTTATCTTCAAGAATCAATCATTCATTCATAATTTTCAGATCAAATGGGCAATGACACGGAGTAAATAGCTTATACCCACGACCCACAAAACAAGATTCTAATAACCAAAGACAATTATTGTAGTGCCTGCCTTCTAGCATTTTTTAAAGAGTTTATTTTTTTTAGAGAGAGAGGAAGGGAATGGGAAAGGGAGGGAGAGAAACAGCAGTGTGAGAGAGAAACATCAATCTGCTGCCACTCACACACCCCCATCCGCGGACTTGGCCTGCATCCCAGGCATGTGCACTGACCAGGAATCAAGCTGGCAGCCTTTTGGTTCACAAACCAATGCTCGACCCACGGAGCCACACCAGCCAGGGATCTTCTAGCTTTAAAAATCGTTTTTTCTTTGAAAGTTTATAGTTTGGGTAGGTTAACACATTTGTTCCTTTTTAACTATTCTTAAAAGATTCTATTCTTAAATTGCTTTGTGCACCCTTAGTCACACCTTGGTATGAGTCACACACCCGACTTCAGTTTGCTTATAATTTGGCTAAAATATGCAACAAACCAATTACTGGGTTTATATTCACATTCCTTCCAAAACCACAGTTTTCTTGGATACCAGCTCCTTATTGTAATCAGTTAGTTTCCTTCCTGATTAGATTCAGTTGCTACCTACTTTTTAGATCGAGAACAAAACAACAGTCCAGGTATACCCAAGTTCTTTAACACCATATATATAAATAAAAATAATAATTTCTGCATAAAAATACTGTAGTTTCTTTTGTAGGAGCTAGCCATCATAATCAGACTCACAGAAACATAGCTGGAGATCAATGGATTATACTCTGAGGTTCAATTTTACAGATTTCACAAAGGCTCACTCACTTTGTAGGCTCAGTCCCAAACTCTTTTGGTTTAAGGTCTAACTAGTTGGATTTCTTCTGACACTGGAATGCACTCTTCACTAGTTGTTGCAAAATATTATACAACACTATTCAGTAATTGCATGGGGTTGTTTTAATAATCAATTGTAACAGTATTTACTTTTCAGTACAAAAATTTATTAAGTATCTCCACAAATTAGATAGGGGTAGACACTTATAATTTGAATAGTTCCTGATACAATCTAGGACATATTTTGGGACTTCATGTTTCTATCTTTGGAAAAGAGATATTCTAATATCATTTAATTCAATTATTGTAGAAAATGGGCCATCCAGTTTATTTGCAATAACTGTAATGGTTTAGTGGGGTTTTTTCTTTTTGCTTTCTTTTGTCTTGGATCTTTGAAACTTTATGCTTTACAAACAGCATAAACAATTAGGAGAATGTATTACATAAAATGGCAAAAGTACTAACAATGTCATGAAAATCATAAAACTTCTTTCTGAGTGTTTTATGAATTTGGAGGGGTGGCAATTTAAAATAGAATATCTTTCAATATAATATTGGCCACTCAGTGTGCAACACATGCTTTGTTAGAGGGAAATTTTGTACTTAAACCACTGTATACCTTTCTAACATTGTTAGTACTAAAAATAAATGAAAGGAACCACAAAGCAATCATTTGGTCAATAGCTCTGTCTTTTACACATCCTCTTTATATTGAGGAAGTTGGGGGGTGTCTGTTCTTAATTAGATCACATGTGGCACCTGGCTTAGAACTGGATGATATACCCTAATGATCTTCCTCGTAGTACTTTTCTGTTTTATGACTCAGATGTATGATTTCCTGTGGGGGTGACTTTCCTCGCAAGTCCCCCCATGTGCCATGGATGAGAGTAAACATGACTGAGACATGATCTGGAGGGGAGGAGAGGTGGCCAGTTTCCCAGAGGAAAAAGGCCTTGAGCAGTAGCCAGTTTCTCAGGGGAAAAAGGCCTTGTGCCCCTTCCTCCAGGGGCTTTTATTGGGTTATAATACACAGGAATACAGGGCGGTAAGGATCAAACAGTAGATAACGTTTCAAAGAGGTCTGAGGGCTTACTATGAGTCAGAGAATGTCAGGAAAGGGGTTTGCAGAAAATTTGGGAGACATACTCATTTCCTCTTGGACCCTTTCATATGAAAAAAACCACTCTTAGCAGAGCAGGTTTCAAAGGTTTTCCAGGAAGTCTTTGTGATGCTAGATTTTTCCACCCTGGACATGCTCTAGCAAAGCAAGGATCTATACCCCTCCCCATCAGGTATTCAGGCTTAAGGGGATCAGAGCCAGGAAGCACTTCTCCCAGAGTACATGGGGACTCGGGCTTTGTCAAAGCCGGGGAGTGAGAGTCCATTGCTCTTTGCTGCAGCCCCTTCCCCTGAGTCCTTCCATGAAGGCCTCCCAAGTGATCATGTCTGGCCGAGGTTGCCCCTCCTCTGAGGGGTATTACTGGTCAACGACTTCTGACCATGCTTTGAGGGCAGGGAGGAAACTGAAGCAGCAATTGCTACCAAAGACAAGCTTTGTCTCCTGTGGCTTGCATTCCAGAGGTGGCAGCTCATTCATCCTTAGCCACAGGAGGTAGAGTGACAATTCCTGCAACCAGGCAGAGTGGTCCACAATATCTCCCCCGTTTTTCTTTGTTAACTCAATTGAAGCTGTCAGACCTGTGAAACCCACTATTTGTTGTTCTTGAATGTGATCACAGGAAAAAATAACTTCCAAATACATCTTAAAGCACAAGTAAGGATTAAAACAAGGAGGCATCCGAGGGCTGTCATAACTCAAAGTCCTAAATTCAGTCAGTTGAAAAAATGATACAAATGCATGGAAAATACAAAAGTAACATTTCAATTTTGGAGAGAATTAGCACAGACTTCAGAAAGTTACTTTAAAGATATGCAGCAAGTTAAAAAGCATTAGAATCAATAAACAATCAGTGGGTCCAATGACCCACACTGTCAGATTAAGTCCATCAAACCAATGTTTGGGGATCAGCGAGCCAAAATTGTCATGGAGGGTTTGAGAAACTAATTTCTAGGTTAAGCATTGAATGTCCTACAGCTAATGATGTAGCAGTAGCTGCAATTTATCAGTTTTGTCCCTTTAAGTTGGGAGAAAAAGTCCCTCTTAGGTGATGTTGGATACCACTCCAGGGGTGTTGGTTGGACTGCTGCACAGCTAGGAGAAATCTGGATAGGAGAGTCTAATGGGTGGAAGTGCTTCACTGTCAGGGAAGTCTTTTCTGTGATATGGCTTCACCCTCATGGCCTGCAGTTCCAAAGGCCATTCTGAAAAGCAAACACAAGCATACCCTCTTCTCCAAGTTAAGGGTTAACCCTGAGAGTAGGTGGCTAGGAGTCTTTTGTCTGAAAATATTTTACAGTTGGAGTACAAAGCAACTCATCATAATTTAGAAAACTATAAGCAAACATGAAAGACAAAATCAAATTTTGGGGGGGAGGACTCATGATTTCTGCTTTTTTGTCTATTAAAAAGTCCAGTTCGGTTGCACAAATGTAAAAAAAGTGGTGACGTGGAAATCACAAGGTGCAAGACAACATGAGCTGTGTGACATCAATATCAGGCAATGTATTTCCTCCTCAGGAAACAGAGGAGGCCCACGGGGGAAATATCACTGGAGAAGGGCCTGTTGTCAGGCCCAAGGCAAGTCTCCTCTTCCCAACTGCCACCACATGGAATGCCCAGCAATCCGGAGTCGCCTAGCAACAGGTGTTTGTGATTCAATTCTCAGCTATGTCAGAGAGGCGCAGTTGCCTCTGGGACAGTTGGCAGAGTTGGTCAGTGGCACTGGATGCTTTTGGCAGAGCAGACCAGGTCAGTCCTTAAACTCAGAGGGAGGGCGTGCTGGTTTGGTGGCCACAGCTCTAGGTTAGGCTGTGACTTGGGGCCAATGAGCCACAGTGTGGTGTCCTTAACTGAACACATCTCTAGGTGCACTAAAGATGTGACGATGATGGAATACAAAACAGAGGAGTCAAATGAATTAAAAAGGAAGGAGGTGGAAAGCAATAAAGAATCTATAAACAAAAATGTTGAAAGATTTATGACATTTGATAGTGATCTAGATATTGAAAATGAGCAGGAAACTGCAGCTTACAACAATATGTTAATAAAAGAGGACTTAGACATCAAACTGTTCATAGGAAAAGAGATACGTGTAACAAAAAAAATAGAGAAACTGCAGAAAGATATTCAGTCTGTAAATGGGGCAGCAGGTTTTGTACCAGTAATGTCTTCAAAATCAGTGGGAGACAACATCGACCCCCATGGTTCTGAATTTGAACATGAAGTCCAGCAGAAAAACCTTGAAGAGAAGATTGACACAGGAAGAAATGTAGCAATGAAGCACAAGTGGCTCAAGCTACAGAAAGCCAATCAATGTGTAAAAATGGCAGCTGGTCTCCTACCAGAGGTGTCATCAGCATCACGGGATGATGGTATTGATCCCAGTGCTTCTGAACATGAACATGAACTTGATCAAAAAAACCTAGAAATGATGAATCTGAGAGCAAGAAATGTACCAATTAAGCACAAGTTGTTCCAGCTCCGGAAAGCCCATGAGTGGCTAAAGGCAGCAGCTGCTCTCCTACCAGCCGAGTCATCAGCATCACTGGGTGAAAACATCGAGCCCCGTAGTTCTGAATTTGAACATGAACTCCATGAGCAAAACCTTCAAGAGAAGATTGAGACAGGAAGAAATGTAGCAATGAAGCACAAGTTGCTCAACCTAAAGAAAGCTACTCAGTTGCTAAATTCAGCAGATGATCTGGAACCAGCTATGCCTATTTCAAATTTTCTGGGTAATAAGATTGACCACTCTGCTTCTCAATATAAAAATCAACTAGAACAAGAAAATATCAAAATGAAGATTCTGTGGGGAGGAAATGTGGATATGAAAAACAAGTTGTTGCAGCTACAGAAAGCCCATGAGTGGCTAAAGGTGGCAGATGCTCTCCTACCAGCCGAGTCATCAGCATCACTGGGTGAAAACATCAACCCCCATGCTTCTGAACATAAACGTGAATTCCAGCAGCAAAATCTTGAAATGAAGATTGAGACACAAAGAAATGAAGCAATGAAGCACAAGTGGCTAAAGCTACAGAAAGCCAAACAATGTCTAAAAATAGCAGCAGGTCTCCTAACACAGGTGTCATCAGCATCACTGGATGATAGTACTGGTCCTAGTGCTTCTGAATATGAACATGAACTTGATCAGAAAAACCTAGAAGTGATGAATCTGAGAGCAAGAAATGTACCAATAAAGCACAAGTTGATCCAGCTCCAGAAAGCCCATGAGTGGCTAAAGGCAGCAGCTGCTCTTCTACCAGCCAAGTCCTCACCATCACTGGGCAACAACATCAACCCCCTTGGTTCGGAATCTGAACATGAACTCCATCAGAAAAACCTTGAAGCGAAGACTGACACAGGAAAAAATATACCAATGAAGCACAAGTGGCTCAAGCTACAGAAAGCCAATCAATGTGTAAAAATTGCAGCTGGTCTCCTACCAGAGGTGTCATCAACATCACTGGATGATGGTATTGATCCCAGTGCTTCGGAATATGAACATGAACTTGATATGAAAAACCTAGAAGTGATGAATCTGAGAGCAAGAAATGTACCAATAAAGCACAAGTTGATCCAGCTCCAGAAAGCCCATGAGTGGCTAAAAGCAGCAGCTGCTCTCCTACCAGCTGTGTCATCAGCATCCCTGGGAGAACACATCAACCTCCATGGTTCTGAGTTTGAACATGAACTCCATCAGCAAAACCTTGAAGCGAAGATTGAGAAAGGAAAAAATGTACCAAAGAAGTACAAATTGCTCAACCTAAAGAAAGCTACTCAGTTGCTAAATTCAGCAGATGATCTGGAAACAGCTATGTCTATTCTGACTTTTCTGGGTGATAATATTGACCACTCTGCTTCTCAATTTAAAAATCAACTAGAACAAAATCTCAAAATGAAGATTATGCAGGGAGGAAATGTAGCAATGAAGTACAAGTTGCTGCAGCTAAGGAAAGCCCATGAGTGGCTAAAGGCAGCAGCTGCTCTCCTAGCAGCAGAGTCATCAGTATCCCTGTGGAAAAACATCAACCCCCATGCTTCTGAATGTGAACTTACACTCCAGAAGCAAAATCTTGAAGTGAAGACTGACACAGAAAGAAATATAGCAAAGAAGCAAAAGTGGCTCGAGCTACAGAAAGCCAACCAATATGTAAAAATAGCAGCTGATCTCCTCTCAGAGGTGTCATCAGCATCACTGGATGATGGTATTCATCACAGTGCTCCTGAATACGAACATGAACTTGATCAAAAAAACCTAGAAGTGATGAATCTGAGAGCAAGAAATGTACCAATAAAGCACAAGGTGATCCAGCTCCAGAAAGCCCATGAGTGGCTAAAGGCAGCAGCTGCTCTCCTACCAGCCATGTCCTCAGCATCACTGGGCAAAAACATCAACCCCCTTGGTTCGGAATCTGAACATGAACTCCATCAGAAAAACCTTGAAGCGAAAACTGACACAGGAAGAAATGTAGCAATGAAGCACAAGTGCCTCAAGCTACAGAAAGCCAATCAATGTGTAAAAATAGCAGCTGGTCTCCTCTCAGAGGTGTCATCAGCATCACTGGATGATGGTATTGATCACAGTGCTTCTGAATATGAACATGAACTTGATCTGAAAAACCTAGAAGTGATGAATCTGAGAGTAAGAAATGTACCAATGAAGCACAAATTGTGGGAGCTACAGAAAGCCCATCAATGTCTAAATATAGCAGCTGGCCTCCTACCAGAAGTGTCATCAGCCTCACTGAATGATGGTATTGAAATCAGTGCTTCTGCATATGAACATGAACTTGATCAAAAAAACCCAAAAGTGATGAATCTGAGAGCAAGAAATGTACCAATAAAGCACAAGTTGATCCAGCTCCGGAAAGCCCATGAGTGGCTAAAGGCAGCAGCTGCTCTCCTACCAGCCATGTCCTCACCATCACTGGGCAACAACATCAATCCCCTTGGTTCTAAGTTTGAACATGAACTCCATGAGAAAAACCTTGAAGTGAAGATTGACACAGGAGGAAAAGTACCAATGAAGCACAAGTTGTTCCAGCTCCGGAAAGCACATGAGTGGCTAAAGGCAGCAGCTGCTCTCCTACCAGCCGTGTCATCAGCATCCCTGGGAGAACACATCAACATCCGTGGTTCTGAGTTTGAACATGAACTCCATCAGCAAAACCTTGAAGCGAAGATTGACACAGGAAGAAATGGACCAAAGAAGTACAAGTTGCTCAACCTAAAGAAAGCCACTCAGTTGCTAAATTCAGCAGATGATCTGGAACCAGCTATGCCTATTTCGACTTTTCTCGGTGATAATATCGACCACTCTGCTCCTCAATATAAAAATCAACTAGAACAACAAAATCTTGAAATGAAGATTCTGCGGGGAAAAAATGCAGCCATGAAGGACAAGTTGCTCCAGCTACAGAACAACATTCAATATCTGAATGCAGCACATGGCATCCTTCCAGCAAAGTCATCAGCATCACTGGATAAAAACATCAATCTCAATTCTTCTGGTCATAAACATGAAGTTGAAGAGAAAAACCTTGAAATGAAGATTCTGAGAGAAAGGCACACAGCAATGAAGCATAAGTTGCTCAAGCTATGTAATGCCAATCAATCTATAAATGTGCCAGCTGGCCTTGTACCAGCTATGCCTGCCTTGACTTCCCTGGGTGATAATATGGACCCCAATGCTTCTGAATATGAACATCAACTCGAACTGAAAGACATGGACCATCATACTTCTTCTACTTACCAGCACCTACAGAACAGAATGACCTGTTGGATTTAGTCCAAAGTATTTCCAACTAATCCTGACATCAATGCAGCATGTCATGCATAAGAATTTTTTCAGAACTCTTTTTGTAATTCTTTTTAAGAACAGAATGTCCCCCTTTCCAGTGGAAACATTCTACTTGTGATATGAAGCACCTACATTCACCTGGAAAATCTATAGTTGCTAAAAATGATTCATTGAGTCTTCAACGTACCCAGAGATCCACACCCTAAAAATTAGATATGAGTCCCAATTCCACAGTTCTTTCCTTTTTTCACCCACACAGAACTGCAGCTGGTGGCTCTGGGCATCTTCCTTAAACACTAGTACAATTGTTTTGCCCACATCTACTCTTCTGCTACTGTCACCTGACAACTGTGCTGAAGTTGTTCTTCATGACTTTCAAGAGTGAAATAGAGGATTCTTGAGTCAGCATGACAGCACTTTGAAGCAGTGTCTTTTAGGAGAAAGGCACATAATTGGTTTTGCAGTTTTACTTTGTTTAATAAAGATATTATTGATACTTTAAAAAGATTATTATTGTTGTTAATAATCAGTACCTTATTTGATCTAATCATAAGCTTCAGAGTTGGAAAGGGGCCCCAGATCATTTAATTTCCCTCCTAATACAGACTTTACTTCTTCAACACTCCTAGCTATTAGTTATGTGGCTATATAGCACCACTCCGAAAGCCAGGACTATAATTTTTAATTTTAAAACCAAAAATCCATTAGGCCCCATAATCTTAAGGTGAGACAATCTCAGACTTAGAGGACAACAGGGTACAAAGTACAAGTTTTCTTTCCTCAACCCAAATCATAAATACATAAGAAAATATGTGGCAAGCTGGAAAAGAAAAAAGGAAGTTGAAACTAAGCACTTGAGAAGAAAATTTCTTAAAGTGACATACAGGTAAACTAGGGAGGTAAATATTATAATACTTTAAACCCTTAATTAAGGGTTTAATTAATCAACCCAATCAACTCTTTCAGCTTAATTCAGAAACCAACTTCCAACCCTCATCACACTGAAACAGGAAATAGTGTGTAAACAAAAGTTACTTTATTTTCAAGGCCTTACAACTCATTCCACTGGAAAGGCTCTCTCCTCAACCCTTCCCCTCTGCTTTGCTTGCAGAAATTACATAGCTCAAACACAGCATAGCCAATCAGTAACCTTCTTTGAGAAGCTTTCTCGAGTCCCCATCCTCAAAGAGAGCTGGTATTTTCTGTTGACAGCTATGGCTCTTAGTTTATCCTCTATCAGACCAGTTAGTAGTGTGAATTTAAATGAGACAAAGACTGTCAAACTCATGGTTTGACTAAGGAATACAACAGAACCCTGGGTTTATTACAGTTTTATATATATAAAGGGAAAAGGAGAACATTATGATACTCTTCATGTTTAGTGAAGAGATCCTGTAAACATTTATACCTTTAAGAAAAGAGGTCATTATTTGAGCAAAAAGTTATTACATACATTTACCAATCAGAATGATAGACTTCTAGCAATTATAAGCTCCTTGACAGAGGATATATAGCAATGTACTCAAAGGTCCAGGTGTCTTAAAAGACTTTTCTGTTAAATAGAAGAAAGATAGGATAAGATTACAGTTTTTACACGCCTTCACATTGGACAAGAGGGTGAAATTGATATTTTGCCGAATGTCCGAAGTTCTGTACTTTATCAGAGCTGGCTGTACCATATGGGATAATGTCTGCTCTTCAGCAGCTCTAAGGAAATGGGATTATTTTCTACTCTTTCTGAGATTCTTATTAGGAGATGTGTTCTCAATGCTATTTCATTAGTTAGAGTGTAGACCAGGCTTGAGAATCTTAAAACTTGAGGTATGGCAAAGTGACAGGATAGATGTCTAACAAATGAAATATTAGGGATATAATGTTTTGCTCCCATATCAGAGTCTATTCTGTTACAACTTACTATGGTCCTCAACTTAAATAACTTAAAGATCGGTCCTTAATATTGTCTAAACTTGTATCTTCCATCCCTAGCATAAAGAGTTTGCTTGAGTATTTGAATGTTTTGAGAGGCATAACCAAAATATATCCTTTTTTGTCATCTGGTAAAGTACAAACTTCTAAATACCCATTAGTCAAGTCTTCAGTGCAATATGCAATTCACAAAAAGCAGTTCAAAGACTGATGCAAAGTGAGTATATAGTGCATTTCTTGGCATGAGCTCATATTTACAATGAACCTCAGGAAAAAGAGCTCAAGAGACTTCCTCTTAATCCTGTATTTTCATGGGTTGGAAATATAGCTGAGCAGGTTTCATTATGTTGACTCTCCTAGTTAAGGAGTACATTCAAGTCCAAATAATAGCCCCAAAATAGAGGTGTTTATGCTAAGCCCCGCATCACCACATGGAGACTTAACTACACTTTCACCTCTCCCATAAATGAAATCAAACCAGCCAATCAGCATTCGTTAGGTAATTTGCCTGATAAGCCTCTGCTATCCCCTATGGGGGGGAAAGGAACCTGACAACAATCAACCTGCTTTTGTTCCTAGTATAACTGCCTTGTTCTTGATCCTTTCTAACTATAAAAGTGCTTCATTCTATTTTTTTTCCTTTTTATTGAATGATTGGGGTGACCCTGGTTAAAAAAATGCTTCAATTTGTGTAGCTCCTCAGTTACTTTCTATCTGCTGGATTGGGTGCTGCCCCGTTCATAAACTTCTGAATAAAGACTAAAAGATCTTGAAAATGAATTCAGTTGAATTTTTAATGACTAAAAAGTAGCCAGTATATATATTCAGATTTTTTTTGTTACTCTTCCAGTGCTCCCTTTGACACCCACATATACTTCACTGAGTTCAGGGGACTTGATTGAGTCGAGAGTCTCCCCCCAACTTGGTCTTAACCACTTTGGTCTCCCCCCTGGGCATCCCAAACCTCAGATCTTTCTTTTAATTCATTAGAAAACTTCCTGATTTTTCCAGTTCTCCCAGGGTTCTGCCAGCTGACTAGTTAATGGGGTAAATTGAGCTAATGCTATTTATCTGTGGTAACATTTGCACTTGCACTGAGGTCCATTCAATGATCAATTTGGGACAAATCAGAATGAGTGGTAACATTTTATATCGGGGTGGGAAGGAACTGTCCTGGGATCCCTAAAATCTCAGCCTCTTACCCAAGTCTTCAGTTTTAATTTGCCTGAACCTTTCATCAACTAAAGCCTGAAAAAATCCTTTCTGTTTCCGTAGAATTTCTTTTTGTGAGCACTAGTAGCAATGACGGAGTTTCTGTAATCTGTTCCCTTCAACCACAAATAGTAGCTCATACATAAACTTTCCAGTGTAAATACTCCAAAGTGAGCCTGTGAAGGGCCTGGTTAGCACAGATACTTAGAAACCAAAACCCAGTCAGTACTCAAACACCAACTCAAACTGAACTAATTTATAGGTGACAACCAATGCATGTTGGATGGGAGAGAAGGTGAATCCATTTGGAACTTTCCTGCTTCCATTTTAAGATCAACCTAGGAAAAATAATGAAACTTCAGTATTATGCACTTAATAGTACAAGAGTGGGGATGGTTTAGTTAACTTTGTTATCTCAGTCAATCACACATGAATAGCCCAGAAGCAGCCAGGGTTCTTTAACTGAGCCTTTAACCACATCTTTCAAACCACACAAAGTCTACAGGGAGCGAGGGGCTGGGGAGTGGCTCTTTCATTCTCTTCAGTGGTCCCTCAGGCCTTCAAGGGGCATGGCTCCTTGAGTCTCTCAAGGCACCCACTGCCTTTGTACCTTTTCTGTTTTCCCACCCCTCTGTGTCAGGGCCCCTCAATTCCTTTAACCCAGAGATTTTCAATCCATACTGTGCATTAAACTTTCCTAAGGAATTTTTCAGTTATACTAACATTTAGGCCCAAATCCCAGAGGGTTTCATTAGTCTGGTTTGGGGTGAGGCCTTAGGCATTTCTTTGTTCTGTTAAATTCCCCCAGGGAAGTGCAAAGTCTGGGTTAAGAAGCACTGTCCTCCTCTGTTCTTGTCACTCAGGGTCCCACTTCTTTATCTAGTCAGTCTTGCCAGTGTCTCAGATCCATTGGGTTCCACTCTGGAAGTTAGAGTCATTGGAAATTTAGACTGAAATAGTATCAGAAACGATCAATTTTTTCATTTTGACAAGACAGATTAGAAAGAACACCTGTTAACATTTCTTCTGTTCATTACTATGCTGAAAGAGCCACTGTCTCTTCCACTACTTTGGTATTTTTATTACCCTTGCCTTGTAATGGAGTAATCACACTACACACAGGTAATAGCCTTTGAATTTGATCCTGTACTAACTTGAAAAGTACATTTCTGGGCCAAAAAAAAATGTGCCTCCATTTAGCCCTTTGTAATTGCCCCAAGGATTTTGGAAAGGTAACATTAACATTCTATTCATCAACATTAAAAAAATTTATTGTTGTTCAAGTAGAGTTGTCTTCATTTTCCTTCCACCATTTTCTCCCGCTTCACCTACCCCCAAATCCAACCCTCAATCCTATCCCACTTTGGCCTTGTTCATGAGTCCTTTATACATGTGCCTTGACAACCCTTCCCCTTCTTCCCCTCGTTATCTCCACTGCCCCCCACCCTGTGGATACTGTCAGTTTGTTCTTCATTTCAATGCCTCTGGTTATATTTTATTTGCTTGTTTTGTTGACTAGGTTCAACTTATAGATGAGATTGTATGGTATTTGTCTTTCACTGCCTAACATACTACACTTAGCATAATGTTCTATAGTTCCATCCATGCTGTTGCAAAGACTAGGAACTCCCTTCTTTGTTCTGGTGTGTAGTTTTCCACTGGGTAAATGTATCACAGTGTTTTGATGCACTCATTTACTGATGGGCACCTAAGTTGCTTCCATCTCTTGACTATTGTAAATTGTACTGCTATGAACATTGGGGTGAGTTGGTTCTTTTGAATTGGTGTTTCAGGGTTCTTAGTATATAATCATAGCAGTGGAATTTTGGGGTCAAAGGCAGGTCCATTTAAGTTTTCTGAGGAAATTCCATACTATTTTCTCCAGTGGCTGCACCAGTCTGCATTCCCCTCAACAGTGCACTACATCCTCTCCAACACTAGCTGTTTGTTGTTGATTTGCTTATGATGGCCATTCTGACCACTGAGGTGGTATCTCATTGTGGGTTTTAATTTGCATTTCTCTCTTGGGTAGTGATGCTGAGCATCTTTTTTATGTCTCTGGGCCCTCCATATTTCCTCCTTGGAGAAGTATCTCTTCAGGTCTCTTGCCCGTTTTTCAATTGGTTTGTCTTTCTGGAGTGGAGTCATGTGAGTTCTTTATATATTTTGGAGATCAAACCCTTGTCCGAGGTATCACTGGCAAATGTTTTCCATGTAGTTGTTACCTTTTCATTTTAATGCTGTTTTCTTGAGCTGTGAAGAAGCTTTTAATTTTGATGAGATCCGATTTGTTTATTTCCTTTTATGTCCCTTGCTCAAAAGGACATATCAATGAATATACTGCTGCATGGAATGTCTGAGATTTCTTGCCTATGTTTTCCTTTAGGATTTTTACTGTGTCACGGCTTATATTTAAGTCTTTTTATCCACCTTAAATTGATTTTTGTGTATGGTGTAAGTTGGTGATTGAGGTTCATTTTTTTGCATGTAGCTGTCCAGATCTCCCAACACCATTTGTTGAAGAGGCTGTTTTTATTCCATTTTCTGTTTCTGCCCTCTTTGTCAAATATTAATTAAAAGAGACTTGGTTTATTTCTGAGCTCTCTATTCTGTTCTATTGTCTATGTGTCTGTTCTTATGCCAATTTTGATGAATGTGGCCTTGTAATACAGTTTGATATTGTGTATTGTGATCCCTCCTACTTTGTTCTTCTTTCTCAAAATTGCTGCAGCTATTCAGGATTGTTTTCGGTTCCATTTAAATTTTTGAAATGTTTGTTCTACATCTGTGAAATATGTTAGTAGTACATTAATAGGCATTGTGTTGAATCTCTAAATTGCTTTGGGTAGTATGGACATTTTGATGACAATTATTTTTTCCAAACCATGAACATGGTACATGCTTCCATTTGTTTGTATCTTCCTTAATTTCTTTCTTTAGTGTTGTGTAGTTTTCTGAATACGGGTCTTTTACATCCTTGGTTAGGTGTATTCGTAGGTGCTTTATTTTTCTTGTTGCTACATCTAATGGGATTTTTTTTCGTGATTTTTGTTTCTTTCATTGTTGGTGTACACGAATGCCTTTGATTTTTTAATATTGACTTTGTATCCCACTCTTTTGCCAAATTCACTTTAGGTCCAGTGGCTTTTTGGTGGAGTCTATAGGATTTTCTATGTACACAATCATGTCTGCAAACAATGACAGTTTGCTTCCTCCTTTCCAATTTGGATGCCTTTTATTTCCTTTTCTTGTATGATTGTTGTGGCTAGGACTTCCAATACCATGTTGAATAGGAGTGTTGAGTGGACATCCTTGTGTTCTTCCTGATCTTAGTGGAAAAGCTTTTAGTTTTTTCCATTGAGTATGAGGTTGGCTGTACATCTCTCATATATGGCCTTTATTATGTTGAGGAATGCTCCCTCTATTACTACTTTGCTGTTTTTATTCATAAATGGATGCTGTACCTTATCAAATGCTTTTTCTGAATCTATTGATATGATCATGCAATTTTTGACTTTCCTTTTCTTTATGTGATGCATTACATTTATTGAGAATATTTTACCATTCTTGCATCCTGGAATGAATCCCACTTGATCATGGTGTATGATCTTTTTTAATGTACTGTTGGATGTGGTTTGCCAATATTTTGTGTAGGATTTGAGCATTTATGTTCATCAGCAATATTGGCCTGTAGTTTTTATTTTCTTTGTTGTGTCTTTGTCTAGTTTTGGGATTAGGATGATGATGACTTCATAAACAGTTTGGAAGTCTTCCATCTTCTTGGATTTTTTGGAATAGTCTGTGAAGGATAGGGGTTAGCTCTTCCTTAACTGCTTTGTAGAATTCTCCTGTGAAACCGTCTGGTCCAGGACTTTTGTGTGCTTTGGGAGTTTTTTGATTACTTTACTGCTTCAATTTTGTCAGCTGTTATTGATCTATTCAGCCTTCCCACTTCTTCTTCATTGTTTTAAAAGGTTATATATTTCTAGAATTTGTCCATTTTACCTAGGCTTTCAAATTTCATGTTATATAGTTCTTCATAGCAATTTCTTACAATACTTTGTATTTTTGTGGTATCAGTTGTAATTTTTCCTTTTTCATTTCTGATTGTGTTTATTTGGGTCCTCTCTCTTTTTCTCTTGATGAGTCTGGTTAAAGGTTTGTAATTCTTGTTTATCTTTACGAAGAACCAGCTCATGGATTCACTGATCTCTGGTACCATTTGTTTAGACTCTATTTTCTTTATTTTTACCACAAACTTTATTATTTTTTTACCTTTTACTCACTTTAGGCTTTATTTGTTGTTCTTTTTCAAGTTCCTTTAAGTGTAAAGTTAGATTGTTTATTTGAGCTTTTCCTTGTGTGTGTTTGTTTTGAGATAGGCCTGTAATGCTATGAATTTCCTTCTTAGGATTGCTTTCCCTGTGATGCACAGATTTTGGATTGTTGTGTCCTCATTTTAATTCATTTCAAGCTATCTATTTGTCTTGACATTATTGTTAACCCATTCATTGTTTAATAATATGTTATTTGACTTCCATATCTTTGCATGTCTTTCAGTGTTCTTCTTGCAATTGATTTCTAGTTTCATGGCACTGTGATCAGAGAAGATGCTTGATATACTTTCAATCTTCTCATATTTATTGAGACTTTTTTTGTGTGTTCTAACATGCGGTCTATCCTAAAAAACATCAAATGTGCACTTGAAAAGTATGTATTTTTGTGCTTTGGGGTGAAATGCTCTGAAGATATCAATGAAATCAATTTGATCTAGTGTGTCATTTAAGGCTGCTGTCTCCTTATTCATTTTCTGCCTGGGAGATCTATCCTTTGAAGTCAGTGGGGTGTTAAAATCCCCAACTGTGACTGTACTTTTGTCAGTCCCTCCCTGTAAGTCCATCAAGATTTGCTTTACATATTTAGGTGCTCCTATGTTGGGTATGGAATGTTTACTAGTGTCATATTCTCTTTTCGGATTGTTTCCTTTATCATTATACCATGTCCTTCTTTGTCTCCTACTGTGGCCTTGGTTTTAAAATCTACTTTGTCAGCATCTTTTCATGTGTCTCTGGGCCCTCTATATATCCTCCTTGGAGAAGTGTCTGTTCAAGTCTTTTGCTTATTATTTAATTGGGTTTTCTGTCTTCCTGGAGCGGCATCGTATGAGTTCTTTATATATTTTGAAGATCAAGCCCTTGTCCCAGGTGTCATTGGCAAATATGTTTTCCCATATGGTTGGCTGTCTTTTCATTTTAATGCTGTTTTCTTCAACCAGGCAGAAGCTTTTTAATTTGATGAGGCCCTATTTATTCTTTTCTTGATGTCCCTTGCTTTAGGGGACATATCCATGAAGCCCTTGCTGTGTGGAATGTCTGAGATTTTCCTGCCAATGTTTTCCTCTAGGACTTTTATGGTGTCATTACTTATACTTAAATCTTTTATCCACCTTTAATTTATTTTGGTGCATGGCGTAAGGGTGGAAATAAGCCAGGTAGTGAGGGACAAATACTATATGATCTCATCTTTAACTGGAACATAATCAACAAAAGAAAAAAGTATACAAAATATAAATAGAGTCACTTAAATTAAGAACAATGTAACAACAGCCAGAGGGGAGGGTGGAGGAGAAGGGTTTTCAGTAACTACTATAAAAGACACCTGGACAAAGCCAAGGGCCAGGGTGGAAGCAAGGGAGGGATGTGGGTTTGAAGGGGTAGGGAGAAAATAGCGGTAACTGTAATCGAACAACAATAAAATAACTTATTATTTTTTTAAATCTATATTGTCAGAATAAATACTGCTACTTTGCTTTGTTTTTTTCATTTGCATGAAGTTATTTTCCACCCCTTTACTATTAGTACTGTATGTATCTTTTGATCTGCAGTGGGTCTCTTGGAAGGAAGTATATAAATGGATTTTATTTTCTTATCTATTCAGCTACCCTATCTTCTGGTTGTAGCATTTAAGCCATTTACATTTAAGGTTATTATTGATAGATATGTTTACTACCATTTAATTGTTAGACTATATTCCTGGTTTTTTAATTCTTCTCCTTCTCCTTCCCCTTCCCTTTCTCCTTCTCCTCTTTCTCCTTTTCCAAGCAAGCCCTTTGACAATTTTTTAGTAATGGTTTGATTTTAGGAAACTCCTTCAGCTCTTTCTTGTCTGGGAAGCTCCTTACTTCTCCTTTAATTTTAAATAATAGCATTGCTGGATAAATTATCCTTTGTTCTAGGTCCTTGCTTTTCATTGCCTTGAATATTTCAAGCCACTCTCTTCTAGCCTGAAATGTTTCTGTTGAGAAATCAGATGACAGTCTAATTGGTGCTCCTTTGCAGGTAACCACCTGCTTTTCTCTTGCAGCTTTTAGGATTATCTACTTGTCTTTAAGCCTGACATTTTAATACGATGTTTCTTCATGTAGGCCTCCTTGGATCTATCTAGTTTGGGACTCTCTGAGGTTCCTGGAATTGTTCTATTTCTTCCTTTCCTGATTAGGGGTGTTTTGGCCATTTTTTTTCAAATAGGTTTTTGATATTTTGCTCTCTCTTCTCCTGCTGGTGTTTCCATGTTGTGTATGTTGTCATGCTTCATGGTGTCCCAAAGGTTTCTTAAGTTCTCATTTTTTTAAATTCCTTTTTCTTTTTACTACTCTGCTTGCCTATTTTTTTCTTTCTTGTCTTGCAAATCACTGATTCAGTCCTCTGCTTCATCTAAGCTACTGTTTATTCTTTTCAGTGATTTATTTATTTTAGATATTGTGTTCTTTTTTCTGACTGATCATTTTTCATGGTTTCTATGTCTTTTTCCATGCTGTTGAGTATCCTTATGATCATTGCTCTAAACTCTCTATCTGATGAATCATTTACCTCCATTCCATTTAGTTCTTCTACTGGAGAATTATCTTATTCTTTCTTCTGGGGTCTGTTTCCTTGTCTTCCCATTTTGGCTGCCTATTTGTATTTGTTTCGAGGTATTAGGTAGATTTGCAAACACTCTGGCACAGGCGTATGTCAAGCCCTGCCTGTGACTGGCTGTGGGAAATCTGTTGGGAGTTATTAGTGACCCACAGAATGTGTTTCTTTCTGCTGAGCTTGTTTATGTGCAGGAAAAAACAGGCTGCACACCAAGGCTGGCTCTAGCAGGCATCGGGTCCATGGGAAAGTCAGCTAAACTCTCAGAGGTCCCAGAGTTCTACATCTGCTTCAGGACTTTCTGTTAGGCTTATACAGTGAAAGTCATCCATCTGTACTCCTCAGCAACAGGACACAAGCACCACAGGGTAGGGCAGAGTAATTCCTATGGGTAGAACTATTGCTTCCCCCCAAGCTGCTGCCACCTGGAGTGGAATGCTCTCTCCTAGAAACGTGGCTCCTGCAGTATGGGGAGTGACTCAGTACAGGAATCCTGGCAGCTGGCCATTCAGTTCTCTTCCCAGAGCAACCAGCCCCAGACTTTCCTTGAGTGTCTCTAGTCTACCCTGCCCTCATTCTGCTGGTTCCCAGGGTAAGTGGCTAAACATGTAATTTTGGGAATTGGCCCTTTAAGAGGCTCTCTGCATCTCCAGTTGTCACTCCCTAATAGACAGAAACCCAGCTGCTTGCCACAGACATATACTATTTGGGTTCACTTCCCTGTTCTGGTGCTGCAGGCTGGGGAGCCCAGCATGCGGTTAGGTCCCACACTTCTCAGGGGGAACTGCCTGTCTGCTTAAATATCCCTCTGGAACTTCATCTGCCACCTATGGGAGCCCAGCCAATCCTCTCATGCCTCTTCCTCCTCATTCCCCACCACTCACATTGTGGTGAAGTGGCTTCTTCCATCTGTCTATAGTTGTAAGGCTTCTCTAGCTAGTGTTCAGCTGGTTGTTCAGGATTTTTCCACGTTCCAGTTGTAATTCCAGTTTGGTCTTGGGTGGTGGTTAGTGTAGCTTTCACTTACTCCTCCACCATCTTGTGTGTGGCTTTTTAAATTTCTTAGTATATAAAGGTGCTTTTTAATGCCATATTTACCCCCCCAAATCACTCTATCTATCTTTCCCCCTTGCCCCAGGCTTTAGGCTCTTATTATAGGGCTTAAATGTATAGTCTTTTGCCCAAGGCAGCTATAAGTTTTTCATTTGCCTTTCAGTGCTTTCTAGCAATACTCACTGCTTCTCAGCTGACCTGACTTTCAAGATAAGCAAATGAGAGACAATCATCCTGTGTCAGTCTGTAGGCAGCCCTCCAGAGAGGTGAGAATAAAACAGAGCAGTTACAAACAAGGCCTACTCTGCTCCCACTCCAACCAGGGGCTAGGGTACATCCTTGGGAAAATGGGCTACCATCTTCACGACCACCACTGTGCCAGGGAGGGAAGGAGACAGGACAAGTAAAAATACCATAAAACATTCCTACAATTTTCAGTTGTTATTTTCTATTTTATTGTCCACATGTTTGTTGTAAACTTTTTCTAATTTCCAGAGTTCTGAGAAATTGGTTCTGAAAGTTTATGCCTATTTCTCAGTAACTCTATCAAGGGGAGTTTGGAGCTGCCTATGCCACCATTTTTTCTATGTTTTTGTGAAGAAATTTTTCTTTAGACTTTACTTGTGTATTATGTGCATCAGAGGAGGGAAATACCACCTATGTACTTTTTTTTGAAAGGTATTTTTAACCTACTGTTCAGTAGTTTAACTTCCAGCAAAAAAATTCAACTTACTAACACCCATATGTTGATAAGTACAGCATCATCTGTCTTCTCAAGGAGCAGAGACTGTATACATTGGGGTAGTACAGGTCTGGGTGACATGGAGCTTATGACCAAAATATACCCCTTTACTTGGGAATTGACAAATTTCTGGGATGGTTATTTGGATATATGCGGTTAAGCCTTAATGATTCACTGATAAGATTTCTAGCTGAAAAACTCAATGCTAAAGTTGGTGTAATTATGTGATTAAGATTCACAAAGTATGTAACATTAAAAATTTTCAATAAAAGCTGAACAGGTTTTCAAATTATCATTTATTTTTAAAATTCAAAGTTAAAAATTTTCACAGAAATGTTATATAGTCTGTTTTTAGCTTGCATTGAATACAAGTCTATATAGATATATTTTATGCATATATTTTATTTTATGAAGCCAAGATAATAATTGTTTAATTTGTTAAAGCCATCACCAACTTGGTGAAAACAAAGTTTTGTGCTTAGGTGATTCATAAAACAAGTAGACTGTGGTAATTTCAATTAATTAACTTCTACTAAAATTATTTTATAAAGGCTTTTGTTAAAAGCTTAATAAAGCAATTTTTCATATTCCAGGATATATGGGCAAAAGCTCTTTATCAACAAATTGAATTACGGAATTCACATAACTGACTTATAATCACATAAGTGATTAAAATTTCACAAACTTAAATACAATTACACTGAAATTATTTGTTTTTAAATTAGAATCTATAGTGAATGACAGCAGGCATTTATGTTGCCTGTGTGGGCATTAAACAGGACACAGTAAACACAAGTAAAGTATATTTTTCTCTCAATGCAGAGATAATTTTGTGTCAATATCTTTAGTCCCCTGAAGGACTGATTATAGTTTCACACTCTTCCAGAAACATAATTTTAATCAAGCAGTCTAGAAGTTTCTGGTGAAGCACCAGTAAGGCAATCTGTCATAAGGGATCTGTTAACTGCCTCCCCACCACCATGGAAAGAAGAGGCAGTCTGCATGAAAAAACAAAAACAAAAACAAAAAAATAAAAACCTTTCATTTTTCTTCCCCCCAAAAAAAGATGTCAGAGACCCCGAATAATCATCTCATTTCTTTTGTTAATTGCTCCCTTGTCCTACCCTTCTTCCTATAAGAACCTTCCATTTCGTACAACCTCTTGAAGAATGCTTCTATATCATTCCACAATTTAAAAAAATATTTTATTTACTTATTTTAGACAAAGGGAAAGGGAGGGAGAAAGAGAGGAAGGGAAACATCACTGTGTGATTGCGTCTCATGCACCGCCTATTGGGGACCTGGCCTGCAACCCAGGTATGTGCCCCAACTGGGAAACAAACTGGTGACACTTTGATTCCCAGGCTGGCACTCAATCCACTGAGCCACACCGGCCACGGCAATTTTTATTGCAGATAAGAATTTACATTCAGTTTAGATAATAGGTTATATATTCTTATGTCTACATTGTGTTACCCATAGAGGCAACTGTACTTGTCCCACTTGTGTGAAATTGTTTGGTCTGTTAATAGGCTTGAATTATGGTAAGTTGGTGCTTCAGCACTCTGCAAGAAAGTTGGTAGTTTAGTTAAGGTAAATATAGGTTTTGCTATGATTTCAAATCTTCTCTCTTAAGTGCACTGTACACATTATAATTAGAGTAGGGAAACCAACAGAGATAACAAATGACAGGAATAATTTTGCTTGCTTTATACTTTTAGAATAAATCCATATCTTACACTTCCAAATAGTTCTCTACCAGAGGAAATTAGCATCTTCTCAATATTAACGTTACTTTATTATTTTTCTCCATTGTTATTATGAACATTATCAACTAATCAATGCAAAAAAAATCAAGTCAACAATTATTGAGTATCATTTATATGCAATATACTTTCCAGGTCAATAGGGCAAGATAAGCTTTTGGGGATATAGAAAAGAGAGACTCAGCTTTATACAAACTTAAATTCTTATCAATGAGCAGGTAAGATCAATGAGCAACTTAATTAACTTAAGGAAGACACATTTGTACCTAGGAGCAATTTTCTTTGTTAATGATTTGCTCTTGCTTCAAGCCAAAGCATGAAGAATTGACAGAGTTCAACTCACTTTGTAGGAGATGCAATACAGCAACAAGATACTATTGGTGTCTATTTATCTACAATGTCACCAATACTACTGATCAACTGGGTTGGCCAAAAAGTTTGTTTGTTTTCCCATAAGATGGCTCCAGTAGTGCTCAGTTGTTTTTAAAACTATTTTGTTCAAAATAATTTTGTTACATTGCACTGTGACAGTTGTCATATCAGTGTACATAAAAAAAAACTCAACAAAATTGGTGCATTTTTGTGCATCCATTTTAATATTGAAGATAGAAGAAAATACTCAACATTCCAGCATATTACGCTTTATTATGTCAAGAAAAATAAAAACAGAACTGAAATGCAAAAAAAAAAAAAAAGATTTATGCAGTGTGTGAGGAAGGTTCTGTGGCTGACCAAACAGGTCAACAGTAGTTTGCAAAGTTTCATCCTGTAGATTTCTCTCTAGGCTATGCTCTATGGTCAGGTAGAACAGTTGAAGTTGATAGTGATCATGTAGAGACATTAATTGACCTCTGGCTGCCTCAGTGGATTCAATGTCAGCCAGTGAACTAAAGAGTCTCAGGTTCAAATCCCAGTCAGTGCACATGCTCGGGCTGCAGGCCAGGTCCCCAGCAGGGGGCGCACCAGAGACAACTACACATTGATGTTTCTCTCTCCCTCTCTTCCCCTCTCTCTAAAAACAAATAAATAAAATATTTTTAAAGAAATATAACCATCAAAGTTTTTTTTCCAAGTAGAGATATTAATAGAGAATAATCAATGTTATACCATGTGAGAAATACACATACACAAAATATCCAAATTAATAAAGTTACTGTTAAAAATGAAAAATGAGTCTTTTGTTTTATGGAAAAAAACATAGACTTTGTGGCTAATCCAATATCATACTTCTGAAAGATGTGCGCAGCAGGGAATTTGTGTGCTGAAAGAAACATGAAGGAAATGTGTGAAGTCTTCATTTATGTCTTAAAGTCCTCACTGAAGTCTTCCAGGTGCCTATTTGTTGATGTAACTCGTATGTCATTTGATCTAAAATCGAACATCATTGCATCTGATTGAAGATCTTTATTTTAGAGATGTAACTCCAAAATCCCCAGTTGGTACAAGGTAGTGTGCATAATGTGGGGGACGGAGAAAATGTGTTACACTGGGTAACACACAGTGTGTTACACACGGTGTTACATTCTGGGTTAGAACCCAGAATTTGGGGTTCTAACTCCTTTTCCTGCATTCCTCCCCTATATCACACTGCCTCAAATGCCTGAAGTTATGAAAAGACATTTTCCAGAAAGACCTGGAAGTCTCACAAACTCAAGGCGGTTCCACCTAGCATGCATGTAAAACCCACCCACACACATATGCACACTCATACATATCCACATGCAAATACACAGGAACTATTTCTTGGCTCATTAGTTAGTACAACACTGAGACTTGAACAATAAAAATGCCAGAAAAACAATAATCAAAGTACATGTTTGCAAGATATCAAAAAATGTTAGTGTTCATTGAGAGAAGAGATCCAAATGGGCTAGAGAGAATATTTGGGGCAACTAGTCAGTTTCTTCTCGAAGGTAAATTTCAACACAGTACCTGGCTGAGAGACTGATATTGTTGTGGGAAATTCTGTTCGTGTATGTGGTATTCAGTTTGAATTCATTAAAAAGGACTTTCCCTGAAGTAATTTTTTTCTATCACGTTTAGACCCTGGGGGCGGGGGGTAACTGTGTGAGGTGAAAAGGGAAAGGGGCTGGCTACTGTAACAGTGTCTATAGAAAGTTAACTCATTGCCATTATCAGCTTCCTAGAATCATTTGCAGTCAGCTGCTCTCAAGGGGAGTTTTTCACTTAAAAATAAGAAATGTGCATCTGGACATGAGATTTCTGACAGCATTCATAGGTGTCCTTGTAATACTTCAGAAAAGGAAAATATCTCATTGTAAAAATGCTCCTATCATGTATGTGTTTATTTACAGTTTATCAAGTTTTCCTCTGCCTCCAAATTGTGTTTTCAGGGAATCTTTTAATCCATACCTTTTATTGGTCAGTTAAAAAATGGTAATATACTAAGTTATACTGTAAAGAAATAACTATCCACAGATATATCCCATTTACCAAATGACTAAATATATACCTCAGTTCCTCTTGTCATTCTCTAGAGAAGCATTTATTCCAACTGTGGGAAATATACTTTTAAAAATATTAACTATTTTATTAAACTTTTTTTCTCTTAAAAAATTATTGTTCAAGTACAGTTTTCTGTCTTTTACTCCCATCCCAGCCCCCCCCAGTGCTCCCCACCTCTCTCCCATTTCCACCCCCTTTAGTTGTTGCCCATGTGTCCTTTATACTTGTTCCTGTAAATCCTTCCCCTTTTCCCCTGAAATTTCCTCCCCTCTCCCCTCTGGTCACTGTCCCCCTGTTCTCTATTTCAGTGTCTTTGGTCATATTTTGCTTGCTTATTTGTTTTGTTGTTTAGCTTTCTGTTAAAGGTGAGATCATATGGTATTTGTCTTTCAACACCTGGCTTATTTCACTCAGCATAATGCTTTCCAGTTCCATCCATGCTGTTGCAAAGGGTAGGAGCTCCTTCTTTCTTTCTGCTGCACAGAATTCCATTGTGTAAATGTACCATAGTTGTTTGATCCATTCATTTACTGACAGGCACCTAGGTTGCTTCCAGCTCTTGGCTATTGTAAATTGTGCTGCTATGAACATTGGGGTGCACAGGTTCTTTTGGATAGGTATTTTTAGGTTCTTAGGATATAATCCCAGCAGTGAAATTGCTGGGTCAAAAGGCAGGTCCATTTTTAGTTTTCAGAGAAAATCCCATACTGTTTTCCACAGTGGTTGTACCAGTCTACAATCCCATCAACAATGGATTAGGGTCCCCTCTTATTTTATTGAACTATTTTAATGAAAACCATGTTGTAGTAGGTTTTTGATGCTCTCAGGAAATGAACACTAAGAATGTTACTAATACTATAATTTATTTCCTCTCCAATAATAATTACCATCTTAAATAGAGCAAGTGACTTATATAGCATAATTTCTGTGTAAACTATAATTCAAAAAAAAACATTCTGAGCTATTAATGTGGGCAGCAGCTGGACTCTCAAATCCTGCCATTTCTTTTCACACATTTGCCTTCCTATGTGGTTACATTTTATGTTCCTGCCAGAGAGCGAATAATTGCATAATATTAACTCTCTGGATCACTCTCAAAAATCAATGGTAGAAAAGTTAAAATAGTGAAAATTAGTTTAGTTGCTCATAATCACTTTTCAGTTATGCCTTATTTTCAGAGGCCTGAACTAAAGGTAAGCGCTTATAACAGAATTACTGATCTGAACTGAAAGCACTGTTACAATGCCTCACATACACTGAACACTCATTTAAAGATAATTGCTGTTAATATTAATATCATCATCCATGTCACAATTGTAATGTATATATGGATAGTGCTGTTTTTTTTATACCAAGCTCAGCTCCCACACAGCCTTCTGAACTCTGAGAATATAGACTAAATAACCTAACCCCACAATTCAATATTTTCTTCATCTTTTATTTCACTTGGTATCCACTCCCACCTCCTTCTAAAATATTCCTCAACTCAGCACCTGCATTCTAATTAAACTATTGACACAGAAATAATAACTTACAGCCTAATGCTCTGATTCAGTAAAATATGGCCCCACACTATGCCAATCTGAATATTCTCTTAAGTCTTTGATGTGCATGCTTTGCCTTAGTTTCCACGTTGCTAATCAACCTCATCATACATTTCAATTCCATAAAGAATTTGGAATTCTTATCCTCTACTAACAATTTATTGTTTCTTCTTACACATGTAAACTTGCCAGTCTCCTGTAGGTATTTGAAATAAAATCTTGAGAAATGCTCACCCCAGTGAAATTCAGAGAAGGAACGATGTTGAACCCCGTGTGTCAGCCTTTGACTCTGTGACTACACTGGGCAGACCTGCAGTTTCGGATGGTAATGCACAGCTTGGCCTCCATGGAGAAGTGTATTTTCAGATGACACATATATAATTATTTCTTTCACTATCATGATTGACTTGCAGGAAGTTTAGCTAGCTACCACATGCTACCCAATAATCTGACCCCTCTTCTCCTTTTCCACAAAAATAGATAATATTTAGTAAATGCTAAAAGTTTTTCTAGGAAATTCTTTTCTGAGAACTTTTGGACCTATTCCTGATGATTTTATTCCTTCTAAATTCATAATACAGCACATCTTTGGTTACTTAAAAATAATTTTTAAAAATCTAGTGTACATTCCCATATCCTTACTTAAAAAAAAAAGTAAGGCTCTGGCTGGGTAGCTCAGTTGGTTAGAGCATCATCTCGATGCACCAAGGTTGCAGGTTCAATCCCCAGTCAGGGTACATACAATAATCAACCAATGAATGGATAAGTAAGTGGAACAACAATATTTGTGTATCTCTCTCTTTCTCCTCTTCCTCTCTCTAAATCAATAAATAAGTGTTTAAAAATGAAGAGGCAAAGCTAGCTTTGATCAAATCTAGGAATAGCAGGACCCCCAGAGAAACTGCTTCCACTTAATGTTAGAGATAGAAACCATCCCCAATAACTCACCAACCACAGTTGATGGCTGTGTAATTTTTATGCATTAAAATTTACTTTTCAAAGAAAATCCCCCTAATAGTATGGGCTCTTCCCCTGCTCAATTCTGAAATGAATAGCAATTACTATGTTTTTCTTTCTTTTTTTTTTTTAACTTTTGTAATCGGTATAATAATTTCTAAGTCAATATCCCACATAACTTCTTGGATTCTAGGATGACACACAATGAAAAGTGCCTTTCACCAGATACAGACATCCCTTGGCACATGGAAAAGGAGTTGTGACCACATTAATAAGCGAGAGTGTAGGAATTTTAGCATTTTGTCTCCTCAAAAAGCCCTGTCCAAATGGCTGTCCATTTGCATTTTTCACTAGTCCCCTTTCACAAGCACTGAGCATGATATTCAGGGAAATCTACTCACGATCACAGACCCATCAAGCTCTACTGTCAGTAGCTGATCTACCTGCCCGAGGAGACTAGGGAATGGCCAGCGTAGGATGAGAGGTCACACAGACCATCTCTACTCAGTGTTCTTCCTGGTGTTATCATCTTGCCCATCTCCGCCATGTCAACACTTTCAATTCCGAGAATGTTTTCTATTTCTTTCTGAAAACTTTTTCTAGCCATTATCTTTATTATTTAGGATCTACTACCTGGTATCACAAAAAAATTCAAGGTGCATCAAGAAAATGAGTATGTAATTATTTCAAATCCATTAAGGCCACAGTAGGCTATCGGTTTTCCAGAAAACATCAATATTGCTGTGTACATGACAGGAACCTGAATATATGTTAGAACTGATACACATATCTGTTCTATTTTAAAATATATCTGTAATCTGACCATTTCAAACCCATAATTTTCCCACTCTAATGGAAATCTCCATCATCTTCTACCTTGGTACTGCAATAGGCTTCTAACTACTCTCCTTGTTTCTGTTCTTGTTCTCATCCATTTTATTATCTACATAGAAACTAGAATAAGTGTTTCTTATGAGAGTCAGATCATTTCACAGTTTTGTTCAAAATAGTCACATGGCTTCTGTCAGACTCAGAACAGAATCCCAACTTCTCACTGTGCATCTCTGTTTTCACTATGGATCCCCTATGATCTTAGTCTGACTTCCTTTCAAGTATATTTCATACTCTGTCCCCTTATCCTCTCTACTCTAAGCAACCTTACCCTCTAACTGTTCCACAAAAATCCTAAGAACTCCTTTATCTCAGGGCTTTTGTCTTCATCAGTTTATTCTTCCAGAACATGACACTCCCCCCCATTTCCCTGGTTTTGTGCTTCACTTTTTTCAAAGTTTTTGTTCAATTGTTTTAGTACCATTACTGCCTTCCCTGACCACTTCCTGAATACAAATGTAACCCTTTCCTTGCTTTTCCCCTTTCTATCACATTTTTTCTTTATTTGCTTATGTTTCTCCACTTAGAATGTAAGCTTATTAAGGACATAAATGCTACTTTGTTTACTTCTGTGTCTCCAAAAACTAAAGTCTGGCACATTTTAGGTATTAAAAATTAATTAATTATTTACATCCTTCATTAATTTCATTAAAAAAACCATAAGAAGTAGTCAAAACACAAGGATACGGTGCCTTACACAAAATGATAAAAAATGTTCCTTATTTATTAAACTTTCTTTTTCTTTTAGCATAATTGTCTTTGTCTATTTCTGGCCCCCTCTTACCAAAGCAGAGTGAATAGAAACTTTCAACAACTTTGAAGAAAGCAAACCAATGATAGAAGGAACTGAGTATGGAAGAGCACACGAGCTGTTTGTTTAAATGCAAAACCAATCAATTTTCCTCACCTCTTTTTCATACTGCTTAGTTAAGCATCCTTCTAACAGCCAAGTGTGTGTGTGCTCTGTGCATTTGTGTGTATGTGCCTTTCCATCTCTCTATCTACCTATTCACCAATCTATCTTTCATCCAGCTTTCTAAATATCTCTCATCATGTATTTACCTATATTCTGGAGATTCTCTGCTTGCAATTTAGAGTAATGGTATTTGAATAAAAGAATTTTGTTCACTATTAGTTTCTTTCAAAAAATGATTTCAAACACATGCACGCTCTTATGTCTATTCACATTAGATATTTTCTAAGGATTTATTCTTTAGCAAAAAAATGTAGTAAGTGATAAATGGATAGGAAGCTGAGTTGGAACATCTGTAACCTTTTATCTCTGTACACAATTTGTTTTGAATTGTCAGCCCCCAGCTGAAGCAAAATGTCTGAAGTTAATTTACTATCTGAAAACCAAATGATATTTGTTTTCTAGTTATTTCATGACACTTAGGATTCACCCCAAACAGAATTCATCTTTATTTTTCTTGCATAATTTAACACAATGTAAGTGGTTAGACATGTCTTTCTCTTGAGATAGTCTCGTCTATAGAGTCATGCAAATCTGGATTAAAATCTCTGGTTGGCTAGTTCTCCGGTTACTAGTTCTGTGGGCCGAATAGAACCTGCATCAGTGTATTTAATGGGGTTTAGGCATTTTAATAGATAATTAGTGTATAATAAAAATCTTTATAGTTATATTTGAAATAAGATTTAATATCATTTCCAGGTCCATTTTCACAGATTTTTGAAGAATCTTGTTATGAAAGAGTCTCCATGGCATATTATCATGCACTCAGCACATACTCTTCCCATATGTCGGCAACCTTTTACTGAAGCTTTTTACTCATACTCTGCATGGCTATATTCTCTGGCTAAGGGAACATGCTCAGGGGGGAGGTACTGGGAAATTCAGGCCTCTGGGAGCAGCCTGCAATCAGTGGCATATGGAGGCCAGATGATGAATAGTTCTGGTTCTATTTCAACTCGCATTGGCTGCAACAGGTCTGCAGCTCTGCTTTACAGTCATTCCTCTGGCCTCTAAGTGCATAATTTGGATGGGTACATTTAACAGCTGCATAACCCTACTAATGGTTGTATGATGTGATGAGAAAGAGCAATTTTGGAAGGAAAACAAAGTGGAAGTCCTACTACTGTCTCACATCTCAGCAAATCAGAAGCAACACAGTATTGTAGGTGGAATATAACCCTTATTATTTATTTGATGTGTTAAATATGTACTCACAGTTATTTTAATTTTTTAAAAAATTCATTTTATTTATTGATTTTAAAAGAGAAAGTACAATAGGAGAAAGAGGGAGATCAATTTGTTGTTCCACTTATTAATGCATTTATTGGTTGTTTCTTATATGTGTCCTGACTGGAGATAGAACCCACAACCTTGGCATATCAGTATGACACTCTAACAAACTGAGGTACCCAGCCAGGGCTTACACAATATTATTTGCTTTTATGTGGTGCACTTGCTTCACTCATATTTTTAGATTACTGTTTCATGAATTTCAAGTGCATTTTGAAGGCTCATTCTATGAAGGGGGATACAATGTTCAAAATGTACTTAAAAGCATTAAAATGCTCGAAAGAAGGCATGTGAACTTATATGTTCATTACCGTTGCTTGACATATGTACTAGCCAGACAAAATCATCATTAAAGAAGTAACCATTTCTCCAACATACTATGAAAAAATTATGCATGAGACTTAAGTGATCATATGAGTAACTACAAAATAACTCAAAAAATTAAAAGATTCTAACTGAGCAAATGCAATCCAGAGTAGAAAACAAAGATGGGAACATGGTAAGAATGAAAACAATTTTAATCTAAATTTTCTGCCAAATGCACATGGTTCCATGACAGCCTGAGAAGAACAAAGTATAGCATGACAATTAGTGATAGTTATTTTAAGTTTTCTGTAAGATTTTATTTTTCACTTAGCCCTCACTGACCATTTTCATGCAGAAAATATATGCATGCTTCAGTGGACTTCAATTTAAGAACAACTAAGATATCTTCACAATTCTTCACAAATCCCTAACAATCTCTTATTAAGACAAGCATCCATAAGAAAAATGGCTTTTCAATTTTTAGAAGCCTCACTTTGAGAGTTGTACCAGAAACCAAACTTTAAAATGAGCTAGGCTTTCAGTTAATGTCATTAAAAATACAGAGGAAATCAAAATAAAAAATAGCAATCACTACTGTGATGGATTTAAAATGAGCTTCCTGCAGCTTTCAGGTGTCTTTCTGATTGAAATAAATGTTTCTTACTAAATAATAAATATGATATTAAAAAATTAAGTTATAATGAAAGCAATGACTTACTAACTTTAAATATATGTAAGTGAATATTATTCATTTTAGATACTAAGAGGAACCAGTTTTGAAGTCTAAACAAAATAGTTTTGTTATGTAACTTTACAAATAATACTCGATCACTAATTATATATAATACATGGTGTAACATAAGTGGGTTTACAATTGTGAGTATGCAAAGCAGCTTTTTTAAAATTTTATTGATTATGCCATTACAGTTGTTCTATTCCCTCCTTCATGCCCCTCCACCCTGCACACCCCTCCCCCACCATTCCCCTCCCCTTTAGTTTATGACCACGTGTCTCAAGTTTTTTAGACTATATCTCCCCTACTATTCTTACCCTCCCCCTATTTTCTACCTACCGTCTATGCTACTTATTTTCTATACCTTCTATCCCCTTCTCCTCCCACTCCCCTGTTGCTAACCCTCCATGTGATCTTCATTTCTATGGTTCCTTTCCTGATCTAGCTGTCCTCTTAGTTTGCTTTGGTTTTAGGTGTGGTTGTTAGTAACTATGAGTTTGCTGTCCTTTCACTGTTCATATTTTTTATCTTCTTTTTCTTAGATAAGTCCCTTTACCATTTCATATAATAAGGGCTTGATCATGATGAACTCTTTGAACTTGACCTTATCTGAGAAGCAAGCACTTCATCTGCCCTTCCATTCTAAATGAAAGCTTTGCTGGATAGAGCAATCTTGGATGTAGGTCTTTGGATTTCATGACTTAGAATACTTCTTTCCATCCCCTTCTAGCCTGTAAGGTCTCTTTTGAGAAATCTGCTGACAGTCTGATGGGGACTCCTTTGTAGGTGACTGTCCCCTTATCTCTTGCTGCTTCTAGGATTCTCTCCTTCATTTTAATCTTGGTTAATGTAATGATGATGTGCCTTGGTGTGTTCTTTCTTGGGTCCAACTTCTCTGGGGCTCTCTGAGCTTCCTGGATTTCCTGGAAATCTATTTCTTTTGCCAGAATGGGGAAATTCTTCTTTATTATTTGTTCAAAAAAGCTTTCCATTCGTGGCTGTTCCTATTCCCCTTCTGGTACACCTATAATTTGGACATTGGAATGTTTAAAGATGTCCTGGAGGTTCCTCAGCCCCTCATTTTTTTGAATTCTTGTTTCTTCCTCCTTTTCTGTTTGGTCATTTTTTTCTTCCTTCTGGTCCACTCCCTTGATTTGAGTCCCAGTTTCCTTTCCATCACCATTTCTTTCCTGTGCATTTCCCTTCATTTCAATTAGTTTAGCCTTCATATGTCCTCTAATTTGTAACTAAAATCAGCCAGGTCTGTGAGCATCCTGATCACCAGTGTTTTGAACTATGCATCTGAAAGTTTGGCTATCTCTTGATCGCTTAGAATTATTGGCTCTGGGGCTTTGAGCTGTTCTTGAGCCATAATGTTTTGTTTTGTTCGCGTCTGTTATGTATGAGGGGCAGAGCCTTAGGTTATCACCAGGGTAGGGCCACTTAGGTCACTGGGTTGTGATGCTGTATGTGGGGGCAGGGTCAGAGAGGGACAACAGCGGCCCCCTCTGCTGCTTCCCGCTGCTGGGGCCTGTGCTGTCTGTCTCACTGCTCGCTCCTTCGCTGGTTTATCGGCACACGAATGTGTGACCGAGGTCAGCCTGCCACCTTGCACCCTCACTGGGTTTGCCTGTTGCAGCCCCACACCTGGAATCCACCAATCACCGACTGCAGACCTGGGTCCGTCTGGCCGAGTGTTCCTGCTCAACCCTGCTCTGCCAGCCGCTGGCTCCGCCCCTCTTACCAGTCTAGCTGAAGGGTTTCTTGTTGTTGGACTTTGGTATACTTCAATTTTCTGTGTTATGGCTGTGTTTTTGTTTTACTAAAACTTTGTTGTTTTTAAACTTGGTTGTGCGAGAAGGCACAATGTTTCCACCTATGCCTCCATCTTGGCAAAAGTCCAAAACAGTTTATTCTTATATTATTATTTATTAATTATTGTATTATTTTCCACATGAACCACTATAAAACTACTTTTGCTCCACCCAGTAGGTCTTCCAGAAAACATCAATATTAGCAAAAGGCTTTTAAAAAGATATCCCCTTATTAATTTAGAACTGCTTATATATGAATCTATAAAAGTAAAATAAGGGCAAAAACTATTTTGATTTAGTTATTTTTGCAAGGTTTATCTGTGTAAACATACGTAAACTACCCCAGATTTTTATACAATATATATAATGACATTAACACAATTACCTATTTTTAAAAATCAGTCCATTTTTGATGTTATAACCTTGATGTACCTCTTCTCCTCACAACTCTTCATTAAGACCAGAGCCTCTAGCACTACAATCACAAGAGTTGAATTTTGTTAGTGAATTAGTCCCTAAAAATTCCTGAATTGAAAGTGAAATTAGAAGTGGGATAGAAGAATAAATGTTTTCTTACATTATTCATTATCAGTTTTTTAATTAAAATACTGTTTTTGAAGCCCTAGCTGGTGTAGCTCAGTGGATTGAGCGCAGGCCTGCGAACCAGAGTATCACACGGTTTGATGCCCAGTCAGGGCACATGCCTGGGTTGCAGGCCAGTTCCCAGCAGGGGACACATGAGAGGCAACCATACATTGATATTTCTCTCCCTCTCTCCTTCCATTCCCCTCTAAAGTTAAATCAATAAAGTATATTTTTTAAAAAACCTGTTTTGATGTCTGTATCCAAGAATTAAGGGAAGTTGTTGTTTCTTGCCAAGGGTGATATAAACACCTACATGTAAAAATTCTCTCCATTTTAAGTTCTTTACCCTCCAGGTATTGTTAAACTTCATTGAACACTAATATGGAAATCATAAGGTATGGTTTCAAAATCACAGTTCACACAATTTAGATAAATTGGTATGTATAAGAATGGCATTTATTATTAACATAAATATTTTTAAAATAAAGGGATTTTATCTCTTATTTTTAATTCCGAGTCTACAAAGCCCTGAGAAATAAAATGTTACATGAACATAGTTAGTGATTCTGCATTGCTGAAAATGCTTCCCAACTCTGTCTTCAAAAAGCCAACTCATGAGCCTCCAGTGACAATATTATGTCTAACGATGGAGGTGTGGGCACAGAAGATGGTAGTAATGGTTTACAGTTGTGATAAATAAATAATAAGCCATTACTGTATAGTTTATTATTTTTAAGAGCACCTGAGTGGCATCAGAATGAAAACTCCATTTTAGAATATTGTCTTAATATAATGTCTATTCGCCTCAATGGATTTCAGCTTTTTAGTTGCTGTCACTATTGTAAATTCCAATAACAAGCAATGATTACTCAGGGAGATGTGTTTACCTCAGGACAATAAAAGCATTTTGTTCTGATTTCTAAATGTGCATTCCATCAAGAACTCATAAATATACTCACCAAAAATGCAACTTTTCTAATAGTTTTAGCAGATAAAATGAACCTGAGGTTCACAGATAGAATAAGAAAGAAGGTCCCATCATTTTTATCACCATTTTTCAGTAGGCTTCCTTGGCTCCTAGAATAAGTCTGGCTCCCCATAACCATAGAATAAAAACACAGATTTCCTGCAAAAACTCTACTCCCCAACCTTCACTCACACTCTCATCTGCAGCTCTTCTGGGCTGCATGCTTTCCTGAAAGTGCCAGGCTCTCTCACTCTGCATACTCTGCTCATGATGCCCCCGTCAGGAGAAAGTGTCTGTACTGGGGGCCATCAAAGCCTTCTGTTCCTTAGCCCTTAAATATAATAGCAGCCTGTATTTGCATGTATAATATTATGTCTGAGTCATTCACACATAGATTTGCCTTCCCTATTTCCAACTATAAACTCAGCAAGGAAAGAAATGTTATCTTGCTCGTCATTTTTCTTTCTCTTTTCTTTTGTTTCTTTTTTAACTTGGAAACACAAGTTTTATTGAGCACAAAAGACAAACAGGAAAAACCACTTCATAGACTAGTGCACTTTCCTCATGAGAGGAGGAAAATAGACCCAACTATCTCTAGTGATTGAGCTTATACTTGTTTGTAGTTTCTATAGAAAACTGCTGATATGAAGAAACAGAAAGTAAAAAAAAAAGGCTGAAATTAATTAAACCTTCCTAAGTATATTTTATGGCCTTGCATTTTCCCTTGTTATGGGTAAATGCTCAGTATGGGTGAATAGCTATTAATGAATCTGTGCAGGAATTTTCTGTGTCTGGACGCTCTTCATGATCTGGTGCATCTCTGGTCCACCAAGTCCCATGTTAGGCAGCACGTGGCAGGCTCCTTGACTTCACTGTGTTTGACTTCAGTTGATTGGTGCATTTCTTATGCCCCCCCCCCGCTATGTTAGCAGTGCCTTAAAATGAACTCAGTAATATCACTGATGTCTCTGTAAATTGTCTCCACCTCATGCAAAAAATAAGCTTGCACATAATATAATTCTCTTCATCTTTAACCTAAGATCTGGAGAGTCAATAATAAAGAGAACAGAGCTATCTGAGAGGTGGTAGGAACCTTCACATTCTGTGAAGGAAATTGAGGTTATTTCTCCTTCAGTGGAGTAAGGAACTAAAACATGGTTCATTGAGAAAGAGAAAGAAAGGCAGTCAATAATAGCTTCACAATTTGAAGGGTTCACAAAGTGACCACAGAAGAATTCAGTTCATGGAAATTCAGATAAAATTTTCTGCTTGGTTTTAACATAGAGCAAATGCACTCTATGAAGGCTAGCTTTGAGAAATGAGATGCTTAGTCCAGGGATTACCTGTTCAGGACAGAGCTAGAAAAGAATGCAAATAAAAGAGAGAGTGAACTCCAGAATATTTTAGAAGACAAAAATAAAATGGGAGGGTCCTGTGTGTTGTATGCCAGTCCAGTATATACATAAAATGTAAAATTTTCAGCTTTTATACATACATTTTCTTAACTGAATTTGATCATGAAACTCCATTATCAACCTTACAATATACATCCTTCACTTTAGGCATGTTTTTTAATATTTATTCTTTATTCAAGTTTTCGTTGTAAGTTTGTTGAAAATTTACTCATTCCAAATTGATATATTCCTGTGAGCACCTGGAATGGTGGAAATAGGCCAAATGTCAGGATAAGGTGCAGATAATAAATTAGGAGAATACATGTGACACATGCATTGGATGTGGAGAGTAGAGCTAAAAAGAACCTTAGAAGACTGAATTCTTTCCTTTACAGTTGAGGGAACTGAAGCCTACATGTAGAGTTTTAACCAGAGTCAGTATCCTCAGCGTCCAACATATGACTTCCACAGTTGGTAAATCTGCACATACTCATAATCTTTAAGTGTATGAATTTGTGGGCAGTATTTGTGAAATATATTATAACTGTTCTTTACTCATGGATGGTCTGGAAACTGAAAAGGAGAGAGAGTAATCCCAGAAGTGTGCCAAATGAGATTAGGAGAGAGATCAGCAATAAAGCAGGAGGGCCTAGCTTTAGGCATTGAGTTTGGCACAGTTAGTAAGATTTGTGTTGGGAGTTTTCAATGAACCACATGTATGCAAAATTTGGCAATAGAAAACTGCTTGAATGAGAAGCTGGGAAGAGAAACACATATTACAAAACAGGTTCAAATCACCAAGGGAGAAAGAGAAGACAACAAGAAAAACCTCACCTCCCAAAAAGAGTTTAACATATCTAACCAATTAGGCTGTCTTCTAAGAAACTTGGAATTGGAAATAAGTGATTTCCGTCTCAATATCTGTTTGTTTCTCTTGCACAGAGGAAATATAAACATGGAAACTTGGGGCAACCCTTTATGCTATTAGAAAAGTTTTAAAAAATGGGATGACAATCATGGAAATTGAAAACTTAGTGGGAGAAAATGATAAAGATGCACCATAAGCAGAATGAAGAGGAGCAGGAGGGGGAGGAAGACAAAAATCGAGGATGAGAAAGAGGGAGAAAGAAGTAATTGTGGTTTAGAAATTAGTACATATGAGAGAGAATATATACGCATAGCTGTTAAGAGTACAAGTGCAGAATTTAGAAAGAACTTGATTGAAATCTCAGACTTCAACACTCATTTTGAGATCTTAAATTAAATAATGTAAATGAGCACCAGTTATACTGTCCTAGCATTCTGAATAATAGGTATATTATAATGTAGGCCCATATTCCATGTACAACTTTTATTATATATCTGGTATGCAGTAAGTACTAAATAAATGTTAAAAACAAAACTAAATAAAAATGAAAGGGCAGAATCATGAGGAGTTAGATCATGTTAGATCAGTTTAATCAGCAAGAGGTGTGTATGTTGGGAACTGCCCTGCCTGGTTTCAGAAGCTGTAATCCCCCATGGCTAAGGCTGAGTAAAGGACCTTGGGACCATAAGCCACTTAGGAGACAAAGCTTATCTTCCTTGTAGGGGCACCGCCTCTTCCCCCTTTCTCTTTACCCTGTTTGGCCCTGGGTGGATGACCAGTTAGCCAGTGACTGGTAAGATTCCTTAAGGGAGGGACGACCTAAGACAGGCATGATCACCAGGGGGGCCTTCAGAGAAGGACTTGGGGGGCTATAGAAAAAGGGGGTGATGGACCCTTGCCCTTTTGATTTAACATAACCTGAGTCCTCATTATGTCTGTAAGAAGTCTCCTAATCTCTTGGCTGCCTTACTTCCCCTGCCTAACTTAAGCCTGAAACAATGCTGGAGGTGGGTGAAGCCCCATGCTGGAAAGGGCAGGTTCCCTAGATCATCAGGCCCAAGAAAGAATGCACAAAATCCTCTGGAACCTACTTTGCTAATACCCTCAATTTAAATGATAAGGGTCCAAGCAGGAAATGAGTTTGTTCCCCAAAGTTTTATGGCACTTTAACTATCTGACCCTGACTCACAATAAGCCCTCAGAGTTCTTAGAATATTATCTATTGTTTAATAATTCTGCCTGACAATGGTTGATGAGCTTTACATATACACCCTGTATTCCTGTGCAAATTGAACCCAATAAAAGCTGTCAAGGCAGGGGCCAAGGTGCTCTCCTTTTGAGAGGATAGCCAAAGCTCTCTGAAGCTTTTCTCTTCTCGAGAGAGAGGCCGCACCATCTCTTTTCCTCCACAGGACTCAGTAGTCTGTGTGAATGTCTTATCTCATCCATAATGCCACAGACCCCAGGAGCCAGGATCTGTGTCATGTGTATGTCAGGGGAGAGGGGTGATGGGTAGGAAAGTGGTCAAGAGCACTGAATATATTGACAGGAACTTTTTAAAGAGAGAGCTGGAGAAATAACAGAGCAAAATTTTAATTTATTCATGTTTTTTCTAAGAATAACATTGTATTCTATTTCTCTAAGTTAAATAGTAGTTAAACTATTCTTTAGTTTTTAAAAATATGACAATCCCCCTAGATTTGCTTAGCTTGACTTTCGATAGAATTATTCCACCGCTATTCTGTCTCTCTGTTTACAAGTCACCAAATATTCTGCTCATACTAAAATATTTAGTGATTTGGTCATTTTTTCTTTATTATTTAACTGAATAAGAGAGAGGCCTCAATTCAAATTTCATTTCCTACCTCCCCACTGAGTTAAATAGGAAAAAAATAATGATGGTTTAGCACCACTGTACATGAGCAGTATGATCAGATTAGACTTAATTGCCCGTATATGCTTATTGCTCCGTCTTTCATGGCCAACGGTATTTGAAAATTAAAACAGCAGAAAACCACAGTAAAAAAAATATAACACCTGGCCTGGATAAAATAACTGAAGCTGAGATTGTGGATATTGCACAATCAACTTTGGGACAGCTAAATTGTGTACACATGTGTGTACATATGGATCCATGTGCACACATACACACACCCGTTAATAAGTTTTCTAAGAGAAGTTACTTGGTTGTGAATGCTGGCAGCAGAAATCAGCCATTCAACTGCAAGAAAATTTCTACAGCTTGCAAATATAACCAAGATTGAAGGGTGCTCCTGTAGACTCAGTAACTTACTGGCAATTAATAAGTGTAGGGAGCTACTCCACTTTTGGATGACTCTTCCCATATTTTGAGAAACACAGATTTTTGTTTTGGGAGAAAGTATTCAAAGATGATCCTTCTATACATGATTTGCCTGGATCTCTTTTTCAGATGTGTGAGAGAATTAGTAGCAATATTCTAATTCATAAAGTACTGTATAAGAAAGCATACAGCTTTAAGCTATAAAATTATTTTGTTCTAAATATAACTCTTCTTTAATGGCTCATGGCATCTAGGAAGTAATATAGAGACCAAACTAGATCAATGTATTCGAGGAGTGAAGGAGTGTTCAGGATCTATTTTCCCCACAGCACGACAGCACAGTCCCCATATTATTGTGCTATCAGTCCCATGAGAAACAGATTATCATGTCATCTTTCATAGCTAAGCACAAAGAATGTGGCCTTTGAAATTATGACTTTGAGCAACTTGATGAAAATGTATTTTTTTTTCATTTACCAAGTAGGAATAATGAATATATGCCAGTTTATTGTAAAGAATGAAGTAAACTAATTTTAAAAGTCTCTTGAACTATATCTGGTACATAGTGGGTATTAATTAAGGTGGTTAAAACCAAAAAGAACAGAACACTCAGCGGTTGCCATAATTTTCATTGTTCATGATTATCTCTGTCATTATATGCATGATGACTTTCTATCCCAAAACCTGATACATACATATACATATATATATACATATACATATATATTTTTTTTCTAGATTATTTGATCCCAATGAAGGCAGAAGCAAAATTACAAAATCAGAGTGAAGATAAAAGAAGACTCAGGAATTGAAATGACAAAGGAAAAGGATCACCTGCTTCTGTCCCAATTCAAATCTGCTTCTATGAAATCCAGGACAGTTCTTCCAACAATGCCTTTGCTATGTTGTTGGTGCCATTTTAAGTGAAACAGATTCAGGCTTTGACATTCTTAAAAGAGGGTACATGACCACTGGCCCTACTCTCCCCCAACCACATGGTCTTGGATGAGCTACTTTGTTTCTCCAGGCTCCAGTTTCTGCAGGAGACTCAGTGCCTCTTAAAACACTTCAGGCTCTAGCCAATAAGAATTTAAAGGGATAGGGGAGGGAATTTCAGAGGAAAGGGGGAAGGATTTACAGGAACTAGTACAAAGGACACATGGACAACAATTAAGGGGGGTGGAAATGGGAGGGAGGTGGGGAGCACTTAGGGGGGGTGGGCTGGAATGGGAGTAAAAGACAGAAAACTGTACTTGAACAACAATTAAATACATTTTTTAAAAAAGGAAAAAAAAGAATTTAATTATTCCCCCCTTTTCCATGTTGTTATCATTTCCCCTTTTCAAGATCAGCACTATCTATTGAGAGCACATTGAAATACACATTCTGAATCTGATGGAACAGACATAAAATTCTAACCAGGAACAATACATTTCCAGCTAAAAAGTTTTCCCTGAAGTAATGCAATTCCAAATATTTATTTTCAGACCTTTAATTTTCACTCTCTGGAGAAAATAACTGTGTTCTCAATATATAAAAGAAAATATTTCTGTTAAGTAATTTCAAAATTCAGATAAAGTCATTGCTTGGTTCTTCAATTAACAGTAATCACCAGTCACCTATAAGGAATAATACCATCAACAGAGAAACATGAAGGTTACCTGGGAGAATTCATAAGCGATTGCAGACATTTTCAAAAACAGAGACACTAAATGCAGAATCCTACTAATGCAATCCCTACCTTTACTTTCCATTTAGAGAAATGCTCCCTGTTTTGGTTTTTTTTTTCCCCTTCCTGAATGAGTGAGACTGGAAAACTAACAGGCTTCCATGTCCCACTTCTGCTTCTGATACTTGCACTTATTTATTTTTCAGCTCTCACCTTGCATGTAATTTATAATTTATGCTGCTAGTTACCTTCCCTCATGGACACATCACAAAGATTAATGAGTGTTGTTTTTTAAGTTACATTTTCATTATTTTCTTTCTGCATGGTGAGACATTGGCCTTCTATCTATGGAACATCTATAAATGTTGCATTTAGGAAAGAAAGGGTTTTGTACATTGAAACATTTTTATTAACTGTTTGGTGACAATGTCCCCAAAATACTTGACATATTCCATCTCTATCCTTTTTGCAAAAGGGAAGTATACACTTTAAAATGAAGTTTCTAGCTCTGGCTGGTGTGGCTCAGTGGATTGAGTGCTGGCCTGCAAACCGAAGTGTTTCCAGTTTGATTCCCAGAATAGGACACATGCCTGGGTTGCAGGCCAGGTCCCCAGTAATGGGGCACACATGAAGCAACCACGCATTGACGTTTCTCTCCCTCTCTTCCTCCCTCCCTTCCCCTCTTGAAAAACAAATAAATAAAATCTTTAAAAGATATATTTTAAAAAATGAAGTTTCTTTATGTAAGTTATATAATTGAGTGTGTATGTGTGTATGTGTAAAATTTCACACAGCTCCAAAAAACGTTACCCATCATTATAAGAAATTAAATGCTAAAATAACTCCCTCACAGTATTGTGTGACTTGGAGCTCTTTTAGAAAAAAAAAGTTACAAGCAAATTTTTAAAAAGACTGAAAAGGTGTATTTCTTCTCTCAGTTATTCCTTCACTCAAGACCCCAGGAATGTTCATTGTGCGCCTGTGTTATGGTTCCTCTGTTTCTGTCCAGGTGTTCCATTTCCTTGGTCTCTTAAATTTCTTATCACGATGTTTATTTCCTGATTTCTGCATGAATCTTGCATTAAGATCTTTACTATTCAAAATACTTGAGGCTCTTGGTAAGAGTGGGAATGAAGCTTCTACTTTAATTTTTCTCCATCACATTCCGTATGAAATAAAATGTTTTAAACATTCTGTCATTAGCTTTACTGAGGCCCTAATTTTTAGCTGGGTACACTGCCTCCAACCTGAAATATTTCTTAGCATTTCTCGCAGCTAGTTGTGACCATGGGTAAGTACTAGCTAGTAAAACATTTATGGAAAAGTTATAAGATACGGCCAGGAAGATTCTTTAAAAGGAAAGGAACTACCAACACTTCTTCTGTTTGCTCTTTAGATTATTATTGTATGTCTACAATTTTGGCACCCATGATGAACTATTTGCAGTCTTTCTTGTACTTGGAGGAGTATGATAGGAGAAGCCTGCTTCTCTGACAGCAGCCCTTGACTGCCTACCATTTGGCTTCTTTTCTGTGAGACAGAAATAAAGTTCTGTTCTGTTTAAGGTACTATTTTTGGATTTTCTGCTTGGTTCATAACAAAATACACATAACTCAAATTAGCACAACCTAATAAATTATTAGCATGTATTATGGATCTGAATAAAAACATCCTGATTATCTGACTTCAATGTTTAGGATTGAGAACACAGGACTTAATCCCACTAATAAACCCATGCCTAAGACAGATGCTATTCTTATAATAAAATGCTATATCTAATGTTCTGTGATTATTTATTTTGTAGTGATTTTAAAATCAATAGATATTCATAAAATTAGAAACTATAAAGAATTGTCAATATTACAATGGGTTAAATAATATGTAATAAAATAAAAACAAAAATTATACCAATGAAACTTTCAAGACATAAACTCTGTATCTTTTTTACTTGAGATAGAAGAACAAATACCACTGTCCATCCTACTTAGAATAAGGATTTTTCTCAGTTGGCATGATTAGAATGACTTTTGTCAAAATATTTCCACTTTGATATTATTTTTAAATTAACCATATCCTCATTTGATACATATTTATTTAGTACCTACTATGTGTTATGCACAATGTTAAGTACTAACTAAAGATATAAACAGAAACTATATAGTATATACCATTATGGAATTTCAATCTAGTACAACATATTTAACAGGCAAAATCATTTTAATACGTGTATCTGCTTTCCTTTAAACATAAAGCATGACACTCAAAAAGTTATCAAATTCACTTGTTCTATCTGCCCAATGCATCTACCAATATTAACTATAAGGGCAGATTTTGTTAAGATTTTTTCAAGGAACTATCTCTCTGAAGGAAACAGAATATCAGATTAGGATACCAGATATTATTACTAATATAGCAATATCACGGCATCAATATTATAATGAAAAAAAGCACATATTTGACCACAACCCCAGCTGTCTCAGTGATGCTGTCATTCATCTCCTGTCTTCCTTATCTTACACACAAAAGCTACTAAGCTAGCACAGGCAATAGGCCAGTCACAGATGGTACAATTTACATAGAGTCTTTCAGAGTTCAGTTCATTACAAGTTGAAAAACTATCCTCACAGAAGTATACTTACTACCTGTGGCTCTGTCCTTAGGGTAAGCTAATGAAATCCCATTAAACTGCTAGAGTGGTGGAGTCATTAAATCCTTAAACTTGGAACAAGTCTGAGGCCAAGTGTGCAGATTAAAGAGACATGAGTTTTGATAGGAAAATAGAGTTATCACAAGCAAAAATAAAGCAAAGGTGCTCTGAGAGAAGAATTAGAAGAGAACACTGATGTTCTAGTGCTGATGTCTCTCTTAGACTGAGTTATTTAAATCTTTGGGACAACAGAAGGCTGTCAGATTAATGGGCAAATTTAAGGCTCATACTAATGCTATGCATATGTGAAACTTTCAATCATTTAGTATGATTTGAGGTACCAGGGCTACTTCCTGTATACAGGGGGCAGTGTCTGAAATCCCATCATTAGAACCAATTCATTTAGAGTAAGTATTGGTTCTTCCTGGGGTCTTTTTTTCCCCTTAATACAATAATTCCAAGGAAGGATAGCACAGTTTTCTCCAGGCTCTGCACCCATGAATGTCAACACACATATGGATTCATGCTAGAAGAGAAGTGGAGGGTGTCATTAAAAATAGAAAATGTAGCAGGAAAACATCATCTACCAAAACAAATTACACTTCATTACCTACAGATCACTCCTACCAGATGAAACTGATTTTCTCACTGATTTAACTGGAATCTTATTTTAATTAGAACTATGCAGGCTCATTTTAATAGTAACATATCTGTCTTAGAAAATACTTTAATCCTCAAAAAAGTCAGCACCGACAATACAATTGATCATAAGAGAGTAGCTAACTGAGAAACAAAAGGGTCAGCTAAGTTTGGAAAGGCAGTCCCAGTATTAGTAACAGAGGTTGGGTACCAATGATATACTTTTCAGATTCCACAGGAAAACTGTACATTTAACTGACTGTTGTTAGAGCAAAATAATGACAATCTGACATGAGATAATTCTAGTTATTACTCAATTCTCCTTGCCCACCAGAAAGAAACATTAAGACATAAGTGTTCTGACACTTTTTAGTGCCTCACAAACTTTATGTGTACATGAAATATCTGGATTTCTTCTTGGGTTTCAGATTCAAAATGTTCAGATTTGAGATAAAGCCTAAGAACCTGCTTTTCTAATTCCCTAATTGGTGCCAATGTGGGGTTGCAGACTTAGTACATAAAGATACATGAGGCCCAGTTACTTTGAATTTGAGGTAAGTAATAAATATCTTTGTATAAGTATGTCCCAAATATTTTATGGCCATACTAAAACAAATGTCACTTTTTTATCTGAAATTAAAATTGCACCAGATGTCCTACATTTTATCTAGCATCCCTATGCCAGTGCTGCTGGTCAGCAGACCACCTATCGAGGAAAAAGACTTTCAGTCTTAAAATGCATGTCATGGCTCTGGCTGGTGTACCTCAGTGGATTGAGCGTGAGCCTGTAAACCAGAGTACCGCGGTTCGATTCCCAGTCAAGGCACATGCCTAGGATGCAGGCCAGTTCCCAGCATGGGACATACAAGAGACAACCATACATTGATATTTCTCTCCCTATCTCCTTCCCTTCCCCTCTAAAGATAAATAAATAAAATCTTTAAAAAAATGCACGTCACTATATGCCAGAGCTGATATAGAATTTTAGTGTATTATTTAACTATTTAGAATGGCTGGACCATTAACAATTCCTTTCTAATCACAGACGTTTGTGGCTTCTGGAACAAAAAGCTTACAGGATCTGACTTGGTGACTGTCATGATGCAGAGGATTTAAACTGCAATACAGGATTAGGTGAGGCAAAGGGTTTGAGACCAACTCCTCTCCTCTCTGTTGCCTGTCTCTCTTCAATTGGAGTGAGAGCAAAGTGTCTAGTAAGGCCATGCGTGTAGGGGAACTCAATAATCAGCTCATTAAAGTAGAATTTATTTCTGGAATATATTTCTTTCCAATTAAAAGCTAACAAACGTCAGAAAATGCAGGTTGGTATACAGTTTATCTCATATATCAAATTTCATTTGCAATGAGCATAATCTGCATCAGGAAACTGGAGGATGGAAATAGTAACAAGAGGATTTCTTTACCTGCCCCCCCAAATAAAAACTAACATCCAAAAAAAGTTTGTTTTATCTGTTATTTGAGGATGCTAGTTTTGGTGTGTGTGTCTGTACCTGTGTGTATTTCAACATCTGTGTTAAGGAAAGTTTTTATCTATTGAATATATAGATAAAATATACTCATATTTTCAGTAGAGACAATGCTGCAAAATGAAAGCTCATCAAAGGCCTTGTAGTGAATTTTTAGGGTGGATATTATAACATACGAGTTTCAGTAGTTGACTATATACTCTGATATAAATGATTTAAATTCTCTTTGAACCATACAGTTTCTAGATAAATGATAGAGTTAAATCATTTGAAATTTAATAATATTTTAAACTATTCTCATAATGAAGGGTGAGGAATAGATTGTAACTGAACATGTATAATGATTTTGCACAGTGGTATAAAATAAAAATTCCCTATGTGTTTGTGAACTTCAAAGATGCAATAATTCAATGAAACTGAATGAAAGAGGGAAAATGGGGGAGAGAATTAAAATGAGGGCGAGTGCAAGAGAGAGAGCGAGAAATGAGAAGGACAGAGAAAAAAAGACAGTGGAAGACAGATATTATTAGCTATTGACATTTAAACTAAGATCTTGTTAACATTTCCACAGAATACTTATAAGATTTTAGGTAAATAATTCCTAGTAGCCCTTAGACATAAAAAAATTAAGAAAATTTTTCCAAGAACTTTTCCCTTTGAATGAATTGTCTTTGGCAGATACAGCAAGATCTAATCATAAAGTATTCCCTTCATTTTCTTCTTTTAACTGAAACATTAGAGGACTTTTTTCAATGGATACAAAGTGTGTTTACAATAAGGAGAGGAAGGTCCCATTTATTATTGTCCAACTTATGGAGATGAAACAGAACAAAAATAATACATAATCTTTCCAGCAGTAGATTATATAATAAAATGGTAAAAAATATAATTGGATTTTTAAATTTTAGACTTTTCTGCCATGCTAATCATAAATAGGAAAGTCATCAGTCTTTTGTTTAAGTAGACATGAGAAAGGGTAGAGGTGGCTATATGGATTATATAAAATTTTTATTTACAATTGCCAAAATTAAGTCACATGCTTTGATTTATTCTGATACCTCTTTTATTTTGATACACATACATAATTTAAAGATTGTGGTTTTACAGCAGCATAGGACTGAATCTGTATTTACTAGGAAGAGCAACATTCAGTTGATTCTTTAATATGCTCTCCTGAAACTGACTACTAAACAACAGATTATAATGTCACTATTACTTTATAAAAATATTTTGTAATTACAGGAGTTTAAGTTTTGTTTTATTTGTTTTTTTTAAGTTCTGTTAAGTTTTTTAAAAGAATCCTTTACTTCTTTTTTTAAAGATTTTATTTATTTATTTTGAGAGAGAGGAGTAGGGAGAGAGAAAGTGAGGGAGAGAAACATCAATGTGTTGTTGCGTCTCGTGTGCCCCCCACTGGGGACCTGGCCTGCAACCCAGGCTTGTGCCCTGACAAGGGATCAAACCAGCAACCTTTCTGTTCACAGGTCAGTGCTCAATCCATTGAGCCACACCAGCCAGGGCTATTTCTGTTAAGTTTTAACCAACAATTTTTGATGTCTAGATTCTGAGCTGAAATGTTTGAGGAATAAAAAAATGAATATATCACAAGGTTTCAGGTGAATGTGCATTGGCAAAGTGTATGGTGCAAAACTGAATATAACAGAAACAAACAAAAGTATGACTTTTGGTGATTTTTTAAATGAACTTTTGTGAAAAAACATTTGATTGCATCCTCCTTATAAAATTTTCATTGTAGAGAATAAGACAGTTATGTGACTATTTTAGCAACTGCATAAGGCTAAGTATAATTACAAGAAGTACCCTGCACAAAGTATGTACCCAATAAATACTAGTTGTAACTTTAATTTATATGAATATTCTTGATTCTTTGTGAAAAATAAATTACATGAGTCTTCTCTTCAAATATATCTCAGTACCTAGCTTGCTGCAAGTATTCTGTCTTATGTATAACTATCTAGTAAAAATAAATCACTTCAAATTATATTTCTCTTGGTTGAATCACAAGGTAAATATAGTCACAGAAAAAAAACAAATAAATATACAAACAAACACTCACAGGCTACAATGAATATACAAAAGCCTTAAATCTTTCCTTGTAAGTATAAAATAAAATCATCTGAAGGTGAAAAGGCACATATAGAAGACATGTATAATATTCTAAGAATCACAAATCACCCAATTTAAAAGAACTTACACACCACTATGTTTATAGGGGCTCTATTTACAATAGCCAAGTGCTGGAAACAGCCTAAGTGCCCATCAGTATATGAGTGGATCAAACAACTGTAGTACATTTACACAACAGAATACAATACAGCAGAAAGAAAGAAGGAACTCCTACCTTTTGCAACAGCATGGATGCAACTAGAGAATATTATGCTAAGAAATAAGACAGTTGGAGAAAGACAAATACCATATGATCTCACCTATAAAAGAAATCTCGTGAACAAAATAAACTAACAAACAAAATAGAACCACAGGCACAGAAGGTGACCAGACTGAAGGTGACCAGAAGGGAGGCCATAGGGGATAATGGTGGGAATAAGGGGAAAATACTAGACAAAGAACATGCATAAATGACCCACAGATGTGGACAACAGTGAGAGAACTGACTGTGGGAGCAGGGGGTGGGATGGGCGGAGAAAGGCAAGGGGGGAAAATTGAGACAACTGTAATAAAACAAAAGATAAGAATGTCAAAAATGTTGCATAGCTTACACTTAGTCCACACACACGATATGCAGCCTATCAGCTCTGACATCACAGATGTTACATGGAGTAAAATTCATTTCTGCCACTGTCTACCCAGATCACAATTTGTAACTTACACTGAAATGATGCGGAATGAATTTTTTGCCTCAGCTACTTGGCTTTTTGCACAATGGATAATGTTTATAGAAGTCAGACATTTGGGTTCTAATGTGATAATGCTGCTTTTTCCAAACAGAGATTAACATAAAAAATAGTAATTTCAAACAAGAATGATTGCAAAATGAGCCCCAAAAAGATACTATGTAATAGTATCAATTTTTTTCTTTAAAAAAATGTCTAAGTCTAGCAAATATAATTGTTCCCAGGGGTGTTTCAAAAATTCTAGATGTCATATAGTTGGAACCCTAGAATATGTAGTTTTTTACAGATTGGCTTCTTTCGCTTAGTAATACGCATCTCCGTTTTCTCCATGTTTTTCAATGGCTTGATAGCTCTTTAAGTACTGAATAAAATTCTATTGTCTAGAGGTAGCATAATTATTTTTCTATTTATCTATTGTAGGACATAGTGATTGCTTCCAAGTTTTAGCACTTATGAACTTGTGATATTAAGAGTATACATATGACAGCATGGATGGACCTGGAGATTATTACGCTAAATGGAATGAACCAGTCAGAGGAAGACGAATACCACATGACCTCACTTATATGTGGAATCTAAGGAACAAAATAAACTGATGCACAAAATAGGACCAGAGGCATGGATATATGAAACAGACTGACTGCTGTCACAGAGGAAGGGGTGGGAGGGGACTGGAAGAAATTAACCAAAGAACATGTAATACACAAATATATGCATAGCTCATGGACACAGGTGACAATGTGGTGAAGGTCAAGGTGGGGGACAGGGGCCAGTTGGACAGGGGGAAAGATGGGGGCAAATGAGGGACATCTGTAATAGTGTCAACAATAAAAAAAGAAAGAAAAGGTAAAAGACAGTATATGAGCTTCTAAATCCAAACAATGTATTCAACTAAAGAACATTCAGACTTCTGTTGTGAGGTGTTCATATGCAACAGTTAACCAGACAGCCCTTATATTGAAGGATTTGTATACCTCTCTAGCTTCAGCACTTTTAAAGAAAAGGACGGCAACCTGTGTTTCTGAGTGATCCCCTAAAGACGAACACGGTCCAGTGGGAAGGGTTTTAACTCACTGAGGACTGACAGAGCAGAGGCCAAATACAAATAACCTCTGATCATAGTTCCAGTACAGAGAAAAATAACCAGAATATGGCCTATATTTGGTAAATATGTATATATTTTAGTACTGTAATATAATGGACCAAACTTTTGTATAATGTCTTATCCTTTTACTAGAATAATAAATGACTGTCTACTCTATGAGAACTGTGAATTCCCTGGTTCCTGCTTGCTAGGCAGAATGGTTAAAGACTGTTTTTACATTATTAAACAGAGGACTAAGTACATGATGCAAAAACTCACAGAACTATGCACTCGGTATTGTAAGTTAAAAATATGATTTTGAGATATATAGCTTATAAATAAATTTTTGGAGGAATGACTATCTCACGTAAGTCTAACAAGTCAGCTGCAGGAGGTATAGCATTTACAATACATCCCTGTAAATAGAAGACACACTTCTATTTACTTTCTGTAATTTACCTCTTCCTTTATGAATAAGAAAAAAGAGATTTTTAAAATAATTTTAAAAAGCTTACTATATCATAGGCTTCAAGTTGGTGAGCTCTCAAAGGGAAAAAAAACTTCAACTAGACACTAAGAAACAGTGCTGATTAAACTGATGCGGAAAGGCAGTCTTCCTACCAAAAAATATAGAAATTGATGAATAAGATGTAGCAGTTAATAAAAACAATAACCTACTCTATGACTTTGGCAACTCTGTTCTGTCTAAAGTTATCTAACATACAAATTTTTATAAATCTAATATTAATGATTAATACTATCGAGCAGTTAGCATTTAAAACAATGCCTCTATGTGATAAAACATATATGAAAAATGAAAAATGCCTAATAATGTTTGGATTTCTAGTTTTTTCTAAGGTTGATTCGTATTCTAGTCTTCAGATCACCTAAGATAATCAGGTATCTATACAGATTTCCATTTAACTAAACCTTTGCAAGATTGTTTCTCATCAATTAAATCTAAGAATTGAAACTAATACAAATCAACATGTGTAAGGTGAAATAAAATGCATATCTACTTTTAATACAGTAATAACGCATATTTTTTCTTCAATTTGTTTTTTATAATTGATGAAAAACAGATTGTGATTTTATTAGAAAATTTGTTGAAAATATGACATCGAGATTTTGAATTGGGGAAAAAATGAACCAATAGATCTGAAAGCTGTGTCAGATTAGTAAATTTTCTCACTAAGTGTCACTCACTGTACCAGACTTATATGTAAACTGTAGGCACATCATTTGGAGCTAATGACGCATGTGACATGTTACGAAATAGTTAATGACTTTGAAATAATTAAAATTAAAATACCTTTATAGAATAAAATAGCACTGATCCACTTTCTTAAGAATTAAACTGTGAGCTCATTCCAGGTGAGCCCTATGAAAGACACATGAATAATTTCATAATAAAAAAACTGGTTTAGTGTTGTTTGAAGACTTAAAGACAGAAGATGGCTTTTCAGATATTATGTTCCTGCCATAAAAAAATAGGTTTATTTATAGTGTATCCTTAGAGTACACTGCTATTCTAACGAATGTACCTGAAACTCCAGTCATTTATATAACTATCATCATGATTTCTGCCACACCACTTGTCATGTTGTTCTACTATTTAGTTCTTGTATTTGCATCAACCCACTTTATTTATATGGAGTTTATCTGCATTACTTTCAAAAGGATGTACTGTGTCAACGTAAAAATCATTGATGTGGAGATATGCAGTGTATATTTAACTATGTATGTTGTAGAGCATATATTTCATTATTTAAAACTACTTAGTTGTTTACATTAAAAATTCCAAGTACTAAAACATCAAAACATCTCATGTTTGACCATTGGGATATGTGTAATATTTCATAAAACACAGTAATATTCACTAGAATTTAATATACATAAAAACATAAAAGGTTTTGAGAATATAGAACATTAAGATTATGTACCAGTATATTTTTGGTAAATTTTGTGAGCCATAGTTGTTGAGCTCCAGAGGTATAACCAGAGGAGAACATCTCTGGCTGGACAGCTCATTTGGTTAGAGCATCATCTCCATACACCAAGGTTGTGGGTTGGATCCCCAGGCAGGGCACAAAATAAGAATCAACCAACTGAGGCATAAGTGAGTGGAACAACAAATTGATATTTCTTTTTCTCTGTCTCTCTTTCCTTTCCTCTTTCTCTCTAAAATCAATAAATAAAAAATAAAAAAGACTAGATTATGAGAGTATTGGTAATAGAATTTATGACATGGTCATTATACATATCACAATTTGTAAACCATATATCTGATAAGGAACTAATATCCAAAATATATAAACAACACATATCACTCAATAACAAAAAAATACAATTAACAAATGAACAGGGGGATTGAATAGACAGTTTTTCACAGAAGACATACAAATGGTTAACAGGTACATGAAAAGATGCCCAAAACCACTAGTCACCAGGAAAATGAAAATCGAAACAAAATGAGGTATCACCTGAGATGTGATAAACACTTAAGATGTTTTTATCAAAAAGACAAGAAATAATGAATGTTGGTGAGGATGTGGAGAGATGTCTACAGTTCCAACATTACTGCAGCATTATTCACAATAGCCAAGATATAGAAACAACCTAATTGTATGTCAATGGATGAATAAAGAAGATGTAACACATATATACAATGGACTATTGTTCAGTTACAAGGAAGAAGGAAATTCTTCCTTTTGCAACAACACAGATGCACCTTTAAGGCTTTACGCTAGGTGAAATAAGTCAGACAGAGAAAGACTGTATGATAAAACTTTTATGTGGAATCCTAAAAAGACAAACTCAGATAAACAGAGAGAAGAGTAGCATCTCTGTTCTCTGGGTTTGGGATGTGGGGGAAATGGATTGAAGGTGTTAAAAGGTACAAACTGCCAGTTATATATGGGTAAATTCAGGGTATGTGGTGTAAAGCAATGTGACCGTAGTTAACACTACTGTACTGTATATCTGTAAGTTGCTAAGAAACTGGATCTTAAAGGTTCTCACCACACACACACAAAAGGTAACTTGATGAATGTGTTAACTACAAAAAAATGTAATGATGTGAGGTAGCAGATGTGTTAACACAACTTATTGTGGTAATTCACAATATATACCTATATCAAATCATTACATTGTATACCTTAAACTTACTCAAAATGTTATGTGTCAATGATATCTCAATGAATTTGGTGGGGAAAGCATACAGCTTTTTATGGTAAATTAGTATCTTTACAACACAGTTACACCAGTTCAGCAAATTAATGTGCCTGAGCTAAACGAGACATATATCAAAGTATACCAAGACAAATATATTCACATCACAGAATTCTTATGAAGTCAAAATTGTTACTAAATTAAAACTGTAGGTTTATTCTGTTCAGTAAATTTGCAGAGACTCCTGTCCCCTAACTTTGCCCCATGTTTGAGCTATATCTTCAAAAGAAAAATACATTCAGCCTTTTTATCTCCAGATACGACAATCTCTTTCTCACCTCAGTTCTTTTCATTTGCCCTTTCTGTGTTAAACACTCTCGGAAAATCATACATGTGCCTCTTTTTTATCCTTTCTCTGCACCTCAAACACCCCTCCCTCACAGTGCTGTCCTTTATACTCTACCTAGAGGCATCACATCTTTCACTGATGGTCACTCTGAATTAAGCATCACCCATTACGAGCTCAATGCCTTCATTTATTTTCTTCTTAGCAGTTAGCATTTATTTACCCCCTTCTCACCTCCAAGAGAATGGAAGCCCCATGACAAGGGGAAGCGCCCCTTTCACTCAGTACTATCTGGTACAGCACAGAGCTTGCTGTCAATTGTGACTGTTGCACGCAATAAATAACCGTTTTATACACCTCAGAAAGCTCATGGGGTTAATGTTTACCTTTTCCCTGCAGGCATTTAGCCTTCATAGAAACGAAGTATTTACAAATGTAAAGAGTAACCCATTTGACCTCCTCTGGGATGAAGTGCTGCACTCTTGTTTCTATAATAAAGATGATCGTTTTTACCCAGGCTAACATAGTCATGCAGATTAATCCAAAAAAATCAAATAGGCTATAAAAAGATAAATTCTGTTACAGACTAAATTGCAACATAAAACCTATTTTACTGCCCCCAAAATACTGTCTCATTTTATAAACTTTGGACAAGTGGATCTAAAGATAAGATGAAGGAAAATACAAACTCATTCACACAAAATTCTCACAATATTCTCTTTATAAGCAGCAAAGTGGTATTTGATTTAGTGGTTAAAAGAACTCAAAGGCAATCAAAAGGGCTGTCCTCATTTTAATACTTTGTTTTACTTCACACATCACTTTTTTTTCCTTTCGTATTTTTGTCTACCCTCTTAAACAGCATTGAAGTAGATAAAATTGCTCTTTTGCTCTTTCTTGTAATGTGAAGATATGCACTCCAATCAGGAAGGAAAGCTACTGACGTGATGAGAGAATCTCACTGACTTCAAGAGGGGGATAATGCAGCCAGGTCTTTTAGTAAACAACAGCATTGCAAACTGGACACTTAGGAATTGAGGACACTTTCTTTTTAAAAAAATATGTGTACTTTCATTTTTACTCCTCTTTTTCTTTTGCTGTTCTTTTCATAACTTGTCTTCAAATATCCTCTGTGTTTCTCTAGGTCTCTCCAAGTCTCAGTGTTTAATATTCTATTTCTCCGACAATGGTTTTCGGTTAATCCAGCATTAGCTAAAGGGTTCATATTCATATGTGTTTGTATTTACACTAAATGTTCGCAAAATTTTTATAGTTAAGATAGTTCATTAAACTGCCAAAGAATTAATATTGTGCTGTCTCTTGTACTCCTCCATGCATTGCTATGAGGGGGTGTGTACTTATAAATTTTTCTCAAAATTCCTGTGAGTCCTTTGTACAGATCCATTATAATGTCTTCTTGGTTCTGTCTCTTGGAACTTTCTGTTTAAATATTAATTTCATCTTGTGCACTCCCTCCTACACGGACCCACTAAACTTGAAGAGCAGGGAAACCTATTTACATGCACTGGAGTGAAAGAAAATGAAAAAATAATGAGCCTTTACTACTTTTTTAATTAAGGCAGAACATTTAAATTAGTTATAACATCTGCTGTCAAAGATCTGCTTCTTAAAGATTTACATCCAACGAGGTCTATTTTTACATGTTTATCTTAGTTCCTAAATGACTCTTCCATAATCATGCTAATCTTTGTCCCAGACTTCTGCCTGGGGACCCAAACAATGAAAACTTTGGCATTATTATAGCTAGCAAGACACCATTTTATTGTCACCAAGGGATGAGAAGAGTCAAAACTACCAAAAATGTAGGCTATCAGGTGATTGCCAATGGCTTACCAAAACCATCCAGCTAATGGCAAAGCTAACACTTGCTATAACTATGTCCCCTCATTTAAAACTAGAGTTTACAGAAAGGTACTTTCTGAAGCAGCTCTCTAGGGAAATATTATAACTCATTTTCCCTGTCATTTAGTTAAGAGAGATAGACAAGAACACTGTCTATAGAAGTTACATGAACTCAAGCAGACTTGACTGATGTAACAGAGATACAGGAAACTCACCCTAGCATCTGCTGCTGCTGCTGCTGCTGCATCAGGATAATCTCAGAAAGAGGCAGGAGGAAGAAGTGGGGTGGAGGCTGAGTTCTGGTAGGCCTGGTGGATCAGACTCAGTTGGAGGAGGCAGGGATAAATACCTCTAATATCTCTGAAAGAGAAAATGAAGGCACATGTAAATACCCCCTAATGCTGTGGTGTTTGGACAACTGGTTTACATGAAATACAACTGAGAACAAAGGCTGCAGGACCAATATGAACTGTATTTTCTCTCAATGCTTCAAAACAGGCTGAACATTCTCTACCTTTTAGCTGAAGGTATATTGATACTGCATTATTATACAGATTCTTTATGTAGCAGGATAATGTCCCAGAAACACTTTAAACATTGTTTGCATTTATACTTTGCTTATCTTCTGGTTGTTTTTAAGCATTTTAAGAGCAAGACAAAGAAAACAATGCAATGCAAAATCTTAGAACTCATCAAAACTGTTTGTAAAAGTGTCTTAAAGCAACCTCCAGCATGACAATGATTAACACATTGAAAAGCTTTATTGATGCAGTTCAAAACATAGCCAAAGACAATGTTTATGCTTCTGTATTGTTGTCAAAAAGATAATATCCTTAATGCAATGACTAACTTTACTGAAAGCCTTTATTCTTTTTTTATTTATTTTATTTTATTTTTTTAAAGATTTTATTTATTTATCTTTAGAGGGGAAGAAAAGGAGAGAAGGAGAGAAATATCAACGTGTGGTTGCCTCTCTTGAGTCCCCTGCTGGGAACAGGCCTGCAACCCAGGCATGTGCCCTGACTGGGAATCGAACTGCGATTGTGTGGTTCACAGGCCCGCGCTCAATCCACTGAGCTACACCAGCCAGGGCACCTTTATTCTTTTTTTAAAAGATTTTATTTATTTATCTTTAGAGGGGAAGGGAAGAAGAGAGGGGGAGAAATATCAATGTATGGTTGCCTCTCATGCGTCCCCTGCTGGGAACTGGTCTGCAACCCAGCATGTGCCCTGACTGGGAATCGAACTGCAGTTGTTTCGTTCACAGGCCCACACTCAATCCACTGTGCTACACCAGCCAGGGCAAGCCTTTATTCATAAGGTAACAAATATTTTCTGATAAAGCTTAAATTAGTTTTCTATTGCTGCATAACAAATTACCACCAATTTAGTGCATGAGAACAACACAGCTTGCCCTGTCTGGTGTGGCTCAGTGGATTGAGTGCTGGCCTGTGAAACAAAGGGTGGCTGTTTCAATTCCCTTTCAGGGCACATGCTTGGGTTGTAGGCCAGGTCTCCATTTGGGGGCGTGCAAGAGGCAACCACACATTGATGTTTCTCTCCCTCTCTTCCTCCCTCCCTTTCCCTTTCTCTAAAAATAAATAAAATATATTTTAAAAAAACTTTTACTTTCTCAGTTTCCATAGGTCAGAAATCCAACATTGCATGAGTATCACTAAGCTGAAATCAAAGTCAAGTTTTCCTAGAGGCATGGAAGAAAACTTTGCAGTCTCGTTCACACTATCTGCAAAATCTAATTCCCTGCAGTCTGTATTGGAGGACTGTTGTCACTTTTTTCTTGCTGGCTCTCAATTGGACTTCTCTCTGTCTTTTAGGGGATATACTCAGGTTCTTTCCACTTGAACTCTTCTATCTTCAAGTCAGTCAGCAAAGTGCATCCAGTTCTCATGCTTTGAATGTCTCTGACTTCCGCTATTAGTCTGAGAAAGTTTGTCTTTTAAAAGGCTTGTGTGGTCACATTAGGCCTGGCAAGACAACCTCCCTTTCTTAAAATCAAGTGATATGTATAACACCATCTAATCATGGAAGTAAAATCTATTGAATGTATAGTCCTGGAGATTATGCAGTGTGTACCCTAGGGAGAGAGAGGTAAGAAGTCCTTTGGAACATTTTAAAATTCTGCTTGCCACAGTCTATAATGATTTATGTTCATTTCAGTGTTGGAGACAAATCTCTAGAACTCACTAGTTCCTTACGAGATATAACAATGTAATTGACAATGGAAAGAAAGGCACTTGCATGTTCTTTTAAAATACTTAAACTGAAAATTATACATACCAGGAAATATCTTACTTATTGATTTCAGCTTTTTAAAAACAAGTTGTATTTGTTACATAACAACAAATTTATATATCATACCTGAGGCTCTCTTTTACTTTTGTAGGGCTCAGTGTCATTCTTGGAGATAAAGGCCAGAAAAATGTTTCCTCTGCTGCAATAATGACAGCAAAACAAACTAATCATTTCCCTCCTGTACCTGGGAGGGCTTTCCTCTGCCAGCTTAGGGAACTGCAAAACATGCCAAAGAGTCACTGATGTTATTTACTGACACAATCCCATCCCAAGTTGACAACAGTACACAATGGCTCCTGGAGGCCTCTCTTTAGCATAAACCCATAGATTATCCTTTATTAAAAGGTCAAACTACTCATCTGCAATACATATTAAAGCTATACATCTCCTTTTACATATATGCACATGGCCCTATTGACCTGTTATTTTTATGAAAATAATAAATAAATGTATCATCACATTTTTCTATATACCAAAAACAGCATTACTGTGAATCAAATGAGCAATCCAGCAAATTCAGTTTGCTACATTTCTAGAAACTGTCAGTTTAATCATCCATACAAATATTTTATCAGCAAATAGCATCAGTGACACTAGTCTATTATATCTCAACTCTGAATTACACTAACTTAAAATGTTCATCAGTAGATCAATATGAGCAGGACACAAAGGCAGCAGAGGTGGAAGATGTTAACTAATCAATTAAAGCATACCTCAACACCTGTGTGCGGGGGCTTTTGTGTACTTGCTAGATACAGGGGTTTTAAGGGTGAGCGAGACAGAGCCCTTGCCTCAAGTCAACTTTTAATATAAACAGGCAAGCAAACTATCAGTTACAAGGGAAAAAATGTTGCTAAGGGCTTGGTAAAAGTTGCTTTGGTAGCATTTATAAGAGACACCTAATGTTATCTCAGAGACATTGAGAAACGCTTAAGCTGGGAGTGAAGGTTATCATTGTCCAGGAGACCTAAGATTTTAATGAGTACTTAGCACACTTGGCTGGAGACATCAAAGGCATGGCTATAAAATTTCTAGGTAATTCAAAACTGAGAGTGATTGATTACTCTTGTTAAAAAGAATAATTCAAAATAATTAGTTCACTCTGATGAAATAAAGGTGCTAACACAAAAAAAGACAAAATAGGAAAAATAGATTATAATAATACTTTAAAAATAAAATAATTAATAATAAATTGTGAAGATTTGGTTTGATGAGTAAAACAAAAAAGAAAAATGAGTGGACATAATCAGGTAATAGCTACCATGTATTCAACATCTATCTCATACTTCACTCACCAATTTATAGTTCACCTAAGTTAATTTCTACAAATTTACACACTGGTAATTGCTAGAAGCAGTATTTGAGTTTAAACCTAACACTGAGGGGATTGATAACACAGCTTAGGAGGCAATTCATTGTGTTAAAAGGAAGTTACAGATTCAGTCATTAGATTATAGAATGTGCTTGACAAAATACATTATGGGGAAAATATACAGGTTTATGGAATCTTTTGTGAGATGTATATAGTTAGTTAATGTGAATAATATTAGGACATGTACTGAAAAATACAGATTTCGGTACATGAGGAATTGAGGAAAAACAGTCCAAGTTTGGAGGACAAGGCTGCAAATTATTACCAGAAAAATGAAGTAGGCTGACATCATAGCTGAGAGTCCAATCATGAGGTGTTCCACCCGAAACAAATCCACTGCACGGTGACTCAGATATGCAAACCCCTCCTCAGGATAATGGTAGGATCATTAGAAAACTTAAAAAAATAAAAAGTGTTCATCGCTTACCATCTCCCACCTAGGGTAAGGCCTGGGAAGGAAGTTGTTTGTGCAGCAACAAAAATTATATATATATTTCCACATATATATACATTTATATATATATAGTTTTATATGTGTTTATATATAACATATATAAAATATTTATATATGTTTGGAAATATTTATATTTGGAAAATATATATTTTTTATTTTGAATATTAGTATATGTTTCCAAATATATAAAATGATAGATATATATGTCAGTAGAGAAAGTATATGGTTCATCTATCAAAACAAATGCAGAGCTTGTGATATTGAAAATTTCTTGAATAATTCAAATATGTTTTATCCTCTAAGGTCAGTGGCAGTCAACTGGGTTTCACGACACATGTTCCACTGGACAGAACTGCTGCACAGAAGAATCCTTGCTTTACAAACAGAAGCTCAGTGCCACGGTGTCATTCTGTGGGAGGGCTCGTGTTGCTCTCAAATGTGACAGTTTATAGTCTTGATTGTTCCCTTGCCTTTTTCTCAGACAAAAGATGGAGTTAACTGAAAGGGAATAGAATGGTAATTAAGAAAATTTTGGGTGGTGGATGGAATATAAAATAGCCTAAGTAAAAGAGTTTTAGTAGGTACACAACAGGCTTCTTTAAATGCATAATTGCCTTTTTTGAAATGCAAAGTAGTGTGTCCCTTAAATTTAATTTTGGTTCTTCTGAAAGCGGAACAAAACCAATGGGTAAAGATTATGAAAAGAATAATATTTAAATGAATATTGGGTTAGTTTTGAATAATTTATTTTTTTCAGTAAGACTGTGACTGATTGATCTATTTGGTTCTCCCCATTATTGAAGTAACCAGTCAGAAATAGAACAATGCTTTTGTCAGGGTGCTGTGTAGGGAATATTTTCTTTGAAAAGACAGTTATATAAATGGATGTAAAAATCCCTTCCAACTCCAAATAATGTTATTCTCAGTGTATTTTTCAAAAAATGAAAAAACAAATAATACAAGTTAATGAATAAATAATTACACATCAAACAATGTGGGTGAAAAAGAAAATTATCCACTCTATAAATAAAGACTATACTAAAATTCACTGGCTTTTATATGAATATGGTGCCAAGGGGCCTGGGTTCACTATTTCAAATTAAGAAATACTTCCTTCCCTCTAATTAAATACATCTTACTAGAAAATTATTAGTCAGAGAAATGGAAGAATATATAATACCATGGCAACCACAGAAGTGACTAGAAAAACGAAAGACACGTTCTGCACACAACCAGGCCCAGGAGTGGGAGCCACAAGCTGTAGATCACTGATAGCTCCATACAGGTTGCCCAGACCCAGGCCCAGCCAGCATTCAACATGGGGCTGCCCCAGAGTCTTTGCAGATCTACCTAATCCACAAAAATTAATACAAAGAAAGTAGCCAAGATGGGAAGACAAAGAAACAGTCCCCAAATGAAAGAACAAGAGAATACTCCAAAGAAGAAGTAAATGAAATAGAAGCAAGCAATTTATCAGATATAGAGTTTAGAGTAATGAGTATAAGGATATGCACCAGCATGAAAAAGACATGAAAAACAATAAAAAAAGACCCGTCAGAAATAAAGCATGCAATATCTGAAATAATAATATATAGGAAGGAATAAACAGTAGGTTAGATGAGGCAGAGGATCAAATCAGTGTTTTGGAAGACAAGGCAGAAAACCAAAAGACAAATGCACAAAATTAATAAAGTTACTAAGGCCATCATCTCAGGAAGCATTGAACACAGACAGCAGAAAAGGGTTTTATTTATATCAACTCATTATTCCAAACGTTTTTCTACTTAAATGAACAAAAATAATTACTTAAATCTCATGGAAAGACTTCAGCATTCTGTCAGTAAGATATTTAATTTTCATTAAAGCTGCCTAGTGGTAAAAACCATTCAAATAAACTTTGAAAATTGAGAAGTGAGTAAACAAAAAGTACAGAATTAATTTGAGGGCCTTTTTTCTCTTTCAAAGGTTAACCATAATGTATCTTGAGACTGATACATTATAAAATTATGAATTGTAAAATATATTTAATAAATTTTTGTTTAAATTATTTATTTATTTTTATTGATTATGCCATTACAGTTGTTCTATTCCCCCCTTCATTCCCCTCCATCCTACCCCCCCATCCCCACCATTACCCCCCCTTTAGTTTATGACCATGTGTCTCGAGTTCTTTAGATTCTATATTTCCCATGCTATTCTTGCCCCCCATCTATTTTCTATCGACTGTCTATGCTACTTATTTTCTGTCTCTTCCCCCCCTCTTCTCCTCCTCCCACTCCTCTGTTGCTAACCCTCCTTGAGATCTTCATTTCTATGTTTCCACTCCTGATCTAGCTGTCCTTTTAGTTTGCTTTCGTTTTAGGTGTGGTTGTTAATAACTGTGAGTTTGTTGTCCTTTCACTGTTCATGTTTCTTTAACTTCTTTTTCTTAGATAAGTCCCTTTAACATTTCATGTAATAAGGGCTTGGTGATGATGAACTCCTTGAATTTAATCTTATCTGAGAAGCACTTTATCTGTCCTTCAATTCTAAATGAAAGTTTTGCTGGATAGAGCAATCTTGGTTGTAGGTCTTTGGATTTTAATTCATAGGTCTAAAAGAACTATTTAAGTAATTTAATTTTGTTTTATTTTAGTTTTTAATAATAATTAATACATACTTAATTTTTTTTAATTTTTAAAATAGGGGAAGGGAGGGAGACAGAGAGGGATAGAAACATCAATGTGTGGTTGCCTCTCACATTTTCCCCACTGAGGACCTGGCATGCAACCCAGGCATGTGCACTGACTGGGAATCAAGCCAGTGACCCTTTGGTTTGCAGGCCACCACTAAATCCCCTGAGCCATACCAGGCAGGCACACAATTAAAAATTTAATATATTTATTAGTATTTACATACCTGTACCTACCATATATATGTATAACATAAATAAATAAATAAATAAATATATATATATATATAATCTACATGTATTCCATAAATACATATACAAATACACACATACAGAGTATTATTTTCATCTTCCCTGGACATTATGAAATTTTCATTTGAATTCCCTATTTGTTTCCCAGTAGTAAGAACAAAATCATCTCCGCACACTGTCAAGCCTCCTCTGTTTCAGACTACTGGTTTACACTCTGACAAATTAAGTCTCAGATGAAGTGCAGACAAGATCCACAGGAGAAACAGGAGTTATGTATTTTGCCATGTACAGTGTGCACTTTTTGGCCCAAATTGTTGATTGAAAAATAAGTGCGTACGTTATATGTGGTTAGTACTAATTCTCTATCTATATAAATGTTTTTAATTCTTCTTAAAGAATTAAAGCATGAAAAGAAGATAATGTTAGACAGGACAAGGGTCTCAAGGTCTCAGTAGTTCTCATTAAATGCTACTTTGCTGCATGTTAAAACGTAGCATTGTATTTTGCAGACCCAACTGTAACTAGATGAGTTTGACCCAACGGTATAAGTTTAGCCAACTGCAAAGAAAAAATCAACATATAATTAACCAAATAGTATATACAGGGTCTGTCCAGAAGGCATAAAACCATGTAATATGAAAAAAGGAGATATCTATTGAAGAAGATAATACAAGATACAAGAAACATGGTACACAAGACAATGACATGTTAGTCCCCTTCCTAGTAGGCATCTTGGGACCTCACATGGTTCTTCCAATTGCCATCAGCTGCCCTGTTGTATTTTCATCGATGGTCTGAAATCTCTTCTTTTTCAAAGGTAATTTTAGTTTTGCGAAAAGCCAAAAGTCACAGAGCACCAAATTTGGGCTGTAGCAGGGCTGAGTCACCTGAGTGATTTGATGTTTTCCCAGAAAATTCTATAGGAGATGTAATGCGTGAGCACCCATAGTCATGATAAAGCTGCCAATCACCAGTTGCCCATAGCTATGGCTTTCTGAATCATCCAAATAGTTTTCACAGAAGAATGTTCAAGCTTAATGAAAAATTTGATGCAAACTGGTTGCTCTACTCAGTCAGTCATTTTGAATGTGATGGCCACACAGTACACATGTTCACTCAATGGTGTCTACCACCCCTACTGCCTAGTACAGTGAAGTCATCGTTATACACACATGTGCATTCCAGTCCACTCTCCTTGGCTGCCAGGTTACATCAATGTTGCACAAACTGTTCTTGTATTAATGGTTGGGCTTTTTCCAGACAGACTTTGTATAAGTAATGGCTAAGCCTCCCTGCTGGGAGACAGATCTTTAGATGTGAGTCCCCTGTTTCCTTTACTTGCTGCAAGTAAATACAACCACGTCTCATTCTTGAACAGAGCACCCCAAGAATCAAACTGCTTGAATTTAGTACTAATTACCTACAACACCCAGAATATTAATAGGTATTATCTAGCATGAAAAGAAAGTGACATACAGTAAAGGAAATAATGTCAAAAGAATCCAACCCATAAATGATGCAGATATTTATACAGTGTGTGGTGTGTATATGTGTATGTGTGTGTGTGTGTGTGTGTGTATTAAAGTAGATGTTTTACATATGGTCAAACATAGTAGGAAACGTGGTCTTAGAGAATAAACTGATAAAAAAATCTCAGCAAAGACATAGAAAATATAAAACAGAACCTGCCAAGTTCCTAAGTCAATTTGTTACTCATGGTTGATTTATATTTTATTCAGAAGACACTGAATAATTTTCTCAGTTAACTCTGATCTTCACTTTTTTGATGTCTGTGTTGAAAAAGAATCTGTGGCTTATTCAAGAACTAGTTCTCCAGTATTCTCAAATTATGACACTAAATTTAGACTAGAGTCTTAAGAAAGTCATATGCATGGTAAAGATAAACTTAAAAATTAATTCTCTACAGATAAGTGAGTTGAGAAACATCTGAGGAAAAGAGCAGGGAGGAAATTAGGGTCTATTTATTTACATAAGACAACTGATAAAAATTTAAACAACAAAAAAGAAAAAGAGACATTTGTTCAACAAGTGTGATGAAAACAGTTACAAACAAGGATTTGGAGAAAGATGGCAGTGGAGTAGGACAAAGGATTTCACTTCCCCCCACACACCTGAGAAAAACCAGGCTGATCTGCAGAGGAGTATAGCAGACAACCAACAGGGACCCAGCATATAGGAAGGTAGGACTCCAGAGGTTAGAGCAGACACTGAATGACCAGAGGGTGAGGAGAGATGGCTGCAGGTCAATAAGGTCCCAGGGAAGGGCCCAGAGGCTTCAGGCCCTCTGCTGGGCCCGGGGCTGAGCCATGCCAGGGCCCAGGCCGTGCTAGGGACCGGGTTGGTCCACCTCAGTCTCTGAGAACTGAAGGCTGGCTCAAGGACCTTGGGAGAGAGCCAGTCACCAGCCAGGTGCAGTTTGAAAAAACGCCAAGAGAGATCTGTTTACTTGGAGTATCAGGGAGGGGAGTGGATATGAAGAAGCAAATGGAGAGCTTTGATCACACATGGAGTCTGTGGACTCTGGCTTGGGAAAGTTGAGGGTCACCCTTACGTCACCCGTTGCACTGGGCCTGGGCCAGGTCTGCTGGGTCTGCAATGGACTCCGGGAGCAGCAGCTGAGGGCTGGCTGCAAGGCCCCTGGGAGAGAGCCAATCACCAGCTCCCTCCCTACCCAGCCAGGCTCAGTTTGAAAAACACCAGGAGAGATCTGTACACTTGGATTGTCAGAGAGAGGAGTGGTTATGAAGAAGCAAATCAGAGAACATTGATCACACTTGTAGTCTGTGGTCACCATCTTGGGAGAATCCAGAGTCACCTTTGCGATCCCACATAGCACTGGGAAGGGTTCGTGCCAAAGCTGGCAGAACCAGAGAAGCTGGCCAAGAATGCACGTCCACACCCCAGGCCATGACTGTGAATCCTGGGAAAAGTCTGCTTTCAGTGGTGCGCTGAGGAGAGGATTTTGGAAGAGCAATCGTGAGACTGGCTGAGTTCACCGAGAAGGGAGAAAGACAGCACTAATCGACCCTCAGGCTGCTGCAGCTAGTGTGACCAGAAGAAAAGGACTGACCAGCTGGAAACCAACAAGAGATTTTTTGTTGTTCTTGTTGTTGTTTTTTAATAATCTTTTATTTTTAACTTTATTATTGTTTTATCTTTCAATACTTTTACCCTCTCTCTTCTTGTTTCTTGTTTTATTCCTTCTTCCTTTCTTTCCAAACATACCACTTTCTCCTCCCTTCTGCTGCTTTTTTTTCTTTCTTTTCAACCTCCTCCCACCCAAGTGAGACAAAAGACTTGGAACTGCGAAAAGACCAGAGTTGGACTCAAAAAGGGGGCATCCCAACAGTAGAGACAGAGAGACAAAATTCACTTTGCTATAACAGAAAAACTACAAGTTACTGCATATTTGAATTTTTCATTATTTTTTCATTATTACTACATTTTTTATTTTAATAGTATCTCTGTATTCCTCCTTTCTGTATAGTCTTCTTTACCTTGGCTGGATATGTTGTATCACTTGACAGGTTTCCCCTGTCCCTCAACCATAGTATATTGCTAATTTACTTTCCTTTACTTCCCCTTGCCCAGTTACCAAACTACTGAAAGTCCAATACTCCCTAATCTTGGTATATCATAGATTCTGTTGTATGACTGTTGCTCTAATATTATTGTAAATAATAGTAGTTGCATGCTGTTGTAAATACTACACAACACCCCCCCCCAGATCTTAGCCCACTACATTATTGCCTGAACTGTAGTACTGCAGTGGTTGACTCTGTTCCCTTTCACACTACACCTACTGACCATCCCTTATTCCCACCTTACCTCAGAATCTGACCTCCCTCAACCTTACTCCTTTCTGGATCCAAACCACAAGCCTTCCCTCCCCAACAAGAGCCTTGTCTTCCTTCCACCTGTTCTAAAAAGTGGCCAGGTGGGATGAAGATTACGGTTGTTGCTGTACATAGTCGGGGGAGCGCCTATCTCTTCTCTACCAGCTGCTACTGTAAATATCATAGGATACTCTCCTGCTGTCATAAACCAGTGTGCCTTCCCCTCCAACTGATCACAAAAAAAAAAAAAGAATAGGTGGAAGTGGTGAATACCAGGACACCCAAAGAAAGAGGAAACCCAACAGCAAAGAAACCACCAACAGATAACAACAGAGTAAGGTGAAGGAGGGAGTAGAAACCACACAACCCTCAACCCAAGACATACCTGGAAATACAACTAAACAGCAGAGAAACTTCCCAGGGAAAACGACTGAACAAGAGAAAAACAGAATCTTCAAAACCCTGTATATGCAGAAGAAGTAGCTTCAACACAACCCGCCCGCATCACAGCAAATTAAAACAGGTAGGGGACAGAGGGACCATCAGTTCACCAGCTGGTGGGAAGAAAACACACACAAAAAAAGACCCAGAAACAACAAAAACCCAGAGACAAACTCAGAGCCAACGTAAAGGACAGCCCAAGACCAGTGATTTCAGGAGATCAAGGAGACTACACCACTGAATCTCACAGGTATTATACCACAGAAGTGCACACCATAAATCCAGGAAGCCAGAAGAAATCAATTTAAGAAGCTGAAGCTAACAAGAAGAGTCTCACAAAAAATGGGAAGAGAAAAAAACAACCCCTTAATGAAAAGAAAGGAGGAAGCCTCAGAAAGAATGCTAGATGAAATAGAGGCAAGTCAGCTATCAGATATTGAATTCAAAGCACTGGTTATCAGGAAGTTCAAAGAGCTCACAATGAGCAACCAGAAACTACAGGGGAGCTACAATGAACTCACTGAAAACAATATCAACATGAAAAAGGAAATAAAAATTATCAGTAAGGGCCAAGAGGAAATGAAGAATACAATTTCAGAGCTGAAGAACACAGTGGAAACTATCGAAAGCAGGATCAATGAGGCAGAAGATCGGATCAGCAAGTTGGAGGACAAAGTAGAAAAAAACACCCAGAAAGAGCAAGAAAAGGAAAAGAGGCTCAGAAAGAATGAAGAGGGATTAAGAGAAATACAAGACAATATGAAATGTAATAATATCCGAATAATAGGAATACCAGAAGGAGAAGAAGAACAGCAAGGGATAGAAAATCTATTTGAAAAAGTAATGATGGAAAACTTCCCTAATATGATGAGAGAAAAAGTCACACAAATCCAAGAAACACAGAGAGTCCCAATCAAGAGGAACCCAAAGAGACCCACTTTAAGGCACATCATCATTAAAATGGCAAAATTGGAAGATGAAGAGAGAATCTTAAAGGTGGCAAGGGAAAAAAGGGAAGTAACCTATAAAGGAGCCCCAATAAGGTTAGCTACTGACTTCTCAATGGAAACACTCCAAGCAAGAAGAGAATGGCATTCCAATTTTAGTATATGTGCTGCAAACAAGCAAACAGAATAAAAACAAAGACACTGAAATAGGGAACAAGTGGGCAGCGACCAGAGGGGAGAGGGAAGGGAATTTAAGGGGAAAAAGGGGGAGGGATTTTGAGGAACAAGTATGAAAGACACAGGGATGAGGACTGCGGGGGGTGGGGGTGGGAATGGGAGGGAGGAGGGAGACTGGGAGGGGGGGTGGAGTGGGATGGGAGAAATAGATTAAAAAAATGTACTTGAAAAGTAACTAAATAAAATTTAATTTAAAAAAATAAATAAATAAAAAATAAAAAAAAAAGAAGAGAATGGCAAGAAATATTCCAAGTAATGAGAACCAGAGGCCTTCAACAAAAATTACTTTATCCAGAAAGGCTCTCAATCAAGATAGAAGGTCAAATAAAGAGCTTCCAAGACAAAAGAACTCTAAAAGAATACACCTCCACCAAACCAGCTCTGCAAGAAATACTAAAAGGTCTGCTTTAAGGAAAGGAAGGTAAAAAGAGAGACAATGAGAAGCACAGGTATAAAAAGGACAATGAATAAGTACCTATCAATAATATCCTTAAACGTAAATGGACTAAATGCTCCAATCAAAAGACACAGAATAGCAGAATGGATAAGAAAGCATGACCCACACATTTGCTGCCTACAAGAGACCCACCTCAGAACAAAAGACTTACATAGACTAAAAATGGGGGGCTGGAAACAAATTTTCCAAGCAAACGGCCAGGAAAGAAAAGCTGGGGTAGCAATACTCATATCAGACAAAACAGACTTCAAAAGAAAAACCGTAAGAAGAGACCCAGAAGGTCAGTTCATAATACTCAAGGAAAGAATCACTAAGAGGACGTAAACATTGTAAATATATATGCACCCAACATAGAAGCATCCAAATATATAAAGAAAATGTTAGAGGACTTCAGGAAAGATATTGACAGCAGCAAAATTATAGTTGGGAATATTAACACCCCACTGACAAAAATGGACAGATCTTCCAAACAAAAAATCAACAAAGATATTGTGGAATTGAACAATGTCCTAGATGAAATGGACTTAACTGATATATATAGAGCCCTTCATCCCAAAGAAGCTGAATACACATTCTTTTCAAATGCTCATGGAACATTTTCAAAGATAGACCACATGATAGGATACAAAACAAGCCTCAAAAATTTAAGAAAATTGAAATCATCCCAAGCATTTTCTCCAACCACAAGGGACTGAAACTGGAAACCAACCCCAAGAGAAAAGACCCCAAACAACCAAAATCATGGAGACTGAATAGCATGCTATTAAACAACAAATGGGTCAAGAATAAAATCAGGGAAGAAATCAAAAAGTTTCTGGAAACAAATGAAAATGAACTCACAACAACCCAAAACTTATGGGACACAGAAAAGGCAGTCCTGAGAGGGAAGTTCATAGTAACATAGGCACACCTAAGAAAGATAGAAACATTTCAAACAAACAACCTAACACTACACCTATAAAAACTTGAGGAACAACAACAAAGACAGCCCAGTGCAAGTAGAAGGAAGGAAATAACCAAGATCAGAGCAGAATTAAATGACATAGAGATGAAAAGCACAATTCTAAGGATCAATGAATCCAGAAGCTGGTTCTTTGAAATGATAAACAAAATCGACACAGCTTTACAGACTCATCAAGAAAAGAAGAGAACCCAAATAAACACAATCAGAAATGAAAGAGGGGAGATAACAACTGACCCCACAGAATACAAAAGATTGTAAGAAATTATTATGAAGAACTGTATGCCAAGAAATTTGAAAACTTAGATGAAATGGACAAATTTCTAGAAAAATATAATCTTCCAAAACTCAACAAAGAAGAAGCAGAAAGCCTGAATAGACCAATAACAGCATATGAAATTAAAGCAGTAATCAAAAATCTCCCAAAGCACAAAAGCCCTGGACCAGATGGTTTCACAGGAGAATTCTACAAATCATTTAAGGAAGAGCTAACTCCTATTCTTTACAGCCTATTCCAAAAAATCCAACATGATGGGAGAATCCCAAACTCTTTTTATGAAGCCAGCATCATCCTAATCCCCAAACCAGATAAAGATACAACAAAGAAAGAAAACTTCAGGCCAATATCGATGATGAACATAGATGCTAAAATCCTTAACAAAATATTGGCAAACCGCATCCAACAATACACTAAAAAGATCATTCACCATGACCAAGTGGGATTCATCCCAGGGATGCAAGGATGGTTCAATATTCGCAAATCAGTAAATGTAATACATCACATAAACAAAAGCAAAGACAAAAACCACATGACCATATCAATAGACATGGAAAAAGCTTTTGATAAGGTACAACACCCATTTATGATAAAAACACTCAGCAAAGTGGGAATAGAGGGAGCATTCCTCAATACAATAAAGGCCATATATGAGAGACCTACAGCCAACATCATACTCAACGGGCAAAAACTAAAAGCTTTTCCACTAATATCAGGAACAAGACAAGGTTGTCCACTTTCACCACTTCTCTTCAATATAGTATTGGAAGTTTTACTCACAGCAATCAGGCAAGAAAAGGAAATAAAAGGCATCCAAATAGGAAAGGAGGAGGAAACAAAACTGTCACTGTTTGCAGATGACATGATAGTGTACATGGAAAATCCTATAGGCTCTACCCCAAAACTGCTCAACTTAATAAATGAATTTGGCAGAACAGTGGATTACAAAGTAATATAAAAAAATCAAAGACATTTTTCTATACCAACAATGAAACAGCAGAAGCAGAAATCAAGAAAAAAATCTCATTTGATATAGCAAAAAGAAAAATAAAATATCTAGGAATAAACCTAACCAAGGTGATAAAAGACATGTACTCAGAAAACTACATAACACTGAAGAAAGAAATCAAGGAAGACACAAACAAATGGAAACATATACCATGTTCATGGATTGGAAGAATTAACATCATCAAAACGTCCATACTACCCAAAGCAATTTACAGATTCAATACAATACCTATTAAAGTACCAATGACATACTTTACAGATATAGAACAAACACTTCAAAAATGTATATGGAACCATAAACAACCCCAAATAGCAGCTGAAATTTTGAGAAAGACAAACAAAGTAGGAGGGATCACAATACCTGATACCAAACTGTATTTACAAGACCACTGTGATAAAAAAAGCCTGGTACTGACATAAAAACAGGCAGACAGACCAATGGAAGAGAACAGAGAGCCCAGAAATAGACCCAAATCTCTATGGCCAATTAATATTTGACAAAAGGGGCAGCAAAATAAAATGGAGTAATAATAGCCTCTTCAACAAATGGTGTTGAGAGAACTGGAGAGCTATGTGCAAAAAAATGAAACTCGAGCACCAACTTACACCATACGCCAAAATAAATTCAAGGTGGATAAAAGACTTAAATATAAGCTGTGATATCACTAAAGTCCTAGAGGAGAACACTGGCAAGAAAATCTCAGATATTCCACGCAGCAACATTTTTACGGATATGTCCCCTAGAGCAAGGGATATACAGGAAAGAATAAACAAATGGGACCTCATCAAAATAAAAAGCTTCTGCATGGCTAAAGAAAACAGTATTAAATTAAAAAGACAACCAACTGTATGGGAAAACATATTTGCCAATGATACCTCAGACAAAGGTTTAATCTCCAAAATATACAAAGAACTTACAAGACTCCACTCTAGGAAGACATCGAACCCAATTAAAAAATGGGAAAAGGACTTGAACAGACACTTCTCTAAAGAGGATATACAGAATATCCAGAGACACATGAAGAGATGCTCAATATCGTTAGCTATCAGAGAGATGCAAATTAAAACCACAATGAGATACCACTTTACACCAGTCAGGATGGCTATAATAGACAAATCAACAAACAACAAATGTTGGAGAGGGTGTGGGAAAAAGGGGACCTTAGTTCACTGTTGGTGGGATTGCAGACTGGTACAACCACTGTGGAGAACAGTATGGAATTTTCTATAAAAAAAAAAAAAATGGACCTGCCTTTTGACCCAGCAATTCCACTGCTGGGATTATATCCTAAGAACCCTAAAACACCAATTCAAAAGAACATATGCATCCCAATGTTCATAGCAGCACAATTTACAATAGCCAAGAGCTGGAAGCAACCTAGGTGACCGTCAGTAAATGAGTGGATCAAAAAATTATGGTACATATACACAATGGAATTCTATGCAGCAGAAAGAAAGAAGGAGCTCCTACCCTTTGCAACAGCATGGATGAAACTGGAAAGTATTATGCTGAGTGAAATAAGCCAGGTGTTGAAAGACAAATACCATATGATCTCACCTTTTAACAGGAAGCTAAATAACAAAACAAACAAGCAAGCAGAATAAAAACAAAGGCACTGAAATAGAGAACAGGGGGACAGAGACCAGAGGGGAGAGGGAAGGGAATTTAAGGGGGAAAGGGGAGGGATTTGGAGGAACAAATATGAAGGACACATAGACAACAACTGGGGGGGTGGAAATGGGAGGGAGATGGGGAGCATGGGGGGGCTGGGATGAAAGTAAAAAACATAAAACTGTACTTCAACAATAATTAAATAAATTAAAAAAAAATAAGAAGAAGAAGAAAAGAAAAGTTACAAACACGGCAGACACTAATCCAGTTGTGATGGCTGGTTTTATGTGTCAGCTTCACTAGGATATAGTTGACCAACTAGTTATTCAGTCAAACAGTAATAAAGGTGTTGTTCTGAATTCACAGATATGATTGTGGTTTTTAAAAATATTTTATTTATTTATTTTTTAGAGAGAGGGGAAGGGAAGGAGAAAGAGTGGGAAAGTAACATCAATGTGTGGATGCCTCTCATGTGTCCTCCACTGGGGACTCAGCCCGCAACCCAGGCCTGTGCTCTGACCGGGAACCAAACTGGTGACCCTTTGCTTCACAGGCCCATGCTCAATCTACTGAGCTACACCAGCTGGGGCTGATTGTGTTTTGTTAGTGCAGTTATAGCCTATAATAAATATACTTTAAGTGATTAATATTATCCTAGATAATCTGGGGTGGGGGGTTGATTCAGGTAGTTGAAAGGATGTTAAGAGAATAACCAAGAACTCCTGAGAGAAGAAGAAATTCCACCTGTGGACTACAGGTTAGGCACACACCTGAAAACTGCAGGTTGCCATCTATTCTTGGTACCTGCCTTATGGATTTCAGATTTGCTTAGCCAGCCCCAAAATCACATAAATAATTATTTACCTTTCAGGTGTGTTTGTTTCATTTATTTACTTTTCACTTACAATAAAGTTCTGAAACAATCATTTTATAAAGTTTAGGTTGTTTGTCATGCTGTGGGCTCTGTAGCTACTTCTTTCCAAAAGAAAGTCACACTGCAGGTGCACATACTGAGAACAATTTTCATAGAATTAAAAAAAATTGCATAGCATTGTCTCTGATAAGATAGCCCAATGATAAATGTTAGAACTTGTGTTTTCTAAAATAATTTATGATATCTATTTTTGATTAGCTGATGCTTCTGGTTCTTATAATCATGTTCCTCTTGGTACCACTTGGGCAACCCAATTTAAATTAGATAGTGTTGAAGTTAGAAAAATAACAAAACACTGCCAATGACACACGGAAATAGTTTTCATACACAGATTTCTGTTCGAAGTATAAATATTGCCCAATGGTTGTTGGCCAGAACCAAGTTGATTAGTCCCAGCATAAATGCAAGAAAGTCTGAGAAATGTTGTATTCCTGTGCTCAAGTAAAAGCATTTAAGAGAAAACAAACAATTTACTGTTTAAGAAAAGAAGATAGGTTTTGGCATAATTAAGGCATTCAACACTAAAGAAGCTTATTGTCACTCCATATCTACAGATGTCCTTTCCAGAACAGTATAAATCAGGGTTTTTTTAAAGATTTGTTTATGTATTTATTTTTAGAGAGAAGGGAAAGGAGGGAGAAAGAGTGGGAGAGAAACATCAATGTGTGGTTGCCTCTCACACAGCCCCTTCTGGGGACCTGGCCTGCAATCCAGGGATGTGCCCTGACTAGGAATTGAACTGGTAACCCTTTGGTTAGCAGGCTGGCACTCAACCCATGGAGCCATACCAGGTAAGACAAAATTCACAGAGTTTTAAAGCCCTCTTACTTTGGGTATGGGGAGTGATGTAAAAATTTCTGATATGTGTTATAACATGCCTTTCATTATTTCTAATAACAACTATAAGCAAAGGAGTCATTAGTTGTTCCAGCTGAACTCTTTAAGAAAGCAAAATGAATTGAAATCTGCATGATCATTGCTCTTTATCAAATAGATTAACATTACCTTTTTCTACAGAGTAATCTGGGCAAAGATTGAAAAATATTTCCCTTCTACAATTATTTTTTTTCCTAAAAATATTTTCTTATCAAATCTGAAGCTAGCTTCTTACACAAAAACATATGGTTAAAATGTAAAAAAAAAAAAATCAAGTTGGCCACCCAGCCACTACAAACTTGCTTTATAATTAACGCACTTGGCAAAAATTAAGTTGAAAATTTAGCAGGAACTCAAATGGATGATGAATATAGAATGATATAGATAGTTTACAATATAAGTTATTTATATACAAACCATTTATAATATTTATTATGTAATCACTTCACATCTTATATTCCCCCATCAATAACATTTGACCTTACATATAATTCTTTAGTTAAAATTAAATTATATATAGATATAGAAATATTTTAAAAACTGCTTAAAATGTCTAATGGCATACCATGCTTATGGAGTAAAGTAACATTCTATGTAATTTATCCTCTTATCTGATCCAAAAATACCTTTCCACCTTTATCTCCCACAATTACTTTTATTGCCTACAACCCGTGCTTCTGCTACATTGTCTCCCTGAAAATTCTCACCCATCATTTTTAAAGCCCGATAAAATGTTTTCTGCTTATGAAAACTCTGATAATCCAAGGTTAAACAACCTTAAGCTTCTCCTTCCAAAGAACTCCATCACAAACATATATTGAGGCAATGTAGCATAGAGGAAAGGGCATTTTCCATACTCAAGTACAAAATCCTGATTCTGCATGTCCATACTGGGTAGGTTTAGGCCTGTTAAACATTCTGAGCCTCAGTTTGCTCATAAATTTACTGTTTTATTTAATAGTATCAGTATGTATGCTAATTTTATTTGCAAGCTTGACTGGATCACAGAGCGTTCAGATATTTAAATAAACATTACTTGTGAGTGTTTCTGTGAGGGCGGTTCTGGGTGAGATTAACAAGAAATCAACAGACTGAGTACAGAAGCTTACTCTCCCAGTGTGTGTGCACAGCACCCAGTCTGACAAGGGCCTGAATAACAGAGAGGGCTGAGGGACAGAGACGTCATCGCCTTTCTTCCTGGCTGCATAGACTGAAACCTTAGTCTTCTCCTCGCTTTGCATAGAGAATTAAACCATCAGCTCCTCTGGTCCTCAGGATTTTGGACTCTTACTGAAATACACCACTAAATTTCATGAATCTCCAGTTTAAAGATGGCAGGTCATGAGACTTACCAGTCTCTACAATTATGTGAACCAATTCCTCATAATTTCTTTATATCTATATATATAACTATATATATTAGATATAGTTAATATATCTATACTTAAACTATATATATCTATACTTAAACTATATATATAGATATAAAGAAGTATCAATATGTTTATAGACAGAAATATTTATATATACATATGTGTATGTGTGTGTATATACCATATTTTTGGTCTATAAGACTTTTTCACTGCATTTTTTGCTTCAAATTTTGCTTCAAATTTTTTGCTTCAAATTTTCCCCCTATTTTCTCCTCTTAAACCTAGGTGTGTCTGGGGTCCACACCATAAGATGCATCTAAGTTTCAGAGGAGGAATATAGAAAAAAATTTTTGAAGCAAAAAGTGTGGTAAAAAGTGCATCTTACAGTCCAAAAAATACAGGTATATATTCTCCTATATACATATGTTCTGTTTCTCTGGAACCCTAATGTAGATTTTGAACCAAGAGTCATTCTAGAGGAACGTACCGTTAAGGGTGAGTTTTCTGAATCAGTTCCAGGGTCTGGAATTAGCTCTATAATCTGACTTGACCTAAAGACACCATGGCTCCACTTCCATCAGTGAAAACTGATAGTCCATGCTGTCAGCTGTTTACAGGTATCAAAAAAATCTCCATTGTATATTCCAAATCAACCACTTTATAGGAAACAAGGAGCTATGTGACTATATCTGATATTCTCTCACATTGTTTTGAAAACTAATGAATATAATAGGCTTAGTTTTTTGCTCCTAATGTCACTGGAAAAAGTGGAGAAAGAAAAGGATAAAATCAGGGACTTGAATTTTCAGCTTGAGTATGAAAAAAGCCATTGACTCTTACCTTGTAACTGGAGAAATTTATTGTACTGTGAGCACTGAACTGATCAAAGTAGGGGTAGTTTACATGTGAAGGAGGCATTAATAATTACTTTGGGACAACAGTTTAAAACTAAGACAGATCGTCTTGTGCAAATGGCCACATATGTCACCTTGTATGTCTCAAGTGAATCTTTTGCTTCTAACCCTGCTCTAGAAGATGGTGTATAATCTTCAAGAGAGTCATCTCCAGTTCTCCAAATGTCACTTCAGTGTTGTTAGCTCATAACCGGAATAGAATAAATCAGACTATACAAGTTAAGGTCAAACTCCCTGGCTGGTGTGGCTCAGTGGATTGAGTGCCAGCCTATGAATTAAAGGGTCACCGGTTTGATTCCCAGTCAGGGAACATGCCTGGGTTGCAGGCCAAGTCCTTGGTGTGGGATGTGCAAGAAGCAACCACACCTTGATGTTTCTTTCCCTCTCTTTCTCCCTCCCTCCCCCTCTCACTAAAAGTAAATAAATAAAATATTTAAAAAATAAAACAAATTTTTTAAAAGGTCAAAACTAATCATAAAAAATATCTCAAATCTGACTATAAGCTAAAATATTGAGAATACATTAAATGCCCAGACTCATGTTTAGTTTCAAGTCCTCAAAAACTTGTAGGTCATTCACAGAAGCATGTTGATGACAAGTAATCAACCTGAAAAAAATAAAAAATAAGAACTAGAGCTGTAAGTGGTTTTCAGTTGAAATGCTGCTTTTATGTGCTTGGGCAATATGGAAGTAAGACATGAGAAGACAGGAGTGACTATATTTACAATTCTGCAAAAGATCAAACTGTGCTCAATTGTCTGTTTTACTGACATGAAAAAATGTCTAGTGGAGGTGGAATAAGCAATGTCCATATGGAATTCACTAGTATAAATGTTCTAGAAATCACTATTTGTACAAAAGTAGAGCCTCCAAGCAGGGATGAGAGTGTTGGTACCTGAGCTCTATCACCCTCCGGCTTCCAGGAACATATCTGTTCTTCGAACACCTTCTGTGCTCTTGAAAAGGGAAGAAATACAGTGATGTGCTTACGTCCCTGCTTTAGGGAAATTAACTCCATTATTTTTGTCAGTCTTTCTTTTCCTCTAGGAATATAATGGAAATATTTTGCCAGTTCATATAATGAAACACACCCATACTCACATATTTTTTCTAACTAAATACGGATATTTGATCTCTTGGAGAATATAGATTAAAGAAACAAACAAACAGCTAACCTACAAATGTCAATTGCATGAAAAAAATGTAGCTTCAATTTTTTATTTCCATTTCCCTTGGAAGAAAACTTCTTGTAAAAATGAAAAACAAAACAAAACAAAACTCCTGGGACTTTAGCTGGATATCATCCATTATAAAAGAAATATATTACAGTTTTTCTCTCTATTTATACTTTCTTAAAGGGACAAATGAAATTTCAGAGTAACAGGAATAACCACCTTAAAATTTTTTATTCTATACTAACCTTTATCCAGGGTAATATCTAGAGAAAGCCAAGCCAAAGAAGCCTACTTAGTTTAACAGCAGAAGGAAAATAGCTGGTCTTAAAAAAGACATACAAAGCACAGTAAAATTACCCCAATAAACATAAACATTTTCTTCTTCTTTTTCCCCTTTGGATAAATATAACCACATAGTCCCGACCCCCTTTCCCAACTGCTGATGGAATATGGTTTTCCGTAATGACATGTCAACTACTGGCCAAATAGGGCTCTGCGGCTACTGAAGGAAGATTTGAAGCCATGGGCCAACATCATCGGCATAATCCTCTCTTATCTTAGAAAGGCTCCAGCGCTCTAAATCCACTGATAGGATTCAGCCTCAGATGTGCCTCCGGAAAGGAGGATGTGTCTCCTGTGGTACTTGGGGATGTGTGCAGCTCTCTTCAGCATGTATTTTCTTAATTAACTTGATAAATACTTCACTAAAACAACTAGTGGTCAGTTGACTTGAATACATTAAATCACCTTTGTCTCAGAGCTTATTTTCATTACATTCTATAAAATTTGCAGTGGTTCAGTCTAGCCATAGATTAAAAGCTATACATTTCAAATGTATAAAAGTTCACAAAGAACACAGAAAACATTAGAATTCTGATATTTTAATGAAGCAATTAATATGTGAGAATATGACAGTAAACTTATACATCTACACTGAGATTTTTGATAAAAATGTGACTTTTCCTGTTTTCAATACATATTTGCTAGAATCCAAACCCAAACACAGGAGGTAACTAATCACTCCTCCCCACACCCATTAAAAATGTAAATCCTACAGAAGGACTTACAAGAAGATAGCAAAAAACATTCTTGCAATTCTTACTCTTTACCATACACAGAATTGATATAGAAAGAGCAATAGTTTCCAAAGAAAACTTTTTAACAAGAGTACTGTCTGCTCTATAGTAAGTCTAGCATCTCCATAGGCTCCCAGTGAATATATGGGTGGGTGTGTTTGTGTGTGATTGTGTGTGTCTGTGTGTTAGTGGAAGTGTCTTTCTCATACTGCTTAAAAACTAGCTTAAATGATGGACTTGCCTTTAAGAGAGGAGACTGACATCTCAACCTCTGGCTGGATGGTTAGTTATTAAGACACCAAACTCTTTGGCTAGGCCAGCATCATGTACTAAAAATGCTGACCAAAAAAAAAAAAGTCTAGAGTTTCCAGCACTTGAAGAGTTGGTTGCAACGAGAATATATACACTTTCACATGGGCACAGGGAACACCACAGATGACGGTGAAGCTTCAGTTGTTTGAGAGGATCCTACTGAAGAAGACTGTGTAGGGGCACAGAGATACCGCCAGCACAAAGAAGCTAAGAAGCTCTGGGGTTTTACTAGGGAGTTATATTGGTCAGCTTGCCTGATGTAATTATATAATTTGAAATTATCTAAAGCTAAATTAAACTTAGCTCATTTATTTTAAGCAGTTTTTTAATTTTTAATTTTATTTTATAATTACTGTTTATATTCAATACTTTATTATTTATTTTTTATTAATGTTCAAATATAGTTGTCTCCATTTTCCCACTACCACCTTTCCCTGCCCCACCCACCCCCACTTCCCACTCTCAATTCTACCTCTCCTTTGGCTTTGTCCATGGGTCCTTTATACATGCTCGTTGACGTGCCTTTTCTTCTTTCCCCCCATTATTTCCTTTCTCCCTCTCCTCTGGTTACTGTCAGTTTGTTAATTTCAATGTCTCTGGTTCTATTTTGCTTGCTTGTTTGTTTTGTTAATTAGGTTCCACTTATAGGTGAGATCATTCGGTATTTGTCTTTCGTCTCCTGGCTTACTTCACGTAACATAATGCTTTCCAGTTGCATCTGTGTTATTGTGAAGGGTAGGAGCACCTTCTCTCTTTCTGCTACATAGTATTCCATCAATATAAATGCACCAGTTTTTTTATCTGCTCATTTACTGATGGGCACCCAGGCTGCTTCTACAACTTGGCTATTGTAAACTGTGCTGCTATGAACAAAATATCCACATTACCCAAAGCGATTTACAGAATCAACACAACCCCTACTAAAATACCAATGACCTATTTCACAGATATAGAACAAACTTTTCAAAAATTTGTATGGAACCATAAGCAACCCTGAATAGCTGCAGCATATTTTGAGAAGAACAAAGTAGAAGGGGCCATCATACCTGTCATCAAACTATACTGCAAGGCCACTGTAATCAAAACAGTCTTGTACTGGCAGAAGAACAGACACATAGATCAATGGAACAAAACAGAGAGCTCAGAAATAAACCTAAGTCACTATGGTCAATTAATTATCTGCCCCAAAGCAGGCAGAAGCAATAATAACCTCTTCAATAAATGGTGCTGGGAGATCTGGACAGTTACAAGCAGAAAAATGAAACTTTATCACCAACTTATACCATACACAAAAATAAATTCAAGATAGATAAAAGGTTTAAATATAAATCATGATACCATAAAAGTCCTAGAGGAGAAGATAGGCAGGAAAATCTCACATATTCTACACGGCAATATTTTCACTGATATGTCCCCTAGAACAAGGGACATAAAGGAAAGAACAAATGGGATTTCATCAAAATAAATGGCTTCCGCATGGCTAAAGAAAACAGTATTAAAATAAAAAGAGAACCAACTGTACAGGAAAACATATTTGCCAATGATACCTCAGATGAAGGTTTAATCTCCAAAATATTAAAAAACCTACATGACTCCACTGTAAGAAGACAAGCAACCCAATTAAAAAATAGGCACAGGACTTGAACAGACACTTCTCCAAGAAGGTGTCTGAGGACTCAGAGACACATGAAAAGATGCTTAGTATTGCTACCTATCAGAGAGACACAAATTAAAACCACAATGAGATACCACTTCACACCAGTCAGAATGGCCATCATAAACAAAGTAACAAACAAGTGTTGAAGAGGTTGTAGAGAAAAGGGGACTCTAGTGCACTGTTAGTGGGATTGCAGACTGCTACAACCACTATAAAAAACAGCATGGAATTTTCTCAGAGAACTAAAAATAGAACTGCCTTTTGACTCAGCAATTCCACTACTAGGATAATATCCTAAGAATTTTGAAACACCAATCCAAAAGAACTTATGCACCCCAATGTTCACAGCAGCACAATCTACTATAGCCAAGTGCTGGAATGTGGGGGCAACTTTGCCCGCAAAGTCCCCCTGTCCACCACGGATAAAAGTGAAACTACCAAGACATGATCTGCTTGGGGAGGAAAGGTGGCTGATCTCTCAAAGGAGAAGGGCCAAGAACCTCTTCCTCAAAAGATTTTTATTGGGTTCGTTTGCACAAGAATATAGGTAAGGATCAAACAATAGACAGTATTCAAAGAACTATGAGGGAGTAAGATAGAACTATAGGGAGTAAGCCCTCAGAGAAATATGAGGACTTATTCTCAGTCCAGGTCAGATAGCTAAAGAGCCATAAAACTTTGAGGAACAAACTTCTTACTTGGACCCTTATCATTTAAATGAGAGCATTCTAAACAAAGCAGATTTCACAGGATTTTACATTTTCTTTCTTAGGCTTGATCACCCTGGACAACCCACCCTTTCCAGCACAGGGCTATACCTCCTTACACATCGTAGGTTTTTCGGCTTAAGTGGATTAGAGCCAGGAAGCGCTTCTCCGAGACAGAAGTGGGGACTTGGGCTATGTCAGAACAGGTGGGTAGGGGGATCCATCACTCCCTCTTTGTTGTAGCCCCCGAGTCCTTCCATGAGGGCCTCCCAAGTGATCATGTCTGGCTTACGTTGCCCCTCCTCTAAGGGGCTGTACCTATTATAGACTAACTGACCAAGCACTGGGGGCAGGGGACAAGCTTTATGTCCTTAGTGGCTCACATTCCAGAGGCTGCTCACTCAGTCTTAATCATGGAGGGCAGTTATAATTCCTGAAACCAGGCAGAGCGGTTCCCAACACTGGAAGCAACCTAGGTGCCCATCAGGAAATAAGTGGATCAAAATCCACTCATTTTGGATTTTGGAACAAATATAAAGGACACATGAACAAAAACTAGGGTGGGGGATGGAAATGGGAAGGAGGTGGGGAGGGCTGGGTGGGTGGGCTGGGATGGGAATAAAACGCAGAAAATTGTACTTGAACAACAATTAAAATAAAATAAATTTTTTAAAAAATCATTTCACAGACCAGAATCAGGGAGGAAAAAAGCTTCGGCACTGCTAAAGAGAACATTAGCAAAATGAAAAGGGAACCAACTGTATGGAAAAACATTTGCCAATGATATCTGGGACAAAGGATTGATCTCCAAAATATATAAAGAACTCACATGACTCCACTCCAGGAAGACAAACAACCCAATTAGAAAATAGGCAAACGACCTGAACAGACACTTCTCCAAGGAGGACATACAGAGGGCCCAGAGACATACGAAAGGATATTCAGCAACACTAGCCATCAGACAGATGCTAATTAAGACCACAATGAGTTACCATTTCACGCCGGTCAGAATGGCCATCATAAACAAATTAACAAACAAGTGCTGGGATGTTGTGGAGAAAAGGGAATCCTAGTGCACTGTTGGTGGGAATGCAGACTAGCATAGCCACTGTGGAAAACATCATGCAATTTTCTAAAAAAAACTAAAAATGGAATTGCCTTTGACCCAGTAATGCCACTAATGGGATTATACCCTAAAAATCCTGAAACACTAATCCAAAAGAACCTATGCACCCCAATGCTCATAGAATTTAACTAATTTAAATCATGGACATGAACAAGAAAAACTCCAGCAATCTATTGCAGTATTTCCAAATAACCAAACACATGGAAATATCAACCGGAACCACCCTTCTTTGGTTTAGCTATTTTCATGTTGTGCATGCTACAATAATATAAAATATTTCAGAGAAAAGAGTGTCCAAATGTGTTTGTACCTCACAGTGCTTAACATAATGTTAATAATAATGTAGATACTCAATTACTGATTTAGCATAGCTCAATGACCCATTATACATTGCAGGAAGTTTTTCCTATGCCATCAGACATTTTCATAGTTGTTATAAAATATACAATTTACAAGGCAAGAGAATGACTTGACTTAGCTTACATAATGTTTTATGAGTGTGTGATTGTGTATTTGCACTGTTGCATGCATGTGTGTGTATTAGCATTTTGTAATCCATCATTCCTGAAGGGTTCTAATTTCTTTATATTCTGTTCTAAATGGGATATTACAATTATTTTGGTTTTTTCAGCTATAATAATCAGATATGAGACTGATATTTTTAATATATATATAAAGAGTGTAATGCTTTTATTCCATCAGATTATTGAGTTGATGACATAAAATGAGGTACTGCATGCAAAATGTTTGGCACAAAATGTACATATTACTATTAGAAGTTGAAAAAAAACATAGCAATGTACTGTATTTAAAGGCCAAATACAACATAAGTAGAGCGCCAGTTTTATTTTGATCCAGTAATCAGAGGTAGGAGACAAATCCATAAAATATAAGCAATTCTTGTTATCCAAGGTAGTTACATTCTATGTACTCACTGCAAAAACTGAATTAGTGAATATCGAATATTGCTCTTAGGGGAAATACAGAGTGAGTTTCATGCAAGCATTTAAACACATTTTCATCAACCGATCAATACACAATTTTGTGATATATATATATATATATATATATATACATAATCTATTTAAAGGCATCTCATTTAATAAATATTGTTGATTCATTAACATTGAACTCATGGCTAACAGCAGGAGACTTATCACATGCATTTTCTCCATATGTTGCATTGCAGCCTTCTTTTCACTTAGGAAGACTAAATAAATAGCACTTTAGCACTACCTTTAGCAGATATTTTAAATAGGAAAATCACCAAGAAAAAGTCCAAAAACATGAAGTATGTAGCACTAAGTAAACAGCGAAAAGAACACTTGTTACTAGTATGAGAACTGGGATGAGAAGGCACCTCGTCTATCCTCACCTGGAGGTGCTCCTGTTAGACCTGGTCTATACTCACCAGGAGGTGCTCCTGTTAGACCATGAAATCGATCGCCACTCTGTGTCTGTCTGCAAATAACTGTGAAAGTGCCTTGAGTTTTGATTTGGGGGTTACAAATAAACTTAGCAAGTAAGCAAATTTATAAATATAAAATCTGCAAGTACAGAGGATAAAGTATATTTTCAAAAATACAAAGTCTCTGGTTGATAGAAAAATCTAGAGTAAATGTTTCCCTACTGGTTATTTAGTGTTAGAATGTACAGTGCAGATATACTTATAAATATTTTATGAAAATGTATTTTTACTGTGTATGAAAATAGTTCCATCTGATTTTAGGATGCATTAATATCATAGGTGTCAAAAATTAAGACTTAAATTACATTTTGATACAACCAAGCTATAGTTTTAAAATAAGTGCGATAATTTTAAAAATATACAGAAAAAACTTTTCTGAAACTGGGCCTAACTCTATAAACCTGAAAGAAGGAATGGAATAAGACATTTACCTCATGCTATCCATCTATTACTGTTGATTTTCCTTTAGAAGTATAAAATAATTTTTGAGACCTATAAATTTAGTCATTCAATTAAAAATTCACTAAATCATTAGTCCTGGCTGATGTAGCTCAGTGAATTGAGCACAGGCCTGCAAACCAGAGTATCGCGGTTCGATTCCCAGTCAGAGCACATGCCTGGGTTGCAGGCAGGTTCCCAGCAGGGGATGCATGAGAGGCAACCACACATTGATATTTCTTTCCCTCTCTCCTGCCCTTCCCCTATGAAAATAAATAAATAAAATCTTAAACATTTTTTTCAGTAAATCAGAACACAGAAATTTTTAAAAAGTAGCATCCGATCACTCTGCTTCTTACCATACAAAGGGTTCATTAAATCTGCAAAGGCACAAAAAGGTTGCTCCTGATTTGGTTTCTTTCTTATTTATTTGTTTTTCAATAAAACATGACAGTTGAATCCATTTTAAAGGGTACTTGAATTAACTCTTCTAATAAACATTTGAAAATCTGAAGATGATATTCCTTTGTACCAGATTGGCCTAGTAATAGGTATACTTACAATTATTCTATGGAGAATAAAAAAATTAAGTCGCTTTTATCTTTCCATTACTTTCAATAAATATTTGACTATATAGTACATATAACACCACAAAGCATTTCAGCAGTTACCCACAATGAAAGTAAACCACTGAAAACTGTGGTTGAACCTACAACCTGAAAATTAGCCTAATGATCCCACCACCTGTCCAACTGTTACCAAAAATAAATGGGTTTTATTAAGTAGCTGAAAGTTCAATCATGGGAATTTAATGCTGTTGTGTGACCTGTATTATTGATACATTTCCCAGGAGGACCAAAATGAAGAATTCAGTTTGGCTAAATATTTATTACATGTCACTTCTTCCATAGACTAAGTAATCCAGCTTTCCTCAGGAAACTCATCTGCTGGTTAAGGGGATTAGAAACACATATCAAAGACTAGAATGAAAGACAACAGTAGTACATACAAATTGTTGTAGCTAATCAGAAAGGAAGAAATATGCCATTGTAAATACCAAGAAATGTACTGAGGGGCAAGCGCATGTACAGTGAGCTCTAATTAATTGGAATAATCTTCTTTGCAAGAATGTGGAGAAAAGGGAGTTCAGCTAGAGGTAAAGGTTTAACCTTGTATGCAGAAGTATGCAACATGGGCATGTTTAGGAAAAATATCAACATAAAGAGAGGATTTATGTAACACAGGGGTGTGTGTGTGTGTGTGTGTGTGTGTGTGTGTGTGTATGTGTGTGTGTTGTGTGTGTACTGGGTGTGGGGCAAGATTTGTCAAAGATCTGCAATACCAGGAAGAAAAGTACATACTTAAATTAGAAAAAAGGAAGCCTTTTCAATAAGAAAATAATATGATATATGGGAACTATATCTTAAAATGATTTGTCATGGAACAGGTTATAGGCAAGTTTAGACAAGAGAGATGTAAAAGAGTGAGGAGACTAGTTTTAGTGCCTTAGTGGATACTGTGTGCTTTACATCTATTTTCCCTTTGGATGACCCTAATAATCCTTTTCAAGAGTTGCAACAGTTACTCCTATTTTAGAAAGACTTCAAGAGTAAGTAAATTGCTCAAAGTAAAAGAACTGATAAATGATGAGCTAAAATGTAAACTACAGTCTACTTGGCTAAAAAGCACAGAATGACAACATTGGTTGAATAATTCAGTATATCAATGAATAAAGAAATATATTGTGAGTATACTTTTTAAAATATGTTCATTTCTTATCTTCAAGAAAATCTGTAATCAATTCATCTTGAAAAATCATTTTTCATGCTTTTCTGATCTATAGGATTGCAGGACACATTCCCAACAAAATTAGTGACTTTGTAAGATCTCAGTGGGTCTCACAGGCTTAGATATAGTTAAAGATTTTATACTATAATTCTTTTCAAAAAATTCTGTTTATCTACTTTGTCTTTATCTTTATAAATGAGTAACTTCTAAGTAGTTCTTATGTTTAACCTCATTCCATCTTTCAGTCGTAAGAGTCCTAGAGAAATACTCCAAGGGGCAGTCTGGACTCTTGAACTGAATTTCACTTCACCACAATTCAATGTGGGATCCAAACAAAATTGAGATAAATGCACACACGGAAAAGAAAACAAACAAACAAGAACGAGCAAATTGTTTTTAAATTTTATCATGCTATGATCACTCAAATATAAAAGTAATACTTTGTTGAAAATCCCAACATATTGTCTGAAACTGAACTTTGAGGCATGATACAACTTACTCTTTCAGAGCGTGGATGTCAGAGCTGGAATGTCTGGGTTTGAGTATCTCTATAACCTTGGGAAGCCACGCATCCTACATGTGACACCAGTGGAGTAAGAATAACAGCAGCACAACCCTCATACTGCCTGTATTAAGTAAGTAAATGTAGACTGGTTGATTATCAGTCTGTATTTACAGCCTGTTACTGGAACCACAATTAGTAAATGCTGTATAAATATTTATGATTTTCCATTATCATTTTAAGTTTTAAGGTATCTCATTAGCCTGGGCCTTTCAATTTAAGCAATAATAACATTAATCACAAAAACTTACATTTCAAGTTAGAAAGGTGGGGCTGGGTTAGTGTCTGCAGAGACACTGGATGTTAGTCTTTGTAACATGTGCATGAGCCAGTGCCTGCGGGAGAGGCTCCCCCACAAAGGAGCCTGCATCTTACAACACGTATGTGAGCTAAAAGATCCAGTACTGAAGGCCACGGGGGGAAAAACTGCATGCCTCTTAGTTTACTCCTTGTTCTCAGACTTTTTCTATTTTTATTTTTTTATTCAGCAGGTTAGAATTTTAACATCCCATCAAAATCTGCTCATTTAGAGAAAAATGAAAAATCATTATAAGTTATAATACCTCCAGCTCAGGCCTTCCACAGACTAAAGGAAGAAATGCAGTTGGTTACATTTCTTGGCATTTTGTCGTAAAAATTCTTCCCTAGTCTCAAATGTTTAAGTACAAATAATTTCAAATGAAACTATCTAGCAAAGGAGTTGTAATGCAGAGGTAACACGTACTGAAACATTTCTATTCTGAACAGAGTTCTTTAATTATCTTATTATTTCTTTATTATTATACCTCTTTATATTTACTAGTAAAATCTGGAGAACAAGAAACAGTCATTTTACCTGGGAGATGTATGTTTATATTACCACTTTCTCTTTAAAATATCCAAAATCTATGAGAGCAAATTTTTAATCTTTAAAATAAGAATTATAAAAAAGCCTTTAAAATAATATGCTGACTCATAGGTAAAGCAAAATATGTAGTAGTTCTACAATAATTTTAAACAGAAAACACTAGTTGAAGAGATGTCCTGTCAAAGGTGATACAAACTTGTTCAATTATTGCTAAAAGAGATGACTACATTAACAAAAATATTATATTATGCAGGATTTGAAAACATAACGATAGAACTTCTAATTGTTGGAGTTTCCTCACAGTTGGACAAAACTAGCTGGACTTTACTGAACACTTGGTATGTACTACATTTGTGTTAAATGCTTTGTCATTATCTTGCTTCTTCTGAACAACAACCCATAGAGAAAGGAATACATTATCTTCATTTAAAACAAAACACAATAAAAACTAAGGCTGGAAAATAAACAAACATGTTCAAATGCCATATGGTTTTAATAATTAATTTGCCATGGAGCCTGTATTTTGAATTAGGCTGATTTTAAGGCTCAACAAATACATGACTTTGTTTCTGAGAGCTTAGAATTGATGCAATTGATATGCTAAGCAGAAAAGGGTCACTGAAATTTTCTGAAATGACAAGTTGAAATAGGGAAGAGACTGTTCTAGAAGGTCAGTGCACAGAAAATAATGGAGTGAGAGAAGGGGAACAATAGAGAGGGAAATACCTTGGCATCAGGTTGGGCATTGTCAAGGCTGTATGATGATGTAGGATTGAAGGAATACTGAATAATGACACTGTATATATCTATGGAATTTTGATAACAGTGCCTCACAACAACCTATGGGATAAGTATATTGTTACCCTCACTTTACAAATAAAGAACCTAAAGCATTTTTAAAAATTCAGTAATTATTCAAAGCTCACAGATAATAAGAGATGAAGCTGGGATGTAAAGCCAAGTCTAACTGATTCTATGGCCTATGTAAACATCAAGCTGTACTGATCATATTATTTTTTATATATGAGCTGTTCTGAGCCCTACAACATCTTTATAAAGTGCCTTAAGACTTGGAGGACTTCCAGTAAAAATGGAAGCATAGGTAAACATGGCTAGCTTCCTCACACAACCACATCAAAATTACAACTAAGCTATAAAACTGTGGGGGTAACTTTTGCCAGCAAGTCCCCCCGTCCACCATGGATGAAAATGAAACTGCCAAGACATGATCTACTTGGGTTGGAGAGGTGGTCAATCTTCCAGAGGAGAAGGACCAAGAACCTCTTCTTTAATGGCTTTTATTAGGTTTGGAACACACAGGAATATAGGTAAAGCTCATCAGTCAATGTCAGGCAGCAAGGGTCAAACAGTAGATAACATTTCAAAGAAATCTGAGGGCTTAGTCTGAGTCAGTGTCTGTCAGGTAAAAAAGTGGAGGGAGAGGAGAGGGTGTCATAGCAGCTCTACCTAATACATAGAAGCAGAGGCAGGCTGCCAAAATGAGGAGATAAAAAAGCATGGCCCAAGTGAAAGAACAGATCAAAGTCCAGGAAAAATATCAAACAAACAAAATGGAGATAAATAATCTATCAGATCCAGAATTCAAAACACTGGTTATAATGACACCCAAGGAACTTAGTGAGGACCCCAAAGTGTAAAATAAGATCATGAGAAATAAAGAATTCAGTAACTGAAATAAATAAAAATGTACAGTGAATCGACAGCAGAGTGGATGAAGCCGAGAATCAAATCAATGATTTGGAACATAAGGAAGAACAAAATAACCAATTTGAACAAGAAGAAAAAAGAAATAAAAAAAAACAGGATAGTATAAGCAGCCTCTGGGACAACTTCAAATGATCCAAAATTTGTATCATAGGGGTGCCAGAAGATGAAAAAAGCAAGATATTGGAAATCTATTCGAAAAAATAATGATGGAAAACTTTCCTAATTTGGTGAAGGAAACAGACATGCAAGCCCAGGAAACACAGAGTCCAAAACAAGATGGATGCAAAGAGGCCCTTTCCAAGACACATCATAATTAAAATGCATAAGGTTAAATATAAAGATAGAATCTTAAAAGGAGAAAAAGAAAAGCAGAAAGTTATCTATAGGAAACTCCCATAAGATTGTCAGCTGATTTCTCAAAAGAAACTTTGCAGGTTATAAAGGATTGGCAAGAAATATTCAAAGTCATGAAAAGCAGGAACCTACAACCAAGATTGCTCTACCCAGGAAAGGTATAATTTAGAATAGAAGGGGAGATAGAGAGCTTCCCAGACAAGAGAATACTAAAGGAGTTCATCACCAAACCATTATTATATGAAATGTTATAGGGATGAAGAAAAAGAAGATCAAATCTATGAACAATAAAATGGCAATAAATATGTTTCTATCAACAATTGAATCTAAAAACACAAACTAAGCAAAGAAGAACAAAGAGAGAATTGTGTATATGGAGAGTGTTTTGATGGTTCCCAGATGAGATGACAGGCACAGGGTAACTGGTGAAAGGTGAGGGGATTAAAAAGTACAAAGAGATGGTTACAGAACAGCCATGGGATATAAAGCACTGACTAGGAGATGGAGTAGCCAGAGAACATGTGCGCATGGCCCATTGACACGAACAATGGTAGGGGGATTGCATGGAGGGGGGACAAAGGAGGATATGTCAGGACAACTGTAATAGCATAATCAATAAAGTATAATTAAAAAAGACTTAGGTTAAAAGACAACTCAATGTCATGTAATTGGGATTCAAACCTAGACTTGTTTATAATGATGGATAAAGTTACATGAAATATGCAGTTGAAGTAAACTACCTTCAAAGCAAATGATAGAGCCAAGAATTTATCTAAACTCTGCTTTATGAATTTTCAGTTTCAGTTCTATGATTAAAAATTCCTTTGGGATGATTTTAATAATAAAAGAGTTGGGTTTTTTTGTTTATTTTTTCCTTTTGGCCATTTCCTATTTATTATCTTGAAGTCTTCAGGAATTCTTTATTCTGGAGTCATTAAGAGTAGATTTTCTGAAATAATGGAATTAATCAGCATTTGATTTTTTATGCATTTTTTTCAAAAGAGAAAAAAACATGTCACAAAAATTATACTGTCTCTCAATGCTTTTTTTCTATGAATTACAATAAGGATTTCTATCCAAGAAGTTGCAATGCCAAAACTAGCTTAGTTCAGATTGTATGTGTCCGTGCTATCTTTAACACACTGAAGAATGAAATAACCATGCCATAGTGTGGCAAGATCCAGCATCATTGTTCATTGGTTCACATAAGTGATAGAGAGATTAGAGACTAAGGGTAAGTCAGTATTAGAAAAATGACAACATTTCTGCTTCTTGGAGATTGGTGCTTGACATCTTGAACTTTTCTTCATTTTTTCCCATGATTTGGAGGTTGTGCAGCCATTTGTCCAAGCAGTCCATGCTGTAGTTGATGGGCTGACATGTCCTTCCCTCAGATAATAATTGGTTTTGGCTTCCTGCCTGCTGACAGCTGCAAGCACAATTTAGAATTGGACTCCAGCAGTTGACTCCAAGTTTCCCTGATTTACTTTTTCCCAGAACAGTACAATTTTTTGTTGTTATTCCTAAACTCATATATCAAATAGTATATTGCAAGGTTAACCAGTGTTAGCTCATAACTTTTAAGTCCTGTTAAACATTATAGAAGGGCTATAAAACAACACATGTATAAAGAAGGTATGATGATCACTTTCGATAAATTAGCAGTACTTCTAAATTTCTACTAGGCATGAAGAACGCTCTGAAGTTGCTCCTTGCCCTTGTCAGAACTATAGCAGTCATCACGATGGATCATGACACTCTGGTTTTCTTGAGTTTAAACTTAGCAGTCATATCTGGGTGCTAATTCTGGGTCTATTTATTATCCTTGTTCAAGTTCATGCTAGAAAACCCAACACAAAAAACAGACATGACATGACTAAACTGAAAAACCTCAAGTTCTAGGATCTGGGAGGAAAGGCTTGATATACAATTACACCCATACAGAATCATTAACTTTTATATTAACATAGCCTTTCTCTTTATGCCAAAGCCAAAAAGTCCTAATGATTCTTCCTGCAAAATTACCATAGGTGTACAGGTTTATTTCTGGACTCTCAATTCTATTACATTGATTTATACAACTATCCTTATGTAAGAATTACCCTTTTTATGACAGTAGGTTGTTAGTAAGTTTTGAAATTAAGAAATGTTAGTCACTCCCTCTAACTTTTATCTTTTTTCAAGGTCATTTTAGCTATCTTGGGCCAATGCCTTTCTATAACAATTTTAGGATTGGCTTGTTAATTTCTACATAAAAGCAGGTTGGGATTTGATAGTGACAAGTTTGTGTATTTTCCTTTTCTTAGATTGCTAGAGATATGTGTAAGTTTTCCAAGTACATTTTGCATTCATGTTCATGAGGTATATTAGTCTGCCTTATCCTTTGCTTTAATTGATTCTGTCAAGTTTTGGTATCACACTCATTAGGGCCTCATAAAACTTAGTGGGATATATCCCATCTCTTCTATTCTTTGATATTATATCAGATTGGTCATGTTTCTTACTTTAAATGTTTAATAAAATTGACCAATAAAATCATCTGATCTTTGAGCTTCCTGTTTTTTTTTTCTTCTGAAGATACTTTATTCATCTTTACACTGTGATTCAGATTAACAGTTTTATGAACCATTATTAGGAAGAAGTGAATGTCTCCCCAAGCCACTGCTTCTTGGAGTTGCCATTTTCTCCCCTTACCAAGATATCAAAGACCACCATGGAACCCCCCAAATCTCCTGTCCTGTGAAGCCCCAGTGAAAGGAAGAAGCACTAATGTGAGGGCTCTTTAAATTCCCAGGCTCTGGGTCCTCAGGAGAGGTATCTTCCTTTGCATCTGGGAATGGGTCATACAGAGGAGCACTAGAGTCAGCCCCTGCCAGATCTGGGAAGAGGGTGAATGAAGGTCCTTGGAGCTTTATTTATAGAAAAACTTTGACAACATGTTCAAAATATTAATACATATGGGGCTATTCTGATTTTATATTTCATCCTGATTTTGTAAGGTGTTTTTTGTTTTTTTTTTCAGGAAATTTGTCCATTGCATTTAAGGTTGACTAAATCAGCACAAAGTTTTTGTATTCTCTTTTTATCCTTTTCATATCACTATGCTCTGTTGTGCTGTCCCATTTTATTCGTGATATTGATAATGTATGGCCTGAATCTTACACCAATGTTTCTAAGGATTTTATTAATTTTATTTAGTAATAAAATTTTATTAATTTTATTTAGCAATAAAATTTTTGGTTTTGTTCATTTTTTTCTATTGTTAATCTATTCTTTAGGTTATCTATCTCTTTTTACTTTTATTATTTCCTTCCTTCTATGCATTTGCCTTTAATTTGCTTATTTTTTCAAACTTTATTGTGGAAGTTTAGATAACTCATTTTTAAAGCTGTTTTCATTTCTAATAATGCTAACATTTTAAGAGTTCCTTTAAATACTATTTTATCAGCATCTCCAACCTTTTGATATGTTTTTTCTTTAACTTGGTTCGAAATAGTTCCAAACCATTAGTTATCCAGACATGTTACTTAATTCTCAATTATCTGAAATTTTATATGTATTTTGTTTTTCATTTCTAATTTAATTCTATTGATTGGTCAGGATCATACTCTGTATGTTTTCAAATTTTGAAATTTAATTAAAAAATATACTCCCTTCCCAGGAGTAAAAGACAGAAAACTGTACTTGGGCAATAATTGAATTAAAAAATATTTAAAATATACATATATCAATGCTTATTTCATGAGAAAGATACTCTTAAAAAACTCAGCACTTTTATCAAAATCCACAAATGATGTTGACACAATATTATTATCTAATCTTAAAACTGTATTTATAAGTTTCAGTTATCACACTCGTGTCCTGTAAAACCAAAAACAAACAAACAAAACCTGGATGCAGTTTTCACTGGGCAGCCCATACTGTATTTGAGTATACAGCACCTCATTCTTTAATCTGGAACATTTCACAGTTTTTGTTTCTGTTTTTTTCTTTCATAACCTAGGCACTTCTGAGGAATGCAGTACTGAATTTGTAGAATATGACCAAATTGTATTTTTCTGATATTTCTCGTGACTAAATTCAAGTTATGCATTTTGAGTAAGGAATACCAAAAAGTGATGCTGTTTTCGGCACATCCCATCAGCAAAGATATGTTCCCTTTATTGTATTACTGGATTTTAAAAAAATCCTTCACATTCAGTAAAAATTTGTATGTCCTGCTGTCCCTAATTCTTTAGTTTTCTTACTCATTACTATTAGGTTTTTAGGCCCCATTTATTATCTGACCTCCTGGAATAGAGTTCTAATTGATCTTATAATCACCATTCTCCTCTCTTACTTCAGACTAATCTGACTAAAACAATATGAATGATTTTTGTCCTTAGTTCTCAAACTTTCAAGGGGTACCTAGTTATATTAACTTTCAAAGCCTTTCATGATTTGATCTAGATATATCATACTAGGCTTATTTTTCATAACTTTAATGATCATATGTTTATTTGACATTTATTATTTACATCTATGTAAAGTTATTTGATAATTATCCTTTCCTTTTCAACTCATACAACTTTTTCCCCACCTACTAAAAAACTCTCCACAAGCTTTTCACATTATGCATTTTATTATGTCTAGAATAAACTTGCTACCAATTTCACTTACTGAAATCTTAGCCATTTCTGTAGACCTATTTCAAGTACCTTTATAATAAAGCTGTTAAAAATTGTCTATCACAGTGTCCAAATACTTTATAATAGTTATTCTATAATACTATTATTCAATCAATCAAGTCTTGTTGGGCTTAGGAACACAGAATGCATAAGATTAGTGGTTAAAAGAATGGGACCTGAAGTCAAACAGCTTGTGCCCAATCTCAGGAGTACCACCTTTAACTATATAATCCTGGCAGCTCCTTCACTTCTCTGTGCCTCAGAAGTCACCTAACATTTGAACACATATTGTAAGGATTAGGTTAAAAAATCTTGCAACAGAATAAATGCTCAGAAAAAATGAACTATCACTTTTTTATGATGGTTCTGCCTCCTTAATACCATACTTACACGCTGTATCTCTACTATTACTTTCTCTCTTTGCTTTTCTGTTCTGACCTTCTTATTTGAAAATACATCCTCAAGGTAGTTTCCTGAACCTCTTGCTGCCCAAGTTATACTTCAATCTTTACTGATGTTGCTGTGGTCTTTCTCAAGTACAAATTTCATCCTGCCTCTCAAGTAAGTACTCTCTGGCTTAAAAGCTTTCAGATCATTCATATGTGCCATAAGATAATATTGCATACCCTCAGCATGACTTAACTTAATATTCCTGTTTTCACTTTGCTTTTGCTCTGCAATTATACCACAGTTGTCAGATTCCTGAATTTTCTAAGATGTTTCACAATACCTGTTACTACTTATGGATCTGCCTTTTTGTGCAGTGTCAGTTTAGAGATATTTTCTCTATCTTCCATCCTACTAAATCCAATGGATAAATCCTGCCCACATTCCAAGTTTCTCTAAAATATCATCTTCCTGATAATTTCTTCTGAATTATGTGAAGACAATTACATCATCACATCTGCATTCTGTACCACACTCTGACTGCTAACAAAGAACCTATTACTTTACTGTTCACTTGTCTATCCATCCTTATTAGGCAGTCACACACTTGAAGAACAGAACTGCAGTCAACTCAACTTTTTACCCATTTCTTAGCATATTTAGTATGATGGTTTGAATTGAATGCTCAGAAAGTGTTTTCTGAATGAATAAATAGTAAGATATTGTAGTCAATAATTACCATTTTTTTATCAGGATGGACTTAAGAAATAGGATTTTCCTTTGCTCAGAGCAGAGCATGCCTGATAGCCTCACTTCAAGATTCAGGTTGTTCAAGTGCCTAGGTCTAGAATATCATTAATTTTCATAGAAGAGGAGGGAGCACGGTGAAATATATAAGGAAGTTTAAAGAATGTCACTAGAAGTAACAGCCATCACTGCTGCTCCTATGTCACTAGAAGTGCAATTCTACTACATCCCAAAAGGAAGAGAGCTAGAATATCGTAGAACAGAACTATTCACCACAAAATCACCACCCACCACATTAGACCATGTGCTCCTTAATGGCATAAAATGCATTCTATTAATCTGTGGGCAACATTTAAACAAATGGATACTTTTTAAAATGTTGCCCATTGAATTTAAGCAGTAAATATTTTTAAGATGAGTGAATAAACGATCTCATATTGTTCTTAAACAGTAATGCGAATAATGGTGGTGATTTCAGAAAAAATATATCATACAATAAACTAGTTCAGAAGGCTTCATTTAACTAAAATATTTTGTTGACTCACTTCATATCGATTTGCCATTTCCTTAAATCTCAACAGCTTCAACCTAGAATACATTAATTATTATCTGGAACCCCTTCCCTAGAGTGTAATAAAAATAACCCTTGGGATTTTGCCCAAACTCTTCCTGTCATTATTCTATTTTTAAATGGTTTAAATTGCTATAGAAGAACACTGTCATTTACAGACATTAATCATGTGGGTTGGTTTAATAGCACTTTCTTTTTTATGCATAATTAGGTGTCATATTTTTACACCATGCTAATTTTCTTCAGTGTATATGTTTTAATCCTTTTCCATCCTCACTGAACACAAACGTTCCTCTGAGCTAATACAGCCTTTGCGCATTCAATTATGTATCTGTAGAAAAATTACTGTTAATGAATTCCAAATTGGATTCCTTCCAACGGTTGTCAGGCCTATATCACAGGTCCCAACGAATGAGTCATGAGTAGTAGAACATTATTAAAAATGGTGTGAAAGATATTTCAAAGTATTAAGTTTAAACATCGATGATGTATAATTACTGTGTTGTGAAAACAATCTTCCTGATTTAAAACCCTAAAGATTTTTAAGTTTTCCACAGGACAGTAAAAACACAATAAAAGAAGAAAATTGCAAAATTTTTCCTAAATGTCACATGTGAGATTCCTATGTTAAAACACAGTAATGCGAGGAAGAAAAGTATCTAAACATTTTTATCCAAGTGAACATGGTCCTGTAAGATTCCCTTCATTCTGATATTTTATTTCAGTAATTTAAAATTAAAATAATATACCTGTTATAATTTCCCATCATTGTGCTGAAACAATCAGGTGACACATAAAACCAGTGATAACATAAAGAACATTATGATTTTTGTTTCTTTGCATTTTTACTTTTAACTATTTAGAGGTAAGTTATAGGTGGTTCAGCACAAGTAAAAATAGGATAATAAAAGTCCCTTATTCTTTCTTAATAGGGCTCTGGTTCCCCATTCAACAATGTGAGTACCGTCCTTTCTCCCTAGGGTCAAAATAGAAAAGCAATAACATAACACAAACAATACACTTGAACAGAGAGACATAGATGAAATTTACCTCTCAATATTCAGGGAGCATGTATTATTTTGAAGCAAATATGAATATTCAGAAACACTGACTTCAGTAGTCCAAAATTAAACTCATTAAATTTTAATTAACATTGTACAGAATATATTCTCCAAATACAATTTATTAAAACTGAAAACCAAAATTGATGTAAGAACATCAATTTTGTAAATCCCAATATATTGGAAACTATAAATTGTTTTAAATAGTACCCTCCAAATTAAAAATAAAAATATGATAGGTGAAAATATGGTTAGGATTCAACATGAAGGGAAACCTCTTCAGGCCAAAATCTGTGAGACAGAATTAAATTTTTACATTATACATTACATACAAAATTGCTCCTTTACATTTATCAGAAAATAAATTATTAAAAATAAGAGTGAAGAGCTAAATATTTTTGCTAAAGCAACTGGACAAATGTCAAAATCAATAAAAAGGAAAATAATAAATAGGGGAGCTTGTATAAAAGTATGAACAAAAATGTATAACATTTAATAAAGCAAAATAATAAAGAAATTGGGTCCTTGAAAAGATTAATTAATAACCAATAACATAAAAAAGTATCTTTTCAAATTGATCAATACAAAATATAAAATATGCAGATACACAAGGAGGGGAGGGAGAGCCTGGAGATTAATGGGGGAGACAAGAAGGCACACTAGAATGATCTACTTAAAACCAAATGGAAAGTGAATGTTATTCCTTCCTACTTCATCACCCAAGGACAAATCCAGAGGGAACAATTTGACAGAAAAGTAAAATATCACCAACTACATAGTAATAAAATTGGTATTATTTGGCCAAATACATTTTTGGAAGAGACAAGTATGGCTGGACTCATAAGAAGAATTGGACATTTTCAAAGAGACATTAATAATCTTTAAAGACATTGAAATAAAGAATACCTCTCTACCTCAGATAAAATATGCAGATAATTTTTTCAAGGATGTTTTTCTCAAACATTCAAGAAATAGAAGCTCTGTACTATAGAGGGTATTTCAGAGTATATAACAGAAATGGAAAGTTGATCCATTTACTTTAAAAGATTCAAAATAAAATTATGAGTCAATCAGTCTCATTATAATGGATATAACCATTCTAAAAAAGAGAGATTTATAAACTCTAATTGCATGGTACATCAGTATCAAAACAGTTTCATATCAGAAATACAAGAAAAATTCAGCATCGGATGTCTACCAATAGAAATAGTATTAATAATATAAAAGATAACATCTTACGATTATCTGATATTTTTAAGAAAAATATACTATGATATTAGTTATCTCTTTCTAACCATTTTCAGGGAATTAAATGTTAAGAAAACTCAATGAACCGATAGAGCAAACATCCTAAAGTTAACACAAAAGTAAACTTATTTCCATTAGTATTCAGGGATGTTATGGTCTGAGGATTTGTGTTCCCCCTACTTCATATGTTGAAATCCTAACCCTACAGGAGATGGCTTCAATAGGTGCAGCCTTTGTGAGGTCCTTAAATCATGAGCCTGGAACCTGATGAAAGAGGGTCCAGAGAGATCCGTATCCCCTTTTATTGATACCATGTGAAAACACATAGAGAAAATGTCTTCTGTGAGTCAGAAGGCCCCACTCTAAAGCGTCCAGGGCCAGAACAGTGAGCAGTAAGTATCCTTCTGCTGTTTATAAGCCACCCAGCCTGAAGCATTTTGTTATAAAGACCCAAATGCCAAGGGGCATGACAAGAAGGCACACTTAAGTACATGAATCTACTTTAAAACCATAAGTGGCAAAAACTACCACAGTGAACATGTTATTCCTTCCTAAAATAACCTACAAATTCAATGCAATACCCATAAAAAGCTTAGTGTTTTTTTAACTAAATAAAACAAATTTATGAAGAAACAAAGTTCTATAAAGAAATAAATCAAGTTTGAAAAAGGACAAAGGGAAAGGAAGAACATATTCTATTAAATATTTAAGCTCATCTGACATGACCAAATGTTTACAGATGTATGATGCTGGTTGAGGAAAAGAAAAGTAAAAGGATGAACAGACAATATATGGAATTTTTACGTATGATAAAGGTAGTACCAACAAACTGTGTGGAAATAATGTGCGGATTGGTACATGGTGTTAGGGAAAAATTGGCCTATGTCTTTATGACATATATAAAAATAATAAACTAGTTTGCAACCTTATATTATTTATACACTGTAGTCCTAATGCATTGATGAAAACTAAGACCTTTAGAGATGAATTAAAGCCAGAAAATTATTAAGCTATGAAAGTGTTGGGGAGGTACTACTAGCAAAAAAGTAGAAGACTATAGCTTTGACCAAAGAGAAATGTCTTTTTAAAGAATATGCAAAAATGTACAATCATACATGGAATACTATGGAGCAGAAAGAATGAAGAGATTCCTACCTTTTGCAACAGACTGGATGGAACTGGAGGGTATTATGCTCAGTGAAATAAGCCAGTCAGTGAAAGACAAATACAGTATGATCTCTCAATATGATCTAATGAACAAAATAAACTCACAAGCAAAACAGAACCAGAGGCATGTAAACATGGAAGAGACTGACAGCTGCCAGAGCAGAGAAGGGAGAGAAATAACAGTGCAAAGAAGGAAAGACTAGCCAAAGAACATGTATGAATGATATGTGGACTTAGACAATGGTGTGGGGATGGACTGTGGGAGTGGGTGGTGGGCCTGGTGGAGTATGGAAGGAAAAGTGGGGAAAAATGGGACAACTGTAATAGAGTGACAATAATAAAAATTAAATTTAGAAGTAAAAAAAAGAATATGCAAAAAGCGCAAAAGAAAACAAAATGCTGATGTATGTAACTACCTAAGTAAGAATTTCAGTTAAATTAAAGGGCACTATAGACAAAGCCAAGAGATAACTACCAGCTTGAAAAAATATTTATAAAACTAAACCAATGAAGAATTTATATCTATTAAGTTAAATCATATGACACTGCCATCTCAGTTAGAGTCCACTCAACAACCACCAAAAAACCAAAAAACGCAAAAATTAGAAAGTAACATAACATTCAATATCAGCTAGGATGTACAGAGCAAGTTTTATGGCAGGAGTAGAATCGTATTTAAGGCATTTTGGAAAGTATTATTGAAATTTAGGATACATATACAAAATGAATCAGTGATATTTCTCCTGGTTGTAAGACCTAGAAAAATCCTACAAAAGTATATGTGAGGACAGGTACAGATAAATAATATCATCAAGACACTGTAATAGCAGAGTATGTGATGAAACTTAGTTTTCCATAGCTAGGAAATGGATAAATAATTAAATATGGTAGATATACATTATGTAAACTTCTGTAAAATGCAACAGTAGAAACTATAAAGAAGTACATATAGCAATGTTGATAGAGCTTAAAATGAAGAGCTGAATGAGAAAAGTAGGGAAGTCAATCAATTTTTTTTTACTTAATACCACTTATTATTAAATGTAAAATACTAAAATTGATCAACAACATATAACTACAAATAACTCTATTAGTATACAAGATGTGCTCCTGTGCAAGGCACTTTTACAAACCATTTGAGTGATTTAATCACAGTAGGCTGGGCAATTGCTAGGAACCCTTTCATTTAGAAAAAATTAAATTGAGTAGGTAAATTTTCACTGAGAAAAACTACATTGAATGGATAATATTTTTAGAAGTCTGATTAAAGGTATTAGAGGGATATCAAGGCAGAAAAAGATTATGGTGCCTAGAACTTGGCAGCTCATAGACAGCTGTTAGTATAATCAAATAATCAAATGGACAAACGGCTAGGAGTACAGAAATTGAGATTTAAAACCCTAGAAGTGTTTGCATACAGGATTGCAGATTTCATTCTATGTTTTGGAGAAGGAGCTCTGGTCACCCCAGGTTGGCATGATCTCACTCAAGCTTCAGTCTGCTCCAAGAAATGCCAGAGAGCTATCTCCCAACAGATACAGGGCTACAGACTGAGGAACTGATGTATGCTATCCCTAAGCCAGGTAAATCTGCAAAGACAACCAGATTTTCAAACAAGTCACAACCACAATGGTCACTCCTCAGTGTAATCCTGCAATTACAGGAAGCAGGCTTTGAAAATTTCGGTTGCTCCATGCATCGAGGGGTACTCTAAACAGCACTAAGATTACCCTAACAAAATTTCTCATTAAGAGCAAAAAGTTACACTGAAATCTCACCAAATGGATCCCATATAGAAAATGAAATGCCTCTGCTAGAATCTAACCTAAGTCCTCTTCTCCCATCTAGTGACAAATTTAGATAATGCAGACTTGAACTGATGTGACTGTTAAGTACAGACTGTTTTATAAACTAGGATAAACATGATGCTTTCAAAGTTCAACCAAGAAGGATGCAGTCAGAGATGTTGCAATAATTTTTGTCTCTAAAATACACAATTATAATCAATTCTCAGCAAATGTTTGCCTAACAATGGATACCCCAGAAGTTGTTTACAACAAATCATTGAAAATGTCTGCAGAAACCACAAAGACCTGATTTAAAAAACAAATCTGGAATCCCAGTGTAATGCATATACTTTCTTTTCACCAGTTATCACATCTTATTATTTTTATTATTTTTATTCATATTATTTCATCTTTTTAAAAATAAAGGTCTTGCTGAAGATAAACACTGTATGGAAGAGTCTAGTTGATTATTCTCAAATTAAATGTACAGCTGTCTTGGCAATATTCCTATTGCTCTTGTCAATTCTACCACACCTTCTGAATCTGTATGAAAATGAGAGTCTTGGTGCAGAATTTAAGCTTTGTCCAAATTGTCACTCTAATTAAGTGGAGCCATTTGATCTAATAATTCCCTCTCATTAAATAATAAAGAATGCGTAGTAACATTAATATAAATGTGGAAGGATACTTTTCATAATGGTTTTGTAATGATAAAAGACTAAAAGTTAAACAATAATCAGTAGGTAGTGAACAAATTAGACTTTCCATATAATTAATAAAGTCATAGAAATGTATATTTTATATAACATGGGAAATTATTTTGATATGTATAAGTATATATCAAAATATATGTATGGAATATATGTTTATGCATATAAAATATATGTACAAACATATATAATATGTAAAATTTTAACTGAGTGGCACATATCTGTATAACAAAGGAAAAAGTAAACATGCCACAATATTAATACCCTGATTTTCTGTAATTTGTGTTATTATGAGTTTAGATTTTGGGGTACTTATATTTTCCAGTTTTTCAATAACTGGTATAAATTAATTTTAGATTTGAAAAACAACAAGGCAATTTGTATGCCATCTTTTGCAATCAACCCATTTTATAAGAGATAAAAATTAAGATCCAAAATCAGACAGGCAATTGACACAGCCAGCACTTGAATTGAGTACTCTGTGGGTTTTTACAGACAAAACCAGGTTTTAAACCCCAAAGTTTAGATGTCTGACTTTGTAATCCTCTTATGCATTCATTTACAATTTGACTTACTTTTTTTTCCTCAAATGTTAACACATACTGCTCATTTCTGTACCCAGCAGCTGCTGTTCAGAGGATGAAATAAAAACTGTGATTCACAACCCTTCACGAGTCCCCCAGTCATCAGACGTCGATATCTCCTAGGAATCCTACAAGCTTAAATCAAATACAGTCACCTGGAATGAAAAGCCCTCTGGAGACACTCCTCTGGCTTTGAGATCCACGTTTCTCAATCATTCGAGGCACTGTTAGAGGTAGAGTGTAAAACAGTTGAAAATCCACTTGCTGTAAATGTATTATTTATAAAAGAGAATGTGTAATTTGAAAAAAGTAAATCAGAAATCCGAATAACTTATTGTACATATAAAAATATTAAATTATTTTTCCTATTATAACCATTATTAAATTGAGAACTATGAAATGAACTGACGGGGCTGGAAGGACGAAGAGAATTTATCATTCTCCTCCTAATAAAGGGTATCTTTTTTGTTGTTTTAGTACTTTATAGTATTGGTTCTAAATGTATGTAAATACACTTTTCAGAAGTACCTCTACTTTGATACAAAACCTTACTTTAGGCTAGGACTACAGATGCTAGAGTTGGGAGGCCCCACAAGATACAACTTGTTCTCAATCTCTAGTTCAAGGCAAGTAATATATTAGTACAACATTCTGCAGATGAGATAGCTTAAGTCCATAAAGATTAAATGAAATACTTATCAAAAATAAATGCAGAGAGGAATACCAGAACCCATGTCTCCTGCCTTCTCCCAAATTACTGTTTATACCACTATATGTTGTTTGATATCTTTAAAACTATAAAACCTCAAAACCAAGAGTAGAATTTTGGTAATTCTACTGAGGATGAGTTGAATTAGGACGAAGAAAAGATTTAAGGAATTCAGATTCTACTATTTTTCTAACAATATGATTTTTACAGTTATATTCTATATTATATAATTTAATAGTGTGTTCCTGTCTAGATGGTCTAAACACTTAACAGTTACATAGAGGTGGAAAGGACTGTAGTGTGGGTGAAAAAAAAAAGCCAGGAGTTCCTAGGTATATGGTTAGTGTACTACAGTATTCTTAAGTTTTCTGATTGTATCCAGGCTTGTAGAGGAAATATGATTAAGCTGGGATGAGAAAGCAGTAAAAACTGTACTTGCACAGGTATTGGGATCTAAAAAGTGACTCTTGTGGTCACAGGCCTGATGGCAGAAAGCTGGAGAACACAGCAAAGAAAAGCAGCTAACCATAATGACACAGTTTAACCATGAATAAAGGAACTGCATTTTTCCAGTAGAGTTTACAATGGTCAGTTCTATGTAATAAAAATGGGACAGATGTATTTTCTAGAGAGATACCATAAAACTACTCATAGGTATCATATGCATCACACCTACTATAATTTATGACTGCATCTGTAGTTCTTCCAATTCTGATTGAGCATATACTATATAACTATACCTACTGTATCCATCATAGGACATAAAGAGGTAAACAAAAAAACCCAGATCCTCTATGTTTGTGGAACTTTCTAAAGAGGGACAGATACTAAACTAATAATCATACAATGGAGTAGTAACAAGAAAGAAGTGTTCTGAAGGAGACAAACTGCTTACTGTGAGACAGTACAAGAGAGAAACCAAATTTACATTCATAAGAATAGGTGCCTAAGAATTAGGAAGAATTGGAGAAAAAATTAACTTGTAATGAGTATGTGTATGTGTGGGCAAGTATACACAAGTGTTTGATAAAGTGGGTAGAAGTAACAGTATTATTGTGTAAGGGACCCAGCTCAAGGGACTGGAAGATTGCTGGGGAAAGTAGCTGGGATTCCTAGTGTTTTTGAGGCTAAAACAATAAACAGAGACTAGATCAGGCAAGACCTTGTGGACTATATATGAATTATTTAATGCTAATTCAATTAAGTAGGAATTAACTGAAATTATTAAAAGAAGAGTTAACCTAATTCATAGCATACTAACTACAGCAGTGCACATACAGATTTATCTTAGAATGTAACTGCAGCCAACTGCTAAGACCTCTCCTTTAATTGGTGCCCACCCCTTAAGACAATATGTTTGCAATATGTTCTCAAATCATAACCTGTGACTTGCCACTCCACAATCTTAGGAAAGTTATTCATAACATCTTAACATTATGTCTTTGTTCTTCCTAATAGAAAAAAAAAATCAAAGACTAACTCTCCCTATCTGCCTTCCAAGCTTAAAACCCCTAACTCAGTCCAAGGAGCAAGACAGATCCGAGGCATTTCTAAGTTCCCCATCTTCTCAAGTGATGCCATTTCCATCAATCAACATTTCTTTACTCCAAATGTTGATATTTTGGATTCTGGCTTTGGATTTTCATCAGGTACATGAAACAGATATCAATAACAAGAGCAGAATCAAAAGCTTTGGTGGGTAAGTAAATCAGTAAGACATCTGTAAATATGCAGCCACCCTCAACTTCATTTAAGGAGATGGGAACCAACACAAACCTGAGACACTTGTCACTCACTATCTGTCATGGAACCATGCCCCAAGAAGCTTTGACTCCACATTTGTATTGGTAATTGCAGTGCTGTTCTACTTCTTTAAAGGGCACCTTTTGCCCTTTAAAGAAGAGGTGTTTCACTGCTGATTATTAATATGCAGATCCATGATTGAAGATAACTATCTGTCTTTGAAACAATTCTAATTAACATCTAAAATCAAAGCAGACATCCAGACAAAAGCCACTTTTTTTCAGGTGTTTTCTCTCTCTTAATTCCATTCATACTGGAAATATAATAGAAAAGGAGTTAGTTGACAAATCTACCATTAACTTAGAAATCCAGGAAGATACATTTCTTCAACTTATACCTATCAAATATTCTTAAAGTCTGTTAAACTGAAGATCACAATATTTTAATGCAATTGTTGCTTTTTATTTGCTAAAAGAGAAGTGATTTTAATCGTATGTTAGAAATCAGATTTATCAACAGTTCCTTAAGACTATTATTTTACTATGTATACAGGTATGGACAAAAGTAACTTTACCATTCAAAGAAGACAAATAATACAATATTCATAAATATAATACAAAATACACTGTTTCACATACTCCCAACTTTAAACCTACTTTGCCCACCTTTGTATATTGACTGTTAGCTCATCTATATTCTTACATTGGAATTTATATTAAATCTAATGCAAATATAATAGCTCAAAATCCTATCAAAGCAGGAAAGTAGTTTAATACAAGCTACTTGAATGTTCTGTTCTTGGTGTTCTCATCCACACAGCTTAATCAATCTAACATTGATTCGATGGGTGTCATATAACATCGCTCAGAGCTGTGTATGTGTGATTTGTCCCAGCATATAAGACTCATTTTATAGGGTGAACAATAACTTTAAAAAACAGTATTATGCAATTTTTCACCTAAGCTAAGACTGCTGTATAGAACACACTCAACAATTAATTTTTTAACTGAAGATTTTCTGTAACACTTAAAATTTGAGGAACACTAATAAACAAATAAATAAATTAATTAAAAGGGTTTATTCCTCTGTAGAAGATCTATTTGTACTGATTACACTCTCCATTTAAAATGATTGAAATTCATATAAAACAAATATAAAACTTTGCCAAATAACTCATTCCAAAAAAGGCTCTCAAACCACTAGTCATCTTAAACTCTTAACATTTATTCTTACAAATTTGTCTTTTTTAATATACTAGTGTTAATACCGGGTAGAGATTATGGAAAGCAGTTTCACCTATGTTCATCAGGTTATGCATTATTTGATATCTAATGTAAAACTCACATCAACCTAAGAAAGACAGAAATACTGTTTCCAGGCCAGTAGTGCTAAAAGCATCAAGATAACAGATAAAGAGCTAGGTGAGGTGAGACCATCAAGAGTAGGAATACTGTCAGAAAGTGGTACAGATAAAAGGTCAATCCAAAGCCAATGGAACATTACAATGTAAATATACTTATATTTACATATGAGAAAACTCAAAGATTCAGAGTTGGCTTTGGACTTACTGGAGAAACCTAGCATTAGGAAAAACACCAATTTAAGAATCATGAAACTACGATTCCAGGTCTAAGGTTGAGACTGCTTAGGAGTTTAAGCTAAGCTACTCATTTAAGGTAGCTTGATCCAGAATCTACACCCATCTGACTTGCATTCGACATCTTGTTCTTGGATAAAAGAATCTAGACAGGTACTTGAAGTCTGATGTGAAAAAAAAAATGAAACCAAAATCTTTCATCAGATTCTAACAGGTCTATGACTCCCTAATGCTTAAGAATCACTCAATTATACGATTAAATAGTTTTTCATTCCCCACATTCAATAGATCAACCTGATAAAAACAAAGACCAGACTAATGATAGAAACACTATTCAAACTTTTAGCTTTATTGCACAGTGAAATCACTGATGATAAACACTGCATAATAAACCAAAAGAGAGATCTCTATAGCTCATTCATAACCTGCGTGAATAATGTGAATGAGAGGAAATGTGCCATTCCAGAACTGACTCTGGTGCTATTCTATAAAACAATCCAGTTCAATAAATTTTATGTTTTCATTAATAACAGAAAATGCACAATGTGTCATAGGTCCAACTAATTTAAAATATGCAAATAATAGGCATCCTATGCTGGTCCCAGCAGATGTTTAACAGAATTTCAGTTTTCAGTTACATTTTGTTGGGAAGCTAAACAAGATTTGTAAATGCCTAAGAGAGTTTCACCAAGTCTATGCATCCCAGCATGCTAGGAGTCAGTCCCTCTCCTCTCTTTAAGGCGTCAATTCTCACATGACTCTTTGAATAGTGGTTCCCTTTAAGACAGGGATGTCAAACTCATTTTCACTGGGGGCCACATCAGCCTCTTGATTGCCTTCAAAGGGCTAAATGTAACTTTAGGACTGTATAAATGTAACTACTCTTTAACAGTTAAGCAAGAGCCTGGAGCTGCCATCAGGTAGAAACAAGGTGCCATGCCAGATAAAATAAGGTGGAGGGCTGGATTCAGCCCGCAGGCCTTGTGTTTGCCACCTGTGCTTTCAGAGCTATTTGACTACTTGGATGAGGTCCCAAATTCAGTGATGTTCATCCAAACTTACCCAGTGACTAGTTCTGAAGGTTAGAAATTCTGCAAAATGATTTCTAAGCAAACATCTAATAAAAATCTGTCGTTTTCTTTATTTGTAAATAGAACTGATATCAAATTACTTCAGCACAATTTTCAGATATTACCTGTCACTTTCACATCTTCAAAATGTACTTACTTCATACAACTTACAGGACTCCATAAATTATGGAATCAGTAGCTGCCTCAGGTGATAAGAAAAGGAAGAGGTTTGATCACTGCTGCTATTTCACCTTTAGCTGTTCACTTATACATGACTATAAAAATACTATTTCTTTTTTTTTTACATTTTTAAAAATTTTATTTAGTTATTTTTCAAGTACAGTTTTTTGTCTATTTCTCCCATCCCAGACCCCCGCCCCGTCCCCCCCTCCCTCCCATTACCTCTCTGCCCCCCACCCAGTCCTCATCCCTGTGTCCTTCATACTTGTTCCTCAAAATCCCTCCCCATTTTTCCCCTTAAATTCCCTTCCCTCTCCCCTCTGGTCGCTGCCCCACTTACACCATACACCAAAATAAATTCAAGGTGGATAAAAGACTTAAATATAAGCCATGATACCATTAAAGTCCTAGAGGAGAACATTGGCAAGAAAATCTGATATTTCACGCTGCAACATTTTTACCGGATATGTCCCCTAGAGCAAGGAATATAAAGGAAAGAATAAACAAATGGGATCTCATCAAAATAAAAAGCTTCTGTGTGGCTAAAGAAAACAGTATTAAATTAGCAAGACAACCAACTGTGTGGGAAAACATATTTGCCAATGATACATCAGACAAAGGTTTAATCTCCAAAATATACAAAGAACTTACACGACTCCACTCTAAGAAGACACCCAACCCAATTAAAAAATGGGAAAAAGACTTGAACAGACACTTCTCCAAAGAGAACATACAGAATATCCAGAGACACATGAAGAGATGCTCAATATCGTTAGCTATCAGAGAGATGCAAATGAAAACCACAATGAGATACCACTTTACACCAGTCAGGATGGCTATCATAAATAAAGCAACAAACAACAAATGTTGGAGAGGTTGTGGGGAAAAGGGGTCCTTAGTTCACTGTTGGTGGGATTGCAGACTGGTACAACCATTATGGAAAACAGTATGGAATTTTCTCAGAAAAATAAAAATCGACCTGCCTTTTGACCCAGCAATTCCACTGCTAGGATTACATCCCAAGAATCCTAAAACATCAATATCAAAGAACCTATGCACCACAATGTTCACAGCAGCACAATTTACAATAGCCAAGAGTTGGAAAATACTATTTCTTATAAGGGACAACATGAAATACATATTCCTCAATCTAGATGAAATTTGCTTTTTAACAGTCATGTTTTTCCTGAGATCTCTAAATGAAATTTTAGTTCCTAAACAATGGACTACTATTTTTCAACTACATTTTAACCATTTTTAATTGGCTGTTATTTTTGTATGTTTGCTTCACCCACAAACAAGGTCATTTCTTTTCTCCTTGAACTTTCTTTCAAGACTCTTATATTAATACATCTATGTGTTGCCTTAACCATAATATGCAATCTACTTATTTTACAGAAAGCTATCTGTAGTTACATGTTAGAGAAATCTATGACTTATGAGCTGAGCTGGATCAGGTGCCCTGCTTCCAGGACATTATTGTTCATCAGGTACCCACATTTCTCACACTGTGCCAAGACCAATTATAAAACACATTCTGCAACCAATGGCCTTGGAGCAAAAATAACCTCTTGACTATGAATTACTGCATTACAACTTTAAGAACTGTGAAGGTGACTTCTTTTGTCAGTAAAAGGATTTTTAATACAGGCAGGTATATTTTCTCTCAGAGAATTAAAGAAAGGTACTGAAAGAGAAAAATCTAAGAGAGGAGAAATGCTGCTTTAAGAATAAAGAGAATATTATCCAAGTGCTGTTTTTATTAAAACATTTACCTTCACACAATAATACGCTATTTACAAAGCAAAGAAGTAGGCTCCCTCATCATAATCTGATATCATTAATATGAAATTCAAGGTGCTCAGGAATGTCCTGATCAGCTCCTACAGATTCAGTTTCTTTTGCAGTTTCATGCTCATAAACATTAATGTATATTCTATGCTTGTGTGTGTTCATGCATCTGTCTCAGTTTATTGGAAGAATGAACACAAATTCTTTTTGTGTTCCTCTCAGTTGCTCTAACGCGCCATTTGATTTCACATTCTCTTCTCCTACTCCTTCAGTCTTCAGTAGCCCTCTTCTACCTGGTCTACACGTAAACATGAGCACCTTTCAGGACTTACCGCAAATGTTACCCTTTCTAGGAAGGATTTTTACCTCTTACTCATTTTGTCCCTGAATAAAATGGAACCACTCATTTACCCACCATGCATCACAACACTTTCAAGTTTCTAATGCCCTAATGGGCATCCATGCCTCTCCCTAACTAGAACAAAAATGCTTGAAGTCAAATGTACTTCATTACTGGATCTCAGAGCCTATCGTGATGTCTGACATAGAGCTGATATTCTATAATTCTAGAATAAATAAATACAATGTGAATGGTATAAAATTGTCATTATAGGCAATTGAGTTTTCCTCATAAATTTTCTTATTACTATTTCTACAAAGGTGGAAAGACCTTGAAATAACCTAGTTCTATACTTTAATCTTACATTAAAAAAAAAGAAAAACAGGCCAAGCTTTTTAAAGTGAACTGTTCAGAGATAAACCTAGTGATTCACTGTGATTAGAACCTACTCACTTCCATGTCTATGATAGCTGTCATATTGTATTTCCTTGTCTACAGGAGAGTACTTTTGGATGATCTCTAAAAGGCCATGGCTCCAACAATTCATTTTAGTAATAATTCTAATACTAAAATATCAAATCATATTTTCTTTTTTTTGAGAGAGAGATTATTGAGCAGAAAGCAACAATCTAATATTTATAAAATAAATGAAGCTGTGGTACACTTACAGAATAGAAGACTATAGAACGGAAAGAGAGAACGAACTCCTATCCTTTGCAACAGCATGGATGGAACTGGAGAGCATTATGCGAAGTGAAAAAACCCAGGCAGTGAAAGACAAATACCATATGATCTCACCTGTAAGTGGAACCTAATCAATAAAACAAATAAGTGAGAAAAATATAACCAGAGACATTGCAATAAAAAACAAACTGACAGTAACCAGAGGCTAGCAAGGAAGGAGAAAACAGGGGAATAAGGGGGAGGGTCATCAAGGAACTTGTATAAAGAACCCATGGACACAGATGCTGGGGGGAGGACTGAATGTGTGAGGTGGGGGTGGGTAGAGCAGGAGAGAGTAATGGGGGAAAATGGGGACGACTGGAATTAAACAACAATTTTTTTTAAAAAGATGTCTAGTCCTTGGTCTTTAAATGCAGGTAAACTATCATTTAGTAAGTGTAAGATAAAAATTCTGCCTTGTCATTTGAATTCTATTTTATTCCTTCCCCAGTCATAGCAACAATGTCTGGGAAAAGTAATTTAGATATAATTTCTTATAAAGGAATGGTTCATGATACCCTTTAAGTATCAATCATACTTGCTTATAAAAGGTTGTTTGCTATTTATCATTATGTATTATAACAATAAAATTTTAGAAGTATATTCTTTATGCAAGATTTCACAAACACTTTAATATTTCTGGTTTTTCTCTAGTTTTTTTTAAATATTATAACTTTTTGTTATTTTCTTATATCCTACTCCTTGGATGTACTTTTTGTTTTGGTAAAGATTATTTGTGAGTCCATCACTGAAAATTCTATTTAAAATTTTTATATATTTTCATCAACTTAGGAAATTTAGACTAAGTAAAATTGACTTTTATAGCTCTGTTCTAGTAATTCATTTATATGTGTATTTTCTTAAATAATTTCTTCACAGAGATGTAGGGAGTAATTAAGTTATTAAACTTAAATCAACACATATTACTATAATATTCATTACGAAACATGGTAATAAATTACTTCCTCTAAGAAACAACAGAAACACAAAAACATACAATTTGGTAAATTATGTCCTCCAAAATATAGAGATGTTGAGCGATAGCAGCACACCGAAGACAATGCAGTTGCCAAAATTTAGGAGAGGAAAATGATTCACTAAGAAAAATAGTTAAACTTTAAATAGCATTTTCAAATGCTCATTTAGCTGCATAAAATGTATACACACATATTTATACAAACATTTGTACATACTTACACACAAATTTACATACCCATAAATTCTGGTGTAAGTATGACTGTACTTAAAAATGGAAAATACTGTTTTACATACTTTATTTGAAATTTCAAATATTGGTAATTTCCTATGTTACTTTCTTGATATATATGTAATGTAATACAAGATAACATAATGCCAGCTTTTAAGGGAAATTTCATATTTATCTAGAATTGAATTAAAAATACCTTGGTTACATATTAGTATTCTCAAATACTGCTCTCCAAATACAGTCTAGGATATTAATTCAGTTACCTACTATATAAATTCCTAGTCAATATAAATTAAAAATTAAATATAGTTAAAGCATTTACTTTTTAATACTGTTTTAATACTGTTCAGTATGATAGTCCCTAGCTAAGTGTGTTAATTAACTTTAATTTAAATTAATAAAAATTGAATGAAATTAAAAGTCAATTTTCCTATTTGAATTAGTCACATTTTACAGATATAGAATATTCTCATTCTTTCTATTGAGTAGTTCTGGTCTAACAAGAGAGATACATGCCAACAATTACTTACCACACAATATGACATAAATATTACAAGCAGGTATAAAGTTCTGTAGTAAAGAAAAGGCACTAATTAACCTTGAATAAAGTGGATGAATGAAATCAAGAATAACTTCAGAGGAGAGATAAGCTTAAAATTAAAAATAAATAGAAATGTAAATCAATCTTTGTTTTAGGTTGTATGTGCTACAGAAATGGCAGAACATCAATACTCTGTATTGATCTAGATTTTTCTCTTTCAGGAATAAAGGACAATTCTTTAGTGGAGAGAAGGAAGACACATATAAATTATGCCAAAATTTCACCAACATTGTTACAATAAAACATGTCATTGGCAGAAGTCTGTTAGCGTTGTAACACAACATAAGTTGACCCTGTTTTACCTTTTTGTGTGTGACACCTTCTCAGAGAAAATATTATGTTAAATTAACAAACCAATAAAAATAATTTTTCCTGGTATCAAAGTGTTATATAATATACAAGAACTATATGTTTTACTGTATATTTCTAAAATCTGCTCTAGAGCACCACATGGAATGGGAAAATAATGCTCTCCAAAACAATGTGCTTCAATTATATTTGCTTTGGTTAATACAAAGTATGAATGGAAAACATAATTTTAAAAAATTAAAACAATTACTTTCTTTCCCATTACAAAACGTTTTGCTAAATTGAATCTGAACTTTGATTTTTCAGAGCACTTGTGTTTTTAAATATATTCTTCTACTAATGATTCATAGGGAAAAAGTCTGTCAAAATAGTTAATGCATACCATGCATTCTAAATTTGTCCATTTTAGAGGTATATATATCAAGGCATTATTTTTTAAATGTATTTCAATTGTGAAAATATCTGAAAGGATATGACTTAAGCTGTTGATTTTTTTCACCTGTTGAATAATCTGCATAGTCAAAATCACCTAGAAAAAGTATTTTGATTTTACTTGACAAACAATATAAGGTTTTAAATCCATCTTACATAACTGAAAGATTTTTAATCATGATCTAAGACTTTACTCCATGTGGTCTTAGACACATGTGTTTGCTGCTCAGTAAATGATTTCCTCCACTTCCAAAAGTGGTGTAATGTTTCTTGAACTTACTTAACAGAGATACTGTGACACAGAATACAATAATGATGTCTTTTTATAGTGGAGGAAATTGTTCTGAAAAAATAAGGCATAATTTCAACTTTTTTCATTATTTAAAAAAAATGTGAAAATTTTAAAGAAAACTCTTTTTCAGCTACTGTCATTTTCTGTAATAACTCTTTATAATTATTAGTGCAGCCTTAGACAATGTCTTTAAGTGGATAAAATATGTAGGCAAAATATGTACCAGAGCCCAAAGGATATGCATGGTTCTCCTCTTTTCCACTCCGCTCTCCCACCATGACCAGACACTCCTACACTCTGATGGTCTTCCCACTTGTCTCTTTCAAAGCTTACTTTCAGAAAAGTACTGTGAAACAGCATCCTGTTTATTCATTCATTTTATCTTGATACTGTGATGTTGTTTTATAAGCACATGCATGTCTCCCTACCTATATTTATTTTTCTCCCAAACAATAGACTATGTCTTCATATTGTTGTACTTTTAAATAGATTACTTAGCATACTGTGTACACTTACTGAGTATTCAATCAATATTTATTGAATTAATTAAAAAATAAGTAACCTTTCTCCAGATGAGATCGAGCGCATTCAGGGTGGTATGGTGATTTTATTTGGTATCACACTTTTCCCAAGTTATCATAAGTTATCACAGGTATCATAAGTTAAAGGAATAATAATCTAGTTACAAGAATAGCAAGCAATAGTCACATGACACTCTATACATTCGTATACATAAGAGAAGCTTCTCTTACTGATAAAATGCTGTATTCTCTGTGTTGTAGGGATCATATTCACTAATAGCTTCCTGAGAAAGAGTGAATAAAGAAGGTGACATCTGGAGACACTGTATGAAAATATCTTCATTCTGTTCTAATATTAAATACAGTTTCATTCTGTATATGTTATAAGAACAAAGACAAATAGCCAAAGATTTCATACACTAAACTTGCAGAAGCTCTTATTCATTAAGCAAAACTTGTGAAAATGAGAAGTTCTATGCTACTGATTACACTCTAGCTTTGCATACAGCAATATGACTGATACCAACATCATACTCTGGAAGAAGACTCTCACCCTTTGAGCGAAAGACACTGAAGCTGCATTATTAGAGAATCACACCCACATCTCTATTGTGATCACAGCTAGGGGAAAATAGTGCCATAATATGGAGTAACTGTGGCTTCATTCCTTTCTGTCAATTTAGTGTTCGTGGGAAAAACAGGACTAGCTCCTCACCTGGTAGGATCAGGGCACTTGGGTTTCACATCAGTGACTGGCCAAGATGAAGCACTAATCTCTAAGAAATGTGTGTCTTTACCAGAGATCTGTTCCTTTTGTGGTATAGGAGATGAGTCTTCAGTAGGTTAGCCCTTACTTCTCAGGCTTCTCTCATAATCCCAAAGAATGTTCTCCAAGCAAAATAGTCCACTTTCAAACTGTAACTGTGATGGCATTACTGTGTGAGAAACTAGAAGATATTTAGGCAGGGCCATGTGGGCACTGACTGTGTACACATCATGGTCTATTGAGGCAAAATGGAAAAGGCTGTCTATGAAAATAGCTCAAGAGGCACACATTACTCAGTCTGGAAAATGTCCAGTAGAATATAACTAATAGGTGCTGTATGGGATCAAGAAAACCTGTAAACAGGAGAATGTTGTTAGGAGACATTGGAATGGCTTCCAGATCTCTCAAGAGATTTAGCTCCCCAGCAGATCCATGAATATTAACAAAGAAAACCATTACCCACAAAGGACACATTGTATGGAAAGAAAAAAAAAACTACATGAATGACAACAGACATATAAAAATGCTCAACATCGCTAATCATGAGGGAAAGCTAAATCAAAACCACAATGAGATGCCACATCATACTAGTCAGAATACTATTATCAGAAAGGGAGAAAGGGAATCCTTGTTTATTGTTGGGGGAACTGCACATTGGTATAATCTATAAAAAACAGTATGGATATTCCTCAGAAATTTAAAAATAGATCTACCATATGACCCAGATATTTCACACTTGGGTATTTATATCCACAGAAAACAAAAGCACTAATTTGAAAACATATATACACCTGTATGTTCACTATGTTCACTGCAGCATTATTTACAATAATCAAGATATGGAACTAACCTAGGTGCCCATAAATAGACAAATGGATAAAAAATGTAGTATACATGCACAATGGTATATTACTAATAAAATGCTGTCTTTTGCAACAACACAGACGGACCAGAGCATATTATGCTAAGTGACGTAAGTCGGAGAAAGACAAATACCATAAGCTTTCACTTATATGTAGAACTATAAATAAAAAAACAAACAAGCAAAACAAAACAAAAGTAAACTCATAGAAAAAGAAACCAAAGGGAAAACTGCCAGATGGGAGGGGGGTGGAAGGGATGGTAAAAGAAGTGAAGGGGAATAATAATCAATAATATTGTGATAAGTTTGCATGGTGACAAATGGTTTCTACAATTAGGGGGGTAATCACATTGTAAGTTATAAAATTGTCAATTCAATATGGTATGCACCTGAAACTAATGTAATATGATATTGTATGCCAACTATATTTAAATAAATAAAAACCTGTAACAAAGCAATAAGATAGATAAATAAATAAATAAATAAATAAATAGACATCTGAGCTCATTCAGAATGCCTTACCTTTGCAGTGCAAGGGCAGTGAGAAATGTTCTGTTTCTATGGTGTTTGGATATTCCTCCAACACTTGAACTATGTGTGAAGGCATCTATGGTTGGACAATGGAAACCTCTGCCTGGGCACACACATTCAGAGATGACTGTTAGAAACCCATAAGAGCGATGGTTTATCCCACCAGAATGACTGTATTAGCATCTTAATCTTAAGTACAGTTTGGGGACCCTCCTCAGGCATATCCTCCAGATAAAATGTATCCTATCTGAATAGCCCCTCTAACCTATGCTCCAGGTGGTGAGTTTGACTGCACAAATCCTTAGATAATCATAAGGAGGACATTCAATACCTTGTTCTAATCGTGTGTGCATGTGTGCACATGTGTGTATGAAAGAGAGAGAGAGACTGATTTTATCATGGGGTCTGGTCCATTTTGTTTTGATGGAGGGCATAACTCCATTCCAAGTAGTTAATAAAGAAGGAATTTGTTCTGTTTAACTAATTCCATTGTTCTTGTATTTCTTGGGAATAGTAAAAATAAATTCCTATAAACTATCAGAAGGCAGACATTCAAATGGTGGCATATTTAGCCTCTAACAGATATTTCTAATATCCAAGATTTTTTTAAATCTTTGATTTCTTAATTGGTTTCCAGAAGTTCACGATTCTCATTGTGCCAAAGAACATATAGAAATAAATATTAGATGTGCTGAAACAGCATTTCTTTAAAAAAAACATGGAGACAAAATTCTGAGTAAGTGCATACATCTCTAATTGCGAATTGCTTTCCAATGATGACCCAAGATTTAGGCTGGCCTGAACATCACACAAGGGAAAGAGAAACCACCCCTTGGGCTATGGGACTTAAAACTACATAAACATAAAACACCAGCTGGTCACCTGGTGTGATCAAGTGCCAGGATATAATAGCAATGTGATGTGGCAAAACTTTAGCTGGCAAATCATTATTTATGGTTGGTGAAGGATCTGTGTCCCCTGGTGTGACTGGAAGCTGGAGTCCAAGCTTTAAGGCTAAGATGCTATCTTAAAGCTTGGACCATGCAACTTTGCAGGAAGTCCATTTCCTATCAGATAGGCAAGCCAGCAGGTAATCAGTCCTGGACAGGTTAGTCCTCATTGGTGTGGCAAAGAATTATATGGTAGAAGACATTGTTTCTCCCAAATCCAAAGGTATTTTCCATTGCCTTTTGCTTGGAAAATATTCAACGATGTGGCTTTTGAGAAGTCAGATGCTGTTCTGGTTCTTAATCCTTTTTATGGGGCTTTCTTTCCTTCTTTTTAAAAGTGTATAGTTTTATAGAGATATTTTCATCTCTAAGAATCTTAAATTTCACAGTGATATATTTTACTGTAAGTCTATTTTCTACCATTGTGCTGGATAAAAATGACTCTTTAATTGGAAACGCCAGATTTTCAGTTTCCAGAATTTTACTTGAATAGGACTTTGATGGTTTCTCTCCAATTTTCTCCACAATTCCTACTAGTCACTGATTACACACCCTGAATTAGTCCTCTCATTTTTTCTACTATTTAATATCTCTAGATACCCTGGGTGATATTATCATTGCATCTTTCAAACTGTATAATGGTATTTTCAATTTTGCTCTCTTATTTTTAACTTTTTATCAAGAACATTTTGTGATGTGGCTGAAGATTTTGCATAGAATGTAGATATTATTGAATGCAACATCTTGTTATGTTATTTTGGATGACTTTTTAATTTTTTTCTATATGACCTCAGTTTCCTCCAAACGGTTATACCCATTCTTTTTCTAATTTCATAAAGATCTAGTGATCCCAGGCTGTCTGTTCCTAATTAAGAATCATCTGTGCCATAAATGGGGCCCACTGACTGACTATTGTTTTATTTAGGAATCCGGTATCACTTATTCTCTTCTCCTGGAATAATGAGTTTCCCTACTCTACTTCAATCACCACCGTAATTTATTTTTGTGTATCAGAGAAAAAGGAAGCTCAATATTCACTACATAAACGTTCACATTATCCTCTTGTTTTTAACATGGTCCCTCTATCTTCAACCATGACTTCTGTCTCCAGCCCAGGTATATTATATTTTATGGTCTCTCCAAAATAAATTTCATTTTCTGCCAGGGTGACAGAGAGGCCATTAACAAGGTTCTCAGGGTGGAGAGCAGATCTGTGGTTCCATGGGATCTTTAATCAGACTGTAAAACAATATTCACAGCCAGTACCTACAGAGATCCTGGATATTTCCAATACCTAGGCCTTTTGGGGACTCTATAGTTAACTCATTCAACTTCACTCTCTGCCAGGCTAGGATTCAGATTTCTTGGGCCAAGTCAGTCAACGCTTACATCTGCTGTGCAGTGCCAAAATACTGTTTCTAATTCTCTATGTCCTTGTCAAAATAGTCTACTCCTCTCACTTTAGTGAGGTATATGGAGAAAACCAAGGTTAGAGTTTCTGTTAAATTTATCACCTCTGTCTAGAAATCTTACAGTAAAATCCACAGTAATAAGTCCCACATTTGCAAAGAAGGTTGGAGGTTTCCATCCTTGAGATTCTAACAATGTGCTTCAGAAAAGCTGCAGAGCTGCAACCATGCACTCACCACAGGGCTGCAAAAGCAAGCAAGGAAATGTGATCACTTCCAAAATGTGTATGTAAGTCTGTCACTGAAAATCTTTTAACGTTTTAATCTATCTTTCAACCTGAATTGTTTCACAGAAAGCCTAAAAAAGGCAGATACCTAGGTCTCTTCATAGCAGCAGACATGAGTTTATTAGAGGGGAAAAGCCCAAGTTACAGGAAGAATGTCAAATCCTGTACCAGACAGCATTACTCTCTTGAAGTTAAAATGATGAGGAGCCAGCCACTACTTCCAATTTTATTTCTCATAATATGGAAGAGTACATATTCAGAACCTACCAGTACAAAATACAGAAAACACCTGGCAGTGCATAATTTACATGAGTTTTAAATGTTTTCATTTGGTACAAAGAGAAACATCCTGTGATACTCACTTTGTCACATGTTTTGATCAGCATTATTATTTTGAAGTTGTATAGTTTAGATTTTGAAATAATGTGCTAATAGGACTTAACTACAAGAAAGCAAATACAGAACTGGATTTTAGCTACCATATTTTGCTGGGTATAATGTGCACTTTTTTGTCCAAATTTTTGAGGGAAAAATAAGGGTGCATGTTATACCTGGGTAGTACCTGAAATACCTTGTATGTGTTCTTGTGTTGTGCAATTATTTGTTGCATAAAATTCCTTGTACAATAATATGTTCAAAAATAAATGCTAAAATTCCATTATAATACAAAAATGTATCTAAATATAAATAAATAAAAATTAAGTTAAAAAAATTAAAAGATTTTTTTCTGAAAGTTTGGGCCAAAAATGTGAGTGTGCATTAGACACAGGAATGCATGTGCATTTACACAGGAAAATATGGTGTGTGATCTTTAAAACTCTAGTCAATTCGGCAAAACAGAAGCAAAAAAATCAGTTAAAATATAAATCTATTTTTATTGGGTAGCAATTATGCAAAAAAATTTAGTCAAACTTCTTAGAATTTTCAACTGATTGTTCTGACTTTGTGAGAACAGCAAAACTAGCTTATACAAACTCTAGACTAAAAGATACTGATACCGTTCTTCTCATGGTTCCAGTGGGGAGAGAAGGAGGAAGCAGGGAGGGGGGCAGTTGGGGGAAACCTGCTGCTGCTGCTACCACCCCCTAGGGCCTCAATAAAGTTTGCCTTTCAAAAAAAAAAAAGAAAAGAAAAGGAAAGAAAGAGATACTGATACCAGAGAGGAGAGGGAAGGAGGATAATGGTGGAAAGAAGGGGAAGGGACCAGTCAAAGAACACAGATGAATGACCCATGGGCACGGACAACAGTGTGGGGATAGACTGTAAGAGCGGGACATAGGGGTTGGATGGAGGAAAGCAAAGGGGGGAAAAATTGGGACAGCTGTAATAGAATAACAATACAAAATTATACAAAAATACTGACACTTCAAGTATGGATTACTAAACACAAAATACTAAAAAGAGAAAAGAGGTCCATGTATCAATTTTTTGTTTGTTTATTTACAAATCTAAATTTCATTTTAAAGTAAAAAAATGGAAAACTTGTCATATGCTTTTATATACCCGATATTAAAGCCTATAAAGACAAACAGCAACCCAAGGATTCTATGAGTGATTACAAGAATTTTTAAAGAAAATTTCCCATGGTATACCTTTGTCTTACCCACCAATCTTATAGTGTTTTGTGATATGCCAACTTGTCCTAAGTTGGAACATTTTCAATAATTTCCTTTCTTTTTGTGTTCTAGGTTAAGTGACCAAAAATGAAATTCATCACACTTAGAGAAAGTGAAGTGGGAGAAGGTTTTACGCTCTGAACGTCATCATGTGAATATCATCATGTGCAGAGGTGGTAACTGTGGAATGCAGACACTGGTGAATTCTCTCTTGTCCTCACTCTTCCATGTACGACATTCAACTCTTCCTCCCAGGTATCAAACCTGGTGATGAAGTAACATCAAGCCCATCAACAAATGCAGAGGCAACAAACGGACTTCTACAGACTTCTCCTCCACTAGATGTTCACATTACTTCTCTGGGATTTAGATGGCTTCGGGGCCTCAGGTTAGCTGACTTCTATCTAATTTTCAAATTCCAGTTTCAGGCTCTTATGCTCCCTGTTTTTCCTACGATATGTAAACATCATTCTTACATTTATTTTTCTATAATGTTCATAATAATTCTCTTTCTCTAATAAAACTGTACTTTTCTGTAGTTAGGAGGTAAATAAATCACATAGTAAAACTTATATCATCTACAAATATTACAGGAAAATGTAATGATACAGTTTATAAGTGTAGGACTCTTGAAAAATTTCAGAATAGCAATCATGCTGACTCTATTCCTTTTCTAATTGTTGATTGCCATATATTTTATTTTGATCTGCCCTTTATTTGCTTTGATATTTCCATTTTTTGCTACTAAAATGGTCCTGGCTTTGTAAAAAAAAAAAGGTTTGGAATCTTCCTTCTTCTTGAAGTTTTTGGAATAGATTGAGAAGGGATAGGAGTTAGTTCTTCTTCAACATTTGGTAAAATTCGCCTGTGAAGTCTTCTGGTCCAGGGCTTTTGGGTGCCAGGAGATTTTTTTATTACAGATTAAATTTTACTAGTTGTTATCAGTCTATTCAGGCTTTCTGCTTCTTCTTGACTCAGCTTTGGAAACTGTATGTTTCTAGAAAGTTGTCCATTTAGTACAGGTTGTCCAATTTCTTGGCATATATTTGTTCATAGTAATTTCTTAAAATCCTTTGTATCTCTGTGGTATCAGTTATAACTTCTATTTTATTTCTGATTTTATTTGGGTCCTCTTTCTTTCTTTCTTTCTTTTTTTTTTTTTTTTTGATGAGTCTGGTTAAAGGTTGTCAATTTTGTTTATCTTTTCAAAGAATCAGCTCCTGGATTTATGATTCTCTGAATTGTTTTTTTTTTCAGTCTCTACATCATTTAATTCTGCTCTGATCTTGATTATTCCCTTCCTCTTACTAGCTCTGGGCTTTGTTTGTTATTGTTCCTCTAGGTATTGTAGATGTAGGGTTAGGTTGTTTATTTAAGATTTTTCTATCTTTTTTAGGTAGGCCAGTATTGCTATGAACTTCCCTCTCAGGATTACCTTTTCTGTGTCCCATCAGCTTTGGGTTGTCTTATGTTCATTTTTATTTGTTTCCAGGTATTTTTGATCCCTGATCTCATGGTTAACCCATTAATTATTTAATAACATGTTATTCAGTCTCCATGTATTTGAATGTTTTTGAGTTTTTTCCTTGAGGTTGGTTTCTAGTTTCAAGCCACTGTGATCTGAGCACATGCTTGATATGATTTTAATTTTCTTGGATTTGCTGCAGATCTAGAAAAAATACTTCAAAAATTTATATGGAACAACAACAAAAAAACACCCAAAACCAGAATAGCCTCAGCAATCTTAAGAAAGAAGAACAAAGCAGGAAGGATCACAATACCTGATATCTAAATATACTACAAGGCCAATGCAATCAAAACAGTTTGGTACTGGCATAAGAAGAGACATAAAAATGGAACAGAACAGACAGCCTAGAAATAAACCATGTCTCTGTGGTCTATTAATATTTGACAAAGAGAACAGATGCATACAGTGGAGTAAAAATAGCCTCTTCAATAAATGGTGTTGGGAGAACTGGACAGGTATAAGCAAGAAAATGAAACTAGACTACCAATGTATACCATATACCAGAATAAACTCAAAATGGATAAAACACTTAAATGTAAGTCATGACACCATAAAAGTCATAGAGAAAAACAGAATCAGGAAAATTTCAGATAACCCACATAGCAATGTTTGATAATATATCTCCTAGGGCATGGAAAACAAAGAAAAAATGAACAAATGGGACTACATCAAATTAAAAAGCTTCTGCACAGCTAAGGAAACCATCATCAAAATGAAAAGGGAACCAACCACATGAGAGAATATTTTTGCCAATAATATACTGGACAAGCGTCTGATGTCCAAAATATATAAAGAATTCATACAACTCAACACCAAGAACACAAACAATCCAATTAAAATATGCACAAAGGACCTGAACAGACACTTGTCCAAGGAGGATATACACAGGGCCCACAAACATATGAAAAGATGCTCAACATCACTAGCCATGAGAGACATGCAAATTAAACCACAATGAGATACCACCTCACACGGGTCACAGTGGCCATCATTAATAAATAAACAAACCATAAGTGCTGGCAAAGTTGTGGAAAAAAGTTAACTCCAGTACATTGTTGGCGGGAATACAAACTGGGGTAGTCACTGTGGAAAACAGCATGGAATTTCCTCAAAAATCTAACAATGGAACTGCCTTTTGACCCAGCAATTTCACTGCTGGGATTATACCCTAAGAATTCTGAATCACCAACTAAAAAGAACTTACATACCCCTGTGTTCATAGCAGGTTTTTTACAATAGTGAAGTGCTGGAAACAGCCTAAGTGCCCATCAGTAAATGACTAGTTCAAAAAACAGTGGTACATTTACACAGTGAAATACTACACAGAAGAAAGAAATAACTCCTACCTTAAAACTCCTCCAATACATCTTATGGATGGATCTGGAGAATATTATGCTGAGTGAAACAAGCCAGCTAGTGAAAGACAAATACCATATTATTTTACCTATAAAAGAATCTAGTGACCAAAATAAACTAACAAGCAAAATATAATTACAGGCATGGAAACATGGAACGGACTGACAGTGACCAGAGGGGAGAAGGAAGGGGGATAATGGTGGAAAGAGGGGGAAAGGACTAATTAAAGAGCATGTATGAGTGGCCCATGAATATGAACAATGGTGTGGGAACTGACTGTGGGAGCAGGGATTGGGGTGAGTGGAGAAGGATGGCGGGGGCAGGAATTGGGACAGCCATACTAGAACGACAATAAAAATAAAATATTAAAAAAGTATTCATCATAGAAAATAGAAATTATTGTAAACTTCTGCATTTTTAGAGAAAAATAAAACTTTTTGATATTACTGATGTAAAGTGACTTTTAATTTTGCTTCCAAAACTTCCTAATAGACAGGCCCCCAAAGTATGTATAAGTAGACTTACAGTTACAAACAGTGGACAAGGAATGAGATGCTCCCCCACCCACCACTACGTCTTGGTGTTTGTACTTTGGGGTACATCCTCTCCTCTTGAATGTGGATGGGATCTGTGAATTGTCATTAGCATTTCTAATTCTTCAGGAGATTTTCTTAGAATACACCAACTAAACAAAGCCTATTATGCTAGGTCCATATTTCTCTTCCCAAAGTTCACGAGCTTAGAAAGAAGTTAGTCCCTCCCTATTTGTTCACTTATTGCAAATTCAATTTTTCCCAATATCTTGCCTTGTGGGAAGTTGTTTTTCAAAGTATAACTAAAATGGGAAAATTTAGATAAGAGGAAGAAGTAGATACAGAGTACAAGAGATTATGCAAAAACTGGCATAAAGGATGAGTTGGAAAAGCATCCTCTATAATAAATGAAGCCATAAGGTATCATTTCTATAAATTGTTTCATTGTGTCATGGAAAGTGAATCAACTCCCTGATGAATAGGAAGGAAATTTTTAGCATTTGACAAACCTCATTTAAATCTTGGTTCTGCTTGTTGTTAGTTCTTGGCAAATTACTTAACCTGGTTGAGCATGAGTTTTCTCATTTTAAATCCAAATCTATGTTACAGGGTTGTTATGATGTTTAAATGAAATACTGAATATTAAAGTCCAGACCACAGTGTTAATACCATTATTAATGTTTACATTGCTGGGCTTATATATACATATATGTATATACATATATATGTACACATATATAACATATGTAGTATAATACATATGTGTGTATACATATATACGTGTATATACATATAGTTTCTACAGCGAATTGAGTAACTAATGATAATATCAAAGAAACATGGGCAGTATCAAGATGATTATACTGCATTAGTAAAAATAAAGTGGTAGAAAACATCCCTGTACTTACAATACCATTAATCAAATGTTTATGTGGGAGATCCAGAAGCAGTTTCAATGTTCTCATCAGGAAGTCAATAAGGAGAAGCAATTCAGAAGCAAGAAGATGAATCTATGGAGTTGTAAAAAGTGCACCCTACAAAAACCCAAAGATATCACTGCATTGGTCAAGTCCTACAACCCACCTAACCCACTCTGACAGCCAATGGGAGTAAGGATGCTGCCACTGAAGGTGCATTTAAATTGTTGATGTGAGAGGCACTAAGTCAACACAAAGTACCATTTTAGTATTGCATGCGGCCCACAGGCCTCACTAGCAGTATATGGAGTGTCAACAGCAGGGTTTTTTTTTTTTTTTATTTTCACTGTTAAATGAAAAGTGAAAAGCAGATAGGTTAACAATACCGCCTACAATTAGTTCTAAGTTTGTCAAATTTTACCAAACCAGCATTTTGTCATCATGCCAATTTACTTTCTTCCCAAAATACACGGGTGATGTTACAAAAGCAGTTTTTCTCGAGTATATAAGAAAATTAAATGGGCAGTCAGAATTTTAGCTTTGCTGTTTTGAAAGCATGCCTCTCTTTAAGCAAACATAAACTATTATTTGTTTAATTTTATAATTGTAAAACACCATTCTAATTATAACACAGAGAAAACATTTCTCTAATTATAGTTCATGATTGATATCTAATGTGATGCCATTTGAAATACTTTGCTGGGTCTTACCTTACTTGCTCTTAAATCAGAGCATCTGTTTACATGGGCCAGTCTGTCCCTTTCACTACCCTGGCTCATTCACAGGCTTAAGGTGAAAGAGCATATCCACTTGTTCAAGCATTTACCTTGTTCCTGGTCTTTATTTCCTGTGGTTATTGTTACTCACTTGACCTTCAGGGTTCTCAAACAGAGTGCTCTATAAACTAAAGCATACACTTGAATCACCTGCAGAGTGTAACTCACTATGTCTGTGGTGGGCCTGCAAGGGCTCATTTCTAACAAGTCCCCAGGCAATTCCAACACTACCATTCCAAGGATCACACTTTGAAAATAGAGCCTTTTCCCTTTGACTCTTTCCACACTTGGCTGCATCACATAAGCTTTTGTTCTCTTAGACCTGCCCCCATCACACAGCTCCCTATTTTAGATGAAATGAAAAGAGAAGCCCATTTTTTGTTCCTTTGATCCTTTCATCCCAAAATTCTGCATGTTCAAGTTTGACACTGTCTTCAAGTCCAGCTAACTCACTTCTAACACCAGTACCAGCATGATCTTCCTCAAGTAAATTATATTAAATTGAACCTACAAGCTATTACTCTTCAAATCTAAAAGAAATCTATATTTTCTCTTTCATATCTGGCAACATAAGTAGGGAAAGTGTACAAATTTGGAATATTTCATCCCGTGTTATAAATAAACTATGTTACAAATGAACTCAAACTCTGTTATAAAGAAACACAGTTTCTCAGTGTAAAGAATGTGTTTCTCTTAAAATAATCACTCTAAATATCATTCCTTCATCCACAATTTGGAAAAAATAAATTAGGAAATATAATTACATTCTCAGCTAATCCTAATGTGTTTTGGACTTCAGATATGAATTAAATTCCAATTCAAAATAAAAAGGACAGAAACTGAAAAAAATTATAGAATAAATATAATTATAAATTTAGAAGGTATCTAAAATTTCAAGATTGCACTGCTCAGATTTACAAAGTTAAAGAGTAAATATCAATGAGTTTAGCACTATAATTTACATACAATGCTACATGTGAAAAATTATAAAAAATTAATATCTTATTTAGCATAGAACAGGTATTTTATTAAAAGGGTCTTGTTGCCATAATAAACCATAAATTGCTACTCTGTATATAAAACTTAAATATTGATAAAGTAGTACAAAAATTTTAACAAAATATTATAATATAACTCAATATATTAAATTAATGCCATTTAATATATTATATCAATGCAATTTAATTAATGGAACATGAAAAAATATGTGAAATGTCAAAAATATTTTACCTTTTTTAATAAGTTAGTTTATCATCAGGCAATAAATTTTATGGAGTAGATATTTATTTACTTAATTCAGATGTCAGATTAGAAAGTAAATACAATTTTAAAGGACATGTAACAAAGGTATAAGCTAAGTACTAGGCTATCAAATGACACAATTAATTCTTGTTCTCTCTTCTTACTTACAGACATTAATTCTGGGATACTGTGACAGACAACTCTCCAGTGACCCCCCCCCAAATCTTCTTAGTCAAGTAAATGTAAATTTATTAGACTTAATGCAGTAAGGGGTAATACCAGAATGATCATGTCATGTACTATATTAAAATTAGTAAATTAGGGAAGATTATTAAAGGGTCTTAAAGCTTGATGAGGGTGGAATTAAGGCAGACCTTGCAAGATAAGAGCCTAGTTGTGATGGGGCAGCATTTAGAACCAAACACTGTAGCTCTTCATTGGTAGAGGCACAGTGAGATGAACGACTTGAAGCACACGCTGATGAGCAAACTGTTAAGAAGTTCTTTATAATGAAATCTTTAAAGAAAATTGTTTTAGTTCATAGTCTTATATTAAAAAAAATAAATGTTTCCTGAGAAAGTATCTAAATTATTTCATTTGGTTTTACATTGTTTACCATAGGATATGAAAGTATGCCTGGTATAGTATTGCTTAACAGAGGCACATAAAGTCATTTCTGATTACATTATTGCTAGTTTTTATTATTTAACACCTTTATGAAGATTTATATCACATAAAAGTATTTCATTCAATATGTTCTGTTCAGTAATTATTGGTATAGTCATAGAGTTATGTGGTCATCAATACAATTTAATTTTGTAACATTTAGTTCACCTCCAAAAGAAACCAAGCAATGTCTGGGGGTAGGGTTCTCCCCACTCCCACTCCTTTGATGAATCGTGCTTGTGGGTAAAATTTCTGGTGGTAGCCTTCCCAACCTCTTTAAGCATTACATGTTTTTGTTCCTTATGTTGGAAAATTACCTGTTGTATCTCTGGATGACTAAGAGGTTATATAATAGTACTGGAGATTGTTGTGGACTGCTCTGCCTGGTTTCAGGAATTGTAACTCTACCCGGAGTCGAGGCTAAGGATGAGCATGTAGGAGACCGGTTTGTCTTGGTCTGGCAAATGTGACTCAGCTCTGTATGGAAAACCTATAGAAGCGAAGTGGTGGGCAGGAAACAGACCTTCAAACCGAGTTTTTCCGTGGGAATCAGGCCTAGAAAATGCATACAGATTGTTATGGCTTGCTCTTGCTAAAACTCCATCACTCTGGTCTACAACAATAAATGTGTACTGTCTATCTTCAAGGTAATATCTAAAGCCTGTATGAGTTCTCCCAAGGACAGAGCTAATGAGCTCATCACCATTCCTCTTTGCATGTTATTTTCATTTCCTTCACTGTACCTAGAATGTAAACAGTAATATTCTTTGTGATAGATAATAAATCTTTCTATGATGTAAGACCCCAGGAAAATAATAAAAGCCTGTCTAGGCAAGGGTCTGGGCACTCTCCTCTTGAGGGAGTGGCCGAGGCATCCACAGGCACTCTCCCCTTGAGAAAGCAGCTGTGCCTGTTCCCTTTTTCCACAATGGATTGTTGTTGCCTGTGCAATGATTCTCACCGTCAGTCACAACAGGCAGACTCTGCTGGACAAGGTCCACTACAAAGCAAGCTACAACCTCTGGAATGCGAGCTGCAGGAGACAAAGCTTGTCTGTGGTAGCAAATGCTGCCTCAGTTTCCTCTCTGCCCACAAAGTATGGTCAGAAGTCCTTGACCAGTAAGACCCCTCAGGAGAGAGGCAACCTAGGCCAGACACGATCACTTGGAAGGCCATCACAGAAGGAGTCGGGGGGGCTGCAATAAAGAGCAATGAACTCTCTTCCCCCCAGCTTTGACATTGCCCAAGTCCCCTTGTACTCTGAGAGAAGTGCTCCCTGGCTCTGATCCCCTTAAGCCTGAATAGCTAATGAAGAGAAGTGAAGCTCCTTGCCTTGCTAGAGCATGTCCTGGGGGAAAATCTGGCATCACAAAGACTTCCTGAAAAACCTGTGAAATCTGCTCTGATGAGAGTGCTTTCATTCATATGTTAGGGGTTCAAGCAGGAAACCCAAAAAAACCCTCTTCCTGACAGGCTCTGACTCAAACTAAGCCCTCAGATTTCTTTGAAATGTTATCTATTGTTTGATCCTTGCCACTCTGTATTCCTGTGTATTACTACCCAATAAAAGCCACTGGAGAAACTGGCCACTGCTCAAGGCCTTTGTCCTCTGGGAAACTGACCATCTCTCCTCCCCAAACAGATCACATCGTGTCTCAGTCATATGGACTTTCATCAGTGCCAGCTGGGGGGAATGGCAAGAAAAGTCGCCCCCACAATGTTTTATGCCTATTTTTGCTTGTCCTGTCTCCTTCCCTCCCTGGCACAGTGGTGATCTTGAAGATGGCAGCCCATTTTCCCAAAGTCGTACCCTAGCCCCTGGTTGGGGTGGGAGCAGAGTAGGCCTTGTTTGTAACTGCTCTGTTCTATTCTCACCTCTCTGGAGGGCTGCCTACAGACTGACACAGGATGATTGTCTCTCATTTGCTTATCTTGAAAGTCAGGTCAGCTGAGAAGCAGTGAGTATTGCTAGAAAGCACTGAAAGGCAAATGAAAAACTTATAGCTGCCTTGGGCAAAAGACTATACATTTAAGCCCTATAATAAGAGCCTAAAGCCTGGGGCAAGGGGGAAGATAGATAGAGTGATTTGGGGGGGTAAATATGGCATTAAAAAGCACCTTTATATACTAAGAAATTTAAAAAGCCACACACAAGATGGTGGAGGAGTAAGTGAAAGCTACACTAACCACCACCCAAGACCAAACTGGAATTACAGCTGGAATGTGGAAAAATCCTGAACAACCAGCTGAACACTAGCTAGAGAAGCCTTACAACTATAGACAGATGGAAGAAGCCACTTCACCACAATGTGAGTGGTGGGGAATGAGGAGGAAGAGGCATGAGAGGATTGGCTGGGCTCCTATAGGTGGCAGATGAAGTTCCAGAGGGATATTTAAGCAGACAGGCAGTTCCCCCTGAGAAGTGTGGGACCTAACCGCATGCTGGGCTCCCCAGCCTGCAGCACCAGAACAGGGAAGTGAACCCAAATAGTATATGTCTGTGGCAAGCAGCTGGGTTTCTGTCTATCAGGGAGAGACAACTGGAGATGCAGAGAGCCTCTTAAAGGGCCAATTCCCAAAATTACATGTTTAGCCACTTACCCTGGGAACCAGCAGAATGAGGGCAGGGTAGACTAGAGACACTCAAGGAAAGTCTGGGCTGGTTGCTCTGGGAAGAGAACTGAATGGCCAGCTGCCAGGATTCCTGTACTGAGTCACTCCCCATACTGCAGGAGCCACGTTTCTAGGAGAGAGCATTCCACTCCAAGTGGCAGCAGCTTGGGGGGAAGCAATAGTTCTACCCATAGGAATTACTCTGCCCTACCCTGTGGTGCTTGTGTCCTATTGCTGAGGAGTACAGATGGATGACTTTCACTGTATAAGCCTAACAGAAAGTCCTGAAGCAGATGTAGAACTCTGGGACCTCTGAGAGTTTAGCTGACTTTCCCATGGACCCAGTGCCTGCTAGAGCCAGCCTTGGTGTGCAGCCTGTTTTTTCCTGCACATAAACAAGCTCAGCAGAAAGAAACACATTCTGTGGATCACTAACAACTCCCAAAAGATTTCCCAGAGCCAGTCACAGGCAGGGCTTGACATACGCCTGTGCCAGAGTGTTTGCAAATCTACCTAATACCTTGAAACAAATACAAATAGGCAGCCAAAATAGGAAGACAAGGAAACAGACCCCAGAAAGAAGAATAAGATAATTCTCCAGTAGAAGAACCAAATGGAATGGAGGTAAATGATTCATCAGATAGAGAGTTTAGAGCAATGATCATAAGGATACTCAACAGCATGAAAAAAGACATAGAAACCATGAAAAATGATCAGTCAGAAAAAAGAACACAATATCTAAAATAAATAAATCACTGAAAAGAATAAACAGTAGCTTAGATGAAGCAGAGGACTGAATCAGTGACTTGCAAGACAAGGAAGAAAAAAACAGGCAAGCAGAGTAGCAAAAAGAAAAAAGAATTTAAAAAATGAGAAATTAAGAAACCTTTGGGACACCATGAAGCATGACAACATACACATCATAGAAATACCAGGAGGAGAAGAGAAAGCAAAATATCAAAAACCTATTTGAAAAAAAAATGGCCAAAACACCCCTAATCAGGAAAGGAAAAAATAGAACAAGTCCAGGAAGCTCAGAGAGTCCCAAACTAGGTAGATCCAAGGAGGCCTACATGAAGAAACACCGTATTAAAATGTCAGGCTTAAAGACAAGTAGATAATCCTAAAAGCTGCAAGAGAAAAGCAGGTAGTTACCTACAAAGGAGCCCCAATTAGACTGTCATCTGATTTCTCAACAGGAACATTTCAGGCAAGAAGAGAGTGGCTTGAAATATTCAAGGTAATGAAAAGCAAGGACCTAGAACAAAGGGTAATTTACCCAGCAATGCTATTATTTAAAATTAAAGGAGAAATAAGGTGCTTCCCATACAAGAAAAAGCTGAAGGAGTTTTCTAACATCAAACCAGTACTAAAAATATGTCAAAGGGTTTGCTTAAAAAAGGAGAAAGAAGAGAAGGAGAAAGAGATGGGGAAGGAGAAGGAGAAGAAAAAAAAACGAAGTAATATAGTCTGACAATTAAATGTTAGTAAATATATATCTACAGTAATAACCTTAAATGTAAATGGCTTAAATGCTACAACCAAAAGATAGGGTAGCTGAATAGATAAGAAAACAAGACCCATTAATATACTCCCTCCAAGAGACCCACTGCAGATCAAAAGATACTCACAGACTAACAGTAAAGGGGTGGAAATGATGTCATGCAAATGAAAAAAAAAAAAACCCCAGGGTAGCAGTATTTATTCTAACAAAATAAATTGTTTTAATTTAAATTATTTTATTGTTGTTCAATTACAGTTACCTGTATTTTCTCCCTCCAAATCCACCTCCCTTGCTTCTATCCTCCCCCTTGGTTTTGTCCATGTGTCCTTTATACCAGTTACTGAAAACCCTTCTCCCCAATGTCTCCTCCCCCACCCCTATGGCTATTGTTACATTGTTCTTAATTTCAACTCCGGTTATATTTTGTTTGCTTTTCTCTTTTGTTGATTATGTTCCAGTTAGAGATGAGATCATATAGTATTTGTCCCTCACTGTCTGGCTTTTTTCCCACTTACACCATGCACCAAAATAAATTAAAGGTGGATAAAAGATTTAAGTATAAGTAGTGACACCATAAAAGTCCTAGAGGAAAACATTGGCAGGAAAATCTCAGACACTGCACGCAACAAGATCTTCATAGATATGTCCCCTAAAGCAAGGGACATCAAGAAAAGAATAAATGGGACCTCATCAAATTAAAAAGCTTCTGCATGGTTAAAGAAAACAGCATTAAAATGAAAAGACAGCCAACCATATGGGAAAACATATTCGCTAATGACACCTGGGACAAGGGCTTGATCTCCAAAATATATAAAGAACTCATACAACACCACTCCAGGAAGACAAAAAAACCCATTTAAATAATAAGCAAAAGACTTGAACAGACACTTCTCCAAGGAGGATATACAGAGGGCCCAGAGACACATGAAAAGATGCCGACAAAGTAGATTTTAAAACCAAGGCCACAGTAGGAGACAAAGAAGGACATGGTATAATGATAAAGGAAACAATCCAACAAGAAAATATAACACTAGTAAATATTCCATACCCAACATAGGAGCACCTAAACATGTAAAGCAAATCTTGATGGACTTACAGGGAGGAACTGACAAAAGTACAGTCACAGTTGGGGATTTTAACACCCCATTGACTTCAAAGGATAGATCTCCCAGGCAGAAAATGAATAAGGAGACAGCAGCCTTCAATGACACACTAGATCAAACTGATTTCATTGATATCTTCAGAGCATTTCACCTCAAAGCACAAAATATACGTACTTTTCAAGTGCACATGTGATGTTTTCTAGGATAGGCCACATGTTAGAACACACAAAAAAGTCTCAATAAATATGAGAAGATTGAAAGTATATCAAGCATCTTCTCTGATCACAATGCTATGAAACTGTAAATCAATTGCAAGAAGAACACTGAAAGACAAGCAAAGACATGGAAGTCAAATAACATGTTATTAAACAATGAATGGGTTAACAATTGTATCAAGACAGGAATCAAAAGATAGCTTGAAACAAGTGAAAATGAAAACACAACAATCCAAAATCTGTGGACCACAGGAAAAGCAATCCTAAGAGGGAAATTCATAGCATTACAGGCCTATCTCAAAACACATAGATACAAGAAAAAGCTCAAATAAATAATCTAACTTTACACTTCAAGGAACTTGAAAAAGAACAACAAATAAAGCCTAAAGTGAGTGAAGGTAAAAAATAATAAAGTTTGTAGCAAAAATAAACAAAATAGAGTCTAAACAAATGGTACCAAAGATCAGTGAATCCATAAGCTGGTTCTTTGTAAAGATAAACAAGAATTACAAAACTTTAACTAGACTCATCAAAAAAAAAAAAAAAAAAAAAAGAGAGAGGACCCAAATAAACACAACCAGAAATGAAAAAGGAGAGATTACAACTGATACCACAAAAATACAAAGTATTGTAAGAAATTGCTACGAAGAACTATATACCAAGAAATTTGAAAACCTAGGTGAAATGGAAAATTCTAGAAAAATATAACCTTTTAAAACTGAATGAAGAAGAAGTGGGAAGCCTGAATAGATCAATAACAGCTGACAAAATTGAAGCAGTAAAGTAATCAAAAAACTCCCGGCACACAAAACTCCTGGACCAGATGATTTCACAGGAGAATTCTACAAAGCATTTAAGGAAGAGCTAACCCCTATCCTTCACAGACGAGTCCAAAAAATCCAAGAAGATGGAAGACTTCCAAACTCTTTAGGAAGCCATCATCATCCTAATCCCACAACCAGATAAAGAAACAACCAAGAAAAAAAACTACAGGCCAATATTGCTGATGAACATACATGCTCAAATCCTACACAAAACATTTGCAAACCACATCCAACAGTACATTGAAAAGATCATACACCATGATCAAGTGGGATTCATCCCAGGGATGAAAGGATGGTACAATATTCTCAAGTCAATAAATGTAATACATCACACAAACAAAACAAAAGACAAAAATCACATGATCATATCAATAAATGCAGAAAAAGCATTTGATAAGGTACAGCATCCATTTATGAATAAAAACACTCAGCAAAGTAGGAACAGAGGGCGTATTCCTCAATATAATAATAAAGGCCATATATGAGACACCTACAGCCAACATCATATTCAATGGGCAAAAACTAAAAGCTTTTCCACTAAGATCAGGAAGAACACAAGGATGTCCACTCAACACTCCTATTCAACATGGTACTGGAAGTCCTAGCCACAACAATCAGACAATAAAAGGAAATAAGAGGCATCCAAATTGGAAAAGAGGAAGCAAAACTGTCACTGTTTGAAGATGACATGATTGTGTACATAGAAAATCATATGGACTCCACCAAAAACTACTGCACCTAATAGGTTAGTCTGGCAAAACAGTGTGATACAAAGTCAATATTAAAAATCAAAGGCATTTGTGTACACCAACAATGAAATATAAGAAATAAAAATCACAAAAAAATCCCATTTGATATAGCAACAAGAAAAATAAAGTACCTAGGAATACACATAACCAAGGATGTAAAAGACCTGTATTCAGAAAACTACACAAACTAATGGAAGCATGCACCATGTTCATGGTTTGGAAAATTATTGCCATCAACATGTCCATACTACCCAAAGCAATTTAGAAACTCAACACAATCCCTATTAATGTACTAATAACACATTTCACAGATACAGGACAAACATCTCAAAAATTTAAATGGAACCAAAAACAACCCTGAATAGCTGCAGCAATTTTGAGAAAGAAGAACAAAATAGGAGGGATCACAATATATAATTTAAAACTGTATTACAAGGCCACATCAAAACTGGCATAAGAACAGACACATATGACAATGGAACAGAATAAACAGCTCAGAAATAAACCAAGTCTCTCTTAATTATTATTTGACAAAGAGGGCAGAAGCATAAAATGGAGTAAAAACAGCCTCTTCAACAAATGGGGTTAGGAGATCTGGACAGCTACATGCAGAAAAAGGAACCTCAATCACCAACTTACACCGTACACAAAAATAAATTTAAGGTGGATAAAAAGACCTAAATATAAGCCATGACACAATAAAAATCCTTAAGGAAAACATAGGCAGGAAAATCTCAGACATTCCATGCAGCAGTATATTCATTGATATGTCCTTTTGAGCAAGGGACATAAAAGAAAATAAACAAATCAGATCTCATCAAAATTAAAAGCTTCTTCACAGCTCAAGAAAACAGCATTAAAATGAAAAGGTAACCAACTACATGGAAAACATATTTGCCAATGATACCTTGGACAAGGGTTTGATCTCCAAAATATATAAAGGACTCACATGACTCTACTCCAGAAAGACAAACCAATTGAAAAACAGGCAAGAGACCTGAAGAGATACTTCTCCAAGGAGGAAATATGGAGGGCCCAGAGACATAAAAAAGATGCTCAGCATCACTACCCAAGAGAGAAATGCAAATTAAAACCCACAATGAGATACCACCTCAGTGGTCAGAATGGCCATCATAAGCAAATCAACAAACAGCTAGTGTTGGAGAGGATGTAGCGCACTGTTGAGGGGAATGCAGACTGGTGCAGCCACTGGAGAAAATAGTATGGAATTCCCTCAGAAAACTAAAAATGGATCTGCCTTTTGACCCAACAATTGCACTGCTACGATTATATCCAAAGAACCCTGAAACACCAATCTAAAAGAACTTATGCACCCCAATGTTCGTAGTAGCACAATTTACAATAGCCAAGTGCTGGAAGCAACCTAAATGCCCATCAGTAAACAGTGGATCGAAAAACTGTGATACATTTACCCAGTGGAAAACTACACAGCAGAACAAAGAAAGGAGTTCCTAGCCTTTGCAACACCATGGATGGAACTGTAGAACGTTATGCCAAGTGTAATAAGTTAGGCAGTGAAAGACAACTACCATACGATCTCATCTATAAGTTGAACCTAGTCAACAAAAAAGCAAATAAAATATAACCAGAGGCATTCAAATTAAGAACAAACTGACAGTATCCATGGGGTGGGGGACAGTGGAGATAACGAGGGAAAGAAGGGGAAGGGTTGTCAAGGCACATGTATAAAGGACCCATGAACAAGGCCAAAGTGGGGTAGGATTGAGGGTTGGATTTGGGGGTAGGTGAGGTGGGAGAAAATGGTGGAAGGAAAATGAAGACAACTCTACTTGAACAACAATATTTTTTTAATGTTAATGAATAGAATGTTAATGAATAGAATGTTAATGTTACCTTTCCAAAATCCTTGGGGCAATTACAAAGGGCTAAAAGGAAGCACTTTTTTTTTTTTTGGCCCAGAAATGTACTTTTCAAGTTAGTACAGGATCAAATTCAAAGGCTATTACCTGTGTGTAGTGTGATTACTCCATTACAAGGCAAGGGTAATAAAAATACCAAAGTAGTGGAAGAGACAGTGGCTCTTCAGCGTAGTAACAAACAGAAGAAATGTTAACAGGTGTTCTTTCTAATCTGTCTTGTCAAAATGAAAAAATGTATCGTTTCTGATACTATTCTAAATTTCCAATGACTCTAACTTCCAGAGTGGAACCCAATGGATCTGAGACACTGGCAAGACTGACTAGATAAAGAAGTGGGACCCTGAGTGACAAGAACAGAGGAGCACAGTGCTTCTTAACCCAGACTTTGCATTTCCCTCAGGGAATTTAACAGAACAAAGAAATGCCCTAGGCCTCACCCCAAACCAGACTAATGAGACCCTCTGGGATTTGGGCCTAAATGTTAGTATAACTGAAAAATTCCTTAGGAAAGTTTAATGCACCGTATGGATTGAAAATCTCTGGGTTAAAGGAATTGAGGGGCCCTGACACAGAGGGGTGGGAAAACAGAAATGACACAAAGGCAGTGGGTGCCTTGAGAGACTAAAGGAGCCATGCCCCTTGAAGGCCTGAGGGACCACTGAAGAGAATGAAAGAGCCACTCCCCAGCCCCTCGCTCCCTGTAGACTTTGTGTGGTTTGAAAGATATGGTTAAAACCTCAGTTAAAGAACCCTGGCTGCTTCTGGACTATTCATGTGTGATTGACTGAGATAACAAAGTTAACTAAACCATCCCCACTCTTGTACTTTTAAGTGCATAATACTTAAGTTTCATTATTTTTCCAAGGTTGATCTTAAAATGGAAGCAGGAAAGTTCCAAATGGATTCACCTTCTCTCCCATCCAACATGCTTTGGTTGTCACCTATAAATTAGTTCAGTTTGAGGTGGTGTTTGAGTACTGACTGGGTTTTGGTTTCTAAGTATCTGTGCTAACCAGGCCCTTCACAGGCTCACTTTGGAGTATTTACACTGGAAAGTTTATGTATGAGCTACTATTTGTGGTTGAAGGGAACAGATTACAGAAACTCCGTCATTGCTACTAGTGCTCACAAAAAGAAATTCTACGGAAACAGAAAGGATTTTTTCAGGCTTTAGTTGATGAAAGGTTCAGGCAAATTAAAACTGAAGACTTGGGTAAGAGGCTGAGATTTTAGGGATCCCAGGACAGTTCCTTCCCACCCCGATATAAAATGTTACCACTCATTCTGATTTGTCCCAAATTGATCATTGAATGGACCTCACAGTTCAAGTGCAAATGTTACCATGGATAAATAGCATTAGCTCAATTTACCCCACTAGCTAGTCAGCTGCCAGGACCCTGGGAGAACTGGAAAAATCAGGAAGTTTTCTAATGAATTAAAAGAAAGATCTGAAGTTTGGGATGCCCAGGGGGGAGACCAAAGTGGTTAAGACCAAGTTGGGGGGAGACTCTCGACTCAATGAAGTCCCCTGAACTCAGTGAAGTATATGTGGGTGTCAAAGAAAGGGAGCACTGGAAGAGTAACAAAAAAAATCTGAATATATATACTGGCTACTTTTTAGTCATTAAAAATTCAACTGAATTCATTTTCAAGATCTTTTAGTCTTTATTCAGCAGTTCACAAATGGGGCAGCACCCAATCCAGCAGATAGAAATTAACTCTGAGGAACTACACAAAATGAAGCATTTTTTAACCAGGGTCACCCCAATCATTCAATAAAAAGGAAAAAAATAGAATGAAGCACTTTTATAGTTAGAAAGGATCAAGAACAAGGCAGTTATACTAGGAACAAAAGCAGGTTGATTGTTGCCAGGTTCCTTTCCCCCTCATAGGGGATAGCAGAGGCTTATCAGGCAAATTACCTAACTATTGCTGATCAGGTATTTTCTGATTGGCTCGTTTGAATTAATTTATGGGAGAGGTGAAAGTGTAGTTAAGTCTCCATGTGGTGATGTGGGGCTTAGCATAAACACCTCTATTTTGGGGCTATTATTTGGACTTGAATGTACTCCTTAACTAGGAGAGTCAACATGATGAAACCTGCTCAGCTATATTTCCAACCCATGAAAATACAGGGTTAAGAGGAAGTCTCTTGAGCTCTTTTTCCTGAGGTTCATTGTAAATATGAGCTCATGACAAGAAACACACTGTATACTCACTTTGCATCAGTCTTTGAACTGCTTTTTGTGAATCGCATATTGCACTGAAGACTTGACTAATGGGTATTTAGAAGTTTGTACTTTCCCAGTTGACAAACAAGGATATATTTTGGTTACGCCTGTCAAAACATTCAAACACTCAAGCAAACTCTATGCTAGCGATGGAAGTTACAAGTTTAGACAATATTAAGGACCAATCTTTAAGTTATTTAAGTTGAGGACCATAATAAGTTGTAACGGGGAATAGACTCTCATGTGGAAGCAAAACATTATATGTCTAATATTCCATTTATTAGACATCTCTCTTTTACTTTGTCATACTTCAAGTTTTAAGATTCTCAAGGCTGCTCTACACTCTAACTAATGAAATAGCATTGAGAACACATCTCCTAATAAGAATCTCAGAAAGAGTAAAAATAATCCCATTTCCTTAGAGCTGCTGAAGAACAGACATTATCCCACATGGTATAGCCAGCTCTGATAAAGTATAGAACTTTGGACATTCACCAAAATATCAATTTCACTCCCTTGTCCAATGTGAAGGCAAGTAAAAACAATAATCTTATCCTATCTTTCTTCTATTTAACAGAAAAGTCTTTTAAGACACCTGGACCTTTGAGTAGATTGCTATATATCCTCTGTCAAGGAGCTTATAATTGCTAGAAGTCTATCATTCTGATTGGTAAATGTATGTAATAACCTTTTGCTCAAATAATGACCTCTTTTCTTAAAGGCAAAAATGTTTACAGGATCTCTTCACTAAACATGAAGAGTATCATAATGTTCTTCTTTTCTCTTTATATATAAAACTGTAGTAAACCCAGGATTCTGTTGTATTCCTTAGTCAAACCATGAGTTTGGCAGTCTTTCTCTCATTTAAATTCACACTGCTAACTGGTCTGATAGAGGATAAACTAAGAACCATAGCTGTCAACAGAAAATACCAGCTCTCTTTGAGGATGGGGACTGAGAAAGCTTCTCATAGGAGGTGACTGAGTGGCTATGCTGTGTTGGAGCTGTAAAATTTCTGCAAGCAAAGCAGAGGGGAAGGGTTGAGGAGAGAGCCTTTACAGTGGAATGAGTTATAAGGCCTTGAAAACAAAGTACCTTTTGTTACATACTATTGCCTGTTTCAGTGTGGTAAATGGTGGAAGTTGGTTTCTGAATTAAGCTGAAAGAGTTGATTGGGTTGATTAATTAAACCCTTAATGAAGGGTTTAAAGTATTATAGTATTTACTGGCCTAGTTTACCTGTATTTCACTTTAAGAAATTTTCTTCTGAAGTGCTTAGTTTCAACATCCTTTTTTCTTTTCCAGCTTGCCACATATTTTCTTATGTATTTATGATTTGGGTTGAGGAAAGAAAACTTGTACTTTGTACCCTGTTGTCTGAGATTGTCTCACCTTAAGATTATGGGGCCTAATGGATTCTTGGTTTTAAAATTAAATTGTAGTCCTTCTGGCTTTTGGAGTGGTGCTATATAGCCACATAACTAACAGCTAGGAGTGTTGAAGAAGCAAAGTCTGCATTAGGAGGGAAATTAGATGATCTGGGGCCCCTTTCCAACTCTTAAGCTTTTGATTACATCAAATTACATACTGATTATTAACAACACTAATAATCTTTTTCAAGTATTAATAATATATTTATTAAACAAAGTAAAACTGCAAAACCAATTATGTGCCTTTTTCCTAAAAGACACTGCTTCAAAGTGCTGTCATGCTGACTCAAGAATCCTCCATTTCACTCTTGAAAGTCATGAAGAACAACTTCAGCAGAGTTGTCAGGTGACAGTAGCAGAAGAGTCGATATGGGCAAAACATTTATACTAGTGTTTAAGGAAGATGCCCAGAGCCACCAGCTGCAGTACTGGGTGGGTGAAAAAAGGAAAGAACTGTGGAATTGGGACTCATATCTAATTTTTAGGGTGTGGATCTCTGGGTACGTTGAAGACTTGATGGATCATTTTTAGCAAATATAGATTTTCAAGGTGAATCTAGGTGCTTCATATCACAAGTAGAATGTTTCCACTGGAAAGGGTGACATTCTGTTCTTAAAAAGAATTACAAAAAGAGTTCTGAAAAAATTCTTATGTATGACATGCTGCATTGATCTCAGCATAAGTTGGAAATACTTTGGACTAAATCCAATAGGTCATTCTGTTCTGTAAGTGCTGGTAAATAGAAGAAGTACGATGGTCCATGTCTTTCAGTTTGAGTTGATGTTCATATTCAGAAGCACTGGGGTCCATATTATCACCCAGGGAAGTCAAGGCAGGCATAGCTGGTACAAGGCCACCTGGTACATTTATGGATTGATTGGCATTACATAGCTTGAGCAACTTACGCTTCATTGCTGTGTGCCTTTCTCTCAGAATCTTCATTTCAAGGTTTTTCTGTTCAACTTCATGTTTATGACCAGAAGAATTGAGATTGATGTTTTTATCCAGTGATACTGATGGCTTTGCTGGAAGGAAGCCCTGTGCTGCATTCAGATATTGAATGTTGTTCTGTAGCTGGAGCAACTTGTCCTTCATGGCTACATTTTTTCCCCGCAGAATCTTCATTTCAAGATTTTGTTGTTCTAGTTGATTTTTACATTGAGAAGCAGAGTTATCGATATCATCACCCAGAAAAGTCGAAATAGGCATAGCTGGTTCCAGATCATCTGCTGAATTTAGCAACTGAGTGGCTTTCTTTAGGTTGAGCAACTTGTACTTCTTTGGTACATTTCTTCCTGTGTCAATCTTTACTTCAAGGTTTTGCTGATGGAGTTCATGTTCAAACTCAGAACCACGGAGGTCGATGTGTTCTCCCAGTGATGCTGATGACACGGCTGGTAGGACAGCAGCTGCTGCCTTTAGCCACTCATGGGCTTTCCGGAGCTGGAACAACTTGTGCTTCACTGGTACATTTTTTCCTCTCAGATTCATCACGTCTAGGTTCTTCCAATCAAGCTCATGTTCATATTCCAAAGCACTGGGATCAATACCATCATCCAGTGATGCTGATGACATCTCTGGTAGGAGACCAGCTGCTATTTTTACACATTGATTGGCTTTCTGTAGCTTGAGCCACTTGTGCTTCATTGGTACATTTCCTCCTGTGTCAATCTTCGCTTCAAGGTTTTTCTGATGGAGTTCATGTTCAAATTCAGAACCAAGGGAGTTGATGTTTTTGCCCAATGATGCTGATGACACTGCTGGTAGGAGATCAGCTGCTGCCTTCAGCCACTCATGGGCTTTCCGTGGCTGGATCAACTTGTGCTTTATTGGTACATTTCTTCCTCTCAGATTCACCACTTCTAGGTTTTTCTGATCAAGTTCATGTTCATATTCAGAAGCACTAGGATGAATACCATCATCCAGTGAGGCTGATGACACCTCTGAGAGGAGACCAGCTACTATATTTATGCAATGATTGGCTTTCCATAGCTTGAGCCACTTGTGCTTCTTTGCTGTATTTCTTGCTGTGTTAATCTTCACTTCAAGATTTTGCTGCTGGAGTTCAAATTCATATTCAGAAGCATGGGGGTTGACGTTTTTTGACAATGACGCTGATGACTCTGCTGCTAGGAGAGCCGCTGCTGCCTTTAGCCACTCATGGGCTTTCCTTAGCTGCAGCAACTTGTCCTTCATTGCTACATTTCTTCCCTGCATATTCTTCATTTCGAGATTTTGTCGTTCTAGTTGATTTTTATATTGAGAAGCAGAGTGGTCAATATTATCACCCAGAAAAGTTGAAATAGGCATAGCTGGTTCCAGATCATCTGCTGAATTTAGCAACTGAGTGGCTTTCTTTAGGTTGAGCAACTTGTACTTCTCTGGTACATTTCTTCCTGTGTCAATCTTTACTTCAAGGTTTTGCTGATGGAGTTCATGTTCAAACTCAGAACCACGGAGGTCGATGTGTTCTCCCAGTGATGCTGATGACACGGCTGGTAGGAGAGCAGCTGCTGCCTTTAGCCACTCATGGGCTTTCTGGAGCTGGATCAACTTGTGCTTCATTGGTACATTTCTTCCTCTCAGATTCATCACTTCTAGGTTTTTCTGATCAAGTTCATATTCGTATTCCGAAGCACTGGGATCAATACCATCATCCAGTGATGCTGATGACACCTCTGGTAGGAGACCAGCTGCTATTTTTACACATTGATTGGCTTTCTGTAGCTTGAGCCACTTGCGCTTCATTGGTACTTTTCCTCCTGTGTCAATCTTCACTTCAAGGTTTTTCTGATGGAGTTCATGTTCAAACTTAGAACCAAGGGAGTTGATGTTGTTCCCCAGTGATGGTGAGGACTTGGCTGGTAGAAGAGCAGCTGCTGCCTTTAGCCACTCATGGGCTTTCCGGAGCTGGATCAACTTGTGCTTTATTGGTACATTTCTTCCTCTCAGATTCATCATTTCTAGGTTTTTCTGATAAAGTTCATGTTCATATGCAGAAGCACTGGGATGAATAGCATCATCCAGTGAGGCTGATGACACCTCTGGTAGGAGTTCAGCTGCTATATTTACACACTGATTTGCTTTCTGTAGCTTGAGCCACTTGTGCTTCATTGCTACATTTCTTTCTGTGTCAATCTTCATTTCAAGACTTTGCAGCTGGAGTTCACGTTCATATTCAGAAGCATGGGGGTTGATGTTTTTCCCTAGGGATTCTGATGACACGGCTGGTAGGAGAGCAGCTGCTTCCTTTAGCCACTCATGGGCTTTCCTTAGCTGGAGCAACTTGTCCTTCATTGCTACATTTCTTCCCTGCATAATTTTCATTTCGAGATTTTCTTGTTCTAGTTGATTTTTATATTGAGAAGCAGAGTGGTCGATATTATCACCCAGAAAAGTAGAAATAGACATAGCTGGTTCCAGATCATCGGCTGAATTTTGCGATTGAGTGGCTTTCTTTAGGTTGAGCAACTTTTGCTTCATTGCTACCTTTCTTCCTTTGTCGATGTTGTCTTCAAGGTTTTGCTGATGGAGTTCATGTTCAAATTCAGAACCATGGGGGTCGATGTGTTCTCCCAGTGATGCTGATGACACGGCTGGTAGGAGAGCAGCTGCTGCCTTTAGCCACTCATGGGCTTTCCGGAGCTGGAACAACTTGTGCCTCATTGGTACATTTCCTCCTCTCAGATTCATTATTTCTAGGTTTTTCTGATCAAGTTCATGTTCATATTCAGAAGCATTGGCATCAATACTGTCATCCAGTGAGGCTGATGACACCTCTGGGAGGAGTCCAGCTGCTATATTTACACATTGATTGGCTTTGCGAAGATTGAGCCACTTACGCTTCATTGGTACATTTCTTCCTGTGTCAATCTTCTCTTCAAGGTTTTTCTGCTGGACTTCATGTTCAAATTCAGAACCATGGGGATCGATGTTTTCTCCCAGTGATTTTGAAGACATTACTGGTACAAAACCTGCTGCCCCATTTACAGACTGAATATCTTTCTGCAGTTTCTCTATTTTTTTTGTTACACGTATCTCTTTTCCTATGAACAGTTTGATGTCTAAGTCCTCTTTTATTAACATATTGTTGTAAGCTGCAGTTTCCTGCTCATTTTCAATATCTAGATCACTATCAAATGTCATAAATCTTTCAACATTTTTGTTTATAGATTCTTTATTGCTTTCCACCTCCTTCCTTTTTAATTCATTTGACTCCTCTGTTTTGTATTCCATCATCGTCACATCTTTAGTGCACCTAGAGATGTGTTTAGTTAAGGACACCACACTGTGGCTCATTGGCCCCAGGTCACAGCCTAACCTAGAGCTGTGGCCACCAAACCAGCACGCCCTCCCTTTGAGTTTAAGGACTGACCTGGTCTGCTCTGCCAAAAGCATCCAGTGCCACTGACCAACTCTGCCAACTGTCCCAGAGGCAACTGCGCCTCTCTGACATAGCTGAGAATTGAATCACAAACACCTGTTGCTAGGCAACTCCGGATTGCTGGGCATTCCATGTGGCGGCAGTTGGGAAGAGGAGACTTGCCTTGGGCCTGACAACAGGCCCTTCTCCAGTGATATTTCCCCCGTGGGCCTCCTCTGTTTCCTGAGGAGGAAATCCACATTGCCTGATATTGTTGTCACACAGCTCATGTTGTCTTGCATCTTGTGATTTCCACGCCACCTCTTTTTTCACATTTGTGAAACTGAACTGGACTTTTTAATAGACAAAAAAGCAGAAATCATGAGTCCTCCCCCCCAAAATTTGATTTTGTCTTTCATGTTTGCTTATAGTTTTCTAAATTATGATGAGTTGCTTTGTACTCCAACTGTAAAATATTTTCAGACAAAAGACTCCTAGCCACCTACTCTCAGGGTTAACCCTTAACTTGGAGAAGAGGGTATGCTTGTGTTTGCTTTTCAGAATGGCCTTTGGAACTGCAGGCCATGAGGGTGAAGCCATATCACAGAAAAGACTTCCCTGACAGTGAAGCACTTCCACCCATTAGACTCTCCTATCCAGATTTCTCCTAGCTGTGCAGCATTCCAACCAACACCCCTGGAGTGGTATCCAACATCACATAAGAGAGACTTTTTCTCCCAACTTAAAGGGACAAAACTGATAAATTGTAGCTACTGCTACATCATTAGCTGCAGGACATTCAATGCTTAACTGAGCAAGTAGTTTCACAAACCCTCCATGACAATTTTGGCTGGCTGAGCCACAAACATTGGTTTGATGGACTTAATCTGAGAATATGGGTCATTGGACCCACTGATTATTGATTCTAATGATGCTTTCTAACTTGCTGCATATTTTTAAAGTAACTTTCTGAAGTTTGTGCTAATTCCTCCCAAAAATTGAAATGCTACTTTTGTATTTTCCATGCAATTGTATCATTTTTTCAACTGACTGAATTTAGGACTTTGGGTTATGACAGCCCTCAGATGCCTCCTTGTTTTAATCCTTACTTGTGCTTTATGATGTATTTGGAAGCTATTTTCCTGTGATCACATTCAAGAACAGCAAATAGTGGGTTTCACAGTCCTGACAACTTCAACTGATTTAAAAAACAAAAACGGGGGGAGATGTTGTGGACCACTCTGCCTGGTTTCAGGAATTGTCATTCTACCTACTGTGGCTAAGGATGGACAACCTATGACCTCTGGAATTTGAGCCACAGGAGACAAAGTTTGTCTTTGGTAGCAAATGCTGCCTCAGTTTCCTCCCTGCCTCCAAAGCATGGTTGGAAGTCCCTGACCAATAAGAACCCTCAGAGGAGGGGCAACCTAGGCCAGACACAACCACTTGGGAGGACATCATGGAAGGACTCAGGGGAAGAACTGCAACAAAGAGCAATGGATGCTCACTGCGCGCCCCCCCCCCCCGGGCTCTGACATAGCCTGAGTCCTCATGTAGTCTGGGAGAAGCACTTCCTGGCTCTGATCCTTTTAAGCCTGAATACCTGATGGGGAGGGGTGCAGCTCCTTTGACTTGCCAGAGCATGTCCGGGGAGGAAAAATCTGGCATCACAAAGACTTCCTGGAAAACCTGTGAAGAGTGGTTTCATTCCTATGATAAGGGTCCGAGAGGAAATGAGTATGTCTCCCAAAGTTTCTGCAAACCCCTTTCCTGACATTCTCTGACTCATAGTAAGCCCTCAGACCTCTTTGAAACATTATCTACTGTTTGATCCTTACTGCCCTGTATTCCTGTGTATTATAACCCAATAAAAGCCCTTAGAGGAAGGGGCTCAAGGCCTTTTTCCCCCGAGAAACTGGCCACTGCTCAAGGCCTTTTTCCTCTGGGAAACTGGCCTCCTCTCCTCCCCAAGCAGATCATGTCTCAGTCATGTTTACTCTCATCCATGGCACATGGGGGGACTTGTGAGGAAAGTTGCCCACACAGGAGATCATATATCTGAACCATGAAACAGAAAAGTACTACGAGGAAGATCATTAGGGTATATCATCCAGTTCTAAGCCAGGTACCACATGTGATCTAATTAAGAACAGACACCCCCCCAACTTCCTCAATATAAAGAGGATGTGTAAAAGACAGAGCTATTGACCAAATGATTGCTTTATGGTTCCTTTCATTTATTTTTAGTACTAACAATGTTAGAAAGGTATACAGTGGTTTAAGTACAAAATTTCCCTCTAACAAAGCATATGTTGCACACTGAGTGGCCAATATTATATTGAAAGATATTCTATTTTAAATTGCCACCCCTCCAAATTCATAAAACACTCAGAAAGAAGTTTTATGATTTTCATGACATTGTTAGTACTTTTGCCATTTTATGTAATACATTCTCCTAATTGTTTATGCTGTTTGTAAAGCATAAAGTTTCAAAGATCCAAGACAAAAGAAAGCAAAAAGAAAAACCCCACTAAACCATTACAGTTATTGCAAATAAACTGGATGGCCCATTTTCTACAATAATTGAATTAAATGATATTAGAATATCTCTTTTCCAAAGATAGAAACATGAAGACCCAAAATATGTCCTAGATTGTATCAGGAACTATTCGAATTATAAGTATCTACCCTTATCTAATTTGTGGAGATATCTAATAAATTTTTGTACTGAAAAGTAAATACTGTTACAATTGATTATTAAAACAACCCCATGCAATTACTGAATAGTGGTGTATAATATTTTGCAACAACTAGTGAAGAGTGCATTCCAGTGTCAGAAGAAATCCAACTAGTTAGACCTTAAACCAAAAGAGTCTGGGACTGAGCCTACAAAGTGAGTGAGCCTTTGTGAAATCTGTAAAATTGAACCTCAGAGTATAATCCATTGTTCTCCAGCTATGTTTCTGTGAGTCTGATTAGGATGGCTAGCTCCTACAAAAGAAACTACAGTATTTTTATGCAGAAACTATTTTTTCTTTATAGGTATATGGTGTTAAAGAACTTGGGTATATCTGGACTGTTGTTTTGTTTTTGATCTAAAAAGTAGGTAGCAACTGAGTCTAATCAGGAAGGAAACTAGCTGATTACAATAAGGAGCTGGTATCCAAGAAAACTGTGGTTTTGGAAGGAATGTGAATATAAACCCAGTAATTGGTTTGTTGCATATTTTAGCCAAATTATAAGCAAACTGAAGTCGGGTGTGTGACTATACCAAGGTGTGACTAAGGGTGCACAAAGCAATTTAAGAATAGAATCTTTTAAGAATAGTTAAAAAGTAACAAATGTGTTAACCTACCCAAACTATAAACTTTCAAAGAAAAAATGATTTTTAAAGCTAGAAGATCCCTGGCTGGTGTGGCTCCGTGGGTCGAGCGTTGGTTTGTGAACCAAAAGGTTGCCAGCTTGATTCCTGGTCAGTGCACATGCCTGGGTTGCAGGCCAAGTCCGCGGATGGGGTTGTGCGAGTGGCAGCAGATTGATGTTTCTCTCTCACACTGATATTTCTTTCCCTCCCTTTCCCATTCCCTTCCTCTCTCTCTCTCAAAAAATAAACTCTTTAAAAATGCTAGAAGACAGGCACTACAATAATTGTCTTTGGTTATTAGAATCTTGTTTTGTGGGTTGTGGGTATAAGCTATTTACTCCGTGTCATTGCCCATTTGATCTGAAAATTATGAATGAATGATTGATTCTTGAAGATAACTACGACTCCCTGACTTCACGTGTCTGGCTAAAAATTTTTCCAGAGTTATAAGAGTTAAAAATACCTTTAAGTGAGAATCAGCACTTTGAAGTTTTACTATTTGTCAATTGTTAAGAGTACCTGATAAATTTCTTTCCATTGGTGTTTGAGTGATATGATTTAATAATATCTCTAGACATGAGAAAATTACATCAATATCTGAATAAGACTAAGTGTATTGCCTAAGAACCTATACATTGGGCCCTGACTGCGTGAAGAAGCATAGAGTTCAAAATTTGGATAACACTCCTAGACAGGTGGGCTCATCCATCATTAATTCATAAGGGAAAAGATGATGAGCTGTGGAAGAAATTAATTTCTTTGTCTTTAAATTCAATAGCAAAACATAGGCTATACAATTTCAAGTGGTTTTAGTATAGAATTAGTGGCACAAGTATTTTTATTCTTGGTATACAATTTATTTTCTTTAGGCAACTTTCTTTTCTTATTGTTTAACTCTTATCTATCTTTCCCAAAGCTAGTTCATAGGGGGAGCAGATTACATAAACAAGTATATTCAGTAACCACTGTATTAAGCAAAGTTATTAAAGTTAGTTTTGCTGAACCCCTTCAACCCTAAAGCCCCTCCCCCCACCTATCAGTGGAAGGACCAAGCAAAAAAAGAAAATAGACTCATGGGCATGGGCAACAGTGTGGTGATTGCTGTGGAGAGCGGCTGGGTGGAGGTGGAAGAGGGTGTAAGGAGGATAAGTGGTAATGGAAGAAGTACAATTACAAAAGAAAATGTTAATTTTACTTGAATTTTGTATAAACTAAAATATCCTAAATTTTTTTGTGACTATCGAGGAGGTGAGAGTGAAAGTGTTTCCAAAACATATTTGGCCATAAAATATTATACATCATGGACAATCCTAAGGGATATATCAAAAATGGAAAACTAGAAGACAACAATTCTGCAGTTCAATCTCATATACCTTGTTCTTAATTTGCTCACCATTCAAGGCCATCTCGAAATCTCCATGAAGTATGTTTCAGATAATTCTGGTCCACTTTGACCCCTTCTTCCTCTGACCTAATCTTCCCATTAACACTCGGTTCATTTTTTCCTTGTAATAGTCTTGAACTAATTCACATGAGTTCTACTTGCTTCAGGATCCTTCAGACTATCTTATATTGTGTAAGACGGTGCTCACTGATCTGGATACCTATCACACACATTCCACTGTCTTCTAGATTCCTTTATCTGGAATTTTCTATCTCCACATTTCGTCTCTGTTTCCACTTCCACCCTCCCATTTCCAGCTGTCCAGATTTTAATCATTCTTCAGTATCTAGCTGAAATGCACTTGGTATGCAAAAGCTCCTCCCACCTCCAGAGTCCCTAATAATACATAAATTCTATCGATGAAGTGGCACAGCAGTCTCTTCTGTTCTTAGGCACATCTCATTGCACCAATTTACTTTGTTAGATGAACAGAAAGTCGCATTAGACATGCTTGAAATATGCAGTGAGAGAAAACAGTCTGGCTAACTGCTGTGATTTTGCTTTGCTCTGGGCAAAGTCTAAGTTGGTCTCAAATAGACTATGTATTGTGAGGATCTGTGCAGGCAAGTGAGAATGGCTAAGGGGACAAACCTGGGAGAGAGGACCAGTGACCAAATGAGAAATGTAAATTGCTGTATATACATTTTCCAGGTGACATTTTCTCCACAAAACTTGAGTAAAACCCTGATTAATCAGTATTATATTTGCAATCTGATGTGGAATAGAAGGGAAAGAAATATGGCAAAGTACTGAATCAGTCAATCTCCAAGGTTAGTATAGGGCCAAACTAACCTGCCAGTAACATGAATATTATACATAATTATTTTTTATCATCTGTGTATATATGTTAAGTTCTAGAAAGATAAATTTCATGTCTAAAGAAATTTTGAATTCTTCATTCTTTAGCATGTTTTAGAAATAATATCGAGTATTTATTTAAAACTGAGTATATTCTAAGGACCATTCTGAATATAGTATGGGATTAGCCCACTTAATTCTATGAAGTTTGAAATAACATTTTCTCATTTTTTAGAGGAATACATAATAAACTAAAATTACATAATAAACTAAAGCCACGAATCACCCAAGGTTACTCATCTAGTCAGGAAGTGGTGGAGCAGGGGTAAGGACCCAAGCATCTAGATCTGAGTCTATTCACCCAACCACTAGGTAGTACTGAGTTCCATAGGAAGCTATCAGTTGCTTGATAACCAGGTTTTAGTTTTCAGATTTTGAAGTAAAATCATAGAGACAAATGAGGACTTTCTTTTCCCCCTAAAACACTTTCATATCAGAGAACAGAATGTTAGGCTGGAAAGGAATGTGGGTCAGAATCAGATCCTTACATTTATCTTTTGTGTTGGGATTTTAAATTCAGCCTCAGCAAATCGAGCACATTCACATTTAGGCTGTCACCAAGCAAGAGGACATAATGAACAATAAAAATGGGTTAATGATTTAGTTCAGCCTAAAGAAGAGGATTAGAAGAAATGTAAGGATTCAAGCATATTGGCTGCACAAACCTGAACATCAGTAATAATTCAACTTTGGGATGCACTAAGAAACAGTGAGTGGTAAAACTCTGAGGTACTGGTGACAGTGATAAATTATCACCTTTCATTTTCAGTTGTCATCTACTTAAATATCCCTGACAAATAAAATAGAGCAGAATGAACCTAACAGAAAAAGAGATAAAAAGCAGTCCAAGAATGGGATTAATCAAATAGAAAAGAAAGCAAATAGTTGACTGTGGGGGCAACTTTGCCCTCAAGTCTCCCCATCTGCTATGGATGAAAGTAAACACTACCAAGACATGATCTGCTTGGGGAGGAGAGGTGGCCAGTTTCTCAGAGGGAAAAAAGGCCTTGAGGGGGCCAGTTTCTCAGAGGAAAAAGGCCTTGACCCCCTTCCTCTGGGGCTTTTATTGGGTTGTAATACACAGGAATACAGGGCAACAAGGATCAAACAGTAGATAACATTTCAAAGAAATCTGAGGGCTTACTCTGAGTCCGAGTCTGTCAGGAAAGCGGTTTGCAGAAACTTTGGGAAACACACTAATTTCCTGCTTGGACCCTTAACATATGAATGAAAGCACTCTTATCAGAGCAGGTTTCACAGGATTTTTGGGAATTCTTTGTGATGCCAGATTTTCCCCAGATACTGCTCTAGCAAGGCAAGGAACTGCACCCCTCCCCATAAGGTTTTCAGTCTTAAATAGATTAGAGCCAGGAAGCGCTTCTCCCAGAGGACATAGAGACTCAGGCTATCTCACATAGCCAGGGGGCAAGGTTCTATTGCTCGCTCGTTGTTGCAGCCCCGAGTCCTTCCATGATGGCCTCCCAAGTGATTGTGTCTGGCTTACGGTTCTCTGTGAGGAGTCTTACCTGTCAAGGACTTCTGACCATGCTTTGGAGGCAGGGAGGAAACTGAGGCAGAATTCGCTACCAAAGACAAGCTTTTACCTCCTGTGGCTCGAATTCTGGAGGTCACTAGCTCATCCTTAGCCATGGGGGCTGGTTACAATTCCTGAAACTAGGCAGAGCGGTCCCCAACAGTTGACAAGCAGAGAGAGAGAGAGAGAGCAAGAGAGAAAGAAAGAGATCGAGATGGATGTGGTTTAGGTCTGCAGGACCAAAATTTATTGAAAACAATATAGCTCAACTGAAAACAAAGGCCTGCTATTTTCCCTAACAGACCTAGTCAATAAAAGGCATTAGAAGCGAACATAAAAAAGAAATTATATTATTTGGGTCTGTTTTTGATATGTTTTTAAAGGTGAAAATATAGTTTATTAACAATAAAAAAATCAAGTCTTAAAATCATGGAATCATACAATCATGGAAATAAGAAGAGAATCCAAGAAAATTTAAAACTAATAGAGCCCTCTTTTCGAGTTTTACATCTCTCAGTCTTCTATCCTAATATTTTCCCACACTTTCATGCTCATCAATGATTCATTCTCAAATGGAGAATTTTTATTTTCTTAATGTAAAGCCAAACTATAGCAACAACTTTCAAAACATGCTTTCCATAAAATTCAGAGCCACAAACTCAGAGAAGCAACTGTTTTTAGAGCATTCAAAACTGATCCAAGTAAGAAAATGACTGACAGGAAATATTATTAATTATTGGTGGCAGGGTAGTTTTTCTTTCATCTTCCTGAAATTGAGTAATAGTAAAGTCCTGTTAAGCACTTACTCATTTAATATAATATGCAATACTGATGTGGCAAGAATACAGGCTGGAGGTAATGAAGCAATGCCAGCTTTAACCACAAAGAACCTGCAAAGCAACTGGACTTTTGGGGCAATCCTCTTTAACTAGAGTCCTGCCTTGTTGGAAGAATAAAGGGAGCTAGTACGTTTTTATCCAACCACATGTTCAAGACTGCTGAATCCATGGCAGAAGGCAGGCAGACCTTGTCCTGTAACCTGGCCTCTGCAGGTTATAGTGTTGGGTGAAACCAATTACCTATTACTGGTGTTACACAATCTGTCTCTCCAACCTAATCTGATCACAAAGCTTATTTCTGTCTATATTATGCAACTGTGGCCTCCCACATGGTTCAAAAATCTGGAAGCTGGTTTCTATACTGTTACAGTAACCATATGTCTACCGATGTCCTCTGTTCAGTTTGGACCCATAAAAACAAAACTCAATTTGCCAGTAGCAAGACAGATTTGCCCTTGTTGGAAACCTAGCCTTTCTAGACTTAAGGCTTCACGCAGAAAAGTCTCCATCATTGTTTTGAGCAAATGTGAAAGCTACTACCTTAGCCTCAGTGAGGACAAAAGGAGTACTCTCTGATCAATTAATAACATCAATACTTCAGATAAGTCTTAGCAGCCGAGCATCACCCTTGAAGTATTTCATGAGAAATACCAGGGCACCTGCCTGGTATACATTAAAAATGCATATTCGTGGGCCTGAGACCAAATCTACTGTATCTAAATTGGTATATAATCAGCTTGTTGGAATTCACTGGCAAGTTGAACAATTTTGCATTTGTACTTCAACTATAAGTAAGACACTGAATATTGCATGGAGAAAAAAATTGTGTTCTATGAACTGAAAGAATTAAATTATACCCAAGGAAGCACAAAAGAATAGCTCTTATCTGCACTGGCAATGCTATTTACTACTCAAAGATATTAACTTAACAAAACAGAGAATGTATATTCTGAAGGTAAAGACAGGTAAAATGATGGCATACTTGTTACTAACTAATGCTAGTTTGGTAGCATGCTGACCTCTATGATCACACTATCATTATCCTGAACAAGTTTAGAGATACAAAAAAAGACACTGAAGGCTAGCCAATCAGCTTATCAGGATTCCTGAGCCCAATGCTAAACTTGAAGCTGAAGTCAGATCTCATATTTTGGCTAAAAATATAAAAGTTAGCATTTGATGCTCTCTGGAATTCAGCTTCCCTCATATAAATGCTACAGGTATTATTGTGAAACACACATACCAGGTAATAAAAATTACCATACCAGGTAATCTTTAACTAATTAAAAATTATCAATAGATTGTTATAAGAGGTAAATTGAACAAATGAGGTACTAGAAACTTGTGGTTGAAAAACATATTTGGGTTGGGTGGGGTTATGGAAGCTCTAAGAAAAGAATGGCCTAAAGGAAGGGCTAAAACCTGAAGAATGAGAAGCCAGAGAGTATTCTATAAAGAAGTCACAGACTATAAATTTTTCAAAATATCTTCATGCAGAACAAAATGAGGGCAGTATTCTCCAGCCAGAAGCTGACGGAGTTCACTTCTATTCTTTATACTTGTCTCTCATCAATTCTCTGACACAGATGGGTTCCTAGAACACTCACCCTGGTGGGGGAGCCTATACTACAAGTGGCCTGCTCTCCAAAAAAAATTCTGTGGTTTTTTTGGGTACCTTTCATATGTTTACTAGGCTTTACATATATATTCTAAGGACTATTTTAAAAATTTGGGAGGGGGCAAGGTGTGAGAGGGTGGAGAGTTTTCATCCTAGAGAGAATTCAAAGCACAATTTTAGCCCATACCCTACTGGTATACTTCTTGTATGCCATGCGATTTTTTAAAGATTTCATTGTGGTCTTTGTTAAGTTGTAACTGTTCATTTAAAAATATGTTATTTATTTATTTTTAGGGAGAAGGGAAAGGAGGGACAAAGAAAGGGAGAGAAACATATATGTGAGAGATAACATCAATCAGTTTCTGGTACAGACAAACCCTGAACAGGGGCCGAACCCTGGGACTGAACCCTGGGACAGAATCTACAACCCAGGCATGTGGATTCTTTAGGCATGTGTTCTAAAGGGGATAGAGCTGACGACTTTTGTTTTGTGGAACAATGCCCAATCAATTGAGCTACATCAGTCAGGGCTTAAATTCTTCCTTTTAACTTCTAGAATAAAGCTGCCATGTACTGAAACCAAAGTTCTCTTCCTCACTTTGGGGGTTTTCAGTGGTTTCTAACATATGGAGAGAAATAAATCTCACTGTGTTTTGAGGCAGTTATATTTTGTTACCTAAAGGTTTCTGGTCCATGGTGAAACACCATCTCTCATTGGGACACAAGCATCAAAGAAAAAGAAAATGATGCAGGAGAATTTTATTATGCAAAGACTTAGGAAACGAAATTGAAAATGTAGGGGGAAAAATATTAGTACAGGCCCTGAAGCAAGACAGAATTCAGCATATTTAACAAAAAAGGATTTGTGGGACTGGGGCAAAGTTTGGGAGATGAAAGGTTGCAAGTCAACAAGTTGCATCTCTTGATTCAGATCGCTGTCTTGTAGGGCAATAAAAGGTCGGTAGACCTGATTTACACATTAGACAATCAGCCTTTATACTGTTTGTGGACTTTACTTAAAGCAGACAAGAGTAGAATGGAAACCAATAGGGTTTTCTTTCATTTTTTAAACTCTCTCTAATTCTTCCCCTAACCCCAATACACAAACAAACACAAAAAATAGAACTAGAGTAGCAAAACAAATAAATGGGCAACAGCAAAAAATATGTAAGTGACAAAAATAAACTATGTGACAAGACAGTTTATGAGCAGGTGAGGACCAACCAACCAACTTGTCCAGAATCACCGCCATCTTCAGGAGTTTCTTGTTTTTTCTTCTACAGGTTACCTCAGTAAATAACATAGCTGAATATTTGGCAGTGATCCCACAGAATTAACAAGACATGATGAGTGCAGGGTCTGCAGAAAACCTTCCTGCAAAATAGTATTTGAATATATCCTAAAATTGTCCCAGAAAACCACCTGACTAGATTGCAGCCAAACAGACTCAGATGGGGAAACTCATCCTTTAATATATTGTTTCAGCTGCATGATTTGAAAGCTCACATCCTAATGGTTTGGAAAAATTAGTAAATGGCCAGAAACTTGGGAAATTTCAAAGGAAGGTATCTGCCAAAGAGAGAGAGAAGCTCTCAGAAGTGTGGTAAAGGAGAAGGGAAACTTACTTCTCTGTAAGTTTTCCTTTTCTCTGGTTACTTCCCTACAATTACTTTTTATTTGCTGTATCACATTAAGCAAATTTATCTGACACAAACATTAATGTGGAAGACAGTTAAAAAGCCCCAACACTGAGAAAAAAATTACAGTGAAATTTCTGGCATCTCTGTAAATATTATTTTTGAATTAAGTATTATGTTTGACATCATGAAATTGCCTAAATAAAAAACCCCTCTGGAATAGAAGTGAACATCTACATATACTAAGAAGATAGGAAAACACAATTTTAGCATCTGGAATTTTCCATGAAAAGTTTTGTGCAGTGTACAACTATACTAGGCAGTTAGAGGAGAGATTCAGAATGACTCTGGGTGTAAATGCCCCAGTTATGAGTTCTGGATCTGCTCTTTATTACTGTGGTACTGAATCTCTCTGATTATCACTTTTGTTGGCAGTAAAGTCCGAACCATTGTAGGCTATACCTGATAGTCATGTCTCACTTGTGCAGGCCTTAGAATGGTGATATACAGGTAATGGCCAGGATATACAGTGAATGACTTGGTGTTGGCTAATACCACTGGCATGAGTTTCAGCACCTCAGCAAAGAATATTGTTTTTTTTTCTTTTTACTTCAACGTAAAACCAATCATTTCAAATAGAGTTATCAACAAGATGGCAGCATAGGCAAATGGGGCTCACCTCCTCACACAGTAACATCAAAATTACAACTAACAAAATAACCAGTAATGCAGACCTGCCAGAAACTGAGCCAAATGGAAGTCCTACAACTATGGATCTAAAGAAGAAACAACATCAAGATTAGTAGGAGGAGTAGAGACAAAGAATGGGACAAAGGTCCCACACCTTCAGGGAGGCTGTCAAAATGAGGAGACAAAGAAACATGGCCCAAATGAAGAAAACAAACAGAACTCCAGAAAGAGAACTAAACAAAATGGAGACCAGCTACCTACTAGATGCAGAGTTCAAAGCACTGGTCATAGGATGCTCAATGAACTTAGGGAAAGAGCAGATAAATTCAGAGAGAACTTCAACAGCATAAAAAAGGACATGGAAATCACAAAACAGAACCATTCAAAACTAAAGGAAACACTACCTGAAATGAAGAACAACTTACAGGGAATCAACAGTAGAGTGGATGAAGCCAAGAATCAAATCAGTGATTTGGAATATAAGGAAGCAAAAAATAGCCAATCAGAACCACAAAAAGAAAAAAGAAACCCCCCAAATGAGGATAGTGTAAGTAGCCTCTGGCACAACTTCAAGCATACTGACATTTGCATCATGGGGGGTACCAGAAAAGAAGAGAAAGAGCAAGAAATTAAAAACCTATTTGAAAAAATAATGACAGAAAAATCCCCTAACTTGATGAGGGACATAGACATACAAGTCCAGGAAGTGCAGTCTCAAAAAAGATGGACTCAAAGAGGCCCACACAAAGACACATAATAATGATAATGCAAATGCTAAAGACAAAGATAGAATCTTAATAGCAGCAAGAGAAAAGAAGTTAGTTATCTACAGTGGAGTTCCCATAAAACCGTCAGCTGATTACTCAAAAGAAATTTTACAGGCTAGAAGGGACTGGCAAGAGATATTCAAAGTGATGAAAAGCAAGGACTTACAATCAAGATCACTCTACTCAACAAAGCTATCATTCAGAATCAAAAGGTAGATAAAGAGCTTCCCAGACAACAAAGAGCTAAAGGATTTCATCACCACCAAACCAGTATTATATGAAATGCTAAAGAACCTTGACGAAGAAGATAAAAAACATGAACTGGCAATACATACGTACATATCTATAATTGAATCTAAAAAAATAAATGAACAAGCAGAACAGAGACAAAATCATAGGTAGAGAGAATGTTTTGATAGATGCCAGATGGGAGGGGGGGTAGGAGCAAGGGAGGTGAAGGGATTAATAAATACAAATTGGTTGTTAAAGAATAGTCATGGGGATAAAAAGTACAGCATAGGTAATATAGTAGCCAAAGAATATACAGGCATGACCCATGGACATGAACAATGGTGTGGAGAGTGCCTGAGGAAGTGGGAGGGGGTCTGGGTGTAGGAGGGCAAAGGGGGGAAAATTGGAATAACTGTAATAGCACAAACAATAAAATATAATTTTTTTAATAAAATTATAAAAGAACAATTGTCTCAAACATTGCATCTCAGCCATATTTTTCCTAATGAAGCTATGAGTAACCATAAAGGAGTTTTGTTCATAACACTAGTAAATATTCAGAAAGCAGTGGAATAATAATTAGGAGGCCAGAAGTTTTTTTAAGCACTGTATTAATCATCTGTGCTCCTTTGAGCTAATCCTCAGGTATTTTATTTATAAAATAGAAACAAATAATTTTGACCATCAACTCCCCGTAAGATGACCAGAATAATTTTATAATCAAACAAAGAAAATTAGGCTTATGACCTACTGTAATAAATGGCAGCACTACTCAGACTCAGTCTTGGTAGATTTTAAAAAAGACTGCAGTAAGGGCCAGATATTTATGGGTTTGAGGACTAACCTTGAGCAATTGAAGTGGGCCTTTTAATGGGTAAACTTAATAAAATTTGACAAAAATAATATTATAATAGTTTAGGACTGATTGACTCACTGAGGTGAGAATCTTGAAAAGAATCTTAAGAAGCAAACAGCTTCTTGATAAGCAAGCATCTTCCCTATTAGAGCTATCTATTGTTCTGAGAAAAAGGCTATTTGCCCAAATGAACAGCTATTGTTCTCAGAAGGGGACTGTCTATTATTTGTATAAATTGACTTTTAGCAAGTTCGTTAAGCAAACAAGACATTTACTGGTTTACTATTTTATCTCCTCTGAGAAAGAATTTCCTGAAACAAACAATAAAGTCACATTGATGAAGAAAACATCCTTAGTTGTTAGTCTCATAGGTAAGCTGTATAGATGCAGACAGTCTCAATTCTTACTTTTGAAAAAGGAAAATAACTTTAGAAAGCAGAACCACATAAAAATAATAGAATCATGTAGTAGAATGAGACTTTACAAATTACCTCATTCACATCAATCTTCTCAATCCCCAACTGATGAATGAAGAAGATGAAACTCAGAGAAAAAGCAAATGATTTCTTCACACTCTGCCTCTGGAGTGACAGTCTTATAACCCCTATATCAAGACTCTACTGGTGGGTGCCTGACCTCATTATCCAATCAAAAGATAGTATCTAAATCCAAGCTCACCACATAATATTGCTGCTCTTAAAGTTTCATCTCTCTGTAACTTCCCGTCTAGAGACAAGCTTCAAAGTTTATCTAGACAAAGTTCAAATATACCTAGAAGACAGTGGACCAAAAGTAAATGAAAATGCACAACTGTGTGCAAGAGGGGATACATGCACACACACAAACACATAAAAACAAAACATCCTAGTAACCAAGAGGTTTAGATTACTATACTTTACATTCAAATAAAACTAATAAGGCAATTTTCTCAGAGGTTTCATTATTTCCTCACCAACCATAGAGCTGATCAATATGCAGAAGTGTTGTATATTAAGGAGTCTCCTTAGCCCCAATTTACCCGCCCCTCCTCAAAACAAAAACAGCAACAAAAAAACCCAAAGCAATTCGCACTTTGACAGATTGTTTTACAAAGCTACTACCGCAACTAAAAATTCAAACCACTAAATTATACATAATAACCTAACAGTTAAGTTCCCATCTTGATGATAATTAAACTGATTATAAATAAGCATCAGCTTTTAAGTATGTATTTAAGGAAAACCCAGCTTTTCTTACATAATTCTGTTATTTAATTAGACCAGAAATGGTTTAGATTCTAACCAGTCCTTCCTTAGACTTTTACTTTAGAATCTAACTGTGGTGAATTTTTTTTCATCTGAGGTGCTTTTTATTTCTTTGTTAAACTTTGAATGGTTGATCAGGAAGAACCATCCCATTTATTTTCCAAGACGGTCGCATCCTAGTAGTTAGACATGGGATTCTACAGTCAGTTGGCATGCTATGATTTTTAAAAATTATTAGCCATGTGACCTTGGTAGAGTTACTCTTTCTTAGTTTTCCCATTTGCAAAATAAAGCTTCTGTCAAAATTTTACATGAGAAAAGCACCTAAATGACAAATAAATATAAATTATTATTATACATAAAGGCTTTTTAAACAAAATACCAATAACTCTTTGGAAAGCAGAATTTCCTAGTTTTATAGAATATTATAATGGAGTACTCTACATTTCTCTCTTTTTTTAAAAAAAAACTCCACAGCTGTTTCCTACAGTCACCTGATTCTGATTCCCCACTCATACATAAAACATTGGCAAGTATAACTAAAATTTAGTCAGTAAGTAGTTATGGATTGAGCACAATATCTGTTTTGTTGACTTCTACATATGCTGTGTTAATGGTCTTCCTTAATGTTCAAAGTTCTGTCCTCATGGGGGCACACAGCTCTATCATGGCCCACAGCTGCAGATGCAGCCCACAGGGCCTGGCCTCTTACTGGGCATGTGAATAAGGATGAGGTCTCTAGCTTCATTACCATAAAGCAGTCTGAACGTTTCATCCAAGTATTATCAAGTAATATATATATCGATTACATCCTGCTTATGAGTTCAACACAATACATTATAAGAGATGAGAACCACAGCTATAAAAGAATTTGCTTATATGTAAAAGCTGCTAGTCCATCTTGGTTTCTTTCCACTGCACATTTTAGCTTGTGTACTTGGGCACCTATGCACACATTGTCTCAGATACAGCACTCCACCGGAACTTGCAGGAGACATTAAGACTTTTCTGTTAGAACTCTTTAAGGCAGAAGAGACTATAACACATTAAAAATGACTTGAAGTCTATCAAGTTATTCCCTCACCATCCTTCAACTTTCTTGATACAACTACAGACATATATTTTAAAACGTCCATCATCGGCACAGCTATTTCATGAATATTAGAAGGCCAAGATAAAAGCAAATAGAATAAATGCCATCTCATAGCAGAATTATGAAAGGCCAGGGAAAAGGGGGTTCCCTTACCTGAGTTTGATATTTCACTGCGCCCGAAATTCCAACCGCCAGAGCTCCATTCTTTGAATTTCTAGATAAAACCATCACTGGCAAAGGGATTCTTGCCCACTCACTCCTTTACGATAGAAATCACGAGAAGAGGCCAAGCAGATTCAAAAGAAGGGGTTTACCGAAAACAAGGTGAAGGGAAAGGAGGAAGAGAGGGAGATTCACGCACCAACCGAGCACACACCCATGAAAAATATGACGCCGGACGTGCCAGGGATCCGCCTTAGGCGGGGCCGGGTTCTTCACGCAGGCGCAGAGTAGGTTTCTTCGCTTTTCGGGTGCTCTTCGTGAGCAGGTATCCACCAGCACAGAGCGGAGCGCATTGGGGAGTACCTGAAGACAAACTTTAAATTTATCTACTAGAAGCTTTTGAAAAATAACTGAAGGACATTGCCATTCCTTTAAAAGAGGCTCAGCCTGTTTCAAAGTCATTTAAAATGTCTAGACCTCCTTAACTGGTAACATGTGGTGCCACTTTTAATCATTATGTTCCTAGAGGGGAAAAGTACGAAAGTTATTTTACAACCGTTGAAGTAAGCAGAGATGCAACAGTGTATAAAGGCAAATTAAAACTCCAAGTGCTTGCTAAGGTCAGAGGCATATGGGTATTTACTTCGGATGAGCAGTTCTTGGGGGTATCCAGAATGGCACATGTCCGGGCCCTGAAATGTGTGTGTGGAAGAGCATACCAGAAAGACCAGATTATTTAAAGGATGAAGAAAGCAGTGGCCACAGATCCATCTCGCCGACTAAACCATTTGCCTTTCTGTGTAATCTGTGTAATTCAGTTTAAAACACGGCAATAATCTATGAACCCTCTCCTTCCGTCAGTGATAGAGTCTCGTGAGTAGGCTCTGAAAGCATGAAAGTACGAGTGTAAAGAGGGGATCACTTTGATTACAAAGATAATGTTGTATTGCAATGTACACACTGGAAAGCAAAATCTGAAATAGCCAGCCACATTATTTTCCTTGAGACATTTCAAACGCCTCGAAATGTTTGAGTTTTAGAGGATGCCGATATTTTATCCATTTTCAGGACTTAGGAGGACTCATATTTACAGACTTCAAGACCTACCTAACATCTTTGAGTTTCATTTTAGAAGGAAAACACATTTTCTTGTTATGATAAAGTGTTTCATGGTCTCAGCTGGATCATTCAGGCTTTGGAAAACACTGGCAAATTCACTTTTAATGAGTTATTTTAGCCTAATTACCTTCCTCCTCTTTTCATTTCCTTGCCATTCCACTCACACTAGTAACTTAGGATTTGAGACAAGCTAATAAAACACAGCTCAAGAAAAATACTGCAGTAGGCTTAAAAGACCAAAAGCAAAGAATATTCCATTCAAAGGCTAAATTACCGGTGGTTTTTGAAACATATATTTTATTTAAAAATGTGCACTATTATACTTGTTTCATATATACATAAAAAGAAAAAAAATTTAAAATAAAATAATAGTAACTTAATAATATTAAAACTTCGTTTGAGGTTCAGAACTACAAATTTGACCCAATGAGAATGCTAGAAGTTTATTGCATCAAAACAAGTAGATTAATAAGTTTATCAAATGGCATTTTCTTATCATTCATAAATATCTTCAATATTCCTGTTTTTAGTAGAAGGATTGTTGTTTCAACAACTTCCAAATTAATCTCTAAAAGATAATCCTTCATTATCCTCTGATTATACCAAAGATTCTTTTCACCTGGGTCATTTATTCAAAGAGATTAAACTTGATTCCTTGATGAGCTAAGTAAGCATTTTTCTGGTAATATTTTACATTCTAAGTGGGGATAGAGTTAACTAAAAAGGAAGGAACTGTTAGATTTCAACTGAAAATGAATATTGCTTTCCATCTCTGAAGAGCCATTTATTTTAACCAGTGAATATGAAACATTTATCTCAAAAAGTTTCAGCTGAACAAGCTATTCTCTGCTTTGGGGAATGGAGGTTTCTCTTCAGTGGGTGACGCATGCACTGACAGTGTCCGTGGCATCATGGATGAGACATGAGACAAATTCACACAGACTACCGAGTCCTGTGGAGGAAAAGGGCCAGCAAGGCTACTCTACTCGCTCAAGGGGGGAGAGCCTCAGAACAGCCTCATCACTCTCTCAAGGGGAGAGAGGCTTGGAATGGCCGGGCAAGCCGGGCAACTCTCTGAAAGGGAGAGAAAGAGCACTGACCCCTGCCAAGTCAGGCTTCTATTGGGATTTTTGCACAGGAGTTCAGGTACAGCTTATTAATCATTGTCAAGCAGTAAACAGTAGATAGTATACAAAGAACCATTAGGGCTTCTTCTAAGTCAGGGTTTGTCAGGTAAAAGGCTACAAAACTTTGGGAACATAAACTTTTTCTGCTCAGGCCCTTATCATCTAACTAAAAGCATTCTTAAACAAAGCAGGTCTCACAGGGTTTCACATTTTCCTTCTCAGGCCTAATTACCCAGGGAACTGGCCCTTTCCAGCACAAGGCTTGCACCACCTTCTCCATCATAGGTTTTTAGGCTTAAGTGAATTAGAGCCAGGAAGCACTTCTCCCAGAGGACATGGGGACTCGGGCTTCATCAAAGCTGGGGGGCCAGGGTCCACCACTCCCTCCCTGTCACAGCCCCCCGAGTCCTTCCATGATGGCATCCCAGGTGATCATGTCTGGCCTAGGTTGCCGCTCCTCTGTGGGATCTCACCTGTCTCTGACCATCTGACCATACTTTGGGGGCAGGGAGATGAAGCAGGGGCAGCACCTGCTGCCAGAGACAAGCCTTGTCTCCTCAGTGGCTCGCATTCCGGAGGTCGCTCACAGCCTTAGACATGGGAGACAGTTTACAATTCCTAAAACCAGGCAGGGTGGTCCCCAACAAGTGGGACTATCTAGATAGACAGGAAACTACCCCAGATAAAGAGTATTCATGTTATTTTAAATTTCAAAGCCAAAATCCTGCCCCAAACAATAACCACAGTTATCATGGTTTCCCCGTTGAAAAACCACTGTTTTCCAGAATGTTAATTTAGTCTTCCACCCTCCTGGCCCATCATTTTGAATTAACTATCTGAATTAGGTTGAATGATATAATGGATACTTTAGCATTCTAGAGGCATCATTTAAAATATATTATCACTTTCCCAAGTTTAAAGCACTTCAATAGCTCCTCATTGTTCTTAGAATACAATCCAATTCCTCATTACCATGGGACATGAAGTTTTACAGGACCTGGTCCCAGCCTACTTCCACAGACTCACATCCTCTCCTTAGCTGTTGTCCTGAAGCCATACTGACCTGGTCTCGTTTTTCAAACGTGCCAAACTTATTCCATCCTCAGAGCAGCCACACCTCCTGTTACCCTGTGGACTTTGTGTAGTAGGCTCTTTCTGAGTTTGGTGGTCTCAGTTCAAATGCTATATCCTTCAGGGAAGCCTTCTCTGAGTATTTTTTTTACTTAAAGTATTCGCTCCACCCTAGTTACCCTGTAATTTTTTCCTTTTATAACACTAATTAGCATATCAAGTTAGCTTGTCTATTGATTTTGGCTATTCCCTATGTCTTCCTCAACAACAACGTAATTCCCTTGGGAGCTGGTTGGAGCAATCTGCTACTTAACTTGATTATTCACTGTGAATCTCCTGAGCCAAGATCAGTGCCTGGCATTTGAAAGGCCCTCATTAAGTATTTATTGAATTAATAGTGAATTATGTTAGTGAATGAATTAAAAAAATGCCCTAGATGAGGTTAAAATCCAAAATCTCTGGCCTACAAATTATGCTGTACACACCAGTTATCTTCATAATATTGAGATATATATTCTCCTACTTGTTTTTATTAAATGAAGTGAGGTATGTGAAATCTTCAGTACTATGCTTAACATATATTACTCACCTGTAAGCTCATAATCACCACAGCTATGATTATTGCTAATAATATTATCATTAAGGTAACTCGCATTGATCTGAACACACTAAATGTCATCTAAATCATTTTTAAAATATAAATTAACTCACAGTAATGAATGAAGAAGTTCAATATTACAAAGTCCTAATCTTCATAATTAATTTTATATCACTATTGAAACTGAAGATTAATAATAAAAATCTTGCCAATGTAAGATGGTTTTCATCAGGAGATCCAGACTTTAAATTGTGCTCACAAAGTTCTCAAGTATTGTACATGGGGGCAAAGGATCTACCTCTTTAATTACTCTTATATATTGGAATGTAGTGTTAAGAACTATAGAAGAGGTAGGCTCAGGTGGTCACCCTGTATACATAGTGCTTTTAGGTAAACTGAAATAAGGTCTTCAGACTTCCAATGAGTTTTAAAATTAGTCTTTAACATAGAACTTCTATCTTAAGAAGACACTATACAGAGAAAGTAATGGAATAACTCTTCCAAGTGGAATGTGAGTGTATGTGCACACAAGCCTTCCGATGTAGAATAACAATCTGGTCTTCACTCAAGCCTATTGTCCTCATATTGCTACCACTAAAATTATTAATGTAAATCTACAGGAGTAATATGTCAGAGTCCCCCAAAATAACATCTTTCTTTTCAAGGCAAAATAATCTTGTTTTTCTTTGCAGCTTCTAGCGTTTCAGACTAATTGTATATTGTAGATGTGCCATAGAAACTTGAACTATAAATAATCCACTTTCCTCTAGCTCTCTCTTCATTGTTCCTACTTTTCTTGTGAGTTATTGTCAAAACACAATCCAAAGACAAAATTAGTTTATGTATTTTGAGAAGAAAGTTAACCACAGCCCACTATCAATTTTTAAGGGCTAATATTTTATTTGGTATAACCAAAACTTATTTTTATCTGTATGTATCCTAGAATTGCTCATATTTGGACCACAATAATAATCTTAAAAATTTACATAGTAAGTGGCAAATTTTTTAAAAATGATTTTTTCAAAATTAAAAAAAGAAAATCTTAAGATGAATGAAATAAAATTAAGATTTAAAAAGTGGTACAGAGTCTTGACCTACAGTAAATATTTTAGTTCAGTCACAAACTTTGTGGTCTGATCAAATAATTTACATAATTGTATCTCATTTTATTATAGAACAAAAGATACATCTTGCTTCAAATGAAACCATGTTTACAGAAGTAGACAGAACAAAAATAAACAAAACTGTTCACTAAAATTACTTTTTGAATTCTAGACCTACCATTAAAGAAATTTAAACCTAGTATAAATCATTACTACTCTGGGTTTCAGTCTCCTGATAAAATTATCAGAGATTTGAATGATCTCTTCCTATAGTACTGCTATTTCTCTCACATGAAAATATCATGTTCGTGAATTACTACTGTTCCAGCTGCACTAGACACTGTTCCTGTTCCCACAAAAACTCCCTTTTGGGAGAAATTGACCCTCAGAGACTTTACTGAAACTGAAGAGTGGCACAGTAAGCCACTTTAAATGGTGTGACTACCCAAGCCACAGCTTTTTAAGTCATGAGAGCTTTTGCCTTTTGAGCTTTACATCTGTAGCTGATTACTAGCTACAGATTGATGTAGATAGATAAATCTAATAAATTCCTTCTCTTTATCATACAACCATAAGATAAATTAAAGAATTCTCAATTAAATATGAGATGGGAAAAGGAATCAGTAGGTTTTTGACTAGTCATAAATGCAACTATACTAGCATTAAATATTAATCTTTGGTACTGTAGTATTCTAGAATTCCTCACAGGGAGACCAAGATCCAGCCTCAGTACCTGTGAGATATATCCGTTACATCGAGTCTTTGATTTTTCATGAGATTCTGTTTATTGTTTTGTCTGTATCATTATGGTAAATGAACTTAGTTTGAGCTACCTTAATGGGCCTTGGTTATTAGCCATTAAAAGAGCCAAAGATTTTTACACAGAAGTAAACTGATTTTTGGTAGCCAGGGTTATTCTGACTTTACATTGAAATGGATATTTATGATATGAATGTAGAACTATAGTCTTTCTCATATCCCATGTATCCCCCCTACCCCACAACACACAAAAGTATGACTACCAGCAATCTACCAAATGCTCTCAAAACAGAAATTTGACAGCTTACCTCCTTGAAAATAGACTCAACGAGCCCTTAATGAGGCAAACCACAGAGTCAGTTATTAAGCTCTAAACACTCAGTTGAAGATATGTGGAAGTATCATCTTGAAAAATTTACATGACAGCTTCAATTCCCAAGAATATTTTCCATTAACTGAGGTTAAAGACATGCTAAAGAGATGAATGTCATTAGTGTCTAATAAAGAAAAATGGTGAAACAAGTATAAGAAGAAAGAAAAACATAATACAAAATTATGCTAAAAGTATGGCTAATCATAGGGTTTCGGCAAAAAGTGGAATAGCAAAAGCTAATTTTTAAACTGAAATCTTTCAGTACACACAGATTCACATGCACAAAGAGGGAGAAAGAGTGTGCTAGATAGACAATAAGGGAGATATTTTACTCGCTATTATAATTAAACATCTGTGTTTTACTAAGAAAAACTAAAAGGTGTTGAAATATTTCAAATTGGAAAATGACTAGTGAAATCTGGTACATATATTTCACAGAATATTATATTCTCTTAAATACATTATAGTCTGTTGAAAAAGAGTTAGCTTTAGCCAAACACAAGTATGAAACCAAACAAATCAAGTCCAATCTGTACATCTGCTGGGTGAATAAACATGTGATCATGATCAGTTTGTTTAACCTGTATGGACCCTAAACATAAATGAAGAATGAAATTTATCTCAAAGATTGTTGTGTGAACTGAAAATATGATATAATAGAGCAATAACCTAGGATTCAAAAGACCTGAATTCTAGGTTTATGTACATCTTTAAGATATTGAAACTTGGGCTGAGTTCTTTATATGTTAATAAGAGAATACATACTGCACTTGACCTATTGAGTTATTCTCTGAAAACATTGTGTAAATTAATGTATGATAATGTACTAACTTGGCTATCTGATGTGCACTCAAATTCCACTGTCTTCCACCATTATTCTGGGATGATAGAAACTTTTTTGTTCATATTTTTAATTTGCAAATGACTTGCATTATTTCTAAGCATTACCCAATTAGTGGCCGCATGAACTATTCCCATATCACTGATTTTGTTCAATTAGATTTTGTTATTGGATTAGAAATTCCTTGAAGGTAGAATCATACTTGAGTGTTTAGTAAGTATGTTTATTTTTATTAATATCTTGATGAATAAAAATAAGTTTATTCATCAATGTTTAAAAATGTTTCAAATAAGTTTTAAATGTTTCAGAGCCATAGAACTAAAATATTGAAAGTGGAATTTTGAGTTGTGTTAAAAAATTAAGAGGCCAATTTCAGTAGAGTTTGTATAAAACTATAAATACAAAAAAAGACTGATAAGGTCCTACAATGATGATATAAAATATACTAAATGTATAAAATGTTCTATATTTAAATATAATTAAAATAAGTTTTTGGAAATAGGATTATCCAAATACTTCAATTAGACACTTTTTGAAAGACAGTGAAAATAAAATGAATAAATAAAACAAAGCTAGAAATTGTCACATTCAGAATAAAATCTTTTTTATCTTAAAAAGTGAAATACATATTCTGCACATTTAAAAAACAAATCAGGGCCCTTGCTGGTGTGGCTCAGTGGATTGAATGCCTGCCTTCGAACCAAAAGGTCACCAGTTCTATTGCCAGTCAGGATGCATGGCTAGGTTGTGGGCCAGGTCCCCCATAGGGGGCATGTGAGAGGCAGCCACACATTGATGTTTCTCTTCCTCTCTTTCTCTCTTCTCTCCCTTCTCTAAAAATAAATAAATAAAATCTTTAAAAAAGAGAGAAAAGGAAACTTTGGTGATAGCCATATTGATAAATATGTCTTCTATTGTAAATTGTGCTGCTATGAACATTTGGGTGCACAGTTCTTTTGAATTGGTGTTTCAGGGTTCTTAAGATATAATCCTAGCAGTGGAATTGTTGGGTCAAAATGCAGATCCATTTTTAGTTTTCTGAGAAAATTTCATACCGTTTTCCATAGTGGTTGTACTAGTCTGCAATCCCACCAACAGTGCACTAGGGTCCCCTTTTCTCCACAACCTCTCCAACACTTGTTTGTTACTTTGTTTATGATGGCCATTCTGACTAGTGTGAAAGGGTATCTCATTGTGGTTTTAATTTGCATCTCTCTGATTTAATTACATCTCTCTGATAGCTAGCAATACTGAGCATCCTTTCATGTGTCTCTGGATCTTCAGACACCTCCTTGTAGAAGTGTCTGTTCAAGTGCTGGAAGCAACCTACGTGCCCATCAGTAAATTAATGTATCCAAAAACTATGGTACATTTACACAATGGAATTCTATGCAGCAGAAAGAAAGAAGGAGCTCCTACCCTTTGTGACAGCATGGCTAGAACTGGAAAGCATTATGCTAAGCAAAATAAAAATATCATAGCCAAACAATGAAAGACAAATGCCATATGATATCACCTTTAACAGGAACATAATCAACAGAACAAACAAACAAGCAAAATATAACCAAAGACACTAAAATAGAGAACAGGTTGACAGGGACCAGAGGGGCGAGGGGAGGAAATTTCAGGGGAAAAGGGGAAGGATTTACAGGAAGTAGGATAAAGGAGACATGGACAGAAACAGGGGGAATGGAAATGGGAGGGAGGTTGGGAGGGCTGGGGGTGGGCTGGGATGGGAGTAAAAGGCAGAAAACTGTACTTGAACAACAATTAAAATAATAAATAAATAAATATGTCTTCTGTGTCAGGCATTCTGCTAGGATGTTCTCAACCATTATGCCATTTTAAATCATTAAACATTCTCTCGTGCAATTGTTATTAAATATTTCCATCTTGTAGAGAGAAAAAAAATGAGGTCTTGGGAGATTTAGTATTTTGTCCAAGGTCATGTGGATGGTAAGGATAAAATTCAGCATTCAAACTCAGTTTAACTTCCCCATAAGTTGAACCCTTACATCCTATTGCAACTCAAAGTACAAAAATTCACATTAATTATTCTATACTTTGTCAGTTCTTAAAAATATCTTTTGGATATACTGAAATTTTACTAAAAGCAGTTCTAATTAACCTTAAACAACATAAATACTTTATAGAATGGAGCTAATTTCTCTAAAAAATTTATTTTAAAGATTTATTTATTTATCTTTAGAGGGAAAGGGAAGGAGAGACGGAGAGAAATATCAGTGTGTGGTTGCCTCTCATGCATCCCCTGCTGGGAACTGGTCTGCAACCCAGGCATGTGCCCTGACTGGCAATTGAACCACAGTTGTTCAGTTCACAGGCCCACGCTCAATCCACTGAGCTACACCAGCCAGGGCTAAAGAGAATTTTTGAGTCCATTATTTATGTTCTTTAGTTTTGAAAAAACTGCCTATAGCCTGATAATAACTAATAATAAATACAATCTATACCTATTCCCATTCCTTCATTCCAATAATCTCTGGCTTTAAAGACTTTTAGGATCATCTTAGGTGATCACTAGAACATAGAGATTCATCAGTGGTGGGGTACCTCTATTAAGGAAGTGAATGGTGTGCAATAAGAAATATGCAAATGATAGCATTATCCTTCATGTAGAAAGGAATGGAGATAAAACAAATGAGTTGACAAGAAAATGTTGGAGAGTAGTGTCTGTGAGGCTGTAGGATAACCTGGGAAAGTACTATTGTTTTTCTTTTTTTTTTTTTTCAAAAAGAGAAAAGTAACATGGTTCTAAAAATGTTTACTCAACGAATATTAAATGTGGACATACTGCTTCTTGCTTTAAAATATAGAGGCAATCTTTCTTCTCCTTGATAATGTCTGGTCTTGTGATTTGGTTTGACCAATAAAATGTAGTAGAAGTAAACAATCTTCAACCATTACTTCAATTATGTTTACCAGTTAAATGTACTTTTCACCATTTTCTTACTATTTGTTGGCCTTATACACAGTTAGGCATTTGTAAGACTCATCATATTAGTTCAAAAATATTAAAAAATGTCAATAACAAAAAGTAGCACATAACTTATTACAGATTATTTCCTAAAGCATAATTTGAAGGTTTGGGTTTGGTCACAGATGATTTACGTAATGCAAAAGCTGAAATAGATATGTTAGTTTTATGAAATGCAGTTTTTAGAAATTGCTTTTTCTCAAACACAGTAGAGAACATCTAATTAATTTTTGTGCTATAAAGTCAAGTGGCATTGCCTTGTTTCAGAAATGTTTCACCCTAGCTGATGTGGCTCAGTGGATTGAGTGCCAACCTGAGAACCTAAGAGTCACTGGTTCAATTCCCAGTCAGGGCACATGCCTGGGTTGTGGGCCGGGCATCCAGTAGGGGGCATGTGAGAGGCAAGCATGCATTAATGTTTCTCTCCCTCTCTTTCTCCCTCCCTTACCTTCTCTCTCATAAATAAATAAATAAATAAATAATCAATCTTTAAAAAGTAAATGTTTCAAAGAAATATACAATAAAAGGAGAACAAAAGCAGGAAAAAATAGAATAATCAAAAACTTGGCTAATAAAATAAAAATATATTAAAATGAATAATCAAATGTGGTAGGATTGAGTCAAGTTAGACAACTAATATACAAATACTTGAAAATGAATATAAGTTCACAGCTGTCTAATGGGATACAAAGAATAGCAGTTGAATAAAACAGGCAGAGTTATAGAGATTAATCAATCTTTTAAGGATGATACCAAAATTACAAAGAAAAAATAAGAAATAACCTCAAAAGAGAACATGAAAATCATGCTAACTTGGTTATCTGATGTGCACTCAAATTCCACTGTGTTCCACCATTATTCTGGGATGATAGAAACTTTTTTCCTCATATTTTTACCTTGCAAGTGACTTATGCATTATTTCTAAGCATTACCCAGTTAGTAGCCACACGAACTATTCCTGTATCACTGATTATAGGTGCACAGAAAAAACTTGTTCATGGGTTCTCTGAATTCCAGCCCTTCAATCACTGAGGTTGTTTGCTTGTTTGTTTTTTACCAGACCATCACTGTATAAAAATTGTTCAGTGTGTGAGATATCAGGACATCATCTGAAACAAATTCTTGAAAAAGAGGCCACATACTGAACCTGACAAGCTCTGGAGAGACCTGCATGGTGGGCCTTACAAACTCAGAGACCAAAAGTAACATAGGATGGTCTGAAATTAAAACTTCCTAAGTATTAATAAAGGTGAGTCATGGTGGGCAGTCATGTCCTAAGCTGGTACATTCTTTAACAATGATCGATCTGTATGTGAGCCTGTCTGTGGTCTTTTTGTATTTACAATAGCACACCTTGGGAAATCAGAGTAACCCCCTTTTTATCAGACCCCTCAAGGCACTATCTCCCACCAGAGAGAGAGAGATCATGGAAACCCTGACTGGTTATCCTGTTACCGAAAACCCATGTCTATATGTTGTAAACATGAATTGTTAACTATACTATACCCACCAGTGTAAAACAAGTCTGCGCTTCTCTGTTTCACTCTTTATCCAATCTCAAATTTTTTCCTGCTTTGTTTTCTCCTACCTCCCTAATCTACCACCAGTGGATTTTATGGAACCCTCCCTTATGTCTTTCCCTTTGATTCTGCTAGTGTATAAAATAAGCTGTAAAACTTCCGGTCTCTGGAGCATTTTCTCAATCCCTTATGATTTTGCCTCCCAGCAGTTGTCAGTTTGACTTAAACTCTTGTAAGATTTTTTCTTAGGCTGGACATTCTTTTGTCAACACTTCAAAACAGGATTTGCTGTAATTCCAACAAACTAAGCATCTCTCAAACATTTTCCAAGAATTAAGACCTCCTGACTTATTGCTTTGCTTCCATGCTTATCTATAGTTTCCTGAACAAAGAGAAAATGTTTACTACACAGCCATTCCTGACCAACTGGTCCCATAATGGAACTTCATTTTGATTCTTGCTGAGATTACCTCTTCCCCTGAATAAACTTGTCTTTTCCAGATGGTGCAGCTATTTTTGAAACTATTGCCTACTACTGACTGAGCTTGCAACTACTGTTCAGTTTCTTTCTCTTTATTTATAGGCCATAAAGTACAATTCCATTTTTTCTCTGATTGGCCATACTTTTGGTTAACATATTCACTATTAATTTTCATGAGTTTCCCTCAGGTTCTGATAATTGGTAGTGAGACTTCCATCCTGCTCCTTTCAAAACTCCATGTTCCTGTCATAAAAATTGCCACAAAAGTTTTCCAGAACTTTAGAGTCAGTGTTTTCCTTCTCTTGCAAGGTCGCCTCCACCATTCCATGGATGCTGACATAAGACATTAGATTCTCAGTTCAGAGATGAAGAACAATTTATCCCTCTCAGAGGTGCAGTAACTAGGGTATTAGCATTACAGAGGAAAACATTGCTTCTACCTTCATGGTTGTCCATTTTACATAGTCCTTGAAAAGAGAGTTCAAAACAAGAGGCAATTAGTACTTTGCTCAAAAGAAGTCCAGAAATGTGAGGAATTATTTCCTCAGAAAGATACTTAGTGATTAACACTAGTGATTAGTTTGTGAACAACCCATATGGATTTTTAACCCTGATTTGCATTTCCATGGGGCAGTTAATCTGTCAAAACCAATGACAATTTTTATTCTAGAGTCACTACAAGTTAGATCTAATCATTGGCCTTACTGTGATGTGATTTGTATATTTCTAATACCACCCCAACTCTTATTTATGAAGAGTGCATTTGAAGATGTTGATAAAGAGAAAAAGGGAAAATACTGAGTATCATTAAAAACACAGAAAATAACAATAAACAGAGTCATTTCATATCCTGAGAGGCAGAGTCAAGCTATGGGTTTTTTTGTGGGTTTTTTTGTTCTTATAATTTAGCTTATTTCATATATATATATATATATATATATATATATATACACTCTCACAAATATCTCTCCTAAATTTTTCTCCTCATTTAATAGAATGAATCTAAAATTTTCTATATAATCAAATTTTTTACAGAAAAATATAGCAGAGCTCTGAATAAGACTTTGCTGTCGACAATAGCCAAAAGACAGAAATTTGTGGAAAAACTGAATTATACTTATTTCCTGAAAGTAAAATAACCTGGTGTGTTGATGTTTGAGAAATAAATGAGGAATAAGCAGAGAGAGAATATGTGTACACAGATGCTCACCTCAAAAGTACAATTTTTCTTTCCTTCTTTTTAATCCTTCAATTCCCTAAATTAACATAGGACCTTTCTAAGTGCCCATAACATAACCTCTAGAACATTAAACGAGATTTCTTCAGTCCATTACTCAAATATGCTCTGTCACCAAACTATGAATTTTTAACACAAGAATCCTTTGATTTATATTTGTGTTTATATCAAGCAGTGTTAATTCATAGTGTTCTGTTTTGTTAAGTCACAAGAAAAGAAGAATATTCTTCCTCCTCTCCCTGAAAAAAAAATCAGATATGGCTTTGTAAGTGAAAATGGTCTATTATTATAAAAATTATTTATTCCAAAGTCTTGGCAACTAAAATGGCACCACCTCTACCTTGGGTTTCATGTCATAGATGAGTAATTAATTCTCTTTGGGTTGTTCCTGGATCAACAGTATCCGCATCACCTGGAGACATTAGAATTAAACATTCTCAGCAATGTATGTTTTAACAAGTAAATGGGAGCAAAACATGCCCTCAAAGTATTCCACTTTGGCATATTGATTATTTTGAATTAAAGTTACTTAAAGACACCTGGTGCGAGAAGGACGCTCTGAGCCCTACTCTGTTCCCGTGAAACAGGAAATAAATCTCCCCTGTGAAGGGTCCACTCCCATTCTGTAACAGGAGGTGGAAGGCATCCTTAGCCCCTGCGATAGGGAAAGTAAGGGTCGAGAAGGCCATATAGACAAGACTTGTTACTTCCACACTAATTTATTACCTCAAACGCACACTTCTTTATCTTGTCAATTCTTCAAAAATGTATTGTTTCTTTATCTAAAAGGCATAAAAGCTTTCTGCTTTTGTTACTCCTTTGGCCTCATATCTTTGGGCTTCCTGTACAGACAAAAATAATATTTTCCTATTACTCTATATCAATTCAAAGAACATACAAAGGAAGTAAAAACAGTTTTCCTCTTCTACACAGGCCTTCCAAGTAATTTTGTTGTGTGCCGCGGTCTGCGGACGCTTGTCCAGTGATGGGTCTGACTATTAAAACAAAGTGGATGTTTTGGATAAGGAAGAACCTACATGTTAGAGAATGTCCTATGTGCAACAGAAACCTGACTCTGTATTAAATGCTCGGAAAATGTTTGGCCTTAAAAACTCCACTTTTGCTCTGAAGCAAAAGCACAATTCATCTTACTAACCTTTCCTGGTGCTCATTCCCAGGCATCTCTCCTTCTCGTGGTTCTGCACTGTGGTGTTCTGAGCCAGAATGGGCAGCATTTCCAAGGGTGTTTGAGGGGCACTCTTGAAGTGGGATAACACGGGAAACACTCCAAATGATCCCTACACTTGGAGATCTTCAATACACATCACCAGATAAAAAACTCTGATACATTCTAAAGGAAGCACTTTGATTAACCTAGGCTTTGCATACCTAGTTAGCCAGGGGAAGTTTTGTATACATAATAACTACTCATAGACTAGATAATTACCATTCCATGGAATGTATTTTGTAGAAACTTGTTTTCAACTTTACCACACCTTCACTCTATTAAAAAATGCCCATCTCATACTGAAATGAATGGCTTTTACGCACTTAATATACACTTTTTCCAAATGGATCAAAACTTTACATAGTGACATTGTGTTAACCCAAAATGCATTGGACACTTTAATGGTTGAATTTCATGCTCTGGGAAGAACCACGTAGATCACCACATAAAATGCGTCTTGGTGACACATTTCAAACCTACTAAATCACAAAAGAAAAAAAAAACAAATGCTTTGGGCCAAGAGCCACTATGAAAGGTGTAGAACAAATGAAAGATTAAAAAAGTAGAATTAGGTATACAATTCAAAGCCAATAAAGTTGTATCTCATTCATGATCCTGAAAATATGCAATATCTATTGTGTTAATTTGATGAAAATTATCATCCAATCAACAAATCCATATCTTTCACTTTTCCTAGGTCTTTCCTTGCCTCTCTCCATCCTCCCCTTCCCTCCCCTCCTCTCTTCTCTCCTCTCTTCTTCTCCCCCTCCTTTATTTTTTCTTTTCTTATTTCCTGCTTTTCTTCTTTTCTTCCTTCTTTAACCTAAACTGCCAGGAGGTAAAAATAAAGAGAAGAGAAGAAAAAAAAGAAAAGAAGCAAAGAGGATTCTCTGGGGTATCAAAAAGACTTGCAATTCAGGACATAGATTCAGGTAGCAATCCAGTGTTTCATTGGGGAGTAAGTGATGAGTTTTAAAAAGGTAGAAGAGAAGGTTTGCATAAATCATTAGCAAAGAAGTTTAATTGGTGCTGGTGGCAGAAAGCTAACCTTGGCTAAACGTGATTGACTACTAAGGCCGTGGTCCACTAAAATCCACCACTGCAACAAATGCAGTTCTTGTAGAGTTTTAGGAATATTTATGGTCTTGCCCCATTCAAAAGTTCACCTTCTATCTGATGAGGATGTACATAAGACTCACTTTCTTAATGGCTTCCTGGCCCTGCTTTAACATCCCTTAACATAAATTATTTCATTTTATTTCACATTTCACATATCCTTTTTTTCTTCCTTTCGTCTTTCTCCACAAAGAAACACACCCCTTCACTATCGGATCCGGAGAGTGGAAATTGAGTCAATATTCTCTGTAGTTAGGCTGTCTCTGAACTTTGTTGCTGCTTTAGTTCAATTTCATTTACCTTGTTTTGAGTGAAATAAAATGACTTTCCCTTCTGCGGGGCCTGGAATCTGAGCATTGCTGAGGGTCCGGCAATGTGCCTATGTTTTGCAGGTGAGTCCTGTGCTTTATGAGTTGTGAGCAATCAGTCCCTGCTTTACAGCCTGATTCACAGCACTAATTGTAGGTCACTGGAAGTACTTTGAGCTACACTGCTGGTCCCAACCTTCTGTTCTGAGGGAGCTCTCTCAGCCCTGTTTGCCCTATGGTGGGCTCTGCAAGGGCTTTTGAGGCTATAAAGCAGCCCCACTCTCCCCAGGTAGGTATTTCCTGTGAGATGCTCCACTCGGGTAGCTCTTCTCTCTGTCTTTCTTAACTGAAAGTCCAGAGTATGTATAGGAGTTTCTCTGGGATCTCATTTCCTGCCATCATTTGGGGACAGTAAGTACCCCTCCCCCAGCATTCACAGAAATCTGTAGGAAAGTGAAGTGTTGCTTCATGCCTGCTCCTCCTTTGGACTGTATTCTCTCACAGCCGTCCTATGTGGGGTTCTTCTTGGTCTGGAAAATGCCTTATCTCTGTCTCAGTCAAGGTTAAGTATACCAGTGGATTTTCTCTCTCTTCTGAAGTCTTTGTCGCTTAGTTGTTTGTTTATATAAATGCATTCTTGTTGTCAGTTCTGTTGACTTAAGAATAAACTATGATTATGTAGCATATCTGGGTTATTAGGGTGAGACTGATAATCTCCTATAACCTTCTATTAACACATCAAAATGGAAGTAAGTCTTTGCAGTGTATTTTTGGTTAGGAAAAGTTCTACTGTTAGAACAAAATGGATTATGTATCAGATCTACATATCATGTATCCATCAAGACTAAAAGATGAAAGATTAAAATATCTGCAAAATAAGCACTCTGTGGTTCATGGCAGAGTTCCTCAATTTGTCATTTTTTTTTGCTTAACAGTTTCACTTGAGCCAATGATGAGTTTCTTTAAGTAGAATAACAAAAGGAGAGAAGGAAGATGAGGAAGGTCATGGAAAAGAAGGAGGCATAAAAGAGAAACAAGTTGTAGTTTAATCGACTGTAAATTTGTCAAAGATTTGTTTTCTTGTGTATTTTTTGTATCCAGGATGATCTAGACTCCAGGATGAGGATAAAGGCCACAGGCTCATGCTCATGGTTCCCATTGCACAGTGTACACGAAGGGTGTGAATTAGGTTGACACTTTCATTGATTTATACAATTCAAGTGTATGTGACTAGGCTTTTTAAATGCAAACTATATAAACTTTTTACCTTCCCCTTCTCCGATCTTTAGGATACTTTTCTATAATCACAGGATCTAAGTGGATAGAAAACAGACTTTCATATTTTGTCACTAGATCAACTGAAAAACATACATGAGAGACAATTTATTACAGTTGCCAACTGAGGCAGAAATACACCAGTGTGACATTTAATGAATTAAATGTTTCCTACAAATACAGATGGTAGGTTTAAGTCACTTATATATAAAATGGCAGAATTTAGTTTAGAAATGCAATAGTAAAAAAGCCAGAACACATCACTTCATTGAGGTAGATTGACATAGAAAGGTCCCTTTCCTGCTGCTTCCTGTCAAAGTTCAGACAATGTGAGGTTGACAGATATATTTTCTAACCACCTAACCATTTTCTTTCCCTTAACTAATGTAACTTTTTTTTAAAACAATTTTCAAACAATTTTCAGGTTTTTATTTTATTTTTTAAAAATATTTTATTATTTATTTATCTTTAGAGGGGAAGTAAGGGGGGGGGTGTTCTTTTGCCTTTTGAAAGAATACAAGTTAGGGTGAGAATGAAACCCTCGTTTGACATACCAACCACAAAGTTACCTGCCTGTGGCTTGCAGCTCTTATGGTCTAACAGAAATGTAACACACTACCTGTCAGTGTCAAAGGCGAATTCAGAGGCACCAGGACATCAATATTCAAGAAAGGAGAATGATTCTCAGGCCTTAGGTTGGAGAAGTAGTTTTAGTTTTCCTTCCATACTTTGGAGATGTTTCTGTTTTTCAAGAACCATCTTTAAATTTAACTAGTCTTCTATGCCTGCCATTAACTTCTTAGCTACTAAGTAGTTACCTTTTGAAGTTACCTTCATAACGTTTCATGGCTTGAGTCCTCATTTCTTTTATCTCTGAATAATAATCCACTGTCTGGATATATACAGTTTACTTACCCATTCATCTACTAAAGGACAACCTTGTTTTATGAATAAAGCTGCTATAAACATCTATGTGTATTTTTACATGGACATAAGTTTTCAACTCATATGGGTAAATGCCAAGAAAAGGGATCACTGGGTCATATGAAAGAGTGTGTTCGGCTTGGTAAGAAACTGCCTATTGTCTTTCTAAGAGGCTGGACCATTTTACATCCTACCAGAAATAAATGAGAGTCCCTGTGGCTCCACATCCTCACCAGTGTTGGGTGGTGTCCATATTTTGGAGTTTGGGCATTCTGATGGATGTGTAATGGCACCTTAGTGTTTTAATTTGCAATATTTAGTGACACGTGATGTTGAGCATCTTTTCATATACTTATTTGTCATCTGTGTATCATCTTTGGTTAGATATCTCTTCATATCTTTTACCCATTTTTAATTGAGTTGTCAGTTTCTTATTGTTGAGTTTTAAGAGTTCTTTGTATGTTTCAGATAACTTTCTTGTACCAGATATTATCTGTTGTCATTAGTTTCCTCCAGTCTATGGCTTATCTTTTTTTTTTTCTTGACCATATCTTCTGCAAGTCAGAGATTAATTGATGTTGTTTTAAGCTATTAAGTTTGTGGTAATTTGTTACAGTAGCAATGAAAACTAATACAAGTGATTATAAAATGACTGAATTAAAGCCCATCTGTGGTAACTTTTAAATACCATATTACATCAAATAGTAAACTCTTAGCTCATCCAGGTATAAAATTTCTGTCTCTTTGTGGATATTTCTTAGATAATGATGTCAAAGTTACAGTGAGATGTTATTTATAAAGGTGAGCTTTTTAAAGATTTATTTCTGTCTTCCTTTTGCTTATGGGGCTATACTCATAAATCACTGACCGTTTGCCATCTTAGTTTTGCTTTCAACAGTCTCTGGATGTTCTCACTGATGATGGCATCTTGTAGGTGATAGATTGTCGGGAATGTCAAACTCGTTTAGTTATTCTAGTGCATAGAATTTCTACTGCATAGGAGAGTCACACGGTGACATTCAAAAGCATGTGGATGAACTATTTGGAATCCTACAGCAGCGAGAGGGACCTGCCAACTCTGTACACATAGAAGTCTGAATAAAGAAATTCAGTGTTGGAAAGAAATCAGATCAAAATTAAAAGGCAAATTTGACATTGAGAGATAAAATAATATGTTGACAAGCAGGAGGGTAGATTTACTGTTGTTTTAAAAAATAAGAAAATCGCTGATTTCCATTAAAATTAGGACTAAAGGTCATTGGAAATTCAAAAATTGTGAAAGAACACATAATAATTAATTAGTATCCTTTTAAACATTAAATATTTTAAGAAATTTGGAATATGAGCCTGAGAAAGACAGTAGAAGTTACCAAATACTCCCTCAGTAGGTTCAGAAGAAACTGAAAATCACAATAAAACAAAACAAAACAAAACAAAACTCTTCCCTATAGCTTTACATTTCTGGCTAGGGTATGCTTATGTCCTTCTCCTCCATCTTTTTGTCACTTCACTGTTATTGAACATGTCCTCAGTGGGACATGTTACTATTTGTGATGTCCTCAGTAACAAAAGGCATGTTAAAACTGAAATCAGATCTCAAATTAAGCTGTTCATTTAACCTCTCCTCCCTTTGACTTTACAAATATGGTGAAGGTCACTGTTCTTGTTCAGTTAAAGGATTTTCATTTTATTTTAATTACCTTCAGAGCCTTTTTATTTAGGTCATATTTTCATTTGATTTACATATAATTCTTTACTTTGCTATTTAAATTTATATATTGATAATTTACATATTAGCTCTTAATTTTTGAAGCTGTTTGAATTATTCTGGGTTCATTTGAAATATCCTAAGAGGTTTAAAAAACAATTACTATTACAGCATGTGCAGATTTAATCATCCCTTCTAATGTCAGCTCCATTCCACTTCAGTTTCCTGTTCTCTTTCCTCCACAAAATGTTTTGTTGTTATAAAAATTAATTCCTCATATCTTTAATGAAGGAAAAGAACACTGTGTTTTTGAATTATTCTGAGAGACCTGAAAATAATTTTTGGGTAAAATCTTCTATTTTTTAAAAAGATTTTAATTATTTATTTTTTGAGAGGGGAAGACAGGGAGAGAAGCATCAATGTGTGCTTGCCTCTTGAGCACCCCCTACCAGAGACCTGGCTCACAACCTAGGCATGTGCCCTGACTGGGAATCCAACCAGTGGCCCTTTGGTTCAGAGTTAGACACTCAATCCACTAAACCACAGCACCCAAGGCTATTTTTAATATTGTATTTATAGGGAATAGCAAAAATTAAAAGTAAAATAAAAATAAATGCCTCGTCTCAAGAGTCAGACATTTTGTCAAAGTTAATAAAGAATTAAACCTCCAATCGGATTTATTAGTTGTAAAAGTATAGTTTTCTTATTTTGTCTTGAGGGAAAGTTCAAACAGCTCTCATTTAGAAAAAATAATATGATCATTTAAAAATTATTTCTTACTCCTTAATGTGTTGTCCTTTCATTGTTCTCTTAATATTTAGGTAATTTCCATGTGTGTGCGTGTGTGTGTGTGAGAGAGAGAGAGAGAGACAGAGAGAGACAGAGAGAGAGAAGTTTAAATTTGTCCATTAGCCCTAGTCTTTTAATTAAAAGATTGTTATCCTCACCTGAAACATACTTATTGATTTTACAGAGAGGGGAAGGGAGGGTGAGAGAGAGGAAGAGAAACACTGATGTGAGAGAGAAACACTGATTGGTTGCCCCCCTCATGTGCCCTGACCAGGGACAGAACCACCACCTGGACATATGCCCTGACTGGGAACTGAACCCATGACCTTCAGCTGTGTGGGACAACACCCAACCAACTGAGCCACACTGGCCAGGGGAACCCTAATTCTGAATCCCTCATTTAGCCTATTCTTCTTCAGTAATCTGTCAGATGGCTCCCATCACAACTGTTCTCAGTATAATAATGGTAGCAACCCTTCATATTGTACATGTGTAATTGACATGGACTTCTTGACCATTCATTTCCAGGAGTATTTGATCTCTGAGAATCCTATTTATAAAATGTTAATGCTACAAAAGCACTAACCCTAAATCTCTTTCCATACTTTCTTTGTGCATTCAGAATAAAGTTTGACTTCCATCTGACTTTTCAGAGCAGAGGTCTATGATGGAATAAATCTCCAGTTAGCATAGTTTCTACCACTTATTTGGAAAAGGATCCCTGTTTCAAAATACACTCAAGGAGAGGCTCCTTAATGGTCAGTAGCAAATAGACCTTGGCAGGACTATCACAGAATAGTATCAGTGTTCTGTCAGGCTCATTACACACACACACAAAAAAAAACAGGTGTAATGGTTGGAAGTAAAATATGACTTAATTTTCAGAGGGTCAGATGAGAAGAGTGGACATAGGGATCAAGAGAGGAACAACCCTCCATCCTTTCAACTGGCTGCATCTGTGCCCAATGGAATAGGGAGGCTCCCTGATGGGTGAGGTTTAAGGCTTCTGATCTACTTAGGAAAGAAAATGTGAAGAAAAGAATCACATCGGCTTAATTTGCATAAAATAGGTCATTGGTTTATTGTGAGAAAAATTCACTGATCTCATAAATAGAAACTGATAACTTCAAAGGGGGCTTAGTAGCCTCAGATTTGAATCATGGGAGAATAACTCACCTTAATGGGAATTTTCAAGCTTGTTATCTGGGTAGCTTATGAGATGAGCTTGCACCAGGATTCCAGATAATCCTTTCCCCTACGATGCCCTTGGAGATGCATGCAGGTTGACTACAGAACTACATCCACGATGAACATGGGTAGAGCAAATTTTGCAAGTTATTTCACAGCTACTACATTTCTAGACAGAGTGACTGGCAGAGGGTTTTACATGGTGCATGTGGGATTGACTACAGAATACTTGAATATTTATGATTGAAATGTGTTACTTTTCTAATTTTTAGTATCACTGCAGATATTCAATTTCCCTACAGACTACCACTAGATTATCATTTAAATTACCTAATCACACATGGAAAAGCAATGACTAACATTATTTTTAACCATTTAGCATAATTATATTGTTTGCAATTCACTAGAATAGGAGAACATTAAAATTATAATAAAAATAGCTTCAGACAGAAGCAAATCCTACTTAAAAAGTTGTATAGGAAAAAACCTCTGACTTTCATCTGGCCTTGTCATAATAGACATTAGCAATAAAAATATTGTTTTCCAACTTGCAGGAATCCATCATTACCTTTAGAAAACAACTCTCATGACTCTTTCTCTCTATATGAATGTGTGTGTATATATATCACACAGTAGCATGAAATGCAAGATCTTATAATGCAGCTGGCAGGGAAAATATATAAATACTCAAAGAGGTAAACTGCCATCCAGGCCAAAATCTAGGCCATAGGTAGTATCATAAATATCAAATAAACATTATACTTTATCAGATGGAAGGCAGATCAACTCTCTCCTTTGATATGATATGATGAGGAAAGTTTTCCCAAAACTAGTGAGATTGAATTTGACACTTAAAGAACAGATAAACAGAGATGTGGAAAAATGGGGTTTTCCAGCTTGACAACATAGCTTGATAATAGATGTTTAAATCAGAGTAAGTGACATTGTAACAGAAGAGCTAAAAATCTCAGTGATAACACAATAAAGCTTTATTTGTTACTCATATCAAGTCTGATGCCAGTCATGCTACCTCCCCCATATTATAGCTGTGCTATCTGGAACAGACAACTCACAGGTCACTGCACAAACATGGCTTTTCACGATGGCAATGGAAGCTGAGACAAGGCAGGGGTGCTCACAGGTAGTTGATGAGCAGTAACTCTCTCTGAAATACGTGGGGTCTTCGAAGGAGAAATTGAAGAAACCAAAACAGAAATATGAATGTTACAGAGTGCTTTTAGTATCAGGCTCAGTACTCATTTTATGCCATACATAATTGTCTATATTGAAGACACTAAGACTGAAATATGACTATCCAGAAGACACAATAAAGCCCTGATCATGTAGGTCAGTTGGCTAGAGTATTGTCCCAATATGCCAAGGTTGCAGGTTTGATCACCTGTCAGTCAGGACACGTATAAGAATCAGCCAATGAATGCATAAATAAGTAGAGCAACAAATCTCTCTCTCCCCCTCTCTTCCTCCCTCCTCCCCTCTCTTCTTCTCTCTCCAAACAATAAATAAAAAAATTAAAAGACAATAAAAAATTTTGAATGAAAAAATAGGATAATATACCAGCCATTGAAGATGAGAATAAACAAGATGATATAGACAACTACTTATGTATTGCTTCCTTAGAACAAAATTTGTATGATTAGTTGAATCTCTCCTGCCTTTCACCTGTTCCCCAAATTCAAAATTTATGAGTTAAGCAGTAAATACGAGGTCTATCTGGAAAAAGTTCAGCCATTGTTAATACAATGAGAACAGTTTGCATGACATCGATGTAACCTGGCAGCCAAGGAGAGTGTACTGGAATACGCATGGATGAATGATGATGACTTCACTGTACTAGTCAGTGGGGGTGGCTGACACCACTGAGTGAGCATGTGTACCATGTGGCTGCAGCATTTAAAATGAGTAAGCGAGTAGTGCAATGAATCTGCATCAGAATTTGAGTTAGGTTTGAATGTTCCTCCATGGAAACTATTTGGATGATTCACAAGGTCCCAACTATGGGCAAATGGTGATTGGCAGCTTCATCACAACAATTTGCCAGCTCATGCATCATGTCTCATGCAGAATGTTTTGGTGAAACATTAAACCACCCAGGTAACTCAGCCCCACTGTGGCCCAGATTTGGTACCCTATGACTTCTGGCTTTTCCTAAAACTCAAATCACCTTTGAAAGGCTAGAGATTTCAGACCATCGATAAGATTCAGGAAAATATGAAGGAACAGCTAATGGCGATTAGGAGAACTGTGTGAGGTCCCAAGGTGCCTACTTTGAAGTGGACTGAGGTGTCATTGTCCTGTGTACAATGTTTCATGTCTCTTTTCTTGTATCTTCTTCAAAAATGTCTCTATTTTTCATATTTCATGTCCAGATACCTTCCAGACAGGCCTCGTATGTGCAAGACACCAGGTTCTCCAGATGCTGTAGTGTAAAAAATAGAAAAAGTCCCTACCTATGCAGAGCTTATACTCTGCCAGGGAGAAATATTTTGATGTTTTAAATTCCTAAACTCTGAAAAGACTCAAGAAATTAGTCGTTGATGTATTGCTTCTTTTAAGAACAACTTAATCAAATGGCCCAAACACATGAAACTACATTCTCCAGGGATGGTATGTCCCCTACCTCTTACTTCTGTGTTCCTGTCCTTTAACAAGTATTTAACCATAATGCACAGATCACTGAGCTGGTGGAGAAAAGGGGTTTCCTGTCCTGAAAATACTGAGCTTCTAAGATTCAGTGCTCCTAACCTCATCCATGAGGGCCTAGCCAGAGCTGCCTTCTCTGTAAGGCCAATAGGAATTTATAATCTCTCAATCCCATTTCTCCACCAAATGCTTTATATATTCAGCAACCTTTAAATCCCAGGGCACCAGTGTCGATAAAGCAGGCTGCTTCTTGGCCATTTTAAACAGCCTCCAGGTACTCGTTTGGCGCTTTTAATGACTGTCCCTGCTATAGTTCTTAATTTATTGTTTTTGTAATGTTATAATACACGGGTTTCTCTTCTTCTATACATTTTTTTCAAAACATTTCTCACTTTTGTGTTATCTATGTTATCTTATAGATTAAATATTAAAAATGGCAACTATATTTTATTTTATGATATCAGGAAAACATACAGCTTACAAAGATGAGTCTTTTACCATCAAATGCATGAGTGATTTCACGGGCTATTTGCAAATTACCCAGGGTCTCCTAAAACACTATCAGCTCCAAAATTAACTTCTGGTCATGTGTTTCCAAGGGCTTATTTTCTGCACACAATTGGCCTTAAATCTGTGTTGTAGCACTTATCGATCTGCTATGAAACCCCAGCAGAGAAAATAAATGAAATGTGAGAAAGACACCCTTTTTGTAACTTTGGGAAAAAGGAGGTCAGAAGATTTCTTTAAGACTCTGGTCTATTTGGATGTAGCCGGGCAGAGACTGGGATCACATGGGATAACATTGTGCACCCTCCCTTTAATGCGAGAAGAGAGCCAAATCCTCAAATAAAGAAGATAATCAGACCGAAAACTTGATGGTGAGGTCAGGAATGACTATAGATTCCTGGCTGAAAACAAGAGGCTTAGGAGGATAAAGAGAACACAAGGAAGTCTATGATGCAGCATTTGTGAGATAAATGTCTACTGAATTTAAGAACACCATGAAAACCTTTACTTCACAAAGATAATAACTCATCTCCCACTAGCTCTATAAGGGATCTCAGAAGATATGGCAGTAGTTCTCATCAAAGATCAGAATTCCCTTTAAATTCAAATGCCAGGTGCCCGCTGCTGGTACTGGGTTATTAGAAAGCATTGGGTAAAAGGTCCCATGGGAGTTTAAAAAATATGACAAATTCTATTATTTCAAAACAGGAAAACAATCTTCTTTCAACACACAGGCTTTCCCCCAGATAACTCCCTACAGTTAAAAACATTGCAGTAAAGAAAGAGCACACAATGAATTAAGTAAAAACGGATGTTCACAGTTGAACTAACAGGGGTTCAGAGTTGGCTTCCAGATTCAGACTGATCTGGGCTCCAGTCCCATTTCTACCACATGGAGTTGTATGAACTGGGTCAAGTTAATTAAACATACTGAGATTGATTTTCTTTTATACCCTTAGAATGGTGATAGCTGTAGTGTCTACTATTATGAGCACTAAGTGAGAAAACCACTTTAAAACAGAACACAGCCCTTGGCATATAGCAATGCTCAGTAACTATTAGAAATCAATACAGAAAAGAATAATAACTATGAATAAAATCAATTCCTATAACAGGATCAGGATTGGTAAAGCAAGGGCAATAATAAAGGTAAGAAAGGCTAGCAAAAAATCAGTCTATTGGGCATGTTAAAGATGTCGGGGTCTTTTCAGAACATTCAAGTCATACCAGTCTGGATTCCATATGAGAGCAGAAACTTTCTGTTTTCACTATTGCATCCAATATTCTCAGAAAGTATTTGTGAAACTCTTGTTTAAAGTAAAAGAACAGGGCATGTAAAGTAAAACATAAGGAATATAGTCAATAATATTATAATAACTATATATGGTGTCAGGTGTGCACTAGACTTATCAGGGTTTATCACTTTCATAAGTTACATGAATGTCTAATCACTATGTTATACACCTGAAGTTAATACAATATTGTATGTCCATGGTAATTTAAAATATTTTAAAAATTTAATTAAAAAACAAAGAATCAGACCTATTGTAGCCAATATTTAAAAAGAAGAAAGTCAGAGGATAACACTAGCCAACTTCACAACTAACTAGCAAAGCCACAGTAATTAAGACATTGTAATATGGTGAATAAGGAAGCAAATAGATCAATGAGGAAGAATAGAGGTCCAGAAATAGAGCTGTAACCAAACACAGGTCCAGCTTCTTGCTACTCTGAAAGCCAGTATTCAAGAGGCAGTATGCTGATGTAAAGGAAATTGGTTTATTTGTATAGGCTGGCCATCTGGAAGATGGGGGACTCATATCTCAAAGCCCATCCCCACCGCTCGGTGGAGGCAGAGGTTTTTATGAGGAGGGAGAGGGGAATAGAACAAAGAGATCAAGGGAAGTGGCTGAAAAGTTCTCTATGGGTAGACAAGCACAGTCCATTCCGATAAGGATGGTGATGCTCCAGTGTGCATCATCCTGGTTTAGTTATCCTGGCTCCAAGTTGAAGGTCAGCAAACTTCCCAGAGCTGGGATGCCTGAAGATCGCAGTCTGTATCTTTTGTAGTTAGTTCCTAGGATTCTTATATAAACATGCTGTTCATCTACAAACTACATATTAGTCAGAGTTAGCACTTACAGAAACAATGCCAAAAGAATGGTGAATGAGTAACAATTTCCCACTGTTATTCCACTGTTACCATACAACTACATATCTATTGGGATGGCTAACATCCAGAACACTGACAATACCAAATTCTGGGGAGGACACGAAGCAACAGGAACTCTCATTTATTGTTGAAGATAATTCAAAATGGTACAGACACTATGGAAGACGGTTTAGTAGTTTCTTACAAAACTAAACGTATTCTTACCATTCATTCCTGCAATTGCCATCCTTGCTATTTTCACAATTAAAATGAAAATTTATGGCCACATGAAACTTGCACATGAATATTTGTATCAGCTTTATTCATAACTGACAAATCACAGAAACAACCAAGGTTGTCCTTCAGTACATGATAGATGAATATACTATGGTACATCCAGACAGTGGATATTATACAACACCAAAAAGAAATGAGCTATCAAGCTACCAAAAGACATGGGGAACCTTAAGAGCATATTAGTAAATGTCAGAGCCAATTAAAAAAAAATTACATGCCATATGGTTCTAACTACATGACATTCCAGAGAAGGAAAAACTACAGAGACAATAAAAGGATTAGTGGTTGCTAATGAGGGATCTTGGGAGGGAGGAATGAACAGGTGGACACAGAGAAGTTTTAGGGCAGTGAAATTACTCTGTATCATAAGGTTAGGGTGGATCTACATCATTTTACATCACATACAACCCCATAGAATATGTAACAGACTGAATGTCAGTGTAAACTCTGGACTTCAGTTATTAATAGCGCATCAACATAGGTTTATCAATTATAACACATGTTCCACAGTAATGGAAGAGGTAAATATGAGGGGGAAATTGTGGGAAGGTGTTTGGGGGGAAGAGAGGCATGTGAGGACCCTCCATCTTCTCTAATCAATTTTTTTCTGTAAACTTAACTTTTAAAAACCTAATAATCTAAAAATTTTAATTGAAATATGGCACCAGGTCTTACCATTCAGCATCTGATGTTGGCATGTGAATTTTATTTGAGACAATCTCTACTGCAAGATGGAAATCTGAACTAACAATCTGAAGACAAGTTAGAGGTCCAATTGACAGGTAACACTGGCAAACTGTTGCATAATAAGACCATCATCAAGACCCTTCTCTTTGGCTGGGTTTAAACCAAAAGGGAAAACCAGGCACGGAGGCAGTGTCCAGAATAAGACCTACAGTCAATCATGAAGACATCACAGAAAAACACTAAGTTCATCTCTAACATTTAGCCAATATGCCTATTCTTTGATTCTTTCACTACATTAAGTTTAATGAGGGAAAAATAAATCATTAAAATATTTTTGGTGACTTGGGTCAATGGCCAGCCAGTATTCTTAATGACTTTAAATATTCATAACAAAAATTTACTAAATCCTTTTTCCTTGAACCTGTTTACCACCTCATTGAATGTAAAGGAAATTATTAACACAGTCATGAAACATAGCAATACTTATTAAAAACAATAATTTTTCTATTTCTAAAACACTACAAATCTCATTATGTTTTTGAAGATTTTGCATTGCAATCTGGAAATATCTAACTCTTCTTTGGTTTTTAATGGAGATGAGAAAAGACCTAGTCATACATTTATAAGTGGATTATCTAACAAAATACGATGAATTAAATTGTTGTATGTAATATTTTTACAATCTTATGCTTGAATAAACTGATGTCAGAATTTGCATTTGGCTTCACAGGAATATCCAGAAAACTTGGTTTGCATTTCTATGACTGATTAAAATTAATCAGTCATAAAAACTGTAAAATTTCATAGGTTTACAAAATTAATTTTGACCATTTGTTGGTTCTGAAGTCCCTTATGAAGAGCCTGTGTTATATTTGGGTATATAGACTCTTCCGCATGCCCTGAGCACACACAGGATACACATTAAATTCATTGGGGACTCGGTGTACTTTAAAGTTGACTACGTCCTCTGTGGGAGTCACAATTGTAATAAAACTCACTTCAATTGTTCTACTTATTTATTTAAGTCTTCCTATTTAATGCAATTCATAATGATTTTCTCTGTAGTTTTCATAAGATATTTGTGAATTCCCTGCTTATTAGCATATATCTTTCAACAAGGTAATATATACTTCCTACTATTTGCTCAAACAAGCATTATAAATGCTGTGTACATTTTGCCATATCTTTCCTGTATTTTTCAACCTGGATATTCAGGTGATTTAGGATGCTGGAGGTGACTAAATTCAACTCAGTCTCTGGTTGATAGCAGGGTATGACCAATATTGATTATAAATATGAACTTAAAATTATCGAGATTATTGTATTCTAGCAAAGGCAGTGGTTTTATAAAAATAATGCAGAGTGTGGCTGTATTCTTTATAAAAACAATATATGATGAGTTTAAATATGGCAACTAAATAAAGGCCGCCCTTCTGGCCAATATAAACTCTACAAAATACAGATTGGCCTACAGCTGGATTAAGAAACTATGTGAGGTGGCAATTTTCTGTAAAGCTCACTGTTGTACTAAAACACCATTATAATACTAATAATTGGTAATTCCTAGAGAGAGCTTATTCTATGTCAGACCTTAAAGCACTTACCTAGAATCATTGTTTTATTACAACAGCACCATAAATGAATTCTGCAATCCCCATTTTATATTTGAGGACAGATGCAGTGGCGCACTGATGAGTGTTTCACAAGCTCCCAAAGGGAGGAATGAAACCTAATTAATAATGTTTGCCCATGTCCATGGTATAAACATTGCATCACAATCATCATTCATTGCAAGCTACCAACATGACATGGCTGAATGTGGAGTGTGAAGAGATGTACAGTAGCACACCATTATATAGTTTATACCTGTCAGATTAGAAAATACATTTATCTATTTATATATGAAGAGCATACATAATAAAAAGTAGTAATAATAAATAAATGGTAAAATAATTAGTAAGTGATCATTTGTAATTGTAAGTTTTGTTTTTAATATAACATATATATTCTTAATTTATATAGCTTAATTTTTTAATAATGACTCCACTTAACTGGCTCACAAAATCCTGAAATTTTTCTCATGAGTTACTATGAGCTAGCTGTAAACTGGGAAAATGGTTAAGTAAGTTGCTCAAAGAGAACATGTGAATATTATAAAGTATGTACTTGTACCATGTGCGCAACCACCCAATGACATAGATATTATTATCATTGTACTGTAAATGAGGAAACTGAGGTATGAAAAGTTCAACAGCAAGATAACAAGTGGTGCCATTCAAACCCACATAGTTTCACAGTCTCTGCTCCAAGTCACTACACTAAAATCTTAGTAGTTCACCAAGAGAATGTAAAAACTGATAAAAATATCCCCACCTCATGCTAACATAAAGAATCTAATTTATTCACCAAAAAAAAGGAAATAAATCAGTATAACTGATATTCTTACCTCGCTGTTCTCTCAAAATGATTTCATAAATATTCAATGCATTGGGCAATTTAATAATAAAAATACTCTTAGTTTGTTTCATACCTGACAAAGCTGAGAACAAAAACTAAGACAAAAAGTGCTTCATACAAGTTAAAGGTAGAAAATGTGAGGCCAAGACCTAGCTCTGGATATATTTCATAAATGTCAATTCCATAGAAAGAACTGCTTAATTCTACAACTCTGTGTGTTTGAAGCCTCAAGAGATAATATAATATAGTAACAGAGATCCAGATAATTCTTTGATGTAGCAGGCCTGTGGCAAGAAATGTTATTATTGGGAATGAAAGGAAACGAGGCAACAAGAGAGAGGGTCCAACAGCTTACCAGCACCCACATCCTCCTATCAGACTGCTCCAGGTGCAGCTCTCTCGCCTGGCCCCAGGATCTGCCTCAGTACCTTTACCCACTTCTAATTACCACCATTCAATCGTCAGACTAACACAATGAGCTTTTAATAACAGAACCAGAGGGAAAATAAGTTCAATGTTCCCAAACCTAGAGTATCCATTTTTATCAGTTACCCAAAACTTCACTGTTTCTTTTGTCCATCATCTACATTCTACTTCACTGGAAAAATTTCTAAATCTCTCTAAAATTTGAGAACTTGCTATGCATAACCAATTACAACTAAAAAAAAATCTCATGAAAACCTCAAATGCATCTTATTTTCTTCTACTAAAGAAGGCAGACTGTGGCAAAATTTTATGTAATGAAGAATGTAAACTGCCAGAAGATAAATTCCACAAGGGAATAAATATTTGTTTGATTTGTTAATGGGGATGAATTGCATATTATTTGAAATATAGTAGGTGTTTAATAATTATTTGTTAAAAATAACGCTTATTTAATTATACTCCAAAGTCATCATAAGAATGACAGTTTTTTATATCTTATATTATGACTTATTAATATCAAGACCCAACAGTGATTTTTCAGGAGGTTTAATATGTTTCAGGCAATAGCACCTTTTTTGAAAGCATGTGCATTTTTAAGCTTGTTTCTAAGTACCTGTCTGCTTATAGCTTTACTTATAAAGATAACTTTTAAAAATCTGAAAATAAGACCTGGAGATATTATTCATATTTCAGTAGCACTTTCAGTATCAGATTAAATTTCATCTTTGCTCTGATTATACCAATATCCTGATTCATACTTCAAAATAACAGCAAATTATAAGATTTTTTAAATAGCTCTCCTTACACACTTATGATATTTTTTAAAAAGTAGAACGAAGACTGAGAAAAAATACTCTCTTGAAAGCCAGGTCAAAATGTCATTTATTAAAAAAAATATCCTATACATTGTTAAGCAAAAGTATGGTGCTGAATAGTGTGTATCAGGAAAAGCCTGGATCATATTCTCCCACAAGGCTCTCAGAAGGAACCAACGCTGCCCACATCTTGATCTCAGAATTTAAGACTCCAGAACTGTGAAATAATAAATTTCTGTTGCTTAAGAAAAAAATAAAGAAACAAACAAAAAATCATGTATACTATAAAGCAAGCAATTTAAAAACTAGTATCTAGCGAGTTAACTACATCAGCATGCCCAAGAGTGTATATGTTATCTGTTGTTGCCTGCATAAAATATTTCTAGAAAACTATATGAGACATCATCAGAGTTTTCTCCAGGGAGTGGCCGAAAAAGGAATGGGGTAGTCAGAAATAGAACCTTTAATACTTCACAAACTCGTAATTGGAATTTTTTTTACGTATATCAATGTGGTATGCAGAAAAATGGCCCCTCAAAGATTAAAGGTAGCCCATGCCCTAGTCCCTTGAACCTATGAATACATTAAATTACATAGACAAAAGAACTTTGCAGGCCTAATTAAAATTATAAACCTAACAACAGAGAGATTATCCTGGATTACCTGGGAGGGTCTTTAAAAGCCAAGAAGATTTTCTGAGTTGAATTAGAGAAGCCTGGCAGAATGATAAGTCAGAAAGACCCCAAGCACATGCAGAATTCAACATCCTGGCTCTGAGATGGGGGTGGTATATGTGAGGGCCAGAGCAAAGCCTCCAGGAACTAACAGGAGCCCCGAGGTGACAGCCAGCAGGGGAACAGGGACCTCCACTGTACAACCTCATGGGACCGAATTTGGCCCAAGACCTATACCACCTTGGAAACGCCTATATGTGAAGAACCTCCAGTAAAGACTACAAGCCTGCTGACACCTTGATTTCAGCGTTCTGAGACTCCAAACACGGGTTACACACAGCTTCGCCATGCTGTACCCAGGCTCTGATCTACTAAACAGGAAGGTAGTAATGGCAACAACAGAAAACAAATACAATTCGTAACAAAAAAAATCTTTGATCAGAGATAAATAAAGTAAAATCTTTCAAAATTTTAAAAATAAAGAACATTGTTTCATGCATTTTGTGTTTGTATGTCCTTTTCCTCAATCAAAAAAAATGTCTCAAATCTGAAAATTATTAAGGTGTCTTTCATTTACAAAGGTTAACCCTGCTCAATAGTGTCAAACCAAAATCACGGCAAATCTAATTTCTAATCCACCTGTCCAAAACATTGACATTGAAAATCTCATTAGCTTTCCTCCAAAATAGAAATGAATGGCATGGTGGAAAGAGAAAACAACCGAAGTTTGTTAAAACGTGGAGTTTTAAGTCAGACAGGCCACTTAAGTTTTCTGAGGTTTAGTTTCTTCATCCTGTAACAGGAGAGAGAATGATGCCTACTGTTCCATCCTTGTTTCACAGGAAAATGCAACTAAAAGTTAAATACCATCTTTTCATAATAATTTTCTTGCCCTGGAAGTCATACCTATAAGTACTTGCTTCCTAAGTCACAGAAATTATCATCCCACAGGTACTTTTTTAAAGATGAATATTTGTGAAGGTTCTTCATAGGTTTAATATTTGGAAGGAAAATTTTATTACATATGGTTGACCTGCTCCATCTTCGAAGAGAGCTGGAGTTCATTTCTTATACCATATTCTTTTCAAATCTCTCTCTAGCACACACGCTGTCTCAGCTATAGGGTGTCAATCAATTCACTCAAAAGATAAAGATGAAGTTCTTTAATAGCTCTCACATTAGGACATTGTCTTCTTACACAATCAGTACAAATTTTGTTCTTCATTTTATTTATTTTCCTTTTTTGCATCTGTAGCCTATTGTTCCTTCAGGACTTATGCTTCAAGATGCATCATGGCTCTAATTAGAACCTTTTCACACTTGGAGAAAATTCACAGTGGTTCTTTTTGTTTGTGTGTGTTAAATTATGTTATTAATTATGTATTATGTTATTTTTTTATTTAATTATTTTTCAAGTACAGTTTTTTGTCTTTTACTCCCAGTGGTTCTTAAAAGCTCAGGAACCTTGCTTCCACCTCAGTGATATCCTGATATGTGTTTACTGCTACTAAGATATTTCTTTACTAGCACACAGTTATATATTCTCCAGTTGACTCTTTTTTTTAATATTTTCCAATTAGCACTTTATGTTAATGAGAATCATAATTTAATATACTAGCGTGTAAGTGACAATCTTTGACTTACCTTTGAGTTTTTAGCTAGCTAGATTGGGACTGGGGAAATACAGGGTGAGGCAAAAGTAGGTTTACAGTTATGAGTATGGGAAACATTGAGTTAATCCTTGTATTATTATTTATTAACTGTTACATTACTTTCCATGCAGACAACACTAAATTTATTTTTGCCCCACCCTGTTAATGAACTGACACGTGACCTTCCAGGCTCTTTAGTTGCAGGGAACCATTTCGCAAGGTGTGGAAATGTAGCTCAGCACCCACATGGAAAAAACAGCGGGGAGCGAGTTGCCACACAGGCCCATACCCTCGGAGAGATTTTCCCATGGGAGATCAAGCCTGCATTATAACTAGGCTGCTTTGTGACTTGCTCTTGCTAAAACTCCCTCACCCTGAGTTCAGGCAGAAAATGCTTGCTGCATATCTTTAAAGTAACTTCATGAAGTCTGTGCTAATTCTCCCAAGGATTGAAGTGTAATTAGACCTATTACTCTTATTGTTCCCTTGCATTTACAACATTTTCTACTTGTTAATCTGTAAGAAATAATCAGTAACATTCCTTCCATTGCTATCTGTAAAAAGCAATTACCTAGAGCAAACCTAAACATAATGAATGAAAACCTTCTTTGATGTATGCTATTAGAAAGCCAATAAAAGTTTGTCAAGGCAAGGGTCAGGCTGCTCTCCTATTGAGAGAATAGTCATGCCATCCACAGGACTCGGTAGTCCATGTGAATTTGTCTCATCTCATCCATAATGCTGTGGACGCTGCTGGCCAGTGTCCACATCACTTAGTAGAGTCGCTATGGTGGGCAGAATAATGGCCTCCCAGAGACATCCATGTCCTAATCCCTAGAACCTAGGTTACATTACATAGAAGACAGAACTAAGGTTGCACATAGAATTCAAGTTGCTAATCAGCTGACCTTAATGGAAATAAATTACCCTGAATTAGCTAGTAGGCCCAATATAATCGCAGTGTCTATTAAATGTGGAATAGGGAGGCAAAAAAGTAAGATCCAGAGAAAGATGTGAAGAGGATGTTGCTGGTTTTGAAAACAGAAAAATGTGTCACAAGGTAAGAAGTGCAGGTGACCTCTGGAGGTAAAGAAAAGAAATTCTCCCCTAGGTCCTTCCAAAATAATCCAGCCCGCTGACACTTTGATTTCAGCCCAGTGAGAATCATTTCATACTTCTGGGCTACAAAACAGCGAAATAAATTTGTGCTGTTTTAATCACTATTACACTTGTGGTGATTTATTACAGCAGTGATACAAAACTAATTCAGCTAGTACCGATGCAAAGAACACTTGAAGAAAAGCCATATGTTCTAGAAGCACCAGGAAATTATTAAGTCTGATCCAGGAAAGATCAGCCCTAGATGAACTTATGAAACCCAGATTTTCCTCCACACACTTCTTCCAAAAGGGGGCAATATAAGCATGGCTGGCACTGCCTGAACTACAGCAGAGGACCAATGCCACAAAGCATTATTTGCAAGAAACAGAGATAACTATCACATCTTCTCTAAACATGTTATTTTTATGTTAGTGCCAACTGATAGATTTCCAAGGTCTTGGCTTTATATTGGATTCTGCCTGTGAGAAGGCAGAGCCAACAGGCAAATAGCAGCTCCATTCCATATATCCCCACCACCATTCCAGGCTCTTCGATATCAGCCTCTAATTTTAGTCCTCCTCCTCTTCTCTGAATTCTGCATGAGGTCAAAAATGATTAGAAGTGCTCCATACATTTTTTCTGTGAAGTACTGATTAAGTCCAACTCTTCAAACATCAGCTATTTTTAAAAGACCTCTCTTTTTAATCAAAATAATACTTTTTACATAAAACAAGAACTATTTTTCTGAAAAGGGGAGTCTGCCCTTTAAATATACTCAATCAGTAGATAATTTTTCAACTTATTTGCTTATTATCTTTAGTACTTTTGCGACTGGCACTTAGTCAAGAGGTCTCATTAGAATCAAGCAATCCAAGCTCTGATAGAGACTAGCAAAGCCTTGGGCAGCTGGGAAGTTCATTTCTCTTTCTCTTCCATTTTCCCTTAATTGAGTTGATGATTTTTGCCGGGAGTGGTGTGAGATGTAATTGAATGTTAAACTCAAGAACTACTTGGAGAACCTTGGGATCACTGTGGCTTGGATGCTACTAACTTTCAGTTCAACTCTTTATTTTTTTTAACCACCTTTCCTAAGGCAATTTGTACTTTATGACTCTATTTCTATAGCTATGTTATTACTTATATTTATATTTAAATATATTGAACTAAATTAGGATTCGGCGCTATACCTACTCTTCCTGAAAAAGAAATTTTAACAAAAGCTCCCTTTATAATTTAATGTATTCAATATTAATTTTACATGTATACCAAATTTTACTAACATATTAAATCAATCAATCAATTAAACTAATCAATACAACTTCATCAATTATTTCTTGCCAAGAGAGCTCAGGATTTTACAAATTAATGCTAACAATAATAGTGGTAATTACAATAAAAATAAAATGTTTTATCCTCCTTTAGGATATTTTTCTCTAGCCATCTATTTTTCCATTAACCTACTCAGATATATATTATGTATAATAAAATACACCTATTTAAGTGTTTCATTTAATAAGTTTCTTTTAGGATCTTATTTATTTTTAGAGAGAGGGGAAGAAAGGGAGAGAGGGAGAGAAACATCAGTGTGTGGTTGCCTAGGTCCCCACAGGGGACCTAGCCTACTACCCAGGCATGTGCCCTGACTGGGAATCGAACTGGCACCCTTTGATTCAAAGCCCACACCCAATCCACAGAGCTACACCAGCCAGGCTTAGTTTAATATGTTTTGACAAATTATACATCCATGTAACCACAACCAAAATCAAGATATAAAATATTTCTGTAACTCCAAAAGTCCATTCATGCAAGCTTTGCAATAAATTACCACCTTCTTCATTCCCAGATATCTACTAAACCCTTTTCTGTCACTTTATGTTAGCTTGTCTTTTTCAGAATATTCCATAAACAAATCATACAATGTGCACTTTTTTATTCTTATTTATTCTATTAGTTGTCCCAATTTTTATTCCTTTGCCCTCTTCTGTCCAGACCACCCCCTACTCCCACAGTCCATTCTTATACCATTGCTCATGTTCATGGGTCATGCATACATGTTCTTTGACTAGTCCCTTCCCCTTCTTTCCACTGTCCCCCCTGCCTTCCTTTCCTCTGGCAGCTGTCAGTCTGTCCCCTGTTTCCATGTGTCTGGTTCTGTTTTGTTCATTAGTTTATTTTGTTCATTAGATTCCTCTTATAAGCCAGATTATATGGTATTTGTCTTTCACTGACTGGCTTTATTTTACTCAGCATAATAGTCTCCAGTTTCATCCCTGCTGTTGTAAAGGGTACTAAACACTTTTAGTGTCTGGATTTTTCATTCAGTGTAATATTTGGCAAATTTGTTCATGTTGTTGAAGATATCAGTTGTGTGTTCCTTGTTACCTCTCTGTAGTATTATGTTGTATAGATATGCATTCCTCTGTTGAAAATTTGTTTTTTTTTAAGTTTTTGGCTAATAAGAATAAAACTGCTAAGAATAGTCCTGTAGAAGTCTTCTCATAGACAAGAGTTTTATTTCTTTTTTAAATACAAAGAAATGTAACTGCTAGCTTATATAGTAAGTGCACATTTAATTTTATAAGATACCACCAAACTGTTATTCAAAGTGTAGCATTTCAATTGTCTTTAGCTGTGCACCAACAGTCTGGTGGCACTGTATTCTTGGCACTTGATAGTGTCAGACTTTTTAGTTACAGCCACTCAAATGGCTGAATATGGTATTTCCCTGGAATTTCACATTTCCCTTATGATTAATAATGTTTCATGTGCTTTTTTTGCCATTCATGTATGTTCTGCTACAAAATGGCAGTTCAAATAGTTCACACATCTTCTTAATAGGAAGTTTTATAATCTTATTATTTTATCAATACATATTTATATATTGTAGATGCATTCCTTTGTCAGACATATGTATTATATTTTCCCTAATCTGTAACTTACTTTTTAATTGTTATGGAATTTAATTTATCATTTCTTTCTTTAGTTGTTTGTGCTTTTTTGGGTCCTACCTTAGAAATCATTCCTTGGTCCAAACTGTCATTGTTTTTCTGTATCATCTTTTACATTTTCTTATTTTAACACTATATTTTCTAGCTTTTATATCTAGATCCATGATAATTTTCAATTAGTACTTGTGTATAGGGTAAGACAAAGATTCAGTTTTATATGAAAAATATAGTGTCATTAGTACTATTTGTTGAAAAGACTACTGTTTCCACATTGGTTACCTTGAAATATTTATTAAAATGAACAACTAACATATCCCACACTCTAAGGTCTGTTCCTTTGCTCTTTATGTCCCTGTTTATGCTACTAACACACTGTTTGTATTACTCTAGCTTTATGGCAGAAAACCAGAAGTGTAAGTTCTATACCTTTGTTTTTCAAAATTGCTTTTTCTATTTTAGGTCCTTTGCATTTCCAGGGTATGAATCAGCTGGAATCTATGTGGGTCAGCCAAGGATTTGGTGAAAATGTATGTGCAGATTCGGGAGCTCACTCTCTTCGTGATTCCTCTGTGTTGGGGGCTCCCCTTAAATTTCCAGCTGCTACGTCAGTCCAGGGCTTTGACCCTGCCACTCTGGCCGGTGGGATTTAGCCTCGTACTGTCATGTGAGCAGCACACTTGCAAGGTCTGTCTCTCAAGAATAGATTCCTCTCTGGTTTGTGACTGTTTTTTCACCTCCAGATTCCCACCCGGCAAAGTTTAGGGTCAATCGGGAGATTTCGGCAGATACTATACTCATATTTTGGGTCTTTTTCTATCTGTGGTTCTCCAACTTCTAGGGTTCTCCTCTAAATTTCAATCTTCCCTGCCAGTGAAGAACTCTGTACTTGCAACCTCCAAGTTCAAAAGATGTGATTCTCTGTTGCCGTAGCTGTAGTGACTAGAGATGATCAACCTTTGCCCAAAAAGCCAAAAGTCACCGTTGTTAGCTGTTTCAGTTGAATTTTCAAGGGTAAACTTGTCTTCACTTTGTTTTTCATCAATTTTCAGTGTCTGAAAAGTGTTAAAGCACACATACATACATATATATTTAGATTATACACGTTTTGTTTTTATTTTATAATAAGATATCTGTCATGTAGGTGGGTGGTGGTGGTCCTCCTAACTACTTCATTTGAACATGACCTGAAAATATCTCAAGACGTGTTTTTAATTTTATGGGTCCAGTCACCATTATTGGTAGTGCTTTAATTTGTATATCCTTATAATTCAGATTCAATGTAAATATTGGAACAATAAGTGGTAATCAAAATACTCCATTTCTGTTTTAAAATTAAAGCCAAAAATCTCAGTTTCCTCTTTACAACTAAAGAAGCATCAAAATAAGAATAGGATGCAACCTGGGAAGTTAAAGCCAGGGTGGATGTTAAGTCTGGCCCCGTAGAGGGTACTGGAGAGACACTGAAGGAGGAAGGGACTGTCTCTTCTTCTTGTGTGGTTCCTTCATTAAGCTTCTGAAGCAGATGGTCTCACTAACACCAAACTCCTGAATCCCATATTGTCTGAGTCTTGTTGCTGCAGTGAAGTTTCTTCAGTACTTGGCTTCTGAGCTGGAACCACCATACCCACTGGCTCCCAGCTTCTACTATTTCTCGGGTGGCTTTAAAGACAGTGCCACTAGAGAAACAATTCTCCTGTAAATCTTCTCCCTCAGCCATTCAGTTTTCTTGCAAGTGATTTCAGAAGTATAGTAAATTCCTAAAGTATAGTAAACTCCCTCCAGCATTACTGAGGGCAGATTACTGGATATTTGGGTCAGCACAACTATTCAGCAACTTCTTCATCCATGGAACCAGAGCCACACTTTTTCCAATGATGTCTGGAGCTCAGCCCTAGGACAAAGACAGTCATTCTTGGGTGACCAGTATGATAATCCATGGGTATAATGGTCAGTATTCAAAACATGACCATCAATCAATAATTCCATGCATCGTGAGTCTCTGAAGCCAGTTGTAGGACTAATTAGTAGGTGGGATAAACTATAGTATGGTTTCTGCAGGCAAAAGTAGAAGATGGTTTGAATTTACTGTAGCAAATTAATCGTTGAGCTTAATTTGAACAGTAGCAGTAGGACTTCATGTACACACATTCAAACACTCACTATGTGGTTGGCTTAGATTTTAAGTCTCACAGAAATTAAGTGCCAAGTGTTGGTCAAATTAAGATGATATTTTGATGTAGTTCCTTCCTAGAAAGAAAGCAAGAAAGCAAGAAAGGAAGGAAGGAAGGAAGGAAGGAAGGAAGGAAGGAAGGAAGGAAGGAAGGAAGGAAGGAAGGAAGGAAGGAAGGAAGGAAGGAAGGAAGGAAGGAAGGAGGAAGGAAGGAAGGAAGGAAGGAAGGAAGGAAGGAAGGAAGGAAGGAAGGAAGGAAGGAAGGAAGGAAGGAAGGAAGGAAGGAAGGAGAAAGAAAGAAGAAAGAAAAATAAAGAAAAAAGGAAATCCTGCATACTACACTGATGCTTAATGTGCCTTTCACAGAGTTTATTCTTGATTACTGCCATCTGTTTTATTCTGGCCTCCACAAAACATCACTTTTATCTTGTCTTTCATCTATTCCACACAAAAGTAATGATCATATATAATATTGATATGTGTATTGTGAATGGACACATGAAGCTGAATATTAAACTATATAATCAGCAAACAGGTAAAAAATGACAATTTTTACCTTTATTTAATAGTCTACCAGCAGAAAATTACATTTAACATTAGTATAACAGTTTATTCTTGGGAAATAAGATGACTACTAATTTATAAGAATAAGAAAGAATTCATTGTCATAATTGGGCATTTGAGAAATGATGGCTATTTCTATTAGTTTATAAATGGGCTTTGCATTTAGAGTACAGCTGTAATTTAAAATAACTAAAACATTACATGCTGGTTATTTTCAGAATGGAGAATACACTATGAGTAAAGAAATTTCTTCCAGGAGAAAAATTTAGATTTCTTTTACAGTGACATAAATTAAAAATTAGAAGAAAAATAATACCTGTGATTTGTAATCACAAATGATTGTATTCTTGATTCTTTTCAAAAAACAGATTCCTTATTTGATATTTGAAGTTATTTAATTAAAAAATCCTCTTTCTAAAATTGCTAGAGCAATTATTTTAATAAACCATGCAATTTGATATATTTTTTATAATCTGATAAAAGCAGAACAGATGAAATACTTTTATTTAAGCATTTCATTGTAAAAAATTCTAAGAAAAGGGGAAGGGATAAAAGAGGAAGAAAGAACACAAAAGAGTCAAGATTTTTCTCATATGCCATTAAAAAATTTCTTTAAAAAAACAATTACTGAAATAATATGATTTTGTTTTGTTTTGGTTCTAACTCAACAAAAGATAAGCTATTATACCACAGTCTTCTAAAGGAACATAGAAACAAAGAGATAGAAATAAGCAAGATCCTCAAAAATGGTTTGGAGTTTTACTTATTTTATTTAGTTAAACAAGAAGATAAAAACAATTTTATTAAGCTTTATTTGGAGTATGAGAATGCCGCAGATGTCAATAATACTCTACATATTTAATTTTGGACAGGATGGTGGGTTGGAGCCAATTCCATAAAAAGTTAACTGTTAACCCTGAAATATCATTTTACAAAATTAAGTCTCAGTTCCACAGCAATAAAATAGGGTATGATGGTGGGAAATCATTTCTAAATTTCTGAATAGCTCTGAAAAGATAAAGCAAGAAAAAATATGGCCTTCATTATATTCTGCTGCATCATGAAATCTGCCCCTTGTTCCCAGGAGCCAATTTTCCTATTTTAAAAGACTGAAATCTAGACAAGTATGCATTAATTGACTGATTTTTGTGCCTAACACTGTCAAGAGCCATGAAAGAATCAAAAATAGAGTGAGCAATAATTTCTGCTTTCAAGGTTTTGATGTAACTCTTAGCAAAGTATGAAAATCCAAATAAAAATGCCAGGTAATAGAGCTTACAGTAAATAACCAAGTTTCAAAGCTATAGTCAAATATAAATGTAAAACTTAGTAAGGGCAAACACAGGTGTGGTGAGATCATTTTTTTAAAGATTATATTTATTTACTTTTAGAGAGAGAGGAAGGGAGGGAGAAAGAGTAGGAGAGAAGCATCAATGTGTGGTTGCCTCTCACATGCTCCCTACTAGGGTCCTGACCCACAGTGCAGGCATGTGCCCCGACTGGGAATTGAACCACCTACCCTTTGGTTCACAGGCCAGTACTCAATCCACTAAGCCACACCAGCCAGAGCTGGTGAGATCATTTTTCAAAATATTAATTGGTATGTGTTCTTCCTGCTTCTTCCCCCTGTTCCCTAACCACGGATAGCTCACCTTTTAGTCTTTCTGACTTTGGCCTCAATGCCATTTTAACTAGCTGCTCTAGTTTGACCATATAAAATCTGTTGATGCCAGGTTGCTTTGAACATCATCCTGATATGCCATGGTAGCAAGTTCAGTGTCCAGTCAGGGCACATGCAAGAGGCAAACCAATGAAGGCATAAATAGGTTGAACAACAAATGTTTCTTTCTTTCTCTTTTAAAAAAAAGTCAATAAAAAGTAAAATTTTAAAGATCTGTTGAGCTCTCAGCATGCTTGAAAACTATACTATGCCCCCGCTAACTGGTACCACTGACTTGTATATAAGTAGTTCAGAATAAAGAAATAAGTCATACCTGTATTTTTCTAATTTATCAATACAGCCTACATATTGGGCTAATGAAATTACTTTTCTGGGAAACATTTATTTGTTTGTTTGTTTGATTGTTTTTATTTGTTGTTTTGGGGTTTTTAAAAACATTTTTTAAATTTAATTACTGTTCAAGTACAGTTTTCTGTCTTTTAATCCCATCCCAGCCCACCCCTCCCCCGTGCTCCCCACCTCCCTCCCTTTTTCACCCCCTTAGTTGTTGTCCATGTGTCCTTTATACTTGTTCCTGTAAATCCTTCCCCTTTTCCCCTGAAATTCTCTCCCCTCTTCCCTCTGGTCCCTGTCAGCCTGTTCTGTATTTCAGTGTCTTTGGTTATATTTTGCTTGCTTGTTTGTTTTGTTGTTTAGCTTCCTGTTAAAGGTGAGATCATATGGTATTTGTCTTTCACCACCTGGCTTATTTCACTCAGCATAATGTGAAAGCAGCAGTATGTGAATTATAATCCATCCTCATTTTGTTTTGTCTGACCCACATAGTTACTCTGAGTTTAAAAATATATCAGTAAAAGCTGATGATTAGCAGGAACGAACTTCTCAGTTATTCATGTTTCTCTTCAAACTCATTGAAAACCCTGATATTCTCCCAAGGAGAATTTGTAATTTATTCTGTTCTGATTTTGCCATCATTGCTAAAGATGCTACTGTGTTTTAGGACTTGCTGAAAAGTAGCATAGGTTTTTAAAATAACTGTATTCTCAAAACAGAATTTATTCTCATATTCCTGAACTAATTTATGTTCATACTGCTGATACAGGAAGCAACAGTAATAATCACATAGTATGGCCCCAACTTTTTAAATTGAGTTTAAAAGAATAATTTTAAATAAACAAATAAAAATTAATAAAATGCCAAAATATCTTAATAATGTAGGAATGAAATAAGCATAATAATGCATTGCATTCTGTGGGGAAAAAACTTTCATAAACATGAGAAAAACACAGAGCCTGACAGTAAGAAAAAGGAAGTCTAACAGATACGAGGTGGCATAGTTTACCTGGCACCCTTCAGACTGAGAGACACTAAATGGATGTGTGGAGGGACCCATGTGTAGCTATTAGAGGCAAAACTCTACTTGCAGTAGGAAAGCATAACAGAGTGTCACCTTGGTCTAAATGAAAAATCCCTCATATTGCTTCACTTTATTTTCATTCTGTAATTACTAAGCAACCTTTCAGTTATAATTTAATGATAATGAAAGTTATGACCTAACTAGGGAGTTTGAACATTGCCATTATTGGAAAATAGTATTCTTCATAGTCAATTAACATATTGACCTTCTTGTTTATTCATCAGGGTCTTGTGAGTTTAGTTAATGTGGGTTGGCATCCTTTACTTCATTCAACATGGAGAGCTCTAACAAAGACCAGATGCTGAACTATGAATAAATTATAACAAAATATTGGCATGCAATGAGACCACTTAGTAGTCAGCCACCCAACTAACCTTTCTTGACAAACCATACTCACTATCATTGACTTATGAATTGCTCTATTAAAGTTCAGCATACATATAAAATATTGACAAATCATGAACATACAAAGTTTGATAAAATTTCACACATTGCATATACCCATGTAACCTGAAGTAAGGAAGAGAAAACTATGATCACTTCAAAGCCCACCACCCACCCCAAATACCATTTCTGGTTAAACTCTTAAAGGGTATCTAGAATTTTAACTTAAACACCATTGCTTAATTTTGTTTGTTTTCTAACTTTATAAAAATAAAATTATATAGCATATGCTCATTTGCATTTAGATTATTTGCAGTTGAAAATTATATTAATCTAATCATCTATATTGCTCTATGTAGGTTTAATTTTGTGTTCAAATTATATGTAGAGAGAGATAGTGAGAGCAATGTATAAATATACTACAGTTTATCCATTCTTCCATTGATAAACATTTGTGGTTTGAGTGCTCTTCAATTTTTGAATATCATAAATAATGTTGCCATGAATATTCTTGTAATGTCTTTCTTTGAACATATGCATGCATTTCTGTTAGTGTAATTTTTGGGTCATCAACTATACACACAGTCAAATACTTTTCCAAAGTGTGTACCGATTTACACTCTCAGCAGGAATGTATCATAGTTTCAATTACTCCACATCCTTGCCAACATAATTATGCTCCTTTAACTCATGACAAACAAAAAATACATATTTTAAATTATATTATCATATATATACATAAAATATATACAAATGTTTATATACAGGTTTTTATATATATACATTTATGTTTGTCTAGCACACTGATTTCTTATATTTTTATTAAAAGATTTTATGTACTGAACATTTTATGGCAATACTTTTTAAATTGTTTTTCTTGACAGTGTTGCAGAACTGACCCAAGGGGTGGTGGTGTATGATATACTGTTACTGAAAGGACCCCCCACTAGGTTTGCTATGCCCACTACCAGAGGAAAGACTGCTCTCAATGCGAGATTTGTGTAAAGAAAAGGAAATATTTATCTAAAGCTATACAGACTTAGAGTAGTGACTTACTGTCTTCATTAAAATATTAAAGTCCTTCAGAATCCCCACAGACACACAGAGGCCTTCCTCCTTTCTCTGCCCTAGTCTGGGGCACCATATTTCAGGAGAAGAAGTCTGTGATTCAGGCTCCCAGCACCATCAGCTGTGTTGCTGCCACGATCTCCAGTTAATCCAAAACCATGTGGCACCTTCTCTTGGCCCACCAGCAAGAGTCCTTTTACCCCTTTTCTTCCATGCAAAGTCTCTCCTGCTTCCTAAGCCACGTGGCAGAAGGGAGTGCTCCAAAACCACGTGGTCCTCACTTGCCAGAGCTGTAGGGGTCCCCACTCTGCCAAAGCCATGTAGTTCTCTCCTTGCATGGCTGCTGTGTCTGGGTTTAAATCTCCAGGCAAATCTTCCTCTGCAGCCCCATTTCCGACTCCTCCTACAATCAGTTACACCTGCCAGCACTCCTGTATTCTTCCAGGTTTACTGGGCTGCCATCATAAGTCTGGGCAGGAGTGGCCCAAAGGCATGAAGCCAGTCTTCTCCAAGCTCTCAGACAGGTGCTGTAAGCAGGGGGAGCTGCTCCCCAGTTACATCTTGGGTGGAAGTCCCTTCCATCCCCCTGGCTCAAAGCATGGCCACAGCTATTTAACATATCCATGAAGCCAGCTAAAGGTGATGGATATGTTAAATGACCATGCCAGAGGTTAGCTGCAAGCTGTGGCTGTACAAAACAGCTCTGCATGGTCCTGCTCCATGTGTCCCTTCCACCACCTCAGACCTGTGGGGGGAAGTGGCTGGAGACAGCCTATGTATTTTTCTAATATTTCCTGGACACCTTGAGTTCTCGATCCCATTCTAAATCCCTATTTACTCCCGCCCACCCCTTGGCTACACCCTGTTACAACAATGCAATGTGTAAAACAAACTCACAGATAAGTGAAAGTTACAAGAATAATTTTCTAGTAGTTTCAGCTATAATGTAAAATGAAACATCTAGGAACTTCATTATTTTCTTTAAAATAGGAGAAAAAATTTACTAGGCTATAAAAGATGAAATCAACTATTTAAATATGCTTTCCAAATAGTTTTGTAGAAAATTATAGTCTCTAGTGAAAATTCATTTACAGTTAAAAGTGATTAATTTTAGAACATAACTGTTGAAAAATAAGGATCTCCTGAATTTGAAAACAAATGCTGGAGACAATTACATTCAATCCAGGAAGGGCAAAATACTGCTCTTTATGCCATCTGAATAAGGCTAAAGAATGTGTTTTTAAATTAAACTCCATTCTTATAACAGTGTTCCTGTAAATCTTAAAACAAAAGCATAAACAGTTCCTGGAAATAATCAAACAATTGTAACTCTATTGTCTACAACTATTTAAACATTTGAGGTTTTTTTTTAAAGATTTTATTCATTTATTTTTAGAGGGGAAGGGAAGGAGAGAGGGAGAGAAATATCAATGTATGGTTGCTTCTCATGTGTCCCCCACTGGGAACTGGCCTGCAACCCAGGCATGTGCCCTGACTGGGAGTCTAACTGTGATTGTCTGGTTCACAGGCCCAGGCTCAATCCACTGAGCTATACCAGCCAGGACTGAACATTTGAGGTTTTTATTGAAAAATCCAGCCCATTATTAAATAAATATTCTTTGAGTATGTACAAGATGGGGAAAAAGTAAGTTCACAGTTGTTTGTATGGAAAATATACAGTAATAAATAATAATACAAGAATAAACTCTGTGTTGCATGTATTCACAACTGTAAACCTATTTTTGATCCACCTGGTACTGTGAAAGACCACTAAGCTCCAGATCAAGGCAAGATCTGAAATAATTCCTCTGTTTCTCAAGAAATAGGATATCCAGTAAACTATGAAAAAATAGTGCAGTAACATTAATTGGATAAGTGGATATTTCTCTCTCACCCTGCTGTTTCTCTCTCTTTCTCTCTCTCTAAAGTCAATGATTAAAACATATCCTCAGGTGAGGATTAAAAATAAATCCCCCTGGCTTTTACACTGTAAAGAGTCCATGAAGAGGCTAAAGTGGAAGCAAAGCTATAACTGAGTCCACTCCTATGATACAAAGAAGAGATGATGGTGTTTGACCACCAGCAGTGAATGTAATAAATGCAGTCACATTCTGGACTTACTATAATAAGAGAGCAAAGAAAATTTTCCGGAAGATTGGATATGAGGTATATATTTCAAAAAATGAAAATTCAACTGAGTAAATTAAAGGTCAAATTGTCTTTCTTCAAGGATTAATGAATTTGACAGCACCCCATCTAGCAAACAGGAAGGGGTTTCATAGATCTGTAGAAAGAAATGGTCTATTAGCAAAGGATGTATTGTTTCCAACAAGGTTGTCCTAAGGGGAACCGAAGGGGCCTCTTGACTGAATTACCAGGACTGACCAGGTAATTTCATGTTGACTGTTAAAGATCATATTCCTGGGAAGCTGAACCTGCATTTAAGTTTCAAGTGACTCCATTTTGGGGCCCATTGCCTTTCTGTGTTCTTTGCCATAGAGTCAGGTTGCTTCCTGAATTAATGCCCAATATCACAACCCCTCCTTTGGTCAAATAAACATTTTTTATTTTATATCACAGCCTATTTTTTGTCAACAGTTGTACATATAAAATCTGAGCTGAAGATATGCATTTAAAAGTCAGTAGTATATAGTTAATATATTTTTAAATTTTTTAAAATATATTTTATTGATTATGCCATTACAGTTGTTCTTCCCCCCTTCATGCCCCTCCACCCTGCACACCCCTCCCCCACCATTCCCCCCCCTTTAGTTTATGACCACGTGTCTCAAGTTCTTTAGATTCTATATTTCCCCTACTATTCTTACCCTCCCCCCTATTTTCTACCTGTTGTCTATGCTACTTATTTTCTATATCTTCTCCTCCCTCTCCTTCTCCCACTCCCCTGTTGCTAACCCTTCATATGATCTTCATTTCTATGGTTCAAGAGGGGAGGGAATTTAAGGGGAAAAGAGGGGAGGGATTTGGAGGAACGAGTATAAAGGACACAGGGACAATAACTAAGGGGGGTGGAAACAGGAGGGAGGTGAGGAGCACGTGACGGGGTGGGCTGGGATGGGAGAAATAGACAGAAAACTGTACTTGAAAAATAATTAAATTAAAAAAAAGAATATAGGAGGCTTGTGGGAAGATGAACAACCAAGGAAAGTAACACTGAAGAGGAGCCCCTAGGAAATGCAGAAGGAAAACAGAAAGTATAGTGAACCAGAGGTATGGTATAGAGAAGGGCCCCAGAGAGGAATGATCGTCAGTTTCAAATCCTCCTAATAAATCAAGACAGTGAACAATGATTTATAGATTTAATAAGCATTTCCCTCAGAATTTTCACTGAGTTCAAAGCATGATTAGAGCAAAGCTTAAGAGAGATTGGGAGGACAAAATAAATTGAGGATAGTAAATAATGCCAACTGCTCAGAAATTCTGCTGTAAAAAGAAGCTGGGAAATGGAGTAGTAATTGGAAGGAAAAATAGGATCAAAATAATTGTTCTTAAGATGGGAAAAATAAAACAGCATGTCCATGCAGAATAGAGAGGGGAGAATAGCTGGAACCAATTTCCTGGGTAGGCAAAGGGAATGGAACGTAATATATGCACAAGTGGAGATGATGCAGGTGTTCTGGCGGTTCAAGAACCCAACGTCCATGACCCACTACGCATTCTTGGTTTCATGGAGAAGAGAATTCAAATGCAAGCCAGCATAGCGATGAGACTAAAAGTGAGTATTAGTGAAACACTGAGACAGAGAGTAGGCTACTCCACAGAGCAGCCTCGCTTTTGCAGAATTTGTTTTCTTTAATGAGGTTCATTTAATTGGGGATAAATTAATAAGCAGAGGAATATTCAGAATCTTTCTGGGAAAGAGGTCAAGATTTCTCTAAAGAGCTCCTTTGGCCATTTTGTGTCTTTATACATGCTTTCTGTTTCAGATCATGGCAGCGTTGAATGTGCTTGTTAGCACACTAATGAATTACAATGAATGTATAATGACACATGTACAGAAAGGCAGAATTATTCTCATGCTGAATGGAGCTGGTCTGTCAGTTTTCAACCACAAATCCAGCAGGGAGTGGTCTTACATCCTTGTTGACAGTTTCTGTAGCTTTTATTGAGGGCAGCTGTGTTGCCAGATAGAGATTGACATTCACTGAGATCATGGATGCCTCATCCAAAGTAACACATCTTAAACCCTAGTAAGGATAGAGAGAAATTGTTAAGATTTGGAAAAAGAGACGAAAGTATCATAGAGTCAGCTAACAAAAGGAGGAGGTGCATACAAAGAGTCAATGAATTAGGAAAACACAGTAGCCTTGTTGGTCAGAAAAAGAACTCCCCTTTTCTTTAGTGACACTTCAAGTCAACACAGCACTTGGTGTATGTTTTCCCCTAGTCATACCCAGTGACAAAGATGCAAAGATGTGACAAAGACGACATACCCAGTGACAAAGATGCAAACACGAGGTAGGTAAATATGTGACTTTAACCGTGGTTGGTGGCTCAGACTCATTTTTTCCTTTTTTTTTTATTGTTGTTCAATTACAGTTGTCCCCATTATTTTTTTATTTCAGTTTTATATTCATCTACTCAGTACACGTTTTCGCAGTGCCAACAAAATAAAAAAACATATTTTAAGGTAAAGGACACTATACCTTTTACAAGTTGGTTGTGTGTGTGTCTGTGTGTGTTTTGCAAGAGTTCCTTTCAGGATCCTTTTTCATATTTTGAGGCCATACATTGTATCCATGTTCAGATCTCACCTTTTGTTCTCAACATTTTAAATATTTTTAATTATATTAGTCTCATCATATTTCAGTTTCTCAACTTAGTCTTATTTGTTTCTAAGCTAAAAAAATAAACTAAAGGAAATAAATATTCTTTCTTTTTTATTGTTTTAATATAATCTAAAAACATGTTGACCTATGAAATTAATAAAATGTTATTTCCAGGACAATAAAATTAGTAACCACAATGGGAACATAGTTATCTTCAAATATGCATAAAAACTACCAGATTGTTATTAATCCAATAGCAATGGGTCAGTAGAGAGCAGGAGCTGCTTATCTTCCCATTAGGGAATATGAAGGGGAAAATGTACTCAAATACACCAGGACTCCAGATGCCATTGGGTGGTACCACCTCCACTCCTTTGACAACAGTTGTGATCAGGAACATCAAAGCTCTTCCTCTCTGAGTCAGAATGTTTTAAGAACCAAGGCATCCTTGACTCTTAAGATTACTTTTCAGTTTTCTTTTGAAATGCAAGTGATAAAAATATGGAAACCAAGTTTCTTTGTAACGCTAGGCTTTACTTAGGTATGTGAAATCTACTTTAAAATTCTAAATTTATAAGGTCTATAAGTTATACTTAATGCATGAATAAATAAGATTACATGATAAAGGCTTGAATCCAAATTGAAGCAAGAAGGTATAATTATGAAAAGAAATACTATATTCACATTTTCTTGGTAAGGTTTTTTTTGCCTTTGTATTATTTTTAAAAAACGATTTTATTTATTTATTTTTGCAAAGATGAGGGACGGGAGGGAGAAAGAGAGGGAGAGAAACACCACTGTGTGGTTGCCTCTATCATGCCCCCTACTGGGGGCCTGGCCTGCAACTCAGGCATGTGCTCTGACTAGGAATCAAAGCAGCGACCCTTTGGCTTCTTAGTCCAGGGCCCAATCCATTGAGCCACCCCAGCCAGGGCTGTCTTTGTCTTCTTAAGTTATAAAACATAATTAATCCCCAAGGCTCCTCAGGGATGACAGAGAGAAGTTATCTCACTTGGTAGAATCAGCATGTGCGATGAAAATCAGTTTCCTAATTCTGTAGAATCACTCAAACTCAGAACTGGAGTAGGCCACTTCCTCTTTAACGTTATGTAATTGTTCTGTTCACTGTTGCCTTGATTGCCTTTTTACAAACATTTAGCTTTGTTAATGTCTCTCCTAAACTCATTGCACTTAACAACTAGTCAAAATTATCCAGAAATAACCTGTCAAATGTACTGAGTGGAATCAAATGGTCTTTAGTCTTAATACTGTGCCTCAATCTAAATAATATCTTGTTTTTCTTTGACAACCACAACACAATGTGGATTCATACTGAGTAAGTGTTGCCATTTCATGTGATCCCTCCACTCTTGTATTTGAGCATTTGATTATGTGAAGTTGATATAAGCCTTTATATTTACCTTAAATGCATTTCCTTATGTTAAGTCACTGTTCTCTAACCTGTAAATATGTTTGTAAATTTTAATTCATTATTCATCAACTTTTCTTAGTTTGGTTTCATCTACATATATAATTTAAAAAATTATTTGTTACCCTTTTGTTTATTTTCCTCTAAGTGTTAGGAACTGAACCAGTCAGATAATAATGCTACCTGTGACCTTATGAGGCTTACTATTGAGCAGACTTTTAGTTCTTCATCCAAGTAGTTAATATAAAAATTCCCAAATAAGGCAAATTCATGAGGCTTATGCACCAGCTTTTCTAATTGGTAATCTCTGTCTTCTATTGTTAAGAATGTATCCATCACTGTTGCTCCAATTGCCTGATGTGCTCAGAAGTCAGTTCACAGTCTGACTTTTCCCACAGAGCAGTCAGCCCACACTGCTGAGCTTCCTGTGATATATGTTCCCTCCCACAGGATGCTGAGTTTCTTGAGTACAAGCACTGTGTCTTTTCCATCCCAGCATTTCCTATAGCAGGCACTATGCATAGCTCTTGTTTACTGCTAAGTAAATTCTTTTTGAGCTATTGAACTGAACAAAAATGGGGCAAGCAGAGACCTGTAATCCCGTATGCATTCACTCAACAGTAAATTATGAGCAATCATTCTGTTTTCTCCCAAAGCAGCACTGTTTGAATAGAACATATACTAACAAGTTCATCAAATGTTGCTGCATTTTAGTATTATATATTTTTTTCTTCATCATATCCACAATTTTTTTATGAGAAATATTGATTTGTTTCAAAATCCAGTTCTTTGCAAATCTCTTGTTCACCCTAGCCTGTAGGCTCTTGTACATTAACTTCTCTCTTACTCTTTTTCCTAACCTGGCTAACTCTTACTCCTATGTCTCCGTCAGTGAGAAGTCTTGACGCTTGTTAGACTGCACTGAGAGCTTCACTGGACACTTAAGTAAGAAATCTGATGTCTTGTCAAAACACACTGTTCTATAAACACCTATTCCATTGACTTCAGTCCTTTAGTTTCCACTCTGTTTGGCAACATCTAGGTTTATCCTCCTTGGTTTTATGTCTCCAGGGCCTGATGTCAGATGATATTTATCATACAGAATATCTTCCCTGAAAATAATTCTAGTGAATTATTATTCCACACTGAGTAATAATAAAACATCATAGATATGTTTTCTGAATAGCTTGTTTCTCTAATTTAGACAAAAAAATCCTCAATGTTAAACTTGATATAAATATTTTAGCTCATTAAAAGCTACAGATGTTGGTTTTTTACAGGTAAATTTATAGATATCATAATTCTATAATCTGACTCCTACCCATTTGTTTCAACATTGTATTTCAATATTTTCCTACATTAACCTATTGTGTAGGAAACAATGTCTTTCTCTAATACTGTGTTAGTCATTGTATCATGCTCATTTTTCCTCAAGTTCTTAAATAATGCATATAGTCATTTTTTTCTAGTCATTGTTTAACTCTGTAGAATTGTTTGTCATTGATTATGCCACATTTATTAATTTGATTGCAAGCTCTTGAAAGCAGAGTCCACATTTGTTTATTTTCATATGCTACAGCTAGGACTTAGTCAACTGCTTATAGTTAACTAAACTACCTAATTAAAGTTGAAAAATCTCTGTAAATTATATATACATTTTTACTAAATAAGTAAAATGACAGACTAACACCACCCCCTAAAATTGATAAAAAACCTTTAATTTTTCTGCAATTTCTGTTAGCATTTCATATTATTCACTAAGATGATTGGTGTTAACACAAAGAAAATTAAAATCTGATAGCAGTTGTATCTCTAGAACATGAGTATATCTCTTAATTTTAGGTTGCTTCTAACTCCCACATCATGAAATATATTAACATTTATGTTTTGGATAGTAGAAATAAGTAGGTATTCAAGATTATTAGATAAAGTTAAAAATATGCTGTTAATTATTTAAATTCATGCTTTTATAATACAGTTTAACAACATAGTAGATATGAACATAAATCTAGGGATACTGAAAACCAGACACAGTGTGGCATACTTGGTGATACCCCAGAAGTCTGAAAATGGAATTTTGTTACCTTAGCAGCAAAGAACATTTTGTATCAACTTGCTTTATCCAGAAGAATAAACTGACATCTTGTTCACCTGTTTTCTACTTTCAGAGGTGTTATTAAGCTTTAACTATGGAAATAAAAATGACCTTCATGTCTCTATTTCACTCATGCCCAGCACTGAGTCTTGTTTACTGGCCAAAATTATCTAGAAGTGTGTTATAACGTAACTGCAGTGCATTTGATGCAATCTGAAGATGACAATCTGATAGTGCACCCGAAATGGACAGTGTTGAAAAGGGATCGTTGTGAACATAACTCATTGCAAACTTCTGACTGACACCTCATGGAAATGTCGTTTGGTCATGGTGTTTACTGGAGATAGGCCACCATGTAAAATAATAACTCACACATAAAAAGCAAAAGCCCTGTTCACTGAAACAAGGTGAGAATTGGCAAAAATAAAGGCTATATTTCTAAGTTCTTTATCAACATATTATTAGTAATAATATTAGTAAACATAGTAGTTATTATTTATTAAATGTAATATATATGTACCAGACATTATTTTATTTAATATAGTCAACAAGCCTATGAAGAAAGAGTTGCTATTAGTATCCTAACAGGAGTACACAAAGCCAGGACCTTTCTTAAGATCTCACAATCTTAACAGCCATGTGTTGGAATAAAGACACCAATCATGCCTGTTCTACTTCAAAACCCATAGTTTTAAGTAGTGTGATTTGCACCCTGACTGGTGTGGCACAGTGGATTGGGCATCATTCTGTGAACCAAAAGGTTGCCAGATGAATTTCCTGCCAGGACACAGTCGAGGGTTGCAGGCTAGGTCCCTGGTTGAGGGCATGTGAGAAATAAATAAATAAAATCTTTTTTTTTTAATGTGATTTACAACCTGATTACTCAGACTTTTCATCTTCTTCACTTCCAAAAGCAGTTCTCTCTTGATGATAGTGACATAATCTTCACCAGTGCATTTTGGGAACCATAAGAGAAAGCCCATATGAGGGGAGATGTGGGAAGAGGCTATAGTAGCTGCTTCCCCCATTTGTCTACCTTTGCAGGTGGGATTAAATTAATGATTTTGAAATGGAGAGATTATGCTGAATTATTTGGGTGGGCCCAAGTTAATTACAAAGGTCCTAATAAATGAAAAAGGAAGTCAGGAGGATCAGATTTAAAATAGATTTAAAGAGATTATGCTACTGGCTTTGAAGATGGAGGAAGGAGCAATGACTGAAAAAATTCAGGCAGCATCTAAAGCTGGAAAAGGCCAGGAAACAAATCTTCCCTAGAACTTTCGGTGGCAGCATCCATACAAAACTAACAGAATGGCTGTTAAGCCTGCACGGCAGTTTTTTTTAGAAGAAATAATAAAAAACATAATGATAAATTGCAGAAAAGTGGGTATTTTGATGAACTAAAATGTTTATTGTAAAGTTAAAAAATACATAATTAGAAATTCCTCATATGCCCCTGAAAATGTCTAAAACTTAGAGAAAGCAATGAAGATTCATCCTGAAATATTCAATTCCACTCCTCTACTTCCAGATAAATCAGTGCCTGTAAAAGCTTGACTACTTCCACATTTTATTTTTTAGTGCCCACACCATCAATATTTCTTGTCAGCCAACCATGTGCAGAGCAGAGTGTTAGTGGTTGGATCTCATTAAAATATTTGATGGTGCAACCGACCATTGAGTCTAGGGGATGGATTAGTAAGATAATTGAGCTCTAATAACAACTAATTTTTATTGAGTTGGCTCTTTGTTCCAATAACTCTTTCAAGATTTATAAAAATTGAGAAACGCAATCTTTATAGCAACTCAGTAAAGATACCTGAGATTTAGAATGGCTAAGTATTGTCAGCTTCATATGCTAATACTTGGTGGAGCCAGAACCTTAATCTAGAAGGTTTATTCCAATAGGTAAATCCTTGGAAGAGACACCCTTGTTGTCTGGAGACATTCTCCCATAAATCAGAACAGAAGAAGAGTTAGCCATGGAGAATTCACAACTAAAACTAATTTACAAAATCTAAAAAGAATAACAAGGAGATATGTATCACTGGTAAGAAATTTGAATAAACAAATGGACACCAATCTTTTGACAAGTTTTGTGATAAACAAGGAAAGTTAGAGTACTATTTCAAAAGAAGTCTCAGGATCAGATAAGATATTTTTAAATTCAGGTTGTCTTTGAATGTTTTTACGTAGATGGAAAGAACACAATGAGAGGGCACAACTGATGCAGGAAAAGAAAAGGAGATACAGGAATTTCAGAGGCAGTAAGAGGGACTCAGTCAAAAGCACAGGTGGTATGATTAGGACCAAAAAGGAAGTTCCATTTTTTTTTCTCAAAAACAGGAGACAAAAAGCAGAGAGGAAACACCCTCCCCCCCCCCCCAAAAAAAAATCCTATATGCAGCAAAGATGACTTATTTGGTAGGGAGAAAGAAGTAGAGAGTTGAAGGAGTTCTTTCCAGATAACCTCAATCTGTTCAGTACAATTGGAGTCCAGGTCGCATGCTGAGGGAGAAAAGACTTGAGCTTGATTGAATGGGACAGGTTTATCACAGCCAAGCACATAATGCAATAGGGGGTGAACAAGAAATAAATAAGATGATTGCTAAGTAGCAGAGGGGGCAGAAGAGTGCCGTTACTCAATCAAACAGCACAGTATGAGAGTCAAAAAGAGATGGCTGGAACGCAGGATAGAAACTATCAGAAGGGTCACAAGACAGAAACAAAGAAACCAGGAATTCTCGAAAAGGAAGCATTTCTGAAGTGTGTGACCATGAGTTTCACACACTGTGAACTTTATTTCAGGAGTTCCGCTCTGTGTTTTTCCTCCATCATGGCTTTTCTCATACCTCACTGTACTTGCTCCTTTATTATGTCTTCCTCCTCTCACCTGTAGCTTGATGAGGACACAAACAGTAATTCACTGCTCATCATTGCAAAGCCCAGCATACAGCACAGCATTTGACACATCATAACTGATCAGTCAGTAGCTATTATTTTGCTGAATGTTGACATTAACAAGGAAATAGAAAATATAGAGAGAATGGAAATGGATTGCAATAATAAAGGCGATCAGAGTCACACGAGACTTTCACGATGCCTGGAACAGAGCAATATTCAAAATCGACCTGCCAGAAATGCCATAACCAATAAACTTTCCAAATTTGTAAGCTGCACCCTGTCAGCTACAGGTCCAGAATTAGTTAGGCTAAGCATGGATACTTTTATAGAAGGATCATACCAATACCCAATATCAAAGGAGATAAAAATAGCCCCAGGGTCAAGGTTATTCTGTTATCTCAACTCCTTATTTGATTCTGCCCCTCCTCCTCAGGCTGGGAGGAGGTTTTGACCTGGTCTGTCTTATGACACTTGGGCTGTTCAAGTTTTTAGGGCCACCTTCCTTTCTGGCTTTTGACCTAATAGTGAGCCTGACTTGCCTAATTTGCTCCAGTTTGTACCTCATTCCTGCTTAGAGAAACCTCACCATGAACAATCACCTGAGTTGTAGACGATTATCCCATAGTTTCCAGGACTCTGTGCCCCAGCTCACTGCCAAATTCACTATGCCCGAAGCATTAGCTGTTAATCAATAAATAATCACAGGGAACATAAATTTGAACCCAATTCAACACTATGTAAGAAGAATTCAGGACATTGGAGTGTGGACAGCATCAGGAAGAATAAATCGGGTTAGGACTTAGAGCTGGGTGAGTGGTTCCAAGAGCAGGCAGCACAGAATCAGAGGGAACATTGGTCAAAAATAAGGAGCTGAAAGACAGAATTTCAAAGAAGAAAGCAGGGGAAAGCAAAGCTGAGAACGCTAGGAGGGGAATACATTATAAAGAAAAAAATGGTTTTATGTGTCAAAGAATTCCCTCATGAAGGGAATTAGTGCCCTCATAAGAAAAAACATGAACGAGATTCCCTTTCTCTCTCTCACTCTCTCTCTCCACCCCCCCCGGGAGATGCCTATTTGTAAACCAGGAAGAGAACTTTCACCAGACACCAAATCTGCCAGCATCTTGATCCTGAACACCTCCGACTCCTGAACTGTGAAAATTTCATCTCTGTCGTTCAAGCCACTTAGTCTATGTTTCTAAGTCCACTCCAAACTGATTAAGACAATTTTCTATCTTTGAAAATGTTGAAATAAAGTATGCAGGGTGAAGGTGTACTTGTGGGAAGAGATGATGAGAAATGAACTGATAAATCATTCATTTCTCTTCCAAATTAGACTATGTGATTCTTTTACTTTTGTTTTCACATTTGCTGTAAGAATGTGTTGGGCACATGTTATGTTCTTTAAAACTGGTGATCAGTTAGTTATCTATAGTTAACTATCTGATTTCTTGACAAAATCACAGATTTGTAGAAATGAAGAAACCTTTGAAATCACCTAATTTAATGCTCTAAATGTATACATGCAAATGTGAAAATTGAGAGAGGTTAAATGGCTCATTCAAGGCAGGCTAAAAATTAGATTAAATAGAAACAGATCCTAGAAGCTATGCTATCTTGTAGACTATATAGTATTTGTTTAAGAAAAAAATCTTTGGTTTGAACAAACAGGATTTAAGCCACGGTTCTGCTTATTAGCATTACTTAACTGTCAAATCATTTTTTGTCAACATTAACCTGGTTAATATTAATTGCCACTTCTGAAAATGTTGTGAGATGATACTTGTAGAACTCTTAGCAAAGCTTGGTTCATTGCTAGCTTTAAATAAATGCTAATTGTAATTAGCCCCTAATATTAACTTTCAGATTTCCAGGTTAATTCTTCTCATAAGAATACACGAAGTATATTGATAAGCTTAAATTTTTCTAGACTGTTTTCTAGTTGATAAATAAATGACTATACCTCTCTTACTGGCCTTCATAAAAATTTTTGTACCTATTTAATTACATTGAATGTCTTATTGCTTCACCCATTGCATCTCAGAGTGGATTTACCAATACAAGTAATTATATTTTAATTTATTGGAAAAACAAATTTAAATGGCTGTTTTGAATTTGGATTTGCTAAATCTGAAACTCTACACCACAGTCTACTGAAGTAGATCTTTCAAAACTCTACCATTGTTATATCTGCACAGACAATTCAGTCAAATGCAGATTCACACTTGCTGGGGTGAAAGTTTTCAGACTTGTCTCAAGAACATAATTCAATATGACATCACTTGAATAAGTTGAGACACGCCAACTCTTAGCTTTTAGTGAGTAAAATATACATAAGCTACAAAACTCAATATCAATGGTTTTCTTCTGAAAAAACTAGTATTAGTGACCAAGAAGGAAATTCTACCTAATAAAATATTTTCTCTTATAGCAATAAGAGCAAGTAAAAATGAAAAATAAGAGGTTTAATACTCCCTGCTGAAAATAGTAAACACATTTTCTTTTCCTTCTCTTAGAATATATACTTAAATGTTTTAATTGTAAGTTTTTTGTCTCTTTAAAATGTAGGTTAATTTTTTTAAAGTTTAACTTGGCTCTTAAAATGACTCTTGCCAGGTTTATAACAAGAATATCCTTGTAGCCCTGGCTGGTGTAGCTCAGTGGATTGAGCACAGGCCTGTGAAGCAAAGGGTCACCAGTTCAATTCCCAGTCAGGGCACATGCCTGGGTTGCAGTCCAGGTCCCCGGTAGGGGACACATGAGAGGCAACCACACATTGATGTTTCTCTCCCACTCTTTCTAAAAATTAAAAATATATATCCTTGTAAATGACCTGGAAACTATATCCTCAAAATGTAGTCAACAAGGAAGACAGCTACTATCTCCGAGGTTCAGTGGTAGGGAGGACCATAACTTCGTTCCATGTCTTGCTCAGAACTACCTCCTGTAATAAAGGTATGAGTTTATTTTTCCTTTGGATAAGGCAAGTAGCAAACACAGATGGTCACTTCAATTGTCCAGTGAATTTAGCATGAACTATGTGTGACAAATAGTGCTGCCAATTCCTCTTCAGGACTAGATATTGTTTATCTTGAAAACATGTATGAAATAGGTTTTATCTATTTGGTATATAAAAGAATGAGATGTTTTTCTCTCTTTGCAGTCTTTGAGCAGATTGCCTATGATGAGCATTATATTCTGGCTTAAAGCTTTCAATAATAAAATTATACTTTCTTCACTAATTTTGTGGAGAAGTTTTCTGAGTTGAGAGAGTATTTTTTATTAAATTCTGTTTTCCTAACATTATTTAAATCTAAGTTATGTAGAATATGTACTAGTGCCTCAGGTTTATTATATTTATTTTTAGTATACTAGTCAAAGAAAAGATGGCCTGTGAAATGAGTTTTTAAAGTAAATAAATCAAAAAGACTTTCTTCATAAGTTAATGCTTCCTGTGTTGCCCAGTACCCCATTCAACAGCAATAATATTCTGCCGCCTTACTTTCCATCTGTGCTTTGTAACACTATTCTTAACCTTGGGAAAAATTCTCAAGATAAAACAGTATCTTTTGTTCAACAATAAGCCTTCATTTCAATAAAGACAAAGCAGCATCATAAATGACTTTGAGATTAATATGTACATATCTAATGGTAACTAAAATTAGAAAACTTCTTGAACTAGAGTCATGAATTGAAGTAATTATCTGCAATGAAGGAAAATTAAAGCTCAGACTTACTTAAGTTTCTGAACATTTGAGATGAATATTTTTATTTACTAAAGTTCTCCATTTTAATTGTTCGCTTTACATTCAATTCTACTTAGCAAGTAAAACAGGCACCTTTCAACCTTGTTGAAAGGGTTTATAAATAATAACTATTGCTATTTTTCAAAGAGTGTTTTAGTAATACTATGCTTTACTTAGCAAAAAATCACAAAGTAATTTCAACATATTTCATCCAGAATTATGAAATTATTCTTCCAGACAATTTTTTGTTCCCATCATCAGCCAACAGCAAAATAATAACTTGAATGGAACTTTCTACCTTAAACCAGTAGATTCCTTGAAAAAGTGTTAGTATAGTCACAAGGATTGTAATGATACTGCACTTCAATTGGCCCATATGTCTTTCTATTTCTATCCTTGATAATGAAGGGGAAAAAAACAGGCTGTTTCATCACTTTCTCAGCCAGGGCAGTCAAACTTTTCTCCATTAGTCTACACGGTCAGTGGTCCTCCACGCGAAATTTGCCTAAAATGCAAAACAGCAATCAGCATAAATGGGCAGGATTGTGAGGCCAAAGATATAGCATAATTCATTCCCTAGCATAATATCATAATAGCTCACAAATTTGGTGTATAAATACTTTTTTTTTTGCAAGGGAAGGATATCAAACTATATGTGTGTGTGTGTGTGTGTGTGTGTGTGTGTAGACACATACATATATACATATATATCTTCTCCTAGAAATGAACGCTGTGTGATTTTGTTCATTAACCTTTCATTTTATAAAAGGGTGAAATCAATAAACTATTCAGCCAACTGAAAGGCAATTTCAAACAATTTCATGTTAGATTGAATTTTTATAGCTTTTTTCCCCTCACACAAATTCTAACAAAAAATAATATCTTCTCAAGCGCTAGACAAATATAAACTGTCAAATTCTGGCAGCCTTTCAAACACATGAAATAAAATCCCCTTTTTATAGGTGAATAATTGTCTTACTGAAAATATGGCTTTCTTCAAACCTTAAGGCAATTTTTAGGACAGTAGATTATTGACACGCTCTAAAGATAGAAGTGAGTGGGCTTCCTTTTTTACACATTCTACTGTGCTGACCTGGAATTATGACCATTTTAAGTCTTGTATGTCTGTGTTAGGTCACTGACATAGAAACAACAAAAGAAATTTTTATTTATTTATACAATCACTGGCTGTATCCACAGACATGCAAAGAACTAAATAAATAAAAAATGAAATAGTTCAATCAATTATTAGCTGCCTCTAAATAATTTCTATTCAGAAAACATTTTTATGAATAGGTCGAAGTTCTCCTTTATAAGATAGAATACTTCTGTGAGCCTTTTTAAAAAAATTACTTTATTGTTTTTCAGTTACAGCTGTCTGCATTTTCTCCCCACCACTCCCCCTACCCCAGCCAAACATCAGCAGGAAAATTTCAGACATTCTATGCAGCAACATCTTCACTGATATGTCCCTTAGAGCAAGGGACATAAAGGAAAGAATAAACAAATGGGACTTCATCAAATTAAAAAGCTTCTGCATGGTTAAAGAAAACAGCATTAAAATAAAAAGAGAACCAACTATATGGGAAAACATATTTGCCAATGACACCTGGGACAAGGGCTTGATCTCCAAAATATATAAAGAACTCATACAACGCCACTCCGAGAAGACAGAAAACCCAATTAAATAATAAGCAAAAGACTTGAACAGATGCTTCTCCAAGGAGGACATACAGGGGGTCCAGAGACGTATGAAAAGATGCTCAGCATCACTAGCCATCAGAGAGATGCAAATTAAAGCCACAATAAAATAGTCAGAATAGCCATCATAAATAAGTCAACAAACAAGTGTTGGAGAGGATGCAGAGAAAAGGGAACCTTAGTGTGAGCCTTTTTATAATAAAAATTATTATGCCCAGTGTCATTTTCAGTTGAGAAATCCAAATTATACATACTGAAGACTGCCTCTACCAGGAAGAGGTTATCTTAATGTAAATGATATTTTTGAAAGAGAATAATATATTCAATTGACAATTCAAATAAACTGTAAAAAGGTAAAAGTTTTAAACTGAGAAGCACTCAAAGACGACTACTTTAAAAAATTTGTTTCTATTATATGACTTTTCACTTCCTTTTCTTCTCTTAATAGAAGAGAAGAAATAACATTTAAATTAATTTTAACTCCTCTACTGGTTAACTTAGTAAAATTAAATGATGTGCTTAAAATTTTATTTTTCTATCTAGTGTAGGCAAGCATTTTTATCTGTACATGATGTAAATTAGTAATTTGATTCCTTCCTTTGAAATCTACTAGTGAAAAGATCTCAATTTTACAGATTGCAAACAAAAATAAAAGCTGTTTCTCTTTATGCATTTTATTCTTTTAGAGTAACATAATGAGTACATGCTGCTGTAATAAAATTGCTTGTAATCGCTGAATGAACCTAATCTTGACTCAAGCAATAAATACCTATAATATAATGCATGGAAAAAGTTAGTACTCTTATAACATAAAACAGTATAATTTATAGCTTATCAATAGTATATTGTTGTCCAGTAAAATAAAAAGGCTAATGGAGAGTTATCTTCACACATATCATCCAATAAGATGGAGGCTATGTTTATTAATACTGTTGAAATTTACTAACCATAGTTATGACATATAGTCTAAGAATGCAGTAACCTTCTCATCGTGTTAATTGTTCTCTTTTGAAAATTGATTATGCTGATTGATTGAACAATAATTGAAACAGAATGTCCTGGGGGAAAACACTTGGTTTCCCTGTTTGAAGTTTGGCCAATGGCTCTGGGCATTAATGGGGCCAATAATGGCCCCAACCCGCCCTGACTGTTTGTCCTCTCTCAGGGGCCTCACATTCTATGCACAGATTCATTAACAGCAGCCTGAAAAGATCTGGGCTTGAAGGTCACATTTGGGAGTTATTTTGCCAGGGCCTTTGGAACAGTAGTTTCTCAAAAAAAAAAAAAAAAGCTAGATATTTATGTAAGAATGACCTTTTTTCTTTTCTTTTTTTAAAAACAATAATATCCTTTTAGTAATTTCTAACTACTTTGTAATTGCATTATTTAACTTGGTGATAAAAGCAGTTATTAAAAAACCCTTTCTAAAACAAAAATCTACTAGACATTTAACACCCAGTTTCTATCAATTTTACCTTCGTTTTTTACAGAGTTGAGGTTAACAGATACATTTCTTTGTAAACAAAAACATGTTACATATTCTGAGTAAATATTAACTTTAAGCTTTACAACCAGTGAACAGAGGTTACATTAACATATTTATGCAAATATTGATCCCTTAAGGGTCAAAAAATGTGTTAGACTTGTATTATCAAGTTCAGGAAGCTATGCTATTTGAAAAACTGTTTCGCAGTGCAAAGTCAAGTCGATCTTATTTTCTGTAACTTATTACTTGATCATGCCATATTTTATTATACTTCTTACTTGGATCATGACTTAACTTCAATTTCCCCCTCTCCCTACATGTCTCAAATTATCTTTTTTTCTTACTGACAAAAACATAATGTGTTATTATCTAATTCTTGAAATTAGCGAATCCTTCGATACATATACATATAGATATGGCATATATATATATACACACACATATATAAACCCTTATATATATATAAATTATCAAATCTTACATATATAGATTAGTCACATAGTAAGGGCTTAATAAATGCCATATAATAGTATGTTTTTGTTATTACTATTGTGCTTCATTTTTTTCCTAAAATCTTATTAAAATTTAAGAACTATACTGAATTTTAAACATTCTCATCATTTCAGAAGCATCTGTACTTTAAAATGTACCTGATTTATTATAAAGAAATTATTTAACCTTACTGTGCTAAATTATCATTCCTGAGCCTGATTCTATGCAGTATATTTCCCACACAAACCTGAAAGTTTACTTTATTTGCCCTTCAGTTAGAGAAAAAGAACTATAAGTCCAAATGAATTTTTATGAAAATGATATCATAAACAGCCATAATTTAGAAAAACAGTTCTCAATTTATCTAATAAACACCTACTTGAATCAGTAATGGAGTTGAAATCTTATGTGTACTGCCCAGGAAATTGTACTTTTCTACCTGATTCATATTCAAGTTCATATGGAATCAGCAGGAAATAAAGAGGCTGCTCATACTGGTAAGAATTCTGCAGGAATATTAATCTGAAAAGCCAGCTTTTACAAAAAGAAGGAAAAGTTTGCGTCAAAGCAGATAGGTATGGTTATGTTTGTTTACAACCAAAAACTTTTCAGTCATTTATGTGACAGGAGCTTTTGGACCAGCTAAAGCTTTGCTTCATAAGGTCTGTATTACTGGATTCAGTCCATCAAAGCAGACTTGATGTATTTCAGGTCCTTGGAGAACAGAAGGAAAAGGGGAACATGGGACTATCTGCTGGCTCTCAAAGTTTCTCATCTGAAGTGACAAATGTCACCTAGATTTTCATTCACAGGCCAAAGGAAGTCACCTAGCCAAGACTAACATCAATGGGTGAAAAAGTGTATTTTTCCCCCGAGAATATAAGCAAATATTTGTGAATGATAGCAAGGTTTGCTACCCTGGATGCAATAAGAGTATTTTATAGGCAAATGCCAATTTCACTATGTATACTATATTTTCCACATGCATTACATATTTTTTCTTAAAATAATTCTGTAAAATACACAGCTATTGTTATCCCCATTTGAAATGTAAGGACATTGATTCAAAAGAACAAAGTGAACAAAGCAGTCTTCTTAAAAGACCCAGAGCTGTCTGAAGCCACTTTGAGTTCACTGAGTCACACTTAATTCATTCCCCATTACGAGAAATATTCAAACAAAAACAGAATGACTACTTTGTAGGAGCACTGAAGAGTGAGATCTGTGAATCCTATGAATAACTGGGCTATAGAGCCTTTAAAATTCTTTTTATCTCTGAGATTCTATGATTATGTAAGTTGTCCAAGGTCACACAGAAAGTGAGCGGCTATTAAGAGCAAACTGTCTCTGCTGAAGAAGTGACCTCATTTCTAAAAAGAGAAAAAGAGACACCAAAGTGATTGAATGATCTAGTGTTCAGGTGCCATTATTGTGAAACTCCAGTGTTGAGAAAGCTTTATTACAGACCACTTCTTAGTTAGTATGCAGAAAGAATCTGTTCATCTGGTGACTAGAATGCTATGGATTATTACTTGTATAACATCAAATGATGATCCCAAACTTCTGAAATATGTTTAGGAGAAAAGCACTTCCAAAATGGTGAAATAAATAGCTCTGAAAATCTGTTTCTCCATAAAAGCAATGATTTACTACAATGTTTTCATAATGCTGAAAATTAGCTAAAGCTTACAAGAAAGGATCACTTATTTAAGTAAAATAACTTTATTTCATTAAGAACAGTTGACTTCATGGCGTTTTGACTAGACTTATGCTTTTCTGCCTCTCCCCAGATGTGCAGTAGTTTTGAAAGTGAACAGACTCACAGAGATAAAAGCTGTAAAAATGAGCTTTCTGACAAACGCTAAAGTGGGAAGAATAGGGTTAGAATTCACCAAAAAGCCTCATTTCTAGAGAATTCTATTTTCCATGTATGGAAATTCCATGAAATTCCCAGGATTTATCTTTACTTAAACTGAATCAGAGCTTACTCTGCAAATAGTCTATTCCAGAACACTTGTCCTGAACAATCGGCTGCAATTTTTAACATCAAACTGCCTGACGCTTGTATAAGGCTAACTCAGAAAGTTAAAATGAGAAACTGTTAATAGGAAGTCAATAAGGAGCTTTGAAGAACTCTGACATATTTCTAGGAATCAGAAAAATCAAATGATGAGCATATTTAACATGCATGCTGAAGAAAACCCTAAAAAGACCATAATCTCTTATTTCTGATTGACCTGAAGGACCCACACAGAAATAAAGAGAAGGCAGAAAGTTGTTAACTGTCTGCCGGAGTGTTGAAAGCATGTCCTAATATACACACACAGAGCCCACTGGCAAAGGCAGGGGGACTTACTGATTCAAATAAATTAAGACAATATCTGTCTAAGTGTTAACAGATGACCACGCAAACTGATCAGTTAACTCAGTGGCTGCACAAAACAAAGAATACAAAATTTATAAAATTAGTTCAGAAAATTACTAAGCAAACAATAGCAATAACAATAACAAACAGAAAGGAACAACACATCTAGGGTAGGTTTCCAATCTTCAGAGATGGCACGCAATATATTCATTTCTTTCAGTTTTCGACAAAATATTATGAAGTACAATGAAAAAGAAACATGAGTTATAGAAAAAAAGCAGTCAATAAAAGCTGTCTATGAGACAACCTAAATGTAAGATCAATTAAAGACTTCAAATAACTACAGATTGAAGTATAAACATGTTCAAATAATAAAGAAGACATGTCTATATAATTAAAGTATGGAAAGTCTCACCAAATGGAAAATATCAATAAAGAGATAGAAAGTATAAAATAGAATTTCTGAAAAAAAAAATAGAATAAAAAATTTTAAAGCTAGAAGGTTCAACAGTGTATTTGATCTGGCAAAAGAATCAGTGGCCTTAAAGACAGGTTAATTAACATTATGCAATAAAAGAATGTCACCCCCCAAAATGGAATAAAGAAAAGTAAACAGAACCTCAGTGATTGTAGAAATCATCAAACATAATGAAATACACATTATGGGAGTCACCAAAGAGAGGAACGAAAGAAATGGCAGAAAAGATATTTGAAGAAATAATGACTGAAACTTTTCTAAGTTTGATAAAAAGACAACCTCAGTCTGTACATGGGAGCACTTCAGGCAGAATAACCTAAAATAGACCCACATAGTCAAACAGACAAAAGTGAAAAGATTAAAAAATCTTGAAAGTAGATAGAGAAAAGTGACTTGTCACATACAAGGGGTTTTCAGTAAAAATAACAAATATTTTCTTATCAGAAAGCATTGAACCCAGGAGACAGTGGGATGACCTGTTATGTATTCCTAGAGAAAGAATGTCGATCAACCATTCTATAACTAATACAATAAGCCTTCAAAACCAAAGGAGAAATTAAGACCTTCCCAAACAGACAAAAACAGAGAAATTTGTCCCTAGTAGACCAGCCCTTGAAGAAATACTAAAGGGACTCCTTCAGGCTGAAATGAAAGGGCACTAGACTTTAACTTAATTCTACACAAAGAAATAAAAAGTACCAATTTCTATTTTGCATATTCACTTGCTCATACAGCCCCACCTGGGTATAGAATCTGTTTTTTAAGTATCTGATGAATTTCATGGGCTGCACCTTCGCCTTCTGCCCTGTTGACCCTGGTCATGAAGAACATTCTGAAAACACCACTTTACAGTTCTCACACTCATCCTCAGACTCTCCACCTTTCTCCTTCTCTTTTTTTCACTGTTTATTTCTTTTGATGTGTTCATTTGAATACAAAATTAATAAGAGGTAGGGCTTCATAACCTTGATGAGATCAGCTCAAAATTTTAAGTCTTTAGCTTTTCTTATCTTAAGCAATTTTAGCATAAAATTTAAAATTCTTCCTGAATATTTTTCCCACAGGGATATTTGGTTACTATTTACAAGATTTCTTATCAAGTAATAAAATTATGCATGTACTTTTTCATTTATTTCAAGTTAAATAATAAATTCAAATAAAAACCAATACACTAAATATTTGTATAGATGAATAAACTATTATTAGCAATATAATTATATAAATTTTCATGGTAGAAAAGACTAGGGTAAAGAGAATTTTAAAATTTTACTTTATGAATTTCTGCATATTATTTTTTACTTTGATACTATTTGTATATGTGCTTGGTCAAAAAGAAAATTAATTAGGCAATTTTGTATAAAGTTTAAAAATTAATGGCATACATAAAGCTAGTAGTAAAAACAGGATAAAGCAGGAGAGTATACATAAGTATAAGAGAATAAGTTCTCAATATTTTTCAATATTGAGCTTTAGACAGCTCAATATTAAGCACCAAAAAAATTACTATTGCCTCACAGTTTATTTGAATTGCGTTAAAGCACTGTAGTAAATTTGAATTATCTCACTTAATCCTCACAACATAGGCTTGGGGCTATTATCACTTTACAGAAAGCAATGAAACCTTGGAGGAGTCAGATAATTGAAGTTCATGCAGTTGGGAAGGGTTAATGTCATTATACAAATACTGCTTCTCTGGCTTTAAGGCTTTAGCTTTTAAAGACTAATCGAACTAACATTTTTGAACACTTAGCATAGAGAAATGTCCCAAAAATTTGGATTCATAAAATCAAGCTCCAAATAACAGATTTTGCACAGAGAAGCTGAATGTTCACGAGTAACTCATTTATGCCTGATCTTAAGTGTCTTCACTTATAAAATAGTATAAAGAATTAAATATGAAAGAATCTATTTCTACAGTTACCTCTAGCTACTCTAAAAGACAGATATTAGAGTCAGTGATTTAACAGAGTAAAAATCTACTTCTCACTTGCTAATGTCGAACAACACGTACCTGAACAGTGGGCAGTTCTCCAGGTTAGTGACCCAGGGTCGTTCCTTCCCTTGACGCCAGCACCCTAAATTCGTGACTCACAGTGTAGTCTGGAACTTTATCTTCATTCTATATAGTCAAAAGCATGAGGTCAAATATCTACAGTCTACAGGAGACTAGAAAACAATACCAAACAGTCAAGTTTCAGCTCAGAAAGTTAATTCCTGAATGTATTTTTTCTTTTAAAAATTGTTTCTTTATATATTGATCATACTATTACAGTTTTTCCAATTTTCTCCCTTTATCCCCCTTCCACTCTACCATCCCACCCCTCCAGCATTTCCCCTCTTTTAGCTCATATCCATGGGCTGTACGTATAAGTTCTTTGAGTCCTCTGTTTCCTATACCATTTTTATCTGTCCCTATTTTGTGCCTATTAATTATGCTTCTTCTTCCCTATACCTTCTCCCCCTATTCCTCTCTTGTCCCTCCCCACTGAAATCCCTCCGTGTGATGTCCATTTCTGGTTCTGGTTTTATTCTAGTTGTTTGCTTAGTTTTTGTTTTCATTGTTTTTCTTTTCTTTTAGGTTAATTTGTTGATAGTTGTAAGCTTGTTCTCATTTTGCTGTTCGTATTTTTTATCTTCTTTTTCTTAGATAAGTCCCTTTAACATTTCATACAATAATGGCTTGGTGATGATGAACTCCTTTAACTTGACCTTATCTGGGAAGCACTTTGTGCGCCCTTCCATTGTAAATGATAGCTTTGCTGGATAGAGTAATCTCGGATGTGGATCCTTGCCTTTCATGACTTGGAATACTTCTTTCCAGCACCTTCTTGCCTGCAAGATCTCTTTTTAGAAATCAGCTGATAGTCTAATGGGCATTCCTTTGTAGGTAACTCTGTTCTTTCCTCTTGATTCTTCTAGGATTCTCTCTTCATCTTCAATCTTCAGTAACTTAATGATGACGTGCCTTGGTGTGTCCCTCTCTGGGTCCACCTTCTTTGGGACTCTCTGGGCTTCCTGAAAGTTTATTTCCTTTGCCAGTTTGGGGAAGTTTTCCTTCATTATTTGTTCAAATAAATTTTCAATTTCTTGCTCGTTTTTCTCCTTCTGGCACCCCTATAATTCAGATATTGGAACATTTCGGGATGTCCCAGAAGTTTGTAAGTCTCTCTTCACGTTTTGAATTCTTATTTCTTCAATTTGTTCTGGTTGGATGCTTATTTTTTTTCTTCTGTTCCAAATTGTTGCTTTGAGTCCTGGTTTCCTTCCTGTCACTGTTGGTTCCCTGGATATTTTGCTTCATTTCATTTTGGGTATCTTTCATTTTGGTTTTTCATTTTTCAGCCAAGTTCAATCAGGTCTGTGAACACTCTGATTCCCGGGTTTTAAATTCCCCATCAGATAGGTTGGCTATTGCCTCATTGCTTAGTTCTCTTTCTGAAGTTTTGCTCTGTTCTTTCATTTGGGCCATCTAATTCCTGAATGTTTTTGAAAGTTATTTTTCTAATCTATCCTGAAAAAAATCTCTTTGCAATGTCATCTTTTCTCTGTTTGCAGGGTTGAATTATAGTTTGATCAATTTTTACTAGGAATGTTTTCAGGTCCGGCTTTTAGGAAACTTCACCATACTTTTTAGAACTACTTTGTGTTTTAGCCCCTCAGATTTATATGGAAAGAGGGAATCTTCTGAATCAGGCCAATCAGCTTTTGCCATCCAGATTTAGCATTTGAGTTTCCAACTAGCAGGTGGATATAGGTTAGGTAAGCCCATGTCATACACATACAAAAGAAGACTAGATTCTTTTGTGAATATTTGATGATATTTTCTGGATTAGAGAAATCTTTAAATATAGCTCTTAATTCAGCTCACGTCCAAGGTTTAAATTCTACAGTTGCCTATAAACCTGGATTATGACAGAGATGAATCTTTAGAGGTAAGTGGCAGTTAGGGGTTGTAGTAGAGTCATTGCTTAAAGATAAGGCATCTGTGCAAGGGAAAGAGGTGGGTAAAGTCAACTGAGGCAAAGAGATCAGCAGGATGAAGCAAAAGAAGGAGCTGGGTACAGAAATGCAATTGGAGAACAGGAGAGGGAGGGATTGCTAGACAAAGAGTTTAGTTTGCTAAATGCTCATAAGCTTTGAGCAAATGATCTTTTAGTGAAGGAACTTTTATTTTGAAGAAACTTTTGATTGATAATTTCATTTGGAGGCATTGGCAAGCTAATCAAAATTTTTGCCCAATTGGTCCTGTGAAATTGTATTCCTTTATTTTTCTAATGCACTTCTAGATGAACAATTTTGTTTAAGTCAAATGTTTCCCCCCAGTGGTCACTGGAAGTCCAAATCATTCCTAGTGAAGTTACACATCAAGAGAAAGAAGTACCAGAATGAGTATTGGGGAGTTTTTCCTGGAAGAGGAGAATATTTAGACTCAGAGATTAGCCACCATCAGTTGCTTTTGGCATAGACTTAAAGGTAAGCAGGGGGTGAAAAAATCTTCATGATGAAAAAAGAGAAAACTTAGTTATGCACTGACTTGGGCCAAATAAACAGGAAATCTAGAGGTAATCTAACCAGAAATGGGACATTCTACGTAATAGATTTGGGGAACATATCTGGTTAGTGCTGAGCTGAAACTGGGGATGAAACTGCCAATTATTTGATCGAGTGCTGACCACTTCTGGCCAATTGGCACACAGGTTATGCTTTGGCTTTCTATATTGGCTGCTAAAAGGCTGTGAGTCACTGTTTAGTATATGGTCTGATCAGTGTCCATCAGCTACAAACTTCTATAGAAAAACATAAAAAGAAATATTTTTTTCTTGGCTTTAGCAAACATTTCTTAGAGATGACATTAAATTCACAATACATAAAAGAAAAAAATTAATATATTAGACTTTAAGAATTTGTCCTTTTAAAAAATCTACTATTAAGAAATAAAAATACCGGTCCCAGGATGCAAGAAAATATTTGCCGATTTTATATATGATAAAAAACTTGTACCTAGATTCTATATAGAACTCTTAGAAGGTAATAATCAGAAAAAAAAAAAACCCAGCCCTGGCTGGTGTAGCTCAGTTGATTGAGTGCAGGCCTGTGAACCAAACAACCGAGGTTCGATTCCCAGTCAGGGCACATGGCTGGGTTGCAGGACGGTTCCCAGCAGGGGACACAGGAGAGGCAAGCACACATTCATATTTCTCTCCCTCTCTCCTCCCCTTCCCCGGTAAAGATAAATAAATAAAATCTTTTAAAAAACCTTTAAAAAAAGAGAAAAGAAAAAGAAAAAGGATAATTATAAATAGAAAATATTTGAACAGATACTTCATCAAAGAAGATATATGGATAGCAAATAAGTACATAAAATGATGTTAACATCATTAGTCATTAGGGAAAGTCCAATTAAAATTACAATGAGATAATACTATCCACCACTAATCGTACCAGGTGTGGGTGAGAGAATGTGGAGGAAAAGAAACTCTCACACACTCCAGGTTGAAACATAAAGTTCACCCATTTTGGAGAAGAGTTCGGTAGTTTCATATACTTGCCTCGTGACCTAGCCATTCCACTCCTCAGTGTGCCTGTGTGTGTGTGTGCATGTTATGGTGTATGATATGAAAAATATGGGAAGTTTCTGTTAGTAATAATACATCAGGTATAAAAAATCCTCTTAACAGATAAAGAGGCCTGCTTTAAAAAAACGTTCCAGTCAATAATGACAAATATGGTTCAAGTACCCCACAGTGACACAAAATTATTTGACACTATAATTTTAGAGGACAGCTTTTGCCAAATTCCAAAAAGCCAGTCATTCCATCTTATTTCTTCTTTTTATACTTAAAAAAATAATTTATTAAATTGTTGTTCAAATGCAGGTTTTTGTCTTTTACTCCCATCCATGCCCACCCACCTCCATCCATCTTATTTCTTAAGGGGGATCTAATTCACGTGCATATACTCCTCAGCCATAACCACAGACCATGGTGCCACTAAGGATTCTACCACTATCTATGAAGACCCTGTCAGTCAATAATATAAGAAGTAATAACTAGGGCCAAGATAGAGGCATAGGTAGACACACTGTGCCTTCTTGAACAACCAAAATTAAGGACAACAAAAATTTAGAAACAAAAAAAAAACAACCAGAACTGACAGAAAATTGAACTGTACAGAAGTCTGACAATCAATCATTCAGACAGGTAAGAAGGACAGAGTCAGTGGCCAGCAGAGAGGAGTTGAGGCAGATAAAACCAGTGGCTGGTGGACCCAGGCGAGTAGTGGCAATGAGCAGACCCAGTGAGGCATGGAAGGTGGCTGGCTGACTGCAGTCACGCATTTGCATGCAGATAAACCAGGTGAAAATGGGCAGTGAGACAGACCTCATTACCCAGGGCCCCAGTGCTGGGAAACAAAGCCTAAAAGCACCGATTGAAAATGCTTATGGGGGTTGAGAGACTCCCAGCCTCACAGGAGAGCTCATTAGAGAGACCCACAAGTCCTAGAATGCACAGAAGCCCACCCACCCAGGAACCAGCACCAGGAGGGCCCAATTTGCTTGTGGAAAGTGGCAGAGGAAACTGAAATCCAAGAGAGCGAGCAAGGGCCATTGTTCCCTCTCTAATCCTGCTCCCACATACAGCGTCACAACCCAGCAACCGGGTTGACCAGCCCTGGTGAACACCTAAGGCTCTGCCCCTCATACATAACAGAAATGACCAGACCCCCCAAAAAATAGCTCAAAGAGTAGAACAGATCAAAGCCCCAGAGCCAATACATCTAAGCGACCAAGTGTAGTCAACCTATCAGATGCACAATTTAAAGCACTGGTGATCAGGATGCTCAAAGAATTGGTTGAATTTGGTTGCAAATTAGATGAAAAAATAAAGGCTACAGTAAGTGACCTGAAGGAAAATGCACAGGGAACCAATAGTGATGGGAAAAAAACTGGGACTCAAATCAATGGAGAGGACCAGAAGGAAGAAAGAAACAACCAAACAGAAAAGAATGAAGAAACAAGAATTCAAAAAAAATGAGGAGAGACTTAGGAACCTCCAGGACATCTTTAAATGTTCCAACACCCAAATTATAGGGGTACAAGAAGGGGAAGGGGAAGAGCAACTTGTGGAAAACTTATTTGAACAAATAATAAAGGAGAACTTCCCCAATCTGGCAAAGGAAATAGATTTCCAGGAAGTCCAGGAAGCTCAGAGGGTCCCAAAGAAGTCGGACCCAAGGAGGAACACACCAAGGCACATCATAATTATATTACCAGGATTAAAATAAAGGAGAGAATCCTAGAAGCAGCAAGAGATAAGGAGACAGTTACCTACAAAGGAGTTCCCATCAGACTGTCAGCTGATTTCTAAAAACAGACCTTGCAGGCAAGAAGATGCTAGAAAGAAGTACTCCAAGTCATGAAAGGCAAGGACCTATATCCAAGATTACTCTACCCAGCAAAGCTTTTATTCAGAATGGAAGGGCAGATAAAACACTTCTCAGATAAGGTCAAGTTAAAGGAGTTCATCATCACCAAGCTCTTATTATATGAAATGTTAAAGGGACTTATCTAAGAAAAAGAAGATAAAAAATATGAACAGTAAAAAGATGGCAAACTCACAGTTATTAACAACCACACCTAAAACAAAGGCAAACTAAGCAAACAACTAGAACAGGAAGAGAACCACAGAAATGGAGATCATGTGGAGGGTTAGCAACAGGAAAGTGGGACGAGGAGAGAGGGGGAAAAGGTACAGAGAATAAATAGCATAGATGGTAGGTAGAAAATAGACAGGGGGAGGGCAAGAATAGTATGGGAAGTGTAGAAGCTAAAGAACTTATGACACATGAGCATGAACCACAGGGAGGGAGTATGGGTGGGAGTGGATGTGCAAGGTGGAGGGAAATGAAGGGGGGAAATGGGACAATTGTAATAGCATAATCAATAAAATATATTTAAAAATGTGCATGTTAAAAAAAGGAGCAATAACTAACCATTAAATACATTTTATTTGGAGGTTAAAATTGATCTCTTTTTGTTTCTTGTCTCAGAAATAATACACTTAACTATAACTCTCTTGGCTAACCATGAACAAAAAAAATGGCAGATTTATTGTTTTATCTGTGTGCTTAGGTTGTATAAAATTAAGTTACTAGCTTTAATATTGGAACTCTAAGAAAAAGATTTTTTTACTGATAGTTATAAAATAAATAGCTATATCTTTCAACTAATAGATTGTTGTAATGCTTATAATGTTCTTAGAAGACTAGTAGTATCTATGAATATTTAAAATTGTATCATCTTTAAAGTAAATATTTTTATTTCTAAGGCATTATCTCATATGTTTTTTAAAGATTTTACTTATTTATTTTTAGACAGAGAGGAAGGAAGGAAGAAGGAGAGGGAGAGAAACATTAATGTGTGGTTGCTTCTCATGTGGCCCCCACTGGGGACCAGGCCTGCAACCCATGTATGTGCCCTGACTGGGAATCAAACCAATGATCCATTGGTCCATGGCCCATGCTCAATCCACTGAGCTATATTTAAAAACACTAATGTTTAAGACTATGAACAAAACTATTTTTTATTATTACTATATTTGCAGTGGCAAAAACAGCAAATAAAAAAGCAAATTAAATACCCATCACGAAGGAAATGAGTGAATAAATCAATAATTTATGTATTCATATTAAGAAACATTTGCTGAACCCACACCATTTGCAAGAGAGTATAAACCTCCAATCCCAGTAATTTGATGAACTAAGCTAGTACTGAAAACATCTCTAAAAATTCCTAGAGCTATAGATGATGAGTAAAAAAAAAATAATGTTTTTTTCTGTTATTTAAATGTTATAGCTGTAAGTATAAGGAGCAAACAAAAATCTTTAAGTACCAGTAAAATATAATGAAAGCTAGAATGAGCTGATATTTCTGCAGCCATGAAAGGGCTCTGAATTCAGTGATGGGAGAGGACTAGATTTTTATACTCACCTCCCCAAGAAGCAGGATAGCAGGCTTCAGATTCACAGAATACTGGAAGTTACAACTTAAATCTCTGTGAAAAAAAATTAAGGCCACCTGAAATGATAAAATTCTAAGTAAAGAAGGAAATAATAACTGAACAACCTGACCCAGAGACTGTACCCTATATCTAATGTTTGTCTTTGATCCGAGTAGGAAAAAACTGTCCATGGAGAATTGAAACCATACCTCACAGTGTTTGAAGTCCAAATTTGCTCTAGTCCTTTATTATAAGAAACCCCCAACTCAAAAATGTTATTTTAAAAAGTTATCCTCTGTGATAAAGTGATACCCTTTGACAAAATCAAAATCAATTTTTTTCCTGGAGTAACACTTCAAAAACAGAAAGCATATAAGATTCTATGGGCAAATAAAAATGAACATGAGCACCTTGGCTGGTGTGGCTCACTGTATTGAGTGCATTTCTGCGAACCTAGGGTTCCCTGAATGATTCCCAGTCAGGGCACATGCCTGAGTTGCAGGCCAGGTCCCCAGTAGGGGGAACTCAAGAGACCACACACTGATGTTTCTCTCCCTCTCCCCTCTTCCTTTCTCTCTAAAAATAATAAATAAAATCTTTAAAAATTTTAATGGGAACTTAAAAATGGACTCACATAATAAAATCTTGAACGTACAAGAAAACAATACACCATGAGTAGAAGTCAGATGCCACAAATTTAAAAATTGAGATAACCAGAGAAAAAGACAGACACAGAAATATCTGCATTGGACTATTAAACCAGTATATGCAAAATAATCAACTATATACTTTTTAAAAGAATAGAACTCACGAAAATGAAAAAAATACATGAGGAAAAAAAGTAAATTTAAAAAAAGAACAAAACAGCACATGCAGAAATGAGAGGTAAAAAATTTTAAATTAAAAATGCGATGCTTATAATTATAAATGGAAACAAAAACTAATGAACCTAATGATTCATATACGTTAAAAGACTGAGTGGAGATGCAGTAGGTAACTTGAAGGTTTTAAAAACAATAAAAATCATTACATGACCAAAAGTAAAAGATGTCCCTTGATCTTATTTTTCTAAACCAACTTCAATTACAACAAAACCCACAATATGTGTGTATGCAAAAGTATTAAAGAATACATTTTAAGTTGTTAACTGAGGGAACGGATGTAGGAAATATGTTAAAATAGGTATAACATAATTGAGATTAAATGTTATTTTAATCTTTATATCTTATATCTTTAAGAGATACATGCAACAGGATGATAACCATTTTTTTTAATGAAAGTCACCTCAGGGTAATTTCTAATGATGTATACTCTCTTTAAAACTGTATAGACTGTTGGAAGGTTTTGTACTGAACATGAATTATTTGATGTAATTTTTAAAAGGCTATTTGTAAAAAAAAATTTCCCACATTATCACTCCATCTCTGCCACGCAGGCCTTAAAATTTTAATGAAAGGTGTAAAAGATCTGTGTGTGTGTGTGTGTGTGTGTGTGTGTGTGTGTGTGTCTGTGACCTCATGGCTTCTACACTGCATAAATCTAACTGCCCCTGCTCTGTCATCTCAGTGTCTTTTCTAATCTTTTCATATCTAATATGAGCTGGCTCTGATGCTGCACATCATCCTCCACAAGCGCTGGGTTAAAACTCTTCAGCGTTATCTATCGGAATCATCATTTCTACATATCACTTATGAAAACAGTTTTAGCAAAAAAATCATATTTTCTTCAATGAGTGAAATGTTTTCATCTACAGAGCACCAGAAAAATTAATCTTCACACAGGCAATCAACATTATTTGCCAAGTGAATGAGGATCCTTGTTTATCATGCCTTTACAAAGCCTAAAATTTATTCTTGACCTTTTCTTATAATATAAATTTCACATAAATCTTTGACTATGAGTTATACAGCATTTTAGTTTTCTCCATAGAACTCCCTTTTTAAAAATGCACCCACTAACGTCCACACTATAGCTCCACACTTATTGTACCCAATGGATGCAAAAAGAACGACTTCTAAAAGGGGCAGTATAATTCAAGTCACAGTGTTGTTGCATTTGGATTTTTGTTTGTTTTTTATTCGATTCTTTAGCTCAAATTTCATTCTCAGTGCCTGCATCTGTCAAAGATGAAAAATGAGACATATAACTCATTTTAATATAGGTGTAATTAGCATTTTGACTTTCTCTTTGTGAGACTGATTACTCTGGCTTTCAAGCAATATTTTTTCTTTAGATTTGAATGATCTCAGGGATATTATACAGGGTGGGGTAAAATAACTCTATAGTTGTGAATGTGAAAAACACAGTTTATTCTTATATTTATTATTTTATTTTCCATATAAACAACTCTAAACCTACTTCTGTCCCACCCAATATTTATACACACATCAAGTCTAGACTTATTCCTTTGCTTCAGATCTTTCTGGAAACACCTATTTCCAAAAAGTACCTCTCATCACCAACTCCATTCCCAGTTAAATCCCTTCCACAATATGCAATCCACTGTTAAACATAGTGAAATAGAAGTTACCATAACATTGGGGAAAAGTATCAATTGGTGCTTCTATCAGAAGTGCCAAAGTAAAGAAGGTGACATGGTTACATGATTCAGCTGGATGTCTAGGACGTTAGAAAGTATAGATAACAGAATTTCAAAATCCATAAATGTCACTTGAAAGATACAGCTAATTTGGCTGTGGAAGGATATATGGCCTGGAAGTTGAAAATTGTTGATTAGAAGCACTTTGCTCAGACAAAAATAAGTTCTTTGCTAATAGTGGTTTCGCTTAATTTTAGAAGAAAATTATTTTTAAGAGATGAATTATTTAGCCAAAGCTTTGCTTTATTTCCTTTCTTTTCCCCATTGTTCTGAAGGATTTGGAATTGCAACAACTTTGAAATCTTGAATTTCCTACTCTGGAAAACTCTACAACCCTCCTTTTTTTTTGTTTTAGGATGTTTAGCCCTCTTCCTCCTCATTGATAGGTAGGCTCTGTGGAACGTGAGTTAGCAAAACCTATTCTTCTGGATGGATGAGTAGAAAAACTGTCTCCTACTGCAGCCATTGAAAGAACAAGGCTTTGCAAGCAGTTACCTTTGTGCAATGCTAGATATTCCTTAATGGTACTTGGCTGCCTTGGTAAGATTTATGCAATTTCAGCGTTTATTAATTTTATTTATTTACTTCTGATGTGGTGAGTCAATAAAGCCAATAATTGCTGAATGGTAAATATTACTGTGTTACAAATCACCACAAAGTTAGCAACTTCAGAAAACACACATATTCTATCCTATAGTTTCTAAAGATCAGAAGTCTGAGCACACATTATTTGGGTCCTCTATTCAGGGTCTCACACAGCTGTGTTTTAATCTGAGGCTTGGGGTCCTCTCTAAGCTCACAAAATCCAGCTCCTTGCAGATGTAAAACCGAGGGCCTCAGAATTTAAAAGATAAGAAAGGGAAATTTTAAAAATTCAAGTGGAAATATTAAAAATGAAAATTGAAACTAATAAAATAATGGATGAGATTATCAGCAAATAAACACAACTAAAGAGGTTCAAAATGAAATATAAAGATCGAAGATAAATACTTTTAAAAAGATGAAAATAATGTAAAAAGCAAAATGGACACAGTGACATGGAAAAGTGGTCTAACATATAGGAGAAAAATGAGCAGAAAGAATAGGGCATAATTTCTGAAAATTTAAAAAAATTATTGAAGACACTAATTATAAGTTAAAAGATAAATTTTAAAAAATACTAACTAAAGATTCAAGAAATATTATGTCACAAACAAAATAAAGATCAGAAAAATTATAAATATCATAGAAATATCACTAAATATTAAAGACAGAAATAAATGTTAAATACATTTACAAACCAAACAAACACTTATTACTTTCCAAAGAGCATCAAATATCTTTTTTTTAATGGCTTATAAAGATCTTTGGCTGGTGTGGCTCATTTGGTTGGAGCATTGTCCCATACACCAAAATTTGGGGGTTTAATTGTCAGTCAGGGCACATACTTGGGTTGTGGGTTCGATTGCCAGTTGGGGCACACAATAGGTAGTTCTCTCTCACATCAATGTTTCTTCTCTTTTCTCACTTCTTCTCTCTCTAAAATCAATAAATATATTGTGAAAATTTTTTTAAGTGAAATGGCTTATAAGGAGAAAAGTTTTAAAAGTGTTAAAGTTTGCAAAGCCTTGTAATAAAAAAGAAATATATATTAATAGAAGTAGCCTTATGGGTTTGCACTGCTTCTTGGTCAGCTAAAATCCAAGGTTCCAGTCATTTTTTCCCCTTATTTCATTTCAAATTCCTCCCTACACTGCTGATCCTGTGGATGTGACTCTCTGGCTATGACCTTTGGAAAAATTTCCCAGTTGTTCATCTAGGTTTCTTGTTACATTACTCTGCCGATTTAAACTAGCTTAGATTTTTTATTAAAAAAATAATAATATGCCCTGGCTGGTGTAGCTCAGTGGATCGAGTGTGGGCCTGGGAACAAAGCAACCATGGTTTGATTCCCAGTCAGGGCGTATGCCTGGGTTGCAGGCCAATTCCCAGCAGGGGACGCACAAGAGGCAACCATACATTGATATTTCTTTCCCTCTCTCTTTCCCTTCCCCTGTAAATATAAATAAATAAAATCTTAAAATAAATAAATAAATAAAAATAATAGTTAATATACATTGCCTTTTTTGCTTGTGTGCAGTTAGGAAACTTCCTTCCATATTTTGTTTTTTAATTTTTTATTTATTATTACTGTATTTTTCCATTACCATTTATTTCTCTTATACCTTCTTCCACTTCCATGCATCCCCCTTCCCTTTAAATGCCAATACCACCAACATCTTCAGATACTACAGAAAATACTTCCTCTGTTATTTTTACTATCCTTCATATATTCCTCCACAACCTTGCCTAGAGCATCATTCAGTAAATATTTGTTGAATGAATAAATAATTTAATAAATGAACAAATCAGAATTGATGTTAGTACAATAGGAACTGCATGTTGAAAAATAAAACAAAAAACCCTTCTGTTTTGAGAAAAAATGTATTTGTTGATAGCTTACTTTAAATTGAAAAGAGTAATTTTTATTTTATTAGTATATGCATAGTTGTAAGGTCAAAATGGTGAACTGAGTTGTGTTTTGCTTAGAGAAACTATACAAAAATATATATAATCAGCCAATCAGTACAGTGGTTATCATGGTTGCTGATTATTTAAAGTTAAACACTTTAGGGTCATTAAGTTGTCTTGGATATATTATCTCTAATTTTAAAAAATATATAAGTGTACTGATTATAATCTAAACTATTATGGAGTTGAGAATTTTATTTTGTAACTTGAAGGCTTAAAATTTAGAATTTTACTTTCTGTGGAACACAGCATTAAGAAGTTACTCTTTAAGAACTGTCAGATTTACACTGTAGAAATCTATACACTATATAGTGAATAATCAAAGTGAACATATCTAATCAAATAGCAGATTAAAACCAACTCTAACAATTCAATGCTTTTAGCTCTAATTAAAGCTAGCTATAGATTCAATGTTATTAGCAGAAATTGTAGTCATTGATTTTAAACTGACTTTTCAATAGCACCAACAACAAAACTCTCGTCTATACTTCTAATTGTTCCTTCTTACCTTTATTATCAGTAGTGAGATGACTAATACAGAATGTGGAGATTTCTCTTTATTTCAGTCATATAAGCAACATGTGGACCATACATTGTCCATAATAGCATACTATATGTGCAATTTTGAAACATTTAACTTCACATAACTTGAGCGTTAGATGTAAAGTGGCTAAGATCAACCTTCTCATCTCTAGCTCTGTGATTTCCAGCTTCATGTCAGAGCTCAGAAAAATGTACTTACTCTTTCTCATATTCTGGGGAAATGATCTACCCTGTGGTGAGGACCAAGATTTTACATTTCATGAGATGTGTAAAAGGCAAGTCTTGAAAAAATGTTTACCCATATAGCAATTTCTGCATGTTACAGTCAGGACCCAGCTTCCTCTTGATTTATACCCATATCCCCCCAAGCCCCTACACATGCAGAGCAGTATATTACACATGATATTGGTTTCCAAATATTCTATATAGAATATATTTGTGCTGCCAGAATGTACTTCCCTTGTATGGTACCAAATTTAGTCAGAAAAGCGAAATGTGCTTTTTAACTGGTTACAGAGGAAGCCATATAACCTACCACAGTAGCAGAGGAAAAAAACTTAATAGTCTTTTCTGCTATAGGATTGTTTTTCACCAGGTTTTTATAGGGCCAATGTTCTATTCCTCTCAGAGGATGTACTGACATCTCTGATCTTTGACTGGAAAAAGAAAGGGGCTACTGGGGGCACTGGAAGTTCTAAGGTCCTATTATTTTAAAATAAAATAAGGGCTACTGTCATCAGGCAGATATTATTGCAGTAAGTGTTTTAGCAATATCTGAAATTACCATTAAAATAATGTAGTTAAGATTTTCTGGTTGCCTATTCGGCTTAAACGAGCCTAAATAATTAATTTAAGGATGGTAATGTATCTTAGGAAATTCAAGAAGACAAATGGGACTGGGCCTTAACAACAAGTTAAGACAAAAGGGCCTTAAAACAAAGTTCAAAACATCATCATGACTATTTTTCTGTCTTCTGTGTACCTAACTCTAAACCTGTTTAGCTACTGGTCCATAACCCCCCCAAGCCCCTACACCTCCCCAGGGTCCCTCTCAGTGAGCTACTGTTCTGAAAAAGACAAACAAACAAAGAAAAAAACTACTTCTTGTACAAGCAACTGACTTTGAGGCCCAAAAAGGGCACATGACATAAAACTGTATTAGTCACTCTCTGACTTCCAAATTTGAAAGCTGGGACCAAGAATGAGAGTGAAAAATATTTTAGAGTTACCAGATATAACAGTAAAAACACAGGGTTTCCAGTCATATTTGAATTTCAGATAAATAATAAACAATCATCAACACATACTTATATTAAAAATTGTTCACTGTGCACCTGAAATTCAAATGGACCTGAATGTACTACATTTTATCTGCCAACCCTAGGATCTTATCACGAAATTGGAACATGTAAACTTTATGAGACTGTCAGCTGATAATGGCTACTCTATACAAAGAACATTCTGGTCATCATCTTATACCTTTGCAGAATTTAAAGTGGTAACTAAGATCTTCCTCTTTACACTCTCCATCTCTTTTTAAAAAGTCAGTTTGGGTTGTGGGCACAGTGTGTGTGAGGGGCCAAGGCCCAGACCACCTCACTAGCCACAGGCAGATTAAAAGGCTTCCAGCCAAGATGGAGGTGTAAGTAAACACACTTCACCTCCATGCACAACTACAGCAAAAATTACAACTAAACTACAAAGTAAACATCACTCACAGTTGTCAGAAAATTGAGATGTGTGAGAGTTCAGCAACCAAGGATTTAAAGAAGCCACAGCCATCTAGACAGGTGCCTTTTCTACAATAGGCTGTGATACTAATACAGGGAGTCAAAGCAGCTCAACCTAATTAATACACAGAAACGAACACAGAGGGGTGGCCAAAATGAGGAGACAAAGAAATATGGCCCAAATCAAAGAACAGAATAAAACTCCAGGTAAAGGACTAAATGAAATGGAGATAAGCAACCTATAACATGCAGAGTTCAAAACACCGGTTATCAGGATGTGCAAAGAAATCATTGGGTATCGCAGAATAAAAAAGACCCAAGCAGGAATGAAGTTTACATTAAGTGAAATAAAAATCTACAGGGAACCAACAGTGAAGGGGATGAAGCCAAGACAAATCAATGATTTGGGACAAAAGGAAGTAAAAAGCATTCAGTCAAAACAGCAAGAAGAAAACATAATTTAAAAGAAAATATGAGAATAGTATAAGGAGCCTCTGACATCTCCAAGCATACCAACATCTGAATCTTAGGGGTGCCAGTAGGAGAAGAGGAAGAGCAATGAATTGAAAAGTTATTTGAAAAAATAATGAAAGAAGACTTTTCTAATTTGGTGAAGGAAAGAAATATGCAAATCCAAGAAACATAAGGAATCTCAAACAAGATCAACACAGAGGACCACATCAAGACATATTATAATTAAAATGCCAAAGTTTAAAGATAAAGAGAGCATCTTAAATGCAGCAAGAAAAAAAGCAGATAGTTACCTGCACAGGAATTCCCATAAGACTATCAGCTGATTTCTCAAAAGAACCTTTGCAGGCAAGAAGGGGCTGGAAAGAAGTATTCAAAGTCATGAAAGGCAAGGACCTACATCCAAGATTACTCTACCCAGCAAAGCTGTCATTTAGAATGGAAGGGCAGATAAAGGGCTTCCCAGGTAAAACTAAAGGAATTCACCATAACCAAACCATGATTATATAAAATATTAAAGGGAACTATATAAAAAATCAAAAATATGAACATTAAAATTACAACAAATAAACAACTATCAACAACTGAATCTAAAAACCAAACTAAGCAAACAAGCAGAACGGGAACAGAATCATAAATATGTAGATCATTTGGAGGGTTATCAACTGGGGGGTGGGTGGGCAGGGAGAGAATGGGGGAAAAATGCAGGGATTAAGAAACATAAATTGGTAGGTACAAAATAGACAGTGGTTAAGAATAGTATAGAAAATGAAGAAGCCAAAAACATATATGCATGGCTCATAGACATGTGCTAACGGAGGGGATTGATGGAGTGGGGGTACCAGGCAGAGGGGGACAGAGAGAAAAACTGAAATGACTCTATAGCAAAATCAATAAAATATATATTTTTAAAATTTAAATATCAATTTAATATTTAAAAAGTATACAAATGGTGAATAACTATTTTAACTTTAGTGACCTACATATTTAGATTCTTTTGTTTTTTTTAAGATTTTATTTATTTATTTTTAGAGAGAGGGGAAGGGAGGAAGAAAGGGATAGAAAGGTCAGTGTGTGGTTGCCTCTTGTTTGTCCCATACTAAGGACCTGGCCTGCAATCCAGGCATGTGTCCTGACTGGGAATCGAACAGTCTACCCTTTGGTTTGCAGGCCAGTGCTCAATCCACTGAACTACACCAGCCAGGGCCATATTTAGATTCTTAAGAAGCAGGAAATGTAAAAACTATTTTCACATCCCTAATCACTGTGGATATCTCTTCTTTCCAACTCTACGGGAATACTTAAAACAGGAATACATAAAACCATAGAAATCACTTAGAAAAATTCTCAAAGAAATTTATTTAGAAAGCCTGATCATAGGTCAGAGAATCAGAATAATGATTCTCATGAAAGGACAACTAGCTTAACCTATTTAAATAAATGGGGTTGGGGGACAGTACAAACTGAAATTTTATTGTAACATTTCAATATTAAAGTTTAACTGGCTTTGGAAATAAATGCTAATTCTAATAAGTAATAGGTCTCACTACCAGTTTGAGTTATCAGCCTTTTCTATTTCATAAAAATCCAGTAAATATACATTAATTAAAAACAAATATCCTAGGATTATCCAATATTAACAAAAGGAAAATTAAAGGTTAAAATACTTCTACAGGCTTTTGTTCAGCAATTTCCAAGTTTATTAATTAAAAGTATCACTGAGATTCTCCATATAAAAATAACCAGTATTTCCATTTAGAAAATTATTGCTTATATATTAAATGTAAGTATCATCTTTAATATAATTTTTACATAAAATAACTTGAAACTTTTAAAATATACAAAGCATTTGCCTAAAGCTTTTAAATTTGTAAAGTTCAGGGAATAGTATTACTGCTTTAAGAGGTTTCCTTAAGAGAGATACTGTTTAAGTAAGCACAGAATTTAAAAGAAATTTTGAGACATTTTAAACATTTACATGGTTGAGAAAAATGTTGCATTTTGCTAACCAAACTGAAACAGTATTCAGAAAGCAGAAGAACCTCTTAAAAAGTAGTTAAGAATAATTTTCAAAATACTGGCTTGATGAAATCTGTTTTGTTGCCTCAAAAAATCATTATGCAGAATAAAAGTTTAACTTTGACACTATTAAAAACATACAAAGATTTTTCAGTGACTGGCAAGTTAATTAACCTCATTGATTGAAGCACCTTTCTAAATTAACAGGATTCTAACCAACGTATTCACGTTATAAAAATCAAGAACCATGAATTTAGATTCGTAGTGCCAGGAAAAGAATTCTGGTCATGCCCTTGTCAAAACAAGTAACTATAAGCAATTCATTTATGTCTTCAGTTCCTTCATCCATTGTATGGAATGACAATACACAGCAAGTTAACAGGGTATGTTATGAGGCTCAAATAAGTGGTCAGTAATTTCTTTCATAAGCATCGGCATGTTGCAAGCTATATTTTGTCCCTGCTCTCTAAACTCCGTTTCTCTACCCTCAGGGGTTCACAGCTTGACTATGCTTCACAGGCTTTACTGCACGGGAACATTGCCAGATGTGATAAATGCCACTTTCAACACCTGCATGACCATGTATGCTGCCTTTCCCCTCCCCTTTAGACAATCAAATACAGTGAACCCACGGGGAACTCCAGACCTTAGGGAACTGTGGTGCCACTAGACAGGAGTACCTGTTCAGAGTAACTGAACAAAGGTAAGCCTCTTGCAAATGCATTCCAGAATAAAAATGCACTGTGTCCAGTGACTGAGATGTGGAGATTGTACAAACAGTGGACCAATGTGACTAATAAGGGGAAGAGAATAATTCATAGATCCAATCGTTTTCAACTAAATGTGTGTCCCAGGCCCCACTACTGTAAATGAAAAGATGATTATAAGCACAGACTCAACTGCTGTAGCATCATTAATATCATTGTCATTACACTAACTTATATAATAGTATAATATGACATAATAAAATAACTAGCATTTATTTAACATTGATGGTGTGCCAATCACTACATCAAGGATATTATATTATTGATCTCAGTTAATACATCAAACCTGAGTCAGACATTGTCATTATCTCTATTTTACTGATGAAAAATCGAGGCTCAGGGAGGTTAAATAACCTACCATATCAATCCAGCTGGTAAGTAGTAGGAAAGGTTTGAACCATGTCTAACAACCAAGCCCATGGAGGTAATTATTTTGCTAAAGTAGACCACGCAAAAGAGAGTTGTACAGTTAGCCAGGAAACCGGGAAACCAAACACAGCCCCAACATTAATAAGTACTGGGTAGTCTTGAGCAAATGAGTTTATCTTTCTACATTTCAGATTTCTATGGTTCCCTCCAGTCATAATTTTTTTGTAATTCACTTACAAAAAAAGCTGATTGATCACTTTCTAAATCAGCTGATTGATCACTTTCTAAATCAGCTTTGCTCATGCTGTATGCTTATCTTTTGAAAAGAAGATAGTTGATAAAATTCTAACCTTGTGACATTGTTACAGAACAATAGGTCAGAGGGGGGCAATATTTGGCCCACCTAGGTAGGGATGCCAAAAACTGCTACAGAACAGGGGTCCTTCCCAAGAACAGAATACTAATATCTACTGGGCTCTTCTGTCCGCTGCCAAATTTTCACATCTCTCAATGCCAGAGATTTGTATAAAGGGAACAAATTGTTTATTTAATGCTGTTTAGGCTTAATGCCTCTGCTAAAATATCAAAGTCTTTTAGGTTATACACTTATACCCACACAGCTCTCGCTTCTCCCACTGTCCCAACTCCAGGTACCGTAAATCAGGAAAAGAGCACAGGTCCGTTTTTCAGGCTGCTGGCACCATCACCTGTGTTGCCGTGTAGGATCTCTAGTTAATCCAAAGTATTGTGGTACCCTCTCATAGTCCACTGGCAAGAGTTCTTTGTACCCAGTTCCAGTCAGTCTCTCTTGCTTTCCAGGCCACATGGCCAAAGGAAGCATCCCAAAGCCACATAGGCCTCTCCTACCAAAGCTGCAGGGGTCAGGACTCTGACCAAAAGCGTGTGGCTTTTTTCTTCACCTTGCTGCAGGGGTCTGCACTCTTCCAAAACAGCGTGGCTCTCCTTTCCACCTCACCAAGAGGTGATCCTTATCTGCTGAAACCGTGTAGCTCTCCCTTTCATCTGGCTGCAGAGGTCTGCACTCTGGCCAAAATCGCATGGTTCCCCCCCTCTTCACCTCGGCAAAAGGGGGTCTTAACTCAGCTGAGACCACGTGGCTCTCTCTTTCACCTCACCAAAAGGGGGTCCCTTACTTTGCTGAAACTGCGTGGCTCTCTCCTCCCATGGCTGCCGACTCAGTTTAAATTTCCTCACCCATCCTCCTTTGCCGCCCCATTTCCTACTCCTTCTACAATCAGTTACACCTGCCAGGACTCTCACACCCTCCCAGCTTTACTGGGCTGCCATCATTAGTCTGGGCAGATATGGCCCCATCGCGTAGAGCCAATCAATTCCAAGCTCTCATGCAGGCGCTGTAACTCAGGGGGGCAGCCCCTAGTTACATCCTGGGTAGAAGCCACTCCCTTCTCCCTCGCTCAGAGCATGGCCACAGCTATTTAACATATCTATGAAGCCAGTTAAGTGTTATAGATATGTTAAATGACCATTCCAGAGATTAGTTGCAAAATTGTTGCTATGCAAAACAGCTCTCAATGGTCCTGCTCCATTTGTCCCTTCCCCCCAACTGACACCTGGTGGGGGGGGGAGGGAGGACATCTTAATATTTCCTGGACACCCTGAGCTCTGGACCCCATTCCAAATCCTTTTCTGAAGCCCCCCTCTTGGCTGCGCCCTGTTACAACATCAGATGAAAATGTAAAGTAGCTATCAATCTGTTTTGATGCATTTTCCAATGTCAAATACTGGTATAATGTGTTTCCATTGGGAAAAGTAAAAGCCACATTTTTATATTTAAGATTCTAACACAAAATTTTCTTCTATTTAAAATGCTGTACAATGAATTAATGATAACTTTGGCAAGGAGGGGGGGAAGGAGAGCAAGAGAGAGAGAGGATGAGAGACCTGATTAGACTGCTTAGAGAAATGCCTTGCTTTGTAAATAAGGTTCCAAAGTGTCCTGTACATACAAGACATCTACAATTAATTATGTTGTCCTACGAGTTGGAATGTCTTAAAAGCCCTGGATGTTTTTTCTTCAATACTTTTTAAAAAATCAGCAGTTTAATATCTAGGTTATAGTTATTACTGCTCAAGTCATTTAAGTGCCAACATTCATTGAGAATCATACCACCAAAAATAAAAATTTGGACAATTTATATGGTACCTTCTGAAGGTCTGGTTAAGGGAAAGACCAAAATGGGGGAATAAGATTTAAATGTATTTATTTTTCATATCCAATAAAGGACAAGGCTTTCTTTGGTTAAAATCCCAGGTTCTAAACAATTAATCTTCTTTAGAGAAAACTTAAATCAGTAGCCTTCTCTGAAAGTCAGCCAGTCAGTGACAGCACTTCACTTCTGGAAAACTGCCAATCAAATCTTGTTCCAGTGCCTATGAGTCTGAAAGGCAGATGTCCACAGAGGCCATGCTCCCCAAAACACACTTACACAGATGCAAAACTATCAATCCTCTAACACTTCTGCTCTGAAAATTCACCAATCCCCAAACACTAGGCTTCTTAACACTTTGTATATGATCAGTATGACTGCTTTCCAAATATATTGTTCTCTTGAAGGCAAATAAAAAGCTCATCTTTCTTATAATACATCAGATGTGAGCTCAAGATATTATGTTTCATGTTCCCTTGTCTTTCAATAGTTCAACACCTACTTATAGTTATGAGTTTCAACTTACAAATGACAGATATATCCATTAACTATGAGATGATCAAATCCAATATACAACTCTTGTGGTGATTATTATTATCTTTTTATTACTGTTATTTTGTATGTGTTTGAAACCCAAAATGTGAAACACCCAGTAGTGTATATTTATGGATACATTTTCTGAAGAGTGACCACTTATTAAATAAGAATAAAGCCCTTTTGATGTAATTTGTACAGTATTCAATTACTTATTCAACATCAAAAATGATGAAATAAACTAGACTATACTAAGAGCTAAGCATATAAAGTATATGATTTATTCAATTAGTTTCAAAGAAAGTTATACAATAAAAAATAGAGAAATTAAGATGAAGGTGAAATAATCACAAAAGAACTTCCAATTACTTTTTGCGCCATATGACATTATCAGTCTTTCAGCTCAAGTGACTGAATGTACTACTACCAGAAGTATTTTCAGACCCCAAAACTGTGGGCAAGTTTAAAATTTCCATGAATCTACTACACTAAAAAAAAAAGGAATAGCTCTTTATGCTATTATAGATATTATCAAAGTTCTAAATGTCTCATGTTTTTATGGCAAAGCCTAGGATGTAAGTAACAATGATGCAGAAGTAAATCTTTCTTTTGCTACTGCAATACATTTTTCTTGGGAATAAGTTTCTCTTATTATAAGACTATTGTGAGTAAAATTTAACCCAGGTGAGACTTCAGAAACATTAGCAGAAAGTCTCAGGTTGAGTTAGAAGTTAATGAGAAAATTTTTATTGATTTTGGTGAAAACAATACACATTTGGGTGAATGTTTTGTGTGAAAATACAGGCATGTTTATACAAAGTTGAAGCAAAGCATGATTGATTCTGTGGAAGATGTTGATTGCCCTGGTCATATTTGATGTAATGTTGTTCAAATAGTATCTAATGTCCTTTCTATTGGCATTGAAGTCATTGTTACGAAACTGTTCTCTTTTTTCAGTAATCATTCTCTTTGAACTGAGCAATTAAAATATTTTTTTATAATTTTACCAGTATTTTCAATTCTCTTACATTTAAAAATCTATTTATTCTCTTAAACAAATACTACTGATAGATATCTAAGTTTACTTGAAGTACTAAAATTATTCTTCAATTCTAAAGACTCAAAAATTCTTGTTGACTTTTTAAATATTTTACCAAATGGGGCCTACTTATTTCTCATTCAGAGTTTCTAAAATTTCTTGAGTAGCAGAATTACACAATTTGAGACAAGTGACCCAAGTGTTATTAAAATATTTCATTGCTAGAAGAAATGCACTGAGTACATTAAAGGAAGAGCTAATAAACTTTGCATACTTTTAAGTGTCAAGGCCAAAAGGACAAAAGCCCCTTTCTCAGACCCTCTCTCCCAGAAGTAGCTGGACCCCATAAAGCATGACTGACCCTAATTGTTTTATGAGCCTTTATCCCCAGAACTAGAAAATTACTAGAAGTTCCCTGAAGGCACAGAGGCTGGGGGTACACGGTGATCCTGCCCCCAAAGATAACATCAAAACAAGCTGCAGCCCAACCGAGACATGCTGCTCTACAACTGCACCGTTACTTGATAAAAGTCCCAAAGCCATAATGCTCTGCTCTGGTGTATACATTGCAGGTACCCTTTCCCTTCCTTGGGGAAATAACATAAAACTTTCACTCTCTGCACTTTCTTCTCTCCGCGCACTCTTTCACAGCCTGCACCACCAACTCCCCTAAAAAAGGCTATATTTAAAAGGACAATGTTGCTCATTAACAAAAAAAGAAATTCCAATTTTTAGTGGATAATTATTATGTCATAAAAGATAGTATTCTGGGCTCCAACAAATCAAATTTATAGAGCAATTCTCAGAGTTGTTAACTTTATGGCAGTACATGTTAAGTACACTGGCTCACAATGGTAATGATGAGTACATTTTCTCATTAAAAAATATTCAGTGGACAAAAGAAAGAAATACGTTAATCATGACCACTGTCGGAGCTACGTTATGATGTAAATGGCATATATAATGTAACTGCATGGAATTTTATCAGCATGTTTTGCAAAACAAAAAATTGTCAAGGAGAAACAAATCATTCAAGATATATAATAAAAAGGTATGTAATTTACAGACATAATTAATTTCATTTAACATTTTTAGTATAAGTGTGTGTCCTGCAATATTTTTATTTTATCTAATAAACACACGCATAGGCAATTAGGAATAATTCTAATTTAACTGAGCATCCTGCACTTTTTTCCCCCTAAATCTGGCAACCTTCTTTGGCAGATTGTTTTTAATGTCAAATAAGACAACTGAGCTACTCTGACTGGGTACTAACAGAAATTACCCTTTGAATAAAAAGTCTGGGTTTAATGTAAGAATGTAAGGAAGACGAGATCAAGAAAAGGCTTATCTTTGCTGGATGAACGGAGTGTAACTCCTTGAGGCTTCCTGCAGGAAATATCTTTATTTTGAGAGGATGCTTTGAGACAGAGTTCAAACTGGACAATTTCCTTAAGAGAACAATTCAAACAATGAGGCTCCCAAGGTTTATGCCTTCTAAGCTATAGGTAACCAAAACCAAACAAACAAAAACAAAAAATACTTTCCTCATTATGATATTGCCTACCTGGGCAAGAGGTAAAAAAAAAACAGAGAGATAGATTACCATCTTCTCTTTATCCTCATAGTAAGCAATGAATTGGCTTTATTTACATTGCAAGTAATTTGTATTCTGATTTTGCCTTGTATGTAGGGAAATAGAAATAAAATATCCTGTTTGTAATATACTTAAGGAAATTCAAAATCGATTCCACAATTATACTTAAGATAATTCAAAACCTGGAAAAAGAATCCTTGAGCATGCACAGAACTTTTGTAGCTAATATATTCTTGTAGTTGAAAGATTATCTACAATATAATTCATCTTGTTTTCTCATTTGTTTTATTTTTTAATATTGCAGGTGAATCCTTTTTCTCTATAAACCCTTTTCTCTATCATATACTTCGGCTTTCATTTAGACATTTACATATTCAATCTAAACTGAAATTTATGCTTCCTTTTCAATTTTTCATATTTTATAGTTTAATCTGACCTCAAATAATCTATGGGTTAGCAGCTATGTGAAATATTAAATGGCTTATTGCAGTGTTTTAGAGATTCCTATATGAAAAGTATGAAGTGCTTTCAAATTATAGCTCTCACAAATCACCTTGAAATTTTCTATCATTTGTCTTTACTGAGCATTTATAAAAATAAACTGCTCCTATATCTTTGTCATCCATTACAAACTTTTCTGGCAATAATAAAACACAGCATATAGTCAAGTATTAAATTTCCTGAGGAACATTTAAAATATGGTATAACTTAAAGGTGAGAGGTTAATGCTGATAAAACAGCTTGGGGAGGAATCCTTAAAGAATATACTGTTCAGGATAGGTGTTAAATGTATTATAAGGTATCTTAAAAATAGTATTGTAAATGTGCCAATATGCCTAGGTTATAAAATAGTTCCTGTGTAAAGTTTTTACCTTGAAACAAAGGAGAGAACAGTGTTGTTCATTGCATTTCTGTGGGACATTTGTGGTGACAGATGACACTGGTAAAATGAAAGACGCAGAAGCTAGAAAAGGTGTGCTTTCATTTAAAATAATTTACAGATTTTCATATTTATCTTTTCTAATGAAATTAATATCTTGATTTTTAAAACTTGACTATTGAAAATAAGATTGTTTCAATGTCAAAAGAAGATATTGGCAAAGATGTGAATATATTCTCTGTGTATATATTGTCTAAATTAAATAATATTATGGCATTTTAAATAAAATTTTGAATTTCTTCTAGTAATTTCAAAATATTGCCATAACCAAGTTAACAAGTTTTACCCAAAAAATATTATAATTGTGGGAAAAGCAGCTATAACCACTTCCCAATTACAATGTGCTAATGAAATGGTGTACGGAGTGGGGGTCCCCTGAAAATAGCAGAGCCTATTCCCCACAAACTTTGACAGGGGGAAGAGGGAGTGGACAATATGGCAGTTAAGATACTTTGCATAACAATATCAAGCTAGTAGCTGTAACTTTCTCCAAGGAAGAGGTCTGCTGCCCAGGAATAAAGGTGTGTGACTCTGAGCCCACGCAGGGACTTGTGACACAGCTGGAAGAGCTTATACAGTGCCTGTGGCAGAGGCAGGGGGCAGATGACCACCCTGGAAGTCACTGTGAACTCTTGCCCTGACGGAAGATGGCAGCTGAAAGAAGGTAGAAGATACAGAGGAACTAGCAAAAATGGCAGATCATAGGAAGGGCCAGGTATGAGGTCACATAGGAAGTTCTGGGCTGAGCATTCAAAATAAGGGGGGGGCTGAGAGAGAAGGAAGAAGAAGCCACACAGTCTGAAAGGGTGTAGATAGGAGTTGGCTGCAAGGTCTGGTGTATAAAGCGGAAGTCACACAGTCTCAAGTAAGAAAACACCACCACGAGGTCTGGAGTAAGAAGGAGAAGATGGCAAGGGACCTCTGCAGGGACCCATCTGATCCATGAGGGATGCTGGGAGCTGAACTGTGACCAGGAATGCTGAGCCACCACAGACTTCAGCTTTTCTGAAAGATCATACCTCTGACTGGAATATTCTGAAACTGGCTGGGTTTGGAAAAGGGATAAAGGATTATGTGTTTTGAGGTGTTTTAAAGGGAATAGAACTTATCGGCAGAAATCTGCCATTATTCTAAATTTGTATAACCTTTAAACAAACAACTCTTTTCCTTTTTCACCAAACTGTTGTACTAGGAGTCATGCTTCCTGGTGGCAGGCAATTGACCCCCACAGCTGTTCCAGAACAGCACTGGCGAGACTCTATAACACTAATATACTTCTGTGTCCATCAGGCTTTATGTTGAATTCAACAATGTGTTGTAAAAGAGTTTTCATTTTCTATCAGTGAATAAAAGAAAAAAATTCAGAAAAAAGAGATCATTTTGAAAATTACTATGTTAATTATAATTTGGTTTATTAGGTTTACAGTACTGAATTTCAAAAATATATATTAGCACCTATTCCTTAAAGGACTATCAATTCTTTAAGATATTAGAGTTATGAACCTTTTAAATAAGTGATACAACAGTAATTTTATTTGAGTCAACTCCACAGCAAAGGGTGCATAAATCGATAAAAACTGACTTCGTACACATTCATCTCTGCATGATATGAAAGAAATTCAATCACACAATTACATTATTTATGAACTGTTAAGAGAATAAAATATTGGGAACTTGCTATTTGAGATTAAGGGAGAGACAAAGGATTAGGCTGGCAAGGTGTTGATCCTATACTGGACCTTGTTGTAAAAGGTTGAAGGAAAAGTATTTCTCTAGAAAAGATTGACAGCTATGAATATAGCCTAATATTATAAAGAAACTAGGTCTCATGTACATGCAAATAATATTTTCTCATATGTTAACTTCTTTCCTTCAGAAATATATGAACAACAGGAGTTTCAATTACAAACAGAAGAATTCAGTGTTTCATGTTAAATATGTAAATTAAGTATGCCACCCCTTCCATTTAAGGAATAAAAAAAGCACCAAGGAGCAGCATCTTATTCAATCTAGTTAGGTCCTGGAAGATTTCCTAGATAAAAATATATCCTGAAAGATGAGTAGGGAATAGTCTGAGAATGATAGCTATTAATTCTTCTTTAAATATTTGATAGAATTTAGCTACACAGCTGTCTGGTCCTGGGTTTTTGTTTGTTGGGAGTTTTTTTGTTGCTTGTTTATTATTTCTGTTATTACCACTTTGGTTCATTGTTAGTGTAGAGATTGGTTTGTTCAGATTCTGTTTCTTCCTGGTTTAGCCTTGCAAGGTTCTATGTTTCTAAAATTTACCCAGTTCTAGATTGTCAAATTTCTTGGCATATAACAGTTCGTAGTATTGTTTAATGATCTTTGTATTTCTCTTGTATCTGTTGTAATCTCTCTTCTTTCATTCCTGACTTTATTTATTTGTGTTCTCTACTTGAGTCTTACTAGAGGCTTGTCAATTTTACTTATCCTCTTAAGCAACCAGCTCTTAGTTTCATTAACCTTCTCTATTGTTTTTCTATTTTGTTTACTTCTGATCTTTATCATATTCATCTTCCTGCTTTGGGTTTTGTTTGTTCCCCTTTTTCTAGATGCACATTTAGATTTTATTTGAAATGGATCCAGCTTCTTAAGGGACATCTGTGTAGCTATAAACTTTCCTCTTATTACTGCTTTTGCTGCATTCCATTGATTTGGGAAAGTTGTGTTTTCATTTCCACTTGCCTAAATGTTTTTTATTTCTTGTCTGAGTTCCCCTTTGATCCATTGGCTGTTTAAAAGCATGATTGGCTGTGTGTGTTTTTTTTCCACTTTTCTTTCTCACAGTAGATTTGTAGTTTTGTGCCATTGTGACCAGAAAAAAATGCTTGATATAATTTCAATCTTCTTATATTTATAAAGGCCTGTATGTGATTTTTTAAAAAAATGATCCACCCTAACTTTCCATCCATCCATAGATGTCTGGATAAGAAAGATGTGGTTCACACACACTGAAATATTACATAGCAATAAAAAAGAATGAAATCTTGCCATGTGCAACAACACAGCTGGACCTACAGGGTAGTATGCTAAGTGAAATAAGTCAGGCAGACAAACACAAATACCTTATGGTTTCACTTGTATGTGGAAATCTAAAAACAAAACAAAATAGAAACAGACTCATAGAAATAGAGACCAAAGAGATGGTTTCCGAAGGGTGGCAGTGGGGAGATGGGTAGAAAGAGGAAGGGGAATATAGTCAATAATATTGTGATAAGTTTGCATGATGACAGATGATTACCAGAATTAATGGGGTGATCACATTGTAAAGTATAAAAAAGGCAAATTACTATATGTACATCTGACATTAATATAACGAGCATGATTGTACACCAAATACCGTGAGAAATAATTATTTTTAAAAAGGTGTTATCTTTTTAAGATGGTGCTAAAGATAGAGGAAAAAGGGGAGTAATGCAGAAATAGAGTAAGAAATGGGGTAAATAAATAATACTGTCATCCACTTATTCACCAAACCTGAAAATGGAGTCTTTACTACCAATTTTTACCACTATGTGCTCAAGATCTTATGGATTCTATTTTTTTATTCATATACCAAGAAGAGAGTATCTGAACCTTTCTCACTTTGTATGTCAAGTGCTTAGCACAAAGCTCAAAGCAGTTCTTAGAACAGAGGAGTTGTCTAATCAATCCTTAATAGAAAAAAATAAATAATTGCTTATGCTGAAAAATGTTTCCAGGTATTCACATTATTTCTTGCCTTACATATTGCAATCAGTTCCTAAATGGTCTGCATGCTTAATATTTCATTCTTCTCCTCTAAACTGTGGATAAGATTATATCATGTTTATGATATAAAATATCTCTTTTTATGTTTTCTTTTTATAATCTTTCAATGGTTAAGCTTCTATAACTGTGACACATTGCTATAATATAAAAAGTATATAAACCAACAGAGAAGCAAGTTTGTACTGCACAGTAAAAGCTTTCTTTTATTAATTTTACTCCTAGAAATCTGTTGACTAAGAAATGTAATTCCAAATATAAAACAGTAAAGTTATGCCCCAAAGTTGTTCATTACAATACAACTTAACAGGAGTAAAAATTCAAATAACCTACCTAAATAACAATAAATAGACTATTTAAATTCTGGAATTTTCTCTCAAGAAGATGATAGCTCAAAAAGTAAAAAATAATAACTATCCATGCTTTACACTAATGTGAAAATGCTCATATTAGCAAAAGTTAAAAATTAAAATTTTTCTAAACAATTACTCGACATATCTGAAATTTTACATATTTGACAAATGTAACTACAGACACTTACATATAGTATTATATATGCGTGTATATACATATATCAAGCTTATATATGTAATAGAAAAATACAGGAAATTACAACTGAACCATTTAATTTTTTCTTGTAAAATGAGAAATTTGGAGAAAAGTCTTTTAATCTTTGTCTTATATAGTTTAGGTCAATTTGAATTATTTTAATGAATACATGTTTTAATAATAATGTAAAAACTGCGTTTTTCTTAAAGCACCCTTATCTATTAGAGATATTTTCTGAAATATTTATGGATGGAATACAGTATCTGAGATGGGCTTAAAAATAATCCGCAAAGAAGGAATGTGTGTGTGACAGGTAAGGTTTATTACAGTGTCCTATTTTTATGTTTTTCCATTTTCATAATAAAACTAAGACATTACAGATAAAGCTGAAATCCTCCTTAATGCTCGCTAATCCCAGGACCCTCTCCTTCCCCAGGTAACCACTGTTTTCAATTTGCTCTAAGTCTTCCAATTTTCTGGGCATTTAACTACGGTATATGTACTCACAAGGGATGTGAGATAGTATTTTTTGAGAACTGCTTTTTCCATTCATGACAGCGATGCCATTCTGATGTGTTGTCTTGCCTCGTGCCTTCTTCTCCCAGCCATATGTCTCAGAGACAACCCGTGTGGCACAATGGAGATCTGACCCATTCCTCTGCTGTTGGTCAGTGTAGTGTGGAGAGGGTGTCCTCTGGATTATTTACCCATCCTCATAATGAGGGACTTTTATATTGCTTCCAGGTTTTTTTGTGACTGTAATCATTGCTTCAATAACATTCTTGGCTGTGGCTCCTCATAAAAAATTAAGATAAATAAACCCAAAAAGTAAAGACTCAAGACATATATGCAACAAAAATATTAAAAAGATACTTCAAAATGAAAAAAGTCTTTATGTGGTGGTTATAGGAAACTTTTAAAATTTATCCATCTCTATTTTGTATTTATTTCTAATAAGCATTATAAATAATAAAATATAATGGGCACCCTTTCTTTTTTACACTAAAAATTTGTGATATTTGCTAAAAATATTTATATTTTGTGCTTTTCTACATGTTCAGTGATTTGTTTTATCAGGGTGAGGATTCGTTTGCTGCATAAAATATATTAAATATGACTTCACAAATAAATGGGAAAATTAAGATAAGTCTGTGGATTACCAATTCTAATGATGTCCTTTCTTAAAGTTTAAACCAGATAAAGATAGAAAGGGTAAATCCATTCAAGATTAGAGGCCTAAATTGTGTTAGCTGGTATTTGTACTTATTTTAGATCTTATTTCCATCAGCCATTGGTGTATTTGGGTGCAGTACCTCAGCCAGACCCCAACCGGCCTGTGCCCGAGGGACAGCAGGTGACCCCTGTGATGGGAGAGCCCTTAGGAGTCAGCTGTAATTGGCTTTCTGCTCTCTGGGCTGCACTGCAGCACTGAGTCAGCAAACTAGCAAGATGCCCCTGACTGCCTGGGCCTGACAGGGAGACTGGTTTACACTCCTACATGCGGCCAGTGCCTGGATTCCAGCTCATTCTCTTTCTCCTAAGAGTTCTTCAATCATGGGTAGTGTTTTTTATCTTGGTATTCAGCAGTGGCTGGTCATTATATTTCAGAAGATCTTTTTAAATTATTTAATAGGATCCAAGTTCTGTGTATAGATAGCTATTGCCAAATAGTTTCATTTGCAAACCAGTAATATTTAAAAGAGGACAAAGTAGAAAGAGACTGTAGATCCACTGATGCTTCTTTATTATTAGAGGAAGATTTTAGAAAAACATTTGGGAAGGATTAATGATGTATGGTAAAACTCAGATATTTTATCTGAAAAAGGAAACATTACTTTTGGGATCTTTGTCATTTATCTTGGCTCTTGCTTACAGTAGGCACACAATTATATAATGAACAAAGAATCAGTACTTTTCCATTTAGTTTTGCATCCCAGCTAAAGTTTTTCTTGTTTTAGTGTTTTATTGAGATAAAAAAGACATATATTAGAAAGTATATTTCTCATGAGCAGCCTCTACTTACTGTTTTATGTGTACCTTATTAACATTAATTTATTCCTTCATACTTGACATTATTTAGGCAGTAGAGATTGCTCCTAACCCAACAGCATTGCTGTCGAGTTATCTGTTGATCTTCCTGCTTTCCCAACACTGTGGATCCAAAGTTCTGCCTTTGGTAAACTCAGTAAATAATCAGCTCACACAATCAGTATGCAATAATAGTATACTTCCTTGCTTTATACTAATTATATTTCCTTAAAATCTATTCTTCAAATTCTGCAAACAAAATAAAAACTTTAAAATCTTATCTTTGGCATGATAATCTTGCTCTGTTCACTTCCACAATATTCCCAGAGTGGTAGAAGGTGTCATCTAGAGGTATATTCTCCAATTATCATAAGCATGCAGCTCTCAAAGCTCACCATTTATGAGACAGGAGGAGTTTATTGCTTTATACATCATCTCCCATCATGGGAGTATGGCTTACAGTGTTGACCTGTTTCAAAATGAGAGCTGTGGCTGCACGTAACCACAGGTGGGTACTTTTCCCAACAAGAGGAATTCATAACATAGAAAGAGGATAAAAGCCTTATGCCAAAACATTCACTTGTTTTTTATTACTGGCCTCAGAGAAAATGTTTTCTTATTGGCATAGTAAATATGAGATGTAATAAGAAAACACATTTAGATGCATGAGTGAGGAGTTATACATTTTTATAGGAGCCCATATGCAAATATATCTTTTAAAACCTTTTCAACATATGCCTACTTAAATATATTGTATTTTATTTTGAGACTTCTTGGTTGTTTGGAAGCTAGTGTATTTTAATGTGATCCACAGATTTCAATGCATATAAAAGGAAAGTTTTTATCAGGCTGGATTTACAGAGTCAATTCTGTAGGTGAGATTGAGTAACATTGATAGCATTTGTTATTATTGAATTAATAGTTATTCTTTGCTTATAGTTTTTTTTACTTAAAAAGTCTAAAATCAGATATTTTATCTTAATTTCTTTACACATTGGCTAAAAACTATTTAGTAAGGGAGTTTGTTTTTGTTTTGTTTATAATTTCTAATCATTTGTAGGTTTTTAATCTGTACTTATTTTTTCCAGGTTTTTTATATTGGTTGTTTAGTATTATTTCTACTTCTAAAAACATGAATCATTGACTACTGATATAATTCAGAATGCCTTTATTACTATTTTGACTTTAATATATCAAAAGCTGAGAAAACAAATTTAAAGTTTTATATGTAATTTTCTTTTATTTGCTCATATATTTCATGTTATTATTTGTTCATTAATTTACTTATTCCTATAGTTAAGTACTTTTTATCAAATATTGAAGTATAACTAGTTCTCTTTGAAGAAGAAAAAACTGGGAAAAGAACCAGTATAAATTTCTGCTTCATGGGATATTTATTTTAGCAGAAGAAGCAAGGAAAGATAAATAAAATATAAAGCTCTGTCAAACATTGAGATATGCTATGGAGAAGAATAGACCAGAGAGGGAAATGGGGCATAAAGGAATAGACTGATGCTGTTTAAAATCAGATGGTGAAGAAAATAGAACCAAAGAATTCTGAGGCAAGGAAGCAGAATTCTGCAATCTCTGTATGAGATTGAAAGCAAAGGGAAAACAATGGCAAATACCCAAAGAAGAGCATATACTTGGAGTTTTGATGTAAGAGCAAGCATACCAACGTGGTTAGAGCACCATGACAAAAGTGGACAATGGTAGGGGAGAATATAAAAAAACAGAGAATATGGAAGACTCAGGGGAGGGCGAGAAGGGCAGGAGTTCTCTAATCTAGCTTCTGTCACATTGGGAGTTTTATTAAAAAAAACAATAATCAGTAATCAGTAGTTATGAAATTATCACAGGGATGTAAAGTACAATATAGGGAATATAGCTGATGATATTGTAGTAACTATTTATGGTGCCAGATGGGTACTGGAAATATCAAGGAGAACACTTTGTAAAGTATATGATTGTCTAACCACTATGCTGTACATTTAAAACTAAAACAAAATAATATTGAATGCAAACTGTAATTGGAAAATAAAATTAAAAAATAACAACAACAAAACCAACAATCAGAACTCCTGTCCATCAACCAATGAAATAAGAATACCTGGGTTAGTACATGAAAATCTTGACCGACCTTCCTTCCTTCCTTCCTTTCTCCCTCCCTCCCTCCCTCTCTTTCTTGTTTGATTTTGTTTTCCTTTGAACTTTCAAGGGATTTCTAATATTAGTCAATGGTAGAAACCAACAATGTGTGCAAAACTGGTTTGGAAGCTGGAGGTTTGAATTAAATTCCATGTTAAAAATAATAGTTATAACACCAGACATTTTCACTATCTGGTGTACTATGGATCTGGTCTCCCACGTACCAAAGCAAAAGAAAGAAGCTCTGTTTTCTGAACAGAGACTTAAACTCAGGTAAGTCAGACATAGTTGAGAGCAAGGACAATGCAATAAAAATAGAAGACTGAGTGAAAATCTGAGTTATAAATAGTGAGATACCTCATCTCCCAAAACATATGTGGCCAGGTTTATAACTCTGCTGCCACCTCCCAGCCTCTTATCCAGAACTAGATTAGCATATGCCTCTCTAGAAAAATGTCCCTAATAAAAAAGACAGATACATTCTAGTATGAAAGAGGTGTCCCCCAGTAACACAGATGAACAATATCACCCAAAGTAAAGTTCACCAGTTGGGCAAATATGCATTTAAATTCAAATTAAGAACTGGGAAACTTACTTTTAAATAAAAACAGAAGATTATAGGTCATGTAATTATTGATAGTGAAAACAGGAGAAACCAAAACAAAATTTTAAAAGTAATCTTAGGTAACCTAGGCAATATAAATAGCAGATATGATATTAATAACTCACAATGCATTGCCCTGTAGATATAGAAAATTTTGACTATAAGAGACAGGACAAGAGAAAACAGTAAAATCCCCTGAAATTTTAAATATATACATATATACATATATACACACACACATATATAATAATTAAATGAACATTGTAGTAATAGACCTAAAATATAATTATTGAAGATATCTCAAAAATATAATAAAAAAACCTCCATTGAAAATGGACAAATGAGTTGAGTGAACATTTCTCCAAAGAAGACATACAAAAGACCAAAGAGCACATGATGATCTCACTATCATCTAACAAAAGGGAAAGGAAAATCAAAACCACAGTGAGGTACCCACCACTCCACAACTTCACACCTATTAAGTTGGTTAGGTTATTATCGGATAATTAAATAACTCAACAAGTGTCAGCCTGCATGTGGAGCAACTGGAACCCCCGGGTATTGCTGGTGGGTATGCAACATGATATAGCCATTGTGGAAAATAACATAACAGCTCCTCAAGATGTTACATATAGAATAAATAATTGGTTCTCTTTTCAGTATGCACCCAAATAAAATGCAAAACCTGAAGAGATATTTATATGCCCATGTTCAAAAGTAGCACTGTTCACAATAACCAAAAGTTGAAAGCAATCCAGTGCCCATCAACACATGAATGGATAAACAAAATGTGGCATATACCTACAATAGAAAAATATTCAGCCCTATAAAGAAAGAACATTCTGACAACATGCTACGAAATGGGTAAACCTTGAAGATATTATGCTAAGTGAAATAATCCATTCACAAAAGGATAAAAACTGTCTGATTCTATTTATGTGATAAACCTAGAGTAGTCAAATTCATAAAGACATAAATAGAATGGCGGTTCCAGGGGCTGGAGAGAAGGGACAATGGGGACTCATTATCAGTTGGGGGAAAGGAAGTTCTGGAGACAGATGGTGGTAATGCTTGCACGATAATGTGAATACGACATTAAGCCACTAAACTGTACACTTAAAATGGCAAGTTTAACATTATATATATATATTTTACCACATTAAAAATATACTAAAGTATACAAATAATAAAATAAAAAATTTAAAATATCAGTCCAAGAAGTTTACTACTCAATACATAAAAAATGTTAGGGGAAAAATAAAAAGGCAACATTTCTCAACTTGTCCATGAGGCCACTACTACCCTAGCACTAAAGCTAAAATAAAAGAACTAAAAACTACAGAAAAATATCCTTCATAAACATATACACATAGAGTCTGAACAAACTAATTTTTAAATCCATAAACAAAAAAAAATACACATCATGACCAAGAATTATACATCCTAGAAATGTAAGGTTGATGTAACATCAAAATTAATTAATTTAATGTACCATATTGATAAACTAAAACACAACAATCACCAAACCATCTCAATAAATGAAGAGGAAGAATTTGACAAAATGCAACATCTATTCATAGTAAGCATTCTCAATATACAAAGAATAGAAGAAACTTCAACATATTAAAGGGCATCAAAAAAACTTCAACTAAAATCATACTTAGAATGAAAAACTGAAATTTTGCCCTGAAAATATAAAAAATAATAAGTTCTACTTCTGTTGAAGATTTTACTGTAGGTACTAGTTACTACACTACAGCAAAAAATAGAAATTAACATCATGTAGATTAAAAAGAAAAAATATTTATTTACATAGCACATGATCCCATATGTGAAAAATTCTCAGAATTCTGTATAATAATTTTAACAAGTTTGCAAGATATGAGAACAATACACAAAAACCAATTATATTTGTATATACTGGAAATAAACAGTCCAATATTGAAATTTTAAAAAATAATAGCACAGTGAACTAATATTTAACAAGGAAGTCAAGAACACTCAATTGGGAAAAAGTGGTGTTTTCAATAAATGCGTTTCCCATATACCTGGTTTTGATGTGCATTCCTTGATGATTAGTGATGTTGAACATCTTTTCAGGCACCTGTTGTCATTTGTATGTCTTCTTCGAAAAAATATTCATTCAGATTCTCTGCCCATTTTTTCAATGGATCATTTTTTTTGCTATGGAGTTACATAATTTCTTCATTTATTAACCTCCTCCTCAATCTGATATATGCTTTGCAAATATTTTCTCCCACACCACAGGTTATCTCTTCATTTTGTTCCTTGTTTCTTCACTGTGCAGAAACTTTTCAGACTGATGTAGCCCCACTTGTTTCTTTTTGTTTTTGTTTTTGTTTTTGCTTGCTTTTGGGGTCAAATCCAAAAAATCTTTGCCAAGAAGAATAACAAAAAAATCTGTTTCACTGTTTTCTTCTAGGAGTTTTACAGGTCTTACATTTAAGTCTTTAATCCATTTCAAGTTCATTTTTCTGAGTGGTGAAAGATAGGGATCAAATTTTTTGTTTTTGCTTATGAATACTCAGTTTTCCCAGCACCATTTACTGAATCATAATTTGTACCCAGATTGCCCTGTACTCTGCATCAAATGAAAGAATAGCACTTTTCCCCACAACTAAAAAGGATAAAGTTTATGAGCATATATATTTGTATATATATATATAATATATATAGTATATATATATATATATAATTGATGATAGCAAACCAGAAAATTCTCATCTTAGACCTTTGACTTCTGTGTAATACATATGTCACATATGTATTAGAGATGAGACACACGATTTCAGGTTGGCTTTTTATATCCAGATATTTTGCATCACGAAGAAAATTAGATAGGCATTCTCTGATGTTTTGGTGATTTCTGAAATCACCAAATTTATGAGACAGAAACATTACAATATGATTGATTCATAACAGGAAACACATGGACTCATATACACCTACCTGTACCCGTTGTACAAATATTTGAGTCTGAGCAGATTACCAATATTAGACATGAGGTTCGGGCTGACTTTTCATTCACTTCTGAAAATGAATACCCTAAGCAAGGGCATGTGCCGAAGTATATGACATGTACATAATATTTGAAGAAGCGTTTACCATCTTGATCAGGTATTTTCTTTCTCAACAGAAGGGTATATTAGTGGCTTTTTTTCTTTGTTTATTTTAAGAACTTTTTTTATGCAAAACAAAAGCAAAAAAAGTAAACTAGCAGTCATACCTTTTTCAAAACTGAAAAGTATATATACTATAGTGTATTTGTAAATATTATTCTGTTTTTAAATATTTTATTTATTTATTTTTAGAGAGAGGATAAGGGAAGGAGAGAGGGAGAAAAATATCAATGTGTGGTTGCCTCTTGCGGTGACCCCCTACTTGGGTCCTGGCCTGCAGCCCAGGCATGTGCCCTGACTGGGAATTGTATCAGTGATCCTTTGGTTCACAGGCTGGAGCTCAATCCACTGGGCTACACCAGCCAGGCTCATAACTTTTATTCTTAATCTCCCAGTTAGAAAATGAAATCTGAGTATCTAAAAGAAAAAAAGTTAGGCATATATATATATGTATATATATATGTATATATATATATAACTTTATATAATGTATATATAACATATATATTATATATAACATATATGTGTTCTTAATAAATACTTGATTGAGTAAAATCCCAAATATACTCCTAAAAGTACTCTAATGTCCAATGAGGAGGGACTGTTAGGATATAAATTCCTGGTGAAGTAAACAAAAACATATTATTGATTTAGAGGATGATAGATATGTATAGGTAACTTTAGCTTTTTTATTCTGCTGTTAATCTATTACATACATATGTATGAAGGGTTTTCATATATTAATCGCAATCTGAGAAATTCACACATTTTTCATTAGTCCATATATAAGTAACTTCAAGCTTAGCTAGTGAAGTAAAGTATAGAATTGTATTTTATGTAAAAAAGTTAAATAACCGACCTAAAGTAGCCTTACTACTTTGGGGGAAATTCTGAAATTCAAATTTCAGTAGCTAACTCTAAACCCAGAGCCTTCCCTTCAAAAGTCTGCCCAGAAAAGAAAATGCTTGGATGAATAAGTACTGTTTCCTCATCAAACATTAATATTCCAGGGTAACACACTCTCTAGACTGCCTTAAACCGACTCTCAAAAACAAATTCTACAAAGATCTCTGAGATTGTCATTAAAATGTGTGTTTAGACATTTTGTTACTTTGTTTCTTTTAGAAATACCTTTTCTTCTGCCTGTTAGGACTATAATGAACACCCCTCCTTGTTTTTTCTTTTTTGTTTGCTCTTTTTCCCAAAAAACCATGGTCTTTGCGTCCAGTGAGTTCCTTCATGTTTGTCCATTTTAAATGTGCGGCGACAAAGGATAATCCCAGCAGCTACTACTGGCAGCTTGCCCGCGTGGCAGCAGCTCTCCTCTTCCTCCCTCTTATTCTTCCTTGAGTCGGTGTTCACCCAGCAAAGACAGGCAGCTTCGCCCAGCTCCAAATGGTGAGGAAAAATCACGACAGACACAATTGTTTGTAGCCTTTTCCTAAAAACCCAAGATGCATTATTGCAAGCACATCACAAATAATAGATCTCTCCCTCCCTGAGATGTTGCTTTGAACTAGCATCTGTTCACATAAATTTATTATCCTTTTGCAGCATTTTGTAAAGATTGATCCTTAAAAACATAGTATAAATGGGAGTAATAGGATTTTTTTGTACCTTACCCAGTGCAGAAAGAAACATAATATCCATTTTACTATTAATAATACCATTAAAATTATATTTTGGCTAATAAAGATATTTAAACTGTTTACTTATAAGGTACTAGTCTGAATTGTTCAGTAACAAAAAATTAAAATTAACTTTTACTTTTAAACATATTTTACTTTCATATCAATGTAATTTATAAGTACAATTTCCTAGACCAGCAATTTTCAACCATTTTCATCTCATGGCATACATAAACTACTAAAATTCTGCAGAACATCAAAAAAAGTTTTATTTTTTGCCAATCTGACAAAAAAAGAGGTATTTTTAATTCATTCATACCAGATGATTATAGTTGTGCTTGCTGTTGTCATTTTTTAATCTGACATTCTAAGGAAAAAGAGGTCAGTGACCCAAACTAGATAGTCAGGTATTGCATGTTTTAAAAATTCTTGTGCCACACCAGTTGAAAATTGCTATGCTAGCCAGAGATTAAAATACAAATGTGTTTTATGTTGCAGGAAGAAACTCGCACCGAGAGGAGACAGTGGAAAACACGAGAAGTTTATTACGTGCATGGGCCCAAAGGAGTCAGTCTCCAAATTCTGAGCCCTGAACAAAGGATTCTTGGGGTTTATATAGTCTATGGGCGACCCCATCGACCCTATCCTCTTCCCAGGGAGCTTGGGGTTTTGGTAAACAAAGGTTCTTCAAAGCTTCCCGCATCATTTTACAAGAAGATTGCTTCTTTGAAATTATTTATTCACTAGGTGTATTTCCATATGTAATAACTTTATTAAAATTAAATATATAGTAATATATATAATATATTTGAATATGTGTAAAATGAAGTTGCAGAAATTTATTTCTGTAAAATACTGAATAAATTTCAATTATGTGTTCATCCTGATACCAGGTTCTATCCTGGTATAATTAAATGGAGTAAGCAAAAAACATAAAATAAATCATGTGATAATATCACTTCAAGATCTTAACTATCCTGTTAAAGATTAAAGGCACATGAAAGAATTGAAGAATTAAACAAAACAGTAATGTAGACAATATATTTTGGTTTGGAACTGACAGATACCTAAACAGAAAGTTATACCAACTCATGTAACCGGAATGACCATGGCCATGAAGCGAGTGAGTTTCACTCTTACTTTCTCACTTCTTTCTTCTTCCTCCAACTCCCTCCTTGACTCTTTGTCCAGTTTCTTCCTCTTTCTCTCATTCTCTCATTGTTTGTCGGAACCTCAGCAACACTCTCCAGCTACCTCTCTCATTCTCCAGGTTTCTACATCTTTCTTAAATTATTTTTCTTTTTCCCCCACCCTTTCTTGCCCCCCCTAAAAAATGTATGAGACAGAGAGTAACAGAAATGAATTCACAGAAAATTTAACAAACTCAACATTTAATGTTTTCCAGATATAGGCACCCAAATGCAGGTTTGACAACTTGAAAATGCAGAGACTGTGGCTCATTTTCCTTTCTGCTGTGCATCCTGAGCACCCGGGACCTCAAATTTGACTCATGGTCCAAGATGTGGGCTAGAGCCCCAGCCATTACAAATATATTCCAAGAAAAATTAAATGTGTTCCACGAAGAAAGAAGGTAAAACAGTGGTATAAAACTTAAAAGGGGGTAGGGTCTATACAAATAAAGAGCAAAATAATCCCCCTTTAAAGGGGGATTTAAAAAAACTTTCTGGGGAGGCTTTCCCAGTAATTTTCTCTTGGCTAGAGAGAGATGTATCAAATGACCTCCACTAAATATGAGGAAGTTCAGCCAATGTCCACTCATTTCTATTAGTAAGGAAGAAAAAGAGTGGATTTAATGGAGGCTGCTAGGATTTCTGCCCTTCACTGACTTCCCTCATTCCATCTTTCGGAGAGAAAGCATTGGCAACTCCTGGTCTACGAGATAAAGTGATTTCTAGAGATTATTACTGAAATTCTAAATAGCAGTTATTTTCCCATTATTGCCTTTCCATGTCAGATAGCCTAAGGGAATTCTGTATAGCTGCAACTATTCTCCAAATTCAATTCTAAACTTATCTGTGAGAAAAATTCTTCTTTATGATTTGATACATTTGTCACCTAACGTATCTCTGGGAAGTAGAATCTATGAATCTGGACCTAAGCAACAATGAAGGAATTATGTAGGGGGACTGTCTGTCCCAGGGAATGTCTGAAAGCTATCTATTTACCACCTGCTCAACTGCAAATTGCACATCCTAGAGAGACAAAGGCTTTTGTTGTGTGTGCTGCTACAATAAGAAAGGATTCTGACTGATAGGAAGTGCACGAAAATGATAATAATAACAACAGCTACATTTTTCAGTACTTCTTATGTAACAAACATTGTGTTAAACATATTATACAGTTTCTTTACCTCCTTAATTCCTTAAGATATGTATGTAAGACTATACATGATAAAATCACAATTGAAATAAAATCTCTTTCACAAATAAATCTCTCACATTTCAAAGCATTTCTCAAATTCAATACTCTTTTCAGTATTCCATGCTGTTTCCCACTTGTGAAAGAAAATGATTCTGAATGTGAGCAATGTAACAGTAGGACACAATGAATCCTGTAGACACAGTGACAGGAAACCTGGGTTGCATTACCAGTCCTACAATTACAGGTTCTGTGACCTTGGGAAAGTCACAGATGTATTACTTTTGCACTCGTTTTAGCAGTAAAGCTGTTTTTGCCACTAAAATTACTTTAGGTCTGTTCCAACAGGAGAACAGCATGCAGTCATTCCAATTACAATGTAAGAACTCAATCTTTTATATTCTAAGAGACAGACCAGAGCCATTCAGCCTCTCCAAAGATCACTGAGTTACGGACTCCCGATCCAGGCAAAGCCAGGTACACAGAACTCTAGCAACTTTTCCTATTTTCTTTTACAGCACCTCCTCCAATACCCAGGATGTTATTACCTGGTAGTCCGTTTGGGCAGGGATTGATCTGGCCTAATATTCTTTCTTTCTCCCTTTAATCTTTCCTGGATCTCTCTGGTAATCCTTCTTATGTGGACACACATCCTTTTGAATGCTTGTTTCTATTCCCTAACTCTTAGTAATTCTTCAGGAAATCAGCCTCCCATTATAGATTCTGTGTTCAATGGTTTTCGATGATTCTAAGTTCATACTCTGTAATCATTAAACTTCCAAGTTAAAAAATTCCTTCAAGAATTAGTATTGTTGTCACAGCCAGATTAACCAGAAGGGAACTGTGACAAGACAATGACATCCAGATTGAACAGGTCCAGTTGTCAGGACACTTAATAGATGCTGCCTTATTTTTAAAAAAGGAAAGAAAAAGGAAGAAGGAAAAAGAAAAAGAAGGAAGGAAGGAAGGAAGGAAGGAAGGGAGGAAGGAAGGAAGGAAGGAAAAGAAAGGGTTTATTACAGTCTGTGTATTATAGTATTCTTTAGACAAATTCCAAATAAATCTTTCACAAAATCAGAGGATGTAAATGAACTAAAAAAGAATTTCCCAAGTCAAAAATTTCTTTAAAAAGTTATTTTCTTCCCTGGCTGGCATAGCTTAGTGGATTGAGCGCGGGCCTGCGAACCACACGATTGCGGTTTGATTTCCAGTCAGGGCACATGCCTGGGTTGCAGGCCAGTTCCTGGCAGGGGACTCATGAGAGGCAACCACACATTGATGTTTCTCTCCTTCTCTCCTTCCCTTCCTCTCTAAAGATAAATAAAATCTTTAAAAAAAGTTATTTTCTTAACATATGTATACCAAAATGTGTATGTGATTTCTGCAGTAGTTAATTAATATCATCTACAAATATTTTTATCCTTCTTCTAAGCACAGGGCAAGACTGAACTTTTGTTCACTTGAACTTTGACATGGTCATGAAGTCTCTTTGACCAAAGAAACTGTGCGCAAGAACATGCATCACCACCAAAAGAAGGTTTGAAGAACCAGTTCATCTAGACTATTTTATTTTGCTCTGATACAATTTGAAATGTGTCAGATGATTATTACATCATCCTGGCTCTTGGACTGAGAAGGGCATAAAATGGAGCTCCCAGGTAACCCACAATGGACATGGTATGTGGTCAAGAAATAAACCTTTGTTTACTTTAAGCCCCTATGGAGGTTGTTCATACCACAGTATATACCCTAAAGGTCTCATGCCTTGTCTGAAAATATATATCAACACCAAAATGGCCCTTTTCAAGTCCTACTTAATAATTTAAAACTGACCTGGCTGGTATGGTTCAGTAGATTAAGTGCCAGCCTGTAAACTAGAGGATTGGTGGTTCAAGTCCCAGTCAGGGCATAATGCCTGGGTTGCCGGTCAGGTGCCCAGTAGGGGCACATGAGAGACAACCACACACTGATGTTTCTCTCCCTCTCTTTCTCCCTCCCTTCCCCTCTGTCTCAAAATAAATAAATAAAATCTGTAAAAAATAATATAAAGCTAATTTTAAAACAAATAACCATTGCAATAACAATCCACTAAGAAATCTCAAGTTTCTCTGAGTGTGTAAATTCTCTAACAACTATACAGTACAATATCAATAAGTAAAAAAATCAGCTTTCAGTGGTGAATGTTAGTGAGTTACCCAAAAGGGATAGAATGGAATTTATCCTTGTTAACAACACAAAGCAATGGTCTCAACACTTTTGAAAGGCAAGGGCCAACCCTTCAGGTTACAATCAATAGCTACTGGTGGCAAAGGAGCTATTATGTGTCTTCAGTTCAAAAGACAAATTACTCTCCTATTGACAGCCAGTTTCTGTGAGCTGAATAAATGACTAGAAGGAAACTACAGGGCTTCAAAATTAGCAAAAAAGCACAGTCATCTCAGGAAAAAAAGTGTAGAAGTACAAATATTTTTCTTTTAAAAAATGGCTATAAAACCCCTGATAATTGAGACTCCCCTCACAACAGGTTCATTCCAAACTTAGGAACTCCTCTCTCCCTGGCCTGGGAGAGTCACAGAAGTAGTGCTCTCCCCCTTTTTCCCCCGGGGACTCTTTTGACTTGAGATTAATTTTGACATAGGATTAACTTTGCCTCACCTTTCTTTAAACTTCATTTTCTCATTTTTAGAAGGAATTTCCTGTTGATTTTGATGCTTCGGAGATGCTGACATGTGGAGTTTGCTCACAATGGCACAAAAAATTGGGAGTAAAGAGAACTATTTTTAAATTCAGGTCATATGAACATACCAATTTCCTCTAAAAATATGTGAGGAATCACACTATGGCATGTGCACACTCTCTGGCACGTAATAGTCACTCTAATCTCCTCCCAAAATACAAACAAAATGCATCCCATTTTAATTCATAATTTCATAGTCCAGGCCTTGCTAGAAAGCACAAATGGTCTTTAACATACTTTATAAATATTTAGAGAGCACAGTGTCTAGTTACCAGTGAAAAAAATGAGTTCTTGCATTAATGCAAGGAAAAGAATTTCCTGTGACCCGTCAGGTAACATGGGGTTCGGTGGTAAACATTAGTGATGGTGCAAAATTAAGGGAGTTCCCCTGCAACATTCTAAAGTTCTATCTCCGTCCATCTCACATAGAAAATCTCCAAGCTTATCTTCAGCAAGGGTAAGACAAAAGCCGGTGTCCAGAGCTTCTGTTCCATATTAAAGTATAGCCAGGCCAGCATCAGTCTAGCTCAGTGTGTGTTTCCGGCTGCAGCTCACCGCTTTGTTGCGGTGTTCAGGTCCCTCTTGGAGTCTGCCTATGGAGTCTGCACAGCCAAGGGCCATATGGCTAGAAAGGCCTTGTGGCCATGGAGGGAACAGGTGTGTGCACCAGGTGAGTCTGGGTCATCTGGTGAGAAAGAGTGTGCATACAGGCACACATGTGTAAATGAGTGAGCTTTTTTGTTCTCCCAGGATTATATTTGCTTGGGCTTGGAAAAGACCAAAAACTTTTTCAAAATGGCAAATCCATTTCTTAGGCTTTCAAGGGCTTTGGATGGGCTCGCACAGCCTAGTTAGACTGATCGGTTTCTTTGGTCAAGCACCTCCCCCTGTGCCCCCAGCAATCTGCTATTGGAGGGAAGAAAGGGGAAGTGCCCCCCTTTTGGGACACTTCCTTGGCATTCCCCTTGGTGGAGAAACACTGTAATCCCCTGGAGTATGGAGCTGTAGCTTCCTGCCTGAGCAAGCAGGTTTATGTTCCTCAGTTTATTAAACTGGATGTCTAACTCCCTTTGCTCCCCTTTTCTAGCTAAATACCGAGAGTGACGGCACCTCTTGTTTTCACGTGTTAGATCACATTTCTCCCATACGCAAGCATTATGTTTGAGTTCCATGAAAATGAGGGGGATTTCTTGAGATGTTTTTATAAAGCACCATCTTGCCTCATGCAAAATATTCAACTAAATCAGGCAAAATGAGTCCTCTCTGTCAAGACTATTTTCAAACCGAAATAAATCTGTGACTGTGCTACTAGAACATATATTGCGCCAATCATAGTTTACTGCAAAACTGCACTAACAAGAGAGGAATCCCATACAAAGCATATCAGCAAAGCCCACAGAACGCTTGCTTTATTATTATCAAGCAGAATTAGTAGTACTTTACTGCACCTATCTTTCCAATCCTCAAAGTCAAACTGATGTACACATTTTATATAGAAAATGAATTCATAAAAAAAGAAAACAAAACAAATTTCTCTTTCTAGGTATGAGAAGACAAATTGATGATGATGATAATGATAGACAGACAGATGAGTGTGAATAACCCATTACAGCATGCTCCTCTCCTGAGGTACTAGTTATTTAGAGTAGGGAGATGACAGGGAACATATTTCTTAAGGGATGTAGCTCACCATCACTAAAATGAATTCTGAAATAACAGCATTTTCCCAAAAGAAAACTGAATGAGACTGCACCATATACTGTAACATAATGTTTACTCAGTCAATAAATGCTTCACAAATGTTTTATGCATACGACGGAAATAGCTAGAGCAAGTCAGACTCTGTATTCAAACTTGGCTGCTATACTAACTGGCTATGTGACCTGCACAAGCCTCATTGAAATGATTAATAACTATGCCACACAGTCATTATAAGAATTGAAAAATAATAATGTATGTCGGTCCCCTAGCACTGAGTCTGGCACAAGTAAGGAAACTCGGGAAATGTTGGTTTCTTGGGTGGTCTTTCCAGACTTTTTTCCTTCCAGGAATATAATTTGTATTTTCCAGTTAAGCATCACCATGTAACTAGTTATAACCAATGCAGTAAAAGCAAAAGTGCTAGCCAAGATGAAAAGAAAAAGAAAAAGAAAACCTCATATTTTGCATAATGAACTTAAGATCAAGTAGCTGTTATAGGGGTTCAGAACAGGTCTCCCCAAAATGTGTCACTTTGGCCTGTGGATTTCTTTGAGTTGAAGACAAGTGAGACCTTTGGGGCTCGGGAGAAACTTTTACCTCTCCCTTAAAGAATTTAATTTGAGTGTCTTGCCCATATTAAGAGTTATTACCTAAAATAACTCTTTAGAACCTAACTATAAAGCAGGACAAACATCTCATTGCTGAACATATGAGAGGTCTTTCTACCTCCTTCCTACTTGGGAATGTCATACAGACTTCATTTTACCTTTCTGTCTCTGATTCTCTCACGCATATGGAGTTTCTTTACCTATGCATGTCATTAAATTTGGTTATTTTCTCTTGTTAGTCTGTTTCATGTTGATTTAATTTTTAGACTAGCCAAAAGAACCTAGAAGGGTAGGAGAAAATTTCTTCCTCCCCAACATTTTCAGCACCCTAGTTTCCTGAGTAACCACATGTAACAGAGCTGCAATCTAAATAAAATGAACATGAGAAATAAGTGTTCATTTTATTAAGCCATAAATTAGTATCAAGAGTAGGTTGCTACCACGAATAAAACTTAACCATATAGCATTTAATAGGATATTAGATGGAAGAAATTAAAAAAAAAACTGCAAGTAGAGAATACAGTAAGAAACTTGTCACCAAAAGTACATTGGGTGGCAGATCATGAAGCTAATGAACTTGCCCTTTCAGAAAAAGAGAGTAGAAAAACTGGCTGATAGTTAGAATATATTTGGCCAATAGTGGCAGCATTTCGAAAGATACTACAAGAAATGAATGAGCTCAGGAATGAATTAGTAAAAGCACAGGCAGAAATACATGGGAATTCAGAGAGTGTGCTTCTGCCTAAAGAACAAGCGTCTGCTGAATATAACCTTCACCACAAATAACAAAAGGTCATCAGAGAGCAACAGGATATTGTTTGATAGAGAAGAGAAATGCCTTGTGATAAGTCCAGTATTCTGCACTGCTTTTGTCTACGATACATTTGTCAATTTATAATCAGTATAGTGACAAAAGGCGAGGCACTAAGTAAATGACTAAACAGCAACACCTAGGAAGCACATAAGCTAAGATTAATTTCAATATTTTCACAAAATTTGAGAAGAGAAATTTCAAGGTACAAAGAAAACTGGAATTAAGGAGCCAATTTTCAGGAAAAGAAAATGATGAAGTGAGACAGACAGTATCAATTTAACCCTAAGAAACTAGCTGATGTGTAAGTGCAATTTTGCTATGAGAGTAAAAATTCAAGTGGAAAACTGATGTTGAAAGGGAGAGAATCCAACATAATTTTTTGCAGCCTCACAGTACGGATGTGCCCTGGGGACCTCAAAACCAGACCCAGGCTCAGTGAACGGCTAGAATCACTTACAGGACTCAGAGATTATGAGAGCCACAGTTTTATGGTTTATTGCAGCTCTGGGGGGCTGGGACCTGACCGAGTTGGGTGTTATCTCACCTTGTTAATGGGAAGAATCAACCACGTCCTGATGTAATTCCATTGGAGAGGAAAATGGAATTTTCCTTGCTCCTGGTTTCTCCTGGATTGCTCATTCTCCTCTTTCCCTTTGCTGATTCTAACTTGTATCCTGTGCTGTCACAGCCTGTGGAATTCCTTTGCACTGTTCAAGGATGATTCAGCTCTTCGGGATGGCACCCAGCTTTTAGGACTAAATAAGAGTGGGAGTCCCTTCTGGGTCGTTAGGGCTCAAGGCTGGGATGGCACCAAACTGGTGCAATTCATGGAGAATTTACTCCGGGAGAGAATGGACTATGAACTGGGCTGGTGCCACCAGTACAGTGTGACACCAGTATCCCACCCACCCTTGATCAGCTCCAGGTGCCATGTTAGGTATTTTTAATAATAAACTTGAAATTGTTCCAGTGCAACTCAGTGTGCTGCTGTTGAGGGAACAGAAACCACCTCTGGTCCCTTTTCCGTGGCCCCCACCCCTCTGTGTGCCTGGTGCTCATCTCTTTCTGAAACTCCACTGGACAGTTACATATCAGTGCTCAGCCAACTTCTCATTTTCCAGAGCTCAGTCAAAACCTCACTGGTCCTGCCCATCGCCCTGCTGTACGTAACTCCTACAGCGCCCTTCCCCATAACAGCCCTTTCCTAAGTGTAGGTCTTCAATGCACATCTCATCACTTGTTTGACAGTGGGCCCCAGATATCTCAGGCACAGCAGACTGGGCAGCTGCCTCAGAGACGGGCCCCTCGCTTCTCTTTAACGCCAGTCCCCTCTGCCTTCTCCACATGGTTTTGGACTTAGCCTGCCCTCCCCAGCATCTTAGAGTTGAGGATCCATATCAAGAAAAGAGAAGGTACTTGGCCAAGTTTATGTGGTTAGGGGAACGTGGGGTGGTTTGCATTGTTCCTGAAGGAGAACGAGAATACTCTATGAGCACGGGGGTCCCTGACCTCTCAGTGGTCCCAGTCTTACCTGCCTTCTCCATGTCTGTCCTCGGACCTGCAGTGTAGGGTTTACATGCGCATGCCTTTCAACTTCCTAGGTGCTACTTAGGTTATTAAATTCAGGTAAGCATTTCTTGACTCTGGGTACTGTTTCAAAGTTAGTAAAAGTATGACTTTGATAAAAATCCCCTCATAATTTTGTTTCGCACACTGTTACAAAAGATTCCTCCTTGTAAAATGTTTCTCAGCTACCTGGTCATGGATTAGTAAAGTGAATTAGTCTGAATAAGATGTCTCTCTGTCTGCCTGTGTCTTAATTCCTCATAAACCAAACATTTGAATAAATTTGCAAAACTGTGCCATAGCCACAAAAGGTTTGGACTTCGAAAAGCATCAGCTGCTGTTAAGGGTGAGGCTTGTGAGTTTGGATCCTGGTTTCCCCCTTACGAGCTGTGTAGCCTTGGGCAGCTCACTAAACCCTTCGGTGTCTAAGTGCCCTCAAGGGTAAATTGTAATTAATGAAAGTACTTACCTGCTTGGGCTGTTGTAACATCACATGAGCTTATGCATCTATTGCATCTATAGCACCCAGAATAGCTCCTAGCACAGAGTAAGAGAAAATTACTAGTCCTTATTAGAAAATGTTTCTTGTTACTCTTTATTTCCATTATGTTACAGTAGAAAACCTAGAACTAAAAGGAATTCTAACACTCTCTGAGTGGCTATCTCTGGTTATTATAGAATATTTAAGGCACAATGCGTTTAGGAGCTAACAACCTCAGTTCCCCGATCCAGAATTTAAAGGTTACCATGGCGACTTTCCTGTTTCACCTAATAATGCATGTTTGAGAAATACTTTGTTTCTAGTGATCTCACAGGACTTCAGTTTTAAGACAAAGACAACATTTATGATTTCATAAAATGAAATAAAAAACTTGTCCTTCACTCCTGGACTCGTTCAACACACATGTGCCAGTCACTCCTCTGTGGTGCTCCCTGGACCTGGGTCTCAGGGGGCGAGGCCTTCACAGGTTACTTTTTAGGTACCGAGAGGGCCTGGGATTCAGGTAAAAAACAACAATACTTCATTTCAGAAGATACTAGGAGCCATAAAGAAAAGAGACTTAGGAAATGTGACCAGGGAGTGACAGAGACTATATTGGTTTTCTGCTGCTGCCCCAACAAAGGACCTCAAACAGAGTGGCCTGAACTATAGAGTGTGTGATCGCAGGTGCTGGGCTCGGAAACCTGAGGCGGGTTCACTGGGCTTCGGTCCTCCCTGGAAGCTCCAGGAGGCCCCATTCCTCACTCCTTAGGGACTGTTACCTTCCTTCCCTGTCTCTGCCAAAGCCACTCCCAGCTTCCAGGGGCTGTTTGCAAACCTTGACCCCTGGTACCCTGCTCCAGCCTCAAAGCAAGGAACATGTGTTGAGTCCTTCCCCTATCTTTGACCCACCCTCCTAAACCTTCCCACTTTCAAGAACACCTAGTCACCCTGGCCCAGATAGCTGACCTGGGACTGCAGGCTGCTGTGTCACCTCTGTGACCTACCTGAACTTTGTGATCTGTCTTACCTCTGTGACCTGTCTTACCTTTGTGATCTTATTTTTGTGACTTGTTTGACCTCTGTGACCTGTCTTATGTCTGTGATGTGACTTCTTGTCACATGATACCCCACAGAGCTGGGCTGAGGCCTCTGCAGGGTGATTCCCCGTAGATTCAAGGAAAGACTGCCCAAGATCTTGCCATATTTAAACTCAGCTGTTGAGACAGAGTTGGCCATGTGGAGAACTGGAAAAGCTGCCCCAGAAGGGACAGCAAGTACACCCAGAGCAGGGAGTGCCAGCCTGGCTGGGGTGCAGGGGTCAGGGGGCAGGTGGATAAAGGGCCCTTGAGTGGGTTGAAAATGCTATCAGAACAATTAAGGCTTTTAGGCAGGAGAGTGACATAATCTACTTATATTTTTTAAATATCGCTATGTGATTTGACACTTAAAATGGTATTTGAGATGTATCCCGAGAACATGGATAGGATTTATACAGAAGAAGATGGCAAGTAATGGCCTTCAGGTATAGGAGACAGCACGTGGACTGAGGGCAGGAGAGATGAAGACCAGAGACTGGAGCACACGCCCCTCAGAGACCTGAGAGTGAGTAGACAGGACAAGAAAAGAGAAGACCCTCCAAGGAAGGGACAGGGCAGAAGGAAGAAGGGACCATCCATGGAGGGCAGGGGGATAGGGGTCCCTTCATGAAGAGAGAAGGGAAAGGGGACATGGGATTCCGTAAAAGGGCAGGGCAGGGGGGACAGGGGACCATCAGAGTAGCAGGGCAGAAGGACAAAAGACACTCTATAGAAGGGAAAGCGCTGAAAGGGGCCTTATATAAAGAGAACAGAGCACAAGAGACAGAGTCCCCTCCATGGAGGTGGGGGGACCCCCCTTATATACTGCCCTTCCTTCTCCATTGAAGGTCCCCTGTCTCTTCTGCCATGACCCCTCCCAAGATCTCTTGTCCCCCTGCACTTCCCCCTCCATGGATGGTCCCTTCTTCCTTCTGCCCTGTCCCTTCCTTGGAGGATCTTCTCTTTTCTTGTCCTGTCCACTCACAGGTCTCTGAGGGGCACATGCTCCAGTCTCCAGTCTTCCTCTCTCCTGCCCTCAGGCCACATGTCCATTCTCTGAACCTGAAGTGCATTTCTCATGCTCTTCATCTGTCTAAATCCTGCCTATACTCTTAAGACACATCTTAAGCCATAAGAAAAGATGAAATATTGCCATTTGTGACAACATGAATAGACCTTGAGAATATTATGCTAAGCAAAATAAGTCAGCCAGTAAAAGCTAAGAATCATATGATTTTACTCATATGTGGGATATAGAACTGAAACTTATAGACCCAGGTGACATTATGGTGGTTAACAGAGGAAAGGGGGGTTGGGAGTAGTGAAGGGTAAAGAGGGCCAAATATACAGTGATGGAAGATGATACGACTTTAGCTGTTGGGAATGAGGGGGTTGGCTGGGAGGAGAGGAAAAGACAGAAAACTGTATTTGAACAACAATTAAAAATAAAATTAAAGAAGAAAGAAAGAAAGAAAAAGAAAGAAAGAAAGAAAGAAAGAAAGAAAGAAAGAAAGAAAGAAGGAAAGAAAGAAAGTCTTGACATATATAAAAAGAAAGATTGGCAATAATACAGTCATAGTAGGGGATCTTAATACCCCATTGAAAATAATAAGTATATCTTCTGGATAGAAAACCAACAAAGAAATAGGAACCTTAAATGACACACTAGATCAGATATATTTAATTGATAATCTTCAGAGAATTTACCCCAAATATATGTTCTTTTCAAGTGGACCTGGAACATTTTTCTAAGATAGACCATAAGTTAGGGCACAAAACAAGTCTCAATAAATTTAAGAAGATTGAAATCATATCAAGCATCTTCTCTGACCACAATGCTACAAAACTAGAAATCAATCACAAAGAACACACAAAGACATGGAAACTAAATAACATGTTATTAAACAATGAATGAGTCATCAATGAGATCAAGGAAGAAACCAGGAGCTATCTTAAAACAAGTGAAAATGAGAACACAACAATCCAACATCTGTGGGACACAGGGAAAGAAATCCTAAGAAGGAAATTCATGATATTACAGGTCTATCTCAGAAAACAAGAAAAAGCTGAAATAAACAATCTAACTTTATACTTCAAGGAACATGGAAAAGAATGACAAACAATGCCCAAAGTGAATAGGAGAAAGGAAATAATAAAGATCAGAGCAGATATAAACAAAATAAAGTCTAAAATAAATAATACAAAAGATCAGTGAAACCAAGAGATGGTTCTTTGAAAAGATAAAAAGACTGACAAACTTTTATCCACACCAAGAAAAAAAGAGAGAGGACCCAAATAAAATCAGAAATGAATGAGAAGAAACAACTGATTTCTCAGAAATACAAAGTATTATAAGAAAACATTGTGCACAACTATAAGCCCATAAATTGCACCATCTGGATGAAATAAATTCCTAGAAACATATGATCTTCCCCTCTCAATAAGGAAGAAGTAGAAAATCTTAATGGACCAATTACAACTATGAAATTAAATTACAACCAATGAAATTGAAGCAGTAATCAAAAACTCTCAACAAACAAAAGCCCTGGACTGGATGGCTTCATAAGTGAATTTTACCAAGCATTTAAAGAAAAACTTACACCTATCCTCCTCACACTTTTCCAAAAAATTCAGGAAAAGGAAAACTTCCAAGCTCATTTTATGAGGCCAGCAATATCCTAATTCCAAAACCAGATAAAGACACTATAAATAAAGAAAATTATAGGTCAATATCACTGATGAAGATAGATGATAAAACCCTGCACAAAATATTAGCAAACCGAATCTAGCGATACATTAAAAGAGTGTACACCGTGATCAAGAGAGTGTTATTCTGGGGATGGAAAGTTGGTACAATATTGCAAAACAGTAAACATGATATTCATGTAATCAAAATGAAGGGTAAAAATCATATGATCATATCAACCAATTGCAGAAAAAGAACTTTATAAAACTCCAGCAGCCATTTATGATAAAAACTCTCAGCAAAGTGGGAATAGAATACCTAACATAATAAAGGCCATATAGGACAAATCTACAGCCAGCATCATACTCAATGGGAAAAAACTAAAATCATTTCCCATAAGATTGAGAACAAGACAGGGATGTCCGCTTTTACCACTATTACTCAACATAGCACTGGAAGTCTTAATGACAGCAATCAGATAAGATAAAGAAATAAAGGACATCCCAACTGGAAAGGAAGAATTAAAATTGTCGTCATCTGCAGATAATATGATACCCTATATAGAGAACGTTAAAGATTCCACCAAAAATCTACTAAAACGGATAAATGAATTCGGTCAAGTAGTAGAGTACGAAATAATCATCCAGAAATCAGTTGCATTTTTATACACCAGTAATGAACTATCAGAAAGAATAACTAAGAACAATCTCATTCAAAATTGTATTTAAAAAAATACCAAGGAATAAATTTAACCAAGGATGTGAAACACCTTCTCCGCACCGTACGTAGGTAGGTCCTGGCAACTGCCTCAGACCCTGTGCTGTGAGTGATGCTACTCAAGGGTGTGCAATAATCAGAAGGAAGGTGGTGCCATCGATGGGAGTGTGTACTTTTTAACTATCTGCAGATCAAAACTGCAGAAACAATGCATATGCTCTGTCAAAGGTAAGGGATGATTAATTTTTCTCTGTGTACTTGGCAGAATGGTGCTCAAAATTATGATAATAATAATGCCTTGTCTTCAAATGCTGTCTTTCCAGAGGTGACTCCAATTTATCTTTCAATTTGGCTGCGGAAAGAAAAAATAATGCTGGAAATCATACATTCCATTCGGCAGGGGGTTAAACTAAGATGAGAGACAGAAAGTGACTCATTAACAATTTGATCCTTACACAGTGGTTAAGCTGGAGAGATGCTAATTGCCCGTCAAAGGCTGTGTCTGCAGGGCAATAACGAAAGTACAGCTGTAATAATGGACTTCTCAGTGTCTGAGCTCAGTGAAATCTACTTGCTCCTTGTGTCCCATGATGTGGGCCGGGGAGCCACTGCGGCTCATCCTATCCACACAGAGACTCTGATCCAGGGCTTCTCTGATGTGTATCATCACCAAGTGCTCTGGAGGCCAGCTGACCCTCTGCATTCAGCTAAGCAATGAGCACAGAGCAGTGGACTATAGGATGGACAGATGGGTGTCCTCAGGAAGGCCTGGAAGGAGCCAGTTGTGGCTGGTCCCACCTAAAGCCAGACCTGAACCACACAGCAAGAGAGGCTTGTACATACAGAAGAGCGCGAACACCATGCATCTCAGAACCCGAGTTAGCACGCCCACCTTCTTGTCCCCGCATCTGTGCAAGCAATTCAACCCACCTGTATCGGGAAGAATATCCAGAGAGAAGAATAAAATAAAATATTTTCCTCATGCCGACCAACATAGCACTTCAAAGGACTATGAGAAACGAAAACACTGTCCACTTATTTCTAAAGAAAGTCTTTTCATCCTTTCCTCCTTCTTAAAAAAAGGAAAACACATCACTCTGGAACCACCAAGATGGAGCAGTTCTGAGGCCAGACATTCCCCCACTGCTGACAACCATAAGCTCAGGGCAGAATGAAAAACACTGGTAACTGCAGACTCTAAAGAAAACAGCAGTGGGCAGACTGGGGATGTAAGTAATGACCAGCACAGCACTGAGACGATTGGTTTTTCCTCCTTCATCTCAGCTTTGTCTTAAAGGCAGTGCATCTCAGCCCTGCTCCCCAGGCAGGACGGGAATGACACAAAGAGGACTGGACACGGGGCCCGTCCGAGGCAGCATGGGACACTGCCAGGGACCCTTCTTCCCTTCCTCCTCTCCTGGTGCTGCTCCTGCCCTGAAGCTGCAGCCACAGCTGGGGTGTAAGCTCTTGAAATGCCAAGGAAAAACCCACATCTGATGAGGACTTGGGAAAATGGCCTCTGTGCGCCACAATTTGGGGGAAATTCTGCTTATTTTTTTCTTTCTCTTGCCTGTTTGCCCTGAAAACCCCCTCATTATATACATGGGGGGAGAGGATGCTAAGATTCTGAGAAAAAGCAGAGCTTCTAGCACAAGGGCCAGGGAAGGAGGCAGAGGCTCCAGGAGAAGACACAGTGACGATGAGCTGGGCCCACACGGAGCACATGCCAGAGCCCAGCACGGGCTCTAAGCCACGCTGGTGCGGATGTCACCTGCACAGACACTGAGACAGACTGTGGTCTGTACTTAATGTTCTCACAGACTTGAAGAGGACTCTCTCCACTTCTGCCTCTCAGTGGTGGGAAGACAGGCTAAGGAACCCATTCAGTAAGGGCAGCAAGTCTATCACTAGCTTCATCTGAAGTTTGGGGGAGGGGGGAGAATTAAATTTGAATAGGCCCCGAGGTCAAGCGAAGAAGGCCAGCCTCGAAGAGCTCTGGAGCTCCAGCCTACAGACCTGCCACGCCCTGTCTTTGAGATTCAAGAACAATTTTATTTTTGCAAATAAATCTATTTTTCTTTTGCAGTTTCAATTTTATCCAATTTCCTATGTTAAATACTACATTTCTTGTCTAAAGGTAAATATAAGCAAGTGAAGAACAGCCGTAGACTGTGTTCACGGCTGGGGAAGGGATGTGCTAATTCTGCATGAGTTCCAGCTAGTGCACAGGTGCGGCCAGGCCTCAGTGCCCTGGGAGACCAGCTTGGTTTTGTGCCCTTAACTGGGTGCGCCTGGTGGGCAAGCCTGTGTGGGCCATGCCAGTGGCCCACAGATCCTCCCAGTTCAGATGGTAAGTGTGGAAATGCTGTGACCAAATCCATGTCCCTGTGATACATACAGCCAAGGTGTGGCACCCTGCTTTTAAGTCATGGTCTTCACTGCATTTGCCTAACATGCTAATGACTAAAGGGAGAGACTCTGTTCCAGTCATCACTGGGGCAAAGGGATGGGTATGGGTAAGAGGCCCCACAAAGAACTGTCCCAAGGATTCCCCAAAACTCCTCACCTTCCAGGACCTGTGGGACATTGTTTAGTGCTGAGTCAACCCATGGCCTGGATGTGGGAACTAATGCCTGTGCATCCCTAAAATCCCTTTTCTGCCTTCACTCCCAGTTAGTCTACTGTGTGCTGTGACTTGTTCTACAGGCCACCTCCCATGATTGGAGATGGGCAGGAATAAAAAACAGAAATAAGGAGGTCTCCAAGAGCTCCACCTTCTCCAAGAGCTCAGAATAACTGAGAATTTGCTGGGGAATAGACTGGAATTTCCTGCCGGATTCCACTGTATTTGAGGCCTTTATAGAGTGTGGAATATTTAAGCAGATTACAAAAGCCTTCCACTCCTTTGAGGTTTGCTCACCTCTGCTTCCTGCTCTGGGAGAGCCCTCCTCTATGCCTTGGGTCACTTTGTGAGTAAAACCATTACTGGCCCAGAGGGATAGAAAATGCAGGAAAAAACTACCTCAAATTAAAAGAAAAATAATATCCACCCTCACAGATGTGTCTTGGAAGTCAACCCACCTCTGACTACACGCAGGTCTTGAGAACATTTTAATGCAATTTCTTAGTAGTAATCCCTTTGACTTTAACACCCCCACCTGCTGTCCAATGAGCAGAGGAATACAAATTGTCACCACCATAGGGCATCTCTCTGATGATACTAGAGTGGGAGCCTGAATATGACAAATTGCAGGCACAGGCAGGAGGCAGCCCCTTGCACAGGACAGCAGCAGGAGCAAGAGGCTCAGTGCTTTTCACTAATAGGTCCTCCCTCCTGCCCAGTACCATCCCAGTGTCCTCTAAGCACAGTTGCTGAATTTATCGTTGCTGGCAGTTTAAGTGGACTGCAGCTTAATTTGTGGCATGAGGTCAGCCAAACTTCATTCCATAATCTCCACTCTGCAGATTCATGTCTATTTCTTGGCTGGATCCAAGACGGAAAATTAGAACTTGTTCTTTTATAACAAAATTAAATTTTTTGATTCACAAAAAGAAAGATAAGTAAATTAGAATTCTGCTTACTTATAGAGGAAGGACAAGAGGGAAGATACTGATTTATATTAGTACATGAGAACAATTTATGATATGCAAGGTGCTGGTTTTGTGGTTATAATTTTTAAAGTGAGTAAGGAAAACCTTTGGCCACTGAAATGGCTATGGGACATGTGCTTGGCTGGTGGAAGTCTCTGGAGTGTTCACTTGGCTGTCCTGCACAAGTTCCTGGTTTCAATAAATTAGAAAGCAGATGAATGTACGTAAAACTGATGTTTTATTGAACCTGATATATTTGCTTTTCCTGAGTCTTGGCCATATTCACCAATGTCAATTATCAATGTTTAGCACATGGGAACAGGAGGTGCTAGGGTGAAATTCTGACGAAGGGAGATTGAATTCTGATGAGATTACCAAGTAACAAACCCCCATCATGTGGGCTCTGTGAGTTCTGATGGGCATTTACCACCGTGCCCTTTGCTAATGGTTATGAAGGCAATAGTAAGAGTAATATATAATACGACTGACCCTTGAAGAACATGGGTTTGAATTTAAATGCTAATTTTTTTCAACAAATACCCGTACTGTTTTTGACTGCCATTGGGAGTCAGCAGATACAGCAGGCTGACTGCCTGCATTGATTTATGCATTGTACATGGGGACTTAAGCATGCATGGGTTTTGGTATCAACACAGGGTCCTGACACCACTGCCCTGCAAATACTGAGGGACAACTTAAGTTTTGTGGCAGTTGAAAATCATACATGGAACTTCAATTTCCAGGTAGGTTTGCATCCAGAGACCCAGTATTGTTCCAGAGTCAAGTGTACTTTCATGGTAAGAACTTAATTTGGATCCCATCTCTGCAAGGTCCCTCTAAACAGCAGTATCGAACTGAACATACTCTATAACCCCACTAAGTAGGCAGAGCAAATTCCATCCTCTGACACCAAGGAAGAAACTTGCTCAGAGAAGTTACACAAGGGGCACTGGCCCACTTCTCCTAATTCACTTCTATTTCTCCTTCATGCTCGACCCTCTGGTGGCATGGGCTCTGTGGCACTTCTGTCCTGCATGGTAGAATCACCCTGAGGACTGTGCCTTTCTGAACTGGGATGTATATTATACACAAGAAGGGAGATTTAAAGATAAGGATTTTGCAAGGTGTTTCCAATGAAACACCTTTTCTTTGAAGACTGGACTGTTAGCAACTTTGGCCACTAGCTGGGGACAATCTGAAGTATAGTGTCAAAGAGCTTGAGAGAAGGGTGCCTGGCACAGCAGCACCCACCACAGTTTGCTACATGTTCCTCCAAGGAATTCAGGGTGTGTTTCTTTCAGAAGTTAAGTGGCCAGGCTCCTGCCCAGATCCCAGCAGGTGACTGCCTTGCAGTACCTATACCAGACCCCAAGTGTGCTGCAACATCATTTCTGGAACCATAACATGCCCTTGGCCTCACTGAACTTTTAAGCACTGTCAGTCCTTTTCCTTAATAAGAATACAACAAGCTGAAGTTTAAATAAAGCAGCCATTGACCTTAATCTTTCTTTAGTTTAATCACACCTACCATGTTGAATATTTCAAATGGAGCATACATTATTAACAGTTTTAAACAAGGAGGCATGAAGGTTGCATGGCTTTGTCCCCACAGGGGGATGACGATGCAGCCCGACTGTCATGAAGATAGAATGCTCCATGCTGCAGAGCCCAGAAGTCCCGTCCCCTCTAAGTCTCCACTGCTGCCCTTGATATAAGGTCTGTGCTGACTTCAGGGGGCACTGACATCCATCAGGTTCCTGCAGAGCAGTTAAGCTTACCTTAATCACCCACTGCCTGGGCTCCAAGGTCAGTCCTGGAACCTTGCAGATGCTGCAGGAGTCACCTTTGCTTGCAGGGGCTGGAGGAGCTGATGAGAAGCAGAAACCTCAGGGTCCCTTCTCCCACTTCCAGTTCCAAGGTTTCCAGGAGGCTATGAGGTCCCCAGACTCAGATGCTGACCCTTGGATGTGAATGTCCTTACTGATATCTGCCTCCACTGTTTTAAACAAGCACACTAAATTATGAGCCCTTCCAGGGCAAAACAAGGCTTTATTGGCTTTATATTTCTAGTACTTAGCACAGCACCTGAAGCCCAATATACCTTTGCGAAAGGAAAATACTACTTAACAACGACCTTGTGTGACAGATTGGTACCGTAAAACACTGGGAGTGTCAGGGAGTCTCCCCAGTTGGCCAAGATGGTGGCAGGGGAATGTTCTTACACTGAGTATGTAAAAAGCTAACAGGATAATTGGATAGAAAAGAAGTCCACCCCTCAGTACCAGATTGGGGTTGGGACTGGGGAAAGGCAGACACATGTGCCGTGAGGTAAAAATGGCACAGGGGCAGTATCTGGACCAAAGAGGCCTGTAAGTCTAGCCAGGAAAAAGAAGGGATTGGTTAAGGGGTAGACCCACCTAAAGCATGCAAAAGTTTGAAAAGTTAATTGGTCATGTTAAGTAAGCACTGGTCCATCCCTCACCCAAACTGATATCCCAGGAGAACAAAGAAGCTCTCTCTGCTCTGGACCTGCATTTGTACAGTCTACTCACTTGTTCTCTCCCACGTGGCCCACGCTTCTGGAAGGAAGCCTCTTGCTCTCTTTCTTGCCCACCTAGTGATACCCTCACTGGTGTGTTTGCAAACATGTAGCCTTAGCAGCTGCATGGCCCGTGGCCATACAGGCTCCACATGCAGGCTCCAGGAGGAAGCCTGAAATGCACAGCAGCTGGGAACAAGCTACGATACCTGGATGAGGACTTAGGCCACTTAATAAGTGCCTGCGGGCTCCAGTGCACTATACTTTGAAATAGAGCAGGAACTCTGGACCCTGGCTTTTTTCTTGGCCTTGCTGAGGATGGCTGGACTTTTTCCACAGTGGAAAGAGGAGATGGGCTTTGAGACAGGGGTCTGCCATTCTCCCAGGCCATGCAGCACCTGAATAAAACCTTTCATTTTGCACCAGCATCTGCCTCACAAATTTGGCATTTGTGGTGACAGGCAACCAAACCTATTTTTGTTTGGTTACAAAATCACACATACTCTGCTCTGAACACCTGCCACAGATCCAGCTATAAGTCCAATGCTGTCATTCCGTGGTTTAATAGTATTCTCTTAAATTTCTTACAGTTTTGTATCAGATACAGATCATTTTTTTAAGTGTCTATTTACTTATTCACTTACTAAAACTGACTAGATGCTGCAAGCACTGAGCTAGGTATAGGGAATGTAAAGGGGAACACAAAGTGCCTCCATTTCATTAAGTAAAAAGAAAGATCTCACTAAAGCAACCTGACTTTGCACCTCAAGGTACTAGAAAAAAGAAACACACTGAGTCTAATGTTAGCAGAATGAAGAAAATAATAAAGATCAGACCAGAAATGAATGAAATAGAAACCAGAATAATAGAAAAGATAAATAAAACTAAGAGTTATTTTTTGACGAAGTCAATAAAATTGACAAACCTTTCATTAGACTAACCAAGAAAAAGAGAAGACTCAAATAAATACAATTACAAATGAAAAAACATATATAAAAACTGCTACCACAAAAATGCAAAGGATCATAAGAAACTATTATCAACAGTTATATGTAAACAAACTCAATAACCTAAAAGAAATGAATAAATTAGTGGAAACATACAACCTACAAAGACTAAATAATGAATAAATAGAATGAGCAAGGACATTGAATTGGTAATCAAAAAATAAATATCCCACCAAAGAAAAGCCCAGGAGCTAGTTTTGCTGGTGACTCCTAACAAATATTTAAATCCTTTTCAAACTTTCCCCCCAAAACTGAAGAGATGGGAACCTTCCTAAATGAATAGGAGGCCAGCATTACCCTGATACCACAGCCAGACAAGGACACATAAGAAAAGAAAATTACAGACCAACATCCTTGATGATTATAGATATAAAAATCCTCAACAAAATATCAGCAAATAAAATTCCACAGCACCTTAAAAGCATCACACACCATGACCAACTGTGATTTTTCCCTGGATGCAAGGATGATTCAATATGTGCAAATCAGTAACTGTGATAGACTGCATTAACAGAATAAAAGATGAAAGTTATATGATCATCTTGCCCTGGTCAGTGTAGGTTCAGTTGCTTGAAGTGTCGTCCCATAAACCAAAAGGTTATGAGATTGATTCCCCATCAAAACACATGCCTGGGTTGTGGGTTTGGTGCCTAGTCAGAGCACAATTGATGTTACTCCCTCATTATCGATGTTTCTCTCCTTTTATCTCTTCCCTTTCCCCTATCTCTAATATCAGTAGGCAAATCCTTCTATGAGAATTATTTTTTTAATCATATGATCATTTCAATTGACAGAAAAAAAGCATTTCACAAAATTCAACATCCCTTCATAGTGAAATTCTCAACAAATTAGGCAGAGAAGTAACAAACCTGAATAGGATAAAAAAGCTCTAGAATCCTGTTCTACAGCTTAGTGACTGCCACTAACAATACTGTTATTTACTTAGAGTCCACTCCTATGTTGTGTCCTTCTCCCACACACATATAATTGTGAGGGCAGGAGGAAACTCTAGGAGAAAACTCCGGGAGGAAATAACGTGTTTATGGCCTTGCAGCTCATGTACACCATTCCTGTTTCCCATGGCTGAGCCTGGGGCTGAAATTCCCTGTGGACCCAGAGAGGAAACAGTTGGGTGACCCCAGGCGGGGCAGTAGAGCATGCCAGTGCCAACCCCCTGCAAACCCTTGCCTTGCAAAGATATTAACTTCCAGAGCACAGGGGAGTGGAGGGTGAGCATTCTGGCACTGGAGGGCAAGTACAGAACACAAACAACCTCTGTGGAGTTAATGAAGATCACTCACACCAGGACAGGAACTACTTATTGATTTCAAGAGTGGGGAGTATTTGAGGGCCCACCACTTGCATTTGGCAGAGACTCAAACCAAAGGCAGTGGCAGGACTGGGAGAGCTTTATCATGGCCAATGGGGAAGGTCCATCCAGGTTAGTGGTGGTCGCCACGGCCCAGGGAAGCTGGAGGCAGGAGGGCTGACTGCAAGAGGAGTGACCTACCTGTTTATGTACCTTAACTACATACATTTCTTTCATGTGAATGCAAAATGCATGTTGCATCACTTTTAGAATATTGATGCCTTCATTGTCCTGTAGAATAATAAATATGTGAGTACTAACTCCTATTTTTGTCATTGTTGTCTGTTATTTTTGTTGTTGCTGCTATTGACTTTCCCTAGCTACAGCACATATCTGGTGAATTAAGGAGGAGGAAAGAATGTTTGGGGTGATACATTTGCAGACTTTAAAAATGAAAATTTGGAAGGTAGATCATAAGCCAAGGAATAAAGGCAGCTTCCAGAAGCTGGAAAAGCCAAGGAAATATCTTTTCCCTTAATACCTCCAGAAGCAACACATCTCTGCCAAAACCATAGTTTTAGCCAAGTAAAATTCATTAGAGAGAATTCGTCTCCAGAGCTATAAGATAATTACTTTGAACTGACTTAAAGCTCTGTGCTCATTTGTTTCAGTAGTCACAGAAAACTAAAAAATGGCCTATGAGTGGGGACCCCCAAAATTCAGAATTTAATCCCATCAAGATGTTTTTTCCACTGCTCAGACCAGTTTTTGAGCTATTTTGAACAGGTTTTGATGCCTTTTAGCGCTTCTGTTGCTTTTTGTTTTGCCTCATCCACATAGGCAAAACATTTCCCCGTGAGGACCTTTTTCATCAGGGAAACAAAAAGAAGTCACTGGAGGCAAGATTAGGTGAATAGGAGTTGGGACACCGGGGTCATGTAGTTTTTGGTCAAAAACTGCTGAGCACTCAGTGCGGTGTGGGTAGTTGTGCTCATAAATCACCTATCATGAGATGGGCAACCACACTGAAAGAGTCTTCCTTGCCCTGGCTGGTGTAGCTCAGTGGATTGAGTGTGGGCCTGTGAACCAGAGTATCGTGGTTTGATTCCCACTAACTGGGACACATTCCCAGTCAGCGCACATGCCTGGGTTGCAGACCAGTTCCCGGCAGGAGACGTACAGAGGCAACCATACATTGATATTTCTCTCCCTCTCTCCTTCCCTTCCCCTCTAAAGATAAATTTTTTAAAAAGAGTCTTCCAAAAGGATTCACTGAAGACAAATGCAGCCTCTCACAACACCAGCTGGTACACTGATACAGATGGGTCCTAGAACACTCACCTAGCAGGGGAAGCCTGTATTGCAAGGGGCCCACCCTCCAGAAGATAATTCAGGTTTTTGGGAGGGTCTCCCTCATATGCTTCATCATAGGATATTAAGGACAATGCTGAAATAGATCCTTTCTTTCTTTTTCGACAGTCTAAAACACACTGAGTAGGTTCAATGCTTTATTGGATTAAAGCGGCCATGTGTGACAAAGCTTCCATCCACAACACAGTAGATGTAGCTGGTGTTCCTGTACTAACATAACAAAGAGCAGTCTCTAAAGCCGTGTGCATCACAGTAAACAAAGTACTGGGGTCAAGCCACAAGGTAGATTTAACAACCCTAAATCTGTATGCACATAATAACATAGTCCCAAACGTAAAAACTAAAATTAATAGAATTTAAAAGAAAAAGACAACTAATTGTATTATAATTAATGTATAATACAATAATACTCTTTCATTTGGTAATCAACAGAGCTAATCAGTAAGTAAATATACATGGGACAATTCTAAAAACTAGCATATTCTAAACAAGTCTCAAAAAGATTTAGTGGACCAAATAAAAAATGCTTTAACCTCTCTGAAATATGCTAGATATCCACATATGTTCAGAAATTAAATGACTAATAAAAACTCAGATAAAAATACTAAAAGAAATAAAAATCCTTAACAAAATATTACATGTAAAAGTGCATAGGAAGCAGCTAAAGCCCTGCTGAAAGAAATATAATAATATTGAAAGTATAGTTATGCTCTGCATAATGACATTTTAGTCAATGACAGATGCACAGATAATGGTGGTTCTGTAAGATTATAAAGGAGCTGAAAAATTTCTATTGCCTAGTGATGCTGTAGCCATGGTAACATCACCATGCAATGCATTACTTATGTGGTTGTGGTGATGCTGCCATAGAGTATGATACTTTCATACTTCACTGCCAGCTGTGTGAAAGTATGACCTATATGGTATAAATACATTTAGTGTATAATACTTGATGGTAATAATTAACAACTATGTAACCATTTTATGTATTTACTATAGTTTAATCATAATTTTAGAGCATATACTCTCTATTTAATAAAAAAGTTTTCTGTAATATAGTATGCATGTTACACCAGCAGCAGCCTCATTATATCTGTTTCCTGCATCTCTCAATTACGTAATGTTCTCTTGTGCTTGATTTAATCTGGTGTTGTTTTGTAGAGGAACATGCTGTACACATTTATAGCCTGGGAGCACAGGCTGTCCCGTATAGACTAGGTATACAGTAGGCTATGCCATCTAGGTTACTATAAGTACACTTTGATGTTCGCACAACTACAAAATCACTTAAGGACACATTTCTCAGAACATAGCCCTGTGTATGTTAGAAAATACAGCAGGCTGAAAATTATTTAAATATACATCTCCAAAGATATAATACTAACAGTGTATTAAATCAGAAAGGATTATAAGGCCTAATTAAAAAAGAACATAAATAAATGAAATAGAAGAGAAACATGGAGATTGAGTAGTACACTTGATCAGAAATCACGTGCAATCAGAATGGGCTGAAAAGTAATTGAAATATTTCCTGGTTGCATCTCTTTGCTTCTCTCTTCCTCAGTGATGATAGGAAACAGCAACTATTTATTGCTTAGAAGTTAGATTTTCTCAGCTAATATATTTCTGCTCTAATAAGTTAATTCTCAAAAAAACTTTTTTTAAAAAGTGAAAGTCTGTATAGGATAAGGGCATAAAACTTCATGTTGGAAGGCTCCTAGTTTCAAATAATCTTTATGCCACTTAATTGTTTGTGTGACCTTGAACATATAATTTATTATCTGTAGCCATCTAATTTTATCACCTATATAATGAGGATTATACTTGAAACAATCTTCTGGTCCATTATAAAAAATAAATGTAGATAGAGTCCCGTAGTGCCTGACATATAATAAATATTCTGTACATAATAAGTGTCACTATTTTTATACAAGGGATGACTTTTTATATTAAATTAAAAATCTTGCAGCCTACAAAAATGCAGCTAGAGAATGTTATGTGATCTTATTTTTCTGAATCATAAATCACATAGTATTTCAAAATTATCACTTAAATGTTTTAATAAAAGATAAAAGTAATTTTATTTTAACTGCCTAAGATTGATTCTCATTTTTATGTGTGGAGGAATCAATATGGTCTAATACTAGAATACAAAAAATTACTAATTGTCTATCTTCATATTATCATTAAACATCTTTATGTAATAGAGATGTACTTAAATCTTATCAGCTTGTTTCTTTTCCTCCTTGACATAGTTTGATAGTTCTAGGAAAGTCACAGATAAAATTAGAGTTTCTAAATTAACGCTAACATTTTCATCATGGAAAGGAACCAGAATACACCTCAAATGCTTCAGTGTCATCAAGAATCCACTGAAGAGAAAACAGACTCAATGCTAGGAAGAAAATATTTATATGATTCAGCAGATGTGGTCAGTGGAGAGATGAGATGTATTTTCTGCCTCTGTGAGCCAGTGTAAATTCACCAGTTTTAATGGAGGTGAACTGCTCCAAAAATGTTGTCTTAAAGAGTTCCCCCTTATATAATTTGTTGCTTATTTTTTTTCTTACCATATACTGACCAGGTACCATATTCAGGAGTTAAAATTCTAAGCATTTAAAAAACATGTAATACAATTGTTTGTTATACTTTAAAAGAGATTATATAGGTGTCTAGGTAAATGGAAAAGTATGGTTTACCTCATATCAACCAGCCAATGCATCAAGAGTAAATTAACCCAGATACATTTAATCTATAAACTAGACTATTGGGAAAATTAATATTTAGGGAAATAACATATATTTTAAATGAGGAAGGTAAATTTCCCATGGTATGCAACATTGTATCATGCCTACTATCTAATAGTTATATAAGATTAAGGAATTAGTATTCCTAATTTTTTATGATAACTCACAGAACTACAATATAGCATGAGTAAGTCAGGATATTCTAGTATCTGAAATTTACTTTTCTATCCTTCTGACATTCACTAGTGCATCTCACAATCTCCAAAGTACAGTATGGGATTCCCATTTTCAAGGCACATCCTAATAAACATCAAGGGAAAACAAGACAGAAGTCAAATATATCAATTAGATGGATCTTGTTATGTGTTAAAACACCATTGATGAATAATATACAGGGAATCAACAGTAGAGTAGATGGTGCTGAGAATTAAATCAGCAATTTGGAATATAAAAAAGCAAAAACACCAAATCAGAACAGCAAAAAATAAAAAAATAAAAAATGAGGAGAGTGTAAGGAGCCAATGGAACAACTTCAAGTGTACCAACAGTTGCATCATTTGTGTGCCAGAAGGAAAAGTGACAGAGCAAGAGATTGAAAACCTATTTACTAAAGTAATGACAAAATTTCCCAAATTTGGTATAGGAAATAGGCATAGAATAAGTTTAGGAAGCATAGAGAATCCCAAACAAGATGAACCCAAAGAGGACCACACCAAGGCACAGTGTAATTGAAATTCAAAAAGTTGAAGGCAAAGATAGAATCCTAGAAGCAGCAAGAGGAATGCAATTAATGACCTGTATGGGAGCTCCCATAAGACTGTCAACTGATTACTCCACAGAAACTTTCCAGGCCAGAAGGGATCGGCAAGAAATACTCAAAGTGATAAAAAGCAAGAACCTACAATCGAGATTACAGCAAAGCTATCATTTAGATTTGAAAGACAAAGAAAGAGCTTCCCACACAAGAAAAAGCTAAAGGAATTAATCACTACCAAACCAATCTTCTACAAATGTTAAAGGGTCTTCTTTAAGAAAAAGAAAAAAATGCTTAAAAATGTGAACAAGAATGGCAATAAATACATATCTATCAAAAATTGAATCTGAAAACAAAATACATAGGCAAGCAGAATAGAAACAGACTCACAGACACAGAAAACACTTTGACGGTTGCCAGATGGAAATGGGGTGGAAGGGTGGATGAAAAAAGTGAAGGAATTAAGAAGTACAAATGGTTGTTCCATAATAGGGGATGTAAACTACAACATAGGGAATATAGTCAATACTATTCTAATAACTATATATGGTTATTAGAATATACATAGAGTGAGATTAATCAGGATGATCACTAGTAAGTTATGTAATGTCTAATCACTGGAGTGTACACAGGAAACTGATACAGTGTATATCAACTGTAACTGAAAAAAAACATTAAAAATGACACCAAAATACATCACTGTCAAATTCTTCAACACCAGTAATAAAGAGAAAGATCTTAAAAGTAGCCAGAAAAATAAAACACATGTTACTTATGGAATAATATACGAATAACAGATTCCTTGTCTAAAAAAATTCTAGGGGGGTGGGGGATATAAGGGGACTAAATGATCATGGAAAAATATAATAAAGATTATATATTAAAAAGAAAAATAAAAAAAAATTTAAAAATCCAGTGAAAGAATAGCCTATTAAAGAAATGAAGCTATCAACCTAGATATATCTACTAGAAAAAATATGTTTTAAAAGAATATGAGTAAAAACATTTTCATATGTATAACACCTGAAGGAATTAATCACTGGAGAACACAGTACATGCATTAATGTATTTATGAAAATTCATAGCACAATACTTAAATTCTATGCCATTTAATATATGAAAATTATTTCTCAATTTTAAAATATATACAATAGTTACATCTGCACAGGATATAGCTGTATTAGGTATAATCACAAAGTTTGGTGAATGGCCAAATGAGTAAGTTTTATTTATATAAAGCTGCATGGAAAATGTTGAAAATTCCTATATCAAAATGTTTTATTTCTCACAAAGGTTTGTTGTTTGGGGGGTATGATTGCTTCATAATTAAGAATAATTGTGATTTAGGAACAACCAGCATTCACATATATAAATGTAAATAAAATAGTTGGTCTAAAATTGGAGTAATTTTTCTTCACTCAAAACTGACAGAAGCCCATGATGTGCTAAAATTTTATGCTGTTCCAAACAGGATGTTAATAAAGAATAAAAGCAATAATAATAAATAGTATGATGATTTAACAGTTATCTTCTTCCAAATCTTAATAAAACTCCTTCCTTCACCTCACTTCAGATGTTGCTCAAATGCAGCCTCATCAGGAACCAGCCTCTGTGACCTTTGCACCCACTGACCAGGCTATTTCTTTTTCTCCAGTGCTTTTTCTTCATAGCACCTATTATCATCTAAACTACACTTATTTTTTACTGTCTGTCTTTCCCTTAAAGAACATAATTTCTGTGATAATAGCGATCCTTGCCTGTTTTATTGTTATAGTTTCAAAACCTAGAACTCAAAAAGTGGTGGAAAGAATGAATGAATAAATGAGAGAATGAACATAGTACCTATAAATGAGCACATCTATTCTTGCACGCCATGATGGTTCTGGATCAGCAGATCATTAATATCTTGTCTTAGAAGGCTAAGAAAACCCAAATTCCTAAATTTCCATGGAACAACTTCCTGCTGGGCCCAGCTGTCTGTTCCCTTCACTGGACCCAAAGATCTGGTCCCTTCTGCAGCCCATCACTGCACCAGGCCCAGTTTTAACTTGTTTGTTATTGCATATTTCTGGTTGGTTAATTTGACAGTTGCTAGGGGGGCTCGGTATCCAGATTCTCCTTGTTTCTATTTCTCTAGTCTCAGCTCTCCCAGAGGACCTTCTCGGGACAGCTGTTTTACCTTCTGGAAGATGTGGTAGAATAAAATTATCTGCACTGCAAAGTGGAATTATGAATTATTATTATTTTAATTTTAGTTTTGTTCCTAAGTATGCCTATTTGCTCTGTGGTGCATTAATGTGCCTATTCAAGTCTTTATTTACCTGTGGGTCAGTTGTAGGACATATTGGTAATCATCAGCTATCTTTTATTTCCTTTAAATCAAGGTAGGCATTAACTCCAAAGAGTGGAGTGGGATAAAGAGTATGTCCCTAGATCTCAATAAAAGTGGACATTAAAGGCTAATTTACATTTTTATGATTCCTGTGGGTCATGGAGAGAGTAGAAAAGGAATTAAAAATGCCTCAGAGCAATGCTGAGGAAACATATACTGCAAGGGCAGGGCAGAGACATTGCTAATGCAGGAAATACTATTTTTAAATATAATCTAAAAGTATACAGTCTCTTAAAACACTAATGCTTGTCCTTGGAAAAGTGGTATTTCTTTAATAGGTCAGTGTTTATTACATGAGAGTAAAGGACCAGCAGGTGGTACTAGAATTGAAAAGGAAACTCAAACTGAAAAGAAAGTGTTCCCTTGTTCCACGGGAGAGGCATAGGTGCCTACCTATAGCACATCTCCTGTGCTCATCAAACAAACCTCCCAGATGCTTGTGAAGCTCAGAGCTAATGCCCACTAGTGTTGGGCATGTCTTGAAATGTTGCCACCAGAGTGGAGGCCGGCACAGGGGGAAGGCAGAAGAAGTGAGGAAGCAAGCTGTTTGTTGGCTGTGGGAAAAGATCTAAGTTCCAGAGTGAGGGGCTTGATAAAAAAGGCTGCTTAGAAAACCCAGGCCAGCCTGCAGTCAACAAATCCAGGTCATGAGTGAGGGGGATGTTTACTGGGGTGTCCCTTCTGGAGGCCCAGGGAAAGACCAAGTGAGCTGGCACTTTAACCTTTAACTTCATATAGTATAATTTCCTTCATGTATTACTCTGAGACTCTGGCAAAGAAATGTGTATTTTAAAAGTTGAATGAATACACCTTTTGGCTACCTGATAAAAGGCTGAGTGCTAAAATCACAATCTATTCCCAAGCCAAGACTAGAGCTGAGTATCGCCACCACAGAATGAAATTTTTCAGATATACAAATAAATCTAAACTATCTGAAAACTGCAGAATTGTATTGTAACTATAATTTTTTAAAGGTACTGTCAAGGTTATGTGGATATATTTGGGCTTTACAGAAATAATAACTCTCAGCACTCACTTGCTAATTCCTCCTGCAGACACTGAATTGAGTACTAAACAGATGCTCACTTAAACTGAGATCAGGGGACAGACAAGACGTGTTGTGGTTCAGCTAAACTCAATAGGTTATGGTCAAGGGCAATGTTGCAAAAAATCTTGTTTTTATTTTCTAGGTAACAATACCCAATTAAAGACAACTCTTCTTTAGATTTGAAGATTGGATTGATGCTGACATTGCAAGTTCATTGAAGCAATCCCACACCCTGACACTCTGAACGCAACTGGAGAAAGATGCTTTCTGAATATTGACAGAAGTGGATTTATTGCCCTTCATTCTGATTTTTAGTTCTGCTTTTTGTTTGCATTTGTGATACATAAAACAATATTACCTGAAGAAAATACCCTTAACTCTCTGATCTCTAAATGTTGCAATGGACTTCCATGATAACAAAATTTCCTCTGAATTCCTTAATATCTCAGATTTAATTTCATGTCCACCAATTTTAGCAATTATTTTCCAGGGATAAGACACAATCAATCCTCATGAAAGAAATACCTGAATACAAGGAGATATCCGTATGTGTGGTTCAGTCAACTATTTTTTTCTCCAGAGCAATCATTGGTTGTTAATAAGTCTACTTTAGTACTAAAGTGCCATTTGTTATATAGCTACTCCAGTAACTGTAATATTAAAGTGTTCTTTTTTCAAGAAATCTCTTAAACATGTAATCACTGATCTTCAAATTATTTGAACTATTATAATAGTGCATGATAAGAATTTTCAGTATTTTTTCCACATCTTGCAGATTTTCTGTCACTAAAGAAGGATGAAAGAGGCCCATTTTCTCTTTGCTACAGTAACTCCGCAACACATCCTGTGCTAAAACACAAAGCTGGCATTTGTGAGTAAAGCATGCATGTTTCCAAAATCCTTGATAGCATTTCTGTGTTTGTTCTCTTCTTGATGATATTTCCATGCTGTTGAAGTAGATACTCAGCTATTCAGTTACCAAAGGCCAAAAACTAAGAGCAAGTAGCTGAGTTTGGCTGTGTCATGACATGAGCTGAAATTTGGTACAGTCCTGCTATAAACCTGTGTGGGCTTAGACTGTGGAATAAGGAAGCAAGGGAAAGGGAAGTGGACTCCACCCCATCTTGGCTACAGTGGATAGAAAGCACTTGCATAATGGGTAAATAAATGCTCATAATTCCAAGTGGTGATCATTATCACCAGAGAGTAATTGACAGCAAAGCCAAAAAAAAAGCACTGGCGTGTATTCCAGGGAGTATTGGTATAAGACTGAATGCATAAAATAAAATATCTGATTACACCACAGAGCAGATAAAGTGCTTCCTTTAAAGCAGAAAGCAAGGGACAAAAACAATTAAATTAAATACTAAATTACTTTGGTTAAATGTTGATTGAAAGTCTAACTGTTAAATGAATCACATATGGATGTAGCTTATGAATTGCTATAAAAAAGAAACACTGATACTAATATTGTTTCTATTTTTATCTCCTTTTACTTTGGTTTGGAAAAGAAAAACTTCTGTCTGTCTAATTAAACATCTACAATATCCACTTATAACAGGAATCAAGTTTCCTAATGGTAAATGCTTGTTACCTGGTATAACATAGCTGGGGAAACAAATAAGCAAATATTCAATATTGAGGCATAAATAAATGGAGGATGAAAGTGTTTAACCAACTGCACCATGTAGATAAGAAATAGTTATTTGTAAATGGTGCATTTTTCATTTCAAATATTTCAGACATTTACTTTACATTTTTATGCTTTTATGGGTTTATAATAAGACTTTTTAGGCAAATTTGTTACAACATATAACTGTTTTAATAATAGCACAGAAGATATCACTGAGAGAGTATCACAACTCACAACTATTTGATTTTTCTGAGTTAAGATAAATAATAAAATTTCCAATCAGATACATGTAGATTAGTGATCTGAACTAGTCTTAGGGACTGAATTGTGTCTCCCCCACAAAAATTCATATGTCATTCACTTTAGAATGTGACTGTATTGGGAGGTAGGATCTGCAAAGAAAAAATTAAGGCTAAACGAGGTTATATGAATGGGCCCTACTCCATTATGACTGATGTCTTATTAGAAGAGGAAGAGACTCCAGGGATGAAAATTTCAAGTGAAGATATACTGAAGGTGGCCATCTGCCCACCAATGAGAAAGGTCTCAGGAAAATCCAAATCTGCCAACACATTGATCATGAACTTCTGCCCTACAAGGAGAGTGAGAAAATGAATCTCTGATGTTTAAGTCATCCAGTATGTAGTATTTTGTTGTCAGTGCTGGCCAACTAACCCGCTCACTGAAAGTGTGCACTAGAGTGTGTGTGTGATCAAAGGTGTAAATCTGCTATTCTCTATCCAGGTTCAACACCAACATACTTCTAGGAGTGGAAGTATCTCTCCATGCTGGATGTGAATCAAGTGTTTGAAGAACTATCTATTATCTATCTATCTATCTATCTATCTATCTATCTATCTATCTATCTATCTAGCATCTATCCATACATTTAGCTTATCTTGCCACATCACCTCTAACCAAAAGGAGTCTTGGAATCTTACTTCATCTTGGAGTCCAGAATTGTGAAAAAATAAACTTCTGTTGCTTAAGCCACTCAGCCTGTGATATTGTATTATAGCAGCCCAGCAGACTAATATACCCAGTATCAAACTTTATTAACATTTTAAAAAATATAAGCCAGCAAGAGAGGTCTACCACGTCCTGCATGGCTCCACAGGGCCTCCTTCTTTCATTAGACAGGCCCCATACTTTCCAGACAGAACAACAGCAAGATCTCTAAATGAGGGTTGTGGATTGCCTCACAAAACCGGGAATGTTAAAATTATGAAACATCTGCATTTTATATCTGTAAGAGTGGTATACCATGAGTGACATTCTCCAGGAAGCTACACTCCATAAATCTGTACTTTGGAAGTTGATAAGAAAATGTAAAAATGAGCTATCCTACTAAATGTTCTTTTTAGATAAGAATTCACCTCCTAGAAAATACTGGTATATTTTCTCACAAGTCCCTATACCCTGTTTACAAGAAGAAAACACCAGCTCTCTGCCTTGGTTTCTTTCCCTCTGGACACCCTCTAATAATTAAGAGAGAAACAGATCACAGGCCAGCTGCTTTAATTCCTCCCTTCTAACATTTTCTTCCCTAAATTTTGGCAAGTTTTCTTCGGGTTATCATAAGCTACTCAGAAGCTTTTGGTCAAAGAAATTACTGATTCTAGCCAAACCATTGCTGAAGTATTATAAACTGGAATTTAAATTTTCCTGAGATCTATTTCAGAATCTTTCCATTTAATTTTTGTATATAAAACTTATTTTTTATATAATAAATACATGTTTATTGAGAAAATTATAAAACATAACTAGTTAAAACAAAAGCAATAGCAATAAGTATTATTAACATGTGTATATTTTATTTCAATATTATTCATATAGAGACAAAATTTATTTATGAAAATTGAATATTTTTAGTTTTATAAACTGATTTTTAAAGCTAGTAACATATTGTAAACTTATTTCCAAGCTATTAAGTATATTTTTACTAAATATAATTTTTATGGCCATATAACATATGATTATACTATATCATGTTATATGAAGTCTGTCCAGAAGGGACCCAGCATGTAATATAAAAAATAGAGACATTTATTAAAGAAGATAGAAGATACAGGAAACATATACACAGGACAATGATACCTCAGTCTTCTTCAAAGCAGGCATCCTGGGACCTCACACAGTTCTCCCAATTGCCATCAGCTGCCCCATAAGTATTTTCTTGAATCTCATCAGTGGTCTGAAATCCTTTTCCTTTCAAAGGTGACTTTAGTTTTTGGAAAAGCCAGAAGTTGCAAGGTGCCAAATCTGGGCTGTAAGGAGGGTGAATCACCTGGGTGATTTGATGTTTCACCAAAAAACTGCAGGAGACTTGATGCATGAGTGGGTGTGGTGCTGTGATGAAGCTGCCAATCAGTTGCCCATAGCTTCGGCCTTTTGAATCATCTGAATAGTTTCCATGGAGGAATATTCAAGCTTAATGCAAAATCTGACGCAGATTTGTTGCTCTACTTGTTCATTTGAATGTGGTAGCCACACAGTACACGTGCTCACTCAATGGCGTCTACCACCCCCAATGACAAGTACAGTGAAGTCATCATTGTTTATGTATGTGCATTCCAATCTACTCTTCTTAGCTGTCAGGTTACATTAATGTTACCATGCAAACCATTCTTGTTTTATTGACAATGGCTCAGCTTTTACCAGACAGCCCTCATTGTATACCATAGAGGTTTATATTTGTGATAGTGTATAATGTTTCATCGGTTAATAAAAGGTATATTGAGTGAATTTGACCATATATCTCTTTTGATTAAAATAAAGTCATATAATATGGTTACACACTGGCAGACTTCTATTTGTCCAACAAAATGTATCCTCCCTTGCTTCTTGGATATACAAGGGAGTATCCCTTGATTCAAACCATGGCCATTTGACTGAATTCACATGAAAAAGAAAAACAAAGAGTGAGAAGAAATGATGTGTGCTACATTGACTGCACATGTACATCCTCCTATTTACTTATCCTTCTTCCCCACCATCTGAACCAGGTATGGCAGTAACCTAGCTTTGACCCTCCAGATGACCATAGTGTCCTAGGATAAAACAATGATTTAAAACACGCTGAGGTCCTCAAATGAATGGGAGAAGCTCCTCCATCACTCTATGCTATCCACTTTAAGTGATTTTATTATTCAATCATTCTTGCCTTACCCTAATTAACACATCTCCTTAGTGACATGAGAATTATCTATAGCAAATTTGTAATTTCTGTACTTTTGCACCTCTGTAGTATGCATTTGAACTTTTCGTGACATCACTAAGTATGTCCTGGATCTCTGGAAATCATGAGGACATATGGAAATTCCTCAGTCATTTTGTTCATGTGGTCAGGAGAGCTCTTAATTTTTTTTTCTGATTCTGAGGTTATAGAAACATGACTGAACAAGGTAACATTCATTTTCTACCCAGTAAAAGTTCCTCTTCCCCAATAAATATCTCAGTCCCATGATAGATGTCAAGGAACTTTTCACATCAGCATATAATTTTATTAATAAAAAGACCTTGTAAACCATGGAGTTGGTTCTCCTTTTCACAAATGCAGAGACAAATACTTCAAGCAGTTAGGAAGCTTGTCCAACATCACAAAGGTAGCTATTTGTTTAAACTGGGATCAGAACTCAAAAATCCCTTTTTCTAGCTAAATATCCTTTTAAGCCAGAATGCAAGCACAGAAAACAGGAAGAAAGTCTATTCTAACAATTCTGACCCTGAATTCATTATTTTCCCCCATCTTTTATGTCTAATATGTTCAAATGCACACAACTCATTCCCTTCATTCAGGCCAAATTTAATTGCTCATTCAGTCAACAAACATTTATGACACACTAAGAATGCATCAATAGTGTGCCTAGTTATGTGGATGAATGGTTAGCAGGGTGCAGTTCCTACTCTCAAAGAGATCATTAGCAATAAATAGCCACTTACAATATAGTGTTCCAGGTGGAATGTACTTTGTATGGCAGGGGAAATACAGGGTGTTTTGGACTTATAAGCTTCATATACAGTATTAAAGGTAAAAAGAGCTTCCTGAAAAAAAAAATGATATCAAAGCTAAGACAGCCAGATAAAGGAATATGGAGACAATAGGGAAAACCATAACTATCAGATAGAATGAAACACTGGCAAAATCCTAGTCCCTAACTCTTCAAACCCATTGCCTACTTTTTCCCTCCTCATATATTCTTTCTCCTAATCCAATCCCTATTTTAGGCCACAAATAATGCTTTTTACAGCAATTCTAAACATTAAAATTCTATTCAAAGAAAATAATTTGGAAAAACCCCGTTTCACTCTCTATTTATATCCCTTCTTAGTCTCTACAAATGTAATTATAGGATGCTTAAAATATTTAGGTTTCCTGTGAATGAAGGATCATGATTTTAAGATACTGCTGGGAAGATTCTTAAAGATTTAGGAGACATTCAAAACTTTGTGTAAATGTGAGTATGAAGAAGTTGAGGAAGTAAATACACCTGCAGTTCAGTCTCTGGGGCATGAATGATGTTCTCAATAGCATCTCCAGTTACATAGGAGCATCTGTGACTCATAGCAAAGGGCAAATCATTTCACTTACTGTTGGTATTTGGGGAAAAATAACTCCTAAATATGGATATTCAGATCTACTGCATTTTATTAAATCTTTAACTATCAGTTAAAAGATTCTTGTTTCATGTTTTACCCTAATTATGTTAAAGTAACATACTTATAGTTTATGTGGCATAAAATAGCTCAAAAATTGTTAAAGTTTTATATAAAATAAAGTAGAACACATATTTAAAATCCATGTATTATGAAAAATTATTCACAAAGTACTTAATGGGTTTAAAAATGCAATCTTTCTTTAAAGAATATAAAGATAATAACACTGAAATTTCACTAACCAAATACACTGTTTTCAAAACATTTCAATTTGGCATTACAAAGTCAACTAAGGCTTATTCAGAAAAAATATACAAATACATAATTATCTTCTATTTATAATATTAAGAAAAAGTTTATTATTGATGATGTGAAAGCACAACTTATGATGTGAAAAGATATGGACCAAGTTACTAAAAAACAAAACAAAATGTTACTATTAGTAGAAAATTCCTATTCTGAATAATTTAAAATTTAAGATTAGACTAAGTACTCAATTTAGGCATTTCAGTTTTAAAATAAAAATTACAAATGCTTCCCTGGCTGATGTGGCTCAGTGGATTGAGTGCTGACCTGCAAACCAAAAGATTGTCAGTTCAATTCCCAGTCAAGGCACATATCTGGGTTGCAGGCCAGGTCCCTAGTAGGGGGTTGTGCAAGAGGCAACCACACACTGATGTTTCTCTCCCTCTCTTTCTCCCTCCCTTACTCTCTTTCTAAAAATAAATTAATAAATAACGTTCTTGAAAATTACAAAAATGCCAAGATGCTTAAAGCATTAAAATGCTTTGTGGCTTAAAAGCCCCTATGTAATGGACACATTAATATATGCTGGTCTTTTAAATAGAACCATCTCTATTTTCTGAGTAATTATAGGTTTAAAGATTAAACTATTAAAAAGATATTTTAACTATAAAAGACTTACAGGTAACGAAATCTCTAAACATGAGCTGTTTCCATTGTTATAAAACATTAGAGACTGCTATATACAGAAGGGGTAGACTCAGCTCCCCACGGGCTCTGCTTTGCTTTTATCTTAGTGTCAACAGCAGATCAACAGACATTTAGATTGGTAAACTTAGTAAATATACAAGTTAAAGTATAAAAAGTTAATCAACAACAATAATATTCCTGTTTTCGGTGTTTTTATATAATGCCATATAATATATGTAAAATGAAGTTCTGGATTCACTTTTAAATATCATAAAATAAAAAGTAAATAAAAAGAAAAAATATAATTACGAATATAAATTGTAAAATATCTTATCAGGGCTGAAAAACTGCTATTAGAAAACATTCTCAACTGTTATAGAATTCAAATTCAAGGATTCCCATTTAATATTAAAATTATGGCACTTCTATGAGATAAATGTATTCACTCAAATCCCAGCTCTCCCCAACGAAATCTCTCAACTTCATGTAGTGATGTGTTTACAAGCATAACTATCTTCCAGGAAACATCCTCAGGTATTTGAAGACCTCAGACAATTCCTAATTAGCCCATAAAAAAGTTCCCTAACACCAAAGAAGTGTTTCTACCTCCTGAATTAAATTCAGTGTTCCCGGGTGGCGGAGGGGAGGGGTGGGTAAATCATATCTTTTCTTAGCCAGTATCAACTAATCCTTAATAGGTTAAACTCTTAAAAGGCTGGAATATCTTGCCACAAAGTGATATTTCTTAGTTACACTTGGCATAATCTTTTTAAAAGTCAGATTTGAGGAAAAAAACTATCGTGTCTTTGGATCTAGTGGACACTATGTGGCTTCCTCTCGTCAGCTGTAACCGGGTGCGGTTCACTTCCGTCCCTGCTGGCACAGTCCAGGAACCAGGCTTTGGCTGACGCCAGTGTCAGTTCTTCCTTAACCTGCTTCCATCCTGTCTATCATGGGCAAGGTCCCTGCCTGGGTCCTTTCACCTGCCAGCCAGGGGGCACTTCTGCTCAGCCTGCTTATTCTGATGACTCCAGTGCCAATCTCTCCTCTTTTGACTTGACTCAGTATTTTTATTTGAAGTGCTTGACTCAAATTTAAATGGTCTCTTAGCTATTTCAGGCACCTACCAGATTCTCTTATTTGTCAGACCATCCAAAAATGTGCTTCTTTATTGAAAATGTCCTGTCCATCTGATTTTCTTCTTGTTATGACCCCATTACAGTTCTGGCATTTTACTTAGAACTAAATAATGTCCCTGGATCCAGGTGACCTCTATAACATGACAGAGGTTAACCAAGGTGCTTAAGAAAAATGGACCAGGGCTGGCTTAAAACCTTTCACTAAAGAAGTTATGTGACTACCCACCATGACCTGCCCAGTCAGGAATTTATGATAAGATTGCCCTGTGAGGTTACTTTACACAAAGCCTCTATTTTGTTCATACAGTATAAGAAACAGATTCAAATTAATGCTGTGTTTACGGTTGTAATACATTTTTCTGTTATATTTTTATAATTTGTTTTAAAATTGTTCATTCGTATTTGAAGCTATATAAATTCATTAAGGGAATTTCTTTTACAAGATCAGTCCCATTACACCATGGCCTCATCAATGATGTCCTATCATAACTATAGAAAGAAAACTTAAGGTGTATAAAACTTGAAAATTCCCAATTATAGCAAGCTCAAAGAAATCATTTGCAATGCCTATACAAGTCTTTTTATTTTCAAGTCTTCTTAATAATTCTTTTATTTTATTTTATTTTTAAAGATTTTATTTATTTATTTTTAGAGAGAGGGGAAGGAGGAGAGAAAGAGAGGGAGAGAAACATGAATGTGTGGTTGACTCTCGAATGCTCCACTAATGGGGACCTGGTGCGCAACCCAGGCATGTGCCCTGATTGGGAATCAAACTGGAGACCCTTTGGTTCACAGGCCGGCACCCAAGCCACTGATCCACACCAGCCAGGGTTTAATAACATGCTTTAAAAAAAATCAGATTGTTTCCTGAATTGTGGTGCACCGATTTAATCAACAGGACTCACAATGAAAGCCTTCTTGAAAATTTCTTGCTGAAATATATTTTACCATGTAAGTTCTATAGATAAGAAAAAATACATGCACAAAAAAGTTTCTAGCATTCTACCTCGTTAGGTATATTTCAAATATTGAATTTTCTCAAAAAGTCTAGTGAGCTATAAAGAATCACATTTTAAATGGTGAGGTTTTTGCAGTCTTTTTATTATTACCAAAATCAGTTGATGTGGTGTCAAGTTTTCTTTTTTTTTGGGGGGGGATACATTCTATCATGATAATTAAAACTCAAATTTATTTAAACAATTTCACTGTTTAAAAATCCCCCACAAGCCCAGAGGTTAAAATGGAAATTAAAACAGCAAATTCTTAGTAATTGTTATAAAATTTCAAGTAATTTTTCTTATTACATTCTAATTCCCTTTTGAGTTTCCACCTACTTGCTGCTGAAAGACTATATTATTCAGACTTTCCCCCATGTATTTTTCTGATTTTGTGCTGATTTACATCATTTTTTCTTATTGATTTTCAGTGTAAAGGTATTTATTTATATTCTTTGATTTTAGAAAATAAATAAAGGTATGCTTGACCTTGTGATCTGGGTATGGAGATTGTAAACATGTATTTATTATCTTGTTTGTTTTTATATGTGTTACTGTTTATCTTGTTGATTTTGGTAACTTCTACTGTTATTTGGTAAGGGGATGAGTGAAATAATCTAAGAAATTTTGTGTGAGTAAACACTTCGTTGTTTATCTTTCTCTGTGTTGCTTGATCTATTCCAACATTCACATTTTCTAATGGTTTCAAAGCTGAGTCCCAATAAAACAATTTCACATCTAACCAATGATGAACAAAAATTGCAAGGTATGTAGGTGATAAACAGTCCCTTAAAGCACAGCTGTTGTCCATTAGACTAAAATAGGAGTTCTAATTCAAAGCTAGTTGAACTCTGTCTACAGCAGGCTCTAATTAATCTCATACATCTTTTGCCTTTTCCTGCAGCATTTAACCACCATGCTAAGTGCTAGTCCACTTCTCTCTATTCTATCTGCTTCTATCCCCTTCAGACCAGCATCATCTCTCATTTTGATTAATACAGTAGTCTCCAAACTGGTTTCTGTGCAATGTAAACATTTCAATGTTCATCTTGCCTGATGATTTATCATTGCAGACATCCCCTCTAGCGTTCCCTTACAAGATTTGTTCACACATCTCCAGTAAAAGGCAGTTCAGTGCCACACATTTGGCTGCCATTTATTTATCACTCAGCTAAACTTGTTTCAAAGAATCAGTGAAATCTGCTTCCCTATAATTTCATGTATCAATTTTAGTTCTACTCAGTGGAGCTACTCAGATTAAAGTTGTCTTTAGTATTTCATATCAGTGAAACACTGCTTCCTGATATCTTTTTGATGTTTTAGTTCTCCTCAATATTATTCATATGGCCTAGTTTTCAGACACATTCACAGATTTTTTCCTCTTCTAAGCATACTTGGTAATATCTCAATTAATAAATGATGACCAAAAAGGCAAGTGTTGGATTGGTGGTGTGAGAAGCTCCTGGATACTGGAACCTCTGCTGCACTTGCTCAGCTTGCTGCTTGTAAAGCTAATAGGTTACATTGAGATAAGGAGGTAACTGTCCCTTGGGTATTTCCTTGAAGGCCCACGGCTAGATAAGATTCATCTGAACCTATTGATACAAACTCATTTAAAGTTAAAATAACAAAGCACTCCCTGGGGCTTTTAATGCCTCTAAAGTATTTCTACTTTTGTAGGTTACACATAATTTTTTCTAACCAAACCAAGTAAATGTTTTCTCTTCCTCTCCCATATTTTCATTCATATTTAACCCAAGTGATGTTTCTCATCTCTATCCTCTCCTTATTTTCAATGGTGTTTCAGTGTTCAGATGCTCATTGTCTCTTACTACAAACTTGTAATTTTGTGATCTGCTCTAATAAAATAATAATAATATAAATATGAACATGATAGCTACCACGTATTGAGTCCTGAAAAAATGCCAAAACTTATGCTAAATACTGTATATGCAACACCTCATTTAAGCCTTTCGCAAACTTATGAGGTTCATACTTTTATTTTCACCCATCATATGAAGGTTTAAAAAGCACAGAAAATTTAAATAACTTTCCCAGCAGTTACTTGATGAACTCAAGGTCTGAGCAATAGGCTATGTTTCCCTGTAAAAGTGTCCTGCTTGGAAAATCTTTGTAAAGTATATGTGTGCAATTACTCCTACAGACAAGACAGCATGTGGTATCTATCAGGCCCATGGAAGTGGAAGTTCATGTTTTCTGCTTAATAAGAAAACTGTGCGGGTCAGATGGAAAGTGCTTGGGCAGAAAATTATTTGTTCTATTTCCCAGTTCTGCTACTTATCAACTGCATGATCTTTGATCTGTTACCTAACCTTTGTGACTCATGTTTCCTCAACTGAAAAATGAGAAGAATATTAACTGTATTAGTTTGCTATGGCTGCCATAACAAAATAACAGACTGAATGGTGGCTTTAACAACAAAAATCTATTTTTCACAATGCTGGAGAGTAGAACACTGGAGTGTGAGCGGGTTAGGTTTTGTCTGAGACCTCTGTCCTTGGCTTGCAGAGAGCCACCCTCTCACCGTGTCCTCACAGGGTCTGTGTTGTCTCTGTCCTAGTCTCTTCTGATAAGGACACGGTGATAGTAGGTTACAGCTCCTGGTATGACTTCATTTTTCCTTAATTACCTCCTTAAAGGCCTTCTCTCCCAAAACAGTCACACTTAAGGTATTGAGGGTGAGGGTTTCAACTTCTGAGTTTTGGAAGGGACCCAATTCAGTCCATTAGGTTTACCTATTAGAGTTACAGTAAAATTAGAAAAATGTAAATCACTTGCCTAGAATTATGAAGTCATTATATTCTAATATCTCTATTACACACCAATAAAGCCAATGTAATTTCAGTAAAGATTACCTTTCATATATATGACATATATAATATTATATTATATATTATATTATAGTATATTATATAATTATATAATATACTATATATAATATATAGTATTATATTATATATAATATATATTATATAATTATATAAATATGTCATATATATATATGATGCTTACTTCTGCTTATACTCCAACACTCCAAATTACAGCATATGCAACTCAACAGGACTTTAGAAACTGTCTCAAGCAAACACACTTACTTTGCAGATGAGGAAGGTGAGCCTGATGCTGGTAAAGTGACCTGTTCAAGGTCTCACAAATAGTTCCTGGCACAGCAAGTGCTGATTCCACTTTCACTGCACTTTCCCCAATCCCACACTGTCTCCTGTGGTTTTCCCAGGATCACATGCCTAACCATTTCATGGAGTGATTACTGGTTTTAGGAATAATACTTACTTCATGACTGGGGAGTTTCACAGTAACTTCCTTCTTAATTGGCTTCTTATTTCAACCTAAATACCCCCAAATAGCTAAAATCTGTGACTTCATCTTACGAAATATTTTTAAGTCTGCACAAATGCCAGTAGACAAAAATCTTAGCTCTCAAATAATACACATTTTTCTTGTCGAACCACAAAATAAAATGTGTATTAACTCAACCATCAAATTTAGTTATATCTCAAATGCTGTAGTGCAGCCACATATTTTCCTGTTACTACTCTATGTTTCTCAAATGTTGCCCTTTCAAACAGCAATTCTCAACCTTCCAAAATGCTTCAATATTATGTGCACACCTGTCTTAACAGCATTAAGTAAAATGAAGAGCGATTTCATTTCAATTTGGGGGGGAGTCCTTAGGGTGTATTGATCTAAGAAAAACACCTTCAAAGAGCCACACGCTATAATAGCTGACTTCCAAAGCTATTCAGTTAGAAATGAGTTGCCATCTCTCAGGAAAGCTCTTGATATGATCCAGTCACACTTCTTCCCTTATGAGCTCTCCTACAACCCAGAGAGTCAGAAATGGGGATGGAAGCATGAAACTTTGATGGAGGAAGCAGGTGCAACAACACAGCACAGGTCAGATTTAAGGAGAGAAACATTCAACAAAAGACTCCACCACTTCCCAGGTGTGTGACCTTATCAGCAAAAGTGAAGATAATGGAACCTACTTATTATTTGTTGTGAAGATAAAGTGAGTTGATATACAAAAATACATAGCTTAGTGCTTGACATGGAACAGGCATTTTTGATGGATGTAATTATTGACAAAATAATGTGAAGAGGAAGAGTGAAGATGGTGATGATTCATTGCTTTCACAATCTATTGCATTGTGTGGTGGTTCAGAGATTTTTATCACTGAATTTTGGAAAATGATAACTCAAGCACCCACCTGCAGCCTTAACTTTTTTTTTTTAAGAAGCTATCTTAAAGAAGTGACGGAATGCCATGTCCAGTGCACGATTATCTACTCACTCTTGGATCTGGAGCTAGACAAAGAGGTTTCAGATGAGTTCAAGGTGGTTCTTTGGCAAAAGGACTTTTGCTCAAAGTGCTTGGTAAGAGATAGAGACCCACTGGTGCATGAAGTAAGGGGGATAAAAACGAGATCTGCTGCCTGGGGGCATTGCCCATGACAGATGGGAAAAAAGAGTTCTGTTTTTACCTTCATTCACTATTCCAGAGTTTGGGTCTTGTTGGCAAGAAGTACAGAGAATGGAGCATTGTATTGCTGGTTATATGGCATTTTTGCTCTCCCCCTCTTTGCCCATAAAGTGCACTGGCATTTGGGGAGCTTTGGGGGTCAAAAATGCAAGGAGGGAACCTGACCCTTACAACATAAGAACTTTCAGTGAGCTACTTAACATTTTAGAACCTCAGTTCTGACTATCCAGACAAGGAGGATATTATGTAAAATGCCCAGATGGACAAGGTGAGTACTGAGTAAATGCTTGTTCCTAGTGTAGATGATATTAAAAATTAAGAAATTGCTTTTAAAAACCTGACATCTAGTGAAAAATAATAACTATTTCCATTTTTGTGACAACTCAGCCATTAGTCTTAGAAGCCACTGAAATTAGGGCTACTTGCTGAGTTAAAAATGATTGTACAAAATAAATCTCGAAGTTGCAGGACAAACTTCTGGGACTGCTGCCATAATGAATATGGATGAATAAAATGATGCTGGGACTACCAAGAACACTGTCCCAGTGGTGCAAGAATCAACGATGTTGATTTAAGTCTTAAAACAGCTCTTGTAAAGTAATTATGTATTTGGCTAACTTATTGTAGTGTTATCAAAGAGATTAAATGTAAACAGACTCAATATATACAAAGAAAATGAAACTTAAAGGTAATTTGGCATTCGTTGGTAAGAATCTGTTTGCACTTAACAGTGAGTGTTTTCTTATTTTTTTCCTGAAGATAGTATTTGAAAATGAGGCATTTATTATTATAAGTGGGAAATGATCCAGTGCCACAAAATTCTAACCAAGTCATCTAATTTGATATAAATTTTATCTTGGAATTACAAAGGAAGAGGCATTCTTTATACTTGTGAGAAAATGTGTGCTTTTATTTTTTTTAAGTGGAAATAAAAAAGTGGCACAAACTAACAATCTAAGTATTTCTGTGATCTTTTGCACTCCCAAACCATACCTTCCTGTGTTTGTTTGTAAGGCATGTTTGAGAAGGTGCAGGGGGGATCTACCTGCTGGAAAGAAGAGGATTTCCAGCAGGGAGAAATCCTGTGTTCTTTGGCAGATCCAAGTCAGGCCCTCTCACTGTTGGTTAGCAACAAGTAGTCCAGGTCCAAATGGGAAAAGGACAAGTATCAGGTTACCTCACACAAGAACAATGCAATGTTAACACATACAACTGCAAAAAAAAATTCAGAGGATTTATCACATGCTGCTTTTTAAAATAGAGTCATATAAATTCAAATTCTATATAACTTACTCATTTACATGTATATTACATGAATTTATTCTGAAAATTTTACTTCTATTAAATAAATAAACATTGTATGTACTTATAGTTACTCTATAAATGTTTATGCATTTTATTAAAATTTTATGTATTTATGTGTTCCATTAACTTTTATATTTTTATATATATTTTAAATGTACATATGTGTATGTTTATAAATGAACCTGATGTCCCATAATCTCCTGAAGATGTCCTATGTCTTTTTTTGGACACTTTTTAGTATATATGCCATTGCTATAGACATTTGTAATTTAAAAGAATAAAGCTTCACACACATTTTTATTGTTTACATTTTTCTTTGAAGCTTTCACAGTACAAGTTTCCAGTCAAAAGGCCATCAGTAACCTCTAATCTAAAATCCAACCCATCGTCCTCCGGGCACAGTATGGGGCCTCCTTGTCCCCTGTCTCCTTGACTTGAAAGGCCAACTAACAGGAATTATGATCTTCTGATTAAACACAGATATGTCTAGTTGCAAAGTGCATTCTCAGATCCTATAGTCCAAGGTACTTAAAGGCAAATCTCTACCTGAGAGGAGTGGGGGATTCACTCTCTATAACCTCCTTTGCCATTTTATCTGGTGTTAGTGAGCCTGCTCCTCGCCACCTCCCATTCTGGGAATGAAGATCCTCGTCACCCACTGGAGAACTGCAAGAAAGAGAGCCACTTGCAGGGTCCCCTCCTGTTTACCCACCACATCACTTTCTCCTCCAGGACAGTGGCCCTGACGAACTTAAAGAAATAGATTTTGTGAAAAATGCTTTGTATTAAGGGCAAATTTATCCCTAACCCTTAGTCTAAACTAAATTTTACAACCATTTCTGATCATAAACACTCTGCAGTGGTTAATACCAGCAGTTTACTGGCAGCTTTACTTTGAATGAGAAATGCATCAGACAGTTCAATTGCTTGGGTCCCACAATCCTTTAGTATTCGGTTCTATTCAGGATAATTGCCCTTGTCCATTATATGGACAAAACTCTACTGTGGCATCTACCCAATAAATTCTATCTAATCTTAGTTCCAAAAGGCTCACAATTTTTTCAAGTAGTTTAGACAAACTCACCATTTTCTTTTCTGATTTGGACAATAGATGAATTAATATTATGTTTCTGGCATATTGATTTACTTTACTTAACTGTGCTTTATTTTCATCCAAACTGCTCTGACCACAGATAGGTGTAAATGATAGAATATTGACATTCAAAATTGCACAGTATGAGGCCTTCATCAGATCACAAATGATCTGACAGTGTAATAACCAACAGTGTATTTTTAATAGAGTGATAAGATTATAGGAAAATGGTTGGAGAAGCACTTTACACACCCTAATTCTGACCTCCATGAGGTCAGGCTCTAGGTCTCATTCCACTGGACCTCTACTCTACAAGGCCCTCCACACAGCTGGCTCTCAGCCAGGTGCTGTGTAACTGAATCTCTGATTCACTTGATTGCCATTATTTGTGGTTTCCCATGTTGAACATTAATAAAATATGTGCATTAAGGTGTTCTGACGATCGTAATGCTGGCTCACATAAAATGAAAGAAATGTATAACTGACAAAAGTTGGGGATTCCTTAGTCTAGACAAACATAATACAAAATGTATCACTTTCACACAAAGCGGTAAGTGATCACTGACATTTACTTCCTTTGTTAGCAAAAAAACAAGGACTGGAAACTAGGGTGGCTGGGATACAATCTCCAATAATTTCCACCACTATACTTCTTCCCCATGCTGGAGTGACTTCCTTTTCTGCACAAGGAGCATTCACTCACAATAAGAGTTAACAGTAACAATAGACTAATATTTATCAAGCATTTATCATATACTTGACAATCTGTTACATGTTTTGCATTTATGTATCTCCTCACTTAATCCTACAACAGTATAACTGAGGTACAGTTATCACTATTTTACTGATGAGAAAATTTGAGCTGAGGAACTTAAGAATTTTATTCAAGCTCACAACTCAAGAAAAGGCCAGTTAACTGTGTTTAGGAAACCCTCTGTGCCTGTGGCCATTTATTTGCCATACCAGGAAAAACACACAAACTGTTTCATGAAGAAATGATGCATGGTTTATTATATTTGATCCTGAAACAAAAATTAGCTTCTCTGAAAATCATAACAGTGATGATAACACTATTTCTGTAATGCTAAATTCATTTCCTTGGGAACTTCAGTCACCGATCAAGATTTTTTTTTTTGAGATGTCAATTCACGTTTATTTTAACACAATAAAACAAGCCTCCTTTAGATTAGTAGGGGGGCAAGTTGCAAAATTACTGCTTGGTGCTGAAGATCAATAATACATGATTACTTTTATAAATATTACGAGATGTGAACCAATATCCTCGACATAAACATTGTTATAAAAAGTCGATCCTTGAACTGGTGTAGACTCTCATCACTTAATGTGAGCAGCTCATTATGTGCTGCCTGACACTCTGTTGAATCATTCAGATCCACCCTACCTTCGCACAGACCATTTATAAGCAAATTTGGTTCTTACCTTAAAACTTACACTTTATATCTACAGCCTATATTACAGAGTGATGTCTTATAAAGCTTTCCAGAATTTCTCATAAATATTTATTTATTTACATGCATTAGATAAATTCATGTGTCTTCCATAGCTTATGATAAAAAGTGTCTCAGGAAATAAAGGGACCAGCGGCATTTAGGCAAATCCGCCACAGACTCTCAGATTTTTATTTTGTATTATTACTTTTTTTAATGTTGCTTAGTTATGGTTGTCCCAATCCTCCCCACTCCCTGCACTGTTGTTCTTCCTGCCCTTCTGATTTTAATTTAGAGGTCATCGAGTCTAATCCCTATGTCAGAACTTTTCACATAATCGCTATATGAAGGTTTCTAGCCATGAGGAGATGCCTGGTTCATTTACTTTTCATTAACCCTAATTATTAGAAATTTCTTTCTTATTATTGTGGAGAAGCCTTGGGAAAATACTCATCATAAAGTATGAGATCCTCTGATAGCAAGTAACAGTTTTTTGTTCTCATGGCAACCAGAATAAGATTATTATCTATGGGTTTTAAAAAGTCACAAAGATGTATGTGCCCCTTCCTGAATCATAGACTGTGCATATGCAAATAGAAAAAGGAAGACAGAATCTGAAAATCTCATGCTTCTAGCCCCTTTCTTAAGATATGTGTGCTTTATTTTAGATTTCAGCGTCCCAATGATGACTTTGAACTTGGCTTATACATAGCCACACAGGCACAATTTCTACATAAAGATTCAATTTGAGGCTTTGGTGTCTATCATCCCTTCTCCTGGAATAACTGATTGACCAATGCTGGCAAAATGCCATCTGTAGTAATGGACCCACAGTAAGTTATCTGGCTGTCACTTGAGCTATGAGAACTCTGGGGTCCAGGAAGTTGACCAGTTTAAGAGAGCCACCTATATGCAGTGGGTATGATGAGTGTAGGTGATAATTACCCGGTAGTCGTTGCTGGGCACAACGTTTGATATAAATGTAAACAATTAAATATTTTGGCCAACCTATGATTCTTAGTGTCTTAAGATTTATGGGAAATGTAGAAGCTAAAGAACCTGTGACACATGGACATGAACTAAAGGGAGGGAATGGGTGGGAGGGGTGTGCAGGGTGGAGGAGAATAAAGGGGGGGGAAGGGGACAACTGTAATGGCATAATCAATAAAATATATTTAATAAATAAATAAATAAATAAAATATATTTTTTAAAGATTTCTATTATAGTCAAAATAAAATCATTGCCTTTTGTCCAAACTCATCAAATAGTACACATTAAATACATAAAGTTCTATATATAGCAATTACTCCTCAACAAAGTTGTTTAAAAAAGAAAAGAAAGGGGAAACAGTTATCTCTATAAATTATGATGCATTAGAACATTAACCCCCGAATTTAAGTTACTTAACTCAGCAAAGACCTATTTCACACTGTGCATACATTACGAGTTAACACAGTTACTCAGAGACCCATGCTGCTGGACACTTCCCCAACATTAACTTCGTTATCTAGGGTATGCCGCCTCTTTCATGCAAAGGCCACGGGGACAGATCACTGATATATTTCACAGCAGCAGTTATGTCACAGCTCAGAAACCATACTCATGCCTTCTGTTCATGCCCCATTGGCCAGAACTAATCTCATGGAAATACAATCTTCTGTGTGCCAGGAGAAGAAGCAAACTGGATACTGGTAAGCACTGGTAAGATCTAGCACATTATAATTGAGGTCTCCTGAGACCTCTTATTGTACGATCAAGTATTCCTGGTTTTTTCACATGTTCTTCAAATGACATAGTTTCTTCTACCCTCCCCTGGCTTTCTTCCAATTGCTACTCTAATTTAAAGATTCTTAAATATTGGTACATGAACCCCTTGATTTCTTAGGCAGGGTTTTGTGACCATGTTTATTTTGTAAAGGAGAGAAAATATAGCTTTCAATAGATTCTCAAAGGAGTCTTGTTGAGAAAATTTAGGGATCACTACCCATGTATCTCATTTTCTTTCTAACATAATGCCAAGATGATGCAATGTTCCAGCAAAGATCTAGCAAAGATCATTGCTCTATTACATATTCTTCATATAGCACATAAAAGGCCATCATAAAATAAAATTTACATTAATTTTTAAAGGCTGTTGGCCCTATGCTGAGTTTATAAATGAAAAAATAATGTGTATACCACTTACACTGTTGACACATTTTGTCTTTTCTTACTCCAATGATTTGTAGTGGTTTTAATTTTTATTGATCTTTTATACTACATGCAGAGCTATCCATTTTTGTTTTCATGGGCCCAAGGTTCACATCATTTTCAATATTGATTTTACCATGAAGCACACTAGCTATCTTTCCCATCTAACTCTGAGGCTCCCGAACAACACCAACACTTTCTTATAAATCATCTACACAAGCCCTGGACCAGTTCCGTGCACGAGGCCAAGCCAAAGAACACACACATGAAAGTTTCCTCCAAGAATATGTAATTGCACTCATCAGCACAGTTTGGGAATGTTTTCATTTGTATCCTTTGCTCCTATATTTGTATTTGCCCTCGTTTACCTTCTAAACATGGCATCATTTCCTCTCTCCATCCTTAGTGGCTCTTTCCTTTCAAATAAGTTCTTTAAAAGTCCCATTCCCTGAAGTCAGTCTGGTATCTCTAAGATCATTGACTTCTATTCTGATGATGCTTCCTCAGGTTCTCCTGGGGTTTTTTCTATTTTTTTTTTTTACTTCCTACACTTAAAATACACTTTTAATAGCAATGCTTTTATAATAGATCTATCACTATAAAGAATGTCAAATAGGATACCTACCACTTCTAGGACTTATTTTTTTTCATTGTAAGGGGGGTGTTTAGATATGATTGTCTAAATGATCATAGAGTTTCTTACAACTTGAAGACTGCATGCTTCTTTGACTGTTGCTAAATCTTTTCTTCCAAGCAGTTCAAAGACATTCATTGATGAAACTGTACTGATATGCTAAAGAAACTAAAGCCCAAAAACATCATGGAGTTTTCTATATTAATATATATAGTCCAATGTAAAACTCCAAAATATTTATATTTCCTCTGAAAAATAGCAACCCTTGTTCTTGCCAGACACTAAAATAGCCCATGTGCCACATAATAGCAATAGCTCTTTAATTTTGGCTAATGCTTCCTATCAATATATTACATTGGCTGTGTGCTGCAGAAGAGTAAGTACATCCAAAAATATTACAAGGTTAAGTATATAATGATTCAATGAAATTTATCCTGATACATGTCGCAAGAGTATAGAAGAGGAGGAAACAGAGATGTCATACACTTGAGGATGTTATAAATGTTTAGGCAGATAAGTACAGCTGATGCCTGCTGGCTCCCATGTGTGAAATATTTGCCCTAGACAACCACTGCCCTTGTATCAAGCCCCCAAACTGGCCACTAGGCATCAAAGCACAAAGCTTTCAGAGCCACCCTTCTTCTCTCATTAAGGTCATGACTAATCACACAATATACCAGAACAGTCTCCTATTTAAACTATCCAAATGCCATTTTGATGTTATGGAAGAATGCTTTTATTTTAGGATACAAAAAAATCAATTTTATGTTGCCTCATTAAAAAAGCATAGGTACACCATATAAATGTAATAACAATGTGGCTTTAAATGTATTTCAAAATATAGTTTCTATTAGGGAAGGTTTAAAAGCTATAAATGAACCTCAGTCCAATCCAATAAGTAGTGTCTCTAGATAAAATGTGAATTATTTCTGCAGGAAACTTCAATTGATCAATATTTTATTCCTCTTCCCTGATATTATACCAACATTATTTGTAAAGATAACTTCCAAGGGAAATATATAGACTTCAACTAAATTAATTTTGTCTAAAAATAACTAAATGCAATATTATCGTTGGTCTATTCTTAAAAGGGAGTCTCCCCAAAAAGCAAAATTGAGTTGAATTTTGACTTTTTTGTTGTTTTTATTTGGTTTAAATAGGTTTTCTTTTGTTCCCTCTAGTTCAGAAACCCAATGTAGAGCAAAATGGTCATTGAACTTATCAGCTGTCAAGTAGACTTTCCTGGAGACTTGTTACTTCCTTCCAAAGAAATGGGTACTCCTTACTCACTAAGAAGAAATAAAAATTTTGATTATTATTTTCACCAATTAGTAAGACACCAGTGGTTTTCAAATGATAGGTATCTCAATAGACAGTTGTAAATGCACTGGCTAAAGAGTAATTTAATCAGAAACTAATACCAGGTTTCCAGGACTAGAGCAAATGAAAGTATATGACATGCAACATCAGGAAAATGGTGGAATAAGACACTCCAGGGGCCTGTCCCTCCAAAGAAACACACACACACACATATGTGAAAACCCTCAAAATGAACTATATTGATATTCTGGAAATTAGTCGAAGATTTATAGCAACCAAGCTAATACTGAATGAAGAGGAAAGTGACATAAACACAGGAGTTTTGGTGGATTCTTTTTGTGGCATTTTAACTTGCCTGCACCCCACGCCCCTCCAAGAATCTGCAATGGTTTTAAAGCAAGAGCCCATGTTCCCAGTGTAGGCTCTTGAATCAAGAGGAAGGACAGCAGTCCTTACACTGAAGGAATTATACTTCTTTTTTTGACCTAGTTGGAGGCTTCCTGAGAGACCTATGTAAGGTATGTTGCTTTGTTTTGCCTAACCCAGAACTCTCTCAAGGGGAAAACTGGCATTCTTTGTTAACACTGCATGTTATCAAGGCACCATGAACTGGGGAAAAGATTGCAGTTGGGATAAATGATATAGGCACCAAAAGCATGAGAAGAAAGCCAGGAGAGAGATAGTGTACTTCAGTTAACAAGTGCTTTGATAAATCCCTGTTTATTAATGGGGGATTCAGAAAGCCACATACATACCCAGGGTACAATGCACCAGAAAAAAAACTTGAGAAGACCCAAAACTTACTTCTCAGGCTGTCGTTTGGGTTCAGAGAAATCAACAAGTGAAAGCCAAGGCAAAGTTGTAAATAGCAGAACTAAACATAGGAATATGTAATATGCTAACACAGAACCAATTGTAAGACTGGGAGAATTTTTTTTCATGTGATTCCAGGCATCTAAGGAGATCTCTATCAAACCAATAGCTCACCACAAGCTAAAGAAACAGAAACTTCAGATAGAATACTTGACAAAGAATACAGAATTTACAGAAATAATTTAGAAAAAATCCCTAAACTAAAAACTCTAACCAACAGCAAACAACAGCAACAAACCCTGAAGAGGGGGGAAGTCTGAGGCTCAGAGTGACCATATTATAATACTCAAAATGTACCCTTTATAACAAAAGGTATCAGTCACGCAAAGAAAAAAGAAAATCTGACCTGTTCATAGGAAGAAAAAAGATATCAATATATACCACCCTGAAGAAGCACAGACATTGGACTAGAAAAAGATTTTAAATAAACATCTTTCTTAAGTGTGCTCAAAAAGCTAGAAGAAACCATGAACAAAAAACAAAGAAACCAAAAGAATGATATTTCAACAGTGAGAGAATATCAATAAAGGAACAAAAATTATTAAGAGGAACCAAGTAGAAATTTTGGAGCTGAAATATGCTAGAAGTGTTCAACGGCAGATTGAGCAGAAGGAAGATTCAATAAGCCTCAGAAAAAATCAATTCTAATTATTCAATCTGAATAACAGGAAAAAGTGAAGAATGAAGTTAAGTAAGCAGAGCCCAAGCCCCCTGAGGGACACCATCAAGCACACCAACATATGCATAAAAGGATTCCCAGAAGAACAGGCAAAGATAAAGGAAAATAAAGAACATCTAAAGAATAATGGTCAAAACCTTTCCAAACTGCATAAAAAGTAGAATCTACACATCCAAGAGTCTTAACAAACTCCAAGCAGTATATATTCAAGTACATACACTCTGAGACACATTGTAATAAAAAATGTTGAAGAACAAAGACAGAGATAATCTTGGAAGCATCAAGAAAGAAATGACTCATAATTTTAAAAGAACCTGCAGTAAATTTATGGCAAATTTCTCAGGAGAAACCATGCCGGCTAGAAGGGAATGAAGTGACATATTTAAAGTGCTTATAGAAAAATCAGAATTCTATATCCAACAAAACTATCTTTCAAAGGCGAAGATGAACTTAAGTCTTTCTCAGAAAAACAAAAGCTAAGGGAGGTTATTATTAGTATGCTCATAGAATAAATGCTAGAGGGTTAGAATTAAAGTCACTAAATTCTAACTTCAAACCATATATAGAAAGAAAAATATTGGTAGAGATAACCACATAAGTAACCATATAGTATTACTGCACATTTGGCTAAACTGCTTTTTATTTCCTATATTATTGAAAAGACAAATGAGTGAAGCGATTATAAATATATATCAGCGGGCACACAATGCGTACAGCTATTATAAATGACAATAAAAACATAAATGCAGAAGGATAAAACTGTGTAAGATTAGACTTTTGTGTGTTGTTGAAGCCAAGTTCAGAACAGATTGCTATAAACTTAGGATGTTAAATGTAATACTGAGGGTAACCACTAAGAAAGTAACAAAAAATGTATATAGAAAAGAAAATGAGAAGGGAATCAAAACAGTAATTAAAAAGTAAAATTGACTAAGCACAAAGTAAGGCAATGACTAACATATATAGCAAGACTGGCAGAGAATAGGGGAAAAGACCTACTTTAAAACTTATTAAAACATCCGAATCTTTGTACAGTTTGGAAAAGAGAAAGACCAACCAGAGCTGGGGTTTATACTGAGTTGTTTTGTTTTTAGTGGGTATTGATTTTCTGTTAGCTCAGGATGGGTTATGCTGTGGTTTAAAAAAATCTCAGTGGCTCACTATGACAATATTTCTTCCTCACACATTTGTCAGCTGATACTGGAGTTCAGACTGAGCTTATGTCATTTTCATTCCATGACTGAGGCTGAATAGAAAACTCCTGTTTCCATCTCCTGACAGAGCAAAAAACAGAAGTGATAAAGCCAATCCATGGCTTTTAAACTTCCGCCCAGTCACACATGTAACACTTTTACTCACATTTCTCTGGCCAAAGCAAGTCACACAAGCTAAGAATGATGTCAGTGGGGTGAGAAGTTTATTCTCCCTGTGGGAGAGGTGCTACAAAGCACATCAATGACTGAGAATGTATAATCCTATTATTATTACAAGGCCAGATAATAACTGGAAATTACATATAATCCATCATTTTAAAGGATGAACTTTAAAAGAAAGAGCTTCCTGGTATTAGATACAACAAGCCTCTCTAGGCTCAGGAGTATGGACATTTTCTTTCAGTCTGATAGATATTTCCAATTGTCTTCTAAAAGTGTTGTAATAATTTATATACCTAGCATATAAGGACCTTTCCAATGCTGGCATTATCAAACTGGTTAAATCTTGCCAATCTGATTGGTAGAAAGAATTGTATTGCATATTTTTTTAATTTTAAGGACAGTTTAACATTTTGTTTATTGATCATCTCTTTTTCCTAATCTATACACTGCCTTTTTAGATAATTTAAGAAGTATAAAGTTTTAGTGTGAACAGAGAACTGAGCCAAGCTTTTAAAATTCTTTGTTATCTGATAAAAGCCAGATTTGAAGCTTAGCTAGTGCGACTAAAGCCGTAGCTATGTAAAAGGATTCTGAGCACAGGACTTACGTCTGACACCACACACACTAGAGTTTATTGTCTCTTTAATAACAATACTTAAGTACCATCCCAGAAAAACTTTATCTAGCAAAATGGAAAAGATTCACCGTGGAGGTTATCCCAGGTTCTACAATTCTTAAATAGTGAGTCATGGACCTGTGGTCTTATCACTAACACCTGGGAGAATGTAAAGATTTCCCAGTCTTGGGCTACACATATCTCTTGTAGCTGAGAAAACACAAACCATTCTGGGACATTCTTCTCAGCATCTCTCTGTACTGGTCTCGCTGCTGCTACATTTTCCAAATTGTATCTCAGGATGTTAATTTCAAAAGATATCGCAAAAGAAAAAGGGGTGGACAAAAGAAGTGATCAAATAACTGTGAGATACCACATCCTGGATGCTGCCCTTAAAGCAGGACTTCCCGGCTGTGGGAGCTCTGCAAGGACCCCGCTCTGACTTGGTTTCCTCGTGTGGGCAATGAAGGTGGCAGCACCAACTCATAGCGCTGTTGCGAGTATTCACCAAGTTAATTCAGGCAAAGCCCTTAGAATAGAGCCTGAGACACAGTACGCGTTCAATAAATTTTGGTTATGTTCACTGTTGTTACCTTAGCATTTAAAAAACTGCAGTAGGTAAATCTGTTTGACATTGTCCTGCTAGCTTTCTTCCAATAATTTAACAGCACGACTATTTCTTCACCTGAAATCTTGCACTTCCAGCAATGCAATCACCTCGTTTTATCTAAGGCCAGATCAGCAAAGAGGACAGAAGTAGGAATGGGGTGAGAGAAGGAGCATGTGTCAGGTTGCTGAGGGAATCACGTTTTTCTATTATTTGGTCCCCTCTAAGGTGTCAGCCAGGAAAACTGCTGCTGCTCTTGTGCTGGATCTCACCACGGACACTTGATTCAACTTGTCCAAACAAGGCGTCAAATATCGTAATGGCCTCCGTCGGCTTTGAGGGAGTAGACGGACACAATGAAACACTCTATTTCTTATCTTCTCTTTTCCTCTTATTATACCCAGAGAATTTCTTCTGTGCACACTTCAACATGAGGGAATCAATGCTTTCTCTTGTTATCCTCTCCATGATGAGTAAGCCAACAATTTCCATTCTCCAAGAGTAGAGTCCAACTTCCCTGACTTTAGTATCAAGTGTAGCCTTAAACCTAACATGCACTTACTTGATATTAATGAACTACTTAGTGGAAATTCATGAGTGAGATACAGAATTGCCCTCCATGGTGCTCTCACTAATATGAATTACCAGTGTTAGTTTAATAAAGTCATAACAAGGTCTGTCCCTAGAAGAGGAGTATCCCAGAAAATCCCTCAGAAAGAGCAGCCTGTGAAAGTCTAATGCTTTCTGTATAATAAAGGCAATTTATACTTAAGGGATTCCCCACCTCACACCAACACAAATTTATTAAATACTTGGCACTTTGCAACAACCCAGAGCAGAAAATAGAAAAATTGCATTTTGTATTTTATCAGAAACCAATAAAATGCAAATTAATTAGTAAGGGATTTTAATCTATTCATACTATAAAAATATCTGGGGAGTGAATTTTTAGTCTAAGTATTTAATTGTAAGTGAAGACTCAAGTCATACTAAGCACTGAATGTAACAGCTCTCAGTATTCCTCAAAGTAAAGTTGCTCTGCTCATTGATGGTTGTCTGCTTCAAAGGTGTCCGTTGGAAGAGTAGCAATTTTAAAGCAGAGAATGTGCACAGCTTTGACAGTTGAGGAAACACACTTGCTTCACTTTTCAATAACCAAAAAAAGGCTATGTTCTCCAAATAGGATACACGGCCTGCCATCTCTGCTTCCTGAACACCTGGCGCCCTTCTCTGTAGGATCTCCATGCTGACCCTACTGCCTGAGTCCAGGCGCGACTCAGGCCTCACATGACTCAGGGCAGCAGCCTCCTAACTGGTCTCTGCGCTGCTGCCCCCGCCAGCCCTTCAGTCCAACTTACCCAGAACTCCCCAAATGAGCGTTCTAAAGTACAACAAAGTAGGCGAAAGCCCTCAATGTTTCCCCATTACTTTCTGGGTAAAATTAAAACTATTGGAATAGAAAAATTCAAATGATTGGCCATGTAAGGTTTTCTGCTACCACTCAGCCCCCTTCTACCTTTCAGCCTCGGCTCTCAGTACTTTCCTGGAGTGTTTTTCTTCCCCTGCCTCTCTGCTTCCCTGGAATATTCTCTCTCCTACACCTTCCTGGCTAACTTATACTTACCCGAGATTTATGCCAGATCACCCTCTCCAAAATGATCTCACTATCACTCTAGGTTGAGTGTTCTTCCTCTGAAGGCCTCAGTGCCAAGTCCCAGTATGGATCTTACAAATTACTGCATACTGCAATATCGTCACCCTTCCTCCCACCTTTTCTGCCTTCCCCCTCCCTCCCCCCTCCCCTCCCTCCCTCCCTCCTTCTATCCCTCCCTCTATATTAGATTACCAGCTTCTAAACAGACAGGAGACCACATCTTTTGAGCTCTATCTTCAGGAGCAGATGTGAGCAGTAATGGTTTCCTCTGCAAAGTCATGAATTTCATTCTGAATGCTGACTGATTTGGGCAGTATTTGTTTTTCACTTTCTGTGACTAATGTAAGATGTTACATGTAATGTAGTATTTAAAAATAACAAAATAAAAATAAACAAATATAAATGATAGGCAAAAACTAAACTAGTCTTTGAATGAATAAGCCTTTCTTCTCTCAAAACCATTCAGCTAAGCAGCCCCCCAAATCACTGAAATAGGAAACGTGTACTAGGAACTAAAATTCCACAAGCTATAACCTATGCATTGCCTTCCTTCACTACTCTAATCTTCTAACGAACCCAGAGAAATCTGGCCTGCCTCAGCACTGCATTACTGGTCACTGCTACAGTCACATTAAAAAGAGCACGAGCTTCTTTCATGAATTCCCAGGACATAATGTTGAGAAACCAAGGCTTGATGGCCTTCTAATGTTTCTAGTGTTTACTAAGTCACTTGCTGGGCACCCGTTTAGAGATGACCCTCCTACAGATTCACCACCATCTGCAACCCAGATCTTGTCCTCTAGAAACTCTTTTTTGAGCTTCATTTTATTTTTTTACTTTGTGGCAGTAGCCACAATACTGATGTTTTATTATATTGAATATATATATATATATATATATATACACACACACATACATATATAGATATATAGTTATAGTTGTAGTTATAGTGGTAGCATTAATGTCTATCAGAGAAGACAGGTAGCATACAGCTCAAGTCAAAGAATCAGAAATTTACTTTAATTAATAAAATATTAAATTTTTTAAAACCTGGAAGAACTGAGGAACAAAAAGAAAAAATAATAATAAGGGTCACCAGAACTAACAAAAGACCCGGGAAAAGGAGATGGGACGTATTCCTGTAATGGAGGGGTCTGGCCAGACTGCGGTGGGGTGAGGGAACCCCGATCTGGCATGAGAGGATGCACCCCCCCCAGATAAGGGAGGAGTGGGAGGAAACCTCAAGGCGGTGGAAAGAGCCGCCTTCCCGAGGAAGGGTGGGACACCTGAGAGGGGCTGGGAAGTGCTGAAGGCATCCTGGGGTAGAAACAGGCTGGATAGTGACTCCATACCCACGAGGTAACAGTAAACAAGGATTTCAGCTTGTGACACCAGTGGTACAGAGCCCGCACAGGTTGTGGGAGCTGAAAGGTCCCTGTAACAAGGTGACAATGTATGACACTCCTGTTCTACTGGAAAACCCTCCCACCTGCCTCTAGATCACAGCCATTGCAAGAAGGGTGGAGACACAGAGTGGGCTAATGCTCATGGAGGACCTCGTCCTGGAATTGGCTGGGTATTTGGATCCCACCACAGCACATAGGGTTTCAGAGGACAGATTTAAAATGGGGGACACACAGAAGCACTTCCCTCTTCCTTCCCCTTGCTTGAACAGTCAGGAGCCACTTCAGAGGCTGAGTCCCAAGTGTAGGATGTGCACCCTGACAGCCGCATGTCCATGAGACACTGGACCCTGCTTGCAGCTCTTGTCTTGCCCAGCTTGCAAGGTCTGGAGCAGGCTCACACAGAACATGTACCTGGAGAGCAGCAGGCCCATGGGACACTGGGGCCTCATGCGCATGGCACAGGGCCTCGCTGTTCTCAAATCTCTTGCCCTAAGAACAACATACAGACACACATGCCAGGAACATTTGCTGGTCCCTGAGAGTGTAAGCAGCCCTGGATGCTGGGGCCCAGCTGACTGAGCTCCTCCCATGACCAGCTACAGGGATCTGGCCGTGTGCCCAGCCCTGAAAGAGGGAGAAAGCTGCAGTGAGGCCATAGAGATGCTGGCCTCACCAGTGCGTGCTCCAGAGAAACAGAGCCTGGAGCCAGAGAAACAGAGACTGACCCATAAAGAATTCTTGGAGTGGGGTCTGTGGGCATGGATTTGGATTTCAGTCCTTTGGGGAACCGGGAGATTTCCATGTTTTGCAGTAGAGAATGGCTTGTAGCAGGGGAGTTCCCAACTCCCCCAAATTGGAACCCAGTTAATGAAAACCTTTTTCCTTCCTCACCAATCTCTGTTTTATGGTTGTGTACAGTGGCAGGTGGCGCAATTCCACTTTGTCCTGCAACGTTCCTACATGCTCATGGAGAAGAGTGTTAATGTTCACTAAAGAGAGAAGCTGCTTTGAGTGCAAAGACATTTTCTTCATGACTCTTTTAACTCAAAGGCCAGAGAATCCTTGGCGCGTTGTCAGCACCCAAAATATATGTAATGTTAAATCAATGCATGAACAAATGAGAATATTATTTTACTGAGTAACTTAAATGCAGACTGGACGATACAAGAAGAAACAGAGAGCCTACAATTTTATAGAAGACACTGATTTTGCTAAGGAGAGACCACAGGTCTGACAGAGCTCTCAAATGTACCTGTGTTGCAAAATGGTCCCCTGAGACTACTTGTTATCACAATTATTTCAAAGAGTTTTTTTTCATGACAAGCTCAATTTTCTCCACTTCTCTGAAAATGCTTTTTAAAACCTGAAAGTGAAAGGAGAACCCTCAAAGTCTTACCCACATGCTTTCCCAGAGCTGGGCTGAGCTCCTGGTGGAACCATGGCCCTCTCTGTATGAAGAGCTGACTGTGGGCCCCCAAACACACTCCCCCACAGCCAACCACCCACATCAGCTGGGAAGGGAATGCCCATGAGAAGTCAGCTGAATCCTGCTTCCCCACACCCCACAGACCCACAGAACATTGCATAGTCTTCTAATGCCAGCTGGGACATATGGGAAGCAGAACTTTTAAAACCTGAAAGTCAAACTATCTTAAATTTGTACCTAAATACACACCAGGCCAACTGTTAGGTCCTACAGGAGCTACTTAAACAGTCTTAACTGCAGTATTTAGATAGATAAAATGGAGGAGACCATCAACACCTATCTCATTATGTTATCATAGGGTTTGTATAAAAAGTAGCAGGGATTCTTTAATACAGTGCTCCTAGTGAAAAGTAAGTGCCCATTAACTAATAGCTAATGTTGCTGTTTAAGTGATCTCAAATTTCTTGTAGAAGTGATACAAAAAAGATACAACCAACTTTACTAGTTTTCTACTGATGCATACCAAATGACTGTGTGTCTGTGTGTGTCTGTGTCCAAATCTTTCCTTTTTAGTAAAACATCAGGCGTATTGGACTACCGGCTCACTTTAGCATAACCTCATCTCAACAAACCTACTCACATCTGCAACAGCCCTACTTTTAAATAAGGTCACATTTCCCACTAACCTGAATTAGTGATATTTGGCCATGCAAATTTCTACTTTCTGTTCAGAGAGGCTGCCCTAGGCAGTGTGTTATCTCTTCATGAAAAGGAAATGTAATACTTATTATAATAATTGCTACCATTTATAAAAGTACTAGCTATGTATCAGGAACAGAGCAGAGCACTTTAAATGCATTGTTTCCTAGTTCTTACAGTAACCCTGTGATTTAAGCTTTGCTATATCTTCATTTTACAGAGGTTTAAAGGGATTAAGTGATGTGCCCAGATCCACAGTGCCAGCAAGCGAAAGAGCTGGTACTCAGAGTTTCTGAATTTTGAGCCCAAGAGATTATTAACCACCACCCTGCTGCTACTCAGTGTGCTGCCAGAAATTACAAAGGATTCATGGGTGGATGTTGGCCTTTCTAACTGTAAACACTATCTGTGTCTACACAACGCCCTGCTATGCAGTTCATATTCAGTAAGTATGGGATAGGTAGGTTATTTTATTTAAAAATGGATTTGCTCAAATTGGTATAATCTTGTTTGCATTATTAATTTCCTTGTTCTCCCCCACAGAAGTAATTCAATGACATGTTAGGGGGGAAAATTAGAACATAACTAAATAAATCAGTTGCTTGAATTTTGGTGCCCCGTTTGAAACAGGAAGTCAGAGCGAGGCTCTAGGTCTGGGAATAATCAATTGTACCAATTCTGTTGCAAGTTTAGATTGTAGCCTTTGGATGGAAATATAAAAGCCATCTAATGCAACCACCCAGAAGGCAGGCCAACCATTGTTATTTTGAAGATGGAAGCTTCTAGGGTGGAAATTTTGGTTACTAGGGTGTCTGCCCAGCTGTTCAAGCTGGATTGAGATTTGCTTGTACAAGAGGCATCACTTCAGGCCAGAATGGTCCCCAGCGTCCTACCTATGGAAACAATGATGTACCTCAATTCATAGCATCATCTTTCTTCCTATCTTGACAGCACTCCTGGCACATCCCATTTTAAAACTTGTGACAAATTTGGTTTGAAGTTTCTATTCACATCTTTTCAAACACTTTTCAGTTACCACTCTCTAATAAAGTTCCCCTTTCCCCCTTTTTAATGATTAATCGCTTTAGACACTAGAAATAATAAACAGTAAGGAAGGTCTCAAATCAGAGGAGGCAACTAACTTTAAACAAGACAGCACCCAAAGTGGAGAATCCAACAGCAGAAACACAGCCCTTGGCTTCCTCCATGGTCACTCAGCAAACTAACATAGTATGAATGTACCAAATCCCAGTGTAAAAGAATGTCATTTCCAAAAAGGATTCACTTCAAGTTAATGGTCTATATAAAATGGACCTGAGGAAATGAAGTAAGGAAAAACAAAAGTGCTTGAAAATCTTATTTTTTAAGAAGATTGTTACCCCCTTACATTTATAGTGAGCAAAATTAAAAGCCATTAATAGCCATTAATGAAATGGATGGAAGTAGGCCCACCAATAATATTAATTCATTTATTAAATTAGGTATAACTGCATAAATTAATTGCCAAGTGACTCCAGAGTGACAGTGAAATACCACGAGGTAAGAATCTAAAAACTGTCCAAGGAAGCACCCCAAATCTCCCTTTCTCCACCATCGTCCTCACTTCAATCAATTCTCACAGAAAGGAAGCATCTTCTTCCCTCACCTGTTGGGTTTGCCATTCTCCTTCTCAGAGTGCTCCTGTATGTCACTAACAGATCTATAGGGTAAGATCACCTCCTCCAACTTAGCTAAGGTCTCTGTCCTCCAGGTGGGTATCTGCAGCATTTACAATACAAGCATTGGGAACGCAGGGGGAAAAAAATAATGTGTCCAATTTAAAAAGTGAGCGAAACGTCCTAAAGAAATATTTGTTCATCAGTGTGAACAAATTGGAGATATCACTGCAGGGCTTCTTAGATATGGTTCTGAGCTTGATGATGACTTGAGATTGGCAGAGTTCAGGCTGATATAGACATCCTTACCTATGTGTAACACAAAACCTTTCATCTTTTAAATATAAATGGGTTCTTGAGAAAGCAGAGCTGGGACAGACAATACTAACCTGTTTACCTCCTGCTCACAGGAGCAGCTCCAATATGGCCCAGAAACACCCTGTTTGAGGAGGAGGGGTAGGAGGAGGTTGTTCTGCTCTGTATCCTTACCTCCTCTGTCCATTCTCCAGCTCGAGTACTAGTTTCCTCAAAGGTGACCGTGGCTCCTCATTTCCTTCCCTCTTCAATCCTGCAAGAACAAGCCTTGGTGGTTACCTTAGGACAGGTCTCCAATTTCTCAATGAGCTAGAACATTGACAAGTCCTGTAAGGACATTTGTTTATTGTTCTCTACACAGAGTAGGTTCTTCATTAAAGCATGCTATTTTTTTTCTGTTTTTTCTCCCCGTTGCTCTTTTATAACTGAATTTATTGGGGGTGACATTGGCTGATATAATTATATATGCGTCAAGTGTACAATTCTAAAATATACCATCTGCACATTATATTGTCAACTCTCCTTTTGTCATCATTTACTCCCCCATCCTTTTCTATCTATCCCCCCTTTCTATCTATCTATGGTGTAAGAAGGTGGCCTAGCTTCCATTTTTTTCACATATCTGTCCAATATTTCCAGCACCATTCATTTAATAGGCTGTCTTTAACCTATTGAATGTTCTTTCCTCCTTTGTCAAATACTAATTGATTATAAAGGTATATTTTTTCTGGGCTTTTCATGCTGTTCCATTGATCTAGGGTTTTGTTTTTATGCCAGTACCATGCTGTTTTGATTACTTTGGCCTTGTAGTATAGTTTGATATCAGCTAGTGTGATTCCTCCAACTTTTTTTCCCTTAAGACTGCTGTGGCTACTCAGGGTCTTTTGTGATTCCAAATAAATTTTTGGAATATTTGTTCTACTTCAATGAAAAATCTCATTGGTATTTTGGTAAGAATTTCTCTGAGTCTATAGATTGCTTTGGGTAGTATGGACATTTTAATGATATTAATTTTTCCTATCCATGAAGGTGGTAAACACTTTTTCATTTTTTTCTTCAGTGTTTTATAATTTTCCAAGTATACATGGTTTACATTCTTGGTTAAATTTATTTCTAGGTATTTTATTTTATTTCATTTTATTTTATTTTTATTTTGATGCAATGGTTTCTTCAGTTATCCTTTCTGATAGTTCATTATTTGTGTATAACATACAAGTGATTTCTGGATATTTATTTTGTATCCTACTACTTTATTGAAATCATTTATCAGTTCTAGTTAGTTTTTTTTGGTGGACTTTTTAGGGTTTTTAACATACAGTATCATATCATCTAGAAATAATGAGTTTTACTTTTCCTTTCCATTTGAATGCCTTTTATTTTTTTCTTTCTGTCTGATTCCTGTGGCTCTACAACTTCCAATACCATCTTGAATAAAAGTGGTGAAAGTGGACATCCCTGTCTTTTTCATGACCTTAAAAGAAATGCTTTTATTTTCTGAATATGATGTTGGTTGTGGGTTTGTCATATACGGCATTTATTAGATTGAAAAAATGTTGCCTCTGTTCTCACTTTGCTGAGAGTTTCTATCTTAAATCCATGCCAGATGATCAAGTGGGATTTATTCCGGGAATGCAGTATTGACACAATATCTGCAAATCAATAAATGTGATACAACACATAAACAAAATAAGGATAAAATCCCATGATCATATCAATAGAGGCAGAAAAAGTGTTTGATGAAATTTGCAATTTTGAATTGAACACCAAATGATTGCACCCAGGTTGGGCCTAAAAATTTAGATCTATCAAGAAGGAATAATTTTTTTAAAAAATCAGAAACACCAAAATCACTTGGTATTTGATATGTAAGTACCAAGTGCACATTTAATCTAATTACTTTATTTTATATTTTTTACTTAAAAAAATTCCAATGAGGTCACACAACTTGCCTACTGTTGAACAGATAGCTATCAGCAAACTCACCAGGGACTTTCTATCCATACGTACCTGTGAATAATGAGTTATTACTTATTAGACAATATGATAAATTCTGTACTACATAGCAAAGTAATAGACCACTTTCCACTTCTAGTCCTAGCATTACAATTCTTCATTAAACTGGGTTTTTCAATAGCAAAAACTTTAGTAAAGACAAGATTGGGTCACAGACCTCAGGGATGGGCCTGTGAAGTGCCAAAGTCAGAGATATTTCAGAAACTTCCAAATAACACTGAAAGTAAAAACTCGACCTTGACCAACTGAGAAGGACCCCAAATAAGAGACAATTATGTTACATTGTGACAGTTTCAGTAAGACACAAAACTGCCTTATAATGTAAAGGTATTAGTTATAATTCCCAATTATTTGTTGTGGTTCATGAAACCAAACCTAATGAAGTGCTCATAAATTATGTTGTATCCCAAATCCCAATAAAATCTGAAGTTCCCTTCACCTTCCTAAAAATGTTTATTCGGCAGAGAACATTGTAAGCATGGAAAATACGCATATATTATGAGAAACAAATGTGAGTTAAGTTGCAGCTACAACTTCTTTGATGCTCTCTGTCACCCCCATGAGTGAACCGGCCAAAAAAGAAATCCCACAGTAAGAAGAGATTTTTCAGCCCTAAGATGTCTCACATGCTAATTAAGGTCTCTGTTAGAAGCCTTGACCTTCAATGACTAGGTGCTTATTAAACCCCTTTGGTTTCTACCTCTGACCGCGGCAGGATTATATAAAAATCTTACTTCAATGTCAGTAAAAAAATTATTTTATCTCAGGACTTTGATGTTATGTGTGCATTGTGGATATGAAACTCTCACTTAATAGATAATTGACAGGTTGCCCTCCTTTTGCCCTGAGAAGTAGATTAAAACTAAGTTTTTTTTCTTAATGAAAATTTTCTATCTTGGCTTGAAGCAGATTTAGCTCATTTAATTGTAGCAAAGTAGACATTCTTTTATCACATAATTTAGTAAACATAAAAACTATTTCAATCTAAGCTGGATGACTAAGAGGTTTTTTTTAAGTATGACTCTAGAGAAAACAAAGATTAGATGATCAGATTTAATGAAAACACAAAAAGTTGTTAAATCCAGAAAATATTAGAAACACTAGCAAATATGCAATAACTTCTAGTTACAAAGGTGTAGGCGTGCATCTCTTTAATAAACTTCTGAAAGCTACCTACAGGAGAACCACCTGTGCTTCTTTTTTCAAACATAAATACCTGGACTTTACCCTCCACGTCTTCTGTCTGCAACCTGCTAGTCTGCATTTTAATAAATTCTCCCCTATTACTAAAGAACACAGAGCTTTATTTCTATGTATACCCAAGCACTTTCAATAACCAGTACTTGGAAGAAAAAAATTTTACCCAATCACTTTATAAGTTCAAAGTGAATAAATCTTTAAGAAGACATTTTAATATTGGCCCATAATATTTATGCATCACCTTATTCATTTACTTATTTAGCAATATGAAATAGCGAAAGCAGAGGAGCAAATGTGAACTAGCTTTGTTCACATTTTTTCCTACACCAAACTTACAGTGCTCCTAGAGGAAGAGGTGACTCCTAGACAAGACTATGTTCTATAACCCACGCCAAGGAAAAGGTGGATGAAGTAAGCATTCTAAGTAGTCTGGAGTAATGTGAAGCCAGTTACTCTTACACCTAAAATGATAAAGGTGTATTACGGGGAATGGAGACGTCAGTGTGAGAACAGGGAGAGAGGTGCAGTGGGTAGGACACCATCTCCCCTCCGGAATCCTACAGGACTCAGACTCCACTGCAGCAGTCAATGGCACGTTCTATTCACATGCTCCCACTGAATGATTGTTTGCAAGGCCTCAAGTTTGAAATACACTCCCAGAAAGGGAAAACTTTAAATGAAGGGCTGCGCTTCAAAAGGTTGATTTTTGTTCTCAGTATATCATTATACTCATGTTCCTGTTCTGAATAAATATTTCTGCTCTTACTTGTATAAGGGGGGAATCTATGCAAATGAGGATCTATAAAACAATTATAGTAAAGCTAAGGCTCCTATAATAGTATCATCAAAAGCTTTCTATTTTCCATGATTGAGAAGATTGCTAAAATTATTTTGCATTCACATTAAGAGGTAATAAAATAACATTACATTAATGTTGTGATGTGATTTTTATAATCAGATAGTCGGTAGTAATGTATTATTAAATATGTGTCTCATTGACTTCAGCCCTTAAATAAAGTTATTATTTCTCTTCACGAAAGGCACATAAGTATATCAGGCAAAGATAGATTATCTATGTCATTAATATTAACCAATAAAGTAAATATTGAAGAAAAATTCCTATTCAAATACAATTTTAAATGGATAATTTACTCATTTAGAAAGAAACGCACAACAGGAGTTGCTGATTTAAATAGACAATTCTTTAACACAAGCACGAATTATTGTAATGTACCACCATTGGAAAACTTTCGAATAGAAAAATATTTGCGTGGAAAATGGGCTTCTCACAGGGGCTCTTTTTTCTTTTTATATTTCTTTTTGTAGGGATGGAGGGATGAGTTAAAAATGGAAAGACACAGAAAAGAGGACATTTTATCATTATGACATCACCTGCCAAAGTTTCCTAAGAGGTCTGGCAGGTCAAACAGCAAAAATCCAGAACTCAAAATCAGCCTCGGTGTGAACAGAGCTAGACAGCCCTTCTTGTGATTGAAAAATGAAAGTCATGTCCACTGAATTATCCTCTGGTGTCTGAGTACAGTTCTGCTAAAACTGTAAGACCTGATTTTCTACTTTACAATATCCCACCATGGCATAGTCAAATGGACATTTAGAACCATTTTAATTCATTTCAGTAATTCCAGAGTCAATCTCTCAATTGTGGAAGAATCAAATATTAATGTATCCACAAAATTTTGTACCCCACTCGTAGGCTATTCCACACATGGCAAATGGGCAGAGAAGTCCTATTCCTTTAGGCAAGTCATTCTGCTGCCATGAGACTAGATTTCCTTGGTTTATTACATGTGTGTTTATTTATGTGTATTGAAATATATTTGACATATAATGCTGTGTAAATTTAAGGTGTAAAAAATGTTGATCTGATACATGTCATCTTGTATTTTTATGTTTCCCACTATAGCATTAGCCAACACCTCTACCGCTTTACATAATTATAATTTCTTTTTGTGGCGGGAATAATTGAAATCCAGTCTCTCTTAGCAGGTTTGATTATTATATTAATATTTTGTCTATATTTGCTACACTGAGCATTAGATCTCTAGAGTTACTTTTCTACTAGTTGCAAATCTGTACCCTTAAATAGTATCTCTCCTACTCTCCCGACCCCCTGGCCCTGGTATACACCATTTTATTATCTGTTTTTATGAGCTTGGCTTTTTTAGATTCCACATATAAATAATATGATGCAATATGTATGCTTCCCTGTCCGACTTATCTCACTTATCATAAGGCCTTGAAGGTCCATCCATATTGTTGCCAATGGCAGAATTTCCTCACTTCTCATGGCTGCATAATATTCCATTGTGTGTTTGTGTCACATTTTCTTTACCCATCCATCCATCGATCTATCCATCCATCCATCCATCCTTCCATCCACTGATGGACACCTAGATTGTTTCCATACCTTAGCTATTGTAAGTAATATTACAATCAAAGTGAAAGTGCATATATCTCTTTGATATCCTGTTTTCATTTCTTTTGGGTAAATATTCAGATGTGGAATCACTGGATCATATACTATGTTTTTTCATTTTCTGAGGAACCTGCATATATGCTGAACCAATTTACATTCCTACCAACAGTGTACAAGGGTTCCCCTTTCTTAGCATACTCCTCCTGTCTTCTTGATGATAATCATTTTAACAGGTGTGAGGCGTTATTTGATTGTAATTTTGATTAGCATTTTCCTAATAATTAGTGGTGTTGAGCACCTTTTCTTGTACCTGCTGGACATTTGGCTGTCTTTGGAAAAATGTTGATTTAAACTCTGTGCATTTTTAACTGGGTTATTATGTATTGTTGTTGTTGTTATTGAGTTACAGAAGTTCTTTATATATTTTGGATATTAATTCCTTATCTGATATATGGTTCACAATTTTTTTCTCCCATTCTGTTGTTTGCCTTTCATTGTAGATTTTTTCTTTAGCTGTGCAGAAGCTTTTAAGTTTGATGTAGTCCCACCTGTTGATTTTTGGTTTTTGTTGTTTGTGGTTTTAGTGTCATATCCAAAATCATTGCCAAGTAAAATTTTAATTCTTTGAAAGTGATATGACTTTATATATATATATGTGTGCGTATGTATATATATGTGTGTATATAGATACACATATATATGTATATACATACATACAAAACATATACATAAATATATATACAAACAAAACCCCAAAGACCCAACCAAAACACTACCGAAACTAAGAAATGAATTCAGTAAAGTTGCAGGATATAAAATAAAAATATAGAAATAAGCTGCATTTCTATTTATTTCTATAAATAATAAAACATCTGATATACAGATGATGTATTATAGAAGTGTACACCTGAAACATAGAAATTCAATTAAAAATTAAAAATAATAAAGCATCTGAAAAATAAAGACAACCATCCCATTCACAACAGCATTAAAATAATAAAATGAATAAATTTAATCAAGAAAGTGAAATATCTGTACAACAAGACTCTGTTGAAAAGACACAAAAAAATGCAAAGATATTCTGTGTTCATTGATCTGAAGAATTAACATTGCTAAAATGTCCAAATTACCCAAATTCATCTATTCAATGCAATTCCTATTGTTCTTATTGAGTTCAATGGCATTCTTCAGAGAAATAGAAAAAAACAACCTAAAAATTGTATGAAATCACAACAAACCTTGAATAGACAAAGTAATGCCGAGAAAGAAGAACAAAGCCAAAGGCATCATACTTTCTGATTTCAAACTACACTATGCAAAGTTATGCTAATTATAAAAGTATGGTAGCAACAAACAGAAAAGAACAGAGAGACTAGAACTTTACCCCTGCATATACAGTCAACAGATACTCAACAAATGAACCAAAGATGCCCAATAGGGAAAGAAAAATCTCTCCAACAAATAATGATGAGAAAACTGAACGACATAGGCAGAAAAATCAAATTGGACCACCTCATACACCACTCACAAAAAATTCACTAAAAATGGATCAAAGATTTAAACATAACACCTGATACCATAAAAATCCTAGACTAACGTGTAGAGAAAAAGTTCCATGGAACTAGATTTTATTATCTAAAAATAAATACTTTTAATTAAAAATAAATAAATAAACCACATGTCATTTAATGCAGAGCAGTGCTACCGAAAATGCATGGCTTCATTTTTAAGATGCAGAGACACTTAGGATATTCAAAGCTCAGTAATTTTATTCCTGATTAATCATTTCAGGATCTGTACTGTGCTATGAAGAAAAAGTGGTTTAACAGGGAATATTTACCATGTGAACAGTATAAAAGATTATTCTATTAAGCAAATCCAGACATTTGGTGGACAATAAGAGACATTCCTGTGTCTTCACTATTGCAACTGCTTTATGGAATTTAACCCAGAGTAGATGTTTACCTTCTGAAATTTAGCTAGTTTTAAACACAATTTAAACCTATTTTAAAATGTAGTAGAGAAAAATAATATGTGGATCAGAGGCATGGAAAGACCCCATGAGACTGGAAGGAGCCTCTTACACCCCCCATTATGAAACTCCATACAATCCCAAACAGTCCCACAATCCCTTATCCACACCCCCAGCTCTGAAACGCTCTGAAAGACAACAGTTTCTTTTTTCAAATTGCACTTGATGGCAAAATGTGACCTGACCGACAGAAGGTCTTTACTAATCCACTTAGGGTGACTATTCTTAAACTTTCCTTAAAAAATAGTAATATGTTTAATTATGAGAAAATGCTCTAGACCTAAATGGCAATGCTAAATAATATATTATAGAGGTATAATGACACCTGTCTAAAACTGGAATAATTTTTAAAGATATTTTAATAATTTTTAAAATTCTGAAATACTTCTGACCCCAAGAGTTTGAGTAAGGAGTGGTGAACCTGTATCTTTACCCGGATATGTTGCCGACTGTCTGTTAACCAAATCATCATCCCGATATGAGGCTAAGTGGATCATTAAAAAAATAATAACATTTACAATACTTTCAGATTTGGGGAAGTGCTGGTTTTCTTATATGATCATAGAACACCTCTCTGAAATTACATGTAAAGTGAGATCTGAAAGGAGGAGTCAACAGAATAGAGACATGAACATCCCAAGCAGGGAGGACATGGCAAGTCTGGGTCCAATGATAGGGACACTTTGACATGTTCAATCAGGAAGAATGCCGTAGAGCACAGTGAGCAGGGCGGAGGTGGGTAAATGATGAGTCCAAGGGAGTAGGCAAAGATGTGGTCCAGGGTAAAGAAGTTGGATTTTTATTCTTAAGTGTATAGAAAAAAAATAATGAACTGAGAGGAAGAACATGACCAGATTCACGATTTTAATATATTATTTGGGAGCATGAGAAGACATGGTATAAACTTAAATGCATATTACTATGTGAAAGAAGCCAATCTGAAAAGGCTATGCACTATATGATTCCAACTATATGATATTTTGGAAAAGGAAAAGCTCTGGATACAATTAAAAGATCAGTGGTTGTCAGGGGTTAGCAGGGGAGGCAAGGATAAATAAGGAGAGCACAGAGAATTTTTAGAGCAGTGAAAACGTATTGTGTGATATAATTATGGTGGCTGTATGTCATTATACATTTGTCTAAACCCACAGAATATAACGCACTAAGAACGGTGGCTCCCCGAGTTAAGCCATGGACCTTGGGTGGCAATCACATGTTAGTGTAGGTTCATCAGTTATAACAAATGCACTACTCTGGTGAGGGATGCTGACACTTTGGGGGAGACTAGGCATGTGCGGGGGGCAGGATATTTATGGAGCACCTCAGTGTTGCCGTGAACCTAAAACTCATTTAAAAATAAAGTCTTTTCAAAAATTAACTTTGGCTGATTTTTAATGAATGGGCTGTCACAGAGTCAAAGCCAGAAAGAAGCAGTATGGAGACATTTTTAAAAGACAGGGAGAAAAGGGTGATGGAGTGCACTGGGGCATTAAGTAAGAATGCAAGTTAATGTTTGAAAGGGCTAATCGTCAAAATTTGACAGGTTAGGTGGCAAGGTGCAGCCAGTGAGGACAGATGAGTGCGGGAATGCGTAGAATGGAATCATGAACTCTACTTTGGCTGTTGCAAATTTTCTTTTATCAATATAGAGGTGTTAGCTGGCATTTTCATACACAAATCTGGAGTCCAAGCAGACATCAGAAAGGAAAAATAAATTTGGAATTCATAGATTCATGGGTGGTAGTTCGAGCCATGATAATGTAGGGAATTCACGAGACGACTCAGGGGAAAAAGGTATAGAGAAATGAGGTTGCCCAGGACCAAGGCCCAGTAGACTACAGAATGTAGAAGTCAGACAAAGATTAATACAAAAGGGAAGCCAGTAAGAAGGCAAACAGTGCTGTGGTGGAAACGAAGAGAAAAAGGTATTGCAAAAAGGCAAATACTACTAGTGCCACTGAATTATCCAAAAAGATGAGGACAGTCAAGTAACTAAACATTTTAACAACCCTTATTATCATTTCAGGTTTGTTGGCAGATCCATGAAAAAGAAGAAATACAATCAATTCCACCTCAATTATAAGCTAGCATGAGTTCCATGGGTAAGCAGTACAGAGTTCAATGCCAAATCCTAGGATACTTGTTCCTTCTGCTCCCATTACTCTCCACATAGTGAACCCCATACTCCTCCCAACTCCAGCTTGAGCAGCCTCTGCGGAGCCCATCTTACCCAGCCCAAGGCCAGTAAGTCCTCCCCTTAACAGGGAGACCGTACTTCCCCTTCCTGTCATCACATTTCATTTATGTGTTCAATTTGCTGTCTTTTTCTTCTAGGGTTTAATTCAGTGCCAGCAGAGGGGGAGGGCTACATGCCTGCATCTACTTTCTCCAATACCAGGAACATGATAGGTGCTCAACAAATGTCTATAGACAGAATTTCAATCTACGAATATGTGAAAACTTTGCTGTGGCTGACAATGAGTGGAATTTGTTATAAAATCAGATAAAAATAGTTTCAGCATTCATGAATGGCTTCATGCTGAGAAAACATATTTGGATTCAATATTTAGATAAATATACACGATATAATTTGAAAATTGCAAACTAAAGCTTCTATTTACCTAACTTATCTGATTATAGGGCTAACATTTTCCTTAATATTAACTCATTTTTTTTTATTCTGCAACTTGTACAAATATTCTTTAAGAGGAGTCACATATTGAATCCCTATCAACCATGCTCACCTTAGCTGAAATTAGTCAGAATAATCAGCCTGCAGTGGTCATGAGATAACAAGGAAGACTCTCCATCGTGCAGTCTGGAGGATTAGAGGCCTGGGATTAAAATAAAAGATAGAAGAATCAAAGGACATTTTTCTTCCCTACTACATCATGGGAGCCAAGCAATGTTTCAGAAGAAAAACTTGCTAAAGAGTTGTAGTCTCTAAAATTGACAACTTCTCTTGCCACACGACAGACAGAGGGACAAACAGAGGGCTCGGAGGTAGCTCAGCAGGATTCAAAGCAAGGACTATGGCCTAAAAGTGCAAGTTCTTTCCACAGCTCCATGTCTCCAACTCCTAAAAATATACTCAGATAATTACCCACTGAGAAGTATTTCTCTTTGGTTTACACCCAAGCTCAGTGACCTGATATCTGTAAATTAAAAGTCCGTATGAAACCTAACCAAATGACAACTTATTGGTATTTTACATATTCAAATCAAGGATCTCAGTCTGCAATGCCAAACAGCCTACATCAATTCAGGTCTAGTCAGAAATTCACATAAATTCAAAGTCTATCACGTGCCTGACCCTGGGTTCCTACTGCATTTAAGAACCAAGTGTCCACCACAGTGGCCCAGAAAAAGTATGTTATTTCCCCACAATTTTTAGATTAGAAAACTGAAGTTCAAAGAGAAGAAATAATTTAGATAAGGTTGGAAAGCTGAGAGGTAACTAACAGATTTGCTTCCTTGCAAGCAAAACAATTAGTGCAGTTACTCCTAATCACAGGCTTTCTGATGCCAGGTCTGAATTCAACCATTTTTAAAATGTGTTGGACTTCAGTTTATATTTTTCCATGACAATCTAGGTAAATTGTTGCAGAAGTTAGAACCTAATCCCCAAGTCCGCTCTCAGCCAGCATTCAGAAGTTCCAGGATCAGTATTTAAACATCGAAATGGCCCAGAGCCAGTGGTGAGACACAGTCCTCCTTCTCCCATCAAACAAATGAGCATTAAGCTGTGCCAACAGGGCAAAAATGTACCCTGGATGTAAAGCAAAACATTCAGTCTAGACCCCGAGGCTTCTGGCTGACATGATGCCAAATAGCTGTGATTTTCTCTTTACATACAGGCCATGGAATTGTGTATCTCTTGTGACCTCAAATAAATGAGCGCTGTGTGTTTAGACATTCACTTTAAGTTCAAACAAACCCTGTAGAATATAAAACATGCTCCTAGCCCTCTGTGAAATGGATGACATACTAACGAAAAAAGGATGGCATTACCTTTCCCTCATAAGTCACTCTTCCAATAAGCTGTATTACTACTTCCAAGCTCCATTTTGGTCTGTGCATCTTTCTAGGTGAGTATCAGCTTTCACCTTTTTGTGAAAAGTTTTACAAAAGTGAAACTTTTGTCTTTCACTTTTGTCAATGACAAAAGTTTCCCAGAGTCGGCAGGGAAAGGGGTTCTACATAAGTGACCCCTTCATTGGCTTCAAGCCAGTGACAGAAGAATTGGTATATTACTGATCAATTTAACTTAAACTTACACAATCTTTAAAACTCAAAAAGGCAAATAAGTTCCTGGCTGTCCTGACTTTTAATTCCTTTCAACTTTTCTATTTCTATGAGGCCTTTATTAAACTTATAGCTCTTTGTTTCATCCTCTAACATAGATATTTCTTTCATGAATACATCTTATCATTTCTCATAAGACTCCTATCTCATACCTAATAAGAACCCTATGAAAGAAACTTAGTACCAACTGGCTTTCCCCAGGTTTTCTCAGCTTGGGGGTAATAGAGCCAGGACCTGAATAGAATCCTCCTCCAGCAAATCTTCTGCTCTTCCTAAGAAGGCACTGCAGCCCAAAGACTCCCAGACTCGGCAGGTTCTCACATCAGGAGATAAGAAAAAAGTGAACTAAATTCAGGAGGCTTCACTTGTCTCCTCCCTGACTGTATGAGTTTGGGCACATCACTGAGGATCTCCATAGCCCAGTCCCTATTCCTGAAAGGAGAATGGCCAGGACCTACCCCAGGCCCACTGCAGAATCCTCCAAATGGCCTTCCTGCCTCCATTCTTGTCACCCACAATTCATTCCCATGTATGACCAATCTTTTAAAAATATAAATGCCCTTTGCTTTCCTATCTATACTGGCAATGCTTTGACTTTCTACAGTAAATTGAACAATGAAAAACATTTTACTAAGATTTACAAGACCCTATGCGACCCAGTCCACACTTCCTCTTTGACTTTATGTCACGTCACCCCCATTTAGGCACTGTACTATAGTCACTAGGCTTTCTCACATCCCTCAAATGATCCAAGCTGGGTTTTGCTTCATCACTTCTACTCATGCAGCCTGGAATATTTTCCCAGATATCTTGTGCCTAGAAGAGCTCTATATGTATCCTTCATCCATCACCCTACTTCCTTTTGTTTTAGTTTATTTTTATTTTCCCTCCGCCCACTTTTCACTGCCTAACTACAACACATGCTCCGTGCAACAGACACTGTGTCTGTTTAATTCACCACTCCACCTGTATTCTCCATTGTGTCCCTAAGTGCCTAAATCAGTGTTTGGCACAGGCTAGCAGCTCAAAAAAAAACTTTATTAAATGACAAACAAATATGTCCCCTGTAAAAAATTCATACAAATAAAAATACCATCATTATAAATTTGTCACCATTTGTTTTGAGTGGTGGAGCTTACTGTCCAACCGTCTAAAAAATAGTATTATCAAGAAGCTTTTAAAGGAGAAGAAACCATTTAGAAGAAAACTCTTTTTAAGCAGCTACAGAGGTCAAACACACCATCTATAAAAATCCAGTGAGTCCTGACTCTAAAGACAGACCTGTAAAACCTCTGCCTGGTCACAGTGTTCAGTTAATAGATTAAAAATATATATTTACTTTAATGTAATAAAACAGTATTCAATTTTTCTTCCCATTTCTCCAAATCAGACTTGAGTGATTCAGAGCACCTGCAGGTGTACAGAGAGTCCTACCACAACCTCCTCATCTTGCCCAGCTCCTCCTTTGCTTTCTCTTCCCAAAACTCTTCAGGATTCTGAATAATTTAGTCTCTTGTGTTAGGCAAGAGACAAAGAGAAGAGCTAGCCCTAGAAATGAAAGGCCTTCTTTCCTGCTGGAGGTGAAGCAGAAACCGTTCATACTAATGAACTGAACTATAGAAGTTGACTCTACCTCAGGGAGAATTTTGCCTTCTTTAAACTCCACACAGACCCCCAGTCAGGGCTGGCCAACTAGTTTTTAACAACTCTTGTGTTCACTGACACTTGGTTTTATAATCACAAGTTGTAAGTACCTTTGAAAAGGGCTCAATGTTATATTTTACTCTTATCCCCCAATGCATAGGACTTAGATGTTCAATAAATACCAATAATTAATGCCTACCAATTAATATACATTAAGCATATCTGATTAGATTTACCTTCTCTGATATTTTCCACATTTCTCATAATTGCCTTATTAGGCCCACAAAGAAAAGACCAAGTACTAGCACATACATTACTAAAATGCAGAAAAGTTTATTTAAAAAATAAATACAAACTGCTTTAAGCACAGCTTGTAAATCGAACATTAATTAATGTAAATGTGAGGATGTACATTTTAATGTTTTATTTTCAAGTTCATTAACAAGTGTTCATCTCACTTTATTTTTCGGAAGAGACGTGTTCTTTAACCCTGTATTAATTTATTATTTTAACATTTATATTCACTTCACACTTTTCCATAAGAAGTTGCTGGACTTTATACCCACTACACAGCTTAGAGAATAAGTGTGTCAGAAAGGAAGAGATCAGAATAAAACAACGGGAAATAAAGAATCAGTCATTGACAATACCTAGGAAATATATTTTATATTACACTTTCAAAATTAATTTTATAGGATCCTCATTGATGAAATCATAGAAGTTGAAGGGATGATGATGAAAGATTAGGGTACCTCCGACACTCTTCTACTTGCTAGTGTTAGTCACTAAGAAATGTGATTTGTACCTCTTCACTTCCACCTACCCATTTCTCTGAGGAATTGCTCCACGTGAGAAATTCTCATTTTAAAAACATTTCCTCCTTAACCTAACTTTATCATATTTAGGGAAACTCTTGAGAAAAACATTTCAATTAGCCTGACACAATGTTTTTTACCCCCCCAGTGCTTCACTTCCCTAAGTGGGCTGTGAGCCAAGAAATAACAAGAAGCGGTATACCTGGCAATGACCGTAGACAGAAAGCTTAAGGAGCAAACTAACCAACTATTATTTAAATATAGTTTTGGTCTTCTCTTTAACAATAAAACACTTAACCTGATTTCAAAACATGTTTTTTCATGTTTTGAACAGTGATATTTTGTTCTTGAATATTTACAGAAAAATCTTTTTTTCCTCAACTAGCCAGCCTATTCAACTCTACTCAAAGAACTATTACCTATCATTAAGTAAATAAAGTAGCCCTCTGATACTTACCCATGTGAGAAGCATCTCAATTACAAATCAGATCTTCATTATTCATATCTGACCTTCAAGGTTGACCTCAGCACTTGACTGGGGTTCTTAAACTTAAATGTTCTTTTATTAAAATGCCATCCACATCAGTCTGCTAAACTGCTACCATTTGTTCACTACTTTTGTTTCAGTAGCGATTTTCAGATGTTTCCCTTTCAGATCTCATCTTTAAAGCCATGCAAAAATGGAATCCCTATTCAACTTGAAACCTCTAGAATTCCAAGTTGGCAAACATAAAAAGAGTGGGCACCCATAGCTTCTGGACGGAGACCATAACTAAACCTTGCTGAACTGCTCTTGAGTCTCTAATCCCATCTCGTAGAGAGACACAAACTAATTTGTGTTAGAACAGGTACATGCATCCATGACTATTTGTTTCTAGGAACTGAAACTATGATATTCTCTTCCATTCAGTAAGTACTTTGCATCATTTTAAGCAGATGTCTGCGACCACTGCTTCTTTCAAACAATACATCTTACTTTGTATACGGGACATTGAGAATCAACCTGCCTTATTACCAGTGAGTCTCCATTCCATTTTCCTGGTTCATATTTTGTGATTGGTAAATCATTCCTTACCAGGTTTTTCATTACAATCATATAAAGAAGTAGTTTAGAAGCTTCCAGTGAAGGAGATCTTGAGCAGAACCCCAACTCTCAGTTCTAAACATTGGGAAATATTGTTTGCAATTAAAAAAAATAAAGTTTCAAAGCTCATGTCAAACTCAAAAGCAAGAAACTCTTTGGCAGAAAATGGGAACTGAAGCCCACAGCACTGAGTCTGAGTAAAGTTGCAGAAGTCTTTGGTGGTACCTGAACCTAATATATTCGTATACATGAGGGACTATGGTTTCAGCACTCAATCTTCCACTGGTTTTGAAACCATATTTGGTGAAATGCTACAACTGTGTTCCTTGCAAAAACCTCAAAGACAGAAGACTGTCCTATCCAGAACATAAACTTAAACAACAAAAAAAAAACCTCTGCCCACTTTCTCCAAGGCTTAGCTTTTGAAGCAGACTCTCCTTCCAAATCTCGGGTAAAGAGAGTAATTAGGTAAGTATGTAAGAGTTTAAGTGTGCCCTGTTTGTAAGTGTGAGGCCCACATTCTCAGTCTTCATGTGATAGATAGGAAAGCCCAACAGGAAAAGCTAGTGAAAACACTAGTATTGAAATCCCCATCCAAAGGGACTGTGAAAGAAGACAGCTCCTACGGAAGACGAGCTCACACATGAAACCACAAAGCACAAGAGGGAACAGGCACAAATAGCAGCTGACCAGCCAATGCAATGTAGGAAGGTTTCCCACCCAAAGGAAGAGCAATGATACTTAACATGCTGAACATGTCCAAAGAGAGAGGAAGGGACCAATCTAAAAGATAGGCAGAATGTTATTAAAAAAAAGAAAATAGAAAACATCTAGAATTGGAAAACTGTTATTAAGTCAAGAAAGTAATAAAATGAACAGATGGTAAGCTAGACAATCCAAAGAACAGAATTGTGATTTGACAGACAGACCTGAATAAATTACCCTGAGTGCAGCAGAGAGAAATGAAGAAGCAAAATAGAGTCTGGGGAGCTTTTAATATCAAATATACTACAAAAACAAATAACTATATAAAGGTCAATAACTTAGGGAAAGGATATTGTGATGTTGAGGGACAACAAAGCTGACTTGTTAATACAAATAAGCTAAGGCTAAACACCTGCCCTGTGCAGACTGGTCCCTGAGGGTTTCGTTTCCAAGTTGAAACTGATGGTCTCTGCAACTAGCTGCCTCATGCAGACTCCAGCAAGCCTATACCACACAGTCACCCGCCTCCTCTTGTCCTTGATGTTAGCTCCAACCTTGCTCTCGCTGTTTTATATTTTAGATTTCAAGTCTGTAAGTTTGGGGTAAAGAACTCACAGACACAAAATAACATTCTCTTAAATTGCCTTAGAAGGACAGATTCCTTCTGGCTGTCTTAAACATGTCCTGAAAAACTGAACATCAGGACTAAAGTAAAGAGACCATTGCTTTCCTGGTTGTTAAACTTCTCATAATCCTAGAATTTTCTAATTTAAAGTTGACAAATATTTGCCTGGCATAAAGAGACTTTCAAGTTTTAGTTGTAATCTGAACCAACTTCCAAATTTCTAACTCTTTGATACATATATTTTGCCCTAGTCAGTGAGACTCAAAATTTCTACACATACTTCTCTCTGAATATTGGCTGTGCCTGACACCCCTATGTTTGATGAGCACACAGAACCTGGGATCAGATAGCAACACAATGGAGGACATGGGCCACATTTTGAAGAGCAAATTGAAGGAAGCCAAGAGGTGGCATCTGTCATGTCCAGTTAGCTTGCCAGGTAGAAGCAAAAGGTCTACCAAGGAGTTGCTAAAATGCTAGGAAAATGTACATTTGAGCAGAAACTGATTCTGGATGCATTTAAGCAACTAGACTAGGAATAGGAAGACAGAAATAACAAATTCTAACCCCTCCAGACAGGTTGCTATGACCTAAACAAGATTCAGCACATATCTGACAGACAACTAGGACATTTCCCTTTCTTGTCAATGACAGACATAATATGTACATCAAAACGTTATTCCCTCAATCTCAGTATAAATGATATATGGAAGATGAAGAATGGTGGACAAGTTAAGTGTAAGTGTCGTTTGCAATGATGGGCTACAGAGCAAGAGAACATTAGTTCACAACAGTGCTCCTGGAAGTCATTGCCAATCGAGATAAATATATTAAATGAAACCTATTAACTGGAATGCAGACTCTAAATTTATAAAGCAGAAACGTAGCAAGTATACTCAGCCCTAAATGGGCTACCACTAGAAAAATCATAAGTTAGGGTCAAAGGGAGTCCTTATTGCAAAACCATTCCTCTATATCTTCTCATTTGATTGCCACAGCCACTCTGAGGCTCGGGAGGAAGTATTATGCCATTTGCAAATATATAAAACAAAGATTAGAGAAGTTCAATGACAGAGAAGTCACTGATTGGACTTAATAAATGGCTGAGAAGAAAGGTCACTGTCAACGATGACAAGGTTTTATAGCAGTGGCCACTCCTGAAGAGCAAAAAGAGATTGGAACTAACATTTACTTACTATTTTTCCAAAGGACACCTCCCATATCCCTCCCCTGTTTCATTTGTCTGTATTGTAACTTTCCGTGCAGATTTATTACCTGTTTACCTTCTCTGCTTCTCATTAGAAAATGTAGATAAAGTGCATGAGAGCAGTGATGTCTCTGTTGTTTAGTATTGGATCCCCAATACCTAGGGGACATAATATGAAGTAAATAAATGCAGGGTATCTGTGAATACATGAAAGAATGATGAATGAATCAAAGGTCTCTTGTATGTTATACACTTTACAGATCTTTTTACTTATTGGAACTAGGTCTTTGAAATACCAAGATATGATGCCAGATGTAAGAAGTCAAGGATGAATTGCTGAGGCAATTGTGTTTATATATACATAGAAAGAATTGGTATATATTTAATAAATGTTGCCTCAGGGAGAAAGGTACAGTTGGGCATATATCTGGTGTTATTTAAATATAGGCTCCTTTATGGGAAACTGTTCTAGAAATGAGGCCAAAACTATCCCATTCTTTGACCACTAATTGAATGTTCCCAAGATAAATATAATGCTGACTGAAATTTTAATCTATCATGAAACTATCTCTGGCTACAAAATGTTGAGATTCTAATTTGGGATTAATCCCTGAATTTTTACATCCAGAGACCAAGAGACTCTCTGTTGAAAAGGCACCATGGTTTTGTAGGAGGGTGCAGCCAGGGGATCCCCAAAAGAAGAATTTGCAATGGGGTCCAGAACTCAGAGTGTCCAGGAAATATTAAAAAATATGGGATGTCCTCACCCGCACAAGCCTGAGCTGTGGGGATGGGATACATAGAGCAGAGCCATTGAGATATTTTGCATAGCAACCGTTTCACAGATAAGTTCTAGAATGGTCATTTAACATATCTATAACCTTTAACTGGTTTCATAGATATGTTAAATAGCTGTGGCCATGCTTTGAGCCAGGGAGAAGAGAGTGACTTCCACTCAAGATGTAACTGGTAGGCAACTCCCCAGCCCCCATTACAGCGCCTGTGTGAGACCTTGGAATTGATTGGCTCCAGACTATGGGGCCACGCCTGCCCAGACCACTATGGCAGCCCAGTAAAGCTGGGAGGATGTGGGAGTCCTGGCCGGTATAACCAATTGTGGGAGGAGTCGGAAATGGGACTGCAGAGGAAGACTGGCCCGGGGATTTAAACGCAGATGCAGCTGCCATTGAAGAGAGAACCATGTGCTTTTGGCCAGAATGGGGACTCCCACAGCCGTGTGAGAGAGAATCACCATTTAGCTTTAGCAGAGACAACCACGTGGCTTTGGCCAGAGTGGGGGGAACCCCACCCCACAGCCATGAGAAGACTCATCATGCAGCTTTAGCAGAGAATCACCACACAGCTTTGGCAGACAAACAACCACCATGCGGCTTTCTATTTCTTTTCCTGAGATACGGTACCTTGGAATGGGCAAAGGGGGAAGGAAGGACTATGTGTGTTTGTGGGTGTTTAAAGGGACTTTGGGATTTTGATGAAGACATTAAGTCATTACTCTTAAGTCTGTATAACTTGAATAAATAATTCCTCTCCTTTTCACCAATCTCTAACATGGAGAGCTATAATTCTCTGGTAAAGGGAAAGGTGAATCTAGTACAGGGGGACCCCAGGAGAAGGGGGGGTCAACTAGGTAACATTGTGTGACCCCTTCCCTGGTGGCCGGTCTGGGAAAACCATGGGAGACCACTTGTGCAGCAGCTTTACAACTACCTGTCACAGTAAGAGCCCACTAAGACTAGCCAGGAAGGATCCGCCCTACAAGAATAGAGTCCCTCCAGCCCATGAGGTCAATCTCTGCTTGAAGTTGGCCTGCTTCCGTGTTCTCTGCTATAAACTCTGGGTGTTCGGTTCAAATCTTTGTCCCAGTCATCAAGAACCTGGTTACCTGTGCCCACCTGTGATAGTTTGGTGGAAAAGGCACAGATCTAGAGACACAGGGTCTGCATGGGACTGAGACTCCAACTTCATGTCTCCACTATTTCTAGCTGTGTAGCCCTTGGGTCACTTGCTTTGTTTCTGAGCCTCTGTTCTTCCTCTGGAGAATGGTGCTGTGAAGGTCTAATCACAGAGACCAAATGAAATCTTGTGTGTGAGGGTGGTATTGTTACCGAACAGAGGTTCAGGGTGGGGACAATATTTGGCCCACCCATGGATACCAAAAACTGCTACAGAACAACAGGGGCCCCTCCAAAGGATGGTATACTAATACCTACTGGGCTCATCTGTCTGCCACCAATTGGAAAGACATCTCTCAATGCCAGAGATTTGTGAAAAGGAAACAAAATGTTTATTCAATGCTATTCAGGCCTAACACTTCCATTAAAATATCAAAGTTCTTTAGGGTATACACCTACACACACAGAGCTTCCTTCTCCCACTGTCCCAACTCTGGGTACCATAAATCAGGAAAAGAGCATATGTCCATTTTTCCAGGATGCTGGTATCATCAGTTGTGTTGACCGTCTAGGCAGGATCTCCAGTTATCCAAAGTCATGTGGCACCCTCTCACGGTCCACTGGCAAGAGTTCTTTGCACCAAGTTCCAGTCAAAGTCTCTCCTGCTTTCCAGGCCATGTGGCCAAAGGGAGTACCCCAAAGGCACATGGGCCTCTTCTACCAAAGCTGCAGGAGTCCGCACTCCACCAAAAGCATGTGGCTTTCTTCTTCACCTGGCTGCAGGGATCTCCATTCTGGCAAAGCTGCGTGGTTTTCCCTTTCACCTGGGAAAGAGGGGGGTCCTAACTCTGCCAACTGCATGGCTCTCCCTCTCACCCTGCCAAGAGAGGATCCTTACTCTGCTGAAACCGCGTGGCTCTTTTTTACATGACTGCAAGAGTCCTCACTCTGCCCCAAACCACGTGGCTCTCCCCTTCACGGGATCCTTACTCTGCTGAAACCACGTGGCTCTCTTTTTCAATGGCTGCCGTGTCTGCCTTTAAATCCCCACACCAGTCTTCCTCTGCAGCCCCATTTCCAACTCCTCCTACAATCAGTTACACCTGCCAGGACTCCTGTATTATTACAAGTTTACTGGGCTGCCATCATTAGTCTGGGCAGGTATGGCCCCATGGGGTGGAGCCAATTAATTCCAAGCTCTCACGCAGGTGCTGTAACTCAGGGGACCAGCCCCCAGTTACACCCTGGGTAGAAGTCACTCCCTTCTCCCTGGCTCAAAGCATAGCCACAACCATTTAACATATCTACGAAACCAGTTAATGGTTATAGATATGTTAAACGACCATTCCAGAGGTTAGCTGCGAAACTGTTGCTATGCAAAACAGCTCTCAATGGCCCTGCTCCATTTGTCCCTTCCCCCTGGGGGGGTGGATGAGGACATCTTAATATTTCTTGGACACCCTGAGCTCTGGACCCCATCCCAAATCCTTTTCTGAGGCTCCCCTCCTGGCTGTGCCCTGTTACAGTATGATTACTAAAAATTCATTTTACCAATAGAACTTATGCTTATTCATGTGGAATCAAAGAATAGTAAATCAACTGATTTGATTTATGGCAGAAAGTTGAGTGAATTTCATTGAAAAGGGAGAAGAAAAATAATTTGGAATACCTTAGATCACAAAAACAAAAAATATTTTTGCAACTTAATAATTCTTCCTTACATTAAAAAGAGCCGAATACCCGCCCATGGTCATTAAAAGTAGGATCCTTTCAGGCAGATTCAAAGCTTCTCAGGATGTCTGGGTTCAACTGCGACTTCTCCTGAGCCCTTGCAAATCCAGGCTTTTTACAAGCCTGCTTCAGAACAACGCAAAAAGCGCGTCTGTTCCCGAGCTTCAGAAACACTGGATTTTGAGTAAGCTCCTTTGAAAAACATCAAGGCAGACATTAAATTAACATTAATAAAAAGAGCGGTTAGGAGCACGATTTCTACAAAATTAGCAGCTCTTTTCACATGAGTTAACAGTCCCTTCTGTGTAGGACCAAGATGGAATAATGCGTCCCCGCCCGTCCCACCCAAAGCTTAAGAAAGCAGGCTACAAACGAGCTGAAAGCACATCCCACTGAGTATTGGAAAGGGGGGGGGGGGTGCCTAGATGCAGGGATGGCATCACAGGCTTTGTGGGTACACCCTGAGCAGTCACTGAGGGCCCTCCACTTAGAAGAACTAGACTGGCTTAATGCCCTGTTGTTGCAGTCTTGAAATTCTTAAATTTCTAATAAGGTGCTCACGATTTGATTTTTCTCTGGGTCCTGCAAATCGTACAGCCACCGGCACCACCCAGAGGAAAAGTCATGAACCCTCTAGCCTCTGGAAACACTGACTAAACGGGGAAAAACTGCAAGTAGGTACTCTGGTGACTCTGTCTCCAACCTGATTGCTAGGGCACAACCAACCAGCTCTGGGGACTCCTGCCCTAAAAGCCTCGGAGTCACTGCGACTCCCACCTACTCCGACTCCCACCCGCCGCGCCTGAAGGTCCTGCAGAGCCTCCAATCAGCCAGCGAGGCAAGCGTGGACCCCGGGGGACTCCGCGCTTCTCCCCCAAGGGCGCTTCTATCCCAGGGGCGAGCGCCTGAAGGCGGGACAGCAGGGCTGGACGTCCTTCCACCACGTCCTCCTTCCATTTGGGGCCGTCACCAGCTGCAGAGGGCGCTGTGTCCCACAGCGCTGCATCCGTACCGCTCTGATCCCAGTCCCGACAATGCCCGCGGGGGGACGCAGCCCAGGAACCCTTGCCTCGGCTCTTTCCTCCTCGGCCAGGAAACCTGAATGGACCTCCCCTCCCCCTCCCAGCCAAAGTGCACCAGCTCATTTACCCCTCAGCCCCAGGGACAGTTGTCCACACCTGCTCTTCTCCAACCACCTTCTGACAGCGCCCTTCTGCTTTCGAAGATGCTTGGCCTCAGAGGACAGGAGACACTTTGTAAAAGTGAAGGATTCGGATGAGAGTTTTTGGTGCCAACCCCTTCAGTTAAGCATCCCTTGGCTGCGCACACAACCCCTGAAGGGAGGCCCCTGCGAGCTCAAGTGCACCCCTCAGTGGATCCTTACCTGACCCCCAATTCCTGGGCGTAAATCCCAGTTATTCTAAATTATCAAACAGCAGGCATTTCAAACTAAGAGACGCAGCACCTTCATTATCTTCCCATTTTACTCCTGGTAACCTACAATTTCTCCTTAAAAAAACAAGGCAGGAATTGCAAAGAGGAAAGATCGACAAAGAATAGGCAATTCTGTCAATTTTTGTCCAGGCTGCCAGGAGGAAGGTCTCTAGTGTGAGAAAATGGTCCCCAAGAAAATTACAACTTAGGTAGAAATGTACGCGGTCCCACAGTACCACCTAGAGGCTCACTGGTGAAACGACATCCTCCTAATCCCTTTTATACTGGTTTGATATCTGCAAAAAATGCGTGCAAGGTCACGGGACTCTTTTTACACTCTCTTCTCAAATGATCTGTTTTCAACATCCATGACAAAAAAAGAATGGGAAATCTTAGAGGTTTACTTAGTATGGACGAATGAAATAATACAATCTGTCATTTATTTATTTCTGAAACACTTCAACTCCTTCCAACTCCAACCATCTGTGCATCTTTCCTCCAGTTCCGGAATAGTCAAGCTTCTTCCCCTGAGACAAATAAGAAATTATGCTAACCAGATATAAGAAGCTGCTCTGACCTAGTTTTCCCAATGAGTTCAGTCTCTCAGCTGTGAAAGACAAAGTGATTCTGAGATGCTACAAATCAAATTAAGCACAACAATTTTAGTGCCTTCTGCTCAGAAGTACACTTCGGAGGACAATGTCGTGACATGTCCGATGTTTTTAGTTTAAAGAAGATGCTCTCACATCTACATGCATTACACCACCGGCATGCTTTGTAAGTAATTACATTTAGACCGTCGTGTCTCTGAGATTTGTTAAAGAGTTTTATGGGCCAGAATTGCCCATTTTCATTTTGCTACTCTCTAGCACCAGAGAACTTGCAATTGCTCTATTGGACCCACGTTCAAGGAAATGATATCCAAAGTCCCATTTTGGGTAAATACAGCCTGCACTGATTTGGCTGTATGATCAGCCAACATTTCCTCACTCCAAAGTACACGCCAGCAAATGTCCTCAGCCCTGGGGACAGAAAATGAAGAAAGCACAGCCTCTGCATTCTGGTGACTCAAAATATTCTTATACCCAAGTAGAAACAGGACCACATATTCTCAGGGAACTAACTACCAACTTCTTTTACCAACTACCTTTACTAGCTTTGGTAAAGGTAGAATTTTCCAAAGGCTGAACAACAGACAGAATACAGGAGGAATTCATGAAAGGGCATGTGGTGAATCCAGACTGGGGTACTTTCTCCCAAGCCAAGGTATTTACAAGGGAAGAGAAATCAAAAGGGATATACAAGAAGCATTTCCAAAAAAAGAAATCTGAGATAGGTAGAATTTTTTATTCTATTAAGCCTTTCTTGACTTTTATATGCTCAAGTTTGAAAACTCAGCTCTGCCACCTATTAGCTGAGTGATGTTCAGAAGAGTCTCTCTCGGTCACAGTTTCTTCATGAAACGAGTGGGATGGTAAGAATGCCCATCTCAGAGGTTGTTATGGGTACCAAATCAGGTACTTTCAGTTTAGCACTTAGAGCCCCTGCTATGTAGTAAGACAGCTATTATTATTCAAATTATGATTACTATTATTTTCATTCATTATAATCCAAATGAACTGAGTTGAGTTTTCCCTTATAGGTAATCATCTTTAATTTCTATTCAAAATATATTTAAAAATTCTAAGTAGGGGATTTAAGTAAATTCACTTCTATAGATAGATATCTCTGGAAGATTCCTAGGAAATGGAACAATGGTTAGATTGGAGAAGGCAGATGAGAACACAGGGGCAGAGATGGAAAGAGACTTACCTCCTCACGATGTATATATTTTAGTTTTGTGTAACTTTTAATCAAGCGAACATCAAAGCCATTCAACAAAAAGATTCTAAAGAGCAATTTTTCTACATAGAAAAAATGTTAATGATAGTCACATCTTTCCATGAAAGTGAGGATAACAATTGCAATAATAAGCTAACATTCCCTGAGAGCTTCTTATATGCTTGACACTTTAAAAGACTATTTTACATGTATATACTTATTTAATCCTCAGAAACAATAAGAGAGGAATGATCAGTTTCTGCAAATTAAAGATGAGACACTTAATAACATGCCCAAGATTATCCATCTAGCAAGGGAGCAGAACTGAGACAGCCTCGCTTGGTACGTGTGCACACACACGTAAAAATATAAACCAAGCCTTTGTATAATTACAGTTGGATGCGCCCACAGCAATGGCCAGGGCCCGTGCAAAGTTAATACCCTGTTCTTATGCTTCACTAGCCCAACCCTATGTCCCCACGTTTAACAACCTGCTCATATCTATGACTCTTAAATGGATGGCACAGATTGAAGTCATTTTACAGAAGAAAAGAGTATAAACATTAAAGAATTGAAAAAAAATTCCTGGTGCCTGAATTTCCTGGAAGGACTGAGTCATCCCCATATCCAAATTGAATGTCACAATTCAAACGCAAATAAAAAAAAATCAGCGAGTCTTTTTCTTGGCTCTCCTAAGAACCTACACATGTTTTCTGGAGATCTGTCTGCTCTGCACCTGCCAAGTGAATTATTAAATTTGTGTGGAGAAAGCTAAGCCCGAGCTACTGATCAGTGAAATTGGTTGCAACTGGGTAGAAGAGCCGCACTGCTGAGACTCCAGCAAATAGCAACATCACTCAACACGTGCAGGATGCTGCTGAGAAAACATTTCCAAAGCTGCATGAACTTGGATGCCTGGATGCCAGTGGCTCAGGGGAGAGGTTATTCTATGAGCCTTGTAAAACCTCTGTACAAAGCTGAGCCAATAAGATTAGAGTTTAGGAGAAGGCTGGCTCAGCTCAGGAACTGGCCTTTGTTTATTAAGATGTTGTTAAAACTTACCCTGCAGAAAACACCTTATTAAAATATCTTTTATTTACCATTTGAGAACAAATCTCTCCAACTTACATTTAAATGTATTGCTGTTTAACTACTTGTTCACAGCGTATATGAGGCATTTTCATGTTTTTTGATTTGTGGTTGAAGAGTTCAGAGTCTGATACAATAGTGGAAACAAAATGTCATTATAATGGACATTATATGTGCTGGTAGGAAAACATTCTTTCCAGAAATCCGGAGCACCGCAGGCAAACACATTATTCAGAAATACTTGGACATAGACTCTGCTTTCTCCTCCTGAGGAGTGAGAACATGATCACACTCTTTTCAAGCACCGGGTCTGTGATAAGCACTCTGCTAAACTGACTGCATGGATTGCTAGAGCAGGTTCTTTTGAAATAAAGGTGAAAACTCCCAGGTTAAAAGAACAGTGGTGTACAATTGAAGACTCCAATCCGGCAAGACTCTACCTTTCATGGTGTCATTGCCAGTGCTCAAACTTGTGCTCAGGGTTTGCCAGCTCAGTGGCCTGATACAACCCTGACCCAAATGAGATCCCACGACATCCCTGACATTGACCTCTTCTTCTCCCTCACTGGCTACTCTGGAACATATGTTCAGCTCTCCTGAGATACATGTGTGCACACACATAAACAGTTCACTAATTAAAAGAGATCTCTGCTGAGTTAATTAGTCGGCACTACACTATAATTAGGGGCATAATATGCAAGTTTATAAAGGAAGGTGACTGTTTTAAGCCCTTAGCTAAGCCCAGGCTATTTCATCTCCATTATGAATTCATTTTTAAGCTTTAGACAAAAGAAAATGTGGCCTGTAAGTGGTTGTTTTTTTTTTTCAAGAATGTCTATAAGAACCAACATTTTTTCCAACATGTTAGAAAATTTTCAACTCCCTCCTCCCTCCATAGCTATTTGATGGGAAAGCTCAGTAGTGCACAATGCAGCTCTGGCTACTTTTATTTTAGAAATATCAAACTCCTATTACCAAGGTCCTAGTTAAGCTGGGAGGTTCTATAGTCACTACTGTACATACATGGCTGGGATCTTCCCTCCTTGATAAGACAACAGTAAGGCTAAGTCATACAACCCTACATACTTACACAGATCAGTACAAGTAGAGCCAGTCCTTCAGACCATAATACCTGAACTTAGATTTTAATGAGTAAAGTGCTGGTTTAACTTAAATTTAACTTATTCCATGAAAAATTTCAACACCTCTGTGGCTAAGAAAGCTTTGTGACATTTCCAGAGCCACAAATGTGAGAGTAGCCAGCCATGGAGAAGCAAATTCAGTAAACTGCTAAAATCTTAGCTGACAAGCAGAATTCTGGAAGAAATATCAGTGCCTTTAATTAATTGAAATTAATGTGCAACTTCTAGTAATAAGAGTTCACAGTACTTAACCAAACCAAGAGAAACAGCAGTGATTGGTGACCTCCTTAACCATCCCCCCTAGCTTGACCTTCACTTAATTTTGCCACCGATGCAAAATTAGGTTCCGAAAAAGTGAAAAAAATTGTACTTCAAGGAGGAATGTTAAAATTTTCTGATAGTGTTTTGGAAACACCACTTATTAAATTGTCAGAAATTTTAAATACATCAGCATAACCAGCCTAAATCTACTATTCTCACTTCTGAGTTGGTCACCAACTATTTCTTGCCTCCCAGACTTGCAGAGTACTTGGGCCAAATCCAGACACAGAATGAGAATTGTAGACAAAGTGTAAAAATAAATTAGCACCACATTAGAATTGCTCTGTGGTCATGGACCCATTAATATATCTGCTTATAGTTAAAAATAATAAAATGTTACATGTGGCTCAAGTTAAGTCCAGGATAATTAAATGAGACCCCCCCTTACCAGTAGTAAATAGAGTACAGATATTCCTGGCACAAGGTAGCAAGCGGTTCAACTCTTAAAGTATTTTATAGGCAATGAGTGGCGATGTCACACCCGTGGAAGGAAATGCATTAGCAGGTAATATACACCAGGCATTTAAGAAATACGGAGGCAATAGTAACTATAGGAGCAGTGGAATTCTGTGACTCTTGCTAAACTCAATTGAAACTCTGTAAAAAGATAAAGAGACCTGAATGTCATTAACTGGTAATTAAAAGCTAAATGTGAATGTTAGTGAGCCCCCTTGGCAGCATCTAGAAAGCTCTCTTTAACTGTAGTGGGAAAGTAGAAAAAGCTGGAGAGAGGACTCAGGGGATGATTTTAAGAATAGCCACACTCCAAAGAAAGTTAACTCTTAGGGAAGCAGGTCAAAGTATTCATTCATTCTTAACTTTCCCCTGCCCTTTCCTGTTTTTCTTCCCACCCTTCCACAGGTATAACCCCCAAAATTTTCCTTATCAATATTTTGTGCATTAATTTATTTCAGAAAAGAAACAAGCAACAAAAGACACTATGTATAAAAATTATACAACCTACAAAATGTGTTATGTACTGCTCATAACAAGGTTATAAAATAGGGCTAAGAATGGGAATTACCGACTCGAATATAGAGATTAATTTTGGGGAGAAAAAGAGGGGAAGGGGATCAGGGAAAAGTACACAGAGGGGTCCACACAAATCTACAATGTGTTCCTTATTTTAAAAAGAAAGGAACAAAAAGAAGGGAGGAAGGAGGGAAGAAGAAAAGGGGGAAGGAAGGATGGAAGGAAGAAAAAGAAAAGGAAGAAAGTAAAAGAAATGTGAGAGAGTTGGGGAAGGAAGGAAGAAGGGAGGGGTAAAGGGGAAGTGCAGAGAAGTATAGTATGGCAAAATGTTTAGATAAGACCAAGCTGGGTGGTGGCTGCACTGACATTTTATTTTTTTATACAGTAGTACCTCAGTACTCATCGTTAATTCTTTCCACAACTCTTGATGAGTGCGGAGTGGTGGAGTGGTTCTTGTGGGGCAGGAGAATGACTCACACAAGTTCTAGCAAGAGTGCTGAGTCCTAAGCAAGAGCAGAGTACTGAAATATATTTCTCTCATCAAAATGCAACGAGTATCGGGGTTGATGTATTCTGAAGCTGATGAGTACTGGGGTATGACTGTATTTGTTTCCATGCTAAAAAAATTTTATTTTAAAAAATTAGTAGAAGTCCAATATTTGAAACATAGAAAAAGTAGAATGGCTCAGATGGTGGTAGCTTGAAGCGAGCAGATTCCTCCCACTTATCACCTGGCCAGTAGCCTTCAAGAGGACTCCAGAGAACACACTTTATAAAGGACTTATTGCAAGGATCAGCGGTCAGAACACTAGCTTCTCCACGTCATGTCATAGAAAGAACACAGCAAAGACATCTTGGGACTTAAGTTTTAATTTTGGCTCTGATATGGACCATCTATGTGACCTCAATCAAAAAAATAAATTCCTGAGGCTTAAATGATTTCTAAAATCCCTCTCATGTCTAATTAAGAGTCCGTTAATTGAGTAGCCCCTTCTGCTATGAGGCTTCTTCCTGTTCATTGCACTGGGTCATAAAATTGTGACCTGGGTTCTGGCAATTATTCAGCTGCACCAATACCACCCGTGGAGGCTGCGTGAACTCCCACACTGACACTGTGGCAGATGCTGAATAAAGAGCATGCTAAATAAAGGGAGAGTGCGTGTGACCCCAAAGCCACCTGCAGATGTGGCTGTGGCCCGGCCAAGCATTATTTGCTCTGCCCCCTTAGTGTGCCTCAGAATGCACACTAAGCTCTGTGGATATGTCCGCATCTGATTGAATCCATCCCATTCCTGTTTTTCTTGGGATGGGCCTTCCTTCATGAGATCATATACTCACTAGGACAGGGATGAAAAACTACATCCCACAAGCCTATTTTGGCCTTTAGACTTTTAAAAATTATTTTATTTATTCATTTCTAGAGAGAGGGCAAGAGAGGGAGAAAAACATTAATGTGTGGTTGCCTTTTGTGCACCTTTCCACAGGGCACCTGGCCCATAACCCAGGCATGTGCCGTAGACTAAGAATCAAACCAGTGACCCTTTGGTTTGCAGGCCAGTGCTCAATCCACTGAGCCAGACCAGCCAGGGCTAGACTTTTGTTTTTAAGCTGGCTTTTTGTTTTGATAAAATTAGAGTTTAAGTATCTCTAGATAAAACCAAGACTTCTGCAATCACTTATGTGATTTCTACCCCTATCCCTTCATTCCCTAGTGTTTTATACTCAGTCTAACGATCTATATTGATGTTATTGGCCTGGTCCCAGAACTTTATGACTTATGTCTAAAGGCAGGGATTTTACCTTCATTCATTTAATTCTTAGTCAATAAAATCACTAACTGCCAAGAACTGGGCTGTTTTCCTGGGGCTAAAACACTTAAAAATATGTCTGTGCCCACATTGGAGCTCGAAGTCTATTAGAGAAACAAACATTATAATTAGATTGTACTTATTAAAGGTACAGTTACAACTAGAAGCATCTATAAGGTGTCTAGAAAGGAGAGGGTAGACTAAAGCCGTTGGTAGTTGAAGAAAAGGCTGTCAGAAGAGGTTTCCAAGATGACGATTTCCTAAGCTACATTTAGAAAATACTGACACAGGCAATCAAGGGAGAAGTAGGCGTTTCTGCAGACAGAGCCTCAGTTCTAAAACCACAGAGGCAGGAAATGCAGTGAGTCAGCATGAGAGCAGGTCAAGTATGAGAGGATGATGAGTGAAATCCTAAGTTCTAACATTTAGTACATAAGTAACCTTGGACACTTTGCTCAACCTCAGGTGTGCAAGGCAGATTAAAACGTCCTTCATAGTGTTCTCATGTTAATGAGGACTTAACATGATAACTTTTATTAAAGACCTTAGCACAGCAGCTGGTGCATGAGATACATACAAATCTTCCCTTGAACTGGTTCACATGACAGTGCCCTGGACATGCCGGTCACCTTCGATGAACTTTTTTTTTTTAACATAATTTTTTAAAAGATTTTATTTATTTATTTTTAGACAGGAATGGAAGGATATAGGGAGAGAAAAATATCAATGTATGGTTGCCTCTCGTGTGTCCCCTGCTGGGAACTGGCCTGCAACTCACGCATGTGCCCTGACCGGGAATTGAACTGCAATACTCTGGTTCGCAGGCCTGCGCTCAATCCACTGAGCTACACCAGCCAGGGCCTGGACTTTCTTTTTTTATAAATATTTTATTGTTGTTCAAGTACACTTGTGGGCATTTACCCCCCATCACTCCCCCCAACCCCAGCCATCCACACCCCCCCTCCCCTCCTTCCACACACCCCTTGGTTTTGTCCATGTGTCCTTTATAGTTGTTCCTGAAAACCCTTCTGCCCTGTCCCTCCATTATCCCCTCTCACCTCCCCTCTGGTTACTGTCAGATTGTTCTTAATTTCTCTGGTTCTATTTTGCTTGCTTGTTTGTTTTGTTGATTGGATTCCACTTAAAGGTTGATAGACTTTCTATGGCTCTCCATTATAGCTTTCCTACAGACCATGCAATGATCTTATTGCAGAAACTGTGGTTTGGCACATGGGCAGAAAAGAAAAAATATCTTCAATCTGCTTTCTAGTATTTTCTTTGATAATTTAGGAAGATACTACATTTATCAGACTTTTTGGTCATTAGACCACATAGTAGATAATCTACAAAAATAGCCCCTAAGGAGCCATGTCTGCCGGTGTTCATGCTTTTGTGTGGGCTCCTCCCATAATGAATCTGGCCCTGTGACTCACTTTAACACGTGATGTGCAGCAGAAGGGACATGCTGTCAGTCTGGAGCTGAGTCTTAAGAAGTCCCAGTGGCTCCTGCTTTTCTATTCTTCTGAGCCTTGAGTGATATGCATTAAGTCTGCCTGGCCTGCTGGAGGGACTACATGGAAAAACAACCTAGAGAGAAGATGTGGACAGAGAGGGGCCCTGAAACTGCTTTGGGAGAGACAGGAGCTTCGCCACCCCAATTCTCCAGCTGAGCATAGGCTTTCAATCATCTTCATCAAGATATTACAAGTGTGAGTGAAGTTATCCTGGACTTTCTGGCCACAACTCCCAACTGACTGCAGCTTCATCACGCCCCAAAGAAAATCAGTGTGTGTGTTGGGGGATGAGAGGGGGGTGGGCAGAGGCATTCAGCCAAACCCTTGTCCACCCATTAGTGCATAAATAATAGCAAAATAGTTGTTATTGAAAAAGTCATTTAGCTTTGGAATGATTTGTTCCATAGAAGTGATTACCTGAGATAGGGCAGAACTCAGCTTTGACCTTGCCAGAGGACTAGAAAAATAGAAGTATCTGTGTATGTGAAAAATACGGCTCTGGTTGGTGTGGCTCAGTGGATCAAGTTCTGGCCTGCAAACCGAAGTGTCACCAGTTTGATTCTTAGTCAGGGCACAGGCCAGATCCCTAGATGGGGGCTCATGAGAGGCAACCGCACATTGATGCTTCTGTCCCTCTCTTTCTCCCTCCCTTCATCTAAAAGTAAATAAATAAAATCTTTTAAAAATATTGGCTAATTTTTCTATTTTTATGTTCGATATTTAAGTAATCTCATTCAGTGCCTTAATTTACATATCATCTGAACAGCATCTTAGGTGTTTTTAGAAACTAAGAGAAACCCCAAATTTTATCTCAGCTCCCTTGTATTCAGGTGAGTCAAAATTCATTCTTTCCTCCTCCTTATGGCATAAATGGAGATGTGAAGGCTGGAGCTCAGGCAGCCATATTGAACCGTGAGATCAAAGTCATATATTGAAGGTAGCAGAGCAACAAGGAGTTAGAAGTTTCCTTCCATGATGATATTAGAGCCATGCTCTTGGACTGCTCAACTGCAGACTCTTTGCATAGTGGAAATATGAACTCCTATTTCATTTAAACCAATATGATTTTGCTATTCTGGCATTTGCAGCCAAATGTAATTCTAACAGATAAACTGTTTTTAAGCGGACAATCTCCAAACAGGATAAAGAAGATGTGGTACACATCTCACATGATGCTCAGCCACAAGAAAGACGAAATGCAGCCATTTGTGACACCATAAATGGATCTTGAAGGACAGCTTGCTAAATGAAATGAGCCAAACAGAAAAAGCCAAGAATCACATTTCACTCATACGTGAGATATAAAACTGAAAGTAACAAATAAATAAATAAGACAAACAAAAACTCATAGACACAGACAGCATTATGGAGGTTACAGAGGGAAGAGGGGGTGAGGAGGCTGTGAAAGGTAAAGGGGGTCAAATATATGATGACAGAAGATTTGACTTAGGGTGGGGGGCATACAATAGAATATACAGATAATGTATCATACAAGTATATACTTGAAACCAATATAATTATATTGGAGAATATGGAGAATTATATTGGAGAAACCATGGAGAATGAAGCTGTGGATAAGGGAGGATTACTGTAGAAAAGAAAGAAGAAAGTTGGATTCTGTGCTGACTTAAATTTCAGAGCACTGTGGGATTGAAATGTAGAATCAAAGCTTGATTTACTATAGATTCCAATGATAAAAGAACTTTGGTGATGCCCTACTTCTTTTAGTAGAAATAGATACTGTGGTTTTTAGAGAACAAATACAGGTTTTTAGGGAAATAGTGAAAAAGTTCAAAATTCTGCTTCAGACAAAAATGGTACCCTTTTACCCTCCAGTCAGTTCCAGAAAGTTTATAAAATGAAAGAGTAATATTTAAAAGTTCTTGGATGTAACTTCCTCATATGGGGCAGACCACAGAGCATATGGTCAAACCAGTTTATGGTGAATAGGTAACTGCCTTAACTGTCCCGGCTGCCTAAAGGTGAATTTTGTGTATTCTATGAAATATGTTATTTCTCTTTGTCATAGCTGCCTTATTTATAATATGATTAAAAAATTGTTCATTGATTCAGAAGCCACATAGGCAGAGAAGTAAATGCTTTAAGGTATTAATAAGCTTCCTGCAGACTTCTTAAGTTAGAATGGATATGGGTACATTCTACATGCAAATACCTTCACATAGACATTTGCATCCTAACGTTCTGATAGCTGCAGAATCACATCTTCTAGGCCATTTAATTTACTTCTAGGTAGCACTAGGGTGCCAGAGCATAAAAATAGAAGAAAATGAATAAAAATCAAATATTCTATTAGTTTACAGCAAGAAAAGACCTACTCCAAGCTTAATATGGTCTTAATCATCTTATCCCAAGGCTGCTGGATGGGAGCTTTGCAAGGGCTTAAAAACTGTCTACATTACTCTCTAGCCTACATTCATAAATGCACACTAGGTTTGACAACAGTATTTTTAAATAAAAGTCAGGGTATGTGGAGAGGTAGACAGTTTTTTTTCTGACTTATGAGTTTGCTCGTAGGAAAAGTGTTATGTAGGTTAAAATAATAAAGTAAATGACATTTCACTGTGCACATTTTACAACTTCTTACTGAAACAGTAAGTGTCTGGGTATCCAGGATATAGGGTGACTGAAGTCAAACGTGACCTGTGCTCAGTTCCACTCTGGCGTCTGTGGTCCACACAGTTAATTAAGATCAATTATTACCCAACAGAAGTTTAGAGAACTTCATTACTTATAGGCATGTACTATAGTTCTCTATGCCTTCAGTCTCTGGCCAAACCCAACTCAAAGAAATAAGCTTTTAAAGACTTCATAAACTCTACAATCATAATTATGGAAGTTCTAACATACTCTAACCATTTACAGTGAGGTAGACAGTAAACATATTAGGGGAAAGACTAAATACTGCTGGTTTACCTCTTTGTGTTACAAAGTCTTCCTCGCATCTTAATAGTTCAAAACCAATTCTAGGGTGCCCAAACTTAAAAAATCCTAACATCCCAGTGAGTTGGCAAGACAGTGTGATACAGAATCTTGCATTGGGTTTATCTATGGCTAAACTGAAAGAGCATTCAATGCTTTGATACTGCTGTTAAGAGTCTCAAATATATTATTAAATACTCCTTGGATATGAAGACCAATGGTGAATCTACTAGGAGTCCAGCAAGAAAACATTGACATGACTGATTTTTCTAGTTTCAAATCAGCCTCCAAGGTTGCTGAGATCAAATGTCAAAACTCATAACAAGTAAACTTTGTAAGAATTGACTGACATCATTAACCCAACCAAAGGATGGGTTTTCTTTTCTAGACTTTTTACCATAATAGTCCATTTGTTCTCACCTAAACAAATGCTATTATGATGCTCATATGTGTTAGAAAACAAAGATGAAAATAATATGTTCTATGTTTTATACATAGCCAACAAAATTAGAGAAAACTATTGTCTCTATTGTTAAGAGCTTTCCTTAGGAAGAAATTGGGAACTACAGGAATAACATGAACATAATAGTCACATGAATAATCTACATAAGGCTTACAAACTTAAAGGGAGCCAAGATAGTCATAAAGTAATTCAGTACTGAAGTTTTGGTCTTAGAATCTAATCTAAAATAAGGTGCTCTACCCAAGGCAATAAGAGGAAGGAAAGGCCAGGGGAGCAGAACCCCTGGGCCAGCTGAGACAAAAAGTAGCAGCTACTGGACCAAGTGTCATCTGTGGAAGAAAAACTGTCAAGGCCAAGTGCCAGGCAGAAGAGAAAAATGGTATAGGACTAGAGTTAGGAAAAAAGTAAGAAGTATCCTGGGCAACTGTTTTTAATGAAACTAAAATGTTCTGAATATGAATAAGTCAAGATGCCTTAAATGAGGTCAACTAAGACTATGTAGATATTTTAAATATTTTTCCTTAATCCAGATGGCTATTAGCAATGAGGAGATAGCCAGCCTAACAGATGCAGAGTTTAAAACACTGGTAATCAGAATACTCACAGAAATTATTGAATATGGATGCAAAATAACAGAAGAAGTGAAGGCTATACATAGTGAAATGAAGAAAAATATAGAGGGAAGCAACAGTGAATGGAAGGAAACCAAGACTCAAAACAATGATTTGGAACAGAAGAAAGAAATAAGCATTCAATCGGAAATGAATGAAGAAACAAGAATTCAAAAAAAAAAATTAGGACAGCTTAGAAAACTCTGAGACAACTTTAAATGTACCAACATCTGAATCAGGGATTCCAGAAGGAGAAGGGGAAGAGAAGGAATTTGAAAACTTATTTGAAAAAATAATAAAGGAAAACTTCCCTAATTTGTCAAAGGAAATAGACATACAAGTCCAGGAAGCTCAGGAAGTCCCAAACAGGTTGGACCCAAGGAGGAATACATCAAGACACATAATAATTACATTACCCAAGATTAAAGATAAGGAGAGAAATCTTAAAAGCAGCAAGAGGAAAGGAGAGAGTTACCTTCAAAGGAGTTCCCATAAGGCTATCAGCTAATTTCTCAAAAGAAACCTCACAGGCAAAAAGGGGCTGGAAAGAAGTGTTCAAAGCCATGGAAAGCAAGGACCTAAATCCAAGATTACCCAATTCAGCAAAGCTATTATTTAGAATGGAAGGGCAGATAAAATGCCTCCCAGATAAGATAAAGAAGTTCATCATCACCCAGCCTTTATTATATGAAATGTTAAATGGACTTAGCTAAGAAGAAGATCAAAACTATGAACAGTAAAATGATGACAAACTCATAACTATCAACAAATGAAACTAAAGAACAAAACAAACTAAGCAGATAACTAGAACAGACACAGAATCACAGAAATGGCCATCACATGGAGGGATATCAGCAGGGAGGGAGAACAAAACATGGGGAAAAAGGTACAAAAATAAGGAGCATAATTGGTAGGTACAAAATAGACAGGGGGAGGTTAAGAATAGTATAGGAAATGGAGAAGCCAAAGAACTTATATATATGACCCATGGAGATGAACTAAGGTGGGGGAATGCTAGAGGAAGGGGACAATGCTGGAGGAAGAGGGGGTGCAGGGTGGAGGTGGATAAGGGAAGAAAAAATGGGACAACTGTAATAGCGTAATCAATAAAATATACTTTTAAAAAATCAGATGTGTATTTAAAGACTGTCCAAAAGGTAATATTTCCAAAGACAAGTATTATACCTCTTTGAACATTCACAATTCTTAATGACTGTATAATGTAAATTTGGTTGGGCTGCCCACAGGTCCCAAATGTGCTATTCAAAGTACCTTGTGACCTTAAAATTCTGACCATGACTAAATGGACCAGTAGGAAATGGCTCATCTAATACTAGGAGCCAATATTATCATTCTTAGAAATTTTTATTAAAACTAACTGTACTCAGTGGATAGAAAGCTCTTGAAATAAAAGAACTTGTGGATTCCTGAGGTGCACATTTTAGAATATAGAGACAAGTTTAAGTAGAAAAATGCTATCTTCAGAAAAGGAAAATGAAGCAAAAATAAAGAAAGAGGTAGACACTTGAGAACTTGAGCTCAGAAAGAGTTAGAGAAAGATAAAATGAATTTAGTTAATTTTATCCATTGAAAAATTACAGCTTATAAGTAGTTTTAATTCCACTGATATTCATATCCTTTTTCCACTATCTTTTTTGTTCTCCAAAATAATTAAGTATATACTGTATAACACTCAAGGGATAAGCAAGGATATCTATTTCTTCATGTCACAAGATGAATTGTAGCTGAGTTATGAAAAAAAAGTTAAGCAAAAAAAAAATATTACATTGCTTTCACAATGGAAGAAAAAATTGGATCATTTTGCTCCTGAATTTTCAGGGGATTACAAGATCCAAAAGAAAAATATTTTCTGCCTAAAAGAAAAATCTTTTTAATGATCTTAAGGCACGATGTATAAAAATCACAAAGGAAGAGAGAAGACCTAGTTTATCAAACAGCTATTTCCATGTTCCACCCAAAGGGCTAGAGATAAGCAATAAAATAAAACCATGTTTCAATGATATACTTCCCAATCCTTTAGGACTTTCTTTCCATCAAAGTAAATAGTAAGAATACATTTTTCTTACTATTTAGAAGAAAATAATGGCTAAAACCTAGGGGTAGCATTCTACATAGAAGAGCAGCTGGTTAGCTGCCCATCACATTATAACTATGCCACCATAATGATTTTAATAAAGCTAATTCTCTTCAGAGAACACAGAGCACAAAGGACAATTTTTACGAGCTTGAAAGAACTGGTGGGGAAAAAGAACTGAACATATTCGATGTATTCTAGCTCAAAAGCCTCTTGCATTTCTCCAACAAGTAGTCTTCATGGGTGAGTTTAGATACTTCCATTCATTGGATTTCTTCTTGCGAGTGAAGAGGAGTTTTAAATTATAGTAAGTACAATGCAGTAAAAGCAGCATGATCAGAAAGAATTAACTCATCTTCACAGAGATTTTCATGAAAAGGGCACTTTATGCTGACTCTAGATAAAACATTTTGACCAGAATAGGCAGAGTCTATTCATTATGGATGTCTGTTCATAACTATACCTACATGGGAAGTTTTTAATCTGAATCTTATTTTAACTTTCAAAAGATTTTTGTAAGTTCTGAACCTACTGACATGAACCTACTGACTGAATCTGCTGACATGATAATGTATACATTTTAAAGCACATTAACTTAAGCATATATGTATATACTTGCAAGGAAATGTTACTGAATAGATTGATATTGAGTAGGTAAGATAGTTCTGTGCAAGTTAAAAGAGCCAAATTTAGACACGGATTTGTAGAGTAACACATACTAGCAGCATGATTTGCCCAAGGCAGTTTGCCTTTACAATTTCCTTGTCTATAGAATGGAAATAATAAAGAGTATCTACTTCATACTCATGTTGGGAAAATTATATAAAATAAGCCAATTGGTATGAACCCAATTCACACTAGGTACTCAATCAGCACTGTAGACAGATCCTGATGATCATGGCCATGACTACCAACAAGGACCCAGCTCTCTGGTTCTTCCTCATTGTGGACCTGCTGTGATTTTATTTTAACAATACCAACTAATTTTCAATAGCCCCTGTCACGCAAGTAGTTTTCCTCTTTTCAATTTATATAGAACCAAATAACTGTCACAAAGATAAAATTGTTTGGGGCAGACTAAGCATGCTTCCTCTCAAAATACACTTAGAAAGCTTTTCCAAGAAATTCTGCCAGAACAACAGCCACATTTAAACATGGTCCTGCATATTAACATTCTGCATATAAATGAGCTCTTTGGCTCTCTTTCTTGTTTCCTATGGGAAAAGGTTGTCAAACTGCACACAACACAGACATACACAGAGAAATAAGCATTTTTATTAGGAGTTTCCAAATAGTGGTTTTAAATCTCTCAAGACTCTAGTTTCCCTCCTGGAAGAGAGGATAAATAAAGATATTTACAAACTCATCTATATTTCTTCATTAAATAACTATATATGACCATTTTTAAAGACCCTGATCTTTTTGCACAGTAAAGGTAGCCTTAACTGGCATTAAAGAGATGGCATTTACAAGGACTTATACTTGCATTAACCCTCTTTGAAATAAATGGATAGATCTCCATCATAAAGAAAAATCCTATTAATAATTAATCTTTTACATTTAGCAGCAATGAGTCCTACAGTAAGCAAAATAGCTGCGTTTACCTTGAGGCTCATTAAATTTTAAAGCTGAAGATAAGGATGAACTTTCTAATTATGACTTCGTCCTCACTATACATTTAATATCTGACATGTTTGTTTTACCTTCTAGGATCTAAACTCTACCAATAGCTGCATCTTCATTTGGGCATATTTTTTGCTACTATTATTTATTAAATTTGCTACAAAAGAAGCCCTGGCTGGTGTAGCTCAGTGGATTGAGCACGGGCCTGGGAATCAAGCAACCACAGTTCTATTCCCAGTCAGGGCACATGCCTGAGTTGCAGGCCAGTTCCCAGCAGGGGACACACAAGAGGCAACCATACACTGATATTTCTCTCCCTCTCTCTTTCCCTTCCCCTCTAAAGATAAAAAATAAAATATATTTTTAAAACTTAAAAAAAATTTTTGCTACAAATGATATATAGATGACTGTCTAGAAAAGCACTAGTCCTATTCACTTGAAATACATTGTGTTCTGAAAGCCCTCAGGACAGAAGCAAAAGGAGAATTACTACTTGTTTCTAAATATTGGGGAATGGAATGAAATGCAGTAGAAGGAAAGAGATCGCTCCTCTAGCCTCACTGGCGAGACAGTGGGATAGTTAAGGCAGAATTTCTTTGAATGGTAACATCATGGCTCCCACATAGATATAAGATGAACACACGGCAATGATTTTATTTAACCCATTAATAAATGAGAAAATCAGGAGTATTCTACAACCAGTTCAAAGGAAAATTCAAAGGGAGGCACATTTATAAGCCAGGAGTATTGACATGAATTTACAAATGGATGCAATGCTGGCTTTTCCACAGAGGGGCTAGATTTGTCTCTCCTCTGGACCAAATTATTCACCTTTTATAGACAGAAGTTATTGACATGGCTCTCTAAAATTGGAAGTGCTGTGAAATAGCTCAAACTCAATGAAAGGAGCAGAGCCTTTGCATAATCAGAATCAGATAACTGGGGAGGTTGTGTTAGAAAAATGCGTGGTGTTCATGGAAGGACAAATTTTCCCCTAGCAATTAGAATGCTTAAAAAAAAATCTAACCACAAAATCAGCTTATCCAAGAAGATAACAGCATAGAAATCACAGAATGCTAAGTTGAAAATTCTGTTGAGATATAGTGCCTACCATTGTTTCTAACTCTGTTAGCAAATACCAGAGTCACATCCAGTGATGAGAAGGGAATTAAATACCCTCTGCATGATCTCCATTGAAACAAGACATGCTTCTGATCAAAGAAATTTGTGAGATTGGGTTCTAGGAGGTAAAAATGTGTCCCATACTAATAAAAGGATAACATCAGGAACCTGCCTGGAGAAGAAATGGTATTATTTTCATGGTATGTGAATATTATGGCCACTGTAATTCTGTTATCATTCTCTTGAAGAGATTTTCATTCCCACTACTTTAGATTCTAATTCTTCACTGATAACAGCTTGCAAAACACCAGCATAGATTTTACTCAGGAGGGTCACATAACCCTGAATGCTTTAAGGGAAAACAGAACAGGTATGGCTTCTTAGCTCTGTATTAAAGTACGTTATAAAACCCCTCTCAAAGAAGAAACAAGTCACTCTGTTGTGGAATAAACAGAAAAAGGTCTTAAATATAATTATCTTAAATGAATAAGGATGAAAGGTAATGAGTGATTTAGTAATATAAATTCTGCAACTGCTTTTCTTTTTTTAATGATTTTATTTATTCATTTATTTTTAGAAAGGGGAAGGAAGGGAGAGAAGCATCAATGTGTGGTTGCATCACATGTGCCCCCTACTGGGAACCTGTGGTCCCCTACTGGGGCCACAACCCAGGCATGTGGCCTAAACTGGGAATCAAACAGGCAACCCTTTTGTTCGCAAGCCAGTGCTTGATTCACTGAGCCACCCCAGCTAGGGCTACAACTGCCTTTCTTGATGTTTGCATTAATCAGTAAACACACACACAGTGTAATGAATGAATGAATGAATGAATGAATGAATGAAATATCCTTATGCTCTAGCACCTCAAAATCGATTTGAGGGGAGATGCATGAAAAAATTAGCAATAAGAGAAGCGAAATCAATGCTTTATGGAAGACATGCTGATCACTATTTAAACGAGATCAGGCACATTCAGGGTGCTATGGCCATAGACCTGATCACTATTTAGGGTCATTAATTATCATGTCCTCACCTAATGGTTATCTACGAGGGTCAGTCTAGGGCCCAAGAGAATTATATTTTATTGTTGACTTTTTTTACACATACAAGAGCAGAAAGAGAAAATTAGTAGGGAGCAGTTTTAAGTTATCATAAATTTGGTATATTCTGGAAATCTTTCTATGGCAAAGGTGTTATAAACAAACAGAGTCTATTTTTATGGAAATATATACATTTAAACCTATTCAGAAAGTCAAAGGAAATGGTCATATTCACAGTAAGGCACAGTCCTCTGGACTACCTAGAATAGCTGTAAAGGTTGCCTTCACAAAGCACCTTCAATTCCTTATCTGGCCAATTGCTTCTCTCTTCTCTTGACCCATGAATTAGTTCCCATAAGAAGGATGGAAGAGCCAGCATCTAGAAAGTCTCCCAAACAATATTTTCCCTGAGTAGTGACTGCTGGGTATAAATGAAACCTCTAATACCACCTCTCCATGTGACATTTCTCCTGCACCCTCTTACACTTCTACCACAAGGCCTGTCAATACTTCCCATGAATTTTAACAGTCCTATCCATAATCTTTCTTTAGGGTGTGAGATAGTGTGTCTCTGCTCATGTTCACCTGTGTCATATGATACATACAAGTACCAGCATGGCTTGCTTTCTCGCTCTTTCCTTTATTCCTCTTTTCTGGTGTCCTTTGCCTCTCCCCCCCTTCTCTAATTGTTCTATTCTTTTCACAGAGTCTTAGTGTAAATGTAGAAAGAAGATAAATATAGGAATAGTAGTCTAGGTTTTACTTATCATTTAATACTTCCTAGGTGTTCATGCTTAACTCCTTTGAGTTTGTTTCCCCCTTTTCTTTTTTTTAATTTAATTTATTTATCTTTAGAGGGGAAGAGAAGAAGAGAGGGAGAGAAATATTAGTGTATGGTTGCCTCTTGTGTGTCCCCTGCTGGGAACTGGCCTGCAACCCAGGCATGTGCCCTGACTGGGAATTGAACCGTGGTTGTTTGGTTCCCAGGCCTGCGCTCAATTCGCTGAACTACACCAGCCAGGGCTGTTTCCCCCTTTTCAAATTAAAGGTAATGGTACTTATCCCAAAGAGCTGTTGTGAGGATTAAATAATTATTGCACATATAATCTACTCACTAGTATCTGTCATTTAGTAAATGTCCCCAAAGTGTTAACTATTTTGCTTTTACCACCATCACTAATATTTCTTACAGACCCAGGACCTTCTTTCTTTTCCCCCACAACACACTCCTTTGAACCTTCTTGTTTCTTAAAACCTTGTCTCATCCAGAGTTGATGAAGATACTAAAGATGAAGATGATAAAATAAATAGTATAAATATGATCATGAAGATCATGATCTTCACAAGGGAGGAGGACAGAGAGGAGACACATTTAGCTTGTTCAGTTCTCACTTTGGGCCAGATACTATACTACGAGTTTCATGTACATTACCGCATTTCATTTTTGTGGAAATTCTATGTGGTAGGTGCTGTAATACACATAATAAAGAAATAAAGTCTTGACCAAGTTCACATGGCTATTGAGTGTCAGGACCTGCTTTTAGCAAAGAGTTTATGCCCTTTGTCACTGCAGTACTTTGTTTTCCAAGACTGCATGGTAATCAGAGGAAAAGCTATGGTAGGGGCTACTTCTCCCGACCTTTAGAGAGAAGATATTTTTCTCTGGGGATGGAGATGAAAAAGAAGATGTTCAGGAAGTGGGATGTTGGGGAGTTGTTTATTGCAGAGCAGTTCGGCTGCCTGATTGATGCACGGTTTCAGCATCTGTGCCTTTAGTACAGAAATTGAGCAAAGCCTATGCCTCTTCCCTGACTTTTATCTCAGGTAATGTTGAATACTGCTATGGATTGGCCCAATAACTAATTGACTGTTCTAGAAGGTGGAGCTTTGACAGAGATTGAAGTTCAAATGCAAAAGACTGAATGTGTCCCCTCAAAATTTAATCCCCAATATGATGGTATTGGGAGGTGTGGCCTTTGAGAAATAATGAGGTCATGAGGGAGGAGCCCTCATAAATGGGATTTAGTGCCAGCATAAGAAAACACAGATGGTTCTTTTCCTCTGTGGACCATGGGAAAATAGAGCAAGAAGGCAAACCAGGAAGGAAGATCTTATGAGAAACCAAATCAGTTGGAACCTTGATCTGGGCTTAGCAGCTTTCAGAACTGTGAGGAACAAATTTTTGTTACAAAACCACCCAGCCTATGGTATTTTTGTTATAGCAACCTGAGCTAAGACAAGTGTGTTCTCTTTTCACATGCTCCATCTATAGGTTGAAGAGTTCCAAGTGACCCTGAAAGGCTTACTCTCTTCTGAGGGCTCACAGTTTTGTGACATATTGACGGAGAAAAGTGTCCTAATGCTCCAGGTTTTGAATGATGAGCATGTTTGCAGATCAGATAAAACCCAAGAAGGAACCAAGGACAGGGATTAAAGTGGAGGAAATATGAGCCCAAGATGGGTTTAGTTAATAGATATGTAGTAAGGAGGGCTTCTTACTGTCTAGGAGACAGAATTTAAAGTGTAAGTAATTCCACAGCAAGAGGTAACACCAAGAAAGCCTTTGAACTCTTCCTGGAAAGGTAACTGCTAGAAATGTAGAATGAAAGCTTCATCAGTAGATGGAAATTCTCTTAGTGTAGCACTGGAACGCCAGAAATGCAGGGGGGGGGGGGCAAAGAGAAAGTGGAAAGAATAGAAGGTGTACATTTACGAAATGAACTCCACAAGGAACAAAGTACATTAGGAAAGTTCTGAAGATTGGCAATTCCACTATAGCAGATTATAAATTTTAAAAAATGAGTGTGTCTTGTTGATAACAGCCACTATAACAAGCATTAGGTGGTATCTCACTGTACTTTTGATTTGCATTTATACCTGTTGAACATCTTTTCATACATCTGTTGGCCTTTATATGTCTTCTTGAGAGAAGTATCTGTTCAGGTCTTCTGCCCATTTTTTTTTGACTACTCACCTGAGGTAATGCTTTTATTGATTTTATAGACAGGAAGGGAAAGAGATAGATAAATTGATAGATAAATAGATAGATCAACAGATCAGTTGCTTCCCATATGCACCCCAACAGGGATTGAACCTGCAACATTTTGGTGTATGAGACCAAGTTTCAACCAACTGAGCCACCCAGCCAGGGCCCGTTTTCCCAATTTTTAATTGGATTGTTCGTTTGGTGTTGAATTGTATGATTTTTTAAAATAAATTTTGGATATTAACCCCTTGTCAGGGCTGCTGTTTGCAAATATCTTCTCTGATTCAGTTGGATGCTTTTTTGTTTTGCCAGCAGTTTCTTTTGCTGTGCAGAAGCTTTTTTGTATGATATAGTCCCATTCATTTATTTTTGTCTTTTCTCCCCTTGCCCTTGGGGTCAAATTAATAAAATCTTATCTAAGACTAAGGTCCATAATTTTAGTCCCTATCTTTTCTTCCCTGCAATTTACTGCTTCAGGTCTTATATTCAGTTGCCCCTATATCAGTGCGGCATCATTCATGGTGCCCAAGACATGGAAACAACTGCAATGCCCTTGATATTTGATGGGATAAAGACGTAGTATACACAACACAATACTACTCAGCCATAGGAAAAGATGAAATACTGCCATTTGAGACATCATAGACGGATCTTGAGAAATCATACTAAGTGAAATAAGTCAGACAGAAAAATTAAGAACCATACCATACAATTTCACTCATGCGTGGGATATAAAACTGAAAGCAACAGATGAATAAACAAGGAAAACAAACAAAAACTCATAGGCACAGAGAACAGTGTGGTGGTTACCAGAGGAGGAGGGTGGGGGTAGTAAAGGGTGACAGGGGTCAAATATACGGTGACAGATGATCTGACTTTGGGTGGTGGGCACATGATGCAACATGGAGATGACACATCATAGAAATGTGCACTTGAAACCTATATAATCTTTTAACCAATGTCACCACAATCCATCAAATTTGAAAAGAACTAGTTTCCATTATTAACTCCGAGAGAGGATTTCTTCCAATTGAGTTTCCATCCACACCTCCTAGCAAAAATAAAAAATTAATAGTCTCTCTCTCTCTCTCTCTCCCCTGATTCCTCTCTATATTATTTTTTCTAACATAAAACACTGGCATGATGTATAGCAACAATGCAGGTCTAGAATAAAATATTTGGCATGATCTGAGATTATTACTTTTGTTTGGGATATACTACTACATTTAGGAAACTCTTTCTTAGGTTGAGAGTTACTATCACAAAATTATCTGGTGTTAAAATTCTTATGTGTTGTACAGCCTCTAAGATTTTGGGGGAAGTAAAACGTGTAAGCGAGCCTGACTTGCATTTCTTTCAGTTTCATAGATACTGTGGTTAGTGGTGCTGGGGAGCAACGTCAACTCCAGGGGAAGACAGACTCAGCCGAGGCTGCTGACGGAATCCCAGACTCCTGACGAGTACCTCATGCCTGGCGCTGAGTCCACCAGGAAGAAATGGGACAAAAAGTGTCTTTTGTACATATTTTAGGACTTCAATTTTTCCATCAACAAAGGGATGGAGGGTTTATTTCATTATAACTTTAATTTTAGTTTTGAAAAACAAATTGACATAAAAACAAACATCATCTTTCATATTTCATAAGCAGTTCAATTTAGGATATTTATGTCATGTCTTTATAGTCTTACTGTTTTATTTTTAAAGATTTTATTTATTTTTAGAGAGAGGGGAAGGGAGGGGGAAAGAGAAGAGAGAAACAACAATGTGTGATTGATGTTTCGCCCCCTACTGGGAATCTGTCCCGCCAGCCAGGCATGTGCCAGGCGTGTGGCTGGGAATCGAACTGGTGACCCTTTGGTCACCACCAGCACTTAGTCACACCAGCCAGGGCTGTTCTTATATTTCTTCAGCCATGGGAATTTCAGCAAATTATTGAATATCTCTTCCTCAGTTTCCCCTCCTGTAAAATTGATATATTGGCAGTGCCTACCTCATAATGAAACTGTGAGTATTAAGTGAATTGATATGTGAACCGTGCCCTGCCCAACACACGTGCTCAGTAAATATTAGCTAACTACTACTGTTGTTACTAACATCTTTGTTATTTTTTATTGCACGTATTATGACACTTTCTCTTGAGTTGGGTTGGAGAAAGTAGGACAAGAAGAGAAGAAACATGTACGAAGGACCGAGTACTTAGTGCATATCAGGCTCTGTGCTTAGCAACCATCCTTGCAGTTACAGACACTGACATTATACAGACAAGGAGATCAGCTCCCCAAAGGTCAACACAGTAACTGGTGCATTGAAATTCAGGTCCTAAGTTCTTCACAAAAACACTATTTTACCTAACATAAAACCTAGCTAAGAATTCTTCAAGAGAAAAAATTAGACAATATGTGACCTTTTAGTGTATATACAGTGGCTTTGGGGTTAGTCTTTTAAAAGCTTCCACGGCAAAATCGGGGGTATTCATGACAACTTTCAGAAACTGACCAGCCAATCTCACCTGTAACAAGTATGCAGATGAGCAACAGTCCTTGAAAGTGGGGTCAAGGTTTCAGTAATACTGTCGTGGGTTTGTTGTCATCCGCTGTTGAGCAGAAGGTGGCTCATCCTGATTAAGGGCTGATCCCTTAATTTTCAGGAATTTTATGAGCCAGTTGTTGAACGTCATCACTATTAAAAGGTTACTAATATAAACTTGCAGCCAAATTCATTTTATTAAAAACTAAGGTAATAAATACTAAAACTCACCACTTCATAATTAGATTCCTGTGTCTTAGTATATTATCTATGCTCTCATGATCTATTACTTGTATTGTACCTCTGTGATAGAAATGCTCTAAAATCATGTGGTTCTGTGCATCTTTTCAACTGCATGTTTAATAACGTCATGTTGATAGCCTCGGTAGTAGTATTTACAGCATAGAAATAATCAAATGAAATTACTCAAAGCTTGATTTATCATTTTGTTGTTTGTCTACAACTAAGAAAGTGATGGAAAAGATGTTAATATGCAGATTAGTTAAAAATGTGTTAGATATGTAGCTGGTATATTGTGAATAGCACAAAAAGCTAAGGATGTAGTCTTATTCAAAAATTATGTTTGGATTATATTTAGAAAAGCTATTCTATTCATTGATAAACAGTGAAGTTCTGGCATACATTCTTGTTGCTTCATTTTCATCACACACCTTAATGTAAGTGAAAATACAAATCAGTATTCATGTCTAAAGTACATTCACTATCAATTTTTGCAGGCATGGTTTGGCTGTAGATAAATAAGTCTGCCAAAAACTGGTGAAAGCCTTCTTCAAGAATCAATGGACAATTTGGAATGTATGATAGACAGTACTGAACATTTTATTATATTTATAAATTGAGTGCTATACAGACTTTATATTAGTAAAATTAATAAAATTGGTAGTGAGCTTATGTACATACATGTTGTTGTTTTGCAAAGCCTGGAGGACTGAGTCTATAAATCAGAAAATTGTCCTCAAATGTATGTATTTCAACAGTTAAACATTGAATACATAAATACCTGTTATAACTTTTGATACTCGTGTTGCATGAAACCTGAGAAGTCAGGCAGAGAGGGGCTAAACACCTGGCCGTCGCTGTTGTCCTTGGCTGCCTTCTCCCTCTTTAAACCTACTTCAGTCCACTTAGCTGGGAGAAAGAAGTGTGCCTGAGAACTCTCCAGCTGCTGCTCCTGGTGGTCTCTGACCCTTGGCATTAAAAGAGGAAGGTATGAGACTCGGAGGTGATGGGCGCAAGGGGAAGGAAGTGAATAAGAATACAAACGCTGCGTTGGTGAGAGACCCTGCAGCCGGACACCCTGGGAGTAGGCAGCCGCTTTCTCTGGGGGCAAAGGATACAACATAACTGAAAATCCACTTTCGTTCATCCTTTTACTCTAACAAGATAAGTTCCCTTTGGGAATTTACAGCACCTTCCCTGATTTTTTTTTCCAAATAGTATCTTGATCTCACCCTCTTGCAGCAGTTATTGTTCTCACAAATGATAGAAGCAGCATTTCTCTCCGATTACAATTATCCCCATGTCCCTTCCCTGAAATGCAGCCCTCAGCAAAGTTTGAACTAGAAGACAAAGTCTGATTTCCTCCAGGATCTCTATTATCATAACATGGTTTCTTGACATACAGGAATGATAGGTTAAAAAAAAATCATGAAACATTGCAGAGGTAAAAAAATTGCTAAATGGTATATTAGCTTGGTAATTTGTGAAACAGAGTGCTAATTGTTCTGCAAGAAAGTAAAAATCACACAATGTCTTTGTCACAATAAAGAATCAAACACAAGAAAAGCTAAGCATTGTGGAAGCAGTCTGACAGTTCCCATCAGGGCTTCCTACAGCTGGGAAGAGCAACCGCGTCCTTGACTGTTCATGGGGCTGCCACCACGAGCAGTGAGCAGCGGCACAGAAGCTGTACCTGGGAGGAGGCAGCGTGGAGACACCAAGTGCAGCAGCCAGGAGCTGGTTTTGAACGTGGACATGTCTGCAGCAGGGATGAGTAGGTGGAAGGAATCCAGAAACACAGATTTCAAAAGAACATCTCATAACTTTTTCTGAAAACACATAATCCTCTCACTCTGGCTTTTATTTTCTCACTTTCGATGGGCAATTTTTGTAAGCTAAGTTTTATTTTCTTTTTAGCCCTACTATAACAAAAGCAACTGCAAGCACGATGATTAGTGACAAGTAACACTTAATCCCATTAGGGATAAACTAGCCAGGGGAGAAGAGTGTAGCAGACTAGAGAACTGTTTCTCTGTCTCAATGTAGCAGGTGCTGTTTCATTCCAAATAGTTGTTTTCTATAAAAATACAGGGTCAGTGTTGCCAAACCTCTCCCCATCTGACAGATAAATGAATTTTACTAAAAATATCTGAATTTTAAGTGTTGAGAATTGCCAATAATTAAAAAAAAACTTGGTAAACCAGAAACATGCAGGTTAAATAAAACCTACATGAAGGTCAATTTTGAGACATAAAATTGTAACTACTACTTGAAGCCTATAAGGCAACTAAAAGGACAAGAAGTTTTTTTAATCTTGTTTTATGTTGTCTCACTACAAAAACCAAACACAAATTAGTTCTAAGTACATGCAGTGTTATGATTTAAGGATGTTCAAAAGGGTTGGAGAGCTCTTCACTAACCTGGAATCACCCTTCCCCTTTTCAAGCCAGGTGATGGCTGTGGTTTTGTATTGTTGCAAATTGTCTGAGGGCCTGATGATTACAGCTCAAATCAGGCATAAGTAGTGACTTAATTACTTGATAATGCATGATTTAGTTGGACATTTTCATGGAGTTTCTGCACTCTGTTGACATTTTAAGTACAAAGTTGATGATTGATTTATTCACACACCAGATAAAAGCACATATACTCAACAGGCGAAACCAAAGAGTTATGTACATTCATCGTGTGGCATTTCAAGCAGCCAGTCTATATAAGGGGTTTTTATTAAAAAATGACTTTTATTGTGATGGCCTAAAGCAAAAATCTTTCTTATACCCTTGATCATTAGCATATAAGAAATGTTCCCATTATTTTATGTACTTATTTGTAACAGATTGCTTAAAAAATGTAAATTTGTTTTATACTTGAATGAAGTAAACTTTTGAATGTAGTACAAACAAATCATTCATTAATAAGTTGATAAGTACCTAATGATTATAAACTTTTAATAACTATACTACCAACAATAGCAGCACTTCCAGATAAACTTGCAAGCCACTTCTCAAAAGCAACACATTGCCACTTTCATACTTTTTAATAAGTTTTTTTGTAATGTTCTCATTCAATGAGAAGAAGCAAAAATTGCAGAACCATGTTCCCTGAGACTGTGAGGGAAAGCATTATTCAAAACTTAATGGCAAATATATACTTACATGTCACCAGCCACTCCATCTCCAGGCTAACGCTATAAATTTTTGACTCACTTCCAGTGAAATATTTATGACAGTTTCCCCCTGAGAAATAATTGCAATTTCTATAATGCTTGCAATAGGAAAATGTTCTAAGATCTGGGAAATGCGTGTCTCTTTATGGTTCAGCAGAAGTTCAGAATCAGGGCTTCAGTAAACAAGCAGGTTTGGTCACGCCAGTCTTATATCCTGCATAGTGGTCAGCTGCACAACTTAAAGATTCATAAACCTCCTTCTTGGTGAGAGAGTTTTTCTGCTGACCTTATGCTTCTTGTGGTTTCTGAGATCTAACCACTATACCTGAACTGGATCAAGATCAGCATAAACGCTGGAAAGCTGTGCCAGGCTGCTTTTGAGGCATGTGTTCATGACATTGACTAAACAGAGATTACAAAATGTTGCCGGCATAATGTTTATTGTATTTCTTGAACTGAGTGTTTACTTTCCTCGGGTTATAATAATGTATGTGTTACTAAAACCGTCAACAGGGAAAGGCTGGTAAAATTTAACAAAAAGCTAGGAGAGTAGTTGGCTAATCTAGAGTTAAGAACTAAGATATTTTCCCCCAAATGGAAATGTTCTCTGGAAATTTTTAAATAACTGAGGCTGACCAGGGCTCCCTTGCCATCACATAAACTTAAAAATAAAAGCTAAGTGAATCAGAGGACTTTGGGGTACTTTATGTTATCAGATTATAAATTCATTTGATTTTGTTTTCACTGAAGTGACCAGTGGTTACGCACAATCTACTTAAATCAAGTGTCAATTTAAACTGTGCCAATGTATCACTAAAATGAATCAACTCAAAGAGGAAAGTAAAATCAGGCAGATTGGGCTCACGCACACACCTCTGGCTGACTGATAGGACTGTTCCCTTTTCGACCTTCCATTGAGTGCCTTACAGGCACCGCCTCAGCAGCAACTCCATAAAACCCCAAGATTCATTCCCAGCGAAAAGTGAGTGTTCGGCATGAGAAGACATGACTTTTTCCACTATGACTGCCCAGAGATTAAACGCACCACTGAGAGCATTTCATTCAGTTTCTCCATTTCTGCACTGAGGAGAAATACATCCTTACCACCGACTCCCGCCCGCATACTAAGCAGGGAGCTTGGCCAGCCCAAAGCAGCATTCAGAAACAGACCAAGACAGGTTCAGGGGAGCTCCAAATCCTGATAACGAAGCCCTTTCCCATGTTGCCCTCAGGAGGACTAGTGACTTTAGAGCCATATCATAGTCGGGCCAGAATTTCTCAAGGGGATTCAAGGCCTAAAATCTTTCTCAACCCTGATAAACCCAGTGCTTCAAGTCAGTGGTTTAATGATTGCTCTCTTAAAAAAGTTTTTAATTGATTGGAGAGAGACAAGAAGGAGGGCAAGGAAGGAGGGAGGAAGAGAACGAGAGAGATTTGTTGTTACACTTGCTTATGCATCCATTGGTTGCTTCTTCTATGTGCCCTGACTTGAGATCAAACCCACAATCTCGGCCTATCAGGGCGACACTCTAACCTACAGAGCTACTAGAGCAGGGTGTTACTGACTGCTTTAGAAAACCTACTAAACTATCTGAATCCATAACACCAAAGTCTGTCGATGACATTCCATATGACTGTTTTCAGATGGAGTCTTCCACCCACCCATCCACGAGTCTGTGACACAAGGAATGACTGACTGTTGGGGAGATTCTCCTGTTTGCTACAGGGCTGAGAGAAAGCATTTGTAGACTGGGTCCTTGGAGTGCTCTGGAAGTCAGGCACAGTATGTAGTTAACACACACCATGCTGATTTTTATTCCAGAGTTGCAAATGTTACTCAAAGATGAAAGTCTGCTCTTCCGAATTACCTTACAGCATTTCAAATACACATTTTCCACGGATTCTGACACCTGGCTGGGGTCACATCCAGAAACATGCATTTGTTTAAAGCAAAACAGATATAGAAATGCAGTTAGAGTTGAGTACCACTTGGAAGTAGATTCTGTTTATTAGTAATGGACATTGCCGAGGTCCATTCTGTAATTAAATTTCTCTTTAATCTAAGGGAAAAATGCAATTAATTGTTTTTTCTGGTCAATCTTTTTTTGGGATATCAAGATGTATAAGCAGAGATTCTCAGTAGCAAATACGATCTTCTGTCAGGGTTTAAATCCAGACTTTATTTTTCTCTGAATACTTGCCTTTGATAAATGAGCAGCAAAAGCAGTAGACTATTCCATTACTGAAATGAATAAGCAGGCTGAATGAAAAGCATCCCTGGCCAAGCCATTAATACTGTAAACACAAATTCCCTGTGCACTGCAAAGCACGCGCCTCCTTCAATCACAACATCCTGTGTGGGCTTCATATGTATGGGTGACTGTTTGATTAAGAGAGTTCATCATTGGTGTCAGAATAAAGGTGATCTCCTAGACCAGCGATTTTCAACCGGGTGTGCCACAGCACATTGCTGGGCTGCAAGAATTTTTTGAAACAAACTAAGGGAAATAAGCCAGTCAGAGAAAGACAAGTACCACATGATTTCACTCATATGTGGAATCTAATTAACAAAATGAAATAACAAGCAAAAAGAGAGACAGACTCATAAAGAGCAGGCTGAGAGTGTCAAGAGTGGGGCTGCATGGAGGTGGGATGGAGAGAGTGAGCAAAAAAGAAAAAAATCTTGGACTGAACACAACAGTGTGGTCATTGCCAGGGGCCCATGGTGGGGGAGGGGGGGATAAATGATGAGGGACAGAGACCTGTCCTGGGTTGTTGAACACACAATCCACTGTACAGAAAATGTGTGGTAGAGTTGTGTGCCTGACACCTGTATAATTTTGTTAACTAGTGTCATCCAATAATTTTAATAAAAGGAAAAAAATATGAAATACGTAACTGTTTAGTCAGGGGTGCTGACCTCTTTTCCCTAAGACTGTCAAAATTTTAAAAAATGACAACGGCCGATACAACAATAGCTGTCTGGTGTGATTGAATCAAAATTATACCTATTTTTGTCAGATAGACATTGACAAAAAATATATATTTTTTGATGTGCCGCAGCATTTTAGTGATTAGTTTACATGCCCTGAGATGAAAACGGTTGCAAATCTGTCCTAGACGGATCAGCCGGTCTTAACAAGAGCACTGCCGCCACCTTGTGTCCAAAGTCTGCAACATACTCTCCACATTTGGAGAAAAGCAGTTCTTCTCCAACAGACCTAATTAAGTTTTATTTTCCATGGCCAAGGTTAATTCAGGGCTGCTTGCAAGTAACAGGAAACAGTAACATTTCTGGACACAACTGCACAAACTTTTCCACTATGACTCATTCAGAAACCAAATTGGTTTCTAATAAATTAAATCATTACTATTACTGTCATGACTCACTTGTGTGAGTGATCCACCACCATCTGATTAGATTTGGTTCTATAAGGTGAGTTACCAGAAGGCCAAGTGTCTGCAGAGCCCCGTGGATACTGCAGGCAGTAGTACGTTATTTCCACATGAAGTTTGCAAACTGCAGAAGTTTTGCTCTGATCTAGAGAATGGTAGTGTCTGGCCAATTACACTAATATTACTGAAATTTCAAGAGTGAGGACTGAAGTGCTTTGGTGCTGAGATTTATTTTTCATAAAATACAGTTCACATAAAAATGTTCTATCTCTACCAAAATGTAGGAGACCATTCTGCGTGGCGTGGGCCCAGCCCCCAGTGGCAAACATTTACTGCAAAATAACTTCCTAAAATCCATGCTAAACCTTCCAAGGATCAGTGTAAAAGTTCAAGCACTTTTGCCCTTTTCATTTGCAAATATCCCTCTTCTGTGATGTGATTAGCAACATTGGCTCCTTTGTTGTCTGTGAAGGTAACCACTTAAAGCCGAATCTGTGCATAGGAAATGAGGACCATCACTTAATGTGCTGAGAAACCCAATAAAGGCTGGTCATGGAAAGGGCCAGAGGCTTCTGCTCCCCTTGAGAGAAAAGCAATGCTGTCCCTTTTCCTCCACCGGACTTGATAGTCTGTGTGAATGTCTCTCCCCCATCCACAATGTCACGGACCCCACAAGCCAGGCCCTGCATCACCAAATGCTTTGGGCTCACGGCCCAGTGGGCTGAGCACGCCTGACTCCCCATGTAATAATGGCAAAGACACTTAAGCTCTCACTGTGGGCTGCTCAGCTGGACAATGATAAACTTGAAGTTAATCCACAAATCTAGGAAGTGGTGAGAAATAGCTACAGCACACCACACATCTTGTATTAAAAAGAGATGTGAATATCTTGTGGGCTGAACCAATGCCAAAAATAAGAGACATGGAAAATTGTTGGGAATAGAGAGAGTTCACCAAATAATGAATTCAAGGGAAAAACATTTAAAGTGACCAGGACTTTTCCTTGACCCATACAATTGTGTTCTCCTTAGTCAGGAAAATTTTTAAAAATTATAGCTAATGACCTAGTCTCATCAAAAGAATTTGCCCAAACAATCATTATGGGCATAGTCTACATCTGACCCTTCCTCTTGCTACTGTGATTTGCAAACAAAGGAAACTAAACAATTTCATTAAACATCCATTACTATATGCCGAGGATTTTGGCATATCCCTATATCTCATTTAATAGAACGACCCTGAGAAGAAGGAGTAATCACTTCTATTTCCAAGAAAACTAACAATGGGAGAAGTTAAGTAGCTACATCACTATAGCACAGCCAAGAAATGATAGAGTCAGAATTGAAATCAATCTCTGTTCAATGCCACGACTCTCCTAAATCCCACAGTTTTTCCGATAGCCAGTTTTCTAATCCCGGTGACCTTGGGGAACACAAAAAGTATCCAAAGTCCTGGCTCCGCCTTCTCCTCCCAAACTCCATGTCTGTTTTGCACCATGAGCTTTTTAGCATTAGCTGCTAGAAAAAAATAGTATCCAGGAACTCCAAGTTAACCAATATATCTCAAGCATTAGACTCTTTCTATTGTGTGCATATTAGGAAGAACCAATACATTCCTAAATTAAATCTTAAGAAAACCTTCAAACTATTTTCATCTAATGCCAGGATTTTACCAACAGCCTCCTAACTCACATATATAAGATATTCAGCCCAATCAGTTCTGTGCGAGACTAAGTTTTCTGAAACACTTATTCCATCTATCACTTAAATATTCCAAGGCCTTCAGCATTGTCCTGTGGTTTAGAATAAAACCTGTATAACCAGGCATTTGAGGTCATCCCCAGGCTGCCTTACACCCAGCAGGCAGCTACTCCTACTCTCCGTTTTATGAATCTTCCTCTCTAATCAGTCTCTTTTTACAACTCATCAAAACGTGATCTTGCTTACTATTCTCTAGTCCTTTGCTTAAGAAATTCCTCAGGTACAGGATACTCTTCCTCACCTCGTATCTGTATTCGGATGCTCCCTGTAGTATCTCAGCCCTACTTCCCCCTTTTCTGAAAGCTTTATCATCATGTTGGCTCTTGATAGTCACCTTGCTTATATGCTAACATCTTACAGTTCTTACTCTCTTTTTACCCATTTGTAGAGTATATTTGATGGGCACACTGGTTTGACCCTATTATATACTACAGGTTCCTTTGGGGCAAAAGTCTCATTGCATTCAATAAAGCATCCTATTTATTAAGCATCTATTCAGAGCTAGGCACTGTTTATGCGACCTCATGTTTCAACATAAAATGTGTTACTAAATAGAAAGCCGAATGAAGGTGATCGGAAAGTATTTGTAAGAAAGACAAAAATATGAAAACTAGTATTTTTAAGGGTACTACAGTAGACATTTTCATATGCTTTATCTCAGTGAAACCTAACCATAGTCCTAGAGGTAAAGTTGTTTCCTAACTTTTATCAACAAAGGCACCAATACATAATACTGTAAACAATTTAGAAAAAATCATGCAATTAATATGTGCTGGACCCCTGACTGGTGTGGCTCAGTTGGTTGGGCATTGTCCCACAAAGCAAAAGGTCACCAGTTCGGTTCCCAGTCAGGGCATGTACCTGAGTTGTGGGTTTGGTCCCTGGTCTGGGCACATACAAGAGGCAACTGGTGATTGTTTCCCTCTCACATCAGTGTTTCTCTCCCCCTCCTTCTCCCTCCATTGCCCTCTCTCTATAATAAGTAAATAAATAAAAACATACTTAATATGTGTTGGAGTTTGAATCAAATCCGTAAGATTTTTGTTTCAAAATCTATCATTTTTTTCCTTTTATGTGATAAAGTTTCCTTGTCTTAGAAGTAAAACCCTGTGACATTGTCCCATGTCTGAAAAGGCCAGACCAAATTAAATTAATTAGTAAGAGTTACTATGAATATCTCTTGTTGAGGGAGCCTCGGATCCTCCAAAGTAAGGCAGGAGAGTGAGAATATAGGTAAATTCCTTGGCAAGTGGAATGGGGAAACTGAGGCAAGTGACGGATTCACACTGGTCCCACCCAGCACCCCACTCCCCTGCTTTCTTCTCCCTTGCATGACCATTTTCTTAAGCATTAAGCCCTCGGGATGATGGCATTCTGATCAGCATCAAATAATCTTAGGAAGAGAGCCTTAGGTTTGTTGGCCACAAATACAGAATTTGGGTCAAATCAAATATAACATTGAGGCCTTGGTTGTGTCTCAGCATCAGGCCCAGAAAAGCAGCAAAGCCAGGCAAAGAAATAGCAGGCTGATATGAGGACCAGCTGCAATGAATAATGACCCTCTACTCCAGTGCTGACCAATGAGTGGAGACCATGACCCTGAAAGGGCACACATGGCAAGCTGTGAATATTCTATTGAGATCCTCCCGAGAGCTCCCCTAAAATTCCTGCCTTTAGAAAAAAGATAAAAATCCTTAAGTCGAGGAACCCAGTGCGCACTCTCGTGCTCACTCTCACTCACACCTGCACCTCCTCACTTCTTTCCTTACACATGTATCCTTTGCCTTTTTCCTCCTAAGCTCCAAGGGACCCATTTTAACCTCTGTAACTTGTTTCCTGACCCAGCTGGTTCACTTCTTCTGCCTCGTGACTTTCTTTCTAAGAAGGCTAAATGAACTTCCTGTGCTAGAGTCCTTGGCTCTGAACTCTTTCTTGGCTCTGAATTCTTTCATAGCTAAACTCAAGAACCAAAATCTAACACCACCATCAACATCAGGAATATTGACTTTTAAAGAGAATTTCTCTCTTTACTACTGAAGTGGACCCTAAATTATAAACAAGAGGTTAGCACTTAATTTTAATACAGTAGTTTGAATATAAGTACTTTAAGTACCTATATTCTTTATATAAGGCTATATTAATTGAATAGCCATTTTTGTGGATTGAATGTATTTACACCATACTTTTTACCCATTGGACTATTTCCTCCCAATAGATATATCTCCAATGGAAGGTTAGATTAACTTCTAATTACTTTAGCTAAGGCTCTAAAATGGGGTAAATACACAGGGCAGGGATGCTTACCCCACAGCATAATGTTGCTTCCTTTCAGCCCAGAGTCCTTAATAGGGTGTCACCAACATGAGAGGTTTCTTTTTCTCTTGCTTGGCTCTGTGTGTGTTCTGTGTATGCACCTTAGCTCTCTGGCTGCTCACTGGGCTCACCCAGCAGGGGGCATTAGCAAGGATCAGAAAGCAAAAGAAAAACAATTCAGAGTGGGATCCTCAGCACTTCACGACTCCCCCCGCCCCCACCCCAATGCACATACCTGCGCTCACTCTCTGCCCACCTGCAGTTTGGCAGCGGCTGTGGCTCCTGCAAGGTGATCCTGCTTCCATGGCCCTGAGCCCTCTCTCCTTGTCCCAGGCCCTGAGTCTGGAGTTTGAGTGACTTGTGCACTTTTCAAAGCCTACTCACATCTCTGAAATAGACTTTCTTCAATAAACCTTCTGAGCAACCCATTTGTTTTTTGCCAGGCTCCTGACTGGTAAGCTAATTAGAGCAACATAAAAAATAGCTATTATTACTTCACTTTGGCTCTTCCTATGACTTCAAATATATACCCAGAATCTGAAAGACAGCCTTGTATAACTCATGTCTTTAGAGACCAAATTTATTGCCTATCCCCACAGGCTAATTCCTTTGCCAGGACTCAAAATTCTCTTTGGGTCACTATTTTAGTCTCTAATAAAAAAAAATAACCTATTCATTTTTATCTGTAAATAAAAACCAAAACAATTTTCAGTCTTGGAATCAGAGAGACACGCGCCTAACTCAGTCATCAGAGATAGTTCTTGTACTTCTACTTCCTAAGAAAGAGACTGAAATAGCCCAAACTACACAGGTAAAAAATACAGTGTAAATACTAAATTGAAACTAAAGAAGTAGCAATTGTTATGCATTGCCTTTTAAATTTCTACATTAAATTCCTTTGTAAGCTATACATATTTGCAAATGTCACAATCAATGAGTCCCTAAGGACCAAGTATTTTTCCTTCTCCGGTTTTGTCCCTTTTTGGCCCTCTGTCTTCGTGAGTCCTTGGAACTGGTTCAGACACAGCTTCTGTGAACAGGACCCATTGGTTGCAGGTCAGTCAGTGTGCTCCTCTGGGCTGGGCAGGTCGGGGAAGCGAAGGAGTTGAGAAAGGATGTGGTTGAGCATGGGGGGCTCTTTACTGATAACAAGGACAATAGCTAGGACTCTGCTAAATAGCAATGATTATGTAAACACTAAATATTTTCCATTTTTTTCAAGACACTTTACAGTTTTAAAGTTTTCATTTATTTGAATAGATAATTGGTTTATTGGAGTCAAAATCTGAAAGGTTGCATACTAGATTACATTTTAATTGTTTTTTTTTCCAAGACAAGTACTTATTCTAGGGAAATCAAAGTCATTTAATCATCACAATGATATGAGATATTGTTATTCATCCTGGTTGGGAACTGCCATGCCTGGTTTCAGAAGCTATAACCCCCCCTCCCATGGCTAAGGCTGCATAAGCAACCTTCAGACCATAAGTCGCTAAGGAGACAAAGCTTATCTCCCTGGCAGAAGTACCACTTTTGCTCCTTTTACTTCATCCATAATGGGCCCCCAATGCTTGATCTGTTAGCCGATGACGGGTAAGATTCCCCAAGGGGGGAACAGCTTAAGACAGGCATGATCACAGGGAGGCCCCAGGGAAGGACTTGGGGGGCTACAGCGAACGGGGGTGATGGACCCTGGCCCCTCAGCTTTGACATAGCCCGAGTCCTCATTCTGTCTACAAGAAGTCTCCTAATCTCTTGGCTGCCTTGCTTCCCCTGCCTGACTTAAATCTGAAACAATGACAGAGGGTGGTGCAGCCCTGGGCTGGAAAGGGCAGGTTCCCTGGGTGATCAGGCCTCAGAAAGAATATATAAAATCCCGTGAAACCAGCTTTGCTAAGAATGCTCACAATTAAATGATCAGGGTCTGAGCAGGAAATGAGTTTGTTTCCCAAAGTTTTGTAGCCCTTTAGCTAACAGACCTAAACTCAGAATAGGCCCTCATAGTTTTTTGTATGCTATTTATTATTTGATCCTTACTGCCTATCAATGATAAATGAACTTTGCCTGTATTCCTCGCAAATTGAAACCCAATAAAAGCCTGTCTGGACAAGGGTCAAGGCTCTCTCCCCTTGAGAGAGTGGCTGTGCCCTCCCCTTTCCTCCACAGGACTCAGTAGTCCGTGTGAATTTGTTTCATATCTCATCCATAACGCTGTGGACACTGTGGGCAGGTATCCACGTCTCACACTTGCAGATGATGTAATACAGGCAGGAAGAGGATGAAGGACTCTGCAGGGTCCCGCAGCAGGCAGTGTCAACACTGAGCCTTGAACCAGGCAGCCTGGGGTCCGGTGCAGAAACCAGTCCCGGAACCACGCTGCCGATCCTCATACCCTAATGCGCCACTTCTCCCTTGTCTGCTCACTCGGCTCAGCACAACAGGAAGTAACAATAAATAAATACAGTTTTCCACAATACTATTTAAATGTGAAAGAAAATGAAGTGTATCTCTGAAAAGGAAAGTCATTTCAGAAATGTCGGGCTCCTTCTCAGGGTTGCATAAGAGCTCCTGACAACTGGTTGCTGAAAGCCCGGCTCACCGACCGAGGGGATAAAAAAAGGCCTCCAACCTCTCCTGGGCCGCTCATGCTTGGGACCATCACGGAGGCCGAAGAATACACGTACCCCAGTGTCTCGCAGCCACAATCCTTTCTCCAGTTTCTAGCAATGGCCCTTGTATACTAATTATAGTTCCTTCCTACTCATTTGTCTAATACTTGTCGTAATATGTCTGCAAGTCAATTGCAACATTTGTAAACGTTTGTTAATTTACCAAGCTTTTTACTGTAAAGCGTAAAAGATAATCTGTATCAAGTGCTTAACCCAACGTTTACTTTGGTTTCCATTTTATTTACACTGTACTCTTTATCCGTGTGGGTTTGACTGTTTTCTCTCTGGGAGAGGAGACACTTTCCTACTTTAGGGGCCTTGGTGGAGCCTCAGGATAACTGAGCAGCACCCAGGGTCTAGGTCAGAGGTGCCCAAACCCGGCTAATCATCCAAACCACATGGTCACATTTCCACAATACGAGCTCTCAGGTTCTACCCTGGAGTTTCTGATTCCAGCTTTAACAAGGCTGCAAAATCTCTCTCCCCAGATGATTGTAAGTTTGCTGGTGCAAAGATTTCAACAGTGTGAATATGAGAGCTGTGAACCCCCAGTTGGCTGGCTAGGAAAATATCTGTTTTTATAACAATTTTCACAGATCAGATGACTGAAAGGACAAGACCACAGAGTACACTTAACACTTTTCTAAAGCTTTTAATAGAGGATACTGTGCAGGAGGAGCAAGAGAGCAGAGGCAATTATTGGGGCTCTCGGATGCTCTCCGGCACACCCTGCTGAAGTCTTTTTCACTGGAGAGCAGGCCATTGTTATAGAGAACAAATGGGGGATATTTCAAAACAGTTACTTTCTACTCCCACTGACAAACACAAAGGTGATTTGTCGGCCTACTTACCATGAGAAGTTGGTGGGGCTCCTGGGTGGAAAGCCCCCAGATGTGCAAATGTGCAGGGCTTCTCCCAAAGCTGCGGCTCACACAGGTTTTCACTTCTTGAGCCAGTCCCCACTCATCCTCCAGCAGTTCATCAAAATCACCAGGTAAGCGGTCCTACCAGTGTCTAGCTTCCTGGATTCTGCTCCAGGTTGGTCGTTTCTCTGTATTCATCTGTCTCTACATTTCAAGTGCCGGTGTGCCTTGTGGTTCAGTCCTCTTAACAGGTTCAGGGAAAGCTGTTGATTTTCAGTGGATTCAGCTTTTTTCTGGTTGTAAGGACAGGGATAATGACTTCCAAGTTCTTTACATGTCCATATTGAAACCTGAATTCCAAGGATGTTTTGGTTAACAAAAAAAGTTTAAACTGCAATAAAACAAATCATATAGTCTTAGAGGTAGAGATTCAGGCAGCACCCCGGACAAAAAACGAAGACTGAGCAACCTGAAACGGCAACCTGAACAACTTGCAAAAGGAACAAAGAAAGGCAGGGTTCATGAAGGCAAAACCGCAAGAAGCTGTTCTCTGGGAGGTTCTGCACGTAAATGAAGGATTTGGCTGGGTCAGCTGGGAATGGTTAGGCCCATTATGTAAATGAAGGACGCAGTTTGTCAGTATGGATTGGTGCCTTTCAAGGTGAGAATGTAGGCGGTCTGGTCATCATGATGGGAAATTCAGGTTCATAGAGCAGGGGGCACCCCCCAAAACTGAAATTATCTTCTGGAGGGGAGCCTCTTGTAGGACAGGCTTGCCCTGCTAGGTGGGTGTTCTAGGAACCCATCTGTATCAGTGCACCAGCTGGTGGGGTTGTGAGGCTGCATTCAGCTTCAGTGAGCCTGTTTTGAAGACTTTCAACGTGTGTGCCCATTTCATGATGGGGGATTCATGAGTACACCTGCCCACACTACACTGAGTGTTCAGCAGTTTTGGACCCAAAATGGCACGACTCCCGTGCCCATTGTCCCTACTCACCCTATTTCACCAAAGTGACTGTTACTTATTTTCCAGATTAAAAAAAGATCCTCAAAGGGCAACATTTTGCCAGTGTGGAAGAAATGAAAAAAAAAAAAAAAAACGGCAGAAATACTAAAAGGTATTAAAATGGACAAGTTCAAAAACTGAGCGGTGGAAAACACATCTTGATCAGTGTACTGCATCAAATGGAGAGTACTTTGAAGGTGACTGAAATTTAAACAAGTAAAAAGGAATATACAATTTTTTATAAACAAATCCCTTTTGTCCTGGGTCCCACCTCATATGTCCATGCAGCCATCATTGATCCAAGACGTTGGCTGTTCATCCTGGAGCGGAATTTAGCAGCAGGAGAGCAACTGTGCCATGTTTCCGAGAACTGAGCTGTGAGACCCACTCGGGCGCCCCTTGCTAAAGGCCCCCTGAGACCTTTTACACTGACTCCCTTGGCAATGTTCATGCCATTTTACTGTGTTTCATTATCACTTTATAAACTGGGTCTATTTTGGAGTATATGTAAGATAACGGCCCACGTTACCCCACGAATGACCTACGACTCATTTCTCATTGCAGAAATGCATAGAACCCAATTTACTGTGTTTCTGTCTCCGCAAAAGGTTTATTAAAAAATCAATAGCATTGTAAGCTTATATGGATATAGTTTCTTAACGTAAAAAGTAAACTAATAATAAAGCTTATGGTAGAATATTTTTGTAACAGTAAAAATTTTATTTGAGAAGCACACACTGCTAAATTTAATATTCATGTTCTGTCATTTTCCAGAAAACAAAACAAACTGAAACACCACAAAAAGAGTGTCTCCAGTGCGAGTAATTCTCATCCCCTCTCATTTTCTTTACAGGAACCTCCTAATGCACAGCAGTGCTCATCGTAAAGAATAAAGAATGGTTCGGAGCAAAAAAAAATGTTTATGGCTTAGTTATCATCAAGTACTAACATAAAGTCCTAAAACCTTTTACCTCTTACCACTTCCTCAAGTATTCAGCTATTTACAAAGAATGCAAATTAGGCTGGTATTTTCATAAACTTTTCTATTCCTTAAGTTTAAGCCACCTAAGCAAATTTGAACGTAAGATAAGCACTAGAAAGTATGTTATCTGACTTTTGCTACTAATGTATACTGGTTAGTCCAGTCAGTTCATCAACATCACCTGAACTAATGGCATGAAGCTGTAGTTATGGAAATCTGAAAACTGCATCTGATATGTGTTCTTTAGAAGTTTTTAAAATTATGTTATGAATTATGAAGATTCTTTTATATTTTCCTTTGAACAAGGGTGGTGATACATTCTCTACCCTGCTTCTAATATTTGAAACTAAGTTACTATAGTGCATTTGGGAATACATATGCATACACAGACACAGGCAAATAAAATTTAGAGTCACAAAAGATTTTATATTGCTATTTTTTTCATTTGCCTCACAACAAAAATATTATTTCTATGCTTTCTGGCATCATGATATGCCAAACAAGGAATGATTTAATCAGGTATTCATTCTTCAGCTTTATGTATGTGCATTCAGGGAATACAGATTAATTAAAAAGAAAATGCATTGTCAGTAAAAAAAAATATTGATTTTATCATATGGATGGGAGTAGACTCCTGTAGTTATCTATTGAGAATAGCATCTTTGACCCCTTAGGATTTATTTTGTGCTATAATTTCAAGTATTTGAAAGTCATATCCTGTCTGCAAGTTACAGAATTATTGTTTTCTCTCATCAAAAATTGACTTTTTGTATGAGTTTCCCACTTCAGCACAAATTATTTACTGCTAGATGGCTTCATGTAGACTGCAGGAAATATGTTTATTTCCTTAACATCCTTTTAATCAAAAGCATAGGGGAATCCACAGGGGATGTTTAGTTACATCAGAAAGGTGGAAATCTTGACTTGATGTTTTCTTATGAAAGTATGTTTTCTTAGAAAATCCTCTTGACAGAAAGAGTTTCTATATTAGTTTTCATTTGACCTAAGTCGGATTTTCTAGAAGAAAGCCAGTGAACCCCTGACAGGAGGTGACAAGGCAAATGTGTGTACTGCCTATACTCTCCCTGGACAAAGAAACCAAGTAAAAAGATTGTTTTTTTTTCTCTTAGGGGATGACTTTGTGATTCCCCCATTAGTGCTGTATTGTGTGCTCAGGTATCTCTTTAGAAACATAGTTTTATTGAAATAAGGAATCATCCTTGTCTCTGACTAGATGATGTTTCACTGTGATTTTGATAAGGTCTCTTTCAAAATAATGCAAAAAGAACTGTGAAGTGTTGGAGGCTACAGATAAATAATATGTTTCCTCCCACTTTCTAAGTTCTTCTAGCTGCACTAATAGTAAAATTAACAGAGACAGACGAACAGGGGAAAATATACAGAGCTTATCATGGATGTATGAGTCCATGTTGGGGTGTCATACACAGTGAACCCCAGACCACACTGGGCAGTGAGGTTTATATGCCATAATGGACAAAGGAGGGGGGAAGGGGTCTGATATTTTGAAGAAAACAGACGATCTAGCTGAGGAAGAGCAGAACGTATGTACCAGAGCAATTCTTGCAAGGCAACCCAGATACCATGCGACCCAGCCGGTGGGGATCCAGCTACCAGGCCCCTTGCCTGGAGCTGTCCTGTCTAATGCTAAGGTGAATATGCTAAGATTTCCTTCCTGGAGTAGTAGGCCTTTTCATTTGCCTCTCTTAGGCAGGAACAGGGGAGGGTCAAAGGTTCTTTCAGTGTCTCTTTTTTCTGAACAGCCAGCTTGAAATCAATATCCCAAAAGGGACACTTTGGGGATGGCAAAACTTTGGTCCCCATCAGAAGCATGTGCTATCTTAAATTGCCAAGTATGTTAATATTTGTTAGAAGTCTAAAGTGGGCCTTGAAAATTATCTTTCTAAATTGCCTCCAGTGTCACAGGTCTGGAAACTACGTCTTTGGAAGGATCATAGAAATGATAAAGTGATAACTGCAAGTCTCTTTTCCTGGCTTTCAACCCTAATGCTCTCTCCAAGCTAAATATCTATTAGCTCATTCAGCTAGCCTGGAACATGGGATGTTAATTGAGTGCTTGATGCCCACAAGAAAGAGAAGAACCCTGTCACAAGGAGGGAAACACTACTAGATTCTACCTACTAGATTCATATGAGAACAAGTGAAGAACTGTAGGTAAAACACTTATACTGAGTCTAGAACAGAGCAGTTGTTCAATAATTACTAGAGGTATGTATGCATAATGTATATCAGGATGCAGCACATAGTAGGTACTTTGTGAAGTTAATCCTGTCCAATGCTTTCCCCCCAACTCAGCCTACCAGCCTTTTACCTTCATTACTATATCTAGTAGCACAGGACAGAAAATGATTCTCATACTTTAAACCATTAGATTCTTATAGTTTAGGCAGATCTTCTTGGATAACTTATTGTATTGTAAGGAACTAAGAACATAAAAAGAATTACTGAGTTTTGCTGACTGTTAGTCTTTTAGGTTTTTGTTGTTGTTGTTTATTTTGTATTTGCTACTGTCTCAGGAGAGAATACAAAATTCTCTTTTATAACAGTAGTAGATCCTACTTCCAGATAAGTTTTAGACTTCCCTTAAGAGGCTATTACTCTATAAGAATATAGAAAGAGAGAATTTCTGGAAGCAGAAAGATGATTTAATTTTCATTTAGGTATCTTGTATGTCTAGACAAATCTCTCATTAAAGTTATCATAGTTTTTAAATCTGTATTCAGAGACATTTTGTTATTTAGGTCCTAGGCAGATTATGAACTTTCATTTTTTAGTGGGGATGTTAAAAATAGCAAAATCACAACTTCAACCAGAGAGATTTATCTGTTCTTAGTCCATAATCATAAGCTGTTCGATTTTGTCAAATGCATTTTTTTAATGTGGTTTTGTCCTTCATTGCAGCAATCCTTTTCATTGTACTGATCAATTTTTACACATTGAATCAGCCTTGTATTCCTAAGATAAATCACAGTTCACCAAGGTATAGAATCCTTTATATATATTTCTAAATTTGCATTTATTGAGATTTTTGTGTCCATAGTAACAAGAAATATTGGTCTGAACTTCTCCTGTGACACTTTTGTCTGGTTTCAGTACCAGGGTGACACTGGCCTCACGGATTCCATTGGCAAGGATCCTTCCTCCCATTTGGGAGATTTGGGAGGACTCCGGGGAGAATTGATAAAAATTGCTTTTTAAGTGTTTGGTAAAATTCGCAACTGAAAACTTCAGGGCCTTGACTTTGTGGAGATTTTTTTATTTCTAAATCAACTGCTTTATATGTTATAGGTTAATTCAGGTTTTCTGTCTCTTTTTGAGTCAGTTTTAACACTGGATGTCTTTCTAGATTTTTTTCTATTTAAGCCAAATTTCCCAATTTTTTAACACATACTATCATTTAATTCTTTTTTTTATTTCAGCGACTTCATTTTTAATTTCTTCTCTTTTATTCCTGACTTTGGTAATTTCAGTCTTCTTTGTTTTTTTCTTCTTTTTTTTTTCAGTCCAGGTTTGTTGATTTTGTTCACGAATATTGGTTTTGATGATTTTCTCTATTTTTTAATTCTTTATTTCATTTACTTTATTCTTTATTCTTTATTATGTATTACTAGTCTGTATTTTTATCATTTACTGAATTCTGCTTATTTTTTTCCTTTTTTCTCTTGTTTCTTAAGTTGAATGGTTAGGATAATTTTGAGATCTTTCTACTTTAAAAAATAGCCATTTAAACTATAAACATCCCTTTAAGCATTTCTCCAGCTGCAACCAATAAGGTTTGATATGTTGCATTTTCATCATTTTCATTCATATTAAAGTATTAAAACACTTTCCGAGATGCCACTTCACACCCATTAGGATGGCTACTTATTAAAAACAAAAGGTACATATGAACAACTCCACATCCTGACGATAAGGAGAACCTGGAACCCTCATGCACTGTTTGTAGGGATGCAAAATGGTGTAGTCACCTTGGAAAACAGTCTGGCAGTCCCTTCAAAAGTTAAACACAGAATCCACTCCTAGGTATATAATCTACAGTACTGGAAAGATAAGTTCAGTAAGTTCACACAAGTTCTTGTACATAAATGTTCATAGCAGTACTAATCACTGTAGCCCAGGAGTGGAAATAACCTCAAAATGTGGAAAAATAAACCGTGGTATATCTCTATAGTGAAGTATTATTCAGCCATTAGAAGAAATATGGTATTGATTGAGTTTACAACATGGATGGATGTGAAAAACATGCCAGCCATCAAAGGCCGTATATTCTATCATTCCATTCATATGAACTATCAAGAATAATTAAATCCATGGGGAGAGAAAATACATCAGTGATTTTTCAGAGGTTGACTAGAAGAAAGAATGGGAGTGACTGCTAATGTGTAGAGGACTTTTCATTTAATTTTAAACAAATGTATTGCCTTTTTCTATTACTATTTATCACCCCATATCTTTTTCCACATCCACCCACCCCTCCCCACCACAATCCCCACACTGTTGTCTGTGTCCATGAGTTTTTTTATCTCCCTCTCTCTTTTTGAAGTAATAAAAGTATTTAGAAATTAGTGATAATTATTTCGCAATTTTATCAATGTACTAAAATAACTGAATTATAAAATACAAACAAAGTTTTGTATTGTGAGCTTATCTTCATTTTGACTGTGCAGGAAAAAGAACATGGAAAGGCAGATGCAGGTGTTTCAGTGGGTCAAGCCTGAGTGGTGCACGACTTCAGCTCACGTTCCATTGGCTAGAAGAATGTCACATGACCACCTCACATGAAAGAGTGCTAGATAATGTCTGTCGCTGGGTACACTGACAAAGAAAGGAAACAGGTTTGGAAAATGTCTAGTCCGTTTCTGTCATAAGAATCATACTGATTAAAATATATTGTGAATTTTCTCAAATTATTATACATTAAGAGTAATCATTGAATGGATATAGATAGTGTCTATTTTCTGATTTCATGGACTATACATAAAAGAGATTTTTTCCACCATTGTAATCCAAGCAGATAATAGTAGAAATATCTGAGTCCTTATTCCAGTTCTTTGAATACATAGTTAAGGCACTAGGTAATTTCTTGAGTATTTTGGTCAGTAATAAAAAGGAGAGTTTGTTTACAAATTATTGAGTGTGAAGCCTAAAGTTTGAGATCTTGTATTGCCTTGGTATTTCAGACATTAGCTTGTGAACTCAAATAGATCTGTGCTTTAAGAGATCTAACCTTGTGTTTGCATACCATTGCAATAGAAACTGAAATAATAACTATTATTTTAAAATTAAACAACTTACATTTTTAATTCCATTTAGCTTTAAAAATGCTTTCACACATTCATTCCTTTTATGTCTTAATGACTCTGTTACTGTATTTCCTTTATAATTTCTAATATTTTAGATACATTATGAAATTTTCAATTAATCCTCACATTAAAAAAATTTAAGTCTGAAGTGGTATGAATTTCCCTTCATGAAAAACTTTGGCTCTGTCTTCAGATTGTTACAGTTAGTGTTTTCATTATTTGTATTTTTTAAATTTTGTGCAGTATTGTTTTCAGTGGCTCTTTGGACCCACAGATCATGCAGGAGAGCTCTGAACTTTCCAAACAGCTGTTATTTTTACTTTAAATTTTGTTACTTAGTTCTAGTTTTCCTGACATAATATTATGGAGAGTAATCTCAATTTGAAAGTATTTTATTTTTCAAAAGTATTAAAAAATGTCTTTGTAGAACAAACTGGTGACTTATGATAGATGTGCCATGGATGCCTGATGTTAAACGTTTATTTACTCTTTCCAACTAAATCGCTCTACACGCACAGAATTTAAATACCACCCTAATGCACCCTCTGCTGGGCCAGCAGAGCATTATGTGCCACTCTTTAGCAAATGCTTTGTCCTTCCTTCGTTCAGATGCTCTTTGATTGAGTCCTTCCACAAACAAGCATGGGGCGCTGAGCACCTGATCTGAGCCAGATCTCGCCTTGCAGTGAGTCCCCCTCTTTAACACAGAGTTGCAAGTGGCGAGCCAATCATGACCTCCCAACAGGACAGGAATTTCTTCCATGTAGTTGCTATTCAGATTCTCACCTTGCAGATGAGGAAAATGGGGCTTAGACGAGTGGGGTCACTTCGGAGAGTCATCCCTCTGAGGAAAGAGCAAAGCTGTGCTGGGGCAGGTAAGGTCACTTCTGGAGGTCGGCCAGCCCAGGAGAGAGCACAGCTTGACCTTCAAATGCCAAAAACATTACCACATCTGGCATTCACTTCCTTGCACTTCTATACTTAAAGACTCTTTTTCTTTTCCAGAGAAGGCTTCTTTGCATAAGCTTGTGATGTTCCCTCCATTATCAGTCCATCATTTGTTTTCTTCATAGCAGATATTTTAACATAGTGTATGTCAGCTTTCCACATTAGATTGTGAGCTCACAAGGGCAATTATGTTCTCCTTTATCCCCCAGGTTCTGTCCCAGAGCCAGTTACATAGATGCTTCCACGAAGTAATTTGTAAAATGAGTGAACTGGGACCAGGATGTGTGATGTCTCAGATGAACCCTTAGCTAACTGCAATTCTAAGTTTGGTCAGTAGATGGCAGAGCTGACCAGTAAATTTTTGGTGGACCTCCTGGGGCTGATCCAAAGGGCATGACTCCTTGGAAGATCTGCAGAGCAACCTGAAATGACAGGATCCCCCTCCCCACCATTCCACTTCTCCTTATACAGGGGAGTTAAACAGGTGTTTCTAGGTCAGTCAAGCCTGATTACTCTGGTCTCCTGTTTCTATATCCCCCATCTGTCACAGGAAACTCGTTTCTTAGTTCTCTTTTTCTGCCAGGAATTATTTTTCTCTTGAGCTAAAGGTTCCGTATACATACAACATTCCAGTTAGCCCTCCAACATATTTCTGGCTTTCAGGGCTTTCCTTAAGCCTATTTAACAGCTGGAGGATTGAGTTTCTTAAGGTGAGAGTCTAGGTCACAAAGCTCAGGTCTGGATGAAATGGAATCAGATGTGTGAATGTTCCCTGTCCTTACTCTTCTTCCTGCCTTGGGGAGTTGGTAGCTGGGCACTGAGGAAACATGGCAGAGGGACAGGTGACATCTAGCTCAGTCAGCTGTGGCTGGAACTAGCCTCCCCTTGCTCCTCCTGACAGACAGCACCTTCCTTAGCCCCTCCCTTTACCCCATCCAATGCCCACCCACTCTCCTCCAGGGTCCATACCTTCCTGTCCAGGACAGCCATCCCTGTATCCCCAACTCCCTAGTCCACAGGGGAGGTTTGGGATTGGTTAAGTTTCCCCTGGCCTAAATCCATGTATTAGTCAGACTGGGCTGCCTGCACAAGATACCCCATATGGGATGGTTCCAGCACCAGATATTTATTGTCTTATAGTTCTGAATGTTAGAAGTCCAAGATCAAGGTGCCAGCAGGGATAATTTCTAATGACACCTCTCTGCCTGGCTGTAGATAACCCACTGCCTTCTCACTGTGTCTCCCAAGGCCTTTCCACTGTGTGTGCAGGAAGGAAGAGGTCTCTGGTGTCTCTTTCTCTTCTTATAAGGATCCCAACTCTATCACATCGGGGCCCCATCTTTGACTTACAGTTACCTCCTTCAAAGCTCTACCACTATATACAGTCACACTGGGAGTTAAGGCTTCAACACATAAATTTGAAAGTTCCGGGGGGTGGGGGGTGCACAAAAGTCTGTCCATAATACAGTGGATGTCTTGAAGCTGGAATAAACTGGGGCGGGTTTGTTGTGCCTGGGCAGAGGGAAACCCAAAGGCAGTCTGAGAGCCCAGACCCGGCCATGCCCAGCCTCCTGCCCTTCTCTGCTCTCGGCTTCTCTCAGAGTCGTCGCTGAAGGAATCCCTGATTCTATATAAGCCCACAGAGGGCACCCTCAGAGCATTTGTGGACTTGCTGTGTACATGGACATGCTGGCACACCTACTGTGACCGTTATCACAGGACTCTTGGCTACAAATTTATTCTTCAACACAGGCCGTTAAACTGTGGAATCCCTAGAAAGCACTTCTTCTTCAGAGCGACTATTATAAGCTTTCGCAATAGAGGGCGCTAGAGGGCTTCTGCAAGAGAAAGGGGCTCCTGCAGTTTTGGGGAGGCAACTCGGTGGGTCAGCCTTCTGGGGAGGACCACACAGAGAGCTCTGCCCCAGCCCCAGCCCGAAGGCTCTGTCCCTTGGCGAGTGGGCAAGAGTGCCACCTTGGACTGGTCTGCCTACAACCTCCCTGTAGCCCTCTGGACAGGAAAGCCTAGCCCAAAGGCTTTCTGCCCTCACCTCTGCCCAGTTCCCTCTGCTGGTCTCCTCTCCCCACTGTGTCTCCTGCCATCTTCTAGAAGCAGCAGATGTTTGACAGGGACATTACACTTCAGGCGTGCCAACCCCATGCCCACTCAAAGCATGGTTTCCTCCCTGCCCCCAAAGCATGGTTGGAAGTCCTTGACGGGTAAGACCCACCAGAGGAGGGGCAAAATAGGCCAGACACAATCACTTGGGAGGACATCATGGAAGGACTCGGGGGGAGGGGCTGCCACAATGAGCAATGGACTCTCACCCCCTGGCTTTGACAAAGCCCGAGTCCCCATGTTCTCTGGGAGAAGCGCTTCCTGGCTCTGATCCCCTTAATTCTGAATACCTGATGGGGAGGGGTGCAGCTCCTTGCTTTGCTAGAGCATGTCCTGGGGAGAAATCTGGCATCACAAAGACTTCCTGATAAACCTGTGAAATCTGATCTGCTTAGAGTGCTTTCATTCATATGTTAAGACTTCGAGCAGGAAACAATAAAACTCTGTTTCTGACAGACTCTGATTCATACTAAGCCCTCAGATTTCTTTGAAATGTTATCTACTCTTTGATCCTTGCTGCCCTGTATTCCTGTGTATTACAGTCCAATACAAGCCCTTGGAGGAAGGAGCTCAAGGCCTTTTTCCCCTGAGAAACTGGCCACCTCTCCTCCCCAAGCAGATCATGTCTCAGTTATGTTTACTCTCATCTGTGGCACATGAGGGAACTTGCAAGGAAAGTTGCTCCCAGAGCATTTAAAATTTTCTTTTTCAAGGGGGTCATTCTTGTCTCCAGTAGGACCAAAGCTTGGTCATTACATGCAGTTGGTCACAAGAATCAAAGGTGAAATGATGCTGAGGACAAGAGTGCTCCCGCCCAGCTCCACACCTTTCCGAACCTCCTCTAAATCCCTTAGTTTTTAACTAGCACAGAAGGAAGGGATTTGGTGACCTACTTGGTTAGAGCTTGAACATTCACCGGGCCACCTTTGGGTAAGGCTTCAATTCAGCACCTCTGGGCGGTGTCCTCCGCATCGTCCCGGTGTTAGGCACGCTGAGCTGCCGGCTCTGTCTCTTCCACTCCTTGCTCTTCTGTAGCTGTGTGATTGAGTCAAGCTAGTTTGGGGCATACAAAGCAGGAACACGATCTATGCAACTCAGTTCTGCGTGTCAGAAAGCCTGCCGTTTTGTTGACAATATTCTAAACTTCCCTCTTCTCATTTCTTTTTTTTTCACTCTCTCTTTTTTTTTTAATTTTATTTAGTTACTTTTCAAGTACATTTTTTTTTCTCTTCCCCCCCCCCCTCCCGGTCTCCCCCCTCCCTCCCATTCCCCCCCCCCAGTCCTCATCTCTGTGTCTTTCATACTTGTTCCTCAAAATCCCTCCCCCTTTTTCCCCTTAAGTTCCCTTCCCTCTCCCCTCTGGTCGCTGCCCACTTGTTCTCTATTTCAGCGTCTTTGTTTTTATTCTGTTTGCTTGTTTGTTTTATTCTTTAGCTTCCTGTCAAAGGTGAGATCATATGGTATTTGTCCTTCAATGCCTGGCCTATTTCACTCAGCATAATGCTTTCCAGTTCCATCCATGTTGTTGCAAAAGGTAGTAGCTCCTTCTTTCTCTCTGCTGCATAGAATTCCATGGTGTATATGTACCACAATTTTTGGATCCATTCATTTACTGATGGGCACCTAGGTTGCTTCCAACTCTTGGCTATTGTAAATTGTGCTGCTATGAACATTGTGGTGCATAGGTTCTTTGAAATTGATGTTTTAGGATTCTTGGGGTATAATCCTAGCAGTGGAATTGCTGGGTCAAAAGGCAGGTCAATTTTTATTTTTCTGATAAAATTCCATACTGTTTTCCATAATGGTTGTACCAGTCTACAATCCCACCAACAGTGAACTAAGGTCCCCTTTTCCCCACACCCTCTCCAACATTTGTTGTTTGTTGCTTTGTCTATTATAGCCAACCTGACTGGTGTAAAGTGGTATCTCATTGTGGTTTTAATTTGCATCTCTCTGATAGCTAACGATATTGAGCATCTCTTCATGTGTCTCTGGATATTCTGTATGTCCTCTTTAGAGAAGTGTCTGTTCAAGTCCTTTTCCCATTTTTTAATTGGGTTCGATGTCTTCCTAGAGTGGAGTCGTGTAAGTTCTTTGTATATTTTGGAGATTAAACCTTTGTCTGAGGTATCATAACAGCGCTTCGTAATCACCCTCTTCTCATTTCTCAGCTTCCATTTCTCCAGGTGCCCAGCACGGGAAGGCTAATACTTTGCCCTCCCAGCTCTCCGGTGTGTTCTGCAGCTCTGCCCACCCTGGCAGGCAAGCTTACTAGTTTGTTCATCCAATATGTGATCCTTTTCCATTCCACTGAGCAATTCTATGACCCCAGCTGGGTGTTTCCTGTCTCCATATGTCTGGAGACAGCAGCAGATCCTCGGTTAAGGTCTCTGTCCTATAAGACTGCCTGCCCCCTGTCCACTTCAGAAGCCAGTTGCAAATTCAGGACCTGCACTTCTGACTGATGAGCTATAAATTGGAGATTTCTATGTCCCCATTTTTGGATTCAATTAATTTGCTAGGACGGTTCATAAGAACTCAGAGAAACATTTACTTACGTGTACCAGTTTATTACAAAATAATGTAATTCAGGAGAGGTCACATGGAATAAACCCATTGGGCAAGGAATGTGGGAATGAGCAGGGAGCTTCTATGCCCTGCTCCAGGAGTGCCAGTCTTCCCAAATCTCCATGTGCCCATCACCCCAGCACCTCTGCGAACCTGGAACGCTGCCTTTTGCTTCTTAACGAAGACTCCATTACATAGGTATGACTGATTAAATCATTGGCCATTGGTGATTGAACACAATCACCAGCTCATCTCCCCACTCCAAGACGGGGGTGGGGGGGTGGAATGAGACCGAGAATTCCAACTCTGTAATCACAGCTGTTGCGTCCCCTGGCAGCCAGCCCGTCCTTTGGTCACCTAGGAGCTTTTCAAAAGTCACTTGATTTACATAAAATAAGGTACTTTCTATCTATCTTCATCACTTAGGAAATTCCAAGGGTTTTAGGAGCTCTGAGGCAGGAATGGGACAAAGAACGAACAATGGAATTATTATTATAAATCATGATATCACAGTTCGTTATTCAGTGATTCTGTTATGCCATTCATTTCATTATGTCTACTTCATCACTTTCATACCATTTCTTTTCTATGTTGTATGGCCAATATTTTCACTTATTTCCTTATACATATTGATTATACTTATTTTTATATTTATTTTAGAGAAGGGGAAGAGAGGGAGAAAAAGAGGCAGAGAAGAAACATTGATGTAAGAGAGGAACATCGATCTGTTGCCTCTTGTACATACCCTGACTGGGGAATTAACCCACAACCAAGGCATGTGCCCTGACTTGGAATGGAGCTGGTGACCCTTTGATTTTTGAGATGATACCCAACCCACTGAGCCACACCAGCCAGGGCTGATTATGCTTATTTAGGTTACTGCTCAGTCCCTTCTAGTCATTCTGCAGTGGTGGATATTTATTTCTGTCCCGGTGGCTCTGCAGTGATGGAAGTGCTCAGTCAGCCCTCCCCTCATCTCATTTGTGAGCTCCCCCTCCCTGGGGGTGCTGGGCTGTAACTGGCTGCCTCAGCCTGGCCCTGCTCTGTGTCCCTCCCAGTGAGACAAAATAGGGGCAAAAAGATGAATCCTTACGAGAAGCATCCTGAGACCCAGAGACCGAGGGATAAGGACGATTGGCACCATGAGCTGCCACCCATCAGGAAACTGGTTGTTGGGGAAAGGCAGCCCCTGAAGGAGGCACACTGTTGGTGGACATACAACCCTGGGCATGGGGGTGGGGGGAGAAGTTCTCGGAGGGAACGTCTGAGAAGGCTCTGCGTGGACTTGTGTTCCAATTGCCGTGGCTCGGCAGCAGGCGCTCGCTATGCAACATAAACAAGGTCATTCTGTTGTGAGATGCAAATACCACTCCAAAATCTTATCTGGACTCAGGCAAATATGTCACTCTGAGAACCGCAGAAATGAAAACGTGCCCCCCTCCTGGCTGACAGGAGCATCTGTTGCTCCTTTACAACAGTCAGCTTTGCCTCGTTCCATTTCTCTCTCCTCTTTGAGTAACTGTATTCAGACAACTCAGTTACAGAATTCTCTCAGCTTCTGAACAGGATCCTATGCAGCACAGATGTCTGTTTCTTAAAACTCCCTCCCAAATCACCTAACACATGGCCAAGTCTCATACAAATCCTCCTGACCAACTGCTCCTGGGAGGTCATAGGGTTTGCCATCGTGTGCAATGTCCCTGCGTATAAGTGTGACATTTAAATAAACTAAAAGGAAGCAAATGAACTTTGACAATAGGCACATTTGTGGTGGCTTTTGCCTGGTGGACCTGGGCATTTCCCATTTACAATCATTGTCTCACTCATAGTTTCTCTATGGAAAAGAGAAGGGGGTTCAAAATCTCATTTGATAGGTGTAAAAACTGAGGCCCAGTCAAAATATGTGGTTTGTCTAAACTCACAGTTATGAGGCCAAACCAAGCCTTGTGATTCTAAATCTGCCTCCCAAAAGGACCACCCAGAAGCCCTGCTTCTCAAGAAGTCATCTTGGGGGCAGCGCAGTCACCTTGGGGGCAGCGCAGGACCTGGCAGGGTGGCAGGGTGGGCTGCATGCCACACACTCTGAGTGTGGGCCAGGAAGGGCAGACCACAGCACGACCGAGGCAGTGGAACCCTGCTGCACAGATGAGCTAATCGAACTGAAGGAGATGGGACTTGGCCAAGGCCGCAGAGCTGGGAAGTGGCAGAGGTGGGACTCCAACCCCAGAAAGAGGAAAGGGGGCACAGAGGGGCAGCCAGTTTTTCCTCAGGACAGATAGTAGGTGGAGTGGATGCTGGAGTGGAGGAGATTCTGGGAAGGATGGGAGGGGCCTTATAAGTTCCAGAACAAATGTACGTAGTGGCCTGATCTCTGAGGTAGAGGGCAGAGTGGGTGGGTAACCAGGAGCTGATGCAAGTGGAGAGTGGTATCTTGTGATGGGAAAGGCCTGCAGGAGACTCTGGAGAGCAGAAGGGGCTTGGAGCTGGGGAGCACCCAGAGCACTGGCTTTCCCCTTCCCAGCCTAGTTCCAGGAAATGTCAGGTCTGCAGGGCAGCTTCCTGACCTCTGGACTCAGTATTCAATAGAAACAAACACTGCCATCAAAGCCAGGCCTGGCAATGTGACCTGCATCCAGCGACCTTATTTCATCTCCTGCCACTTTGGAATAACAGCCATGGGAAGGTTAGGCTGCTAAAGGGTAGGGAAGAGAGATGAACACGTTGTCCATAGATGTTCTAGGTCCTGGATCCCCTGGTCTCTGTCATTGGCTTCAGGAATGTGGTTCTACCCTCCTGGACATTTTTCAGATACAGGGGATGGGTCAGCAGGAAGTAAGGAGACCTGGCCCTCCACAGCCAAGGACAGTTAATTGAAAGGAAGCTAGAAGGGACTCTCATCCATCGACATTCCTTCTATTGTCTGGGGGGCTCTATGCCTTGCCCACCATGTGGCTCTGTGACTTCTGTAAGACACTTCCATGATGGGCTCCCTCACCAGCTCAGGCTGACACGACATTTTATGACAGCTCTACTAGAAATGTTATTTAGAATTCACTTCACTGTGCTTCACAAAGTTATTGTTCCATTCCATCTAGATTGTGTCTCTTGACTACCATCACCTGGTTCAAGCCCTTCACCCACAAGACACTTGTTATCCCTGCCACAGTTGGTGTTTGGCCTTCATTTCCTATCCTGGCTAAATGGTACCTAAATATTCAAGTCAGAAACTTGTGAGTGCACAAAAACCTCTTCTTTTGTTTACCATTTTATACCCAACCAGTTCCCAAGTTCCCTCAAATGGACCTTGTACATGTTCTCCAATGTATCCACCTTCTTGACCTCTACCATCATCCTAATTCTGGCCACCATCACCTGCTGCTTAAGTGATAGTAAGTACCTCTCTGCAGGTCTGATTTTTTTCATACCTGTTCCCCTCCAATTCTTCTCCACACTGTGGTCAGAACAATCTGTGAAAATTGAAATCTGACCATCTCTCTTCTGTTGAAATTCCTCCAGTGATCCTTTAGAAGAGACCCAAAGTATAAAAGTTATAATCCTGTTGTCAATCTGCTCATGCCTCATGTCTCTCCACCTGGATCTCACACTGTACACCCAGTCGGGCCGGATAGTATTATCACTGGGCCCTGGCCTTCTCTGTCTCCCATTTAAGCCAGTGCAAGGACTATTCACAGCGTGAGATTTGAACAAAGCTCTTAAGGAAGAAAGAATAGTGTTTGGAACCTCTGCAACCTCAAGAGTCCTTTTGGAAAAAATTTTTAAAAATGCATTTCACACATAAGTGGAAAAAATAGTAAAGAAAGTTCTCATGTATCCTTCACCCATTATCCACCAATAATAAAATCAAAGATACCACAGAATAAGTATCAAAACCAGGAAATTGACCCTGGAACAATACAACAATAAGATACAGATCTTATTTGGACTTAACCATTATTAACCTGCATTCCTTTTTTTTCTTGGTGTGTAGTTCTATGAAATTTGTTTCACAATTGTGGATTTGTGTAATGACCACAATTAAGATACAGAACTATTCCACACCCCAGTGAAGCTTGCCCAAGCTATACATTTAGGGTTACATCATCCCCATAGCTCCGACTCCCACCATCTACCTGTTCTCTATTGTATTTTGCCAGTTCAAGAATACTATATAAAAAACATACTATTTGTACATTTTTAGGTTATATTTATTTTATTCAACCTAATGCCTTTGAGAGTTATTCAAGCTATTTTATAAATCAATAGTCTGGGTTTTTTTTTTCTGTGAGTTTTCTACAAATTATATATCCATTCACTTGTTGAAAGACAATTGGGTTATTATTGGCTCTTAAAAATAAAGCTTCCATAATGTGTTATTTAAATATAATGGAATATTATTTAGTCTTAAAAAGGAAGAAAATTCTTATATATGCTGCAGCATAGATGAACTCTAAAGACATTATACGAAGAGAAACAAGCAAGGCACAAAAAGACAAATATGAGATTCCACTACCATAAGGTACCCAAAGTAGTCAACGTCATAGATACAGAAGTTGAACAGTAGTAATTAGGGACTGATGGGTGAGGGTAGAGATTGGAAATCAGTGTTCAACGAGCACAGAGTTTCAGCTAGGGATGCTGAAAATTCTGGAGATGATGGGTAGTAATGGCTGCACAACAATGTAAATGTACTTAATGCTGCTGAATTGTACACCTAATGCTGGTCAAAATGGTAAATATTATATATATTTTGCCGCAATAAAAAATGGACAGCAATTTGAATGATGATTTGTGCTGTATTAAAAGTACATGGCTACTGAGCACTGTGCCAACAAGAGTTGTTTATTAATCTGAGGTTGAAGGCCAGGCCGGTGTATTTAAGTTCAAGGGTGGATTGGACCCTGAAGTTTTGGAGTCCAGCCTCCTTCCCCATCCTGACAGGCACATGCTAGAGCCTCTGGCTGGAGGACCAGCTTCACTATCTTCATATCCCTGTAAGTTCTTGCTGGTGAATGCTTCTAGGGTCCTGATTTTGTCTAGGAACTTGACTTGCCCTTGGAGGCCTAGAGGAGGCTTTCTGAAAGGTGGCAGTGGGGAGACAGCTGACAGGAGCTCTGCAGGGGTGTCTCTTGCTCTGCTCATGCTGGGGCACCTGTGACTTTCCTGGGTTTACCTGACCATTTGCAAAGGAGACCACTTCCATTTTCAAAGACAGCCACAAAGAATTAGAAAGATAGCCACAGAACTGGTCTACTGAGATTTCTTGAGAAATGAGAGTTTGAAAAAGAACATTGAAGGACACATGAAATGCTAAGATTGAGAAGTGGGAAGGGAAGTTAAGAAAGTTGGTAATCACCAGTATTTTTCTTTCCTATAAAGTATTTTTATTGATTATGCTATTACAGCTTTCTTAATTGTCTCCCCTTTATCTCCCTTCTGCCCTGCACCTCCAACCCTCCAGCATTCACCCTCCCCCTTAGTTCATGTTCATGGGTTGTACATATAAGTTCTTTGAACTCTCTGTTTCCTACATCATTTTTACCTTTCCCCATCTATTGTATGCCTACTAATAATGTTTCTTCCTGTACCTTTTCCCTCCTATTCCTCCCCCCCCCACTGAAATCCCTCCATGTGATGTCCATTTCCCTGATTCTGTTCCTGTTCTAGTTGTTTGCTTACTTTTTATTTTTATTGTTTGTCTTTTCTTTTAGATTCATTTGTTGAAAGTTGTGAGTTTGTTGTCATTTTATTGTTAACATTTTTTATCTTCTTTTTCTTAGATAAGTTCCTTTAACAGGTCATATAATAAGGACTTGGTGATGATGAACTCCTTCAACTTGACCTTATCTGGGAAGCACTTTATCTGCTCTTCCATTCTAAATGAAAGCTTTGCTGGGTAGAGCAATCTTGGATGTAGGTCCTTGCCTTTCATGACTTGGGATACTTCTTTCTAGCCCCTTCTTGCCTGCAAGGTTTCTTTTGAGAAATAAACTGATAACCCTATAGGAACTCCTTTGTAGGTAACTGTCTCCTTTTCTCTTGCTGCTTTTAAGATTATTTCCTTATCCTTAATCTTGGGTAACTTAATAATGATGTGCTTTGGTGTGTTCCTCTCTGGGTCCAACTTCTTTGGGACTCTCTGAGCTTTCTCAACTTTTTGAAAGTCTACTTCCTTCACCAGATTGGGGAAGTTTTTCTTCGTTATTTGTTCAAATAAGTTTTCAGTTTTTTGCTGTTGTTGTTCTCCTTCTAGCACTCCTATAATTCAGATATTGGAACATTTCAGATTGTCCCAGAGTTTGTAAGCCTCTCTTCACTTTTTTGAATTCTTGTTTCTTCATTCTGTTCCAGTTGAATGTTTATTTTCCTTTTTTGTTCCAAATCATTGCTTTGAGTTCTGGTTTCCTTCTTGTCACTGTTGGTTCCCTGAATATTTTGCTTTATTTTATTTTGGGTATTTTTCATTTGTTTTTTTGTTTTTCAACCAAGCTCAATCAGTTCTGTGAGCATTTTGATTACTAGGGATCTAAATTCTCCATCAGATAGGTTGGCTATCTCCTTGTTGCTTAGCTCTCTCTCTGAAGTTTTGTTCTGTTCTTTCATTTGGGCCATATTTCTTTGTCTTGGCACACCAGTCTAGTTGTTCTGGTTGATTTTTTCTTTAATAGCTTGGTTGTTGGAGTTTCATGCAGTTTGATTCTGGCACTTCTGATTGTTTATTGATTTTAGATTGATTGCTATCTTCCTTTTGGTTGTATGAGGAAGTGAAGTGTTTCTACCTATGCCTCCATCTTGGCTGGAATTCCACTCTAATCACCAGTATTTTTGACTCACAGAACACAGGAAATTTCTGCCAGGAACTGGAGAGGGAACTGGCACCCTTCCAGGGACAAGTTAGTAAAAACTTCCTAGAGAAAGCACGACCCTTGGTAAGTCTCTCTTGCAGTGGTAGATAAAACTTCCAGAGGAAGCAAACCCAAGTTGATTCTGGGCTGGGTTAGTGACTAGTTATGACTCTTCCTCTTTTGGATTCCCCAGCATGCAGCTTAGTGCCTGCCATTGAGTCAATGCTGGTTAACTGGCCCTGAAGGACAATCTTCTACCCAGATGTGAGGATGGGATGCAGGTGGCAGATGGGCCCAAAGGGGAGAGGTGGGGGATGAGGGAGCTCCTACAAATTCCTGGGTCTCCATTTACTTCCACTCCCTAAGCCAACAGGCATGAGTGTGCTGGCAGTGTAGGCCCATTTTCTTTCATAAATGACACGGTAAGCATTCTTACAGCCTTCTAGTGGTAATGACAGAAGTCTGAGGCACTTGTGACACCCTCCCTAGAGACCCCACTGCACATTGTGCCTACCTGCGTTAAAGTACTAACCGCACTATATCAAAAGGAAGATATAGTTTCTGAAAGCCCCAGCCTGGAGGCAAGAATGGGGGGGGGGGTCATCCATCTCTGCATCATCTCTGCACAGTCCGGGTTAGAGGACAGGAAATGTTTTGTAAACACATGTTGATTAACTGAGCAAAATGAGATCATCTTCCTTGACTTTCCACACACCAAGGTGAGGACGATGTCTCTGTTTCCATCGCTCTCTCTTCTTCTCCTGAGTGTGGTGACAGCATCTTGCTCAGAAACAGAACCCTTGGAGAGCCCCCAGAAGACCTGCCTTGTGAATACCTGTGGTTGTCCAGGCATGAACGGCTTCCCAGGCAAAGATGGGCGTGACGGCGCTAAGGGAGAAAAGGGAGAACCAGGTACAGCTGGGGCTGTTTTACCTCTGTGACTTGACCTTCCAGACAAAGTGCCTGGGGATGAAAGAGCACTGTTCTATTTATACAAGTTGCATTTCTCTCAACTACACATTATAATTCCAAACAGATACACCTCTGACTCTCTGGCACCCCAGTCTTCCACACAGGAGTAGGCAACAGGTGGTTGTCCCAGCTGCTCAGGGAGTTGGTCTCGTGACAGGCCATCCTGAGGGATGTCGGAGGATTTTCTTCTCTGGGTCAGTGGAAGTAGTGATTCAGGAAGTTGGTCCTGGATTAATGTCTCTTTTCTCCTGGGAAGGGATTGAACATCAAACTCTTGGAGAAATAAAGCAAAAACACGTATACTAATGGACAGTTCTTTCATCTTCCAATAGGCCAAGGGCTCAGAGGTGTGCAGGGTCCTCCTGGAAAGTTGGGGCCTCCAGGAAACCCAGGGCCCCCTGGGTTACCAGGAAGAGTGGGCCAAAAAGGAGACCCTGGGAAATGTCCAGGTAAGAAGCTAACCTCAACTACTGCGTTGAGGGCATCCAGTGTCCTGTGACTTTTAGTTCCAGGTGGGAGATGCCCTTAATCCCACTGCTTCACAGAAAGATACCCAACTCTGCTTCCTGACCCAGCACTCTCAGCTCTGTCTAGGGAATTCCTACCAGTTCCTGAGTACAGACTTGCAGATCCTCCGGGCCCACTTCCTCACCAGGCACCCTCTGAAAGAGCTGGGCCCTCGCTTTCCTTTAGTTGACACAATGCAAGGATGTGGTCCAAAAGGGAAAAAATAGACCACCTATGTGCTGAGTTTATTATGTCTGTTTTCACAACAGCAGTCTATGCATAGTGTGTCAGTTATCCTTCACTTCATGAAGAAAAAAAAAGCCATTTATTTAAAGCACAATTCTGTGAATCTGCCAAGTGAATTCTCAGCTGGACCCACTCTTGTGTCTGTGGTCAGCTGATGACCAATGGTCCCACTTACATTTGGCTTTTGTTTACTTGTTGGCTGGAGTGATGAGGGTAACTGACCCACAGGTCTCTCATCCTCCAACAGGCCAACCCAGCTTGTTTGCATAGAATTCACTGCAAGATTCCCAATGTACACTATTGCTTCTGTCGCATTCTATTGGTAAAACAAGTCACAAGGCCAGCCCAGATACGGGGTGTGGGGAAATAGACTCCCTTTCTTAATTAGAGAAGCTGCCCCATGTTGAGGCCATGTTTGCCATCTATTACACATGGCCTGCCTCACACCCTCCCCCTTGAAAAATGTGCAGCTCACAAATATCTTAGATTACTGATTAATAGGACAAACTGGAAAAAATAAACAAACAACAACAACAAAAATGAAATCTCCTTAAAGACAAAACCTAGCAATCTTTTTAGTCAAGACTCACCAGCACGTAATAATTCCCCAAGAAATTTTTTTTTATTCATGATAGAGCTGTTGACTTGAAAAACAATTAATGAGTACCTGGGGTATGGGGTACCCCTAGCCTGTCATGGCTAGGTCATTGGGGAGCACACGTGTGTTTGTGTGTGTGTGTGTGTGTGTGTGTGTGCGCGAAGGGCCTTTAAGTACTTTCAACAGATGTGGAGTGATGTTTTGGGCTAGGTAGAAATAGCAGTACTTTTCCTTCTTTTCTTCTTAATGCTTTTTATTTCCCTCCAAAGAACAAATATCCATGTATAAGAATATTTTCTTAATTTTGAAAAAAGCATCCTACCCATTTATAGTTGTGAAATCCCTCCCCAGTGTTCTTTCACTGCTTTAATCTTCCAGTTTGTGATAACCACATGGCTGCTGCAGAAAGAGAAGCTCTGCGGTCGGAAATGAACCAGCTCAAAAAGAGTAAGCCCCCTCTCTTGCGTTTCAGGCAGCTTGCCGTTTAGGAAGGCAGAAGGGAAATATTTATTAAAAACATATAATTTTTTCATACCCGAATAGGTGTTTCTCATACCCTGGTCTCATACATTTGTTCCAACCTTTCAGTGAAAATGGAAGTTGAGCGGAATCAAATAACTTGCTGAAATGCATAGAGCTAGCAAGTGGCAGAGGTAGTTGATACGCCAAAGTCAGTCTGACTCCAGCGCCCGAGATCCTGTACTGCTGACGCTCAGTGTGTGCACGTGTCCCTGTAAACAGGGCCCGGGCCTCTTCCCCTTTGTTACTCCAGTGGTGAGACCGGACAGTGGGGCCTCCCTGTTCCTTCTGTGCCCTCTTGGCCTCAGGAAAATATCCTTTGATATTTTTCTTTATTCTCAAGTTAATATTGGGGTAAAATTCAGAATTACCAATTACATATGTTCTAGAACTCTTATCCAAAAAAACAAAGGCCTTTGTTCCAGTCTGTCCTCAGGTTAGGTTTGCCAGACTTCACATATAAAAGAACAGGACACCTCGTTAAATTTGAATTTCAGGTAAAGAACAACTCATTTTTCTTTTTTTTAAGTACAAGTATGTCCCCCCAATTGCCTGGGAGGTACTCATCATAAAAAATTTCAGTGTTTATCTGAAATTCAAGTTTAACTGGACATGCTATATTTCATGTGGCAATTCTCCTCTAGAAGCCTGTAGTTAGAAAAATGCCTTGGGCTGGGCTTCCAGACAAGCCTGCATCACCCACATTTCCCCCCTTTAGTCCTGGCCTTCCTTCTGGGGAAACAAGTCGGAAGGAAGTTCTTCTTCACCAATGGTGCAAAGATGACCTTTGAAGAAGTGAAGGCTCTGTGCACCCAGTTCCAGGGCTCGGTGGCCACCCCCAGGAATGATGAAGAGAACAAGGCCATCCTGGACATCGCCAAAGGAGAGGCCTTCCTGGGCATCACAGATGTAGAGACTGAAGGTCGTTTTGTGGATCTGACAGGACAGAGCATTACCTACCAAAACTGGAATGATGGTGAGCCCAACAACGCTGCCTCTGGGGAACACTGTGTGATGAATCTGATGAAAAACAGCAAGTGGAACGACATCACCTGCTCAGCCTCCCTTTTGGCAGTTTGTGAGGTCTCTTTCTAAGGAAGTATGTCCCTCAGGCCCTCCTGGCCTCAACCTCAACTCAGGCCCACCTTTGCTTTAAAAATAAATCTATGCCAACCTTGCCATTCCCAGACTTGATTTGCCCCTTTGTGGGGAATCAGAGAAAATGAGAAGAATGGGCTGAAGGGCAGGATGTGCAGGTGAGAGGTGAGAAGAAAGTGGCAGGGGTGCAGTGGGAGTTTCTTATTCAGACCCAGTTGCTAATAATAATCACTAACAACAACAACAACAAAATCATAACAGTGGTGGTAAGTAGTAGCAGCCATACAAGTGCTGATAACCTATTTTTAATGTTTCTTAGGACTCAGACCCTATATTATGCATTATATACTTATAATCTATATTCTTCATACAATCTATGTAATATTAGTATAATTTATGTAATGTGATTTTTAATTAGGCTATGCACTTTTGTCCAGTGGTGTTAGCTTGCTAAGGTATTGTATGAAAATAAAGTGGATTTATTTTTTCACTTACCATAAACCCCAGTGTCCTACTGAGCCCTCCTTTCTCTCTGGGTAGAGAGCTCCACCAATGACAGCCCAGCCTAATTCCATGGCTTTGCGCTGGTCTCAGGTACGAAGAGGATCTATCCTGTTGCTTTCTTTCTGAAATATATCTTATTTTCTTTTAAATGAGCTACTAATCTATGTAAAGAATGTAAATATCAAGTGAACTAATAAATCAATTCTTCTAAGTACCTTCTGGGTCCAGATGGACCTTCTGGGTACATTTCTAGCATCCTAGAAGCCCCTTCATAACTCTCCTGGTTGATATTCACAAGGGAAAATCTACTCTGACCTCTGTTACCAAATATTAATTTTGTTGACTTACAAACTTTGCATAGATGGAATCATACATACATACTGTATTAGGTTCTGTTTTTTTATTCAAAATTAAGTCTGTGAAGTTCATTCATGTTGTTACATTGTAGTGACAGGCTTTTCATTTTCATTGCCAGGTAGGGTTCCACTATATGAATATACCTCAGTTCTATTTTTAATGAACTCTTGGTCTGCTTCCCAATTTGACCATTAAGAAAAAGCTGGTGAAAATGTCTGCACGCGTCTTCTGGTGGACACAAGCACTAATTTCTCCTGGTTACCCACCCAGGAGTAGAACTGGTGGGTCATGGGGTAAGCATGTGTTCAGCTTCAGTAGAAGCTGCCAGAGTTCCAAAGCGACCAGAAGGGTTTACACTGCCACCAGTCATGTGTGTCAGCTGTAGCTGCTCTGACTACTTGTGAGGAGTTGGTATTTTCAGTTCTTTTAATGTTGGCCATCCCTGTAGGTATCAAGTGATATTTCACAGTGGCTCTACCCTCTGTCTCCATGGCATGTAGTATGTTGAAGACGTTTTGATCAGCTTTTGGCTACTTGGATATCTTCCTTTGTCAAGTCTTTTTGTAATTTAATTAAAATAAGTAGTCAGTATCTTTCTATTTTTAATAGATTTTTTAAAAGATTTTATTTACTTTTAATGAGGGGAAGGGAGGAAGAGAGAGGGAAACATCACTGTGTGGTTGCCTTTTGAGCACTCCTTACTGGAGACCTGACCTACAACACAGGCATGTACCCTGACTGAGAATCGAACTGGCGACCCTTTGATTCAGAGGCTGGTGCTCCATCCACTGAGCCACACTAGCCAGGGCAACCATTATTTTTCTTATTGATTTGTAAAAGTTATTTTTATAGTTTGAATATAAGTCCTTTTTGCTTATATGTTTCACAAATAGTTTTCAAGTTTATGACTTGCTCCCAGTATTGAGTTTTGATGAACAGAGTTCTTAATTTTATCAAACTCCAAAGTATCAATATATTCCTTCAAATTTAGGACTTTTCTATATTCTGTTTATAAAATCTTTGCCTAGTACAAAATCATAAATATAATCTTACATTTTAATAGCTTATTGCTAAACCTTCTATTTATCCCTTTTATAAATCTACATGATACAGTAATACTATTGTTGGAAAGACAATTCTTATTCCACACCCATTGAATTAGATAGTACCTTTTTATAAATTGTGTATGTGTGCATCTATTTCTGGGCTTTTTATACTATTCTACCTGTTTAGTTGTTGATGTGTGTGCCAAATACTACATTATCTCAGTTACTATGCTATTAAAATACGAACTTATATGTGTTAGTGTATGTCTTCCAGCTTTGTTCTTCTTCAAGATTGCTTTGGCTTTCTTTAATTATTTGCATTCCCATATAAATTTTAGAACAAACTTTTCAATTCCCACAAAAGCCTGATCAGTTTCTATTGGGACTGCACTGATTCTTTTCATCAACTTATGCAGCAAAATTGATAACTAACTTGAGTCTCCAGTCAATGATCACAATATAATTCTTCTTTTAACTAGGATTTCTTTAATTTCTTTTGTGGTTGAAGTTTTTAATTTGGAGGTCTTACATATCTTGTTTTGGTGGTTTTAAAAATAAGATGATTTTAATAATTTTTGTTTTCTACTGTTCATAATTATTTCTACAGAAGTACAATTAATTTTTGTATATGATACTATTATCAGTAACTTCAATACATTCATTTCTTAATTCTAAAAATTTATAAATTCTCCCAGATGTTCTATATACACAGTAATGTAACCTGAAATTGTGGAGCTACTTTTTCCTTTCAAATTGTTTTTTTTTTCTTATTTTATTACACTAGTTATCAACCTTAATGCAGTATTGAACAGAACTAGTAAGCATCTTTACCTGGTTCATTAAGATGACTTCATTTTATTTAATTTATTAAGACAATCTTTACCTTATTAAAAGTTTCAAATTCTTATTTAACTCAACTCACTTCTCTTCCTACCTACCCCTTTGTGAGGTAGGTGAGCTTTTACGTGAGTGTAGAGTCTTCCTCTCTCTCACCCCATGCATGCTTTCTTGAATAGAGTTTATAGGTGTTGGGCTGAAAAGAGGGATGATGATTGTTAAAATAAATAGGTGTGCTGGCTCCCTGTTCTTTCTTTGTTCTTACCACTGCTGACTTTGCTCCTTGTCAGTGGATCCCCTATGGATGGATGGAGTCTCGAAGTAACTTGCTGAAGATGAGATCAATCCCAATTCCCCTTCGCATAGCTGTCCCCTCTGAGAATGTCCCATACCTGAAAGCTGCTCTACGTAGTCTTCAGGGACACTTAACCATGCCCCAAAATAATCTCAACACTCAAAGGAGTAATATTTGTTGACCTTGAGAAAATCCAAATCCCCCCAAAAGTGGTTCCTAGAGATGTGCTCAGTTACTTAAGTTGTGGCAGCACAGAATCTCCTCAGTGAAAGATTTTTAAGTCAACAGAAATTACTTGGAGAAATCTGAGCTGGTGGGTTTTGTTGAAAGAGAGTCAGATGTCCTGGCTAGTGTAGCTCACTGAATTGATTGAGCACAGGCTTGAAAACCAAAAGGTTGCCAGTTCAATTCTCAGTCAGGGCACCTTCCTGGGTTGAGGGCTAGGTCCCCAGTAGGGGGCACATGAGAGGAAACCACACATTAATGTTTCTCTTCCTTTCTTTCTCCCACCCTTCCCCTCTGTCTAAAAATAAATAAATAAAATATTTTAAAAAATAGAAAATCAGATCACTTCCTAATTTAGAAGTCAAATAATTGATAGAAACAATAAACATTTTATAATTTTAGTGACTTAGTTCCCAGGTCCAGTACCAATGGGTTGCTAAGGACACTTCTGCTATTGTCCTAAACTTCCAGAGAGCACCAGAGCAGCCATGGAAAATGGAAAGACAATGAAATGAAGTGTTTCAGAATATGAGTTCTCCAGTCAGGCCTATCCAAACTGGATTCACAGTTGTATCACTTACTGGCCATGTGGCATTGAATCAGTTACTTAACGTCTCTGAGTAGAGCCATTTATTTGCAACTGGGAGAAAATAATGACCCCTATTACATAAGAACTATTGAGACAATTAAATAAATTAGTACCTTTAAAGTGTTTAGTAGAGTGCCGGATGCTACAGGTTAAGTCTTAATCTACTCAGTCATACTTCTAAGTACATTTTTAAGTGAGATTATATGGTTGGCTATATGACAAATAACATTTATTGATTTTTGAAAATGAAACCTACCTTGCTGTCATGGACTAAAGTGCACTTGGTCACATTTCGTCCTTTGTATGCACCTGCAGGAATTAATCTTCAAATAGTTGAGAAAATTTGCAGTTATGTTTATGATACATATTTATGTATCATAATACCTTGCTGTAGGTTGTGGTACCAGTGCTATGGTAGCCTCATAAAATTAGCTGGTGTTCTCAGGTTTCCTATTCTCTGAAATAACGTGTGTAAGGTTATGCCTTAATGTTAGAGAACTTCACCCGTGAAGTCATCTTGGAATGAATGGTGTTTTCTTTCTGGAAAGATTTTTAATTTCCAATTTTATTTCCTTAAGATCTAGATTTATTCATTTTTCCTGTGTATTTCATGCAGTTTTCATAAATTGTGCTTTCTCAACAAATTTATCCATTTTATTTTATTTATTAAACATAGTGGCATAAAGTTGGGATTTAATTTACTGTTATTTTTCTTTTTCAGTTTTTTTATTGATTGATTATATTTTATTGATTATGCTATTACAGTTGTTTGAATTTTTCCCCCTTTGCCCTCCTTCACCTAGCACTCTGGACTCCCTCAGGCAGTCCCCACACCATTGTTCATGTCCATGGATCATGCATATAAGTTCTTTGGCTACTCCATTTTCTATACTGTACTTTACATCCCCAGGGCTATTCTGTAACTATGTATTTGTACTTCCTAATACCCTCACCACTTCACCCATTTCCCCACACCCACCTCCAATGTGGCTAACATCAAAACGCTCTCAGTATCCACAATTCTGTCTCTGTTCTTCTAATTGCTTAGTTTCTATTTTTTAGATTCAATTGTTGACAGATATATATGTATTGCCATCTTATTATTCATAGTTTTGATCTTCTTCTTTTTCTTATATAAGTCCTTTTAACATTTCAAATAATAATGGTTTGGTGATGATGAACTCCTTTAGTTTTTTTTCTTGTCTGAGAAGCTCTTTATCTGCCCTTTGATTCTAAATGATAGCTTTGTTGGTAGAGCAATTTTGGCTGTAGGTCTCTGTTTTTCATCACTGTAAATATTTCTTTCCAGTCCCTTCCAGCCTGCAAAGTTCTTATGAGAAATCAGCTGACAGTCTTATGAGAACTCCCCTGTAGTTAAACTAACTGCTTATTTCTTGCTTCCTTTAAGATTCTCTCTTTATCTTTAACCTTTGGCATTTTAATTATGAGTTGTCTTAAAGTGGGCTCCTTTGCATCTGTCTTGTTTAGGACTCTCTGTGCTGCCTAGACTTGCACATCTATTTCCTTCACAAAATTAGGGAAGTTTTCTTTAATTATATTTTCAAATAGATTTCCAATTTCTTGCTCTTTTTCTTCTCTTTCTGTTTCCCCTAAGATGCAAATGTTTGAATACTTTAAATTATCTTGAAAGCTGCTTACACTACCCTTGTTTTATTGGATTCTTTTTTCTTCTAATTGTTCTTATTGGTCGTTTTTTGCTTTCTTATGTTCCCAATCATCTCACTGATTTTCAACTTCATCTACTCTACTGCTGTTTCCCTATAAATTATTATTTATTTCAATAAGTGTATCCTTCATGTCTGACTCAAGCTTTTTTATGCTGTTGAGGGCCTCACTAAGTTCCTTGAACATCCTCACAAGCATTGTTTTGAATTCTGCATCTGATTGATTGCTTATCTCCATTTTGTTTAGTTCTTTTCCTGGAGTTTTGATCTGTTCTTTCATTTGGGCCATGTTTCTTTGTCTCCTCATTTTGGCAGCCTCCCTGTGTTTGTTTCTATGTATTAAGTAGAGCTTCTGTGATTCCCTATCTTGGTATCACCTAATGTAATAGGTGTCCTATAGGGTCCAGTGGCACAGCCTCCCCTATCACCCAAGCTGGGTACTCAAGGCACGCCCTTCATGTGGCCTGAGTATACCCTCCTCTTGTAGTTGAGCCTTGATTGCTGCTGGCAGGTCAGTGGGAGAGAATTACCCAGGTCGGTCAGCTGCAAGGGCTGGCTGTGACCACTGACCACCAAACTTAACCTTCTGTGGAGGATCAGCTGTCTGTGCAGGTGAAGGGTGACATGGTCTGTAGCTGTCCACTAGGTTGGCAGGCTCTGAGGTGTCCCAGGTGGTACAGGGTTAGGTTAGCCCCCACCTGTGTTCTTTGTGGGGCCACCCTGACTGAGCTACAAAGTAATCTGAGATGGCTGCTACTTACATTGGGGTTGGAGATCCCCAGGTCAAGCCAAGCTATGAATCTAGGGTGGCTGCTGCTAGTTTGAGACCTGGGGCCACTTAGTAAGAGGTATGGGGGTTGAGAGTTTACCGAGGCTTGCCTTTGCTTGTTTGATAGGATTCACAAAGTTGTGAAGCATGAGCCAAGACTACCCATTCATGTAGAAAAGTAATGGTTAACAGTTAGGGTGGGCCCATAATTTGGGACGTGGTCTCAGGGGATCTCCAGGACAAGTCAAACAGTGTTAGTCAGGTTGGTGGGATCTCAGACATGGCACCTGCCTGGAGGCTCTGTGGCTCTGGTTGGACAAGGCTCAGAAAAGTGACAAAGACCCATGTCTACCTTTCTGTTTGGGAAAAAGGTAGACAGAGACCATTTCTACCCCCAGAATTTCACCTTGATGCCAGATACATCACTTTCTCCCTTTATGTGACTGGTGCCTTTCAAGCTGCTACCCTGGTGCTGGAGTTCAGAGGGAGTGAGTCTGAATAAGTTTGTGTGGGAGTTCTTTAAGAGGAATGGCTTGGGACTCTAGAAGTTTCCTCTACTAACTCAATCTCTGCTGTTTTTTGCAGCCAGAAGTATGGGGAATTATTTATCTTCCTGGCACTGGAAACCTGGGTTGGGGGGCCTGTTTTGGGGCTGCAACTCCTTGTTCCCAGGATATCCCTACTGAATTTTTCTATTTCACATATGGATGTGGGACCAGCCCATTCCACATATCTGTCCCCCCTGGCACAGATGGATGTGGTTTCTTTAATTCTATAGTTGTCGGACTTCCATTCCACTACATTTCTTTTTTTTTTAATTTAAATTATTTTATTGTTGTTCAATTACAGTTGCCCATACATCAACTAGATTTCTGATGGTTCTGAATGATGGTTGTTGTATAGTTTAGCTCTAATTTTGATGTGGTTGTGTGAGGACCCGAGCCATATTTACCTACCTATTGTTCTTTTTCTAACTCTCTTTTAACTGACATTTAGATAACTGATTTTCTGTCTTTATTCTTTTCTAATGTATTCATTAAAAGCTATAAATTTACATGTAAAAACAGTTTTGGCTGCATTCCACAGGTTTTGATAACATTTAGCTTTTGTTACCATCATTCAATTTAAAATATTTTTTAATTTTCAGTTTATTTATAGGTTTTTTTCTGAATGTGTTGTTCCCCAATATTTGATGATTTTAAAAATTACCTTCCAGCAAATAATGTACAGCTTCATTCTACTGTGGCCAAAAATATACTTTGTATAAATTCATTTGTTTGAAATATGTTAAGGCTCACTTTAAAGCCTACCTTATGATTAAGAATGGTAAGTATATTTTCTGCAAATGAAGTAATGTGTCTTCTCCACTTAATAAGGGTATCAGGTCAGGTTATTAAACTTGTCATATCCTCTATATTCTCACTAATATTTTGCCTTTTAAAATTACTGAATGATGAATATTAAAATACTCAACTATGATTATAAATTTGTCTATTTCACATTTTATTTCCGTCAATTTTTGTTTTCTATGTTGAAGCTATATTACTATGTTCCTACAAATTTAGGATTGTTATAACTTTGTTTTTAATCCTTTTTTATGATGAGATACCTTTCTTTATTTCTAGTATTGTCTTTCATTAAAGTGTCCCTTGTCAAACATTAATTCCCCAGCTTTCTTTTATTAATATATTTTATTGATCATGTTATTACAGTTGTCCCATCCCCCCCTTATTTCTCCCCATCCTGCACACCCCCTCCCACCCACATCCCCCACTCCCTTAGTTCATGTCCATGGTTTGTACATATAAGTTCTTTGGCTTCTCCATTTCCCACACTATTCTTAACCTCCCCCTGTCTATTCTGTACCTACAATTTATGCTTCTTATTCCCTGTACCTTTTGTCCCCAATTTTATTTTGTTTAGCATTTGTATGCTCTCTATTTTCCCACATTTAGATTTACCCATTTCTTTTCTTTATTCAGAGTGTTTCTTTTACTAGCATATGGTTGGCTCTTTCCGAAAATTCAGTCTGACTGTCTATACTGGTTCTATGGCTCTATCATTTAATGGTTATATGATCTTGAGCTGGACTTTTATTGAATAGTTTAGTCCATACACATTTAATTTGATTACAAATATAATTAGGCTAAAATATAACATTTTTGTTATTTTCATTAGTTCCACCTGTTCATTGTTTATTTCTTGTTTCCTGCTTTATTTTGGAGTAAGTTTTTAAAATTTCCATTTCATTTTATCTTTTTGATATTTAAACAATTTTACATTACTGTTTTAGTGGTTATTCAATAGAGTAAAATAGGCCTCTTCATCTTATTATATGTAGTGTCCCTTGGATTCATATGCAAATACCTCCCAAAAAATGCACAGATATCACTACAGTTTCACTGTGTCTACTCTCCTTCTGCTTTACGTTCTGTTGTTGTTACATATGCATAAGTTCCATAGTAAACTATTACTGTCTTTGCTGCATAAACAGTTAATGTTTCAGCTTATACACTTTCTAGAGCTCTTTATTCCTTCCTGCAGTATAGTGCTTCCACTTAGGATAATTTCTTTCAGTGTGAACAACTTGTTTTCAAATTTTCCACTTGCCAGACTTTCCCTGTGTAACTACAACAGTATTGTCATTTTCTCCCCACATCCCCCAGTATATTTCTCTGATGGACTGAGGCTAATCTCAGCTCTTGCCCGGAATGCCTCCAAAGAAAAAAATAGCCAGCAATGATCAGCTCACACTGGAAGCACTATTCATAATCTAAAATGTTTACTAGGTTTTCAGGATTTTACTGCATTCTGATATGATTAAAATATGGTTTGGGGTAATTTTTTGGCTTTTTCTAATTATTATAGTGGGAACATTGGCCTCCTGTAACCTACTCTGTTCAGTCCAGCAGCAGAAACCCCATTATCCACTTCATTCACTAATTCAATCTATTAAAAATTTTTATTGATAAATTTAGAGGACTGCTAGTGACTATCCTCTTTTTTTTGCTGCTTCTTTCCTTACTATGTTCTACTTTGACATGCAAAAAGCTTGTAAGTCTTACTTCTTTCCATACAACCATACCAAAAAAAGCCAAATAAACTGAAAATTAATGACTTTTCTTACATCCCTTAGAAAATTGAGTTCACTGGGCTATTTAAAGATGAAATCCCTGTCTCTCTGTAGTAATTAAGATTGAAGAATTTAACTTAATTCTTCCTGATGCTCTATGGTCTCCCTTTGCATTTCCTGATTCTCCTCAGGCTGAGCAAGAAGACTCTCACTGCTTCGCCCAGGCCCCTTGGTCCTTGAAGTGAAGGCAGCCCCTTTGAGCCCTTCCAAATCAGGACTTGTACATCCCCCACTTCCTGTGCTCCACCATCCATGTTTCGGAGTTTGAAATGACACATGGAAAGGTTACAGGTGACATCTACCAGTAGAAGAACATTCCATTGCAAATGGAATGCTCCTACTCCCTGTTACCTGCCAAGAACGTTGGTGGCAACATGGGAATAGCAAACGGAGGCTGACACATGGGGAGGAAACACAGGAAAGACCTCTCAAACCTGTTTCATCATGGTCACGCCCCATCAGGGCCAGTGCCTAGCCCAGACTCTGTGAATTTAAACACACTTGGGGTAAACCCCCCCACTTTGTGGTTATTTTTAGCAGAGTTCGAAAAATCATAGGGAAAAATCAGCTTCTTCGAATAACACCTCTTCTTTCACTGAGAGGCTTTTGAGATGATCTAACATTTGCAAAAAGGTAATATCTTAGCTCCTGAGACCTCAGGTTTTCTCTGTTACGCCACCTTCCCCGTATGACCCTTCACTTATATTCAAAGTCTCCTGATCTCAACTTTCTCTTTCCAGGCCAAATTATGGCAAAGGGTCTTCCCATGAGCAGTCTCTACTCCCTGTGATGGGCAGGACATCCCACAGGTAGTGTCCAGTGACCCTCCAAGTAGAGTTTATAGTCCCGCCTCAGGCACAATGTCTTGCCTTCTCTTCACTGAACTCCTCAGCCACTGCTGCTTCCTCTCCTCCCATAGTTCTCTAAGCCCACGGGGGGCCTGCACCTTGTGCCTCCCACCACACTGGCGTCTGCTGGAGAGGGTACTGGAGCCTGTGTCTCCAGGACCCCTGGGGAGGACCAGCAGGCCCTCCTTTGTGGGGGTCTTCCCCAAATCTGCTCTCTTGCAGTTTGAATTTAGAAAAGCCTCAGATAACTTATACTCTTTGTCATCAAAAACATTCTTTTTTGTCACAATGGTTTTTGTTTGCTTTTCCTCCCTTTTTGTTTTCTCAGTTGTCTCCTTTCCTTTCAAAGTTTTTATTACATTAGACCTAGAAAAAACTCTGGTTTACATTAAACTGATATTGTTTGTGACTTGGAGTTAGGCAACATTGTCTCAGATCACAGGACTCAATAGTCATTAAATAAGAAAATGATAAATTAAGTTTCATCAAAACGGAAGATTGATTTAATTTCTTAAACAATAAGAAAACATATAGATGCATCACACTCCAGAGAAAATATTTGCAAAACATACATCTGTCAAAACACACCCAGGGCACAGAAATAGCTCCCAAAACTCCATAATAAAAAGACAAAAATGGGAAGGGATGCTCAGGGACCAAAGAGTAAGGAATGAAGCCCAGGACAGGACATTCTTGTATCTTTGCTCAGAAATTCACATGCCTTGATGTAGGTCGAGTTGTCTTCCCCAAAAAGACATGTTCAAGTGTTAATCCCTGGAATCTGTGAATGAGAACTTATTTGGAAATAGGGTCTTTGCAAACTGAATAAAGTTAAGATGATGATACAGTGAATTAGGGTGGGAGCTCCCCCACTGACTGGTGTCCTTACAAGAGGAGGGAAAATTGGACAGAGAGCAAGGGAGACCCACAGAGAACATTCCATGTGACCACGGAGGCCAAGAATGAAGTGATCTGTCAACAAGCTGAAGAATGCCAAGGACCGCCAACCACCGCCAAAGCTAGGAGAGGTTGCAAAAAAGATTTGCCTACAAGCCCAAAAAGGAGGGACCGATCCTGCAGACACCTCAATTTTGAACTTCTAGCCTCCAGAACTGAGAAAAAATAAAGTTCTATTATTTTAAGCTACCTGGTTTGTGTCAATTTGTTACAGCAGCCCTAGGAAGCAAATACACTTGGCAATTGAGATACTCCGTCTAGTTCTTCTAGTGCTCACAGGACAATAGACTGACTATACTGTTACCTGGTGAATCACCTTCTGAGCTTCAAATCTTGCAGTGGGTAGAGGGAATCTTGTGGTGGGTAGAGTGGGTGGAGAAGGAAGGGAGGGGAGAGAGAAAGAAAGGGAGAGAGACAGAAAGAGAGAGAAAACTGAGAGATATTTTGTTGTCTCTTATTGTCACCCAGCAGAAAAATCTCTCAGGTACTTTCTGGGACCCCCAGAAATATTCATTCCCAGGCCAGGGATCACATTCAGCACTGGATTTGATCACAGTTAAGGATCATGCCCACTGGAATTTAAGAGAAGAAAGTAAGCTACTATGGCCTTTATGATTCAAGAGCTAGACCCTGCCAGCACCCATTAGGAGCATGGTTATTTTGACTTTACTTGCACGTGGGGATGTTTTCAGTGGACTGAAGATCAATCTGAGCAAGGAGCTGCAGGCCACCCTCAGGCAGACATTAAGCTTTTAACAAGAAGTGAAGGGGAGCTTTGCAGCCAAAGGAGGCCACGTAACCCACAGAAGAACTCAGTCATGACAACCAAAATGAGTAGTGTGGAGTCGGCTGGAAGAGGACCAGAGAGAGATGTTCATAGTGTGGGTGTCTCATAATTTAAAACTTTATAGAGGACAGAATCAAGAAGGGACAAAAAACTGAGTAATAGCCAATCACAATGAAAGTAAAAGTAATTTCTGGGAGATATCATGTGCCACATTTTGTTCTGAGAAGCTTGGCATCATAGGGCTTTGCATCATATAACTTCTTTCACAGGTGAGGAAAAGAGAATCTGAAGGTTGAGAGACTTTGCAGAGAGTACACTGTCAGTATGAGGTAGCTTTAGGAAGTTGCAAATTCAGATATTACTCCAAATTTAATGCATCAAGCATATTCTCCTTGTTCTCCCATACCCAAGTCATAAATAGGTTTAGGCAACCACTTGTTTTCCTCTCAGTTCCTGGCCTGTGCTGTGTAACCAGACCCTTCCTTTCAGAACTGTCTCTGTACAGTGTTCTCCCTTATGTTCCACTCAACTAACTCATGTCCCGTTCAAGTGCCAAAGGAGGAGCCGTAGGAGATGCTAATGAAGACAAGTGGGCACATGCACACTGAATGACAGTGTGACACACACAGAAGACAATTAGGCAGAACCCTACATACACACACACCAACATATACCCAAGAAACACTCAGACGCACAGACCCACACACATAAAACAAACACACATACAACAAATGCACATATACAAACACACACAGATTCATGAAAGTACACACAGGCTCTGATCAAAATCCAAACTTTGGCCCCTCTGTTCTCCAGCTTTAACCTCGCATGTTCAATGTCATGGTGGGAAATAGAACCTTTGCCAGCAGTTGGTTGGCAGCCCAGTGAGAATAATGCATCCATGTGGCTACCACCATTGCCACCCACATGAACTAGAGGAGATCACAGTCATCATCTGCTTCATGGAGAAGGTTAACACTCATACTTACCTGGGCCTGAGGGAGATCCCTCACCCAGGAAGTTTCTCTACATGGATGAGACCCCTGTACACTGTACCATTTGATACTCAGAGATGCCTGATGGAAAGGACAGAGAAAAGTGTGTGGAGATGAGTCACAGAAGGGCATAAACTGGGTGCAGTTCCACATCACAGTCCATGAGTTCCACATGAATCAGGAAGGTCAAGATGACAAATGCGTTTTTGAGTAGAAACTCTCTCAGGCCACCCCTGGAGGCATCAATATCTGAATAGTAATTTTCAGGTTGGGCCCACCCAGTCTGAACAATTTTATGTGACAAATACTAAAATGGGCTGATTGATGGCCCCCAAATATATGTCCACATCCTAATCCCTGGAACCTCAGAGTATTATATGTCAAAAGAGTGAATATTACCTTATATGTGATGTCATTAAGTTAAAGCTCTTGAGAGAAGAAACTTATCTTGCATTTTCCGGGTAGGCCCAGAATGTGATCACATGTCTCCTTATGAGATAGAAACAGGGAGTTTGGAGATAGACACACAGAAGAGGAGAAAGCAGTATGTTCAGGGAGGCAGAGACAGGAGTGATGCGGCCGCAAGCCGACAGATGCCTGCAGCAAGGAACAAATTCTCCCCTAGAGCCTCTGAAGAGAGGGCAGCCCTTCAACACCTTGATTTCAGAAGCAAGTCAATTTCTACTGTTTTAAATGACGGCCCCACCAAACTGATGCAGGATACATAGGGGTGTTCCTCAAGACTGAGTGATGAAACGACATGATTTTGAAGAAATGCATGAGGCCTGTCCCTGGAACAGTGTCTGCACAGTGACCACCAATAGAGCGATTTCCCTCTAAAGGCTGCCTGGGAGCTCTAAGGCCACCTATTCTCTCAGGATGTACAAGGTCACCTTGTCATGGAGAGATGGGGGAGAAAGTCTTGAGCTTGTAAGAACCAGAATGATTTCCTTTCTGGGGGCAGTGTGCCAGCTGATTGGAGGCTTTTCCATCCTTGTGTTACTCCCGTCTGCCTTAGAATATGGCCTTCTTGATAATGGTCCCTTAACTTCTATGCCTGCTCATGCCCATGCTCAATTCCAGGTCTTCAATAATAGCATCCTCACCAACTATCTTAGCATGGATGGTTTGTTTTCCCCTGGTGTTTGCAGTATTTTTATTTTGATTCCCCTTCTTTTCTGGGAGTGGCTTCTCTCCCCTTCTCTCCCCACTTTCACTAACACAGAAGCTAAGCTGGCCTGCCTCTCTCTTCTTGCCCCATTGTGTGGTCTCTATCATAGGTCTCACCTGGGAAGTAGGAGGGGGCTCCACCCACAGCCCCCCCCCCCCAGTTCCCCACAGATGAGAATAAATCTACCAAGACATGATCTGCTTGGGGAGGAAAGGAGGCCGATGTCTCAAAGGAGAAGGGCCCAGAGCTTTTCCTCAATGGGCTTTTATTAGGTTCATTTTGCATAGGAATACAGGTAAAAGCTCATTAATCATTGTTAGGCAGTAAGAATCAAATAATAGATAACATACAAAGAACTCTGAGGGCTTATTCTGAGTCAGGGTCTGTTAATTAAAGGGCTACAAAACTTTATGAAACAAATTCACTTCCTGCTCGGACCTTTATCATTTAATTGAGAGCATTCTTAGCAAAGCAGGTTTCACAGGATTTTATATATTCTTTCTTAGCCTTGATCACCCTGGGGAACCCACCTTTTCCAGCACAGGGCTGCACTGCCCTCTGGCATTGTTTCAGGTCTAAGTCAGGCAGGGGAAGCCAGGCAGCTAAGAGATTAGGAGACTTCTCACAGACGGAATGAAGACTCAGTCTATGTCAAAGCTGAGGGGCAAGGCCCCATCACCTCCTTTTGCTATTGTCCCCCCAAGTTCTTCTCTGGGGCCTCCCTGTGATTGTGCCTGTCTTAGGTCATCCCCCCCTTGAGGAATCTTACCCGTCATTGGCTAACTGATCAAGCATTGGGGACCCATTATGGATGAAGTAAAAAGGGCAGAAGTGGCGCCCCTGCCAGGGAGATAAGCTTTGTCTCCTTAGTGGCTTATGGTCCAAAGGTCACTCACTCAGCCTTAGCCATGGAGGGGGTTACAGCTTCTGAAACCAGGCAGGGTGGTTCCCAACAGGACTGGTCATGAGAAGAATCATGGAATAAACTCGTTGCACTCATTAAGGAAGAGGTAACTTGTAGGGACTGAACATGTACACGCATACAGACAGCTCTTCTGCCTCATTTGGCAGAGAGAGTCCCATGAAAACTTTCTGCATAAAATTATTAAGCTTCCCTTTCTGCTTCTGAACCAGCACATTAGGAGGAGTATTTTAGAATGGCATCACCAAACACCCCAGTAGCAGAAGAGCCAGGGCACAATTCTCAGTACACCCAGATAGCGGACACTTAGTATACTGATGACGTGGGCGGTAGAGGGTCCTGCCTCTGAGTGGGAAGCACCCTGACGGTGTTAGCACGTGAGCAGAGACTGGAGCACTTTATATGTGACTGATATAGAGCAGTGGATATTTGAACTGTTAAAAAGAAAGGACTGAGGCACATTATCATTTATAGGGTTTATCTAAGCAAACATTGATTTGAATCGGGGAGCACCAAACCAAAAGCAGTTAGGAGCGCTCCACTGAGAGAAGCTGGGGGCAAGGCTTTCCCAGAGAAGATGTGGAAGCAAAGCAAAGTTACTATTTGATTAGCTATAATTTAGGCAGTTGCTTTATTTGGGAAAGCCCAATTGGCTATTTGTCATTGATTGTTCTTAAGTTTCGTTTTCTGGAATTTAAGGGCTTTTCTGGCTTAGGTTTCCATTTGCCAATGTAGGCTGCCAATTTATTACATAGCCACTTCAGTCTAATGGCATCCTGGTCTAAGTGCTTTAGCAATATTTAGCAAAACTAAAAACAATTTTGTTTCAATCAAAGTCCTACATGGAACACCACATATACACACGAGGTTAAAAAAGCAATTTCACTGGAAAATAATTTTTTGGTGTTCTGAAAAGTTCAAATTTTATAGCTTTATACAATGAGACAGAGTGCTCTGATAAGCTTTAGTAAATGTTGAAATTTAAAGTTATTAATTTTGGCTATAGTCCAGTGTTAGGTTTCTGCATTCAATGTACTTTTTTATATCTAGCTGTGGTTGCACAATATCAGAATAGTAAACATATTTACATGGGTAAATATTTTTAAATGATAGCTGGATGTAAGATGCACTCTGGGGATCTTTGTAGTTCCACTAATGTTTGACTAACCATAGGCCACATTGTAGCCCTGGCTCAGAGGGACAGAAGGCAAGGAGACACAGCGTGCCATCTGGGCAACAGGCGTTTTTCTGCTGCAGGAGAAGCACAGAGTACAGGCGCTATTCTCTACCCCCAAGTGACAGTTAAGTCTTAAGAGAGCTAGATCTGCAAAAACGGGTGCAGTAGTGACTCAGAAGTGCAATCCTGGCTCAACGGGGCTAATGGGAACTAATACACCTTTTCTTTTCTTTAAAGAAGCCATTGTGGACCCTGGCCAAGTAGCCTCAGTTAGTTAGAGCACTGTCTTGATACACAAAGACCACAGGTTCCATCCCTGGTTGGGACACATACACGAAGCAATTAATGGATACATAAATAAGTGAAAAGCAATCTATGTTCCTCTTTCTCCTTTCTTCTCTATCAAAATTAATAAAAAAGAAGTCATTGTGATTTATCTCTTTTTTCCCTTTTTTTAGAAGACTTTATTTATCTTTGGAGGGGAAGGGAAGGAGAGAGGGAGAGAAATATGAATGTGTGGTTGCCTCTCGTGTGTCCCCTGATGGGAACTGGCCTGCAACCCAGGCATATGCCCTGACTAGGAATTGAACCATGATCCTCTGGTTCACAGGCCAATGCTCAATCACTGAGCTACACCAACCAGGGCCTGTGATTTATTTGTTTTGTCTTAAGATCCATTTTTTGATAGTAGCCTTTTTTATGTTATATATGTTTTAAAATTGTAATAATATATATATTAAAATATACCCTCTTAAGCATTTTTAAATGCACAGTTCAGTTGTATGAAAGATGCTCAATGTTTCTAGTCATCGGGAAAATTAAAATCCATGAGATATCTGTTAGCGTGGCTATTATCAAAAAGTCAAAAGATAAGCCCTGGCTGGTATGGCTCAGTGGATTGACCATATGCCTGTGAACCAAAGCGTTGCTGGTTCAATTTCCAGTCAGGGCACATTCTTAGGTTGCAGGCCAGGTCCCCAGTAGTGGGCCTGTGACAGGAAACACATATTGATGTTTCTCACCCTCTGTCTAAAATAAATAAATAAAATCTTTTTTAAAAAGTCAAAAGATAAGTATTGGAGAGGATGTGGAGAAAAAGAACACTCATATGCTATGCATGGAAATGTAGATTGATACAGACACTATGGAAAACAGTATGAGGTTTCTGAAGGAAATTTGCATAGAGCTACCACATGATCCAGCAGTCCTACTTTATATATATATATATATATATATATATATATATATATATATATATATATATGATGAAATCACAAAGAGATATCTGTACCCCCATGTTCAATGCAGCATTATTCACAATAGTCAAGATATGGAAGCAACGTGTTTCTGCTGGCTGATAAATGCGTGAAAAGTAGGTAACACACGCAAATATTATTCAGCCTTTAAACAAAGAAAAAATTGCCAGTGAGGAACTGGTATATCTTATAACAATAGTTTCTGTGTGTCTAGAAGGGACATGTAAGATGCAAGAATCATCACACTTTGGAAAGTCCAAAACTGTGCCTCCTAAACTGGTATTTGTAGTGCATTCTGCCCTCCTGAGTCAGAGGCAGTTCAAAATCAGAGGTCACTTTTACCATTTGCAATATTCCTCAGTAGCACAGCTGACATTGCAACTTTATCCAGTTTCCAAACAGAAAAGAGAAGTTAACCTGTGGTCAAATTTCATAGAAGAAAGTGTTTTGTTAACCATTTATTCAACTAAGTATAGTTTCAAAGACTAGCATTCTCAGACTGTTCCACAAGAAAGAGAAATTCAACCAAAATAAATGGAAAATAACATATGACATGGTATAAACATGTTATTGTTTCCCCTGATTACAAGGACAGGCACAGGCAGTCACTGAGCTGATGTGCATTGGCCTTGACCATCATGTAAGTGAGTTCAGCATAAGACTTCACAGCACTGACCCTACACGAACAACACACTGAACTGGAACCCATCAGGCTGTATTTCTTAGGTGCCCAATGTAGAAACAGACCTTCTAGGTAGTAGCACATTTCTGAGAAATTCAAATGCACAGGGAAATCTGTGGGAACAATTTTGTTCTTGAGTTTTCACACACAGACATGTTCACCTAGCAGTCCAAGCAATTGTGTTGACTCTTTCCAAACAGGTAAAATTTAGTTAGCACCACATAAGTGTGCCACAGTTATTTTTGCTTCGTTTTAGCTTTGAATATGTATTTTGGGAAATAAATCCCAACCCCAAGTTTGCAGACCAGCAGTGGTTCCCTGCATCCTTGACATACTATACAATAACCCGAACACCATTGATGTGGAAGGAAGTAGATTCCAGGAGGGGGTTTCCTGGAGTTCTGTCCATCTGGGCTTTGATCACAGGCCCGGGCAGGATGCCAGCCCTAGCAGGCTTCCTCACCAAGAGGTAATCTGTGCTAGTCCAACCCAGTCCTTCTGGGGGGTCACTGGTGACTACAGGCCTCAAGAAAGGAGGATGAAAAGTGGGAGGTTTGGAGGTCATGCCCCAACTGGCATTCCTGTGTCTTCTTTTAAATGGTAAACCTTCACTTACAGAGCTTCCTTAAAGATTTCCCACATCATTAAAATATCCATTGTTATTCTAGGTTATTTCAATATCCCTATAGACAAATCTTTCAAGAATGGGATTCTGAATTCCCTGACATTTTATATTTTATGGATTGTGTTCTCCTACTTCAGCAGACTCTCCAGGTCATACGTAGAATTGTTACTATCAACGTACCTCTCAATAATTTGAGTGTTAAGCATCCAACTCTCTGACTACCACCCACAATCTTTTCAGCTCACGCCTTTCCGGCACCAGGTTCCAATAGTTTTAGATGACCTGGAATTATGAAATAATTCCTACCATTTTTTCACTGTCCCCTCCTGTGTTCACAGCCTCATTTCCCTCCTTGCAGCTTAGATTGCAAGGTTAATCATTACAATCACTCTTTTGCAATTACTAGAGCCTTTTATTGATTCTCCCACCTCCTTCTAAATATCCTAGAGAGAAATTTCAATCATGTTTAAATATCATTCTTCATCTACTTTTTATCTGGTCTGGATACTAATGACGTATTTCACAGAACTAGGACAAATATTTCGAAAATTTATACAGAACCATGAAAGGCCCCAAATAGCAGTAGCAATAGCAATCTTGAGAAAGAAGAAAAAAATTAGAGGAACCATGCCACCTACTATCAAACTATACTGTAAAGCCATAGTCATCAAAACAGCATGGTACTAAAAAACACAAAACAGCATGGTACTAATATAAAAAAAAAACCACAGAGATTGATTGGACATTATAGAGAGCCCACAAATAAATCTATACTTTTATAGTCAATTAATATTTGACAGATAAAGCAAGCATATACAATGATCTAAAATACTTTATTCAATAAATGGTGTTGAAAAAATTGGACAGATATGTGCAGAAAAACAAAATAAGACTACCTTTTTATGCCATACACAACAATAAATTCAAAATAGATTAAAGACATGTTTCCTAGAAGAAAACATAGGCAGTAAAATTTCAAACATGCCTCTTAGCAATACTTTTGTTGCTATATCTTCTCAGACAAGGAAAACAAACAAAAAAAAAACAGATAGAATGATATCGAACTAAAAAAAATTTTTACAGCAAAGGACATCATGATCAAAATAAAAATCAGCCCACTAAATGGGAGAATATATTCACTGATACATCTGAAAAGGGGTTAATATCCACAGTTTTTAAAGAACATATAAAGTTAAAGAAACATGAACAGTGAAAGGGCAACAAACTCACAGTTATTAACAACCACACCTAAAACAAAAGCAAACTAAAAGGACAGCTATATCAGGAGTGGAAACATAGAAATGAAGATCTCAAGGAGGGTTAGCAACAGGGGAATGGGAGGAGGAGAAGGGGGGAGAAGGTACAGAAAATAAGTAGCATAGACAGTAGATAGAAAATAGATGGGGGGGCAAGAATAGCATGGGAAATATAGAACCTAAAGGACTTGAGACACATGGACATAAACTAAAGGGGGGTAATGGTGGGGATGGGGGGGTAGGGTGGAGGGGAATGAAGGGGGGAACAGAACAACTGTAACAGCATAATCAATAAAAAAATTTAAAAAAAAGAACATATACAACTTGACATCAAAAAACCCTCCAAACAATCCAAGTAAAAAATGGGCAAAGGATCTGAGTAGACAATGCTCCAAAGAGGACATACAGACATATGGAAAGATGCTCAATGTCACTAATCATCAGAGAAATACAAATTAAAACCACGATGAGAGCAATGGAGGAAAATAGAACAAATGTAATTGAATGACAGTAAAAAATTTTTAAAAACACAATGAGATTTCATCTCACAACTGCCAGAATACCAATCATCAATAAATAAAAAAATAACAAGTGCCAATGAGGGTGCAAGAAAAGGGGAACCCTTTTGCACTGCTAGTGGGAATGCAAACTGGTATAGCCACTGTGGAAAGAAGTATGAAGATATCTCAAAAAATTTAAAAAACGGATCTGCCTTTTGACCCAGAAATTCCAATTCTGGGAATTTATCGAAAGAAACCCCAAACACTAATTTGAAAAAAATAAAGCACTGTTCATCAAAGTGTTATTTACAATCATTAAGATAAGGAAGCAGCTCAAGGAACTCGATGAGTGGATAAAACAACTATGGGACATTCACACAGTTGAATACTACTCGTTCATTAAAAAGAAAATTTTACCCTTTTTGACAGTATGGATGGACCTAGAGAACATTATGCTAAGTGACATAAGCCACTTAGACAAATACCACATGAGAAAGACAAATACCACATGATTTCACTCATATGTGGAACCTAATGAACAAACTGAACTAGCAAGCAAACAGAAACCAACTCACAGACGGAGAGCAGGATGACAGCTATGAGGGGTGGGGCTTAGGGAGTAGAGGGATCAAGCAAAAAGGTAAAAGGACTCGTGGACATGGAGAGTAGTGTGTTGATTGCAGAGAAGAGGGGGTCTGAGGGGGCTAAATGAAACTAGAAAAAATACAATAACGAAAGAAAAAGTGTTAGAAATTGAAATGGAAATTTAAATAAAAGAACAATTAGAAATACAAAAGTTTGGCACCCAATGTTTTAGACTCAAGAAATTGGAATGATTGATAGAAAACCCTAACAACTGATTATAGGGAGATTATTTTTCTTTCTTAGCATGCTTTGAAACAATACATGCTGATGTACAAAATTGAAACTTAAAAAGAGTTAAAAATCTAAAGAAAGGAGGAAAATAAATCTTCACAGCCTTGTTTCAGAATTCACACAGGAAGGTGGACAGGAGAGGAGCTGGTGGCTACTCTTGCAAGAACTGTAATTCACCACATTCACCGCCACCTGTAACCACCGCCTTGCCACCCCAAGTGAGTGAGCTAGTCACCCTGGGCTCGGACTCTCACATGGCCTTTCTCAGGGAGGGAAATCAAACATCCCCGTGACGGATATCCATGCAGACTGAGTGTGAGGCTGGGACCTAGAGCCTGTGCAGAGTGAGGTAGCCCAGACTGGGACAGAACTTCAGAAGGGTTTTCTCTACAGAGGTTTCAAAGGCAGTGCCACAAAAAAGTCCTACTTGTGTTATTTGGTATAAAAAATAGCTGCTAAATGAAATGTTAGAAGGGTAAAGTGATAGATTCTGAATCTCAAGGCCTCTATAGGGAAATTATTACGGGAAATGAGAAAAGCACAGACCTTCCTTTTGGAATATACTGTCTCCTGCTTGTGGGATGGATTGATGCATGGATAAATGGATGCTATAATAAGACAAGGAGTTGTCCAGGCATGAAGCTGTGTTGGCCAAACCAGTGGATGCACAGGAAACTCTGTAGATTCTACAAAAGGTTCCCATAAATAGAGTTTGAAACTACAGTGGAAAGGTCATATTCATCTGGGAAGTTCTGGGGAAATTGTGAGCTAATCTCACCTCGCATGACTTGTTTACAAAATCAGACAGCCCTGTGCACAACTATGGAAACTGAAACTCAGAGAGGAGAGTAGTATTGCTGCTTAAACCCTTGAACTTGCCCTCTTCAGGACAGGTCAGGGCAGGCTGACCCCACTGGCCTGGAAAGCAGGCTCTTTTTCTTTGCCACCTCCAGTCTTTGGTCCCCACACGTCAGATAAGATGTTATGATCATCTTTCCTTCTTCCAAACTGGGGATAACTGCTTACTTTCTCCCACACAGAGTGTGATGATTCTGGTTTCCTCATGTCTGTGATGATTCTGTTGTTTTTATGTATTTTAATTTATTTTTTCATGGGAGGTACAAGTAGTAGTATCTCTTATGGTTTTCATTAGCATTTTCTTGATGAAGGATGACGTTTTTTCTTGTGCTTATTAAGCTTTGTAATTTTTTTTTGCTTAATACATTTTACTTTAGAATCTTTAGCTCATTTAAAATTTTTTCTCTGCATTTTTATTGGAGAGTCATGAGAACTTTTATATATCCTAGAGACCAGTCCTTTCTCAGATGAATTTTATGAATATTTTCTAACAATGTGGGGATCACCTTCTCATTTTCTTACTGGTGACTTCCCTTACTGGTGCCTCCAGTTCAGGGATCTAAGCAGAGTTTTCACTCTTTATGAAGAGTAATCTATCCGCTGTTTTTCTTTTTTATTTAGGGTTTTATTATCCTATACAAGACATCTATCCCTCTCCAATTTCATGTAGGTATTCACATATTTTCTTGGAAAAGCTTTATTGACTTAGTTTCACATTTTGCTCTTATATCAACCTTGAGTTAATTTTTCTTGAAGATCTGTAACAGGGTTCAATATAGATTCTCTACCTTCAGAGATGCCCAGTGGCTTCAGCAATGTTTATTCAAACGTCCTTCTGTTTTCATTAAAGGTCATTTACATCTATATGGACACTCGAATAAGCATTTATACATTTGCATACACACACACATATAGCATTTGTACATTCTCTGTTCCAGTCCACTATTTACTTTATGTCTCCATGGCAATTTGACACCATCTTGATGCTATATTTTTATAGCTTCTTGAAATCATGCAGTAAAATTCCTCCCCTAATGCACTATATCAATTGCAGAGTACACTGGTTAATTTTTCTAGGATTATGATTGAAATGGAGTTAAATCTAGAGACTGTTGAGAATTGACATTAAACAATATTGATTTTGCCAAGTTTTAATATCTTGTAGCTGAAATGTAGAAATATAAATTGATTTTTGTACATTATCATCATATTCTAAGACCTTGCTGAATGCATTTATTAGATCTAGGAGTTGTTGTTTTTTAATACATTTCTGTGTGTTAACTCATGCCTTTGGTGAATGGGAAAAGCTCTACTTTTTTTTGTTTTCAACATTCCTATATGCTTTTTCTTTCCATGTTGCATTCACTAGATGTGCTACTTAATGCTGAATTGAATGAGAGCTGATATCTTGGCCTTGTTCTCAATCACAGAGGAAAATTTTTTCCAGTTTTCTATTACCTGAGATCATGATGGCTCAAGGATTTCATAGATGCAATTTATCACATGGAAGAAAACTCCTATTTACATTTGCTGGGATTTTTTTATTGAAGTTTTTTAATTCACTCTTTAGAATTTGTCAAACTAACTTTTAGCTGTATCTCTTTGATTCAGTAAATAAAATTACTTAATTTAGTAAATTTTGGGCATGTTTATTTATTTTTATTGAGTTTATTGGGACACATTGGCTAATAAAAATATGTTTCACATCTACAATTTTACAATACACATCTGCATGTTGGGTGTTTACCTCCCTAAGTGACGTCCCCTTCCTTCACCACTTATCTCCCCTTTGCATATTTACATGTTAACTTGCATGTTTGCCACTTGGTCATGAGGCCCTTTATTTGTCACATGCTGCTAGATGGTATCTGCACATTTTGTCATGAATTTTGTGATTATGACCATGAAGTACATTGGTCTGTAATATTGTTTTCACACAAGACCTTTGCCAGGTTTGCTATCAGGGTAAGGCTGCTGGCCTACATTTATCGTGAAGTGTCCTTTTCTTCCTGTGTTTTCTGAAAAAAATTGGTGGTATCATTGCTCTTCTTGTTTTCCATTAAGTTGATTGAACTCACCAGGAAAGTCATCTGAGCTTGAGATTCCCTCTAAAGATTTTATTTATTTATTTTTAGAGAGAGGGGAAGGGAGGGAGAAAGAGAGGGAGAGAAACATCAATGTGTGGTTGCCTTTCATGTGCCCCCCACAGGGGACCTGGCCCCCAACCCAGGCATGTGCCCTGGGAATTGAACCAGTGACCTTTTGTTTTGCAGTCCAGAGCTCAATCCATTGAGCCATACCAGCCAGGGCTGATATTGTGTCATTTTTAAATTTAATATTTACTGACTATTGGGATGTATCCTTGGCCAAAGATCTGTCCCTAGCTGTTCCTTTTTTTCACAGGTATCGCCTCTAGTATCTGCCTGATTTGAGTGATTTTCTAGTGTTTTCTAGGTAATGCTTTCCTACAAATACAGATTTTTTTGGACTGCAAGATGCACTGGACCATAAGATGCACTTAGGTTTTAGAGGAGGAAAATAGGAAAAAAAATTGAAGTAAAAAAATGTGATAAAATATTTAACAACAGAAATAACATAGGCCACATCCCCACCCACAGTGAGCCAGGTAAGCTACATTTGGACTATAGGACGCACTGCCTTTTTACTCCCAAATTAGAGGGGGTACATCTTATAGTCCGAAAAATTACTCATTGATTTCTGTGGGAAGATTAGACTGCTCCATCACGACCAGCAGGTGGGGCTCCATCAGAGCATCATGGAACAAAAAGTCCGTGATGCTCTGAGTGAGCAGCATATTCCCCTCCAGCACCACTCACCTGCCCCGGAGTGAGGGGCAGTAGGAAGGCAGGACAAGACACCTTCTCATTTGACCAGATATGTCAAATTATTTGGGCGATCGCTTCATCCTATTCTGTGAAAGTCACATGAAATGGTTTAGGACACCATCCACATCCACATCTTGAGTGCAGTCAAATCCATGTTGGAGAAGTTGTCTGTGTTCTTAAGTTTCTGGGCTGGAGTCTATCAGAGTTACCAGGGGCAATAGTAACAGGTGGGATTTCACACTTGCTAGTATGCACATTAAGAGTAAAAAGAAACATGTGAAGTTAACTTTAATGAAACTTAACCCCAAATATTATCATCTAAACATGCAATAACATAAACGCATTATTCATTTGACACTTTTAGTTATATTTTATAACAAAGATTAAAAATCTGGTATACATTTTATATATGCAGCACATCTCAGTTCGGCTGAGCACATTCCAAGTTCTCAATAGACACACATGGCCAGCAGCTTCCTATCTGGGTGGGGCATATCTTTGTCTGTCCTGGAGTCAGGAAGTGTGATATCTGGTTTTACATGTCAAGCTGGTCAGGCTATCGTGCCCACTTACTTAATCAAACACTAACCTAGATGTTGCTGTGAAAGTATCTTGTACATCTGGTTAAAATCTTGCCTTTTTCCACAAGCACGGTTCTGCAGAATCCTTTCTCTGTGTGGTGCTCTCTGCTTTCGTATTCTTTCCTATGACCTCCAGTTGCCTATGTCTCCCACACCTGTATTCTCAACTCAGGGCACCCAATGGGCTCCACATCATTCTACTTCCTTGAATTTCAAATTGGGAACTCTCTCCAGTCTGTAAACTAGAAGTTGTTTTAAGGCCTAGTTAGTTTGTTTCTGGTCTTGCAGGCATCTTACTCCAGAGCCTAATGTTCAATGTCTTAAAAATGATTATTTCATTATTTCAGCCATAAATGAATGGTAGTGGCTGTGTACCAATAAACTTTTATTTACCAAAACAGGGGGTGGGCTTCACTTGGTCTGTGAGCCTGTGATTCTCCAACCTGTGATCTAGAGCAACCAAAATATAACTTATATATTAGGCTCCCAAGAAAGATCCTTTGAAGAATGTTGGAAATATCTAAGTCCCATCTATTCAAATTTTATATATATAAAAATAGGCTCAAGGAGATTAACAGACATTAACAAGTATTTATTGATTTACGTTGTCTCACATTGTATGTAAATTAGCAAAAAGAACTGGGACTAACTTTCAGAAGCTTTATCACATAGCATTTTTATGTTTTTAACTATGCTTGTTAAAAACCAATTTTTCCTCTAGTTAAAAAAACAATTATCTTTGTGAGTCTTGGAAAGTATTTTTAATTGGCTGTACCCATGAGCTATAAAGCCTGTAGATCCCACATACAGGCCTGATGAGGAAAAATCAGATATAAATACAAAGAACATTTATATTTTCTTAATCCCCATGGTAGTGCTTTTAAAAGAAAAGTTGACTATGATGTTATACCTTGATTTTGCATAATAATAGTTGTTGTTGTTGTTATTATTATTATTATATATCACAGTTGCCATGACTGGTAACTGGAAAAATCAAGGACATGGTAGTGTCTCCTTATTTGTGGTAATATTTCTCATCAAGACAGCAGAGGGCGCTCTTCTCTTAAAATATTAGATGAGCCACCAGAAATTATGCTTGTTTCAAAATGTTTTTTGAGTAGCAAAGACATATTTTAATACAATTATTTTCTTTATGTCTTTTTCAAGTTGCTAGTTTTGAAAGAAGATTATTTCTTGAGTTTAGGTATCATTAGTAGTACTCCTGTCCATTAAATCATCCTTGGAAAATGCAATAAAGCTACAGACCTACTCAAAATACTACATTAAAAACATGATGAAAAATTTAAAGAGATACTTAAAAAAATTGGGATCTTTCCAAAATATGCCTGGTAATTTTGCAGATCCAGCTTTCAAGATAACAGCTTCTTATGGGAAATCTCAAACAGAATAGAGAAAATAAAATGACAGACTCATTATTCTTATCCTTTACCCACTTCTCATGCCCCCCACAAACACACACTGGGTTTTGAGCCCAGTTTCACTTATTATGTGAATCCTGCCATAAACTATGTAATTATCTCAAAATGATGAGAACTGTTTTATTTTAAAAACTTTAAAATATCCCATAACCAAACGATATCATTACTGCATCTTGAAAAAATGAACATTAATTTCTTAATACTATCAAATGTCATATAATCATTTTTTCTTAATTTTTTACATTGATTTGTTCAATGGATCTAGACAAAAAGATGCACACTGCATTTAATTATTATGTCTCTGGAGTCGCTTTTGACTTATATGTAATCTTTAAAAAATGATACTAAGTTTACCTTTTTGAGCCTTGCTATTCAATGTGTGGTCCATCAACCAGCATCACTGACAATTCTTGAAAGTTTATTGCAAACAAAGTGTCTCGAGCTCACCCCAAACTACTACGTCAGAATTTGCACTTCAATGAGATCTGTGGGCAATTTATATGAATGTTAAGGTTTGAGAAGCACCGCTGTAGAGTTTCTTACATCTGGATTTTATGGATTGCAACTCTGTGATGTCATTTAGCATGCTCCTCTAACTGTAATTAAATCTGGAGAACTGACCTAGTTGAAGTTTAATTTATTGGCAGAACTATTTCCTAGGAGTTTTGCATATTTTTACTGGAGGAACACAATATCTGGTTTCATCACTTTTTATATTATTGGCCACTGATCATCATTGCCATTGCCTAATGCCTTATTTCAGGGTTTGCAAAATGATATGCTACTTGTATCATTCTTTCTTTTATTAACTCAGATGATTGTATAACAAGACAAGTTTTCTTCATTTACACTTATTACATTTGATCTAAAATTCAAACAGAAAATGTAAGTTAAATGTTTACCCCTGCTTTTAAACCCCTGCTTTTGCAAAGCTTCAGCCTGCATCTAGGTTCGGGCTTGGAACCCTAGTTCTGGAGGAAACCAGTCTCCAGGTAAGCAATGTAGTTATCCTGAGACGATCCTGCTGTGATGAAGCCAACGCAAGTGGATGGAGCAAGCAGGTGGGGAAACAGAAGTGTCCCGCCAGCCCTCATGTGTTCCCGTTACGTTGGCTTAGAGAGCTGACGTGTGAGTGACAAAGCCCTGCTGCCTGTCTGGCTTAGGCAGGTGGCTCCAGCCCTCGCTTCTGTCTGACCGAAACCATATATAACTGATTCCAAGCAAGAACTGTCCGACTGATTTCAGTCAACCCACAGAAACATAAAAAATCCTAATAAATTAACGTTTTAAGCATTAACTTTTGTGGTGACATTTGTGCAACAGCAGACAGCCAAAATAACATATGATAATTGCTATAAGAAAAAGTCATCGACATGCACAAAGAAGGAAAGACTAGTTTTGGCTATGGGGAATGGGGACTATTTCTTAGCAGAGGAGTTCCTGTCGTTAGGTCTTAAAGGATAAGAAAGCACCTTGAGGAAATATGGTCTATGGGGGCAGGAGTATACACAAAATATCTGGGGAAGACTTATTATCAAGAGTATCTTAATACAAAATTCAAAAGTAAAACTCATATAAATATTTCTTATAGTTTCATTTACTAAGAACCAAGAACAAATCATTAAATTAAAAAAATCTTCTATGAGAGCAAAACATAATCCAATTGCATAACCTTATGGTGGACCTGACCTTCACAAGGAATAGCATGTAGAGTACTGAGTGGTCAGGGCTGTCTATGCCACTTTCATAGTCTTTCCATGCACACTCTTTCCCACAACTCCTCCCCTTTGTAAGAGTCAGAATCACACATTTGGTAACACGGGCCTGGTGCTCTAGTGCCATGTGCTCAGAAACCAGAGAAGTAGAGACAAGTTGCTTACATTTTGGGAAAAAATTGCTGAGTCTGATTAAGCACTAAGAAAGATCACCCCATTTCTGCCTGCACTAGGTCATGCGAGATAATTTTAAGCTATCAACTTTTGTTTTGTTTCTGCTTGTCAGAGTATGATGAATATTTTTCATACCATCAAATGTTTTGAAACATAATTTATATTAGTTTAATATTATCTTGACCTATGACTTTATCATATTTAACCATTCCCCCATAGCTGAAAATGTAGGTTATAATTTTTATTTTTTATAAATAATTTGTGATGATGATGTTTATAGTAAACTAGTTGAGCACACTCATGACAGTTTGCTTAGGAAATGAGTAGATGATCTTTATTGTAACATATAATCCCTAGTGTCTATGAAAAGAAATAAATGACACAGATGATAAAATTGGCCATAGTTGAGGATAGACAGTAATTTAAAACACAATACCACCCTTCTTTCCCCCTAATTATTATTTCTCTTCCACCTGGTCCCAGACACAAATCCTACAAATGTTAGAATTAAAAAACAAATTTGAGAAACTGAATGTTAAAAGTTCTGGAGTCAAACATTGTAATAATAACCCAGAAACACTTTTAGGCAGCTTAGGCAACTTATTTTAAAACTTCTTTGTGCACTATAATCATCTGGGTGTTTATTTAATATTTAAAATTTTGAGTGCAAACCCCTAATATTCAGTACATTTTTCAGAATTGCTGCTTTAAGATCTAACTATATTGGAGACCTTATATCTATAAGTAGAAACTAAAAATGTTTAGGTAAATTGTCCTAACTAGTTATAGGCAACATACTATCCTTAGTATTCTCAAAATCAATGCTGATGATTACAGGTTTATCATCTTGTGTTTTATCTCCAGATCCCTAACACAGATTTCTGATCATTTTTCTCCTTGTCTGTGTGTCTTTTTATTCTATGTAGTGACTTTGTAGGAGAAATTACCTTCATCTCTTCAAGCTTTATCATGGCAGTAATAGTACTTTGTGAAGGTTATTCTTTTAAAATTAAATCTTGTTCAGAGATGCCTAAGATATCAGTTCCAAGGAATGAGCTTCTGGTGAGTCTAGGCCTTGGGCAGACCAGCCAGCAGAGATCACTGGGGGCATGTTGGTGCTTGGACCTTGTCATGGAGAGATGACAAACTTCACAGAAGCCAACAATGTTCCAGATCCATAGAGCAAGAAATCACACTTAGGACTTACTGTCATCAAATATGTTACAGAAAATCATGTGAGGCAAGGTGACTATGGAAATATTTTATAGTTGTTAAGCTCTGATTTATTGTAGGAATTACTGAAGCACAATCTAACCCAAGAAGAAGAACTGGAAGTCAGAGACTAGAATATAAAAGAACTGTGAGAAACACACAGAGAAAAAAAGAGCAAAAAAGAAGAAAAAATAAAATAACTTATCAAACTTGTCCTTCACATCATAAACCACCTGCAGAGTAGGATCATCTGTGTGAGGTGCTGCTCATTCCCACACACAGCTGATTTCAATACTGTGTCTTTGGAAAAGGCTTTGTCTGATTGCCTTAATTATTTTTACTATTATAATATTTTTGGAGGGGATTCATCCTTTGTGGGAAACCATGGTTTTGCCTTTTTCACTTTTCCCTAGTCATAAGCTTATTTATCTGATCTTTGTGTATTGACCACTTTTCAATCCTAAATTTTAAAATTGCTGACTAGAGGAACTTTTTTGTTAACATAAATAATCAATTCAAATCATTTTGCTTTGCACGACTAAAAACAAACTGCAGCACTGACTTGCTGAGGGAAAATTAATCTGCTTGCACAACCTGAAGAAAGACTGGACAATCAAACTGGAGAAGGAATGTGACATGCCCGGATAAGGGCAGCTAGGCCCTGAGATCACTTAAAACAAGGTATGCAAATGCTGCAAAACTCACTCACCATTTCTTCTTCGGGAGGTATTGGAGATAATGACAGCCAGTTTTACAAATTATGTATTATTTGTCCCAATTTGCTAATATGGAAGCTGAAGTTAAAAGGTTTAAGTGACTTCCCAAGTTCACAAACCTAGTGCGTAACACAATCAGACTTACAGCTAGACCATGCTAACTCTGGAGTCTGAACTCAGAAAGTCTGGTCTCTGAATACTCTGATCCTGGCTTCTCGATTATTGCTAAGTTGCCAGAATTTAAGGTCTTAATACCAGTCATAACTAAATACACTAATTTAAAACCTGTTATGTGTTGTTGTATTAAAATAAGTGGAAATTAGTAAAAATAAATAGACAGTTTAACGATCATGTCTTAGATATTCTTTCACCGTTTAAAAATATGTATAAAATAAAATGCATTGAGAAACCTACTCTTGAAATGGAAAATAAAAATCAATCATTGACAGTACCAGTCACTGAACAGCAAATGCTATTTACTTTCATTTAAATGCTAAAAAAGTAATTGAATTACCAACATAGAGTTAAAAAATATTTTGAAGCTTTTTATTTTTTATTTTAATTTTTTATACTTGTGCAATTACAATTGTCCTCATTTTTCCCCATTACCCACACTCCCTCACCTTACCCACACCCCACCTCCCACATTCAATCCTCCCCGCACACATTGTATGTGTCCATGGGTCCTTTATAAATGTTTCTTGATGACCCCACCCCCTCTTTCCCCATTATCTCCCTCCTTCCTCCCCTCTGCTTACTGTTAATTTGTTCTTTATTTCCATGTCTCTGGTTATATCTTGCTCACTTGTTTGTTTTGTTGATTAAGTTCCACTTATAGGTGAGATCACATGGTATTTGTGTTTTACTGCCTGGTGTATTTCGCTCAGCATAATGCTCTCCACTTCCATCCATGCTGTTGCAAAGGGTAGGAGCTCCTTCTTTCCTTCTGTTGCATAGAATTCCATTGTGTAAATGTACAACAGCTTTTTGATCCACTCATTTACTGATGGGCAATTAGGTTGCTTCCAGCACTTGGCTATTGCAAATTGTGCTGTTATGACCATTGGGATGCATAGGTTCTTTTCAATTGGTGTTTCAGGGTTCTTAGGGTGTAATCCCAGCAGTGGAATTTCTGGGTCAAAAGGCAGTTCCATTTTTACTTTTTTGAGAAAATTCCATACTGTTTTTCACAGTGGCTGCACCAGTGTGCATTTCCACCAACAGTGTCCTAGGGTTCCCTTATCTCCACAACCTCACCAGCACCTGTTGTTTGTTGATTTGTTTATAATGGCCACTCTGACCAGTGTGATGTGGTATCTCAGCATGGTTTTAATTTGTATCTCTCTGATGACTAGTGATAGTGAGCATCCTTTCATATGTCTCTGAGCCTTGGTTATGCCCTCTTTGGAGAAGTGTCTGTTCAGGTCTTTTGCCCAGTTTATAATGGAATTGTTTGTCTTCCTTGTGTGGGAATCATGTGAATTCTTTATATATTTTGGAGATCAAACCCTTATCCAATGTATCATTTTCAAATATATTTTCCAAGACAGTCTGTTCCTTTTTCATTTTGCTGATGTTTTCTTTACTAGTGAAGAAACTTTTTAATTTGATGAAACCCCATTTGTTCATTCTTTTTTAAATGTTCCTTGCTCTAGAGAACATATCAATGAATTCAGCAAAACAGCAGGATACAAAGTCAATGTTCAGAAATCAAAGGCATTTTTGTATACAAACAACAAAATATCAGAAACAGAAATTAGGAAAAAAATCCCATTTGATATAGCAGCAAGAAAAAGTAGAAATAAATCTAAATAAGAAGGTAAAGACCTATACTCAGAAAACTAAACAACACTGAAGGAAGAAATTAAGGAAGGTACAAATAAATGGAAGCATATACTGTGTTCATGGATTAGAAGAATCAACATCATCAAATGTCCATACTATGCAATTTATAAATCCAACTAAATCCCTATTAATATACCAATGACATATTTCACAGACAGAACAAACATTTCAAAAATTTATAGGGAACCATAAATGACCCCAAATAGCCTCAGCAATATTTTGAGGAAGAAGAACAAAGTAGGAGGAATCACAATACCTGATATCAAACTATATTACAAGTCTACTGTAATCAAAACAGTCTGGTACTGGCAGAAAAACAGACATATAGATCAATGGAAAGAATAGAGAGCCCAGAAATAAATCCATGACTCTAAGGTCAATTAATATTCAACAAAGTGGGCAGGAGCATAAAATGGAGTAAAAATAGCCTCTTCAACAAATAGTATTGGGAGAGCTGGACAGCTACATGCAAAAAAATGAAACTCGACCACCAACTTACACCATATGCAAAAATAAACTCAAGATGGATAAAAGACTTAAGTGTAAGTTACGACACCATACAAGTCCTAGAGGAGAACATTGGTAGAAAAAATTCAGATATTACATGCAGCAATATATTTGGAGCTTTTTAAAACAACTATGTCATCAATAACAATAACAACTTTCTAATTTATTGATGTTCTACCATATTATTCTAGTATATTCATTGCTATAATAAAATTGATAACATGATAACCTCCATTATTATAACATAAACTTCCATTATTAAAGTGCCATAAAATTGACCTGTGTTTTGAAATTAGTTTAAAAAACAATGATAGTCTTATGACTTAGCTCTAATTCAGCATGCTATAAAAATTGTTCATCAAAAGGGAAATTTTTGGTTGGCATGTGCTATCATCATTATGTACTCTCATCAATACTACTCATTACAGGTACAAGCTGACCTTTATTATTTAAAAATTGTTACTTATTCTAGGATTTTCTTGTCCTGGTGAGAATTAAATTCACTTAATGGCCATAATTCACAGGTGTATCCCAGAAAAGCATTTGTAATATTTGAAAAGTTAGTAGTAATTTTCTCCCTAGTAATTTTGTGTCTCTTTTAAAATATACTGCTGGTGTAGTAAATGCAATATTTTAATAAAATGTCTCAAAGATCAGTTCAGTAAGCATCATATTGCTTTAATCTAATGGTTGGAAGTCATGGTTTTTTTTTAAGTCATGATTGAATTACTAAAAAAAGGATTTTAAAAGAATCTGCATCAAGTAAGATGATATAGAAATACTTTACTTTTTGTAAATTACTTTATTGTTGTTCAATTACAGTTGTCTGCATTTTCTCCCCACCACTTCCCACCACCCCAGCCTTGCTTCCACTCTCCCCCTTGGTTTTGTCTATGTGTCCTTTACAGCAGTTCCTGAAAACCCTCCCCCTATTGTCCCCTCTTCCCAATATAGAAATACTTTTATCCATGCCTTCTAATAAGCTAAAAATCCTGGACACTATATATAAAACAATTGCAAGACTCTGACAGGTAGAGAGAAAAATCTAATGAGCTAGGAACCTCAGGGCTTAAGGAACAAATTTCATTTTTGTTTCACACATTCTAGACAGGGTACTGGAGTAAATGACACCTTGCAAATGCAGATGGGTACAGATAAAAGAAGCCACGATAAAAGCCTGATGTTCTGAGACTGAGGACCAGGAGGGGGACAACCTAGCGAGACAGAAGTTTTAAACAAATAACCACTCTACTTCTCTGAACACTATAGAAAAAGTAGGGGTTCCACCCAACAACCGAGGCCAAGTAGGAGTCTAGACCTTCTCCAGGCTGCAGTGAGATGCTCCTACCTTCCTGCTGGGGTGGTGTCACAGAAGATACAATAAAGACCCAAGGTTTTCATCTTCATGGGGCAACAACAAGCCCACACATCCAAGATTTTGATGGTGGCCACATGGTGAGCCTAAATTTCCACTTCCCCCTTGTAATAACAGAGCATCTCCCCCCTCTCCTGACAGGATGGTGTCAAAAGGTGTCTACTGGAGAGCTGGAACTTTTACCACTACAGCAGCCACAAAGCCACCTTTGTCCATGTTTTCAGTGGAAGATACACATGGGGAGTAGTAAAGAGGCACCCCTGGTTTCTAGCCAGGAGAGTATCAGCAGATGTCTACTGGGAAGCTCAAAGTCCCGTGTCCACCCAGCAATAATAAAAAGGCTTCCCCAGCAGGTGTAAATAGAGGCTGAGCTCATAATTTAGGTTTCCACCCCCCATCCCAACCAGCATAAAAGGTGAGGTCTACTCTTTCCTCTCCAGAATGGTGTCAGAGGAGGTCTGCTTAAAACAGAACACTGAAATAAGAACTTGAGTCTTGTAACACCCCAAATCTGCAGGCTTCCATTGAAAATCATTCTTCACACCAAAAATCAGGAAAATTCTAACACGAATAGGAAAAGACTATTACAATTAAGCAACCATAATAAAAATGTTTCAATAAAAATATTTCAGTGTTTTAAACAAATATTAAAAAGAGGAAACTTTTGGAGAAAAAAGTCTCAGCAAAAATAAGAAGATATTAAAAATCCTCAATCCTTCTCCCCTTTGGCTTTGTCCATGGGTCCTTTATACATGTTCCTTGAGGGTGGGAGCAGGGAGTGAGGGTAGAAGTGTTAGTGGGAAAATAGAGACAACTGTTCATGACAAAAATAAAAAAGAAAAAAGAAAACAAAAAAGAAGATATTAAAAGCCAAATTAAAATTTAAAAACTTAAAAACTAGGATTTTTTAAAAGCCATCAAGAGGCAACCTTAAAATCAGAATTCTGTTCTTTTTGGAGAGCGCTATTTTTATTTTGTTGTCAGCTTTGGTAATTTTTATTGTTTTATTTTTAAATTCTCCAATTCCTTCCTCAATCCTCTGCACTCTGTTTGTAAGGGACTACAACAAAAGACCTAACATTCATGTAACCAGAATCCAGGAAAAAGAGAACTAAGAGAAAGAAACTAAAAAAAAACCCCAAAAAACTATATACAAAACTTAATGGTTGGCAATTTCTTAAATTTGGCAAAAGACATAAACAAACAAATTTGAAAATCTAAGTGAATACTAAACAAAATTAATAAAAAAAATCTACACCAATGGCCATCATAGTCAAGACTCTGAACACAAAAGACAACATAAAAATTCTGAAAGCAGAGAGATACGACACCTTACCTACAGAGGAGAAGTAATTAGACTTCTCAACAGAAACAATGGAAGACAGAAGGAAGTGGCACAACACTTTTTAAGCACTAAAAACCCCAAAAGTGGTAACCCTGAAGTCTATATTCAGAAAGAACATCTTTGAGTAATAAAGGGGAAATTGAGACATTTTCACATAAAGCAAAGATAAGAAAATGTGTCACTATCATATTTCTCCTAAAAGAATGGCTAATAAAGTTTTCTAAACAAAAGGAAAAGAATTAACAAAAAACAGGAAAAAGTAAATATTAGGACATCAGGAAGAAAGAAAGAAAAACAAAAATTAAATTTTCTTCTCCTCTTGAGTTTTTTACATTTGCCTGATGGTTGATATAAAAATTATAATGATGTTTCATGTGGTTCTCAATGTAAATAGAGAAAATGTTTAAAATAATTATAAGTAAGAGAGAGTAAGGAAGGTAAGTTTCTACATTTCACTTAAATTCATAAAATGTTGATACCAATAGACTCTGATACAATACATATCTAGAATGTATTACCTAAAATACTCCAGATAAATAAAAATGGAATTCTAAAATATGTTCAGTTTAATTTGTCCAAAAGAATTATGAAACTTAACAAATAGAGGAATGAAAGAAAACCTAGAAAACAAAAAGGAAAATGGCAGATTCAAATCTAATGTCAATAATTATATTACATGTAAATAGACTAAATATACCACTTAATAGACAGAAGTTGGCAGAGTAAATTTTAAAATATAACCCAATTATTATATGTTATGTACAGGAAATTTACATCCAATGTATTGCTATAAGCAAGTTAAAGGAAACCATAAAAAGATATATCATGCAGACATTTTTAAAAAAGCAGGAGTGACTACATTAATACCAATAAAGTAGACTTCATAGTAAAAAAAATGTCAGAAATAGAGGGCATTGCATAATGATAAAGGGTTCTATCGAGAGAGATTACATAGAAATCCTAAATGCATCTGCATTAAACACAAGAGCCATAATTTATGTGAAGCAAAAACTGAAAGAACTAAAAGGAGAAATAAGTCCACAATTACAGTTGGAGATGTTGGAGATGTCTACATACCTCTCTAAACAACTGACAGACCAGCTAGGAAGAAGTCAGCAAGGATATAGAAGAACTGAAAAGCACCATTAGCCAACCGGATCTCTTCAATGCTTGTAGAACACTCTACCCTAGGAGAGCAAAAAGCACCCATGAGACGCATACCAAAATAGACGGTCTCCTGGGTCATGAAACACACCTCAAAATTTTTTAAAAATTAAATTATACAGAATTATCTAACTATAATGGAACAAATCAGAAATCAATACTGGAGAATAACAGAAAAATCTCCCACCACTTGGGGAAAACAAATATCAAGAGCTGGGTAAACACCTTCATGTCTGTTCATATTTGCTACTGTTTATGTTTAGGAAGTTCAAGAATTATATTTTCTATGACTAGAAGTACCACTTAATTTTAAAAGTAGTGCATTTATTTCTATATAATAACTTTGTTCACATCATTATATTAATTAGTAAATGTGTTACTTTAGATCTACGGCCATTTAAAATATATAATTATACATTGTACCAAAGTTATCTAAGTAATATACAAGTAGCACCATTATTTATTAAGTACTATTTTAGATGCTTAGGATATAGCAATGGAGAATAAAGAAAAGAGAAAATCCTGCTGTTAAGGGGCTTACATTCCAGTGAAGATAATGGGATTAATTAATTAACTAATTAACAAATTAAATAATAAGATAGATGGAAAAAGTTAAGAATACAGAAGAATTGAGATTGAGAGCACAGGATAGCAGGAAATAGAAGTAGAGAGACAGATTACAAGATTAAAATAAAAGTAGTCATGATAGACCTTCTTGAAGTGCCAAAATCTGAGCCAAAATTTGAATGAGGTGTGAAAATTAGTAAGCAGTTTATGGAAGACTGACATTCCAATCATAGGGAACAGCAAGAGCCCAGTACATACACCAGAAGAAAGTAAGCGGTGCAGCAAGGGGGCAGCCCAGAGGGACTGAAAAGGGCCAGAGGAAGAGGTGAAGGTGAGAGGTCAGAAAGATGTAGATAGTGAGATAGATGTTTTGGGCCTTACAGGCCTTTGAATAGACATTGGCTTTTACTCTAAGATCAAAAAGAGGCCATTATAGGATTCTGGGGCAGAGGACCTACAAGCTCTAGGTTACATTTGAAAAGATACTCTGGCAGGGGGACCTGAGAGGAGCTCCCTTGCCGATCTCGTCTAGAGACAATGGTGGCTTGGATCAGTATGGGGACATGGACCTCATGCCAAGGGGTTTTGTACAAATACTAAGATTAATACAATGAAAATACAATAAAATTACAATTCTATGAAAAAAGGATCATTGCATTTTGCTGTGGGCAAGAGGCAGAGCAGTGGGGCTCCAGAACTGATCTCTAATTCTGGGTCTAATTATTTGTGCAAATTTAATGTTTCTATACTTCATTTGCAAAATCAGTTAACTGAGGGTTTTTTCCTAAGGGGTTCCTAACTCTCTTGTCAGGTTTGAGAGTTACAAAATAGATTATGATTCTGAATGAACCAACATCAACTTTAGTTAGAATAAATGCTGTCAGACAACTTTTTAGTGTTTCATTCTTTCAGTACTCATTTGATTGTGCATAGCTCTGCATGAACCACTTGCGAGTGAAATGAAGAAAAAATATACAGAAAATACTGACCTTATTTTCATAGTACTTGACATTAGGGTTGCTCTGTTTGAATAGATAATAGTCTTTCATATTTTTTGTTGGTCTGCCATAAAATTATAATTTATTTCTGGCTTGCTATCTCTATTTTCAGTATTATTAAATATTTCTTGAAACATTATGGTCTACATGGACCAGAACTTAAAAATTTAACTGCTAAATATCAAGGCTTTAGTGTAACTAGAAAAATTGTATGAAGCACTTATTTTGTCATATTAGTCTCTGGACATTCTTATGGTTTTCTCTGTTATGTGAGAGATCTATTTAGCTGATCCAGCTGATGATCAACTCAAATGTTACTAAACTGCTCATCACTCAACAAATACCTATTGAACCCTTATTATGAACCACACACAGTTCTAATCAGTGAGAAAAATATGCTGGGTGGTGATCTCAAGAATCTCATTATGTGATCAGAAAGATAATTTACTATAAATTTGCATGTAATGTATATGATTAAGTCCTACTATGAGAAGCGAGGTTGCAGGTTCAATCCTCTGTCAGGGCACATATAAGACTCAGCCAGTCAATGCATAAATAACTGACATAACAAATGGTCTCTCTCTGTCTCCCTTTGTCTCTCTCTCTAAAAGTCAATAAATAAAAAATTAAAATAAAGGAAGTTTCAGACCAATTGTCTATGAAAGCACAGAGGTAGAAACATTGCTTTGAAATGTAATGTCTAAACATTACATTATCATTAGGCTAAAACCTAAAGGAGGCAGTGTGGGTTGGTAGAACGAGCACAGAGTTTAGAATCAAGCGCAGCAAAGCATTCTACTATCAGCCCGGTCATAGATTGCGTGGCCTTGACAATTTGCTAAACTTCTCCAAGTCTTAGTTTTTTCCTGTGGAAATGGGGACAAATTACCTTGCAGTGTTTAGGGGAATATCTGGTAAGCTAATATCTAAAGTGCTCAGTACAGAGCCTAGAATATGAAAAGTTTTCTATAAAAGGCAGCAAATGTGAAGATAATGATGAAAACAGGCAAGGCCTGAATAAAAACACCAAAGTTCTAATCAATACTCAGCAATACTTCTTACTAAATTTTAAGCCAGTATTAAATTGCTTTACAAGTTCATTTGTTTCTCAAAGTCTTCATCCTTATTCAGACTTCACTAGCATGGAGAGCCTTACTATATAGGCCTTGCTTTACTGAGGAAGAAAGGGATACTGAAGATGGGAAAAAGCAGAACAAAATTTCTGTGTCCTTTCCATTATTGGCACAGACAACTCTCTTTAAAACCGTATCACATAGAGGTTTACCCTTTGCAATGTAAAGTTAGAAGTCATAAATTCCTGTCATCTGCCTCCATGTTCACATGCTAAGACTGTCCCAGTGCCACAGCTCTGGGAGGAAGGGCCCCTTAGGTTATTGTAAAACCAGAAGGTTATGATGTACAGTCAACGCTAATGAAGGTAGGCTTCCAGTCAGGAAGTGGAGTCACTCCCTGCAGTGAGGCTGTTAAGTAGCCAGGAATGAGACATGTCTATAATTAGAGAGCATTAGGCATTAGTGATCCTCCTGGCCAGAGAGCCTGTGCCCAGTGGACTAGCCAGACTGGCTGGCTACCCATCCAAAACAATTTCCTCCATTATTCAAAGCCAGAAGCAATGAAATGAGGGGTGGGCTAACAGATCCCATGGGATGAAATTATCCATCTAAAAAAGGTTTCTGAAAAATAGATTTGAAAATTACATATGCTTAGAAAAAAAAAGACATGGTAGCAGCATGATCGTTAAGGGAAAACAAGGCGAAAATAAATCTTAAAACAGAGTAGCAAATCACATAGTATTGCCATACCATTGTTCATAAAATCACTACTGGGATCTGAAACGGGAAGAACCAAGAAACCAAGTAAGCTGGAACAAGTCATGATATTTTCCTGGAGTATGCATTTGTCAAAAAAAAAAAAAAGCACAGAAAGGGTTTGTTCATTGTCAGGGGTATCAGTGAAGTCAGCAAGGCTGACAGGCCTAGAATAATTTGAAAATATGACAGAAATTTTAGTCTACCTTTATTGTTTCACAAATGAAAAAAATTAAAGCTGAGGAGAAACAAAAAGAGCATTAATGTAATCATAGCTATTATTAATTAAAATGCATCCTGTGCATTTTAGCATTATTTAATTACCAGGCCAATCCAATGAAGCAGGGATTTATCATGATTCACATCTTATATATGAGAAAACTAACAGAGAGGGTGAGTAAATTATAAATGCCCATGTTTGAAACCAGCTGCCTCCAAAGATGTGCTCCTAATACCACACAGTACATGCCTTGTCGAGTATCTCACGGCTACCGGTACTGATAGAGCAAGAATTAGGATCTAGGTTCTATGGCGTCAGGCCTTGCACCCCTTCTAGTAGTCTCGGTTGCAATACTGTAAGTTCTGAACACATCTCTGTGGATTGTTTGCTTTTAGTTGTAGAAATTCAATGATATTAAAAAATAAAATTCCTTGTAAGAGTTGAGTTCATCTAGAATATCTTCACTGAGTACTATAGCAAGGTACTTTTTCTTTGTTCATATATTTTTTTCTGTTTTGTTTATTGCTTTATCTCCAATGCCTGGAAGAGTAGCTCAGCAGAGCAAGTGCTTAATAAATATTTGTTCAAATTAGGGGCTTTATTACATATCTACAATATGTTGCTGGACACACTTTGAGGGCCAAGGACAATGGTGAACAAATACAAGTTTCTAGCAATGAGAAAATTTTCTAGTGATTTAGAGAGACATTAAGCAAGCATACAGACACCTAAATAAATTTTGAAAGAGGGCGATGAAGAGAACAAAACAGGATAATGTAGGAATGTGACTTAGGGAGCACTTTGGTGGAATTCTTTTTGAAGTAGCAACCTTTGTGTTGAACTCCATATAATATCTGCAGAAAAGAAATTCTAGGTGGAGAGAGCAGCAAGAACAGATACCCTGTAAGGGAGGGACAATTTGATGGTTCGAAGAGAAACAAGTGTGACTTGAGCTTACATTATGCATGGGAGAGGGAGGAGGTAAGCAGAGCATAGAGGCCAGTGGCCCTGGGGCACTTAAAAAGTATCAATGTCTTTTTAGGATTCTACATATATATGTACACATGTGCAAGATCATACAGTGTTTGTCTCTATCTGACTTGTTTCACTTAGCTAATACCTTTGAGGAGCATCCATATTGTTGCAAATGGCAGGATTTCCTTCTTTTTATGATTAAATAATATTCAATCATGTATATTTTATGTATTTATATATCACATTTTCTTTACCCATTCATCCATCAATAGATACTTAGGTTGTTTCCATGTCTTAACTGTTGTGAATAATGGACAATAAACACAGAGGGGTGAAGGTATCTCTTTGAGAAAATGATTTTGCTTTCTTTGGGTCAGGGGCTGGGGATAAAGGAAGTGAGGGTATGCTGGTTAAATGGTGCAAACTTTCAGCTGAATGATGAATAAGTTCTGGGGATCAATGTTCAGCATGGTACTACAGTCTGTAATATTCTATCGTGTATTGAAATTTGTTAAAAGTGTAGATCTTAGTGTTCTTATCATATACACATAAATGGTAGCTATAAGAGGTGAGGGATGGAGTAACAAACCTTACTGTGGTAATTATTTGACAATGTACAGGTAAATCAAGTCATCACATGTTACCCTTTAAATTTCACAGTCTTAGTATCATTGTATGATGATATATTACATCATTGCGATATGTTACATCATTTTATAATGATATGTCAAAGTCAATTATATCAACAAAGCTGAAAAAATATTGCTGGCTGCCTCCCACCCCACCACTATTCCTACAAAATAAATTCAGTTGTTTAGGGCCCCCAACCAAAGGCATTTTTAACCTTCAAAATAACTTTACACATACCCAGGTTAAAAACCATTGATGGCAGTGGATACAGGCCTTAGTCAGAAGTGCTCAGAGTGTGATAAAGTGGTTAAAAGGAAAGTAAAGAAACAACTTATTTCTCAAATGTCCACCAAGTCACCCTCAATGTGGTCAGTTAGCCCAAGGAGACAAACAACATATGCTCTTCGGTTGCTTGAAAATTACACCTTAAAGATGTCCTAGAGGACATCTTTAAATGTTCCAACATCAAAATCATAGGGGTCCCAGAAGGGGAAGAGGAACAGCCACGAGTGGAAAACTTATTTGAACAAATAATCAAGGAGAACTTCACCAATCTGGCAAAGGAAATAGACTTCCAGGAAATCCAGGAAGCTCAGAGAGTCCCAAAGAACTTGGACCCAAGAAGGAACACACCAAGGCACATCATAATTATATTAGCCAAGATTAAAATGAAGGAGAGAATCCTAGAAGTAGCAAGAGATAAGGGGACAGTCATCTACAAAGGAGTTCCCATCAGACTGTCAGCAGATTTCTCAAAAGAGACCTTACAGGCAAGAAGAGGCTGGAAAGAAGTATTCCAAGTCGTGAAATCCAAAGACCTACAACCAAGATTGCTCTATCCAGCAGAGCTTTCATTTTGAATGGAAGGGCAGATAAAGTGCTTCTCAGATAAGACCAAATTCAAGGAGTTCATCATCACCAAGCCCTTATTATATAAAATGTTAAAGGGACTTATCTAAAAAAAAGAAGATAAAAAAGATGAACAGTGAAAGGACAGCAAACTCTCAGTTATTAACAACCACACCTAAAACAAAAGCAAACTAAGAGGACAGCTAGATCAGGAGCTAACCATAGAAATGAAGATAACATGGAGGGTTAGCAACAGGGGAGTGGAAGAAGGAGAAGGGGGGAGAAGGTACAGAAAATAAGTAGCATAGACAGTAGGTAGAAAATGGATAGGGGAGGGCAAGAATAGTAGGGGAAATATAGAATCTAAAGAACTTGAGACATGTGGTCATAAACTAAAGGGGGGAATGGTGGGGGAGGGGTGTGCAGGGTGGAGGGGAATGAAGGGGGGGAAATAGAACAACTGTAATGGCATAATCAATAAAATATATTTTTAAAAAAATTACTCCTTAATTACTAAAAACTAAGATCAATACTTTTTATCAATGATATTGTCCTTGGAACATTATTACTGTTATTCATAACATTACAATAAATTTCAGATTTAGAATTAACTGACGTTTATCTACATTGAGCTGTGCAAAAAGTATTTTTTAAAATATGTCATAACTTGGGGGCTATGGACAGAAGCAAAATTAGCTGAAGAACTGTTCATGTCAGGAATCTGACACCTATAGCCAGACAAGAAAGGTAACTCCTAACTGTACTTTTCTTTTCTGGATATGTGTGTGCATTTAACAGAAAAATATACATCACCTTGTTTTCTCCACTGGGGCATAGTCTTTTCTTATTTATTTTAATAATTTTGCTTGTTGCTTATAAGTATGATCTTATGTTCCTGTTGACTCAACTTTTAAAATCCTACTTCATTAGGTTACAAAAATAAATAAATAAACAAACAAACAAATAAATACCTTCAAATATTTAGATTAAAGCATCCTGTGCACTATCAGACTGTCGGTTATAATGAACTTTGTATGAGGAAATAGAGATGAACAGTAAAACCACAAGAAATATAGTTCCCCAGCCTCTCCTTTAATGGGTGTGGTTTCCTTTGGAGAAGTCTTAATAGACTCGTCAGCCAATCCTCCTAATCACCAGTCCTTGCTGATACAGCTCACCCATCACAATTTATTTCCCAGTCCTCTTGCATCAGAGAGAAAGAACTTTGATTTACTGCTCATTAGAGAAGCCATTTCCCCAGGCACAGGCAACATTTTGAGTGATGATGTAACCCAAAACCAGGCTTTTGTGATAAGTCAGTACAATTTAATGGAATAGAGAAGGCATTATGTTCTCTGTGAAATACACGGTATCGCTTGTGTACCAGACAGAAAGACTAAAAGCAAGAAAGGCACTTTGCTTAGGTTATAAAGGTGGAAATGCAGACAAGAAATTATTCCCAATTGCTAAACCTATCTGAGAAGGGTTGCATACAAAAAAAAAAAAGTGTAGGCTTCTGACCCATTGTCAAACAAACTGTAAACAAACAGGTATAGAATTTCTATCACTCCTCAGAAAGTGTATTTGCTTGTTTGGCTGGGAATGAAACCAGATGTTAAAAGTTGGTTACAAATATGGATTCATTTGGGAAAAACAAAAAGTTCTGGGATTTGAATTGTGTAGTTCCCAAACATAAGCATTTTCATATGGGTTACAAAGATAACTCAACAACCTTGCAAGTGTCTAAGTATAAAAGACAAAAATTCTGCAGTTAACAATGCTCTCAGCCATTGTTTTGTATCATTTAACACTCCCAAAGTGACAGTTTGCTGTTTTTACACATCCTTGATTTCAGTGCTACCAATTTTATCTAATGCTTTGGTTTATTTAACAGACTCACAAGACAGTTTTTTAAAAAGATACATATTTTTTAAGTTGTGTATGGATTTTGTATGCTATTCTGAAATATATTTCTTCTGTCTTAACATGCTCTCCATGATGTGACAATGTAGAACTGACACTCATTGAAAGTGTACCGTGGTGCAAGACCAGACATACCTTCCAACCCAGAACAAAACAATTCAGAAGTGTGTGTATCCCAGTTAGAAAGCAACTCACTATAGAGAGGACCATTAGACTGATGCAACTATTGTTTTTCTCAAAAAATAATGCATACTATGAAATGGAGACTACTTTTACAGCATTTATTGAAGATAGAAAAAATGTTGGATTGGCTATTTTAAGGTCAATCCCAGACGAGAAAAACTGAACGACTCCAAGTGGTAAGAAAACCCACACTTGTTACATGACCTTGAACAAGCCAAGCAGGCTGTGGCCATGATTATGTATACAAACTGCCTACGCAGGGTGTCATGCCAAGGTCAGTGGGTTTATGCCAGCCAGCTTTGCTATACATACAGGACTCCACAGCATTGTTCTGGATATGGCAGTTGGAGTGGATGCCAGCACAGCTGTAACAGACTGCCAAAGAGGATGCTTCTACATGCTAAATAGAGCTGAGGCAATTATGACAGTCAATCAAGTAAACTCTTTGTTACGAAGACTAACAGTTTGGATGAACTATACAAGTGATCATGTACTTGAAGTATTTTAATTGTTGAAACATCCAATATAGATTGTTTTACAAATAGGACATTCCTCTCAGATAACATGTATTTTTCTATTTAAAACAACCTAAGACGAAAGCCCAGGAGACACTACATCAATCCAAAATAAGTTCTCAATAAATTGTGTGCAAGAGCAATTCAAAATTTAAAAAACCAGACAACCTTAAAAATTATTTCAAAGGAGTAGTCATGCACAGGCAAAATTGGATTCATAGTAATGTAATTTAACGTTCATATAAGATCTGAATTATTAAAGGAAAGGAAAAACACATAAGTCTACTAGTATAGTTACTCAGCAAGATAAATGACTTTATTTATTTACTTACTTCATTTTCAGCTTATACTGCAATGCATTTTAATTTTGCCTGAAAATAGATGCAAGCTGAAAACTACTGTGGCACATTAGTTCATGAACTAACCCAGACATTCTAATCATACCCAGTGACAATTCTGCATTCATCTACCATGTAGCCCTCTGTAAAGGTATGGGTTCTGGGGTTATATCTATATAATGTCAAACAAATAAAAGGATTAGCTGACTTAGTAAAGAAAAAAATCAGGCAAAGTAATCTGTAATTTCATTTTCTACTATTTGTTGCAGTAACATCATAAAATTATCCTGCTAAAACCTAATGAGAAACATGATAAATATGGAAATGAATGTTACATTTAGATGTAATTAGAAGTATATGTAAATTAGTATTATATGGAATTAGAAGAGGTTTTAGAAATCTAATGCAAAAAAATACCATGTAATATGTATAAATTCTTAGTAAAATGTATAATGCCATATAATACTAATTTATTCAAATGTTATATTAAAATTTTCCTTCCAAACTATAGTGTCAAAAGGACTAACATCTAGAATTTTTCTTTTGCTATTTTTTTATGGTTTATCCTATTACAGTTGTCCCATTTTTTTTTACCTTTTCTCCTACTCCTAAACTTTTTGAATAACTTTCCAAAGCTAATGTTCCTAGTGAATATCAAAGATAATTAGAATCCTGGTTTCTCATATTCTTTATATACTGTGTAAAAATGTAGACTGAAAGTGGCATATATATTTATATATAAAATGAGTAGTGATGGACATATAATTTATTATCAAGCTAGGAACCCAGGATCAAGTACAAACTGGGGTTGTCCTGGGCTAACAGAGAGAGTTGTTCCCCTGGGAAGGGTCATAACAACTTCGTGCAGAGGTAGTTAGGGGAGAACCTATTAGCTTGCTCCATAATCATAAAATATATGTGATTTCACCAACTGAAATACATTCTCTGCCCTGTATCCTTAAGGGCAAAGAAGGTACTCCAGGCACCAGATGTGCAATAGCTCTCACATGGGATGGGACTGGCTGCAGGGGACAAAGACCCCAAGTTAGAGAATTAGAGTTGAAAGTCCGAGAATAAGGAAAGACCAAGAGAAGTAAGGATATTTTTAACAGCTTTATTAAGTTCTTAAATCATAGGACAAGGGTCTTGGCCCTAATTGTTATCATAATTTTCAACTGTGAGGTCTTACTCAGTAGGCAAGTTTTGATAAAAGACTTAAAGAGCTGGAGAGTGAGTCAGAGAAGTCAGGAGGAACAGTCAGTTCACATGCCCTAAGGCTGGAGTGCACTTGCCAAGTTTAGAGAACATGAGAAACACCAGCTTGGCCAGAGTTGAGTGAGTGACAGGGGGAGCAGGAAAAGAAAACAAAAACAAGAACAAAAAACAGCAGAAAGGCAATAGGAAAATCAGCTCAGGTGAAATGAAAAGCCATAGGTAAAATTTGAACAAGAAAAAAAACTTAGCTAATTTGCATTTTAAAAGGATCACTGGGGACTTCTAGTTCACGAATAAGAGCTAGGAATTCAAGAAATCAGTGTGGGCTAGATATATAAATTTGTGAGTCACCAAATTTTGGTGTTATTTAAAGCTCAAACATTAACAAAAATAAGAAATGTATGACCTCTTACATTTCCATAAATGTATGAAAATAATATTTTCAGTCATTATTTCCTCCAATAGGTTCTCAATCCCTTGTTCTCTCTCTTCTCCTTCTGGTACCCCTATGGTATGGGTGTGGTCATGTTGTCTCAAAGCCCCTTAAACTATCCTCACTTTTTAAAAATTCTTTTTGTTATTCTCACTGTGGTGATTGGGTATTTTCTGCTGCCTTGTCTTCCAACTCACTGATTTGATTCTTTGCTTCATCCAACCTATTGTTTTTCCCTTCTATATTCTTCATTTCAGATTTTGTATTCTTCATTTCTGACTGGTTCAGTTTTATGGTGTCGATGTCCTTTTTCATGTTGTTGTAGCTCTAAGATCCTTGAGCATTCTTATAAGCATTTTCTTGAACTCAGTATCTGATAAATTGCTTGCCTCCATTTCACTTATATCTTTTTTTTTTCCTAGAGATTTCTCCTGCTCTTTCATTTGGGGAATGTTTCTTTGTCTCCTTATTTTGGCTCTCTTTGTGTTTATTTCTGTGTATTAGAAATACACAGAAATAGATTAGATCTATTAGTCATAGATCTACTATGACTCCCAGTTTTGATAGGGTGGCCTTGTATAATGGATTTCCTGTGGGACCCAGTGGCACAGTCTCCTTGACCCTGAGCTCCCGGAATGTCTCTTGTGTGCTTTATGTGGGCTCTCCCATTGTAACTGGGTCTTGAGTGCTGTTGGCTCAACCATGCATAGGGGTCAACCCTCAGGCTGGCTGACAGTGAGAATCAACCCCAACCACAATATATGAGCTGCTGTGTAGGTGCTGACCACACCAAGCAGAATTTGCTTCAGCAGGGTCTGGTGTCTACTGAGATATTCCTTTGCATACGCCATTGGTAAAGCTAATTGGATCTTGCTCTGATGTTGGCTGAAGGTAGCCACTGGATATGTTGGTTATGGGGTCTCTTGGGAGGGATTCTGATGCAGGCCAATGCCTGTAACTGACTCTGAGCAACCTGTTTGGAGTTAAAGTGTGTGGCTGCCTCTGCTGAGCCTGGATGTTCATAGGAAGGTCCAAATTGTTCACCAAGGCTGTTTTTTACCAGCGCTGGGCCCAGGGAAAGGTCAGCAAGTGTTTCAAGGCACCCTAAGATCCATCTTCTCCTGCCTCCACCTGCCAGCTGCCTATTAGGCTCAGTCACTAAAAGAGGCTCTGGTGGTACTTGAATTGCTTGAAGTAGGTTCTCAACAAGTTAGCAGGTAAGGGCAAGTGGTGTTCACCAAATTGGTACAGGTTCAAATTCAGTGCCAGTGCTGGATCTGAGGCTACTCGGCAATTGTCCCAGGGAATATTAAGTCTAGCTGCCACCTGCTTGGTGTTTACACACCTTTGTGATGGGGTGGGGTCTCAAGGAGTCATTAGGATGAGGCCAGCAAAGTTTATCAAGCTCCAAAAGACCAAGATTTGGCTGTGTGAAGGGAAGGCTCTGCACCCTTTGGGCAAGCAAGAGAAAAATGGCCCTTGTCCTAAAACCACACAACTCACTCTGTCCTGAATGCCACCTAGACCTCGGCAGAGCGGAGGCACTACTAGTTGGAAGGGTGGGACTGCCAGGAGCCTGGAGAGTGGGGCTAAGGGATCTCCTGTGAATGGGTTGTACTGGTTAGTACAACACAGTACTAACCAGTACAACCTATGACCCTCTGGGCTTCCAGGAAGGTCATAGCATGGCCCACACCCAAGAGCCACACAATTCAGTCTGTCCCAGATTTTGTCCTGAATCTGGCAGGGTAGAGCTCCAGGCATTGGGTGGGTGGGGCCACTGGAGCCCAGAGGGCCATTCTAGCAGATCTCAGCTGACTTCTCAGCAAGGCATAAGCTCTGCAGGGTGTGGTAAGAAGGAGTCCCGGGGGTGGGGCTATTGCTTTCCCCCAGCTTGACACTGTATGAAAGGGAGTGCTGCATGTGGTGGGAGGGGGGTGGTGGTGTTCTACCCAAGAAAGATGGCAGCTATGGTATGGGAGAACGATTCAGCCCAGGGATCCCGGCAACTCTCACTTCACCCCTCTCTCTCACCAGAGCCCCAAACTTCAGACTCACCTCACATAACTCTACTCTGTTCCACCCTCCCTACACTGGAGCTTAGGGTGAATGTCTGTGAACAAAATTTTGTGTATTAATCCTTTAAGAGGGCACCTGTGTCACTAATTGATGCTGTTTCTCTTTGATGGTCAGAAATCCCACTGCTTTTCATAGCCAGATGTTATGTGAGCACCTCTTCCTGGCTCTGCTGCTTTGGGCTAAGGAGCCTGGCTTGGGGTCAAGACTTCACAGTTCTCAGGAGAAATCTCTCTGGAATCTCAGTCTCTACCTGGAAAAGCAGGGCCAGCCCTTTTCACATCCCTGCCCTTCCTAACAGTCTCAATATGTCTTCTTCGGTAAATCCTTGGTTATAGACTTCTCTTCATCTAGTCTTCAATTGGCTATTTAGGTTGATTGTTTAATATTTTAGTGGTAATTCCAGTTTGACCCTAGAAGGAGGTGACTGTAACATCCACCTACTCTGCCACCATCTTGGATCTCTATTTCTGTCAATTTCCTAAAAAAAAATTTGACTATTATAATTATTATATATACTCATATTTAACTGATGATGAGGTTAGAAAGATAAAAGTGTTTTTCTGAAGGCATAAATGTAGTAAGTGGCAAAGAGAAAAGCAGAATCTGGAACTTTTTGGCTCTGATCTTAGTCTTTGATCTTAACAAATAACTATACTGTGAAAGCTCAAGGGCACCATTGTAGTTCTGTAAGGGACAATGACATCTTAGTGATATAAGAGTATAAAAGAAATAATTGAGCTTCCTCTTTCCCTCCTTCTCCCTACCCCCTTCCTTCCTTTTCTCTTCCCTTTCCTTTTCTTCCCCTTTGGAACAATTTCAGTCTGATTCCCATGCTAAACTTGAGCAGAGCAAGTTAAGCACTTATGAGGGAAGGGCATTACGTTAAGGAGGCTGGCTCAGGGCAGAGTTATTGGGATTCAATCAGACAGCAGGGAACATTCACATAGAAGCAGCCCTACTTGAGGTGTCAGAGCTGACTAGGGTGAACCTCTTGGTATTCTAATAGGATTAAAAAGACACCCCAGTTGCTCTTATTTCGACTGCTGCCTCACTTGCTGTTTTTCTCCTCTCCTTTTCCACCCCTTCTCCTGCCTTTGTTTTTCTATTTTCTGCTCTTCTAAACATTGAAAAACTGAAGGAATTGCAAAAATATATTTCAAGAGAACTATTCTGACAATTCCCAGGAGGGGATTGAACCAATGATCCCTAGCAAGAGAAATGAAAACTAGAAACATCTCTAATCTTTTCCGTTGAAGGATTTGCATCATTCAAAGATGAAGAAACTTCAACTTGAGCAAGACCACAAGTACATATATCCCTCACATCTCCCTATAAAACTTCAATTCTGCTTCAGTTTAGGGTAGTTACGTTGATGCTCCATAGGTGCTCCTGAATGTGCCTAAAGCCTTAACCTCTATTTGAATCATGTAAAGTTATTTTCTTTTGACAGTATTTATATGGGAAAGGGACTTGTGACCCTGTGTGGGATATCAGAGTCTGAGAGGGGTAAAGAGGGCATCCACAAGGTAGGACAGCAATGTGTGGGGCATATGAGAGTGTGTATAGAAGGCATTCACACAAGGTCAACACTTATGGATCTAAGTGGAATTAAAAAAAATTCTAGAAGCTGCAAAGGTAAAAGATATTTATATATGTTGTCTTGATGTGTCTCTTTGTATTTGAACACATAGTACACAAAGATGCAGAATAAGACTTGTGTAGTGAATGAATTAATGAATAAATAAAACTCCTGGAGATGGTTTAGGGTATACATATGAAGAATGTTATTATAGCCTAGTTGATACTCTGTTTCTAAACAAGGGGAAAATATTTTTGTTTGCCTGATGAGAGGACTCTGCTGATTTGTGAATGTTAATCCTTGATACCCAAAATCCCACTCTAAAAAAATTACTTAGCACCACAACAATAAAACAAAAGCCGAAGTAAAGTAAACATTCCAGAGGCCTTCAGAGGTTGAGTAGAAGCCTGGAAATAATTATCCTATTGCTAAAAAACAAATAACATATGGAAAATATAAGCAGTGGGGGAGGACTTCCTCTTCTTAGGCAGGATTTTATTGAGAAAAATTTTTGACAAAGTAATATTTGACTAAAATATTCTAAAAATCATAACAGTAATATAATTATTGTTTGCTATTTAATATTGTTCTATAATCCACTTTACATTTTTTGAAGTATTAACTGTATAATGCGTGATGGCATTTAATAATATTTTGTCCCACCTTTTTATTATATAAAATTGCTCACATTGCATATTAAAAAATAGATTAGCATACATATATAACCTATCGCCCACTCAAGAAAATTAAACACCATGGATGTAGTCTGCAGTCTCATTTTCTTCTCTGTCTCTCTCTCTCATTATTTTCTAAGCTTCTTGAAGAAGGTGTCTAGACTATTACCACTGCCTCCTGTTGTCTTCCTCCCACGACAGTCTGGTTTCTGTCCATGCCACCCACTGACACTGCTTTCACCCAGAAACTGTCCTTCTGGTCGTTAAACCTGAGGTACAATTTTTAGTTTTTAATTTATTTGATTGCTAAAAGCTTTCAGCACTACTAACCCCCTCTTAAAACTCTCTACAGTCTTGATATTCCTTGCTTTCTTTTTATCTTTCTTCCTAATTATTTAGCCATATCTTCGGTCTCCTTTCCCTTCCCCCATTATCTTTCCCAGTTGTTTATGTCACAATATATTCATCATATCACCCAAATAAGTAACTGTGCACCATATCTTTCCTTCTGCCCTCATATCCAACTGATTCTAAATATTATATCTCCATTCTTTGTTCTTACATCCCTTTCCACTGCTGCTTTCTTAGTAAACACGCTCGTTATCTCTCACCAAGTGATTGCAAGAGCTTCCTAATTAGTCTTCATCTTTCCAGCCAGACTCCCCACATTCCATCCTTTACAACAGCATGATGGTATCATACTACTCTCTGTTAAAAACCTTTCAGTGGGTTCCCATTCATTGCAAGATTAACTCAAGCTCTTAGGGATGGCTGACATACTAGATTTTCCTTTTTAAAATGCGGACACAGCCTGCCTCTTTAGCTCTCCAATGCAGCACTTTGGTATGAAACTGCTTCCACTTCCCATGTTAATCTTGCTGTTCCATGTGTCTGCATATTTGCACGAGGCCATTCCCATTGCCAGGGAATCCCTTTCCCCTGTAAGCTGGCAACTCTTATTCATGCTCCCCTGTTACACAGAATTGGTTCTTCTGCATTCCTTTCAACATACTCTACATAACCTTCTGCTCCTGTTCCTTTTATATCTACAGCTCAACCCCTTTTCTGGATTTTAAGACACAATATCATACTTCTTAATGGCTATCAGTGGATGCTCATGTCTAAACTTTATCTTTCTCCTCCAACTTATTTCTCTCTTCATAAATCAGGTTAATTCCACCATCTCTTGCATAATTGTCCTCTGCATAAAACTAGAATGCTCCCTTGTTTCTACCTCTTCTTTACTTTCTGTTCAGTATGGTTGTTTCTACTGTCAAACCATAATTTAAACTGATTCACTCACAAGCACCTATACTGCCGGTACCCTGAGTGAGAGCTGCATCATTCTTGACCAGTTCAATCTCCTACTTTGTTACCTCTGTCCCTATTATCTCACGACTATCTCAAGCCATCACATCCTATAGGCAGAGCTGTATTCCCATTTTAAAAACCTGAACACTTTGCACTCCTTTTTACAATTCTTCAACAGCTTCCCTGGTCAAAAGTAGCACCTCAATTCATTTCTGTGATCCTCAAGAGTTTCCTCAGATGGCCCTTGACTTACTTACTTTATGACTTTTACCACAAAGATAGGAATGCTTATCCCTTTGCTCTTCTGTCTCATAAACCCATATGTATTCATTGGGACTTAGCTAATTATTTTTAAACTAATAAGTGACTATTATTTTTGCTTCTGTAAGATGAATGTGTAATGACATACAACTTTTTTAAAAAGTGAGACAATGCAATAAAGCTTAGAGTTTAGAATTTATACAAAGAAATGTTAGTAAGTGTCAACAGCCCTCTCTATGTAGCTATTCAAAGTAAAACAAAACAAAACTAAGGTCTCACAAAATATTTTGATAATTGAATAATTATTAATATATTTGTTTTTAACTTTTATTGCTATTAATATTTTTTTCTGGAAAAAACCTACCTTTTTGTAATGTAATTCAGGGTAAAAAGAACAGTGGTCAGTTATTTTTTCTCAGTTGATTCTAAATTATTCTCCTTAAGGACAGAAGCAAATCTAAAATTGTACAGAAGTGTTAGGCTTTTTTATTTTTAAGTCACTCAGAGCTCTCGAATTTTAACAGTTAAATTCTTTATTCTTTTGCATTATCCTCTCTTCACCAAATGTTATTTGAAGCAAATTGATATTTTTGAATCTTGGCAATACTTGAGGGACATTACCAGCAATGAATTTTCTTCCAAAAATTCAAAGAATGCAATGAGGGCCTAATTTGGGCTTAGTTAATTATATGTTTGTAAAGCGCTCTGTTGATGTTTTTTTTCCCCTCATGTATTTATTTTTAACACAAACGTATACACTTGACCGACTGTGGTGCAACCACAGTGATACCCTCCAAACTCCATGAAACTTACCTCCTGCATTTATTTATTCAACATCCAACCAACATTTGTTAAGAACGTGCATGAGGCAGATGTGATTCCTGCCTTCGTGGACCTTACATTCCAATAAACAGCATTTACTGAACTGAGTTCGCTCCATGCATTGTGCTAAATGTTCTAACTTCATCATCTCATTTAAACCTTTAAGCTCACCATAATAAAATAATTGTTTATCATTATTGTTGTTGTTGTTGCTGCCATTTTATAGACAAAAACACTAAAACTCTCCTGATAACCACAGCAACATTCCTAAAGTAAGAAAGAAGGCAGGTGACCAGCCTCATCTTCCTGGAAACATAGTGGCTGGATCTCTGGGCAAATACGCTGATGATACAATACCAGGACGAATATCCTTATACTTGGAATGCTCTTAACAGCATGTCTGTATTAGGATTATTTATGGGGTGAAGCATGGCTCCTGAGAAAAAAATCATATAATCTATACACTCCCCAATAAATGAGCAACCTATGTGTCACTTAGAAACTTCATGTATTATTCTGGGAAAGAAACACGTGTCAAATGCAAAATAGAGAACTTGAGTAGCCACACAGGTGTCCCAGATCCCTCCTTTCCCTATGCCTCACAATTATATATTTCCTTAAAATTATTAGTAAACATAGTACCAGTGTGGCCTCTTGACCGAAGTAAGCTTGATTTGACCATTAAGTCATCATTTTTAGCTCAGAATTTAAAACAAAGTTTGAACTATATTTATTAAAACCAGAAAGCATTCTAGAATACTTTTGAATGTTTGGAATTCATATACATTGTCTAATTGAAACTTCTCAACAATCTTACAAGATAGTCATTATCGTTCTCACTTTACAGAAGAGTAAGCTGAAGTTTAGAGTCATTTTTACTATTATAGGGATAGTAATTATCTTTAAAACCATAAAATCTCTGATAAAGATGGTGTGTAATTTTCTTGCCCAGATCCCCAGCCCTTACCAATTCAATGCACAATGGCCCAACTTTTAATTGCTAACATCAGCAATTCTTTGCCTGAGGACTTTTCCTGGTAGCCTGATATTATTATGCATGTATAAAAGAAAAATTGCTCCAGATGGAATTAAATACACAAGGACTATGTTGTCCAACTGTGGAGCACCAAAAAGTATTTTATGAATTCTATACTATTTTATATTCTGTGTGCCTTGTACCTTGTAATATACAATTCCAGATATGACTCTAACACAGGCTCAATTTTTCTTACCAATTTTTTCTGAGCCAAAATTAAGGACATATATAAGTGTGTCCAGAAGTAGGTAAAAAAATCATAAGACAAGTACATTATTCTAAAATTTCTATTTTGCCTTTAACATTTAAATTTCTATCATTGTTAGATTCTTTCTTACTCAAAACATCTCTGTGATAGATAGAACCTAATTTTTTTAACTATTAATTGCTAATCACAGGTAATTCACCGTTTGTTATTTGTATACACAACAACGACTACTGCCTCACTTGGTTGCCATGCATGCACCATGAGCTGTGGGGGCCCATGTGATTGGAGGCTCAGCTGTACCTACTTCAATGTGATTGTCATTTATTTCATCCATTTTTCAGTCATGGAGACACTTTTATCAGTTCATCCTGAGGTAAGTATACAGAAATTATTGCATTTTTTCATAAAACACCAGTTTTCCTTCTTTTTGGTAAATAGTTGATACTATTTGGCTTGATGGTTTTCACACATGAAATATCTCCCAAATAAAACTTCTCCTAAAATAGTAAAGCTGGAAACAAACTGGAAATGCTTATATATAACATACAGTTTCTACTAACCACGCTAGTTTCAGTAAAAAGAAAAAAAAACTTTCCATGTTTTCTATTTTCAAGACTATTTCTTGGTTCCTGGTCCAAAACAGTGGAATAGGAAGACCATGAACTTACCTTCTCTCAGAAACACATTGAATTTACACCTATAAGCAGAGAAATTCAAGGTGCACCAAGACAAAGAAATATGACTTAAATGAAAGAACTCAGCAAAACCTCAGAACTGAATGATGAGAAGATTGCCAACCTATCTGATGGAGAATTTAAAGCCCTAGTAATCAAAATACAAAACTGATTGAGCTTGGTTGAAAAATGAAAGATACCCAAAATGAAATAAAGCAAAATATTCAGGGAACCAATAGTGACAGGAAGGAAACCAGGACTCAAGCAACAATTTGGAATAAAAGGAAGAAATAAACATCCAACTGGATTAGAATGAAGAAACAAGAATCCAAAAAATATGAAGAGAAGCTGAGGATTCTCTGGGACAACCTGAAACATTCCAATATCCAAATTATAAGGGTGCCAGAAGGAGAAGAACAACAGCAAGAAATTAAAAACTTATTTGAACAAATAATAAAAGAGAACTCCCCCAATTTGGTGAAGAAAATAGACTTCTAGAAAGCCCAGAGAGTCCCAAAGAAGTTGAACCCAAAGAGGAACACACCAAGGCACATCATCATTAAGTTACCCAAGATTAAAGACAAAGAGAAGATCTTAAAAGCAGCAAGAGAAAAGGAGACAGTTGCCTACAAAGCAGTTCCATTAAGGCTATCAGCTGATTTCTCAAAAGAAACCTTACAGGCAAGAAGGGGCTGGGAAGAAGTATTCCAAGTCATGAAAGGCAAGGACCTACAACCAAGATCTCCAGCAAAGCTATCATTTAGAATGGAAGGGCAGATAAAGTGCTTCCCAGATAAGGTCAAGTTAAAGGAGTTCATCATCACTAAGCCCTTATTATATGAACTGTTAAAGGGACTTATCTAGGAAAAAGAAGATTAAAAATATGAACAATAAAATGACAACAAACTCGCAACTATTAAGAAATGAACCTAAAAGAAAAGACCAACAATGAAAACAAAAACTAAGCAAACAACTAGAACAGGAACAGAATCAGAGAAATGGACATCACATGGAGGGAACGGAGGAATAGGAGAGAGAAAATACAGGGAAGAAGAAGCATAATTAATAGGCATAAAATAGGGCTAGATACAAAAATGGTATAGGAAATGGAGGACTTAAAGAACTTATATGTGCAACCCATGGACATAAAATAAGGTGGGGGAAATGCTGGAGGGTTGGTGGGTAGGGTGGAAGGGGGATAAAAGGGGAAAAATTGGGAACACTGTAATAGCATAATCGATAAAAATACTTAAAGAAAAAAATAAAACAGAGAAACTCACTCTGAGGAAGAACAGGGGGCTGAATGAACAATTTCTGCACAACAAATATAAGAGAGGAAGGGGGAGAGAAAGAGGGAGAGAGAGAAACACACAAACAGGTCGGCCTGCAGCCTGCTCCAGCTCCAGATTCTAGCTGCGTGACTTGCCTCCAGGATTCCCTTCGGCTTGCATGCATCCACCAGAACTACAGCTCCTGCCCAGGTGTGGCTTGTTCCCAGGTCTGCTCGGGGCCTGAGCTTCCTCTGGCAACAACTCCAACGGGGCTGCCAAGATGATCCTAAAGCAGTTGCCCCTGGGACTCCCTGTGGCCCACACATGATTCAGCTCCTGCTGGCCTGCCAAACACATGCAGTCTACAAAGGAGTAGCTCCTATGCAAGTCATCCTTTTAAGATCAGGAGAGTTTGCTGTTTCATCTAACTCACAGAAACACAGAGAGACTATTGAAATGAGGAGACAGAGAAATGTATCTCAAATGAGGGACCAGGACAAAACCTCAAAAAAAGAACTAAATGAGACAAACACGCTATCAGATAAAGAGCTCAAAATACTGGTTATAAGAATACTCAATGCCTGGCTGATGTAGCTCAGTGGATTGAGAATGGGCCTGTGAAGCAAAGGGTTGCTGGTTCGATTCCCAGTCAGGGCACATGCCTGGGTTGCAAGCCAGGTCCCCAGTAGGGGACACATGAGAGGCAACCACACATTGATGTTTCTTTCCCACTCTTTCTCCTTCCCATCCCCTCTCTCTAAAAATAAATAAATAAAATATTTTAAAAAAAGAATGCTCAATGATCTCAACAAAGTGATAGGAAGACAAAAAGGAGATAGAAAACATAAAAAGAATCAGTCAGAAATGAAAAATACAGTAACTGAAATACAGAACACATTAGATAAAATCAACAGCAAATTAGAAACAGAGGATCCAATCAGTGATTTTTAAGACAAGGTCATTGAAAACACCCAACTGGAAAACAAAAAGAAAGAGAAAAAATTTTTAAAGATGAGGCTAGTTTAAGAAACCTCTGGGACAACATCAAGCATAATACCATTTGAATCACAGGTCCCAGAAGGAGAAGAGAGAAACAGACAAAAAACCTGTTTGAAGAAATGATGGCTGAAAACTTCCCCAATCTGGCAAAAGACATTCAGGTCCAGGAAGTACAGAGAGTCCCAAAGAGGTCCATGCCAAGGTACATCATAATTAAAACGGCAAAAGTTAAACCAACTAGGATTTTTTTTTACTTCAAAGTTGGAAATAAATGGAAACAAACTTAACTCTATAGCAAATGGGTAACAATTATATTAAAGAAAAGTTGAAAATGAAGAATCCAAGGAACTTTAGCTATAGTACTTTCACTTTTGTTAGTCTGAAGATAAAAAGACCAAAAGAACTGCAAAGACAGCTTAAATTTGACTTACTAAGTTAGTAGATTTATTGTTAATAGTGGTGTGGGTGTAAAAATTCTGAAACACATTTATATGCAGAATTGAGCAAAGTAGTAAATATATTAATTTTGTTGGAATTCAGCCTTCTCACAGTGAAAGAAAGGAGCTACAAATATAAAATGGTGAAAGGCAAAAATGATATGAAATGGCTATTTCCCCAGTCTGTCCACTGAAAGGACATGAACAGTGTCTCATTGGGGAAAATGAGTACACCTAGCTTTTAGGTCTTGGGTTCTAATATCTCTCACTCCCCACTAAAAATAAATAAATAAAACCAGGAGTCCTTAGTAAATCAGCTGAGTCCAGGGCTGAGTCTGGGAGAGTGAACCTGGACCACTTGTGCCAGAAGCAAGAATGCACTCAAAGAACGGCAGGTACGGAAGCCAGCTTGAAGGGTCTTCTCCCCCTGCCCCAATCTGGGCCATCTATCATCAAATTCTCAGTAATGATAGTAATGGACTTCGACTCATTAAATAGAATCAGAATCCATGGATCCATTATTGAAAGAAGTAAATAAATAAAAGAGAAGGAAAGGCCCTTATAATAAAAATGTTATCTAATAAATGTAGAAGGAATGAGAGTTTAAAAACCACTATGTGGCAAACATTATACTAATTTGATTCAAACAAGAGCAATCAATGTCCTATAAGGAATAGGATTTCCACAAAACTTCAAATAATCTCCCCAGAGGGTAATTATTTATTACAATGGGGGAAATAGTAGCTTTACAGCAGAGAAATTTGGAGGACATGTCCAAGACTTGGTGATCAAAGTTATCTCCAATATTGGCACAAGTCACAATCACCTGCCACCTGATAGGATCTTTAATTGACTTGAATTTAATACACTGTCTTACTATTTTTGCTTGCTTCCCTGAACAGAAAATAATTAGTTTTTCATGTAATCCAACACACATCAGTGCCTTCACATGAGTTGAGTACCTTCTTTGTATCATAGTCAACACTAGACCTTGAAGACTAAAAGCAGTTGAAGATAGATATTTAATTTCCCTCACGCCCTAAAGAATACCCCTAACTTTTTGGACACACTTTGTGTGTGCCATTATTAGCCTATGAACACATGTTTATTAAAATCATTCTTTAATATATCTATATACCATCTTTGTATTTTTGTCTATGTTTCTCTGCATAGGAAAATAAAAGCCTCTAGGTAGAAATGTTCTGTAAGATAAGGTAAAAAAATAAGGAGAAAAGACTGCAAAATCAGATGTCATTTATGAAAAGAAATATAACTGAAATATTACACAGTAAAATACCCTTTGGTTTTAAATAAATGCTCTCTTTGTACATAATTAAGATTTTTTTGCCAGTGTAGGTATGCATGTGAGTGTTTTGCATTTTAAAATAATATAGGGTATAGCAATGCCAGGATTTTTAAAAGAGAAAACTGGAAAGGTTAACACATACTTGCACTGACACACTCTGGCCACTAGAATATTTATTCCAATTGGCTGAATCTACCTAGTATGGGAGAGGTCTTTTAATACAGATAGCCTGCAGATGCTTAGGGATATGTCGGAGATGAAGGAACCAGAATTTTGGAATGAGGCACCTATGCATGGAGAGAAGAATATGTAGCAGGTTCTCTTGAGAGGTGTCACATAAATCAAAATTTCTCCACCGTCTTTGTGACTGCCTTGTCAAAACCCTCCAAACATGTGACCCTGGGACCGAAGGGCAGACCCCTAGGAAGTTGAGTCCATTTGTTCCCTGAATTCTATTGAAATAAAATGTAGGTCTGTGAGTGTGTCTGTTATTTATCCTAGGGACTGAAGAAAACTTGTATTTCTCCATGTTAAAAGAAACCATGAAAATTGTGACTAAAAAAATGGTTTCTAATTATATAATAGTAACACCTTCATTTTTCTTTTTCTGGATTCCAATCTTCTATGATCTGTGCTGTTCTACTCTAGGGAAATGTTCTACTCTAGGGAAATAGAAATTTTCAAAATTCATTTTATGTTCCATTAGCGTAAGTAATTCTGTAAGGTTTTGCTTCTCTCTAGTATGTTGAACAAAATGCTGGGCAACTTGTTACCAAAGCAACACTTCTCCCTGCTTACTCTGCTTTATGGCTCTCTCTCTCTCTAATCACCAGCTCTTTCACTCCCTGTTATCTCCGCCATGATCTGGGGAGGCTCCTGTGATGCAGCAAAGGGGAGAGAACACTGGATCTTTTTGTGTGTGTGTGGATATGAAGCAGAATCAAAAATAGATTCCAACCATTGTGGCTGCAAGAAATTTTTTCACAATACCACTAGGCACCTCTGCACAGCAGGTTTTCAGATACATTACTACCTAGCTACTTCAAACTTCAAATTAAGTAGGTTTCTCTGATTGTATGTGTTTATATGTTTAACCCCAGAACAAATACAAGGTTCAAAATTCCATATGTATAAAATATACCTTCTTATTAGAGGTCTACTATAACTTGTATTGCAGCTAGCTTGATCTTTGATGGAGATTAAATGTAATTTGAAAGTGAAAACAAATCCTACTCTATTGCAGTCTGTGCCTAAATTCAATGACTTGAAATTGAGAATTTGTGATAATCCAAATAATAATAAACCAAAGTTTTAATTTATCTTACAAGATAGTAAACCCTTCAAAGAAATGCTCAAGTGATTATTCTTAAAACTTAAAATCATTTAAAGTCTCACTTGAGCAAAGTCAAAGTAATCACTTTCAATATTTACATGTACATATATGTACATTCATTCTTCTTTGACTTTATTGTAAACCTCTTGTGTAACAGATTTTTCACTCATCTTTGCATACCTTAGTGACTGGAAACAAAATACTAAATGAGTGAAATGGAACTTTTTTTTATTATTATTTTAATCTTAGGCCTGAGCAGAAAACAAAAGAACCCATCTTTTTGTTTAGAGACTTGATAGTGTGAACTGGACCAATATGCAAAATTGTACAGTGATAAGCAAGTATCTACCCTCTTACTGAACCCAGCATTGGGCAAATATTAACTCCACTGGTGGAAATGAATCTCAGAGAGGTCCAACCTTTACCATTCAATTATAATTTTGTGGTTTTCGTGGTAAGAAAAATGCAGAAAATAATAGGCTACCCCAGCAGAAGAGTATATGTTGGTAAAGAAGTAGTTTAGGGTACTCTAATTAGTGAAAGGCAACATGACTTTGTCACAGACTAATTGGTGACTTAACTAATTGTAGGCATTGCTTAACCTCAACTAGTGAGTCTTAAGAGAACAACTTCATACAACACAATGATGTTGATAATAACACTAACAATGGCTTTGTATGCATTTAGAGAGACCCTGTACCATTTCTTTGTTCTTTAAGGACCATAAGGTACCTTCTTCTTTTGTAATGTGAGATTAAACAAAGGTTGCCAAACATTTAAAGTTTTATTTTGTTTGTTTCTTATTTTATTGGAAGGAAGTTATTTTTTCTCTTCCATTGATTCCACAGCTCACTACAATTAGAATTACCATAATGGTAGGATGTGGTTGGTAGAAATATATGACTTCATCCTTTATAATCACCAGCATGGCATTTCCCGAAACAAAACACTACAGGATATCAGCGAAGCTGAGTCTCTCTTCTCGGATCTAATGTTTTTGTGCATGCCAGTCTGAAAATGCTGACTGCATCATAACCCTGACTGCTGCCAACATTCAGCTTGTAAAACAACAGAAGAGCAACAATAAAACTGCTATTTGTGTTTTATGGAACTGTGTAAAAGTGAGAAAATAGCAGAGTATCCAAAGGCTGGGTTTTAAAATATGCCCAATGATCTCAATCTTTGTTCACAACTCATTATAGCGACACCCCCAACGTTTTTTTTAACTATGACATATATGTGTGTGTATATATGACATATATAAATATGATATAAATCTGTCAATGCACATCTAATATTTTAATCATTTGTATAAATGAATGGTATTCTTTGATGATTTTCATATTGTACTATTAGTTTACATTGTAATGGGTTATACAGTATAACATAAGATACTTTAGAAAATTTAAACAGGTGGCTTAACTAAGTGCTCTCAATTCAAAATTGCCCAAATCTTGAACTCTGATTAATGTTTTCCAGTGAGAGGTCCAGCTTTACTAATACTTATCATGAATGTACAATTCTATAATGATACGACTAAATACATGATTAGCTTTTAAATGTTCATTTGCTTGTTTTTAAAAACCTTATCAACATCTCCAAAAATATCTGAAGGACTTTTATTAATAGTTATGCTAATAATAACTTCTGCTGTGGTCAGTTAAAGATGGCTATACATTCTTCCTTAATCCTCCCATTGAGGTGAGTCTAATTTTCTCCCCCTTCAATCTAAAAAGGCTTTAGTAAGTTGTTTGACCAACAGAATGTGTTATATCCTGAGATTCTGAGGCTAGATTAACAAGTAGCCTTGCAACTTCCTCAGGTTTCTTGAAACTCTGTCTCTGGGAGCTCTGAGCTACCATGTAAGAAATCTGGCTACTCCGAGACCTCCACATGGGAGAGACCACTGGTACATGCTCCAGTTGATAGTCCTAGCTGATTCTAACCTCTGAGTCATTTCCCTCAAATTGCCATCTTGGCTCCTTAAGACTGGTCTAGTTATCTACTGGTTTCATACAACCAAGTAACCTTAGCTGATATCATATGAAACAAAAGAATCACCCAGTTGAGTCCTGTCCAAATTCCTGACCCCAAATAATGAGATATAATAAAATGGTGATTGTCTTAAATTGCTAAAGGAAAAGTTTCTCTACTCATAAAACTTCTGACGCCAAAGTCTTTCCCCACGCCAACCCATTCTGTAACTTTTCAGGCACAAAGCTGGTGCCCTACAATTCAATTTAATTCATATACTGGCTATCTGGAGTTAACATTAACCCCACAAGTTAAAGGCACAGGACTGTCCCCAACTTTAGATGTCAATCACAAGTCCTGGACTTCCCACATGCTGATGACTGACTATAAATTGGGGTTCACAAAAATTCCCTCTCAGTTTCAGTAATTTGTTATAACAGCTCACACAACTAAGGGAAATAATTTACTTATTCTTACTAGTTTATTATAAAGGATATTATAAAGCATATAAAAATGCAAAGAGGTATATAGGGTGAGGTCTGGAAGGGTCCCGAGTGCAGGAGTTTTTGTGCCTCAGGAGCTGGGGTGCACTACCCTCCCAGCATTTGGATGCATTCACTGACTCAGAAGCACTCTGAGCCCCCCAGTGATTTTTATGAAGGTTTCATTATGCAGCCACGGTCCGTTAGTAGCTCCTGCTCCCACTCCTCTCCCCTTCTCAGAGGTGACCATCGCCCATCTGAGTTCACCAAGAGTCACCTGATTAAAACAAGAGATACTCCTTTCACCCAGGAAATTCCAAGGTCCCAAGGGCTTTAGTAGCTCTGTGTAAGTTTATATAGCTCTAATTTCTCAGAAAATTACAAGGGTTTTAGGACATCTGTGGCATGAGCTGGGGGCAGAGACCAAATATATGTATTTAAGGCTTAGCTGCTAAGGTCTGCAGGTACTTTGTTAGCTGCAGTAAATAACCGGAATACAGATATCTTGTCATAGTGTCATTTACAGTTTTGTGAAATAGATTGGGTTTTATTGAAATTAGTATGAAACTCTATTTTAATCATTTTATGTTAAGAAATATTTATTTGTTTGTCTGTTTATTATGTATTTAGCATCCAGCCTCTCTTTCCAAAGGTAGCCCTCTTTTTCTTATGGTGAAATCCCCCACTGAGAGCAGTCTTTGTTGAAAGATAGTTACTTCCAGGTACGAATGGGCTATGTCCTTCCTTTCCTTGTCCTAAGTAGCCAGGAGATAGCACTTAAACTTTCAGCTTCTATGGGACTTTGAATTTTGAGCTAGTAATACAAGATATAAGACAGAATAAATACTCTGAAACCTAAAAATAATCATATCATTCCTCTCCTAAAGGAGAGGAATGATATGATTATCATTAACCCTCCTTTGAAAGGGTTATAATCTAACCCTTTCAAATTAGATCAAGTCTAAACCAATAGCTTGGTACAAAGTGCCTTGATTGTCTAATCCTAGTTTATCTCTCCAGCCTTGTCCCTCAGTACTTCCCAGAATCCTCATGGATTAATCCTTCTAGACTACTGTCTTAGATTGAAATTGTCCCCACAAAAAGATATGTTTAAGTCCTAATCCCCAGCATCCAAGAATGTGACCTTCTTTCAAAATAAGGATTTCATAAAGGTAATCAATAAAATGAGGTGGTTAGAGTGGACCCTAATCCAATGTGACTCCTGTCTTCATAAAGTGGGGAAATTTGTATCAGGGAGACACGCAGAGGAAAGATTATGGGAGGACCCCCAGGGGGAATGCCAAGTGTCACGGAATATTGCCACAGCATGGGTGTGGGACCAGCCCTCCTACCAGCCTCTATGTGGCTTCTTGTCATCCATATGTCATGGATGACACTGCAAGTTGAGCCATGCCTGAGGCTGTTGAAACTAACAGAGAGGCATTAAAGAAGTCCTTCCACAGTGCCTTCAGAGAGAGCATGGCCCTGCTAAGGCCTTAATTTTAAACTTCTAGCCTCAAGACCTGTGACACAATAAATATCTGTTGTCTTAATCCACCCAGTTTTTGGTGCTTTGTACAGCAGCCATTGAAAACCAATACAGCTACACAATGCTCCCCAAGAACATTGTTTGTCCTTAAAAGAAGAAAGTGAATATGAGAAAGGTTTATGCTACACCTTCCAATATTTTGGAAGAAGGAAATGGAAGCAAGCAAGGGCTTTTTCATGAAGGAGAAGGCATCTGAACTAAGCATTAAATGTGTGAGGATTTTAGTAGGCAAAGATGGGAGGATGGAATTTCTAACTTAGTGAATACTTAATGCAAAGGTATAAAAGCAGGAACATGTAGATCCTTTTTAAAAGAAAAGCAGGTTGTGTCTCTGCTTTATGTATTAGGTGTATACAGTGAGTTCTAAGAATATTATTATCAATGGCTGGATTTAGACTTCTAGGAACAAGCACATAGCAAATAATTTAATTATATTTATGTCCTTTATTAGGCCTTCCTCCAAGAAATCTCATAATTGGTTTAGGACTATTTAGTTATTCTCTAAAATGTTAGTTCCCAGGAGTTTACCAAACAGTAAAAATTTTAAAGGACAAAGGGCACCATGAGGACATCACTCTTATTTTGGGCCATAAGGACATTTTTAACTACCATTATTTTTAGCTCCATAGATTCATTAAAGGAATTAAATTTGAGCAGTGAAGAAGGAAACATCATAATCTCAGAGTAAATTATTATCCTATAAATTGAAAATAGTTTGCTTTGTGAAAAGTTTCCCACATTTTCATTCTTTTTAATTTTCCCCAAACCGAAGAAAACGATCTGCCATTTGGGCTGGGGAACACTGCTGAAGAATAAACACATGACGGTGCTTCCTCCCCAGCAGGATCACAGTTCCTGCCATTAACTTGGAGGGAGACTGATGGTGCCGGCGAAAATGGGTTTTATTTAATAAGTTTCCTCACTGGTGGGCCCGAGAAACATGAAAGTATAATGGTTTCAAAGAGGTTCCTGAGGTTCCATTTAGAAACAAGCAAGGTGTCTGGTCAAGATGGTAAATAGGTGAGTGCAGTACTCAAATGCTCTGGCAACCACATCAAAATTATAGTTAAACGTCAGAACAATCATCATTGAGAACCACCTAAAATCTAGTTAAACAGAAGAACTACAACTAAGAATATAAAAAAGAAGCCATATACAGGCTAGTCGGAGGAGCTGGTCCCACACGTATGTGTGGCAAATAAAAACTGGAAGGAATATCTCAGCTGGGGCAATCCCCGTTATGGAGTAAGGGATCCTAGCCCCACCATAGACCCCCAAGCCCAGGGTTCCAGTGCCAGGAAGAGAAGTCTCCATAATTTTTGGCTGTGAAAAGCAGCAGAGATTGTGGCTGAGTGAGACACAGGGCTTGTGAAATCTCAGGCAGTTTCTTTTAAAGGGCCCATGCACAAACTTATTGCACTCACTCACTCTCTCTCAGCTCCAGCTCTAGGGCAGCAGCTTAAAAGACACCAGGGACATATGGAGAGAAGCTGAATTGTCTGGCATCAGGCTGAGAATTGGAGGGGCAGCTTTCTCCCAAACAGAGGTGCTGGCAAAGGCCATTGTTCCTTTTCTGAGCCCTCCTTCTACAGAGTCAGCAGGTGGACACCAAATCTGAGTCTCCTGGCTGTCCCTGTTTATCCCACCCTAGTGATTCCCTGAGACCCCATCTCATGCAACTTACAGACCCACACAAACCATTTCAAGTGGCTTTTCCATACAAATGGCCGCTTGGCTCATGCTTCAGACTTTTCTAAAGTCTTTCAAACGCAAAGCATCTGGCCACAGCATGCCCTGTCCTTTTACTAAGTAGCTCCAGGCATGGCACTAGTGGCAGCTGGATGTGATTTATAAACTGGCTTCTTCTGGGCACCTCCAAAATACAGCACAAGAAGTAGCAGCCATCTGCAGATCAGTTTGTAGGTCATGCCAGGTGACCCAGAGCAGGACAAAAGTAGCAACTGACCTTGGCCTACACCTCTAAGGGTACTCCACAGCCAATGCACCCAGTGGACCCCTTTATACTATATCAGAGCACCAACCAAACACCTACACAATTGAAACACTCAAGGAATGGATTCAATGGGCAATAGGGCCCACTAAAGTAAGCCCTGCTCTGTGGTGTCAGCTCCTTCATAGCTGATCCTCCACAGTGGTCACAAATGATCCTTGTAGCTAATCATCCTGGGGATAATTCCTTCCCATTGATGTGCCAACAGCAATCACAGTTCAACTACAACGGGAGGGTGCACACAGCCCAAACAGGTATACCTGGAGTGCCCAGCTTGGGTGATTGGGGAGGCTGTGCCACTGGACCTACAGGACAACTAATAAGCCCAGTCTACTGAGCCCAGGAGATTTAGCAGCACTACCTAATACACAGAAACAGAAAAGAGAGGCAGCCAAAAAAAATATGTCCCAAATGAAACAACAAAACAAAACTCCAGAAAAAGAACTAAAGAAAATGGAGGCATATAAGAGTTCTAGGGAAGCTCCGTGAACTTAGGGAAAGAGTAGAAGAACTCAGTGAGAATTTCAACAAAAAGATAGGAAACATAAAGAAAAAGACAAAGAAATGGAAAACATAAATAACCAGTGAGAAATGAAGAATACATTAACTAAAATGAAGAATACATTACAGGAATCAATAGTGGAGTAGATGAAGCAGAGGAGGATGTCTGAGATTTGGACAATAAGGAAACAGAATACACCCAATCACAACAGAAAAAAGAAAAAAGAATCCAAAAATATGAGGACAGTATAAGAAGCCTATGGGACAACTTCAAGCATACCAACATTTGTATCATGGGGGTGCCAGAAAGAAAAAAGAAAGAGCAAGGAATTGAAAACCTATGTAAAAAAATAATGATGAAAAGCTTCCCTAAACTGGTAAAGGAAAGAGACATACAAGTCTTTGAAGTGCAGAGAATCCCAAACAAGATGAGCCCAAAGAGGCCCACACCAAGACACATAATAATTAAAATGCCAAAGGTTAAAAACAAAGACAATCTTAAGAGTAGCAAGAGAAAAGCAGTTAGTTATCTACAAGGGAGCACTCCTAAGACTTTCTGCTCATTTCTCAATAGAAACTTTGCAGGCCAGAAGGGTCTGGCAAAAAAATATTCAAAGTGGTGAAAAGCAAGGACCTACAACCAAGATTCCTCTACCCAGCAAAGCTATCATTTAGAATCAAAGGACACATAAAGAGCTTCCAGAAAGATAAAGTTGAAGAAATTCAGCACCACCAAACCAGTATTATGTGAAATGTTAAAAGGTGGTCTTTAAGAAGAAGAAAATAAAATATTATTCATAAAAATATTAATAATAAAACAGCAATAAACACAAATATCAACAAGTACTATGAATGTAAATAGATTAAGCGCTCCAATAAAAACACTTATGGAGGCTGAGGGAATTAGAGAACAACATCCATACATATGCTATGTACAAAAGGCTCATTTCAGATTGAAAGACATACGCAGACTGAAAAAATAGGGATGGAAAAGATATTCATGAAAATGGAAACAAAGAAAAAAAAGCTGGGGTACTAATACTTATACCAGACAAAACAGACTTTAAAACAAAGGCCATATAACAGGAGACAAAGACAGAACTAGGTATTCCACTTTTGGATATTTATCTGAAGAAATACAAACTACTAGATCAAAAAGATATATACATCCATATGTTAATTGGCAGCATTATTTACAATAGCCAAGATATGAAAGCAACCTAAGTGTTCATGAATAGATGAATTGATAAAGAAGAAGTGGTGCATATATACAGTGGAATATGATTCAGCCGTAAAGAAGAATGAACTCTTGCCATCTGCAACAACATGGAAGGACCTAGAGGGTATTGTGCTGAGTAAATAAGACAGGAAACAAATGCCATATAATTTCACTTATATATGGAATCTAAAAAAAATAAAATAAATGAAAAAACAGAACAGAAACAGACTCATAGATACAGAGAACATTTGGATGGTTGCCAGATGGGAGGAGCTTGGAGGGATGGGAGAATTAAAAAGCACAAGTTGATAGTTACAGAATAGTCACAGGGATGTAAAGTACAGCAGAGGGAATGTGGTCAATAATATTGTAATAACTATGTATTGTTTCAGATGGGTGCTAGATTTCACAGGGTGATCCCTTAGTAAGTTATACACAGTCTAATCAGTGGGGTATATACCTGAAATTTAATACCATATGTCAACTGTAATTGAAAACTAGAAAAATTATTTAAAGTCAAAAAGTAAAATAAATTAAAAAAAAAAGCTATGTGTTCTTTTTAAGAGAATGGTAGTTCACCTGTTTCTACACGGGGACTACTGGTCATTGTCAGGGACAAGGGTGCTGGTCAAAGGAACCACAGGGTCTGGAAGGGTTAAAGCTGTTCTTCCGAATTAACCAAGCAGCAAAGACACACAGCCTTCCTGGACTGAAACTGCCCCCAACACCTCACATTTGCCCTCTGTGTACTCCTTATTTAAAAGATTATAAACATGGTTTTGAATGGTATACTATAATTAATAAAAGAAAAATACAATTGAATATGTGCACTAAAAGCTGGAGTATGTAAAATACTTTTTTCTTTTTTTAAATTTAATTATTGTTCAAGTACAGTTTTGTGTTTTTCACTCCCATCCCAGCCCACCCCCCCCAGTGCTCCCCACCTCCCTCCCATTTCCACCCCCCTTAGCTATTCTCCATGTGTCCTTTATACTAGTTCCTGTAAATCTTTCCCATTTTTCCCCTGAAATTCCCTCCCCTTTCCCCTCTGGTCACTGTCCCCCTGTTCTCTATGTCAGTGTCTTTGTTTTTATTTTGCTTGCTTGTTTGTTTTGTTGTTTAGCTTCCTGTTAAAGGTGAGATCATATGGTATTTGTCTTTCAACACCTGGCTTATTTCACTCAGCATAATGTTTCCCATTTTCATTCATGCTGTTGCAAAGAGTAGGAGCTCCTTCTTTCTTTCTGCTGCATAGAATTCCATTGTGTATATATACCATAAATTTTTTGATCTATTCATTTACTGATGGGCACCTAGGTTGCTTCCAGCTCTTGGCTATTATAAATTGTGCTGCTATGAACAGTGGGGTGCATAGGTTCTTTGAAATCGATGTTTTAGGATTCTTAGGATATAATCCTAGCAGTGGAATTGCTGGGTCAAAAGGCAAGTCGATTTTTAGTTTTCTAAGAAAATTTCATACTGTTTTTCACAGTGGTTGTACCAGTCTGCAATCCCACCAACAATGGATTAGGGTCCCCTCTTCTCCACAACCTCTCCAACACTCATTGTTTGTTGCTTTGTAAAATACTTTTAAAAATCTGCTATGGTTTAAAATGAAAAATTACTAAGAACATTTATTAAAATGAAATCAACTGTTCTGTGCATGGTTACTTCATGGGAGAAATGATGTAGTAGTAAATACATAGACTAAGGCTGGAGATGTGAACCCTTGATTTTTGAATCCTACAACTCTCCAAACATCCCATACTTTAAATTTATGAATCTCTCAGTCTGCCCTTCCCCTTCCTTTTCTCCAGACAAAAATTTATTTACTCTGCTCAGAGACACCAGCCTTCCTATATTCCAGACATGATCTTATCACTGTACATACACTGAATCTCCCAATTCTCACTGCAATCCTCCAAGGTAGGTGCTGTGACTGTCAAGCCCCCGCTTTCCTAAATCTCCTAAATCTCCTCCCCAAGATGAGGAGATTTAGGAACAAAGAGATCTGTAACTTGTCCAAGGACACTGAGATAGAAAGGGCAGAGCTAGTAGGAAAAACTTTTAGAGTTCAAGCTGTCAGCCAGTATTCTATGCTCCCCCTTTGAGAAGACTTTATGATTCCCTCAGAATGCATTGATCTTATAATTTATGATGTTTTCCAAAGTATTTCTAGAGGTTGCATTTAATTCATATGTTCCTACACACACTAAAACTTAAGTTTCTTAGAAAAAGGAACCAAATCTCATTTTACATTTCTTCCCATGCCAACTCTATTACAAATAATCTATAAGAGTAAATCGGAAATATATACTAAATAAATTAGATGTAGGTAAGTTTTGTAGAGCTTAGAATACATTAATAACCTTTTACTTGATATGCAATGTCATGCCTTTCCATTGCCTCTTATTAACACAAAAGCCTCCAAAATTTTAAAGATATTTCTCTTTGAAAATCTGGCAAGGGACTATTTTTCCTTCTCAATTTGGATACTTTAACTCCTTAAATAATAGTACATATATTTATTATTATTTTGTTTGATTTTTAGTTCCTATCTATGCCTTTAGGTGGTAAATTAAAGAAGTAAAGTATTCTGTATATTTGTTCATTCATTTATTAAACAAATAATCTTGAATATCTACATTAGCTAGCTATTGCATTAGATGAAAGACAGAATTCCTTCTCTAAGAACTCACACTGGGAAACCAGCAATTTCAGAGCAATATGACAGTTGGTTTGCAAGAAGACTGTGCATGATATTGTGGCAGAAAAAGAGATGGAAGCTGATGGAAAAATTGAAAGTGTTTCATGAACAACAGGTGCATCCATTAGTCTAGAAAATAGTGATTTCCATGGCAGGCTAGAATTCTATTAAATTTGCTGGGAGGCTGTTAGTATGTTATTCCAATGTAGAAAGAATGGTAAATGCCCATCTTTCTGTGCTTCCCAGTTTCTCCCTCTCTGTCCATAATTAATGTTTCAATTGTATGAACTGTGTGGAAGACTGGCTGGTAGGGAGTAGGTGTGAGCAGATCACACAGAGCCAATGCAAAGGCTGCCTGAAAAGTGTGGTTCCCACAGAAAACACACGTCCAGCCTAACGGATATTTAAAATGAGTCAAGATGAGCCTTGGTGGATCCAAGTTTGAGTGGTGCCCTATAATTACCAGGATTGAGCTGCCCAGCTCTGTCAGTTCTAAAACTCGTTTCTCACTGATTCCTCCCCACTCTGTGGACACAGTGTCTCCAAGGCAGCACTTTGGGGAGACAGCAGCATAAGTGACTGGGAAGGTCATCCTGCATTTGTAAATACTGAGGAGGCCACACGTGAAATGGAGATACCAAGTAATTAGAAGGCATCCTTTTATCCAATCCTCATTTAATATTACATTGATTCTATCTTCTGGCTCTCTAGTGTATTGAAATGGTTAAAAAAAAAAAGAAAGAAAATATTCTCATTTTAAGTATCATGAAAATTTTAAGAGTGGGGAAGAAAAACTTTTTTGCAATGTTTTTTGATTCTCTTATAGCCTATATTCATGAACCAATTCTGCAAATGTGGCATTTAAATAAATCATCTGAGAATAGAAAGTAAAAAACAAAAAAGTGAAAGCCCAGTGGATACTGTGCTTTTTTATATATAAGGCACAAGAAAATAGAGAACTATAAGGAATAGAAGAAGTTGGACTTCTAGATGTTTACAGTTTTTCAATCACTTTATTTTTCTAAGAGCAAATCTTACTAATGGTTAATTTCTGTCTCATGCTGACAGTTTACAAATAAGAAGAGCGAGGTCCCATTTCAGAGCAGACAGTGTGGAACCTCCTCAAAACCATTTTTAAATTAGAGTGGCAGGGCTTCACAAGCATTCCTGGCAGTAAAGGATAAATATTAATGCTTCAAGAAAACAATAAACTAGATCTATAGTCTTCTACCCACCCCCCCCACCGTAAGAGCAAAAATAGGCCTCCTGCAGTTGGACTTGGTGTCTCCTCGATTTTTACACTCATCAGTGAAAAAAGGATACGTAACTCTTATTCACAAGAATTGTAATTCTATTGATAGTCCCACTTCATCTGAGATTATGCTCCAGATTCCCCCGAATCCAGACGTAAAAAGATGTTATACATTAGCATATGTTCAATAGAGATGTTTATTTATTTTTTTAAATGGTATAGAACTGAGGAGGCCCAGACCAAGTCACAGAGCATGGCTTGATGACAGATCCACGTGACGAATTGTGGCGAAGTTTGTAGGACAACTGTTTTCAGTTCTTCCAATCACTGGGTTGCAACCTGAATGATAGGAAAGGGCTGTTCCACCCATTAAAATACATTATCTTCAGTTTGCTTCTTTACTTTTCTTTACATCAGGGAGAAGATCTTCAATTAAGATAGTAATCAAAAGGTTCTAATGTTCTAAATTTAGAGCTGTTAATTTTTAGAATGCTTGTTCTTCCCCTCTGGGTACATGGTTTCATTTAAATTTAGGGGGAAAGGACTTTAAAAAGTTCTTATCAGGTTCTGAATATCAGATTCCAATTTGGCAAACTTCTGACAATAGAGCTACTTAAAAGAAGAAGAAGAAAAGAAAAAAAAATAATTTCAATTATCCAGCTATCTTGTCAGGTTTCAGCCAGGACTGAGAGTAAGCATTCTTGACAGTGTTGAATAACATCATGAACAAAAGGATTGTTCCCCCAAAGGGTACAAAAGACACTATCCTCCCCAGATTCAGAGTCACTTCCAAAGTCGGAAAAAGCACCCAAGTGCCCTGAAAGCTGGCAACAGGCAGCAGCGCCCTAGCTGCACCTGGAGTACAACTCACACATCTGTTTGGCCATGTCACTGGGCCCTCGGCCTGACAGCTGAGCTGCTTGCACACGTGAGAAGAGACAACCTGCATGCTCCTGGCAGGGCAGAGAGCTCAACCAAGTTCTCAGCACACAAGAGTGAAAACAAGAAGAAAATATCCATCTTGGTGGACAAAGGGTTGACAACAAATGGGTACCCCCAAATCAAATTCTGGATTTGGAAAGAAAGAGACAATGTGAAAATTTACCTTCCTCTTGACCAGGGACTACAGAGATTGAATAGAGCTAACTGTGATAAGAATTCTCACCCTGTGCTAACTTCTGTCAGTTTTTCTAGAATCCCATCTGCAGGATCCTAAGGAAGTTGGATAGAAATTATAGCCCTGATATCTATTAGATTTTGCAAAGTCTTTCATTAGTTTAATTTTAGTTTCCCCTTGGCTGTTTAAGGGAGTAACTGGTATCAGTTTATTGGAGAATCTCTCAGAATTCTGTCAAACTTGGGAGGGGCCGAAATGGGGGCCTTCCTTCTGGGGTAGATATGGGGTGTTCGAAATGGTACGAAAGGATTTGACGAAAGCCTTTGAGGACAACATTTTCTCCAGTGCCCGAGTTACTTGCAAACAGGACACTGATTTCTGGATTAGCATTTTGTTGATGAACCCCGAGGAGACTGTGAAGGGGGCACCCAGGTGTCTGGGGGTTCTGGCTCTGGAGCAGCTGCAGTTGTAAGGCTTTAACTTGATGAACTTCTGTTTACGGGCTTGTAGTCTTTCCAGAGTGGGAGAGTAATTCAGATTAGTAGATTCAGAGTGCTCAGTTAAAAGAAGAGAAAGGGAGTAGTGGGAGTCCTGTCTGTCAGCTGTACAGTCTTTCATTTTAGCATAGTTGCTTATGAAACAGGTTATGTTGACACAACCAGCCAACCTCAAGAATATTAGTTCTGAGAGTCCCATTAGCACTAGATCTATTGTCCCTTTCATGAGATTTCTTTATAGCAAGTAGCAGTGAACTCCCTGATGGCTTTTAATAGTCTGACTTGTGCCTACGTAGCTTTAGATTTGAATGGCTAAACAGTTCAAATATCTTGTTTTAATTATTTCCCCAAATCCCCAAGCCAAGACTGAGTCCCCTAATGGCTGCCACCTCCTGCAGACTTCCAATATAACTCTCCTGGAGCCTTTCTGGGGCCCCAGGACCTTTCTGCATTAGCAAACTCTGCAGTATTCCAGGAACCCAGACCATTTCTGGGAATTTTAGCAAACCCCAAAAAGGGGCCTCAGAATATTTATTTGTATGTATTAAATATATCATATATATATGATATATATATATATATGGGAAGACAGGGAGAGAAACATCAGTTGAATGCCTCTCACACATGTACCAACTAGGGACCAGACCCACAACCCAGGAAGGTACCCTGACCAGGAATCAAGATAGTTATCTTCTGGTTTGCAGGAGGATGCTCAGCAAACTGAGCCACACTGGTCAGGACCATACATACACACACACACACACACACACACACATATACATATACACACATACACACACACACACATTGGCCCTACAAGGAAGAAACAAATAGAAAATATCTAGCTGAGGTCACATAGTCAACTTTGGGGTGAGAAGGCCCGGAGGTGGTTTGAGGATTGGCTGCCTGAATACACAACGTGTCTTCACTGAACACCCATTCATTCTTGGAAACTGTGACTTTAAGCAAAACAATGTGTAATGAAGCCAATTTTACCATAGGCTATTTAATGTAAACAAGAGTTAAGGTCCTATACCTTATTTATAGTCACAAAAACATCATCAAATTTCTAAATGAAGAGCCAAACCTTTCTCCTATTAAATATTGAAATAAATATGAGCTATATAGACATTTAGGAAAGAAGAATAAAAACAAGTGAGATCATGATTTTCTACCCCACTTATTCCGCTTGAGGGTTGCGGGTGGTGAGAGTCTTGCCCAGCAGCTCAGGAGCCAGGTGGAAACCAGCCGGGACAGGACACCCTCCCGGGCAGGGCCACTCACGCCCACCTGCACTCTCCCAGACTCGAGTGGTGTGGACACACCTATTCACCTCACAGAAAGTTTGGGGATATGGGAAGAAACCCAGGTTGGCAGAGAAAATCCACACACACACAGACAGTGGCCCCATAGGGGGACTGATTTGTTTCCTCCACAACATTGTCATAACTAAGCCAAATGACTTTGAAGGAAACGTTACCTGAGGACATGCTACCCTGCCTTTGCGGACAGGTGGAGCATCTTCCTTAACAGCAAAGTTAACTCTGTTTCGGTTTGCTGAGGTGGCACCCTGGGCAGGAGCAGCTCCATTTGGGGGTAAAAGTTTATTTTAATACCTGTTAAAAGATAAACTGAGGCATACTAAAAATGTAAGAGTTTATCTGAGCATTTATGCATTCAGATTGGGCAGATTCTTGTAGGCCAAACTATAAGTTGTTACCAGTACTGCTGGACAGGAGCCTGGGGCAAAGAAAGGGCACGGATTAGCTAGAAGGTGGTAAAGCCTGGTTGTCTTTTTGTAATTGGTTATCCATAGAATGTTGATTTTGTAACCTTGAGGCATTTACAAAATTTGATTTTGGTTTGCTCAGGTAGGCCGCCTTGGTTTAAAACCACCTCTGTGTATGGGGCCAGGTGGGTATGAGAAACATTGAAGGCAACACTTCATAAAGAATATAATTGTCTCACCACTACACTGTACTCCTGAAACTAATACAAAACAATAGTGCATGTGAACTGTAACTGAAAAATAAAATCAAATGAAACACCCCAGTCCAACAGCCTCCTTGTTTAATTAATCTAAGAGGCCTCAATGAGTTGAACAAGTACCTCCCAAGAGCAGGCTCTCAGAAAAGAGCAGCTGTTTTTATCGTTGCTGTGTTAGTGTTATTGTCATCACCAACAGCTCGCTAACCAAGAGTAAGGCAAGTGTTTGATCTGCCTGTGCATTCAACAGTGTGAAAGGGGGTGGGGTGGCAATAAAAAGCTCCAGATGAATCTAGTGCCTAGCCTGGCTATGCCCCTGCTTGCATGACCTTGGGAAAGTGGCTTAATCTCTCCTCTCTCATTTAATGTGAGGATAATAACTGTTCTTACTTTAGATATTTTTTGTGAGGATTAAAGAAGGTTTTAGGTGAAGTTCTGAGTATCATTTCTGGCTTATAATTAAGTGCTCAGTGTTCGTAATTATTAACATTATGATGTATTTTGTTATTCAGTCTCAGTGAAGGATGGTCCTGACAAGAGGGTCCTAAAAGTTGGATCCAAGATAAAAGGAAAAAAAAATTAGGGATTTTAAAAAGGTCATTTGAAATCTATTACAAAGGAACAAAAGCAATAAAATCTGAATGGGTGGGCAGAAGAACACACAAACACTCTCTGAAAACATTAAGAGGTGAATAAAAAGGCTTAAGAAAAGATTTCCTTATTTTATTTACTTAACCAACACTTTATAATGCTCGCTAAGGCCCAGGCACTGTTGTAAGCACTTCGAAAATATTAATTTACATAATCCCAATAATCCTATGAAGCAGATACTGTTTTTTTTTTTAATCTGGATTTTACAGAGAGGAGGGAGTAGAGGCCAGAGAAGTCCAGTAATGTACGAGAAGTCACACAACTGGCCAGTAGCAGAGATAAGATTTGAAGCCAAAAATAGGCTCCAGAATCTGTGTATTTACCCATTTTATTATTCAAAGAAGCTTCTCTCTGATATGTGTTTGAAAGTGTGCTGGAGAAGAAGACAAGAACAAAAGCATTGCTAGCTTTTATCCAGATACATCTAAGGTTTTAGGAAATGATCCACTGAAATGAATCTTTATCACCTCCTACAAGCTGGACTCCAGGAGTAACAGTCTAGGACAACTCCTCTCTAGGGGTCTGTGAGAAGCGCATTCTTCCAGTAAAATCTCAGTGTGGTAGACTAGAGCATAAATGTAAATACAGAGAGCAAATTTGGCAATATGTGCCAAAAAGACTTAAAGTTGTGCTTATAATTTGATCCAGAATTTCTAGTTTTTATAATAACTTAAAGAAAGTATATAAACTGTTTCAGTAAGGATGTTTATTGTATGGGTATTCATAAAAAATTCATGACATCAAAAGTGAATTAAATGTCTAATGACAAGAGACAGCTAAGTAATTTATAACATATCCACCAAATGTGATAAAATGCCCTCCTTAATAGATGTGGCAGCAGAATGTTTAAAAACAATGACATGGACAAGTTCATAGAAAAAAAGACAAAGAATATATTCTAAAATGTGCTGATTATAGGAGTAAAATAATTGATTTTAATTTTTACATGTTTATGTCTTTTCACTTTATAAATTTGTTCCAGTAAACTTTTATAATCAAAAAATTTTTTTCTTTTTTTTGGTGTAAAAATGTGTCCTCATCCCAGGAGTCCTAAAAGGGCAGACTCAGAATCCCCACAACCTGACACCAACAACCAGAGACTGGACTCAGCAAGATTTGCCGGGCACCTTTTCCTACTGTATTGCTTTGCATTAGACAGTTTTGTTTTGGGTTTTGCTGTCGTGAAATGCAGTACATAATGCTCCCCAGCAAATGCATGTTATTTATTCCAGAACTCTCTTAAAGCCCCGAGGCTCTGAATACTTTCCTGTTTGTGAGCTGAGATGGATACCAAAAATTAAAAAAACAACAAAATTTAAAGGCATTCTTTGATTTTCTTCTTTAATCTTGTGCCCGAAAGGAACACTGTCCATTACTACTCTCAGTTTGATGGCCATGTTTTATATTTGCATTGTACCTTCGGGTAGCCACTAGACACAGGAGCTACTGCATATTTGAAATGTGTCAAGGCTGAGAAACTGAATTTCTAATTTTATTTCATTCTAATTAATCAAATTTAAATAGCCGTGCATGGCCAGTGGCTACTGTAGAAAACAGTGCACAACTAAAGAGTTCAGTCACAGTTAGCTTGATGTTTTGTTTTCTGGACTTCACCATAGAGCCTTCCATATTTTCCAAATGAAAAGCACCTACTCAACACTTATCACTCACTTATTTATTTACTTATTCACTACTATATACATTTTAGCAAGTTTCCAAGTCAGTGTTGGTACTAAGATCTATAGACTCAGTGTGCTAACAAGACAGCCCTCATTGCACATGTAGTTTAACAGAAATGAAGATTTTCTTGTCTCAAATTGTATTTCTCATGTTTTGCCTCACAAAAGACCACAAAGGGAAAAGAAGATGGAATCTAGTTCCTTCAATCATTTTGTGCTATATTGAAACTGTGCTCATGAGCATATTTAATTTTGTATCAGATCCCATCAAAAGTCCCTTTCTTCACTGGGTGCTAACAGTTCTTCCGAAAATCCATCATTTAGATTGAAAAGTAGATTTCTCCTGTTTAAGATTCTCTTCCTGAACAGACAGGTATTGGTTGATTCTTCAAAGCATTAGACCTTATTCATCTGAGAAACAGAAATTGAGTTAGTACTTTCATACTAACTATTCAGAAGAAACACAGTATGTTTTCAGATTTAAATTCTATTGTGCATTTACTAGATCTAAACCATTGTACTAGGTATTGTGGATGATTAAAGATCTGAAACACTAGGCCCCTGACTTCAACAGAAACCCAAATTGTATAGAATCCAAACAGAAGTTACCACGTGTCTTCGCTTTCTTAGAAAACATGATTCCACCACTTTTTTTTCCCCCCTGAAGTGGAAAGATTTTATCCTTTTTGTCTATTCCCATTCTGCCACACCCTCCCCTTTGGCAACCATCAGCTTATTCTCTGCATCTATGGGTTTGCTTCTGTTTTGTTTTGTTCATTCATTTATTTTGCTTTTTTAGATTCCACCTATAAGTGAGATCATATGGTATTTGTTTTTTTCTTTCTGACTTATTTTACTTAGCATAATACCTTCTAGGTCCATCCACGTTGTTACAAATGGCAAAATTTTATTATTTTTTAAGACTGAATAATATTCCATTGCATATATGTTCACATCTTCTTTATTCAATTGTCTGTTGATGGATACCTAGGTTGCTTCCATATCTTGGCTATTACTAGTAACACTTCAGTGAACATAGGGGTGCATATACCTTTCCAAAATAGCTTTTTTGTTTTCATTGGATAAATACCCAGAAGAATTGCTGGATTGTATGGCTACTCTATTTTTAATATTTTTAATCTCCATGCTGTTTTCCACAGAGATTGCACTCATTTACAATCCCACCAACAGTGCATGAGAGTGCCCTTTTTTCTACATCCTCACCAAGGCTTGTTTGTTGACTTATTGATAGCCATTCCCACAGGCGTGAGGTGATATCTAATTGTGGTTTTAATTTACATTTCTCTGATGATTAGTTATATTGAGAATTTTTTCATGTCTCTTGGCCATCAGTATGCTCGCTCTCATTGGAGAAATATCTTTTCAGGTCCTCTGCCCATTTTGAATTTTTTTTTTGGGGGGGTGTTAAGTTGCATGAATTTTGTATATATTTTGGATGTTAACCCCTTATCAAATGTACTATTTGTGAATATCTTCTCCCATCAGTAGGTTATATTTTCATTTTGGTTTTCTTCTCTGTGCAAAAACTTTTTAGCTTGGTGCAGTCCAACTTACTTTTTTTATTTTTCATGCTTAAGGAGATATGTACAGAAAGATGTTGCTAAGAGCAATGCTGAAGAGTTTACTGCCTATGTTTTCCTCTAGGATTTTTATAGTTTCGGGTCCAACATTTAAGTCTTTAATCCACTTTAAATTTATTTTTATATGGTAAAATAAAGTGGTCTGATTTTTTTCTTTTGCAAGTATCTGTCCAGTTTTTCCAACATCACTTATTGAAAAGACTATCTTTATCCTGCCCACACCCTAGCTTTTCTAAAGCATTTGAAAGAAATGAGAGGAATCAAAATTTGAGAGTAGGGCCATTTTTAGTATAGCTTTGCATTGTGAGAGAGAATGACATGCACCTAAAACTGTACTCCGTCCTGACTGGTGTGGCTCAGTGGACTGGGCACCACCTGCAAACTGAAAGACTGTGGTTCAATTCCCTTGGCAGGGCACACGCCTGGGTTGCAGGCCAGTTCTCAGTTGGGGGCGTGCCAGAGGCAACCGATCCACATTTCTTACATATATTGATGTTCCTCTCCTTCTATTTCTCCCTTTTTTTCTCTCTTTCTAACAATAAATTTATAAAAAAAACTTTTAAAAATAAAACTGTGCTCATGTCTATGGCAAAAAAAAAAAGTAAATCATTGCTGTAAAGGAGATTAGTTTCCATGTAGTTCATATGTCACACACATGTAAAAATATTCAATATAAACTTTTTTGTTTTGTTTTCCAGAGAAACGGGACCAATAGAACAGATAGATACATACATACATAGATTGATTGATTATAAGGAATTGGCTCACATGGTTATGGAAGCTGAGAATTCCCATGACCTGCCATCAGCCTATAAGCTAGAGTCCCAAGCAAGTCGGTAATGTATTTCTAGTCCAAGTCCAAGGGTATGGGAACCTGGAGCAGTGAGAGCAGGAGATAATTGATGTACCGACCCCAGCAGTTAGGGGGAGAGTGAGTTCAACCTTCCTCTGCTTTTTTGTTATATTCAGGCCCTCAAGTGATTGGATGATGCCCACCTACAACAGGGAGGCCAGTCTGCTGTACTCAGTCCACTAATCCAAATGCTAACCTTCTCCTGGAACACCTCACAGACACAGGTAGAAATGGTGTTTAACCGGCACCCCGGAGATCTCATGGCCCAGAGAAGTCGACAATAAAATTACATATCACAGGCTCTTTCCAATATAGAGGTCCAGCTATCTGGATTTATGGGTCCTTGAAATACTACCCACATGGCTCAGGGCTCTGTACTCTGTTTGCTCAGAGGACACAGTGTCTGAAAGTCTAAGATCAAATCCTGAAATTTCCACTTACCAGTTTTATGAGCTTGGGAAAATTACTGAGCCCCTTGAAGCTTCATTTTCCTCATCTGCAAAGTATAGAATAGAAAAAACCCTCTTTATGTGGATAATGTGAATGTTAAGCGTGGGGTGTAAGTGGGGCCTACCACTGTGCCTGCTTATAATAGGAATTCAATATATTTTATGTTGATGAGGGATAGTTGCTCAAGTGAATATTTATTGTTAACACCGAGCAAACAGACAATGCTTTGTACCATATCAGCAGAAAATAACTCTTCTTCCAAAGCAATACCGTAATGACCCCCTACAGTGTGAAGACATACATGGACTGGTATACAGCTTTCTTGGTGCTTGTTGCCTATGGTTACAAAGAGCGCCGAAGGATGAATGCTTCCCTGGAGAGAAGAGAGCCCACAGTAAAGTCTGCAATAATCCTAATGAAGTTACAGGCTGTTCCAGCATTTCTGTATTGACAGTGGCGTCTAAGAATTTATCTTACACCTGGAGAAAAGATAACTCCAGTTCAATTAAAGCTGAGCCCAAGGCATTGATGATTAAACTGTGGAATGGTGCCACCATCTCCATTTTACAGATAAACCCAGTGAGCTCTGAGAGATAAACTTAGAAGGTAGGGAGAGTTCAAAGGCCTGGCCACTATCTCAGACACGAAACTGAAGAGAGGGCTCCGGGAGATAAGCTGGGAGGGTGCTGAGGACCCAAGTGCCCTGCCAGGATTTCTCACCAGTGAGGCTGGAAATGAAACACAAGCCTGCACCCATCTTTCTGCTAAGATGTGCTGCATGAATGTTCTCTCTAACCTTGAATGCCATTTGCCTCTATTGTTAGCAACCATTAAAAAGATGCTCATCTTAACCACATTTCCCTTGGCATGATATTTGTTCATTTAGCAAGAAATGAGGCAACATTACTATTTCAGACTCTTCACATCAGCTATATTAGCACTGGATGTCACTGTTGCTCCATGCAAACCAGACACAAGTACGCACACCTCTTCCTTGGACATTTCAGAAACAGCCCAGTGCCTTAGGGAAGAAGAGCTCATTGTGTACTTTCACAGAACCTCACAATACTTCCTAACCAGCCCAGCACTGGTGTTGCTATTTTCAGCTTCTAAATCTAATCTATCCTGAGAGCAAGAGTCCAGGGAAAAAGGCCAGAAAACCTCCAAGGTATGGAATGTATACAGATTCATCCTACACTCCGATGACTAGAAAGGTTTATTTATGAACAAGAAATTCTGCACTTGTTATAATATACATTTTATGGGGGGAAAACTTAATACCCTAAATATATACCATAATCAGAATGAATTACATTATCATCCCATGAAAGAGTTGCAGAAGCCTTTATTTGATAAATGAGACACAAAATATTAACAGTGATTGCTTCTTATCCCAGTCACTTTGCAACCAAGTAAAAGGCAGAAATCAAGGCTCCTACTGCTTTCAGTCCAACTTTCCAAACTGCTCTTGGCCTTAAGCAAGCATGGCAGGCAGTGCCTTTTAGGGCAATTACAGGCATAACTCAAGTATTTACAGGATACAGCATTGTAATAGAATAATCTTTTTTGGTATTTCCGAGGTAACAGTTAAATCCTGCAACAGTGGTGGCCCATCAGTGGTGGGAAAAGACCAATTATTCCTGAGGGTGGAAAATAATCTTGCAGTTCAACTTAGTGAGGAATGGCATTTCTTCTTCCACTGTACTCAAAGGTGAATGAGCCTGCTGTGGCAGTTTTTTCTTCGTGATTTCCTCATGACAATGTTGTGGTTACTTTAGCAGGGGGTGGAAAACTGATAAGTGTAATTGCTGTAATCACAGGATGTATAGGATGTAAATATTTGCAGGGCAATTAAAAATGATTTGCCTCTTTAGCTTCTTAAAATAGAAGGCACATCTGAATAGCAAATAAGCAGAGATCTACCCCCCAAAAAGTACAAAAAAAATTAAAGTGGCAAGAATATGAAATGATTTCTTGCACATTCATTTTGTGGATTGGTCTGATGTGAATGTAGGGGAAATAAGAGCAAATATTGTGGATCAGGAGAAATGTGTCATCAAATAACTAAAAATAAATTCCAACAGACTATCCGGAGGTTATAAATGATCACAGTGTGTGGCATTTTCAATTATCTTCTCAAGCAGGCGCATTGTTTATGGGGATGTCTAACTGCCCTGTCCTTGTTCTCATGAGCCATGGGGTTTTCCTCTTTCATTAGATACCTATAGATAGTAGAAAAAATAATGAGGCCAGCTGACTGCCATTTAATAATGGCAGTTTTTTTGCTGTGGGAATCGCTTTTCTGTTTCATTTTTATCTGATTCATATATATGAAGGGAGACTCAAAAAATGGAATTTATTAAAACTTTTGTATTTATTCTTACATATTTAAATTTCAGTCACCTTCAAATTACTCTTCATTTGATGCAATACACCTATCAAGACTTTTTCCCACTGTTCAAAACAGTTTTTGAACTTGTTGATTTTGATGCCTTTAGTGCTTCTGCTGGTTTTTTTGTTTGCTTGTTTGTTTCACCTCTTCCACATCAGCGAAATGTTTCCCTTGGAAGACTTTTTTTCCATGTGGGGAAAAAAAAAAAAAGTTGCTCAGGGTATGATCAGGTGAATGGGAGGGGTGGGGCAGGGATCATTTTTGGTCAAAAACTGCTGAATGCTCAGCTCATGGTAGTGTGGGCAGGTGCCCTCATAAACCAACCATCATGAAACAGGCAAATGTGATGAAAGAGTTTTCAAAGAATATTCACTGAGCTTAATGCAGCCTCTCACAACAACGCCAGCTGGTACACTGATACAGATGGGTTCCTAGAATTCTCACCTAGTGGAGGAAGCCTGTACTACAAGGTGCCTGCCTTCCAAATGATAATTCCACTTTTTGGTTTTTGATTTGTGGTACTCCCTCATACAGCCTTGTACAATGTCCTGTGTCTCACTCTGCATTCCAAGTAATATTTAATGTTATTTGACGCATCTAATGAATTTCTCACCCATTCTAATCCTTACTACCAAAAGAGAGAGAGAGAAGGCTACACTCTGTGCTGTGTAGAAAGTGTAGGGTTTGCATAAGATAGGATAGAGGACCAAACAGCACTCAGATATTCCTACAGCAAGCTTCAAATCTACACACTAAAAATTTATATGTGCAAAAACACTCATTGTAATGTTCTATAATTGACCTCACCTTGCTCTTAATCCTTTCTTTTTCTAATTAAAAAAAAAAACACATATACTCCAAAGAACATTCCTCAAACTTGACAACAAATGATAACTTTGTATCTAGTGGTTTGAAATTATCTTGGGTTAATTCAGTCTCATAGGGTAAATACTCAATTATTTTGGATTTCTTACCTCTTTTATGTTCTTAAGAGGGTGAAAATGGAGGACATTGGCTTTCCTGAGGACAAGTGAACTTTGGCCCACATATCATCCTCTGCTGGTCTGCTGACTGACCTGAGAACAACCGACAGGCCTTGGCACTGGTCTCTGTCATTGCTGTATCGTTTGCTGAAGCATCTGTGGACGATGGTGCTCAAGGTCAGTGCTCTCAAGGCAGGCAGAGCAGAGTGGCTACTCCCACGAAGCTCGGCGAACTCCTTGTGCTGGTTAAGGTCCAAACTTTGATTCCCCACAGCCCTGCTACTGCCCCCCCACCCCCCGAAGTGCTGATTCTCTGAGACTTCATGGCATTTCTCTGTAGCGGTCAACTTTGCATTGGTTTCCTCCCCTGAACCATGGTGACCTATTGGCAGGAATGCCTACGTTTGTCTAGTTATACTTTTTACTCTCAGCCACTTCTTCCTTCACACAGTTGAGCTGGGACATCTGGAGCTTTTCTGTGTCCTGTACAGGCTGTAGACCAGGAGCTTGCTGACCAAGGCTGCACATCCAGATGCCCCCTCCCTGGGCCTCTGCTGAGCCCACGTTCTTGCAGTATGTTGCATGAAGCAGAGGGAAGGAGAGCAGAAATTGGAATGTTCTTTAATTTCCCCTCAATCCAGATTTCAGACCAGAGTTTCTATCATATTGGGTTTCCCTGCCCCCAACCCCCACCCAAGGGACAGCAGGCTCATCCTCACGTGGTTTTTACAGCCACTCATTTTCTAATCTCAAAGGTGAAAGAGCTTTCTATTTCTATTTTCTGTTTCAGTGGAAGCACCTTATACAATATATTTTTTCATAGACAGGAGAGCAAAGCTCTATGCCTGAAATTCCAAGTTCTACCCCAATATAATAAGAAATCTTTAGCATTTAGAAGTTCTGTTTTTTTTCTCATAAAAAAGTTACTTGATAGATATTTTCTTGCTCTAAGTAAAAACAAAACAAAACTTGAACTTGAAATATCAAACTGATCACTGACTTTGTTCCCTATTATACCCACTAAAACAATAGAGGCAATTGATTCTCAGACTTATGAGGCAACAAAATGTTGGCAGAGTTTTTTAAAAATCACTTTAGTGTCATAAAAGGTAAGTTACAATTCTTATTCAAAACCATCAGTACTTGCCAGTGCTTTTTGAATCCGTAAAAAGCTACACAGCACTCAAGGCATCTCTGCACCCCTTCCAGGCTTCTCTCCCACTTGGTGTGAGAGAGGAGGAAGGATGGCAGGGGCCCTGGTGCAGGGAACGAAGAGGAGCTGCTGGCAGGCTGGACCTAACTAACGTGGTCCCGTGGCAGCAGGACTAGGTTCTGAAAGTAGCACCGAAGGCAAACTCTGCATTTATAAAAATTACTTTTGAAAACTCCTTAATTTTGGCCTGTCGAGTACATTTCACTCTACGAAAAAGTTGAAAACTGTTATCCTTAGTTAGCCCAATAACAGTTTTTACTTCTGAAATAGAGGTACACTGTATAGAAGAGACATATGTTCAACTCTGAAATCATATTCAGGGATGCTGACATGAGACTGTGCCCATAAAAGTGGGACTAGTGGATCAGTAAAATGACCATGTCTCTCCTTTTTCCAGAGAATACAGAGTTCAAGTTGCCCATTGAATGTACTTATGATGTAACTTCACTATATGCCGGAAGTTACTTTAATAAATAGCATTATTTGATAAGAAAATAGGAGACAAGTGCACTGAAAGTGATCAGACAGCGATAATTCAGGTGACAGCAATAATAATGGTAGTGACGTGACTCTGCCAGGTGCACTGCCACCTGCAGTCACCACCACAACTCCCTGGGGGAGAGGCTGCTTTTGTTTTCATTAGAAGAAAACAGAGTGATTACCCTAAACAGCATAACATAAACAGAAATATTTACATAGAAACCATTGTAAAAACTTTCCTTTTAAATTTCTGCTAGGCCTGTGGAAAAGACAAGAGAAACAAATTTTAGGATATAGTTCCTGTTGCTAAAGATCTATAATATTCTTTTGCCTGGAATTCTAATATAAAATAATTCATAAAATTCCTGGGTACATTCAGAATTGAATAGATATATTTTCTGGTTGAATTTCTATTATTTCCACATGTACATACCAATTAAAGCTATTTCAAACTTAATTTGTTACATAACATTTCAGTTGGCAGAGTTTGTTTTTAACATTTTACTTTGTCCCTCTCTGCATGCTAATCTTCAAAAACACTTTCTAGCTCAGTCCTGGCCTGATAAATATGTCTGTTTGGTTTAGATTTTGGACTCGTGTTCCATAATGATTCTGATTTTTTTTCTGAGCCACAAATTGGAAGGAAGGGAAGCATGCACCCATGGGTTTTCTTTTTCTCCTCTTTGTGAGTTTATACAAAGGTGAGGAGACATGTCTTTCATTAAGTTGATAGTAACTTCTTAAAGTTTTCAGAACCAGATGGACCAAATGATAACCTCTCAGCTGATTAGAATGTCTGATTCCCTCTAAGAGACCCTAAAGGAAGCCAATTAGCATTAGCAGATGTGTGTACAATGCGGTGGGGAAGGGGAAGAAAAGGAGGGCAGCAGGAACTTTTTAGGAACTTGGCTGGAAAAAAGATAAGGTTTCTGGAGAAGGGGGATGTCGAGTTTAAGCTTTTGTAGAAGGTCATGAGGAAGCTGTGGGAGGACTGGGGGAGGCTGGTGGGGAGGGCGGTCACAGAGCTGAAGGAGGTCAGTGTTAGGAAACTACTGCGGATACTGTTTGCCTAGGTGTTCATCAGGGAAATCGTGGCAAGGAGTGTGAGGAAGTAGAAAAACACTCTGCTACGGGGGGATATATATTAGATTGTTTTTCATTCTGAGGTTGTATTCTGAAGTCAAATATCATAAGGATCCTCAATCAAAATAAGGCTCCAAAATTCTTGAGCTCAAACTTCCCAAGAAATTCTTAACATGGTGTAGGTCAGCACTACTCAATAGCAGTAGGATTAGAGCCATACAAGTGATTCCAAATTCTATAGCATTGGCCAAAAAGCAAAACAGCTGAAATTAATTTTACTATTATACCATATTTAACCCAGTGCTTAAAATATTATCATTTTAATAAATAATCAATATTTTAAAATATTAATGTGACAGTTCACACTCTTGTTTTCATACTAAGTTTTAAAATCTGGTATGTCAATTATACTTACATACTAAGGACATATTGTATGGAATTTAAATTTTTACTAGAAATATATGGTCTGTACTTAGATTTCGTAAAACTTATGGTTGAAAAAGAAGATTCACATGCCTGTTTCCTCAAACATACTTAAATGTTTTCCAATAACTAATGTGACAAACAAAAAAATTCTATTAAATTCTATTAATATTCACAGCTGCGTTGATAAAACTGGTTCATCTTTCTTTAGAATTGATTTGCCTTTTGAGCTAAAGTATATGCTTCAAACTATATTCAAATTAAATAAATTCATTAACTTTTGTATCAATTCAGTAATATTAACATTAATTCAAAGGAGGTATTTCATAAATTGAAAAACAAATTTAAAAGTTAATTAATATTAAGTTTCTCAAAATTGTTCTACTTTTTGTACTCAATTTATATAATATTGATGATAATGATGTACATCTTCTGTGTATCGACATTAGAAAAATGATTAAAATTTTTATTATGAAGTCGTAATATAAATAGTTTTGATTTTAATATAAATTCTTATATATTTCTAACTAGGTCACAATAACTTCTTTTTTTGGAGCTTCAAACTTAGCTTATTTTTATACAGTGTCATATAAGTGAGAAATCATAAACCACTTCCTTTTTTTCATCAATTTTTTTGGTTTAGAAAAATCTTGATTTCAAGTTAATACAACAAATCTTTATAAAACTCTTCCACAACTCACTTAATGAGCAATAGCAACACTAGATTATTGTGTCCATCGTGTTTTTATTTCTTTCAACATTTCCATAAACTAGCAATGGTTCACAGTCTTTGAAATATGGCCTTTAAATTTAAATTATTCTAACAACTGCATTTGTGACACTTATGATTCTCAGAATACAGAGCACAATATTTTCATTGCATGTTACACAATGGAGTAAAGTAATAAGGGAAACATAATCTTGTGTTAAAATTCAAATATTTTGGATTTTTGACTTAAAATAACTAAAGTCTATTGAAATAGAAACTAACTTTTTCATATCTATTTGAAATTCACCTTGACAGAAGTGAGAATCCAAAGCATCTACATCACAACCGACTTTTCTAGATCATGAATTGACTGCATTTATTTGTAAACTTGAAGGTCCTTTGAGACAGAGTCTAACTACAGTATTATCTCCTGTAGGAGTCACAAAACTCACGTAAAGCTAAAGGAAATACAACAGTTTTTCAAATTTTCAATCAGTTGATTTTTAATATTTATAGAAAGTGTTTGTGTTCTACTAGTAATCGTTTGATGTCTTAATTAAAGATCTTTCATTTTTTATAAAATATCTTCCTTAGTTTTTCCCCATAACAAAAAGTATCATAATTGAAATGATGATTTCTTTTTACTATCTAAAAATAATTTTTTGTGTACATTAATCCAAACCATTTTAAAAATCAACAAGGTTATAAATTCAGATCTTGTTAAAAATTATTTACATCTGTTTAGACATTTAATAATCAACATTACTATGCACTTGCTAAAAATGTATCTTAATATCGCCTGCTTTATCTTTAAAAAAATTTTTTATGCAACAAGTAAACAGCACTTTTGATTTGATTTGTACAACAAAACTTAATTGTCCCGATCATTAAATTTGACACACATTCTTCTAGTTTCTTTTCTCTCCTGTGCCCAGCATAATACTAGCTTTTTCATTTTCAACTGATGTTACATCAAATGCATGCCTTTATTCAATGTTGGAAATTTTGTCCATACTTATTTTAACATCAAAATTAATGCGAGAGAGGATGTGCTCTCAACCTACCCACTACTAGGCAACATACCTTACGCAATGCCCTGTTTAAAGTAAAATGAGTTCTGCGAAAACAATAAAGCTGTGTTTAACAGGAAAATGTTGGACACTGCTCCAGTTTTTAAATTTAAATAGGAATTAATGAAAATCAAATCAAACATAAAGTTCTGTTTCTAAGTCTCACCAGTTCTTTAGCCACGTTTTTAAAAGCTCCACAGCGCTGATGGCTAATGGCTCCTGCATTGGGTAGTAAGGGCCTAGTAGCTAAACACATGTGGCTGTGTTTGTGTGCGTGGTGGGGGAGGGGACAACTCATCACTGCTTCTTACTGACTGCCTCCCCAAAGAAGGAGTTGTTTTTTGTTGGGACAAAACAGTGATGACACCACACTTCCCAATCTCATGACCACCCTGTACTAAAGTTCCCATTCTTGGCCGTGACTCTTTTCTTGGATCTTGCCCTATATTCTCTGTCCTTTCCTGTCTTCACAGGAAAAAAAAAATCTGACCCAGGAACTGGCCCTTTAATGCAGACCAACTATCCTGGGCTCTCATCTACTCAGTCAGACCAGGAAGAACTCAGATTTTTAGATAAACTTAGTTATTTCATTTGGGAAGCCAGTTGGTGGTAACAATTAGGGGTCTAAACAAGGGCAGAAGCTCCACTTAGTTCTCCAGCCCACATCGTGTGTGAACATCTGATTTTCCAGCCAGTTTGAAACTGGGGGTAATTAGCAACTCATCAACCCCCGACAAGGGGGTGGGAAACTTTATCACTTGTGTTTGCCTCTTTTGAGTATTTCTTTCTCAGGAACGTCATGGGGATAGAGTGGTTAAGCAAAACAGGGTTTAGTAAATCCTAGATTCCCTAAATATCACACGATTATAGCATGATGTCACAATTACTTTTAATAATCACCATTTTACTTTAATCTCGAGTTGCATTGTCATCATTTTGTTGATGACCCTGGAGACATGATGGAGTCTTTTTATCAACTGATGCTGTGTCCTTATCAAGATAGTATTAATTGCAGTGACAGACTTTGAAGTTTATTGAAGGGATTAATTAGGATGTTGACAGATGATATTCCACACTTAAATCGAAGTTGGATACATCCCTTAAGTCACATTTGTTTTATACACATCCCATACATTTGAATGAGACTGTAGTTTCACCATTCCATTACCGCCCTGAGGCCTATGGTTTAACCCTCTTGCTCTGCAAAATAAGCTGTTCTGGTCCACCACCACCACCTAGTGGTAATTGAAGGAACCCCCTCATTCAAAATTGATTCCCAAACTGATTTCTTGTATATGTTCTACTTTCTTCTCTCTTTCCATATCTGACCTAATTAATACCTTCTATTCCAGTGTTTATTACATATGCTGAAGGACGTATGATATGGAGGCTAGAAGTACAGCTCTAGAGCTAGACTTTTGAGGTTCACTTCTCTTCTTCACCTCGTAACTGCTCTGTGGCCTTGGACAAGTTGCTTAATTTTTGTCCCTCAATTGGCTCATTTGTAAAATAGAATAATAATAACATACATCTCATAAACTTGCTTTGAAGAATGATGTAAGTCACTTAAACTGTCTGGCATACAGAAAATGTTCAATAAATGCCAATAAATGGTAGTCATTATAGACACAATCCTTTCTAATCGCCTCATACTTCCCTTTTTCCTTCCTATTCTGATATTTTTCCGTCTCTCTCAAATCAATCCAAATTTATGTCTGATAAATATATTACTACACGTTATTATAGACATGAGTATATCAAGAGAAAGGAATTTAATATATTTTGACCAACATAGATGTGAATAGTTAACATATTTCTCTTGGCACTACTCAGAAAAGACATTTAGAATCTCAGAGGAAATTTTTCTTTGCTTCCTGTCTTTGTGTGTTCATACCGCTATAATATACTACCATTGACTGTTGGGTAATAAATAACTGAAATTTATTTCTCACAGTTCTGGAGTTTGGGAAGTCCAAGATCAAAGTGCTGCCAGGAGTTTGGTGTCTAGTGAAGGCCTGATCCCTTATTCATAGGCTGCTATCTTTTTTTTTTTAATTTAATCTTTTTGTATTTTTCCATTACCATTTAGTTCCCTTACACCCCTTTCCCCCAGCAATCCCCGCACTGTGGTCCATGTCCATGAGTCCTTTTTCCTTTTTGCACAATCCCTCCACCCTCTAACCTCCCCTCCCCCTGGCTGTCTTCCCGCTCCCCATCTAGGAGTGTGTCCCAATTTTCCTTGTTAGTTCAGTTTGTTCATTAGATTCCACATATGAGTGAGATCATATGGATGGACCTGGAGAACATTATTCTAAGTGAAATAAGCCAGTGAGAGAAAGACAAATACCATATGATTTTACTCTTCTGTGGCTGCTGTCCTCTTGCTGTGTCCTTACATGGCAGAAGGGATGAGAGAGCTCTCTGGGTCTCATAGGGCACTAATCTCATTAAGGAGGGCTCCATCCTCATGACCTAATCACCTTTTAAAGTCTCCACCATCTTATACCATTACACTGGGGGATTAGGGTTTCAATCTATGAATTTGTGGGGAAACAGACATGCAGTCCCCTAACACTTTCTAAACTTCCTCTTTTTAAAAATCATCAGCTCTCAAAAAATGTTTTTAAATATTTTATTCCAATTTCTCTTCCTGTTCTCTTTGAAAAATCAAATCAATGATTCAAAATTATTTGAATTACAGAAAATGCTAAATGAATACTTTGTTGTTGTGAAGACTTTAAACCAGAGATGATCCAAACGTTCTCTTGGACCCCCTCCTTACCCAATTCTACAAACTGCCCTAGATGTAAAGACCATCCATTGATGGATTTCCTTTTAGGACTTTTTCCATTGCTTCAGATCTTTAGAAAATACTTAGCTGATTCTGGACACCTTTTTCCTGGTCATCTGTATACACAGTGTCCAATTCCCTGCCTCTGTGCTGGGGGGCATCCAAATGTCCCCAGGAGATGGATGGCAGGGGTCTGCTGTCAACACTATTGGAAGTGTGGCCAGCCACCCTTTGACTCTCCTCTGTGGTCCTGTGGAGATCCCTGCCCCTTTGCAACAGAAGACTCTAGTCTTCCTGCTCTTTTCTCTCTGAACCCACTTTAACTAGACTTGTGATCCGGAAAATTGTCTCTGATTACGATCCGAATCTTTCTTAGACTTAGGTCAGCAGTATCTTTGAATTTCTACTTCTGCTTCCCTATGGTCTGAGCATGCCCACAGGGTTCTAGTGAGAGAACGATAGGTATAGTAAAACCAAAAAACTAATATTTTGAAATGTTATTCTGTCACATATATATTTACACATATAAATAAATACATGGTTTTGTTTTGTCTTTTTTGACATAAATGTCATCACCATGTAAATATTACTTTTCAAGCTTTCTTTTATTTAACAGTCCTTTTGACATACCTTTAAAAATATTTATTTAGCTACTCCTACATGGAATAGCTAAGGGGTTCATTAATTAAGGAATAAATACTAAAATGCTACTTTAAGAATGACCTTTTTCACTAATTTTTTTGGTCTAATGTGCTTGATTCAGCAAATATTTCCTACTTTGCCATCTCTGTAAGCATGAGCAACAACTTTCAAGCTATTAACTTACAACTAAACTTTAACAAACTTAATTTGTAAAGTGATGACTTTTTGTATTTATATTTTGAAAAACCACCCTGGCTGGTGTGGCACAGGCCTGAAAACCAAAGGGTCACTGGTTTGATTCCCAGTCAGGGCACATGCCTGGGTTGTGGGCCAGGTCCCCAGTAGGGGGCGTGTAAGGGACAACCACACATTGATGCTTCTCTCCCTCTTTCTCTTTCCCTTCCTCTCTCTCTAAAAATAAATAAATAAAATCTTTAAAAAGGAGAAAAATTTGTATTTGTCCATTTTCTTTACAACCTCTTCTATAATATGGTTCCAAAACAACAACAAAAACAGAATATACAATCATATTTTAAGTCTTTTATTACTGATTTAAAATATAATTTGATCTTTCCTTACAAAATTTATGTATCTTTTTTTTTCTGTTGCTTGACCCTGTCACTCCCTGTGCTCCCTACAGAGCTGAAAAAAGTAGAATCACTCAGGGACATGGACAGCAGTGTGGTGACTGTGGGGGGAGAAGGGGGTGCAGGTGGAAGAGGGTATAAGGGGAATAAATGGCAATAAGGAAATACAATACAATATGATTACTAAAAATAAAAATGTTTCTGTCATTTCTCTTGCATTAAGTTGTAGCTAAAGATTTTCCTCATGCAGAGTTATTTGCAAATCAAAGGCTACATTGTGAGTCAAAGTGGAGTTAAATGTGAAAACATATTATGGTTAATGAATCAATTAGAATATATATTTAGTCCCTGCTTCCTGTACTCAGTGGTATGAATGGAGCCAGTAGCTGAAGAAAACTCATTATCATGGGTAATTAGCCAAAGGCCAATTTTGTTGGGTTTTGAACAACATACAAAGCTCATAACAATACTGTTTATTTTTGGGTTAACAGGCCCATTTATCTTGTGCATAAAATAATCTCTTTTTTCATTTATTGTGTACAGCTATTTAACTAGTATCAGTAGATTTCCAACACTTTGGAAATTCCTTTCAGAATAGTGTGCAAAATGACATATAACTGCCTCTGGCAAGTGTGAATCTGCATAAAACCCAAAATAAAAAGCTTTAGAAATGCAATCCAACTATATTTCAAACTATTTTTTAAAGTAAAAGGAAGTGTGAATCAAATCACCCTCTAACTCTCTTGGGTTTGTAAAGACGGAGTCAAGGCAGGAAGACTTTGTGGTGTCGGTCTCTGTGCTGATGATGATAAGCTGTGCTGTTTTTCTTACCCATGTTATAAGTGCTGTAGTATTGATCAGTTTTCTAATAAACTCAATAATGCATATGAAATATACAGGGAAGTCAAAGGTTTGGACTCCTTTCATTTCCCAAGTGTTTGATTACTGACCTCGAAAATGTTTACATAGAACAAACAGACGGACAGACTACCTTCTTGTACAGACAGCCCACACCTGTGCCATCTCCATGTTTTCCATGTCCTCCTCTGACACTGGTGGCATGTGCAGGAGTCAAGGGGAAGAGAGGAAAGGATGAAAGAAAGCCAGACATATTGTTTTGTTTTGTGTTGTTTTTATACTATCGCAGTACTAAAAATACCATTGAACTTAAATGGGGCAAGAACATTATTTTTAGTCTAGTCTGTAAAATGGATATTCATCTGGAGTATGTAATCACCCACACTTTGTATTTTTATTTTTCATTCTTGGCAGAGTTAGCACTTGGCCAGCATCTCCCGATCTGGACGAAGCACTTTCATGATCTCATTTTTGCAGTTACTCTCTCTTTTGCAGGTGAGCGGTGGAAGAATGCCTGCTGTGCATTTATGGAGTCTGTGTCTCTCAGAGGTTAAGTGGTTGACGTGCAGTCGTCTGTGGTCAGCTGCTGAACTCTGAAGCTGTCTTACTTCATGATTCATGGCATCCTTCTCACTACAGCAGGTCTCAGAGCAAATGTTCTGGTGTGCAAGCATGTAATTATCTTCTCATCATTTCTGTTTTTGTCTCCTCTCCCGCACCCTTCTGGATTCTTGCCAAAGATGACATTAGGAGTTAAAAATTAATGTAAAATTGTATCTGCAACATAAGTTTAAGTAGAAGTGCCTGGAAATCTAAAACGTAACCAATTTGGCTATTCTAGAACTGATAATATATAAATGTTGTGATGTAGAGAATTTCCATATAATTTTTGTGGCTAATGTTTTTTATTTCCTTCCAGATTTCAAGGTCATTGTGACATATTATGAGAATATGCATATCCAAGTGTAACTGCTATTTAACTTTGACATTACTTCAGTCACTATTTATTAATAGCACAAAACATCCTGCTGGGTGCTATGGGAGGTATAATATTTATAGAGGATTTTGATTTTAAAGAGAGGGGAAGGGAGGGAGAAAAACACCAATGTGGGAGAGAAACATCTACTGGGATCCAAACCTGCAACCTGGGCATGTGTCCTGACCAGGAATCAAACCAGCAACCTTAAGGTTCGTGGGATGACACCCAACCAACTGAGCCATGCTGGGCCAGGGCACTGCCCCTCCTTTTCTATAAAAATCTGCCTCTTATGATTGCTGGGAGGATTAAATAATGCTTGTTTGGCACTGAAACAGTGCCTTCAATATTTAGAGTTCACAATTACCATCTGTTATCATATTATTATGAAGTAGTCCATAGGCAAGCACTGAACAACATGAGCAGAGGCATTTTGAAATGAAAAGCTTGAGAACACTGATTGCTAAGAAAGCTTTTATGGCTTTTGGGCTGGGCTTTTATCAAAGAAAGAGGTTAGGACAAGGGAAAATGAGAACAAATTTAGAAGGTGTTTTATCAAGAAGAACCAGTAAGACCCATTTGACAAGGACAAAAGGTTGATATGATGAGTGAGGCAGTACGGGTTTGTATGAAGTGAAGATGGAAAATGGAGGGTGTTGAATTTTTATATTTGGTAATGTAGTTTTTAAATTTTTAACATAAACTTAGAAATTCTTTAGAATGATAAAGTTTATCCCTTTCCTTTCTAAGGAAGGCTTAAAGTATTTAAACAGGACTCAAGTCCTGGGATCCAGTGTCATTTCTACAGATATTGATTATCTATATCTGAATGTACAACAGTTAACTTATCTCAACAATCACCCTGCTAAGACAGAACTGTTTTAAGAGAACATCTAGCTATTTCAGAATACTGGTATTAAAAGTAAAGGTGAAAAAACCCATGCTCTGAGGTAGAAGGAAGAGAAGGAAAGAGAGCGAGATGCTGGATATCCTTGGGTACATTTGGATCATTGCAATGGTGGGACCGAAACCAAATGGTGAGATCCGTGATAACTAAGTCTGTGCTACTTTGCAGGGCTTTGTTTGCTCCTAACATCCTAGTCTCTTTTCAAATTCACTTCTTCTTTAAAAAAATGAACGCTCACCCTCTCCAATTTTCAAAAAGATTGAAATTAATTACCTCTGCCCATGTCTTTTTCATTCTGTGTGCAAATCAGATTCTGTGGCAGAGATGGCCTGCATGAGCTTCTGGCTGCTGTGGCACTGCCTGGCCAAAGGTTGATTCACGGCTTATGTGTGGATACACAAATGAATACCTGGAAGTCTCCCCACCAACTCGCCAGCACACCTCACTAAATGAGCAGCTAGACAGGCTGGTGTTCCTTTAAAGTACCAGCCATGTATGCATCATTCTTTTCCTCCTGAAACACAGAAACCCTTGTATAAATTTCACCTAAGTCCAAAGTCCATGTGTTGTGTGTCTCCTGTAATTCAGACATTAATTATTTGGGTAGAGTAGCCAAGTGTCCTGGAAAGTTATTCTACCCTGTTCACTGTATTTATGTCTGTTCTCTCCCAAGTAGATCTATTCATAGTAAATGGCAAGTGGCTACATAATAGAATATGATTCTGAAAATAATAAACAGCTTACCTGCTCAAAATCTTTTTCAATGGTCCTGAAAAGTAGTTAAAACTTACATCCACTGCTAAATAAAAGCATTAACTTCAGCAATCTGTAGGGATGCACATGCTATTTACGAGTATAACCTGCCACTCATCACCACTTTATCAGGATGGCCCCCTGAGGGAAGGGGACCCAGGACAGGTTAAGTTTGTACAGAGACACAGAAGCGACATGCATCTGATGGACTGTCCATACATGCGGTGTGCACTGCTGTCTCATGGAGAAATAGTGAGTCCACAAAAGTCTTTGGATGGGAAAAGAAATGATAAAAAATGAACAGGACTGAATGATACAATGTGAGCTAACTTTGAAAGTTGTGTGTGGAATACATTTGTAAAATATTATTTCATCACTCCCAGACTAGAAGTACTTTTGTACAGATCACATTCTTATATCTGTCCATTGACTACTATGCACATCAAGTGCTGTAATATATTAAGAATATACTTAAATATAAGATAGGATGAATTCTGCTGACAATGCATCCAAAGCATTTTTAGATTTCAAAGTAACAATGCGCAGATCTGGATAAAGTAGTCTATCTTTAGGAATGCTTTTATCTATTAAAAAGATATATATGTAGCTGGATACATTAAAATAATTGAGGTAATTTTATGGTTCTTTAAGAAGTTATAATGGATTAATTGATTGACAGAAAACATAGGATTTCATCACTTCTCTAAGTAATCAATTGCTCTAAATAAAATGAGTGATACAAGAACACAGGCTTAACATGGAATGAAATATCCAGCTTTCCTTCCTGTATATGTGTACGCAGATGAATATAGTTTTATTTTATATTCACAGGAAAACAGTTTTTTTTTTCATTGACTCATCCATCAGAGTTTACAAATTAACTTAACTCTTTATTAAGAAACTAATTAGCAGTCAATACCTATTTGATATTGATGTCCAATATCAAAGAACTATCCATAAAATGTATGTTTATTATAACCACTAGAGGACACAAAGACATAAATTAAATATAAAATATTAATTAAAAAGCAGGCTACTCTAAACAAATATGCATACAACAATACAAAAATAATAATGTTGCCAAAATACATTTCACTGAGGGTTCTTTCAGACCACGGGCAGAGACTTTGCCTACTTTTGGGTATAAAATATTTTTATGGATGCCAACCCACTTTCATGGCTAACCACATCACTTAGTGTTTTCAACTTGGGTCAAGTTTGGAAGAAGACTTTTGGTTTACTCATCATAAATTCCTACAGTTGTCACTGGTACATTTTCTTTGAAAAATAAAGTTGGGTGTGAAAGGGTTGCTCCAACCCACCAGAGAGGATTGATGGAACTTATTAAAATTTGAAAAAAAAATTGTTTGACTTCTGAAGATGATCTTCCAAACCCAGACAAAATTGGACAGACTTAAAAATCCAAAGAAAGCACATGCAAATTAGAAGTTACCAAATAGTACAAACTTAGCCACAGAACTCGCTGAGGGTTATATAACTTGTCTTCCATTTTTACCTACCAAGTGCAGAAAGATTCTCTGGGACACCTCTTTTCTCTTTTTGCATTAACTTTGAAGGGAATTAGAAGGTTTTCTGGGAGAAATGTGGTAAAGTTGATAATCTGCCTTAAATTTTGTGCCTTAAGCCTGATTGGTAACATTTAAAAAGTTGACCATGCCCCTAGTGTGCTAGGAATTATACCAGTTTACAGAATGCAAGAACTCTATAAACTTGTGAAATCTGTTAAAATCATTATATTGTTCACTTATTGTTTGCTACAAAATGAGAGTCCATCACTTTATTTCTTACAGTATATCTGTCATGGGGAACCATAGCCCATAAACAGGTAGCTTAGCAAAACAGCAGAGCTAGGTGTTGTTGGAGTTGAGTGTAAGCCAAGCGCATCTCTCTCTAAATTATCCAGTACATGTTCCACTATTTTAGGTCACAGCTATCGTGTATTATTTTTAATAGTGGGGAGAGAAACACTGTGCAGATATTTGCATAGACTTTATGAAATAGATCGTTCAGATCATGTATGCCTTGCCTTAGTCATAGAATTATTAGCTTTTAGAGTTGGAAAGAACAATACTGACAGCTTATCTCGACCACCACATTTTAAAGAATGGGATAGCTGAGATTCAAAATATTGACTTATCCCAATCAAATTATTGGTAAATATAAAATATTTCATAACCATTATTACAATAAAATTGAGTACCATTCTTTTATTTTCCTTTATTGCTCCAAGTGTTTCACCTTCATTAATATAATTTTTCAACATCTTTAAAAAGATGAGTAAAATATTATCCCCATTTTACACATGGGGAACCTGAGATGCAGAGAAATCAAGTAACATGCTAATTAGTGACACAGATAAGGCTCATGTTCAGCTTTATGACTCCAAAACATGCTCCTGATATCTATCTTATACTGAAGATTAGGTCATTGAAGTTTCATGAAGATTTAACAGAATCTTAACTATTTACAAAACACAGGGGGTAGAGTGCCCTAAATAATGACAAACAGCCGATCTCAAATCAATCATTTGACTTAAGGATATGTTATAAATGTCACTTTTGTGGACTTAATTTTCTTAAGATTCTCAATTGGGCAAATATATTTGAGTAAGTCTGCTATAAGCATGGCAGGATTCTTGGCAACAAAGATATAAAGATGGTAATTTTTCAATAAAGTCAGTTAATGTCTATTCCTAACTACTCAGTGGCTGTGCAGAAAGAAGAGATAACTTGTTGAGAAATTGAAAGAAAAATAGGATGCAGACATCTCATGTGGAAAATTGAGAAATGACACTTTATACATTTATATGATACTTTATATATTCACACCACAAATATCAAGAAATAATTATATGACCTCAACTGTAGTGGTCCTATTTTGGAGGCAACATCTTGATTTAACTATTTTTCCAGGATGTATTAACTTATTCAGAAAAAAATAATCAAGATATTTTCCCTTTTGAGAGAGAAGCTTGAGAAAACATTAAATTAAACCCAAAGTACTATTGGTTGATATATATAATTTTTATGTATTGTGACTCAGAATGTTTTTCACAGCACACATTTAAATGTAATATTTTATTCAGTTTTATTGCTGGAAAGACACTGATTTTTCTTCAGAGTGATATTTATTACCCTTTGGCTTGGTTTGGTTTTACAGGAGATTCCAGTCAACTTTAATTTGTGCTATTTTAACATTTTACTACAGTTCTCACCCCTTTTGAGAAAGAATTTAGTCCTCCTTCAAAATTTATGGGATTCTTTTACAACTTCTTTCTAAAAGAAAAATAAGTTAGGTTGCAATTAATTCCCTTACAGATAGTTTATGAAATTAGTGCTGACTCTGGCCCTTCCTTTACTATGGTTTGTGAGGCCTTAAAATGTAATTTAAGAGGTGAGATTATAAGCACTTCCTCATTCAGGAAAAAGCTAGAGGAAGAAAACTCGTCTCAGGAAATATAAAAGTCTTAGAATAATTATTTCGTAGGCATTGTGACTGGAGAGGGTGGATCGTGTGTGAGTTGCATTCTCTCAAAATGGATGGTGGCAGTTTGTTGGGTTATAAACTCAAATGTGGTCTCACAAATGCAAGTCCCTTTAAATCATGAGGAATCTTCACAAAGCACCATTTAGTCCATACTCACTGCTACCAGGAGACCATTAAGCAACGAGACACCTTCTCAGTGGGAGATGGAAGTCAGGACTGTAATTCTTCATTAGTAAAAACAAGGGAGACTCAAAGTGGTATAATGGGAAGAACTGGACCCGAAAGCAGAGAGATAGTTTCAGTTAAGTAAAAAGATAGTTTCATAGCCCTTCAGCCAAGCCTCAATTTCCTTATTGAAAAACTACATTCCAGAACTCATGTGGGGCCAGCAATGTTCGTTTCCTTTACATCTCAGATATGTTCCTGGTCTCCCAATAGCTCTGTGTATCTTTGGACAAGTCTCCATTTGAGTTTTACCTCCCTCAGAAGAATCTAGGATATAGACAAAATAATTGAAAGATCCCTTCCAACTCATATAATTTCTAAGAAACTTTTGGAAATGCAGGGCAAAAATGGGCAGTCAAATTCTAAAACAGAATATATAGGACCCCCAAATAATAAGATATTAAAGATGGTAAAGAATCTTTCTTTTTTTTTTTTTTTTTAACTTCTTAGCTTTGAAACCAAAAGAAGCTAATGTCAATTGTGGTAATTTTCTTTAACTGGTTTTGGAGATAATCTCTGTACAATGAAAGGAAAATGATGCAGCATGATAAGGATCGTGAAGGCAGATTATTTTAATCAGGGCATTTATGACAGCCCCCCCCTTTTTTTAGAGCAGATCTGATTAATCCATTGTAACACTGTCTCTCAGCTCAGATTTAAAGTTAGAATTACAGTATATCAATCACTCTGCTAAACATTTTACCCATTTAATTGTACCACTCATTTAAGAAAGTAATTAATTTCAGTTTTACTGAGTAGCTTAAGGCTCTGGTGAGTAAGACTCTTGCCCAAGACCCAGCATGGACAGGTAGTTTCATCAATCCCTGCCTACTTCTCTCTACCTCCAAGGCCTGGCATACACTGCATGTACTTCTCTCCTCATAATGAGAAGAAGAGGACATGGAAGAAGATAGATCCAGACTGAAACTCAACATTCTTTCATTCATTTCATTCTAAGTGCTTGTTGAGTGTTTGCAATGCACAGACAGTGCTCTAAATGGAGAGGGTATGGCGGTTAATCAAGAAGATAAAAATCTAGTATGTATACTTGTGGGACAACAGATAACAAACAAGATCAATAAATAAAACATTAAGTATAATGATAAATGCTACATAAAGGTAGCTACAGAAAAAAAGGGAAGTCGGGACGGGGGACTATATATTAGATTAGGTGGCCAGGGATCTCACAAGAAGTTAATATTTGAGTGAAGAAGACCTGGAGGAAGGGAAGAAACAGGGGGAGCACTGTGCACAGAGGGTGGTGCATAAGCCCTTCGGTGGGAGGACTGTGGAGAGGCCTAGGGCGCTGAGGGGTTGCAGTGAGAGAGCAGGGGCGACAGTCAGAGAGATGAGACGGTGGAGAACAGCAGAGGGAGTGGAGCCTGTAGGTCATAACAGATGGTTGTTTTGTTTCTAGGTTGAGCACCGTAGGCAGTGATTGGAGGGCTTTGGTGAAGGAGTCTGGCCTCTGGCTGTGTGAGTTGACTAGAACTGTTGAATTATGGACTCTTTCCTGGTGAGAAAAGGTTAGAAATATATATTACAACTCTTGTGTCCTTAAAACATGTAGTAGAAAAGTATGTTGTTGTGGGCTGAATTGTACCCCCCTGCACCCCGACATTCATATATTAAAGTCCTAAGTCCAAGTACCTCAGAATGTTGACCACATTTGGAGATAGGACCTTAAAAACAGGGGGATTAAGTTAAAATGAGGCCGTTAGGTTGGGCCCTAATTCAGTACCGCTGGTGTCCTTATAAAAAGGTTAGGGTATGCAAAGACATGTCACAGGGGAGTACACAGAGGAGAGGCCACGTGATGACACAGAAGGTGACCGTCCTCCAGCCAAGGACGCCTCAGAGAAAAAGACCTACCTACCGACACCTTGATTTTGAAGTTCTAGCTTCCAGAATTGCAAGGAAATGAATTTCTGTTGTTTTTTTGCTTTTGTTTTGTGGTGGTTGTTGTTTTTGTTGTTGTGCTGGCAGCCTTAGCAAACTAATACATACATGCTTATTTTTATAGGTAATAGGTACACTCAAGCTATAACACAATGACAACAAAAGGATTTTTTCCTATTCTTCTTTCTCTAAAGATAAATATTGTTAATATTAATGTTTACATAAATGTCTGGCCAGAGTATATCCTACCCCTCATGGCAAATTGGAGATGTACTCAGTTCTCCAGTTTATTTACACATGGGTGATTTTAAAGGGAATCGCTTCCCCTAAATATTGCCAATAAAACCTATGTGTAAAAGAGTTACAATAAACTACTAAGTTTTTACTAATCGTTTTCTTATACTCCCTAAAGAAAATTCTAATTTTTAGCCTTCTAAAAATGATCGACTTTTCTTTAACTTACGTGTTTTGAAAAGTGTTGGAATTGAGTTTGATCCAGGTAGAGAGCCTCTTTAAATAATTCAGAAGTTATAAAAATTGCTTATTTCATTACTTAGTTAATTTTCTTAATTCCCCTTCTCAAAGTCCCCTTTTTGAGACAAAGTATGAGTGGGGAGAATTCTGGTGTAGCATTTGTCTGACCAAACCATAGGAGAAGAAGGAAGGAAAGAAAGAGAAACATGTAGATAAAGCAAACAATGCGGAGCCTCTGGTTGAGGCTGGTAAAGGGAAAGGGTGAACATGAAAATCTGTCTTATTAGGCCCTTCACTTATACCCCGAAACACGCACACATACACGCACACCCTCTACATAGGGCTGCCAGATAAAATACAGGACACTTGGTTAAATGTGAATTCAGATATATAACCAATGACTGTTTAGTATGCCCTAGCTGTTGACTTTATTGGTGTCTTTTTACTTGCTAAATCTGGCAACCAGCCCTCTGCAACTTTCCTCTCAGTGGTGTGCTGGAACTGGCTTTTTCAAGCTCAAATGAGTGGATTGTTACATTTTCTGGAATTTTGCAGTCTGGTCGACATTGAGTTGGTAGCTTGAAATTGGCCAGGGTAGGAGTATTCACACTGCAGAAATTGGCACAATTTAAAAAGCAGGCCTTTCTCTTTGGAGAGCTGGCTGTTGAGCATGTACCAGAACACCGCTGCTTCCCCTGAATGAGCAGACTTTGCAGAGAACTGTCTGACACTACATTTTTATAGGAATAAAGTCAGTTTGCAATTGCAAACTACCGTGCAGTTTACAAAACTGTTTCATGCACTTCACTAACTCCCAAGAGCTACCTTATGTTTGTTCTTAGTTAATGGAAGGGAGACATGGAAGCTTCTGGGAGAGGAAATAACTTCTTTTAGGTAAGCAATTGGTTAAGAACCAAAGCAGTGAAGGAAGGAAGAATGAAGAATGGAGTTAGAAGAAGCCTGAAATAACCCCAATAACCTCATAGACGACTTACTTATTGCAAAGTGGAACCCGTGTCTTTAGAGTGGAGAGACCTAGTTGTAGCCACCTTACCAAGGGATGAAATGGGGGACAACTTGACGTATGCCAGCACAGATGTGATGCAGTGTGAAACACACAAGGTCACCCATGCTGTATTCTTGCTAAAAAAAGCAAAATGTTTACGCTGCATCTAATCAAGTCTATGGACCTAACCTTCAATTTCTAGGAAACACAAGATGTAGGAAAAAATATTAAACTACACAATGAGGAAATAAATTCAGATGTGGGACATTTTATGAATGTTTCACATGGACTCTTCAAAAAAAAATAGGTCACTAAATAAAAGATGAGTGTGTTAAGAGAACTATTCCCTAAGAGAAACAAATAAACATCGCATGAACAAATGTAACATCGCATACAGTGTGTGAACTTAGCCTGAATTCTTCTTTAAAAATACAAAAGAGCAGGAAAACACATTTGTGGCATTAATGGGTGGATCTGAATATGGACTGAATATTATCACATGATAGCAAGGCACTTTTGTTCATTTTCTCAGGTATGTTGTGTTAACAGTATCACACTTACGTCACAGAATGTCCCTCACTTTGAAGGCCTTAAGAGTGAAAGTATTATGTTGTCTGAAGCTGATTTTCAAACATTTTAGAAAAATGTGTATATTTGTAGAGAGAAAGCTATAAAACAGATACAGCAGAATGTTAACCATTGAATCTATGTGGGGGTATGAATACACCGTTCATTGTACTATTTCAACTTTTCAGGTTTTTTTTAAGTCATAAAAAAGAATTAAAAATACAAAAGAATAGCACTGGAAATTGAAAATTTCCCCCAAGAGCGAACACAAGTACAATGGAAAAGAAGTGGTTAAAAGAAAAGACCAAAAGAGAGAGAGAGAGAGAGAGAGAGAGAGAGAGAGAGAGAGAGAGAGAGAGAGAGACGGACTACTAAAAGACACACCAAGATTGGTTCTTATACACTAGATTGGCCACTAGAGACAAACCAAAGTGTATTTAAACTTTTCTTTACTGGTAAGTTATATGCTCATAAAATAAACTAAATAAAAGCTTTTCCAAATCATCCATAATTTTAAACTAGCTCATGATCTTTGCTCCCTCACTGATCATGGAGCAGATGTAAAACTCATGAGATTAAATTTAGGTATATAGGAAATTTAATCTCCTTTATTTTCCCCCAAATAACCTAATTTCTATTTCAGACTTTCAGTTCCTTCTTTTTCTTCCCAAATGGCGTGTTTATTCCAGGAATCCTGAAACTAGCAATCAGCTCACAGAGTCAGAAGAGAATCTGGCCTTGGTTCTTCAGTCCTCCACTGAGATGTACATAGTCCCAGCCTGTTCTTGCTCCTGCATCCACACTGGCAGCTACTTCTGTATCTGTTACCCTTTTCCAACTTTCAGTTATTTTCCTGCTTCTCTTGGAAACGCTCAGGTGCTCACTTTCATGACTTTTGGGGGCCTCTGGAAACATAGTGGGGCTAAATCAGGTTGTTCTCAAATAATCCTCTTTCTTAGTCTATCTATAGCCCCAGTACTAGGCTGGGTTCAAGTCAGAACTCTGGGACCTTGCTACTTGCTTGCATAAAACTCAGGTGCCCTGTGTGTGGATTTTTATATTTCCACTGGCCACTCCCAGGTTGGTGGCTTACATGAAATGCAGGGCATGGGCCCCTTCTCAGGTATATGATGCTATCTAAACTTTCTTACATCTTCTTCCTCTCTCTCTCTCCCCCTGCATCCCCAGCTGGAGTAAACTTTATCTGGTTTTAGAGATAAAAACCCATTCAGACCGCTTAGGGTACCCTCCTAAATCTTTTTGTTTATGTCCCAAGTTCTAGACTTTTACAATTCAGAGATGCATGTTTATTGTTGTTCTCTGGAATCTAGTGGATCATCACCTTTCTGAGATTAAATATAGTCAGTGCCAGGTAATACCTTAATTAGGTGAAGGAGGAAAATCCTGGTTTTGCATATCAATGCAATATCCACTACATTTATGAAATCACTAACATGTACTCATCCACGGTTCTGCAAGAATACCATCCTTCAGCAAACATTTTATAATTCAGAATGCACTAATTCTTTCCAATCATGTTTTAGAACAAAGCGTCTTAAATTAGCTCAGGCTTTTGTGTGCAAAAAATGAAAATTTTAATGTAGGACAATCCAATGGAAATACAATTTAAGTATATATGTATATAATTTCAAATTTTCTTACACCTATATTAAAAAGTAAGAAGAAACAGGCGTGCTTAATTTGATAACTTTTATTTAACCTCATATTTCCAAAATATTATCATTTCAAGATTTAATCAACACCAAAAACTTAATGTTTCACGTTCTTTTTTTCCATGCTAAATAGTTGAAATTCAGAGTATATATATTTTTACTTACAGTATATTTTAATTTGCACTAGTCGCATTCATGTGCTAAACATAGTAAGTGTTGTACTGGACAGTGTGACTCTAGCATGTCTTTTTCCTTCCCTTTAATTTTATTTATTTATTTATTTATTTATTTACTTACTTATTTATTTATTTATTTATTTATTTATTTATTTATTTATTTATTTTTTACAAAGAGGGGGAGGGAGCGAGGCATCAATTGGCTGCTCAGTGCATGCTCCCAACCAGGAACTAGCTTGAAACTCAGGCGTGTGCCTTGACTGGGAACGAAATGAACCAGCGTCCCCTGAGTCCAAAGGCCGGCACTCAGTCCATTGAGCCATACCAGCCAGGGCTCTAACATGTCTTTTTCTTCTATGCATAATAAGACATCAGAACCTTCGAAAGTGAATATAATTTATTTTTCTAATTGTATTAAAGGCTTTCTGATGTTTTAAATTTTTTCTCCAATTGATTCATGGGAGCTAAGAATAATAATGAAAATATCTGTACATCACACACTCGCAAACATTTGAGACACACTCACAGAGATCTGTGTCACAATAATTCTCTTTCTTGAAAAATTATGGTTTCGCTTGTATGCAATTTCTTTTCTATTATTTCTGTCTTTATTTACAGTATGACTTGTCAGTAGTAATACATGAGAAACATAATTAGACTATAAACTTATAGGAGCATTGTTGATCAAATGATAACTTTTTGAAAGAGTACATTTGGTAGGGGAAGAGATAGAGAATGTCAACAGAAAAAAAAGCTGAAGATGTTGTGAAAAGGTACATTTCTTAGCCCTGGCTAGTGTAGCTCAGTGGATTGAGTGCGGGCCTGCGAACCAGAGGATCGTGGTTCGATTCCCAGCCAGGGCACGTGCCTGGGTTGCAGGCCAGTTCCCAGCAAGGGATACATGAGAGGCAACCATACATTGATATTTCTCTTCCTCTCTCCTTCCCTTCCCCTCTAAAGATGAATAAACAAAATCTTAAAAAAAAAAAAACGAGTTAAAAAAAAAGTACGTTTCTTTATTTCTACTAGCAGTTTCCGATGACACTTAGCTGCATTGTTTTTGGAGTCCATGGTCAGTGTTAATTTATGAAAATTGGAAGAAAGCCAAGTAACTAGAAAAGTTCAAATAAAAGGGTTTTTTTTTTAAGTTTCTTTTAAAAAGAAAGGAAAATGTCTAAGGAAACATGGCCTAGGTATATTTAATATAATAGAGGCCCTGCCTGCAGGGATCCATGTTGAAGGCAATCTATACATGTTTACCTAATACTAAACAGCGTGTTTCCAACAAGTCTTAGGAACATTAAAAGTATTTTTGCATCAAAGAACACAGCCACCGAAGTGCAACTTCTTACTGAAAGCTGGCACTACAGTGAGATTCTAAGTAATTATGGCATAGGTTATAAGGGTTGGATTCTTTACATGCTTTGATCAAAAGCCAAAAGCATCATACTCTACAACCTTGAATAATTTCCCCCAAATGTGATTTACTTTAGTCACTCTCAACATAATGGTGCCTATAATGTTCCAGGATTTGTGTTGTTTATAAATATCCCTTGTCCTGTAGCACTTACCAGTCTTTATGATCTCACCTTGAACAGGAAGCTAAACAACAAAACAAACAAGCAAGCAGAAAAAAAAACAAAGACACTGAAATAGAGAACAAGGGGACAGTGACCAGAGGGGAGAAGGAAGGGAAGTTAAGGGGAAAAAGGGGGAGGGATTTGGAGGAACAAATAGGAAGGACACAGGGACAAGAACTAAGGGGGATGGAAATGGGAGGGAGGTGGGGAGCATGGGGCAGGGTGGGCTGGGATGGGAGAAATAGACAAAAAAAAACTGTACTTGAAAAATAACTAAATAAAATGAAAAAAATAAAATAAATTAATGGATAGCTATGGTGATGTCTTCCTTTGGCACTGATATCTGGTTTTAGGCATATGGCCTATGCCCACATAGAACCACAAACTCAGTCATGGCATGAAGAAAGTGGTGGTCGGGCAGCCAAAGAGCTATGCAGCTAACAATTGCACTGGAAACCAACAGCTCAGTTCGGTCCTTTCTAAAACCTGTAGGTTGTTCAATGATTCATTTGTAACTAGCTGATTTGATCAGGTGGGTGGACAAAATTCATGGTACAGTCATTTGCACACTTTAAAACCCAGTTTCTATACCTAACACATCAAATAGTCTTTAAAATTAAAAAAAAAGATTATAAATTCAAACCAAAGTTAGTTAAAGTGGTATAGAAAATTAATTTGCATTTGTGCAGGTATGCTATAAGTAGGTAAGAAATGACTTCCTACAACTTGAGATAATAACAAATAGTGAAATTTTTTATTCAGTTTAACTTGGGAAGGCTTCTTATAACAACAACCTTGTTAATTGCCTAGGAAATAATAGAAAAAAAATTACAGCCAACAAGACTGCAGCATTCTGCTTCTAAGAGCTGGTGTAATTTAATCTCGTTCAGTAAAAGCAAAGAATAATATCTGTGACTCTTTCTCTATAAGAAATCTCTTAAAGTTGGGAAAATATCAGTTGAAGCTATGTTCTTACTGTCTGTGAGAACTCTTAAGAAAGCTTAATGAAATCTTTAGATTTCAGAACATAAATATAGTCTGAAATGGTTACTGAGGTACATTTATTAGATTTATTATTTCCTTTAAAGTACTCATGAAGCTGCCTAAGATTCATCAATGTGATGGACATCAGGAAAATAATCTATGGTCTTAATTGCCCCGTTCCCATACCATAAAGAATGATGCCAGGATCAGAGGGTGAAATCTATCCTTTGATCACAAAGTACAAGCATTACAGAATCTTTGCTCCTACACAAATGCATTTATATGTTATTTTTTCACATAGTACACAACAACTGTGTTGTTTAGAGTATATTCAGAGAATTAAAAGCCCATATTAAAATTAAATTATAGAAGCTTTGATAGGTACTTTTACTTTAAAAAATCAGCAGAACTGAATAGTTGACATTGGCGGTATCTACTTCATAAAGTTCTACAATTCTGTGAAAATTTTCAAATTTGTGAGAGAAGTAAAGTTTTTATTTTAGCTGAGGAAAATCTTGTATTTTTAAAATCAATATCCATTGTTTCAACTGTGAACCAATGGCTTTCAAATCTATAACCTACAGCTCAAGTTTCTCTCTTTGGTGATACAGATACATGAAATCAACTAATCTCGTAATATCTCTACTGGGCTCTCCCTAAAGCATTTTAAACTAAACATATCTGAAATGGGAGATAGCCTCATCTATCATCACCTTTTTTTTTGTGTCATTCATCCTGGTAGAGGATGCCATCACTTCTTCAGCTTCCCGGAGCAAACATTTTACAGATATTTTAAGTGGATCTTTAGCGTCTACATTTAATATTTCCAAAAGTTATATAAGAAAACACCATGACATAGAAACTGAATTTTTTTCCTGTGCCTGGAAGTAATCAGTAGAAGAAGGTATTATATTAAAGGCCTCATCCATTTTGTTCAGGTGAGATACTTAGTTTCCCCCCAGGTACAGCAGAATCTACTTCGAGGGTCACTGTCAGCCAGAGGCACAAGAAGGAACAGGAAGGAGAAAACACGGCGCCTATTAGGAACAGGCAGAGCCTGGTAACCCTCCCAGCCACTTCTCACTTCCCCCTGTAAAAGAGAACATTCAACGTTTCTGTCCTTCTTGCGCAAGATTATAGGTGTCAAAAACTTCCCTTTCCACATCCCGCTGAGTTGGGAACTGGTGAGGTTGCCAGAAAGTTGTGGAGCCATCAAACTGATAGAGTGTACCATGCTCTTGGGATGTGAAGAAAAGTCAAGAGAAAACAGGGCAATGGAGACAGAGAGACTGGATTGCCGTGTAAGGGTGTTAGGAAACTAAGTCTCCTTTCGTTAGACTGGAGACTGAGGCCTAAGCCATATTTTTAGCTCCACCACCAAGTACCATCGTACCAAGTACCAGGGGAATTCAGTGGTTAAGGGTCCTCACCTGGAAGAAGTTGTGGGATGAACAAATATTCTTGGAAATAGGAGCAGGAAGGGAGTCCCACGCGAGGAGCTGGCTGTCAGCCAGATCTGCCCCGTCAGAATACTGCACGAGATGGCCTTGCAACATCCACCCAACAGAAACAAATGCACCCTCAGAAGAGAAGCAATACGTGGCAGTCTGTCCCACAGACTGCTTCACTGTCTGTCCCACAGACTGCTTCACCCTGAGAGGTAGTGGCCAACAGGAAGGAGACAATGTACCTGCCCTAACCAACTTGTGGTGCTCACCTAAACCAGCATCACCCCTCTCCTACCCTCTGCCATTGATAGACACAGGCTTGCAGAATGTATCAGCAGGAAAGGGGAAGAGAGGAAAATGAAGAAAACCAACTGAAACCCCCTTCCCGTAAGTCTGGTTCATGCTGAAGAAGGGTAATTTTGATTAGGATAAAAGTCTGTTTTAAGAATCTAAGTGACTAAAATATTATGAAATTTTACTGAGCTATTATGAAAACAGCCTACTTCCCAGGAGAAAGAGTATAATTAGAAGCAGTTTTTGAAAGATAAAACTGTTCTGTGTTTACATCAGCATGAGTTGGAATTTCTCGATCAAATCAATACATATTGAATAGTTGAGCTCCTAAATCTTTCCCAGACCTCTTCTTATCTTTCTTGTGCTGTTATAATTGCTATATGTCAAGTTTCAGCTAATCACTGTTGACTCTGGTTATTACATTAGTTTTCTTTTCTTCCAGCCTGTAATCTTTCCCTAACTTTTCCAGCACTTCCCCCCTCCATTCTTTCTAACCTATAAATCTGATTGTCACTTCTCAATTGCTTTCAATTTGTAGCAAATCAAAATTTTTCCCATGATATTCAAAGCACTTAGTCTGACTTCCAGCTTACCCAACCATCATTATCTATTGTTCAAAACAAAAATATAATTTAAAATATTTATACAAATGCAAGCTTGAACTATTTAGAATCCCTAAACATTCCTTTCTCTCTTAGCTTTTATACATTTGTATTTATATTTTCTCTTTGCTTGGAATATGAGGATGTTCTGCTAGGTAATTCACCAATTTTCAAGACTGTCCTAAGTGCTGACCAGCCCTAAAGACTTCTCTGATTCCTTGAGGCTGGCTCAGGAGTCCTTATCCTGGGCTTTCTCTGTACTCATGTACATCATTATGGCTGCATCCCTGATTCACTGTAACTGTTTGCCATCACGCCATAGTGAAATTTACTATTATAATCAAAATTGAGTAAACTGGTCTTATGAAAATTTGTAAGAGGACTTTCTCTGGCTCTTAATATTGGGAAAAGAAGTGCTTCTATTGAATAACTTATCGGGTTTTAATATAAGACACTTCATCACGTACTTTTCTTTAGAAGATTATAATATCCTACAGGGAACCAAGGAAATACTAGCAGATTATGTTTCTTGAAAGAATGAATAAATGATATATCTTTCTTGCTTTGGTCACTAGAAAGCTCAGAACTAAGTCTGTGGCCCATCTTGAGCAACAACACACAACCTCATGGAATGTGATTGGTATATTAACCTTAATGATGATTTCACCCCATTTGTTTTTACCTTTTTTGTTCTTTATTATGGGTATCACTTTATCTGTCCATTCCATCGCTCACCTCTTGGATAAGAAAATGTGTGCTAACACCACATGAAGAGAAAGTTTGTGCTTTAGGAGCAAAACTAACAAACAGATTCAAAGCTGTGATTCCCAGTGCTGTTCTTATATTCAGCTATTTGATTTAAAAATGTTTCCATTCATAAACACTACAGTTCTTTAGACAAGATTAAATTTCCCATGCATTTGGCCATAGAAGCATAACTTCCTATTAGAAATATATTTCAGTTAAGCATTTTTAAATTAAATTTATTGGGGTGACACTGGTGAATAAAAGTATATAGGTTTCAGGTGTACAATGCTACAATACAGCACCTATATATTGTGTGTTCACCACCCTCGGTCATGTGCCCTTCCGTCACCATTTATCCCCCTTTACTTTGCTTCCTCCACTGGCAATCATAGTGTTTTCTGGATCTAACAGGTTTGGGTGTTTTGTTTTGTTTTGTTTTTTGCTTAATTCCTTCACCTTTTCCCCTGAGTTCTCTAACCCTTCTCCCCAAACCTGACAGCTGTCAGTCTGTTCTTTGTATCTGGGAGTCTGTTTCTATTTTGTTAGCTTATTTAGCTTATTAGATTACACATATAAGTGAAATTATATAGTACTTGTCTTTCTTTGACTGGCTTGTTTCACTTAGCATAATATTGTCCAAGTCTATCCACACTGTCACAAAAGGTGAGTTAATTCTTCTTGTACAGCCATGTAGTACTCCATTGCATAAATGTACCACAGCTTTTTTTACCCATTCATCCACTGATAGATCCTTGGGCTATTTCCAGATTTTGGCTATCATAAATAACATTACAATAAACAAAGAAATGCATATATTCTTTCAAACTCGTGTTTGAGATTTCTTTAGCTATATTCCCAGAAGTAGAATTGGTGGTCATAAGGCTGTTCCATTTTTAATTTTTTGAGGAAACTCCATTTAGTTTTCCACAGTGGCTGCACCAATCTGCATTCCCACCAATAGCTCATAGGGTTCCCTTTTCTCCACATCCCCACCAACACATGTTGTTTGTTGATTATTGATAATAGCAATTCTGATAGGTATGAGATTGTATCTCATTGTGGTTTTAATTTGTGTTTCTCTGATAGTGGCATTGAGTATCTTTTCATATGACTATTGGCCATCTGTATGTTCTCTGTGGAGAGGAGTCTGTTCAAATCCTTTGCCTATCTTTTAAATTGCATTTTTTTTTTTTTGGTTTGGTGTTGAGTTTAAGTTCTTTATAAGTGTTGTATAGTAACCCCTTATCAGATGTATCATTGGTGAATACTTTCTCCCATTAAGTCAGTTATTTTTTTCATTTTCTTAATGCTTTCTTTTGCTATGCTAAAAACTTTTGTTTGATGTAGTACCATTTGTTTATTTTTTTCTTCCTTGCCGGAGGCAACACATTAGAAAAGATATTGCTACAAGAAATGTCTGAGATTTTATGCCTATGTTTTTGTCTAGCATATTTGTGGTTTTGTGTCTAATGTTTAAGTCTTTAACCATTTTGAGTTTAATCTTTTATATAATGTAAAAGGTGGTCTAGTTTCTTTTTTTTGCACATCTGTGCAATTTTCCCAACATTATTTATTGAAGAGACTACTTTACCCCATTGTATGTTGCCTCCTCTGTCAAATATTAATTGGCCAAAAAGGCATGGGTTTATTTCTGAGCTCTCTATTCTGGTCTATTGATCTGATGTCTATTTTTATGCCAGTACCATGATGTTTTGATTACTATGCACTTGTAGTATAGTTTGGTAGCAGGTAGTGTGATTCCTCTAAACATGTTCTTTCTCAAGATTGCTGTGGCTACTTGGTATCTTTTATGGTTCCATATAGGATTTTGGAATACTTGTTCTAGTTCTCTGAAATCTGCATTGGTATCTTGATAAAAAATTGCACTGAATATATAGATTGTTTTGTGTAATATGGACATTTTAATGATGATATTCATATACAAAGTATATCTTTAAATTTATCTACATATTCTTGAATTTCTTTTTTTAGTGTCCAATTTTATGAGTTATTCTCTTTTTTTAGTTAATGAGTGGGCAACTTTTCCCCCTTCCCCTGAGTTATTCTTTTATAAAACCTCCCTGGATAGCAGACAGCAGAAGAAAAAAATCTCAGAGAACCAAATTGGAAAAGCATTTTCTTTTTCTTTTTTTAAAGATTTTATTTATTTATCTTTAGAAAGGAAGGAAGGGAGAGAGGGAGAGAAATATCAATGTATGATTGCCTTCTGTGGGTTCCCTACTGGGAACTGGCCTGCAACCCAGGTATGTGCCCTGACCAGGAATTGAACCATAATCCTCTGGTTTGCAGGTCCACACTCAATCCACTGAGCTACACCAGCCAGGGTGGAGAAGCATTTTCTGAATAATCAAGCAATTTGGAGTTGGAAGGACAGCTTATATGAGAGCTTTCCTACTTATATGGTTCTTAACTACTAACTTTTGGGAGTATAAGTATAACTCTTTATATTTATATGCATATTTCTGCCAGGTTTTGAGCTATTTGCATAAAGTATCTCTAGGGAAATGGGGAATCTTGATTTAAAAATATTTGCTATTGGACTATGTATTACCTAAATCCTGATGACAAAGAACAATTAAGTTATTACATTCTGCAAGTGCCTTGAGGTTGATAATATAAAAAGAAACACTTTCACTTGATTCAACCTAAGTGTACTTAATGTAGGTCAGTAGTCTAAAGAAATTCAATTTATATCTCATTTAACTTCACAACAATCCATGTGGCCCATATGAGTATAATGGTGAAGCAGAAGAAAAAGAAGAAGAAGAAGAAGAAAAAAGAACAACAACCTTGGGCCAAGATGGAGGCATAGGTAGATACACTGTGCCTTCTCGCACAATCAAAATAAGGACAACAACAATTTATAAACAAAATTACAACCAGAACTTACAGAAAGTTGAACTGTATGGAAGTCTGACAACCAAGGAGTTGGAATAGACATTCATCCAGACCAGTAGGAGGGGCAGAGCCAGGCTGAGAGGGGTCGCAGCAAAAAAGTGGTGGCACTGGGTACACAAGACGGCAGCTGGTGGACCCTGGGTGCAGGGTGGCAACAGGCAGACCCAGCAAGGGGGTGATAGTGAAGCGAGACACTGCACGCAAGGTGGCTGACCAGGCCATTTCACATTTGTGCTCAGATAAACCAGGCAACACTGGGGAGTGAGACAGAAAGCACAACCCAGGGCCCCAGCACCAGGAAATAAAGCCTCAAAACACCAATTGAGAACACCGGTGGGGGTTGAGGTACAGGGAGAAACTCCCAGCCTCGCAGGAGAATTCGTTAGAGAGATGCACTGGGTCCTAGAAGATACACAAGCCCACCCACTCAGGAATCAGCACCAGAAGGGCTCAGTTTGCTTGGGGGAAGTAGCAGGAGGGACCCAAATCTGACAGAGAGCGGAGCAAGCACCATTGTTGCCCCTTGGGCCCTGCCCCCGCATACAGCATCACAACCCAGTGACTGGGTTGACCCACCCTGTTGAACACCCAAGGCTCCACCCCTCATCCATAACAGGAGAAACAAGACCAAAAAAAAAAAGGACCAAAAGGAAGATCAAAGCTTCAGAGAAAATACAACTAAGCAATGAACAGATAGCCAACCTATCAGATGCACAGTTCAAAGCACTGGTGACCAGGATGCTCACAGAATTGGTTGAATTTGGTTGCAAATTAGATGAAAAAAATGAAGGCTATGCTAAGTGAAATGAAGCAAAATGCACAGGGAACCAGTGGTGATGGGGAGAAAACTGGGACCCAAATCAATGGAGTGGACCAGAAGGAAGAAACAACCAAACAGAAAAGATTGAAGAAACAAGAATTCAAAAAAATAAGGAGAGGCTTAAGAACCTCCAAGACATCTTTAAACATTTCAACATCTGAATTATAGGTGTACCAGAAGAGGAAGAGGAAGAACAACAAGTGGAAAACTTATGTGAACAAATAATAAAGGAGAACTTCCCAATCTGGCAAAGGAAATAGACTTCCATGAACTTCAGAAAGCTCAGAGAGTCCCAAAGAAAGTGGACCAAAGGAGGAACACACCAAAGCACATCATCATTACATTAGCCAATATTAAAATGAAGGAGAGAATTCTAGAAACAGCAAGAGAAAAGGAGACAGTTACCTACAAAGGAGTTCCCATCAGACTGTCAGCGGATTTCTCAAAAGAGACCTTACAGGCAAGAAGGGGCTGGAAAGAAGTATTCCAAATCATGAAAGGCAAGGACCTACATCTAAAATTGCTCTATCCAGCAAAGCTTTCATTTAGAATGAAAGGGCACATAAAGTGCTTCTCAGATAAGGTCAAGTTAATGGAGTTCATTATTACCAAGCCCTTATTATAAGAACAGTTAAAGAGACTTATCTAAGAAAAAGAAGCTAAAAAAACATATATAGTAAAATGACAGCAAACTCATAACCATTAACAACCACACCTAAAACAAAAACAGAAACAAACTAAGCAAACAACTAGAACAGGAACAGAACCACAGAAATGGAGATCACATGGAGAGTTAGCAACAGAGGAGTGGGAGTGGGAGAGGGGGAAAAAGGAACAAAAAAATGAGTAGCATAGATGGTAGGTAGAAAATAGGTAGGGGGAGGGCAAGAATAGTGTGGGAAATGGAGAAGCTAAAGAACTTATGACACATAGACATGAACTAAAAGGGGGAATATGTGTGGGAGAGGGTGTGCAGGGTGGAGGGGAATGAAGGGGAAAATGGGACAACTGTAAGAGCATAATCAATAAGATATACTTTAAAAAAAAGAAAAGAAGAAGAAATAGCAGCAAATGAGGAAACTGAGCCTGAGAGAGATAAGAAGCTTTCCCAAGGGGTTATTGATAAGTTGCTGAAACAAAGAGTTAGGAACACAGGTTGAGAGGTAGCCCAAGAATTAAGGAAAAAGTTTGAACCAGACATGAATTTGAAAACTACTTCTACCACACTAGCTTCGAGGCCTTGGTAAACAACTTAACCTCTTTGAGGATCTGCAAAGTGATAATTATGCCTACCTCCTGGTCTTATGAGGCACAAATGGGGCTGTGTGTCAGAAATAGAGTAGGTATTAAACAAATGTTTCTTCAATATATTAATGAGTAATTAATATATTGATTATATTGAATGAAAATTTCTTTAATGAATATTAAATAGATATATATATATGACTTTCTAATACAAACACAAATAAATGTTATGAATATTGTTTTATTATTGTTAAAGCCTCTGAATAATAATTATTAAAGTCTTTACATACTAATAGCAAATATTACTCATTATTATCTTACCAAGGTTGAATTTCAGTTCTCAACTCCTGCTTACTTGTTATCCCAATTAAAAATTAAAATTATGCAGGCTCTCCAGAGTACAAAGATCTCTAAAGTGAAAACTGAGAGAAGGCAACTCTTGTGGTCTCCTCTCTGAACTTGCATATCTACCGGTAATTCCCGTCGTGCCTGTTCTTTCATAGATTATTATTCTAACATTCTATACAGTACTTCGTAAAATGCTGCCAGTGAACACAGTGACTTTGTAAAACTTGTGCCTCTAATTGGGGCCCACAATACACCACCCTCCCCTTCTATTAGCCGAGCGCCACTTCCTTGCTTTAGGAGAGATTTGACACCGCCATTCCCAATTCACAAACCCACATGTCACTGACACAGACCAGGTTTTGATCTTTAAGGCACCTCTTCCTAAACTAGTATCCTTGCTTTTAAGGAAAGGAGACCTGGTGCCTCCATCAGATAATATCAACCTGAAGAAAAACACAGATCCTGCCATGACGGATGTGGCTTGTGACATAAGCATGCTGTTGTCTCCAAAAGTCTGGTTTGGACAGACAATGTGAAGGGGACAGCCCAGCCTGCTGCCTGGCATTGCATGTGCAGGAAGCCATCTGGACAAAGGGGTTAAATCTGTTTCAAATTAGGGGAGCAAAAATACAGTAAGATGATTGCACTGTGATTAAATAACTGAAAACAACTTAGCAGCTCAATAAGTTGTCACACCATCAGTCACATAAATGAGCCAGTGAAACAGATTTGGCTTATAGCACAGTCTGATGAAACACACACCGGATCTGATTATTTCGTTTTTAAATTCCCTGTTTTTATTACCCTTGTAGAATGATCTTCCTAGTCTTAGTATTTACTTATCATGGATTCTGTTCTCTTCTTGAGGACCTTGTGTCTTTTCTTTTCGTTTCCAAAATCTCATTTTATGGAAGCATACCTTGGAGACTATACCAAAATATCTGTCATCTTTCTATTTAAGAATCAATAAAACTTAAAATGCCCTCTGTTAATACTAGCTACCAACTGCTAAGCACTTATTAAGTGCCAGGCTAAACTCTTTATAGTCAGTCTCATTTAATCTTTGCAGTAAGCAGACTAGATAGGTTTTATAGTCCTCATGGATGGGAAAAAGATGCCTAAGAAAAAGTATATGATGTACTTAGGATCACACAGAACTTCAGTGAAAGATCTAAAATTTAAACTCAGGTCTGTGTGGCTGCAAAGACAGTAGTTTTCATCGCTTGCTCCTCCTGAGTCCCATTAGCCCAAACCACCAGGAATTCAGGGTAATTATACAACAGATTCAGGTTAGTAGGTGCAATCTACAAGTTATATATTCCAGGAAAACAGAGCATAATTATTAAAGCTAAAGTAAGTTCAGTTCCAATGCTACTACTCCAATCCAGTAAAATATAACTATCTCAGCCCTGTGGAGAAATCCTAGAAATATGCTACAGTAGATAAAAGGAGCTATACATATAAATTGTATGTGCCTTATTGAGATAATTGGAAAACAGATTTTTGACTCACCTCACGTAACTTTTATTCTGATACTTCATAGCCTGAAGTAAGTGGAACATAGGCAATTGTTCACCATTTTGAGATATATACACATATGTAGCCTTTGAGCCAATCATCGGTTGTTGCCTCTTAACTCCAAATCCACCCTTTGTGTCCTCTCTTGCTAGTTGGCACAATGCCCTGTCAGTTGAAGATACTGGGGATGGCAGGGGGCATACTACAAGAGGGTTTTTCTTCTCTGAACTGGTGGTACTGTGACTCTTCCTCTAATAGCTCAGCTGCCAAGGGTTGGCTTCCAGGTCAGCAGGCAGCAACCTTGCTCACAGGTGGTCAGGCCACTCCCCTGCCATTGCTGTGAGGGGCTCAGTACTACACACTCTTCCAAAGAGATCTGCCAGTACAACCATGGGTATCTTCCCAGTGTCTCACCAGCATCCCAGTTGGCAGCCTCTCTGCAAGTTGCTGTGGTACCCCTAATGCGTGGTTTCCTTTTTTCACTGCTGCTTCCCACGACACTCAACAAACTTTAGTGTCCAGTGGGCACAGCCATACTCTCTTCACAGAAGCCTGTGTCTGCCCTTGGGTAGGGGACAGTGCTTCCAAGTCAGTTTCTTCCTTAGGTTCTCTCTCTCAGCAACACAGTTAAAAGCCGTTCCCTATATCTGTTATTCCATTGCCATTAACATCTAAATAAATCCTTTTAGCTTCCTAACGTAATTATCCCCTGCTTTCTAAACTTCCGTTCATAATTTTAAAAAATATTTTATATGCTTCTTGGTACCTTCTCCCCTATGTTTTAGCTGTTATAAAGATGTACTGTTTCATACCATCCAGGATATGAATAAGGCTATACTGTTTATTTCTCAAATTAAATTAGAATTATGTTCTGGAAACTTAGGGTAAGTCTAGATTAGCAGGAAGTCCAGAAATGTATTCTTTTTTAAATTTTTGTTTATTGATTTTGAGAGAGAGATCAATTTGTTGTTCCACTTATTTATGCATTCATTGTTTGCTTCTTGTATATGTCCTGACCAGAGATTGAATCCTCAAGGCTGGTATATTGGGATGATGCTCAAACCAACCAAGGTAGTGGCCAGGAATCAGAATTGTATTCCTGATGTTACCTATTTGTCAACCTATATTACGTGGGAAAACAAGTCCAGAGAATGCGGGCTTCCCTGCTCAAGATGGGAAGGGCAGGGCTTACCCACTACGTAAAGTAAGCAAAGGCACAGAGCACCAGCAAAACAAAGGCATCGACAAGATGGGAATAGTTCACTGTTTTTCTAATTTCTTTCTATCTGAAAATATAGAAAGAAGGTATTTTAATTTGAGCACACACACAAGTTTTACATTTTGTGATTTAATTTATATTACATTGACTTTGATGTACATATAGGGTAAGTGGGTGAGAGTTTCTTAAACTTTCCAGGGCTCTGAGCCTCTGAAGGTCCTGCTTCGGAAGGATCCTCACATCTCTCTGTTTGCTCTGCCAACACTGGCTGGTACACAGTGCCACCACTGAGCTGTTGAGGTCCTTCTTCCTCTGCCAGTTGCTATTGTTTCACACAGTGTCTCTACCAAGGCCAGCATGGTCTTTTGAAGGTGCGTGGCTGTGAGTATGCTTTTATCCCCTCTTTATACAAGCTTAGCTATGACTTGCCCTTGTCCAGATACCCAAGGCCTGAGCTTTATTACCAAGTGCATTCAGGTGCCCAGGGAAACATCATCATCTTGTGCCTTTTCACAGCAGAGCTGCTGGATCCAAGTGGGCCCGAATACCCACCCACATGGAACCTGAGAACTGTATGCTTGCATGTCCGGAGAGAGCCATTCAACACAAAGTGTCCTTCCACACTCTGATGACTCATCTGCAAAGTTGGATGATCATTAGAAAGGACTGAAAGAAAGGCCCAGACACCCTTCTTGAAGAATGAGTCGCTCTCCCATTTCTCCCAATCAAGTCATTTTTTTTCCAAGGATGGATGCAGAGCTTTTGGCAACAATAACAACAAACACATGTGCACACACACAAACACAACCACTCAAATTTTCTGAATGCTCAGCTCCATATTTTGTTATGATGTTTTCTTACCTTTTCCACTAGACTCAAAATCCTGAATGAGAGCTCAGTGCCTAATTTGTCTGTCCTTCCTACTGTTTATAAAGTAATATTTTTGTATGTGAGAAGTGAATGAAGTATTTGTTGAATGAGAGAGTGAGTGAATGAAGTGCATTCTTTTTAATTCCAAGAAATTAGGTTGATTAGCATAAGTCACATAATTAACATTTTCACTTTAACATAACATATTATTGAGAGTAAAAGAAGAGGGATTGAAAAATTGCTTACCTAATTAGAGACTAGTTATAAACAATCAGCCATTTAAAAACATTTCCTAGGCATCTACTATGTGCTTGCAACTATGTTAGGTGCTAGGGTAATAAAAATAAGAAGTCAGCTGTGAGGGAATTCATAGTCCAAAGGGGAAACCAGCACACACACATATCTATCTTTCAGTGTAATAAGAGCAATAAAAATAAGTATAAAACAATGTGGTGCACAGAACACATAGTTATGCAGCGCCCTGCAATTCTCCCAACAGCACATGCAGTACACTTCAGTGTAACTACCGGCTGAGTAGTAATCTCCTCTCTAAAAGACCGACAGCTCCATAAGGAAAGTGGCTCTGTGTGTTATGTTTACTACAGTCTCTGAGTAACTAACAGGGAGCCTGGCACATAGTAGGCACTAAATAACCTTTGAATGAATGAAAAAGATGATACTACTACTACTACTACTACTACTACTACTACTACTACTACCACTACCACTACTACTATGGGAGAATAGCAAAAAAGCACAATATTTTGCTGTAGGAGATCAGACTCCGGTGTCAGATGGACTTGATTTTGAATTCTATCTCCACTACTTAATAACTGGTTGTTACTTTTCTAAGCCTCAGATTTTATATTTGTGAAATGGGAGTAATAATACTATTTAAATTGTAGCTTTGTTGTGAAGATTACATAAGCTAGTAAGCATAGTCACTTAGCACACTCTATAAAAAAACAATAATAATGTTATAAAAATGATAATTATTGAATACATATATTCAATAATTATCATTTTATAACATTTTTATAACATTATTATTTTCCATAGTTTTATTTTTTATTACTTATAATGGAAGCAAAGAAAAAGTGCCACTATTCCTTCTCAATGTAAACTTTAAAGTAGTGCTTCATATTTGTACACAATAGAGCAAAGGAGCTCATTGAACCTTTCCTTGAGATGCTAATAATTACTATTTCTGATGTATTAATAATTTTCACAATTAAAAATTCAAAAATTTTTATGTCCTTTTTCAAATTTTCTACATGAGAAGTTAATGTCAAATCAAGTGCATCTTTTAAAACTATGATTTATTTAAATTGACTGAGGCACTGGTACCAAAAGCTAAAATTATCATTTTATGTTATGTATATACTTTGTCCCAACAATTTTTCTTTCAGGCATTTATCCAAAGAATCAATCACTGGACTTATGTAATTATTTCAATACAAATTTTTCATGCTATTTATATTTAGAGTAAAATTAGAAATTCAAATATCTAATATGAGAATTAGATAAGTTATTACTCCAAGAAACACTCTGATACCATTAAACATGATGGTATAAGGAATATCAGTGACATAAAAGTGGTGCTTATAACGCATGGAGTAAGCAACAACATATATAGTAAATTATGCATAAAGTTTACATAAACCTGTCTGTCCCTGAATGTATGTGTGCCCATGTATTCATATGCATATGCGTGCTAATGACAGTGCAGTCAGAATATTAAATTAGCATTTTATTTGATGACTAAAACCATTTTCTAGTGTCCTTTTTATGATTAATTTATGTACTTGGTTATAAATAGCAGTTTAAAAATATAACAATGTACTGCTTTCAATTTTGTGACTAAAGAATTAAAGTCTTTTAAAAATTTTCTTCCTCAAAAAAAGCTTAAAGCTTAACTGAGTGAGCAACAGTTTGCACAAAATCTGATTACTACATTTGTTTTCATTTGAACTTTATAAAGATATGTAAGGATGTAATAATTATTAAGCCAATTATTTTACTGCTAAATGCTCTAGCATTAAAATTTGTATAGAGAGAACTGATTTAAATATGGCACTTTTATAGAATAGCAACATTTATTTCTTCTTAACCCTTCATCTTGCTTCTTTACATATTTATTTTGGAACAAAATAACAGGTATATATTACTTTATTGTAGCTCCATTTGGTTGTCAAACAGGCATCTGTGGTAGGCAGAATAATGCCCTTCCCCCAAATGTCCCTATCCTAATTCCTGGTATCAACTGAATAAAGGGGAGTTAATACTGAAGACGGTACTAAATTCCTAAATTCCTAAATTTCAAGTGACTCTGAAAGAGGGAGATTTCCCCAGATTGTCTGGAGGGACAGTACCCAATAAAATCACTGGAGTTCTTAAAAGTGGAAGAGACAGATAGAAGAGTCAGCATCTACCTTCTAAAACTATCTAGAATTGAAATGCTTTTCATAGCATCTACCTCTGTCAAGGTATTTATATCAATTATTTCCTCAAAAACTGCAACACCAGTTTAGGCCTCCCTGTCCCCACCCTGTCTCCACATAGATTCCTTCTTACACAGCAATCAGAATGGCCTCTCTGTATATGTAAGTCATCTCATGCCTCTCTGCTCAAAATCTTTCCATGGCTCTCCAACTTAACGGAATAAAACAGTTTTTACTATGGCTTACAGGGCTTTACACGACTTGGCCCCAGAAACGTCCCAAACTCATCCCTGCCACACTCCTCACTGTCCCAGCCATATTGTCCTTTTTACTGTTTCTGGGATGCTCCAAGCACAGCCTGCCACAGTCCTTTCCCTTGCTAGTGCAATGCTCGCCTCAGACACCCATCCACATGGCTGGCTCCATTGCTTCACTCGGATTTTCCTTGGCATCCTTTCTGAAATAGTCTGCCTCCTCCTCTGTCAGTCAGTATCTCCTTGTCCGATTTTATTTTTGTCTTGACACTACCACTTGACCTAGAATATTGGTTATATCCCTATTTGAATGTAATTGCTATGAGAACAGAAATGTGACCTTCTTGCAATTGGTCACTGGGATGCCTCCCTCATCCAACTCAATGTGTAGTCATAGGAGGTCCTCCACAGTAATTTTTGACAGAATAACTGATGCTTAAGTTTTTATCACACTGCTCATCTGCTCATTAGACAGCCAAATGCTTTGCAAAACTCAAAGTAATTAAGCTTGTCATATAAGATAGTTATTTTGATTCATGGAAGGAAATCATTGAGATCATGGGAGGCACTTAACAGTATCAAAAAAATGAATTACAACTTGCTCTTGGGAGCCAGCACCATGGTGCCTGGCTGCAAGACAGGCCTGTTCATCCTCAATAGCAACCTGGCCAATTTAGGGGCCAGTGCCTCCAAATCCTGGACTCTGGGGCCGATTATCTGCACCTGGATCTGATGGATGGGAATTATGTTCCCAGCATCACCTTCATCCCCCTGTGGTAGCAAGCCCCTGAAAGCATCTAGGCCAGGACCCTTTCTTTGATGCGCACAGGATGGTGTCAAGGCCAGAACAGTGTGTAAAAACAGTAGCTACAGCAGGAGCTAATCAGCATACATTTCACCTCGAGGCTACTGAGAACCCAGGGGCTTTGATCAAGGACACTTGGGAGAATGGGATAGAGGTTGGCCTTGCCATCAAACCAGGGACTACAGTTGAGTATACGGCACCAAGGACTAATCAGACAGATATAGCCTTGGTATGAGAGTTGAACCTGGGTTTGCAGGGCAGAAATTCGTGGCAGATATGGTGCCAAAGGTTCACTGGTTGAGGACCCAGTCCCCACCTTTGGACATAGAGGTGGGTGGTGGAGTAGGTCGTGACATAATCCATAAATGTGCAGAGGTGCTGACATGATTGTGTCAGGCAGTGCCATTATGTGGAGTAAAGACCCCAGATCTGTGATCAACCTGTTAAGAAATGTTTGCTCAGAAGCTGCTCAGAGACGTTCTCTTGATCAAAGAAAGCACAAGGAGTCCAGTGCTCCAGCTCATGAAAGCCTTTTGTTGGAAAATAAGAACACTGAATAGCAAATCACATCACAATTTAGGCAATGCTGCTTTTCTGAGCAATTACTCATCCCAGTACTAGCATCTATTGCGCAGAATATTGTGAGAACTTGTAAGTTGTTGTGTATTACTTCAGTGATGAAATTTTAAAATTAGTGTGGTGAAATATCATTTATACTGGGAGACTTGATTTTTATAAACAGTAAAAATATGGCTGTATTAAAGTTATAAAAAATATGTCTTCTAAGGAAGGCATTATTAGCTACTGTGAAAAAATGTTTTTCTCCCATTAATTTTCTCTTGTTTCCTGACTCTTTTCCAAAAGCCAAGTAAGTCCTCATGTTTTTTTCCTGGTCCATGTAATTTTTGATTTGTGTACATGTGTGATAATATGAGTAGAATAGAACTTAGGAGGGAAAATCTAAGTTTGAATCTGGTTGGGATGGAATGCTGTATTCTTCTTGCTTCTAAAATATCTATTTTTTACTTTGTACCTTATATTTGATATATAAAAACAATGTATGAAGCCCATGGATTTTAAGGGGATCTGTTCTAAAATACAAGCATAGATTTTACTAGGGCGTTATGTTAACTTTACTGCAGGGGAAGGTTATTCAGTGACTTCCCTCACCCTGACCCCTACCCCACATTTGTAGGATATAACGTGCTAGCTCTGAGCAGAAAGGAGAGAAAAGCCTCTATTTAGAAGTAAAATTGTATTGACTCTTCCCCTTCCCAACTATTTGACCTTCACATATCAAATTAACTACCCACCCTGTTTGAGCTTCTATTAATTGATTTATACATTGAATATAATTATAATAACTGTATAGGATTGTGTTAAGAGATACTATTTTATATGTAAAACTTCCACTATTCTTCCTAGAATTGTAGCATTAAATTGAATAGTTATCATTATAAAGCTTATGTTTTGTAGGTTATGAAGTACTTTCTTTGATATAATCTCACTAAATCTCTACATCAATCCTGTGAGTGGGCAAACAGGTATTTTTGTCCTCATTTTAAAAAATGAAGATACTACAGCTCAGCAACAGGTTGTTAGCATGGAAAGGATCCAGTAGGGATTGCTGGTCTGCGCTCTTTACAAATGGAGGCCTTGGGAGGTGGATTAGGCAAAGGAAGCTTCTCTTACTTAACATTGTCTTATTTCCAGTCTCACTTGACTCTCTAGCAGAAACAGATGGCTGAGGATATCCTGAAACTATGGATAACCCCCAAAATATATATTTAATTAATCCAAGAAAGACTAGGTAAGCTAAGAGATGGTAAGGTATAAATTCAATCCATAAAATAAGTATTTATAATTGTGTCCCAAATTATTCTTTGACAATAAATATGTGTCAGTCACCTCATTAGTGTAAATACTCCTCTTGCTGTGCAGTACATATGGCAAGAAATAACAGGACCAGTGTTATTAAACTTTAGAAAATAGAAGAATTACAAAAAGCCTACAGTTCAAATTATGTCAGAGGGTGGATTCTGCATGGACTCTTGGACCAGAATGTCTAAAGTCAAATTCTATCTATGAAGGTCTGTCCAGAGAAAGTCCAGCTATTGTTAATATAATGAGCATGTTTTGCAAGACCTTGATGTAACCTGGCAGCCAAGGAGAGTGGATGGGAATGCACATGCATGAACCATGATGACTTCACTGTATTAGCTGGGGGAGGGCGGGCAGCAGATGCTGTTGAGTGAGCATGTGTACTGTGTGGCCGTCTTATTTAAAGTGACTAAGTGAGTAGAGCAACAAATCTGCATCAAAGTTTGTGTTAAGCTTGAACATTCCTCTGTGGAAACTATTCAGATGATTCAGAAGGCTTTGGGGATGATGTGACATGTGAAACACAAATGAAAGTTTGACACAAATGTTTACAGGATGATCAAGAGTCTGTTGAAAGTGATCCATGTTTTGGGAGGCCTGTAACAAGCAGAACACCTGAGAATGTTGAACATGTATAATACGCAATCAACAAAGATCTGAGAACTGTGTGAGGTCCCAAGGTGCCCACTTTGAAGGGGACTGAGGCGTCATTGCCCTATGTACAGTGTTTCTTGTATCTTATATTTTCTTTAATAAATGTCTCTATTTTTCATATTACATGGATGGGTACTTTCTGGACAGACCTTGTAATTCTTTATTTTATAAGCTGTGTTATCTTGGAAAAGTTACTTAATTTCTCTGTGGCTGTATTTCTCACCTATAAAATAGGAAAAATAATAGTGCCTACCTCATAATGTTGTTAAGAGTATTAAACATGCTAGTATTTGTTTAGTGCTCAGAATAGTGTTTGGTATGTGGCAAGTTCTACATGATAGTTTTGCAAATAAACAAATCTTCCTGTTTCATAAATAAACATGTATATATGTATATATTTTTTCCAGAACAGAGAGAATACAAAGAAATCCTTCTGAATTCTATTTTACAAAGTATGATATTGAAATTAAACCTGACAAAGTTAGACTCTGAATATCAAACTGTAGAGTATTTTATCTTTTGGAAATAAATGTAGAAATCACATAAATAAAATATTAACAAAGGGTTTAGTGTTATATTTGTATGTTACAAAATAATGAAGTATGATTCAAATGTGGAAAGAAAAAATGACTTAAAAGTATGAAGCCTGCTTATATGGGAGAAAAATATGAATATGACCTTGTTTGACAAAATTCAATTTCCATCCTTAATAATGGGAAGGAAACATTCAATAATTTCTAGTTACTTTTCCTTCCAAATTTTCTAACACATATGCCAAACTTTATTCTAAAAGCCAGACTAGAAACATAGACAGTGTCAGTTGGATAAACTGATTTAATGTAATCAAAATAAAATAATATTTTTGTTAATTTTAAAATAAGCAACATTCAAATAGCACTATTAAAAGTTCTAGAAATAAACTGTACTGTTTGTTTTATCTTCTTGAAAGAATTTAAACAAATTTTTCCGGGCATCCAAACTTAAACTCAGAGACTAAATTCACTTTAAATCTATAATAACTATTACCATTCCTATGTAGAAATTAGAATATAGTAGTTTTTACTAAAATTATTTAAAACACCTGGGATAAGAATTATTGGGACAATATAATAATCTGATTAACTCTGTTTTCTTCATCCATTGCTACTGAGAAAAGGCCTTAGTCATGGTTGAAGATTAACTGAATCTCATTCTGATGACTGACAATTATTCATCAATGTTATTTTCAATTATTTTAATTAAATCCATTTTATAAAGTTAGGAAAATAGTACATGTGCATTTGAGACAATTTAATAAAAGGGCAATGTTGATAAAATAAGCCAGTTTGACCTCCTCATTTCGCATGTGGTGGAGGGTGGTGAGTGTTCATCCAATGTCCATTCCCTTTCAGGTCTCTCTGATTAACCACTGATTTTATGTAGTTACATATTTCTCCTTCTCATAACCCACCACAAGCCTCAGAAGTCTGCATATTTGGTCTAAGGCAGGCTTCTAAATTTTTTGTCTAGGACCCCCTTTTTCTCTTGGAATACTAAAGATTCCAAAAAGTTTTTATCTGGTTTATATCTATTGATATTTACTATTTTAGCAATTAAAGCAGAAATTTAAAAAAAAACATTTAGTAACCAATTAAAGTAGCAATAACAAACCCTGTTTGTGCACTTTGAAAACTGCTGGTCTAAGGTAATGTATCCTTCCACCCAGTGGCTGAGAGGTTCAGACACACAGTCAGCATTGGCATCCCTGCAGCCCTAGGATTTGTATCAAAAAGGGCAACATTGCCCAGTTCAGGCCAGTGAGTCTGGAGAAGAATTTCATGCAGGGCTTTTGAAAACTCAGTTCTCTCTCTTATGGTAAAGCCAGTGGAAGATGTCCCCTTTCTCCTCCTTTTGGTGTTGTGTCATGTAAAGTGCAACCAGCTTCACTGGGACTGCTCCACCGTAGGCTTGTGGTTCAGGACTGAGTATTAGTAACACCACCTTTCACTGTCCAAAATTTCCCAGTTTACCTGTGAGTTAGACAGTCACCCTGGCCCATGGATATGAAATGCACAGCCACAGCTATTTGCCAGTAAGAAGAAAACAGAAAGTGGGCAAAGGTGGTTCTCAAAGCCTTCGAAGAAGGAGCAGCCAAGGAAATCACCGAGAACCGAGCCAGAGAGACAGTGGGCCTAAAATCGCTCCAATGCTACATTTCTGAAACAGATTTCCACTCCAACCTCTTCTTCATTTTCAAAATCAGCTTGAATCTAGATCACTGGAACTTGCAGCTGGAAGCCACCCAACCGATGTGCTCCCAACAGTGACAGGTGGCAGTGGCTTCGTGTGGATTCTGCTACCTTTCCCCTTTCTGTGGTTGTACAAACATGTACACTTATTTCCTGTAGTCCAGTTTTGGATGAAGTTTGTTTTTGTAAGAATGGGATGTCCATACATGTTTTTAATAACAACATATTATGGATGACTCTCTGAGTCTGTGGGCCCAGATCAGACATCTTTTTAATATTTCATAAATTTTCATCATACAAATATATCACCATGTCCCCCGGTTTTTGAGCATATAGGTGTTTTTTTTTCAGGTTTTGTCATTATTAATGTCTAAATGATTATTTTTGTACACATACTCTTTGTACTGTTGCTTTTGTTACGGTAAGATAGGGATGCGGACACCAGCCTGCAGTGTCCAAGTCATTATGGATGAAATGAGACATTCACAGGGACTACCGAGTCTGGTGGAAGAAAAGGGAGAGCAAGCCTTTTCTTTCAAGGGGATCAAAAGCCTGAGGCCTCCGCCATGACAGACCTTTATTGGGTTTCTGGCACATTACATGATGGTCCTCATTTACTGTGCACAGGTTACTTTAGGTGGTTAGCTTTTACAGAAAACAAAGGAGCCAATGCCGCTAATCACAACACAGAAGAGGGATATTTGCAAATGAAAAGGCAAAAGTGCTTGAACTTTTACACTGATCCTTGGAAGGTTTAGCATGGATTTTAGAAAGTTACTTTGCAGTAAATGTTTGCCACTGGGGGCTGGGCCCATGCTATGCAAAGTGGTCTCCTACGGGATAGATTTCCAAATCTGTGACTTCTTGATCAAAGGGTATGTGAGGATTCTTATTCTTAAATGTAATTAGGAAAGACTTTAGATGGAGAAGTGATGGAATAAATTAAGACTCCAAGACATACTAGGAGAAACAATGGTCTGAATTCAGTGCGCTGTACTTCCTTCTAGGTTGGGAAAGAAAGAGGTTTGAATTTTCTTTCGTTGACATTTTTGTCATCTTCTGACTACCCAATTTGCTCAATTTCAGTAAGAGATGTCCATGGGCATAGAAGGAGCACATTCCCTTCATTCGGAGCATTCCCCCTACTGTGGCATGCTGAAGAAACTGCAGAACCAATAGCTATATAAAGCCTGAAGAAGCCACCCAATTAATAAATGCATATAATATGTTATTTTTAAAAAATGACATTCTTACAAGTAACTAGAAAAGTGATTTTATAAATCAAGATAGAATGTAGAAGATTAAACTCTTGAAGACTAGCTTTCTTTGTTACCTATGAGGCACATAAGAAGACATAAGTGCAATAGTGCCTCATTCAGAGCACAAAACCAATGTCTTTTAAGGTGCTAGGGTCAATGACTTTAGATATAATCATTTATAAATGACTAACAAGAGGTCATAAACTAAATATTAGGTTGTGTATTTTTTCTAAATATTATTATTTATGTAAAAATACTGTGTTCTGGGTTTTCCAGCAATATCCACTTTACATAAGAAATGCTTTTAAGTCTCTCTCTGTAACACTGACTTGCTCCTTCATTATGGGTTAAAGTTTGGGAAAGTATATGTAAGAAAGTGGAGATCGAGGTTATGCTCAAAATAAATAATCCATCAATTTCTTTGAATATTTATCTTCTAATTAAAGGGTATATGTGGTTCCTCCAATCAGCATTTTGTTATTGCTCATACAATTCAAAGACTATTCAGAGTTTCAAATCTACAGATTTAGGGAGTATAAAATCACAGCGCAATTATTTTTTTATAGTTTTACTTTTGTGGAGATATAATTGAAATAAATAATTCAGTTTCATGTGTACAACATAATGATTTAATATTTGTTTACCTGAAATGATCACCACAATGAATCTAGTATCACCCATTACACACACAGTTACATTTTTCTTTTGATGAAAATGTTTAAGATCTCCTTGTTTAGCAGCCATCAAATATACAATGCAGTATTATTAACCATAGTCTGCATCATGTTATACATTGTATCATGTGGACTCATTTATTTCATAATTGGAAGTTTACACCTTTTTACCCCCTCACCCATTTTTCTCACTCTCCTCCTCTGGCAACCACCAATCTGCTCTCTGTATCTACGATTTCTGTTTTGTTTTGTTTACTTTTCTTTTGATTCCATATATAATACAGTACAGTTATTAAGACTGGCCCAAGACACTGGAAAGGGCATTTTATGCTGAGGCTATTTGTGCATATTACACAGTTTCCTTGTACATAAAATTAATATACATGTGTAAATATGAAATATATAAAATTGATATATAAAATTTGAATAGTAAAAGATTTCTCTCCTCTTCCCTCTTCCCCAGACCACTACTTTTACTAGACACTTTTCTGAAGACAGAAGGGAATATGTATGTGTGTGCCTGCCGCTGCTTTTTCGCAGATGATAGCCTGTTATACTAGAGCATCCTGTTTTTCCTTACTTCAGATTATACCATAGAGATCATTCCAAATCAGTACATATAGAGCAGATAGTTCTTTTTAACCAGCTGCATAATACTATTTAATCATCCTCCTATTGTAGACATCTACATTGTTTTTCTTTTGTTCTTATTATGAATACTGCAGTGAATATCTTCGAACATGTAAGAAATTTTCTGGAAAGTCAGTTATATGAATTTTATATTTTGACAATATTGCAAAATTGCCTTCTACACATATAGAACCAGTTCCACTAGTTGTGTTTTCTTCTCCACTCCTATGCTCTCACCCACAAAATCTTTTAAACATTTTATGTTTGTAAATCTGAAAAGTAAAAATGGCATCTAACTTCATTGTCTCAATATAAATAAGGGTAAGATTATTTCATATGTTTAAGACCTTTTTTTCTACTGACTATTTATAGATTTTGTTCATTTATTTCCCCCATGCTTGGGTCATCTTTGTTTAAAATTAATTTTCATTGTTCTTTATGCATTAAAGAGCTAGCCTTCTATATACAGTGCTTATGGTATGTATGTGTTCTTGGTTTGCCATTTATCTTTTCAATTCTTATTGATCTTATTATAGATCCTTAAAAACTTTAAAGGTAATTTTTGGTATTACAATAGATACAATTCACCTAGTTTCTCCTATATCCTAGAGTGATTTGATGTTACTCTTAGAATGGCTTATTCTTAAATATTTTTAAGATCTTATTTTCTTTGGACCCTAGTTCTATTTTTCTTGTTGAAATCTCTGATCCATCTGAAATGTGTTTTTGTATAATACACATGTCACTTATCCCAACCATTTATTAATGAACCGTCTGCTCTGCAGACAATACCACTTCATTTCATACAGTAAATTACAAAGAGAAAAAAAACTCCCTATATTTAAACAACATGAAATACAATGTTTTAGTAATCAGCAGGTCCAGTTTCCCCTAGGTTACTTCATTTTTCAGAATTTTTCTATGTTTCAGTCCAGGATTGTTCCTTAGAGAAGCAAATTTATTAGTGCTGAGGCAGCAGGATTTAGGAAGTATTTACTTAATCTTTTTTCAAGTACTTACTTAATATATTCATATTTTAAACTTCAAACAATAAGTTGTTTTACGTTAAAAGAGAAGACACACCACTAGGGTATAGATAGGACATCAGATCACTCTTCCCACCTAAAACAAACAAATAAACAAACCAAACACCTCTAACAACATCATTCCAGTGGGCTTTTCCTTAGACAACCATATCTGTATTTGAGTATCCAGTTCTTGTCATTTGGGAAATGGAGCATACTGTTGGAATTCCTATAACAAAAGAAAATTGTACGATTTTTTCTCTTTTGCCATGTTTTCTAATCTAGTTTCCACTAATTAAGCAGCAATTTAGCCCCTTACACTTTGAAGTTTCACTCATTACCTGGCTTCTGTAAGTCAACAAAAGGCAACATCTAAAGGCCTCAGTATCGGGCCATCACTCTGGGGACTGCTAATTGAATGTAATTGCTTTATTTTGTGCCAGGGTTCGTACTTGTAACATTGCCTTGTAATAATTTAAATTGTCTGCATACTGCAGGGGACTGTTTGACGCCAGAGTGGAGACGGCCAGGCAGCCTCTTGGGCCTTGGAAGCAAAGTCAAAAGTAAGGAGACATTGTCATTTGGCTACCTACTCATTAGCTGCCCTCTATGGCTGGCTGTTGTTTTGAGTGGACAGGATGTGTAGTGACTGAATCTTGCCCTTAAAATAGCTGTGAAAACATGCATTTGGGATGTACAGTAATTGGTCGCTTAGTTGATCACAGATATTTTTAAAGGCCTTGGGAAAAGGCAAGATATTTTTAAATCATGATCTTACAATCCCACATTACTTCTCTCTCTCTCTCTCCCCTCCCCCCTCCTCTTCTCTAGAGGGAAGAATTGCAATGGAGCAACTATCAAAAGAATAAAATGTAGTGTTATCCTTTATTATCTCATCTGAGGAATCTGAAGAATAGTATGTCCTGGAAGAATAAAACCAAGTTCTCTTGCCATGTCCCTGGCCTGATATTTTTGGCAATCACCTTGTTTCCAAAGAAAAGCATCACCCAAACTTCATTTTGTAACTGCTTGTTAGAAGAAAGATGATTGTAGAAGGGGAAAAATTACAAGCCTGAAGCCCTTCACAAGCTCTGGAAAAGCTCTCTGACCCATACACAAGGTGCAATCCACCCTGAATTTTTGTCTCTCCTTGGGTGATTAATCACAAGGTGAATCTAGTCTTACTAGCTCTAATAATAGGGCTTGCTTTTGGCTTTTTTTTTGTGGACCAGGGAAATAGGAACATCTTTCCTGAGTGTCAGAATCCTCCCCTTTTGTTTATGGTGCCAGCAGGTCTACAGCACTGGCAGTTAAAGCTAATGTGAATTTTATTCCCAAATTACATTCAACTATAGAAAAAATGCTATAGTTTTGAAAGAAAAGGTAATAGGAAAAAATCACAAAGATAGAAAATGAGATTAAATTTAATAAAAGTAAATTTAAACCTTTGATTTACCTGAATCTCTTGTCATTATTTCTTCAGGATGGTTGGAAGAATAAAATGATCACCAAAGAAATCCAGGCCACCGATTCTTTCATAACACATGTGTATTTAGTGTGGGCTTTTTAAATGTAATTCACATTCCATAAAATTCACCTGCTTGAAGTATTCAATTCAGGGTTTTGTTGAATAAACAAAGCCGGATAGCCATTACAATGACCTAATTCCAGAACATTTACCTCACCCCACCATGACACTCTGTACCCATTAGCAGGCATTCCCCACTCACCCCTTTTGGTTCCAGCCCCTGGTAACCTCTTTTCTCCTCTGTCTCTATGAATTTGTCTAATCTGGTCATTTCAGAGAAATAAAATCACTTAATATGTGGTATTTTGTGGTTGGCTTCTTTTTCCTACCATTCAAGATTTACCCATGTCATGCAATGTATCAGTACTTTATTGTTTATGGCTGAATAATATTCCAGTGTACAGATAGGTTGCATTTGCATATCCACTCATCCACTTAATGGATATTTGGGTTGATTCTGCCTTTTGGCTATTTTCAATAATGCCTCTATGAGCATTCATATACAAGTTTTTGCATGAACATATATATTTTTTATTCTCATGGACATATACTTAGGAGTGGTAGGTCGTATGGTAAATTTCTATTTCACTTTTTGAGGAACTGCTGAGCTGGTTTTCAGGGAGGCTGCCCCATTTTCTTTCTCAGCAATAATCTAAGAGGATTTCAATTTTTCCACATTATCAATCAAAAACACACTAACCACACCAACATTTGTGATTCTCTGTGATCTTGTTGGTAGCCATCCTTGTACATGTAAAGTAGTATCTCATGGTTTTGATCTGTATTTCCCTAATGACTAGTGACACTGAATATTTTTATGTGCTGAACCTTCTTTTTTATTTTTTTATTTTATGTTTTTTAATCCTCACCTGAAGATATGTTTTTTACTGATTTTAGAGAAAGAGGAATAGAGAGAGAGAGAGAGAGAGACATCAACCTGAGAGAGAAACATTGATTGGTTGCCTCCCACACCCGCCTCAATGAGAGAGCGAACCTGCAGCCTAGGTATGTGCCCTGATCAGGAAACAAACCTGCAAACTTCTAGTGTCTAGGACGATGCTCCAACGAACTGAGCCACCTGGCCGGAGCCATTTGCCTATCTTCTTTGAAAAACAAAACGTCTATTGAAGTCCTTGGCCCATTTTTTAATTGGGTAATTTGTCTTTAATGTTGAGTGATAAGAGTCCTTTATATATTCTAGATACTAAGCCATTGTCAGGTATATGATTTGCAAAATTTTCTCCCATTCTGTAGGTTGTCTTTTCATTTTATTAAGAGTGTTAGGCAGTTTATCTGTTTTCTCTTTAGTTTTTTGTGCTTTTGATGTCTCAGCTAAGAAACCATTGCCTAATCCTTAATTCCAAAGTTTTATCCCTATGTCTTCTGTTTAAAAAAACTTTATTTTTATTGTTTATACTAGTACAGATATCCCTGTGTTTCTCTCCCCCCTTTGCCCATCTCACCCAGCCTTCCCTCACTTCCCTCAGTCTGTCACCACAGTGTTGTCTGTATCTGTGGGTTATGTATATGTTCTTTGGCTAATTCCTTCTCCTTCTTTCATCCAGTCTCCTCTCCCCACTCTCTTCTGACAGCTGTCAGCCTATTCCATGTGTCCATACCTCCATTTCTATTTGTTCATCAGTTTATTTTGTACATCAGATTACATATACAAGTCAGATCATATAGTATTTTTCTTTTACTGACTATTTTATTTCACTTAGCATAAAAATCTTCAGGCCCATCCCTGAATCTTCAGGCCCAATACCCTTCAACCATGGTATTGAAAAAGGTAAGAGTTCTTTTTTATTGCTGTATAGTATTCCATTGTGTAAATGTAACATTTTTTTAATCCATTCACTTACTGATGTGCTTGCTTCCAGATCTTGGCTGTAATAAATACATAAAATAAATATGTATGATAAATACTCTGCTATAAACATAGGGGTGCATATTCTTTTGAATTGGTGTTTTGAGACTCTTAGAACATATCCCCAGAAGTAGGATTGCTGGGTCAAAGGCAGTTCCACTTTTAATTTTTTGAGGCAACTCCAATAACCTAAGTGTCTCAGTCTATAAAACACTATCTAGTAACAAAGGAATCTCTTTAGTAAATATCTTAATTCATTCAAAAGCCAATTAACACTTGACAAATCAGTATTATAGAATGCTAAATTATTCTTGAAGTAGAGAATGCAATGGAATATTCAGATTTATGTACTGAGTGGAGATTTTGTGTCAGAACACCTGTCTATTTTTCTTTCAGCTCTGCTATCCTTTGCTGATAACCTACAGCAAGACAGTTTACTCTTCCAATCTTTCTTTTCTTCTACGAAATTTTATTGTAAGTCCATGTTTCTGGAAGCCAGAGGAGAGGAAGGGGGATGTGATGAGCACATACTAGAAACCATCCTACTTCTGGGCAATCATTTCCTCAGGTCGATTCAGAGGAATTACCCATCGCTACAGATGGGACGGCACTGCCCTGCCTCTGTCAGATTCCTTAGGTAGGTCCCATTAACCCTTGTCTTTATCTGCAGGGCCGGTCTGTAGCTTTCAATTGGAAAGGTTTTTGCATGTTTTTAATGACACCCTTGTGTGATTACAACTGTCTCAGGATACACGAACAATTTTCTGGGGCTCTCCACAAACTTTCTCTTAGGTTTGAGTTTTTATCAAAATACTCCAGGTACTTGATAACAAATCAACTACTACACAAAAGTTTGACAACAAAAGAACTACTACAGAAAAGTTTACAACAGAGGACAGTGGCCACCCCCTTTGCCCACAGCCTACAATCTCTTTCTGCTTATAATTTGTGTGGTTGTTAACTTCCATAGCTATATATATATAAGTGTTTGTGTGTAAATACACATATATAAGTTTCTTTAGTTTTTTGTGCTTTTGATGTCTCGGCTAAGAAACTAAATATACATCTATATGTATATCTACACACACACATTAAATATACATATATAGGTATAGCTACACACACACACACACTTCTATTTCCTGTTTTATCTAGTGTAGACAATATCTATTGACCCTGTGACATGGAAGATGAAGGTTTTACTTACCTACTGTGTCCTGTTTCCCCATCTACTCACTCAGATCCATGTTTAATATATATTTTATTGCTAATTCTTTTACTTTTATAACCTGAAATATACTTATGTCTCTGATTCTTATTCCATTAACATTTTAGAGTATTACTTTATTTCTGCTTTGTAATATGAAGATATTAGGGCCCCTACTATTTTCTCCCCCATTCCTCTCTTTACTCCCCATTTTCTGTCAACTATATACTTATTTGTACACTATCAAAATTGTGAACAATTTTCTTCTGCCTGAAACTACATAAAGTCTTAATATATATCTTTGCTATAAGTTGGCTCTAAGAATTGAACATCAATTGTAGAATTTACATTATTATGACTATGTAAATATAAGTTTGGTCAAGTGATGTGCTGGAATTATATTTTCATATTTACAGGTGGTTTGCCATAATCATTGAGCAAGTCAAAGGAGATCATCCCTAGCATTGGTGTAAAAGGAACTTGTCTGTCTTATACCTCACTAATTACTTAAAATTGTACTTCACTGGAGTTTGTTTTTTGGTCAGAACAATAATTTATGCTTCTTCAAGTTTCTAATATCCTTTAATTTCTTGCAGTACTTGCCTTTATTGTAAACTATTTTCCTTTCTAATTCTCTGTCTTATTACTCATTGTAGCAGTCCTCTCTCATACCTTTTTTCCTTGCAGATCTTTCTTCCCAATCCCTCCCTCCATCTGCCCCAGGGAATTGGTTGCCCTTGGTCTTGATGCTCTGTGTTACTGACCTTACCTTCACTGCTTTCCCAGGTTGAAACTCTTGCCTCTTAAATCAAATGGATTGAAATTTTTTGCTCACTCATTTCACTGAAACATTTCATATGTCCTAAAAAAATGTCCATGAAATGTAAAGTTACTAAGTTTCTCTTTGTATGTTAAAAAAAATCTTTATTCTGTGCTCAGTTCGAATGTTAGTGTGAGCAAAATATCTAGGCTGGAATTATTTTATTTCAGAATTAAGGGCACTTTGTTTTATCGTCTCCTAACATATCATATGGATAAAACAATGCTAATTTGACTCTCATTTCTTTGCACACAACTTGATAATTGCTCTCTGTACTTTTTTTAAAAGATTTTATTTATTTATCTTTAGAGGGGAAGGGAAGGAGAGAAGGAGAGAAATATCAATGTATGGTTGCCTCTCGTGAGTCCCCTGCGGGAACTGGCCTGCAACCCAGGCATGTGCCCTGGCTGGGAATCGAACCGCGATCGTGTGGTTCGCAGGCCCGCACTCAATCCACTGAGCTACACCAGCCAGGGCGCTCTCTGTACTTTTTTATGACCTAATTTTTATTCTCAGTGTTTGGAATTTCATGCTTTGAGCTAAGCACACTCTGAGATCCTCAAAGCAGTGTCAATGTCACTTTATATAGACTTGTGTGCCTTGGGGTGCTTACCTCATATGCATCAAATTTTCAACTTTTGAAGAACTAATATTGGAAAACCACAGGTGATATAATCAAAATACCCTAACTATAGATATATTTCCTTGGCAATAAGTTATTCTTCCAAGTGGATTAAAGATTTAAATTTTATTTTTTAATGTATTTTTTAACATTTTATTTATTTATTTTTAGAGAGGGGAAGGGAGGGAGAAAGAGAGAAAGAGAAACATCGCTGGGTGGTTGACTCTCGCATGCCCCACAATGGGGACCGGGCCTACAACCCAGGCACATGCCCTAAACTGGGAATCGAACCAGCAACCCTTTGGTTCTCAATCCACTGAGCCACACCAGCAAAGGCTGAATTTCAAAATAATAATAAAATGGCCTGGTATGAATTATAGTGTTATGTATGTGTGTGTGTGTATGTTATATACATTTATCTATAAAATATTAGCATTCTGGAAATAAAAGACTTTTTTAAGTAGAGATCAAAGGGAGATGCAATAAAGAAAATATTCACAAGATTAATTACATGAATTTGGAAAGATTCTACATGAAAAATTATAATTAAAATATTCTAAGACAAGTGAAAAACAAGAAAAATTGTTTGCAAAATAGTGTTAGGGGTTTTATAGTCTTACTATGATATGGAGCTCATATATAAAAAACAAATTGAAAAATACTCAAACAAAAAAGACATGAATAGGTAATTAACACAAAATAGAAATAAAAAACATAAAATAATATTTATTTTCCAAAATTATGCAAAGAAAACTAGTAAAAATTAGACTTTTTAACACATCAAATTGCAAAACAAAAATAATTCAAAGTAACAATTCCGTTTAGGGAGAACATACTATACAGAACCAGGCGCTCCTATATCCAGCTTGTGCCTTTGAAAAGTCATAAAAATGTGTGGTATTCAGTTGACCATACTTATCAAAGGCCATAAAATATGTATATTTCTTTTGACCCAGAAATCCTATTTCTAGGAATTTAATCTAGAGAGAGCAATCAAGTATATGAAAATACACATATAAGCCCTGACTGGTGTGGCTCAGTGGATTGAGTGCCAACCTGCGAACCCAAAGTGTCACTAGTTCAATTCCCATTCTAAGGCACATACCTGAGTTGTAGGCCAGGTCCCCAGTAGGGGGCGCTCAAGATGCAACCACACATTGATGTTTCTCTCTCTCTCTTACTCCCTTCCTCCCCCTCTTTAAAAATAAATAAAAAAATTTTTTAAAGTTTTTTAAATGAATATACAACACTGAGTTGTTTATAAGAAAATTGGAAACTACCTAGTGTTGAAAAATAGAGGTTAGATTTATGTTGTGTTTATGTAAGATAATTAAAAATGATGCTGTATCTACATAGTCGTTGACATAGGAAGACACCCGACATATTATCTAATGAGAAAGCCATGCTCTAAAATAGTAAGTATAGTATAATTCCAACATTTTTATTGACCTACATAATTAAAAAGTCATGCCTAGTTTGATCCAGAGCCTCAAGTAGCACTGTATATTATTATATAGTACGGAAAAACATACATAATAATAAAAGTAATGTTTTGGGTTTTCTTCTTTTTTTAATATTAAATTTTATTTAGTTACTTTTCAAGTACATTTTTTTTTATCTATTTCTCCCATCCCACCCCACCCCCCGCCCAGTCTCCCCCCTCCCTCCCATTCCCCCCCCCAGTCCTCATCTCTGTGTCTTTCATACTTGTTCCTCAAAATCCCTCCCCCTTTTTCCCCTTAAGTTCCCTTCCCTCTCCCCTCTGGTCGCTGCCCACTTGTTCTCTATTTCAGTGTCTTTTGTTTTTATTCTGTTTGCTTGTTTGTTTTATTCTTTAGCTTCCTGTCAAAGGTGAGATCATATGGTATTTGTCCTTCAATGCCTGGCCTATTTCACTCAGCATAATGCTTTCCAGTTCCATCCATGTTGTTGCAAAAGGTAGTAGCTCCTTCTTTCTCTCTGCTGCATAGAATTCCATTGTGTATATGTACCACAATTTTTTGATCCATTCGTTTACTGATGGGCACCTAGGTTGCTTCCAACTCTTGGCTATTGTAAATTGTGCTGCTATGAACATTGTGGTGCATAGGTTCTTTGAAATTGATGTTTTAGGATTCTTGGGGTATAATCCTAGCAGTGGAATTGCTGGGTCAAAAGGCAGGTCAATTTTTATTTTTCTGAGAAAATTCCATACTGTTTTCCATAATGGTTGTACCAGTCTGCAATCCCACCAACGGTGAACTAAGGTCCCCTTTTCCCCACACCCTCTCCAACTTTTGTTGTTTGTTGCTTTGTCTATTATAGCCATCCTGACTGGTGTAAAGTGGTATCTCATTGTGGTTTTAATTTGCATCTCTCTGATAGCTAACGATATTGAGCATCTCTTCATGTGTCTCTGGATATTCTGTATGTCTTCTTTATAATTATCTGTATTTTGTTAAATTTCTAAAATAAAAAAAGAGTTAACTGATTCTTCCTTCTACTTAAAGATTTTTTTTGCTACCCCTTAACAATCAGAGATAGTCAGAATATAGATTTCTAATGGAGATCATATGGGATAACCTCTCAGTTACCAAAACAGACTCAATGTTCCTTACATCATTTTTTGGTACAAGCCTTTGTATTAGATTCATCCACAGTAGATCTGTATTTTCCCACACATTTTCTTTCTGTGGTCTCATGTTTTCTAATTATTTAAAGACAAAAATGCATTCTTTATTCAGAGAAAATGTTGTTATTCATATCATTTGGGATATTTTTATAGGCTATTTTAAGTTTTTCCTTATAAACTTGACTATTTTGAGGCAGTCTAATTTGTTTTTTTCTTTTGCTTCCCTTACCTGGGAAAATATATCCAATAAAAAATTTCTGTGAGCAATGGCTGAGATTTTGCTCTCTATGTTTTCTTCTAGGATAGGATTTTTATAGTTTCATGTCTAATATTTAAGTTTCTGATCCATTTTAAATTTATTCTTAGGTGTGGTATAAGAAGATGGGCTAGTTTAATTTTTATGCACATATCTGTCCAATTTTCCCACCATTTATTGAATAAACTGTCTTTAGTGTATTGATGTACTTTGCTTCCTCTGTTGAATATTAATTGACTATAAAGGTGTTGGTTTATTCCTGGGCTCTCTCTCTATTCTGTTCCATTGTCATCAAACTAAAAAGTTTCTGCACAGCAAAGGAAATCATCAACACAATAAAAAAAAAACAACCCCCGGAATGGGAGAATATACTCACCAATACAGCTGATAAGGGGTTAATATCCAAAGTTTACAAAATACATATAAAACTCAACACCAAAAATACAGACAATCCAATTTTAAAAAAGGGCAAAGAACTTAAATAGACACTTCTCCAAAGAGAACACACAGATGGCCAATAGACATCTGAAAACATGCTCAACTGCACTAATCATCATAGAAATGAAAATTAAAACCAGAATGATGTCCCATTTCAATCACACCTGTCAGAATGGCATTCATCCATAAATGAACAAACAACAAGTGTTGGAAAGGATGTGGAGAAAGGCGAAAACTTTTGCACTGTTGGTAGAAATGCAGAGTGGTGCAGCCCTTGTGGAAAGCAGTATGGAGATATTTCAATACATTAAAAATGGATCTGCCTTTTGACTCAATGATCCCACTTCTGGGAATATACCCCAAGGAACCCAAAACACTAATTCAAAAGAATGTAAGCACCCCTATGTTCACTATAGCATTATTTACAATCACCAAGATATGGAAGCAGTTCAAGTGTCCATCAATAGATGAGGGGATAAAACAACTATGGGACATTTACACATGGAATATTACTTGGCCATTAAAAAGCAGAAAATTTTACCATTTGCAACAACATGGATGGGCCCAGAGAACATTATGCTAAGTGAAATAAGCCAGTCAGAGAAAGATAAATAGCATACGATTTCATGCTTATGTGCAATCTAATGAACAAACTAAACTAACATGGAAAATAGGAACAGACTCATAGGTTAAGAACAGGATGCTAGCTAGTTAGGGGGGAAGAAGTTGGGAGATGAAAGGATGGAGAGAAATAGAAAAAAGGACTCGTGGACATGGACAATAGTATGGTGATTTCTGGGGACTAAAAGGTAATGTAAAAAAATACAATAAAATATTTTACTATTAAACGTAAGTAGTTCACACTAAATTTAGATATAAAGAATAACCCATTTAATCATAACCAAATGGCATGATTAAAGCCACTGTTTTGGTAGACACAGTGGAGGTTGGGTACTTATCCAGGTAATTTGATTACTGTAAACAGTCAACTTTGCCTGAATTATCTGGATAATTGCCTCACCTCTCCATTTTACCTCGCCTAAGATTCTAGCTTTATTTTGCACTGCTATGAGCCACTTTCTGCAGTGATCAGCAATCAGAGAAAATCAGATTATCACTCTGTTTAACCTTCCTGTGCCTTGGGTAATTAAGTCAACAAATTAGCTGAAGGCTCCAATGCGGAAGGGGATTGGTAGACTGTGGTCAAGACACATATTTATGAATTTTCCCTTAAGCTGCTTTTCTTGGGGAAGCTTTGATAAAAAACATATGATCTCAATTATCATTAACTCTCTGTGGTTTCCGTGTTTGGGAGCTTGACCTAGACTTGAGAAGGCCTAGGACCCCCTTCGATGTGTGCCTGAGCAGCACATTGCCAGTCCATGCACATGTTTCCATCTTGTTATCCTCGCACGGAGGGAAGCAGACTTAAATCACTCTTCACACACTCCCTGCAGTCTCAGGGGATGTACTACTTACTCGAGCTGCTTTCAGTTTTTCTTTCCTGCCCTTTGGCAATATGCTTTTCTTCACGATCAACCATCCTTTTTAAAAGCTATTTTTAATATATAAAATTCTTTAAATGAAATCTCTTAAGGTCAAAAGAAAATATATATAGACATGAAAACAATTCTTATTATACACAGACAAATAAGAATTAACTGAAAGTATCATTGCTTGTTTGAGAATGTAATGCTATAAAAAGGAGTGGGTTTGCTTTTTATGCGGGAGGGGGGGTGTTATCTGCTTTTAGAATTTAAGATTTAGTTTCTCTGTGTGAAAAGTCTTAAAGAATATACCAAATATTTAATAGTTAATTAGTTATAATACGACCTTTGAGTATACATGTTGAAAAGCTACTCCAAATATTACCTTTGATTCAAGACCAGGAAGGAGGCTTATAGTGAAGACTTGCAGAACTTGGCTGGCTGGAATGTATGGGCTGAGGGACCCAACTGTGGCTGGGTGCACAGTTAAAAGTGTCATTTCTGCCACTCATACCATGTAAATAGGTATAACATTCAAGATTTTTAAAAGATTTTACTTATTTGTTTTTTGAGAGGGGAAGGGAGGGAGAAAAAGGGGGAGGTAAACATCAATGTGTGGTTGCCTCTCGCACAGACCCTACTGGGGACCTGGCATGTACTCTGACTAGGAATTGAACTGGCGACCCTTTGGTTCTCAGACTAGTGCTCAATCCACTAAGCCACACCAGGCAGTGTGAAGTTTTAATCAAATAAAATGCTGTGTCTGATGGAATCCTACATCTACATGGCAGATAACCTTAACAGAAGAGTAGATAAGCTTCAAAAATAATTATTTTAAATGTCTTCTTTGTGACCAGAGTTGAATTATTTGCTTATCTATATACACATTATGTTACATAGGTTTGAAAATGGAGTTTATTCAAAATGACTTGTCCGATTTGTCTCCAAAAATATGAACTGAAAAAATATATTGCTAGTTTAAAAAAACATATGGCCATTATAAAAGCTTGAACATGCATAAAAAGATAAAAGAATAAATAATCTTGATCACCAACTAGAGATAGTTTTACATATCTTCCAGTGTTGTCTGTGAATATACATATTCCATAATTGAGAACATATTGCATGTTGCAACTTTGATTCACCCTCTTCCCCCATTTAGCATTATAGCATATGTGTATTATTTAGAATTTATTATGTTTCAAGAGTCAGTAAACCCAGCTTAAACTGGCAGGAACAGATCCAGGAAAGTACTGGCTACAGAACTGAAAAGTTGAGAGGAAGAAGTAGATTCAAGCACCAACCAGAGGTTTATCTGGGCTCTGGCTGGTTCCATTTACCTGTACTCCTTTCAGATGTGCTTTCATTGGTTGGCTCTGTCCTCATGCTGAGTCCCTCATGCATGGCACCAAATTCATCTGTATCAGCTTCAGATGTTACACCCTCTCACCACATATTCAAGGACAGAGTCTCTTTTCCAAAGTTCTTATGAAAACAAATTTTTGTTCCCACATTTCTAACAAAAGTGCTAAAGTATACTTTAATTGCACCTGCTGAAATCAGACACACTTCTCCCAAACTATTACTAAGATAAGGGAACACTTTGATCTGATAGACGTAGATACGATATACATGCTCAGACCCATCCGAGCCACATAAACTGGGAGTACAGTCTAAGAAACTTCTTACTGCCACATTAAAACCACCCTCACAAGTAGTGTTGTAATGTCTATATACTGTCTCATTTTACTGTAACACCAATATTTTATTTAACATTCTTCTCTTATTAGATATTTAGTTTGTCTCCAGCTTTCCTGTAATATAATTCATATTGTGAACATTCTTTTAAAAACAATTCTTGGCTGCTTTTAGTCTTACTCTTTTAGAATAGATTACAAGTATAATTATTAGACCAAAGAACAAAATGTTTTCCTGCATTATGTTGCTTTTTAGAAGAATTATGTGTCTCATGCAGATAGTATCTATCGTATCACCATTGGCAGCATAATCACTCACAAAAACATCTTTACTAATTTGTCTACTGAAATATCGTAGGTCATGGTTATTTTTATTTATGTGTCTTTAATTTACTAATGAAGTCGATATTATCCTCTAATAATAATTGATAACAGTAATTGAGCCATACTGTGTGCCAATCACTATTTTGGGCATTTTATCACATCAGATCATTTAAACAGTATAAAAATTATACAGTTAGTTCACTTACCAAAAGTAAAATGGCCACAAAGGAGATGGCCAGCCAGGATTCAAATCCAAGTCTACCTCATGCAAATTTAGGCTTTTAAGAATCATGCAAAGCTACCTCTTGTATTGTGCATAGTAATTATTTGTATCTCTACTTTGTTATTTGGATGTAATATTTATTATGATTCACTCAAGAATTCTAATCTCTGCTAATGAATAAGACCTAAAATAGCCCCAAAATATCACAGTAGAAAATAACAATAAAAACTTAATTTTCTAAAAAAAATGAGAAATTCAGGTGAAAGTCACAGTTGCCACACAGGTTCCCATAATTCAGCCATTCAGCACATGGGTGCTCAACTAGAACTATGTCTACAACTTCCTATCATTAATGCAAGCAAATGGGAAAGAAGAAAAGAATGTGTTGCTTAGCTCTCCTCTGCACAGTATCATCCTCTGAAACCTGCATCGCTCTGGTAATTCTCTAATGCTTTTCATTAATATGTTGTCCATATTTCTAGTTGTTCTCAACAAGACCGTTGGTCTGCTATAGGCTAGACTATCAAAACTGAAAGTAAAGTCTACAAGTGTTCATTATACATCTCTCTATAATTTTTATGAATGATGCTTACGAAGTACAAAGGTAAAGAATATTCTACCCACTTAAAATACTGTCTTCAAGTTATAGGTTAAAATGCACCACAATAAAGGTAAAATCCTAAAACTAGTGTGTATGTGCTTATATTAACTTGAAACAGGGTTACTTTCACAGAATGCCTTCATAACATAGCTGAAGACAATTCAGCACAAAAAAAAACCCTCCACATTCTTCTTACATTGTGAGCAAAAGTGGCCCCAGGAAAGAACCTTTTGTAAAGTTTCCGAGGCATCAATTTGAGCACAAGGTGATCAATGTTTACACCCTAATCCATTCCACTAGAAGCCTTTATTAGCCACATATAAGGTCTATGTGACAACTCTTAGCATCTGCAACCATTAGATAAGAAAACCAAATAAGAATGCAACGGTTATCTTCACTTAGCCTTCCTCTTCCTCCCACCAACAAACACACACTCTACACACATACCACATGCAGAGTAAAACTATCAAACATTCTTGGATGCTGTACCACCACCACTGAGATGTCAATTTGATTGAGGAGATACACACATTCTTTCTGGCATTATGATGTTGCTTCTGTGTCCCTTACATGTGAGTGGATATTAAACTATTCATTTGAATAAGCCCTAAAGTTTCAGTCTCAGCCATATTGCCAGGTACTATTTGTGTTCCTTTTTAAAATAAATATGTTCTTAATTATCTTCCTTGGTATATTTTTAAATAGTTTATGAGCTTATGTCTTTACTTGATCCCTTATTTCGTCATTATTTTTTAAATTAATTAATTTATTTATTATTGTTGTTCGAGTATAGTTGTCTCCATTTCCCCCTGACCACTACCTCCAACCCCAGCCATCCCCACTTCCCACCCTTGATCCTACCCCTCTTTTCTTTTGTCCTTGTGTCCCTTGTACATGTTCCTGAAAACCCTTCTTCTCTTTTCCCCCATGATCCCCTCCCACCTCCCCTCTGGTCACTGTCAGTTTGTTTTTAATTTCCATGTCTCTGGTTCTATTCTGCTTGCTTATTTGTTCGGTTGATTAGGTTCCACTTATAGGTGAGATCGCATGGTATTTGCCTTTCACCATCTGGCTTATTTCACTTAGCGTAATGCTCTCCAGTTATTTCAGAATCTTTGGAATCTCAAACTCACCATACAAAATTAGAAATATCTACCTGACTGAAATCTAAGCTTTTAAGTAATTTTTTAGAAACAAACATATATATATATGAAGAAGACAAATGTTAATTCTGAAATTAAGCAAACAATATTTAGCTAACTATATTCAGAAGAAATATACTTGATGACAAATATAAATATGCTTTTTCTAAAAAATTAAACAAAAATTACTTTAAAGAATTTCTGTAACAATGTGGATGAAGAGGTGAGGTAACAGTACACTAATTTACAAAATATACTTTTTAATAAAGTGAACGGTAATTATATTTTGAAAGTTTGATATATGTTAGGAAGTCACATATTCAACTTTGTTTTATTGAACTTATAACACTTCAAAAAGTAACCAGTAGAGGGAGCAAATAATTTAAAAATAAAATTAATTATGATTTAGTTTTAAGTTGTATAAAAAAAGAAGGGAAGAGGAGGAAGGATTTTCAGGAACACGTGTAAAGGACAAATGGACAAAACCAAAGAGGGGAAGGATTAAGAGTGGGGAGTAGAGATGGCTTAGGGTTGGGGGAGGTGGTCAGAGGGGAATGGAGACAACTGTACATGAACAACAATAAAAAATATTTTTAAAAAAGAAAATATTAAAAGAAAAAATAAAGACAAATTATTTTATAAAAAAGAATTAATGTACTTATTTCTGGAAAATATCTGGTGTTGAAAAGTCACTATATAACATAAGATTTGTAACTATGTAAGATATGAAAAAAAGAAAATATAATTATTAAATATAATTTATAAATCTCTTACTAATCTAAATCATAATCACATATGAGACCTGAATTTTTCTATTCTTGTTCAGTTCCTTTCTACTTCTGGGACTTGGGGAAAGCCACCCAACTTCTCTAAGCTTCATTTGTCATGTCTCCAAAATGGAAACAATAATGACTCACAGAGATACGATGTCACAGAGCATCTATAAAAGGTTAAATATGATTATATATGTTAGGTAATTGGCATTAACAAATATTAGCTTTTCTTACTTCATAGGCTTCTTCTATAAAGGTGTAACCTACCCTCGAAAGAATATAGACCCCTCTCCCCAAACCTCCTTCCCTTTCGATTCCATTTAAGTTGCCATGGCCCTATCCCACAGCACTGTTGAAATATTTTAAACTTTCCTAACAGGTTTTGTTAACTGGAAGCATTTATCATTTTTTACAAGGCAGAGCAACATAATGGTTTTTCATTTTTTCCCAGCTGAACAGACTCTGAAATTTTGCTTCCTAGGCCTGCTGCAAATAAGATAGAAGCAAATTAATGACATTTTTCTCTTCATTGTCACCTCTGTAATGATACACCTACTTGGCTAAAGCTTTGAATTTAATCCTTGCAATGCTGCAGGTAAATTACTTAGAAACAGTGCCAACCTTTTCTCTAGCCTCTTTAGGCTGGGAAAGCCTATCCTGTATTTCAAGCCATGCATGTGAGCTGAAGTAAGGAGGCAATTCCAAGGTCTGTGATAGTCAAGTATGAGAGGTGGGAGATTCTTTATGGGAAGTTTATGATTTCCACTTAACTTCCGAAGTACAACGTTTGACTGCTCAAAAAAAAAAAAAAAGCGAAAGAATAAAGGAGAACTCTTTGTTCTAAGGTTTAGAAGGTTGTGTCAGTATCAGACCTGGAATAATTCAGAAACATGAACGACAGCACAAAGAAAACAAACACAACATGAGAACGAGTGAAGAAACCACAGCTTAGGACCCAGAGAAAAGAAATTCCCTAAGGCTCAAGTTCTGTAAATTAACTGATGGACTAAAAAAATTATTAATGTTTTTATTGTTGTATCTGGAGCTTCTGTTGACCTCTATTAAACTCAGTGAGAGTAGGAAAGAATATATTCTCTAATCAGCATAGATTTTTCTAGAACCTGGGCAGATTATTGTTGCCAAGAAGGAGTGTTCCTAAAATGAGTAGTTGAGGCCCTGGCCAGGTAGCTCAGTTGGTTGGAGTGTCTTCCCAATGAGCCAAGCTGTGGGTTTGATCCCCCGGAGTCAACAAACGAATGCAGGAATAGGTGGAACAACATAGAGATGTTTCTCTCTCCCTCTCTCTCCTTTTCTTCGCTTATTCTCTCTCTCTCTAAAATAAGTAAATAAAATAAGTAGATTGGCTCTTGTGCTAAAAACAGCATCAAAACTAGAGTTATTTTTATAGTTTACTAAGTTTTAAACATGAAATGGAAATGAGGAACAAACATAAACACTGGAAACTTAAGAGAGAAAGGGAACTTGGAATCGGTCCTCTACGATGGTTTATCAGAATCTACCTCACTGGAGTAAAAGTTGAAACCCAAATTACAAACTCATTTGTGTTGGTTATTATTGAGTGGACAGTTAGATAGCCAATAACAATATGCTTTTGTTCTCGTTTTTTAAAAAAATTAATCAGAGAGAGATGTTAGAAGTATTGATTGGTTGCCTCCTGCTCGTACCTGGAGCAGGATGGAGCCGGAAACCCGGGCGTGTGCCCTCACTGGGAATCGAAGTCGCAACCTTTTAGTGTGTGGAACAGCTAACTCAGCACCTGGCCAGGGCAAGTTTTTATATTTTTGGCTCACCTGCAGTAATTTGAAAATTTCAGTCAATGTTAAAATTAATCACCTAGTTTTTCCCACTTTGTGGCTCTCACCTTGGATCAAGCACTACTTTCAGTGAAATTAAATAAAATATGATATCTTTTGTTTCTTTATGCAATTTCCTTTCAAAACAAGACATTTGTGCATTTTGATATTTCTTTTTTTTTTAATTCTCATTCAAGGATTTTTTTCCTTATTGACTTTAGAGAGAGAGGAAGGCAGAAAGAGAAACATTAATGTGAGAAACATTGATCCATTTGCCCTCTGTATGTGTCCCAACCAGAAATCAAAACCACAGCACAGGTATGTGCCTTGACCAAGGATCGAACCTGTGATCAACCTTCTGGTACACGAGATGATGCCCCAACCGAGCCCCCTAGCCAGGGTTTGGTATTATTTCTTAACTGTTACAAATCAATAAACTAAATGGTTGTATCAATAATTGTAGTTATCTATAACATATTAACAAAAAATAAGAGTTATTATAACAGATAAAATTTGCTTATCTACTATAAAAGTTGTTTAAAATAGATAAAAATTAAAGGGTGTTTTTTCCTTTTTTAATCAAATTTTTAATTTTCTGTGATCAGTCCCATGAAATATATTACTAATATACTTTGTTATTTGTTAACTTGTTTGATTTGTTCTGGTGTTGAAGCATTAAAATATTAAGGTGGGAATGTCAGCCACATTTCTTTTAAGTCCTAAAATCAATAAGCATAGCACTGGGAAACATTCAATAAACCACTGACTTGACCTGTATATTATTACCTGTAGCTAGACTCTGTACAGAGAAAGCATTCCCACATTTAGTGAATTTCTTTTTCCAGAAGTCAATTTAAGATTTACAGAAAACTTTTTGGTAGAATTCAATTTAAGATTCACAGAAGACTTGTGCTGGCTTTATAAGATGACTAACATTGAAATATTTCATGTGACTGCTCAAATTTTTATGTGTTTATAGATAATGCGGAGCAGCCTTTTCTTACTGCACACCCCAGAACTGACCTTTGAGAAGGCAACTGTGGAGCAGGGCTTCGGATGCTAACAGAAGATAGGGACACACTGCTGCTGAGCAGAAAAAAAAGAAAGAGATGTTTCAGGGCCAGGGATGGCCTACTTGTGGCAAGGTAAGCAGAGAAATGGTTAGACTCACAGATATAAATGAAGAGAGAAAGAAACAAGAGAAAGAAACAAATGTCTCCATGGAAGTCAAGTAGGACTTAACGATTGCACCGCTAAAAGTAACTGATGATCCAATTTCTTCTAACTATTCTTGAAAAGCTAACGCTGCTTTTTCCTTTATATATTTTTTCTTTACTAGCATGTTATTAGAAAAGAATATGCATCTTCCTCGCTACCTAAAATCAGAAGAGCAATCTTGAATTCCTATTGGGTGCTGGACATTGTGCCAACACTGGAAAGACCCCCCCATAACTAAACACCGATTGGTACAAGCCATCACTGTGCATTCCACCGTCAGATTCTGGGCTGGTGTAGTGACTCTTACTCAAACCACCGGTGCTGAGAGGGGAACTATGGTGCTTCCTCGGTGGGTAGTTGGGATATGTGATCATCAACAGAAAAGAGCATATGTGCTGGGGGTCCAAAAAACAAAATCTCTGCTCTATCCAGTATGATTTTATCTTCAGGATTCTTTCTACCTAGAGCACACTGAGGGTAAGCTTTTGCATTTCATAAGACGGGTTATGTTGCTGATTCTTCATGATTATTCCTGTTTAATTATCACCTGAACTTTAGACATCATTTGCGTATTTAGAAGCCTTGTCTCAGTAGCAGCACTGTCTCTGCACCATGCTTAAGGGCAGACCATCAAAGTCCCCTGGACCTGCTCAGCGGTGGCAGAAGAAATCGGCAAGAGATTCTGAAGGGAAACATGGGCCAGGAGACTGATCAGGGCAGCGTGACAGTAATAAACTTGATGAGTTGGCTATAACTTTTATTAAGATAGATGGCATTTTTAAGAGGTAAGAAAGGTAGAAGCTGCTGAGAAATGAGAGGTTGCCATTTTAACCATTCCCAGAGACATAAAGACATTGTAAATGGTTTCATGCTCACTTTGATAAAATCTCATTGCCTTTTCAGGCACAAAACTTCAGCTCTGTCAGTGTAAAACATAGAGCTGTTTTATCATTTGTGTGCTCGAAACTGTTCTTCATTACGAACTAGCTCTCTTTGAAAGATCTACACTTTTCTATTCAAGTTCTGTAGGAAAATAAATACTACTATTTCCAAATATATTTTGCAAGAGAATGTAAAGAAGTTTGATCATATGCAGGCCTCTTTGTTATGCTATTGCAAACCTCTGATTGCATCACTTGTACCTAAACATGTTTCCCCTGACTCAATCGGCATGAGCACATTAAGACTGGTGTTCTTGGTTGGTTTCCTGTTTTATTTCTCTTATAGCACAAAGGCATTCAGTTGTTCCTGGGACGCTATGTTCCGCTCAGTTTCTCTCTTATCAGTCTGCTAGAGGAAAAAAATCATAAGGATGTTTGTTTTTGCAATAATTAGGAAAGAATTCTACCTTCTATATTCTCACAGATAGCAGGAAATACACCCATTGGCCATGGTCCTAATCACTTCAGGGTCCTTAAAAGCTCTATTATTTTAACTACCATTCTCTTAAAAAATGGCTAGTTGTAGAAACCTCAGGAAATGCACAGGAAATAACTGCCTGAGAAAATGTTAGCCAGGGAATTGGGTCATATAACAAAGTGGAAAGGCATGACTAAAACTATACCCAAACACTATTATTTAACTTTTCAAGCTGACTTTGTTTGTAGCACTCCATATTTGAAAAGAAATGACTGTCACAGTATGAATATCATGTCTTAGAAATATCGCTGCCTAATTAGGCAAAGAGCCAAGGCAGCTAGTTAATTGTTGACTTTCCAAGGCAAGGGGAATTAAAGAGTTGGGTCAATCATTCAGGTAACCTCACCACTAGGCTGGTTCGTGTTAAGATTCTGCAATAACTGGTCATCAAGGTTGCCTGCAATCCACTGTTAATTTTAATTTTGGATATTGATTTGTTTTATAAGTTTATAGATACGTGAAATTGAAGAGACAGAGCCTCTGACCTTGTTTCTTACATCTTTTTGGCTGATGATTTGCTCTAGAAAGAGCCAATGCAAATAGGAGACATTCTCTCTGATGACTCCAGAGCAGTTTGGTTGTTTGCAGATTCCATATCAGGCAGACCTGGACTTACATTCCAGCTTTGTTACTGGTTTAATGCAGTGAACTTGGGCATGCTTTCATTATCACTAAGGCCTAGTTTTTCTTCTTGTAAGATGGCAATAATAGTACCTCATTCCTTAGCTTCAATGCACGTGTTTAATTTTACATTTCAATAACTCTAAATTCTGAATGAGTTCCATAAATGATAAGTGAATTTAATGCAGTATTCTTATTTTTCAAAGTAGCAAATAAGTAACAAGTAGATAAGGTAGTTTATCATCCCCAGAGTACAAAAATAGATGAAATGGTGAGACCTAACTCAGGGTATTTCTGTAAGGATTAAATAATACTTGACCTCCTCTCATCACACGGAGAGTACAAAAAATCTTAGCTACCACCACTGCTACTACCACTCTAAATATAGCTACCCTGATGATAACTACCAATGCCCTGTTTGTTTCCTCATGTGTGAAAAAGGGGAACAAGACATACCTTATCTCATAGAGCTAAATGAAATAACTTTTTTAAAGCTCTTTGTATGACACTTGGCACATAAGAAGGGCTTATTAAATGGTAGCTACTGCTATTGTTCACAGTGATAACGATGACCACTGTTACAACTGCTACTACTACAACCACTCTTACTAGGAGGAATTAATCTCAAAGAACTTGCAGTATAATTATAATATCATTAAAGAAAATACTTTAAGATATAATTTTCTTTCATTGTTATTCTATGAAGCTTGGCCAGAGACTGTGAAGATCAAAATCACAGGGCTTAAAATCACCAAAGAACATAGAGCAAATCTCTGCCTCCCTTCTCTGATGTCATACGCAGAGAGTGTCTGAGTTACCAGACGCTAGAAAACGTCATAGAACACTATTGACTCAAAATAACTGCAGAGCATTTTCTCTGGCTTTTAAATTGGACAGCTGGTAGCTCAATTTCCTTTCATCTTTAACCTCTCTCCCTAACCCCACTGGATTGCACCTGATTCACTTACACAATTACGTTCACATACAGATTAACCAGAGCTGGGGAAAGTAGCAAAGAAAACCCCAAATGAGCAGTGTATAACTGATTATACCTTGCAGCAAATTCAGAAGAAGAAATAGTTTACAGGACATATGTCTAGTACCTGCCTCCTCTCATCTCATCACTTCTAACTTCCTCCTTTTGTTTTTTAATTTTTAAAAAATTTTCAACTCTGGTTTATTCTACCCTCCTTGGCCCTTTTTTGTGAAAGAGCTGTCTTCAGGCCATAGTAACTGTAGTGCTTGTGCTTACCTTGGCATGAGGAGGGTTGGAAATACCTAATTACAAATGAGAAAAAAGTATTTAGGAAAGAAAAGCTGAATACAAAAAATGCTCCCTACAAGTTTTATTATGTGTAAAAAATCTTTATATTTTTTTCACAATTCATAGTTTCCTTTAGTTGTTTCCTATTAATGGACCACATGTTCAGCATACCCAGGACCTAATTCAATAAGAAAAAATGAAAGTATATAGCAAAATAACAATAATTACTATATGTATGTGTGTGTATATTTTTTCTCTTCACAAAGTCAACAAAATACACATTATGGTTGTTTTATTAGAACATTTTTCTTGGAAGTGACAGAAATCCAAATGAAACTAGATTAGGGAAAGGGGGTATATATTGGAACATGTAACCAAACCACAAGAAAACCCGTGGTGGGTGTGGGGATGGTTAGCTGGCACAAGACACAATCCACGGAAAGTCTCTGGATCTCTCTGACTCGGCTTTGGCTAAGCACTGGAAGATGTAGTAACCCAAGACTTTCCACCAAAGAGGCTGAGAGATGCTTTTTTTTTCTTGTGCCCAAAGATCCTAGCAGAGGGCCTGATTTGGTCTGAGCAAACCTGGACCTTTCATTCATTTCTATTTTGGTGTAATTTATCAAGTGAAATTTCTGAGAAGTAATTGCAGTGCAAATGAGCATAGTACTATATTACTCTGACTTTTTTAGTTTTCTCTTGAGTCGTGATAATTAAATCAAGATTTTTATCTCACATATGTAAGCCCATATTTACATAAACTATTTACATTGAGAAAAATAGTATTTCAGAAACTTAACTTTGTACTTGAATCAATATTTTTGTATCATCTAAATCTGAACTATGGATTACCTCTCGTATTACTTTAATTTTCACACCTTTTAAAAAAATCATAACATATAGAAAGAATCACACTGAAACTCAGCTGAAGTAGTACTAGTAAATTTGTGTTGAAGGGATAAAAGACAAATTTAACTAGGTGAGAGTCAGGCAGAGAAGGTGGAATTGGGTTGGGTGAAGTTCCTAGCTCTTAGACAGGGGACCGTGGCTCTAGATTTTGATTCATTGTGATAACTAGATAGTCTCAAGGACTAATTTAAATTTCTTACCACAGTAGTAAGCAAATCACAAAACTGTACTCACTGACACTAGCTGTTAAGCACATATTTTTACTTGTTTTATTTGTCCCACCAAGTGCATTTCATTTTTGCCCTGGAGACATATTACAGATGACTTACCTAAACAACCTCATGGTCGAAGGCTGAAGGATCATTTAAGGAAAATGGGGAGAAACCTGAAATATGAAGGAAACTACTTCCCCAGTCTCCTGGAAGGGAGGAAATAGATTGGCAGAGCGTATTTATTTAAATTACTAAATTACCTTTATAGTGACTTGAAGCCAGAGAGGTACTTATTTGCAAAGCTGTAATAGAATGTCTTTAGCAAGAAATCTTAAATAAGGACAAAACCACTTCAGGACCTTGGCTGGAAATTTGAACTACGAACATTAAGCAATCAGCAAGAAAATAATATAGCATTATGTCATTGATAAAGACTGTAGCATAAATAAGCAGAAATAAAGGAAGAAAGCAGTCCATTGATTTAATACTAAATTTCCCCGGCAAGAAAGAAAATAAAATAGGAAAACATAATTTGCTTCAAAATCAGAGCAATAAAGATATTTTGAAATATTCTTTTTTAAAAAAACTAATTATTAATAGGAAAGAGCTATCAAAACTGGGGAGGGTAGAAGAAGAAGAAAAAATGAAAAGCATGCTTTTCCTTCTTGAGCTTTTTTTAGTCTCTCAGTGCTATGGAATTAGAGAAGCAAGCTGAAATGATTTATAAAATGAAAAATCCCTGCCCACCCAGTTCATAATCATATGCAATAACTACTGTGTTCTGCTATTTGCCATAATATTTAGCTCAGATGTAGCAAGAAAATCCCACTACACACAGAAGACTCAGCAGTAAAAAGAAACAGATTTCCTTCATCTCTCTCATGCGTTCATACACAGACACACAGCAAAATGATACAAGCGTATTTCTGCACACACTGACTTCCTTTTGCTTTTGTTATTTTTTTTTCAAAAAATTTAATTTACTTTAACTTTTGAAGTAATGCCTATATAAACTTCCCACCTTCTTTCTTCATCTCGACCCCCTGAACTTTTTTCCTCTCCACAAGATTTAGAACCAGGTTATTTACCTGAGTGATTTAGCAACTACCCACTCATCTAAATTTAATCACTGGGCCACAGAAGTGATTATGTTAAATACTAATTTTTACTGTATTACTAATTAGCTCTGTTAGGTATGTGACTACTGAGGAGAGTATAGCTTGGTCAAAAACTAAATGGCACATTTGTTTGTGCTGTTATGCAAAGCTTAATAAAAATGTGCAGGAGAAATGGTGAGCATTAAAGGCAAAACTATTGGCAAGTCCTTTCAGACATACATATTTAATCCAGAACAATGTGAGCTGCTGCAGAAAAATGAATTAAGTAGAAAGCAGTTTTTTACTTCTCGCTGAGGCCTCCATATATATGTTGGAATGTCAGATACATAAGAAAACAGAGACTACCGTAAGATTACTTACAATCAAACCTTGCAATAGTTCAGGGAAATGAAGAGATTGTCATAAACTTGGAGAACTGGGGAAAGTTGATGGAAATGGGGGATTTAACATGAGTTTAAAATATGGTTTTGGATAGTAAGACCTTGAATACCATGTGTGGCCTTTGACTCAGTGGACTTCCTAGAAGTGATGACTATAGCCAAACTTCAGTCTTCCTGGTTCATATTTTCCCATATCCCCAGGATACATGAACACACAAGGAAGCCTGAGAAATAGCAAAGCTCGGAAAGCAAGAGTAAAGCTAGTTGTATAGGAAGTAGTATGATAGGATAAAGGATCTTAATTTCTTCTGCCATAATCTCACTGTGTTTTTCTTTCTTTCTTTTTTTTGTTTAGGTTAAAGCCATCTATGCTTCAATTTCTTAATGACAAATACTGTGTTAAGACCAATAATTTATAGAGGATGTTTGGATGGAGAGTAAAATGCTTCCACTGCGTGTGTGGTGGGGGAAGCGGGTATTAAGACCTCTGGCAGAGGGAAGCTTTCTAACTATTTCCACAGGAAGGCCTGAAGGGACATTCTAAGGAGCTTTCAGTCCACAACCCCACCCTCCAGCCCCTTCCTGGCCCAACGTGACCACTGAAGGAGAATGACTTATCATAAAGGAGACATGCGGATGGGGTTGGAGTGCAGTGTACAGGTGAGAAGTACTGTAACCTTTATTTCTAAAGTGTCTTGCTCAGTTCAAAATTGTCTGTTTGCATATTTGTATATCTCATCCTCAAGAATATTATTAGGCCCACAGCTAAACTCCACAGCACTTTGGGGAAAAATATCAGAATATCTGTCCACTTCACCTAAAAATGAACCTTGATAATGCTTTATGATCTTAGTTCAAGGCAAAAAAATTATATCTATATGATCTCCCGCTGCATAAATTTGGAAATCATTATTCTAAAGCATATTTTAAAGATGATCTCATCTTTGACTACAGTAAATTTAGAATTGATGTCAATTTATTAAGGATGTTTCCATTAAAATATGCTTTTTGGGTTTTTTCCCCAGCGTTTTATGTTTAAGCTTAATCCATAAATTGAATAATTGAATTTGGTAAAAACATACCTTAGATGCTTCTTAGCTTTTTTCCTATTAATGGGGAGCAGATCAAAACGAATCCTATTCTTTTGGAAGCAGAATGTGGGTTCTCCTTCATGCTCTAAAAGATAATACGGAAAAGTTAGGTGAGATCCCTGGAACCCTTGCAGTAAGAAGTAATAAAAACCATAATCAAAATAGCATTAGCAAAAAAATAAGAGAAAAAAATATCTGACAGTCTTTGAAGGCCGTGTTATAAAAGCCTCAGCTACGTTTCCACAAGCATGACCAGATCCAGGTTCTCACAGAGTTCCATCAGGAGACCACCTCTGTCTCTCCAAAGGCTCCCTTCACAGATCTGGGTCAGCAGGGGCTAACAACCAAATATTGGCAGCTACCACAGACAGAGTACCTTCCCTATTACTTCTGGATCAGACATTCTGAATAGCTAGGCCTGGGTCAAGTGCTTACCATGTGGCTTGGGAGAGGAGGGTTCAGTTTCACCCCCAACTGAATTACCTGGAATGCTTTCCATAGGAAATAAGAGTTCTGGTAACAAGAGGAAGGAAAAGAGAGGATAGGGCAGAACAATATGAACAATACATATGTGTAGACTCTCCAGTATGCTGGAATTCTAGCACTACCACTGCAAGACTTTGTGGCAGCCTCTTCTCTTCCTAAAAATTATATAGAAAATAGCATTTTTCTTCTTTCATTTTAAATGTTTTTAAACAACGTTAAAAAAAGGATAAATTCTGAAACATTTGTTTAAGTGCTAATGTACTCCAGTGGCACAGCCAAAGCTCTAGAAGAACATTTTCTCACATTGCTGTCAGAGAAAATAATAACTAACCTTAACTGAGCCCCTCCTATGTGTACGTTAAGTGTGAGCCACTACTCTACATGACTTACATATACTAATTCCTTTACAACTCATGGCGCCCAGTGAGATTGGAGTTGTTATTCTCATTTTATAGAGAAGAAAACTGAGAGACTGAGTAATTACCTCGAGTCACACAGCAAAGCTGGGGTGTGGAACACTGCTAACTAGTTTAAGTCCTGTCATCCATCAATTTGCATAGCTTCATGGTTTTCCTTTTGTTTCTTTTATGGCAAGCTGGAGTTTGTTTTTCTAGAGAACAGAAATTAAACAAAATAAGCCATGTGTGAACACGAAAGCTTGCTTTCTTCTTTTATTAGGTCCTAAAATACGTATTCTAGACAACCCCAAAAAAGTGTAGACTTACTACTTTCTCCAGGCTTCAGCAGTTTTTCATAGCTAAATAGACAAAATTTTTCTATGTTTTAAACTATTCATTGGTTAAACTCTAAAATTAAGTTCAATTAATATAGGCGTATATTATTTTTAATATCTTTGATTATTGGAAAGGTTCTGAGAATGAATTTTCCACTTGGAGTTTTGAAGTTGTAAACACGTGGTTTTCTTCTTGTGCCTCAATTTCTAAATAAAACCACATGGACAGAGCAACAACTTCACATGGCCAGTGAGAAACACCAAGTCATTTGCTCTCTCTGCAACATGGTAATAGAGTCCATCTGAATCTGCCTGGCATAAAAGGCACTGGAAAGTATTGGTTAGGGCTTGTTCGGTTGCAAGTACCATAAACTTAAACTTAAGCTGAAAGAGGAAAGAATACTCGTGTTTCTTGGGAACATGAAATGCAGTGAGCCTTGGGAACAACTAAAACCAAAGGCCCAATTAACTTCGGGATATTTGTTCTGTGTTTCTGTTTCTTTGACGAGAAGTGTTTTTTCTACCATCTCAGTCTGCATAGCAGAGCAAAAATACTACCAACACCCAAATTATTACCTTTTTCTCAGATACATCCATAATCTTGATCCTTATTCTAAAGTCCCCGAAAGACTAACAAGTTTATCTTGAATCAGTGGATGACTCCTGGTCCAATTGGTTGGCTAGAGTTGGTTTATTTTGGGTCAGCTATCAATTCTGGGGACAAAGAAACGCATGTGGGTGGGGGGAGCGGCACTTGCAGAATAAGAAGGTTCTAGGAAGTTAAGACAATATTTCTACGGCCATGAGCCTGCCATTTAAAGTCACTTCTATAATTTGTACTTATTTGGCCAAAAGGGAACTTGAAGTAATTATTTTCTAATACTGTTTATAAAGATGGTACCTTTTCTGCAGATTATAAAAGGAAAAAAGCAAATGTTTAACTCTAATAACTTATATAAATGACTGATAAACTCTGCAGAGAAATACAAAGAACATTATTTAAATGGGAAATACCAGAACAATCATAGAAAATCACCTTATCTACATCCATTCTCATACAAAGTACACCAGTTGCATAAAGAAGAAAATATAGCCAACACAATTTTTACTTTTCTTTTCCTTCTCCAAGAAAAAGAAAATAAAGACTATAAACCAACCATAAGAGAAATAGCCAGAGAAAGGAGAAAAAGAAGGAGAAAAGACAGAATAGCAAGAAGATGGCTTTAACTGACCGATGAAACTGATTGTAACAAGACTATTTTAAACTAACCAAAACCAAGGTTTGCCACACACGGAACACTGGCTCAAGGTGAAAATAAAGTTATAACAAATATAGAAAATTCCTTTTCGTAAATACCTATGTTTGTATACTAAAATTTATAGTAATTACTTAGTCGACAGTAGAATTGAAAAATATAATGCCCATTAACTATTTTTCACTTACTTTTCTCCAATGATGTATGTTCTCTAATGCAGAAGTTGAACATAATTATTTAAAAAAATTATCCCATGCTTACTATGGTGTTTTTTAAAATATTTTTTCCTTCTGTCTCATGAACCTGAGAACCAAATTCTTCAACAGTATAATTGTTTGGCTATATGTCCAAACGAAAGGACTTAATTTGCTAGAAATGTTTATTTGCTTCCTTTGAGATTCAATCTTACTTGGTGTTCAATGCATGAATCTTTCTTCTTTTGTCTATTCATTTTCTTCACTTCCTCCAACCTTCTAATACTGAAAGAACATCATCAGAATAGGACCTCTTTGCATGCTATTCCTCAGTTTGCAAGTGATAAAAAAAAAGAATCTTTTAAATATACTTCCATAAAGGCCACATGTGTACCTTATATAGGCCTTAATATAAATCATGAGGAGATGGCCTCCAGCATCCTATACATAAAGTCTTGAACTTGGTATGCTACAGTAGTTAGTCTTTGATCCAAGAAAACCCACAATTGAATTAGCAGCAAAGGTTTCTTTTTTGGTTTCTTCTCTTTTTTATGCCTTTGGTAGATCTGTAGTTCAGGAAACGACATCCCTAAAGACATATGAGGACTCATTCCATTTGCTGCGTCTGCAGCTTCTTCAACTCAGTGAGTGACTCTTAGTGAGGGAAAGTGGCAAACCTAGACAGTTCGAGAGAACGAAGCCTGCCATGGCCCCATGCGAATAGGCTGTCATTATTCCAGAGTGAGAACAGAACAAAGTGATAAATCGCATTACACGAAGGTTCCCTCTCCAGCACATGATCTTTTAGATTTACATTTTCCTGATTTGTGCTCTGGCTCTAAATGGACTGAAACGGCACTGCTATATGAAAGACAAAAAAAACCACACATACACTCCCACTTTGGTACTTCAGGTCTAAGGCATCAGTTGACTCCTACTATCTTCCGTTATTAGACTTCTAGCAAAAAGGGTTCAATAGGCCCTGAGATTAATGTGCCTAAGTATGTTGCATTATAAATAGCACTTCTCCAAGTACAGTGCAAGGTCCATATGCATACCTAGGTTCCTCCTGAGTATCCCTCAACATTTAAATTTTATTTCTATATCTTTGCCTTAACTTCTTTTGAAGAAGATTTAAATTGACTTCTAATATATATATATATATATATATATACACACACATATATGAATATATATATGTATATATACATATGTGTAATACTTTTAAATTATATAAATTAGAAGTGGGTAAAAAAGAAAAAGAGTATTGGTAGATTTAATAAAGTTATGAATGAGGGTAACTAAAAAATGTATATTATATGATCTCATAAGGACACATAACATTTTCTTACTTTATAATGGGACAAGAAGGAAGGACCATCTCATGGGGTAATTGTATCATGTTTGTCAGCTCATAACAATTATTCAGAAGAAACAAAGAAAATCATCTGAAGGATCCTCAAAATAGAAACAATTCCCAGCCCTTGGCACAGTGCTAGATAAAGAGTAGGAACTTGACACAGGGCAACTGAATCAATGGCTGTTGTTTTAAATTATTATTTTGGGTGACCCACATTTTTGAAGAAGAGTCAAAACCAAAAATCAAAATGGCTTAATTTTTTTCATTTACATGTGGCCGAAATGTGTGATGACACTGGAATGTGCAAGTGAATCCCTTGATGGAGGAGGCTTCTTGCACTACACGTTGGAATTAGGTCATACGAACGTTTGTGTCTGCCTTTTCTGCTAGAGGGTGACATGGGTCATATCTCAACTTAAAATCTGGAGGGAAAAATGTGGGCAAACAGGAATAGGTGGGAACATCCCTTCAGCTCTCACCATTTGATACATGACTCATTTATTTAGACAATGATGAGCGCTCACCATGTGTCTCCTGGAATCCTGTGCCGTTTAACCACGGAACTGATTTTAGATGGTGTTAATGAGTTTGCATTTCAACAGTTTTAGGAAAGTTGATGCAAGTCTTTTTATCTTTGAAACTTGTGAATATGAGTAGAATTGACTGGACTGCCCGATTCATCAATTAAGCTTAATCTGATAGTGTCTGCTTTATTGACTCCTGACCAATATAATGTCAAAGAACAATAAGCAAAAAAAATTTGACCACTCCAAGATGGAGAGCTTAATCCTCTTCCACTCCACTTGAGCACGGGCTAGACTTAGTGACTTGCTTCTAAAGTACAGACCATGGGAAGGGAAACCATGGTAGGGAAATCTGGTACACACTGGCTTAAAAAAGCGATGAAGGTTAATACCGCCAGCAATGACATGTGTGTATCATCTACCCTCATCATAATGTGATGAGGGGGCACTTCACTGTGCTTTTATTTCACAAACCTACAGCCCCAACCTAATCATGACAGATGACCAGATAAACCCAGGAGGAGAGACATTTTGTAAGATACCTCCTGGCCAGTTCTCCTCAAGACTGTTAAGGTCACGAAAAACCAAGGGAAGGCAGAGGAACTGTCACAGATCAGAGGGGACTGGGGATATATCACCACTAAATGCAATACAGCAGCCTGCTTTGGATCCTGGAACAGAAAGAGGGTATTAGTTGGAAAACTAATAAAATCCAAATAATGTCTAGAGTTTAGCTAATAATGTTGTATCAGTCTCAGTTCCTTAGTTTGACACATGCACCCTGGTAACATGAGGTATTAATAGAGACGAAACTGAGTGAGGGGTACACAGGGACTCTTGGTTATCTTTGACCATTTCTATAAATCTAAAATTAATCTAAAATCAAAGATTATTTTTTTATTTTAAATATTTTATTTGTTTACCTTCAGAGAGAGGGGAAAGGAGGGAGATAGAAAGAGAAAGAGAAATATCAATGTGTGGTTGCTTCTCACATGCCCCCTACTAGGGACCTGGCCCGCAACCCAGGCATGTGCCCTGACTGGGAATGGAACAGGTGGCCCTTTGGTTTGCAGCCCAAACCACTGAGCCACACCAGCCAGGGGGAAAAAATCATTTTTAAAAGATTTTTGAGATATCTATTAGGAAGGGAGTTTTTACAGTTCAGCACAAATTAGCTGAGAGATTTTTTTTAAAAGGCATACAAGCCAAGGCAAAACAAAGCAAAAAAAAAATTCTTTGGAGCACAATGAATGTGAAAGTGACTTGCTGTAATTCATAAAGATGAAACTCTCCATATTGTTTTATAACTCCTCAGAGACGTGTATTCTCCTTATATTTCCTCCCCTGTAACATAGACTTCTTTTTAATATTAACCACATACACTTCTCCCTATTATACACAGTCCCCTGAGTCTTTCTTTAGGGAGTTCAAAGGGGATTTTTTTCACACCCAATTTATTCTGATGTATTTTCATTCATTCTTCTTCTGAAATGTTTATCGTGTTTTAATCACCTTGCCTGTACCATGAAAAAACAGCAAGTGGTGTCTGAGTTTCCGCTCTGTCAGGCTAGTAAGCAATGCTGGGAAGCTGGTGACCAGCTGTTTTCCATTTCTGCTGGGTACAGGAACAGTGGAGACTGGGCCCACCTGAAAGAGCTGCATACATAGATTCTGTAAATCTTCTTTAAATAACCTAATGCAATCAGAACAGGTACCAAAGTGAAATAGATTCTGATACATTCATCTAAATGCATTTGAAACAAAATTGAAACAGACTACATCCATTGGTCCAAATTGAAACAGAATAGAAGAATGAGGGATTAAAAGGGGAAATATTCATGCTGTATTTTTCTACAAGCATATAGATGCAGTACACTTATTTCATAAATTAACACAAAACTTCTCTACAAAATAGGGATGTTTGGGAATAGAAAAGAAGTAAAATTAAGAAATTTTATTCTTTTGTAACATATTTAAGCACTAAAATGTCCAGAGTACTGTAGTAGTTTGCTGGAGTGGGGAAAGAGGCTACAAGCTTCCTAAATCTAGTAGGAGAAATTATGTAAATTTCTTATAATGAGATTTGATATGTTGATTTTTATATTAACAAGCACAATATTATTTTGTGAGAAGACATTCATCTGAGGGCACAAATAAGAATGTGGTTTTTCAGTGTCTTTTGGAATATTTTAATAACTTGAATTCATAGTGGGTAATTATGATCACCCACTCTTTTCCTGCAGGGGGCAGAATTACCACGGAGGAAATAAATAGTATAAAAGTATAAGGATAGAGAAACAAAATTAATCAAGAAAGTTAAAAAAAGTTTCCTTTTTTGAACTCTTTTCAAGTTGAAAAATACTTATACTATCAATTTTTAAGAGTACAACAAGTTTTTCATGCAATATTTAGCTATTGCTACCCTAGCATTTACCACCAGAGGCAATTTCTCTCATCTGCTCACTGGAAAGATAGATTTTATGCAGTGCTCTATGATATGAAGTTCTTATTGTTCTTATAGGTCAAGGAGCATATTTGTAGCCAAATAGTTTGCTTGCTTTCTTATTCTGACTTGACATCTCAAATGTTATTGAAAACTTTTTATCTTTCTAAGTAAGCCTTATTTGAACCAAGAAAAAAGTGCAGTAGAAGGTTATAGCCAGTGGTGTGCTAGTGATCCCTTAGCAAGCAGTTCTCTACAAAACAAACAAAAAAATTTTTATGTGTGTATATGCATATATATGCATATATGCATACCAGCAAATTATACATTTGACTGCTGGAAAAGATGTGAACACTTTTGTTGATTTTCCAAACTTTTCTATTGCAATTGGCAAATATAAGTGGTCATGTTGTAAATGTCAATTGATACTTTACTTTTCTTTACTCATGAAGATAAGAGTAAAACAATAAGACAAGTGTCAGAACTTTAATCCCTCATTAATAATGTGAGCAATATCTGTGCTAATTCAGAGTTTTAAAATCCTAAAATAGTCTTTCCTCATTTTTTTGTGTGTTATACAATGTTACAGCTGCAGGCACAACACACTTTTAGATTGATTCTGCATTATTTTTCTGCAATATTTTTGCATCTTTTTTTTAAATTTAGAGACTTTTCAGAAAACAATAAATAGAGCTCTGAGTTTTATCATTTGCCTATTTCTGTAATATAAATATTCTCATTGTAGTCCATTTTAAACTATTAATGTAAGTGCCCAAGTGTTATAAATCAATTATATAGTTCTGCCACCATATAGATACAATGAAGGAAATAACCTAAAACTCACTGATAGTAACAAAATGTATACAATAATTAGAAAGTGCTGAGTGTTGATTACCTTTGCTTTTAATATAATTTATATTATTAGTAAATTTATTTAATCATAAATGTATATAATTGTGTTTAATAACAGCTCATTTAAAAACCAGCTTGCAAACTTACCAAAAATTGAACCATTCATGCTTGCAAGTTGATGAGCAAGTTCTAGCACACTGTTGGTTGCAGCAAGAGGTTTTGCAAATTCTGTAGATGAAGGTTTTACATAAAAGGAAATAAAATAAAAACTAACAAAATAGACCACATACGGGCAATAAAGCAAACCTTAACAAATTTAAAATAGACATCAGCCAATGTGTGCTCTATGACCACAATAAAGTTAAATTAGAAATCCGTAACAGAAAGATACCTGGAAAATCACAAAATATATGGAGATTAAACAACATACATAAATTCACAGAGGTTAAAAAATCTTAAGAGAAAAATAGTTTGACCTAAATGAAAACAAAAACACGACTTATCAAAACATGTGGGATGCGGTAAAGACAGTGCTTAGAAGAAAATTTATAGCATGGAATTCATATATAGAAAGAAAAAGGATCTTAAATCAACAATTAAGTTCAACTTTAAGAAACTAGAAAAAGAATAGAAAAATTAAAGGCAGAAAAAAAATTGGAACTGAAATCAATGAATTGGAAACAAAATCAATAGAGAAAAGCAACTAACTGAAAGTTGGTTCTTTGAAGCAATCAATAAAATTGATAAGCCTGTAGTCAACCTACCTAATAAAAAAGAGAAAGGCAGAAATTACTGAAATCAAACATGAAAGGGACATTACTAAAGATCACATGAAATTTAAAAGGCTAATAAAGGACTACCATGAACAACCTATATCCACAAATTTTTTAACCTAAATTAAATGAACCAAATTCTTGAAGGACACAGTTTGCCAAAACTCACACATGAAGGAATAGAAATTCTGAATAGGCCTGTATCTGTTAAATATCTGAATCAATAATTACTAACCTTCCAGAACAGGAAGTACCAGGCACAAGCACCAAACATTTAAGGAAGAAATTCTACTAGCTTTCTACAATTCCTTTTAGAATATATAAGCAGAAGGACTATATCCTAACTCATTTTATGGGGACAACACTATCCTAATGCTAAAATGAGATAAATACATCACAAGAAAATGACAGATCATTACTTCTCATGAACATATATGCAAAAATCCTTAATAAAATACTGGCAAATAGAATCTTAAAAAGGTATTTGAAATTATACATCATAACTGAATAGGATTTACTCTAGGATGCAAGGTGGGTGCAACATTTAAAAATCAACAAATGCCATCCACCACACCAACAAATTAAAAAAAAATCACATGATCATATCAATAGATATAGAGAGAGCATTTGTGAAATCCAAAACCCATTTATAAGGATATTAGAAATAGAGACCTTTCTCAAATTGATAAATATGATCTTAAAAAATAAAAAGGCCTATAGCTAGTAGGGATTTTTAGCTATAAAATATTGAGAAACTCTGACACCTTCCCACTAAGATTAGTTACAAGACAAGAATATCTCCTTGCACTGTTCCTTTTCAACACTGTATTGAAAATTCATGCTAATGAAATAAGGCAAGAAAATAAAGTAAAAGGTATACAGCTTGGAAAACAAGATGTAAAACTTTGTTCACAGATGACATGATAGTCTATGTAGAAAATTCAAAAGTATCAACAGCAACAAAAACCTTCCGAAACTAATAAGTGATTATAGCAAGGTGGTAGGACATGAAGTTAATGTACAAAAGTCAATTGTTCTTCTATATACCAAGGATAAACAAGTAGAATTTGAAATTGAAGACACAATACCATTCACATTAGGACCCAAAATAATGAAATACTTAAGTATAAATCTAACAAAAATATATAAGATCTATATGAGGAAAACTAGAAAATGTTGATGAAATCAAGTAAGAATTAAATAAATAAATATTCCATGCTCAAGGATAGGAAAACTCAATATTGTCAAAATAGCTTTTCTCAATTTGATCTATAGATTCCATGCAATCCCAATTAAATCTCAGGAAGTTATTTTATGAATCTCAACAAACTAATTCTAAAGTTATAAAAAGAGGTGAGAATCCAGAATGGCCAGTACAATATGGAAGAAAAGACCAAAGCTGGAGAATTGACACTACACAACTTCAAGATTTACTAAAAAGCAACGGCAGTCAAGGCAGTGTGTATTGGCAAATGAACAAATAGATCAATGTGACTGAATAGAGAATGTCAAAATAGACCTCCATAAACACAGCCCACAGATCTTTGACAAAAAAGCAAAGTCATTTCAATGGAGCAAAGATAGTTCTCTTCAAAAAATGATGCTAGAGCAACTGGGCATCCAAATATAAAATAAATAAATAAATCTAGACAGACTTTATACCTTTCACAAAGGCTTAACTCAAAATGAATCACAGACCTAAGTGTAAAATGTAAAAATATAAAACTCCTAGAAAATAACATAGGAAAACTTTTAGATGACCTTGGATATAGTGAATGCATTTGTAGGTCCAATACCAAAGACACAAAAGAAAGAAAGAACTGAGAAGCTGGACTTCATGAAAATTAAAAACTTCTGCTATATAAAGACAATGAGTAAAAATGAAGAAAGGCAAGAGACAGACTGGGAGGAAATATTTTCAAAAGATACATCCGATAAAGGACTGTTAACGAAAATATACAAAGAACTCTTAAGACATGATATGAAAACAAACAATCTGATCAAAAAGTGGGCCAAAGTTCTCAACAGACACTTCACCAAAGAAGATACACAGATGGCAAATAAGTATATGAAAAGGTGCACTGCACCATAGGTCATCAGGGAAAAGCAAATTAGAACAATAAGATAAAACTACATACCTATTACAACTGCCAAAATCTGGAACACTAAGGACACCAAATGCTGGTAAGGATGTGAAGTAAAAGGATCTGTCATACATTGCTGGTGGGAATGCAAAATGGTACAGCTACTTTAGAAGACAATTTGATGTTTTGTAACACAACTAAGCATACCCTTACTCCTCCTTGATATTTACTCTGGAGAAGTTGAGAAGTTGTGTCCACACAAAAGTCTGCACATGGGTGTTATAGCAGCTTTATTCATAATGGCCCAAACCTAAAACAACCAAGATGTCCTTCGGTACGTACCGTAGGTGAATAAACTGTGGGATATGCAAACAATGGGATGTTGTTCATTTCTAAAAAGAAATGAGCTATCAAGCTTCAAAAATATATGGAGGAACCTTAAAACGTAAGTGGAAAAAAGCCAACCTGAAAGGCTCTATATACTATATAATTCCAACTATGTGATATTCTGGAAAAGTCAAAACTATAAAGATAATAAAAAGATCAAAGGTGGCCTGGGGTGGGGTGGGTGTGGGGGTGAGGGGATAAATAGGCAGAGCATAGAGGATTTTTAGGGTAGTAAAAATACTCTGCATAATATAATGATGGATAGATGGCATTGTGCAGTTTGTTCAAGCCTATGGAATATACAACACCAAGAGTGAATCCTAAAGTAAATTAATGACCTTGGGTGATTATAGTGTGTTATGTAGATCCATTCTGGTAACGAATGTCCTATTTTGGTGAGTGATGTTGACAATGGGAGTGGGGGGAACTATGCCTGTGTGAGGGTAAGAGGTATATGGGAAATCCCTACACTTTCCTTGCTATTTTGTTGTGAATCTTTGTCCTAATTAACTACTCTTTAAAAGAATCAAAGCTAAAGAAATAGAACAGGAATGGAGTTAAATTTTCTCCTATTAGTTTCATTAATACTAAAATTTATAAAAGCTTTCAAAGAAATCCAATTCATTGGTAAGTCATTGGTACTCAAGGCGAATATGATGTGAACTTCGGTTTACTAGACCTCACTCTGGTGAGATTGTCCTCTCTGTTTCTTTTAGTTCCAATTTAGATAATACAGAATCTGATTTGTTCCTGATCAAACATGGATTAGGTCTGCCTCTAGCTTAGATCAGAATAAAACAAGCATTGTGCTATAAAAACCTGATTCTCTCCTTTCTTCCACAGGACCTATGCCAGAGCAGACATTAAAATGGGTCTCAGAAACTAATTCTATTTCCCCAAAACTCCAGTTAACATCCCCTTCTCCACAAACCCATTATTAAAATAATTAAAAAATAATGTGTTTAGTTGGATTTCATTTGAAATTCAGTTTAGAGGTGGCTCTTTCCTCCAACCCTTGAATAGTTTGGCATGTTCTATGGTTTTCCTTTATCAGACATATTCATCTGTTAATCACCCTGACACATGACTTTGGAACAAATAAAAACTTGGTTTACATTAAAGAAACATGTTACTGATCCTAAACAAACGTATTGCTCTCAGCCCTGCCCAAAGGAATGAAAAGCAGGAGAATGAGAGGAAAGCATCCAGGCATGAATAAGATCGTTTTTCTCTTTATCCTGTGACTCACAAAGCTTATACCATAAAAGCAGTACTTTCTCACCCACAGGCAGATATATTATAACAAAATCATACAGATGATTATATTTTATATTACTGATTTAAACTCCTGTTTTCTGAAGTGTATTTCTTATAGCATAATACTATAGCAAGTACATTTTGGAGTATTAAAATTATATCTACTTAATTGTGATTTACTAAGGATACTTATACTTGCTACTTGTGAAATATTCTCAAACATACTTTAGGAAAAAAAGGCATGCTTTTCCTTTTTTAAATTTACATGAGAGTTGCCAATGGCTGGGTTTGTGGGGAAGCTATTTTTTACAAGTGGAGCTTGAGAGGACTTTATGAAATAATGAAAATATTCTCCGCCTTGATTGCTGCTGGTGCTTATGGGACTATAAATTTGTCAGTATAGGGTGTTCATAAAAGAGTATGTTTAAAAAGGTAAAACTTACTGTTAGTAAATTATATATCAATAAATAAAAGAGAATATGAGGATAAAATTAAAATTAAAGTCACAAAGGTATTCATTTTTAACAATTAGCTTCTTTCCTGAACCTCTTCATATAACAAAAAAGCAGGGAATGGGAGGACTGAAAACTCACCAAAGTTACTTGCTCTAAAAATTTTCTAAATTATATGATTTTTATTACACTGAAAACTTAACATATATATCCTGACACAAAATATAATGAAGTAAAGATGTATAAAATATGAAGACATGATTTTAAAACCAGAAAAACATGGGATAACTCTTCAACCCTCAAAAAACTTATAAATTTGACTTTTTTAAAAATCTTTTTATTGTTGTTAAATTACAGTTGTCAGCATTTGCCCCCCACCACACCCCCCGCACCCCAGCCATCTCCACCTCCCTCCCCTGCTTCCACCCCTCCTTGGTTCTGTCCATGTGTCTATAGTTGTTCCTGCAAACCCTTCCTCCCTTCCCCCCATTATCCCCTCCCCCCTCCCCTCTGGTTACTGTCAGGTTGCTCTTAATTTCAATGTCTCTGGTTATATTTCGCTTGCTTGTTTTTTTTTTGTTGATTAGGTTCCAGTTAAAGGTGAGATCAAATGGTATTGCCCCTCACTGCCTGGCTTATTTCACTTAGCAAATGACTTTTTTATCTTGATCTTTTCTTTGAATTCAAATATGTTTGTTTTTTAATACTCATTCTAATTCTATGGTACTTTGAAATAACTTGTAATAAAATACTTAGTAATACTTTATAATAATTCAGTCAAATAACCAAAAACATATAAAATGAATAGAACAATTTAATTTCATTCATTAAATATTTATTGAGCACCTACTCTACACGTAAGAAAATGTTAGTTACTATTTCAGTGATGATGAGGAGGAATCAGCCGATGAATGAACTAATGGCAGACAAAAAAATGCATGTAAACAGGTGTTTTAAGAAAGGCCCATACTCAACATAGAAGGATGTTGGACTGCCTTCTTCAAAGGCAGAAGAAGCACTAAGCATAAATAGCCCTTTAGGAAGTTTGTAAATAAGGATTTGAGGAGGAAGCAAAGTTGAATCTTATGTTTAGGATAAGAGCTAATGAAGATGAAGTAGGACATACCCCTAAAACTAGTACAAAATAATACTGAATGTAAACTGTAATTTAAAAAATTAAAAATTAGCCCTGGCTGGTGTAGATCAATGAATTTAGTGCCAGCCTGTGAACCAAAGGGTCACTGGTTTGATTCCCAGTCAGGGCACATGTCTGGGTTGTTGGACCGGTCGGGTTCCCAGTAGGGGGCGTGCAAGAGGCAACTACACATGGATGTTCCCTCTCTCCCTCCCTTCCCCTCTGTCTAAAATAAATAAATAAAATCTCTTTAAAAATTAAATAAATAAATAAATAAAATTTTAAATCAAAAGAATAACTATTTCTTCAGGTGCTGAGATTAATATTCATGGGGAGAGGCTTAGGTTGCCAAAGAACTAGGGTATTTCTTTCTCAGAGACAACATTTAAAAATTTTTAAATAATATACAATAATAATAATGTGAGAGAAAGCAGGTATTGTCATATGATGGAAGAAGACGGAATTTATACTCCTGGGGATTTCAGTGCTAAATTGATAACTTTAGAAACGCCAAACACTGAAATAATTGTGGAGTCTCACAAACAGTATTAACAACAAATAAATTGCAATGAAGTAACACATGGTTCTGATCTTTCCCATGATGAATACTTTTGGTGCCTGACTTCAAAATATCAAATTATTTCAAAAGAAATGATGTTGAGTGCTTCTTATTTTTCCTGGTTTTATGATTAACATAGATAGGTTTCCCTTCTGGAAGTGCTGAATAGACCCTGTAAACTTCCGTTTTCAGGAGGGTCCTCATTTTTGTAATATTCATTGAGATGATTCGTGTTTATTGACATGCATTTTAAAAAGATATGTTAAAATCAGATCAAATTATAGACGAGCTTAGAGGCATTCTGTATTTTATGTTGACTTCTTCAGAAATTTGATAGTTCCATTATGATTTTGTTACTTTAACTGTCTTGTAGAGAGGAAGGATTATACTAGAGGTCATAGAGCGTGGATTCTGGACAAGGCTGCCTGGATGAAAAATCTTAGCATTCCCACTCTCTAGATGAGTGAACTTAGAAGACTACTTAAACTCTCTGAAGCTCTATTTCATCATATATAAAATAAAAATAACAGTGCTATTATTATAAGGAATAAATGGGTTAATTATATAAAACACTTAAAATGTCACCTGGCACTTACACACTGGGACATATGTTAATTATTAATATACTTTTACTTAATCCATTCAAAAATCATATGTATTAAATACTAGTATTTAATGAAATTGTAAGGTCCATGGAGGTAGGAACATTTAGATGTTTATTATTCTCTCTCCAGTACTTAGATGAGTATCTACTCAAAATATTATAAATATAAATATATTAAATCAATGAATGAATGATGAAAAATCCCCACATTACAAGTCAGGAAATTACAATTGAAAGTGGTTTGATAATTTGCCCGTTATGCAGTTAGCATATAAGAGAGTCAACCTATGGCTGTCTGACTATAAAACACATGCGCTTAACCACACAAATTTGCAATGGAAACATTCAAAAAGCCTTGCTCTTTTGTAGGGAGGCTCGGGGAGAAGACAAAACAGATCATGAAAATTACCAGTGCCAGGAACTCATGCAGTATGCAAGAAGAATGAAAGGAGGTCCAAATACTTAACATAAATTATATTCTGTATGACTTGTTCAACTTATTTTTAATAATACGATTTTTTTAGGATTATCCATGCTTATGCACACAAATCAAGCTCATTCATTTCAACGGTGGAATCTAATGAACAAAATAAACTGACAAAGTGGAGAGAGATGCATGAATACAGAGAAGAAATGGACAGCTGTCAGAGGGAAGGATGTTACCAACTGAGTAAGAAGAGTGAAGGGAGTGAGCAAAGAAAAAAAGAAAGAAAGACTCATGGACACGGATAACCTACATCTTATACTCAAGTATATTCTAAATTGGATGGGGCTCTAGACTCTGTATTCCTAATAATATCCTCCTAATTCTATGCTCTTCAGTGCTTGAGGAGTTCTAAGTAGGACATAGGTGCAGTGTATTAACACTGGCCTATAATCAATGGTGGACATTGATTATAGAAAGTGAAAGGTAAAAGAAATCTAAATAAAATGGAGAGCGGAGAATTAAGAAGGGTTATAATTGAGAAATAAATACTGGTTTCAAAGGAAATCATGAAAAAATCTCTCCAGCAAGAGCACCAAATTTATCATGATTAATTATTAACAAGTAAACTATTTAAAGTATCTGACGATTCATCAAACGTGTACCTTTGTTTCTTGAATTATCTGTTGAAAGTGCTTTTCTATTTGATTTGATTCTTCTATTAATGTGAAGAATCAGAATCCTGAGATTTGAAAGGGGAGTTGCTATGGCATGCATTTAAGAATTTTATACAATGCAGAGTTTAACTTTCCCTCGAAGTTTCTGCTTCCTGGGAAGTGATGATTACAGTGCAGTGCCTAATTTACGGTTGTGATGGCAATTACAGGTACCATGACTGCCACGAAGTGGCTCCAACATACTCATGTGTCCTACACAGACAAAAATAGCTGTGTCAGAACTCTGGTTTATACCTCAGAAAGTTATAAGTATAGGCCACGTGTATATAATTGGCAAGTAAATAGGTTTAATTTTTATTTCTCCATTATTCTTGATTATTAAATAATAAATCTGCTCCTAAAGTATAATTTTTAAAGTCAGATGCTTAAGTTTAAATAAAATGGAGTTACTGTTTCACAAACATTTCTTTTAGATTTATTTAATTTTTTAAATACTCAGAGAAAGGTTTGTTTTATGTTCTCAAGGAATGAACATTGAGTTTAGCAATAGTGTGCCATGATTTTTTACATATGATGCTAATTTAGTCCTTTCTTCAGGCTAGAGAGGAAGTACATTTCAATTAATAATTAAATGCATTTGTATATGATTAGATGAATATTTTAGATACCATCCCTAATATGAGAAATAAAAATCTGAATGTTCTTTAAAACTGTTGCATGAATACTCAACATCTATCACTTACTTAAATCTGTTAGCATAGAGATCTATTGATAATGTTAAAAACTTCTCAAAGATAAATATCACTTTCTTATAAATGGAATGCTTCCAAAATTGATTTTAAAAAGCTTAGATAGCCTGTTTTATGTAATCTAGGTATTTGTCTATTCTTTTTCACATTAATATCATATTGAATATTCAATTACCCTTTATCCTAAAACGTCTTTTCTTAGCTATCTGAAGTTTTATGCCATGCTATCTACTTTTTGCCTTCACCTAATTTTCCCGAGAACCTCAGGCTACTCTGCTTCTCACTCAACCATTTAATGAAGAAGCTGCACTTTTGAAAGTTATTACTAAATCTAATATTTTCCCAGTCTTCATTTTTAAAACGACTGCCTGTTCTAACAACTTTGCCCTCATTTATTTTTTTAAAAATCGCAACTTTTCAAGTTAAAAATGTTTTCTTTGTCTCCTTTCATTTAAAAATTTTATATTATGCAACATACTTAAAAAGATAGAAAATAATATAACAGATATTTTATGAACTCATCACTAAAGTAGGTGTTAGCATTTTGCCATATTACTTCAGACCTTACCTTTTTAAAAATACGAAAAGAAGAAAACTTTCACTTATATGTGGAATCTAATGAACAAAATAAACTAACAAAGTGGAGACAGACTCACAAATACAAAAAAGAGACCGACAGCTGTCAGAGGGGAGGGGGTTGCAGACAGGGTGAGAAGGGTGAAGGGATTAAACAAAGAAAAAAAACAATCCTGGACACAAACAACAGTGGCGTGATTGCCAAAGGGAAAGGAGGATGGGGGAGAAGTAGAAGAAGATAAAGGGGAATAAATGGTGATAGGAGACTCGACTTAAGGTGGTAAACACAAAATACTGTATATAGATAATGTACTGTAGAATTAATTATATACCTGAAACCTATATGATTTTATTACCAGTGTCACCCCAATAAATCCTATTAAAAATAAATAAATAAATATAAAAGAAGAAAACTACATAAACAAATAAAGTCTTAACTGCAACATTTTTCTCATCATTTTCTCCCCAGAAGAAGGTGTGTATTATTTCCATGTGTGGTTTTGTACATTTACTACATATGTATATTCATAAACAATATACACTATATCTTAATATTTCCACCAATTATATTCTGCATGGCTTCTTCAACTTATTTTTACTAATATTATATATTTTTAAAATTTTTTATTTACTTATTTTTCAAGTACAGTTTTCTGTCTATTTCTCCCATCCCAGCCCACCCCGTCCGTGCTCCCCACCTCCCTCCCATTTCCACCCCCCTTAGTTCTTATCCTTGTATCCTTTATACTTGTTCCTCCAAATCCCTCCCCCTTTTGCCCCTTAAATTCCATTCCCTCTCCCCTCTGGTCACTGTCCCCTTGTTCTCTATTTCAGTGTCTTCGTTTTTATTCTGCTTGCTTGTTTGTTTTGTTATTTAGCTTCCTGTTAAAGGTGAGATCATATGGTATTTGTCTTTCAACACCTGGCTTATTTCACTCAGCATAATGCTTTCCAGTTCCATCCATGTTATTGCAAAGGATAGGAGCTCCTTCCTTCTCTCTACTACATAGAATTTCATTGTGTATATGTACCACAATTTTTTGATCCATTTATTTACTGACAGGCACCTAGGCTGCTTCCAACTCTTGGCTATTGTAAATTGTGCTGCTGTGAACATTGTGGTGCATAGGTTCTTTGAAATTGATGTTTTAAGGTTCTTAGGATATAATCCTAGCAGTGGAATTACTGGGTCAAAAGGTAGGTCGATTTTTATTTTTCTGAGAAAATTCCATACTGTTTTCCATAATGGTTGCACCAGCCTGCAATCCCACCAACAGTGAACTAGGGTCCCCTTTTCCCCACAACCTCTCCAACATTTGTTGTTTGTTGCTTTGTCTATTATAGCCATCCTGACTGGTGTAAAGTGGTATCTCATTGTGGTTTTAATTTGCATCTCTCTGATGGCTAGTGATATTGAGCATCTCTTCATGTGTCTCTGGATATTCTGTATGTCCTCCTTGGTGAAGTGTCTGTTCAAGTCCTTTGCCCATTTTTTAATTGGGTTGGTTGTGTTCTTAGAGTGGAGTCATGTAAGTTCTTTGTATATTTTGGAGATTAAACCTTTGTCTGAGGTATCATTGGCAAATATGTTTTCCCATACAGTTGGTTGTCTTGCTAATTTAATACTGTTTTCTTTAGTCACGCAGAAGCTTTTTATTTTGATGAGATCCCATTTGCTTATTCTTTCCTTTATATTCCTTGCTCTAGGGGACATATCAGTAAATATGCTGCTGCATTAAGTATCTGAGATTTTCCTGCCTATGTTCTCCTCTAGGACTTTAATGGTTTCACGGCTTATATTTAAGTCTTTTATCCACCTTGAATTTATTTTGGTGTATGGTGTAAGTCGGTGCTCAAGTTTCATTTTTAAACTCCCATCACACAAAAGCCCTGGACCAGATGGGTTCACAGGAGAATTCTACATAGCATTTAAGGAAGAGCTAACCCCTATTCTTCATAGACTATTCCAAAAAATCCAAAAGGATGGAAAACTCCCAAACTCTTTTTATGAAGCCAGCATCATCCTAACTCCAAAACCAGACAGAGACACAACAAAGAAAGAAAACTTCAGGCCAATATCGCTGATGAACATAGATGCTAAGATCCTCAACAAATATTGGCAAATCACATCCAACAATATATCAATAAGATCATATACCATGACCAAGTGGGATTCATCACAGGGATGCAAGGGTGGTTCAATATTCGCAAATCAGTAAATGTAATACATCACATAAACAAAAGCAAAAGACAAAAACCACATGATCATATCAATGGACATGGAAAAAGCCTTTGATAGGTACAACACCCATTTATGATAAAAACACTCAGCAAAGTGGGAATACAGGGAGCATTCCTCAATATAATAAAGGTCATATATGAAAGACCTACAGCCAACATCATACTCAATGGGTGAAAACTAAAAGCTTTTCCACTAATATCAGGAACAAGACAAGGATGTCCACTTTCACCACTTCTATTCAATATAGTATTGGAAGTTTTAGCCACAGCAATCAGGCAAGAAAAAGAAATAAAAGGCATCCAAATCACAAAGGAGGAAACAAAATTGTCACTGTTTGCAGATGACATGATAGTGTACATGGAAAACCCTATAGACTCTACCAAAAAACTGCTGGAACTAATTAATGAATTTGGCAAAACAGCAGGTTACAAAGTCAATATCCAGAAATCAAAGGCATTTTTGTATACCAACAATGAAACAGCAGAAGCAGAAATCAAGGAAAAAATCCCATTTGATATAGCAAAAACAAAAATAAAATATCTGGGAATAAACTTAACCAAGGAGGTAAAAGACCTATATGCAGAAAACTACACAACACTGAAGAAAGAAATCAAGGAAGACACAAACAAATGGAAACATATACCGTGTTCATGGATTGGAAGAATTACTAATATTATATTCTTTAAAATTATCCATGTTTATACATATAAACCAAGCTCATTTATTTAACTACTGGATTATATTTAATTATATATATAAACCATGATTTATCCATTTCCCTACTAAGTAACAAGTAGAGTTCTTTTTTTCTTTTTTTTACAATGATAAACAGTCCTGCAATTATAATCTTACTAAGTGCAAGAATTCTTCCAGGATGGATACTTAGAAATAAAATTCCTAAGAGTACACATATTTTAAATTCTATTAGTTATTGTCAAATTGTCCCCCAAAGTAGATGTACCAATTTACATCCCCACCACTGGTATGTAATATTAACTCTATTTTTACAGTAATGCCTTTTAATTTTCAGATAACTATATTGTTTCATATACGTTTATATCAGCTTTGTTGGAATATCTCTTTGACTTTTTTCTATCTCCATTGTCTCTGTGTTCTCCTTAAGTTCTGATTACACAGGAATTACTTTCTCACTCTATCCTGCATATATTTTAAAGGCTCTTTCATATTTTCCATCACTTTCTCCATATGTGTTTCACAGGGAATAGTTTTCAGATGAACCTTCAAGTTTACAACTTTTCTTCTTACTTGCATTAAATTCTAATTTCAGTATTTTCATTTCTAAAAATTACTTTTTAAGATTTTAAATAAATCTGTTATATTTGTATGTGTTGTTATGTAGTCACAGTTTTTACTCCCACTTTTATTTCTCGTTATTCATTGCATATGTTTATTTTAAAATCTATATCTAATATCTTCAATTTTTCTGTCTGATGCTGCTTTGTATGCCCTCACTCATATTAGCTTGTTTCTTTAGGAGTTTGGTGATTTAAAAATTTGAGCTCATATCTCTTATAACTGTATCACAATGAATCCTTGGCAGAGAAGATTTGGATCTGCTTCTGCTGGAGAACACTGCCAGCCCAGTTGCCTGAAAACAAATGGAATGTTGAATATTTGGGGGACCACACCGGTGGTAAGTATTCTGGCATTAAACCTTCATAAGGGACCACTTCCAGTTTTAATTTGCAGAAAAGACTTATTTATCTGTCCTTCTCTCAGAGCTAGGGTCAAGACAGGTAAGTCTCCTTACATTCTTCCTTTGTGGGCAGGCTTTGATTTGGGATTCTTTGTTTGCTTATTTGATTGATTTCTCCATCACACACAAAGACTGCTCCTTGCATGCAGATCCACACATGTCCTTTTCCCCATCTGAACTGGACCCTAAGGTTTGTTATCTTTCCTCATGAGCAACTGAGTGCATGAAGGTTCCAACTGATGGAATAACAGAACTCTTGGGAGAAAGAGCTTGAGTTCAAGTTTAGACATATTACATGCGTTTGTAAAATAACCAAAGAGAAATGACAAGTTAGGTTGTTTCGGGGTAGAGCGTGAGCAAAGAAGTGAACATAAGAACAGTATTTGAAGCCTTGGCTGTTCATGGCATGGGTTACAAGTGTGTGGAGTAAGAAAAGATCTAGTAAAGGGGCCAAGGTGCTCCTACAGTGAAAGCCAAGAGAAAAGGCTTTGTATGAATATAGTGTGTATATTCCATGTATGTTTTAAATTATCTGAATTCATATTTAAAAGTCAGGGGACTGTACTTGAAAAATAACTAAATAAAAAAATTTTTAAAGTCAGGGGAATTCATGTAAAAAGTATGTGCTCCTCTTCTGTAAAAAAATCAGAGTACTGTCTTCAAAAGGTTCATATTCAAAGCAAGTACCAGCTAGAGTTGAGTGAGTTTATCTGCTTTGGAGAAAACATATGTTTTCTTACCTAGACTGCCTCCATCATTTACAGTACCTGACTAGCCACTTCACACATTTGAGCTTGTGTCTTGACCTAAGCTAATGATTGCTGCATCGTGTTTCTGTTGAAGAGACCATGGACATGGATGACTATGGAACAGAAAACAAACAAACTTACTAGCACATTGATTGGCTTTTGATTGGCTTCTCCCAAACTGGAAAAACATGGGATTCCATTTTTTATAGGAACAGTGGCTTAGGGGGTGGGGTTCCTGTCCATTTACATACAAGGCCCCACATAGGGCATGACTTCAGAATGTTTGCAGTCCTGAATGGGCCCAGAGGGAATAAAGAATACAAGCCCACAAACAGGAAACATGGGATAACGAAAATATAAATCTTTAAAGGTGTCTGCCAATGTCGAGTAAGGAAAGAGTTCCACCCAGAGTAAGTTAGGAATTGCACTGGATCCACTAGTAACACATATCCCTAAAGAGTAGTTTAAGCAACTCTGTGGTCCTAAGGTTATGAGCAACTGCAGGGGAAGAAGAATCATCAAATGAAAGTCTGGTTTATGGGAGATTATTAATGTGAACCAAATGTTCAGAAAAGAGTTTGAGGACTAAAAAGATATTGCTTATGATGAACTATGAACTTGAGAGAAGCAAAATGGAAGGATCCCAGGAGGTGGGAACAGGTGAAACATGGGGCAGAAATGGGTTTACACAGATCCTTATAGGAATCAAAACGAGATGATACAGGATGATCTGGAAGTCCAAGAATTTTCATGGTATCATAGACAGGGATAAAGAGCTTAATGGGATTGGTCCTGGTGGATTTAAAGTTATGATTATTGGATGGTAAGGGTGGTTGATGGGAGACTAGGGTGTTCTCTGATATTTACAATGGAGTCGAGAATGCCTGGTGAACAAAGTGTTCCATTGAACGGGATCCTATCAAAAGACAGAAAGACTAGGAAGCATAGTTAAATTTCAGTGCTTGGGGTTTGCTCTCAGCCCTGTTAGGAGATGAGTGGTCTTACTTTGCATAAACAAGAGGATGGAGATAATTAGAACTGGCACTATAAAAAACTCATAGAGAGGACAAAAAAAGTATTCATTAGTATAGTTAAGAAAATTTTATTTAAAATAAATTCTGACTATATGGCAATATAATTTTATACGAGGGAGGACTGAAAAAAACAGAATTATCTTCAGGAGGACTGGGCCACTTGTAGTAAAGGCTTCCCTAGGTGAGTGTTCTAGGACTCCATCTGTATCAGTGTACCAGCTGGCATTGTTGTGAGAGGCTGTGTTCTGCTTTAGTGAATTTTTTGAAAGACTTTTTCGAGGTGTTTGCACATTTTATGATGGGTGATTTAGGAGCATATCAGCCCTCACTGCACTGTGTGCTCAGCAGTTTTTGGCCAAAAATGTCATGACCCCCCTGTGTCATCTTCCCTATTCACCCAACCTCCCTGACAACAGCTTTTTCTTGTTTCCCTGGATGACAAAAGTCCTTGAAGAAAAATGTTTTGCTGATGTGGAAGAGGTGAATCAAAAAAACAGCAGAGACACAGAAAAACATCAAAATTGACAAGTTCAAAAACCATTTTGAACAGTGGAAAAAAGTGTCTCAATAGGTGTGTTGCATCAAATGCAGAGGACTTTGAAGGTGACTGAAGTTTAAACATATAAGAATAAAAACACAATTTTTAATAAATAAACCCCAGAGGTTTTTTTTGGGGGGGGTGGCATCATCTATCAGAATAGTTTATATAGCTCAACTGACATCGAAACATTTCCTGGTTATTTGATTAGTCTTTAGACAATTTTTCAGGCATCCATTCAGGTAGCAAAAAATATTTTCCTATCAGAGGGAAAAGTTCAGTCTGGCTTCAACCTTGTCTGAAGAAAATTTAAAGAGAGAGGAAAATTGAGCAATTGTCACAGAATTTACCAGATAAAGAAATTACAACCCAAAGATTACATCCAGCCACAGTGTTATCTACTATAAAGGCAGAAGTCAGCTATTCTTAAACCTCAAAGAACTAGGAACATATATCACTAATGGTCCCTCTTGAAAATGCTATTTATCCATAAATTTTAGCCACATTTAAGAAATGATCCATAAATAAAGAATTTAGGAAATGAGGAAGCTGTATTAAAAGGTTTGCTTCTGAGCTTTGAAACCTACTTAAATAGACTATTTAAAGTACAGTTTTCTTTACATTTGGTCTTTGGAACTGCTTTAAGAGAAATGCTGTACATATTACTCAAAATGTTCCTTAGGAAAATCCCCTTATATCAAGAGAACAAAGGACAGAACCACCAGGCTGAAATATTCTTTGATAAAAAGCACCAATTTAAAATAAAAAACAAATTTGGGAAACATCATTGGAAAAAAAACTTCTACATTTACTGTTTGTTTGTTTCTTCCCCCTAAAAGAACACAAAATCAGCAACAGTGAAATTCTGGGAAGATCCTGGAATGAGATAAAACAATCTTATTGAGTACTGAATCACTGTTAAAGAACAGTTACCCAGCAATGAACAACCTCATCATTTTCTCCAAATCTTTCACATTGCATATTTTTCTTAACAATCTCGTAAAACTAGGACAGACAGAAAAGTCATGGAAAGAGGTGGGAAATGAAGAGGGCCAAGGGAGAGATAAACAATATTATTTGACTGCAAATTTGAACCAGATACTCAAAGGCTACACAAGGTTAAGCAATTCAGGCCACAAAATACATGAAATATTCTTATACCTCAGTCATCTGAAGAGGAGACAATAGGAGAAAAAAGAATGACATAGAAGCTTTAAAGCCTCAATTAACAAAAGAGAATCACAAACACTGGGACAGGGAAGAACCTGAGGCTCCAAACCCCTTCATTAGGTGGATAAGAAAACAGACCCTGGAAGTTGGAGGGGAGGTTCTATGGCTCACTACATCCATGTGCTGAATGAAATAGGCGCCTGGTTCTTTCTACCAATTGTACTGTTTCATACTGGACACAGATGTTGTTAAATGGTAATATACGTCATTAAGTAATTGTTAACTAGTCAAATTTGGCAATAATATCAATGACTGTTCTCCTAAAAGATTAAATTTTATAATACTATTCTAATAAAAGGCAGCATTCATTGATTATACAGTTCTAGGTTATGATTATTACTGAAGCTTTATAAATCACTATTTTTTATGGCAACAAACATACTGTCAAATACTCTCATGTCAAACTGATAATTCATCAGTGTAAACACCCTGGCAATCAAAATTTGAAGTACACAAGATCTCATTCTTTTTTACAAAATATTTTATTTATTTATTTTTAGAGGGAAGGGGAGAAAGGTGGAAAGAGAGGGAGAGAAACATCAATGTGTGGTTGCATGTCGCGCACCCAGCACTGGGGACCTGGCCTGCAACCCATGCATGTGCCCTGCTGGGAATCAAAACGGTGACCCTTTGGTTCACAGGCCAGCACTCAATTCACTGAGCTTCACCAGCCAGGGCACATGGTCTCATTCTTAAGCATGAATATCTGTCTAGAAATTCAAATATCTTTAATTAGGGAACATACAGCCCAGTCAATTTCTAGCACTGCCACGCCCACTAAAATATTGCCCTACATAACAAGATCACTGTGTGTACAAAATGCCACTGAGTAACAGTCTTCATCAGTTAGGGCTTATAGGATGAACTTCCATAACCAGGTGGCTTAAACAAAAGGCATTTCTTTCTCTGAAGCCAGGAAGTGTAAGATAGGGTGCCAACATGTTTGGGTTCTTGGTGAGGGTGCCCTTATTGATTAAGTGCTCATATGGCTTTTCCTTGGAGTGTGTGTGCACGCAGAGAAAGAGAGAGAGAGAGAGAAATGTTAAACCTCCTTCTCATTTAATAAGAACATTAATCCCATCCTGGGGACTCCATCCTCATGACATCATTTAAACCGAATTACCTCCCAAAGATCCCACATGCAAATACCATCACCCTGGTTATTAGGGTTCGACATATGACTTTGGGGAAGATAAGCATTCAGTCCACAGCGTAACCTAGTTATCTTACAATTTATCTTAAAAAAGAACCTTAGGACTAAATGAACACAAATGTATGCAGGAGGGCCTTCACATCCATGGGTTCCACACCGTCAGATTCAACTAGCAGCCTCAAAAATACCTTTTTTTCCCTTTCTTTCTTTTTTTATTGATTATGCCATTACATTTGTTCTATTCCCCCCATCCCCCTCCACCCTGCACACCCCTCCCCCACCTTTCCCCCCCTTTAGTTCATGAACACGTCTCTCAAGTTCTTTAGCTTCTATATCTCCCCTACTATTCTTACTCTCCCCCATCTATTTTCTATCTACTGTCTATGCTACTTATTTTCTGTACCTTCTCCCCCCTTCTTCTCCCACTCCCTTGCTGCTAATCCTCCACATGATCTTCATTTCTATGTTTCTGCTCCTGATCTAGCTGTCCTCTTAATTTGCTTTTGTTTTAGGTGTGGTTGTTGATAACTGTGAGTTTGCTGTCCTTTCACTATTTATATAGCATTTATATCATATTAGATTTTATAAGTAATCTAGATCTGATTTAAATTATGTGGGAGGATGTGCATAGGTTGTACACAACTGCACCATTTTATATAAGAAACTTGAGCATCCATGGATTTTGGTGTCTATAGGGGTCTTAGAACCGACATTCCATAGATACCACGGGATAAATGTACTTTCCATGAACAGTAGAGAAATCACTCTATTTCTAATAGGCTAAAAAAAGCAAACTAAGAGGATAGTTAGATCAGGAACGGAAACATAGAAATGAAGATTTCATGGAGGGTTAGCAACAGGGGAGTGGGAGGAGGAGAAGGGGGGAGAAGGTACAGAGAATAAGTAGCATAGATGGTAGGTAGAAAATAGATAGGGGGATGGCAAGAATAGTATGGGAAATATAGAATCTAAAGAACTTGAGATACATGGACATGAACTAAAGGGGGGAATGGTGGGGGGTGGGGGTGCAGGGTGGAGGGAAATGAAGGGGGAGATAGAACAACTGTAATGGCATAATCAATAAAATAAAAATAAAAATAAGCCCTTTGAGTTAAAGAGTGGTTCAGTGAGCAGAGTAAAGAATGTTCTAGGTACGGGGTATGGTGTAAGAGAAATCTTTGAGAGTGTAGGATAAAATACTATGACTCTGAGCTCAGAACTGTGCTGCTTTATATAGGTTATATAATTCTTTTAAAACCTATCTTATTAATGACATTTTACAGTAGAGAAATTTAGGTTTGCAGAATTTGAGACACATGCCCAAGGCAGCAAAGCCAGGACTTGAAGCCAGGATTTCTGGTTCCAGAAATAGGTTCTTAGCCACCTCACTCTGTCACAGCAAGTAAATTTCCATTTTGTAGAGTAAGCATAGTTTTTGAAAAGATTGGCTTTATACTTGTTTTACCTTAGCATTCAATAACATGCTGGATTTATTTATTTATTTATTCATAAAATTTCAAATAAATAATTAACCCATTTATAAAGCTAATTATTTAATTCACCCTGCTTTTCTTAAGACATTTAAAAATGCTATTGATTACTTGATAATCAACTGATTACCAGTTGAAGAAAACATGTTTCTTTTATCTTTCTTTTTAGTAAATATGGTACATTTAAGGGATGATATGGAATAGATACCAGTGTGTGCATATCATTTAATAAAACACTGCAATGAGGAAACTATTCAATTGATAAATCAAGAGGACAGAATTATCTGAACCAGAAAATAGAATATAATATAAATCTCACATTTCTGTGTGTTATGCTGAATTTCAATTTTTAATTGAATTAAAGAAAGCTGAAATGTGAAACAAATTAGAACAGTTGAGTTCCTCAAAGTTTTGCAAAAATATTAAATCTATTACATTCAATCTAAAATACAGAGTAAATCTATATTTTACTCAAGTCCATAAGTGACCATCAGGAATACTTGAAAACAAAAAAGTATTTGAAAAAGAAAACATCAGATATTTTGAAAATTACATTTGACTAAATAACTCCTAATTTCAATTTTTTAGAATAAATGAAATATGAGTATATTTATAACACAATTTTTCAGTACTTTTGAGAACTATTTTTAGTTTCCTATCACCTCACGTGGTTCCAATTTTTCAAAAATATAGCATTGTACCCATTTTTGTTTCTTCTGTCTACTTTAGCTCACATCATAATAATCCCCCTGAGGTGGTGGTGGGGAAACAACCTAGAATTGGATTTTCCCAAGCTACTCTCAGATATAGGAAAGTAAAAAATGGATCTTTTTTTTTTAACTACCTGAAATGATTTTATTGACTTCTGGGAACACTTCTCTGAAGATCTTAGCTCCTTGTGTATTATCTCTAAGATACTACTCCCATTTAATATTTGGTGATATATTTGACTGAAAACTTCACCTCTTCTTTCTTCGAAGCCTCTATTCCAGAAATCCCTCATGGTCACACCTCTACATTGTCTTTACCAATCACTGCAAAGTCTCAAGAATCTCAATTTCAAGTGTCTTACTTTCCAACCACCAATTCCTATCATTCTGGCTTACTCTGGCTTGCTAACTCCAAAGATCCTTCTACTACACTGGTATCTAAAATCTACTGATGTTAGACCTGTCCATTGAACTTCATGATCAATTGTTATCATTTCTTCTTTGAGTGCCTCTCAACTCCATTCTCCATCTCTTGAAGATTTGTGCACATTTGATAAAACCCCACCTATACTTAAATTCAATTACCTAGCTTCTCTGCTCAGCACCCATGCAACTGAATATTCCTTGAGGGGGGAAAACCCACTGAACACTTGAATTTCAATGACTATAAATCCCAGGTGCGTTATGTTCCTAGTTTTATCGAGCTGTAATCAACATGTACTATTTTATTAGGTTTAGTTGTACAACATGATGATCCCATATAGGTACATATCACAAACTAATCTCTACAATAAATTTAATTAACACCCATCTCCTCACATACTTATATTTTTTTGTGTGCTGAGATCTAATCTCTTAGTTACTTTCAATTATACGATACGCTAGTTTAATTATACTATCAGGCTGTACATTACATTCCCAGGAATGATTTGTCTTATGACTAAAAGTTGGTACCTCTTAACAACCTTCACTCATTTCAGCCACTTCCTGACATCTGCCTCTGGCAACCTCCAATCTGTTCTCAGTATCTATGAGTGCTGATTTTTAGACTATACATGTAACAAGATAATTTTGTATTTCTCTTTTTCTGACTTATTTCACTTAGCATAATGTCCTCAAGTTCTCTTCATGTGGTTGAAAATGGGAGAATTTCCTTCTCCTTTATGGCTGAATAATATTCCACAATAGTCAATATTAAAAATACAATATATAATACATATCACGCTATTTTTTGCTGTTGATGAACACAGGTTGTTTCCATGTCTTGGCTATTGTAAATAATGCTATACTATAATTTACAGGAGGGTGCAGATATCCTTTTGAGACAGCAATTTTGTTTCTCTGGACATATATGGGCTTTTACTGACACCTGGTCATTAAACACTTTACTTCTCTATTCCATTCACACTCCCAGATTTTTTTGTTGGTTATTTAAATCCTCTTCCTCCTCAAGCCTGTCATGCCTTCTCTTCCCGTCTCAAGCTCAGCTCCTGATTTATTTTCTGATGAAATAAAATCATTCAGAAGACAACTTCTACATGTTCCATATCTATCACTACCTATATTCCAACCTTAGAACACACACATTCTGCTTTTGCGCCCCTCACCCCTGGTTAGAACAACTGTCTAAACACATCTAAAGCCAGTCCTTCCACTTGTGTGTTGGACCCCACCTCCTTTCTTGAAGAAATCACTGCAGCCCTTTCTCCTGTGTCATGAACCACCCGCTGGCTGTCACCCTTCCCTATGCCTTCTTGGATCATTTTATTAACATACAAACATTTTCTTATTTTCTCCTGTCCTTTACCTTCTGATAAAGTCCTATGCTCATAAGTCTTATTAACAACTTTTTCCCCACAGTCAGATATTTAGATAGCCACATATTTTGGAATAGATTATCTCCATTTTACTTTTGTGCAGGTTCAAATGAGTTGTTTGAAGCTAACAGGGAATACAAGTTAGCAATAAATGAAGATCTCTATCTCCAAAGGAGGTCTTAATGAGGAGGTATACTTTATAAAATTATGTCCTGCCACTACCTTTCTATCACTCCATCATGAATGTAATGCAACTTAAACAGATGACTACTGCAAAAGCAAGGAGGACAAACCGGGCAGTCTGCTGGAGAAGTGTTTCCATACATGTCTAAGGAGCAATGTTAGGAGGGACAGCTCCTTCAGTTTAAAGAACATCATTAGCAAATGATGATGATACCCGCCGCAAGGCAAACAAGCTCCTCAAGACAATGCCGTAGGTTCATGCAGGCCAAGGGCATGCCCCCAGCATAAATAAATAAATGAATGAAAGCATGGTAAAGGATTTACTCTGAATCATGGCTCCCTCAGTTAACTTGTGAAGTTTAAGAGCAATCCATTGGACAGATCATTTCCTGGAAACAGATTTCTATTTTTTAACAGAGCACTGGTTGGTTTGCCACCCAAACTAATTATGAACTTTTATAAGCCTAGTAATGCCAACATAACCTTTCATGGAAAATGTTAAAGAAATCACCGAATGTAGTTCAACTGAAATTCTAGCTATGTCTGTATTTCTTCTGTAATTCCCAATTATTTTATGTTTGACATTACTTTTCCAAGTCTTTAATGGCAGATTAAGTCTGTGAAATGTGCGTTCAACTGAAATGTGAAATAACAGGCACATTTAAAGGGCGAGATGCTATGTGAATCGTTAAGCAGCATCCTCAAGACATGGCCTCAAAACGTTCTCTGAAATGTTTGCAGGTTAAGCTAAATAGAGTTGCTATCTCAATACTATTGCTAAAATAATTAACAAAAATCCCAAAATAATCAACATTCCTAAAATGACTTAGGTCATTCCTTTATTTAAATTTACAAATAATTTTTATTTGTATTCTACATTTCTCTCAGGTTAAAGTCCAAATTCCTACACATACTTTAAAATCACCCAGCTTCTATTTACCTGTCCCATTCCACACCTTGACATTCTCAGGCCCAGTTCTATAAATCTAATGTTCATTAAACTCATTAATGAACACTTTAATGTTCATTAAATTAAGCTAATTTTACTCCCCAAATATACCATGTTCTCTCTTCTGTCCTAATTCTTACATATTCTCCCTCTGAAAAATATTACTCCTTCATCTTACCTAGTTATCTTTCAATCTATATAGGAGATGCTGCCACTTCTCAGAAGCCTCTGCCCCTCTAGACTGTATTAGATACCATCCCACATGTATTTCAACATATTGTAATTGCTTATCTGAAAGTCATATGCTCAGGGGTCTCTACATAATCATTTTAGTCCTAGTATACAACCCAAAATTGTGTGACAGATTTTAAAATATACAAACTATTATAAACATTATCTCATTTGACCATCACACATCTTTGTGAGTTGGCAAAATCAATGTCAGTAACACTACCTCAGTTTACAAATCAGGAACATAAGGTTCAGGTAGGTAAAATTACTAACCCAGGAAAAGACATACAAAAAAAATGGCAACAAGGGTTTGCTACTAGATCTTTGTATTATAATCCATACACTCATTCCATATAAAACTTATAAATTAAAATATTCTGTTCAAGTGCAAACCTTGAAAACACGACTGGGAAATGCAAAAGTAGGCATTGATTCTCGAAAACTTAGTGATCTCAGAAATTAACCAGCATTCAGGAATATAAATCGACACTGGCACTTGGATAAGGTTCAGGCAACTGAAAACTAAAAGCATATTAATTCTAGAAAAGCCAATTAAATCGTCTTTCCTGAATAGATAAAACTTAGTGTCATGTTTATAAATCTTATCTGTGAAGACATGAAATTTTTTAACATGAGGACTCTCTGTGCTTTTCCTAAGCTATTAAAACCTCCGCTGCTTTGGACATCAGCTTCTAAAGTAGGAGTACATTGTACTCCCTTAACCTTCTCCACCAAATATGCTGCCTACCAAGTTTTCACATTTTATTCACCAACCTTGTTCTGTGAAGGGAGAAAATAAGAGGCAAACAAAATATTTACAAACATACTTATTTTAAAACATACTTGCTTTAAAAATCACAGAAATAAGTAAACTAAAAAAGGTTGAAAATAGCTGACAAAAACACTAGGTATGGTTTTATGATTTAATGTAAGGTGATATTCATTAGCAACAAAGACAGTCAAACCTTAGCTCTGTGTACCACAGTCTTGAACAGCCTTAGCTCTGTGTACATTTTCTGAATCAGTGTAGAGGATTCCAAGATGTTCCAGCATGAGTTGAGGTTGATAGAAAATCAGGGATGAAGAAAGAAGTGGGACTAGATATCTATTTCCTGCTTCCTTCAGCTTTCATGTCAAACAATATGTGGTATTATTTGATAACTTAGGTATCCACTCCTCAAAAGCTAGGCAGGCCTTCTATAAACTGGACCTAGAACATGGAAATTTAATGATTGAGTGAAGCTTTGCTATATAACTGATGCTGCAATAGGTTTCACTGCATCATTTTCTTTGTACTTCATTATGCATTTAGGTGACACAGGTGATATGATTCCAGGGACCCTCCTTACAGGATCTGGGGGTGATCACAGGAGAGGAAGATCATTGCAGGGTATGAAAAGCTTCTTGAATCTGTGACTGGGCTTTCTGACCCCATCAACATCCCACACATTAACCGAAGCTGACGGGTCAGAATCCCAGCTTTATATTGCTCTTAAAATCATAAAATATAAAGTATATTAGGATAAGTAAGATATTAAGAAATCATGTAATCTTTTACTTTCCCTCATGAATAAAAATAAAAGAGTTCTCTGGCTATATGTTTTGGGAATTATGCATGCCATGTCATCCTCTAAAGTTCTCAAAGGATTTGTGGTATGTTAGAGATTCTATAAAATTTTTCAGCTCTGGCTGGTGTGGCTCAGTGGATTGAGCACCAGCCTATGAACCAAAGGGTCACCTCTTTGATTCCCAGTCTAGGGCATATGCCTAGGTTGCTGGCCACGTCCTCAATATGGGGCACATGAGAGGCAACCACACACTGATATTTATTTCCCTTTCTTTCTCCCTCCCTTCCCCTCTTTCTAAAAATAAATAAATATTTTAAAATAAATTTTCAATAAAGAAACCTTTCTGACTTTGTGTAACCGAGTCTTCTCCCTTTTACTCACTTTACACCACCCTATGAGGACACACTTGGGGAAGTGCTAACCTCATCTAACCCTTTTCGGACAATTTGCATTACAGAGAACATTGTCGTATGACTGCTGTATTCTTCCAAAATGTGGAAGAGATGCCTGTTTCCTCCTGCCTCCTGGCAGGACATGACAGCCTGTCTTCTGAGGACATTTCAGCTATGAATAGACAAAACAACGAACGGGTCTCCAGTCTGAAAGGCACACCCTTCTCAGACTCATTCCCTAAATCCCCACTCAGAATTGGTGTGCTAACTGTCTTTGGTGGTGGCAGCGATCATTTGCTTGGTTGTTTTTTGTTTGTTTGTTTGCTTTGTTTTATTTTTTGGTTTGGTTTTTCCCAGTAAGCTTTCTCATCTCTCTCCTTATGGGAACAGAAACTGCTTTCCTCCACTGTAGATTTCGCTCTGGGATCATCATGTCCTCTTCCACGTAGCTGTGATGAACCCAAGGATGAGCACATCACAAAATGGGGCCAATCGGGGGTCCGCTTATGAGATTATTATGTGGACTTGGGGAAATAGCAACACTCTTACGACACAGTGCCCATTAACCTGGGAGGATGTAACGTTTCGGCTCATTGTGACCTGCTTCCCTGACAGACAAAGAGAGCCCATAAAGCCAGACAGAAACAAGCAGTGTGGGCAAGGAGTCTGCCTTAGCTGGGTCCCTGGTTCTCCTGCCTGAGAACGTGAGTCTCAGAATACTTTGATTCTGTGAAGAGCGGAAATATGCTTCCCAGTTTTGTGATCCAGAAATTATTTCAATTAAATAAGACTATTTAAGTAAAATTTATGAGGGGATAGATGGTAATGGAAAAATTACAATAAAATGAACTACCTTTTTAAAAGATAAAAAAAGGCTATCTCTTTTAGTGTTTGTCCTAGTACATAGAGACCCAAAGAGACACAAAACTAGAATAAACCCATGTGATTATTAAAAATAAGTAAAATAAATAAATGAACAAGTAAATTATGATTTACTTGTGATTATGAATACCCATCTTCAAAAGGATCAGATTATCAGTGTATAACTTTGATTCAGAGATACTGTATATAGAATAAATTTAAAGTTAAATTATATCTTTGGTAAATGATTCCCATATTATACTTACTTTTTCAGTTAAAAAGCTTATTTTTCAAGGCTCAAAAGTAGGCAAAGTTTTCTCTTTATTTAACCACTGTATACTGTATTATCTGGATTTGGTCGTCTTGGGTCATTGTTAAAATCTGTAGATGGAATGGACTCAGAAATAGCTAGGAGTCAATATATTTTTCTCTGTGGAAACTTCAGCATGTTGCATTCTGGTGCATGTTGGTGGGGCAGAGCACAAGGAACAGAGTGGGTATAAAAAGCACAGAATTCTTTATTCTGACTTCTCTACAACATCCTTCTTTCAAACACTCTGTACAAGACACAGAAGAAAGTGTCCCCTTGCTCTCTGTGCCGTTCCCATTTAGCAGAAATCTTCCTCAAAGATGTTATCAACTGAACGAAATGTTTTCTGTCTAGAACTTTAGGTCAGTAAGTCAAGAAGCACTACAAGGAAAATCAAAATGATGCTATGCTGACTTGAACTACAACGAGCTGCACTCGATAGCATTTAAGAAGATAAGTGGCAGAATGCCACGACATGTATGCTCATGTCCTGATGGATGTGCCCAGAGACATGTTTAGTTCTTGGGTTCCTTCCCACATGGCACCTCCTGCTGCAATTTATTGACACCAGATGTTCTTTATATCAGTGAGACTTGTAGCAATGTCTATTTAAAGTTAAATGGAGTAATTGAAGCCAGAGCATCGTACTTTGAATGAAGTAAATCAAAGCACATCACAGTCATAAAAATGCAGACCTAGGGAAAGCATGAATGAGAGAAATCCATTATAAAAAGAAGCCAGACTAATAGAGACCAAAAAGCACTGATTAAAATTTATCATCTCACACAACGCTGATAGAAATCAATTGGTAACTGGTCAGCGCTCTGACGCCAGAATTAGTGGGTATGCCTCACTATATAAATTAGGCAGGAGTCTTTTGTCATAATGACCTCCTTCTCCATGACAGCTCACGGAAAACAATTCTTCATTTGAATCACTGTGGGGATCAGATGTAAAAACTCTAGCTAATGATAAGAGACGTGGACTTGAAGTCTAATCATTTTACTAACATAATGCTTTAGACAGAGGTTTTAACAAATCAAGACTTAACTAATGATTGATGGTAGGAAATGGAGACATGTTTTAAAGTCTGATTTAAAAGAAAACTAAGACAGGAAGGACAGTGTGATTAGAAAGATTCAAAGCAAACCATGAACCATGAACATTAATAAATGTGGATTTTAATAGGTACAGCTCTGGCAGCCAGCAGCCAGCAGCCGGCAAGAACTTAGACTGATTGAAAAGAAATGAGAACTTTCAGTGTTGCTCCTACTAAATTGAACCATCAGGGACAATCATAAATATACCGAATTATAATACTAATTTAAAAGCACAGAAATCAAAGCTATTAAGGCTTTTTAAAAAGCTATTAATGTTATAAAGTATAAGCATGGCAGAATAATATTTTGAAGATGTTAATTGATGTTTTTCTTTAAAAATTTTTAGGGCATTTTTTTCTGTTGCCTCACACAGGCAAATACTTGACTCTCCATTCACTAATGCAGCAAAGGGATGTGATAAGACACAAAGCAGATGGAGCCTGTCAGTCCCTGACTATTACTGCCCCCAAAGCTTAAATTCCTGTAAAGAAATTGTAAGAATTTAGAATGCAATGTACAGGAAAAGCAAAAAAAAAAAAAAAAAAAAAAAGCATGTTTCATGCCCACCCCAGGCAGACTAGAAAAATAATTCCCTGGTGGAGGGGAGAAGAGAAGAGATGATAAGAAATTCGCTAAAAAGAGAAATCGTAGTTTTTGAGAGAGAGGCCCTGTGCCCTGATTCCACAGCAAAATTCTCACAGTGGGTTCAGGAAAGGCAGCAAGCTGCCAGCAAGGGACAACGCATCTGCGCAGTGGGCCAGGCTGACAGAGTTCGAACTAGATGGACATTTAGAGTGTCTATGGCCACATGATAGAATAGAAGCTACAGGACCATGTCCATGCCTTACTCTGTCTATGCCGATGTCTGGCTTTGAAGTGGCAGAGAAATGCCAGCAGAGTGGACGGAGCCTTGAAACGGGGCTCACCGCATGAGGGCTCTGTGTGGCTGAATGACTAAGGGTTAGACAGGGAAAGATAGGTCTCTGAGGATCCCTGCTTAGAATGACTCAGGGCCTGATATGCCATGAGATCTTACTACCACAGAAGCCCTGGAACAACCCCCTAGTACTCCTGCAGATTCAAGTTTTAATACCAAAATTAGGTTGTGACACAGGAACAGATTCTTTATCTAGTTAGGGTTGAGGACTCATATTTATAACCATTATAAGATTATTTTAAATGCCTTTGAAGAGAAAAATTGTCATATACAAAGTGGAGGGAGGTATAGAAAATACTGAAAGGAAAGAAATTGCTATTACATCAATATAAATTGTTTGGGAGCAGAAATTTTGACCTTGTGAAACATGCAATACCTGACTATTCAGTGGCATTGACTTCTTGTCCCTTAGATTGTTAAGCAAAAAAAAATAACAATAGCCCACACAATAGCCATTTGGAGTGAATGAATCATACCTATTTTTTGTCAGATCAGCCGAAAAATTGTTGATGTGTAGCAGAATTTTGGTAATTACTTTATGTGTGCCACAAGATGAAAAAGGTTGAAAATTGCTGTTTTCGAGCATTAAAATAACAAGTCCAGCAAAGGGTAATGTGTGATTCCTATAACCTATGAAGTCCCTCATCACGGTAGGTTGACAGTATCTAACACCTTTTTCTTCTTAATGTTTTTGAACCAACCTAGCTCCTGGGATTAGTCATTCTGATACAGGACTCTGTCAAACAACTGTCCACCCACCAGGGCAGCCTGGGAAATTTCAGGCAAACCAACGAAAGGAAGGTTTCTGTCTTCAAGGTATGAGCAGCATCTGTAGCTATGAACAGGTTGGGGTGTGCTACCAGGCAGCAGATGATACAGCAGAGCAGAGGGGACAAGAGGGTGATGCACCCAGTTGTACATAGCAGCCTATTGAGCCACTATAAACCTGAAATAATATCATAAAATAAAAAAGACAAAATATCGCATCTCCAGAAATTATAAAATGTATTGGGACAAAAGATGTGGGAAATTTTTAAGAAATTTCTCTTACAGTTTTCAAGTGGAAAATAAATATTCATTTTTGACAGAAACATGCTATTTTCATAATATTTAAATATAGACAAAGTTTGAGAGAAAGCAAAAAAGTGGACTAAGAGTAAGAAAGAAAGTTAAATACTATATATGTAGCAGCCTTTTTTCAATGAAGAAAAAAGAATGTAACTATATTGGAAGTTAGAAAAAACACAGGAAATAACTTTATAACCTCCAGAAAAAAAAAGAACTTTGGAAAAAACATGCAACTATCATGAACCATTATTAATAAAAGGTAAATACATTTACGTTTGTTTAACTCTTAAAAGGATATGTAAAGTTAAAGTGTAAATGGTAAGCTGTTGGCCATATGCCACACTTATACAGAACACACAGAACACAAAATGTTAACTCCTCAAATATGCTAAAGTCATACACATACACAGTAAGCTATCGTTTTGCACACTAATTAGTTACAATTAGTTAAGTCTGATTAATAGAGAGTTTAGAGGAGAATATGTGAGAGAAAGGACTTATATTGGGGAAAGCAAGTTGATGTCATAACTTGATGTGGAAAATATATAAGGCATGTCCAGAAGGTTTCCGGCTACATAACATGAAAGATACAGACATTTATTGAAGAAGATACAAGATACAAGAAACATTGTACACAGGACAGTGATACCACAGTCCCCTTCAAAGTAGGCACCTTGGGACCTCACACAGTTCTCCCAGTCACCATCAGCTGTCCCATCGCATTTTCCTGAATTTCACTGATGGTCTGAAACCTCTTCCCTATAAGAAGTAATTTTAGTTCTGTGAAAAGCCAGAAGTCATGAGGACACCAAATCTGGACTGTTGTGTGGCCGAGTCACATGTTTGGTTTGATGTTTTACCCCAAAACTCTGCACAAGACATGATGCGTGGGTTGGCACATTGTCGTGATGAAGTTGCCAATCACCAGTGTCCCACAGCTGCAACCTTCTGAATCATCCAAATAGTTTCCATGAAGGAATGTTCAAACTTAACACAAAATTTGATGTAGATTTGTTGCTCTACTCACTCAGTCATTTTGAATGCCACAGCCACACAGTACACATGCTCACTCAGTGGCATCTCTCACCCCCCACAGACTAGTACAGTGAAGGTGTCATTGTTCACACATGTGCATTCCAGTCCACTGTCTTTGGCTACCAGGTAACATTAATGTCGCACAAACTGTTCTCTTTACATAGCAATGGCTGGATTTTTCTGGACAGACCCCATATATTTTCTACAAACTAGAAGTGCTGCTTCTCTGTTTATAACCCAGAAAAAGCATTTATTGCAGCATTGTTTTTAATAGCAAAATATTGAAAATAATTCAAATATTATCAACAGGGGGATGGTGTAAGTAAAACGTGGTAATACTAAAGTATAATTACATAAATGAACTAGATTTCTCTACCTGAAAGTTATTAAACCTCGAAAATACTTCTATTGAAAAAAGCAAGTTTCAGAATGATGTTACAGTACTATACGTTATATATATGTACATATATAAACTACTTTTCAGTATTGAGAATGAAGGACAAAGCACATTACTGGTAAGATTTGTACTCTGTTAAGAATATTTTTAAAATATCATATTTATAAGAATTAATTTTGGATATGAATTGTTGACCTTTTTGACTTTACATTTTATAATTTCTTTTAAAATATATTTTATTGATTATGCTATTACAGTTGTACCATTTCGCCCCCTTTATTCCCCTCCACTCTGCACAGACCCTCCCACCCACATTCCCCCCTTTAGTTCATGTCCATGTGTCATACTTACAAGTTCTTTAGCTTCTACATTTCCCATACTATTCTTACTCTCCCCCTGTCTATTTTCTACCTACTGTCTATGCTACTTATTCTCTGTACCTTTACCCCTTCTCTCTTCCTCTCACTCCCCTGTTGCTAACCTTCCATGTGATCTTCATTTCTGTGATTCTGCTCCTGATCTAGCTGTCCTCTTAGTTTGCTTTTGTTTTAGGTGTGGTTGTTAATAACTGTGAGTTTGCTGTCCTTTCACTGTTCATCTTTTTTATCTTCTTTTTCTTAGATAAGTCCCTTTAACATTTCATATAATAAGGGCTTAGTGATGATGAACTCCTTGAACTTGACCTTATCTGAGAAGTGCTTTATCTGCCCTTCCATTCTAAAGAAAAACTTTGCTGAATAGAGCAATCTTGGATGTAGGTCCTGGCCTTTCATGACTTGGAATACTTCTTTCCAGCCCCTTCTTGCCTGCAAAGGTTTCTTTTGAGAAGTCAACTGACAGTCTGATGGGAACTCCTTTGTAGGTGACTGTCCCCTTAACTCTTGCTGCTTCTAGGATTCTCTCCTTCATTTTAATCGTGGCTAATGTAATGATGATGTATGTGCCTTTGTGTGTTCCTCCTTGGGTCCAACTTCTTTGGGACTCTTTGAGCTTCTCAAAGAAGCTCTTCCTAGAAGTCTATTACCTTTGCCAGACTGGGGAAGTTCTCCTTTACTATTTGTTCAAATAACTTTTCCACTTGTTGCTCTTCCTCTTCCCCTTCTGGTACCCCTATAATTTGGATGTTGGAACATTTAAAGATGTCCTGGAGGTTTCTAAGCCTCTCCTCATTTTTTTTCAATTATTGTTACTTCATTTTTTCAGTTTGGTTGTTTATTTCTTCCTTCTGGTCCACTCCATTAATCTGAGTCTCAGTTTCCTTCCCACAACTATTGGTTCCCTGCATATTTTCCTTTTTTTCACTCAGTGTAACCTTCATTTTTTCATCTAATTTGAGACCAAATTCAACCAGTTCTGTGAGCATCCTGATCACCAGTGCTTTGAACTGTGTGCATCTCATAGGTCAGCTATCTCTTTGTTGCTTAGTTGTATTTGCTCTAGAGCTTTGATCTGTTCTTCCTCTTGGGACATTTTTTTTTGTCTTGTTTCTCCTGTTATGTATGAGGGGCGGAACCTTAGGTGTTCACCAGGGTGGGTCAACCCAGTCACTGGGTTGTGATGCTGTATGTGGGGGCGGGGTCTGAGAGGGAGCAATGGCCCCTGCTCCACGCTCTTTCAAATTTCTGTCCCTTCTGCTGCTTCTCCCAAGCAAACTGAGCCCTTCTGGTGTTGATTTCCCTGTGGTGGGCTTGTGTACATTTTAGGACCCTGTGGGTCTCTCCAACAAACTCTCCCAAGAGGCTGGGAGTCTTTCCCAGCACCTCAACCCCCACAGGTGTTTTCAGTTGGTGTTTTGAGGCTTTATTTCTCTGGGCTGGGGCCCTAGGTTGCGCAGTCTGTCTCACCCCCCCAGTTTTGCCTGGTTTATCTGTGTGAGAATGTGGGACCACCTCGTTTGCACACCATGCCCCTCCACATTCCAGGGCCTTGTTGGGTCTGCCCGCTGCCACCCTGAGCCCGGGATCCACCAGCTGCAGCCTGCGCACCCAGAGTCTGTGGTTTTTTTTCTGCCTTGACCCCTCTCCACCCTGCCGCCTGACTCTACCCCTCCTACAGGTCTGCATGAATGTGTCTATTTTAACTCCTTGGTTGTCAGACTTCCATATAGTTCAATTTTCTGTCAGTACTGATTGTTTTTTTGTTTCTAAATTTTTGTTCTCCTTATTTTGGTTGTGCAAGGTGGCACAGTGTGTCTACCTATGCCTCCATCTTGGCTGGAAGTTCTAAATTTTTTTAAGTAACAAAAATGAAAAAGTAGAAAAAGAAATAATATAAATGCACTCTTTCCCATTATGAATAAAACATTTAAGAGATAAAGAACTCACAGGACTTCATCGCAGAAAGACAAGCAATCCAATTAAAAAATGGGAAAACAACTTGAACAGACACTTCTCCAAATAGGACACACAGAGGCCCATAGACAGATGAGAAAATGCTCAACAACACTACCATTAGAGAGGTGCAAATTAAAGCCACAATGAGATACCGCTACACACTGGTCAGACTGGCCATCATTAACAAATCAACAACCAATGCTGGTGAGGTTGTGGAAAAAAGGGAACCCTAGTACACTGTTGGTGGGAATGCAGACTGGTGCAGCCACTGTGGAAAATAGTATGGAATTTCCAAAGAAAACTAAAAATGGATCTGCCTTTTGATCTAGCAACCCCACTCCTGGGACTATACCCTAAGAAACCTGAATCACCAATTCAAAAGAACCCACGCACCCCAATGTTCATATCAACACAATTTACAATAGTCAAGTGCTGGAAGCAGCCTAGGTGCCCATCGGTAAATGAGTGGATGAAAAAACCGTGGTATATTTACACAATGGAATACAACACAGCAGAAAGAAAGAAGGGACTCCTACCCTTTGCAATGGCATGGATGAAACTGGAGAGCATTATGCTAAGTGAAATAAGCCAGGCCGTGAAAGACAAATACCATAAGATCTCACTTGTTAAGTGAAACCTAATGAGCAAAATATACAAATAAGTAAAAGAGAACCGGAGACTTGGAAGTAAAAAACACATAGACAGTGATCAGAGGGGTAGGGAAGGGAGATAATGGGGAAAAGGGGGAAGGGGCAAGCAAAGGAACATGAACAGAGGACTCGCAGACATGGACAATCAGGAGAGGATTGACTGTGAAAGTGGGGGGGTGGGAATGGGCAAAGAGTTGGGACAACTATAACTGAACATTAAAAAAATAAATTAAAAACTAAAAAGATAATTTTGGAACAGAAAATCCAAAATTGAACAGATTCCATCACTAAAAATTCAGATAATTGTTGTTATATCAGATCAATATTTGTACAGTAAAATAAGGTCTCTATAAATGTCTCAGACAAATGCCATATGATCTCACCTATAAGTGGAACCTAATAAACAAAACAAACAAGCAAGCAAAATATAACCAGAGACATTGAAATAAAGAACAAACTGACAATAATCAGAGGGAAGGTAGGAGGGGATAATGAGGGGGGAAGAGGGAAGGACCATCAAGGAACATGTATAAAGGACACTTGGACAAAGCCAAAGGGGGTAGGTTCGAGGGTGGGAGGTGGGGATGGGTGGGGCAGGGGGATGTGGTGGGGGGAAAATGGAGACAACTGTACTTGAACAATAATGAAATAATATTAAATAAATAAATTTCTTAGGAGAGTAAAAATATTGTTTTGCTAATTTCTTGGGTTATTTTATTAATTTACTTCTTTAAAGTAACTCAAATCCATTCTGGACTCCAAAATAAACAAAACTTTAATTACTGTATTTAAATAAAGAAATCTATCTTGCAAAGTTGGAAGAAAAGGAATTAACCAAGGTACAGAGTATATTACCCTTAGGATAATGTAAAGCTCATTTAGTATATTTAGTATCAACTGTGTAGTAATTACTTACGTCAATACCGTATAGATAGCTAAATTGTAAAAGAATGACATTGAATAAATGGAAACTTTGGTTGGGGAGAGAAGATACTTAAGTAGAGGACAAAAAATAATTGTATGATGATTACATCAGTTTCATAGGATACCATAAGAAAGTACCACAGAATAGCCTAAAAGAATGCAAGTTTATGGTCTCACAGTTCTGGAGGCTGGAAGTGCAGAATCACAGTGTTGGCAGGGTTGGTTTTCCTGAGGGCTCTGAGGGAGACTCTCACCCATGCTTCTCTTCCTCTAACCTCTGGTGCTAGCCCAAACATTTCTTGGAGTGACTGCATCACTGCAATCCCTGTCTCTGTCTGCACATGTCTGAGTCTGTGTTCAAATTTCCCTCATTTTACAAAGATACCAGTCATATTGAATTAAAGCCAACCTAATGACTTCAACTAAATTTGATTAAATCTGCAAGAGCCTACTTCCAAATAAGGTCACATATATAGGTACTGGGACTTTGGACTACAACATAAAGTTTTTTGGGGAAGGCACAATTCAACTCGTAACGATGATATAACTCAGAATCCCTGAAAAAGGCAATTAGAGCTGCTGATGGTGGAGATGACATCTCAAAATAACTGAGACTTGAGCTAGAAACCCAAAATAACTGAACAGCAGAGGGCATTCCAAGTCAGATGAATCAATGACAGGGCGAAAAATGACATGGTGATAAAAATCACGTGCATTTAAAATAATGACTTTCTTGCTTAGAATTAGAAAAATTTTCAGTGCTTAAAAAATATTACTGATAATGTCACCTAGCTCTTCCACTGAGTCTTTTCATTACACCATTCATGCAATACATTTTCAAACAGTAGGTACCTGCCTAAGTGCAGGAGATATAATACTGAGTTAGAACAGGCCAGGCTCCTATCCTCATGGAGTGAAGAGTTAATAATGCAATCACAGGAACAAATATGAAGCTTGTTGACAAATGCTGGCCGAGGAAAATGTATACAGCTAACTCATATACGGTAGCTATATATGAGAACATATAAAAGCCCCATTTGCTCTAATCAAGGCAACAATGCTTCCCAGAGAAAGTGACAATTTGATCCACTAATCAAAAAGAAAATTCAGGCCACTGCCTGCCTGTGTTCTAATGCCTTGGATGAGAAATGGCTCGTTGAAAAAACAAACCTGTCCCTGGCTGGTGTGGCTCAGTTGGTTGGAGCATCTTCCCATAAACTGAAAAGTTGTGGGTTCAGTCCCCAGTCAGGACACATGCCTAGGTCGTGGGTTCATTCCCACTCAGAGTGTGTAGGGGAGGCAACTGGTCAGTGTTCCTCTCTCACATCTATGTCTGTCTCTCTCAACCCCTCCCCTCCTTCTCCTCTCTCTAAAAGTCAATAAGCATGCCCTCGGGTGAGAATAAAAAAAAAAGATAAAAGATAAAATGAACCTGTCTGCTATTCAGGATAGAGAATTTTGGTGTTATTCAACTTCTTCAAAGAAAAGGATAATACAGATATTACTCTTCAGAGGCTTACTTAACATGTAAAATCTAGAAGAAGCTGAAAAGCATCTCCTGAAGCCTTCCTGTCCTTCCAGACTATACTCCTAGAATTACTGTCCATTCCTCTGAAGTACTTCCCAGAATATGGTCCTTCCTAGACCCACAAAATTGGCTTTACTGGGGTTCCTCACCTGCAGTGGTGAAGACATGTGTCCTGACCCTTTATAAAGCACCAGCTGGGGTTGGCAGGACGAACTCAGCACACACAACACATCTTCTTATACATACTCGTCTTAAATAAAGTATAGAGCTTAAAAAAACCCCATAACTTTAACCAATCTTAATCAAGAAAGTTGCTTATTTCTGTCCTGGTCTTTCTGAGCCAGATTTTTATATTGGTTTTCAGTGAATGTCTATCTGTGCTATTTCATTATAGCATCTTGTAGCTTAACACTGAGGCTGACTTGATACAGCATGAAGTTTCTAGTTTCACACAGAGTACATAAAAACCTTGACTCGTGCGGGATGTAAACAAAAATTCCCATCTCCCACAAGTGCATGTGAAATGTATCATTACACCATAGGAATTTTAAAAATGGCCTGCAAGGAGTGAACAGAGACACCAGATCAATACTGGTATTGGTTCTTTACCCTGGTGTAATCTTGCATGATGAATTTTTAAAACATTCTGCTTTCTGGGAATTCTTCATCATCAGAGAGCAGCTGGAGATGTGGCAGGAACTGAAGCATACTGTTTTCTATCTGCCCAGATCATTACTTCTCTATTTCTCCTTTTTTTTTTCTGGTCCAACACACCTTTTTTAAGGGGTTGGGAAATGAAGATTTTCTCAAAAGCTTTCCTGGGTTTAGAGCATTCCAGCCAATATAATAAAACGTGTTAAAAAATATAACTCAAAAAAGAAGGGAAAATTCCGCTTTCCAGTGAAGAAAAGGCATGAGCAAACATCCCAAAAGAGAGGAGCCTGGTGAGAACAAGGGACCAGCGGAGAGTGGGCGTGGCAGGAGGTGACGTCAGAAGGAGCCAGAACGCGCAGAGTTGCATAAGACATATTCAGAAGTGTTGCCTTTATTGTCGGAGCAAGGAAAAGGTTTGAAGATTTTCAAGCAAAATAGTGGAATTATTAAATTTAGCTTCTGTAATATCCACTCTGGCAGCATATTATAATTTATAGATACTAACACTGGGCTTTTTAAATCCCGGCATTCTGGCAGCATATCCTTATAGGTACGAACACTGAGAATCGAATAAATTATTTTGCCGAAGTCGAAGAGCTATTTAGAAGGAGAATGGAGCCCAAAAGGCCCCACAACTTTTTCTTTGCGAAAAGCACAACTACAGGGTTATTTAAATGCCTAAAACCATGTGGCTTCTTCCTCAGCCTTCTCCACCTAGGTGAAGGTCATCTACCCAGTTGCTAAGTCCAAATTCTTTACCCATTTCAGCTCTCTTCCTCACTACCACATCGAATCCATTAGCAAACACCATCAGCTCTTGTGAACATTTTCTTGAATCCACTCATTTTTTTCCCACCCCGCCAGTCCCACTCTAGTCCCTATGGCACCACTGGTTGCCTGGATTGTGACATGGCCTCCTAATTGGTTTCACAATCACCGTTCTTGACCCTTGAAGAAATATCTATCTCCATACTGGCTCCACATTTATGTTCCTTTTAAAGCAGGGGCGTCAAACTCATTTTCACTGGGGGCCACATCAGCTTTGCAGTTGCCTTCAAAGGGTGGAAGGTAATTTTAGGACTGGATAAATGTACCCACGCCTTAACTAGGGGCAAGGAGCTCGGCATTATCACTGGGTAGAAACAAGGTGGAGGCCGGATTTGGCCTGCAGGCCTTCTGTTTCCCACCTGTGCTTTTTTAAAAATTTAATTATTGTTCAAGTACAGTTTTCTGTCTTTTACTCCCATCCTAGCCTACCTCCCTCAGCGCTCCCCACCTCCCTCCCATTCCCCCTCCACCTTAGTTTTTGTCCATGTGTCCTTTATACTTGTTCCTTTGAATCCTTCCCCTTTTCCCCTGAAATTCTCTCCCCTCTCCCCTCTGGTCCCTGTCAGCCTGTTCTGTATTTCAGTGTCTTTGGTTATATTTTGCTTGCGTGTTTGTTCAGGTTCCTGTTAAAGGTGAGATCATATGGTATTTGTCTTTTACCGCCTGGCTTATTTCATTCAGCATAATGCCTTCCAGGTCCATCCATGCTGTTGCAAAGGGTAGTAGCTCCTGCTAGGTAGTAGTTGCTTTGTTTATGATGGACATTCTGACCGGTGTAAAGTGCTATCTCATTGTGGTTTCAATTTGCATCTCTCTGATAACTAGCAATATTGCCACCTGTGCTTTAAAGAGCATAACAGTGTACCATGTCATTCTCTTCCTAGTGCTCCTGAGTGGCTTTTCAAAACAATATGAACTCTTGACTTTTCTCCCTAACCACACTTGTACATTATCCATTCCTCCAACATACCAATGTCTTTCCATCTCAAGGGTTTCTTAAAAAATATTTTTATTGCTTTTTAGAAAGAGAGGAAAGGAGAGAGAGAGAGAATCTGTTGTTCCACTTAATTATGCATTAATTGGTTGATTCTTGTACATGCCCTGACTGGGGATGAAACCGGCAACCTTGGTGTATTGGGATGACGCTCTTACCAACTGAACTATCCAGCCGGGGCTCAAGGCCTTCTGTACTTTGTCTGGAACATTCTCCTATTTCATATTACAAGGTGAGGTCCTTCTCATATTCCCAATCCCAACTCATGATTCAACATTTGAGAGAAAATATTTTGGACCATTCTATCTCAAGTAGACAGTTAATCTCATATGAAAAGCATAGACAGACAGACAGATAGATAGATAGATAGATAGACAGATGATAGACAATAGAGAAAAAATATTCCCCAAAATTCTCATCAAAAGAAATCATTACTTTTGAAAGACCCTCCTTGAAAACACATTTTTATTATATGGATAATTTTTTTAATTAGCTTTAATGAAGAGTTCATCTTTAAGGATATTAATATAATATTTTTCTACAAATATATATTTGAGATTTTAAAAAGAATGGAACAAGGACACTGTGACAAATGTTATAAGCACAGCTGGCATCTTGGTCAGAAGATATCTGGACACACTGACCGTAGGAGGTAATGCTGCAGTGCTCCACGTGATAGAACAGGGTGTAGACCATACCTGACTACAAAATGGGAGGAGTTGGGATGTCTAACAACACTTTTAATTTAAAAGCTGCTTTTCTAATTACTCAGTAAAAGAGTCAAATTGTTGATTTCATCCAAATAATTTTTTTAAATTAATTTTATTTAGTTATTTTTCAAGTACAGTTTTTTGTCTATTTTTCCCATCCCAGCCTTCCCCGCCCCTTGCTCCCCACCTCTGAATAATTTTCTGTAATGTAAATGAAACTAAGTGGATCATTTCACTCTGAGTGTTCTTCCCCCATAGTTACTGTCTATAAGATGACTTAGAAAATAAGGAACCATAAATAGACTCCACATGCCTGTGTAACATGTGTTTAACTTCTGATCATCTAGCTAAAGCATACTGTCTTATCAATTAGGAGAATTATTTCTTCATTTGTCTCATTAGCTTTCAGTCAATAATGGCAGATTTTTATAACTGAACAACAAATATCTACAGCACGGCTACTGTTCCCAAATCCTGTGTAAAATAATAGAGATTCAAATAAATAAAACACAATTTGGTCCCTCCTAGACCCTAATCTCATGGTAGAACCTAGAATTTGCATCCAAGAGCACAGATTCTACTCAATAGTCATTGTTCCTAACAAGCTACATGAACCTGGGAAAATTACTTTAAAATATTGCATGGTTTTGTCATCAGTAAGATGAGGATAACAATAGCACCTATCACATAAAGTGATTAAATATTTAGTACATTAAGTCAAATTCAGTTCATGACAATGATAAAGTGGAAAGTAAGGGAAATTGCTTTTGAAAGGGGGAAAATTTTGAGCTAGTTGTACTAGGAAAAAAGCAGAATTTTTTTAAGGAAAGAACCACTTTTTGAATAGTCTATATATGGTTAATTAATCGTATATGTTTGATCTTCCCCATGATACACATAACTCATACAGGGGCCATATGACCTAAAAGTACTTGGCTTGCTCTATAAGAGAAAACAGTAAGATCTCCATAAACTGTTGGCAGAACCTGGCAGAACCTGCAAGGAAAGGAAATGAGGATGATGAGCTAAGGAAGATGATGACATTGAGGGACAGAAGAAAAAATAGCTCATATTAATTTCCTGTTATAAATTTTGAAAAATAAATCTTTTCCAACTTCAGAACAATAATGCCTAATGATATACCATGTGGTATCCTTCTGGTAAAGAACTCCAGCTTACTGATTCATCTCTGAATTAAAGAAGTGAATAGTAAGGGCAGATGTTAGTGAACATGAGACAATTTCATTTTTACAAAATATATAGTGATGAAAAATAATTCATGAAAGGAGAAGGGGAAGATGTATTATACATATGCCACGGACCTAATACTGAACTTATAAATTATCGTGTGTGTGTGTGTGTGTGTGTGTGTGTGTGTGTGTGTGTGTGTGTATACGATTATATTTATTTCTGATGGCCATTTGTATCTTCTTTTTTTGTCATGATTGGTTTGGCTAAGACTTGTATATTTTATAGATCGTTTTATCTTTTCGAAGAATCAGTTCGCGGTTTCACTGATTTTTTTCTATTTCATTCTGATTACTGTCACAAGCTCACAGCAGTTCCCTGAGTGATGAGCACCAGACCCAATAAGGTCAATGAAGCACGATGAGAATTCTGCCACTACATTTATGTAAGCTGTGGCTACTTCCACCACCTTGTCACCATCTGCAAAAGTAAGTATTGTCACAAAGCCAATATACAGAAGCAGATAGACCTAAGGGATGGAGAAAATCTGGATCTTGGTACATCCTTTGAGTCCCAATCAAACAGAATTATAATCTTCTTTTAGATGTTATTGCTACACAAGCTAATAAATTCCCTTTTTCATTAAGGTATTTTGGTTTGGAGTGTGTGTGTGACTTATAATCTAAAGACTCCTAGCTGACACAACATTCTTTGCAGCTTTAGAAAAGGGATAGCCAAATAATAATTTTAAAAAAGGAGTATCCACACTAGTAGTAGGCAAATAAGGCTTTTGATGAAGATGATGGACTGTGCTGAGAGGTAGTCTCCCATCTAAGATGTTAGGCAGATAAGAATTCTCCCTACCTATCCTCAACATGCAGTCACACTCTGGACATAAAGAAATACTTGTTAAATTGTCTTTAAAGTTTAATATATAAAGATACATAAACTCAAGAGCAACAAATAAAAAATGGAAATTTTGAGTTATGAAGAGAGACATAGAAAACATAGCCATAATATTGAATTTAAGAGGTCCAAGGACATATATTCTCTCAGTTTAATTCTCATATAAGACAAAATAATAAATAACAATTAAATAACATGCATTATATTACAGATACTGTTCTCGGCACCTTCATACATCCAATTATTTAATCCTCACACAAACCTTTGAGGTCTGTAACCGTATTATGCCTCATTCTTAAAGAAATTAGACTAGAAAAAGGTAAGTTAATTTACCTATGATTACAGTAGTGGTAAGTGGTAGAAAAGGAAATAAGAAAATCTCCGCCCAGTCTGTGAACAAGAACTAGACATTCTCCACCTTACTAGTCCAAGAGGACAGCAAGCAGCACTTGCCATGCATGGAACTCTAGTCAGAGACAGTTCACCAACCCCGCCGGGAAATAAAGTCAGCATCTTTAGCCTTCCCAGAGTGCTAGTGAGTAGTGATGTGTAGAAAACTTGAGCTGAAAGACAAACAGAGGCTACACAGCAGCGACTTAAAATGCCATCTCTTAGGAGAGCGTTCGCCGTTCAAGGTATGCTGGGGCTCGTATCTCATGGAATGCTGAAATGACTTTCATAGAAAATGAGATAAAGGCAAAAATTATAAAGCACACCAAAAAACCTAATCCATAAACCCAAGAAGAGGGAGAATTCATACCTAAGAACTAGAGATAATGGAGCAAATCTTAGAATGACTTTACATAAGCATATTTAAATTGTTCAAATGGAGAAAATAGCGTTGTCCTTTGTTTTACAGCACTTCCAATTTGCCCTGCATCAAACTCTGCATGACATGCTCAATCAAACTTAGTAACAGTATGAGGTGAGAATGGATTTTTTCCTCTATTTTAGAATGAAGACAATGAGAGCTTAAGTAAGTCATCCAGAGTTATACATTTAGTAGATGAGGAAGCCAGAATTGAATTACTTTTCCAGAGGCAATCACTGCAGAGTGTCTTAAGTGGTCTAGAGCCAGCCAATTTATTTAATTTATCATTTAATTAATGTTCATCCACCCCATGATGGAATTCTGGGGACATATTGATAAGAGAATGTGGTTGCCCTTAAGAAGGTTACAGTTTAGAACAAAAACAGAGATAATAAATTGGAAAGTACCACACAGTATAATTAGTGAATGCTTCTTATTTAAGTCTGCAACTTCGATCATTCAGACCACAGGTTTTTAGAAGGAGGTAGCTGTCTAGAGGGAGAGGAAGGGAGATATTTGTAGAAGAAGACATAAGTGGCAATGTCTGCTATAAGCCAGTGGGTGGGGCCAAGAAAGAAAGAATAAACTCACTCCTTGTTGGCTCAAAGTGGTAAAGATAAAACCAAATCATGCCGTCTTTAAAAAGTGGCCCAATGCAAGATACCCAATTCTCAGAAACCACTTTTACTTTGAAGTAGAAACTATATGCACAAAAGACACAGGTATTGTGGAATTTGTTTGTTTGTTTGTTGCTTTTACCTTCACCTGGGGACACGTCTTCATTGCTTTTTAGAGAAAGAGGAAGGGAGAGAGGAAGAGAGAAACATCAACGTGCAAGAGAACCATTGACTGGCTGCATCCTGTACATGCCAGTACCGGGGATCGTACATGCACAGATGGGGGATTGAACCCAAAACCCTAGCACAGGCCCTGACCAGGAATCAGACCCACAACCTTTCTGTTACGGGATGACACTCCAACCACTGAGCCACAACAGTCAAGGTGATACTATGGATTAAAAAAAAAAAAAAAAGATTCCCATAGAGAGATACATCGAGTACAAAGGGCCCTTGGTTTCAATGAAAGAAGTTATGTTCCATCCTAATGGCCTTTCTCATTCTGGTATCCACCTTTGTAATCAACCAATGTTGGAGGGAGTGAAGCTGGAATGAATTATGGAGGATCTGAAGCTCTGGATGGAGCAGCTTGGAAGCAGGTCACAATCAGAAGGAGCTCTGGCTTCCTCAGTCCCCACTCTGATAACTGAAGGTATCACACGTCCAGACACACACCTTGGGGAGCCCTAGTCCTACAGACCAAGAAAGCTTTTATTCATAGTAGGTGATGAAAGTCTGGGGATGTTATTCTACCTTCTATGTAAGGGAAATGATTTCTCTACACTTGTTTTCTTCCACAGGAAATGAGACTAGTGACTGCAATGCTGTGGCTCTGTTACTTGGCTCTTTCTGCTCCAGGGGGTGGGGTGAACTACGTGATTGATGAATCTGGGCGGAACAAACTAGCTAACCTTTCCTCCTCATCGGATATACCTTTCACCAGGTCCCAGCTGTTCCTCCACGGTAGGCTTTCTCCATGACACAGAGAAAAGCTGCCCCAGTCCAGCTCTTTTACAATTGTATGGATAAACCTGGATAGATGAGCACACTTGCCCACAGATGCAAACCAAGGCTTATAAATCTCACCTCTATCTATAATAATAGTGATATTTTGGTATTCCATTTTCTATGTTTTAATATTACTCAATGAATCAGAACATAAGTGTAAAGGAAAGATGGTACTTATTATACTCTACATCAACAGTGTCAGAACAGTTTGCAGTGATAGAAATGTTATATAATCTATTCTGAGAACATACTATGTGGCTAGTGCAACTGAAAAACTAAAAATGTTTATTTGTGTTTAGTTTTAATTAATTTAAATGCAAACAGCCACACATGGCCTGTGACGACAATATTAAACAGCAAACTTTAGATCCTAATGCTTCTCTTTATGCTCATGCTTTCTCTTTCCATCTTTGAATTAGAGTGAATGTAGATAGTGGCTTATAGGGCTGACTAAAGAAATACAGTCATCCCCCTTTCATCTGTGATTTTTATTTTCCATGGTTGTAATTACCCATGGTCAACTACAGTGCAAGAATATCAAATGGAAAATTCCAGAAATAAACAGTTCATAAGTTTTAAATTACATGTCATCCTGAGTAGTGTGATGACGTCTTGAGCAGCCCAGTTTTGTTATGCCCAGGATATGAATCATCCTTTTGACTAGCATATCCACACTGTCCACACTCCTTGCCCATTAGTCACTTAGTAGCTGTCTTGGTTATCAGACTGACTGTCCAGGTATTGCCGAGTTTGTATTCAAGTAACCTTTATTTTACTTAACAATGGCCCCAAAGCACAGGAGTAGTGGTGCTTGTAACCTGGATATACCAAAAAGCAACAAAGCTCTTTTTTAAGTGGTAGGTGTGTATCAGAAAAAATGCAGTATATGACATGTGTCCAGAAGATATCAAGCTATGTAGTATGAAAAATAGACATTTATTGAAGAAGATACAAGATGTAAGAAACATTGTACATAGGACTATGACACCTCAGTCCCCTTCAAGGTAGGCACCTTGGGACCTCACACAGTTCTCTCAATACCAACAGCTGCCCTGTCTGTCATATTTTCCTGAATCTCATTGATGGTCTGAAATCTCTTCCCTTTAAAAGCTGATTTTAGTTTTAGGAAAATCCCGAAGTCACAGGGCACCAAATCTGGGCCACAGCGGGGCCGAGTTACCTGGGTGATTTAATGTTTTGCCAAAAATTCTGCATAAGATGTGATACATGAGTGGGTGCATTGTTGTGATGAAGCTGCCAATCACCAGTTGCTCATAGCTACAGCCTTTTGAATCATCCAAATAGTTTCCATGAAGGAATGTTCAAGCTTAATGAAAAACCTGATGCAGATTTATTGCTCTTCTCACCCAGTCATTTTGAATGCCACAGCTACACAGCACACATGCTCACTCGGTGGCATCTCTCTACTAGTAGAGTGAAGTTGTCATTGTTCACACATGCACATTCCAGTCCACTATCCTTAGCTGCCAGATTACATTGATGTTGCACAAACCATTCTCATTATATTAATGACGACTGGACTTTTTCTGGACAAATCTAATATATAGGGTTTGATACTTTCTGTTTTGGGTATCCACTGGTGGTCCTGGAACATATCCCCTCATAGATAAGGAGGGATGGGGGAGAAACTATCATAATGTTTTTATACACAAATTCTGTGTTGACTTAAAGCCCCAGTAAGGGAATCATGAAGGGGTGTGGAGGTTGTGAAAGAAACTTAATAAAATGCTCAGGACCTCCAAGGACAGAGGGAATGACAGTGTCTTGAAAGACCCAGCAAGACTTACCAGAGATGTGTCATTGAAGAAAAACATTAATTAGTCCAAATTTGGAAACTAGATAATAGGGCCCTCAGTATGAATCTCTAAGAGAAGAAGAGAGAGATTACCTACTTTATACTTTTGCTCAGGGTTTCAATCAGTTTGTTTGCAAGAAGCAAGATGCAAATCAGCGACTGAGTAGGAAGAGATGCTGATGAAATAAAACAGGTATCTCTGTGGATTTTATAAGGACTATATCCATCTGATGTATTATTCTTCCCTGGGTATTGGTGATACAGTAATACATGGATGAAAACACAAATATATTACTCCACAGGGGCATTAAGTTCGAAGGGTTTCACTAGTGGCTAGAACATGAACCAGTTGAACTAGTGGTTAAGGGACCTGTTTAATCTGTCAGTCTGTCAAGAGTCTCATGGATTTTTCTCATCTCAACCTCTTTCTCCACAACTGCTTCATTGTTTTCCTTCCACAGGCCACATTCCTTAACTTAAATATGGTCTAACCCCGCTCTACGTGATCTCTGATCTTCGTGTTCCAGGGATCCAGACTAAATATTTATTGTCTGTGTTCCAATTACACATTGGTCTCATTGAATCAGCTTAAGCCAATTGCACCAAAAGGGGCAAGGCAGGCAAATTACTGCTATAAACACTACCCCTAGGATTAGCTCTGATAATGGGATTAAGCTGAAATGCAGGAAAATGTAGCATAAGGGAACTATAAACCTTCCTTACACATTATTCATGTAATCCTCAAAAACCCCTCACAGTTGACTGATACTATTTACTTTCTACAATGAGAAAATTAAAGTTCAGAGAAGCTAAGGAATATCCAAGACATTAAGGGTAGAATAGCAAGTGCTTTTTGCACTAAAGCATTCTGCTTTTACTTTCAATTACAATGTCAATATTCTTAGCAGAAATTTTGTATTAGGTAGAAATCATCTTATTCTGACACATATAATAATGACTTACAGCTTGGATCTCCTCTGAACTATAAAGTCTTAACAGAGACTTTTTACGTGACAATTAAACCTATGGAGTATGTATGTGTGTGGTGGGGTGATGCTTTTATGAGCATGCCTTTAACATGGAAGGCTTAGAACCGTTTTTCTGCTCTGAATGCAGATTTGCCCTTTAAGGTAATAAACCTAGAAAAGTAAAAGTGCTTTGTTGTTAAATTTCACTTTTTTTAAAGGTAGATTTCTGTTCGTGAGTATTTCCTTTTGTATCTTTTAGTACAAAACAGTATTCACTTCCAGTTATAACTAAGTCCTGGGGATGTAAGGTATAGGTAGCATGGTGACTATATTTAATAATACTGTACCACGTGTGTGAAAGCTGCTAAGACAGTAGATCTTAAAAGTTAATCACACAATAAAATTTTAATTATGTGTAATGCTGGATATTAACAAAACATGGTAATCATTTTACAAAACATACATATATCAAGTTGTTGCACTGTATGCCTAAAACTAATAGGGTGTGGTATGTTCATTATATTTTGATGTAATATATCTCTATATATTAAACATATATTCAAAAAGTATATACATACATGTATTTATATCTTTCTCATTAGAAATAAAATAGATAAATAATTTTGCAAAGAGAACATTGCAGTTTAACCAAATCTCTCTCAATTTGTCCTGAAAGAAACAGGAAATGGCTAGCCGAGTGCTATGTTTTTGATTTTCACTAAATAATGGTGGAGGGTGGAGTGGATGCTGCCTAGAAATTCAAGCCCTGTGTGTACAGATAAGCAACAGAGGAGGGATGACTCAAACAGACTTGTAAGGAAAGGAACATTTTAAGGGGGAAAAAACAAACATCTTAAAGGCTTAAAAAAACAAAACTCATCCTCTTTGTGGGGTTTGTATAGACTCATGTTTACTACCATTTCAGTGTTCATGTTTCAAAATTTTTGTTTTATATTTTTCGAAAAGTCTCAAAATGATGACAACAGATGACATTTGCTACACATGTGTCCTAAGCGCCATGCTAAGCATTTCTGATTCAACCTTTCAATCTTTGCAACAACTTTATTAGCTAGTTGTTCTGTATCTGAGGGAACTGAGGCTCCGAGGAACGAAATGACTTGCCCTGGTTCACCAGGTAGTAAGTAGCAAAGTTAGGAGTTATATCCAGAGAGTCTGAATTGATAGCCACTGCTCTTAATTACCGCTTTCCTGTGCTGCCTACTTTACCTTTAGGGTTCTGTTAGCACAAAGTATTCATCCTGCATTTAATTCAGTATGAAGAAAACTCCCCTGGTGTTTACTCTGCTACTGGGTGTTTCATCTACTTTTGCAAAGTCTCCCAAGACATAGTTCTCTATGTCATAGCTCAGCTCATGCCTGGCCAAACACTGCCTTCATCCCTGCTGTGCCCACTAGATGTGTGACTATCCCACCACAGTAATTGTCAATAACATAATTGATTATATGCTTAAATATAAACTCGGGTTCATCCATAAATGAGACATGTCTATAGCCACTAACATGTGTGTCATAGAACAGTATCTACTGACACGGAAAATGTTTTGCACTATGCTTTCAAGTAACAAAACAAAATATTCTCCATTACCCCTTTTGGAAAAGAAATACACAACAATATTAACATTGGTTACTTTTATCTAGTTGAGTTGCATGTGTTTTGTTTTTTATCCCTGTCTATTACCAATTCATTCACATAATTACTAAATATATAAATAGATGGTATGTATTTATAAATACATTGGATAGCATATTGGAATGAACAAGCCTTATATAGATAGCTCTTTAGTTGAGAAAAATATGTAATTTCAACAACATGGAGTAAAAAAAATAATGATGAGTATCCAAAGAAAAGACATGCTTAGTACAATTACTGTGTCTGTGGACCCTTGAGCACCCTGGGGATTTTCTCTGACAACTCTGTATTTACCTGGGGAATAGCATAGACTCCCCCTTAGATTCATTTTGATAAAAGTATTTGTCATATGTAATATCGAAAATGTTTTTTAAACAATACTAGACTATAGAAATACTCCAAAAAATGTCAAATAGAAATTTTCAAATGGAGGGGGAGCTGTATGTAGAGGTTAAACTATGGTCCTGAGTTATCTCCTAATAGACACCATAGATATTTTCTTCGCATACATTCGAGCCACTGAATAATTGAGTCCTTTGAACATTTGACATATTTTGGACCTTACTTTGCCAATGAAATATTTTGCATAAGGCACTGTATTAAAATTATTGTATATATTCTACAACGTGCCAAGTAAGTACTCACTGCTGATGAGAATTGGTAAGCAAAACATTCACAGTTCTTGACCTCATGGAGCTTATGATTAAGTGAGAGAAAGGCACGAGTGCAATAATCATACGGAAAAATACACAAAATATGTGATACAATAAAAAGAGACTGGACCCAATTCAGGCTATGGAGAAAGCTTCCTGGAGAAAACTGAAATTTGTGCTAATACATGGAAAACTAAGAGAAGTTCATCAGCCAAAGAGAGGCAACGAAGGAAATCCAAATGAAAACAGCCCAGGCAAAGGCTCAATAGCAAGGAGAAATAAGAGTTTACAAGGGACAGAAAGAGGCCGTATTGCTGGAGCGGAGAGGCCCAGGAAAAATGGAAGGAGCCGAAGGAGCGGCTTGCCTGGGAAGCAGCCTTGAAGCAACTTCACAGAAAGTTTAATTTTACTCTTACTGTAGAAACAATAGAAGCAGTTGGTGGTTTTCAGTCAGGTGATATAATCAGCTTTTCTTTTCTTGTTTACTTTTTTTTATTATTTTATTGTTGTTTAAGTACAGTTGTCTGCATTTACCTCCTCCAACACCCCACCCCCACCCCAGCCATTCCCTCCTCCCTCCCGTTAGCTTTTCTTTTCGGAGGAACATTCCTGCTGCAGAGTGAGAGCAGATTGGAGAGAGAAAAGATGAGATACCTAAAGTTCTATTAGGCTATTGTCAGCCTCCAGGTGAGAAATGACACCTTGACTATGGTGGTGGTGGAATTAGAGCAACATGGATGAATTCGAGAAATATTTAAGAGGTCAAATAATGGGACATTTTAAAGTATTCATATACACATGAAGGTGAGGAAGAGGAAGGTACGAGTGTTGATTCTAGAATATTGATTTGCAAAAGACAACACTGGAATAAAAAGAAGATTAAAGAGTTTGAAGGGTCATGAATCTGGATTTAAACATGCTCAGTTGAAGGTGTTTTTGGATACACACACACACACGCACATACACACAGACTTTCCGGGATTAACTGAATGAATAAAAGAGCTGTTTTATGAGAAGTAATTTATTATTGTAAAATATTATCCTAAAAAAGTAGCTCTACTTTTTCACATGAGAATTCATTAGAACGCTAATCAGACTGTATTTTGTTTCCCTTCTCTATAACCTTAATCCCTCATGCCATAACTTAGAGTCTCTTAACATGGCACTGGTTTACCTGTATCAGCATCCTATAGCTCTTGTCAAAAATCTTTGGCAGATTTTGTGCCTTAACTGAGAGTTAAAGAATCTCTGCCAGGGAGCCCAGGCATCTACTTTTAAGCAGGTGCCCAACTATCAACCAAGTTAAAGATTGAAAACTGAAAATTGAAGTCAACTTCCTCTTACTGTTTGTCATTACCTACTTAATAAATTTTAGATATACTTGGAAACTGGTATGAAGTCTCTTCTTTTACCAAAACCTGATTTTTCATTGGTGACCTGTGACCCTGCACATTTGTATTAGCATCTGGCAAGAGATTTATTCTTTATATTATCATCACCAGTTTGTTCCTAATTCTTTTCTGGTGATTTGAAGTCTTTTCAAAGTAGAATTTTCTGAAAACTTCATGTAAAAACTTTTCTGCTAATGGAAAACAGTATCATCTATGTCCATACCATAGTAAAGCACCATAGTAGTAAAGACAGAGATCAGAAATTTTATGCATCCAAAAATCTAGATGCCCTTGTTTGATAACAAAAGCAAACATTTTTTCCTCTTCACTGATGAGAAATAAAAATGGCTAAATTAACTAGAATGTGCCATAAATTTCTCAGTTTGGTTTACTTGTAGAATTAAAGTTATAATAGGATTAAATTTCAGAGTTCTCTAACCAAAACATGCAGTAAATAAAGTGTTCCAGTTGATTAAAATTCTCATCAAGCTAGAGAAATATTTAAAATATCACCATTTAAAATGCCATAAAATACTTTACATTAATTTTTATTAAAATCCAATGAATCTTAGTGATTCAAAGTATAACTCAAATTATTTTCTTGATGTTATTAAGTTCTTTCATTATCTTTGCATTTTAAATTTCTCTTTCATAAATGTTCTAGTAATGTGAAATCTAGAGCAACACACCAGAATTAAAAACCAACAGAATATGAATTTATGTTCTTCTTCTGCCGCTAAGAGACAAATCCTCAATCTCCCTTGGGTCTCAATTTCTCTAGCTATAAAACGGAATAGTGGAATCAGGGTATATTTCAGCTCCCATCTAATTCTAAAACTCTAATTTCACTAGGTTTTTGTGTTGTACACATACAAGCACACACACAGAACTTAAACATGCTAGACTGAAAAGCACTGCCTGTGCACATAATACTTCTCCAAAGACATGGAAGACCATCCCCATTAAGTGTATCTGTGGATGTTAAAATCCATGCCTCCCCCCGGTAATAAAGTAGATATTGCTTTTCTTTCTGTTGACTCCAGTAACGTGTTAAACTAATCTTAAAAAGACCATTTATTCCATGGAAAGGACAACAACTTGCTTTCAAATGCATATTTCCATTGCCTTTACATTGTGTTTAATTAGGGTGAGGAGTGCATGTTGGAAACGTTTGTATGGTACTGATTACCATTTGGAATGCAGCATCCTGATGGAAGTAGTAGTAACTACAAGTCTATACAACTTGTATCAATAGTTGCAGCCATGCAGGAGCCACAGCTCCTATGTTATGTCTCTTGTCACTAACATGTGCCATTGTGAACCAGGCTGCAGCACAGGCCTGTCTGCTTCCTCACAATAGCTCTTGCTCCCTGGGGAATATAAAGGCAGACAGCAGCTTTTCTCCTCTTTTCAACAGACACTCAGAGGGTCTGTTACTTATTATGTTTGGAAGAAAGGACACAGGTTTCCCCAAGCAACTTAAGCTTGTATCAGTTCTGAGATCAGAGAAAATGAGGTAGGTCCTTGAGACCCTTTGCAAGACAAACTTTCCTATTGTTGCTGATAAACGTAAGAGTCACAAACATTTGAAAACTTTGGCTAGAGTCCCTTACTAACATCTTTATGATCAACTCTTTTGCAAAGAAAAGGAGCCTTGACTGGAGAAGCTAGGAGCCCCCTGGCTAGGAGGGATGGAGAGGAAGATAAAGAAGGACAGGGAGGAGAGGGAGAAAGAGAGAGAGACAGAGAGAGAGAGAGAGAGAGAGAGAGAGAGAGAGAGAAACTTCCTGAACCCCACAAAGAGTTATAATCTGAGAGACATCCCTTTACCTCCAACAACACGGAATGAGTTGACATTTACCATAATAGACTTTCTCATTTGTATCAACTTGCATCAGCCAATTGACTTCCATGAAGCAATCACATTTTTATTTTGTTTTGCTTTGTTATGTTTTGAAGAAAGGGAGAAAATGGCATGAAAAAAAGGAACCTTGAGCTGGGCTCTGGGAGGGCTGGGTTCTAATCCTAGTTCTGGCAGTGGCGAGCTCTCTGACATGAGGAATATTGCCTAACATCTCTGCACTCGAGTTTCCTTGTAAGATCAGGACTGTTCCATTAGATTATTTCTAAAGCCTCTAAAGGTTAAGAAATTTTAGCTTTGAAATACACTGAGCTGGTTTGTTTCTTTGTTCTAATGGAGTTGTAAATTGCTAACATTTTAAATGAATATAGATTTACTTGGACAAACTAGACCTCATCCAGTTTACTTACACTTTCCAAGCAAATATCTATGTGTCTAAAGAGAAAAAAAAATGTATTTCAGCAGGGCCACCTAGGAGCAAGAATGAAAAACAGCTGTAGCACAACACTCTCAACAACTGGCCTTGGTAAAACGTTCTGAATATGTCTGTTCATGATGAAAACCAAAGGGAAAAATGAAATGTTATATTTCATTTTCATTGGATGGAAACTAATAATACACAGAATAAAATGAAGGCACCGAGAGGCTTTCTTCTTCTTTAACTGGAGCATCTGTGTGGACATTGTGGAGCCATCAAGACTGAATTCTCTAAATCCATTAGGAAAATGCTCGCTGCATTCTGAGTGACAAAGCACCAAACAGAAAAGAGTGACCAGCATGAAGGGGGTGAATTGTGCTGCAAACAGACATATACAATCTTTTACAGCATTTGGACAAAATCCCACAGCCGATTACACTTCCTAAGTACCAGTCTAGAATCTGTCCTTGTTTAGGCTCTGCTAATGGCATGTTTATTGTATGGACTCAACCCCAGCTTGTATTTATCTCCTAATTCTTTAAACCAAAATGAACATTTTCCAGCATTATTATAAAATAAGATTCAGACTTACTGTGGAGCCCAGTGGGTTGGTAAGAGTGGGGCTGTGGCCATCCCTGGAGATGCGGAGGTCACAGGGACCTCCTCACTGAATGATGGGCTTCTCCTAAGGCACCAGACACCACTCTGTCTTCTCCTGAGAGATACACATTGGTGCCCAGCATTCAATCCCCCCCATATACTCTCAAAGCCAAACTCTGACTCTTCTTCCAAAGCCCCTATTTTCCCTACATGCATTTCAAACATTATTTTTGGAAACATACAAACACATGTCACATATCTACAGTGTAAGTTACCTATCACTGGGAAACCTTCTAGCTGACTTACTTACCTGACCCACTGTCCTCTCATTTATTAAGTAATTGTCCATTGAGTATTGCTGGGGACTTGGGTACCTGAATCATCCCTTTCCTGCTTCAGAATTTAACTGGCTTATTAATAGGTACAGCAATTGATAGGGAGTTAAATATGATATTATCTTTATAGAAGGCAAGACAAAACAGAAAAAATATGGCTATAACCCAACAAAGTTAGATATTTTAATCTTTGCCCCTTTAAATAAACTCACTTAACCAGCTACAGGTAGAAATGCAGAATTCTAGTCCTCTAGGCATGGGGAGGAATGTGAACTGTGTTGGACTGTTTATCTATTTATCACAATTACACTTACAAAAATGTACTCCTTCCCAAATTACCAGGAAAAAAAAACAGCATTTAATCCTTCTGTTCTTCTCTAGATTAAACTGTTTTCATGTCTTTTATTGTTCTAAATCATAGTAGCAAGAATTAAATATTTATCCAACTAACATATAAAAGGATATTTAGAAAATAATGTTAGCATTGGCACAAGTAGGTGAGAATAAGATTTATTAGCCACAGGGCTGTTACGAAGGTCACAGTTCTAAGAAAAGATCCAGAAAACCAGAGGGGGGGGAGAGTGAACAAAAGTATGTTTGAAGCTAAAGCTGTTTCAAGTTTGTGTTATGGCTTTCTGGAAACATGCCAAATGTTCAAGTGTCTTTTTAAAAAAACACACTGAATTTCCTGGTAGACAAAAAGTAATTAAGAAGGCCTTCAAGTAGTGGTAGAAATTGGCACTCACTCACCATTTACAACATAATCCTAATGATATGCTCAGAAGCCACCAAAGTGATACATCGAAACCCTGTATGGATGTTCATTAAAACAAAGTACCGGATTTAAAACCCTTATTGTGATCAAACCTATGGTTATGCAGATCTTTTGACTCAATTAGTTTTTATATTTATTATTTCTCTACATTACCCTCACTACCCAATAAGGCAGGAGGGCAATGAGGTAAAGACTACATGTTTTCTCAGTACCTCTTTTCTTCTATAGTAATGGGACCTTCTATTTTCCACTGGACTTACAGCAGTCGAAAATAAAGACCACATTTCTCTTATCTCCTTAAGCTACATATGCCCATGTGACTAAGATCTGAACATTGTAATGTGTACAATTTGGGGGAAGTATTTTTAAAAGATACAATCTAATCCTTCTCCTCCCCTTCCTTCTTCATGCTGGCTGAAAAGTAAATGAAATGCTTGCTACTCAAACAGCCACCTCACCTATAAAATAATTTTAGGATCTAAAACCCTGCAGGACAGAGTCCCCAGGTAGAGAAAGCACTGGTGCCTGTCATCACGCAGCCATCACAAAACCTTGGGACTGCTTGTCTCTTGGCTTTTGCATGAGAAAGAAACAAACTTTTTATTTGAGCCATTTTTATGTCTGTTTTCTGTCAATTATAACCAAATCTGAGTCTCATATCAGAATGTAAGAGAGATTACAGTCTGTACTAAGAGAACAGATATATTTCAGAAATGAAAATACAGCCCTAGCTGGTGTAGCTCAGTGGATTGAGCGTGGGCCTGCAAACCAGAGGATCACGGTTGGATTCCCAGTCGGGGCACATGCCTGGGTTGCAGGCCAGTTCCCAGCAGGGGACACCGTGAGGCAACCATACATTGATATTTCTCTCCCTCTCTCCTTCCCTTCCCCTCTAAAGATAAATAAATAAAATCTTTTAAAAAATAATACAGGGATTTTTAGCAGGGTAATACAGTGTATAAAGTGTGCAATATGTAACATACCAGTGGGACATGATGTAGCCACCCTTGATAAATTTCATTATGATTTCTACAGCAGTATGGTCCAATACTTATACTTACTGGAATAAATAAAACTACAAATAACTTCTCATCAATTTACGTTTCATTTTCACCAATCAATCCATACAAGCCTGGTCAAGTTTCGCCACCAAATGACTATAAAAAATCTTTTGATTTTCAGAAATTTGGAGACTTCAGTATTGTGGCAAAAGGACTGCATACCGGTAGTACAGGTGAAGGGGCTCTGAGGTACTAGAGATTAAGTAACTTGCTTAATGCTATTTGGTGAGATAAAAGTTTGAGTTGAGGTTTCCTGGCTTGTTGAGGGTCCTTTTTACTACATGATGCACATTTCTATTTTTCAAAATTCCTCATTTGTTTATTCATTCTAAAAAATATCTACTAAACATAAGCTATGTGCAAATTTTATACTCCAGGAAATATACACTGGGGAGTATCTTTTTATTGGTTGGCTGATTGATTCACTTATTTATTTGTTTGTTTATTGTCATTCAAGTACAGTTGTCTCCATTCTCCTCCTACCACTTTTAAGGCCATGCTTCTCATCAAGGGTAAGGATACTTTGCTTTCTTCAAAGCCAGAGAATAAATATGGAACATATGTTTATACAAAGACAGGAGAGTTTACGGAAGCTTTATGTGTCATACCCCAAAAGAACAACCCAAATTTCTATCATTAGAAAGTCTATCATTCTGTTGTATGCTATATCCATATAATGGAATAATATTCAGCAATGAAAAAGGGGATAGAGTATACATGCTATAACACGGATAAATCTCAAAATAATGGTGTAAATGAAAAATGCAGAAAGGGGCCCATAGCCTTTGATTCTACTTATGTAAAACTCTAGAAATACTAACTAATCTGCAGTTGACAAAAAGCAGACCAGCAGCTGCTTGCAGGGAGTGGTATGGAGGGAATAGGAAGGAGACATTACAGGGACACAAGGAGACTTCCGAGTGACGGGTGTGCACGTTACCTTCCATGTGGTGATAGTTCTGCAGATGGATGTGCAAGGCAAACCATCAAACCTTATACTTTCAATATGTGCAGTTAACTTTTGCCAGCTATATGTCAATAAATCTGTTTCAAAAATATGAAACATCTTCCTGGAGCATGATTTTTACCAGGAGGCTTAAAAGAAAAATTCAAGAATTTAACTAAACCTCTTTTTTTTCCCTAATATTAAAACAAGAGAGGTACTATAATGTATAAAGCACAATTGACTCACCTCTCAAGATAAAATTCTAGATGTCAGCATTTAGTGTTTACAGTGGGGAAGGTCTAGCTAACTCTGTAAGATACCCCCAAATCTGGTTAGCTTCACTCTTCTCTGAAGTGAGCAGACTTTGGTGGTAAAGTCTGAAGTTCTGCCAAGAGGTTTACAAGGTCACACAACAGATGTAAAAAAGTCCCCCAACACCTATAACATACCATGGACTTTAAGTTTCCTGTGGTTTTAGTTCAGTGACTGCATCTTCTTAAATTATTGGCTGTTTTTCTCTTTTTATTTCTAGGATCATTAGTTATTTATAATCAAAGGAATACAGAGGAACATTCCTTGTGATACTATAACTGTGCTATCCTGAGACATGAGGAGAATGGGCCCTGTCACATAAATGCCTGAATTGTGTCCCCAGTGCTTTTTCCTAAGAAATCACAGATTGAATGGAAGACAAACCTTGAAACACCCAACAACTCTGACACCATGGGAACCACAGTGTCCTCCTGACCCATCTGAATAATCAGAAATGTAGGAGTTTATCACAGATATATCTGATTTTATCAGATGTTTCCTATTAAGAGTGTGTAATTGTTTTGATTAAAACAATGCCATATTTTTATAAAGTCCAAGACTGTATAAAAGTAGAATTTTAAAAATTGAGGTGAAACCTATAATTATAGGAGTAAACACCTCTCTAGAAGGTGCTGTATATTAGCACACAAAAGAGAAAAAAACATTATTCAATACCTCAAGAAAAGGATCCTTAAATTCAAAAGGGCCTAGAAAATATCATTCAGAGGGAATTAAAGGCCAAAATAATAGTAGGAGGGTGCCCAGCCACTCCAAAATACTTGGGTTAAGATCCAGATGGATATTTTACCTCAGAGTAATGAAAAGGCTTTGCCAATATTATCTTAGAGCCAAACTTGTTAATCTGGAGAAATCCTTGAGAAATAATAGAGAAAATTGGAGGAGAGGGTTCTAATCTTCTAAAAGGGGGAGTAGACAAATTATACAAATTATGGAGTAAAAACAATGTTAGTTAACAGAAAAAAAACTAGAACTGACTGCTAAATGAATGGTAAGTGAGCCCATTAAAAAAAGAAAAAAATTGATGAGAATGTAGCATATGCTCATTAAAAATTGATGTCTAAAATAATCTTTGTTTCATCTCCTGGTGAATCGTAGGCTCTGATGAAATGTACCTTCAATTCACTCCAATAAAACAAATAACAATTTCAGCAAATGATAGAGTGTCTTGTCACCCACAGATAGATGAGCTGAGGATATATGAGGGCTGTTCCTTCGACCATGCCAATCTGAAGTGGAATCTCTAGTTGCTTTCCACAAGTCTATACTTGGAGAAAAACACTTAAAAGAAAGACAAGGATAAACTAAAGTGAATCAGAGGAAGATAAACAGGAAGGTTAAGGTTCTGGAAACTATAACATTTCAAAGATGAATAGTTGAAATAACTGAGATTTTACCTGCATAGAAAATTTAGATGGGGCTCTTAAAAATGTTTGAATGTATGTTACATTAACAAGAGAAATTATTCGGTTTTTGTTCTTCCAAAGGGAAAAACTAGTACTAGTAGTTGAAATTTACAATAAGGCTAATTATTGTTTTATATAAGTAAATATCCAACAACAGATTTTCCTACTTCAAAAAGTATTATATCCCTCACTTGACAATATTTTTTAATCTTTAAAATGAGCATGCTTTTAGACAAAAGATTTCTACTTCAAGAAATTCTTCCTCAAGCTGAAACACACATATTTTCAAAGATATATGTGTCAATACATTGTTTGAAGTACTGTTCATGAAAACTATCCAAATTATTTCTTAAAATACATACGAGGCACTTTAGGCAACAGTTATGAAGAATAAGGGAAATATAAGTGTATGTAAGAAGCTATTTACTGTTACATGAAAAAAGATTATAGAATATGATGCCAAGATTGATCTCATTTGTATAAAATTAAAAGGATATATGTACATATTTTATATGATCATTTTTACACGTGTACATATGCATAGAAAAATTTCTAGTATGTCTAAGAATTATAGTGATTTCTCTAGAGAAACTGGGAAACCTAGAGGAATTACTTTTCTCTTCGCACCTTAAGTACAATTTCCATTTTTAAAAACCATAAATGTATATTATTTTTAAAAATATATAAAATTTAAATTATATAAAATAATTTTAAAGTATCATATTTGTTATTATAAGTGCTATCTAATTATCCATTATTTATATTCAATTGCTATATGTTATTTATATTGTACCTGTTATATGTAATTATTATAGCTTATCTAATTATTATCTAATTATTAATTACTATCAAACATATAGTATTTCATGGAATCTGCTTTGCCATCAGGACTAGCATCTTTGTTGTAAAGCTTCCTCGATGTGAACTTTGACAAGAAACTGAGCCAAAAGTTTCTTCTCTGTGATGTGGAGATAGTTCAAGAATTGCAATGAGGCTTAAGAGAGACACAATTAAAAAAGGATTCTCTATCTTAATTCTTACAGCAATAATTTAATAATGTGTATTAAGCTTAAATAGACAATGTACAGAAAGGAGTGTACCCTGGAGGCAAGGAGGACTTTTCAAAAATTCTTTAAGCTTCTTCTTCAAGACCCAGAATTTGATCATTACATTAAAGCATAATAAATTATTTAAATTTCCTAAAAATTGAACATTACACTTTCCTTATCATGTGTCTTTAATTCAACTAAGCAATCTGAAACTATAATGTGAATACAAATAACTATATAAAGATATAGCCACAAAATTATATGCTATATATATATATTCATTAGTAATTTGGAAAATTTTTCATAGGTAATTTTAACAAGACAGAATTTTCTTTTATACATTAATTCTTAAATTTATTACATATAAAATAATGGGTTGAATTATAGTCCCCAAAATAAATGGTCACCCAAAACCTCAGATTATGAGCTAATTTGAAATAAGGATTTGTGCAGTATGATTAGCTAAGTTTCTCAGAACAAGATCATTTTGGTCAGGGCAGGTCTACATACAGTGGTAAGTGTGCTTGTCAGACACAGAGAGGAGAGACATGGGAACAGAGACACAGAAATGAAGGCCACGTGAAGATAGAGGTTCAAGTGATGCTACGAAATCAGCAATGCCAGGTACCTCTAGAAGCTAAAAGAGACAAGCAATCCTTCTTTCTATAGTCTTCAGAGGGAGGCTACCTCAGCAGACACTCTGATTTCAGACTTCTGGCTTCCTGAACGGTGCAAGAATAAGTTTCTCTTGCCGTAAGTCATTAAGGCTGTGTAATTTATTATAATAGCCCTAGGAACTCGTACAATGAATACATACAATGACCATATAATTCATTGTCCTATCTAGGTCACTTCTGAGAATAAAAGTGGGCACAGTCATTAATGATATTGGACCAATAGGGATAAATAGTACTGTTTGTGACAAACTGGGACACATGATCACTTAGCCCATAAAACATGAGACTGCACTGTAAGGTCTATAAAATGGTTAGCAGAGCTGTTCTGCTCTAATACATCCTCAATAAAAAATAATGCCTACAATTATTTTATATATAACAGTGTGGGAGAAACCGGGGCCCTGGAAGTACAGACCATCAGATTGGGTTAAGATGGGCAAAGGAAAACAGGAGAATGGAGGTGGAGAGGAAGAGAAATCATCAGCCAAAGGAAAGTCTCTGTCACACCAGTTGTCAAAGTTGTCTTTCTGGTCACCACAGGTGCTCTCAAGAGTCCCTGACACCTCTCATACACTGACCATGTAATGAAGTGATTGTCTTGCCCCCCAAATTATCACTAAGATTCACATTCTACCTCAGCCGAAGGACTTGGAAAATCTGCCCCAATCCACTATTGAATTGTAAAATGTATTATTACTATTGCTCTGAAAGAAGAAATGTGAAAACACTAATAGATGTGAGACTAGAGTCCTGGAGAAGTTATTTTTATCCAACCATAGGAGAAGAACACCTAAGTCTGAGTGACCTTGGCCTGACCAGTCAAATTCTCTGTCTCATAAAGAAATTGAGACCCAGCAACAATACATCTGCCAGGTAAAATATTTAGAATAGGAATAATTACTTAATTTTCACATCAAAGTATTTGGTTGGGTTTTGTCCTTATTTCGGGTAATCCATATTGACTGGACCTAAGAAATCAAGGTAGTCTGTTAAAGACATTTCATCTTCCATATTATCACAATAGTTCATAAATAATATAGAAGCCCTGTCTTCAGGATATCCTATTATTGACCCAGTACAAGGATCCACACATATCTGACTGTAGAGAATGAAGAGTCCTCCAACTTTCTGACTTTAGAAGAAATATTAAAGGCATAGTTTTTTAAATAACCAGAAACTTATTTATTTCATGTTTACCATATGCCAGTTATGTGGAGCACTTTTCATATATTATCTCATTATAGCTCCACTGTGCAGATGTTATGCTTCTGATTTCCATATGAGGAAACTGAGGCTAAGCGATATTGTATAATTCGTCCTGGAGTCCACACTCTTAACTACGGTGGCATTCCAGGGCATTGTACTAGAAATTCAAATTCCTAGCCTCAAGAGTGCCTGGTTCATGAACTTGAAGAACAATAGGCAAGTCACCTCATCCTCTAAGCATCTGCCGGATAAGAATATTGCTGAAATATTTTATGAATCTATAAATTTATAATAACTAGGTACCTATATTCAAACACTTCTATAGTTAATGAATATCTACTTCCCCCTTTTAGAATTTATCCAGTTTTTAGTGTGCTTTTTCCATAAGACAAATGATTCTTATGATCATTACACATGACTCATTTCAAAGGGCAGATAATTAAAGTCTCATACTACATGTATCAGTCTTGAGACCAACATAAAGAATAGGAATTGAGATTCACTACTTCAGCTCTTGATTGTTCACAGATTAATTCCTTTTCCTGGTTGGAGTAGGGAAGAGTGTTGAAAACACATGTTTTTCTAATACAGTCAGCCCTTTGTCAAAAAGTTATTGCACGTGTCACTGTGCCCAATGTAAACCTTTCCAAGATGTTTGCGATCTTATAGATAGCAACACTTTGACCACTCTGGGAATTAATTCTATTTTATTGTGTATCTCTGCTTTTAGAAAGAACTGGAAGTTTAAAAAAAAAGAATCAGAGGTTTTTAAAAAAAGACATATAGATTAAGACTTAAAATATAAATTAAAATTTGAGATGTCCTTAAATGAACTAGAAGCAAATATCTAGGCTAATCTAAGTATTGTGAGCATAATATTTAGCTCTGAATAGCTAGTCACTGTGATAAAATAAGAAGCATAATATATGATATAAGAAAACATCACATAGAGTTATAAAGGTACTTTGTAATAGTAGCTATTACTGTTGGAATCTAATTCCCAATTTCCTCCCTTCATGTATACTTCAGTCATGTAGAAATACCACTTAGACATATTAGCTCATGATAGAAAAATATAGTTGTCTACATCTTAATATTTTTTGCCCATGATAAAATAAAAGATCATTTTCTCCACAAGTAGCTACACCTCTCTGAATTATGTAAGAAAAGGAATGAGTAACAAATATTCAGACCAAGAAGAGTTAATAAGAATGAACTGTTTAGAATGGTAATTGAATCCTCAAGGTCTTGAACTTGCCCAACTGTTGGGATGGTTCCTAGAAATTCTCAGTAGAAAAAAATAAGTTGAATCAGGAGGCTGTGAGTGATATTTTGATCAAAGGTAATAGAATACACTCAACATAAACACTTTCTTTTCAGTTACTAGTTTTTTGATCATGGGTTTTTTGTATTCTAGAACATGGAAAGATTATTACAAAATGTCCTAATGATCTCAGGTGAAATTCCTGTCTTTATTCACTGTGTCCAAATTTTTAAATTGGAATCTGTAGACATATAATTATATGCATGTTTTATTTTAATGAGGTTAATATACAAATTTAAAGTTTATATATTTGAAATAGATCCCATTAAGCAAAAAAACAAAAAAAAGGAACAAAACTGTATAATGGGTATATCAACAACAAACAGCAATAGTTCAGTTTGATCTTACATAGAATTTCAATTAGAACCACAAATTAAATATTAATGTTTTCTTAGATTATTAGCTACCATGGAATAAATGTCAACTTTGAGAAAAAGTAATAGATTACTGAAACATAATTATGAGTTTCTCAGGGCCTTAATATCCCTCTATTTCCTCCAGAATGCTATCAGTCTTATCGTCAGTCCTCCTTGTTAAAAGTCATTTATCAGCAGGTAATGGGGAACAAGGAGAGGACAGGAGGAAAAAAGTATCAGATTCAGACTCCAAAAACTCATTTCCATTTAAGAGACTGTAACCAGTATATATTGTATCTAAAAGTAGAGACAGTAAATAATGAAAGACTGCCTCAACTAATTTATCAAAATAAGTTATATTGACATGCAGTTTAAAATTTTGCTTATTTTTGTTGATACATTTAAATGCAATTTTAACATTTCCAGCATATTCTCTTTTACTATATTACTAGGCTATTTAGTAATTTCAGACAATTAGTATCTTGGGAAGTAATATGGTAATTGGTAAATAATAGTAACAAAAATAGCACAAGTAACTACCTCAACAACTAACATTTATTGAAAATACTCCATGTGTTAAGTCCTGTGATAAGCAATTTTACATATAATAACACTTTTAATAGTCATAATTGCACAATGATGCAGATGTAATAGTGTCCCCATTTTATAGATGAAAACATTGAGACACAGAGAACTTACACAACCAAGGTACCCAGGCTAATTATCAGAGTGCACTTGAACACAGCCATGTAACTTCAAAGTCCATGGTTTTAGGTAATCAATATGTAATAAACCAAGCAAAATATAAATTGTTTGGAATTTCATGTTACTTTCCCCATTTATATCTTAAATATGACCAGCTTCCAGAGCCTAAATTAGCAATAATTAATTCATTGACCAATTACCATAGGCTAGTCATTGGCTATGCAATTCACATAAGTACTCTTCCCATTTTACATTGAGAGAAACTAAGATTCAGAAAGTTTATATTATTTCTTTAATGTGTACAGTGTCTCTCAGTGTATAATTATGATGCAACCATTATACCTTAAGTTAGTTACTGGTAAGAGGTAACTGATAATTGGCAACAGGTAATTGTCAAGTTAATCATAGTACATGTCTTATGATATGATTAGTGTACTTACTTTTTAATAACTGAAAGGAACAGTTGTTTTCACCCAATACAGATCCTTCCAGAATTGTCAACTGACATTAGTCAAATTTCAACAATTAAGTCATGCACAAAGGAAGTACAATGGAGAATAAAAGACCATTTCTTATGTTACCTAGTTGACAGCTTTAATTTTAAAAATAAAATAAAAATTAGTGTATAGAAAAAGATCAGAAAAAAGATTGATCAATATTTATCCTGGCTTTTGGATCTTTGTTAACCTCAGCCAGAGAGGACGCAGGTAAACCAACACTGTTAGTTTGTTGGGGTTTTGTGATTTAAAACTGTCTCTTCCTCTTACATTTTTTTCCATATTGCCCACCAGGTGGCAATAGAGAGTCACAACTGCCTGTCATTTTTTTTCAGGCCTTAGGTAGGCACAGAAAGGAAAAAAAAATTAACTACATTATAAAATTACTGAATTGTTTTTAAAATATTTTATTTATTTATTTTTAGAGAGAAGGGACGGGTAGGGGACAGAGAGGGAGAGAAACATCAATCGGTTGCCTCTGATACGCACTCCGACCAGAGATGGAACCCACAACCCAGGTATGTACTCTGACTGGGAGTTGAACCAAAAGTCTTTGGCTTTGCAGAATGACACCCAACCAAGTGAGCCACACGAGTGAGGGCCCTACTGAGTTGTTTTGTCCTGAAAATCAGGCTGTCTCCAAAGGAAAACACATACACCAAACGTAAAAATTGCTTACATTCTAACTCCAAATTTACCAGCACCAGTATAAGCATACTTACTACTTTCCAACGAGGCAGGGTGATCACAGTGATCCTCTGTAGGCTGTTTCTCAACCCTGGCTGCACAGTCAAGTCACTCGGGGAGTCTTGTCAATGCCCAGACCAACTGAGTCAGAATTTCCTAGAGAAAAAATTTTAATAATTAAATTAATTAGTTACTTTTTTAAAAAATTATAGAATGAGGCCCAGACATCTGTATTTAAAAAAAAATCTTTCCACATAATTCTAATGTACAGCCAGGGCTAAGGCTTGCTCCCTGAATTACATAGTTTTTTTTTTTTACTTTTTAAAAAAATATATTTTATTGATTATGCCATTACAGTTGTTCTATTTACCCCCTTCATTCCCCTCCACCCTGCACACCCCCTCCCCCACCATTCCCCCTCTTTAGTTTATGACCATGTGTCTCAAGTTCTTTAGAGTCTATATTTCCCCTACTATTCTTGCCCTCCCCCTATCTATTTTCTACCTACTGTCTATGCTACTTATTTTATTTTGTAATGTATTTTTATTTAGTTATTTTTCAAGTACAGTTTTTTTTGTCTATTTCTCCCATCCCAGCCCCCCCTGCCCCATCTCCCTACCTCCCTCCCATTCCCCTCCCCACCCCAGTCCTCATCCCTGTGTCTTTCATACTTGTTCCTCAAAATCCCTCCCCATTTTTCCCCTTAAATTCCCTTCCCTCTCCCCTCTGGTCACTACCCACTTGTTCTCTATTTCAGTGTCTTTGTTTTTATTCTGTTTGCTTGTTTGTTTTGTTGTTTAGCTTCCTGTTAAAGGTGAGATCAGATGGTATTTGTCCTTCAATGCCTGGCCTATTTCACACAGCATAATGCTTTCCAGTTCCATCCATGTTGTTGCAAAGGAATTACATAGTTTTAATGGGATTGCAATTTGTTGGACAGGGGTTATTACTGGGAATAGAATCTGGGCATTAGCTTGGTAGATTTATGGTGATATCTTAAATCAGGCCATAGAAAACTGATTCATGCCAACAAAATAACGGTACCTAGAATACCGTTATAAGCTAGAAAGTCAATATATGTATTAATTAACTCTGGGGAAAGAAACTCTTAAGTGGGCCACACTAATTACATCAGCCAAATAAATCTCCCCAGTATATATAAAACCCTCATTCATTCACAATTTAAAAGCAACAAAAAAAATTCTGGGAGTTAGGTATTTCAGGATTGCAGCAGAAATAACTATGGCTCAGGTTTTGAACTTTAAAATAAGGATTTACAATATGAGTTGCAGAAAGAAAAAAAGGTGAACAAGAGCAAGGTAAGACCCACGGTGCCAACTGTCAGCTGATGACAGGCACCGCCTCATCCGAGAGGGAGCTTGGATCACTGAGCTCACGTGGCATCAGGAACATTGCCTCTGGACTCAGGTGAGCTGGCAGCCCACAGCTCTGTGCCCTCCAGCCTGTGTGATTAGAAGCAATTTTCTTTTAACATTTGAGCACCTGTCTCTTCATCTGTAAAATGGAAGAAATAATTATTCCTAGCTCACAAGGCCAGTGTGAGAATTAAAAAAAAAATCATCTAGGCAAATTATAGTGGTTCTCAAAGTGAAGTTCTTGGGAGCGGCAGCAGCCTTCTGGGAAATGCAGTCTTTCCAGCTCTGCCCTAGACCTACTGAATCAGTAAAACCTCTGAACGTGCGGCCCAGTAACCAGGGTTTCCACAAACCCTCCAGGGTTTTCCCGTGTTCACCCAAGTTTGAAAACAACTGATTTAGAAGATAATCAATTCTAAACAAATGGAAGCCAACAGAACCCCTGTTCTAATAATCAGGGAGAAGGTATAGAATCCTACAGTTAAACAGCTACACTGGGGCAAAGGGCTCATCCAAGGCAAATCTGCTGATCAGCAACCTCAACTCAAGACCGGTAAGAGCAAACTTTATCCTAGCAATTGGAAATGAGTTACCAGCACTTAAGTCTGGGGAACATATTTTATTCCTAATCTAATAGATTTGAAGCTGCAGATTCATTCATTACCCAGTCAGCTGTGGTTTGTGAAATAAGGGTCACACCTAATAGAAACATAACCATCAAATTCTGTCTGCCCTTCAGGGAAAAAGTGAAGCATAACAATTTCCTCTGAAATGAGGCCCTTATCAGAAGGTGTCCTACGTAGGTATATTTACTTAGTCATTCTAATTCCAATTTTTTTCTAGGTTAGGTAGAATCAGATTCTTCTCAAAACGTCATTTCTATTTATCACCCTTCCACCCCCAAAACATATCTTTCCTCGGCAATGTCCCCTTAAAACTTGACATAGTACTCCAAAATGCTGGGACTATATTGAAAATAGGCCCATCCCATCTCTCTCTGTTGGTTGAGGGTGTTGTATTTTCTCTGGTTGTCCTGCTTCTCTGATTATCAGGCCCCTGAAGCCCAGGATCTGTCAGTCTGTCTTGATCCCATTACCTGTCACACGACTCTAAGTTAGATTCACATTTTTTTTAATTGCCTAAGAAATCTATATTATGCCTGATGACCCATACATATTTTAACCTTATGACAAATAAAACCACATTGTAACCATCAGATCACTATAGTTAGCGCAGTTTTAACTGGACCACCCGACACTTTGTATTTTTCTTTCCACCTACTGGCTCCAAAATATTTTCTAAAAGAAGTACCGTATTCCTAAACAGCATCCAAACACGCCTAAGGTATAGGCTCAACGTAAGGATCTGTGCCATCCCCCTCATATTAAACCAACAATATGGATAACAAAAATGTCCAAAATTAATATATATTTTGAAATTATAGGATAGTGTACATTCATAAAATTAGTCTTATAGGACAATGGCTAAGAAGCATTTTAAGGACTACATATCACCTCTTTTGAATGTAGATATAAAGTATAACATTTGAAAGTGAATATTTTTATAAGAGGACTTTCTAGAAAACACATGTGCTTACCAAGCTAATTATTAACACATTCCTGCCGTCTTTATTTGCCTCAGATAGCTGTGCTGAGGGCAGGAATACTGTGTTATATTTAATAGAGTCACATGTTAAAGTGAAAACAGTTGCAAAGCATTCAAAGGCGAAACCTCTGTAAATTCCCTTAAAACTTTACTAGAAGCACTTAAGCCAAGGAACTTTTGGATAACACCTCAAAAAAAAAAAAAGGGGGGGAATTTTAAGCTTATCAACCCCATTCCCCCACACCAGATTGAAAGAGCAAGATGTAGTGAAAAGAATCCAAGCTAACTCAGGCACATGGTCTTGGTACATATATAGGTAATCAAACAAGGACCAGATTTCTAATCATGGGGATTCCATATGTGTCATTTTTTAAATTATCCAGGGCATTCTTCATTACTGAGGCTGATCAAATATCCTCACTTATCACCTTCTTTTAGAAATAATTTCATAAATTTTAGCTCTTAATGTCAAAAACCAAAAGCAAGCAAGCAAACAACCCCATTCATTATAAAAGTTTTTTATGTTTGTGTTTAAAACTAATCCATATCTTGCTGAATAGTCAACTCATGATTGTTTTGTTCTTTCATATTATGCTATACACATCCTTAGGGGACTTGTTTAAAAAGTTCCTTAATTTATTGAATAGAGGGTAATATTCAAAATATATTGTATGAAGAACTCATACTACTCAGTACCAACAACAAACAGATAAATGAATAATTCAATTATAAAATGGGCAGAGGACCTAAATAGACACTTCTCCAAAGAGGACATACAGATAGTCAATAGACATATGAAAAGATGCTCAAGGTCACTAATCATCAGAGGAATGCAAATTAAAATCACAATGAGACATCACTTCAAACCTCTCAGAATGGCAAACATCAATGAACCCTCAGTAAGTGCTGGTGAAGATGTGGAAAAACATCTTCTTGTACAATGTGTGGGAATGCAGACTGGTGCAGCCACTGTGGAGAACAGTTTGGAGTTACCTCAAAAAACTAAAAATGAAATCATCTTATGACCCAGTAATTCCACTTCTGGGAATACATCTGAAGAAATCCAAACACTAATTCAAAAGATCATATGCACCCCTATGGTCACGGCAGCATTCTTTACAACAGCCAAGAGGCGGAAGTAACCAAGTGCCCATCAATAGATGAGTGGATATAAAACATGGTGGTATACACATACAATGAAATATTACTCAGCCACAAAAAAAATAATGAAATTTTACCATTTTCAACATCATGAATGCACCTAGAGGTTATTATGCTAGGTAAAATAAGTCAGTCAAAGACAAATACCATATGATTTCATTTGTATGTAGACTCTAGAAAACAAAATAAATATATAAACAAATTGAAACAGACTTATAGACACAGAAAACAGACTGATGGTTACAAGAAAGAGGGTTTGGGGGACTGGGTAAGAAAAGAGGACAAGATTAAGAAGTACAAATTGTAGTTACAAAATAGACATGGTACTGCACAGTATAGTATAGGGAATAAAGTCAGTAATATTATAATAACTGTATTGGACACCAGGTGGAAATATGGAGAACTCTTTGCAAAGTATATGATGTCTAGCTGCTATGCTGTAAACCTGAAACTAATTCAAAATAATAGTGAATGTAAACTGTAATTTAAATACATACATATATACATATATATACACACACACACATACATACATGGCTTAAAATCTTACTTTTCGTTTCTAGAGCAACACCCCCAAAATTTCTTGATTTAGATGGTTTGTAAATAATTTTTTTAAATTTATACTTTTCAGGGTATCTCAAATGTCCTACAATAATCTACAGTAATTTAGAAAGTATTTTTAAATGTCTAAATTTGTTCTCGTTCTTTTTTTTTTAAATTTTATTTATTTATCTTTAGAGAGGAAGGGAAGGAGAGAAAGAGAGAAATATCCATGTATGGTTGCTTCTCGTGTGTCCCCTCCTGGGAACTGGCCTGCAACCCAGGCATGTGCCCTGACTGGGAATCGAACCTCGATCCTTTGGTTCGCAGGCCTGCGCTCAATCCACTGAGCTACACCAGCCAGGGCCTTTTTCTCATTCTTTTTGTTTCTCCAAGTTAACTCTTCCCCCAATTCTTTCTTTATCATCGGTCTTATCTTCCAAACTTACTCATCTTCACTACTGTTCTTTGAAGTCTTCACATTCAATGCACACCTGCCTACAGCAGCTGAATGTAATTTTGAAATAGAATCCAGTATTAGTTGACATCCCTGTAACTATTTCACTGTTTTAAATCAAAGAAGTGAAGGAGCCCACACTGCTGTCAGTTTTAATCTAGTCATCAAGTGAGAATCGCACCATATTCAACATGCTGCTTCTCCTCAGAGATGATGCTCTAAGGAAACTACATAGTTTTTCTCTGCATCTCATTATCACTTCTCTATGATAAAACGTCCAATAGTTTTTCCCTGAACATTTAAATTTGAAATGCTGCTTTTAAGAAAACATATGAGGCTTGTATCAATGCCAAGAGATTGAGGCTTCTCTTGGGACAGACCAGACAGCCAAGTTCAACCTCAACAACACACCAGAGATCTGTGAAAACCCCTAATGTAATGAGTTACCCAGTCATCCTTTTAGAGTTAGCACACATTTTTGTGGAAGTTCATATTAAACTGTGAATTGGAATAACAAATACAGAAGAGCATATACATGAATACAGGCATGCCCAATTTGGATAAGAGCTGAGTTCTGGAAATAGCATTAGTGTTTGGAAAGAACCTATTAATATATTATTACCACATCTAAATGATCAAATTGGACTTTTGGTAGATGCCATAATTAAGAGCTGTAGAAAGCTCTTTAGATAATCAGAGGCACATGTGTTCCTAAGGCTTTTCAGTTCTACAACATTGCAACAAGGGTTAAGAAAAGATCTCCTTTTAAAAGGAACATTGTTTTTAAGGAAGTTGCATTTGATCTCTGGGTGGACATGTTACAGGGAGGGTCTTGGTTACTTGTCCCTCTGGAGCCATCAGTGAATACCACCGAGTAGCCAATGGTGACGAAAGCCTATCTGGGACCAGGCGTTCAGCACTCTCAAGCTGGGTTTTTCAGAATTTCACAATAACGCCATTCATTTTCACTTAAGGACAAAAAACTGTCTGGAAAAACCCGCTACTACAACTCAGTCCCTTATTTTAGCATCTGCCCAACTGGACGTCTCAGCTGCTTTTATGGCAAATTAGGGAGAGCACAGGTTTGATGGGAAGCTCTCTCTAAATTGTGGGTAGCTCTCAGTGCTGTCAGTTTCCTTCACTCTCACCAGATAAATTTCTCTTTGGGATGCCTTTCGCCTCGCGTTAGGCCTGTTTTGATCCCAGTGGTATTTCTTTTTGGTGTTGCCCAGGGTTTCTCTGGAACTCTCAGCTGCAGCAGTAAGATGATTTCTAGATTTTCTTCATTTACTTTTATTTACCTCCTATTCCTGTGAAATCAAGTTTACATCACTATTCCACAATGTTGTACTAAGCTTTAGATCCCTAGCATCTTGGGAATAAACTTTCCACGCTTTTAATTTTCTCTTGTACTTAGGGAGTGGTCTGTGGTCTAGCAGTATGTTCATCACCTGGGAGCAGAATCCAGGCCCCCACCCCAGACCCACAGAAGGAGAATCTGAATTTCAACGAGCCCCAAGGTGATATATATGCACATTACATTTGGAGAAGCATTGCTCACTGTTGTCACTGATAACGGCAATATTCTCTTTAACGTCGTTAGTGAGGCAGAACTTCCACTGCATTAGGTCATTTTATCTTTGGGCCACTTCCATCATAAGAAAGACCTTCCTTATGTTGATTTTATATCTCCATGAATTCTGTCTGTGGATCTGAGTTCTACATACTTGAGCCAGTCTAAAATTTTATCTTTGTTTACTTGATATTCTTTCAAATGTGTTATAAGATAAATACTATGCCCTCCCCCTCTTTTTTTTAATTTCAAAATAGATACATTCACTCAATTATTTCAACAACTGCTGTTATCACATAATTTCCAGTATCTTCTCTGAAGACATCCCAGCTTGAGTCCACCCTCCAAAAAAAAAACGTCCTCAGGTGTGAGACTCTCATGGTCCAGCAATCAGGGACAGGTGACTGGTAACGAACTCAAGCTGTAAGACTAGAGAGTGGGACCTTCTTTCCAATATTTTCTTGCCATACTATTTTCATCAAAATCCTCAACACCAATCCACTGGAATCATTTGGCATGCCAGATACGGAAAACCTCCTAGATGTCTGACACAAAGCTATGTGTTTACTTGTCTTAAATGGTTTTCAAACATAGTCAAACCTGGAAGTATTCCAATAAATTTACCTAATGTTTTCATCCTTTACAAAATATATGTATTAGTCCCTCTGCCTCATATGAAAGTGATGGGATTTTTTCCCTTGCTCTAATAAAAGCATCACTACCACTGGGAGTATGATTTGAATTCTTTGAATTTGCACCAAATAAAAGAAAACCTTTATGTGGACTTAAGCAGGAATATGGCTATAGAATTGGAAGAGGCAAATTTTAAAAATAGAAGGCTGTGTTCTCACAGGGGAAAGTGCAATCACAAACTCTGTGGTGACATTTAACCCTGTGGAAATCCGAGGGCCTCTAGCGTTCCTGGTGGAGACTTCAATTCATGGTGGTCCCAAGCGATGTTTTTGTTCTGGCACATTAAACAGAATGAAGACATATGTCTAAATTTAAGACATCCTTTTAGTGCTCTGTGCACGACAGCCAGCTGAGAAATGTGAACTATTTCAAAGCACAAGAAAAGGAATCGTAGACACATCCTTTGTTTGGGCATATATTTTTAATTATCCTGCCTTTTAATATTCTTCTCCATTTGAGGATAATCAGACAAAATGGATCCTTCTGGGCATTGTCATGCTTAATAAAAGTAAGATTGAACATCTGCAAATATGGCGACAGTGTGGCGCATCCGACATGCCAGTGACTGAGCTGCATTCTGATGTAATTATAGCACCACATGGAGTTGTAATAATGTAATTCCCTGTTTATATTAGTTCTACCACTTGGAGTAAACTCTTTTTGCGTTAGGTGCTAAGCAATTTCAACCAGGATAAGCACATAGACTGAAGAAATGTAATAAATGCAGGAGTTAGTTAATGGCACGGGCAGGAGGCTAAAAGGCTGGAGTCCATCACGGTCGATTCTGCAGGCCAGGGGTCAGCTTCCTGGGCTTAATCCAGCTCTGCCAGTTCTTAGCTGATAAGGAATCTGTTTCCTCAGCCTACATAAATGCAGCAAACGTCCTCAACTCCTATGAAATGGAAACTCTAGTCAGGCTGAAATGTAATCTTTCCATGGTTGCATTTGTAGTTTCTCTTCTTCCTCCACTTCCTTCCCTTTTCCTCCTTTTCTCTTAACTTGTTTAAGCAAATATCATTGCCTTTTTATTTCTTTTATAAGAAAACCATTAGGAATGCCCAAAATGTAATAGGTGCCTCAGAGCTTAAGTACCAAAAACAAACAGATAAATGACAGGCCTCAATGACAGGTGGAGCCAGTGTGCAAAGGGCCAGCAGTGGGTGGTGTCAGAAAACTGGCTATGTTCAGAAGTTGGAGTGATGGGAACTGAGTCCTCACTGCCAGACCAGGGAGGTACAAATGCAAGATGGGAAAGCTAGAGCGAAGCCCATGGTGTTGGGCTGGAGTTGAAGGGAGCAGCAGAAATGCAACATTTTGTAGATGGTGTACAGAAATAAATATAAATACAAATGTGTGTGCTATAGGCTGAAAGTTCATGACTCTACCAAATGTATAGGTTAAGATGGTAATGACCAATGTGATGGTATTAGGATGTGGGGACCTTGGGAGGTACTTAGCTCGTGAGGGTGGAGTCCGCATGAATGGATTAGTGTCCTTATGAAAGTGACTCCAGAGAGCTCCCTACTCCCTTCCACCATGTGAGGATGCAATGAGAAGTCTGACTAGAAAGATGCCCTCATTTGACCCTATCTAGGATGTCGAGCCTCCAGAACTGTTGTAAACAAATTTCTGTTGTTTATAAGCTGTTCGATCTCTCACATTTTGTTACAGCTGCCCAAACAGCATAAGACAGTGTGTATACACACACACACACAACATACAGGGAGGGGAAAGGTAGGTTTATTCCAGTGTTTAACAGAATTTATTCTTGTATTATTATTTATCAATTATAGTATTATTTTCTATATGAACAATTATAAGCCTACTTTTGCCCCACCCTGATATACACACACATGCACACATTTCCTAGCTCGGTGTCCTAGAAGAGCCTGTAAATGGCAATATCACAATAGCAGTGAGCACATCTATTGTCCAGGTCTTCGTTTCCAAACACCTCTCTCCACTGAAAAGAACCAGGACTCCTCAGAGAATTGGCTGATTCTAAGGCTGGGTTAGGAAGAGAACAGGATGAGCCTAGACCTTCTTATCATTCCAGAAGGTAAAGAATACTCAAAGAATGAAGACTTGTCAAAAATATACAGAAACTAACTTGAAGAGGCTCCAGTTAGTCATCAAAATAAATCACCGTAGTCGTGACTTGTAACATATTGAATAAAATAGGAATCCATGAATCCACAGGGGTATAAAATAAACAACCATGTACACAAACAAGTGAATAAATGAATGAATGAGAAAGCTCTTCCTTCTCACAGAAAGCCAGCTAATAAATATGGTAGAAAGTTTGAGAGCAGAAAAGTGCCATTTGGCCACCATCAGAATAACAATTTAGAAAAAAAAGTATTTTTTTTGCTTTTTTCTGTTGTTGATTATGTTCTAGTTAAAGGTGAGATCATATGGTAATATATAACCAGAGACATTGAAATTAAGATCAATCTAACAATAGCCAGAGGACAGTGAGGAGAAGGGTCCTCAGGAACTACTATAAAGGACACATGGACAAAACCAAGGGGGAGGGTGGAAGCGAGGGAGGGAGGTGGGTTTGGCTGGGGTGGGGTGGGAGGAGTAATAGGGAGAAAATGTAGATAACTGTAATTGAATAACAATAATGTAATTTTTATTGTTCTTTTTGGGATTTTGTGTAAAGTAACTTTTTAAAAAAAGAAACATTCATGATGTTTTATATTTTATGGCTGAACATGAGGTGAGGAATGGGATTTTTATATGGTCTTTGAGTATCCTCTCACAAAATATTTATTGATTACAAAGGGAGAAAAGTGACTTTATAGCACAGAAACCTGGCAGACATCATCTTAGTCAAGGGAACAAAGTTAACACCACTAGTAAATCATGCCCCACTGGAAAGGATGCAGTCAGAACACCTCAGCTGTTGGCTCTAATCACAAGGAAGCAACACAAACCCGACTTGAAAGGCGTACTACACAAGGACTGTCCCATAATCTTCAAGAACAGCAGGGTTGTGAAAGTACAGGAAAGACTGCGGAACTATTGCTGGTCAATAGAGACTAGAAAGACACAATGAGTGGGTACCAAGCATCATCCCAGGATTGAATTTTTTAGGATATTACTGAGATAAATGGTGAAATTTCAGTGAGGTCTCTGAGCAAAGGGTATGAGAGAGTTCTTTGTCCTTTTTTGTCAACTTTTCTGTAGTTTTGAAACTAAATCAAAATACTATATTTAATTTTGAAAATGTAGGAAAAATATGCTATGTCAAGTATTTGGCACAGAGAAATGGCACCATAAATTTTTAGTTGTTTTCTTTCCAATGTCTGTACCAGCATTTTTTTCATTATAGGGATTTTCATTTTACTTCACCCTAGCTGAGAATTCCTCTAAACATAACAAAACTAAAAAAAAATTAATGTCCCACCAACATTTGACCAATGTTACTCAGCTTTCTTAGGTATGATTTCACGGGGTAAAGGAACTCAAGTATCTTCAGCAGATACTCTGAAATTTCTCCATATAACCATATTCTTATTTTTTTAAACCAATAACAAAAAGAAGAAAAACAAAAAATGAGAATAAATGCAAAGGATTATACTAGTTTCTTCCAGTGAAACATAACCTCCCAAGTATAAAGTCACATTTCACGCATGTCCTTTTAGACTAGTCCTTATTTTTGGAATTGAAGGTTTTCACCCATAAGTCACAAGTCTTTCCAATTTGTTACAAGAAAGTTGCAATGATTCAAGGTACCACAAATGCACATATCTCTATCCAGCAAAGAAGAGAGATATGTTCTCATATGAAAGTCTTTTAATTGGGAAGAAAATCCTTCCCACAAGGTAAAGGGAGACTTTCCCTCAGGTCCATTTTGCTAGAAATTAGTCCATGAAACTGCTTTTAAACCAACCACTAGCAAACAGAATGAGACCATGATTGAATTAAATTTCAAATTAACTCCTGAAGGGTAGAAAGTAGAGTTTATCCATCCCTGGGTACACTGTAAAAACCAAAACATAATCAGGATTATTCCAGAAAGGGGAAGTCAAGGATGGAAGCATGGCTGTTGCAGTAATAACTCAGTGTCTGACACAGTAGAGAAAAATTCCTATCTCTGGTATAATCTGGCCATTCATGTACCACCAAGTTCATTCAAACAAAAGCATTTGTATACGATTCTTAACTTCTTATAGATAAACGTTATTAATTCTAAAAATGAACATCTTTGAAATGGAATCCACCTATAAAATTAATTATAAATGGATGGAAGACCTAAATATAAGACTGAAACAATACATTACATAGAAAAAAACATAGGTACTAAATTTATAGACCATGGTTGTAGAAAATATTTTATGAATTTGACCCCAAAGGCAAGGATAGTAAAGGCAAAAATAAATGAATGGGACTCTATCAAACAAAAATCTTCCGCACAGCAAAAGAAACTGCCAACAAAACAAAGTACAACCAACTAAATGGGAGAAGATATTTGCAAACAGCTCCAACAGGAGTTAATATTCAAAATACATAAAGAACTCATAAAACTCAACACCAAACAAATAAACCAATTAAAAAATGGGTGGATGATCTGACCAGACACCCCTTCCAAGAAGACACACAAATGGCCAATTGATATATGAAAAGATGCTCAACTTCACTAGCTATTAGGAAATACAAATCAATACTACAATGAGTTACCACCTCACACCTGCTGGAGTGAGTTACCAGCAAGACGTACAATAAGAGTTGGAGAGGTGGTGGAGAAAAGGAGTCCTTATCCAGTGCTGGTAGAAATGTAAACTGGTACAGCCACTATGAAAAACGGTATGGAGGTTCTTAAAAAAAAAATAATAATAGAATTACCAGGAATCCCTCTTTTGAGCGAATACCCCCCAAAATTTAAAAACCTCTATTCACAAAGATCTATGCAACACTATGTTCATTGTAGCATTATCCATGGTGGGCAAGACATGGAAATAACCCATGTGTCCTCTGATCGATAAAATACTGCCATTTACTACAACATGGATAGACCCTGAGAATGTCGTGCTAAGTGAAATAAGTCAGTCAGACTTATAGACACAGACACAGTATGGTGGTTACCACAGGAACGGAGGTGGGGGTAGTAAAGGGAAAAAGGGGCCAAATATATGGTGATGGAAGATGATTTGACTTTGGGTGGTGAGCACACAGTACAATACTGATCATGTGTCATAGCACAGCACACTTGAAACCATATTAACTAATGTCACCCCAATAAATTTAATACATTTAAAAAGTGGTGAATAACAAGCTATAGGGCTTAATTTTGAATAAGAAAGACTAATACTAACCACAAATATATTAATAAAATTATCATAAGTCATTGGGACTGTGATAGAGTGCTCACGAATGTTTAATACCCTTCCTTGGGAAAGAATTTTACCTCCAGTCTGATTAATGACGGGCTTTGTCATGTGACATTATTTGGCTAGTGAAATATAGGGGAAAGTTACATAAATTATTTTCCAGAAGGACTCTAAGTACCAACATGTGCTTTGCTATGTCTCCTTTTCTTCTGCCGAGATGCTCCGGCCAATGTCCCAAATAAAAGCTGCTCTGCCAACCTCGGCCCCCAGAGTGATGAAAACCTGAAACAGAGCTGCAGCCTCCCTGCAAAGTACCAGACACAGGAAAATGAACTGAACGTTTGAGGCTGCAAGCCACTGAGATTTTTGAGGTCACTAAGTACCACAGCATATTGCAGCCTATTCTGGGGACTCAGTGACTTTACTTTTAACTGAAAAAATAGAAGTGTAATAGTGTTAGAGGCCACATTTTATAGTGCCTAAAAGACGGACTCTGCAGCTCGATGGCATAAATTCAAATCCCACCTCCCCCGTTTACCAGGAACCAACCTTAGAAAATGTGCCCAATGTGTCCTATAGGGTAATGCCACAGAGAGTTGTCATGAGAATAAAACACACTGAAAGTTACAAACTTTGGAGGACAGGGAATGACACACAGTAAGTAAGTTACATAAACGTTTGTTAAATAGAATTTCTCCCTTAGGAAATACAAAAACTTGATTTGGAGGAAGGCAGTGAGGAAAGGGATATCCTGCAAAGTTTTAGATTATATTTGTTTTACCTTCCCCTTGATGGCGATTTTCCCAAGGAGCAAAATATCCTAAAAATTGCTGCATATTTTAGCATATGAAAAAAAAATACAAGGCCATCTTGAAGTGTACGTTCTGGATGCTCAGCTAGTCTATCCTAAAGGATTACTCCCATAAACCGGTCTCTGAGAGCTCCAAGTTCAGATTAATGCTTGAACTTCACTGACTTTCTGAAAAGCATCAAAACAGCCAAATAGACCAACATGTATAGTCCTGAACTCCCAGGATATTCCATAATTAATTCATTCTTGTATTTTAAGGATTCAAACTGCAATTGTCAAAAAGCTGGAAGTTCATTAACTGTTCTCCTAGCTGATATTAAATGAGGAGAAAGCCTTCCTGCCCCCCCCCTCAGCATTCTTAACCACCATCTGCATGTTGAAACTTGGAATGTCTTAGGGGAAGAAAAATCCCTTCATGCCCCAAGTGGAGATGAGGCTTAAAACACAGGTCTTCCTAAAAGAAGTAATAAAGTTGGAATTAAGTTTACACTAAGTTATAAGTCACTGATTATCAGATTTAACTAGCAGAGGATTCACTGACATTGGAACATGAAAGAAGGCAAAAGCTATAGAAAGAAGAGGGCAAATGATCCCTCATTTTTGCTTAGGGTGAGGCCTTAATCCTCAGGAGCTCCATCTCTTCCAGTTGCTTATCATTTATTTCACATAGCACTTTTCTCAATACAGAAATCTAGTTTCATTGGCTCTGTTTGTATTACATAAACTCTTGCCCTAGGTGGATTCTACTGGTTGGCACATGCTGACCTGTCACCAGGTCCTCCAGAGGTTCTGTTCAGTACATCTGGGAATCTGCATCTTCACTGTGAAATGACTAATATAACAAGTCACATGCAGAGAAGAATAGATGAACTGACTATACGAAGGAAATATTCTACATGGATACTGTCCCACCCACCTTCACATTCTGGAAAACTGGAAGTTTTGTTAATATCTTTTACCTTTTAACTATACAATAATGGGTTTTTATAGTAGATAACATAGAAAATTACATAGGCAATAAATAATTATCTCTAATAAGTCCAGCACCCACAGGTAACCATATCATTCATGAACATGTTCTGGGCAGTTAAGTTTTATTAAAGTTTTGTTTATGGGATGTATGCATTCCATTTAGCAAATACAGCATAATTTATTTGACCATGGGGGACAATTAGAACTTTTCCTTCTGATTTTTCTGTATTATTTTCAATAATATCACAAGCATTCTTAGAGTTAAATTTTGAGCATACTCATGAGGCTATATTAGAATTGATAATGTGAAAAATTTTAAAGTTTACAGACTATTGCCAAACTGAAATCCAGAGGGAATAAAATCTGAGTGCCTTAAACCAAAGCTTTATAAAAACAACACAACAATTTTTTTTGAGACTGACCTCATCCTGTCATATGAAAACCATGAGGAGTCTTTGGAACCTTGCAACTGAACACTGAGATTGCTTACTACTCAAGAGCATGGTGAGGTTTTATGACAGGGTCATGTGATTTTGCTGGAGGGTAATCAGAATAGCACACCCTGCAAAGCAGGTACGCAAGACTCAGTCAAGTGCCCAGCATCTGCTCCTCAAGATGGCTTTTAGTTTATTACCTGTTCTTCCATTCACAAAAATTCCATAGCATAACAAAATGGATGATAAAACTACAATGAAAACTAAAAACAGCCCTGGCTGGTGTGGCTCAGTGGACTGAGTGCCAGCCTGCGAACCAAAGGGTCACTGGTTTGATTCCCAATCAGGGCACATGCCTGGGTGGCAGGCCAGATTCCCAGTAGGGAGCACATGAGAGGCTATCACACATTGATAGTTCTCTCCCTTTTTTTCCCTCTACTTTCCCCTCTCTCTAAAAATAAATAAATATATTTTTTAAAAAGGCCATCTTGAAATGTAGGTTCTGGACGCTCAGCTAGTTTATCCCAAAGGATTATTGCCATAAACTGGTCTTTTAGAGCTGAAGCTACAGATCAAAATTTTAGCAACAATATCTTTAAGGCATGCATGTTGTGAACTCTTCCGTGCTCCAACACTAACTTGCATTTATTTAGTTTTCTGGGTCCTGTTGCTTTGCTCTCTAACATGTTTCTGTGTGTTGTTAAATTAAATTTGCTTCTTTGTTTCTATTTGTTTGGAATAGTAAACCATTAGCCAAAAACTTGGGCACCACATTTGCCATTAACATGAATAAATCTTTCTTTAAAATGATCAGTTATCATTTCCCCAAATGATTATCATTTCCCCCAAACTATCTCTATTTATTGTGGAATAGAGATAGTTTCATTAATGTAATGTCTGCCACAATTCTTCATTGTTAACAATTTTGTACAGCTGAAATGTACATTGAAATGGGGAAAAATCAACAAGAAAGTCACATTTTTTATATTTTTGTCTAATATCCCAAAGTTCAGTACTTCTCAGAGAAACAGTTTTAATACTAGTCATCTAATTGGTAAAACAGATGTTCCCCAAAATTTTACTGAAACAAGGTATCTTTAGAGTCGGCTATAATTACTAGGGATATTGTCCTGTTTTAAAGATAGTGGATTTATTAGTGACTGATCAACAGTGATGGAGAGAACAAGATTCTTAAGCTAAGGCTCTGGTTTTAAATTTTTACTTGCTCACACAATAAAATAGAATTAGCATTGATGAGACATTGTCGTACAGAGATAAACTTCACATTATCCACTCCAACTTCTGCCATCCTTTCCACCAAAGCCCATTGTCAACCACGCTGGGGGGGTCAGGGAGTGCAGATGACTCAGACAGAAGCTTTCAATGCCATAGTAGAATGCCTCACAGACAATGAATACGGTAATTCCCTTTTTGAAATATAACAAAATATTTTTAACTTGTTACTTGTGGATCACTGTTTATTCTGACAACATAGTTATTTTTTAGAGTTGAAGAAGTATGTCTTGTGTTGCTTTTATTTTGTTTAGCTTTTTCTTATTTAACTTTTATTATATTTCTTTCCATTACCATTTAGTCCCTTTATACAACCTCGCCCCGCAGCAATCACTACACTGTTGTCCATGCCCATGAGTCCTTTTTCCTTTTTGCACAATCCCTGCACCTCCTAACCTGCCCCTCCAGCTGCCATCCTGCTCTCCATCTATGAGTCTGCCTCTGTTTTCCCTGTTAGTTCAGTTTGTTAATTAGATTCCACATGTGGCTGAAGTCATATGGTATTTGTCTTTCTCTATTTCACTTAGCATAACGTTATCCATGTCCATCCATACTGCTGCAAAGGATAAAATTTTCTTCTTTTTATGGCCAAGTAGTATTCCATTATGTAAATGTCCCATAGTTGTTTTATCCATTTATCTACTGATGGACAGTCAGCTGCTTCCATATCTTGGTGACTATAAATAATGTTGCAATGAACATAGGGGTGCTTATGTTCCCTCAAATTAGTGTTTGTATTCCTTTAGATATATTCCCAGAAGTAAGATAGCTGAATTGGAAGGCAAATCCATTTTTAATTTTTGAGGTATCTTCATACTGCTTTCCACAGTGGCTGCACCAGTCTGCATTCCCACCTAGAGTCTGAAAGGGTTCCCTTCATCCACATCCTCATCAGCACTTGTTTGCTGATTTATTGATGATAACCATTCTGGCAGGTGTTAAATGATATTCCATTGTGGTTTTAATTTTCATTTCTCTGATGCTTAGTGACATTGAGTATCTTTTCATATGTGTATTGGCCATCTGCATATCCTCTGTGGAGAAGTGTCTATTAAGGTCCGTTGACCATTTTTGAATTGGATTGTTTGGGTTTTTTTGGTGTTGAATTTTGTAAGTTCTTTATAAAAATTATGGATATTAATCTCTTATCAGATGTACTGGCAAATCTGTTCTCCCATTCTATAGGGTTTTTTATATTTTGTTGATGATTTCCTTTGCTCTGCAAACACTTTTTCATTTGATGTAGTCCCATTTATTTATTTTTTCTTTGTTTTCCCTTCCCTGGGTTCATGTATCCAATAAAATATTGTTACAAGTAATGTCCAACATTTTGCTGCCTATGTTTTCTTCTATGATTTTTTATGATTTTGGGTCTAATATTTCAGTCTTTGATATATTTTGAGTTCATTTTTGTATGTGGTGTGAGAAGGTGGTCTAGTTTCAGCTTTTTTCATATATCTTTCCAGTTATCCCAACACCATTTATTGAATAAACTATTTTTAGCCCATTGAATGTTCTTGCATATTCTATCAAGTATTAATTGACTATAAAGGTATGAGTTTATTTCTCAGCTCTCCATTCTTTTCCATTGATTAATCTATGAGCCTGTCTTTATGCCAGTAGCAGGCTGTTTTGATTACAATGGGCTTATATTATAGTGTGATATTAGGTAGTGTGATTCCTCCAAATTTGTTCTTTCTCAGGATTGCTGTTGCTATGTGGGGCCATTTGGGTCCTATATAAATTTTTGAAAAATTTGTTCTAGTTCTGTGAAACATGTTGTTGAAATATTGATAGCAATTGTATTGAATCTATAATTTTCTGAAGGTAATATGGACATTTTAATAATGTTAATTCTTCCTATCCATGAACATGGTATGTGCTTACACTTATTTGTATCTTCTTCAATTTCTTAGGTGCCTTAAAATTTTCTGAGTATAAGTCTTTCTATACTTACTTAGATTTATTCCCAGGATTTTATTCTTTCTGTAGCAGTTGTGAATGAGATTGTTTTCTTAATTTCCCTTTCTGCTATTTCATTGTTGGCATATACAAATTCAGTTAATTTCTGGATATTAACTTTGCTATGCTGTTGAATTTATTTATCATTTCTAGCAGCTTTTTGGTGAAATCTCTGGGGATCTATTGTACAGTGTCAATTAAATAATGACAGTTTTACTTCTTCCTTTCCGATTTGGATGCCTTTCATTTCTTCTTCTGGACTGATCTCTGTGACTAGGACTTCTAGCACTATGTTGAATAAGGGAGGTAAAAACAGACATCCCTGTCTTGTTCCTGATCTTAAGGGAAATGCTTATAGTTTTTACCCATTGAGGTGGTTTTGTAATATATGGCCTTTATTATGTTTAAGTATGTTCCCTATAATTTCACTTTGCTGAGAGTTTTTTTATCATAAATGGGTGCTGGATTTTATCAAATGCTTTTTCAGCATCTATTGATATAATAATGTGGTTTATATTCTTCAATTTATTTATGCAGTGAATCTCTTTTACTGATTTGCAAGTGTTGTATTAATCTTGGATTCTTGAAATAAATCCCCCTTGATCATGGTGCATGATCTTCTTGATGTATTGCTGTATTTGATTTGCTAACATTTTGTTGAGAATTTTAGTGTCTATGTCCATAAGAAATATTGGACTCTAATTTTCTTTGTTTGTAGTGCCTTTACCTGGTTTTGGAATTAGGATAATGGTGGCCTCATAAAATGAGTTTAGGAGCTTTGCCTCCTCTTAAATTTTATGGAATCATTTGAGAGAGAGAAATGTTAGTCCTCAGAATGTTTGTCAAACTTCGCCTGTGATGCTGTCTGGTTCAGGGCTTCTGTTTGTTGGGGGCGTTTTGATCCCTTCAATTTCTCTAGGTGTAACCTGTCCAATCAGATTATCTGATTCTTCCTGATTTAGTTTTGGAAGATTACACGTTTCTAGGAATTTATTCATTTCATCCAGGCTGTTCTGTTTTTTGGCATATAGTTGTTCATAATATTTTCTTACAACCCTTTGTATTTCTTTGATGTCAGTTGTTATTTCTCCTCTTTCATTTCTGATTTTATTTATTTGGGTCCTCTCTTATTTTCTTGATGAGTCTGGTTCAAGGTTTGTCAATCCTGTTTATCTTTTCAAAGAACCAGCTGTTGGGTTCATTGATCTTTTATATAGTTTTTTTAGACCCTATTTCATTTATCTCTGTGCTTCTCTTTATTATTTCCTTCCTTTTATTCTCTTTGGGCTTTGTGTGTTGTTCTTTTTCAAGTTCATTTAAGTGTTAGATTGTTAAGAAATTAGATTGCTTATTTGAGCTTCTTCTCCTGTTTGAGACAGACCTATAATGCTATGAATTACCCTCTTAGGATTTCTTTCCCAGTGTCCCAAAGATTTTGGATTATTGTATCCTCATTTTCATTTATTTCAAGGTATCTTTTGATTTCTTCCTTGATAGCATTGTTGATCCATTCATTGTTTAATAACATGTTATTTGGCTTCCATTTCTTTGAGTGTTTTTCAGTGTTATTCTTGTGATTGATCTCTAGTTTCATAGCATTGTGGTCAGAGAAGATGCTTGATATGATTTCAATCTTCCTAAATTTATTGAGACTTGTTTTATGTCCTAACATGTGGTTTATTCTAGAAAATGTTCCATGTGCACTTGAAAAGTATGTATATTCTGCTCCTTTGGGATGAAATGCTCTGAAGATATCAATTAAATCCATTTGATCTAGTGTGTCATTTAAGACCGCTGTCTCCTTGTGGATTTTCTGTCTGGAAGATCTATCCACTGAAGTCAATTGAGTGTTAAAATCCCCAACTATGACTGTATTTCTGCCTATCTCTTCCTTTATGTCTATCAAGATTGGCTTCATATATTTAGGTGCTACTATGTTAGGTACATAAATGTTTACCAGGGTTACATCCTCTTGTTTGATTGTTTCATTTATCATAATATAATGTCCTCCTTTGTCTCTTACTATAGCCTTTGTTTTGAAGTCTATTTTTTCAAATATAAGTACTGCTACCCCAGTTTTTTTTTCATTTGCATGAAACAATCTTTTTCCATCCCTTTACTTTTCATCTGTGTATGTCTTTTCATCTGAGCTGCACTTCTTGGAGGCAGCATATATACAGGTCTTGTTTTCTCATCCACTCAGCTACCCTAATGACAGTTATTTTTTAATTTGTTTTTTAATTTTAAATGAAAACCCTACAGCATCTTCCTTCTTTACTCCCCCTTTCTTATTCCTTGTCCTTCTCTTCTCAGCTCTACTCGCACTTATATGTTTTAAGGTTAGGTTAACTGAATCAGGACATTTGCATTTGTTATTAAGGTACATAAACCAAAGATGTCCCATTGTTCAGCCATATGAAGAGAATCAGTTTATCCAGCTTATCCAAGTATAGTATTTACCCAGCTCTTAACGGATTTTACTTGTTTGGTAGGAATCAAAGCTGGTGAATGAATCATAAGGGTCAATCTGGGGCACTGCAGCACCAAAAAGTACAGACACACTCCTTCCTGCTTTTTAACTCACCAAACTGGAAATTTTTTAAAAAATCAGTTTTAGGCTATAAATATTGAGTCAGGAAACATTTCCATTTGATCTAAAATTGCATTAAGAGATGAAGCCCAACTAATATTCCCTTTTCCCATAACGTGTCTCACACACATTTCACATTAACCTGAGAAAGATGTGTATAAATAAACACTCGCCATTCATTTGCACTCAAAATTATCCATCGGCTTCAAAGTTGGTTGGGAAAAAAATACGAGCAAAGAGGATATTTTCCAGCCATACAATGGTAAATCAGAAAGGACATTCTGTGGGGTTCTTACGGGACTTATTAACTAAATAGTGTTTATCTTCCCTCCTGGCTAACCTGCTCAGAGCAAGTAATGAGCTCAGAGGAAATAAAGCAAATACTCAGCCCTTTCCAATCCTTCCAACTGCTCCACCACCCACCAGTTCTTTGAATGTTTTCTTAATTGTGTTTGTTTGACCTAAGAGCTCCAACTGAACTGAGCAAGAGCTTCCAGAGATGGTTTAGAACAAGCAAAGCAGGTTCCTTTGTTTCCCATGTGCCACTGGTAAGATTCTTAGAGATATACGTCCATCATCCCATGGCCTCAATTACCCATGTAACATTCAAATTAGAGGAGACTCCACTTTGCAGTTCTTAGTCTGTTTCTGGCCAGAAAAGGTCAATGTTAGGGGAAAAGTATTGATATTTACTGCTAGATAAAACTGTAGCCTTCAACAGGTTCCCCACTGCTGCCAGTCTCTACCTTCTCTTCTGCTGCAGCTGAGTGAAGGAATGATGCCATTCTATTTCTAAGGATAGAGGGAGGTCAAGAGAAGATTTCACTTACTACCACCAGCAAGCCTTTTAAATAAGGCAGGGGGATGAAGTACTCTATTGTTTACTCAGAATCAACTAATTTTCTGTTAAATTAAAAGACATGTTTTTGATTTCTGGTAAAGATAATACCAAAGATTAATGACTTATAAAATGCTTAATGCCTTTATATTGTGGATAATCACCATGCACAATCTAAAACTTTGTGGTTACCAGTGAATAGGGCATGACAATGAGGGAAGAGAAGGGTAGGATTGAGGGACAACAAATGACGAAGAGCATGAGTTGTCACTTTTTCCAAGAAAAGACACATAAATAGGAAAAGACTAGTGGTCACCTAGCATCTTCATGTCTTCATGCTCTGTCTGAGACCCTCTCACCCCCATAGCAACTTCCATAACCAATGGAGGAGCTAAACCATACTCCCTGAAGGGATGCATCTGCTGTCACTACCCAGCCCTGGTACACCATTCCTAACACAAACTGATTAGCTCTTCAGAACTAAATATTGTTTTTGACTGATTGCTGTCATGAAGAAAAATAGACTAACTTTGAGAAACTTTCTGTATTGTTTAGTTATTAAGGTCATTCATTCAAACATTGTCAAAGTTTATAATTCATTGTCTTCCTTGCCTGGTTTACCTAGCATTAGTGAAATAAAATCCTTTTATTAAATTAAAGCCATTTTAATAGTATGGCATATTAGGATTTATGCTAATTTGAAAGCTCTTAAATGACATTGTAAACCAACCCAAATTATCATTTTCCTTGTGCAGCCATAATTAGGGCATTAAAAAAAGGCCCACCCATTATCTTATGAAAAGTTTATGCTAATTTAACTTTTTCCATATATAGGTCTCCCTAGCTGAGATCTTGCCTCAGAAAAAAGCTATATACTTTATAGTAAGTGAGAAAGAATATAATGTTAATAGAGGCTTTCTCAAAGGGGTACAATGATAGATTCTTAAAATAATTTTCTTTATTTTCCATACTTTTTACATTATACATGTAACCACTTCTGTCATATAAAATAATAATTCTTTTTTTTTAGTCAGGCAAGTTTTCTTTCTGCTTTAGTTCAGATGTGAAAGTAAAGGAGCCAAAATGGGACCTATAATCATAATTCTAACAGAAACATAACAGCCTTTACACTTTACATGTTTATAGTTATCATATGTTAAGAGACTGAAAAACATAGTTTCCTATATTACTGATCCTAATAGTTATGAACCTAGGAAAGTTTAAGTGACTTGCTCAAGGTCACACAGTAAATAAATGGCTGAACCTGAACTGGAAAACAAGTTGCCTGACTCTTAGAGTCTTTCCAGTGCCCTCTACATCACACCAGGGCCAAAAGAGCTTATCTGCTCATGCAGTAGCGAACATTGACAGTGAACGTTCACAGAGTCCACACTAGATGCCAGGCTCTGCTCTGTGTGATTTATAAATACGAACTCATTTAATCCTCACAGTGGCCCTTTGAAGAAAATACCATTACTATCATCCTATTTTACAGAGAAGAAATCTGAGGTTATACAACATGGCTCAAGACCACACAGCTAGTGGTAAAACTGGGACACATGCTGACTGATGGCTGTGCTAACCACCACCTGGACTGGTGTGCCCACCTGCCTTGATCAGTTATGTCAACAGGGGAAGATTGGCCTCCTTTGTGCTAGGTGAGCCTTGAAGCAAATGAGAAACAGTAAAGGGAGTATCATCCTTTTCCTAAGGAATTGCTTTATCTGTCTACTTCCTGACCATTAGGGTCCGGTTCAGATAATTCACTGAGCCTCACTCAATGCTTGGGCCATTTCACAGAGAAGGGAACCAAGGCCCATAAGAAACATTGGTGGCAGAGGTAAGAATATATTACCTAGCAGACCTTTGGTGCAAGGGTAAGTTTATTGAACTCCACCATTGTTTGTTGGTTAAACTATAGCCGACAACATTGCAGGGATCAAACACAAAATGTGCCCCTGTGCTGTGGCAGAAATTTCCGTTTCAAGGAAGTGAATTCCTGCAGGAGTGAGGCTGTCCAGAAGCAAAGAGCTTGTTATGGGGTTGCCATAACACAGACACACACACAGTTTGGAACATGACCCCTTCCTCGTACACATGCGCCACATCTGGGCCGCGCCACAGTGTGGGCCACTGACAGAGGCTGTGTTCACACATGAAGAACAGGAGAGAGCTACTGTGAGCGTAAGAAGAAGAAGGCAGGCAGAAATAGATTTGTTCCCTTTTAAAAAACTGTAGTAATGCATACATAACATGAATTTACCACTTTAATTATACATTAAATTAAAGTGTACAGTTCGGTGGCAACAAACACATTCACATTGTTGTACAACCGCACCATCATCAATCTCCAGAACTTCTTTCAACTTCCAAACTGAAACTGAAACTCTATTCCCATCAAATAATAACTGCCCATTTCTTCTTTCCCTCATCCTCTAGTAACCACCATTCTAAGTCTGGCTCCATGAATTTGACTACTGTGGGTACCTCATGTAAATGGAATCATATCCTATATGTCCGTTCATTGATTGGATCATGTCACTTAGTGTAATGTCATCCAGGGTATTCCATGTTGGAGCCTGTGTCAGAATGTCCTTCCTTTATAAGGTTGTATAATATTCCACACAATATATATCTCATAATTTAGTCATCCATTCTTCCAGCAATGGACACTTGGATTGCTTCTACCTTTTGGCTCTCGTGAATAACACTGTCATAAGCACAGGTGTGCAAGTATCTGTTCAAGTCTCTGATTTCTTTTGGGTGTATACCTGAAATGGAGTTGCTGGATTATATAATTCTACTTTTTCTGAGTAAATGCCATACTATTTTTCATAGTGACCATACTATTTTATGAGAAATAGATTTAAAAGTGAATTAAGTTCAGTTTCTCTACCTTTCCACCATTTTCTCAAAAAGACCAAGTAATTTGTAGGTGCTGGTAGTTCTTAGCCATGCAATTGCCAACTATACTATTTATCTCCTTAACCCAACCCAGTCTAGAGCCTATTTTCCCTTACCTTACTGAGCCACAATTTCATAGACATTGAAGAGCTTGTAGAATTGTAGGACCGGGACCACAGCCATCCCCTGCCAAAATTGTACCCTTAAGATTTCATGACAGAATCACCTGGGAGGCATGCTTGAGCTGTTTCATCTGGAAACAAGTGCAGCCTCAGAGACCTGTCCAAGTTGCTACACTTGGACTATGCTGATTATTATTGTAAAATCCACCTTTTATTTTTATGTTACCTAGCAGAGATTAAATATTGTCTACAGAAAGCATAGTGTGCACCTGTTTTACAACATCCTAGAAGCAAAATTGATGAGCACTTTACTAGACAGATCCAATGAGTGAAGGAAAAAGGTAAAAGAGGACAAATCCTAACAGCCAGATCCACCAGATTAACGCTGGAGATCAGCAGGGTGATGACTGTTGCATCCAGATCATTCCTACGTCCAGCGATAAACAGTCCGCCATAAGAATGATACAGAAAGAAAGCAGACATGCAAAATTATCTGAGAGACAGCAAATATGTGAATCAAACAATGACAGCCTGCCCTGTATACACAGCTTCTGAAATGCTTTCCTCCCCATTTCATCAATGAAATGTACCAATTAATGGAGGATTCACAATGTGCAGGGTAATATATGATACAAGGATTATAAATCACTGTTCTTGGCCCTTCGTTTTACAAACCTAAATAAGACAACCATAAAAGGTATACAATTACAAATCAGAGTGGTGCGAAGGCTAAAAAGAGATACATATAATACGTCCTGTGGCTACAGAGAGAAGGAAGAAGCATGAGAGTGAGAAAGGAAACCGGGGAAGATTTCTAGGATAAAGGAATGCTTAAGGCTATTGATGATGGAGTAAAATATACGAAAAGATTCCCTTGTCCCCCAGGATAAACACTCCCTTCTCCAGGGCCAAAGAGAGGAAGAGATCATTTGGAACCCAGAGCCCTAGTTAGAATTAAAGAATGCCAGAAGAGTTGACCATTGAACTGACCTCTAAGGAAGGGAGAATGAGTTCAAGAGAAGTCACAGAGCTGTGGAGTTTCACATGACACTAGCAAGTTAAAAGAGGGTCCTTGTGCCAGCTACTCATGCTCCGCTGAGGCCTGGCCTATTCCTAAGCTGTCACACTTCTTGACATCCTTCTCCAGCTGGGCTATTTCCTGGGTTGCTGCAGACTCCTCCCTTCACATCCCCTTCACGACTGTGGTTTGGCATCTCTGCCGCAAGAACCCCGAAGGCCAAAGTGCCCTCTGGGCTTGTCTCCTGAAAGCAAAGGCCTGCCTATTTCCACTACCGAGTTTACCCACAGAGACAGGCCGAGGAAGCTTTTTTTAGATGGCCGAGCCAACTGGCCTGTATAAATTACACTGGAGCCGTGTGGTAATAATCAAATTTGGTGTCTGGGACACCCAAGGGGCACATGCATGGGCTGTAAGTAGCTTAGAACTTTTCTGCTGCATCATAGAAGCTGCTGGCGTAAAAAATGGAAGCATTGGAGAGATGAATGAAAACTCCTCCTCCACAGGATGTTTGGCTGTGGCCAGAAGGAGTAGTTAAGTTGAAGCTATACAACTGACAGTAGTTGTTTCTTCAGAGCCAAGAAAGTGACTAGGATTTCCTATACTAAATGGTGATAAAACAAGGGTTTGCAGACTATAGTCTGTGAGCCAAATTTCAATGCCCACAAATAAAGTTTTATTGGAACACAGCCATGTCCATTTATTTACATTTTGCCCTTGGCTGGTTTCAAGCTTCAAATGCAGACTTGAGTTGTTGCAACAGAGCTCTTCTGGCCCATGAAGCACAAACTACTTACTATCTATCTGGCCCTTCACAGAGAGTTTTTCAACCCCTGGGCTAAAGTAGTGCTGCATTTTTAAATGTTCTGCCATTCTTAGTTGTAGAGCATACCACATTGAGAAAAAGCTATATTTGGAGCTCAGCTTTGATGCTTAAAATAACATTTAGATTTCCTCTTTTTTCTGATACTTCATCTCCCCCTATATGTCTTTGTAATCTTTCTCTCTCTCTCTCTCTCTCTCACACACACACACACACACACACACACACGCACGCACAGGAAAAAGCCACGGGTAGCCCACTCATGCTTCTCAGAAGAGTTTAGCAATGTGCTTCTGATCACAGAGGCTCAGTGTTAGTGGGAGAAATACAAGAGCAGTGGATTGCAGACCCCCCACGATGAATCCTAAATGAAGATTAACTAAAACAATTTTATGGAAATGTATTCAGTATGCACAGATGACAACATACCAGCTAGCCATCTCAGTACAGCACTCTAATTATAGACACCACACTCAAAGTCTAGGCAAGTTATATAGTATGGAACTTTTTACAGGGTGTGGTTTAAATTGGCCACTTAAAAACTGAAGAGGTCAATTTTGGTTAACTAGTACAATTTAGTAGCTCAAGGAAACACTGTACCTCACTCATCTCATAGGAGTTAAGACTTCATTTTTACTCTTAGAGTTCTCCCAAGTGGAAGATTTTTTTCAAGCCAGACAACTAGAAAGAGCAATTAAAATGTGAATATTGTATTAATAAAAAAAAAAGGACCAATGTTTTGTCCAAATAAGTTATATAAAGAAGCCTAGTGTCTGAACAAAGCAAGCTAAAGTAGAGCTGTGGGGATGAATTGAAATGTGGCAGCAATATGCACTAAAGTTATGGGTGGGAGAAGCAGGAAGAGGAAACAAGAAAGTTTTCAACATAACCCTTAAAGACATGCTAGTGTGTTGAGGGTAAGTACTCACGCTTGGGCACAAACCCAACCAGCCAGTGTAGAGAAAGAGCTGAGGGGAGGAAGTACAAACTATTTAAACAATCATCTGATGATGGTCTCTATCCACATAGTTGATTCATCTGTTTGGTGAAGGTAATACGGTGCCTTGGGGAAAGCATTCAACTTTTAAATGGCAAAACTAACTTTAAAAAATAAATCTTTTAAAAAACTGTATCTGAGTAGATGTGATCAAAGGTAAGCTAGCATGGAAGCCAGCATAAAGAGAATAGAGTTCGGTGTTGAGAATGCTCTTGTTTGAGCTAGACTTCTGGGCAACAGCAAAGACAGGTGAGTTGGCAGGGAGCTGCACAGAACCAAACCCAAGAGAACTAACACTTGCGGAGGGGACCTGGGGAGCATTTCCAGAAAAGGACCTACGCATCCCCTAGTTCACTGCGGAAAAAAATTGTCTTATTCTGTGTAGATTTGGAGTAAGGAGCAGGAATAAAAGTTCTCTTTATTTCCTTCTCTGTGAACATCGCAAGCTCTTTTACTGCCTAATGGTGGATACTTCATCTCAGTCAATTCCTACACCCTACTCAGTAGGTTGTACCTAGAGCAGAAGATTCACACGGCATCAAAGGATTTGAAGGAGGGTAGGCAGTACTCTATCCCATTTCTGATAGAAAACTCTACTCATGTCCAGCAGCTCTCTTGTTGAATTTAGTGTTACTCTCATTGGTACTGGGATTTTCTGCTACTTCTCTTTTACTTCTCTGAGGCCACAGTTATTTTGCTGAGACTGTCTCTAAGACCCTTCACAATTCCCTACTGCTCTTGCGTGGAAGGGAATCAGCCCACTCCTTCCATCCCAAGCCTAGATGCAGGGGACTCTGGGGGGAGTGCAACCTTTCTTCCCAAAGGCAACTCACAGTCACCTCCAGGCTTTTTCCTAGGAAATAAGACAGTTTTTTTTCTATTCTCAGATCTCCCATGCCTTTCTGTTGTGCCCTCTATCAAGTACTGAATCATGGCAATTTTTTTTTTCACACGGCCACTTTGGAGGGACCTGGCTTTTTCTCTGACCCTCTTCCCCATCTCAAGTTAATGTTATCTATGGCGACATCAGGGGGACAGAGGACATGAGCTTGTACTTACACCTCTATTATCCTTCCCAGGTTTTGTGTTATTACCAAGACTAGGTTTTTTAATTCAAAAGTCAGAATCTGATTGCTCTGTTTTCTGAATTCTTTTGTGAGTTTCCCATAGACTAGCAGCTGCCTTAATTAGAGAACGACAGGATTACTGTTCAAAAGCATTGTCCAACTATTAATTTCTGATCTTTGGGCAAACTTAGTGATATCATAATCACACATCCAAAGTTTTATGTTTATTAATATTTTAGAAAGAGTGTTTATATAAATGTAAGATACAGTTAGTAGGGCTTTCTTACACCAAAATGTTATTGTGGTACCCTTTTATGACTCTAAAATATGTACAATGAACTTCCTGCTCACCTTGTGGTAGTCACCATAAAGACCGAGTCAACAGAAGGGTTTACCAGGACCCTCTGTGTTAGCAACAACATGTTACCTTTTCTTTGAGCCAATTTCTTTTCCTTCAGACTCCCAGGAGCCTTTAACATCTACATTATATCAATGTTTTTTCAAGTAACTCAACTGAGAAGGTAAGGGAGAAATGAACAATATTTCTGCCCACAACGCTGTGTTTTGCCTTGATCTGAAAATCAGTGGAGTTGCCCTATTTGACAGCACATAATCCAGCCATTTTCCTTTAATTAAAGAATGAACAAATAGAAATATTAAAATGTAATTATTAAAATGGAGTCTCTTTCTTGGTATTGAATGGGTTTCAGTTGGGAGTCAATAGAATAGAAAATTTTAAAGGGCAGATCCTAGGAACAAATTTTTCCCTGTTAGTAAATATTTCAATGTTCCTCAGACTCAACAAAGCACTATAGTTTGAAGAAGAATGTCTTTAACAAGTTCAGGGATAAAAGTCTGAGCTCTGGCCTTTCATTTAAAGAAAAAAGGTATCTTCAGTTTTTTAAGGCATGAAGTTACCCCCAAGGAATATATGTAGAGGGGTGGGCCAAAGTAGGTTTATAGCTGTTCGTGTGGAAAAAGACATGCAGGTTATGATGCTACAATAGCTTTATTAACTCCATGGAATGTCACAGTGTCACAGTGCACTCACTCTTGCCCATCCCCATACAGATAAAAGCCCTGCTTTGTAGATGTGTTCTAGCCATGATTCAGGCTGACCTCAATCTTTTCTCCGATTTTAGTCATCTGTGTGACTCAAAAGAAAATCCATCCAGCTCTCTAGCTCTTGGAAACTTTCCTTCCCATAGATTGCTAGCCTAAACAGATTTGTTTTCTGAATTATTACTATAAATTTTATATAATTAATCATAAAGTAATAAGATAATAATGTCTATCATGTACATATCTTTCTCTCCAAAGCCTCAGTCCTTAGTGTGTGTTACTCTATTTCTCTTTACAACATCCTTACGAAGTAGAAAAGGAAGAGTATTACTGTCTCTATTTCAGGATAATAGTTTGCTTATGTGCAATGTGTTACAGTTTATAAAGCACTTTCACATCCACTATTTCATTTGGGCTCTGACTCTGACGGTACCCTGGGGTATACGTAAGTCAGCCAGGCGTCATTTTCTTCCACTTACATATGGCAAGACTAGAGTTCAGAAAGGTGGAGCATTTGCCTGTGTTCTGCACTTAAGAAATGCAAGAGCCACTTTTCCAGGCCTGTCAGTAACTGCATTGCAGGGCCACAGGAAGATTAGGTAAAAAAATTCTATAGCTCATAAGAAGAGACCTCAGTGGCCTTTATATTTTATTTTAGAGTTTTATTTTTCTTGTATTACATATTTTCAATGCCATTATCTTGTCAAATATACTAGGAAATACCTCCCAGACTGTACATATTAGAAGCAGCCTTATTGTTCCAGTCCCCACAGAACTCCAGGGGGGTTTGCTGGACTTGGGATTATTTTCTCCTTTGGTTTTACATTTTGAAAGCCTTGCTCCAATTCTCAAAGGACGCTGCTAAACACAGAATAAATACTGAATTGTCTCTCTACTCTCATGGTCTTCGTGGTGGCAAATAAATGTTTCTGTGAAGAAGTTTTCTCCCCAAAGACCCACAAGTGGTGGTTAGAAAGTGTCCACAAATTAAAGCAATGAAAGATCACTAACCACAAGTAATAGATGTTATAAGAAATGTAAAATATATAAAATAGCTTTTAGATACATGTATATTCTGGACTCTAACCAGGTGGCTACCATGGAAGTGTTTTCCCAATTATGAAAAGTTTTATATATACAAAGATGACTGCATAATAATGATCTGTGTAAGATAAATATTATGCATAATGACATGATTTCTTTTAACTTCTAACAGTAGAACAGTGTTAATCTGAGAGAAAACACTTGGAATTTTTTCATCCTTTAAAGTTTCTGAATAAGTAGTCATTTTAAAAGACTTTTCTGATTTTAATAAAAGAAAAAAATGGGGAACAACAACATTGATTCACCACTGGAAACTGTTTCCAATGATGTAGGAAGCATGAAAGTATAACTTCCAGTAATTCACAGTTTGTATTTAGAAGTCATTGAGAGTTTAATGGTTTCTCGTATGTATGTCTATATATGTATATGTGTGTGTGTATATATATATGTATATATATATGTGTGTGTGTGTGTATATATAAGGAGATATATATCCATATATATATATCCAAAGCCAGTTTTGGGGGGAAGGTCAAGACTGATATGGAAGGTGTGAAAGTGCCAGCATGCAATTCTGAAGCCTGGGTATCCTCAGAATTGCTAGAGAAGGACAGGAACCAAATATTTGCCTATTTCTCCTCACCAAGAATGTTTCTTCTCTCTTCTCTACCAGATAAAAACCAAGAACATCTTTCAAAGCTCAGTTTTTCATTGTTATTGAATTTATAGGAGTGACGTTGGTTGATAAAATTACATAGGTTTCAAGCATACAATTCACTATCCAAAGTCAAGTTTCTCTCCATCACCATTTAGCTCCCCTTTATCTTCTTCTATCCCCCCCACGCCTTTCCCTCTCATAATCACCACACTGTTTTCTGTGTCTATGAGTTGCTTTCATAAAATTTCTGTTTAATCCCTTCACCTTTTTTACCCAGCCCCATAACCTCCCTCCCCTCTGACAGCTGACAGTGTGTTCTCCGTATCAAGGCACATTTAAAAAACCCTTTAGAAACTTCCATCTCCTCTGAAATCTACTTCTTTGCTCAGTTCTGTTGATTCAGTACCTGCATTTTTTTTCAAATCCACCTTTTTTTCTGTCTCTACTGACAGTGTTCTTTGCTGGGACTGTACCATAGCATCCTAAATTGTACTTGCAGTCAGTCTGTTTCACTACCAATCCCACTTGCAAACATCTACAGTTAATCCTCCAAAAGAGCCACTAAGAATATGCTATTTTTCTGCCCAGAATTTTTTTACTGAATGCTCATTGCCTACCAAACAAAATAATAATTAATCTTTATTTTATAGTCTTCTATGATCTGGTGTAACTCGTGTCCTCTTCACAGACAATAATACCTCATGCATGTCATGCTCCAACAGAAGACAGCAACTCCTAATATATCGGTTCAGGCCCTAGTCACCAGCCTTCCTCAGTTTCCCCAATTTCCTCCTCTCACATTCAAATATTGCCTAACTTTCAGAGTTGCACATAAACATTAGCTTTTCTATTACCTTTTCTGAACCTCCATTTGATTATATCTACCCACGTTCTATTCTACCCATTGCCTTTTACACCAACATTCTCTTGTATGTGTGTAAGAGGATCACTATAATCTCAGGCATCAATCTTCCTGATCTTTTTAATTCCTGGCTACCTATGTAACTCTGAGGAAGAACTAATTCTTGGTGTCCCAACAGAATAGGTAGAGAGAAGACTAACCATACAAATCTCACAAGATTGTTATGAAGATTATAAATTAATACATGTGTTTCTAGTAAGTGCTCAATGTAAATACAAGCTATTACTACATACATCTTCTCTCTCCTAATACAGTGGGGCCTTCGAATGGGACTTTAAGCTGCTGGTTACTGTGTTTCAGCAAAGTGACAGAACACATACCTGTGTCTGACACACCGATGTGGAATAAACTCTGAGGGCAAAGTCCCATTCTGTGCCTGCCACTGGCTCAGACAGCATTCAAATGCTGTCCAAGACCATTGTTTATTGATCTCAGGAGCCTTCTCTGCCCCTCTTGTGATGCAGATGAAAATAATTAATGGGACTTGAAGTGTGTAATCCAATGCCCGCCATAAGAATATTTCTCATTCTTGATGAAGGTGAGAGGTCATTTTTACTCATTCTAGTTCTCCAAGGGAGTAGCAACATTGGTCTCAAGGAGACATAGGAGAGGAGATACTGGTCCAGGGAAATCTCATCCCACAGCTGTGTTTACATTTTTCTTAAAAATGTTCTTTGATGATATGAATTTCTAGGTGAGAGAAATTAGGAAATAATAGAATCTTTATATGCCTAACTAGGACACTAACACTATGAGGAATCTCTTTGTCCATCATTTGACTATGTGCCTTGAACAGAATAGGATGCTGACTGGGTTGTGCATTGAAATTCATTAAAAGGACTGGCTACAGAATCAGAAAATCAACATTCAGAGGCATATGGTATTTATTTAGGGGATTCTTAGACTCTGAAGTGTAACATTAATCCAGGCACAGACAGAATGAACAGTATGATTTCTCCAAATGGCACTCATGTCCAAACACCAGCTTTATAAATATAAAATTACTCACCAACCTGAAATACATGTATTTTTGCAGGAGTATCTATGTTTAGCATTCAAAGTTTCTTAAGAAAGGACATTTATAATGGAAATATTTTGTCAGATCTGTGATTCCAGATATAGGTGTGTTAAGGTAGACTTTGATTTTTACTAACATTCTAAAATTGTTCTTTCACATTAATAATTTATGTTTCCATATAAAAAAAGTTTCCTTAGTTTGGACTTCAACCTCTCTGATTAACCACTATAGCAGAAAAAAGAGCTGTCATTTCATGTGTGTGCACTACATCATCAGTACTGTCATGTTCAAAATAAGCCAGCAAGTTAAGTATTATTACTACTATTGTTTCAAAAGTGAGAAAATAGAGTCTCGGGGTAGCTCAATGGTCATGCCATTGTTTAGTAACTGAGCCAAGACTCAAATTCATTCACATCTGTCTAATTATAAAGGCTCATGACCTAGTGCTAGTTCATAAGTTTAGGCTTACAAAGTTTTACAAGTTTGGCTTATCAAGTTTATTGTACTTATAAAGGTTTAAAGTTTTATTCCTCTTTCTGCTCTTTCATCCAACTTTTGCTCCCCCTGCCACATGCTCAGGACTGTGCCCTGCCTCTGGCCTGCTTCCCTGTGCAGGAAGTATTTGTTAGTGGGGTCCTCAGCAATTCCCTCCCGCGGGCCTGGATGTAAACATGCCCAGTGAGCCTGAACATGTGTCTCCTAACCCCACACCCTCTCTCTTGCCCCCGCTTTCTTCAACAACATCATATGCTTAGAATGGATGGTTTAGGGATAGATATTTAATATTACTCAAAAAAGATGAGAGGAGTCATTTCCTAGGAAGCTTTCATAGACCTTCTCAGCTGTTCTGGTGGAGAGGTGCCTCTACATCTGTGTCAAGATCCCTCTCATGTGTCATATAGCTCATGAAAAATAGTTTAAAAGTTGCTGTATAAGGATGAAAGCAGTCAACTTTGAGGGCACGCCACTCAGGTTGTAAAAGCAACAGTTGTACACCCACAGTTCATAGCAGAATTGTCCCCAGTAGCCAAGGGGGAGAAGCAACCCCAGTGCCTATTAACAAATGAATGGGTACACTAAATGTGCTACATATATACAACGGAATATTTTACAGCCTTAAAGATGAAGGAGACTGTAACACATGCTACATCATAGATAAACCTGAAGGATATTATGCTAATGAAATAAACCAGTTACAAAAAGACAAATACTACCTCACTTACATGAGGTATCTAGAATAGTCAGATTCATAGAAATACAAAATAAAATGGTGGTTGCCAGGGGCATAAGGAAGTGAAAATGGGAGTTTGTTGTGGAATGGGCATAAAGTGGTTTTACAGGCTAAAATATTTCCAGAGATGGGTTCCTCAATAATGTGAATATACTGAACACTACAGAACTGTACACTTAGAAATGGTTAAGATGGTAAATTTTGTGACACATATTTTAGCATACTTTTCTTAAAAAAGCAATTATAAGTGTATGAGAAATGTGACTCTACTAAATTTCTAAGATTTCAGCACGTGAGGGAAGACATTTAGAGTATGTAGGATGACAAAAGAGGATGATACCAGCCGTTAACTCCCACTCCTGAAATGATCCCCCACTTATTCCTAGCACCAATTCTTAAGTCTCTGGTTTGGCAAAAAAGCAAGAAAAATACAAATTTTGACATTTAGGACTTTATACCATTATTTGAAATGAGTTACTCAGGTAATTTCCATAATTCTTCACACTATTTTAAAAAACTTAAAAATCCATCAGATACATGGTTTTCTCTCATTTAAAAAGATAGAATGATTTCTTTAAATTAATATTGTCTTCATTATTAAGTGTCTTAAGCCATTGGTAATTTGTTGCATTTATTTCACATTTTATTGAAAACATATTTCCATGATATGATGGAGTTTCTTTCCTGCTTTGATATATAAATATTTGCTTCCCTGCTGTGAGTGTAACAGAAGGACTAGAATAGTACATTATGCAACCAGAAATTCCAGCATGAATTTGAGCCTTATTCTCCCTTTGGGTAACCCTGAAAAATAACTTAAAATCTTAATTCCTTAGTTTATTCTTCATCAGTATGAAAGAATTAGTCTAAAGTAAGGCTTGGCAAACTTTTTCTATGAGAACCAAATACATAGTAAATATTTTAGACTTTTAAGCTTTGTGGGACAAGAGGTAAAATAATCAAGATAACAAGAGAGAAAATCTTTACCAATAGCTTGACTGATGAAATTCAAAATATAATAAAAATAATTGAAAATCTATATACATAGTAACAGCCATACTAATAAGAACAATATACAATGAGAGGGGAGGGAATTTAAGGGGAAAAAATGGGAGGGATTTGGAGGAACAAGTATAAAGGACACAGGGACAATAACTAAGGGGGGTGGAAACGGGAGGGAGGTGGGGAGCATGGGGCAGGGTGGGCTGGGATGGGAGAAATAGACAGAAAACTGTACTTGAAAAATAATTAAATAAAAAAATAATTTAAAAAAAAGAACAATATAATTCTACTTTTGGGGAAGCATGTTGATTAACCAAAGGTCAAAGTTAGTGTTCCTTATCATCAAATCAACTGCAGGTGTTCATTTGTAAAAATCATTTTTAGCTCACGAGCCCTACAAAAGCCAGCATCCATCCAGACTTGCCCCACTGGCTGTAGACTGCCCACTCCTGGTCCAGGATCCAGATATTTGCAAAAGGCTTTTCCCACCATGAACATCATGTTCTAGAAGGTTCCTTCTCAACTTCTTTTGCTGGATTTGACTCCTCTGCTCAATTTCTAAAGGTAGGCATGTCCCAGGGTCCTCGCTTCTCTTTGAACTGTATCTTTTTTTCTTGCATGGACTTATCTACATCTATGGTTTTAAAAACCATCTACAGCGCATGACTTTCAAATTTTTATCTGTATTGTTGATCTCTTCACTACAGGATACATTTATATAACCAACTTCTTCCCTATCATATATATATATATATATATATCCTTTGATATTTAAGAGAGGTCTCAAATGAAACACCCCCTAAAATTTTCCTCCACACTCATCTCCTTCTCAGTAACTGACACCTTCATTCTTCCAGTTATTCGACCAAAAAATCTAGGCAGCACCCTCCATCATACTCTGTCAGAATTCATTTAAAAAAAGACAGCAGACTTGAAAATCTTTATAACTGCGTTCAATACAGAAATTATCAGAAGCATTTTGGTTATAAAAGTAATTTTAAATATTATCAAATCAACTCCCGACACAAAACTTGAACACACCCAATTCTCTCCATCTTCACTCCTATAACCTGAGCCTAAGCCCCCACCATCTCTTAGCTGAGCTACTACACTTGCTTCCTAATTAGTGTCTCTTTTTCCACTTTCAACTCCAACTCTACCCCTCCAACCCATTCTCTACAGAGTAGAGAAAATTATCATCTTGAAACATAAGTCTTATTTTGCCACTCCCTGGTTGAGGTTTTCCATAGCTTCTCACTTATCAATTTGACATATATTGTTATCTACTTATTATTTTCCTGGCATTATTCAATTGCTGGGAATAATGGCAATGAATAAAATCGACAAAAATTCCTTCCAAGTATAACTTACATACTAATAAGGTTAAATAGATAAAATATAAACCAAACAAGTAGAAAAGGTAACTTAGGCAGCATATTAGACAGTGATAAATGCTGAGGCAAAAAAACAGGGAGGTGAATAAAGAGTTTGGGAGTAGGACTTGCAACTTTCAAGTCTCCATTGTGTAGGTGCCTTTTGAATAATGACCTCAAGGAGGCGAGGCAGCAGGCAGGGAGAGATTGTGGAGAACAGCATTCTCAGAAGAAGAAAGAACAAGTGCAGAGGAATAGCAAGGAAACACAGCAAGTGAAAAGGAGAGAAATCACAGGAGTCAGAGAGATGACAGGGACCAGGTTATGCAAGGCCTGGCAGACTCTGAGTGACGTGTTGAGCAGTGAAGAGACATACTCTGACTGCAGGTCTAAGAGAGACACAGGCTTCTGTGATGGAAATCATCTGAAGGGGAATAAGGGCTGAGGCAAAGACACCTCGGAGAGGGTTTTAATATGGCCACTTGAGGGGCCATATTAAAATTAGGTGAGCCAAGATAAGCTCAGCCTCTCTGAAGTAGGAAAGAGAAGAGTAAAGGATGACTCAAAGATTTTAGTCTTATCACCTGGAAGGTGAGAGTTGCTTACTTAGACCAGAAAGTATGAGTAGGGTGGAGAACATATTAGCAACTTGATTTTGCATGGGATGTATTTGCCATACATAGTATCAGACATCCAAGCAAAGATATCAATTAAGCACTGGGATATTTAAGTTTGGAGTGCCTAAGAGAGGTACCAGCGAGAGATAGATTTAGTGGTCATTCATGTTCAGATATTTAAAGCCATGGGAGTGAGTTCCTCAAAGAAGAAAATGTGACTAGAAAAGGGAAGAAGTCCAAAGACTGAGTCCAGTATAAACTGGAAGAAGAAGAGGAGCCAGCAAAGGAGACTGAGAAAGTGCTGCCAGGGAAGGGAGGGGTAAACCAGGAGACTGTGGTATCTGAAAGTCAAGTGAAGAAATAGCTGGCAGAAGGAAGCAGAAACAAACTACATAAAATGCTGCGCATGGGTTAAGTGAAGATAAGATACATTCTAGGTAGAGTATCTACTGTGCCATTCTTCTCCCCAGGACGTGAAAGCACCCATAACACTCGGATCTCCATCACCTCTCTGACTTCATCTTGAGATTTTTTTCCCTTCGGTAACATGGCCTGCCCTCCGTCTACCTCTCCAATCTCTCTCTCTCCAATTTACTGTACTCCAGATATCTCACTGGCCTTCTTCCAGCTTTTCCAGGACGCCCACTGTTTGTCCTATTTCTAGTTCTCACTGCCTGGAATACTCTTTCTCTTCATTATTACTTATGTCAGTTTCTTTTCATGACCACCCACGCTAATATACCAGTATCACCTATATTATTTCCATCTCCTCACATTTGTTCTATTTCACCACTTTGTTCTACTCACTTTATAGAATTTTTGACTCTCCAAAGTTATGAATAAATGGTTGATCTCCTCACATAGAACAAGGATCTAGTATATCTTGTCCTCTGCTTTATCTTAGGCTAGAATAAGGACTCATATCATAAATATTTAATAAATATTTGCTGAATAAACAAATCAACTATACTTTAATAAATTAACAAAACGGTGTATAAAATATACCACTAAAGAAATAATTCCAAACTGAGAAGTACAGAGGAAAAAACCTGGGATATATTTTATTTGATGATGCTATCAAATATTTTTCAAGTGTTTTACCATTTACATGATGCTAAAAATAGCAACAGTATCTACCAACCCATTCAAGACAAAGTTTATCTATAATATCACCTTATATCCACCTAAGATTGTACTTAGCTTCCTGTTACTTTTCAAATCTCCAGACATCTGTAATAATAATGGCATCTTTATACAGGTGCTGGGATATAGTACACCACTTTAGCAGTTTGTCAAAAAGATGTTGAAATAAATAAATTGATATTGAAATCTTTAATTAGGAAGAGATGAAAAAAATAAAAGGGGAATCAAGTGAAATTTTCTCATCCCTTAATTTCCTACCACCCTGCTCAAGTGTGTTTTCTTTAAGAGGCCACGTGAACCCTACTGATCACTGAAGTCTCTTTTGTTATATCTGTCTAATGAAATTCGGAGAACAACTAGAAGTGGGGTATGGCCAGGCCTGGCATTGGATAACATGGCGTGCTCTTTCATCTTCCGTCTGCAGTCTTACGCTCATTGTTTGTTGCTGCTTAAAGCAGTAAACGTTGTTTGTCTTCGTTGCAAAACCAAGACTAGGAAACTTTGAAGTGTTTTCTGTTGCTTAATGTCACCTACTGTTCCTGTCAGCAAACCGAGATAAACCTGATGGACTGAGGTGTCTGGTCTAATTCCTTTATTGACACATAGTTCTGTCTTCAAACACCAGAGTAAATGAATAAGTACTGAGATAGTAATGTGTCAGTAATAGGCTGCCAGATAAATGCCATTGTTTACGTACTGATCCCTGCTTCCTAAGGCCCAAACAGTTCAAAAATCTTACAAATTAGCACCTCACTGAGATCAAAGAATTGTCTTTTCTTTCTGCAATTACCTACTTGGAGAGCTGAACAGGCAAATGAGACTAGTTTAAGCTGTCTCTCTCTAGCCCCAATCTTTCTTTTGAGGAGAACAAATGGTGGAATTATACACTGTTTTCAGGATGGGGTATTGTCAGGAATAAGAGACTTTTATTTTATTTTGCTCTATTACAGGAAAATCTGTGTTTCATTTTTATGTTACTCACAACCACTCTACCCCCATTATAGTTCAGCTTTTGAATAGCAGCACGTTTAACAACCAGTCTTTTGAGATCAGATTAAACCTCGAATGAAAAGATAAAATAGTTTTAAAATCAGTGGCACCATAATACCTAGAGCACCAAACAGAAGGCATGGGGAAATTAGTATTTTTTATTGAAGGTGTAAAAATTTGGACTACAAATCTCATTTCATTCTTGGTATATCTTAAATAGAAAGTGTGACATTAATCTTGCTAAATAAAAATTTTCAATACATCATTTCTTGACTTCTACTTGTTCATTAAGTACATTTCATTGCCCTGAAGCACATTTTAGCTCTATTAGCCAATGTCCAAAATGACATTTTTGTATGAAGATATTGAGAGATGAAAGAAAAAAATTATTTACAGCATGGCTTTGACTGTACGGTACTTAAAATCATGTTTTTGTATTAGTCATTCAACCTGGAGAAGCAAGAAATTAAATAGCCAAATCTTATGGTTTAGGACAATACTGCCTTACTTATAAGAAAGATAATTTTCTTGGTGGCAAACTTTGTTTTTTACGTGAATGAAGAAAATATACTTTCAAATTATTTTGGCACAATGACCAAGCTTGTCTTATTCCAAGTGTCTTCCTAAGGAAGAGCAGTTTATAGAAATAAAAACTGCCTGTATTCTCCCTCTAAATGAGTTACCGACAATAGTAAAGCTGGGAATCCTTTTTTCAATGTGTTTTATTTCATTTATTCACATCCACTTTTTTCTAAAGATTTTATTTCTTTTTAGGAGGGTTGCCTCTTGCATGCCCCCCAGTGGGAACCTGGCCCGCATCCCAGGCATGTGCCCTAGACTGGAAATCTGACCTGGCAACCCTTTGATTTGCAGTCCAGGCACTCAATCTACTGAGCCACACCAGCCAGGGCAGGCATCCATGCTTTTACAGCAGCATTAAATATGTTCCTTATGCTAAAGAATTCATTAAAATGTTTGTAAACTAAGGGTAAATTTTAATGATTTTTCTCATTTTCCTAAAGCCACTTCCCATAGAAAAAATTCTAGTATCCTTGGGATCAGTCAAGGTTAGAATAAGACTCCCTCCCCAAATGCTTGTCATCTATAAGTTTCAGGAATGCTGACAACTATCTAACCTATGAAGACTGGCTATGGGACCACAAGCATTGAGACAACTTCAGTGCAAGTCTAGTAATTGTCATAAAAAAGGAGACTTCTTCAGTAGTCCCTAAAATACATTTAAATATTTTATTACATTAATCTTCAGTATCTCTTTGGGCTTCTGATGTTAAAGTAGAACATGAGGAAAATGTAGAAAGATAAACCAGTGCAGGGTAACCAAATTAAAAGTATCCTCTCAGATGGTATATATCCAGTGTGAATGCCTTTCAACAGGTCTCACTCACCCTTTTGTTTAGGTATTTGAGAAAATGTAATGCATGGTGAAAATTTAGAATCGGCAAAGCAACAGCAACTGGTATGTAAACTGCTCTGACTGTTCTATTTTTCAGTGAGAGGAGGTTGCATTGTACAGAAGAAAGAACATAGTATTTGAGGATGGAGCACCCAGCAGGGCTTGAATCTTTTTATTTACATAACCCATGCAAGTCACTTAAGTTCATAAAGCCTCAGTTTCCTCATATCTAATGTAATGTAACTATCTAGAGTTGTGAAGTTCTAATTATCAATACATCAAAATGTATTGATCAATATTTGGGTGCTGATAAATTTGTTTTGTCTTAGAAGGGGGTCTTTTTATCTCAGCAGAGCTTAAAGATCTACTGCTAGCACCTGTATTACCCTAATGAGTCTGAACAATCAAAAAAAAGCATACTTTATTCACCTATATGAAGAAGAAGGTTATGGGACCTAGCACGGAGATTTGCCTTTCACATGGGTACTCATTCCTACTTTCCCTGAAGTGGAGATTGTGATACTCTACCAGCAGTTTTTCAGCCTCAGTTCTCGCTTGAAAATTGAAAGAAGGGGTCCAAGGACACATGAACTGAAAGCACAAGTGCAGACTGTGAAGTCATGGGTGTCAATTCACATAATTATCTTGCTATTCAGATATCACACAGTTACATGCCACTTTTAGATCCGTAATCTTCAGCCTCAACCTTGTAATAATGTCTCTGAAGTTAACAAGCTAGGAATATGACCTTTCTACTTTCCTTCGTTTTCTTAAGACTACTAGAAAAAACATAGTAAGTTCCTGTGCTTTCATATTATATCTCTTTTTGGTCTCTGTAATGAAGACTACAGGGATGTCGTTTCTGGCAATGCACATGACAACATTCATTTCCATTTTCTAAGGAGTACTGGAAGAGGAAAGGAGGTAGAATGTTGATGCCGTCCCATCATCGAGCAAGCCAGGACACCCCACATGAATGCAGTGTTTATACAAGCACCAGAGTGCAGGGCCACCAGCCTGGGTCTGTGATCAAACTCTGCTGAAGCCCTGAAAGTATGTGCTGTGAAAAGCTGGAAAAAAGATCTTGACTACAAAAACTCATGTTGATTTTTGTCTCCTTTTAGAGCAAATACCCTTTGAAGATGAACAGTCTACAGGTTTGTTTTTAAGAATGTTTTCTTTTGAATTTCCTTTCCCCTCAATACAGTTTCAAATATTAGTTCATTAAAAAACATCCTTATTATTGAGTAGAAGAATATAATATGTAGAGTGGTTATACACTCAGGTTCCAAGATGCTATTTTTATGCAAGTTTTGTTATTAGTTAATTGCTCTGAGATTAATGTGTATATTTTTCTGTATTTTACAGTAAAAATAGTAGGAAAATTGTTTCTTTTAAGTACTAAGGGATCATTATTAAATAAAATTTATAGCAAATGTACTGTGTAAGTTCTCTTCTGTAAGAAACACAGAATTATTGACCAGGAGAGAGAGAGTGGGAAGTACATGTATGAATGCAAAGGATCTAGTTTTCTTCCCAGCAAGGTACTGAAAATGCATTCATTTTGCCAAGGGGAAGGTAAACACCTCTCTCCAGTCTCCTCTTTACTGATTCATTTTTTGGTCTAAGTTATTCCCCAAACCAAGAGAGACTGTCTCCTGAGTCTCTGTTGACTTATCTGGCCGCCCACAAAGAAGGGTTACTATTCTCTTGGAATCCATGTAATTATATTCCTGTGGGCACTTATAAGAAGCCATCATCTCTGTCCTCATACACCCCATTTCTAGGCTGGCAGATGGTGAGAAATGAAAAGAAAACATATTTTGACCTACTTCATAACTCATAAATCAAACATTATCCCTTCAAACAACACCCATTCCATCTTGTTCATAAATGCCAAACTGAATCAAGTCTAATTTTACTTTCTTGCTTACCTCTTATATAGGTGCAAGTAGTATGCTTCTCATATTGAAATTTTAGCAAATAATATGTCACTTACCACTTGCACTTGACAGAATGCTAGGGAATAAAATATTAAGAATGTCAGCTCCTCAATGCCCTTGATTCAATAAGCCCTGACCAAAGGTTTAACCACAATAGGCCCTCAGTGCACTAAATAAACCTTCTTTATTTATATATTTATGTAATGCTTCTTTGAAAAGAGAACCTGAGGGAGAGTCCAGAAATACACACACAGACACACACACACACACACACACAGACACACACACACACACACACACACACACACACACACAACAATGAAGGAAAAGTAGACCAATTTACGGAAACTAAGACAGTGAACAAGACAGACTAGAAAGGTGGATCACTGTTGCGTCCCCAGTGCTGGTCCCAGGGTACTTCTAGATGTGCTACATGTGTTGCATGTTTGAAACAGGTTATCCTAATAACCCAGACAAACAGTTCAGAAGCACAGTCAGACATGAGACTAATGATCTTGTTGTTCAAAATCAAATCCTTTTGAAAGATTAGAGTATAATTATTTCTGTTCCTATAGTATGTAAGGATTTTTTTCCATGGTTCCTTCTAAAATACATATGGAGCTTAGAAATGGTAGGAATCAAGACTTTGGGGGGTGAAATGAATGATAATGTTGAAGGGTGGTAGTGAGTGGTATCCTTATTATATTTAATGTGAGCTCACAGTAACTAATGAGTTTGAGGTGCTAGATGCATGTGCTTGACTCCAGGAGAGCTGGAATCCGGTAGTCTGCATAGGAGCTAAATTCACAGGAGTGGAGTTTTCTGCCTAGAGCCCTGGGCCACCTTTAGTGTAAATTCATCAGAGTTACCCCACGAGTACCAAACAATCAGGGTCACTACTTATTATGTACAAACCTTCCAGAGCTTTTATCCAATAAGAGTCCCAAATCCTTGAATTTCTGAAAATGTCCACATTCCCCTCTTCTCAATACATAGGGAAGGGGTCAGGGATGGGGGCACCTAGGGGAGATTTGTCCCATATTTTAGAGGATGGCACTTTGAAACTTAGAGATACAGAAGGCAGAATCAAGTACAGTCACCTGTCCTATTTACAATACAAGGGAGGATTTAATTTTATAACATAGCTATTGTTAGAAAAAGCTGTGTTATAAATTCAAAATTCAAAATTCAAAATTCTTATTGAATGCTCACTCAATGAAAGCCACTAAGTAAATACTGATTTTTTCCAAATGGGAGACATTTAATAAAGTCATGGTTATAAAAGTAGGTAAAGAACTGGGTGTGGAATCTATGCCAGGGACGTGGAGCATACGTTTCATCAAGTTCATGGAAAACCCCTCCCTGATGATTTCTCTTGCAAATCTCAGAGCAAACAATGATGTAGGTAACTTTCTCCACTTGGCATATGACAAAATTCAAATCTAGACAAAGATTAACCTTCTCAATTATTGGGGTTGCCAGATTTTATAAATAAAAATATTGCCAGTTAAATTTGAATTTCAGATATACAACAAACAATTTCTAATATGTGTGTCCCATAAAACATTTGTAACATATTCATATTAAAAGTTTTTCATTAGGATTTGAAAATCAAATTTAACTTGGTATTCTTTATTTTATCTGACATCCCTACCAATGATAAACACAGGTTTGTTGGGTACAAAGATTAAGTGTATTTTATTCCTTTCCTATTATATAATTATCACATGCTTAACAATCATGATGCACAACAATTTTCTCTGAAAATAAAAATAATCATCTTATTACAATTTTATTCCTTAAATAACTGAAATCATGTATGATCCTCTATGCCTAAAAACTTATTTTTAAGTGAGTAAAAAGAGTTACTGCAGAAAAAAGTTTAAATACAAACCAAAAAAAAAACCCCTTATAATTCTCTTGCAGATAGTTTTCCTTTGTTCCTTAACTTACATACACTTCTGACTTTCTATATAAATAGGTACACATTGCTTTTCTAAAAAATAGAGTAAGTATTGTATATTTTTTATGCAAATGACTTCAAAGAACATTTTATTTTCTTTGTGCTGGGCCTAGTATGTGATGATGGAGATTTGGCAATCAGTTATCAGGATTTAGATTGCAAAAATCATCAAGTAGAATACCAGAAAGTAATGGTTCCCACTGAAATTCCTATGTCTTTAGAAGTGTGGCATTAATTACCTATATGTGATAGCTAACCTGTTGGTAGTCAGACGATGTGATGTATTTCAGATGGCTAGGAAGTGATACAGGTGTTGTGGACTGCCACGCCCTCTTCCAACCACGCTGTCTGACAATGTCCAGGCATGGAGGATTTGAGTTCAAGGAATTCGTCTCCCCGGGGGAGAACGTGGCATCCAAAATGGGTTAACAACTGGCTATTTTATTTTAATTATTTTACTCTTGCTACGGAATATAAACATTGTACTGTACTTACTTATTCCTGTGAAAAATCACCAAAGAGAAAGGGACAATTCAGGGGAAAACTAGTATTCCCCACAAAACTGCCTGAAAGGATGGAAAAATCACCTCTAATAAAATAGCTCCTAAATGTCTAAAAGTTCTTGGAGTAACAGCCCCTCCTTTACCTTGAATAAGAATATATATCAATTAGACAGGCAAATATATTTTTTAAAAAGTCTGGCTAGTTATTACAAACCAAACACGTAGAAATAGTTACTAAAGAGTCAGAGTTTATAGTACACAGAGAAAACTTCTACACAGAGAAAATAGATAGTTAAGTTAGACATCACAAAGGCCTTATAATACATTTCCTAACCTCTGCTCGGTCTAGCATATCTTTTGCCCCATACCAACTTCTAAGACCTTTAATAAACATAAGACATTCAAACTCTGTACATAGAGCTATTTCAAATTGTCTGATTAATGGCTCTCCTGGTCAAAACAACTTTTGTTTAATATAACGGAAACTATGGAAATTCTTGTACTTTTCCTGGTTACCTTTGTATTGATTTTTTTCTGCTTAGCTGATCATGCTATACACCTGCAAATATTATTCACTACCTAAAATGAAAATATAAAAACCTTATACTTGCAATAAATGGAACAGAGCTTCACTGTCCTTTGAGGTGTGATGTCGTCTGTTACCCATCACCGACGCCTTACCCACCTTCGGGAATCCCTGGACCCTGCTGCGGCTGGACCGCGGCAGTTGACAACATGCTCCTCCAATTTCAGATAAATTATCTTGGTATCATCATTACAAATCACTGTCCTATAGAACAGTGCATGCAGAAAAAAAGAAGAAAAAATTTTCTTGATTGATGGTTTGAGTTCTTAATGCAGATTAAAGTAAATCAGTGACTCCTTTGGTGGAAACATATGTCAAATTTCTCTACTAGAATTGTCCATTAATATATATAAAGTGGGAATTGTCCATTAATATATATAAAGTGGATATTAGGTTTTCTTTCAGTGGAGGGGGGGAACAGAAAAAAAGTATAATTTGTCATGAACATACAACCTGTGAAAGGATCATACACATAAACTTCTTATAGGTAATTGTTTTTCCTTTATAGAACAAATCTATAATGAGCAAAACCAATGGCCTAGATTATTTGTTCAAGTGCAGAATTTAGGGATGTGTTCACATAAAGCTAAAAGAAGTGTCAAATAAATTATTGACAAAATGATCTTTGATGTCTGTATTATCTTATCTGTTCATGAGGATTTAACTTAGATTTCTTGAGAATTTTCACTCCTTGTTTCTGGTCAAAGTAAATTAATCAACATAGATAGATAATATCTGGTGATTGCCCCCCAAATAACCTACTCTTTACTCCATCCCTGACTTCCATCTTTGGGACCAACCCATTTTATTACCAGGATGTCTACAATGAACAGATGATATTTCACCATGGGCTCCTTCACAGAATATAGGAAAAGAAATCTGGAGCCTTGGAATCTAGGATCTAACAATGTCAACACACAAGTTGACAAGTTCACACAATGTCAACTCATGTGACCTACACATTATGTGCCATGGGTCTCAGTGTCCTCACCTGTAAAACAATGTAGTGAGATTTTATGGATTCTTGGAGTTTACTCTCTGGAATCACAGCTCTAATTCTGAATTATTTCAAAGGTTTTTTTTAATCTCTTTGTAAGTTCTAGATACATACTTCAATTTAAAATTTCTTTGAGCATCTTCTGCTGAAAAGTTACTACTGAGTTTATAGATCAGACATCTGTTTGTAAAATAGGAATAATTGCTGCAGCAAATCCCTGCTGCTATTTTGAAAATTAAACTGGAAACCATATACTTCATATGTATGTTTTATTATTATATTATTTTTGTTAAAATACAATTTTGTTGTACATATGTTTATCTCTGTATACACACACCTCTATATATGAAACTCTTGTGAATAAATGTTTATATGTGTCTATGTGTTTGTGTATATAGATACATAATACCTATAAAGAGACATTGATATAGTAGCATATGCATTGAAAATTATCTGAACTAGTATAAACCAAACTTTCTGTAGTCCAGTGTTTTCCAATGTACCTGTGGTAAAGAAACAGGGTTTTTAAGACATTGTTATTACTGTAATTATTTCTAATCCTTTGAAGACCAAAGGTTCATGAATAGGTTCTTCAGGTAGTAATTGCAAACTCTCTAGCCATAGTCGATCCACAACCCCCAAGTCATCTGATGTTGGTATTCACCATTTTATCATTCTAGCTAACATGTGGATATTCATTTATTAATTTTCCAAACAGTGAGTGAGTAGAGTACTATGAATCAGACAACATAGTAGTCTTCAAGAATAAAATGTGGAGGAAAGAGAGACAATCTCTGTCTTCCTGCAGCTGATAAACTGGCAGGGAGAGCTGATACTGAGCGACATGCTCTGGCAGCAATTTGGGGAGGAGAGGAGAAGGAGAGCAAGGAAGGAGGGTGTGGGGGATTACTCGAAAGTCAGCATTTTTATTGAGTCTTCCTTAGCATAAGCCAGCTAACCAGAAATGAGCATGATCCATTTCCCCATAGGGTCTATTTTATACTCCACATAAGAGTCACAAGGACATTCCTAACTGATCTCACATTCTTTTAAATTAACAAAAAAAAGTTTCACTTGTTTATATGAAAAGCAACATAGTGAGAAAGCTTAGCAGAAAATAAAACAGCCCCTGAGTGGGTCCCCTAGGTCATATAACAGAGGGTTTTATTGCAGCTGTTTCTTTAAAGAGCTGAAGTGTGGGTGTGGACATCTCCGAAATTTCTGCTGTTACTGTTCCAAGGTAGATATGTATGCACCAACCCACCAGTTTGAAATGGTAATTTAATGATGTGGATTTATTGATGATTTTTGTCTTGAGACTGGCTGAGAGTCAATTGATAGGTAAGGTTAGAAATTCATTTTTATCCATAAGTGTGAGCTTTGACTTTTCCTTTTCTTATTTCTATCCTTTTACAAATTCAATGTGGTGAGCATGAAGTTTTTACAATAAGAGCTAATATGTTCTGGGTTCTTGCCACCTGTCAGTAAGTACTGTGTTAATCATGTCTCAAGCAATATCTTGACCTGTTTGACTTGGTGAAGGAGGTGCTATTCTTATCACTTTTTTCAGATGAGGAATTGAGATGTGGAGGAAAAAAGTACCATGCCCAAGGTCACATGGAGGCAAAGGCAAACTCACAGCCAAGCAGGGTGTCACTTTCCGATGTACTTTACCTCCAGAGACATCATCCATGGCCCCATGACCATGACTGAGATCTATTTTAAGAAATGATCCATGTTTCCTTAAGGGATTAGGGGCTCTCTTTGGAACAGATTCGGGAATCAAACCCACCAGTCTGATGGTATTAAAGAAACATCAAATAATGACCACAGTGAAAAATAACAAGGAAGAACCAGGTGCCTGTGATCAAAGGGAAGCTGAACAGTGAGAAACTTGAACTCAGTCTTCACAAAACAGCAGCTGGGCCCAGTCCACACTTGAACTCCTGTGCAGTCGCTTCAGCTGCACCTAACATGGTTGCAGCCAGGGCCTTTCCCTCTACAGGAGAAACACTCGGCTGCCACATACCACCATCTAGGGCTGCTGTTGTTCTCCTCTTTCAGCTAGAGCCACCCTAAGGTTATGTGTAGGTGGTACTCGCCCTGTGTCCCCCATCCCAATACACACACACACATGCTCTCCATATTAATAAGTCAGTATTCCCCTTACTTCATGAGGTTATTGTTCGGCCCAAGCCCATAAGGGTACCACTTATGAAGTAACATGAGAGAATAGCAACTCCAGCCTGATATTGCTCAATCTGGGTCTTTCTAAAAATGGCACTTCTTCTCTAGTTCCTTGTACAGACACCAAATCATTCTCATGAAAACATATGCTGAAATAAACAACAATAACAAAAAATAGTGGAGGACCAGGGGAATAGAGTTCACTACTCCCATGCCCTTTGAGGCATCCGCCTGCTGTTCAGTGGCTGTTGGGCTATTATTCTTGGCTCTCCCAGTAAATTAAACAAGTCTCAGGAAACCTGTAACCCATGTATCTAAAGATGAAGCTGCCATCCACCAGCACTTATAGACCCATTACACAATATTTTCTTAGAAAGAAACACATGACTACAAGTAACGGATGGGTTAGTTTCCAATTTCCAGTATGAGTTCACACAATTTTCAGTTACACAGGGTCTCAGCAATGGTTCAGAACCCTTTATCTTTCCTTTACTTGTCTTTTTCTAAAAAGTGGAAATAAATTAATCGAATAATACTCAACTCACTCATTAGTTGTGTACTTTAAAATAAATTACAAATAATATTACCTTGCTGATCATGAAAGAGATTCAAAGCTATACTTAAATGCAGCTGTATAGTCATTCATTCATTCATTCATTCATTCAACAATTGTCCCTCCTGAGGACCAACTACATGAAAAAATATTGCCAGGTTTCAAGAGGAAAGAAAGAAGAAAGTCGCCTATATTATTTTTCCTACCAACTCTCACTTCTGAATCTAGTGCAGGTATGTACATAAATAACCATAATGCAAGGCACAGTATACATTCTACAATAAAAGATGAAGATATTATCAAAATAAAATGAGGGTGGATCAGGAGATTTTTAGTTGTCAATGAAAACTAAGCCCCATGATCTTGCCTTATGGTAGCAACATGGCTATAAATGTTCCTCATCTCATATATTTTTACCCCACAATGTAGGAAAAAAGAGGGAGATTCTGTTTCATGTGCTACAACTCAGCAGGATCTCTCATCTGATCATCTAATATGCATAAAAACGTATGAGAGGAATACTTTTATCCCCATTTAAGGGATAACAATGTTAAGGTTTATTTTTTTATGACTTCATTATATATTGTCTTTTATTGGTCACCATTGTTTCTAGGGACGTAGCAGTCTTCTTGCCTGCTGTGATGAAGAGAATTGTGATAAAAAAGGTTTCTCATTAAAGAAATCATTTGTATTTTCTTTGGAATACGTTGTTATTTCTCCCTCCACACGTGTACTTACACACATATGCCATATTAATCAATCTAAAGATGTTTAGATTTAATGCTGTGAAGATACCATTAAGTAGGGTCAAGAAAAAGATTATGCTGAGTAAATTTGACAGGCTTATATAGGGTAAAAATGATTGCACTGAATCTATATGATTTTCATTTTTTCTGCATTATGTGCAACTGGTAAACATCATCTACTCCTCTATATAATGGGAATAATAGTGGTACCTTCCTTCTGAATGAAATCACATTTGTCAAGTGTTCAGTATTGTACCTGGCACACAGTAAGCCCCCAGTATCTTTCTTAGCTATTAATAGGCTCAGCTTTCACTCTCCTTCACACAGCATTAATCATCCCTATTTCAGAAGAGAAAAAAGTTTTATGAGTTCCCTCTGCCAAAATTTTCAAAAAAAATAAATAAAAGACCATCATAAATAGGTGAATAGACTCTTAGCAAATCATATCTGTACTTGGAAAACAAGCAAAGAAATAGTCTAGCTAGGATAGTCTGCATCCCACAGGACATCTGGCAAGGACTGGAGACATTATAGGTTGTCACAACTTTGTGTTGGTATGTGTGTGGGGGATGCTATTGGTATTTAGTGGGTAGAAATCAGGGATTTGCTAAATACCCTCTATGCACAGGATGGCTTCCCACAACAAAGAACTATCAGGTCCAAGAGTCAGTCATGCCAACATTGAGAAACTTCCTGGACACATGCCACTAGACTTAAAAACCTAATTTAATTGGCATGCATCAGAGAGAAAGATGGGCCAACCATCCCCACCTTCCCATTCTCCAACACAGCCTCCAACAACCAACTTGATTGTATTTAGTTAAAAACATATTATTATAATAGCCATTTTTTCCAATATTTTATTTATTTATTTTTAGAAAGATGGGATGGGAGGGAAAAAGAGAAAGAGAAAAACATCAATGTGTGAGAAATACATTGACCAGTTGCCTCTTGCATGTCCCCATCTGAGGACCTGGCCCACAACCCAGACATGTGCCTTGACCAGGAACTGAACCCATGACCTTTTGGTTCACAGGCTGGTGCTCAATCCACTGAGCTGTACCAGCCATGACTATAATAGCCAATTTTTAATTATTTTTTCCATTCCCTTCCTTCTTCTGCAGAATATAAAATTGTGTTTGAACCAATTCAGTGGCCTGGCTAAAGATCCAGATCATTTTGGAAGTGCCCCCCTTTGACATGGTATTTTCACTTGTTAAATGACTGTTTAACAGCCTCCAGTCACCTGCAGCGTTGGTCTACCATTTCTGCTGTGGGGAATCCATGTCTGTGAGTGTCATGAGGTCACGCAACATGAATCCATGACTTACTAGGACTTTACGAGGCATAGCAAACCCTTTGGAAAAGTTCCTTACACTTCCACTGGAACCTGTTGTTTCAGATCCAGAATGGGTCTTTGACAGTACAAGACAATCGGATTTTTGTAAAGCAACCCTTAAGCACAAACAAAAGGACTCTGGTTCGCAAACTGTTCTAAAAGTGCTTATTGTCTAGTATGGAATGAATACAAACAAAATCAAACACGTTGGACTGTTCCAAAACATGAAACATTGCAGCAGAATTTTACATTCACTGGGTTTCTCTTGCTATTTTGATTTTTTCTACAAGTGTGACATTCTGTATCTTAGTGGTGTGAAACTGAAACAAATTAATAGAATACATTCCAATGGGAAGAACATGCAATTTTGAATTAATTACATGGGTGACTGAGTTGTACAAATGTTCTTTGGCACAATGTCACAAAAATACATTAAAAATACAAAGAGCGTTCTTTGAAATGCACACAGTTGTCCTTATCTGCCAAAGAAACCTTCCAACCCCCCAATGGAAACCTAAAACTTAGGATAGCACTACGTCCTGTGTATACTAGGTTTTTTCCCATTCATACCTACCTATGAAAAAGTTTGATTTATAAATTAGAAGAGGTTAAAACCATAGCTAATAATAAAACAATTATAACAATATATTTACTAAAAGTTATGTCAATGTGGTCTCAAAATATCTCATTGTGCAGTACTCACTCTTCTTGTGATGCTATGAGATCACAAAATACCTCAGTAAGTCCAGATCGTTCACCATTTTACTTACAGGAGGAACTGTCGTCACCTCTTTGACATACCCAAAGTGCCAGCATCACTATTCCTGTGCGTTGGGGCCATTATTAAAGTAAAATGAGGGTTAGCTGAATGCAAGCACTGAGACACCATGACAGTCAATCTGAGACTCAAGATGGCCACCGAGTGACTGGCAGGTGAGTGACTAGCAGGTGAGTGACTAGCAGGTGACTACGCAGCTCGAATACACTGCACAGAGGGGTGATGCACGTCCTGGGTGAGAGAGAGAGGGACAGGGTGAGATTTCGTCACTCTAGTCAGAATGAGGCACAATTCAAACTTATAAATTATTTCTGAAAATTTTCATGTAATATTTTCAGACTGTGGTTGACCACGGGTAACTACAGAAAGTGAAACCAGGTATAAAGGGGGAGAGCTGCCCTGCTACGACAACTTGGAAGTTTATTTATCTTCATATAGTTCATTTTCTCGTTTCTTTATTGACCTTTTGTAGAAATCTGGAAAATATCTTTGAAACTCTAAAGTTGCATATATGGAATGGTGAAGAAATATGGACTTTATAGTTGATGATTTCGTCTGTATCAATGCCTCATTCTTTTTCCCTTAATTTGGTTTAGTTTTGAATAGTCCAGGTGTGTGCTTGCCTACACTTCTCCACCTGCCAAGTTTTCTCTTAGTTCATAATAAACAGAAGAGAACTTAGGGAAAATTCACCTCTTTTGAATATGGTTTATTAGAAAGAAACTTTTCTTTCTCTTCCTTCAGATTTTCATTAGAAAGTCTTATGTTTTGTAGCTTATTCTTAGAACTGTAAAAGGCTCAAATTGTTTTAAATTAAAAGAAAAGGTGTTATTTGGGAAAGAGCCAGAATACTTGAAAGCTTTTTTCATCCTCTTTTCTTTTCGTTTGAAATAAATAAATGTGTAACACAAAGTGATTCACATAAACATTTAGTGGTACTAAAAATTCTAGAAGTTTTTAAATATAACTGGCATTTTAACATAAATTCTGAGCTAAGAGACAACTACAATAGAAAAACATGACTGAAATATGCATTTTCCCCTATTTCAGGAAGGAAGTCTTAAAACAGATTTGTGTTAAAGAATTTTGATGTTGTCCCATTTGTTGACTTTATGCTTTATTTCCCTTGCCCTAGGCAATATATTAACAAAAAATATGGCCATGTGGCACATCTGAAATTTTACTGCCTATGTTTTTCTCTAGCACTTTTATGGTAGCATGACTTATATTTAAGTCTTTTATCCATTTTGAGTTTATTCTGGTATATGGTATAAGATGGTGGTCTAGTCTCTTTTTTGTGCACGTACTCATTCAGTTCCCCCAACGCCATTTATTGAAGAGGCTGTTATTACTCCATTGTATACTCATGCCCTCTTTGTCAAATATTAGTTGTCCATAGAGACATGGGTTTATTTCTGGGGTATCTGTTCTGTTCCATTGATGTGTATGTCTGTTCTTATGCCAGTACCAGACTATTTTGATTACAGTGGCCTTGTAATACTGTTTGTGATCAGGTAATGTGATTCCTCCTACTTTGTTCTTCTTTCTCAAGATTGATGAGGTTATTTGGGGTCCTTTTTGGTTCCATATAATTTTTGAAATATCTATTCTTGATCTGTGAAATATGCCACTGGTATTTTAATAGGAATTGCATTGATTCCATAGATTTCTTTGGGTAATATGGAATTTTAATTATGTTAATTCTTCCAATCCATGAACACAGTATATGCTTCCTTTTATTTGTATCTTCCTCAATTTTTTCTTTCAGTGTTCTATGGTTTTCTGAGGAGGTCTTTTACCTCCTTGGTTAGGTTTCTTCCTAGGTACTTTATTTTTCTTGTTTCTATAGTAAATGGACTTTTTTTCTTTGTTTCTTTTTCTGATAGTTCATTGTCAGCATACAAAAATGCCATTAATTTCTGAATATTGACTTTGTATCCTGCTATTTTGCCAATGGGACTACATTAAATTAAAAAGCTTGTGCACAGCTAAAGAAACCGTCATCAAAATGAAAAGAGAGCTGATCATGTAGGAGAACATATCTGCCAATGATACATGGCACAAAGGTATAATCTCAAAAATACATAAAGAACTCATATGATTCAACACCAGGAAGATCAATAATCCAAGTAAAAAATGGGCAAAGGACCTGAACAGACACTTCTCCAAAGAGAGAAAATAGATGGTCCATAGACATTTGAAAAGATGCTCAACATAACTAGCCATCAGAGAGATGCAAAGTAAAATGACAATGAGATATACCTCACATCTGTCAGAATGGCCATCATTAATAAATCAACAAACAATAAGTGCTGGCAAGGATGTGGAGAAAAGGGAACCCTAGTGCACTGTTGGTGGGAATGCAGACAGGTGCAGCCACTGTGGAAAACAGTAAGGAATTCCTTCAAAATATTAAAAATACAACAGCCCTTTGATGCAGCAATTCCAATGCTCGGAATATATCCTAAAAAACCCTGAAACAGCAATTCAAAAGAACCTATGCATCCCGATGTTCATAGCAGCACTGTGTACAATTGCCAAATGCTGGAAACAACCTAAGCACCCATCGGGAAATAAGTGGATTAAAAAACTGTTACATTTACACACTGGAATACTATACCACAGAAAGAATTAAGGAACTGCTACATTTTGCAACAGCATGGATGGAATAGGAGAATATTATGCTACGTGAAACAAGCCAGTCAGTGAAAGACAAAAACCATATAATCCCACTTATAAAGGAGGTAAATCAGTACAAAACCATAATAAATCAAAGTTGTAATGTTAGTGATCCTTGTAAAGAAGCCATGTATTCTTTTAATAAATGATTTCAAAGCTGACAATAAAGGCTTCATCAAATCATTAATAATACTGAACATCAGCTATATAGTAAGTACTGGGTTAAGTCCTAGACATACAGTAGCCAACAAGACTGATATATTCTTCCTCACAAGGAGCTGCAGTCTCATGTGAGCAAAAGTTCCTTCCCCTAAACTTCCTAAGCTTCCTCACACTGCTAAGGTCCTGATTAGATGTAAAGAAGATGAAGGCTCTACATTTAAGAATCTTAATTTTAATTTGAAGGTGAAAGTCTGATATTTCTTCTATGGCTTTAGGTTTGCATATGTATTACCTGTGAGCCTGGTGTCAAGCTTATATATGAGAGACATTGGCATGTAATTGATTTTTAAAGTTTTCTAAAAATGTGGCCCAGACTTTGAGTTCCTACTCTGTCAGGTACCTTAATGTGTGTTTGCACCTGCATATGTGTATGTCTGTGTGTGTGTTTGCCTGGATCCTTGGTGCCTGCAGTGTCCCCTAAAACCGGATTAGTATGACTCATTTACAGACGAGGACATTGAGACTGAGAAAATACCTTCCTTCTGGCCAAATAACTGACCACTTGACCTGAAAGCATCATTCAAACTCCTGTGGAAATATAACATCGGGGATGGGACCAGGCAGGTTATGCAAATTTTAAAGACTCAGAGAAAGAGAAGTAATTTGATTTAGTTGTTTCATAGCATGAAACAAAAACAAAATCTCATCGTGTTTCTTTTACTGGCACAAGGAGTATATTTCTGTCAAGTTGAGTTGCTAGAAACAATAGAAGAAACTATCCTCATGAAAAAGTTCATTCAAGTTTAAGATTTTTTTAGCCCAAACTGTAATGAGCAATAGGTCACAGGAATGCCGAGGATTGCATCATTTTGGTCAGGAAGCTTTAGGGCAGCTAAAACTATGCAGCTAGGTAGAGCAATTGAATATTTTTAGTGGATAAGTGAAAAAGGCAGAAAGGTAGAAGAAGGGAGATGGACTTTTTTTTTTTTTGACCAAGAACATATTGTCTTTCTTTTTTTTTTTTTTTACAGTATATTGTTTTTTTCTATTTTATTTTTTTTTAATTTTATTTAGTTGTTTTTCAAATACAGTTTTTTGTCTATTTTTCCCATCCCAGCCTCCCCCGCCCCTTGCTCCCCACCTCCCTCCCATTTACACCCCCCTTAGTTCTCGTCCCTGTGTCCTTCCTATTTGTTCCTCCAAATCCCTTCCCCTTTTTCCCCTTAAATTCCCTTCCCTCTCCCCTCTGGTCGCTATCCCCTTGTTCTCTATTTCGGTGTCTTTGTTTTTTGTGTTTTTTTTTTTCTGCTTGCTTGTTTGTTTTGTTGTTTAGCTTCCTAGGGAGATGGACTTTTTTATAGTTCAAACATATGTCCTGCCCGTAAGGAAGGTAATTCCTGAGAAGAGAAGGAACTTTTCCCCACCTCCAACTCTCAAACGCTGATTCACAGTATGTATCACTGAGAGTGCACGCAAGGGCACACTTAGAGGAAAGACACAGGCGTTGGTTCCTTGGGCTGGGCAGACATAACCCAACCCCAGCAGCCTTGCATTTATGAGGCATGTTTCTTACCCACTTGACTGAACTTCATCCATGACTATGAGGGGGGACCCTCCCCACAAGTAGAATTTGTTTATAAAAACTTATGTATGTATTCTTACATGTTTAAACTTCAGTCACCTTCAAAGTACTCTCCATTTGACGCAAGACATATTTTTCTACTGCTCAAAACACCTTTGAACTTGTCCATTTTATGCCTTTTAGTGCTTCTGCCATCTGTTTGTTTGTTTGTTTCACATCTTCCACCTCGGCAAAACATTTACCTTTGAGGACTTTTTTCATCAAGAACCAAAAAAAAATGTTGCTTTGGGTTAAATCAAGTGACTAGGAAGTGTGGAACATGGGGGTCATGTTATTTTTGGTCAAAACTGCTCAACACTCAGCACAGTGAGGGCAGATACACTCACAAATCACCCATCGTGAATCTGAAAATGCACCGAGTCTTAAAAAATACATAGGGGGAGGGCAAGAATAGTATGGGAAATATAGAATCCAAAGAACTTGAGACACATGGTCATAAACTAAAGGGGGGGTAATGGTGGGGATGGGGGGGTAGGGAGGAGGGTAATGAAGGGGGAATAGAACAACTGTAATGGCATAATCAATAAAATAAATTTTTTTTAATTAAAAAAATCACTGGCCGAACACAGCCTCTCACAACAACGCCAGCTGGTACGATGATACAGATGGGTTCTTGGAACACTCACCTAGTGAGGGAAGCTGGTACTACAAGGGGCCTGCCCTCCAGAAGATAATCCTGCAGACATTTTGGGTCGCCCTCATATAAGACACGGCTAAACAGAGGGAAGAGTAGTATGAAGTACAGAGGCAGGTAGTGATCAGTAGTCCACAGGCCAGATGCTGAATAGGATTTTGTCTCTGTGACCATGTTACATCCTAGAAAACTGCAGTGGAGCCCCGAGAGAAGATACGAACAGGCTGTCAGGCTGGCTTAGCTCATGCCATGAACTCAGTGGTTTCAAGATCACGTTGGAACTGATAAACACTGTTTAGTGTTTAGGATGAGCCAGGAAGGCTCCAGGTACAGCCATGAAAATTACCAACACCTGCATCTGTAGGCAATTTTTGGACACTGCTTCATGGAAGCCATTGGATCCCATTAAATGTTTGTTACCAATTATGTAATAATAATAATAGTAGAAACAATATTATACAACATGTTTTCCAGTCACTACTGCGAGCTTTTCATGTATTTTCTATGTTGATGCATACGATAACCATGTGAGTTATGTACCATTTTAAGAGAAACTTGAAGTAATCAGTATACCCAAGGGCACCATTTTTTAGCAGTGGTGCTGGGATTTGAACTGGGTCCATCTGGCTCCAAAGTACACCCCTGTGGCTACTAATTCAGTGGTTCTTAAACTTGAGCATACACTTAAAAAAACCTGGAGGGCTTGTTAAAGCATATTACTGTCCTCCCACACCCCTGTCAGAATGTCTGATGCAGAAGGACTGTGACGGGGCCCGAGAATCAGCATTTCTTACAAACGGCTGGGTGATCCTGATACTGCAGGTGGAGAGCCACACTCTAAAAAAGCCTCTGCACTACGGTAACCTTGTGCCATAGGAGCCATGTCATGTCCTGCCTCTTCACTGACGATTCTACAGCAAGGACTAAATGCCTTTATCGGCCGGATTAGCAACTACATGCATCCCCCAGTGCCTTACAGCAGAGCTCCGTGAATTTTAATGTACTTTCAAATCACCTGGGGATCTTGTTAAACTGCAGACTCTGCTCCCCTGGTAGGTCCAGAATGGCACTCCCAATCCTGCCGTCTCCAAGTTCTTTTCAGGAAGTGCCCAGGCTGTGGGCACCAGGCTGCAGGTACCAAGTTCTTACAACAGGAGTCCCCAGCCCCTGGGCCACTGACCAGTATCTATCTGTGGCCTGTTAGGAACCAGGCCTCACAGCGGGAGGTGAGCAGTGGGCCAGTTAGCAAAGCTTCATCTGTATTTACAGCCGCTCCCCATCACTCGTATTATAGCCTGAGCTCAGCCTTCCGTCATATCAGCTGCAGCATTAGAGTCTCATGTGATCCCTACTGTGAACTGTGCATGCAAGGGATCTAGGTTGTGTGCTCTTTATGAGAATCTAATGCCTGATGATCTGAGGTGGAGCAGAGGTAGTGATGCTAGTGTTGGAGAGCAGCTGCAAATACAGATTTTCATTAGCAGAGAGGCTCGACTTCCCAAAGAGCTTAATAAATCAACTGCTTGCAGACTCACATCAAAACCCTATCAGTGAGTGGCAAGTGACAAGTTGCATCTGGTAGAAGGCTTTCTAGTGGCCAGTGAGTTGATGCACTTCAACTGTCCAGCTGCATCTTGCGGCAGGCTTTGAGTCAGAATCCGACACTTATTTTAGTCTGCACGTGGCCCACATATTATTTTATTTACCACTTCTGTCCGCACCTCTCTCCCACACTGCACACTTGTCTCAGTCACAGTTTTGGTAAGCCCACAAAATCAGTAAAAAACAAACACTGCTGCAGAGCTGCTTTGAAAAGGGGAAAAGACCCAATGATGAGGCTGCAAAAGACTCTAAGAGCGCCAACAGAAAGAAAGATGCATTTAAAAGAAAATACCAAGAGTCCTATTTAAATTACACGTTTGTTGCAATAGGTGACTCACATTCTTCAAGCCCACTTTTTATAATATTGGCAACCAGCTATCCAAAGAAGCCAGGAAAGCTTCAAATCTATTTTGCCACATGGAAACCAAGCACCCTGCATTAAAAGACAAGCCTTTGGAGCTTTTTAAAAGAGAAAAATGTGAACACGAAGAACAGAAGCAATTACTGAGGGCCACCACTTGATCAAATGTGTCTGCACTGAGCATCATTCCTGCACTGCACTGAGCGGCTGACCACGTTGCTAACGCTAAGAAGCCCTTTACTATTGGTGAAGAGTTGGTCCTGCCTGTTGCTAAGGACATTTCTTGTGAACTTTTAGGAGGCTACAGTTCAAAAGGTAGCATATGTTCCTCTTTCTTCCAGCACCATAACTAGACAAACTAATGAAATAGCAGAGGATATTGAGGCACAATTGTTAGAGAGGATTAATGAGTCGCCGTGGAACGCAATCCAAGTTGACAAGTCTACCGATGTTAACAAGGCAACAAGGTTTGTTTTTGTGCCATATATTTACAGGAGGATGTGCATGAGGATATGCTCTGTGTATCTTTGTTGCCAACCAACACCACAGCTGCAGAACTGTTCAAGTATCTAAATGATTACATACCAGGAAAACTGAATTGGTCATTTTTGTGTTGGTACACGCATGGACGGAGCAGCTGTCATGACTGGACGGCTTTCTGGTTTCACTGCTCAGGTCAAAGAGGTCGCTTCTGAATGTGAGCCTATGCACTGTGTCATCCATAGAGAAATGCCGGCTAGCCAAGAAATGTCACCTGAACTTAAACATTTTGCAAGATGTGATTAAAATCATCAACCACATTAAAGTACATGCCCTTAACTCACATCTATTCACACAGCTCTGTGAGGAGATGGACCCAGAGTGCACACATCTTCTCTTACACACACAAGTGAGGTGGACTTCTAAAGGGGGTTCACTGGCCAAAGATTTTGAGTTACAAGAGCCACTCCAGAGATTTCTTTTAGAAGAACAATCACCACTGGCAGCACATTTCAGTGACACAGAATGCATCACAAAACCTGCTTACTTGTGTGACATATTCAACCTGTTCAATGAACACAATCTGTCACTTCCAGGGAGAACGATGACTGTGCTCGGGTTGGCAGATAAAAGTGGCTTCATTCAAAGCCAAACTGGAATTATGGGGACAATTATGGAACACTGGGATTTTTGACATGTTTCAAACATTAGCAGAGATTTTGAAAGAGACTGACCAGGGCCTTTTTTCTCCCAGCTGGTGCATGATCACCTATCTCAGCTTTCAAAAGAGTTTGAGCATGACTCCCCAACCACAAAAGACTCCCAGAACTGGGAAGGAATGGATCCACGGCCCATTTGTGAATAAGCCAGGTGAATCGACTTTGTGCTAGAGGAGGATCAGCTGCTTGAGATCACAGATGACAGTGGCCTTAAAAGTATGTGAGGCAACTACAAATCATTCTGGATTAAAGTCAAGGCGTAATAACCCGAGATTGCCACAAATACACTGAGAAGCCTGCTTCCATTTCCAACATCCTATCTTTGTGAGGCAGGGTTTTCTGCAGGGACAGCACCCAAAATGAGATTATGGAGGAGACTGGAAATACGCAACACACTTTGGGTGTCACTTCTACCATCACCTCCGGATGAGACCGTCTAGCTGCAGGAAAACCAGCTCAGGGCTGCCACTGACTCTGCCTCATGGTGTGTTATATAACTATTTCATTATATATTACCCTGTTATAATAATAGAAATAAAGTGCACAATACGTGTAATATGCTTGAATCATCCTGAAATCAACCCCCCACCCCAGTCTGAGAAAAAACTGTCCTCCAATGAAACCAGTCCCTGGTGCCAAAAAGTGCCTTACATTACTGCTGCCTTACACCACCAGTGTTCGGACGGGTCCCAGACCAGCAACACTGGTATTATGTGGGTGGTTGTTAGAAATGCAAATGACCTGGCTCCATCCTGGACCTACTAAAGATGGGGGGAGACCAGCAATCTTTGTTTTTACAAACCTCCCAAGTAATTCTGAGGCAGGCTAACATTTGAGAACCATCACCTTCCTTATACCATTGCTTCTCAAACTTGGCTACACATTAGATTCATCTGGGAAGTTCTCTAAAGTATAGATGCCTGAGTCCCATCATAGAGACCCTGGTATATATATATTTGGTCTCAGGTTCCTCTTGATCATCAGCATTTTAAAGTTTCTGGTGATTTTAATATACAGCAGTGTAAGAGCAACTGCTTACAGCGTAGTGTAAAACTTCATATTAAGACCTGTAGACCAAATGCATTGGAACATGGGAAACTTGTCAGGAAGGAGAAACCTCAACCACACCTCAAATCTATTGAATCAGAATCTTCCTTTTCACAAGATACAATATGCCAAGTGAGTTTTATGCATGTTAAAATTTGAGAGGCGTTGATGGGTCTAGAGAAAAACACTAGAGCAGAATTTTTTGAAATGATGAAAATGTTCTGTATTTGTATTTTCCAATATGGTTGCCACTAGCCATGTGTGGCTGTTGAGAATCTGAATGTTTAGTTCAACAAAGGGACTGACTTTTGAATTTTAATTAATTTGAAATAGCCACATAGGGCAAGTGGCTGCCTTACTGGAAAATGTAGTGATTGATTACTCTAGAGGAAGAACAACTATTTCAAGGCATACTAAGGTTTGCTGATACCTTTCAGCCTCATTTGTGTAGTAAAATGAAAGAATTTGACCATTAGGTAGAAAAAATTTGTGCCTGCCATTTTCTTTTCTGGATACTTGGTACCTTTATTTGGTACACAGATGTCCCATAATCCCTGACATATTACTAATTTTATTCTCCATTCTCTTCCCAATTTATCTATCCATGTTTTATTTGAAAAAAAATACTGAACCTTTATTAATGGGAAAGAATGAAGTCCAGGATTTACAACAGAAAAGAACAAATTAATAGAGGTAAGTTGGAGCAACTCTGAAGGGAGGCCAGTTCTAGAAAACCAGTGGAGAGGGGGATATTTGGGAGCAAATATGACTTTAGAAGATGCCTCACTTCATACCTACTTTTAGATCAAACCAGGGTAATTATATAATCACATAGATCAGGAGCCCAGAATCACTGGGAACAAATCGCCCCTAAGATCCCACCGTTTCGGGGGCCTTTCTGTGGTCAAGGAAAAACTGATGACATAGATACACTTCTCTTCCTTTGACATATAGTAACAGAATGTTCTCACCTTGGGTCAGATTGTTTCATAAAATATACTCAGTGATGGCCATTTAGATAGTGCTCGGTAAATGTTGTTGAAATTTGCTGATCACTCACATATTTTTAAACTTCAAAATTCTTTATCGCTTTGCAATAATTTTTTTAAAGCTATGGCCAGTAATTTGGTGACTCATACCAAGTAGGCAGAAAAGAGCTTTAAGAACTAGTACAGAGACACTTCTGCCAGTCTCTAAGACTGGCCCTTTTTCTGTATTTGTGGTCACATTAAAGGAGAGAAACAGAAAGCATTGTAACAGGAAAGCTAATTTCATTTCCATGGGTATGTTCTCCTTAACACTCCCAGGAAGGCAGTGCTCTCTGATCTAAAGAGCTCATTATTTCCTGTGGGAAATAATGTTTTCTACACTGTGGCTTAAGTCAAAAATAAGTAGCTTAACTACAGAGCGTGTGCAGTCTTTCACAGGGAGGCCAGCAACGCATGGGAGGCGCGCTCAAAAGCAGCGTGATCCAATGAATGAGAGAGTCGGTTTTGGACTTGGAGCAGAGAGCAGCGTTGAATTAAAAAAATGCCTCTGTGGTGGAAGAAAAAGTCCACAAATTGGAACCAGAAAATGCATAGGCGGGAACACAGGGACTCTGTAAAATTGTTAAGTACACTGAGAGATTGTTCTAGATTAGAGAATTAATTTACCACTTACTAATTAACTGACCTTGCATGGGTTACTTAATCTCTAAAGGTCAGATTCTTTATATGTCAAGTGGGGATAATGTTACCTCCTCCCTAGGACTGTTGTGAGGATTGAAGGAGATCGTCCTATAGTCCTATAACATATTTAGCACATACTCAATAAAGGATTGCTATTAATTTGCAAGAGACAGGAAGTGGTGTGAATGGCACAGAGGATACATACGTTGCAGGAACTCACTCATGTGAAGGGCAATGAAAATGAAGGTATAAGAAATGCAGCAAGTACAGGAATGTTTTGTTTTTTAAAAATCTTCCCATTGAGTAAACTGTACCAAGAATTTCAGGACGTGAAGATACAAAGGACAGAAGAACAATCCTTAAAAATGCCATGAGGAGTTTGGGGACTTTTTGGAATTCTTGAAGCCACACAGAAAAATCTGACTGTGTTTGTGTATTAGCATTTGACAGTTATAGCTTGGATCAGTTTTTCAAATTGAATTATTTTAAAATATTAGAAACCGTGTTGTACAGGTTTTCCCCCTATCTGAAAGAAGAGCTCTCCTATGAAACATTCTGTAAGCCAAAATGGTGTAAAGTGAAAAAGCAATCACCTTAGGACACAGCTTTTTAATGGGTGCACAAAATAAATTGAGATAAAGTGGATACTCACAGACACAGGTCAGCACTCTGGCGGCTCGATGCTGAGATGCTGCTGAGATGCTGCTGAGATACTGCTGGGAAGGAGCCTGGGGTACCACTCTCGCTGCCCAGGGTGCCCGCGGCCTCTTTAGTGGCTCACTGCAAAACAAATGCTGAGTGCTACTTTCACTTTTCGCCTTTTTTGTTGTTGTTGTTGTTCAAGCAAAATTTTTTAAAGATTTTCTTTGGTTAGCAAAAAGAGGTACTAATGTAGATCTTTTGTGAAAGCCAATTGCCGTAAAGTGGGCTTTGGCCGAAAAGTGAGAGGTACCTGTACATCCCTAGAGTTTGGCAACTTGCCTTTTTTTCAACTAAAAGTTTATCCTCAGGTTTTCATTTACATTTCATTAGCTAAACTGTTCTAAAATGTTTATTGAACAAGTATATTGCTCTTTACATGAATTCTTTGTTTATATATGTATTAGTTAGCATGGCATAAAAAATACTCCAAAATGAAAGCAGTTTGAAATTAAAAACAAAACAAAAAACACCATTGTAAAGTGTTGTAACCTACCTCAGAGTCCTCCCAAGATGAACTCATCCTTCCAGCAAGATGAACTGGCACCAAACCTGGCGTCAATCCCAGAGTGCGTCCTCCGGATCTTTCTGCTTCCGGCTAGGCCAGGCCAATCGAAGGTCCCACTAGGAGCCATGGATTGAATATTCAGGTGTGCTTTATCGTATTCATGCATAAACACAAGGGCTGCAATTGCAGTGACTCTGTACCCAGATCATTATCAGCTGGTGGCTAATCAGGGCATTTTCAGCTGCAAGTGACTGAAAGTCCATTATAACTGAGTTAAACCTAAAGAAGAATTGGTTCACACCACTGAAACTCTCTTACGCTAACTTTAAATGTCCATGTGTTCAAAAGATGACTATGGACATTCTGAAGCTGTCTCACTTCCTCCGATCTCAATTGTGCCTTTTTCTGTTTTGGCTTTTTTCTGAGATAGGTTCCAGTAGTTCCAGCCTTGTCTACTCACAGCTCCAAGGCCAGCAGAATGAAAGAATGCCTCCTTTCTCCAGAAAGAAATGCCCTTTTCACCACAGAAAACATTTCCCACTAGTGTCTAAGGTCCATGAGGACATAGACTTTGTTTTCACATTGTATCACCAGAACCTATGGTGCCTGTTATACAGTAATTGTTCAATGTCAACTGAATAAATGCCTGAAGTCAGACTGAGCTAAATTAACTCACCTGTCATCCCTGAACCAATCACAGAGGCCAGGGGGATGGAGAATACTGAGTAGGTCCTATGACCTACCCTAAATTTCATGAAAAGCATTGTGTGCTTTTCATCAAAACCTCTGTCTGCTGTGAATAATTGTATTTAATACCATATTTTAGAGATGCATTTTATTACCCGTAAGACTGAGAGAGGGGCTGGCATATTCCTCTAGCGGCCTTGACTATTATCAGAAAAAGGAGATGTGGTGTTGGGGGGCTGGAGAGAAACAGATGTCCATCTGCATAAGCTTTCCATTTGCTCACAGTCATACCAGAAGCTCAGAGCTAGTCCGTGGAACTATTTTCTGAATGACAAAAAATGCAAATACTTTTAAGATAAAAATAAAAGAAAATTAATGGATGGAAAATGAAGCCTTTATTCCAAGGCAATTGCACTGGGGATTTAGTTAGATAAAACGTAATTACCTGAGTAGGAATTTGGCAGGATGCCTGATTCTCAGAGATCTTATCATGAGGATGCAGACTATTGACTGATTTAAAGAAAGCAGGTTCACCTGGAGGATTAGTAGTGCTATTTGTATGATGCTCTTCCACTTATCAGAACTGAAGTAGCTAGAAGGTGATAACCACCAGACTGGTCCATGTAAGAAGTGTAATATAATTTTCTTCATAACTACAAATCTGAATTATCTAAAGTTTCTGAGGCTGTTCTTAATGATCCTGTTCTTTATGATCATTAGAGAAGTTAGATTATATTCTAATTCTCTTAAAATTGGTTTGTTTGCTCTGCTGTAAAAGTAAAACAAATGAGTCAAGTGCTTTTTCATCAACACCTCTGTGTTCTGTGAATGGCTTCATACAGTGCCATATTTTAGAGATGCATTTTATTATACATGTAATTTCCATATACAATGTATATATTTATATATGTGACAGCTACATGTTTATACATATATTGTACAACATAAGAAATAAGTAAAGTTTTTATAATATACTATTTGTATTTATCATATTTTAACATGACATGTCTTCTATTGCTTTAAGTAGGTTGTAAACAATTTGAAGTCTAGGACTAATCAATAAACTATTTCTCCACAGCACTTTAATATTCCATGAGGAACACGTCAAATACCGTGTACACAAATTCTGAAAGAGAAATGAGAATCCTTATATTTCTACTACCAAAAACTTTTAAAAAATAATGTGGTTTGAAGTCAAATAAACTGTATTCCTTATATAATTTGTTTTCCCATTTTTAATGTATTAAAGATATTTATACCTAGCAAAATCTTTCTTAAAAAACCTTACCACATGCCTTTCCCTATACTCAAACTGTTCAGTGGAGGGAGAGAGAGCAAGATTTACTTAATCTTTGCCTGGTTGTATAAACAATTTCTTTCCAGGTTTTTGAAATGTTTGGGGTAATATCTCTTGATCACCATTGAGAAACCTGAGGTTTTTCAATCAGGAAATTGCTGATAAAATAGGGCTTCTCTTATGGAAGGAAGGCAGATTCCCTGAGTCAATACATGAGTGATAGCTGGTCCAGTGCTCATTAGTTAAATGTGTTCTGGGGTGATTATCCCCTGATAGGGAATTCAAGAAGCATTAGCCTATTGAAGGTATTTATTGAGTGCTTTCTCTACACCATGCTCTGGTCTGGAGAGACCTGAAGAACCAGAAGTGAACCAAGCACAGACATTTCTTGTCTTCATGGAGCCTACAATCAAGTGATGGAGATAGGAAAGAAACACAACCAATCAACACAAATACATGTTAAGTGGTGATATGTAGTGATAAAAGCAGGTCATTTCGAACAAATTGTCCAAAGGAAAGCAACATGGAAATGATAACATTTTGTTAAAGACTAAAAAACAGTAAGAAAATGATATATGAAGAAGAAGGGGAAGTGCCAAAGCCCTGAGGCAGAAGTATTCCTCAAACACATGGGGGACAAGAAAGAGGCCAACACTGTTCATTGGGCTGCTCAGGTTTCAAGCTGAAGTTTAAGGTGATTTATTGAAATCACATTTTGTAATTTCTCTTTTTTCCCATCAGTTGTCACTGATGAAGTCCATCTAAATCTGGGGCAGTGGTGAAAACCTATAAAAAAATTTTAGAGCCTCTGAGTTAGTTATATCACAATTTAGAGAGCTATCTTAAAGCCTCAACTCCAGCATGAAGCAAAAGACAAAATTGGTGCTTAATCATTCTGGGAATCAAGTTGTATAATATGATTGTATTGATGTTTATGAATTATAATTACAAGGCATCATGATTTCTAATCATTCATAGCAACTATAAAATTATTTACTCTAGTCAAAAGTCATAGATAATGTTCCAACAAAGAACTGTTTTTAATAACGTTAGTAAATGTATACTTATCAGCATGTTAATTTCAGAATTGTTATAATAGCAAGAAATAATTTTTAGGAAATAGAAATCACTAAAAAAAGACATGACCTCTGAGAGGGCATGTTAAGAAATGACTATGTGTATATATATAGGTCAGCTAGAACACATAGACATATTTTACGTGTACATATATTTGTTTACATAATATATCTTTTTGCCTGCTAGTGAAATAGAGAAAATAGTCCTCTCCTTATATGAACATTTTGTTACCAATTAGTTTCCCTTATTTTTAGGGTTTTGCTAAGTACACGGGGATGGAGATATAGGGAGCACATACAGAATTCCTATTTAAACTAGAGAACACAATTACTTATTTTAGCAGAAACAAAGGAGGGTGCAAATAAAAGGAATGTTTTGAAGGGAAAAGTCTGAGAACTAGAAAGTTTCCCAGGTATTTCAGCTAATACCACCATTTTATCAAAACCACCCTGGTCAAATTCCATGGTGCATGCATGTAGTCATTTTAAAAAATATTCCAAGTTTCTATTCATGAAAATCCCACTAATTTTACTATCTCCTTGTCAATGACTATTGTGAAATGGCCCCACCCTCTAACAAAGGACCTCTTATTCCAAATGTGTTATTCATTCAGGGAATGGGCAAGACCCTTACAGACATGCCCTCTGGGTTTGGAAAGAGAAGAAACCAGCAGATAGAGAAACACAATGAACAGACAATATCATTTTATCCTGAGACAAAGCCCAAAGGGAATTTAAATATTTAAACAAATATGCAGGCATTCCCCACTCACAGGAGCCAAGTGTATTTTAGCAGAAGGGAATTTCCATATTGTTTCAACTTTGATACAATGGTTTGTTCTCTTTTAATTATAATCTCTAATGAGCAAATGTGTTTCACCTTTTTATTTATTTATTTATTGGTATTATCTGCACCTGAATAATAAGCAGTCTCCCATAAACAGATTTTTTAAAAATGTTTTAAAATTTTAATTTAATTTCTATATTTTTGAATGTAGATAAAACCTTATAAGGCAAAACAAGGCAAAACACCAAATTTCAAAATTGAAATGTCTGTATTTTCACTTGTATCATTGTCATTCAAAACATCTGATTAAGTTAATGTTACTTTTGAATATCCGAGAAAGTAAGCCAAGAAACAAAGAGGGAAACTGTAGATGTTATTTTGTTAATGTAAGCATTACAACAAAAAACTTCTGCTTTACTGGAGAACTCTGCATGTTCCATGGGGAGCTATTTTACAACTCAGTTGTAGAAAACTGATGGCAATGCACAAATAATCCTTATGGGAGGACATGCAAATAAAATCTGTCCAGTGGAGGTTTATCTACTGAAGCCCTTTTGCTTAGAATTAGTTATTTCATGTAGATAAGAGTGATGTATCTCAGTTTCCCCAGGTGGAATCCTCAGTACCCCACATCTCCTCACTCATACATAAATGCAAGCAGCACAATACCTTAGACAGTCATCATTAATCTAAGGTTATCCTAGAGATCACCCGAAAGTTATTTTTTTCAACTATTTGCCCATTAGTCTGAAAATCTAAGAATATCTAGCTTTCAAATCGAAGCCACAAGACACTTACCATAGGGGGAAAAATGCAATGATTGAATGCTAACAGGTACACTGAAAACTCATTAAAGATGAAGGCCATTCTTGGAAGCACTCTCCTTGGGCTTATTTGATCATTGAATTTCATTGGGTGGGCTAAATATTATAACATGAAGGAAAATCCAACTGTATCAACTGTCTGTAGAATATATAACAGAAAACAGGCTATACAGTAACTCACCAAAAGCATGGATGGAATAAAAATGCATTGAACATTATGAATTTGATTTGCAAGATGAGAGAAAACGTGGAAGAAAAACATTTACAGCAAATAGTCAAAACATGGAATTCTTAAGTACTAAAGCTGATTATGAATCAGATCTGTCTTTCTACCTACTCATAGATACATTTTTGTGATAAGTTTTGCCATCCAATTTTTGCTATCACTGTATAGATGGCTATGGAAGAGTCGGGATTTTGTTTAAAAAATTGTTACACATTTGTTCATGGATTTCTTACAATTAGTATGGCGCACAAAAATCAACAAGTGTTCAGTAGCTAACTTTTTGTATACTGTGGTTGAAGAGCATAAAGCAGAATTTGCAAATCAATGCCCGAAAAGACCAGGTAATGAGCACATTAGTAAAGCAAACTGGGAACAAAGCTAGCCAGCGTACTGGTGAGTGAGCAGTTCATTGGAGACTCTACAACGGATCTAAAGATGATCAGCAGTCACTGGTGGCAGCTGGGTCATTCAAGGATGTGGGACCACTGTTGCTGGGTCTCATTCTGAAAAAGTTTGCCTTCCGTGTTTTTTATAAAATTTCCAAATTTTGGTAACTGATTTAAGAAACAGTTCTCAGTGTGTGGGGGCCGATCAGACCAAGTGTACTTTCCAAATCTGCCCACGGATACCTATGCATGACCTCTGGTTAGGAAACCAGAGATAATCCAAGAAAAGCACAGAAATAGATGGTACAGTGAAAAGATAGAAAATTATGTAACTTGGAAACCCAGGAATACTTTGACATGAACTCTTATGAAACATGGCATAAAATTTTCAGGCCAGAGAATCCTTTTTATCTTGGCCCTCACTGTGTTTCCAGGAACTAGTAGAAGGTCTGGAGTTGATGTACATCTTTATCTTTATCTATGTCTATGTCTATATTGTATCTATATCAATATTGATGTACACATCATTAGTCAGTTAATTAATTAATAGTTTAGACCAAATGATTTCTAACTTTTTGCCTACATCTTGCAATCCTTAAAACCACCTGATTAGTACAAAATGATTTATATGAGAAAACATGAGAAAAATTATGATTTATTGAATATAAAGAAGGGAAGTCAGAGGTGACTTGGATCCTTAAGTACTTTTGAAGGACTAACACAAGAAATAGTGAAAGATGTACATACAGGGGATGGAGATTAAATAGCAATTAGATATTTGGTTAGTAAAGTGGAAGATTTACTGCTTCATAAGAGTAAATTTGTTAAGGAGGTTATAAAAGTCGATGATCTTTAAAATAATATTATCAAATACCTTTCTTGGCATTTAGCCAGTCACCCAACCAAAACGGCCTTATTATTCTTTGAAAATCTCCATTTCTTTTCAAACACTATTTTCTAAATTGTATAAATCAAACTATATAAATTTAAAAGACCTATGGTGCTTTCAGGGGCCAGTGTGGCATCCAGGGAAGAACCACATGGGCACAGAGACTGCAGAGAGGGACTAGGGAGAAAAAGTGACGGCAGGTTAGGGAGATGGATGACTGGCAGGGCAGGTAATCGGGCAAACGACCACGTGGAGTAGTCACCTTTCTCACTCTCAGAAAAATGGTTCGTAAGTATGAAGGGGAAAGGCTAGAAAGGACCCTGCAGTTCTGCATTTAAATTGGAGGTATCCACAGGAATTTATGACTTTTATTTTAAATCTAGAAATAAATATAAATGTGCGTATACATACATATATATAATGATATATGTACATTTTTGTTTTGTTCTATCCCCTGAGATTAAAAGCCAGGACAACTCAGTAATAGTGAGCACACTCTTTGCCCAGACTTTGGAGAAATGTCTGATCACAAAACTTGAGTAGGGAAAATAAAGATGAGCCTGGAGTATATTGGGCCAAAAATTATTTAACTGCTCAAAGAATATGTCAAAAGGACTCAGGAATCAGCTTGCAGGGGTTTCTATTGACCGGATCGGGGTTATTTAAACATCAAAATAAATAATGATGGTAATAGATTATAACTGAATCAGAGAAGAAGCCAGGAGTCCATATTCATAAAGTCAGTGAATAAATGACATGACAAGAGTAAATAAAGAGGAAGAGAAAGTTCTTTCTTATAGTAGAACATCAAGTAGTTAATGTAGAAAGAATAATAGAAATAGAAAATTATTATTTGATAGCCATAATAATTCTGGCTAATTCAGACAGGTAACATCAATTTTGATTCTAGGCTGATGGACAGATTTTGATTCGACACATTGATAACACTGAACATTCTTATAATTTCTGAACATACCCTCACAAAATATTATTGGTTATAATGGAAATGAAAGGTGCTTTTTGTTAGAGAAAGAAATAGCAGACAGCAATTCAACCAGTGAATCAATGTTAACAGTAATTAGTGGGGTGAAGGGTTCACAGTGTGTGCCAAATGATACAATCCACTAAGAAAAACAGAAATCATTTCTAGGGTATCCCCGCCAGGAAAGGATAGGTCAAGTCCAGTATTAAACCCATTCCATACAATGAAATACCTGTACTCTTTAAAACAGTCAGGGTCATGCAGACAAAAAAGGTAAGAGAAATTGTTCCAGATCAAAGGACACTACAGAGATAGGACAACTAGGTTCAATGTGAGGTCCTGGACTGGATCATGGGTCAACATGGAAAAGAAACATTGTTGGGACAGTTCACAAAATTTGAATTAGGTCTGTAAGTTGGACAATGGAGTTATATCAGTGTTGATTTCTTTTTTCTTGTTAACTTGTTTTTATTGTTGTTCAAGTCCAGTTGTCTCCATTTCCCCCCCACCACCGCCCCCTACTGCAGCCATTCCTACTTCCTACCCTTCATCTGACCACTCTTTGGTTTTGTCCATGGATCCTCTATAGATGTTCCTGAAAACTCTTTCCCTGTTCCCCTCCATTATACAGCCATACCATGCTGAATGGGCCCAATCTTGTCAGTGCTGATTTCTTAATTGGGGTGGTTATAATGGTGCTATATTGGAGAGTGTCCTTGACTCGGTGAAATACACAATAAAGTTCTCATATGTGATGGATGGGGTATCCTATCTGCAATTTTCTTTCAAAATTTCTGTAACTTGTGGATATGTTGAAAACATTTAAATTAAATGAAAATTATACAACTGGAAGTTACTTCTAGTACATGTGATGACTGATAATAGAGGTTAGAGGATGGCAAAAAGGAAAAAATAACATTTCGATAAATTTAAAACTTTTCAAAGAAAACAACATTTTATTAATTTCACTTTCCATTTTTAGTTATAATTATATTTTACATCATTTATTCCAATAGAAATTTTTGACTACTCATTTCCCAAAAGAGCTTAATTAAATGTGAGGCAGAAATGCCAAGATTGGGTTGACTTCAATGTTTTTGAAAATTTCCCTCAGCAAATTAAAATTTCCCATAGATATAGAAGGCTTAGTCAGGACCACCTAAATACTACTTACAAAGACAGAACTGTAGGCACTAATGTCCCTAAAACAAATGATAAACACATGAATTTACTAAAGAATATTTTCATAATGCTGTAACTTTAAACTTCCTCATGTGTTGAGAAAATATCTTTTAAAATAACTCTGGAACTGTTTAACATGAAAAATGAATGTGTTTTTGTGCGGCGTTTATGGAATTCTGGCCACCAAAGAGACATTTACAGCAATTGTAAATTTGCTTCTGAATTGATCCCCCATGACCCTAGTGTATTTTTATCCCTTGCTAATTTTTTCTCTTGTAAATAATCCTGTCTTCTTTATAGAACTTAGTTAACTCTTATTGCATGTTTTTCCACTAAATGCATGGTTAACTTTAAATTCGTGTTAAAAGGCAATGGGAAGTCAAAAGTAACTCTTTGAACCTATATATATTTTTTTACCTACCTGTTTATGTTCACTTTTGTCAGATTTTTCTCCATATCTGGTAGTTATTTACTTCAATTTAACTAAATATCATGGGCTAATAGGTTAAGATCCTACTGGAGGTGGCAATTGTCATAATTTTTTGAGCCAATTTTTACTATTTCCAGGAATAAGTAACATGTCACAAAAGAATGTCATGCTCAGTCTTTTAGATGTTAGTTCATGATACTCCTACTGGAAAGAATATTCCTGGGAATTTTTCATGTAAGACCAAATTATGAATAATGAAAAATGCAGTTGAGTCATTGCCAGAAATTAAATATTCTACTTCTATGAATATTTAAATTAAGTAAAACATTTTCCCATTTAGGAGAATTTTAAACAATTCAAATGGTTTTTATTCCTAAATTCTATTCAGTGTAATTTATTTATGTATTTCCTTATATAAATCGGGATCATCACTGATTGATGTCCCCCTCTGTTGGTAGACGCCAGGTTTGGAGAGTTGTAGCTTCTATTCCACCTTTCTTGGCTCTAGAGATGGGAGGAGGAAATGTCAGGCACCATATATTATATGATGCTATGCCCACACTTACTGGTTCACAGGTGGGCTTCAGTCCACTTGGGCCCGTGAGCCTGCAGAAGGTATTGGCTTGGGAGTTCTAAGAGGAAAAACCTTCCTAAATCTTTCTGGATGTGGTTAATGATGTCCCCAAAGTTAGTTACCAGGACCTAGCAGCCACAGTTCAGCCACAAGAGAAGCCACATTCAGCATGAAGCAGCCTTAGTATAGCACCTCTCGCCAAACTAGAAGACTGAACAAATTAAGGATAACCAGCTTGTGATGACATCACTCAGTGGCTGAATCAAATTTTTTCTTTCTCTGTACTTGTCTCTTTTTCCCTTACTCTTCCAGCTTGTGCTGCACAGTATATTATGTAAATTTTTACCATTAAAGTCCATTTACTTTTAAGAAAAGTGGCCCGAATCACAAACTAAAACAATAAAAAGGTTACGTTGAAATAAAATGTATGTATACAGTAGCACATGATATTTTTAAACTGTGGAATATGAAATGAAATATCCTTGTATCTTAACCATGCCTGATAAAGGGCATTTTAATACATCAACATTAAAGATGAGGAATATAAATCCGATACCGGGTAAGAAATAAATAAATACAAATCCACAGAAAACTAAATGGTAAACACAACCTTAACTTCCTAACACACCAAGAGCAAATTTCCAGTAAATCATCGGAGGGATCCTCCACCAACTTCCTGTAAGGAGAGGAGGTGGTCTCCCAAACCCAAACCTGTGTGTCCCTGGGCAACTTCCTGAAGATACTGCACCAGCAAGAAGGGACCATGGGTATTTCTGGGGACATAACTGGGTGATTGGGAGTAAATATTGACTTGAATATTCAAAATGTGCCCACATTATTTTTTCAAAAGAGTCTCACCAAATGCCAGGTATATCTGTTTACTGCTGGTTTCAATGGCTTGAGGCTTACATCTGTACTCTGTCAGTAGAATTACTTTGGTATAAAATACAACAAAACAATTAAATGCCATTTTAAAAAGCAGAGAAAACAAACAGGATGCCAAAACAGGAGTCCAGCTCTGACCCTCAATTTAAAATCTACTTTGCTTCCTAACCTTATGAATGGGGAGTGGGGCGCAGCATCAGGAGGTGAACAACTGTTACCCAGAAGTCACACAATTGTTGGGGACCACTCTGCCTGGTTTAAGAATTATAACTACCCCCCATAACTAAGGATGAGAGAGCGACCTCCAGAACATGAGCCACAGGAGACAAAGCTTGTCTCTGGTAGCAAACGCTGCCTCAGCTTACTCCCCTGCTCCCAAAGCAGGGAGGGGGGTGGATATGGTCGATATTCCTGACGGGTAAGACTCCTCACACAGAGAGGGGCAACCTAAGCCACACATGATCACTTGGGAGGCCATCATGGAAGGACTCGAAGGGCAGGGGGGGCTATGACAAAGGTAGCGATGGACCCTCATCCCCCAGCTATTGGGACATGTCCTCTGGGAGCAGTGCTTCCTGGCTCTAATCCCCTTAAGCCCAAAAACCTATGAATGGGAAGGCAGTGTAGCCCTGTGCTGGAAAGGGCAGATTTCCTGGGTGATCAGGCCTAAGAAAGAACATGAAAAATCCTGTGAAACCTGCTTTGTTTAGAATGTTCTCATCTAAATGATAAGGATCCAAGCAAGAAGTTTGTTCCTCAAAGTTTTATGGCTCTTTAGCTATCTGACCCTGACTGAGAATAAGCCCTCATGGTTCTTTGAATGCTACCTATTGTTTGATCCTTACCTGTATTCTTGTGCAAATGAACCCAATAAAAGCCCCTTGAGCAGGGGGCTCTTGGCCCTTCCCCTTTGAGGGATCAGCCACCTTTGCTCCCCAAACAGATCATATCTTGGTAGTGTTTACTTTCATCCATTGCAGACAGGGGACTTTGCAGGCAAAGTTGCCCCCCTGAGAACCATGGAAATATTATATTCTCTTTCCTTCTTTCTGGTTTTGCAGAAAGAAGAAAGCAACTAAAAAAAAAAACGATTGAAATGCCACTTTTAAAATATAAGAGAAACAGAATTGGAAGAAGTCACAGAAAATGTCTACACTGAGAGTTGAGGCAGAAAAAGAAACCTGGGCCTTGGCTAGTGTGGCTCAGTGGACTGAGTGTGGGCCTGTGAACCAAAGGGCTACTGGTTCGATTCCCAGACATAGTACACTCCTAGGTTGCAGGCCAGGTCCCCAGTAAGGGGTACACTAGAGGCAACCACATACTGATGCTTCTCTCCTTCTCCCTCATTTACCGTCTCTCTAAAAATAAATAAATAAATAAAATCTTTAAAAGAAGAAAAAGAAAAGAAAAAAAAAAAACCTGGGCCTCTATGGTTTCCAAGAACAAAACAAAAGTACAATGTACAATTGGCATCAGTGAGGGCATCCAGTCACTTGAACACTGAAATCGTGAAAAATGGCAAGACATATCTGTCAGGATTTCAGCATAGTAATAGACTTAAGTATTAATTCAACATAGTTATGTGTGTCGAGTTGACCATGGGAGAAAGACCAAGAGAATATTATTAAAATCATCCTGCACAGTTGGAGTAAAGAAGAGGGTAGTATAATAACTGTGTTTCTAAATTATCAGGATCTTTCCATCAAAGTGAATTCTATATGATAAATGATATTTTATACTTGTTGCACAGTCCTTTGCTTTAAAAAATCATTATCATTTTTCATCCAATGATTGAGAACCATCTATTGATCCAGCACTGATCAGACACCTCAGACCAGGGGAAGGGGGTCAGAGGAATAAGTGAATGTGATGTGTGCATGTGTATGCACATGTGTGTGTGCATGTGTGTGCTGTGTGTGCATGGAGGAGGAGCTGTTAGATGACTTTAGAGGTCATGCAGCATGGCTTGATATTGTAGATATAATTCAAGAATCGCTTCCATACCCTATCTGGCTCATGAATATTATGGATTTACTTCAGCATCTCCAGACACAGAAAATTCTCTGCTTTAGAAGCCATCCCACTTCATTTTCAGGAAATATAATGACAAAATATGTTTCCTCATGAGGTTGAGTTTCACTTTGTAATATCCACTGTTAGTGGCCCAGACTACACTAAATTATTAAAGATGCACACACACATATACAAGCATAATACACAGAATAAAATAGCTACATGATTTTCCTTAAATCTCTTCCCTAATGTCAAACCAAAAACTTGTATTATCCTTTTAGCTATATCCCAAGTATGGTCCCATTGAATCCTCACATTATTCTTCTTAGGAATAGCAATATTATCCCAAGGCTTGGATAACTGGTGCAGAAAAAAAGCACAATTCTCTCCTACTATTTCTTTCTACTTTTCCTAATGTAATTGAGGATACATTAAGATGGAATTGAATTGGCACCAAGGAGGCTTGTCTGCTGGGATAAACTATAAACCAAAGGATAAATGAGGAAAAAAAACACAATCAGGCATGAAAATTGAGTGTAAGATACCATTGGAAACTACATACACAAACTGAGTCACATCTGCAAAACAATCTGAGTTGTCTGGCTTATCTAGGCAAGAAAAGCTATCTTCTCTCAGGTACATTGTTGTTTTGACACTGTTAAGTTTAACCTATAACAAGGTGAGTTAGTATTGAAGGGGTGGGAGAGAGTCTGGCTTGTTTTAGAATTTCATTCCTAAAACACTCATGAATTTTTTTAGGATCTTTTTCTATCCAGGCCCACCTGTGAAAAGAAAGGGCCAACATAAAATTTCTATGGGTCCCAAAAGGGAAGATTATAAAGAGGGATTCAATAAAGAGATCTGATGGATAAGAAAAACTGGTGATGAGCAATGAAAAAGTAACAAGACATGACCTGTGGAAAAAAGGAAGAAATTCTTCAAAGGCAGTGGGGATAAAGGTCTGTAAGTTCCTTGGATAGTAGGGACCATCCACATCCTTCCTGACAGCTGTACTTAGAAACGATCATAATATCCCAGTGTGGTCTGTTTGATGCCAACAGCTCAGGGCAATTTTATCCATTAAACTCTTTGAACACCATGTTTCCTAAGGAGATGGCAAAACCTCAGAGGGCATGACAGTGCCATGCCCTGCGGGCATCCAGATCTGAAGTTCTAGGACTTCCAGCCAGAGAAAAAAACTCCTATGCCCCAATTCCATCCCAAACAAGCGGAATTACTGCCTTCAAAGGATCAGCTAGCTTGGACAATGAGCATTTACTCACTTACCATGTGGGCAAAGACAGAGGCTTCTCCTTGCCGTCCTGGATTGTATAAGAAATCCAGGCTTTTATACAATCTTGGAGGATGGGGTGGTAAGGGATCACCAATAAGGGTAACAGTTTAATTTTCTTCCTTCCTGGTAGTGGGGAACTTGGAATAAATTAAACTTTATTCAGTAAAATAAAAGAATATGATGTTCCATACACCCCTATTGTATAATAAAATTCAAATTCTACATCTTCTCAGAGGCTGGAGGGGAGAAACTGGTATTTTAGTAAGTCAGCTTACTCATTCAAACTTAGTAAAAGTAGGACTCAGCTCCTGAAATCTAATCCAGTACTTTCTACCCTCTCTGTATTTGTTCTTAATTTGGACATTAGACACTCTAAATAATTTCTAATGAATTAATATCTTAATAATTCATATTCATTGGATTAAATATATACTTGAAAAAATTATATTGAAACAAAGAATACAGATATATTCATAGAGACACTAAATAGATATTAATTTCTGAAATACTATTTATGTGCAAGAATTTTTACTAGGTCATCTTACAAGGTACAGCTTGGAACAAAAAGATGAATGAGATGTCTTTTTATCCTTAAAATGTGCTTAAAATATGGTGTGTCTATGGGCAATTAATAAATAAAAAGGCAGAGATAATAATTCAGAGAAACTATCAGATATGTGTTTTTTAAACTTAGTTTTAAGATAGATATGCTGGGTTAAATCAAGTGTATCTGTAATATAAAGACACCTATACCTCTAAAACTTTTGGAATGAATAACTCTTTTTGCAAAATATCCAATAGGATTAATGTAGATGAATAACCAGTTGTCATAATTCTCTTATATCAATCATGTAAAATAACTGAGGGCTTCTCTTTAATTACCCAAAAGTAAAAGAACAACCTTCTAAAATAAAATAATTATCAAGAAAATAGTATCAGAAAGAAATTACTTAAACTTTGATAAGTAATAAGTATTATTACTTATAATAATTTAATGTCATGAACTTAAATATAATGTATCATTAATATTGGAAAGCAGCAAACAAAAAAACAATTAGCTTTATAATTAAAACCCTATCATTTCAGTTATTGCCAATAATAATAACTAATCTGAGACACCCACTTTCATTAGTTATCAGTACCTATTGGTGATTCTACTGTATTTGAATTTCCAAAACTATGTTTGAGTTTAGTATATTTTGATGAAATTTCTCATGTTTTTACATTACATGTTGAGTGTTCATTCAAACAAACCTTCAACAAGCTGTTATTCAGTTCTTACTAAACACAAGGTGTTACTGTAAAGTGAATTATAAGTCCATTTAAACATAGCATAATTATTTTTAGAAAGAAAAAGAAAACTTCTCCAGATAAAAGGTGAGAAGGTTGATGACAGAGTAGTAAGGTGTTAGCCATTTCCCTTATTTTCCTTAAACTTTCTCTCTAGGATGCTGAGACCACCTGATCTCAACTAGCCAGAGCCTAGAATTAACTTCCTGAGCTCTGTGGCTGCCCTTTCAAAGTAGTGAGCCCAGCAATGAACTGATGCAGATTGTCTTTGCAACAGAAGTCAGAGGGTTGGAAAAGGTGAGTGGTTTTCTTGCAATCTGGTGGCTGCTCTGAAGAGCTAGAAGTTTGGTAGCAACTGGTGTCATTTGCTGGCAGTTGCCAACCAACTGTGCATTGCCTTGTGGAGGAAAACAGTTCAGGGGAGTGGGAGAAGGGAGGGGTTTATATATAAAGCAAACTCTTATAACTCCAGAAGATCAAAGCCTGAACCAAACAGGCGAGAATTGTTCACTTAGAGAGTCATCTAAGGAAGAGCTATCAAGGGGAGTTACAAAGCTTGCTAATTCCATTTGAGATCTAACACTAACCCCGAAAATAATATAGAAACCAAGAGGCCTATTTCCAAACAGTTTAAGATAATGTGTTACATTTGTCTTCCTTCTGTGGCAAGTACCAACTATGTGGCCACCTTGCTTAAAGAGATAGGCCTCTTGATATTCTGGTTTATCAGAGAGGATGAATTTCTAAGTAGAATAGAGGTAATAATAATTTAGAAAGAAGGTCAGAAAATCATGACTCTGAATATGCTCTCAAGACTCAGAACCATTACAAAGAACATTCCATTTAAAAATGATAAAAAATAGGAAGAAAAATAGAAACCCTATTTTTTCTGCAGCACATTTATGAGCATGCACAGAAGAGAAAAAACTAAGTGGCCCCACTGGTGGGTCACTGCTGTAGAGAGCTCACACATAAAGGATAAGTCTGATGTTAAGAGAAGGACTCTGTCCTCCAGAACTTACATAAAGCTTCCTCCAAGAACATTTGTTGAATGAATAAGTGGGCCAAGTTAATAAGGAGGAACCACTCTCAAGTTCTAGAAAATCTGATGTGATCTGGGAAGAAATAAATATACAGAGAGTTATCGACACTGTCAAATGCTCAGTGGACAAATGGGCCATCATCAAAGTGTGCTGCTTTTCTGAAGCACATATGCAGGAAGTAACAGTCCACAGGGACCACCGTCCACTCCTTCTGATTTGACTGAGAATCAACAATACCGCCAGATGAGATTGGGGAGGCTAGCTAAAGAATATGTAAAAGTATCCAGTAATGCATGTAAGACATAGTGACTTTGGAAGAGGAACAAAAAGAATACAGATACTTTTCATCCCAGATATTCATATCACAATGCACAGAGCATGAAAAAAATAAAGTGAGTTTGAAGTTTTATATACCGACTCAAAGTCTTTAAAATAAAACTTAAAGTTTATATAAAATAATATAAAATGTTTGCATTATGTATAGCAACATATTTTGGGAGAAAAAAAGGTAGATTGATGCTGCCTGTCTGAGATGTATATAACCTTGTTCCTGATAACATATTTAAGGATATACAACCTCCTGACACGTTACAGGTAATTAATACATATTTATTAAATAGATAAGCAAGGAAATCAATAAAACAAATGAGATTGAAAAATGAGCATGAAAAGCTAACATAAAAATTTCAAAATGTTAATTTAAAAATTAAAATATAAGAAAAAATTGACAATAAAGTGTCAAAATAGTGGAAGTCAGTGTCATTGTATACTAAAGGGACACTAAGAGTTATGTTAAGACATACTATATCATCTAAAATTAAATTAAATGAAAACATAGGATAATTGAAATAAAGGATTTAAAGGAGGAAAGGGAAAAAGCAGCCGCAGACGAGCCTTATGTGTCCATAGGGAATTCCTAGGGACAGTCAGACTTCCTGGATTAATACTTTCCAGCTGAGGCAGCTGGTGTTTATACTTCCAGGGTGGGAAACAAAAGGGGAAAAATACATGTGGTATCCGTATGCTTTTCACCTTCATACTTGAGCATAGAGTGTTACATCTCATCCACCATATCTCTGGTGACTTCATCTTTCTGTAGGAACCACTGCAGAGAGGCCAGGAGTATTCTTAACTCCTGTGCTTGTACAGCTGAACAAGAGGACAGCAAACCCACGACCACCACTGCTGTGACTGCAACAGCGTGTCATCTGAAAACATCTCTGGTCTCCCAGATCCCTAAGAAAATCAATCCACAGCACGTAGAAATTCATGATCAGGGAAGTGGAAGCATACTGGAGGTTATTGGCTAAAAAGAGTACCACGGCGGTAACACAGACTACTGACCAAATGAGGAAACTTGATACTATACTTGCTATAGTAACTCTAAAATTGACATGCAGGAGAGACGTCCAGCCACAATGAAGGACTCAGACTCAAGTCATTAAACCGAAACCAGTGTATCTGACAGGTCCTTACTGTGTTGTCACTTTATACATGAAGAAAGTACAAGAAGTAATAGGGAACAATAATGCTGCTGTGCAGTGGGAGTTGGTTTGAAGCTGAATGAGAAAGTGATCGCAGCAGTGTGGCCGAAGTGGGGAGCATGAACATAGAGAGTTGACTTCCAAAAAAAAGTTGACTTTGGAGAAAAAACAAGCATGACTTTGTATCTCGAGATTCTAAGATGAAAGACCACTCAAGTAGAGTTTAGAAATGTTATGATACAAAACTAAATTATCTGCAAGAGAAAGAAATCAGGGAGATAGCAAAGAAAAATGGAATCTTAAAAAGGTGTTCAGAAAGAAAAAAATAATTTTACAAAATGCTTATGAATTTACTCACTGAGTTATGAAAAGTCCTGGGGCAATGGCATGATTTCCCTGGAACCTGAAATGAAAAATAAAATTAAGACAAAAGCAGAATGATGAATGAGATAAGCTGTTTTCAGGAAGAGCTCAACGCATCTGACTATAGTGCCCTTCAGAAAGTTAGGTCGATTATAAGCATTAAAAGCTTAAACCTACCCATCTAACTATATGCACTCTAGAGAATAGAGTGTGCTCATAAAAGTGATGGTTGGTCAGCCCAGAGCCTGAAATTCATGGCCTTAGAAACCGAGTGCTTTTTAACACATCCTTATCACTACCCTGCTCAAATGCCTTGCTTTCTACCTCCTTCATTAGTTCCTTTCTAAGTTCCTTATTGTTTGTGTTCATAAATATTGCTGACTTTTTCCTGAAATGCATTTTATGATCTAGCATATGTAGAAGTCTCATTGCACTCAACAGACCAGGAGGAAAGCCTTTACTTTTTAAATTACCAATTATGTAGTTTGATGGCTAATTACTTTAAGTTAAGAGAGGTTGTTATGAGCAAATAAAAGGGTATGTGTGAAAATATTTTGAAAACTATAAAGCATTATCCTGATGTCAAGCATTTTTACTTCAATTTTTATGACTTTCTGGGTTGGATATCTTTTCTTTTTCACAGATTTTTATGCTTTCACAGACAAAGAAGCTAAGAAACACGTTCCTGTGGTGTGACCAAACCCTACACATCATATTGAATGTTGGAATTTTGCAGACCTGGGTCAAGCTGGGTGTGGTTGTATGGCTGCTGTGACAATGTGCTTTTGTGCCCAGCACTGAAAGGAACCTACCTGCAGCGCAGGTTGGCCTCCAAAAATGCCTCTCCACTAAAAGTTGGCAGAAGCTGATGAAATGGCTCTATGTCATTAAAGGCACACCAAGCATAAGCTTGCCTAATTAATAATTTTCAGGATTGTTTTCCTTTTCCCCTTTGCAGGTGTTGAATAGAGTGGTTCTGATTAAGCCGTACCACATCGTGAGAAGCGTCGCTTCACAAGGGTGCTACATTCTGTATTTTCTCCCACTTTGATCCCTGCTCATTGGCCCCTTTGATCTCTGAACAGGATGTGCAAGGTTCACTAATCAATGCTTTCCCTCATTTTTGTTTCTTTGTCTGTTAACTGTTTATATTTAAATCATTGACTAGAATAGGTGAATATGTATGACCTGTGTGTTTTTCCATTTGGAGTTTACATCTTCAAAAGACAAAAGGAAATGAAGGGCCTTCTAATTTTCAACCAAGTTTTCATGAAAAGCAGAGTGAAGCAGGATTACAGAAGTGGTGCACATTTCTTTCTCTTTGGAAACTTGGATCACTTTGTAGGGAGTATAAGACAGTAGAATGGAAAATCAGCCCCATTGTTAACCCATCCCAAACCCGTGCAAACTAGAACCGAAGTCCCTTTCATTTCAGGTGCTTTGTCAAAAGCAGTGGCAGGCTTAGTGATGAAGCTATGCCATGTGTCACCTTTTCTAAACACTGAAAGGTCTCCTCTCAAGAGACTCACAATGTGCCTGGATGGGTAAGAAGCCCACCAGTGGGAGGAGAACCCAGGAGACAAAATAAATAAACAAACAACTACCTAGTGTCAAAGGAGAAGCACAGGTAAATAAGTACCACAGAATTTAGAAAAGCAGGTGAGCCCTGACAGCTGGGTAACCAGGAGAGACTTCTTGAGGGAAATAGGTTTTGTTGGGTTAAATCCATTCCAAGACTGGTATAACTGTGCACAGAGTTCTAGAGATGGAAATACATAAGGTGCAGGTCTTGGGCTTGGTAGGCCAGAGGAACTAAGGAGTTTCCCCTAAAACAGCCGAACAGATACTTCTAAAAACTACATAATCCACATGGTTAGGCAGGACTAGTTTAAGACTGTAACTTTTATTTGTAACTAGTTAGGGCAAAATAAGCAAGTTATTTTCACCACTGGGAACTGCAACTTCTTTATCTTTAAGAATGGACCAAGCACTGTCAAAATTGTACATATTAAGTAAAAGAACACATGCCCTTACAGTCTTCTTGTCTCCCTCTTTCCTTTCCTTGTTTTTGTGAACTTGATGATTTCAGTAATAATTGTCCAGATAATTGTCAAATAAATATTCTCAGTATATACAGATACATTTTATATCACTCCTCCTCTTTATAATCATGTGAAAAATGTCTGAAGGTGATACATCTGTTGCTATCCCTCAATCTACCCATGCACCAACTTTTATTAGAAAAGAAAAACTAAGGATAGATGTCAGCATTATTTAATTACTCTATGAAATAGCCTGTTTTCCATTTACCTTCCACCAATAGCCCATCAAATCGAACATGGCTGGTAGCTGATTATTGAACCCTTTCACCTTTGATGCAGCGTACCCACATCCAAGGTAGTCCTTAAACCTCAACCAAAGGAAAAAGAAATAAAAACAGTCAAATTTTATAGTTCCATGTGAATAACTGTGGTAAAACTACTTAAATTTTTAAACTTGTTCATAGAATCACAAAATCATACATTGTTGGATATTTGGAATTTAAGATTTAAGTAAAATTAGACTTTATAATGTTCAATTACATGAATTTTCAGATGAGAAAACTGAGTCTCAGAATAGTTACATGATTTGCCTAGAACATTTTATCTAATTAAATCCCAGGCTTTCTATTCCTCTGTGTGTGTGTGTGTGTGTGTGTGTGTGTGTGTGTGTGTGTGTGTTTTCTGGATCGAGTTTTCCTCATTTATTAAATAAAGGAGTTACATCTCTGAGGGTTTATCCAGCTTTAAATTCTATGATTTCCTTCTTTGTGAATCTTGGAAAAATCAAAGCCTAAAAAGCAGATGACAGCATTCTAATTTCAGTTTATGAAGGACCACACTAGACTGGTCCCCTGTGGTTCAGATGTTAAGTGCTAAATGGCAGAGCCAGTTAATGCCCTAGTTGTTTGCCTTTGGAGGTAAAAATATATCTGTAGGTCTCAGCCAAGTTCCTGTGGATATTTGTCCACATCCCTAAAATACCACACACATTTGGCAAGAATGACAGATTATGTCCAAGCAAGGCCCAGATCTTGAATAGCAGGAGTATTTCGAGTAAAGAACAACATACAATAGCAAAGCTCTCATTCTTGGATATGTCATTTCTCTCCCTAAATTTCTATAATATTCGTTTCCTTTTTACTTTTTCTGGCTCTCCCTACCCTTCATTCCAAATTATAAAGTTGACTTTCATCTTAGAAGTTATTTGAGATAGGATAATAATCACTATTATTATTAAGTCATTGTTTTTTCTTCTTTCTCCTTATCTATATTTTCCAAATTTTGTCTAAAATGAAAATACGTCTATCAGGTGTGCCCTTTCATTCTGTCTTTCCTCCCACTATTTCTTTCCCTCTCTCTTTCTCCCTACCAGCTCTCTGGATGAGCATGTAGAGTGTGAGCATCTGTGTGCTAGTGTGTGTGTGTGCCTGTAGATATCTATTAGGGTTTATAGACTTTTCTAGATACTGACTTCTAGAAGATTGCATCTCAGGAAGTGCACACACACAATTCCTGAGATGCAATTGTGAAGAAGGAAGAATGTGGTCCTGGCACCGCATGTCATTCTGTGGTAGCTATTTTTCCTTCCTGCCTGAAAAGCCGTGGATTTGATATGACTCCTAGGTTGGCCTTGCTTCAACTCTCTGAAAACTTTGTTCAACTGATAATTTGTTACTTAATTCACACTTTGTGCTGAACTGGTCTTCTTCAGAAATGTTATTATGCCTTATGCTTACTATTCTTCAGATGTATTCTACAAAACATTCACCCTAAAAAAATGGTTTTCAAGGAAGGGGAGACATGAGCCATCAGATGAGTCTGAAATCAACTGAACCCGGTCTGATTCCTGGCACCAAACAAAGCGAACAAACAGAAACGGCTGTCAAAGGGCTCTAGCCACAGTCGGGGAAGCTGGGTGCGCTGGATGTCGGAACATGTGAGGGGTTATTGTTATGCTGTTCAGGGGTGATCTTTGTAATACGGCTGTCTAGGAAAATCACCTGATTCTTTTTATATTGTTGTTCCAGTGCAGTGTCTGTTTCCCTCCTTTCTTAATTAATATGTCATGTTTAAAGGTGAAATATTTCAAGTGTTATGATCCTAAAACTTCATTTCAAATGATTGTAATATAATAAATAAATTTATGTTTCATATCTAAAACTAGAGCATTTTCATAAGCAAAATATTTTTCTGGAAAAATGTTTATTATGTACTTAAATACTATATATATTTACATATAATATGCATATTTAAGTATTATCACTAAATATATGTTTGCACATTATATATTAATATAAATACATGTTCATAAGATGTATTTATTACATCTAAATAAATGCATATGTTATATGTATAGTGTATATGTATATAACATATATGTTTATATATTAGGTGTGTTTATAATATATACATAAATTATATACCTGTGTATAATATAATACACATAGCATACATGTGTGTATGTGATATATAATTATTGCACAAACATAATACCTAAGTGTATACTTCTTAACTAGACCATATATTGCTTATATAAATCATCAGTAAATATATAATACAAACACACACAAAACATGGCTGTGAAGATTAAGTAAACATTGTTATTATCTGAAATACATTTACTTATTTTTTGCTAAACCATTTGAAAGTAAGTTGCATGCTAGATTCTGACCAGCTCTGGTCACATAGCATTTTTAAGTACTAGGAACCAGTGTGGTAATAGAAGAGAATCTCTTCATGCATAACTGACTTAACTTTCCAGGAAAGAAAATGCTGTTACCCATTACAGTTTTTGATACAGGAAAGAAAGACCAATTTGTGAGGCAGGGGGAGGGGGCATGTTGCTAGTAGACCAATTTGGGGCCTTCTAGACTTCCACAGGAAGTACCTCGCTCCTTACCGCACCCCTTAAACTACTGCTTACAGGGAACGCACTACTAATTGCAGAGTGGTAAGGGTTGGGATGCATGATGAAAGGTTTGTTTTTGGAAAGAAACTTCCTTATTTCACTTAGGTTCTTCTGAAAGATATTTCTGATGCGGGCAAATGAGCCAGACAAAGGCTCCAAACATCTAGAACGTAAAGCAGAATTCAAATGTTAAATGGTCGTCCAAAACAGATAAACACCAATAAAAGTGACCCTGTAATGAGACTAGGATAAGTAAGATGCTGTAAATTTATTTCACCTCTTTTTTTCCCCCTGTAGGAGCAAAAGGTTGAGATCATACTGCTTTGGGAAAAGCGAGGGCTCTGAGATAGTTCGTTTTTGAAGATGTAGGCAAATTATATGACTTTAGTTAACTACCTTTTTTCCTCATTTATCAGATAAAGATAGCAATACCAATTTAGCTGAGAGAGTCTCTGTGAATTAAAAATTACTTATGAAAGTAATTATAAACTACTTTGTAAATACAAAGTGCTATATAAATATTTAATAATAGTCCTATGAACCACATGGCACCCCCTAATGGGAGATTATAAAAGAGTTCCTGTTTAGCTTGGATTAATTCTTCTTTAAAATCTTACCCTTAAATGAAGCAAGATACTATAACTGAGAAAACATCAACACAGCCATAGAATATTCTCATAAATCGGGAAACATGAAATCCAGGGATTGTGCTCCATTTTTCTTTGAAATATGTTTTTTTTCTAAGGCAGAACTGAAATTAATTTCAGAAGAGGCCCTGAAGTCTGAAGAGGAGCAAGATCACTGGATGCGTCAGCACTGAATCCCCTTGACATTTCTTAGAACCAGAGAAAGGAGGGTGAATTAAAGGGACGGAACAAATCACCCTACTGACTGGCACAGAGAAAGGGGCCTAAACACTAATGTAGACATGCATATAAATTCTCTATTTGTGGAGTAGGTATCAAGAATTACAGTAGTCCCCTTTGTCATTTATATGATTTAATCCTTACATCTGCTGTTTGGGGTACACATTACATTTACCAGGTTGTAGATGAGAAAACTGAAGCTCTGAGTGGCCAAGTAATTTCCTCAAGTTTATGTGGCTGCTACACAGCATATCTAGGACTAAGACATATTTTTCTGTTTATGGAATTTGTTAGGATGAGAACATAAATTAAAAACTGAGCCATGGAATGTGCATACTAAAGACTCCTCCTTTGGGCATTGTCCACAATGAAACATTTACAGTCTTACCTTTCCAGTACATCTCTGTGGGTGCATAATAAATTTTTCTCATTGGATATGATATTGTAACTAAGCACTTGCCAACTTAGAAATTCTATCGTGTTAGTTATCTAAATATTTGCCTTTCTTTCAAAATGATTAAATATTAATTGAGCATTATACTGACCGTATATTATTTTGCCTTACACAATAATGTGCATTGTATGAAAAATTAAAGAATGGAGAAAAGATACAGTATTTGCTCCCTAGAAATATCCACAACCCCAAAGTTAGGTTGGACAAGCGATAGAATGTTGGGCTCTGGGTCTCAAAGACAGTATCAGTTAACTATTTAGGTAAACATCTTACACAAGGTCTAGGTCACACACCATTCAGAAATGCTCCCATTTGTTTGCAGAGATTGAATTATAGTAGCCCCTCTTTGTCTACAAGGAATATGTCCCAAGATACCCGGTGAGTGCCTAGGACTTCAGAAAGTACCAAATTCTACATATACTATGTTTTTTCCTATACCTACATACCTACGATAAAGCTTCCCTTATAAATTTAGGCCCAGTAAGAGATAAACAATAACTAATAATAAAATAGAATGATTGTAACAATATATTGTAATATTACGGGAATGTGGTCTCTCTCTTTCTCTGATAACCTATATCTGATAACCCAGAACAGTTACTGACTAATGGGTAGGAGGTGAATACACTAGACAAAGAGAAGATTCACATTCCAGGCAGAATGGAACAAAACAGTGTGAGATTTCATCATTTTACTAAGAATGGTGCACAATTTAACATGTAAATTGTTTATTTCTGGAATGTTCTGTTTAATATTTTCATGCTGCTGTTGACTGCAGGTAACCAGCCCCTCAGACGGTGAAACCGCAGATAAGGGGCGACTATTGTAATGTATATAAATGGCAGAAAAACATAATTTCTTTATATCTACTTCTCTCTTTTCCACTCATAACTCATCAAAATGAAAAGAGGAAGGAAGGAATTGAAATTTGAATGCAAACAAAGCACAAAACTCCATAAAGTGTTTAATTTCATGGACTAGATGAATCACGGCCAAGATGTTGAAATATTTTTGATTTAAACTGAAATGAGACAAGAGCGAAAGACTGGTGATGGGCAGATTTCACATTTTTTAAAAAATGGTGCCTTTATAAAATTGCAAAATAACATATTTACATAATTCTCAAAAAACTTTTAACACAGCACATTAAATTCATGGCTTATAAGAGTTCACTAAAAGCAAGAATAGATTTTTTTTTAAATCATACCATGCAAGGCCATGATTTTTTTCTTAGTAGCACTGGTTATTACCACTAGATTAGTAAATCAAGAAAGTGCTATTAATACAATGAATCTGGATTTCAACCATACAAAGACCACAGTCTGACATTGTGTTCTAAAATGACGGAGGAGCCAGAGTATACGATTTCATGGCCCTATATTCACAATCTCGGGGCAAGAGCACAGGCATAATGGGCGTACAAGAACTAGTGCACCATGTGCAGAAGGCTGCGCTGCCCTCTGCGTCCCGAGAAAAGGTGACCTTCCCTTACAATTCACTGCCATCTGCCTGAGCAGAGAACAACTGTAGAAATCCATGGTGACCATGACACGAAGGGTGCCTCCTAGAATCATGCAAAGCCCGTGGTGCATAATCGTAGGCAGTAGTCATCGTGTGAGTCTTCAGTCCCCAAACCCTAGAGACTGAAAGCCAGATACTGTCTATTTATCTCACTCCTTCAAGCTATTTACTAAAGGAAAACATTCATTGGTTTCCTAACTCAGTGTCAGCAACTTTTCACTTCTGATCCTCTTTATATTTGTGTATTTATTTATAAATAGAAATGTACTACTTACTCATATATCACACATTGCATACAACATTAAAATAAAATTATAAATGATGGAAAAAGAAATATAAACAATTCTAGTATTTTCTCCTGACACTCTACTTAGAGGACTACTGATTTAGACTCCCTAGATTTCTAACGGGAGGATGAGGGTAGCCCTTATTCCTTGTCAGAAAAAGAAACTTTTCTTTCCATGAGCCTGTCTGAATGTGTGTATTTATTCCCATGCATGTACATGTACTCGCCCAAGTGAGAATGTATGGTTGGGGGGAGGCATCCAAAAGCTCTAACACATGATTTTCTTAGAAAAGCTTGTTTGCTAATTAATGTTCAGGTACTTCTAAAATGAAGAGTCATATTGGTAAACTACGGAGCTGAATGTTTCAGTATTCCTGCTTAATCTTTCTGAGATGGTCTAGTCTCTAAAAATCACATTGTTCTCTCTAGAGGAAGTAAATTACCTACCCCAGAAACCGAGTTAGTTACATCAAGGAGAAAAGAATCCACCGTACTTCATTCGCCCACCATAAAAAAACAACTTTAATTTCTTCCATAATCTATACATTCTACTTATTCACAAACATTCTTACTACAATTGTTACACACTAAACATTCCCAGTACCATGGTCTATAATGTTGCAAACAAAAGGATTATGACCTCTTTCAGCAGGTTTCCTGCTAGACTGCAGCAGGAAGGGGAGATGGATTATATGGCAAAAAAGCCTTGTTTGAAAACACTAATCTTCAGTAATTGGTAATTGAGGAAGGAAATGCAACCAACACATGAAAGTTAAGTTAGCTTCTGTAAAAACTATCAATTTTGAAAGCTGATTGAGCCTAACAATTTATCTGCTAACATAAAATAGCCAGAAAAGTAAAAATAAAAATTCTAACAATTATTCCATCAACCTCAAATGAAACAAACAGAATCAGAAGAATCTGAGGAGCTCCTTAGACAATGCATTTATATGCTGTGTGTATGAGTGTTTATTTTTCAGTGGAAAGAGTTAATAAAATTAATATTTCTGCAGGTGCCAGAAAAGCAAAGGTATCTAAACCCAGGTTATTGCTTATTTTCAATGTTTTGGATAAACTTTCCTCATTCTTAATGCTGTTTCTTTTCAAAATATATCTCCACAGATCACGAATGACCCGTATTTATGCTCTCATCTTTTATATGTGTCTGTTTTGTAACTGTGTATTCTGTGTTTGGGGGAAGACATCCATTGAACCTGGTGAAAAATCAAAAGTATATGTGTAGGTATGTATTTAACAAGAGGTTCATTAAAAATATTCTTTTCAAAATGTGAAAATATAGGTGCTGAAAAGGGAAAACCACTGACAACTAAATTTGCAACTTAAAAAAAGGCAAATTCAAGATGTGTCAGATTTAACAAAGCCACTGCTAGGGGACCCATTTCAGAGATAAAAGATAAAAGGCTATCAATCCACTTTGCCCCCAGCAGCTCAATGAAAGTTGTGTGATTCCCATTGCTTCATCAGGTAACTACAAAGTAGTTTTCTCCCTGTGAATTCAGTTATTTTGTGGATTCTAACCTCTCTGACTGTGGAATGAGAAAGGCCTGTTTGAGTTTGATAAAGGACATCTACAACACCTGTGCTCCTTCTAACACACAGGCACTTACAGGCTGCAACTACCAGTGACACCTGAAGTCACACGTTCATAGACCAAGCATTTGGTAGAGTGCTCAGCAATTTGCATCACTAATATGATTTTGCCACTTTTCCTGCCTCCCCAATCTTTGCCACATTTTCTTTTTTCATGACTTGTTCCAATTTACATCGAGGATCAGAGTGCTTCAGTTTTTCTTTTGTCCTGGTATGTTTAAAATTCTGAGTCACATTAAGTTAGGCAAAGCTTAATGACGCTTCTAATGGTTTTTCTGGCAACCAAGAATTATCCTTGCAGATCACTTTAATTGTTCAACTGTCAAAGTTAGAGGTGTCTATGAGTTGCTTAGTTAACTTTTATCTTGTCAGGAAGTCCCTGAAATCCTTACTAAGGTGTTCATTAAAATTGTGGGCCAGAGTTCACTCTTGTTCCTTTTGACAAAATGAGCTCCATGTTCAAACAGCAGATGTGATGTTGAAAGTTTGCATCATTGGAGACAGTCTAGGAGACAGGTGGAAAAGTTGTAAACAGGCCTGTGAATTGCTTTGGTGGACACAGACTTACTTTGAAGATTTCACTGAATCGTTTTAACTTTTAAGCTACTCAAGGCACAAGAAAGCAAATTTACCATGCAAACCTTAACCAGATACAAGCTACAATGGAGGGACCTCGACAGATTTAGATGTGCTGTTCAGATAACTCTCTTGAAACTTTATATAATTGCCTAAAGCTTATTTCAAGCTATGGAAAGCCTCGACCCTCTTCCTCACCCTCTCTCATCTTTTCTTCTTTCTTTCATAATCCTCTCCACACCACTCTGATCTTTTTGTCATTCTCCAGATCACTCTCCTTTAAATCTCCATTTTATCCTGAATTTCCACCAAAAGTCCTTCCCATACCAGCAAACTCCTTGTTAGAATGTAATGGGCTTCCTTGTTATGCATCTCCAATGCATCCAGTGTTTTCTAGAGTCAGATTTTTGGAAAATTTAGTAGTAGGTCTCTAGAAAAAAAAAAACAACCTTTTTAGAGAAAGATTCTAATGAAGAGATGTAAGAGTACCTACCTCCCAAATGTTGCTATGAAAAGAAAAATACAGTGGCCGGCCAATGGAAACATTCACAACTACCTGTAAATCTGAGACATTTGCCCTGCACTGTTTCAAAATGTCAAATGAGTATCTGTGAATCATGTGTAGAATTCACATTTAAATCATTCACATTCAAATACAATATTCCTCACATTTAACTTTCTGAAATATCTTATAATTGGCTTTTTTTTTTTGGAGGAGGAGGTTGTCAAAGTCTTTTATCTTTATGTTCAAAAAGAGGCACCAAGCCCTTGAAAAACAGCAGATAAGAGTCTAATCCTTCTGATAAAAGGAAACATTTTAATCAAACTCAGTAACTCACTCTCGTTAAAGGTGGTTAAACTGTCCCCCTGAAGAATTAGCAAAGTTACTGGGGTTTGGAGGCTGATAGCGCACTCTGACACTCTGCAAACTGCTCACTGGTTAAATGTGTAAGGGCATTTAGATGTAAGATTCATTCATTCAAAAAAAAATACTAATGTAGTATCAATTAAATGCAAATCAAACCTTCTCTCCAAAGAACTTTAAACTCCATAATGGCAATAAAGAATGTTCAGAAACAATTATAATGCAAAGTAGAAAGTGCCACACACCCCAAGAGAGAGACAAAATGAGAGCCACAGACACACGAAGAAGAAAGGGTCACATCTGGCAAAGAAGACTTCTAGGATGAGCTTTATTGAAGCTGGATTTCAAGGAAGGGCAAAACTTAAATGTCTAGGAATATCTAGGTAGAGTGATACTTTAAAATCAGTAACCAGCTTGTACTGGCAACTACAACACAGGCTAAAAATCAAGGAATTTAGCTAGCTCTACAGAGTACCGAAGGTAAAATAGTGAAGGATTATACTGTGTTAAAATGAGTTGTGATGGATCCCTGAATTTGTAGGTCAGAGAGCTCTAGTGTCAGGCTTTGGAGTTTGAACTGACTCAGTAGGTGCTTGGAACCATCAAAAGCTTATGAGAGTACAGTAATTTTCAACAAATGGGGAAAAACAACTTTTTTCAATAAACAGTTGGATTTCAACATGCAAAAAGGTAAGTTAAAACATTTAACTCATTCCATACACAAAAATTAGACCCAAATGGTTCATAGACCTGTACATAAGGGTTAAAACTAGGAAGTTTCTAAAAGAAACAAGAGAAAATTGTCATAAATTCTCATTTAAGCAAAGAATTCTTTGGACACAAAATGCATAATACCTAAATAAAAGGATGGGCAAGTTTGATAAACCTAAAAATTTATTATTTGAAGTCAAAAACACTGGTACAAAAATGTATAGACAAGGCATATTGGAAGGCGATATTTAGAAATGATTAATCCAAGAAATGACTTGTATCCTTAATAAATAATGTGCTCTCACAACTTAATAATAAGATAAATGCTTCACTTAAAAAAGAGAAGGATTTGAATAAACATTTTACTAAGGGAGATATACAAATGGCTATCACAAAGAAAGATGCTCAACCTCATTAGTCATTAGAGAAAAGGGAATTATGAAATGTTCAAGGGACTGACTTATTTAAGAAAAATAAGAACAAAACTATGAACAATAAAATGGCAATACATACATATCTATCAACAACTGAATCAAAAAACAAACTAAGCAAACGAGAAGAACAGAGACAGAATCATGGATAACCGAGAGTGTTTTTGATGGTTGCCAGATGGGAAGGGGGCATGGCTGAAGAGGTGAGAGGATTGAGAAGTATAAATAGGTAGTTACAGCATAACCATAAGGATGTAAAATAGAGTGTAGAAAATGAAGTAGCCAAAGAACTTATACACACGACCCACAGACACGAACAATGCAGTGGGGATTGTCTGAGGGAGTGGGGTGTGCTGGGTGGAGGGGTACAAGAGAAGAAAAATTGGGACAACTGCAATAACATAATCAATAAAATATAATTTTAAAAAACCACAATAAGACAGAATGTCACACTCTTTAGAATAGCTCTAATTAAGACTGTAACAAACATTGGTAAAGATGCAGAGAAACTAGAACTCTCACACACTACAGTAGGAAATGAAAAACTGCGAAACCGCTGTGGCAAACAGTCTGGCAGTTCTTCAAGAGGTTAGGTGTAGGGTTACCGTATCATCCAGCAATTCCACTTCTAAGTATATATGCAAGAGAAATGAAAACATATGCCTACATAAAAACTTTAAATATATATTTACATCAGCATTGTTCATAATGATCCCAAACTGGAAACAATCCAAATATGTATCAATTTCAGAATAAATAAAAAATGTGTATATTCATACAATGTCATATGATTAACTATTGATAAATTCTAGTGCATACCTAAATCTTAAAAATATTATGCTTTTTAAATATTAAGAAGCCACAGTGAAATGACCATTTACACAAAATGTTCCAAAAAGGCAAATCCATAGAGACAGAAATATGTTTGTCAGGGGCTTCAAGGAAGGAGTGAGCATTACATATGAACATGCATAGGAGTCTCTTAGGGATGCAAGGAAGAAGTTGGACCCAAGGAGGAACACCCCCAAAAACGTCATAATTAAATTACCCAGAATTAAAGATAAGGAGAGAATCTTAAAAGAAATAAGAGGAAAGAAGAGTGCTACCTACAAAGGAGTGCCCATAAGACCATCAGCTGATTTCTCAAAAGAAAACTTACAGGCAAGAAGGGGCTAGAAAGAAGTATTTAAAGTCATGAAAGGCGAGGGCCTACATACAAGATTACTCTACTCAGCAAAGCTATCATTTAGAATGGGAGGGCAGATAAAGTGCTTCTCAGATAAGGTAAAGTTAAAGAAGTTCATCAACACCAAGCCCTAAGGGACTTATCTAAGAAGAAAATCAAAACTATGAACAGTAAAAAACTGACAAACTCACAACTATCAACAACTGAACCTAAAAAATAAGGAAACAAACAAAAACAACCAACTAAGTAAACTAGAACAGGAACAGTATCACAGAAGTGGAGATCTCACGGAGGGTTATTAGCATGGAGCAGGAGGGGAGAGAATGGGGGGAAAGGTATAGGGACTAAGAAACAAAATTGGTAGGTATAAAATAGACAGGGGGAGGTTAAGAGTAGTATAAGTGTGGAACTTATACGTATGACCCATGGACACAAACTAAGGGGGGAGAGAATGCTGGAGGGAGGGGGTGTACAGGGTGGAGGGAAATTAAGAGGAGAAAAAAATGGGACAACTGTAATAGTATAATCAATAAAATACACTTTTAAAAAAACCCTGTGTATTCATAGACCTGTTTGTGAGGAAGTTTTTGTCACTGTTAACTGAAAAGTCATAATGTCTTCTCAGTGGGTCAGGTCAGAATCCAGCCTGCTCTGCTTCCCCGGTCACTTCTATAGACTTAAAATACTTTAGTTTTCCTGAAGCCTGCCTGCCTGCTTTCCTTCTTCCTTCCTTCCTTCCTTCCCTCCTTCCTTCCCTCCCTATCCTATAGGCCAGGTTCTAAAGTCATATATACATGTACTACAGTCTTGGATCTATCACTTTGAGGAAATGTATTTAGTCTCAGAGCCTCTGTTTTTCTCCTTGATAAATAGGTGATAACATTTATCCTGCTGAATTATGGTAAAGACTATAGATGATTGAAATGTTAGTTTCATATCGACGCTTAATATCAGCTATTATTAGAGTTTCCTTTTGAACTAAAGAATAAAATCATGCCTTGAAGTACATTCTTTAATGTTAAGGTCATATGATTTGTTGAGACAACTCAAGAACCAAGTTCCTGACAAGATCAGGAATCATGCTGGAGCCATTTCTTCTTTTCCCATCTGTATTTGTCTACATTCTGAATCTTTTTTTGGCAGGAACAAAAGTCCTGGTTGAAGTGACAATGTCAGCACTGAGTTCACCTCATTAGGGCTTCCACCCTGAGAGGAAGGAATATGGCTTTGGGGTGCATACCACCTTGAGGAAGAATGCATGTTTACATTGCTTTTCAAAACCTTTGTGATTTCAATGTTTCAGTTTAATAAATGCATATGGTAGAGCTCCAATTATTGTGGAGAAAAAAAAAAAAAACCATGAACTTTGATATCTCACAGACCTTGATCTGACTCCTGACTCTGCTGACTCTCATACTGATTATATGCATCAAGATACAGGCACCTCTACTTTCTATTTTCTTATATGTGAGATGGAAATAATAATGCCTATTTTTCTGGGGTGTTGACTGTATTGAATACATGAAATGATTTTATAAATCTCTGAACACAGGGCCTGAGACATAGTCAAGAATAATCAAGGACTATCATTTCTTTCCTCTTCCTTTTGTTCTCTCCCTCCATAAGTAATAGTTAAAAAGAGAGAGAGAGAAAGGGGCATATGATAGTTAACATTTCCTGAATTTTCCAAAACAATTTCAATTGCATTTTAAATTATTCTCATAAGGGAATATTTATATTTGTCATTTTTATGGTTCTACCTTGATTTTTGAATCCACGGTCCTACAGTCTGAAGCAATAGAATTTATTTCATTTATTAAAATGATTCCCACTTTCTTCCACTTTCATGTTTGTCAAATTATAGAAGGAACCCATCTTGATGTAGTTAGTGAAGTAACAGAATGCAGAGAGGCATCAACACAACACTAATCTTTGACACATTCCCTACTTCCAACCACAGCCCCTTGGGGTAGCCAGTTGGTACCCACTCCTCTTTCCTTCCGTATACATGTAAACCCACATACAAGTCTTAGGAGGAGGTGTCATTTGCTCATTTTTCTAGAAAGAAAATAGTTAAAGCATGTTATTCTACATCTTGCTTTTGTGAGCATAATATATTATGAAATTATTTACAATCCTTGTTTAAGATATTTCTTAAGATAAAGACCAATAAACATAATTTTCTCTCTCTGCTTCCCTTTTAATATTGCCCTTTGCTTTCATTTGTATGCTTATATTTTATGTAAATTATTATTAGATATTCTTCTTAAGAATAAAGCTTTGGCCAATTTGTTTTGGGGAACAAGGTTGGAGGCAAGGTACAGAAAAAAAATTTTTTTTCAGTCACATAACAGAGTTAGAACTCTGGGTTCATTCTTCTGTAATAACTTCTTATCATGTAACATCATTCTCTTCCCCTTGTCAACCCTCCTTCCTGGTCTATTCATTTATTGATGTTAGGGATGACTTCACATCCTCCTCTTACCTCAGTGGAACAAAGCAGATATATAGAAACCTTTAGAGAAAGCTGTTGAGGGAAATGGTTAAGAACCTCACCTTTTGATATCAGAGTGATCTGAATTCAAACTTACCCTCTTTTACCTACTACTAGCAAATAATCTTAACCTCTCTATGACTTATTTATTACATATATGAAAACTGGAAATAACATCAAACTCATGTAATTATAAAGATTAAATGGATAAATGAATACATATGACTGGGTTCAATAAATGGTCAAATTAATAAATGAGGATGAAAAAGAAAAAATGGGGAGTTTTGTCTAAATGATCTTAGGACATGAGGAGATCTTTGGGCTGTTTCTAAACCTTTGGCAATTAAGGTTCTGCTGTTCTTAAACTTCTGTTACTTCCTAGAGGCCCAGTCAATTTCCTTCTTCTCTTGGGTAGTCCAGTTCAGTTCCCTTAGGAAGTCTTGGGGAGAGATCAAACCTGAAGCAAAGAAATTTATCACACTATTAACAGAAAAAAAAAAGAGCAAAAAGTAAGATAAAAGATGAGTAAGTATTAATAGAGGGCTATGTGATAAGGAACAAATTGCAAGTAAATTATCTGCATTCAATTCCTTCAGTTGAAAAATAGGACTGGTGCTTATACCTACACAGTTATTATAGTTAAATATTATTATTTATATAAAGTGACTGGTATATAGTAGGTAGTCAATAAATATAAGCAATATTAAAATAAATATTTTTTAGAGAGTAGCATACATTTTAAAATGCTTAACAGTCACTATGACCAGTGTGGCTCAGTTGGTTGAACATTGTCTTGCAAAATGAAAGTTCTACAGTTTGATTTCCTGGTCAAGGCACCTGCCTGGGTTTCAGGCCCAGTCCCCAGTTGGGGTGTTTGTGAGATGCAACCAATAGATGTTTCTTTCTCACATCATTGTTCCTCTCACTTTCTCTCTCCCTCCCTCCCCCTCTCTCTGAGTAAATAAATGAAATCTAAAAATAAAATAAAATAAACTAAAGTACATAACAGCCTTCCTGGGAAATTAATGGGAACATAAACACATGATATGTCAAATGTGCACCTCGATTCCTGCCTTCTAGGAACAGCAGAGTGTTTGTGAGACAGACTTTTTCAACTTCATTTAGGAAGAAAAAAAATGTTTAATGGTTTAATAGAAATTCCAGAAACAAACTATGATTCTAGCAGTGAGAAGACAAACAAGGTGAGGGGAATGAAGTTGAAAACAAACAAAAGACAACACTGAGAGAAGCCCTAATCAGCATATGTACTTTGGCCAAAGAAGAGATAGGGCTTAAGAGGCTGCTGGGAGAAAAAAGTAAAAGGATTTGGTGACAGTCTGGATAAGGAGGAAGAAAGAGATGCTGTGTGTTTAAGAGATATATGTGATAACTAAGGCTCTAGTCAAGACAGAGAAACTAAGCAAGTGATGGCTTCTTTATGATGAAAATACGTTGATCTACATTATCTAACTGCATTTACTCGGTGCGCTTTAATAGTGCTCCAAGAGAGGGGGGTACGCATGATGTCGGGGAGAAGAGAGAAATTTATTATTTGCTTGCCACCAGTGGGAAAATAAATGACTGCAAAGTATGCAGATTTGGCTCATTATAGTAGTTATATAAATTTGATTTGAATAGCAGGTTAATTAGTCTGATCACCACAGTATGCTAACTGTAACTTTTTTTTACATGTATTACTTTCTTTAGCTCATCAGTGATTATTAATGCTTGTTTTCTCGTTGTTGTTAGTTTGTTGGGGCTAGTTTGTTGTTTTTTTTTGAGAAGCCAGAAATTTGGGGGAGGAAGGCAAGGATTGTCTTCTAGAATTCCATCAGTCTTTAATCTGGGTTGTTTTATGTTTTAAAGTCCTATATAGTCTCAATTCCACTAAGGATGAAGTCAATTTACAACAGAATAATAAAGTAAAAAATAAAATTAAATATCATCAGTATAAAGTTACTAACTTTAAAAACCCAAGAAAACTTAAATTTTTAAATTCATTTCTCTAAAATAACAGTGAACTTATAGATGGTTAAGACACCAGATGACGTTTACTTACTGACTTTTTGTTTTCTATTTAAATTGGAAGAGCATCTCAAAGGAAAAAAAAGCATTGTGTCTGCTCAGGGAGTAGCAAAGGAACCATCCTGGATTGAATTCCAGATTTGTTGTCTCCAATCTTTATGAAAGGTAAAATAAAAATCAATTAAAACCTCACTGTTTACCACTCTACAGACATTTTTAAAAATGGCCAATTATCTTGTCTGTACAATTGCAAGTGCTTGATTTTGCTCCCTCACAACACCACCCCACAACACAGACATTTAATGATTAATTGTTCTGAATTTCACTGGCTGCTGGCTGGCAGTCACAGCCCCAGTACATAATCCAAAAGAACACAGCACTGTACTTACTGACTGGCCAGTTATTTGACTTTGTGTTTTCTCATCTTGATTAGATCTGTCCTTATCTCTCTATAAGGCTGATTAGGAAAAAAAGAAGAAGAAAAGAAAGTTAAAGGATTAGATAAAATGTGTAAACTCTGAAGAAGTACTTCAAAGTCCCAGGTGATGTCATTGTTTCTGGCCTTGATAGGATAAAAATATTATCTTAATCCACTGATAATTAATTACTGGTAAATAAGTGTCTAATATGTTGCTAGTCTCCTTTGTTAGGTAGAAGAGAAAAAGAAGGCATGCTAAGAGATGGGCAAGATGAGGATCAAACCCCAGAAGTGTAGAGGACTAAATGCATTATCTTACTTGCTTGTAAAGGTTGTCCAGAGCATACCAAAGATTGAAAGCAGGAGAGTTTAACTCCTTCATCAGGCATAGCATAGTTTACTTGGAAAATACAAAGGAAGAGAATGAAGCAAGTAGTGTTAACAGCCCTTACCTGTAAAAGCCTATGATAAATCCTGGCCTTATATGGAATTCATTGCTGGTTTTCTTTTATTTGTAGTTTGTGGCTAGAATCCCGCTTCAGCCTTCTGCAGTTAAAACCCAGTATCAAAATATTCACTGGCCCCATTCCCTCTTTCTGTGGGCAACTCTATTCCTTTCCCTTAGGAGGTAAATGTGAAGGGTAGGAGTGGAGAATGTAAAGATGATCATACAAGAATTAGGGGAAGATATTACCGAAAGTACCAAAAGACTAAGAAAGTTCACACCCTATTTTTGGTAGAAAGTGAACTTCATCTCCCTTATCTCTCTACTTCATTTAAAACATCTTTTACTCTATCCAACATGAAGGATGTGTGTGTGTGTGTGTGTGTGTGTGTGTGTGTGTGTGTGTGTGTGTGTGTAAAAAGATTGTTTGGTTTAAAGATATTCTATATAATGTCCCTGGATCAGAAAGTTAATCACCACTCCCACCTTTTCCTTCCCGTCAGTCAAATGCCCCAATTTTTCGTAACATGACTTCTTTATCTCTAAAATCTCCTACAATAACTTAGACATTAGGTGGGTGGCCTTGAGCAAATTGTAGACTTCTCTCAAGGGCAGAATCTGCTAGATAAAATTGAAGGTGTTACTACCTGCCTCCTTCACTTGTCTTAAGGCATTTTTTCCCTTTTGTTTCCCCAGCTTTATTAAAGTATAATTAACTAATAAAATTGTCTAAGTTTAAGATGTATAATATGATGACCCAATATATGAATATATCATGAAATTGTTATCACAACAAAGTTAGTTAACACATCCATCACCTTACGTAATTACCACTTTCTGTGCTTGTGTGTATTTGGTGAGAACATTTAAGATTACTGTATTTTGCTGTATATAAAGTACACTTTTTTGCTCAAATTTTTGAGGGAAAAATAAGGGTGCACATTATATATGGGTAGTGCCTGGAATACCTTGCATCTGTTCTTGTGTTTTATAATTATTTGTTATATAGAATTTCTTGTACCATGATATGTTCAAAAATAAATGCTAAAATTCCTTTATAATTACAAAAACCAAGTATCAAAATATAAATAAATAAATAATTAAATGATTAAATTTAAAAATTAGAATGAAAGATTTTTTTCCCTGAAAGTTTGGGCCAAAAATATGGATGTGCATTGTATGGTAAAATATAGTACTCTCTTAGTAAATTTGAAATGTACAATATGATATTATTAACTGTCATCTCCATGTTACACATTACATCCCAACAACTTATTTATCTTATAACTGAAAGGGTTTGTGCCCTTTGTCCAGCTTCTCCCTATTTCCCCCACCCCTCGTCCCCTGGCAACTACCATTCTAATCTCAGTTTCTATGACTGATTTTTTTAATTCCACATTTTAAAAATGTGGATTTTATACATTTTTAATGTATAAATCTCCACAAAACTGTGGAGATTATATAATATATCTTTCTCTAATTTATTTCACTTAGCATAATGCCCTCAATGTTTATCCCATGTTGTCTCAAATGGCAGGATTTCCTTCTTTTTTAATAACTGAATAATATTCCACTGCACACCTGTAGTCCATCTTATTTATCCATCCCTTTGTTATTAGACACTTAGTTATTGATGGACACTTAGGTTGTTTTCAAGTCTTGGCTATTTAGAATAATGCTGCAATAAACAGAGGGGTGCAGATATCTCTTTGAGATAATGCTTTTATTTCCTTCAGTTATATACCTAAAAGTGAGATCGCTGAATCATATGGGAGTTCCATTTTTAAGTTTCTGAGAACGATCTGTACTGTTTTCCATAGTGGCTGCACCAACTTACACTGGTGCCAACAATAAACATCTGTGTGATCCCTTTTCTTTACATTTTCACCAAAAAAATTACTGTTTCTCCCCACCTTTTCTTTTAATAATAGCCATCCTAACAGGTGTGAAGTAATTATTTCATTGTGGTTCTGATTTGCATTTCAGTGGTGATTGGTGATGTTGAGAACCTTATTCATGTACTCCATTTGAATGTATTCCTTAAAAAATTATCTATGTAGATATTTTGCCTACTTTAAAATTGTTATTTTTTGCTATTGAGTTCTTTATACATTTTAAATATTAATCTCATCATATATATGGCTTGACAATATTTCCTCCCATTCCTTAGGTTGCTTTCTTATTTTGTTGATGTTTTTCTTTGCTCTGCAAAAGCATTTTATTTGATGTAGTTCACTTGGTTGTTTTCACTTTTGTTGCTTGAGTGACATTTAAACTTCTGGGCAATGGGACAGGTACAGAGTAAGCGGAAACTATAGTGTGGTCACTTCCCTGATTTTTTGTTTTGCTTGCTCCTATTTTTTTTGACCCAACTACCTGAGTAGCTCTTTACATATTTACACTATTTAGCAGGTTCTCACTAAGAGTAAAACAAAAATATAAAGCCCTAAATAAAAGAATACATTTTAGAAATCTATAGCCTCATTGAACAAAGTTAAAAATTGTCTAAATATTGAAAAATTGGACCTAAATAAGGTCAAGCTGATGGAGTAAAAAACAATGAACAACCACAATACAGTCTGAACTTTCCTTTCCACTCTTCTCCCCTAGTGTCTCCCGTTTACTTGTGGCTGTTTCAATGGCTTTTTAACCGGTCTCCTTTCTTTTGTCTAATCCTTTCGACCCCATCCTGGCCACTGACAGCAATCTTTTAAAAATGTGGATTTAATCCTGTCACTCCCTAGGCATCTCTTAAAATATACTGTGCCTACCAATTTCCTTCAGGATGAAATTTAACTTCCTAACCCTCGTATACAGAGTCCTTGGCCTGGGCACACGGCCAGCCTCATTTCACAACAGCCTCATTTCCTCTCCTTGTGCTTCCCCCAACCTTTCGACAAACTCTAAACCATGGTGCAGAGCCCCTCTCAATTTCTCAGGCCCACTACTCTTTCTCTGATCTCTGGGACTTTTTAGTGTTTTTCTTCTATATTCTTTATTACCAAATCACTTCTTTATTTATCATACCCTTCACAACTCATCATCTCTGCACAGCCTTCCTTGACACCCTCTTCCTCAATCTCAGAACAAATTAGATCATTTCCCTCAAAGCTCTCATAGCATCTACTGACTGGTATTGTTTTGTAAGAAAGCATGTTGCTCCTTTCAACATGAGAGCATTTTGATGGCAACGATTACAGTCTTTTCATTTTTAGGCATTGTGCACAATAGATGTTCAATAAATGTCTGCTGAATGCTATAATCAGGGAGATGATATATTAAAATGATAACTTCATTTTATAGAGTGCTTATTAAATACCAGGAACTGTGTGTGGATGTTTAGATTTTAATTCTCTCAAAAACTCTCAAAGGCGTTTCCATTAACATCCTCATTGTAATAAATAAGGAAATTTAAAAACTAAGAAAAAGGCAAGAGTAGAATTCTGTTCTGTAGTGCCCACGTTTATTTTCTGTAAAAGACTACTAATCAGAATACACTAAAGAGGCTGTAATGAATTATTTCCTAAAATACATTACAATCCAAGCTTCCATCAGCCAATGAAAGTGACCACTGTTGGAATGCTTCTCATAGAAAGAGCTTAGTCTTCATCCTGAACTTAGGAGGCCAAGAGGAAAGAGACTGGGTAGAAGAGAAGATTACAGAGGAAACTATTTTACTCAGAAAATGAAGATGAAAGTATTTAGGACTAAACAGGAATGAAGAATTATTAGATAAATACCTCAACTGAAATTTTCCCGGTTTTTTTTAGGATCAGTGCCACTGAAAACATTTTAAAGTTCCTCTTCCCATTTTCTCCAATTTTACTCCCACATTCCTTTTTCCATTTATTGACTATCTAGGGTTTGAAATGTGAACAGTAAGCCCGATGGAAATATAATGGTTTTGCTGGTAATGATCTCAGGTTAAGGAATATGGTCCGTCCTGAGCTCCTTGTCATTTGCTATGTTAACACCAATTTCTGAGCCATAAACAGCACAGGAGTCCAACTTTCCAATGACAGTGGCCCTTTATCCTTCCCTCTCTTCCATACTTGCATAATACAGGATGTGTCATGATCAAACAGTCATGGACATCACTGTCTGTTTCCCCAAGTTCCATCAACCAAAGTGGGATAGGTTACACAAGCCAAACATTTACACTGTTATTTGTGCCTTACTATGTTTAGTTTTGGATCACAAATTTTAGGACATCAGCCCTCCTGTTTTTAAAAGAGAAAACAAGAAAATATTCAAGCAGGTTAGCATTTTTCTGACAGTTGGCAAGCTTTGGGTACTTATTTCCTGCTCTAATTTTTCAGCTACTTTTAAATTTGTTTGTTACTGTGGTAGGTTCTTAGTAACAGACATGTCCTTGGTTATTTAAAAACTCTAAGACTGCACAATATAGTCATTCTCAACACGGTAGGAGTTGGCCTATCTATTGGTAGAAGACAAATTTTCAAGTGATGATTTTTCTAGTCTTTAAATCCAAGTCAACAATTATTAAACCTCTGCCATTTATAAAGCATGCACTTCATTTAACTGTATATTTTAATTAATATCTCATTTAATGTGAGCAATAATAATAGTTACCATTCATTTTTGTGACAGCTCTGAATTGGCCTCTTTATAAACTTTGTTTCATTTTATTTTCACAATAATCTTGCAAGTGAGTATGTATCTTACCTTCCTCCCATTTTTTAGGGGAGTCTATGATTCTGTGAAGTTAAGATACTTCCTAAGGTTTCACAGTAAGTGGACTGAGATTAATCCAGCCCCAAAGCCTATGTTTTTCACATTACAGAAATAATGAAGAGAGAATGGGCATGTAAACCAAGTATTATGTTGACTCAAACAAGGAGAGATCCTTCTGATATGGGGAATTAATCAGGCTTTATGGAAGATAAATGAAACATCTTATGGATATGGTAATGATTTGAGGCATACATTAGAGATTCATGCTGAGAGCTAGAACAGAGGTAATACAAGAGAAATACTCAAAATATTCTTGGAAAATAGTGAGTGGTCAGACTAGTTGGACTAAAATGGTAAGGCATATACTGGGAAAAAATAGAGTTAAGACTGGAAAGTCCAATTAAAACCATGTAGTCCTCCTTCATGAAGATTGAATCAGTAGTAAGGTAGGATGCATTAAGTAGGAAGAGCTAGAAATAGTTTCAAAAGGTTATAAAGATTTTTGCCATAAAGTCCCATACTGAAGCGTAATAAAAACTCTCTAGTAAAAAATTCATTATAATTGTCTTTTTTAAATCTTTATGAATTTTTTATATTACCTTTTAGTCCCCTTATGCCCTCCGTGCACCCCCCTTCCCTACCCAGCAATCACTACACTGTTGTCCATGCCCATGAGTCCCTTTTCCTTTTTGGTCAATCCCTCTACTCCCTAAACTCCCCACTAGCTGCCATCCTGCTCCCCATCTATGGGTCTGTCCCCATTTTCCTTGTTAGTTCAGTGTGTTCATTAGATTCCACATATGAGTGAGATCATATGGTCTATGTCTTTCTCTGACTAGCTTATTTCACTTAGCACAATATTCTCCAGGTCTGTCCATACTGTTGCAAAGGGTAAAATTTTCTTCTTTTTTATGGCTGAGTGGTATTCCATTGTGTAAACATCTCATAGTTGAAAAACACTTTTTTACTCACTACTGGCAGAATACTCTGAGCTCCAAACTGGTGTGGGAATGTCCAAAAAGTCTTTATGTTTTTTCCCATAAAATAAAAGATAGGTTTTCCATTTTCACCAATAACTTTCTCAATTTGGATATTTTGAGTCTATCGGCTATCTTCTATGTGGTGTAATGTTGATTGTTCTAAATTAATGTCCCAAATTGATCACTATCAACCTTAACTGGTCTACCCAACCCTGGAGCATTGTCCAGTGAGAAATCTCCAACACAAAACTTCACAAACCACTTTTGACATGTTTGATCAGTTACAGAACATTCTCCATACACTGCACAAATCTTTTTTTTTTTTGCATTTCAGTTGTATTTTAAACTTTTTTGAAATAATAAAGCACAATATGTTGAATATGTTGCATTTTCTTCCATCTTCGATATAAAAATGGCTACGCAAAAAATCACCAATTTTCATAAGCATTTTTCTAAATGCACTTTATCACAGCAGTCATAATACAATCTAACAAAGTTGTTTTGAATGAAGTTATAGACAACTAAACACTGTGAAAGAGATCTTATGGGGAAAAATGAGCTTTATGGCCAACCCAACATAATCAATTCACTTCTGATACTAGCTGCAGTTACCATCAGGTTCCACAAAGTAAGGGCTCAGTCCCACAAGCCTCCCCCACTAACACCCCACTACAGACACCAACTGCAAATCGGGTTGTTACCTGTGCTTCTGGCTGACTGGCTAGGAATCAGAAGTTTCCCTTTCTTGGTTTAAATTAATTTGCTAGAGCAGCTCACAGAACTCAGGAAAATAGTTTTCTTGCTGAATTGCCAGTTATTTCAAAAGAGACTAAAGGACACAAATCAACAGTCAGATGAAGAGGTATAGAGGGTGAAGTCCTGAAAGTCCAAGAACAGAGGCTCCTGTCCCCGTGGGGCTTGGGGTGTGCCACACTCCTATCACTCGGATGCATTTTTTGTCACCAACCCGGAAGCTGTCTGAACTCCACAAAGTATTAACTCTGTGGGCTCAGATGAGAATCCACATGGAATGAGTAAGTAGAGATGTGTATGAGGGATATTTTTTATAAATAAAAAATATAATTCTTTGGCACTTGAGTGTGGGGGAATGCTGGCATTCTTTTTAAGATTTTATTTATTTATTTATTTTTAGATAGGGGAAGGGAGGGAGAAAGAGAGGGAGAGACATACATACCAATGTGTGGTTATCTCTCTTGAACATCCCCTACTGGGGGCCTGGCTCTCAAGCCAGACATGTGCCCTGACTGGGAATCAAACTGGTGACCTTTGGGTTCACAATCTGGCACTCAGTCCACTGAGCACACCAGCAAGGGCAGAATGATGGCATTAATAACAGAAGTTGGGCAGTTTAAGTGGTGAACTGTGGACATCCTGAATTCACAGGATGAAGAAGCAGATAAACCACAGTCACGTAGATGGTGAGGTCTCCTGACACCAGCTCCTGTGCTCAACTCCACTCTGTTCTTCTACCAATCCCGAACACCATCCTTTAAAAAAGAATATTAAAAAGCTGTACGACAGCAACTCAGAACTGTTGTGTAGACACAGTATAAAGCAAGACAACAGGGAACTTCTTTCCTTGACCTTTCCTGGACCACAGAGATGGTGAGTTGCTAAAAGGAAAATGTCAGACATGTTGTATTGGCATTCTATGTAATTGGCATCTTTTGCCAGGACCAAATACACTAAGAGTGTTTTGATAATGAGATCTCAAAGTTCAGATGAACCTTTATGGTAGAAAAATGTTAAAATGGAAACACTGTGGTTTGGGCTACAGCTGCTCTTTCAGTACTCATAATCAAGAAATCTCAGGCACTTATTACCAACATATGCCAGGCACTGTTCTAACACTGTGCATGAAAAGGCATTTAATTCTCATAGAAAACTCATGAGATAAATTGAGTCTTATCAGATCCATTTTGTAAACAAGGGAGTGAAATTTAGAGGTAAATTAACTTGTATAGGTTCTCAGAGTAGGCGGATTAGAACAGGCTTGAAGTCCAGCTTTCTCCGAGTGCAAAGCCTTTATCCTAACGCATAGTGAGCTACATAATGCCCACACCAATTTTACATACATGACCTGGGATAACCAGCATTCTTTTTCACTGTCATTTTATTATTGGCCACCTTACTTTATACCCATTTTTTCTAAATATAGCACTGATTTTATTTTCTAAAAGAAAATGATTTGCATTTAGCCACTTCTGCTACAATAGGAAAAAGAAAATGAACAATGTTCCTTTTATTTTTCAAAATGTATTATATTTGAAATACATAATAAAGATGCTTTTTATAGGTGACAAAAGAGAAACATTGGCTGGGGAACATTATTAAAATAAGTGAACACTGAGGATTATCTAGATACATATTGTAACTAGGTATGCTCTGAAAGTGTTCTTTAATAAATCAAATATTTTATTTAACTAAAAATCATGCACCATTTAAAAATATATTTAATTGAATTAGGTACACTCAATTATCTTTGAAAGTTCAACCTCAGTAAAAAAACCCACCCCTTGCCCTGGCTGGTGTAGCTCAGTGGATTGAGCGCGGGCCTGCGAACCAGATAATCGCGGTTCAATTCCCAGTCAGGGCACATGCCTGGGTTGCAGACCAGTTCCCTGCAGGCCAGTTCCCAGCAGGGGACCCACGAAAGGCAACCATACATTGATGTTTCTCTCCCTCTCTCCTTCCCTTCCCCCTTGAAGATAAATAAATAAAATATTTTAAAAAAACCCACTCCCATAACTATGAATACCGCATTTATTCTTCCAAAGATCCTCAGTGTTTCTTAATATATGTGACTCTGAATCCTAGCAACTGAGACCTAAGTATGATTTAGCAAGTACCAATAACATAAGTAGATACAATTTATCAATGTAAACCATAGAAGGATGTGATGAGTTACAGATGATTTTTTTAGATGTGTCTATTTAAGGACTCTCAATTAAAAGACAAAAAACTGGGCCTGAAGTTTATTATCTGTAGAATGGAGGATGAATGAGTCCTTCAGCTCCCCTCAGTAGGTGCTGAATCTTCCCACACATGCAAAACCAGGCATTTGATGAATTTTTCAACTCAACCTGATTCTCCTTGTGAGAAGTCTTTTAAGGAAAATTCTTTATAAATGATTTGGAAATTCTTTCTTAAATTAACTCAGAGGTTATGGGTTAATGATAGTATTTCCCAAATTTGCATGGTGAAAAGAATCACCCTGAGCAAATTCTTAGGCCCCGCACTCTGGACATTCCCTTGTGAATTTATGTTTTAAGATAAGGTAAAGCTTGTAATCAACTGAATTTGGGAAATGAGAAACCAGTCCTGATAGGAAAAACTCCCCAGTGTTCAGTACCAGAATGTACCTTTGTACTGCAATGAGAGAGGTAGGGGTGTCATTGAATCTGTAATTACAAGCATCCTTCACTATTTATTTATTTATTTATTTATTTATTTATTTATTCCTTTGTAAAGCTTAAGGTTTATTTTTTATTTATTTATTTTTAATTTTTTATTGATTATGCTGTTACAGTTGTTCTATTCCCCCTTTCATTCCCCTCCACCCTACCCCCCCATCCCCACCATTACCCCCCCCTTTAGTTTATGACCATGTGTCTCAAGTCCTTTAGATTCTATATTTCCCATACTATTCTTGCCCCCCCCATCTATTTTCTATCTACTGTCTATGCTCCTTATTTTCTGTACCTTCTCCCCCCTTCTCCTCCACCCACTCCCCTGTTGCTAACCCTCCTTGAGATCTTCATTTCTATGTTTCCACTCCTGATCTAGCTGTCCTTTTAGTTTGCTTTTGTTTTAGGTGTGGTTGTTAATAACTGTGAGTTTGTTGTCCTTTCACTCTTCATGTTTCTTTAACTTCTTTTTCTTAGGTAAGTCCCTTTAACATTTCATATAATAAGGGCTTGGTGATGATGAACTCCTTGAATTTGATCTTATCTGAGAAGCACCTTATCTGTCCTTCCATTCTAAATGAAAGTTTTGCTGGATAGAGCAATCTTGGTTGTAGGTCTTTGGATTTCAATCGCTTTTAAGACTTGAGAGTGTCTTTCTACTATTTTCCATGGAAGTATGAAGGATATAGAGTGTACTTAACCTCCTTGTTTTATGGGTGAGGAAACAGAGGAGGGTAAGTGATTTGAGCAAGGGTAGAATTAAATATATGAAATAAACATTAATTCAAACTTTATATTGCTCAGAAATTCCTAAATGATTATCTATGAACCAATGTTTCCTCTAAAATACACTCTATTTCAGTTACAAAATGTTTTCCTTTATTTAAAAAATATTTTGTTTATTTATAGAGCGAGGAGAAGGGGGTAGAAAGCAAGGGAGAGAAACATCACTGTGTGAGAGATGCATCCATTGGTGGTTGCCCCTTGCACCCCCCCCCGCCCCCAGCTGGGGACCTGGCCTATAGTCCACGCATGTGCCCTGACTGGGAACTAAACCAGCAACCTTTCGGTTTGCAGGAAGGGACTCAGTTCACTGAGCCACATGAGCCAGGGCCTAATATGTTTTCTTTTAAAGACAGCAGCTACTCACCTGTTCTTCAAAAAACACAACTTCTCTTTTTCTGCTGATTCTAGAGCCCTTTTTTCTTATCGGTTACAAAAGGTGGAGAATCTCTAAATCTCTAATCTTACTTTTCCAACATCTCTCCCTGGATTCTCTGAGAAATTGATGGTGAAATATTAATGTATGTGGTGACTAAGAGAAATGTTTAGAGGAAAAATTCCACAGAACAAGAATGAACGTGTTCTCAATGATGTGCAGAATTGGAGAACACTAGCCCAGGTGTTTTACGAATACTGCCAACTGAACTATTCTACTGGAGTCTCCTATCACAGCCACACTGCCCAACAGAGTGAGGAACAGCAACATGATTAATGAAACAAAGGCACGCGTAACGCAGGCTTCTGGGAACACAAAGATGAATGAGGCAGAGCTCTGGCCTTCAAAGAGTTCACAGTCTGATATATAAACTATACAGTATCTAAAATATCTATGTAAATTTTAGAACATGATTTTCATAATTTTTATTTATTAATTTGAGAGAGAGAAAGGAAGAAAGAGAGAAAAACATTGATTCCTTTTTCCACTTATTTAAGCATTCATCAGTTGATTCTTGTACCTGCTCAGACCAGGGATCAAACCTGGAACCTTGGTGTATCAGGACAATTCTGAGCAACTGAACTACATGGCCAGGACCAGGATCTAGTTTTAAGAGGACTAGCAGCTTTCTGCTGGGGTCTCTGAGAGGTTATGCTACAATGTAGGAAGTTCTTTTGCCTGCTGGAGACGTCACGTGGAGAGCTGCTGAGTCACATGGAGAAGAGGGGTTCCTCTGAGCCCTGCCTTTCACCCATCCCCGCCACGGTGGCAACCTGTGAGTAAAACCATGTTAGAGCCTCAAACTGCCCAGCCTCCAGCTGAAGACAACGGAGTAAACCTGTGTTGTGTAAAGAACCAGCCAGTTGGGCACTGCTCAAAATTCCTGACCCACAGAATCATGAACTATAACAAAATGATTGTCATATTAAGCCATTGAGTTTTGGGGTTGTTTGTTACACAGAGACAAACATATAATCAGAACAAAAAGAGTTACCAATTCCAACTTGGAAACACTCCTCAAATGGGTTTGAGATCCAAGCATGATTTTAAAGGGTGAACGGAGGGATTACCCCAGCAACTAATGGGGAAAAGGCACTTCAGGCTGATGGAGCAGTGTGAGAGTAGGTAGAGGAACTTAAGTTTGGTGCATTAGAATTTCTTGGTATTTTGTAGGGGGAAATAAAAACAGAATAGAGTAGTGAATGAGGGGATGGAAACTAGGCTAGAGAAAGATGGACCAAAAAAGAAAAGATCTCATATGTCAACCTTTTTATACTAGATATATTTATATATTTATAAAGAAAATGATTAGAAAAGTCATTTCAATAATCTTAAAAAAAGATGGCAAAGTTCTGAAAGATTAAGTAATTTATGGGACATTTACATAATAGAATTCTATTCAGCCATAAAAAAGAAGAAAATTTTACCATTTACAACGGTATGGACAAACCTGGAGAATATAAGTAAAATAAGCCTGTCAGAGAAAGACAAGTACCATATGATTTCACTCGTATGTGGAATCTAGTGAAGAAACTGAACCAATGAGGAAAATTGGGACAGACTCATAAATGGAGAGCAGGAATACAGCTAAGGCGGGGGGTAGGGGGCGGAGGGATTGAGCAATAAGGAAAAAGGACTCATGGACATGGACAACAGTGTTGTTTGTAGGGGTGTGGGGGTTATAAAGGGACTAAATGATAATAGAAAAAAATACAATATTTTTTAAACATTAAGTAATTTAAAACCATAAATTACATAAGAAATGAGTTGAATGTGTATAGAATGAAGAATCAAGAAAAAAGTATTGACTAAATTTCATTTTTTTAGATTTACTGACAGAATAGATGCCACCGACTGAAAAGTGAAATAGGAAAAAGATCAATTTGGACTGTTAGATTTTAAATCCACTTTTGGGTGTATTTACTTTGAACTGTGATTTCTCAAGGTGGAGAGAGAGGGATGTTTGGTAAGCAACAGGATTAAAAGGTTCCGTAGCTTCTGGGTCATGTTAGATGGCTATCCCTCTTTTTACACACACACACACACACACACACACACACGTGATATTGGAATCACGAGAGTGTAGATGGTGGTAAAAGCAAAGTGCAGAGATGAAACTACCCAGAGAAAGCAAGTAAAGTGAGAATTGAGAATACAGAGAAGAATAAAACACAAGACTGCAAGGGATGGGGAGAGGGGGAATATCCAAATAAATAAACTGAGAAGAGCCAGTCTGTGAAATGTGTCCTGGAAGCCATGTTGAGAAGTAGATTGTTCACTTCAGTTGCTTAAAACTCACTTTGCTCTACCCAATAATCTAGACTTTATTCGGTGTACTTTGGACTGAGCTGCTAATAATATCTAAATGTTATATAAATCTAAATAACTATAGATTTAAGTCTTGGGTGGCAAGACTATAAATATGTGTAATTACATTTTTTCTTATAGGTGTATATTTATTCCATACTGTTCACATGAATGCCTTTAAAATAGCCTTTTCACCCCTATCATATGTAAAATGATCTACTTGTCTTCACAGTGAATTATCAAATGATTTACTGCTTCTTTTCAATTCAATATCACAAGCCAAAAGAAATATAAACAGTCAGAATTTGTTGTACTTTATAAAGTAACAGCATGTTTCCAAGTTATAAAAAGAAGTTAGAAAAATCATCAAATTAATGCATATGGCTTTGAGAATTCTCAAATAAAGTGGAAATTGAGGGAAAAAAAAACTTGAACCGAACTTCATTTAATTAAGGTCTATTTACTTCTGTCATTCTCAATAAGAAGTGAATATTTGGGTTGAAACACCATTACTAATAAGCAGCAAGTTTGCTTTAATCTCCATGACAGGGAGAAGACTAAGCCATTCTGAAAAGAGAAAATTCTACAGTACAACTTGAGATTCTGTATTTTTATTTTAGAGTAGAAGTATGATTTTTGGCTCATTTTTCTACAGATCAAAATTTGAGAACAAAAAATTCCACTTCATTTTTTATTTTTTTTCTGAGACCTTCAATCTCCTTTAAACAGAATATGGTCAATTCCTAGTTGTGGAATAACCACAAGACAATTAGAAGTTAAATTGTTGAGCAGCCCGCATCTAATTAAAGTCTCTCCATTTTAACTGTTTTATTTTTAGCATCTGAAGCAGTTTGTAGCTCTTCTAGGGTATAATCATGTTTATTTAAGAGTAGAGCAGTCCTCAGTGAGAAAATAAAAACCTACCAGAACTGCTATACTGAATAGAAGAAAACAGGGAGATGGGTGGTATGTTTAGGGCACTTTTCAGTTTATGATTTTCTTCAATTTACTGTACAAACATTTCAGCTGGAGTTCAAGGACTCCATGTCTGAATGAGTTTCCTTCCTATAATGCATGAACATGCATAGCTACATTGATTTAAGAAGTTATCAAACTTTGTATTTTGGCAGAAAGTTAGAGCTCGCAAAGTTCTGAAGATGCTGAGTAAGTTGTATTTTATAAATCATTTTAGGGATTCGCCAAGTCTAAAATTTTGTTTTTTGAAATATGTAGGAAAAACACAAATGATACTTTTTGCCATAATGTTTCCAAGAGATTATGGACTATAATTTAGGATAAGTTTTTGCTTATTCAGAAGGAATAAACTGAGAGGTTATGAACCTTCTGAATATCATTACCAGAATATCATATTAACAAACATTCCTTAATTGCCTTCTGTGTTCTAGCCTCTGACAGACACCCTTCACATGGATTTTCCTCTTTCATTGTCAGAACAACTCTATGTATTAGGTAACACTGCAGTCTCTCTCTCTCTCTCTCTCTCTCTGTCTGTCTCTGTCTGTCTCTCTCTCCCCCAGCTAATAAATGGACCAGGTTTTTAAGTGGTTACAATATGCTAGTTATTAATTGGCAGAGCGATGTTTTTAATCTAGCAGTTGAACCTTATCATTTTATACTCAATATTAATCTCAATGTAAAGAATATCAGAATAAACATTTTGTCAAGAGAAATACTTGAAAAATGTCCTTACTGCCAGTACTTCTCTTTAAATGGGGGCAGCGCAGAGCTCAATGCTCTGTCTCTGGAGCACTGAGTCCTTATGAATAAGCTTCTGTTCCTTTACACAAGCCCCATCCTTTGCGTTTCATCATTTGTCAAGTGGGGATACTATGAGTACTTTCTGCCTGGTTGTGAGGATTAACTAAAACATATAGCATAATTAAACACTTAGCATACTGTCCAGATCATAAAGAGTTTTCAGTTAACTTTCACATGCTTCTATTTTGCATAGGTATTATTATTATCATAATTACATATGTCAAAAGGGAAGCTGATGCCAGAATTCAGTTTGGCTCACCAAGAGTTGTAGGATCAATAGTGTCATAGTTCTAGTGGCAGATCTCTATCATACACATAGAAACACGCTTTTCCAGTTTGGAAGATGCAAATGAACAAGTATTTGAACAATAATGAAAGAGCATTCTAAAGATGGTATTTGGGAAACTGCTATATTGAAAATAAACTAGAGTAAAGGTGTGAGCGGTCGGGAATGAAACTTATCATGACAGGTGTCATTGCGGTGACCAAACCTGGGATGAGACAAAAAGGACCACCAACTCCTGGAGTAACAGTCAGGTGATGAATTTAACCATGACTTTGTTTTTCATTTGAAAGAACCCTTCAAATCTCATAAGTTATATTGGATATGGCACTAAAGAACCAGATACCAGAGTGGAGGAGTGATGTGAGGAGGTCAATGTTGAAAGGCAGACTAGGTAAGGACGGGACAGCAGGGCAGGAGAAAGAGCAGTTGAGGAGGGTCTGGGAAAATCAGGTCTGATTTAACTAGAGCCTGGAGCTATTAGGGTGGCAGCAGGAAAGGAGATGCCTGGGGCTATGTCTGGCCTAAAGGAATGAGTCTGCTGGTTGAATTTCAGGCAAGAAGAAGGCAAAGGTAGTTGAGTGTGGAGCTCTTTTGATATGCGCTATATCACGCCCTCCAATTTTGGGAGATAGGTGGTCCCTTGGCTTAGTTCTAGAGATTATATACAGACCTTTTCTCAAATACAAATGTTTTCTACTATCCACTCTCTTATTCCTATGAGCTTTTGCAGGCAACAATCTTCCTCCAGTACGAACAATATCTTACAACACAGTAAAGCTATTTATTATGAGCCTGGGTTCACCTGCATCCGAATTCTTTAGGGTGCTTTAAAAAGCAGGTTTCTGGGCTCTACTCCATGCCTATTAAATCAGAATCACTGGGGCTGGCCTTTGAGAATCCATAGTTTTAACATGCTCCCCAAGTTATTCTTATACGTGCCAGAGTTTGAGAACCACTGTTTTTTTTTTAATGAGTTTAGAAGAGAAGTGAATCAGGCCCATGGACCTATATTAGTCCATATGCTTCTCAAAGATAATCTATCAATTTGCTCTGACCACACAAATTCTGTGTTGCTTTCAAGAATAAATTATGTATTTTTCATCTTCATAGGTTGTGGACATATGAGGGTCTGGCAGAACTTGGTTGGGCTGGGCTGGGCTGGGCTGTGCGGACTAGCCAGGGCTGGGCAGGGCTTCCCGTTCCACGTGTCTCATGCTGAAACATTTTTATGGCAGTCGCAGAAGTGCAAGCACAGTTCGAGTCTCTACCTCCTCAAGTCCACTAGCATCCCCTTGGCCACACGGGCAAACCCAAAGTCAAGGAGTAAGGAATTATACCCCACCTGCCATAAAGCCATGGCAAAGGTGTGAATTTATAATACCACTAGATGGGGATGATAACTTGGGGTCCATAAATCCATCCACCACAGCTGGTGACTATTTCTTAATCCGGTTTGTGTTCATACTTTCCAAGTGATTCCTTGGCACATGCAGGTGGTTTTATAACACACTTTTGAACTGACCGGCATAGCTGTTATTTCCATCACCAATGCAGCAAACAGGAAATGATGAGAAGGAACATGCCAATGGGCTGTGGGCCGGAGGGAATCACTGCACACTGTGCACACTGCTCTCCGGTTTGGGGCTTAGAATTTATGTGCAAACTCTCACCCTATCTTTTTTTATCTTTAATGGTGGTAAAATACACATGACATAAAATTCATCACCCTAACCATTTTTCAAGGGGACAGTGTAGTGAAGTACATTAATATTGTTGTGCAAGCAATCTCAAGAACTCTTTCCATTTTATAAGTTGAAACTTTGTACCCATTAAATGAGAACCGCCCCCTGCACCCTGCCCCTGACAACCACTATTCTACTTCCTGTCTTTATGAACTTAATATTCCAGGTGACATGCACAAGAGAAATCATACATTATTTGTCTTTCTGTGACTGGCTTATTTTACTGAGCATAATGTTTTTAGTGTTCAACCATGTTATAGCAGGTGTCAGAATTTCCTTGGTTTTTAAGGCTGAATAATATTCCACTGCATGTAGCTACCACATTTTGTTTATTCATTTACCATTGATGGACACTTGGGTTGTTGCCGCAACAGTTGTTTTGGCTATTACCACTATAAACATGGGTATACAAACTGTCTTATTTCTTTTTTTAATTTCAATTTCAAATTACAGTTCATTTTTAGCATTACTTTATATTAGTTTCAGGTGCACTAATACTCACCTGGTACCATACATAGTTATTAAGATATCATTGACTATATTCCCTATACTATATTTTACATCCTCATGACTATTTTGTGACCATCAATTTGTGCTTCCTAGTCTCTTCACCTTTTTCACCCCATCCCCTAACACCCATCCCCTCCGGCAACCATCGGTCTGTTCTCTGTGTCTGGAGTCTGCGTCAATTTTGTTGACTTATTTTGCTCTTTAGATTTCACATATAAGTGAAATTATATGGTATTTGTCTTTTCTTGATTGACTTATTTCACTTTGCATAATACCCTCTAGTTCCATTCATGCCGTTGCAAATGTTAAGATTTCTTTCTTTTTTACGACTGAGTGGTATTCCATTGTATGCGTGTACTACCACTTTTTAACCTACTTATCTATTGATGAACACTTGGGTTGCTTCCACATCTTGGCTATTGTAAATAATGCTGTAATAAACTTAACAGTTCATATGTTCTCTCAAATTAGTGTTTTGGGTTTCTTTGAATATATAGCCAGAAGTACAATTGCTGAGTCATAAGGCAAGCTGCCTTATTTCTTATGCTCATATTGTATATTGCAGCCAGACTCTGCCACTTGCTGCTATTTAGTCAGTTTCCCTTCGTATTTTAAAAAACAAAACAGCAAAAACACTAATAAATTTTAGATCAGTAGTTGTCAAATCTGTTGGTCAAATCAACCCACTGCCTGTTTTTATAAGCTAAAAACTAAGAATTACTTTAACATTTTAAATGGTTAAACATATTTAAAAAGATATTTCATGACATGAAAACTATATGAAATTCAAATCTCAGTGTTCATACCTAAGTTTTCTTGGCATGCAGCTACACCCATTCACTTACATGATACCAGGGGCTGCTTTTGCACTACATGGGCTGAGTGAAGTGATTGCAACAGAGACAGTAAGGCCTGCAAAGTGTAAATACCATCTGTCTCTTTATAGAAAAAGTCTGATAATTCCTGTTGTAGGAATCAGTCACAACAGGCAGCAAATAATGGCTTAGAAGCTGCATTCATTCTTATAAATTATGGATGTAGCATCTTAGCAAAATACTATTTTGACAGACTTATAGCGAATCTGAGAAAAAGTATTTCTAATTCTGTGACATTTCACTGTAGCCATTGAAGCTAGGTCACTTGTACAAATGTTTATTTCATTAAGCTAAATCATCTTGTAGTGTAAAGCCCTGTTGAAAATGTCACTATGGTTCTAGAATATTCATCTAGCTAGAGCTGCGAGAAAAGAACGGGTACCTGGATCACAGAGGGGAGCAGGAGTCTGGAGAGAAGGCTGAATGAGCTCGGGATGAGAACATCCAGGTGTCTGGGAGCCCTGAATGGGAGACCTGGGACTGTGGAAAGGAGTGCCACATTGGAAATTTTAAATTATAAAATATCTCATTCACAATATCCTTGGCATTTTAGGAATTAATTAAAATAATTACTGGTCCTTAACTCTGTGGCAGCCATTGTGCTAAACCTCTTGTACATAGGCATTGTTTCACTTTATTCTGACTCTAAACCCTGTAAAGATAAATGTTATCTATATCATTCCCAGTTATCACTGAGGAAACTAATGCACAGCCACCCAAAGGTGGAGCTGGGGTTTGATTTTTGCCAGGAAAACTCCATGCTGGTACTTGAACTATGAAAACCAGGCATCTATGTGTTAGCCAAAGTCCTCAGGTGATCCCAAATGCACCCTGATCTCAATGGTCCTCAGGTGATCCCGAACACGCCCTGACCCACAAAGGTCTGCCTATATGAACAGCAGCTGCAAAACCCTGAAGCAGCCCCTAGAAATACCACACAGCTGGAAAATTTTGTAACAACAAACTGGTCTCACCTGGAGGTTTCTTCAAACAGTAATAACATGAATTTTTGTTTGTGAACGGTCTGTCAAAACGAAAAGCAGGAAAGAGAACACACTAGAGACCGACTGGGAGGGCGGAGGTTTTGGGAGCCTGAGGTTTGGTACTCAGCCTCAGGGATCTCCTTGTCCTACCTTCTGCTCAGGAGATTGGGCTTGAAGGTTTTTGAGAAACATCATCCTGTGACTCCAAGGCCTCCCACTCTTTGCCAGTCTGTTGTCTCCTTTCATCAAGGTCTACCTACCAGGAATTTGCTTCACACAATGCCCGACAATCTTCAATTGTTTGCCTGCTGATTCACATCTTCCAATCTCTCTCCACTAAGTTTCTTAAACAAAATGTTAAGCCCTGTGAAGGACAGGCTCTCTATTTTCTAAGCTATTGGAATCTCTCTTCATTCCTCTCTCTTCTGCCTTTAGCCTCCATCCTTGTGCTTTTCAATTTATGGGCTATCCATGAGTAGATACATTATAGTACTCCACGGCCTTAAACACCCATTTGCACAAGCCCTGTGGAATAGTCAACCAACCAACTTTAAGGCACTACTTCTCTCTGAAATTTTGCTAAAGTTATTCTGCCCTCTTGTTCGGTCACTCTCCTCCTAGCATTTGTGATGGGATTCTAGGAGATCTTTCACCTCTTGGATAATTTTCATTCTAACCCACTCATTCTTGACATTGTATACAAGTACTTTGTGAAGCTTGTCACTCAGTCAAGTTCTCCCTTAGCTGCTGTGTTAAATACCTCATTTTGTTATACTTTGCTTTATTGCACTTCACAGATGTTGGCATTTTCTACAAGTTGAAGGCAGGACACCCCACCAGCAAAAAGATTATAGCTGGCTTTATTCTCGTATTCCCTTTATTGTGGTGACTTGAAACTGAACCCACAGTGAATCTGAGGTGTGGCTGTACAAACTTGTGATCTCTGCAGTAGCATGTGGCGGGCAGTGTGGCTTAACTCTTAGGAGCCTAGGCTCTGGACTAAAAATGCTCATGATTGAATTCTGGTTCTCCATTTGCCTGCTGTGAGACTTGAGCAGGTTGCTTAATGTCTTTGAGCTTCAATTTTCTCATCTGTAAAATGGAGCTAGGAACTACATTCTTCACAGGAGAGTTGTAGGATTTCAATGTGAAAATGTCTATTCAACAATTTAAGCGCTGATCTACAGTACCTTCTTCATAGGAAATCTTAATAACTAGTGCCCATTATTATTATCAGTATGATAATGACTTTAACATAGTGACTAGATTTATATTTTCAGAACCTCATACTCAGCTATGAAAATCCAGGTAAGTGCAGGCCTATGGTGCTTCCTCAGTAGATCCAACATTTTTCTGCTCCGTGTGATTTTTTGGCTGCCAGTGTCTGGATGCTTTTCCACAGCCCCTATATGAGCTTGTCTAAAACCTTACCAATTCTGCAAGAAGGCCACATCTTTTAAGAGGCGATCCCAGATCGTCTCAAGTGGATATAATTTCCTCTTTTTTACAGCACTTTTTTTGTAACTCCCCTCGATAAAGTAATTTGTAATAGTTAATAATGTATAAAGGTTTGTATGCTTTATTTCTAATATTTGTTATCAGATCTGAGCAAATAGTGGAAAGGGAGGCTGAGGTGGTACTATTCAGAATTTTACTTTTTCTGATTTCAAAATAGAAGCAAAGAACTAATATTTTGTCTAATAGTGCTTTGTGATAAAACATTATTCAGGACTTTTGTTATAAGCAAAAAATTAATTTAAATAAAGAAGAAATTTTATCACAGGGTTTTAGAATTGAATCACAGAACCCAATTCTCAAATAGGAGATAGAATCTAAATTTGGAAAATCCTATGAACTCTCTTTTGCCTTTTTTCCCTCCCTTCCCCCACCCCACCCTTACATACAAAATTAAACAGTCCCTGCTGATACGTTGTGTATTTCTAGTGAAATGCAGAGATTAACTTGCACCAGCTCAGACTTAATTACAAACATGTGGAAGTGGAATGTGATTGGCCAGACTTGGATCCAAAGCCCATCCCAACTCCCATCACAGTGTCAGGCAGGAATGGCCTCACCCCTGTTGGCTGGGGGCAGTTCCCAGAGGAGGGAGCCATCATTGTGAACTGGGTATCTCACCCCTGTATCTCAACTGGTAAAAGGTACCTACTGAAATTTTCAACTACTTTTGTCAACTACTAGAATCATTAATAACATCTACTATTTTTAATAATATTGCAATAGTGTTTTTTTCTGTTTCACATATTTTGGAGGTGGGGAAAAAGTATTTCCTAACTATGGGTTTAATAGTCAAGTTAATGGAGGCTCTGCTCTCAATGTAGGGTATGATAAAAACAAATGATGAAATAAGGCACTGAGATGAGACTAAATCAATGACAAGATCCTAAATAATTCCCAGGTTTTACACTGATGATTCTGGATCATGATGCAACCCTTCTCTGAAACTGCAAATGGCTGAATACAGGTCAACTTTAACTATAAAAACTGGTCTACTAAAATTTCTCTAAAACATTGGGATGCAAGTAGCAGTGATTTGCTACTCCCGACACAATATAATAATGCATTTCCCAAATTGCACCCCAGAATGTCCAGGGCTCTGGTCTTTTGGGAGCCTCTCAACAACTGTGCTAGTATTTAGTTGAGGATTTAAGTGATCCGTGGAAGATTGCAGCAGGAACTATATAGAAGGCAGGAGGGCGTGCTTAGCAGATGCAAAAATACATGGAGGGGAAGTCATATTCAACAAAGTTTCCGGGGTCTTAAGGCAAATGAGGTAACTAGAAAAATTGTAGCATCACATCCCAGGTGGTTATATCAGTAGGTAATTGATTCATCTGGGAGTAGACATGAAACTATAACCCTTCTATTGTCAAAATTACTTATAAGAGAAATTAAGGGTAAAATAAGCTGAATTTGTGAAGGAAGCCTAAGGGAAATCATATTATTATTCATGCTTTTGTTCTCAGAAATAGAAAATCTGCAATATATAAAGGTTAAAGTTGAAATGAAAATGCAAATACCACCCACATTGGAGTAGATGATCCAGATCTAAACAACCAAACAAGTTTAGTGGGCAGACATAGCATAATATTTTTAATTTCATCCATTGTCACCTCCTGTATTGTTCTAAGACAATCGCTGGTTGTATTTGTTGGAATCAACAGGGTAGACATCAGGTCTAGGAGCACAGGTGAATGAATACAGAACTGACAATGCATTCCAATACCTGGTAATCTATTCCTGCAGACTTTATAACCGCCTTGTACTTTTCTATTCCCTTATCCTTTGGGCTTCAGGATAACTACCTAGACCATCCTTCCCCTATTCTTCCAGTCTAGCATTTATCACATTAAATTGTCTCTCTGTATCAATTCCTTACCTCCCACTCAAAGTTCTGGAGTACAAGGCTTTTTTTCTTACTTACTGTTGTTTCAGAACTCACACCCTAAATTGGTATTTCCCAAAGTTTGTGTTTGTCTGTGGATAGTCCCCCCCCTTTCTCCCTCTCTCTGCACTTCTGCGGGGCACCCCCGCCCCCATGGCTCTGGCCCTCACTGTACTCTAGCTCTTCTGTGAAGGAAAGAGTTACAGTGACTTGCTGCCATTCTTTCCGAGTGAGGGATATTTCTCAACCTTCCTCGGTGAGTCCTCAGCTCTGCCCACAACTCGATGACTAGCCCCTTCATTAAATTATTTTCAGTAAAACCCCTCTGAGTGGAATTCTGTTTCCAGCTGGCGTCTTCTCTGAAGCAGACCGGCTTTGCTTTTTTCTTACTACTTTAATATGTGATTCACCATTCCTCCCAGCTCGTAATAGATTTTCATATTCAACATCCTCAAAATTTCTACTATTAGCCCTTAAGATTGGTTCCAAGTTAAAAGAGAGAGAAAGGGAGATTTTTACCTACCTTACTTTAGAATTTGAAACATTCGTGCTCAGTCTAACAATCTGCAAGTGTTAAGACTACAAGTTAATAAAATTAACTCCCCGGCCCCCCTCCCTCACAGTAAGAGTAAAAATAAGGCAAACCAGAAACTGCTCTATAATCTCTAACCTATAGGCCACTGTTAAATCATCAGATCAAATTTCAAACAGACAGTAGCTAAACAAATTTCTCTAAAACACCTAAATTCATTTTTTAAATTATATTAATTTTTCCCTACACTCTGTGTCATTGTTGAATAATACGGTAATTTTTCTTCTGATGCTCACATGTGGCAGGTTAGAGCAGCAGCTGGGGGCTTGGTTGGTGGGAGCAACGTTCTGTTCACCAAAAAAGGGCCGCAGGTTCCATTCCAGGTCAGGGCACACACCTAGGTTGCAGGTTCCATCCCCAGTTGGGATGTGTATGGGAGGCAACCAATCGATGTTTCTCTCTCTCAGATCAATAAGATGTTTTCTGATGAGGATTAAAAATTATAATAAAAAACGAAATGCCTCTGCAAAATATACACGGGAAAGAGAAAATAAATTGGTAAAACGTTTACAGTTGTGAATTTAGGTGGAAGATTTTCAGTGTACTATTTTTTCAACTTTTCCAAAATAGAAAAGCTGGAGGGAAAGGGTAGAGTCATAGTGAGGATTTTTTCAGATGCATTAGTCAACTTGAGCACTAGCAACATTTTGAAGTTGATTCCAGAAAAAAAAATTCACAAAGCCCAAGGGAAAAAATTAATATCATTTTTTTAGATTAACATTTTGAAAATCACATATTCATCTAGCTAACATTTACTGAATACTTAGAGTTTTCCAGATTTACAAAAGTTAGTACTTCTTAAGCAGAGTTAGGGTACAGGTTACCTAAACTTTGCAACATTCTTATGTGGCAAGTACTATCATTCCTGATACAAGAGCGAGGAAAATAAAGTTTGGCGAATTTAAGTAACTGAAGTAACAAAGCTAGTCTATGGTGATGGTGGAGACAAATTGCAGCCAAGAACCTTGAAATGCGTCTCCACCAGCTTCTATGAGATGAGAAAGTCTGGTTAAGGTCCAAAGACTTGAATTCTCAACTCAAACTGCTTCTCTCTATCACCAACTTGTTGTCTAATTCGGGGAAAGTTACCTAAAATGGACATAATGATAATACCTATATTGTAGATTAGTTTGGAAGAACTAAGTCCATTAAAAAACCATTAGGATAATACACAGGATGAGGTAAAAGCTTGATGAACATTAGCCATTAGAAAAAAAAAACATGCTCATTGTTTTCATAGATATTATCTCATTTTTCCCCAGAAATGTATTTTCTTAAATAAATATTTTAGTATAGTTTCACAGCCTTGTGTATTCTGTACAACAATGGTGGCAATAGGTTCATCCCTTTTTTTATAGCTACTAAAATGAAAAAGCTAGCCCTGGCTGGTGTAGCTCAGTGGTTTGAGCACGGGCCTGCAAACCAAACAACTGCCATTCGATTCCCAGTCAGGGCACATGCCTGGGCTGCAGGCCGGTTCCCAGCAGGGGATGCACGAGAGGCAACCATACATTTTCTCTCCCTCTCTCCTTCCCTTCCCCTCTAAAGATAAATAAATTTTTAAAAAAAGAAAGTTTAAAAAATATAAATAAAATGAAAAAGCTAATGTCAGTAGAGCCGGAATTTAAACCTCAGTAACAGTGAAGTCCATGTTCTTTCTGCTACATGACATAGGATTCTCCAAACACATTATCACTTTACCATGTTCCTTTAAATTCTGAGTTTTATGCTTCTTTCATTAAATGAGAGTACACCAACAAGAGTTCATTACTCTTTAAACCTTTTTATCATCTTTATTATATAACAGAGGATTATCCATAAACCCTCTCTTTGTTTTTAGTTCAAGAGAATTATCTTTCACAACATATAGGAGTTAGTATGAGATTTTATAAAGTAAAAATTATAGTGGGAATTAACAAATTTTAGAATAACTACTTCTGGTGTAGACTTTAAATCCAGGAATATGCAGCATCCATTAAAGTGCTTTTAACTCAGAAGCATTTGAAGGCAACTTAGCAGCATTTATTTTATAAACTTAATAATGAAGGCCAAATAACAATCAAGATTAGAGCCTATAATTGGAAGTTCAAGGTTATCACTGAACTCCATCAATGAAATGTGAAATGTGGCAACAGAATCAATAAATGGTTTGGAGATACTCTTTTAGCTGTGAAGTGGTAAACGCATGAAATTAGAATTAGTGAACTTGCTGGCATTTATATACATATGTGTGGCCTGACCCACAAGACCCCTTTGCTGAAAAATGAGTACTTCATTGTGACTTTTCTCAAGCAATCAGTAGAAATTATAAATATTTTTTCTCCTTCAGTTTTCATGGCAATATTCTTTTCTATGCCTGCTCCTGGCATTCTGCGTGATATCTAGGAGCTGTTGCTGCCTGTTGGAGAAGAGAGAAAGAAAGCTTAAAGATGAAACAGGTACAGGAATCAGCACATTATTAATAAGACATCAGTGTCCATTATTTTTAAAGTGCTCATTATAGCAATTACAATCTCCTCACAGTTCATATTTGATGATTGGACGCTTCATTCGATACACTCAATTAGCATATATTTCCCAATAGACTCAGGTCATTTATCATTGTACATATGGGTCACTGGGAAATCTCTATTAAAGGAGTGAGTGCTGAGAAAGGAAGCTGATGTTGTGACTGTGACAGGATTAACAGTAAATCCCTGACCAAGAGCTTGCTCCCACCTTTTTAAATATTCTAGTTGAATTTCTGAGATAATTCATCAAGTGAAAATATCTGCAATAATAAAAATAACAATTGGCAAGGCCTTGTTCAAAACTGTCAGCTAAGAAATGGAATAGAAATCAATCGAATATCAGAAGTTACCAAGAAGTTAGTCAAAAGTCACAGAAATCACGATAAAGGGCTCAACAGTATACAATAATTTTTGTGGAAACTAACTATTCACCATTAATTTAAGAGAATGTGCCACGTGTTCCTAATGGATTGTTTTTATGACTTCTTACCCCCATCCCAGTTTTTGTTTTCTGTTTTTAAATGATGCTTTCCTTATCTCTCCTTTTACCCCTGTCCCTTCCTTCTGGTTCTTGCTCCTCCGGGACATCTCTGCTCTGCAAATAGATGTCCCCCAGCCCTCCTTTCTTGGGGGTCTAAACCAGAGCATGCCATCCCATCCCAGGCTTGGGTTTAGCTCTCCGCATCCCTTCCCTCATTCCCTGGACCTCTTTTCCACGTTTGGAAATCCTGCTAGCAATTAGCATGCTACACAGACAGCTCTGTGTTTTTTTTTAAAGATCGTCTCTGAGATTAGAATGTTTCTATTAATTATGCAAACAAATAGGAATGATTTGATCAGTTCTCACAGGAAGCAATCTACTATTATTAACTTTTTAAATGATTAAATTTAATGTGTCATTTTCCCCATGGAAATCGAAGAATTTATGTGCTCTTTAATTCACTTATCCTCTACTTTGCTTTTTATAAAAATGAATAAAAGTCCAAAGCATGCTTAATTAATTCCTTATGAGTGTACTATCCATAGGAATTTGGGGGGAGAGATTTACTTAAAATGCAAATTTCTCGTCTTCCCACCTGAACACCATGATTCATCCAGAGGCTGTCTAGCTTACATTCCATGTAGGCACCTACCCTTGGTGATTCTGATGCAGGCAGGCCACTTAGAGGGAACTTCCCATTATTAGTTCAATTGGGAAATCAAGACAAATGTCATCAGGCAACTTGTTGCTTTAGTGAACAATTGTGTGTTGGTTCCTGGTAGAAATTTGAAAATCCTGACATGGAGATTGGTTTTAATTAGAATGCTGGTGTGGAGACCAATAGTCATAAAAAGGTTTAGAGGGTTCAACTCTAATAAAGACAGAACCAAAATATGAATGGAAAATGAAAACTCTAAATAATGTTAATTTCATGAATAAACAGTGAAAAGTTGATTAAATAATATGTGAGCTGTTTTTCCAATGTATTTGTTAAAAACTTAAGCTCGGTGGTATCTACCCCTGGGAAAGATTCAGGGAATTGCATCCCCTTGCAAACATGGACAAGACAAATGCAACATGGCAGAGATGATGGGAAGGCAATTAGCAGTATCTATCTAATGTACAGTTAGATTTGTTTAAGCAAAACTTGTACATATGCACCAGGAAATGTACAAGAATGTTTAGCATTACTTGAAAGAATGCAAAATAAAAAGCATGTGGTCATGATTAGGAAAATGATTAATAACCTAGGCACACCCATGCTGTAGAATGCTATGAAACCTTTATAGAAGAATGTGGCAAGAGTCCATATATTTCATTTTGAATACTCTCCAAGACATATTTAATGGATAAAAAAACAAACCAAAGACAATATAGAACTGTCCCATTTACACAGGAAGGATAGATGTGAAACAATAGTTACAACCAGGAAAGTGAAAGGATTTGGGAGAAAAGAAAGGAACTCACAAAGACGTTCAAGCTGTATTTTTTTCAATTATTTTACAACAAAAACATATTCATGTATCACTTTTAAATTAAAAGAAAATGAGGTGAAAGACCATAAGCAACAAAGTCCAAAAATAAGCAGATCTTAAACTATAGCAAAACTTCACTAATTCTTAGGAACTGGGAGGGGCTTGCTTCAGAGGCATTTTTCTTTTTGGACATGTGTTTTACTCTTGATTTTTCAAGGGTAGGGTCTGTTATAAACTAAGGTATAAAAATTAATAAATAAAATGAAACATTAGTCAAATGTTTAGTAAGCCCAGTTCTATATTTTTGAAAGGATCGTTACCAGAAAGGGTATTTTCACCTACAAAAATTATTGGTAAAATGTTTGGCGGTGGATCTGAGGATAGCAAGGGAACTTAGAACTAGAAAATACTACACTTTGGTGGGATATAATGGTTGCCTCTTAATTATTTTTCATTTTGGTCTCAGTTGCTATAGCAGAGTGTTTATCCAATAACTACTCAATAAGAATAGACTAGCCCAGAATTTTTATTTCATTAAAAACACTTTGAAACAATGATTTTAGTCTAAATTCTTCTTGATTTAATAAATTTAACAGATTTTAAAAAGTCACTTGAAATTCGGTAAAATATATCTAGGCTATTTCAGAAAGACAAAATCTGAATCAGTATAACCGAGGTTAATATAGTTTTACTATACCTTGCATTCTAATTCCTAATTAAAGGTTTGATTATAAGTCACTGCTCATTCTCAGGATAAAGACAAGCTTCTATTTTCATTACATGTTCACTGGTGGTTTCCACATTCTAATATTATTTAGGTTCAGAATCAGAAGTAGGTATATAGTTCTTCCTAAGTATGCTTAACATTTCATTTCTTCTCACTTGTTTGCGTAACTAGGTAAACTTCTGTTCTGACATCGTTGCACTCTATGGTAAATATATATCTTGCAGTATTTCCAGAAAGCAAGCCCCAATCCTGCTCTATATGAAAAGTAAATGCAGTAATTTCACATGACGCACTTGAAAGGTTGCCTAAGTTGAAAATTCCCTCCTACTATGGACTCTCACACTCTCACTGAAAAGCAAAGCTGACCAAATATTTGTGAATGCTAGGTCAAGGACAGAAAAGGTCAGCACTGGAAAAGGGAACCAGCATTGGATTCCACTTCCTAGAATAATGATTCTTGAACTTCGCAGCATGTTAGAATTGCCCGGGAGCTTTAAAAACTCCACTACCCACGCTTCACTCCATTTAAGTTACACCATAATCTCCACGGGGGCAACCTGAGCATCCGCACGAGCGTACCTCGTGTTAATTGCACTTGCTTTATTGCTCTTCGCATTCAGGTTTTCAGGGATTGAAGGCAAGACCCTCCACCAGCAAAAAATATTACAACTCAGTTCATTGCAACACACACTTTATTGCATGGCCTAAAACCAGACCCACGATATCTCTTAAGGTATGCCTGTAGTTTTTAGAGTAGCTCAGGTAATTCAATTAGCAGCTAAGATGGACAACCCAAGTCCTGGAACATTAAAAACTTTCAAAGCAGCCACAACCATTGCAAACTCGAATGTCCAGAGGTAGTATAAGTGATAGCGCAAGGTAAAAGGAGCCATAGACATCACTCTGGATTAACAGGGCAGTGGGTGTTTTGTTTAAAAGGAAAAAAAAAGATTTAGCATGCTAAAAGAAGAACCACAATCCTTAAGACTTTGACACCTGCTCCTTTCATTGAAAATGAAATAATTAGAAGTTAGGCCACCTGTGTGTATTTTCCCCACCTCAAATGAGATCAAGGTTCAATTATTTAAAGACCAGAGTCCAAAGAATTAGAAGACACTAGAGATTAGCTTAAGCAGGTGGTTTACTGTTTTTCTTTCTTCAGTACTTAAACAACTTTCTACATATTATTACTCTGTGCCTTCTACATCAGGCCTGTGTCACCTGGCAGCAATTGAACATGGTTTTCGTGGCAATGAGCTGTGTATTTGCTCATTCATTTAAGACAGAAAGAAACGTGAAAGGCCTATGGCCACAGTAGGTGTGTAAACACACGCTGTTCACTGATTTCAGACACTTCAGAACCACATGCTTTTCAAAAGTTTCTAAAAGTCTATTTAGGCACAGGTATCACTGTTATTTATTTATTTTTTGGTTGTTTGTTTGTTTTTGCGAAAGATGGGGACCAGACGCAGCCTGGAAATGTGTGCTACACCCGAATCCCCACGAAGAAGCTTCTTATCTTGAGGATGGGGTGACCCCCAATCTCCCCAAGAAGCAGCAGGTTGGAAGGCACCCTTAGCATAAGCAGAGGCCAAAAGGATGGGTTTCCGGGTGCCCAACTTTTTTGGCATCTCTGCACCACACTGGAAGAAGGAGAGCTGTCTTGGGCCACCCATTGAATACATTATGACGTATAATAAAAATCACAAAAAAATCTCAATGTTTTAAGTGAATTTGTGCTTTTGGTTTGGGCCACATTCACAGCCGTCCTGAGCTGTGTGTAGCCGTGGGCTGCAGGTTGGACACCCTGGTTTATATAATCCTTTCAGTTCTCACGTTTAACTCTGTAAATGGCAAGAACCTGATCTGGCTTAAGGTGTAATCAAGAAATGTTTAAGTGGGCGAGGAGGAGGCTCCCATGAAACACTGCGACTTAGGGGGAAAGTGTGAGCTCTGGCCCAGCCAGCCTCACTCCGCAGGTCCCTCTCCCCACTCCTCACCACCCCAGCTTTCCTGGCCCTAATTCCTTCCTCCTGTTCCCCCTCTGGTTCTCCAAACTGGAGTTCCAAGAACAAGCATCTTGTTCTCTACACGTACAGCCACCTGCCTGCGGGGCTTTTGGTAAGTCTTCAGACTTCGGTAGGCCTCATTTTCCCGTCTGGGACTCAGCTCTTCTAACTGGCTGGCTGGGGTTTGGTCTGGAGGGTTAGGAAGTGAGGAGGGTACTTTAGTGGGTATGAAATTACTTGAGTCCGTAAGCAGTTTTACTAAACTTGTTACCTGCAATAATTCGTGGTGACGTTAGACTGTGAGTGAACTTGAGCCCTAGCTTCCTACCTTTGCCTACACTTGACTGGGACTGAAAGTGCCAGTTTGTTTCTTCCTTTCCCCATCTCATTTCAAGCCTTGGTTTCCTCTAACAGTAACCAAGAAGCGGTAGAAATTTTACTACGAACTTTTTGAGTCAGTATAAAACGCTGGGCATCAGAATACCTTGTGTGATTTAAGGTGCTTTAGGTGCGGTGTTGGGCTTCTCGTCTGAGGCCAGACTCAGGGCAGTTTGTGCTGCCTGTTCTAAAATTCTGCCGAAAATGACTGGGGCCTGGTTTCTGCAGCTTGCTTAAAAGATATTTTTAAACTAAATTTGGTGTGTTTTCTGTTAAAAGACAACAATAGAGTGGTTGTTTTGGTTTGGGTTAAAAAGCACTGAGTGATAACACATATGCAGTCTTTTTATCTGTGTTCAGTTCTCTTTTCAGTTAATGCAATTCTCATTAATCCAGATTAATCTAGTTGAAAAAAGCAGCCTGTCATCACCCAAGGAACAAACATTTTAATAGAATCAATCGGGGGCCACTATAATTATAAATTCTGAAGCCCCAAGTTAAGCTGACAAAAGTCCTCCCTTTCCTCCCCACCTGCTCCTTCCCCATTTTAAATTGGCATATAATTGGCATATAACATCATGTTAGTTTCAGGTGTGCAAAATGATTTGATGTTTGTATATATTGCAAAATGATCACCACAATAGGTCTAGTTAACATCCATTACCACATAGAGTACAATTTTTTTCTCATGAAAACTCGTAAATCTACTTTTAGCAACTGTCAAATACGCAATTCATTATCATTAATGTTAGCTACCATGCTCAATGTTTCATGTCCATGACTTATTTTTTTCTGTATCTGGGAGTTTATATACTGTTTAACCCCTTTACCCGTCCCCTCGGCCTCTTGACCTTGGCAACTACCACTCTGTCCTCTGTATCCAGGACTTGTTTTATTTTGTTTTCTTTTTTAGATTCCATATATAAGTGAGATCATACAGAACTTCTCTCTCTTTGCCTGACTTATTTCTCTTAGCATAATGCCTGCAGGATCCATCTATACTGTCACAAACGACAAGATTTCATTACTCTTTTTTATGGCTGAATAATATTCCAACACACACACAATACATTTTCTTTGTTCATCTATTGATGGACCTGCAGGTTGCTTCCACATCTTGGCTATTAAAAATACAGCTTAAATGAACACAAGTGGACATATTCCTTTTCAGTTAGTGTTTTTATTTTGTTAATAAACTACCAGAAGTGTAATTGCTGGATCATATGATATTTCCATTATTAATTTTTGGAAAATCTCCATTTGTTTTCCATTGTGGCTGGAATTTACAATCACGCCAACAATGCATAAGTGTTCCCCTTTCTCTACCTCCTCACCAACACTCATTTCTTGTCTTTTTGAAGATAACTACTGTAACAGGTCTAAGGTGATATCTCATTGTGTTCGGGTTTGCATCTTCCAGATCATAGGGATGTTGAGCATCTTTTTCCACAGCAGCCTCTTAATACCCTTTGTATTTCTGTGGTATCAGTTGTAATGTGTTCTCCTTTATTTCCGATTTTATTTGAGTTCTCTCTCTGTTTTTCCTGATGAGTCTAGCTAAAGGTTTGTCAATTTTGTTTATCTTAAAAAAAAAACATTTCATTTATTCTTTTCCTATTGTCTTTCTAGGCTCTATGGTTTGAAAACTACTGATCTTTACATTGTATGCTACAGTCTGGGACAAACATTCTGTGAAGTCAGTGCACAAATATTAACAGTGATAATATGTGTATTTCCTCTCAAACCCTAAATTTCTCCAGTAATGATCATTTATCTAGTGTTTCACTAGATCTTGCTGTGATGAGTGTCCAGCTAATAAAGCACATTATGTTAAACTCTTTTTAAAACCTACCTTTCAGCTAATGGAGCTATAATTCATCATGCCCAATTTAGCTATGTTTTTGAGGGTAGGGATTGGATGTATTTTTTTAAAAATTCATATATTCTTCTTTTCAGCTTTCTCATTCAGTGGTAAACTTGCTATCAAAATTTCTATTGGAGCTGGTCCCAGCCTCGACACACAGTTCATAACAAATTCCCAAGTTAAAGAAATGCCCTAGTATTCTCACTCCTAGCTGCAGTCCTTTGAAGGTAAGCCCAGGCAAGTCAAGGTCTGAATTCTAGTTTCAGGGTCAACGTGCATTTTACAAACCACTTCAAGATTGAGGTGGAAGCAGAGGACGTCTGCTACTGGGTTGGCCAAAAAGTTTATTTAGTTATTTTCACACAATGGCTCTAGTAGTGCTTAGTTGTCTTTAACTCCACTTGAAAAAATGTTAAATTGTGTTGTGACAGCTGTCATATCAGTGTGCATTTAAAAATTGGTAAATTTTTGTGCAGCCACTTTATATTGAAGATGGAAGAAAATAACGTGTTCAGCATATTGTGTGTTATTATTTCAACAGAGGTAAAAACACAACTGTGCAGTATATGGAGAAGGTGCTTTGACGGATTGAATGTGTCAAAAATAGTGGGTGTGGTTTCTTGGTACCATTGACATTTTAGCCAAATAAGTCTTTGCTGTGGGGCTGTCTCATGCATTGGAAGATGTTTAGCAGCACCCCTGGCCTCCACCCACTAGAAGCCAATAGTGCAAGGTGGCTGACATATTAAAAATATCTGAATCAATAAAGTTATTGACGAAAATGAAAAATGTGTCTTTTATTTTATGGAAAAAGCTAAACAGACTTTTTGGCCAATCCAACACTTTCACTGAAGACAGAAATTAATAGTCGTGGTTCCCAAACTTGTCCAAATTAGAATCACCTGTCAAAATTCCAGAGCCGATGCCACACCCCAGACAGATTAACCACACTTTCTTGGAACTGGTCACAAGTATTTGCAATTTTTGAAGCTCCCAGGTGATCCCAAAGTGAGGGCAAAACTTGGGAAGCACTGACTAATGCCATGCACAGAATTTGTTTTAATTTATTTGAGTCTATTGCTTGAGATTCTATTCACATGTTGAAAATATTATTCTATCTCCCTTTAGTAAAGGGCAATTCCCTAATAATGAAAATATGTTTTATGCTCAACCTATGGGAACAAGTAAGGCTAAATGGGTCTCTGTAGTTACTTTATTTGAGTGAATGAATTATAATTGAAAGTGAAACTTCTTTTTATGAAAGCCAGGAAAAATCAAGCTATCTGCCAAGGTCTTCTTAAAGCCATCTAATCAGTATGCAATGCAAACAGCAAAATATAATTTTAAAGAAGAAGAAATGATTTTAAAATATTTTAATGCTTTGTGGTTAATTCCTGTTTTTTATTTAACATCATCTTTACATAATATCTAAATCCAGAAACAATGAGAAAGATGTAAATATGGAAGTAATCTTGTCTAAATTTTAATTGAATTGGTTTCATTAATTAGCTAATTCTTTGTAATTAGACAAGAACTCTTATTTAATGCACTTAAATAGTTCTGTTGTAGAAAAATGCAGTTATGGAGCCTTATATTTATGCATTTTATAAATAATATTGAGGCACATCCCTTTAGGGGAGACAGCACAGGAGTTTACTGATTCATTCAGCAGTTCTTAATCAGCAAATACTGTAGGTAAACCTACAGTAGAACTGAGTGCTATGGATAGATGAAAAAGATCACTGTACTCATGAAGTTTACAGTTTAGTAGGGAATATAAGCATTTAATAAATAAACAGAATGATAGTTTATTAGCTTTGGAGTAAGAGCTATGAAAAAAACTTGTGAGAGGGTATGAAACATCCATCTGGACCTGTAATTAAGGGTGGGTCAGGGGAGATTTTCCTTAGGAGGTAAGCTGGGATGTAATGAGACAACTTGGTATTAGGCAGAAATGGGAGTGACTCCACTAAAGTGATTTAATTTGTCTCCATTTCAGTTTCTCTCACCCAAGTTTGCAATTCAGTAAAAAGCATTTTCTCAGAACTATCTGCAAATGTATACACTCCAACACCTTAAAAAACTGGTTACCATTTCTATCACCGTTGATGTAAAGTAGGCTTTGGGGTCAAAGCATTCAGATCTCAGCTGTCACTCTGCCACTTCCTAGCTGTGCAGTAGTAAGGATACCAGTTAAGGATTCTCAGCACTCCTTGTCTTATTACCTCGCCGTTATAGTGACCATTTATATACACCTGCTAGGCTTGTTGAAAGAATACCATGACGTGATATATTTACCCAAGCTCAAGTACTGTTGTATGAGTCCTCAACCAGTACTTTCTTTCTACATACTCCCTACATGGCTATTCTGTCAGGAATAAAGCACTTTGTCTAAGGGACATATAGCAGTAAGTTTTAAAATTAGATGTACAGTATCAATCACAATGGAAGAGCTTTAAAAATCCCAGATGCCTAGGCCTAATCCCAAGACATTTTGATTCAGTACATTTTGGAAGGGGCTCAGGTATCTACCTGTGTTTAAATCTCCCAAGTATTTCAGATGGTAAGATGAGTTTAGGAATCACTTATCTAAGAAGGCTGTAAAATGATTATCCATTTGAAATATAATCAGGAGCATATGTAGAAACAAAATTTAACACTTTGACTTTTTCTTGAATCTAAACTGGCATTGAAGAACCCCTTCCTGATGGTACAGGACATACCGCCATCATGGTGTAATTTTAGCAGCCTGAATTAACAAGTGGACTGAAATAGTTTTCACACAAGGACTCACTGAAAGCTTATCCACATTGGAATCAATGCACAGTCACAGCACAACGACTATTTGTTAAGCCCTCACTTTGTGCCTGGCAGTAGCCTGAGACCTAAAACTATGCAAAATGTCAACGCTGGCTCCCAAGTTCTGCCTCAGTGCCTTGAGTTCATCATCAGCCGTGTGCTCTCAGTAAAACAGTCCCTTAAACACCAAGTTTAAGTACCCTCCTTGTGTGTGTCTCAGCTATTTTTAGCTCTTTAGGAGGAATCCATGATATAATTATGCCAGACTTTTTTTTTTCTTCTGGAAGTTCAAACCACTTAGCCCTCATTTGTTAATAAATAGCAAATGGTAACCATAAATGTAGTTGACACTATGCAAGGTATAATTTGAAGGATGGACTTAAAGGAAAGGCAACTATAACCAGAATGCAAAAACAACCTTTATGAAACACAGTACACTTTGTGTATAGGTGACTTGGTAACTAGCCTTAAATGTAAAAATTGTATCATAATGTAGTTTGTAATCTATTAATGTGCAGAAAGCATTCTCTTGAATGAGAGAATAGCATGAAAGTTTAACAGTGACTTTAGTGAATTAATTACCAGGAAAGTTTGCTTTCAACTCTCTCTAATCAAAAAAGAGATAATATATTTTTTAGCTTTAAAACAGCTTACTTTCACAATTTTATTAATTTAATCTTTACTTCTTTTCTCTTTCATTGAAACCCACAAGCAAGACCACAGGGCATTACATGCCAAATATACTGTTAAATGAAATTACATAAAAGGAAGTCCCTAAATTAAAAAACTCAAGATGCTGAAATTTTCCAAGTCACTAGATAAATCTTTAGCATATTTTTCAGCAGCTGTCAAATAACGTAAGGGGTACGGAGCTTTAATGGTCAAAATTTGATGGTGCTGAAATTTTCCAAGTCACTAGATAAATCTTTAGCATATTTTTCAGCAGCTGTTAAATAACGTAAGGGGTACAGAGGCTCTAATGGTTGAATACCCAGCCCTGTTAGTAGTGGTTGGGAGCCTGGATCTTGGAGAATATATCCTTTTTCAACTCCTGGCCCTCTCATTCAGTAGGTACATGACCTCTGGTAAATAAAAAACCTTAAGCTTTCTTTGCTTCAGTTCCCTCACGCATAAAGTAGGAGTAATAAACATACCTACATCACAGAGACCCTGTGAGAGCGGGCAGCTGCATCTATGCAGAACACTTAACAGGGCCTCTGGTACCTGAAAGGTGCTCCAAAAAACTATACTCATGATTATTTTCTGCCAATCGCATTACTTAGTTTTATTTGCAAAGTCCTCGACTGTCAAAGGGAAAGTAAAAATAGTCAGTGCATTCTTACTGTGTGCTTTTACATTTTCATTTAAATGCTAACAATCTGCATTCATGTGCACCCCACAGTTTCATGCCCTATTGTTTATCAGAGCAGTGGTAGGTTTCCAACCTGGGCACACAGAGGCAGAATTTGGGAGGGGAAAGAAGCAAAGGAAGGAGGAAGGTAAAGCTTGAGGTATGTATTAAAGTTTAAAAATTAAATCTTAATGGCTTATTGCAATTACAGTTTATTTCTTGCTCCTAAGTGGAGAGTGGAGGTGGGGGGGGAGGCGCAGGGGGGATCTGTGTTATTTAGAAACCCAGGCTGGGAGAGAGACTCTGCCACCTCATTGGAGGGTTGCCATTAACTTCCCTGGGGATCACAGATGGGGAGAAGCTGCTGCAGGATCTCCAGGGACACATGCCCTGGGCCATGCTCAGTCAGGTGGGACCACTCCACACAGCAAGGAAGTCTGGGAAACATGCTCAAGAGGGTGGAAGAATTGATTTGGTGAATAGCTAACAGTTTCAGATTGGAAAGTACAGGTCAGGGACACTGCAGCCATAAAAGTTTATGTAATCAGAATTTTAAAAAGCCTTATAGAAAGGGTAAGGCTTATGAAAACTAGGAAAGTGGGAATAGGGCTCCTTAAAGGGAGAGAGATGGTATGAGCAGCAAGGATAAAGTTGTTGGGGAAAAGAGTGTTAATACAAGGAAAATATTAGCCAGTTTCTGAACTTTGCCCAGCTTTAGAGTGGTGGAAGTTTTAGCTTTGTTTGTTTTAAACATTTTCTGCAATATGTCACCGAAGTGTCAGGATATAACAGCACTTGATGCTTCTTGATTAAGAAGATAAGACAGATAATACACTCCGAATTGAGCAGAGCTCTCTGAATAAAGACTTTCTATTCTCCTTCTTGTCTCTAGCTTTCTGTTTAAATTGACTCTAAAATCCAATCCTCCTGCCAGAAAGAGAAAGGAGATTTTTTTTTTAACCAAGAGATATCTCTAAACTAAAGTCCATGTCCTATGACGCTTTATGTATTTGTGTGTTTGACGTACCATGCCAAATATGTCACAATATATAATAGTTGACAAAGTAAATGAGACAGGACCATCATAAAAGTATCTATTATAACAGAATTATAGTTTCTTTTGTCTACTCTACATTCCTTTTAGATATTTTAAAGTATTTGCTTTAGTATGTTTTGCTTTGTTATAATCTTACTGCAATTTGCACAGATATCCTCATTTCTCCTTCCTTCATTTATTTCTTCATTCAGTGAATAGTTGCTGTAGGTCTTCTCTATCGTAGATGCTGTTCTCTCAGCATTCCTTGAATGGAAAAAAATTTATCAGTAAGGACAGAGTATTTTTCTTTTATTTAGTTTTTGGGAAATTCTGAGAGGAGTAACTGCGCTGCCAGTAACTTACCTAGTGAGGGGTGTAACTTCCTGAGTGAGGTAAAATAAGATATCTGCTTGGTGTCAAAAGGTATGAGAAAACCCCATATTTTAGTCCAACTCTTAGACTTACTACTATAAGAACATAGAAAGCTAGTAAATAATGAAAAGGAAAAAATGAGCTGGTTCCCACACTCCTCCCTTTTAGATCTGCTACAATATCCAGACTTGGACATTTGTTATTAGTAGGTGTGTTCTGTAATATGCTTCTCTTAAACATTCTAGCATGAAGAATTATAAACATTTTCCAGATAAATTGAATGATTTTATTTTCAGGACAGAATATATTCAGAATATTTTGAGGACATAGCATACCTTATCTAAATAGTTTTTTTTTCTTCCTGGACAAAATTTATTTTTAATTCATGCTACTAAAATGTCACAGTAGGCAGATTTTTATATGCATTGATGATTCTGTCCTGGAAACAAATTTCTGTAAGTGAAACTGCTGCATCAGAGAGTTTGCGTGTTTTAAAAATACCTGAAAATGGCCTTGCAGAAAGGTCATGTCAACTGCAATGTCAACTGCAGGTCCTACTGGCAGCGATTCAGAGTGCTCCATTTTCCACACCTACGCCAAGATCATTATCGTCTGCTTTGAATTTGAACTTCAGAGCATCACAGATCTATGAAATACTGTAATAATAGGGACTTTTCCTAGAAGTAATTTTTCTTATCAGGATCAAGCCAGTGTGAACTATTGTGACATGTAACATGGTGTTATCCTGCTCAGACATGCTTCATGTCTTCTTTCAATTATACTTTTTAAATATAATTTGTGTAATAGTTATAACTGCGGGAGGTCAGTTATCTCTGGCCTTCAATGAAGTTTTATATTTACTGATGTTTGGAGACTGTGTCATATTTTAATTTATAACTTTTTGACAAAATAGTCACCATGACTTGTGACAGCTGTGTACTACATAAGTCAAAAGCAAAATTGTCTCAAATATAATTCCCTTAACTCCAATTCCCCCTGATATGACTACTCTTGCTGAAAATAAATAACATCCTTACTTTATAACACTTTTGGCAAAAAAAATCACCATGGCTTGTAGAGACAGTTTAGTAATCTTCTGACATAAAATATGTTTCAGTCATGGTGTCAACTTCATCACCACTTAATATGGTAACTGTTGCTGAAAATGAAGAGTTTTTATCATTTTTGTTTTTTGGATATCAAATCACAAAAAATTTGAAAAGTCCTTCTCTCAGGTATCCCATACTCTAGCTGCAGCAGAATATCCTCCCCCCTTTTTTACATAGTATGTGTTTTTATTTTTATAGCTTTGTAATTTGGCTCATATTACTTCCTCCATTTCTAATACTCTTTCATTTCTACCTGTCAACTCCTCATCCTTTAAAACTAATACTTGGTAGACATAGTATGTGGGGACTGATTCTATACACACCTTCTTGTAGAACTACCAAAATTCCTATTAGAGCTATATTGATTGCAGTCAGCGTGTTTGTATTTCCACATGCAGGTATCCAATCTAGCCAATCTGACTAGAGGCAAACCTCTGATCAAAACTGGGGCAATCAGAACCTTTGCCCAGAAATTCAAATAGAGTTTCTGAAAGGCTAAGCAGTTTGCTGAGCAGAGCTGAGTCTGACAGTCATTTATATTGGGGACAGAATTTATGCCACCATGACAAGCCATAGACCTTTGCAAATCACAGTAGAACAAAAGTCATTAGCAAGCTAATGAAATAGTCTGCAGAACGGTTTCCGTACTGATTTTCATGAGTGGTAGCATTACAGTCCATGTATCCTTTTCATTTTCTCTGGCTTAAATAGCTTCTCGCCCTTAAGAAGAAATTGGTTTAAATGCCACAGCTTCCCTGGAGCTTTTTGAAATCACCCACAGGCTGATTTCATTACTTTTTGATCTGTTGTTTTATGTGTGTTTGTGTGTGTGTATAAACAATATGTTTTTATAAAATATTTTATTGTCTAATAGTAAAGACCTAAATTGAGTACTACCTGTGAGCTAGACATCATGCTAAGTAGCATGATAGTGCATGTATTATTCTCACACCTACCCTCTAAGGTTCGTATTTCCTTTGTATTATCAATGACATTATATCTTTTGCTCAACATCATGTAGGTAAAAACTGTGGGAGCCACAGTGACACACCAGGCCCACCTGATTTCAGAGACTGTGCCTCTAACCACTGTACGAACCAACCCCTGGCACTCAAAGTGGTTTATCATTTTGCTAAGTGGTGAGCTGCTTGATGCTCAAATAGCTAACATAGTTTTAAGTGACTGCATGATTTTTAATGCCAGCATAGTGCATACTGCACATGACAGCTTCAATCAATATCTAAATTAATTGAATTAAGATTCCATAGCATTATACAGATTACAGTCTCAGATGATTGATATGATTGACTATTTCTAAGCAGTTGTCATTAGGACAAACACATAAAGGCCCATGTATATACACACTTATACAAGCAGCAGATTCATGAATTATGCAGATTGTTTTCTGCTTTTCGGTACAATACTCAGAGCGATATTTTAGAAAGCATGAAAACTGTAATCCCAAACTCAGGGGAACACATTTTATAGACCCGACGGCAGCCCTGCCCATTTTTCTTTCAGACTCTGAAAGCAGGTTGGTAGCATGATAAAGCTAGGTGATTTATACAGTTTAAAAATGAAGGAAAATTGAATGATTTCACCTGAAATTTCCGTAAGGGGCAATGCATGCTAATTTGACTATGCAGGTAGAAATACTAAATCTGATACAATATAACAGTATAATTGTTACTAATTCCATGATTGAATTGGTATAATTTGATTTACCATGGGAAAAATTCATAGTGTTTTGATATGAATAACCATACTTAGGCAGTATATCTGCTTTTTTTTTTAAACAATGTATCTCCATCCTCATTTTTATCAATAGGTTTCAGGTTAAACAAAATTTGAAATACATAAATTTTCCAATCTTCTAGCAAAACAAGAAAAAGGATTGGAGGAATGACTTGTTCGTGAATTTATTTAATAATTTGTTTTAAGATTTTATTTATTTATCTTTAGAGGGGAAGGGAAGGAGAGAGGGAGAGAAAGATCAATGTATGGTTGCCTCTCATGAGTCCCCTGCTGGAAACTGGCCTGCAACCCAGGCATGTGCCCTGACTGGGAATTGAACCGCAATCCTTTGGTTCGCAGGCCCGCGCTCAATACACTGAGCTACACCAGCCAGATCTAATAATTATTTTTAAATCAAAAGAATCAGAGAAAGTCTACATTTACCTGAATGCCAGAGATTACTGTTTACTGTGAAATGGTTAGGATAAGCCTGTATTTCCCTGTTCTTCCTTTGATATAGTTGAGTAAGAGTTTAGTCATCACTAGAAGTGACAGATAAGTAGGCCCCTTGACAGTTTGCCGATGCCACTCCTTATGAGTAGCTGCAGAAAGCATGCTTTCTGATTTTTGAATTTTGCTTCGGAAGTCAGTCATTATCTTATCCTCTAAGTACACTGGCACAAGAACAGCAACATAAAAATTCAGTAGTCATGGCACGATATCTGTTATAGCAAAAATGCTGGAAACAATTTCAATGTCTCTCAATAATCACTTTTAAGTAAAGTATGGTATAGCTATTCCAACACACTGTACTCTTAAAGTAACCAGTTAAAGGCAGCCATTTAAAAAGAATGAGGCACCTCGCTATATATATATTATATAGAATGTGACCCACAAGACACATAGTTAAAAAGAGAAAAAAAAAGGGAGGGTGCAGGGCAGCATGAAATTTGATCTAATAGCTTGTGAATGAACGAATTCCCAGGGGCAGGTGTTTCATTCCTATAAATTGTTTAAAACTCAAATCATACACATATTTTAGGCAACCGCTCTCTAAAATGTTTGGAGATTCCTTAAATGATTCTTTTGAATCTGTGTTCTATCTGACTTCCATCTCCCAGCCTCCATAACTAGCTAAGTGAATCAAGTATCTATAGTTTTCTTAAAAGTCTCTTTTCACCCTTAGGAGTGTGCAGAATTGAATTTCTTTTTTATCTCTCCCTGACATCACAGTTGGACAAGAAGAAGAGGTGTCCCTCCTTGCTTGGTTTCTCATTCTTCCATCCCTGCCATGGGAAGGGAAGTAAAAAGGCCTAGAACTCGGACTGGTGTGCTGAGCCTTGTAGAGATGGAGACTCTCCGGCCAAAGTCTGTTCCTGTAGAAAGGAAGGGATTCCCTAACCAAGCCCTTTAAATGTTCCCTCCTTTTGCCTCTCAGAGGCCTGCCTTTCTTCTTTTTGAAGAAAGCGTTTCCTGTTTCCTCTCCTCTATTGTGTTTTATTGGAGATGGCAGGCCTTAGAATTGGCCTTCCTGGCACTTCAGAAAAGAAGCACAGGCAGAACAAGAAAGTTTCTCTAGGGTAAGGAAGCTGAAACTTCCAGACAAAGGGAATGTAACAGCAGACATCCTGCCAGTCCCCTTCTCAGTGGAGAACCAACCTACACTCGTGGCCCATTGGCAGAGCCCCTTGAAATTGAAGCACTTCCAGGAATACTAAAACAACAAACATTCGGAGAGATCTGCCTTATTTAAGGAAACTTGTTGATCAGTCACTGTCCTTCTGAGCACCTGAAACCCAGCATTTTGTGGTTTCGATGTAGACTTCAGTACATTAGAGAATAAGTGTAAATTGAGACAGTTGCCCTTCCCTTCCCCAGTATTAACATTTGCCAATATCAAAGTTGGCCGGTAAAAGTGCAAAGCCAGTTGGAGTTCATTTCTGCGGGCTTTCCTTTTAACTATACACCCCCCTGCAGCCTTATTCTAATCAACAGAATACAGGTTAAGCAAAAATGGAAATATTCAACTCACCTAGCAAGAGATGAAAAGAAGATCATGAAAGAGGATTTGTGGTTTTTATTTAATAATTATTTTAAAATCAAAGTAATTAGAACTGGTCTTTCTGGCACGAACTAGTATTTAAGATACTTCAAATTCACTTAACTTGGTACAAAGCTTCATGTACTTGTTAACTGCATTTCTACATATACACATCCTCTTCCTGTTAACCATCAAGTCCTCTGAGCTGGTATGGCTTTTGTTAGAAATGTCCTTTGTTGCCCAGTGGTTATTAACCATTTGGGTAGATATTATTAATTTATTGGAAACTATTTTTGAAAGTAGTAATGTAAGAATCAATCTTATACACCATCATTATTTGAGGTTGTCCATGAAGAATATATTTACCTTTAAAATTACTAAAAATTAATTAATATTGCTTTACATTAAGATAATCTGTCTCTAATCATCTTTCAACATGTCACATTTCTGTCCCTGTACAACACACACAGACACATGCCCTTAAGGTCACAATGTCAAAATTTACCTATGCTTGTAACATTTCATGGTATTAAGTGTAAAATTTTATTTCAAGGGCTACCTCATTGTGCGCGTGTGTGGCACTGAGAGAGGACATTTCAGAAAATAATCTAGTATTTTTATGCTAAATTTTAAATATCTATCATTTGTCATTCCAAAAGCTCCTTGCGGTCTAGATTCTAGAATTAAAAGGGGAACGGGTTGTGCATTTTGGAAGTATAAGCTAAAATTATTTATTACAGTCTAATATAGAATATTTATCAGAGTCAAGGTAACAATCAGTGTGTACAAAAATTTACATAACAAGAGGAACAACAGACAATGCAGCACCTTTAGAAAAAAAATAAAAGTTTCGTTGCATTTACAGGTAAGTGCCACACTGAGAATTTACAACACAGTAATTTACTGCAATCGATGACAGGAGAGTTCCATAAAGAAACAAAGCTCTTACACTCCGATTTTCAGAAGGTATTATTGGAATGCTTAACCGTAACCACAGACTTTGTACATCCTTAAGGACTGAGCTGGCAAAAGTCACAAAAGGTTCTCATAGCATATATTATATAAAGGAGTCCAGTGTGTTTGGACAGCTGGCTTAGTGTCTCTGACAGGTGTGAAGCCTAGAGGAGTTACTGGCTTGATGGTGATCTTTCTGTATCCGGCAAGACAGACCTTCTCCGCAGTAACAGCGCTGGAAGATCTCCAGCCCGTGAGAGCCTTTTCTCCTGTGCTTGGTGCACACTTGACCTTCTTTGAGGACAGGTTTACAGATTTTAGACCAGAAGTGTCTAGCACAACACAAGCCTGTAGCACAATCTGATGATCGGAGACAGACAGAACCTTCTTGTCCTAGGGGAGGAAAAAAGAGACAATAAGAACATTGTCACCGCTAAACCTGCATTATTTCATTAAGATCATCCAAAAGTCACTTCTTCTGTACTAACAAAAAAAGAATGAGTCTTCGGGTCCCTGAGCCTACCTTTGGTATGATAAATTTTTGAAGACAGTGTAGTTCTTCGGGAGTACCCATCCAGGGTGCTGTGATCATTACCGAAGCTTTCAACGACGGTTTCCTCAATTTCCCCTCGATGGAAATGGCTGTGTTCGGAAGGCATACATATTCCTGAGGAAGCAGGAGATGGTGATTAACTCCCGTACTGTAATGTGTTACTACTTAGAGCTGTGACAGTGGCAGTCAGTTATGCCTGCACCAACTTCAGAGAGCTCATTACAGCGACATGATTTTCAACCCAAGCCAAACTTCCTCCTTAGTGTTTGTGCAAAACTCCCCAGATAAACAGAAGTATCACTGTGTACTCTATGCAGTCATATGTAACATACTCAGTATTGGCCATTTAAAATACTGTTTTACCAACTCGGTAACAACAGTGATATTTCTGCCCATTTTAATATCACCCATGGAGTAAAAAGAAAATCAGTCACTTAAAAAACTTTTTAAAAATAACTTCTCTGCCCTTTGTGCTATACGAGTACAGTCAGACTAAGTTATGCAAATGCAATACCATCTCCCTGGAAGATTGCAATCTCACCCACGAGTTACTTTACTGTGTAATTTCTACATCATGAAGATCTAGTTAGTTCATCCCGGAGTATTACTGGGTCCGAAGGAGGATTGCTACCCTTACGTTTATTTCTGGAGTCTTCTTTGGCTGCCTGAGTCTACCTTTTGGAAACATTAAATTTTAGTGGATCTGTGGTTGTATGGAGGAGTACTTATTTTAAGGTAGCAGGAGGAAGAAGTAGGGGAAAGGATGGAGAAGCCAGGATGGAGGATAGCAAGATCGCCCTTAAGAATGGCCAGCACAGATAAATCGCTGTCTTCTGGCTGACCAGAGTTTCAACGGGGATCATGAGGGACAGGCCAGACTGGCAGAGCCGTGAGAGGCACTGTAAGAAAAATGGACAGGGCAGGTAAATGTCAGTGGTGCTTGCCTTGGATTTCTTGTATCATCCCGCCTCCATCCCCATCTTCTTTCTCAAATGACATCAAGGCCGTCCCAGACCAATTTTTACGGAGGCATCCACTCTGAGATAAGCCATCATGTTAAATCATGGAGGGGCACAGAGGAAAATAAACAGTTCCAAAACCTCTGTACTTTTCTCTCCTCTGAGATAAGCATGTTAATAAGACGGTTTAACAGAAGCGAACCTTGCAGACTGAATACCCATTTGCAGGTGGCGTTGCAGCATTCTCAGAGCAGACAACGTCGTTTTTGTTTCCCAGCCGTAGGCGAGCAAAGGGGTGCCAGTGCGAGTCCAAAGGGAGCTAAAGAACTCACCGTTTTTGCAGTAATTGCCTGGGCAGCACATAGCATGACGCATGCAGCGTTTTCGGCGCTTCCTGCAGGCCAGGCATATCTGCGCGCCGGTGCCCCCGCTGCGGGCGGGACTCGCGCAGTACTCATCAGTGCTGCACTCCTCATCCTCCGCGCATGGATACGGCTGCGGGAAGGGGGCCGGAAGAGGATGAGGCACCTAGGCACCCAGGTACCCACATTCTTGGACCTGGATGCTCATCACAGTCCTTTTCTGCCCACCTGACTAAAAGTTATTGCTGCCCACTGCTCCCAAATGCAGTTTCCAAATTCTCCCTGAACGCATATACTCAGCACGTTCTGTATATGCGTTCTCAACCCTTCTGCCCAGATGACACACACCTCTTCAGGGTCACAGCGTTCCCAGGTTCCCAAGACCCTTCTCACCTGGTAGTTGTCAATGGTCTGGTACTTGTTGCCTCCATCATATAGAATTCCGGGAGCGACGCTGACTGGTGAGCCTGGGTGCCCGGCAGCGCCGCCCAGTGGTGGGGGCAGGTTCTTGATGGCGTTGGAATTGAGAACGGAGTTCAAGGTGGCGCTCACTCCCAGTAGAGGGTGGCTGCAAAGAGCTGCGGCTACCAGGGCAACCAAGACCCGGGCAGCACCCACTGCGCCCAGGGCCCTCATCTCAGAACGAGAGAGTGAGAGGGACAGAGAGAGAGAAAGGAGTAATATTACTTTGCGAGCCTAGTTCCCAGGAAGCCGTGCTGGTGCGGCTGCAGATCAGGCTCCGGGAGTCTCCAGCTGTCCCAGTCCGGACTGCGGGGCGCAGGGAGCTCTGCGCCACCGCCACCACGGCTGCCTTTATAGCGGGCTCTGAGCATTCCGGCCCCTCCGGGGGAGACAACAAAGCCAGGATGGGATTTCAAAGCCTTGGGAGGGGCTGGGAGGGGGTGTGTTTGTGTACAAGAAGGGGGGCCTTTGACACTCTTCACCCCGCCCCTTGCTCAGTAGTTCTGGACCAGCTCACCTTCGGGGTGATTGTAATCAGTGAGCATTAGAGCAGACTACTTTAATAAATGCAGGAGGGAGGAGGAGCTTCGGGAACTCGGGCGCCCTTGCTTTGCAGTAGAGGTTGGGTTATCGCAATCTGAAGTACTTTTCAGAACTGGAATAGTGATGCTCTCTGCAAAAGCACTTTTCTCCTCTCTCCCTTATGCCAATACTGGTTAATTTTGCATAGAAATAACATTCAGTAGTAAATACAGTCTGATCAGTAATTCAAAGTCTCAATCAAAACATCTCAGCTAGAAGGCCCAGGTGGCCAGTGCAAATTGCTGATTAACCCTTTAGAGTCACGGTTTGTAGATTTGGGGTGAGTTCCTTGGCTTTGAGTTCATTGAACTCCTTCCCCTTTCCTTGTTTTCCGCTCCCCTTCCCCACCCTGTGCGCCACAGCTAGGAAAAAAATGTGCAAATAGAAGGGAATTTGCATATCAAACGATGGCTTAAATGGAAGAAGTAATTCTCTTTTGATGGGAAGTTTAGAGCAGGAGGCGAGAGACTGGCGTTTGGAAATTAGATCATGGGTGGAGGGAAGAGGGAAATGGCCATCCGATAATCAAACTATTTAACGTAGTTCTTTGAATCTGAGCAGTCTCGGCAGTAGATGAACTTGATTAGGCAGGCAGGCGAGATCAAAGTGGCCGGAGTAAAAGCGGACAGGGTCCATCAGCCGGGTCAGTCCTCCTTCCCTGGTTTCCCCTTCTCAGTGGCGGCTTAGTGCAGGGAGATAAGACATCCTTGCAGTTTAGAGCCTGACTTCCTCATTAGCATTTCATATCACAAAGCTGGAGAACTCCGCTGTTTGATCCCGAGTCAGACTCTTCCTGGACCAGGAATTACCGCTTCTAGGGAGATAAGAAGAGACGAGCTTCCGGAAAAAGGGAGGCTAAAAGCGAACCAGAAAGAGAATTTGATGTCATTTAAATCAGTAGGTAAAAATAATGAAGTAGGGCTAGTGTGTACTGTCCTGCTTATAAACTGGACATGATTGATTTTTAAAACAATAAATTTCTCCACTACTAGTATGCTCATCCAGCTCTTATTTTTATATTCCAGGAAGTTATTTCACTCTCATTATTTAAAAACAACAATAACAAAAATAAAAATCTTTGAACATCTTGTCCAATTAGAAAATTTTAATGTTTTCCATTTATCGTTGTAAAAACCATGGACAAATTAATGTTTTTTTCATGTGGCTGTTATACATAGGGCAATATGTCTTTAAGAAGGGGTAAAGTACTCTAAAAGAAATTAATTCTAGATAGTTTTCCCTTCAAGTAAAGCCTCTTGGTGTTAAGGGGGGAGGCAACAACCAGGAGGGGAGGACGAGGCTTTATCCCTGACATTGGGCTCTGCCTCGGGCTGTTGCCCTTTACGGGGAGGGGCACAGCAAACACAAATATTATGACGCTGCTAATTACAGGAATAATAAAAGATAGGAAATGTACACAATTCTTTTTAAAACAGGTTGGTAAGGGCCAGAAAATGGATAACTGCTATGCAAGTTTAGAAAAGAAAGATGACCGGGTAATCACTATTGTGTATGTTTCTTTTGTGCTCAAAGATATTTATAGCTACCCATTGACCTACTCTGTCTATGACTGGTGATATGACCGAGTCCAGCCAGTGATCGTGGTCAAGCAGAATGATCCTAAAGTTAAGAAGGGCAGGGTTAATTTTACCAAAATGTTTGTAATGGTCTCTGTTCTAGTTCCTTGGGTTTCAGAGGTCATACTGAGAACATCACCTAAACAACTTTTTAACAATGCCTCGATTTACACTGATCTCCTTCCCATCCCAAATTCCATTTGTCCTGTGAAATTTCCTCTGGTTTATGGATAACTCTCTTTGAAATTCTAATATGATTAAATCCCACAGATTTCTTTACATTTTATTACGAACATGTACAATGATCTAGATTTGGCTACTATTTTGGAAAAAGTTGTAAATTTGATACAAAAAGGAGGTTGTTTATGTTTGATTTTTAAAAAATGAGCCTAAGAAACAAATAAGTCAATAGACCTTTTATCGAGAGTCGGCAGTGAAACAGTTATTGCTGGGGCAGATATGGCTCTATTTGGAGTTGACCTGAAGTTTACGTAGATGGGAGGTGTTCTAGGATAAAGGCACAAGAAGTTTTAGATGATGTATTGTCATTTGCAGCATCTTAACAGTGTCAATAATCAATGTGTTGATCACCTTTGATGTGTTAGAATATCTACAGCCTGTGTTCAATTATTAAATGTTGAAAGGTGGAGAAAGAATTATCTGACTTTGGGAACTGTGAAATGTTTCTTTCTAGTCCCATTATCTTAAATGCATGCTTGTGCCACAGGAAAGATCAATCCCTTTTCTTCCTTTTGCAAGGTCTGGTACATGTTAATACATTTAACAAACTTAGTTCATGAAGAGCTTGGATTCACAAACAAAAACCTTGTTTAGGGCACAGGTGGCAAACACAAGTCATGAGGCCGAAATCCAGCCCTCTGCCTTGTTTTATCCGGCCCCACCCCTTGCTTCTACCTGGCCTCAGTGACGAGTTCTCACTTAACTGCTAAGGAGTAGTTACATGTATACAGTCCTAAAGTTACATTCAGTCCTTTGAAGGCAACCACAGGGCTGATGTGGCCCCCAGTGAAAATGAGTTCGACACCCCTGGTCTAGGGTCATTTAAAAAGTGGAACAATGTAACCAACATAAGGAAAACTTTAATAAAAGGAATGTTGCATAAATTCAATCTCAATTCCTGAATATGTATATCTGTGGGGGCTTAATATTCATTAAGCCTGGACAGAATCTGTTGTATTTAGTTACAGAAGCTAAACCAAGAGTAGGGTTTCAAGAATGGTCTTGCTCCTACCTCCTTCACTTTCCAAGTTGCTCCCGCAGTTGTCAGGACTTGGAAGCTAACAAGTCATTAATTGGTCAATATCTGAGTTCCTACTGTGTGCTAAGCATCGGACTTGGCATGTATGACAAAAGATGAGGACTCTATTATCTTCAAATAAATGAGTTGGGGAGGGACGCTCAAACATTATATAGGAGAGAAGTTAAGTAGGAGGGAGCCAGGCAAGTATGTAACAAGCCAACTCTTAGCTCTAAGTGGAAAAAGTTATTGTTTCAGTGGCATCTCCATCTGAAAATCTTCTCTAGGATTGAGTTTGCTCACTGGCAACAAAAAAGCAGAGTGGGTTAGGAGGTCAAGTAAACTTCATCAGCATCTAATTAAAATTTGGTGAGTGCCCATTACATGCAAAATGTTACCCTAGTACCTTTGGGTGTATAACCCTAAAATATTAAAGCCACGCTCCTTGTTCTTGGAAAGCTTTCAATCTGTGAGTAGTTGAGGAAACAAATATACTTACATAAGAATGGGGGTTAAAATTTTTCTGACACATATTTTGGCACATATTAGGTCATGGGGAAGAGAGAACAAGGTTCAGGAATTGTGGCCAACAAACTGGGGAACAGGATACCCGCGACTTTCTGAGTCTCTTCTACCACTAAGTGATGGTGGTGGCCGGTATGGGAACAGGTGTCTTTAATTTACTATACCTACTTTATTCTGTAGTGAGCCCTGGCTCCTATTTGATTTGATTTTAATATAATTACATATGGTTTAAGTATCATGAATGCAAAAAGTTTAATATTTTGGATGAAATTTTAAAATAGGTGAGATATGTGTATCAAAGTGGAATCAAACCCCATCACTCAGGAATAGCATAAGAATACATGCCTTTGTCACATTGTAAGTGCTGTATGCCAGGCACAGAATACTCATCAACCTCTTCGTCTGTGAGGAAGACAGACAGACAGACAAATACGTTCCCCCCCAAACACTGTGGCATTTGCAAACTCTTTGTCCAGTTTTGTTATTTGAGATTCTTGTGTGGCTGCTCCATTTTCATTCATTCCTCCCCTTCTTTCCTCCTTCCTTTTCTCCTGCCCCCTCTCTCTTTCCTCCTCCTCTCATTCTTCTCTGTGCAAAATCAGAGGAAGCAGATCTGTTGCCATTTCATTTTACTTCACTGGGAAAACATTGCATGAATGTCATTCCTCATGGTGAGTGTTGTCAACATTTTTGTTGGTACCAGCCTTGAATTTATAGTAGGGATTCCTTGTTTCTGAGTTTAGTTTAAAAAATATTATGACTTTCTCTTTGCCCTTTAAAAGATTTTGGTCTTAATGCTCTCCATTATGTTAAAAGAGCTTTTAGACCAGTGCCCTGTTACGACTCCCAAGAGGCTGGCTCGGGCTTTCCTGCCCTCCTCAGTGCACAGAGAAGGCGAGATCTGACGATGATTGTGTTTACCTGGTCAGTGGAGACGGCCGGCCCAGATAAATCAGGCTCCACGGTAGCTGTCTAATCCAGCTCAGAAGATGTGTTCTAAAGGCCTGGAATATAAAAACTAATTTGAACATAGAGCCCAGGCCCAGAAGCTTTCGACTAAAAAAACCAGACAGGACCTTTCCTGATGTGCTGGCACTCAGAAAGGTCCACAGTGTGTAGTTACAGCGAGTGCAAAAGAGCCAGCCCCCTTTACCAGCCCCCTAAATAATTTCACTTTTCTGACTATGAAAATTAGCCAATGACAACAGAAAGCAGGATGCAAGATCCTCTTGAAATACTCTCAAAATCTAGGGCAAAATCGTTTTTCTCCATGTTACTGAGTTCCTTTATGATGCATGGGCTCACCAAGGGTCATGGCCAGGTCGGGTATTGGACCATGGTGTCCAGCCTGGGGCTGGGACTCTGCGCTGGGGTCTTCTAGTATGGCAGCTGCTAGCTGGCTGCCAAATTGGGATATCGATGAAACCATTTAACTCTCACTGTTGGTGTTGGTAATGGGACCTTGAGGTAAAAAAATAGAAAGAGGGCCTTTGAACACACTTGAGTGTCCCAAGACCCTGACTTAGAATTGTCAGGGAATGGACCAAGGTCAGAGGATAGAAACAAAACTATGAGCTTTTAGTGGGGAGAGGAGGGATGTATAATTAGTGCAAAGATTCTTCATCACCCTGAAGTCACAAAAAATAATTTTTAGATGAGCTCAGGAGCGGAGAAGGGTGGAGGCAGGCAAGTGGGGTAACTACCTGTGGGGCAGACCCAGAAACCCCCCAATAGCGCGCCTTGCGATTCATGCCCAGCCTCTGGTGCTGGAGAATTCCCCAGCCAATGAGGCCCTTGTGCCTTGCACTCAACCAGGACTCCAGTCCTCATTGTTCACGTGCTCCCGGGGAGGCCGCTCCTGGTGGCTGCACTTTGGTGTCACAAGCCGTAGCCAGCATACAGTAGTGCAAAATGAAGCTTGTTTAGGACTCCCTTTGATGAGCGAAGATCAAACGGCCTGGGGACCCCAGGTCTTAATCAGGCTTGAGTCAGGATGGCATTTCCACAAATAGTCCGTTTGCTCGGCTTTGAGCAGACTGTGCTCAGCACATTCATCCGCCGTGGGGCGGGTAATCCTGGCTGAAGCCCCTTGCCTGATCGCAAATCCATTCACACTACAATGCTTGCTGTTGGTTTGCTGTGTCAGTTCATGGGCAAATAAATATAGGGCCCTTCTGACTTAATTAAAGGGGGTTAGAGGAAAGGCGATGGAGGGGAAGATTAAAGCACCAAGGGATATTGGCTCCATGGTGTCTCCAGGGTCTGCCAGCAAGTGGGAGAAACCCGCTCTTCTGCTGCCCCCTTGTGGAATTTTTTTAAGCTCTTCACAGGGACCTATAAATGATTTAATTCCGCAATTTACTTTGAGATTAATTTTCCTGGTTCAGTTTTCTGTGTGTGTATTGTATACTTTCTCCACCTCCTCATACTGCAAACAGTTCTAGGTTAAACATTCTCTTGACTTTCTTAATACTTTCACAATGCCTTGTTCATAGAACAATTTATATCTTCAAAAACTGGAATTAAAATGACAAATACAAGAGATTATTTTTTACCAACTTAAATAAGCAAATACTAATAACATGTTTACAGGTTCAAAAGGAAGATGCAAACTATATGCTTATGTATAATAATAGTTACAGTACACTAATATTTCCATTTCTTTAGAGCCAAGTTTTCTACTTGTGTATTACAAGTTATATAGAACAGAAAAATTATGAAACTGACACATTGGAGGTACAGCTGTAAGTATAACACATATAGCTGTTAAAATTATTATTGGTGTTATGTATTGTTGTTATTTAACAATTAGTAATTCTAAGCTAGACCTAAAGTTTACCTTACAACTCCATATTCTTACAAGTCCTGAAAGAAAAAAAATGTTCTTCCAGTGTCAGATTCCTTTAAGAGAGTAAAGATTTCTGGAAGATGTGTGAGTTTAAAAATAAAAAGAAGCCATTTCCATTCATCAGATTTGCAGATTAATATTTTTGAACAGCAATTGGTGAAAATGTGCAGCCATGTACAATTCTTATACACTGCTGTACAAATGTTAGTTCTTATAGCCACTCTGAAGAACAATTTTGCAGTGTTTAATAAAGTTTAAAATGCCCATATTTTACAAATCAGTACTTCAACTCATTGGCATATTTCCTAGAAAAAAATTCACACAGATTCACAAGAAGATATATGTAAGGATGTTCACAGAAGCATTTTGAAATAGCAAAAAGTATAGAAATTAAAATATTCATTACCTGGATAACAGGCCATTAGATGTGGTATATTCAAACAGGAGAGTATGATACTAAAGTAAAAATAAATATATTAAATAAATTTAATATGGATAGATCTCACAAACAATGTTGATTTAAAAAATACAGGATAACAGTCTGATAGCATTTCTATAATACTTTTAATGTTTTTTAAGTTTTATTTTTTAATTTTTAATTTTATTGATGATGCCATTACAGTTGTTCTATTCTCCCCTTCATTCCCCTCCACCCTGCACCCCCCACCCCCACGATTCCCCCCCTTTAGTTTATGACCATGTGTCTCAAGTTCTTTAGATTCTATATTTCCCATACTATTCTTGCCCCCCCCCATCTATTTTCTACCTACCGTCTATGCTACTTATTTTCTGTACCTTCTCCCCCCTTCTCCTCCTCCCACTCCCCTGTTGCTAACCCTCCATGAGATCTTCATTTCTATGGTTCCGCTCCTGATCTAGCTGTCCTCTTAGTTTGCTTTTGTTTTAGGTGTGGTTCTTAATAACTGTGAGTTTGCTGTCCTTTCACTGTTCATCTTTTTTATCTTCTTTTTCTTAGATAAGTCCCTTTAACATTTCATACAACCAAGATTACTCTATCCAGCAAAACTTTCATTTAGAATGGAAGGACAGATAAAGTGCTTCTCAGATAAGATCAAATTCAAGGAGTTCATCATCACCAAGCCCTTATTATATGAAATGTTAAAGGGACTTATCGATAATACTTTTAATGTTAAAGAACTTTCATTTTAGGGGAAATGGAAGGCTGTGTTATTCAGATTAGCCCTGCTGTGGAAAAAACTTAATTCTGAATATATACAAATATATATACACACATTCTCAGAAGTCTAAAAAATTAGCTAGAAAGACTAAACTACATATTAAGAAAGAGTGAGGCCAAAATCTACAGGGAACCACCTGCAGTGAGTTCTGAAGCTGCGTTTGCCTTGAAAACAAGCAGTGTCGGAAGGAAATCTGGTGAAACTTAATTTTGGTTTATAGTAACCTGGAATAAGGAATATAGAAGTTGATGCCCAGAGATTGTCATTTAAAAAAATTGAAGTCATAAACTCTTAATTGAGTTATATTTATCACAAAGGTAGTAAATATACAGCTATACCTGTTTTATTTCATTTTACTGTTCATTTATGTTCTTGAGGTTATTTATACCAATTGTATCTTTATGATAGAAATACTTCATAGTTTAACAGTAAGTCATATCAGGTTTAATAATAATAAATTGATTAGAAAAACAGCAGATTAAAGCAATTTTATTTGTTAAATCATGGTTGAATTATACCCATAGGTTTGCTATGTATACAAGAGTTCAGTAAAAACCAATAGAAGCATCTATAAAAATTAACTGGCTATAGGATTTTCATAATGATGTATATTAAATTTTCTTACTATTTGTAAATTACATGCTGCATATTCTTTGTGAGTAAAATTTATAATATATATATATATATATATGCATGCATTTTTCAAAAATGCTGGTTACTAACCATTTATCAGCATACCCCAAGTTCTGGGCATCCGATTACACAAGCATTCCAGGTGACTGTCTGACCAGTGCTGAGCAAGGGCAATCCGTCCCAAACCCCTGGCTCTGCACCAGAATCATTCGGGATGTTAAATATAATAATATTTCCAGGCTCTGCAACAGACATTGAAAATGGGAGCCCAGAGCAAGGCTCTGGGAAGATGTATGCATGTGTAATGTGCATGTGTTCCCAAGTTTGGAAAGCACAGAGTTTAGAACTGTAGTTCAGTCCCAGGGCAGAGAGTGAGGAGTTCGGAACTAGAAAGGTGACAGGCTTGGCTGGTGAGGACAGATGGGTCGGTGGTGGAGTTTTTCGAAGTGTATTCGAAGGACACCTACATTACACTTCATCAAGGGGGAGTGTTAAAAATGGAGTCATCCATTTCACTCCAGGCCTCTGTAGTAAAAAATCACTAGGAGCAAGGTCTGGAAATACACATTTTAACAGGCATTCTGGTGTTATTTTTTTTTAGGTACAAACAGTTTAAGATTCACAGACCTGCAGAGTTCTTAATAGTCTTTCAGGGGAAAAAGCACCTTAATTGACTAATAATTATCTTTTGATTGCTACAAAAGCAAGAGGATTCTATTATTTTCTCTCCCATTTCTTACATACACACTTGCAAGGAAAAGCTTCATTTATTTAGTTATTTACTTACTAATTTACTAATCTCAGGTATATAAAACCATAACAAGGTAATTTCCCAAACAAATTTAGAATGATGCCTGCCAATTAGGAACTACACCCAAAAAGAAGAGACTTCACAGCTCTAACCACAGCTCTCTTCTAAAATTATTAGCAATTGCAAATAATAGTAACTATTATCAGAAGGAGGTAACAGGATATGCTTTGGATAGAAAGCCAATTAGCCATTAGATTCTCTGCCTGACACTTTCATACCTTCTAAATAAGCTTGTGACTAAACTGAATTTACAAAGGTGTTGATATTTGCAAAATGCTCTCAGTCGTTTATTAAGTGTAGACATTACTTTAAAGAGAGCTCTTCTTATAAACACACTGGGCTAGATAGAGGTGATCTGTGAGAAGATGATGCAAACATTGATGGGGAAGAAAGCTCAATCCCAAACTGGGGATAGGGCCTCATCTAAAACATCAGTGGCAGTTTGAAAAGTTTTACTGAGGTTGACTCACTTCTTATTCTAAAATCATTCTTATAAATATATTTTAGATCATAACACTAAAGTAACAGTATACAATTTTACATTTAGAATCTAACTTTAGAACACAAAAATATTTGCTGAATATTTAGAAATAATATTATCAAACATCTTCCAGAAATCTTTATTCTTTCAAAGAAATTCTTTAGTAGAAACTTTTAAAAAAATTTTTTCTGTCAGGATTTCTCTTTAAGAAAATTGAGCTGTAAGAAAAACTTTGGGACTGGTTTAAAATGACTAATTGTTAAATAATAACAATGCCTAACTACCAGCAGTAATTTTTTTTTGCATGATTCCATTTTATTCCACTTTGGAAAAGTGGAATAAAAGTGAAACTGTAGAAGCAGAAAACAAATGAGTGATGGCCAGAGGCTGGGGCCAGAAGGAGAAGCAACTGCAAAGGCAAATGAGAGAACTTTGGGGGGTGATGGACCTGTTCTGCATAATGAAAGTCTAAGTTTATTAAAATTCAGAACTGTTCATGAAAAGGACAAAATGTACTCTATGTAAATTGTAACTCAGTAAACCTAACACAGGCACATGCACATAAGGTAACAAAGGACTATGATGCTTTAATGACATTCCTTCAGAGTCCCTTCTGATTTTTACCGATGTTCACAGGCATAGTTTTATCTAGCTGTCATGTAAATTGATGCTTTATTTTGCTTTTTAAAATCTGACCAATTTTGCCCCCTTAGCCAAGATCAGCGTGATGACTCGGCAAGGTAAGACCCTGCAACCAGCTGCGGATCAGCCTCCTCTGTGCACTCCGGCCACGGCGCTTCTCATGAGCTGGTTGTGTTCCTCTGTGGTCTTCTAGGATTCTGTGCACATATAAGCTCTCAACTACCAAAGGACGAAGTCCAATCAGTACTAATTCTAATAGCTACATATATTGTGCTAGCAGCTGCACTTCCACTGTTGTTTTATTAAGATTTCCATGGTTCTATATAACTCATACATTAACTAGAAAACTTGGCTCTAAAGAAATGGAAGTATCAGTGCATTGTAACTACTGTATTATTATACATAACCATATAGGTTTGTATCTTCTTTTTGAACCTTAAATTATTAATATTTGCTTGTTTAAGTAGATGAAAAATAATATTCTCATATTTTTATTGTCTCTGAATAGTTATATATACATACAATTTTCTGAAGATTTGTTTGGCCTAGAACTTTCCTATAATATAATATTTATAATAATCCAGAGACCTTAAACTTTTATCTGGGAATGCAATGTACAGCCTTTCAATGGAACCACACTAGAACTCCATAAATTGAGAACCTTATCTTAGATTCTAATTGTCATTTTAATTCTAATTTTGATGCAATTACAAATTGGATTGTTTTCTTAATTTCTCTTCCTGATAATTCATTATAAGTGTATAAAAATGCAACCTGTTTCTGAATACTAATTTTGTATCCTTCTAATGTACTGAATTCATTTATTCTAATAGTTTTTTGGTAGAATCTTTAGGATTATCAAAATACAGTATCATATCACCTGCCAATAATAACAGTTTAGCTTCTTCTTTCAACTTGGATGCCTTTATTTCTTCTTATTCTCTGATTGCTGTTCTCTGATTGCAATTCTCAGATTGGCTAGAACTCCAATACTATGGTAAATAAATGTGGTGGAAGTAGAAATCTTTGTTTTGTTCTCGATCTAAAGAGAAAGCTTTCACCTTTCACTGTGAGGTATGATGTTAGCTGTAGGTTTGTCATATATGGCTTTTATTATGTTGAGGTATGTTCTCTCACTCCCCACTTTGCTGACAGGTTTTTAAAATTTTATCATAAATGGGTACTGGATATTGTTAATGCTTTTCCTGCATCTATTGATACGATCATAAGGTTTTTATCCTTTATTTAGTTTACATACTGTATCACTTTCAATGACATGTGGATACTGGAGTAACCTTGCATTCCAGGAATAAATCCCATTTTATCATGGTGTATGATTTTTTTTAATGTACTGCTGAATCTTCCCTGGCTGGTGTGGCTCAGTGGATTGAGTGTTGGCCTTTGAACCAAAGCATTGCCAGTTCAGTTCCCAGTCAGGGCACGTGCCAGATCCCCAGTTAGGGGCACACAAGAGGCAACCACACATTGATGATTCTCTCCTTCTCTTTTAAAAATATGTATGGCTGAACTTGGTTTGTTAATATTTTGTTGCGGTTTTTTTGCGTCTATGTTCATCAGAGCTATTGGCCTATAATTTTCTCTTTTTGTATTATCTTTGGTCTTAGTGTCAGGGTGATGCTGGCCTTGTAAAGTGAGTTTGGGGCTTTCTCCCTTTTTGGAATAGTGACAGAATAGGTATTCTTCTTTGAATGCTTGATAAAATCTAATGTGAAGCCATCTGGTTAAGAATTTTTGTCTCTTCAGTGTTATTACCGATTCTGTTTTGTCAGTAGTTACTGGTGTTTCCTGTTTCTCCTGATTCTTGGAATATTCTATGTTTCTAGGAACCTATTCATTTCTTCCAGGTTGTCCAATCATGTCAGCCAATGCTTCTGTCACTGGAGAAGGTTGCCCCAACCCCGCCCCTCCAGCTCTTGCCCTGTAGTCAGCTTATAATTATTTTGCCCCATATAGTCCATACTCATGTTTTTGGTCCATACTTTCAGGAAAAAATCTTTTGTCTTAATTTTTTAATTCAATTATTATTTATTTGTTTAGATGCTTGTTTTTTGTATTATAGAGGGTATTATTTTGCATACAGATACTGTTATTTCTAGAGTTACACTTTTAACACATAAGCATAAATAAAGAATTACAAACATTTATATAGATAAGGAATTAATACTACCATGTATAATGCACAGCCTTATTTTTCCCTCAAAAATTTGGGCAAAAAAGTGTGCACTACACATGACAAAATATGGTAGTTCCTCCCTATAGGTCTGTGGTACTTTCTGAGCTTAGAGTGAGTCTGTGAGCAAGCGAGTCTTTGAGGGCCCACTGAGAGCAGCAACTTTGTCTCTAGCACCGCTTTGTCTTCCTCAGAGGCAGCACTGCTGGTTTTCCCAGTCTGATGTCATGGGCACTTCTCTTCCCAGCACTGGTACTGGGGCCGAGGGAGTCTGGCGTGACCCTGGGACCCATTGCTCCTCAGAGGGGGCCTCCACGGCCAAGAAATCCCTTCTGTTTCTTAATCATCACAGAGTGGGTGTGGGACCTGTCCTCTTTGCGTCTCCATCCCTCCTACCAGCCTTGACATGTCTTCTTGACATCTTTAGTTACAGGAATTCTGTTCAGCTGGTCTTCAGGTGGTTCTCAGCGATGGGTGTCCTATAGTTGAGTTGTAATTTTGATGTGGTCATGGGAGGAGGTGAGCAGAGTCTGCCATCTGCCAGAGTTGACCTCCTCTGCCATCTCAACTGGAAAGTCTGCCTTTTCGTGGTGATGATGGTTTCCTTCCCTCTCCAGAAAGCTTTTTAGTTGGATGGAATCCCAATTGCTTATTTTGTTTTTATTTCCCTTGACTTCTTTGTATTTTTGAGATAAAACTAAGTTGGCTACTTTTAACATATATACACTGTTTGATTAATTTCACTGATAGTTTGATTAGAGTTTTTGTGTCTATGTTTCTTAGAGAGATTGAAATAAATTCTTTGTTTCCTTCTTGTATTATTCATGTCTGATTTTAGATCAAGATTGTGCCAACCTCATAAAATTAGTGAGAGGGTATTCCTTTTCTCTGTTCTGTGGAAGACATTCTGTGCAGTTAGAAATATCTTTTTTCTTTACCTAATCTGGAAGTACATAGTAATTTAAGGCTGTGGAGCGGGCTTCTTCTGCCATGACACTCTATGTCAGCGCTGCCCAATAGAACTTTCTGTGCTGCTAGAAATATTCTGTATCTGCCCTGACCCATATGGTCCTAACCACCTGTGGCTCCTATGACTGAGGAATTGAAAATTTCAAAATTTCACTTAATTATGAATGGCCCCATGTGGCTAGGGGCTGCTACATGGAATAGCACAGCCTTATACAAACTCTTGTCAACTGCCCAGGCCTCTCCCTGCTTCTGTCTTCCAGTATTTTTCCCCTGGTGTTCCTCTCACCTTTTTGCACTAAACTGTCCCTTGGTCTTGAGTTAAAACCATTTTTTAAAAACTGTGTTTACTCTTGCTAAGGCAACCATGTCTGGCTTCTTGTTTTTCATTTTTTTTCTTTTTCAGGAATTTCTTATAATCTCTTGTCTCCTAAGAATTTCCCTTCTAAGCTGCATGTGTACTGTTGTACTTATTCATTTATTTTTAAATATTAGGGTTTTTTCCTTTCCTTTGGATTTGTTATAGTGAGTGAAAGATTCCTGAAAGGGTTTAGTGTATATTCTTGTGTAGGTTTTCAGATGGGAAAATACGATAGAGGAAAGTGAGGTTACTTAGTCAAAGTTATGGTATATTAGTGTCAGCATGAGGACCCCACTTGGAACTCCTGGTCTCCTTTTCACCAGCCCAATGCTTCTCCAATAAAGTAGCCATAAAGAAATTAAGCTATATTTAGAACTTTGCAGTGTATCATTTATACATACAAATAAACAATTCTTAAATTGTCTTAGGTAAACCTTTTTCCATATCAAACTTCTTTGAAGTGTAGTTTGCTCAAAATTTGTTCCACAATGACATAAATTTATCTCCAAAGAGTTTTTCTAGAACTTCAATAACTTTTTTCTAGCTGTTTCCCAGTGGCCTCAAGATGACACAATCTCCATCATGTTTCCCCTCATCCTGCCCCCTGCCCAAATCACCGGCTTTTACAGAGTCCTTCTTCACTTCTTCGGTCGTTAAAACAATGCTTTCTTTATCTCAATATACAGGCTTTGGACCAGTGCTTATAAACCAAGGAAGTACTTACAGGTCAGAGAGAGCTTTCTGAAGGTAGTCATGCCTCTGGTCAGAACAACGTCAATTAGTCATTGGAGTGAGAAGACAGTTGAATTTTTGTTCTCCCTCAGAAAGTAGCTGCAAAAGGCTGGAAGTGAAGCAAGTGGCTGGAGACCTGGATGCATTCTAAAGAGTCTGGAAGCTAGCTTCATTAAGTTTGACAGCATCCTGAGGGCATGCAGGGACCCTTGAGGAAGCTAGGAGTTGGAAGATAAGATTGGCATTAAAAAATACCCACAAGAATTGGTCCTCAATAAGGGGAATAGATTGGAGGAGGATTAGGACTGAAGGAATAAAGATTTTTTAAAAGATTTTATTTATTTATTTTTAGACAGAGGGGCCATTGCTTCTCATATACCCCCAACTGAGAACCCGGCCCACAACCCAGGCATGTTCCCTGACCAGGAATCAAACTGGCAACCCTTCAGTGTGCAGGCCAGCAATCAATCCACTGAGCCACACCAACCAGGGCAAGATTTTTTAAAAATATATTTAATTGAGGTTATTTATACACGAGGAAAATGTACAAAGCAGTAACGCTTCCTTGAACTCAGACTCACAGACCAAGAAACAGCGTAAAGCTCATCATTTTTGGTATATCATATATTTTTGTTATATGTTTCAACTCTCTTAAAAGTGAATTTAAGTGAAAAATACAAACACACAATTTGATGCGTGTTGGCAAAGTGAACACGCTTGTGTCACCAGTCTGATCAAGGCTTAATTAAGCTACCAGTGCCCCAAGAGGAGTCACTGCCAGTCACTACTCTCCTTCCCAAATTTAACCACTATTTTAATTTCTCTCTCTATGGATCTTTTCAATTAATTTTTCTTCTAAGAAATGAGCTCTTTTATAAAAGAGAAAAATGTGAAGTATAATGTAGTTCAGTGGTTTTTCATACATTAAAAATTAATGGAATAGTTTCTTCAAATGAAATTACATACTCTCTTAATATGTAGAAGAGGTAATTTCAGCAATTCTCTGACTGAATTAGAATTAGAAAACTGGGACCCCTTCAGCCTACTCACTACACATCTCCTTTCTGTAACATAGTCCCCCACAGCTCACCCTGCTGGACTCTGAGACGTCACTTCCACACTGTGAGGCTCTATGGACAACTCAACTAGAAAATCACTGGCCCATTTTAAGTCCTTTCTTTTGAATAGCGGTTGGCAGATTTTTCCAGAAAGAGCTGGATAGTAAATATTCTAGGCATTAACTGCCGTGCGACATCTTTCTCACTATTCAGCTTACATGCAGCTGTAGTGCGAAAGCAGCTGTAGATGATTTGTATTGGACTTCTCTAATAAAACTTCATTTACAAAAATAGGTGGAGGGGAGTGGGGTGGACTCATCCTGTGGGTGGTAGTTTGAAACCTCTGCTTTTGAAAAATAAGGAAAGGGAGGCTCATAAAAGTGAAGTGACTTAGAATCACAGAATTTTATTACTAAAATAAATTTTAATAATCATCTTATGGGTAAAGAAGCTAAGGGCCTAGTAACTTACAATAATTCACAAAGCAATGTGTGGCACATGTAACCTAGCAAGGAATTATATATATGACATCATAATTATGGTTAAGATGGTGTTTGGTTCCTATTCCAATCTGTTTTTATTACTAAAACTCTCAGCCTCTCATTTCTTTCCAATACTCTTGAAGAATCATTCATGTTCTCCCTAAGAATTCTAATCCTACACTCTCATCACTAACATAATTTCTCCTGTGGCTCTTCACTTCTCATGCTAGTAACCCTGGTTCTTCTAAGTTTCAGTCTTCACACAAGTGGCCTGAATAACTGGTTGCACCAATTTTAGGTGGGCTGTGTTCTGAGCATGTTTCTTTTCATTAGCCTGTAAATGCATCTTTGCTTTACATAGTTTAAGGTAGTTTTGTCAAAGGACTAAGCAACTCAGTGAATTCATCAAATTTTTATTGCAGTTATACTGCCCCTCACACTGAGTGTCAAGATGTATTCCATTGTCTTCTGCCTGAGAGTAGATTGTTCACGTTGGTGAACTCAAATGCAGAGGCGAGGACAGGCCTTGGCTTCTGTCTGTCAGAATGGGCAAGCTTATGCTGCCGAAATAGGCCAAGCCAAAATCTTACTGGCTTCAAGCAATAGTATAGTTCATCATAAAGCCTTCGTGGGTTGGCTAGGGGCTGTTCATCCTCATTCTGCCTCATCTGCCACTGATGAAGAATTGCCTATCACAGTATTATAAGGAAAGGAGAATATGTTGAAGCAAAAATTGGCTCTTAAGGTTCCTTCTTAAAGTGACAGACTTACTTGTCAATGGCAGAGAAAAGTCAAAAGGCTAAACCTGATTTCCATTGGGCAGGAAATTCCTCAGGTAAGGAAATAGGACACTGGTGAACTGCACTCAAAATGCAGCTGAGCCAGAAGCTCAAGACTATTATCATTTCTCCCTAGAGGACTAACAGCTGTCACACAAATTAAATTTTCATTATCCTGTTCTGATACACCAGGCACCAGAAATAGGGATAAATGTAACTTTTTGGTTTTGTACATGAAGATGTAGATGCATTCCTCAATAAAAATAGTTCATTATTAACATGCTATGTTAGTATGGAAAGTGGAAAGAACACATATAGGTGGAATAAAATGTCATTTAACATATTTGAGGCTATTTAATAGGCTTTGGATATCCATGCATGTCTATAGACATTTTTCTTTCCTCTTTCACCACACTAGTTTTGAGATGCATTCCCATGGGCCTTCTTTTCCTGCTCCTCTTCCATGGATGCGTGTAGATGTTTTCACCAAAACCAACTGCTTATTAAAAATTCAGGTTCCTGGGGTTGTATGTCAAAAAACCTCTGGGTGATTCTGTACATCTATATTTTTGCCATATTTCCCATATATGTTTTATGGCATTGATATTTGAAAAACACTGGTCTGGAACATATGCCTGAAGCCTGCGCAACAATTTTTATGGAGTATGTGGTCAACATTTGGGGTGGTTAGGAATGCCTTGTTTCCTTTCCTTTTTATTCTTTTTGCATGAAGTTGAGACTTTGTCTGTCTGGCTTTGCTAACTGGCTTGTGGATGAATTTGCCTTTTGTTCCATAATCTCACCCTGGGTAAAAACACAGATACCAGAGGCAAACATTATTTTATCAATTTATAGTCTTTTTAAGTTGGAGAAAGGATAGGATAGAGGAAAACTCTAAACAATACTCTCAGAATATTAGTATGGCTGTCGTCCTGGACTCATATCGCACAGACTATAACTGAGAATCTGAGCACAGGTCTGCAAGCATAACATTATCAATACATTCATCTCAGATGCATTTATAATTGATTCTTATTGCCATAGTAGAGTAATTGTGCAGTGATTTGATTCATTTGGAGTTACCATGTACAAGACGTGACAGTGTCCCGGACACAATAGTCTCACCATTGTCAACTTCCCCTGCCCTCATCCCCCACCCTTCCCAACCACTCCTCTGATGACTGAGTATTGATCTGTGTGCCCCACCCCAGCCCAAACAACAGTGTGATCAATTCAAAAATAACCTTTCAGGATCAAAAAGGACCATTCTTAGATCAGGGTATGAAAATCACAGAACTTAAAAAGATACTAAAAACTTAGTTCACTTCTATTTGCAGGAGAAATGAAATTATTGCTGTGCCCTAGTAACATAATAACTTTTAAAAGTTGTTTCATTGGCTCTCAGAGCTTTAACTGGATTGAATTTCTTGCTTTCATTAAAAAGGGGTTTCAACTCACCATCACTGGCAACATGATGTCAGTAAGACAAAGGCAGAGTAAGGGAATGTTTACACTGCAGTCAGTTAAAATTTGTGTACCATTCACTGAAGCAAGGAACAAAGGGATGTAGGAAGAATATGTTCACCAGGACTTTGGGGCATTAAGTTTGTTGTGATTGCATTGTTCTCTAAATCTACATTCTTTATGCATAAGAAGCTTTCCAGAGAGATTCAGTAAATAAACCTTAAGGCAAAGATTCATGAAGTTGCTTTTCATAAGAAAGAATTCCCTGCTAGCATGTAGTAGGATTTCAGAATTATCCCTTCGATGGTATACCTAGTTCAGAGTTTGACCTGTGGTAGCCCCCAAAAAGGTAGATGGTGGTGGTGGGCAGAAAATGCTAATTTTCAGGTTTATGTGGGTCTCTATATTTGCTTGGCTATTCCCACTGGATGACCTAACATTATCCCTATTGAATTCTTTAAACCAGTTTGTCAGATTAATTTTATATTCACTCATAATGCATTATTTGATGGAGGACACTTGGTTGTACTTTCTACACTGTTAGGATGACAGTCTTCAATAGCCCTGCCCAGTATTTCAATTCCCGTAATGATATATCAGTCCTATGCCTAGAATCTTGTCTGAATTAAAAATCGACTAGATTCAAAAGTAATTATTTTTTTTTATTTCAATTCTATAAAGTGTACAACAGGCACTCAGCAATTACAGCTGCAGGAAAAATACAGAGCAAATCAAAGCAGATTAAGTTTATGAAAAAGTTTTTAATCTACATCAAAAGAGTGCAAGTGGTCAATGACCATTTGATGACAGTTGTTGCATTCTGACTAACAAAGAACTCTTTCATGTAGAACAAATTGTAAGAGGACAATCAAATAACCATAGCTGTAAGAGTACAAAAGAACTGACCAGTTGTAAAAACATCATACAATGAAATAAACTTGATAAATGATGCTCAAAGAAATGGCCCTTTTCTTGAAAAGCCCAAATCTCTGAGTCATTGTCAAGATCTCAGAGCTCTGTCTGTGGTGGATGCTGGGGCAGAAAGAGCAGGGCTAACGACACACTTTCAAGGTTTAGCTTTCTAGGTCTGTTGAAAACTTGCCTCAGAAATGATTTGCATATACAAGAACTCAGAGAAAGCATCCTGTTTTGTTGAGTGGTGCACCAAGATACTCATCGGTTTCATAACAAGGTTTGGTTAGCAGTCATTTCTTAATTTTTCTTTTGAGTTGGACCATTGTTATTAGAGTCTATAAAATGAAAAATATTAGAACTTGACAATACTAATTTTTTAAACTGAATCTGCACAGCTTAGCAAAACAGGAATACCTGTATACAGACTGTGATAGTATGTCATATATTAATTTGACCTGCACATACATTTATACATTTCACAGAAATGACGCTGTATCTCATTAACAGATACACAGCTCTGGTACATTTAACAGAAATAAGAGAACAACTTCATCATTTCTGTAATTCATCAATATTATATAATAAAGGCTTATAAATTGTTAGCAGAAAGAACTGTAAAACGCAGCAAGCTAAGAAAGGACAACATTTTGAGGTGTGTTTGTCTTTGTCATGCAGCATAACACCAAATTTGTTTTTTTTTAATAGGATGCCATGAATTTAAGGCACTTGCAACAATGCCAGATAGCCAGGTCATGTTCTAAACTATGGGACAGATGAGTAACAGTACAGTTGACGTAATTTTCAATAATACTGACAATTATGACATTAATTCAAGTCTACTTAGACCTAAAAACATTCAGTACAAATAAAATGAAATAATAATGCCGTGAAATGCTAAAAAAAGTTATATGTACCATAAAATATCACACGAAAAATATCTATTTACATAAATATTTGTCTGTGGTCCTGTGAAAGGAAGATTGTTATGGATAATGCACAGATTGCTGCTACTGTAAGAAATCAGTTCTAATACCCTTAATTTTAATATGGTTGCTAACTTCTTTCAATTTAAGCTTACCATCAGTGTTGTCATTTAGAAATGAAACAAGAAAATATAAGGGTTGAATTTATATATTATACATGTGTAGTTCACATGCATATCCCATCATTTTAAGTAAAAAGTATGGCATGTAAAGAATATACTCAAATGTTTTAAATGCCACATGAGTCTGATTCATATATTAATAATAACAAAGAAGGTACAAACATAAAAATTATAATTTTCTAGAAATAATTTTTCTAATGTATTCAATCTGTCTCATATACACTGTTATAATGTTCCTTTCCTTGGCAGTTTTCAGTTTTCCTGTGTCAAGACACAGAAAGCCCTTATTTCCCATACATAAAGTATTAACAAGAAAGTTAACAAGTCAAATAGGTTGTGACTAAGAATAGTGACACTTATCCAGATGTCCTTAGTGTAGGAAAAAATAGAGGGGCCATGAAAAATTCGGAAGTAAAGTGAGACAGACTTTATGAAGCTGACCACGAATTTTAGCCCTAATGTCTTCATTAAGACAAGATTTAATTCCTTAAAATTCAATGTGGAAAATTAAACGAATGTTTTCTGTTAGTCATTCTTGGATGATTTACCTCACTTTCATTGTTAGGTGATTGCTTTAGTCATCCAAATGTAATTCCACAGATAAAATTAACAAAGATGCAATAACACGTGGGAGAAATGACCTACAGGTACATTGTGCTGAGTACTACTTCCTTCTCCATAGAACTTGTACATGTTGGTCGTCTTAGACTTGAACCACAGTTCCAAAAGCCATAGTAAGTGCTAATCTCTGGGGCTGTTGGGATTTTTGAAAAGTTGCAGGAGCAGACTCTTAATATCTAGGTATATTTAATATTCTAGAAAACCTTTAGCATGCCTAACCTACTCTCTAACGAAAATTCCTGACCATTAACTAGAATATTGAATTTGTTTTAAAAGCCAATTAAAAGCAATATACAATTTCTGAAATAGTGTGTATAGCTGGATTTTAGGTTGATATGTTTAATTTTATATTCCAAAATCTTGGGAAATAGATTGATTTTGAGAAATTGTTTATAAAGGAGGAAAAAACTCTAACACAAAATAATATCTTAGAATCAAACTTTAATTTTATTCTAATTATATATAATATGTTCATAATACTTTTATTCTCCAAATGTCTTAGATTATTATATTTTAATAAGATATATTCTAAAGTACTCTTAGTAATGAAAAATTCAAACAAAAAAAATATCATATGCCTTCTTGGATAAAGTAAATGATCCAAGTGGATTTTTTTTTTGCAGAAATGTCTATATTTGATTGACTTTTAAAAACACTCTCTACTAGAAATATGCAAACCCCTATTTAATATACCAAATTACACACACAGTTCCAAACCAGGATGACAGCTTGTATGGTTATGCATTTGTCTAAGTAGATGTAATGCTATTTAGCCAAAAAAGCTTCTCAATATTTCTGCTACTTATGACACCTAATAATAGTCAACTGGCCTGCTGGCAAAGGACTCGATTTAAGTTGCTGACTTTTTCCCCATGTAAGAAAGATAAATCAGTTTGATATTTTCAAATCCAGTCTTTTCTAGGTAGTATGATATTTCAGAATTATAATATTTTTGTTTGATTTAGTTAACCTTATTTTTAGGAAATCAATTTGCTGTTTTCTTCTCTATTGCCTTCCTACTTTCACAAGTACACAGACTAATATCAGCTAATTCATCACAATGTAATCAATACCTGGCCAAATTCTTGTCTTATTCCTTGACATTAAGTAAGTTTTCTCATCTGGTGAATCAGTGAATCTCAATGATTTATTCCTTCCTTCTTTCCTTTCTTCTTCCTTTTTCTCCTTCCTTTCCTCTTTTGCTTTCTTTCTTTCCTTCATTTTCTTTCTATTCTTTTTTCTTTCTTCTTCTTCTTTTTTACATTTTTTCTTGGTTCAGGCCTAAGACAAGAAGCTAGTTCAAACAGGTTTTTAATAACCTTCCTCTATCAACCCTACACTATGTTGTATAAGAGAAATGTGACAAGAGTTTGGTTTGATAAATTTAGTGAAAATGCTTGAGTCTCTGGCTACACATGTAATGATTAGAATCTGTGTTGTCTGTTCAAACACTGACATTTACAGATGAAAGATATACATAGCACCTATATAGTTTTTTATTTTTATTTTTTGGATGAATCTTGATCCCTTTCCATCCCACCCCACCCTGAACCCAAGGGTTTATTTCTATAAAAGGGAATATTTAAGCCTCAGTTTGAGGGTGTGTTAGATAATAAATAAAAACCAATTGCTGCTAGTCACTTATTTCCAGGACCATCTTTAAGCACAATATTTTAAAAAATTATGAAATGGTTGCGAATTGCCTTTTTCCACTCTGTCATGCCAATTTATCAAAAAGAAACAAATATCATGCACGTTGGTTTTTTTTCAATCCTCTGTGAAATCGCATATATACCTGCTATGGGATTTCTCAGCAGAATCCATAGCAGTTGTGCTTTTAACATACCATTTTTTTAAGTCTGTCAGAAAGGAAAGGTAACATTCAGTCTTGTCATCATCACGGCTGGGAAATGAAATCATGGGACTACTAGCACTGGTTTGACACGTACTCTGTGACCAACAGATGTGTGGTCCTCTTTTGTGTGGTATGTACACCGGCCCACGGTAACAGATCCTCCAACCCTCACGTGAAGAAAGGGAAGAGCCCAGTTTTTTGTACCATAGAAATCCATTGTACCCAATGTATTATTTTTTGATCTTGTTGATCATTCTAGCAAGGTACAGACTCTCTTACGAGATTGAAGTGTTTCTTACTATCTTTCAAATTATAATCAGAGCGAAGCTAGATCATGGCAACAATAGAAAACATCTCTTTACTGGTGAAAAGCTTTGCTTCAGGACCACCATGGCAACTGCTATTTTTAGGTTCAAACAGAAAACATGTAAAAAGAGCACTATTGTCATCTAAGCGACAAGTCCTAATGCCACTGGAGTTACTGGAGCAGCATCGATCGAAGGCATCATGGTGACCCCGAGCACTAATCTTCTCTCTTTCCCTCAGGTGTGCTGGCAGCTGTGTCTCAGGAAAAGCTGTCTTCAGCAAGGCAGAAGCAGGTAAGAGAAATACATTAGAAGTCTATGTCCCATCCTGAGTTGTCATCAGGTGGTGGTTCATCATTGTCCTCAGGGAAACTGTCAAAATTGCTTGTGTCTGTGGGTGATGCAACCTAGAAATGAGAGAATGAATAGTAAAAAGGTGTCTGATTCTTTAGTTAAATCCCATGATAGATTTTTAAATAATATCACTCTTTATTCATGCCTGAGTGGAATGACTTGTTTGTTGAATGTCTTCTGGGTAGCAGGTTTTGTGCTTCATTTTATTGGGGGTAAAAGGGTGACTAAAAATAAATATGGTTCTTGCCCTCATGGAGTTTATACTCTGTTGTAGACCGCTCTGCCTGGTTTTAGGAATTGTATCTCGATCCCTTGTGGCTAAGGGCAAGGGACAACCTTTGGAATGTGAGCTGCAGGAGACAAAGCTTGTCTCTGGTAGCAAATGTTGCCTCAGTTTCCTCTCCCTGCCCCCAAAGCATTGACAGGTAAGACCCCTCACAGCAGGGGGCAACCTAAGTCAGACTCCATCACTTGGGAGGCCTTCATGGAAGGACTTGGGAGGCTGTAACAAAGAGCAATGGACTCTCACCCCCCTGGCTTTTACATAGCCCGAGTCCCCATGACCTCTGGGAGAAGCACTTCCTGGCTCTAATCCCCTTAAGGGTCTGAATACCTGTTGGGGAGAGGTGCAGCTCCTTGCCTTGCTAGAGAGTGTCCTGGGGAAAAATCTAGCATCACAAAGACTTCCTGATTAACCTGTAAAATCTGCTCTAAGAGTGCTTTCATTCATATGTTAAGGGTTCGAGCAGGACACCCTAAAACTCTGTTCCTGACAGACTGACTCATACTAAGCCCTCAGATTTCTTTGAAATGTTATCTACTGTTTGATCCTTGCTGCCCTGTATTCCTGTGTATTAGAACCCAATAAAAGGCACTGGAAGAGGGAGCTTAAGGCCTTTTTTTCCTCGGAGAACCTGGCCGTTGCTGGCCTTTTTCCCCAGAGAAACTGGCCACTGCTCACTTCTTCACCCCAAGCAGATCACGTCATGTCTCGGTCATATTTACTTTCATCTGTGGCACCCAGGGGGACTTGCAAGGAAGTCGCCCCCACAATACTCTAGTGAGGAATGAATTGTGTGATTATAATTATCTATAGATTTTTGTGATTGTTTTACATTTTGGTTAGTGCTATAAAAAAGTGATGTGAGACAATAAGTGTCATCATGGAAAGCCTCTTTGAAAAAATATTATTGTAAACCTAAAAATCAATGAGTTCAAATAAAGAGCACATGCAAAGGTCCTGAGGTGAGAGGGAGAGCTCCATGCCAGGAAATAAGCAAAAGAGGCCAGCACTGCTGCTGCACAAGAGGGAAGGGGAATAGAATGAGAAATAGGAGAAACACGTAGGAGTCAGCTTATGGGGAACCTTGTAGGCCATCTTAAGGATTGTGGGTATTTATTCCAACTATAATAATAAGCCATTTCTAACTCAAGCAAAAATTTACTGGACAAAGTTTAATCTATAGAGCAGTGGTTAAAGCAGTGAGGAAACACTTCAGTTCCCCTCCTATTCTAACATTTAAAACCATTTACAGATATATAGCTCCCCTTTTACTGTTGCATAAAAGGAAATTCCCAATAATATATTTAGACTAGGATAATTTAGGCTTAATATTTATCTCTCCAAGTTTCTCCTTCAATGCTTCTAAAAACAAAACTTCATGAATGCAATTAGCATCCGTAGTGGTAATGGCTTTTCTGTTTTGTTTGTGTTTGTGACTAAACATAAACTTTAGCACAGAAGTAAGTCTTAGAAGCAGGGAAATGTTTCTGCATATGGAACTGTCTTGAGTTAGTCCCAGAAAGACACATATAAACGAAAAGCTCAGGACCACATAGCAGGCCTCTCCCCTTAGTTAAGCTACAGCCCATTTTATTAGACATATGCAGTATTGAATAAAAATAAAAATGCAGTCAGTTGAAATAAATTTCAAGTTAATATAGTATAAACACTTAGTCTCCTCAGTGGACTAGCTATTTAGCAAAATTTCAGATGTATTAAGAAAAGAGAGGGTTTTTTTGGTTTGCTTTAGAGCCCAATGAAAGAATAAAAGAACACAATTGGGCCCGGGATTGCCTCAAAGTGAATGGGGGCAGTACTTCATCTTTTCTTTTTTTTTTAATGGCTGAGTACTATTCCATTGTATATATGTAAACATCCTTTTTTATCTAATCATCCATTGTTGAAGGACATGTAAGTTGTTTCATATCTTGGCTATTGTGAATAATGCTGCAATAAACAGGATTATATATACCTTTATGAATAAGTGTTTTCAAAATGTGGGGGCTAGACACACAGAAGTGGCATTGCTGGGTCATACAGTTGCTCTACTCTTAATTTGGGGGGGAACCTCCATACTGTCTTCCATAGAGGCTATACCAATTTACATCCCCTCCAGCAGTGTGCCAGGGTTCCCTTTTCTCCACATCCTCTCCAACATTTGTGATTTTTTGTCTTGTTGATAATAGTCACAATAGCCATTTAAACAGGTGGAGGTGGTATCTTATTGTGCTTTCCATTTGCATTTCGCTTCTAGCTAGTGAAGCTAAGCATCTTTTGATATATCTGTATGTCTTCTTGGGAAAAGTGTCTGTTCAGGTCCTCTGTCTATTTTTTAACTGGTTGGGGTGGGTTGTTTTTTTTTGCTATTGTTGTTGCGTGGTATGAGTTCTTCATATGTTGTGGAAATAAGACTTTTATCAGAGGTGTCATTTGCAAATATCTTCTACCATTCCATAGGTTGTCCTTTCACTTTGTTGAGGGGTTCTTCTGCTGTGCAGAAGCTTTTAGTTTGATTAAGTTGCATTCATCTATTTTTTGCTTTTACTTTTCTTGCTTTTGGGGTCAAGCTTGCAAAAATCCCTTCAGGACTGGCATCCGTAGTTTAGTATCTGTCTTGTCTTCTACATATTTTGTTGTTTTAGGTTTTATACTCAAGTCTTTAATCCATTTTGAGTTAATTTTTATAGATGGTGTCAGAAAGCCCTGTTTGATTCTTTTGCACGTGGCTTTCTAATTTCCCCGCCACCATTTATTGAGGAGGCTTTTCCTTTCTATGGTATGTTTTGGACACTTTATTAAAAATTAGTTGCCCATATATATGTGGATTTATTTCTGAGCTCTCAGTTCTTTTCCATTTTTCTACGTGTCTATTTTTCTGCTAATAACATATGATTTTGACTATCGTGCCTTTGTTGTATGGTTTGAAGACGGGGAAGTAATACGGTAACAGTGGGGGGAACTACGTAGGAGCATACATGGAGCAGTATTTGCCAGGAATCCATGGCTGCTGCAAACAATTGCTGGTCTGCTGACCAAACCCAACCAGAAACCAGAGGAAGGCTCTCATGTGGTCTTACAGTTCAGCTCTTGGGGACAGAGCAATACAGACTCAACTGGAATCATAAACACAAAACGACACACTTTGTTCTAACTGCACAAGTGCACTCACATGCATATGGTGTCTTATGTAGAGAGAACACGTATCTGGAGAAACTTAAAACATACATTTTTATGATAATTATTCATGAATGACTAATTAAACGTGTGAGTACATTCTTATTCTTGGGCAGTGGTGTATAAAGTTTATATATTATGAAAAAGAAACCTGGTTGATGGAGATTCACTATACTCTTTTAACACTTACCGAACCAAAAGTCAACTTCTGTTCACAAATAAAAGAAACAAATTAGAATGGACAGTTTAAAAAAGCAACAGTAAAATACATATGCTGTACATATATAATCATCCCTTGGCTTATCTGTTTTTAAGCTTGGATTTTAGATGTAATTATTTTAATATGCTAACTTCTATTGTTTATTTTACCTGATCTTAGAATAAACTTTAAAAATAACTGACATAAACACTTTTCCGTAAAGCAGAAATAGACAAACTGCAAGTTTACTTACACTTGGTATTATCGGAGGTGTCAAGGTGCCTTTTCTTAAGCCTTCCCAGTTAAAGCCCTCAAACCATCTAAGAAAGAAAAAAAAGTAGAGTTAAATGCATTTTGCCTCAGTTAACACCTTCTCAGTGAAACATATACGGTTCATGTCTGAAGAAAAACAGGCAAGCATCTTCAATGCGAGAAAAAATTTTCCATTTAATCACATATTTTTAAAAATTAGATTATTCTGTGGAATGTATCATTTAAAATATTGAATTGTCAAATCTTTAAATACCAACGAGAAAGCAACTACTTTTTATTCTAGTAATTTGTCATAATATCTGCATGACCTTGTTTCTGCACTGTCATTATAACTTAAAAAATGTCATAACATATTTGGCTCTATGTCTTACAGGATGTTTTATTTGAAAGGAGGTAGGATCAGTTGTGAAAAGTCAGGACAGAAAATCGCCTTCCTATCCTTGCCACTGATTCAGTAGGAAGGCTTAGTTAATTAACCTTTCACATCACTGTACTGATTTCTACATGTCTCATCCTCCTCCCTTTTTTCCTTTTTTAATGCACTGAATGTATTTTGTGTACAGCTTTTCTGTGGAAATGTTGAGCAAATAACACAAAGGGGTTTTTCTGTTTGTTTGTTTGTTTTTTCTTGTGTTTTTGTCTCTGAAAGAGTTCATCATTAGCAAATGTTTACTCCAAAATCTTAGTAGTCTTTTTAGATATTCATATGGATTTTGGTAAGTTCCTCCAGTATGGGTGTTACAGAAACAGATAAATAGAGAAAAGCCAGTTTGGTCTGAGGTTAGCTCTAGAACATCCATCAACATGCATAAGGTCTGATATTTAAGATATTCTACTTTTTTTTAGAGACTATATATTTTTTTCTTTGCCATGCTATCTAATTAGATGATCAGAGAAATACAGCAGAAGTAATGCCTGCTTGAGTGTGGTTGGTAGGGTAATAATATGGATATAATAATTTATAGTTTTTAATTGAACATTTTACCTAAAGTGTCATAAAGTGTGCCTGAGTGTGATATTGTCATGTTATGGAGTTATATGCTTACGATTTTGTAATAAAAAGGGGGCATTATTTGTGCTGGACCCCGTATCTTTTGGTTCTAGTCTAGGAAAGGAGGTATGATATGATGGAGGACTTTTGTTTTTAATAGACTGGTAAGGAATAGAATACCAGAATTAAGTTATACATTTCTTGTGACTGTTTGTATCAGTTATATAATGGCTAACTTTAAAAAACATCAGCCTAGGGAAATGTTTTCAGGTCTTCTGAACTCTCAAACTTAAAATGATAAGGAATGGATACTTACTTGTGCTTTTGAATGTCTTTCACTCCATTTTTCAAATTCCCTAATCTTTCTGATGGATTGTCCCTAAAAATGAGATAATAATTTATAAAAAATCTAATTTTTAATATTATACACTTTTCAAAAAAAAATGTGGTTGAATGCTTACCTGCATAGTTTTTTAATTAAATTAGCAGCATTTTTGGCAATCTTCTTTGGAAATTCTATCATGTCGATCCCTCTCAATATGATGTTATAGGTTTTCATAGGATCGGGGCCTGAGAAAGGTGGGCTGCAAGAATGAGAGATGTGAAAAGGGATATTACTTTGTTTTCTAAATTTATTTTCTAAGTCTTAATTGTTACACCTCCCTAAGTGACATCAATTTTTATCGCGGGGCTTATATTGGGAAGATAATGAAATAAAACAATTAACAGCAAAACAGTGCGGAAACCTCTCTAAATAAACCACTTACAAAACCATAAATGGGTCAGGTTTGTCTGCTTCCCTCTCATTTCTTTTTAGTGCAGGTGACCTACTCCTTTTGCCATCCTTAGTCCTGCAAGGTGTCTCTTGCACTGTCTGGCCATTTCTCATTCTTGTCATCTCACTGAGTACATTTGGGATGAAATCCAAAATTTTAGGATGGGCTACAGCACATCAGTGACAGGACTCCACTTTATGGCATCAACCCCCTCACTCGGGGGTCCAGACATGCCAGCCTCCTGCTTCTCTGAAGCACCAGGCCATCTCTCTCACGGGTGCTGTTTATTTTGCCTTGGGTTTCTCGCCAAAAGAAAAGGCTAGGTTTACCTAGCTAATGTCTAACTTAACTTATCAGGTCTTAGCTTAAGCGATATGTTGCTCCTTAAAAAGGCCTACTCTCATCAACCTAATATAACCTATCACGTAACCTTAATCAACCAACATAACATAATATCTAATGATCAAATTTTATGTAAATTAGAGTCCCCTGTCATTCTCTTTTTTTCTCCCTTTTCTCTTATAAGCACCCTTTATGCCACTTTATTATGCTTTGTGATTACTTCTTCCTTTATGAGATTATGTCTTCCTTTACGGACTCAATTTCGCCCACCACTGGTAATCCTGGAGTCTAGTGGATGCCTAGCACACAGTAAGTGATCAATAAGTATCTGTTGAATGAATGCTTCTATGAAAGTACGCTCCTCGTATCCCTTTCTTCCTGCTCTTCAGAGCTCAGTAGATAACCCAACACAAGGAATCCTCTTTGTTAGGAAAAATGTAATACCCAAGTGCTCGTGAGCTGGATCTATTGCTTTTTTTTTAAACCTATCCATCCTTGGAATGTGGCTTTGTGCCAGGCCCAGGGAACACAGAAATGACTAAAGTCTGTTCAGAAAGGAAAATAATGATATACCTTGAAAAATTATTTCTTTGGAAATTAATTGTTGTCCTAATACAAGGCTCATATGTCTTTGCGAAAACATCATGGACTATTATTTTTTGTCAATCATGCTTATTAATAGCAGTGCAAAATATTTCCTTCTATTGACCAGCCACAATGATTTGCTTAAAATAGGGCATAAGCAGGAGATTTACTTATGCAGAAAACTGCAATGATCATCTGCCTAGAGTTTCTGTCTCAATTTTCTGTGACAGGTACTTTCTATTTAATGTACTACATCATCAGTGACTAATTTAACCTGACAATTCTATCACTTAAAAAAATACATAAACATGAAATTCTATTTAATAGTCTCTTAGAACTTAAGGATTTCTTCTTTTCGTGATGTTATGATTAAATATTCCCTTTACTCTCAAGTTAACTTGCCAGTTTAAATTTTTATTTTAAATATGAAGAAGAACCACATCTTAGATTCTTGACTGTCAGTTTAATGTTTTCCTCATACATGTGTACTGTTGCTTTTGTGTACTTATTTATCTTCAAAAGACAAAAATCACTAATCAAAGATCACTTTTTGCTTTTTACCAGTGATGCATATTCAATCCAAGATATTCATGTAATATATAAAACATAAAATTAGAAAGATGTAAAAATCATCCAATACCCCAAAATGTTAACAGTAATTAAGATTTTAAAATATAATTATATTCATTTCTCTATGTAGATGAAGAGACACAGGATTGATTATACCACACATGCTTTTTAAAATAAATGCTAAATTTCAGAAATGTGCCTCTTCAGCAATAATATTAACTCCTAAAAGATTTCCCTTAAATTAAGAAAACATTTTTTAAAAATTTTTGAATGTAGAGTTTTCTTTTTTATAATGACATATTGGGTTTGCCAAAAAGTTCATTTTTTTCCACATAAGAAAGCTCTAATAGCACTTAAGTCGTCTTTAACTTCACTCGAAACAATTTTGTTAGATTGTATTGTGACAGCTGTCGTACTAATGTGTATTTTAAAAATTATCAAAACTGGTAAATTTTTGCATAACAATTTTAATATTGAAGATGGAAGGAAATATGCAACATTTTCACCATATTATGCTTGATTACGTCAAGAAAAGTATAAACTGAAATGCAAAAAAATGCAAAAAAAGATTTGTGCAGTGTTGTGCAGTGTATAGAGAAGGCGCTGTGACTGACTGAACGTGTCAAAAGTGGTCTGTGAATTTTAGCACTGGAAATTTCTCACTGGACAATGCTCCCCGGTGGGACAGACTGGTTGGAATTGATAGCCATTTAATAGTGACATTAATTGAGGACTATTTGTGTTAATCCATGTGGGAGATAGCTGACATACTCAAAATATTCAAATCAATAAAGTTATTGGTGAAAAAGAAAAAGGTGTCTTTTATTTTACAGAAAAAACATACGGACATTTTGGCAAACCCAGTAATTTAACTATAGAAGAATAGTTAAGATTCTTAATTGTAAACGATGACAAATGGGTTCTCCTATAGTCATTCTTATCTTCTCTTCCCCATCTATACTGTTTTTTAATTTTAGTGTTAAGACTGCCAAAGATTATAAGATTTTAATTCTGTTCAATACCCAAAATTCAATTACTTAACCTAATTTCTAATTCATTAGATCACATTCAGGTCTTATGGTCTTACATTCATGTCTTTAATCTATTTTGAGGTAATTGTTGTATATGGTGTAAGGGAGTGATCTACATTTCCCAAACCATTTATTGAGCAGACCGTATTACATGCTTTAAGTAGTACATGCTTATGATTTTGTAATAAAAGATTTTGTAATAAAAAGGGGTGTTATTTGTGCCAGGTGCTGTATAATAAGTCGTTTGCAAATAATTTACCACTTCTTTTCCAATGTGAATTCTATTTATTTATTTGCCTGATCTGCCTTGGACTCAAAATACTATGTTGAATAAAAATGGTAAGGGTGGGTATCCTTATCCTGTTACTGACCATGGTGTGAAAACTTTCAGCTTCCATCACTGAGTTTAATACTAAGGGCTTCTCATACATGGCATTTGCTATATCAAAGTATATTGCTGCTGTACTCATTTTGTTGAGAGTTTTTATCAGGAAAGAATGTTAATTTCTGTTCAATGTTTTTGTCTGCATCTACTGAGATAATCATGTGGTTTTTATCCTTTATTTTGTGAATGTGGTTTATCACATCGATTGATTCGTGAATGTAGAACCATCCTTGGAATAAATCCCACTTGATTATGATGTATGCTCCTTTTAATGTATTGTTGAATATGGTTTGCCAATATTTTATTGAATTTTTACATCAATTTTCATCAGACATATTGTCCTATAATTTAAAATTCTCAGGTCATCCTCATCTGGGTTTGGTACCAGAGAAATGCTGGTATCAGACAACAAACTTAGAAGTGTTACTTTCTCTTGTATTTTTTAGAAAAATTTGAGAAAGATTGGCATTAACTCTTCTCTCAACATTTGATAGAATTCACCAGTGAAGCTACCTGGTCCTGAATTTTTGCTTCTTGGTAATTTTTTGATTACTAACTCAATCTTCTTATTAGTAATCAGTCTGTTGATTTTTTTCTATTTCTTCATGATTAAATCTCAATAGGTTGTACGCTTATAGAAATGTATCCATTTTTTCTCAGTTGTCCAATTTGTTCACACATTCTCTTATAATTTTTTTTCTTCTGTGGTATCAATTGTAAGGTTTTCTATTTCATTTATGATTACATTTATTTAAGTCCTTTTTTTTGGTGAGTTTAGCTAAGGTTCTTTTCAAAGAACTAGCTCTTAGTTTCATTGATCTTTTTTTTCTTTTTAAATCTGTATTTAATCTGTTTCTAATGTGATCTTTATTCCCGTCCTTCATTGTACTTATGGGTTTTATTTGTTTTTTTTTTTCAAGTGTAAAATTAGGTTGTTTGAGATTATTTTTGTTTCTTGATCTGAGCATTTATTACTATGAACTTCCATCTAAGAACTAATTTTGTTGCATCTTATACATTGTGGAATGTTGTGTTTTCAGTTTCTTTTGTATATACATAATTTTTATTTCTCTTTCGATATCCTCAATGACTCATTGGTTGTTCAGTAGCATGTTGTTTAATCTCTACATGTTTGTGATTTTTCCTGTTTTCTTTTAAATTGATTTCTAGTTTCATATTGCTGTAGTTGGGAAAGATGCTTGAAATAATTTCGATTTTCTTAAATTTATTAAACCCTGTTTTGTGGCCTAACATATGAATTTTGGAGAATGTTGAATGTGCACACAAGAAGAACATACATTCTGTTGCTTTTGGGTAAAATGTTCTGTATTATCTCTTGACTTCATCTGGCCTAAGGTCTCATTAAAGGCTGATGTTGCCTGGTTGACTTGATCTATCTATCGATGTAAGTAGGATATAAAGATCCCCTAGTTATTACTGTATGCTGTCTATTTCTCCCATTGGCTTTGTTAGTATTGGCTTTATACATTTAAGTGCTCACATATGGAGTGTATACCAATTTATTTGCAAATTTTATGTCCTCTTGCTGAACTGACCACTTTATCATTATGTAATGACTTCATCTGTTTTATCGTCTTTCTTTAAAGTCTATTTTCTCTTGTATAACTACAGTTAGCCCTGTTTTCTTCCATTTCCATTTGCACAGATAATATCTCTTTCCATCCCTTTACTCCTAACACCTGAAGTGAGACTTTTGTAGGCAGCATATAAATGGCTCATTTAAAAAAATTTATTCAGCCACTCTCTGTCTTTTGATTTGAGAACTGAGTCTACTTACACTGTACAGCAATTATTGGCAGCTCTATACTGACTGCTATTTTGTTAATTTTGGCGGGCTGATGAATTGTTCCTCTCGGTCTGTTCTTCGTCTCTTGCTCTCTTCCTTTGTGGTTTGAGGAGCTTCTTTAGTGGTATCCTTTGATTCATTTCTCTTTATCTTTTGGATATCTACATAGGTTTTAGCTTCATGATCATCATGACACTTGACCTATAACAATTTGTGTTTGTAACCATCTTATGTTAAGTAGATAATAATTCAAGTTTGAATGTATTCTAAAGCACTGCATTCCCCTTCCCAATATTTTATGTTTCTGATACCATATTTTATAGCTTTTTATCTTTTGTATCCTTTATTTATGGTAGGTAGTTTTTTTGTTTTGGGGGTGTTTTTTTTGCAAATTTTGTCTTTTAACTTGCTTACTAGCTTTAAGTGATTAAAGTTTTACCATATGTTTACCTTTACCTGTGACACCTTACTTTCATATGTGTTCTTGTTACTAATTAGTACTTTTTCTTTTAAATTTAAACAAGTTTCTTAACCTTTTTTTTTTTTTGGATGGCTGGTTTACTGGTAATGAATTTCTTTAGCTTTTGCTCATCTGGAAAACTCTTCATCTCTCCTTCAATTCTGAATAATAACTTCACCAGATATAGTATTCTTGGTTGGAATTTTTTTTCTTTCCACATTTTAAATGTATCATGACACTCCCGTTTGCCATTATGACAGGTGTGAGGTGGTAATCCCATTTTGGTTTTAATTTGCATTTCCCTGATGATTAGTGATGTTGAATAAATTTTCATATATCTGTTGAACATCTGTATGTGTTCTTCGGAGAAATGATTTTTTTGTCCTATTTTTATTTTTTGATTGGATTGTTTTTTAAAATTTTTTCTTGGTATTGAGTTGTACAATTTCTTATATTTTTTATTGTCAATCCCATATAGAATATATCATTTGCGAAAATATTCTCCTACTCTGTAGGTTGTCTTTCTGCTTCATTTTTATGGTTTCCTTCACTGTACAGAAGCTTTATGGTTTGATGAAGTCCCATTTATTTAGTTTTTTTCTTTTGTTTTCCCTGATTGAGGGAACATATCCAAAAAGATATTACTCAGACTAATGTCAAATACTTACGACTTATGTTTTCTTCTAGGACTATTATGTTTTCAGATCTTACATTTAAGTGGTTAAACCATTTTGGGTTCATGTTTGTATATGGTATAAGAAAGTGGTCCAGTTTCATTTTTTTCATGTATCTGTCCATTTTTCCCAATGGACCACTTGCTGAAGAAACTATTAATTCTTCATTGTATATTTTTGCCTGCTTTGCCATAGTTTAGTTGACCATATGAGCATGTGTTTATTTCTGGATTCTAAATTCTGTTCTATTTCTTTTTTTTTAATTGTTGTTCAAGTACAGTTGTCTCCATTGTCTGCTCCCTCCACTCCCCCACACCAGCCATCCCCACTTCCCACCCTCTATCCTATTCCCTTTTGGCTTTGTCCACGTGTCCTTTATACATGTTCCCTGACAACCCTTCACCCTCCCTCCCCCATTGTCCTTCCTACATCCCCTCTGGTTATTGCCAGGTTGTCCTTAATTTCAGTGTCTCTGGTTATATTGTGCTTGCTTGTTTGTTTTGTTGATTAGGTTCTACTTATAGGTGAGATCATATGGTATTTGTCTTTCACCACCTGGCTTATTTCACTTAGCATAATGCTTTTCAGATCCATCCATGCTGTTGCCAAGGGTAGGAGCTCCTTTTTTATTACTGCTGCATAGTATTCCATTGTGTAAATGTATCACAGTGTTTACATCCACTCATTTACTGATGGTAACTTAGGTTGCTTCCAGCACTTGGCTATTATAAATTCTGCTGCTATGAATATTGGGATACATAGGTTCTTTTGGATTGGTGTTTCAGGATTCTTAGGGTATAATCCCAGCAGAGAAACTGTTAGGTCAAAAGGCAGTCCATTTTTAGTTATTTGAGGAAATTCCATTAGTTTTCCACAGTGGCTGCACAAGTCTGCATTCCCACGAACAGTAGGGTTCCCTTTTCTCCAGCACTTGTTGTTTGTTGGTTTGTTTATGATGGCCATTCTGACTGATGTAAGTGGTAACTGGTTGTGGTTTTAATTTGCATCTCTCTGACGGCTAGTGATGAGCATTTTTTCATATGTCTCTGGGCCCTATGTATGTCCTTGGAGAAGTGCTGTTCAGGTCCTTTGCTCATTTTTTAATTGGGTTGTCTTCCTGGACTAGAGCCATGTGAGTTCTTTATATATTTTGGATATCAAACCCTTGCCCGAGGTATCATTTGCAAATATATTTTCCCATGCAGTTGGTTCCCTTTTCAGTTTGCTGGTGTTTTCTTTAGTGGTATAGAAGCTTTTTATTTTGATGAAATCCTATTGGTTACTCTTTCCTCTATGTCCCTTGCTGTTAGGGGACATATTGGTGAAGATATTGCTACGTGGAATATCTGAGATTTTCCTGCTTATGTTCTCCTCTAGAACTTTTATTGTGTTGCAACATATTTAAGTCTTTTACGCATTTTGCACTTATTTTTGTATATGGTGGGGTTTTTTTTTTGCATGTAGCTGTCCAGATTTCCCAACACTATTTGTTGAAGAGGCTGTTTTTACTCCATGCTTCCGCCCCTTCGTCAAATATTAATGGACAGTAGAGACTTGGGTTTACTTCTGGGCTCTCTGTTCTGTTCCATTGGTCTATGCGCCTGTTTTTATGCCACTACCAGGCTGTTTTTATTACAGTGGCCTTGTAATAGAGTTTGATATCAGGTTTTGTGATCCTTCTAATTTCTTCTTCTTTCTCTTAATTTATGTGCCTATTCACGTACTGTTTTGATTATTATAGATTTGTAGTATAGTTTGAAATAAGTATGTGAGATTCTTCCAACTTTACTCTTCTTTTTCAAGACGGCTTTGACTATTTGCAGTTCTAATAAATGTTGGGATTATTTGTTCTAATAGTTATGAGAAGCATGTCATTGGTATTTTGATATGGGTTACATTCAATCTCTAGATTGCTTTGGATAGTATCATCATTTTCATGATATCAATCCTTCCAAATCATGAATATGGTATTTCATTCTTTTTGATGCAACTGTAAATGGGATTGTTTGTTATTAGTATATAGAAATGTGAGGGCTTTCTGTATACCAATTTTGCACCCTGGTACTTCACTATAAACGCTCCCTCTGAAGATTCTGGCACAATGGAGAGCAGTAGCAAAGAGCACAATCAGAGTGCCCAATAGCTTGAGTGAGGCACAGGAGAGGCATAGAGATGGCACTGGCCAGGAAAGAAAAAAGAGAGAGAATAAAAGAAAAAAAACATAAAATTAAAAAATGTCATTCCTCAGCTGGAGCAAGGTGGAAGGAGAGCATGAAGATTGTACCTGCCAGTTTTGGTCCCTGGCGAGCACCCCAACAGGTTCCCAAGTAAATACTTGCCACTCAGGCCAACACTCCGACGAGCAAATGAGTGTCTTCCACTGTGCCTGTGCACTGGGCCCTGGGGCAAGTGAGTCCGAGTGCAGGAGTCCTTTCAGAGCCATTTTTCATACCACCGTAGCCTTGTAGGTCTCGTGGTGTGAGGTGTATTAGTTTTCAAAGCTAGATGTTTGAGGGGCTCACCTCTCAGATGCAGGTCTTAATGCTGGAGGTGCTAGACGTGGAGTCCAAACCCTGTGCTCCTCAGTCTGAAGCTCTAACTTGGAGTTTCCTCCTGATTGTGGGTTGTCACATCGGTGCTGGTGTTTATGGCAAGACTGTGTCCCAGCCTCTCCCACCCTCTTCTACACGGGCCTGCTGTCATTCACCCAATGCAGAGAAATCACTTAGCCAGCTTTTAGAGTTTCTTTTTTTTTTCAGCAAAAGTTGTTCCATATGTAGCTGTAGATTTGGTGTGTTCATGGAAGGGGGGGTGAGTTCAGGGTCCTCTTATGTTGCCATCTTCAACCATATCCTCCTAAGCTCACTGATTTTGTAATCATAGGCATTGTTTATGATATAAGTATGATAATTAAGTTCAGCTTTGGCCATACCCCACAGATTATATGGTTTTATTATTTCTATTACTATTTTATTGTTTCATAATTTCTATGTCCCTGTGGTTATTTAGAAAAGTGATTTATACATTTTCAAGTGTGTAGACTTTTTCTTTTAAATATTTGTATTAATCTGTAGTTACATTGTGTGGCAGTAACATAGTGTGAACTGTGAAATTTCAACAATTAAGAATTCTTCTATTAAGAATTTCATTACAGTTTAGTATATACTAATCTTTAACAGTATGGTTTTATATTTTTCCTTATTACTCAATAAATAATGATTATAGAAAAAGTTTAAGTGTATAAAGAGACATAGAATTTACCATGGTTAAGATTTTAGTTATTAATGGTTAATATTTTAATTCTTAGTTAATAGAGTTTTCTTCCATTTATTATATAATTGGTTTTTATAGACATTTAAAGAACACCAGAAAGATTATCTCTCCACCCATATATACACATCTGTATGTTAAATTCAACTTGCTCTGTTGTCCAAATCATTGATATACTTATATGTCTACTTAATTTGTCATATATTTAAAATAATTTACCTTTATGCCAATGGCAAATATTGAATAAAATTGGGTTAGGTCACAGATAGTTATTTTGAAATCAACATAGAAGTTCCAAGGGTAATAGTTTAAAATGTCTACAAATAAAATTAAAAGCACGGTATAAGTATTCCTGGCAATGGGAGTAGCAGTAGTAGCTGCTAGCATTTATGGGAGATTTCTTATGTTCTAGACACTCTTCTAAGTGCTTTGTATGTTCACTGATACTTCACAAAGAACGCCGATGAGTCTAAGGGTCTCATTTTCAGTATAGCTACTAAGTTCTCTTAACTAATTCTTTCATATCCCACTTCATGTCTATCCCTCTCTGTCCACTCTCTTAACCTTATTCTGGACTCCCAGCATCCTAGTTCTAAATTACTAATGATCTTCAAACTAGCGTCCCCATCCACCTTCCAATTTCTGCTGTTTTTCCTTAAATATCATAACACATCTCATTCCTTTGTCAGAAAATACTCAATGATTCCCTCTGTGAATAGAGTCCAAATGCTCAAGTATACCAATCGTAATCCTTGAAAGGTGACTAACTGCTTTCCATCCCTTTTTTCAAAACATGAAACATCTTCACATCTTTGACCACTACTGCATCTCTATTTAAGCCATGTCTCACGTCCAGCAATGCGCATGCCCCTGCTTGCTTTCTGAATTCTTACTGTAAGGCCCAGCTGCAGCCTCTTCTTCTTCAAAATCTTTCCGGATAAATCCCAGCCTTCTGAACTCTGCAAGTAATAATGACCCTATTGCTCACAGTCCTGAGTGCATGGCTTGGTAGTGTATTTGTTTTTCTTTTTCTCAAAATGTTTCTAGACTGTTTTATACCTGGTAGTATCCACAGTACCTTTTTTAGTGTTTATGACTATAATATTATTACATAAGAGACCTGCAAAGTATTCAAATTTCATTTAGATATAACACTTGCTAACAGGGCCTCTTATTTATATACATGGTCGACCCTAGATATTTTTATATAACTATAATTTCCCTTGTTTCATTGCTGGCTAAATGACTAGGCTCAAAGATCTCACAGAAAGACACTATATCATTCCATATTCACACTTGTATACAGAATTAGCAATAATGAGTCCAAAAGTTGATGCTGCGTTTATTGCCCTCATCTGAGTCATTTTAAGCTCTGCTTTATGAACTCCAGGTCATCTGCATCACTAATTAAAAGTGTGGTAACAAGATATGGTAAAAAGTACTTTAAGATGGTCTAACGAGAGTGACAAAGGCAGGGGTGCGTAGCTGTTTCCTGGTCTATTTTCATCAGCAGTTCTCAATCAATGTCCATACCTGCCAGTCAGAAGTTCATACATTAGAATTCCCAGGGACCAGTAGTCGGCTGAAATGTCATGGCCTTTGTTCAGGATGATCTCTGGGGCCACATACTCTGGAGTCCCACAAAAAGTCCATGTTTTCTTTCCAAATCCTATTTTCTTTGCAAAGCCAAAATCAACCTTACAAAGAGAGAAAAACAAGATATTTCAAGCCACTTATGATTAAGTTTAAAAGCAAGAAGTTATTTTGCTGAAGTACACTGATGATAAAAAAAATTAAGAGATGCAAGTTAAAATCCTGTCTTCAAAAAGGAATCACCTATATTGCAAACAAAGCCTGCCTGCTCAAATTTGCCTTTAATTGAATAAGTTGAAATCTAAGTAAAGGATGAAATTCGTATCATTAAAAATAAAGGCAAATTTTCTTTCTGAAAACACTTTCCATTTTTCCTTCATTTATGCCAATGGAGGTTGGGGCATAAACAAATAATTTCTTTTTAAAAAAAATATTTTATTTTCTTTTAGACAGAAAGGAAAGGAGGGAGAAAAAAGGGGGGAGAAACATGGATCGGTTGCCTCACACACCCCCAACTTGGACCTGACCTGCAACCCAGGCATGTGCCCGGACCAGGAGTCGAAATGGAGACCTTTCAGTTCACAGGCCAGTGCTCAATACACTGAGCCATACCAGCCAGGGCAAGATCATTTCTCCTTTACTCAAAGTTTTAAAAGACTACTTGGACCTACTTGATATATTTCTCAGAGTAGACGAGTATATGATTTTTGCTGGATTCAGTGAAATTGAGAATTCATTTAGTATTAATTTAGAAGACACTCTATTGAAAGAGCTAATAAAGTGGGAAGACCAATCACTGCTGTTGGTCAGCCCAAGCAGATAGAAAAATGAAAATGTTTCCTTCATTTTTCTAGGAACCTTTTGAAGAAGGATCCTCAAATGCAGAAAATAGATTTTTTTCTAAAATGATTTGCTTGTGAATACAAATAATGAACTGCCATTTACTTAATTTCTTTGAAATTTCATGCTGCATAAAAATGTATAAATGTTAAAAATTCGAATCAGGTACTGAGAGAATCAAAGCCATCAAAAGTCATGCATTTAAAAAATAAAAATAAATAAAAACTTACTTTCCATAATACATCTTTAACATTCTTGACCAATTTTTAAAAAAATTATCACTACTATTATTAGCATGGTGTGGATACAGTTATCTGCAAAGCCCATTTTTCCCAATTGCATTATTGTCAAATCTAAAATATTAAACTGATTCACAACTTCCCCTAATATAAATACCTGTTCCTGTTGGAGGGCAGAAAGCTAGCTAGAAAAAGAATTTCTACAGAATTCTACCAGGTCTGTGAACACATGCCAGCAAGCAGGAGTCCACTGTAGCATGTTTTACCAGGATATTATTAATTCAAACCAGCCAATTTAATTTCTCATACATTGAAGAATAGCTAGTTGAAAATAGTAAGTTTTAAAGAAAAGTTCTCATATGTAAAAAGAAAAATGAGGTTTTATAGTAGCAAAGGAACACGACTTGTAAACCAGTATGTTAAAACTGCAGGGCAGGAAGTGTGTGAGGTATACTGACCAGTTTGGCGTAACCCCGGTGATCTAGGATGAGATTTTCTGGCTTGAGGTCCCTGTAAATGATTCCTTTGGAATGCAGATAGGCAAACGCTTCTACCACACATGCTGTGTAAAATCTGGTTGTAGAATCTTCAAATGAACCTCTAAGACATAGAAAACGGAATAAAAAGTATGTAAGAAGTTAGTTTGTCTAATAAGGTTTTATTTCTAATTTCAGTATATTCCTGTGCCCAAATTTGACCCCGGAGGCCAAATCCTGCTGACCAAATGTCCTAGATAGATACTGAACTGGGTTATCAAAAGCATTTGAGGATTAAATCAAGGAGTTCTTTGCCCTTATAAATAGGATAGTTTAACTTCCTGAAAACACTGAGGAAGGGCTGAAATTCATATCATGTTTTAGGTAGTTGGTGGCTTCCTCCTCCTACTGGCCCACTACAAGCAAAAAGACAGCAATGCAGTGGTGGGTGGAAGACAGAAAAAAACCCTCTTTTAGAGCTTGTCTATCAAGGGGTGTCTTTTAAAGGAGAAACTCTCCTTTAAAAGGAGGAGTTTTGAGGAATTAAAAGGGTTAGTTATGAGTAACTTTTTATGAGGTTAGTCATATTTATTCATGGAGGAGTTTTTGAATCTTTCTAAATAATATGGATATGTTTCATGAAAATGTGATTAAAAGTTAGTATTTTCAAAGAATCACTTTAAAAATGAGTTGAGATACTTCTGATACAATCACGCCACAAAGTAAGTATTCTTCTGTGTTTGAAACTTCTGTCAGCAAAACAGACTATACCTATTTCCTACTCTACTTTTTAAAAAAATATTTTGTTTATTTATTTTTACACTGAGGGGAAAGGAGGAAAAAGAGAGGGAGAGAAACATCACTGTGTGGTTGCCTCCCACATGCCCCCCTACTGGGGACCTGGCCCAATACTCAGGCATGTGCCCTGACCGGGGATCGAACCAGCAACCCTTTGGTTTACAGGCTGGCGAGCAATCCACTGAACCACACCAGTCAGGGCAACTTTCTTATTAGAAAGAAAAATGGAGCTAATTTGAAGCAAAAAGGTAATTAAATAGGAAAGTTTATTAGTAAACTTGTTTATGCTGCTTATCAAGAAAGCTCTCTGCCTGTCTGGTGCGTTTATTTAATAAAGTAATAATAAACGGAGAAACCTTGACATCTAAGGCTAGTAGTTTGGTTCTAGGCCAAACCTTTAGTTTATTTTCTTAATGGAATTCCTTAAAAAGATACAGTATGATTTCTTACCCTCTTTTCCCAGGGGTGAACACAATTTAATTATTTCATGATAATTCAAGAACATTAGTGTGAACACCAGCTCTCAGGTGGGGCTGAGCCTTAACAAGAGAGACATGCAGTCCAGCTACACAGGCACTTTGCACCAGACAGGGTGTGCAGCAAAGGGGAGCCCCAGACTTGCTTTCCCCAGAGTCACTGATGTCAATTTGCATTTTGATGTTATTTATTTCTCTTTCTATACTGAGAAGTCAAGTCTAACAAACTGGGAGGTGAAACATGGCTGCTATTGTATAAAATTAATCAGTGAATCCAAGGCCAAAACTGCCACTTTCAGGTCATTTTTTTGGAAACCGTATCTTCCAGAAAGGTATTCTTCACATCAACTCCTAATGTTCCCTGAGTTGTCACTGACATAATTAGATCCTCCCAAAACAAATCTTCCTTATGAAATAAATTTGAAGCATGATGATATCTCTTTTAGATAATCTGAACATTAACTATGATTACTAAGATTTTCGTACCTCTCTTCCAACAGTATCCAAATAAAAACAAAAAATATTTGAGAATCATATCTATACTAGGAAATGAATAATATGCTTTATGCTGCCATTTTCTTCTACCTTGGAGCTACCTCTACAAAGTTAATACTATATAATCCTGTGTATTGGGAAAGGGATTAAAGTAGGGCCTTTATGGACCTTTCTTCTTTATGCTTAAGTATGTAGGTTTTTCTATCAAGAGCAGTATATTTCTTTCAACTGGAAAGATTATTTGCCTAAAATAGTAAGCACCATCATAGATCACTACTGATCTACATATAACAGACTACAGATAGCAGGTCATTAACACAGAGCTTTGGCTACTTGAGTGCTAAGGTTGGCCCTCCACAGCAAAGAGCACTAAGAAGCCCAAGCAAAACAGTCCATGGAATAGAGTTTGTCTTATTTCACATTACGTGTATTCTTTTAATAAGAAAATTGATTACTTTCTCGAATCAGGACCATCTTAATTGTAATTTGCGTGGGCCTTTTGAAATGCCTACACATTCTTGATCACTGTTAGAAGAAGAGATTTATTTCTGCAGCTGTGATTTGGGTAACATATCTCTGTGTGTTCCTTCATACTCAGTCATTAATGCAACCAAATGGCCAGATGCTTCATTAATGTTGTAAGGAGAGTAAATGCTTATGTGAAAGATCAATTTCCCATGAAAGATCTGTGGAAAGTACTCATATTTATATTCTGAATGAGCTGATTAGCAGGAAGATGAAAAAATCTTACTACAACTCGAAGTCATCAAAGGAGGCCGTAGGTTAAGAATAAGGAATCTGAAGCAAGGATCCTGAGCTCAACTCTGAGTTTCACTTACTGTGCAACTAAGTATACCTTTCAGGGTCTTGGGAACTCCCTGTGAAAAATTAGACTAACAATAAAAACGATCTCATTGGGTTTTCCTGAGCATATAGGAATTGATGCATATATTTAAAATGAGGGCCAGACATACAGCTGGTGCTCAATAAATAATAGCCATTATAATTGAGCACCAAAAATCTTTTTGGCCACTATCTTAATGTAGGAAAACTGATACAGGACAGGTCTGAGGTCTTTGGGGCATGGGAACAGGGAAGTTATGACACTCCTTATTGCTGTTACTGAGTATTTGCTGCTTCTCACTGCCAAGGCTAATGCCACCAGTTGGCTTTGAGGAGCCTCCTGCTAGTGCCTGTTCCTTTTACTTTGCCCATGCTTCTTACAAGTGTATGGGCAAAAAGTATCCTTTCAGTGTCTGCCAGTCAAAACTCTCCTTTTTTTTCCCGTTAGCATGTGAAGGGAGCACAGGCCATAAATCTTTGGATCGCGGTTCTTGACAGCCCTGCTTATTAGGTTCGTGATTTCCCTCCTCCTGAGCCATTTTGGAATTTGGAAGGTTTTAGGAAGCTGGTTTCCTTTGTCCAGGAGATCTATATTGAGAGTCTCCCATACATAAACATATCTGTAACTGCTTTTGAAAATTAAATGAGACCCTTATCTCAATTATGTTTTCATGTTATATGAAGAATCAACACAATGTCTGAGCACAGACTGTTTACTAGCAACTCAGTGTCATCGCTAAAATTTCCTGTAGGTAATTTGAGGATTTTAAGATAACTCTTTTAGAAAGCAGTCACAAAGCATTGTATTAGGGTGACTCAAAATGAAAAATTACTATTAGAATTGGAAATGACAATGTAAATTTGAGCTAATTTTATCAACACTTAGATTGTTGCTTAAAGAAATAAATCACTGCCTCCCAGCTCTTTGAAATAGTTCATTATGCCTTAGCGATTATGTCATTTCAATTACAACGAGGGATAGGTTCTTATACCTGTATTGGGAATGAGTATTTATTTTAACTAGGTGGTGGTGTATAACAATGATTTTACTGAATTAGATGGTTATATATATTGATAGACACATATTAAAATTTCATCGCAATGTTTGATTCACTTGACATAAATTGAGTCCTTAAACAACAGAATGTATGTAACAAAGACAGAGCATCTCTTACAGAAAGGTAAGTTCTCTTCTTTTACTGAGCAGTAACAACTATTAATGAGAGAACAAACATAAAGTACCATGCAACTTGTGTAGGTACCTTGCCCTTTGCAAAGTTTGGGAGGCAGTAAATTATTTTGACAACAGACTCCTTTCCTTGAAATACCTTTAACCTATATCATCTATTATTAAGTCTTTTAAGATAGAATGTAAATAATCAACCTCCATATGACTTCTGGTCAAGATGGGGAGCAGGAAAATGCTGTGCTCACCTCCTCCCAAGACCACATCAAAATTACAATTAAATTATAGAACAACCATCATTGAGAACCACCTAAATACTAGCTGAACACAAGTCCTATAACTAAGGGTATCAAGAAGCTGCCACGTCAAGACTGTAGGAGGGATGGACACATGGAAAGGGCAAGTGCCACACCCACGGGCAGTGATTAAGAATCAGGATGGGTATCTTGGCTGCAGAGGTTCCTCCCTGAGGAGGCAGGAAGCCCAGCCCCATACCCAGCTTCCCAGCCCTGGACACCAGTGTTGGGAAGAGGAGTCCCCATAATATCTGGCTGTGAAAACCAGTGAGGATTGCATTTTTTTCTGAGTGAGATTGAGGGCTTCTGGAGTCCTATGCGTTTCTCTTTAGGGGTCACGCACGGATTGGCTCTCTCACAGACTTGCTAGCTTTGGGCTCTGGTGTACAGACAGCAGGTCAGAGTGCAGGGACATACAGAGAAGAACTGAATTGCTTGGCTTCAGGGTAAGGGCTAGAGGAGCAGGGATTGGGGCAGCTGTCTCTGGGGAGCAAAATGCTGGCAGGCACAGGAATATGCCAAATCCAAGTTCTCCATTAACCTGGACAACACCATTCTCTCCACCCAGGTGATTCCCTGAGACCCTGTAACACCCAACTCACATGTCTGGCTGCACCCCTCCCAGCAGCTCCCCCACACAGTGATCTGCTTTGTCTCATGCTGCAGACTTTCCTAAAATATTCCAAAGGCCCACAACCCCCAAACAAATAGCAACCAGACTGCATGCCTTTTACTTTTTGCTAAGTGCTCCCAAACCTCGCACAAGAGGTGACCAGTCTCACTTTGCACTGTCCATCAGGTGGATCCAAGCTTGGCATAAGCTGTGGCCACTGCTGCTGGCCTAGAGCATAGCTTCAACTAAGTAGCCATAAACCTGGCACAATAAATGGATGACTTCAGCCCACATCATGGTGCCCAGCACTAGTAGCAGCTGGCCTCAGTTCTCAGCATGGTTTTTCCCAAGGGCCTCCAAGACCAGCACAAGAAGCAACCAACCATAGATCGCTCTGTAGCATCCAGTGGGTGGCCCCATGATGGGCACACGTGGAAGCTGACTTTGGCCTGCACTGCAGCCCCTCTGAAGAACATCCAGAAACAACACACCAGGTGACCAGCTTCCGACCACACCAGAGTACCACCTAACCAGCTCCACAAATGACAAAGGGCAGACGAGGCTGGCCCCAGAGCCCCACTAAAGCAACCCCTGCTCCATGGGGTCGGCTCCTGCACAGCAGCTATTCCCTAACCGCCCGCTCTCACAGCCAGTCTAAGAATCAGTCCCTGCAATGATGGACAGTGGAGATCAAGACTCACTGCAAGAGGAGGACTCAGCTCACATGACCAGGAGGAGTTAGGGGGACGGACAAGAAACTGGAAGGGATCAAAAGGTACAATGGCAGTTATAAAAATAGCTATGGGGGTGTAATGTACATCATAAGAGATATAGTCAACATAACAACTATGTATGGTGTCGGGGGTACCAGACTTATTGGGTGATCACTGCATAAGTGATGTAAATGTCTAATCATTATGTTGTACACCTGAACCTAATGTAATAGTGTATGTCAACTATAATTGAAAAAATTTTTTAAATTAAAAAAATCACTCTCCACAAAATAGCTGGAATCAAGGAAAATAAACATGGAAAGTCACTTGCTGGCCTAGACAACACTTCCAGAAAGACACACGACCAAAAGTGAGATGTGTGTAATTTGGAAATTATGGTTCTTAAAGCTATTATTCAAGAAATTTATGGATAAATTGATGCCAGCATTAAAACTTTCAAATTAAGTAAATATTTAAAATATTAAATTTCATTAGATTAGAATATGTATTAAATATTAATACCAATACATAATACATAAACACTAATGTTATACACTAATATAAATACTTAATATATAGTTTTTAAAAATCATTGTAATCACTTACATTTTTTAAAAAGCTTCTGGGTTTCCAATTCTTTAAGTGTTATGAAAGAAAGGTGAACAAAATATAGTATGTACCAACCTATTCCAAATAATGGAACAGAATTTGTGGAAAGCAAAGAGTCACAAACTTGAAAATAAACCATCATAGTAATAGAGAGGAAATAGTGAAATAATTGCAATAATTAATACATCACTGCTACAGTTCATATCTGAGAATAAAAAAGTCTTCCTATCTTGTTCATATATATGATATCACTGTAATTCTTGACCACAAACAAAAACTGCTCTGTGTTTCTTTCCTGTGTTGGTGAGAAGCAAGGGAGAGACAGGAAATGGTCAGCACAGCTCCTGGGTGAGAGGAGAGTGACCGCTGCTCTCAGAGGCTGCGTGAGCTACATCCCTGGGCCTGGGGCTGATACCGCCTATCAGTGACGAATAAGGTCATGGAAGCCTCTGTGAGGGGGGAGTGGGGTGGGAAATAACTGGGGAAAGAAGGGGAAGGGTTGTCGAAGAACATGTATAAAGGACACATAGACAAAGCCAAAGGGGGTAAGATCGAAGGTGGGAGTTGGAGTGGGTGGGGCCGGGGAAAGTGGTGGTGGGAAAATGAAGACAACTGCATTCGAACATTAATTTTAAAAAAAGGATAAAAAAAGAATAATGTCACAAAAGGGTCTCTTAAACTTAAACCAAATACATTTCCCTTATATTTTCAGAATAGCTTCTCCCTTACTGCTTTTTTTACCCCCCCCGGGACACAAGAAAATTGAATGAATTGAACAATATGGTTTGTTTTGACTAAGGACATTTTTATATATACTGTGACTAATACCATAATTGCTTTCTTCTTTTCTTGGCTTTTTTTTCCTAATAATTAACCTTTGGATTTTCAGCCTCAATTGAAACAGTGAGAAAGTTAGTCAGTGGCACTATTATTCATGGGGGCCTGGATACCCAAATGTACGCTTTCCCTTGACAATTTCTTAAGAATGAAAACAGAAAGTCTTAGAATAAACCAATAAGGTTACATACATATATAAGAAAGAAAGTTGGCTGAAGAAAGTTATTCTGAAAGGATTTTATATATAATCATTTCATTGATTTTAATGTTCAGACTTCTGCCCTCCTGTATCTTTATTTATTTATATTTTAAAATTTAATTGTGTTCAAGTACAGTTTTCTGCCTTTGACTCCCAACCCAGCCCACCCTCCCAGTGCTCCCCACCTCCCTCCCATTTCCACCCCCCTTAGTTCTTGTCCTGCCTCCTGCATCTTTAAGGAGGAGTCAGGTAGCTGCTATTTCTCTAGCTCATGACTCTTTGGGGAACATGACGTACACTGGAGGGGGGGGTCTTGGCGACTGTGTGCCCCAAGGAAGAGAAAAGAGAGGAAAAAGAAAAAAATCAAAAGTCAGCCTGGTGGAGGTAGAGAGAGCCATTCATTGGTATTTTGCTTCCGTGTACTCCCGAGACAAGCTGCTTCTGGATCGCGACCCTCAGCTGCCCTGACAGATCACCATCCGTCTCCCTCTGAAGCCTTGGCTGGCAGTTATGAACCAACCAAATGCCAACTCCAGTTAGATAGGGAAAAGTAGAAACAATGTTTTCTTTCAAAAAATAAGTTGGGATTGGATGCCTATGCAAGACTGATGCCTCACGAGTGGACTTCAGATCTATTTTTATGTTGTTGTCTAGTTAAAGAAGCTAAAAGAAGTTTTAAAATAGCTGTTCCTTCCTTTGTGTGGCTCATTATTGCTTTTGTGTTTACTTCTACCTGTAAATCTCCTAATTAGAACAAAGTAGAGATTTCAAATAAGTCAGTGGATTGAAAGGCCAGGTCAAAATAATAGAGTATAGAACCACATTAGGATAAACCAGGCATTAACTCACAAATGAGAATAGTATGTTTGTGCAAGAGGCTGTAGGTTTGAGCACTGGGAACTCTTCTGCTTCTCCTGTGTCCCCAGCCTCTATCAAAATGCCTGGCACATAATCTGTACTCAAATATTAATGATCAATAATAATGTAAGAATCCACTATGATGTAGTAATTTAGTATAGTTTTTAACCCGGTCCTGTAATGCCAAAATGATGTGTTCTCTTGTATGCTGATTTACTTTAAATAAGGCACCTTAAAAACACAATTAGGAATGAGATTTTAAATCAATAGCTTGCACAGAACCACTTATTCTGTTCTAGAATACCTATAAAGTAACAAGTTGTCAAAAAAATAACATGGCTTTCTGGGAACGTAAAGGCTGACTAGAGTAGACTTTTAGAAAAGTATGAGGGGTGACACTGTAACAGAGAGAGATCTAAAGCTGAATGTTTGAAGGAACAAGGATGATTTCTCAACGTTATTAGATCATTAATAGGAAATGATCAAAAGATAATTCCCAGGAAAACTGTGGTCTCTCAAGTATACATTTAGGGTTGGTAACAATCTCCCGAGACATTTTGTAGAATATATTTTTAAAAAAGATTTTTTGCTAATTGCATAAATATAAGATAGAAAATGAATTTTGAATAAATAAAAAAACAAGCACAAAATAGACCAACTTTACTTTCCCTGAGATGACAAAAAAAAAGTAACTCTAAATTAAATTGTTTACAATTCAGGGGTGTCAAACTCATTTTCACCGGGGGCCATATCAGCCCTGAGGTTGCATTCAAAGGGCTGAGTATAATTTTAGGACTGTATAAATGTACCTACTCCTTAACAGTAAGTGAGAGCTCAGTGCTGCCACAGGTAGAAGCAAGGTTCTGGGCCAGATAAAACAAGGTGGAGGGCCAGATTCAGTCCATGGGCTTTGTGTTTGCCACCTGTGATTTACATATTTACATGAAATACTATTTATGAGTAGATTCATTTCCCCCACCCCCCAGGACCAGCTAATGCCTGAAAGGAATGGCTGAAAACTTTCACTAATTTTGAAACCAAAGAGTAAAGTAGAGGAAAAAGTTACTTTAGCAAAAATTCTCAGTGCCAGGAAAGGCAGGCTGCCCATCTGGAAAAGAATAGAGCAATTAAACTGACAGTTAATCCAGATGGCAACTACACAGTAACTCTTTCTCTTCACATTACAGCAATGAATTGAATTCTAGGTATACAGTTGTCAGATATTGGGCTACTACTTTGCACGTTGTCTGCTCCATTCCCTCAAAAAAAAAAAAAAAAAAAAAAAAAAGAAAGGGGAGAGGGACGGGGAGGGGAGGGAAGGTAGGGGGAAGGGGGGGGTGGGGAAAAAGGGGGGAAAGGAAAAAAAAGGGGGGGTGTTCAAAAAAGAATTCAGTTAAACTAAGGTCTTTATACATACCTCCCTAGGTGTTACTTTTGTTGGGGACTAATCCTGTATCATTAGTTACAAATCTGAAACACGGCAAGTTTCATATTCATAGTAAATCATGTGTATAGGGGGTTGTGCCCCATATTTATGTTGCATTTTGAAACATAGCACATGTTGACATGTAAATATTATTTTTATAGTTTAAAGACATGATAGAAATTTCTTAAAACTCCTACCTATCCCTGAGAATGGTCCACAGCTCTCCACCTAGGCAAGCTTCCATCAACATATACAAATATTTGCTGTCCTTAAATGTTCTGTATAGTCTGTGAATTGCAAACAAGAAAACAAAAGTTATAAACATGACTGCCTTTCAGAAGCATGTACATTTTTTACCGCCATGACTAGAGTCTTATCCTTGGTTTGCCAAGCTTGAGATTGTACTAAAAGGTGAGACAGATCTGAATTGCAAACAGGGAAAAGGAGGTAATGGCTCACAACTAAAAGTTGCACGTGGTGGGCGCCAGTCTCTCCTCCAAGATCCATTAGTCCCGGTGATGACGGACAAAGAGGGCTTCTCGGGATTCCTCCAGCCCCAGTTTGGTTGATATTCCAAACATGGACTCTTGAGCAGTATTTAGTGGTTGTAAGCATACAGTGTAGACAGATATAAAGTAGGTACCATTTTGCAAATACAGATATATGAAATTTATGTGCTATTCGCTTAATGTTCATATTATATCCTATTTTCAGCAAACGCCATGGGCAAGTTAACTAGACAAGCTTCTTCTGCATTTAAATATATTTCCCATTATTTTCTTCCCCTTCAAAAATACTGAGCTGGAATAGCCATTTCATTTTTTTTTAAAGAAGTATTTTATTTTATTTATCTTTAGAGGGGAAGGGAAGGAGAGAGGGAGAAAATATTGTATGCCTGTAATAGCCTTTCATTTTTAAAAATTTTTAAAAAGTATTCAAATACTTAAAGGTGAAAGAGTTTGATGTTTCACATTTTTGTTTTTCAAGCTCTGGAGGTCTATGTAGAGTTTTGGAGAGGCTGAGAAGAGAAAAACGAAGTGTTAGACACCCTGATATCCCTTTTGCGATATCATGTTCTTATCCCAGATATCTTTGAAATATTCTGGGAAAAGATCATGTTTCATTGTCTTTAAAGAAAAAGAGAAGGTAAAAAAATCAAATTTTTCTTTTCTCAAATTTTCTTAAAATCAGACTTATTACGTGTGTGTGTGTGTGTGTGTGAATGAAATGTGTGTGGTATCAGTGGCCGAGGACTATGTGGCTGATTTGCACCTGGACTTGGGCCTTCGGCCCCCAGGGTCTTTACCTCACTATGAAGTCGGAATGAGCCCCCTGCATGATCTGCTTCTCCGAGCGGATGTGCTCCTGTTGTCTTGTATCAACAATGTGGCGTTTCTTGAGAATCTTCATCGCAAAGGTTTTGGATTCTTCACTTTTCAACTGGACCTTGGAGAAAGGCAGAAGGGAGTTAGTAGGATAATGCCCATATAGTCGGTGTAACAGAGGCACTCTCACCTCCAAATCTAAAGGCTCGTGGGGCACTTAAGGGTCACCCCAACCACCACAACAAATCCTTGCTGGAACCGGGTTTAAAATCCAAGGCTCCCAACTATTGTCCAGCCTCATTCCACTAGATGACATGAATTTTAAGTGAATTCCTGAATAATTTTGTGCCCCCTTGAATTAGAAGAAGAGAAATGTACTTGACTGTCATTTCATTTCATATAATGTGTATGAATATATCTGATAGTTTTTCTCCTTCGATCATAGAAGTAAAATTTAATTTCTTCCCCAATTTTACTTCAAGTGAGCACGGCAGAGGTAGGATCCTATAGGCCTTGTGCGCTTCCTCTGTAGTCCTGGTCCAGAAACATTTCTGTGGTTGTCAAATTCGGCGGCAGACCACAGTCTCTGCTGAGACGGCAGAAGTATAGCCTTTTATTTCATCTCCTTTAACCTCCCAGTTTTCCCATCCTTCCGGTTACAAGAGGAAGAAAAAGAGGAAGAGGGAAAAGCAGAAGAAAAAGAGAAAGGAAAAGGAGAAGAAAATAAGTACAAGCAAGATGTTTTTCAAGATATTTTGAAAACTTTCTTCCTTCTCAGATATGCATGGTAGCTGTAACCCTCTTGCACCACAGCCCTCGGTGCGCTGACTGGGAGACCTGGACTGTGCCCGGATGTGTCCGAGGCCTCCAGGCCTCTCTCTCAGCCCCCCGTGGCCCCCAGGGGCTCCGGAGTCCTCACGCAGGCTGCTGGTCTGTGTTTACTGTTATACAAAAAATTTCAACAAGGGGACTTAAAATGAAAAAAGAGAGAGAGAATAGAACTAATGACTTAATAGCAATATTAAAGAGTTATTATCTAGTGCTCTCCTGCAACAGAATCCTCGAGATAATGCCTGATAACGCACATGATTCAGAAATAATAAAAGCCTTGAGGAAATAACACGGCATGCTGTTTCAGCTTTGCAGTTGAAGTCTCCGTCCCTCTTTATTGTGGATTGTTTATGCCTCATCTGCAGGGAGAGTGAAGTTCTTAAGTGTCTTGTACACGCACAGACTGCATTCAGTCTGAGAGGGTGAGGACATGAATGTGGCAAGTCCCTCAGAAGAGAACATGAGGGCACTTCAAATAAATGGGCCTCGTTCTGCTGCCAGCACTTGTGAACCTGCGTGGCAGGTTAGCGGGGAAGAGCCGAGAGCTGAGGATGCCTGAGGCCGAAGGCACGCACTCCAGCTGGGAAACTCTTTGAAATGACAGATTAGTGCGATACAAATGAATTCAGGTGTCGTTCATAATAAAACAAAATGTGAAAACCTGCTTCTCCCAGAAATTTGAACAGCTAGGAAAGATGGCATGAAAAATGAGCTGTGTTACTCAAAATTTAGAGCAAAAACACAAATCATATTCCTCTTGAGTCTTAAATGACTGCAGACTCCTGCATAGTTCACACCCCCGATGTATAAAACATTCTCTCTAGTTATGACAACACACGTTTGTACTGTGCATCGTGTGGGAGGAAATAAGTCAGCCTTCACAGTCACAGGTCTGGACTGAACTCTTGACTTCGGTTAAGGTCTCTCTGTCTCTTACAGAGTTATTGTGACCTCAGATGAGAAGGAGTGAACAAGTGGGCATTCACTGATGACCTCTCTCCTCTTTAAAACAAAGCCAGATCAGGTCACCCCTTTGCTCCAAACCCTCCAGTGGCTTCCCATCTCACTCACGGTAAAGACAAAGCTGTCTCAAAGGCCTACAAGGTCCTATGTCACCTGGAGCCCAGCTACCCATGAGCCTCACTCCCCACTTGCTCACTCTGTCGGGGTCCCCACAGATGCCTTGCTGTTCCTAGAGTGCTTCCCACTATTCACTTGTGCTGTCCTGCATGAACGTTCTCTCACCGGTATTCCCAGGTGTCACCCTCTCAGTTCCTGAGTTCTTCACCCAAATGTTTCCTAATCAGAGAGTCTCTCCTCACACTGGTCCACAAAAAAGGGGAACCACTCACCTCTCCCTTTTTTAGTGTTCTCTATACCTCTTTTCACAAGCTAACACACTAAATAGTTTCTCGATCACTTGTTTAGTGTTCGTCTCCTCACATGTGACTGGGAGCAACCGAAGGTTGGTGGGGTTTTTTTCTGTTTACTGTGCCAGACATAGTGAATGCTCATGAAATAATTGTTAAGTGAATCAAAGAAAGAATAAAATAAACCATGACATTTATCACTGACAAAGCCATGACAGAGCTGAGCTCCTAAGCATGTAAACTGCACACTGTGTATCTCTGAGCTTAACAGGAGAAAAACCAGGGAAGCCATGAAACAAGTGATGTAGTATTTGGTCTATTTCTTCTTTCCAAAGGGACCTTCAATAACGCCTAAAGAGGAAGAAAATATTTATATGTTTTAATGTTGTATAGGAAACATACTTGACCAAATATCTACATGATTCAGCCCTGAATTTTCAATATTTATCTTTATATTTTAACTGTGTTTTTTCTTGAATGACTAAAGTGTGATATCCTCAATTATAGCAGCTACTAGATTATCTCTAAAATAATGTCCACTTGGCTGTAAACTAGCTCTTGGGGTCAGTTAGCTCCTGGGACTATGGCCATCTCTTTAGACTTTAGCCTTCATAACTCTAGTTCCCCTCTAAGTGGAAATTCTATGTTTCCAAGCGTATTTATCATTTTTGCTATAACCAGCTTATTGCTGTTATATAACTATATCCATATGTTTAATTTATTTCACTGTCGCCAGGATTTTAGGTTGAAAATGTAACCTACTTTGCTATTTCTTAAGTAACTTTAAACTTTTTATTAGGAAGAATTTATGGAAATAAGTGAAGCCATCAGGAGAAAGTCAGAGAGAAATAGGAAAAGAAACCTTCATTAAACATGAACTACTGGGCACATCCATAAACATTATTCCATTTAGTTCTGAAGTCAACTTTTAATGGCAAAAGGAAGTTTTGTTTTTACAAATACTTCATAATCAATGACAACAATAGCTAATGTTAATAGCGCTCTTATTAGGTGTCACAAGAAGTGTGAGTTTTCTTACTTAATCTTACTGGCAACCCTTTAAAGATACAATTATTACCCCATTACTCAGAGGAGCAAACTGAGGATTACTAGATAGGTGAACATCTTGCTTCAGCCCACAGAGCAGTCAAGTGGCAGAATTGTGTTCGTGCTCAGGTCTTTTTGGCCCATTCTATTGCCATTATTTGCTGCTGCTCATCATCTGAATAAAAAATAAATTAAAAGCACAGTGATTGATGCTTTACAAGTGAGAGCTTAATGGAATTGGCTAACGCATAGACTCTGTGAGAAAAGCTGAACCATGAATTATTTATTACATTTAAGCTTCATTCATGCTAGACACATGGTTTGAGAAAACAGCCAAATGCTGTCGCTTTTTGAGGCATTTATGGATGCCTCCCTCAGTGTGTTATCAGAGATCTGGGAATCTTAGTGCATGAATCCGGCAAAGAGAAGCCAAGGGAGGTGGGGCGTTGGCAGGTGTGGGAAGGTAGGAAAGGATGATAACAGCTGGTGGGTGGCAGATGGCTGTTGTCAAGGGAAGAAATACAGGTAGAAATTTAGAGATCACTGGGAGTCAATTTTATTGATTGCCAATTTAGCACTGATTACAAAAAGTTCACGAAAATGTATAGCCTATCTATTAATGTTTTCTGTTTTATCTTTGCTTGAGTGGAGGCAGCCCTAGAGCTAGAACCACTGTTTACAGTCTGTAAATACCTCACTTGTTCCTTAATGCATAGCACTTAGGATGTCTGCTTCCATTTTAAACTGGAATGCCACAGACTCACGGCACCCAAGATCCTCCCAGGAAAGTCTGACGGCTGGGGACTACTGGTGTGAGCTAACTCAACAAAGACACCTGGTTATGCTGAAGATATCTGAATAAAAAAAATCCAAGTACCGTCTTCATGAAATATCTCCTGATAGGCTGCTGACTAAAGATCACTTAAGAACACTCAACTATCAGATTTGCTATCCCGAATTTCTGGAGTGTGCTTCTCTCTGGTTTAGTTCTTAACCAGATTCACAGAATTAGGCAAAAGGCTCATAATAAAACTTTCACAGCCAAGTAAGTGAATAAGCCAAGTATCATATTTTCTACTCCTGCATCAGCGCTAGGTTGCATCAGCAACCTAGAGAATGATGGATGCATCAGCTCCATCATTTTCCAATATTCCTCTATTGCCAGACAACTCTTTATGGTCCTATTAGATAACAGCCTCAAACTCTGTGTTCAGGAAATAGGTTACATAAAGTAGCCATAAAATTATCATAGTATTCAAGGAAAAGGTATGAAGTAGCTGTACACTGACCCCCCTGAAACCATATGAAATTAGATTTAAAATTATTCATGTATAAAATAAAAACATTTAGTGTAAAACAAATTTTAGCATAAGAAAATATGAACCTGAAAGGACTAATCTTAAGGGACAAAAAATAGTTGCCTGAAAGGGGGGTGGGAATGGAAAGTATTTGCAAATAGGCACATCAGTTATTACTGGAGAGAGAGAAATGTTCTAAAACTGGGTTGTAGTGATGGCTGTACAAGTTTATGGTATATGAATTATACCTCACAGGGGCATATGTATGGTTCACCATATGCAAAGCAATCGATGTAGTACACAATACTAACAAAAAAAGTATAAAAAATGTTTGATCTTAACAGATGCAGAAGAAATCATTTGATAAGATACAGCATCCATTTATGATTAAAACAGTCAGTAAAATAGGTATATAAGGAAAGAACCTCAACACAATAAAGACCATATATGACAAATCCTCAGCCAATATCATTAACTCAATGGTGAAAAAATGAAAGCTTTTTGTCTAAGATCAGGAACAAGGCAAGGATGCCTATTCTCCCTACTCTTATTCAACATAATTCTGGAAGTCTTAGCCAGAGGAATAAGGCAAGAGAAAGAAATAAAAGGCATCCATACTGGGAATGAAGAAGTAAAAGTGTCATTTTTTACAGATGATAATTTTGTACATAAAAAACCTTAAAGACCTCACCAAAAAACTATTAGAAACAATAAACAAATACAGTAATGTTTCAGGATACAAAAATGTAGAAAAATCCACTGCTTTCCCATTAACTAACAACAAAATTTCAGAAAAGAAATAAAAAAATCAATTACTTTTTCAATGGCAACCATAAAAATAAAATACCTAGGAACTTAACAAAGGATATGAAACAACTATGTACTGAAAACAATAAAGAATCATTAAAATAAATTTTAAAAGAAATGATGAAATGGAAAGATATTCATGTTCATGGATTGGAAGAATCAATATAGGTCATTGGTTAAATTGGCCATATTACCCAAAGCAATATTCAGATTCAATACAGTCCCCTTCAAAATCTCAATGCCATTTTTTAAGAAAAACAAAAAATTACCAGATTTGTATGGAACTACAAAAGACCCCGAATAGCTAACACAATCCTGAGGAAAAAAAGAATGAAGCTGGAGGTATCCCACTATCTGACTTCAAATTATACTACAGAACTATGATAACCAAAACAGCATGGTACTGGCAGAAAAACAGACAGGCAGATCAGTGGAACAGAACTGAGAGCCTGGAGATAAAACCACATGTCTATGGGCAGATAATTTTTGACAATGGAGCCAAAAACATATATAATGGAGAAAAAAAAGCCTTTTCAATAAATGGTGTTGGGTAGTCTGTGCCCATGTTCAAAAATTAATTCAAAATAGATCAAAGACCTAAATATAAGATCCAAAATAATAAATTACATAGAAGAAATATAGGTACTGAACTTATAGGCCTTGGTTTAGAGAACACTTTATGAACATGATCCCAAAGACAAGAGAAGTAAGGCAAAAATAAATGAATGGAACTGTATCAAACTAAAAAGCTCTGCACAGCAAAAGAAATCACTGACAAAACAAAAGCCAACCAACAGAATGGGAGAAGATATTTTCAAACAACTGCTACAACAAAAGATTAATATCCAAAATATATAAAGAACTCATAAAACTCAACATCAAACAAATTATCCAATTAAACATGGGCAAAGGACCTGAACAGTCACTTCTCCCAGGAAGACATACAAATGGCAGCAGACATATGAAAAGGTTTTCAACTTTACTAGCTATAAGGGAAATGCAAATCAAAACTAAATGAGATACCATGTCACACTTGTTAGAATGGCTATTATCAGCGATAACAAGTGTTGGAGAGGTTCTGAAGAAAAGGGAACCCTCATTCACTGCTGGTGAAAAAGAGTCTGGTAGTTCCTCAAAAAATTAAAACAGGGTAACCACATGACCCAGCATCCGTCTCGTGGGTATCTACCTGAAAAACTTGAAAACATTTATTCACAACGATATATGCATCCTGTGTTTATCTCAGCAGCAGCCAAGCCATGGAGACAGCCACAGCATCCTTTGATAGAGGATTGGATGAAAAAGATGCAGTGCACGTACACAGTGGAATACTGCTAAACCATAAGAAAAGACAAAATACTGCCATTTGTGATGACATGGATAGACTTTAAGAATATTATGCTAAGTGAAATAAGTCAGAAAAAGCTAAGAACCATATAATTTTACTCATATGTGGGATATAAAACTGAAACTCACAGGTACATACAGCAGTGTGATGGTCACCAAAGGGAAGGGGGTGGGTCGAGAGGGAGCCTAATACATGGTGTTGGGAGATGGTTTGACTTTGGGTCGTGGGTACATGATCCAATATACAGATCTATTATCACAGAAATGTACACTTGAAACCTGTATGATCCTAATAACCAATGTCACATCAATAAATTTAATTTAAAAATTTAAACAATAATTATACCTCAGCAAAGCTTTTAAAGAAATTTTTAAAAAGAATAAAATGCCAGAAAATATGTACATTGATATTTTCTTGTTCTTGTCTTTATTGATTGTAAGATATATTTTTAATTTACTGGTACATTTTAAGGAATTAAATGTCAGAGAAGCATTTCCTCCTATGCTTATCTTTACCTCTTTAATAAAAGTTCTTCAATTAGTCAAGACTATATTTCTTCCCTTCTTTTTTTAAAGATTTATTTATTTTAGACATGGGAAGGGAGGGGGAGAGAGAGAGAGAGAAACATCAATGTGTGGTTGCCTTTCATATGCTCCTTACCGAGGACCCAGCCTGCAACCCAGGCATGTGCCCTGACTGGGAATCAAACCACTGAACCTTTGATTCACAGGCTGGCACTTGATCCACTGAGCCGCACCAGCTACAGCAAGACTATATTTCTATTTTACTGGCACTCTGTTAACATTTTTATGAACAAATTTATTTTTTTTCTACAATTACTTATTTACTTGCTACTTATTCGAAGTTCTAAATTCAAAAATGTCCTCACAACCAAAAAAGAGAAAAGCAGAATCATGGGTCATTTTAATCAAAATGTATATAATTACCACAATATTCTTTAAAGTTATCTAGTCAAAATAATAGGTATCTGTCAAGCAATGCCTTTTAATATTTTAAATAATGTACATACTGCAATCATATGCAAGTTTATGTAATCTTCTCAGTCCTCATATTTTCAGTTACCAAATGGTAATAAAATCACCATATCTTATATCCATAGATATTGTATGTGAAAATACTTTGAAAATTTAGAAGTGCTACACAAGAATTATTATCATTACTATCACAACTTCTAAGATACATGGGAATGCTAATTAAGATGGGTACATGTAAATACTATTTTACCATTAAAATTCATAACTATGTTTTTAAACTTGTTATTATAACTAATTGAATGAAAAAACAGCATAGAAAAATCTGTGGGAATTTAAGGAAGTTTTACAGAGAACAAAAAGATGAACGTTATTACCCCTCCTCAAGTAACTCTTTGCATATGACATACTAATACGTCCACATAGTTAAGTGGACCTGACTATATTCATGAGAGAAAACAAAATTTTTAAGTGTCAGAAAGCTCCTCTTCTACAAATTAGTCTTGAATTGCATTCCTTAACATTTCATAACTTAAAAAAAATTGCTCATTCTTATATGAGAATTACTTTATTCTGTATAGTGGTACTGCAAATTTTAGGTAAGCATCACTATAGTCTTATAAAAACTCCTGTTTTCAATCGGTTGTTAAAATCTCCTCTCTCGCTAGTTGTCCACAAGCTCACTCTCCATGTGCCCTGCACATTAACATCACACATTTTCTTTTCCTTAGTCAATGCCTAGACAAGAATAAAGTGCAGCATCTGGTCTGTTCCATAGGACACACCAGAGAGGCGAGCCCAGGGAACTTGTCATAGCCTGCGGGACCCGTGTCCAGTACACACAGAATGCGAAGGACGGATTCTGAGTTTAACAAGATGTTAGATCTGGGAAGCTTCTCGGCCACAACACATAAAAGGTATGGTGCTGTTGTATAATTTTATGGTAAAGATTTTATGTATAAATCTTATTTTATTAATAACCACTAAGATACATGGTGTACAATTTATAGAACAAAGGAACATAAAAAAGGTAGCTTATTTTAATTATGTATAGTCTTCCTTGTCTTTGTTCTCTTCTTTCTATCCTTGCTTTTCTTCCCACCTTTACCTCAGCACCTTGACAAAAATACGGAAAAGGCCATTTGCCTTATAAATTGCCTTCAGACTTAAAATTTAGTTCCACAGCTAGTGACAAGAAGTATTAGAAATATCTATATTATTAAATTCAAATTGCTCAAAAAATAAGTACAGCTAGTTTTATAGAGGAGTGTTGAGGACCGCTTTGCCTGGTTTCAGGAATTGTAACTGCCTCCCATGGCTAAGGATGAGTGACCGACCACTGGAATGCAAGCCGCAAAGAGACAAAGCCTGTCTCTGGTAGCAAGCGCTGCCTCAGCTTACTCCCTTGCCCCCAAAGTGTGGTCAGCTAGTCTGAGACTGGTAAGACTCCTCAAGGAGAAGGGAAACCTAAGCCAGACACGATCACTTGGGAGGCCATCATGGAAGGACTTGGGGGGCTGCCATAAAAAAGGAGTGATGGACCCTCACCCCCCCCAGCTATTCTGACATAGCCCGAGTCCCCATGTCCTCTGGGAGAAGCCCTTCCTGGCTCTAATCCACTTAAGCCCGAAAACCTATGATGGGGAAGGCAGTGCAGCTCCTTGCTGGCTAGAGGGGGATCTGGGGTGATCAGGCATAAGAAGAATTCCTAAAAGTCCTGTGAAGCCTGCTTTGCTAAGAGTGCTTTCATACATATGATAAGGGTCCCAGAGGAAATGAGTGTGTCTCCCAAAGTTTCTGCAACTCTCTTCCTGACAGACACTGACTCAGACTAAGCCCTCAGATTTCTTTGAAATGTTATTTACTGTTAGATCCTTGCCGCCTGTATTCCTGTGTATTACAACCCAATAAAAGCCACTGAGAAATGGGCTCCAGGCCCTTCTCCTCTGAGAGATTGGCCACCTCTCCTCCCCAAGCAGATCATGTCTTGGTAGTGTTTACTTTCATCTGTGGCAGATGGGGGGACTTGAGGGCAAAGTCACCCCCATAGAGAAGGTAGTGTTGTTTTTTTTTCCAAAGGGTATTTAGCTTTCAGTTTGGAAGAAGATCAGGAAAAAAACTTTACACTTTTCTATTTTTCCTTACAACATGAAGAAGTCATTCGCAAATCTAAAAACACTTGTGATTTCCCTTAATGAGAAGTTAGCAAATCACTCATTTTGACTCAAAAGGCTACCTACATTGATGCACTGTGTTTACTGAAAAGTGCAATTTAAACATACCATTTCTCTTCCCTATAGTACCTGTGTTAAACAAACATTATTTCATTCTGCAGTTATTATTAAAATTGAAACTTATATTGCATTACCTGAAATACACTTTAAATTATTTTCCTTAATCAAATAATCACTTATTTTTCTTTCCCAAGATTTTACTACTGTGAATAATGTTACACATTTGAAAATGCTACATAAAACAGTTTTAAAACTTTCTTATATGTTTCTAATTTGATGGCTCAAATATTTCATATAATTCAACTTGTTTCTAACACTTAAAGCACAATTATAATCTAAAACTTCACATGAATAGAGTTGAGTATTATAAGCTGACATTTCAATTTCTTCCACTTATTGACTGTGAAGGTTTAAAATGTGTTGAATGAAAGATAGGGTCACATATTACAAAACTCAACTCTGAGATATAATCTGATTAACTCATAAAAGGATTTGCCTTCCAATCATACTTTTGAGATGTAGGGTGTAAATAACTTCATGTTTTTTTTTAACTCTAACATACTAGAATAATTTTAATCAAATGGCTTATAGTCAGATCCTAATGTGGTAATAATATATCCTATATTGAAACTTCACCCTTTCTGATATTTAAAAAATACCTTTTCTTCTTTGCTGTTTTTATAATTAAAATTTTTTACAATAGTCTGTACAAAAATAAATGTATCTCAAATGTACAATAGTTAACCAGTTCAACACATATTTACAGGTTTTTGCTTCTGGCTGGAAATGGGACTAAGAACCAAGCTATTTGGCCCACAAAAATCTCCTGATCTCATAGTTCGATGTTCAAGCTAATACTATGTGGTACATGTCAGTGGCACTGAAGAATAGAAATATGAGAAACAGAGTATGAAATAGTAATAAATTAAATGTATATATTTGGTGAGCTACACTGAGACATATGGAATGATATTTTTGATATTTGTGTCCAGAAAGCAAAGTCATTTTATTTAAAAGCACATGGCTATGTTTATCATTATTGACATACGCAATGGGGCTGTTTTTCCTTCTCACAGAAGGAATCTCTTTACATAGATTTGAAAGTGTTTACACAGAATTCTCAGGGATGTGGAATACATCTTGGCACAAAGTAAGCTACCTTATTCAGAAGAGAAGTTAGGATGTTTTCCTCTGAGAGCAATGCCACCTAAAAATAGCCTGCCAAGTCACCTTACAGTGCATTCTTTTATCTCGAGGGTGGAAGTTTAGAGCTGAATCTGTGTTTATATGCTTTCATCACTTACATCCCAGGACCTAACATCCCAAAACACCTAATGCCCCCAAATACCTACTACTATAAAGTCTAATCTCCTTTAAGAATATAACACAGTTATACTCTCTCAATTGCTATCTAATACTATCTCACTGCACCACCACACAAGTTCTGCTCTTGTCAGGCCACCTGCTTTGGCGTCCTGTGATAACATGTGGCCTTTTGTGTTGTAATCCTTTCCTGGAATGGCCTTTCCCCATCTGTTTACTTAAATCCTAAACTATTCTCTCAACCCTGGCCCGAGTCCTGTGTCTTCTCAGGGCCTTCTTTATTCCACCATCTCCAAATGTTCTTTCTCCTTTCGAATGCTGAGAATTCATCTGCATGAATTTAGAACTTGAAATAATACTAATTAATGTTATTTGCTATTTTTCATATACGTTGACTCTATCTTCTTTCTTAGAGAAGACATAATCCTTGAGGGCAGGAATCATATCTGATGTTTCCATATCTGGCAAAAAACAGGGTATTTCTTAATAATTAAACTGTTGTTGAATGTAATGTGCCTATAAATTCATTTGGGTAAAAAAATCAAATTGTCATAGAAAAGAAAAATGTGAGTATGATCAAGTGCTAACTTTTGAAGAGCTTTAATGAGAGTTATCATAAGCCTTGGAAAGACATGTCTAGTGACTTCTGGGTTTACATCAGTCTTTCCAGAATAATATGCATGTTTGGAGGGGGAACTGTTAACATTTTACTTTACTGTAGGCCACTGACTCCAAGCACTTTTAATGAAAAACACTCATTTTAGCAGATAGCTAGTATATAAAATTTTTATAATTTCAAAAGGTGTATAAGAAAGTGTTCTCATTGTCATCATCGAGTAATCAAATTTTTACAAATATAAGTGTACAAAAGTATATTGTACTGTAACAAGATACATGAAGGCATACCTCAGTCTCTACTTTGACACTGGCATACGTCAAAGTAGAGACTGACTTTACTGCCTGTGACTTCTGCTTAGAAACTGTCATGTGGTTAGATATTTTAGGAGTTCCATTCATTATATTGTGACTACACCTATTATGCTCAATTACCATTTATTGGATTGATTTTAAGTGTTTTTTTTTTAGAAATCAGTACTATTTATTACAGCTAATAATTTGTGTCAGTTTTCTTTTAAGAGTAAACATAAACTGAGGATGGCATATCTAATCGTAAATCCAGTAGAGAAAAGGCTGTGTTAAATTGAGGCAAATTTAGAGTTTTCAACCAGTGCTGAGTCCTGACTTTGGTTACAGAGGACACAAGCCTCAGGGCATCAGGGTCTCCCCAGGGCGCCTTCTTCAGTGTAAGTCACCGTAGAGCACGCAGGCCAAAGCTGCCCCGAGATCCCTGAGCTATTCTGTTTCACTGCCCTGTGGCTTGGCAGGAAGAAGCTCTTGAAATGTTTTCATCTTACATGGGGTTTCCCTTTGGATTTAAGCTGTCTGCCTTTCATAATCATGAAACAAAACTCTGTTGATTGAGCAAAGGGTTTATCACCTAATTTCTTGCTTAATCAACTCTTAGGCTCTATCTTTTTTTTTCAGTTGATTTTCATAGCCCTTCAGGCTTGCTTGCCTGTGATGGACAGTTCCAAGGAAGCTGGCAAAAAAGCAATGAGCACTCAGCAGATGCCTGTATCTACAGCACACAGTCCCTGTTACACAAATGACTGAGTGTGGTGTGCCTCCTGCAACCTGCATGTTGCCTCCTCTGGGCAATCTGACTGTGGGACTGCAGCCCAGAAGGAACGAGAGGTGTTAGAAGGCTGTGGAGAAACTGGATATGATTCAGCAGTCTGCACTGAACGTAATTTCCCATCGAGAGGTTAAGAGGTAGGGCTTTACAATTTAGAAGAGAAATGGGTAAGTGAGAGCAGATTATGTGAGGTACACAAAGGTTCAGTGTGAGGAAAATTGAAAATTCTTTCTCATCTCCACTTGGGACAGATCAAAAAGTAAGGAGCTTTAGTGGTTTGAAGACTTCAAGTTCTTTCTTATGCTGGACGAACGTTTGTATTCTCAGGGCCTAGCTGAGCAATGGGAAGAAAAAGAATACAGGTATTCTACTCCCCTCCTTTTCTTTGGTGAGACTGAAAATTATTAATAAAGATAGCTATCATTAGCATATTTTAATATTAATAGTTATATCAACATTGACAATACATACTGACCTATGACATGTGAGGTACCCTTTTGGGGGATTTAACTCATACAATCTTTGCAATATCATGAGACACATACCCTGTTGTTATCCAGATCATTTTACAGATGAGGAAACTGAGTCTCAGAGGGCATAAGTAAATGACTAAGCATACATAGCTGGTAAGATCTGAATCCACAAAGTCTAAGTCCAGTGCTCTAGCTTTTAACTGCCACGTTAGACTGATTTTTTTTTTCTCCACAGGCAATAAGAGCAGCAAAGATTCAGGGGAAAAAAAGACTTTGAAGGTTTGGAAGAAGAAAAGATGAATAACATAATCACAGTATTTATTCTGGGTTTATGTATAATTAAGATTCTCAAATTCTTTAAGATTCTTGAATTCTATAAGATTCTTTTAAAACAAAGGTGTTTTTTTTTAAATCTGTGATAATGAAGTAACATTTGTTTGATTTCAAGGTGGTGGCTGTTGGTGGTGGTGATAGGAATTTAAATATTTTTAGAAGCCAGATAATGGCAAAAACTCAGTTAAAAAATCATGAGTTCTGGGTAATAACAACAGCTCTTTCAATGGCTGCATGTTCATGGGTCATTTATATGTTTTGTTCTTGACTTTTTTCCCTCTGAAATGTAGATCATGTCCCATGTTCTCTGCTCAGGATAGTTCTCCAGGCAAAACTGTATTATAGGTATGAAAGCAATTTGAAAAGTATAAAGCAGGGTTCAAAGGAAAAGCTTGATTATTTTAGTTAGGAAATATTATTCATTTATTTAAAATTACCATTAAAATCAGTTTATTAATAAATTATCCTGCAGTGCTTTCATTTTATATCTTCCATATCTTTGTTCCTATATTTTATCCAAGTATGTTGTTCTTTTTAGAGAGTAGTGAGTAACTGGATAAATAGATTCAACTTCTAACATTTAAGACAACTACTACATAGTAATGTCAGCTTTAAAAGTTTGAGTTTTGCAAATCTATTCTGGAAAGCAAGCTCCTCTCTGACAAGAGCAGAAATAGAGTAAATTAGGAATGTGACCATAATTCAACGAGACTAATTTTACTTGTGATTCATAAAATCAATCTTTGTATTTTACAGTCATATCTTAAATATGAAGAGGTTTACCTAGATGTCTTTAATTCGTAAATCATATATAAGAGAACTGAGTTACTTTGCTGAAAGTGTCATTATAAACAAAATGTGGCTTTCTGAAAGATATGCTGTAAACAGGTAGCACTGAGTGAATTAGAAATTCTATTCAAAATTTAAAAATGGGCAGAAAATATGGTATATGCCAGAAAACAGAAAAGAAAGCAGTAATAACGACTTCAAAGGTAATGGTTGTGAACAGGATGTATCTGATATTATAGTTAAAATCAGTTATGCTAAATATATTTATGAAATAGACTAAATAGCTTAAAAGCAGAATTTCCACTTATATAATATGTTTACTTTAAGTTTCTGATTTCATCATTGAACAAATCCTTAAGTTTGTACCAGGCAATAAACTAGTTACCAACACTCCTAGTTGAAAAATACTCCTGCATCTAAATTCATTTACATTGACCAAAATGGTAAAACTTAAGAAATGATAAGAAGTCTTTGAAGGATATATAATTATGCGAAACAGCATATAGCTGTAAGTTAAATGATGAAAATGATGATATAACTATACTCCTAACTTAGTTCTAACAAGAAATGGGGTTCAAAAATTCAATTTCTTAATTCTTCATAGTCATTTCAAGAGTTTATCATCTTATAATCCACTCCTGGAAAACATTTGTTTAAAATACTATTACAAAACTAAAGTGTAACTTGTGGTGTTTTTTACACTCATTTATCTGAACAACATTACTGCTGAACTAGGGACTGGTGGGTTCAAGGTATCAGTATCACATACTTGGTGTTAAAATGCTCAGTGCTGCCTACACATATGTGAAAGGAATCCATGTGAATGTCCTATGGCTTAAAATAGCACTCTGTAATACTGATAAAATTACATTGCATGAACTGAAAAATTCTGTAATCACAACAGAAGTAGGCTCTGCCAGCTCCTCCTCCTAACTGGGAACAGTTTGGGCACACTACCATTTTCCGTGTGGCCACCATTGTCTTTGCGGTGACTCACTATGTGCTATGACAACTGCATGTGTAATTACCGTCAAAGTGTCGAGGCCAGAGTCCCAATTCTGGAATCACTGAATATATGGTATATAAAAATTAACAATCACAAGGACATTTTTTATACCCAGTAATTACCAAGCAGTTAGAAAGTGGTAAGAACTGGGAGCACTGGATTCTAAGGGAATAGTGATCCGTTAAATGGCTAGTCCACACTGAACAGTGAGGAAAATGTGGGTATTCTGATTATCCCATGGCGAGTTTTGGGAAATGCAAGATTATACAAGAAGACCTCACTTCAGAGGTCAAGGACTTGTCTCTCTTCCTTTACTGCACCAAATGATCCACTATGGATTTATTATCCATCAATGTATCTAAAGTTTTTGCAAATTGGGCTACACCTTTAACATATATTCATTCTTGAAGTCATGGTTTACATTAGTCTATAAACATCTGTGTAAAAGTAAAATATAATATCCATGAGAGGAAAATTAGGCTGAACTACCTTTGACTATCTCTCCTGGGATAGAGATGATGCATAGATATGTATATACTTGGACACACAACCACAAAACACATACACACATATATATTTTCTGTTTAAGCTGTATTACTTTTTGAATGTCTACATTGAACCTTCCCTAATTCTGTCACTAGCTGCTTGTCCCTCCTCATAAACCTTTAAGAAAATTTTCTGAATTTTTTACATTATTAGCTTGGCATTTAATTGTTCTGTTGAAGTGGTCTTGGTGTCTGTGAGCAATTATCAACATTGCAAAAATCCTAAGAAAATTCCTATACTGTATTTCATAAAATGTCTCACTGGTAACTTAAAGGTCCTCAACTTGAAGTTCTCAGACCTCTAGGGGTCCACAAAGTTGTAATGTTGATTTTGTCATCTAAAACAGCAATTTTATTGTCCATAGACTTCAAAAAATATTTAAGAAACTAAAACAGTCACAAAATCAGTCTCTAAGCAATTCTGTCTTTTCCAATGCTTCATTCAGAGAGGAGTTTAGAAACGTACAACTATGTCAATAAACACACCAGACAATCCATGCTTCCGGGCACAGAGATCTTCCCTTGTCCTGTTCATATGTACCAACATCCTCCATCCCACCCCGCCCCGTGCAGTGCTGTTCATGTATAAAACTGTTTAATAAATCTTCATCTGCTATTGAACACTTAACACAAAATTTAAATTTCTTGAGAAATCAATCTAAGACTATATTGATCAGCAGGACTCAGAAAAGCAGGAGGCTGTTCTAGGCCTTTACTTGATTTTTACTCCTCTAACTAAAAATGCTTCGATCCTCAGAGGCACACAGTGAAGTGAGAAGTCACGTCAGATGTAGCCCTCCTATAATACCTCCAACCACTGTCAAGGGACATGCAATGCAAACTCAGTTGGAACACATTATGGCTCTAACCCTTCTTATCTAATACTTAAGTAAATAACATCTTTTTCGGGCCTGTCAAAGTCAGAAGTCCCAATTGCTGCTCAAATATCAAAAATAGCACTGGGTCAAAGAGACTGGTATGGAAGGGGATTTCTCTGGTCCCCTGGTGGCAACAGTAACTGTTTACTCCACCGTACATGGTCTCAGGGAGTTCCTAACACATTGCACTGGTGTCTGATATCAGGGCTCCTCCACTCTCAGCAGAGAGGTGGAAATTAATCTCAGCACTTGAATAGGGCTTATTTCACACAGTGCTGAAATGCAGTGATACAGTCAGTAGAAGACATTTTTTCCTAGATTTTTGTTGCAGTATGTCACTGTTTAAATTTATATGTTAAATAAAAGCATGATAGAGTATGCTTTAATTTGTCTCATTATATGCATGCAATGTGTATAGACTTGTAGCAAAATCTGTTATCTTCATGAAAACAGCTGTATGTCTGTGTAAAATACATGATATAAAATATTAAAACCATATTATCTAATATGGTTAAATGTTAGGCACATTTATTTAATTACAGTGCCTAAATACAGGCACCATAAACTAAGTAGATGCTCATAACTACAGCATCACAGAATTACTACTATACCACCATTTTCTTGATTTTTTTAGAAGTTATAGTGAGGATCATTAATTGTAGGTATATCATTATATGTATTATCTCATTTCTCTTTTTACATATTTAAATTTATATTTTAATTATTGTGAGTATAGACAGGGCACATAATTAAATCACTGAGCACTGTTTAGACCTGTGGAAACAAATAAAGATCATAAAACATCAGTTGGGTAAAAGGCACTTTGTGACCCCTCTCATTAAGCAAATGTATTCGTCTGTCAGTGACTATTAGGTGGTTTTCTAAAGTGTAAATTAATATTTATTTTATTTTTAATTTACCAACTACCTAATATAGCCCACTTGTGCAATCTCTGAAATGTTGACATGAAATTATTTGGCACCAGTTTGGGAACAACACGAGTTAAAGATGAGAGAACAAAAGGGAGAAATCTTATTTTGGCAGAAAAAGTTAGAAAGAGAGAGGCTTTCAAAAGTGTTCAAAGAGCAATCACCTACCAGTTCCACTCGTCCGAAACCTCCAACTCCCAGGGTGTCAATGATGTTGAAATCAGACAGCTTCAGGTTGGCGAAGAAAGCAGCTTCAGCTTCATATCTGGATTTTTTGATGCGAAAAAACGGAAATTTCTTAGAGGTGCAAACACGAGTAGCACGTGCAACTGTACTGGAATGACATGACTGCGGAACAGGGTTTACCTGCTTAAATTCCATCTTGCTTTTACAGTCTGTGTTTCCTCACACTCATAGTTTTTTGGTCCCAGTTGTGCAGAAAAACATAGATTTTTCAAAGGAGAAAAATACAAAGTAGCCACTGCATGCCAGTCATGTGACTGATAAATCCAGTTAGCAAATCAAAGTTACATCTTGATATTTTTCTACGCGTCTTCTTGTGAGCATGGATTGTCTGAGTTGTTCTTTTTTGGTTTGGTTTTGGATTTTTTGGTTTTGCTTGGTTTTGTTTTTGCCGTTCAGATTTTGGATGGCAGTTTCTCATTAGTTTTCCTTATCCACAGCCTGGCAGCGGCTTTTATAAATATTTGCTAAAAGCAGCAAGATCATTGAGGTCTCTGAAGTGAGGTCACAGCCAGGTTTTATAAAAACAGATCCGAAAAGCTGAGGAATGATGTGCAAATATCTGAAATGGATGGCTTTGCGAGCATATTCATATTCCTAAAAAGTGTCTTCTCGTCATGTATGTTTACCCCCTGACTCTCGGCTAGGAGTCCAGGATCTCTAGGTCTTCGAGTTTCTTATAAAAGTGCTGCAGGAGCATGGCCTGGGCTCCCAAAGTCTAACTATGCATGCATGCAAATCGGACACATACAAGTGGCCAAAATAAGCTTCTCACGATGAGACAAGTGAATATGAGCTGCTTAAAATATCTCCTTGTTAAAGGCCCTACTATTTTTAGAAAGGGCAGGAAGGCATAAAGATGAAGATGATCCTCCCACTCACTAAAGTCAGGTCAGGGAGTAATTCAGCTGTCTCAAAAATAAAGTATTTGAATTGCTCTGTGTAACCCGTGACCTTCAGCCAGGCGGTACCTGATTCAGAATTACGCTATAGATAGACATGATGAACACTCTGGAGACAATGACACTAACACAGCTTGTTTATATCAATTCGCTGATGGAATCATCCTCAGCCATGTCTGGAGTTGAGCTGTATGGCTTTTCAGCTATTCCATTATAACCAAACACAAATTTAGAGTCTCTACTTGGGAGACAGGTGAAACAGCTTTCTAGGTGAACTTTTTAACATTTTACAGTTTACAACCACAAGTTGTAAACTTTTGACAAGTCAATTCTTGACAGATTCATGAGAAGATAGAAACAGAATCGCTTTTCCTTACTGCAGGATTATGTGAAATTAACTACCTTTAATGAACCTTTATAAACAAGGCTACTGGTCAATCCTAATGGTATTCGTAGACTTAATCCCAATAACTACACAACCAAGAGATCAACATAGTAATTCAGGAGATGGTTTACTAGAATGGAACATAAGCAGCAAATGTGCATTTCTCACATTCCAACTGCATCACTACTTTTAGAAAATTAAAACTCCATCCCATTTAAAGGGCCAGTGGCAGAGTTTGTTCAAACGGGTGCTTTAAAAAGACATCTGTTAGGATTAGAACCCATTAAAAGTTTGTATGCAATCAAGCATTTGTTAATGGTCTAGAAAATCTAATTATTACTGAGATAATTTTTAATAGTATCTTATGCATTTTCTGGGCTTAGAATATCAGATATTAAGAGCATAAACTCTAACTACTTTGATATTATTTTATGTACATAATATGATGTTATTACTTAAATGTCCTGAAGATACCTCAAAATCTTTACATGTGGGCTCTGTGAAAACAGGCTGGAAAGGTCTCTAATGAGGAGCTCTTCACCCTTTTGTTGCACTTCAGAGCTACCTGAGCATCTTATAGAAACCACTTAATTTGGGTCTGTCCACAGACCGAGTTTATCAGAAATCTCGGGAAGCAGTGTCTGAATGCCTGTATTTTCTTTAAGGTTCATCAGGTGACTCTGGTGCACAGTAAGGGTTGAGAACCATAGCTCTAGCCACCTGAAAAGCCTCAGGAAATTCCAGCGACCATAGAAGAATTTTAGGGTTGATAAAGTGGTCCAGGGAAAACATTAGTTGTCCAATGAGTCTGGGGGGGACACATTCATGCCAAGAGCATTGAGGAAAACTCTTTTAACTTGGTCTTGGCTTCTAACCTTCTCGATCTAGTCCCATAGGAATAAACAATAGTTCTATAGAGGCTATAACAGCTATAAATAAGAAGAAAGATTGCTAAAAAAGATAGCTATAGAATGCAAAAGTTATAAGGAGCTTACTTTGTGTTCACATTTTACAGCAAAATCTTCTTGACTTTGTTTATATTCACTGATTATTGACTGTATTTTTAACCAACAGGATGAACATAGGAAATCTCCTGTTGAATAGTAGACATTTTCTCGGCAGCCATTAAAATCCCCTTAAATACATACTGCCCCCCACATTGGAAGCACCAATTACAGCTAAATAAAATTTTCATATATTCTAATGAAAAGAGATTGCTAACATTGCAATTATACTTCACTAATCTTTGTTAATTACTTTGATAATATGAGTAGGTGAATTTTTAAAATACTACTTATTTGGGTGATTTTATCTAGTGACTTGTGAGATACAATTTGAAGGGACTTTGGGATAATTGTGGGCTTGATCCTGTATTCTGTTCCCGTTTGCTTCAGGTCCTGATTCTTGGGGAAGCCAAACAACATGAGAATACTGTTAAAGCAGTTTCTCTCTTCCAATCAAAGAGATGTTGTTAGTTGTTGAATATTTTATATGCATTTACTTTTTTCTCATTTAAATTCTCTTTAGGGACAAGAGTCACATCTTCATCACAAGGCCTCTGTACACTTTTCCTTTCTGAATTAATAACTTAAAAAACAAAACAAAACATGGAACTCACCACTTGAAGGGACCTTTGTAAAAAAGCTGAATTATGGATGATTTACCTTCGCCAGGTATGTAACCACTTATGATCATAACTTGGAGGGATATTTACATTTTCTTTTAACTCATAATTAACTGTAGATAATTTGAATCTATTAATAATGTCCTACTTCCATTAGAGTTGATAAAAGTTTAAATGGGAAGGAGACTTAATAAATTGGTTAAGTAAGTGGCCACTGTTATTAAATAAACTTCTTTTGCCTGAAAGAAGTGAATGTGGAACCCAAATTCTTAACTTACTACAGTGGGGTAGATACGAGGTCCAAAGAATTAGGGCAGGCTTCATGCACTTGTAAAATCCATCTGTGCAACCAAACGGACTATTGCCAAGTGCTAAGGAAAATACGTCAGTAAGAAATATAGTTACTGTTGTTTGTTTGCTTAAAATCTAATAAGGAGCATACAGCATATTCTCTAACGATCCTTAACTTAATTTGAGATACTGATTTGTTAACATTTTGTTTGTTGGTTGGTTGGTTTATTTATTTATTTAGCATAAGGTGAAAGGTATGAATCCTCTTCTCAGAAAATTACAAATACCAACTGTGTCTGCATATGACATCAGAGAGTTTACAAACTTACAAAAACAGTTGATAACACAAAAAGAGTTACACAACAAAAGAATAAGTATACTGGGTGCAGGAGACAGAGATAACATGTTGTCTCTCAAAAATGCCTGGCCGGGAGATTCTGCTGGGGCTGTGGTTATCAGAAGCCACAGACAATTGCTAAAATGAACAGGGCGCTCTTTAACTAGGGAGACACACTGAGCATTTTCTCTGAAGGACGCTGGAGAGGAACAAGGTTGCCTAGAATTTCACCTCCTCTCTTTATTTCTGCCTGTACACCAAAGGAGCTCCCAAAAGCAATGAAAATGTAAACTCACAGGTATAAAGATGGGGACACCAAGACATATATACATACTGTAGTAACAGAAAAACAGTACTGGAACAAGCTCCACCTCTCTCTAAAACTACTATCTGTAGAGTATTATGTTTACTTTCTTTAGGATGTAGATAAGAACCATTAGTTTTTTTTCTATATCTTCCACTATTGCCAGCTTCCACAAAGCCAAGGAGTAAGAATCAGGAGTCGTTTATTATTCACAATTGTTGTTCCAGTATTACCATGCACCCATGAATTGATTCTGCCATCATTCCTGCAACAGAACTGTGTTCCATGCCTGATGACTGACCATCATTATAAGAAAGTGAACATTTCTCCCTACCTATATATTGGAAACCAAGTATAATTCAACCCAGTCCAAAATGTATGGAGATTAAAATGTTATCTTTGACTTGCTATTATAATAACATAAATCACTCAGCATTATTTTACAAAGCAGACAATATTGTGTGCATTTTCAAAGTAAGGGCCAAGGACCCAAAGGAATATAATAATTCCAGATGGGTTACAAAAGCCAGTAATTAAGAGCCAATGGAACAAAAGGCAAATGTGGTCCTGTTTCCTTTAGCCCTGCTCATCTACAATCCAAATTAATTTCAGAAGTCTACTCTAAGGGTCTGCAAGGAAACCCATTAATTAGCTTCTCCCAATCCACATGCAAATTAGTTACCAAGGCTTTGCCTGGACTCATCTGCCCTGGGGTGTATTTTCATTCCCCTGTTGAGTTTAGTTTTGTCAGTTCTTGGGGAAATCTATGAAAATAAAATGTTTTAGTAAACACCTATGGCTTCTCATCTATGACTAAGTTCCTTATTCTATTGCTGTGGCAGGTAAAATGAGATTTTATTAGACAATGTCACCTCTAGATTTTAAATAGTACAAGGGAGCATTATAGCATACAGACAAAAGCTCACTACTTGTGGTCCTGGCTCTTGTTGATGACTTTATTTCCAAGCATTGCTTTATTCAACGTTCTGGCCTTTGTAGAAATACCAAGAAATATACACTTAAGTAAGTTAAGTGTATATGGTTTAAATCAGACTCCTAGCTTACTTAAATGTTCACATAAATGCCTTGAAATTCTTGTTCATTTTTTGTTATCAAAGAGTACTGCAATCTATAAATAAACATCCACAGCAGCAGTCTCCAACCTTTTTGGCACTGGGGACCAGTTTCATGGAAGATAATTTTTTCCATGGACACAGGAGGGGAGTACTGGAATGGCTTTATCGTCTGCCACCAGGTGAAGGTTAATTGTTACTTGCCACTCACTGATAGAGTTTTGATATGAGTCTGCAAGCAATTGATTTATTAAGGTCTCTGGGCAGTTGAGCCTCTCTGCTAATGATAATCTGTATTTGCAGCTACTTTCCAGCACTGGCATCACTGCCTCTGCTCCACCTCAGATGATCTGTCACTAGATTCTCACAAGGAGCCTGCAACCTAGATCCCTTGCATGCACAGTTCACAGTAAGGTTCATGTTCCTGAGAATCTGATTTGACAGGAGGCGGAGCTCAGGCAGTAATGCGAATGAAGGGAAGCCGCTGTAAATACAGATGAAGCTTTGCTTACTCACCTACTGCTCACCTCCTGTTCTGTGGCCTGGTTCCTACCAGACCTCAGACCAGTACTGGGCCACGGCCTGGGGGTTGGGGACCTCTGATCTACAGAACTAGTTAAAGGGGGGTAACTCACACCAGAAACTAATAAATATTGTGTGTCAATTATAATTGAATTTTTTAAACTAAAAAGTGGGTAGGAACTTTAAGAAAGTGAGCCTTAAATACTAAATATATGGTCTATGATACATGCAAGATATAATGCTGGCCAACTATTGAATAAGAACTTAACGTGGGATGCAGGATTTTATACAATAACAATTCCTGATCTAATAGAGTTTGGTGCATTGAGTAATTTGTAGGTCTGGTAAAGGAAATATAAAATCCAGCAAGGAACGTAACTGCAGAGAGAGAGAGTAGGATTGGGAATTGGAACAGTAATACTTATTTGCATAGTTAGCAAAAATGTGATTTGAGCTTAAACTACAGGGACTATTGCCTCATTTTGCTACTTTAACGTGTGTGTGTGTGTGTGTGAAAAGTAGGTACATGTCCTATTCCCCTGATTCTCAAATGATGAGAGTTAATTAAACTTAGTCTCTAAGAAAAAAATGGATAGTCCTTCTGAATATATAATTAAGCCATCAATTTTCTTTTATTAATTTAATTGCTTTTTTAAAAGTCTCACTGATGCCCTGCTGGTGTAGCTCAGTGGATTGAGTGCAGGCCTGCGAACCAAAGAATTGTGGCTCCATTCCCAGTCAGGGCACATGCTTGGGTTGCAGGCCAGTTCCCAGCAGGGGACACATGAGAAGCAACCATACATTGATATTTCTCTCCCTCCCTCCTTCCCTTCCCCTCGAAAGATAAATAAATAAAAAATCTTTTTTAAAAAGTCTCATTGATACATAAACTTTAAAAGTGGAATCTTTCAACTTCTCTGAAAAACAGAGTGAATATTTTATAGTTTAAGGTTTTCATAAAGAGTTATCTCCTATTGAAAGAATCACAGTTTAACAAAAATCACCATTACTATAAGTTTGAAAACAATTCCTTTAAATATAAGCAACCCCTGTTCCTAAAATTCCAAACAGAAAGAGATCATTTCTAATTTATATGTAAAGCATATAGGTGAAGTCACTAGTATGGTCACTGTTCTTTAGTAGTGTTAAACTTGAAGAAATAAATTTTGAAACTAACTTAATGAATATAAAGTATTTTATTTTGTCAGTTTTCTCTAGAAAGTTTAATCTGTTCCTCGGGGAATCTGAGATGTAATTAGTTTGCAACCTCCATTTCCCAAACTGCGTTTTTTTGATTTTGAGCAACACAGTTTTTTTCTTTGCTACTCTAGTCATGAAATAGTTCTGCTTGTTTTTCAGATACATTCCCTTGAGGAGATACAGCCAACAGAAATACACAGGAAAATTGTCTTTCTTGTATCTGCTGCAACATAAGAACGGTAGTGATGTAAATATTCTGCATTTAGAAAACGCCTTTCTTCCAAGGACTCTAAAATTTCTCTCATTTAATTTATTTTTCCATGATTCTCTGTGATTATGGGATAACAAGTATGTTTACTTCTGTTTTGCAACTAGGTAGGCCAATTATGAATAAGTGATTCGTTTCAGTAATTAAACACCTGAAGAATTAGAACTAGAAACCTTGGGCATGTTTCACTTTGTAGCATATTTACACCTCTTACAAAATATTCAATTTCTTTTAAAAGAAGATAGTAGAGAATGGCAAAACTTTAGATGTGCTTTTATCTCAAAGTATTAAGATACTAACATAGGACTTCCACTAAGATGGAGGCGTAAGTGGAAACACTTTTCATCCTCGCACAACCAAACCTAAAAAAACAAAGTTTTAATAACAATAAATGCAACCACACAGAAAATTGACAATACGAGTCCGAAAACAGCTAATTGCTCAGCTAAACCAGTGAGAAGGGCGAAGCCAGCAGCAGAGCGGGTCGGGCAGGGAAGATCCCCCAACCCTGGAGGTGCACAGGCAGCTGAGGGCACGGATCCCAGGTGCAGGCTAGCTACGGGTGGAACCCAGAGAAGAGGCCCAGCTGGCTGTCTGTGGTAGGTCACGCATTTGTTCGCAGATAAACCAGTGAAGAGGGGAGCATTGAGACAGATTGCACAGACCCTGGTGGTGGTGCAGGGCGGCGGTCTCGCACATTTGCCCTTGGATGAGCAGGCAGGGGTGAGCTGTGAGGCAGACTGGGTGAGCGAAGAGGACCACCATTGTTCCCTCTCTGACCCCACCCCCACATACAGCATCACAAACCAGCGACCTGGGTGGTCCCGCCCTAGTGAATGCCTAAGGCGCCTCTCTTCATACATAATGGGCACAAACAGATAAAAACATGGCTCAAGAATAACTCAGAGCCCCAGAGCCGATAAATCTAAGAGATGAAGCAATAGCCAAACTATCAGATGCACAGTTCAAAACACTAGTGATCAGGATGCTCACAGAACTGGCTGATTTTAGTCACAAATTAGAGGAACATATGAAGGCTAAACTAATTGAAATGAATGGTAATACACAGGAAACCAATAGTAATGGAAAGGAAAATGGGACTCAAATCAAGGGAGTAGACCAGAAGGAAGGAAAAAATGACCAAACAGAAAAATATGAAGAAACAAGAATTCAAAAAAATGAGGAGAGGCTTTGGAACCTCCAGGACATCTTTAAACACTCCAACATCCGAATTATAGGGGTACCAGAAGGGGAAGAGGAACAGTCACGAGTGGAAACCTTATTTGAACAAATAATAAAAGAGAACTTCCCCATTTGGCAAAGGAAATAGACTTTCAGGAAATCCAGGAAGCTCAGAGAGTCCCAAAGAAGTTAGACCCAAGAAGGAACACACCAAGGCACACCATCATTATATTAGCCAAGATTTAAATGAAAGAGAGAAGCAGCAAGAGATAAGGAGTCAGTCACCTACAAAGGAGTTCCCATCAGACTGTCAGCTGATTTCTCAAAAGAGACCTTACAGGCAAGAAGGGGCTAGAAAGAAGTATTCCAAGTCATGAAAACCAAACACCTACAACCAAGATTGCTTTATCCAGCAAAGTTTTCATTTAGAATGGAAGGACAGATAAAGTGCTTCTCAGATAAGATCAAATTCAAGGAGTTCATCATCACCAAGCCTTTATTATATGAAATGCTTAAGGGACTTACCTAAGAGAAAGAAGATAAAAAAGTTGAACAGTGAAAGGACAGCAAACTCACAGTTATCAACAACCACACCTAAAACAAAAGCAAATTTAGAGGACAGCTAGATCAGGAGTGAACCATAGCAATGAAGATCATGTGGAAGGTTAGCAACAGGGGAGTGGGAGATGGAGAAAGGGGGAGAAGGTACAGAAAATAAGTAGCATAGACAGTAGATAGAAAATAGATAGGGGGAGGGTAAGAATAGTAGGGGAAATATAGAATCTAAAGAACCTGAGACACGTGTTTATGAACTAAAGGGGGGGAATGGTGGGAGAGGGGTGTGGAGGGGAACGAAGGGGGGGAAATAGAACAAATGTAATGGCATAATCAATAAAATAAAAAATATATTAAAAAAGATACTAACATAGTCCCAAATCTAGATTAAAACTATCAGGAGCTAATTTCATTTCAACCTTTACATTATTGAAAAGAAAACAACTAATCATAGATAGTGAGTGAATTAGCCAGTCATAAAATCTTAGGCATAAGTCTGGTGATCTTGACTTGTGATATCTTTCACTATCTGATTCTATCTTTGCAGTTTTTAATACTATGCCAGTATATTGGGGTGGGGGAGAGGGAAATGTCAAAGTCATGAAATACGTTTCAGAAATATATGATTTTATTACACATCTCAGTCAGGAATGTGACTCCTGCAGCTACATACTCTCGCCTGTGAGGCGGCATGTGCATGTATATGCTCCAGGTAAATAAAAGACCTCAATGAAAAGTAAATGGTACACAGGTAAAATGGAACACTTCTTAGCCACAGAAAAGCTGAAATGCTGCCATTTGCCACGGCACGATGGACCTTGAGAATATCATGCTAAGTGAAATAAGTCAGATGGAAAAGAACACAAACTGTCTGATTTCATTCATATCTGGGATAGAAAACAGCAACGAATGAACAAACAAAACAAACAAACTCATAGACACTGACAACGGTATGAAGGTTACCAGAGGGAAAGGGGGAGGATGAAGAGAGTAAGGAGGACAAATGCACAGTAACAGGGGGAGCCTAGCCTTTGGGCAGTGAGCATATGTATCATAAACCTGTACACTTGAAACTTGCAGAATCTGACTAACCAACCTCACCCCAGTACCTTGAATGAACAGAAAAAAAGTGGGCAATTGTATGCTTGCCCCAAAAGTACAATGATGCTCAAAAGAAAAATTTATTTTAAATTCCAACTACTTCAGAGCAGCATTTGTAAAAGATGAGTGAGCATGTGCTTCTCACTATTACCTTAAGTGTGTTGTCCAATATGCCTTTTTAGTTGTTCAGTTTTTAAATAGTTTCCACATAGTTTGAGATCTTTTTTTTTCCTTTTCTGAAATAAAGGCTTAACAAAATACATATTGCCATGACAATAAAATTGGCAAGAAAGGAATTAGACTGTTTTCTCTACTGGTGCTTGTTACATTAACAGAATCATTGGACCATATTAGAAAGTTTATTAAATTACTCAGCAATTATTATTTTTCCTTCAGAGAATATAGAAATGGCAAACATGCAAACAAAAAAGCTTAAAAGTTCCCAACCATATTTATGCCAGAATAGATATTTCCATCATACAAATAATTGGCCATGAGAGGCTGGTGGTCTGAGAAAGTCTCTCTCATCTCAGCGCAAAGTAATTTCCTTTCTCTTCCTCCCCTGCATCTCTGCATCTCGATCTGAGTTTTTTGTTTGTGGTAATAGACTAGGGTGGTCCAGCCTGGCACAGCATAGCTTCCCGGGACCAGAATGGTGGGATTGGAAGGGGGAAAGGCTGGTGAAAATGACCCCTTCTCCTGACTTCGCCGCCGCCACTGTATTTCATGCCGCGGGTGCATCCCCTCTGCCTCGTCTATTTCCCCACGCCACTCCAGAGAAAACAGTCACTACACAGAGCTCTCATTTCATTTCCACGAGGACAAGGTTTGCTGCAGCCTACATTTCTAAGGAAGGGATGGGCAGAGACAGCCTGAGCTTTCCCCTCAAATATAAAAATCTCTTTTCTACCCAAAGAGAAAGAGGTATTTTCCTTTTTATAGGTTATTTTTTATATGGGGGCTAACATACTGAAAGAAATAAAGGAAAGTTTAATTTCAATTAAACCTTCAAGTTTTGATTGTAATCTTGATTAAAGGGATCAGCTAGAAGCTTGAACAGAAGGACCAGGCAGGGCTCAAATGAACCCTAGGGGTCAGCTTTTATTTTGGGGCTCAGAAACTTTACTCTGCATTCCCATTGCATGTCTCTCCTTTATCTCTGAAGGATCTGCATGAAGTTCCTGAAGGCTTGGTCACTGTGGGCCAGGGAATGAAAAGACAGTCAAGTACAGCGTGTGACTGAAAGAAAATGAGAAAACTATAAGCCACCCTCCCAGGCCAACAAGAATATAATAAAGAAAGTGATCAGGGAGTTGTCCCGGCCAACCCAAGCAAGACATTCACTTTTCTGTAAAATGAAGGGTTTGTACTAGACATGTCCATAAAGCTCACTCACAGCTGAATCATTCTGGGATTCCAAGTGTCCTAAGTGATATAGATTTTGCAGAAAGCCCTGGTACCCACAGTTTATCTTTTCCCTACTTTGTGGTCCTCTTCCCCATTCTGTCCTCCAATACTTGACTTCTAAAACTCGTATTTCAGGAAATGCTACCAGAGGTTATCATTTAAGGGGGTATGCAAAGGAGGGAGGCAGGAGACTCCCATTCATTGGCTAAGACAGCAGTTAGAGAAGGCACAGGTTCTTGTCTAAAACAACCACAGATGCAGTTCACCTCAGATTGTAACGGACCAAAGGCTCCTGCTCATACAGGGTTCATATCAGAATTATGGGGTGAGTTAAAAACAGGCCTGATAAAACCTTCCGTTTGGGGACCAGCCATCAGTATTTTAGAATTAGATTCATAGGTAAGTCTATACAGCTACAAATTACCAGGGTTAAGGATCATACGTAAGTTTTAAAGAACTATTAGTGTTCATTTGATATGTATGTGCCAGACACTGATTCACAGTGTGCAAGTATCACAGGGAAATGTGTCCCAAGTTTGAAACAGTTATTGTCAAATAAATGATCTTTAAGAATACCATTCAACCTTGAAATGGAGAAAACCTGTATATCTTTCTCTGTGCAGAGAGAATACAAAGCAGCAAAGAAGAAACTGAAGCACAAACACGGCTATCAGAAGTTATTTAGCCATAGTGACGTGGTGCATTCATCAAATGACCTGGGTCTCCCAGAAAACACCACACATCGTTCTCAATTCACTGCCATCCGGACGCCAATTCTGGCACTGTTTCCTGCCGAAGCCCAGGTAGCTGAACAATAAAGCAATGCATAAGGTTTGGAGTTTGTTCTTTTAAACCGATGTCCATATTTTACTTGGATTTCCTGAATTTTAACCTAATGTCCGATTTCTGTTCCAGGATCCAGTTCTGGCTGCCAGAGTACATGTAGTGGCCATGTCTTCTTCGATCCCCTTTGGCTGTGAAAGGTTCCCAGACTTTTCTTGTTTATGGTGACCCAGGCAGATTTGAGGAATACAGGCAGATTGGTCAGGTGTTTTATAGAATGTCCATGTCCCTCAGTTAGGGGTTTATCTGATATTTTTCTCATAATTTGCTTAAGGTTATGATGTTCGGGGGAGGAAGATCACAGAGGTGATGTGACATGTGCTATCACATCAAGTGCTATCACATCAAGTGCTATCACATCAAGGTCACTATTGCTATGACTCATCGCTGATGATGTAGACGTTGATCATCGGGCTGAGATGGTAACTGTATGGTTTTTAACACAGCAGATACTTTGTTGGCACATAAAATATGCCAATAAGCGTAAAACCAACGAATGTAAAATGAGCCAGATTAAAATGTGGTTTTAGCAATTTCACTATGAGCCCAGGGGAGATGACTATTTAAAAGTCTGGGGTTACGCATTGATTTGTAAACAGATCATTAAAGCTGCCCAACATTTCAGGGCTTGTAAATAGTGTGGAGACTGAAATAATAGGAATTGCTGGCAATCTATATAATAGATTCTTAGAAAAGGTTTTATGGTTACTTTTGTCTGTTGGATTAAATATGCTAATTTTATTATTCCAAAAAATAAATAAAATGTGGTCTTTTCCAAACTTTTTACCTTAGAATATGTCCCTCTCAAGATCGAATAACTTTACAAAGGCATTACTCATTTCCACACTGCTAAGGTTTTTCCACAATAATTGAAAAGGGTGACAAGAAAACACACTATTTAGGATTTTCACATTGGCTACAATCTCAGACCCTGGTGTTCCCCCATTCATTTTCACACCAGTCACCAGAGTGGTGAGGTCATGGTGATGAGGGAACCACTCAGGATCCTCAAACTGTGGCTTCCTTTATGCCTACAAGTGTACAAAATTATTATAATAATTGTTTCCCCTAGTACATGTTTTGCTTGTCCTGGAAGTTTAGAATTAATTTGTAATCAAATTTCACTGTAGCTTTGCCATTGGTTTAAATATTGTTATAACACTTAAACTGAATTTCATTTCTGGGTTAGCACATATTGGTAATTTTTCTGTGCTTTCAGCAGTGGTTTTCAAAAAGAATTCCTGACTAACAGGTTGCACACCTGAGTAATTTTGTTAGAATGCTAAGTGGATTCTTCCAATAGTAAGTTACAAGTACTCTTTTTTGTGTACATAAAATTAAAGTGATGCATTTGACTTATCTTACCACTTCATAAAGACCCCACCTCTACACTTGTATGTATCTTGTTGAATAGCATTAAATCATTTTCTTCTTTTTCTGATTAGTAAATAGTAGAGTTAAATGAAAATTGGGAGGGGCATTCAGACCTATTATGGTTACTCTTTATACCCCATAACAACTACAGGATATTTTCGCAAATTTCTTTGCCTTTTCCTCACAGATTTTCCAAGGGCAGAGTTGACCTTTTGGCTACCTCCTACTCTTGATTCTCTTTTTGTGATCTCCTTTTTCTCATCCAAGTTATTAAACTTTCTCTCAGGAGCTAAGAACTACTAAATTCACGTGGCCTCAGTGGATCTTATTCGGCTTTTAAAGGTCTTTTGACAACAGAACAAGCTCCATTTGAGATGAGAGCATCACCTTGACTTGTTGCCTCTCTTTACCAGGTTTAACAGGTAGTTGTTGAACATCCACTTAATGTTTTCAGAGGACAGTATCTGACTGCATTCTCAGTCTGATTTACCCCCTTGTCACCTTACAAACATAACGGAACTGCAGATAAAAGATGGAAAACCTTTCTTCTGCCCCTTCAAGGCAGGAAATTGTTGAAGTGCCAGTGAGAGCCTTAGAAACTTGTACTGTGTCTTGGCACCTGTGTACAGGTGTCCAGTGGAAAAAACTAGAAGGAAATTGGGGGACTCAGAGTGTGAGGCTGCAGAGAGGGATGGTCTCTCCTAAGTAAAAAGTTGAAGGAGTATAGTTTCATTTCTTCAGTACTTGTGGTATTTGAACATGCACAGGAAAAAGGGATAGAATATAAACCTCAGAGTGAATATTTAATATATAAAACAAATGAGGCAAACAATTTAGAATTAAGGAAATCTTTTTTTTAGCAGAATTACTCTATTTATACTGAACTACAAAGAATATTTCAGTAGAAATGAAGTTATACTATGGTAGGACACAAAGATACCACTTAAGAAACCTAATATGAAATAGATAATTGATAGATTAGATAGAAAGAAGGAAGGAAGGAAAAAGGGAAAAAGAAAGAAAGAAAGAAAGAAAGAAAGAAAGAAAGAAAGAAAGAAAGAAAAAGAGAAAGTAAGTCTGAAGTTATTATTTTTAAAATGCAATACATTGATATTCTTGCACTAACCCACTGCTATATTAATAACTGTTTCAGAAACAAGATTCCTGCAGGCCTTTCTTGCCAACGTCTAGAGAATCAAAGCTCCAACGTGAGATAAATCTCATGCAGCTGAGTTATTTGATTTGCACAGTTACTTTTCTCAATTTCTAAATTGTGTTCAGCCTATACATGAGCTGGGAAAAAGACTCAGCTCTCTTTCTTGTAAGAGACAAGATTTGAAATAGTTTTATAAACATGATTTTTAATTTCTAGGGTGTTACTTGTTAATTGAAAAGGAAAGATTTTTTTATTGAATAGCGGTGAGAATTACACTGTATTGCTTGTTTTAGGCTTCAGGCTGCAAACACTACAATTCCAGGTCTCACCACATTTGTCTAGAAAATGCTTATAAGAGGGAAGTAGAATTCTATTATGATCTGTCTATTCTTAAATATAATAATTTAGAGTATTGCTAGACGATTTATTTAGAAAGAGTCTTTCTTAGGTGACAAAACAAATAAGATTTGTTATCTAATAAAACAATGGATTAAAAATCTACTGACAAGCAAAAAAAACCTCTTTAGCCATTAGTTTAAGTTTTACAGAGAGTAAGCCGAGCAGGATACGTTCTGACACAAGATCTTTCAAGCATATGGGTAAGTATGACTATTTCTCTAATAGTAACAACCCAATTATCCAGCACCACCAATGAACAGGATGCACACAGCAGCACACACTACAGATTACTGAAGCTTATCCCTTCTAATTACCACATAGAGTCCTCTGACCCCATTAAAAAATACCAGTTAGGGAGTCAGTATTTCTAGAATGGATTATCTTCTTTCAAACCATTTAAAGCATAGCATTTTCAACATGGTAGAGCATTCAGAGACTAATCTAAGATTATCCTTTTGAAAAATCAATTTACTGTGTTGTTACCTCTTTTTAAGTGCATCACAATAAAAACTTTACAGTCTAGGTTTTGCTTTTAGTGGCTCAGTTTTTAAGTATTCTCTTGATAGATTCAGGGAGTCTGTCTGTCTTACCTCCCACTTCTGACCTAGATACACTTATTTTCTGTGATCTATAAAGCCAGATAGGCAAACTTGTTAGAACTCTACTTATACTACATCCGAGCAAGCAATGAGTACATAAGAAGGCAGCACTATAAAATGGTTAAAATAGAATCCTGGAGCCAGTCTGTTTTGGATAAATCCCAGCTCCATTATTTATTGGCTACATGAGTCTGAATGAATTACAGGATCCCCCTGTGACTTTGTGTACTTTAAGTGCTTGGTGGCCATGCTAAACAAAACCAGTCCATGGTTATGATAAATAGCAAATGAGATAATGCTTGTGAAACAGAACTATAAGAAATCTACAAGTTCTTAAAGAAAAGTATAAGAACTATAATAATAAAAAGATGAAGATTACTGGGATTTGTACTGTGGGCCAATAGTTTTTCTTATTAATGCTAATTGCCTGATTTTTCCACCCATGGATTTTTGGTAGAACTAAGTTGTCCTTTTACCCTTTGGCTAGCATCTAGGTAGTAGATTTGCTGGCCATGTAAACTAGAGATAAATGGGATGATGCTATATAGAGATAATATTAACTTAGGAACATATGACCTCAACATTAAATTAGGAACATATGACTTTAAAAATATGCCATAAGTTGATGTTTTGCTTATTTCCCTAATATTATATTTCTTCATTGAAAATGTTCTATTTGTGGTTTATCATGCTCCCAGTAGACCTTGCTACTTTTGTTGTACTGCTGTTTATATAATGTAATTTATGCAATGTTTTCACCATTTCATTTCTGAACCATCTTATGTATAACCAGGTGCTATCAAATGATTGGGTTAAGCTGAAAATCACAGTAAATGTGATGAATGAAGCAGGGAATTTCTATTCCAGACACATTAAAAGTAGCTTATATGAAGGTCTCCTTTTAAAATTTAAATTTATACTTTGCATACTTTGCACAATTTTACTGGGTGTTGTTCTTAGAGTTTATGGAATTTATGAGCTGTCACATGGATGAAGGAAAAGCACAAAGGTCTCATGTTGCTTCAGCACAAGATCCTTACCTTCAACAACTGCCTGATTTGTGGGAGACAGACGGTACATCACCATGCTCTCAGCCATGATCAGCCAACAGTTACAGAGTCAGACAGTGACCATTATAAGCCAGAGCCTGGAAATGCCTGAAATAGAGTCTTGAGTGGCATTCAGAGAATGTCTGAGGATGTCTTCTCTATATTATTGCCAAAATCAGAATTTCCAAGAAGCTGCTCAGTGACCTACTTCTGCAAACAGACCCTTCTCCCATTTTCTGGGGACTTCCTCAGTATGAGTCATTTTTGTAAGAGTGGCTCATTGGGAAACAGTACAAAGACCTGACCAAGCTCCAGAGACACAAAGGATCTCATTGGCTCCTTCAGAAACATACAGGTGAAACAGCCAATGAACCAGAGATTTATAAGGATGACTTTTGAAAGGAAAAAGCTAAATTTCAAATTTTTGCTTCCTTGCCTTCGGCGACTAATTATAAATACACATTTGAGAAAGGCCTTAAAAGATTTATAATGTCTTTACCCCACCAAGAAATGTTTATTAGGGGAACATTCCCTGAGGTGAATTTGAAGATAAATTAAAAAGCAGAGAGAGAAAATTCCTTCGTTATCGTTTTACTGACAAATGACAACAGAAGAAAGCACATGGAAGATCCATTTTCTTTTTTTAGGCACCATCAAAGCATTTTTGCAACAGTTCATCATGTCACATGAATTTATTAGCCATGCTGTTAATATACAATAGAATCAACATCAAATGGGGATGTTTTCTGTCCGTGGAAAATACTCATCAGAAGACTAATGGTTTTGAGATGGAATTGACATGATAAGGCTTTGGAATTGAATTATCCCAGTTGTTTCTTGGTGATCTATTCTAGCAAATATTGCCAATGGTTCACTTCCACCCAGTTTGCTGATCTCAAGAGCCTGGTCTGTACTGATGGATACTGACAAGGGTGCACAGTACTCTAAACTTCGACATGCAAGAGCAAGACATGGTCGAGAAAAGTATTTTCACTGTGCGTATGATCCTATTATTATCATCCTGCATCTGTGTGCTCCACCGAAATTAAGTACTTCCTCCTGTGCTTGGCACCGTGCCACACCTTCTCAGATAATCTCATTAAGGGAAAGGAGTGGATGCTTGCTCCTGCTCACCACCCACTACAGAAACAGCAGGAAACACACTACAGAACCTGTAACACAGGCCTGTCATTCTCAGGCTTGAGTTGGTCGTTTTCTTTAAATAACATTTGCCTGGCTGGGACGCATAGGAAAAAGCAGGTCTTCTGAGTCAAAAGATACCCCCTGAGAGTTTAAGAACATGAATCCTCTTTTCCTATAAGTTCAGATCTCCTCCTTCCAGACCAGATTCCTTCTGATATCAGCAATGCAGTGGCTTAAATTCCTGGTTTAGCTGCTACCTCTTCGTTTCCCAACTTTTACTTTCTATTGAAAATCCAAATCAGAATCAAAACAAAACACTTGTTTTGGATTCTGAAAGTTAATGAAAATGAGGCTGTAATGGTTATGGCAGTGATGCAATTGAGAGGCAGAGCTGCCCAGACAATTGCATTACAAAAGAAAGGTTTTCTTTTTGTTCAGGAAAATGTCACCAGGATAATGACACTTCAGATTGACCTACCAGCACTTGGACTTCAAATTTACTTGCCATTAGAGAATTCCAAATCACAAGAAACTGTGTAATAACTGCTTTAGATTTTCTAACAGAAAGTGATCATTTGAGTTTTGCAGCTAAAACAGACATTAAAGCTATGGCATCACTAACTTCCTCGGGAAGGGGAAGGAGATCTGAAATTAGAAACACAGAGTTAAGAACATGGAAATTGTCACTTTTTTCATCACTTACCAAACATTTCTCGCTCATTACCCACAGAAAAACAACAACAGAATGCAACCAGGCACGAACGCAGAGCAACTTCACCTCCAGCTGAGGAGGAGAAACTTCTGTCTTACTTTACCAACCTGTCATGACAGCACTATAGTTTTTTGATGTCTACAGGAGATATTTCTATTATTCATGTTTTAAAAAATGTTTTTCTTTTACTGATTCTAGAGAGATGGGAAAGGAGGGAGAAGTAAAGGAAGAGAAACATCAACATGAGAGATCAACATTGATCGGCTGTATCTTGCATATGCCTCAAATGAGGACCGAACCCCAGTCTTGGCATGTGCCCTGACAGGAATCAAACTGCTGACCTTTCCGTTTGTAGGACAACACTCAACCAACTGAGCCATACTGGCCATTTGTTTTTTTATTTTACTAAGTGTACCGGGTTCTTTCTTATGAGAAAACTGCCTTCTGTGTGTATAATCTTTATATCATTTCTAAACTGAACATATTTTATTTTATTCTCTATAATAAAATAGCACAAATTCATTACCTCAAAATAAAAAAGACTCTTAGATGTTACTACTGTTAGATAATAAATATTTCTTAATCAGTGTCTCTTGTGAAATGGAACTAAAAATCTTATAAATGACGTGTTTGTTAATCATGTCTGTCTTTGTGTTGCCTTCATCCACTATATTATCCTCCTTTCATTATAACTCACTAATAAAAAAATTACTTCAATCTTGTTGAACTCCCTCAAGGACCAGATATTAAACCTCTCCAGTTATTCCCTTATCCACTTATAATATGTGTCTTAGACAAAACATGAGATATCTTACAATTTAGGACTTTGTATTTGCCTGCTTCACTGTAGCACTGAAAAGGTATTAACCAACTTCATACTTTCAAAGGAATTCAGGTAACACTTCAGTACAATCCATTATGAGCGCTGTGATTCTGGCTGCCACAGTGACCCAAGTCATAAAAACTTTTACTGTTTTTTTTCCCCCTCCATGAATCGTGGTCTTTATTCCTGTGATGGTATCTAATGCTCCTGAAAGAAGGCAAAATTTTGTGCTGTTGGTTTATTTATTTATTTTCCTACCCTGGAGTCTCTGTGCAATGAAAATGATGTTCCCTGGGTCATTCTGTGATCAGGGGCTTGTCCATATCTTGGCGAACAACTCAAAGGCCCAAGGGCCTGGGCAGGTTCAACCCCTTCTACATCTGTTCATGACACATATTTTACAGCCATTAGTTTTCAGCACGGAAATGATATTTTAATGGACCCAAAACCACAAGTACATTTTCAATATTGGTAACACATTACCTTTGCTGTGCATATTTTACAGTGAAAACCGAGTGTCTAAGGGTGACAGCAATTTTCCCCTGGTTAATGACTGAATGATACTGCTGTGAGTGACAAACCAATACCAGGGAACTTCTGCAATCCTTTTAGCATTTACCAATCTAACTAACTGTCTTGAGACTGATAAATTATGCAAGGTGATTATGCTAAAGGCATTTCATAGACTGTAGTAAATAGGAGCCAACTGAGACAGGTGAGATAAAAACCCCTGAAATGATTTTAGACAGGTTCGGCAACCTGAACATTATAATCAAGATGGAGTCCAAATTTTCTGTTTTTAAACGAATCAGGCAGTTTCTTTTGAACTCTATCATGAACTGTATTTAGCAAGTTACTCATAAACGCGGACCAATGCCGGCTACTATAAAAAATGCTGGTGATACAGCAGAGGACACAATATACTCTGATCAAAAAAAACAAAACAAAAATATTGCCCTCATGTGACTTATATACCAGAAGAAAAGAAAGATAAAAAACAAGAAAACATGGTATATTAAATTGTTTTAAGTGCTATGGAGAGAATTTAGGCAAGAAAGGGGAATGAAGGGGTGCCAGGGAACTGCTTTTCAAACAGGTGAATTAGGGGAGTTCTCACTCCAAACAAGCCATCTTAGCAAAGGGTTAAAGGAGAGGATGGATCACACAGGATCTATCTGAAGTTAGATGATTCTGGGTAGAAAATACAGGAACCACAGTTGCCCTGTGGCAGGAGCAGGCCTGATATGTGTTACAATCAGAAAGGAAGGTATAGTGGTTGGAACAGTGAAAGCAGGGAAGAGGAGGAATTGCTGAAATTGGGGATGGGGTAGAAAGGGGTACAAATTACTTAGGGCCTCATAGGTCACAATAAAGACATAACTTTTATTCTGAGTAAAATGGAAGCAGTTTTGTGATGATTTTGAAATGTTGACCCTCAGAAACAGGAAGGATAGAGTTCTATTTATTGAAATAGGAAAAACTGTAAGAAAAGCAGGTTTGGAAGAAGAGTTGAAGTTCAGGTTTGGTATTTTAAGCTTGCACTATGTGAGACTGATCCAAGTGGGTTTGTCCAGCAGGCTGCTGGAGGTCTGGTGTTCAAAAACTACACCTGGGGTGGAAACGTGACTCTGGGAGTTGCCCGTGTGTGATGGTATTGAAAGCTATGAGACTACTCACATTCATCAAGGATGAAAGCACAGACAGAGAGGGTTCCAAAGACCTGGCTCTGGACCACACCAACACTAGAAGGTCAGAAAGATCAGGAACAACAAGCAAAGGAGCAGAGATGGAACAGCTAATGGCCAAGAGAGAACACCAGGAGAATGTAGGATTCTGGAAGCCAAATGAGGAAAAATGTGTCAAGAAGGAGAAAATGGTCAAGTGTGTCCAGAGCTACAGAGAAGTTAAAGAAGACAAGAAGTGAGAAACACCCACTGACTAGAGGCTGGGGAGAGTGGGGGTGAAGAAACAGTTATACTATGTTTACACATATTTCAAGAAATTTTCTTCAACAGGATCAAGGAAATGAATCAGTAGATAGAGAGTAAAGACTTGAAGATTAGGAGTTTTTGTTTGGTTAGTTGGTTTATAAGCATTAAAAAGGAAAGACTGATATAGTAGAAGATGGAAGAATTTCTGGGATAATATCCTTAACTAAGAGAAAGACAATACCATCTGGTGCACAGTGAAATGTTGGAACAGGCGGAGACCAATGATAGGTTAACGTCACTCTCAGTGAAACTCAAAAGTTCCAAAGAAATGACTGAGTAGAACGTCAGAACGTAGGACAGGTAAGAGTTTTTGTACACTGAGATAATAATATAATGATATAGCCAAATTGGGATAAACTAAAGCATTAGAATGTAGGAGACCATTCTGCGTGGCTTGGGCCCAGCTCCCACTCACAGATGCACAGGACCTAGGCCCACGGATAGGTTCTCCCGTGGGGAATCAGGCCTGCACTGTGCCTGGACTGCTGTGAGACTTGCTTTTGCTAAAACTCCCTCACCCAGATTTGTGGCAAACATTTACTGCAAAGTAACTTCCTAAAATCCATGCTAAACCTTCCTACTACCTGTGTAACTGGTCAGACCGCATTTCCCTTTTCATTTGCAAATATCCTTCTGTGATGTGGTTAGCAGCGTCCTCTCCTTTGTTTTCTGTAAAAGGTAATCACCTAAAGCAACCTGTGCATAGTAAATGAGGACCATCATGTAATGTGCTGAGAAACCCAATAAAGGCTGGTCACAGCCAGGGCCGTGGCTTTTGCTCCCCTTGAGAGAAAAGCCATGCTGTCCCTTTTCCTCCACCAGACTCGGCAGTCTGTGTGAATGTCTCATTTCATCCATGACTTGGACACTGTGGGCTGGTGTCCGCATCATTAGAATAAGGCAATAGGTTTTTCTATGCTCATCATCAGGTATTTCATTTAATAAATGCATAATGTATGAGAGTCATTATTCTGAACACTTTATACTAATTGTCACTTAATTTTCATAATGAATAATCCCAAGAAGGCTAACACAGACAACTTAGCTACTTTTCAAGGTCACATGGCCTGCAGGGAGTACACAGGGCTTCACAGGCAGGCCCTCTGACTCTAGAACCTGTACTATAAACCAGCATCTGAGACTTACTCTCCATGGCTTCATAAATCTATCTCTTACCTACGTAGGCAGTCCCACAGACTGACTTCTGTTCAATTTTTCCAATAGTGAAGAATATGAATAAATACTTTTAAGAAAATGAAAGGTAGTCAAATACAAAGACCATGAATCTAGCTAGCCACTCATGCTATTATTGTGAGGTTGGAATTTAGGAATGGGGTACCCTTTGACTTTGGGGTCACGTGCATTATAGGGAGATGGAGATCCATTCATCTTTGTACACTGAGTAGGAAGGAACAGCAGGAGAGAGGCAGAAGCAGGCTAATCTCTCACATAGCAATAACATGCTGCCCCCATGGGTAAACTAGTATGGCTTCTTAAAAGAGGTCACTCTGCAGGTGTCCTGGTTATGAGTCATCAAAGGGAGGACTCTGAGGGAATATCAAGGACCTTCTGTTGGAAGGCAAGGCCTCCTTACCATTCAAAAAATTCCCCTGGTATGGGAGTTGGGGGAAGTAGTTGGTGACTTATTCCCACCTCCACTGTTGCCAGACTCCAAAGTACGACAAAAAATAAAGTGACATCCAAATCTTTTTTATCAACTCCTAAATAACTCTGCTTCGGTTTTATTAAATGTTTAGTATTTGCTAGCTTTATGCTTTCTGATGGGAAGAAATACTTGAAGGAATAAAATGTGTCTGATTTTGCATTTATTATACTATTTAGAAATATTAAACCTGTAGTAGATATTCAATAAATATTTGTTGATTTTTAAAATACCTCATTTTAGACCAATTTATTGTATGTGTAAATCAAGTGAAAACTATGTTACAGCTCCTAATTTATTGCTTTCTTCACTGAATCACTGAATACCCATGTGAACACCCATATTCCTTAAAATTTAATACAACTTAACACCTAGAGCTCACATTCAGATTTTATTTTTTTAATTTATTAATTTGAGAGAGAGAGACATCAGTTTATTGTTCCACTTAGTTGTGCTTTCATCGGTTGCTTCTTATATGTGTCCTGACCAGGAATGAAACCTGCAACCTTGTCCTGAGGGACAACACTCTAACTGAGCTACTTGGCCAGGGCAAGATTAAAAATATATATATTTTAAATGATTATTTAAATGATTTTTAATCATTTAAATAGTTTTAAAATTCCTATTTTTTAGGTTTTATATGCAAAAATTAAGTAAAATGAAAATATACTGCTAAACAAATCATCTTAACTTTAAAATTAAGTCGTAGGAAAACAAAATACATAACTAAGAAAGATGTATGGACTTATTTTTTAAATAAAACTTATTATAGCATAGTTATATTCAACATGCTATTTTATATTAATTCTTAATTAAGTTTATGTCTTAGGGATTTAATGTTGTATAACAAATTAGACCAAAACTTATTGGCTTGAAAAAACAATCAACATTTATTATCTTATAGTTTCTGTGGGTCAGGAATTTGGGTGAAGCTTAGCTGGGCAGCTCTGTTTCGGGGGTCTCATTAAGAAGCCTTGTGGGGCCACAGTCACCTGAAGTCAGACTAGAACCAAGCCAGATCTAGTTTCAAGGTGGCTCCCGCACGTGGTTGGCAGGGTGGTGTTAGCTGTTGGCAGAGGGTCCCAGTTCCTGTCCCTGTGAGCTTCTTTACAAATTGCCTGAGTGTCCTCATGACACGGTGATTGGCTTCTACCCAAAGCAAGTAATCTCAGTAAGGCAGCAGCCACAGCACCTCTGTAACTTAGTCACAGAAGTCACTAACTAATGACTTCCACTGTGTTCTGTTGGTCATGTGGGCAGCGATATTTCAGTGTGAGAAGGGATTATACCAGGGCATGAATGCTAGGTGAGGATCATTGGAAGCTGTCTTCCAAGCTGGTTGCTGCAGTTTAACTCTGGTCTGCAATGGTTTGTGTTGCTCCCACATGCAAAATGCACTCAGCCAAAGTCCACAGAAGTCGCACTCCATTTATAGCATCAGCTCAGAGTCCAGAATCCCATCATCTAAATCATATCCAGGTATAGATGAAGCACCTCCAGCATGAATCCTTAAGTACAATTCTTTGAGTATAGCTCTTCTCAGCCTGAAGCCATATGAAGTAGAGACAACTTGTCTATTCTTCAGCCCTCTCCAAACACCCCCACTCACTGGTCCACAACAGGACACAAGGTGGCTTAATTAGGATTAAACGCCTGGAATTAAGTGTCTGTAGCTTTTGCCTCTGTCTTGTGGGTTGTTGATTCTTCTCTCTAAATCACACGCACTATTCCATGAAAGGTAGTCCGTTTTTGAAGTTGAAGAAACACAGCCGCTTCCTGTGTGAAGGAATGTCAGGTCCAGAGCCCTCTTTATTGTATGCTTCCTCTGTTCCTTTCAGTCCAGGTTGGTGATGTTTGGTCAACATGACCCTCTTCAAAATGTTGTGGGTTTCTCATGAATCCTGCTGTAGTTCATTCCTGAAGGCAAAAGCCACACCCACAAATCTCTGGCATAAGCTCTTCTCAACCTTAGGCTTCTGCTGTGACTGTGGAGGCGCAACACCCAAAGCTTTTTAGAAACCCCGTTGTCTGACTGAATAGTTCTCTGAGGCGCTACTTTTAATATTCCTGAGGTCAGTACAAAAGATTTCACAGCCATAATTTTAGCTCTGTATTTATATCATGTTTTCCTGACAGTGGATTTGATATTTGCCTAGAAGCCACTTCTACTTTTAGCCTCGTTTGACACCCAGTGAGGCTAAGATTTATTAAAACCAGCAAGTCCTGGTTCACTTATGTTTGCCATTCCTTCATTGAACTTATTTTTCTCATCACACATGTGCATAAGCAGCAAGAAGGATGAAGCTACTACACCTTTAACACTTTGCCTTGAAAATGACTCCTTAGGTAGGTTACTGATATTTCTACTTTTCATGTCACCACAGGTGACAGTGTCACTACAGTTTCTAACACTACATAGCAAGGGTTCCCTTTTCTCAAGTTTCCAACGGCAGCCTCCTCAAAGGCCAACAACTCCTGCTTAGTCTCTTAAAAGCCTCAAAGTCCTTCCAACTTCTGCCCACCTCCCGGTTCCAATTTTTTCCCTCATTTTAGGTCTTGTGATGGGAACACCAAAATATGTATACATCCAATGATGTGTAACAAACTATCCCCAAACTCCTAATGGCTTAAAACAAATTGTTGTTTTAAACATTTACCTCAGAGTTTCTATGGGTCTGGTGTTCCAGGATGGCTGAACTGGAAAGTTCTGTCTTGGGGTTACTAATGAGTTTGCAGTTAAGGTGTCAGCTGGGGCTGCAGTCACTGGAGGGCTGACGGGGCAGGAGGATCCCTTCCCAAGGTGGCTCATTCACACGGTTCTCACGGTTCGCACGTTGGTGCGAGTTGTTGGCAGGAGGCCCCACTTCCTCTCCATGGGCTGCTTCAGTGTCCTCATGACACGGCGCATCTTACCTCAGAGTGAGCAATGTCGGAGAGCAAGGTGGCATCAGCTGTCACACAATATCAGCTCCACGGTATTTCGTGGGTCACAGGCCACCTCTGACTGACAGTGGGACAGGGATCTGAAAGGACGTGCATGCCAGCCGGCAAGGACCCCTGGAGGCCATCTTCAGAATCTGGCTACCACAGACTGTAGTCAGAGTGTGCACTGGATGGAATGCAACCACTGGATGGAATGCAACCCCCTGAAATGTGTTTCCACCCTGAGCCTCAGAATGTAACCTTTTTGGATACAGCATCTTTTTGGACGGTAATTAGTTAAGATGAGTTATTACTGGAGTAGGTAGGCCTTAAATCCAACGACAGCTAGTCTTAAAAGAAGGCCATGTGAAGATACAGATACACACAGGGGAGAGACAGCCATGTGAAGACAGAGGTTGTCTGAATTGTTATTATTTGAATAATGCAACTACAAACCCCCAAAACTAAGGACTGCTGGCAACCACCAGAAGCTAGAAGGAAGCAAAGAAGAATTCTTCCTAAAGTCTTCAAAGGGACCATGGCCCTGTCAACACCTTGATTTTGAACTTCTAACCTCCTGTGAGAGGACATATTTTTGTGGTTTTAAGCCACCCAGTTTTGAGTATTTTGCTATGGCCGGCCTAGGAAACTGATACACACATGTTCTTTAAGATTTATGTGCTTACCAATGCAACCAGTTTTTAACTTTATTAATAAGCTATTAGTTTACAAAAAAATGATATAGTACTCAATTAAGTGAACCAGCAAAACAATATAAAATGTGTTAATTACATTTATTAAGCATCTACGAGTTGCAAAATTATGTGTTAGATATAGAGGACAGGTATTAAATCAAGCTGCATGCAGTCACTATTTTTTAAATTGATTACTATCTTTTCAAGCAAATATCGCATAGACAAATCACTCAAGAATGTTTCTATAAAGGTAATTATGACTGAGTAGATAGGACTAGTTATTGAAATGAAGTCAAGTTTGCAATGGCTTTGTGAAAGACAAGATCTGTACGACAAAAAAATAAACACAGTTAGTGGACTTAATTTAAAAAAAAAGAAAAAGGAGAAGATCACTCATGATCAGGAGCATTCAGGGTATGACTGTTGACAGTGGGGCAGGGAGAGGACTGAATGTGGGAGGTCGGGTGGGTAGGGTGGTGGGGAGTAAAGGGGGGAAATGGGGACAGCTGTAATTGCACAGCAATTTGTTTGTGTAACACTATAAATGTGTTGCCCAGTTGCATCACACACATCCCTGTGCCCATCCCTTTAGTCATACTGTCTCCACACCTCACAGTGCCTCTCTCTGCACTTCTTACCTTCTAACCTCTCGACGCATCTCCTATTCCAAAGTCCTCCTTTCCAGATAGCCTCAAGTCCCTCTGCATTTTAGTTATTCTTAGCTTTCTCATTATTGACTGAGACCCAGGACTTGCTACATACTTTTAACACAGCATTTCAGTCTTCAAGGACAGAGGTCATATTTGTAATCTTCTCTATGCTAACAATTCATCTAACAGTAGGTTCCCAAGATACATGTGTGACCACTGTTGATTCCCACTGGATATTGATTTTTAACTTTAGCTCTCATTGCGTTCAGTTAGTTATTATTATTTGAGTTGGATTTCATCTGTGGTCTTAATGATTTAACTAATGCAGTGGAAACTTGCTTAAATAACCCTCTGTAAATATTTTTAATACACAAAAGATGTCTTGCTGTGACATCCCCCCCACCTCCCCCTTTACCTATCCTTTATCCCAGCTCCATAACTCCTCCCCATAAATCAGTGCAGCAAATGAGAGCAAGACTACACATAGGTATACACCAGACCTGAGAAAGACTTACACTTGCTCATCCTTTTTGAGACAATGAGAGAAATAAATAGGATTGATAGAAGACAAGTGGGAATTATAAGTATTTTTAGATTTGCTTTCCAAGGTACAACTGCTTTTCCCCCTTATGTTCAACGGTAAAAGCAACTAGTTTTAAATGTCCCTTTTTAAAGACTAATAGGGCCACCTTGCCAAGGTCCACTTGTGACTCACTCATTCATTCAAGAAACACTGGATACCTACTAGTGTCAGGGACTTGAAATAAAACCAGAACTTTAGACTCTAATGGAGAAGTTGGGTGAGGAGGCTTCCTCATCAGGGTGCAGTACAAACAATCATTCAAATTTCTGTAGCAGTGCTTCCTTTAGAGAGGATTTGACAACCTTAGAGTTGTCCAGTTCAGACCTCCCTTCAAATGACTGCACAATAATACATGGGTAAGGAAGATCACCGAAAGTTCTGTGGATAGTATTAGAGAGAGACGCCACATGCGCCTCCTCAGCTTACTGAGGATGTTTGAAAATCCACCCGAACTTAGCTCGTGACTCCTGCCAGCCCACACCTGCGCCTCCTACCTTCTCCCTCCTCCGTAGTCAACAGCATCGTCATTCACCCAATCTGAAACCACAGCATCTTCCCTGATTTTTTCTCAGCCTCACATTAGTTCATCAGCAAATACTGTCAATTCTCCTTTGAAATATGTCCCACACCAACCGTTTCTCATCTCCTCTTCTGCTACTCCCGCTCTGTTTCAAATCACCGCCATCTCCCACCTGGACGACCACTGGGGCCCCTTACTTGGTCTGTCTGCTCCCACTCCACAACCTCCCATTCTGTCCTATGCAAAGAGTTGAAGTGACTCTTTAAAATCACAGATCAGATGATGCCATTTCCCCTCTCTTAGTTCTTCAAGGGTTCCAGTATTTACAATAAAATTAAAAATCCCCACCATTGAGGGGTAAGGAGAGGTAGAAGAGGATGAAGGGGGATAAATGGTGATGGAAGGAGACTTGAACTGGGGTGTTCAAGGAGACTTGTATTGGGTGGTGAACACACAATACGGTACACAAATGATATATTATGGAATTGTACACCTGAAACCTATGCAATTTTATTAACCAATGTCACCACAATAACTATAATAATAATAAAATAAAAATAAAAACAAAAACAAAATTCGGCACCATGGTCTACCAGGTTTGGTATGACCTGACCCCTGGCCCCCTTTCCTACCTCGCTGAACCCCAGCCCCACTGGTCTCCTTAGTGGTCCTCAAATGTGCCACAAACACTCCTGTCTCTGGGCTACCGTTTACACTGTTCACGTGCCCTGCGAGGATGCTGCTCCCTTAATGCACCGTGACCTCTGGCCAGGTGTCACTTCCTCAGTGAGGTCATCCCCAAACACCCCACCCACGTGGCCCCCTTGCCGCTCTCTGTCTTCCTTTCCTTCAACAGCACTCACCTCCGCCTGGTACTGCATGAGAAAAGAAACACGAGTAGGAATGGCTGGGAGTTTGGCGGGTAGACAAGGGAAGAAGAGCATTCCAAGAAGGGGTGGCGTGAGGGAGCATGCAGTGAAAAAGAGTGTGAGGACTCAGTGCCCACAGAACTCCAACGGCAGTTGGTTGAAGCTTTCTGTGAAGGTGGAATGAAAAAAAAGTAGCTCAGCACCAGCTCCCAGAGGGGCTCATATATGTGCAGAGAAGTTAGATTTGATCCTGATAAGGAAAACCAATTGTCCCTGACAAAGGATGTCAACAAATGGCTAATTAATGAAACTGGGTTAATACTTCTAGCAGCTCCCAAACTGGCCCCAATTATATCATCCGGCCTCATTTTCTGAAGGGGAGAGACACAACTCAAATCAGCGCCTTCAGGGAAGAGGCTGCCCCCAGAGGCCGTCTGTGGAGCTCTCTGCACTCGCCCGGTTTCTGCTCACACCTGCTCTGGGAGGTGTGTGCGGGAGTACCAGCTAATAACTAGTTTCACCAGTTCCAAAATTATGGAATTATTATCCGAGATGCAGGTTGATTTTTTGTGATCATAATATACAAGCCAGAAGAATCAGCGTAATTTTGCTCAATATTTGATATCCTGTGATAGAATAGACATCTGTGAGGAGCCGGGAGAAAGGCAGCTGTCCAAAATGAGTAAAATGCAGTTCCTGCAGCGACAAAAAGTGGTGTGAATGAGCGGCTACGAGACTGAACCACAAAAAGCTTTTATATACATCAAATGCAGGTACCCCCTAGGGTGACATCTGCCCTCAGAAAACTCCTGAAAACCACTCAGGAAATAACTGGCCCAGCAACGGGCCCACATGGCGCTGAGGGCCACACCCCCGAAGACCCCGGACGTGAGACGTGGGCTTCTGGACTTTGTTCAGCACTTTAGAGAAATTCCTTTTCACTTTTTTATCTGGTCATTGGAAGAGATCCCAGAAAAAAATAGTTTGTTTTGCTTATTTGTTTACAAAAACATGGGATTTGAGATACATGGCCTAAAGATGACCTTCCAACTTTTAGCCTTTCTTTCTCTCCAACAAAATTTATTCAATTACTTCATAGAAGTAGATGGGAAATGTATGTCTAGCCCCCCTTTATCTGCAACATTTTATTTTTAATGTTCTTTTAGCTGATGCAAAATATTTATTCCAAGTTAGTTATTTTAAAACATATGGCATAGCTGGCTCTTGGAAGAGGGTCATAAATATGCCAGTATTTCACGGCAAAGAATCAGAAGTAGCGATTTCTGTTGGCGCTCAGTATTCACATATAAATTCACGCGTGTGATCAACAGAAAAATAACAAACAAGAGGGAGAGTGTTTTTCGGCCAGTTTCTGGTTACTCGACATTTTGTTACCAGTGAAGGGGTTATTTAGGCTCCTCCCAGCTTTGCCTCCTTCCCTCTAATGGCTCACCAGAGGCGTTAGCACACAGTGGGAAAAGTCAGTCAGTTCCATAGTTGACTAGCAGCACCCGAAGAAGCTCATTGAGGGAAAATAATGAGCCAATTTGTAAAGTAAAATGTTGGGATTATTTGTTATTAATACTTGTTTCCTACCTCCATGGTAATGCCTGGTTATAGTCTTATCATCCAAAGTATTTTAAACTCAAAGGATTATGGAAGACTTACACAGGGAGTTTGTAATCTTAAGGAAAACATAATATAATTACATTTTTTTTAATTGGCCAAATGGTTATCATTCCCTTCAGTTAATTTCCTTATTTTATTTTCCCATCATTTTTCCAATTCTTGTAAGTTTGTAAATGTATTGCACGTGACTAATCAGAGCCGACATACTCACAATCTATTCGTATAAATATGTAATCATTAGTCGAGCCACTTACCTCTGTGGTGTGAGCACAGACAGGAAGTGTTTCTTACAAAAAACGCTCACCATGGAAACAAAGACGCTCCACAAGGGAGCACGCGTCTTTCTTTCCTTTTCCTTTTTCCATTTTGGTTTCATTTTTAGGTAGAAGGGCTACAATTTGCCTTTTACGTGTAGCTTCTCTAACTCCTGTTGAATTTTATTGTAATTGAACAGAGATAATATTATCTCTTATATTTTCTTCAAGGGACCCTTGAAAATTAGAGTTATTAGCATTCGATTATATTTTGGTTTAAAAATTAGTTAAAAATATTAAGAACCATAAAGGCCACTTGCATTGCATGAGAAAACCTAACAATGAGAATGGTCCTTCTACTCACCACGTACTTGGAAGCCACCAAAGAGAAAATTCACTTTGGAAAAGTATCCCAAGCCCTATATTTTTTAAAAAAAGGAATCCAGGGTCCTAACCTATTTTTGCAATAAAAAATGTTTTTTAAGAGTAACGAAGGTAGACTTGTACGATCAAAGAAAAATGAAAGTCCAAAGTGTTTGGAAATTAAGACTTCTATTCAGGGGAAGCAAATGCTGCCTCAGCTGCTGCAACACAAAATTTTGTGTTGCATCTGTATTGAGTATCTTTGTGCTCAAAAAAAAAAGGAATCAGGTCAGACTTGAGCACATGCTAAACACAAAAATCAGAAGCCTAAAAAATATCTACTTCTTTCTGCCTGTCCTTCCTGTCATCCTCTTGTCATTTTTGAATGAGAGCTGCTTGGATTCAGCCTTTCCCCGCAGCCAGTGGGCTTGGTCTCCACACCAGGTAGAGAGTGCCCCTCCCACAGGTGCCAGCTGCTGACAGCCCTGTACGCATAAAAACAACCTGTTTTTCTAAACCACGAATTTCCTAAGGGAAGCCATTGAAATGACAGGCAAAATAGCAATTTTCATTTTTCGTGCAAATTACAACTAAAGAGTCAAAGAGGAAGCAAATGTCTAACCACATGGTCATCATTGGCTAAATGGTCACCAAAGGGTAAAATCCCCTTTGTGATGATAACTACATGGTACTGTCAACAGGCAGAGAGGCCTGGTTTACCTTCCAGGAGCTGGTTGTGCATCAGGTGCCCCAAACCACTAGTGAAACTTGTTTCCAGAAGCCTTGTCCGATCCAGCAGCATCGCAAATCTGTCAATCCATCGCATATTGTTTAACTTCCGGTAACTGTAAACCTCGGTAAATGTTCGCTTGTTTCTATGAAGTCATACCAAAAATTAAATCTCTCTATATACCATTTAGGCATATGGTCAGAATAAAGTGCATTAAGATATAAAAATCAAGAGTGACGCAGTTTGCTAAAGATCCTAGACCGTGAGGTTCATTGGATGCTAACGTCCTAACCAAGAGAACTCCGAGATATAAATATATTTGTTTATACTTTACATTTTAACCTAGCAAATCTCTCAAGAGGCCTCTTGCAGGATATATATTTATTCCCCCCAATTAAAAATAAATACAACACAAGGAAGTAGGATAAACCTACTCCCCAGTAGGCTTATGCTTCAGAGGTGAAGGAGGCGAGGTCAGAGGAGCCTTGGGTACTATTTTGGAAGAAGGGGAAACAGAGCCTACATAGCTACCCTTCCATGACCTGCGGTTTGAGAAACACAGCTCTGAACGGTTCCCACACATCAGCTGCTCCTCTGCAGCACCGTCGTGGGGGACAGGAAGTGGGATGGCACTCAGGATGCAATTGACAGGATCTGTTCTCTCCGAAAGTGAAACAGGATCTCCAGGCTATTAAATTCACTTCAGTGCAGCATGTGAACTCACTTTTCAAAGCAACCGTCTGCCTGGGAAACTGAGAGCTTTCATTTGTGAAAAAACGAAGAGTTTTTAAAAGTGTCATGTAAATATTGTGTGGTCACTTGGTTTAAACAAAACTATTTTGAAAATTTAGAGACATTTTTGATCTATTTCTCTTTCATAACAGGATTGCAAAGTGATCTGAAAAAGAAAATAACTACAATCACATAAAGGCCAAAGGCTCAATTCTCTCTAATGGCCACAGAAAAAGGGCATCAGAAATGTATCTAATTTCATCCTCATTTGGAATAGGAATAAAAATTTATCTAATGATCCCTACAGACCTACCTCTCCTACTTGCATCTAATTCTGAAAGTAAACAAATGGTGAAAGTTGAAAATGAAAAAAATAAATGATTTCAGTTCTAATAAACAGTGTTTTTCTAATTTGGATGTTCACTCTAATTATGAGTATTGAATTAACATTTTATTGCCAACACTCCTTGCTCTTCCAGTGCAATTTGATTTTAAGGATCTTACGAAACCCATGTGAAATGGTAGCATCATTATTTTCCTTGCGTTCTCATAGCTGTCTGCTAGTTTCCCAAAGGATCCAAAGCTTAGTAACCTGTTGGCTAAGGGTTCAGCTCCTGCAGCTTCTGAGGGAATCTATGCAATCTATGTCTCACACATTAAGTTCTTTCATGAAATGAGATTGAAGCTTCTATTCTGAGTCTGGTAAACACATGTTAGAAAATGGTTCACTTCCTGCCAAGATGGAGGCATAGGTAGATACACTTTGCCTCCTCACACAACCCAAAGAAGGACAGTAACACATTTAAAAACTGAAAAGGACAACAACAAATTTAAAAACAAAAAGCAACCAGAACTGCCAGAAAATCGAACTATATGGAAGTCTGACAACCAAGGAGTTAAAGAAGAAACATTCCACCAGACCGGTAGGAGGGGTAGAGCCAGGCAGCCGGGGTGGGGAGGCTGCGTGGCAAGTTGCAGCTGGAGGGCTGGGCAGGTGACCTGACAACTGGCAGTCCCACATTTGCATGCTGATTAACCAGGAGAAACAACTGGGGAGCGAGACAGAGCATGTAACCCGCAGTTCTAGTGTAGGGAAATAAAGCCTCTGACTGTAAAACCTGTGGGGGTTGCAGCGGTGGAAGAAACTCCCAGCCTCACAGGAAAGTTCATTGGAGAGACCCCCAGGGTCCTAGAACGTACATGAACCTTCCACCCAGGAATCAGCACCAGAAGGGCACAATCTGTTTGTGGGTAGTGGGGGAAGTGACAGAAAGCCAAGCAAATGGCGTTGTTCCCTCTCTGACCCTTCTGCCACAGACAGCGCCACAATGCAGCAAAGAGGGTTGCCCCACCCTGACAAATACCTAAGACTCTGCCCCTTAACAACATAACAGGTGCAAAGTAATATGGCTGAAATGAAAGAACAGATCAAAATTTCATGAAAGGGTAGACAACATACTAGACACCGAGTTCAAAACACTGGTAATCAGGATGCTCACAGAAATGGTTGAGTATGGTTGCAAAATAGAGGAAAAGGTCAAGGCTATGCAATGTGGAAGTAAACAAAATATACAGGGAACCAACAGTAAAAGGAAGGGGACTGGGACTAAAATCAATGATTTGGAGCAGAAGGAAGAAATAAACATTTAATCAGAACAGAATGAATAAACAAGTATTCAAAAAAAGGAGAGGCTTAGGAATCTCTGGGACAACTTTAAACATTCCAACATCCAAATCATAGGGGTGCCAGGAGGAGAAGAGCAAGAGCAAGAAATTGAAAACTTATTTGAAAAAAATAATGAAGGAGAACTTCCCCACTCGGGTGAATGAAATGAACTTCTAGGAAGTCCAGGAAGCTCAGAGAGTCCCAAAGAAGTTGGACCCCAGGAAGCACACACCAAGGCACATCATAATTACATTACCCAAGACAAAAGATAAGTAGAGAATCTTAAAAACAGCAAGAGAAAAGGAAACAGTTACCTACAAAGGAGGTCCCATAAGACTATTAGCTGATTTCTCAAAAGAAATGTTGGAGGCAAGAAAAGGCTGGAAAGTATTTGAAGTCATGAAAATCAAAGACCTATATCCAAAATCACTCTACCCAGCAAAGCTATCATTTAGAATGGAAGGGCAGATCAAGTGCTTCCCAGATAAGGTCAAGTTATAGGAGTTCATCATCTCTGGGCCCTCATTATATGAAATGTTAAAGGGACTTATCTAAGAAAAAGAAGAAGGTCAAAACTATGAACAGTAAAATGACAACAAACCCACAGCTATCAACAACTGAACCTTAAAAAAAAACCCCAAAAACAAAAATAAAAAAAACTAAGCAAAGAACCAGAAGAGGAACAATCACAGAAATGGAGATCATATGGAGAATTATCAGCGGGGAGAGGGCAGCGGGAGAATTGGGGAAAGGCACAGGGAATAAGAAACATAATTGGTAAGTACAAAATAGGTAAGGAGGAGTTAAGAACAGTATAGGAAACAAAGCCAAAGAACTTATATGTATATCCATACACATGAAGTAGGGGGCGGGGGATGTTGGTGAGAGAAGAGGTGCATGGCAGAGGAGAATAAAGGGGAGAAAAAAATGAGACAACCATAATAGCATAATCAATCAAATATACTTAAAAAAAACTAACAAAAAAAGAAAGTGGTCTAAGAAGATATACTGATGAATGATGAGAACTGTCTTTGCTTCCAAATCAGTAGTTCTTTTGAATGCTTGGAAGCAGTTTAAAGGCTCTTCAGATTCAGCTAGGTCTCTTCTGCCTTTAGTTAGATAAGAGAAGAAAATATTCTCAGGGTCTTTGGAGTACAAAGTTTGCTTGTTTCCTATGCCACTGGCTTGCTGCCTTTGGCCATTTGATGTTTCTTAGATTTTAAGAGGATGGGTCAATTCATAAAGTTGCCACTAGAGGGCACAAAAGTACAAGTTTTGCCTGAAAGTTGAGGCTTCTGAAGTTTTGTGATTTTTTTGTGTGTGTATGTATAATCCATCCTTAAGATATTCAAATAGAGATTACATTTTAGCTTGTAGAATTACAACTATTTAATATTTATCATCTAAACTCCTGTTTTTGCTTATATTCTGAAAAAAATCAAAACCAAAAATTATGTTTCTATTCCACTATTCCTAAAATGCATTTTTATATATTCTTTAATTCCTATAACCTATCTTGTGTATTTTAAGGTTATCCATCCAAATTAACTAGTTAAAATTTTCATAAGAAGGTTATTTTCCTCTGAAAAAACACAACTTTACGTATACAGCCATTTTCCCACAGTGAAGAGAAAAATTGTTGATATGATACAAAAAAATACACTAAAGTGAGTACATGAAAGAAAACAAAATTAGTTTCCTGTCTCCTTTGCAATCTGGATGCCTGTGTGCCCTGCTTGAAAGAACAGTATACACCTGGCACATCAGTTTCAAAATAAAGCTTTGTGTTTAGAGTGATAACTTTTCTTGAAAACAGCATTGCCTTACTGGCAGTTTTTAGAATACATTTTAATTAACATTTTAACATAAAAATATTCCAAATAATGCAGAAATTCTGAAAATTCTATCAAAAACACATAACTAATCAGTGTAACAGTATTCAGTGTGACTCCCAAATTATTAGAGCTACTCCACTTTTCCCAGCACAAAGTCTTCCCTCAGTGAAAGCGCTAGTCACCAGCTTCACATCTTTCCACTGAGCTTAGAATCAACTTCCTAAAACACTCCTTCCTGTGAGCTGGCTGCCTGGGGCTGGTGGTTTCCCCTCGGCATTTGCATTAAGGTGGAGCTCTTCTCCAGTCAAGGAAATTTCCGGTGGGGCCTCTGCCTCCCAACATCATGCACTAGTCCCATAGGGCTCTGTGAAGGTGTCTGAATGTTCTCTTTCCATACCTAAAGCTACTATTTCCATAGGAAATAAAAGGTAATTCTGAACATTTACTGTACCTGTTGCATAAGTAGCCATTGTATGAGGTGCTTAACATACATATTCTCATTTAATCTTACTGGAAAGTCTAAGGGGAGTGTGTATGGGGGATGAGAGAAGGAGAGAGGAATGGGGGAGAGGGGGGAGGGGGAGGGGGGAAGAGGGGGAAAGGAGATTCATTTACAGGTGAAGAAACTGAGTGTTAGAGAACGGCAGTGACTCCTCAGAAGTCTATGTATGATTTCAAGGCTCATGAATGTTAATTACGGTGGCATAATGTTTACAGAGGCACACTTTCATGTGCTATGGATTTTGCTCAAGGGGAGAACCCTGAAAGATGTATCTCTAAGGTGTATCCTTAGAAATAATCTTGAACCTTACTACCGCCTTTTCTCTCTTTTCTTTCAATCAGAACTGTTTCCTCCAATCACCATGTTCCTGCTGTACTTTGGGGACCTTCAGATGTGGGTGGTTGAGTATTCATGCCCCTTTGCAGAGTAGGGACCCCTAGATATTAGAGGACATGTTACACATCATACCGTGATTGCCCTGCAGATCCGAGAGCCCCTGTCACTCAGACCTCGAGAAAGGGTGCCTGTAAAATTTTAGGTGCCTGTAAAATTCAATCTATGACTTTATTTTTCTCCTAAGGTATTCTCTTTTTGAAAAAGTAAATTCACTTTTAAAAAGTTATTTCTTGTAAATAACCTAAATACATCTCTTTCATTTAAAAAGTTTTGAACACTCTGTGAGTTTGAATGTGTGCATGTTTAGTATGTCTTATACATTATCTATTTATAATGGGGCCAGTTCATATTTATATAGAGATAAAAAACAAAATGAACACCGAACTACAACTACCTAAAAGTCTCGGCTCTGCAGATGGCAGTCCCCCGCTCCCCACTGGCCACCACCCTTCCTTCAGCCACTCGGATGGCCAAGTCAGTGTCCTGGCCCCAACCCTGGACTGGGCGCTCTGTTCTGGAAGCAGAAGGGACTCAGCTCACGGCTTGGCCCCGCCTGGCCACCTGGCCCGAGGCGAGAGCTGCCTTTCCCCTTTTCAGGAGCCTCAGAGCACAGCACACGCTCATCTCTGAACTGGCTCCAAAGATTTCATCCATGAATTGCTGGTCTATTAAAATAGATTCTTCCTTATGTGAAGCTTCAAGGCATTTTTCTTGAGTTTTACTAAAATGCAGCTAAGGTTAGTGTAGATTTTGTTTACTGAGGAGTGGTAAAGAACACACACACATAAATGCAGAGAGAACAAAGTGTTTACCAAGCAGCAGATCAGATGAGATGTCACTAATTTGCTCACTCTGTTTACTGTCAACTCAGCTCATAAAGCCATTAAATATCCATACACTTTGCTCACCTCTCAAAACAGGCAACTACTTACAAGGAGAGAATTAAGCCTATTGGAGGGACAGGACTAACCTTCCATTTATTTTGTGTCTTACATGGTATGTGATTCATAGTAGCTGTTGAATTAATATTTAACTACTTGAAAACTTATTTATTATTTTTGCAAAAGTATATTTCTTCTATGTGAAAATTCATGTACACAGAAGTTATCAGAGCCACTAAGATAAAGCAGTTTCAGACTTGAACTTTCCTGTATATACATATATATATATATGACTTGTTCTTATTATGCAAAAGCATTGCAAAAACTGTGTTCAATTTTCTTTCAGTGTTTCAGCTGAAAGTAAACTTGTTTTTATAAATAATAGAAAAAGGCTACAATCCCTTTGAGAAAGAACATCATGATCAGAAGCCAAATTAAAATTTGATTTCACACTAAAATCCAGTTACGACATAATAAAAAATGAAGACAAAACTTGGAGTGAGCTAATTGAAAAGTCTTGTTGGAGAGGAAACCATCCATGAGGTTTATGCAAATCATCAGAATAATTCTGCCTTGAAATCTATTTCTCTCTCTTGCTCTCTCAGCTTCTACATTATGAAAGGAGAGGTTCAAAAGGTAGACTGGATGAACAGGAAGTACCCAGTACCTTTCTAATTCTCCCTTTCTATCACAGAACAGGGGAAAAAAACCTTATCTTGAGGAACATACAATTTATAAAGATCCTGTTAATCCTCTGCTCTTTACACGTAGCATCTGAGTGACGGGGGCTGAACCGCGGTAGACCGACCTCATCCCTGGCAGCTCACGCAGCTGCATTCCTCGCTGCCAGTGCCCGCACTACAGTTCCTGATCCACATGCTGTTTAACCGACAAATTATACCTGGATTTCTTTTTTCCTTAATAGGATATACATGTTTAGTGTTTGGTTATTATTACTTCAATAAAAGAGTTTCAAAGGCCATCTTCCTCATTTTTAGTAAAGATAATTCAATCAAAACACGTTGTTCTCTCTGAATTCACCAAACACTAGAGAAATCTAGTGGTAGCTGTTTCCAAATGCACACACGATTCCTAAAAGGAAATTCATAACCAAGAGAGAGGTGAGCCTCCAGACAAAGCCTGTGTTTGGACAGCAGTTGATCACACACAGGAAAACCACAATCCTGTAGAGTGCAGAGGAGACTGGTGTGTGAGAACGGCTTGTCTTTGGATGTTGAAGGTTTAATCTCTTTCACAACAGAAGTGCTTTTTTTCCTCGTTAATAGGATTGAAACCCTTCCTTAAGATACATCTGTATACTTCCTGGCCTCAGGAAGCTTGCGGGGTAAAACACGGTCTCCCGCATGCCTCGGGGGCACACAGATTCCTATGGGGGCAGAAAGTGCGGAGAATGTGACACCTGATACTGATCCCAAGACACAAGCTGAAGTCTTAAAAAAACAGGATTTGCAATAACTGATTTTGGTGACATTTGCTTCTTCCTGCTAAAAGTAAAGTGCAGCAGGGAAAAAGAAATCCAGTTAGATTTCAGCTTTTCTTCAGTAATAGGCACGTGTTCAGTCAGTGCTCAGTGAGTACCTGGTGGTGCCAGCTGCACATGCTGTTTCAGGTGATGGAGGCTCAGATGAAAAAAAAATTAAAACCAAAACCTGAAGAAAAGTAAGATATCGACCTGTTGCTAGATATTTTTGATACACACTTTTACATGACAACTTTTGCAATTATGTATCAACTCCTTGAAAGCAGTTACTAAGATTTCTTGGTCCTCTATTACTTGCACAGGCCCGACTCAGAAAGTACTCGATCCGTGTTTGCTAAACAAACAGACAAGTGAATGAGTGAGCCACTGATTGACTCTGAATTCAGAGTCCAGGGGGTTGAAATGAATTCAGGTAAGACTGATAGATATCTCTGAGGTTTTACTTTTCTTTGTTTAATTCAGCACCTATTTCTTGAAGGCTACTTCTTGCACAGAGTGGGGGAGGAGGCAGGCTTACATCTCTCCCTCTGTCAGGGGTTATGTTCTAATAGAGATATAGAAAGTGACTGTATTAACAAAACTATATTGTGGGAATTGTTATAATGGAAAGAAGAAGACTTCTATGACTGAGTCATGTATGTTTGTGGCAGTTTCAAAATGAGCCGTCAGGGAAGACTTCGCTGAGGAAGTGACATTGAAATTGAGAATCTAGTTCTACAAAGAGGACTGGGGAGCGGGTGTGAAAGCCCTACAGAGTGGGGAGAGCATGAAGACCTAGAATACGATTGGGGGGCTGGCGCATGACGGGCTCTGGACTCAGGGCAAGCGAGGAGAAGCAGGGAGATAACGCGAGACCGAGGAGGTGAGGCATTGCGATTTCATTCTAGCTGCAAATTGCTTTAATTAGGGCAGACGGTGCTGCGGTGGCAGCGGCTGCTGCTGACAGTGATAGCAGCAACTATTCAATATTTAATAAACACCAGTTCGTTGCATAGGAGTCGGACTACAGGCATCATACCGAATGTCTTAGCATTAGTCCTTCATCTTTACATCAAACCACTGAAAGCACAGATAATCTCTCTTTCTGTTTCCAGAAGAGAAAAGCGAGCCTTAAAGTATTTCATTAACTTGCTCAAGATCGCAGCTAGGACAGCAGATCCTCCAATAACACAACATCATTCCACGAGAACATTTCGTTAGAGTGTTGATGAGATGCTATGGGAACTTAACTCATTTATACCAAGTAGCCTATGGGAAAAGTGGCCCTGTTATATGGCATGTCCCTTGGGATCACAGAACTATTGCTAACGTTAGCTGAGGATTTACTGTATATGTGCATCAGTGAATTTCTGATCTGCAAGAGGTTGCTCAAGGTGCTTGGCTGAAAATGGACTGTTGGGGAGGACCAAAAATGGGAGGGCAAGTGGGAGTTCTTGTGGTTCAGGTGAGAGTGTTGGCATGAACAGGCGATGGTTCTGGAAGAAACAGGCATATATATTTATTTGCTGATGGATGTGAGGTGGCGGGTGAAGGAGGGGGTGCTGGCTGGTGCTGCCAGGAATGGTACAGGATGATTAGGGGAGTAGCAGGTTTGAAACAGCCTGGGCCTCTTATTTCTGTGGCCAGTGAGCTAATAATGGTGTTTACGTGTTTAAATGGTTGGAAAAAACATGAGAGAAGGGCAATATTTTATGACACATATATCTCATGTGAAGTTCAAGTTTTGGAGTCCATAAATAGAGTTTTGCTTGAACACAGGCCGTCTCACCTGTTTACAGATTGTCTGTGACTGCTTCTTGTGCCAAGATCAGGCTTGTGGGGTCAGAACTATGGACTTCCAAGCCCTTTACAGAAAAAGAGGGTGAGCCCCTGCTTTAGTGCAATATCCTATCTGATAAGAGATTAATGGCATCTTGTCGATAAAACTTTTTCTTAACTAGGAATTTCCCCAGAAAAATAGCGGTAAGAAAACTGAATTCCGGCTTGTTCTCTAAAAACATATTGTCTACATTGTTTTTAAAAAAGCTAAATAAAAACAAACTAAAAAATACCCCCACAACCATTTTAGGCAAACCCTTTCAAGTCCTCTACATAATCAAGGACTCTCTTATCAGTGAGGCTAGTGATTTTAGCTGACATCGGGCTTCCTTAAAACATATGTCCACATAAAAAACAATAAAGTATGTGTAATTTGTAAATTAACTTGTACCACTTTAAAAACCAGCTGTTAAAAGACCAAAAACGGCTGATATTTCTTGGTCAAAAGGAGTATTTGTTGGCTTCAGGGAGGGAATGATCGGCCATGCCACCTGCCGTTGCTTTCTGCATGTTTTCCCGAAGTTGCCTTTCCCTTAATGGATGCCGTGTTAGTTGAAGCACCCGGCAGAATGTTAACGGTGCCTAAATGCCCTGGTGTTAGCTCTGAGTGGCTGGGAACCTGCTTCGTAGGTGCATTGGGGCGATACAGACTCAAAACAGACGCAGCCGTCTAAACGTGCAAGTCTATGATGCTGAAGGGTTTTCCAGTAAAACCTTTTCCCTGACACCCTTTCCGTGATGTGATAAATGTGATAGGCAGAAAGGATTGATGCTATTCACAGTTATTTGCAGAAGAGGTTTTGTTATTACTTTTAAGATATGACAGAAGCTTACATTTCCCAGTTGATATAATTTATAACCCACGGTTAAACGACAAGCTGAGGATTCAGAAGCAGTTTGAAAAGGCGATGTTTTCTCTCCTGAGTGCCTCCTTTTTGTAGCACAAACAAGAGACACTTTCACAATCAAAGTTACTCACAGGAATTTGCAGATTAAAACGAAGGCCATAACAAAATCAAAACTTTGGTCAAGAGATAGCATTTCTGAGGTCCGGGAAATGGATTCTGAAGGCAGACTGCCTGGGTTCTGGGCCCGACCTGCGGTGTGGCTTTCTCTTCCAGAGCTTTCTGTGAAGCCGCTCACTTCCTCCCTCTGAGCCTTCAACTCCTCACCAGAAAGTTAGAATAATAATAATGACGATACCAATTCAAAGGACTGAATAAAAGAATGCAAATCAAATCCATAGCTCAGTGCCTGACACAAATCAGGTGTTCTGTTTCAACTAATTACTCTGGAAAGATACCCTTAGAAATCCAGAGAGACTTTTTCATGATTTTATGGGTTTTATACAACTTCTTGGTGAGTGTAAGAGAAAGGGTTGGTAACAGTTCCATGGGTGGTAGTCCCTAGGATAAAATTCACCTATTTGCACCAATGAGAATGAAAGAAGCCCACATGACTGCCTTGGCGAAGGTGAAAAAGGCTGAACAAGGGATCGGGAGATGGGCTAGTCCTTGGACGAATACCCTGTTCCTCCCCAGGACCTGCCTCCTTTAAGATGGCCCAGGGAACTGGCACACCCCGGGCATGAGAAGGTTACTTATACGGAGGGAGGTAAGACTGTACTGGGGACACAGAGTCATTCCGAGAAGGAGTCTGTAGGCCAAGCTGGTAAATATCCCGTAGTCTCCTTTTGTGGCATTCAAGCCAATCTGGACCGCCTTCCTACCACAGGGCTAGTTCTGCTATGGAAATAATTTCCAAAAGAATAGAGTCAACAGGGCCTTTGGCAATTTTTCCTAAAACGAAAACAGACGCAGCCATCCATCCCACCGGTCACGCGGACGGTGCTCAGAGGCCTTTTGGAATACACTACCCCAGGCCACCCTGGGCACCCGGGGCACCCATGGGGCAAGCATAAGCCTTAAATGACAGATGGATCTAGTGTTTTTAGTATAATCTGGCAACTTCTAGTGGGTTTTTTTTTTCTAAGAGAATGTGGGGAATGGGAAAATTTCTATTCTTTTATGTCACTTTGGTTTCTCTAATAATCACAGTGACATGAGAGAGATTACCAGGAGAAAACTACCAAATACAATTATGTATCTATATACGAAGGTTCCCTAAGAACACAGGACCCAAAGATTCATTGGGCATTTGAGGCAATGTCCCCTTGAGCCAAGAGAAAAATTTGGGGGGGGGGGGTCCTGACAGCAGTTAGGGATTTCAGAGGCAGGGGAGGACATTCACATGCAGATCAAACTCACAGTTATTAAGAACCACACCTAAAACAAAAGCAAACTAAGAGAACAGCTAGATCAGGAGCAGAACCATAGAAATGATGATTATGTAGAGGGTTAGCAACAGGGGAGTGGGAGAAGGAGAAGGGGGGAAAAGGTACAGAAAATAAGTAGCATAGACGGTAGACAGAAAATAGATGGGGGGAGGGTAAGAATAGTAGGGGAAATATAGAATCTAAAGAACTTGAGACACATGGTCATGAACTAAAGGGGGGATGGTGGGGGAGGGATGTGCAGGGTGGAGGGGAATGAAGGGGGGAAATAGAACAACTGTAATGGCACAATCAATAAAATATATTTTTAAAAAAAGAAAAAGCAAATGATTGGTAAACAAAGGCTTGCTGGGCCACCCTGTACTATGGGACACAGAGGACTTTGACCAAAGGGGCCTTGCTGGGTCCCTCTCTATCAGACCTAGTTCATCTTAAACTACTGTTATCTATGATGACCACCCCCCTCCTGAAGCAGATCCTTTATGGAATTCTTTTAGGCAGTTTGGGGGATCATCAAAGGTTTTTTTCCTGAGTTTTTTTTTTTTTCATAAAAATAACCAGCGTAAAATAATCAATATTTCAATAAATGTATATTTCGGGGTAGCAAACTCTGCTCCCCCTCAGGGACAAGGAGGCTCTTCCTTCTTCTGTTAGTGAGAGTTACGCTTGGGAGGATGGCACTTAGCAGGTACGAAAGGAATACCTCGGCCAAAATGGCAGGCTTGGGGGCAGGAGGAGACACCAGAAAACGTCACAGAATATGCTTGCCACCCTCTGCATTGACACAAGAAAGAAGACGCTGTCAGTAGGGCTGGTGCAGAGTTAGAAGAAAATGAAAGAGCAAAGAGGTGCGAGTTCCCCACTCATTCCTCATCAAACGTCACCAGGGGCAGGTCCCAGGTGGCATCCTTTGCAGCCGCAAAGGGAGAAGGGGCTGAGGTACACTGAGCTGCCCCAACCAGCTCGTTGTCCTTGATAGGATGAAACAGGGTCACCCCAAAGGATCAGGTGTTAACCCCTAGAACCTGGAAATGCTACCTGGCTTTGAAAAAGGGTCTTCACGGCTGGGATTTACATCCAGGACCCTGTGATGAGGGGATTATCCTGGATTTTCTATGAGGACCGGAAAGCTATGACAAGTATCCTTGTAAGAGGGAGGTACAGTAAGCTTTCATACACATAAGAGAAGGCAATGGGAAAGTGGAGCCAAAGACTGAAGTCATGTGGCCACAAATGAAGGAATGCCAGTGGCCCCCAGAATCTGGAAGATGCAAGGAACAGAATCTGGAAGATGCAAGGGGCTCCCCCTAGACCCCCTGGTGGGAGTACGGCCCTACCTCTACCTTGACTGGGGCGAACGATAACTGATTTCAGACTTCTAGGCTCCGGAGTTCTAAAAGAATAAGTTCTCTTGTTTTAAGCCACTCGGCTTGTGGTAATTTGTTACATCAACCACAGGAAACTAATCCAACATCATTACTACTTTTATTATCACTGTAACTATTATGGATTTTCTTGGTTCTTTTTGCTTATTGTTTCTTCCTTCCTGAACTCATTTTCAGACATTACAAAATTACCATTTTCCTTTCTGTTCAGTTAGATTATACTGTGTGTACCACTGTAAACACAATTTCTTCGGATCCTTTTCAGGATGCTAGGTCATAAAAACAATGTGTATCAGTCACCAATGAAGTTCTCAGATTATTTCTTTTCACAGAACAAATATTTATCACACTGCATACCAACTAAGTAATTATACCCTTAAGAGATGCAGTTTTTGAATTTGCTATCTCAAACTGCATACTACAGATGTTTGAGGTTGAATGTGTATCTATCTGGAAAACAATAAAGTGGCCGAGTCACACAAGGACAAAATATCACAAACCACTTGAATATTTATATCATGTCAGAGCTACACGAATGGAATCACAGTCAAATATTAACTGAAATGAATGACAAAACACAGTCGTGTTCCCCCAGTGAGTAAAAAGCAGCCCAGTGACATGCATGTGTGCCCTGCATTGTACTTGAACTCCATCACTGCTCTTAACAGTACGCGAGTGACCGGAAAAGGTACATAAAGCATCTCTGAGTACCTGTCACTGGCAGGGAAAAGCTTTTGTACTGGTTCAGTATTTCACCTGTGGGTGTAGTAATATTCAAAAGCCATTTTTCATAAGTCTCCAAAGTGTACTGTTAAAGTGAGTAAGTAGTCATATCCGTAGTAAAATGAAGAAGTTGGACTTTGAACTCTCTCCCACCTCTAAAGTTTTATGAGGAAAAAACAGTGATGCATCATGACCACCCTGCTATTTGGGAACTACGGGGAAGTGTTCAAATGGACTGACCAGGCGGTGCTCTGACTTGGCAAGGAAAACAGCTGGAACAGACCCCTGAGTATGGACAGTTCAAGTGCACAGTGGGGACTAGTACCCAGATACTTATTTTAACTAATGAAGCTTTTTTCCATAGTATTTACAAGGACATAATACTTGCCATATATAAATATTTCTCTTCAGTGAATTCCATTCAGACTACATCAGAACGGACTTGGAAACAATGAGGAGTACCATCACCTGGTATAGACTTGTCCTCAGTTGACATGTTCACTTATTTTTATCCAGCCTACAGTTGAAGAACAACATGAGCTCATCTCTCACGCTGGGCGGCATGTATGCCTCACAAATGCAGAAGAGAGGATCCAAATCTTTCACATACTTAGAAATTAGTCCACAAACCAAGGTTCACTTCAGAACACTAAGAGCTCTTTACTTGACTCTACTGACTACTTAACTCTACTTAGAAACACACACCCATACAATCTGGAATTCTATATGAAGACTGAAAAAAACACTTATTTAAAAAAAATTATAGAGTTGCTAAAGTGATGTGTAATTTAATATTTTGGAACTTTATTGGAAATGTTAAAGAAAAATAATATTTAAGAAAAGGTTATTATTTTGAAAGCTTTGGGGAATGAATAGTTAAAATGTTTATTGTATGCTGATGACATATTATGGCATATTTTTGTACTTCTGAAATAATTTCCAAAAGCACTACAAATAAAAAATAGTTTGACTATTATCAGGTGTCATTTTAATCCCCACACATGGAGGACAAGCAACACAGTTTGGCTCTTAAAACAACTAGAAACATATATCTGCTTTGGGCAGCGTCAGCTTTGTCAGAAGAGAAGCAAGAAGGGTCTGGACCACCTTTGTTTGCGGGCTTCTCCTGTGGATCAGGCACTGTCCAGTTTGTCCCTTTGGTCATGCAGGGGTTGGAGGTGAACTTCAGAGTTGTGAGTGTTGATGCTTTCCTGTATTTTCAAGTATCTTTCTAGCACCTAGAGCAAATCTGCACAACACCCACTAAAAAAAGACACTAAAGATTCTTTTTCATTTGTAAAACAAAACTATTTAGATACTAATACATCTTGTAATTTTATAATTGTTATCTTGATAAACTTCCCCTTTAAAAATTTTAGCATATCAAAAAGCAATTGTGTAACATCGTGCTTCTATGTATAGCCTTTCCCATTTATGAAACTAACTGCATGAATACCTGGAAAGGGGTTATTTTAAAAGCTAATAAATATTTTAGTTCTTCTTCTAGCACTTTCTTCACACAAAAAAAACAATTAACAAAGCAAAATTAAAAATTTGTCAAATAAAAGAACACTTCCCAACTTGTCTTTCACTATTCTAATTTACAGCTGCAAGAGGAGAGGTCCCAGAGAGAACTGAGTTAACTCCCAGAAACTGTTTTCCTGCAGTTGGCGAAATAGAAGCACTATCTTATTTCCTGATTTCTGAACTGGAGAATTGCTTCTGGTAGTTACCTCCCTCTGATTCTCAGGCATCTTTTCTGCATACTGGGAGTGAAGTCCACTTGCCAGCTGTGTGACTTGGGGAGGCTAGTTAACTTCTCTGTGCTTCAGTTTCCTAATTTACAAAATGGAAAGTATGTAAATGTCTTCCTAATAAGTTTTTAGAGAAGCTGGCATGAGTAAGCACCTCCATCTCATTTGCTATTATAATTGCTGCTATTACTATCCTTACTGTTGTTAGCATTATTGTTGTTACCACCTACAATAGACTCTAAATCTACTCAGACTTAGAGATACAACTTCACTAATGCTATAGAAAAAATTCTGTGGATACCTTATGGTATTTAATTACTGTCTGTAATATAATTAGCATATAATCAGTGAATTTATTCAACATGACATTATCATAATAACTTACTGTAAAGAGATTTTGAAACATTGATCCAATTATATCAAATATTTGGAAGTCCTTTGCCCAGGGACATTCCATTCCTACTATTATCTCCTACATCTGACAGAGCCCATCTGCCCGGACCCCCCATGTCACCCACTCTGTTACCGCCACAGCGCCATGCCACCTTCCCAAGTTCACGTCTAATTTACTAGCTAGAACTCTGGAGTCTCTCTAGAGAATTCCCCAATCTCCTGCTTTCCTCAAACAAAAATGAATACCTTTCCTTGTTGATAAATAGATGGGTTTCAGATAGCTAGTGCACAAGCTGGTGAGCCTTGTTTTTGTAATTTATGTTTTAGTTCATTTCTTCTCTATCTCACTCCATTTTGTGAATTCTTTTCCTCTCATGTGTTTGCAACACCTTCATTCTGAATTATAGACCTTTCTGATGCATCCTTTAGGTAATTAAGATGTTAAAGACAGGATCCAACTATGATCCTCTTGGCCTTTCTCTGCATATTTAATCAACCATTTCACATGTCACTAATTAAGATAAATTTATATTTTCTCTGCAACTTTCATTTGAAGCACAAACATTACTAGGGTAGAGCTTTTGCTGAATATACCCAATGAATATGTACATTAACACATAACACTGTTAATGAATATCTAAGTAACTATCAGTTTTTAATTTGGATGATTTTATTATGATTATGGAATTCATCTAATAATATAATCAACATAAAAATTGATAGTCATTCAGATACTTTGCAATTAGAAATTTGTAAGAATGTGCTCAGACATGTGAGGTGTTATTTCTAAGTCATCACTAAACTAAAATTAAATTAAACCTAAAAAAATAAAAAGTGTTAGCTACATTTCAAAATGCTATAAATTAAAATAACAGGATTTTAAAAACACACTTGTAGATTGGAATTTTCCAGTAACATAATTAAACCCAGCACCAGTCTTGCTGCATCTACACAGTAAAAATAAACATAAGATTGGAAGTTTCAACAGAGACTTGGGTCCCCAGCTACTTATTCTGCTACTTAGGGGAAAATCCAACTCACTAAATGATTAAGGTCAACATCACTAAGAACAGCTATTGATATGTGATGTGATATGCTCTTTGTACTACACAGTTTGGGTTAATAAATGCATTTGCTCAGGAACTAGGCTAAAAAGCAATGCCTTCATTTTGGTTCTAGGTATCTTCCAAACAAAATAAATTTCCATGAATGGAGCTGAGCTAACGAGGAAACAAGCAAATGAGCAGACATGAAAACAAGAGGCATTAAACGTGCTCCACTCAGAGTTATTTTGGACACTAGCTGTCTTCCATTTTGCATTCATTTATCTTTTTATGTAACGCATTTAGGGGTTATCATGTAAATATCAGTTCACCAAATACTGTGATCTGTTCGTCATCACAGAACCATCAAAACATTCGTTTCTGTACAGCATCTCTCGCACTTATCTTAAACGTTAAATTAGTACTTTCCCTAAATTCCATTTGAAGTGGATGAAACCCACAGTCGTTCGTTATAGCAAGTGTCACTGTAAGGGAGGTCTCCCTAATTTTTTCACACTAATTAGCTCAGAGAGTAAAAGGTGCTATTCACCTTGATGCTCATGGCTGATGGTTTGGGACAGTCTATTCTGTCACATTCTACTTCAAATATGAACATATTACCTGGATATAGTTTCTTTATAATGCTTCAATATTGCCAGTTGGTAAGTACATCATAGGAAAATAAATACAATTTTTTTCAAATTTCTTACCACTGATACACACTGCTTTTTTTTCCTATTTTTTTTCTGTTGAACTTCATTAACTGAATGTTCTTCCAATATTTAGCTTCTCATTATTAAAGGCAGAGACACATCACACAAATGGAAACTTGTCAGAATCAACATTAGCCTGGTTAATCTACTTTTTTAAAGCTCATGTGCTAAATATAAATTTAATTTTCTCTTAACTGCTTAAATAGCCAAATATTAATTCCACGGTGCTTTTTAAGTGCTGTATAATCCTAAGCATTTAATCCTGTGACAATTTTTATCTTTGTATAACAGTCATCATTTCCCTCTTCTATTGTCATAACTGTCAAGTTTCCATGGAAACAGTGGGAAAAGAATGAAATGGTAAACACCTTCATTTCAGGTCTAAGTTGACAGTGTTGTTTTTCATTAGGAACCTCAATTATTCAGGCAGGTAAGAATGGAGAGGTTTCAGAAACAAGCAGGGGTGTCAAACTTATTTTCACCAGGGCCACATCAGCCTCATGGTTGCCTCAAAGGGCTGAATGCAATTTTAGGACTGTATAAATGTAATTACTCCTTAACTAGGGGCAAGGAGCTCGGGGCTGCTGCCAGGTAGAAACAAGGTGCTGGGCTGGATAAAACAAGGTGGAGCAGCCCCGGGGCCTTGTGTTTGCCACCTGAGCTATAGAGTAATGGTTGATCTTTTATAACTAAGAACTCATGCTTCTAGCTAAAAGAAGTTAATTCTTTCTGTTAAAAGGTACTTATTTGGAAGTGAGATTTGGGGTGTCTTTTTTCTTCTTTATATTGTACTGTATTACTTGACTTTTATCATGTTAAATTTAAAAAATTAAAATCAGTTAGTCGTTATACTCTAAATACATTTTAATCTATACTATCACTAAACCCATACACATAGGTTTTAGATATACACTTAAAACAAAAAAATAATTTCTTAATGCTCATAAGATTTTGAGAAATCTTATAAAATCTATGTGAAACTTTGTCCAAAGTATTTTGCTCCTTTAAAAAATAATAAATAAAATGAAGAACCCAATTTTAACTTAAATACAGGTTATTAAGTCTGTGAAGAAACTGGTTATAATGCTTGCTTCTAGCAAGGAAGACTTACTACTTCCTCTGTATATATTTTAAATTATTTAATTAAAAAACAATGTATAGGTGTTATGCAGGGAAATGCAGGCAGTATCCTGAAATAAAGACCCTAATTAATAAAACATCAGGGAGTTAAAGGGAGCTTTAAGTGGCTGAGTAAAATGTCAGGATTTCAGGATTTCTCCGCTTTTCACAGAGACAACAGACAGCTTTTTTTTTGGGGTTTCCCACAGTAGAAATAATGAACAGTTTCCAGAGTGGCATATTTTTCTTCAATATTTCCTCAGAGAAGAGGAGTTCGGTAAATGATGGAGGATGGAAGTATCATGTTTCTCCAGGAGAAATTGGCAGCAATCACCCTTAACTGCTGGCACTTCTGGCCCCACTAAAGAATTACAGGCCAAAGGAAAGAGACCTTGAAATTCATTACAAAGACAACAAAATTAGGACCTTGATAAAGACAGAAACAAACAGAAATACAGGTGACGCGGCTATTGTAAAGCTTTGCCTCAACCATCTCTCTGATAGGGAAATTGCTTGGATAAAAATAAATGAAAAATTGTGGCTTATTTTGTTTTCTAAAACCAAGGGATGAGGCCCCCACTTTTGATGACCATTTATAAGAAACAGAGAGGGTAGAGAAAGACAAGGTAGGTGACACCATTTGGAGACAATAAGACAAAAGTGAAATTGGGGGAATCCATACCAAGATAACAGATTCAGTTTCTTCAATAACCTAGTAGGGCTAATAAGGGGGCTCTTCTAGATTAAAGGAGATTTAAGAGATAAAACCAACTAGATTTAAGAGATACAATGAACCTTCAATGCATAAGGTTTGTTTTGATCCCAAATCAGCCATTAAAAAATTGAGAACATTGAGAAAAATTGAACAATGAGCAGATACTCATTTTATTAGGTAAACTTATGATATTGTGCTTATGTAGAAAAGTGCTCTTATTTTTAGAAGATATATATAAAAATATTTATATAGAATGATATGTTAGTGATTTGTTTAAAACATTTCAGTAAACAAATCGGACACAAATTAGATGAAGTGATTCTGGCAAAAATTGCTAACTGTTGAGTCCGGGTAATAATATAATGTTTATAAGGGAGAAAGCCCATTTCACCGCCTTCTGTGGTTGAAAATGTCAGTAATGACAAGTTATAAAAAATCACCTCATCAAAATACGCATATGAAGTGGTCAGGGCTCTAAAACTCCACCGGTGGGCTTTGGCAGCAGACATTTGGCAGCCAGTACAAATTCTGTTCTGACCATTTATTTACAAGCAGTGTGATTTTAGGGTCAATTGCTCTAGGTTTCAGCTTCTGTGTAAAATTGGGTAAAATAAGAATATTTACCTCATTGTTAGGAATCAATGAGATAATTCATATAAATCTTGAGCACATAGTAAGTGCTTAATAAATGTTGGCCATAATTATCATTAATTATCACTCCATAATTATCATTAATTATCACTCTATAATTATTAAAAAGATGAAAACAGCATTATATATTTGCATAGCATTTTAACATTTAATAAGTGATTTTACATTTATTTATCTCATTAATAATAATAATATATTTTGTTTTAATAGAATACCTTTACATTTTCTAGATCCTTTGGTATTTATGTTATATCAATTACCTGAGCATTTTAATTAACTGATATTTATAGAAGTTATGCCAACAAATTATTTTTTCAAAGAAGTAGAATAAAGCACCAGATATCAATAATTCTTTGTTTCCTATTTTAGAAAAATATATGGGATTTTGCTGATCCTCACTATTATTAGTATCCACTAGAGCAAAACTATTTGGACTATTTGGACTTTCTTGTTGTTGAGAGTTTTTCTGGCTAGGGGATTATACACTATTTTATAGGAAATAAATTCTGTTTATATCTTTAATAAGTACAGAGGTAAATCTGAATTGATAAGGACTGTGGTGATTACAGGATTATTAAAGCTTTCAGGTTTAGTGATATAGAGTAAGAATATAAATGAGAACATTTGGTATTAAAGTAGTACATCTAAAAAGCTGACCATAGTCCTTAAGGGTGGGGTGACTTTAGTTTTTCTTTGTTGCATCTGTAGACATGGAATCCATATATCACAACCTATTCAGGGTTATTCTTTTGAAATGTAGTGAAGGCTTGTGATCAACGAATTTGATATCTGGCAAATGGAAAGAAATCCACCAGGACCTGGGGGTCTGGGGAAAATGTGTGAAACTCTTGATTTTATTCACACCCCTACCCCAGTCACAAAGAGCTACAAGGAGAAGATGGGGAAGGACTGCTAAGTTTAAAGCTAGTTTCATGCTATACTTAATCAAAACTGTCGGCAACCATGTTACAAGACTAAATATGACAGAATCCATAGCTATTTGCAAAGTGAACCACATGAGCTAAACCCTTTGTGGGCTTGGAATTATTCTTATAATTTTCCTTTATATAAAAGAATGTTTTGTAGAAGTACATACAGTCCTTAGACTGATAAGATGCCCCTTCTCAGAGCTCCTACAGAATTCCCCATTTCTCCTCTCATTAAATCACACCGCCATCAACAATAGCATTGTTACACTTACTAGATTTTAAGTTTCCTGAGAGCAGAGAACATATCCTCTGTTTTGTATTCTCTTTGCCTAGTATATGTTTGGTATATTTGAACCAAAAAAAAAAAAATGACTTCATTCTTCACAGTGATGAGGTACTGCCCTTTGAACATGGAAATGACAACCCATCAGTAGACTGACATGTGGTTCTCACATTGAAAGATGTGCACCTTTCCCCTCTCCCTTTCCTGTCTTCTCCTCAGGTTCAACTGCACACACTTTCAACATATCTAATTACACCAATGGGGTGTAGTTTGTAGCCATAAGGTAAATTTAACTGTTCAGTGGACACAATAGAAACCATCTATTTCTAAAAAAGTAAAATGAAATTATATTGAATAGTACAACTGAATTGGGAGGAGTGCGTTTATATTGATATATTAGTTTCCAAACTTTGTTTTTTAAACTTTTACTATAGTCACATTAAAGAATAAATCTTTCATCATATCCATTCCTTACACGCACACACACATGCACGCATGTGCCCACACATATGGAAGAAACTCACAAATCAAGACTGCCACACTTTGAAATAATAAAAATGCTGGTCATAATCCACTACTTTACAACCCCCTTGTGTTTTGTAACTGACTTTGAAAAACACTCTAAAGGTTTATTCTTTTACAACAGTCCCAGTAGTCTACTACTTTAACTTATTATTCTCCTTTGGGCTTTCTCAACAATCCCAGATTCTATTTATGCATTTCCATTCCTTGCTAACTTTCTTCTCTTGTACAGAAATTCCAACATGCTCTGCATTTCAAATGTCCATTTTGCGCCGCTGAGGATGTGCAGATGACCACAGCTCACGGCTGACGTGGCTGTCTAGTTGTTTCCGGCTATTTCCTCAACCAGTGTTTGAGGTGTCAAGTTCACCGGTGCTTGGCTCTTGGAAATGTAGGGGGAATAGCAATCATGCACTTGGAAGCAGGATGACAATACAGCACTGCACTGCCAGAATCTATTGTCTGTGATTACCACAAAGGTGAAATTTAAATAATGTCATGCCCTTTATTTACAAAAGTTAATAAAATCGTGTTGACAGAACTTGTAATGTAAAAATGCTACTGTTTGGAGAGACTGTCAACCGTGAGACTTTCCGTTCTCAACAGCACCTCTACTTCTGCCTGCCGCACATGCTCTTTTGTAGTGCATTCAATTTCATGACATGCATCTGTGTTGTATCCCCAGTGTAACATCAGCCCTCTATTAGAGATATTTGTTCTACCTAATATCTGTTTGTGTGTCTTCTATCTTAACACAATGCCATGTTTTGCTAGTGTAACCCAAAGGGTTAGGTGAATACAAATAAAACTCATTGTATTATACACAAAGTAATTACATTTGAGACTATTACAGTGATTTAGCACTTAGCATGAAAAATGTCAGTCCGCAAGGTGCAGAACAAACTGAGACTGTGTATTTTCCCAGCTTTAGCAAATCCACCAACTCCAGCATCTTCAAACAACAAAGTATTTGCTTCCTAGTCAGCCTGACTCTCCCAGTGAAATCTCTCCTAATGCCAAAAATTGTGCTTCTTGGAAGAAGTACAGATAATTTTTAAAAATCTGGAGTGTTATGGAGAAACCTAGAAATCTTAAATGTGGATAAATTATTTTGTATAATTTGGTTTTATTTCAGCATTTGAGTTAATAAAATTTTGAGAAACCTGCCCATCTAAAGCTTAAAGTCTTGTCTGATGCCAATTATAATACTTATTGTACCTAAACTTTTCTTCAGGTATAGAAACTATAGAAAAGTAAGGCTCATTTTTAATATTTGGTAAAATCCTGTGCCTGATATATAACTTTATTATCATATATATGATGTTTATAAAATATATATAATTCCTGAATATAATTTTAATGTTCATCCACCCCAACGGTTTTGCATTTTTTGCCTACTATTTATATCGATGGTTCTGAAGCAGGGCTGATTCTGCACTCCCCTTTCATCCAAGAAAATATTCAGCAATGTCTAAAGATATTATTGATCGTCATGGCTTGGGGTGTGACAGTGTATGGCACTGGCCTCTTAATGGTGTATGTGATAAAATGGGGAACATATATATTTGATCTTTGTCATGGGTTCTTAACTCCTAAAACCCTTGTCACTGCTGGAGTGGTAAGTGTGTCCTTGGCATGCAGTGAGATGAGCAGTGATTGGGGCCCCTAGATAACATCAGGATGGAGGCTGGTGGGCAGAGAAAGCAAGGCATTGTTAGAGGGTTAGAACTGTAACCCAACTCCTCCAACCTCTGGAAAGAAGTGAGAAGCTAGAACCAAAGTTTGATCACTAAGGGCCAATGATATTATCCATTCTGCCTGCATAGTGAAATCACTATAAAAACCCTTAAACAATGGGGTTAGGAGACCTCTGGTGTTGCTGAATACATCAATGTGCTTGGAAGGAGAGAGCATGGGAATTCGGTGCCCAACTACCCATACCTATATAGCTCTTCAATTTGACAGTCCCTGAGATGTATCATTTATAATGAATTAGTAATGTTATGTAAACTGTCTTCCTGAATTGTGTGAGCCATTCTAGAAAGTTACAGACCCTCAAACAGGGGTCATGGGTACCCCTGATTTATAACTGGTGGGTGAGAAGCAGAGTTGGCAACCTGAGACTTGTAACAGGTGTCTGAAGTGAAGTGGGGGCAGACTTGCAGGACTGAATACTTAACCTGTGAGGTCTGTGCTAATTCCAGGTAGCTAGTGTCAGAATTGGACTGAGTTGTAGGACATTCAGTTGGCATCCAGAGAGCTGGAGAGCTGGTTATCGGTGTGGAAAATCCCCACTCATTTGGTATCAGCAGTGTTGTGAGTCAACAGCTCGGAATGGGGTTGAGGCCAGTGATGCTGCTAAGCATCCTGTGATGCACAAGACAGCCCAGCACAAGCAAGTTATCCGGGCCAAAGTGGCAACAGCACTGAGGTTGAAAAACTTGTATATATTTTATTTTTTATCCTCACCCGAGGATATTTTTCATTGGTTTTAGGAACAGAGGAAGGGGTGTGTGGGGGGGGAGACAGAGGGAAGGGGAAGAAGCAGCAATGTGAGAAAGAAACACTGATTGGTTTCCTTCTCACATGTACCCCAACCAGGGATCAAACCCTCAACCTGAGTATGTCATTGAACCCATGACCTTTTGGTTTACAGGATGACACTCCAACCAGCCAAGCCACATCAACCAGGGCTAGCTGTGTGACGTTTCTAAGACTGCAAAAGTAGCAAAAGGCTAAGGCTCACAAAATAAGATTGTCAATAAATTGATTAAGGTATTAATGTTTATGAAACTACTAAAATTCAAAAATGGGGATTATAGTTAAGTAATATAGTATGGTTATTGATAGTAGTGGCCTAATTTTTAAGTACCTATAGTAATCACAGCATCAGAAATTATTTATGAAGTCACAGGTTGAACCATACACAATTGCTATTCTAGTTAGCTAGAAGTGGTCAAATACTGACAGTTTCATATGGTCAAATCTAATAAAATAAATTTCTTATTAACTATTTCTTTTTATCGAATAGTAACATAATAAAAAAACCATTAACAAGTACAGTACTAAAGATGCATTTAAATAATAAGGTAGATAAAAGGGAAAATATGTAAAGCAGACAGTGTGTCTTACTGTGGTCATATTAAGGAATAGGGAGGTAAGTATTTTCTGTTTTTGAACAACATCTATTTAGTTCTTAGGAGTATGCTGCATTTTTAAGAAGTATTTTTACCTGACTTTTATGATTTCTTAGTGTGGCTCAACTGTAATGAACATATGAAAATATGAGCTAAAAATATACACTGTATAGTGTAATTATTGCATCTGGTTTCTAAAAAATGAGGCATGGAAATCACATTTTTTGTTGGTGGAGGTGGAAGAGGGTGTGGGGAGATAAATGGTAATCAAAATAACACAGTAAAAATGAACTATTAAAGTGACAAAAAAGTTTGTTACATGCTATATTCTTGTTTAAAACTTTCTTATTTGATTTGAGAGAAAGGGAGAGAGGGACAGAGAGAGAAAGGGAGAGACGGACAAAGAGAGAAAAGCAAAGAGAGAGAAACATGAGCTTGTTGTTCTACTTATTTATACACTCGCTGGTCGCTTCTTGTAAGTGCCCGGACCAGAGACAGAACCCACAAGCTTGGTATATGGAGTGGCACTCTAACCAAGTGAGCTACCTGGTCAGGGCAAGGAAATCCCATATTGATGAGTGATTAAATGTTGCTCTTGTACTCCTGTTTCCTTGTACTCCGTACTTCCTCCTCTATAGACATTAACATGTGAATTTATTGTTCTGATCACTCATTTAAATGATTTACCTTCTTTTAAGAGAATGTTTGTTAATCAATGTGTATCTTAACACCTTTCCAAAGTACGGGGCTTAAGTATTCTCCTTGCTCATACCATCACTCAAAAAAGCGCCCTCTGTTACCTATCTGGTCTGTTTATAAAGGCGTCATCTTGTCAATGGCCTTTTTTACCTTGGCTGCTTTATGGAGTCCATTTTAAATTAAGAATTGTTTTATGGTTTAAAGCATACTCTTCATCATTAATTTAATTATTCAAGTAATATAAAAACATTAAGAGGCTTATGAGGAAAAATCATGAGCTCCATCCAGAGGAGTGTCCAATATTAATGTTTATCAGCATGGTGAGCAAGGGACCTTATCCGGGAGAACAGCTCCTTAAACAAAATTATTTTCAGTAAATTGTATGTTTTACTAAATTATGATATTTTGAAAGGACAATTTTATTAGCATAACATGCACACCAAACTTAAAAAATCAGGGTCATTTATTTAAAAATGCTTAAAAAAGCTGATAGGGAACTACTTATAAAACCAACCAGTCATATTTTTCAACTCCTTAAACTGAAAGTGGTCTTAAATTCATCAGTTTAGGAAGATTTTATCTCCTTTTCAAGGATATTAGAATTATTACCGTCCAATAAGCTCAGTCACGAATATAACTAGGTTGTTTTAAGTGCTTGAGAGTTTTTGAATATTAGAGTAATAGCTTTTGTTTTCTATCCTTACATGTCTGATATATGTACTAGGGAATAGGCTGGCAGCTTGAAGTCATGCAGTTTATAAAGTTGACTAATGTCCTCGATTTGTGCATCGGAGGAAGCTGCTGCGATGCAAGCAAATAGCTGGGAGCTTCACGTCTCCATCCCCTCTGCCTCAAAGAACCATTTAAAGATGTAAATTAACATGGTATGTTATGTTTATTGTATCAGAACTCTTTATACTGCTGTTTAAATTCATTATTTAAAAATCATTTCTTTTTAAAAGAATTCATAGGGAAAATATTGTATAACATTTACAGTTTTAAAGGAACTCTGTAATTTTCTAATGGCTTTTTATTGAATGACAGCCTGCTTATTACCATATCTAAATGTCACATTGGCAAAAGAAAATTGTATGTATAATGATGAAAATGAAAATGGCTCTGTTTCTGAAGTTTAATTTAACTACCATGAGTTATCAAAATGTACTTCAAGCAAAAGTGCATGATTTTTATTTAAATATTTTCAATAAAGCACTAGCAGCAATACTTTCCAATTCTAAGAGAAAAGAGATATATAACTTAGTGACCTCTGTTAATATACAGACCCACAATTGTTCTATGATCCTTAAGGGTCTGTTTTCTATGGACAACCACAAAAGATCTCTTCATTGTAAGTTTGGAAAACAGCATAGTTGAAAATATTTTTTATATAAAAAGTACTGATGCTGCTTAAAGAATGGCTTTTTAACTTCTACATTTTAAGCATTTAACTTGACAGGATGTTTAAGATTATCATTTTTAAGGAGGGGAAGCAGACCCAGAAATGCCAGGAGCTAGGTTCTAGAAGACCTTGTACTGAAGGTCGCACAGAGAAGTTAGTGTCAGTGCCGTGACCAAGGCCCAGGTCTCCCAACCCCAAGGTATATTTTTCTTGCTATTTGAACATGGACCCTCCAGAGAAACCTCTTTGGGTGCTGAGCATTATCCTTGCTTGCTCTCTGTGCATTTAAAGGTTTTCTTTCTAGAATGGCCCAATCTTGTAAACTAAAGCTGCATTATAATTATGCTAAATGTTATCTTCACTCCAGTGAGACAGATTGCCTTTGCTGAAGAAGACAAGGTGGTTTAGCCAAATGTTATTAATTTTCCATGAAAACTGCTGAGAACACAAACAGACCTAGTACTAATATTATAGGTATTTTTTTCTGCTTTTTAAAAAGTATCATATCACGACAGGCTCTAGAATGCCAATATACCAAAAAACACATGGTGTGGGTTGCTCTCTTTTCTATGAAAGGTAGGGCCTCCAGAAGGTTGACTCGATTGCTATGTGGGTCCAAATTAACCTTAGGATTTAAGTAGCTCTTGATGTTTTGAAAGGAATTTCCAATCACTGTTGCATAATACCACAACAGCAGACTGAAATCATCCTCCTTTTCAGAAGAAGGAAACAGAGTCAGCAATCAAATGGCTTGTCTGCATTCACCAAGAGAGTCGGCAGCACTGGAATTTTCAGTTATTTGCAGTCCTCTGCTCTGTCAGTTAGAAAAGGTTGCCTGCAAGGACATACTGTGATTCACCTTATAAAAGTCTTACTCCCTGGAGAGTCTTAAAAATAAGAGCTGCAGAGAACTTAGCAAATGGCCTTTGAGAGTATGAAAATTTTTAATAAAACAGAAAAAAGTACTCATAGGCCAAGTAGCTTTATCCTGAAAAATATCTTTTAAGAGAGCCACCAAATCAGTCTTATGGCACTTAAAAGATAAATTTATTTTGATGCTGCCTGTACTCGCAAATCACATTGAAGTATTACTCTGTTAGCACTGGTGGCCTTATAAACTCTTGTATGCCTCTCCCCAGCCTGATTACACGTACTATAATTTCAAATACAAATAGTTCTTACACCGCAGAAAGCCAACTTACTACTTCAGGGCCAACTGTGCACACTTTCCACGTCTCCTGTGTTTTGCCTTTCGATAAAATGGAAAACACTTTTTGTTCCTCAGAGAATGAGACTGTCTTCAGACTCCTCAACCCTGGAAGTGTTCAGCAAGTTCTATTTCTGGTTTGAGGGCTATTTCATAATTCCATTCTCAGTATTCTTTCCTGTTAATTTGCCTATAATCCTCATTTTGGAACGGGGTATTCGTTCCCTTGAATTCTTTCCATTAGGGGAAAAACAATTTTCCAGGCTCATTTTCTTGAGTATTGCTTAGATGAAAACCAAGTTGGCTTTAAGTAAATTGTTGATAAGATTGTAGGAATACTACGATCTTGAGTCTAAAATGCCTGGCAGAAAAATACTAATCAGAAAGGCCAAAATTTGAAAATCAGGGCATTCCAAAGAAAAGCACCATGTGTATTTGATTGTGGATTTAAATTGTATGTTATTTTGATGCTAGAAAATGCTGAGGTGTTTGAGATGTTATCAAATAATACAGATTTGTGTTCCAGTTCGCACAGCCTCCTGTGTTTTGAAATACATTTGATGAGTGGATTTTCAAAGGCTTGAGTAACACTCGCAGTTCCCCTCCGTGGGCCAAAGAGCACAGAGCAACTAACCCATGACAAGAGGAACAAGCAATGAAAGGGCTGTCTCTGCTAATGAAAGGTAATGAGAGAACATCTTTCACTGCTGTCATGTTGTGTCAAACAACAAGGCTTGCTTCAAAAGTAATACTGGGAATATCAGGCTAAAACATTCCTTCGCAAATGAACTTATAAACAGAAGGAGAACTTAAACTCAATGATGACTAATTATAGAAGTAGTTGTAAAATTTTTATTTGGACTAAATCAAAAGGCCAAAAAAGTAGCCCTCAGTTTGCATCCAGAGGGAGATTCACATCATCTCTGGATGAGTAGGAGCTTATATACAAATTTATGCTATAACATTAGGAAAAAATTAATTCCTCTTTTGAGAATTTTTAATTTTCATAGGTTCTAAAGAGAAAAGACAATGTCAAGGAATATTACCTAATATAAGATGAAAAGGTGAAACCCTTAACAAAGAAATCAAATCACGAAGTGGTGTAAACTTTATCCATGGAGATGGTCTGACTTGCTCTTTGAAGAGGTCTGCTTTTGTCCATGAAAGTTAAAAGGACCCACTGAGACCCACTTGCCTGCTCTTAAATTCTCTCAGTCTTATATTGTCTCCTCTGCTGTTCTAATATGCTTACTGCTCTCTTAATATTGAAGATTCATAATCTTCCATTACACATTTCTGACTGTTTTACTTGAAATTCCTTATATAAGCTCATTGATTAACTCTTAAATTAGATTCATTTTCAGTCACGTTAGGGAACTCAATCTCAATCATGCTATCCTGAGATGAAAATGCCCGGCAGTTTGATAAATCCAATTAGTATTCGTTAACTAACACCCAGGACCTCTCAACATAGAATTACTATTCTCTCCTCCCCCATTCTTGAAACACATAGTTTTCGTGATACATCTGGTTTTCCTTGAATGTCTCATCTCTCTTTTCCTCTGTGTGTGTGTGTAAAATCTTTCCCCTTTCCCTGATTTTTAAATGCTAAACGTCCTCAAGAATCAATTTGCAATGCTAGTTCCTCTCATCTTCTGCTATCTTCCCTACATTTTAAACTACCATCTACCATCTAAAGACTCATTACTCTTAAATGAATACCAACCTCTTCTCTGAGCTCTAGACCTCCTAATCATGTCTCAAAGGCACCTCATTTAACCTGACCAAAAAATAAATAAATAAGTAAACTCATGGCCTACCCACTCTCCAAACCTGGCAACCATCCAATCTTTTTCTGTGTTAGTAAATGCCAGTGCCTCCCTGTGATCTTCAGACCCCAACTCTTTGCATGTTCCTCAACCCTTCTCCCCTTCATGACCAATATCTATGTCCTTAAGGCAACCTGTTGGCTTTACCATTTAGCTGTCTCTTAAATGCTCTTCTCTACTCCCACTGCCCTCACTCCAGTCTACTCTACATCAGCATTTACCTGGAAAGTATCTGGTTGTTCCTCTTGCCTCTGCTTTTCGCTATTCCAATCATGGAGCAAAGAGTGCTGTTTTGGTATAAACCAATTTGCTAGCTCACATGCCTGAAGTGACTACCCTAAATCCTTAACATCTATTTGATCTCCATCTTTTTACATGTTAGGCCCCAGCAACGTTGGTCCTTTGGTCCTTTGTGCATATCACACTGTGTCCTACTGCAGGCCTTTGCAGCTGCTCTCTCTGTCTAGAATGCTCTCCGCACCTCCTTGCCCAGCTAATACCAACTAATTCCTGCCTAACCAGTACCGGCTAATTCTTTAAAACTCAGCTCAAATCCAGTTAGAATGTCCCTTCTTCAGGGAAGCCTTTGCAGAAAGATTAATGTGTGACTGTCCCTGACTGAGCCACCTGCACCATGAAGGCAAAGGGCATGTCTGTTTCACACATTCCTCCACACAAGGCATTTCGCAGGCACACGGGAAATAGCTGTTGGATAAATGAATGCATGTGATGAAGTGAATAAATGTGGGCAATGCCGGTATACGAGGGGCTACAGAGTCATTTAGAGAGTCTTTAAACTGATATTTATAACAAGTGACATGTGGATTTAAAAATAATTGGAGGTTGTGTATAGAATAAATCCTAAATAATTTTAATATATATTTGTTGTGCCAGAGGTTGTATGGATCGGCTGAGAGAGGGGGCTCAGTCGGCACAATACGCTGCACCTATTTTCTGTACATGTCGTGACACAAAATAGTTTGGAAAGTGCTTCTAGATGGAAGCAATTTTAAGGAGTTTTTTTGTTATTTGCTGGTTTTTAAAAGACATGATTAAAATTTCTCAAAAGCACAATGAATTGAAACAATGTAAGGCTAAACTTGAATCAGTTTAAAACACTGTATTGCCATTCATTGTGTTATGAGGCCACTAACAAAATGGCATTAATGAAGTATATATAATAGCATTATAAATGTTTATAATGTGCTGAATATTAAGTGAAAAAAAGCAGACTATAAAGTCATAAATACACTATAATTATGAAATAAAAAGATAGCTAATAGCAATTGTTCTTGATTAGTTTAGACTGTGATTTTTTAAAATCTTATTTATTTATCTTTAGAGAAGAAGGGAAGGAGAGAGGGAGAGAAATATCAATGTATGGTTGCCTCCCGTGTGTCCCCTGCTGAGAACTGGCCTGCATCCCAGGCATGTGCCCTGACTGGGAATTGAACTGCAATCCTGCGGTTCCCAGGCCCACGCTCAATCCACTGAGCTATGCCAGCCAGGGCTGTAGACTGTGATTTTTTAAAAAAATCTATCTCACTGAATTATTCCTATTAAAGTGAAAAATATATTTTAATAAAAATAGATACGATTGTAAATAATATATGGGTTGTTATTTTTCCTCTGTGTATGACCATAGTGTTAGAGTATAACTGTGGCATACGTACATCACTTTATTATAGTACAACCTATAATTAACTATTATAATTAACAAGATAAGTGGATATATATAGAGAGAGAGACAAATATATATATGTTTCCTACTCAGAGAAAGAACTCACTGGCTTACAGCTGCCAAGTACAGTATTTAGCAATTAAGACATCTATGACAGAAAAACTTGAATCCGTCTTCTGGGTGTCCACCCCCAAAATTTGAAAACATTTATTCATAAATATTATGTAACCTATGTTCACTGCAGCGTTTTTTAAAACAGGCAAGACATAGAAACAACCTGAATGTTCTTCAGCCGATGACTGAATAAAAAAGATGTGGTACTTATATACAATGGTATACTACTCAACCGCTTCTGACAATATGAATGGATCTGGAGAGTAACATGTTAAATGAAATAAAGTTAGATGGAAAAGGACAAGAACTATATGATTTCACTCATACGTGAGATACAAAACAGAAAGCCGCAGATAAATGAATAAACAAGACAGCCGCAGTCATAGACACAGACAACGGTATGTGATTACTGCAGGGAAACGGAGTGAGGAAAGGGGGAAAAGGGTAACAGAGATCAGTTATGTGCTGACACAAGAAGACTAGACTTTGGGTGATGTGCACACAATGTAATATACAGATGATGTGTTAGGGAATTGTACACCTGAAAATTATATAGTATTATTAACTAATGTTATCCCAATAAATTTAATAAAAATACAGGGTCTGGCAAAAGTAATGCCTGCTTGAGTGTGGTTGGTAAGGTAATAATGAGTGTAATAATTTATAGTTTTAATTTTAACATTTCGCCTAAAATGTTATAAGGTGTGCTTGAGTGTGGTATTGTTATGTTTCAGAACTACATGCTTATGGATTTTATAATAAACAGGGGCATTATTTCTGGCAGACCCTGTATTTTATTTCAGAAATAGTCTGTGTTCATATATCGGAAATACTTGTTGTGAAGTAAAACATTTACTTTTTCTATTTGATATTTCTGGATGTTTATGTTTTTTCCAAGGCAAACTGTAAATATAGAGGTAGGACTCACCGCCCAAACAGTGATATCTCATGATAATCATCATGACTTGGAACTGAACGGTGAACATAATCATTGAGCTACACATCACTCTCTCCACTATCTTACGAACTCCTTCATGTTAGAAAATAGATTTCTATTTGGTGTGCACATTGCTGTTGGGAACCGCTCTGCCTGGTTTCAGGAGTTGTAACCGCCCCCCATGGATAAGGCTGAGTGAGCGACCCCTGGACTGCAAGCCACTAAGGAGACAAAGCTTATTTCTGGCAGCGGTGCTGCTTCTGCTTCATCCCCTGCCCCCAACACTTGGTCGGTTAGTCAGAGACGGGTAAGACCCCTCAGAGAAAAGGCAGCCTAAGCCAGACACGATCACTTGGGAGGCCCTCAAGGAAGGACTCAGGGGGCTGCAGGAAAGAGGGAGTGATAGACCCTCACACCCCTGGCTATCCTGACATTGCCTGGGTCCCCATATCCTCTGGGAGAAGTGCTTCCTGGTTCTAATCGACTCAAGCCTAAAACCTATAACGGGGAAGGCAGTGCAGCCCTTCACCGGCTAGAGCAATTTCCGGGGTGATCAGGCATAAGAAAGAGTTCCTAAAGTCCTGTGAAGCCTGCTTTGCTAAGAGTGCTTTCATTAATATGATAAGGGTCCGAGCACGAAAGCAGTATGTCTCCCAAAGTTTCTGCATCCCCCTTATCTGACAGACACTGACTCAGATTAAGCCTTCAGATTTCTTTGAAATGTTACCTATTTTTGATCCTTGCTGCCTGATATTGATTGATGAGCTTTACCTGTACTCCTATGTGTTTCAAACCTATTAAAAGCCATTGAAGAAGAGGTTCTTGGTCCCTCTCCTGTGAGAGACTGACCACCTCTCCTCCCCAAGCAGATCATGTCTTGGCAGTTTCATTTTCATCTGTGGCAGACAAGGGAGACTTGCTGGCAAAGTTGCCCCCACACATTGTAAAGCACAATGCCTGGCTCATTGTAAGTACATTTCTAAATGTTTATTAAGCAAATGAGTCCATATTGCCAAAAGGGAATAATGTGTACCTTTCTTGCATATGCTACTTGCTGCTCTAAATAATGGTTAATCATCCTTAGTTTTGATCTGATATTGTCTCATCTAAAGTCTTTGTGATTATGGCTTCATATTTAGAAAGAGAAGCCCTTAGTGGATAATTAGCAGCACTTCTGAGAAGTTTAAACATGCCATAAAGGTAAAGTTTCTGTCCACAATAATTTTCTTTGTAGGAAGTACATCTCGTGAAATAGGCTGCGGGCACATACACTGCAGCAGGGCGTTTTGAGAACCATTTCCCTTAAATAGTTCTCTCAAGCCAATCTTCCTGGACCGGCCACTCAAGTTGAATGCTTGATATGTTTTTCTAAAAGGGATGATTTGTACATTTTGTGGAAGCATTCAGCCACTGAAGACTGACAGTGCTAAGAGTGTTCATTGTCTCTCACAATTGAACTTCTGAATGTCTCTACTAAATTGATTTTTATAGTCATCCTACCATTTTTTAATGTTTTTACCAAAATGGGCATAGTTAGTGAGACAATACCAACAAAAATTTCACATGAATAAATAATATGATCGTTTTAGTTGGGCTTTTAAAAATATTAATATTACCTTTAACGAATTTTACAAAAATCAAGGTGATCTTTAAAAAATAAAGCTTACACAGTAAAGCACAGTAAAGCCAAAACAACACCTTACTTCTAAATGGTACACAATTTTTATCTATATAAAAATAGAGAGATATTAACAGATTTATGAAGGCATTTTGGAGCAATTACAACTTTGTCTTAAACCCTGCAATGTTGGCAAACCCTACAGATTCCTGAAATACAAAGGGAAGGTACAACACTTTCAAGGGGAAAAATCCAATATAGAGAGACAAAAATGTTAACCCAAACAGATATTTAAACTGGTTAGTTCAACTAAAAAGCTTTCCCTGGGGAATAATTTACTATTTACCATCTCTGAGTGACAGGACGTTTATTTAAAAAGATGCTGTCAACTTCGGAAATCTTCAGATATGAATTATAGAAAGCTAAAAATGCTTAATTGTTAAAGGAATAACAATACCTCCTTCAATATGTATGTTTGTTTTCATTTGTATGTAATCACTTGTTTGGCGATTTTGAGGGATAAAGGTTGTATTATCAATTTCTCTAGCATTGAATCAAAGGTTTTAGATTTTTTTCATCAAGCTATTCCTATTTTCTAAATAATTATCACTACTAAGAAATGTGGGTTATGCGCTCATTTGGATTTATCATTAATTAAACAGAATAATTTAAGTGGATTTTACATTTTATATCCAAGTATAAATATATAATGGCTAATTTATAATCCTGTCAAATTTATGGTCAAATATTTTGAAACATTTATGGGTAGTGATTTGATTGACATTCTTTAATCATAATTAAACTTTCTTTTAACTAAATGATAATATATTTTAATAAAACTATTTATGTGTATTTTCCAGACTGGGTTTAATTTCATTACATGCTATCAAAGTGAGAGTAGTCTGCCTGTATAAGTTTAAAGAATTCTTGCACATATAAAATAACTTCTATATTATAGATACGTACTAATTTTATCTATAAGTCAAACCATATATTAAATGCTTTAGTAAATTTCTAAATGTTTATTAAATGAATGAGCTTTAGGTTAGATTTCTAATGGTTACTTCTACCAACAATCTCACCCACTTTTATATTCTTTTGTAAATTACAAAGTATTTTTACATATTGCCATCAAGTAAATCACAAAAATCCCATTTTAAAGGTAAGATAATGAGATTGAGAGAGAGGTGTTGAGTGCTGACCAGGATCACTTGGTCAGTAATGGGAGAGCCAGGAGAAGAGCCAGCCCAAGCCCTCCAGCCCTTGTTCAGCATCATATTGTTTATCGTAATTGATTTTCTGCCAGTTTGAAGAAATGTCACCATATCTATTTTCTACATGTCTGAATCTGAATTTCAGTGAGTTTGTTTACATACTGTTTTTAGTTGAAATGTGAAAGAAAACCATAAGTGTCCAGCATTCATGAGATGTACATACAGTTTTCTTTGCAGAACCAAGAGTAAACCGAGGAGGATGTAACTAATTTGTAATCACTAACTATCACTGATCAATTTGAACTTTGTCACTAGTCTCAACACTGAGTAGCGAGAATTGAAGTTATATAAAAACATTAATCAATGAATTTGTCTAAAGCTTAGCAGGGAAACAGAAGTAGATAAAAGAATACTTTAAGTTAAAAGACCTTTGAGGGTTTTTTTTAGTACTAGAAAAAATTTTCATCTTCACAGATTATCAGGAAAAAAATATACCCTATTTCTTTTGCTTTTAGGATACTATAAAACCAACCAATCGAATTCTGCTCCTGAACTATCTATTTACAGATAGATTTTGTTTATTTAATCCTTCAGGTTTCCTGTATGATATCAAATACTATATTATTTTTACTTAAATTACTTCATTGGAGGAAAGATGAGAGAATTATATAGATTACAATTTTTAATAAGTAACCTAAAATTTTTGCAGAAAAAGCCCAATCTTAAATAACTGTAAATCTGTGTATAAATAAAATAAAGCTGTGTTTTAAATCAAATTATTCTAGTAGAGAAACTTGTGTTTTATTACACTAAATCAATAATTAGTGCAATATGCATTTTCTTACATTCTGAAAACAGTGCTGCCCAAGTTCAATGTAAAGCAACAATGTAGTCATTCAGGAAAATATTTTCTGGTCTTACTATTTTTCATACAATTTCACAAACAACTATTGAATACAACCACCATTCATTCAGAAAGTATTTTCAGTGAGAGAAATAATGTATTTACATTTAACTTTTTAGTATTGAATTTTAAACCATGTAATTTGCCATGTATAATGCATACTTTTTTGCCCAAATTTTTTAAGGGAAAAGTAAGGATGCACAATATACATGGGTATAATGATTACATACCATGGGTATAATAATGGGTATAATAATACCATGTGTAATGTACACACAAATGTGGAAGTGCATTATATATGACAAAATATGGTAATTACCTTGAATCCTTTGCTTCTTTTTCCTCTTAAGTAATTAGTTTATTCTAATTAGAGTAATGGACTTGGTAAAGTCTAACCAAATATTTGATCTTATTTCTGTTCAAAATCATATGTTAAATCAAGATAAAGGCCAGAGGCAAAAAAGTCACTTACTTTGCTTTAGCTTCTGCATCCTCATATGCCTTATTAGAAACATCGTCCAATCCTCCAATTAAATGCTTGAAAGATCTGTTAAAGGAAAAACACAGCAGACAGGATAAATCCTCTATGAAGCTGTAACAAGGACAACCTAGTCAATAATTTACTGAAACAATCTAAAAGGGTCTAAATAAAAATGAGTTCAAACACTTAATCTAGATACATTATTAAGACACACGTCAGGGAATGATATAAACTCTAGGAGAGCAGGCACTCATTCGTCATGTTCACTTAGACCACTGAGACCTGGGTCCTACCACTGAGACCCATATCTGGTGAAAGCAGATACTCAAAGAACTGAGTGAAATAAGGTCTGTGGCCCACTGACTGATAGAGACTGCAAAGCCAATTATGATAGTGAAATAACAAGACCTACTACTTTCTGAATGACTACTGTATTCCAGGTACTATTTTTTTTACTACTCATGCACATATATCAATTCCAATTCTCAAAGTATAAAAGATAAGCATCATTAACTGCACTTAACAAAACAGTAAAATAATCTTCATATGCAAAATAAAGGAGATAAGAAAACGACTAACTGAAAGGAATTAGAGAAAAGTCAACTCATTCTGGAGCAGTGAAGAAACTGACTTTAGCATAAACCTGGGAGAATAATGTATATGCTTAAACTCAATCTGTTCAATACTCTATTGTATACATAGAACTGTGTTCAGACCCACTTTATATAGTGAAGTCTCAACTCACATGTCTATATAATATTATAGAGTCAGGACAAAATAAATGTACATACACACAGCAATCACTCTAAAAAATATTGAATGAAACCACATACAGTAACTCTAACACACACTATATTCTGGCAACCACTGACCTACAATGAATGAAGAAACAAAAGGAAAGTCTATGTTCAAAATTCCAAGTGTTGACATAAATCAGAGCCCTTGCTTACATGGTTCTTATATGCCTGGTATTGTTCTATGTGTTAGAATGTACTGGGACAAAGAGGACCTAAGCCACGGCCAATGCTGGACCTGCCCATGAGACTCATTATTATCAAAAGCACTGAAACACAGCCATGGACATCCTGCTGGAAACCAGTTGAATCCTCACTGCCCCTCCCCTCTCTCTCCCTCTAGCTTTACCCAGAGGCAAGGCCCATAAATCTCCCGAATCAGCCATCCCTGATCAGAGGATGCTGTCTTGCAAACACCTATACACAGGACACCTTGGGCAGATCAGCAGGGGTCTCCCCAGGGGTCTGCAGCGCACCTTTAAAAACCCTTCCATCCTCCCTCCTTTGCTGCTGTAGTCTGCTCGGACTCACTCCGCCTGATCACAGTGTCCCACCTCGAATAAGAGCCCTTAATTGCACCTTTCTGGCTCCTGGTCTTTTCTTAGCCACCTTGGCTATCTAACACTATGCACTTTACATGTAGTAACACAAACTTCAATAGTTACAGTGATCCTATGATTTAGTATTGTTATCTCCATTTTATATGATGATACCAAGGACTGAGAGGTTAAGAAACTGACCTAAAGTCATACAGCCAAAAGACTTGATAGGAAAGGAGGGGTCATTCTCCTTCACACTCTTAAACCTATACTGCAGCCCCTATCTAACCTCTGTCTTGAAGATAACTATCAAATCTCCAGCAATATTTGAGGTAAGTGTGGAGAATTTTAAAGTGCTGAAAGAAACTGCATTTTAATTTAAACCCCTTTTATCTTAATGCATACAAATGGCCATGTGTGTTGGATTAAAAAACAAAATATGACACTCAGGTCCTGAAACATTGCAGGATCTTTGCTAATTTAAATTTAGATGTTGCTTAATTACTTTCACAGAACATGACACTGTGCTTAGGGCTGACTTGGGGTGGGTGAGGAGCTGTTATTGCAGGGCCTTAAGTAATGATCTTATCTGGGGGCAGGGTAACGGATGCTGGCTAAATACAGTAATTATTTCTAATACAAAAATAAAATGGCTAGGCAGAAGCCCAAGGGATCAAAAATCCTATTTTAGAGTGTAAAGCCTTCTGTCATGCATTGCACTAATGAATGCCAAATGAATGAAAGCTGAATGAATGAGCAATAGGCAGTTCTTATAAATATTTTAAAAAATATACAATTAATGATCAAACAAATTGTAAAAATAATCCCCATGACTGAAAATGTTTAAATATTATTTTGTGATTGTTCTTTATATGGTAAATTTTCTCACCTTCCCATAGAATGTGTCTTGGTCATTATTTAGAGAAAGCCTACTCTTAGAAAAATTTCCTAAGGCTAGATGACTTGTATTGTAAAGTAAAATGTAGTATTTCTCTTACTGTAAAAATGATATCCTGTTGTTGTATTTTTAATAGATAGTATAGAATTTAAGCACAGAGAGTTAATGTTACTTGTCCAAGATAACTGTAATTTAGCAGCATATTAAGAATTATAATTCATTTCCCTAATAGTCACTGCTGTCCTTTACAATGCTTAGATATTTTTAATACAATCAAACTAAAAACATTGTGAAAAGGCACGAACAGAGAGGAACCAAAGAGGAAGAACCGCCAAAACTTAGCTTTTCAAATATATTCAGATATATTGAGAGAATGGGTTCTTAGACATTTAAAAATCAGTCATTCTGAGAGTTCAAATAGTTTCCAAAAATGTCCTGTCTTTCTCTATCTATTTGAGCTAAGGTCATCTTAAGCAGAACAGTATATGATCAAAAATTAGAGAGTGAAATGATGACAAATTTGATAAGGATAAAGAATTTTTAACTTAAAAAAAAACTATTCATCTTACTAGGCTCAGTAAAAACCATACAGATCACTCTTTAAAATACAGTCTGAGATTTCTCTTAGAAAGCCCACAAATGGAAAAGCCTACCCATGGCAAAGCTACATAGATTTTCAAAAGTAGAAACAATGTAATGACAGCAAAGAGGTTAAAAGTAACTAACTGGGGGAAAAAACAGATCTGCTAATGATCTGTGTATATTCATTTTTATTGAATTTTTAAAAATATTTTATTTATTTATCTTTAGAGGGGAAGGGAAGGAGAGTGGGAGAGAAATATCAATGTATGGTTGCCTCTCATGAGACCCCTGCTGGGAACTGGCCTGCAACCCAGGCATGTGCCATGATGCTTTGGTTCATGGGCCCGCACTCAATCCACTGAGCCACACCAGCCAGGGCTCATTTTTATTTAATCTTATATCAAATTAGAAGTATCCCATTAAAAAAGAATGAACAAAAGAAGTATTTGAAGAATTAATTTTTCAAATGTCTTTTTAAGGGCCCTCGATTTATAATATAAATTTTCTATGTGGTGCTAATGATCCCATATTTATTGTTCTCTTGTGTGACTATATACAAAGGAAAGGATATGACTTGTACTTACAAAAGTCCCCCATCTTGACATAATAGAAAATTATTTTTGAAGTATGTTCCCTCTAATGGAGGAAAATGCTTTTCTTCATTTTTTTAACTGAATTTATTGGGGTGACATTGGTTCTCAAACCCATACAGATTTCAAGTGAACAACTCAGTAAAACATCATCTGCCCAGGGCGTCATGCACCCGTCACCCCAAGCAAAGTCTCTCTCTGTCCCCATTCTCCTCACTCTTTGCCCATCTCTACCTACTTTCCATCTCCTTTCCCTCTGGCCATCGCCACACTGTTGACTGTGCCTATGTGTTATGTACACATTTTCTTGGCTAATCCCTTCACCTTCTTTCATCCAGTCTCCCAACTGCCCCCACCCTGACAGCTGTCAGTCTGTTCCATATATCTATGCTTCTGTTCCTATTTTGTCTGTCAGTTTATTCTGTTCATTAGACTCCACATATAACTGAGATCGTATGGTGTTTGTCTTTCTCTGACTGGCTTATTTTACTTAGCCTAATAATCTCCAGATCTGTCCATGCTGTCACAAAATGTAAGATTTCCTTCTTTTTCTATGGCTTTGTAGTATTCCATTGTGTAAATGTATGACAGGTTTTTATCTGCTCATCTACTGATGGGCACTTGGACCATTCCCAGATCTTGGCTATTATGTAAGTTATGTAAATAATGCTTCAATGAACATAAAGGGGTCCATATATTCTTTTGAATTAGTGTTTGGGTATCTTAGAATAGATTTCCAGAAGTGGGATGGCTGGGTCAAAAGGCAGCTTGATTTTTAATCTTTTGCGGAAACTCCATACTTTTTTCCACAGTGGCTGCACCAGTCTGCATTCCCACCAATAGTGCACAAGGGTTCCCTTTTCTCCACATCGTTGTCAACACTTGTTGTTTGTTGATTTATTGATGGTAGCCATTCTGGAAGGTATAAGGTTATATCTCATTGTGTCTTTAATTTGCATTTCTCTAATGGTCTATCTGTGTGTCCTCTTTGGAGAAATATTTATGTTGGTCCTTTGCCCATTTTTAATTGGATTGTCTTCCTGGTATTGAGTTGTGTAAGTTCTTTATATATTTTGGAAATGAACCCCTTATCAGTGGTATCATTGGTGAATATGTTCTCCCATTCAGTGGGCTCCCTTTTCATTTTGTTGATGGTTTTTGTTTTTGTTTTTTTCTGTGCAGAAGCTTTTTGGTTTGATGTAGTCCCGTTTGTTTATTTTTTCCTTTGTTTCTCTTGCCCAAGGAGATACATTGGCAAAAATACTGCTACAAAAGATGTCTGAGATTTTATTGCCTATATTTTCTTCTAAGATGTTTATGGTTTTGCAACTTACATTTAAGGCTTTTATCCATTTTGAGTTTCAAGTTGGTGGTCTAGTTTCATGGGTTTTTTGCATGTACCTGTCTAATTTTCCCAGTGACATTTATTAAAGAGACTGTCTTTACTGCATTTTATGCTCCTGTACCCTTTGTTAAATATTAATTGGCCATAAGGTATTGGCTAATTAATGATTTATTGCTTAATTGGTTTATTTGGTTTATTTCTGGGCTCTCTGTTCTGTTCCACTAATCTATATAACTGTTCTTATGCCAGTATCAGGCTGTTTTAATTATAATGGACTTGAAGTATAGTTTGATATCAGTTATCAGAAAAAAATGAACAAAGTTTGTTCTTTTTTTCTCAAGATGCTAATGGTAATTGGGTTTGGGTGGGTTTTTTTTTGGTTCCATATACATTTTTCAAATATTTGTTCTAGATCTGTGTAATATTAATAGCACCGGTATTTTAATAGCAAAATGTTTTTCATTTAAAACAATTGATTTTCTATTATAGAAAATAGAACTGAGAGAAGAAATCACTCCTAGTTTTCTAACCACAAATAACTACTGGGAAAATATGTATTTTTTTTCTGTGTAGCTTTATTGCTGTTTATGGAGGTGTAATCATGAAGTAGCTATGATTTAATATCTTAATTTTTAACTTACTATTATAGTTTACATATATACTTTTGTTTTAAAAATCTATAAGCTATATTTTCATAGCCAAATAATAGACCATTACCTGTGCACATATCACACAATATCTATTTATCTATCTAGACACACAAACATTCACACACACACTCACACACATATCTTAAATGTTGATGAAGAGGCTGTGGCAACTACGTATGAAAACACTTATGTTTGTACTCTGATAATAAATTAAACATATCGAATTTATTTTTGATGTAAAAATATCCAGGACTATAGTTTTGCAATTGTAATCATATGTCCTTTTTAAGTACACTTTATTTAGAAAACAATCTTGGCCAAATTACATTTTTTCAAAACATGAAACAAATGCATCCTGCATTCTAAGTCTCCTCCAAAAAAAAGCCAACCATTCTGCTTAACTAAAAATTTAAGAAAATGTAGATTTTCAACCAATGTTAATAAGTCCCAAATGACTGTGTCTGTGCCTCCCTGCACTGGTCATTGAATAATTGACAACATTACATTACTTTGTACTCCTGGTGCAAGTCTGAACTAATTAGTGTTTCACTTTCCATTCTTACTGATGCGCTGCAGGAACACCTGCTGTCAGTGTGCATCCTCATTAAACAGACATTTGGAACATTATTACTCTAAGTATCAGATGCTTTTGTAAATGTTTACCCCAGTCCTGACATTTCTTGAATATAAAGGAGAAGACTTGTTGTTTTATTCAGAGAGGTATTATAATGAAATGTTTTTGAAAACTTTAACAGCTGACTGAGAAGAAACCATAAAATATTATTTATCAGTTCTAACAAATATAGGAGACTATAGGAAAATCAAATTTTTTGAATGAAAAACTTTAAAATAAAATAGCCAACTTCATATACATTCTGGACGTAATTTTGGAATAAATAAAGACATTAATGAGCAAAAGCCTTTAATGCAGTGAGATTTGAGAGCAACCCTACTGCACACACATTAAGTATAGAGGATGAAATCCAATTTTAACAAGTTGACAGAATTTTTTGAGGAGGTAGATAAAATGCTATTAATTGAGTACATACAGGTAGAAAGAGAGCAAATGAAAAATCATTTTTTATATTTAATTCTCATAGTTTAAACATACTTGCAAAGTTGGGGTACACAAGAAAGAAGAGGAATGACGGAGGGAGGGAGGGAGGGAGGGAGGGAGGAAGGAAGAAAGGAAGGGAGGGAGGGAGGGAGGGAGGGAGGGAGGGAGGAAGGAAGAAAGGAAGGAAGGAGGGAGGAGGGAGGGAGGGGGGAGGGGGGAGGGAGGAAAAGAGAGAGGAATTTAAAAAGGAGGCAATAAAGGGAGAGAGGGAAAAAAGAAAGAAAAATGACCCTTTCACATCAAGAATATTATTTATAAATTTTTTCTTAAAAATAACATTTAATGGGCTGTGTTTCCCATTCTAGGGAATTTGTTTTAGAACATTATAATGATAACAACTCAGTGGGTAATAATTTCAGTTACTAAGATGTTTTCATTATTAAGTCAAAACCTTCTTCTGAAGGGACCTGATTACTTAGTGGAATGTCTAAAATTGTATAATTTTGTTCTTCAGTTGACAGGATGAGACTTCATCTAGAGAAAAGAAGTATTATTCATTAAAAAGGCAGTCTGAACTTCAGAGATCAGTATTATCAGGCTGCTAAAAAATAATAGCATTTATATTTCACTCTACAGGTTACAAAGTACTAGTTATATTCAAAAATCATATATGTATTCAATAGCATATACTAGTCAAATTAGTCCTCATGATTTTCTATCCTCTATTCCACTACCTTGCTTAGGAATCTTGTAAGAAAATATTTAAAATACAGCCTTTTCAAATTTAAAATAGGGTGTGAGAAAATACCAAAACTTATTTATAACAGTTCTTTTTATTACATCCTTAAATAAGATAGCAATCTATTCTTAACAGTTAAACATTGTAAGTCAGAATGATTTAATAGTGAAATCTTCACTTGGAAACTGTTGCACACATCTCAATAGTGCTAAGCAAAATGTTTGCCAAGCATCACCTCAAATTTTGAAAAGGCCCTTTTAATTTGACAGGTGTGTAAGACTATAGCGCATTAGACTTTCCTAATTTGAATCTAAGTCCTTTAGACTTAGAAATGAATAAATATATTTATTAAAAGGAAGTGTCCAAAGTTAGTAGGGACATGTTACTTCACTAAATCCAAGATTTTAGAGGCATCCTTCATTATTTTTAGTACTTTTAATCAAGAAAAATCTGTTTATTCACTTTATGGCTTCAGATAAAGACTTTTATGTTTACTTTTTGCTTGGTTGTTTTGTTTACAACGAACACAGCCCTAATTATTAGTGGATCATATAATCAAGAACTTCAGAGGGATTGTAACTCCAAATGCAGTAAAACCAAACAGCATCCAAATTCTCTCAGTTATCCACTCATCCACCCATATGTATGCAATGTTTACTATCTATAAGAGATAACTCAAACAACTATGGATTATGCAAAAAGAGTAGGATACTTCCTTAAGGAATTTATAGCCTTATATTAGAAATAAAAACCAAACAATTATAATACAAGATAAGAGGTTCAATGCTGATGGGAAGGAAGCTTCTGACATCTATAAAAGGTCTGTCATCTCAAAATTGATACTAATTTCAGAGAAAAAAATGACACTTTTATGAGCAAATAGTTTTCTCATCAGTTTTTTCTTTATTCTGCACATAGGCTTATATATGCAAGAGAATATCACACACACCAAAGTGTTAGATGTTTGGTTGTCTTTGTCTCTCCTTTGTAATAATAATCCTATATCTATCATACGAATTATTCATTAGAGAAAGTTGGTTACAAATAACACGTACTTAAGTTAAAACATTTCCTGATTATAATCGCATGCTTCAAAAGAATTAAAATTTTAAAATAATGATCCATATTGGTCTAATGACCATAGAAGCCAGAATTAAGAATTGAGTTCAGAAACTGTTGCATTTTGTTTACCATGATTTTTGAGGAACAGAATCCATGAAATGTTAACCAAGTTTTTATGCGTCTATATAGTTAGTCTTCTCTGGGGCAGAGCCTTAGTGAGTTAATAAGGTTTACTACATTAGACAATTGGCATGGTCTAGTTTTGAATATTTTACTTTTTTTTCTGATGCCAATGCTAATTGATTGAAATTTTAGAAGGCACTAAAAGCTCCAAGGAATAAAAGGCTTATTTGTAATTCCATAGCCTTGAGCCAAATGTTAAGATTTTGGTCTGTATTCTTCCAGACAATTTTTAATGTTATTTCAAAGCTGGAACTGTACCGTTTTAGTACTTACTTGACTTTAGGCTATGTTTGTGCTTATACAATAACCAACTTAATGATTAAATGAAGGAAAAAAATCCAGGATAGAATATGCTTGATTATGTAGAAACATCCCATAAGGGTTGGCTAAATTTCTCAATCTTATTCACATGCTTATCTAATGTTTTTATTGTTGAAGCTCTTCCAATATTTTGGCATAAGTTTTATTTTGACTCTTTTGACTTTTAATATTTAACTGTTAAGAATATGTTACATCTTAATAAATAATTAAGAGATAAACCTATAGCCAACAGCATACTCAACGGGCAAAAACTAAAAGCTTTCCCCTTAAGATCAAGCACAAGACAAGGGTTTCCACTTTTACCATTTCTATTCAACATAGTAATGGAAATTCTAGCCACTGCAATCAAAAAAAAGGAAAAGAAATAAAAGGCAATCAAATTGGAAAGGAGGAAGTAAAACTGTCATTGTTTGCAGATGGCATGATAGTATACATGGAAAACCCTATAGACTCCACCAGAAATCTACTGGATCTAATAAGTGAATTGGGTGAAACAGTGAGATACAAAGTTAATATTCAGAAATTGAAGGCATTTTTATACACCAACAATGAAATATCAGAAATAGGACTTAGAGGCAAAAATCTCATTTATTATAGCAAACAAGAAAAATAAGGTATCTAGGAATAAACCTAACCCCCCAAAAAAAACTGCCCACAAAACTACAGAACACTGGAGAAAGAAATTAGGGAAAACACAAATAAATGGAAGCATGTACTGTGTTCGTGGACTGGAATAATTAACATCATTAAAATGTCCATACTACCGAAAACAATTTATAGACTCAATACAAGTCCTATTACTAATGACATATTTCACAGATTTGGAAAAAAACATTTCAAAAATTTATATGGAACCATAAACGACCCCAAATAGCCTCAGCAAAATTGAGGAAGAAGAACAAAGTAGGAGGGATCATAATACCTGATATCAAACTATACTACAACACCACTGTAATCAAAACAGTTTGGTACTGGCATAAAAACAGACATAGAGATCAATGGAACAGAACAGAGCCCAGCAGTAAACTCATATCTCTATGGTCAATTAATATTTGATGAAGGGGACAGAAGCATAAAATGGAGTAAAAGTAGCCTCTACAATAAATGGTGTTGGGAGAACTGGACATGCCAAACAATGAATAACCACCAACTTACACCATACACCAAAATAAACTCAAGATTGATAGAAGACTTAGACCTAAATCATGATACTATAAAAGTTCCAAGGGAGAACATAGGCAGGAAAATTTCAGATATCCCACACAGCAATATTTTTTCATTGATATGTCCCCTAGGGCAAGGGATAAAAAGGAAAGAATAAGCAAACAGGACTACAACAGATTAAAAAGTTTCTGCATGCCTACAAAAAACATCAGTAAAATAAAAAGGGAACCAACCATATGGGAAAACATATCTTTCAATGGCATCTCAGACAAGGGTTTAATTTCCAATACATATAGAAAACTCACACTACTCCACATCAGGATGATAAACAATCCAATTAAAAAATGGGCAAAGGACCTAAACAGACACTTCTCCAAGGAGAACATACATACAAAGGGCCCAGAGACATATGAAAGAATGCCCAGCATCACTAGTATTAGAGAGACGTGAATTAAAACCACAATGAGATACCACTTCACACCAGTCAGAGTGGCCATCACTAACAAATCAACAAACAGCAAGTGCTGACAAGGCTGTGGAGAAATGGGAACCCTAGTGCACTGTTGGTGGGAATGCAGACTGGTGCAGCCATTGTGAAAACCAGTATGGAATTTCTTCAAAAAACTAAATATGGGGAACTGTTCTGCGTGGCGTGGAAATGTAGCCCAGCTCCCACTTGGAAAAGCCAGTTCGAAGTGAGACTCCAGCACACAGGAGCCATGGCCACAGATAGGTTCTCCTATGGGGAATCAAGCCTGTATTGTACCTAGGCTGCTATGAGACTTGCCTTTGCTAAAACTCCCTCACCCTGAATTGACGCGCAAGTGCTTATTGTAACTGCCTAAAGTCTGTGCTAAACCTCCCCATTATGGAGTGTAACCAGTCCAACCACTTTTCCCTTTACATTTGCAAATATCCTTCTTCTTTGATGTAATTAGCAACATCCTCTCCTTTGTTATCTGTAAAAGGTAATTACCTACAGCAAACCTGTACATAAGTAAATGAGGAGCATCCTTTTGGTAATGTACCCAGAAAAACAAGGAAAGCCTGTCCAGGCAGGGGTCAGGGCCCTCTCTCTCACTTAGAGAGCAGCTGTGCCTTCCCTTTTCTCCAAAGGAGTTCTGTAGTCCCTGTGTATTTGTTCACAGCTGCCACAACACGCAGTTGATGCGGGTCAGATCTGCATCAACTAAAGATGGAAATTCCTTTTGACCCAGCAATACCACTACTGGGATTATACCAATTGAAAAGAATCTATGCACCCCTATGTTCATAGCAGCATTATTTACAATAGCCAAGTGCTGGAAACAGCCTAAGTGCCCAACGGTAAATGAGTGGATGAAAACTGTGGTACATTTACACAGTGGAATACTGTACTGCAAAAAGAAAGAAGGAGCTCCTACTGTTCCTGACAGCATGGATGGAACTAGAGAATATGTGAAATAAGCCAAGCAGTGAAAAACAAATACCACATGATCTCACCTATAAGTGGAACCTAATCAATAAAACAAACGAGCAAGCAAAACATAATCAGAGATATGAAATAAAGAACAACCTGACAGTGACCAGAGGGGAGAGGGGAGGGGAATAACAGGGGAAAGAAGATGAAGGGGCAAGTCAATGTACATAAACTGAGGACTCATGGGCCTGGACAGTGGAGTGGGGATTGACTGGGATTGGGTGGGAGGGTGGGGCAGGGGAGAACAATGGAGAAAAAGGTGGGACAACTGTAACTGAACAATAATAAAAAAAAGTCCCTATATAAATTCAAAATAAAGAATTAAGAGATAAACTATCTTTTAAAAAATGTATTTTGAGATTTTTCCCTTAACCATTCTGAATGTGTAAATAATCTATCTTAAATAGTTATATGCAAGTTTCTTCTATACAACTCACTCTTACCTAACCATGATAGAATTCAGGAATCTTTTGTAGCTAGTGGGACTCATATTATGATTAGTAAACAACTGTTTCTGGTCTGTGAAGAGATTAAGCAGAGAAGTTTAGAAGCTTTTATAGCAAGTTGACACCACTTAAATAATCCAAGGGTAAGGTCAGCGGGTTCATATTTTTGAACAGTGAATAGACCTGTTTAGTTACTGTCAAACTCCTCATGAGGTGAGACATATTTAGTATGAACTGCATGCAGGTCATACACAGAAAGCAAATATTCAATGTGTGATATTTTAAGACTAGTTTGCTAACTATAATCCAGAGCATACAAAGTTCAGAATCTTTTCCTTTTATTGAAAGAATATTTAACTTTAACTATAACTTTAAAGGATAAGCTGATAGAGATGGCCATAATTTAATTAAAAAATTAATTAAAAAAATCACTTATTCCATTTTGGGTAAAAAAGAAAATGAATATCCTAAGAGTGTTGAAATTACTTTAAAAATCACTTTTTCCATTTCCAACAAGGCACCGCTTTGAGTCTGGTTTCTCTACTCTGAGTGTATTAAACTCATAAAACAGTGTAGATGCAAGTGGCATTTCTGTCAATTCAACTTAAATCAGAAAAATTAACAAGAAAGAAACAAGCACATCTAGCACAGTTGGAGTAGATATTGATATACACACTGTTCTTTAAAAGTGTACCTATTTCACTTTGGACAGAGAACTGTTACTGCACTCATACATTTTGGTTTTGCTGTAACTGCAAAATAAGTGTAAAAGCCATTCACTTTCCTATTGCTTATATCCACAGTTTTAAGGGCCATGTGACCAACTGTTGTAATTCTTTTTACCCAGCGTTATGTTTGCTCTGACATTTTTATTGACATAAAATTTTATGTATGTTCAATGTAATGTTTTTTTAAAGTGAGCAATTATTTTTATGCCTTTTTGTTTTATTTTCCTGGTAATCTATTTGTATTTTATTTTACAAAAGCATCTGATTATGATGGATTGGAAACAAAACAAAATAGAATAGGTCCTGAGCACCAGCCCCTGGAGAAGCCCTGTCCTGGACCACACACCTTCCCCCAGCATCTCCTGTGTGCCCCTTTCTGAACCCCACCTGACACCTTGGGTTGCCTTTTCAGGGTACTTATGGCACAGTTCTGGAGTTGGTGCGTTTTGGGTCAATGCCTTCATTAAACAATGAACTCTTTGATGTCTAGGGTTTTCTGACTGTGGGTTGGGAACTGCCCTGCCTGGTTTCAGGAGTTGTAACCGCCCCCCATGGATAAGGCTGAGTGAGCGACCTTTGGACTGTGAGCCACTAAGGAGACAAGCTTATCTCCCTGGCAGGAATGCTGCTTCTGCTTCATCCCCTGCCCCCAATGCTTAGTCGGTTAGTCCATGACAGATAGGATCCTTCAGAGGGGGGACACGATCAGACGCGATCACTTGGGAGGTCCTCAAGAAAGGACTCGGTGACTTCTGCCAAGATGGAGGTGTATGTGGAAGCACTGCCCTTCTCACACAACCAAGTTTAAAAACAACAAAGTTTTAGCAACAAAAACACAGTCAAATCACAGAAAATTGAACTATACAGAAGTCTGACAACAACGAACCCTTCAGCCAAACCGGCAAGAGGGGCAGAGCCAGCAGCAGAGCAGGGTCGGGCAGGAAAGATCCACTGGACCAATGCGGGTGCACAACCTAGGTGCACCAGCAGCCATGGGTGGATCCCAGGTGTGGAGTAGCAGGCAGACCCACTGAGGGCTGACCATGGTCACACATTCGTGCGCAGATAAACTGATGAAGAAGGGAACAGTGAGACAGACCATGCAGGCCCCAGTGGTGGGAAGCAGCAGAGGGGATCATCATTGTCCCTCTCTGACCCAGCCCCCACATACAGCATCACAAACCAGCGACCTGGGTGGCCTCTCTCTGACCCGCCCTCACATACAGCCTCACAAACCAGCGACCTGGGTGGTCCCGCCCTGGTGAACACCTAAGGCTCTGCTCCTCATACCTAACAGGCATGAACAGATCAAAACATGGCTCAAGAACAACTTTGAGCCCCAGAGCCAATAAATCTAAGCAATGAAGAAACAGCCAAACTTTCAGATGCACAGTTCAAAACACTGGTGATCAGGATGCTCATAGAACTGGTTGATTTTAGACACAAATTAGAGGAACATATGAAGGCTAAACTAATTGAAATGATGGGAAATGCACAGGAAACCAATAGTAATGAAAAGGAAACTGGGACTCAAATCAAAGGAGTGGACCAGAAAGAGGAAAAAAATGACCAAACAGAAAAGGATGAAGAAATAAGAATTAAAAAAAATGAGAGGCTTAGGAACTTCCAGGACATCTTTAAACATTCCAACATCCGAATTATAGGGGTACCAGAAGGGGAAGAGGAACAGCCATGAGTGGAAAACTTATTTGAACAAATAATAAAGGAGAATTTCCCCAAGCTGGCAAAGGAAATAGACTTCCAGGAAGTCCAGGAAGCTCAGAGAGTCCCAAAGAAGTTGGACCCAAGAAGGAACACACCAAGGCACATCATCATTATATTAGCCAAGATTAAAATGAAGGAGAGAATCCTAGAAGCAGCAAGAGCTAAGGGGACAGTCACCTACAAAGGAGTTCCCATCAGACTGTCAGCTGATTTCTCAAGACCTTACAGGCAAGAAGGGGCTGGGAAGAAGTATTCCAAGTCATGAAATCCAAAGACCTACATCCAAGATTGCCCTATCCAGCAAAGCTTTCATTTAGAATGGAAGGACAGATAAAGTGCTTCTCAGATAAGATCAAATTCAAGGAGTTCATCATTGCCAAGCCCTTATTATATGAAATGTTAAAGGGACTTACCTAAGAAAAAGACGATAGAAAAGATGAACAGTGAAAGGACAGCATACTCACAGTTATTAACAACCACACCTAAAACAAAAGCAAACTAAGAGGACAGCTGGATCAGGAGCAGAATCATAGAAATGAAGATCACATGGAGGGTTAGCAACAGGGGAGTGGGAGAAGGAGAAGGGGGGAGAAGGTACAGAAAATAAGTAGCACAGACAGTACGTAGAAAATAGATGCGGGGAGGGCAAGAATAGTATGGGAAATATAGAATCTAAAGAACTTGAGACATGTGGTCATAAACTAAAGGGAGGGAATGGTGGGGGAGGGGGTGTGCAGGGTGGAGGGGAATGAAGGGGGGAAATAGAACAACTGTTAATGGCATAATCAATAAAATATATTTTTAAAAAAAGGACTCAGGAGGCTACAGCAAAGAGGGTGTGATGGACCCTCGCCCCCCGACTTTGACAGAGCCTGAATCCTCCGTCTGCAAGAAGTTTCTGAGAATTCCTTGGCTATCCGCCTCCTCTGCCTGACTTAAGCCTGAAACAATGGCAGAGGGTGGTGCAGCCCTGTGCTGGGAATGGTGGGCTCCCTGGGTGATCAGGCCTGAGACAGGATATGTAAAATCCTGAAAAGTCTGCTTTGCTAAGAATGCTTAGTTAAATGATAAAGGCCTGGGCAGAAAATGAGTTTGTTTTCCCAAAGTTTTGTAGCCTTTTAGATGATAGACCCTGACTTAAAAGAAACCCTAGTAGTTCTTTGTATGCTGTCTACTATTTACTGCCTGACAATGATTAATAAGTTGAACTCCTTAGGTATCGATGATTAATACCTAAACTCCTATGCAAAAAAACCAATAAAAACCTGTCTAGGCAAGGGTCAGCGCGCTTTCCCCTTGAGAGGGTGGCCAGGCCGTTCTGAGGCGCTCTGGCCTTGAGGGAGTAGCTGTGCGGTCCCTTTTGCTCCACAGGACTAGGTAGTCCATGTGAATTTGTCCTGATTTTCCATCCATAGCACTGCGGGCACTGCAGGCCATTGCACGTGTCAACCATGAATTCCTAGTTCTAGTGAAGTCTCTACATACAGAATATATTCAATAAGTGCTTATTAAACAATTCAATGAAGTAATTACTTAATCAAATGCTGTAAATGCTTATTGAAGAACTTAATAAAGTATTTATGTAATCAATTTCTATAACACCTAAAGGCATTTTTAGTCCACAAATTTAATCACCCTATATTTAATTTAGTTTTTTTTCATAAATATAGAAATCTATTAAATTCCATATGTATTTTAGGGGAAAATTAAGGGAATAAATGGCATATTGCATAATTTATAGATTAAATAAATATTATTATATAAATATTAACATAAAACATAATATAAAATATTTATAAGACATACAGTTACATAAAGAAAAGAATGAACAAATGGGATCTCATCAAAATAAAAAGCTTCTGCACAGTTAAAGAAAACAACATTAAAATGAAAAGAGAGCCAACTGTATGAGAATACATATTTGCCAGTGATGCCTCAGACAAGGGTTTGATCTCCAAAATATATAAAGAACTCACACAACTCCACTCCAGGAAGACAAACAACCCAATTAAAAAATGGGCAAAAGACTTGAACAGACACTTCTCTAAGAAGGACATACAGAGGGCCCAGAGACATGAAAAGATGCTCAGCATCACTAGCCATCAAAAAGATACAAATTAAAATCATAATGAGATACCACTTCACACTGGTAAGAATGGCCAATGTAACCAAATTAACAAACAACAACTGTTGGAGAGGATGTGGAGAAAAGGGAACCCTTGTGCACTGTTGTTGGGAATGCAGACTGGTGCAGCTACTATGGAAAACGGTATGGAATTTCCTCAGAAAACTAAAAATGGAACTGCCCTGTGACCCAGCAATTCCACTGTTGGGATTATACCCTAAGATCCTGGAAACATCAATGGAAAAGAACCTATGCACCCCAATGTTCATAGCAGCACAATTTACAATAGCCAAGTGCTGGAAGCAACCTAGGTGCCCATGAGTAAATGAGTGGATCAAAAAAACTGTGGTACATTTACATGATGGAATAGTACACAGCAGAAAGAAAGAAGGAGCTCCTACCCTTTGTGACAGCATGGACGGATCTGGAGAGCTTTATGCTATGTGAAATAAGCCAGGAGGTGAAAGACAAATACCAAGTGGAACTTAACCAACGAAACAAGCAAGCAAGCAAAATAGAACCAGAGACATTGAAATTAAGACCTGACAATAACCAGAGGGGATGTGGGAGGGGATTAAGGGGGAAAAGGGGGAAGGGTTTTCAGAAACATCTATGAGGGCCACATGGACAAACCAAGTGGGTTAGAATCAAGGGTAGGAAGTGGGGTTGGCTGGGTTGCTGGGGAGTGGTGGGGGAAAAATGGAGACGACTGTTCTTGAACAACAATAAAAAATGTGAAAAAGAAGAATAGATTGCTTGGTACCATAACAAATAAAAATCATTGAATATGTCAAATCCATCACCCTATATTTGGCTGAGCACTCTACCATACAAGGGTAGTAAACCAAGTCAAAACAAACATGTAACCTGGGCACCTGCTAGTTTACTTCAGCTAATGAGGAAAGAGGCCTGCAAAATGGGGGAAGGGGAGGGCTTCCCTGGATAATGAAGGCTTATCTCCAACAGGCCCAGGGTCTCTACTTTCTCCAGCATATCCTTTACTGTGGCACTTAAATTGACAGCGCTGGTATTTCACATCGTCTGTTAGCCTCTCCATGGTAAGGTTTTTAAGAAGAGAACATATTTCTTACTCTTTCAAGAAGTTATTCTAGATCAGGGGTCAGCACACTTCTGCCCATGAACAAATCTGGCCCATGTCCAGTTCCATAAATGAACTTTGATTGCAACACAGCCACTTTTATTCTTTTATATACTGTCCCCGGCTGCTCTTACACATAACAGTGCAGCTGACTAGTTTAACAGAAGCAGTACGGTATACAAAGCTGAAAATATTTATTATCTGGCCCTTTAAAGAAAAAGGCTACAGACCCTTGTTTCAGGTTTTTATCTTCCTTTAATCCAACACTAAATCTTATAATTCTGACTTCCATAATCTGGAATGAATCCCCCTTTCTCTTTTCTCTTTTGGTGCCAGCCTCCTCTTTGTCAAGAACTCTGTCATTCTTTCCCTTACCACCACTCCGGTCCTTACACAGCAGCCAGGGCCATCGTCTTTTAAAAACATAAGTCACATCATGTCACTCCTCCTGCAGTCTCTTACACTTGCATCTGCCTCACAGCCTTTGTGCTCTGCCTAGAACATCCTTTCTCTAAACCTTTGTGTGACTTATTCTTAATGCCATTTAGGTTTCAGCTCATGCGTGCCTCCTTGAGACAGATCTTCTCTAACCTAACTGTAAAGGAGCCTTTAGCCTGAAACCTTAACTGCTCTTCTTCTCTGTCATTTTAACCCATTTTATCTTCATCACATCACTTATCATTCACTAAAAACTATTTTGCTTAAATATCTGTCTTTCCCAGACTAGAATTAAGTTTCATGAGATCAGGGATTTAGTCTATTTTATTCATCAAAAACTCTTTAGGAACTAGAATATAGATTGGTATGTAATAGAAATGTGACATAAATTGATGAATAGATCAGGGAACTCATTCATTCATTTACAATACTTATTCATTCCTTGTATGAGACCAGGAGAGGACAGGCAAATACTTAAATCTTCTGAAGAAATGTTAAAGGTATATGAGTTGAAAGTCCTATGTGCCTCTTTAAGAATGCACCTATATAAATGATGACCTTTTAAGACTGAAGTTTTGCTATAATGAAGTCCTTACTTAAATCTTGGGTCCTAATGAAGACATACGTTGGTATAAAGATAGGTGAAATGATTTGAAACACCAATGTATCATTAAATTGTATGTAGGACATTAAATGAGGGTAATGATTTGGGGCTATAACACAATTTATATCTTTGAATCCCAATTGCAATTAAAGTGAAAGAAGAGACCTAAAAATGTAGTACAACTTTCATTTCAATTAAAAGCAGAAGAAATTAGATAAATCTCATTTGATAGTTTAGCCTTTTAGGTTATAGAGGGAAATGGGCTTCTAAGTATAGATTGCCCTAATATGACAAATTATGTCTCATTTTCCTTAAGGAAAACACCTCCCATCTATCCTTAGATCAGACGATCTATGCAGCAGACAAATTTTGGGGGGCTTACTATTAATTATGTGTTAGAAACTCTCTTTACCTGACTACATCAAATATATACTAACAAAATTAGACATTACATATTTCTCTTTCTGCCATTGATTTTCTGGGCCAAAATATCCCTGTTTTGACCAAAAAAAAAAGCCAATGATGATGTTTTCTACATATCCACTTAATTCAAAATAATTCACTTTCCTTGATGGAAACGAAAATACCAAGAGTAAGTTATTTAACTCTTCTCATAATTCAACAGATTCTCAGTTCTAAGACAATATTGATGTCTATTTTCTCAATATGAAAATACAAACAAATGTTGTATTTTTCCCAGACTTTCCTATTCTCAAAGCAGAATCTAGAACAACAGTAGATATTTAATCTATTACTTTTCAAGTTTATCTACTTAGAAATTATTTAAGATTTCTAAATCAATATAACTGACAAAATTCTTATCAAAACTGTCTAAAAACAAATGGGCACATTTATTAAAAACAATGAAAATCTATAGCTGATATACTTTAGTTTATGTAGCCACATCGATTACATCAGATATTAACTAAAACCATCTGCTTTTTTTGTAACTATTTAAAAACCGACTTTATAAGACTTTGGCTAAGAAAAAACTGGCACGGAAACATAAAATACTATGTAGGTCACTGATTTTTAAAAATAAATTGAAAATAAAATGTGACAATGCCACATAAAAAAATCTCTCAAAATATCTTTTCAGTATACTTATTTATGTCCTGAAACTCTTTTAAACAAAGACAACTTTTATCTCTAACATTTTTACAAAAATCAGTCTGCCACTGGTGTTTTTATTTCTTCTCTCATTACATGACAGAAAAGGGAAATAAGACTTTAAAAGAAAAAATCATTTGAAGCTAAGAGTGAATATATTTTTAATGTTGCAAAATGCTTGAGACTCTAGTAATAACAAAAATATAAAGCAAAACATGAAAGTAATCACTGGCATGTGTCAGTAACTGTCCCTGTTTTAAAGATAAAGCAACCAAGGATAAGACATGGTAAGGAACTACCCAGGGTCACATGACTAGTAATCGTCAACATTGGGATTTGAATGGAAGCAACCTGACACTGACTCATAATCCCAACCATTACATCATTTTACCTTCTAATATGGAAAGCTGAAGCCCACTGACTGATAGCTGGTGATACTCATTCTCTCTCACATCCTGCATTCACAGTTGATCAAATTCTTTAAGAGAAGTTTTTTTTAATTTTACCAGGTCACCTTATTTCTTGTACTGCATTATGTCTATACAAGTTCCAATTAGGAAGTGCATTTGTCTGCCAGGGTCACCATAGTAAAGTTCTGCGGCTTGGATGGCTTCAACAACGGAAACCTATTTTCTCACAGTTCTGGAGGCTGAGGATCCAAGATCGAGGTGCCAGCAAGGTTGGTTTCTGATGACGCCTTTTTTTTTTCAATTTACAGATGGCCTCCTCACTGTGTCCTCAACATGGCCTCTCCTCTGTGTGTGAGCCTCCCAGGAGTTTCTTACTATTATCAGGACCCCAGACCTTTTGGATTAAGGCCCAGCTCTTATGATCTCATTTAAGCTTGATTATCTTGTAAAGGCACTATTTCCAAAAACTGTCACACTGGTGGTTTTGGCTTCAACATATGGTGTAGGGGACCTAACCAAGTTCATAAAAGGAAGTTTCATGAAGACATTAATGATAATTTAGAAGATACTCGTACATGTTGTATAGCCAGGTCTTTTAAGAACATTCTAATTTATAATTTTTGAGAGGTTCATTAAAAGTTAAATTGCTGGCATCCATTTCTTTCCCTGGACTTAAACTGCAGTGACATTATCATTACCTTTCTCTCCTGGAGGGAGCCCCCCAACTTTCTAAAGCAAATCCTCTCTTCCTTACTCCTGACATGAACTCTTCATCTCTTTCCTCTAGCCTGTTGTTCCATCAATATTTTTATTGTTTCATTTCATTGTCTCCCTTCAGACTTTTCCTTCCTTTCAGTCTATAAACAAATGGTTCCTTCATACCTAAAATACAAAACTATCCTTTGTAACCAAGTAGCCAATTTGAATAAACTGAATTTCCTGTCTCTTATCTCCATTTTTAATTTAATTCCTAACTTATTGCAATCTGGTGTTCACTCTCATTTTCTTTCATTCTTCTTACTCAAAGTTCTCACTAGCCTGCTACCTGTTAGGCCCAGTGGTCTCTTTCCAGCTTCCATCCTCGGTGACCTATATGAGATTCATGGCCCTGGTGCCCGTCTTCTCTGGATATAGCCCATGAGAGAGGCACTAGGGGCACTGAGCTGAGTTACTCTCTCCTTATTTCCGATGTTTCAGTTTCCTGATTCTCCTCGTCCTGCTAGGTGAGACTCCCTCAAAATGGAACTTATTTATAAAAAAGGGTGTGTTTATTCTTACATGTTTAAACTTCAGTTACCTTCAAAGTACTCTCTGTCTGATGTAATACACCTATTGAAACATTTTTTTCCACTGCTCAAAACAGTTTTTGAACTCATGGATAATGACGCCTTTTAGTGCTTCTGTCATTTTTTGTATCACCTCTTTTACATCAGCAAAATGTTTCTTACTGAGGAATTTTTTCATACAGGGCAACAAAAAAGTCTCTAGGGGCAAAACTGGGTGAATAGGGAGGGTCAAACATGGGTATAATGCCATGTTTGGTCCAAAACTGCTCAACATTGTGTTGTGTGGGCAGGTGCGCTTGTTAAGTCACATGTCATGAAATGGGCAAATGTGTTAAAAGAGTCTTCGAAAAAATTCCACTGAAGCTGAACACAGCCTCTCACAACAACGCCAGCTGGTACACTGATACAGATGGGTTCCTAGAACATTCACCTAGTGGGAGAAGCCTGAACTACAAGGGGCCTGCCCTCCAGAAGATAATTCCATTTTGGGAAGACTCTCCCCTCGTATGTTACTTCTTAGCATATGTCACACACACTTGTCCTGCTGCTTTCCCTCAAAGAGAAACAGTTACCCAAATTGTATACTTTGCTGACTTTTTCTACCCCATTGACTTATTTTTCTTAGCTATTTATTCTTTATGACATGTTCAGTCTTGTTTTTACCTGCATTATTTCACTGAAACTTCACAAAAATTCTATGAGGAAAGTAGAATTATCCCTACTTTACAGAACACTTATAACACTTTTTTTTCAAACTCAGCCCTACTGACGTTTTGGATCACATAATATTTGCTGTAGGTCCTGTCCTGTGCACTGTATGATATTTAGCAGCATTCCTCACCTCTAACCATTAGATGTCCTTAAAAAACACAGTTGTGACCATTTTTTTTAAAGTCTCCAGATACTGTCACTATCTCCTGGTTGAAAATAAGAAACAGATAAGGCTTAGCGAGAGTAGGTAACGTACCTGAGACCACGGCACTAGAAAATGGTATACCTGGGACTGATCCCAGGTAGTCTGATTTTTGCTAGCTCATACCTTATACATTAATTATATTTTTCTTTAAGCTCTCCCAGAAAATATCATTTATTTAAAGATTTCAGTGACAGGCCCCAGAAAAATGCTCTTTAAACCTGCATCTCCATCCTTGAACTCCCCAGGTCATTTTACAGAGTGTTATACCCATAAATCACCAGCACCTCAAACTCAGTTTAACCTAACTTCATGAACCCTCTTCCATCGAGATTTCCTGCTGAGCTCCTTGTCTCCCCGTATGGCTTCATTTCCTAACCACTGCTGCAGGCTAGAATCTTGGTTTCCTGTGTAACTTCCGCTTTGATCCAAGGTCACCAAATCCTTGTTATCTCTCCTGGATCTGTTTATCCTTCTCATTTCCATTCCCCTGCCTTATTCAAGCTGTTGACACTCTTCCTTATCTCAAAAGAAGCATTAGTGTTTCCTCCTCAACCTCTCCCACTCTTTTAAAAAGATTACTCCAACAAAATTTAATTTGCCTGTAAATACTTTGTTCATATAAAATAAACAGCTTAAAAGAGGGTATAACAGACAGATCATGGTCTTGAAGTCAAACATTCCTGGAATTCTAATCCTGCTATGTGGCTCTGAAAAGCCACTGAATCTCTGTGATACTCAGCTTCCATTTCTGGATTTCCAGAAATGTCATCCTTTTCCACAAGACTATGGAGAAAATTAACTGAGATGAAAGAGTATTAAAATAAAGGCCTCATACCAGGATGATCAGAATTCATACATTTACTGCTCTGAACTCTTCCTTTCTTTTTCACCTCTGACCACATTCTGTAACATCTATAAATAGGGGCCTTCTCATATCATAATTTTTAGCCCATAGTTTAATTAGTCACTTGGATAATTTCCATCTTTCTCTGCTTACCCTCCCTTTTCAGGTATCCTGTTAGCCTCTACTATTTACTTCTGACATTCAGAACAAGGTTGAGCTCTTTTCTACTCTCACAATGTTCCAAAGCCTTTTACATGTTCTTCCCCAGGATAAAGAAGCAATTGTAAAACAAGGAACAATCTTCCAAGTTTTCATTGTCAATAACTAAGCTCCATAAATCAATGATCAGAAAAGAATAAATATCAAACTACCTCATCAAGGACAGTGACATAGTTCATGTCCTGGGCTGATTTGCCCCATCACGCCTCTTAAGATTGTTTCAATCAATAAGTCAAGCGAATCCACATGCAGTGAAGATTGTTTCAATCAGTAAGTCAAGCGGATCCACGTGCAGTGCTGTGGACGTTCTCGCATGCTGCCACTGGGGGGCGAACTGTATGACAGTTCTAGACTACGTCTTTCAGAGTTAGTGATCCCACTACTGAGGAGCGCCTCAAGAAAATACTTGTGGAGAGCTACGAAAGCATATGCAAACAATTCTTTATAAAATAAAATAATAATATGAGCTACCATGTCAAAGCATATTTAAGAAACTAAAGAGACAAAGAGATTCGAATTAAACTTGTAAGATGTTTTTATTAATATGGTAAATTGCAAATGCAATGTGATAGGATAATGTGATATAGTGGACTTTGAAAACAAAGCAAATTATGTTTAAAGTTATTGTTCTGCTTACAGGTCATATGTTTTGCAACATGATACCTTGGCTCTCTGGAGACAGGTCTGCCTTTACAATGGAAGAGAGAAAGTATTCTCTACATGTTTGCTGCAAGAGCAAGTATATGTATGTATCATCAGTCTATCAATATCTATTAGCCTTGTGATTGGCACATGTGTTCAATAAATGAAATTGTAGATTTGTCGATTTGTATAACTAACTATACCTATCTTTGTGTGTGTGTGTGTGTGTGTGTGTGTGTGTGTGTAAACCCTGTATGTGGACAAAAAATAGAAAAATAGTTTAGATGATGTCATCTCACTATTTAAGAAAATACACTAAAATATTAACCATAGTTACCTTGAATGTTAGTGTTATATTTTGATTTTTCTGTGCTTTCCAATTTTTCTCAATGAACAGTTATGTTTTAACACCTGACACTGACTATAGAGAAATGTAAAAATAAAACAAAGAGGAGAGAAATAAGTCAACCTTGTGAGAATTATGTAATATAAGTAAAAATGTTCACACTGAACTCATGGGGTGTTTTCATCTAAATGAAAATATATTGTCTCTAGTTCATCTAGGAGGACACACGCCATCATCCTTACCAACTACAAAGTCATGATTTGCCTTTGTAGTTTGGTTTATGTTTTAATATTGGTTCAACTACATGATTGTTGCAGGCTGGTGCATAATTTCACCATTATAGTTCATTCACACTAGTAATTCTGAAAAGTCCCCTTTTTTAAGTAACGTTCATTCTGGGACTAGATTTCACTGTTATCATAGCTGATGCTAATCCAATTCATGCATCAATGCTATGAGTTACAAAATGAGTACCAACTGCTAGACATACTGAAAAGAAAAGTCTTAGATCTTTATGGTCCAGCTGGGCCTGTAATAGTCATCTTACCAGGGAGAGTGCCTACTAAAGTAAGCACGCTCATTAACTCCACCAAAAAACACAATGTGAATATCTAAGCAGAGTTGAACTTTCAAACTTAACAATTACATTGGTTTTTTAAAAGATTTTATTTATTTATTTTTAGAGAGAGGCAAAGGGAGGGAGACAGAGAGGGAGGGAAACACCAATGTGTGTTTGCCTCTCATGTGGCCCTAAATGGGGACTTGGTCAGGGGACCCAGGCATGTGCCCTGACTGGGAATCGAACCAGCAACCCTTTAGTTCACATCCCATGCTCAATCCACTGAGCTACACCAGCCAGGGCTTAATAATTACATTGTTGATCTTCAAACTCATTGTTAAGCTTCTGTCAGAAATTAATCATGGCATATTCTCCTTCCTACCTTATTTCTACAACACAAGGAGCATTATAATTCCCTCCCCAAGTAAACAGCTAAAAACACTATGCAGAAGACTTTTAAAGAGAATTTCAAATATGAAGTTTTTAATTGAAAAAATTAAGATTGATTTTTTAGATTTGGAAACAAAGTTTTCTCAGCTTTTCTTTTTCATTCATACAATTGGTTTATGGGTTTCAAAGGCATTGCTAAATCTCTAAGGAGCAGCTTTAAAACACCCACTGGAAAAATTCAAGTCACAGGTATACAGATAGTTTTAAGCATTTATGGGGAAAATGAATTATTTATTCATTGATGTAAAACAAAACAATCATTGTAATTAGCAAAACCAAAGTTCTGACTGTAATATTTTAAAACTGATTAACTGTTAACTCCAACATCAATTTCCATCCATCATCTAATTGTCAGGGGAAAAAACTCATTTGTAACTGCCAATGGACTTCTCCATCTGAATATCTGAATACCATTTAAGCAGTTTGATGTTATAATACCCATAACTGAATCAAGTAATTACTTCCATCTCAACCTGCTTTATTTCCCACATTTTTTAATCTTTTTATAGACAGAAATCCACCAAGTCTTCTAAGAAAGAAACACTTCTCTCCTACCTTCCACATTGAATTACTTCCCCAAATCTTTAGAGAAACATTTAGATTCTTCAGCTCTAGTGCACAATCTGTAGGGCTGTGGCTTAGCAATCAATCATCCACCCCCTTCCTTCACAAATAAATACAAACTGTAAGACCATACTTTCAGAGATCATTTCTATAGTTTGTTAAAAATAAATACACACTGTAGTTGCCACAGCCCCCTGTTGGTGCTTCACTTTCCAGAGCATATAGCTCGTATTCTTTCTGTTTGAGATGTTAGGAAATTTCTTTATAATCTGTCTCTATCTTTTCTTTCCAACCATATCTGCCAGCACTCCACCTATCCAGTTGACATAATTGATTTTCCAGTTCCTTAACCCATATATATTCTCTTTTTTTTTGCCATAGTCCATTTATTACTGCACAATGCCCTTTCTAAATTCCATATCTTTGTGTATGCCCCTCCCTCAGCAGGAGCTGCCTTTACCCTCCTTCTTTACTTGTAAAATCCCTACGCAAAGACTTGACTCACATATCACTTTTTCCAGCAAGTCCTCTAGGATGCTGCAGGCAGAACACAATCCTTCACCCTCAGTTATTTTGTTCACACTGGAATGGTTTCTCATGTTGATTTTTTATGCATCCTTCTTGACCAGCAGTTACTCCAAGTCAGGCAAAAACACTGCTATTTATCTTCATAGTTCTGGATCTCAGGATAGGATTGGTTTGGAATCTGGACTTGGAATTGGTTTAATTCACCCTTCTTGACTACTCTGTATAAATGAATCTTGACTATTTAAATTTTTTCTTTGCCCACTGGCACTGGAACCTTGCCAGCAGAGGACCCTGGTTCCAGTGTGCCTCATAAGTTCTTGCACCTTCTCCAGCATCTGGCTACTTCAGTACAAGGAGGCCAGCAACACCAAGCAGCCAGCAGCTTCCTCAGCAGCCTTTCCTCAGGGACCTTTATACTTCCCTGTGAACAGCTGTCCCTGGAACCCTACAGGGAAGAATTCTGGTACAAGTTCTATATCTGGCATCATAGCACTTCATGACCATGGCTGTGTCCTTTTCAGTTGGGGTGACTTTGTCCCCAGGGGATGTTTGGTAATGTCCAAAGAGAATTTTGGTTGTGAAAATATTGGGAGGGTGGGTAGTGGTCGCAGGACAGGATGCTGCTAAACATCCTGTAATGCACAGAACGGCACCCTACAAAAATATATATTTGACCCAAAATGTTAACAGCAACAAATTTCAGGAACACTGATCCATAATCATGTCTAGTTCTTTGCCCCAGCAGGACAAGGTAGAGGGTGGAGAGGGGGAGAGGGAGAGGAAAGGGTCTTCCTTGAGTACTGTCTCAGAGGCCTAGGGTTAGTGACTACTCTTTATATCCCCTAGTTGTATATCCTTTAGTGTTCTCTTTACTTCTTACTAGCTAATCCCTTATTACTCCAATCCCCTTTGTAGTTACTAATTCTTTTCAATAAAGTTTCCCTGTTCAGATTACTATGTGCTGTCTCTGTTGGACCCAGACCAATACAGCATCACTCATCCATTCTCTTCAACAGGTACTTTGTGAGCACTTACTAGGGGTACTTCCTGACTCTGTGCCAAGAGCTGAGGATGTAGCGGTCAATAGAATAGACATGGTTTCTGTCCTCCTCAAGCTTCTGTAGCTCATAACTTAACAGAGACAAGTGTTGTGAATGCGTGATGTAGTAAGTAGAGGGTGGTGCAGTGAAATGCAACCTGAGAACCCAACTTACTAGAGAAAGTCAGGGGAGTGATTGAGTAAAGACTCCATATATTTGTGATGAAATAAATGAAGTAAAGTAATAAAATTTTCATCTTAATTCAGTGATCCCAATCATTTTGCCAGATGCGTAAGGTTTTGATGTAGTGAGATTGGTAGCCATTTGGAGAGGCATTTGGAACACAAAGCTTTTACCCACTAATACTTTTTTCTTAGAAGTAGAATTCACAAATATATTTTAGCTCAATTCATAAGCCATCAATTCTTATTTATCAGGAGAACTTTCTTGATGTTAATATATTGTTTATTTTCATGATTCTAAGTTTCTTGAAGTCAACTGTCTCTTCTTCTGCATTTCTATTAGTCACAGCTCTGATTCTAGTGCTTATCATGAAGTAGATACTTAATATGTGTTCATTGAATTAGTATATGTGTGAATTTTATATCTCCGTGATGTAAAGCATAATGTGATTGAGGTGAAAAAGCACTGCAATAGATGTCATGAGACTGCTCTGTCTCAATCTCATCCTTAGCACTAAAGAGTTTGGACATAGTGGTGGGGAAAAAATGGAGACAACTGTACTTAAATAATAACAACAAAAAAGTAAAAAAAAAAAAGAAAAAGGAAAAAGAAGAGTTTGGATAATCCATAGTCCCTCTAAGATTCATTTTTCTCATTTCTCAACTTGAGCAATCAATTGGAGAAGAGGTTTTTTTCAAGGTCTCATTAAGTTCTAAAATTCTAAGACATAACAAATGTATTAGAACATGAGACTGTGAATGCATTATCTATCTTAGTTAATTTTTACTAAACACTGATTTGAGTGCACCTAACACTTCTTGACCTCAATTTCCTCACCTATAAAATAAAGCTAAATTATTCCAGAGATTAGCTACCTATTACCCTTGGGCCAATGGCAGAATTAAGCTTTGATGACAAAGAATTGGCCACAAAACTGAAACTATTCACCATCTCTCCCTGTAGAGAATACATCTGTCAAGCTCTGGCCAATAAGGTCCCTTTTATTTTTCCTTCTTAAATATCTTCTATGTCTTTCTGACTAATCCATCTAAATTTTTTAACAATGTTTTTAAACAAAAAAAATGTGCTATATCCGATTAGTGGGCCATCAGCATGTTAAAAACAAGGGACTTCTTTAATTTTGAATGGTCTGTAGGTGACCAAAGAGTACTGTGAGAACGTTCTATGGGGCTGTGACTTAACAGGTTAGAGCTGGGAGTTATACGTACAGCAAACATAAAAGTAATATTAACATATTTGCCTTTACACCCCCCAAATACTAGATGTTTGAGTGGATGACACACAGCTATTAAACAGTAAGTTCTAGTTGGGTGGCTGAAGCAAGAGACTGGATCTTTGCAATGAGTTCTCCCATCAGTGACGTTATGTATCATTTCTTTATGGAATTCAGGGGAAGGGTCTACCATTTTAAGGCATCATACCCCTTTCCATGACTTGAAGCAACTAATACTGTCTCTAGATATGTTCATTTTTCAGTGGAAATGTGCTTATTTTGTAGTGAGATCATGCTTGCTTGCTCAGGACATGCTATAATTCAAACACATAGTTTGAATTAGTTCACTAAATTGAACTAATAGTTCAACTAATAGCTAATAGTTTGAATTAGTTCACTAAACTGAACCAATGTCTCCCTTTCTTTTAAACTTATGGCTTTTATCTCTTCTGCTCAATAACTATTTTGTATAAAGTGTACTAATCAATAACAGTTCCATAAAAAGAAAAACCAAAAAATTTTTCAGCTGACACCACTCTTCATAGGCACATTTGCTTTCTTGTGATCACCCTGCCAATATCCTCACCTCACCCCAGACTTCATTCTGGAAAAGGAACCAAAATAAGTTCAACTTAGGCTGCAGGAAAGGCTGAGGCTGTGAAATATTTTAAGTTCATCACCCTATCAGTTAAGCAATGTGGCTACAGGTAATGTCACATGTGGTGTCCCTGTAGTCCTATCATGTGGACACAGAATGCCAAGCCTTATAAAGACAAGGACACAGGTAACAGAGGGGCAAAAACCACTGGGTGCTTGTGTGGCCTTCGTGAGACTGACCTGGTAGGTGGGGTTAAAATGGGGCCTGAAAGATTATGCTGTACCCTAAATTTTCCCCTGCTATCCTTCCCCTCTCCTTAATTAGCACCTGAAAATTCTAAAATCTTTTCATGATTTCTCAGTCTTCAGGAAGTATATTGCCAAAATGTAAATAATCTTGCAGAGAACCATCTTAATCTCTAATGAGCTGTTAGCTAAATTAATTAAAAGCCTGGAGTGGAGTCCTAGAGAATATAAGAGTAAAGTTAAATATAAGGATCAAAAACATATTTATTTATATTTGATCCTTAAATATAAGGATCAAAAATGATGGTGTGTGTTGGGGGGCAAATAGTGCCTACAGAAGGGTAAAGTGAAGAAGATAAGGGGACTTGGAGGAAGGGGTGTCAAGAGGCCAGGGCTAGGAGACAGATGGCACCCGGTGGGCCAACACGGAGGGTACTTCAAGTCAGTGTTCTTTATGTATTTGCTTTATTTAAATTCTGGGTGAGCACAGGAAGAAGAACCACCAGAACAGGACCACTGGGGGGTCACACTCAATCCTTTATTTATTTTTATTTTTTAATTTTTAAATAAACATTTTATTTTAAAATAGTTTTCTTGGTTTTATTTTTCTTTTCTTTCTTTCCTTTTCTTTTTTAAATTTGTTATTCAAGTACAGTTTCCTGTCTTTTACCTTTCTTTAAAAAAAAATTGTTGAAGTACAGTTGTCTTCATCCCACCACGCACCACTCCCATCCCTGCCTCCCACCCTCAAACCCACCCCCTTTGGCTTTGTCCACCGGTTCTTTATACATGTTCCTTGATGGCCCTTCCTGCATTATCCCACACTATCCCTCTCCCCCCACCTACCTCTGGTTACTGTTAGTTTGTTCTTTATTTCAAAGTCTCTCATTGTATTTTGCTTGCTTACTTCTTTAGTTGATTAGGCTCCACTTACAAGTGAGATCATAAGGCATTTGTCTTTCTCTACCTGGCTTATTTCGCTTAGCATAATGCTCTCCAATTCTATCCATGATGTCACAAAGGGTAGAGCTCCTTCTTTCTTTCTGCTGTGTACTATAAAATTGTGTAAATGTATTACAGTTTTTTGATCCACTCCTTTACTGATGGGTACTTAGGTTGCTTCTACCACTTGACTATTATGAATTGTGCTGCTATGAACATTGGGGTACATAGTTCTTTTGAATTAGTGTGTCAGGGTTCTTAGGGTATAATCCCAGCAGTGGAATTGCTAGGTTAAAAGGCAGTTCTATTTTTAGTTTTCTGAGGAAGTTCCATGCAGTTTTCCACAGTGGCTGCACCAGTCTGCATTCCCACCGACAGTGCACTAGGGTTCCCTTTTCTCCACAACCTTGCCAACACTTGTTTGTTTATTTGTTAATGATGGCCATTCTGACTGGTGTGAAGTGGTATATCACTGGGGTTTTAATTTTCATCTCTCTGATGGCTATCAATTATTTAATAATGATTAAGTCAGGGAGTCAGCAAACTGTGGTTCAAAGGCTAAATTCAGCCCATTGCCTGACCATTAGCTAAGAATGATTTTTAAAACAGACATAGGAGTTGCTTTCTAATAATTAGCCTGGTGGCTAAAATATTATTATTTTTAAGAATATTGCTATATTTATTTTTTGTTTTGTTATTTCTATTTTTAAAGATTTTATTTATTTGGTTTTAGAGAGAGGGGAACGGAGGGATGAAGACAGGGAGCAAAACATTGGTATGTGAAAGAAACATTGCTTGTTAGCCTCTCCTGTCACCCCAACAGGAGACGGGCCCACAATCCAGGAATCGAACTGGCGACATTTCACTTCATAGGATGATGCTCAACCTATTGAGCCATACTGGTCAAGGCAAATCTTGCTATTTTTTAATACATATGGTATAGATATTCCTATTACACATGAGGACCCTATAACCCTAGGAGGTTAAAACCTTCAACGTTAGTCACCCAGGCTTCCCTGACCAATAATAGAGACACCTCGGTTTCTAAGATGGCCAGTTGCAATATCCTATAGTCTGACATTTGACACTCCCTCCCAGTCTCATCATTTTTATGCCAAAGCACCCTTCCTCTAGGTTAATTCTTGGTATTTGTACCCCAGACTTTGTCGCAATGACACAAGGGTCACCATGGAGGGCCTTAGGAACCACCTGGAATGATATGGAAGGAGAAGTGCTTTAAAGGGCTTATCCTCATGGAGTCAGAAATATTTCTGTTTGCTTTCTAACGGATTTTATTTAAACAGTGGGTTTGGTACAACAAACATTTGAAAGCAGTGGTGATATCATTTAAGTTTGATGTTATTGGGGTGATAGTCAAAATAATTCATAGTCAGTATGGCACAGGAAGTGACCAATCAGAATGGAGACTAGTCCTGTGTTTGTCAGATGTCACCTTTTGGTTGTTGGATCAGGAAGATGTCTGGGGACCCCTGGGAGGGGAATCTGAGAACCAGGGCAGCAGGTGGTGGAAGGCACACAGACAGAATGCAAACTGCTATTTTCCAACCAGCACGAAAATATTTAAATTTTCATAACCAGGATGCCTACATCTTGGAGGTTACATAGTAAAGCTGCAACAGTTACAAGTCTAACTCAGAACTTAATTTCCTGGGGAGAAATATATAACTTTTAATATTTGCTAGTACTGAGGTTACTCTCTTTAACAATGCTCAATGTCACAAAATAAAGTATCGTCCTTGAACATCTAGCTTCATCAACACATTCTTATGCCAATGTAAAAGTAATATTCCATAACTTATTATGAAACAGAGTAATGCACTTAGTTTTACATTTATTTCTTCATGTATTCTGAAGCAAGAGATGCTAAAGACACCCAGCAGTTTTTATATATTCAAAACATTTATTAATGGAATTAGGGTATTCTTATGGACTAATATTCTTTTTTTAATCTATTTTCTCAATTTTGGAACCACTGCAGGTAGTTACTAACAATGATTTGACTGCAAGAGACTAATTCTCAAGGAATATTTTTTTGAGGAAAGCACGTATCTATCATTTCCTAGTTCGTCAATGAGCAATTTAAAAGCAATTTCTGATATGCATGATTAGTTACAATGATGTTCATTTAATCTCCCTCCGGAATGATAACTCTTAATCACAGGCTATGTAACATGGTACCTCACTTGTAAATTTGGAAAGAAGCTCTTCTTGCTGACAGTTCTGCCATCTGTTTGCATGGGATGAAGCCCCGGTGCCCCACTAATTGGCCATAAATTAGGTGCCAGCTCCAGGCTTTTGACAGGATCCTTCGGTTACAGTTTAATTTTTCTTTTCTTTTTTGGTTAAGATGGGAATTCAGTATTGGTGGGAAACCCACAAGTTTCCTACTAAGGGTACAGACATGTACTTCTAGAGTCCTAGACTCTAGCTGTCTTCTCTACATTTATGTGAAAAGCCAGACCTCACTCAGTGTTTCCTCTTTGTATACATCCCTGAACATAAACTTATACTGGCTATAGAGAAAAATTACGAAATCCAAGAAATTTCCATGTATTTTGTAAAACTAGGAAGAAAACATTTATTGAGAGCTTACTATACATCTTGTGCTATCTATGGACCCTTATGTTAAATTGATCTTCAAACCACTTTTATAATTTAGGTACTTTAAAAAAATTTTAATTGTATTTTTCCCCATTACAATTTAGTCCCCTTTTACCCCCTCCCCTGCTATCTCTTTACTCTTGTCCACATCCACGAGTCAGTCCTTTTCCTTTTTTTCTCTATCCCTCCACTTCCAAACCTCCTCTCATGCCGATAGCTGTCAGCCTGCTCTCCATATACGAGTCTGTCTCTATTTTGGTCATTAGTTCAGTTTGTTCATTAGATTCCACATATAAGTGAAATCACATGGCATTTGTCTTGTTCTGACTGGCTTATTTCACTTAGCATAATGTTCTCCAGGTCCATCCATGCTGTCGGAAAGGGTGAAATTTTTCTTTTTTATAGCTGAGTAGTATTCCATTGTGTAAATGTCCCATAGTTGTTTTATCCACTCATCTACTGATGGACACTTGGGCTGCTTCCATATCTTGACAATTGTAAATAACATTGCAACAAACATAGAGGAACTTAAGTTCTTTTGAATTCGTGTTTTGAGTTTCTTCACATATGTTCCCAGAAGTGGAATCACTGGGTCAAAAGGCAGATTCCTTTTTAATTTTGAATTATTATCTCATTTTTTTCAGATAGGAAAACTAAGACTTAGATTTTAAGTAACTTGCCCATATCATCATCAAATGGTGCAGTCAGGATTCAAGTCCTGGGCTTTGTCAAAGCCTATGCATTCCCCACTGTACACTGTACATGACAGGTTTGAGAACAGAGCAAATTCTGACGAGGCAAAAGCAAGTGTGTGAGCTGCTTAATACTTCTACATCTCTCAGTGAACAAAAATGGAGAAGCTAGACTAGATGACCCACAAAATCTCATCCAATTTGATTCTTTGTGATTTGATTAATCTGGGCTATACCATTTACCATGAAATCTATCACATTGTTAAACTTCTACAGGTTTCCTTTTCCTCTTCTGTAAAGTATCTTAGACACTTTCTAGGAGTGTTCCATGTGTGGAGATTCATAAGTTATAAAGGACTATAAAGACATGAACTGATATCATCACCCATTCACCCCCAGTCACGTGGCAAACCCCCAGGCCCATTCTCTCTCCTCTCTCAAAGATTTTCTTGTTTATTATTTACAGGGAAGATTAAGACCATCCAGTATCCATAACTTTCCTTATCTACATCTCTATAAAATTTTTACTTCTCTTTTTTTGCTATATTAAGAAAATTAAAAAAATAAAGATATATTCTCCAAGTGACCTCTCCCATTTGGCCACACTTTCTTCTCCTGTGGCCCCACTTCAAGCAAATATTCCCTGTAGTATTTCACTTGTTTCATCCTCCTGGATGCTGTGGACACCCAACATAAGGAAACTCTCTGAGACCCTGCTAATGCCTCATGCTCCCTCCCTCTTTCTCGCCTTCTTCAAGCACATTTCTTGAAGGAAAAAACCATTTAGTCTCAGTGCTCACTTTAGTCTCAGTGCTCACTTCCTTAATGCCCACTCACTCTGTAATTTGGACTTCATTCCATTTTATTTATTTAAAAAATTCACTATATTAAATTGTATATTTTACACTATTGAATTTATTGGGGTGACACTGGCTAATAAAACTACATGTTTCGGGTGTACAATTATATATCACCTGTATATTGCATTGTATGTCACCACCCCAAGTCAAGTCTCCTTCCATCACCACTGATGCCACTCTGCATTCTCATGACTTTATTAAAACTCTTCTCCCAGCTGTTTAGTAACCTGAGTGTCTTTTGGCTTCTCACTTGAATTTAACACTGTTGGATTTTATTCCTTTTCTTTTAAAATCTTCTTAGCTTCTGAGGTTTCCTACACTGATGTGATTGTTAACATCTGTTTTATTTACTGTTTTATATTATTTATCTTCTTACGTGAAAATTTTCCCAAATTCTAAACCTGCTTCTTTTATCTTCTCTATTTTTTTCCATGTAATTTCATCTACTCTAATGGCCTCAACTGTTCATTCCATGTAAGCAATTTTAAGTTAATTTTAAGTTAACTCTAACAAGTTTTTGTCCCACATTTTGCACTTCCTGTAGGGCATCTGTTCCTGAGTGTACAACTTGTATGTCAAATTCATTATATTTCTAGTGGAATACCTGTGCCTCTCAAACTGATTCCTCTTCCATATTCCTTCTAGACCCTCTCAATCATGACTATGACCCGAATTTTCCCCTTGCCCTTCACATTCAGTCAAGTGTTAAGCCCTCTGATTTTACCTCTTCATTCTCAGGCATTCCTCCTATGAATGGTCTCATGATCACCACTTGGATTGATAGCTTCTTCACCAAATATCCTGTCCTTAACTTCTCCCTCTAATTCATCTTATGCAGCATTCTCAGATTAGCCTACCAAATACAATGTTATAGTGACATTATTTTGCTGCATATAATTGTCAGTCACCCTTATCTCAATATTCAATGTTCTTGGTGAACCAGCCCCAATATATCCATGGACTTATTTGTCCCAATACCTCCCCCAACTACCTTTACACAGCCTCACTCTAGCCAGTCGAAATGGCTCATAGTTCCTTTGTGAGCATTGCATATGCTGTTCACTCTATTTACATTGCCTCTCCTACACTTCCAGGTCTACCTAGTAATACCATTTTTCCATGAAGACTTTTCTGATTCTCCTCAGAAGTAGTCACCCCCTTTTCCATACTCCCAGGAATGTGTACCCTGACCCTTTTTATTTTTATTTTTAAAAATATTTTATTTATCTTTAGAGGGGAAGGGAAGGAGAGAGGGAGAGAAACATCAATGTATGGTTGCCTTTCGTGCGTCCCCTCCTGGGAACTGGCCTGCAGGGAACTGGTCCGCAACCCAGGTATGTGCCCTGACTGGGAATCGAACCGCGATTGTCTGGTTCGCAGGCCCGCGCTCAATCCACTGAGCTACACCAGCCAGGGCACCCTGACCCTTTTTACATCCTTGTCTGCATGGTGATTATTTATGTATACACCACAAAACTGTACCAGAAGCTAACCCCTGAACCAGGATCTATGCTGCTCCACTGATGCTTCCCAGGGCCCCTAACAATGCCTTGTACAGAGTAAATCCTCAGTAAAATGTTAGCTGAATGAAAGAATGAATGACCGGGAAATTCCTCTTTCTGGGAATCAGATAAAGCATATCTACCTCAGAGATGTTTCTGGATATAACTATCATTCTGCAGCTCTGCCCCTGCTCTGTTGCAAGAGATCCAACACAGAGGGACTTCCAAGTGTGAGATTTGCTAATCGAGTGGGTTCCCTCTTTACTTATACCCCTCTGAGCTCAGCATTCACTTCCAACATTTTGGGTTGATCACATCTGTTTCATTTTGCACTGAAACTCACAGCCTATTCCTATCATGTAAAAATGGATGTTTTACAGTTCTCCTTCTTGGGTCAGGCAGTTGGTTTTTCTGATAAAATTACCAATGAACACTGAAATAATGAAAAATCTGGTGTACTGCTTCCAGATAGTGAACATGTTTTCAAATCATGCTCTTGTTGGGTCAACAGTCTGATATTTGCAGTTTAACCTATAAAGCACTCGTGTAATGGGTAATGGGAACAGCAAGCCCAAATAGAGAGAATGAACAGGGACAGGCATCTTGGGACAAGTTTACAATGGTCCTAAATATATGCCTATGGCTAGAATTGATGCTCTTTCCAAAACTGTCTTTCTAAAATGTTTCTATTATAGGAGTCTGGGGATGGAAGAAAAGATGAGCTAACTAAACCATGATCAAAGAATAGTCCATTTTCTGATAATACTAATATTAACTATTATTGTTGTTGTTATTCTAAAAATGTACACAAACCACTAGCACTGCTTAAGTACCTTCTTACTGAGACAGAGTTGGACACATGGCTTTCCTGGCGTGTTCCCAGTGACCCTCACAATGTAGCTGGAATGCTGCATTTTCCCCGGTGTACAACTGTGCTCACCGAGGTGACGCGCACATGGTTAAGTACCTTGGTGAAGACCCCAAGTGGCAGACCTGGCTACTTTCAAGAATAATAGGAAATGAGAATCAAATATAGAAGTCATTGTAAAATAAAGAGATATAAAACACACATTAACAGCTCCATAAAATGGTGTCTGACTCCCAGAACTACGGTATGTCGCTCGTGTGCATGGGCACCGTGCGTCACAGGCAATGTACTCACTCTCTGTCGATCACGAGACAGGTCACGGCTTCAGCAGCAATTACGTTGGCTGTTCTCACATCTTCCCTGTATAAAAATAGAAAGAAATGGAAGTAAAATAACTTTTAATATCAAAGAACAGTGTGCATTGTGATTAATTCAGGAAACATACTAACTTATGTACAATCTTCTGATTTATTCATTTCTAGGTTCAAGCTTTGTTTGTCTTTCAAATGTCTTTGCCCTGAGGAACTGCCTTAATCTTGTCATGAATCACACAAATCTTACAGATAGAATTAAGTAGTTCCAATCTCTAAAATTTCACTGGTACAAGCAAAACAAAACTTTATATCATCACTCCCTATGTTTTGGGGGGAATTAATGAATTAACTGGATAATGATAAAGACAGTCCCGAACATGGACAGATGAAAATCTTTAAAGGACCTGAAGATATATCCTGGAAATGGAGACTTCAATTCCTGTGTGCAGAAATTTATCACTATAACCTGGAGAACAATTGACCTCTTTCAATTATTTCCCTACTTTAGAGACCATGTTTTCATGAGGCTAATCTTTTGGCGACTTTTACACAGTTAGCCATCTCCACCAAAGATCTTCAAGAGTATTTGATAAATCATAGTCACACTGACTCATATTTGTATATAGTGTCTGTGTAGAATCTATTAAGTCATCATTGGAGGGATATTTATTAACCTTGTAAGCCTTTAAAAGTCTGCCCTGATATCTATGTCTTATCCAGTGGTCAGAGGTGGATTTAGTAAATTAGCATTCACATGTCATTTTGAGCTACTAAAAATTTAATGGTACCAAAGTCACGAAAACATGAAGCTGTACTTGAAAATGTACTCTTTCCTATAAAATTAAAAGGTCTAACTTAGTATAATTAATGATAAATATGTTTGAAATACATTACAGAGATATGTACCTAAAAAATAATATAGTATTAACACATTCTAAAAAGCATAATTAAAGCATCACGTGTCTCTAATGACAGAATATACAAATAAGTCTAAATAATAAAGATATTCCCAGTGAATTGTTATTTTTTTAAAAATACACTAAGTTCCACATATCATTCTGCACTCTGTGTTTTCCACTGACCTTTTTTCTTTTATTGCTGCTACATCACTATTGCTTTTTAGTATCTACTTCATATTTAGTATTTGGTAAAGCAAATTTTCTCCTACTAAAAGTTTTTATAGAAATATTTGGATGATTTTCTTAAACATTTCTATTTCATACAGACTTAAAATAATTTTTCTCCTCCTAAAGAAATCCACATTGGGACTCTGGTAGAGTTTTATTGACATTTGTACATTGATTTCAGAAAAAGGACTTGGTGGTTAGATTAATTTCCATACAATAACATGGCATGACTCTCCACTTGTTCAGATTTAGTTGTTTTCTTTTATCCTTAAATAAGATTTTTCTATCTTTTTCACTTGGATCCTGATATTTAAAAACAGTATTCTTCATTGTTTTATATAATTAGTTTCTCTTACAAGTGGCATTCCTTTCCCATTTCTGTTTCTTACTGGGAAAGTAAAAAAGTATTGCTTATTGTATATTTTTAATCTGCCTACCATACTAAGCTCTCTTGTAATTTTACAATTTTTATTGTCATCTCCACAACTCTCAGTATCAGCCTTCCAGTGCCCCCCTCACTTTCTCCACCTTCCAGCCAAACTGGCCTGCCTTCCATTCCTGAACATCTCATCTCCCCTAACCTGCCTCTCTGAGCCTAGCAATCTGACCCCAACCTCCTGCCTGGCTCACCCCACCCCTGCTTATCCTTTAGACCTCAGTCCACGGGTCCCTCCCTCAGGGATACCATCTAAATTAACCTGAGCAGGTTTCCTCTATGTACTGCTTCATCCAATGACCTACCACTATTTATAATTTATACAATTATTTGTTTAATGACCCCATGTTCCTCCAACTAAACCACAGGAAGGCAGGTTCCAAGGCTAGATTTGCTCCCCATTTTATCCTGAAGGTCTGGAACATAGGAGGCGCTCAGGAGGTGCTGGGTACCAGTCATGGCCCTCAGGTGGTACAGCAGAGCTCAGGCTTTAACTCTTAAACAAGTCACACCGTCTTGGTTTTAGAAGAGAAGCTACAGGCTATGGGAAAGCCTCACCTTCCTCGTCTGTAAAAATGGGGGTGGTAAGAATGCCCACCCACTCTGTGGCATGATTATGAGATAATCAGAGATTTGTCTATCACGGTGTCGTGCACACAGTGAGCAACGTGTTCTGCGGTGACTTCTAATGCTTCTCACCAGCAATACTGTCATGTCTGTCCTCGGGGAGCACTGTGTGTTATGAAGCATTTCTACCCCAAAACAGCGTGGCTTTTCTTTTTGCTCCACAGAAGTAGACAGTATATTTTCAACTCCATTATCACTTCCTGGGTGGGAATTTTTGGTGAAGTGGAAACAAGTAGCACATGTCTGTAATACCCATCCGTCTTTCTTAAATTGTGTGAATGTCTTGTTTCTAAAAAGGTGGCTTATGGCAGCATAAATTATAAAAAAACTGCTGCCAGTATAAAAAACAAAAACAAAAACAAACTATCACAGTTTTATAGAGAACATCACATTAAGTCTAACTTTCCCTAAAACATATTTACATCTTCAAAATTTAGAAAGTGCTTACAGTCTTTCAGAATATAATATATACAAAACAATGCTTCCTTTTGGTAATAATTTCTGTACATATACATTTTAAAAATAATTTCATTACCAGTTTTTAATATTTTAAAATTTCATCATATTATCTGGCCAGAAATGGATATACTTTGAAAAGATTAATGCAATTTTCTTGCAACAAAAAATACATTGATATTTTAAAATGTAAGTGGGAAAAAAATCAAAGATCAGAAGAGTGACATAGTCAAAAAATTTTTTAAATATTTTAAAAAGGAAAATTTGTAAGTTATAGCCTAATATCAGGCTTAGCACCTAGTATAGTGACATATATCCAAATAGAACAGATGCATAACATAGGGGAAATAATATATGAAAAAGGAGAATTTAGTATGTATCAAGAACTACATTAAACAATTCACACAAATATCAGTTCATGCATTTAACAGAAGGTGGGCATTCACTCTCAGATTTACTCTGGGGGATAAAGGTTAGGTAACATACCCAAAGTCAGACATAGCTAGTGAGTTGCAGCCCTGGAATTTGAAAAAAGATCTGGCTGGCTCCAAAGTCCATGTTTTTTTCCACAGCAGTCCACTGTTGATACACTCTGCTGTCTCACTTTAATTGCATAACAGTTCCAAATTAATTTTAATGCAAAATAACTTCTGAGTAGTAAGTAGTCCTATCTCTCTGTCAATCATTATAAAAATATATTTAACTGTTAATAAAAATAGCAATGGTATATTAATGACTGCCCAATTACAAAGCTAATTCAATAAACCATTTTGGTTTCCAAACTATTAGAATTCCTATCCATTGCTGTCTTCTAGCCCTGTTATGTTGCTTTATAATAATGCTACATAAAAATCACAAATCATTCAATGCCAAGTTTATTTAATGCCAAACTCCTGTTGCCATTATGTTGTCATTGTATCTCTACTATAAAAGTGCTTAATGCCATTCTGCCATTCTATGAGGTGTCTAAAAGCTATCCCTGTATACTCAGAGAGCCTGCTCCTATGAAAGACCATATACTAGTTCACCTAGTATCAGCACATACTAGTCCCCTACAGTATGTGGGGCAATAGAAATTTCTAATGAGAGAATACTACTCATATAAGCTGACAATACTGAGACTTACTGTGTATACTTATTTTCTTTATAGATCAAAGGACCACGGCAAAAGCAAGTATCATTTGGATTCAGATATAAAGCATTGCATACTCATATATACAAAGGTCCTAATAACTCCACATTGTTATTGAACTTCTCTCTCTTCATATGTAGCTATTATGATACTAGTTTCCCACAAAACATCTGCCAAGCTAGTAGGGTTTCATGTAATATGGGTTTAGACATAGGAAAAGAGATGAAAAAGGGACATGATGTCATTTTAAAAAATGGACTTTTCAATTTCAGTTTTTGGCAGATCAAGGTATTTGATAACTTCTAATAGACAAATATACAAGACTGAAAAACACAATGAGAATGAGATAGTTTTATAATGAGTTACAAGACAATGTACAATATGTTTAATTAAAACCTTTCCCTAAACACATAATGCCTCTGAACACTCGGCACACCTCTTTATAGCCAGTAAATGTCCATGTACCTATATAACCATCCAGGCCTAGCATGCACATTGTCTTTAAAAATAAAGTCTCCTATTCATCAACTTCTGTACCAGTATTAGTTGATTTCAGCATAGCAATTAATAAGCATGTACTACAGCAGAAGTATCTACTGTTCGGCAGGTAAACAGACATTTCACAAAGTTGCTATTGATTAATGAATAATTACTGTCAAAGCTATGCAGTTTAGCACTGGTCACTCTTAAAGCATTTTTGGTGGAGTTAGACATTCCTTTCAATGAAACCATAGAACAACAGAAATATCCAAAATATTTGCAAATAATAGTTTTCTGTGCACTGACTCTGATATCCTTTGAACTTCATCACTGGAATCTTCATCATCGCTGTATCCCAAAGTAGAATCACTGTCGGTATCTGAATAATCCATAGCAAGGCTTTAACATTGACGCTTCTTATCCTAAAGCAGTTCTCTTGTGCCTCATGGCCAGTAGAGAACTCAGTGGTTGATTGATATCTCAGGGGAAGACGGAGTGCAGGAGGCCAAAGTAGACTGCAGTTCATGCAGAGTTTCTGTTTGAGTCAGGGCTCTCCCTTGCAGCTGTAGAGCAATGTGACTGTCATAAACAGTCTCAGCATTCCCTTGGTGCCAGCCTTCTGGCACTACTCCAACTGCCTAGGAATTTAAGATAATCCATAGGCCAGGGTCCTTCTTTCCCAGTCAAATGCAACAGCTTGATGTTCACAGTTAAGTCTGGACCACATAGGACAAAATAAAGCCTTTTCATCTCAAAATTAAAGGCAATCTTACTATAACAAGTAGGATATTTAAAATTAATATGCTATGACAAGCATCAAAAGGCCACTTAGAGTGAAATTATACTTTGAATCAATTAGGTACTAGAATTGTAGAATTTATGGCAAATTCGATTGCGGAATTTGTAAGTCTGGTCCCAGAGCAGATAAGCGTTCTTGAAGAGTAAGTTGTTTCAGGCCATTCACCAACCTACTTTTTATTTAGTCATAAAGTTATTCTAATAGAACACATATGCAAAGTGCGAACTGAATTAATGCATGCAAATGAGTATGTGTCTTCTAACCAAGCTTGGCATGGAGTAAGCAACAAATAAATGATAGCTCATCACTGTGGTCCTCATCGTCGTCATTGTCGTCGTCATCATCATCACCATCATCATCATCACCATCATCATCATTTTCAGATCCTCTTAACACCCAGGAAACATGTGACCCTTTTCATATACTTCTCTCATGAAACCTTCTTCCCCAAGTTTCTGTAATAATATCAGTCTCCCAATTCATTTCTGACACCACTTTCTCGATTCATTTTCTTGACCCCTCTTCCCTAGTTCACTGAAATCTAGGTATTTCTCCAAAATTCTCCTTTTGGCCTTCTTTTATATTGCTTTTATTTTTCTTATTAGGGAAATCCCACATAATCCGATGGCATCAACTATGATATTTATACTAATGATTTCTAAGTCTCAACCTCTAACATTTACCTCTCTCCTACCAGACATCCCTGTCTGGAAGTTGCACTGCAACCTCTAATTTAATCCTAACTCATTGTCTCTTAACTTCTAAACCAGTTTTCTCTGTGGGTTCCCCTATCTCGGCAAATGACACCATCATTCCTGCATTCACCTAGGTTCAAAAGATTAGATGCATTTTCTACTTTTCTCTCTCCACCACTGCATGTGTTTGATCATACCGGCTCAATCTTTGCCTTTTCTCTTACTCATACATCCATGTTTCTTTTGCATTTCCACAGCCACTGTTCTGGGCTGTCACCGTCTCTGCCCTGGAATGCTACCCTGGCCTAATTACTGATCTCACGGCCTCCACTCCTTCCTTTTCTAATCCACATCTCACTTGCACATTTTCAAATATAAATCTAGCCATGCAAACTCTTTGCATGAGAGCTTTCAAAAGAAACATTCAAAAGAGAAAAGTTGCTACCCTTTCATTGAGAGTTTGAGGTCCTCTCCTATCTGACATGTCACCTTTTCAGGCATTATATGGACTTTACAGACTATCCCCTACTGCAGTTTGGACAAATCGGTGTATCTTTAAAATATGCCAGCTGACACCTCCATGCCCGTGCACATGCAGATGACTCCTTCAACAACCTTCAACTCCAATTCAAATGTTCATACAAATTTCCATGAACTCTCAAGAGCATATTTACTTATTTCTAACACCTTTTTCTATTTTTATTTTTTGTCCTTGTTCTGTTTTGTTTTCTTTCAATAGCATTTTTTAAAGAAAAAAATCCCACAAAATGTCTACATTTAATCGCAGAATTAGCTAGTTTAAAAAGAGTGAGAGTGAGAAATAGAAAAATATTGTAATACCAGATGCCAAGAGATAACTAAGGTTAATCCTTTAAATACTTCATTATTCTTAAGTATTCACATGTATCATGGATATAATTAATAAGTCAACAATTATTTTAAAACATGCTTACTGACAGCTATTATATTTGAAAGCCAGAACCCTGAGGTCTAGAGACAGATGTTAAATCAGTATGCAGATGTATACTTGAAAATACTGATCCAGCTGCATGCAGCCAGAGATCCATTAGGGAGCACCTGTAATGGCAATTCAGAGGTCAGTAAATCTTCCTGAGGATATTCAAAACTAAGCCCTGAAGGATGAATAATTTAGGTTAGCAAAAGGAGTCACAAGATGCATTTGCTAGGAAGGAAGTACAACATACACAGTATCCCTGAGGTAGAAAACAGCTTATTGTAAAACAAGAAGGTTGGGATTCAGGGATTGAGGACAAGAAGGCAAAGACCAGGAGATGCCACAGAGGAAGACAGGGCCACATCATCTGAGTGCTTGCAGGCTCCTCAAATATTTATTGTAAAAAAGGATTGTCTAAGCAAGCCATTTTTCCTTACCACTTAGACTCTTAAGGATTAGTTGAAAAGCTTATACTCAATTTGAGAAACAACTCATATGCCAAAATAAAATAAAGCATCAAGAAAATAATTTTAGATAAATGATTTTAAAACACTGGTGGCCTTCTCATTTTTTTAAAATAAATGTTACTATACAACCATTTGTATATTAAAAAACATATATAAGCAGAGAATATAATCTCTGCCCTTTAAAATCTTCCAATTTACAATATAGGAGTAATGAAAAAGCAAATGCATAAAAAACAATGTATTATCAAACATATTAAAAATATCAACTCATGATTTACATAGAATTGAGTGCAGAACTACTTGCTGGAGTTTACCCACGGCAGTCTCTTGTTTCTCATTACTAATATGGACTCATAAAGTGACCTTAAAGACAATTATTCTCTGAGCAGAATAATTATAAGTGCTATGTATATATAAATTAACTCCAAAGTTTTTTTTCTTGGTAGCATTGGTGAATATTTCCATATACACCAATATGGAAAGTATCAGTCCACTTGCTGAGAGAATTCAAGTCTTCTTGGATGCATACCCATGGAACATCACAATAAGTAAAAAGAGAGTAATGAATTTCGAAGGAGTCAATTTGCACTTTTATCACATTCTCTTGCTACACTGGTGATATGATGAAATTTTTATGTGACATATGAACTTCACATTCTCTGGCATGCTTCAAGGACATAAACATGACATTCATTAGGTTGAACCAAATAAAATCGCCATTTTTTTCAGGTTAAAAATGACCATTTATTGGCAATTTCATTTGGTTCAGTCTAATACATGGAATTAGTAAAAGCGAACAGGGAGAGAAAAGCAATTGCGTAAAGACACCATTTCTTTCTGCAGTGCTCCCTCTGGGACACTAGCTTAACAGAGATTCAACAGTTCTCCATACTGCTTCCCAATTCCACATTTCAATGCACTCATTCCTCTGAATGGTGATGTGATTGATGGCTTTTGCTCGTCTACCTAGTCACTAAAGATCATTCTCTTTATATTCCATCATAATTAGCATAAAAAAACAACACTGAAGAAATTCTGAATCCTCATTTTATTGTGAGGGATGTTGTTATTGTTAGAGTATGAATGGTATTTACTCTGTGCTCTTGCTTCAAACATTAAACTCTTTGCAAAGTTTCCAAATGTAAAGACTGTTCCCCCGGAGTATATTCTATGAAGAGAAGGACATACTATTCTCATTTATTCTGTTATTTTATTAGTTGTTTGGAAGTACATATTTAAATATTATAATGCCATTCTTAGGGGCCCATTTGGTCTTTCTCTAAATGATTTAGAGATATTTTAAGATAAAAAAGAAAACTAATGTTATTCTATTGTAATGTTAAAAATCAAACCTGGAGTACAACATAAAAGATAACCAGTTCATTTACTAAAATCAATATTCACTTTCCTCTTAATTCTATGTTTCCCCGTCTCTGATCCATACTCCATGAAATAATCTGAATTAAGATAAACCTGGTGGCTTGTTTTACTGTTCAGAGAGTCTTCATGTAATTTTGTAATGTAACTGGCCAAAAAAGTTTGAATTGTAGGAGAAGGGGAAGTTAATAAATAGATACATTATTTCGTGGGTGTCTGGTGGGTCATGAGGACTTTAAAGAAAAAAATAATGCATTGATCTTTTGCTTTTTCTTTGGTCTACATTTCACAGAGCTGAATATTTATTCTTCAACTACTTCTATCTTTAAAATAGAGAAAAAAGCAGCATGTTGGAATGATGACTGGAATTGATGTACTAGTAAACCTCAGTGATGCGTATCTGAAATGAATGTTAAGCTGCATGGTCACGTATTTCAAAGGTTAGCCAAAGTGTCTTCAGGCCAGGAGGATGTTCTCTCCCGTAAAGGTTGATAGGACACATGTCAGAGGAGCGTCTTCTAGTTCTTGTTCTATTACCAACTTAGTGCATGACCTTGAGAAAATGCCCAACCCTCTGTTTAATTTCTTTGCATGTGAAATGGTGACTGAAATCTCTGCTCTATTGTCCTCTATAATTAGAATTTTAGCAACGTGGACACTTAAATTTTTTTAACTGATTGATTTTAGAGAGAGAAAGGAAGAGAGAGAAACATTGACTTGTTGTTCCACTTTATGCGTTCACTGGTTGAATCTTGTATGTGCCCTGACCAGGGATTGAATCTGCAACCTTGACAAATAAGAATGACACTCTAACCAACTGAGCTACCCATTTGGGGCCCACATGAACACTTTTTGAAAGTTGTAATTACTGAGGTTTTCAATGCTTCTGAGACAATTTGTACTGAATCCAAGCATATTTCTTTAGATATAAAAAGATATTGTAAGCCTGTAACTGTGATGAATATGTAAGTGGCATATCATGGCACTGATTGTCATATTCATATTTTTAATCTGTGACATAAAATAAATTATCACATAGAAGTCAGACATGTTCATTTGAAATAATATATTCTCATAATCAGATGTCCAGAACAATGTAAAGATGTCTATAAAACTCCCCTGACTGGTGTGGCTCACTGGTTGAGTGCTGGCCTGCAAAGCAAAGGGTTGTCGGTTTGATTCCCAGTCAGGGCACATGCCTGGGTTACAGACCGGTTCCCCAGTGGGGGGAGCACAAGAGGAAACCCCACTTTGATGTTTTTCTTCCTCCTTCCCTTTCTTTAAAAAAATTAATGAATAAAATTTTTTTAAATGTCTGTAAAACCATATTTTGATAATTAAAATTTAGATTTTAATTGGGCTATTTTTAGGAAAGAGAAATATCCAGAATTTTAAATAGACTTAAACTGTAAAAGATGTATTTTTCATTGTTACTTGCTCATCAAATATTTCCTATTTTGCATTAGTTGAATAAATACATTGTTTTTGTGATTTTAGAACTCAGTGCATCTAATATTCTATCTTCATGGTTATGTATACACAAAGCAAATTTGAATAAAGAGTGCTAAAACCAAATCATTGCATATAATATAAACTCCTACAGTTGTTGTTAGTTAGAGAAAGTAAACAGCGATTGGACAAACTAAATATGTCAATGAATTTTTACCAAGAACTTTAGCATACTAGACATACCCTGTGTGTCCTGTCCCTATGTTTCTTTAAATTATACATGGTTTTAAGTAATTTTAAAATATTGTAAGTTTTTATATATAAATGTTTTAAAGCTAATTTCTTTAATATGTAAAGAGTTTCTATAAGTCAATAAAATATTTTTAAAACATCTCACTTAAAAAATCAGTGAATACTAAGAACAGTTCACAGACAATGAAAAAATGGTTTTGAAACATGAAAATATGTCCCATTTCACAGTGAGAGAAGTGCAAAGGTATGTAGAAATATAATCTAGTACACCCTTTGCAGATAATTCAGCTTTGTGCAACAACTGAGCACTATTTGTTAAAATTGTCTTGCAGTTATTTATCCTACATACCTGCTCACATTTCTGGAAAGTAATGACATTAAAAGAATATGACTACATCATATACAAGGTTGAAAACATGTACTAACAAAGTTTGAAATGTAACTATCAATGTGGGATTGATAAAATAAAAATTTGTACAAAAATACATGGTACTGTTAAAGTACATTAAAATAATGAAAGAAAACCTATATGTACTTGATCTCCAGGATACCTTCAGTGGGAAGACCATGGAGCAAGCCCATGAGTGCGTGCTCTCATTTAAGTAAAATACACATACAAACTAATGAATATACATAAAAATGTATGGCTATCTTTGGGATGCATTAGAAAAAATAATTATCCTCAGGATGAGAATGTGTGATTAAAGGTCAGACGAAGTTTTTTAAGTTCATATTATGCACTTGAATTACCTGTCATAAAATAAATATTGTTGAAGTAAATACTATATATGTAGTAATAGAAATTGACTCTTACAAACAATTTGTGGGTAGAGTGGTTGGTTGTTGACGTCATTTACTCTCCTAAAAGGTCTCTTCTGTGTTGACTGCATGCCAGCTGCTGTCTGCCCCTGGGCCACCCGTTTACCCTTGCCCCTGAGCCGTCCCCAGCTAGCAGGACTAGAGCCAACTTACACTGGCCTAGTCTGACTACACTGAAGACATACCAGCCTGGCAGGCAGAGCACGTAAAAACCAATGGCACAGTATCAGCCAGTGTCACCCGTAGCCCTGCCTTTTGCCCCACTTTCCCTGGCAGCAGTTGTAGGAACTAGATGGCAAACTAAGGAAGCTATTTTTTCAGAAGGGACATCTGCTTCTTAATACCCTTTGCAACTTTTAGGGCAGCACTTTAGATCTCTCAACATGTTTAGCTGCCAATTGCATGTGTACAAATGAAACTTTTCATATAGATATCCATGTATGTATCTAATAATTAATATTTTTATATTTAATAATTCTTTGCAATTGTATTGTAACATTTCTACTAGTAATTGGGGAATAACTTTTCTCTTAGAATTTTTCATAATTTATTCACACAAGGTACGTTAACCACATATATTAAGTCATGGTAAATCTTTGCATTGAAAGAGCAGAGCATAGTAATTAGAAGAACAGGTTCAAGAGTTACTTCATCTAGGTTCAAATACGAGATGTGCCATTAATTAACTGTGTCATCTTGAGTAAGATGTCTGCTTATTGATTTTCTTTGGAAAAAATGAGAAATAATAGTATTCAATAGAGCCAACGTCATAAAGAATAAGCAACAAAATATATAAAAAGTGCCTAGAACAGTGTCTGAGTACTAAAATTACTCAAAAATATATAATGCTATTACTTTTTATTTCATTGTTATAATTATACCATAATTAACCCCACTAGATTCTAATCACTCTTGTTTACTATTATTACTTTCCTGCCTTTTTTATTAATCTAGAAAATGCTCAAGGATTAATGGTCATTTCTGCATAATAAATACCTCTGAAACATGCTTCAAAGGACAATCAGAGATACCAAATTACATTAATAAAATTTTCTTCTGCGGTTTACTCTTTTTTTTAAAGGTTTTATTTATTATTTATCTTTAGAGGGGAAGGGAAGGAGAGAGGGAGAGAAATATCAATGTATGGTTGCCTCTCGTGCATCCCCTGCTGGGAACTGGCCTGTAACCCAGGCATGTGCCCTGACTGGGAATCAAACCGTGGTTATTTGGTTTGCAGGCCCGCACTCAATCCACTGAGCTACACCAGCCAGGGTGCTGCTGTGGTTTATTCTGGAACCTTAAAGCTACAGAAATTAATTTAAATGGCTTCATGCTATAATTCAAAAAAAGAATGGCAAAAAAAAACAAAAAAAAAAAAACAAAACAAAACAACAAAAAAAAAGAATGGCATTCATCCATTCATTTATTCATTCATTCATACAATAAAGAAAGGTTGCCAGATTTAGCAAATAAAAATATAGGGCAACATTTTAACTTGAATTTCAGATAAACAATGAAGACTTTTTTTACTTTAAATGTGTCCCCATGTAATAATGTACTTATAATGAAAATATTCATTGCTTATCTGAAACTCAAATTAAACCATTGTTTTATATTTAGACTGGCAACCCCAAATAAAGTTTCTGAATATAGACTCTGAACCAGGTGCCATATTAGGTGATGGGTATGAAAGGGGATAAAGGACCAAATTCTTGCCCTCTGGCACAGTACTATCTAGCAGGTAAGGCAGATTACTGACTGCTATCATAGAGAATGGAGTATCATTGGAGTATGGAGGGGGGTGAACAGAGTGACCCAGAATCACATGGAAAAACTCCCGCTCTGACTGAAGTGAGAGGCAGAGGCCACAGATTGATGGTAGAGAGCATCGTGGAAAGGTATGGGGAAAAGTAATGCTTCAGATAAGATCAAGTGTGCATGCAGAAATTTGTTAACAGTAAAGTAAGGTGGTCATGCCACCAGGAACAGTGTGTAAAAAAGCATGAGACAATCTTGATAAAGAATAGCAAGTAATTCACAATGGCTGAAACTGTAGGAGCAAAAAGAGGAGCAAGAAATGAGGCTAGCTGGGTAGGAACTGCAGAAATTATAAATGGCTGTGTATCAACTATACAAATATCTTTAAAAATTCAACAGATTGTTTTACCGCATTAAACTTATATAAAAACCGATATAAAAACAGGCTTAGTAGGAGGAAAGTATGGACGATGTGCTCCCCAGTTGTCTGGAATTTATTATTTTTTTTTTTCTGTTAGAAACTAAAGTGAATTGCTAGGAAAAAGCACCAAATCCTTCCTGGATAATTGTAAGAAGAAAAATATTTAGATAAAGTTAGTGGTAATAATGTTAGTAGCAAGAGGTCTTCCCTGATGCATACCACTGAATTACTCTCATTATTCCCTGTACTCAATAAACTTAATTCACCCATATTTCAGTTTACATGACAGTAACTGACAGATAAGGGATGTTTGGAAATCCATTCTTCAGTTGTCCTTCATGTTCTGGGTCCCGTAGAACTCTGTATTTCACCTACACGCTCCATTCAGAGCCACTTCTATGTGAATGCTGAGGCACTGGTGTACTAAGTGTTGCCCTTATGTCAGTAAACAATCCTTTATTGAGCCCCTAGTGTTGTGGAAATACTAAGAAGGCAGGCAGCCATACACCTGAATTATTACCTTGAATTTACAGCTAAAAATTATGAGGCACAAATGGTAACAGAATAGGATCCTTTTAAAAACTGTTGTGGCTATTTTGGAGCTACCAAAACTTCTACGTTCATTGATGCTTGGGAGAATCTACAATTATTGACGGCTTCTCTGTGCCAGGTACTCACTGCTAAAAGTTAACCCTCACAGTACCGTAATCATGTGGTGTCAGAAAACTGTGCCCCTGGCTAGCCAGCAGCTTGTTTTTGTACAGTTCTGAAGTTGTGAATGGGTTTTACATTGGTAAAAACTCAAAAATAAGAGAAGCAAAAATAACAAAAAAAGCATTTGTGACAGAGACTATATATGGTCTTCAAAGCCTAGAATATGTACTGTCTGCCTCTTCACAGACGGAGTTTGCCTCCACCTAAACAGATGAGGAAACTGAACCTGAGAGAGATTCAAGGATCTACCTGGAGTTACACAGTGACGGATCTGGATTTAAATCAGGTCCGTCTCTTCCCAATGTCCATGTACCTGCCACGCATCATGTTATCCTTCTGGCATTGGGTGATTCTATCCTTGCCAGTTCAAAGGCTGTGGACAAAGAGTGTTTTATTCAGGCTTACTTGCCTTAACCTAATTGGGTAACAACATAGACATGAACTCACATTCACCTAACTGCAAGTCCATGGTTGTATTCAAAACAAAAGAAAACAAATGAACAAACAAAAAACACTGCCCTGTTACCCCCTTCCATTCATGTGATTTTGAGCAACTACCTCCAAAGAGCAGACAAGCTCATCAGGCCCAAGTGATTAATTAATTGTTTCCTTGGCACTAACAAAAAATGAAATCTACACTGCAGCCAAGTATTCAGTGATGCATCAATAACTTTTGTAGTCTTTAACGTCATCTAAAAATAGCTTTCTTTCAAAAGAAAATGCTCGATAAATATTATGCCCTGTATTTTAACAAAACATCATACCGTTTGATAGATTTTAAAGGTCATAGAGCAAATAACCTGCTAATTAAATGATATTTTAGTGAAACAATCTTAATCAAGGTACCTAGTTTTAATTATGTGTATCTACAGCACTATTCTCACATCAGTTGCTATAATCATTCTTAGTCACAAAATTGAGAAATCCATCTTATTTTGCAAACATATAGTCGTAGCTGTCTAGTATTTCAATCTGTAGAGCAGAACAGTCATATCGCTCCATCAGATACATATTGTATTATTTTTTATCTGCCCCCAGATTGTGGGTTGAACAAAGCATCCAAATCTTTCCTAATTCAAAATGCATTTAAATGGTTAGTTTTATTCTTCTTTCTCTCCCTCCTGTCCTTTCTCTCCTTTTCCCTTCTTTCTTGCTCCCTTCCTTCCTCCTGTTCTTCCTTCCTCCCCTCCCTACTTCCTGTCTTCCATCTATCCATCCATCTACCCAATTACTGTTTGAAATGTGTGTGAAAACACGTTACTCACTCTAACAGTTACAGTGATATCTAATATATAGTCCTTACTCTCAAGACATGTATAGGTTAAGCCCTGGTTGGTGCAGCAGAGTGTATTGAGTGCAGGCTGCAAATCAAAGGGTTGCTGGTTCGACTCCCAGTCAGGGCAAATGCCTGGGTTGAGGGCCAGGCCCCCAGCAGGGGCCAATGAGAGGCAACCAGACATTGATGTATCTTTCCCACTCTTTCTCTCTCCCTTCCCACTTCTCTAAAACTAAGTAAATAAAACCCTAAAAAAAAAGAAATGTAGAGTTTAATACAGTATGAGAAGGTGGAAATGAACCTTTATTTCATGCTAATAATAGATTAGCAACTATAAAAATAACTTATTTAATAATAAATAATATTTTTCAAGTGATCACCATATTCCAATTTCTATAATGGGGATTTATACTTTTAAACTTGATTTAGTTACTATTATTATGCTTTCCCAGCTTTTGACAGATGGAAAACCTGGGGTAAATGGAGATTAAGCCATTTTTCCCATACCATAAATCTAAGGAATGGCAAAGCAATGATTCAAATCCAGGTAGTCTGACCATAGGTAACATATGCTATGTTATGATCATAAATGATCATATGTGATCCTCACAACAATCCTATAATATACATTTTTAATGTTCTCTAATATTACTGTAATCACAATTCTCTAATAAAATCCTTTACTCCAAGCCCACCCAAATGAACCTTTAATAACCCTTTTCTTTGTCACTAAGCTTTCATGCTTGCAGCTGTTTAGATATAATTGCATGCAGTTAAGTAGCACAGCTAACTGGCCCTTATCAAACTGGCCAATCATATTCTCTTTAGTGGACACCGGGAATGAAGGACACTTGTACCTGAGAACAAGTAAACCTTGAGAGCTCCAGCTGACTATTGTCACCACATGGGTAGAAAAGACAGAGAAAACAAGCCTACAGCAAGGAAGAAGGGCTTTGGAGATGGGCATTGAAAAGTTGCAATAAAAGAGAAAATCTTAGTTGTTCTGAATGGATTTCTTGGTTGTTCATTGTAGTTTCTAAGAGGCTCAAGGCATTTTGGGTCCATAAGATAGCTTGTTATCTACCCAATATGGCCCGTTTCTGAGACATACTAGTGTGAGTTTGTTACATGCAATTAATATAATAATTATTACATATATGATACAGATGTTTACCTCTATTATTCAATTTGGGGGAACTGAAGCTTCAAGAACTTATATGAGAAGTACAAATCAATTGTAATACAATTATGGGAAAATTGCATATCCCATAAACTGTGTGTGTGTGTGTGTATATGTATATGTATATATGTATTTATGGATCTAGAAGGAAAATAAATCGTATGCAAGTAGAAACCTTATGAATGGCTATGACAAAACATGAGACATTTTCCAGGCCTTAAAATATTTACAGAATTTTTATAGTGACAGAAAAATGTTCTAAATAGAGGCTACAGCATGAATAATGGAGTATGTTGAGAAATTCAATTTCACTGGGATGAACTTGGGTGGAGAGCACATGGAAGATTCGGCAGGAAAGGTAGACCAGGGCCATACTATAGCGGGCAGAGAATATTAAGATATGACATGTGTATGTGTTAAATATTTATTTAAGGGTAAGCATATGACATGACCATAAGCTTTAAGAAGATCCTTCTGGCAATGTCAAGCTGTATATGAGAAGAAACAAGATATGGGAAGACAATTTAGGAGTTGAATGAAAAGACAAAAAGAGGCTGAAGAAGTAACTTCTCAAGATTCATAATGTCTTCATTAGGCATGTAAAGAGTCTGCCTCAACAGAACTCTCTATCAACACCCCTTCCTGAAAGCCAGGAACACACACACACACACACACACACATACACACATGCACCCACACACATACACACAAAGCATACATGAATGTGGATAAGCATAGAGTTATATGGACCACCACCAACAAATATATTAAAATGACATACTCTACTGTGTCATAGATCATTAACGATTACTTACAACTTTACTTTTCTCATCCATAAAATGTATTTCTAGGCAGAGGGCAAGGAAAAAGTAAAGCACAAAGGACCCGGACAATTACAATGCAATGTAATCATAATAAGATTACATATGCAATAGTATGTCAGAACACGAGGCGAGCAGCTGTTGCCACGTTGTCAGGAGCACTTTGGGCTCAGTCTTCCTAGAACTTAAGGTTGGATAGGGTCTTAAAGAAGAAAGTTAGTCAAGCAAGGGAAGAGATGAGGTAAAGTGGAGTCGGGTAGGAAGTAGATAGGCACTTTCAACACGGAGGATTTTGTGAGCAAAAGTGGGCAGTTGAAAAAACAGTAGGGAAACTATAAACTTTCCTGTCTCTTTAAAGCCATGAAAGTCGAGGAGCAGTGTGATTATCAGCTCAGAAAGGAGGCCAGCAGTCAGACACAGAAGGACCTAGAGAGAGGTCCAAACCACTTTACACAGGATGTGAGTGGTGAACTCTCAAATATCACTGCACAAGTGCCTCCAGGAAACTTTCAGCATGGGGGCATTTCACCTTGATCCTCCAGAACAAACTATTTATATCTAGAGAAAATCTAAAATTAGATAGGACTAAAACATCCCCATAGACACACAACCCGATCATCTGTCGGCAGCTAGCTTCCTAAAGTACATTTAAAATCTCTTAGCATCAAAGCAATAGAATGGCTATAAACACAAATAACCACCACCGTTGCTAAGAGGTTTTAATAAGAACAGAAAGACAGCACAATATATATTATCATTTGTTATCAACAACTTCTATAATCCTGGTAAGAACGTCAACAAAGGCTGTCCTTACACTGCCGAGGAAGCAAAATCATTATAACAGAGTGTCAGTATAATAACTGATATTTTTATACATTGACTATGGAGCTAGGCACTGTGCCATATGCTCTAAATAAGCTGTCTAAACAAGAATCTGAAATTGCTTCCCCCAAATATTTTCCCTACTGCTTTATTTCCTCCTTCCGTCTGCAATTTCCTACATAGTATGACCAAAGGGGCATGGGCTTGGAGTTCAACATACCCAGTTAGGGACCCTCCTGGTTATATATCTTTACCCAAATTACTTAGTCTATGGAACCTGAGTCCGCTTATCTATAAAAATGCGACTCTGTCTACATTCCAGGGTGATAAAGATTCAATTACATAATCTAAATGAAGCTTGCTGGGACAATTCCAGCACTTACAGGCATTAGCGAACATTTCTAGGCCAAGCTGGCTTAGGTACTTCTTCAGTCCAAGGGAAAATACCGGTACGTGGGCATCTGTGTTTGGTAATTCAATGTTTGTATGAGTATGGCAATCCAATACATGCAGCTCTACACATAATTTGTTACACAAAGGAGCAACACTGCGACTCTGGTGGGCCGATGGCTGTAGGGTGGTACCAGCCATGTGGGTAAATCACGCTTCTTTTGAGAAGTCAGTTCGTTTATATTTTATGAGCTCTTTGCACTTTTGCTGGAAAGCACAACTCCAAACTATGGTCCAGCTCTAAAAGGCTACTGCATTTCCCAGAGAAAACTGTGCCTCTTAGAGAGGAAAAGAGATTTTATACTCTTTTCCTATCTGCTCCCTGCCCCCACATATAACATGCTACTTTTTGCCTCAGTTCCTCAATATATTTGTCCTAGGATGTTGACCTTTCTTCCTTTCTACTTTCATATTTCTTTTATTTAATTCTTTAAAAAATTATATCTATTTATTTTTAGAGAGAGGGGAAGGGAAGGAGAAAGAGAGGAAAACATCAGCATGTGGTTGCCTCTCATGCACCCCTTGCTGGGGACCTGGCCTGCAACACAGGCATGTGCCCTCACTGGGAACTGAACAAGTGACCCTTTGGTTTGCAGGCCCATGCTCAATCCACAGAGCTACACCAGGCAGGGCTACTTTCATATTTCTAAAAAGAAAACAAACAAAGCAAAGCAAAACAAGACAAATCTATGTGAAGTGGGCAAATTCTCAACAGATTACAAACACAGAGGTCCACTGCCTAGGCATCCTTAACCAAAAATCTGGTCCTCTAAAAGCCTGTTTAGTGCCACCTTTGGGATAAACAAATGGGGCAACATAACTGCATTTTGCTGCCAGGGTGCAAGGCAAAGACCTTAAGACGTGGGAAATGGTGTGGGGGGAGGGGGTACAGGGCAGAAGCAGAGAAGAAAAGGAACCACCATCCTCAGCCAAGTAAAACTCCTGACACTGTGGCCCGTGGCCCAATTAGGGGTGCTGTATTGTTATTGTTAACTCAAAGACTTCTGTATGGGTAAGGCCTTTCATATCTAAATAAATGGTAAGTGCTCATTAACTTCCTTTCTCCAGGTGGCCAGGAAGTCAAATCATGTATTTCATGACCCCACCCCTTAAAAAATAAAAAGTTAGAACAATAAGCTGGTTGTATCCCCTTTATCTGGTTTGATAAAAACATTTTTAGAACCTCCACTTGCCCTAATAAGAAAATGGTTGGCTGGTGGGTGGGTGGGGAACAGCATCCAAACTTTATGTTCGGGGAAATAATTACGGCTTCCCGCATCTGCCTACTACATCTTTGACTGCTGTTCTTGATTATGGTCCTAGCCACTCCCCCTCTGGGACTTGTGATGACTTTCTGATTATAAGGTTGTACCACATACACACTAATATTATCCTTCCTCCACAAAATGAATACAGAATTTCACTTTAGGCACATTTAGTATAACAGCTATCTGAGAAGAAGTTTACACGAATGGATCGTGTACATTTTCAAAAAGTAGGTTTAAAATTTTTTTATTTTTCTTTTATTTTTATCACTGACATGAATACAGTTGTCCCCATTTATAAACCAATCTGCAGAATGGGCTGGTGCCAAGCTTTAGACTTAGAACCACATAGTGAGCACACGGCAGAGAAACAAACCAGCCGTTCTGCTGCCTGCTTCTTTATAGCTCACTGACAGAGAAACAATGCCACGTTGGGCCGGAAAATGCAAAATGTGATCCACTTGGTATGTGGGCAAACCTCCAAACAAACCGTACTTATTGCATCTTCAACAGATCATAGTTCAGAAATGGAACGAGGACAGAGGAGCTCTGTGTTTTCCTGTTTTCGCAGGGGCCAGAGATCTCTGAAGACAATATGCACACACACAAAAGCTTTCACAAGGTTATGTCACCAGCTTCCACAGAGACTAAAAGTGATCACCTCTCCGACATCTACAGCTTCCTTGGTGGAATTTCATTGTGCTAACAGACATTTTTACATCTTCAACTCTTCTCAAGAGTTTAAAGAGAGAAAGATGGCATATGAGAAAGAATGTATACACTAGATGAGGAAAGCTAGCCCAACATTTGTGTTACTCTCCATAAAAGCTCTGAGATTTCTGGCTATCGTTCAATCTCTCTTAACCTGTACCTCCCCTCTGTAAGAACAGTGTATATCAATATTTAGTTGGTATGTGTTTGTGTGTATGTGTATAATTTGAAAAATAGAAATGTTTCACCACTGCAACCCAGACAAGTCCTAATGAGATGATCCATGCTGTATTGTGTAAACTCAGTATTTTTTATGATACGTTTTTACCATGTTGAATCAGCCTTGGTGATTATGCCAGTTATATTCTACTTCACATGGCAAATCGTAGTTTCTATCTAGTTATGGCCTGCAAGCTAGGGCTAAAACAGTAAGTACCAAAACTGTCATACCGACAAATAATACCCAAAGGTAACATTGGAAAGCAACACATCGATGATGAAAATCTATGACCCATAGATTTCAGAGAACCTGAACTTCGCAAGCTTAATTAAGATTTGACAAAACTTTGTCATCTTGTTAGTTTCATCTAGTTAGTTAGTCTCTACTTTAAAATTTTTTTTATGTTTCCCAGAAATTTTATCTAGGACATTGAGACATGAGGTAAAGTATAAGATTTTAAAAGGTGAAATGATGATTTACAGAGATAAGTTCAGAAAACATGTACTAATCTTGTTCATGATATTGTAAATATTTTGATACATTGTGGACTTTGGAGGAAATTTCCCAAATGACTCTCACTGCTCAGCAGGCTTTGTATAAAAATGTCACTCCTCAGACTCTGCAACTCACTTGATAATAAAATATTTAAATTTACATTTTATATTTCATTATACATCTTATTTCTTTAACTGTTTAGCAATTAAAATGCAGCAGTACAGCTGTGCCTTCCTTCCATGGTTTTGGTCTTTGTCTAAAATGCAGTGCTTTGCCACAAAGTCATCTTTGAGGTGACCTTTCCGTGGGTTTGTGATGACTTGAGGAAGCCAAGGGGCTATTTCTGCTTCTGGGGAACCTCTTGTTCTGGTCATTCTACTGCCTGGGAACAGCCACCCTTGTGTGTCTACTGCAAAGCTACCACGCCCTACAACCTAACTGCATTCTCACTGTGCCTTTGAGCTCTACTTGAAACCCAGTCTCCCCAGTGACACGTTCTCCAGCTCCTCTGACTCGCAGTCTTGGGGGGATCAGGACATCCTGTGACATTCAAAGAGGAAGTCAGACTTCTGATCCACACACATCGATGGGACAAGATCAGGTGTGCAAGTGATTTGTTGCTAACAATAGCTGAAAGGTGCTTTTGAATAATTTATTTTAAATACATACACACACATGCAGAGACACACATACATGTCTAAACTGGAACAGCTTCAGGATTATTCCTAAAATAAAGACAGTCTCATTGTCCTTACAATTTGCTTTCTTGGACTGACAAAAATGGGAGAAGTAACTGGAATTACTACAACTAAAAATTTATGTTACAGACCGTAATGCTTCTCACAAGGGCCATCCATGATTTGTGCCACAGGGAAATAAACAGACAAACAAAAACTGTGAAGGGCTAACCAAAACTACACATCTTAGAACTTGCTTACAGGCTGCTTTATAACATGTTGCTCACTAAGGAACTAAGATACATATACGCAAACAAAATATAAATATACACATATATATACATAAACATATATACACACATATATGTATACTCATATACATATATATGTTTTTATTTCTCTCCCTAACCTGTGAGTTTCTGGAGGAAGATGGTTGTCAGACATAGCCAGTAAATGTAAATTTAGCAATGTGAACAATGTAAATTTAGCAAATATTACATGGGACATACTTACACTAAAAAGAAAGTCCCTTGATTATCTGACATTCACACTTCACTGGGCACCCTGTGTTCTCTCTGGCAAGCCTAGTCAAGAACAAGTCATGCTGAATGGCTTAGGTATTGTCAATACAGCTGGCTCAGTGCTGGACACCCAGAGGGCCGTCACTGAATACTGATTTCCAAGGATTTGGGTTTTTTCCTTTGCTGGTTTTTAAAAAATTCTTATTGAATTTATTGGGGGTGACACTGGTTACTAATCGTGAAAGTTTCAAGTGTACGATTCTATAATACATTATCCATACATTGTATTGTGTGTTTACCACCCAAAGTCAAGTCTCCTTCAGTCACCATTTGTCCCCCTTTTCTCAAGACTGGGTTGTTTCCTTGCTATTCTAAAAATAAGGATTAAAAAGAAACAAACAAAAGTGAACATTTACTTCCCTGGATGATTTAAAAGAAAAACTAAGGGAAGAGCCAAAGGCTGCCCCCTTCCACGTGCTGTAGTGCCGCACAGTTTTCAGCTACAGGCTACAGACAAAGCTGAGGCAACTGTAATAATGGCATGAGGCCCTCATTCCTCAGGGCACTTCAGGGTCATCCTCTCATCCTTAACCCAGGGGAAGTTTCCAAATAGGTGGAGTCGACCTTTCACCAGCTTCTTGAAGATGTGTTCAAGAACCAACTGTAAAATGCGAGTGACCCAGCGACCTGAAAACCACAGTGTGAAGCATCTTTACAGACATCAGAACGTGTTTGCTTCTGGAACTGGAGACAGTTTAGACCCTGATATGGGTTTCTTCCCGTTGGTTATAAAGAAAAGTTATTATCTCTTAACTCCACTAAACAATAAAGTAATCACCTACTTTGCATATAAATTTGGTGAGTTCTTCCTAGTAAGATGTTAGGAAAATATGAATGAGAAAAGACCTCTTTTTACTGATTCTTAAAATAGCATTTCTATGACCTCCATTTAGTTTATCTACCTAAAAACGTACCATCCATTCATAGTAAATGAAGGTGAATGCAACCTTCAAATAAAATTTTAAATGTATTTATATTCCCATAATCTTCCAAAAAAGCAAAGACAAATGTTACACATTTGTGGCTGGATTCTGAAAATCTAAAGATCACAAATGGGTAGACAGAATAGTTAAATCCAAAGGGGTTGTCACCCCTTTGTATGATCAGGTTTGGAACCACTGACAGTAGTTAGAAATTATGACAATAATGTATGTGATAACCTGTCGTAGCTCACAAAGAAACCAGATGCTTTCAAGTCTTAAAGAAAAAAAAATCTTTTAGGATTTCAGCACAAAAAAGAACACCCAGGTATCATTTTAGTCTCCTCTTTACACCACACATATTGCCTGTTCTGAGCTATTTCTCCCATCATAATAGAAAATAAAATAAACAAATAAACAAAGGATCAGCAGAGGTATTCTTATGAATGACTTCCTTTTCCTGCTCTCCAGGGTGATATTTTTTTCTGTGAAGAACTGCAAGGCCTCCGCATTTAACCAGGTAAAGAAGTGTGTAATGTCGAAAGGTGTAGGAAGTTCACTGGTCTGGACACCATACTTTTATACTTACTACAGAAATAAGGTGACATCGATTTTTAAAGGTCCTACATGATTTCTTTAATACTTTACCCTATTGTGTAGTGTTTAGCAATTAAAGTATCATCATTAAATCATTCCCCCAGAGGAATGCAGTTTATCTATTACTATCATCCATGTGGTTACTAAAATGACACTCAGCATTAAATCAGTGTGTTCACAAGTACGTAAAAAAGATATGTATGAATGTATACACTGAAAATATATGAAAGTACAGCTGTTATTTAATCTTTTGTTCAGGGAAGAAGAGTTAAAAAGTCAAGGTTGATGTTTAATTTTAAATTTGAGTTAGAATGTAATTAATCCTAAGCTAAAATAATTTGTGGGATACACACACACACATGTTATAATTCATGGTAGCAGATAATTTGGTCACAGAATTAAGGGCTGATTTTAATTTTTTCTCTTACACTTATTTTTCTTGACTCTGAGAAATACCTAAGAAAATATATAAATCCTAGAATTGGCATAACCAGTTATTGACATAACTGATAACATAACCAATCATCACCCCGAAGCTATTTTGTATTAAAAAAAAACAAGGTCTTCAAACACATTTAATCTTCTCTAGTTAATATTACCACAATTTTTCCTGAATAACCTATATATACATATTTCTATCTATGCCACATATAGCCCACATAGAGCTAAATTCAAAGGTTCAGCTGAATTAGATCCTGCTAAATTTTACTGTCTACTCTGTTCCACCACCACGCCAGCAGTGCTCACATACATTAACGCATTTAACCTGCACCAAACATCCATTGAGGTAGTAGGTACCAAGATCACTGTTTTATACCTAAGATGCCACAGGGGTTTCCCGTACCACATTAGCTTTTCTGTACTCTGAAAAACTATAGAATTACTGATCGAATCATCTCAGGAATACTGAATGTTAATGTCTCATATTTTTATCTGATTTTATTTGCACAATCTGTACTTCTGCTCCCCAACTACAAAGGTGTGTCTCTTTAGGGCGAGAGTGTTCTCAGGCAATTGAAATCTGGGCATTTGAGCGAGCAGAAAATACTGGGGGACTTATCTGGGGAGGGTGGTCTTACCAATGCCTGGGGTGTAAAGGCGTAAATACTCCAGTTGTCTCACCATCAGTCAGCGCAGTGCAGCTCTGAGGTGTGACCACAGTTTCCGGAGCTTCCCCTGCGAAATGGAGCCTATGGCACACTCCCTAAGATCTTGCTTGTAGTATATACTTGCTTGGCTTCCTTGCCCATTTGGTCCCATTTCTCTACTTCCACATCTGCTGTTCCCAGCAACACTTCTTAGATAAGTCACTTCTACAGGAACTCTGGTCTCAAGTTTTGCTCCCCAGTGTAAAGCGAATGTGTAGCTGCAGTACATTTTAGACATGGAAAATAACTGTGTTTGACTCATGAGCCTCAGTTAATGAAATGGCCCTGTTGTTGTAAATGGCCCTGTGTAGTTTAAGTGTCCTCCCTCACAACATGTCTATATTCTAATCGCAGAACCTGTGTCTGTTATATGGCAAAGTGAAATCAACTCTGCAGATAGAATTAAGGTTTTGAACCAGCTGACCTTAAAATTCAGCGATTATTTTAGATTATTCAGGTGCAGCCAATGTCACCACAGGGTCCTTAAAGGTGGAAGAGAGAAGGAGAGTGTTAGAGCCTTGTGATATGACAGACTGGACTGGCCATCACTGGCTCTGAAGATGCATAGGGGCTGCAAGAGGCAAGAAGATGGATTCTCCCCTGCAACCTCCAGGAGAAACTTAGCCTTGTCCAAACCTTGATTTTACTCTAGCGAGACCCATTCTTTTAGTTCTACTCCCCAGAAATCTAAGATAATAAATTTGTGCCATTTAAGTGATTAAGTTTTTAATAATTCATTACAACAGCAATAAGAAACTAATACAACCACTGTGAATTTAATTCTTGCTCTGAAAGCTACTAGCTAGGTGACCTTGTACAGCGACTGCTTATTGATAAAATGACTGTGTGTTTCACAGGGTTATTCTGAAGACTAAAGGAGTCAATTCATAAATTATTTAGAGGAGAACGTGGCCAAAATGTCACTTACTCCATTACTGTTGTAAAGTGCGCTGTGTTGTGTTTCTGGAAAGCCTGAACTTTTTCTTCCACTGTGTTTACATAAATCTCCAGGTCTGAGTAGGATGTCAAGAATGGTGCCATGTAGTATACTTATAAGGACACAGTCTGATGCTCTGCCTCTGCAGAGGTGCATGCATGTTAAACGAACTAAACAGGATTCATAAAATATGTAGTACATTAATAATGTCAAATCCACGTCCCTTAATTTTTCCAGCCCAGAAAATATGGCAACGATGAAATGTAAATTGGACACCTGTCTCCGAAGGGTAGGCAGTATCAGAGTATATCAATAGCCATTGAATGTGGTATTCTATTATTAAATCAGGGCAGGAATGCAAAAGAAAAATAAATTAGCTTGTATATTTTATCCTTCTTTCTGAATTATTTCCGAAATGCAGAGACACATGCTGACCTGAATTCTGAATATAAAACTAAGCAGAGACACATCCATCAACATGAATGGCATGTAGATAAACACCCAAATCCTCTGTGATTGTTTGCACATAGCCACCAAATTGCTTTAGCCAAAGAAACCGTAATAGAAAGTTGTTTAGACAACCACTAATAACTATTTTCTGGGCGATAGAGCAGAAACACTGAAAATGAAAAAGGAGCAAAAGCACCATTAAAAATGTAACTTCCTTCAAGCTATGTTTCTTTATAAAAGAAACTTAATCCTTCGCTTGTTTCGGCATAACCCCAGTCAGTATGAGGGCAGCTATCAACAAGGGGCTGGGAGAATTAAAGGGAGGGGAAGGAGATCCACAGACGTCCATGCCACACACACTACGTGAAACCAACGAAGAATTTCAACAGTTCATCTCAGAAAAATGTTCTCATTTTGGCCATAATTTCACATAAAGTAGGTAACTGTCTGGCAACAGATGTTTGTATCCCTCTCAGGTTGGATAAAGGAAGTCTGCTTGCGAAATTGAAAGAGTTCTTAAAGAAAGCTGTAGGGATCACTCAGGCTGGGTCATTTTAGCTGAATTTGTATCAACAGTAAAGCTATAGTGACTTATTCATTGGCATGGTGACAAAGACCAACTAATTTTGCAGGAAAAAAAAATACAGTTTCTCCGTACAGACCGTGCATCAGATGTATTGTTACCTATGATACACGCACATCGTTCACCACCGAGGGCCAAGCAGGAATGTTTCTATCTCCCTGAGTTCCATTAGAAAGGCTGGAGAACCAGTCCAAACTCCACTGATTCTGGACTCATGCTAACTCTTCCCTAGACATAGCAACAGAAGCTATAAAAATAAAATCAACTACTAAAATGCAACATCAGTAAATCCCTTGGCACACACCAAAGGGGCTTCCTTTTTACTCAGCATTCAACTCTCTGTGAAAAGAACTGGACTACCTCAGGGCGGGAAGCCCCACCCTTTAAAAAGGTCATTAGCAGTCCATAATATAGGAGGGCTGAAAGTAACACTGTTGTTTTTGGTTTACTAGTTTTCTTGAAGGTCCTTTTTTCCCCCCTGTGAATAGGTCTTCATCATCATTATTGTCATCAACAACAAGATCATCATCGAGAACAATCACCATCAGCAATATGGACACCATCGTCACTACCAACAGCACCATCAACAACAATAACACAATAATTCACAGTAGCAGCAGCAGCAGCTATACTAGAGGCACTGTGCCAAATGTGTTGCAAGCATTATCTTGTTTCTACCATACTCTCTGTCTAAGAGGGAATTGCCCATGTCTTCATTAGGAGGGTCACAGAATGAGATAAACCCAGGACTGCATGACTGTTAAGTGGCAATCCAGGCTTCTATATGAGGTCTGTAATTCCAAAAGCAACCCTCCTGGTATTTAAGTCATAATGAAAGATAACATCTTAAAGGTGATCCTATATCAATTTTTTAAAATGATCTGGTAAAAATGATGTAGATTGAGATTATCCTTTGAAGTCTATGATCTTCCTCTTCTATTTCCCATACATATCTTTCCCCTCTACTCCTCCAGAATTCCATGCATTTTGAAGGGAAAAAATAAAGGAAAAAACCAATTTACAATAATAGGCCTATATGGAAACACTGTGTGACCCAGTAACATTGTAGTTAGAGAATTATGTTGGAAACAAGTAGTTTTTCCAGGACTTATCACAGGGGGAGAAATATCTTCCCTCACTTAACTTTTGTGAATTAACCACCACATAGTTCTATAATAGAGTAGCTCATTGTAAATCCTTGTCTTTCAGAGCAATTTGGAAAAGCACCAGAATTTCTACCAGTGTGCTCTCTACGCTAGACACATGAAGGCGCTCCCACTCCTACTGGTAGCCACAACTGAAAGCCAACTAAGAGAACTATGAAATGATACTGTTATTTTATAAATAGATTCTCTTTGGAAATATCCTATATATCCATATATATATATATATATATATAAATATATATATATATATATAGATAGATGTATGTTGTAAATATACAAAAAAAGTGCAGGAGGCAATTTTATAAGAGTTCACTTTATTTTAGAGTCCTTTTTTTGTTCTCAGTTGCTGAAATATCTTTTTAGTATAATTGAGAAAAATTAAGTTTATTGGAATATATTTTTGTCATTAAACTTCCCTATCATCTCCCTGTCGGAACGAATTATTTCCCCCATCTTGTTCTATGTTTTTATTGCTTTTTATCATAAAGACAACTGATCTACAGGACCAGCTCACTGCAGCCCCTCATTGACTTCTTATTCACACACTTCAGATACATGGTCCCTTGCTCACCCACCCAGCACACCCACTCACTTTCTGGGTAGTGAGAGGTACAGCACTACTCATCCTCTCTAACACGGAGTTTATGTAGCATCTTTCCTTTCCAATTTCTTGTTTCCTGACCCCACCTAGATTAGGCACTCTCCTATATATTTTCATGATAGAACATTACCAAAGCTCCTCATGGTCTATTTTATAATTTAGACTTTTATTTACATATTTCTCTATTCTACTAATTTATCTTATTATTTTCACAAAGTTTATGTAGTATCTGGATCTCAAAAGTACTCAATACAGGTGATATAGAAACTTTCTTCAAGTTATTGTTGAAAATGAGTCAATCATTGAGCTGAGCAATCATTATATACTTACATGGAATGTCCGGCAGTATTTCAGGGACAGTTTTATAGTAAGTAGTAGGAATATGTAATAGAACTGCTTACTCTGAATCATAAAAATTAATGTAATTAGAAGGAATTGTGGAAAGTGACTTTGTAAAGAACAAAGAGGTATCAAAACATTATTTTGTAAAATGAAAATTGTCCTAATTAAATACATTTGAGGTATCTTTTTGAAGTAGAAATGGTCTGTCATTAAACATGCATTTTCAGCATATGCTAAATTAAATTACTATAGCTTTTTCTTCTTTTTAACTTTGTAACTGCACACAGTTATTTTCTGAGCTAAATGTTACTTCTTATGAGACCAATATGTATGTATTTCATTTTGGCACCCTTATGATGACTGCTTTATACAGCAATGTTACTAATAATGCCTATGTAAATATAAAACAACAGTAGCCCACCTTTCATAGACAGCTTTTAGATTTACAATCTCTATTTTTGTGCTCCAATGAACCAAGCCTTATGCTGAATGAATTAGTACCCTCAAAATTAATAGTGATAATTATAGCACCTTCAAAATACATCTTGAGTTTTAAAAACCTATTAGCAATCTGAATTCATATACTATACATCTAAAAATCACCACTCCATTCATAAAAAAAAATAGCTTTAAGATACAATGATATCTAATGTTGTTAAAATGTCACAGTTGATAAGAAAACAAAGCTCTCTTATTGGAGAATCAATTAGTATGCAGAAGATGTAAATGAGCTAAATTTAATCTAATTAAATGCCATGATTAAAGTGTAAGATCAAAGTAGCAAAGAAAAAGTGCCAAACTCATACCATAGCATTAGCTAGATAAATTTTGGTTGTCTTATCAAGGAGGCTTGTTATACTCATTAAATCTTTAAAACAAATATTCACTAACACAGAAATCCCATTTAGTAAATATTAAGTTAATAAAAAAAATGGAAAAAAGCACCATATCTTCCACTGAATAGCACCTAATCAAATATTCAACAATAGCCCCGTAGAATTTTAAATGGCAGGTAATAAACACTGGTTAGAAATCATCCTTACTCTCTTTTTCCCAAAGCCAATACAAATCAATGTTTACTAGTGATGTGCTGCAAAGTCCCAAAGGAGTTATTAAATGGTAGCTAAACACATAAATATTTAAAAGAAAAATTAGGCCTATTCTCTGCCTGAAGTAAACGGTTCATATGGAACTGTGTCCTATGAACCATTTCCAAATTTCAACTCCATTATCTTTCTAGGTATGTAACTTGGCGCAATTTCATTTATTCCTCAATTTCCTAATATACAGAATGTAGACAATAAGATCTATCCCAAAGTTGTAAGAATTAACCGAAATAAAGCATATTAAATACTTAACTCTGTTCCCAACCCAGAGCAGTCATTATACAGAGTGAGTACGTGAAACACTGAGTTTATTCTTGTGTTATTATTTATTAATTATAATATTACTTTCCACACGAATAACTGTAAACCTACTCTTACCCCACCCTGTGTATGAGTTAATAGCAATAACACTACTGCAACTAATAGACTACACTGCAGTGGGGTATATAACAAATTCCAATTTCCTTCCTAGATATAAAACAGCCTAAAGGAGTTCATTTTAATTTTACTATAATTCTTTATTTTTAATTTAAAAATAAAATTATGTGACTATTCCATTAAATATATCTGCGTATACAGATGCACGTAAACACATGCAACATCCTCTAGGTCAGAATTAGGAGAATGGGGTCACAGGGGGTCTAGAGGTCAAACAATGAGGCTAATTGCTTTCTACTCAGAGGAAGGAGATAACTGTGAGGCAAGTATGTCATTCTTTCTACTTTGTCATCCCAGCAGGTATACTGAACAGGGTTAACAGAGGGGAAAATTCAGCATAACAGAAAGAAGTGCTGACTGGGAGGAATAAGTTAGTTTCCAGTTTCAGCCAAAGATTTACCAACTCACAGGCCTGGGGGGACCTGGGTGGGGGGTGGGGCGGGGACAGAGGACAGAGCAGGGTAAAGGGAGGGCACCTGCCTCACCTGCGGCCTGTGGCCACATGAGGCTGCGGAACAGTGTTACTTATCCATCAGATTTTAAAGAAAGGCCAGATGTGTTTATGTATAAAAATGCTTCAGATTTTGGAGTGTTTTTAAAGATGAAGCGGACTTTAAAAACACATCTAAAGGCTGTCGTCTGTTTAAAAAGGGTCTCTCAGCAGATATAGACAGGTAAGTGCATATGGTGTCAGTGATGAAAGCCAAGAAATGTCACAAAGTTTGAGAATGAATATCAAGGCCCTCGTCTGACACAGACGCTGCTGCTTTTGTCTAGTGTTCTTCCCGACCAAAATCTACCTCATACCTTCTCCTGCTCACTGCTCTGTCCCACAGCAGCCACAAATAGGTGCTAATATATCACTAAGCAAAACTTACTTCACATTAAGAGTAAATCTGCTCCCTAATTAAACTGTGAACAACATGAGGGCTCTATCTTAATAGACTTTTGCTCAGTATTACTTCCCCAATGTAGCCATACACAATGTTCAATCAATATGAGCAGGACCTCCCCCCAAAACAAAAATTATCTTCTGGAGGGTGGGCCTTTTGTAGTACAGGCTTCACCCAGCGCCAGGCGAGTGTTCTGGGAAACCACCTGTACCAGTTAACCAACTGGCATTGTCGTGAGAGGCTCATTTGGCTTCAGTGCATTTTTTTTAAGACTCTTTCAATGTGTTCACCCATTTCATGATGGGTGATTTATGAGCACACCTGCCCACACTACACAGAGGTTTCCGTAGTACTGGACCAAAAATGGCATAACTTCTGTGCTCCACCCTTCCTATTCTTCCAATCTCCCCCGAGCAATTTTTTTTATTGTTTCTCTGGATGAAAAAATTCCTCAAAGGGGAATGTTTTGCCCATGTGGAAGAGGTGAAACAAAAACTGGCAAAAGCACTAAAAGGCACCAAAATTGACAAATAGAAAAGCTGTTTTGGGCAGTGGAAAAAATGTCTCACTATTGCATCAAATAGAGAGTTTAAACATATAAAAATAAATACACATTTTTTTATAAATAAATTCTGTTTTGGGGGGCCCTTCCATAGATGTTTATTTGCTTGTCTTCCCTTCTAAGCTAAAAGCTTTCTTAGGATGACAGAGCTGTGTATTTCTCCATCCAGCAACTGCTTACTGTTGAATATACAATAGGTGAGAGCCTAATATTTATAAGCCATGTGCATTAGGTTGCTGCTGTGAGGCCGTTACAGGAATTTAGGGTCAGCGAACAAAGAAAACAGAGACCCCTGCCTTCCTCCCTCATGCTGCTCACACCACGGTGCCTGGTATATTGAAGAAATGGCAAACTCCTTTGTTTGGCAGACCCCAGCTTGGCTTCAAAGTTAAGGAGTGGGGTGAAAGATGGGGTGGGTGGGGCTGGCAGGAGGGAGTGTAGACAGGGTAGGGCTGGCAGGCCACTTAAAAGACGGGGAATGAACGAATGCTGGCGGAATCAAGTGGCCAAAAGTCAGCAGTCATAGATAATGGGAAGAAAGTATGAAATATTCATGGAAACACAGAACACACTCCAATTCAAATGGTGCAAACATGTGGGAGTAAGTTTTGGTTTTAGTGCTCAAAAATATGAGCAGTAGTGATACAAATAAAATGGGAAAATACTGGCATCATAAAGTGAAAAGTCCGTGTTCATATATGTGGGCATGAAGGACGGGGGAGAGAGAGCAAGACCATGCAAGCACCAGGAATTATGAGCACAAATTACTGTATTTGACCATGTACAAGGCACACCGATGTTTTGTTCGTATTATACATGGGATTGCCATCCCATTATTATACCCAGAGTATGTAATCATTATATCCTTGTAAAATATGCATCCTTATTTTCCCCTAAAAATTTAAGCAAAAAAATGTGCATTATACACAGCAAAATACTGTAACGTACAGTAATTAAATTTTAAAGACAGAATAACATTATTAAAGCATCTGACAAAGACAAAATATTAATAGTATTATTTACAAATGCAGATGAAAAGAGAGGTGTATGAACCATAACTAGTAATAATAGAAATGGTCACATAAATTTTGTTTTATAGAGAGCTAGGTGAATTTTTAGAACTTTCATTGTACGTAAATCATCATTTTGTCAATCATAATCAAACTGCAGGGATATTTTCAATACTTTCTAAAGATTTCTTCCATTAATCTATTCTATATTAAAGAAACAGACCCCTAAGGAAACATTTTTTTCCCGTGTTCTTTTTAAAATTTTCAAGTTGCATCACATGGGCTTGTTAAGGAACGTGGCTTCAATTTGGCTGGAAAATAGCAGCCAGTGTCCTTCTGGGACAAGCAGGGTTTTACCCTGGTTCCGCAGGCAAGCTCTGGAACGTCCGTGAGCCCTGCAACTGGATGCTCCACTTCCTATATGTGGCCATTTTTCTTGGAAGAGAGTCAACAGTTTTTCTACCTTAAAACTATAAAAGATTAAATTTCACTGTGTTAGAAATCTCAAATGACTACTAACAGTTGGGTTTCTTAAAAGGCCTGCAAAATGCCCTGTGTTTTTTTTTTTTGTCATAATCTAAACCAAGGCAACACCCACACTAACAAATGGAAGTAATAAGCAGAGGTAATTATTTGCATAATTTAAAACAGTGGAAAAATTACTTTCCAGAACTATCTGAACAAGGTAGGCATTAATAATACGTTTTGCTTTGAATCAGATAATTATCCTAGTCACCATTTACAAATCTATTAGAAGTCATTTAAAATGTAAAATATAAATTCTTCCTCTAAAGTACTTCGGGTTGCATTTTATTTTTGAGGTTTGCGTTCACAGTGCTTTTTCTTTTCTTTCACCTATATGTCTTCAAAATAATTTTCTCTCACATAAAATATTAATGTGAGAACATCTAAACTTCTTAAGTAGCCAGAGCTAGATCAAACTAATTTCACTTTGAAATTGTTTTCTCTGGCAAATGGAAAGATAAAAGCAACTGGGAAAGGATAACAGAGTTATTCAGACCACTGCTTTCAAGGGCTTTTAAGGCAAATTTCAGAAACATCTTTGTTTCTACTAGGATGGCTTAAAGACTGACAAACTTTCACCCCCCACCCCCCGAAAAGTTTCTATTATGATAGTATTTTCAGCTCTTTGTGGACTAATTGAGTATTTACTGTGCCTTTCTAATAATAAAAGTTAAATCAATGTCTGACCCAACAGTGCTCCAGGACCAAGCTCTTCTTGAACACTCACCCCTATAAGGCATTACAACCATCATCCCACTTTAAACATTCATTCATACGTCCACCTCATTCATACGTCCCTGGTAACTGGGACTCAAAACCAGGCCTCCAGAACCCACACTTCTCTATGAGTGTTCTCTAGGGCCCCTTCACTTTTTAATTCGTAACTAAAGAATTTTGTAGGTAATTCAAGTGAGAAGACCATATTTAAAATGGAAACTATGTTTTTAATATGGATTATTTATAAACTGGCTCTTTATTTTGGGTTTCTAACAATTTCTCCCGTGGTATAAAAATTTTGTAAATTTGTTTTTAAACCTCTTTTTCCAAACCAGTGAAAATTAAGGAATTAAATAAATTCACGTAATTTTTTACATGTGACTCTTATTTGTTGTACTTTATTTTATGTAAAGATGCTTACATTTTCTAAACCAAACACAGATCAAAGAATCATACAAAGTGTTTGAGTAAATTCTCAATAGCACAGGACTCTGTGCTTAAGGGGCTCAGATTACTACTCAGAGTAATCATATGTAATCATATGTAATCATATATAATCATATATGGAAGGGTAACCTAAGAATACCAGCAGCTTCCTTATCACAGAGGAAAGCATCAAACTTTATGTCAAACTATCACTTTTATCAAACTGTGTTTCTTGAGAAATATTACACAAAACCCCTATCTTTAAATATACTATTCTTCAAATTTTAGTACTCCCAAATCTATACTCCAAATACAACATGCATAGGAAATCTTATTTATTTAAATAAAATTCAGTGTATGTCTCAGACGGTTACTACAGCCTGCAAATATACAGGAACACATTTGAAGAGGTTTTTATGGTTATTCCCACGTAAAACATTCATTCTTTGTCATACCCAAATTCGATCACTCTCCATAACAATGAAACTGAGGCACAACACCAGGTTCGTCAGCCTACTAATTAGGTCTGAACACCAGTGGAGAAAACAAACTACGTTCAGTACAGGAGTCTCAAGAAAATCCTGGGGGCTGCTGCTCTCCAATGCAGGCTCACTTACAATCACAAGAGCAACTGCTGGTAACCCCAGGAGAAGCGTTTGGCTGGAAGTGGTAGCACAGCCACATCAAATCAGGCCCATTTTCCCAGCCTCTTTCCCTTATACTGCACGGAAAATATCTGATCAGTGAGTTAAGATTGCACATTTGGGATTGCTGCCGGTAACACGCTATGAAATTTCCAGGAACGCCCATTAAGGTTTGCCCCTTCACTCCTACATCACCACTTAAATGCGTAATTTGATCACTCTGAAACTACCCCAATCATCATGCTCAGGACATTTGTCTTGATGAAGTTTTCTCATGTTTAAGATGCTACAAAGTGAAAACAGATCTGACACAACCTGAGACTGTTTACCCCACTGGGGGGAAACCAGTGTGACGAGCCATGCTGGTTGCTATGCTTAAAAAGTCACGTTACACAGAGAGGACGATTTTGCACTTTGATCTCCATCCAAATTGTTTGCCCACATGGTAGGAACGAGACTGAGTAAGAGACACACCTGTAAAAATTAACAACATGTTGCTGTGTTAGGCAGGATTTCTGAAGTGGCTTCCCAAACACGTCTTTCCCTGTGACGGCACAGGTGGCTAGATATTAATAAAGGAAGGTTGCAAAGGAAGTCAGACATTATTATTAAGCACGATCAACTAAGGAGCATAAGCCTATTAAATCAGGAAGCTACAACGTCACACACTCCAGGGGATAGTGGCACTGCCCAGCCAAGGGGATTAACACTTGCCACTTCCCCCGTGTAGGGAGCAGCTCGTCCCCCTGTACTGGATGGCAGGGCAAAGGAAGGCTGGGGGAGGTGAGCACATGCGCAGAAGTCAAGATGGCGTGGGGGACAGGCACTTCTATGAGGCATGCTCGAAAGGAGGCAAGACTGTGACCACCAAGGCCTGTCATTCTAGCCTGGAAAAACGAATACATTGGTTAGGAGGTGGACCCATCAGAAGCCTGGCGAAAGCTTGTGAAGTTGATTGGTTAGTTTGAAAAGAGTGTCTGGTCCTTTCCAAACGCAAAATAGTATAATCCCAGCTAACAAGGCCTGCCTCTCTCTCCGTCTCGCTCTGTCTCTGTCTCTCTCTGTCTCTGTCTCTCTCTCTCTCTCCCCAGGTAACACAGTGCTGGCCCAGTTTCTTCCTGTTCTCTCAGTAGCCACCATGGAGGTCTAGCAGCCTCCTGCAGCCTGCTGAACAGCACAGACTCAGATACAGGTCGCAGAGAGGCACAGCCAGGAAAACAAGCTAGTTAGCTGGATGGTGAGAAAGGCTGGACTAGCCTCGGCATGGCACAAATTTTCTGGACATTGGCCCTATTTCTGGGTCTGATGAAGGCAAGACTTTTTTCCATGATGGGAGGGACAGAGATGGGACATTGGAAACCCAGGGGAACTCTTTCGTTTCTGCATCTGGCACCACAAATAAGTCTTATCACCAGACCTCATTGTCCTTTGTGGGTCTCCTGGGATGCTTTCCTGGTGATGCTGCAAGAACCAGAACGCCGCTTCCACTGGCAACAACTAACCTCCCAGAACCTGTGAACATGATGAAACATCCCTCCTGTAAATAGACTGTTACACGGTAGAGTTGAGTGTGCCCTGTTCCAGTCACCCAACCCCTTTAAAGAGCCAAGAGTTTAGTCAAACTGGGAGCAGAAGGGGGAAAGAGAGAGATTCTAAGCAAGAAGACAGGCACCTTTGCTGGCTTAAAGATGGAGAGGACCATCTGACAAGAAAACAGCAATCTGTTTTATAACTTCAGGGAACTGAATTCTGCCAACAACCCGAACGATCTTGAAGCAAATTCTTCCCCAGAGACTCCAGATAAGCACCCAGCAGTACTAACAGCTACATAGCACACAGCCTTGTAAACTCTGAGCAGAGAATGCAGCTGAGCCCAGTGGGAATTAAGCTACAGAACTGTGAGAAATAGGTGTTGTTTTCAATCCCAGAATGTGTGGTAATTTGTTATACAGCAAAGGAAACCTAGCAGATATTTCAACAAGGAGAGAGTAACAAAGCAGCAAGAAGTGTCTCCTTGCTGCACCATCTTCACAAACTGGAATTTATCTTACAATATCTTATCAGGAGGCAAAAATAAACTGGTTTGATTATCAGCAATTAATCATTTATTTCTTAAGTTCCAATATGAGCCAATTAAAGCTTTACACTGATAACCTGCCCTAACAGAACCCAGTACAAAAAGGCAGTGCAATTAATGCTTCCCCATGACATTCAGATTGCATTTGCTTGCCAACAAAGTTTAAATAACCATATGTTAACACTACCATACTAATTAATAAAGTATTTGAGGGAGATCATTTATCTGCATCAACTGTTAACTGTGGTGATCTAATAGTTTGATAGTCCCTCATTTTTCTGCATTAACTAGAATTATTCTGTAAGAAATATATGTCCCCTCTCCTCATTTATTCATTCATTCACAGAATTTCCTTATTTTGGGGTACAACGAGAAGGTCCAGAATCATTTTCTATTTTTTCCACTCCAGTTATTCCTCCGAGGAAGCCCTGGTTTCTTCCATTGGGGAATGATACTTAGGGACCAAGATCCAGGCACTAGGTATGCTTGCTGATAACGGAGTATCATTTCTTCTAGGCTTGCCCATTAGCAGAACAAACACACGTATGTATGTATGATAATCAATATGTGAGTGTGTGAGTCTATCTATCTATTTAATCTAGTCTATCTACATATCTATCTACATGAAGTCATACTGATATCTCTGAATTTAATCCAGTACTATAATTTCATTCCGGCCTTTCCCACTTTCTTATTTGTAATTTATTTCTCAATGGTGAAAATTCTAGCTCTCATTATGTATATTTTAAAGATCTTTCTCTCACCACTTAAACTATTAACACAATTTTATAGTATGAAATGGACATCTAGAAGAAGGACCAAAAAACCTAAAGGTCTGAATTTGATGCATATTAATAACAAGTTTTACTAGCCGGTATAGTTCTCAGAAGAGAACTTTGTGCATCCATTTGTTGCTAAGAACAGAAAACCAAACAAAATTCAAAAAAACAGTGAATTTATGAAATGCAGGTTTCACCACTTCGGGCACCACACCTGCCCTCTATTTCTGCTGCTCCCGCTAGTTGCTAGTTCTCAAATTCCACTTTGCCCTTAGAAGTAGAGCCTATTGACTTTTAAGAGTCAAGTTATTTAGTTAATCTAAAAACTCAGCATAACTTGGAACCATCACTTTGCTCTGTTCCTATTTAAATCATCATATCTTCCACATATTTCATTTCTCTCCTAATTTAATAAGGTTTACATAGATTAAAAGTCTGAACACTTTTATGTTGGGGACTGCTCTGTGTAGTTCTAGAGACTGGGAGCCCCGAGGGAGCAGGCTTTGAAAGAGGCCAGTAAGTCCCACTGGAAAGCCAGGAATGCAGGTGGCTGGCATGACCCAACACTACACCGAGGGTTCCCGTGGGCCTAATAAATACATTGTGTCCTTTGAATCTTGCTTTGCTTTGTATAGCCCTGTTGATTTAAACTGGATGTTTAAGTTCAAGGAATAAGGAGTAAACCCCTTATCTCATGAAACATGTCTTAAAGATCCTCTGGCATCAGCATGACTAACAGACCCGGAGCTAAGGCAGATTTCTGTGTTCCTTCAATTGTTATCTGTAGATAATACCTGTTTTTTGTATGACTATAGCCTTTTTGACATGGATTGATGACCTACGCATGTATGCTGTATACCCCAACACACACCATTCCCAATAGAAGCAGTTCTAGAGAAGGGCTGGGGGCATTCTCCACTGGAGGGAATCACCACCCCCTTTCCCACCAGAACAACAGACTCTGTCCGGGACAACTTATTCTTCTCCGCCATCTGCTGCATCCGGGACAGCTCCACAGGACAAGGCATCCCGCATTTTTTAGATGCCATTTTTCTGATTTTAAATGCATAAGTGCATTCATTGTAGAATATTTTAAAAAATACAAAATGTGTCTGAAGGGAAGTATTAATCACTCATACTCTACATACCTTTGTCTGTATTTTAGCAAACTTCCCTGGTAGGGGTGTGCCTCTGGATGAACCCCATTTCATTAACATGAGTCATTTTTAATATATATTTTATGCAGTTTTTCTCTTTATATTATACAGAGAACATTTCCTCTTAATTTTAAGTAGTATTCAGTAATAGAACGAGGGAATAATCTGAACATCCATAAACACGCTTGAGCATACATAGCATATTAGTACATAAGGTAGACCAATTTACCAAAGAAAAGACATTCTACTCAACGAACTAGTTTTTAAAATGGTTAACCACTAAAAAATACTCATAAAATTAGAAATCTAATTTATAACTTATACTAGATGGTGCTTGAAAAAAATGTAATATTCTGATGTGAAAAGATAAAATCGCAGTGAAGAAGAAAATAAAAATGGGTAGCTTGACAATATGTACCAGTGATTATAATGACATTTCATATTTTTACATTTATTGAAATAATGATGATGAGTTTCTTTCCTAATCAGAAAATAAATTATCATGAAAAAAGTGGGGGAGATATGATGATTTTGTAAACTGATCTTCCAGCCTCTCTAGACATGCTTTGTTTCTGTATACTGGTAGCAACATTTATTTATATGCTAGATTCCAACATACTTTTTTGCACTCCTGTTTATTTAAATTTTTTTTTTTATTTTCTAGAAGGAAAGGGAGAGGGAAACATCAATGTGCGGTTGCCTCTTGAGCTCCCCCTACTGATTCAGCGCCCCCTGCACCAGGCAGATGCCCTGATGGGGAATCAAATTCAGTGACCTTTTGGTTCACAGGCCAGAACTCAATCCACTGAGACACATCAGCCAGGCCTACACTCATGTTTAATATAAAATAGGTCTATATCTAATTTCCTAGGCAATTTCATATCCATGTTAGAATTATTCAGGCAAAACATTCTTGGTAGTTATGTGTGGCCACCAAAAAAAGTAGATTTTGTTTTATATTGGGTTGGTCACATTTTTCATTTGTTTTTTTCCATACAATGGCTCTAGTAATAGCTCTTGTAACATTTAGTTGTCTAACTTCAGTTGAAACAATATTGTTAAACTGTATTTTGACAGCTGCCGTGTCGGCATGTATTTAAAAAAAAACATTAAAATTGGTGAATATTTGTATAGCCTTCCATCTTAATATTAAAGATGGAAGAAAATAAGCCACATTTTTCAGCATATTATGCTTTATTATTTCAGGAAAGGTAAAATTGCAACTGAAACCCAAAGATTTGTGCAGCAGATGGAGAAGGTGCTGTGACTGATCAAATGTGTCAAAACTGTTTTGTGAAGTTTTGTGCTAGAGATTTTGCCCTGGACGATGCTCCACAGTCAGATAGACCAGCTGAAGTTGACAGAGATCAAATCAGAACATTAATTAAGATGAACATTATACCATGCAGGAGATAGCAGACATAGTCGAAATATCCAAATCAATAAAATTATCAGTGAAAATAAAAAATGTGTCTTCTATTTTACAGAAAAAACCATACAGAGTTTTTGGCTAACCCCAAACTTTCTATTCATAAGTCTTACCCTTGTGTCTGTCAGGGTACAACTTTTGTTAAACAAATCAAAGTAGCAATTTTGCATGAACAATTTTCTGACAATTATTTTCAAAAATCAGTCAAACATGCAAATATGAAAGAATACCACCATTATTTAAATCAAGAAAAAATTTCATAGAATATTATGATCTAGACCTGCTCTACATTTTATGAATCACATGATTCTTGTGTCTGCATTTTTTATGATGTTGTTTTATTGTTTCATTTTTGGTTTTTTTAGTCAATGATACAGTATATTTTCTGTGTATTTAAAAATGAAAAATTATTAAATTATCAAAATAATTTTATCAGTGGTTACTATTTGAAGAATCAACTATTGAAATGCAGCCCTATGTTCCATGCAATTCTCTGATGGAAATGATTGCAAAGAATAATTTTGGTACGTAGCTCAGAAGCACAATATATGTAAATCTCAAATAAGTTAATTAAAAGGAATTTAATTAGTTTATTATGAACAATTTTACACATATATAAAGCAAGAGAGAAAAATACAATAAATGATAGTGCACCTGTCACGCAGGTTCAACAATGATCAGTTCCTGGCCATAACCTCCTCCCTACACACATCTCCTCTGGATTACTCTGAAGCAAACCCAGACCCCATATGTTTTATTTGCAAATGTTTGTCAATCTCTAAAATATTATAAGGGCTCCTTTTACCTTCATAATGGCAATGCCATTATTATTCTAAAATAATCAACTAAATCTTTAATATCATCAAATATTAGAAGTAAAAAAATTTAAAGAAATCAAACAAAATAACACCAATCTATAAAATTGGTGACTTAAAAAAATTTACTGTATGTGAGGGTCTGTGCTAAGCACCACCAGTGTAAAAATGATTATTGCCTAAAATGTTTAAATTTTCAGGTAGATAGGCAGTCAGAAAATGAAAATGCCATGATAGAGATAAGAATGTAGTGTGCTTTTGGAGAGTGGAAGGGTATCAGACATACCACGGGATGATAGTTGAAGGGCAGAGGAATTTAAATAGGAGACACCTTGTGAGAGCAAATAAATCAAGTGAAGTGCTATGTTGGAACTGCCTCATATCAGCTTCAAGAGCTTATTTTGTATACCTCTTCTTCCCGGCTCCACATTCAGGGCCATCACAATGATAACCTGGTCCTGGCGGGACTATTTATACCTCAGAAATCAGTAATCCCCAGAGTTAGGTATTTTTCTGTGTTTCTCTCTCTCCCACCCCTGCTAAGAGCTGGATATTAAACATTTATAAGCATAGTAACAGGTACACGAAAAGGCTTTATGGGCAGAATAACAACTATTGCCAAGGTTCAGAGATGAGAAAGGACACTGAGTGGTTGGTTTATTGACGATGTCAAGTAGATCTGGTGAAATTCTATTATTAGTACATGGGACATCATTCCTTCATAAGGTATCTGTGGCTTATCTCCTTCAAATTTTTGCTCAGATGTCACTTTTTCACTTAGGACTATGTGAACCACCCTACCTAAAATTGCTAGTGTCCCTCCATACTCCCACTGTGTCTTCCTTACCCTGAAGGATGACCAAGAGAGGGACGCACAGGTGGGCATATCTGGCATATGCCCCTGACCCTGAAGACTCCTTTCCCTTTGGAAAGAGGTATGGCAGAGAAGGGCCAGAAGGAAGCCAGCTAAACCTCAGACTCACAGCAAGGGTCCTACTTGCCTGGCTAAATTAGGGTTGTGATATTTATGACATATTAAGGTAGGGTGAATGAGAAAATGAATCTCACAGCATAAACTACAGGTAAAGGAAAGGTTTGAATTGCAGTTGGAAAGTGATAAAATGAGAAAGGAAAGAATATGAGAAATACTGTGGAAGAATCATCCATAAAATGTGGTGTCTGAACATGGAACAGAAAGAGCTCTGACAGAGGAAGAGCAGGGTTGCAGAGCACGTCCTTAACGTTCAAACCTGCATGGTGAGGGGAATGAAGGTATTCTTTTTTTTTAAAGATTTTATTTATTTTAGAGAGATGAGGAAGGGAGGGAGCGAGAGAGGGCGTGAAACTCAGTATGTGGTTGTCTCTAGCACACCCCATACTGGGGATATGGCCTGCAAACCAGGCATGTGCCCTGACTGGGAATCAAACCAGCAATCCTTTGGTTCACAGGTCTGCGCTCGATCCACTGAGCTACACCAGCCAGGGTGAAATGAAGGTATCCTTAACCAAGGAACTGATCTGAAGGGAAATTAATGCATTTGAAGAAAATAAAAATGCAAGTAAAGACGCTTTTCTCCCATGGCATTTGCCTGTAAGCATACACAATTCTACTCTTAGGGGAAACCCAGAGACCCATTATCTACTCTCTGAACATTGAAAGACATAATGAAAACTATACATATAAACTATCTCACTAAAACACTAAGTTTAATCACTTAAACATTATCTTACACTTAAACATTATCTTACATTTCCACAAACACATATATTTTGGTACTTAAAATAATTTGGCTGAGCAGCTCTTTTTAGGATATTTAGACATTGCTAGAAGAAGAAATTGCAAGATTTATATTCCAATTTTTAATGACTCATTATGCTTGAGAAATTAATAAAATTTTCCTATAACTGGTAACAAACTAATTTACATAACAGTATTCCAGGTCATGAAATCCAAAGACCTACAACCAAGATTGCTCTATCCAGCAAAACTTTCATTTAGAATGGAAGAACAGATAAAGTGCTTCTCAGATAAGGTCAAGTTCAAGAAGTTCATCATCACCAAGCCCTTATTATATGAAATGTTAAAGGGACTTATCTAAGAAAAAGAAGATAAAAAAGATGAACAGTGAAAAGACAGCAAATTCACAGTTACTAACAACCACAAAAGCAAACAAAGCAAATTAAGCAAAAACCAAAGCAAACTAAGAGGATAGCTAGATCAGGAGCCAAACCACAAAAATGGAGATCACATGGAGGATTAGCAACAGGGGAGTGGGAGGAAGAGAGAGGGGGAAAAGGTACAGAGACTAAGTAGCATAGATGGTAGGTAGAAAATAGACAGGGGAGGGCAAGAAAAGTATGGGAAATGTAGAAGCTAAAGAATTTGTGACATATGCACATGAACTAAAGGGGGGAATGGGGGAGGGGATGTGCAAGGTGGAGGGGCATGAAGGGGGGGAATGGGACAACTGTAATGGCATAATCAATAAAATATATTAAAATATCATTTAAAATAGAAATAGAAATAAATATGGTCTATGGTTGTCTCAGGTGCGTGAGAGCTTGATTAATGTCCTCAGTGCTTTATCAAGTATGCATAGTGACATGGACATCAGAGGTTACCAAATAATAGTGTGTGGATTGGTGACGTAGGAAATTAGGAGGGATATGAAATAAATACAGATTCAGTAACAAAGATTCTAAAACCCATTATTTTCTATGATATCAATTCCTCACTATTCTGTGGTGGACTAGAAACCTTTTTTTCCTCCTATATTTAAAAAATAATTTATGACTATTTTGAAAATTCATACTTTTAAAATCCATGTTTAAAAGTTAACTTCGAGTACATGTTTTACAATTCTTGATGATTTTTGTTTGGTACCACAAATTCGAAAGCCTTAAAATAAAAATATTCTACTTCTCCAGAATAGCAAATCCAAGTTTCTCAGGAAAATAGTGCATATGGATGGGGGTGGTTGAAAAATCTGTATTCTTCTTATGGAATGTTTATGAAAAATGTTCCTTTCAAACCAACATGTTTCCCCATATGGGGAGCCAGTTTGCAGCAAAGATGTTGTGGAGAGAGGCAGTCTGCCATCTGGTTAGCAGGCGACTGTCAACCACTGTTGCTGAGGCCATCGTTAAGCTCAGGTACTCAGGAATGTTCCAGAAAACAGAAGGGCAGTCATTATACCTCATAGGCTAAGCTCTTAATACTTACAGACTTGAGTTGTGGCACAGTTTTGAAAAAGGGATTGTTTAAGAAACTGTTGTACGGCTACTTAAAAGGGAAAGGGGGTGATAATCAGGTCCATTTGCTTTAAAATCGTGTTCACTTAGCAACGGAAAACAAGCGCTGAGGCCCAGATGAAACCGCAAGTGGTTTCATGACAAGGGTTCCTCTGTCATCTAAATCATGGAAATTGGTAGAGATACAAGTGCCAAGTACCTCAGGAGAGTAAAAACTAATAGAAAGCAGAATAAAAAGCAGCTATATAACTTTCTCCATGTACAGCTATACATCATTTGAGCAGGAAAGGGAAATGAAACTCCCATGTATTGAGAATGCCCTAAGATGTCCATTCTGCCTGGGCTGGTCAGTTACTGCACGTAATCACAGTACGGTCACCTGAAAAGACAATGGATGGTGGGACCTAAGAGACCTGGGTTTGACTCCTAGTTTCTCTGCTTACTATGCAAGTTATTTAACCTCAGTGAGCCTCAGTTTTCTCACATGTAGAATGGGACTAATGATGGCTATTGTGAGAATCAGAGTAATATATGTAAGAGTATTTAGTTGGAGGGCAGGAAACATGTCTTGTTTCCCTTTAAGTGTTTTGCTGTTAAACAGTCAACAATACATTTTTGCTGAGAGTGAATGAAAAATTTAAGGGAGGAACATTAAAATGTATGCTAATCAAGTTTAAAACTTTGTAGCATTATGCATTATCATAACATATAGGTATACTGGCTTAACTTTTAATTGATGGTTTATCTAATATTTTCTAATGTGAGATATGAGGATCACTGCTGATTCAAATGACTTCAGACAATACAGGAATAAATGCCTTATGTAAACTATACATATTATTTTGTTTGTGTAATTTCTTTAACAAACGTTAAAACTATTTTACCTAGAATTTCATATTCATTTTCAATGACTATTGCTCAGAAAAAGGCTACAACAGAGAACATCCTTATTAGCCTGGTTAACACCAACTTCCCACTGGAAAAGACAAGGGCAAGATATGAATGAGAAACATCTGGGAAACTCTTGCTCATGTTACTACTGGAAACTGCTGCTGGTAGTTTCTGTGTCTCTTCTCCACCTTAGTACTTGATCACTGTTCAAAAGTCTTAACCCATAACCTCCATGTACTAGTACTCAAGGACTGAATGCCCGGAACTCTCCAACTAAGAGCAAATTCCCTCAGCTATGAAGTCTTGAGCTTGATGTAGTCTTTTAATCTCCCGTTCTCCTGTTTGTGATCATCTGCTTGATTTATATTTTATCACTTTGGTAGAAAATTCTGTCTGTCCTCTGTTTTCCCAGCTGAGAATCAAGTTATCCAAACTGACTAGATACTGTAACATAGCCCAAAGCTGACTCCCAAAGACAAAACCCTTGTGGCCCATCCTCGCCTGCAATGCCTGGGTGGTCTATTGCTTGACTTGTTTAATACCCCACAACTTTGCGGAACATGACTACTACTGACAGTGGATTTCGTGCACTCATAGCTCTGTAACTTCTTTTACCCCCATACGCCCTAACACATTCTGTCACCTGTTCCTGGGGTAAAGCAAATTGCAAAACTGCCATGTTATGAACAGATGCTCTGAGCCCTGGCTGGTGTAGCTCAGTGGATTGAGCGCAAGCCTGCGAACCAGAGTATCGCGGTTTGATTCCCAGTCAGGGCACATACTGGGTTGCAGGCTAGTTACCTGGGTTGCAGGCTAGTTCCCAGCAGGGGACACATGAGAGGCAACCATACATTGATATTTCTCTCCCTCTCTCCTTCCCTTCCCCTCTAAAGATAAATAAATAAACATATTTAAAAAAAAACAAAACAGATGCTCTGATAATGGGAGCATAGGGAGGTCTGAGCCTAACGGGTGCACAGTAGTGAAGCAATGGTGGGTAGTGAAGCACAGGAGAGTTGGTAGTTTTCTTACTGATGCTTGACTATATCAAAGATACTTATAAGGGCGAAAGTGAGTTTGAAAACATTTTCATAGTTTATTGAGGTATAGCTGACATTAAATAAACTTCACGTGTTTAAAGTGAAACAAACGAAAACTTCAGACATTTATAGACACTCATGATTCTATCACTACATTCAAGGTAATGAGCAGACCCAATAGCCCCAAAGTTTCCCAATCTCCCCAAATAATTTCTGTCTCTTGCCAAATGCCATGACTATGTAACCACTAATCTGCTTTCTGTCCCTATAGATTAGTTGGTATATTCTAGATTTTATATAAATGAAGTCATATATTTATGTACTCTTTTTTATTTGGTTAATTTCACTCATCATCATTATTTTTATATTCCTCTATGTTGTTGAGTGGAGCGATACTGAATTTTTTTATTGCTGAGTAGTACTTCATTGTATTTGTTTAGTACAAATAGCATCCTATTAGTACTTCATAGGATTTGTTTAACCACTCACCTGTTGGTGAACAATTGTTTTGAGTTTGAGGACATTACAAATAGAGATGTACATTTGTGTATAAGTCTTTGTATGGACATGAGCTTTAGTGTTTCCTATAAATCCATAGGAACAGAATGGCTGGGTCACGTGGCAAGCAATACGTTTAACTTTTTAAGAAACTTCCAAATTGTTTTCCATAGTGCTGTAACATTTTACAGTCTCACCAGCAACATATAAAAGTTCTCCTTGCTCCATGTCTTCTCTAACATTTGGTATAGTCAATCTTTTAAATTTTAGATATTTTAATACATGGACAGTGGTATTTCCTTCTGGTTTCAATTTGCATTTCCCTAATGACTAATCAGGGTGAGCAGATTTTCATGTGCCTATTTGTGATCAGTTTCTCTTCACTGGCGAAATGTCAGTTCAAATCTTTTGCCCGTTAAATTTTTTTTTCATTTGACATTTGAGAGTTACTCATTTCAGAATAAAATCTCTTTTCAGATAAGTATATGATTTGGAGATATATTCTCATAAGTCTATGGAGAGCAAATATTTTCCTATTCCTAGTAGCTTGTTTTAAAAGAACAGAAATTCTTAATTTTAATGAAGTCTAACTTACCATGGTTTTTATGTTTTGGTACAACAAAAAAAATTCTTCACCTAATCAAAGTTCCCAAAGCTTCACTTAACGCAAAGTTCCTATGTGTTTTTTCCTAAACATTTTGTAGTTTTGGTTTCACATTTAGGTTTATAATACAATTTTTTAAATGTTGCTACTACATTTTTTTTAATTTTTATTTTTAGAGGAAGTGTGGGAGAAAGCGAGAGAAACATCAATGTGTGGTTGCTTCTCGTGTGCCCCCTTACTGGAGACCTGGCTTGCAACCCAGGCGTGTGCCCTGACTGGGAATCCAACCAGCGACCCTTTGGTTTGCATGTTGGCACTCAATCCACTAAGTCACACCAACCACAGTAGGTTTACAACACATTTTAAGTTGATTCTGGTATATGGTACAAGATATAGGGACAACTTTATTTAATTTTAATGGATATTCAATTGTTTCAACATTGTCTGTGGAAAATGGTGGCATTTCTTCAATGGATTGTGCTGGAACTGATGGTGAGATTTAACTGGCAACTGCTATAGGCTGAATTGTGAGCCCCTGCCACCTCACATTGATTTTCTGAAGCCCTAACCCCCAAGAGAATGGTAGAACATTTGGGATATACTTAGGTTTAGAAGAGGTCATAACAATAAGGCCCTTATGATGAGGTTACTGCCCTGATAAGCAGAGACATCAGAGAGCTTTCTTACTCTCTCCATGTGCATGTGCCAAGGAAAGACCAGGCGAGTACAACGAACATACAGCACCAAGGCAGCCACCTGCAAGTCAGGAAGAGAGTCTTCAGGAGAACAGGTGACACCCTGTTCTTGGAATTCTAGCCTCCAGAACTATGAGAAAATTCACTTCTGTTGTTCAAGTCATCTACTCTGTGATATTTTGTTATGGCAACCTGAGCTGACTAAGGCAGCAATGTATGTGTGGTGGATTTTGGAGCTCTTTATTCTGTTCCATAGACCTTTATTTCTGTCATGACATCAATCCCACATTGCCTTAATTACTGTAGCTCTAAAATAAGTCTCAAAGTGTGGTAGGGTTAGCCTTCCAAATTGATTCTCCCCCCCCAAATTATTTTGGCTGTTTTAGGTCTCTTAAATTTCCATGTCAATTTTAATGGCAGCTTATGAATTTCCACAATACAGCTTGCTGGGACTTTGACTGAGATTGAGCTTCAGGCATAGCTCAATCTAGGAGAACAATGTGGACTCATGTGACACGAATACAGTGTATGTCAACATTCCTCTTGAAAACATGTTGCAGTTTTTAGTATACAGGTCTCTGTAAAACTCCTGTAAACTTATCTCTAATTCTTTCATGATTTATGATCCTCTTGTAAGAGCGTTTTTAAAATAATTTCTAATTGTTTATATGTTTTATTAAACTATGGTACATATGATTATTTACTGATATATTTGAACTTGGCTCTGCGAATGATGATGAACACAAATCCCCTTACATACTGCTTGAAATGTCCTACAAGGAATATTTGTACTTGCCCTAGTTTATGGAATATGGAATAAGACAATTATCACATAGCATATATTTCTAAAATGCCTCCCACTCCCAGTTCATTGTACAAATAAGAAATGTGAGACCAAATATAGCTTGAAACACTTGCCCATGGAGACATAATCTCATTCAGAAGACATGAGTAAATGTTATAAAGACAACTTTTGGCAAGAATTTTCAGAGGGTTTTAACACATTTCTTCCAAGTATCACAAGTGATGACAATCACTTAGTGTAATGACAATCATTTAGTGTAATGACAATGAATCTAACTGGTTAAAGTCCTTGTTGCCTGTCCAAAGTGAGATTTATAACAAGCCATTTTTCTTCTATACTGTGTAAAGGAAACACTGAGATGCAATCATTAATTAGAAAGAATGAAAATGACAGAGACATAGAACACTAATCAAATTTATTAACAAGAAAATTAGCTTTAAATAAAATACTTTTCTATTTGTTTTTGAAGAGAGTTTCAAATTTATATTGTATTTTCTTATCTTGTGGCAAGTGAAGGAGATAACTTGTCTGAATGACGTGTTGGAGAATAGCAATGAGGGACTGAATTGTTCGATAACTACCTCAATTTTCACTACTGAAAATGACCTTATATTTAAGATAGCAGGGACAAAGAAACCATTTTCTAAAACAGCCTGATGTTTCCTCAACCATCTACAAAAATGTGATCCCTCCCATAGAAACAATTATTTGCATAAACAGGCCAGAGCCTCCTTCTAGAACAAAAATCCTCTTTCTTAAATCGCCTTGCCTTTAACAATTTTTTAAACAACCAGTTTTCTAATTTATTTAAAACTAATAGATCTTGGATTACTATCACTTATTGACAATTCTCACTTATTATAAGCAAAAGCAATTGCTAGTGATAGCTGAGTCTACAGCGCACACTGAAGCATTAACAAGATTATCAGGTAAATTTGTTTTAGGTGTGTTCTTTAGCAAAGGCCAGACAGATGTTCAAAATTTGTCGGTTAAATTATCTTTGTTAATTTGTGTGTAGGCTGGCTAGAGGTGTTTTCATAATATTGTCAATTATTTTGGATATGCATGTCAACATGCATATCCAAATGATGTGTGTATGTGTGTATGAATTATGTATGCAATATGTTTTTTTTAAACCAAGATATTTCCGTAAATTCTCTATTGCATTCCTTAACATCAAAGCCCAATGGGCCAGTATCATACATACCCTTGTATATGACCATATCGTGGGTCTAAGTGCCTAGAGGAACAGGCCTGTACATTTGGGTTCTATGCTGTGCTGGTCTTCCTGGTTCTAATATCCTACTAGAAGCTTGTCGTACATTTAGTTATCAAAGCATGCCAGGGACAACTGTAAGCACAAGAGATTACTGCAATGGCAAAGTGCTAAAAGTCAAACACATCATGGGGATGGTGATGACATAAATGACCTCAGTATAACTGGAGCATAGATCATGGTGCAGGGTTGTGGGTGTGAGACTGCAGAAGTAATATGGGAATGGATCTCATAGCAGGGGGCGCCACAGGAAGCCTTGGAGAAGTACAGTGACATAAGCCTAATTGTTTTACAGAGTGTTGTGGGTTGAACTGTATCCTCCCAAAAGTTACACCAAACCCCAGTACCTATGAATGTGACCTTATTTGGAAATAGGGTTTTTGTAGATGTAGGCAAATTAAAACACTGCCGTACTGGATTAAGGTAGGCCCTAAATCCAATGACCTGTGTCCCTATAAAGGGAGAGAGATTTTGATAATGAAACACACACAGAGAAGGGATGGTCATGTGCACAGGGGGTGGAAATAGATATGATGAAGCTACAAGCCAAAAATGCCAAGAAGTGCTGGTAGCCACCAAAGGCTAGACAGAGGTAAGGGACATATTTTTCCTTGGAGTTTTCATAGAGAACCTGGCTATGGTGACGCCCTGATGTTGGACTTCCCTCCTCCAGAACCGTGGAAGAATGAATTTCATTGTTTTAAGCCGCTCAGTTTAAGCCACTTATTATGGCTATCCTAGAAAATGAATACAGAGGGATCGTCATAACCACACTGTCTGGAATGGATAGGAGGTAAGAAAGAGAGGACACAGGGTGACCGGTTAGGAGGCTGTACTGTAATCCAGGTGACAGACTGAATCTGTGGGAGTAACTAACAGTGATAAGATTCAGGCGATGGTGAAGGTTATTTAGGAGATAGAATCAACAGAATTAGCTATCAGCAAAGTGGTTATTTCAAAAGAGGGGTCAAGGATAACGTCCAAATTTCTGGTTTGAGAAACACTTATTGTAATAGTGATCATTTGAAAAAGAATAGATTTGAATGGTGGACATAAAATGAGTTTTCTCTTGTCCAGGTGCCATTTGATGTGCCTGTGATATCAAAGTGGCCATGCCCCATAGAAAACTGAATTTGGAGCCCAGAGAAAAGTTTGGGGATGAAAATATAGATTATCATGTTGCTGTGACACTCTGTGCTTCTCCTACATTATTACTTAGCACATTCTTTTCATCGATGTTTACCTGTAAATCTACAACGAGAAGGTAATCTGAAACCAGAGTACCAAGACAGCAGCTCCTTTTGGGCAACACTGCTCTGCCCAACAGGCTAACCTTTAGTATTTCCACTGCTCCATCTTACGGAGAGAGTAGTGATACGAGAAAAGCAGCTATTTCTTCTCAGACAGTTCTACAAAATGAAGCTAGCTCTAAGTATGGGTAGCTTTTTGTCTTTGAGCTTTAGCCAGAAATACAGGACAATATGGAAAAATAAATCCCGCAAGACATTCTATTGTATTTCATATGGATTATACATTAAAATCCTCACAAGAATAATGTTCACTAAAATCCAAATTAATTTTAATCTTCACCAAAACCCCAAAAGAAATGAAACCAAAGCCAAATCTGAAGTTCTTGGAATAGAAATGGGTTCGAAGGCTAGAGGCATGCACTGGAGCTGGACAGGAGGGCTCACGAGGGGGCCGGAGAGGGGTCTGGCCATGGCCCCATCGAGACAAAGACCGAGACTGAGCCCTTCACAGGGCAGAGTCCTAGAGTGTTTCTATACACAAGATACAAGCTTCAGAAATAACTCTCTCTGTTGTCCAGCAGGTTTACCCTGACAGAAACAGAAACCTTGAAACTAAAAGATCTAAACTTTTCCTATCCCATCTTTATGGTACGGGAATATCAGTTAAAACCTGACCTTACAGAAACAAATATAAAACATAAAAAACAACTCCACAGAGACGCTCCAATAACCTGGCACTGAAAATGGGCATTCACTAAAGATGAACATTTTAAAAAGCTCCATGGGCTATAATAAACCATACTACAGGGAAGTCAACAAATATGACACGTTAGAATTTGTACCCTAAAGTTGAAGGTAATCAAAAATTTCAAAGAATTTTATCTTTTCAAAACAATTAACAAATAAAGAGATAAAGAAATAACTTAACTAAAAATAATATTAAAGATTTTTTAAGAGAATAATAAAATAACAATAATAGTTTACACAGTATTTGCCAGGCATCATTCTCATAAGCAGACAAACTACATTAATTATTTGGCTTATTATTCACTTCAATCCTATGTGGCAGATACTATTACCCCCATATTATTAACCATGAAACTGAATCTTAGAAAAGTAGAGAGAAGTAAGCTCAAATACCTTATAACTGATGGAGCTGGGATTTGAACACAGGAGGTCCTATTTCAGGGTCCACAGTTCTAACCAAGCAGAAATTCTAAAAATATTTTTTGAATAGTCATTGGAATCTACTTAGTGGATGGTTTGAATTTAAGACTTGATACAACTGAAGTAGAGAACCGATTAGTGGATCTGAGAGAATTTGCCCAGATTTCATTACAAACATAGCACAGAACGATATGAAGGACCTATAAACCTAAAACAGGAAGACTAGGATGGTAAAATGAGGTGACAACAAATGAGAGAATAGAGAAAGTGGGGGAAAAGGAATAGGAAGAGATAATGCCACAAATTTTCTAGAATTGAGGGAAATTACATCCTCAGAAGACAGGAACACACAAAGTATATGAAGGAGAAGTAAAACATATCTGCACTTAGATTATAGCAAAAATGCAGATTAAAGACAGATAGCTACCAAAAAAAAAATACAGACCTTACTGAGAGTGATTTGATTGTGGATGCCAAAGACAATGAAGTAATATTTAAGATATTGAGAAAAAAATAAATTTTAACCTAGATCTCTATTAATAACCCAATGCTCATTCACATAGGCAAAAAGTATAAATAGATCATCTCTGAATAATTACTAAAGGAATAAGCTGAATATAATAAGCAACACTGGGAAGAGTGCAGTAAATTCTCACTTATCATCATCAAAAGGTTCTTGGAACTGTGGTGAAATGACATATAAGGAAACCAGTTTTACCAAAGGCTAACCAATATAAACAGGAGTTGAGTCCCTAGGTACCCCATTATTTTAATTAAGCAACATTATTGGATAACCTGCTATAATAGGTAAACCAAGTTACTAAACTTAAATAAGTCGTGTCTGAAAAAATACATGTAGTAATAATAATGACTAATATCTGAGGATTTACCAACCAAATGGAACTATATACTACAAATCTAGGTAGAAAGTGGGCAGGAGTAATTTTTGAAGTTAAGTACATGAAGATCCCTGTATCTTCCAAGAGAAGGATAGAGCTATTTGTTAGGTATAGATATTAAAATTTTTAAGGTTAATTACTAAAAGAATAGAAAAGAAAGATAAAAATTCTAAACTAAGGAATAACACAAGTATAATTTGTATGACAGTGAAAGGAAAAGAAAAATGTGTATTGACCCCAAATGAAACAGAATGAGATTTTATATATGTAAAATTTTAAACACAAATAAAACAAGCTTATACATGTTAATGTTTATGTATGTATATTACACATACTTATGAAAACAATAAAATTTAGACACATGACCAGTGAGAATTCATACAATCAACTCTAGGATGAGGCTCGTGGGAAAGAGAGAAAGTACTGGTAGAAGGTACTGAAGAGGCTTGAATTGTGTCTACAGTGTTTTATTTCCAAATAAATAAATATTTATGCTGTATCCAATAGTTGTTGGGTCATTTTATATGCTATCATTTTATTAACTAAAAAAGAAATCCAAGTAGACTCAGAAGTATGAATGAACTTTCCTGAGACCACAGTCCATGAGGAGAATCTGGGGAAATAAAGACCTCTTTTCTGAACTGACTTGGCTGGTTTATTTTTGCACTCACAAGGGTGGGGCTTGGCATGTAGCACAGGTGTGCAGAACGATGGGCAACGGCTGGGATAGTTCCTGGAGGAAAGGGCCTTGTTGACTGTGGTTTGCTATTAAATAACACCACTTAACTGGGGTGGCCCAGAGCTGCACTTGGAATCCAGGGATCTGTGCCAGTTGAAAAGAGGCCACATTTCAAGAGAAGCAGAGTCTGTGCCCTCGGGAAACTTAGAGATCATCTAGTTCAACTGGCACAGTTTACAGATTTTCAGAAACAAGAGACTAAGAGAAGTTAACTGGCCTGCTCAGTTATATAATCAGTGAGTAAGTAGTTAACTCAAAATCTCATGCTATGCCAATTATATCAGGCATTCTAAACTTTAGTGAAGAAGTAGCAGAACATTGTTGGCATTGGGGATGGTGATATAATGATAATGGTGATGGATGCTGATGTTAATGATAATGAACATAAAGACTATGGTGGTAGTGATGATAGCAGCAGGCATTTTTGGAGCATTAATCTAAATTCTGGGTAGTCACTCAAATGCTTTATAAGTATTACCCTGATTACTTCTCACAGTAACTCAAAAAGTTAGAGACAATCATCATTTCCATTTCAGATGAAAGAAGAGCCTCTCAGGGTCTCATAATTTATAAATGACAGAGTGGATTTCAACCCAGGCAGTCTGACTTCTGAGCTGAAACTCTTAACCATATGCTATGGTGAAAACTCAAATATTAGGAGGAGGTGCAAGTGGAAGCTCAATCTTATCTCTCATGGGTTCGTCTTAGTCTTAAATATTTCTAATTCCTACAGGTCCAAATGGCTTAGAATTTGACATCTGATGCCCACGTGAATTCCATATGATTTCAAGTCAGGTAGAGATCTCGAAGCAATAGTAAGTTAATTGTATTTGGATTGATACACGAGTATTTGGAGTAAACCTGAACTAATTTCTCTTAAATACAACTTTAGTTTTCATGTATATAAGGAAGGAGAACTTTTGTAAAGAGTAAAACATTTTGCCCTTTTTCTGGTATAAAAAAATCCTTATCATAGAAAAGGATAATGCTTTAGCCAAACAGCAATGGATAATTTGCATGATGTCAATCAAAGTGAAAACAATGTGACCCAAAGTTTTCTTGTAATGGGATGCTATTGATTAATAAATGCTGACAATATAGATTATAGGTTGGCTAGATTTATGGCTGTACTGTCTCCATCCGATAAGGAAATAAAACACTACTTCTAGAGGCTGAACTATATAGTAAAGTTGGGGTGTTAGGTTAACTGAGGTCACATTTCTGCTCATTCAATTATCTACCATATCTTCCACACTGGAATTGGGCAGTCTGATATCTAGAGGAATGGTCAAGATACAAAGAAATGGTAAAGTATTTTGTATTTATGGTTAAGAATAATCAACATTGTTAAAATGGCCAAGTTACCTAAAACAGTATGTAGATTTAATGCAGTCCTTATCAAAATACCAATAACATTTTTTATAGAAATAGAACAAAAAAATCATCAAATTTGTATAGAACTACAAATAACCCTGAATAACCAAAGAAGTCCTGAGGAAAAAACAAACCAAACTAAACAAAAGCAAAGCTAAAAGAATCAGACTCCCTGGCTTCAAACTATACCACAAAGGTACAATAATAAAAACAGTAAAGTATTGCAGGAAAACTGACACACAGACTAATAAAACAGTATTCAGAGCCCAGAAATAAACCCACATATATCTATTATCTATATATATCTATATCTATCTACATATCTACAAGTAATTTTTGACAAAGGAGCCAAAAAACAGACAATGGAAAAAAGGAAAGCCTTTTCAATAAACAGTTTTTAGAAAACTGGAAAATCACGTGTGAAAGAATAAAGCTAGACTGCTATCTGACATCACACACAAACAGCACAGTGATTTAAATGGATTAAGAACTTATCAATCAACAATACTTCTGACAAAGGGCTAATTTCCTAAATACACAGAAAATTTACACAACTCAACAAGCAAACAAGTAAAAAAAAGAATCCAACTAAAAAATGGGCAGAGAACTCACAAAGACACTTTTCCAAAGAAGACATACAGAAGGGCAACAGATGTATTTTTTTTAAATGCTCAACATTACTAGTTACAGGAAAAATGTAAATCAAAAACATGAGATACCACCTCACAGCTGTGAGAATGGCTGTTATCAATAAGGTAAGAAATCACAGGTGTTGGAGAGGACGTGGAGAAAATGGAGCCCTTGCGCACTGTTGGCAGGAATGAAAGCTGATGTAGTCACTAAGGAAGACAGTATGGAAGTTCCTCAGAAAGTTAAGAGCTGAGCTACCATATGACCCAGCAATGCCCCCTCTGAGTATCTAGTCATATTACTGATAATACTTGTTCATAAAGATATCTGTACCCCTGTATTGTCTGCAGCATTCTTCACCATGGTCAACACATGAAAACATGTGTTATGCTCTTTGCATTCTCAGTGCCCTTTGACAGATGAATGGATAGAGAATATGTGGTATATATACACAATGGAATACCACTCAGCAAAAAAAAAGATAAAATTTGCAACACTTGTGACAAGGTGGATGGATCTTGAGAATATCATGCTTAGCAAAATAAGTCAGACAGAAATGTGCAAGAACCATGTAATTTCAGTCAGTGTGGAACAGAAAACAAAAAAGCAACAAGCTAACAAAGAAAACAAACAAATTCATACATACAGACAACAGAATGATAGTTACCAGAGCAAAAGGGAGTAGGGAGGATAAGGAAAGTAAATGGGGTCAAAAATATGTTGACCAAAGGAGACTAGACTTCGGATGATAAACACACAAGAGAGTATATGGAAGTCATATTATAAAGTGGTACACCTGAAATTTATATAATGTCGTTAACCAATGTTACCCCAATAAATTTAATTTTTAAAAAATTTAAAAGATGTTCAAGAATTTCTTTCAGTATTACTAACTTACCAATATTTTAATGATCTACTGAACATTCTCATAAAAATAGAAAAATGCCCACTACAATAAATTTTATTTGTGAGAAAACAATAATCTGAAATGCTATTTATGTACATATAGAAACTATAAGCTATAAAATTTATCTTTTAAGTATAAAAATCATTTGGGTTGCAAGGAATCATTTGGGTTAAGTATAAAAATCATTTGGGATGTAATAGGATAGCTATCATACAAAAGAATATATAAAATTGACTGAAAGACTATATCCTAAAGTCAGAAAATGTAAAGATATTTAGAGGGGAAAAAGTGAAACAAATCAATCTGATCTGTGAAAAGTATAAATTTCTTGTGTGAAACATTAAAATTCAAAGAAAAGATCAGAACAGGACATGAAGACACAGAGTGGAAAACAGAACGTGGATATAGAACATCAAAACATTACAATATCAAATAATCAAACAAGGAAATAATCAAGAAGGGTTGACCTAACAGGCTTCCTTCAATTGAATCTAATTATAGAGATTCAAAGAGTATCTGATTAATAGAAATAAAAAAATGGCAGCTCAGAGTTCAAATTGTTTGCAGAAATGTTTTGTTTGCTTGCAGAGCTACTTTTATAAAAAATCGAGTTACAAAATAACACTTCATGTATTTTTTAAATACCTAGGTTTTTCTGCCTTCCCTTAAAAAAAGCATGGCAATGACCTGGAGGACAGTAATTGCTATTCTTATTATAAAAGGCTTTCTAGTTTGCTACCAGTTTTACTCACCTTATTTTTACTCATTTATATTGCCAGCCTGACCCCTATAGTCAAGTGAGTTCATAACCTTTTATTCACCTTAAAGGAGGGGTGTCAAGCTCATTTCACTGGAGGCCACATCAGCCCTGCAGTTACCTTCAAAGGGCCAAATGTAATTTTAGGATTGTATAAATGTAACTACTCCTTAACTAGGGGAAAGGAGCTGCCTCCGGGTAGAAACAAGATACCGGCCTGGATAAAACAAGGTGGAGGGCCAGATTCAGCCCAAGGGCCTTGTGTTTGCCGCCCGTGCCTTAAAGCAAACACAAGTAGTGAAAGTAATCAATGGCAGAAGAGATTGCAAGATTGAGCATCACTAGAGAGGCTCATTTGTTCATTCACTTGTTCATTTGTTCAACATAAAGATGCTGAGTATCTGAAAAGTACCAGATGCTGAGCTCAGAGCAAAATAGAAATATTTGGAACTTCCTTTCGTCAAAAGGAATATGCAGTCTTAGACCTGGATGTATATATACCAAGATGTATGTAATGAAGAGTTGAGGATCAAACACTGGTGAATTTAGGAAGTGAAAGGAGAAATTGTAAAGATTGTTAACAATTACGGGGATCTCAGAGGATGGGGAATTTAAAGAAGGAAGGGGATGCTCAAGAGTGTAAAGCTGTGGCTGAGGAGTGAAGTCAAGTGAAGATAAAAGAAAGACGGTTCTTTGATGTAAGCAGCAAATCCCTGGTGACATTTAGGAGTTCACTTAGAGTAGACTGGTAAAGCCAGATTGAGTGATGACAAAATAATATTAAAGAGCATAAGAAAAAAAGAGACGGGGGAAGGCAGGGACTGGGTGATCAGGGTAAGGGCGTCGGTGTGGTGAAAGAATGCCCAGTAAAGAGGGCTGAGTATGTTCAAAGAGAGTTTTAACCACAGATGGTTCACAGGAATGAGCATAGGCCAGAATGAATTCACTCTAGATGGAATACTATTAACTTCAATTTTGATATCACGGCAAAATTTGATATCTTTTTTATAAATCATAACCTCAAGTTTACTGCTTGGAAGGTGTTTTCATTGTAAAAGCTTTCTTTAATTGGCACCAAAATTCAGTGACAGTAAGCTGTGAAAGAAAATCTGTCAACTCTCAATTATGTTTTATTTTCTGGTGTTCCAGTTGTGATCTCATCAGAAATGATTGAAAATGTTTCTGCTTCTTTGGCTCTGCAGGAAATCACAATTTCCATGGAGGCATTTAGTCTTGGACCAATGAAATCAGGTGGCATTATTCTCTAGAATCTTCTGCATGTATAATAATCAAGGGAAAGAAAGATTAAACTACAAATGATATGTTTTTGCATTTTATACTAGGACGATAATGTTTACTGCATTCTTTTGTGCATCGTCATCAGATAGGATCAAACAAACTCAGTAAAAGCAAAAAAAGAAAGTCAAATGCATTTAGTTCTAAATTTCCATAAGATGATATGGCCTGAATAAGAGGACATCAGAATGACTGCTCCATTTCTGTACTGCGGAACAGTAAGGAAGAAAATAAGACCTGGTAACTAATTGTGGCTTAAAAAACAAAAACTCCTTAAAGGGAAAGGATTAAGTCAAACTTGGCACTTATAAGATTGTCAGAGATGTAAAGTACAGCATAGGGAATATAGTCAAAATATAGTATGATGTCAGGTGGGTACTTGAAATATTGGAGAGACTGCTTTGTATATGATTGTCTAACCACTGTTCTGCACACCTGAAAGTAATAGAAAATAATATTGAACCCTGACAGATGTGGTTCAGATGGTAGAGCAGAGTTGCAAAGTGAAAGATCACCAGATAGGATCTAGGTGAGGGCACTGCCCAGGTTGTGGGTTCTGCCCCTGGTCAGGGGGAGTGCAAGCGAATAATGTTTCTCTCCCTCTCTTTCTCCCTCCCTACCCTTCTCTCTAAAAATAAATAAATAAAATATTAAAAATAATATTGAATATAAACTGTAATTGAAAAATAAAATTTAAAACCTTAAACTATTTCTTTACAGAACTTTTAAGCAAATTGCTTATAATATAATTTTTAAAATAAAGGCACAATTTGAAATAGAAGCAAAACTGTTCCAAACATTTTAAGAATGTTATATCCTATTATTATTCCTTTCTAGTAGACACTTCTGTACCTGGAATTCGATGCAAAAATAAGTGCTTATTGGTTGTTTCTTATTCAGGTTGCTTATTATATGTACACCACTGAACTCTGTATCTGTACACACTGATCATTGAGATGCGGTGTTTGTTGCAAAATAAGAGTAGAACACCCAAATATATCTGTCATGCTAATCATAAGTTCTGTTTATTGAGTGGTACAGAGTCGGCTGAGTTTTTCTTCCATTATATATGGGGGAAAATCCCAAATGCTTACTTCTTGAGGTCTTACATTCCAAGTGGAGTTTCAGTGAACTTGCAGTAGACCACCCAAGTCCATCCTTTAGAGCCCGTGCAGAGTGAATCTGGGTGTGCGTAAATTACCTCCATGCCTATCTGCCCCTCCACCTCCATTACCATAAACAGCAGTGACAACAATCAGCTGGAGGTGAATTCCAGAAAGCCCTCACTACCTTCAGATCTATTGTTTGTACGATTGGGTTTAGGGGATTCCAAAATTCTCAACCATGTTTCTGTGATTCTGAGCAAAACTGTTGTACAAAGTAAGCTTAGCAGAGACTTTCCCTCTCTTTCAGAGTCTTTATAGAGATTGCAGTGAAGAAACACAAAGCTGAGAAATTTTCCTATTAATATAAAAGTTACTTGTTACAGAGGTTAACCACCAATCAATCCTAGCACCTATCTAAACAAATTACAATTCCAGTGGAAATAAATAAAAATAATCAAGAGTTCATATCTGTTATTAGGATCAGCACTGAAGAGCCTTATATTAAGACAGGGAGATCGTTAAGACAGGGAGATCTTTAAGACAGGAATTTATGTAGTACTTAGTTCAAAACTGTCTAATATTTGAACTACTTACCCCTGCAAGGCTTTCTCTCCAAACCAATCTCCTTTTCCTAAAGTTCTGAGAAAGACTGGATCTTCACTTGGTGAGTCTTCGCGAGTGACATTTACCTACAAATAGAAACAATGAAAGTCTATATCCACTGAATAACCTGAATGATCAAATGAACACTAATTGATAATTATGTCTCTTTTTTAAATTCATTTTTAAGGGAAAAACAAATATATTATCACTAACAGGGCCAAAGAAATTACCTCCAAATATTTTTGATACTTTCGAGTTGTTTTTAAATAACAGTGAATTATTTGGAAATTTGAATTTCATTCAATTTTCCAAAAAACCTCATAAACCTCATCCTGATTCCCATTTCCTACCTCCTCTGAGACAACTATTATAATAACCTTAGTGAACATTTCTCTAATCCTTTTTTATGTGTTTATGTGCATGTGTTTTTAAAATATATGAGGGATTTTGAAGAACAAGTATGAAAGACACAGGGATGAGTACTGGGGGGGGGAATGGGAGGGAGGTGGGGAGACGGGGCGGGGGGGCTGGGATGGGAGAAATTGACAAAAAAAAACTGTACTTGAAAAATAAATAAATTAAAAAAATAAAATATATGAATAGCATAATATAGTATGTATCATTCTGTGACTTACTTTTTTCTAACATTCTTTTAATTATTTATTCCATGATATTAGATAGAAATATAGTTCATTCACTGCCTTCTTGCACTCTGTACATTCCCTTATTTACCCATTTCCTTGTACATGGACATTTATGTTGTTTGCATTTTTTTTTGCTGCAATGAACATCTCTCTGTAACACTACATGCATATCTCATTTTGTCTAAGACATGTCTATCTCCTTCCTTAAAAAAAATCCAGCCTTAATTAAACCACCAGTCACATTTTCATGAAGTATTCCTGCAGGTCTCTAACTGAACATATTCTTCATGTCCTCACAATCCCCATGCTTTATTCACCAGTATTTCTTATTTAAAATATATAGAAATTACATATGTGTCTTTTTAAAATCATAATAAGTAATATGCCCTTCAAAGAAATGGATATTTATTTGGCATTTTCTACAATTTCTAATAAGCACTCAATAAAGAATTGTAAATTGTATAAAAAGAAAAGCTTCTTTACTAAGAAGATATCTTGTCCCATACAGGACTTGTGAGTTGAGAACAGTCCACAGAAGGTAAGGAATGTGGGAAGTTTTACCTTTGTGTTAATGCACTACCCACTTCAGTCTACCAATATTCATAACACCGGCTACATGTCACCCAGAAAAGTTCAATACCTAAAATACATAGGCCTGTAAAATGAAGTAGAAAAACTAATTTCTTGAGACAATGCCAGATACTTAGATACATTTAAAAATATTATGCTTCAAGTTGACTTTACAGATTGAATGTCAAAGACCAGAATTTTTTAAAATTTTTTTATTGATTATGCCATTACAGTTGTTCTATTCCCCCTTCATTCCCCTCCACCCTACCCCCCCCATCGCCACCATTACCCCCCCTTTAGTTTATGACCATGTGTCTCAAGTACTTTAGATTCTATATTTCCCATACTATTCTTGCCCCTCCATCTATTTTCTATCTACCATCTATGCTTATTTTCTGTACCTTCTCCTCCTCCCACTCCCCTGTTGCTAACCCTCCTTGAAACCTTCATTTCTATGTTTTTATAAGTATCAAGAAGGTCTGTGAAAGGTGGAAGAAATTCAGTTATTATTCTCCACTGATCCATTTGACTACTCCTCCACACAGAGCTCCAAACCCATGGAAATGCGGCTTTTAACAATCTTATCACTTAACTGTATCACAGAGATGCTCATTTGCATGTTGATGAGGCTTTTACAGATGTGCATGGAAATACCTTAGCACAGTGACTCCCAGACTTCAGTGTGTCTTTGGGGGGGGGAGAGGGCTGTGGGGGACAGTGGAGGGAGGGTATTTTTAAAATAGAGGCTTCTGAGGTTCTGATGCAGTGGGTTTCAGAAATCTGAATTTCAAAAGTTTAATCTACACACCAATCTTTGACAAACATTGATACATAATTAACTTTCTGAGCCTCGGTTTCCTCATCCACACAATGAGACAATTCAACAAAACTATTTTAATCTCTTCTCCCTAATGTTAAAAAAATGTCAAGGACTAAGGTATACTATACTACAAGTTAAGATCATTCATTCAAAATTAGATATAAGGATATATTACATAATTGTACATTTGCAATTTGATTAATAAAAATCTATTAGAAATTCAAAATGGCAGATTTAAACAGGCCATGGGGAAATTTAAGTGTATTTTTAAATGTTAAAAAGATGTTATTGAAATGCACCAACAGACATAAAAAGTGGGCCATGTACAGAATAAACCACTTTCTGCTTATATGATAAATGGGAGGAAAAACCTAACCAGTCAAACATATAACATGAAAAAATATGCTCTCAAAGAGTAAGAATAAAAGCTTTCCTTTAAAGTTGTAATTTCCATAATTATTCTTTGTACATGTAGTAAATAATTCTAAATATGAAAAGACAACAATCATGGACACTTACATCTTTAATTCTGACAACATTTCAGAGTAGAAAAGGTTAAATATATAGAGATAGCCTCTGTCGCCCTGGCCTGTATATTTATTATTTCCATTTAAACCACAAAGTGCTTTATGACCCACAATGCCATAAGAAGTAACCAGTGATGGAGTCTCGAAGATAATAATTAGTCTGTTTGGACCCATGTTATCTGGCCAAGTTGTTCAAAACAGGAGAGGCTTAGCATGGGGGTGGGGTACGTATGTGTACATGTGGTGTGTGAACTAAATTAGAAAACCTACCAAAGTCCCTCTTAATAGTAAGTGCCCCCAAAAGTCAGTTGTGCTTTCTGTATTTTGCACTTCTATTTCTCTACTTTCCTATATCAGAAATTCCATGTATTTGATTGTAAAATATTTACAATCTCTTATCACTATTTCTCTTTTATCATGGCCATAAAATGCTATTTAGATCATTAGCTTCTAGTTCTAAATAGATCAAAGAAAGCATGTATATTTTTATGTTTTTTCACTTATCTATATATTAATTTTCTATAAGACATAGACGTCACTTTGTAATTTATATTTTTAAAAATATGTAATTTTTATTTTTGGTTGTTGTATAAATTATGCATTTATTGTCAGCATAGCCGTAGCTCATAGTGAATGTATGAGAACATATTGCAATGGAATATGAAGCCAAATGAATACCAAATCTATGTCTTGAATGTGTGTCTCATTAAGCATAGCATTTCAGGTAGAATGCATACTAAAACTATGGAGGAGAGACTGAATTAACAGCAAGATCAGTCTATTTCTTTTTTATTTGTTTTTCTAAGCTATCGTGTTTCCTGTTTTCTTCTTAGCATTTTTTTCAGTTTTATTGAGATATATTGATACACAACACTATATAAATTTAAGGTGTACAGCATAATGATTTGAGTTACAAATATTGTGAAATTATGACCACAATAAGTCTACCTAACATCCATCATCTCATATAGACACCCAAAAACAAAGAAGAAATCTTTTCCCACTGTGATGAGAGCTCTTAGAATTTACTATAACAACTTTTAAGTATATCATACAGGATTGTTAAATAGTCATTGTTATATAATACAGCCTTAATAATTATTTATCTCATAACTGGAAGTTTATACCTTTTTCAAAATAGGAATTAGACATTTAAAAGGGATACATAAAATTAATCTCTAATTCCAAAGCCTTCAATAAACAATATGAATGTGCTCAACTAATGCATTTAGCCAAAAACAATTTAAAAGTAAAATAAAAAGTTTTAGTACAGACTCAGTGGGTTTTATAAACAAAGCAATGTTTATTATAAATAAATCTGGATTTTATAGACTTGTGGGGCAGACCCAGTTGGACAATAGGGTTGGTCAGGTAAACATTTTCTTACCTAACTAAGAAGTTTCAAAACCAAACCATTTTCCTATCTGTGTGATTAATATATTATAAAACTGAAGAAGTCCATCCTGACAAGTGTGGCTCGGTTGGTTGGGGGCATCATCCTGCAGAGTGAAAAGCTGCCAGTTTGATTCCTGGTCAAGACACATGCCTGGGTTGCAGGTTTCGTCCCTAGTTGGGGTGTGTGTGAGAGGACGCTGGTCAATGTTTCTCACGTCCACGTTTCTCTCCCTCTCTTGCTCCCTCCCTTCCCCCCTCTCTCTAAAAATAAATAAATAAAATATTTGTTTATTTACCTATTTAAAAATTAAATAGAACCTATTTAATTTTTCTTTTGCTCTAGTTCTTTTAAAAATTCTTTATTGTTTTTCAACTACAGTTGTCCCCATTTCCACCCATTACTCTCCCCTGCCCTAGCCTTTCCCCACCTCCCTCATTCAATCTTCCCCCGCCCCCCAGTTGTCTTTGTCCATGGGTCCTTTACACATGTTCTGTGATCCTTCCCCTTCTTTCCCCCATTAAATAAAATCTTACAAAGAAAAAAAAATCGGAGTCCCCAAAGTAGTACCTTTTCAAATAACATTCTGCACATACTGCTCAGAAACTGGTCCTATTTCTTCAAAGCCCAAATGTCTCCTAATGCAGAAGCATACTTTAAGGATCTATAAATGACAGTTTGGGGCATACACAGGGAAAGAAATTTTTTCTGAGGCTGGAGTTTGCCTACATTTTCTGAATTTTAATTTAAATTCACCATGGGGTAAGATCTATGATTTCTGTGAGTCTGATTTGACAATTGAACCTTCTGTGTAATACAGCAGTAAGTTAGAATCTCTCTCCATTATCTCTCCCACCCTCCTCCTCCAAAACATCTGTGGTGAATTTTATGCTCATGATTTTCTTTCTAAGTTTTCTAATTTAATCTGTTTGCACATTTGTATTCACAGAAACATACACCTCATTCCATGTATAAATACCAATTCTTCTGCAACTTGTTTAGTTTGATCAGTATTTTATTTGAAACTTATGCAATTCATCTATGTTATTATATGTAGCCCTATAGTTCATTTTCTGTTACATTATTCCATTATGTAAATATACGATTTACTAAATCTTCTGTAGATGTAAATGTGGGTTTCTTCAGGTTTATTTTACAGTTATATTTTTATTTTCTTGTGTTATTAACAACACTGCTATGAATATTTGTACACATTTTTTGGTGTCCATAGATCAAGAGTCATGAATGATGAACAAGGTTGTAAAGTATATGGATCTTCAAACTTACCATTTATCGATTTACATGGTACAAAGGGGTCATACCATCTTATATTCTGACAACATGAGTGGATAAAAGTTTATATTGTACTATATTATGTCATCAACACTTGTTATTGTCAAGCTTTGATTTTTGCCAAGAGGGTTGGCATTTTCTTGATTATTAATAGAAGTAGAGCATTTTTCACGTTATTTTATGGATCCATTTTGTTTTTATGATGTGTCTGATCCTGTTTTTTGCACGTTTTTCTGTTAGATTGTCATTATTTTTCCACTGATTCATAACATGGTGGTTTTCTTTTTAGTATTTATATGTCTTGCCAAAGTTATTAATTTTAACATAATCGCATATTATTCCTTAATTTTTATACTTAATATGTTTAAAAATTCTTTTCTATCCCAAGGTGATAAAAGGATTCTCCCAATTGTCTTTCCCCCCTTAATTTGTCCTTTATATTTAGGTATGGAATTCACCTCTCTGTACGGTGTGAGGTCAGGATACAATTTTAGGTATTTCTCTATGGCTAACCAGTTGTTTTGGGATTTGTGTTGCCCATACTGTCTGAAATCAACTTTCCATACAGTCATGGATCTTTTCCTGAGCTCACTAACACTCTTAAGCACTAGTTAACTCTAAGCAAAACCATGCATTTTTAAATGGCGTTTAACAGACAAACATTTTTGAATTATGCTTTTTTTCTAATGGTGGCATATGAGATATTTGAGTAGAATCAGAAATTCAAATTGCATCTGAATGATTACTGAAACTCTAGAATTTTATCTACAAGTCCTGCTCAATTTTTATTCAGCTCATTATTAGAAAGTAGTTTATTTTTTGATGCAACACAATCACAAGGACGTATGCATGAAGCTTTATCAGAGATATTTCTCATGTACTATTGTGAATCCTTTGTTGGGGGTGGTGGAGGGAAGTATCATGTTCTCTGGCAACTGGGATGGACCCATCGAAACACAGAGTAACTAACTCAACTCCTCCTTGAGGCAGCACCAGGTACTCTAGACATCACTGCAGGCTCCGCCTCAAGCTTCAAAAAAAAGTTTGCATGGGTTTAATGGGGGGGGGGAGATGTTTCAAAGTCTAATTGTGTGGATGGGTTTAATGGAAGAACAAAAACTGTTCCACACGTAAATAAATGGACTTGAGCAGGGGAAGTCCATCTGTAGGTCCATAGCTCCTTGTCTGGCGTGTCTGTTGTGCAGCATTTCCTAAGCAACAGCCAGTTTGGTTGCAACAGGTTGCAACAGGGTTATCCTTTATACATTTGTTTAAAATGCATATGAAAACAAGTTTACATCTGAGTACCTAAAACAAAGCATACAGTTTTAGAAAATTTCAGTTCTACAACTTTGCCTGCTTACCTGAACCTATCCTTATTACTCCTCTCCCTTTCCATTTCTTCCCATTGGGACTTAAGTGTGCCCATTTGCTGCTGTAAGGCTTAATGCAGTGATTCCAATACATTAATAATTAGAATGAATGTAATTAGTATATTAATCCATCACATATTAATTTTTTTATACTTTATATAACTAGCAATCACAGCAGCTGAGTTGTTTAACCTCAAAAACTTGGTTAGAAAAAGTTATGCCTCGCTTAAAATAAATCATGAATGTGTCAAAAGAGTCTAATGTATTCTTACTACATCCCTCCCAGAATCCCTATGGTGCTCCAGAATATTGCCAAGAGAATCAGTTCTTGTGGTGTAATTTCCATGTTATTTCTAATTAGACTTATTAGGAAACTCATAAAACAGCATCACTAATGCACCTGTCTTCTGCTGAAACTGGTTAAAAACACAGCTTCTTTTAGCTGGCACTAGGAACTTGCAGTAATAGGGTGTTCACATAAGCCTGTCAGAAATTTATCTTATGTAATAAACATATCATTCCCTGAGAGCAAAGAATTAGCAAAGTAATAAAGAAGAAATACAGCCAGGTCATGCAGGTAAAAAGCCTCCATGTGACCAGTGAAGATCTTCAATTTTTTTCTGATTTTTTCACCCAATGTTAAGAAATGGAAGAGTAAATGGTAGACTCTACCAATTTATACATAAAACACAAAATGGCAATGTTTCTTGTAACAATGGAAAAAACAAGACAGAGTTGTAACTGTAACTATGGTCAGATGTCATTTCAGGATGCCTTTTTAGAAGCTGGTCCCTGACTTCTATTCCTATGCCAGGCTTTCTGGTCAGTCAAAAAATAGGTATATGATGAAAGTATAAACATCATTTTCTTCCTTTAGTGTGATAAGCCACTGTTGTAAAACATTGACAAGTGCATATTCTTGATTCAAAGTTAGTCCAAAAAGAATTTTCCAAAATATGATCCAACAAGATTTATAATATTCACATGTCCTGCACACTGTGGCTCTTAAATCTTTTTTATTTTAACATGAGCCATAAAGTACAAGATTTAGTCATTTTGTTAAATCAGAGGAAATAGATTCACTTATTTTTAAGTACCAATTGTAAAAATGGAAATATAAATTCCCTTCCACCTGCATTTCCTTCCCCATTTCTTCCTATACCTAACACATACAAATTCTTTTTAAGGATCATTTATGATAAAGCAAAATAAGCTTAAATCATAGCTTATAGTATAATGATACTTAAATGCAAAAATGATTATGACTTTACTGTTAAAAGAAATTTATTTTTAAAAGACAGTTATAGCAATATAATGAGTATTAATCTACATAAGCCCCAACTTTCCAATTCACTTGATTTCTTATTGAGTTTTAAATAAAATTATAATAGATTCATAATATTGAAAAATTAAAACAATATAGTAAAGAATAAATTATAGTTTTTTTGTTCAGATCCCTTGTATACCTTACACTCATCCTTGCTCTATAATTTATCATTTTAATAGCTCTTAGAATTTATTCATTATTTATTTAGAAAGATACAATAACACATGGCTATTCTCATATCCTTACTGCCCCCAGAGTGTTCAGCAAATCGCCTATGGATGCAAAACTAGTATTTAGTGGCCAGATTCAAACGTGGGTCATCAGATCTCAAAGTCCAGATGTTTCACGATGGCCCTTCTACTGCTACAAATGACTGAAAGAATTTTTTCTGTGTTAAGGATTATTTTAAGCAACCATTGTCTTTTTCTTTTTAATTATATAATTTTAATTATGGAAATCTTCCCGTTCATGCAAGCATGTCTGTGGTACTAGAATCATGACTATATTATAATGCATTCACTATTTACTAGGCTTCAAAGTTAGACTTTTTCTTCCTTCTGCAGTATTTTTAGGAAATTCAAGCTTAAACATTCCTCTTTCAGTTTTGGCAAATGGAAAAACGGGTATAGTCCAAGACTCCGCACATGTGTGGCTGCCGCTGGGATTATTGCGGACCCCGACTCTCCTCCTGCATCGCTCTCTTGTCCTACCAGAGCTCACCTTTCCTTTGCTGATTATAAAGAACGTGTCTCCTCTTGCACCTTGCCTGATGATATATTCCCCATTTTCATAGTGGGTCTGAAAAACAGAAACAACAGCAGAAACAAAAAAACATTAATAAAAAAGTAATTTACCAAACAACTGAACCTCTCCCAATACCAGCTCCTGAGGGACGCATTCATCCCCCTGGAGTTTTACCCGAACCTAGAATCCATCATGGTTTAAGAATAAATAATAGTCAATGAACATAATAATTACAAGGAAGTCATTTCTATCATGCTCATTTTTAAAACTATTTTGTTAATGCCATTGTTATGGATGCTTACATTCATATATTTAAATCCATTCATTTTAATAGTTTGATGAAAATATTCTTCTCTCCCATCAACTGAGCATAAAACAGCTCAGCTGCTAATTAAATTGGTCTTCTGTATTATTTTATTTGTTATCTCATTTAGTTTTAGTATTCTCATAATGATAGCCTTTTTTTCCTGAGAAATTACTGTGGCATCTAAAGATCTTCATTTTGAAACCATGTTGACTTTTAGTGCAGGTTTGATGGCCCCAGTTACTTTTTAAGGCACCGCTTTATGCTTTAGTGTCCTTGCTTCAGCAATTTAGATTTGGCTCCATCAAACAGAATGTCTTAATTTTATGGACTAAATTCTGGTCCAGCATCTGTGAGCTCATAAACTACCAAATTAGGAGCAGAGTAAGGCTGAAAGAACATTGTCACAGTCAGTGTGTCAGTATTCTGACTCTGACACAGTCATTAGGTCCATTCCCAGAGTTAAGATAATTCTCAAAACAGACAAAAGTGATGTCTGTAAGGAGAAGTAGGAAAAAAATATATGGCTGGGTCAGGAGGTATATCCGGGAAATGAGAACTGTGTGCCATCTGGTCCTATCCTTCTTGGCAGCTTAGCAAGCGAGCCATATTTGGGGGAAGAAAATAATTACTTTACACTCTCTTTAGGAAGGATATTTCATGTTTTGCATGTGACTTGGCTGTGATTTGTCTTTACACTTCAACACCATGTTTCTGAACACTTTAGTCTACTATTAAAATTGCTTTTCAGTTATACTTGACATTGAGACTAGCCATAAGTTTCTTCGTACATCTAAAAAGTTAACACATGGTTCCATTGATCTATGTAACAGAGTCCAGAAATAAACCCACATCTCTATAGTCAATTAATATTTGACAAAGGGGGCAGAAGCATAAAATGGAATAGAAATATCCTCTTCAACAAAAGATTTTGGGGTACCTGGACAGCTATGTGCAAAAAAAAAAAAATGAAACTCGACCACCAACTTACACCATACACAAAAATAAACTCAAGATGGGTAAAAGACTTAAATATGAGTCGCAACACCATAAAAGTTCTAGAGGAGAACATAGGCAGGAAAATATCAGATATTTCATGCAGCAATATTTTCATTGATATGTCCCCTGGAGCAAGGGACATAAAGGAAAGAATAAATAGATGGGACTTCATCAAAATAAAAAGCTTATGCATGGCTAAAGAGAACATCAGCAAAATGAAAAGGGAACCAATATATTTGCCAGTGATGCCTTGGACAAGGGTTTGATCTCCAAAATATATAAAGAACTCACACAACTCCACTCCAGGAAGACAAACAATTCAACTAAAAAATGGGCAAAGGACCTTTCATCCAAGGAAGACATACAGAAGGCCCTCTGTATATATGAATGTATACTCAGTATCACTAGCTATCAGAGAGATGTAAATTAAAACCACAATGAGATACCACTTCACACTGGTGAGAATGTCATCATAAACGAATCAACAAACAAGTGCTGGTGAGGTTGTGGAGAAAAGGGAACCCCAGTGCACTGTCGGTGGGAATGCAGACTGGAGCAGCTACTGTGGAAAACAGTATGGAATTTCCTCAAAAAAACTAAAAATGGAACTGCCTTTTGACCCAGCAATTTCACTGCTGGGATTATACCCTAAGAACCCTGAAACACCAATGCAAAAGAACCTATTTTAAATAGAAACTTTTTAATTTAAATATATTTAACTGTTTTTCACTTAAATACTCATGTGGTCAGTAGTAACTGTATTAGATAGCACAAGTAGCGGCTAAAATGGAAAAGGGAAGAGTTATAATCCGTAGCAGAAGGGCAGGGAGAAGAAGCATCTTTCCCACCCCTGATGTTTCTTTCAGTGTGAATGGAGCTCAATTAGTAACATTTTGGACCGCCCTCCTCTTTTTTCCTCACTCAGCAAAAGAGGAAATGGCAGGACTTAATCTGACTATAAATTTGGAAGTAGTGTGTGCGTCCATCTCAGCCCCTCAGCTGTTCCTGATGGGAGGTAGCTCCTGGAGAGGACTGGCCTTCTCTGGGGCTCCTCCAGGGGAGGACTCCCCTCCCTGGGTAGTGAAACCTGCCCCCGTCTGGACTTATGTGATACGACAAGTCAGCCGAAATAGAGGATCCAGATTAGGAAGCCCATTTGGCTCTCACACCTAAGCTACATTCCCTAGTCTAGGTTTTATTAGTAATAATGGTAATGCTTTACTCCTCTTTACCTTCCTGTTTGTCTTGTTTTTCACTTGGTTTCAAATCCGAGAGCTCTCAAACCCTTCCAAACAGTCCAGTATGCAAAATACTATCCTATTTGGCAGCGCAGTCTTTTGTACTACACGCTGCAGAGTCTAGGAAAGATCTGACTCTTTCCCAAGGGCTTCACCATGGAGGAGATTCTGAAGCCCTGACAGAAGGATGAGAAAGAGGTTTCTGGATGTTGAGCAATACAGTGCCATCCCCCCCAAAAGAATTAGCATCTTTTTATGGTCACATAATAGTAGACATGTAATAGTTTTAGGGAAAAAATAGGAAGATGAAAATAAAAAGGACCAACATTTGAAGAAAGCTCATCTAAGCTCATTCCCCTCACTTACCTCTTTTTAAAGACTATCCCTTTCCTTTCTACCTGTGTACCTAGAAAAATGCCTAGTTATTCCATGAATCCTTACTGAATAAATTATTTAAATTATGAGGATAATTAGTGTCTCATGTAACAAGAAGCCTAGAAATGAAAGAGTGTCAGGGATGATTAGTTTATTGACTCAGCTAGTTCTCTAAGGACACAGGTCCCTTCCCTTGTTCAATTGGCTTTCTCTAACCCAATGGGTCCTCATCATCCCCAATGACTGCCACTCCCAAAGAAGCATAGGAATTTTTTGGCCAACCCAATAAAATGGTTCTTACTCTGTGGCACTAGGTTTTGGGGCGGTTTGTTGCTCAGCAATAAATAACCTTAACAGACAGTTAGGGGATTGTATCCTAATACTTGGTTTCTCACTTCTCCTGGGGGTTCTGTCTCTGACTGGTTTTAAAATCCAGAGCCTGCCAACCACTGAGGTGAAAGATGGTGTCTTCCCCATTGTTGGGGTCTCAGCTGAGAGGTGGGGGGACAGTCTGGGATATAGTCCTGTCAAATTCCTATTTCTAGCACAGCGGGCAAAGCACGTTCATGGCCCTTGTCTCAGGGAAACTTTGCAATAACCCAGTGAGGGTTTCAATAGAGAGGCTGAGGCAAACACAGTGACTAGCCCAAGGTCATGTCATTAATAAGAGGTGGTAGGGGTATTCAGTGCAGTACTCTGTTCATGTCTTATCATGAACTGTGGTGGGGATAATGAATAGGATGAGCTATGCCCCTTCATCTCCCCACTCCCCTCCCCGCCCCTCTCCTACCAGTGGCTGGTGGTTTAGTATGGGCAATAACCAGAATCTTTTACATCACAAAGAAGAGATGTGTCCAAGTCACCCTTCAGTGATAAAAAAATAGATTGGTCATAATTCCCCTGGTTTTAAGTGAAAGAAAATTGAACCACAACTAGCAAAATGGGAAGGAACTAAGTCACAAAACCACACAGTCCGAAGTTAGTGGCATCCAAAATGGCTGAGTCCTGGGTGAAGTCACAGTGCAGGACCCCAGCCTCTCTTCTGTCTTCACAGCTCTGTCTGCCACATGTTAGCTTCTCGTGAGGGTCCAGGGTGTACCAAGATGACAGTGGGCTCCCCTCATGTTCAGACCACCTGGCTCTTTCAGGATTGTAGTTCCTTCATCCCAGAGCATAGAAAGTCTAACAGGAATATCCACAGTCTGTTTATTAATTCATGGAAATTATCTACCTACCTTCTTAATATAATCAGATATGGTTTTGCAGCTTGCCACATCAATTATTTCAGGATAACTACGCAGGTATTCACTGTTCATATTTCCATGCTGCATAAGCTCATAAAACTCCAGGGGTCCATGGAAGAGCCTGTGGAGCAATGCCCAAAGGCAGTCCGAGTCTGGGAAAGGTAATGCCAGGCCGTACTGACTGCGCTATCCTGACCCATTCGATTGCACCTGAGGGGAAGATGATGGTGTGTGCTGATTCTCCAAGAGTCTCTATAATTATGTTACTCAAATGCCAGCAGTTTCACTGCTATTTGAAGGTCACTTTGCTGCTCTACTATTCTCTTATTTCAACTTAAATCAAAGAAAAACACAGGATTTAGAATCCGAAGAAACCTTAGAAACTATTAGGTTCCTTTAAAGGTTTCCATAGTTATTAGGATAAGAGCCTAATCCTTAACATGGCCTACAAGACTGGAGTTAGTGTGTACAATACTACCCTCTTCAAGCTCTTCTCACTCTCCCCTACTCTGCCGTTCATCCCCGCTGGTCATCTTAGGTGCGTTTCTCAGCTGTGCCACACTGCCTTCCTTATCACCGGGCTCATGTGCCCCCGCTGCTGCACCCCCTCTGCCCCCACCCCCTCTGCCTCTCACTGACTTGTGTTCTGCTCCTCACTCGGATCTCGCTCTTCCATGACTGGGCATTCCCCACCCCCTCAGCCTGGCTAAATTAGGTCCCTTCATTATGTGATTTTACAATACCACATAGCTTTACTTCATTGCCCTTTTCTAAGCTTATAGTTATTTATTTACTCACATATATTTATTTATTCATAGGAACATTTTAATGATGTTTTTAAGCAAATTTTAAGTTTTATTGAAGGCAAGGGCAAGGACTGTCCCTAGTTTTGTTCACAATAATATCCTCAGTGTACATGACAGGGCTTGGAACAGAATGGGAACTCAAGCATATGAACTGCATGAATGAAGGAGCCTTCCTTAATTTTCATCTTTCTGGCATTGCCCAGAGTCAATCCTTTAGAAAAGCCTCACCCTTCAAGACAGGTGCCAAACCCAGCTATCACTATCTCTACTGTTAATCCCCTAATCCAAGCCAAAATCCTACCTTTCACAAAGTCCTCCTCCTATCTGGCCTCCCTGCTTCTCCACTCGCTAAATGCTAACCCATCTATTCTTTTTACTGCAACCAAAGAGACCTTTCAAACAGCAAATCAATAGAAATCACTCTACTGCTTAAAACCTTCCAATGACTTCTTCCTACCATTGACACCATGAGCAACGTATGTGGTCTATCGGGTTCTCTGTATTCTGACCCCTACACTCCTCTCTGTTCTCATCTCCTCCCATTCCCACCCTCATCAATTCTGTTTCAGAAACACTGGATCTTTCTCTCCCTAGAGAGAAACTTACCAGATTGGGTCCCTCCTCAGCACTTTGCATTCTGTAGGCCCTCTACCTAGAACACTCCTCGTGAAGACCTTTGTCATGATCTTGCTCCCATCATTCAGGCCTCCCTGGGGCCTTCCCACTCACAATGTGCCCTTCATCCCATTCATTTTCTATCTTATGTCCTAGTTTTACATTTCTTTGTTGCTGTTGTTGTTGTATTAAAAGCCTCTCCAAAGCTGTGTGGTTCCACTGGGCACTTTAATGACTGGTTGATGACAAGCACAGCCCAACTGAACCTCCTGTGAGAAAGACCTTCTATCACACCCATTATGATGTGAAATTATCCTTCCTTTTTCTTTGCTGTCTGGGACCCTCTCCCTGCCACCTGCTGCTCAGATGATTTGGGAGGCTTTATGTTATATCCATTGTTTCACTTAGAACAATGCCTAGCAAACAATAGGCATTCAATATATAAGCTAGGTTAAGAATAGATTTAGTCCAAACCCCTTTCTTTTTCATAGGAAAGTTGAGTTATAAGTCCCAGATTAAAGAAAGATGGATAGAGAAAGAAAATTTACAGTAAACATGAATGTAAGAAAGGCATCAATGCGAGGCAATAACTTGAAATAATATTTCTGAAACGAGTGAGTTCAAAAAGCAATCCTATGTTTGCAACTAGGAAAAAATGCGTATAGCTTTAATTGCTCATATGCGTGTCTTTGTATCTTCAGAATTCAACATTAATATAGATGTTCATGTAGACTATTAAAATTCTGCACATACTTGCTGACATTTAACAGAAGGCTTAGTGTGACACTGGATATGGCACTTAGAGGTCTTGAGACTTGCTCCTTGGTGAATATATATACTAATTAATTTATACCCTTTAGATCAGAGTTTCTGATATCAAATATACTGTATTTGTTTAATTAAGTTTATTTTGGTGACATTGGCTAGTAAGATTATATAGGTTTTGAGTATACATTTCTATACTATGATACATCATCTATATATTGCATCATGTTCCCACCATCCAGAGTCAAATTTTCTTCCATATATTTGACCCCTTTTCCTCATTACTGCCTCCCCACCCCTCTTCGCTCTAGTAACAACCACACTGTTTGTATCTCGGAGCCTAGAGACCCCAATGAAGAACCAATAGAAGCAATAAACGAATACAATGTAGTTGCAGGATACAAAGTCAATGTACAAAAATCCACTGCTTTCCTATATACTAACAAATAATTTAAAAAAAAGAAGAGGTGGGGATGGCTGGGGTGGGGGGGGTAAATGCAGACAACCGTACTTGAAAAACAATAAAATAATTTAAAAAATAAATAAAATAAATGGAAAAAACAATTCCTTTTGCAACTGCAATAAAAAGGATAAAATACTTATGCATAAACTTAACAAAGGAGGCAAATATACTATATTTTAACTGGTGACTTTATCTTCAACCCCCAACTTTAAAATAATTTATAATTAAATATAACTTAATACATATAAACTAATAGATAACATATCATTTTGAAGTAAATTACCACCTAAATTACTTCAGTCTGAAATTATACTATTATACTTAAGTGTATTTGTTTGTCGTTGGAGTTACCTTTAAGTATTTCTAAAGCATGGAAAGAACATCTACCACTTGACACTATCCTAATGATTCAGCACTATGGTAATTGCTACTTGTGGGGGACCTCTTTGTGTGGTATTGGAAACTGTAGCCCTGCAGGAGCAAGGCCTTGCCTGTAAATCTCAGCCAGAATGCTGAGGCAGAGCATGCTGGAGGCAGGCATGACCTAATACTAGCATTGAGGGTTCCCATGAGAAACCAGGCCTAAAGAATGCTTTGCTTTGCATAGCCCTATTGATATAAACCAGATGTTTAAGTTCAAAGCAGAAGGGAATGAACTCCTTATCTTATGAACCATACCTTAGCAACTCTCTGGCATCAGCATATCTAATGGACCCTGACCTGAGGCAGATCTCTGTGTTTCCTCAGTTGTTACCAGTAGATAATATCTGTTTTCTATAAGTATAGCCTGTAGACTTTGGTGAGCTCTGACTGTGTGCTGTAGACCCCTGCACATACCAATCCTAATAAAAGGTGATTCAGAGAAGGGCTGGGGGCATCCTTCACTAGAGGGAATCTCCATTCCCTCTCCCGCCAGAACAACACATTGTGTCCAGGATGAGTCATTCTCATCCACAATGGCCAGGGGAGCTCCACAGGATGGGGCATCTCACAGCTACTGATTATAAAAAATGGCTGCAGTAAGTATGATCCACCTTAGTGTGCTTACATATCTAATAAATGTTTGAAGTAAAAAATAACATTGGAAAATTAATGAGTTAAGAACAATATGGTCTCAAGCCATGCTTGCTGCCTAATTTTGACACAGGACAGTCACATCTTAGAAGAAGATTATGACATCAGAATAAAACTCCTTGGTTCAATGGATTGAGTGTCTGTCTGCAAACCAAAGGCTTGCCAGTTCAATTCCCAGTTAGGACACATGCCTGGGTTGCAGGCCAGGTCCCCAGCTGGAGTCATGCAAGAAGCAGCCACACGTCAATGATTCTCTCCCTCTCTTTCTCCTTCCCTTCCCCTCTCTCTGAAAATAAACAAAATCTTTTTTTAAAAAGAAGTCTTTCTTTAAAATAGTTGATCTACCTTTTTGGAGCCCAAATCAGTGAAAGTCCCCAAAGAGAAGTCTTTACCCTGACAGGCCAATTTATTTCAAAGACAAGACATCTTCATGGAGAACGGGATCATGAAACAGCTTGATCCACCATAAAATATACTAGTTGGGTGGCAACAAAAAAAGCATTTTTTGGTCCAGGACTTTTCTTCTAGTTGGTGAACTCTGCTCATTAGACACTGTACACCTGGACTGAGATTATCCAGGGCTGCCGAGAAGGACTGACACACGGTCATGGTAACACCGTGACATTAGTTCACATTGCTGTCTTTGAGTTCTGGTGGTTTGAGTTTGGAGTCAGGGACAATTCTGTTCTGGAGCCACAGATTTTATCACAGACCTAGCGCTCTACTAACAACTAACAGCAGTATTTTTGGTTCATGTACGTTGTCCTAATGGGCCAGTTCCCTTTCTTGGAGAATTATCAGGGGACTTGTTCTTTCAGAAAGCATTTCCTTAGATAATGTCTAACCTTATTAAGGCTACAAGTTTCATGCACTCTCCTTCTTATTCTCTAAAGGAAAATTAAACTTTCCTCATATTGCAAACCACAAATTAACTAGAACACCTAAAAAAGAAAAGAAAAGAAAAAGAAAAATCAAGGCCTGGAATATTTTTTTTCTCTTCCTCACACCACCACTGTCCTGTCTCAACCAACCGGACATCTGGGATACATATGTCTCTACTGAAGATGTTTTCTGTTTCAGAGCCCTGCCTCACCTCTCACTCATGAGACTTCCTTAATTTGTATCCCCACACCTCTTGTGCTGGACAACGACGTGGCTCCAAGGCTGCTCAAATTTACCTGTAAAAATCCTCCTTTACTGAGCCTGAACTTCAGGTCCATATGAGACACATGCCCTTGTCAGGAAAGTCTGGCCATTCAGTAATTTCAGACAACATCACTTATCTGTGCCTTCTCCACATGAGAGATTGCTTTTGACACTGAGACTACAGAGTTATGTAAGATACAGTCTCTAGCATGAGAGCCAGCATAGTGTGATGATTCAATATGTGAACATGTCAGCCAGACCTGCCTGGTTACAAATGTCAACACTGTAACCCTAAGCAAGTTACTTCACCCTCCTGTGCAGTTTCCTTTTCTGCAAAATATAATTATAGCTGCATAAACAGACTTTTATAAAGATTAAATGTGTTAATGGTCACAAAGTATTGAGCTTGTCCCATTGTAAGCATTATATACCTGTAAATTTATTATTATCATCATCATCATCATCAAAGAAAGTTTAGTGTAAGGAGATAGGATTGTATTCCAGTAATTTATCAAAAATAACATGTAGCTTTTCCCAGATGACAATTCTCTCCTGAATGGGGGTGGGGGTGGAGGAGAAGGGCTTTCCAGGCAGAGGCAACAGTGTTTGTACAGGCACAGAGATGGTGAGTATTTGCAGTTTACAAAGAGGACTCTGAGGTCAGAATGGCTGAATTTAAAAACTCACAGGGTTCAAATGCATTTATTTTTATTGGGTCATTTTCCAACTCTAACATTGTTAGTCCAGTGACCTTCAAACCCCTGAACAACCTGAAGATTCATGTATTCTTTATATTTGTTCTTAAATCACAGAAATTTACCATAGCAAACTCCACTCCCTGCTTACTCCATATTCTTAGAGATATTGCTAATGAATGCACTGTGGACCAGAAGAAATGCAGAAATATCCTGAAGAGTCAAACCTGGAAGCTCAGCAAACACAAGCACACACTTTGCATGCTTAAACATTTCACCAGGACAAGCCCGCCATAGCTGGTCCAGCCGGATGCTTGTGGGAAGGAAGGATGGCTTCAAGCTCACCATAACCAGTGTCCTCACCCTAACCACAAGAGCCGCCATGCCACTGAGGATGAGAATGCCAGTATTACAGAAGGAGCACTATAGTTACCCATGGACTGGGAACTTCCACTCTTAAGAGGCAGACTCACAGATCCCCCAAGAACCTAAACACAGTAGAAACCCAAATATAAGTAAAACATGGCTTTTTTTTATCAACTACAGCTTAGACTCCTGCATAAAGAGCCTGTGTATTGCTAGACCTCAAGGCACCACACCTGCCTAGCTCGCCAAGGTTATTTAAGACACAAAGAGCTGGAGCCATGAGTATGAGTCTGTGCCACTGCCGCTGCTGAGGATCTGTGGGCTATGCAGCTGTCCCTGATGTCACACCAGCCCTTGATGAAACATGAAACATTCCTCCACATAACACTGTTTATCAAACTTCTCCACCATGAACTTTGCCTTACTGGTGCTGTGTTACCTTCTAACTGCTAGAAACTTGTGTTCTGTTCTAACCACCTAAGTCACTGAATTTCCATCTGCTTTGATGGTGCTACACTGTCCCTGTCTCTACTGACTACCCACTTCTACTAGAAACCCAGGGATTGGTTTGTAAGTCCGTCTGACCACACTAGATGGGATAGACTCTGTGGGGACAGAACATCAGGCAGGCCTAAGTCCTGGCCTGACCAGAACTCGATGGTCAGATTTAAAGCACACTTTGACTTGTTAATCATTTTTGCCTTAACAAGGCATTGGGGCGGATTCTTATCAGTTCCCACACTGAGGAAAAAGATAAGTACAAAATCCCTAGGACACAAACCCCTAGGACTATGTAAGCTTATCTTAGAAAATTAATTTATGGCTTCTACCAGAACATATCAAGCCAATAAGCTGGCTGAGAGTCAGAACTGAAATCCCCTGCAGTGCACAAGGCCAAGATATAGCTTACCCAAGGAACTAATGGGACTTCAGCCCATGATGAACAGAAATTACTGGCAGCTTCACATCCTCTGAGGGCCCAAGAAACCAAGAAAAGCCATGGTTTTCCCATTGTGCCTCTTGCTTAGTGTGATCCATTAAAGACATCATAAAATCTGTTTAGTGAATTACAAGCAGTGTTTTGTAATAAATGTAATAAAACATAAAATATCAAATGTATTACACATAGTAAAGATAAGTATAATTTATACTTTTGTGTGTGTGTGAAGACCTATGTGCGTATTAGGCCCCAATGTAAAATTTATTTCTAAGCATACAAACACTACTTTGATGAAATAAGTATTTTACTTTCTTTACAAAAGTTATGAAAACTTTGGAACTTGAAGATATCCTTACCTTGTCATAAACCCCTTTAGAAATTTTATTATTAATTTAAAAACACTAACATTGGATATTTTTCATATTTGAATTATTTCACTTAAAAATTCTTTTTTCACTTTTGAAAAAGCATATACACCCTGAAGATACCAGCTCTTCCTTAAAAGGATCTATAACCTCCCCTTAAGTAAGTGACACGTGGCCTCAGTTCACCACTTGGTTTTCTCATCTGGCTTTTGTTCTTGTCCCCTCAGTCCTCAGTCCACCCATCCCACTGTCTGATGAAATGCAATCATTCACACTTACATTTTTGTATATCCAAGCACTTAATTTTCTAAACAAACTAACATTTCTCATAGTGCAATAAAACTGCATGGAATTTTGGTCAACTGATACCGAATTCTGGTTTCCTTCCCTGAATTTCAAACATTTTTGAGGCTGTGTGTCTCTCAGTGGTCAGATCACATAATTATCCCTTGAGCCGCCTGGGTAGCTTTAGAGTTTATTATTCAAAGACAGCTGGTGACCCCGCAGTGGTCCCTGGACTAACTGAATCCTCACTCTGAATATTAGACAATGGAGGGGATAATCTGAGCTAAAATTCCATAAACACTTGGTTTTTATTTGATGTTTAACTGAGCTCTTCAATGGCATGTCTTTCCAAATAGATTTTCAAATTCTGTTTTTACTTTCAGAGATTGTGATATGGACATATTCATATAATATAATGACTAAGAGTAATATGGAGGCAGGCACACAAAGTGCCAAAAATCTTTAAAAAGATTAGTTCATTTCAGATCTATTTATCTCACAACAGAATATAACTGTTTACAGAGGAGACAAGCAGGCGTTTCCATTCGCATAATTACTCTATAACTCAAATTTAACAATTTGATCTATAAAGGCAATTAGCTTCAGCAGAACTTGAAAATTATTTGCCCTGATAGATAATGTGTTAGAGCGAAGCATGCAATTTAGAGTCTCAGAGTCACCATCTGAAGCACAAATATGTTTTGAAGTTTAAACGAAAATAAATATAGTACTAAAAAAAAAACAAATTAATCACGGTGTCTCATGAACTGCATAACAAATGTAGATAGTGACAAAAGTATGTAGAATTCACTCAATATTCTACTTTTTAAAAATAAACTGTTCACATTTCTGTCTGAGAGGATGGACACTCTTGAGATTAAAGGGCATCTTGAGTCATTGAGGACCAGAAAGAAGAGAAGGTAAAAAGAATTTAGATTACATTGGAGGATACAGCTCTCACCTCAAAGATATTTCTGACTAGACCAGTCTGAGAGTGGTCTTGTTCAGAGCTGAGGTGACAGATTCCTTTATGATCCTGCCCCTTCTTCTAGTCCACAACATGGCACTGGAACCCAGTCACAGACAGCGCCCCGGGCGGAGGCCGAGGTGCTTCCCAAGGACTGAGAGACAAAGGCAGAAAGGCTTCTCCCAGAATGTGGGTTAGTGTGTTTACCGGAAGTCATCACCAAAGTGATATATAAAATATGTAATGACTGGTACTGAAAAGGCACTAACCAATCAGAAGAGATACAGGCTGGAGCAGGGTCTTCAAGAGCCTCCTGGATCACAGGGAGGTTCAGGGGCCCCAAGAATGAGCTGGGGCAGCACAGGGTACTCTTGGCAAAATCTTTTTACTCACTGGCACACTAACACTTTAGTGCATTAACAGCTTGTGCAAACACATTGAACGAAGCCCTAGGAACACTGCTCCGTCTTCATACCCCCCACCAGCCTCTATTTGACACAAATTTTGAGGTTTCTGAATTCAGAAGGAATGTCACTGTAGTAATAATGGTTATAATGATAGAATAAAAAAATAATACAGCGTATAAATTGGCACGGTACCGGAGGACAGACTGTGTTCTAGGCCAGAGGTCCAGGAGGGGAATGGCTAAGTAGCTGATGGGGTGCAGGACATGCCACCCCAAAACCTGGTGCCTTGGCATACTATTTCAAGCGGAAAGACTGAGAAAACAGCAGAAACTGGAAGGTCACTGGATGCTTCCCCTGCCCTTTTCCATGGAAACAGCCTTTAAAACCCTTATGTGAGAGGTGCTTCCCTCTACCCTGAGAAAAGGAGCATCCTACCCTCTGAAGACAAATGGAAACCAAGAAGAATCCAGACATGCCTGCTGCACACAGTTTACTGCACTTACATCATATTCCTTGACCTAAGATATTTCTGCACAATTGTCTGCCCTTCATTAAGCCTAGCATAAAATGTTCAGGTTGTTTCTTTGGGTCTGCATTTCCTAATGAAGGCTTCTGCATCATGTACAGCTTATAGTTAACAAATTTGTATGTTCTTCTCTTGTTTATCTGCCTGTATCAGTTTACTTTCCAGACCCAGACAGAGACTCTAGGAGTGTCAAGAAAAACTTTTCCTCCCCTACATAGACCCTAAGAGGGTGGAGAAAAACTTCTCCCCTATGCAGCTAAAAAGGTGAAATGAACACAGCTAAAGAGGAAACCGCACTGCAAAGGGTACCCAGTGATGCAGCGGGGAAAGGAAGGTTCAGAGCAAACACAGGTGGGCAGTCAGAGATCATGGACCTGAGGGGGATAAACTATTTGGTCACTGGAGAGGGGTGTGCTGTAGTCACAAGGTATATTTTCTTAGCCTTGGCCACCTGAATCTGTTTAGCTTCGAGCCACTTTCTGTGCTTTAAATAAAAAGACAGCCTTCTCCTGAGAGTGCCTGCTCCCATGTGCCCCGACATCAGGAGGGCAGAAGTCTGGATGCCTGGATCTGAGAAGCCTGCTTCATAGTCAGACATCTGAGCGAGACACACACACACCAAAAGCCTCAGGTGATACCTTATACTAAAATTTGTGGGTTTTAAAATATGCTGTATATAAATATAATATCCAGTTTCTTGTCCCACCAGGTTGAAGCCAGATCTTTAGTATAGTCCAACTCAACACAGTAATGCCAATCCAGCAACCACCCTTAGACCTTGACAAAGACCTGCCTTCTCCCTGCGTCCTGTAACCCCTGCAGCCACAGGCTATGTGACAGAGTTTCTGCGGACAGCCACTGCTAAAAACGAAAGCCAGGACCTTTGTCTTCCCAACATTCAGGGGGCTTTTTACCAGTTTTGTGGAGTATGTTCAATTCAGACAGTATTATGAGCTCGGATTTACAGAGCAGTGATGCTGCGGAAGGTCTGGTAGTTACTCACGAGCATTTCAATAGGACCACAGGGGCGGAGGCTGCCTTCCAGCAAATTTATTTGCCTGTTCCCAGCAATGGAGATAGAAATGTCTTGTTAAAGAAACGATCAATTGAAATTTCACTAATTCTCCTGACCACCATATAGTTCACTATTTTATAACTATAAAAACTCATTTTTATACTCCAGTGTTAACTCACATAAAAATAGCTACTATCAATTTGAACCTTACTATGTGCTGGACAATGTGCTGAGGATGTCTTCATTTGTACAAGGACTCACTGATGTCTTCTAATCTTTATTTTACTGGAACAAAATGGAAGCCTGGACAGGTCAAGTAGTTTTCCAAGAACTACAGGCAATTAAATTTTACAATCAGAATTTGAATCCAGGTTTGCTTTAGAAAACCTGGGCTCACGGTTTGACTTCCTCCTCATCTTATAGAAGACAAACTTTCCTTATTTCAAAAATAGAAAATAACATGTTGGTAGCAATAATCCCAAGAAAGCTACTCAGATACACACACACAAAAAAATGGAAATCTTCCATTTTGTTGCAATGTACTCAATTTTTAACATTAGAAATTGGTTCCTGAAACACTGCTGTAATCCCATCGCTTTGGGGCTCAAATTCTTGAATAGGTCAACCTTCTCAATGGATGGAGCTCTTTGCTGTCACCATAGGAGGTCCTCTGGGACCTGGCCCTGGTTGTAGTACCCACCCTCACCCCCGCTCCTTACACTGCAGCCTCTCCGGGGCCTTAGCTGTCTTCCTTTTCACTTGCAATCCCTGCATCTGCTATTCCCCAGCCTGGAATCCAGTTCTTGAATAAGCCCTCCCTTGATTCTCTAAATAGAGAGGCTTTTTTTTTTTTTTAAATCACAGTACACTTTTGTCTCACAGTTGCAGCCTACGTCTTTCTTTTGTTCTCAGTCATCATTTCCACAACTATCTTGTACTTGAAAGAGAACAGCCCATATTTTTTATCCTCCATTTCCAACTACAACGACCACATTTTCTGCTAAAGAAGGGGTTCAAATAAAATTGGTTAAATTGAATTCACTTGAATTTGTACTGTTTTGTACTATTTTTAAAACACAAATATCCTTGACAGCATAATACTTCCAGTTTTGTAAAATAATAAATTAGTATTATTAACACATACTTTATAATTTATGTTAACCTGGATTATTATGAAAAGCTCTTTGGATACTTATAAAAAACATCATTATTATCTACATTTTTTCAGATGAGAGATCAGAACTAAAAATAAATGTTTAGCTATTTCTAACATCTGCAGAATAATGTGTTGCAGCCACAATGCTAAGTGCATACCTCAATTATTTTATTTCTCAAAAGCTTGAGATCAAATGCATAGGTATTTCTTTCAGGTTTTTAGGAGTTTATAAGCATCTAAAAATGCAAACTAGGTATTTCCAAGCCTGTGTATTTATAGGAAAAAACCACAGGCAATAGATTTGAAATAAATGTCCCAAAGGGAAAGTTTCGTTTTTTCAGTCTTACTCTATATCCCTACTTCGTTCCATGTGGATTAATGATATTGAAGGGAATGAGCATATTTTTGTTTGATATTAAATAATGAGTCTGACTTAATAACTATCCCCTTATATGGCTATGGTCAGATACTTGCTCTTGTGGCAAACACTTGTAGAAGATGAAACAAATACTGTAGCATAATATATATAATATATAATTTACCTAGTATCATTACAGAATGATGTATCTGTTCCTAGTAAGCAAAATTTCCATATAATTCCTTTTACTATTTCAACTGATTTAGTTAAAATGTATTTACACTGTCATATCCACTTTATTTTTAAGTATTTTAATTGATTATGCTGTTACAGTTTTCCCAATTTTTTCCCCTTTATCCCCCTCCACTCTGCTCCCACAACCCTCCAGCATTCCCCCCACTTAGTTCATGTCCATGGGTTGTACATACACGTTCTTTGAGTCCTCTGTTTCCTACACCATTTTTATCTTTCCCCATCTATTTTTATGCTTACTAATTATGTTTCTTCTTCCCTGTACACTTTCCCCTCTATTCCCCCCTTCCCCCTCCACACTGAACTCCTTCTGCATGAAGTCCATTTCTCTGATTCTGTTCCCGTTCTGGTTGTTTGCTTAGTTTTTGTTTTCATTGTTGGTCTTTTCTTTTAGGTTCATTTGTTAATAGTTGTGAGTTTGTTGTCATTTTCTTTTTCATATTTTTATCTTCTTTTTCTTAGATAAGTCACTTTAACAGTTCATATAATAAGGGCTTGGTGATGATGAACTCCTTTAACTTGACCTTACCTGGGAAGCACTTTATCTGCCCTTCCATTCTAAATGAAAGTTTTGCTGGATAGAGTAATCTTGGATGTAGGTCCTTGCCTTTCATGACTTGGAATACTTCTTTCCAGCCCCTTTCTGACTGCAAGGTTTCTTTTGAAAAATCAGCTGATAGCCTTATGGGAACTCCATTTTTAGTAACTGTCTTTTCTTGTGCTGCTTTTAGAATTTTCTCTTTGTCTTTAATCTTGGGTAACTTAATGATGATGTGCCTTGGTGTGTCCCTCTTTGGGTCCAACTTCTTTGGGACTCTCTGGGCTTCCTGGACTTCCTGGAAGTCTATTTCCTTTGCCGGATTGGAGAAGTTTTCCTTCATTATTTGAAGAAAATAAGTTTTCAATTTCTTGCTGTTGTTCTTTTCCTTCTGGCACCCCTATAATTCAGATATTGGAATGGTTCAGGTTGTCCCAGAGAATCCTCAGCCTCTCTTCAGTTTTTTTGGATTCTTGTTTCTTTGTTCTGATCCAGTTGGATGCTTATTTCTTCTTTTTGTTCCAAATCATTGCTTTGAATCCTGGTTTCCTTCTTGTAGTGACAAGAAGGAAAAAATCCTGGTTCCCTGAATATTTTGCTTTATTTCATTTTGGGTATCTTTCATTTGTTCTTTTATTTTTTGACCAAGCTCAATCAGTTCTGTGAGCATTTTGATTACCAGGGCTTTAAATTCTCCATCAGATAGGTTGCGTATCTCCTCATCGCTTAGTTCTGAGGTTTTGCTGTGTTCTTCTTTCATTTGGGCCATATTTCTTTGTCTTCGCACACCCGCCCACTTCACTTTTTAAACAACATGTATGGGACATATTTAACCTTTTATGTCTGACCAGGGTGCATCATTATTCACATCTGCTGTTACCCTGAGCCACAGCATGGCTGTGCCCTGTGTGGTAACTGAGGCATACAGGTCAGATGGTTTTAAGTAGCCATCTCCCATACCCATGTCTGAATTTTTTTTCAAATTCTCCTCTTTTCTTGCTGCCAAATTGTTAAACCTGATTTCTCTCACCCTTACATATCAGATCACTAGCAGAATCCCAATAGGCTGTGCCCTAAATCAGTTCCATTTTAATAATCAGATAACTGGGTTAGGTGCCATACTAGGGAAATGGGCATACACAGATGAGTGAGACATGACTTTTATGAGTCTGCAGTCCGGAGCCAAGGGGTGAGGGTGGGGAGCAAACGTGAAATCAGACAACTTCAAAATAACACAGAAATGCTGTGCTAGAGGTATTTACAGCATGAAAGGCTTGGTGGCGTGGATTTCAGAGGTGACTTACAGAAGAGTTAGTACCTGATCTGAGCCCTGATGTATGAATATGAACCAGCCAGATGAAAAGAGAGGAAGAGGAAATGCTCAGGAGCAAGAACTAGCAAGATCTGCACAGAGAATGACTAACTTCTCAGTATTGGTGGAGTCCAAGTTTAGTCAGCAAGTAGTAGAACCCAAGACTTGAGAGATGCAAAGGTGACCTTTCATGGTATGTTCCCTTTGACTTTATTCCATGGAAGACAGGAGACACCGATGGAATAAACAAGGAGGCAGCATGGATGAAAGAAGAGTTCAGCTAGAAAGACTTAGAGACAGACATGCATAGCTTCTCAAGTATTTTTTGAATAAATGTGTAATTTCTCGAAAATAAATGTGAGCTATTAGATGGTGAGAGATTATAGCTGAAACAATAGGTTTAATTTGGAATCATTTCTTGCAAGAGAGAAGCCTGAGGATAGCTACTGTCCATGTATCCAGCAGGGAGTCAGCCTGTTCCTAGTCATCTAGTCATCTACAGGCTGGGAAACCACAACTAAGTGCGCCTTACATCTTCCAAATTCAGCTGCCCATTAATATCACCGGGGAGATTTTTTGAATCCTGATACCTAGACTGTCTTCCAAACGTATTAAATTAGATCCCCTAGAGCTGTGACCCAGTAATTATTGCAGTTCTGCAAGTGATTCCAGTGTTCGGCCATGACTAGGAATTCTACACTAACGTACCAGGCTCAGACATAAGACTAATAAAGAGCTTTCTTTCTAGTTAAGTATATGGACTATGATATTTTGGACTTGACTTTGCCTGTTTATTTTGACACAGGTGATTGCACCTATTGAAGGCACAGCTCACCTGTCACTTCTTCTGAGAAGCCTTTTATGAGGGGCATTAGGCAGAAACTACTCCATTTCTAAGAGTACTTCTCATGTTTACTGAGCTTGGCGGAAAGAAAGTTTATAGGTTGAAGCAAGAGGTCACACAAGATGAAACCAAACTATATTGGAAGGAAATCCATTTGCAAACATTTAAGTGCAAGATGAAAAGGAGATTCAAGATGTCAGTGCCAAAGCATGGAAGGACTCTTTACTTTGGGATACTGATGGGCCATGGTTTCCGGTTTCACTGTGAAAAACAATGTAGTAGGCGAGGTTACAAACTTCCAGCCTACAAACTAGAAGTCCAGTAAAAAAAAAGACACAACCTTGACTCACAGGACAACAGTTTTGTGGTTTTTTTCAACAAGCTCATAAGTATTCTATTCTTAATGTCATTCACCGCAGAAGATTCTTGAAAGTTTCAAGTCACAGCCCTTATACAAAGCAAGGGTCTTGTATACAGCACTATGTTTCATTCTGTTTTTAATCTGGAAATGTTAACCTATATAGAGATATGTTAAGACAAGACAGATTAAGTCTGTAATGTTTTCAAATTCTTAGTACATATTTTAACAGTATTGTTTATTTTTAGGAAGCCCTTGCCAAACATAGGAAAGTCACATTGCACTAATATTCCAGAATTGTGGATAGTGAGGTGAGTTTTAGGTGTAGTTAAATAGCAAAAGCCATTCTAAGAAGGCACTTACAACTTTGCTAAAGTGAACACACCTGAAGGCAAAAATAAAATGAACTTCTGAACAGTACACCTGGGGTCTATTTAACACAGACATGAGGTCACAAGCACCTCAAAGTCAGCTTTAGGCACAAGTTACACAGAACCAAGAGGCATAACCTTCTCCTCTCCCCCTGAAAGTAATGCTTAAGGGGGTGCACTGACGTGTAGATAACAAATGAGTGTTTTTCAAAGTGGTGCCTCTCCAGGGTAGAAAGCCCAAGGAAAATAGACGTATAAAAAGGTAATCAACTGGTTTAACTTTGCGCATAGTACACAAGAGACACACACACAAATCTTGGAAATTAAAGGCAGTCAGGCTTGTAGCGTTCTATTCTCAAACTGTGTACGGTGAACATAATGGAGTGTGCAGAGAAGAACTGTATATCTGAAGAACAGGGAAATAAAAGGCATACAGTTCTCCTGGTAAAACCACATGAAAATTTCACCAGTCTGTTTGACCTGGGAGCTCTGTGGACAGCCTTCTGTTGCCATGCTAGGAATACTAACCCTCCAGAAGAAATTACTCAAATCATATAACTGCTTTTACCCATAATAAAATAAACAATGTGAAAGTCTTGGCTCTAAAAGAGTTTCAATTTAGCCAAACCATTACTTATTTCTTGTTTTATATCAAACTAGTTTGACATAAGGGTCAAGTTTTTCAAGGCAGGTAGGTAGTCACTATCAAAGACTTTCAGTGCAAAAACAGGCTGAATTATTGCTTTCTCCTCATCCCATTTCCTCAATTGTCTATACCTATCTACTTGGAAAAAGCGATATAGTGGAAAATAGATACAATTTTCTGGATGGTTTAGAAAAACCATTCTCATTCTGTGTTGTGAATAAGAAATAAAATGTGGTGTTTGTAGAAATTACACCACATATATATACCCTTATAGCCTTATCTTGACAGATTGAGATCAGCAACATTCACTCACCAGAATGAAAGTCCTTCCTATACAAGGTTTGTGACAATTCACTGAAAAAAAAAGCACACATACATACTTGCCCCCCCAACATACAAACACATCTTATCATGTCCCTCTGAACTGAGGTTTGCAAAACCAGTTCAGTACACTGCACCGAGTCTTTGTGTTTGCGGTCGCTATCATCCATCAGGTGTGCACCAGGGTTGGGTGAATAGTACACTTGTCCAATTATCCCGTGACCTAGAGGCAAACAGACAGCCCCCTGGAAAAATGAGGACCTCGTAGCTGCTTCCTTCCTTAAGTGCAGTTCCGTGGAGTGAATTAAGAGACTTAATGTCATTACTCAAGGCCTTCTTCCTGACTATAGGACCTGGAGCTCCCTTTTTTCTCAGAGCATTTACTTCAGAATATTTCCAATTGTAAATTCTTTCTCTGTCCCTCTGAAATGTAAGTTTTCTTGGGGCTTCTCTGTCCAGTTTCACAAAACAGAAATGACTTTCTCAAAGGCCTGGGAGCCATTCCTTTGAAAAATGATCACCAAAAAAATAACACCCTATTTTCTAATTTCTGTGGTAGGAGATAGGAGACTAATGCCCATACATGCCAATTAGCAAACATGGATGGACTGGTCACACTGAGCAATCCACCCACTGACGGCTGCTGATGTTTTTCCTACAGGTCACATAATGCTGAAAAGCCATCCCACCTTCTGCTTCAGAGGATTTGAATTCAACCTTTGTCCTATCAAAATCGTCTTAAGTCAATTCATTTCAGCCAGTTCAACACTGTGTGGTGTAAGTTTCCTGCAACGACGCCACACACAAAGTCCTGACTAAGGACATTCGCCACCCTATTCTCAAAATACAGAAGAAACTAGGTTACATTTCAAAAAAATTCAAAGGTCCTGACATTTTATTTTTGGCTGCTTACTTAAGTCATGATGATAATGACAACCTCAGAAGAAGCCGTATAGTCATTTTTCTTTTAAAATATAATTCACTCTATGTTGATGGTAGAGAACAGAAAATCAGCTTGTGTCCTGCTGTTTGAAAGATGGATGTGTTACTGGAAAGAAGAATCTATTTGGCAAACTCTAACTTAGTCTCATAACAAGTTATGTTCCCCATGAATATGCTTGTTCTTGAAATATTAAAGGTATATAGTTCCATTTTTTAACAATGTTTTCAAAACATGAAGTGAACAAGGACAGTTTCTTGTCCATTCATTAAGACAGTACAAAAGGGTGAAGAGCAAAATTTGTCTCAACACCACATTACACAAGCTGTTACTATGTCTCTGGAGTTCATGCTTTAGTACTTTCACCAAAGAAAATACTAAATCTTTGAAGAATTACGTTGCAGGTTATACTCAGTTATCGCTATTAAACTTGAAATAACAAATGTGCATGACCAAAGAATACTTTTCAGTTAAGCAAACCAATGCTTCGACTAGAATTGAGTACACTCTTGCCCAGAAAATAACAGAAAAATGCAATGGTGGTGTAAAGGATTGCCAAACAAAGAGTTTCCTAGGCTTCCCAATGTTAATAATAAAAAAAAAACCTATATGACCATAATACAATTGAGTTCTGATTTCTTGCAATGATAGGAACAAATGAATTACAGCACGAATGTTACGAAGACTCCTGAAACTGCCAGATGGCCTTACTCAGCATCCCAGGAGAAATCGTAGGTTTTCTTGAAAACCCACATTTTTATCTCCAGTCCTCTGCCTCTCTGCTCCAGATTGATGTTCAATGGCCTAAATAACAGCACCACTTGGATGATTAATAGGCATTTTATAATGACCACATCTAAACTGATGGTTTACACCCCATCTAACTCTTTCCTCCCCTCTTCAGGAAACAGTATTTACCATTTACCTTGAATCTCTGACTTGTCAGCACCACTTAAACTATTTCTGTAATTAAGCCACTCCCCATCTTACCCCACCACTTTAAGCCACCCCCATGTCCAACTATACTTCCACATTAATTTCACTATCACTATGCTTCCTAGTGTCTCACATTTCGATATACATTCAAATCTCCACAACCAGAAAGAACATTTACAGCTGTAAGTACAACACTGCATGTTCCTGCTCAGATCTTCCCATTGTTTCCTCATCACACTGAGAACAGAAATGAAAACCTTAACATGCCTTTTTCTCCATTTTTATCTCTTATTACTACCATGCTTGCCCCTTCCTCTTCAATCACAAAACCGAACTCTTTTAGGCATTTATACTTCCCTTTGCCTAGAATGTCCCCTCCGCAGAGTTTTTCACCAGGCTAGTTCTGGCATTTATATCAGAGGATGAAAATTCCCCTTTAAGGACGAACTGACCACCCAAACTAATATATCCCCTTCCCTTTCTTTCTCCTCTTCACCCCTTCATTGTGTGTTTTGCTGGTTTTTGTTTTGTTCTTTTTTGTTTGTTTGTACTTTTTTATTTTTACTCTACTACTTGCACTATAGACATGCTTATTGTCCACCTCTCCCTCCCAGAATGGAAGAAATGTGGAAGCAGAGACCCTCTCTCTTTCTCTCTCTCTACTCCTTCTCCCCTTTACACTTGGACCTTCAGAACCCAGTGAATGCTTGGCACATAATTGAGGGTTTAAGAAGTCTACGTTGAATGACTACATCATTTCACACTCCACAGATTCTAAAAATGACATCACTGTTCTCTGTAAACCAGCTGTTTCTCCAATATCCACAATTTTTTTTCTGAGGCCTTTCACATATTAGGTACTTAGAAATAACAAAAACTGCAATTGTTACAGTGAAAACTTCATGAAGAACTATTCTGTGAACTGGAACATCTGGGATGAGACCTGAATCAAGGCTCTGTGGTGCGGGGCCTAAGGCGATGCTGCCCCTAACTTGTGACAGTTCACAGTGGATGCAGCACCAGTGGATGTGCCACGTGGAAAGCCCAGGGCGCATCATCTCTCTCACCGCTGAGCCACTCTAGCAAAACTTTTCTGAAGGGGGAGGAGGACGCCATGACTCCAGGACAGGCTCCGCAGCCTGGCCGACACCCATATTCACTTGTGACTCCCAATATCCACATTTTTTCAGTTATTCTTTTGCTTGTCTTTTTTTCCTCTCTAAACTTCATTTTAATGGGTCTCAACATCCTGTGACGGATTTTTGGTCAAGTTGTTTCCACTAAAAAGTACTGATTTTAAAAACTAATAACTTAAAAAGTGCCATACAAACAAACAGACACACAAAATCAAAGGGTCCACAAAATAGTTTCTTTTCCTTCTGAAGGTTTTATGATGGATCGTAATCATTAACCAGTCTTTTACCATTAATCTTAAGTGGCCAATTGAGACAAACAGTTCTGAGACGATTCTTGCACCACTGATGAAGACTGGGGTGGCAGGTATTGGGGAGAATATTCATTTAGCCTTCTGAGATTTCCGGGCAGACTTTGCCAGCTCCAGTCGCCTTCTTGTCCACTGTTTTGATGACACCAACAGCAACTGTCTCATGTTATAAACGGCAAAACAGTCCAGAGGAGGAAAGTCAGAGAAGCTTTTGACACAAAAGGCCTTGCCAGGAACCATATCAATGATGGCAACATCACCAGACTTCAAAAGTTTTGAGCCATCTTCCAGCTTTTTCCCAGAATGATCTTCTCCTTCAGCTCAGCAAACTTGTAAGCAATGAGCTGTGTGACAACTCAGCACAGGTGTGTATGCAGCACTGATTTGACCTGCATGGTTCAGGATCATCACCTAAGCTGTGAAGGCAGCTGCTTCCATTGGTGGGTCACTTTGCTGTCACCAGTCAGGTTGCCACAACGAACATCTTTGGAAAACATGTTCTTGACCTTGAAGCCCACATTGTCCCCAGAGAGAGCTTCACTCAGAGTTTCATGGTGCGTTTCAACAGAATTTACTTCAGTTGTAGTGTTGACTGGAGCAAAGGTGATCACCTGCCAGGTTTGAGAACACCAGTCTCCACTTTGTCCCCAGGGGCACTACAAATCAGGGACCATCAATTTTGTAGACATCCTGGAGGTCCAGACACAGGGGCTTGTTGGTTGGGTAAGCAATCCAGGGCTTCAAGCAACGTGGTTCCACTGGCACTGCCAACTTCATGGCTGAATTTCCGTCCCCTGAACCATAGCGTGTTAGCACTTGGCTCCAGCATGGTGTTGCCATTCCAATCAGAAATTGGCACAAATGCTACTGTGTCAGGGTTGTAGCCAATTTTAGTAATGTTGGTGCTAACTTCTCCAACAAATTCCTCGTATCTCTTCTGGCTGTAGGGTGTCTCAGTGGAATCCATTGGGTTAACACCCACAATAGTTGTTCCACACCCAGTGTGGCAGCCAGAAGGCCATGCTCACAGGCCTGCCCATTCTTGGAGACACCTGCTTCAGACTCCCCAACACCAGCAGTAACAACCAGGACAGCACAGTCAGCCTGAGATGTGCCTATAATCACATTTTTTATAAAGTTTCTGTGTCCTGGAGCATCAGTGATGGTCACATTATACTTACTGGTCTTGAATTTCCACAGGGGGATATCAACAGTGACACCACACTTGTGTTCAGCTTTCAGTTTATCCAAGACCCAGGCATACTTGAAAAAGCCATTCCCCATATAAGTAGCCTTCTACTCAAAATTTGTGATGGTTCTTTGTCGATCCCCCCACATTTAAAGATCGGATGACCAGCAGTGGTAGACCTGCCACAATCTACATGTCCAGTGGCAATGATGTTGATATGAGTCCTTTCCTTTCCCATTTTGACTTTCAGTGGTGGTTTTCATGACACCTGTGTACTGGTGGCAAACCCAGTGCCAAAAAAAAAAAAAAAGGTTCTTTCTCTTTTCTAAATTAAAGGCTTTAGAGTCATCCTCGAAATGCTTCCTCTTGACTCTAGGCCCATTATATTCCAGGCCTGCCTTTTCCTATTGCCTCCCCACTGCTTCCAAGTTTAGAAACTTATTTCAAAGTATTCTACCTAGATTGTTCTCTCTCTCTCTCTCTCTCTCTCTCTCTCTCTCTCTCTCTCTCTCGGAGGAGGAGATAGGGAGTAAAATTTGTAAAAATAATATAAATTTGGCAATCAGCTACATAACAAGGGCAGTGGAGTCCAGGAAAATAAGATGAGCTTTCAAGATTGAATGTACAAAATTAAAGAGAATCTTGCAAGATACCCAAACTGGAGAGAAAAGAAGAAAAATGAGTGATATCAAGAGCAAAATTATGGAAGCACAGTGTACACATGTTCAGAGCTCATTTACTAATAACAGGTTTATCGGTCACTCCCTCTACTTTCCTTTCTAAAACCAGTTGCATATTCTTCATTACCAAAATTCTTCAGATTCAAGGTGTGAAATTACATTTTTCTGTCTCTTTATATATATATAACCTGTGCTCAAAACAAACCAAATTCCCCATTTTCTCAAATATAAGTTCATACTCCAGCCTTTCCTTACATTATATCTATACTCTAGGGATCTCTTCTAATAACTACCTAGTTTTACCTACTCAGAATATGGTACAAATATTACCTCCTCCTTAAAGATTCATCGGATTCTCTCAGTTCCAATGAATTCCTGCCAGCCTCCCAAACGTACTTCTTAACCAGTAGATAGCATTTTTCGCCCTCTGCTTCATATTAAAAGTACTTGTTAAGCATGTCTGTCTTCACTACCTGCCTGGAGTATAAGATCCTTAAGGGCACAAACTATATCTTATTTATAGCTTCAAAAATTAATGTAACCTTGGAGAACTTAATTTATGAGAAACTGGGGTTTCTTATTTTAAAAATAGAAGTAATAATAACAAGAATAACCATATAGCATGTTGTAAGAATAAAATAATTAAATTTATCTAAAGCATTTGGAGCAGCACCTGATCCACAAGAGCTCTGTATTACTATTATTTTCAAAATTGCTATCATTAATCGTACCTGCCAATCTTAGTATCTAAGATTTCATTGATAGTCAACAGTATCTTTAAAAGGGCAAGAAAATTCCTGAAAAAGAACACTAAAAGTGCAAAGCAAAAATGGTAGCTAAGCATGTGTCAGGTGATACAGAAAAAGTGTAAAGGCCAAAGAACAATAAAATACACCTGACCAAGGCAAGTGTGTAGAATTTCATAAAATGAGGGAAACAGTAGGGAGTTAATGATGGAGGTGACTAGAAATGGAGGCAATGTTCAAAATCTATTCTATAAACCATCTCAGCATTAATGCAAAGAAGCAAAACGGGGCATTCAAATAAGAAGCCCAAGTTTATTCTCTTTTAAAAGAACTGTTTCTAAGAAAAGCAAACGAGCACTTGAAAAAGATAAACTTGATGGTACAAAGTATATGTTAGGTGAAGGGGAGTAGAGAGGGGATTATTTAGTATTGAGGACACAGAAAAGAAAAAGAACAAGGAAAGAAAATTATTTCATCACTGGAGGAAAGAGGAGAACTTCTTGTGGAATTATCTATGCATGCTATTCCAGCCCTCCTCCTGACCACTCTCAGAGATTTTGGAGAAGTAAAATAGCTGGAGGGGACAATAAAGGCACATGTAGATGTCTAGCAAAACACCCACAGGCTCATTAACACCCGCTGATCTATGCAGTCCAGAGCCATGTCGCATGAAAAATGAATTCTAAAAATAAGGCCTGGCTTTTTCCCTGAAGGCACAAACTTAAAGGGAAAAGGCTCTTTGTAAATTTTACTTCAGGCTATTTTGCAAACTCCAGCAGAACAAGATCTGCCCAGCAACTCGAAATGAACACAAGCTAATCAGACGGTCACAGCACACTCTGGGCAGTCGGCACTCTAAACTGAAGTGCTGGCTCCTACTCACTACACGTGACAGAGCTGAAAGAACTGTCCAACGTGACAGATCTTCACTCTTGAATCAAATATGAGGGATGTGTCACATTTGGGTTAATAAATGCCCCCAAAAGAGGCTGATTGGAGGGCACAGACTGCAAGTCTCTAGGAGTCAGAGAGGTTTGTTTCAGCACCAGTCACCAAGCTTGGCTTTTTCTTCCTGGAGCACTTGTTATGGCTGGGTTTCAAGTGCTCCATAGTTATTCCCTAAAACCAGGCTGCTAGCACTGGTTTGAAGACAATGATAATGGGAAAAGTCTTCAGCACAAAGAATTATAATCAAACCATTCTTTGTATCAGTAGTTTCTGTTAAGGACACAGATGGGGTGGGGAGGCATGGACTTATCTAGATTACTTGAGGTACCCACCTGCTTAATGACCTGGGTTAAATGAGGACAGGCATGTACTGTATAATTGAGCTTTTATTATGATATAATACCAAGGTGAAGGATACTTTTAATCTACCTGATCCTGATGCACTTATTATCATGACTTTGAACTGTGTTCTTTTACAAGAGAAAAGTACATATCAGGTTCCTGTAAAGTTCGATTGGGACACAGCCACATCCATTCATTTATGTATTGTCTGTGGCTGCTTTGGTGCCACCGTTCAAAGCTGAAAGTTGCAACAGAGACTGTAAGGCCCAAAGAGCTGAAAATATTTATCTGGACTTTCAAGAAAATTTCTGTTGACTTCTTTTCACATAACTGGCCAAGTCAGGCACTGTGATTGCCTCCATACATTTAACCTTTTAATAAATATATTTAGTTTTGTTCCTAACATGTCAGTGACTTAGAGATCATCCTACATTTTCCACATCTCAAGCTCTGTTTGAAGTCTGGCCAGAACCACATTTTTACTGGCTTCTGAGTATTATAAACCTTGGAGATCTTTCTACCAAAGTCATATTCACACTCAAAGAATGGTCTGGAAGAAAGTTCTCAGTGCAAGAAAGGTAGAAAAATCTGAAGAGTGAACAAATATCCCTCATGCCTGCTTTCCTGATCCTAGTCTTTGTAGAATAATTTGCAAACATTCAAACAACTTGATTCCAATGTCTTCATTAGGAGTAGGATGAGAGCAATTTCTAAAGAAAAGCTCTGATAAACCATTTCTAAGAAATGGGTATTACCACTTATTTGTCCATAGGTAATATTGTCACACTGTGTAAATCACAAATTTTACATTCCCATATATGGAATATATTAAGCAAAAACTTGTAAAGAGCTTTTCTATGGAAGGACAGTTAAAGTACTGAATAAGGAAGAAAACATACACTTTATGTGGCCCTAAACTTATGATTTAAGAGAAGGTAGTGGGGATTCACACGAAACTACATTCACAATGGTAGAGCTTGTTTTAAACTACATTTCAACTCCAAAAACCGTACAGACCAGTGAATGACATGGCACCAAAGTAGCAGCGAAGTAACTAAAACGTGAAGCCTCCCTCTCACCACTTTCTGGACACTTTGTGTTACTAATCACCAATCCTTGAGAAAGATCTCACAGAAAACATCCAAATATGACACTTCTTGCATGTGTTTTTAAATGAAATTAAATAAACTCCCTAAGTACATGGGGAAATTGTTAGATACTATTCATACATTCTCCAGTAGTTGGGGATCTGTTGTCTAGGTTGGCTCTAGGAGGTAGAAAAATGCAACCTTAGAAGATGTTAAACAGAAGTAGTGATGCCTTGGTTTTAGCTAATGAGTGGTATTATCGCTTTGTCTATACCATGTTTTAATGCATCTCATTAATTTCTATCAATTTACCCACAAGTAGTGGACATTATTACTGTTGTTCAGGGCAACTCAAATAAAACCCTTCCTACCTTTCTTCTTCTAATATTTATTTGTCCTCAAACTATGTTAGAATCTGAAAATTTAAAAATAATTATGATCCTCACTACATGGAGTTTACAGTCAATAAGTGGCTTCAGAGAAGAAAAGTATTTTGAAGAGAAATGTCTCAAAGTTTCTACATTGAACCAACATCCTCATAAAACACTTAGAAGAGCAAACATAGAGGTAATTATGACAGTTATATTACTGAGTACTCATTATGTATCAAGAGCTATCCTGAACATTTTATGTACAGTATATGATTTAGCCCGCATCATCCTATGACCTAGGCACTGTTACTATTATACCCATTTTATAGGTGAAAAGCCTGACAAAGAGGTTAAATGACTTCCCAGGGCCACAAAACTGGCTGTAGGAGCTGATATTCCAGTGCAAGAAGTCTGACTCCAGAGCCCATGTGGGGCACTAGGCTACAATGAGGGACTGAGACGGGTATAGATGGTTTGAGAAAGTCCAAGGGAAGGAATGGGGAAGATTGAAGAAAGGCTTCTCCAGGCTGTTGGTAGCTCAATCTCTCTGTGTCTCCTAAGTGTGCCCACAACAGTTGTTGCATTGTTCAGTCAGAAAAAAGGTCAGCTTTCTTGACAGTGTCTCCCCTAGGGTGACAATCCTGACACTATGCCTGGTTCATACCTGGGTGTCAAGAACTTGACAATGCCTGAATTCAGAGGGTGGTCAATAATGTTCACTCAAACAAAATAGAGACCGACTAAGATAGAGACTGGAGTGATGGCTGCCACAGGGACGGAAAATGTGAAGGGACTGAGAGGTACAAACTGGTAGTCACAAAACAGTCCCAGGAGAGTCAAGTAGAGCGTAGGTAATACAGTCAATAACGTTCTACTAACTGTGTGTGGTGGCAGGTGGGTGCCTGAAATACTAGGGGAACAGTTTGTAAAGCATATTATAGACAAATCGCTATGCTACACACCTGAAACTAAAAAAATATTGACTATAAACTATCATTGAAAAATAAAACTTAAATAATGTTTGCCGAATGGATGTACAATATATACATACGGGAAAGACATAACTGCTGGGAGTGGCAAGTCAAGCGCAACAAAGTTCAGGAAAGATGTAAAAATTCTTTCCTACCACCTCTCTCACAACACTTCCGACCTGAGTCTTTCCTTTCATGCCCTGCTTAACCACACTTCTATTTTACCTTCACCACTGAACACCTGGACTCACGAAGGAAAACAGAATTTGAGGACAAGGTTTGAACTAAAAAGAACACACACTTAAAATGACTGGACCACAAAACCTTACAGAGCTGCACCATAAGTCAATTAGGAAACCAAATTGTGCTGGATCATAATGGACGAAACTCGATTCCACTGAGGTTCAGTGACTTCTTCAAAGCTGTCAGTTAATTAGTGGCACAGCTAAGGCCCTGTCTCTTAGAAGTGTGACAGTCCTTTACTCAGTACAGCTTGAGGCTGGGCCATAAAAAGAGGGCAGATAACACCAGGACAGCATTGGGAGGTGGGGTCCACAGGCTCAGACTATGTGACGTGCAGGACTGTAAGGAACGGTCTGATGGGATAGTACAGAGACACAGAGATGCAGAGCTGAGGGTGGTAAATGAAATAGAATTCATGAGCAAATGACCATTATTCCTTAACACCACAATCTCACATTATACCCTTTCGCAACTAAAAAATGTATTATGTTTATACTCATACTTTTGTTTAATATTTCTTTAGCTATATTGTATGGGAGGGAAAATAATACCTTTGTTAGCACACTGCAAAGTGCTTCTCAGTGTAACCATATATGTCAAGAGAACTGGAAAATGCAAGGAAAAAACACTACTCCATGTAGGAAACATAGTCAACAATTATATCAACTATGTATGGAGCCAGGTGGGTATCAGAATTATCAAGGGGATCTCTCATAAAGTATATAATTGTCTAACTACTGTGCTGTACACCTGAAACTAATATAAAGTAATGCTAAAAGTCAACTCTAATTTAAAAAGAAAAATAACCTGTTACATATTATTTTTAATATTTAGCTGGGAAAAACAAGGTGTTGATATTTGTATCTTGGCACATTATAAAACTTATCTTCTGTGCCCTCTCTGATTCTCTGTGCATTCCCACTGCATCTGTGGAATCTGTACCCTCTGTCACAGCATATTATACAGATTGGCAGGGGGTGTAAAGCAATGGACCACCAATAAAAAGCAGCCCTAACTCAGTGATGAGGAAGACAAAACTCAGGAATACACTCCATCTTTAATTGGAACAACCTTAAGGGTTAGTCAGCCTTCACAATGGCACATTATTTTGCTGTTTCTACCAAATAAGTCATTTAAGATTCTAACATTGTTTTGATTGAGTGGATTTCCTTAAAAAACAGAAGGAAGGAAGGGAAGAAAAGGAGGTGCAGTGTATCACATAACGCACCATCACACAAAATAATTCTAATTTAAAAAACATCACCTTGAGTGGAAACAAAAATTATTCCACTAAATTGTGTCGAGAATGTGTAACACTGGAGAAGTGATCACAAAAACAAAGACAGATTTGAATTTTCCCAAGCCAGAAATGTGTCTAGTAACTAATAGGTGTTGCAAAGGACTTCTTAATGTATTCTCTCTTCAAAGGGGTACTATTAAAAATGTAAATCTGAAGTTATTTTGCCAATCAGATAATAGATTTTTAATCCCTCAGATTACAACCACAGATTTAGAAAGAATGGTATTCTGTGGGAGTCCTTGTGAAAAGACAGGAAATGGGTAATAGATGCTCCTTTACCTTTTTTCCTTTCCACTGACCAGGTCAGGTTCTCACCTCACGGCAGCTGCTTTCCCTTCCTTCTCAGAAGGAAGCTGCAGAAGCAGCATTAAACTTGTTTTATGTAACTACTTATTCTAAGCTTAAACGATTTTTAAAAATATGTGCTATGATGTGATATAAAAAGTTAGATTATTTTGTTATTGAATATGTTTATTAACTTTGCTCACCCTCGTATCCCCAATAAAACAACAGTTCTAATAATGTTACCAGCAGAATAGCATTTATTAGTAATAAAGAATAGATATATAAAAGAAAGGAAACACAGGAACCACCTTATAGGTCTCAAATTTACACTCTATAGTTAGGATTCAAGGGTTTTAATAATAAACAGTAGTTCATACTAAATAAATGTGTGTGGCTGAGATGGCAATTCTGTGGTTTAAACCAATCAATTTCCTTTTGGTGATAGAGGTTATTTTTATCTACTTTTTGTTATTTAAATATATTTTTCAGTATTTTCCTTTACTATACTGGAAAATATACTAAAAAATCAGAGATTTTTATAGGTCTACTATTAAGGTGGAGAGTATTATATTGTAATAGCATTGAACAGAGTATTTCGAAAAATGAATGGAAAGAAAAACCCTCATCCATAAGTTCTTTAAAAGGAAGTAACAGATTTTATCAACAATGTTGATTTCAGTGTTTGAGTTGTTCAATTACAGATTCTCCTGGTGACTTTCAATCTATTACATTACCGGGGGTTTGATTTCTTGGTTGTAAAAGATTTCAATACATTTAAGTAAAAAGTAGCTGAAAGGTGAATTTAATTAGATCCTCTGGCCATTGTGATATTTTCTTAAACTATTTGCCCTTACTAATTAAAAATTTTATAGCATGAATGAATGTGTGTGTATATATATATATATATAATGTATACATACATATACATATGCACATATATAGAGTGTATATATATAGTGTAATAGACTATAGAAATGACCCCTGAAAGTATATGTATATATATGTATACACACACACACTGTGATATTTTCTAAAGAAAAAGAAAAGACAAATACCATGGCATTGTTGAATAAAAAGAAGAGGTAGAAGCAGAGAAGAAAATATAGAAGTTGCTGTGCTATAACCAATTCAATCCTTCAAAGGACCCTAAAGAAAAATCAATTCGTGTTACCCAGGAGAGCTCTGACATCAAAGTATGCACTGTAATTTTTTCAATAAAATTCAGGCCATGGTCATATAAGTGCCAGTACTTATTTCCCACCTTCTGTGTTTACATTCCTCTTGAATAGCACAAGGAGAATACTCACACACAGATGGAAATATGCAATGAGTGAAATTATTGCCTTGTATTAAAATACTTTCTAAAAATTTTATAGAAAGTTGTCTGTTATCTTTTGAAATTATATATATGTGCTAAAACTTTCTCATTTGTTTGTAATGTCCCCAAGGTTTACATATAGTCTACCAAACATAATAATGCATTTTCCTTAGTGATGGCACTTACCCTCTCCTGCCTTTCTAAGGCCTATCATAAAATAATGCAGCTAATCCTAAACCGCTTATGCTTCATCCTAAACTCTGCATTTTTATTATCTCCCACAAAATGCAGAGCTGCACTTTACCTGCAATTTGCTCTGAAAAAAGTATAATGGCAAGAGAGTGCACTAATTTTATGGAACCACAATAAAAGAGCAAAATAAAAAATGCCTTAAAATCAGAAATTGTTATGTTTTCGAAGACATTAAAAGAACTAACTGAAAATTTTTATTGCAGAAATACAAACTGGAAAATGTCCCCTGCTGTCAAACATGTGATGCGACATTCGGCCTAGTTTTATCCTTTATTCTTGTTATTATTTGTGTTTACATTTGCCTAAAAATATATAGTTAAAAAAGAAAATTAAATGTTTGCTTTCTTAATTCCTTAATAGGCATGAAGATACTCCAATTACATTGATTTACTGAAATTATACTGAAAAAATAAAATTGTATCTGAATTTTCATGAACTTATTCCTTCAATTATACACAGTTCTCCAAAAAGAATGGAGCCAAAAATAGGTAGGTACACACAGAATCTTGCACAGGGTATATATAGTAATCTAAAGAAAAGAATTACATGAATGGGCCCTGGCTGGTGTGGCTCAGTGGACTGAGTGCTGGCCTGGGAACTGAAAGGTCACTGGTTTGATTATTGGTTATGGCACGTGCCTGAGTTGCAGGCCAAGCCCCCAGTTGGGGGCATATGAGAGGCAACCAATTGTTTCTCTTCCATATTGATATTTCTCTTCTCCTCTTTCTCCCTCCCTTCTCCTCCTTCTAAAAATAAATAAATAAACTCTTTAAAAAAAAGAATTATACAAATGGTTCTGGAACTTTTGAAAAGAAAAACATTTAAGTTTAGTATATGTACTTCAAGACAAAATACCCATTCATTTTTCTGAGAGATGTAGACATATACTTGAATACAGGTGATATAGATTTATCTGAAAATAATAAAATATATTTTAAAATTTAAATTTAATCAGATTTCAGTTTTGTTGTGGTCTGGTTGCAATTCTAACCCTAAAATATTTATTAATCTAGCAAAGTCCCCCTTATGAGTGCTCAGATTTGCAAAGTCCAGCCCCTAAAAATCCATCATGTGGGTCATTTTCCTCATAGTGAGTCATTTAACAGATGGCATCCTTTGCAGGCATGTCCTGCTGACAAACTGGAGTTTTGTCCTGGACAGTGTAATGCCTTCGACCTGTATTTGGAAGTAGAAAGAAGGGAGGAAAGTGTGGAACGCGGCATTTGTGATTGAGATCTAGCTTGGAGCAGACTATAAATGCAGTAACATTTGCTTTTTTAATTCTTATTATAATTTAGCCCAGCATCTGCTGCTTTTGGTTATAGCAAGATTTTTTTTTCTGATTTAAAGTTTTAGAGAAAGGCCCTCCACTGACCAAAAAAACCAGAGGTAGGGGCAGATTACTTTCACAAAGAAATAAACAATGGTATAAAGTTAGTGTGGAGATGCACAGTTACTGCCCTGTCCAGACAGAAGCGGTAGAAATGCCCTGAGGCTTCCGATTATTGCTCTGGGGTTTCCCACCACCAAACACTGTGAAAAGTGTGCCACACCCCTCTCCGAAGTGCCAGAGGGAAAATGACTTTGACATCAAAGGGGAACTTCAGTGATTTAAAGGGAAGTTAAAGTCAAGGATTTTAATGCTTGCTAAATGCTTTCCCTGGTAGGCAGAATAAAAATATCTTCCAAAACCCACAAAATCATTGCTTTTTATTATTAAAACAATACAAAAATTACAGGAAACCTGTAACAAACATTAATGTATCCTTTACTCAGATTCAAAACAAGTTGACAGTTTGCCCTATTTACATCTAGAAAAAATTTTTAAATAATGTTAGACTTCTGATTCCAGCAGCACATACGATAGATACCCTGAATGAAGAACCAAGGTGTTAGAAAGAACTGCATACACCAAATACAATTATTTAAAATATCTTTCTGAATGTATGACTAGCTGGCAAGAAACAAAGTGATACTGTGAGGCCAAAAGATGAGAAAACCAGAAGGTAGAGAGGCCAGCAAGCATTGGGGTGGTTGATGTGTTGAACCCTGGTGTCCATAAATTCTTATTTGAGTGGGTGAATTGGGACCACAAAAGTGCTACAATTTCAGTGCCACGTATAGCACAAGCACTACTGAGAGGTTATTTTATAGGCGCAAATGCTCAGATGAGGCAGAGTCCAGGCATTCATTTATCATATTAACCAATCAGAAGAATGATAATATTTTTTAAAATATAGATCAAAAGTCATACTTTTGTGTACCTACCAAAATGCCTAAAGGGAAAAAAAAAAAACACCTTAGAGAGAAACATTGAAAGCTTTCCCTTTGAGAGCAGAAAAGAGACCAAGATGCCCACTATCAACACTTTTCTATTCAACATTATAATGCACGTGCTTGTCATCAGAATAAAAAAAAACAAAGGAGGCAAAGAGAGAGAGAAGGGGTGGAGAGAAAACATCACTATTCACAGCTGATATAATCATCTATAGAGAAAATCCAATAGAATTCATCAATAAATTCTTAGAATCTAATAAAAAGTAACTGAATACCAAAGTAGTGCACATCAAATGAATTAGCAAAAATCAATTGTCTCTATATATTGCAGCATATATTTCTGATTTCTAACTAGAAATTAGAAATTGTGCTAGAGATAAATTAAGCGAAAGATTTATAGAATCTCTAAGAAAACAATAAAACATTCCAGAACACTAAATAAATGGAGAGAGAGAACATACTTAGGAAACAGAAATCTCCACATTGTAAACATGTGAACTCTACCCAAGCATTCTATACATTTACAATGATTTCGAAATCTCATCAGTTTTTTATTTTTAGTTACAAGCTGATTTTGAAATGATATGGGAGGTCAAGATATAAGGACCAACTAAAAACTCCTGAAGAACAACAAAATCTGGTACTTAACAGATACCCAAAGTTATTGTAGAACTGTAATTACCAAGAGAGTATGATATTGGCAAGATATAGACAAACAGCCCAAATACAACAGAATAGAATTAAATACATGTGTATATGTAATACACATGTACATTATATATATACATATATGTGTGTGTGTGTGTATTACTTACAACAGTGGTGGCATTGCAGATTATTGGGTGGGAGGAAGAGGGACTTTAATGTTCCAAAAATTAGATAGAACATATGGAAAAAATGAGAATGGGCCCTTACCCCACAGCAGGCCCCGAATCATTTATAATACTTCTAGAAGACAATAGAAGAAATTATGTAAGGATAATGCAAATGTAAATCTGTAACATGTGAAATGATTTTATGTATTTTAATGTTACATATTTTGTCATTTCTTTTTGATCTGCAACTGGCTTTTTCAATTATGTTTTTGAAATTTATTAATTCACATAGACCTCATTCATTCATTTTATTTGCTGTCTCTTTAATATTTGTCTTTCCGTTTATCTACAAATAAACATTTGGATTCTTTCCAATTCTTAATATTACATAATAAAGAATTCAACATGTCTTCTCGTGCATTATATAAGAATTTATCTTAAGTGAAATTGTTTTCTCCTTGGCGTGCATACCTTCAGATTTACTATATGATATTAATTAACTTCAAAGTGGTGATATCAATTTATAACCTCATCAGAAAGGTGTGGTTTTCACTTCTTCAAGTCTGTAGCAATAATTATCAAATTTTTAAAATTTTTCCATAATGATGGATGTGAAGTGATAGCTCTATTTCTTTATACATTTACTGGCCATTCAACTTGCTTTTTTGCTAACTATAATTTAATATCATTGATTTTCCCATTGAATTTCCTTTCTTTTTCTTACTAACTTTGAAAGTCCTTTATACATTCTGGATAGTCTAGTAAATATCTTTCCCCTATCTAAAGCTTCTCTTTCAACATTGCTCATAATGCCTTTTATTATACAAAATATTTTAACATAAATGTACTAAAAATCTTTCTAATTTTTTCTTTCATGTTTCTATGTGCACTCAACATATATTATCACAATAAGCTTCACGTCAGCACTGCAAGTTGGGTACTATTATCTCCATCTTGCAGAAAAGGAACTGACCTAAAAGGCTGTGCAATTGTCCAAGTCACATACTGTTGGAGCCTGCACTCAAGCCCAGGTTCCCAGGATTCCAAAGCTGATGTTCGGTTTACCCCTCCCCCAGGCCCCAATCTCCTTTACAGAGGCAGTGTGTCCAAGTGGTGATAACAAAATGGTGGAGGAGAAAAGACAGAAAGAGAGCCATACATACACACACAATTTAAAGTAATCATTATCATGTGGCCACGTATCCTTACAAATGGTAAAAATTAGTTAACGACGTATCAATTCAGAAAAAGAGGAAATTTGTCCCATCTTATATATCATTCATTGAAAATGCCTGTTTCAAGATAAAGTCAACATAACTACAAGATCTTATGTGATATGGCCCTTATTAAAACAGGCATCTTGTCAAAGCAACCACCACGAGAAAGTCATTGATGATAACATTTTTTTCAAAATGTTCCAGTGGTCTCAAAGTTATGCAAACAGTTTGCCATCAATATAAGACAGAGTAAAACAGTGCATCAGCTTTGGAGCCAACAGAAAAGTCTTTGAATCAGTGCTCTGCTTCTTATTATTTATATGATTATAAGCTTCGTAAAAATAATGGTGAGTATGACTGGGAAGATAGAATCATCAGTTTTCCTTTCACTCACAGTGTTGCAGACAGTTTACTGCCTTTCTCTGTCAAGATGATAGAAGTAGTGCCTTTCTTTCAAGTTCCAGGAGCACACCTCAGTGATCCACATGTCAAATAAGAGCATTTTTTCCCTAAACTAAAAAAAGCTCAGCAGGCATATAATCAATACACGAAGAAGCAATGGGACAGTCTCTCCTCCTGATGGCTGTGAAAAATGCACATAGTTCTAGGGAGACAATGATACTAGAAGGAGTGAAAGCACCATGGACCGGGGGATTAAGACTCCTTGGGGATCTCTCAGTCTTTTTCAGTCAGAAAATCTATGCTTTCACACCTGGGCTGACAGCAGAGCTTGGGAACTGACTAGTTCTACAGATGACATATGGCCAAAGGAGATCACTCTCTCCTGTGAAGACATGCCCAAAGATGTTCTTGGAAAGGCAGAATACTAGCAATAATATTACCTACTCGGGAGGTCTCCAGCAACAGATAGACTGTCTCTTTGAGATAATAGGAACATCTTCTGTCCAACCTACAGAAGGACATCTTTCATCCACGACATAGGGCCACATGGAGAAATGGATCACCGTGGCTTTCTTGGAGGTGCTGTCTGAAGGACAAGGAGGGAGACCGAAAAACTTACTAACATAAAAGTCAAGGTGAGTGAATTACACTTGCCTGGAAAATATACGGCCCTGGATGAGAAGAAAGGAGAAAGTGGACCCAGTGCCTCTGGCCTGTCTCTAGGAGGAAAATCAGAGCAGCAGGCCACAGGTCGGCAGTGGAGAGGGGACTGAGGATTGTGTGGCCTCCTCAGAGAGAGAAGCACTGCTGATCTTCACAAGGAAGTGACTGATTTCCCGGTTTTAGAACCGGGCTTTGGACAGCATTAAGTCCTGCTCAGTTTCCTCACAGAGAACATCCTTAGTTCAGGCTAACAATCAACGGACAGACACCATCTTTCAAAGCAGCAGGTTAGCCTAGTAAGAAAGTGCTTACGAACAGCCCAGTGGTGACGAGTCACTGAACTGGAGAGAGTCCTAAAGGTGAGGTTAGAGTTGCATTACTTGTTTCACAATGATAAGGAAGAAAAAAATTCAGGACAAATGGAAGGCTTTAAGTCAACCTCACGATTGTCCTGTAAATAAAAATACTAAGGATGAGTAGAGAGCCATCTGGATGAAAAGCTATAGTGAAATGAGTGTAGGTCACTGAGCAGAAACAGTTGCTGTTGGTGTAGCTTCTGTAGTCACTGCCCCTCTTCCTTCATCTCTCCCATCTCCAGAGTGACTGATGCTGCCAGGTGCCTGGCTGTGGGCTGAGTACCTGGATCTGCTCGTAAATCCTCAGTATAGCTCTGCCGGGGTTGGAATCCTGGCTAGCAATGTCAGTTAAAGCTAGTTTTCCAAACTCTCTCAGTCTTAGTCTCATCGTGTTATTACACACAGATGATAATAATCCTACTCACTGGGTTATAATAATCACTACACAAAATAAGCACAAGAGCTCAATAAATGGAAACTTTTATTAATTCTCTTCCTAGTTTTGTTCCCTTGGTCCAAGTTCCTTGTTTAAAATTTCTATTCCTTTTGTTAGTTGCACATGGCTTCGAAGACAGACATTTAGTCTCTATTTTTCTGTAATGAGAAGATTCATCAAGGCACAATATAGATTATTACTGCCTGTCACTCTGAGCTAGGCCTATGTGGGATGAAATAAAGAGCCAGGGATAATGAGGGAAGAAAAATCTTACAAAATTGTGCTGAACCTACTATCTTAAACCTTCATGTGTATAAGCTAGATAATGAGGAAATAAGTTTATAAACTACTCAGTAGTAGTTTCTTCTCATAAAAAGTAATTACAAAAAAACAATTTTTTGAATTATATTTTAGGCCTCATTCAAATGGTAACTATAAAGAAGGCTTTCAATTTGATTCTCCTCTTCAGCAGATAAAAAGAAAGCACTAGGCAGAAATCTCAGCCTCAGTTTTGCACATACCAAGCCAGCAACAGATTTTTTAAATTAAACTGGCAAGATCAATTTAAAATAAACTCATCATGCTAGACACCTATGTCCTTTCACTGACTGGAATTCATGTGAGATATGGAAGTAATTACCTCAGTTATGTCCAAGTTAAAAAATTGTTTTTCAAATTTAGTTGAGATATTTCAGAAGAAATTTCATATATATACACACACACACATACAGTATATATTGTGTATATACATGCATATATACATATTTATATTCACACATATACATATGTACATACAGAGACACATATATTCTGCACAATTTTAGACCCGAAGGTTTGACTAACCCAGAAGAGAAGACCCCAGAGTTCTAGGCCGCTGGGAGTGACCTAGAGGTCATCTGAGAGGTGTAAAGCCCAGACCAACAGCAGTGAGGATAGGGAAAAATAATGTCATAGTTCTTATGGAAGCCCTCCTAGTGCTTCTTAAGTTATCATCATAAGCAAATAAAAGTAACCTCTCCTTCTTCCATACTTTTAAAGTATTTCCAAAGAAAAAGAAAACTGAAAATATTAAAGAAACAGAACTCTGTCTTTGGGGAAGGGGAGACTGAAATGTATGCCCCTTCTCTGTGCGCACATTTCCCACACTCTCATCCGCTCACGGAATCAGCGTGGAGCCCCAGTGGGTTCACGGATCTCAGGCTGAAAATGCTGCTTTCCAGGGGAGAACACAAAGTGAATTTATCACATACTCCATCGCTTATTAATAGACTTAAATTATGTAGAGAATGGACACAAAATTTTGGTCTCTAGATGAAGACAGATGGGAAACTTCAACAATATTAAAAAGAGGTTAGAATATTTCTCAAGTTATAAATAAAGTTTAAAATTTTTCTACTTTTCCCAGTATTTGGAACTTGGAACACATGTTTCTCAATACGACAATTGCTTAAATACCATTTTAATTCCCAAACTCACCCACCCAATCCAATTTTACCCATTTAATAGTCTAAACCTGAATGTTGTTAAAACCTTCAAAATATCATGTTAAGGAAAATAATGATTGAAGACACAAAAATAAAGAATGGAGGAGAGAAGAGTGAAATACAAACAAGAAAAGGATGCAGAAAAAGCTATTTCTCTACATTTGGAGTAAAAAATACATTTTTTTTTGCAGACAACTACATAAACTACAGAATTTCATGTCCTTTTATCTCTTGAGAACTAGGATATCAAGCTGACTTAACACACACACACCAAATATATTCGTGTGAACTTGTCTCCATCCATAATCCCTGCAAAGTGGCTTCCCTTCCCTTCCCTGTCAGTAAAAACTCCCTTTTTCTTTACCGCAGATAATGTCAGCCCACAATCTGATTAAAGATGTTGACTGACAGTGACGTGTGAATGATTAAGCTTCCAGACTCTGTCATATTTGTGTTGTTAAGCAGTTTGTTCATCCTGTGACTGTGTTAGAAAGTCAGGTCCCCAAAATGACATGCTGGAGAGACAGGAAAGATGTTCTGGTCAGTGGGAGAAGAGCACAAGGACAGGCCATTGTTGCTGTGAAAAGGTCACTCTTTAAAGTCCGGCCTGGCTTTGGGCAGCTGATTGTTTTCCCTGCTGACCTTACAGATTCCCTCAGCTGCCCCCACGCTCATGATGGCCACAGGGCTCAGTGAACTATGGGACATTTCCTGAAGTAAGGATGGGTCCTGGGCAACTTGTTCCATTCAGTATTTATAAGTGTCCTTGGATCATCGTTAGCTTCTGTGGAGGTAAATAGGCAGACCCATTGCTTGGCACTACAGGAAATCTGATTGCTTTCTGGTTTTATCTTGACCTTACACCTTTCTTCAGCTGTGGAGATGGGTAATATAGGAATTGTCCTCATATGAGTGTCAGTCGCCAGCAACTCAACATTAAATTGTTATACGTATGACCTATTTTGTCCTATTCACATTATAAAGAATGATTTTTTAAAGCACATATCTGATGGTGCTACTCTGCACTGACATCCTGTAATTGCCTCCTACTAATTTCAATACAAAGACTAACTCCTTAAATCAGGGGTGTCAAACTCATTTTCACCAGGGGTCACATCAACCTTGTGCAGTTGCCTTCAAGGGGCCAAATGTAGAGCTCCTTGCCCCTAGTTAAGGAGTGGTTACATTTATACAGTCCTAAAATTACATTCAGCCCTTTAAAAGCAACCTCGAGGCTGATGTGGCCCCCGGTGAAAATGAGTTTGACGCCCACCCCTGCCATAAATAGATTCAAGGCCTTGTGTGATGAGCTCCAACCAGCTTCACCTATTTCTTCTTCCTTAAGTCCCTCCCCTTTTATCCATCCAGTAACACCTCCTATAATTTGACTTAGATAATTTTTTCACTTATTTTAATTTTCACTGACCATGCTTCTGTCACGTCTGAACTTTTCCCCCATGCTAATGCTGTTACCACAGTCTACACACCCTTTTGCCCCTCTTTACTCCAGCTGTCTAATTATGGAGCAAGATGAAAGGGTATAAAGTAATTTGAGGATTACAGGAAAACTTTAAAATTCTAGAAGCTAAGTTTTAGAAGAAGGTATAGAACAACTTTATGACATCTAACGAATAAAAGACTTCTTAAACAAGGCAAAAAAAGGTCAAACCATACAATAAAAGATAGACAATTTAGTTAAAATGTAAAGCTATCTTTAAATTAACATTAAAAATTAGTATAGAAAGAAGTATTTTAAAATAAGAAGACATGCTATCGAGAGGGGAAGAATACATAATTGGCAAAAAATTAATGTCTAAAATATATAAAGGATTCTTACCAATCAAAAAGAAAAAGACACCCACCCAATGAAAATTGAAAATAAAAAGGTATAAAAAACATGGAGGCAACTCACAGACAGCTTTCCTTTTCTGAACATCATTCACATCAAGACGTTATAAAACCTACACATTTATACTAACCTCAAATTTAAAGGTCAAACACAATCTTTCATTATTTTATATTTAACCTTTAGTATAATCTGTAATTTCCAAATAGGACCCTTTTTTTAATTCTTAATTCTAGTTATAGATATAATGCATATGTGTTTACCAATGGAAAAAATATATATATATATATTCAGAAAAAATGTACCTTAAGTGTTCTTCAATTACTTCCATGGGAACTTTTTTAATTTTAAAAATAACCAATGATCATTACAGTAGCAGCGTACTGAAGAAATAAATTTGACAGACTTCCCTGTATTTCTTAAGAGCTCTTGCATTAGCAAAATGTGTCTACTTAAAATAGAATTGTATTTTATCTGTTCTTTCCACGCAAGAATGTCCACAATGCCAGCTGCTCTGAAAGAGGCATCTTAGTCTTCCATGGAAACAAGCAAGTTCTAGCTTCTCTTTAGTGCCCTAGGCTGCATGTGAGTGAGACACTACTACAGCTGCGCTTTCGCTTCTAATCCTGCACATCTGTTACCATAGTGGAGGTTGCTCTGAAGAGTTAAATAGCACAAGTCTAGGGACCAAAGTTCCCTGAGAGCAGGTGCTTTCACAGAGCACAGTTCACAGTGACTTTGTCTCTGGCAGCTGGTGCTCAGCACCTCAGCATAACTATGGTTTCTACAGAACTTGGTACTCATAGCTCACATCATCCAACATTCTCCTAGACTGCCCACATTTCTGAGAAAATGCTCAAAATTGTAGTGTCTTTGCTTCACTTCTTTCTTCATTTACACTTGGAAAGTATCTCCTTTGAAGTGACTGTCTTCTTTGTTTTATGTGATTAACTTCAAATAAACTCTTCTGGACACTGCAGTTTTGGTGAGTGTATTGTTTGAAAAAAGTAGGTATCAGAGTCACTCAATCAAAATTAAAAGTGGTGAGTGGTCAATCCCTAGTTCAAAAACTTTATTTATTGTAATTTTTAAGCCTCTTCTAATATATACACAAAGTTAAAACACCATAGAAAATTGGGCAAATTATCCCTTAATATAGCCTAACTCTTTCTTACTTATATTGCCAATAAATTTTATATTTTTAAAAATGACACAATCAACGTTTTAAATAGCAACAGACTATAAATAGAAAGGAAATGGTTACAAAAGGTATTATCCAGGCTCACAATCAAAATTAAGGGAATGATGAGGTTTTCTTTCCCTCAGGCTGATGTGCTAAGAGCTGACAGAGAAATGTTTAAAAGTGAACAATTAGTACAATTCTTAAATTTTTTCCATGAGTTTACATTTTTTGAACTTCGAAGTACTTCAGCAATCACAGACATTGAAATAAAGGGGTGAATACCACTTTTCAACACTGATATCTATAACATATGCCTAATAGTATAGACACCCAAGGGTTTTGCTCTCTTTGAGATTCTCTGAATTTTGTGCAGCTGATCGAAGTTAACTCTTTCCCTCTGTCAATCACATGAAATAAATATGAGCTATTTCCTCCAAATAGCCCATGAGCACTTCCGTTCATGGGCTAAATTTTCATTTATTATCATTTTCTAATAAGGGTTTGACTAATTTAGCATGAACTGAAAAAAAAGAAATAAGTTTAAAATAATGCATGAAATCAAAATCCAGAAAATGCTTCATGAATGACCAATTCTTTGATATTATAATTCAAAATGAACTACTGCATCAATGCATGTGCTATGCAATTGACGAAATGCCAAGAGAGGGAAGCCACTGCATTGGCTGGTATGTATTCCAACATGGGACCTCTCTTCAGACACATGCTCTTCACTGAAGTACTAATGATGCTGACAGAGGAGTTAGCATCATTCAGGAACAAATTTTGACTTACTGTCATACTCCTGTTTTATAACTGAAAGCAGCAGGCCTCTTGATACAAATTTTTTTTTGGCTTTTAAATTTTTAGAATCTGGATTTCAGGGAGTTAAGGTCATTCAGAATGATTAGGACTTTGTCCCAAGTCAGTAAGCTAAGCCACCTTCAGCTTTGACTTGACTTAAACCATTTTTATAGGCACTCCAATGACTCGTCCATTACCAGAAGCTCCACTTCGGCACTCTGGAGTTGGATGCCTGAACACTACTGTGAACTACAGTATTTTCTACATTTCTTTGAATTACATTTAGTGATGTTGCATTTATAGGTGTTACAAAGGTTTCATAGAATCATCTCCCCTCCCTGTTCTGCCTGGAAACACCCTATAATGCAGTCACAATGTAGCTAATCATAATGCCATAAAATTTAATAGACTATCATATAAAAATTACTAAAATATAATTTTACATGCAAAGTTTAAAATGATCTGAATCTACCAAAAGAAAATATTTGTTAATAATTATATCATTTTAAAGATTCAGAAGTAAATAATAAACTCAGTTGACACTATCTATAATCAACTGTGACTTCCTCATCCTCCCCCAGCACTAAATACACGACCAATCACATTGCAAGAAGGTATTCCTAATTCCAGGCAACTTTATTTATCATTTAGATACCTTACTTTTATTCATGTGCATTTTCAGGAAATGTTGCATATGTACAAAAAATTGATTGAACTTGATTACTGCTTTGAGTACAATCATAAATCAGAAACAAGTGACTAGAAATACATATAATGTGCAGAATGTCATTAAACATATAAATTTAGTTTGTCCTAGTAGATTGTATACCAAATAAATGAGTTTTTTAAATTACCTCTATTGAGCTATACTCTGTATACCACAGAATTCAGCATTTTAAATTTTAAAGTTCAGTGAGTTTGAGTATATTCAAAGAGTTGTACAAACATCGATGCAACCACCTTTAGAATGTTTTCATCACACTGAACAGAATTTCAGTATCAATTAGTAGCTACTTTCCATTCTCAACACACTCCTGTTACTCTACTCTGTAGCAACAACTCTTCTTCCCCTAATTTGGACAATTTATATAAATGGAACCATATAATACGTGGTCTTTTGTGACTAGTTTCTTTTACAAAGCGTATTACTTTCAAGGCCTATCCAGTTTGCAGCACATATAAGCACCTCATTCCTTTCCATGTCTGAGTAATAGTCCATTATATGCATATAATACATTTTGTTTATCCATTCATCCATCATTACATTTGAGTCTTTCTTCTTTTTAGCTATTATGAATAATGCTGTATAAGGCATCCATATAACAGTGTTTCTTCATTTTCTTGAATATACCCAGGAGTGGAATTATTGAGCTCATATGGTAAATCAACATTTGATATTTGAAGAATTGCCAAACTGTTTTCCAAAGTGGCTGCAAACTTTTATGTTTCCATCACTGTTGCCTAAGAGTCTCCTTTCCTCACCTCCCTAGCAGTAGGTAGCATCTGTCTTGCTGATTAAAGCCAAAACCGTGAGTGTGAAGTGGTACCTCCATGACTTTTTATTTGCATTTTCCTACTGGCTAGTGGTGCTGAGCATCTTTTCATGTGCTTTTTGAAGTTTTGTGTTTTCTTCTTGGAAAAAAAGATGTCCATTCAATTTTTTGCCCAGTTTTTAACTGGCTTATCTTTTTCTTTTATTGAGTTGTAAGAGTTATATATTCTAAATGCAAGTTTCTTTTCAGATAGATAACTTATATATGTTTCTTCTAAAATGTTTTTTTACTTTATTAATATCATTAAAAGCATAAAGTATATTACTTTTGATAACATCAGTTTATATCTTTTTTCCAGCTTGTACTTTTGGTGTCATAGCTAAGAAACCATTAGCCAACCTAAGACACAAAGTAAATGTGTATTCTTCTGAGGGTTTTATACTTTTATCATAGATAGCAAACACATGCATTAGCCCTTTGCACAATTTCATGAAGACCACATACTTGTAAACATACATATTTTTGCACAAGGCTGTATAAGGCAAAATACTTTACATTTACTTAAGAACAGCATGTTTATAAGCTTGAAAGTATGCTTCTATAATAATTACAGCCAGCATAACATAATGGGACTTGTTTTTCCATTTTGCATATGGGTTTTAATTGTGACACACAGTCTATTTACCCTTTATGTTTCACTAATTAGTAGTGATGCAGAAAAGAATTAGTCTTGTAACCACCCATAATAGACCACATGAAGGCTATTCTTTTTCTAAGGTGGTGGAAAGACCCAGTCAAAACTAGGGACTCAAAGAAACAAAGGTCCTATTTCAAACTCTACTACTTGTGTGTTCCTGGGCAAAGTTCCCATTATCTCAGAACCCATTTCTTCAACTAAAAAGTAAATCAAGCGAACCTCTCTTCTGATGGTTACTTATAAGCACTAAAAGAGATAACATCTATAATATACTCAGCAATCTGTCACTGAATATTCTATATTACACCAAATCCCAATGAAAACAATCAATAAATTTTCCTATTTCTGCTATTCTAAAATGGAAACTTTTTCTCTGGCTGTCAGGGTTATATAAAACTGTGTGCCGATTTCTAATATACTCACATTTTTCGGTATCTTTTATCAGGTATAAGCTATTGAACTAGGTTAAAAAATGCCCTCAACCTCAAGGGCCTTGTGCTATTTCAGAAAAGTCTTAAGGAAATTACTTAAAAATGAAAAAAAAAAAAAAGAAGAAGAAGGGTATAGCGTTGCCCTGGCTGGGTGGTCCAGTTGGTTGGAGTGTTATCCTGTACATCAAAAGGTTGTGGAGTTCGATTCCCAGTTAGGGCACATACTTGGGTTGCTGGTTTGATCCCTGCTCAAGGTACATACATGAGGCAACGAATCGATGTTTCTCTCTCACATCAATTTCTCTCCCTCCATCTCCTCTCCCTCTCCTCTGCCTCCCTCCTTTTCTCTCTCCCTCTCCTTCTCTTGCTTTTAAATACTTTGTCTGTTTGTTTGTTTACTTGTTTGTTTGTAGAGAGAGGGGAAGGGAGGACGAAAGAGATGGAAAGAAACATCAATGTGTGGTTGTTTCCCATGTGTCCACTACTGGGCCCTGGCCCACAACAGGGGCCTGTGCCCTGACTGGGAATCAAACCGGGGACCCTGTGGTTCACAGCCTGGTGCTCAGTCCACTGAGCCAGACCAGCAAGGCTGCTCTCCTATTCCTCCTTCTTCCTCTCTCTCTGCCCGCCTCTCTCTCCTCTCTTCCTCTCCCTCTAAAATCAATAAAAACAGCCTCAGGTAAGGATTTTATAAAAGGCATAACGTTATCTTTGTCATCAGGAATGCAAACAAATTACTTTGGGATTCAAGAAATGATAAGGTTATAAAGATGCAGAATTGAAGAAAAATTCCTAGAAGACCAGTTAAGGTGAAACTTAAAAGAAACTAAGGATTCAGATAGCCTTAAAGAAAGAACTAGCATAAAAAATATGAATATATGAAAGAAGGGGTCATACTTGCAAATTCCTGATGCGTCTGAAGTATAAGGTACACGGAAAAGTAAGATGGAATCAGAACACAGAGGGCACTGAATGGCAGAGTGAGTTTGACCTTTATCTGACAGGTGATGAGGGGCTAAGCAGAAAAATAGCATGTTAAGAAACCTATGCTAGAAAGGTCATTCTTCCATCAATATACAAAATAGCTCAGGTGGGAAGAGCAGAAGCAGAGCAGCAATAGAGAAACAAGCTAGCTGCAGTAAAGTTCCCAATAAGACCAACACTGTCATGTGCCCTCAATAGTCATCATCACCCCAGGTTTCTGCTAACAGAACACTGATTGTGTTGTAGAATTATGCAGGCAGCATATACTTAGGGAAAGTGGCTCCTTCCCCAAGAAATAAAAGGAGAGTGATCTAAGCCAGGGTGAGTCAACTTTTTTTGGTAAATGGCCAGAGAGCGAGTATTTTAGGCTTTGTGGGCCATGTGGTTTCAGTCAGAACTGCTCAACTTTACCGTTGTGTCAGGGGAAAAAAAAAAGATAGATAATATGCAAATGAGTGCATATAACTGTGTTATAATTAAACTTTATTTATGAACACTGAAATTTGAATTTCACATAATTTTCATGGGTCATTGAATATTACTGTTTTGATGTTTTTCATCCACTTAAAAATGTAAAAACTACTCTTGGCTCCTGGCCCACAGAAAACCCGCAGCAGGCTGCATTTGGTCCATGGGCCACAGCTTGTCAATCAGCCCCTGAACCAATCATAGCTGCTCTGAATTCTCGCCAGGAATAATTTAGGAAGCAGTGGGGTGTATTATGTGGTTATGATCAATGAGATATAAGGGAAAGTGTGCTGGAGGGTTTCTAGGAAAGACTTTCCTATCCAATGAGAACAAATGTGTCAGAAAAACTAAACCTCTGAAAATAAATTTAGTGTCGTGTGACCTATTTTTGCATCTGTGAGAGGAAGTCCAGATTGCACAGGACCATCCTGACTGATACAGCAAGTGAAAGACGTTAGCAGGACTGAAGAAGAACATGCTCAGGGTAATGGGGCAGAGAAGAGCTGCTTGAAGAGCAAGTGTTATGGTGGAATTGGTGTTCTAGTGGCCTCCAGGTTAGGACACCGGAAAGGGAACAGAGTTTTTAGGCTTGGGGTTGAATTCTACATATTTATGCAGTGAAAAGGAGATTAAAAAAAAAGAACTACCATATGATCCCACAACCCCACTTCTGATTATTTATCCAAAAGAACTGAACTAGGGATCTCAAATAGATGTTAGCATTTCCATGTTCACTGTAGCACTACTCACAATAGACAAGGGGTGGGATAAACCTCAATGTCCACCTGCAGATGAATGAATAAAGAAACTTTGGAATATACATACAGTGGACTGCTATTCAGTCTTTAAAAACAAAGGAAATCCTGCAACATGCAACCGCATGGCTAACCCTTGAAAACATCACGCTCCATGAAATAAGTTGGTCATGAAAAGACAAACAGTAATGATTCTACTTATATGAAGTATCTTTGCTAGTCAAATTCACAGAATCAAAGTCTAATGGCAGATGCCTGGGGATAAAAGAAGGTGAAAGTGGAGAGATACTAATTAATTGGGACTAAAATTTCAGTTAAGCAAAATGAATGAGCTCGTGAGAGCTGCTATTTAACATTGTCCCTAAAATTAACAATATTTTGCATACTTTCAGATGTGTTAAGAGAGATCTCATGCTAAATCTTCTTTCAATAATAAAATAAAATGACATAACAGAAATATACCTAGGTAAATTAATTCACTATCCGTTTTAATAACAAGGAGTACCTCACAACTAAAGTTTGAATGTGTAATAAATCCAACGATTAAAGGGCATGAAGGAAAATGAGAACACCCATCTACTACTGGCAAGAGAGTACCTTAGTACATACCCTTGGGGAGCCAGTTGGGAAGATTTGGTAAAAGAATGATCTGGATGTTCTATGACACAGACTAGCAATCTCACCTTTAGGCATATTCCCAGAAATGCCATAGTAGTACAATGTGAGTAAAGACCCCATCCAGGGCCAGCTTCTGTACCATTGTTACAATAGTACATAATGTAACAACAGATATTACTGGAATGGATCAATTAATTATGTCATCAAGTAGAATACTACAATTAAATGTGTTTGCAAAAAAGTATGCAAAAGGTTAGACAAACACATAGTCATTCGTTTAACATTTTTAAACACATAAAGCATATTGTTAAACATGCACACAAATGTCATAAGAGAATAAAAACATACCTGTAAATCTATGCCCTGACTTTAGGAGAGTTGTACTTGGGAGGGAGGGAAAAAGAGAGTAAGAGACTATAAAGGATAGGATGGGACAGAGGAAGCTTTCAAAAAAAGCTTTGAAATGTCAGTGAAATTTAAAATTTCATTTAATGAAAAACAAAGACCTGTAGCAAATGTGGCAAAATCACTAAAATGTGTTGCATGTGGATGGTGGATTCATGGATGCCTACAAAACTATATTATTACATGTGTGAAATGTCACATAATTTTTAAGGAATGTCTGGCAGAGTTCATTTTAATGTCAAATATTTTTTCAAGGCTGAACACTTTCAATCACCAACTCTATGACAAAACTGAATATATTCTTACTGCACGTAATAAGATGCTGTAATAAAAAATGAAATGTAGATTAGAATGAAGTATTTCTATGAGATTGTAAAAGAGATAAAGAACCAGTCAGTTCTCTATATGACACAAGCAACTTGATCCATTAGCAGAAGACAGGAGACATATCAATGTTTTCACAAGCAGTAATTATTCTTATACAGCTGGGAAAGCAGCGGGGGAAAAACCCTCAACTTTCATACCCTTGCATTGATATATATTGGAGTATTCAAAATATTTTGATAGTTAGACAGAAAAAATAAACTGCCTGAACACAAAGTCTAGTAAGTGTTATTACCTCATCACTTTAAATCATTTAATTTTGTACATGTTAAAGCAAAAACATTTTAATCATTTAAGAAGATAAGTAAAATGTTGTTTTTAATATTTTATAATTTGAAACATCATCTTTATACTAAACACAGATATATTAAGGAATATAAAATAAACCATACAAATTTTAAACAGTAATTTGTATTGAATTATATTGGACATAGAGAAGAACACAAATAATTATATAGCTCTATGAGTTTTCCTAACATGGCCTCACAAAGGCAGGCACACCCCGTGTGAAGAAATATAGTATTGCTAGCATGCCAGACTCCTCTGCCAAGGCTGCACCCTCAATACCTTCCCTCCCCAAAGTAACCACTATCCTCACTTCTGACATCACAAGTTCACTTTGCCTGCCTTTAATCAAAATCACCTGAAATAGCAATCCAAAAGAACCTATGCACCCCAATCTTCATAGCAGCACAATTTACAATAGCCAAGTGCTGGAAGCAACCTAAGTGCCCATCAGTAAATGAATGGATCCAAAAAACTATGGTACACTTACACAATGGAATTCTATGCAGCAGAAAGAAAGAAGGAGCTCCTACCCTTTGCAACAGCTTGGATGGAAGTGGAAAGCATTATGCTGAGTGAAATAAGCCAGGTGTTGAAAGACAAATACCATATGATCTCACCTTTAACAGGAAGCTAAACAACAAAACAAACAAGCAAGCAAAATATAACCAAAGACACTGAAATAGAGAACAGGCTGACAGGGACCAGAGCGGGGAGGGGAGAGAATTTCAGGGGAAAAGGGGAAGGATTCACAGGAACAAGTATAAAGGACACATGGACAACAACTAAGGGGGTGGAAATAGGAGGGAGGTGAGAAGCATGGGGGGGCTGGGATGGGAGTAAAAGACAGAAAACTGTACTTCAACAACAATTAAATTAAAAAATAAATAAATAAAAAGAACAAATCATCTGTTCAAACTCCTCTGCTCAGCTTTATTTTGGGGAAATTCATCAATGCTTGCTGATGGCATTAGTTTATTCATTTCCATTGCTTCTACTACCCCATTGTGTTACTATCCCACAAAGTGCCTGCATTCTAATAAAGAACATTCAGATTGCTCTCAGGTTGTGGCATTTACGATTAAAGCTACTATAAACACATTAGTCTATGTCTATTTAGGTACAAAAATAGGCATTTCTGTTGCATATACACAAATATGGTGATTTATCATGTATGCAGAATGTTCCAATTTATTTTTTTCAAATATAGCTATATTAATGAGAAGCATAAATGAAATAACAATGACAAAAAGTTAATGAGAGTTGGAAGCCGAGTCGTTGTTACATGGGGTATAGTGTACCGTTTTATTTACTTTTCATATATGTTTAAATTTTTTATAAAAGATTTTTTAAATGGTTATAATGACCCTCTATTTTATAAAACAGAGATCTGTATTCTTTAATACACTTATGATCTTATTAACCAATGTCATCTCAATAAGTTTAATAAAAATAAAATTAATACGATGTCCTGAAAGACACAGAAAGACTATGAAAATGTTAGGTTAAAGGAGGCCAACGAGACATGACAACTAAATATAATACCTGATCCTAGACTGGATTGTGAACTAAAAAAAACAGTGTTATAATGGACGTTACTAGTTCAGTTGATAAAGTTGAAAAGTAAATGGTAGCTTAAATGAAAGTTTTGTATCAATGTTAAAATTTATTGAATTGATAACTGCAGTGTGTTTATGCAAGAAAATATCTTGCCTATGACTAGTGTGGCTCAGTGCATTCAGTGCTGTCCTGCAAACTGAGAAATTGCCAGTCCAATTGCTGGTTGGGGCACATGCGTGGGTTTCTGGCCAGGTCCCCAGATGAGGGGTGTGCAAGAGGCAACTCACTGATGCTTCTCCCCCTTTCTTCTTCCCTTCCGCCCTTCCTCTCTCTAGAAAAATAAACAAAATCTTTTATTTTAAAAAAAAGAAAATATCTTTACTACTAGGAACACACACTGTAGTATTTTTGGGTCAAGGACCCAATGTAAGTGGGTTACCCTCAAATCATTCAAGAAGAAAAAAAAGGCCAAGATGGAGGTGTAGGCAGAAACACTTTGCCTCCTCGCACAACCAAATCTAAAACAACAAAGTTTTAACAACAATAAACGCAGCCAAGCCACAGAAAATCGAACAATACAAAGTCTGAAAATAATGAACCACTCAGCTAAAGCGATAAACCAGCGAAGAGACAAGCATTGAGACAGACCGAGCAGGCCCCAGCGCTGGGTGGTGGGCTGACCCCGGTCACACATTTGCGTGCAGATAAACAGGTGGGGGCAAGCAGAGAGGACCACCATTACACCCTCTCTGACCCCGCCCCCACGTACAGCATCACAAACCAGCGATCTGGGTGGCCCCGCCCTGGTGAACAACTAAGGCGCCTCTCCTCAAATGTAACAGGCGCGAATAGATCAAAACATGGCTCAAGAAGAACTCAGAGCCCCAGAGCCGATAAATCTAAGCGATCAAGAAACTGCCAACTTATCAGAGGCACAATTCAAAACACTGGTGATCAGGATGCTCACAGAACTCGTTGATTTAGCCACAGATTAGAGGAACATATGAAGGCTAAACTAATTGAAATGACGGGAAATGCACAGGAAACCAATAGTGATGGAAAGAAAACTGGGAATCAAATCAAGCACCGGAAGGAAGGAAAAAATGACCAAACAGAAAAATATGAAGAAACAAGAATACAAAAAAATGAGGAGAGGCTTAGGAACCTTCAAGACATCTTTAAACCCTCCAACATCTGAATTATAGGGGTACCAGAAGGGGAAGAGGAACAATCGTGACTGGAAAACTTATTTGAACAAATAATAAAGCAGAACTTCCCCAGTCTGGCAAAGGCAATAGACTTCCAGGAAATCCAGGAAGCTCAGAAAGTCCCAAAGAAGTTGGACCCAAGAAGGAACACACCAAGGCACATCATCATTACATTAGCCAAGATTAAAACGGAGAGAATCCTAGAAGCAGCAAGAGATAAGGGGACAGTCACCTACAAAGGAGTTCCCATCAGACTGTCAGCTGATTTCTCAAAAGAGACCTTACAGGCAAGAAGGGGCTGGAAAGAAGTATTCCAAGTCATGAAATCCAAAGACCTACAACCAAGATTGATCTATCTAGCAAAGCTTTCATTTAGAATGGAAGGGCAGATAAAGTGCTTCTCAGATAAGGTCAAATTCAAGGAGTTCATCATCACCAAGCCCTTATTATATGAAATGTTAAAGGGACTTACCTAAGAAAAAGAAGATAAAAAATATGAACAGTGAAAGGACAGCAAACTCACAGTTATTAACAACCAAACCTAAGACAAAAGCAAACTAAGAGGACAGCTAGATCAGGAGCAGAACCATAGAAATGTAGATCACGTGGAGGGTTAGCAACAGGGGAGTGGGAGAAGGGAGGAGAAGGTACAGAAAATGAGTAGCGTAGATGGTAGGTAGAAAATAGGGGGGAGGGCAAGAATAGTAGGGGAAATATAGAATCTAAAGAACTTGAGACACGTGGTCATGAACTAAAGGGGGAGGAATGGTGGGGGAGGGGTATGAAGGGGGGAATAGAGCAAATGTAATGGCGTAATCAATAAATTTTTTTAAAAAGAAAAATCAATGTTTGTGTGTGTAAAGATTATGAGCAAATAATAAAGCAAATCAAATAGAGTAAAATTTTAATAAATAATAATCTGGGTAATAAGAATATAGGTATTTTTCATACTATTTTTATTATTTCACCTCTTCTGTAAATTTTAAATTTACAGTAGGTGATCAAAGATTACAAACTTCTAGTTATAAGTATGTACTGGTGATACAATGTACAGCCTGGTTACTATAATTAACCACACTGTGTTGTACATTTAAAAGTTGCTGAGAGAATAGATCTTAAAAGTTCCCATCATTAGAAAAAAAATTTTCTAACTATGTGTAGTGATAGATGTTAACAAAACTTGTGGTAATTGTCACAATATATACATAAATCATGTTAAATACCTAAAACTAATATAATGTTATATGTTAATTATATTTTAAAAAACAGTAAGTCCAGCTGCACAGTGAATTCCTAGGAGAGACTGATTCAAATTAAATGTGCCAGGAAAAGGAGAATAGTGCTTGTACGAGAATGGTAAATGAGAGGAAATGACAATAAATTAAGGAGAACAGAAGATGATGGGCATGATGGGAACTGGAACCAGGCAGGCCATATTAAGGAGATTAGATTTTATCCTGAAATCATGGAGGCCAAAAATTTTATGGGCACAAAAAAATCATATTTACTTCTCCATTCCTAGAATGGCATAAGATTAGAGGTAGAGAGAAAAGTTTGCCAGAAGTTCAGGTGTGAAATAATGAAGACAAAATTCAAAAAAAATATTGAAGGTGTGGAAAAGCTAGGACTTGGTGATCTGTTAGGTGCAGAGAAAAGCATAGAGAAAGAATACCACCCACACTGTTAAACTAGCCTTCTTAAGTATGTTTTTTTTTTATGTATTTCTTTTTTCTGTTGAGAGCTGTGGGAATATATGGTACCTGACATTGCCCCTTACACTCAATTAAATTCACAATAGTCTTGGAGGAAGACAAGAATGATGACTTATACAGCCTATCTGAAATCCTACATAAAATACCCACTCATCTCTACATTGTTTGGGCATAAGAAATTAATCTCGTCTTCCTTTGAGAATAATTAGTAATGGTGTTCTGTCAGCATAACAAATGCATTTCACCAGATAGAACCACAAAGGTAGTTTCTGTTGGGTTTTGTACACCAGCAACATTGAATGAGGAGCAGTTTTTCAGGCACTCTGAATTTCCATCTTGATCTCTGATGTCGAGAACGTACCTTCACCCTCCACCACCCTCTACCAGTTCTTCAAAATCACTGCAGATCTAATTCCAAGAAGTCTTCCCCAATACACTGAAATCAATGAAAATGAAATTATTTCCAAAGAGAAGTTGTTGGCTTTTTTTTAATGCTGTCCCAATTTACATCCTATCAGCAGGGTTATAGGAGTTTCTGCTGTTCAAGCCCAGTCATTGACTGGTTGTGGGAAATCTCTACAGTTCGGCCACTCTGTGGGAATGCGGTTGTATTTCATTGTGGTTTCAATTTGCATTTTCATTTCTGAAAACTCAGGTTGTGGAGCTCCACTTCGTATGTTATTTGGCTCAATGGATACTCTCTTCTTATGAAATAACAGTTTGAGTCTTCTCCCCATTTTTCCATTGAATTGTCTGTCTTTTTTCACTGACTTGTGAAAGTTCTTTCACAGGAGTTCATAAAAATTTTAAAGAAGAAAAGTGGTTTCAAAAATACTAAATCATAGAAAAAGAGGCTTCAGCTTTATCCCCAGTCTCTTAGGAGGAGCTCTTGTAGAAGTTTTAGAAGCCCCACTTTTGACCAAAGAAGTTTTAGAAGCTCCACTTGAGACCAATGTGTAGAAGTTTTATTTACAGTTGAATGTTTTTTTTACATCTCACTTGAACAAGTGACTCCAGAGTAATCTCAGTTGTGCTTTTTTTCCCTCACAGTGGCACGGCCATAATGACATGAAAGGATTTCCAGGCAGCAGGGAGGGAAGAGTTGACCTGAGATGCCAGAAATTGAGCAGGCTTAGCCTGGTTTTATATCTGCTGCAGCAAAGTTGTCTAGTTGGTGTTCATCAGCTTTTTCTCACCCGCAGTAAGAAAGATATTTTACATCATGACCCAGCACACACAAATATAACTGAAAAAATTTCCAAACCATTGTTTAGCTTTACTCTGATATTTCCTATACATATTATTTCATCCCATTTCATTTGGTTGCTATGTTTAGCACAAGCTCTAACCAACTAAACTGATTAGACATAACAGCTCTTAGAAAAACATTGCTGTAGAATATTATTTCTCAAGGTTTAACATGTATGTAAATTATCTAAAATTCTCACTGAAATACAGATTCTGTATAAGCTAATACAGGTTACAGAGGTTTTGTTCTGAAATACAAAACCTCTGTAACCATGAGGTTTTGATAAGCTGAGACAAACCATTATTATTCATAATACTACTATCAATATCATCATCAAAATCGCTCAGCACAGACATACATTGCAAGACATACATGGATAATTTGGGGTATCTAATAACACTATCAATTCCATAGTCATTTTGTCTACATATCTTCTGCCCTTTTCCTCCCACACATGGCACTCCCATCGTCTGCTATTCCTTGATATGCGCACAGCACCTGAAACCAAGCAGTCACCCTTAGTTCGTCTGGCTTGCCAGAGAAGAGACGAAGAGCACAGGTGCCCTCAACTCTGCTGGTGCCTTGGAGCAGTGCTTCTTGAGTCCCAGGTCTGGGGTGAAGCCTGAGATTCTAAAATTCTAACAAGTTCCCAGATGATGCTGGGGCTGCTGGTCCACAGACTTCCTTTGGAGGAACAAAGCTCCAGAAAACAAAAAAAGCAGAGATTTAAGACTTTTGGATTCAGGTGTTAGTAAGAACACAATGGCTAAGCACATCATAAAGTTCCAAACTATGTGTAAGGGCCACCAGAGACAGATTGCTGAGAAGAAGTGCACTGAACCTTAAAGGCATGCTGGCATTCTGATTACAAGGGGAGGAGAACAAGGCCTAAAGCAGTGGCTGGACTGATAAAAAGGACCAAAGCATCGAGGCCCTAAGCCAGGTGACAGGCCGATTTTGTAACAGGTAAAGGTGACTGTGGTCCCACAAGCAATGTAAAACCCATGATGTTGCAGTAAGAACCTTCTGAGTAATCTGGAGCTGAGGGAGTAGAAAGGCTTTGGAATCAACACTACTAAAATCACAAAGAATAAGGTCAAAGCCAAGAGCCAAGGGTTGAGGCCATTGGGGATATAGAGAACTGTTCTGGAGTTTGGAAGACAATCTTGGCAAGGATCAGGAGCGGCTCATCTAAAGAGAGGGCAGAGGTTTCCAACAGACAGTGAAAGTGGTCCAGCAGGGTGCTCCTGATCTGTACGACGCTTTCACACACCAAGGCAAACAGAGCCACGATGGATTTTAGCCTGACCTCGTTCCCTCTTTCACAAACCGGTGGGCTGTACACAGCACACACCCACAGCCTCAGTGTGGGCAAAGCCAGCCCCTGCTCCCAGCAGGAGTTCAAGGAACTGGTAGAAAGTATAGCATCTGTTGCATAAAGCTTTCAAAGAAATGGGATAGACAGGAAATTGGAAAATGAATAGCATTGATAGGAAAAGCCACTTAGGGATGGGAAAGGAATTTATGGAATTGATTAAAAGTAAAATAATCACAAATAATAATAGTAGCCTTACATGTTATTGAAAGTGTTCCAGGCCACAGAGAAAGGGATTAATAAAGGTCAAGTGGCTCGGGAGGTCTGTCACTAAGCTGCTTATGGTAATAATAACAGATTACAATGAGCCAGGCACAGTACTGAGGGCTTTGTATACAGGATTACAGTATAATTGATGAAGCAGGCCCACAACATTTGGAGAGTGAAAGAATGTACTAACGTCATTAATAATATAAAATCACAAATACTTATTTTCTGATCAAGTTACTGATACATATTAATATATTAGACCTATGAAATAGTTCCATTAAAAAACAGTTTTCTGTAATGAAAATAAACAAAATATATCAGTATAGATTAAAGCAAAATTAAAAGAAAGATGTCTACATTGATTATTTCAAGGCTAAACATAAAAATACATATCTATATATTAAAGCAAAAGTTAGAAAGAGATCTTTATATTATTTTAACATTAAAAATCTCACATATTAATTACTATGATTAAAAATAAAAATCACACCGTAATAATGATTTTTGGTATATAACTATATACCTGTATCCGCACTTGTATCTGTCTATAACATATGCTGGTGGCATTTTTTTAAAAATGTACTTTTCTAAATGATATTTTTCCACAAAACTTTCTGGATACTGCTCTCAATGCCACTAAGAAGGAGCCAGCTGTCCGTAGCCCGCCTTCCTCTGGACACTTTGTTTTACTGGCCAAGCCATACACGCGATCCTTGAAAGGCACAAGTTAACTTGCATTTGGAGAGGGGCAGAAAAAGAGACCTGGATTATTCTTGGTCGTCTGCAAGGTGAAGTACTGTTAACACGAGGGAGACCATGGCTGAAGCTGCGAGTACAAAGTAGTCTATCAAATGTATCACGGCATGTACGATTCCTCATTTTGTAAAAGATCTGGAGAGAAACTAGATATTTGGGACTTATAATCATACCTATTTATATTTAATATCTTGTTGAATTCACAGAAGAACCGTATCACATCGGGCCTACCCACCCTTGGGTACCCGCTCTCATTCACCAGAGCGGGATTTGACCCCGCCCCATCCAGCTCCAGGACTGTGTTCCTACCCACACTCAGCCTGCAGCTCTTAGGAATCCCTCTTCCTGGACCCTTTCCTAGGCTTTGTTTCCCAAACGAGTGTCCTCCAGGTTGTGGTGTGTTCTCAGCTTTGAAACCTTTGACTTGCATTGTCTCAGTGAATGGATTTTTGGGTTTTGTCCACACAGCCCTCCAATCAAAACCAAATTCAACTTGCTCTCATGTGATGTTTGTGGTGCTCTTCTTTCAAATTTTATTTATTTAAAATTTTCCTTTAAAAATCAGGGGTCGATTTCACCTTTCCAGACATGGACACCACAGATTCTTGGCTTACGTGGGATTGCCGCCTGGTGTCTGAATAACTTGTAGACATAACAACCTCCAAAAATGATCAGATGTCAATGACACAAGACAGAACTCAAAAGTGAACAAAACTGACGAGAAATACACTGTCATATAAAAATGTAATGAAGTTCAGATTACAACAGAGAAGAATCTCACTAATCTTTTCATTCAAAGCAAATTGAGAAATATCATGAACATGTGATCTAGTATTTTTATTCAAACAGTGTTGCATGCTCAGAAGAAGGAATTAAGTCTCACCAATTTTTCTACTTGATTACACTAATCTTTAGTCTGTCTTTCCATGTGTGCACATGTGTTAATGTGTGTATGCCTGAACGTCAGCAAGGGGAAAGATGCCAATATTTGTTACGCTTACTAATGTTCCAAAGATCCAATTACTACTCCTTCCAACCACATGTATCACACCTTACTTTATATTTAGCATTATGTGCCCTCTACAGAGAGAACATCCTTCCCTAGAGAAGCTGATAATTTAATTGACTAATCTTATGTAACTAACTTTTTTCAAATTAAATATATTCAGTGAAACGAATGCCTTTGTTGACACTTAATAACATGAGAACTATGGCAGAATCTCTCAAATGAGTTCAGTGCTTCAGCCTGGTGTTTGTTTTTCTAAAAGGCAATAATCATGCTGGAGCAGCAAGACACATCAGCAGTCAATGCCCCCGTATGTGGGAACAGCGAAATTCCTCAAATCCCTAGGCAGTTTCACTGCCCCCTCCTTTTTGGCGGAGGCATTAAGTGAGGAAGTCGGTTGTTACCAAGCTTTTCTGCAGCCTGGTCGGATCCCCGCATGGACCATGTGATTCGTTTCCTATTTTAGTTGGATCGCAGACAGATTCTGCTTTCTAACAGCTGCCTGCGAAAATGCAGGGAAGATTTCTACAGAGAAATACACAGAATCAATTTCAGGTTATAGAAAATGGGCTATTTCATCACTGCTTCATTTTACCAATAGATGGCACTGTGGATAGTGAAATGGAATAAAAGAGCCATGACATTAATTTTTGTTATTTAAGTTTTTTGGAGGCTGGGGGCGAGGCGGGAGGTGGTGGACAGAAAAAGAAAATAACCCAACCTATTCTCAAGTGTTTTTCTCTCAATGATATTTTTACAGTTTTATAAATGTTTCTACCTTAATTATTATTTTTTCCTCCTCTGACCTTGCTTCACCAAAGACTATTAGGCAAAACATTTAACCCAGTTTCACATCTATTAAGTGAGAAGGTTAGATTAGTTCAGGGGTGGAAAATTGAAATGCCTGCCAGAGCCAGACAGCTGATTTATATGAGTTCAGAGGGTCTGGCGGGAGAGGATAAGGAGGCTGAGCACAGTCTATCCAAAATAATTCAATTTTAAATGTTTTTGTTTGTTTTCTGGTTAGTTTTGGCTTCTGAAAAAATACAATAAACCAAACTATGAGTCCTTGGGAACAAATTGTTATCTAATTGAATAGATGATGCCTAGAAGCTCCTCTAATTATAAAATGCTAAAATGTATTGTAAACTCTACTAGAGGAATATCTACATGAAACCACACCTGTATTTTTAATCATGTGTATACATTAACATGCATCATTCAAATAGCTTCGATCTCTGAGATATCTGTTTAAGCCTAACATGAAACAAAGTACAAAGATACTCTTTCCCTTCCATTAAAATACAGGACAACGTGAAAGAAACTTAGAGCCTATAAGATTCTCTTAAATTCTAACTTTTTCCATTGTAGCAGCCTCACCGTCAACTGAGTCTTTGCAGATAGAAATATGAGGGTCATCTGTGATGCATCTCTTTCACATTAAGCATATCATCAATCACCCAGCCAAGACAGTGTTGCTACCTCTGAACCCTTTCTCCATACCATTCCTAATTTTTAATCCTGTGACTACTGCCCTCATTCAGACACTCATTGGCTAGATCTTATTCAACAGGCTGAATGAACCAACTGGAGCAGTGAGTACCTATGGGATGGCGGACAAGTATGACCGACTCAGGAGGCATCCAGGCTGAATCTGGGGTACACGAATTTGGCCCAGTCCTTCTCTTGTATTTTACCTCAAACATACCTTACATTTCCATTTTCAGTTGCACACAACTACTCACTATTATTAGAACAAACCATGTGCCACATTTTGACAGGTTCCACAATCTATAATATATTTGACCACCTAGCAAAATCCTAGATATCTTTCAAAATCCAGCTCAACTATGTGTCTTCCACAAAGTCATTTCTAATTCTTCCAAATGAAAATAATGAAGATATTTACTCCGTGACTGCATATATTTGTGCTCATTTTTCACATAACACTGTCATCATGTTGAGTTTATGTTCTACCATAGACTTTAGTCACCCATCTTTCATTAATTACTGAGTTGTATCTGAAATAAATGTCTCCAAAATCCTCCTGCCTGGGTGTGAATCTTAGGTCTATCACTGAGTAACCGTGAGATTTTAAGCACATTACCTTTCCATACCTCATTCATTTATTACTAATAACAGATACCAGAGGACTGCTGTGAGGACCATATGTGAACATGTGTGTAAAGTGCTTACCACAGTGTCTGACACATATGACTTACTTCCCTTTTTAAGTTTTCACATACTTATCTACAGAATATTATTAGGCTTGGAATAGAAGACCCATGTAATCCCTTGTAACTCTAAAATTGTTTGACTTTGTGTCCTGATGAGTGTGGATATATTGACAGAGTTAAACAAATACCTCTGTGCACACCTGAGAATGGCAGTCAGTCACAGTGAGTCATCACTCCTGAGTCTCAATCAGATGGTTTCAGTGAAATTCGAGTGTTAAAGACTATACTTCAACTTATTAAAACAATAACATACATGTGCATATATATATTGTTCATTGATGTTCCTCTTGACACAGGCTTTGTGCCTCAATTTCCCTTCCAACATCCACATGAACACATACTCATTTCCAGAAAGATTTATTCTAGAGACAACCAACTGACGAAAAGAACTGCTTACCCATTACTTAGAATACTTGAAGATTATCATGGGCTCAGAGGACCAAGTCATCCCAGAAAACTCTGGCAAAGTTTTAAATGTCTACAATCCCTGCACCCATCCTAACACATACATATGCTCGCATGCACATGCACATGCCAGCTTCCTTCAGATGCTATAGATTTTCATATTTTTCCCTTTTGTGGTTTCTATAAGTCCAAATTCTCCAGAAGTTATAAGCTCTTTCTGTCTGATTTTGTTTTGCATAAGAACTCCTGAGGTGGAGGCTCAGGAAGCCTGAGTGATGGGAGGAAAGAATCCGTGTAGGAAGTATATATGCCCACAAACGCTGCATGAGGTAAAACTAGTTCTGCTGTGCTCACAGGGATACATGCTCACTCATGAGAACATGTGCTCTGGTTAAAGCTCTTTTTGAAGATAAATAAAATTGGTAAAATACTACCATTTTATTCAAATTTAAGAGTTCTTATTATATGAAACATTCTAATGTAAAAGCTATAAATGATAACTTGAGAATTTTACTCTCTACACTTTTACTCATTCAAAAAACATCATTCGGCTATGCATATAAATGCCTGTCATGTAAATGCCCAGATTAATAAATAAAATCTGATCCCAGACTTTAGGTAGTTTATAGACTATTAGAAATGTAGATGTGTGAACAATTTGTGGCCTACACTATTACAAAGGAAGTTACACACTGGCTAAGCAGAAGAAAATTGAACAAATACTTGGTAAATATAAAAGTATACAGAGACTCTCCTAGTCTGAAAAGAAGGCAGTATCATTATTCAAAGTGAAGAAACTCAGATTCATGTGACTGGATCATAACTTACAGTTTTAAAATCTTTTTTTACCCTCAAGTCTCAGAGTGTTTCTGCATTTTCACATTTCAGGACTAGTAATGTGTAGATGTGTGGATATGCTCTGCAGATAAATAAGTGGTTGGTACACAGTGACCAGGAGTAGAAAGATTTACAATTTTATTGTGCATATAAGGAAAAGAAAAAGTTTTAATTTCAGAATGTAAAATAGCTCATTGATTTGCAGATTAATTATATAAGATTTATAGGTACAAAGAGAGAAGTGCTAACTCAATAGAGTTGTAAATCTGGATTACGCTGATGTTTGTTTTTTTCTTCAAATTTAGACTACACAAATGCACAAAAGATTGATGGCAAAATCTTGGGAAACTTCCCTCAGGGTTTTCTTAAGTATAAATATCAATTGGGCAAACACATTTTGCTATTTCAAAAATCCTGATTAGTGTTGGTTGAAAATATTAAATAATGCAGACACTAGTGTTATATGCCATATATTAATTCCTGAGAAATGTATCCAACACAATGGCACACGAAGAATAACATAACTTATGGAAAAGGCAGAGCACTCAAAATATAGAAAAATATAGACAAAATACCAACAAAAATTACAGTCCTAATAATAAAAATCCCTGCATGATCAAATCTTTACTAGTATTTGCACCAAGAAGATACTGTCAGCCCATCCTGTGCAGTCCTAGGTCACGGTGATCATACTTCCTCCTTCAACAAGTAGCTCCCAGAGGAAATTTCCTTCTAATTAGAGACCAATTTCATCAAAATTAAAAATGTGATCCCCAGGTAGCCTTCTTTGCCAATCTATTTTCCCCTTAACTACAGAACAAATGGCTGTACCTGCAGCTTCCCCAGAAGCTTGGCATAGCCAACGGAGGGAAACAGCAGCTCTTAAAAGCCTCGGACTCAGGACTTCCTGCACAGAAGGAAGGCATTTGCTTTGACCATCTCTTCAAGTGTTAAAAAAAAAAAAAAAAAAGCTTGCTTCCTGTAACTTCAAAACATTAAAATGTGGTAAAAGTTATATATAAACTTCAACAAACAAATTCCACATTATATTGATCATTCCCCATTTTACTAACTACGGATGAACTAGTTACCAAGAGAACGTGGATTATACAGACTACAGTGGGCTGGATGGATCATTTCCAGAGGTTTTTACACATAAAATGGATATGGATTAGACAACTTTAAAAGGCTATTCATCAAAACAGCAAAGTCAAATGGCATCTTGCTCACATGACCTTCATCTGAGTGCCATCCAATATGCTGAAGCTTACAAAATAGTTAATAAATGAATATGGTAGAAAATGGATTTTTAAAAGTATTGATCCTTCAAAGAGCTTAAAAATAGGTATACTTTTTTTTTTAATATGGTACTTGTGAAAAATGCTTAATTTATTTTGGGATTTCAATACGCCACAGTAACCTATGACAGGACAGACCTGTTCCTGTCAAAAGGAAACCATGGTATTGAGTGTGCGCTGCTGTCAGACCTTGACCTGAAAGGGCTACTGCGTGTTGGTAAATGGCACAGTTCTGCTGATTCTGCTGCTCTGGAAAGGGGGATCCCCAACAGAGACAACTTCCCACCAATAAGCTGATGTTTATAGAGACCAATTCATGGTCAGGCCCCTGGTAAAAACCTGGATATCACTTTTCAAAGGTCCCCCAAGAGATACCGTCGCTTAGGCCAAACAAGTAATCTCAAAATCTAATCACAAGTTATGTTATTTTAAAAACATAGAGGCCTCAAAAATGAAAGGTACATAACTAAAGTATGAGGCTGTCGAAATGACATATCAGGATTATTTTTAAATACTTCATTAAAAACAAATATGAAAAGCAGAAAGGAGGACAAGAGACTAGCAAAATGTTGATAATCACTGAACTGAATGATAGGTTTGGGTGGGGGCGGTTAAGCATTTATTCTATTTTTGTGTATTTGAAAATTTGTCCACAGATGGAAAAGAAAAAACAACCATGAGATATTGATCAGCAATATAAAGTCTACTCTGTTCCACAAAGTGAATAATATAGTTACAAAACTAAAAATAAAATTTTCGAATCATTTATTGAGTTTACTAAATTCCTATGGTTTACAAATTTATTGCCAGGATATATACACATGACTCCTCCCAAAATCAAGTCCTGAGAAAACATGGGTCTAGGTTCAGGGAATTTCTCTAAGCTAAAGTATCATACATTACCTAAATATTTTTTTCAAATGCAAGAAATAAATACAAAGCATTTTGAGTATAGCTAACAAAAATGAGTATAACAACCATTGTATGTAAATTATAGTCATCATTAGAGAGTTTGAAACTCATTAAGCAGTCATTTTTAGTAGCACTTGGATTTTTTATCTAATAGTAAAGCTTTAGCCCATCAATACTGGTCTAAAAATGAATATCATTAATTTAATTTTTTTGTTACTAGGCAAAATCAGGAAAACAAAGACTATTCTCATCTCTCCTTTGGGTTCATTTGATATGTAGGCAAAAGACCTAGTCATTCTGCACCAACAACCCAGTAAATTGAGCCCATCATTTTCAGTAGGCTAGTATAAAATTGTTTTAGAAAACATTTCTAAAAACTTGGGAGAGTGTCCTGATTTTTATGTTTTTTCACATACACCTAGCATCCTTTTACATGCAATTACAACTCCCACTGGGATAAAATGAACAGACTGCTTGATAAAAATATGATCTGGAAGCAATAATGGTCTATTTGATCAGTAATTTTCAACCTTTTTATCTCACGACACGCACACATTAATTACTAATATTCTGCAACCCAACAAAAAATATATTTTTGCCAATCTGACAATAATAGGTATAATTTTGATTTACAAAAATATATCATAATAGTGCCCTGGCTGGTGTAGCTCAGTGGATTGAGTGTGGGCCTGTGAAGCAAAGGGTCACCGGTTCGATTCCCGGTCAGCGCACATGCCTGGGTTGCAGGCCAGGTCCCCAGTGGGGGACATATGAGAGGCAACCACACATTGATGTTTCTCTCCCACTCTTTCTCCTTTCCTTCCCCTCTCTCTAAAAATAAGTATTTTTTTTTAAAAAAGAGGATCAGAAAGAAAAACCATTTGCTACTGTTAGGAGAATAAATGTAAGCATGATGCAAAGTTCTGTCCCAAGCCATCCTGTAATAATCACATAAAAGCTCCTCAAATTCTTTGTAAAAAAAAAAAAATATATATATATATATATATATATATATATATATATATATATATATGATCGATTACCTACCCTTGTTGCTGCAAAATGAATTTTTAAAAAATCAGGTGCCTATATTTGTATATAAGAATTTCTGGTACTAAAAATTAACCAATCAAACACAACCTTATTATATGACATGGCCAATAAAATACAAGTCTATTATATAACACACATATATTGTATATATTGTTCAAGACAGGGCATTCACATGAGATGGCTATTGTTGTGTTAGCTATTGTCATTTGTAAGATGATAATCTAAGGGAAAAGAAGTCAGTGCCTGTGACTAATTAGTCAGACAAGCAGCTAATGGTTATAGCACTGGTTTTGTAATTTTCAGGGTTTTAGAAACAGGCACGAGATGCAATTATTTTTATTGCCATTATACAAATGAAACAAGTGAGTACCAGTAAGGCTAACTGGTTCAATGTTACTAAACCAATAAGTGACAGAATTGGAACTCATCTTCATGTCTTCTGACCCTAATGACAGTGTTCTTTCTTACCCTGATGCCACTAATAAAATTACTGCTAATGACACTTATACTAAAAACAAGGACACCTAATTTTTATTAAGCACTTATTACTTGCTAGCACCGTATGACCACTGTGATCCGAATATTTTACCTAGTTAAATCATCACAACAACCTGATGCAGTTGCTTGTCATACCTGTCATCGCACATGTAAATTCAATGAGACTTACACGGTTTAGTATGTCATGTTGTACGTGCGAGCCAAAGATGCCCCAGCTGGAAAAAAATAACAGAGCTCGAACCCACACCCTACACATCTGTCTACAGTCTGTCCCCGGCCGGGACCCGTGATTCCCACACTTGCCTGATGGCAGTGCACACCTGGGAACTTACAAAGAACACGAATTGCCAGAGGCTTGGGTTCTGATTTCACAAGTTGGGTATGAGGCCCAAGATAAAAACTTTTAATAAGCATTGGATAAATATCAGGCAAGTAAAGGAAATACATGCTATATATATTTTTTTTTAATTTCAGCTTCTCTAACTTATACTCTTGCTGAGATATTGGGAAGCCTTCTTTGTAAAGGGCAAGATAGCAAACATTTGCTGTCTTGGGCCATACAGTTTTGCCCCAAATACTCATCTCTGCTGTTGCAGTTGGAAAGCAGCCACAGACAGTATGTTACCAAATGGGTATGGCTGTATTCTGTTAAAACATTATTTATAAACACTTAGATTTAAATTTCATATAATATTCGTGTGCCATAAAATGTTATTCTTCTTTTAATTTTTCAACCATTTAGAAAATTATTCATAGGTAACAGGCCATACAAAACGGGCAGGCTGGATTTAACTTGCCGAGTGGGTAGTATTTTTCCCAGTACCTGCTCCAGTCCCCTTTCTCTTAGAAGTTGTTTTCAGCAGAACAGTAGTTCATAGAAAATTCTTTGCCTGATTTTCTCCTACTGACATTTCCAGTAATGTCCTATTTTTTTTCTTTCTGTCTCCTATCTTCCTACCCTGATGTCTGGATAATACCTCACTTTAAATTCTGAAATACAAAAATGTATTCTCATGACAATTCTGTAAACAGTGTTCTGAGTTCTTTGGGGAAATAAACTAATAAACCAAAACATACTTACTATAAATAAATGTACTGTAAGGAATAAGGAATTCTTGAAAACTATTTAGGTCATATCCACAGGATGATAAGTGGATTTTGTCATTTTAGTGAATCATTACCAATAAGCATTAAGCTTAAGAATAATAAGAAAGGATCATTTTGTGAGGCAACCATCTAAGTTCATAACACTCAGATTGACTGTGCCTCTCTAGATGTCAGAAAACCTTTGTCTCGTACTTCTAACCAATGTATAATCACATCCTTTTGGCCTTGCACTTCAGTGAATTCTTGTTTAATGTGACCCTTATTACAAATTTTTCTCTTCCAAAAAGACTGTCCTCTGATTCTCTGTACTTGAAGACAAACATCAGGGGGACACCCCCAAAAATCGGAATTATCTTCTGGAGAGTGAGCCACTTGTAGTTCAGGCTTCCCCCACTAGGTAAGTGTTCAAGGAACCCATCTGTATCTGTGTACCAGCTGGCATTGTTGTGAGAGGCTGCATTTGGCTTCAGTGAATTTGTTTTGAAGACACTTTCAAAGCATTTGCCCATGTCATGATGGGTGATTTATGAGCGCACCTGCCCACAGTGCAGCTCTGCATGTTTAGCAGTTTTTGACCAAAAATGGCATGACCCTATGCCCCATACTCACCATGTCATCCGGAGTGATTTTCTTTATTTCCCTGGATGAAAAAAGTCCTCAGAGGGAAATATTTTGCTGATGTGGAAGAGGCGAAACAAAAAACAGATGGCAGAAGCACCAAAAGGCATCAATATCGATGAATCCAAAAACTATTTTGAGCAGTGGAAAAAAATCTCGATAGGTGTATTGCATCAAATGGAAGTTTGCATCAATACATCTCGATAGGTGTATTGCATCAAATGAAGGTGACTGAAGTTTAAACATGTAAGAATAAATACACAATTTTTTATAAATAAATTCCATTTGGGGGGAGTCTTCCCTCACACAGCAAGTTCCTGATTAATATCATTTCATGCAAAATTGTTTCATTATAATGCTGATGAGATGCCATAGGAAATTAATATTTATATCAATTAGCCTATAGTAAAATTGGTTTTATTACACATCCTTTCATTTAAAGTCACAGAACTTATTGGTGACATTAAATGAAGACTTACTGTAATTTTAAACAGGTCAATAAATGCTTTATTCACTATGCACTTGACACTCTTTGGATAACCACTTGTTTTTTCTAGTTTATTCCAATTACTTCTCAAGATACATACATTTCACTTGCTAAAAAAACATATTTTACAGGGTTCTTAATTATACATTAAGAGAAAAGTCACATGCACATTTGAAGCATACGCATATATTCCAAGATGGTGCCATAATTTTATGAGTAAAAGGGAATGTCGTGTTTGAAAAACATGGGACTTTTATAGTCTCTCATGGATGTCAGCGATGTGGGAATTATCTAGTTCAACTTTTCCTTCATTTTGTGCTTGACTCAAAAACCTTCTTCCATAGATCACTGATAATTGCTCAAATACCTTCGGTGACAGAGGCCGGTAATAACTGTAGCAACTACCACCATCTTTAACCAGTCCTGTTAGTTCTTCCTCATTTTTAGTTGGAACTTCCTCCTTGTAACATTCACCCAATTGTTCTTCGGTCAAAAAAAAGTTTATAAGTTAATGACAATACATACTAATGTACTAAAAAACGCTTGTGGTGCATGTGTGTGTGTGTGTGTATATATATATATATATATGTGTGTGTGTGTGTGTGTGTGTGTATGTATTACTATATATTCTATTGTAAAAATAAAGTGTTTCAGCTAAATAAATAAATTGGGGGGTGGGGGAGCCAATGGTGATTGCCTGCTCTGTCTCACATGAGTCCTTTGGTTTCAACTGCCTAAACTAGATGTCATAGGTTGACACAGGTGAGGAGAGATCTGGTTTGAGTCAAACGAAGCTCAGAAAAAATGTCATTTGATAAAGAAGCCAGCTTTATTCCTGCCTGGTTTACAACTCCAGTATTTGACATCTCATACTAAGCATATGGAATTTTCATAATAGTCAAATTCAAAGCAGGGGCTAGAAGCTAAATTTGAAATGGCATGCAGAGGTTGAAAACAGGAAAGGCAAGAGTACTCAGCTCACCTTTCCTAACTATATAAAATAAGATAAAAATGGAGTGTCCTGAAAATTTTCCCTGACAAGTTCTCTAGGAATCCAAGTTCAGTAGACTAAGCAGCTGAGACAAGGACATGTTATGATACTCCAAGATGGCTTCAATTTAGATATTCATTCCTGCTTGGCCATGGAAATAACCGAGACCCCTGCTAATAGGACAAATCACCTAGAAAACGTGCACACAAATGCAGGACCTGTAGTGGTCGAAGGCTACTGATTCAGCCATATGATAAGATGTATGCCCCGGTGCTATTTTCTGTACCTCAGTTTAATTATATGCAAAATGATAATAACAATAGCACCTACCATATAGTATTGCTGTGAAGGTTAAATATGTTAATACGGGCAAAGTGCATAGAATGGTATTCAGCACAGAGTAAGCATGGTAAATTAACGTTACTTAATATTAATACAACGTAGCTCTATCCTAATGTTCACCAAACTTCAATGCAATTGCAGGTTTTAGAATAAGCTCTTCAGTGGTGTAATGTCTTCCATACCTGAAGCTCTGTGGTAGATAACTGGCTGAGTAACCTGCACGAAGCCGGGGACAGAGCATGCTCTTCAATAACTGTTTATGGAAGAAATGGACTACATAAGTTGCTTTCTCATCCATTTCCTTGGTAACTTGCTCCTTAGGTAATTTAATTTGTATAAATGCTTTAATATACCAAAGTTACGATAGTTTGGGATTTCATAATAAATCTAGCAAGCTATGAAACCTAAAATGTTTGCTTTAATCAGGAAGAACAGAATACAGTAGTTCCCCCTTATCTGTGGTTTCACGTTCCATGGTTTTCAGTTACCTGCAGTCAACTGTGGTTCAAAACCATTAAATGGAAAATTCCAGAAAGAAACAATTTTTAAGTTTTAAATTGCACACCATTTTGAGTAGCGTGATGATACTGCACAGTCCCACTCCATCCCATACAGGATGTGAATCGTTCCTATGTCTCACATATTCATGCTGCAGAAGCTACTCATCTATTAGTCACTCAGTAGCTGTTTTGGCTGTCAGATCAGTTATCAGAGAGAGAGAAAGAGATGAGACCACATTTATATAACTTTCATCATACCATATTGTTATAATTGTTCTATTTTATTATTCATTATTATTGTTAAATCTCCTGTTGTACCTAATTTGTAAGTTAAACATTACCATAGGTATGTATGAATAGGAGAATATTCACTACTATCCACAGTTTCAGGCATCCACTAGAGGTCTTGGAACACATCCTTCTTGGATAAAAGAAGACTATTGTACACCAAATTATGTAAATTGCCTGTTAAAATCTCTCTTTCACTACCTAAATTAAAAGTCTTACATTCATAACTGCAAATAAGACAATAAGCATTAGGAAGTCTAGAAACGGACATGCTATTTTGATCCTGCAAAAGCAATCTCTTTCAATTAATGAATCTCCAGGACAATTTCTTCAGTAATCTGCATAAGAATTTTACATTTCATTTATATCTTGGATGGTTAAACAGAGGGTATTTTACAAATGTATCTAAACTTGATCCTATCCAGGGACTGCCGAACGAAACTTGGCCAGACAATAAAAATGTATGTGAAAGCATGTAAACACTGTGGTCTTGGGGAATGAGACTCCAATATCCTGGCAGTTCTGTTTGGGTCTCCATGCAACACATTGCTAAATGTAAAGATCAGGTTTGAGGCAGGACTGAATTTGTATAACGGTGACCATGTTAACAACAGGGCCCTACTCACCATGCAAAATTCCTCGGAATGGGCTAAATCAAGACCCCAAGTTTAAAATTAGGCAATGTCAAGTTGCTTGCCACTTGCATGGCAGAGAACTCAGAGGGCTCTGTGGGTGCCATCAGGGTCCCAGAGAAGCCTTTAGGTATTCAGAGTGTCGGTGATTTTGCAAACTGGAAAGGCAACTTGAGCAAATCTTTACTTGGATGCAGGCTGAAGAACTCCATAGCAGAAAACTCAGTGTATGGGAAGAGGCACAGATAGCAAAATCTAGCATCAGAACCTTAATTATCAATGGAAACTAGAAATGCTGGTGGTAATCTGAACCTGTGCCAGGGAGATTAATTAGATCTTAAAACTCAGCAGTGAGTGCTGCAAATTAAGACCTAATGAGCAATTTTATAAAAGAGTTTGTGACACCTGGTCTTGCTTCAAAGCACAGGAAACAAATGCTGACATGGTGGAAAACAAGGGAATCTTCCGATTTCTGCATAGTCAGAGTAGTGCTCGATGCAGTGAGGTCTGAATGAAGCACCATGGTTCTCCGGGGACCCAGCAGATAGCAATCTAGCAGTTAAGTCATGCTCCAACAGACAGTGACCAGCTGCCTCTCACTAGCTTTTTTGTGGGCAAAGAATATCCACTAAAAAAACAAAAAGCTGAGAATGCACCTCCCGAAATGCTGAGGAGATGCAGCAGCAAAATACAGGTATTTATGTAAAATGTAAACAAGACTTCTGGTATGTCTGCTGATAAATAGAACCTGGGGACTTTGGGGTTAAACAAGAGATATTGTGAGAATTATTTGATGAAGCCTAGGACTATATTGGCTACAATATGTATCCTTTAACTTGTTTTTGTGGGCTTCTATTTATCAAATTTCATTGATTCAAAGATGCTCCTCTTTTTATTTACTGTCTCTAAAACTAGAATGTGTCTTGAATGAAGGCTAGCTAAAAATAATGAAACAGGTGCTTTTTTGATATAGGTACAATCACTATAATAAGTTAATACTTTTCCCTATCTAGCTTTGATTGGTTTACCCAAACCTGGAATCTGAGGAGTAAAATTGTTCTGCCTTTCAATTTCATCACAAAGAAAACCATGATAACAATGCTTACCGTGACCTGATAGGATTTTTTTTTGAAGAATATGTTACTTATTCTAGGACAGTAGATGGATATGGACTTGGGTGCTTTGGCAGGAGGAAGAGAGAGAAGAGGAATCTTGAAGAAAGTAAAAGGAACATCAAAGATGAAGAAAAGTGGTGCCTTGGGGTCCCAGTAAACACCTTCCTACTACTCCCCAGGAACAAAATGGCACAGCAGGACCTGCATGCCTGAATGACTCTAAAAAGCCACGTCTGGAACCCAAGTCTGACACTAAATGAGAGGAGGGATCCATTCTTCCTTGGACTTTGAGAAGACAGTACAGACATAGTAGTTACCTAAGCTAGTACCAATGGCAACTGTAAATAGAGGTGTAGTCCCATCCCCTTTTTCTCATGTCACATTAACAAGGATTCTCTCTTGCTCATGGTGAAGGAGTTGTTCAAGAGCAACAAGGCCTGATCTTTGGAGAAAAGTACATGACCTGGGGACACCCTATGATTATCACTATAAGTCTGATCCCCCATATAAAAGCAGGACTTCCTTGAAATATACAAATTGGAATTCAAGCTATTTAAAATAAAACATAAGGAATAGCAGTTATATCCATCCTTCCCGGAATAAGGGGAACAGATGTCATGGGGAACAGAGTTGAACTAATGACACCAGTGAACAACTAATTACCTGTCTCTTTAAAAAGGGGAGGTATAGAACCCTAGGAACTCTGTTAATTTTAGTTTTAATTCAAGGGAAGTAAAGAGCAAATCAATCAGTATGTAAAAGGCTCCCATTCACTGTAGATTTCAGCTTTCCTAGAAATTCAGCAGTCCCAACCTTTTTCACTTAGTTGTACTTAGGAATACCTATGATAACATGAACTTAAAGACAAACTAAATAAATTAGCTTATTCATCAGCATAAATTCTCACATATATAAGGGGGGACCCCCCAAAAAGGAATTTATTTATTTAAAAATTGTGTATTTATTCTTACATGTTACACTGCAGTCACCTTCAAAGTACTCTCAATTTGATGCAGTATACCTATCGTGACATTTTTTCCACTGCTCAAAACAGTTTGTGAATTTGTCAATTTTGATGTCTTTTAGTGCTTCTGCCATTTGTTTGTTTTGTTTTACTTCTTACACATTGGCGAAACATTTCCCCTTGAGGACTTTTTTCATCAAGGAAAACAAAAGAAATATTGTTTGGGGTGAGATGGGGTGAATAGGCAGGGTGGGGCATGGGGGCCATGCCATTTTTGGTCAAAAACTACTGAACACTCAGTGCAGTGTGGGCAGATGTGCTTGTAAATCACCCATCATGAAATGGGCACATGCATTTAAAGAATCCTCAAAAAAAATTCACTGTAGCCGAACACAGTCTCTCACAACAATGCCAGCTGGTACACTGATACAGATGGGTTCCTAGAACACTCACCAGTGGGGGAAGCCTGTACTACAAGGGGCCTACCCTCTAGAAGATAACTCTGGGTTTTTAGACCCCTCTTCCTTGTATCATTTGGAGTTTTTGTGTGTCTGTGTTTATTCAGGCTTACAATGGATTGTGATTTTTTTTAATTAATGATTTAAAAGTTAGCAAAACAAAGCAAGAACAGTGAAATCCTAACAGAGCAAAGGAGTCTCAATTTGGTTGTGTGTAATACGAATTTTTTAAATGAAACCTTTATTGTATTTTTTTCCTTACCATTTAGATCCCTTAGGCCCCGTCCCTCCAGCAATCACTACACTGTTGTCCATGTCCATGAGTCCTGTTTTCCTTTTTACTCAGCCCCTGTACTCCCTAATGCCCCCACCAAAAAGTTTTGAGAGACCTCTGCTATAGTTATTGAAGCAAACTACACAGGTTTAGATTCTAAAAATGACATAATACAAAACAACATTCAAATCTGGTCATTACTGTCTGATGACAACTGAAGAATGACAAGACAGCATCCAAAGGGATAATAACCAGAACGGCTGAAATAAGCTTGGGTTACCTGATTCAAGCTCCACCAAGCACTAGCACATAACTAAAAGAATTATTGGACATTTTTAAGCAGTTGTACAGGCTCACACACAACCAAATTCATCCTGTCTGATTAGTCTACTCACATACTCCATCCCTTCCTGTATCCCACTTAAAAATAACAATATAAAATAATATTAATATATTTCATTTAATATTTCCCATTGGAGTATATACAGTTGTATCACTCCCTTTTTATCTGATGGGGGGAATAAAAGCTAAGCCTAGGAGGTTAAACTCTTGCCCACGGTCATATATTGGGAGGCGAAGTAGCAGAACAGGGGGTTGGACACAGGTACTCTGACTTCAGAGAACTGCTCTGCCGTAGCACTGCACTGCACTGCACTGTGAATAGGGACTGTGGACACCACAAGATCCTTGGAAGACATCACATGCCTGTGTGACTCCTCAACAGAAGAAAAGGTAAATAAGAAGGAAGGAGAAAAGGTGACTATATCGTCTTGGTATCGCAAAGTGAAAAGAAAGGAATGTTTGAGAATGTCGTTTAAAAAGGAGGATGATACTAATGCACCTAAAGAAGAACGCAAGTGTCTTTCCCCCGATCTAAACCACTTTCATTCAGTCAAGATCTGACTTTGGTATTCTGGGTTATCATCAGCATGTTCACCAGAAGTCTCTATTTTTAGTTACCATAAAAATGAAAGCAACACTCCTTTTAAGAAACTGAATAAACTACAATGCAATTAAACAACCAATAATGAGGGGGTTCAGAGTCTTTAATGCAGATAGTATGGAGGACTCTTGGATTAAATTTCCAAAGTCAGGCTGAAACAAAAGGAATTTGGGCTAATCAAGGATTTAGTTCTCATACTTCTGCCAAGACTTACAAACCATGGCCTGTTTCAGTATGCTCCCTCTGAGAGCACATAATAGCTAAAACTTCCTAAAAAACATTAAATCAGGTTAACCATTCAAAAGAGGCCAATATTGGAAGAGAATCAGATGCATATTAATGTATTCTTTATTTCATGGGTTTATTTAATGCCGTTCCTCTTACTAGCTCATGGTACACGGAATGTGGCCACAATGAAGTCATGTGAAATATACAGCCTGCATCTGAAGACCTATTTTATCTTATAAATGAAATCCTATCAAGTGGCCTGGAAAATTTAGAAAGGACATTATGAACATTATATCCATCACTTAGCTAGTACTTATAGTACAGTATCTTCATTTCTATAATTTCAGTAAGATTAAAGTCTTCCAACTTTAAGCTGAGAAGTTAAATTTTAAGAGAAGGCATTCAAGCTAACTGAACGGCAAAATAATTATTTCCTTTTGAATTTCTGTGAATCATTATGGAAATCTTCCCACAAACCTCTTACACTTCCTCTTCTGAGGTCCTCAGAGAAAACCCAAAAACAAAGTGAGAGCTCTCATTTAAAAATTTTCTAACAATTCAGACAAAATGTGTGGTTTCTAATATGAATGTCATAAGCTTATACAGTAGGAATAAGCACTTCCCATATAATTAGATCTTTTAAGAATCATGAATGCTTTTGACCCTTTCCTTTGATTTTGCCTGTTTACACAAGCAAAAAATCTATTTTAAACTGATATTATAACAATTACATTTTGCTTTTTTAAAAAAAGCCACTATAATTCTAGCCTTCCTCACTTTTTTCTCTCATATTAAATGGAAGAGTATATTGTTAAAGATGAGACAACAGCTTGGTATTAGCTGTGTTTGAATCATGTCATTACTGAAACTTTAGAAATTGCGATTCTGGCCCATCTCCTCTTTACTGCTGTGCTGATAGCGATGTGAAGTACTGTTATTATGAGTAAAGCAGATAAACATTACTAAGCAGCTAAAATTTTATGCCAGATATATTCTAATTATCTTATTTAATCCTCACAGTAACCCGCTATCATGAGAATGATCATTCTCTGTGACAGAAAACGTACAGTGCACACAGGTTGTGTAATTTGCTCAGCATCACACTGAATGTAAATTTAAAGTCGGGCAGGTTAGTTCTAGGAGTTGTAGTTTCAGCTTAGACAGTTAACATGCCGTGACCGTGTGTGCCTGTTCCCTCACCTGAAAGACGGGAATGATAATGTGCTCTACGTATATCACAGCTCTTCTGGATGGCTTAACAAGAGAATCATGATCAAGGTGTTTTAAAAATTAGTATATGCTCATATGGAAATCCATACTGAACATTTATTTCCTTTAATCGGCTCACTATGGAGTTGTTTTTGTTTTTTGTTTTTTTTTAAGACCCAACTCTTTGATAAAATTTAAGAGCTAGAATTAGGAGATTTTACATAAATACATGCATTTTTTTTTCAGCTCTTAAAAAATCAGAACAGGTGCAGTGATAGTCCTTCATGTCTGCTCAGAAAGATCTGGCAGAGCAGATGAGTAGCTGCCCATCTGAGACTGGGCATGGGCCGTGCCCTCTGCCGCAGCTCTTCCCCAGCTAGCTTCACCTACTTAGGCTCAGAAGTATCTGTATTTGCTTCCCCTTGTAGTCAAGTGCAAAATACTGAGTCAAGGCAGGGTAGGATTGTATGAGGAGGCACCACGCTAGTCCAGGCATGCCACCTTACCCTGTGCTTTGAAAACAACTGTCATCACACTGGAAACTATTGCCTGAACCCACTGGGTAACACCTGTAGGTCTAGACTAGAGCTTTAAAAAAGAAGAAAAGAAAATAGCCATGTTGCCCAGACACAATTTCTGACAAGAATATCAACTATTCCAGAAAAAAAACTTCAGGGATTAATTATGAAAAGAATAATTAATTTTTCCCTCTTTGCTTCTTGACCTCTCACCTGACCTCCTTTTCCCGGCACAAGGAAGCATCATTGTCAAATTCATTGGCAGCAGTTAATAGAGGTGCTTAAAAGCTTCTCATTGAAAAAATATTTTTTTCAAAGATGATAGAAAGTTTCCCACCACTTAATGTTTCATAAGCAGCAGGCAGCACCACCTTCAGCTCTGCCCTGGCCACATGCCCCGCCGTGGTCCCCACTGGGGCTGAACACTGTCAAATCTGCACAGCAAAGCCCCAGCTGGTCCACAGTACAGCCTCTACTCTGCCTGTCCACAGAGAGGTCAGGGCAAGAGCACAGAAACTAAAGATCTGGCCTCAGGTATACAACAAACCCAGTCCGAATCCTCCATGTTTGCTAGGTGTTCTTGGCCAAATTTCTTTATCTATAAAACAGTCTTAATACCCCTCATTCATAGACTTGTCTAAGGATTCAACAAATGAGCCTAAGTAAAGCCCTTGCTGTCCTGCACATAATGAATATTTAATAAATGGCAGCTATTGTTGTGATTAAAGGACAAATATCTGAGGCAAGAGTGAGCTATTTTCTCAAATGTTGTTCTTTTATTGCTTTTTATGACAGTACAGTATATTCTGGGTGTTTTTAGACTTATAGAAACAGTTTCATTGAAGTGAGTTAAAGGAAAACATTATCCTCAATTAAAAAAGATCAACACAAAACCAATTCAGGAAAGAGAAAATGATATTCAGTATTTTAAATGAGAAATTTCCAAGGTGAAGAATGCAATTGAATATTTATTTTGAAAAGTGAATTATAATGTTACATTAACAAAAATTATCCTTTCTAATGAGGAGCACTCAGGTTAAATTTCTACATTACTCAACAGAGAAAATTGCTTGCTACAGAGAAAAATGAAAAATAACACTGGGATTTTCAAACATATCAACCAGGTACGGTCGTTAATATTTCCTCCTATCTGAATACTAAATTTGAAAACAGGTTTTCTATATTATCTGAATTAACAATGAATATGAGATCATCTAGTACATATTTAAATAAGAAAAAGGTTGAAGAGTACATTTCTTGAATGTGAATTTCGCTGTTTCACTATCACTCCCCTTACAAGCATTTATCTACTGCGGTTGGCCACCTAACAGAATGGAATGAGCAACACAGAACCCTTGGTTCTTCCCAAACCTCCTCATTGGTGACCATTATTTTACAACGAAAGTCTTCCCTTTCCTACAAGAAATAATGGAAACACTTATAATTGAGTAGAGTTGCATTATCTGATATCAAGAAAACAACATGTATTTACCACATTAAGCCTTGTTTCCTCATTTGTAACCTGAAAGGGTTGACCTAGATCATTTCCAGGACCCCTCCCTTATCTAGCATTTTACTTATTATCTCATAACTTTCCTATTGTAGAGGTTATTGTAATTTTGAGGTGTTACTTTGATCCATGGTTCATCTGTTTTAGGGTAACACCACTGTGCCATAGGTTCAGTTCAGGACAATTAGTTCTATGTCAGACAGATGTGCCAGAGATACCATGAGCAAATATTCAGTTTCATAATAGGCTAGTGAACTTCACAGAGGGCAAATCTACTTAACAGTCACAACACTATTGGATTTTAGCGCACACATAAATGCTGACGTTAGGAAGGGACTACAGAAAGACAATGATAATAAAAGGAGCAGCTAGCTCAATAAATCTCATACTTGCTACTGGCTGGAGGGTGGAGGTGACCTGAGGGAAGAAACTTCAAAATATATGAACTCTTACTGAGGCTAGTAGCTCAGTAACATTTTTATAACTATATAAAAACAACTTGGGGAACAGCGTATTCTCAAGCAAGATTATCTGAAAACAAATCAAAACTAAATTAAAACTATGTCCTTTTTTAAAGTAAAAGACAGCTCATTTAAACATTGAAAAATCAATATCCTAGTAGAAGATATTCTTTTACATGAAATGTTGGTATCGAAAACACTACATTGGTTTTTCTTATATTACCATAGACTCATGATGAGCCAACAGTGGTTACAGGCGTTTAAAACCACTTTGTTCATAACATATTTTGTAAATGTATACAACCAATATTAAAAGTCAGGAATGTATCATTATTTCCATACCCAAAATTATGAGTTCCAATTTACTTATAGAGGATTTGTGGAATCTGAAAATAAATTTAGAAAATGTGGATGAAAAATGGAGCCATAATAAATCTAACCAAAAGTAACCGCGCAGGGTGATCTGACCGTAAATCTCTAACTGGGCAGGTTATGGTGGGTAGTCTCTATCCAGGCACATCACTTATTTTAGTAAAACATTTGTTTTTGCCTTAAACAAGCCCTGTTTGTTGTTTTCTTGTGTAAACACACCTTTGAAATGCCAAAGTAATTCTTTTTTTTTTAAGAGCCCTGGGAAACATAACCACCCCCAATTTGAGATTTTGCTGCCTAGCCATTGTCATCAGTTTGGCTCAAATAAACTCTTATAAAAATTCTCTACAGCTCTGGACATTCTTACATCAACATACAAAAATGCCATCTAACAGATAACCAGACAAAAATATCCTTACCCATTAAAAACAAACAAACAAACATGTGGACTCTCAGAGCGTGGCTGCTGAGGCAGGGAGGCGGAACACCCAGCTGGGGCTCATATGGCATCTTCCCTGCCCCCCAGAGTGTGCCCACTGCACACACCACGATGAACTCTGGGCCTCTAGAGATGCTGGCACTGGGACCTCAGCAGTCCCTTCTCCCCCAGTAGGCCTGCAACTCTGCTACGGCAGTTCCATTTTCCCACAACCCCAGGCTGCTCCAGCCAACTTTGCTCCAAGGAGCTTCATGCCTAGACCGGCATCTCCCCCAGTCTGTTACATGTTTTCTATGGAATATGCATGAATAAAAAGGAAAAATTACATGTCCCAAAATGCCCCTGGGTCAAGTTTGCAAAATGGTGCAACAAAATTTAAAAGATATGAGGTTTCAGTGTGTTAGAGTTGTCCAAGAGAAGGATGCAAAATGGCTGCTTATTTCTCATAAGCATATTTTACTTGGGAAATAGTTTTATAGACTCTAATTTATTCTATTTCCACACTTATTTCAGAGTTCGGATCTCAGCCAGGTAATGCTGGGAAATAGATTATATAATTGGGGTGGAAAGAGATCCTTTCTTTTCAATATCTTTCCAGTTAGAAACAAATTAATGTCATGTTATGCCTGAGGATTTTGCCTTATGGTTATTGATATAGCACATTCTTGATTCATTGATAAATGTTTAGCAACTGGTGGACAAGTCATATTTAATTTCTCTCTTTAGTCTTTTTGATTTATACACCATAGTTACAACTATGCTGTTATTATTTTTACCTGGTTTTGAGTGTATTTATCACTGGATTTGGCATGCACAGTTTAATTACTCTCCTTGAATATCACATTAAAGTAAAAGATGGATGATCTAGGGCAATACTCCCTCTCTGCAATTTCAAAATAATAGATCAAATATGTTAATAGTGAAGCATGCATTCTAGAGCGCAACATACAATTGTGCAGGCTATTTCTAAGAAATAGACTTATTGTTAGAAAAATGTTAAAACCCTATCTCCACAGACTCTTATTCCAGGTCAACAGTAGTGATGACAGCAGTGTCTCTGAGTGTTTTCAACCAGTGATATTAGCTGTGTGAAAATTCAGTGGGGAAGTCACATTGGAGATGACAAGGTCCACAATGTGTGACCTCAAATACTTTGGAACAAATCAGATGACCCTTTAAATCAGTTAAAAAGCAAAATGAACGCAGGGGTCTCTCTCCAGGATTCTTTTAGCTGGTGATTCCAAACTATCAACACATTAAACAGTCACCGAGTCCTCCTCTTAATAACTACTTTGTTCTTACAAAATAGCTTTTTTTTTCTCTAGAGCAGGATGTGATAATTAGAATTTCATAGCTTGGTGCAGCTAGCGTTAGCATCGTGGCTTTTGGTGCTGAGGATTAATAACAGTAGTCATAATGATAACAGAAAATGGTAACAGTTCTAATTACTGGTATTCATCTTAGGGTGGTGAGCAGCTGTTAAGTAATTTCTTCAGAAGTGAGAGTTCAATCACATATCTTTTTCACCAAACAGAAAAAGCTTTAATGCTAATTGGGAAGGACAATTACAAATTCAAATGTCAGGCAGAGTGCACCCTGATTGTCCTTTATTAACTTTGTTTTCTCGCATACCTTAAGCTTTCTGGCCCTTAAGCTTTTTTTAAAAGTTGACACTAAATTTAATGACAGGAGCACCAGGAGGCCTCTGTGTTTCCATGTAAAACAACCCCTTTCAGCTCAATTAGGGAATTTTCTCATCTCTTTGCACTTGAACAATGAGATCTGTGTCCTCAAAGTTGTCAGGAACTTGTATGCCTAGAAAACCACTGCCTACTAGTCATTGTGGTAAGACACCTGATATAATGACTGGAAAGGAGAACTGTCTTGTCCACTGCTTCAAAATCAGCTGCAAACACCTTTAGCAAATGACTTAACCTCTTAGCAAATGAAGTCCATCATTTCATCTATGAAATAACAAAGTTGGAAGTGGCTCCAGACCATGTCAATCACTCAGAATGTTGGTGGGTGCACGGTCTGCAGATGGGTTGCGACTATGGTTTGCCACACTCAGTATCAGAACCTCCAGGTCAGAGAATATACAATCAGACTGGGGCTATATGTGGAAAACTGTTTCCAGAACCCTGGACAGCAGCAAGGAGAGCTCTCAGGACCACCTGGAACTGACTCCACTTGCTGCCAGGTAAGGATGCACCTTTCTGATGCCAAATTTGCTTTACAAATCAGTAGAGCACAATACCTGTCAATATCCCTTAAATCAGGGGTTGTGGATTTTTTCTGTAACAGCCCAAAGAGTGAATATACCAGGCTTTTGGGCCACACAGGGTTTCTATAGTGACAACTTAGCTCTTAACTGCAGCAAAAAAAAAAAAGCAGTCTTAGACAACAAATAAAGAAGTGAGTGTGGCTGTCTTTCAGTAAAACTTACACTTAATACCATAATTTTCATATCATATTGTTATTCCCCTTCTGATGTTTTTCAAGCAAAGGGACATGGGCAAGGACAATGCGGGGAGATTGACTGTAGGAGTGGGGGGTTGGGTAGGGTGAGCAATGGGGGAAAAGGCAGAACTGTAACTGAACAACAATAAAAAAAATTTTTAAATACAAAAACTAGTCTTAGCTTATGGGCCATACAGAAATAGGTAGTGGGAAGTTTGCTGGTCCCTGTCTTCAGTGGAAATGCTAGACTTGTAAGGTAACATCTTCTCAAATTATAACAGAAGCCAGGTTGTACAAGGACAGTAACATAAGCATGTGTCACTTTTTCAATTGTTCTCAGCTGTCTCAAGTGTCACTAGCAATTGTGTATCCACAGGAGGAAGGGACATGTGAAGGCTGCAGTGATAGGCTGTCTGTGCCTGCTGGATTTAGCCACCCCAATTCCCTGAGGTTCTGTTTCCGTACCTAAACTGGGAATCCAGAGCATGTGAATGAATGTGTGTGCACCTCGGTGCATGATCATGCATGTGTATGTTGTCTCTGCTGCCAGTCTGTAACCTGACCTGCAGTCGTACAATTTCTATTTAAAATACAGGTTTTCACAGTCATCTAGTGAGTGGAACATTTCTCCAAGTTCTGCGAGTTGCTCTAGCAAATTAATAGAACCTGAGAAGGGACTCGAGGGAAACTTTGATTTATAGCCAATCAGTCAGAAGTACAGGTAACAACCTGAACTTGAGACTGAAATATGAAGTCCAAGTAGAGGGTTGTGGGAATCTGCAGGTATAGCCAGTCAGTCAGAAGCACAAGTGACAACCTGGGATTTTGGCTGGTATGTGAAGTGGGTGGGGACGCAGTGGGGAGTGAGCTGTTCCGTAAGATCGAACTCTTACGTAATCTCTGGGATCTGATGCTACCTCCAGGTTCATAGTGTCAGAATTTATCTAGTCAGAGTCTCAAGAACTGGTGGCATGGGAAACCCCCTCCACATCCGTTGGATTAGGCCCAAGAACCCAAAAGAAATGAATAAATAAAATGTGGTATATCACAGACTGGAGCATTATTCAGCCATAAAATGGAATAAAATTCTGATATACCCAGCTACAAAAGAGTATGAAATTCAGACATAGGCTACAACATGGATGAATCTTGATGATTTTATGCTAAGTAAAATAAGCCAGTCACAAAAATACAAATATTGTATGATTCTACTTATATAAGGTAACTAGACAATAAAAATTCATAGAGAAAATAGAATAAAAGTTACCAGAGGCTGAAGGACGAATGGAGTGGAGGTTATTGTTTCACTGGTATCAAGTTCCTGTTTGAGGTCATGAAAAAGTTCTGGAAGTGAATAGTGCTGATGTTCGCAAAACAATATGAATGCACTTGATGCTACTGAATTGTACGTATAAAAATGAATAGAATGGGAGGTTCTGGCCAAGATGGAGATATAGATAAGATACTCTTAGATTCCTCACAAGCAAAGATAGATAACAACCAATTTAAAAACAATGAGAACTACCAGAAAATCAAATTGTATGGAAGTCCCACAACCAGGGAGTTACATTCATCCACACTGCTGGAGGAGCAGAGACAAGGAGCCAAGGAGTAGAGGATGTAAAATGGTGAACCAGGGTGGGCAAAGGGGTGGCTGGCAGACAGGGTGGTCCCATATTTGCATGTGGGTAAACCAGGAGAAACAACTAGGCAGCCAGATAGACAGCGTAACCCAGGGTTCCAACATGGGAAACTGAAACCTCACTTCTGTCTGTAAAACCCTACGGGGGTTGCAGCAGCAGAAGAAACTCCCGGCTTCACAGGAGAGTCCACTGGATAGGCCCACGGGCTCCTAGAATGTACACAAACCCACCCACCCAGGAAATAGCACCTGAAAGAGCACAATCTGCTTATGGGAAATGAAGAAAGTGGGGTGAGAGCTGATCGGAAGAGCAAGCTGAATTGTTCTCTCTTAGACCCCCCTCCACATACAGCATGGCAACACATGGAAAAGAGTTGCCTCACCCCAGTGTATACCTAAGGCTATGCCTCTTACAACATAACGGGTATGCTGAGACAAAGAAATATAGCCCAAATGAAAGAACAGATCGTAACTCCAGAAAAAGACCTAAGCAACGAGGATTAGACAACCTATCTGATGCAGAGTTCAAAACACTGGTAATAAGGATGCTCACAGAAATGATTGAGTACGGCTGCAAAATAAAGGAACAAATGAATGTGATACAAAGTGGAATAAAGGAAAATATACAGGGATCAAACAGTGAAGGGAAGAAAACTGGAACTCAAAGCAACGATTTGGGGCAAGAGGAAGAAATAAACTTCCAACCAGAATAGAATGAAGAAACGAGAATTCCAAAAAATGAAGAGAGTTTGAGGAACCTTGGGGAAAATTTTAACCATTCCAACATTCGAATCATAGGGGTGCCAGAAGGAGAAGAGGAAGAGCAAGAAATGGAAAACTTACTTGGACAAATGATAGAAAAAAAAAACTTCCCCATTCTGCTGAAGGAACTAGATATGCAAGTCCAGGATGTTCAGAGTCCCAAAGAAGTTGGATCCAAGAAGAAGCACACCAAGACACATCATAATTAAATTACTCAAGATTAAGCATAAGGGGAGAATCTTAAAAGCAGCAAGAGAAAAGGAGAAAGTTGCCTACAAAGGAGTTCCCATAAGACTATCATCTGATTCTCAAAAGAAACCTTGCAGGCACAAAGGGACTGGAAAGAAGTATTTGAAGTCATGAAAGGCAAGAACCTACATCCAAGATTACTCTCTCCAGCAAAGCTATCATTTAGAATGAAAGGGTAGATAAAGTGCTTCCCAGATAAGGTCAAGTTAAAGAAGTTCATCATCACAAGCCCTTATTACATGAAATGTTAAAGGGACTTATCTAAGAAATAGAAGATCAAAAACTATGAGCAGTAAAAAAACAATAAGCTCACCACTATCAACAACTGAACCTAAAATAACAAAAACTAAGTGAACAACTAGAACAGAAACAGAATCACAGAAATGGACACCCCATGGAAGGTTAGCAGTGGGAAAGGGGAGGGAGAGAATGGAGGGGGAAGGTACAGGGAATAAGAAACATAACTGGTAGGTACAAAATAGACAGGGGGTAGTTAAGAATAGTATACGAAGTGGAAAAGCCAAAGAACTTATATGTACAGCCCATGGACATGAACTAAATGAGGGAATGCTGGTGAGAGGAGGGGTGAGGGTGGAGGGTGATAAAGAAGGGGAAATGGGACAAGTATAATAGCGTAATCAATAAAATATACTTAAAATGGTTAAAATGGTCAAAATGGTAAATTTTCTGTTATACATATTTTACTACAATAAAGTAGATTTTTAAAATAAAATACAGTACAGGTTTCCAGGCTCCTCCCATAGATATATTTCAGTAGTTCTGAGCTAGTGTCCCGAAATCCCTTTTTTAAGCAACTTCCCCAAGTGAGTCATATAATCTCACCTATTTAGGAAACTAACACTGGAGTAAAGGTGTAGCCCTGATTGGAAGTTTGCAGGGCAGTTAGGGTCTAACCTTCTGTAGAGTTGCTAAAATGACCTTTCTAGTTTATGCATATAAAATGGATATTCTGAAGTAATGTAATCAGATAGAAGTGCACATCAATCTTAACACACAAAAGTAAGGCAAGGTTGTTGACCATGAGGTCTTAAAAGTGAGCAAAGCTCCTAGAAGTGATACTCAGGGTCCAGCGGGGCACCCCACTAACTATTATGCCAAGATGCTAGGCAAGAAATATTTAGGGAAAATAGGCCCTAAGCAATCAGTCTGTGATCAACTGATATGACCATAAGGATCTGTCATATCAAGGATATGACAGAAGGATCATTTTGCTGGCACTTTGCAAACACTGTGGCAATTCTGAAACACTGGAAAATTCACCAGCCATCAGGGATGTAGGGATTTTGTCTGAGCAAAGAGGTTGAGCAGGCCACACATCTATGCCAGCTTTGCTCTAAGCAGTGGCGACAGTTGGGAAACAAAGGGCAGCCTTTCTTGGAATAAACTGTTCCACAGCATCTCTTGGCACAAATAGCAATTCCCACCATGAGCCCCACCTTTGAAGACAAAGGACAAAGCTCGCTGCATCAATTCTGCCATGGGTCAAACGCTGAAAGAGGCTATTATCCTCTTCATTACCGTTTCTATTCTCAAACTCATACTCCTTTGAGCTTAAATTTCTGCTGTTTTCCTTCATGTTCCTCACTGTCTGCTTCCTCTCGTCACAGGTTCTGGCCCAGCTTTCAATTTAGATTTGTCCTTTTTGCCAGTGTCATCCTGTAATTCTGATTGCTGCAGATCTCTGACCGTAGTCAATTTCTTCCCTAAACCTTAATTGGCAGCAAAATACTTTTTGAAAATATGCTCAGAGATGTACTGACTCCTGTGGTACCAATCATATATCATATTATTAAACTATTAGAAAACATTTTTGATGGAATAATATATAATAGTAATAGCCAACAATATATTATCATTTTGTGCCAGGCACTGTGCTGAGTGCTTCATGTGGATATCCCATTTAACATTTAAAAAGTGGTTCCTGCTCCAACATCTAAAGGGCTTGGAAATTATCATGTTCATTCTCACACACACACAAACAAAAGCTGAACTAAAAATCAGTAACGTTTCTTAGATCCATCAGAAAAGTGAGGCCACAGGGCAAAATGCTGCACTGAGAACCGGGGAGACAGGCGGGAGGGGGAAGCAGAGATTCCGATGGGAATCACCGATGGAAGGGGTCACCGATGGGAGCATAAGGCCCCTGCTGGGTCCACTACGGGCAGGGACACTTTGCACACCACTGACGCGTTGCCAGATGCTCGATGTGGACTAGCTTGAGAGCTGAGAACTCCTAGGAGGCCCAGTCTTGCAGTGGGGAGGAATTCGCCACATTTCCGAGTCTTACCCACAAGAACTCTTAACAGGTTCTTGCCTGAATATAGGAAAACAATGCCCAGTGCTTCTCTCTCAGGGAAAGAGGAAAGCTCATCATTGTGAACCACACTCAGAGCTCTCTATTCTCTTTAGCAAGGCCTGTCCTCAAGGGAAACTATTTTACTAAAGCCTAAAGGGGGGGGTTACCAAAGATTAATCAACTGGCTGAGAAAATATTCAGCTACAGCTTTCCCTAGCCTTTGACATGGTGGGAGAGAAATACCTAATTCAAGATCATTAAAATGCTGAGACCTGTTTAGTTGTCACTTTTCTTCGGTCTCCTTTAACCTGGAACATTTCTTCAGCCTTTCTTCACCCTTCGGGACACATAATTTTCATGAACAGAGGCCAGTTTGTCCCCTCCTTTCTCCTCCCTCCCTCCTTTCCTTCCTTCCTTGGCTCCTTCATTTTCTCCTCCTCCTTCTTTAGACAATGTTCCTCATTTAGATTTGACAAATGTCTTGCATTTTGAAAAATTATGGAATAAAAAAAAATTACTTTTCCCAGCCCACTCTACTCTTTCTTACAAATAGGCGCTTCCTTCTGAAAATGTTTACTTGTCTTTTTTCCTTCTGGAAGGGTTTTCCCAGTCAGCATTCTTAATTTATGACAGGAATCCATTTTACGCTACAGTATCTGCAAGCTCCAAAACAAGGCCTTTATAGGCATTTGATCACCAGGATATGTACGCTTTGCTCTATGCTGCTTGTAATTCATTAAAATGTATGTGCTTTGCAAAGAGGAAACCAATCCATAATAGATCAGGTTTCTAGAAAACATTCATGGAAAGTGCTTAAAATGGTTCCTACACAAGAATTTATAAACCTTCTTGGTACTTACAATTTTCTCTCGTTTATAGGTTTTGGAAACAAGCAGTGAATTTGCATGAAACTGTAAATCAGTGGCCTGCCTTCGGCATGTGTGTGAGATCCCATTTGCAAAATGTCATTTGATGGTATAGGAGACAATCATGACGAGCCTTGAATTCCTCTCACAGAGCCTAGTGATAAACACCTTGTCTGCACCAGACAACTTGCTCTGATTAAACAAAAGTATGGCTGAAGACTTTCATCATTTTTTTTAAAATTTGAGCCATCTTTGTAGCTGCCAAACACCCAAGTTCAGGGGTTTGTACACAGTAGGCATCTAACACATAAATCAATGAAGAATAGAAGCCTACTTGTGCTTACAGCACATACATAAGAAACTAAAGTTAAGAGAGCCGGTTGGACTTTCAGATTTATTTTTTGTAAGATTTTATTTATTTATTTTTAGATAGAGGGAAAAGGAGGGAGAAAGAGAGGGAGAAAAACATCAATGTGTGGTTGCCTCTCACACGCCCCCTACTGGGAACCTGGCCCACAACCCAGGCATGTGCCCCGACTGGGAATCAGACCAGTGACCCTTTGGTTCTCAGGCTGGCATTCAGGGACTCTGAGTTTTAGCCACAAAATACAAAGCTTGTTTGTACTGGAGACAGTCATCCCACGGCTCGAAGCAGGGGATAATGCGAGCATTCAGTTCTGTCTCCCCACACAGTCTGCCTCCACATTTCCCTGCAAATCCATCGCAAGGCAACCTCCTGCCCTGCAGAGAAGGAATCAGGTGGTTTCTTGGGGCAGTAGCTACAAGGCTGTTTCCTGGATGATAAGGCTCTGAACCAGGGAAGGTAGTATTTCAGGCTTGAACGATCATCGTTCATCAAGCGTCAGTCAATATTAATGAGGAGGGAACTGTGACCTGCCAAGGCTTTAGTGAGATTGCAGCTTTGTGAGAGAGGATTCTGTTTATCGCATATCCTGTATGTTCCCTTAACTATTATGAGCCTGCAAGTGAGCTTCTACTAGCTCTTTAGAAAGAGCCAGCATTTTCTTTTATTATTTATACTTAAAAACATTTTATTATCAAGATTTTATTTTATTATACATATATATACACACATATACATATACATATATATAGAGAGAGAGAGAGAAGGGAAGGGAGGGAGGGAGAGAGGGAGAGAAACATTGACATGAAAGAGAAACAGTGATCGGCTGCCTCTCCTACAAACCCAATCAGGGACCGAACCCACAACCCAGGCATGTGCCCTGACTGGGAATTGAACCAGTGGCCCTTCGCTTTGCAGAACAATGCCCAACCAACTCAGCCACACCAGTCAGGACAGAATTGTTATTTTAATAAAGGTAACAAGGTCTGTCTTATAAATAGACCTTTAGAGTAACATCATCCTGCCTTTTTGCTTTACTTTGTATGATGCAAATCAGTTTACATTTCTAGGAATGATTAATTATTGTAAGCATAAGAGCACTGGGCTACTTGTAACTCGTCTTTCCTCTTCCAAACATGTTTTTATTATAAATACCAAGTCTTTTTTTTTTTTTAAGAAGCTTAACCCTGACTAATTCTGCTTTATCCTCTTTGTCTTTGCTTTTCCCTTAAATTCCTTTGTACGGTTTTTACTTCAAAGCCATATGCTTGCTCCTATGTTGCTTGGAATTTGCCCGTTTTCTGATTTTCTGCGAACACCTTATGGTCAGATGTGTCTGAGCTTCTACGCCAATTTCCAGTGGGGAAAGGGTTTGCACAAGAATTATGCTTGACACTTACTGATAGTGATAACCAATAATTTTTGTTGAATGAATATTCTGAGTAGGTTTTCAATGAACATTGCTGCATGAGTGACTCAGTGAATGAAACACAACTCTTTCTGCTTCACATTTGGATGCTATCACCACAAATGGGATAGAAGTATGTCACAGATGGGGGCATGCATTCTGAAGTACAAGAGGCTATGACTGCTTCCTGAAAATATATTATAGAAGTTCCTGGTGGAGGATTCCACATCCCCCAAATCAAGCTGGAAGACAAAGAAGGTGTGGGAGCCAAAGGCTGAAAGGTCAGATGGAACGAGTAAGATGTACGTACATATCTCAGAGAGATTTAACAAAGGCCAAAACTTTGGATAAATATGCTAAAGAGAAAAAATCTTGTAAATCAAGGATTCCAACTTTGCAAACAACTTCTCTGGCCAGACAGTTTTGAACTGTTGTCAATTACCACTTATTTAATGAGGAGATAAATGCCTCTAGTTACCATCTTCCAAATTTCCTATGTTTGTTATTTAGTACATGTCTTTGGCAATCTCCCAATCAACAGCTTTATGGTGCACATGACTTCTTTCTGTGTTACTCACTTCCTCATCTACAGGACAGAGATGGTGATCCTGTGTGTGTATGTGTGTATGCATGAATTATCTATCTATCTATCTATCTATCTATCTATCTATCTATCTATCTATCTATCTATCTATCTATCTTCATTTGTTCCAGTCATTGGATGTGACACAGCAGCTAAAGCACTCAGGAGACTGTGGAGAGATCAAAGAGAAGAAGGGCCCAGTCCAGGATCCCACAGTCAGTGACAGAACAAGGTGCCCATGGCCCAAGTGTCCCTGCTAGCACTATGCCAGTGCTCCTGGACTGTCCCTAACTTTCAATGCCCAAGGCATTGGAAAGGGTGCTGTACTGGCACACCATAATAGAGTGGGAGTATACAGGGCAGGAAGAGGAAGAGATGACCAAGACCAAGGTGATGAAACAGATGGAGGAAGAGCAGGAGAGAAGGAAGAAAGAGATGCAAAACAGAATATCCCCAGAGGAGACCATCCGGAAGTTGCAGGAGAAGCTTTTGTTCCTACAGGAAAAGCAGCAGCAGCAGCTGCTTTCCCTGAAGCTTAGAAAAGTTTTGCATGAGGGAGGAAAACGTAGTGACCTGACCACCCTGACATCTGCTGCAGAGCCTGACTGGTTAGCACAGGAGCTCACCTCCTCAGCACGCAGGGAGCCCTGGAGGACGCAAACACCCAGGGCCCCTCACGGCAGCTGACGGAGTCAAACAGATGTTCAGACCTGAAGTGCTCACAACCTGGCAGATGCTTCCCCAGGGACACCAGAGACCTGGCAGTTTGGAGGCAGATCAAGCAGCTCCTATGGGACATCTAGGCCCCCACCTGATTGTGGGTCTACACAGCCAGCCTCTAATCCTAGTCAGTAAGCTAGAGGCCTTCAGTGTTTCCTGCAGTGCAGTACCTGTCTCAGCCACTGTACAGTGTGCTACCGCTTTTAGCCCACCCGGGTGGGGTTCCTCCGGTTGGCAGTGCCTCGTCTTTACAAAAGCAGATGGAATTGCTTACCAGCACACTGACTTCTCTAACCCGTTCTCTCTGTGCCCCATGCACCCCACAAGGTCTGCATTCAGCCTCTGGACTGCTTGCCATTGCCCAGATCCCTATGCAGATGCAACCTGCAGGGAAGTCGGGGCTCACAGCAACAGACCAACCTGGCCCTGGGCTTCCCTTCATCCAGCACAGCCAGAACACATGATTCTGTGACAAGTGGCCACCAGATTACATTTTTAACCTCACACCTGCCCTCTCACTAGGAGTGAGGCGTCCCACTGTGTCCCAGTCCCAGGCCAATAACATCTACCTGTCTCTAGGAAGGATTTTTTAAAAAGCATTATTTTATACTCATACACATATATACATACTTTATATCTATTTCTATATCTCTATATTGTTATAATGCCCGAGTATGAGTCTTGCCAACACTCTTTCCTCCTCCTTCCATAATCTGTTAGCCACGTGACCTTGAACAAGTAACTTAACTTTCCTAAGATCCAGTTTTCTCTTCTAAAAATATAATAGTATCTACATCATAGAACTGTTTTCATTTTGATTTTTTCCTACTAATAAACTATTACTTATAATTTTAGGTTTACAGAACAACTGAACAGGAACCATAGAGAGGTCCTACACTCTCCCTTCTCCCCACCCCTGATTTCCCCTATTATTAATATTTTACATTGCTATGGTACATTTTATATAATTGAGGAATGAACATTGAAACATTATTATCAATCAAACCCATAGTTTACATGTGAGAGTTCTCTTTGTGTTGGACACTTCTATGGTTTTTGGCAAATGCACCATGTCCTGTATCAACTATCACCACATCATACAGAATAGTTTCACTGCCCTAAAAAGTCTGTTTCACCTTTTATTTCCCAGAGGGGGGGAAAATAAGTATATTTTCAGAAGGAGTGCCTATTTGTAAGAAAGAGTGGAGAAGGGTGGGAAAAATATTTTCATTGACTTTTTCTCTATTCCACCGATTCTCAAGATGCAGTATAGCACCGTAATGAAAGGCGCTGGTTCGGTGTAAGTCTGGGTGGGGTGACGTACCTCCCCATCTACTTAGCTGTTTACCTGAGCCTAGTTCCCCCAACGGTAAGTTGGGAAGAGTAGAAGTATTTCCCTCAAATGGTATTAAACAGAAATCCTTAGGCTGGCACAGAGTTGGCATTATAAAGTGGAAGGCACTGGTGTGTATTTCTCAACTGTTCACAGGTAGCCAGTGTAGAAAAAAAATACCAATAGAGTTCTTACTTTTAAGAAACTTTCAATTTAAAGAGGGATATCTTCGCTAAAGTAGAGACCAATTTAAAGCAACGGACAACACTTACTTCTTCCACATAATGGCAGACAAATTGATCTAGGTGATATAGCAGAAGAAACTCACTGGAGAAGAAGAAGTAAAAATGACTGGGACTCAGAACTGGAATGGTCACAGTTGAGACTGTAATTACAAAGAATCTCACAGAAAAGAAAGAAAAGGATTAACGAATTTCCTGGCTTTTCTTTTTCTTTTTTTTTATGGGCTTCATTGGGACAAGTAAATTTTTACTTTAGTTTGTTCCGTTTACAAAAAAAGGGGGGGAAGGGCACTGGCAAGTTCTTCAGTGTATTCAATGAGAGAAGCAAAAAAGCAAAGAAACAAGAAAAGCAGCTTTACATTTACAGAGGTTTTAGATACAATAATCAGTACATTCTGAGAGACAAACAGCCAGTATTTTTTCATGAATTTTTATACTTGAATGTAGGAATCAAATGTGACTTCTGCTTTACTTTGTATTCAGATATAAGATGAGGAAGACCAATAAATTATAGGGAAATTGAATCCAGTAAAACTCAAAGTTGGACTTTCTGTATCTGAACCTTTGAAATGCTACAGATAGAATTGCTGGTATAGTTAGTACCTGGAGACAAAAACATTTTTAGTATTTTTGCAGTTCACCTAGATTTTAGTACAACCTCAAAAATCCTTTATGAAGCTAAAATCTACGGATCTTACAATCTCTCCCTGGCCCTTGCTCATTGCAAGGCTCCTCTCCTCCTTGCCCAGTTAAAACTCCAAGGTCAATCATTATAATCCTTTCTTCACATGCACCCTGAACTCCCTAACCTCTCCCTGAACTGCACATTTTTTTTCTTGGCAAAATAACCATTCTGCTTACATCCAATTTTCTTCCTGTTTGCAGCCTGAATCCAGGCAAACAAATGGGGCTAAAGAAAACACACATGCGGGCGCGCGCACACAGCTTGACTAAACTTGAGACAGGCTTCTTCCTGACTCTAGGTTCTTGGTCTTCCATTTTCTTAGAGCGTTTATTTACTTAAGAAAGTTTGCAGTTGTAAATACTTAATCTGACTCTTCAAGACACAAAACTGCCCCCAGCCTTTGCCAGGTTTACTGCTCAGGAATGTCTTTCTCAAGGACCAAAAACTATTCTTTATAAATGCAATCATAGAAGGAGATAAGGCCCCTATCTCCCAGTCTCTGCAGGAGGGTAGGAACCTAACTTCCAGGAGGGATAATTAGCAGACAGAAGTGACCTCATCACACTGCTCAAGGTCCTCTCCACTTTTCCACGAGCTCACCTCGGCACTTAAAAACCCTCCCACCTTTGTTTCAGCAGAGTTGAATTTTTCCTCTTCCCTGCTGCAAGCCTTAAATAAACTTTCAGGCCTGTTTATTGTAGATTTGAGATTAGTAACACCACGTGGGGCCTTGAATGATGCCTACCAACCAGACTGTTTTCCTTGTCCATTCACTCTTTCATTTTTCTCATACCACCCCCCCAGTCCTCAAACCTCTCATACCTCTACCTAATCTTCATATGCATGCTATCTAGACGGACAAAACAGAAGATACCAGAAAGGTTTTCTATGGAACACCACCCCTCCAAGCTCCCGTCTGCACTTGCACCCCGGTACTCTGCCTTCTTCCCTGTGTCTACAGGCACCAGAGACCCTGTCCTCAAGATGCAGCTCTGTAAACCTCCTCTGTTCCTGGTCACCCTTGTTCATGCTTTGTAAATGCAGCCAAAGAGAAGTAAAACCGACACTTTCACATGCAGGCATACAATGATATATGTAAAATATACTCACTCACGTGCTAATAAAATGCAAACTCAACTGCTAATTCCTGTTGTAAAATTGCTAATCAGAAGTTTCAGAGTGGCAATTATTATGCTTTTGCTTTAAGATGACTGAAATGAGAGAGAAATACAACACCTCCCGTTCTTGGAAGTCAAAGTGACATTATATTTGCTACAATGAAATTTTTCTCCCTCTGTAGCTGATTTGCCCATTTCTGACTATGTATCAATGTCAGATGTGCTGAGCTGCTTTTTCTTTTTGGAAGCCAAGTAAAAAAGCATCTCAGTGATTTAAAATATTTAAAAGGTCTCCCTGCAGTTGTAACTCATCATGGCACAGCTCTGATGGGCTAGGTCCCACTGGAAAAAGTTCAAATATCAAAAACAATTACCTCTTCAAGGACGTCCGCAAGTTTACTGAGGATCTCTTCAGGAAGGCTCTGGAACGTTGGAACACTGAAAAACAAAACAGATGATTCTGAAGGAATGAACAGCAACTTACTACTTCCCTTTAAGAAAAAACAGCAGTACGTCTGAGTGAAAATGCAAAAGCCTTCATGATGGACACGCTGCAGATGTAGATCAAAGCAACAGGTTAAGCACGATTTGATAACTAACAAGGAAAAGGTATATTTTACGAGCAGGAGAAAGAGCTTGGGGTTAGGCAGAGCCAAGGGCAAATCCCGGTTATATTTATGGGCGTGACTTTAAATGCCTCAGCTATAATAGGGAAAAACACTCTCCCTCAGCAGCCTGCAGCCACCAGAGTCAGTTTCCTCTCCTCTCCACACACAGCCCACACACACTCTTCGACAGGCCAACTCCTACTCATTCTTTAGAACACAGCCGGAGGGATGATACAGTCACACCTGCAGGCATTCATTCAACAATGCTGACAGCTTTCTACTCTTCTAACTCCTCCCCAGCTAAGTTAGGTGTGGGGGTGACTTTCCCTGTAAGTCCCCTTGACCACAGATGAAAGTAAACATGACATGACATGATCTGCTTGGGGAGGAGAGGTGGCCAGTTTCTCCAAGGAAAAAGGCCTTGAGCAGTGGCCAGTTTCTCAGGGGAAAAAAGGCCTTGAGCCCCTTCCTTTAAAGGCTTTTATTGGGTTCTAATACACAGGAATACAGGGCAGCAAGGATCAAACAGTAGAAAACATTTCAAAGAAATCTGAGGGCTTACTCTGAGTCAGTGTCTGTCAGGAAAGGGGGCTATAGAAACTTTGGGAGACATACTCATTTCCTCTCGGACCCTTTATCATATGAATGAAAGCACTCTTAGCAGAGCAGATTTCACAGGTTTATCAGCAAGTCTTTGTGGTGCCAGATTTTTCCCCAGGATGTGATCTAGCAAGGCAAGAAGCTGCATCCCTCCCCATCAGGTATTCAGGCTTAAGGGAATTAGAGCCAGGAAGCACTTCTCCCAGAGGACATGGGGACTGGGGCTTTGTCAAAGCTGGGGGGGTGAGAGTCCATTGCTCTTTGTTGCGGCTCCCTGAGTCCTTTTCTGAAGGCCTCCCAAGTGGTGGAGTCTGGCTTAGGTTGCCCCCCGCTGTGAGGGGTCTTACCCGTCATTGACTTCCGACCATGCTTTGGGGGTAGGGAGGAAACTGAGGCAGCATTTGCTACCAGAGACAAGATTTGTCTCCTGTGGCTCAAATTCCAGAGGTCACTCGCTTACCCTTAGCCATGGGCAGGGGAGGGGGGGTGTTAGGGTTACAATTCCTGAAACCAGACAGAGCAGTCCACAATAAATAGGTTCTCCTATTATAAAGTCTTTCACCCCTTCCTACAACTGTATTAGATAATCAGATATTTGTTACTGGATACCTTCCCTGATCAAACTGAAACATGACAAAAACAGGAACAGTACCTGTCTTGTTCAACCCCTGTGTTTTTTGTGACTTACAAATAACGACTCAACAGCACACGTGGAACGAAGCCATGACAGCAGAGATGTGGGCAGGCTTCCTAGCACGGTTGTAAGGATCAGACAGACTGGAGAAAAAAGCCACAAAAACCGGTGATTCCCTCTTTTCACCCTCTTATTTTCCCTCATTGACCAGTAAAAAACTAAAAATAAAAAAGTATTGAATGGTACTGAATACACAAGCCAACAAAATTTTTCTTATATGTGAAATAGTAATGACTTTAATAAAACATTCTTCAATATATAATTCTTGAAATTTCCCTGGAAAATCTAACTAGGATGTGCAACTAAATTCTCATTTAATCGTACCTTAATGCTTAAATAAGGGAAAATCTCTAAATGAGTGCCTGTTGATTTCCATGTATGATATTTGACATACAGAATAATTCCAGCTTGATTAGAATGATACAGTGAAAGAAGTCATAACACAGTGTTTGGACACAAGCATGAAAGTGTCACTGTGACTTTTTCTGTCACTCTGATTTCCATTACTTAGTGTAAAGCCTATCGATGAAATCCCAAGGTTTTATGCAGAGGTATAACGATCCACACAGGACCATCTGTTCTACCAGATTTACTGCTGCGGTCTGAGCTGTGTGGGTTTTAAGTTCCAGAAGGTAATGTGTTTCAGCAGCTGGATGGAACATATCGCAGGAAGAAACAGAGGAAGATAAAGGAAGCTGTTTCCAGGAGGGATGGAGGTTGAAACCCCAAGCCCTCCCTTGCTCTTTTGATGAGCTATATTTCAGTTTCTTCTGAGAGGTAAGAATAATTAGAATGCTTCTATCCCGGTGGGAATTTATGGAAAACACAAACTACAACTGAGCTCTTCTCATTTTATCATAATCGGTTCCCCTCTTTAGACAGACCTATTACTTCTATGCTTTGTCCACATCAAGCCCTACTATAATACTTTTATTTTCATGAGAGTTCTGATCCATGAGAAAAAATCAATATTTGCTTGACCATGTAACACACGAAATATAAACAAAACATTAAGTTTTAGAATGGCATTTTAAATAAATTATCTTTCATAATTCTACTTATATTTTCAGCTTTACTGATGTACAATTGACAAAAAAGTAGATATTTAAAGTATATTCATGGTGATTTTGATATATAATAAGTTTTTTTTTTAAAGTCTCCCATCTAGTTAATCTAGTGAATGAACACACCTGTCACCTCATGTATTTATTTCTGTGTGTGTGAGAACATTCAAGTGCTATTCTCTTATCAAATTTCAACTGTACAGTACAGTGTTATCAACTACAGCCTCTATGTTAGACCTTGGATTCTCAAGCTCATTCATTTAGAGCTGAAAGTTTGTTCCCTTTCACCAGCCTCTCTGTTTCCCCTACACATCAGCTCGTGGCAACCAGTTTTCTACTCTATGAGTTTAACTTTTTATTTAGACCCCGCGTAGAAGTAAGGCCATGTATTATTTCTTTCTCTGTTGTATTTCACTTAACTTAATGCCCCCATGGTCCATTCACGCTGTCACCAATAGCAGGTTTCCACCTTTCTCATGCATGAGTAACATTCCATTGTATATACATCACAATGTGTGGTTTTTTTCTTAATTCTCACTTGAGGACATGCTTATTGATTTTAGAGAGAAGGGAATGGAGGGAGAGAGAAAGAGGGAGAGAAACATTGATTCTCTTGCATGTGCCCTGACTGGGGACTGAAACCCACAACCTAGGCATGTGTCCTGACCGGGAGTCAAAAACATGATCTTTTGATTTACAGACAATGCTCCAAACAAGTGAGCCACACCAGCCAGGGCTATGTGTCACTGTTAAGTAGAAGTTTACAGATAAAAAGGAGGGGTGGGAGGGGTCTGTAGTACTTGCAGCAAAACCTCATAAATAACTTTGATTAACTGCCTCTTGCCACTTATATGTTTTTAACAGAATAATAAGAGTTGGTCTAGAGCAGCATAAAAATCTGAGTTAACAGACCTCCACCCATACTTATGCTTACTTTGGGGGTCCCACCTTCCCCTGGAGGAGTATGCACCCCCTTCTCCCACCAAATCATGATGTGTTTCCCTCACGCCACCCACAATTTATGTAAATCCTCAAGACCAAGAGTCAGCGCCTATGCCTTTCTCACCCACCTCAGCTAGGTTCATAGGCTCATTTTCTTTTATGAGACTGTATCACTAATAAACTTTGTTTATATATATTAATAGGTTTGATCATCTGTAATTCTTTACTGTGTCGGCAAGAAGAACTTAAGCCTCCCACAGTATCATGGTGTTTTACAGTTTTAAATCCCTCAAAACATTCAGCAGCATTTATGATTAATAAAACAAGAATTATTTTTTAAAAAGGAATACTCTAAAAACTAATAACAGTTGAAGCACTTCTAGATTTAACAAAATAGAAATCAATTAGCAGAAAAATATAAGGCTTTGAAACAGGATAGTAAAAAGCTAGGAAATTTGCTTGGCAACTGGAATAGGGAAACAGACCGATAGCTGAACAAAGCTGAGCAATTTACAGCCAGATACAGAAGGTCACCTCCCTAGAAATGACATCTAGGCCTCACTTGTGTCTCAGCTCCAGGCCCAGAAAAAGCAGCAAAACCAGGCGGTCAATGCCAGGACCAACTGCAGTTATAAGAGGGTACACAGTGAGAGTGCCCCCCCAAGAAGGATTTGTAATGGGGCCAGAACTTAGGGTGTCTAGGAAATATTAAAAATATGGGATATTCTTACTTCCACAAGTCTGAACTGGGGGATGGGACACATGAAACAGGGCTATTCAGAGCTGTTTTGCATAGCAACAGTTTCAAAGATAACCTCTAGAACGGCCATTTAACATATCTATAAGTTTTAACTGGTTTCATGGGTATGTTAAATAGCTGTGGCTGTGCTTTGAGCCAGGAAGATGAGAGTGACTGCCACCCAGGGTGTAACTGGGAAGCAACTCCCCCTGGTTACAGAGCTTGGAGATGATTGGCTCCACAGGGCCACATCTGCTGGATTTACCATGACAGCCCAGAAAAGCTGCAAAAATAAGAGAATGCTGATGAGTATAGACAATCGTGGGATGAGTTGAAAATGGGGCTGCAGAGGTAGATTAACGCTGGGATTTAAACCCTGGTACAGCAGCCATGACAAGAAGAACCACACGGCTTTGGGTCTCCCTTTGCTCAGCTCTCTCTTAGCAATTTGGAAGAATGCAGGAGAGATGCCATGGGAAGGAAAGGGGAGTAGGGATTCTTGCTGGTGGGCCATGAGAAGGTGCAATGTGGTTTTGGAATTAGAACTAGAGATCCCAGTGACACAGCTGATGGTGCTGGGAACCAAGGGAGGCCTGCCCGCTGGGCACAGAATACTCAGAACTGGGGACTCCCTGAACCATGGACTTCTATTTCTCTTCCTGAGATACGGTACCCCGGACCAAGCAAAAGGGAGAAGGAAGGACTGTGTGTTTGTGGGTATTTTAAGGGACTTTGGGATTTTAATGAAGACATTAATTCATTACTCTTAAGTCTGTATAACTTTTGAATAAATAATGCCTTTCCTTTTCACCAATCTCTGACATGGAGAGCTATAATTTCCTGGTGGTGGGCAAGGTGAATCTAGTACAGGGGGATCCCAGGAGAACTGGGGGGGATCCATTTGGTAACATTGTACAACCCCTTCTCTAGTGGCCAGTGAAGGAAAACCATGGGAGACCACATGCACAGTAGCTCTAAAGTAATACAACTACTTGTACGTGTGTAATAAAAGCCCACCAAAACTAGTCAGGAAAGATCTGCCTGATAAGAACAGAATCTCTCCATCCCCTGAGGTCAATCTCTGCTTGGGGTTAAACCTGCTCTCTCTCTTTATGCTATAAACTCTGTGTATTCAGTTCAATTATTTGTCCATGATCACCAAGAACCTGGTTACCTGTGCCCACCTGCAACACAATGACTAAAGACCCCCTGCACTGTTACTGACCAATCAAACGAGAGACCATGACCCTGAAAGGGCCCACCTGGAGAACTGAATATTCTGCGGAATCCTCCCCTGAGACCTCCCCTAAGATTCCCATCAGCAAGAAAAAAATTAAAAAGCTCGAGACAAAAGACCCAGCATGAAAGCGCTCTCTCTTTGGGAAGCAGCTGGTGCCATTTTCCTTTTCCTTCTCTCCACACGTCCCCCCACCACAACTTTTTTCTTCACAGGCACTCGTCTTCTGAGCTCTAAGGCAATAAGCAGCCAGCAGCTTGTCCCAGGCTCATCCCCTGAACCCATCCTTCGGGCTGCTTTCCTCTGACCTTCCAGTGAGCTAAGGCAGCCCAGCGGAGGCCCTCCTGCTGCTTCTATGCTCAGGCTTTTCTCACCACTCTGGGCAGGCCCATCCTCTCCCTTGAGGATACACTAATAACACTCTCACTCATCTGCTTTTGTCTCACTAAATGGTAATTAAAAAAAATACAATAAAAAATTCAAGCACTTAATAAAAATAATAAATTTTAAAAAAGATTAGAAATATGGCAAAATCTATCATTCCCTCGGCATTACAGATGATAATAATTTACCTTATTGTCTTATACAACCGAACATTTTGCAAATAATATCATGCCAGTTGTGATGTCGCTTTGAGCCCAATTACTCAGTTTTAAGCAATGAACACTGAGTTTTTAAACAGACATAATAGAGCTTATAAAAGTCAAAATATTTTTGGTACGGCTTTTCAAATCAGAAATGAAGGAGTAAGTAAAGCATTTTCCAGGGTGAATATTCACACTTCAATAACTGGAGAATCCCACAGGGTAGCTGACTCAACTAAATGCCTGCTGGGTTAAGTCAGTAAAAGAAATCATTGCACTGCCTCTGTCCAATGACATAACACCTTGCTGAATTAAAGATTAAGCTGCAAATACAAAGGTGAGTTAAGACCTTGCCTGCAAAATTGCACTTAAACTTACAAACGAATGAATCTATAGTCATGGCTGCATTTGATGCTTCACTTGTATTTATCTGGCATCAAACCAATTAATCATCAAAAAAGATACTTTTTATATGAATACCTGGCCACACCCCTCATGGCACTGAGCTATGCAGCATGGAATGCACTTTTAGATTTTATGGTTTACCCTCAAGCAACTATGTTGACATCTGCACTCATGATGCAAAAGCATTGAGGGCCCCTCAGCACAAATGGAGGCAGCAACACCTAACTGCATGAGCTGTCATTGTCTTAATCACCGCATACGTACTCAGAGTAAAATAAAATAAAATGCCAATTTTAATTTAAAACGCTTTTGACAAAACAGTGAAAGTTATTAATTTTGTTTCAACCCTGAGTGTGGATATTTGGAATGCCGTGTGACAAACAGCAAGTACACATGAAGTACATCTGCTGTGTATAGAACGCCAATGGTTGTCTCAAGGAAAATGGTGTGTAACTGTTGGAGCTGTAAGCTGACTTAACCCCTTTTTTTTTTTTACAGAACATCATTTTTACTTGGCAATGTCCAACAAACTTTGGTTAATCAGACTTGAGTATCTGGCAGACTGTTTTTCAAAGAAAAAGTAAAAAGTAAAAAAGTGAGCCTCTCACTTCAAGGAAAACACCAGATTTTGTTGCCCATAATATAATTTGAACTTTCAAATGAAAATTAAAACTGTGAAAACTTTTATCTGCTACTGTGGCTTTAACAATTTTTTTGGATACTTGAAGACTATCTGGTGAGATCATTGGTGATATATTGATATAAAAAAGGAGAGTTTTTGATATTGGATATCTGCATAATTCAGCAAACCAGTCTTTTTCAGAAGACCAATCGTGATGTTATAAAATCATGCCTGAGGAAGAATCTATTCCAAGTACAAGATGAATCAACTGATTTTAGTATAATCAAGTATAAAAAGTTCGTTGGTACAGTTTGACTCCACATTGCAACTAACCTTTAATAAATTACCATTTGGGGGGCTTTGTAGTAATATCAAATACAAATGTCCAGTTATCGGAGAAGGCCATTAGAACAGTCTTCCCTTTTTCAACTGTGTATCTCTGTGAGCCTCATTATTTTCACATATTTCAATCAAAACAAATTCTAAAGAAGGAATACAGAATAAGATGTGAAAATCTGCCATTTTCTACTAAACCAGATACCTTTTTGTAAAAATATAAACTCAAGCTTCCCTTTAACTAAGTTTATTTCTTTTTTAGAAAATACAGTTGTTTTCATTAAAACTAGGCTCATTGGGTCAACATACAGTAACATCTTTATTTTTAAACAAGTTAGTTAATTAATATTTTAGTATATTATCATTTTTAACTCCTAATACAGTCAATATAAATAGATTTTACCCACCTAAATTGGAGAACCACTGACATATAGTGATCACAAGTGATATATTGATGAAAAGGATATACAACATGAAATATTATGTATGCTAACAATATAATATTACAAGAGAAAGGTAATATAAGTTATGCATATAAATATAAAATAATTATATTTTCTATTAAAGACCCTACAGTTATGACTAGAGAAGCTTGTCAGGAAATTGTCTGATTAACAAGGATAGTGTTAAGTGAAATGACCATTAATCTTTTTTTCTCTTTCTTTTTCTTATATTTCAATTTTTCTATTTCACAAATGTATTTTTATAATAGCAAAAATGTGAAATGCACAATTATCTTTAAGACTAAATAAAAATGTATCCTAATGAGTCCATTCAAAAGAAAAGATTTCCTTACTGTTTATAAAATATTGTGGCTTATTCATTCATTAAAACTTGTTGAGTGCCTGCTATGTGCCATAAATTGTTATAGGTGTTAGGAATTTGTCAATGAGCAAAACCAAAGAGTCCTGCCTACTGATCAGAGAAATAGAAAAAAAATAATAAACATAATAATATAAATATATTTCTGTATGTCATATAGTACGTTCGATAAAGACAAGAGAATTTTACATTATCAAAGGTCAAACAGGGTAACAGGGATTGCGATGGGTAAAGGGGTAGGTTGAAATATTAAACAGAGCCAGGATGTCCTCATTGAGAATGTGGGATTTTAGCGGAAATCTAAGCGAAGTGAGGGAGACAGTGATCCTGAGATGTAAGAAAGAGCATCTGGATAGAAGGAAAAGGGAAGGCAATGGCTTTTAAGTGCTGAGTGGATCCCAAAGGTTGTCAGGGTGTGTAGAGTTCAGGGTGGTGGGGGAGAGTGGAAGAGAGGTAAACCTCAGGAGGTAAGGGAGAGCTGTGACCGGTGTGGCTCAGCTGGTTGGGCATCATCCACGTACGAGAGACAACCAATCGATATTTCTCTCCCTCTTTTTCTCCCTCCCTTCCCCCTCTCTAAAAGTAAATAAATTAAAAAAAAATTTTTTTTAAATAAAAGGTTTACTCACCAAATGGGCTGGAATACCATTGTAAAGACTTGGCTTTAATCTGAATGAAATGTGGAGCCTGGTGTGACAAGATCTTACTTATATATTAAAGAGATCACTCTGTCAGCTGTATAAAGAATAAACTACAGCCCTGGCTGGTGTAGCTCAGTGTATTGAGCACGGGCCTGTGAAGCGTAGGATCACGGTTTGATTCCCAGTCAGGGCACATGTCTGGGTTGCAGGCCAGTTCCCAACAGGGGACGCACGAGAGGCAACCGTACACTGATATTTCTTTCCTCTCCTTCCCTTCCCCTCTAAAGATAAATAAATAAAATCTTTTAAAAAAAAGAATAAACTACAAGAGGGCAAGAGCAGAAGCTGGTAGAGCAGATGAAGCCCACAGCGAGACTGATGAAGAAGGTCTAGAAAGGGCGGGTGCACTGGAGGTGGTGAGAAAAGATCAAGCTCTGTTAATTTCAGAAGCAGAAGCAGTGGGAATTCCCGGTAGACTTGATGTTGGATGACAGAGCAAGAGGGGAGACAAGGATGACTTGCTGCACTTGTAAAGAACATAGAAAAAGAGTTTAAATTGTCTTCATACTAAACAAGCAATTAAAAAAATTATGTGGTTGCAAAGAGTTTAATTTTATTAGAAGGCTTTGGTTTTTAAACAGAAACAAAGAGTATCAGATGCAGCCCCATATGAGGCAAGCTATCTCTTGAACACATATAAATCCTGAAATAGTTCAACGGAGAACAAACTGATTGTTGCCAGATGAGGGGGTGATAGGAGGCTGGGTGTAAAGTAGGGAGGAATTAAGAAGTACAAATGGGTAAGTTTAAAAGAATCTTGAATATGTAAACTGGAGCACAGGGAATATAGTCAATAATATTATAATAACTATATATGGTGCCAGGTGGGTACTAGAATTATATTTGTAAATTATGTAATGGTCTTACCACTATACTGTAATATAAAATAATATTGAATACCAAATGTAATTGAAAAATCTTAAAAACCATTCAACATTGCTTTCTACCTGAAGCAGAGCATATAGAATTATACTAATTATCTTCAGGTGGGATTTGGGGAACAGTAGCCTTTTTATTCTGTCATAAGAAATGAGCTCTGTATCAAGTTTAATGTCAAGAATATTGACAGGTACTGTTTACTTCTGTACTAGTAGCTTCATAGAGCTCATACCAATTAAATAAAAGCAAAAATCTCTGGCTTACCAAAGAAATCAATTTCTATTGATGACAGATTAAAGGAAGGGTCCCTCTATACCTGGCAGCTATCTGATCCTTCCCTTTGAACAGCTCATCAAAAGGTTATTTGCCCTCAACATACTTTTCTCCTTTAACTGGATCATCTGGCATTGCCCCCGGTTCTGTTTTGCGAGTCTTTTTAACTGGTCTTTCCTTGCCCCCTATTCCTTTACACATCACTGTCAGATTTATTTTCTATCAGCAACACTTAGCCGATATCACACAATGGCTTCAATCCTTCAATTGCTGCCTATTATCTCACCAGATTATGAGAATAACAATTTACTTGGCATGTATTATAAGAATACTTTAAATAAAACAAACCATTATAGACACGTGGGGTATAATTTTATCATCTATGGGAGAAAATTTAAACTCCTTATCCTGGAAGACTGTATAGTGATTAAACATATGGGCTTTAGAGTGAAAGAGAATCGGGATGAATTAGGCTCTGCTATAATTATTAGCTATGCCTTTGGCAAGTAATTTAATCCCTTCAGGTCTTAGCCTCTTTGGATTAAAAAAGAGAAAAAACACCACCTCTTGATTCAGGTTATGCTGAAAATAAGTGAAAGGGGACAAGTACGAGTAAAGGATTAAGAAGATTCCTGGCATACAGTAAAGATTCAATAAACATCAACAGCCATACTTATATGCATTTTTGTTCTAAATGCTATTACTGTTCAACACCTTCAACAATCAAAATCAACTTTCTAATACATCAGATATGAATCTCAGTGTAGACTCTCGAGTGCTGAAAATGCCCATTTCTTCATTTTCTTAAATTCTATTTGATTTGGAGTATCAATCCTTCTTTTTCATCGACATATTGATTCATCGCATTCATTGTCTAGCTCTTTTCTGAAGGCCATACCTGAATATGGGAGGCATGTCAAGACAAGAAGCTGGAGAGTTAAGTCTCTAATCTCCTTGCTATCAAGGTCACAAAGGACCCTTGAAGTCCAGCTGGCTCTGCTTCATGCCTACAGAGGAAGACAGAAACTTTGATGGAGCTGGAGACCTGGTGCTTTCCATCAGCCTCCCTCAGTGAGTTCACACAGAGAAACCCACTCTTGAAGAAATACCTCTGAGGTTCTCTTATTTCCCCTTGTGACTCCAGGCACTCTTTGTAATCACTTTAAATGAATTTAGGCTTTAAAAATAAAGAAGTGTCTTCTATTCTAAAAGCTTCTAGTGTTGATCAAAAACTCAGATCAACAAATGCAAGAAGCCTACAAACCTGTTTGTAAAAGGAATAAAAGGGATCATATAGGTAGAAATATTTTAATAATTTATGTTGGAGTAACTGTCTTCCAGATCCATCCCTAACATTTGCAGGACCCTGATTTCCTGTGCACTTGGTACCATCCACTACAACCACCCCCACTCTATATACTGCACTGTCTTTTGGTCACCACCCAGACAATGAGGTGGGGAAAATAGCAGGGCAGGAAGAAAGGGCCTGGGAGGACAGTGCAGACTCTAAAAACAAACTCAGGGCCACTGAGCAGGAAGTTCCAGGGTCCTGCTCTTGGCACATGGTATAAAAGAGTCAGGGCACATCTTGGTTACTCACCCAGATGAGAGGCGCACCCGGGAGAAAAGGGTATTGTTGGGAACCACTCTGCCTGGTTTCAGGAGTTGTAACTACCTTCCAGGGCTAAGAATGAGTGAACAACCTCTGGAATGCAAGCCACTAAGGAGACAAAGCTTGTCCCCCACCTGCAATGCATGGTCGGATAGTCAGAGATGGGTAAGACCCCTCAGCGGAGGGGCAGCCTAAGCCAGAAATGATCAGTTGGGGTGCCACCGTGGAAGGACTCAAGGAACTGCCAGAAAGAGGGAGTGACAGACCCTTGCCCCCCAGCTACTCTGACATAGCCCGAGTCCCCAAGTCCTCTGGGAGAAGCACTTCCTGGCTCTAATCCACTTAAGCCTGAAAACCTGTGATGGGGAGGAGTTGCAGCTCCCTGACTTGCTAGAGCAGGATCTGGGGTGATCAGGCATAAGAAAGAATTCCTAAAGTCCTGTGAAGCCTGCTTTGCTAAGAGTGCTTTCATTCTTATGTTAAGGGTCCGAGCAGGAGATGAGTATGTCTCCCAAAGTTTCTGCAACCCCCTTACCTGACAGACACTGACTCAGACTAAGCCCTCAGATTTCTTTGAAATGTTATCTACTGTTTGATCCTTGCCTCCTGTATTCCTGTGTATTACAACCCAATAAAAGCCCCTGGAGGAAGGGGCTCCTGGCCTTTTTCCTCTGAGAAATTGGCCACCTCTCCTCCCCAAGGAGATCATGTCTTGATAGTGTTACTTCCATCCATGGTGGGCAGGGGGGGTTTGCAGGCAAAGTCACCCTCACAGGGTATGCCTTCCTTCTAAAGTGGTCTGGAACAGGTGGCTCTGAGAATGGTACCAGTGTCCTCTTCCCTAGTTACTCTGACCTTACTGAGCACTACTAACACTGCCCTTTCCCCATAAGCCTTAAGCTGTATGCCTTTTCTCGTGTAAACTCTTCAAGTACATTCTCCCACACCTCTTTATTCACTTTATATGTCTCAATTCTAATGATTAATTTAGTGATTAATCAGAAAATTTAAGGTTTTCTCAATGATTAAAAGGAGAAAATCTATGAAGCCATTATCTCTGCAATTGTCATTTAGAAAGACTTATATTCTTATCATTTAGTATCTTTTCTAACATCACAACTCCTGGTATTATGCATAAGAGATGGGCAAATCACTTCAGTTTAGTAAATCTAAGTGTTTTCTTGTATAGTATAAAAATAATCATTCTGGCCCAAGCAATGTCACACAAATGTCATGAAGTAATATGAAAGAGTCTATTTTAAATTGCTTTAATTTCAAATTAAAACACCAAATATCAGCGATTGAGTTATCTGTAAACACAACAAAAATTCTAAAAGAATTGCCCTAAAAACCATATTGTGAAACTACACTATCCAGCTACAGACTATCAAATTTTATATAATGTTGTTACATTCTACAAATTCACCAGATTTTCCAAATCAAGTTCTAATCATTTAGGCCAGATTCTTGGTCAAAATGTCCTGGGCTCATTGTTTCTAAACCTTAAGTCGTAAGAAAGTCAGATTCAAGGAGGCATGGAATGAGTTCCAATACATCAATGTATTTTTAAAAATTGTAATAAAATATATGTAACAGAAATTTGTCACTTTTAATCATTTTTAAGTGTACAGTTCAATGGCACTTAGTTCATTCACATTGTTGTGCCATCATCACCACTATTCGTCTCTACGACTTTCCCATCCCCCCAAACAGAAACTCTATACCAATGAAACAAGAACTCCCTACCAGCCCCTCCCCCAGCCCCTGGTAATCACCATTTCTGCCTTTTGTCTCCATGAATTTGGCCATGCCAGGTACCTCATATAAAAGGAATCATATAGTGTTTACCGTTTTTGTGATAGGCTTAATTCACTTAGCATAACATCTAAAAGGTTCATCCACATTGCTCAGTGTATGTTTTAAAATCTACCCAGTTGTTTCAATAAACATATACCCAGTTGGTATATGTTTATTGAAAATAATCACTAAAACTCACAAAGGTATTCCAGCTTATCTCCTGAAGGGGAGACAAGTTTTTCAACCTATATTGTACCTTATCCATTTATTTTTTAAATTTTATTGTAGTAAAAACACTTAACATGAGATTTACTTAACAAATTTTAAGTACACAGCACGTTGTTGACTACAGGTACAATACTGTACAATATTGTACAATGTTGGCAGATCTTATTCTGCTGAGCTTATTCACCTTGCTTAACTTCAATTGCATACCTACTACTTAGTAACTCTCAAGTTTTATTACCCCCTACCCCCTGGCAACCCACCATTCCACTTTCATCCTACGAACTGACTACTTTAGGTACCTCATATAAGTGAAATCAGGCAGCATTTGTCTTTCTGTGATTGACTTACTTCACTGATTTAGTGTAATGTTCTCGAGGTTCATTCATGTTGCAGGATTCCCTTCTTTGTTTCAGGCTCAATAATATTCCATGTTATGTATATATCACAGTATTTTTATGTATTCATATGTCAGTGGATATTTAAGTTGTTTGCATATTTTAGCTATTGTGAATAGTACTGCAATAAACACAAGAGTGCTAATATCTATTCAAGATCCCGATTTCAATTCTGTTAAATAAATACCAAGAAATGGGACTGCTGGATCACTTGGTCATTCTGTTTGTAACTTTTGGAGGAACCTCCATACTGTTTGGCACAGCATCCGAGCCATATCGCACACCTCCAAGAGTGTGCAAGAATTCCAATTCTTCTGGGGAATGGTCCCTGACAACTTTTCTCCATCTAAGTAGGTACCTCATCTGAATAGCACCTATACTTATATTGTAACCATGTGTTGACATATATATCTCCTTCCACTAATACATAAATTCACTGTAATCCCTACTGTGTAGTAACTAATAGCAGGGACTTTAGAAACAAACAACAGAAAAGATGGTTTGTAATCCCAGTGCTTGTACTTCTTAGCTATATAACTATGGGTAAGTTATTTAAAGCCAATAAGCTTTTCCTTCCCTAGTCAGAAAATGAAAACAGCAAAGTTGTGAGTAGTAATAAGTATGAAGCAGTTGGCAAAGAAACTACCATAGGGGCCACGCAATTAAAGGGAAATACAATTTGGCCTGTGTAATACTACACTTATCATAGAGTATGTCGTGTAGTAGGTACTAGAAAGCATGCAAATTGAAGAATATATTCAATAAAGGCAAATGCAATATAGCAATAGTGGTTTTGACCCAGGGACACTACACAGGAGTTGTGCGATTTGCACACCATACTGCAACATCTGCATCAGGGAAGAGTGGGAGCTGACCCTCAGCCCACCCACTCTGCATGGCACTGATTTTGTCCTGGCAGGGGCTGCGTGAACCCAGAGGATGGTGCCTTATTTACAACAACCCTGATCTGTTCAAAGACCTGCTTATTATTTTTCATGAAACACATGCATGTTTCCTTGAGGCTATTTACTGAAGAAGAACTCAGAAAACGTAACTATTGTCTGACAGTCTTCTTTAAAAAAATTTGTTAGAGTGGCTTTAAAAAATACTGAAGGGCTACTTTCAAAATCAGAACTAAGGTCACACTGGGTGCTCCTGTCAAAATGGTCATGAGGACAGGAGACATGAATGATTAAATTACCTCAAATGCTTAATAGCACCTAATGCTGAAACTCTCTCAGATTGCACTGTACCTGGTCTTTGCACTGTAAATCTTTCAGTAGCCTACATCTGAGCAAAAATAAAATTGAATGGGTTTTTATGGAATTAAACAAATTACACCTGACCATTAAAACTAAAAAAGAGCATATGACATTTTAAATGTTTAATGTGGCATTACTGGTAATCCACCTAAAAGGTTCTGCCTAGACTTCCTATCCAACGTTTTGGGCCTTGGGCGGTGTGATCCCCTGCCCCCATAGACCAAACCTTCTCTGTAGCAGTGTTTTCCCACGAGGCACCACTGTCGTCATCCCCCTTCACTGTGCATGGGTGTCCTATGTACTGCGGAATGTTTAGCATCCCTCCTTCCCCATAACATGAGCATTATCCCTGGTCACTGTGACAACATCCTCCAGAGAAATAATGCCCAAGTTTTAGAACCACTGGTGTAGCATTTCATAATTTTCCCAGTTCACTGAGTTCCCTACTTGTTCTGCCTGGAAACCTCAGCTCCCCTGATAACTTGCTAAAACACATACCTCCCCGTGGCTGGATAACTGTTGCCCAGTAACCTGTACACTGAAGAGCCATCCATTTACAGTGCTTCTGGAATTTTGCTGCCTGCACATAGATAAAGGGTGTCAGAGACTCTTCATTCTTGGTTTATGGCTGTGCCCCAAACTACTCAAACATTATTTCTGAAATACATTACTAGTCATTCCATACTAACAGAAGAAAGGAAGGGTTCAATAGGCAAACGAGACAATTCTGAGTTATACAAATTTTAAAATGCTCTTTACTATAGGACTTATGAGTCTTTACTTTGGAAGAAAAAACAACCTCACATTTAGAAGGCTAACTGGAGAGGTAAAAGAGATAGTATTTTCCAAACTTACTCAACCAGGTAACCCCTTAATTATTAAGATGACAGAATTCACAAAAGTCAGAATTCACAAGAATTCTATGTTTAACATGGAATATACTTTAGCATGGACTCTTGGTGAAGTGCTCCATAGTTTTAGGATGAAAGTCAGCCACAGTCTTCCCTGAGAAGCACTGATTGATAATCTCCCTCTGCTCCTTGCCTCTACTCACAGCCAACTCTGCACACACCCATCTACAAAGGCACAGGGTGTAGATGCCCTTACTCTGTACTCCTGAAGTACCTCACGTCTACCTCTGGCCTATTACTGGATTATGACCGTTACTTTATTTGTCACCTCATCCTAAGATCAACAAACTATGACCCACTGGCTCACCACCTATTTTTGTAAATCCGATTTTAAATGGAACTCAGCCACGTTCACTGGTTTAAGTATTGCCTGGGGGCGCTTCCATAATACAGGGAGGAGTTGAGTCATTGCAACAGACACTGCGTGACCGGCAAGCCTGAAGAATTTACTGCTTGGCTCTGTAAGGGAAGGTTTGCCAACCCAGGCCTTAGTCTTATCATCTTGAGGTCAGGTACAGTGTCCAGCTCCTTCAGATTAATGCCTGGGAAATGACAGGTGATCAAATCTGTTACATGAAAAAATATTTTACTGTTCAAAATCAATCCAAGAAATCTGACCTTGAGGTAACTGTTTTAATAAAATGTGAGGGATGAAGTATTCGGTTCAGGTCAAATAGTCAAAGCCCTTATTCAGTGTTCAAATTGTTTTTCTTCTTTTCTATGTTGACTTGGAAATATAGAGTCAAAGAAAATTAACTCAATAAATAAAAATCCTTGTGTAGAAGTATATAATCTAAAGATAGAAAAGAATTCAAAGGTCACTTTATAGAGCATTTTCATGTATTAGTTCTTGATATGACTTCTTCTCCAATATAATTTTGAATCTTTTTGAACATAAAGCTTCTACTTTTTTTCTTTTAGGAAATAATTTTTGAATACGATTGTTTAATAACTATTTTTTTCCTGGAATGTAAGAAAATTTTTCTTTTGTTTTATTTCATCCTATTATAACTAAATTCATTCTTTACCAAAATTTTTCTTTTCTTATAGTAAATTTTTAGAAAGCAGTAGAACGCAAGAAATACATTTCAATCTTCAAAAAAAAACTATACCAATTTACTAGAAACCTTAATAAAGTGGTTTTGCTATTAAGGCTCAAAAGAGTCAGTAAAAGAATCAAACCTGACTTTTAAGAGGTTCACCTTAATTACAAAGCTTACCTAGAATTAGATGGTAGAACTAGGGTTAAATGATGTAATCTATGTTAAATCCCTCTCAGCATAAAATTAGGAGAATGCACACAGTAACCATTACTATTAGTAATTAATCATCACTCATGTTTTAAGTGACTTCATATGGGGAAGAGTGGGTTTTACAGCAAGTGGCCCATTAAGGAACCTCTGCCCCCAGGTTCTCTCCTACCCAAGGCCTTGGACATCCAGATTGAGAAGTAACTCAGCACTAGTTTAGACACACTTCATTTTAAGAAATGCATAATATGAAGAAATCAAACACAGGAAACAGTACCATATGTTTCCTATGATCATACTATATTGTACAAAAGAGAGCAAAATATTTGGCAATCGTGATTTTAAAAAAGGGTAGAGAAAGACTCACTTAAAAAAACAATGTTTTACTTTTGCAAATCAAATTCAACTAGGAATTCTAAGTCCTGTGAAATTTTAGGCAACCCACTGAAAATATTATCTTAATAAAAATAGTAATTTTAATGGCAATAAAGAAATGATTCTACCTATCAAGCACCTATATAGCACCTACTTTCCTCAGTCACCTTTAACAGTAAAAATAACCATCACTAACATCTATTCAGCCATACCATGGTCCAGGAATTCTGCTAACTACAAATCTTATTTCATTTATTCCATAGAACTCACATTCCACACACACAGAAAATTAATATAATTTGTACAACGATGTATGTTTGATTATCATATATATTAATTTTCAGGAAACCTTGATAATATCGTATAGTACTAAACTGATGTATACTTCCTCAATTTGTTATATGACTAATTGAATAAATACCATGTAGGACATTTTTGCAGTCAGGCAATGGATTATATAATTCAACACATAAATTTATCCTATGACTCCTATAACTGATGATGAGTTAGTGTATTATTTTTTCAGATTCACATTTTGATTTCTGAGGACAAAAGTTATAATCAAAAGGAGCGAGTTGGATAGGAAATGTAGGAATTAGGACAGATTAATATGAAAGGTGAGAATGGAAGTGGAAGGGAGGGCCCTTCAATTTTGGGGGCATTCTCAATCAGGACGAAGTAATGAACAAACAGCATTAATCACTAAAAAAATCAACTTCGTGGGCAAAAAATTAGGTCACTCTCACTGTATGGTGGCAAATAATGTACTATTATATCATCTTTAAGTATTTAATAATTTTAGTTCAGCTTTCATGTATTTTTGTAATCACTAAAATTTAAGTTGACTATTTTAACTATAGTCATAAATGCCAGAGGCTGGTAAGATGGAATGAAATGTCATTTCCAGCTCAATGGTATCTTTTTAAGATATGACCTCATATCAACTTTATCAATGTTTTTTTAAATAAGTTGTTTATGTGTGCTAAGCCCAGTATTGTAACAATTTAAGTCCTAGTCATGTTGTTTAGTACCTATGTGACTTTGAATAAGCTAATTAACATTTTTCAAATCTGTTTTTTCAATCAGTGAAATGAAGGTAATACAATTTTGTATAAACTTATTTTCAATAATTCTTTATGTTCTCTCATTACCCATATTATGCACATGAGAAGACAAGACCTCGGGCCTCTGGCCAAACCTCACCTCCCTGGGGGTGAGTGGCAGGACCTCGATTCAATGCCAGAGATGGAGCTCCAGGAGGAACTCTCAGCCAACCAGCACCTAGAGTGCATTTGCCAAAAGTTCAGGCTGCTTAACTAGCACACCTTAGAAAGTTAAATAACTTGGATTATAATGCTCCTCCCACATCATTTTATGTTTCCCCTGTTCTCTGGTGATGCCACAATGGAGAAAGCCAGTGGCCCTTTCAAAAAGTGCAGCTGTTTCTATGATCAGCCTATAAAAGTCCCTATGGTCTGAGATGTGAGGCTACAAGACGGCAACGGTTGAGAAAGCCTGGGCAGAAGCGGCAGCAGCGCTTTCAGTGGACGTTTCAGAGTACAGCTTGCAGGAACATGAGACATCGTACTTTCTCTTAAGTGGGGTCTGCTTTGCCAGTACTTTCGTGAGACTAATCTGACCTCGTTGTCAGCAGTGGCCAATAAGATCTTGGAGGTTTTATGACCCAAGTAAGCAGTGCTTTGGCAAAGGCATGCCATTAGTTGCCAACCCTCCTCTGACTTCACACTGTGACTTGAACTTAAACTTGTATCCCCAGTGACTGAAGGATAATCCAGTATTAGCATGTTGACATGAGACCTCAAGCTACGTCACCGAAAAAGTACTGGCTATTCACTTGCCCTAAAAATCTACTTTAAAAAACAATCCTAGGGAAAATAAAATGTACATGTATAAATTCTAATTATCCTATTTGTTGGATTCTTAAATGGTTTAAAGTGCTAAAAACTGATGTTTTACAAGGACTGCAGCTTGTAATGGCAATCTTAACAGATGGGTAACATACTGTCAGAGAGCACATTTTTTGTCTTGTTTTTCTTTGTGAAGAATTATGGCTTTAAAATACGCACTAAGAAAATCTTACTTAGGAAATTAACTGCACATGTGATGACATGGCTTCTATGGTACATACCATGGTAAGTTTTGAGAATTCAGAATAAGAAAAAAAAGAGAGAGAGATTCATTTGATGACCTCCAGTTTAGACCGGTTATGGTGACTGACAAATACCCAAAGAGATTCAGGGTGAGAGATGTCAGAAAAGGAATTTGAAATAACTAAGGTAAGGGAGAAGAAGAAATAGATACTAGCCAGGCTTTAAAATGACAGGATGTGAACATCCCAGAAACTGTGACCAGTGCACATAAAAGCACACAGGTGTGAAATAGCACATTAAGTGTGGGGACTGCAAGTGATCTGATATGGACGCAGTGTGGGATTCAACACAGAAGAAATTACAGGACACCAGAGGGGGTGTGGTGGTGTCCAGTCACAAAGAGCCATGGCAGCAATTGGACTGGAGTCAGAAGAACTCAGAGTGGAAAATAGATCCTTTAAACCCAGGTGATTTGCTTGCACAAAATGTTTATTTAAAAACAGATCCACTGTATTTTGCAGGAAATTTTTCCCAATTTTATAAGAAAATACATGTAAGTCCATTTTAAGTTGTGCTGCTAAAACAATCTGCCATTAAATGGCCTGATTTCACTCACCCACCCCCGACTTCACTTTTCTCATTAGTACTAACAGTAACTTATGAATCATTATGTAATAGCAATATCTTATGCATTATTATGTGCCTGGTACTGCTGTTCTCTGTTCTTTACATGCATTAACTCATTCTAAGTACTTTATATATATTAATATCACAATTATGAACATTAAATTACTAAATTACATGTAAAGAAACTATTATCATCATCTTCATTTTACAGATGAGAAGAATCAGTCAGGGAGATAGAAAGAACCGTACTTGTCCACAATTGCACAGCTTGTCAGTAACGTTGCTGAAAGACAGTGAAAGATGCTCCTCACAGCACTAGGAACACTATCAGACATACAGCAGACATTCCAATTTTAAATGAATGAATGAGTCAGTATCTCTGTGGTGAATTAAAGATAGTTTCCAAACTCTTCACTACTCCTCCCATCAGGAAGGGAAGGCTAATTTTCCTTGAATTTCGAATAACTTGGTGACTTGCTTAAATGCCAGTTCTTGGCCTAAGCCATAACAAGGCTTCCATTTTTGACTCTTGAATGACAGCAAACAAGCTGTAGAGAAGCCCAGACTCCTGTATAAGGACAGAAAATGTAGTGAGAGATTCAAGGGGACATGAAGCAATCTTGAATGTCCCAGCTGTTTACGTGACCTCAGCTACATCATGTGGAGCCAAGGTTGGCTCACTGAATCCACTCAACCCAGAAAATCAGGAAAAACAACATATCACTGTTGTTTTTATTTTTCTTTTAAAAATGTCATTAAAATATTAAATATGCAGAAAAGTAGAAATAACTAACATAAACATTCATGTAACTGTCACTCAGCTTCAACAAATATTCAAATTTTGTCAGTTTAGTTCATTAGTCCTCCCATTTTATAAACACTTTAGTTTGAAATTTTTTAAACATAAACAAAAAGAGTATAATGAACTTCTGAGTACCTATCAGCAGCTTCTCTGCTAACAGTTATCAACTCCTGGCCAGTCTTCTAAGGGACTCTTATGACACTGTTGTTTTTAAACCACTACATTTTGTTTGGGGTGGTTTAGGACACAGACATAATCTCAGAGATAGTATACTTACTTGTTTCCTCTAAAAATAAACTTTTGTTATAATTAATCTCTGACTCAAAACTATCACTGCCCTTGACCTGCTTTCTGCATAACACCCTAATTTTTACTATTGAGTACTATCTATAAGTGACAAAAGCTGCCTTCTTTTTTTTAATCTGCCTTTTTTTTTTGCCAAAATAAAAGAACATGAGTTTTGGGAAACTAATTTTTCAAAGAAATCCTCTTTATGTTTTAAGATGGCTTTTTTCCCTAAGAAGTTTTTAAATAATTGAAGCACCCAATTCTTCCCCTATGTTTATTTCCTCTCTTGGTCTTCAGGCATTCGACCACCTGTAAGTTCAAGTGGGCTAATAACAGGAAGATTGTGAGGTCAGAGCAGCCATAATACCACACAAAAACTTATATAAACCCAATAGGTTCTTTTCAAAATACACTTATTATCTCACCCAATTCCATCTGATACACATCTGCCAGGGAGAACATGGTGCCGATTTTCTGTCAGAGAACACCTGTGTCCTTTAAATCTCTCAGGAAACTCGGAGAAAAGCAGAAATGTTAATCCATCAAGTGGTTGTTTGGTTAACATGATGGTTTAACAGCCTAAAGACAGCCCCAGCAAATTCTTTTCATAAGTAAAAAACATCTTTCGTAACCCACGAGTAAAGTCACTATCACCTCAATACTGCCATGAAATCACATGAGGTTGGAATATACAATATGTTTGAATTTACAGAAAATGTAACTGAGGTGATGGTGTGTTGAGGATACTAGTTCAAGTTTAAATCATGTTGTAGATTCCAGTTTTCATACACACCCAACCATACCTGCAAGACTGGTAGGGTAGCTCTCATAAGTCTACTGGCCTGAGGAACTAATGACAATTCTGGGACAAAAGTCATACTAAGTAAAGATGAAGTCATAAAAGCTCAAATCAGGATCAAAGCCTTGGTTCATAGAGAGAAAGACAAAACTGAGTGCTACATGGTATCAGTCGTTTGGATTTGTCCTGGGGAAGAACTGGAGATATAAACCTCTCCTCTGGGTGACTCGGAAGCTCTCTCCACAAATCTTATCAGCTGTCAGGGTGTGAAGCAGGATAGGAGGCAGGATCACCAATAGAATGAGACACAAACAGAAACAGAAGCAGTCTCCCCATTTCGGCACCAAACACAACATGATGTTCTAGAAGAAAATCTCACTAAAAATTCTGGGATAGGAGAGAAGGAAAGTGGTGAATATTGACGGTTGTAGGGAGATTTATTTGTGGTGCCACGTGGGATATGTCTTAGAGATTTCAGAATGACTAGACACTTGGCAAGGATAACTGGCCACAGAGAGAGGCTCTAATGTCACCATGAGGTGTCTCCATTAGGCCAGTGGGACTTCAGGGATCTCTGCTCATAACGCTAATGGCAGATGGGGTTGGCAAATTAGACCTAATAAACTCCTTTGTTCATGGATTATTAATTCATTTTCTAAAATGCTTTAGGAAGTAGGTCAGTAATGAGATTTTCTCAAAGGTAGAAGAAACTCTTATGCTTTAAACTTATGTATGATGGCTTTAATTATTACCATTCTAACACTTTTTGCTGATGCTAATAGAATTTCATGTCATGACTGAGAAGATGAAGGAACTATAACTGAGAACCAGCAAAATGGTTACACAGAAGTGTAGTTGTGGTCAAGATCACAGACTGGCTCCAGTTAGGCCTCAGCTGGTGACTGGCCCTGTCACTTAACAGCTTTGGGACCCATCTGACTTAAGGAGAAGATCATGATAATCTATATTTCATTACATTGCTGTGAGAATCACAGGAAAGAAGGCACTATAAGCATGCTAGGCATATAATAAATAATAAAGTCTCCATTCCAAAGTGTTTCAAAATTCCCAGTGGTTCACTGTTTCCAAAGATTCTTCATAACAAATCTCTTCTCTCTCTCTCTACAGGTTTGTCACTACTCCTAAAACGAGGTGACGTTTATTTCTCCTCGAACCTGGGATGGCCTTGGGAATTGCCTTGACCAAAAGAATGGCTGTGCTTGTTCCGGGGGTAGGCCATGAGAGGTCTGGCACCTTCAGGTCCCGTCCTCTTAGAATCCAACCACATTTAAGAAGCTCAGGCTAGATTATGGAGTTATAAGAGGCCATATTCAGAGAGTCAGTTCCCAGCTCTTCCAGCCACCCAGATGGAACTACAGACATGAGTGGCATCCCAGGAGAGTTCACAGCTGAGTGCAGCTAAATGACCAGGCTGGCGTTAAGAGCAGAAGAACCAGCCAACATACATAATCATAATAAACAAACTGTTATTTTAAGCATCTAAGATTTTGTTTTGTTTTGTTTTTATACTACAATAGATCTGTAAAACAATCCACAAGGCCACATATGACCTACCCCTGTCGATGTCAGCAATCTTAATTCTTAGCCCTCTGCCCTCATTCATGTTGCAGTAGCCACTCTGACCTTCTGAGTTCTCAGAAATACCAGGGGGCGCAGGGTCCTGACACATGCTGAACCCCCTGCCTAGAACTTGCTCCCAGCAAACCCCTCCAACCACTCACCCCACAACACATGATCTGCTTGCTTTTTCTCTAAATAACTTTTCATCTGTGTGGTCTCAGTTACAACCCTAGATGAGTCTTCCTTATCTTATTAGTCCCTAGTCTAATTCGGCTGCTTGCAATGTACTCTTATAAAATTTTTTTATTGTTGTTCAATCACAGTTGTTCCCATTTCCCCCCTTACTTCCCCTTCCCTACCCACCCCCACCTCCCACATTCAACACCCCCCACCACCACTGTTTTTGTCCATGGGTCCTTTATAACATGCCCCTTGACTTGACCCTTCCCCTTTTTCCCCTCATTATCCCCCACTGCCCTCCCCTCTGGTCACTGTCAGTGTGCTCTTTACTTCCCTGTCTCTAACTCTACTTTGCTTGTTTATTTGTTTTGTTCATTGGGTTCCACTTGTAAGTGAGATCATTTGTCTTTGTCTTCCCCTGCCTGGCTTATTTCACTCAGCATAATGCTCTCCAGTTCCATCCATGTTGTTGCAAATGGTAGGGATTCCTTCTTCCTTTCTCCTTTGTAGTTCCCATTATGTAAATGTACCATTTTTTTGATCCACTCATGTACTAATGACCATAAAAGCCTTTAACTTGTTTTTATAGCATGTATCATAATTATACTGTTGACCCTGAAACAACATGGGGGTTAAGGGTGCCAACCCCTGTGCACTCAAAAACCTGCATATAACTTTTAACTACCCCAAAACTTTACTAAAAGCTTTCTGTTGATCAGAAGCCTCACTGATAATAGTCTATTAACACACCATATATGTTATATGTATTATATCCTCTGTTTTTTACAATAAAGTAAGCTATTAAAAAAGTTGTTAAGGACTTCATTAAGAAGAGAAAATATATTTACAATATTTATTGAAAAAAATCCATGTAATATTGGACCTACGCAGTTCATACCTGTGATGTTCAAAGATCAATGATAATTATTTGTACACCTATTGTTTAATGCCTGTCCCCTTTCTAGTCTAGAAGTTACAGAAGACACTGGATACAGTGTCCTGTCTAGTAGATGCTCAATATTTATTGGTTGAATTAGTGAAGGTTGGTTGCAATAGAGCCAAAAGTAAAACCTTGCATCTCCTGACTCATAGGGTCATAGATTTACTATCTTGTACTAATTTACCCTCGCCTTCCCCTTCTGTGAGAATTAGTGTAAGGTTTCATTCAGAATATCTTTTTGTATTTTAAATTCAGGATATAAGTTGATACCATTTTTGGTAGAGGAGGTTTTAAAGAACAAATGCATAAGAAAAAATACAGAGATTTTATATTAGTCACCAGTTGATCCTTCTCTGAGATCCTCAGATTATTCCACAATTCTTACTTAAAAATATCTATTCCTCATAGAAAATCAGAAAGGAAGAAATACATGAGTGGAAAAATGGGGACCTAGCATCCCAGTAGAGGAGACAGTTACTCAATGCAACGTTGTCAGGAGGTAGCAGAGAGCAGACCCAGTAAATGTGGTCCCAGCTACAAGGGCTGTTTTTCCCCTTGACCTTGCTGACAAAACATTACCAAGTGAGGGATAACGGAGCTCTAATTCCATTATTTAATGTAAGTTCCAACCATGCCACATTCCTTAATCTTCATTACAGCTCATCTCCACCTATGGGAAATGGACTAATAACTCCCTACGTACTTCCTAACAGAATTATAAGGATTGAAGTGCTTTTTAAAATGTAAATCATAAATTAAGTAGATGGTATTACAAAATGTTTTTTTCTAAAAACTCAAGTGCAATACTTTTCTGTTGCTCTTGAACAAAAGAGGTGCCCCTTTCTGATGTGAAATATAGAGGCTAAAAAAAATACCTTCAGAAGCACATTTCCCATGGGTATGTAGGCTGCAGCTGGGCCCTGCAGCAGAGTCACCCCCTGTAGCCCATGTAACTGGTGCCTGCTGGGATTGCACAGGGCACAGCCTGGGGCTTCTTATGCAGTGGCAACAGTCCCCTGGCTCACCCTGATGCACCCTTGTGCGATTCAGGTAGTGTATTTTCAAAATTCCTCCCACTCGGTAGATAACCTGCATCAAATTTCAGAGCCCAGGTGTCCACATACGGCATCCAGCTCCACTGTTTTCCAGAAGGAAATGCATGCAGCTCCCCTCCCTAACATCAGAGACCTACTCTCAAGCCAACATGAAGAGAGACAGACTCCTGGTGGTCACAGCAGAACACTAAAATCTGTTAGATAGGCCTTGAGTTTCTTATCAAGGGAGGTACATTTGAAGTCATGGACACACAGCTTCAACAGCTCAGTTGGATTTGTCCCACAGAGAGATATAGACTCAGGAAATTCCAGTAAAGAAAGAAACCTCAGAGAAAATGATTCATGGTAGTTTTCTTGTTTGCAGATAATTCCCTCCTCTCTGCCTCAGGCTCTTATAGCATTTCATAACTTTTCTTCAACTCACATATGGCTATGAATCATAGTTGTATATATGTGTTTCCCTGGACATAGTACAATACTTGAGGCCAGCAATTTATCTTATTCATCTCAGATTGATTTACATGGAACCGAGCCCACTTGAGTAAGCCCTGCACTTACCCGGTCCATTTGAGGTCAGTCTCATAGTTACTGGGAAAAGCTCACACAAAAGAATGCTAAATAAATGAAAAATTAAAATATATGTGATAGCCCAGGTTTCTGTTTATTTTTTAAAATCCCAGATAATGGCATAAAAGCCCACATAAGGATGATTATAGCCAAAAGCAAAGTTTTATTTACATGCAAACAGATTTTAGTCTGGCCCCTGTCAATTCTGTATTGATATCAATTGAAGTATTCAGAGAGTGACGAAAACAAGCCAAACTCTAGGTCCCGGAATTGTTGAGCGGTTAGTAAAGGTCAGTAATGCTGCTGTTGTGTGGGCAAGCCTGTGATAATGTGATAATATGACTAGACACCCAAATTCTGTTCGCAGAGGCCTGCTTCTTAAGTGACTCGGGTACTTTGTTTTGTCACTGCATTAAAGTCAATGTGCATGTCTGTTTTTTCCTACATGTTGTTATTTCTTTGACAAAAACTCATTATGAAAGACAGCCTCTTGAACAGAAGCTCATTTGGAATTCACCTAGCAGGCAGCTCCAGTCAGTTAGTATAGAAAGAAAGGAAAATAACTTGTGACGGGAATAAATTCTTCAATAGGAACTATGGATATTTCCCTTCTGGTGATGCTCTGGGGAATATTAAATTCGATGGTGAGTCTGTTCAAAGGAGGACCTCAAGAATCAGGGAGCTTAAAGAAAGATGACTACCTAGCCTAATACTGTAGGATAAACTGTTTTTATTAATCACCGAGAAAAACAATTTAGAGTAGCTGTATGAGAGCTATCTGGTGTAAAGACAGTTCATTTCTTCTGAATATTTTCACTCACACACATTCTAGGCCTAGTATCCCTTTGATATAGACTGCCTACTGAGAGAGGGCTTCTTACTGATGCATCAAAGCAAATTCTTGGTGTTCAGTGCAGCATATGGGGCCAATCAGAATGGTTCCAAAATCTATGTGTTTACATATAATTTACTGGTAAGTGGAGCTGGGTATATACGTGTATGTGCTACCATCTTAATGTTTGTGTCCCCTCTCCCCCTAGCCAAACTCACATGTTGAAGTTGGAAAGGCCAATAGGATGGCAGCATTAGGAAACGGGCCTTCGGGATGTGATTAGGTCATGACTGCGGAGCTCTCGTGAACAGGACTGGTGCCTTAAAAAAGAGGCCCTCCGCACCGGGAGAGCTCTCGCACACCTTCCGCTGTGTGAGGGTATGATGAGAAGTCTGTGAACTGAAAGACAGCCACCATCCAACCATGCAGACACCCGGATCCCAGACTTCCAGAAACGTAAGAAATTTCCATCTGTGGTATTTTGTTTGCGTAGCCCTGATGGACTAAGACAAAATATACATATACCTATTTACTTATATTAAATACACAGACACGTGTTTTAAAAGCACTGTCTTTGCTGCAATGTTCTTGTCTTTGCTACAATGTTCAATTTTCTTTATATCTTCCTACACTAATTAAATGTGTATAATACAAACTTGGAAGCACACTAAAAAGATTAAAGAACTGAATTATGTTAACTTAGTTTATCCACTTGGTTAGAAGTAAAAAAGGGGGAAAAAAAGTACAAGTTCTCTAGAACAATTTAGCCAAACACAGAGACAATGAGTGTATTTCCAGTTTTAATTGGCCTGGCAACCATTGGAACGGTAGCATCCTTCTGAAAACCCATCCTATCACCTTCTAAGTGTGTTGTTGGCCTAATTATGAAAAACGGTCGCTTAACAAAGTAATTTTAGTCTGGATGCTGTCACAATAGGGTGAGAAATTGGGGTAAAAAAATTCTTCCAATTATCTTCATGAAAAAGTTACTGCTTAGAATACAACATGCAGGAACAGCAGCTCTTGAAGAAAAATTCTCTTGATGTAATCTTTTTGAAATTGGCTTAATATTCTCTACATTCCTGTGGTAAATGGTATTATGGAAAGATGTATGATAGTCATGGGCCAGTGATTACAGAGACTTGGTGTAGGGGTAATAATAAAGAAGTACATTTTGTGGTTTTTAAAAGTGATTTTACTTGAAAGCATGAGCTCTTGAAAACCAAACTCGTCCAAATCTAAAATGTATAATCAAACAAATCCTGGTCAAAATTGTTGCCCAGCAAATGGCACCTGTTTGCAGTGATAAGCGGGGCAGTGAGCTTTTAAAGCCATCAGATGTTTATTTAGTAGGGTGATCTGAAAATTATACCAAAACTTCTAAAATAAAGCTTTTCGGGTTGTTTCAAGTTGTTCTGGCAAGAATCTACCCTGGTTCACAAAACTGTTAATTAGATTATTTTAGTACTTTTGCAAAACTGATAATCCTGAAAAGAAAGATAATCTGTAGAATGAACCAAAATTCCTAAAAAAGACACATTTGGCCATACTGTTTTATTTTATGTGGGGCTCCCCAGAAGTGGACCCAGGTTTTTTGTGTGTATAGCTTTTTTGTGAGCTGATCCCAAGCCACTGGTGGGGAATGAAGGGAAGCCCACGGAATTTTCCTTATTAAGGAAGCATTCATCTGGGTAATTGTGCTAAGCATGATTCTGCTGAGAAATACCAGGGGCCAGTGGAGAACTGAGTTATACCTTAGAGTGGTCCCACTTCCCAGCTGTGGGGTTTTCGCCCACCAGCTCCTGCTGGTCTTTGGGTCTGGACTGCTTCATGAGACATTAGTTCCTTGGCACTTGCAACTTGCCACGTGGGAGGACAGAGCGTGCTCTGGTGACACAAGAGGCCCGCAAGCAAACAGATGCAGGTGCCCACAGTCCGAGTAGTAAAACACAGCTCCATGGGGGGGCACGGACATTATCTGCTACACAAGGTAACTGGCTATTCTAAGTGAAATGAAAGTTACAATGATGTGCCTGAGTGAGTGCCTCTACACAGGTGATTAAAGAACATACAAACACATCCAAAAACCACAAACATCCAAAGATATATCCTAGGACAGCCAACAGCTATTTTCCACCTTTTTCATCTCTTGGCACACGTAAACTAAATACTAAAATTCCATGGCACACCAAAAACCATATTTTTTGCTGATATGAAAAAAACATAAGTATAATTTTGATTCATTCATAGCAGACTGTCATGGTTGTGTTGGCTGTTGTCATTTTTTAAGTTGACAATCTAAGGGAAAAGTGATTAGTGACCCTGACTAAATAGTCAGGTGTTGCGTATTTTAAAACCTCTTGTGGCACACCTGTGTGCCATGACACACGGGTTGAAAAGCGCTGCCCTAGGAGAACTGAGAAATATGTAAAACACTAAATTACTCATTTAGGGCTTAGAGACCGTGATGACAAGTTTCACCCTGTTCCTGCACAAAGATGAGGCGTCTTCCTCCCCAGTCTGATGGAGAAACGGAGAGGTTTGTAGACCACAGTGTTTTCTCTGCTGTCTCCCTCCCAGGATCTAAAATGTTTCTCTTTCACACTTGCCACTTTGTGTAACTTAGTTTACTGTGTGTGTGTGTGTACAATACAAGCACACATACCTATGCACATAAGTGTGCTCACACATTGCGGGGGAACAAATATATTAATTTCTGGCAAGTTCATGTATTAATTAGTTCTCTTTATTGAAGAATTGCAGGAAGTGCTATTGTTAAAGGGACAGGGACTTTTTCTATCTATAATGAAAGTTCTAGATCTTGTGTTCTAGCTTCAGACAGCATCTCTGAATAAGAAACCAAAGGCAAGGTGCACTGGGTCACTACAGCATGTGCTCTGAAAAAGAAAGAAAATAAAGAACCAAAGGAGGAAGAAAGGCTAGGAGGACTGTGTAGATAACATCGATTCCAGAAGTCGACAATGCACTGGCTAACTCTACAGGGCCACACGGAACTCAGCCACTCCCCACTTAGTCATTCGGAAGCTGTGAAACATAACGTCCTATACACATGGTTGTGTTATTTTCTTGTTGCTTAACTATTATTTCAAAACATTAAATGGCATTATTTTGAAAATAAACATACCTTAAATGTTCCTGAAAAGCTGAAGGACCTCCAGAAAATCGATACATTTTGTTTTCAAAAAGAGCTCATTAGATGAGCCCTCTATTAAAAGAATCTAGAGTGATTTTTTAATCCTTTCAAAAGCCAAATGTATATATTTGGTATACTCAGATTATTATACATAATATTTTGTATATTTTTTCAGTAAGGCTTAAAACGTCTCTCATACGCAACAGGCACTACTGTGTGGCCTGGACGGAGCATCGGGCCACTGAGGCGCACCTCCCTACCTCGCGGATGCATTCAACACTAACTGACCCCGAGGGGAGGTTGGAACTTCCAGTGTTTAAAATCATACTGGGAAAATCGAGTTGAATTTGATGGGAGAGGGTACTATCATGCCATGGAGCCTAAGCTGGGAGTGGGCGGGAAAGGGGGACTCTTATGGTAACCCCCGATTGGGAGATCCGGTTCGGAAGGCCCGGTGCTCCCTGAAGTCCAGTCTCTGGGCCTGCCCCACCCCAGACTCCAACATGTCTGGCACAAACGAGGGCCTCAAATGATATATGCTAAATTAGTTAATTAAGCAACTAATTTCACATAGTCTTCTCAATAGGAATGTAGAGCAAATATTATTAACTTCATTTTACAGGGGAGAAATGGAATGAAAGAAATTGCCTAATCACCTCCAAGAACAAAGAGCTGGTAAGTACCAGAGGCCTGTGCTTATAACATGTTTTCTAGAGAGAAAAAAATGACTATTCTGGTTCACTGTGTGTGTTTTCTATCATTTAAATTACTTTACCACATATTTTTACCATAACTTAATGCAGTTTCTGATGTCTTATATCAGATACCTTTTTTTTTAGGAAGAGGGTTAAGGGACTGGCAAATCCCCATTTAGATATTGGCAGGCTTTGAAATTTTAGTGATTTTTTTTGAAGCATTAACATATCCAAATACAAGTGAACACATAATTTACTTCAACAGTGTGGTAGATTTGTAGATAGTGAATTTACACAAAGCCGGTAAAAATATTAAAATCACTTCACAGTTGTATGATATTTTGATGTTATCTGTCTTACTATTTCTAGGCTTTCTGCTCTCTTGTATAAATTATCTAACTCCTGCTTTCACTGTGATAGCATTTTTTAAAATTGAATATCCACGTATTTTTAATGAGATGGAATAGCCTGCTGAAAAATGCAAAAGGCAACATTTTTATCATTTTCATAAGCATTCAGGTTTGTGGCAAAGGGAAAGAGAATCATATTCAGAAAAACTTCCCAGAGAGCTAAGTAAGATTGGGAATAGTCTCTATAGAATCAAACTACAGGTTTGCCCAGTAACCAAGATTTAGTGAATAGGTCTCCCTACCATTTGGGTGTGCTGTTAAACTGGGCTCAAACCTTTTTACAGACACAGTGTACATGAACTTCATTTTTCTATCCAGTAGCTGGAACAGCTGAGTGAGGGCCTAAGGAAAGTAAGATACTTTACTTGAAGGTAGTAGAACATTTAGTACAATGAAATGTAAAGAAGATAGAGAACTGCCCTGGCTGGTGTAGCTCAGTGGATTGAGTGCAGGCCTGCGAACCAGACAATCACAGTTTGATTCCCAGTCAGGGCACATGCCTGGGCTGCAGACCGGTTCCCTGTAGGCCAGTTCCCAGCAGGGGATGCATGAAAGGCAACCATACATTGATGTTTCTCTCCCTCTCTCCTTCCCTTCCCCTCTAAAGATAAATAAATTTTAAAAAAAAAGATAGAGAACTTGCTTCAAAAAATAGTTATTCAGAGAAATGAAAGGTTATGAAAAGCATGCATTATTCAGGTATGGGAAACATCTAAAGTTTTGTTGTTATAAGGATTGTGTTACTTCTATCAATTTTGAAATGATTCAGGCTATGAAGATAGATAGATAGATGATAGAGAGACAGATAGATGACAGATAAAGCATAAACTTCAATTAACTAAATCCCTTTACAGACAGACAACAGTATGGTGAGTACCACAGGGTAAGAGGGGGGGATGAATGGTAATGGAAGGAAACTTGACCTGGGGTGGTGAACACACAATACAATATATGGATAATACATTATAGAATTGTAACCTAAAATGTATGTAATTTTATTAACCAATGTGACCCCAATAAATTCAATTAAAAATAAAATTTAAAAACTTTAACTTAAAAAACCAGTTAGAACTCTGACATAATACAATTTTGACTGCATCACACATTTATAGATAGAAGTTGATTCTATTCTAAAAAAGAGTAATTACAAGGAAAGGAACTCCTAAAATATAGTGTTTGGTAAGTAAAGATTTAAGACAATTTCATTAATTTTCTCAACCTATAACTATGGTATTATACAATGAAAAAAATTATTTTCAAATCCTATATTATCATAGATTATCAAAAAGATTGAATAATAGTTATTATGTTTAATAAAGGAGAAAGGGAAACTAAAATCTTTTAAAGGTGTAATCCTCATTACTAAAAAATTAATTGACTATTTGAGATTATTACATGTAAATTCTTTTTAACCAATATTTTATTCTACCTTCCTAAAAAATTGGTACAGGAATAACATATGGCCTTAAGAAATAGATGTCGTACAAAGAATACTGTAAAAATTTTTTATATAAATTCTTTCAATTAATTTGATTTTATTTGTAATTATGGAGATAGACTCTGACCTTAAGGAAATAAGTACCTTGTAAAATTGTCAATATTCAATGATTTGACCTGAAATACAATAATTTTCTATGGGTCAACCTAGCACAAGAAACAATTTATTCTACATACAGATATTAAGCACCTGCTATATAACTGTTGCTGTGGGCAATAAAAAGATTAATGAGACAAAAATATTACTGGATTATAAATAATTTACAGTTCATAAGGATTTACCAGTAGGCATGTGGTAAGTATTGCAATAATATAGAGGAAACAACTATATAATAATAAAGTAATGATGTTAAAAATGTGCCATAACATGGCCAGCCTGGGGCTGGAATGGTGGCCATCGTGCTCTGACTTGAGGCAAAGAGTTTGCGTGCCTGTGTCCAGGCTCCTGCTGTGGGCAGCAAGTAGGGAAAAGGAGGGGAAGAAGGCAGGCAGGGCCCAGGAGTGCGCATAGCCCAGAACTAGTTCTGAGGATGCTAAGAGGCAAAGGGGGGTTATATAAATCCAAAAATGGAATTATTAAGAATTTCAGTCCCTGGCTGGTGTGGCTCAGGGGACCGAGCACCAGCCTGCAAACTGAAACATCACTAGTTCGATTCCCAATCAGGGCACATACCTGGATTGTGGGCCAGATCCCCAGTTGAGAGTATGTGAGAGGTAACCAAATGATGTAACTCTTGCATATTGACATTTCTCTCCATTTTTTTCTCCTCCCTTCCCCTCTCTCTAAAAATAAATAAAATCTTGAAAAGGAAAAGAATCTCAAGGTGGTAGCTACAGAACATTAAACTCCAAGCCTGGGGCTCTTCTGAGCACTGAGCCCTGTGTGATCCCACTTCTCTCACAACCGTGATGACTGGCTCATGTCAGAGTAGCTATGAGTCAGAATAGTGCTGAAAGGAAACACGCGGCTTACTGCGTTTCCTATCATGCCACTATACCCATGTTCAAGTGGAGATCACAGCAATCTTCATGACATACAAGCTTCGAAGGACTGAAGAAGTCTGAGACTGCATAGCTAAAGTAAGGGGAATGATATTCAAGAAATCAGAAGCTTCAAAAAACTGCTGTTAGTTGAGAAGATACTTGAGAGAGAGAAAGTCAAAGATCAGAAGAGCAGTGTGTCTGCAGTACACACCTATTTCTGGCTCAGAGAAAGGAGGAAATGATGAGAAGTCATATTCTGCAAATGAGTAGTTGAGATCGGTTGGTGGAGAGCTGTGAGGTGAATGGAGAGGATGTGTATGCTGGGGACTGGAACAGGTTTGTGAGCAATGGTTAAATATCAGGAATTTAGTAAGTCAGATGCCAACCCACTCCTTGCTTGGAATTATTGACACTTGTGGCATAGGTATTTAAACCACAGAAATCACTACATTCGAGGTTGTAAAAGCTTGTGGGCGTCCATCATGCAGAAACCTGAAAGCCAAGTGAAGAATATGCTATTTTGTAGACAATGGGGAGACATTAATCCAATCCGTACATTCTTCATCAAAATGAATCTGACCGAACTATAGAGCATTGTATCAGAGGGAAAACTGATAGAAGAAAAATCAGTAGGTCATTTCAATAGACAAAGAGAGAGAAATAATAGGCAGAAAGAAAGATGTGTGGTACTTCAAAAGAACAATTACCCATTTGGGAAACTAATTTGATAAATTGGAGTTAGGGATGAAATGGAGGAGGTATTAAAAAGAATAACTCCCAGGTTAAACCTTCATATGCTGGGAGATGATGAGACAATGTCACAGCTAATAAAAATAGAAAAAAGGCCATGGAGCAACTGATTTGACAAAACGATGAGTTCAATTCTAAATGTGTGTGTTATGCCCAAAGGATATTCCCAAATGGGAATTTGGAAATTCGTGGGTAAGAATCTAGTTAGAGATCCTAATACGACAATACTCCACCTCGTAACCCTCCATTAAGATCGATAGTTTAAGGAGCTAAATTGGAGTAAGTGAGAGGAGGAAGAAACAGAAGATGAGAAAATGAGGGAGAAATCCCTGGCAAACACAAGTAGATGGAAGGTGAGGGAAAGAGGAGAAATAAGAAAAGTCCAACGGTACCCATCAAATTATTAAATAATAATTTATCTGTATAAGACCTCTCAAACAGAGGAACTTTTACTTCTGAGCATCTCAGAATGAAGAGGAATTGTTTAGGAAAACACTAAAGAGAATAACAATTCATTCACACCATGTCACTTGATTCAAGGAAGTTTAACACCTTATTTTAGTGCAAACATTGCTAGTTACAAAAGCCCCTTAAAGAGCAGAGTTAAAGCATTCAGTGTCAAAACTGCTTTGCCTTGGGAAATAAGCCATCACAAACATTTGTTCATTGACTTTTTTTTTTTAACCAATCACCTTGGGTTGTTCAGGGAAGAATCCTTTCATGTTGCTTTGAATTTTTTTTTTTTGGTAAGGTAACTAAACTTAAAAACAAAACAAAACAGTTTTTCATTTAATTCCAGAGTGTTGAGAATGTTTTAAAAACATCTAGGTGGTTTCTAAAGTAATTAGTAGGATTTAACATTATAACACAAAAAAACCCTATTCTCTAGCATTTCTGGTTAACAGTCTGTACATTTAATTTAATAGTAATGCAGTTTATGTGGAATACAACAACAAAAAACTTTAATATATAAAGTATTTTCTTTCTCTTTCCACTATTGATGGCATGAGGTCAGAATTTATGAAAGTGCAGAAATTTTTCTTTCTATCTTTCGTCCCTTAGCGAACACAGGGTGAACAAATGAGGGAAAGCCAAATGAGCTAAGTGAAAAGATCTTTGAGTTCAAGGGTTGTATTTTCCCTTTTATCTCCTGTGCATAGGTTTATTTGGTTTTGGCACCTTCTATTTCCCCTATGAGAGTTTTGTTAGAATTCTGATTGTTTCCTGGCTATAAAGCAGTCACCGAAAAATGTGACTTCTATTTTTTTTTAATTATGCAGAATGTTCATAAATATTGACGACCAAAAATTAATGACTACAAATCTGGCCTATGATAAGGAAAGTATTTTAAGTTGCGGTGATCCAGAGCATATCACATACATTCCCAAATGTACTCCCACATGTACGTAATGCAATGGTCTTCCTAGTCTGAGCCGGAAACTGCAGCCGCCGGGAGACTGACAGTCAGTGAAAAGGTGTCCCTAAAGGAACAGGCTTGTAAGGAGGAGCAGGAAGGGCAGAGCTGTAAACACAGGAGGCACACAACACCGGAAATGCAAAAGGCCATGACCTCTGGGATGGGAGAAATAAACAGAAAACTGTACTTGAAAAATAACTAAATTAAAAAAAAAGCCATGACCTGAGAATACATACTAGGAAAGAAAGATCTTTTCAATCACTTAGAGAATGATCAGCATTGATGGTGTCATTTTTCATAAGCAAAGTAATACAATAAGAAACATGCAATCATGGGGTGTCAGTAGCAAAACAAAATGCTTACACTGGAGTTGAATAGACTGAAAATCATATTGCAAGACTTTGTTTCTTTGAAAATGCTTGAAAACAATCAGTCCATTAAAGAAAAAGACCTCAAAATATTATGAATATGAATAGAGCAATAAAATTATTCATTGGAAAAACAAATCTGGGAAAATGCCATAAGCACATTTAAATTAGAAAACAAATTTAGCCAGCATTCTAACCTCACTCGACGAAGTCCTTTAAATGTGCACTCAGGATAACACAGAAGGAGTCGATTTTATCTTTGACTTCTCAGCTGTATCCTCACCTTCAGATTCTTGCCTTGGAAGTTTAATAACTATTAATGCAGGTCTTTGTGTCTTCTGGGTCTTCAAAGAAGTTTTTGTTATTTATGCCAGGAGATGGTACACATTTGAGAAGTCTGGACCAAGGGAAATGTATACAGAGATAGCGTCTTAAAGTAGAGAGTTCTCTAATAGTGTAGGCGCTAAATGGAGAGTCCTGGAGGGAACCAAGGGGGTTGGGCAGGACATTGCAAAGCTATTGGTAGGGTTCAGGTCAAGGCTACCCCAAAATATGGCACAGTGGCATACTGGATATTTTAAGCCGAAGGAGTTTGAGAAAATTGCAGAAGCAGGAAGGTCACCCTGACCTTCACACTAGTCTCCCCTGAAACAGTCATAAAACCCTCATGTGAGAGGTGCCCTCTCTATACCTGAGGAAAGGAGCATCCTTATCACCAAAAAAAAAAGGGATGCCAAGAAGAATCTAGCCAATGGGTTTTGCTAAGTTTCCCTCAGTTTACCACACTTACTTCATACTCTCTAACGTCATATTTCCACATGACTGCCCACCCTTCATCAAATCTAGCAACAGAAATAGTCAGGATTAACTGTTTCTTCTGGTCCACATTTCTTTATGAAGTCTACTGTGTCACATAAAACTTATATTAAATAATTTTCTGTGCTATTCTTCTGTTAATCTATGCCAATTTACTTTTCGGACTCAATGAGGGACCTTACCAGGGTTAAGGAAAACATTTTCCTCCCTGTACCAGGAACTCCTGCCTCTTTGGAAGGTAATGACAGAGGAAGAAATGCCTCCCAGAAAGCCATTGCTGGGTATTTCCAGACAAAAAGAAAGGAATTTCAATAGGTTTCAGGAAAACTGTAATATTTATTCTTTCATTTATTGTCTGCATCTATCCCTCCTTGCCACAAACCATGCTGCTCACTTTTCCTGTATCAAAGCTAAATTCCTCTGACTTTAAGGCGCTCCACAAGCAGGCCGTACCCCACTCCCAGCAGCTGCTCTCTGCTCAGCAGTGCTTCTCACTGTCCTGTGGGTGACCATGACTATTGATGGCTTCACTTCTCTTCTCCTGGAAAGCTGGTTTCCCCCTACTTACTAATCAAAATCCATCCCTGTATAAGTCATCCATGCCTTTTCCAGGACTGGAAAAGTTAAAGTTCAACTGGACTTCAGATTTTATTTACTTAAAAAATGTAACTATTATTTTCTTTGTATTCATTAACCTTGTCTTACTCTTTCAAGTTCTCTGAGGACAGAGATCTTAAATCTCAATGACTTTTGCATGTTTTCCCAATTTAAATATTAGATTTGCAACATATTCACCCTATGCGGAATTTCTTAACCTATACGAACTTGGATGAGAAATGGGTGCTCATCCAAAATTCCCCCTTCCCTCTACTCCCAACCCCCCTTTTTTGCTGCTTCTCTGATCTTCCAATTTTTAGGCGGTATCACCCCCAATCAGCCATCCAGGCTAGGCAGTTTCCTGGACTCCTTCCTTCCACCCTTCCTTCCCTCACAGTTAATTCACTCACCATGGCTAGTTGACTTAACTTCCCATGTCTCTCTCAAACCTACCTGTATCTTTCCAGTCCCACTGCAGTGGCCTGAGACTATGCTCTTTGCATTTCTCACTGGCCAATCACACTGCCTTCATGCCTCTCTCCTCTTTTAGTCCTTTCTCCATGCTATTTCAGCATTTTTAAAAATTAAATATTCAATCATACCCTTCTGCTTAAAATTGTTTGATGGCTACCTATATACCTTTCAGATAATACTCAATTACTTAGTGTGTGGCATGAGTTCCTTTCATGCTATTCCCCTACTCTGCTTTCCAGACTACCTGCATATACCTTTACAGCCTCGGCTCTTGAAACTCTATAAACATCGTAGAGTTCGTGTATCGCTCTGTTTGTGTATTCTATTCCTCTGTCTAGAATGATTTTCATCTCACCTCTCCAGTTTATAGGTGGTTTAATAAATTAAATATTGAACCCAAGTGTCTAGTCTTCTCTAAGAAGTCTTCAAGTCCAACTATTCCACATCCCTCAACTCACTCTCTAAAATGAATTAGGTGCCTTTTCATTATATATATATATATATATATATATATATATATATATATATATATATATATATATTCATCATTGTCTTCTAAAGCAATTGTCTGTCTCCCCAGTGAGACCATGTTCTAGTCTGTCTTTAGCATCCGACCTCAAAAGCACATTTCCTGACACAAAGAAAGTTTTCAGTAATGATGGAATGAATGCATAGACTAAGTACTCAAACACTTGTTCAATGAATTGACACCAAGTGCTTTGGAAAATAAAGAGAACTGCATGATCTGTTACATGTGTAACAAAAAATTAGCTTCACACCATTACAAAAGTGAATTTTTAATTAATTAATTAACTTATTTTAAGCCTCACTGAAGGAAATGTTCATTGGTTTTAGAAAGAGAAGAAGGGAGAGGGGAAGGTGGGAAGGGAGGGGAAGAGACAGACAGACAGACATCTATTGGTTGCCTCTTGTATGAGTCCCAAATGGAGATCAAATCCACAGCCTAGGTTATGTGCCCTGACTGGGAATTGAGCCCACAACTTTCTGGTGTACAGAAAAATGCTCCGACCAACTGACCCACCCTCTGGGACAAAAGTAAATCTATTTTCAATTAATATACATCATAGACAGAAATAAACAGAATTTTTCATTGGTAAACTGATAGATTAGAAATTGCACCATCAATTAGTGAGCCCCAAAATTATCGGTGGTGTTTAATTTGCTTCTTTCAACTTTTCTTTGAAAGACTGCTTTAAGCTAACAGCAGGCACTTTAAAAATACTCATCATTTTTGTCTGATAGTTATAATTATGTTAATCTTCCAGACAATTATGCTTAGCAATATCTCTTTTAGTTCTTCCAGGAATGGTAAACACTAACAATTCTACCTCCTTCCCCTCAGCCTGACATTGTGTGACTTTAAGGTGTACAACATGTTGATTTGCACTCACACACTACAAAATGATTACTGCCCCCTAATACCTGCTTCATATAATTACTGTGTCTTTTTTGTGGTGAGAACATTGAAGATCTAGCTCTCTTAGCTCCTGTCAAGTATACAGTACAGTATTACTAACTATAATTACTCTGCTACGTATTAGCTGTCCAAAACAATTTATCTTATAGCTGGAAGTTTGTCTTCTTTAACCAATACTTCTCCTCTCCCCTGGCCAAGCCTTTGGTAACCACCATTCTAATCTCTGTTTCTATGAGTTCAGATATGTTAGATTCCATATATAAGTAATATCATACTGTATTTATAGTTTTCTAACTTATTTCACTTAGCATAATGCCCCCAAGGTCCACCCATGTTGCCACAAGTGGCAAGATGTCCTTTTAATGGCTGAACACATATACATACATCACAGTTTTAAATTGTCTTCGTTCACTCATCCATTGAAGGACACTGAGGTTGGTTTCGTATCTTGGCTATTGTAAATAATGTTATATGTGAATTTAGATATCTCTTTATGATCCTGTTTCATTTCCCTTGGATACATACCAAATAGTTCTATTGTGATTTTCTGAAGAACATCCATATAGTTTTCCACAGTGGCTTCACCAATTTACATTCCCAGCAACAGTGCACAAGGGTTTCTTTTCCTGTACACCCTGGTCAACATTTTTTAACTCTTCGTCTTTTTGATGACAGCCACTCTAACAGATGTGAGGTGATATCTAACTGTAGTTTTAACGTGCATTTCCCTGATGAGTGATGATTAGCACCTTTTCATATACTTGTTGGCCATCTGTATGTCTCCTTTGGAATACTGTATATGCAGATTCCCTGCTCATATTTAAATAGTGTGTTTGTTCATTTTTTATTGACTTATTTACTTTCTCTATGTCTGCCTCAACTTTCTTATACTGGTAACATGGAGATGATACGAGCATTTAATTCATTGGTTGTGAAAAGTAAAATGGCATTTTATGCAACATGCACAGAACTGCAACTAGTACATAGTATGTAGTATGTTGAAGCCAAATAAAAACCAAAACAAGTATTTCTGATTGTAAGGAGTTTAACTATGGCAGGAGAAATAAAGCACATATTAAAAAATAACCATAATTCAAAATCAAAGCAGAAAGGAAGGATCAGCCAAAATAGGTGAATAGTATGGGTTTTTCACTGAACCTTAAAAAAAAAAAAGAATGTTCCAGACAGTAAGCAAGAAAAAGTTAAAGGAATTCATCACCACCAAACTAGTGGTATGAGATATGTTAAAGGGAGAGAAGGAAGAGGAAAAGGAGAAGAGAAGATGAAGGAGAAGGAGACGATTTAAAAATATGAATAAAATGGCAATAACTATATACCTATCAGCAATTACTTTAAACATAGATGAATTAAATGCTCCAATCAAAAGTCATAGGGTATTTATGTATACGAAAACAAAATCCTTGCATATGTTGTCTACAAGAGACTTACTTCAGATAGAAGGACACACACAAACTGAAAGTAAAGGAATGAAAAGGGTATTTCATGAAAATGGAAACAAAAAAAGCAGGGGTAGCAATACTTACACAATACAAAATAGACTTCAAAACAAAGGCTATACCCCTGGCTGGTGTAGCTCAGTGGATTGAACGTGGGCTAGGAACCAAAGGGTCACCAGTTCGATTCCCAGTCAGGGCACATGCCTGGGTTGCAGGCCACATCCCCAGTAGGGGGGAGGTGAGAGGCAACCACACATTGATGTTTCTCTCCCTCTCTTTCTCCTTCCCTTCCCTCTATAAATAAATAAATAAAATCTTCTCTAAAAGTTAAGGGAAGAAAAGGCTATAATGAGAGACAAAAAAGGATGTAGTAATCCCACTTCTAAGTATTTATCTGAAGAAAACCAAAACACTAATTTGGAGGAAATATGAATCAATATGCTCGCTGAACCCTTATTTACAATAATCAAGATATGGAGGCAACCTAAATGTTCATCAATAGATAAATAGATAAAGAATCGGTACATATATTCAATAGAATATGACTCGGGCATAAAAAAAGAATGAAATTTTAATATCAGCAACAACAGATGGACCTAAGGGGTATTGTAACGAATAAAATAAGTCAGACAGAGAAAGACAAATGCCATATAATTTCACTTTTATGTACAATATTAAAAAAAATAAATGAACAGACAGAACAGAAACAAACTCACAGACGCAAGGGCATTTTGATGGTTACTAGATCAGAGGGGTTGGGAGATCAGGGATAATGGAGACCAGATTAAGATGTACCAATGGGAAGTTCCAAAACAGTCACGTGGATGTAAAATACAACATCGGAAATGGAGTCAGTAATACGGTGGTAATTATGTACAGTGTCGCATGCTACTAGATTTATCAGGGAGGAGATTTGGTAAATTATATCAATGTCTAGACACTATGTGGTACACCTGAAACTAATGTAATATTGTGTGTCAACTGTAATTGAAAAATAAAAAATATTTAAAAGAAGGTTTAAATGTAAAGATGAAAAGCACTGGGGACTAGAAGAGGTAATGACATTTCTGATAACAAAGGCAGCACGATGCAACTGCCATGTTCCTTGGTCTTTGTTCTCTTCAATGCTCTCCATGTTGTCAGGGCTCTTTCCCTGATATGGGCAAGATCAGGTCAAGGGCCACATCTAATTTAAAATGTAACTTTTCAAGCCCTGGCTGGTGTAGCTCAGTGGATTGAGTGCAGGCCTGCGAACCAAAGGATCGTGGCTCGATTCCCAGTCAGGGCACATGCCTGGGTTGCAGGCCAGTTCCCAGCAGGGGACACACGAGAGGCAACTATACACTGATATTTCTCTCCCTCTTTCCTTCCCTTCCCCTCTAAAGACAAATAAATGAAATCTTTAAAAATAAATAAACTGTAACTTTTCCTAATATACTAAAACACATAAATGATTACTTAATATATTCTCTGTTGGACACTACAAAGGTAACGATCTATTATTCTCTTGACATGAGGGCAGGGAGGTCTCTTTTTAAGTTGAAGTCTAAAAGAGCCATTGGATTTTTTCACTTCCTCAGTTTGATACCTTAGCACCGAGCCCTGTTTCCACAAGTGTGGGTGTGCATAAACTCTGTGTAGAATCTGGGTCTTTGGAAAGAGTCCATTGTGGAGCTTCTGACCATCTATGTACACACCAATTTAAACACCAATTTGGAAGAATCAAATTTATGAATTTAAACCAATCCCAAGCCATTGTGCTGATCTCTAATTCAACACCTAACAACAGGATCATTCCTTTCCTAAGGTACTCCTCATTTTCTCAAATAAGCAGAAGCTTTTGTTCTAGCGAATGGACCGAACTGAAAAAAGAGAGCAGGACGGGGGAAGCGGTGTTAAGAATATCTATTTGTAACAGCTCCATGGGAAACAAGAAGAAAGCCACGGAAATATTAAAAGCAGAATGCAGAGGCCGGAAAATAAAAAAACTGTTTGCCTATTAAAGTAAAGATCATCTAATCCATTAAGATGAGCAATTCAGTGAAAATGTATTTAAAGAATGATGGGAAAGACCTGCTAGTACAGTACAGGCTAGAAAATGCTTTTACTAGATTAAAAGAACAAGCCCTTTGAGACAGGCCGACACTCATGCCCTGCCTCCTTCGCTTATCCCCGACATCATACCTGAAATAGGACAGGCATACAATAAATGTTTGCTAATGAACAGATGCTCAAATGCACAAGTATGACACTAGAGATGCAGAGTGTTATTAAAAAGGATTATTTATTTATTTATTTTTTACAGACTTGAAAGGGTTTGTGCCTGAATAGCTAGGAATTAAAGGATGCTGACATCAAATCACATTTATATTTGTGCTCGGGTTTTAAAAGAATCCTTAACTTTATTTAGGTAATGATAACAAGGACACAAGTATATTTTCTGCTTGTTAGTTTTTGCTGTCTATTTATATTTTTTTACATCAATACATCTGGATATTCATCAATCTCACTTTCAAATACATGTGCCTTCCATCAGTGCCGACCAATATTCAAAATGACATGGGTAGTGGAGGTCATAGTATCTATACATTTTACTTCTTCAGCACCTGATGTGTCCACCCTTGGGGATGGGGGACGGTTCTAATGATTTCCTCTCCATCAGCTTCATAAGCACCCTAACCACTATGTCCCCTTGAGTGCATTTATATTTTACTACCTTTGAAGAAAAGTGAGAAACATTCAGAAGAAAAAGCTTTGAAAATCTGGCTCCAAAGGGGAAGGGTTTCAGTACAGTTTTCAACATTCTAATAAGCAGTTTACTTCCCTTCAGCTGATTGCCCTGAAATGAAATAGAATCAAGAAACACAAACAAAACCAGAATCAATGAGTTCTCTTCCTCCCCATCCCCGGCTGATGTTTGCTCCACAGGAAAAAGAAAATCACAGTACGCAGCACAGAATTTCGGTCACTGGGATGTGTGGCCCTTCTTGGTGGGCAGTGTGTTCACTGTCAGAAAGGGGTGACTCCGAAGTCCTCAAAAGTGACATGTGATGCACATGTCTGTCTACACTAGCATCTAATGAGATGATGTGGAAAGGCTTTGAACATAGTAACGCAGTGAGCAAGTAGACATCGTTATTACCAGTTGTTCATAAGTGGAAACTATTACTAATATTATACAGTGTGATCCTCTCCTGAATAGGGCTACCCCCCCCAACGAAGATAACTCTAAATTTGACATTTTTATACCTCTTCAGCTTTTCTGTTTCACCACAATGATGAAAAAATAAAATAAAACTCCAAAGAATTAAACTGCTCTCATCTCTCCTACAAATAATAAAATAAAATGTGAAAATCAAAAGATAATGCCCTGCAAGGCTAGACCATGTCACACTTTTCAGTATAAATATCAGGAGAAACACCAGTAGCAGCAGCCACGGTTTGGCCGAGCACTTTCGGTGGTTCAGGCATTATTCTAAGACAGGGTGTCAAACTCATTTTCACCGGGAGCCACATCAGCCTTGCAAGTCGCCTTCAAAGGGCCAAAAATAATTTCAACTCCTTAACAGTTAAGGAGTAGTTACATTTATGCAGTCCTAAAATTATTTCAGCCCTTTGAAGGCAACTGTGTGGCTGACGTGGCCCCTGTTGAAAATGAGTTTGACACCCCTGTTCTAAGTCCTTCATTTATAATATCTCATTAAATCATCACAACCTTTTGAAGTGGGTTTTATTATAATGGCCACCTTATAGAAGGGATAACTGAGACCAAAAAAAGGCTTTAAATTCACATGAGCAAACTTCTCACAACCAGGGACTGGAGGAGCCAGGATTTAAATCTTGGCAGCCTGACTGACTGACCTATATGGCCTCCTGTGCAAAATTGGCCAACAGTTCTGCAGGGAACAACAACAAATATTTAATGTGTTGCCCCGACTGCTGTGGCTCAGTGGATTGAGTGTCGACCTGCAAACCAAAGGGTTGCTGGTTCGATTCTCAGTCAGGGCACATGCCTGCGTTGTGGGCAAGGTCCCCAGTAGGGGGTGCACAAGAGGCAAACACACATTGATGTTTCTCTCCCTCTCTTTCTCCCTCCCTTCCCCACTCTCTAAAAGTAAACAGAATCTTAAAAAAACAAATATTTATTGTGCTTCTTCAAAAATATTTACATCATTGCCTAGCTAGTAGATGGAGGAGTAGAGTTCTAACGTGGGGTGGGAGGCTGAATAAAGGCCTCCCAAATACGTCCATGTCCTAATTCCCAGAATCTTTGCAAGTTACTCTATATAGAAAGACAAACTTTGTAGATGAGATTAAGGATTTTGAAATGGACAGATTATTCTATATCATCTGAGTGGGCTCTAAATGAAATTCCAAGGCTCCTCATTAGAAGGGGAAGGAGGGTCATCGTGGGAGGTGGTGCTGACGTGCCCATGAGAACAAACTTTCAGCCATGTGGCTGGAAGATAAGTTTCGTCAGCAGCCCCTAGAAGCTGAAAGAGGCAAAGAATAGATTCTGAAAAAGATAGCTGGGCTGGAAATAAGCATAATTGTATTCCTCATAGCCTCCACAGAAAGCCAGCCCTGATGAAACATGTGTTTCAGCCACATAAGACTCATTTTAGACTTCTCACCTTTAGAACATGAAGCAAGTAAGTGTTGTTTTATGCTACAACATTTGTGGTAATATTTTGTAACAGCAATAAGAAACCATACACCCGAATTGGCTTTTCCTGGCAATCAAATAAATGCATTTATTTTCCATGATGACAAACTAACAGGCACACACTTTGATGATGGTCTGTGTCAGAGTTTTCTAAGTAGTAGCGCTGGAATTCCTGCACCTCAGGCAAACCTTATTTCTAAGTGAAAACATTAAAAATGGAAAAAAGAAATAGGTCCTTGAAGTAGAAGAAAATTATTCACTGCTTGAGATTTAGAAGCAAATTCACTCATCTATGGGACATAAAGCTGATACTCAGACACAGACAATAGTATGGTGGTTACCAGAGGGAAGGGGCAGAGAGGTCAGTAAAAAATAAATGGGGCCAACATACAGTGATAGAAGATGACTTGATTTTGGCTGACAGGCACACAATGCAATATACAGATCATGTATTATACGCATGTATGCTTCAAAGCCATATATAATCTTATTAACCAATGTCACCCAATAAAACTCATTAAATATGTAAGTAAGTAAGTAAGTAAGTAAGTAAGTAAGTAAGTAAATAAAAGAAGCAAATTCAATGTCATGCTTGCAAATTACTTGCTTGGACTGAAAAAAATGGCTGGGCTGGAAATAAGAATAATTGTATTCCTCATAGCAGAACACAGTTATCGCTGTTTACATAGAGAAGCAGAAGATGCCTGCACTCAACTGAACTCAACCACTAAAATCATGGTGGCTACCTAATGACCCAACTCAACTATAAGATGGCCAGTAAGGAAATGTGTCTCCTCTCCTCACCCCACTACCACCAAGAATATATCCAGCTACCCTAGAACAGAAGGTCAGAATGTCCAATACACTCGCCAAGACACACCAGATGAAAGATAGGTGATTGGGCAGAACTCAGTCAAGACTTGTCAGGTATGTACTTCAATGCACACCCAAAGATGGAGAATGTAGCAGAACCTTTCACTTACGTCCAACTTTTACCATTTTCCTTAGTCTGACAACCAAAGAAAAAACGTGCTACAAATAGGTATAGGAATAATAATATGCTACCACCTAAGGCCAGAAAATTAATTCACACTGCCAAATTGTATTATTAAAAAAAATTATTACTCACTCCAGGTGCTTCTACTTAAGCCACACACATGCACTTTGTTTACCTGCTGGTGGGTGCCAATAAGTCCTTCACGCAATATATTTGTTGCATTTTTTGCACATTTACATTTATTCATTTTAAAAATTCTTTGTACCAAATTGTAAAAAAACATGAGAATTTAAAGGGAAAATATTGTTTCCCTTCTCTACTACTCTAAATTATGTTAACTTCAATAAGATGTGTATTCTCGGCCCTGGCTGGTGTAGCTCAGTGGATTGAGTGTGGGCCTGCAAACTAGAGTATCACAGTTCGATTCCCAGTCAGGGCACATGACTGGGTTGCAGGCCAGTTCCCAGGACACATGAAAGGCAATTATACATTGATGTTTCTGTCCCTCTCTCCTTCCCTTCCCCTCTAAAGATAAATAAATAAATAAATCTTAAAAAAAAAGATGTGGATTCTCTTTTTTTAGGCATATGCAAAACATATATGGGTATAAAGTTTTCCTTTCATGTTTTTGGAAACTTATGTTTTTATTTGTTTCCCATTGTACTTTCAACAGGGTTGTCTTTTCATTTTAGTATATAGAGGTCTGTCTTGTGATTTTTGTGATGGTTATGTTCTATTTTACACTATATAATTTATTGTACCATCTCCTTATTAATTGAAATATTGGTTATTTTTTATTTCTTCATTTATTTTTTTATTTAATTATTTTTCAAGTACAGTTTTCTGCCTTTTACTCCCTTCCTGGCGCACCCACCCACCCCTCCCCACCTCCCTCCCATTTCCACCCCCTTAGCTGTTGTCCATGTGTCCTTTATACTTGTTCCTGTAAATCCTTCCTCTTTTTTCCCTGAAATTCCCTCCCCTCTCCCCTCTGGTTGCTGTCCCCCTGTTCTCGACTTCACTCTAAGAAGACAACTAACCCAATTAAAAAATGGGAAAAGGACTTGAACAGACACTTCTCCAAGGAGAACATACAGAGGGATCCAGAGACACATGAAGAGATGCTCAATATTGTTAGCCATCAGAGAGATGCAAATTAAAACCACAATGAGATACCACTTTACACCAGTCAGGATGGCTATCATAAACAAAGCAACAAATGACAAATGTTGGAGAGGTTGTGGGGAAAAGGGGACCCTAGTTCACTGTTGGTGGGATTGCAGGCTGGTGCAACCATTATGGAAAACAGTATAGAATTTTCTCAGAAAACTAAAAATGGATTTGCCCTTTGACCCAGCAATTCCACTGCTAGGATTATACCCCAAGAATCCTGAAACATCAATTTCAAAGAACCTATGCACCACAATGTTCACAGCAGCACAATTTACAATAGCCAAGAGTTGGAAGCAACCTAGGTGCCCGTCAGTAAATGAATGGATCAAAAAATTGTGGTACATATACACAATGGAATTCTATGCAGCAGAGAGAAAGAAAGAACTACTACCCTTTGCAACAGCATGGATGGAACTGGAAAGCATTATTCTGAGTGAAATAAGCCAGGCAGTGAAAGACACATACCATATGATCTCACCTTTAATAGGAAGCTAAACAACAAAACAAGCAAGCAAAATAAAATATTGGTTATTTTCAAAGTACTGCTAACTCAATAACTCCAGAGTGCTTATCATTTGAATTATGTCTTCTTCAATCCTGGGTGGATGGAAAATATTGTCCCTCTCTCCATTAATGTAGAGATATTGGTATAATCAGATGTTCTTAACATCTGGCTTCTCAGTGGGCTGGTTCTTCCAAGGTTATTTCTGGTTTTGGTTTCATTTTATAAAATATTAGTATGTCAAATCAAAAAGAGTATTAAAGCAGTCTACTTCCACAAAGGTGCCTAGCATGTAAAAGGAGGACAATAATGTCTGTTGAGTGACTATGATACATATATCAAATTTTAAAGTTAAATTCACCATCTCATTGGCTCCCCAACCTAGTACATTAATACATACCCCATTTTTACATAAAAGTTAGGGGGGATTTATATCTGATTTGCAAAATATTGTATGTGGGAGAATATAGTAAAACAAGTACTGCTTTTGAAATGAAAACAATTTTGAAAGTCTGCATTGTATCACTTGCTTTTTGAATAATAAAATTAACTTGGATAAAGGGACAAATGTTTAAGACAGCAAATTTACAAACACCCACCAAATGACCATAAAAAACAAGTGTGCAATTAGGTAACGGGCTGTGGAAGACTTCAGCAGAGTGGAGATGGCTTCTCTCCCAAATCGGCCTTTTGCTTGAGGCTCTCTCCATGCCTGCATCACACATTTGGCGATAAATGTATCTGATGGCTGCCTGCACAGCACAGACATAAGACGCCAGCTCCCATGAAATACATTGCATATAGTTATTAAGTATCTTGAAAAGTTAATGTTTTCCTGACAAACATGCTTAAACTCTGCGGGCTAAAATTCATGAAGTCACTACTGTCTCCTAAATGTTTATCAGTCTAGGAAAACTCTTCCAACCACATTCAAGTACACGAGGCAATGATACACAGCTATGAATGGCATACAATATGCTTCTCAACTTGTGCTGTGCAAGGGGCGAGTATTTGCTTTTTCCTTCCATTTGGTTGTTCTGCAGGTGTTTTAGTTTATGCAAACGCGTTTCTGGAGTCTAACAACATGCAGCAGATGTAAAACAGTAGTTTTCCATTTGGGGGTTGGGAAAATCCTTTGTAATTTTGTTTGGTTTTTGAGGTTTAGACACTTATAGAATATTCACCTACCATCTCTTGCACAAAATTTAGAATGATCCCTGGCACAGAATATGTGCTAAAGATATAATTCCTGAAATACTGATGCCAGGACTATGGCAAGAGAGACAGAATACCTATTAGAAATAACATTTAACTACTCTTCCACTCTCCTGAATCAGTATGATTTCAAACAAGATACCAAATACCAATAGTCCTTAGTTGCATCAATTATACATGTACACTTACATATATAATTGTTCTTTGGCACATGTGTACCAGTTTGAGAGAGTTAGGTATGGAGAGGAAAGTCTAGGCTATCTTCATATTTCTTGATACTCTTATTATTTCTTAATAATCTTGAATTTCACATTTGTTTCAGGTGCTCACCACTTACGTGAGCTCCAGCAGGTTATTTGAATGAGCCCGAGTTCCTTCATGTCTAAAATGCAGATATCGCCAGTTACAGAATAGAGCTGTTGTGGATCAAAGGTCAACTGCCAAGTTACAGGTTAGCAATCCCATACCTAAACCCCCAACAATATTTTGTCATTCAACTTGAAGAACCATATTTCTGTCTCCTGAGTCTCTTTTATGTATCTAGATAAATATCAGGTAGGTAAGTAGATATATAAATGTAGATAGATAGACCTCAGATTTATTAATAATTTTATAGTTTTCTTATTTATAACAGATATATACACATATGAGTGTGTGTACACTCAGATTTGCCTTGAGTTTATTTTTTTAATTGAGAAAAAAACAATAAAAATGGTAAATCAGGAATGGCAAGTGCCTGGGATAAATGCCTCTGCCTTCCAAACCCCTGGTCACCACAGTCTTTACTGCTGAGACCACAAAAGGCCTCAGAATCCCTCTCAAAATGGCACTCCTGGCAGCCCCTATTACTCTATTGGATTAGTTCTTACCATGAAATGCGTTCGCTAACCTTGGCAGCAATATCACACATTCCACGTAGGTGGCCAGTGTATTTATTATCAACTCTGCAATTCAGTTCCTAAACGTCCAGAGTGCATTGTGAAACTGAGCCACAGGAAAGGTATTTCAGAAAATACCATTTGAATAGTTTTTCCAACCTGACCTTGTTTATATAGCTCAAGAAATCTTTTGTACCTCAAAAAGAAAAAAGCTTTCTTCTCAACCTCCATACTTCATATTCAAAATGAAATAAACACACATTAGAAATTGTACATAATTCTTATTTCACATGAGACCAATGGCCAGGCTTACTCAATATTTATTATTATTGAAACACAGTCATTTTAGGTACTAACTCACATAATATAAATCTTAGTTTCCTTTTCAGTTTAAAAAAAATGCCTCTCTAGGGATTTCCATTTTTTTTATTTATCTACCTACCAGGCATTGTTCTAAGAACTGGGAATACCATAGTGAGCAAAGGTAGCCCAAAGTTCCTGTCCTCAAAGAGCTCATAGTCACTTATGACTGAATAGCCATTCCTTTGTATGAGCCATTCATTATTATGATGGGTACGTTGGGTAAAACAGCTGGGTTCTACCACCAGTTAAAAACCATTATGTTCTCATGGTAAAGTATTTAATAGCCTGGATGCTATAACCTAAGCCATATTTTAGAGACAAATGGTTTCACTTGAGAAATCAAAACAATCAGAAACTCTTTCTTAATGAACATCTAGACTGTTTTCAAAACTGTAGCCTTAATTTAGATTATGTCTTGCAAATGCCTCTGATACGCATAATTAGAATTTAAGTCATCTTCCTAAAATAATAAAAGGTAATCACTTTTAACCAATTCCTTGACATATGGAAACCCCCGTTACAATAGCATCATCAAAGTGAAGCAACTTCCTCATTCTCACTTTTTTTTTAAGCCCCCGTCAGGACAGGCCTCTGAGCTCCGTGCCACTTTTGAGTCTGCGGTCTTCCTGTTCTTGAACAGCTTGTTTCTCAACCAAAATACCTGTATCAAGTAAAGCTCTCCAGATTTTCTTGTGAGAGTAATACTAATACTCAAGTAACACTTAAATAACCAAGCACTCTTCTTTCTTGAGTGACAGATTTGAAAATGTACATACCATTTGTGAAAGATTACTTAATAAAAAATTTTTAAAGAACAATAGAAAGCTATGTTTTCCTAGTTTCCCAGGATGATTTCAATTCTTCATTACATGGGGATATTTAATTTTTTTCTTAAGTTTCTTTCACTATTCGCTGCATAATCATCTTTCCCTCCAATACTGATCATTCACTATCCATTGATCTAAAAGAACTACCAACTTATACACCCGAAGCAAAAGCTAATGTGGTATTGTGTCACCTGTGATTTCAAATTTTGGTAAAGATAAATAAACCATAGTGAGCAGAGGTAGTAAATAAATGAAGTATTACCAACTTTAGCTACTTTACATAGTTGGTAATAAGATACAACTTTGGGGAAAATATCAAAGAATTCCAGCCATGTCTGCCATTCATTCTTACTGAAATTTATAACAAGAATAAAAATTTGTACTCTAAATCCTTGTATTTTAATACTTAAAAAATCATTATATGAAAAAATGATCAAGACATATACATAGAAACGTGCTGATTCTGCCCCATCACTCCATTCACCGCCCCCCGCACTTCCCACAAAGGACGGCTTTCCCAGTCTCAACACTACTGACAGTTCTGGCAGGCTGACTCTGTGCTGGGGAGCGGAGGAAGAGGGGTTGTCCTGTTCATGGAGGAATGTTTACCAGCATCGCTGTCTTTCCAAGTGTGACAGCAGCAAACGTCTCAAGACAGTGCTAAATGTCTCACAGTGGAGAACTGCTCCCTGAAGGTACCAGTTTTTATTAGTTCCTCGTTTATATTTCCAGAGTTCCCTTTGTGCAAATTCATCACATAGGAATATGTAACCTTATTTTCTCTTTTTCTCTACTAAAAGGTAGCATGCCACATATACTTTGCAACACCATACATTTTTTACTTGCTTCTTTTTTTTTAACCCTTGATGCTATATGGCTTTTTTTCCATGTCGGTGTATAGAAATATTTCTCTTTATTTATTAACGGCTGCACAGGATCCCATAGTTTATTTAATCCCCTACTGGTGTGCTTTTAAGTTGTCTCAATGTTTTGCTATTATAAACACTGCTGAAATGAATAATCCTGCACATTTATCATCCTGTAGGTCATGGGTGTGTATTTTAGACAAAGTAGGAGTTCTGGATCAAAGGAAAGATGTATCTATAAAGCATCTGGGATATTCTCAGATTCTCTCCAAGTGAGCTTTCTCATTTTCACTTCCATCTGCAATGTATAAAAGTGGCTGTTTCCTCTCAGTGTTGACAGCAGAGTATGTTTTCACAGATTAAATTTTTTACCAGTTGAAGAGGTAAGAAGTAATATTACACAGTGTTAAGCTTACATTTTTCTAATGTGAAATGAGGTTATGTATTTTTTACATGTTTAAAAGTTATCTGCTTTCTCTTGGTTCATGACTTTTGCCCACTTTTCTGTTGGGTAGTTCATCTCTTCCTTATTTATTTCCAGGAATTCTTTATATATTGAGGAGATTAACTTTTTGTGATATGCATGCAATTTTTTTCCAATGTTTCTTTACACACTTGATTTTGCTTTCATGTCTTTTTGCTATGTAAAGAAATATTTGTTATTGTGATGTGGATTTATGATTACGGATTTGGCTGATAATTCCAAAGACCTTCAGGATTTCAAGATTATATAAGAAATCCATTTACATTTTCTTCTACTACTTTTATTTGATGTTTTATACTTCTAAATTTTGGTGCATCTGGAATTTTTCCTAGTGTATACCCTGAGGTATAGTTCCAACTTGATCTCTTTCCAAATGACTGTACTGTTGTTCTGACCATTTTATTAAAAAGTTTACCTTAAGTCCACTGATGGGTCTGTTTCCACTATGCTTTCCAGGTTGTGTACTTGATCTGTCTCCTTAAAGAACTCTTAAAACTCATTCTATAAACTTAAGACCCCACCAAACCTGGATCTTCCCCTGGCTGTATGTGATAAGTTTATCAGATATGTTTCTAAAAGAGGCATATTTGTATATAAGGTAGGCAATAACATTATTATATAATTACATGTAAATTTGAAAATTTTTAAAAAGTAGGGTGGGGCAGAATGGTGGGGGGAAATATAGACTACTATACTTGAACAACAATAAAAAATAAAGAATTTAAAAATGTGACACCAACCAACAATGAAGATCAGGAAAAAAAAGAGTTTGATCAAGAAACAGTGATAATTGGACTCAATGAGTTTGAAGAATATGAGAGTTGTATTGAGGTACAGTGAAAAGCAGGTTTGAAAGGAGTTTTGTTGTAAAATTATGTAAGGCCTCGGATTGAGACGATCAGTGGACCACCTCAGGACAAATGCACCAAATTTAAAGAATGTAGGAATGACATCCAGACAGAGACAAGGAATCAAATTTTGGAGCAAATCAAGATCAGACCAGAAGTCAAGAATACATAGAAAAGAAAGAAATCCATATTCATTGAGCACCTTGATGTTTATCTAATACCCATTTTATACATAAAATTGTAAGACTTGTTCAATTATTAGTAACTTGCCCAAATTATTCCTTTATTGTATGGCAGACTAAAATTTAAACTCTTGTTTGTCAAGCCTAATGTACAAAATTAGTTTCCTTCATAATAACTGAAAAGGATACCAATGTGAGTGGGCAAGAGAGTGGAAAGACGGTGTGTAGAACATGGTTTGGGTGGCATTAGAAGGCAAAGGACACTGAAGTGACATAATTGGTTAAAGTGGAAACTATATTTTTAGGAGAAAAAAAGAGAAGCATCAGCTAGTTTGGGAGCATATTAGCTTAGTATGAATACTATGACTAGAACTTTCAGTGTGGTTTTGTAGGTTGGAAATATAAACTTTTTAGTGATGAAATCAACATTTAAAAACCACTAGTCTTACTTGGGTTGACAGAACTGTAACAAGGAGGAAGGAGAGAAAGGTAAAGCACTAAGAAAACTCTCAAGGAATGGCAAAGTACAGAGTATATGTTTTAAAAACATACAAGATAAAACTTCACTCCCTAATACTTTTCTGCCTCTAGGAAATAATTATAAATCCACATAAAAATGTACCTTCCATAACTTTACATGGAATTTGCAAAGCAGTAAAGCTGAAAATGTAATATGTCAATGTAAGAACAAGCATAAGAGAAAACTGCCCAAGTGTTACTGTTCATCATATTTAGACCATAAAATTAAAAACATAAAAAAAAGAGAGAGAGAGAAAATGCCATATAATAGCCTGCTCTTAAAACTAAAGTTTAGAGGTAAGGGTTATTTTTAATCTAATTTTTTCTCTCCCAGATATATTTTTCCCCAGATTTATAGACACCATAATGTTAATTTGAGGAACATTAATCAGTGCATTTTAAAAGTGAATCAAATATTTAAATTTGAAATAAATGCAGACACCCTTGAAATCTTGCAGAAAGTATGCATATGCATTCACTTCCTATTAATACACTGAGGAATTTCCTAGGATCAATCCTCATTATTAGTTGCCAGCAGAACCCTCTGCTGAAAGCCTAAAGAAATTTGGAGGATCAAGAATATAGGTAAATAGCAGTTACCTTTTAAAAATCATAGAACAAAATATGGGCAAAGGGCCTGAACAGATACTTCTCCAAGAAGGACATACAGATAGCCAACAGACATGAAAAAATACTCAACATCACTAATCATCAGAGAGATCCAAATTAAAACCACAATGAGATACCACTTGACACCTGTCAGAATGACCACCATTAGACATCAACAAACAAGTGTTGGTGAGTATGTGGATAAAAGGAAGTGCTTGTGCATTGTTGGTGGGAATGCAGATGGTTGCAGCCACTGTGGAAACAGTCTGGAATTTCCTCAAAAAACTAAAAATGGAACTGCCTTATGACCCAGTGTTTCCACTGGGGATATACCCTAAGAATCTGAAAACACCAATTCTAAACAACTTATGTACCCCTATGTTCATAGTACTATTTACAATAGGTACGTGTTGGAAACAGCCCAAGTGCCCATCAGTATGAGTGGATTAAAAAACTGTGGTACATTTACACAGTGAAACACTATGCAGCAGAAAGAAAGAAGGAACTCCTACCTTTTGTGGAAGCATAAATGGCACTAGAGACTACTATGCTAAATGCAATAAGCCAGGCAGTGAAAAACAAATACCAAATACCATCATTTATAACTGCAATCTAATGAACAAAATAGATTAACAAGAAAAATAGAACCAAAAACATAGAACATGGAACAGGCTGATAACTGTAGGAGGGGTGGGGGGAGAGGGGTAATGGTGAAAGGAAGGGGAAGGGACTACACAAAGAACATGTATGAGTGACTCATAGATTTGGACAACAGAGAGGGGATTGACTGTAGGAGTGGGAAGGGCTGGGTGAAGAGGAGCAAAGGGGGAAAAAGAAATCTGGACAACTCTAATAGAATAAATAAAAATAAATATATACACATGTATGTACATAAATAAAATTATGGAACATATTATGCACAAAGAGTATATAATTTAATGTATATGTACAACTTAAAAGAAAGATCAACAAAAGTGCTATGCTTTTTTAGGCAAGCAAGTAGATTTTAGATACTGATTCTTAATTTACTGCCTCCATTTGTATGATAGGGGAATGAGAAAACAACCATCATTAGAATTTTAAATCATAAACTTAAAATCATCAAATTTATCCTATTTATAGGAAAAAACTAATTCATGTAAATGTTTTCAACAGTATATACAATAATGTGCCTTTTATTTATAATATTTTATTTAAGTCATGTGTACAATCTTTAGAATGAGTAATTACATATAATTACATATATTGGTTTTCATTATAAGTTATCACGTATTTACAGAAAAGGTTGTTTATTTCCTACTTGAAAAATCATGAAATAGGCTTATATTATTCAATCTCTCTGCCAAAAAACCTCTCATTCTGTAAAAAACAAAACAAAACAAAACTTTGAGAGATCACAGGCATGTTTGTTTCCAGTTTCAATCATCTCTCTCTCTCGAATTTGTGGCTTCAAGTGGCTATGACATTGTTTAGTTCATAATGGCAGGTAAATTATGACTAAATTCTTTTAGAAATTAAAACTACATCAGGTCAGAGATAAGAGGTACCCTAGATCATCAGCTTGTGCCCTCTTCAATAGGAAAACCTGAGATCTAGGCAGGCAGAGACACAGGATGCCATTAGACGTCATCAGTGGGAAGCTGAGCAGCAACTAGGATAAGGCCCGAGTGATTGTCTCACCTGCCTTCTACCACCCTGCAGCCAACTGTGTTTCATGCTTTCTTAAAATGACAATACCGTAACAACAACGAAGATGTTCCCTGAAGTCAGAACACATGCCACTGATTTTTAGTAGCATTGTATCTACTTTTATGCCTCCTGGAGTACATTATTGTAAACTAACTAATGTCCCAACTTCAAAATAGACATTTCCATTTGAAAATAAAATCCACACACTGCCATAATGACTACTATTGCCTAACAATCCTGCTTCAAAAACACTTTGAGTTTGTATCTTCAAAACATCTTCAGGCAATTTAGAGATGATGTCAAGTAGTGTTGAAAAACAGCTGCCAGTTATAATAAAGAATGTCAGCAACAATCGAGACATAGACTTTGTTGTCCAAAGCTGTTGAAATTAATATTTTAATTGCAAAAACACTTAAATTTGTTTTGTTTTTAAAAGATTTAAGTAGGCTCAAAAAAAAAAGCAGCACTTCACTAGGACTTTAGAAATGTGACATGTGTAAAAGATTTAATTAATAGATAATAGCAACTATTTATTTAGCACATTCCGTGTGCCAAATCATGTGCTAAGTGTTTGATGCGCATTATGTCAGTAATTCCCAAAAACCATTTTATGAGGCAAGTTCCAGCATTAGCTCATTTTGAAGATGTAACTGAGACCAAGAGGAATTATATAATCTGCTTAAATCAATAGCTAGAAAGTGGCAGATTTGGCCCTGGCTGGTGTGGCTCAGTGGATTGAGTGCCCCCCTGCAAACCAAAGGGTTACAGGTTTGATTCCCAGTCAGGGCACGTGCCTAGGTTGAGGGCCAGGTCAGGTCCCCAGTAAGGGGTGTGTAAGAGGCAACCACACATTGATGTTTCTCTCCCTCTCTTTCTCCCTCCCCTCCCCTCTGTCTAAAAATAAATAAATAAATAAAATCTTTTTGAAAAAGGAAGTGGCAGATTTGGACTGTGAACTATAGGCTACCTCCAGAAGTAATGTTTTTGAAACACACCACGATTCTGTGTCTCTAAGGAAAATAATCTGAGAGTACTTCCATATTCTGACTCGAAGAATTAGCTAATACAGATAATATTTTCATAGATCTGTTTTCTTATAAAAATATTACAACTAATCAAATAAATTATGTTCTTAAATCCTGCTGGTTTGAAAGTTTTATCCTGGGCAGCTTTAACTTTATTTTCTTTATGGAATAAACAAGATATCAAACTGCAATTGAATGAAACCCAAGCAAAGGAACACTGAGGTGTTTGCTGAAAGTGAACATCAGTATAGATATTTCCTAACACCCACGGATGTTAATAATAAGCTATAATGCTCTGTGTTTGTTAGTGAATACACAGATGAAATCTGCACCATTATCCATATATATTAATGCAGTGACAGAAAAAAGCAATTAAAAACTTCTAGTCCTTTTAAAGAATCAGGATTTAGCTACAGAAATCATGCCTAACAGATCTAATAGAACCCCTGTCGTTGGTTTATTATCATTCTTCACTTATTTGATCACGGCGAAGGTCATGGACAATAGAGAGTTGAGTTTTGTCCACTTCAATTTTTATCATGAAACCCCAATAAAATCAAGTCACATATTTTTCAAGGACTGACACAAATTATTAGTTTTTGCTCCTTTGGCTGTGCTGCCATTCATTAACGCTCTGTCAGAGGAATGGGAATGGAAGCAGAACAGCTGTCCTTCCATTTTGTTTATCAGATAAAGGTTTTGGTCTAGGAAGGGATGAGCTCCTTAACCAATATGGGGAGTTAACCCTCTCTGTCATTTACTTTAGCAATGGGCACTGGTGCATTCACCTCCACATATCTTTAAAACCTAAACATGTGCTTGGGTAGACTTAGGGGTGTTTGCCCACTTTTTAGGGATCCGGTCTGTGGATGATGTTCAGGATTAAGGGCATATACAGGGCGGGGCAACAGTAGGTTTACAGTTATGAGTAAGTGAAACACAGACTATACTTTGTATTCTTATATTATTATTCATTAATTATTGTATTATGTTCCATGCAAACAACCGTAAACCTACTTTTGTGCCTCCCTGTACCTTGTTATATGATTTTGCACTCGCCTATCATCAGAGAGAAAAGAGAATGGCAAATAGTCAATCTGCACTTCCTTTTAAAAGCTGTTCTAAGAAATATTTGGTTAGACACAAGGACTGTATCATTTAATTTAATGTTAAGTAATTTCTATAAAGGTCACTGTGGGGAATATAAATCAAGTAACAATGAAGACTATTTTCTCCACTGTAAAGTACAATGTTCATTAAAGGTAGTATAAAACTAGAAGAGTGACCACCTTCTCCTCTCCAAGAAAATACTTATACATGTGGGTTGGGAATCAATCATATTATAAGTGAGATTACACAGTAAAGCACATTTCACGTGCTTAAGAACTGACATTCTAGTGTTAAAGAGGTAACGGATGACAAAGACTGGTGGTATTAAGTGCCATGCTGCCATGCTGGTAAGCATAATGTTTGGTGCTTGTTCATACACTGAGTTCATGGCATCTTCACACCAGTTTTATTACAAGGCTACTAAATTAATTTCCCCACTGTACACATAGGGAAACTATGGTTTAAGTACTTTCTAAAACTTAAGGAAGCTAAGCAGAGGTAGAGTCTGGATTCAAATCAATAGTTGTTGGCGGTGTTGCTTTTACATAAACAGAACAACATAATGAAGTCTTTAGCAGGGGTGTCCAACCTGCAGCCCGAGGGCCACATGCGGCTCAGGATGGCAATGAATGTGGCCCAACATAAAATTGTAAGTTTAGTTAAAACATTATGAGAATTTTTTTCTTGTGACTATGTGTCACAATATATTTCATGTGGGGCCCAAGACAACTCTTTTTCTTCCAGTGTGGTTCAGAGATGCCAAAGTTTGGACACCCCTGCTCTGGATGGAACAGTAAGGAAAGGCATTCCATGGCAGCTGGTACTTAAGGAAAGCCTTAGAAAAGAAGTAATACCTGAAACGACAATATCTAAAACAGCAGGCTGAAGAGGGAAGGGCACGTTGGACATAGAGAACAGCACAGAAAGCGTATGTTATTTTAGTAAAGTAGTCGCTTGTCAAATTTGCAGGAGGGGAGCATCTGCAAAAAACAGACATGCTAAAAGACGTGCAGGTATTTTGGGGTCAGTGGATGAAGGAAAACAACAGAGAAACAGATTAGGCAGTTGGACCACCATACTTTTAAACTTCTAAAATAATCCAATTTAGAATTATTTTTCTTCACATCTACATTAGTTCAGATAAATTAGATCAAAACAGGATAAGCAATAAAGATATGATGATATAACTGAAATTTAACCTAATCTCATCAAGCGAAGAGTTTTGCTTGCATCCCACAGAAGCATTATCAGATGTTTTGTTATAGACCAATAAGCAGTGGCAAGACTTTTTTGCTTAGTCTTACAACTGCTTAGCAGACCTTGTGGTTGGACCAAGTGTAAATTCCTGTTCTTGTCTTTTCTATGACACTGCTTCCATCTGGCAGTCAACATAGTCTTGACCTTGAATTTAATGTTCTGGCTATTTACTGACCTGCTTCCTTGTTAACTCCTGATAGTCCTCCAGAATGTGTGTCAAAGCCTAATGCTCTTTCGGCTTTCTTTTAGCAAACCACATCTATCCTTGTTGCCAAAAGCAAAGTAGCATTTGGTGCTAAATTATTTTTTATTAATATAGTTAAAGTAAAAGCACACATTTTATTTTAGCAGCAATAATTAAATGTGACAAAAATGAATAAACCTAGTTATAGATATAAATAAAATCAGAGAAGTCTATAATAGGCATGAAAAATCTCTCAAGATGTTTTAAAAACATCTTATATTTTACTTAACCATATATTTTACTTAACCATCAGGACAAAATTCTAATGAAGCAACTGTTGCATGACCTATATTATATTTTTGTTCTTTTTTTAAATCCTCACCCGATGATGTGTTTTTGTTTATTATTATTGATTTTAGAGAGGAAGGTGTGGGGAGGAGGAGGGGAAGGTGGAGAGAGGGAGAGAGGGAGAAAGAGATACAGAGAGAGACACACTGATGTGAGAGAAAAACCGATGGGATAGAAACTGTAGCCCAAATATGTGCCCTGACTGGGGATCAACCCCTCAGCCTTCTGGTGAATGCAACAATGCCCCAACCAACCAACCAACCAACCAACCAACCAACCACCTGGCCAGGGCTCATTCTTCCCTTAATTCGCTTCATCTTCTTATTCACTAATTTTACTTCTAATTTCCATATATTTTCACTGCTAAGATGGATACTTCATTCACATGCTGACATTTCTGCAATTAGAACTTGCCTTATAGTCACTCCACATATTTAATGTTTTATTCCTTCCCACCCCAAATCTGTCATTAGAATGAAGGCTCATCATATCATCAGTGTTGTCACAGAATCTTAGAAATATGTGGTTCTTTTCATTTTTCCTTGTTAGTCAAATGGTGTTTTGAAATGAAAGCACTGAACAATAATAATAACAATGTTTCTGAATATAAGTAAACAAGCAAGTTTGTATGTTCACAAGTGAATTCTGTGAATATAGTAATATACATAATCCTAATAACTAAACACAAAGACATTCTTTGCTTCTATGAATTCTTTATTCTTCCTTCTCATCTGAATTGCTTCTCTCAAATGAAAAAGACTCAGTTCTAAGTGGGACAGTGGAAAAGGTAAAAACTAAGCCAAGGGTTCCCATGAACACATTTAACAAGGACTCTGCAATTTTACTTCTAATTTATTTCTCCTTATGAGTAAAAAATTTATTGAATTTATTGGAGTGATATTGGTTAATAAAATTATATAGGTCTCAGGTATACAATTCCAGAATAAATCATCCGTCCACTGCACTGTGTGTTCACCACCCTAAGTAAAGTTTCCTTCCGTCACCCTTTCTCCCCGCTTTACCCTGTTCTACCTCCCACTCCCTCCCTTTCCCTCTGGTAATCACTGTAATACTGTGTCTAAAAGGATTTTCTGTTGTTGTTGGGTTTTGGGGGTTTTTTGTGTGGGGGAGGAGTGCTTTTATTTTTTTTGGCTTCAGCCCTTCATCTTTTCCACATAGCCCCCCCTACCCTCTCCAGAAAAAAAATGTTGTGTACATTCCAAATGCAAGTTGGATCATAAATAGAGAGATGGTGGAAATCCCTGTTCAAAGTCAAGCATTTTCATACTCCTCGCCACCTTCCCAATGGTGGGCCTAGCTGTTACTTCAGTTTGGTAGATAGGAGATGGGCGACACTCAAACGGAACGTGGTATTAGGGATACTGCTGGGGTTTGGGGTGCTTTTTTTTTACTTTTTTTTATTGTTGTCGCATTACAGTTGTCCCAAGTCCCCCCCCCCAAGTTGCTCTCCCCTGCCCTGCTCCATCTCCCCACTCCCACAGTCAATCCCCACTCTACTGTTCATCTCCATGGGTCATTAATACCTGTTCGTTGATTAGACCCTTTCCCTTCTCTCCCCCTTGATCCCCTTTTCCCACTCCCTTCTGGTCACTGTCAGTCTGTTCCTTGTTTTCAGGCCTCTGGTTTTACTTTGCTCATTTGTTTGTTTTGTGGATTAGGTTCCTCTTATAGGTGAGATCATATGATATTTTCCTTTTGCCACCTGGCTTTATTTTACTTAGCCTAATACTCTTCAGTTGCTGCTGTTTTTAAATAGCTGACCAGCCCCTTTCCTCCAAGAATGCATTTCAATTAGTCATTAGGCTGGTTTGAGAACATAATGTTGAAAAACAAGCCCTTTTATATTAAGCTGCCCACATAGCCTATTAAACTAGATTCTAAATGGTCACTATGGCAACAAAATTTCTACCGTTTGACCTGGCATGCTCCCACACAATAATGTCTGACACAAATACTGTCTGACCATCCCAGCATTCTTATGCTAATCACATAAACCTGCTTTGATTTTTCTCTGAGAAACAACAGCACTTAAACTTCCTTAATATAGAGAGAAAATTATCCTTATAAAATCAATATTTAAATTAAAACTAATAATTTAACAAAATTTAAGTAAAAAATAAATGTACTGAAAAATTTACATCTACAGATTACTTAGAATTGTAATGACAACTATCATTCAATCTCAAAGCCTCTTTAATGTTTTTTTTTAAATATTAAAGTGTTCCATATTTCTTAGACTGAGTATTCAGCTCTGGCTGGTGTGGGTCAGTGGATTGAGCACTGGCCTGCAAACCAAAGGGTCACTGGTTTGATTCCCAATCAGGGCACATGCCTGGGCTGCCAGCCAGGTCCCCAGTATGGGGCACTCGAGAGGCAACCACACATTGATGTACCTCTCTATCTCTTTCTCCCTCCATCCCCCGATTTCTAAAATTAAAAAAAAAACTATACATAAAAAAAAAAAGAATAGGCATTCAATGTAATACTAGGTCAGAAATGGCAGTCAAGATACTATTTCTTTAATAAGCCTAATTTGGTAACCAAAGAATAAGAGTTAAATGAATATTTGTTTTTTCTTAAATGTAATATATACAATATCACATAGGCATTCACAGGCCAAATATATACACACACATATACAGGATAGGGTAAAAGTTAGATTTACAGTTGTTCATTTGGAAAATAATACAATAATTAATAAATAATAATACAAGAATAAACTACTTTGCATACTCACAACTGTAAACCTACTTTTGCCTTACTCTGTATATACACACAGATTAGGAGGAAAGAATATTAACACTTTGAAAGGACATATGTGTGTATTATATAGTTCACATATATAACTTTGTAACCCAACATAAAATTCTAGCAGCAGTCCCAAATGATTGCTAAATGTCATTCAAATCTAAATTACGAATCTTTACTTCTCATAATATGACAAATGAAAAAACCAGTGCCATGAAACATCTCTGTCAGTACCAACCAGGACTACAAGACCCACACACAAAGGCCAGAATGAAGAAGTGGCCAAAAGCCTGTATGAGATGGTGCCTCTGCTCCCATTCAGGTGTCTTCTAGGGCAATAAAGGGTCTGCTTCTATTGGTTTAAGCTACATGCAAGTTAGAGTGTGTCCCAGACAAAGTGCTCTCATAGTATTTAGTCATCACATGGGGCCATTACTTCCTTACAGTACAACAAATACAGCTCTACCTTAGTGATTCCAGATTCAGTTTTTGCTGCTTGTAACCGGCCGACCCAGAAGGATCATGGCATAGAATGTCGACTGCAGTATGTTCCTCATGAGCACTGCTATGAGGATCAAATGAAGTACTGTACGCAAAGCCCAGAGCACACAAGCATGAATAAGAGAGTAACGTAGGAGCCCTTTAGCCATTGAAGAGAGTCCAGCTGACCAACATTCAGTCTATGTTAGCTGAGAATTTGGATGCTATCAAAGTTTCTAGAATCATCCATCATGAAACTCAAGAATCTACCATATTTAGCCTGTTTTTGTTTGCATAAACTCAGTCACAACATAACTTTTATGACATAGCTAAATGACTTGGAAAATTCAACTGCACAAGAAAGTAGTTTTTTTTCCATCTCTAAAAAGCTTACACTGTTTTAATATTTGTATAGGTGGTAATTTGTTATGCATCCTTCACGACTGACCTTAAATATTACCTCCTTCTGAAAGCCTGCTTATAAGTCTGGGTTACATGCTTTCTTAATATTCTCCTGAATCACTCTGTGCTACTTCTAACAGGGTGTTTATCACATTGTACTGTAATCTCTTCTTTTCCCTTTTCTGCTTCCCCCAGTTGACTATGAGCTCTTTGGAAAAAAAAGAACTGTGTCTTCTCCAACCACGCAGCCCAGAAACCTGGCCGACGTCTGGCGAAGTCAATGTCCAATAAACGTGTGGTGAATACAACTGAATCAAACAGGAATCACTGTTAAGTGAAAAACAGAGAAATTGGCTCACTGGAGATGAGCTCCCGAGAGGCCAGAAGGCATTCTGAAAACTCAGTGAGCTGCTCTGAGAGAAGGTAAGTTATCGCTGGGAGAATTTAAATAGCTACAAAGTGATTTAACAAGGGAACTAAGTCATTTATCAGTTGCTATCTGGCCTGGATGAACTCTGAGATTTCCTCCACCTCTGCAGTTTGGGGGTTCATCTATATTCCACAAAAATCAGCCCTATATTTTAAATACTGACTAACATTTAGCGTTTGATTCCTTGTGTCATAGATGCTGTATAGCGCTTGTTTCTCTTTAAAATAACAGGTTCAATGAGGATACAGGTGACATTGCAAAAAATAAAGCTGTGCTCCCAGCCTCCCGAGAAACTCCATGATCCAAACTGGCTGTCAGCAGACTCAACACTGCAAAAAGTGTCAGAATTCAAAAGGACTCTTGGATATATGTGAAATGTAAAGGCCTCTAATAACACAACCAATCTTTCAGCAAATGAGATGTTAGCTTAACAAGAAAACTCTTGGTCTAATGGAGAGAAATGGGGAAACAAAATTAAATACCTTCAAAAATCCTTAACATCCACAGATGCCTTATTACAAGTTACCACCTGTGGTCTTAGTTGCAGATGCAGGCTTTCGATTTATATACAACACTGTTCTGGGTAACAAGCTGTTTCCTGCCAGACATATCAATTCATCATTTAAGCGAAGTCTCAAAGTGCTCTACAGATGGACATTAGGGAGAAAAGCGATGGTCTGCTACATGCATTTGGCAAATAAATTGTTCCTGAACTGCAGATCTAAATTAAACCTCGATTTGAAATGCCTGGGAGAAAGACAAGGCTGTCGCTTAGTGAACTGCATTAGTTAAAGTGGCGTCCTCGAGAATTATGGACTAAAATTAGATACTGCATCTCAACTGTAAATGGGATGAAATGCTTTTGGAAAAAAATAAGGGGTGTTGCAATTGATGAATATGGATTTTATTCAAATGGCTAATATTAAAGAGCAATCCTCTACCTACATTGGGTTCCCCCTCATGGGACTAAGTTAGTGAGAAGAACTAAAAGGTCCTCCCATTTCATCTAAAGAACTTAGCAATTTAACCTCCATAGGAAGGCAAGGTTCACACCATCTCAGTGAGGTAGAGAGCGACTCTTCCTTTCAGATTATTGGTTAGTAAACCACCAGGATTGAGAACCATGGGAGTCCAAACCAAAGCCAGCTCCCATTTTACTATAATCATTTAGCTGGTTTTCAGAATAATTTCTATCAATTTCAAACACTTCCCAAAATAAGAATGAACTTCCAAAAATATTACCTATGTATAAAAGCAACAAGTCACATTTCTCTTTGAGATACACTCCTATTTTAAATGTAAACATTAAAAATGGGTCCCTGCCCTGGCTGGTGTCGCTCAGTGGATTGAGCGCAGGCCTGTGAACCAAAGGATTGCAGTTCAATTCCCAGTTAGGGCACATGCCTGGGTTGCAGGCCAGTTCCCAACAGAGGACCCACAAGAGGTAACCCTACATTGACATCTCTCTCCCTCTCTCCTTCCCTTCCCCTCTGACGATAAATAAATAAAATCTTTAAAAAAACAATGGTCCCTGAGTCACTGAATTACATCTTTTCACTAAACATTGTGGGTGTGGGTCGGGCATGTGGGGAATGAGAAGACAAATTTATTTGTTGGCTTCCATGCCAAGTGTCCCCAGCATTGTATGGAATATGAAACTCTGAAAAGCACAGAGGTGGGAAATTAGGTGAGAGTAGAAATGAGCTGGGAAAGTCAGTAATAAATATGCATTTCATAAAATAATGATGTGCATTTTATGTTTATTTCAAGCATCATTTCAATTCTGAAATTTTAACTCAACCAACTGTCTAAAAAGAGAGAGAGAGTGCAGGCACCCTCTCCTTACAGGAATGGTTGAAGAATGGCCATCCTGAAATGTCAGCATCCACATTTCTGACACATCACTGCTGCAGGGCCAAGTTATGCTGGTAGACTATCTCGAGGGGGTTAGAATTCCTACTACAGTCAGGTTCTTGAATCTCCCTTCAAAAACATCCACCCCAACATGTATGTGCTATTGCTATTTAGTATGTGCTATACCATACTTAAATGTATGTAGCCAATAAAGAGCCCCAGTTTTGGCTGGGAAAAGTGGATTATCTCATCACTTAATACATTTATTTGGTTCAGAACTAACTTGGTCATTTTTCACTCCCTATTCTTCTAATCATTAGGCTAAACAGACTAGGAGACATCATAATTTTCCCACTAACTTGGAAAATCCATAGTACTACCAGCTTTTGAACTGGCTTTTCAAGAATTGGATGAGGTGAAAGGTTCACTTTGGTACTTGGAAGATAACCAAAGGCTGGGGACCCCCAAGGAGTAAGGCTAGGGATTTACAGCTGCAGGACACCTTCAGTATGGAACTGTTTCCATCTCCCTTCAGAAATCGGATTCTAGAGATTCGACTGGATCTTAGAAGACACCTCCTCCTAGAAACAGCTAAAACTGTCCAAAGGTAGTGTAGGACTTCATTCCTTATACTTAGATTTTTCCCTTTCTATGTATATGGCTTTCCAACATGTTTCCACTTATACAGTTATGAGAGAATATGTACTGACGTATAACTGGATCTATTTGGTTCTGTTCTATTACTCTGAAGAACCAAACCAAATCTAACATAAACACTGGGGAAAAAGTAAAAAAATAAGAAAATAAAAACGTTTGGCCAGGAAAAAAGAAAAACTTTAAATCATTCCACATGAGTACATGTTATTAAAATGTAGCTATAACCTTAATTATATTTTAAATATTTTCTCAAAAAGTCCTGATCATTAGCCATACATTCCCATCACTTTTCAATCTATGTTTTACTGGAAAATGTCTGTAACTAGTACTGTTTGGAACAATTTATACTGATATTGACCACCAAGAGAGTTGTAGGTTAAATAAACCAGTCTTCAGGTGTTCTCAGAGAAGTCCATACTAACAAACTAGTTGTAGCCTAAACTAATGCAGTGAATTTCCTTCCACTATAATTGTCTGATATATAAAACTTTGTCTAAAGTGGAGAGATGGGTGAATTAAAAATAAACACATTATCAGGGAGATCAAAACAAGCCTTAATACATGAAATCATCTAATAAGCCTTAGCAGAGAGTGTACCAGAGACCAGGCATTGGGTTATGGAAACAAACAAAAAAAAAGGATCTGACATCAAGAAATGCACAGCCTACTAAGAAAATCAATAAGCAAATGCCTGGACATTATTGGCAAATATTAGAGAAATGAATTCACTTAGGTTCTGAGCCAGTGGAAGACCACTCCTATGCCAGCCTAGAGCTGGAACGGTGTGGGCTCCCCTAGTTGGTGAAGAACCAGTGGTACTGACTATGTGGAGAGGAAGTAAGGCTTCTCCTTGGCATCAGCAAATACAGAACACAGCCTCAGAGGAAAGAAGTGTGTGATTGTATGGAAATAAATAAAGCTCATGGCAGGACAAAGAGAATCTGTGGTAGCAAACAGCAAGAAATAAGGCTAGAAAGGTCAATAGCTTCAGGACATAAAAGGCCTTGAAGTAATAAAATACTGTTCATATTTCTACCTGTACTCCTCAATGCCCAATAAAGCATGCTCTGAAATTTCGTTAATCACTGTATTCAAAAGACTTGAGAAGTTTGTCCTAAATGTCTTATTTAGATGAACATTATAAAGCTATTAACTTCCATGTCAAAGCAAGTTCTACCCTTACAGCAAAGCATTTCTGTAAACCTCACTTTGACAATCTTTATATTTGCATTGTGCTGCTTAACCATGTTAATTGAAAAAAAAACCCTACTTCTTCCTTTTTAGGAAGAAGTCAGGCATCAAGTTTCAAAAGCAGAAAGGTAAGAAAGATCTTATTTTCTCAGTAGTTTTCCAGCAGTTTAATATCAGACCTTAAAAGTCACATCATTTCCCAAATATATTCAATGAATATAGGATCTATGAATTAAATACCTGCAATTGTGGTTCCAGACCTACCAGAAATGCTTGATCTGTTTCACAAGTAAAATTCCGTGCTCACTTCCACTCCCACCCTCTGGGGAGGCATTAATACTAGACCGGCAGCAGTGTGGTATGGTAAGGTGGAAAAGACATGAACTCTAGAGTTAAAGACTGTGCTCGAATGTAGCTTTACCACTTCCAGCTGTATGACCTTGAAAAATTACTTAATCTCACTGAGCCTCAACTCGAATAATACATACCGTACCTATCAGGGTTGTTGTGAAAATTAGAATTTCCGAACTAGCTATGTAATCATCTTGACAACCCAGGGGAATCCAAAAGAGGAGACCTCTGATTCACAGACATTCGGTGACTCTATTCCTACTGAGGCTCTTCAGACTTCAAGCCACTGAGAACCAGTGAACTTCAAAGCTCTCAGTAACCCCACTCTTAATGCTCCATTCACAGGACACCATCCTAAGAGGTCCCTCCTTGTCAGCTCCAATTGCTGTCATTTCTTGTTTTTTGAGTGTGAGACTCAGCAAGTCAGGTCCCCCTGGCAAGGGCAGATTTGTCACCATTCATGACTAATACACTGCATTCAATTTTCTCCCTTCCCTGACGATCTATGCCTCTGAGTCTGTTCCTTAAAGGAGCAATCACAATATCATTTAAACAGGATGGGGGACAGAAACATTATTACCTCTGAAAAATCTCTATTTTAAAATAAAATTAAAACATTGATTACCTTTCCTTTTCTTCCCTTTGAATGCAAAATTTTTAATCTGCACTAATGCCGAAGGGCAGGATCAGTTTTACTTCAAGTGAAATAAAATACTTGAACTAGACAGAATTCACTCTTTCAAGAGCTTATTCATGGTTTCCTAAATGAGTCATTAACTTGAAGTACATCGTGGCATCAGGTAAGAGGAAAGTGTCGAACTTGAAAATGCACCATTCTGGCAGGGTCTGGAAATACTTTTCCCTTCAAGATGGCAGCTTCTTCCACTAGAAAACCTGTATTGCAATATAAGAGTCTACATGTTCTACAGCATAGGCAAGTAGAAAGGGCATAGGTTTCGGAGTCAGATAAACAGGAGCTAATCCCACCCCTGCTACTGACTAGTTTTGTGAAGTGGGTAAGCTAAGTCACTATTTGCTCATCAGTGACGGATTCAATCACTGTCTGTATATTGCCCTGGACTAAGTAGGACAGAGGCCAGCAAATGAGGGCTGCTGTTGAACTTTGTACCTCCCATGAGTTAAGAATAGTTTTTACATTTTTAAATGTTGGAAACAAAAAGAAGTGTGTTTTCTTTTTGATTGTATAAATACATAAATAATGCTCCTGATTTTGCATCTTTCCCCACAAAGCCTAAAATATTAATGATCTGGTTTCTCTACAGAAAATGTTTGCTTACCCTCGGTTTAGATAATTAAGTAGAATAAGACTCTTACATATATATATTGTATGTGCTTGGCACATCGAGGTGCTTGATAAACATCAGGGTTTCCTTTTGAGGAAGAAACTGTGCCTTTGTGCAATAAGCATTTTTTAAGTACTTTACAGTTTCCATCATTCAAAAAAGCAGTACTGAAAAATTTCTTTACCTCTCTGGAGAATCAGTTTACTTCTCTTCAAAAATGATCATATCAGTACTAGTTTAATATATGTTTTTCTCAAAAAATGAAAATACAGTTGACTATGAACGACACAGGTTTGAAGTGCATGGGTTCACTTATATTGGGTTTATTTCAATAAATACTGTAAATGTATTTTCTATTCCTTATTATTCTCATAATAACATTTATTTTTCTCTAACTTACTTTATTGTAAGAATATGATATATAATGAATATAACATACAAAGTATGTGTTAATCATCTGTTAATGTTTTTTGTATCATTACTTTTTGTTTAGCTCGAGACTAGGCTCTTAGCCCTGGCTGGTGTGGCTCAGTGGGTTGAGCATCATTCCACAAACCAAAAGGTTCCCCCATTCAATTCCAGGGCACATGCCCGGGTTGTGCAGGCCAAGTCCCAAGTTGGGGGCAAGAGGTAACCAATCGATGTTTCTCTCACACACTGATATTTTTCTTCCTCTCTTCTTCCCTCCCTTCCCCTTCCTCTAAAAATAAATAAATAAAATCTTTATAAAAACAGTTGGTTATAGCCCTGGCTGGTGTAGCTCAGTGGATTGAGCACAGGTCTGTGAACCAAACAACCACAGTTCAATTCCCAGTCAGGGCACATGCCTGCGTTGCAAGCCAGTTCCCTGTAGGCTGGTTCCCTGCAGGGGATGCACTAGAGGCAATCATACATTGATGTTTCTCTCCCTCTCTCCTTCCCCTCTAAAGATAAATAAATAAAATCTTAAAAAAAAAACAGTTGGTTATAAGTAGTTAAATTTCAGGGGAATCAAAAGTTTTACTCAGCCCTGGCTGGTGTAGCTCAGTGAATTGAGCGCAGGCCTGTGACCCAAACAACCACAGTTCAATTCCCAGTCAGGGCACATGCCTGGGTTGCAAGCCAGTTCCCTGCAGGCCGGTTCCCAGCAGGGGACGCACTAGAGGCAACCATACATTGATATTTTGCTCCCTCTCTCCTTCCCTTCCCCTTTAAAGATAAATAAATAAAATCTAAAAAAAAGCTCTTAAAAAAGTTTTATTCAGATTTTTGACTGCACGAGCAGCTAGTGTGTTTAACCCCACACTGTTCAAGAATCAGCTGTAGTTAATTATTTCGAAACAAATAAATAATGCCTGACACATTCAGCTATTTTACAGAACTAGCTATTAGTACAGAAAACTTAGAAATCACAATCAGATACACACACATACATACATATATAAAATTAATTTATCTATTATCTCACCATCTGGAGATAATTCCAGCCAATATAAATTATAATATTTTCTTTCATTTATTCTCACAGGTTCTCTCTCTTTTTCAGATGTCTATTTTGCACCCAGCCACCTTTGCAATGTGATGACTAAGTTTTGGCCAATTAGGTGTCTATAGATTCTTCCATGTGGAATTTCTGGGAAGTCTCTTTTAAGAGAAGAGTGGGCTCCTTTTCAATTCTCTTCTTCCATCCCACTGGCTACAATGCAGACGTGAGAGGTAAAACAGCTTAGCCATTTTTGGGTAATGAGAATGAGGCTCCCTAGAAATGCACAGAACTCTAGGCACAGTCTAACGATGGGCTAAAAGCAACTTGGGACTTTGAAAATTTTATGGGACCACCACCCAGTTCTTCATGGGCCTCCCTCAGGCTTCTTTTATTCTTCCTTTTATTGTTTTTTGTTTGTTTGTTTATTTATTGTTCTCCCCTTAGATGCAGACTTTCTCACCTTACCTCATATGCCCTCTTGGCAGGTGGAGGAAAGATCATTTAAAACAGAACAAATTATTACCAGTGATTTTTCATGGGTGGTAAGGTTAAAGTGAATTTTATTTGATCATTTATGCTTTTCTGTATTTTCCACATTTTCTACCATGTTATATAATGATTTTGCTGCAAAAACAAAACAAAACATTTTTTAAGTGGCACATTGTTTGAAATGTCCTGGCTTTATGATTAAATTATGAAAGACAGTATAATATAAGGGGAGGACCCCCCAAAACCCAGAATTACTTTCTGGAGGGCAGGCCCCTTGTAGTACAGGCTTTCCTCACTAGATGAGTGTTCTTGGAACCCATCTGTATCAGTGTACCAGCTGGTGTTGTTGTGAGAGGTTGCATTTGGCTCAGTGAATATTCTTTGAAGACTCTTCCAACACATTTGCCTATTTCATGATGGGTGATTTACAAGCACCTCTGCCCACAACATGCTGTGTTCAGCAGTTTTTGACCAAAAATAGCATAACCCCCGTACCTCACCCTCCCTATTCACCAGATCTTGCCCTGAGTGACTTTTTTTGTTCGTTTCCCTGGATGAAAAAGGGCCCTCAAAGCAAAACATTTTGCCTCTGTGGAAAAGGTGGAACAATAAACAGCAGAAACACAAAAAGCATTAAAATCGATGAATTCAAAAACTATTTTGGGCCCTGGCTGGTGTAGCTCAGTGGATTGAGTGTGGGCTGTGAACCAGAGGGTCACTGGTTCATTTCCCAGTCAGGGCACATGCCAGGGTTGCAGGCTGAATTCCCAGTGGGGGCCACATAAGAGGCAACCACACATGGATGTTTCTCTCCCTCTCTTTCCCCCTCCTTTCCTCTCTCTCTAAAAGTATATAAATTTAAAAAATTTTTTAACTATTTTGAGCAGTGGATAAAATGTCTTCATAAGTGTGTTGCATCAGATGGACAGTACTTTGAAGGTGACTGAAGTTTCAACATGAAAGAATAAATACAATACTTTACAAATAAATTGTGGGGTTTTGGAGTCCTTTTTAGGTATGTAATACCTAAAAAATCAGTCCTTGTTTCTTTCAAATATCCCTAAGAACAGAAGGAATTTCTACATACCAGCCTACAAGTTTTATTAATGATGTTAAATTTGACAACCAACATATCATTGAGAGAAGATACTGTAGTCTGAAAAAAATCCACAGTCAATAATGGTTGTGGATGCTATATAGGGTAGCTAATAAAGTTAGTTAAGATAAAGAGGAGGGATTATGAAAACTTAATACTGATTTAGTCATTATTCCTGGGGGTATGCTGTCATGGTTGGTAGTGCAAACAGCTTTTTAAAGATCACTTTAAAGCAATTTAAGAAATGATTACACTGTGGAGATCACACTTGCATTGCAAGAGGATTAGAAAGAATAAATTGGCCAAATCCCTAATATTAATGAATGTGTACCTCTGGCCTAGGATGAGATTTAAAGATAGCGCATTATATGCAGTGAGAGACAGCATAGTCTCTCTAACCGCTCAGACGAGTATGTGCCCTGGAAAACTGGCAGAGGGCTCCCAAAGCAGCTCCAGGGAAGACACAGCTGATCAGTAGATGCCGGTCACACTAATGACTCTCCATCGAATTGTACCGGAATATAATGTAAGGGATTGAAGGGGTGAAGAACCAGATTTAGAGAGAAGTTATACTGTAGAAGCATGGCAACTTGCAAAAATCCTGAAGGACATATAAAAAGAATACAGAATGATAGTTTAACAGGCTGTAATAAAATCCATCAAATCCACTGCAGTTAACATCCTTCGGCCCCAACTCTCCCGGGAAATCTTGTCTCGCTTTCCCTAAGTGGCTACCATATGACCACAGGTATGAAAGAACATAAAAGGCAGCACAGCAATAGATGTGGACCTGGGAAATGCCGTGTTTATCAACCCTGTGAGCTGTTCTCACTATAATATCTTCAATGGTCATTACAAGTTTGAGGAGTTCGTGGGGCTCCACACAATTCGCTTACTGGGATTTGCTGGAACACGACAGAAGTAAGGCAGCCTTAACACATCGTGTTACCCAGTGTTTTATTATAAAAAATTTCAAGGCAGACTAAAAAGTTGAAAGAATAGGATAATCAACATCTATATACTCACAACCTAGATTCAATCATTGTCATTATCAGTTTTTCCATTTATATATGTAGTTACGTGTACATGTATATGCATATGTTTTAAGTGTGTATATGTGTATATAATTAGAAAATAAATTACAGATACCATAGTACTTTGCACCTAAATAGTGAAGCCTGTATCTTCTAAGAATATATATTCTCTTATATAACTTTATCATCAACACCTCAGAATGCTAACAATAAGTCCGTAATATTACTCAGTATCATATTCGCATTGAAATTGTCTTGACTGTCCCCAGTAGCACTGCAGATTGCACCCAGTGGTTTCTGTCTTCATATCCTTGTATAATCCCGACACCTTAGCTCCCTGAATGTGAACTGGACTTACTGAAATGTTTCTATGGACACGGAGATGGTCAAAGTGACAAGATGTCACTTTTGAGATGAAGTCGTAAAAAGGTTATGAATTTTATCTTGACTGCTCTCTGCTCTTTCTTGAATTACTTATCCTAAAAGAGGCCAGCTGCCACATTGCAAAGCAGTCCTGTGGACATGCCCTCACCACAAGGAGCTGAGGCCTGCCGACAGCTCTGGGAGTGACCGTGGCAACTGTCTCTCATACTCCCCGTCACCTAGATGACCCTCCAGACGAGACTCCAGCCTCGTCAACTGCTAAACTGCAACCTCACAAGACCCTTTAGCCGGAGGCACCTAAGCTGTACCAAGATTTTTTTAATATATTTTATTGATTATGCTATTACGGTTACCCCAATTTTTCCCCATTGCCCCCCTCTGCCTGGTACCCCCATTCCCTCCAGCAATCCCCCCATAGTTCATGTCATGGTCATGCATGTAAGTTCTTTGGTTTCTCCATTTCCTATAATAATCTTAACATCCCCCTGTCTATTTTGTACCTACCGATTATGCTCTTTAATTCTTGCACGTTTCCTCCCATTTCCTTCCTTCCCCCTCCCAGCTGATAACCCTCCAGAAGATCTCCATATCTATGAGTTCGTTCCTGTTCTGCTTATTTGCTTAGTTTATTATTTTAGACTCAGTCACTGACGGTGGTGAACATGTTGCTGTTTTTAATGTTAATAGTTTTGATCGTTTTCTTAAATCAATTCTTTTAATATTTCATATAATAAGGGCATGGTGGGGATGAACTCCTTTAACTTGACATTATCTGGGAAGCAGTTTTTCTTCCATTCTAATTGATATATTTGCTGGATAGAGTAATCTAGGTTGTATGTCCTTGCTTTTCATCACTTTCAGTACTTCTTGCCAGTTCCTTCTAGCTCACAAAATTACTTTTGAGAAATTAGCTGACATTCTTATGAGAATTCCTTTGTACAGGCATCTCTCTGCTTTTCTCTTGCTGCTTTTAAGAGATTTTCTCTATCTTTAACTTTTGGCATTTTAATTATGATATGTCTTGGTGTGGTTCTCTTTGGGTTCAACGTATTTGGGACTCTTTGTGCTACCTGGACTTGTATGTCTATTTCCTTCACCAAATTAGGAAATTTTTCTTTCATTATTTTTTCAAATAGTTTTCAATTTCTTGCTTTTCCTCTTTTTCTTCTGGCCTCCCTATGATTCAGATGTTGGTATGTTTAGAGATGTCCCAGAGGCTCCATGTACTTTTTTTTTTATTCTTATCCTTCTTGCTGTTCTAGTTCAATGCTTATTTCGTCCTTATGTACCAAATTGTTGATTTGATTCTTGGCCTCATCACCTTTATTGCTGTTTCCCTGTAGACTTTTCTTTATTTCACTTAATCATTAAGTAAAAGAGGGCCCCTCTTTAACCTACACATTCTAATTCCATATAAATCTAGTATTGGCAGGGTATGAAACTCATTTTCAATGGGGGCCACATCAGCCTCCATTGATGTGGAGTTGCCTTCAAAGGGCCAAATGTAATTTTAGGACTGTATAAATGTAAGTATTTCTTAACTAGGGGCAAGGAGCTCAGTGCTGCTGCTGGATAGAAACAAGGTGCTGGGCCAAATAAAACAAGGTAGAGTGCCAGATTCGGCCTGTAGGCCTTGTGTCTGCCACCTGTGACTTAATGTAACTTTCATTTCTTACTGGGTCTTTTTATACTCTTGCTATACTCAATGAGTTCTTTGAGCATCCTGATAATCAGTGTTTTGAACTCTGCATCTGTTAGATTGGTTATCTCTGTTTAGTTCTTTTTCTGGGGTTTTGTTCTGTTCTTTCATTTGGGCCATATTTCTTTGTCATCTCAATTTGGCAGCCTTTCTGTGTTTGTTTCTGTGTGTTAGGTAGAGCTGCTTTAACTCCCTGTTTTAGTAGCAAGGTCTGTTGTAGAGAAGGCACCTGTAAATTGTGTAGGGTAGAGCCTTAGGTAACTGCCAGGGTGGGGCAACCTGCTTCACTACTTTATGGTTCTGCTTTGGGGGAGGGCTCAGAAAGGGTAGCTGTGTTGCTGCCTTGTTTCTGGAGGTTTGCCCCACACTTGCCCTATTTCCAGTCACTTCACTTACTCTCCATATGCTACTGGTATCCTTCTAACTGTTGCCCTTATGCTAAATCCCAGAGAGGGTGGGTATGCATAAGTCCTAATCCATTCAGGCCTTTTAAGGAGAGTCTACTGAGAATCCAACATTTTCTTCCACCATCCTGACCCCCACTGGTTTTTATGGCCAGAAGTCATGGGAAATTATCTTCCTGGAGCTGTAACCCTGGGCTGTGTGTCATCTGGCCTGGAGCTGGGACCCTTCACTCCCAAGGTGTCCCCTCCCATTTTTACCCGTTCATATTTAATCTTGCTACTCTTTTTCATTATTTTTACTTTTATTTCTTTGATAACACTGTCATTTGGTAAGGGTATATGGAAATGATCATATAAGATCAAGGAAATTGAATAATTAAGGAAAAATCTAAATGTTGAAATAATTTTTTTTAAGAAAACACCCACAAGACTTTTTTACTTTGCCTTGAATATTTTTAAAAAGTCTTTGTTGATGTAGACCTAATGCTTATAAACAAGCTAAAATAACACATCAGTTATCACTGAAAACATAATTATTTCCCTTGGTGTTAATGGACTGTGCAATATAGAGTCTGTCTCTCAGCACCACTGTTGTGGTTTATTTCCTCCTCAGGGGAAACTAAACTAAACATAGTACTGCAAATTTGTTCAATTAATCTTTTCTTGCAGACAACAGAAAGAGTGGAATTCTTTCTCATCCTGTTCATTTTGCTATATTTTAGTAAGATAAAAGTGACTTCTCAAATAATCCAATTTTTCTCATTTTGATGATTAACAAGTAAAGACTATACACAGAGGCACTTTTTTCTCTCTTGCTTCTCTTTCTGGGAAGCAAGGGCCCTGGCTTTCTCAGTTCCAGCTTCCTGGAAGGACCCTTTCCCCAGGGACACAGAAGCCACTCATAAACAGGATTCATTTATCTTCTGTGGCAAATGCCTTTTTGCCACATGAGAAAGGCCTAGGAGTTCATACAGCTGATATAAACATTTAATGGGTCTCCGTTTTGGCCATTTTTGAAGGCTTAAGTATTTAAGAAAACTTCACTAAAATTGAGAATACTTGCTATCAGCTTTACCTTCACCAGTACTTCCACAAACATGGCTATATATAAATGAAAGATTCTTGATTGCCAAAGAGAGCAGTTAATTGATTGTTGACATATGTTTAATTCAAACAGAATCTCAAAAATTTATACAAGGAGTGAAGTCCAGGGAAAGCTTTATTGGTTTATTGTAGCAAGCTATTAGTCTCCTGTTAGAGTTTTTAAAAGCTTCATGTAAAGTAGTGTTCTCTGGGACTATCCTCATATTCAGTTTAAATTGTTTTCATATCTACAATGTCACAAACGTTAAGCAGACCACCATAATCAAATCCATGGCTTCTACTGCATTTTCCTCATCTATTAGCCTATTAAACTCATCCAAGAAGGAGATGATGAGGTAGAGAATTCATGATGGATCCTAAAGACACAGCTTCTTGACATTATCAACTCTCTACTACACTGGAGACTTCCAGCCAAGATGGAGGTATAGGCAGATATACTTTGCCTCCTTACACAACCAAAAGAAGGACAACAAATTTCAAAACAAAAACCAACCATAACTGCCAGAAATTCAAACTATATGGAAGTTTGACAATCAAGGAGTTAAAGAAGAAATGGTCATCCAAACCAGTAACAGGGGCAGAAATGAGCAGCCTGGGCACAGAGGACATGCAGCAAGGTGGTGGCTGGCAGACAGGGCAGTCCCATATTTGCATGCAGATAAACCAGGAAAAACAACTGGGGATCAAGACAGACCATGCAACAATGGGTTCCAGCATGGGGAAACAAAAGCCTCTGACTGTAAAAACCTGTGGAGATTGAGGTGACAGGAGAAACTCCCAGCCTCACAGGAGAGTTCATTGGAGAGACCCAGGGTCTTAGAATGTACACAAACCCACCTACGCAGGAATCAGCACCAAAAAGGCCCAATTTGATTGTGGGTAAAGGAGGAAGAGACTGAAAGCCAGTGGAGAGATGAGCAAGTGGCATTGTTCCTTCTCAGATCCCTCCCCTACATACAGTGCCACAAGGCATCAATCTGGGTTGCTCCACTCTAGTGAATACCTAATACTCCACCTCTTACTATGTAACAGGACCACTGAGACAAAAAATATGGCACAAATGAAAGAACATATCAAAGCTCCAAAAATAGAACTAAGCAAGGAAGAGACAGCCAACCTATCAGATGCAGAGTTCCAAACACTGGTAATGAGTATGCTCACAGAAATGGTTGAATATAGTCACAAAATAGAGGAGGAAGTGAAGGCTATACAAAGTGATATAAAGGAAAATGTACAAGTAACCCATACACTGTTGAGTGACAGGAAGGAAACCATGACTCAAATCAATGATTTGGAGCAGAAGAAAGAAATAAATATTTAACCAGAACAGAATGTAGAAAAAAGAATTCAAAAAAATGAGGAGAGGCTTGGGAACCTCTGGGACAACTTCAAACATTCCAACATCGAAATCATGGGGATGCCAAAGGAGAAGAGGAAGAGCAAGAAACAGAAAACTTAGTTGAACAAATAATGAAGAATTTCACTAATCTGGCAAAGGAAATAGATTTCTAGGAAGTCCAGGAAGCTCAGAGAGTCCCAAAGATGTCGAACCTAAGGAAGCACAAATGAAGGCACATCATAATTACATTACCCAAGATTAAAGAGAAGGAGAGAATCTTAAAATCAGTGAGAGACAAGGAGACAGTTACCTACAAAAGAGTTCCCATTAGACTATCATCTGATTTCTCAAAAGAAACCTTACAGGCAAGAAGGGGCTGGGAAGAAGAAGTATTCTAAGTCATGAAAGGCAAGGATCTACATCCAAGATTACTCTATCCAACAAACCTATCATTTAGGATGGAAAGGCAGATAAAGTGCTTCTCAGATAAGGTTGAGTTAAAGGAGTTCGCCATCACCAAGCCCTTATTATATGAATGGTAAAGGGACTTATCTAAGAAATTGAAGAAAATCAAAAACTATGAACAGTAAAATGACAACAAACTCACGACTATCAATAACTAAAGCTAAAAAAAACCAAAAATGAACTAAGCAAACAACTAGAACAGGGACAGATTCACAGAAATAGAGATCACATGGAGGGTTATTAGCAGGGAAGAGGAGGGTGGAGAATGGGGGAAAAGGTACAGAGAATAAGTAGCAAAATAGACGGGGGGTGGGGGGTTAAGAATAGGATGAAAAATGGAGAAAGCAAATATCTTATATGTATGACCCATGGACATGAACTAAGGTAGGTGAATACTAGTGGGAGGGGGAGTACAGTGCAGAGGAGAATAAAGGGAAGGAAAAAAATGGGCCAACTGTAATAACATAATCAATAAAATATTTTAAAATTTTTTTAATTAAAGAAAAAATAACTCTCTACTACACTGTTCTAGAACTTTGCCCCTGAATGAGCATCAGGTTTACTTACTGTTTGTGTTGATGGAACCTGCTTACTCTTTTATGTCTTATTTCTCAGCTTTCCTCCAAGTGCTGAGAAATCACACACATACACACATACACACAAAAAAGGGTCAGATTTAGGGCCTTCAATCTTGATATTTCAGGGATAAAGTAGTTTTCAGCCTTAATGACTGACCTGACCATATCTCCTGTTTTTTCCACAGGCCAAACCTTCCTATACACTCCTGCTAGATTAATTTTTTTAATCCACAGCTTAAATCCTGACACCTGCTCAAGAACTTTTAATATCTTTGTATTACCTACCAGATTAAGATAAAGTTATTCACTTTAGTATTTGCAGGGGAAATTATTAGAGTAGGAGTTTGGAAGGCGGGGCAAAGAGAAATGTAATCAGGCAGCACTGCAGACGGCAGGGTAGGGGGCAGTGGCGGAGCAAACCACGGGTGATGCTATAAAATCATCATTAACTGACTGAATTTTCCCACCTCTGTTCTTTTGCTTAGGCTGTCCCTTTGCCTAGGATGCTCTTAGCTCAGTTCCTGAGAAAATTCAATGTCAAATTCTGTGTTGATTTGTCTGTCCAGTTAGAGCTCCTACTGCACTTTGTTCCATGTATTTTTGCCATGGTACAGTATGGTATAATATGGTAGCACAGTATTTTATGGCATGGTATTCTTGCCTCATTATTCCTTGAAGGTCAATCAACAGAAAGGAAGAAGAGCGTGGCAGAACCTGAACATGAAAAACAACATGCAGGTGTAATTCAGTGATTTCCAAAATCTAAAGCCACTTAGTCTGTATTTAATTTATCTAATAAATTTTGTTCCATACAGAAAATTTTGATGTGTGTCCCACTCACAACTAGTTCTAATTATTTATAATGTGAAGAATTGAGATCAGGGTTATATCAATTTATAGTTAAAAATTATCTCTTGTGGATTGTCATCAACAATCTTGTGGTTTCAAGTGAAGAAACTGAAAACCATTACTACAAGAAAAATTTATCTTGATTATACAAATTAAATCCTCAAGGACTTGGAAAATGTTATCTGTGCAAATTATAACTCTTAATCAAATAATCTCAAACACTGAACGACTTGACTTTTGTAATCATGTTAGACATTAATCCACTGATATAAACATTTACATATGTATGTGACTTGTGCCATGCCTATATTCACAAAAGACAGGGGACACCTTATAATATCAAAACAAATAAGAAAAAAATCAAAATTAAATTTTCCAGAAAAAAACAAGTGCATTACAGAAATCCTGGCACTAAACTTATGCAATTAATCACTAAATTTAGAACTAAATTGCTCTCAACCAAGGCAATAATGGAACTGTAGTTCTCAATATCCAAATAACTGAAGTATTTATCATGAGACATGACAAATGGTCTGCCAGTATGAAAACTCAGAGGGAATTTATCACAGGAATATAAAAATTCTGGCGAATACAACCAACAGTTTATCCGAATCCAATTCTCATAAAAATTAGAGATGAGACATTTAAGAGCATTGCAACATTTTTATGGAAGACTAACACAGTCCAGACATGTTACAAATTCCAAGACAGAATTTAGAAGACCTAAAAAATGAATAACCAACACTGAGCCTTAACCCGTCTAAAACATCAAAACATTTCAGGAAACTTTCAACAGTTTCTAGATAAAGTAAATTCATGGATGACTTATCTGGCAGGTGTCAAAAGTACCAGGAATTGATACAGTTGAGTGGAGAGGTGCACTGAAGTTTTATATATTGGATAGGAACACAGTAGAAATGACTTTCCACTGAGAGAAACTGGAAGACTCATAGCTTATGTTAAAATTATCTGCCTGGGTTTCAAATTAGCTGCTAGTTCAAGGTCATCACATGGTACTTAAAAGTGATTCCACAATTAGTTTTAGACTGCAGGTCGTACCAAAAAAAAGAACAGAATCTATTGTTTAATAAATTCCCATTCCTTTTCTTTCTACAAGCATGGCTCTATCCACCAGAAAACTTCTGTTTAAAAGTTTCAAATAAAAAATAACCAAAATTTCAGTAAAAAATAACCTAAAAGTACAGTGAAAAAATAAGTAAAGCCCACTTATATCTGAAACACAGTGCAAAACCACAGGGAACTTAAAAAAATATTTTTCTCTTTCCTATAATAATCAGAGTCTATTTACAAAAGAGAAAAATATTTTATCTTTTAATGAGGCTTTGGTACTAGCCTTTCTTCTTCAAAGCACATACATTTATATGTTGGTACTAGAAAGTATTTCTCTAATAAAGTTGAACATAATTTTTTGGTCCCCATTTTATTTTGTTTTAATGTTTCTTGAAGTTTTAGGACCCCTTTGCACTCTTAAAAATTAAGGAACCAAAATAATCCTTTTGTTTTTACAGGTTATATCTATCTATACTTACTATATTAGATATTAACACTGAAAACAATTTTAAAACAAACACAAAAAACCCTCCATGACACCTTGTGAGAGAATAAGAATGGAAAATGCAATAAACAGCTTAGTATTATTAGGAAGATACTTTGACCTCATGAATATCCCCAGAGAGTGTCAGGGATGCTCAAGGGTACCCATGTCCTACTTGGAGAAGCACCAGTTTAAAAGAATTACCAGTAACAAAAGAAAAATTAACCACAGGCAAAATAAACATGAACTTTTCAAAAATGCTCTGGACGCCAGGCAGTAGACACTCTAGAAAGTTGTCCACAGCAGGCGAGGGCACAGCTTGACGCACAGCACAGGGGAAGACAGGGTGGGGTGGATGGGGTTACACTGTGATAACCCACAGTCATCAGCCCCTACATCTTAATTCTACATCTAGGCAAAGTTCACTCTAATCAGATGATTTTTTAAAACAGGAGAAACTAGCAGCATACAAAGCACCTGGGGACAGGCTTTTGTGCGGGATGTATTAGTCATTCTATCTGGCAATCGCTGATTTTATTATGATCTACGGGGCATGTAGATCCCTTAAAATAGAGATCTTGTATAAATTTTATAAGACTATAAGACTGATGAAAAAATATTACTAATTCTTTTTATTTTTATCTTACCTTTTATTAAAGATCTTATTTTCTATATATTTTAGTTTAGAAGTACATGTACTTCATCCATAAAGGAATGATTAGAAAAAGACAGAGTGGGAAGTATTCTAAAATATTTTATTAATGGTTGTGCACTCAAAGTGATGTGGAGACTATGTGATTTGTATTCAATCACAATCTGATTTAAATGTCTTAGCCAAATAAAATTTAAAAGATTTAAAAGTACCAAATGTTGGCAGGGATCTGGATCAAACTTCTTTCATATTAGTGAGATTATAAATTGGTTCAACTGCTTTGGAAAATTATATGATGATATCTATGAAAGTTAAACACATATATCTCCTCTATGGCTCAGAAATTTTATTCCTGAGTATATACTCAAAAGAAATGAAGGCAGATACTCATTAGAAGACATCACCCAGAAAGTTTCCACCACCTTTATTTATAAAAGCTCAAAACTGGAAAGAATCCAAATGACTACTGTCATTTAAATAGATAAATTGTGGCATATTTATTGCAATGGAATGCTATAGAGCAATAAAAAAAGAATGAACTATTGATACAGCAAAAAAGATGACTCTCCCAGACATAATGTTGAGTGAAAAAACCAGGCACAGAAGAATATGAAGTTGAAAAACAGGCATAATTAACCTATGATGATGGAACTCAGAATAATGGTTATCTCCAGCGGAAGAGATTAACTGGGAAGGGGCACAGGAGAGCCTTCCAAAGAACCGGAAACATCCTATATCTTGATCTGAGTCTTGGTTACATGGCTACATGGATATATAAGCACGCATTGACCTGTACTGAAGATTTGTGCACTTTACAGTGCCTCTGATACACTGCAATAAAAATAAAATATTGTTTTAAAATACATTATACCCAAATTAGGAAGTTATCCAACTTAATATTTTCTCCCATCAAAACTACAGATCTATGAAAACCTTTATGCACCAAAAAATCCAATGTGGAAAGTATGCCTAAGACCAACCCACAAGCTTTCCTAGATAAAGCTGTAAATCAGCCTCACTTATCTCCAGGATCTTCCCTCACACTGACCACATTTCTTTGAACGCAATCTAATTAGCACCTACTCCGGATTCAAAACAAGTGCACATGAGTAGGTTGAAGTTGTGTTACCCTCATTCTAATTCTCTTTCTTATTACATCTTTCCACTCTGCTGGTCTCACAGAATTGAGTCCTTAAAACTCAAGTACAGAAGTAAATGGTGGCATCATTGAACAGCAAAGAGAAGTCTGGAAAGACATAATATAAAATAACATAAGAAGGTATAAAATTAACAGCAACATTAAAGACTGTATACATCATGAGCACAATTAGGTAGAAGTTGCACATAAATAGAAAAATACTGTAAAATCCTCAAATGCTGACAGCAGGAGTCTTTGGAAAAAGGCATTACCATAATTTTCTTTTCCATGTTTAGAATTTTTCTAAAATGATTTATTAATGCACAGAAGTAAAAAACAATTTTGAAAAGCTGTATTTAAAAAATTATTTGAAACCCATATAAAGATGTCACCAATGCTTAAACATCCAGATCTTGAAAAAAATAGAAAAAAAATCGGGCTCAGAAATTTTTTTAAAAAATCTGAAAAACATCTTAGTCCCTGAGTCCTGAAATAATCCAGGTGTATTTTATAGTGTTACTGTATGATTGTTAATTCCAGAATCTGCTTTGGATAATTCCATTTTAATTTGAGTTTGAGAATCTTCCTAAGTTTGCATAAAGCTTGCCAGACATTCTTCAGAAAAGAGACAGTAAGGCACACCAGCATAGAAGGCTACCTGTGGAGTGGGCTGTGGTCCAAAGAAAGAAATTACTGCTTCAGCCTACTGTAAGATGAAAACTTAGTCTAAAATAAATTTTCATTTTGTTTCTTCATTGACAATTTATAAGGCCCTCTAAAATAAAACCTGTTTTCATTATTTAGATTATTTTTGTTTAAGAAAACAGTATTTTATGATATAGCATAATAAAATCAGATTATCGTGAAATTTATTAAAGAAAAGAACTATTTAAGTCAATCATGTACTTTGAAATGCCAGAACGATCTAATAAGGACTATGAAGAACAAATATTAGTGAGAAGGGAAAGAAATAGCTCTTTTGTGAAAAAACTTGGCCTTTTTAAGCAAGCAGAATATCTCTTGTTTAATTATATTAGAGAGGTTTAAATTAAAGAAATTGTTTAGTGCTACAAAGCCCAATTAACTAACTGTTAAAATTCTGAGAATCTGTACTTCTGTCAGCATGAGTGAAGGCAAAATGAATTGTCATTACGGGGATAATATATACTTAAGTGGGATAAATAAATGAAAAATGTTTTCTACAGAGTGTCCTCATGCTCTGTTGGTGGGCATGAGGACTGGTATGGCCCCTGCAGAAAATAGTGTGGAGGTTCCTCAAAAAATTAAAACTGGATCTGCCTTATTATTTAGTAATTCTACCTCTGGGTAAATATTCAAAGAAATCTAAAACACTGATTTTAAAGAATATATGTACCCCTATGTTCACCACAGCATTATTTACAGTAGTCAAGTTATGGAAGCAACCCAAGCACCCATTGATAGACAAAGGGATAAAAAAAGTTGTAATATTACAACTCTAACTTCAATATAGAGTTGTAATATTCCAGATACAATGGAGAATATTCCATTTACAATGGAATATTACTTGGCCATAAAAAAGAACAAAATCTTATCATTTGTGATCACACGGATAGACCTAGAGGGTATTATGCTAAGTGAAATAAGCCAGTCAGAGAAAGACAAGTACCATACAATTTCACTTAAATGTGGAAACTAAAGGACAATATAAACAAAGAAATAAAACAGAAACAAACTCATAGACACAAAAGACAAACAGACAGTTCCCAAAGGGAAGGGGTCAGGGGACCAGAAGTAAAATGTGAAGGGATTGAGAAGTACAGATTGGTAGTTACAAAATAATCATGGGAAACCCTGGCTAACATGGCTCAGTTTGTTGGGCACAGGCCTACAAAGCAAAAAGTCACTGGTTTGAAAAGTGACTGGTTCCTGGTCAGGACACATGCCTGGGTTCTGGGCCCAGGGCCTAGTTGGGGCTCATGTGAGAAGCAAATGATCAGTGTTTCTTTTTCACATAGATGTTTCTCAACCTCTTTTCCCCTCTAAAATAAATATTGCAAATAAAGATTTTAAAAAATAGTCACAGGGATGTAAAATACTACATGGAAAATATAGTCAATAATATAATAACTAGGCATGGGTACCGGAAATATTAGGGGGAACACTCTGTGAACTGTATGACTGCCTAATCACTATGCTATACACCTGAAACTAACACAAAATCATATGAAATATAAACAGTAATTCAAAAAATTAAACAGGAATACACAAGAAGAAAAATGTTTTCTAAAGAAGACTTAACGTTTGATAGATTTCTTTTATCTAATACAAAAAGCTATTTTTTATGTGCTTATATACGTGTGTGGAACAAAACCTAATTCAGGCTAATTTTATGTGTCCAGTATAAAATTCTTGATTTTACCAGGAGTTCCAATCACTACTACTACATACTTAGTACACCTTTTATCTTGTGGGACAAGTGTCCGAAAGGAATTAAACTATGAAATGGACTCTTTTATCACAGCAAAATATACTGATTTACATTTTTTATTTGGTTATATGTTGTTTGTACCTAACTTAATCCTTAAGAGGCTATGGACTACATTTCTATATCTGAATGTACTTACTTATTGAGAGGGAGGAGGAGAAGAGCAAAGAAGGAAGGAAAGGAGAGAGAAGGAGGGAAAAGAGAAAGGGTGGTAAGTTTAATGTCATTTAGAATAATACTCATTAACTTAACACCATAATTTCTTGCTAGTTAGGGTTCAGCTATTTGTTAACACTCACTTGTTGGACAGTCTTGCAGTATGTTTTCACATTTTTATCTGGGTAATATAGGAACATAGATTTAAAATAACAGAAAAAATCTATCATTTCTTCAAACTGCCCTGCCTCTAACACAAGGGCATTATTTCCACAAACAGCATTACTTCTAAGAATATGGAGTTGAGGGTAGACATAAATAAAAAGTTGAAATTTGTAAGAATTCAAGAGTTTCTGGAATCAAAGTCCTAGAATTTTAATGTTTCTTTTACCTTACATCTTGGCTATGTTTGTGTTAGATTTACTTGTAGATTTAATTCCTTCCCCCCAAAATTAAGCAAACAAATCCATCCTCTAAGGCAACTTTGATTTATCTCTGTTTGCACAAAAGACCAGAGCACTTCAGGAGTTTATTTCAAGACATGAAGTGCAATGTTTACCCACTGGACCCCATCCGGTCAACTGGGAAAACAGAACTCATTTAATTCCTCGAAAAGTATGAATCATTTTAATCTCTACACATATTCATAGGGTAACTGAAGTTGTACTGCTTAATTGGAATCCTTCTAGGGTTTAGCATAAGTATTCTATTACTTATCATGTACATGAAAGCAAATTTGAAAATGACACAATTATTAGATTTCAAAGAAAAAATCTTTATGTTTATAAGTGACTTTCAAAACCTCAATATTCCTTTCATATATGGATGGATGATTATAACACACACTAATTAATATGAGTAACTTTTTGTAATGGTTGAAATATACCAAAATTTATTGCCAAGCACTCTTTTGGTCATCATTTATAATGAATTTTTCACATTTACTAACTGATATTTTTATTCTATAAAAAATGATAAATACTGATGTATTGATCTTCTGACATTGCAGTAATTAAGAGTACAAGGACTTTGGGGTTGGGTCTGGTTTTGAACATAGCTGTGTGGTGCTGAGAAAGTTGCTCATTTTCAAAACTGCAGTTATCTCTTCACTAAAATGGGGAGAACACTAACTACACCTAAAGGTCTTGTCAAAATTAAGTGAGACAATGTCTGTACAGGAGCAGTTTCAAGTCATTTCATTTTTGTTTCCTCGCTGATCTCTGCTATGAAAACATTCGCCATGGGGAGTGTTTACTACAGCCCATGTTTCTGGCACAAAACACCGTGCCTGGCGCTGCCTCCAAGGCCTTGCTTTGCCATCGTGCACTTTCCCTGAGCCCTAGACAAAGCAGAAAAAGGGACTGCCTGGTTTGGAGATACCCATGCTGCTAACCTGCCAGATCTGATGCTTAAAAGTTCACCTTGGTAAAATCATATTGGTAAATAAACTATGGCTAACTTTATTTCAACAAGCAAAAAAAAAAAAAAAAACCCACCCTAAAAACAGGACCTCTGATGCATGCTTTGTCTAGAAGAACAAACCAATACCCTCTCCTCTTCCCAGGACAGATCATTGTACAACCTGAGACACACACTTTGTCTACATCACCCTGCCATTTACTTTGACCCTCAATAACATTTCCTCATCCCCATTCAAGATTCTCAGACTTCTCTCCAACTGTGAGGAAATAAGTTTCTGTAACAGAGAAATGTAGGTGGCCTGTATCCAAGAAGCCTCACTTAACTTCTCTAATAGCTTGTGAATCCCTTCTGAACTTGTTCATTACAGAATAAATTCTGTATAGAAAAGAATTCCTTCTCAGATGCACTAATCCTTCACATCCAAAATGTTTTACAAATATAGGACTGTAAGTAGGCTCTATGTGAAGGATACAGAAATGAAATAAGCCTCACTACAGGAATGATCTCTAAGATTTAAAGTGACAGAAACAAAATAGAGGAATATTAAAATGCTTCATCACATTGCTCTCGCTTTTAAAACCCCAGAGTGTTGAGAAAGTATCCTTAGGGTCGTGATAAGGAAGAATTAGTCTATGACCTCCACAGAGATTCATCCCTTCCCCAGACTCAGGGAAAGGCAGTATCATGGATCAATGTATTTAGCTGGGAACCCGTCTTCCCTGGGACCAAACAGGACTTCATCTGTGTGATTCATGACTTAACATAAATGGGAGATTATAGTCATCCATACCATAAATCAGGTATCTTATTATATTTGCAAGGATTAGAAAGGATTTATACATGTAGAGATGTGTCTTTAACTGAAATGTGCAGATAAATAAGTTTTAAAAGTCAATATACAATTATGCAAATATCAGATATTACATTGCTGTTCATCAAAAAAGGATCAATATGAGGACATTTGCGCAAATGCTAGATGACAACATGAAATTAATGACCATTTTTTAAAGCCACTTCTCATGTCATCTTTAATGAGAATGGATCTGCCACCAAAATGGACTGTGAGCCGTCAGACCTGAGCACGGGATGAGAAAGCGCCTCTTTATTTGTTCTTCACGTATTTCCTTCAAATCAAAACCATGCCAGTTCTGTCCAGCTTTATTCTAATGCAGTTTTCACAGTCTTCTAGAAAAGTTCTATTAAAGCCCAAAGATTAAGAGCTTAGTAGGTCTGTCACTTCTCTAAAAATTTTTTAAAAGGATCTAAAATCCCTAAAACTATTTTTGTGTATGATTTCTTTTGCTGTCTCTCCCCATAAATTATAGGAGAAAAAATCTGTAGAAAGCAGAATGACGACTTTGATTTTCCATAAATAGGATCTCAGCATTTCCATTAGACTACATTGTTATCTCTTACATGTGTGTCCCAAATGTAGCATCTTGGTTTCTTCTGGCTAAAGTTTACCAAAGCTATTCCATTAGTAAATATCCAAAGAGCCTGAATCCTTAAAAGATCACAGAACACAGCCTAAGCAAGAACAGGTCCTGTCGAAAGACTACCAGCTGTGCTTCAGGAGCTCCAAACAGCAGGGTAGAAAGGAGCCACAAACACTGATGCATGAACGATGCCAGAAGACAGTGATGCTAAGTTCTTGGTCATTTAATATCTGTTATACAAATAACGGTACCTGCCTATGTACAGGTGATGTAACTTTCCAACCAACTGAAGGCCCTTTCATGGAGCCTATGCAATTCTGATATTTTCCACTTTCATTCACCATTTGAAGTGACAGTTCTTGTGCTATTACCAAGTATTTACTTCTAAGAACTTACCCTGAGGATAAGAGGGTAAGAGTAAGAAAAAGATTACTGAGGTTTGAGAAAAATACTCTAGTGGAGAAAAAACATATAGCAAATGACAAACCCAGATACACGAACGACAAAGTCAACCAACTGCCCAAATTTCCAGGCAAAGTCCATGCCAAGCTGTTGAGGAGGGCAGCAAGGTACAGGGACTACTGGGCATCCAGCAGTCCTTGAGCCAGAGTAGGTCAGAGTCTAAGGGTATCAGTTCCGGAGCCATTGATGACGCCTCTAACTAGCTGAGCAGCTTGCACTAAATAACACATCTAAATTATCTGAAACTCTGCTTGGCACACACTCAAAAAATGTTTGTTAGTATCGGCTTATTTTTTATTCTTAACTATCATCTCCCATGGTGGAAGTGACCCCTACTTTTGTTTATAGAAATTTAGCTTAAGTTTAAAAAACTTGCCTAAAATTACAGATCTATATCCGGTGAAGCCAAAATTTAAACTCAGACACTCTTCTCGTCAATGAGTCATACAAACGCTTCCACTATTTAAAATATATTCTCTACCTTTATCTTGTGTCCTAAATCAGCAATTCTCCAAGTTTGGTCCCCTGACCAGCAGCAGTATGAGCGTCAGCTGAGAACCTGATAAAAGTTTTCAGGCCCCACTCCACGTCTGTTATTTAAATTTGACATTACAAGAGCAGCTATGTGCAATTTGTTGCTTCTACAGAGAATGCAACAACTTCTGCAGGAGCATTAAAGACTATTCTAGGGATTTATGAAACATTGGAGCATGTGTCTAATCAAGATTGTGGTGAACTGTACTGTGGAGATCTGGAACTAAAGACAGTGGACATTCTGGAATAGCTAAATTTTAGTTTTACCTGGGAGCAGAGAACTGAGTCATATCGTCAATGATCTGTGTGACTTTGGGCAACTCCCACAACCAGTTTCGGCCTCAGTTCTGTCATTAGTGAAGTAAGTGATCTTCCACATCCCTTATCAATTTGTATTCTACTCAATTAACTCTAAATCTCTACCTGACTAAACTTTTACAAATATAATGTAAAATAAAATATAAACCTCAGGAACAAGATGACCTGTCATATTAAGTTATGAGAAAATAAAATTCTTAGGTTTTCAAATTGGAGCAGAGAAGAAAAAACTTGCAAGGGGTTAAGAAATTTCATTATCCCAAGATTCAAAGTGAAAAAAAAAAGTATGGTGGGGAGGAGTCTATATGGTATCAAATTAATAATATAAGTAAGTTATCTTTGTGGAGAGCAGAAAAGAAAATATTGTTAACCATTCTCACATGAAGTTCACTATAGCAAGGAGCTTTCATCAGAATCATAACTGTGAACTTGAGTTCAGTTATGGAAAAATGCTTAGAATATAGAGGTCTGAATTCTAGTGTAAATTCTGAACAAACTGTGAGCGTAGTCTGGCCTCTCGAGACTCAGCTGCTTCAGCTACAAAATGTGCACACATTAAACAACACCATATGTTCTGTTATTTCTAAATATAAAATTGTTTAATCCTTGAGTAAGTATCAGACCACAGAGGTGAAGGTGCATCACTGGACCTTGCTTGTGGCGGGTATGGCCGGAACCACCAGATAAGAAAAAATGTAAAGCAATTAAAGAGACATTTCAGAAAAGTTCATTCTAAGTATAGACCAGACTACAGGCAGAAGTCATGGTCAACCCAAAACGAAATTATCCTCATCATGAGAACCATTCTGATATCAAAGTTACATCACAAAATGTTAATAACAAAGTCATACTTTGGGGAGGGATAACCCTGCCTTTTCTAATACCCACAGCACATAGGATATTTACTTAATTGTGTGTTAGGTGCATATACAAGATTATGCTGTAGAGGATAAAAGGGAAGAACAAACTGAATTTGGAGTTCACTCTCTGGAGATGAAAATAAGGAGTGAGGCAAGTTTTCACAGCACCAGCGTGTAGCAGGGCTTCCAACAGGGGAACTGAGGTGGAAGGAGGAATCGCCGACGCAGCCCTATGATTTACCAAAGCCCCGCTCCTCATCCAGACTCCTTACAGGGGGATGCTGCTGAGACCCTCACAGGGTGCCATTTGTTATCAATTGGCTTCCAGTGACCAAGAATTCCTGGATTAGATGGACCCTTATGCCTAAAAGAGGTTAAACCACATGAAGGGTAGTTTTAAAATTGGAAAATACCTCCAAGTTCTTTAATGGTCGGAGAGTCAGCTGTGAACCAAATAAAGACCTTGAAAACCTCCAAATTTGGAGATTCTATTTATGGAGACTATAGTGAGAAATATGGTGGCTAACGTATCAATGCCTCTTTCAACTCAGGAAACGGAAATCAGAAATTTAAAATTGTTTTGAGATATATTCAATTTTTTTTTCCTGCAGCCGGCATACTTGTGAAATAGATTCGTTCAAAGGAAGAGAAACCTCCTGGAATGATCTCCACTGGGAAGGAGCATGGCTGGCGTGTACAAGAAAAGGGAAGGCCTCCGTGTGACTGGAACAGTGAGAGAATGAGGAAGGAGAGAGAGAGAACAAGATGAAACTGGGGAGATCAGCAGGGACCAGGGGAGGGAGGACTTGGAGGACAATACTACAGACCTAGGCTGTGTTCTTAGGAGCAATATGAAGTCATGGAAAGGTTTCATGTAGGAAGAGGACATCAGCGTATCAGTCTTACCAAAAGATTCCTCAGTGGATAAAGAAAACATTTTCTGAGAGTCAACAGGATCACTTGAGTAGCTTAAACTCCCAAGAATCCTCACTGTCTCCAGTTTGTCAGCAAGGCAAGTAATGCAAACAGGAGTTCATCATCATTGTTCCTTGTGTTGTCACCATCAAAGGCTGGGGCCAGCAAAAACCCTGCTCCCCCGAGCACATCAGGGGGTCACACAGCTGCGTTCCAATGTTCTTATGCACTTGCATGCCAGTGCCAACAAGCAGCACAGAGAATATGCTCAGAAAAGAAGCAACACAAAATAACTCTGGCAGTTATTTGGCACAGTTTTCAGAATCCATCTTAAAAACAAAAGCATTTTTCAGTAGTCAAAGAGGGAAAATGCTAGCAACCGGCAAAATCGCTACTGGACTCGTAGTGACTGTGGCTTACTTAACAGCAATGTCCCCTGAATATTTTTTTTCTATGCTTGCACAGAACATCTGTGTTTACATCAGAGAGTGTGAAATATAAGCACAAAGACAAATGACTAAATAGGATTAAACAACCAGAATCACAGTTTCATGTGGCATTTAATAGCAAAGATGGGGCCAGAACACATGACTGGTAGTTACAAAACGGATAAACACAATGGAATGAAAATAAAAAACTAGTTGAACAATAAAGAAAAATCCTTGCATTTCGGCAATGCATTCATATGCCTGGTGTTCGCCTTTCCTCACCCTCAACACTTCCTGCTTATTTAGAAAAATACAAAAGGAGAGTGGCAAGGGCAGGTGCGCAGTCATATGGGACCGTTCCTCTTTTAACCTGACTGTGCAATTCCTCAATCAGGAAGGCATTCCGTGCATAACAGAGGCCCCTACTGCAATGAATTCTGATGATTTGTAATATCATTGGCTAGAGTTTTATTTTTTTGATAGTGTCACACAATTGGTTCAACTCTTTAACAAAATATAAAGCACATGATGTCTCTAGTTACCAAAGTGCTAATGAAAGTTGTATTTAGCAAGCACATAAGAGAAAAACACACACCCCCATTCATACATAAAGCTACAGAAAACTTTAAAATAATAAGTCTATATATTTTTAAATGTGAAGATAAGTGAGGCTTTCTAAATATGAAGCTATAAAGGGAAAAAGTTGATTGACTTGACTATATAAAATTCTTTAAATTTCACATGAGGTAAGAGTGGTAAGCAAATTAAAAAAAATAACAAATAAGAAATCATCAATACAATCTGAAGTTATGAGAAAAAGTTCCATTAATTTTGGTCATTTTAGTTTTTGACCAATATCATTTCTTTTGGAGATATTATGCCATCTCTTAACAACCTTGCAAAATAAATGACAGCATTATAATGAACTGGGAATGTAAGGGAGGGATGGATATTTTTATTGTCTCACCTTGATCAGTACAAATTTGTGCAACAGCACAAAGCCCAAGCTTGGACGAGCCCCACACTGGCCTTAATCCCATGCTGTCACTGTCTGGCAATTTTTAACTTTTTTTTGATAAAGGAGCCCTACATTTTCATTTTGCATGGGGCGCTGCAAATTATGTACCAATCCGGCCCTTACTGTCCTACAAACTTCTACAGAGCAGGAAGTTTTGTGCCAAAGAAGAACACCAAGGTACTCAAGAAACAGTTCTAGTCATGAAAAGTTTATCATCTGCAAGTAGAAGTTCGGTTAGTAGTCAGATGATAATAAAACAAAGTAGAAATTAAGACACACGGTAGAGACACAGCTCCAGAGGAGGTGGAGGTTATGTCGGGGTGGGATGAAGTGACCCATCTCTTCCATCTCTGTGGAAGAGATGGCTTTGATACTTGGCTCTAAAACAAAGAGAGACTTGAACATTGACACTGGGGGGGAGGCAATAGAAGCAGTGAGTGTGCTATAGAAAAGCACAGGGACTGGCTGAGCACATGCCTGAGGAGAAGAGAAAGCAGGCTGGAAAAGCAGGCCAGCACTGGCTGTGGGAGGGCTTGAATATCCAGCCAATGAAGTTATACAGAGTCCAGCAGGACCTGTGAGCCATTGAAGGGTTAGAGAGAGAGAACCCGTTGGTCACGGTCACAATGTAGAGAGGATTAAACTTGGCCAAGGCAACGATGGTCACTGCGTCATCTCTCTGGATTCCTGGCCCTGTACTACGTTCACAAATGACGTGGACTTAGTGCTTTACACAGTAGCCAGATGGGAAGCTATGTAAAGTCAGTGCCTACCTCTTTTTAATTCAACCAGCTGCACTTCACCTGCTCTGAGCTGACCGACGAGAAATCTTCACACACTCCGGGGAACCAACTTTTATAGTTTAAGGTTTGAATTGTCAGCATAATAACAGATTTAGGCAGCTCTGAGAATAATATAAAAATAAAACAATATCTAGGGTCATTAAGAGAAACATCTCCAACCTCCATTTCCCAAAACGGTGCCTCTAAAACAGGCTTTTTCAGTGGAGTTACACAGGGAAGCACTGGCAACCCCTCCATCTCCTCGTGAAAACCAACTTATGGAAGCTGAACTAAGGTCGTAAGTTCCCGGCACTTAGGTACGTAAGACAAGTAATGGGCTCTGTCTTAAGCCTTTCATTGATTACCAATTGGAATCTTTCCCTAGGAGTGCTGCATTAGAAGAAATCAATACTTGTACTTCAAGGCTTAAAAAGTGACTACTAGTATCTCTCTCTCTCCATATATATTCACATACACAAACACACACTCCGGCACCTCTATGTATTAATCAACATATACACACGTCAACATACAGATAAACATTTATACAAACATCAACACAGAGAGACACATCTATGGTATCTGAATAGTGTAATTTCCTTGCACACTATGCTACACTGCAAGTAGAAATCTACATTGCCCCTTCTCCTAAATGTTTCTTGTAGTCTCATTGGACAAAAAGCCTAACATCCTATTGATAAAGTAAACTTTAATATATTATTTGACATCAAATTAGAATTTTATTGCCTCTTTAGAATATGAAAAGTAAATTTTATGTGAAAATAAAATGAATCAGAAACAAAGTAAGTTAATCACAGGGAATACCAAAGTAAGGAGTATCAAAATTCTACCTGAAGGAAACTTAATAAATATCACTTAAGATGTATCACTAAAGCAAAAAGTGAAATTGATTGTTTTTAGCTCCATTTAAACTATTTCTTCACCAAAAATAATATAAAATGAAAGAGCCACTTTAATATTTTAATTCTCAAATGAAATCTTAGTTGGTGGTACACTTCCTTTTAGCTCACATAGCAATTCTGTTTGCAAATAAAAAATGATACAAAACAACTACTTTTTGAACAAAAAACTCATAGTCGTCGATATTATTTTAATAACAAAAAGTGTTTTCTTTAAAATAAGCTGAGAGGAAAAGAAATACATTTCAGTGAATCTCAGTGTGTTCCTAAAAAATGAAAAGCTTTTTTATTCTAATATTTATGCTAAATTGAGTTATTATGTGAGTATATAATATCAAGAAAAGAAAAGCTTTTGATATTTCAGAACTGCAACATATGATGAATTTAATTTGGAAAATTAAACTCAAGATTAAAGGATAATAAGCATCTTCTTGGAACTTTTCTGTGTTAGTCATCCGACCTTTAATATGGAAACTCACGCAAAAGATGATTCAGCCTTGCAGGGTAGGTAGCTTTAGAAAAGGTACTATAAATATATTAACTGATACATAGTTAGAGGTGGACTCAATATCCTTTTTGTTCTAACAAATTCTCATTTGTTTCTCTGAGCTGCACTCCAACATGAGACTTTTGAATGACATTCTGACATTGTGACTTAACCGCATATTATGAAAATAGTCACCAGAAATATCAAAAAGCCAGTGCAAAGTCTTGACCTTCCACAGATTTGCAGACCACTAAGACTAGACGGGCATACAGGCCAAAAAACAAACAAACAACCTTCCCTGTGCTTCAGGGAAGAGGGTTGTTTATAAAGGCATTAAATGGTGTCAGAAAAAGAAAAGAAAGCGTCCTACCTTTTTAAAAATTCCATATACTCGGTATGCTTTATGAGTCCTGTCCTCATCATTATTGTTTGAAAACATTGTCGATCAATAGCCCAGAGCTTCACATTTACAAGAGCTGGAGAAATAGAAAACAAACAGGGATAAATTAATTACAGAATTTTAACTGGGAACTGTATCCTGCAAGAGAGATGAGTTATTCATGAGAGGTATGAAAATGACTTACCTTCATGTAAAGCTAATATCATAATGTCCTATTTTAGGAAGTATTCATAAGTTTCTCTACCAGTATTTATATTTAATAGACATTTCCTATTGCTCCTATGTCCTTAAGGAATGAAAATGCCTAAGTACACATTGAAAGCATTTAGTAATTCCACAACAACTCTATAAGAAGGAAATCGCATGGAGAGAGAGGTTTACAAGTAATAACACTCTCCAGTAATTACCCAGAAGAGTGTTAATGACTCATATGACCATATTTTAATTGTAGAAATTAGATGTGAAAATTCAATTTTTAGGTTTAGGGGCAAATTTAATTGAATAGAAATACTAATAATTATACACCATTTTCTACACAAAGCTCATTTTACAAATTGTAACCTGTGCCTAAAGTTACCATATAAAGTTATTAGATATGTTTGTTGAATTTTAATTTTTACTCTTACCACCGCCTTTGACAATGAATAATTAAATGTTGAAACTAAACACCACAGAATTTTACCATTTGATCTACTAAGCACACAACTAAGAGACAAGTTTTAGAAAAACATAGATGTTGCAGTGTAACAGAACGGTATGCCGAGATAAACTTAGGTTTTAAAAGAAGGTATATTGAAATCTTGGTAATTAAATCCATGCAGTGCGTATACAAGAGGCTTATTTAACGATTCTATTTTTATGTATGTTTGCAAATTTTTATAACAGAAAATGTTTTAAGTGACCACATGAACTAAAAAAAGCCAATGCATGTATGTCCAGGGATTTGAGCAAGTCCACTGAATGGAGCCAAGATGTAATTTAATGAGCCAAATAAAGGAAGATAAGAAAATGCAGTTTCTCGCCTTCATAGTTCTCCAACTCAGCCCTGTGAATGCAACGGATGAAGATGTGGGAGTAAGAGCTAGGACACAGATCAACTGGATCATGGGCATACCTTGTGGGGAGGGTCTAACGCAGACGACTGTGGGGAAGATAATAAAGGAAATTTGTACTCCAGGGCAAACCCCTACCTTAGTATGTTACCTAATTTATCCTTACAAATTGTTTGAACCTAGAAACTAGAACACGCCTTCCCTCCCGGCCGGCTCTCTATCGGAGAAAAAAGCGGCACACTTCAGTGGGAAAAGAACAAAGCATCGAGGACTAGTGTGTGCCTGACTCCATTTCAAGTACCCTGTAAAAATGAACCTGCATCACAAACAAAGCTCATCTCACAGGTATTCTCTGGCCAGACTAGCTGCTCTGCTAAACCCAGGCTCCTTTCCAGAACACCTGCTTACTTAGGGCAAACTGGCAGACAGCATGATACAGCCCCGCAGGGCCGCAAACCAGGAGGAAATTCACACGAAGCACAACATTACAAACCGATAGGACGGAGAGACGGACAAAGGGTAACTGGGTGGGATGAGGGCACAAACTAGAGCACAGCTGGGGGGCATCAGGGCTGGAAACGGCTGAGATGTCTGCGGGGTGCCCCGTGACTGGAGTATAGGTTGACAGAGGCCCTGGAAGCCAGTCAGATTGAAGCAAGGATTCATTCGACAAACAACAAATCACAGTTGTATATTTTAAAGACAAAACAAAGAACACATTTTTTAAATTTTTTACTTATTTATTTTTAGAGAGAGTGAATGTGAGGGAGAGAGAGAGGGGGAGAGAAACATTAATTTGGGGTTGCCTCTCACACGCCCCTCACTGGGCGCCTGGCCTGCAACCCAGGCAAATGCCCTGACTGGGAACTGAACCGGCAACCCTTTGGTTCGCAGATCAGCACAGAATCCACTGAGTCACATCAGCCAGGACCAAAGAACCAAAATTTTTAGATTCTGCACCATGAGTATATAGAAAATTTTAAATACTTACAAGAACAAATAATCAAAATTTTCTGTATTCATCGTCATTCCTAATGGTTTCTAGGTATTTCCAGTTTAGAAATGCTTCCCTCCAAAAGACAAATATACCAACCAATATTGATATTTTAAAAATAGTGGCCATAGTTGTACTCCCACACACACACATACATATTTAAATGCACCTCAAGGGGATGATTAGAAACAGACATCTAAGTAAAGCATACATACATTTTAAGGCTTTGCCCAGCAGAAAGACTTCACAATGTCTACTCCTAGCAGCACTATGTATGTAAGTTTCTATTACAGGCTCTTAAACCAACAGGCATGATCACAGCGAGAGCTGACATAGACCAAGCTAGGAGAGACATAACTTGGGTTCAGAGACACCTGAGTCAAGCAGAATACAGACCAACACTGGTGCTGCCAAATACCTATGTAAAAAATCATAGGGCAGAGTATGATGAAAGCTGTGTGAGGAAAATTGCTCTCTTAATAAGTGTGGGCACAGTTTCAAACAAATGAGCACCATGTAGGCAGGGGCCACAGTAATTCAGGAGTCAAACAAGGAGAGTCTTGGTGAATATAACAGCAACGAGCATAAGAGTGAAGGCTGGGCAGTTGTGTTTGGGGAGGTCAGGTGGGGACGGTGACCAAGTTATCTGTAGCATTTTAAGTCTGAGTTCACACTTGAAGGCCAGGCTCCATCCCCAGTCCCACCTATAGAACAACTTTTCTGTCCTGAAAACTATTAGAGCTCTTTCTGCCTATGTCACTCACTGGCACTTAGCACAGGTCACTGATACGATTCATTACCTCTGATATGCTTACATCGCAGTTTAGCAGATAAGTTTGTACATTCCCTCGTAGAAATGTCTACTTGTTTCTTATTAACATCCCCTTACCTCAAAAAATGAGCTGTTCATTTGATAAGCACTGTATACATTTGCTGATTATGTGGTTATATATATATGATGTTATGTAAATGATGCAACTTTTTTTGAAAAATGTAAGCCTAGCTAGACTCTAATGTTACATTAAAAAGTCTAAGCTAAATTTATCAGATATCATAATCCAGGTGTTGAAAAAGAATCTCTAAAAATAAATTCACAGAATTCAATATTTTATCTTCTGATTTCCATTTACATGGGCTATTGAAATGTCACTAAGTAAAATAGTGTTTGGGATAGTTTGCATAACAATGAACATAGCTGGATGAGATTGTAGAGTTGTCCATGACCTTGGGCAAGGTGCCAAAAACTTTTTTATATTCAGCTAATATACATATTAGTCAGGTCAGCATTTTCCAGGTGGTCAAGCATGACTAATAATCACCTTGCTTTGTTATCAAACGTGTGTTCATATTAAACTTGTGATTAACATCTTGCTTCTTAAACAGCCTGCTGGAGTGTCAGTCTATTGCCTGCACAATTTAAAGAAGCCATTCAAAAAAAATAAAAATAAAAAAAAACCTCTTCATTTACCTTTGATCTTAAGTGGTGTAATAATCTCTATAAGGAAGACACACTTCACAAATAAAATTTCTGTGACTTCACACTGGTTAATGCTGTTGAACATGTAAATCTGAAGGGCAAGAAGCAGAGATAGTGTTGCAAAGAAATTATCCTTTTTGTTCTAGTACATACCAACATTTTCTGCTGAAACATTTATCACTGTTTTAGGAGTAAGGCCACACTGAACTCAGTGGAAAACAGGTAAGTTCCCATTACTGGGCAACCTCTAAGTGTATGAGTAAGTTAAGAACACCTTCGAATAGGCAACACGTGGCTTTCATTTGGGGGACACCAAGGTCACAGGGGAAGACACCACAAAACTGCTATACTAATCCCGCAAATCCAGGGTTGGCCTAAATTCTCCTACTGAGGAATTCATCCGCCATCCATTTCAAATTTTGGAAGAATATTGAGAAAGTGTGTATGAATATAAAGCACTCACATACTAGAATATTAACTTAGCCCGTATTTACTGTATTCCAATCCAGCCAACACTGGTGCTACGTGGAAGGGGGAGAAAACAAAAATACAGTGCCCACCCCCGCACTACTTGGGATCTAGCGCAGAGGCCAACGCATTATTGTCTGTGCTGAATCTGGCCCCCCGACTGATTTTGTACAGCCCGCTAAGAATGGGTTTTGTGATTTTAAGTGGTTGAAAAAAAATTAAAATTTTATTTATTTGTTTTTAGAAAGAGGGGAATGGGGGGAGAAAAAGAGGAAGAGAAACATCAGTGTGTGGTTGCCTCTCACATGGCCCCCATTGGGGACCTTGCCTGCAACCCAGACGAATGTCCTGACTGGGAATCGAACCGGCAACCCTTTGGTTCTCAGGCCTACTCTCAATCCACTGAGCTACACCAGCCAGGGTGGTTGAAAAACTGTAAAAGAAAAATATTTTGTGACATGCGAGAATTAAATGAAACAAATTTTAGTGTCGATAAAGAGTTTTACTGGAACACAAACACGTCCGTTCGTTTGCACGTTGGCTAAATTGACTGGTTGCGACAGATCACTGGTACTGCCCTTCCTGGCCTTTTAAGAAAACAGCTGCCAACTCATTGTGTGGTGTAATAAATAAACAAATCAAGAGTAAGTGCCAGCAGTGGGCAAATATCTGGGGCTGTAAATACACAGAAAAGGCATCAGACTCCCCATGGAGCGGAGCTGAAGGGCTGACTAAAAGCCTTGCAGAAGAGAACCATCTGAGCCAGGGTTCCTTGCCGGGTACTAGGGACTGGATATTTGTTTCTCCCCCAAACTCAAAACCAAAAGCCTGAATCCCTACTGTGACAGTGTTTTGGAGGAGGGGTTTCTAGAAGGTAAACAGGCTCGGGTAGAATTCCAGTGTGTGTGTGGCTGTCAGGGGTTCCCCACACCAACAAATAAGTTTCAGGACGCTTGGTGGGTGTCCTGCAATCCACTCACGTCTGACACAATCTACCCAGAAATGGGATCGGGTTCCACAGGTTAAAGAGTTCGGTCCTGTAGGCCTGCCCCCAGCACTTCTGATGTGGGCTAGCCTGGGGGCTAGCCGAAAACCCAGGTTGTTACCTGTACGTTGACAGACTGGCTATAAATCAGAGGTTCCCAGGACACCCTCAGTGCGTTTAATTAGTTTGCTAGAGCAGCAGCTCAGAAGCATTTTACTCGCTAGATTACTGGTTCATTATACAAGGATATAACTCAGAACAGTCAGAAGGAAGAGATGCTCAGGGTGTGGACTGGCCCTGCTTCCTCCAGACCCCACCCTCCCCAAACCTCCTCGTATTCACCAACCAGGCAGCTCTCCAAAACCTGCCCTTTGGAGTTTTATGGAGGCATTACGACACCTGCATGATTGATTGAATCATTGGCCTCAGGCAACTGATTCAACTTCCAAACCTTGTCCCCTTCCAGGTGGGACTGAAATTTCCAAACCTTTAGTTGTATAGTTAACTCTCCTAGCACACACACCCCTCCCAGGCAAGTCGAGTCCAAACGTCAACTCTCATCTCTTAGGCAGTTCCAAGGCTTTTTGGAGCTAAGTGCCAGAAACAGGAATGAAGGAAGAACAAATATATATTTCCTATTATACATCACAATATGCCCGGAGGTAATTAGGCCTAGACAGGCACTTGTGGGCGTTAGTGTCTCTCTGCACTCCACAAGGGAAGGCCATGTGAGGATACAGCCGGGAAGCCAGACCTCGCCAATTACCTGACCTTACTAGCACCCTGAGCTTGAATGTGAAGCCTCCAAAACTTTGAGAAATAAATGTTTGTTGTTTCAGCCACTCGGTCTGTTATTTGTTACAGCGGCCTTAATGATACAGAGAGATCTGAACAGAGAACTGGGGAGAAGCAGGGAGGAGCCCTAGGAGGAGTTTGCGGAGGCCGTGATGAACGGTCTAGGCGGGGTTTGCTCAGAAGCTGAATGTCTCCACGGCGCGTGGAAATAAAGAGGGCTGGCACTCTGGCTGCAGGGCTCCCCCAGAATTCTGCCTAAAGGGTGGCCGCACGCAGAAGTGCCCCGATTGCTGTTTGGTGACATTAACTGAGATGAATGGGATCCACAGAGACCCAAGGACTCTGTGGATGGAACTGAAGGGATTTGTGGATGTGAGGAAGAAAAGCAGCATCTTTATTTTTACTACCCTGTTACGGAAATTCAGCATTTTTTTTCTATTAAAAGCGTAGGCAGTAAAGCAGGTTAGTCATTTGTACCAAGAGAAACCATGGCTATTTTTATCTTCATACATTTGATACAGATATATGAAATATTGTTTACACTAATTACTTAGAAATTATGTTGGTCACTAGACCGACCTCTAGATCTTATTTTTAATATATTGTTTTACCACAATGTGTGAATGTCTTATCACTGCATTTCAGTATAAATGCTTTCCTTTATAATCCTATCTTATTTATACTATAAGAACCTCATTCTTAAAGGGATCCATATGCTTCACCTAAATGACAAAGAAATTTGTGGCACCTGCATGATTAAGAATTGGTGCTCTGAGCAAATCCTGGAGAAAGAATTTCCTCAGAGAAGGAGGCCATGAGATTGGCAAGGGCCAGAAAGGGGTGATACTCAGCTGGTCTTTGTTGAAACCAGAAAAATAGGGAATAAAATAGGGACTGCCTTAAAGGGACTTGGCCTGGAGGAACAAGGAACTTAGAGCAGAAACCACAAGGAAGTTAAGAAAGAACACAGGGAGTGGAGAAGGCGGAACTACAAAACCAATGGGGCTGAACAAGTAGAGGACCACCTGTTCAAGTGTCTAGGTTAAAATTTTTCCATGACTCAAAACCCAGAAAGCTTAGGTCATGCTCTCGCCACCCGAGTAGCCAGTAGCTAACAGCCACATTTGCTTCTATACAATGCTTGCTTGCTCGCGTCTATAAAAAGACTTAGCTGTAAGCGCTTAGGGCGGCTCTCGTTTGCAGCTCTTATGAGCACCGTGTCTCCGGACACTCTGAGGGTCCGCCCCTGCGCAGGTTAAAACTTTGGCCAATAAAATAACATTTCTGAATCCTGAAAGTTTCTGACAATTTGTCTCTCGCGTTGGTGGATGCAACAGTCTTCATCCACAAATTATTAAAATTTGGCCCTGCAAATTTGTTAAAACATAAGTAACACTCAGTAAACAGCCACTTCCCTGAGCTCTCTGACTACTTTTCCCAGCCTTCCCAGGATTCCCTAAGATCCCATCATTCAGCAAAAAGAGTCGGCACCAAATCCAGCAGGGGCCTCTCTGACCTTGTTCCAGAACTAAGTGTGCACAGGGAGTTGTTAGGTCATTTTAATGTCTCCCCCGTCACCACTACCAGCACAAGCACTTTCCAGGGAGAAGGGTTTGGTCCACGAATGTAAAGAAGAAAAGGTGACTGGGGAGACTCTAGGTCCAGGGAGCTGAGGCACTGAGTGAGGCAGAGGTGAAAGTGAAGAGATACGGAAAGCACAAAGGTTCCTGCGTAGTTGCTGGGGATTAGGAGTGGATTCTGAGGTCAGTGAGGAGGGGACACTGATGGTTTAATTTACTTTAGAAAAGATATGTTAGCAGTAGCCTGATGGTGCACTGAAAGAGAACAGGACTAGCAGCAGCAAGGGAGGGAGAGGAAGAGGGAGAGAGAGAGAGATGGGCAGAAAGAGCTAGAAAGAGAGAGGGAGCTCTGTGGGCTCTTCAATTATCCAAGCAGGCGGACTCTCACAGTGGCGATGAAGCTAAAGAGATGAATGGATTTGAAAGGTATCCATGATCTTGAACCAACAGGAAATGTCAAGGAGAAAAACTCTGACCCTAACACCTAACTTTCTAGCCTAGACATATAAATGGGAAAAAGTAGTAGAATAATGAGTGTTCCATTCATATTATTCAAAAGTATAGGTTGCAAGTATATGTATCTGCAAGTAACTGCCATTTTTAAGTTCAAAAACCATGCATATCATAAACTAACCTATTTACAATGAGTAAATGAGGTCATAATTTTCTTTTACCTCTATGTTATTTTTTAAAATATTCTTGCCATAATAAACAAGTCTCTTAACATGTTGCAATCATTTGGTCCAACAGACATTAGCACTCTAGAAGGAAATGTATTAGGATGCCACCAATGCCACAGAGAACAGCGTGGCACTCCAAACTTTGGAAATGTTAAAGAGGCCAAGATGAAAAGCTACCATTACCAAGCATTGCCAAGTGTTTTATGTTTGGGGGCACAATTTTTCCTTTTACAAAAGTTAATGAATAAGCTATTCAAATGGCCACTATGAACGTGAGAAGATGCTTAACACCATTAAACGTTAGGAAAATTCAAATCAAAACCACAATGAGCTACCCCTTCACCCATTAGGATGACCATTTAAAGAAAACAGAAAATAACAAATGTTGACAAAGATGGGAAGAAACTCGAACTCCTGTGCATTGCTGTTGGGACATGAAATAGTAAGACACTGAAAAAAAAAAGTATAGCTGTTTCCCCCAAAATCAATCATAGAATTAGCACATGACCCAGCAATTCCATTTGTGGATGTATACATCAAAGAACTGAAAACGGAGATACGAGCAGGTATTGTACACCAATGTCCACAGGAATGTTCTTCCGCTCAAAACAACTCCGGCGTCCGTTGAAGGATAAATGGATGAATAAAATATGGTCTCTTACAAAAAATGAAATATCAGCTTTTTAAAAGGCATGAAAATCAGATGTATGCTACATTATGAACACTGAGAATGTTATACTACATGAAATGGACCAGACACAAAAGGACAAGTGTTATATAATGCCACTGATCTGAGATATCTGGAATAGTCAAATTCATAGAGATTGAAAGTAAAATTGTAGCTACCAGGGACTGGGGAACTTTGCTTGATGGAATAATAAAGAATTTCTTCAAATGGATAATTATAGGAGACCATTCTGTGTAGACGGGAGATGCTCCCACTCGGAGATGCACAGGACCCACACCCATGGATAGGTTCTCCGTGGGGAATCAGGCCTGCAATGTGCCTAGGCCACTTTGAGTCTTGCTTTTTGCTAAAAACTCCCTCACCCAGATTTGTGGCAAACATTTACTGCAAAGTAACTTTCTAAAAACTATGCTAAACCTTCCTAGGACCAGTGTAAGTTCCAGCTACTTTTCCCTTTTTGTTTGCAAATATCCTTCTTCAGTGATGTGATTAGTGGCACTGGCTCCTTTGTTTTCTGTAAAAGGTAACCACCTAGAGCAACCTGTGCATAGGAAATGAGGACCATCATGTAATGTGCAGAGAAACCCAATAAAGGCTGGTCACAGCCAGGGCTGCCGCTTTTGAGCCCCTTGAGAGAAAAGCCATGCTGTCCCCTTTCCTCCACCAGACTCGGCAGTCTGTGTGAATGTCTCATTTCATAAATAATGATGTGGACACTGCAGGCCAGTGTCCACATGAGATAATGATCATGGCTCCACAACAATATGAATATACTTAATGCCATGATTCTCACAATTAAAAATGGTTAGAATAATAAAATTTATTATGTATACTTTACCACAATGAACAAATCAAATGTTGAGTAGCTGGATTTACTTGGTTAGATAATGAAACTGTTTCATGTTTTGTTTTGTTTTTATTTTTCAGAAGACTTTCAGCAGCATTTTAAAAAGAAATTGATAGCTGGTATTCCAAGGCAAATTCCCATGCCTTAGGCAATACTGGTGGCATTTCCCAGGTCTGGCGTACCTCCTCTCCAGCCTTCGGCTTGTCCCAAGCCCTTATTTCACAGGTTGGCACAAGTAACCAGGTTCTGCGTGACTGGGACAAGGAATTGAACTGAACGCCCAGCGTTTACAGCCAAGAACATGGAAGCAGGCCAACTCCAAGCAGAGGCTGACCTCATGGGCTGGAGGGACTCTATTCTTACAGGGTGGGTTCTTCCTGGGTAATTTTGGTGGGCTTTTACTGTGACAAGTAGTTGTAAAGCTACTGCACATGTGATTTCCCATGGTTTTCCCAGACTGGCCACGAGGGAAGGGGGTCCCACAATGTTCCCTAGTTGACCCCCCTTCTCCTAGGGTCCCCCTATACTAGGTTCACCTTTCCCTTCGCCAAAGAACTATAGCTGTACATGTTAGAGACTGGTGAAAAGGCAAGGAATTATTTATTCAAGTTATATAGACTTAAGAGTAATAACTTAATGTCTTCATCAAAATCCCAAAGTCCCTTAAAACACCCATAAACACAGTCCTTCTTTCCCCCTTTGCCCAGTCCAAGGTACTGAATCTCAGGAAAAGAAATAGAAAGCTGCGTGGTGGTTCTCTGCTAAAGCTGCATGATGATTCTTCACTTGGCTGCAGGGGCTGGGGGAGTAGTCCCCCCACTCTGGCAAAGCTGCGTGGTTCTCTGCGCTAAAGCTATATGGTGATTCTCTCACACATGGCTGCAGGAATTCCCATTCTGGCCAAAAGCACATGGTTCTCTTTTCAATGGCTGCCACATCTGCATTTAAATTCCTGTGACATCTTCCTCTGCACTCCCATTTGCAACTCCTCCCACAATCGGCTACACCCGCCAGGACTCCCATATCCTTCCAGCTTTACGGGGCTGCCACAGTGAGTCTGGGCAGGTATGGCCCTGTGGAGTGGAGTCAATCATCTCCAAGCTCTCATGCAGGCCCTGTAAGGAGGGCTGGGAGTTGCCTCCCAGTTACATCTTGGGTGGAAGTCACTCCCTTCTCCCTGGCTCAAAGCATGTCCACAGCTATTTAACATATCTATGAAACAAGTTAAAGGTTATAGATATGTTAAATGACCATTCTAGAGGTTATCTGCGAAACTGTTGCTATGCAAAACAACTCAGTGGCCCTGCTCCATGTATTCTATCCCCCCAGCTCAGACTTGTGGGGGCAAGGACATCCCATATTTTTAATATTTCCTGGACACCCTGAGTTCTGGACCCCATTACAAATCCTTCTTTTGGGGGCCTCCTGGCTGTATTTTCCTACAGTTGGATTAAAGTTTATTTTACCCCATGCCTTTGCTCATGTTAGTCCCTTCACCCTGAATGACTTTCTCCACACCTGTCTTGGAAAACTCTCATACTTGCAAGGCCCAACTAAAAGTTATTTTTATTTTTTTACCTTTCCAGATATTTTTAGACAAAATTTCTTGCAAGCTTATTTATATTTCTATAGCCATTGGTAATTTTAAGTATGCAATTTAATATGACAGCCACAAGCCATATGTGACTACTGAGTACCTGAAATGAGACTGAGAATTGAAATGTGCAGTACATGTAAATTACACACAGAATTTTAAAGACTTAGTATGAAAAAAAAGCATAACATATATTACGAACAATTTTACATGGGTTACAAGTTAAAATGATAATAACTTGGATATATTGGGTTAAATAAAAATGTACCATTAAAATTAACTACATCTATTTCATTTCACTTTTTTAATGTGATCACCACAAAATTTGTAATTACATAGATCACATCACATTTCTACTGGTCAGTGTTGCTCTAAAATAGCAATACTCATAACATATACTCATTTCTTTTCATGCCTCTCTTATTCCCTGGGATGGCACAAAATGCAAGCTAATCGATTACAGTATTTTCTCAATTAAATTTTGTATGTGTGTCGAATGCCTTGTTTAAGTAAAATCTGTCTCGACTCTTCTCCTTCACTGGAAAAATCACCATAGACCTTCATCATCTCTGAGAAGAGAACCAGTTTTCAACTTGAGCTGTGTCTAAGTGTTTTTCCCTCGCTGTGAAACATTAGTGAAGTTTTCTGACAAGGACTCCAGAATAACATTCTTCCCCAAGTCCGACCCTGTTCTCCAGATACAAGATGGGTCTCATTTCTAGCTTTCTGCTGATTTGTAGTTTGCCCAAAGGGACTAGAAGCTTTGGGAGGCTTGGTGCACAACGCAGGACAAGGACAGGTGTCACAGGCTGACCCTCCCGCCTCACCTTTGATGTTAAAGGGTTCTAGCTCAGACCATAAGGTTTATGCTCAAGGATTTCCAGAAGCTGTACTTTAACTCCTCACCTCCACCCCATTCCTTGACACTTGAGTCATCTGTGAGGACTCAGATACATGAGGGCGCTCAGGAAGCCCACGACTGCTTCCCAATACTATAAAGGCATATGTTAGCCTACAGCCAAGTTCCAACTGCCAGAATGAGACATAATTAAAGAAGGCCATTTTTTGTTTATAATGCATCTGGAGCACGCTGATGTCTCTCTCCATTGTGCAAATTGCATCACTGTTGTATGGGGGTTATATTTTAACCTTCCTTGCCTAGAAAAGTGGTTTCTTTAATGATATATGTATAGTCTACAAAGAGGATTGATTACAAAGCTGCGTACTTCACATCAGCAGAATCATTACTGTAAGCTTAATAGAACAGTCACTCTCAGTGTTGTCATGACATCCACGTATCTGAAACAGTGCGGTGGTGAACTTCCCCGTAGTCAAGCCGACGGAATTGATGCAGTTGTTTCTCTAAGTCCTCCTCGAATTCACACCTTGCACAGTGTAACTGGGAAGGCCCAGTGGTGCCTTTGAGAATACTAAAATGTTAACAAACACATCGTTTTTAAATTTACTTTCAAATACTGAAGATACTGGAAGAACCAAATGGGTAATATATATTTTAATATAGTTACAATCATAATGGCCATTATCTTGGGTACAATTATGGAACATTTATTTACATATGACAAAAACTATTTCTGTTGTATCCCAATATTTATATCTATTTTACCTATATTAATCACATGGGATATTCTTTTTTTAAATCTTTTTAAAAGATTTTATTTATCTTTTAGAGGGGAAGGGAAGGAGAGAGAGAGAGAGAGAGAAATATCAATGTATGGTTGCCTCTTGTGTGTCCCCTGCCAGGAACTGGCCTGCAACCCAGGCATGTGCCATAACTGGGAAATGAACTACGATCCTTTGGTTTTCAGGCCCATGCTCAATCCACTGAGCTACACCAGCCAGGGCTCATGTGGGATATTCTTATCACCTTTCTATCAGCGTGGAGACTGAGCATCAGAGCAGCTAAGTGACTGCTCAGGTCACATATATAATAATTAGAAGACTCAGTTTCCTTCTGACTCCAAAGCTTAGGTTCTCTTTACTAGCACATGCTTCTGAAGCTGGGGTAAGAATATCTACTTTCCTCACTCCACTGTTCAGACCCAACTCACCACCCTACTAACAGTCATAGGAGAAAAAGGAAATATAAATTTGACTTTAATAATTGAGATGGGGAAGATTTCTTAAATTTAAAACATAAGTGGGCTGCAAATTTCACCCAAGGTTCTAATGTAATGGGAGGCTTCACAACTACTTCACACAGGAGACAGGCTCCTCCCCGCAACCTTCTATGCCACCTGGCCCTCTCCTGGCTCTCGAGACCATGGCAGGTCTAGCATACTCCCCTTCCTAACCTCCAAACACCAACAGCTACCTTCTGTCATTAGGTGGCCTTCAGTGAAAAAGCTCAGGACGCACTGTGCTTTATTCCTCAGGCTCCAGTTTTTATGCTTGGGTACTTCTTGCATAGCACTTCTTGCACGGTTCTGTGCAAGAAGTCACCTTTGCCAGTTAAAGCCCTGTGACCCTCCCCCAGTCCACCTGACAGCAGTCACCAAGGGCAGCAGAGTTAAATGTGTGAGGGCTCTGACGTGCTGGAGTAAACTTGACTCATGAAGAATGCTAACTGCATCTCCCTTCCTCTTGGCCAAGGCCCAGAAACACCAAAAACGAAGTGCTGATTAGCAAACTGAGCTGTGGAAGCAGAGAATTCCTGAAGTATTCCAGTCTTTCTCCTTACAGTCCTTGTTTACAACATGCTATGCTGTCTTACATCTGTTAAGCTAATGTGCAATTATTTCGAAACTCAGACACCTAGCTTTATAAAAGTTGGCGATGGAGGCTAAAGGTGGGAGGCAGGGGTACAGGAATAAGAAAATAAATAAATAAATAAATAAATAAATAAATAAATAAGTGCACCACTCAACCAACCAATCTTAGGTTATCTGAAACAACCCAGGCATGAAGCAAAGGTCAGGTATGTTAGAAAAAAGGGCAGAAAGAATGGAGGGATAAACATCTAGAAAATAAATGGACTTCTGTGTAACTTAGCTACAAATTAGGGACCAAGAATGAAAGGAGCCAGAAAACCCTCAGGTAACAATAGAGACATGAAGACCAAAATGCTACAGGTTCAGTCTAATGAACAGTAAAGATCACAGAATCTCACTGTGAGCTACTCACAGAGAAACAGGAAAGTGATAAGCTAATCTAATCGGTCCTATGTAGACATTTCTACAGCACTATGCTAATCCAGTTACTCTACTCGCAAAATATTGAATGGCTCCCTGACAGCTAATAAATAAAGCAAGTCCTCTCCATCTTCACATTTAATCCATATTCCAAAGTACCTTTCTAGCTTCATCTCTCACAATCTCTTACAAGTACCTTTTATCTCATCCAATGATTCTAATGTCCAGTTTCCAAATTCACTCATTCTTCAGGTCTTTGCTCCAATTATTTCCTTCTACTTAAGACAGTTCTAGTAGCCCTTGGAAACCCAGTTCGAAGGCAGTTTTGTCCATGGAGACTTTCCAGTTTACTCACCCAGCCAGAATCAAGCCCTCAATCAGTCTGTCTGTCTCTGTCTCTCTCTTCCTCTATCTCCATCTCATCTCTATTTCTCCATCGTGTCTTCCTTCTGAGTTACTCATGGACCTAGAATTTCTCTCTCTCTCAATTTCTACAGTCTTCTCATTGTGCCTTGTTATTCGTGCACCTAAGTAATATCAGTGTCATAATCCACTATGAGTACAGCGATGTTTTCAATCTGTGGGAAAAGAAGGTGAAGAAACTGAGGCTATTCAGTCTGGCTAAGAGAAAGGGAAACTCATTAATTCTCCCAGAAGCTTTGGTGGGTTTATTAGACTTCAAATAAATTCGTTGGAGCCATTTATAATAGAATTAAGGCTTAGCCTGAAATCAAGAGTTGGGAGACACTTATTACATTCCACCAGCATTTATTGAGATCTCACTATGAGCCAAGAATTATACTAGGCACTTGTGATATAAAAATAAACAAGATTCAGACCTTGTTCTCAAGTACCTCTTTGCTGCTGAAAGTTAACTTGCTTTGTTTCCTCTTTACACCCTCACTTCTTTCTTCCTTTAATTATTCAATTTTATGATAATAGCCTCAATTATTCCATCTGAGAAAAAATTTGAATCAGTCTACCACATAATGTTCCTGGTGGAATGAGAGGCAACTCCTTTTGACTTGTCAGGAGCAGAACTAAACCAGTATTTAGAATTCACAGGGTGGCTGATTAAGGCTCCATGTAAAAATAAGAGGAAGGCAGCAATGGCTCAATCTTGTACTAAGCAGCTTCCCGTCACAGCTAGGGCTCCAGTAGACCACCTGATAGAAATGATAAAGTATTTCTGAATCAGGTAACAATTCACTTGGGTTACCTGAAAGTAGCAATTGAACCACAAGATTTTTGCCATGGCTAAAGGATCGATGCACATAGGAATGAGTCCTAGATCTCCATAATCAATCTAGTCATGTTGATAGCTATCTGAAGTAACAAATATGATAGCTATTTTGAGCCCCTGTATGGAGCTTTGTACAAAAGAATGATGATTTAGTAAGAGACCCTATAACAGACGATTAGATGTCCAGAAAAAAGAAGATATCAATTGTTGACCTCAGTGAAGGAAATGGTGTCTCAGCCAATGCTTTCTGTACAAATTTAAAGACTGAGAAGTGCGAAGGCACAAGACAGCTTACTGCAGTGTGGATGCCAGTAAGCCGGAGTCTGGACTGTATCAGTACTTTCCCTACACCGTACGGCAGCTGTGTGGCCTTGGGCAAGCAATTCAAGCTTTCATTAGTTGACTTTAGATAATGAGATAATAGCGTATGTCTCATGAAATTGTTCTCAGATACAAATGAAGTAACTTATGGTACATACTCAGCATGATAACTGGTACCCAAAATGCTATTCAGTCACGGATGTCCTTTAGTGATGTTACTATCTCATAAATATATAGGAAACGGGAAGAAATAACCACTAACCTGTCGGGCACTGATAATGAATTCTGAGAGACTTGAAAAGGGAAGAATAGTTTAGAGCAGTCGTGACCTTGTCTCATTACCTTGGAACAAAAAGCAACTTTTCTTTTTCAATTGTATACAGGTTCAGGCAGGCTTCGAAGTGAAGAGGGACATCAGGTTAAAGACTGTGTGTTAATACGGTGACACAGAAAAGAAAGCTGGCTACAGCAGTGCACGGAGCTCTTTGAAGGTGAGAAGTGCATCTTGTTCGTCTTTTTATCCTCAGTGCTGTGTGTCCCAATGACTGGCCCGTAGTAAAGAGCCAATAAATGTTTGCCAGATAAATAACTCACACACTTCTGCCTAACACCCTTAGGTAGAAACATCTCCCAACTCTTCATTTCTGCATAGTTCTTAATTCTGTTATCAACAGGCCTCATATAATTGATGTGAAAGCCCAGAAAAATTCTAGAATTGAAAATTATTAACCATTTTTAGAGGAAATTCCATACCGTTTTCCATAGTGGCTGTGCCAGTCTGGAATCCCACCAACAGTGCACTGGGGTTCCCTCCTTTTGACTCAGCAATTCCACTGCTAGGATTGTATCCTAAGAACTATGAAACACCAATCCCAAAGAACCTATGCACCCCAATGTTCATAGAAGCACAATTACAATAGCCAAGTGCTGGAAGCAACCTAAGAGCCCATCAAGTAAATGAATGGATCTAAAAACTGGTACATTTACATGATGGAATGCTACTCAGCAGAAAGAAGGAGCTCCTACTCTTTGTGACAGCATAGATGGAATTGAAGAGCATTATGCTAAGTGAAATAAGCCAGGAAGTGAAAGACAAATACCACGTGATCTCACTTTTAAGTGGAACCTAACCAACAAAATGAATGAGCAAGCAAAATATAACCAGAGACACTGAAATTAAGAACAAAAGGAAAGTCACCAGAGGGGAGAGGGGAGAGGATAACGGGGGAAAGGGTGAAGGGTGTTCAGGAACAGCTATAAAGGACACGTGGACAAAACCAAGGGAAGGTGGAATCAGGGGAGGGAAGTAGGGATGGCTGGGGCAGGGGGGCAAAGCAGTGGGAGGAAATGCAGGCAGCTACTTGAACAACAATAATTTTTTTAAGCATGAAAATTATTAACCAGATGGTTTGTGGTTCTTTAGAAAAGGAAACAGGTTGGGTGGCCATCCCACTTTAATAAGATTCATTTTCAGCAGGCTCTCCCGTACGTAAAGGGTACACTTCATGTGGCTGAGGCTACAAATGCAGCACGTTTGGGGCTTCGGTCTCTGGCAAGTCACTGAGACAGTCTCGCTTGCAGCCTCCTAATGGTGATACAATTTCCTTCGGGTTGGCACATTTTGAACAGTGTGCCTGATTCAAAAATATCAGCACATGTTTTGATAAATGTCACTGCACATCTGTGCATAACAACAGAGTTTAAGTCTCGAATCTCATTAAGGAAATGGTATTACAGCTCTAAGTCCTTTTGTCCACTGGGTAGGCAGCAATCCCTAAACACCACCCCAAGGTGTTGAAGACATACGCTCGCCAACATGCTAAAAGTCAAGCCAACACCTGAAAAGTCATACTAGTTACTTTTCCTGACAAGTTCAATTCTGTGACTTCAGCTCAGAAACATTATTAAAAGTTAGTCTCCCAAAGGTGGGGTTTTTCTTTTTCTAGTTAATTCTTATATCACACTGTTTATTTCTCTTTTTGCAAACAGTGTGTCTATATGCCAGAAGCCACATATTTGATGTATTCTTAATTAATCCTCTTTCTTGAGGAGGAAAATGAAGCATTAAAATCATGTGTCCATTAGCCCCCCGCTGTCCCCCTGCAGAGCTCATTGGGGATGTGCTTTAGAAGTTTCCATTTTTGTTGGATCCATCTGTGTCACCTTGGCTGCAAAGGAACACATCACCATCGCCACCTTAAAGCCAGACTCAGACATAATCATGAACCCTTTCAAGTCCTCAGATAAAAAGGAAAATCAATGCTTCTGTCTAGGTCCCATTAAGAAAGTACATAACACAGCTGGTTAAAAGAACACAGATGCAAAACTACTTCACATTTATTTTCTAGGCACCAGTAGTCTTTCAAATAGAAACGTCCCATTCTGACCCATCTCTTCCTTAGTAAATGATATGTAATCCTCTAAGTTTGGCAGAAATCTCAGGGAAAAACATCACCAGGAAAGGGAGCTCTCTGACTGTCTCCTCCACAGACATCCAGAAATGTCAAGTGAGCTCAGCTGTTTCACGTTTTAAAATCATCTACTTTTGGCACACTGTGAGAATGCCATTTTCCATCTTGTGATTTTTCTCATCTGGAAGATGTATAGTGTCGCAAAGAAAACTGATTCTTTAACAACGATGAGAAAATAAGCTTTAATTGACCTGGATGCAGAAGGTGGCTGTGCTATTATGCAAATGAAAACCGACAGTCCTTACCCTGTCACAGTTGAAAGCAGCAGCAACAGCTGTAGTTTACAACTGTATCATGGTTTCTTCAGGAGAAAGAAAAGACACAATTTGTAGAAAGGAGTTCCTCTGCTTCAAAAACATTAAACCCGCTCCCTTTTCTTGCACTCAGCATCATTTTCACACAATGACAGCAAACAAAATATTGGAAGTGCAGTCTACCCACTTAGTGACTTGCCCCGATCAGCATTATTGGACCAACTCCTTCAGCAAGTAATGGTAGACCGAACATAGCCTATTATTTGCTTACATTGTGCAAGGATGCATGTTTGCTAAAAGGAGGCGAAGACTGGGGTGAACACTAGCAGAGTTACTCTGAAACTCAAGCCGTCAGCAGCATCTCTTCCGTGGAATATCACTGTGCTGGGGGATTCAAACCCAGTGCCCCATTCCTTCGTCCTCCTCACCCTCTTTTCCCCCTTTCTGAGTGTGTGATCAAGTGGCACTTCTGCTTAAGTTTGAGTGAGTCTGGTCTCTGGAGTCTCTGGAGTTCCAGGAGTCCCAGGAATGCTGAATGCCTCACAATTTGCTAATTCTGGCAGGATCTCAAGCTTTAATGCACGAGTGCATAATATAGAAAGGAGATTAAACTCTGAAACCTTTAAGCATTCGAATAGATTTTTTGTTGTTTTCTGAGAACTTTCACACATATGGTTCTAAATTTTTGAAACAATACTCAGATTTTAAAAAGCTATAATTCCATTTTATTAGTAAGGGGGAAAAAAGACCCAGAAAGATTAAGTGATACTATGAAGATTATCAGCCAGATGCTGACAGCTACAGAGTTCATCTTCCAAAGGTCCGTCAAGGGCCTTTTTAATTCATATATCATGTAATTTTACCCCATTGACCAAAAATTTATAGACCATATGGTACTCATTTAAAATTTACATTTTCTTAAGCATAAATGTGAAATGTATGACCTTCGTACAAACTAGATTATTTCAATGATAAACTGCCTAATAACTTACATGTTTCTAGAAATCTTAGCAGTCTACTTGACTTAATCTAATTCTGAAAAGTTATTTCTGATACTAAGTACAATCATTGGGAAGCACTAATGCATAAAGAAAAAAGTACTAAAATTGTAAGAGAGGCCTGAATGTGATGCTATTTGCTCCACAAATATTATATAAATATGTAAGATACACTAGATGCCAACTACTATAGATATAATAGCAAATAATATATATACATTTCCTGTGTTCGAGGAGCTTACAATGTTTTGGGGGTGAAGAGAATAAACCGAGCAGAATCAACAAGTTCCAGGCTCATCTGGCCTGTTCACAAGGCGTGTGGGGAGCCACTATGGGGAGCATCTGATCCCGACCAGAGGGTTCAAGTTCCCTGAGGAAAAAGTGCTCTCAGTGAGGCCTGGAGGAGGCCAACTTATCCCAGAGAGGAAAGAGAAGACTGGTCAAATTCCTAATGTTAATGAACTCAGTTAACTCTTTCTTTAGAGCTTTAAAAATTCAAAAAATCCTACTAGTTTCTTCCTTTCACTCCTAGCTCCATCCCCAGAATAGACACTTTTTATTCAGCTCAAGGCCGTAAACTCCTAACACGTGGAAGGCATCTTTACCCCACACGGCTCAGTTCAGAAACAACGTATCCACCACCCGGATCCCACCTTCCTGCCAAAATGTATCCACCAACCAGATGGCTGCACTGCCCAATTTTGTAGAATCTAGCCATGACTTTAGATCTTTGCCAAAATCAGTGAAATAGCAACAATCTCTCCACTTTCTTTGACTTCACTGACACTGTTGACTTCATTCTGATAACTCCAGGTCTCTATCAATTACCCCCACACATCCTGACAGTATCATTAGGTATGGATTTCTAGGGATTTCACATCTATTTTCTCAGGTATAACTACCACCACCTGCTGTAAGGAGGTAGCAAACCATGAGAAATGGAGACAACACAGCTTAGGCTCCATAACCTATGGGCTACAAGTGGCCGTAGACACATTATTACATTCTACAGATAAAACGGAGTTACCACCTTAAGGTAACTATAGGTCTATTTATCTATATTGGCTGAATGTAATGTCTCCCCAGTCACTGACAAACGTAGCAAAGTGTGCTTTCTTAAAGTGGTACACCCTCATTAATCAGGTTTTATGTATTTAAATATGGCGTGATTACATTATGTCTGTTCAAGTGCAAACATTTACTGAGCGTGGCATCAGGCTGGAGGTAGCCATTGGCTGTGGTATAACTCACTTCATTATGTACTCTAAAATACTGAACACTGAGTTGGGAGAAATTCGGAAGAACTTGCCTTGAGCTTTCATGTTTCTTATGTCTTGTTTCCTCCTAGTACTGCTAAACGGCTAAACAGAAACTTGAAATCACTATTGTAAATCAATATGATAGACATTTGTCTGTTACAAGTTGTATTTTAAAATGTCCAATCATTATGTTGTACCTCTGAAACTAATGCTGTGTGTGTATCAACTGTAACTGAAAACTTTTTAAAAATTAAAACAATTAATTAAAAAAACAGGTTGCATTTAAGTAGGAAGCCAGAAATATGTTATAGAATTTAAATTTCACACCTTTATTGTTCTTTTCACTGGCCCTTAAAGCTTCCATTCCCGGTATTCTATGAGATTTTTTTCCTTTCTTCACTTTTCCAAACAGGAAATAGTGATAAAGAGGAATAAAATTATGTGCTGATAGGAGTGGAGAGAGATTTATGCAAAGGACAAACTGCGGAAGTAAAGGCCAGAGTTTGGAGTCACAAACACCTCTTCTTCGCTTCCCGTCTCATGAACTAGTTTGCCGCCTACCTACTGTCAATAGTTGACTTATTAGGGCATTAATAAAAAAAAGTAATAAAGAAGTTTTTTCTGAAGAGGACTTAATATTATTCCAAATTCAACTTTAGGACTTCATAAGGAAGAAAGACTTACAATCCCAGTGAACAGCCTGGATTCTGCAAAGGGTGCAGAGCATTTATTTTAATTAGTCAGGGTCTTCATACTAATTGCTCTCCTGTCACAGTCTTTTCCCATTATTGCCATTCTTGTCTTTTCAATAATAAAAAGAAAGATGAGATGCAAAAACAAAAAAATGTCATTTTTAATTCCAAAAGCCATGACTGATTTTAAAGCTACACTAGTGGTAGTCTAACGCAGGCTAATGAAACTACACAGACAGATCTAGATGTAGGAAATCGTTCCATATTCCACCAGGGAAGGAGGTTTAGCCCTGTAACCATATTATTAGGTAAACACCGATGAAAGCAGGTGGTGGCTTTCGTCACAGAAAGAAGGGTGGCTCGCTGGAAGTACGTACGGCAGACGTCCCCCCCATAACCTATTATCAGCTCTGAGGTACGGTTACAGTGCAATCTAAGTTGTTGTTTTTTAAAACTTTTATTGTTAAAAAAAAACCAACCTGTTCTTCCAGCTTGAAAACACCAGGCAGAGCACACATCCGGTGATACTAAAAATCAGATGGGAGTCACACACACACATGTACACTGGAGTATCACAGGGCGTTCCATGGGTAATTTTCAACAAAGCAGCCCATCTCCGTATCAGGCCCATGGCATTACAAGTCAGGGAGAGAGAGAAGAATTGAAGGGTGCCATCTTGCCTGCACAGCATGCACTTCCTCTTTATGAGGCCCCAGCTAAGAGACTCTGCAGGCAGCCAAGAACTAAGTGCTATGGAAATGGAGAAATCAGAGAGCCTGTCCAACCGCGGCCTCCCACAGAGTTCGCGGAAAACACACCAGACAACCGCACAGGGAGGCCTTTCCCAAACACAGTGTTAAAAGTAGCAACCAAGTATAATAAAATGTCAAAAGGGATAGAGAAAGAGTTAGTGAAAGTGACAAGGGCCAAATGCCAGAGCCGACCCCTTCCAAAGATTTAGCCACTTTACAAAAGACTGTTAATCAGTTGCCACATCCGTTTTGCAAGAAGCTATGTTCCTATTTTTAGAACTGTGTCTTGCTTTTAATGAAACTAAAGTTCACAACATAGATTTGCCTATGCACTCATAAACTATCTCATTTGCAAAGTAGAGAAACTACCTTTTACGAAGTTTTCCAGGGAAGTATAATTTGTGAGATCTCTCAAGTCCGGGGCCATCTCAGAAGCACTAAAGCAGTGAGTGGTTCTCAAACCTGGGAAGGCACTGAATCACCCACAGGACTTTTAAAAACAAGATTGCTGGGCCCCGCCCCAAAAGACCTTGATGAGGGCTCGAGAATTTACACAGCTAACAATTTCCAGCTGATGCTGCTGAATGCTGCTAGTCCAGGCATCACAAGAACCGCCTGTCTCAGAAAAAAAGGAATGGGCATATATACCTTTATGCCCAGGCTTATAACTGGACTGTAGGGAGCAAGAACAAAGAGAGCACTTACTTATACACTTTAATCCCTTCCAATATATTCAAAATCTATAGAAGAAATCAGGAGGAATTTAATTGGGGTAGAATACTGATTTCTTTTTCTTAAAATAGATTATTTTCTATTAGTAAAGGTCTTAGATCAGTGCTTTCCAAACTCAAATGGGTATAAGAATCACCTGATGACTTTGTTAAACTGCAGATTCTGATTCTATTGGTTCAGAGTGTGGCTTTAGTTTTATTTTCTAAAAAGTACCCAAGTGATACTAATGCTGCTGATTCAAGAACCTCACTTTGAGTAGCAAAGTCTTATTAGCACATAATTAGAACCTGTTGGGAACCACCCTGCCTGATTTCAAAAGCTGTAACCCCCACATGGCTAAGGCTGAGTGAGCAACCTTTGCACCATAAGCCACTAAGGAGACAAAGCTTCTCTCTCTGGCAAGGGTGCCACCTCTGCCACTTTTATTTCGCCCTGCCTGGCCCCCAATGCATGATCAGTTAGCCAGTGACAGCTAAGATTCCTCAAGCAGGGAACAACGTAAGACAGGCAGGATCACAGGGAGGCCCCAGGGAAGGACTTAGGGGGCTACAGCAAAAGGGGATGATGGACCCTCACCCCTTGGCTTTGACATAGCCTGAGTCCTCATTCCCTCTGCAAGAAGTCTCCTGATCTCTTGGCTGCCTTACTTCCCCTGCCTGACTTAAGCCTGAAACACTAACAAAGGGCAGTGCAGCCCTGTGCTGAAAAGGGTGGGTTCCCGGGGTGATCCGGCCTAAGAAAAAATACAGAAAATCCTGTGAAACCTACTTTGCTAAGAATGCTTTCAATTAAATGATAAGGGTCCAAGCAGAAAATGAGTTTGTTTCCCAAAGTGTTGTAGCCCTTTAGCTAACAGACCCTGACTCAGAATAAGCCCTCATAGTTCTTTGTTTATTATCTATTGTTTGACCCTCACTGCCTGACAATGACTGATGAGCTTTACCTGTATTCCTGTGCAAACCAAACACAATAAGCCCATTAAGGAAAAGCCCATTAAGGAAAAGGCTCTTGGCCCTTCTCTGAGAGATCAACCACCTTTCCTCCCTAAGCAGATCAAGTCTTGGTAGACTTATTCTCATCCCTGGAAGCCAAGGAGGGTGTGGGGGCCCTGCAGGCATAGCACCCCCCACCCCCGCCCCCAACAAGAACCAATGTAGCCCAAGGGTCTAGAGTGAGGACTCAGAAGTCGATTTGCTTGAATTCAAGTCCATGTTCTGTCACTTCCTAGCTGTGTGATTTGGGCAAGTTACTTAACCTCCTTGTGGCTCAGTTTGCTCTGTACCATTAGGTTAGTAACAGTACTGACATCATACAGTAGTATAAAGATTAAGGGAGTCAGCATATGTAAAGCACAGTGCTTGGCACAAGGTAAGTGCTTAACAAACATTACAGGTACATACAGAAAAAGAAAGTTGACTTGGTTTTAGTAAACCTACTTGTACATTTGCCTTTTTCTTTTCTTTGCATTGTTTAAACTTAAGCAGCTCTTGTTTAGGATGAAAGGCAAAAATCTAATAAGATTAAATATTTGATTTGACAGAATTCTTTGTCTGCTTTTTGTTACTGCATTGTTTATATTTCTTATGCCAATGGATTGTATGTAAAATAATGCTGTCCCTAAAGATGACTAATGTCAAAGAAGTTTTTTTTTCACTGTTTTTTTTTGCATCCAAGGAAGTATTGCACTAAATCATGTGTATGTGTGAAGACAGTTCTGATGATAAGAAAAGTATGCAAGTAATTTGCCTAATGTTGCAGATGTAGCTGGTAGTGAATATTCGCATAATTACTTTCTTGTTTTGTTTGTGGAGTAGAATTACAGGGACTTCTAACTCCTCCTGCCACACAAGTTTTCTTAGGACAATAGTTTTCACAGACATGCAGAAACATACTGTCTTCCTCCTGCTTAGCTTGCCCTCCTGTGGAGAGAAGTCATGCTAATGCCAGCTGTGATTACTTAAGCATCACTGTGCCGGCCTTTGTTCTCCAAGGAATGTAAAGTTCTAGAAGGTGCCGGGTGAATATTTATGAATGAGAAAAACAATATTTTTCCATTAACCAGATACAGAGATTTCCAGAGGCCCAAACCACTGCTGTTAAGAAGGCACATTTTGCCCTGGCTGGTGTAGCTCAGTGGATTGAGCATGGGCCTGTGAACCAAACCACCGTGGCTCAATTCCCAGTCAGGACACATGCGTGGGTTGCAGGCCAGTTCCCAGCAGGAGACCCACGAGAGGCAACCATACATTGATGTTTCTCTCCTCTCCTAGTCTCCTTCCCTTCCCCTCTAAAGATGAATAAATAAAACCTTTTTTTTTAATTATTTTTAAAAAGAAGGCACATTTTGCGATGCCTATCTGCTTCCAAACGTCAGCACAGGAAGACTGTTTCTGCGAGACTGCTGACAGGTTGTTGAGAGGGTAAGCTGGGATAACTGTGGAGGCCCTAAACTGCACCTGCTATAATTTCACTCTTGGCTTCAGATAAATGGCCTCTTTCAAAATGACAGCATAACAGAATAGCTTTATAACCAACAGCTTTCTCATATTTACACAATTTGTCTTTGAGATCATGAGTACAAAAACACGGAGACGTTTGATGGCTGAAATGTCTGGTTTTTAAAAATCCCTTATAAAGCAGAGAGGGCATTTGGCACTGAAAAAGAGATAATTAATTATATCAAAAAGGGAAGAATTTTTATTTCATTAGTAACAATTGTTCTCTAGATAGAACACAGTAATTATTAAGAATATCTTAAATAGGACTCTATGTAGCAAGGCACTCCTCTCCTTAGAAATCATTTCCAGTGTTGTCAGGATATATGAAATTACTCGTGAGAATTCCAGAATCTGAAAATAAATTCCGTAATTTTAGGGATGATAAACATTTCTCCTGAGGTGTGTATGCTTGTTCTCCTTCTACATCAAAGGTTTTTACTATATCACCTTTCTCACCTGAATAAGGAGAAAAGATAAGCTATCCATTTGTTTCACAAACAAATTGTAAGACTTCCCATAAATAATCAAAGACAAATTTAATAATCTTCCCAGATTTCTTAGAAGAAAATTTTCCATTCATCAGTTAATATATTATGTGATCTTTAGCCAAGAACAATGTCTTTCATGAAAACGATTTAGGGACATAAAAATTATTCTACCATACCAAGCCAATAATGGATTAATTTGAAAAACTTGTGACATGCCTTGAACCAGACCCAACCAAAGGAACCAAAAATAATTAAAAGCTGATTACATTTTTATAAGTTACTTGGTATCTTAATATTATTGGCTATGTAAAGTTTCCACAAATACGTGTATGCAGATATATATATTTTAATTTTCAAAAGATTTTATTCATTTATCTTTAGAGGAGAAGGGAAGGAGAGAGGGAGAGAAATATTAATGTATAGCTGCCTCTCATGTGTCCCCTCCTGGGAACTGGCCTGCAACCCAGGCATGTGCCCTGACTGGGAATCGAACAATGATCCCTTAGTTCACAGGCTTGCACTCAATCCACTGAGCACAGCCAGGGCCAGATATATTTTTAATACTTTAAATATTTCATATATGTATTAAGAAATATACTCCTATCATAAAAGTCATTTCAAATGTAGATATTACATATATCTTTTTCTTTCCAATCCTGCTCAAAGTGGATGGAAGCATATTGCTTCCACAAAATTTATGAAGGCAAGAATACATTTTACATATTTTACTCAGCATGAAATGGTAAAATAAAGTCATCTCTCAGCTGTAGCAATGGAGAATAGAAAAAGTATCTGGAAAATCCCAAGGGCTGCCTATGCAGCCCCAATTTTTTAAAGTAAATAAATTAAAAATGCATGCACAGAATTGATTCACAAGTAAATTTTTCAGAAGGATTGCCTTGAAAGACAGCTACATTTTAAAATAGATTAGCAGAAGCTTATCAGCATAAAAGCTTTGCTTGTTTCAAATATGTTTAACAAGAAACATTTTGGAACAATAAATACATACTATGAAGTACTTAATACACATTATTGAAAAGATTCTTCAGCTATGGCATAGCATTCTAACTCTCACAGCTATTTTTTCTGTTCTGTAGAATGGGAATAGTAAAATCTGCCATATTTCTCTCAATTACATGAGAAACTGAATGCAAAGGCATTTGGGAAATTACCGTGTACAATACAAGTACAAGGAAATTAAAATGTTTGCTAACCATTCATTCATTAACAGCATACATTTCATATATCTTGCATTTTGCACAGGCCTCCCTTATATGATTTTCTGGGCCATCGTGTACACGTGTAGCACCTGACTGTGTTTTGTGGGTGAGAGACTGAAGACGAAAGAGCAGGATTTTTTCCCCAGGGTCTCACTTGAAACCAGCACCCAAATTTTATCCCAGTTTGTTTATTATTCTTTTCATTATAATAGAAAACTATAGCCTTCTGGGAAATTTCAACATGTGGGTTTATGAAGAAATCTATCAGGAAAAAGGGGGAAAATTCTACACTCAGAGATCATGGCTCACTTAAAACTTTGTTTAGCCCAAAGGTAAAACAGAGAGTATAAACCACTGCTCCTTTAAACCCCACCCCTCCCCTTGGTTGGCGTGGCTCAGTGGATTGAGCTCTGGCCTGTGAACCCCAAGGGTCACCCCTTCAAAACCAAAGGCGGAATAGGATCAAGGGTGAGAAGTGGGGATGGCTGGAGTAAGTGCGGGGGCGGGGGGAAGCGTGGGGAAATGGAGACAACTCTACTTGAACAACAATAAAAATGTGAAAAAAAAAGTTCCCAGCTCTGGCACATGCCTGGGTGGCAGGCTATGCTCTCAGTAGGGGGCACACAGGAGGTAACCAAACTATGTTTCTCTCACACACAGATGTTTCTCTCCCTCTCTTTCTCCCTCCCTCTCTAAAAATAAATAAAATCTTAAAAAAATAAAACCCACCCCTGACAGCAGAGTATGTTAATAGGAAAAGCCTATCTAGTTTGTAGAACATGATTACAAATTAAGTTTTCCTATCTCTCCACACCTGAAAGAGCAGGTTATGCCAAAGTCAAAATGGGAAATTTGAACTAAGTCATCTGGGTCTTGAAACAGAGGAGATAACAAAACAGGATCACAGCAGCCCCAGCCCTCTCTTCTGCCAGTCAGGAATGTGGGCGAAAAAAGTTCTCAAAACTAAAGTACTTTTTCTCCAGATGACTCAACTGAACACACAGTGGGCAACATAATATGAAGTAGCAAAGCCTCGAAGGCAATAACCAGGAAATGCTGGAGGCAGGCAAACCACAAGGAGAAATACTTATCGGTGGCTCTTTGTGAGCAACAGGGTTCAGAATGCAAAGCCTGGTAGCAACGGAAAACCACGACATACCCTGGAGGCAATAGCCGGGAGACATTACAGATAAAAGTTTCGGCTGGGCCAGAAGGGAGGGCTTTCCCTTCCTTCAGTCATTTCTCTTCCTACAGAGAGAGCTTTCAAGAACTCAGCACATCTTGTGATATAGTTAATGACATCATATCATTTGGGCTCAATAAAAAAATTAAGTTAACTCAAATATATTTTGTTATGATAAAAAGCATAATCTTTAGAGTCAGATATACCTGAGTCTGTGTGCTGATTTGATCACATTTAATAGCAGTGAGGTATCTAAGAAAATTTTAAATTGGGATTTGGAGTCTGCCTATATCGCCTGTCTCCTAAGTGCGACTATACATGAGCTGATTTGCATGTCGGGAAGGGGACCCATGAAGGGGAGTTTTCTGTACTGTCACCTTAGAGAAAGGTTGGGGGAGAGAATAGTGCCTAGTCCCAATTACAAACTACAACTACAAAACAAAACAAAAAACCATGTAGGAGATCTTTAAGCATCTAACAGGATCAAGAGAGCATCATACATGTCTAGGGAATGAGGAAACTCCGAAACAAGTCACTAAATGGCTGGTTCTTTTCTGGGAATCTACAGCAAATGCCAGACTCCCTGGTGAATATGTGGATATTTAACAATCCTAGCTTTGCCTAAAGCCCTTTCCTGACTGTCCTCCACCTTCATACTAAGGAATCCCAAACACCTCTTCCTCAATGTAAGGGAAACTCCAATAACCTCCTTATATTCATTTCAAAGAACAAAAACTTTGTAAAGATTTCCAGCCTATCCCTAATTGAACAGCTGTTAACATTATTAAGTAGAATTAAAATACACTGCCCTCTGAAGTATTTACATTTGCATAACTTCATTAATGTCAGTACCATCTCGAGGATAAGGAATGGGTTCTGATACCTCCCAGAACAAGAAAAAAACCTTTCCCACCGATAAATATCACATCAGCTCTTATAGCTATAAGATTATTTCTGGCAACTTTCAAATTACTATGTTTTTCCTGCCTCCAGCCACAGAAGATTCAGAAAAATGAAAATTGAGTCTCATATCAACCAACCGCACATTTTTTAAAAGGCCTTTTGATTAACTTATTTTTTAGAGAGAGGGAAAGGAAGGAGCAAGAGAGGGAAACATCGATCTTCAAGAGCACCACCGATGGCTTGCCCCTCACACACACCTAGCTGGGCACCTGGCCTGCTACCCAGGCACATGCCCTGGAGTTGAATCGGTGACCTTTCAGTTTGCAGGATGACACCCAACCACTGAACCACACCAGTCAAGGCCAATACCACAGGTTTTTTTAAATAAGATTAAAAATTAAGCATCATTTACATTTTTACATTTTTTTTCTTTTACAGTTCATTCTTCTTTTACCAAACAGAAACCCCAATAGTCTGGGCAAAACAAAGTAAGGCACTGGAACATCACCTTCTGGGTTCTGCGGCCTTAGAAGCACCCAGAGCAGGACACAGCCTCTGCTGGTCGTCAGCGGCCCCCGAAGCAGCAATGACCACTGTCTTCATATGGCTGGGAGGCACTCAGTAATGAGTAGAAGGTCAGAGCATCACAAAGTGGCTGCTCTCGCACACAGAAAATACTGGGGACTCCTAAATAGATCTAATGTGGGCAACAGCACTAAAATGTGGGCTTCCATTTCTGGTGTTAACTCCTATATCCTCAAAGGCTGGCAAACACTGGGGCATTCTAGGTTATATTTATTAAGCCTTTACCATAAGCAGTCTACCATGACAGGCTCTGGGAAGAGCAAGAGAGTAGAACACAAGCCTGGCTTTAAAGACATGTAATGTGCTCTAAGAAAAAGCGTAAGTGATCAGACAGCTAAAACAGAAGTCACTGGAAGCAACCAAGACATCTTTCAATAGGCAAATGATAAATAAACAATGGGACATCCAGACAATGTAATACTATTCTGTGCTAAAAAAGAAATGAGCTATCAAACCACAAAAAGACAGGAAAGAGCCTTAAGTGCGTACTACTAAGTGAAAGAAGCCAATTGGGAAAAGCTCCCTGCTACATAATATTCTGGAAAAAGTACACCATGGAGTCAAAAAAGGATCGGGGACTGCAGGTAGTCAGTGGGGAGAGAGGGATGACTAGATGGAGCAGAGAGGACTTTCAGGGCAGCGAAACTACTCTGTGTGAAACTGTAGTGGTGGATACACGTCAGCACTGTGCACTTGTCACAGCCCACAGGACGCACAACACCAAGAGTGAACCCTAATGTAAGCTATGCACATTCCCATAATAATGGCCTATCAGCGTGGGTTCATCAGCTGTGATAAATGTACCACTCTGGTTAGAGGCTCTGATGGTGGAGGAGGCTGTGTGTGTGAAGGGGGAGAGAATGTACGGGAAATCTCTGTACCTTTTTTCTCGAATTCGCTGTGAACCTAAAGCTTCTCTGAAAAATAGTATTTAAAAATAGATCAGTCTAGTGATAGAATAACAGAATGCTACAAGAACATATGAGATGAGCATCCTGTTCTGTGGCTATGAGAATATGCTTTCTGGAAGGAAGGGTAAAGAGCATTTCCTGTGCTTTTTAGGTATGTTGCTTTCCATAACCAATCTGAATGTGAAGTGCTTCCTTTCTAAAATGGGTAAAATAATTAATGGCGTGCCCATTGTACAGATGAAAGATTTTATATGTAATCTCCTAATAGCGCCTGGCAAATAGTAGACACCAAAAAAGGTCTTTCCTCATCACTATGTTACTACAGTACAGATTAGACTATTTTATTAGTCTAGAACATATCTGTACACATTATAAATTAACTTAAACTAAAATAGTTTATTTGCCATTTGGGGAGTAGAATGAGCTAATGACAAGATTAATTAAATTATGACTCTGACACAGACTTTGAAAGCAATCAGAGTCTTTCTGCCGCCTTATCCAGTAGAGAAGCCCCCGCAAAACAACAGAGGCCCCTGTAGCCCAGGTTTCCAACCACGTCTACTCTCACCTTGACCTATGGGCCACTGGATTTTAAACTCATTTTTATCAAAAGATATTCATTAAGTAGTTATTAATTTGCTTTCCTATTTAAGATAAAATATGTATTAATTTATCCTGTGTCTTTTGGGTTAATAAAAATAGTCCTCAGGCACCCATTACTATTTCAATAGATTTCTGATTCTAGAAATTATTCCCCCTGTATTTGTAGCTGTTAAATTTCTACATCTTAGCCAAGAAGGTGCGCATTTTGAATTTTCTCTAATCCTAGAAAGTTATAATAACTAAGCATCATTACTAAGCATCAACACACTGTGGCTCTTCCTGGCAAATGTAAGAAAAGCTACAACATTTTACACATTTTGTTTATTTTTAGGAATATCTTATAAAATAATATTCATCAGTTTGGCTGTGTCTCTGCCTGTGTTTAGTATTCTAAGATTCCAGTCTCTGGGTAAGTAAACATTTGACCCGGAATGACCCTGTTTTTGTTTTACTCACAGCCCACTGACTTAGTTACTCTTTATATAGATACTCATTACTTTCTTTCTGTTTCAATGTGGAAACCAACAGAGAAAAGCAGAGTAACTTGCTGAAGGTTACACCCTGGGGTATAGCCGGAGGTTTGAACTAAAACAAAGGAAGGAGTAACAAAGACCAGAGCATTTTGAGCAAATAATAAAGGATATAGAGGGTGATGATGAGGATGAAAAGAAAGCAATGAATGAAAATATACGAAGAAGTGGGCCGCCTCAGCAAGATGAATGGAGAAGGCACTTCCATGCACAAAGTCATCTCACTTTTGCAACCATCTTGCAGCACGTCAGCTACCACTCTTGTAATTTCAAATAATATGGCCTTTCAAAGTGGTGAGCACCCAGACGAACCATCAACTTCGGTGCCCTAAAGGAAGGGCAGCCGGGGTCTGTTTCTGATTTGAACTATTTGCAGGAAAGAAGTCAAGCAATCCTTGAAGACCTATGAGTTCTGTTGGGCCATTGTGGTATTTGTACACTAAACCAACAAGTCAGTACCAGACAGCTTGGTCACCGGAAGGGTAGATTTTGCATGAAAGCTGTGATTTAAAATTGTGTTGCTGTAGATCACAGGGCCTCATCTCAAAACCTTCCCTGGGAACAGCTTTATGAGAGGTGACTTTTCTTGCTAAAATAAGTCGTAGACTTCTAAATAGTCATTTAACTAAAAATGTAGTGTACTGAATTTTTTATTATAAAAAACAATGTATCATACTAGAATATCTTTTGGGAAAAAATATATAAAGAATAAAATGAGTATCTTTAAGACCTTAACAAAATAGGATACTAAAACAAACGTAATGCTTGGACACTAGCAATACCATTCTTAAAGTCATCTAACCAAACATCAATGCTTTAAAAGGATTTTTCCTCAGATTTGTATATTTCCATCAGCACACTCATTTTATAAGCTTCTTAGGTCTATTATGAAATATGCATGTCATCACTGTCTCGTCCGGTGTGTGAAGAGTAAGCATATTGTACTTTAAGAAATCCATTACATTTCTGAAACTTCAGTTTGGATTCATTGAGAATTTTAAATTAAACATGTTATTTTGGTCTTTGAATTTAAATTAGGACTCTCATGTCTGTGAGGTTCCCAAACATATGGGTGTGTTCAATTTGGTTATTTTCTCTTCCTAATCTGTCTCCGGTTGATTTGATTAGTAGACCAGCCAAAACAAGCAAGTATCACTGGGTACTCAGATATTTGAATAAACTATATCTGGGTGTGCCTATAAGGATATTTCCAGATGAAATTAGCACTCAAATCAATAAATAGACTGAGTAAACCCAGAGTGCCCTCAGCAACACTCATGGGCATCATATAGTCAATTGAGGGCCTGAATAGAACACAGAAAGATGGGGAAAAGAACTACTTCTCTGCCCGACCACTCAGCTGGAACACTGGTCTTCTCTTGCCCTTGTTCTGAAATTTACACCATCGGCCTTCTTGAGCTTGCAGATGAGAGATTGTGGGAATTCTCAGCTTCCAAACCATGTGAGCCAATTACTTCTATACATTTCTTCTATACATTCTATCCCTATACATTTATTTTTTATCCCTATACAAAATATTTTTGTAGATCTACATCTATCTATCCCACTGGTTAAATTTCTCTTAGAACCCTGACTAGTACAAGTTTATGCTAAGGTTTAAATAAGATGATTTATGATGCATGATATATACATAAGAAATGTATAGGGATAATCTGTAAACTCTCTGATATGTTGTTATTTAGTACAGCTTTTTGCATATCAGTGTGTGCATGTATGTATATGTGATGTGTATTAGCATGTGTAACATATACATGGGTATACATGCATATAGATGAATACACAGAACTGTTATCAGCTTTTCAAAGAGCATTATGGCCTAAAAGAGGTTTAAGGGGTGCAGTTTTACAAGAAGGAGGCAAATTAAACACACACACACACCATGTGCAAAAGCTCCGCAGTATGTTTTGCTGTCGTTTCAGTCCCTCAAGCCCCCAACCTCTGCATCTTCACGAAGCTCATCCCCATGTGCTTGGCACATAGCAGGTTTTCATACGAAAGAAAAACGTTATGATTCTAGTCACAATTTTCCCTCCCAGAGCATCTCTTATTCACATTTAAGCAGTTATAGAAACCAAAGCTTCTGAGTAGCCTGAATTAGCATTCTCATTAAGCAAGTTTCCATGGGTCTAAGAAAACTATAAATTAAAAAAAATATACATTGATTTTTGTGATATTTTTAATCAGAGGAACTTTTAGAAAACAGTTTAACTGGTACACTACAAATAAATTTGGACTTATAAAATTGAGATAAAATGTTGGAAGAAGGATAAACAAAGAATTGTTATGTATCACAATTGATCAGAAAAACTAAGCATAACAGCACTATTTCTATGCCAACCTTGAACTGTGATTTATAACTTGAATATTCATTTGCGTAAAAACCACTGAGCTGTGTATGAAACGAAGATCGATTTCCTCTGGCTCATTCTACTGAAGACACAATTTTTACTAAGTGATGTACTCCATAGCTGCCAGTTAGGATCGCATGTCATGTAAGCGCCAATGCGGGGGAACATTAGACTGAAAGTGAAGGTAATCAGGTTAGTGCCTCTGTAACTCCACCTTCCTTATCCATCAGCTTACATAACTGAGGAAATAAAATTTCAGCCAGCAAATCTCCATTTGCTTACATAATCTCAAAGATTCTTCTAAAACTGTTATTATTTAAATAGCCAACTCTCAACTTTCCAGTCTGAATTGACACATTTCCACTAAAGCAACCTGTTATCTGAATTTCTGTGGCCATGGTCATGTTTTCTTTTTATGTAAGGTGTAATTGACATGTCGCACTGTGTAAGCCTCAGGTATACAACATTCTCATTTCATGCATTGATATATGGCAATATGACTACCAGTAGCATTAGCTAATACCTCTACCCTGTCACATAATTATCATTTCTTTTTATGGCGATAACATTTGACATCTAATCTCTTAGAGATGTTGAAGTATTTAATCCAATTGACTATAATTACATGATTATGTTCTTAAGGAGAGACTTTTAAACTGAAGAAACAAAAGTAATGCATATTTTCTGAAAAAAAAATTAGAAACTTGGAAGAAATTTAAGACAAAAATAACTCATATTCTCACCACAAGGAAATAACCACTATTTAAGTTTATGGAATTTATAAGATTTTTCTCCCATGTGCATATATACTCATATTTATATGAATATATTTACAAATATATTTACAAAATTGTAATGTCATTTATATAGTTAATTTGATTTTAACACAAATATGAATATAATTCATTCTTTTTAATTCACGGAATAGTTCTTAATTTCTTTGTTCCATAATTCAGGTAATGCCTTTTTCTATTTTTTTTTCCCATTTCCAATGTCCTACCCTAAATAAGAACTGTAATGAATTGCCTTGGATATATCAAAGGGAATCCCCCCGAAAAACAAAATTTATATATTAAAAAGTGTATATTTATTTTTACATGTTTAAACTTCAGTCACATTCACACTACTCTGCATTTGATGCAACACACCTATCAAGACATTTTTTCCACTGCTCAAAACAGTTTTTGAACTCATTGATTTTGATGCCTTTTAGTGCCATTTTTTGTTTCACTTCTTCCATGTGGACAAAATATTCCCCTTTGAGGACTTTTTCATCCAGGAAAAAAGAAAAAGTCACTCAGAGCAAGACTGGGTGAATAGGGAAGGTGGGGCATGGGAGGGTCATGCTGTTTGGGTCAAAAACTGCTAAACATTCGTTGAGGTGTGGGCAGGTGTGCTTGTAAATCACCCATCATGAAATGGGCAAATGCATTCAAAGAGCCTTAGAAAAAAATTCACTGAAGCCAAACACAGCCTCCCACAACAACTCCAGCTGGTACACTGATACAGATGGGTCCCTAGAACATTCCCTAGCATGGAAATCCAATACTATAAGAGGCCCACCCTCCAGGATAATATAGGAGATTGTTCTACGTGGTGTGGACCCAGCTGCCACTTGGAAAGGCCAGTGGAAAGTGAGGTCCAGTGCACAGGACCCACGCCCATGGATAGGTTCTCCCATGGGGAATCAGGCCTGCATTGTACCTAGGCCATTTTGAGATTTGCTTTTGCTAAAATTCCCTCACCCTGAGGCAGAAAATGTTTACTGTATATCTTTAAAGTAACTTCCTAAAATCCATGCTAAACCTTCCCAGGACCACTGTAACCAGTTCAAGCACTTTTCCCTTTGCATTTGCAAATATCCTTCTTCTGTGATATAATTAGTAACACTCTCTCCTTTGTTTTCTGTAAAAGGTAACCACCTAAAGTGAACCTGTGAAGAGTAAATAAGGACCATCCTCCATGTAATGCCAAAAAGCAATAAAAGATTTTCAAGGCAAGGGTCAGCATGCTCTCAGAGAGAGTGGCTGAGGCGCTCCGAGGCACTTTCCACTTGAGAGAGTGGCCGTACCATCCCTTTTCCTCCACAGGACTCAGTAGTCTGTGTGAATTTGTCTCGTCTCATCCATAACGCTGCAGACCCCAAGAGCCGGGGTCCGCATCAGAAGATAATTCCAGTTTCTTTGGGTCTCCCCTTATACATCTTTGAATACTTGTTTCCTTAGAATAAAATTCCTGAAAATAAAATTGCGAACTCAAAGGGTAAGCACATTTTTAAGTTTTTGATACATTTTGCCAAACTGCCTTTTAGAAAGCTTCTAGCAATTGGAATAGCAAGTAGCTGGCATATAATAGTACTTACTGCCTCATCTGGTCTCCAACAATGAACATTATAATTTTTGAAATATTTTATTCTTGAAGATAACTTGAAACACCAAATGACAAACCAGTGCTGAGCCACTTAAAACCGTGGAAAGCTTCATAGTAGTGATAGGCAAAAAAGAAATCCCATAGCATTGTAATAAACTCTTCAATTTTCAATTGCTTTGTTTTGGGGGGTATAAGACAAGCATCCTCAAGAGAGTTACTTAGAACTAACTTGGGGGCAATTATTATAGTTACATCTGTATATATAATACTAGGGAAGATGAAAGACATTTCTGCAAGCTGGACAAACAAAATCAGGCCTTGAATCATTAATCCAATATTCCATATCTGAAGCTGCTAAGAAGGCCAGAGTTAGATGTATATTGTAGCAATTGATAACAGTTTCTTCACTTCTTTCTGCCTTACACCCTTATAATCCCATACTTTATTCTGATGTGAAATTCAAGACTTGCATTGCTTATTTACTAGTAGTGTTATCCAAAATAGTACTAGAGGCCATACACAGACATTTTTAACACTAAAATTATAAAGCCAGTTGCAGAATAACAACAACATGAGATTCAAAAAGAAATAACAAGAATCGGATGAGAAGTTAGAAGGAAAGAGGTGATGAGAGACTGAGAAATGCTAAATCAGGGAAGAAAACAGGACAATTTTCAGGGCTTTGTCCACCCTGGTACTTTTGACTGATATTTACCTCCCAAGATCCAGAGTATAGGACACATTTCCTGAAATGTTTCCAAATGCAACCTATTTCTGTTATGAGAAGGAAAAAGAGGCATTAAGGAGGAGCAGGAGAAGTAATCATAATTAGTGGTCATTGCCCAGCAAGCAGCCATTTTCTGAACAACCATTTGTCTCATACGGCTCAGCTTGGCAATCAGGCAAAACGTTGAGAACCCACAACTGGGTTTCCCAAACAAAGGATCTAGCCAATTAAAAGCCTTCATATTGCTGATGGCTCTTTGCAGTGATTTTTGATGCTGTATCCTTTTGCCAGCATATATCTTTCTTCACATTGATTGAATCACAAAATCACAATTCCTTTCTTGCTATGCTGGTTATTTCTTAGGGAAAACAAAAAAAGGCTCCTAAAAAAAAAGGCTAGGAGTCTTAGCCCTGTAGAATTACTTTGACTAGTCATTCAGATTCCTAAGAGGCCACATAAAATCTCAACTGTGCCAGGTATGGATGGATGGATGTATTCACTGGTTCAGGAAAGTAGTTCATTTGAAGCATTGTTTGAGGGGATGATATTTTAAGATGCATTTTGGAGGAGATGAAAGGGTTGTACATGTATTTTGGAAAGACTGATATAATAAGATTTAAATGTTCTCCTCTTTCTCTAAGAAAAGCTATCAAAGTCATCATATGTGAAAACAGCTTTCCATGTGGAAAATTCATCCAAATGATCTAAAGTGGAAAACTTAACACTGAAAAAGACATCCTTAAAAAACAGAAGCTTAATATGCCATAATGCTTTTTACATTATTATTAGAAGGTTAGGGTCAAAGCAGTAAGATACAGTAATGAGTATTTAGTATGTGAAATCTTCTTTTAAAAATGGACAAATAATGCAGAAGGCAAGAATCCCCCCAATATAGAATTAGAAATATCAGTGGGAGTAATTGTGATTTAAAGAAAAAGGTACAATTTTATATAAATACTTTGGATTAATTCAGACATTTAATTTTAGCTTTATTCCTACCTACCATGTAGCCTCCCCATAATTACTTCTTTATTTCATATACAAAGAGGGACCCCCCAAAAAACAGAATTATCTTCTGAAGTGCAGGTCCCTGGTTATACGGGACTTTTAGGTGAGTATTCTAGGAAATCATCTGTATCAGTGTACCAGCTGGCATTGTTGTGAGAGACTGTGCTCAGCTTCAGTGAATATAGTTTTGAAGACTCTAGACACATTTGCCCATTTCATGATGGATGATTTACAAGTGTACCCGCCCATAACACTCGGAGTGTTCAACAGTTTTTGACCAAAAATGGCATGACCCCCGTGTCCCAGCCTTGCTGTTCACCTAATCTGGCCCCAAGTGACTATTTTTTGTTGTTTTCCCAGATGAAAAAAAGTTCCCCGAGGGAAATGTTTTGACAATGTGGAAAAGGTGATACGAAAAAATGGCAGAAGCATTAAAAGGCAACAAAATTGAGCAGTTCGAAAACTGTTCTGAGCAGTGGGAAAAACGCCTCAATAGGTGCGTTGCATCAAATGCAGAGTGCTTTGAAGGTGACTGAAGTTTAAACGTGTAAGAATAAATACACTATTTTTTACAAATAAATTCGGGAATTTTTGGGTCCCCACTTGTATATGTTGTATGCTAAACTGTAAAGACTTGAAAGATAATTTGTTCTGTTCCCAGTGTCTAATACAGTTTTTCTAAAAGTTGAGTGTGAATAAGAATCATGTAGGGAGATTCCAAGGTCCTGCCCACAGAGCTCTGATTCGGTGTTTTCAACGAGGGAAAAAGAAATGCATTTTGCACTACCACCCCATATGAACGTATTTCGCACACTTGTTTTTCAGATCATGAGGAGATGAATTGTTCAAATAAATATCTAAACCACTCACAGCAAACAGCTGTTTGTGAAAGATCTCAAGATAGAAGTCTCCAAATCTGCTGGTACTTCACTTTAGTTTTTCATCCCTGAGATGGTCATTTTTCTTATGTCCATCAAAAATGTCCACAATTAAGGCAAGATGCAAAACACATTCATAGTCAGTGAAAGCTACCTAACTTTTTTGATTTGTGCTACTGCAGTACTTGTTTGTTGAATAATTTTCGCTTTTAAAAGCATTTTATCATCTGAGCTAGTTAATTTCACTAAGACTATTTGGTACTCAAAAACTAAATCTCATACTATCTTTTCCTTCCCTACTTCCCATATTTAAAAAATCTTTTAACAAGCTTATGCCTTCATGGAATATCTGATGAGGGTTTGTAAAACATCAAGATGGGCAGAACTACAGGATTTTCCTTACAAATTTTATTAGTCCTCAATCCTAGTACCTATTAAATAATAAAAGGCAGCTCACATAAGGTTTTAAATTTACAGACAATTAGCACGGCCTCAAATTTTTAATTATTGCAAGGTAGAAAAACATTTGCTTTGCCATTCCAGATATTATTTGTTTCTGTGTGGTTTTTACAAAATATATATTCTAGTAATATTTTAAAATATAATATATACCCTAAAAGAATTGTTTGTAAAAAAAAAATTCTTTCCTGAAATTTTGGCCAACACCAGAGATATGTACAAGCAATAAATACAGCCAACACAACTACTAGCTTATTAAAAAACCTGATATATGATCATTCCTCACAGAAAAAATTCTGCCTCCAGCTCTATCTGAGGAAGCATTTTGTAAAAGTGCTATGCATGTACGTTGACAATCTGACATTCCCTCCCCACCCCCCAGCCCCCCAGCAAGCAACACAAATCTGCATTTCATGAACAGCAACTATCTTTTATATTATGAGTTGTGAAATTATGTAAATCCCGAATTTAATTTTGGAGATGTTTCTGCTGGGACAATAATTTAGTGCACAAAAAAAAGATCAAAGAAAATAATAGCAAAATACACTTACCTAGAAATCAAACTACTTCTTCACTTACGTCTAAAATGAATACAATCGTTTCTTAATGATCAGGTAGTTGATTATCTGTCCTTTAACTTCTCCACCCACACCCCATCTTCCCACTCCCACAGGTAACATGACTGGAAAGCTTATAATGCCTTTGAAATAGCAGTCAGAACCACCACAAAAATGATGACACCACAGATATCTGAGTTTGTCTGAGTAGATCTTTATCTCTAATAAAAAATACTAAGATGAAACTAAGTTAGAACTACTCATTCAAAGGTCACCTATTAATATTATCACATGCTGAAGTTTGAATGGCCTTCAGAGATCACCTTCTCCAGCCATCTGATGTTATGTGTAAGGACATGGAGATTTAGGGAAGTTAAGTAATGAGCCTGTGGTCACAAAGCTAGCAAGCAGCAATTTGTCCTGAGACCCAGGTCTTCTGATTCTGAGCTGACACATTTTTTTCCATTGTGTCATATGTGGGCAGGCGAGAATTGAAGAAGAAACTGAAAAGGTCATTAAAATATTTTTTAATTTCCAGCCATTAAATGCCCTTTATCTGTAACTCTTATCCAACTGAATTTCGTTTTCTGTAATCTATTTAATCAGAAGTTAAAATATTTCCACCATTAAAGTCATTATTCAAAAATGACCTGGCTATAGCAATAAACACTTTCACCTGATATATGTATTTCTCTGTACTATAGAAAAATCTTCTTGGGAATTCAGTTCAGTAGTCTCCTCATGACAGGAGTTGAGAGTGCTGAATTTCCGCAGGTATACCTGCACTTCCACCTATCTCCACCTGTGATCTGGGCGTATAAGCATGTCGTGGTCTTAGCGGAGGGGCAGAGGAGGTTTGGAAGTTCCCTACAGGATTCTGATTACATTTACCTAGTGAGAACCACTGAAAGGCATCCTGTGGATTCATTACTCCCAATAAACAGTACTTTCACTACAGTTAATGCCACAGTTTACCATGAGATCCCCTAAGAAGTTTGGGGTAGGAGAAAAGTATAAAATAAAGTGAAAACAGCTCTGATGAGGCCAGATTTCATCACGACCCACACTACTTGTTAGGGTGCCTGAAATTCCCTCAAAGAGATTTGTTCATCAAAAGACTTAGATTTAAAAGTCTGGGTTATTTGGGAAGGAATTCAGGAACCTGGCTGAGTCCCCCATTTTCCCCACTGACACACAACAGCACGAACTGACTTGTTACTTCAGTTCTCGCTTTAGGAGACAGACTGGCGCTGAGAAGATGAAATTGGGGCCTCAACTAGCTTAACAGTGTGGGAAACAAACAGGGTCACATTAAAGTCCTCACAGAGATTTAGATCCAGTCGTCTGCGGACCTTACTGAAACGTCCCTGATTGGAAATCGTACCATAGCTTCCTCACAGTTTCGCCTCAACCTGAGCCAAGTTGACCATTTTCTTTCTCATCGAGCAAAATGCAAACAATCGGATTATCAACTTGATTATAATCTCAGGGCTATCCTTCTCTGCCAAAGGCAAGCAGTTTATTTGATCTGAAGAAAAACCAGGGCATGAGAATCTCTCCTCTACTTTAAAAGCTTCCAGCTTTTGGGACCTCCTGAGCTGATAATGAGAGCAGTTTCTCCCACATCTGGTCAAACCCAGTAATGATAGGTCCATAAAGGAAGATGGAAATTTTTGTATAAGTGTGTTTGAAGTGATATAAGAGTGGGCTTCGTCCTGTATTTCTGTTTGGAGAGAACGGTCTGTCACCTTGAAGAAAACAGCAAGCGTGAGTATCATCCAGGTGGTACATTGCCAAATGATTGATAATCAACAAGGCTGAAAAGAATACCTATTTATTTTGCATTAGTTCAGTGTTTTCCAAATTTTATATATTTTAAAGATTTTATTTATTTATTTTTAAACAGCGGGGAAGGGAGGAAGAAAGAGAGGGAGAAAAATATGAATGTGTGGTTGCTTTTCCTGCACCCCCTACTGTGGACCTGGCCTGCAACCCAGGAATGTGCCCTGCCTGGGAATCAAACCTACTGCCCTTTGGTTCACTGGCCAGTGCTCAACCCACTGAGCCATACCAGCCAGGGCCATTTTCCAAATTTTAGATCGTTTAAAAATATGTAATGCATTGTTATATTTACACCTATATGGAGAGGCAACAAAAAACATTCTACTAACTGAATTATTATTCCAAATAATTACTCAAAGTAAACCAGTAAAAATAGAGCTGGGAGTTAAATACAAGTCTTTTAAACTCTAGCTCTAACATTCTTTCTATTCAGTGGCACTGACTTTTTAAAAGACAGAAATACAAAAATACCTCTACATGTACTAGTGAGAGTGTTCATATCCCTCAAGCCATGTCCCCAGTAAAAAGAAGAATTGAACGCTCAGCAGAGCAGCCTTTGCTGGCTGACGCTAAAGTGGTCTTTGAAGGGGTAAGCAAAAGAAAGAAAGGACTGTTTGTCATTAAGAGGCTGCTTCCAGGAGGCAGTTCACTGTTTCCTTCTGCTGAATAGGCCAGGGAGAGGCTGGCATGAATGAAGAGCCAGGGCAGTGGGAACGCTCACTAACCAAGACCAAAGAAAATCAGTGTTACCATGCCTGTAACAGGTGCTTTAATAGTAACCACTCACTGCTAAATGAGGGCATTTTCCATTTTATCCAACACATTTTAGATGCAGAATTTAATTAAATATACAATTTTAGATGTATATTTCAGATGTAGAATTTAGATTCAATATACTACTGTGTTAAATATGGTACTTTTGAAAAAAACAATGTTTGATTCTTTATAATACATCTGTATGTCTCAAATACACGCAGTCAAGGACACTTCTGTTTTGGGGCCCTAACACCTACACTTAGGTACAAGAAACATACTAGCTAGCAGGAACTCATAGAGCTCCATAATAATCTAAGACCTTATAAGTAATGCTTAGCCTTGTAAGATAAGGGAATAACCTGGGGATTCACATTAACCAATGCCTCCCTAGTCATATCCTTTGAAATATACTTATCTACCACAGGGACCATGAATTTGAATCCCTGAGGGCCAACAGTATTCACTTCTATCTGCATCTACAAAACTACCAGCTCAGAGAAAATTCTCTTGAGTATTTTCTACATAAATATCTCTTAAAAACACAATTCATAATTTAATACTACTTGAGTTCTGGGCAAATGCTATGTCTAGTTTTCATCTTTAAAGATAAGAACCATAACATCTTAACATTAAATGAGTACATGAACAATATAATTGGCCATTGAAAGATAAATATTTCCTATGCTAAGAGAAATGAGCTTTTTTTTAATGTTTAGGGATATAGGTAGGAACAAGTAAATCAATCCCAATTTTTAAAAATTGAAAAAAAAACTGTTTTAGTAATAGTTATTCTTTCTACAACTTAAATCAAGCTGACAAATAAATAAAAATGCATCCTTTTGAAAGCATCAAAAGGTCTTTACTTTTTTCTGTTATGCATTTTACACACTATTAGCTGTGCCCTTGGGTTCACAGAATGGCTATCAAAATACATTTTCTACAAAGTTTATTCAAGTAGATTGGACAGCAGGAAGCCACGAGGAATCCCATTTACACAGTTAGTCACTTTCAAATGCATATATTACTCAGCAGGATGTTTTCATTCATTAACAACAAAGACAACAATAACCAGAACCACAATGTCCACCATAATAAAAAAGAGGACACAGCCTATACTGGCATTTAGAAAAGCTGATTGCATGCTAGTGCCCAGGGTTAAATAATTTTAAAAACCAAGTAAGTCTAATTAAACATGAAAAGAATTAGAAGAAGAATTAAGAAAAAGGCAGAACAAGTTATCATCAGTACTGACGCTTTGAGCAAATTTTTCATGTTGCAAAGAGATAATTGTTAAAATAATGGGTTGCTACTGATCCTCTTCACAATTTATCTGACTTTCCCTCTAACAGTCTTTCTGAAAAGTCCAGCAATATATTTAATAAATGACTAAGTTATTACAAGGTAGCAAAATTACTAAAGATGGAAACCTGTGCTCTCTTTAAACAGTTATTTGTATATGAAAGGAGTGATATTCCCATTAATGAAAGAAGAGTTTTAATCCTGGAGCTTCAACTTATGTTTACTGCCAGTCACAAGTAGCTAAGGCAAAATAAAATCTAATGTATCAAATATAAACATTTTAACATACCAAATGAATAATAACCACCAAATTTTTTTAAATGGGAGGGAGGCAAACATTCATTTGAGAACAACTTTATAGCCTGTTAGGCACAAACTAATACTTGAATAAAACACACATGCCAGGTAAATGAGCCGTGGTGGAACAGTCATTGTCAGACTGTTCTCGGCAGCAATGTGCTTGGGGCCGGCCAGGCTGGCAGAGCCCCAGGCCCCAGCGCTGCTTCAGCCAGGCTAGCTTGGCTTTCACTGACGTTATTATATGCTGGACTTCTGAGTAAAGCTCTTTTTGGATAAAGTGTACTAACGATATTAAAACAAAAAACTCTCAAAACCACCACTAAGAAGTACTTGTATGGGTTCAGAAAGATGTTAACAATATAGTAAGTGATAAAAGCTAATTATAAAACTCCTTGATCCAATTGTGATTATATATATACAGAGAATAAAATAATTTTACCAGATTATTTTATTCCTAAGGAGGACTAACAGTATCTGTATATTCTAACTATATGTAATGAATCAAACAATGATATCATATAAACACATAATTTTAGAGTTTATTTTCTAGATAGATTTCTATGTAATGGACTTTTGTATAGTTCAAATATGGTAAACTGTGTAATTTTCTTAGCACTCTGTTTCACTTGGAATTTACAAGAAGGTTCAGAATCAAGAATAGCATGTATAGACTTCTGGCTAAGACAGAGGCGTAGGTAGACACACTGTGCCTCCTCGCACAACCAAAATTAAGGACTACAAAAAGTTAGAAACAAAAAATCAGAACTGACAGAAAATTGAACTGTACAGAAGTCCAACAACCATTCATCTAGACCAGTAAGAGGGGCAGAGTCAGTGGCCAAAGGAGAGGGGTCGAGGCAGAAAAAAGCGGTGGCTGGTGACCTGGGTGCAAAGGCAGCGGACACAGACCCCGGGTGCAGGGTGGCAATGGGCAGACCCAGTGAGGTGTGCAAGATGGCTGGCTGACCGTGGTCACATATTTGCATGCAGATAAACCAGGAGAAAACAGACAGCGAGACAAACCACACAACCCAGAGCCCCAGCACTAGGAAATAAGGCCTAAAATCATGAATCGAAAATACTTGTGTGGGTTGAGGTGCTGGGAGAGACTCCCAGCCATACAGGAGAGTTAATCGGAGAAACCCACAGGGTCCTAGAATGTTCACAAGCCTACCTACCTGGGAACCAGCACCAGAAGAGCCAAATTTGCTTGTGGGAAGCGGCGGAAGGGACTGAAATCCAAGAGAGCATGGAGCAAGCGCTGTTGTTCCCCCTCAGACCCTGCCCCCACATACAGCTTCACAACCCAGCAACTGGGTTGCCCTGCCCTGGTGAACACCTAAGGCTCCACCACTCATAGGCAACAGATGCGACCAGACTAAAAAGAAAAATGGATCAAATGAAAGAACAGATCAAAGCCCCAGAGCCAATACATCTAAGCCACCAAGAGATAGCTAACCTATTAGATACACACAGGTCAAAGCACTGGTGATCAGGATGCTCACAGAACTGGTTGATTTTGGTCACAAATTAGATGAAAAAATGAAGACTACACTAAGTGAAGTGAAGGAAAATGCATAGGGAACCAACAGAGATGGGAAGAAAACTGGGACTCAAATCAATGGAGTGGACCAGAAGGAAGAAAGAAACAAGCAAACAGAAAAGAATGAAGAAACAAGAATTTGAAAAAATGAGGAGAGGCTTAGGAACCTTCAGGACATCTTTAAATGTTCCAACATCCGAATTCTAGGGGTACCAGAAGGGGAAGAGCAAGAGCAACTAGTGGAAAACTTATTTGAACAAATAATAAAGGAGAACTTCCCCAATCTGGCAAACAAAATAGACTTCCAGAAAGTCCAGGAAGCTCAGAGAGTCCCAAAGAAGGTGGACCCAAAGAGGAGCACAAGGCTTGGTGTGTCCCCCAAGAGGAACACATCATAATTATATTAGCCAAAATTAAAATGAAGGAGATAAGGGGACAGTCACCTACAAAAGAGTTCCCATCAGACTGTCACCTGATTTCTCAAAAGAGACCTCACAGGCAAGAAGGAGCTGGAAAGAAGTATTCCAAGTCATAAAAGGCAAAGACCTACATCCAAGATTGATCTATCCAGCAAAGCTTTCATATAGAATGGAAGGACAGATAAAGTGCTTCTCAGATAAGGTCAAGTTCAAGGAGTTCATCATCACCAAGCCCTTACTATATGAAATGTTAAAGGGACTTATCTAAGAAAAAGAAGATAAAAATATGAACAGTGAAAGGACAGCAAACTCACAGTTATTAACAACCACACCTGAAACAAAAACAGAAACAATCTAAGCAAACAACTAGAACAGGAACACAACCACAGAAATGGAGATCACATGGAGGGTTAGCAACAAGGGAGTGGGAGGAGGAGAGGGGGAAAAAGGAACAGAGAATAAGTAGTATAGACGGTAGGTAGAAAATAGACATGGGGAGGGCAAGAGTAGTGTGGGAAATGTAGAAGCTAAAGAACTTCAGACACATGGACATGAACTAAAGTGGGGAATGTGGGTGAGAGGGGGTGTGCAGGGTAGAGGGGAATGAAGGGGGAAATGGGACAAATGGGACAACTGTAACAGCATAATCAATAAAATATACTTTAAAAAAGAATAGTATGTATAAAACATATAGAAAGGTACAGATGTCAGGTTATAATCTCTGAGTGTCTTTGATTATCTACGAGGTTGCAAATGATAAGACAAAGGTAATGTATCACTAAAACTATTAACAGATTCAGCATTTACAGTAGTACCGCCCAACAGAAATACAGTACAAGCCAAAGATTTAATTTTTAATTTTATATTACCCATATTTAAAAAGAAATAGATAAAATGTAGTTTAATATTTTATTATCATATTAATAAAAATTATTGTTATCATAGTTAATATTATTGTTGATATGTCCAAAATATTTCAGTACATAACTAAGATAAAATTATTAGTGAAATATTTTACGTTCATTTTTTATGTTGATTCTTTGAAATCCAGTGTGTATTTTGTACCTAGAGCACCTTTCAATTAAAATTAGTCACATTTCAAGTGCTTAATAGACACTTGTGGCTAGTGGCTAACATGTTGGGCAACTCAACTCTACAATGTTTTAAACATAAAATATAAAGTAGTGTCTTCCCTTGGCATAACAAATATTCCACATTTCCTCATCTTATGTCAAACAGCTTTAGAGACTTTTATAGTGTGGAGATTGCTGGGATGGAGAGTATAAGGGGACTAAATGGTAACAGAAAAATACAATAAACAGTAAATTAAAAATAAATAAATAAAGATCTGACTAGGTTCCATTAACTTACTTACAGTTCTAACAAAAAGCAGATATAAATTTAATCAGCTGTGCAGAAAGGACTTTGGCTAGAAGGCAAGGTGCTTGCTGGGCTATTCTTGGCAGTTGTTTTAGCATTAACAGATTTCTAGTTTATAAGGACTTAGACGGAAATTTCTAAGGGGATTATTTACTAGATTAGACAGTAGGAAGGTTTACCTCCCAATCCCATTACAATCCTAAATAATCTTTTCCTCTCTTTTTTGCTAAGAATGAAAAACAGAGTCAGCCAGCCAGCAGCTCTCTGGCTGATGTCTGTCAGTACTGATCTGCCCCTGACAGCGCATCAGACGGGGCCAGCCTCTCCTGAAGCATCCCGAGTGAGGGGCCAGCCTCTCCTGAAGCATCCCGAGTGAGGATAGTCTAACAGCTGAGCAGCTTTTGACCCCATATTGGATTGACATCTCTGAGTCAGAAGGATCTAAGGCAAATTCACAGGTTCAGAATCAGTTGAACCAATTTATAAGTATATTAAAATGAGCTCTTCTTCCATGCTTTAAAAGATACACAGAGATTAGTATCACTAGCTAATTCATATGTGTATGTAATTTTTGTAATAGAGTTCTGACTTTATTCAAAAGCATAATTGAGAGGGCTAACATTCCAAATTGAATTGCCTTGTGCTAAATGGAGCCCGTGGGAGCCAAAACATTCTCATTTAATTTGGCACTTCCTAGTGACAAATCACCTGAAGAAAAAAAAAATTCCTGGGCGGCTGACCTAAACTAGCACATATCAGAGACATATGCTTGCATTATTTAAATAGTTTATTTGATTCATGTTGCCTTCACCTACTTTGAAGCAAGATAAAATCCTCTTTTAATGGCAGACAGCAGAGATGGCGACCACTTTACTAATGAGCACTCCCTTGGAGATAGCATAGTAGCTCTGTGAGTTTAATGGTTCAATGGCTCAGCTGGTGATAGAAATGAACAAATATAATAAATCTGTTCCAAGTGTTTGGTGTAGGCATGGAGCTGTCACAATGTTACTGCAGATAATATATATTAAAATTATGAAATTTATTTTAAGGAAGGAAGGAGGGAAGGAAGGAGGAAAGAAAGAAAAGAATTGAAGGAAGGAAGGAAGGAAGGAAGGAAGGAAGGAAGGAAGGAAGGAAGGAAGGAAGGAAGGAAGGAAGGAAGGAAGGAAGGAAGGAAGGAAGGAAGGAAGAGGGAGAGATCCACAAGATAGGAAACCCCATTTTGCTCTGAAGGCAGAAAGACCTGAGTTCTAATCACACACTACCTCAAGCTAGCCTTGTGTCCTTGCTAACTCAGCCTCAGTGCTGAGTGTCATCCCATGCAAAACAAGGTTAAGCTACCCATTTGGATAAGTGACTATTAAAACAAACAAATGAAAAAACAGGTACCACATGATGAGCCCCCAATAAAAGTTAATGTACTCATTGCTACTGAAGAAAAGGTGAGTTGTGTAGTCAGAGAATTATGAATAGGAGCTGCATTGACATCCAAGGGAGGATCAAGATGGAAACCTGAGGCTTGCTTGAGTCTTGAAGGACTTAATCCAAGTAAGCATGAGAGGACAAGCTGTGTCAGGAAAGAGCCTCACTCATTTTGACTTTCCTTGGGGAGTCACAAAATCGTAAGCAAAGTAAAAGTAAGGGAAAAGTCTGGCACCTGGGGAATGGCTAAACCTAGAGAAAAACCAGAGCAACCAGAGGGTAGGACCCAAAAGATGAACTGAGCTGACAGCTGGTCAAAAAAGACTTCCCATCCACGGTTAAAGGATTCCTGCTACAATGAGCCTAGAATCTGCAAGAATCCTCAGGAACCTGAAAACAAGGCAACAAAAGTAGGGTGTTATAAAGAATAATGTCCATGAGCTTCAGAGAAAAGTGACCTATCTTATCATGCTACCAAATGTAGGTAGCAACTCAGAATAAAAAAAAAAAACACATTAAGAAAATCTGTTTTACAGTTTATAATTTGTAATTAAAGATCATATTAATTAAAACAGAGTTACCTTCAGGAGGGGGTCAGGGGAACCCCAATTTATAGCCAGTTGGTCAGAAGCACAGGTTGTCACCTGGACTTGCAGTTGGCCTCTGAAGTGAGGGGTACAGTCTTATGGGACAAAGACTTTAACTTGTGGGATCCTGTGCCAACTCAAAATACACAGTGTCAGAATGAATTGAATTGTAGGACACCCAGCTGGTTAGAGAACTGCTTGATGTATGATATGAACATCTGGTGTCAGAAGTGTGAGGGTAAAGGAAAATACAGAGAAGTTTTTCTAAGACAACATGTCACAGACAGTAAAATCAAACAGTGCAAAAAGTTCTTAGGCAATGCTTACAACAACTGCGGTAATATTTAGCTAGAAAATCTGCTGGGTGCAAAGAAAGCATAAGGTTTTTTTGAAATTGGCACCTGGGCCCTGGCCGGTGTAATTCAGTGGAAGAAGCACCAGCATGCAAACCAAAGAGTCACCAGTTTGATTTCCAGTCAGGACACATGCCTGGGTTTCGTGCCAGGTCTCCAGTGGGGGGGTGCAAAAGAAGCAACCACACATTGATGTTTCTCCCTCTCTTTCTCCCTTCCCCTCTTTCTAAAAGTAAATCAATAAAATCTTTACAGATAAAAAATTGTGCACCTGGGTAGAGTTGCCAGACTTGGGAAATAAAATACAGGATGCACAATAAAATGTGAATTTCAAACAAAATGAAAAATAAATTAACAGGATTGTATCTCTTGCAATATTTGAGATACCCTTGTGTTAAAAAATTTACTTGTTGCTTATCTTCAAATTCAACTGGATGCCCCTATATTTTTTTCCTGGCAACCCTATAGCTGTGTGTGTGTGTGGGTGTGTGTGTGTGTGTGTGTGTGTGTGTGTGTGTGTGTGTGTGTGTGGTGGGGCCATGGTGGGCATGGGAGGGCAGTTCACCTAGTCTGAGGGCTCAGGAAAGGTATCCCTGAGGAAGTGAACTGAATTTAAATGACTGTGAAATAATACTTAAAAGTGTTACAGGGGAATAAAATGCTTTGCAAGGAGACTCCCTGTGACTGTCCTAATTGCCTACAATAGATTTAAGCATTATTCTATGTAAGGTCTGATGCTCTGGGTGAGCTTGGTTCTATGTTTGGGCTCTAATCTGCAGAGATTTTTCTTGTAGTTGTTGACACATTATCTTTGTGATGTTTAGACCATGTTACCAATGAGACAATAAATTCCTAGGCCAGCAAAGACATCCTTCCCTATGGTATACCCAGCAGTTATCTCAATGCCAGACACATGCATTTTAAAGCATTAATAGATGTTTTAAGTAGATAAGAAAATTCTCAACTGTACTTCATGGTAAAGTCAATAAATGTAAAATTCTTATAAAATAAATATATTCTATTTTAATCCTGTCACATTTACTGGTGATTTTACATTATGCTCACATGCATAAAATATTCAGATAAAATTTATAAATATGTTATTGGGGTGCAAGTCAGTTGTGGGATTATGCTTGCAGAATTATAGCTAACATTTGGAGATTAAGAAGCAAATATTTATTAGACAGAGACATAGCTATAATGTATTTTAAGATCAAATTCATAAGACCCCCAAAGAAAGTGCTACAAAGCTTTTGAAAGTCCACATAAACCTGATTAAATGCTAGAAATTATCATTGTCCCCTGAGAAGCAGTTTAATAAAACAAGAATTTCAAATGAATCCTCCAGGGGAAATCTAGGAAAAAGTGCTTAGGAAAGACATACTGATAGATCAACATGGGTGCCACGCATTCTAATCGGCTCTAAACCGACAGCACATAACAGCCGAATCTGGCACCTTCCACAGCAAACTTGCCGTGCACCGAATCTTGGCCTCCAAAACTCACATGTTGAACCCCTACCCCCAGTGTGACTACATTTACAGATAGGGCTTTCAGAAGGTAATTAAGGTTAAATGATGTCATAAGGGTTGGATCCTAATCGAACAGCATTAGTGGCTGTACAAGAAGATGAAGGGAGAACTATGTCTTTCTCTGCTCATGTGCCAAGAAAAGGCCATGTGAGGACACAGCAAGAAGTCAGCCACAAGCAAACCAGAAAGTGAGCCCTCCCCAGACCCATGCTGGCACTCTGGTCTTGAACTTCCAGCCACCCAAACTGTGAGAACATAAATTTCTCTTATTTAAGCCAGCCAGTGTATGGTATTTTGTTATGGCAGTCTTAGCAGACTAAAACAAAGTTAAAAAAAAAAAAAAAGAACTATTAAGCGCTTTTCATAAATGCCAAACACTACACCTGCACTTCCCAGTTTAGTATTCATTACTGAAAAATCAATGACTTAGAGTATGTACGCTTCGTAATCTCATCTTTTCAACTTCAAACTTGTCCCACTCCCCAACTAATGAAAGGCAGGGCACTTCTATGCAAGTTCATTAAAACTTATTGGAAATGGCAATAGACAGTCACTAAATAATTTTGGCAAAATAAAATAAGTGGTGGATTTTAACTACACTTCCCATGCCTCCTCCTTAGCGATGCAATACATTTGGAACCAAAGCTAATCTGAAATAGTGAAATATGTGCTTAAGAGGCCTTTCACAAACAATAGTGAAACTCCAGTAGCATCTTATTAGATGCTATTTTGATAATTCCAAGTATCCTTAGTAACGTAATATGCTAGCTAACTTAGTGGAGCTACACATTTGTGAGTTTATAAATGGTCATAAATATACCTCAAAAACATTTTCATCTACCTATATAATAGCAGGTAATAATGTTTGCGATCTTCAAAATATTTGTACCATTTTATTCATGAACCTGTGCTTCACCTTAAACATCTAGTTTCAAACAAAACATTTTCTAAGAAATAATCATTTCAAAGAACACCAAAAGGTGGAGATGTTTTTATTTAAACTACTGAGAGGCTACCATTCAGATTCACTTATATTCCTTCCCAAATGGATGGTGCTTTGACCATATAAACCTTTTAGTACAACAGAATTTCCTACAGAAAATAGATTCTTGCTATAGAATGCCCTTTAGAAAAATAAAACAATAGTCAAATACCAATGTATTAAAAGTATAATGAAAAATTTAAGTATCACAGAGTCTGGAACATTCCCTTTAGTACCCTCTGTGTATCTTATACCATAGGTATAAGTCACAACAAGTCACATTATAAAGAGACTTGTGGGGAAGGCTCTGCTCACAGGTCCCCCCAGCTGCCACAGATGAGAATAAGTCTACCAAGACGCGATCTGCTTGGGAAGGAAAGGTGGCCTATCTCTCACAGGAGAAGGGCCAAGAACCTTTTCCTCAATGGGCTTTTATTGGGTTTGGTTTGCACAGCAATACAGGTAAAGCTCATTAATCACTGTCAGGCAGTAAGGGTCAAACAATAAATAATATACAAAGAATTACAAGGGCTTATTGTGAGTCAGGGTCTCTTAGCTAAAGGCTACAAAACTTTGGGAAACAAACTCACTTCCTGCTCAGAACCTTATCATTAATTGAGAACATTCTTAGCAAATCAGGTTTCACAGGATTTTCTGTATTCTTAGGCCTGATCACCCTGGGGAACCCTTCTGCCATTGTTTCAGGCTTAATTCAGGCAGGGGAAATAAGGCAGCCAAGAGATTAGGAGACTTCTTACAGACAGAATGAGGACTCAGTCTGTGTCAAAGCTGAGGGGTGAGGGTCCATCACTCCCTTTTGCTGTAGCCCCCCCCCAAGTCCTTCCCTGGGGCCTTCCTGTGATCCTGCCTGTCTTAGGTCGTTCCCCCCTTGGGAAATCTTACCTGTCATTGGCTAACCGATCAAGCACTGGGGGCCAGTTATGGATGAAGTAAAAGAAGCAGAAGCAGCGCTCTGGCCAGGAAGACAAGCTTTGTCTCCTTAGTGGCTTATGGTCCAAAGGTCACTCACTGAGCCTTAGCCATGCAGGGGTTACAGCTTCTGAAACCAGGCAGGGTGGTTCCCAAGAGTGACTGTTGTGTAATGAACATCAAATCACAAAAGGGGGCCTCGGTCACTTGTGTTAAACATTTAATGACAGCTATCAAAACAGATTCAGTGACTTCTACCATTAAAACCACAATGTGCAAGGTCTTTTTACTAAACTCCCTTCTCTCTTGCACAACACTGGATGGGCATTGGAAATATTTCAGGACTATGATTTTACCAGATGAGCAATAATCATTCTGGAGAGACAAAATGTATACATGGTAATCATATTATTGGACTTGAAATTATGGAAAGAATGGTTTTGAAAGTCTGGCTCTACTGCTTTACATACCCTGGGCAAGAAAGGGCCTAGCTTGGCTCCAGGTGTATAATCTATAAACTTAATGGGACTAGACTACCTGATTTCTAAGAAACTATGACCTAATGCCTTAAATTTGAAGAGTTGTACAGTGGAAAGATTAAAAGGTTGCTTACCACTTAGTGTCAATAATCTATTGAAGTTTCCTGCAAAATGCCACTAATATGGCTTACAGACCTACAAAATCAGAACTGTGAATTTATTGGGAATTATCTCATTTTCCCCTTAGTTTGTACGTCCTGAATTATCTTTACATCTGTACATTCAAGCATCTCTACGGCGACACTTGTGATGTTAGCAGAACATGAGCAAGTCTCCCTGTGGGAAGTTCACCAAGGCAAGTCCTGCCTCTGATCAGTGAGTGGCTTCCTTCTTCAATAGATCAACACGACAGTACTGCGGCGCCCAGAGTCAAATCTAGAACAATGACAAGTACAGCCTACTCCTTTGCAAAGGAAGTGTTCTCTTTCATTCTAGGCAAGCCCCTGCATGGATGATGACTGAACTGTGGGTGACATGAATGGTGCTAAGTTCTTCCTGTGTAAATCAGAACCACTACTGAGCAATGCAAAAAGCTTCTTCTTCTTCTTTTTTCTCTCTACATTTGGAAATGCTGGCTTGTCTGACAATGAAAGACCCTCCATCACACCAGAGAAAATAACAGCAGGCACAGATTTGCACCCCCTCCAGGCTGTTGGCTGCCCCTGGTGCAGATAAACAGACAGGAAAACTAATAGTCCTTCAGAAATGAAGTGGTAACCAAAACAGCTGCCCTTCAAACTTAAAAAAAAAAAAAATCTGTTGTTTAGTGGACTAAACAAAAGAGCATGAGATAACTATATCAAGAAAATTGTATTTTAGTGCCAGATCTTGAAGGGAACTCTACTGGCAACATGAAGAGGACTTACCACCAACAGGCTGGCCCCTTTCATAACAGAGTAAATGCTTTCAAGTAAGAAGGTGCAGAAGGTGCCTAGGGAGAGCTTCACAGTGAGGTGCAACCCAGAGTCAAAGGACAAACACTTAGCTGGGAGGAAAATGGTCCCAAGGCGAAGGAAACCCCAGGTTGATTTATAGATAGCTGGGAATTTTATTCTTAATTATGTTGGTCTACATCCCCTAATTGCTCACAGTACCTATATAGGTTGATTATTTACATAGTTTGCTTAATACAAAATACCAAATAATGGCATATACAGTGTATGAGTCTATGTAGGAAGAGGAGGCTTTCAGAGGTTGATATTCATTTTGAAAAGCATCAGTTTTAATAGAAAAAGCTACAAAATAAGTGTTGTGAAAATATCCTGACCTCGAGACCAGATTTGTGTTTAAAACTCCACCTGCTGTGAGCAGACAGGATATTACAGGCCAGGTACTTCCTCTTCTGAGCTCCTTTCCTTCTATTTGAAAACGGAGATAATATCATCTACCTCTTAGACTTTTGTAAAAAAAAATAAAAGAAATAAACAATAAATTATGTCAAGTCCCAGCAGTGCCTGGAATATAATATATAATCAATAAACATTACTCCTCTCAACTTCCATTGACTGGGAAAAATGATGATATCATTAACTACCTCTTATATTTCTTCCTTCTGCCCATATAGTCAAAATTTTTCCATACCAATAAAAATACTACATGTAAGCTCAGACTATGGTAGCATTCATCTTAAAAGCATGAATTAATCACAGGTACATAATGCATGTTTATGTATTTGTTATTAGAAAGAAAAAAGTTCCAGAAATACTTTAGTTTCTAAAAATTCATATTATATTCTGTAAAAGCACTAATGTTATTTTCCATCACTTATGTAAGGCACCATTTAGAATATTAATTTTAAAGCATCATGGCAACTAATAAGCTAGTTTGATGAGTCAAAACATATAAAATCATTGTAAAAAATATTCTCCCAATGATTGGCCAGATATTTTCAGTTATGTTACTCTTAAAGATGACATATTTGAAATGAAGCAGTGATGTGAGGAGGGGAATTGGGCAGCAAACCATATATTTGATTTTTATGTTCAGTCTTTAGAAGTTTCTCTAAAAGTTAAAAAATGTACTTAATTGTTATAAACATACAATTTTCTTACTAAGACTTATTTGAAGATGGATTATTAAAGTCTACTTTACTATAAGTATGCCGTTCACTGAAACAGCTGGCAGTTTTAAAAATAAAAATCTCAAAATCTCTTAGCTGGACTGAGGTTTGAAACTTCTTTCCAATTATTTTCACAAAACCACTTAGCAGATAGCTGTTTTGCAAATTAATCTTTCATGAAGCTCTCTAAGGGTCGATGTGCTTGTAATAGCCACCAAACGTGTTCGACTTCTGAGACAACTGGAAGATCCATGATTAATGCGACTTGGTATTTTTCCTAACATTTACTGTATCCATCAATAGTGGTTAATGCAACCGCTTCCAGTAAGCAGCTGCCTTGAAAGCTGAGAAACATCCAGCCATAAACAAAAGTGCATCTGTTCTCCCTCCACACATGAGGAATGTTTTTCCTACACAAACACGAAAAATGTATGCGAAACATCAATATAAGAACTCATCGCCCTTTTCATGGAAAGGTGTGGCAAACTGAGACTAGAGAGACAATTTGAGGGAAATCATGTGTGCCTGAGAGGAGGGGGCCCTGGGCCCGAGCCTTTGCTCTGACACTCACTGTGGTTCCTCAGATGAGTGTCTGACTTGAAACTAGATTTCTACCTCAAAGCAGGAACGTTCTTTAAGCCAGCCACTCGAGTGTAGGGCTAAGACGTGGAACTCTGAAACAGCACCCTGTATGGATGCTGCCATCCAGCCTACCTGGATGCCAGCTCCAACTTTTCAGCTTAATGTGCTTTGTGAGTCTGGGCAGGTTACTCAGCTCTCAGCTCTTCAGTCTCCACGTCATTAAAACAAGGATCATAGTACCATACTATCTACTTCATTGTGATCGGGAGGATTAATTAAGAACTCATGGCCTGAGATGTACAAAGACAAAAAAGTACAATAGCTCTCTGTATCTCCCTCTCCATACCCCTCAGAGACCTAGGCTTTCCCTGATAATCAGCAACTCCTGAGGTGCGGAATGCAGTAGCCAGGGCCTGACTAATAATCACAAGGGCAGGACATCTGGCAGGCTGAAGATACGACCTTGACCTCAGTTATGTTTTAGCTCCTGAGCCCTGAAGTGGAACACTGGCTACTTTCCCATGACAACAGAACAAGGGACACTGCTGCAGACCTCAGAACTGGCCTCAGACCTAAAGAAGTAATTAATTACCCTTACCTCACCCCTGACAATCAGCTCCCAACATGACTGTGAACCCCTAACCCCTCGTCTTCTGATTTTGCCCTGTATCACCTGGGGAGTTTGGGCGTTTGACCATTAGCTTCCCATTCTCTGGGGTGCGCCATTCATAATAAAATAGCCAATATTTCTCCACTGTGATTCTTGATGTCTAGTGTTTGCCACTGTCAGTGCTGAGTGGACAGACTATTTCTGTTCAATAACAATATTAGTATTATTCTAAGTAGAAGTAGCATTACTATAATTATCACTTTATTCTGAGAAAAACTTGGGTGGCTTATAGATAGTACGAGAAATACAAAAGTGAAGAAATCTAGGAGAAAGGAAAATGAAGAAGAATGTGAAGAACAAGCTGAAACCATAAAAGCACTAATTAACCAATTAATTAATTAAAATACTTGATAAAGTCCTTTTTAAGCTAAGCAAAAGAACAAGAAACTATTCTCTAAATATTTCCATTTGTAATCTGCCTCATATTTAGAAAAATCAGAATTCAGATATTTCAAGCCTCTTTCTTAAATTTGCTAAGAATTAAAAGAATGACCTTGAGTAATTCAAGAAATGATTATATAATGCCAAATAGTAACTAAAAATACATATATGAGAAATAGAGGGAGGCAAGTGAGAGAGATAAAGGAAGAGAGAGATGGTGAGGAGAGGGGAAAAAATACATTTCTGAGCACAATCTAAATACCAAAGAGATCTCACCTTGGGCTACTGGGGAAGGCAGTTACTGAGGCAACAGATTTCTGCCAGCTGCCTTGCGGATGGCTTCCCCCTGGGGATTATCACATGTGATCATTTTCAAGCTGCTGCTTTCATCCCCTTGAGCAGAGGCCCCGCCTTTTGCTCATGCTGACACGCAAAGCTTGGTCTCTTCCCCAGGAAACAGAGGGCAGCCGGAAAGAGCAGCACAGCAGCACATGGGCTACCCATCTCTGGGGAGTCAATCTGAGTTCCACGCTCTCCACCCCAGGGGACTCTGTCTGGGGCCAAAGACATACAGTAGCCCTGCTACTGTGACTGGCCTTAAATTCTCCAAATAGACTCTGTATTAAAAAATTATTTGCATCAGAGTTATAGCTCAGAACAAATGTCTGTGGGTGCTCTGGCTTTCCTAGAGAGAGCTGCCAGTCTGTATTCTTTCTTTTCTTCAAAGGACAACAGCTAATTTTCTCCGGTCTAAGTCAGCCTCAGATTTCTCATTCTGCACCTGTTCTCTGTGTGGCTTTATTCATACTCGTGGCTTTATCTGCCAGGTAAAGACCTGATGTCTCCCAGATGTCTGGTGAGCCGCGAGCCAGTGCATATAAACTCCCACCAGGCCTTTCTACCTGGATTTAGCTTTCTCCCTCCCCCTCATTCCCACTGCAAATTCATCACGACCCAAGTAAAACTCAGCGTCCACTACACCTTCACCCTGCGGCCTCTTTCTAACTTTGCTGTGAGTGATAGCAGCTAATCAGTGTTAGCGACCCGAGAATTTCTATGATTATCTCTCCCTTACTTCCTGTATCCAATTGCTCATCAAAACTTATTTATTCTACTTAACCGCCTCCCCAGTCTGTCCCTTCTTTTCTAGTCCCACGTCAAGTGGCTTAGTTCAACTTCTCTCCTCGTGGCTACTAAATAGCAAACCAAACGGTTTGTGGATCTCAAAAATCTCTCCACTCCATTTTTCACATTTTTGATACATAGAATCTTCCTAAAAGGTAATATCTTCATGGAAGCTGACACTTAGAAATTAAGAAATTTGCCATGCAACCAGTAAGAAGTTTAGGCTCGAGGTAAATCTCACCCTCTCATACTCACCTATAATCTCCAACCCAGGCCCACGCTCTGAGTCCCACTTCATAGCCATACACAGCCTTTCTCTGATGGTTGGAGGATGCCACAATTAGAAAGTAAATGTGGCTTTTCCCTAAGAGACAGTTATCTCAAAAGATCAAGTACCACAGACAAATGCTGTGTCTGAGGATATGAACTGGGAGCTAGAAACTCTACATGACCATTCGTTTCCTAAGGTCAACCTAAGAACTTTCAGCCATAACTTCCAGGAAGATCAGTTTATTAAACACAGAACTCCACTCTTTAAAAACCAGTTGTGGCTCCCTAAGCATTTCTTCTTGCCTCTAGTGACTGATCTGTCACTGGGACAATAATTTTGTTTCAAATACACATTTGAAACAGGCCATATGTAGATGAAGCATATAGTTAACACTGCAAACTCACGAGTGAGAAGCAAAAGGTAAGTACGAAAACTTAGTTTTTTAAAAAATTCAGCATCTGTAGGCTCAAATTAAATATAGCTTATAAGAAAAGTCTGTCAGTGCTATTCTACATAATTAATCTGAACTGTGGCACTCTTAAGCTTGCTAATGCAGAGCTGCTAATAGTAATGAATTGAAACTGAGTGCATGATACGTATTTTTTAAATTAAAGCAATTGAAATATGCATAAATGTACAAAACACCTCACCTGGAATGACTCTGTAATTTATTCCAATAATTATTTCAGTAATGTCCTTTTTATAACCAAAGGTTTTATTGAGAGATACAGCCATCATTTGCCAACATACTTAAAATAATAGAACTAATAAATCACCTAAACTAAGAACTTAGCATTGTGTGGAAAGGACTATAGCCTCAAGTTCAGATGAGTGAGGTTGTCTCACTGCTTGGTTCTCTCTTTTTATCTGCCCATCATTTATGACTGGCAAGTAGATGAAAGAGAAGAATCTTAAATAACTCTTCAATCCCACTCCTTTGATGCTTTTACAGTCGTAGAGAACACCACCAGGCAATCAAGTCAGTAAATGTGAAGACTCTCAGCCATGAGGTGGGAGACAGCACTGTGACACTGAACACACTCACTTGATTCTAACACCTGGCACGGTTGGGAGACGTCACTCTACTGCAGCAGTTCTCACAGTGCAGTCCAAGGACCACGTGCTGCGGCTGAGATGCTTCGAAAGGTTTGTAAAGTAAAAGCTATTTTTATAATAATCATAAGTCATTATTTGCCCTTCACACTCTTACTTTCTCAGGAGTGTAAAGGGAGTTTCGCAGAAACTATAGGCATGTGCTATCACAACAGATTGAATGAGCAGGTGTGAGTATCCAGCTGTCTCCTATCAATCCAGATGATACGGCGACTTGCAAAACATAAAATAATGCCACTCATGAAATATGGTTTGGGGAAAATATCTTTCACAAAAAATGTTATCAAATTAACAAGTAATAGGTTTATTTTGCTATCTCAAAATTATATAATTAATAATTATTGTAAGAATTTTCCCATTTTAGATCTATTCCATATAAACAAAAGCTTGGCTCAGAAAGACTGAGAAGCACTGCACAAGCATTTATTTTTAAGAGTGGGATTTAAACATGATTAAAGATCATACACTGTGACCATCCTCTGGGGTCATTTTCCAGCTTTCCTCCTCTTGGCTAAAACCTCCCCTCCTTTCTTCCTTTAGCGAGATAAATTAATTTAATTTCCAGTTAAATTAATTCAACAGTTATCTTCTTGGAGGCTATTAAGAGCGAAGCCCAGGAAAATGGGCACCTTTGGGAATATAAAGCTCAAAGAGGATATGGTAATTTGAGAAGTGATGTCCACATAGCAAAGTTAGACAGTGATGCATAAAAATACATGACTCAGTGATTAACAACAGAGAAGGCTCCTTCCTTTGAGATGAGGAGAGAAGTGTGGCTAGGAGTTTTAGCGACAAGCCTTCATAGACAAAGCCATGATTTCCTTATCCATTTTCTGCCCGTTTACCAAATGAAAATGCGGTAGCTCACAAAATGCACACAGGAAGATCAGAAACAAAATAAATATACAACAAAATTAGGATGCATGAGAAAAATGCATAGAAGAGTAAAAATGAAGGCAAAGATGAAGCTAGAATTAAAGGATACAAATGCTGAGGTCCAAGACTAGCTGCATAATTTGCATGGATCAGTAAAAATTAAAACACAGGGTTGTTTACAAAAAAAACTAAGCATTTCAGGATGGTAACAGCAGAGCATTAAATCAAGAGCAGGGCACATGGAAGCAAGGAGCCCTGGGTGCCCGCCCGGGAGGCAAATACTGAAGCCAGCCCTGCTGATGTTCTTCGCAATTGCGTAAGTTCACTCTCAAACCCAGCTTTAAACTCACTTAGAAGGCAAAGCAAAGAGAAAATATGATCAGTTTTAAAAATTCACAGTGTTCATTCCACAGGAAATGCCATGAAAACCTACTAGAATTACATCAGAATAGAATTTAACTTCAAAAAGGACTTGGAGTTTGTTTCATCTAAATTCTTTCATTTCTGTGTTGAAGCAGTGGAGTCCCTGAGGGCTACGTGATTCCCCAGGAGGCACGAGGAGTCCAGGTGAAAGGACAGCCCAGGCTGCTCATTCTCACCAGAATGCTCAGAGACACGGCATCTTTCTTCCTCTCCCACCTCCCCATTCATTCTCACCCATGCACAAGAACAAGTACGACATAAAAATAGAAGCAGCAGAGTTTTTGAATGCTTATGTTGCCATTCATTGTCCCATACATCTAATTCTCACAACCACTTTGAAAGAGACATCTGATCAGATCACTAGGGAGAAGTAAGGAGGGGCTGTAGGTGGAGTTTGCAGAGGCAATGGTAAACAGGAATGGCTAGGAAAACAGAATGCCTCCGGAGCACATGGAATTATGGGCAAGAAGATCTGAGATGAAAGCAGGGCTCTTGGGCTCCTGGGATGGCTGGATCTGGCTCTCTGCCTCTCTTCCTTGAGGATGCCTGCATTTCCCAGTGGGCAGTATCTTGGATGGAAGGAACTCCAGGCACAGCCTGGGACTGGGCTGCCTGGCAGAGGGTGGCGGCCTTATTCTTCTTTGGGTGTTCTACAGGGGCCGACCTCTGATGTGGAAACCAAAATTTATTTTTCCAAAATTTGGTAGCTTTTGTATCTTATGTCGCTTTAGCTTATAAACTAACCCTACAGAAATGTGATAAAACCAACTTGGGGGAGTGGGGGGTGGAACTCAGGTACTAAAGTTTAGCCTTAATTGATAGTCTTAAAGAACTAATTCATATGGAAAGCTGTTATTCCAAAACTCTGAAGCTTTTGAATAAAGACTCCTTTCCTTTATCACCAAACCTTTGCCTCTGAATTTTGCCTACAGGGTGGTGGCAGGCAGCAGGCCCCCAACTGCTGCTCTGTAACAACTTTACCACTCTCCCCATGTTACAGAAAAAGCAGCTCACAATAATGAAATAACTTGCTCATGACATGTTCTGGAATGTGAATTTGGGTGTTCCAGCTCTTGCTCTTCTGGTTCCTATTTTTCATTCTGTTTTCCAAGACAGAAGTCCCACAGGCACCTTTTAGAAGGACTTGAGCCTGCAGATTCGGAAAATAGAAAGAAAAAAAAACAACAACCCTATATATTATCTAGCTAGTCCAGGCCTTCATTTTACACATAAATAAACTAAGAGCTATCATACTATAACTTACTGAGATCACCAGGAAGAGCCTTACAGAGTCAGATCAATGCTCTTCACTCTGTTTCCCATAAATTTACTGTGCATCAGAATAGTCCTGGGAGTTCATTAAAAATACAGAGTCCTGGGCCCCCTACCAGACCAGATGTCCAGATTCCCTGGGACCTGGCCAGCAGCCCGAGGCTTTTCTAATAGTAGTTCCGCAGGTGACTCGCAGCAGCCAGCCAGGCCGTAGTCAGTGAGCGGGGCCCTTCCTGCCCCACACTCCGTAGTCGTCCCCTCCACACCAATCAAACCTGCCCTTCGTGGAACTGGAGACAACGGAAATTACAGCGACCTGACTCCCCAACGTTTAACATCTCCGAATTAGACTGAAATCAATAAACCTGACCAAAAAAAAACCCCAACAAAATCAATGCTTTAACACTCTGAAATCTGTTTTGGGAAGATAATAGGCACTTTCAAGAAGGATGGGTTAAAAAGTAATAGGTAGAGATAAGCTTTTAGAAATGCAAGGGAGACGTCCGACGAAGGACAAGGTACTTGAACTATCAGAGTGCACAGCGGGCATGTGACGAGGGAGATTTAAGGAAAAATAATTTTTGTAGGGGAAGAATGCGAGGGTTGGGCAAGATTGAAAGACTGTATCTGACTTCTTTCTGGAGCCAGAAGGCGCCCAGCCTTCCCGATTCTAATAGTAGGTCCTCCAAGTACACGGGGGTCAGAGTTGTGTACTCAATAAACTCAAAATACACTTACTTGCAAATAATCTTTAAAAGGTAATTATCAAGACAGTAACATGTAAGCTCAAGTATTTAGAGATGATACCTTCAATTTCTTTTGAAACATATAGAAAGTAAAACGGATTTATGGATGAATAAAGTCATGGACAGATGGATATATATGTGATAAAAGAAGCGCAACCAGCCTCCAACTTATGATGGTTTGACTGGTAATTCTTTGACTTTATGGTGTTGTTAAAGTTGTACTCAGTCAATAAAAACCATGCTTCAGATTTTGAAGTCTGACCTTCCACAGGCTAGTGGTTTGCAGCACATATTCTCTCAGGAGCCTGGGCAGCAAATGACACAAGGGTGGCTGTCACCCTATGGTGTACTGTGTTGCCAGCGTTTTGGGGATGTTGTGTTTTCGCATCCCATTATGTCTACAAAACATCCATCTCCCATTTCTGGTGAGAAGAAGAGGAAGGCAATTACTCTTGAGATGAAACTCAAGATAATTGCCCAGCATGAATGCTGCCAGCCGTAATTACCTAAATTACATGAGATATTCAACACTTGATTATAAAATAGGGTTTGCATTAGAGAATTTTGCCTGACTGTAGATTAATGTAAATGCTCTGAGCACATTTAAAGCAGGCTATGCTAAGCTATGATGTTTGGTACATTAGGTGCATTGAATATATGTTGACTTAATATTTTCCATTTTACAATGGGGTTAAGACACATGTTAGTCAAGAAGCATCTGTGTAGTAAAATGACAGTGGCAAAATCTAGGCAGACATACTGGTGTTGACTCTAAACTTCTCTTGACTTTTCTCAAATCTTGAAAATGTTCATAATAAGGTATTGAAAGGGGAAATGTATTTAATAAAAGTATCCCAAACAAGATGACATTGTGTCTGCATCTTGAAACCTTTAATACTTAGAAACAAAAGCAAAACTTGGCTTCACTGATATACGGAGTTTAGAGTTGGAGGAGCAAACGAACGTTTGTTTCTTATATGCTTGTTAAAGGAGCTCACTTCTCAGTCGCTGGTATCCAAGCGTGCTCCCTGCCTTCTGAAGACACCATGAAAAACAGGGCACTGGGTTTCACACATGAAGATGAGGAAGATCAATTTCCTCCCACCAAACACAGAGCTAACTGGGGTAGAAAATTACCACTTACTTCTTAATAATGAAGCCTTATCCGTCTTCAATTTATGGATAATAGATTATCCACGAATTAAATGTGCATTAGCCTGATTTCAGTCCTAACCCAAGAACTTAGAGAGTGAACTCTGGGACAAGGTACTTTGACTTCACACTAACCAGAAAAGGTATTTTCAAAGAAACAAATGTAGCAAAGAATATGCAAAACAGCTAATTCCTTTCCTCCTGGTCTCCAATCCCGTCTTCTAAGGGGCCCTTTTCTAGCACAGGATGGTGGGTGTGTGTTCCGTTTGCCTTTATAATTTTTGTCTGAACACTCCCTATCATGCTTTGCTCTTTCAAAGACCCAGAATTTCCTTGTACATTTCAAGAACTACTCCTTCAATCACAAAAGACCAACAGTACTTTCCTGGAGAATCCTTCACCTGACCCCTGGGCACATAACACACCAAAGATGGGGCTTCAGTCTTTTGAAAGGACTTGCATGTTTCTGGGGCCCCTGTTTACCAACAAGACAAATGGAACACAAGCTCGTTTACAGATAACACTGATTTTTTTTCCTTTGAAATTAGTATTGAACTCACAGGTAGAGAAGAGAAACGTAGCTGCTGTAGATTTATTCTGTTTTGGAAGAAGACGGTATTTTCATACCTCTTGATTTATTTTAGTTCATGTTTGTCTTGACCTTACCATCCCATAGTGAAAAATGAGAGTTTTTCTTAGAATAATTAATGTTATTAACACCATCCTTAAAATAAGAAGCAAATTTTTAGCATTCATTTGCTTTGTTGTGGAGAAGCTTTGCCCACAGAGCCCTACCTCTGCTACAGATGAAAATAAGTCTACCAAGTTATGATCTGCTTGGGGAGAAAACGTGGCCCATCTCTCAAAGGAGAAGAGCGGGAGCCCCTTCCTCAGTGGGCTTTTATTGGGTTTGGTTTGCACAGGAATACAGGTGAAGCTCATTAATCATAATCAGGAAATAAGGATCAAACAATAGATAACATACAAAAAATTCTGAGGGCCTATTTTGAGTCAGGGTCAGATAGCTAAATGGCTATAAAACTTTGAAGAACAAACTCACTTCCTGCTTGGACTCTTACCCTTTAATCAAGAGCATTCTGAACAAAGCAGATTTCACAGGATTTTACGTATTCTTTCTTAGGCCTGATTGCCCTAGGGAACCTGACCTTTCCAGCACAGGGTGGTACCCACCACCAGCATTGTTTCAGGCTTAAGGCATTGTTTCAGGCTTAAGGCATTGTTTCAGGCTTAAATCAGGCAGGGGAAGTAAGGCAGCCAAGAGATCAGGAGACTTCTTGCAGACAGAATGAGCACTCAGGCAATGTCATAGCAGAAGTGCGAGGGTCCATCACTCCCTTTTGCTGTAGCCCCCCCCCAAGTCCTTCCCTGGGGCCTCCCCATGATCATGCCTGTCTTAGGTCGTTCCCCCCTTGGGGAATCTTATCGATCATTGGCTAACTTATCAAGCACTGGGGGTCAGTTATGGATGAAGAAAAAGGAACAGAAGTGGTGCCCTTGCCAGAGAGATAAGCCTTATCTCCTTAGTGGCTAAGGTCTGAAGGTCACTCACTCAACCTTAACCATAGTGGGTTACAGCTGCTGAAACCAGGCAGGGTGGTTCTCAACACTTTGTGTTGGCCATTTTTCTTCCAAGACCTACATTTAATTCAGTACACTATCTGTTACTTCTAAATTCTGTTACTTATTCAACAAATATTTATCAAGTACTAGTGTCAGATATTGTATAATCACTGGAATACACTTGATATATAATTAAGTAAAAGTATCCCTAACCATTCATTGTTTAAAGGAGGAAGATGTGTAAATAAATAATTTCAGTGTACAATGAGGCAAGTATTACCCTCCTAGAAGCTTCAAATTCTAATTGCATTTTAAACAGTTCCCATTGCCAAGGCCGCCAGTGAGCACATTTTAATATTTTTTAATGGTGTCTCTTGATCTCCCCAGAGTTAGTTATAATAGCAAAAATGAAATTAGAACAACCTGGAAAATTCATAAATCATACACTGTTTTTCACTGAAAACAAATACTAGTTACTTTTCAGGTTTGGTTTTTCAGACTGTGATTTCTGTCAGAGTTCCTAACACCCTGGCAATGTCCTAAGTAATGAAGCAACAAAGGTTTCTTTTGTTATGTTAATGAAGTGGCTGAGGCAGTGAAAGCGACCAGAGGATTGGAGAGTTAAAACTCTTCATCCTGCCCCTCTCCTCTGACCTCCAGGAAGGAAAAAGGGGTTGGCGATTGAAACGACTGCCAGCCATCTATGATTTAATCAATCATGCTTCTGTCATTAATTAAAAACAGAGCCACAAGGTCAAGGTTTGGAGAGCTTCCTGGTTGGTGAACATGCAGAAATTTGGGGAAGCGCAGTGTGCCTAGAGAGGAAGCAGAAGCTCAGCACCCTTTCCACACATATGGCTTTACATGTCTCTTTCAACGGCTGTTCCTGAATATCCTTTTATAATAAACCAGTAATCTAGTAAGTAACTTGTTTCTCTGAGGTCTGTCAGCTGCTCTGGTAAATTAATCACACCCACGAAGAGGGTCATGGGAACCTCTGATTTATAGTCAGTCTGTCAAATATACAGGTAACACCTTGGGCTTGTGAGCATCTCTGAAGAAGGGCAGAGGGGTGTGTGTGAGTGAGTGTGTGTGTGTGTGTGTGTGTGGTGGGGTCAGTCTCATGGCACTTAACCCTTAACCTGTGCAACTTAATGCTATCTCAATAGATAGTGTCGGTTGAATTGTACAACAAAAAGCTGGTGTCTGAGAGTTTTGTGGTGGGGGGGGAATCTTTCACATGTTGGAACTGGTAATCAGCACCTTAGGTTTAAAATTCCAGTAGCAGGATTCTGTATAATGAAAAGAAAATATTAAAAATAATTGCTAAAGCCCTTTAAAAGAAAAGGCTGACCACAATAATCTGTTATAGAAATTTCTTGCTTATTAGAATGCCTAGAATTAAATACAGAATAATAACACCACTTAACAGCTGAGTATGTGAAGTTTTTGTTCCTACCAATCATCTAAAATTTAGTATTTTTTAACTTCAGATATGGTGAAGCTATTATGAACACCAGAAGTCGAAACTTGGGGGACATAGAAAAAAAATACATTATTCAAACAGTAAGGATCCTGAGGTACTTGAAATATTGATTGATTTAACTGCAGGATCAAAATTATAGCATCATGAGTTTTAGCAGCTCACTCATCACACCAGCAACCTTTCTGCATGTGGCTGAGCTTGGTAGTAATTTGTTACTGTACCCTGTGTCTGGGAGACCCAAAATCTCCACTAAACCCGTTATTGGAATCCTTTTTATCAAACCATCCTCATCAAAAAGGACCCTTTGGATATTTACTTTCTACCTCTTGAAGACAATTCAGGGAGATAAAGTGATCACTCATCACTTGCTTGCTTTTCAACTATCTTATATTGAAAAGTGAAAAAGCAAAATGTAAGATCATAATAAATCTCAGCTTAATGGTTCATCTGGTAGTGACAGCAGGAAAACTCTGTAGAATAGTGTATCTGCCTCCTTGAAACAACTTCCTAAAAATTCTGCACTCACCCTGGACCTTCCTTTGGTATTCTAGAGTTGTCTTGAGTTTATTTATGTGTTTAGTATACAATGAACCAGAAATTATACTTCTATAAATCACCTCCCACCTAGTAAAGTGGCCTTTCTTATAACTGCTATTAAGATGTGATCTTACAAATTGTAAATTCTAGTATTTTGTGGGTTTGGTGAATAGTTTCTGTTTATTCTTCTTGCCTTCAATTTCACTGTCAGCCCAGTAACATCTAAGTTTCAGCATGACGTCATTAACAGAACCTGCTTTCATTAAGATTGCCAATAATTTTAAGTTTCCAAATCAAAACGATTTTGTCCTCAGTACTTCTATTTGGAGATATGTCTGCTGAAGTTGATTATATCTTGACTGTCAAAAAGGAATTTGCTGAAATTATGAAAATCTCTCTTTCCTTGAAATCTTACTTTTCTCTGTATTCAAGTCCTGACCATCCTTCCGACATTTCTCCTGGGTCTCCAGTCCTTTATCAGCTGTTAGATATTGGTGCATCCAAGGGTCTCATTCCTAATCTATACCTTTTCCCTGCTCCCTTATTTATTGATGCTCCCAAATCTATATCTCCAACCCAAAGTTCTCCTTTGAATTACAAATGTATATATTCAATTTTATCTTGCATATATACATATATATTGCATATATGAACTGATAGCTTCACAAATAATTTTATTCAACTCCATCTTCATATCTAGAGTTCTTTCTCATGATTCTCTACCTGCAGAAAACAATACTGGGAGTCCTGAAAATCTTAACTGCAAAATCTTCTCAATTACAGGCTTCCCTCTTCAGTCTACTAACTCTATTCTAGTTCCAGGAAATGTTTATAAAAAACAAGGTCTATGAAGACGGTTTGATGGGGGACTCAAGACTTAGAAAATTTTAGCTTAAGGTAAAAAGTTGTAAGTCTAGCAAGTAATGGGTATGTTAAGGCTTTTGTTTCAGAAACTACAGATAAGGCCCATTCTGGCTCTGGGGAAAATAGCTGACCCCCTGGGGCACTGATAGAAGACTTCTGCCTGGGGACATCCAGACCTTTTGTGTTCCAGGAAGGTACAGATACTGCCATTCCTGAGAACAGCTAACTGCCCAGAACAGGAATGTTGCCGCATCACTCACCTAATCCTCCCTGAATTTCCAAGCCCTCCCCACGCACCTGGTTTATTCCCTGTTATAAAAAATCTGACCAGGAAAGAGAAGGGAAGATGGCCTGTTAGGGTGTGAACCCACCATCTTCTTGGACCGCCAGCCATCTGAACACAGTGCCCATAAAAGATTCAATCACTGCCACTGCTTATTGGATATGGTAGTGACAGGCAGCCCGAATGCCAGTGTCTTTTCCAGTTACAAATTTGTATTAGAAATTACGAGAGGAAAAATAACAAAAATACAGATACCATTGTTTTTAGCTCTTACTAGATAGCACGTAGTCCAGATAATTTGTAAAACCCTTTAAATTAAAATCTTAGCCCCAAGTGTGAAATGGCCTTTTCTTTGTTTCAAACAGCTAACCTAGCAACACTAGCAACATTTCTTCCCAAACTAACCAACTACTGACTTGTTACTAATTCTCATATAAACCTTATCAAAAAAGTTTTTGAAAGATGAATACACTGTCTTCTTGACCATGTATCTATTTACCCTTTAAAGCTTGAATATAGGTTTAATTTTCTCCTTTAAATATGTTGACTATCAGTCAATGGTACAAGGTTTAATCTTCTTTGTTTTTGTCCAAAATGGGCATTATATGGGATGTGATCAGAATTTACATAAGACTAATGATTTTGTTTCCAATATGTATGTGTGTATTTAATATACTGAAATATGTTTTAAACATTATGGGCTACAGCCAAAAAGTTCAAAAGCTACTAGTTAAATGTATTGCAACACATAATTGCAATAATACCATATAATTCATGAAGCAAGCCAAAAAATTTTAAAAAGCTGCGTTTTTCTCCCTTCCCACTTCACCTGAGTAAAATAACTTTCTGCAAGGTCAAAGTCTAAAATGTATTATGTGCAGTCCTTTCTTTCACAATCATCAGCAAAAATACTTTTTTCAATCATCGTTCAGGTTTGCACTCCATTGCTTTTGAAGGCTAGAGCCTTTGTAACTGTAACAGCCACCACGCCAGTCAGTGCGGAGCAGTGGGAAAGCTGGAGACTCCCAGGACTCTGACTCTTACTGCTCTAGGCCGGCCATTTTCCACCTTTTTCCTCTCGTGGCACACATAAACTAATTACTACAATTCTACAGCACACCAAAATATATATTTTTTGTCAATCTGACAAAAAAATAGCTATAATTTTGATTCATTCACACCAGGCAGCTAGTGTTGTATTGGCTGTTGTCATTTTTTATTTGACAATCTAAGGGGAAAATGGTCAGTTCCCCTGACTAAATAGTGAGGTATTGCTTGTTTGATATTTTTTTGTGGCACACCAGTGTGCCTCAGCAGATGGTTGGAAGTTACCGCCCTGGGTTGAAGTTCTGCCCTGGCCTTAAGGCAGGGGTCCCCAACCAGACCATACAGTATGAAGAGAGGCAGCGAAGCTTCATCTATATTTACAGCTGCTCCCCATCACTCCCATTACTGCTTGAGCTCCGCCCCCTGGCAGGTCAGTAGAGACATTAGATTCTCATAGGAGTGAGAACCCTACTGTGAACTGTGCCTGCAAGGGATTTAGGGTGCACACTCCTTATGAGGATCTAATGCCTGGTGATCTGAGGTGGAGCTGAGGTGGTGGTGCCAGTGCTGGGGAGCAGCTGCAAACACAGATCATCTTTAGCGGAGAGATTGGACTGCACAGAGACCATAATAAATCAACTGCTTGCAGACTCATAGCAAAACCTAGTCAGTGAGTGGCAAGTGACAATTAAGCTGAATCTGGTAGAAGGCTTTCTAGTGGCAAATGAGTTGATGTACTTCATCTGTCTAGCTGCGTCTGGTGGCAGGCTTCAAGTCAGAATCAATACTTATTTTAGCCTACACATGGCTGGCCAATGATTTTATTTACCACTTCCATTTGGGCCTCTTTCCCCCCCTGCGCCTTTGTCAGTTACAGTTTTGGTAAGCCCACAAGCTAACCCTAGCCAAAATGAGCAAAAAACAAATGCCACTGGAGAGCTTCTTTGCAAAGGGGGAAAGACCCAATTATGAGACAGCAGAAGACTCTAAGACTGCTAACAAAAAGAAAGCTGCATTTAAAATAAAATACCAAGAGTCCTACTTAAATTATGGGTTCACTGTAACAGATGACTCACACTCGCCAGGACTACTTTGTATAATGTGTCAAGAACAGCTATCCAGTGAAGCCATGAAACCTTCAAAACATGAGACCACACACCTGGCATTGAAAGATAGGTCTTTGGAATTTTTGGAAAGAGAAAAACATGAGCACAGAGAACAGAAGCAATTACTAAAGGCTACCACTTGGTCAAATGTGTCTGCACTGAGAGCATTATTCCTAGTGGCTGACCATACTGCTAAAGCTAAGAAACTCTTTACTATTGGTGAACAGTTGGTCCTGCCTGTTGCTAAGGACATCTGTCTTGAACTTTTAGGAGAGGCTGCAGTTCAAAAGGTGGCATTTGTTCCTCTTTTGGCCAGCACTGTAACTAGTCGAACTGATTAAATAGTAGAGGATACTGAGGCAAAATTGTTAGAGAAGATTAATGAGTCACCGTGGAATGCAATCCGGGTTGAAGTCTACTGATGTTGACAACAAGGCAATGATGCTTGTTTTTGTGAAATATATTTACAGGAGGATGTGCATGAGGATATGTTATATGTACTTTTGTTGCCAACCAACACCACAGCTACAGAACTAGTCAAATATCTGAATGATTACATATCAGGAAAACCGAATTGGTCATTTTTGCGTCAGCACATGCATGGACAAGTGGCTGCCATGACTGGACGGCTTTCTGGTTTCACTGCTCAGGTCAAAGAGGGCACTTCTGAATGTGAGCCTATGCACTGTGTCATCCATAGAGAAATGCTGGCTAACCGAGAAATGTTACCTGAATTTAACAACGTTTTGCAGGATGTGATTAAAATCATCAACCACATTAAAGTACATGCCCTTAACTCACATCTATTCACACAGCTCTGTGAGGAGATGGACCCAGAGTGCACACATCTTCTCTTACACACACAAGTGAGGTGGACTTCTAAAGGGGGCTCACTGGCCAGAGTTCTTGAGTTACTAGAGCCACTCCAGAGATTTCTTTTAGAAGAACAGTCACCACTGACAGCACATTTCAGTGACACAGAATGCACCACAAAACCTGCTTATTTGTGTGACATATTCAACCTGTTGAATGAACACAATCTGTCACTTCCAGGGAGAATGATGACTGTGTTCAGGTCATCAGATAAAAGTGGCTTCATTCAAAGCCAAACTGGAATTATGGGGGCAATGATGGAACACTGGGATTTTTGACATTTTCAAACATTAGCAGAGATTTTGAAAGAGACTGACCAGGGCCTTCTTTCTCCCAGCTGGTGCATGATCGCCTATCTCAGCTTTCAAAAGAGTTTGAGCATGACTCCCCAACCACAAAAGACTCCCCGAACTGGGAAGGAATGGATCCGCGGCCCATTTGTGAATAAGCCAGGTGAATCGACTTTGTCCTTGCTAGAGGAGGGTCAGCTGCTTGAGATCACAGATGACAGTGGCCTTAAAAGTATGTGAGGCAAGTTCAAATCTCCATACCTTCTGGATTAAAGTCAAGGCAGAATATCCCGAGATTGCCACAAATACATGGAGAAGCCTGCTTCCATTTCCAACATCCTATCTTTGTGAGGCAGGGTTTTCTGCAGGGACAGCACCCAAAATGAGATTACAAAGGAAACCGGACATACGCAACACACTTTGGGTGTCACTTCTCCCATCACCCTCGATGGGACCGTCTAGTTGCAGGAAAACAAGCTCAGGGCTGCCACTGATACTGCCTCATGGTGAGTCGTGTAATTATTCTATTATGTATTATAATGTAATAATAATAGAAATAAAGTGCACGATAAATTTAATGCCCTTGAATCATCCTGAAACCATCTACTCCCAACCCCCTGCCCCTGGGTCCATGGAAAAATTTTCTTCCACAAAACTGGTCCCTTGCTGCCAGAAAAGTTGGGGACTGCTGCCTTAGGGCACATCTTGCAACAAACAGCTTCTGAAATATCAGCTCCAGTTCTACTGCTCTGAAAACTAGGCCTTTCTATATTTTAGGTTGCATTTTCACCACAAGGGTAGTGAGTTCTCTTTAAAAAGGAGCCCTAATTTTCTAAATCCAGAAAATGTACAAAATCAGGAATGAACCCTAAATGTAAACTATGGACTTTAGGCAATAATCACTTGTTGATATAGGTTCATCCATTGTAATAAACGTGCCACTCCAGTGGGGGATATTGGTAATAGGGAGAATATGTATCTGTGAGAACAGGGCATATGGGTAAAGCTCTGTACTGTCTGCTCAGTTTTGCTGTGACCCTAAAACTGCTCAAGGGGATTTCAAATATACTTAAAAACACAACTAATTCTCTTCTTAAGTATCTGCTGATATTGTTTGTATACCTTTGCCTTTTCAATTTCCCTCACTCTTGCCAGAGGCTTTTAGGTTATTTTATCAATCAGGCAAAGTGCTTCATAGATGGAAAACAAGGCCATCTTTTCACTCTAGCACTAGGGGTAATGAATCTTGGAGAATGAGTTACAAGTACAGAGCTGACCTTGGGACTTCTTTCCTTCTATTCACCTTTGAATGTGGGCATGAACTGGAATGTATGTGAAATACATTTAGAAAAGTAAGAAAAGTTGAAGAGGTCCCATTGCATGGGGCCGATGGACAATTTCACTAGCTGGAAACTGACACTTTTTAAAGTGTCAATTTCTCAAAAGAGAGCAATTTTTCCATGTTGCTGATAACCTTTTTGAACATATGTAGAGCAAGGCATGTTGGTTGCTACTTTGATAGATTTTTCCCCTCTGTTTTATGTCTATGCCAAATAGCAGATGATCTAGCTTGGTTTTAGAAGAAAAATAAAATTAGTTTAAGAGATTTATAATCCCTAAAGGGAAGAAAACAAGTTTTATACACAATTTCAAAGTATAACATGTTTAGCCATATTTTAGATTTGGAAAATTTTCCGTGCTTGCCTGCAGGCTGCCTTAGGGGACACTAACATCTCTTTTTCTGCCTTTACACAATGAAGCATCACCTTTCAACGATGAACTTAGAGTACAACTAAGCTCTTGGAAGTTGCCTTTCTCATGCTTCCATTCCATAGCCCCCCCCTTTATTTTGGTCACTCTATAATAGCAGTTAATTCTTATGTAGCACCTTGTATGGCCAGGCACTGTTCTGAATCCACTCCGTGTAATCATTATAACAGTCCTATGAGAGAGATACTTTCTAATAGATTCCTTCCTTGACTGCCTGATAGCCTGTGAATTCCTTGAGGGTGGAGATTTTGTGTTTTTGCTTTTGATCCAAACAATGCCCAATAGAAGTTTGCTATTTATTGTGTGCTTGTTGTAGATAGCACATTTCTAGAGTTGATAAAGAAGAAAATTTCTGTCTACTTGAGGCAAAATATTTTTTTGGTGTACTCCAAAAAAAAAGGTAGAGGATGATGCTGTGTAATGTGTCATGGTCCTAACTAAACAGTGACTTCGGAAGGAAAGGAGTTCGGGGGACATCACTTCCATCCGCGAACTCTCAGGCCCCTTCTCAGCTTTTGTGAGGTGGGAGGAGGAATGAAGAACAAGCAAAGTTTGGAAAACCCAGCGGGGCTTCATGAACATAGTCACCGTGTCCAGGAACCAAATGAGACCCCAATGAAGAATAATACTTATTCACTGTTATTAACAGTAAATGCTGAAATTAATTAATTTAGTAAACACTGAATTTTAAAAGAGCAAATGACCTAGTCTATGGGTTAGCTAAGCTCTTTATTCAGAATTATAGGAATATAGTGGAAAGAATGAATATTTATAATCAGGAGGAACTAGTTTGAATCTGATTTCAACTCTGAAATGCTCTTTAACCTTGGACAAAACATTTGAGAGCTCTCAGTTTCTTTTCTTTTTGCAAAATAGGGGTGTAATCCACACTGCAGAGTCATAGTAAGTATTGAATAAACTGACGTGTTAAGGATATAATCTATACTAGATGCTTTGTAGACTGGTAGTCACAGTCATCATTGCTTCCCTTTTATTTTCTCTCACACTGCAAACATCAAGCCATTCCTTTGCTTATATTTAAATGTCACTATGTACTGGCCAACCAGAGGGGGGGGAAATTATAATTTCAGTTTATTCAGTAATTTTAATTATTAAGCTTAAAACTAACTCCAGAAATGCATTGGTTCAACTAGATTTGGGATTACATCATTTTTTCTTCCTGTTCCTCATTTTAAACACTGACATTGGAAGTGGCCAATGTCACTTGTTCAGTCTTATCTGAGGCACCATCCCGAAATAGCTGCGGGAGTTAGATACAAGCTTCAACGAACAGTTCACCGGCGTCACTGCTGGAGCAGAGCATCACGACAAGGCACCACAGATGCTGAGTGGATGGAATAAAGGTACGTAAAAAACAATAATTCGGCTTTTTTGTACCAAGACTTTTTTAATGAAATGTTTGTTACTTCACAATGTTTTCCAACTCATTTCTTTTAAAGTTTATTGTTAAAATAATTTGGGGCATCACAGGCAATATTTTAGTTGGTATACATGCAGAGAAACAGGATTAAATATGTTAGCACTTTTTCTCATCAGGGGGTGAAAGGGAGGGACTCTCAAATTTAATATACCCCTGAGTGACCTGTGAATAGCATTCTACAGATTCTACATAAAGTTTCCCAGATAATGTGTGTGCTGTATTAAGTATGGCAGACATGTCGATAAACACAACCTTTTTTTCCCCTTCCTTGTGGTTTGTTTTAAACTCTGAAGGTGGTAATTTTGAAATAAAATAAAAGCCAACTATTGATCAAAGCAAGACTTTTAGATTTCAGAGAAAACAAGCTACCAGTTTTGCTTTTCTTTTTTGTTCCATACAGCAGTTTGGAAAGAAGCATTTATCCCTGGGGGCTCTGTATGAATGAAGTTTCAAACTGGACCATGATGTCAATGTATACTCAGTAATGAATACTTTTTTAGGTCTCACTATATTACAACTCCCTTGGAACTCGTAATTTCAAAAGGCAATCATATACATTCAAACAGTCACTTAACTCTAGCCCAATTACTCTGCTGGGCTACATAAGTCTTACAGTGAGCTTCCAATCCATGGAAGTACTGTCCTACACTGTGAGTTAAGAAACAGGGTATAGACTTGAGGTAATGCCTCTTCCTTCACCTGGGAAGATCTGGGCTTCATCAAATTATAGAAGCCCCAAATACTAATGAGTGTGGTTAGGCAAAGAGAAATATTAATGTTAAGAGATTCCCAGTTCAACTCGTCAGAGGCCTGTTAGACTGATATACACTTGACCTCTGCCTTTGGTTGACTTTTAACTCAATTCATCAGGATTATTACAATAACTAAAAAAACCTCCCTTTCAGACACAGGGTCAAAACAACATACTAGGTGTAGAGACCACTTATTCACAAACATCGAACTCATAGTTAACAGTTATCTTTTTCTCACCACCACCACAAACAACAAAAGGTTAAAGTGTCAAAGCCTGCAGCTATCATATTTTCATGAAAGGAACAACTTCTAAACCAAGGGCTGGTTGAGACGCAGGCTGTATGACCATTTGGGTAAATGCCTTTACTTGGAGAGATAATACAACAAGCAGAAGAAATTCTACTTGTTTACTTAACATAAATTACTTTTGTGCAAGATTGAGATTTAACATAAAAGCAATTCTTAGCAAAGAGATAAGTGAAATATAACTCAATTATGTCTATGAAAGTTTTTATGACCCTGGATGATCAACATTGAAAAAATGGAGTTAGAATGCTAAAGACAAATAAGTGCATACGAATTTTTTCTTATTGCTCTACTTCCTCCCTGAAAACAAAGTACAGTTTTCTGTAAGGAAGATATGTCCTGGAGCCAAAACATAGCCTGGCTTTAAATAGTATCTTTTTATGTAACATCTTGCCTCTCAGAATACATGTGTAATAATATGTAAAATAGGCACAACTCTGTCTAGATCATGAGATTGTTACAAGGCGTAAATGAATTATTCCATGTAGAAAACACCTATAAAACAGTAGCTATATAATAAGTATTAAAATCATAGAAAAATGAATATAATTATGCAGCAAGTTCCCTGAGGGCAGAGAATAAGTTTTCTATTCTCCGTACCAGTCAAGCACCAGGCGTGTTATCTGGCAAATAGAAGGTGGATGGTGCACAGTTTGGGTTTGAGTAATAGAAGACAAGATTTACAGAAGGAAATTTTGACAGCAAACAGCCATGACTGAAAACTATTTCATGAATAATTTAATATTATTACTTGCACTGACATAAAAAGTGTAAAGTATAATCCTGCCCTGAAGAGGTCAAGGCTAAAAATTCATGCTTACAGCTAAACCATATTATTAGAAACAATGAACATGGCCCCTGGAAAAAAATGCATCTTGTCACATGACATGGGTACAGAGTAAAGATTCAGTAGAGCATCTAGGGTTGATATTTAGAGTTTGGATATCCCACATGGACAACCTGATAATTTAGGAAAATGTCACTGATTATGATAACAGTCTCTACTTTGCCTGGGCTACAGAGTAGGTTAACATATTTAGGCAAAATGCATATTAATTCAATTAGCAGCAGATGGTAACAGCAGGTGAGATTTGTGTTCTGAACAGAGCCTCTTTAGACTGTGTGTTTCACTTGCAGTAATGGATCCAAGGATAGCTGCTCAGTTTATTGTGATAAATATTATGGATTTTCACAGCACTTCCCTGCCGAAGATTTATCTTGTTTTGACACTGACTGTAAAGCAAATGTGAGAAGGTGAGTTATCTGTTATTGCAAAACTCCAAATCTGCTTCTGAATCCAATGGAGTTTCTGATTAGTCCTTTGGCCCATCAATCTAATTCTTGATCCTGAATACTAAAGTGCATTTAATTAATATTTATTCAATAACTAGCACCATCTGCCAGCAATACATTATGTGAAATACTTGTAAGGGTCAAAGAAGATGATTAAGTTTAAGTGGCAAACCCCACCTCACCTCACTTAATTGAATTTTCACCTTGCCGGGTGCTGGTTAGTTACTAGCAACCATCATATTGAACTTTCACCATGTCCTAGGAACACCTTTTTTATTCATGAGGAATGCACAGTTCAGAGAGATTTAGGTCACTTACCAAAACTGAAAGGTATAAACCAGGTCACTTATCTAGTACCAAGAAAGTATTGATAGAACCATTAGTAATACAGATTTTGGAATATTACAGTTTAAAAGCTCTGCTAGGACACTGTGACCTTTGGCAAATTGATTTTCATACCAACTAGTAGGATCACATGTCCTGGTTTCCCCCAAACAGCCTTGGTTTATACCTGTTGTCCCAAAGTAAGTATGAATAATGTTCCGTCTTCGGTTTGGACAATACATTACATAGCCATCCCACCGGTAAGCATCAGCCTTCCTAAGTGCAGAGGAAGAAGGAAAAACACTTTTGAGGACACTGTTGAGAGTCAATGTGGTGACAAAGGTGAAGCCCTTAGCAGAGGCACAGCACAGTTTTGCAAACCTCTGTCATCTTATCAACCAATGTGACCCCAATAAATTTAATTTTTAAAAAAGTTTTCTGTTATAATTATCACCATCATCGTCATCAGTCTAATAACACTGTTCAGGTGTTTTACATTAAGTAACAGGTCTGTGTGGAATGAGAGGTATAGGTGATATGCTGTGTAGGGTACAGAAAACTGTAAGTAGGGACTGAATTATGGGGGTGCTGTAGGTCAGGATGAGGAGTTTGGTCTCTATATTTTCAGGGGAAACTAGTGAGGGTTTTGAAAATGAAAATTGATGATGCCATTATATCTTTTTTTTTTTTTTTTAGGAAAAGAGCCCTTAGTAAAGTATTTTCTCTCCTCCTTGTCCCCCCAATCTTCCTGTTTCATGACTTCCATCCAGTCCATCACCACTTCTCTTCCTGGCTGCTTCCAAGCCCGACCGAATGCACGCCCTTCCCTCCATCCCCACCACACACCTCCTGGCCTGGCCACTCTCATCTCTCATCACGAACATTCCGGACGCCGTAATCCTCACTGCTCTCCTGCTGCCCCTCTTCTACCCCTGCCTCAGTCCACTCATCACATAGAAGCCAGAATCCTCTCCTGTTTCCTTTTTAAAACGTTTTGGGGGATAATTTTAGATGTAAAAGAAAGAGGTAAAGACAGGACAGAGAATTCCTGTGTACCTCTCACCCAACCTTACCGGTGTTAACATTCTATAAAACCACGGCACGTTCACTGAAACTGAGCCTGTGGTACATTCCTGTTAACTAAACAACAAACTTTATTTGGGTGTCACCAGGGTTTCCTTTTTCTTTCTCAAGATTTAGTCCAGAAAACACTGTTGCATGTAGTCAATGTCTCTCCATAGTCTTGTGCAATTTGTGACAGTATCTCAGTCTTCCCTTGCTTCTCCGTGACCCTGGCGGTTCTGATGAACGCTGCTCAGGTATTTTGTGTAATTTACCTCACTTTGGGTTTACCCGATGTTTTCTCATGACTATGCATTTGAGGCCATGACCCCTGGGAATGAAATATCCTCATCACATCATGTCAGGGAGAATGTTAGTTCAGGATGCTGTAATAAAATACCGCAGACTGGGTAGCTTATAAACAACAGAAATTTCTCATAGTTCTGGAGGCTGGAAGTCTGAGAGCAGGGTGCCCCCATAACTGGGTAAGGGCCCTTCTCCGAGCTGTAACCTTCGTATCCTCACCTGGAGGAAAGGATGAGGCCTCTTTCTGGGGCCTCTTTTGGAAGGCGCAAGGCTCCTCCCTCATAACGTCATCACATCCCAAAGATTTAGTCCCTAGCAGCGCATGATGTCCACATGACTGTTATCACTTAGCCCTGACGTCGTCTGCTCAGTGTTTTCACTCCAAAGTTATGTTTTTCCTGTTCCACAGTCTGTTCAGTAGGAGCAAGTCAAAACCCAGCCCATACTCAAGAGGAGAGAAATGAGGTACCACCTCCTGGAGGAGAAAAGATCTGCATTTATATTTTGGAATTTATCCATAAGAAATGTTTGCCCCTTCTCCCTTTATTTATTTATTCATTTATTTAATTATGGATTCATGGCTATTTATTATATAACAGACTGTTTAAAATATAGATAACATGCCATTACTTGTCTTTTAAAAATGCCCCAGTGGCTTTCCTTTACACTAAACTAAAATCTAAACTCTTTATCCTTCTGAAGAAATCTATATAATACACTAGTCTGAGATCTTCTCTCATACCACTCCCTACTCCTGCCGCCCTCCCCAGCACACTGATGCACAGCTACGCTGGCCTCTGCTTGAACTTGACATGGTTCCCCTGTTCCCACCTAGGGACTTGAGTCTAACTGGTCTCTGCTAGGAATACTCTTATCTCTGATCTTTGCATTCAGGACTCAGCTTAAAAGCCACCTGTTCAGAGAAACCTCTCGTAATCAAAGTAATTAGTCCATTTCATTAACTTATACTGCTATGAGCACTCATTATAATTGGAACTTATTATTTCAATGTATCTGTTTGTTGTTTGTTTGCTCCCAGCTCTCTCACTAGAATATAAACCCTGTGAGAACAGGAACATTTCACCACACCTGGCACTCAGAACATTATCTATGGCGTAAGAAATAACAAATGCCCAGTGAATGTTTACATAAATACATAAATGAAGGAAGAGGAGGACCAGGAGACCTGAGACAGGAGGATGAATTAGAAAAATGATATAATAAGCAAGGCAGGAGGCAATGAAGACTTACATTTCAAAGACTCGTAACTTCCTGCCCATGCTGTATGTACATCATTGGCTCATTCTCTCGTTACTAAAGATGGTTTCATTCTTACTTGAGAGTCATGAATCTCAAATTCTGATGTGGGAAGTTGCCTGTAGTTAAGCAGCAAAGCTACATTTGTTTTTTTTTTTTATTTAGTTATTTTTCAAGTACAGTTTTTTGTCTATTTTTCCCATCCCAGCCTCCCCCGCCCCTTGCTCCCCACCTCCCTCCCATTTCCACCCCCTTAGTTCTCGTCCCTGTGTCCTTCCTATTTGTTCCTCCAAATCCCTCCCCCTTTTTCCCCTTAACTTCCCTTCCTTCTCCCCTCTGGTCACTATCCCCTTGTTCTCTATTTCAGTGTCTTTGTTTTTTGTTTTGTTTTTTTTCTGCTTGCTTGTTTGTTTTATTCTTTAGCTTCCTGTTAAAGGTGAGATCATATGGTATTTGTCCTTCAATGCCTGGCCTATCTCACTCAGCATAATGCTTTCCAGTTCATCCATGTTGTTGCAAAGGGTAGTAGCTCCTTCTTTCTCTCTGCTGCATAGAATTCCATTGTGTATATGTACCACAATTTTTGGATCCATTCATTTACTGATGGGCACCTAGGTTGCTTCCAACTCTTGGCTATTGTAAATTGTGCTGCTATGAACATTGTGGTGCATAGCAAAGCTACATTTGTTAGGCAGGACAGATAGCAAACAGGCAGGGCGGAGCACGGATGCACGTCCCATCCACTGACTCAGCAGCCCTTGAAATTCTATGTATATTTTCCATCATCTGGGAAAGTGAGTCTAAACCTGCCTTCATCCCACGGCCTGAAAGGCATGAAAGGGCCCGTAGTGCCTAAAGGAAAAGCCTATCAATACCTCTGGGCATTCACACCCCCAACCTGGAAAGCTAGCACCACCTTTACCTGTCAACCAATACACAACTTCTTTACCCTCCCCCATCCCGCCTATTACGTAAGTTCTCAGGACAGAGGACTCTAGGGCTTGACGAGGTTTGACGACTTGGCTCTCTGGCCACCCCGTCCCTCACCACCCCTGCACTTCCTACCCTGGCCTTTGGCTGCCCTTACCCTGCTTCACCCTGAACCTATGCCTTTCAGCGCCCCACCCCACCTAAACTAGGCCTGTTCACTTCCATGAGAACAGATCACCAATAAACCCTGTTACACACTAATAGACTTGCTGATCTTTAATTCTTTACTATATTGGTGAGGAAAATGGAGTTTCTACTGTAACACATTTACATTATATTGGCGCAGTAAGTACTTTTCAAAAATAACTGGCCGCCCTCTAGGCTCCACACCCCCTCACTATTTTGACGGATCCTTCCTTTGGCTCCGAGTTCATCTATGCACAGGGACAGACAGGCAAAGAGTGGGGCAGGGAGACTGCAGAGAGAGGGAGCATCTGTTACGTGCCTTCCAACCGCTTCCCTAGTCCTGTTAGGTCTAAATCTGCTCCGTTTTCAGACCAAGGCACTTGACCTGCAGGTGTGCTTCCTCGATGGGAAGAGCCAGCTGGAGCCCTACTGCCCACCAGGTGCTCACCTGGGCTGCCACCCCCTCCTCTCTGCTCCTAATCCTGACAGGATCCTCAGACCTCACAGGAAGAAATATTAATAACTAAAACTGCCTTTATTCAAGGGAGGGCAACAGAGAGGGGAACTCAGCAAAGAAAGTACTTGTTTTAATTCCATCTTAAACCCCTCGGATCTGTGAGTGTAAATTTGATACTGGCTTTCTTAAGGGATATAAAAGCAGGTGCAGGACGCTTATCACCAACACAGGGGTGGAGACCTGACACGTCCCAGCCTCCCCACGCTTGCCCGTCACTGTCAGAATATTCTATGGGAACCGTCCCTGCTGCTTGCATCGCCCTGCTTGTATTTGCCTCTGGGCTTTGCATGTTTCACAGCCTCTGCCTGTGATGCTCCTGATCATGTCTTTACCTAGTTAACTCTTCCTCCTACTTTTGGTCTTGGCATTGTGTTCCCTGGGAGGTTGTTTTGGTAACACTTTCAAGGGCCAGTAACAGTGCCCTGAACTCTTATTCTGCCAGTCATCATGCTCTGTTCATTTTGCTTGTTCATGTTCTAGCTCTCCTGACAGATTCACAGTTCCTTGAGAGTGGTGACTCAGTTGATCTATTTAAACCCAGCTCGCAGAAGGAACTGTTAACTGAAAATGTGATATAATTAAGTTGTGGACCTTTTAATAAAAACTTATTAGAAAACATTTTTTATTATTACTTTCACTACATAAGCTCCTCAAAGGAAGGCACTGAATCACAAGAACAATATATTGGTCATGGTTAATATCCAAGTAGTTGCCGTTATTATGCCCCACATACAAAAAGTCTCCATTAAGTCAAGGTTTCCGAATAAGTATTGCTATTACCTAAATAACTTTAGTTGTTTTAAGATTTTTCTTTTTTATTTAATAATTTTTCCCAGTTGTATTGAGATATAGTTGACATATACCATTGAATTAGTGTAAGGTGTACACATAATAATATAGTGTACGTATAAACTGCAAAAGGATGGCCACGTCCTATCTCGTTTTAACTTACTTTCAGCCTCTGCACGTCTAATGAAGGCTGTGGAGGACCGGGATCTGAGCAATCAGACAGGACTTGGAACTCTGCTACTGTGGAATACTTAGAAGAAAAATATTTATACTAGAAACTTGATCAGCAGAATTCTTTGCAAAGGCTGCTACCTTTATTCCTTCTTTAAAACCTTTACCTATTGGGGCAAATAAGCAAAATAACCTGAGAAATTCTGCATTTCTATTTTGCCACTTACCTAACATAAATGTTCTTATAGCAATATAAATTTTGCTTTTCACAGTTTTTTTTTAAGATTTTACTTTTTTAGAGAGAATGAGAGGGAGGGAGGGAGAAGGAGAGGGAGAGAAACATTAAAAAGTAAGAAATAAATGATGGGTTGCCTCTCTCACGCCCCCAACTAGGGACCTGGCCTGCAACTCAGGCATATGCCCTGACTGGGAATCTAACTGGGAGAACTTTTGTGACCTTTTGGTTTGCAGGTTGAAGCTCAATCCACTGAGCCACACTGGCCAGGGCTATCTACAGTTTTTTAAGCTTGCTGCACTATTAACTACAAACGATATTTTATGAGGAACAAAATTCACAAAATAGTATCTTCAGTTTTATACTGGACATCCATAGAAAAACAGAATGTAGTATACAGGCAGATTTTCTGCAACAAATCCATTCCATTTACGGCGGACTATTAAGTATGCTTCCCACGAAATTGAGAGAGCATGCCTTGTCCTTTCAAAGAAGAAAACCTACATAACTAGTAAGCATAGAGAACAGCTTGCTGAATAATGCACAGTTTTTAATATTAACAACAGCTATATGCATACTGATTCTCATGGTTTACACAGTAGTTGTCACCTTGGCAACCCAAAGCACAATAGCAATTACATGGAAACAGATGTTCAACTTGTTTCAATATTTCCTGTTATATAGTAAGATCCTGAAAACCAGAGAAGCTCTATGCTTGGTCTGGGAATCCTAGGTTATGAGTAAGTGACCTGAAAAACTGTTTCCAGGAGGCATCCTAAATAAAATGTTTAAAAATATTTGTGGCAGATGTTTAGGTCCTACAAAACCAGAGACCTCCCAAAGACCCTGGGGATACATGAATATCCAGATACCTGGGTTTAGTTTAAAATGTGGTTTTAGAATGGAAGGGAATGTGTGACTGCAAACTAATATAAAACCACTCAACTCTCCTCCAGTGCTGTTTTCAGAAACCTGGGTTATGCTATGTAGACTGGAAGATCTAGGTTTCTGCTTGATAGTATAACAAAAGGTTTAATAAATTGTGGATTCATGTGGAAGGCAAACTCTCTTCCATTCTCCTTAGGGGTGGGAGATAGGATCCAGCAAAAAGCAAGCAGTAGCAGCGGGTGGTAAAAGCAGAGAAAGAATGAAGGGTCCCCTTCCACCAGGAGGAGTGGTAATAGGGCCCATCATGGTGCAAACCAAAGAGGGTCGGCCAGTTGTGATCAGACAAGCTCAATGTCCACACGCAAAGCCTCGGCTTTCAATTAATAACTGCAGTTATTCATTTCTTCGATATCCTTTGAGAAATCCCTTATAAACACAGCAGCATAATAGGTCACATACGGGTGCACATCCCGATGTGGGGGCAGAGGAAAAAGAATGGGGCACACTACCACACTGCCCGGTGCCTTGCTTTTTTTCATTAAAATATACATTTAAGAGATTATTTCATAAGAACACATAGATTTTCCTCATTTTAATAAGTTACATATAGTTCTGTAAGAGAATATATTTTATAATATATAACCACAATAAATATTACTCATCTATCTAATTCACTGCTGATATATATGTTGTCTCTAGCATTTGTGATTACAAACAATAAATGATGCTCCCACCACTTCAGAACCACCGGCCCAAGCAATGGTAGGGATGGTTTGGTTTTTCACTGACTATAGCACAGGTGGCAAACACAAGGTCCACGGGCCAAACCCAACCCTCCACCCTGTTTTATCCAACCAGGCACCTTGTTTCTACCCAGCAGCAGTGCCGAGTTCCTTGCCCCTAGTTGAGTAGTTACAGTTATAGAGTCCTAAAATTATATTCAGCCCTTTGAAGACAACTGCGAGGTTGATGTGGCCCCTAGTGAAAATGAGTTGGATACCCTTGGACTACACGAAGGGGTCACGGTCATTATTGGTGCCTCTGCCATTTTCTGAAATGGGTGGTACATAGAGCAACACATAACCTAGGACATCCACACCTCTGTCTACCTCTATATGTCAATTCTTTGCCTTCTCCATCTCTTCTATCTTTCAAGAGACAAGAGAGACCCTCTTCTCTTCTGAAGTCCCACTGCTTTTGTCTGCCCTTTCTTTCATCCCACTCTCGTTTGTCCTAAATGTGCCTTAGTCTTCCAGCTGACTGAGGGTCACTGCGGGAGGCTGACTCATGCTTCTGCCATAGGGTATGCATGGAGTTTGTGGCCACTCTTCTCTGCGCATCCATTATGAGGAGCACCATATACATGTACGAAATAAAAACAGCACTGTTCACCAGCCTACTGAATTTACGTGGCTCTCTTTCAGAATCTAAATAACATTTGGAATTCTGAATAAGCTCCAGATATCTCTTTCTAAAGAGACACTGGAAGCTGTAAAACACTGCTGCACTGTGCAAATATGAGTCTGCCCCAATACTAATGTGCCACACACAATCACTGCACCAACCTGCAGGCACTCCAGGCGTGAAGAGTGCTTTAAGGTCTGCAAAAACACTCTGATATTCGTCATCCTAGCTTTAAAGCTAGAAAACATTCTCCTTTAATGCCCTATTGATAAAGAATAGTTTTTGAACTTCCAAACATGAAATGTACCACTTTAAGTGTTCTATTTACCAAAGACTCATATATATCTTACCTCACATAAATTTCTTTCTTCAGATGGACAGTTTCAATGGGAAACAGTTTAAATTAATAGCCGTCTCTGTTTTACTTTTCCACTCTGTGAAATAATTTAGAGTTTCCAGGCACTCTGTTTTTATAAGTAAGCAGCCACAAAAGATTAGAAAAGAGTATATATAGCACAATGAATTTGCTTGGCAAAATAATATATTAGCTAAGTGGTGTCTATTAAATCACCTGGACAGCTGGCAGCCTGTTTTAGTGCCACACAATAAATGACAAAATAAGCCTTTGTGAGGATTTTTCAATATCCTGTCAAGCGGTTATAGATTTCACAGTTTTTTCCTGTGAGTTTTGTGCTGCATTTCTTTACAAAACTGACAGGGAGCTGACAAGGCAAGAAAAGTTAGAAAACGTGGCTGGTGGAGAAATTAACACAATATGTTTTTCCTTGGGGGGAATTAAAGATTTATTCTAACTTTAGAAAAATAAGTTCCAACTTTCAGGAATAAACTATTTCCCTGAGATTGCCTGAAGTCATCCTGTCTCTTACTTGCTATAAAGTCTTGAGCAAATTATCTCGCCCATTTGTGCCTCAGTTTCCTCATGCATCAAAAAGCCCTCATTAACTTTTTGTGAAGATTGAAAGAGTGATTATGTATGAAGCACTTAGTACAGTGCATGCATTGTAGCTGTAATAATAATACCTTAGACTGAAATGGTTCACTTTTAGGTTGTAGGGATGAATATTAAGTACTACGTTAGAGTCTACATTTATACTAAAGCACTCACAGAGTTGTAAAATGATTTTAAACCCTTTATTTTCCAAATAATACTGCGAAAAGCATTAACATTTGACAAGAATGCATAGATACAGGTGGAAAAACTATTTAGAGAGGAAAGAAGAAACGAATATAAATCCATTGTTCTATTCATGTATTGCAATCTGTGCCATTCTGGATCTAGTCATTAAAATGTTTACTTCTGTCTTCGCTCACAACTCAAACACTCTCCCCCAATTTAGCTTTTCTAACAATCCATCCCATCTGCTTTCTCACTCATCCACCCACAATTACTGACGGCTACCTCCTACAGGAAGAAAAAAGTGCTGATGTCTTTTAAAGGAAGTAGACAAAAAAATGCTACAGTGTTGAGGTGAGCTGTCAGGAGGGCCTTGCGGCCGTCAGGACAGGGACCAAAGGCAAGAAGGCTTCATTTTGTTTCCTGTGGTGCACAGAACTCCTCTCCACCTAGACCATCCAAACAGACACACTTAAACTTTGGGTAAAAGAAGGTCAGAAAGTAATGGACATAGGAGACACCGACTACAGAAATAGGAGAGAGAAAAAAAATTGGGGGAGAAAGTATGTCAACAGAAAAGTCATCTTATGAAGCAGAGTCTTAAATCACTAGTTACTGAGCCCCACGAAACAGGACAAAGTATCACGGCAGCAGCAGAGGCTTAACTCAGCTGTCCCTGGTTAGATGACAGTCAAAGGTAAACTGATATTTGTATCATTTGTTCAAAGTAAAACTAATATTTGAATTTAGTTAAAATGTTTAATTTAAGCCATAAACTTGATTGTATTTTATTCATGCTCTTCTCAAGAACTCATGCTTTGTTGTAAGATTAAAGTAAGCTGCTCTTGAATCAATAGCTGGCAATGACATACTACCCATAGCTGGCAAGGAGAAAGGCTTTGCCCTCATGCTTCACTTCTAGATGGAGAGGAATCTGAGGGACTGTCAGAAATGCTGTGGGGTGGTTCTGGACACGGCTCTTTCGACCCGTGTAATAGAAGGTTGTCTGGAAGGCCCCTGGCCAGACGAATGTGTATTGCTTTCGAAATGGATTGTAACTCCCTCATCTCCTTTTTGGAGCAGCTTCTTGTCCTGTGACTGCTTCTTGACCTTTCTCTCTGCACGTGCACACTGAGGTCATGTAGTTTAGGGTCACACAAAAACACGTGCCCCTTTGTCTGGGACCCCTTAAAACACATGTCCGAATCAGAGAGCTGCAATGCTGCTTCTCCGATGGGCCACTGTCAGTGCTCCCTGCAATGTCAGTAATAAAGGCTGTGTCTGCTCCATCTGGTCCTTTCTTTGTTTTTTTGGCTTATCTGAACAAGCAGTTGAGATCCCTGGACTCCACCCTCTGTGTTACAAATGCAGTTATAATTAATATCCTCTGTCCTCCATGTATATGGATGTGTATATAGGTAAATAGAACCTAGCATGGTAAAGAGAAATAACAGTCATTTTCTTAGTAATACAGAGGAAAAAAATTCCTTTTTATCTTCAACCTCAGCAAGAGCATCATTGGGTATACAGCAATTATATTTTCATTTTCTATATACCTCTCAGGAATTCAAAGAAATCAGAAATGCATTTGCAAACTGTTTGCTCAAATACTGTATTCTCCATCCTGCCTGACAGAAAGGAAATACCTTTCAGGCACAGCTATTCTAGCATACATTGGAATCTGGGCACCATAAATACTTAGTAAAAGTTCAGCAGAAAAGCCCTTCAAAGTTTTCCGTGAGAAGTTCTACTGAAAGCAGGAGTGGCATTTCAGTTCATATTTAAACCCTCACATTGTCAAACTCCGTGCCTACCTTCCACACAGCCCATCCTCAGTAAATATTTACAAAACAGGAGCTAAGTCCATTTTAGTTGATAATAATAGTATTCCTAAGTGTTTTCAGGCCCATGCTGACCTGGAGTGGGTAAGTTTCCTTCTTGCCTTCCCCCGCCTCCTCCCCACCTGCAGACATCTGTTCTCGGAAGGACCCTTAGAGCCTGGCCTCCCACGTTCAGTGACAATGAAATGCCTGCAGCAGTCGCTCACGCTGGAGGCCTTGGCAGCAAACCCCAGACCATTACACTGGCCAGGAAACTTCTGCACTTTCTTTATTCTCCCTGCAGGCATCAGCTTCTCTTTTCTGGACCCCTCATGGGCTGTCAACTAACACCACAATTCCACTTTCCAGGCTAACAAAAGGCGGAGCTCCAGAGGAACAGGTCACTTGTACTTCCCTGTTTCCCTGCAGGCAGTGGCTTTGTTCCCCGAGCCAGGAGGGAACTGGCAAACACCTGGAGCTGAGCCAGAGGAAATTCTCTCATTATACTGCTCTGAGAGATGTATAGGCAGCTATTTCAAGGTAAATGTCAAATGATAATGGTGAAGATGATAATAAAGAGAATTGTTACTTTTTTGTGTCATTAAATTGTCAGGAACAGAATTATCAATATTTTTATATGAGATTTGCACACAGAAAAGAAAGGTCCTGTGAGCGCACAGCTGGAAGGTGGCCATCTGCAAGCCAAGGAGAGAGGCCTCAGGAGAAGCAAACATGCTGCTGGCACCTTGGCCTTCGACCTCCAGCTTCCAGAACTGTAAGAACACGCATTTGGGTTGCTGAAGTCACCCAGTCTATGGTATTTTGTTGTGGCAACCTGGACAGACTGCCCCTCGGCCTGTAGGCTCTGAGAGGTAACAGAGAACTGTAGTTTCCCCTAATCGGCAGTTTTGCTTTCCATAGTTTCAGTTACCCAAGATCCATCGTGGTCCAAGAATCGTGAGTGGAAATTTTCAAAAATAAACTATCCTCAGTGTTTCATCCTGCCCAGGACCGAGTAGCATGATGTCATCTCCCATTGTTCCATTCTGTCCCTCCCATAACATCGCTCATCCCTCGTCCGCTGTGTCCACATGGTACCTGCTCTCCCCACCCCCACGGCCCAGTAGTCACTCGGCTGCTGTCTGGGTTACCAAATAGAAGGTCCTGTTATTTCAGTACTTGATTTCAAGTAACCCTTAGTGTAATGTGACTCTGTCACAATGCCCACATCATTCCCATGTCATCTCATCAGGTGAGCACTGTGTCATCTCACATCTTCACAGGATGGGTGAGTATGAAGTACAAGGGGGTTTTGAAAGATTACCTTCATTTAACTTACTATAGTATATTGCTAATAATTTTTCTACTGTATTATTAGTTATTCTTGTTAATCTACTGCGCTTAATTCATAAACTTTATTACGGGTATGTATAGGGTATACATAGTATATATCGGGTTCTCTACTATCTGTGGCTTTAGGCATTCACTGAAGGTCTTGGAACATACCCCCCTGTGTAAGGGGGGGCAACCATACCATTAACATACCACCACCACCCCTTTTGTTCACCATGGTTGGAGTTGTTTTCTGTACTTGTACCAAAAAGTACTAGCTACTAAATTCCTATAAACCCTGGATTTCATATTTTTATCTAATTGTTGACTCTGGGAATTTGTTTTGAGGCAAATTTGCAATGGCACTCTGATGTTTCTCAAGGATCCTTCAAATGTGATAATGAATTCAAAATACATTCTGTCACACTGTCGTGTTTTGTTGCTGCTTCTAACAATCTGAGCCCTCAGTCGAATTTCAGGAAGTCCTCTTTCCTGTAACTTGGTACAAATAAAGGCTCATTCTACAGGCTGAGTGAGCCTCAGAGAGAGATACCAGCCTAACTTCTGAAGTGAACAGCAGTTTGGACATTCCTCCGATGTTGGATATTGGATTTTTATGATCTCAGAAAAAAAGAATCATGAGTTGTTCATCTTAAACATAAAGAATGTTTTTCTTCAAGACCCAGTTCCGGGACTTGTACTTTTTCACAGTTTAAGAGGATGCTTCCTTCTTCTGGGTTCCTTCAGGTGACAACCTGGCACAAGAACAAGGGAGCTCTGCTTCTTGTCCAATTAGTTATGCTTTTGCATGTCTGAACAGATGGCCCGTGTCTGCCAGTGCACACTCCCAAGTAGTAGTCCTAGTGACATGCTGAACTTGTGCTCACAAAGGGAAGCTGTGTGCCAAACCAATGCACTTTGGTAGAAGCACTCTGGATCCTTCAGAGTCAAAGTTCAGGCAGGCCCTTTTAATAAAAAATGAGTAAACGGAAATGCAGCCACTAAATATTTGAAAAGTACATTTCATTATTTAGTATAAAACCGTAATGAGCACCAAAATGATCAGTAAAATTCTCACTGAAGTATCTAATGGGGCAGAGTATGAAATTATCCATGTTCAACTGTAAATCTACTGTAAGTTAAAATGGCAATTCTATCCAAGGTTGCGTCTATACAGTTTTTAAAGTGATAGATTCTGAAAATAGACCATTAGTTTACTTACTTCAACCCTCTTAAAGATAAAAATGGAGATATAAACAAAAAATAAGTAGCATTAAACTAAAATTTGGGTCTTCCACTTCAGATGCTGCTTCATCTACTACTGTTAATTCCATATAACAGCTGTAAATAAATAAGTTCTGCACAAAATAAGTAATGATAAAAATGTACCTTGTGTTCCATCCAGCAATCAATATAGGTGACATTATTCCCATTTAAATGATGCAAAAATGAAAGCATACAGAATTGTCCAAGGCTACCCAGTTACTTGAACTAAGCAGCCAACACAAGTTTCTCTATAATTAAAGTGTGTTCTAACCCCTTCCCTCCACTGCCTCTCAGTGTTGGGAGCACAGTTTGGTGGAAAGTCTGAAGATCCAGATCCCATTACGATCTAGGCCAATAACTAGGCACCTGCCTCTAGTCAATGTCCCTTGTTTTCCTGGGCCTCATTTTTTTCATCTATTTAAAAATGGGGTTAACTACTCAGTCCTTCCAGAGAGGGCGTTTAGCTTTCTCCAATCTCTTGTCCTGAAGCGGCACATTCCCAAATCCATGAAATCTTCCTCTTGCCAATAAAAGCCATACTTCTAATGTCTAAGTAAATGAAATCTACTGTTTATTCCTCTGCATGTTGTTTCATGTTAAATACATTTTTTTTTAATTCTGAAAAATGTCATGAATCAACCTCATTTAGGATATGAGAAATTTGGGCTTTCATTTCATGGAAAAAACCTATCTAAACTGGGTGTTTTTTTTTTAATTCTTATTTGATATTTAACTACAGCCCTCCAAACTGAAAAAGCACATTTAAAAAATTGCTACAGTCTTTATATCTAATAGTTCATCTGTTGCTACAGCACTGATTGTGATGTCAAAAGTGCAATTAGTTACTCTCACAGACAATCAGGAGAAAGGCCCAGGGGATTGCATCCAATCCTCCGTAACCTGTGATTGCTGCACCAGTTGTGAAATGGGAAGTTTAAACTCAAAAGACCTGGCTTCAGGCTGTATCTCTGGCACTTGCTCGCTATGTATCCTTGGAAAAGTAATTTAATGAAATAATTTAAGAGCTTGAGTTCTTAGAGTCAAATCATGTGTGTTAAAATCCTGCTTCTACCAGTTAAAATGGGCAAATTATTTAACATCTCTGTGCTTCTATATTTCTTTAGCTGTAAATTCAGACACCATGAGTGCTAATCTCAGAAGGGTTCTTGAAAGTATTAAACAAAATATTGTATCTTATAAAGCATTTATGAGGCCACCTTCATATTGAGTTGTCAGAAATTATGAATAGTATTATGTGTTTTGAGTGAGTCAGTTGTTTGGTAAATTTCTAGGTAACAGCTCTCTTAAGTTCCTACTTTTTTAAAATTAGGAAAAAATGGTATGTACCTCATGGGGTTGTTGTCAAGTCCAGATGTGGGACTCAACGGAAAGTGCTTTGTAAGCTGAAAGCATCATATTACCATTCGCTGAACATATATAATTTGGTATAAGAGGATCATGGATTAATTTTAAAGTATTTATTGAGTGCTTACAGTATTAAAGGCACTGGATTAAGCAATATGAAAAATATAAATCAGATATGGGTTCTATGCTTAAGTGCTAACAGCACAAGAATATTGGCACCTCTAACATGAGAGAGAAAATAATGGAGGCCAAATCAATACCCTGCTTTCAAAGGAAAGTCTTTTGAGGTGAACACAGGACAGAAGAATTTATATACTTATGTGAGGGAGAACGAGAGAAAAACAAAGAAAAAAATCCCCAACCAAAAAATAGTATGAGCAAAAGCACAAATCATGTATAAAACATGAAAAATAAGTGGTACAATTTGGCCAAAGGAGACTATATGAGGTAGTGTTAGTGAGAATGAGGCCACATTATAGAAGATGTTTAAGAGTGGTCTAGGCGCAAAAGCTATCACTGAGGGATATAAGATTGGTGTTCTCAGACCTCTGCCATCATTATCCATGTTTTAAAAGATGAAAAACCTACTGACCCTCATATTATTAAGATTCATGAATCTGAACTTCAAAACCTTTTTATAATTTGTCCCAAAGAAAATCTTTAATCACACCTCTGTGTGGGTTTTCTCTAAGGGTATCAAAAACACTGATTTCCAATTTTATGCCTTGGTTATTTCTAGCTCTTGGCTTATTTTCTTCATCTTCTGTTTATACACACACACACACACACACACACACATATTATATATATACACTGGATTATAACCCATCCCTTAAATCCCAGCCTCATCAGGAAGATGTCTTTGATGATCTAGACCTTAACACCCTCTTGCATCCCTAATACTTTGTATATATTTTATCAAGTAACAACATGGAACAACTATCAGTGACCTAGGAATATAAGACAAGAGCTCTGGCAACAGGTCCCCATTCTGATTTAGGGCACATTATTTAATGCTACATGTTATTTAACCCTCTTATGTAAAATAAAGGGTTGGTGAATTAGTCGACTCTTAAGGCAGTTTCAAATCATTCATTTAACATACAGGGTCCAGTACAAATAATGCCCCTTTTTTATTATAAAATATTTCATTACAAAATTATAAGCATGTCATTCTGTAACATAACAATACCACACTCAAGCATACCACATGAAATTTTAGGTAAAATGTTCAAATTAAAATTATAAATCATTATATCCATATTATTACCCTACCAACCACACTCAAGCAGGCCTTACTTCTGCCAAGCTCTATATAATGAGCACCCACCTGTGCTAAGTTTTGGCCTACATGCTGAAGATATAGAGGTGAAGAAGACAAAGTATCTATCATCTATCTGAGTTGTCTCCCTTTAGTTCAATGATTCTTAAACTTTATCCTGTGTCAGAATCACCTGGAAATCTTGGTAAAACAACTTGCAGTTTGCACATGCATACACTGTCACACACACCACCACCGCCCCTCCCACCCAAGAGTGTGGGTTCAGCAGGTTTGGAGTAAGGCCCCAAGTTCTGCAACTGATGATGCTCATGCCACTGGTCCAGGAATGACACTTAAAGAGGTTCTTTAAGTCCTGGTGGAATGTCTCTTTCACTGCTGTATTGCCAGTGCCTAGAATAAATATTTTGGGACAAAATAATAAATAAAAGGCACTTTGTTAACAAAACAAACCCAGCTCTTTCCTTGACTGATGCTATAGTTTAGAAAGAAAATCGCAATTCTACTAAAAGATAGAGGAATTACTCTCATTAGAAAGGGATAGATATGGAGTAGTTTATATCCAAAGGAAAATGAACTTCCAATCTTTGGAAAGGAGAAGTGAGATTAAGTAGAACTTTGTGGAGGAGTGTATTTTGATCTATTCCTTGAAGGTCCCATGTACTTCTTTCAAAAAATGCCAGTCATAACTAGAAATATTTTTAGTACCTCTCTTTGGAGCTTGTCCATTATTCTATGGTGAATCATTTTTAATAGCACTGACTTTTACAGAATACTTATATTCTGATATAAAGTTTGATGTTTGGGAGTATTTAATATATGCTGGCCAATGTGGTCAGAAAGTTAGGACACCAGTTCTCTAGTATGACTTATACATGAGCCCTCAAACAATTTCAGAGTAGGAGTTTAAAAATCATTTTGAACAATGGAGGCCTACATTCATTAAGTATACCGTTGCTGAAGCTGATCAGTTTCAAGGACAGCCTCCATTTGGCCACATGCCCTAGTGTGTTTGTTTAAAAACTACTCTTAGTACAGCTGATATTTTCATTTATTGAAAAAATGAGTCCCTATGTGTGCAAGATACCTTGTATAGTCCTCTATGAAGGGAACCATATGAAATCACTCTTCTTGTTTGGAATAAGGGGACTAAAGAGGACATGAAAGATCTGTGACCAAAAGCACATTCTTATTGTCGTGCTTTCTCCCCTGTGCGCCCCCAGAGTTCCTCAGCTACCCTTTGAGCCCAGGGTATAGTCAGTGTGGAATCAGTATGTACAAGCTGTAGTAGGTCAGCATTAAAGTATCAATAATTTTTTCAAGAACATTCATCTCCATCTCATACTTTATAACAGAGTTTACTAAATTTAGTTTGGTCCAATACAAATGGAAAACAAACAAACAAACAAACAAACAAAGGCAGAAGGGGGTGGGTGGAGGTGGAAAAAGATAGAAGGGTGATAACTGGTAATGAAAAAAACACAGTTAAAAATAAACTTTCATGATTTTATTTTTTATTAAATAAACTATTTTTTTTAAAAAAGCAAACACTTCAAGTCCCTTTGTTTAGAGCAATGATTCTTAAAGTTTGGTCTCCAGACCAGTGGCCTCAGCATCACCTGGAAACTTCTTAGAAATACAAATTCTCCGCTCTCACTTCAGAAATTCGGCATCATAACTGGGCAGGACAGGAGAAGAGACCCACCAACCTGACTTAAGCCATGCCTCCTGGTGGTTCTGATGCAATGCTAAAGTGTGAGGCCCGCTGGGGTAGGGACTAGCAGCAGCAGCAGTAAAGAAACCACCAGACAAGCTTGCACATTTTTATAAACTTTGTAATTTGTTCTAATAGCATATTACCATCCTCATAATTACTACATTTAACATATACACAATTACTGAAGTCTAAGTTGTTCTTATAGAATGTGTGTAAAAAAAGCCATGGCTTCTCTCTGTAAAGAGACGGTAGGGAGAAAACACAAATTAACTAGTTTTTAGTTTTCCCAAATGATCCCTTTCTCAACTCTGTTCACTCCTGTCTGCCTCCAGCGAAAGAACCTGAGGGAAAAATATTACTAGCAAGCACTATTCTGTTTCTTTGGACAGAGAAGAAGATTTTATTAGGTGATATAAATAAACCTCCTCATTTGCATATATCAGTTAATCATGTGTCTGGAGTAAATAACTATGTGCAAGCCTGTTTTAAAAAAACAATGAAAACATTTGATGATAAATGGAGGCTTTGTCTTATCTGCAGCAAAACCCTCATAGTCATTTCAGATCTATGCATTAAGCTATGACACACACCCAAGATAACACAATTTTTGATGAAACTTAAAGCTTCATAATCCCTGCAAAAATCATATGTAGACTAAAATGTGGAGTTAAGACTCAGCCTCTGGAGCAGTGTGGGCCATAGACATAATCCATATATGTAATTTTCATTTTCCCAAGTAACCATACTTTTAAAAGTAAAATGCATAATGTTAGATATTTTGTTTAAACTTACATATTAAAATATCACTATCACTTCAACATGTAAGCAATATAAAATTAGTAAGATTTTACATTTCTTATACTGTCTTCAAAACCTTGCAAGTATTTTACACGTATAGAACATCTAAATTAAATGTTAAATTTTAACTGGAAATACTTGATTTTTGTTTAGAGTGAATAAAATTTACTGATTGAAGTAGCCAAGTAGATAAAATAATAAAGGGATGGAGAACTGACTTATACATATAGCCAAGTTGTTTCAAACATACTGAAAAGTTTTCTGGTAGCCTAACTAAATATTAGTTTTATGTTTACATTAATAAAAATAAAAAGTTCAATTTCTCAATCAAGCTATCCACATTTGGAGTACTCGAGAGCTACAGGTGGCTAGTGGCTATCGCATGGGGCAAGTGCAGCTCTGGAGCTATGACAGACCACACCTGGGTAAAAATTCTGGCTTTGCCATTGACTCTCTGCTTAGCAAACTACCTTGCCATCTCTACCTTCAGTTCTGTAGTCTGTCTGTGAGGTGGGGGGTGGGGATGGGGGAGGGAGGGAAGGGAAGACCACACACCACTATGTATACTCAACTTCCCCCATCAAAACTTCCAGCAGAATAGAAATAACTAGTCTGCCCTTCGGCTCATAAAAGAGGGTTGCATCAGCTTTTAAAAATCAGAATAAATATAAACGCCTACAATATAAGGATAATTAAATAAGTTTAATTCACACTCTGCAGCCATAAATATGACTTATGAGTCATTACTAGTAATATCGATTAAAGAAAAAAGTAATATTATCAACAGCTGACTGCTAACTGCGCGCACGGAGAAAAACTTCGGAGTGCCTGGTACTTATCAACAGCGGTTGTCCTAAGGGTTAAGATGGGGGCGGGGATAGAGCTGGCACACTTTGTGTTTATTTCTCGGCAGTAATGTTTTCCTAAAATGGAGCTATTACTTTTGTATTTAAAGGAACATTTCCCAAATCTACTTTGAAACGACTACACTTTCATAAAGGTTACAGGAAACTAACTGCTCTGTGAAAATACCTGTATCAGAATTCAGAACAAGCTGCCTTAATCAGCTTTCGTTTGGCGGTTTCCCCGCCAGGGCACAAGGAAGGTAAAACGTACTTGACGTCAAGGGGAGGGGACAGCTTCCCCTCGTTACCATGGTGAGGCCTATGCGGCCATCTTTACTGAGGTTAATGAGCCGGAAGCTCTTACTGGCGGAACATAGTGCCGCACCAATGAAGTCTGCGGAATAAGAGACGATAAAATAATCATGCATCTAGGTAAGAAGCAGTGGAGAGAATCACGTTAGAATGAGGAACAGAAATAATTAGCTAATACAGTGGAACGTATAGTGCAGATTCCATACATAGGCGGAACTATTGAAGTGGACTTTTTGAGGTTTCTGCCCGGAATTGGAAAGCCGCTTCCGTTGCTCAGCGGAAGTGTAGGTCTGAGGAGAACGGCTCAGGAGAATCCGCTCGCTCGCAGCCGCCGTGTGCACGACCGGAATCATGTCGAGTTTGGCGGTGAGAGACCCGGCAATGGATCGATCACTGCGTTCCGTGTTCGTGGGGAACATTCCATATGAGGCAACTGAGGAGCAGTTAAAGGACATTTTTTCGGAGGTTGGTTCTGTTGTGAGTTTCCGGCTAGTATACGATAGAGAGACGGGAAAACCCAAGGGTTATGGCTTCTGCGAGTACCAGGACCAGGAGACTGCGCTGAGTGCCATGCGTAACCTGAATGGGCGGGAGTTCAGTGGCAGAGCGCTGCGGGTGGACAATGCTGCCAGTGAAAAGAACAAGGAGGAGTTAAAGAGCCTAGGGCCTGCAGCGCCCATCATTGACTCACCATATGGGGACCCCATCGACCCGGAGGATGCCCCTGAGTCAATCACCAGAGCAGTCGCTAGTCTCCCCCCGGAGCAGATGTTTGAGCTCATGAAACAGATGAAGCTCTGTGTTCAAAACAGCCACCAGGAAGCTCGAAACATGTTACTGCAAAACCCTCAGCTGGCTTATGCGCTGTTGCAGGCACAAGTAGTGATGAGAATTATGGATCCAGAGATTGCTCTGAAAATTCTGCATCGCAAAATACATGTAACGCCACTGATCCCAGGCAAATCGCAGCCTGTCTCTGGCCCCGTCCCTGGCCCCGTCTCTGCCCCTGGCCCTGGCCCTGGCCCTGGCCCTGGGCTCTGCGCAGGACCTAATGTTTTGCTGAACCAACAGAATCCTTCAGCACCTCAGCCTCAGCATTTGGCTAGAAGACCTGTGAAAGACATTCCTCCACTGATGCAGACCCCTATTCAGGGTGGAATTCCGGCCCCGGGACCCATACCAGCTGCTGGTCCTGGCCCTGGTCCTGGCTCCTTAACTCCTGGTGGAGCTATGCAGCCCCAAGTTGGAATGCCAGGTGTTGGTCCGGTACCTTTAGAGCGGGGACAGTTGCAGATGTCGGATCCTAGAGCACCTATGCCTCGTGGACCCATGACTGCTGGTGGACTGCCTCCCCGAGGACTGTTGGGAGATGCTCCAAATGACCCACGTGGAGGGACTTTGCTTTCAGTCACTGGAGAAGTGGAACCCAGAGGTTATCTTGGCCCACCTCATCAGGGTCCTCCTATGCACCATGCCCCTGGTCATGACAGCCGTGGCCCTTCCTCACACGAGATGAGGGGAGGGCCATTAGGCGATCCCAGAATGCTAATTGGAGAGCCAAGAGGACCCATGATGGATCAAAGGGGTCTCCCTCTGGATGGTAGAGGTGGTAGAGACTCTCGAGGGATGGAGACCAGAGCTATGGAAACTGAGGTCTTAGAGACACGAGTGATGGAGAGAAGAGGGATGGAGACCTGTGCGATGGAAACCAGAGGCATGGAAGCAAGAGGCATGGATGGAAGAGGAATGGAGATACGAGGCCCTGGCCCCAGTTCAAGAGGCCCTATGACCAGTGGAATGCAGGGTCCTGGTCCTATTAATATGGGGGCAGGTGGTCCTCAGGGACCCAGGCAGGTCCCAGGCATTTCAGGAGTGGGAAATCCTGGAGCAGGCATGCAAGGAGCTGGCATGCAGGGAGCCAGCATGCAGGGAGCCAGCATGCAGGGAGCCAGCATGCAGGCAGGAGGAATGCAGGCAGGAGGAATGCAGGCGGCTGGTAAGCAAGGTGGAGGTCAGCCTAGCAGTTTTAGTCCTGGGCAGAGCCAAGTAACTCCACAGGATCAAGAAAAGGCAGCTTTGATCATGCAGGTTCTTCAACTGACTGCTGATCAAATTGCCATGCTGCCTCCTGAGCAAAGGCAGAGTATCTTGATTTTAAAGGAACAAATCCAGAAATCTACTGGAGCTTCTTAAGAGGTTTTAGAAATACTTGGCAGTAATCCCAGAAAGTTTTCTGTAGCATAGAGAATGGATGCAAAAAGCTGGCCTCACAGTGTAACGATTAGGGTTTCCCTCTTGCCAAACCCTAATCTCATTTTTTGTTTGTTTTGTTTTGCTTTTTACTTTTAATTAGGGAGGGGAGGAAAGGGGAAGAAGGAGTGGGTCTGTTCACTTTAATTTACTGTAAATATACAAAAATAACTCTGAAAATGATTATATCATACTAAATAAGATTACAAAGAATATGCAGCAATATTAAAAGTGTCTGCAATATGTTAACTTCTTTCTAAAAAATACTGAGTAAAACAATGTAAAATCTGCACATAAAGACTAAAAGATGATCTCTTTAAAATGGTAATGTACCAACATAGTTTAAGATTTTTGGTTGTATAAGAAAATAAAGAAGTTTACCTCCAAAATATAAGATACATATTTTGGTAAGTCATGTAAAGTACACAATCCTGTTTGGGGGCAGTAGAATGTTGTAGTAGGTTAAGCATTGTTTCAGTGTTTTGGAATTATTTTGAAATGTTAGATTTAACAGGATAAATGTACAGTTATGGTATTGGAATTGTTTTTCTAAGGCTATGTATGCATCTGAGTGTGATGTTTCACTTATCCATTAGAGGCCAGCAATATTCTGGCCCAAACTGAATATGCTGGATTTACTGGAACAGTTCTAGGATTAACCAGGTTATTTAAGTCTGCTCTGATGAGACTCAGTATCTCACTCCATACCTTCCTATGTCTCAGTAGTCTGTAAGTCCTAAATCTGAATCTGAATTATTTTCTCATATCCTTTCCTAAAATCGGTGTCTAGGAACCAGTATATGCAGATGCATTATGCACCACATTGAGCTTTTCATAAAAAGTAAAGGGCTTCATGCAGTAAAGCTTTGTGTGGTAACTAGCATTTATATACAGACGATACCCATTTGATCAGCCAGAATCAGAAGTTAAAAATCTTAGTCTCACCAACATTTAACATACCATTTAGTTTTCTTACATTAAAATCTATTTGTCTATTACCATTTTATCAGAATAATTGAAGCCCAGGTAGGTAGGCAGATTCTTATGGCCTAAATTCTCTGTTCAGTTGGTGGTTATTACTTTTTATTAAGTTGTAAAGCTGTTTAGTTTTAGTATACATGCCACTGAGACAGTTAAAAATCAGTAGAAAGGTCAGGCTGAGCACATTTCCATCAGAGCTACTTCCTAATTTATGTATAAGCCTTGAGGATGTGGACATGTGTATCATAGAGCAGTACTTAACAGAAGCACAAACACCTGGATATCCGGGTGATCTTACTCTGAAGAAAAGAAAAAACCCTAATACCCTGTTACAGAGGGAAAAATCTTACTTAATACAAGGGGAGAATTGACACTTGGAAGTCGATTTATTTTCCCTTTGCAAGGTTTTATAACTGAAATGGGTAATTCAGTCTACAAAGTTTTCATCCCTGTGCTGTTGTTTCCAGCTCCCTGTTTTCTTTCTGTTTTCATTGTTCATACTGTTAATTTTCCCATGTTTTCTGTATGCTTCCCCTAGATTGGATGGGATAACCTTTACCGGTGTGTTAGTTTTGGATAATACTCATTCACAGAGTTTCTTTGATTACTTTGAAATTATAGTTGCTTTATCCCAAAGCTTTCACTGAAGGACTTTAACTGAAAACCATTAAAATGTTAAGCTCTTTGTTGTAGTAAAATCTCTGCACTGTTTAATGTGGACTTAATAAAAAGAATGCACGATATCTGATGTTTATTTTTAATGAATTCATTCAAGTGATCTAGAGAGATCCGTGGGGACTTTTTTAATAAAAAAGACAAAAGAAACTGCAGGAATGGATGGGAATCCCTTTCTTAGATCCATTATCTTTAGCTACACCACTGAAATAACTATAAAGACAGGTTGTTCTATGGTTGGTTTCAGTAGCAACATCTTGGTAAATATTCAGATATTACACTAATTTTTGTTCACCACAAGCACTCCTCTATATCCCGGGATCACCTTACAGGTTTCTTCATTACTGACAGCACTTTTGTATTGCAATGCACTATGTGTACTTTTACTTTCTATTCCCCATTCCCACTTCTGATAGACCAGGAACTGTTAACACAGACTGTCACTCATTTCTGTATTTTTTATGGCAAAAATCTCAGGTGGGAACAAAAGACAAAACATCACTGAGCCTTAAGGGGAAAGAAGTCCCACTAAGAGCACATACATTTCTCCCCAAAGGAATTAGATTGTACACAGACCAAATGAGCTGTCTGTAACAACTATTTATATTAGAAGTTAAATTAGAAATAGATAAATAGAAGCAATCTCCTTTACTTTGGTAAACCTAATAAAATAAGTTACTCAAATATACTGTCTGCCTTTTCCAGTATTCATGTAGAGAGTATAGAAAGTTAAGAATATAAGCTATGTGTGTCTGCTACAAGTATTAGCCTGTTTAAATACTTTATTTTTGGTTGGTTACAACCCTGGCATCCTGCATTATCTATATATGTATAGACTACAAATGAAGTGACAAATTCATAATAGTTAAAGGTAGTGGGGTAAAACTGATTTGCAAATACCTCTTGGCCGGTACATGTGTCTCAGGAATAGGAATGATGATTAGATTTAGTAAGTGTCCACCCATTAGTTCTTCCCCTCTTGTATTATTAACATCAAAATATGTTTTAATGTCTGATGATGCCTCAGGGCTACTGATTTTGGGGTATTCAGTAAGATATGCCAATGTGAATCTCAGGTGAAGGTAGGCAAATTCAAGTGAGATTGTATATGACTTCAACTAACTACATTTTTCAGAATTCTAATGGCAAGAAAGCAAAAATAAAATTAATAAAGCTTGCAAAGCTTTTGTTTTTTTCATGCTGTGATGGGGCATTAACTAAACACATGGAACCTAATTTCCGATGGTGTGTCAGGCATTTTCTTAGGTCTGATGAGGTCTAAGGATAATTATCTGCAACAGCCGACTGTGAGAGAAACTGAATTACCAGTTACATCTCCATCTTCCCAAAAGAATATGTCAGCATCTCCCACTTTATAGTGTCAGCTAATCTCTAGACAGACTTCTGGTTGGTGCTTGCTTTTCTCATCAGGCTCTTGGCAGGAATGCCCAATAGTCAAGAATTACTTAAGGAAACTAATATATGTATTACTTAAAAATATATTTAAATATTACTCATGGTATAGGATATTAGTGTACTATACAATATGCTATTATGTTTCATATATATATATATATATGTATATTTCAGGTCTTTAATTAGATTGTTAAATATTTTAATGTGCTTTTTTTCATCCTGAAACAAAGTAGATTTTATTGGTTGGAAATTGGGCTTCACAATTTTTCATAACACTAATTACTTTTTCCATGAGCTAATAAACTAGCATGTTTCTTGTTCTTTTGTCACCAAGGTATATAATTTGTCAGTAAAAGGCATGTATTTTATCAAAACTGACACTGAGGTAGCAAGGTCAAAAATAACAAACCTGGTGTTTATTACATACATAAAATAGTAAAGTATTTGCCTTGATAAACAAATGATGTTCTGATTAATAACAACTCTTTAAAACCAGGATTTGATGTAGATCCCAAAGATAGGTAAGTATAATGAAGGAATTTGAATAAAATATACCACATTCTCAATCATAATTGATTATATGATTCAGTATATATAAAATGCAGGCATTTGAAATCAAACACATGAGTCACAAGATGGTCACTTAAAAAATTGGTCAATTCAAAAAGTATCTATTTGGTTACTTACGTGTCATCGCAAAAATAGAATCGATAATCTCTTGGGCATCAAGAAATGAAACCAGCAATTCTATCCCAAATTATTTTCTCTAATTAGCTGTTTTCATCAGAATTTTATCTTACTCAATTACTGATTTCTTAAATAATTTACTGTAAATATCTGTGGGCCACTTAGTAGGACCTGTAAGCCTTGGATTGTTCCCCTACCTCACCTTGCTATCTGATTAGGAAGCAACTTCGACCTATTTAGGAATCTATAAATGTGTTTAACCCTGGACAGTCCACAGAAGATACAACTTCTATAACTTTTGTTCCTGGTTTTCTATATCTTAAGTAGGGTGTCTAACCTTTCGGTGTCTCTGGGCCACACTGGAAGAAGAGTTGTCTTGGGCCACATGTTAAATACACTGTGACGTGTAACCACAAATCTCATAATGTTTTAAGTTAATTTATGATATTGTGTTAGGCTGCATTCGTAGCCATCCTGGGCTGCGTGAGGTCTGCGGGCCACAGGTTAGACACTCCTGTAAAAGGTTTACTTTAATAACATTCAAAACATAAGACATCAAAAATTGTATGTTTGAGTTAATGTTATGGAAAGGCCTATATTGGGCTTGCTTGGTACATTAACATTCCTAAAATTATATTCTATATCCCAAATATTCTTGTTCATATGTTAATATAGCAACATAACTAAGAAGGACTAAGAACATCACAAGACATAATATGTCAATAGAATATATTTCCTATCTTTAGGTAATCTGATAACCTAAATGATTTCATCTTTCTACACTTAGAAAGCAGAGAAAAAGATCCTCCTCTATTTTAAGACACATAATTTACATTACTGAAATCTAAAATCACACGATCCCCCTGCACCCCCAGGCTAGGTTTGTCAAAAGTTTTATTCTGTAGAAGCTTTAAATATGGACAATGAACCCCAAATCTGTAGCCTGTGCATCAATGAAGTCTGCAGGTATGTGTTGTTGGATGAGTCTAAGGTTCTCAATTTAATCTGAATGCACTTAGGTGCAGCACATATTCTCCAATTTGGCCACAGGCTCAGCCTCTCCCTGTGTATTACATTAGGTTTGATTCACATGATTACTTGCCAGTCCTTGTAATATATTAAATTTACAAATCCTGCTTGTACACTATAAAAACACAACTATTAGATTCAATTGACATTTTGAAAAACGTGAACTAGAAAAATGGTTAAGGAACTGATTCAGCAGTATTTTTCTGCAAAGTCAACAAACCAAACAAAAACCCAGAACAAACTAAAAAAGAGAGAGATGGAATTTTTTTTTTTAATTTATAGCTTTCCATGATGTAGACCAGGCAAAAGAAAATCCTGGTTTGCTAATCCAAATAACTACCTTTCTCCCACAAATCATGTGCATGACTAATAAATATTAAACCAAAATATTAACATTTTCCTATTCAAAAATAGATTTATAAAATGAGAAATATATTTCATACAAAGCAATATTAAATGCTAACAGCTCTAGAATCAACACATATGCATATATGTGTGTGTGTATATATACATATATATACATAGTATGCACAGAACAGAGTATTTTAATTTGTATATATTATTAACTAAACATTTAAATAAAAAGATTATATAATTTCCACATAGCAATTTGTGGAAATACTGATTTGTCCACATACTCATTTGAAAGAATGAATAACCTTAATCAGATCATGTCATTCTCTTGTTTAAAACCCTTCATGGCTTACACTGCTCCTGGAATAAAATTCCAAATCCTTGCCACATCATATAAAACCCTAAGTAATTTGGATCTTCCCTACGCCAATCTCACATCTTACCATTGGCCCACTGACTCCTGGCTAGCTACAACTACTTTGGGCCTGGCTTCATGTTCTTGAATTTGACAAATCTCATTTTCAGCTCTGGGCTTTGTCTTGGACAGTTTCCTTTGCTCTTACCCACTCTTTCCCCAGGTTTTGAATGGCTAGTTGATTCTCTACTTAGTTTGCAACCTTTATCACTTACTCAAAGAGGCTTTTCTTGAACACCTTGTTTAAAATGGTCTTTCCATGCTATCTCATTTTTGTTTTTAATGAGTAGCTCTCTTATATGAGCACAGCTTAAACACTAATCCATGCTGTCCATTTTTTTGCAAAGTATGTTATATGCACAAGACAAATGATGATTGGCATTAATGAGTTAATGTTTATTATATCCAAGACACATTTATCATGTCAATTTTGTTTGTTCCCAGATATATGTTGTATACTTATTACTATGATGTGTAGCTGTATGTATAGTCATAAGTATATAGATGTAAATAGTATGTGTACATATATATGACATATGATTGCAAAAAAAGTTATTTCTAAGAAAACCATGCTGAATGTATATTCGTCATGTCAATTATTTATAAATCAGCTTATACCAATTGCACTAATTTTTCTAATGCATGCAGTGATAGACATATATTAACATGAGCATGGAAAAGGGTTATGTCTATGAAAACTACGTTGAATGTTTTGAGTGACTAAAAATGAATAGCTGTTAAGTTCTGTGGGAACAACATAACAGAAAAAATATTTAAAAACAGTCTTCAACATATAGGTACTCGTATTACTTTGTAAGTGTCTATATCTTTGTTCCATTTTAAACAAAGTTTGAAACCAGCAATCATAATGAAAACATTATGTAAAACCTTCAATTTTCTCTGAAATTTTTTCAGTACTGAAGGAAAAAGTCCTTGAGGAAGTTGGACTTGAATATTTGTACTGTCACAGTTCTTTTCCTTCCCTGACTATGAGGATTACCCAGGAAAGGCCCAAACATTCCTCCATCCCGTTCTCCTCCTTCCCCTCCCCACGGTACTACCTGCTGAAGGAACCTGAGTGTGCTTGCTCTAAGCTGCTGTTATCTCAAACGTGGTGGTGCTTGGGCTATCAGAGTCACGAGGAAACCCCACCCCAGATATTCTGAATCAAACTGGCATTTTAATCAGATCCCCCGGGTGATTCAAATTCAAATAAAAGTGTGAGAAGCACATCTTAAAGCTAATCCTAAAAGAAATTGAAAAAAAAAAAGGACTTTAACAATTAACATCATCATAAATAGAAGGGATTTTAATTTACCCAAATGGCTACCCCTCCATTATCACATAAAGTCATGAACTGGCAAAAATTCCTACCTCTCTGAAGTAAATAAAGGAGACAGCCCTTCTATTGGAAGACATATTGCAAAACAAGCAAATAAACAAAAATTCTGTTCCTTCACAGATCATTTAGTGAACATTAGGCTTAGTGGGAAACTTAACATAAAATACTGTAGCTGAAACTGCTTTTGTCTTGAAAAAAATCACCTTAATTTGCATTTAGTCTACATGTGACTTTTTTTTTTCCTGGGGTAGAAGGGAAGCCATGTCAGATACATTAGAAACAATACATTTATAGTCATTATCACAAGTCAAAAATTGTTTCAGACGAGCTGTAAAAATTCTCTCATAAAATCTGGACTTTTTCCCAATCCACAAATCTTATAATTTTCTTGATAAAACATATTACTATCCAGTCAGAATGCTGACTTCTCATTGGGGTACTGTACTTCCCTCCGTCTTGAAATGACCGAGAAATATTTCCTAAATAACTTCGTACATCGTATCATCTAGATAAACAGAAGAAGGCTTTAAATTATAAAATTAGCATGATGCTTCAGTGAGAAGTAAATTTGCAATAGAATTCTGCTGCTAACTATTTTCTAACCTTATCTAAATATTTTTATGCAACACACACACACACACACACACACACACACGAGAACCAGTGTAACAGAAGCAGTTAACAGTATCTGCCCAGCATTTGTTGTCTTATTTTCAGTAGCTTTATTGGAAGTGATATAAAAACTCTATATGGCAATATGAACAGGATCTGAATTAAGGGTACAAATTAACCAAGTCAACATTTGTAAATTAAGCAAATTAGAATTTTTTCCCTTAAAGAAAAGTTTACATTGTGTTTTAGTGATTGAACTCAAAATGTTTCTAGCAAACAATTTAAATTTAATCAAGGCTTTTCAAATGGTGACATCAAAGCCTCATCGTGAGGCTGTGAAGATGACCTTGAAATATGTCTCACTGTCACATGTATTCAGACTGCTTGTATTCTAGTTCTTAATTTGGGACATTGTTTGCCTAGAAGGGAAACAAAATTTGCTTAATTAGAATATTTTGAGAATCAGGAGTGAGATGATTTATAGAATGTTGATTGGTGGGGATTTAGTTGTCATTGTTTTCAGATAAACACAGTCTAGCAATTTTCTCCCTAGCCTGAGTTTCTGCTGGGATTTACAAAGTAGTTGAGCCCTGAGCAATAATAATGTTGGTTTAAATTGCCCTAAAACTGCCCCTCCTGAGGAATTAGAGCTGGATTATTTGGGGGAGAGGAGAAAAGAGGCTTTTCTGCATCTTTTGTCCGTCTTTCTTTCACCCAGGCATGTTCACAAGGAGGGGAAGATGGATGAGCTGGCTAATGACAGCCAGGACCAGCCAGGGTAGGATTGTGAAACTGATCTGCCCTGGCCGACACCGTGGTAAAGTCCTGCAGGTTACCAGGGTTGGGAAGTGGTGTTTCAGCACAAATGTACTACTCTTCATGGGAACAGAAGGAGAAAAAGGCGGGCAGGGGAGACAGCTTAAAAACATTTTTCACTAAGTCCCTGCAAACCACAGACATACTCCACATGATCATGGCTGCCACCTCAAGCAAGTAGTGTTCCCTGCAGTTCATCTTCAGGCACCCAGTGTATCTTTTGGGGCCTACCTGCCGTACCTCTAAGGGCTTTCACTTTGTTTTGATAAGAAAAGGAAGAAAAAAATCACTTGCATTGATATAAACATAAAATGTAGTTTTAAAAAATATTTTTACTCTAATTGGCATTTTTAATTATATAGTGATCAAAGATTTTGAATTGCTGGAAGGTGTCTGTATTAGTGGAATTTCCAACGTTAGTCCCAAGATTCAGAGGAGGGGAGATACTTGTTTGTGAGCGAGAGCGGTAGCAAGAGTATTTCAAGTGCTCCAAAACTAACACAACTTCAATTATTAAGTTCCATGCCCTCTTCTGGAAGGTTGGGTCACGGTTCACATATAAAAGTATTTATCAAGAACCTACTGAATGCCAGGTACTTGACATAGGTCACCTCAAATTTCCCTGAAGTCTGGAAGCAGTATGAAAAAATATGCTCTAGTTTGCCCTGAACCACACAGCTTATAGGAAGCAGAGGCACCACTGAGTCTAAGTTTGTCTGACTCCCAATCTCTTACTCTCCGCATTATACCGTTCTGCTTTAACAAGGAGACAGACAGCGTAACAGTTTTTATATTGGGGACTGAATGTGGAGGAACGTCAGGCATCATTTTCACTGAGTGAGGAAGTTTATCATGGGTCTATAAGAGATGAACAGTGAAAGATTTATAGAATCAATCTTTGGCCCTTACATTTTCTTTCTTTTTGTTTTTTACTCCCAAGAACCAACTAAACCTAGAATATGGGAGAATTTAGAGAAAAAAATAACAATAGATTATTTATAAGAAATCTATAAAACTAAGTATTTTCTTCTGGATAGTTGTAGTCAATTTCTAATTTAAACAATCATGTAACCTATTTTTTCTATGTTTCATTTTTATATTTTTAAATATATAACATTGGTACTATAAAATTTACTCATTTGAAATATATATTTCAGTGTTTTTAGTATATTCAGGGTTGTGCGCTATTAGCACAACCTGAATTTAGAGCACATTCATCACCCATAAAAGGAACCCTGTTCTCTTTAGCATTTACTCCCCACTCTCTTTCCTCCCGTTTGGCCCTAGGCAACCACTGATCTGCTTTCTGACTCCATAGATATTCTGAGTATGCTATACAAATACAATTAAAAAAATTTTTGTGACTAGCTTCATTCATTTAGCATGTTTTTAAGATTCATATGTTGCAGCAACTATCAGTACTTTATTCCTTTTCATTGCCAAATAATATTCTATTGTATGGATATAGCACATTAATATCTATTCACCACTTCATGGATATTTGTATTATTTCACACTTTTGGGCATCATGAGTAGTGCTGCTATTAACATTTGTGAACCTGGATGTTTCATGTCTCTGGACATATATACTTAGGAGTGAAACCACATCATATGATGACTCTATGTTCACCTTTAGAAGACCTGTCAGACTATTTTCCAAAGTGACTGCATCATTTTACATCCCCACAGCAATGAGTGAGGGTTCCAGTTCCTCCAGATCTTTGTCAACACTTGTTCATTTCTTTTTCTTTCCACACAAGTGTGTGAACTGGTGTCTCCTTGTGGTTTTGACTGGCATTTCCTTGAGGGTTAATGATGTTCAGCACCTTTTCATATGCTTATTGGCAATGTGTATGTCTTCTTTGGAGAAATGTTTGTTCCTTGTAATTTATGTATTATTAATACAATGGTTTGTAAATCCAGAGTTTCTGTTTTAGGCAACCAGATTATCAGATGACAAAAATCTCTAAAACATGAAAGAAATTATTTGTGATTTAAAACCTGACCTGAAATAGGAGGAGTCAATTCCAGTCATAGAAATGAGGGTTTTCAATTATATTCTTATACCCTTGGGAAATAAAAGGTAATAGTTTCCCTGCTTTATACATGTTAATGGGGATCAGGACACACTAACCAAAATATGGTACCTTGGCATATTGAATAGTTTAAACTAAATAAGTTTTGAAAAAAGGCAGAAGCAGAAAGACTACTCTGACCTTCTGCTGTCCCCTTCCCCTGAAACAGGCCATAAAACCTTCCCCGTAATAAGCATCACTTCCCTGTAGCAGGGAAAGGAACACTCTTTTCCCTGTAGCAGGGAAAGGAACACTCTTATCCCTGAAGGTAAGCAATACCCCAACGAATGTTGGTAAACGGGTCTTGCTAAGTTTCCCCAACTTACTGCAATTACCTGACACCCCTTAACCTCTAACACTCTCCAACTGTGCCCTCTTCATCAAACTGAGCATGCAAGTGCTCAGACCTGTTTCTCAGGTCTTCATTTCCTTATGAAAGCTTCTGCGTCCTGCAAAACTTGTATTAAACTAATTTGGTTATGCTTTTTCCCCCCATTAATCTGCCTTTGTCAGTTTAATTTTCAGACCCATCCAGGGATCCAGTAACAGTCGAGGAAAACTTTATTCTCCCCTACACTATGAGGACATTAGTTGAACCTGAAGGGAACGGAGGGTGCTTTCCCAGGGAGGCCACAGTGTTGTAGTAACGAGCTTGGTCTCTGCTTGTGTTCACATCCTGACTCTAGCAGTATGCCTATGTGGGACCCATTCCTATGCCTCACTTTCAAATCTGTACGCTGAGCTAACTACCTTCTAGGGTTGTTGAGAGAATTGCTTGATAACTCACTTTGCCCCATGCCTACACGTAGTACACTTTTGATATGTGATATGTGCTCCATATTGCTATTATTCCTTAAAAAATAAAGCTGTGGACATAGAAGCCATAAGAGCAACATGAAAATGTGAGCCAGCTGTTTATTGCTCCGTGCCCACTGATAGAGAGAAATAGAGGATGGAAGGACTCAGCTCAGCTATGAGGACCTCCACTTCAGGAAAGAAAGAACCCCTAGGAGAAGCCAATTACAGGAGGAGGAGGAGGCGTTTGAAATTAGAGTCTGTAAAAAGACCATAGAGTCTGGACAGGGAAAGGAAAAGGTCACCTTTCTCCTTTATCACATTCCTTACAATTCCTTATGTGGTGAAGTTGTTTATTAAACAAGAAAACATATAACTAAAAGTTTGCAATGGTGAAGGCAGTCTTATGTTGAAAAAGCCTTATGTTGAAAACCTAAAAACTAATTCTGTTTGACCCAAGAGATTGCTAGCTCCTGAAATCCTGTGAAATGGTATCAGGGTTTTATCTAACTTGAACTTTATGGCTTATATGTTTTGATATTCAATAGCTTTGTCTAGTACAATAAAGGATGGATTTTCAAAAATGTGTTTCCTTTTATCTAAAGCAAACTTTAATAACCCAATAAAAAATTTGAGAAAATATTTGCATTATTTGTTGTGATGCTGTCATATATCGGGTACATGTATCTTTTTTAAAGAATATTTTATTCATTTATTTTTAGAAAGAGGGAAAGGGAAGGAGAAAGAGAAACATGTGCAAGAGAAACATCAATTGGTTGTTTCCCACACACTCTGCAACCCAGGCACGTGCCCTGACTGGCAGCCTTCCAGTTTGCAGGTCAGCACCCAATCCACTGAGCCACACCAGCCAGGGCTGTATCATGTTTGTTCTACAAATGAAATGTTCATGTACAATTTAGCTTTTCATGCTTTCAAAGATGGTACACACCATCCTACTGTGTCAATTAAAAGTTTCAGAAAAGATGCACCAAAATAGTACGACTTAATTAATCCTCATAGAGGATTAATTGTGCTGTACACATTCCTAGTATTTCTAAACCTGATTTAAGAAAATGATCCTACAGAATTATGTACATTGAGAAAGCTTTTATGAAACACACCCAGTTTAAGTAGAGTGTTAAAATAACAAATCCTATGCTTATTTTTACCGTAACTTGGAAACCACCACACCCAGTTTATGTGAACAGTGTTAAAAATAAATAATCCTATGCTTATTTTTACCAACACTAGGAAACTACCACAATACTGAATTACACTGAAATCCAAAGTTACAGATTTTTTTTTGTTGGTGGTATAATGAGAGCTTTATTTAGGAACTCTTAATGAGTACCAATTTTTTTAAACATGCACTTGATATTAATTAGCAAATGCTTTTTGGTTTCCATAAGGAGATTTATGTAAAACTACTCATCATGTTTTAGAGAATATTATGACTACTGTATTTCTGCTCAAAATTTTAGTTATTAGAAGTAAAAGCAAAATTGGTATATTTCCAGCTTATAAACCTGTTACTATAAAATTAATTCAAATCTAATATTCTTTATGTGTACTTGGCAGCTACGAATTACATGCGGCTAATGACAACAAATTATGGCTGAGTTTTAAAGTTTATTCCCATTTATTATTTAACTGACTGACTAGTTGCCGTATGTGGCTAGTAGCTAGCATACCAGGTAGTGAAGATAAGCCCAACACAACTGGACTCTATTCAGAGGAGGAGTTCTCACAACTGACTGTGTATCAGAATCTCCTGATTCTTAAAAACACAGATTCCTGGGCCTCATCCCCAGAGATCCAGATTCAAGTAGATTTAGGATGGGATGGTGGTGGTGGTGGTACATTTTAGGAATGTTTGTTTTTATTTATTTAATTTGTTACTTTAAAAATCCAAATCCCAGCTACACTTGACCATTAGAAATGTGCAGATGCTCAGTATGTATTCTGTTCCCTCGAACAAAAGGTGAAGTTTACATACAATCTACTTGTTTTGGTCAGAAGCCAGTCCAGACCCTCCCTGTCAGTGGCAACCCTTGCTATTTGCTTGCAAAGAGCGTCAGAAGGGCAAGAGCAGCTTGTGAAGCTAGCTAGCTGCATTGGTGTCGCCCTTTATAGTTGCTAATGGCTGTCTTTAAGTTAAACTTTGAGAACATGCTGAGAAAGCAAGACCTATTTCTCCATGAATCCACTCAGCTCTTTATTTCCTAATTAATGCCTTATCAAACTGTGCTGACAGTGAGAACAAAAGACCTCTCCCTGATCTTGAATCCTCTCTTCCTTTTCTTTTACTCAACTCACAGAGAAAACCATAACATTGTCCAGACCCTATGCTACAAGATTAAAAAAAAAAAAAAATCTCATATCAGAGTTTGACCATGATACAGAATATCGGATATTCTGTGTCCTTTTCTCACCTATGACCCTGCCTAATTTCCTTTTCTTTCAACTGGCAATTTAGGGTTTTATTAAAGATGTAATTAACATACACATAAATATTAAAGTTATTTTTCTAGGCTGTTTCCAAAAGCTATTTTTTCTCTGAGAAGAAATAGATGATGAGATCCCAGGTTCTGCCCCAGTGACTGGCATTATCTATGGACATCGTGGCAGCCGAGTCTAATTACAGCCAGGGGGTGGACTTCTGGAAGCACAGAGAACTGTAGTTACTGTCCTATGAGTGCATGTTGTTGCTTTCTCAGAGCCGCCTGGGAGTGTGTTTATTAAGGTGCAAATCCTTCACAGTTCTCTTGTGGCACACTTGCCCCAGGTATTCCCAAAAGTGTGCTCCACCCTTCTAACAAAACACAAAAATACCAAAGCCTTTACGCACTGCATTTGTAAAGAAGGGACAGCTGAATAACACATCCTGTCCCAAAGCACTTCCATTTTAAAATCTGAAAAATGCACTGAGAGATCTAGCCAGAGATCTAACCTGCAAATGCTCATCAAATAAATAAAGCATGCAAGAGTGTTCATAACAACCAGCAAACCAGATGCCCATCAACAGTAGGGTGGATACATTGTGGTGCATTCATTCAGTGGAATAGTAGCAATGGAAATGAAACACCAGGTGCAAAAACATGCTTGTGGGGAACATAATAAGCCAAAGAATCCAGGCATAAAAACTTTTATCAATAGACAAATTGGGCCACACAGTGAATCTGACAAGTTCAGGGGAGGCCTGCATGACAGCCTTATAAACTCAGAGACTTACAGTAACCACACAGGATGGTCTGACTTCCTAACTAAAAGTGAGTCATGGTAGGTACTCATGTCCTAGGCTGGCATCTTCCCTGACAAATGTCAATCTTCACCTTAACTGAGCTTGTCCATTGTCTTTTTGCATCTACAGTAACATACCTTTGGACTGTCAGAGTAATATCCCCTTTCCAGCCCCCTCTTCACCCCAGCACAACCTCCCACCAGAACAGGAGCCCACAGAACCCTCATTGTTACTTTCTTCCCTGAATCCCACCTCTAAGTGCTGTGTTAATTGTTAACTCTCCTGTGCCCACCAATGTAAAAGAAGTACTTGTCCCATCATTTTACTCTTTATCCAATCTCCGAGATTTTCTGGCTTTGCTCTCTCCCACCACCCTAATCCAAAGTTAACTTCATATCACCCCCTGGCAGCTTCCCCTTTGATTCTGATGTATAAAATAAGTGGTGAAAATGCCATTTTCTGGAGCATTTTTCCAATCTGTTGAAATCTTGCTTCCCGGCATTTTTTGTCAGTTTGGCTCAAATAAACTCATAAAAATTCTCTACAGGTTTGGACATTTCTTATGTTGACATATTGAATGATTCCATTCCCCAAATAGGACAATATAATCTGTGGTGTAAGGCGTCAGGACAGGGTCTGTCCTAAAAACAGGAGAGAGAACTATTGGAAGTGGATGCAGAAAGGGCTTTCAGAGCTCAGAATGGTTGGAGTCATGCAGGGGTGTTGTTCACTGGGTAGTATTTCACTGAGCTGTACTTTTCAGCATTTTAAATTTTAATAAAAAGTTTAAAATTGCTTTGAAGCTTATTTATTTCAGAATGATTCTTGGATTACATGTGTCTTGATCACTGCCAGCAGGTAAGAAAAAGATAATAGACAACTTAGATTAATGAGACACCTGCTATTACTTTAAAATAGGTGCTGTCACAGAAATCTCGGCTCACTTGTGACCACAGAGAACAGCACAACAGTGTTAGGCAGCAAGAAAAATAATTCAGTACTTAAACATTTTTAAATTTTGCAATGTTAAATTTTAGCAGATAAAGCAATTAAAGAAGGGAAGTGGAGGTAGGAACCTTTGCAGAATAAGATTCTATTGGTAGTTTTTTTCTTTTCCTTTGTTTTATGACCATTCTTTGCAAATGGGATGGTGGGGTGGAGTGGGGGTGGCAATGTTGAACTGAAGTAGTTTTTTTCTCTTTTTGTTCATTAGTTACTTTTTGCAACTTTGAGTAACAAATGAGGATTTACAATACTCAAATTTTAGGCAAAGGGTTGTTTGGTTCTCTGGTGGTTCAGAATGAGCCACCCCAAGATGCGCCTCTGTGGTATGCAGATTATTTTGAGTTAAAGGCAACTTTAGCCCCAGGTTCTAGTGAAATTTGTGCCCCATGCATAACTACCTAGGATTTGAATTAGGGGCCTTGTGTATTGTTGGGAACCATCCTGCCTGCTTTCAAAAGCTGTAACCCCCCACCATGGCTAAGGCTGAGTGAACGACCTTAGGACCATAAGCCACTAAGGAGACAAAGCTTGTCTTCCTGGCAGGGGCGCTGCTTCTGTTCCTTTTACTTCATCCATAACTGGCCCTTAATGCTTGGTCAGTCAGCTAATGACAGGTAAGATTCCCCAAGGGGGGAAACGACCTAAGACAGGCATGATCATGTGGAGCCCCCAGGGAAGGACTTGGGGAGCTACAGCAAAAGGGGATGATGGACCCTGGCCCCTTGGCTTTGACATAGCCTGAGTCCTCATTCTGTCTGCAAGAAGTCTCCTAATCTCTTGGCTGCCTTACTTCCCCTGCCTGACTAAGCCTGAAACAATGCCATAAGCCTGAAACAATGCTGGTGGTGGGTACCGCCCTGTGCTGGAAAGGTCAGGTTCCCTAGGGCAATCAGACCTAACAAAGAATATGTAAAATCCTATGAAACCTGCTTTGTTCAGAATGCTCTCAATTAAATGATAAGGGTCCAAGCAAGAAGTGAGTTTGTTTCTCAAAGTTTTATGGCTCTTTAGCTATCTGACTCAGAATAGGCCCTCAGAGTTCTTTGTACATTATCTATTGTTTGACCCTTATTGTCTGACAATGATTAATGAGCTTTACCTGTATTCTTGTGCAAAATGAACGCAACAAAAGCCCATTGAGGAAAAGGCTCTTGGCCCTTCTTTGAGGACAGATCGACCACCTTTCCTCCCCAAGCAGATCATGTCTTGGTAGACTTATTCTCATCTGTGGTGGCTGGGGGAGCCCTGTGGGCAGAGCTCCCCAGTAGTCTCTAATAAAAAATTATCAGAAATAACCTCTTTTGACCAATGTACAGGGCAAGACAAACTTCTATTTACTAAGCACCTGCTCTTCTTATCATCCTGAAAAGACCCTGTGAAGGCACCTATCTCATCCCTAGCTCAGGATGTTTTATATGAGGTCTGTCCTGAAAAATTCCAGCCATTACTACATAACAATGATGTTTGCGTAACATCATTGTAACCTGGTAGCCAAGGAGAGTGGACTGCAATGTGGGTAGGTGAACAATGATGATTCACTGTACTAGTCAGTAGGAATGATAGGTGCCACTGAGTGAGCATGTGCACTGTGTGGCCAGGATACCTTATGGACAGACTTTATACTCATGTTTCCTTTCTATCTCTGAACCTCCTACGCATGTGGGGTCTCTGACTCTCACATGTTTGTGGGGTTTCCATACATGTGTATGTATTATATTTGCCTATTTTCTCTTGCTTATCTCTCTCATGTCTACATTTGATTATTAGACCAACCAAAAGAAACTTGAGAGTAGAGGAAAGTTTGTTTCTCTCTCATAGTTCCTTTGTTTAGTCTGAACCAGTGCTAACAGAACTTTCTGCAATTAAGGAAATGTTCTTCTGTGATGATATCATATCCACTAGCCACAAGGGCTACTTGATCCCTTGAAATGTGAACTAGAAAAACTGAGGAAATAAGTTTGTACTTTAATATAATTTTAATTAATTGAAATAAAGTACAAATGGCCACACATGCCTAGTTCCCACTCATTTGGAAATTACAAGTCTTGATAACCATTTGGTCCCACATTTTCTCATAAAGCCAGTAATCCTTTCTGAAATGATAAAGGAATGTTGAAATGACTGGAACAAAACAAGAATTTACTGGGAAGATTCTGGAAAGACAAGAAGATGGGAGTAATTTATTGACTTGCACTCTTACCTAAAAAGGAGATGGATTTCTCTGGAAAACTTGTGAAAGAACTATAGAACTTCAAAAACTTCAGGAACATTAAATGGGTCCCTAGGAAAAACAACTTTTAACATTTAATGTTTCTTGTTAACAATAAGACAATAGGTCTGAAATAGAGTCGCTAATGCTAAACCATGTCACAGAAACATAGCTTTGATGTTCCCCCAAAACGGGATCTGAAGCCAGTCAAAGAGGAATCACCTGATCAGCACCCATTAGGTTGTCTGACAGTCCCCTGCCATCTCCTATAAGGGAAGTGATCTTGCAAATAACCAACCCACTCCTTTATCCTTGTATAACTTCCTTATCCTGCTCCCTCTGCCTGTAAAAGTCTTTGATTCTGTATGGTTCCTTTCCACATGCTAGATGGATGCTGCTATATTCAAATTGATTTTTGTTCCAATAAACTCTTAAAATTTTAATATTCCTTACTTTATCTTTGAACAATTTGAATTAGAAACTTTATATACCTATAGAGAAGAAAAAGAAGGTGAAGGCTAAAAGTAATTGAGTAGTAGACCAGAAATCCCCTGACTAGGATTGGGTAAGTACCTGACGTCATGCCATTGGTTGGCCTTTGATCTCAACTTAGTTAATGACTTTGAAGGTAAGTTGTTACTGATGCCCTGGCTTCCAAACTGTGGCATGTGAGGAATAGCCCAGTGTTTTAGACACACTAAAAGATAACTTTTTCTTATATTTTTTACATTTTGCCTTGATAGATTATGTCTTGACCTGACTAAAATTACAGTTGTAATTTATTTTATTTACTTGCAGAAACTGGTCTTTCTCAACAAGGTCAGTAAGACATGACTCCATCACTCATATTTTATCCATTTTTGCTGTGGCAATATAAATATCCCAGTGTACCAAATCACAAGTTGTTTTCTATGACCTTCCAAATGGTTTACAACACTGTGGACTTAATAGAACAGTGACCTTTAAACTGCTTTATGGTTTGTGGGTCAGTATCCATATCACGTGGTATCTAACAGTAAGACTGGTTTCCCAAGTACATTTGAAGGATTATGGCTATAAAGAGGTCTGAATAATTTTTTGTAAAAATTATTTTTCTCACTGAAATTACACTGTCTTCCTCTCAAAGTGGAAATGTACTATTCATTTTTAGACACTTCAGAAACATTTGCTCCACACACATACTATGGAATACAGTTAAAGACAATTCTGCATTAAATATTCTGTAGTTTCAACTCTAAAACTCCCTTACCATCTTTTAAATTCACATACTACCATGTACGCATCAGGATGTATCTGAAATCAACATGGAAAAGAATTTGCCAGTTTACAAATAGAGAAGCTAGTTATGACAGAAATATTATTGCCCAGCTAGGTATTTTTTAGCTATGATAGAATGTAATTGATTTATACACAGTCACTCTGATTTAACTGTTTACATTGGTAGTAGTACATTTAGTTAAATTTCAACATACACTTATATCCATAGTCATTGTTTTAAATGTCTTCAAGATTACCACAAAACAGTATTGAGACATGAACTTACTCCCTATTCAAAAGGCTGTCATTTACCAGACAGCATAAACAAAGGCAGTAGAAACTACCAAATTTTCTAGAAGGTATCAACAAACTTTCAAAGATAAAAGAGATAGGTATAACTGAGTTATAGATCCAATGGACCCTCAATTAGTTGCCAAGTGTTGGTCAAAAACTTCCAGCTCATTTTAAGGAGAGGCTATTTAAATTCTAGCATTGCATAATTTAATTAAAAGAACAAAGGACATGGTAAACTGAACTAAACAGGAAAAGAAAACACTCTCCCTCCTGGTATTCTCCAATATGCCTCTCTATCGTCTAGTTAACTCTTTAAGCACTAAAAGGTTAATAGCACTTTCCAGGTTATAAAAAGCAGCCTATTACAGGGATGTTATAAATAGCTGCTTATGGCTAATCTATATTAAAATAAATGATTAACTCTGACTGTTAAATACACTTGTTGTCAAATTTCAATCACTATATTACAAAGTGGCATGCAATTGGATAAATACATGTATATTTCCATTTTTCATAGACCATATATACTAAACACTACATCGACCCATAAATAAAATTTTAAAAGATTCCTTCAAAACCAGAGTAACATCACAGGGTGAGAAAAGAAATGGACAGGAGTTAAAAAACAGAACTATAAATCATGTCACATTATTCTTCAGATTTAAATATACCAAGGCTTCCAATGTCATTCAGTATGAAATGAAAGAATTTAATAGTGGTCTACAAGATCCTTCCCCATCTTTCCCTTCCTGAAACTCCTCAGCACCTCCACTCACACTTTCATCTTTCTGACTTTATCTCCAATCAATTTCCTCTTTGTTCTTTAAATATCTGGAATTTGCACTGTGTCCATTTACCCAGATATCTGCCAAAGAACTCCCTCACCTACATGAGTCATTGAGTAAAGGGCATCTTATGATATTGGTCTTTTCTGACCACCTATTATAGAATAGCATTACTCTTTATCTCTTCACTTTGTCTTATTTTTCTTCATGAAACTCATCAACTTTCATAATTAGTTTATTTGTTGGTATTACAACAAATAGTGAGCTAAATAAAAACAAGACATGCACTAAAAGGAATAGGGACTCAATTTTGTTTAGTGCCTGTCACTTGGCAAGTTCTCAATACATTTGTATTAAACAAATAAATAAAATTGGAGTGGTATAGTGCAATGGCCTTGAGATTGCTCAGGGATTGGGGGGGGGGGGCTTTCTGCAATACAGGAGCAATATGAGTCTTGATTTTCTTGTCCAAATGGTAAATGGCAGGCAGAGCTTGGGTCTGTGCTGGATGAGAGTTGTAACTGGAATCCTGGCATAAATTCTGTACCTACTACAAAACTGTAAAGGTGGAGTAAAAAAACTAACCAGGCTGTGAAGGGGATCAACAAAGCAACTGACTGACTAGGTCTCGACTCTGAGCATGGCCTCAAAAAGAAGAGAAAAACTTCCTTAAGAATCTCTAGCTAAGCACTGTCCTCCAATTGATTGGTTGATTTAATTTTTACTACTCTTGTGATTCAGAAAACCTCAAGGCCAGGTATCTTGGGGTAGTAGTGGCCTGGGTTATACAAACATACGTTCTCTCTTCAGGAAGTCATGTGAAGCCCACGTCAGCTGGGATTCCACAGATCCAGTTTAACCAAATATGATCTCACATGAGGGAGAGTCAGGAAGATCAAATAACATCATTAGATAACAATGTTCATAATGTTTATAAGAATCATAATTACATTAGCCAAGATTAAAATGGAGAGAATCCTAGAAGCAGCAAGAAATAAGGGGACAGTCACCTACAAAGGAGTTCCCATTGGACTGTCAGCTGATTTCTCCAAAGAGACCTTACAGGCAAGAAGGGGCTGGAAAGAGGTATTCCAAGTCATGAAATCCAAAGACCTACATCCAAGATTGCTCTATCCAGCAAAGTTTTCATTTAGAATGGAAGGGCAGGTAAAGTGCTTCTCAGATAAGATCAAATTCAAGGAGTTCATCATCACCAAGCCCTTATTATATGAAATATTAAAGGGACTTATCTAAGAAAAAGAAGATAAAAAAATATATGAACAGTGAAAGGATAGCAAACTCACAGCTATTAACAATCACACCTAAAACAAGAGCAAACTAAGAGGACAGATAGATCAGGAGCAGAACCATAGAAATGAAGATCATGTGGAGGGTTAGCAACAGGGGAGTGGGAGGAGGAAAAGGAGGGGAAAAGGTACAGAGAATAAGTAGCATAGATGGTAGGTAGAAAATAGATAGGGGGGAGGGCAAGAATAGTATGGGAAATACAGAATCTAAAGAACTTGAGACACATGGTCATAAACTAAAGGAGGGAAATGGTGGGGGAGAGGTGTGCAGGGTGGAAAGAATGAAGGGGGGCAAATAGGACAACTGTAATGACATAATCAATAAAATATATTAAAAATAATTTTAAAAAGAAACTCAAAATCTAGTAGAAAAACAAGAAATATAAAAAATAGCCAGATTTGAAAAAATGTCAAAAATGAATGATAAAAATAAAAAGTATAATAATCAAAATGATAAACTAAATGGGTAATTTAAAAAGCAGATTAAATATGAGAAAGAATTTAGGAAACAAAGAAGATAAAAGTGAGAAGGTCTAAACTACATTACATTTATGAATATTCAAGGGAGAAGCTACTCAAATTGCTAAAGGCCAAGAATTTCAAGAACTGATGAGAAAGGAATAATGAAAAATTTTCAAATGGCTTCAATATAAGGAAATCAACACAGAAAAAATATATATAACAGTAAAACCACAGAAAAACGGATTCAAGAAAAACAGATGGTTTTAAAGACGTCATCGTGAAACATCACATAGTACACACTGGATCAAATAGTGTCCCCCAAAATTCAGGTTCTTTATGGAACCAATATGACCTTATTTGGAAATAGGATCTCTGCAGCTATAATTAGTTAGGATGATGTCATACTAAAATACAGTAGGCCCTAAATTCATTTTTATTGTCGTCATATAGGAGAAGCAAAAGAGATAAAGAGCAGATGGTTACGTGAAGATGGGGGCACAGATCAGAGTGATGCATCGACAGGTCCAGGAATTCCAAGGACACCTGGCCACCAGCAGAAACTGGGAGAGCAGCATGCAACAGACCCTCTCCCAGAGACTTCAGAGAGAGCAAGGCCCTGCCAACAGCTTGATCTTGGACTCCCAGCTTCCAGCACTGTGAGAGGATATACTGTTATTTGAAGCCACCCAGTTTGTGCTAATTTTTTTTTTTTATGGCAGCCGTAGGAAACTAATGTACCTACCAAAAAGGAACTGCAGTTAGATTGCCAACCCACAGTTGCTGTGGACGCCAGATGGTGGTGTTGAAAATAGCTATTGACTTAGAATTGTATATCTGGTTTCCTCACTTTAGAATGAAAACAAAATAAACACATTTGTAGATTTTAAAGCAGAGTTTAGCATGAGCAGAGTCCCACTTCTAAAAACATGCTTCAGGAATAAGGTAAATTACCCAATATGAAATCTCTGAGATACAAGAGATGATGGTAAGCAGATACACATATAGGCAATCCAAGTAAACATAGATTGTACAGAACAACAAAAATAACACTAGTTCATGAGTAAATATAAGATAGAGAAAAATATTGAAGGAGGTGATAAGAGTTTAAATTGTTCAGTATTAGGCAGTATTTCTACCCTTCTCCTGAATAAGTTCAATTCTGTTGATTTTAAAATAAATGTTTCATTTTAATGGTAAATATTAAAAGAACAGAAATAGATATTTAAAAAGCAGTACAGAGAAGAAACACAATAAAAACAAGTGTAAATAAACTTAACTAGAGAAAAAAGCAGGACAAAATAAAGTTGAAAATAATACTATAGAAATACTTCTAATTTACCTTAGTAATCACAATAAATATAAATGGATAAAACACACCACTTGGAAGACAGATTTTCATGTTGAATTTAAAAATATTTCATATGTTATTTCAAATGATATAACTACATCTCAAAGACACATACAATTAGAAATAAAAGTATGTAAAATATATATCAAGCAAATTCATAGATATATTAATATAAAAATAAATATAGGCTTGAAAACAAAAATGAGCAATTAAAGAGATGAGGGAATCATTTCATAATGATAAAAGGGACAATTAACAAATACAATATAGCAATTCTAAACTCATTCACATCAAGTAATACAGCCTTAATATATATATATATATATTTAGGCTGTATATATATATATATATATAGCAAAATTTTTATATATATATATAAAATTGCTTTATATATATAAAGCAAAATTCAAAATAATTACATGTAGAACTACTAAACCTGAATAACCATAGATAGATCACTGTCCAGAAATTGGAGAATAAATATTCTTTTATTTTTTAAATTGTTTTAGAGATTTTACTTATTTATTTTTAGAGAGAAGGGAGGGAGAAAGAGAGGGAAACATCAATGTGTGGTTGCCTCTTGCATCCCCCCTACTGGGTACCTGGCCCACAACCCAGGCATGTGCCCTAGACTGGGAATCAAACTAGAGACCCTTTGGTTCACAGGCGGGCACTAAAGCCACTGAGCCATACTAGGCAGGGCTAGATGATAAGTATTCTTTAAAGCACACATGCAACCCTTATGAAAACTGACAAATTCTAGGCTGCAAATCAAGGGTCAGTGAATTACCAAAAAAAAAGACAGTATCAGTCATATTCTCTCACCACAATTTAAAAAGAAATCATAAAAATCGACTGAATAGAAACATACATTTGGAAAATACATTACATAAGCCCTAAATCAATAAACCGAATTTCCAACTCAGTAAGTTAAAAATATACAAATAAGGTGCTGTTGTATTTCAAAATATGCATTAATAATCCCAGTTAACTTTTACTTTCCTCTAATATATGTTATTAGAATCATATTATGAAATGTTATTTAGGTGTTTGATTTCAGGTAAACCATGAAACTAATACCCTCTGATAAACTATTATTTTGAGAATAAATGGCATAATGTATATGTAAGCACTTCCTATCAAAACTATCTTCAATTATTTCTGGAATAAAACATGACAAAACAAAATAGGTACAAGTTATATATCTTATTACTGTCTTTTTTTTTTTTTTGGAAGATTTTATTTTTAGAGAGGGGGAAGTTGGGGAGAAAGAAAGGGAGAGAAACATCAATGTGTGGTTGCCTCTTATGCGCCCCCTACTGGGGATTTGGTCAACAACCCATGCATGCACCATGACTGGGAATTGAGCCAGCGACCCGTTGATTCATAGGCCACTACTCAGTCCACTGAGCCGTACTAGCCAAGGTGATCTTAGTACTTTCTAAATCAAGATTCACAGTAATAGGTTAGGATCTACTGCAATTCTTTTTGAAGTTACTCTAAAGCTCACTATTCCTTGTAAAAATACAAGAGAGAAAACTTAGTTATGGGTAGATTTGTAATGACCCACATCAATGAGAAATATGATGACCTAAATGGTTTCCTGGTTTTCTCAGGTCTTATCATAAAATGAGTATTAACTTGGTCCTTCACATACATTATCATGTTTAATCCTTACCTCTATAAGATAGATATTATATATGTTTTTCAGTTAAAAAAATGGAGACCTAAAAGGTTAAGACACTTGATCTTGAACACTCTTTCCCCTAAATCTAACCCAGCATATATATTATTTTTAACTGTCCATAAATGTGACATTTTAAAAGGGAACTGACTATTTTGTAGACTACTTCTTAATTTAGTTTTATCTAACATTTTCTTTGATTGCTGTTACATGTTTTTGGTAAGAATTTCATAAAAGTAGCTTGCCATATCGGGAGTTATATGGTATCAATACATCTTGCTACTGGCAATGCAAGTAACTTGGTAATTTAGTTAAGGCTGTATCTGCAAAGTTTTCCATTGTAATGTCACTAATTAATAAGCATCTTGTGGTGAGTGGATAGTTTGAGACTATACAAATATCTTGTTTTGTTTTTTGAATTTTTTTCAATTACATTTGACCTTTTGACCTATAATTTTAGTATCTAATTCTAACCAGTAACAGTTATTACAGTGGTATGCCAAAAGTATTTTCTTTTTAATTCTATCATTCCTTTCATGTTTAGTAATTAGAATTCTGTTGTAAGAAAGACCTGTTTTTTTTTTCTCTCTGTTTACTCATTTATTTATATCCATATGGACTCATGGATATTTATTTATTTGGGTTATAATTCATTATGGTTATTATTTATTTTGTCATTTGGATTGTCCAAGATTCGGTCCTTGGCAGCTCTTTCAAGTTGGCTTCTATGTTCTTTCGCATTGCCACTGCCAATCTGAAAACATTTCCTTACTGGCAGTAGGAAAGATGTCAGATCTCTCCTGCTTCCTCTGCATTGCCCATTTCTCCAAAACACCCTGGCTCCTTTTATTGGAGCACAGTGTTAAGAAACCAAAACCTGGGTGCTAGATGTCCATGTGGATAACCCAACCTATTTTAAGAAATAAAAATACAACGGTATCCTTTTTTCCTATCTTGGGGCCAACTGTGATGCAAGGAATTGGAATGATGGCTGTCGACATGCACAGAGGAGCGTCCATCCAGCCGTAACTTTTGGTTGAATCCAGGGACAGTATTTGTGTTTGTGCCGGCGGTGGAGGCCTAGAAACACTGGGTTATCTACTCTCGTCATTTGACTTAATGAAACACGTAATAAAATCTAGGATGTGCTCACAGATCATTTCTATGAAGCCAGAATAATACCTTCTTTGCTTACAAAAAATATCTAAATTCTAAACTGTAATTAGTAGTACAAAATTTGGCAGAGACGCACTCTTCTTCTATGTGGTTCCCAATTCAGCCCTGAGTCAGACGCAGAAAGCTAATTTAGAGTCATTAATCTGCCAGACACACTTCCTTCAGCACGGCCTAAATTTGACTCTGAGGTTTCCAGAGCCAGATTTTGGCCTCCCGCTCACTCACGGTAGACACAATGCTCTTCTCTCACAATAGCTACAAGCAGAAAAATGGCAACAGATTTGAAATTTCAATGACCTCAGGCGACGTGTTGACCTAAATTTTCTGTCAGTGATTTAAGAGGCATTCAATGGCTCCAGGCAGGAACAGAAAGAGAGCTGAAAAATTCTCCCCATGGATAATCTCAAGCTACTTCAGGGCCAGATTTTGTCTTCAGGTCTCTGCACGGAATCAGTAATGTTTTTGTCTTCGGGGAATCAATAGGACCTCTGCACTGTGAACACAATATTGAGCTCGAAATAGTCAGTGCTTAGGAAAAGACAGATGATGCCAGCGCCTGGAGTTCTTTGAAGATTTAGGAAACAGAAAATAGTCCTTTGGAGATCCACAGAAAGACAAGTAAATCTTAATAAATTTGAGGGGTATAGAAATATAAGTAGCACATGGACGGGAAGCCTAGAGGAATAAGATTGATACTCAGGGACTAAGATGCTCAGGAAGAAGAGCACTTCTGGGTCTGGAGTCCTTAGAAATAAAAGAAAATCTGATCTCCAAAAACACAGTTTGTGTAATGTTGAAATGCTCTTCTTTTTCTCAGTGAAGAGTTTAACCTTTCTCAGTGTCAGCCACATAATCCCGAGAAACATTATTTTACACAGTTCCAGCACTTAAGGTAAAAATTTCAAGTTAGAATGAATACTGCATACTCCCTTCTAAATAACAGAATAAAGGCTTTACAAAACTTAAAATAATGTCTTCCTATTATTCTACTTTGATGTCATTTAAAAAAAGAACCATGTACTAGATAATATATTTGAAAAGTAAAAGAAACTTTTTGTAGAAATGCTCTTTATTTCCTGAAGCAAAACAATGGCTTTCTTTGATTCTTGAAAAATAAAATGCATCGATAGGTATACTGTAAACATTATTGACATATTGCTCTGGACAGCAATATATAATTAATTATACTTAGAAGTGTTTTCTTATTAGATACTATTTTTGCTGTATAAGAAATGAATTTGCACAATGGTTCTACTGAATTATATTTATCAATAGCTTTTACAGAAGCTGCCAAGGGACCATAAACCCTGTGTCTGCTGAAATAATGATGCAACAATTGCATCTACTCTGTGGGTGGATTTATAATATGAAGTAATGTCCCGGTAAAGCACTGAACTAGCAGATATTTCACTCCGAGGGTAAGTATCGTTTATAGCACATTATTCCACTGCAGTGCTTCTTTGAGGAAGAATAAAGGTGATCTGTTCATAAAACAGCTATTGAGTAAGTTAAGAATAATGGAATAGAGAGAAGACCATTCATTTATATCAAGCTTATGCAGCAAGTATTTGCTCTCTGTTGCCCTTCAAACTATGAGAGAATCTTAAAAAAGGAGTCATTTCCATTTAATTCTAAGCCAGTGTCATCTATTCTTTATGTAAGTTTGCTTATATTCTTTCATACGTGTCAAAAGTCATCAAATGGTCTCTTTACAGTGCTGGGCTCATGGTAGGGAAAGAGGCCAAAGATAGGTTTGACGTCTATTGGTCCCGACATTTCAGCGGAAGAGACGTGCCCTGGCAATGCCTGTCAGAATACGCATGTCTCTTCATACGCTGAGCAGACGTATTTTAAAAATGAGTAGAAGTGCACAATTAGGTGCAGAAGAGAATCTTGGCTAACAAAAAAGTAACATACTACGTGTGCCTTCTATAAAATTTCCTTTATGGTTGCATAATGCTTTATTGAGCATATGCTCTGTAAATCAGGACTCAGATGCTTAGACTAGAAAACATGATCAGATAGCATTAGTGAAGTGGCAATTTAGCATAATAGAGATCTCTAAAGTTTTTAATATTAATCGTGTTTGGCAAAGCAGTGCAGAATGACTTCATTGTCAAACAAATCATTTCACGCTACAAATAAAGTATCTTGTTATTTTAATTTTTATCTGTTAAAAATTAACTTCCCTTTCTGCATAATGCTTGCTTTAGATTTTTTTGTCACTTAGATTTTAGTTGCTCCATCCATCTCTATATTCACATGTTACAAATTAATTGTGTCCAAACAGTGATTCAAGTGGTTAACAAATGTGTTTCATGGGATTTTTTTGTCTTTTTCATAAGTGTTACTAATTTAAAAAGTTAAAATTAAATGTATTGGGTGACATTGGTTAATAAGATTATATAGGTGTCCAGTGTACAATTCCATGATACATGATGTATATTTCATTGTGTGCCCGCCACCCAAAGTAAATCATTGTCTGTCACCATGAATTTGACCCCCTGTACCTTTTACTACCTACACCCCTCCCACCACTCTTCCCTCTGCTGGCCACCACATTGTTGTCTGTGTTTCAGTTTTATTTTCCACATGAGTGAAATCATGTGGTTTTTGGCTTTTTCTGACGGACTTATTTTGCTTAGCTTAATATTCTCAAGGCCCATCCATGCTGCTGCAAATGGCAGTATCTCATTTTTTCTTATGGCTGAGTAGTGCTCCATTGTATACACGTACCACATCTTTATCCAGTCAACTGCTGAAGTACACGTGGGGCGTTTCCATGTCTTGTCCACTGTGAATAATGCTGCAATGAACACAGGGGTGCACATGTATTGGAAAATAAATGTTTTTTCAAATTTTGGGGGTACATACCCAAAAGCAGGATCACTGGGTCATGTGGTAACTCTACTGTTAATTTTCTGAGGACCCTCCACACTCTGTTCCCTGGCAGCTGCACCAGCTTACATTCTCACCAGCAGGGAGTGAAGGTTCCTTTTTCTCCACATCATTTCCAACACTTGTTGTTAATAGTCTTGTTAATAATAGCCATTCTAACAGGTGTGAGGTGGTATCTCACTGTAGTTTTGATTTGCACTTCCCAAATAGGTAGTAAAGTTGAGCATCTTTACGTGTATCTGTTGGCCATTTGTATGTCTTCTTGGGAGAAGTGTCTATATAGGTTTTCTGTTCATTTTTTAATTAGGTTGTTGTTTGATGTTTTGCGTGAGTTCTTTATATATTTCGGGATTTAACCCCTTGTTAAAGCTATTGTTTACAAATGCCTTCTCTAATTCAGTTGGTTGCTTTTTTTTGTTTTGTGGGCTGTTGGGAACTACCCTGCATGGTTTCAGGAGCTTTAACCCCTCCATGGCTAAGGCTGAGTGAGCGACCTTTGGAGCATAAGCCACTAATGAGACAAAGCTTATCTCCCTGGCAAGAGTGCTACTTCTCTTTTCCTAATTGGCCTCCAATGCTTGATCAGTTAGCCAATGATGGGTAAGGTTCCCCAAGGAGAAAACCACCTAAGATAGGCATGATCATGTGGAGGCCCCAGGAAAGGACTTGGGGGCTATGGAGAAAGGGGGTGAAGGACCCTCCGCCCTTGGCTTTGATGAAGCCTGAGTCCTCATTTCTCCTAATTCCTGGGCTATCTTGCCTCCTCTGCCTGACTTAAACCTGAAACAATGACAGAGGGTGGTGCAGCACTGTGCTGGAAAGGGCGGGCTCCCTGAGTGATCAGGCCTGAGACAGGATACGTAAAATCCTTTAAAACCAGCTGTGCTAAGAATGCTCTTAGTTAAATGATAAAGGTCTGAGCAGGAAATGAGTTTGTTTTCCAAAGTCTTGTAGCCCTTTAGCTAATAGACCCTAAGTCCGAAGGAAGAAGCCTTAATAGTTCTTTGTATGCTATCTACTGTTTGATCCTTACTAGCTGACAATGATTAATGAGCTTTACCTGTATTTCTGTGCTAATTGAAACCCAATAAAACCCTGTCCAGGCAAGGGTTGGGGCACTTTCTTCTTGAGCGAGTTGCCAGGCCAATCTGAGGTGCTTCCCACCTTGAGGGAGTAGCCGTGTGGTCCCTTCTTCTTCACAGCACTCGGTAGTACATGTGAATATGTCTCATGTCTCCTCCATGACACTGGGGGCACCAAGGGCTGGTGCATGTGTCAGTTGGCAGTTTCTTTTGCTGTGTAGAAGCTTTTTAGTATGATATAGTCCTCTTCATTTATTTTTGCCTTTACTTACATTTTGAGGTCAAATTAATAAAATGTTGTCTAAGACCAAAGTCCATAAGTTTAGTACCTATGATTTAAGTTATCACAAATGTGAATTTCATGGGATTTTTCTCTTTAGCCAGTATGGGAAGGAGAGAGAGTAAAGTATGGGAAGTTGTCACTTCTGATTCATGGTCAGAAGTGACAACTGACTTGCACAGCAGACCATTTGGGGATAAAGGGGATGATGAGACCGGGAGCACAACAATCTTCTGGTACCAACTATCGGTATCTTTTAAAATTTCACAGGTCAGAGGCAGGGTTAATATATTCTTATAAAACAAAAGAACCCATGCTCCACACTTTTTTATTAAACATCACTCGCACTGTTGCCAAAGATTACAGGGGTAGGCAAAAGGGCATTGACAGTTGTGCATATGTAAAAATATATAGGACGAGAGTAAATAATAATACAAGAACAAACTCTGCATCATGTACTCACAACAGTAAACCTACTTTTGCCAATCCCCGTACAACACTTAAGTCTCCTAATTACCCTCGAAATAGGTATTGTTCCCTTCATTTTAAAAATTAAAGAATTTAATGATAAAAAAGTTTATGTGCATAAAGTTAGGATTTAAATCAGTCTGCCTGGTTGCCATGCTTATCCCACTTTTGAACAAAAAAACAGTTGTGAGAAGTTTTTAAACCAAGACCCATTTTCTAAGAGGGTATCTCATCAACTCTCAGTTTCTTGACCTTTAAAATGAGAATGATAATATAAAACTCCCAGGGTTGAACTAGCAGTTCAGAGGAATAGCAGGAGAATAGATGAAGAATACAAGTGTATTCTTAAGTTCTTCAAATGGGTAGCAAGCCATATCGGGTGTTATTTCTAGGACAGTATCTGAAGGAAAGAGATTCCTCTGAAAGCCTAAGATACTTATTACTTTTCTCAATGAAAATATTTTTATTTTTCTGGTCCTGCAAATTAATTCATGAGCAATGGGCCAAACAACAGAAAGAATCATGATTAATTTAATGTTTTTCTACATGAAGTTATTGTTGAGGTTTTCTTCACAATACTGATCACACCTTGTCAAACTGTGTACTTTATCAAATTGAGAATCCTTTAGTAACCCTGAATTATTCTGCCTTAATTTCAAAGTTTACTTCACTTATAGCAAAATAAGATATAAATGATATGAACTCAGAAAAATGAACCCCCTAGGTAGCTTATCTCAAAAATATTAATAATGTTTCTCTGTATTTAAATTCACGACAATTTTAGGGATGTAAAACTAAAGGAAAACAAATGACCAATAGACTAATATTCGACAGGATGTATTTTCAACCTCTCTTTGAATTGCAGAACAACTGACAACCAATTAGAAATCTAATAACCCTCTTTACCGTTTCTACAGTTTAGACCAATGTTTTCCCAGAGAGAGAGAGAGAGAGAGAGAGAGAGAGAGAGAGAGAGAGAGAGACTTAAGAGAAAGCGAGAGCTATCAAAAAGGCATTTTCTAAATAGCTTTAGGGTTGACATGAAATTGAAGAGAAGGAATTTTTTTCCTCTGAGACTGCCATCTTCATTGTAAATTAGAGACAGAACCATGAGATGAAAGTCTCAGGTGGGATGTGCGGAGTGGAAAGCTGGCTTCGGTGGGTTCCTTCAGTTCCCTCACAGTCATGGCATCTGCACTGTTCCTCAAGCCGGAAACACCTGTACTGCTCTTGTCGCTTCTTTCTGCTCCTTTACTTCTCAAATTAATATCTGCTAATCCATGTCCTGCCAAACCTGGTTCCATACCCTCCCTCATATTCATCCTCTCTTCCATTTAATTTCATTCTTACTGCAGTTTTGCTGATTCAGTTTTCATCATTGCATACCTCTCCTGACGCAGTAAGCTCTACCTGTCAAAATTCATCATGTGAAAAACGTATCTAATCATACCAGGCTGCTACTCAGAAACATTTGATAGCTGTCTGTGTTCCATAAATATCAAACCAGACTTCCTGCGAGAGCCCACAAAGTCTTTCATAAGCCAACTTATGGTTCCAGTGTGGCTCCAACATTCCACCCAACAGTCTCCAAACTTACTGGCCCCAAATGTTACTCCCCAACTCCCAAAGAATCCTGTGTCCGTATTTTTTAACATGTTACTCCTTTGTCTGGAATTTTCCCCCCATTTTCAGCCTTCCATCTTTTTAGACTCAATTAAGATATTTCCACCTTTGAAGATTTTCTTGATCACCCAGTACAAATTTATGGCTGTCTCTAATCGACATATAAATAGAAGCGAAACATCACTAATCATCAGAGAAATGTACATTAAAACCACAATGAGAGAGCACTTCACACCTGTCAGAATGGCTATATCAATAAATCAACAAACAAGTATTGGCGAGGATGTGCAAAAAAGGGAATCTTAGTGTATTTTGGGTGGGACCAAGGTTGGTTCAGCCATTATGGAAAATAGTATGGAGTTTCTTCAAAAAAGTTAAACATATAACTACCTGATAACCCAGCAATTCCACTTCTGGGTATTTGTAAAAAAAAAATCCAAAAGATTAACTTGAACAAGTATACCCACCCCATGTTCAGTGCAGCATTATTTACAATAGCTGAGATAAGAAAATAGCCCAAGTGCCTATCAACAGACTATTGACTAGAGATCTGGTACAGCCCTGGCCAGTGTGGCTCAGCGGGAGCATTGTCCCATGCACCAAAAGGTCATGAGTTTGATTCCTAGTCAGGGCACACACCCAGGTTGTGGGTTCAATCCCTGGTCAGGGTACGTATGAGAAGAAGACAACCAACCAATGTTTCTCTCATCAATGTTTCTGTCTCTTTTTCTTTCTCTCTCTCCTTTCCTCTCTTTCTAAGAGCAATGAAAAAAAAATGTCCCCAGGTAAGAAAAAAAAAGATGTACGCATAGGCAATGGAATATTACTTGGCCACAAAAAGCACAAAATCTTCCCATTTGTGACAACATAGATGGATCTAGAAGGTATTATGCTAAGTGAAATGAGACAGACAGAGAAAGACAGGTACCATATAATTTCACTTTCATGCGGAATTTAAAGTACAAAGTAAATGCACAAAGCAGAAACAGACTCATGGATACCTAGAACATACTGGGAGTTGACAGATAAGAGGGAATTGGGGGCTGATTAAAAATGTGGAAGGATTAAGAAGTACACACTGGCAGTTACAAAATAATCACAGGGGTGCCGAGTCCAGCAGGGAGAATGCGGTCGGTGATATTGCAATAGCTATGTACGGTGCCAGGTTGGTGCTAGAATTATTGGGAGGGTCACTTCTTAAGTTATATAAATGTTTAATAACTATGCTATACACCTGAAAGTAATATCAAATAAAATTGGACACTGACTGTAACTAAATTTTTTTAATTTAAAGAATTTATGGCCATTTCTATACGCTTTTCATGTATTTTGCACATACATCTATCACACTTTTAATAACCTGATCATATAATAATTGTACACAAGTAAAGTGAGCTGAGGAACAGTCTTTTCCAACTATTGTCCTCAAACATATTTTCCCCACATTTAAAAAAAATATTGTTTTTTAGATTTTATTTATTTATCTTTAGAGGGGAAGGGAAAGAGAGGAGAGAAATATCAGTGTGTGGTTGCCTCTCATGTGTCCCCCACTTGGAACTGGCCTGCAACCCAGTCATGTGCCCTGACTGGGAATCCAACCGTGATTGTGTGGTTCGCAGGCCCACGCTCAATCCACTGAGCTACACCAGCCAGTACTTTTCCCCACATTTTTAATGGCCAATATCTTAAGCCACAATAAATTGAGTCTTACACCTTATTTTTGTGTCAGATCATGTGGCACATAATTTACTGTGTGCGTGTTCCTTGTGCACCAAAGGTAAAAAGAATTTAATAGAAAATTCTTTGAAATTTTTTTATTTCTATTTTTCTTCTTGAAAAAAAATATTCTAAAGACATAAAAGACCATTTCTGCATAACTCACACTGAAAGCAATGGTTTTTGGATCAACTATAAGTGGGGGAAATAACTTCTGCATTGCCATCTAGCTATCCATGGTATGGTAGTTGAGTACCACTGATGTTCCTGATTATGGGAATACAAAGCTGAATACACAGCCCCACATGTTTGGGTTTTTCTTATACATAGAAGCACTCAGTTTGATAAGTCAGCCAAGCACTTTTTGGAAAATCCATTCTAACGACAACAACATCTTTTTGCTCATAGAATGAAACATACTCATCTGAATCCTAATATAGCATGGATGTTCCAACTGAATTAAAAACATTTGTGTCTCCTTGGATCCAAATAAAAATAGAGGACCATGTCACCAGCAAAAGTGAGTAAATAACATTTATGACAGTAATGAGAGATGTCCTTATAATTAAATACTTTGCAATCAGAGAAGTCATGACGCATTGCCAAAACTGCATGCCTCTCTTTTCAGCCACCGTCAGCCAGAGCATGCATCACTAAGTGGGCCACAGGCAGGAAGATGTCCAATTAAGGGGCTTAAGAAGGATCATTTCTCATTTCTGGTTTTGAATCAACATGATAAAATTTTAAATAATAAAGTTTCAGAATCATTTCAAACGGATTCTGAAATTGCTGTGTGATCAGTTATTATTCAAGCCAGGGTATCAAGGATAGAATGAATAAGTGTGAGGCAGAAACATTCACCACAAGTGTATCATGATTGGGCTGAAAAATGCCTTTCCCACTGCTGAAATGATGTTCTGCTTTTTGAATATACCATGATATAACCTTCATGTCTGTGATGTCTTTTCACTGCTTCAAAATAAGTCACCTATGGCCCATTGTTCACCCCTTCACATTCAAATTCTTTTTTACCCCTCTCCTGCAATTGTTCAGTTTACCAATAGACTACAAAGAATGATGATGATGATGATGATGATGATGATGATGATGGCAGTGCCAATGGTGCCGATGATGACCATGACTGTGGTGATAATGAGGATGATGACAGTTGTTATTAATCAGTTTTGATTTTGACAGAGACTGTTCTCAGTTCTAATACCTTCTTCAATCTTGCTCTGTTTTTGTTATTGCTTCCCTCTTGATTCCAGAAACCTTCTCTATCATTCATTCCATTTAAGCATTGCCTCTTTGGGAGCTCCTTTGTGATGTATGTCTCTTTACAACTGTTTCCAGAACTCTATTCTTAGTTCCCGGAGTGGCACATCTCAAACTTTGATATGCAGGTATATCATCGGGGGACCTTACTGAAAATGTGTATTCTGACTCTGACTCCACAGGTCTGGAGTGAGGTCTGAGATACTGCACTCCAACCAGCTCTCAGGCGTTGGTGAGAATAACGATGACCCACACAGTTCACACTTTGAGTAGCAAGGCTCCAACCATGCATTAACATGGTGGCCACTAGACACATGAAGCTATGGGACACTGAAATGTGGCTAGTCCTAACTGACCTCTGCTCTCCATACAAAAATCCTCACTAGAGTTCCACGATCATAGTGTGAAAAAACGAATATAAAATGTCTCATCAGTATTTTTATATTGATGACATGTTAAAATATTTCAGATATATTAGATTAAATAAAAGACAAAAGTTTATAGGTTTACTTTATCTTCTTTAATGTGAATAGTAAAAGAAACTAAAATTCCTTAAGTGGCTCAGGTTATATTTCTGTTGGTCAACACGGCTTCAGGCGGAGGCAGACATTCTAAAAACTAAATGAACTTTAGGATTAAGGATCCATCACTTAATTAGTTCTTTCCAGGGCCTCTGAAGGAAGTTGCTTCAGCAAGTTGGCTTTTGTAATTTCGTATTCTTTCCCTTAAATAGGGCAGTCCAGATTGCATAGGCTTCAAGCCTCATAAACCCGAATTGCTGTGTTGTTTACACATGAGACAATTTACTGCTAGGGATTCATCTCCTGATACTGTGCAGAGATGGCTACACCCAGACCCCTAAATTTTCCCTGCCCTTCAGCCTAACATTTTCAACTGCCTGAGTCATCCCATTTTAGTTATCACATCATCATAACCCTTTAATCTGTCCTCAAACAATTATTATTATTTATGGTAAACAATCTCCTTGGGTATTTGCTCATGCTGTTCTCACAGATGGTTCAGCGACTCCAGACCTATAGAAATCCTATTTATTCTCTGAAGGTTACCTCAAAACTTATCTCCAAAATGCATCAGACTATTCCAGATCATAGTAATCACTCCTTTAGTACAACTGCATAAACTGTCATCCTTTTGTGTATTTTTTTCTTTAGGAAATATAGTAATTTGAGATTTTATATATGCTGCTTCTCCACTGTGTCCACCTACAGGCTTCAAACCCAACTGTTTTCTAGGACTTCTAAGAATATTTAAATTATACAAGCACACATAATACAAACACCTTTATCCCACATTTTACTGGGAATGTAAATTTGTAGAAAACCACCTAAAACAGCCAAATCAAATGCAAAGTGGTCAGGCGGCACCACGGATGTGGAAAATGTCCTGATGATCTCATTCTAAAAACCCACTGCCCACTGCTGCTTTACGCATTTGTTCAAGAGAGCAGGAAAAATGGCTTCTGGTATTGAACTCTTAGTTCCCTAAGGCTTGCGTATCTGCTCTTTCCAGTTACAACTGAACTGTCATCTGTTCTCCGTGTGCCAGAAGCCACTCTCTGCCAACACTGGCCCTGCCTGCCTGGTTCCTCACACTGTGCTATCTTCCTTCCCCATGTTTTGGGAAGCCACGGACCCTGCAGTAGTAGTTGTTCCCACAGCCTGGTCATCAACATAAGCACCAGTGAGAAATAAACACAGATCTCTCCCATTGGAACGTAAGCTCTGAGACCATCTTGTTTTCCATTATGTTATCAGCATCACCTTGAATGGACATTAATACTTTAGCTGGTAGCCTCTACCTTATTTTCTCTTCACTTGCTCTGTGTCAGAGAACTACTTTTTGTATCACTGTACAATATTTTCCATAGGTCCTATTACACATTTATCATGCCCCACAGTCTATTATATTTCATTGATTCCCAAATTTTTAAAGTTGTTTTCTTACATTAGTTTTCTCTCCCTCAGTAGACAATAGGCTTTGGAAAGGTAGGGTTATATCCTGCATACATTCAAATTTGAAGCAGTATATTATAATTAAAAGCTTTATTAAATGACTTGGATTTAAATCCTGGCTTTACTACCTACAAGTTATTTGACCTAGAACGAACATTTAATCACTTTTAAAGCATCCACTTTTTCACCTACAAACTGGGTATAAAATAAAACTACCTCACAGGACATTTGGGAGGATTAAATAAATAGTACAGAGAAAGTGCCCAGCATAATGCCTGATATAAAATAAATATTTGATAAATACTATTTTCTATTATATATAGTAATAATGAAAGCACCTCTCAAAGGACCTGAATATAAAAGTTCAATAAGATATTGATAGACTAACCTGAATTTCCCATATCACAATACATTGGTATACTGGTTCCCATAATTAATTCATTAAGTTCCTACTATATCCAGGCTTTTTTGGTGTATTTGTGTGGCATGACACACACAAACCCATACATGGAGGACCTCCAAAGTAGAATTTATTTATAAAAAATTGTGAATTTATTCTTATATATTTAAACTTAAGTCACCTTCAGAGTATTCTGTATCAGATGCAATGCACCTATTGAAACTATTTTTTTTCACTGCTCAAATCAGTTTTTGAATTCATCGATTTTGACGCCTTTTAGTGTTTCTACCATCATTTTCTTTCACCTCTCCCACACTGGTAACGTGTTTCCCTTTGAGAACTTTTATGATCATAAAGTCACTCAGGGTGGATCAAGTGAATAGAGAGGGTGGGGCATGGGGTTCATGACGTTTTGGGTCCAAAACTGGTGAAAACTCAGAGAGGTGTGGGCAGTGCATTCATAAATCACCCATCATTAAATGGGCAAACTCATTAAATGAGCGTTTTTGTTTTTTTTTTAAAGATTGTATTTATTTATTTTAGAGAGATGGGGAAGGGAGGGAGAAAGAGAGGGAGTGAAACATCAATGTGTGGTTGCCTCTAGCACACCCCATACTGGGGATTCGGCCTGCAACCCAGGCATGTGCCCTGACTGGGAATCAAACCGGCAATGCTTTGGTTCACAGGCCTGTGCTCAATCCACCAAGCTACACCAGCCAGGTTAATTATGAGTTTTTTTGGTTTTGTTTTTTAATTTTATTGCAGCTGAATGTAGCCTCTCACACCACCACCAGCTAGCACACTGATACAGATGGGTTTCTAGAACATTCACCTAACATGGGCAGTCTGTATAACAAGGAGCCCACCATCTAGAAGATAATTTCAGTTTTTTTGAGTCTTCCCTCATGTATCTATCCATTCCACCACCAACTTTGTCATTCTACCGAGGAATACCCACCAGGAAAAAAATATATATAATTCTAATATGTATTTTAATACCAATTCTCTGGGCTAGTCCTAATCTTTGTAAGAAGATAAAATGAAAATAAGCAATTAAGAAATATAATTTTATAAATGAATACTACACTGAGATAATCGGTTTACTAGGACTGTGCCCTCAGAGTATGGAACATACAGAGGAGGGCAAGGTCTTGTCAACTAGATCAAATCATTAGCTATAACAAAAAATAACACACATTTTTGCCTGCTATGCCCTAGAATAAAAAGCCATCAACAGCCCTGGCTGGTGTAGCTCAGTGGATTGAGCATGGGCCTGTGAAGCAAACTACTGCGGTTCGATTCCCAGTCAGGGCACATGCCTGGGTTGCAGGCCAGTTCCCAGCAGGGGACTCATGAAAGGCAACCATACATTGATCTTTCTCTCCCTCTCTTTCTCCTTCCCGTCCCCTATGTCTAAAAATAAATAAATAAAATATATTGTTTTAAAAAAGCCATCCACATGGTTTAAACTTGTTTTTTGGAGTGAATAAGACTTCAAAAGAGCCTGAGTACATTTACATATTGAAACGACAAGGAGATAGCATGGAAAATAGGGACTGCAAATATCTAGTCATGCTATCACTGCTGTGTTCCTCTGATGAAAAAGCATGAGAAAGATAACAATAGCACACACATACAGATTTAAACTATCACTAGACAATAACTGAGAAACCCTTTGTAGAAAATTGGCACATGACAATTTTACTATTAAAGGCAAACTCGGAGGAAACAGAGACCCCACGTGAAGCAAACACAAAACTCCAGAGAGAGGTCATATCAAGGTTTCAAAAGAAATTCAAAAGCTTCTCAGTGTGTGGTTATTATGGAAGCCATTTGTACCGACATTTATCTCTGATAACCTGGAAGTCCTTAATTTGTAACAAAGAAAACATGATGAATGGGTTCCCCAGGCACTAATCCCTTCTGAGGTACTTTAGTCTCATCTGTCTGGAGGCCTAAGATGTTTTCTGACTGATGGGAGTCAGATCTTGCTTGTAGCAGAGGTGGTACCTAGGAGCCCAGGCAGCTGAAGGAAGAGAAAGTACACATTTACCATTGCTCTTCCAAAGAGATTATTCTCACCTTTCTGAAGTTATACAATCCATGCCCTGAGTTGAGAGAAAGAAAAGACCCAAAGGGTTCTTCCTTTCACATACAGAAACATGAAGAGCAAATCCTGAAATGTCAGAATGCAGAATGGTAAGACTAGATGGGAGCCATCAGGACCAGGGAGAATTTCTGATTCTGTCTCCTCTCCCTGCTCTGATCAATTGCTCTCTTTTTTTAAGCTAACACTAATTTTAAAAGATGGGGGGAAAAATCAAAATAGAGGGGGAAGATGTGGTAAGAGACATCAATAGGATGTACATAGCTCTGGACTAAGATCCTGGCTCCATCATCACTTGCTGTGTGACCTGATCATGCTCATTAATTTTAAGTTGGAAGGTTTCCCAAGAGAACACTATGAATTTCCCAGAAGTAAAAGACCAATGTCATACTTAATTACAAGTGTGTTTTTTTTTTTGTCAGAAAAGGCATTTACCTTGTATACATGCAGTTAAAGGAAAAAAAGAAGACTGAGTATTCTGTTTTATATTTAGTTTCTAAATATAAATACTAAGACTGAGCTGCCATTAATTTCCATGAGAGTCTCTCATTACTGAGTCCTCCTATTCAAAACCTGAGCCAAACATTTAACCTAAATGTTTCTATTTTGTTTGATATTTCATGTGCAAAAATATCCATTAAAATTTTTTTCTTTCATATCTTATTAATTTCCCCCCCAACATTTCTGGGGATGCTTATCAGGTAGGCCAGGAGCCAATGAAGCAGAACTTGTTTTCCCAGAAGCTGGAAGAGGAGCGTCTTGCACTCTGCCCAGTGGTATGTTATCACTTCAGTTCCTCGGGTTACAGCAGATTATGTGGATCTCTGAGTAATTTGTCATTTTGTTGTCTGCTTCAGAGCACTAAAGATGTGGGGCAGCTCTGGGCTTCCCTCAGAACAAGGCTTTGCTGCAGTTTTTAGACATTGCCGCTGACCTGTTTCAGCCAATGACTGCTGACCGCCCCTCCCCCCTCAAAAAAAGTCCTTCAGCAGAAAAAGTTTGAAAATTTACTGATTTCCATAAAACCCGAACACTTAAATTGAATGAGACCCTAAAGTCTACTAGTTTCTAATTTTTTAAGCTAAGTTATATTGATTTTGCTGACAACATTAATGAATGAAGTAAATGTAACTAAATATTTTGTACCAGTTACTATAAAAAGTACTTTCTATATACTTTCTCATTTGTTACTACAAACTGATGCATATATAGGTATTATTATTATTATTATTATTATTATCCCCATGTAGTTTTTACAAAATTTTCCATTCAATTTTCACTAAAAGTTGATATACACACAGGTATACTATTATCCCAATTTTACAAGTGAGTTAACTGAGGAACAGGTCCAAGGTCATAAAGACAGTGGTAGAACTAAAGGTTAAACAACTCAGTCTGACTCTAGAGTCCGTTTTCTTAACCATCATCTCACACTGTCCCCTGAACAGAGACTTATATAAAAGTGTGCGAAGCAGACCCTGAGCTGGAAGCAATATTGGGATTTCCAGCTCTGTTCACTTTGTCTCTATGTTGCCTCATTTACAAGTTCCGTCCTTTAGGTGCTCTTTGATGAACTTTTTAGGTTCTGCAAAATACAATTTGAAAATCACTGATATAATCTAAACCTTGTTTTATACTAACATTCAAATTATAATGTAGATCAGGGGTTGGTAAATTACAGCTTGTATTCCAAATACAGTCAGCTGTCAATATTTGTAAATAAAGTTTTAATGGAACACAGCCTCACCCATGCATTTATGTACTAACTAGGGCTGCTTTCTGCAAAGACAGTGCCGAGTGGGAATACAACAACCATCTGGCCAACAGAGCCTAAAATGTGTAGTACAATATCTGGTCCTTTATAGAAAACTCCTGCCAACCTCTGAAAACTACAGTTAAAATGTATCCTCTTTGAGGTTCGGTATACTTGGGTAATAACTTAAAAGTAAACTAAGGATAATTCTGAGTTATATTTTTAAAATAAATACATAATGTAATTGCACATTCCAAAGGCAACATTTCTCCTGTAAGTGGTGCACATAGTACATATGGAAATATATTAATAGTTCTTGCATCTTTAAATAAGTTTCCCATTCTGTCCTTTTTAATCACCTTAGTAAACTGTAGTTTTAGGAAAAAAAAAAGATCAAAGATTCAAGACAGAGTTTCCATACACACCAGACCCAGTTTTACCTATTATTAAATATTAGTATGGTGCATTTGTCTAGTTATGAAATAAATATTGATACACTGTTATTAAGTAATTTCTCTGCTTTATTCAGATTCCCATAATTTTTACCAAACATCTTTTCCTTGTTTTTCCAGAATCCCATCCAGGATCACCTTTTACACTTTACACTTTACTTTTTACACTATATTAAGCTTAAAATGAGTTCATAATGATGTCTGAAACTCATCTACAATTATGTAGATAATTCTAGTCCCTTCCATTTGCTTATTTGTAAATTCTCATTCTTAAATATGAGAAATGTCTTTTCCACAACTGACATTTATTTATTTAAATGTTCAATTTCAATATACGTGTATAGAAGTATCAATATTATTAACCTGTTCCTTCATGCCTTTCCCCCTTTTATTCATGCCATATACAGGTCGAAGAAACCAAAATTCTTTTGTCCTTTATTCTAATCAAGTTTGTGAAATTCTACTTCAAGTTTATATCAGTCTAATTCTTGTTCATCAAGGCCATTGACTTGCACATCCACCACCTAATTTTTCCATTCTTTATAAGTGGAAAATTTAGTCTGCCTTTCTCCTTTCTTGAACAGTTTTACCCATCTAATTATAATAAAAAGGCAAGATTTTCAGTCAAGATGGTGGCGTAGGTAAACATGGCTCACCTCCTCCCACAACCACATAAATAAAAAAAAACATAAATAAATATGTAAATTTTTTTACATAAATAAAAAAATTACAACTAAACTATAGAACCATTACTCAGAACCATCAGAAATCAAGTTGAGAGGAAGCCTGAGAACTATGGAAGTAAAGAAACCATGTCCATCCAGACTGGTAGGAGGGGCAGAGATGTTGGACGGGCAAGTCCCCCAATTACATGTGGTGAATAAAAACTTGGGACAGATATTTTGGGAGTAAGGAATACTAGCCCAACAGAAGGCCCCCCAGCCCAGGGTTCCAGTGCCATGAAGATAAGTCCCCGTGATGTCTGGCTGCAAAAACCAGTGGGGATTGAGTCTGAGTCGATGAAAGAAACTTCTAGAGTCCCGTGCACTTGCTCTTAAAGATCTCTTGGAGGAACTTACTCAGACTCACTCCCTGTGAGCTCCAGCACCAGGATAGCATAGCAGCTTGAAAGGCATGGTGGCATAAATGTAGGAACTGAAGTGTTTGGCATCAATGCAAGAGCTGGGGGACAGCTTTCTCCCAGACAGAAAGGAGGGCAAAGGCCGTTGTCCTTTTCATGAGCCCTCCCCTCGTGAAGTCACAGAATGGGCAGGCAGGTGCCATACCTGAGACTTCATGAACCTGGCTAATACTCTTTGTTCTGCCCTGGAGATTCTCCTAAGGCTCTGTCCCATGCAACTTACAGTCCCACAAAAGCTGTTAACAGTTACTTTTCTATATGAATGGCTGGTCTTGGCTCATGTTTCACAACTTCCTAAATCCTCTCAAAAAAACAACAGCCAGCCCAAGTGATCCGTTGCATTATCTTTTTGACAACTGTTTAAAAAAGTGGGAGGCATTTATAACTTACCTGTTTATCTCACTGGAGTTGAGCCAAGCAAGGTGCCTCTTTAAATTTCTCATGACTGTTTTGAAGTGGATGGAGAGCAGAGCTAGTATCTCATTTGTCGCTAATTTTCTTACTGTTTTTCTTTTGTATCAGAAGAAATGTGGTGATGTTGGAACACAATTTCAAACAGATATGCTTCAACTTAATACACTGAATTTAAGAGGATGTAATAAATGCATGAAGCATTGGCTTCATCTCTATATTTATGTGCTGCACAATATGTTTAAAAATTCTTCAAAATACCAGTAGTTTTATCTCAACACTGACAAACATAGAAATGGGAATATAACACACCAAAATGTATGGGATACAGCAAAAAAATTTCTAAGAGGGAAATTCACAGCAATAAGCGCCTACCAAGAGTAACAAGAAAATTCACATATAAACAGCCCAAATTTACGATTCAAGAAACTAGAAGAGGAGGAACAAAGCCTAAAGTTAATACAATGAAGTACATAACTAAGATTAGAGGAGAAATAAATGTAATAGAGACCAAAAACACCATAGAAAAGATTAGTAAGACCAAGAGATGGTTCTTTGAAATGGTAAACAAAATTGGCAATCCTTTAGCTAGGCTCACCAAGAAAAAAAGAGCAAACTCAAATAAAATCAGATATGAAAGAAGAGATGTTACCACTGATACCATAGAAATACAAAGAACCATAAGAGACTATGAATAATTATACATCAAGAAATTGGACAACCTAAAAGAAATGTCAACATTCCTAGAGACATGCAACCTAAACAACACTGAATGATAATAAAATAAAAAATCTTAACAGACTGATAACTAGTAACAAAATTAAATCAGTAATCCAAAACCTTTCAACAAATAAAAGTTCAGGTGCAGATGGCGTCACTGGTCAATTTTACCAAGCATTCAAATAAAAATTAATAGTCTTCTTAAATGCTTCCAAAGAAATAGAACAGAGAATGCTTTCAAACTCACTTTATAGATTTTGGTACAAAAATCAGATACGCATATAACAGAAAAAAATGACAGGATAATATCCTTGATGAACATAGATGCAAAAATCCTCAACAAAATATTATCTGGCCAAATTCAATAATACATTAAAAGGATTATAAGCCACGATTAAATGGAATTTATTTTAGGGATTCAGGGATGGTTCAAGATCTTCAAGTCAGTCAAAATGATACAACGCATTAAAAAAACAAAGGATAAAAATCATATAATCATCTCAATGCAGAAAATGCATTTGACAAAATTCAAGATTTAGTTACGATAAAAAACTCTCAACAAAGGAGGTGCAGAGGGAACATACTTCAACATAAGGGACATAAATGGCAAACTCACAGCTAACATAGTACTCAAAGGTAAAAAATGAAAACATTTTCTCTAAGATCAGGAACAAAATAAGGATGCCCACTCATGCCACTTTTATTCAGAATAGTATTAGAAGTCCTAGCCAGAGCAATTTGCAAGAAAAATAAAAGACATCCAAATTGCAGAAGAAATAAAAATGTCAATATTTGTAGGTGACATGACATAATATAGAGAAAACCCTAAAGATTCCATCAAAAAACTGTTATTACTAATAACCATAGGATACAAAAATCAATATAAAAATATGTTGCATTTCTATACCCTAATAAGCTATCAGGAAGAGAAGTTAATAATCCCACTGACAAGAGCATTAAAAAAATAAAATACCTAGGAATAAATTTAACCAAGGAAATGAAAGATTTGTGTGCTGCAAATTACTACAAGACATTAAATATATTAAAATAGATACAAATAAATAGGTATTTTGAGTCTATGGGTGGGAAGAATTGATATTGTTTAAATGTCCATACTATCCAAAATGATCCACAGATTCAGCGCAGTCCCTATCAAAATTCCAATGACATTTTTTTCCACATAGAACCATCTTAAAATGTATATAGAAAAGACATGGAACAGCCAAAGCAATCTTGAGAAAGAAGAAAAAAGAAAGCTGAAGGCATCATGCTCTCTGATCTCAAACTATATTACAAAGCTGTAGTAAGTAAAACTGTATGGCATTGGCATAAAAGCAGACATAGATTAATTGAACAGAATAGAGAGCCCAGAAATAAACCTATGTATTTATGGTCAGTTACACTACAATGAAAGAGCCAAGGATATGCAATGGGAAAATGACAGTCTCCTCAATAAATGGTGTTGAAAAAATCGGACAACCACATGGAAAAGAATAAAACTGGACCACTATCTTATACCATACACAAGCATTAACTCAAAATAGATCAAAGATATGAACATGAGACCTAAAACATAAAATTTCTAGAAAAAAACATAGGTGGTAAACTCCTTGACATAGACCTTGGCAATGATTTTTAAAACTCTGATACCAAAAGCAAAAATAAAGTCGAATTAATCAAACTAAAAATTTTAGCTCTACACAGCAAAGCAAATCCTCAACAAAGTAAAAGGAAACCATACAAATTGGCAGAAAATGGTTGTAAACCATATGTCTGATAAAGGGCTAATATCCAAAAAATAAAAGTAACTCATACAATTTAATAAAAAAACATCTGATTTAAAAAATGGGCAGAGAATCTGAGTGAACATATTTCCAAAGAAGATATACAGATGGCTAATGAGTACATAAAGAAGATTCTGTACATCATTAATCATGAGAGAAATGTAAATCAAAACCACAATGAGATATCACCTCAAAGCTGTTAGAATGACTATTATTGAAAAGATCATAAATAGCAGGTGCTGGTCAGGATCAGGAGAGAAGGGAACATTTGTGCACTGCTGGTGGGAATGCAAACTGGCATTGCTACTATGGAAAACAGCCTAGAGATTCCTTAAAAATTTTAAAAATAAAACTACCATATGATCCAGAAAAATCCACTTTTGAGTATCCAAACATAAAAAATACTAATTTAAGAGATATATAGCTTTATGAAGCATTATTTAAAGTAGCCAAGATATGGAAATAACCTAAGAATTTTTCAAAAGATGAATGGATAAAGATGCTGTATATATAGATTCAATGGACCAGTATTCAAAAAAAAATACATAAATCTTGCCATTTGCTACAACATGGAAGGAACTTGAGGGCATTATACTAAGTGAAACAAGTCAGAGAGAGAAAGAAATATTATATGCTATCTCTTCTATATGAAATCTAAGCATGAATGAATGAATAAATAAATAAAATTAAAAACCAGCTCTTAGATACAGAGAACAGATTAGCAGAGTAGTGATTACCAGAGATGGAGTGTAGGGGTAGTAGAAAAATGTGAACTTTAAAAAAAATTTAAATAATTTGAATAAAAATAAATTAATATGGAAAAATCTCTAAGATAAAAGTGATCAAAGCAAGAAACAGTTTAGTATATAGAGTTTACTGTACTAGGGCTGGAGACCACAAAGATACTGGAACTATCTTTCAGAGGGTAGGCGTCTTGTAATACAGGCTTTCCCGACTAGGTAAGTGTTCTAGGAACCCACTGTATCAGTGTACCAGCTGGTGTTGTGAGAAGCTGCATTTGGCTTCAGTAAATTTTTTTTGGAGACTGTTTGAAGGTGTTTGCCCATTTCATGATGGGGTATTTACAAGTGCACCCACTCACACCACGCTGAGTGTTCAGCAGTTTTTCACCCAAAACTACAGGACCCCTCCCTATCCACTCAATCTCACCCCAAGCAATTTTTTTTCATCTCCTGGATGAAAAACGTCCTCAAAGGGAAACGTTTTTCCCATGTGGAAGAAGTAAAACAAAAAATGGTAGAAGCACTAATAGGCATCAAAATCAACAAGTTTCAAAACTGTATTGAGCAATAAGAAAAAAGTCTTGATAAGTGTATTGCATCAATGGAGAGCACTTTGAAGGTGACTAGAGTTTAAACATGTAAAGATTAATGTATATTTGTTAATAAGTAAATTCCCATTTTTTTTAGGTCTCTACTCATAATTTGGGTAAAGAACAAAAATGGGGAAAGAAGGACGTCTATATTTATGTCTCTAAATATATGTATTTTTTTCATATTTTGTTAGACAATAAAAAACATTTTAGAAATGTGCAGCAATGATTATATCCAAACTTTTTTTTCAAATTCAAGGTCTCTTAATGTTTCACATGTGTTATCTCACTGCAAGCTCATTGTTCCAAAACACATTCTTCGTCAACAGTCTAGTTTTAGTTTTTAATTAAAGTAAACACATAGAAGCCATGTTTTAGGTAATTGACCTAGCTACTGTGGCCATATGTGGGCAAAAACAAGTGCCTTGGCACTGATTTACAGAATCGGCGTTCAGAATCTGATGTACAGAAGAATTCACACAAGGAAGACCAGGAGCTGGTAGCACCATCAGAAACTCACCTCATTGGGAACACTGTGCATTGAATAATGGAATCATAGCTAATTGACCCAATCCTATAGCAGATAGGATTCCCTTGGAAAAAAACTCCAAGAATCTGAAATTTGTGTGTGTTGGGGGAGCTCTGCCCACAGGGCCCCCAAGCCGCCACAGATGAGAATAAGTCTACCAAGACATGATGTGCTTGGGGAGGAAAGGTGGCAGATCTCTCCTCAAAGAAGGGCCAAGAGCCTTTTCCCTCAATGGGCTTTTATTGGGTCCATTTTGCATAGGAATACAGGTAAAGCTCATTAATCATTGTCAGGCAGTAAAGATCAAACAATAGATAATGTACAAAGAACTCTGAGGGCCTATTCTGAGTCAGGGTCAGATAGCTAAATGGCCATAAAACTTTGAGGAACAAACTAACTTCCTGCTTGGATCCTTATCATTGAGAGCATTCTGAACAAAGCAGATTTCACAGGATTTTACATATTCTTTCTTAGGCCTGATTGCCCTAGGGAACCTGACCTTTCCAGCACAGGGTGGTACCCACCACCAGCATTGTTTCAGGCTTAAGGCATTGTTTCAGGCTTAAATCAGGTAGGGGTAGTAAGGCAGCCAAGAGATCAGGAGACTTCTTGCAGACAGAATGAGGACTCAGTCTGTGTCATAGCAGAGGTGTGAGGGTCCATCACCCCCTTTTGCTGTAGCTCCATCCCTGGAGCTTCCACATGATCATGCCTGTTTTAGGTCGTTCCCCCCTTGGAGAATCTTACCTGTCATTGGCTAACTGGGGGCCAGTTATGGATGAAGAAAAAGGAGCAGAAGTGGGGCCCCTGCCAGGGAGATAAGCCTCGTCTCCTTAGTGGCTTAATGTCTGAAGGTCACTCACTCAGCTTTAGCCATGGTGGGGGGGGGGGGGTTACAGCTTCTGAAACCATGCAGGGCAGTTCCCAACATGTATGCGGCACTTTTATTATTGTGTGTTCTTCAGAACAAAATCTGTTAGGAGTGTGGGAAGCAAAATTAGGAGTAAGAGTCCCTCTCTTTTCTCTCTTCCTTTCTAAAATCAATTAATTAAAAAAAAACATTTCAAAGCAAATCTCAAAAGCAGAGATTTTAGGTATTCAACTTTGAAGTGCAAGAGTACTTTCTAAGAATATATGCAGAAATGTTGGAAAATAAAATCAAACAAAATCATGAAAAGCAAGATCTATAATTAAGCACGATCTTTGTCCTGAAAGATCATCTATGCTGCATTGTTAACCAGGTTTACAAATCACCTGCCTACAGTGGATGTGTTTTAAATATCAACCCTCATTTATTCTCATGTTTGTGGAAGAAAGACTGCATATTCCCTGAGCAAGGGTCCTTGCTTTTGCTCAAGACGTTTGTCTTTCTGTCTCTCTCCGGCTATCAAATTTCATCCATTCTTCAGGATCCAGTTGGGCCTGCCTCCACCAGAAGCTTTCCTAATGATCCAAGATCACTGACCTCTCCCTTCTAGAAATCCCATAGCTGTCATATTAAATATCAGATGCCTTTGCATAATTCTATTTCATTATATAAAAGTAAAGTTTTATGACATGATTTACATCTCTAAGAAATCGATAGGCGTTATACTTTTTTCCCTTCTCCTTAACACTGGACATGTTGCCAACCCTACAGGAAACAATCAATACCAAGAGAGAAATGAGTATCTGCAATAGTTCAGCTGGGTGTGATGAAAGGGCACTGAGATAAAGTAATGCTTTGAAAATAGTTTGGGACCTTCAAAGAATCTGGGAAATGGCAGAGAGTCCTTCTGGGAGAACTACGGCTAATTAAAACAACAACAACAATAATTTATTATTAACGGTGCTACTAGCTATGGGTGAGTTCTCTTGAATATTCCTCTGTCCATTCTCCTACTCCTAACGCACTCTCACACTTTTATTCCAATCATTTTTACTTACTTCTGATAATGTGTTCCTAAATGGTCCTTTGCCTGACAGCATGGGAGTAGAAAAGCTGGGACACACATATTTTTCACAGTAGGATTGATAGATTTAAGCCACAAAAATGTTAAATATTTTATAACTAGATAGGAGGGAAAAACAAATCTTTTCAGGAAGAAAGAATCTGTTTTCCTGTCTCTACTTCAAGGCAATCCTACTTCTTGAAAACTATAAAGGAAAAAAAGTGGAAGTTAAAACCTCTGGTAATTCAGAAAACAGCCCTGTAGCAATCAGTGGAGAAAATTATAGCTGTATTTTGGATCAGTGTAACTTTGTAAGTGTTCTTTAGTTGAAATGTGTTTCTTCTGTTTACTGGTTATGCTGATAGACAATGAATGAGATATACTTTTTTTTTTTAATGGCACCATCTTCTCTTAATTGTTAGCCTTGATAAAATATGAGGTTTGCTGCACTGGCTGGGGCTCAGTGGATGGAGTGCCCGACTGGGAACCAAAGGGTCACCTGCCTAATTCCCAGTCAGGACACATGCCTGGGTTGTGGGCCAGGTCCCCAGTAGGGGGCGCTGAAGTGGCAGCCACACATTGATGTTTCTCTCTCTCTTTCTCCCTCCCTTCCCCTCTCTAAAAATAAATAAATACAATCTTTAAAAAAATATTAGGTTTGTGTCTAAGGCAAGGTCTTGAGGGGTTTATGATATATCGGTTGGCTACTTTTCAATCCCCTGCCCTCAGGATCTGAGAGAGAACATCTGTCATTAAGCGCCTGTCCTCCACCCGTTCTCTCTTTCTCATACCACTGTGACCTGTGTGGGAAAATTACTCCTGCCCCACTGTGACTGTCCTGGGGGAGAGGGGTATATCAGTCTATATGCCTGCCTTCTCCTTTGGGTCTCGGAGGAGCCAGATACTTCATCTCCCTTTGTCAACAAATATGGCAAATGGACATGTAACTTGAACTTGGTAAAAAGAGCTGCTCTCTTCCATAAAATAAAATCTTTATCCATCAAGTGCGAGAATGAAGGAAACAGTTGGACATAATACATTGTACTGTATACCTATAGGATAGCTTCTGTTAACTGAACAGACTCATACTTTTTGCTTCTGTGGATCTCATGTTTCTTTCAATTCCAGTTCATTCCCAAACTTGGTCTCCTAACCTCCTGTTGATTCTATTATGGTTTCCAGTATCTTCCTTTCTGCTTATTAGCTGGAATTGATTTCTGTTCCTGCAACCAAGAAACTTGTTTAGGACCCTTTGTACCTCTTCCTTCCTGGCAAATACTGTGTTTGCTCTTCACTAGGGCCAGCTCACCGCAGCTGCCAGGTAACAAGAGGCCATGTGTAATGCCCTGCAAAGGACGACACTCCCGTCTGCTGAATCTCAATGGGGTTCTGCAGCTTCATTCTCCCGTTGAAAGCCTGTTTTAAAATGGGCTCCAATATTACCTGAAACATCATTAAAAATTTCTTCACAAACCACCTTTCAATAAATCAAAAATGTTCCACTCCATTAACTGCCCACCAGAATGCTGAGTGTTTGAAGGATGGGACATAATTCTCAAGGTTAAAGAACTGACCACAAAATAAAGAATGCTGTTGGCATTCCGTACATCTCCATGATCCCGGAGCACAAGGACAACTCAATTCTTTTAATTATTAAGACTGGTGTTCAGAGATTGAAATTCTACCTATTAATTCACAATCTCCCATTCATCATTGTCCCGCATATCATGAGCAATGTTATTGGAATTATTCCATGCACCATATATTTCTGTATCGATAGCTTGTATTTCATCTGAGAACAAAATGATTTTTGTCACGAGATTAATTTCTATGTTATTGTGGCAGAGGCAATTTGGCTTAGTGATTATGAGTACAGACTATAGTCTTAGCCAGTGTGGCTTAGTGGGTTGAGCAGCAGCTTGTGAACCAAAAGGTCACTAGTTCGACTCCTGGTCAGGGCACATGCCTGGATTGCAGGCCAGGTATTTCTCTCCCTCTCTTTCTCCCTCCCTTCTCCTCTCTCTAAAAATAAATAAATCTCTTTTTAAAAAAGTACGGACTGTAGCCAGATAAATCAAGAGACCATTTAAAGTAGAGTTTGAAGGACAAATAGAATTTGGATATGGACATACACAATAGGAGTAAAGTGGGTTAAGTGGGCTTCCCAAATAGAGGAAATAACGTGAGCAAAGCATAAAGAAAAAAACACACACACAATGGTGGGCATCACTGACTGCTCAGTATGTTCCTCTCTCTGTTCTGAATGCTTTTTATACGCTAACACATTTTATAATCACAACTCTATGCAGTAGTAGCCACTATTATCCCTATTTTACAGATGAGAAAACTGAGACACAGAGAGTTTAAGTAACTTGTCCAAGGTCACACAGAAGTTGGCAAAATGATGATTCATAGTCAGATAGCTGGGCTTGATAGTCTACTCTTGAACTTAACAGTGTAGCACTACCATTGGCACTGAAGTGTGGGATGTATTAAGGCGGATGAAAAGAGATTAGGTTGGGAAGGTTTACTGGGTCCAAATTGTGGAAGGTTTTGCACATCCTGAATAAAGAGTATGAGCAGTATTCTGAAGTTATTTGGGGGTCGTTAAGGTTTTTGAGCAGTCAATGACATGATTATAGAGTTATACTTTAGAAAGAATCTGGCAGTAAAGTAGAAAATAAAATGAAAGGAGACTAGACGTATGAATATCAGTTGGGGGGCTATTCTCATAGCAAAGAAAAAAGCTGAGGAAGTTTGAAATTACCCAAATTTTTCTAAGTGAGAGAAGTTCATGGTAATAAACACTGAGGCCTTCCCATACTCCAGGCATTGGTAATACAAAGACAAATTTTGCTTATTTAGCTTAGTATCCCCCATAACACCCTGTACATAACAGGCCTGCAATATAAAGTTGGTTGAATGAATGAATAAAAATGGGCTGAAGGTGACTTCAGAGAGCATGGCATGGTGAAAAGCTAGAGGCAATCAGAAGGAAGAATTTATGGACAATATTCATTCATGACAGCCTCTGGGTCATTGCTGGCTGTGCATACTGGGCTAGGAGTGCATAATACAACTATACTTTGATATTTCTGATAAGAAAAGTTACTCAATAAGCATATTTAATGATATCATACAAGCATCCTAGAGTCTAGAATAAAAACCGGGGCCAAGGAAAATTTATTATCTATTGTGGTGGTAAAACAGTTGAGTTTGAAATAGATCTGCTAGCTGGTCTTACCTTGTACATCTAAAATCTAAGCGCCAAAATTTTGCCTATATTCTATAATAGTCAAAGCTTTATTCCCTGATAATTATACCTGTTCACATCTAATTTTAGAAATAATGTCTCTACATCCCCAAATTACATGCCACTTGAAAATTTAAACAGAATTACAAATAGAATTATTTACCTGTCCCTACTTAGTATCTGCCTATTAGCCACCATATTTCATGATATGAATTTGGGTTTCAAAATCCCACTATACTGTCTCCATGCTAATTTTCCAGTAGTGAGGTGGCTGCCATGTCCAGTGAGTGGTCTGAAGAAAAGCAGCCCATGACACAGTGCTTGTCACCAAGGAACAGAAAGTTCTCTATTTGTCATTTAACCCAGTTTTCCCTTATGATACCAGAACAAAATAGAGTGAAAACAATAATACTTAACCAACTACCGTTTTTAGAAGTCAGACTTACAGAGAGTTAGCAGTATAATTAATTACCCAGACAACAAAACCAAGAATGTTATTTTTATCATATATAGAGTCACAAAGAGTCATGTTCTGTTGTGACCCACTATGCTCATTTGAAATAAAGATTCTAAATATGCCAAATTATTTCCTGCTACTTCTATATTTCTAGTTCAACATTGCAAATATTTTCTCAATATCTTAAATGTGAAAAACAAGCCCAGTTTAACCTGTAAAATATCCTTCTACCCAATGTTTACTAGCCATCCACCCTGTGCTACACAGAGATTTCCTCTTCTTTGAAACTATCTTTTCTTGGTTAGTCCCATCTGCTACACAATCTTCTTTATAATCAGAATATATTCATTTTCTCTCTTCCTGTAGCTCCCAAATACAGACTTCAGTGAAACGTGAATACAATGGAACTAGAAACTCGAGACTGAACAAAGTCAAGTTCTTTTAGGCTCAGTGCTTAATTCTAATTATACCCTCCTTGATTAGTTTAGATACTGGGCATGTGGCCCAGGACTTAATTTCATGGTTGTAGTAAATCATGTGCCCCGTCAGCAGTGTCCTTTTCAATCCAGATTTACACATTTGTATAGAGTCTAACAAGTAACCCAAGAAGGAGGGGAAATGCAGAACCAAACTGCTGAAATTGTTTCCTCGCTAAAGATTGAAAGCTCACTCAAATGCCGTGATTGTTCTGGGTTTAACAAGTAATGTGTGCTTATTAGCAGAGTACCAGATAGGCTTTTTCCTGCTTAAAATGTGCAGAGAAATTTAGAACAGTAAACCGAGATGAGAAATCAAAATAATAAAAAGTTTGGAAGTCTGAGAATTTGAGATAATCCAAATCTTAGTAAAAGAAATCAAGAGGTAATTTATTAACATTTAAATATATCAAAAGTATGAAGAACATGTCTCCAACTTTCCAATTTTACCAGATATAACTAAAATAGGTTTAAATTCGAAGACGGATGGAAAACTTTCTGAATAAAAAAAAATAGTAGCATCTGTTTTTAAGCAGTTTCCTGAGGTGGGTCATCCTTTTTTCTTTCCTTACACAAAGTTAAGAATCAGTTACAACTGACGTTTTGATCTTGCCTAGAGATGACCTGATTCCTAAATACTATAAGTTCACTGAGAGTATTTTTCAGTTTGTAAAACATGAAAGAATAGGAGTTGCAAATTCTAGTTAGATATGCACCCGTTTCAAAAAGATGATCTAACATGACAAAAAATGAAATCTATAAAGTTAAATTTCATTGATTTGAATTTTAGGAGACTTAGAATGTTGTTATTTCAAGGCCTATGAGAGGGTTCACAGCAACAGCATCCCCCTAAACCTATTAGAAATACCAGTTATGGGGCTTCAGACCTGACTTACAGCGTGAGAACTTTTATTTCAACAAGAAAAATGGTGATTCTTACACACAGACTCAAGTTTGGGAAGCAATGGCTTGGAAGGTCCAGTTGCCTGTTTAGCTAACTCTTTCATATTCAGTTCTGCTGGAATCTGTCACTACTGTACTTTGGAAACATTTACAAGTTATTCATTCATACTCAGCTTGCTAGAAACTGATGTTTTATGATGACCTTGGGGATATCAAATCATAGGTTCCTCAAACCAAAGCAGTGTTTTGCTACCATCCACTACTACTTATTTACCAATAAGACAACAGTTTATAGAATTAATTTGAGACCCTTTTGACTGTGATGCCATTAAGATGATTGTAACAACTATACTAAAATACACTGACCTTACAGCACATTCCAGGGTCAAACAGCAATGGGTGGTTAAAAGGACCTATGGGAACCTTTGTAAAAGAGCTAATCGATCTTCGTGATCAGATTCTGCACAATGCCCTTCCGGTAATTTCTGCATTTACTGTTTATTGATTTTTTTTACTTCTTTCAATTTTGAGTTATAATTAAAGTATACTAAAATGCACATATTTAAAGTGTATAAGTTCCCTTGTCTTGATATGTATACGCATCTGTTACAAATAACTTTTAAATATTTGCTTTAATATAAGTAAATATAACAGTGACTCTGATATAAACATTACCAAGGGTTCCATCCAAGTCTCATAGATGTGTGAGGGATGAAAACAGAACACTTATTGGTGGTCAGCTTCCATAAGCAAAATTATCATATAGCCCTGGTTAAAACATGACAAAAAAATCTACAGCCATATTTTAGCTTAAGCATTTTTATTTAAATGGCTTTCATTTAGGTTCATCTAGGTGAGAGCTGTATGAGCTAGATAGTGTACTGTCTAGTACAGCGTGCTTTAAATTGTGAATTTAATGTAGTAGCTTTGCAATTTCCAATTTTGTGCAAACATTTTATGTAATAGTGTGGTAAATTTAAGGAACTATGGGTATCAAATTATTTGTCCATTAATTCTTATTGAGAAGTATATGGAAACAACTGATGTAGAAATACCTAATGTAACCAGGTTATATCAGGTATTATATTTTTCTGAGACAATTTATTTTTTATCTTTAAAAAGATTTTTTTCTTTATTTTTAGAGTGGGGGGAAAGGAGGAAGAAAGTGAGAGAGAGAAACATCATGTGTGGTTGCCTCTTGTGTGCCCCCTACTGGGAACCTGGCCTGCAATGTAGGCATGTGCCCTGACTGGGAATTAAACCAGCAGCCTTGTGGTTCCCAGGCTGGCCACACCAGACAAGGTGGATTTCTCAATCCACTGAGCCACACCAAGGCAAGGCTATGAGAGAAAATTTAAGTTAACTCATCATATGATTGTGTTTTGCATATTAAAAAATGGGTCTGAATTTTGGAAGGCAAGTCTGATTTTAAATTAAAAAAATAACCATTGGACTGTTAAGCAATAGTGCAATCAACAGTTTATATTATGTAATATCAGGTGCACACCCAGCCCCCATTTTTCTTGTTCTGGTCCCTAACAGACTCTGATTTTGTTTAGGTATCCATCCCTCCTACTACTGCACAGATGCCACCTGGAAAGCTGGCTCCTTTACACAATTATTCTGTAGTTATTCTATTTCCCTTGACAATGATTGGTTCAGAAATGAGGCCAATGAGATGAAAGTGCCTAAGTAGGAGATTCTGGAAAATTCTCCTTCACTGTTCCCCAGAGCATCTGCTCCTGACTCTCTCTTTCTTCTGGGTTCTATTGTTCATAGGTGTTTAGTCAGCCATCAGTCTGAGGATGGAGGATGGCAGAGCCAACAGTATCCAGGAGAACAAAGCCGGAGCTACTGAGTGGTAATAAACTTGATGCTCCTCTACCTCTAATTTCCAATAATGAGAACATTTTCTTCGTTTTTTAAAAGAAAGCTTTCTTAATTTGTATCAGAAATCATGTAACTAACACAAGTAATCATGTCAACCGAAAAGCATAAACACATTTACCAGGTACTATTTAAAATCAGAATCCTTTTGTTAAATAGCAAAGGAGCAGTTATAGCATAATACCTATTATAGCTCAGTTGTGTCCAGTTTTATATTAAGCCTAAAGACTTTTTCTAAAAGAAGACAGCTCTTAAAATCACATCATTACTAACAGCAGGAGCTCAATTCTTGTAAAATACATAGATGCATTTAAAACTAATTACAAAGCCTGCTCTAGAAACCTCTCCTCTCCCAAACTAAAGAATTTAATTTAATTCAAGTATTTAGTCACATTTATTAAAAGCTTTACAGGACACAAAGTCTTCAGTGTTGTTGTTTTTAATGATGAGCTCTTTCCTTTGAAGATTTACTGTTTATTAGAAGATTTGTAAGCATTTGTGTCAATCATGTGCCAAAAATGAGAGCTACAGAGTGTTAAGGGGTCCAGAGAACAGAGAAATCATTCTCATTTGGGGGAGAGGAAGGAAGTACAAGCTGTGTTTGAGGAGGACTGAGTCACCTGGTTTTACGAGTGTCTATGGAATGAAGTAGTGGGAGATGACCTGCAAAGGGAGACTAGTACCATATATGAAGTGCTCTGAATATTATGCTTGAGGGCATGAATGTCCTTTGGTATGAAATGAAAACCAATAAAGGTTTCCAAGGAGACAGTGGTATGACCTAATACACAGTATTACAATTTTGGCTAGATGATTCTTTGTTGTGGGCTGTCCTGGGCATTGTAGGATGCTTAGCAGTATTCCTGGCCTCCTGCCACCAGAGTCCAATAACACCTCCTGGTGCTACCTGAGGTATGACAACCAAGAATATCTGCAGCCATTGCCAAATGTCCTAGAGGGCACAACTGTTCCACACTGAGAACCACTAATGTGAGAGTGGCAAGATAACTGACACCAGTGGTTATATAGGCACTGGGTGAGTTCAGATGAACTAAAATTAAATGAAAACAGTGGGGACAACTAAAGGTGTGTTGGGGTCACTATCTTAGGCAGAGTTATCTAGGGCAGTAGCAGTGGGCATGGGAAAACCAACAGGGATCTATATAGTGTTAGTTATATTACTATTTCCCAAAGTATTCCCAAAGCTTTTGAGCATAGAAAGCTACCTAACACTCATCCATACCCCCATGGAGTACACTTTAGGGAGTGCTACATAAGTAAGTTTAAATTTAAAATTAATCACTTTCAATCATAATATTAAATAAAACAGTGAGGCAAAGGTAACATATTGAGACTTAACGCCATATTCTTTAATACCCTAAGATCTGAGTGTAATGCGTATACATGGGACTCATTTATTGTTAATTAATTATATCAATGAGAATACAAAAAAATTTGGTTCCAACTCACATGAAAAAGATACTATGCTTGGTACATGTGGGACGGAATACTACTGGGACATAGACTCTTGTCAAAGAACTCACAATTGGGAAGAGGCAAAAATCATGTAAGAAATACAGCAATGTAAGAGGGAAAAGATTGTAGCTCAATATAAACAGCAACTGCCCAAATGTAATGCCTGGTTAAGCAGCAAATGGACTGGAGAAAGTACAACTCTGGACTCCAGAGGAGTGTGGAGGCCTTGAGGGCTGGATGGGTTCACTCCTAAGCTCCTAGTGTGGTATCAGGACCATGCTGCCTGCTGGTGGATAAAACTCCCGACTTCTAGGAGTTGTTGGCCCATTCTGGCTTCACAGAATCAAAAGACTTTGTCCTAGATGCTGAGATAGGAGGACTCTTAGACCTAGAGGAGAAGGGGTGTTCAATTCTGGCTTTACAGTCAGCTTAATGTCTCACAAGCCCCACACTCAGAAGGGTCCTGTGCTCGATTTAATGCTCTGCTTTGTTGTCTTGAAAGTCTTCATAGTTGGAGAACAAGGGATCCCATGGGTTCATTTTGCACTGGGCTCCGTAAATCATATGGCCAGCTCTGCCCCACCACCTTCTTTGCTGATGGTGGACAGAAGCCTTCATACGTGGTTCATTTGCCTTGACACCAGAATTCTTCAGCCCAATATGTTACACTCTCTTTTGAAGATGCCCTAGTTAAGTGTTAATTTACCTACAGAATGATAGCGTAGGAACAAATATTTTACTTCTCAGTGGGGAAACGAATTCAGCAAGCGTGTTCCTTAGCAACTAAAGGACTTTACCTGATGTTGAGAATGATTGTAAACATACTTTGAAGATCACTCTTAAGAAAAAAGAAAAAGTTAAAATCATGATGCTTAATTGAAATATAAGCACTTGTAAAAAGAAGGCAACCAAAGTGCTTTATATATTAAAAACTGCACGATCTATTGATTATTTCTTCTCCTTAAACAGGAATGACTCATCACAGGTTCCTTTTGCTCCGCATACAATGCAAGGGAATTACTGGTTTCAAAGCAGAAAGGAGCACCTCCCATTTCCTATGGCTGTCGCTTACTGCAACTCGAAATGTGCACTGTCAATCCTGAGGAGAAAGAATAAAATGTAGGGCCTGATAATCACCACCAGCGGGTATGTGATGAAGTAGGCCTTCTATAGATGTCGTAGGCATCCTGGCTAGTGATTATAATTTACTGTAAATATAAAGAGAAAATGTGTTTACTAGAATATTACTTCCTCCATGTAACATTGTTACTGCCTACAAATGCTCTATTTTTCTTCATTTCACAACTTTTTTTTTTTTTGACGTAGCTAAGGCCTAGGTGACATACTTTTCTGTAATTGAGTATTAAATGTCAGTGAACAAAACCCTTATTGATAAAGCAGGGGTCACTTGACTCTTCAGGAAAAAGTATTTACAGGGCAAAGTGACATTTTTAGTCTCTCTAGGTTCAACAGGAGAAGACTGAGATAAAACAAAATTTAGTACCACCTGCTTCTTTCTATTCGCAGAGAAGCTATGATGATGAATGAGTAGTCTAAGTTCCATGAAAAAAGTAGAAAAATAAAAACTAATGTATAATCAATGTTGTATTAAGTGAAGGATATATCTTTAGATAAATTACCTTTACTTGATTATAATTTTAAACTAGTCCAGGCATTATAGAGTGCCACATGATCTAGTGCGACAGATTAAATTGAGTTAATACTTTACTGAAAATAATTACATTTCATCAAACACTTACAATTTTCTTTAAAGTCTACTTGGGGCAGGGTGGGAAACAGAGATATGCACATCTCATTTCTGTGCCAAAACTGTAAACTAAGTGCTCGATTTCTCTCTGATTCATCTTGCATCCCTCTAGGTTCTTCAAATTGGCCTTGATCAGAGGAGGCACTCAAATATTTATTGAATGCTAAATGATAAAGAGATATAGGATTAAAATAATTTTTATAGATTTAAACTATAAATATACATATGTAACCAGATAATATGATTTTCTGAAATATAACCTAGCAGGAAACTTATTTGTATTACAGAGAAGGAGACTTTCACAGAAAAGTTAAGTGAGGTTGAAAAGAAGACGCGGAATTTCAAATGTGGAATGCACACATCAGATAAAACACTGTGCAATGTATCACTGTGGCAAAGCAATTATAAATTGGCAGAGAAATGGTAAATGGTCAAGCCAAGTTCACTCAGTTCTTCATTGACTGAGCCAAGCATATCCTTGCACTCATCTTATATCCTGTAACAGCCATCTCTGGCCTCCCTTGTTCCTGAGAACACCTCCCCTCTCTCCTCGTGCCCTCAGTGGCTCTCCTGTTGAGTCACCCGCAGTGAAATACAGACTTTGCACACAGGCTCCCCTGTCTTCAGCGACTCTCCCTTGACCCCATGTTCTGTTTTAACCCTGACCCCATTTTTATATTCTACTTCACAGTCAAACTTCCAGAGTTTTCTGTTTAACCATCATTTCCACTTCCTGCGGCGTCCCTCCCTCTGTGCCTCAGTTTCTTCATCTGTAAAATAAGGGTAATACTACTACCCACACAAGTTTAGTTTAAAATTTAATATTTTAATATATGCAGAGGGCTTAGAAAAGAGCCTGGAACATAGGATGGGCTCAGTGAATATAAGCCATAATTTTTATCATTGTCATGATTATGATCTTTGTATTTCTACTCTAAAAACGTTATTAAGTATAATTATTAACAGAATCTCCATCATTCAAGAAACACATATGGGATAATAGTAATCAAAATATAATGGAATAATGGAAATAATTATTGAGTACTCTCTCTTTGGTAGGTCTTTGTGCTTAGAGCAAATGCACTTCTCATTTTTCTTTCCAATCAGCCACTTACGGGCATTGACTGCTCACTCCATTTTATGAATGAAAAGACAAAGGCATGGAGGCTACAACCCTCAGCATTTGCATAAGGATAACTTCACTGGCAGGGGACATGCTTTTTTAACACACATAGACTTGAAAGCTTGATGTTAGAAGTTCTGAGAATGTATAACATATAAAGTGATTACATCACCCTTTTTCCTCCTGTAACAGAGTTGTTCCTCAGAGGTAACCACTACCCACAACCTGTATTTCCATAATACAGGTTTATACTTTATAACTTTTTACACTTTATAATCTGTATTTCCATAAATGTTTATACATATAAGTATAAAAGTTTATGTATGCAGGTATATATCCACATGCTTTATTGACCCAAATAGCATCCTGCCTTAGAAACAGTTATTGAGAGCTTCCGTTTGTCAGTCAACAGGCAATGGTGATAATGAAGATAACCAAAATATGAAGGAGGAGAAGGAAGAGGAAGAGGAGGAGAAAGAAAGGAGAAGTTACTTCTTATAACCAACAGAGGTATGTTAATTTAATACTCATTTTACAGATTAAGAAACTGAGATATAAAAGAGTAAGTAACTTGCCTAAGGCCAATAATGCCAGGATTGAAGTACAGTGGTCTGGCTCCATAGGTCATGTTTCAGCCAGCAAACTATTCTGCACTTGGCAGATTTCCATAGCGCTGCCTACATTCTTTTCAGCTGCTAAATGGAATTCATCCTACTGCTATACATTATAGTTTTCCCAGGATCCTAGTAATAAACATTCATTTCCCTACTCCCACACTTACCCTTACAAGGTATTTTGAAAATTACAATACATGAAAGTTTAGGCTCAATAACTGATTTTATCCATTTTGCACAAGGCAAATCAGATGAAAGGCCGAATTTGTTTTACTTTTTCTAAATAAACTGAATAATATGCTTTATTTGCCTATTTTCTTAGTTGCTGATATCCAGATTCAACCTTTCTTGTACACATTTTTTCTCAGCCTTTAATGGTAGAAAGTCTAATAGATGATACCCAGTAATACTAATCTTGATACTGATGCATTTGAAATGTCTATCAGGTGCTCAATAAATTTTGAAGGGAAAATAATCAGCATTTGTTTTTCTTTTGTTTTCATTTTGCCTATTAACTGGTGCTTCTTATTACTGCAATGGCCATCAAAACAGGATTTTGCAAGAGCACCATGACATAGCTATTATCAGTTAATCAAACTCCAAAAAATTAAGATTTCACCCTCTACTTCGTCAGTGGATTGTGATTCACTAATATATTCACATCATTATTACCCTACTGTGTATTCTTCAGCATATAAATCTATTTTCTGCAAATGATATTCAGAATAAATTGAATTCAAAGGATTTCATATTTATACACAGTTCAGATATAAACTATATACAATTTTAAACATAAAATATGTTAATATACCCTGAAACACTGTACCCTAGCTATCAGGTGTTACACTGATGCTGGTGAACACCCTTGGAAGATGTACGCTAGCTACTTAAATCTTTCATGTCAAGCAAGTCTTATAAGCAAAATATTTACATGTGAACAAAGAGCTGATTTTCAATTTATAGATAAGATGGTACAGGAAGAAGAGAAACATCTTGTAAGTCTGTGCTGAAAAGTCTGAGCAACAATTACCAATCTAGTAGCAAAGAGCAACCCTAAGGCATAGACTATAGGCCTCTAAGTAGAAGAAATGGCTGATTTTTGCCTGAGTCGTGAAACATACTAGCTGAGCCTGGAACATCTTTTTATATCTGATAATAAGAAAGCTGTCAAAGACTAGACCCATGTCAAAAGTTTCAGAATGAGCCCTGACTGGTGTGGCTCAGTGGACTGAGTGCGGACCTGAGAACCAAAGAATCACAGGTTTGATTCCCAGTCAGGGCACATGCCTGGGTTGCAGGCCAGGTTCCCAGTAGGGGGTGAATGAGAGGCAATCACACATTGATATTTCTCTCCTTCTCTTTCTCCCTCTTTCACCTCTCTCTAAAAATAAATAAAATCTTCAAAAAAAAGTCTCAGAATGAAACTTGAAGAGGATCCAGCTTACCTAACTTGGAACAATTTGAGCATTAATAAGAACTACACATACATAAAACTATTTAAATCCATACACTTGGTTGGTAGAAGTATTCTATGTAACATACAAAGAATGATAGAACATCTGAACTAATGAATAAATAAATCTTGACACTGAACTCCAACTGCCATTAACAGCACACACATGCACAAAAAGACATTATATGCCTCCTGACAGCAAAAGGCAGCTGTGAAGCAGTCTCACAAATAAAAAATAAAAATAAAACCAGCATCCTGACCCAGGGTCCAGATCCAACTTCCAACGTACAGAAGACACAGAAGACGGTCAGTGGGACATGTTAAACCAGGTCAGAAATTTTGAGATAAAACTTTGAATCTTGACAGAAAACTTGATGAATTAAAAAATTTATTGTTTTTTAGGTGTGGTGTTGGTATTCTGATTATGGTGGGGTTAAGAGAACTCGCCTTTTAGAAGCACATCAACAATTTACTAGTGAAATGCTATGACAGCTGGAATGAGTTTCAAAGCAAGATGCGCAATAGGAGAAAGGCTGGGGGTGGGGTGGGATGGTGCAGGACTGGCTTTCATTGGTTAATAGTTATTACACTAAGTGATTGATTGGACCTACGATTTCATTAGGCTACTTTCTTGTTTTTAATATGTTTGGAAGGCTCTGTAATCAAGAGTTTGGTTTTTATTTTTATTTTTTCCAGTGACATTTAGAAGCGCTGGGGAATTTGACACCAAAATCTTTGGAGATTAAAAGATTACAGAACAATTGCATTTGAAGACATGATGGAGTTACTTAAACAGCAAAGAAAGCCTTTATTCACCAGAGCACTCAGCAGGAGACCCTTCACAGCCCAGACCACTTAGCTATCTCTTCACCAGTCAGTGGATCCAGTTACATCAATCTTGTCATTTTACAAATATAAATCACTTGCTTTAAAAGTCAAGTTCCAAATACATTAGAGCTTTATTGAGTATGAGTGCAATTTTCTTCCTATATTTAGCAAATGTTAAAAATTTAAAATAGATGGTCAAAACTTCTTGGAGATATGTATACAATAAATTAACATGGGAATTCAAAAAGGAGAAAGTCAATAGGTTTTAGGATGCTGATGTTTTCAACATTAGGACCAAATCTCTTTGGCATTAAATCCATTTTTATTTAAAAAATTTGCTTTTATTAAGTGAAATCATGTTAAGAGAAAAGATTTTAAAGGGTAAAAACACCATTGGATAAAGTCACTGTTGATGGATGCTTAAATATGATCCTTGTGACTGGAAGACACAGCATGTAAAAATTCATCAGTATTCCACTGATTTTCTTTTAAACCTCAAGCACAAACATTTAACAATAATAAAAAAAATCACAGTTTCCATCATTACATTTCAGTAGTTCTAAAATCCCTGGGCTTTCTTACCAGAGTGAATTAACTGATGACTTGAAACGGGAGGGGGAAAAACAGCACACCTAGCAACATTAGGCAACAGATTTAAGATAAGAATATGGATTACTTTAGTTTCAGAAACAGTATTTTTTCTTGTGATTTCATGGAGCTCGAAATGCAATTTGGATTAAAGATAACTAATTCTTTCAGGGCCAGACAGAAATCCAACATTCCCAGACATCCTCAGTATGTTCAATCAATAGGTTCTGGCTGATCCTATTGTGATAGCCATTTAATTTGTTTCATGTTTCACAGGGCCCTTTGTCATTTTGTAGCCCATTGTTAACTATTCTTAGGTAAAATAAGGACCCCGAGTCCTTTCCCTGGTCTCTAAGAACTAGCATGACCAAAATAGTACCAATATGTATAATCAATAGATCCAAAATTCTAAGAGAAGTCTTAGAATTATTTTAAGAGAATATTGTTTATAAAATTTTATTACCCTGTGTTCTACCAATGGGTCCTAAAGACTTACAGGATTCTACCAGAAAAGCAGATTAATTACTACCCACTTGTCCAAAGAATGGGAAGTTGATTTTTTAAATGGCATTTGCCAGTGGAGAGGTTAATGGGGCAAAGAAAGTGAGGGGAATAAATGGACAATTAAATGAATGGATAAATAAAAGAGGGGGGGCACATACGGACTACCGATAATAAGGTATCATGACCTATGGATTATGATCAATTCAATTGTGTTCATCATCACTGCAATGAGTGGAACTATGACATGTTTACATTGTAGTTCAAGTTCCCATGGACTGGCAATTCCTGAAACAGCAGTCTTGTTTTACCAATCTTCCTGTGTTTTACCAATCTAATCAACAAATATTACTAGACATTACATTTCCATGTTAAACAGTACTCTGTAGCAAACTATAAGCATTCTTACTGTTTCACTATGGAAATACAATTGTTTTGCATGATTTTAAGCTTTTTCTGTTGAATAGCAAACGGCATTCTGGACAAGTGGTGAGTGTAGGTTTCAAAGTCAGACATTCTGGATTCGAATCTTGATTCTTTTATACTACAACATCTATATGCCTCAACTTAGTTACAAAAGATGGGAATATAAAATTTACAAAGATTTTTGAGTTTTAAATAAGTTACATTGTGCAAAAGGTAGAACAAAGTAACTAATGGCATAACTGGTCAATAAATGCTAATCTTATCACTGATTTACTAAAATGTTGGTATACAAATATGTATCCCCTTTTTTGCCCTCAGGTAGTTTGAAGATTAAGCTTGTCATTTGAGGAAAACAACTACTTTTTCTGGTTGATTTTAATTCTGGTTTTACTGAATAATCAAGGTCAGTTTTTTAAAAAGAAGAGAAGAGGGTTTTTGAGGGAAAAAAAGTAAAAAGAAAGAAGCATTTCAAGGTCAGGTGGTGGGGGAATGAGTTCCCTCCATTTAAAAGAAGAGCAGAAGTAAGTACAAAACATGGTTGCAGGTAACCAGAGTGGACTATTATGGCTACAAGATCATTTCAAGGTTGCCTAAGAAGAGAGAATTCCCATTATCTCCAAATAAACAGACAACTAGATATGGCAAGGGACTGCCAAGATGAGAATGGTTTGGGTGTCCAAAGAACAAAAGGGAGCCACCTCATTACCCAGAGAATATCCAAGCAGGAATGTTTTCATTGCCTGAGGATATTACTATATCATCATTTACTACTTTTCCAGTAAACTGAAAAATTCATCACCTAAGAGTTGGTTTAATTTCTGTCTGATTTCTTTGTGTGGACCACTCACCAACCTCCTCCATGACCCAGGACACTTGCAAATGCAAGACAGGGGACTCAGGACAATTAGTGAGGTGGTAGTGATGTTCTCCACTTACGTTCTCTTAGCACAGAACTTAACCTGGTGCAAACGCCTGAGCATAGCCCGCTGTTTAATGCTTTCCCTTCCACCACTGCTCCTGGAACACTAAACCAGGATAATTTACAAAATGCACACACGTGTCCCCTGTGACTCTTTAATTTACCCATACTGCAGTATTGTAAGAAAGTATTTTTTTTTCTGGTTCTCTGATTCTTTCACCATATTCAAGTCTTTAACCACATATGGCATCTCTTTCCAATGTGACAATCTATCATAGTAATGCAAATGCCCAAATTCAGCAAACAAAAAAGATGAACATGTGGGAAAATACAAAAGGGAAATGTATACTGAGCAAGGAGACAATATTTTATTCCACATTATTTCTGACCACATGTAAAAAAAATAAAAGATGAAGATATCTATTGCTGAGTTGCTAACAGCAATGTCAGTGAACTCTGCAAGTTGAAGAAATACATAGAGAAGTTGAACTATTCATGTGAGAGCAACCTAAAGCCTAATTTTTCAAACTTGAAGGACTCAGCAAAGCTTAGCTTTAAATCTCCAGAGAGACCCTAAAGAAGTAGTCAGAGGATTTGAATATTTTTCTGCAAGCATTTTTTTCCTCTTTAACTTTAAGGAAAAACACAATTCACAACTGCAAGAGGAAAAGTGAGAAAGATATAGTTAGTACAAGTCAATCCTTGATACTTATTTTTCAGTATGCTTTCTTTTTCTCCCCTATTCCAGCCAGCTAACATTTTCATTGCTTGAATAAACTCCAGCAAGTCAGAAAAGAAAGAAGAAAGTTAAAAGAAAGTCAGGTCCTGAGGGAAGTATAAATCAGCTTTTCTCTAGTAGCTTTAGATTCTTGACACCATAAAACATAGTGTATCAGAACTTGCTTCTGGTTTAATAACTTAGGTTGCAGATATCCCTGAATTCATGCAATGATATTCTAAGCAGGGTGGCTAACTACACTGAAGACTCCATTGCCCCCTCACCATTATTTGAAGTTGGGAATTACATTGTGGGTTCTTGGAAGTGGTGGGGTAGAAACAACAATGACAATGTTGAGGATGTGACAACAATGATAACAGTAGCTCAGCTTCACAGAGCGATTAATTACTACGTGTCAGGTATTTTCCTTTGGATGCATTACCTCATTTAGTCTCTACAGCAAGGCCTTAAGGAAGGTGCATGCACAGTGGTTTTGCAGAGCCGGAGACTGAGGCTGAGAGTGATCACTGACCCAAGGTCGCAGACTTAGCAGAAGGTCAGCAGTGATGGAAATTTATGTTCTTGAATAGACAAACAATTAAGCCTGGTATTGCTAAAGGCTAATTAGCTTTATTTAACAAATCAAATGATTTGTTATGGAAATATCATTTCATAATTATTCTCAACAAAACATTTTAATAAGAATCCTGATATTAACTTTGTGTTAACATTCAATAGTATAAAAAAGTACATTTCTCAGAAGTAGCTTATTTGTTCCTTCAAGTGAAAAATAAAAGAACTAGATTTTTATGTTTTAAAACTTGGCTTCCAGGAAGCTCAGAATTAACTTTAGCTTTTAAGTAGTGTTGTCTCACTCCAGTCTATTTTTTAAAATTTCCCATGTCTTGTTTTATATATGGCTTATATAAACCTTTAGCTCTTACCTATCCTATGCTAAAATATGCTAAAATTATTTTTAAGGTAAAACTGCTGTAAAGTTCTGAGAAATTCCTTAAAAAAAGATTGTACCACTTAGGGTCAGACTTCGGTTCACCTCCTTAGTTATGTAGTACCTAAAGGCAGCCATTGTTCTTTTAGACAACTTGCCATTTTAATTGAAGAGGCATGGCCTTGTCTGTCCCCATGAGACTTTAAGGTACTTCTTCTTTGCTTCATTATGAGTGACTATATATTTCTTATTCTTAACCTAAATAGCTAGTTCACTCTCTTTATTCCACCGTTAACTAATTGGGAAATAGTGCTTCCAATGAGTCATTGTTTCCAATTAACTAAGGGAACTAAAAAATAATTACACCCTGCTTCCCTGTCTCCACAATTCTCTTCTAACCAGAGACATACACTCCTTCCTGTATCATTCATTTCTTACTGCTGGTGCTTGTGTTATGACACAGAATTGCTCTTACACCTTCAGAAGGCAGTAGGCAAATAAAGTGCATGAAAAGCAGAGACCTTTGGGACAGTTAATGTCCTGTTTTTCTATGAAGTTTCTAGACTAGAGTTATTTAGCACAGTGATAATTTGATGAATGAATAATAATAAAACAATCACATGAAATATTGAAATATTAACCATATATCTCTCCCTGTGATTGCTTAATGCACTTTTAAGGAATTTTCTGCTTATTACCAAACTTTAGACACAACAATCTCATACATTTTAGTGACTCTTAGCACTACAGGGATTGCTTGAACTATATACTTATGCCTGTGATTTTGCAAAAAGACTTCCATTTTATTCTAAGAAAAGAAAAGGCTCCAAAATGAGTAGACATACCTAAAATAGCAAAACACGGCTTCTCAAATTTTCAAAAACATCACTGCAGAAGAGACCAAGGAAGGCCATGCTATTTCTACTGTGAACTTCTCAACTTCTATAAAAAGTTCACTAGTGCAAGCCAACAGAATTATCAGTCATAATGCTAAATTGTCATGGACCACAGTAACAATTTGGTAAAAAATTCACAATCTTTTTCTCTAGGCACACTGTCCATCACTCAACTTTTGTTCCCTTTTTCATGCACTCACACTTAGTTTCATTATTTTATATTTACAAAGGTCCAGGCTGACAGTCACTTTTTACTGGGAAGGTTTTCAGAAGGAAAGCCTGAAATATGGACCATCATACTGAATCATCAAAAAAAGCCCAGCCACTAAACTAGGCACTATATAGAGCCAATATGATTTGTTGCTACCTCAGGATTTAACAAAGGGTGTCATTTTGTTCTGTATAGTCAAGTCTTTTCTCAAAAAGATTAGGATTCAGGGGAAATCTTCAAATAAATCACACTGTTCTCCTCATTTGCTACCTATTACATCAAAAGCTTTGATACAGATAAAAAAATAACTTAGAAGTAAAAAAAATTGACTCCTAAAATGTCACAAAGAGCAACAAACAGAATAAGTCAGCAGGGGGAGGGGAGGAATAAATATCTGTGTTTTACTGGGTGGGTGAGTCAAAGGAAAAGCTCCTTCTATTTACCTTGGTTCAGGCTCTTGGCGGAAGGACCTAAAATCTTTAGTTAATTAAATATTTACTGAGTACTATATTTGTGTCAAACATGGCTGTATTTTCATGGAGATGTTTAATATCAATCAGCTTACTCTTGCACTCTCAATTCCAACTACTGGACTTAGATAAATAAAGCATAAAGTGAATAAGTAACTATATAATAAAGAAGACCCTTTATTGTTTCATATAACTATGTTAAGTTATAGAACTGATTACTGTAAATCAATGACTTTGCTTCTGGCTACTGGAAAAGCTACTGGCAAAAGCCAGGTCAAGGTCTCCAGAGTCCCAGGGCAGTGCTGGCTTCCCCCTTCTAAACCAATTGTAAAATATATTCATAAGCCAATAAGAAGGGTATGACTGTGAAACAAACAAACAAATGTCCAAAGTCATTTATTTAAAACATTTTCCCTCTATGAAGAACTTCAGGGAGGTTGCAGTTTAAAAACGAGATAAAAATAAGACTAAGCCACCAAGTAGAAGTTTTCTATCTATTCACGACTAAGTGAATTTCTCTACTGATGTTGAATGCTACCATTTAGAATCCCCTGATGTGTTTACTCAGAGTATCTCTTTGATTATGAGTTTTTTCAATAGCTTTATAGGAAGTCATTTTTTTCACTTCTCTATTAACTATGCAAAAGATCTGAAATGAAGATTTATCATTTCTATTCTCTTGATTTTGTGACTGTGGACTTTTATTTAATATTGTTTAGCTAAATTGTTTCCTTGTTTCTGAAGTACTTAGAGAGGTCAGGTTGCACAGTTGGTAAGTGATAAACCAAGTGATTAATTTAGACCCATAATCACTATTGAATTGATGAACAGGAGTCACATGCGTTCTCCACTGAGTTTCTTGGAAAGAGAGAAATAAAGCAATTCACATTAATTCATACATTGTTTACAGTGATTGTGCCCAAATGGCCATCTATCTAGAACATGTTTCATCTAATTATAATTTGGCACATGGATTGGTTTTTCCTGACCAACACCTAAGTACTGGTCAACAGGTGTCTTTCATGGCACATTATGCACAAGAGAATGTGGACCATTGGTATTTTAAAAAGAAAACAATCTGTTTCTAAATACTGATTTAATCTAGTATTTTCTTTTAAATCTGAGACAACTTTCTTGTAATTGTTAAGTTTTTCCCCTGGTTTTAAATAGGTATTTTAACATTAAAAATGATGCTTTTATTGGCTTCTGTTTACATATACATTTTCATATTCTTGGCAACTAACTTCTTTTTTAATTAAAATAATTAAGATCACCATTTCATTTTTCCTACCTATTTCAACTTAATTCCACCTAATTTGTGTTTTCATCACTTCTATTAGTTGCTTCTAATAGAGGTATTATATTCTTTGCACAGTTCAGAAAGATAGGACAAGCTAATGTGTTTTGCAAACTAGTAAAATTGACGGGTATTTTAATCATCTCCTTTACCTGAAGCTATAACATTGCTTTATAGCTTCATCTGAAAATCACAAGGACGTAATTTATTGTGACTAGTGCAAAGTTGATTGTTAAGAATTGTCAGTGCCTCCAGAAATCATATAGCTTCTTAGCCACATTTCAACCAACCCTTCAGAGAAAGCTTCCAATAATTTAAGGGGACACGGGTCAGGTTTTGAGATAAGGACATACAGATCCGACTAAATAGATTATGTCTCTACCTTGGCTTAAACCCTGGAATGGTTCTCCTCAACCAAATAATCAAGCCTCAGATCTGTAGACTGAAATTTAAGATTCACCTTGGCTACATCACAATTTTATTCTTCCATATACTCTATTCTCAATCATACCCAAGTATATCATTTTAAGACAATATCAAAGCCCACAATATAACTATAGAGTTGCTTATACTTTCTTCCTTTTCCTTTTGTGACATATCAAAGTCCTATTCCTACTGCACAGTCTTATTCATCATCACTTCCTCTTTAAAGATTTCCTGGTGCCTAGGTTAGGTTTCTCACTCTCCGAGAGCTTTTCAAAGACACCCCCCCCATTAAAGCATGTATATAATTTTGCCTTAGTTGTAATCTCATATATTGCCTTCTCCAATCTCAGTAATAGGTGGCCAACCACAGAAATCTTTTTAAGATTGTAAAGCGTATTAAATCAAGATCCAGGGATGCTACTTCCTCAAAAGGGGGGGGGTTCTAGAGCACTTCACAATTTCTAACTTCATAAACAATGAATAAGTATCATCTGTTCTTGTCCAGAAGTCTGCAGCAGAGGGTCATTAGCTGGCAACCAATAGGCCAAGTTAAACTTACAGATGAATTTCATTTAGTTTGCACAGTGCTGCCCCCAAACCAAGCCAACACTTTAAGCCCAGGGACTTCTTGTTAAATATCTGGATTTGGCTGCTTCTAAAAAAATCTAAAATCTCCAACTTCCTAAATGACAGCCATCTGCTGAGGCAGGGGCAGGGCTGGGTTAGGCACAGCACACTTCTCCATTTTACCACAGAAAACACTGATCTCTTCTCTCTCCCCACAATAAAGGGGCCCTTTGCCATTTATTACTATGTTTACATCTTCACTTCACTCTTTAATGATATGTAAGTGTTTCTTAACAGGGATGTTTTAAAAGTAAGAAAAGTTTGACCAGAAATGCCATATATTTTCTCTTGATTCATTGCTTTAAGTTATCCAGTTTAGTTTACATGTGCTTTTGAGTTGGCAACAATTGATTTATATTTTCCTTTCCCTCAGAATAGTCAGCTAGACTGTTTGAAGGGTAAAAATGTGTTCAAATGAAAGGTAAGTCTACTCTTATTATCGGGATGGCAACACCTAACTTATTTATTTCTCTTCAGGTGGAAAAGTCATAGAAAGTCAACAAAAAAGACACAATGATTTGAGAGAGTTATTTTTCTAAATACGTGAGCAATTGCCTCTAGACCTCCACTCAGGCCACAAAATTAAATCAGCTCCTTCTATGCCTCTGACTGACAACCACTGGAACCTCATAACTCTGCTCAAACCAGAAGGTCTACTGCTAACCAGAATAATGTACTGGTCAAAGCTACGCAACAATGATCCAAAGCTAGTGATTAAAAAACTAAATGTAAACATTCCATGGGGTTAAAAACAAGATCCATTTACTTGGGCATAGCCTCTAAAAGAAGAAATTTTACAGAGGTTGGCAGTAGTTGAAAATTACTAAGGCTCCAAGCATTCCTCCTACAACAGAACCCAGAAAATTATTCTTTCAAAAAGAAAACATTTACTCCTTCTGTCACTAAGGATGTACCAAACCCTGAGTTATATTTCCCAGCTCAAAGAGACATGGATTGGTTGGCACAACAATGAGCCCCAACTCAACCATTAAGAGAGCACATTTTTAGCTACCAGCATAATTTTCTGCTTGATTTTACCTTCAGTCTAAAACATTTGTATTCACAAAGTAGTTAGAAAATGCCTTAAAGTGAAGAAAAGTATAAACTCGGTAGGGGAGTATAGATAGATTAGGCAACAATTTGAATGGATGATAATGTAAGAACAGAAGGAAGAAGTGAAGTTTGCTTCATAGTCCTAAAGCTGTCTGTACTTATTGTGCTGTGTATACATACTCATGTGTTCACAAAAGCAACAGAAAAAAAATTCACCCTATTTTTCAAAACTCGTTTCATATAATTCAAAGATCAAGATGTTTCTGAGTTTCCAGCAGACCGAACATTTGAATGACAGCATTTTTCTTGTTGCACCCTAAAAGCAATCTATGTATCATGTTTGGTTCTCCTTTTGACAAGCTAAAAAACAAGATTTTTCTAATCTGCTAGATTTTATCCAAATAATATAGCAACAGCCTATGGCCATGCCACCCTGAACACGCTCGACCTCATCAAATAATACGGCAATCTTGGATTCTGGTGCAAATAAAAACGAAACTTTTAATGTCTGTGCTTCTGTCCTTTAGAGAAACTGCTTTCAAACTTTTTCAACCAAGACCCAGAACAGAATATATATTTTATACAATGCCCTAGTATACACAAAACTGAAATAAAATTTCATGAAACAATACATAGTCTTACTCCTTTACATGCCTGCATTTTCAATTATGTTGCAATCTGTTTCATAATGATGAGTGCTTATTGTAGCCCCACTAAATTGATTGTGATGTAGGTTACATCATAACCTCCACTTTGAAAAAGTTTTAAGAAACTTTTGTCTTTAGAGCCATTTATAAGCATGTTTCTATTCAACTTGTTAACTAAATGGTGCAGAGAAATAGGAAAAATTTTAACACTGATAAAAACATAAATGGTAGGACTTCTGGCCAAGATGGAGGTGTAGGTAGATACTCTGTGCCTCCTCAGACAACCAAAATAACAACAACAATTTAGAAACAAAATAACAACCAGAACTGACAGAAAATTGAACTATACGGAAGTCAGACAACCAAAGAGATAAAACAGACGCATTCATCCAAACCTGTAAGTGGGGCAGAGTCGGGCAGCTGGACAGAGAGGGGTTGTGGCATAAAAAGCAGCAGCACTGGGCTCAAAGGCCTTATGCACCTCGGGTGCGTAAGACAGCAGTGGAAGGACACTCGGCAGGCAGGAAACGACTGGCAGACCCCGGCGCAGGGTGGCAACGAGCAGACCCAACGAGGGGGCGATTGTGAAGTGGGGCACTACACGCAAGGCGGCTGACCAGGTGGTCCCACATTCGTGCTCAGATAAATCAGGCAAAATTGGGGAGCGAAACAGACCGCACAACCCAGAGCCCCAGTGCCGGTAAATAAAGCCTCAAAACACCAATTGAAAACACCTGTGGGGATTGAGGAATGGGGAGAGACTCCCGGCCTCACAGGAGAGTTCATTGTAGAGACCCACCGGGTCCTAGAATGTACACAAGCCCACCCACCCAGGAATCAACACCAGAAGGGCCCAGTTTGCTTGGGGGAAGCAGCGGAGGGGACTGAGATGTGACAGAGAGCAGAGCAAGCACCATTGTTTCCTCTCGAACCTCACCCCCACATACAGCATCACAACCCAGCGGCTGGGTTGACCCACCATGATGAACATCTAAGGCTCCGCCCCTCATACATAACAGGCGCAACAAGATAAAAAAAAAATGGCCCCAATGGAAGAACAGATCAAAGCTCCACAGCAAATACAACTAAGTGATGAACAGGTAGCTAACCTATCAGATGCACAGTTCAAAGCACTGGTGATCAGGATGCTCACAGAATTGATTGAGCTTGGTCATGAAATGAAGGAAGAAATGAAAGCTACACAAAGTGAAATAAAGGAAAATGCACAGGGAACCAACAGTAATGGAAAGGAAACCGGGATGCAAATCAATGGTGTGGATCAGAAGGAAGAAATAACCAAACAGAAAAGAAAAAAGAAACAAGGATTCAAAAAATGAGGAGAGGCTTAGAAACCTCCAGGACATCTTTAAACATTTCAATATCTGAATTATAGGGATACCAGAAGGGGAAGAAGAAGAACAACAAGTGGAAAACTTATTTGAACAAATAATAATGGAGAACTTCCCCAATCTGGCAAAGGAAGTAGATTTCCAGGAAGTCCAGGAAGCTCAGAGAGTCCCAAAGAAGTTGGACCCAAAGAGGTACACACCAAGGCACATCATAATTATATTACCTAAGATAAAAATGAAGGAGAGAATTCTAGAAGCAGCAAGAGATAAGGAGACAGTTACCTACAAAGGAGTTCCCATCAGACTGTCAGCTGATTTCTCAAAAGAGGTCTCACAGGCAAGAAGGGGCTGGAAAGAAGTATTTCAAGTCATAAAAGGCAAAGACCTACATCCAAGATTGCTCTATCCAGCAAAGCTTTCATTTAGAATGGAAGGGCAAATAACGTGCTTCTCAGATAAGGTCAAGTTCAAGGAGTTCATCATCACTAAGCCCTTATTATATGAAATGTTAAAGAGACTTATCTAAGAAAATAAAAAATATGAACAGTGAATGGACAGCAAACTCACAGTTATTAACAACCACACCTAAAACAAAAACAGAAACAAACTAAGCAAACAATTAGAACAGGAAAAGAACCACAGAAATGGAGATCACATGGAGGGGTAGCAATAGAGGAGCGGGAGGAGGAGAGAGGGAGAAAAGGTACATAGAATAAATAGCATAGATGGTAGGTAGAAAATATAAAGTGGGAGGGCAAGAATAATATGGGAAATGTAGAAGCTGAAGAACTTATGACACGTGGACATGAACCAAAGAGGGGGGAATGTGGGTGGGAGAGGGTGTGCAGGGTGGAAGGGAATGAAGGGGGGATGGGACAACTGTAAGAGCATAATCAATTACATATATAGTAAAAATGTACCTCGGAGAGGTGTTGAGAGAAAACACATATACCAATTTACCACTAAAAACAAGACCATAAAAATTTTTGCTATCATTTCAGAAGTCTTTCTAGGTGCTTGTTATTCTGCCAACAGCTTCTATGCCTTCCAAGTCCCAGAAAAACACCAAGTCATATATTAGGATTATCCACAATCTATAGATTGGAAACAGGATGTTTGCAAGCCTAACTTCCAAAAGCCTGAGGTATCAACCATCTACCTGGTTCACAGACTAGTTGACAGGCTTTAAAATTTCATATGTGGAGCGAGAGTTAGTCAGAAGGGTTTTCTTAATCAGAAGAGAGGTCATGTGAAGCGCTTACTCACCTCCACAAGTAACATAAAATGCTTATTATATGCAGACACTCCACTGAACAACCTTCAAAACCTGTCTCCACTTTGCAGCTAAGAAACAGAGTTCAACAAATCTGCCCAAGCTTTCACTCATAACAATTTTTTCCATGCAATCCATTTCCTAGTCAAACTGAATTATTTTGAGTTTCCCAAACCCACAGTGTTTTTTATGTATGTCATATCAGACAAGTTTTCTGTTCTTTTTGCTACATTCATTCCTTTTCCACTGGCTTTTTTTTTGAAGACTCAATTGAAAGGCCCCTCAGGATAATTCCCTGACATCTTTCTCAACCTGTTAAGTACCCACCCCCCACTTTGTTTCCTTTCCTCTATAATAGCACTTATTGTAGTATATTCTCATTGTCAGTCAATTTATTGGTGAGTCTCTTGAGGCTCAGATTTTGTCTTTTTTTTTCATTCTTCTCATACATGGCACTACAATAAGTATGCATTAAATGCTGGCTGGTTAAGTGATGAAATGAATGAGTAACACAATGAATTTAAAAAATAAATATGTGAAAATTAAAAAAGCACACGTAGCCTAAATGAATTGAAGTAAAAATTCAAACTCCTGTGCAGGTACTGTTCAAAACATGGGACCTGATGAAAAACCTTCCCTCAATAAAAATTTCCAACAGTGACCCTAACTTTGACCAATCAGTCCCCAAGGTAATGCCAATACCAGGTTTAGCTTAGCAGGTAGTAAATAATACAGAATTAGAGAATAACAGTAAAATAAAAGAGCACTAAAATTGGTCCCAAGGAGGATATATATTGTTGCTACATAAAATATCAAAAGCAGAGGGAATATAAAATTCTGCAAATCAATGCTGCTCATTATCATGTGTAGGATTTCATGGGATGCTTGGGTAGAAGTTCAAGGTCAAAAGAAAGAGAAGTTTAAGGGAAAAAGTTCTACTTAGAGATTCCACAGAACAACTTTCAATGATTATTTTTAAAAATTAAAATAGAAAAGTATTTCCCTAGCAACATGCAAGCACGATTTTAAAGATGATATTGGTCCTTTCTTGAATACAAGGCCTAGGAATATGCACTCTGGTAAGGGCCTCCAAATCACCAGAATGATAGATATGTTTTCTAAAACAAAATCATACACTTCACACTTTGTGCTCGATGTAAAGTTATTTTTAATTGTAAGAACTCATTGAAGAATGAGTGAATGTCAGTCATCCAGTCTCAGAGGGAGTTCTGGCACTTTGTGACATGTACAACTAGTGGTGACCATGTCATCTCCACAGCTGTGGGGAGTACCTCTGCTGTAGATACCAATAAAATGTTAATTTCCTTTTCCTTTGTGATAATTTTGATCATATAAGATGCCTGTGAATATGAAGACGAAAAATAGCATTTGACTTTAGCAATGCTGTTGTGTTGCAAGTTAAATGAAATGACTCTTATAGTTCCAGTATTAGGGTTGAGCAGGTTCTCTATCAGTCTTCAAAGGAAAATAGATTACAAGCTAGTGTGAACAACAACTTCCATGAGAATCTGGATGGGCAGAAGTGTGATGTAAATTGATGTTGGTCTGGCAAAAGCTACAGTCCAGAACATAATTTTCCCGCTCACTGTATGCGACTCTCAGCTCTAGGATGAGCCTCTGGGAGGATTTTTGATAATAGCATCTGGAGAATCACAAAGAAAAATGAATGCACATATTCCTCTTAAAAATTTCATAGCTTTGTTGAAGCAAAACTGACATGCCATAAAAGTATCCCATTATAACTGCACAATTCAGTGATTTTTAGTAAATTTATAGAGCTGTGTGACCACTGCAAAGCCCAGTGTTAGGACAATTCCATCACCTCCAGGAAATCCCTCCTGCCCATTTGCAATTAATCTGCATTGTAGCCACCAACTGTCTATTTCCTTTCTATACATTTTATACCAATGGGATTCTATAATCTGGAATCTTTGCCATCTGCCTACCTGCCCTTAGCATAATGTTTTTAAGGTTCACCCATTTTGTTGCATGTATCAGTAAATCATTACTTTGTATTACCAAATAATATTCCGCTGTATGGCCATACACCATGTGCTTATTCCCCACACTGAAGAACATTTGGATTATTTCCACTTTTTAACAACTGTGAACAATGTTTCTATGAACAGTCATATACAAGTATGGACTTACGTTTTCATAATTTTTGTTTCTCTTAGACAGATACCTCTAAGTAGAAATGCTGGGTGATATGGTAAATTTATATTCATACTTTAAAGAAAGTGCAAAGCTTTTCTCCAAAGTAGTTAAACTATTTTATGATTCCACCAGTAGTGTATGAGAGTTCCCTTTTCTGCACATCCATTCAAACACGTATTATTATCTGCCTTTTTTAGTATAACCATTCTGATCTGCATATTCTTAAAGGACTTCCCCATAAGTATTTCCCTGTACTCTAAATCCTGTAGCATATATCACATCTTATTTCTCTAGGATACAATGAAATAAACACCCCACTGCCCCTAAAGTGATTTAGAGTATGGAATACAATAAGAACAAGAGGTTTCACAGCAAGAAAATGAAGAAAATCTTATTTTAAATACATCCTTTTATGGATAATCCAAATTATAAAATGGCTTACCTAGGCTTTGGTTTTACTAAAAGTACACAGATAAAAGAGGGGTAATGACCCCACCGTATTCTTGGTACGTCACTGCTCACTTGGAATATAATGTGCAGTTTTATGGATGAAAAAAGAAGCACATATTCATTGTAGAAAAACAAAACAATGAGGAGAAAAGATGAAAAGCCCACTTTAATCCCATCGTCATCTTTATTTTGATAAGTTTCATTGTGTTTTCTCTACATGTAGGTGTATTTTACATATATTTCATCACAACTAACATTATGCTTACATGCTAGTGAGAATCCTGAGTTTTAACATAATTTAAACACTTTCCATGGTCAGAAATGTTCTTCTGAAACATAATGACTGCAGAACATTCTGTCATGAGGACGTACATATGTCACCTTTTCTTTTGTTCCATATGTTCCAATTATTCACCCATGTGTGTGATGCTGAGGAACACATTTGTACCCACCACTGTGCTCCAAATCCCATTTGCAGACAGACCATAAAATGTTAGAGCTGCTCTAGAAAAGGACGAGTCACCCTGAGAATGTTCAGCTGAAAAAGAAAAGACTTGAAAGATTATGCCTGATAGAAAGATTTGAAGTGGTGACATGAAAGAGAAATTAGATCCTCGGCAGCTTTAGAGATAAGAAGTAAAAACAATAGCATCCAATATGAGAAGGCAGATTTCTGTTCACTGCAGAGACCAAAACAACAACAAAACAAATGGAAGCAACGAAGCATGCAACTTAATTGAGTAGCTTCCTTTTTTCTCAGCTTTGAAGATATTTAGTACAAAATAGGGTCTCTTCTCACACCATAAATCCTGAAAGAACACTTCTATCCATGTCACTTCATGAGAGCAAATGGTGTAGGAAGCAGGTATCATCAATCAGTACTGCTAGCCTTTGGGCACATGTTCCTCCCTCTTCAGGGCTGTGATTCTCTGAGGCAGAATGAAACTCCAAATATATTACAAGCAAAAAAAAACAGACTTTCTGACATATGAAAGGCCAGGCTTGATTGAGTAAGGGAGTTGCTTTTTATACCATTTCATGTCAGGTTAGGGGGAAACTAACAATATTTGATCAACATTCATGTCACTTTTAAAAAGTTTCTGGATAACTCATGATTGGTGGAATAAAATTTAAGATATAATTGTAAGGAGGAAAAAAGCATGCATAAGAACAATAGAAACTGTATGATAATCTTTGCATTTTCAGAGAAACTGAAACAAAACACAGCAAAACTAAACCTGAGCAGCATCTGTAAAAATAGTCCCCAGTTCCAGGAATGTGAAGATAAGTGAAAAACTCTGCAGAAAGAAAGATGTAAGAGAGGAGTAGAGAGGCTTAGGTGATGTGCTTCTGAGAATGAACTTAAAATATGGGCAACTCTTGATGAAATGTTTCCACTTGTCTTCTCTTTCTTTTGACTTTTCTCCAGCAACAGAATGTCTTGCATGTGTCACAATTCTGTGGAGCTTCTTCCTTCTTAAGAACTGAAGTTCTATCAGCTATCGCTAGCTACGATGCCATCTGAGATACCTGATTAACCAGAAGTTTGCTTCTGAAGCTGAAATTGTTCAGCTATATTTTGTTTAAAGCAAACTTTTCTCTGTCTCCACATAGCTTTTTGAGACACCTATACTATTCAGACAGATTTCAATGTGATCTGTCAGACCTTTACAAGCATGGAGATATTTGTAAATGTTCACACACAGACTGACAACAAAAATGTTTCTACTGATTATGATGTGCTGTTTTTGGTATTTTTAACTGAGAGATAATTGAGTAATTGCCATTACAGAGCCAATCATGTGACTCAAGTCTTTCATACATCAATTTTGCTCTGAAGGAAACATTTCATTTTCTAGTGATAGATGAAAAGAATCTCAGCCATGTGGGTTAAGTGGGGCAATAAAATTACATTGAATAAGGAAGGATATTGTGTGTTCAATATCATATAGTTTGGGAAAGTGAAGCCCAAAATACATATTTTCCTTAAAAAGATTTGACTGACTTTCTTTTTTCCCCATTTTTTATTACAATCTTTATGGATTAAAATTTTTTTTATTTAAAATGTTTCTTTTTTATTGAATATATTAAAGTGACATTGGTTACTAAAACCATAGAGGTTTCAAGTGCACAACTCAATAAACATCATCTATATACTGCAACATGTACTCCCCACCCAAAGTCAAATCTCTTTTTACCATCATTTATTCCCTCTTTGCCCTCTTCCTTCTTCCTCCTCCTCCCTTTCCCTCTGGCAGTCACTACACTGTTGTCTGTGTCTATGTGCTTTTTCTTAATCCCTTCAAATCTGTCACCCAGTCCTCCAAACCCCTTCTCCTCTGAGAGCCGTGAGTCTGTTCTCTGTAACTATGAGCCTGTTTATGTTTTGTTTGTCAGATTATTTTGTTCATTAGATTCCACATATTTGTGAAATCATATAGTGTTTGTCTTTCTCTGACTGGCTTATTTCACTTAGCATAATGTTCTCTAGGTCCATCCATACTATTGCAAGGGTAAAACTTTCTTCTTTTTCATGGCTGAGTAGTGTTCCATTGTGTAAACCTCCCATAGTTGTTTTATCCATCAGTTGTCTACTGATGGACACCTGGGCTGTATCAAACTAAAAAGTTTTTACACAGCAATGGAAAACATCAACAAAATTAAAAGACAACCCACTGGATGGGAGAACATATTATCCAATACATCCGATAAGGGGTTAATATCCAAAATTAATATTCAAAAACTTACAAAACTCAACACCAAGAAACAATCAAACAACCCAACTAAAAATGGGCAAAGGACTTGAATAGGTACATCTCCAAAGAAAACCTACGGATGTCCAATAGACATATGAAAAAGAGGTTCCATGTCACTAATCATCAGAGAAATGCAAATTAAAACCACAATGAGATATCACCTCACACCTGTCAGAATGGCCATCATCAATAAATCAGCAAACAACCAGAGCTGATAAGGATGCAGAGAAAGGGGAACCCTTTTGCACTGTTGGTGGGAATGCAGGTTAGTGCAGCCACTGTGGAAAGCAGTGTGGAGACACCTCAAAAAGTACAAATGGGTCTGCATTTTGACCCAATGATCCCACTTCTGGGAATACATCTGAAGGAACCCAAAACACTAACTTGAAAGAACATAAGTACCCCTATGTTGATTGTAGCATTATTTATAATCACCAATATATTAAGAGTTTTAAAGATTTTATTTTATTTATTTGAAAACTGAAAGTTTTGATAACTATTCATGTTCAAATAGCTGCTAGAGAGTTTCTTGGTCTTTCAAGTTGGCAGAAGCATGGGATCTGCTAAGAATGTAACAGTACTTTCTTAGTATCTGGTCAGAATTCATTGCTATTTGACAGTTCTGGGTAGCATACTTTCTCAGAGATGGCAAAGGAGTCTGAAGGGTAAGAATTTTAAGACACAGGGCCCAGGCCTCCAGTTTCCTCCTTGTTACTAATTTAAGTTCTGCAGGGTAACCTGAATTTTGGGACCAGGGCTCATTCTTATTTTCAAACTGATATGACATAGTATGTAGCAAAAAGGAGCATGGCATATATGCCTGAATATATTTTGTATATTGTCTGTCGGGGAGCATATATACCTTAAAGTGTTGACTTATACTTTGAGACAGGCAAATGGCATCAGATCAGCATATGACAAATAGTTGGAATATAAGCAAATCTAATGAATAGAGATTGAGAAGAAATGGGAAGGAATGATCAGGGCTGATGTCAAGGGACGTCACATTTCAAAAATCACCTTTGATTCCTAGGTTCCTGAACGCTGGTTCCTAAACAGTAAACCAAATCAAGAGTGCAAGTTTGCCTTAGAAACCTCTCGTTCATAATGAGCGTTAGTTAAAGCACTCTTCTACCTTTCTCGCAAACAGACTGCAAAAGGAGAAACGGCTGTACCAGGTTTTAAGAAGTATAAATGAACCGAAGCTGAAAATTATTCATCAGTGTAGCTTATTGATATAGGAATCAAATGAAATTAAACAGAAACAAAGAACATTCAAAGCAGAGGATCAAACTGACAGAATTCTAGAACAAAATGAGGTTAACATTCTGAGTACGTCGATTTAAAAAAAAAGACAGGGGATTTGGATATTCCCTTACTTCAAAGAGAGATCTGGGACGCTGAAGGGATGGAAACTTGGCAAGATACTTGCATTGACACTGAGCAATACAAACATGGTGACTCTACAGACAGACAGCCAGGATTGCAGCCTTCTGTCCCTTAGATTTCCTAATTCCTTCTCAAGATAATGCATCGGGGGAGAAGATGTAATTGCATAGGTAAAATGAAGACACAGATGTAAAGAAAGATGTTCTACAAAGTGATACCCACAACACCAAAACTTTTAAAAAAGATTTTATTTATTTATTCTTAGAGAAAGAGAAAGGGAGAGAGAAAAAGAGTGAGAGAAACATGGATAGGTTGCCTCTCACAAGCTCTCTGATCTGGAGCAAGACCTGGGACCAGACCTGCAACAAGGCATGTGCCCTGACCAGGAATCAAACCAGCAACCTTTCCCTTTGCGGGACAACACCCAACCAACTGAGACACACTGGTCAGGGCAACACCAAAAGCTTTTACCTGTCCTCAAAAACTTTGTACAGTGTAAAGGGACCCAAAAGTTTGCAAATTGCTTACCTATAACTTCAAAACTACCTGATCTCCGATTTCACCTATCCTAGAGATAAAGTAATTAAACTTCAGGAGCGACCAACCTGGTAACAGCTGAGTACCCTTGAGAAACAACTAATGAAGCAGCAAAGGGTATCAAGGCAAGGTTTTGCACCACTCAAGGTAGAATGTCAGCCAAGGTGAAAGGCAGGTAGGAGTCGGGTTAGTGTAAGGGATAAGAGAAGTCACATGAGTCGGAGTGGATTCTATCCCCGGATCTTAATGTCACAAAGAAGGATACAGGGTTATGTCCCCTGCCTTACTGATGACAGTCGGCCACACTGATCCAATCTCTGACCCACTGCTTGCAGTGTTGCTCTGAAAAAGTTGTGTAACTTCTTCATGCTACACTTTCTCATAGGTAAAATTAGAATAATAATAACACCTAACTCTTAAAGTCACTGTGAGGATCAACACTTCATGATAGGAAAGGCTCAAGAGCAGTGCCTGGCACAAAGTAAGTAACTAGTAAGTATAAGCAATGAGGAGATTAAAAATAAAAGTCACAAAGAAAGAAATGATTGGATCCGACACAGTCCTAGACATGGCCTCGGAAATGCAGGCCTTTAAGCCTAAAAGGGCCTCCTCAGGACCTGCAGATCATGAGACTGACATGCTGTCCGCTGTGCCAAGAGGGCCGCCGGACAGGTGATGGCTGCCCATCACTCTGTTTTTCCATCTAACACTACACCAGAAATGGGACAGGGAGGGTTCTTCCTCATGCGTAAGAAAGTGGTCTGAGGCTTTGGGCTTTTAACATGTCTAAGTGGACTGAGAGCTAATGGCCACGGACTTAAAGTTTTTTATTTTGTTTTCACTTTTATGTTCAAAGCCATGTTAGATGTTAATGAGAGACTCCTTAGGTTATTTTGCAAGACTTACTACAATCTTCACTTCAGTGTTACAAATATTCATGAAACATCTATTATGCCAGATATTATGCTAAAATTTGGGAAACAAATTTCCCTAGAGCCTGAGCAGCTTCAAGTGATGATCTACTCAAATCAAATTAAGTGTGTTTGTTGAGACATAAAGAGGAAAACAGTCTCTCCTAAACATAGCTATTATTCAGATAAATATTCTGCTAGTTTGCCAACTTACTTGAGCCATGAAAAGACTTCAACTAGTCACAGTGAGTTTGAAGAAGAAATCCAGCCTAAAAGAAATGTGAAAGTTAAAGAAGCAACTACAGATAGTGCTAGTAGATAGGAAGAAAACTCAAGTGATACTTTTAGAGTAACATCTCGCTAGATGACAAGTGTTTTTCCCTCCCCTCTCGTTGGAAGCACTCTAAATGAGGGACTGGAAATGACCCACTTGCGCATCCAAAAATGTGCTTTAGGCCAGTCCTGATAGCAAATGGCAAGTTACCTATTTTCTCTAAAATCCTTTCGAGCTTGATTGGAAAGAATATGTAAATGTTTTTTTTTTTTTTTTTCTCACTGCTCAGAGGGGTTTAGCTGTCCTGTCTGTGATGATAATGTAATCATCTGAGGAAAACATAAATTCCCTAATTAACATTAGAGTCAGGGGAAACTTTGTGTATTAAAGGCAAACACAGGTACATCCTCACACAGCTATCAAAACAAAAGGGCTTGGTTCGAAAGATTTGATTGGCTCTTAGTTAAGTAAGTGCCTTATTTCCTCTTCTTTATTTTTTATTTGCAGAATCTTCAAGGCAAAGTCTCCTCATTGTCTTTCAGAGAATCTTCCTCAGCTTGTCTTTAATCAAATGGGACATGGAAAGTCACAGTCAGGTTCAAACATCCTTCACCAGGCAGGCTGGCACAGTAATGGCAGGGCATTATGAGTCAGGGATTCGTAAGACTGAGCATTGCTATGGCCTGCTTTCTATTCTATACATACACTTAATTCACTTAGGCCATTGATCCTTTGACTTCTCCCTTTTTTCCAAACCTAATTACCCAATATTGTTAATTCATACAAATTATTTATCGAACTGATCCTTATATTTTTTCTTTCCCTGTACCACTTCCTCTGGAATTCTTATCACATTGAGCCTGTTTTTACTTCCTCTAGACTCCTCTTGATTTTAAATGCTTAAATGATTTAAAATGCAGACAATGCCACTCCCTTGATTAAAACGTTCAATGGTTCTCTTTTGCTCATAAATCTAAAGCTCTATATCACTCATAAACCCAATCGCTCTTTTGTTTGAGTTTCTTTATCTGTGAATACTATACTCATTCATACGGTTGTTGCTAGTACTACAATGAGTTAATTAGTACATGTAAAATGTATAGAATAGTGGTTGGTATGAATTAACTAAAAAAGTTTGTCTGCTATGATGATGAAGGTGATGACAATGATGACCATTGGTCTTGAAGGCAAGGCTATGGGCCCTGAGGATGGCAGTCCCTCTCTATTCTTCACCTCTTTCTTTAAGCCATTGTATCCTGTCCAGAAGCACTTCAAATAGCCAAGGTTAGCTCATAGGACCAAAAAATATATATCTGTAATAACTCTGAGCCATGGAGATCCCCAGTGTGATTACAGAGTTCAGAAAATGAAGAACTAGAGTCCTGGTTTTAAGTCCAGGACAGAAGTGGCATAAACCCCAAGTGGAAAAACAAACTTTGTTATTTCACTCCTTGCCAGCAACTTCCAAATTTTCTTAACCTCTGGAGCCAAGGTAGAAGTCTCAGGTTTGAGCAGTGTTGGCCATTCCACTTTGCTAAAGCTGCAAAAATCAGAGGCCATGAACCAAGAAAATAGATCTCTTGGGACAGACATGATTGCAAAGAGGACAGAAAGGTCACTGATTCAGCTACAGAAAACCCTGGATTATCAGGCGCCACTGAAATGATGATCCTCTTCCCTGCCGTTAGAATATTCTGCGTGTTCTCTGACCCATTGTCTGGATGAAGGTTTAACCTCTTGCTCTTTTAGCTGGATGCTTTTCCAGCATGCAGAGCATAAACACTACTTTGCTTGATTAAGAGAAAAAGTATGCAGAATGTGGAGAAACAGACACTATCTTGTTTCACAGGTTTCAAAGTATTTGGGCCAAGCCAACATAAGTCTCAAGTCCTGGCATTAAAATGTGATCAGAACATTAAAACTGTGTTGTATCTAATGGATATCAAGTATAGGGTGGAAGTGAATTTTGAAAAAATGAAAATATGTTCCAAAGCATATAGGACAATGTTATCTGAATTTATTATTAATTGAGTCTATCACTATAAAACATTATTTAGATAAGGAAACAAGAAAGCGATATTTTAGCTGCTGAGTAACCTCAATGCATTATGGAGAGTTAATAATGATACAAATGGGAGGGTTCTAAATTTCTTTTCTATATCAATTATCTGGATTTAGAATTCTCCATCTTTTCCTCCCCAACTGTTGTGGAATGATGGACCAGAATACAAAGACCAATGCACACTGTTACCAGAGCAAAATGTAGTCCTAATTTCCGCAGGGGTATGACATTTCTCTCTCTTCTCCCCTCTACCTCATGAGCAGGGGTAGGGATCCACTGGGTTCAGAACCACCAGGGTAGCTCCTGCTGCCTGTAATGGAAGTATTACCCATCAGTGGTCTACAGAAAGACCAGGGGGTGAGACAGACCCTGGGAATGAGAGCCCCTGGCCAGGCTCTGCAACTGAGCACCACGGTCAGCTTTCCTTTGTTCCCACTTAGGTGCCTCTGTGAGAGCCCATTGCCCCCAGGCAAACAGGGAAGGGCCATCTTCCTTCTTGTTTTATGAGTACATTCAGCATATTTTCAGTTTTGCCTCTTGGCCCACAAAGTCTGAAATATTCACTATCTGGCCCTTTCTAGAAAAAGTATTTCCAACCTCGTTCTAGATCAACCTTGGAAAGGACAGTAAAAATCAACTACCTCTCTTCCCACACATCCCTCCAAATAAGAAAAAGCTGTTTAACTATCAATACAACATTAGTGATGCAGAAGCTCCTATTACTAATAAGGCATTTCACTGAGGGTCTACTAATTGGATATGCCTATTTAAAGACCATTTTTACTATGTGTAATGCCTATCGCAAAAGTGGTTTTAGGTCACTTTTAGGATTACTGGACTTTTCATCAGTAAAGCACAAAGGGAAATACCACACCTACCAGGGTTCTCTGAGAAATCTGCTATACTATCCTCCCAACAGTAATCTAGGCTCATTCAGTTACAAGGAGCTAGGCAGTGTGACAACCGAGAAAACTGGCAATCAGCAGACTAGCAAGAGGCATCCTACCACTCCTACCAAGTTGCAGTTAAGCTACCATGTTTTAGTCACAGTCATTCTCCTTGGATCATTCTCTTCTTAACATAGGATCTCATCCAGAAACAATTATTTCTCTAGGAACACATGCAGAAAGAACCTACTTCAGAGTCGCTCATTTAAGAAATAATGGTGGAAGAATGTGCTTTACCCATGGAAAACACCTCTTCCTAGCTTGTTGTCAAAAGACTATAAAATTTCTAAACTACTAAACAGACATACTTTGATTTACATTCTAAATTCTAAATGAGTATTTTCATATCCTCGTCTATCCTAGCTTCTGATTTATCCTTTAGAGATGGGGCTAACGTGTCACTGATTGAACTCTTCAGCCAACTTTCCTATATCAAAACAGAAATGTGAAGAAACGATTAGTTCCTCGCAAGGTATAATTACTTTGTCTCCATTTGGAACCTTCACTACCATGTTAGCCAGAATAAAATAAAATGAAATAAACATGATACAGTATTTCTCATATATTTCCACAGCAAAAGACAACACTAAAACAGGGATATGTATAGCAACTTTTCCAAATCTCAGAGAGTTACCAGTGTCATTACCAGGCTTTCATTAAGCAAAAATCCTTGAAATTCATAAGTTGTCTTTATGCAAATATTAGTTATCTAATAGTCTAGAGAGACAAAGGAGGAAAGTATTGAAAATACTTTCTAAAATGAGAAGAAATAGGTGTGAAAACATTGAATAAAGCCAATAATGAATTCTTTATTTAAAAAATATTAAAAATTATTAAGTATAGCTATGAAAAATTATAATATCAAAAATAAGCCAAAACGACATCAATATTGACAATGGTAAAAAAATTTTAAAGCCCCAAAGAGATGGGCCAGACCTTACACTAGACACCTCACATGCGTGGATGCATCTGGTCCTCAGAGCAATCTGAGGCAGGTGCTGTTCACACTTCACAGATATGTAAATAGAGGTACAAGACATCAGATGACTTACTTGTCCAAGATGACAAAACCAGCAAGCACATGAGCAATGCTTTGAACTCAGATACATGGGCAAGCATTTTAGCCAATTAGTCTATTGTGTCCCACAAAATTGTATCCCTGGATTTTTAGTTATAAATAGTCTAAGAATGAAAGAATAAAAAGATAGAGCTTGATTAAGTTGACACAGACTTCAAATGTTTACCAAAGGCTGACCCTATTATCATTCTAACCTCTGAAGCGTTTAGGGATTATTTTTCGAGATGGCATTTGATGAGATAAAAACATTCTCTTGTGTCCATAGCAGTGTATGTTAAGTGTGAGTCAAGTATTGTTTGTTTGTTTGTTTTGTTTTTTATTACAAGGTGTGTTTTCTACATTTAGTCCCTACACTAAAACATAAACTCAATGAAGGCAGGGACTTGTTTTTTTTACCGTTGGTTGTATCCGGTATTCTAAGAACTAGTCAGGCACATCACAGGCTCTCACACATATTTGTTGAAGGAATTGATGAACGAATGCATGAACAAATGAAAAAGCCTAACCCACCAGGCTGTCAGGCAGAGCTGCCTGACACTGAACAAATTACTAACTTTCTTACACCTTATTGGTAAGTGGGCGGAGTTAGAGTTGCTCTGTGGCTTGGAACACTGAGCGTCCCAGAGAAAGAATTACATTTCCCCACCCCTCTCACGCCCCTCCCTTCTCCTCTTGTTCTTTGTTTTGTCTTAAGCCCCAGGGTACACTTTCTTTTGAGAAAAAATTTTCCAGACAAAAGGTTTGAAAATTACAGAACTAGTTGATTTCAAAAGCCCTTCTGTCTAAAATTCCATGTTTCCAGTATATCTTATAGTCTAATGAGTAAACATTTGCATTCTTACGGTTCAAAAGTTAAACGTAGTTTGTTTGCTACAGACCAAAAGGTAGTTTTAAACGTTTTTTTTCCCCCTCAAAGGACTCCACTTTCAAAATTCTACCTGGGAATAAAAATGCAAATGATTGTAAATATAATCTCTCTCAAACTTTTAACCAGTGTCAATTGACAATAGCAAAGCTAACATAATTATCCTTCCCTATTTACCAGTAAAAAAAAATAAAAACAATCAGAAAAATATGTAAAGTCTAAAAATATACAAAATAAAATAAAATGAACAATTCACATATGGTCAGCAGATAAACACGAGCTGTGGTGAGTAACTTGGAGGTTTTCCAAGTCATTTCTTTTAGTCCTCAGAATTATCCTATATAATCTGCATTCAATGTAAAACAAACCCCTTATAGGAGCAATAGTTTTATTGTCCAGTTTAGACAGAAATTGTGGGATCGCAGATACCTAAGGTTGCTTCTACCTCAAGTACATTCTGATATACTTGAGGGGGTGGAGCAAACCCCTCAGGGTGATGCAGAGTGACCACTCACCATGGACCTCTGTCCCAAGGATTCCCATGTCATCTTCCACCTTTAACTTTGAAAGTGAAATGAGTGGAATATAATTCCAATTTACAAAGGCCAAAGAGATATGAAATAGCAGACATTATGTGGTATAACTGAACAGATGTAAAACAACAACAACAAAAAAGAAAACAATCTGTAATGATTGATGGGAGCCAGTTAAAATGTTTTGTAATGGGAAGAGCTGTCAGTATCAAACATTTAAAATCACAACTCAGGTTAATCTCTGCAGCCTAATTTGGGAATCTGCTCAAATTGTAACACTGTTCTCTTATTTCTAAATCAGATTAGATCATCCAAACCTCTGCATTCCAGGCAAGCCAGCTCAATTTAAAGAAACTGTCTAATAAGCCACTTTATTTTCTGAAATAATGGTGATAAAAAATGACACATGGTTAAAAAGAAAGTGGAAACTTCCTTCACAGAGCAGCCTACTAGAGTCACATGGCTCACTTTGATTTGACTTTTTCCAAATGAGAGAAGGCAGGGGAGGAATAAAGAAGCAACAGTGTGGTAAAGGATCTGGACACATCCCTGATGTCCTGGCAACGTAAGCAGCAGTGTGGCACCAAAACAATCTAAAGCAATTGTATGCTTCTCCTTGATTAGTTTAGACAAAAATCTTTGAACAGCAAGAAAAACGACCTACAGAGAAAGAAGAGCAATCTTTTTCATGATATCCCTTAATTTTAGATTTTTACCCACCCTTCCTTTTATTTTCCAAAAATATTTGTGTATGGTTGATTTTTTTCTGATTAGTTAACATTTCTCCTTGACAATTACATATATATTTAATTTTGGATTCAATGGTGTATTTTGGCAGAAAACAAAGGTCGCTTCAATAAATATATGGGTTACACTTAAATTGTGAAATTATTCCCCAAGTAGCTGGGGATAGAATCATGAATAAGTCACACAAAATTAACAGGAAACTGCTTATTTTATTCCAATATTTCATAATTACCACAAAAAATTGGATTATGGATGATAGCACATAATAGCTGGAAAGGATTTAGAGAATCTGCATCTGCCTTCCCTCCCTCCCTCCCTCCCTCCCTCCCTCCCTTCCTCTTTTCCTTCCTTCCTTTATTCCTTCCTCCCTCCCTTCCTTCCTTCTTCCCCCAACTTTTCCTCCTTTTCCTTCTCTTTCTCCTCTCCCACTCTTTCTTTCTCTATCTCGCTCTTCCTTTCTCTTGTTATAAAGCAAGAGAAATTTTCCTAATCACCTACATATTCTTAACATTTTGCAAAGGACATAGACTCTAGTAAGTGACCAATAAACACAAAATACTGCTGGGTGACCAAATCTGATGATGATGTATAATGCTAAATGTGTCCACATTATTTCCATTGGATGGCACTCCTCCAGAGAGAGACTGTGGCGCTCAGATGCTCATATAGTAATGGTGACAGTTAATAACAAAACCAAGGTGTCCTAACTTCCAGCTTCAGGGGTTTTTTTCAAAATTTGAATGAGAGAAACTTTTAGCAATTGGAATCTCGTTATCATCTATGACAAAAAAGACCATAAGCAGCAGTGTCATAAAATAGATCCCATCCATAATTATGAACATATTAAGAAACAACATAGTTCCACATTCTTCAAATTCAAATGACCCATCGAAGGCTGAGATGTACACACATGGGAAACAGGAAGTGGTTATAAAGTGAAGGGCGTGAGGGTCCACCACTAAGCAGTTATATAATTGGAAGGAGGAAAAAGCAACTCTGATGTAGCCCATCAGCATTACGAGAATCACTTTAAGAATAACAGTGTACACTTAAATAAATTGCCACCTTACCTCTAGTGATTTTAGACATTGGTTTTACTACAGTGTAGACTTCCAGAAGGCATAGGAGCACACACATATGCATGCATGTACACATACATATTTGAAAGCAAAATTATAAGGGGAAGAAAAGCTCACTGAAAATAAAGCAATATTTTGTAGTCATAGCAACCTTAACTTTTTAAAAGCAACATTAAGGCAAAAAGAGCTCATCAAGAGCTACATCAAGTTGTTATAGCAACCAAAAATATGGCTTTACAGAAACAAGTTTGCATTAAAATAGCCAGAGGGTTATAATGGTAAAAGACTATTATAAAAATATGTCTTTGGAGACCAAAGGTTTGATTTTTACTATGTTCTAATCAGGACTTGTGTTCTCTGCTTCATTAGAAGAAGACATTTTCTCAGGCAAAGCTCCTAACAAACATATAGCTGCTGTACCAACCAAAAAGTATCCAGTTTTGTAATACCTGATAACAACCAGTAGGGACAAAATTAGTTTGTCAGTATTCAGATGGGGTTGACTGGGCAGATGGAGGAAGAAAGGGTCTAGAACAGGGTTTCCCAACTTTGGCATCACTGACATTTTGGAGCAGTTGGTTCTTTGTTTTGTTGTGAGTGTTTGTCCTGTATATCAGAAGTTATTTAGCATCATCACTGGCCTCTACTATGAGATCAGTACCATCACCCCTCCCCCCACAAGTTGTGACAATCTAAAATGTCTCCAGACATTGCCCAGTGTTCTCTGGGAAAGAAGATGGTAGCCAAATCAGCCACTGCCAACAACCTTTGATCTAGAAACATTTCATCCATATTATCCTGAAACGTGGAAATTCAACAAATGTAGAAGTAAACTAGTGAATCAGTCATACTCTCCTATGAGGGCAAACTTTAAAAAATCTTTAAGTCTCTGGACCAACACATTACCTGGCTTATCATGCTGCATCGAACACTTTATTCTTTACTTCAGCTCAACAGTTCTGGCACATGATGTTGTTTATCTTCTGAAAACCCTCCACCTCTTCCTGTTTCAGAAGCACATTCGAGATAAGCCTATATGCACCTCTGGGCACACCAGACAGGACACATTACAGTGGACCCATTCTTTTACCTCTCACCCTTTTTATTTTTCACAGGTTTTTTTTCCCCATTCATCCTAAGGGTTTATTTGGGAAAAAATTATAGTCCCCTAAATGTTCAACTCTTTTTAGTCAACTGCACAAATTCTTCCCAACTGATCTTCATTTACTGACTTCAGTGTCACTTAGGTGCTACTGAGAACTTAATGCTCTACCTACATTAAACATTATATATTTCAAGACTTTATTAAAACTCAATAAATTGAAACAGTGAGAATACATTGGGTCAAACTTTATTGACTGACTAAAGAAAAATCTTGGTCAAAGTGATTTAAAAAGTAGAAGAATAAAGATACAGCTCATGTCAAAGCAATTGTCAGTGTAGTTAGTAGATGGGAGCTCTGAATGGTATGTTCCTTGAAAGCAGAGACTATTTTTGTGCCCATGAGGGTACCTGACCCAAAGCAGATAATAATAATCAGTGCCAGCCTCTTTGATTTTAAGGCCTATGCAGCTATGTAAGCTCAGTTTTTTTAGTTGTAGCAATTCAAGTTATTGTTATTAGCATGAATGGCATGTGGCTATTAAAACTTCAGTGGTGTAGTTCCAGTTAAGATGGTGGCATAGGCAGAAATGCTTTTCTTCCTTGCATAACCAAAAGAAGGATAACAACCAATTTAAAAACAAAGAACAACCGGAACTGACAGAAAAACATTTGCATGGGAGTCAAACAACCAAGGAGTTAAAGAAACATTCATCCAGATGGTGCACCGAGACAAAGAAATATGGCCCAAATGAAAGAACAGATCAAAGCTCCAGAAAAAGAACTAAGTGACAAGGAGATAGACAACTCGTCTGACGCAGAGTTCAAAGCACTGGTAACCAGGATGCTCACAGAAGACTGAGCTCAGTCGCAAAATGAAGGAAGAGATGAAGGCTACACAAGGTGAAATAAAGGAAAATATAAAGGGAACCAACAGTGAAGGGAAGGAAACTGGGGCTCAAATCAGTGATTTGGACCAAAAGGAAGAAAGAAGCATCCACACAGAACAGAATGAAGAAACAAGAATTGGAAAAAATGAGGAGAGGCTTAGGAACCTCTGGGACAACTTTAAGCATTACAACATCCAAATCATGGGAATGCCAGAAGGAGAAGAGGCAGAGCAAGAAACTGAAAACTTATTTGAACAAATAATGAAGGAGAACTCCCCAAATTTAGCAAAGAAAACAGATTTCTAGGAAGTCCAGGAAGCTCAGAGAGTCCCAAAGAAATTGGAACCAAGGAGGAGCACATCAAGACACATCATAATTAAGTTATCCAAGATTAAAGACAAAGAGAGAATCTTAAAAGCAGCAAGAGAAAAGGAGAGAGTTACCTATAAAGAGTTCCCATAAGGCTATCAGCTGATTTCTCAAAAGAAACCTTATAGGCAAGAAGGGGCTAGAAAGAAGTATTCAACATCATGAAAGGCAAGGACCTACTTCCAAGATTACTCTATCCAGCAAAGCTATCACTTAGAATGGAAGGGCAAATAAAATGCTTCCCAGATAAGGTCAAGTTAAAGGAGTTCATCATCACCAAGCCCTTACTGTATAAAATGTTAAAGGGATTTATCTAAGAAATAGAATATCAAAAACTATGAACAGTAAAATGACAACAAACTCACAAGTATCAACAATTGAACATAAAAAACAAAAACTAAGTAAACAACTAGAAAAGGAACAGGATCACAGAAATGGAGATCACATGGAGGGTAATCAGAGGGGGATAAGGGGAGAATGGGGGGAAAAGGTTCAGAGAATAAGAAGCAGAATAGGTAGGCACAAAATAGACAGGGGTAGGTTAAGAATAGTATAGGAAATGCAGAAGCCAAAGAACTTATTTGTACAACCTATGGACATGAACTGTGGCAGGGGGAGGGATGCAGGAGGGTTAGGGGGCAGTGCAGGGAGGAGGGGAATAAAAAGGAGAAAAAATTGGGACGACTGTAATAGCATAATCAATAAAATATACTTAAAAATATTTTAGTGGTGTATTTTTTCTAGTTCTTTCCATCAACTTTATTTTAATATTTTCTCTTATATATCTAAATATTTTCATAAAGCAATTTTAGAGATCTACTTTTTTAAATTTTTAATTTTTAATGTATTTGTTTCATACCTATTTTCCACAAAACCTTATTCTTTTGAAAAATCTCAGATTTAGTCATTGGGTTTATATAGGATTGATAAGATATGTATATATCTTATCCATCATGTTTTCCAATGCAGTTCTCACTGTCACTTTCTGGAATATCACACACACTGCCGCAGACCCTTGTGCTTTTTCCTGTGTGTATCCATTATTGGTTTTCCTCCCACCAGATGCTGAGATGACTGCAGTCTGAATGAAAAGTCTTTGAAAAATGGTTAATTAATCTGTCTGTTTTTTTCCCACCAAACAGAACCTTCTTTTATACCATTTGAAAAAATGAGATATGAAGAAATAGGAAATATGTCAAGAGATTGATCAGGGTATTTAGTACTCTTCAATATTCCATTTAAAACAGATCATTTAACCCTAGCCAGGTGGCTCAGTTGGTTGGAGCAACAAAAAGATTACAGGTTTGACTCCCACTCAGGGCACATACTTGGGTTGCAGGTTTGATCCACATTTGGGGTGCATACAGTAGAAAACTAATCAATGTTTCTTTTTCACATCAACATCTCTCTCTCTTTCTATCTCTTTCTCTCCCTCCCCTTCTCTCTAAAATCAATTAAAAAATCCTCATATCCTAGGGTGAGAATTAGAAATAAATAAGTAAAGTAAATAAATAAGGGATCATATCTTCACATTGCAAATACTATTCTTGACAGCACTTACATACATGCATCCTTGAGAACTAAGTAGCCACATAAAGTTGTCAAGGGTGATTGATGTTAGGACTTCACGTGATTGGTAAGTGGCCATGAATGAAATGAGACAGTATAGAAACATTCTGATTAATGGTTTGCTAGTAACTAAAAGGCGATTTTAAAAGGAGAGTGTAGCGATATATACTTTTGATTTTATTCTTCCAAATACAATTATGATTTTCTTTGAACTCTAGAAGGTTAGTTTAGCTTTCTAGCAAAAAGAAAGCATATACCAGCTAGGACAAGAGTGATTTCAAGAGGAAATTGAAAAATCACACTTTTGCTTTGGCCAAGTCCAATTACAGAAGGCTGATTCACTCCAATCTTGATCCAGGGACAACAAACACTCTTTCTGCCACCAGACAAAGTAAGTCACCAGTCCTACTGTGTAAGCAGTCATTTTTTTCATACATTAAAATACCAAGCAGAGAGATTGGTAGCTAGACCCTGGTTCTGTTGATGACATGGCACTGATCACTGCTAGTTATGAATTTAGTTTGAATAGTACTGTAGGGCCTCCTTTGTAAAAGGGCATTTGAGAAGCAATTTTAAAAACTAGCTGGTGGTGTTTGCTTTTAGCTGTTCTAGAGCTTTCCAACCACCAAATTGATGATTGCCTGAAAGTATATTTCCAGCTTAGAAAACTAAGAAATAACACTGTTCAGAACAGCCAAATGGGAGAAAAGCTACTGCACTGGAAAACATCTTAAATATTGTAACAATATTCCACAAATCTATTAAAAGTAAAGATGTGGACTAAAATGATAAGCAAATAAAGGCAGGACTGAGCTGCTGGAAGGAGAAAAAGACGGAAGAAAGGGATTTCTTGGTTGCTTTCTTCACTCTTCTTAATGGTCCTCCAAATAAGGTTGTTGGAAGACTACTGAGCTAATATAATTTAAATTATTATACCCTTTATTTCTACTCCATTTTGGGTTACTTGTAATGAAAAAAAAACATGAGTTCCTGAGACCTATAATGACCAAATCGGTCACCAAGAAGAGAAGAATCTCTAGAGAGGAACATAACATTATAGGCAAAAATTTCTGGATTCATTGAAAATTGTATTCATTTACTTGTAATCCATTCAAATCAATTATTTTTGAGTAACAACCTCATGCCAAATAACGTGTTTGATACAGAGGGTAAAACATTCAGCAAAAAGGTATATGGTCCCTGTCTTTGAAGATTTCATAATTTAGTAAAGGGACAGACATCAGCCAAATAATCACAAATAAAGGTACATGTTATAAGTACTAATGGTAGAAGTATGTGTTCCCATGAGGGTAGAAGATTAGGTGAATTTGACCTGGCCAAGGAGTTTAGAGAAGGCTTACCTAGAAAAAGTGATGATTGAGCTGCAATCTAAGAGAGGTAAAATGGGCCAGACCCTTTATAAAAATGACTTGCCAGAATGAATGGGGGTCACCAGTGGGGTCTACGGGATGCATGAAATTCCATGTCCACACATCCAGGAACACAGACTCATCTCATAGTTCCAAATCACTGCAAAACTGAAACGTACTTAAAAATCAGATCAGCCAACCTTTACGTATTTTTCCTATCCAAGTTTCATAATTCCACAGCCTCTGCATTTTCACTGAGTCTAAAGCAATAGCCCAAGGCAGTAGTCCTGTAGTGACTCCAGCTCTGTGTTCACTCTTCAGTGTGAGCATACAGTCTAAAACATGCCATGTCTGACCACTTACGTGATCACGTACTCTTCCATTTTCCAGGGTGGGGAAGTCATCCAAGTAGTTGCAAGAGCATGACACACACCATCCGTCTAAGCCAGGTGGAATTGGAATGGCTGAATAACAATTTGCAAAACTGGATTACATGCCTGGGCAGTGTGGATTACACTGCAGGCCTAGTTGTGTGTGTGCATGTGTGTGTGTGTGTGTGTGTGTGTGAAAGCTGAGGGGACACATTATTGAAGTAACACAGATGCATGTGCAGAGATGGGTGAAAGAGCAGTTCTAGTGCATCATGTCCACTGGAATTTTGACATAACACTGAACTACGTGCTACTAATATGGGAAAACACGTCAAATATAATGTGTTGTGATACAATACTGACACTCCATTTGTTATACATATTCAATTGTTTTTAGGCTTTATAGCCGCCTGTAGAACATGTTCCAGAGTTAGATTTCACATATCGTTAGTGGTGAAACTGACTTTTTTGGCACCATATTTTCCTAATAACATGCCATAGATATCAGTCTAATTTACCTTGTCTAACTCAAATGTAAATAAACTGGTAAACTGGTGTTGTCATCATGTTGAACAATACTTTTCAAAGATGGCTCCCTGACCACTTGCACCTCAATTATTTAATATGTTGGTTAAAAATGTAGATTTCAGAGCCCTATTCCAAATCTATTCAACCAGCAGTTTGAGAGCCATGTAGACACACAGTTCTAGCTGGTTTCATAACCAGGACTGGCCATGGCTGGCTGGCTAGCAGGGGCTGTGGTGAATCAGCTGGCAGACTCTGAGATCAGACTTGCTGACATAAATCTAGTGTCCAGGACCCCTGTCTGCCCACTGAGTTGCTTTTTTGCCCACTTTCAAGAACAGAGCTTCTGCCTTAATTACTGACTGATATTCCAGTTCTCCTGCTAGAAGCAGGGCTTCAGCCCGACACTCCGGAAGAATGTTTGGTTCCCAACCATCCTAATGGTTGGCCGCCCCATCTCCTTGAACTCTTACCCTGTCCCTTATGTCCCTCGCTACTATGTGATTTTGTTTCGAAATGAGCACAATTCTTCTCTGAACCAGATAGATCAACAATTTTCAACTTTTTCATCATGACACACATAAACCAATTACTAAAATTCTGTGGCACACCAAAATATGCATTTTTTACCAATCTGACAAAAATAGGTATAATTTTGATTCATTCATACCAGATGGCTATTGTTGTGTTGGCTATTGTCACTTTTTAATTTTACAATCAAAGGAAAAAGAAGTCAGTGTCCCTGACTAAACCATCAGGTATTGCATGATGTAAATTTTTCTGTGGCACACTGGTTGAAAATTGTTGAGCTAGATCATGGTGAACATCATAGCTCATATGGACATCATATAAGCAGTCGCTTGCTAAACAAAATGTTATACACAGACCAGCATCATTAACATCATCTGAGCAACTGTTAGAAATTCAGATTCTTAATCCTCAACCAGGCCCACTTGGTAGGCTGGTAATCCCTGAAATCTGGGAATGCTGCTTTATATGGTAAAGATTTTACAGGTGTGATTAAGAATTTTAAAATTACACAAGATTATTTGGATGGGCCCTAATCCAATCACAAGTATATGCATAAAAGAGAGGCAGAGGAGAGGTGTGATTTGGACACAAATAAAAGGGTGCCAGCAGCCACCTGAACCTGGAAGGTAAGAAATAGGTTCTTCCCAGAGATTCCATAGGAAGTATAGCTCAACTGACCTCTGAATTTTAACCCAGTGAAACTAATATTGAAATTGTAGCCTGATGGACTATGTGAGAACAGATTTCTGACATTTAAAGCTGGACAGTTTGTGGCAATTTGTTAGAGCAGCTGTAGGAAACTAATACACTAGTGAATCAGATTTCAATAAAATCCACAAGACATTGACATTTACACTGAAATTTGAGAATCAGTGACCCGAACGCACCAGAACCCCCAATCAAGTCCATGTTTGCCCCTGCCTCTTTGGTCCATTATTTTGGAGAGTCAGCCTCTTTCTCAGAGGTCAGTCTATGGTTGGGTCGGTTTACTTGCTCAGCTATGTCTAGTCACTGTTATCTCCGATTCCCACTTATGTGCAAACATGATCGAAGCTAATCTCACCTAAGACAAAAGAAAGGAAATATTTAGTAACCAATTATCTGTTACCAATTAGAGCTTGAAATTAGGTCCCATTTTGGCCTCACTCTAATGTATCTCCTTCTTAAATGAAAGCAGCATTTTAAAGACAATCTACCCCCATATGAAGAATGCATTTTCAAAAAGCTTCATTGTTTTATAATTTATAGACCATCTAATGGTACTACTATACCAAAATAGGAGAAACAACATAAGAAGTGATGTTCAATTTCCTAGAACGTTCTCTGGAAATTGTACATATTTTTAAGTGGAATTTTGGCATTCTTCTGTTTAATTATTCTTAGACTTTATTGAACTGAAGCAGTTATTTTCTGACAGAGTGAAAGTATAATTCTCTAATCTAAATTTGCATAATGTTGATATCAATATCAGTTATAAATAGTGATGACTGAACATTAAAAACTTTGGAAGGCTAAATGAGGAGCAAAGCCATTACACTTTAGAACAGCAAGGGTTGCTCGCTTTTCAAGTAGCAGTATCCAAAGCTGGTGGCCCTGCCTTTCTGAGATTTGTTACGCAATATTTGTCGGGAGCATTTGAAATGCACATGTGTCTTTCATGAGGCAAAATATACAAATAGGTCAGAATATTTGAATTGGATGTTATTCAAGGTTAACAAAAATTAAAAAAAAAAAACAAACAGTCCTCTTTGACAACAATGGCTGTAAATCCCCAAAACTGATAAACATTTTCCAATAAGCCAACAAAGACTGAAACTCAGGGTGGGAAGAAAGGAAGGCAGCCTGGACCTATTATGAATGTGTGGTGTCTTGTGTTCTTGATTAATCCGAGAAACAGACAGTGGCTGTGGAATTCTCCCATAGAACCCCAATCAATAAGCCTGAATCCTGGAAGGCAGGAGATGGGCTTCTTAGCAACTTTGTCAATAGGTAGGTATCGATCATGGGACTATGCATGATACAGTTAGCAGGTCTGAACTATGGAAGTCGGCATGAGCAATGGCAAAGCACATAGTCCTGCTCCCAAAGATCTCATCTTTTAGGCTGGAAACTACAACTCTACAGCCAGAAATGAGAAGAGAACTAGTAGGTCCCACCTAGGTATTGGGCAGTGGGAAATACGGGTCATTAATTGCAGTGACTCACCCTATCATTCAAAAGCAAAAGTCAGAGGGCTTTACTTCAGTTTCATCTTATCATTCAATCTTTTCAGCAATTCTTAATAGAGAAAGGGCAGCCTCAAACCTTATTTTATTTCACCTCTAACCTTTAGTCAAATGAGAAAAGGTCTCTATTTGATTTTTCTCAGTCTGAGTCCTTTCCCAAGAGCCTACAACTACAGAAATACGTTTCTTTACAGATTAGCCTCTCGGTAGAACTGTCCAGCAACTCATACTATACTAATTACCATTAGCAAGGCAAACCAGAAGCTATATTGAAATGCATTTTCCCCCCAATAGAGGGAACAGAGGCTGCGGGGTTGCTGTTTTTTAATTTGTATATGATCTCAAAAGGGGCTGATGGTGGGAAGTGAAAGCATGTACCTGACCCGATGCAATGCAGTCTCATCTGGTTTTCTGGGAATGTTTAAGTGCTGGACTCCCTAGTTACAAAACGAGAAATGTTTTCACAAGTGAAAATTTCTGGATCTATTTTTTTCTAATGGAAAACCAGGCTACTGGTGCAACTGTGCATTGAAATAAATATTTAAATGGGAATGGAAGGCGACCTCAGATGAGCTTTCATGGAAGAGGCTTTGTGACCAGCCCTTAGCAACCCACATTCCGGTTGGGACATTAGATCGCAGCACATGCTTAGTTACTAGGTGAAAGTTCCTTTCCCCAGCTGGTGCGAACACCTCCTGCAGGGCTGGTGGCAACTTACTCTTCTCTGTTTTCTCTAGTTCTTACAAAGTGCTAAATGCAGTCACTGCTTAACAGATGTTTACTGATTAGATGGATATCTATGAGAAAATCTTCAAAAATCGAGTTTTATCTCAAGTGTGCTTAGTTACTTACAGAAGTTTTCCTTTGCTCAATGACAGAATCGACATAGAATTTCTTGACAGATTATAGGTGACGTGGTTTGTTCTGTGGTAATGTAGAAGCGCTGCATGAACAGAAATCAATTAGTAATGAGCGAGTTTTACACCTTAGACAAGGCTGTGAATTTCCACTTTAAAAGTCTTTTCTTGGAATTCAGGTAACATAAAATTATTTCCCTCTCTCACATACACAAATTCACACACACATGTTTTTTTCCTTACAAACTCCTACCTGTTACCAAACCATTTTGATGCCATTTTTCGACCATCCCTTCCATGTGCTTGGAGAACACCCCATCCATGTCAGTCTGTGTCAAAACATTTAACATTCTGAATTTAAAAAAAAAATCAATATCCAGTACAGGATGGCAATTGCACGTGTCCACATTCTTGGTACCCACCCATGTTTGACACAGAGTAAGTTTCAATAAAATTTTGAGGAAATGAACAAAAGCACCTCATTTCCTTTCCCTTTCTCTCATTCATACTGGGGAGTTATACCACCCCACCCCTCAGGTGTCATGTTACATTACAGAAGGAAAGCACAGTGCCTACAGAACTCAAAATCAGCCCTGAAATTAACACACACAGCCAAGCTTTACACACCTCTGTGGTCGGTGATACAGCTTTAGATTTCAGCTTCATACTCAGAGTGCTGACTGATACGGTTGCTTACGGTATTGTGGAGAGGAGAACTGATTTTACTAATGCATGAAACAAGTGCAGCTTTTTTAATGCTAAGCAATTAGTTTGGGGCAACAAAATCTCTGTGTGTGTAAACAGAGAAACGTTTTTTTTTTTTTTTTCTGGTGACAGAACAATCTTCTTCACAGGAGTATAATATTCTTTTCACAATCTCAATGTTTGGAGAATGTATGAAAGTAAAAAGAATGATAATATTCTCCTTAGGTGACATGCAACACCACAATAGAGAACATGTGGGAGGGAATGAAAATTAGCCAGAGGGCCCTGAAGTTTTGATTCTAGTTCTAAGATGCTGTGTCATCTCTAAGTGCACACAGTGCAGTGGGGTGGGGAGATGATCTCCCCACGCCTGGATTTTCTTACCTATGAAAACGGAGAAGAAAGCTCATTGCTAGTTGATGCTTCTCTGCTCTCCTACTAAAACCTAGATTTTCAAGTTTGACCTCCTGCATGTGTTTATGACAGATGCTGAAAATAAAACGATTTCTCAAAATCAGTCGGTCATAGTTTGGTCAACACTGAGCAGGAAAATACCCACAAAACAGAACTCTTAATGGCCTTGAGAATATATCTAACCTACCCTCATCGGCAAGTTGGGCTGTGCCTCATCATTCTTTGATGATCTTAGTTTTCTCCTATTTTTTAAATCTTCATTGAAGGATATGCTTATTGATATTAGAAAGGGGAAAGGGAGTAATAGAGAGGGAGAGAAACATCAATACAAGACAGAAACATAGATCGGTTGCCTCTTGTACACTCCCCAACTAGGGACCAAACCATCAACATAGGTATGTGCTCCGACTGGGAATTGAACCCGTGACCTTTTGGTCTATGATACAACTCTCTGACCAACAGGGCCAACTCCAGCCAGTACTATTGTATTTCTAAGTAAATTCAAATACATCTCACAATTCTACAATATTTGTACCTCACAGAAAAGTTTTTTCTCGAATACAAATGTGATAATTTTAAGTTCTATTGTTTTTTCTACTAATGGTAAATAATATCATTTTTTACCCTTTTACCATTTAACGTCCATTTTCACTTTCTGATACCCTTCCAAGTTTTGTACTGGAATATACAATAGTATTTCCAAAGGAAAAAGAAAAAGCAGAGAACCTATATCTATCTCACAAAAAATAAAACAAAATGTTGTATTATAACCTCAGGTTACCCAATTTTTTTGCTATGTATGCTGACTCACAGGAGGGTTTGGATGTTTTTTTCCTTTTTTGTCTCATAGCCTTCACAGGAGTAGCTAGCAAAGTGGTTAGTTAGTACACAGCATTTGAGTAACACACTCTTGACAGTTGACTATTCAGGAATAACCAAGTAACAACTTGCCAAAAAGCCTGTCAAAGGACAGGTTTGAGACAAAACAATAGTTCATCTAGATGAGCTTAGATTAAGTTCATATGTATGTGGCTAATGGAAAATATATAAACAAAAATACATTAAAAATTTATTTTGAATTTATTCAAAAGTTTTTGTACATTTAAAATACAATATCATTGAAAACAAAGATAAATAATTATGTTCTTGGGTTACGATCAAAGGTGATTGTTAGTAGTTATGTTACAGATTTCTTAGCTTCTAGACTAAGAGGTCCTGGCACATTTGTTCAGTTTCATTATAGTTCATATGACACAGAAAAGGAAACCTTTCTGATTACCTTCTTACTAACCAACTGCTATAGAGCTGATCACTCGAATCCCAACCTCTTGTTGATTTTCTAATTATAGATGGCTTATTTCAAACAAGTAGTGGAACTCATGTTCTTTTAGAAGTCCAATTATAATCACAGTTTTTTGTTTTTTTCCCCAGAAGAAATCACCATAAATCCTATGAGCGGTTCCCTTGTTAAAATAGTAAGATCCATTTAGATAAGAATACTTCAGATATACAAACACCTTGAGAAAAACCAGGAAATACAGATGTAGATTAGCTTGATGATCAGAATCTTCTGAGCACATGGTTATCAGGCTTATATGGGTTCTCGCTTTAGAACTTGAATTATTATCTACAGGGCTAGGGCTCAGAAATACCATTTTAAACTGCAAGTGATTCTTACATTTAAATTTGCAAATTTCTCTCTTCTTTTTAAAAAAGATTTTCTTTATTTTATAGAGAGAGGAGAAGGGAGGGAGAAAGAGAGGGAGAGAAACATTGATCGGCTGCCTCTTACATGTCCCCAACTGGGGGACCTGGCCTGAAACCCAGGCATGTCGCCCTGACTGGGAATTGAACCCATGGCCTGTCGGTTCACAGGCTGGCACGCAACTCACTGAGCCACAGCAGCCAGGGTACAAATTTGTTCTAGAATGATTCAAGATGCTTTGACCCAGAGGGAAAAATGAAATTGATAGAATTAAGCCAAAGGAGTGGATCAGAGTGTTTTCCAAGATGCACCAAAAACAAAGTATGATGATAAGAAAAATGTACACACTGTATACACAATGCATAGGGTGATGGTCAGAGAACATTAGGACTCAAAGATATTTTCTGGTTGAATGAATGGACATGTTCATCTTTGATAAGTGTGTCAAGAAACAGTCCCTCCAAGATATGGCCAGAGAACTTTGCAGGTAATTTAATTAGCATCTTAGAATCATTCTGCCTTCAATTTCCTAGTGATGCTTACCTTGGAGAAATTAGGACAGGTCAGCAATCATACACAAGGGAACATTCAAGCAAATGTCTGGATCTGTATGAATCCATACGTATTTTGTTCAGTTAGGATAACACATGAAGTGTACCAACAGTGTATGAGTACTCTTTTGATTTCTTTTTTTTTTCCTTTTTTCTCTTGGTTTTTCATGTTCATGGTTTCTCAAGTAATCCTCAATATATTGAGAAAGAATATGTTACAATTCCCACTTTCAAATTTGGGGAGTGAGGCTGAGATGTTCTGAAACTTGTCTAGATCAAACCCAAAGTTTGTGGAGCCTGGATTAGTGGATTCGATGTACTTCAAAGCCATTTCTCTTAGACCATGTTGACAGTTGAATGGTATTTTATGAGAAGCAAGCTATGCATATGGAGATCTATTATGTGAGAGTAATCTTACTAGCCTAAATTGTACATTGCTCCACACTAAAGCAACAGTATACAGTTATGCATAATTTTTTAATGTTTACATATTGGAATTCAAGGCAGATAAGCTGCTTCAAACTTTCCCTACTTATCTTTTGATAAGAGGCAAGAATACTTTAGAAATATGGGTTCCCTGTGGACTTGCTTTAATGTATACTTGGCTTTGGGTCGGGAGCTAAAACCCAGACACAGAACGGGGATTTAGTGTTTGAAATGGGCCATTCACTTCTCACAAACCATAGAAATACCCCTAAAGCAAGATTCAAGCTGCTGCTGCTATTCATCACAGCTTCGATTCAGAAAGTCCCCTTTCTACAGTTGGAGTCTTTCTTTTTCTTTTTGGAAATGAAACTCACGGTCTTTACATTTGGAAAAGTGGATTTATATTATAGAAATTTTTCAACTAGAAGGAGCCCACTCCCACATTTCTCAGGTGACAGAAATGAAGCCCGTGCAATCATATTACTTATAAAAAAGACTTAATGAGTACTGAAGGACAAAAAGAGACCGTTTTTAGTAATGTCTCAGTTCAGGGTTTGTGAATTCATCAAAGAGTTGACCCATATTTGTATTTATAAATCATTGCCACATCTAAATAACTATATTTCTCCTAATGAATACTTAGTCTATCGTGAGACTTGAGTAATAATATAGGTCAAGCCAGGGATACAGGTATATCCTCTTACTCATGCTTGACAGCTGCTAGCAATTTGAATATATTCATTGAATTTCCCTAATGTTAGGAATACACACACACCCATATAATCAACTGTCTCTATTTTGTTAGTAGTATTTAAATTGAGTAGAGAATATGAACATAATTTGGGTATGAGACAGTGGGAAAAATAGCGTAAGCCCTATCTATTAACAGTAAGACAATTAGTTTCTTTGTAAACTTGTGCTCAGAAATGATTTCAAGGAGCTCCTTTTAACATCGACAGCTCTGAAGCAACTATGGACAGAACCACTGTGCGATGGGTGTTCGCACAGCTGAAGAAAGCAAACACTTTAAGACGGCTTCTTTAAAGATGAAGGGGAAACAAAAAGAAAATTCTGTCATTGCAGGGCACACCATGTACATACGCAGGATAAATCTGCTACTTAGAAGGTGTCCATTTTAGGCCTCCGTAGAGTGAAACACCCTATGAACACCTGTTTTATCAATTTCTTCCATTCTCATTCCACCATCTTACTTACTATAGGGTCCTCAAGTCCTTCTGCTGAAAGGCTGTAGAAGTGTTCTCATTAGTTTCTTCCAATTCTAATCCATATGTCATTGTTTTATACTTACTCTTTAAAACTACAGTTTTGATATGTCTGTAAGCCTCCAGTGGTCCCCCATAACCTAACACATTAAAGACAAATGCTCTGTGGCCTTGGCATTCAAGGCTCCCACAATGCAATGACCATCTGCATTATCTACTCGTTTTTTAGTTCTCTATCCTGCACTCTTATTTGAATGACTTTTCCACTGTTCAGGTTTGCTTATGCTGTTGCCTCTGGATAGAGCCTCTACCTCTAACCAAATCTTATATCCTTAAATCCTCAAATGAGGCTTTGGGGGTTTATTTTTGTTGTTTTTTTTCTTTTCTTAATGCCACAAGGTAGTTTACCAACTCGTCATGCCTTGAATTACTGTTAAGTGGATGCTTGTCCTGCCTAACTGGGGTATCAAGGGGGACAGAAGCTCTGTCTTTTCACCTCTGTGCTTCCTGAAGAGTGACAGGCAGATGGCACATGTGATGAAGGAGTTGAGATGACTCAGCTAAAGGTATAATCTCACCTGGTATGTTTTCCATGTCATGGGCTTGAATTCCAAAACTACAGGCAATAAGAATCAATATTAAGGTATGGAAAGAATTTCCATGACATTTTGCCCCTTCATTTAGATAGATAATTTCTGTCTAGTAGTAACACAGTGTGAGTCTTATATATGTATATGTGTGCGTGTATACACACATGCATACATATGTAATTTTACAAATATATAAAATTTTACATATATATGTAATTAAATATGTGTATTTTAAAATTTTCTAGTAAACATTTTAAGAAAAAGTTAAATAAAACATAAAGTTGAAATTAAATATATATTTTCTTTAACCCTATTTGTCTAAAGTATTTTCATTTAAACATGTAATAGTATAAAAATATTCATGAGATGCCATATATATAATCATAGTTTAAGTGTTTGAAATCTAGTGTGTATTTTGTACTTGTAGCAGAATTTGGACTGGCTGCATTGCAAGTGTTCAGTCGCCACAGGTGGCTGGTGGCCACCACGTTGGATAGCGCAGAGCAAGAGCGTAGATGACCATCCCACTGACAAATCAATTTCTCATTCTAAAAGAGATTGTATTCCTTCTTCCTCCTTAGATTACTCCTCTTCATTGTGTGTGTGTATATGCGTGTGTGTGTATGTACATACTCACATATATATGAATTTTCCTAGATACTTGCTGATGTATGTAAGAAAATGATATAGAGCAATTCCCAGAAAGTGGGCAATGTACACGATACAGGTATTACAAAGCTTCCCTAAATAACCTTAAAACACTTGTAGGCCATATTAAAACTAAGACTACTAGTTTAGTTTTGTAAATGAAACAAAGCATCAAATTGATACCCCTTGAGAAAATGCAACATGCAGAAAGATCCACATGGGACACAGATTCTTTTTGGAGTATTGTAACACTTCATCAGAATATTTTAACAATCTGAAAGGTGCATAATCCTATTTTAATAATTTCAACTTTATTTTCTTTGACAAACTTCAGAGAGAGAATTTAAGTGATAATAAAGAAGGAGAGACCAGTCATGAAAAAAATGGCTCATTGCTTGAATTTCACTGTTGACAGACCTTATTTTTATAATTGTTGATGCTTATTTGCATTCCACCTTGGTCTGTGAACTTCTTGAAGATGGAGACCATGAGTCTTGACAAATGGAGATTTGATTTCTTTATTTAAAAATGTACTTGCTCAGAAGGTAAAAGGACTCATGAACATGGACAACAGTGTGGTGATTGCCAGGGGTGGGGGTAGATAAGGGGAGTAAATGGTAAAGAAAAAAATGCAATGTAGTTACTCAAAAAATTCATTCTATCGTGTGTATTCTTAGGGACACTGGGGTGTGCCACTCAATGAAAGAAAGTGATTAATGGAAACTAATAAATTTCTCCTCACATGCCTAAATAGCTCCTCTTTGTATCAGATGACTTTTACAAATTTTAAAAATCCAGCAGATTATATGATGCTTTGGGAAAAGATAGCTAGGTTTTGTCTTAGTCATTTTCTTGCTCAGCTTTCTGATGTCAGTTTTTTCCCCTTCTCTGAGCATGTTTCATCTGTCAAATGTGCACAAGAAAATCTATTTTGCAAGATAATTCTAAGGTCTATAAGAAAATGTATGGACATATAGAATCGAAATTTATTAGGCACTCATTGGATATCTGTTCCCCATCCCTCAGTCTGCCCATCTCCTTTGCCCCCAACATTCTACAGATGTTGACTTAGGTGACTGTTGCCATTCCTGGAACTACTATAGTTTAATAGGATCTCCTGAACACCAAGAAATATTCAGACTTGGAGACAAAATAACTCAGAGTAGACTTTCTGGCAGGTTGATATACATGTAAGTAACTTCAGACTCTATAGGAACTGTGAGCCTGGAGACTGCAGGGCTACAGGGATGGAGCTCTGTTAGACTTTGGTATCAGTTACTCTAGGATTTTCCTATCACTTCTATTCACATTATGTATTGTGGAGGCTTAATTACATATTGTGCAACCTGCATTCATTTCAGATGGTCTTGTAAATTAGTCCTTTCTTTCCAACTACATTTTAAAGTTTTTGAATGTAACAACCTAGTAATCTACTTTTGGAGTCCCAGTGGGGTCTGTGGCACAGAGAAGCTCACAAGGTAGGCATTTATAAACCACTGTAGTTAACTGACTGACATCAGCAGAAGAATTCTAGTCAAACAAAGGCTATTATATTGTACTTGGCAAACAAGGTGCACTGTTACAATGAGTTACTCAGAGGCTCCACAGAGTTATTAAAGCAATAATGGAAACAAATTAATTAATGGAAACTAATTAATTCTTCAAAAATACCTAAAAATATTATTTCTCAGTAGCAAAAAAAAAAAAGGGAAATGGAACTAATTTGACCGCAAATGTCTAATTAAGTGCTGGCGTTAGGGATAGAATGTGCTCTATAGTATTTCCTGGTTTTTTGAAAATTTTATTTATTTATTTTTAGAAAGAGGGGAAGGAAGGGAGACAGAGAGGGAGAGGGACATTGATGTGTGAGAGACACACTGAACAGCTGACTCACACACACCCCTAGTTGGAAACATGTCTCACAACCCACGTATGTGCCCTGACCAGGAAGCAAACCAGTGACCCTTGGGTCCACAGACCAGCACTCAATCCACTGAGCCACACCAAGTAGGGCTCCAGTTCTTATGCTAACTATCACTTATATATATATTTCATTAAGAGCTTAAAAGTCATAACTAAATAGAGTTCTCATTTCAAACAAGAGAATGAGAAAAAGTTCCCATAAATGTTTTACAATATGCCACACCATTAAATATTGTGAATTAATCTTTCAAAACATGCAATCTTTATAGCAAAATTTAGTTTGCCTATGCTGCATTATAGTATATATAAAAACGTAAAGAATAATTTATCTTATTTTGCATTAAAACAATTTTCTGCATAAGTTCACAGTGTTCCAGTAATTGTTTCAAAGTTAACTTGACTTTTGCTCATGTAATTTTAAGCCACTGAAGACCAGGATAAATGACATACTTGTGCCGTATATGAAAAACCAGTTTTATTACCCTCTATGCAGCTTTTTCTGCATCTCTCTTTTTCTCTTAGTTGAAAGTTTTCTAGGTATGCATATTTAGTTCCTCTTTTGTGCCAGAAAATTGTCAATGACACTATTGTTGTCAGATCAACTTTGTACCCTCCACTACAAATTACACTGTTACTTGGAAACACAGTGACATTTATGGAAAACTATTCGCAGGTGGCGATGATTTCCACAATTATATACTGAGGTACCAAGCACTGTTCTGGGTGCTGCGGGTATAGCGTGGACAAGACTAACACAATCCCTGCTTTCATAGTACTAATTTTCTTATTTTTACTGGGCAGGTAATGCTGCTTGAAATAGAAAATAAATGAACAGTGATAAAATAAAGAAAACCTTTTTAATTCTTGATAAATGCTATAAGGAAAGAGAGAGAGGAGGACATACATGTTAAAGAATGAGGTGCACTGGGTTAGGGTATACTTCATATCATATCTCTTTGAAGCCAAGATAAACTCAGAAGTGAATGGTGGAAGGTCCCAAGAAAGACCATTTCAGATGGTAGAAATATTTTGTGAAGAGACCTTGAGGCAAGGGACCTGGGGAGATGCTGTAGTGCCTTATGTAAAATGGCATAGTATTTCACATAACTTAAGCAATCCTCTCTTAAATTTTAAATCATCCCCAGATTACTTATAATACTTATAATAATAAAGTCAATCACCTAGAGAATAGGATATAACACATATCTTTTAAGAGGACTATGCTTGTTTAAAATATAGAATGAAATATACAACTTTGATCATATTGTACTTCTATGTATTGTACACACAGAGAGAAGCCCATGATGCATTGTTGAACAAAAGTGGTTTACATAACAACCTGCATAAGATGTTATTTATATAAATTTTTTACCAATATATATAAGCATGCATATAAATATAATATTTTGAGGATACATATAAAAGTTATAAATTTGGGTTGATTTTGTAAAATATAATAGTCAAGAATTACAGTTCTAAAATCAGATGTCTAAGTTTAAATTTCTACTACCTACAAAATGTTTCACTGTGGGAAAGTTATTTAACTTCTTGAAGTTGCCATTTTTAATCTGTAATATAAAAATAACAATGCTGACCTTATCTTATAAAATTATATCTAAATTTTACTATTATATAAATAATAAAGCACTTCTATAATATTTTATACATATTATATAAATAATAAAATATTGCTGAGCACATAGCAATACCTAAGTAAATACATGTGTTTATAATGCTTCGTTATATTATTTTCATAACAATGGACATCTAGTATTTTATATGACCTATCTTAAAATTTTTTAATATAAATTTAATGAAAAATTATAGATTAAATACATAATTAACCATCTAACATTTAACATAGCTACTTTATTCATTATTCTTATGACTATTGCTGGTATATTAGAATTAATAGTTTTTCCTCAATAGTCAGCCGCACCCAGCGGTACCCAGCAGCACCCAGCAGCACCCAGCAGCACCCAGCAGCACATGGACCAGGCCTGCGGCACCCACACCCTGCCCAGCAGCCCGGCCAGCAGCGTTTCCCACACCTGGTCTGTGCCTCTTCTAGGACCCAAGCTGCTCTCTGAAATGGCCCTGTCCTCAAAGGGGCGCTGTTCCTTACAAGTTGAAGAACAGTCTTGGGTTAGGAATTACGAGGTCATGGGTGGGCTCAAATAGAAAAGTGGGGAGTTACACACATGTAAATGTGCTTGTTGGTTATGGCCCAAATAGTTTTTATATCTTTACTTTGCCATAGTTTTCCTAATAGCTAAGCATAAATGAAACTAATTGCAATGAGTTATACACAATCTCCAATAAAAAAGAAGAATTAAGTCTTCCCACTGACCAAATTAAAGTTAAAACATTTCAGGCCAAATAGGAAACTTTCTTTCTGTGGTGTTCTGGAAAGAATTATTTCCATCCAAGAAGTGACTCCTATGGTAGAGATTTCATTTATTGGAGCAAGCTGTTGAGTAATTAAAAACCAGTAACAAAACACTGACGGAGCCAGGGAGGAGAAGTCAAATTGCTTACTCTGCCTCGGGTAGTGTTGGTTCTACCTGATTTTTATTCTAGACAACTACTTTACAGAGACACCTAAACAACAGGCCAACTTTGTATTGAGTAAAAGTAAGTAAAAATTCAAAGGGAAGGCCCAAAAAGGCACTTTAATCTTGGATTGTGACCCCTCCTGTCACTTTGAAAAAAGCGTAAGCCTCTGTGAGCCCACAGTCATTGGACGCTCTGCAAACAGGCAGGCAGCCTGCACTTCAGTGAACTCTGAACCGCTGCTCATAGTGCTCCTGCAGGGTCCCTGGCTCTCACACTTAGCCAGGAGTGGCAGGAGTGTAATGAACCACCAACTTCTAAAATAAAGTATCAGGACAGCACAACCCGTTCCTTGTAAGTGTTTATAATATCTATTATGTTATCAGAAGATCAGAGGAAGGGTTGTGACAATTAGCTGTACCTCCTGCCCTCATCATTCACTCTTCCCAAAATGTCAATTCCTACAGCACTTGTCTTCACTCTTTTGTTACCCAAATGTGGACAAGTATAGGCAAGAGGTACTGATATTCTTGACCCAGAACACCAGCCTTGTGATCTCACACACACAAAATGTGCTTCAGATTTCTTAACTGAGAAAGTTATAAAGTCTACTTTGTAATTTTGTTTTTTACTGCCTCAGTCAACCATGGCCTGAAAATATTAAATGGAAAGTTCCCGAAATTTTAAAAAATTCCTATTTCAAATGGGACCTGTGGGGCCTGTTCGCCCTTCTGAGTAGCATGATGAAACCTCACACGGTCCCGCTCCATCTGGCCCAGAATATGAGGCACCCCTTTGTCCAGTGTATCCACACTGCACGTGCTTCCCAGCTGACAGTCACTTAGTATCTATTTCAGTGATCAGATCCTCTGTGGCCACGTGGCAGTGCTTGAGTTCCAGTAGCCTTGCAGTAGTCTAACACTTCACCACAGTGCCTGCATCCTCCCTTTCACTTCATCTCAGCCCTGAGAGGTATAACACCCTCTCACAGAATCACAGGAAGAGTAAGAGTGAACACAGCACAATAAGCTACTTTGAAAGAGACCACATATACATAACTTTACCTATAGTGTTTTGTTATGCTATGTTGTTATTATTGTTGTTAATCTCTTATTATGCCACACTTATAAATTAAACTTTATTATAAGTATGTATATGTATCTATAGGTATAAACAGTAGATACAGGGTCTGATACTATCTGTGGCTTCAGACATCCACTATGGCTACTGGAATGTAATTCTTGGGGTAAAAGGGGACTACCGGACTTTGAATATTTATTATCAGCTGAATGCTAGACACCATCCCACTAATTTAATAAAGAAATTAAGGCTCAGAGAGATTAACTTGGACAAGATGACAACTTGTTAACAATAAAAATGAAGCACTAGGGGATGAGTCTAAATCCCTAAAACAAACGAGTCTGAAAGCTCTATATGTTGACACATACAGAGTCCATTAGAATGTTAAATGCTACCATCCCTGCTGTTACGATTTAGAGATACTGCATGGTTTGTTTCTCCCTCGACTCTCTGCTTTCATAGCAGTGAGTGATTTGAAAGCTCCGTTGGCAACATTTCAACTTTTAAAATGCCAACCAGAAAGACCACAGTAATCGTGTACCTTCCCACTGGAAATTTTAAAATGAGTTATAAGATCCAAACCTACTTAAACTGGGTCATATTTCCCACAACAGAATCATTTTTTGTCTCCTTCAATAATGAAAAAACGTTTTAACCAAAAGGAAAATGTAAATCATATTGCTTTTCCGAAGCATCAGGATGTGAGCCCCACAAACAAATCATAGAGGTATCTATTCAGTAAGCAGTTGGCATTGACTTCAGGTATGAATCAACACACTTTCTTCAAAAAATTTAACTGAAAAGGGTTTTTAAATTCCTGGGACCAGAATTGACCAAAAGTAAAGTTGCCCTGATTTTGAAAGCATTTAGAGCCTTACATTTATCAGTGTGTGAATACACACTCCATTGCCTAATATCTCAGCAAGCTGCTAAGTGCTTCTTGTATATTGCTATTCAAGAGAAAGGAAATCTAAAATGCTAAAGAAGTGATCCCAATACAGCTTAATGCTAATCCAAAACCAGTAGTAACTGTCAAGACACTTACACAGAAACAGCTTCTATTTGCTTTAAAACTGACATGGGTGCTCATTTTTGTTCAATGTTCACTGAGCATAAATAAAAAAGCTTTTTACCAGGTTCAACATGTAAAGTATTTCTGCCCACTAACAGAGTATTTAACATGCCCTAGCCAAAGAAGGATCTAGATTTTGTGGGACCTGAAGCTTCTATAATTTTTGGGGTGCTGTTTTAGTAAAAGAGTACAAAATTAAAGTCCCAAGTCACAGGCTGGATTTGGAAGTGCCTGTGCCAGTGAGGGGCCCTGAGTGTGTTTTATTTGCTTCATGGAAAATTGGCTTTTGTCTCCAGCAAAATAATGTTTTTCCATCCTCTTGCATTCACTGATGAAAAACATGTACCTGATTCGTTTGCAAGAGAACCATCACAATTATTTTATGGGAGAATTATAATGAATCTTAGTAAACCAATTTCAGCCAATCAAGAAGACAATTTATATATTATTCAGAGTTCAATGACATTCTACTTTTAGTTAATAAATACAATGTGTATCAATTCTTATTTGTTCCGTACTTAGCTTTCTCAGACATTCATTAAGAATTCAGAGCAATAGCCCTGGCTAGTGTAGCTCAGTGAATTGAGTGCTAGCCTGCAAATCAAAGGGTCACCAGTTCAACTCCCAGTCAGGGCACATGCCTGGGTTGCTAGCCAGGTCAGGTCCTCAGTAGCAGGCACGTGAGAGACAACCACACACTGATGTTTCTCTCTCTCTCTCTCCCTCCCCCTCTGCCTAGAATAAATAAGTAAAATCTTTAAAAAAAGAATTCAGAATATACCTAAGCTTATGGTGTAGTTAAGGGTGTGTTTGTATTTACTGACTAGAAGAAAAAAAATTGAGGGGTGCTTTGTTCACTGGGCTCAGGGGTTTATTCAGCAGGATATAAGACATGTAAAGGAATATAGGGTTGGCTCATTCAACCAAATTATTTGGGCTCTTTACAAAGAGTAGGAGACTAAAGTAATATTCCTAAAAACCTCCTAAGTATTCTAGGAGAATCGAGTCCTATGAATCAGGGAAATGAGGCCATTGCTTGCATTTTTAGTCTTAAGAATCCTACATTGTCTATAAATTTTCAAGTCGTGTAAAGGAGTCTTCCCACGTAAATTACAGAATAATACCATCAGCTCTCCCATTGTGCCTGGTGCATGTGTACACAGTTGCCTTGCATCTTCCGTTGCAAAGAGAGAAAAGAAACAGCATGTTGCAATGGAAAAAAACACTGGGACAGGCATTAGAAAAATTAAAACCTAGTTCCATGGCTCCCTATAGCACATACCAGAATCAGCTGGAGAACTCGTTAAAGCACAAATCACTGAACCCTACCCACAGATTTCACAGGCCTAGGGCAGGGTGTCAAACTCATTTTCACCAGGGCCACATCAGCCTCACGGTTGCCTTCAAAGGCCGAGTGTAATTTTAGGACTGTATACATGTAACTACTCCTTAATTGTTAAGGAGTTGAAATCCCATTCGGCCCTTCAACCACAAGGCTGATGTGGCCCCTGGTGAAAATGAGTTTGATACCCCTGTTCTAGGGTACAGGACGCACAAATATGCATTTTGGTTGTGTTCATAGGCAATAGTGGTGATGCTGCAGAAGCTACACTCTGAGAACCACTGATGTGGTCCTTGTGTGGCTCCACCTCCTCAGATGCAAATGGCCATGTTGACCTGGATAAAGTCTAAGGTACCTTTGAGCTTTATATTTGATAATTCTCTGCTTCCAGCACATCGACTAGGTCTAGACAGACCCAGGAATGCCATTCTTTTGTGTTTACTAAAATTCTTAGTGCCCTGTGTAAAATACAAAAGACCCCTTAGTTTTAAACTACAATTACCTTTTCCTACTCTATGAAAATGAAAGCACACTAATATACTTTTATTATTGAAAGATTCCATATAAATGCAAACTTTCACACAAACAGTGTATGTCTGGCAGAGTGAATTCTGACAGACAGCTCAGATTTGAAGTGTGGAAGGACTGTCAGGAAATATTCAAAGGAATAGGCTTTACTCAGAAATTTATAGAAGTCAAATGGAAACCACTAATATAATAAATTGCTTTTGGAAAATTAAAAAAATAGCTGTATGTTCAGATGAGACCCGAACATACATGTTCAGGGTGCATTCAGGGTGGTATGGCCGTAGACAAAACTTTGTATGTTCAAATGTGACAATTCCAAATTGTTTTATACTGCTTTTCGTTTTGTCGTCAACGGCAACTATTAAACTTGATGTCCTCTTTTTCTCTTTCTTTCTCCTCCTTTTTTCTTCCCTTCTCCCCTAAAGAATTCCCTATGCCTTTCAGTAAGCAAATGTGACTTTTCATGCCTGTAAGTTTCGTTAGTGCTTTTAGTGTATGCCAAACTGATTTGCACATCTCTCTGAAAGGTGAAAGGTCATGATAACACATATACATTATTTCATTTGATAAAGTACCAGTGAAAATTCAAGATCTGCTGTATGGAAAATGAGGAATCCTCCTGTACTACAAACTATAATCTTCATGATAACCACCCTGCTTGTTTGTAAAAAGCACTTTTATATGCCTTAGATTGGTATAAAAATAAATCTCTCTTACCAATATGATCCTTTTAAAAAATATGCCCTAATTTTCAGGATGAGTCCCAAATTTCTACCTGCCTACCTTCATGACCTCCTGAAAATATCCTCCTATTTCTCTTAAAGGGGACTGCCCCTCCCTTATAGGAAGCATTCAGCCTCCCTTTCTCCTAGACTCAGTCTCTGATAGAACATGAGCATCACTCTGTGTTTACATAGGACTTGGTGACTGTCACACAATTTTCACTAACGGCATTTCTTTAGATTCGCAGAACAATCCAATGGATGAGCAGAACAAGTATTATTATTCCTATTTTCTTCACGAGAACATCATAATTTTAAGATTTTCACACATTTCGATACCCTAAATATAAGATTTGGTTGTCTTCTAATTCTGTTCTTTTCAATAAACTTCCCATATTTTTAAAAAGTGAGACTAAGGATAACAATTTCTATAACAATTGTAAATAAATTTCTGCTAATATTGATTGAAGATTGTTATATGTCAGGCACATAAACTCTGACTCTGATAACAACCCTAGTAATTTAGGGGACTAATTACAGAGAAGCAAATCAAGGGTAGAGAATCCAACTTGACTAAGAGTATGTGCTAGTAAGTGGTGAAGCCAGATTCAAACTTGGGCAGTGTCACCCCAGAACTTGTACTGGAGGTACTAGTGGCATGATCTAGTCTGTACATATATTTATACATATATTATCTCACAAACAGAAGTGCACACACCATTTTGCAAAGCTGATGGGTCCAAATTCGGTGGGCTCAACTTCTGTTAGAAACCTACCCACCTTCAAAACCACATAGGGACTGCAGCATGGCCTAGTGTGAAAGAAAACAAAGTAGAATGATTTTTTAAAATGTAGTCATATTTCTTTTTTCTGGCTCCATTTTGACACCCCAATACATCAACTTTGAAAGGATGTCAATATCACAGTCTATTTCCAGGATAATCAAGGATTTTTTTTTAAACACCTCCTAAAATAGAGACTTAAGAGAATATTCAATAATACAAGGTAACAATGGTTTAAGTATGTAACTTGGCCCCTGCAACAAGAAAAAAATACACACATGTATGTACACACTATTCATCATACTTCCTGTGTACCTCGTACTCTTATAGTATATATATTCCAGTTTGGGTGACTGTATCAGGACTAGAGTCTTAGTTATCACATCATTTTATCAGATTCAGATTTACCTCTCAAGAAAAGAATCAAAATGATCTGGAAAAATCAAAGCTATAGATGAACAGGTGGCAATTAAATGGCTTGTAGTATAAATGTGCCCTAGTAGCTAGAGTTACCTGCCTACTCTGTGCCAGACAGAGTTGTCAGTATTATATGCATTATTTCATTTAATACTCACAGCAGCCATCAGGGAAGCATATTTTTAAATCAAATCTAGTGAAACAAATGCAAAAACACTTTGTGGCTTGTCTAAGGCTACATGACTCTAGTTTGGGTGGGTTTCCAAAGCTCAGACTGCTTTGGTCTGAAACCTGGACCCTCCACTTACTAGCAAGTTGCCATACTATTTAACATAAGATTTATTCATCTTAAATAACAGCACCTGCCTCAAGCATTTCAATTCAGATTAAATGAGTGACAATATATTAAGTGTGTAAAGCACTCAGCAAAGTGCCCAGTACACAGAATGTATTTTACAAAGGGCAGATTTATTACTACTACTATAAATTTATGGTTAATGATGTAGCTCGTCATACAAAGTAGACTGCCTTCATCATTCATGTACTCAACAAATAGTCCAAAGTCAAGCATATTTTTCCTCGTGCTTTGCTGTCTTAGGAAATTAAGACTAAGTGCATCAAACATTCATTTGTAAGAGGTCATCCTAGAGAGGCCAGTTTTCTTAATTTTGTCACTGAAAACACCACTTAAGGTTGGCTTTTAGCCCCTACTGTCTTCCAGTCTTAGCAAACAGTAATTGGTCATGCTCTCCAAATATTTTGTTAACTCCTGACACAAAATACGCATGGGTTTGAACAAGGACAAAGTTCAACATAAAATTAAGACTCTTTTAAGAATACAGGTATTAAGTACATGGCTAGGAAGGTCTTACTATATTGTGAATGGCTTCTGAATTACACCCTTTTATCCCCTTGCCTGCACCTGGAATAGTCTTGTCAGCCCAGCGGGCACCCCCAGCATCACTGCCTCCCTACCCTACAGCCACTACCTCCTTAGCACGCCTTGCTAACTTCACCCCTTACAACAATATGGTTGCCATGTCTACCTCCTTGTCACCCCTGATTATTACCAGGTGACCAAATGTTTCATAATTATGAGATGCACTAGCTTCTTGAAATCCTCATGTGTTGTGTAGTCTACGGAGTGGAAGAAAGAACAAGTCAAGAAGTAAGGATGCTGCTAAGAATGCTTACACTGCTCTGAACAATGCTTGTTGGTTTTGTATTGGGGTAGGGGACTCTAAGATAAAAAATCACTTGCTGTACATTTTGTAGTTAAATATTACTATTCAATACTTGCTTTAAAGTTATCGAAATAGGAAGACTCCCTTTTTCTAACCAAAAAGTCAGTAATCATGCAAGCTAAGTTTACTGTTGAAAAACTATGAGGAAGTAGCATTAAAATAGTTTCCATGGTGCTGTACTCCACACACAACCAGTTTTTCCTCAGAGGAGATGGTGAGTCATGGGGTCCCCTTCCATCACATTGAGGAATATTTTTCTTGTACGTGTACACATATTTGAATCAGAAAAAGCTGCAAATAAAATGTCATCTTGTTCCACTAATTAGGATAGTACCCTGATTATCCACAAGACGAGGGTAAAAACTATCCATCAAAGGGAAGATATGAAAAGATCTAATTCTACTTTGCAACTTCAGTGTTTCTTTTTTCCCCCTTGGGAAGACAAATGGTGACTCAGCTTCTCAACTAAATCATACATTTTCTTTCCAGATTAGCAGGTCCTGTCATTTTCCTGTGCAGAGGGAGAAAAATTCTGCAGCAATGATGCCACCAATAAACTGAAAGTCAGGACAGCAGCCCAGAAGAACTTCTCTCATCAACATCAGGGTCTAGTATTTGCCAGTCCCAGAGGAACTGCAGATGAAATGCTTTAAGACACCAGTGTGGTAAACAGGATGACGCCCACCAGAGGTGAAGGAGATTGGGGGGCTGAGTGGAAAAGGTAAAGGGATGAAGATGTACAACTTGGCATTTACAGAATACTGAAGAGGATGTAAAGTACAACATAGAGAATACAGTCAGTAATATTCTAATAACTATGTATGGTGCCAGGTGGGTACTGGAAATATCAGGAGAAAGATTGCAAACTTAATGACTATCTAATCACTATGATGTATACCTGAAAATCTAAAAATAATACAAAATAATATGGAATATAAACTATAACTTAATTCATTGCTGCCCAACTGGCCATCAGCAGATGAGTGGATAAAAAAGCTGTGGTACATTTATACAATGGAATACTACTCAGTTGTAACAAAGAAGGAAATTGTATACTCTATGACACCGTGGATGGACCTGGAGAGCATTTTGATAAAGTGAAGTAAGCCAGTCAGAGAAAGACAAGTACCATATGATTTCACTCATACGTGGAATCTAATGAGCAAAAAAACCCCAATAAAAATGGAAACAGACATAGATACAGAACAGACTGACAGCTGTCAGAAGGTAGGAGAATTTCGGGGCTGGGTGAAAAGGGTGAAGGGATTAAGCAAAAAACAAAACAAAACACAGATATAGACCACGGTATGATTACCAAAGGGAAAGGGGGTTGGGAGCAGGTTTAGCAGAGGCTATAAATGATGATGGAAGGAGACTCGACGTGGGGTGGTAAACACACAATACATATGTATTGTATGTATTATAGAACTGTACATCTGAAACCTATGTAATTTTATCAGCCAATGTCATCCCAATAAAGTCAATAAAAATGTTTAAAAAACTCCTGGAACTTATAAATGAAAATTTAAAAGATAACTGATTTTTGGTTTTTGTTTTCATTTTTTAAATTATTTTATTGTTGTTTAAGTACCGTTGTCTACATTTACCCCCCCAACCCTGTTTTTTTGTTTTTAATGGGTTAATGGTATTTTGTACTGCATCTGTCTAAATCTTGTAACGTAAAACTCTTAGTTCCTCTTGTAGGAGGCTATACCATGGCAAGTAAACCCCCCCAGGGTACTGTGGTTTTCCCTGATTGCTCTGATGCACAAAATTTAACCTGACGATGTAAGTGCTGCCTGGAAATTAGCCTTGCTTCCTCAGAAAACTGTCCGGGAAGGCAGAGGATCTTGAATGGAAAAAGGTCCCAGCAGCCTGTGGTCAGCAGCCTGGCACAGTGATTCCAGGTGGCTTTCTTTGGCGTTTGGTGCTGCGTGTTGGAGCATTAAGTTGCGGCTCACCTCTCCCTCCACAACCATCAGCCTAGGAAATGTCTTGTACTCTAAGTAAGAAGGGAGGGGCATATATGTCCAAAACATGAACAGACTGGCAAATTTTAGTACAAATAAACAACAAAATTTTAATAATTAAGTTGGATTGGATGTGATTTATAAAACCCTTTCTTCAAATTGCTTATCCTGTTCACTATTTGTGTGTGCGTGTGCCCAACAGGATGTTCTTTCCCAAATTAAGGTATCCATTTACATCAGGAGAAGAACCAGGAGTGGTCCACAGAGCAATGCCTAAGTCCTAACTCCATACCTTTGTTTAAACAATTGTCCAGATGCCACCTCTCCACACCTGTCTCCAAATCCTGCTCGTGCTCACACTGCTGGTGTCACCCGATCTCGCCTCCCATCACGCTCCCCTTTTCTCACTCTGGGCCCCCCCAGTCTGCCCCTCCCGCTGTTTCTCCATCTAATCAGGCTTTCCTTCCTCAGAGATTTTGACCCTCTGTTCTCTCTACTGGCAATGCTTCCCCACCCATATGAGCTCCTTACGATTTGGTTCTCTGTGCACGTGACCACTCTCTAGAGATCTCTGCACTATCTTACTTGCACACTCCAAATCCAACACCCTGTTGCTTCTCAGAAAAAATTATTCTTAAAACTATAAACTACTGTGTTCATCATCTACTAAAATGCTCTTTCCCCAATGTCAATGGATTGTGTGAATTTTGCCCTCAACTTGGTTCCCAACATTCAGAGCTGTGCCTGGAACATATATTCAAAATGCCTGTGTGGTAAACCCACAACTGAGCAAAGCAAGAGAGGCAGACTCAATTACTCTGAATTGACGTTAGGAGTCTTACTGCAATTGGGCCCATTAACTTGCAGTTTTATGGGTCTGTATAATTCTCAACATTTGTGCAATGAAAAGCTGGACCATCTCTATCTTCTGTTCTACCTTTGACATTCAGGAGTCAAGTCCCCGCTGTGGACAGAGAAATCTCTAGGAGTTATCAGTCTGTCATAATCTCTCCTCTTCTTGAGAGTCAAAATTATATTTTCTACATTTGGCACTCAGCATTGTTTCTAGTTTATAGTGATAATTAATTACCCTTTAATCTCTCTCATAATAGGTCTTATCTTTTCATGCTTCACTTTTGGAAATATGCCGGTGGCATTTTTTTTAATGTCCCCTAATGCCAGATACATAACAAATTAGTTGAGTGCCCAGTTGAAAGGACACAGGACTTTGCCAGCCTCACCTGTACTTCACTTTGTCAGACGGGCAACATCATTTGCCCCCCAACACCCTAAATAATTTGTTTAAGTTTAGAGTCAGTATTCTAATCTATGGATTTTGATTTTATAGCTGATGAATTTTGCATTCAACAAAAACAAATGTCTTAGCATGTAACCAGAAGTTCTGTGAGGTTTATCTCTTTCTAGTCTGAACAGTGGCTATTTCATAAAATTTTGTAGGAACGATACTTTCATTTTCAGTGGTGGTTATAAAACCCGCTAGATAACGTGGCTACAATTAGTTTACACACTAGATATATTCTAGCCCGAGTTCATATTCACTTACATGTTTAAATTGCTGGCTAACTGCACTCCATCTTAATCCAATAGGACAATTCACCTTCAGGCTCCTAAATCCAAGGGCAATCACTGTACAGATCGAAAGGGGCAGGATGGTGCTTGTGCACTTTCAGAGCTGAATGTACTGCTCGGTGTGTGCTTTACTTGTTCTGTGATATTCACGAGGAACACTGCCAGTAGTTCTCCTGGTCCAGCAATCTGAGAAGCCAGTGCCAGGCTTCTGCTGTCCCCATAACCACGTAGAAAGGGGGTCTCCACTCTTCAGAGCTCCTTCCCCAGCACGAGAGGACTGTAAAAACAAGGACCTTATCTCCACAGCCTCAAGACAAAGAGCTTTGGATGAGAAGTGCTTTGGGGTTTTAGATTCAGAAGAAAAAAAGATGTATATTCATTTGAAAGTGCGGTATTAGATTATTATTTGGAAGAATTCAGTACCAATTTTCTTTAGTGTTTCAATTATCAGTGATTATTTTGCAGGGAGGGGATTATCCCTTCAAGTACTCACTGAGCTTTTATCAGTGAGCTGGCAATGGGACGAATGACCTTTCATGTGAATGTTTTCAGGGAATTTTTCTCTTCCTCTTCTGGGTGAATGAAACTCTTTAGCACAGCAAAAAATGAAGGAAGAGGAATTGTGGATGCTTTCTCCACAAAGCATGAAGAGAATTTTTAAAAAGGAATTTCATGAACAATTACCTTCCTAGCAAATCAATTCACAAACAATTACACTCCCAGCAAAATCAATTCACTACTAATTATGAGAGAAACTTACAACCCTTTTCAGCATCAGTATGAAGAGCTAAGGAAAAAACAGGACCCGACATGATAAGGAACCCTACACACTGAGTACACTCTTTGCTTTCAGTGTGTGAACCATTTGTTAATACTCGTCATATTCAAACATTGTACCTGCAGGGGGAAATAAAGTAATTGAATTAAACCATAACATTATGGGAAAATACCTTAAATCTACTGAAGTCTGATGTTACTGATTTAATCAACCTGTTTTATGATCCTTCGGTGTTCAAAGCCATGTGTCATGTTCTAAATTGCTAACATGTGCCATTTCAGGGCCTTTGAACCTGTGGTCTCCAAGTCTTTGCACGAGGTTAGTTGCACCTGGAAGTTCTCGTCCTCTGTGTCCACCTGATTCCCTCCCTCGTGACCTTGAAACCTTTGTCCAGCTGCTCCTCTTCCTTAGGAACTGCAATCTTGACCCCCACCCTCAAACTCTAGTCCCTGGTATTTCTTTCTATAGCACTTACTATTCTCTGAAAGAGATGACACCTTCTTATTTTGTCTGTTGTTTATCTCTTCCAATAGCATGGAAGTGACCCAAGGGCTGTTTTGTCTGTTTTGCTTTCATTGCCATATTCTTTGTACATAAAGCTATTCCCAGGGTGTCCCTTATTTATATTACCTCTGCAAATTTCAATTCAGTAGCTGATAATAGTATATATTTGGGTTCTTTTGAGAATCACCCACATTCTTGAAATATTATTGGGAAGAACATAAAGACCTTTATAAAATTATGACTTCTTTTGCCACCCAAAACATTCATTACCACTATTGCTACTATTCATTACTTTCAAGCTTTGGGGAAGAAGTGAGTAGCACAAATAGACAAAGAAACTTGTTGCTGCTGTTATTGTTACAGCTGCAATACAGCAAACTTTAACTTAATGCTATTGTGTGTCACTGGGCCTAAATATAAAAATCTCAAGTGAGATACCTCATGATTAAGAAGAAAAACAACTCTGAATCTGAAAGCAACTAGACGTTTTGGAAACTCTCATTTAGAATTAACCCTAGTGTATTCTTTAGCTTAGAAATATACTTTTTACTTAATAAGCAGTGCAGGAATTAAAAAAAAACTCTCTGAAGATTTTATTCAAAGTATAATCCTTACTTTTAAAAATAACTTGGATAAAGCCTGGATTATTCTCTCCACTTCAGAATAGGCAACAGTGCACTGTTGGAGCCCCCAAATTCCACGGACTCCAGCTACGGCAATCAGACAGAGAACGTACTGTAACCAAAGAGGGAAAACACATTTTCAGATGTATTCAGATGCCTTCAGATGTATTTATTTGTCAGTCCCTAATCAAGAAAGAAATTCAGGGTCAGGAGTATAGCAGAACCCCAAATACACACACACACACACACACACACACACACACACACAATACTAAACCAAAAGGAGACTTCCCTCCATTCCTTAGAAGTCTTTATTAAGGGCAACTCATTGCTATTCTAATGTAATAAGATAGTTAAATTTCAGATGTTTGGCATGGGCATTCAGTTGGGTATAATTTTCATTTCTCAACCTCATTATACTATATTTGATCTTAGCCAAAAGGCCGAGAAGCGATCAGCCTCATAAATAATCACCAAAAACACCTTATAAAAGATGAAGCCTATGACATAAACTTCATTAATATTTTACATACTTTACAGTGGTCTTTGCTATTAAGCCAGGTATATAACACTTCCCTAATATAAAGTTGCTGGTGCCATTATTTTGAAAATAGCCTAGTTTTTTTAAATAGCAATTTTAACCAATCTCTTTTGCTTATATAATAGAAAGATGACAAAAGCCTCCAAGCTACTTTTCAGGATTAGGATTTAAATACTAAATCTCCTAGCTGTTATTATTTGAGATGCCTCTTTAATTGTGCCTGAGGAGACTGTTTTCCCACATTTTTTTCCTTTTTAAAAAATCTGCATCTTTCACTGGTTGTGCAACTTTAAGCTAATTGCTTCAGCTTGCTGAGTTTCAATTTCCACATCTGTAAGATAAGGGATAATTGCATCAACTTTGCAGGGCTGTTCATAGGATCAAAGATAATATATGTCCAGAAACTTGCAAAGTATCTGCCACACTGTAGGTCCTCAGTAAAGGACTGCTACTACAGAGACAATTGATCTTGCAATCTGATGCTTAATTTTTTTTAAAGTCAAATGACACATTGTTTTTCTGTTTAAGGCTTTCTAAACACACAATGGCCCTGGCCAGGTTCAATCCCAGGTCAGATCACATAGCTAGACTGAGGGTTTGATTCCTGGTCAGGTGCAAACAGGAGGCAACCGATAAATGTTTCTGTCTCACATCGACGTTCCTCTCTCTATTACTCACTCTCTGTCTCTCCCTCTACCTCTCAAAGCAATAAACACGTCTTTGGGTAAGGATTAACAGAAAAAAAAGTTTTTTGAAGAATTTATTTTAGAAGTGATACTTTAATGTGTAAATATAGTATTGAAATGAGTTGGAATACAAGAACATCAAAAGTTGTTTATCAGAACAAACAAAACAAACATATGAATTCATAGACACAGACAATAGTATGGTGGTTGCCAGAGAGAAAGCAGGGTCGGGGGAGGATGAAGAGGGTGAAGGAGGTTAAATACATGGGGATGAATGGAGGCCAGACTTTGGGTAGTAAACACACACAATGCATTAAACAAATGGTGTGTTATAGAACTGTACACTTGAAACATGTAACCTTATTAACCAATCTTAGATCAACAAGTTGATTTAAAAAATAACTGGGCATTTAAAATCAATTGTGACTTAGAATTAAAGAATGGCTGACTTTTACTAAATGTATTTAAAAAATTGTTTATCTGTTATATACTGCTATTTAGTCAGCTATATTGATTATTCCTTATGACTTGATATGACATACTATTCTTGGTCTTCTAACTGACCTTTATTTTAAAACGGAGAAACAAAGATTTAATGACTTACACGTAAATTATTTTTTTACTCTAATGTATTTTTAAAACTTCACAACTAGAATTCAGTTAACAATAATGTATCAGTATTGATTCATTCATTGTAACAATTGTACCTAGTTATGTAAGATATTAACAACTGGGGAAACTAGGTGTGGGGCATATGGAAACTCTGGAATTTCTTTGCAACTTTTTCTGTAAAGTTAAACTATCCTGAATTGAAAAGTTTATTTTAAAAATTCAGAACTGAGAACTTCTGGTCAAGATGGCAGTGTAGGCAGACATGGCCTGCCTGTTTGCACAACCACGTCAAAATTACAACTAAAATATAGAACAACCATCACTCTGAACCATCAGAAATCGAATTGAATGAAAGTCTGAAAACTATAGAATAAAAAAAAAACCACACCCATCCAGACTGGTAGGAGGGGAGAGATGTGGAACAGGCTGGTCCAACACCTACATGGATAAAAATTCAGGAGGGATATCTTGGGAGCAATGATTCATAGCCCCACACCAGGTTCCCCAGCCCAGGGTTCCAGTGACTGGAAGATAAGTCCCCACAACTTCTGGTTGCAAAAACCAGCAGGGAGTGAGTCAGTGGAAGAGACTGCTGGAGCCACAAACAGTTCCTCTTAAGAAACCCACACATGGACTCACCTAATGAGACTCACTCCCTCTGAGCTCCAGCACCTGGATAGCATCTTGAAAGGCACCAATAGCATACTGGAAAAAACTAAAGTGTCTGGCATCAAGGAGAGTAGAGGCCATTGTCCCTTTTCTAAATCCTCCCCCCAAAGAGCAGGCAAGTTGGTGCCATATCTGAGACTCCTTCAACCTGGCTAATACTATTTGATCCACCTTGAAGATCCCCAGAAACTCTGCTCCACCAATTTACAGCCCCACCCAAGATGTTTTTCCATATGGCTGGTCTTGGCTCATGCTTCATAATTTCCCAAATCCTATCAAACAAGCAATAGCTGGCCTCAGTGAACCCCAGGTCCAGCACTAGCAGCAGCCAGCCTGGATTCACAGTTTGGCTTCACCTGGACATCTCCAAGCCCAGCAAAAGTAGCAGCCATCTCAGAGTGCTTTATTGTTCAGGCAGGGTGACCCCAGGAGAAACACAGGTCAGTGCTGATCTTGTCCTGCACCGCCTGGCAAACCCCAGGGCCAGAGCATGCAGTGGAAAAGTACAGACCATATTGGAGCCCCACCACCCTGCCCCTGCACAGGTGATCCTCCACAGAGAGAGAGAAGGTTGATAATAAGTGGTCATAGCCAACCCTTGCACCCCACTGGCCTGGGTAAATCACTCTCATTGACCTGCCAAAAGCAACCAAGACTCAACTACAAGAGGAGGGTGTACTCAGCCCACATGAAGGGAACATCTCAAGTACCCAGCCTGAGTGATAGCGGAGGTTGTGCCACTGGATTCCACAGGACACCTACTACATTAGGTCACACTACCAAGACACGGAGTCAAAGTAGCTCTACCGAATACATAGAAACAAACACAGAGAGGCTGCCAAAACAAGGAGACAAAGAAACATAGCTCAGATGAAAGAACAGATCAAAATTCCAGAAAAAGAGCTAAACAAAAAGAAGATATGCAGTCTTTCAGATGCAGAGTTCAAAACACTGTTTATATGGATACTCAGAGAGCTAAGTAAGGACCTTAACAGAGTAAAAAAGCTTCAGTCAGAAATGATGGATACACTAATTGTAATAAAGAACAATTTATGGGGAGATAATAGTAGAGTGGATGAAAACAAGTATCAAGTCAATAATATGGAACATAAGGAAGGAAAAACAACCAATCAGAATAACAAGAAGAAAAAAGAATGCAAAAAAAAATGAGGATAGTGTAAGCAGCCTCTGGGACAACTACAAAAGGTCCAACATTTGCATAATAGGGGTGCTAGAAGGAGAAGAGAAAGAGCAAGAAATTGAAATTCTATTTGGAAAAATAATGAGGGAAAACTTCCCTAATTTGGTGAAGGAAATAGACAGGCAAGTCCAGGAAGCACAGAGAGTCCCAAACAAGATGGAGGCAAAGAGACCCACTCTAAGACACATCCTAATTAAAATGCCAAAGGTTAAAGATAAAGAGAGAATCTTAAAAGCAGCAAGAGAAAAGAAGTTAGTTTCCTACAGGGGAGTTCCCATAAGACTGTCATAAAGATTTCTCAAAACAAACTTTGCAGGTTAGAAGGGATTGGCAAGAAATAGTCAGAGTCATGAAAAGCAGGGACCTACAGCCAAGATTGCTGTAGCCCAAAAAAATATCATTTAGAATCAAAGGGTAGATAAAGAACTTCCCAGACAAGAAAAAACTAAAGGAGTTCATCACCACCAAACCATTACTATATGAAATGTTAAAAGAACTTACTTAAGAAAAATATCAAAACTATTAATAATAAAATGGCAAAGAATACATATCTATCAACAATTTACCCTAAAAAAACAAACTAAGCAAATGAGAAGAACAGAGACAGAATCATGAATACAGAGAATGTTTTAATGATTGTCAGATGGGAGACGGGTGTGGGGGGATGAGTGAAGAGGGGAGAGGATTAAGAAGTACAAATAGGTAGTTACAGAATAGCCATGGGGATGTAAAGTACAGAATAGGAATAAGTAGCCAAAGAACTTATATGCATGACCCATGGATATGAACAATGATGGAGAGATTGTCTGAGGGAGTCAGGGGTGCTGGATGGAGGAGGACAAAGGGGGAAAATCAGGACAGCTGTAACAGCATAATCAATAAAATATAATTTAAAAAATTAAATAAAAATTCAGAACTCTAATTCTATTAAATTGCAAGATGCAAAGTCTGTGAAAGTGTCAGTGAAATTTAATATAGATTTTTTAACAGAAGTAACATGTTTGTATCTATAAATTAAACATTTACCTTTTCTTACAATTCCTAGGAATTAGCTTGGCTTTTGTATGGAGGCATGGATTTCAAGGTCATCAACTTTCCATTTGTAAATCCCACATGTCCCTTTGTCTTAACCAACAACTTAATCAGTGCTCGGTGCTTCTGGATATATCTCACCCAGAGGAAAGCAAAGGAAGAGAACCTACCCACCAAGATGGACTGAGTTTGTTTCATCACTGAAATGCCCACTAAGGCCAGATATTGAACATAACACAGGAGGCTGTGGGATACACAAAGGCTACAGAAGAAGATCACGTGAGGATCAGAGGCCCTAAAATTAAATTAATCACTCCTCTGTTGTGATGAAGTCAAAGAGTGGTTCTAGTGAAGACTCTATTAGGAGGAAAAAACAGTTCAATTAACATTTGCTATACTAGATACAAGTGTGTGACCAAGGGGATGATACTTTTGGTTATTTATCAGTAAGATAGAATTACATAAAAGACTATCTTGTTACTCAGTGATTAAGCAATGGAAGATATAATGACGAATTAAGGTATATAGTCCTTCTCCAAGCTAAACAAATTGTTGAGATAATAACATATGGCTTGTAACATCAGTTTGTTTACAATTATCTTGTCTAGGTTAAAAATATTATCACAGATTTTAGAAGTACCATAGGGACAGTTTAACATCCCTTTATGAATCTTTTGATGTCTTCCCTGGTTTAACAAAAACTTCATACATTATAAAAATTTTGCTTTCTCCATAAACTTTTTTTTCACTATATTTATGATGGAAAGTAAGGCATTTCATGAGACAAACTATGAAGGTGGTTTTGTTTGGTCTCTGGCTGTTGAATTTCTCATTTATGCCAGTCATTCATTAGGCAAAGAGACTATGCAATCTGGAACTGTTCCTCAGTATGTGATGCACTAATAATGCCTTTTGACTTATGCATGAAATAAGGATAAAATCACCTCTAGTGCAATCTGTTACATGCATTATTTACACCCTCAAGTGCACTAGTAAGAAATATGAAGATCCAGGGAAAAAACCAGTGGGGCTTGCTTGCTTTTCTGTCATATTGGTATCATTGTCACATGTTATAGCATATCTATGGCATTTTCCCTGATGAAATAATCTATGCTGTGCTTTCAAATCCTAAATGTATATATTCAGTTCATTCACTTCACACTTCTAGTTCACTGATCTGTCCAAAATGCAATGCTGAAGACAAGATAGAAGTTCTTATCTACTCTCTTGTCCCGAGGTCAGATTAAAAACCATGACTCCATTGCAGTGACTTTCTTTACCAAATTGGAACTGGACTTTCTTTACCAATTCTTTTTCATCTCACCTGACATTTCTTCGAATAGTAACAATTACTTGTTTTCCTTAAACCAAACACAATTTTATCATTAAGCCATTTATTTTAACCACTGAGTTTTTTTTTAGTAACTAATTTAACTGAAGCAAAATGTGCTCTCATTCCATTGTGCATTTAATGGCGGATGTCAGCCAATGAATGCATCTTCACTGGCAAAGAATGAGAAACACAGGTCTGCCTGGCAAGGACCTAATAGTGGGGTCACCCTGAGGGTAGTGGAGATGGATTGCAGCTGATAGAATTAGAATGAATGAACAAATAAATAAATATTTCTTACTAAGTATGATCCTCATTTGATAACAAAACTTGACTATTTGAATAGAACATCATGACTTGATTTGAAAATTTCCCATTTCTTGGTCAAGTTTAGCTCTTTATTCTAACCACAAGTTGGATGGGGCGCAGTATATTTGGTTAAAAAACTGGCTTTAAATATTTATATAATTATGACATAAAATTCTTTTTACTTCCTTTATTATCTCAATTTGAAAACATCCCATACATTTGGGGATGATTAGAGCAATGTCACACTTAAATTTAATGTCTGTGAATGATTAGGCACTATGAACACAGAAATTCAAAAATTTGACCTTTTGATAATCTTTATCCAAAAGTTAAGGATTAAGACACAGTTCTTCCAATTATGCCTACATTAAAATACATAATTTTCGGTATAAATGTGCAGAAGATAAATTGAACTAGTTTTGAAAGCACAAAATAGAAAGCTTGGTAGGACTGAAAACTGCAGACTGAATCCAATTTTTCTACTGTTATTTACTTTAAGTATTTCTTGAACATTGTGGTGCCCAACTGAGGTAGGTACATGAAGCTAAGGACCACAGTCTGAGAAGCATGGTCTAAGGGGGTCGTTGATACAATTTTCACATGCCTAAAGGAACAGTAAAATGTACTGTGCTATGCTACAGTATTTTATGTAATCCTCACAAAATGAGACAGCACAGTGCATTCACCATCATGCTTTGCTACAGGAAGTCTCTGAAGTCCCAACAGTATATATAGTTTGCCCAAGTTCACACAGCTAATTGAGGGACAGAACTGGAATTTTAGGGACAGAACTGGAATTTTAGGGGTGTGTGACAGTAACTTCCATACTCAGAACCACTTTCTAAGCTTTTTCTGCTACTCCAGAGCAGATAAAGACCTCAGACTCTGTTTCTTTTTTTTTTTTTAAGATGTTTATTTATTTATTTTTAGAGAGTGGAAAGGGAGGGAGAGAGAGAGGGAGAAAACATTGACTTGAGCGAGAAACATCAGTCAGATGCCTCATGTGTCCAGCTGGACTAGGGACCAAAATAGAAACCCAGGCATATGCCCTGACCAGGAATCAAACGGGCAACCTTTGCTTTGTGGGATGACTCTCAGCCAACGAAGCTACACAGGTGAGGTCTCTCTCTTTCCATTACTGAGAACTCATGAAAACAAGAAGAGGCAGTAAACGGAGGAGCACTGTCATGAGACTTATTTTTCTAGGTATTCCGATGCCCAAAATATTATTAAGATCAATGTGCACATTATAAGGATCCTTCCTGACTAATCCCTCTTATTGCCCCTTACGAAGTTACACTTTCTTGTGTATACCAGCAGCGTTTCTTAATCTGTACTATTAGCAATATAATAAAGTTTCTTTCCTGACTTAGCAGCTATAATGGCAAAAAAAACAGTAGAGAAAGAGAAAAGGAAGAAGAGGAAGTGGGGGAAGAGAATGTGACCGTGACTGTTCATGTGCGTTGGTTTGTGTGGGGGAGGGGCGGGGGAGAAGTGTGTGGTACTGTCTGATCCTAGAGCACGAAAGGAATAGAAAGTGAATTGTTCAAGTGACAAATCCAAAATATAAAAGACAAGAAATTAAAAATTCCCTGAAGGTCAATATAACTGAACATATATCATTATTTTTGTGCTGTCCAGCAATATTGTACATGTAAAAATGGTGTTAAAAACTTCAGGGAACAAACCCTGAGAGAGGGCAGTTTGTGTGGCCTTTCCAAATAGGTAACTTGACTTCCTGCTTTATAACATAGTTAAAGCCATTTTTCTATTTACTTCTATTTCTATATGCTTACTTCAATAAAGGCAGTCTGGAGCTGACTTTTTCTCAAGTTTGGTTTCCCAAGTGAACTGAACATCCCCAAACAATAAATTTTCACTCTACCATATAATGAAAAAATAGCTAATGCCAAAAAAACATTTCAAAAATTGGAATGTGTTCTGTTCAGGATGTTATTTTTTAGACAGCTAATCAAATTGATTAGCAACTTTGATTCGAAAATGTTACTCTGCTTACGGTTAAGGGAGTCATCTCCTACTCAGCTCTTGGAACCACAGAGCTATAAAGTATAAAAAGAAAAATATGACAACCCCCTTGTGTTTCTATAGCAACAGAGAACTCCTAGGGAACTCAGAAAAGCACAGAAAAGAGAAGCTATATAAACTCCGCTTTATTCTCTCCTATTTTCACACAATCATGAACTTTAACAAATACCTTTGCTGCAAAAAGAATATGTGTGTAACACTAATATTTTTCCCTTATATTTATATCTTTTTTAACAGTTCAAGTTACATTAACACATAACAGTTATAACAAATCCACATGAGGCAAGAATCTCTCTTGTTACATTTGAAAAACAACTGACGTTGTAGTGCATTTGAAGAGAATACTAAAGGTCATACGGTGAGGTACTGCCAGGCTTTGTCTGCAAATAAAACTCCTCACCATTCATAGATTCAACAAAGGTTTGCACACCGAGGGTCCACTGTGTTCAATCTCAGGAAGGCCTAGGGCACCTGGAATGCAGTAATAAATATAATATTCTTCTTATTTAAAACACACAGAGTCTAATGGAGAAAATACAAGTGGACCAACGATTACAGAACTGGATGAAAATGCATCAGGTGCTACTGGGTCACAGAGGAGGGATCAAGATGGAATCTCTTGGAAGTCCTCCTATACGAGATATCTCATAAGCAAATCTTGGAAAAGTATTCAATAAATAAATGATCAGGGTTTAGTCAAGCAGAGAGAACAAAGATTTGAAAGAAGGAAATTAGTGCACACAGGTGCCAAAATAAGAGGGAGCATGTCTTCAGGGACAGCAAGTCAGTCAGTGAGACGGGAGCAGAGCATGTAAGCTTAGGCAGATGATGGGTCTGCAGACTCAAGGATGAAGGAGTTTGTGTTCAGAACCAAGGACTTTGCAAATTTCCCTAAAAGTCGTAGAAAAACAAAGATTTTAAGAAGGGAGTGGTGTGGTTAGGCATTTTCCTAAGATCATTTTGGCTACCTTTTGAGGAGGGAATAAAATGGGGCAGGATTTGATGGAATCCATTTTTAGGAGGCTAATACAGGACTCTAGTCTAATCAATGATACTGATTAGACTATCTGTTTATAGAGTACAGTTTATTACTTAAGACATTAAACCCTAACCAACTATTCTCCTAGTCAGCTTAATTTTGATGGTTGGCACATGGAAGAATGGAAAACACCTAGATTACTTTTCGTTGGTCAAATGAAACAATTAAATAACTAACCCCAGAAGTTGTGCTGTTTTCTGTCAAAGCAGAAGACTTAATGAGGCTTCATCTGTAGAGTTATAGCTTTTGTCACCCATTATTCCTTCTTCCTGTGACTGCTATATAATTAAGTGAAATCTACACATACAATAAATAACAGTTGAGAAAAAAGATTTAAATGTCAAAAGTGGTTTACGAACAGACTTAAGCAAGGTACAAATGCAATTAGAGTCTAAATAATTTGACATCACATTAGTTAAAGGTGACAGAAAAGAAAAATGTAAGGTAAAATTTAAAAATATTTAATGAAGTTAGTCTTTACTGTCCTCATTGTGTCATTTTATGTTCATAATTTGTTGGTTTTTAGCTATGCATATCTCTTTGGTAGATTCAGACTAATGAAACAAAATAATTTTGGATGGAACTAAACTGTGTTTTTCATGTGTACAGTCTGCTTGCTGACAGGAGCCACACTGACAATACTTGGATTTCTATCAGAACAAATACTGCAGGAGAAACTCTGTGATGAATAACTGGTATTTTTACAATGTCCAAGTTTTTCAAGGCAGAGAGTAACTGATTCCAGAAGAGCCTGGATTACATGAACTATTTCATACCAGTTTCTAAATAATGACCTAGATTGAGTGAAAATTAAATGGTGTTTTACTTTGTTTCTTGTGAGCTAAGGGAGTCTGATCACAATAAATGGGCGAGAGTTGACTTGGTTAGTGAAAGCAACTAACAGGCAATTTTCTTAAATAAGAGACTTATTTGTTCTTGTGGATATAATATTTGCAAATATGGTGATCTAGATTGAATGACCTTAAGAATTATGTCTGTGAATAGACATTTCTCCAAAAAGGACATATAGATGGCTGATAGATACATGAAAAGATGTTCAACATCATTGGGAAAGGACAAATTAAAGCCACAATGAGATACTATTTCACACCTGTCAGAATGACTATCATCAATAAGGCAACAAACAGCAAGTGTTGGTGAAGATGGTGGTGGTGTATGTTCATTCAGCGTTATTTGCAATAGCCAAGATATGGAAGACACCTAAGTGTCCATCGATAGACAAATGAATAAAGAAGATATGGTACATATACAATGAAATATTACTCAGCCATAAAAAGGAATGAAGTCTTGCCATTCACAATGACATTGATGGACCTAGAGAATATTACACTAAGTGAAATAAGTCAGACAGAGAAAGATACATATCATATGATTTCACTTATATATGAAATCTAAAATATCAAAGTAAATGAACAAACAGAAATAAACTCACACATACAGAGAATAAATGGATGTTTGCCAGATGGAAGGGGAAGGTGGGAGAATAGGTAAAAAGAAGGAAGGGGATAAATGCAAAATGGCCAGAAATAAAAAACAGTCATGGGGATATAAAGTATAGCATAGGAAATATAGTCAACAATATTGTAATAACTGTGTATGGTGTCAAATGGGCACTAGAATTAGCAGAGTGATCACTTTGTAAGTTATATAAATGTCTAATCACTATATTGTACACCTGAAACTAATATAATATTGTATGTCAACTGCAATAAAAAATAAAGTTATTTTTAAAATAAAGGCAATGCTTTCCCTAAAGGAAAACAAAATTATGGTCTAGCAATCACACATGATGTAGAGAGCTAAAGGAGTCCACTCTTGTTAAAAACCAGTACGCACAGAGAAGACATGCTGGAACAAACCCTATCACCACAAAAGTACAAGATGTGTCTCCCATTATTATCTAACCCAAGGGTTTGGACATTCTGATTACTTACTACATGTGTACAAAATAAAAATAAAGTAGACATTTTAGAGATAATTCAATTCACATTGTTTGGAAATTTAAGAAAACATATCATTGGACTGAATGGAGGCCATTCCAAATGACTGAAGGATTCCTTAGAATGTGTACAGAATATGTACAGATCTTTAGCATAATCACCAACTGAGATAAAACTGCCAGTATTTTCTTCTTTGTAAAGTAAGAATCACTGGGTTTCTGGGGTATATATCTCAAGATATAAAATAAATGATTTCTAAAGTCAGTCTAAGGTGAGGAAAATGAAATGTGGTCAAATACTAACAATGATTAGCTTATGCACAGATGTATTACTTCTCCATTGTTAATACAGTTAAAATTGGTCCTCAAATCATTGCCAAGGGAAGAATAAAATATATGATGACTAATTCAAAAGCTGAAGCCAAGACACAATCTTAAAAAGTGAACTAAGGCTCTTATTACAGTTAATTTCCACAGAGGAAAAAGAGAAGTGCTTCAAATAGCACATTAGAATATTTCACTATTTAATGTGAAAAACTATCCATATATAGTTGAAAGAACCTCACATTTATTATTTTTTCAGCGATACAGAAGGTTGTAAATAAAGACATCAATAGCTCACATGTGTGAATAGCACCCTCTCCTAGTCCCTAAAATTTCTCAACTTTGATTCTTCATATCATAAAGCACATTTAAATATTTATCTACTTTGGCAAATAGAAAAAAATTCTCCGTCTATAGTTTGTTCACTTGGATTAACAACTTTATCTTCTTTCTTACAAATTGTTTATGAAAAAATTCCTAGTAATATGTTATCCTTATATTTCAATAGCTATATTAAATTGCCAGCTCATAACAATCAATAAGTCATCAAATATAAGTTTTAGCAGAAAGTAATAATCAATTTTAGAGTTCCAACAATAATTTTCCACAATTTTAATTACTATCATAACTAAAATGCATTTAAATTTCTTCACAAATAATCTTTGCACATTTAATCACAAGAGAGATCCATTTATTTGAGGCCCATGTTAATAATCCTTGGAGCATGGTATGCAGAGTTTTCAATGTGAAATGTATACTGGCTACAAGTTAATTATGTATAATGTGGTTGTATGTCTTTGTGATAAATTAGTGATAGCGACAGCAAAAGGGATGCTCAGTGTGAACTCCAAACTTTTTAAAATGAAGGGATAGCAGACTAGTAGGTATTTATTGGTATCTAAGGAGCACTTGCCAAAATGTAGTTCTAAGTCATGATACTGTATTTCATATATTTGAATTTGGATATTTCTTCATTCATAAAGGTTTTAGGAGCTTCCCTATAAACTTAATAGTTGACCTCAATCTGTACTTCCCAACAGAAAACAACATTATGTACATAATTAGGTTCATATTTTAATGTTAGATTCTTTAGCATGACAATTGGAGATTTATACTTGAAGCCATAGTTTGCCCATGGATTCTTTTTTTTTTTCACTCAATAATTTTATTTAGTTATTTTTCAAGTACGGTTTTTTGCCTGTTTCTCCCATCCCAGCCCCCCCCCATGCTCCCCACCTCCCTCCCATTTCCACCCCCCCCCAAGTTCTCATCCCTGTGTCCTTCATATTTGCTTCTCCAAATCCCTCCCCTTTTCCCCCTTAAATTCCCTTCCCTCTCCCTTCTTGATGTACTTGGCATATTTCTATTAGCATATAAAATGATTCCCATGATACATGTTTCAGCTGCTTTGGAGGAGAATGGCCCATACCTGTGGATATTTAAATGTCCTCCAAATTTAGAATTTACTTGGTTGAATTTGTGAGAGCTCATCTTTTCCTGTTGGCCACTGCACCATCTTCATATTGGCTTTTATTTTTATTTATCCAGGAGAGGAACTCTAAATTAGACTTTAAGTGATTGTCCCTGAGAATCTATCTAGGATCCCAGAAGGTAAATTTTGGATAAGCCATGGAACCTCTCTTTTAAATAAGACCATTACAAATGGACCCTAAAAAATTGGGTGAAAATCCTTCTAACAATACAAAATCAATGTTATTTATATTAAAATAGAGGCAACTGTGGAAAATGACAACCTTGCTGATTAACTTAGATTCTGCATCTATAACATGGGTGTCAAACTCATTTTCATGGGTGGGGGGCCACATCAGCCTTGCAGTTGCCTTCCAAGGGCCAAATGTAATTTTAGGACTGGATAAATGTAACTATTCCTTAACTAGGGGCAAGGAGCTTGGCGCTGCCACCTGGTAGAAACAAGGTGCCGGGCTGGATAAAACAAGGTAGAGGGCTGGATTCGTCCAGCGGGCCTTATATTTGCCACCTGTCATCTATAACTTTATTCCTAGGCTTTTGGGCAAATAATAAAGATGAACATGAGAGCCATGTTTATCCCAGACAGTAAATACATACCTCAGAAAGATCTCCTTTTGGCATTTATATCGATTATACAATTTTTAATAGAGCTTTTATGTGAAAACTAACTTAAATAAAAGAAAGTAGTAAAGAAAAAGCAAAACATAGCATTCGTTTAACCCTTATTTTGAAAATGACTTACTCAATAAGATGACTTTTTTTTCTAGACAGAAATATTTCTTTCTAACAACAATTGGGGCACAGCAGGAATGTTGAAATATAATAGTACTAGATTAAAGAAACTTCATACTTTCACAGGTTAAAATTCAATAAGATAACTGCATTTGATACGTTTTGTGTCCCCATAGTTTCTAGCAGAGACCTGATCTTGAGAGATGCTCCTGGGATTTGGGCTCATTTGAGGACGTGCAGTGAAGGGATGGAGTGCTATTGGAGGTGACACGATTCCACTGTGATCCTCCAAGCATAGCCTTGGTATCAAATAAACTCGGGCAACTCGATATAGTGACTCTAAAATAAATCAGTGGTGAGTCTGGTCAAAAACAATAATGAAACCCAAACTTCCCTTTAAAGTATATTTCCCCCATCTCGACTCATAGTTTTTGCAAGCTTTTCTTAGAGAAGTTTTAACCAGGGTGCTATGTCCTTATCAGAAGACTAAAAACTTGGCACTTGATCTGAAAATGTTACCAAGTCCACTTGGCATAAGCTGGCATCACCTTAGCATTATCATCCTAAACTTAAGATACTGTGACACTTCATCATTCAAACAGGGAAAGACGCAAATTAATGATACTACTTCAGGAAAACAAGATCAGCTTACTTAGGTCACGGGAAAATATTAAAAGAAGAAATGAAGCATCTTCAAGAGGAAAACCTTACTTTCGAAATGGCTGCCTAGAGTAAAGAGACTGCAATGCAGCATTTTTTTTTCCTGAAATGCAACAAGGCTTCAAAGTCAGAAAATAGATATTAAATAATAAACCCACATGATATCACTTATAAATAAATCTAGCCCTGGCTGGTGTAGCTCAGTGGATTGAGTGTGGGCTGCAAACCAAAGGGTTGCTGGTTCAATTCCCAGTCAGGGCACATGCCTGGGTTGCAGGCCAGGTGCCCAGTGGGGGGGCCACGTGAGAGGCAACCACACGTTGATGTATCTCTCCTCTTTCTCCCTCCCTTCCTCTATCTCTAAAAATAAATAAATAAAATATGAAAAAAAGAGGAATCTAATGAACAAAATAAAGTAATGAGCAAAACAGAATCAGAGGCATGGAAACAGGAAACAGATTGACAGCTGCCAGGGGAAGGGGGCGGGGCAGAATGGTGGAAAGAAGGGGAAGGGGTTAGTCAAAGAACGTGTACAAATGTTCCATGGACATGGACTACCGGGTGGGGATGGAGTGTGGGGGGGGGCTGTAGGACAGAGGAGAGCAAATGGGGAGAAATTGGGACAACTATCAGAGAATATAAAAAAGAATAAAATAAAATCAAACAAATAAACCCGCAGCAACTAGTAGTTAGGTTACAATTGTAAAGCAGAACAGATGAAAACAGATGTATCAAGTGGACTGTATGTGAATCTATATTTGTTTGGGCAGGGATGGTAGAAATACACGAATTGATGCTCAATGTTTAATAAAACTTGGTGTCCCAAGGTCTGTGGGATGAGAAGAACCACATAGATCATGGTCATTGTTGGCTGAAGCCAACCAACAAAAGGGATCTGATCTATACTTGCTTCTTGAAATAAAATTCTGCATAAAAAAAGTTTTCTATCAGGTAAAATTAAAATAAGAGGCAAATACTCTCAGAAAGTATTGTTTTGGGCTTTCACCTCCAAATACTTGAGATTTATACAAGATTCAGCTAAGCCAAAAACTCTTGTAGTTTTATGTGAATCAAAGAACTGAGCCTTAGAGGTTTGTCCAAAACTGAACAGAGTCTGAAAAAGATGTTAAAACAAGTCTAAGGCCAGTGTACACTGACAGAAACCGAAGTAGATAGCTCAGATATTTCAATAAATATAAAATGGAATGCCAGAAAATTTTTGAGATAGTTCTTGAGTTGTAACAAAATATAAAGGAATCTTAGACATTACAGTAGATAACTGGAGTTTATGTAAACACTGAGGTATAAGAGAGAATAAGAGTAAGAACAGTTATAACTGATTACCTAATGATTTCTTATTGGCCAGGATTTATGAGTTTTTAAAACATGTAGTCCTTGAAAGCATGCCACTTTTCTCATTTATGACATGTTAAGTAAGTCCAGGATTGGAGCATAGCCTGTTCTTAGTGTCCTATTGGCTTCTTATTGAACCTTGAATAAAATCCCCCAAATCCTTAGCTTGTTTTCTCCTCTGTAAATCCGAGCATACAAACATCACCTCCATCTACCTCATAGGGCTTTTACAAGGAACAAATGAAAAATGTCATAGAAATTTGTAAAGTTCTGTACAAATTCACTATAATAACATAAGAGGGTTTTTTTTTAAGATCTTACTCATTTTTGGAGAGAGAGGAAGGGAAGGAGTAAGAGAGGGCAAGAAACATCAGTGTGTGGTTGCCTCTCACGCAGCCCCCACTGGGAACTTGGCCTGAAACCTAGGCAGGTGCCTTGACTGGGACTCAAACTGGCAACACCTTGGTTCTCAGGCCCGCACTCAATCCACTGAACTACACCAGCCAGGGCCATAGAAGAGTTTTTAATGTAGACACATGTAAGCTAAAGATTCAGAAAGAAAGAAATCTCATTATCCTATTTAAATTATGGCTTCAGATTTAGTAGTTAAGATGTTAAGTCACTAAAATAATATGCAATATAAACTGTGATTGAAAACATAAAATTTAAATTTAAAAAGCTATAAAGCTACTGTATTGTATTTTGTGAAGGTAGAAGCTCTGCTCTGAGTCAAAAAGGCCAGCAACACACAGGTTATTGTCATGAGGACAACAGAGAAAACACAGCGCTCACCTAGAAGAGACCCATGGGTATCGGCTACTGGAACACAGTCTTATTTTGGCCACTGCTCTTCCAGGGGGCAGGAGGAGCGCAAAAACAATTTAGGCAAAGGAGATCATGGAAGGCAGGATAGTTTATTTGTAAGGATAAATATGAAAACATCAACTTCCTTTGGTGTGGAAAATTAAAAGGCTAGAGGAAAAATTGAATTAAGCCTTAATAATTTAGAAGTGCATGTATATGGGGAAAAATAATTAAATCACCCACTTCGAGGTGACCACACTTGGTTTCCTTAGGTAGAGAAACTGGAAAGGAGCAACGGAAGAAAACAGAATAATCGGACACAGAATTTTTTAAAATTATGAAGCTTATTAATGTAAGAGGGAAAATAAGGTGCATTAGCAGGTTTGTGGGACTATGGAAATGAACAGATGCAAATTTAATGGATTGGCAAAAGAAGCTACAGCATAGCTCAACCTTTTCAAATTGATTTTAAAAGACTATTATATACTCAACAGATATCAGTGGGAACTATAATTAGAAATTGGTTGTTGCAAGGATCTGTGTCTAAACAAAGCCAGTTATAAGACCATCTAGAAAAGAATTAAAATTCTCAGTGACCTAGCAACTTCAAAGGTAACTCTTCTAATTGATTATGCTATAAGCTCCATAAAAAGGCAGCCTCTATTATTTATTATTATAGGTCTTGGCAAATATTTGGTTGATTCATATGAATTTGCAGATGTTCAGCCATATTTGAACTATAAAATTTGCAATTTTCTATGGTTCAACATAAGAGTAGAAGCCTGAGCTCCTACTATTTTTAAATACATATATTGAATAAGTGAATGAATCAGCCTGGTTGCTTTGAGTAATGTCTTTTATAGCATATTAAAAATTCTGATTGATAGAGAAGTACCCTCATAGATATAAATATTCTAATGTCCTTAGATATCCTGCTTTCATCTAGCTAGAAACTTTCAAGTTTAAAGCCTTCTAAACTTGTATCGATCATTTATTTAATGCCTATGAATATATCCTGGGACAAATATAAAACTGAGTTGGGATGGCCAACACTGTTCTCAGTGCTGGTAGAGACAAGACGTATGCATCTGAAATAAGCAATGGTATTAGCCACAATGACTTGTACTCATATGAGACTGGACTAGGACATGATCAGTTGGACCTAAATAGAGCAAGCACACTTTTATAGCATAGTCAGAACTTGAGTTTGTTGTGGATTTTGAGTATAATTTGTGGGCAGAGTATAAAAAAGGCATTTTTAGATGTGCGATTGATGAAAGAATGAACATGTGTTCGAGGAGGACCCAGGAGGCCATTTCAGCCATAGAAGATGTTTTGTCTTGGAGATTGAAGGAGAAAACTTTGAATAAATTACATGAGATTTTTCAGTAAGGACTTTTACACATACAGGTAAAAGTCTAGGTTTAGAATGTAACATGTTTCTTCATAAGGTTTATTAGCATAAAGCACATACAAAACCATTGAAGGTTTAATAGTAGAAGATAGGCTGAGTTTTAAAAAGATTAGTTTAAATTATTGAAAGAGTACACTTTCTAAAACAAACCATTTGTTGCATACGTAGGGTTGTCTCAATTTAAATGGTGACCAATTACATTTTCATACTTGTATTTTATACAAGCTTAGAGTTCACACAACAGCTAGAATTGAAAGGATCATGTACAAAGTAATGTTAACTATAGCAATAATATGAATTAGGTTAGTTGTTAAATATTATTTAACTGGAAAAAAATTCAAAAGGTCTTCATTTTTCTGACTTTCATAAAGACTGCTCGGTCAGTCAAAACAAATTAAAGATACATTATTTTGTGCGCTTATATGCAGAGCATATACACATATACAAGTGTTTATAGACAGTTTTACTTTATAATGGAATTTATGCCATTGTAGTCAATTACCATGTCACACAGAGACAGAACACTCATACAGTTGTATGTTAAAATGAACTAATGAATAACTTGGTTAGATCACTTCACTATTAGCAACTATGAAATGTACTGGTGCAGGTCTGAAGGAAAAAGATCTGTAAATCAGACAGTACCTCTGAGTGTCTAAGCTATATGAAGGGGCTTTGTGCAACTTCTATTATGGTAAATAGGAGACAAGCCGCTAAAACTGTCTGCTATGCTAAAACAAACAAACAAACCAAAAATAAAAAAACACCTCTGTTTGATATGTGGGGAAGCAATATTAGAATCTTATGTTGATTTGGGAGGTTAAAAATAATTTTAAAAGTCATATTTTCTTGCAACCATTCACTGATTTATTACTGATTACACAGATAATATGTGTCTGTGATATTTTAAGAATATTGTAAAATCTAGGCATAAAAATCTCATTTCAACATATGTTTGAAAATGGCAAACCCAATCATAATTCCTTTAATATAATTCCTTATTACAGAGCTTGTTACTCAAATATTCATTTTGGCAACAACATAATAAAAGGATTCAAATGAATTATTTTGCTGTTGTGCTTCTGTTTAAATTGTCTTGTTTCTTGTTACAACTCCTCTAAGAGTAGAATTCCTCTATAAATTCTGATTAAGTACAGGCCCCAGGAAAGGACATACCCCTGGAAGACCAGCTACATGGGAAAAGGGCTAGAGATTAACAGAGCGATGAAGAACGGCTCACGCAATCGCCAACATTTCACAAATTCCCAGGAGGACACATTCATTAGTAATCCATTGCATAATTGTGATAATGAGAATAAGAGAAGCTAAAAATATATATGGGGCTTAGTTTCATGAAAATTGTTGATCTTTATCCAGTACAGCAGGTCATCTGGGAAGGGAAGAAGGACTGTGTTTGTATTTTAAGTAGACTCTCCATACTGTTCCTTTCAATTAAAATTTCAAGGTGCAATTAAGTGTGATGTGACCCATTATAGACACACCATTGACAAAGGTATCAGGTCCATGTGACTAGTGCCTGCCAATAGAAAATACCAAAGGGCATTGATGCTCAACCCAAGGACAGGGGCAGCAATGTGGGGACTGCCTTGGGGTGGGAAGAGGGGGAGGCTGGGTGGGAGGGGAAAGGCAGAAAAGTAGGAACAACTATAGCAGCTTAAACAATAATAAAACGTACATAGAAATAAATATCACTGAGATTAAAATGCAAATTAAAGGTTTTTAAAACATTCTTTGCAAAATATTGAATGTATGCCCGCATTTTACGGACTATTTTAGTTATGTGACGTGAGGAACACATACAGGTAGATTATCACCATTCAAAATGCAGGGTGATGATTTATACAGACTGACAGAGAGTGAATTGAGAGGGGCACCCAAACTTCCACTACAAATTACTTGGAGACAGTTCTCCAAGTCCCTGTAAGCCTCCTTCTCTGCACTGAAGCATCCTCATTCTTTCAATGTTGCTCTGAAAGATGATTTTGAGGCCTATCTCCATGTTAGTTGCCTTCCTCAGAACCTTTTTGCTTTGCTCTAGTTCCTGCTCGCCCGTGTCAGTAAGAAGTGGGTACACAGTCCGGGTATGATTTCTCTATGTGGTCCACATCCACTCTTTACAACAGATGGGTGTCCGTGCTGAGACCTCAGGTGGCAGAAATCTGAGTAGTACAGACATTACACACACTTGGTGGCAGCGTCGTTTAGCTATGCTGCCATAAGGAAACATTTTAGTAACATCTATATAAGCTTTTTCTGCCAAGAAAGGAGGGGGGAGCATAGGTTGGGATGTGCTATTCTATTTATAGGATCGTAGATGTTATATTTCCTTTACAGCCTAAGATTGCTCCACAGTTTTCAAACATCCCTCCCCATACTGTTGATGAATAGTAAACTTGTGTCAATTCAAATGCCATTAACCAATCTTTTCCATGGTATTTATGCAAATTATATTAATCACTGACAGAAACAGAAGTTTCATATACTGAGCTCACCTCATTAGTCCCATCTTTCAAGACTTAAACTCTTTGTGGGTTTATAAATAATATTAGGAATTGCTGCAATGTTTATACATCTGTCAAGTTGACGTAACTGCTATATTCTTAGCTATGTTACTGGTAGAACTGTCACAGAGGGCAGAGCCAAGTTCAAAATGCTGTTAATATACTACAGGACAACTCTCCAACTTCACTGGGGTTGACATGGACCCCAGAAGCAGCCTCACAGTGTGGTAATAAATACCTGGCTCTGAATTAAGAGAAACAGTTTTTAATACCAGCTGTGCTGCATTTGTGTGTGTGTGTGTGTGGTGGGGGGGGGGATTGGGAGAGGGGGAAGAGGGTGTGACATCAACTGAGATACTCAGTCTTCTCCATACTCCCATTTTCTCATCTATAGAAGGAAAAACCACAGAAATATTAGTGGTTGCAGGATCACAGGCAACAATCTCACATAATATCCTTTTACTATAGATGTTGAAATAGAATGAAGAATAACCTTGACATGGCTGTATAGTTTGCCCAAGGCCACACATGAAGAGAAGACTGGTACTCTATCTCCCTTCCTTTTTACATCCGGTAAATTGGAAAAATTATGGGAACAAGAAATGGTGTCTAACCATATGGTTTCAATGCAGTTTGCAGTGACGATGGCTCCTCTGTGCTACATGTGAAAATGTGACTGAGAAAGGAAACTTTGTATAACAAGATGATGTGCCAGAGCTACAGACCCAGTAAGCCCTGGGATTGGCCATATTATGGGGGAAAAATGAGAAAAAATGATTTAAAAATACCATTTATTCTTGTCTTCCTCCTCCCTTTTATAATTACTTAGAAAAAGATTATGGTTTGCCAATCACTTGTACTTTGGAAACTGGGTGTATAGGCCAGCATTGTCTCTTATATCTGGTCCCTAAATCTCTCCGAGCCCCAAAGTTTTCATTAAAGCCAAGATTAATATCCTTCATAAGATTACCAGTGGGATAGACTTGATGCACCTCGAAGACACTGAGCCTTTCAGACATTTCAGCTACTGCTGTAGCCCTCCTGGTGCAGAACTTCCAGCCCCAAGTTCTCTCTCTCTCCATTCCTTCTATTCATTCTACTCCAGGAGCATTTTCTGGAAAGAGTTAGGCACTAACTCACATTATGACTCAGTGGGGAAAATGTTCTGTGCTTATACAGAAACATGATTTTTCTGTCAGCTGAATCTGTCAATTCAGGGGTTTCAAAAAGTTAATCTGGTTTGTCATCTAAACCCATCCTGTGATTAAGAACGAAAGTCCTGAGCAGATGGGGGTCAAGAGGCTGGAATGTTTCAGGGGGTGCAGACCAAGCCAAAGCCACTGGCATTTCTGGAGGATGTCACCACTGGTAAAGGGTTATACGAACTTGTTACAGAGAAAAACATTATAGCCACTGTCTTCCATTTTCCTTTTATAAAGCAAAAGAAGAGATTTTTAAAATACCAGTTGAAATGAACTGAAGGGAAGCTAGTTGTCAGTTAAGTGGCATTTCTGAACTAAATGCTTGAAGATTAAACTAGTGTACAAAAAACAAAAAAGGCTTAATATATTATTTTTCCAAATATAAAACTTCATTCCCTTTCCTTTTAAGCACTTGCGATGAAAACTACAGAAACTACTGATAGAAATAATATTAAGCGATATAATACAACACAGGGACTACAAACTAAGTGACAAACTTCACTGGTTTTATTTGACCATTCCCTTTATTCTTTATAGATTTTCCTAGTCTCTTATTATAATTTACTTTAAAACTCAGAAGTGTAATCACAGCTTTATTTAAAAAGATAGCCCACAGGACTGTACAAGCAGTTGAATATTAATACATTAACACAGGATCAAAGAAATCGCTTAGTCATTTAGCTATTTACATTAGTCCTTTCACACAAGAACCCCCACAAAAATATTATACCAGCAAATCAAAAGGAATAAGTATAGAATCAAACAATGACAATGATGTCTTAAAAATACAAAAGCTAGCGTATTCTGAATGTGAAATTGTTTCACATATACAGCACACTGCATGTATATGTGTACATGTACATGTAATAACATATACATGTATGCAAAATCTATCTAATTGAAATGAATGACCAATTAACTTGATCAAACTATCAAACCTAAAAATACTGTCATCACACATTGGGTGTCACTGACTTTGACAGTTTGGTACTGTGCTTTCAGTCAAGATAAAATCATTCTCTTATTCATACCTTACAAAATTTCAGTTTACTGAATTGAGGTGTTAAATGGTCTCCACTGATGTAAATGTAAATGCTCTGTAATAACATGGAAGTAAGTTGTTATATAATGCATTCCTGTTCACAGATCACCTATTTTAAAACTAATATAATCATACCATAAAATCCTTGACGAATCATTCACTTCTACACATATTTTATATAACACAACTACAGCTGCCTTTTGAGAGAACCCAGCACTGTGTCCAATTTGTACGTACCACGGTATCACAGCCTGACCCTTTTAATAATTGTTTAAAGTTGCAGCAGAGAAAACTCTAGGTTCCTACTCTGGACCCAGGCTGCATGAAAATCGTTTGTTTCTGTAACTGAGAGAGCACCCACTTATCTCTTGGGCTAATAAGGAACAGATTTTCGAAGAAAACTGACTTCATAGAAATAAAGCAATCTGGATGAGGGCCAAGGAAGGAATTGTTGGGAATAACTGAAGAGCATTTAAAAATTCTTTTCACATGACTGAAATAATTTGCATTGATGTTATGGAATCATGTAAGCATAACAGAGAGTGAACTATTAAAATTTCAGTTAATGAACAAATCAGTCACAAATTGCTTACTTGGTTGGATAAGTCTGAAGTAGGCTAAAAATCCTTTCTTCCTTCTACATTGTGACATTTTGGCTCTATCCCCTCTGGTGGAAGTTTATATCTTTTGCCTCCTCCTAATCATCAATATATTGTCATGATAATCAGTGTCATACAACAATAGATAAAGTCCTTAAAAGGAACTGAACATTGATTGGTTGCCTCCTATATGCTCCCAAACCAGGGATCAAACCCATAATCCATGTATGTGTTCTGCAAAAAAATTGAACTTGCAAACCTTCGGTTACAGGATGACATTTCAACCATCTGAGCCACACCAGCCAGGGCAAAAAGAACTCTTTGAAATATTCAAACTGGTTTGAATATCAGAGTTGTGTGAGTGTTTTTATAAGTAGAATAAGTCTTAAGAAAATAATTAATATCCATCTATAGCTCCCAAATGGTTTAGAGAGATGTATCAATTTTCAACAGTAACTCAGTGAAGATGAAATTCCTTTCTTGTAAGATAATTTTGCTTCATATCCCAGCTTCTTAAATTAAAGGACTCTAGCTTATGTGCCTTATTCTCTGCAATGACTTTATGGTGAGATAACAAAATATGTTATTTTTGGTCCACTCTTTCACCTATCCTAGATTTAAGTACGTATCCATTGCATATACTCTTGGAGATGTAATTATGGACCCAGCTCTTTTTCACACTGGAAATAGATGAAATTAAGTCCTAACAATGAATCTAGCAAGTTGCTATGCTGTGCCTATTATATTTAAAAGAACACAAACAGAAAAAAATCATTTAAAGTTAACACTCTTAATAAACAATTATTTTTCAGATTCAATTATTCCTTACAAAGGCAAACCAAAATGGATAAAACCAATTTTCTCTGTAATGCAATATCAAATCAATTTGCAACATCTAGCTCTTCAATTTTAATAAACTAAAAGCACTTTTGCTTTCACTTATATATGCATATGCAGATACATAAAATTTATTTGATGGAATGGTTATATGAAAAATGCAATGAATGAAATAGATATATGTTATTATAAAGTAGTGGCCTAACTCAGAGAAACTGATTATGTGCAGACATTTTTATAATACTAGCAGTCTAAGTTAAGAGCAGATAAAAATTAAACTGTATTTTTATTATTTTTTTCTCTTTTCTTTTTTTAAAATTTTATTGATTATGCCATTACAGTTGTTCTATTCCCCCCCTTCATTCCCTTCTACCCTGCACCCCCCTCCCCCCACCATTCCCCCCCTTTAGTTTATGACCATGTGTCTCAAGTGCTTTAGATTCTATATTAGAAGGGGCTGGAAAGAGGTATTCCAAGTCATGAAATCCAAAGACCTGCAATGAAGATTACTCTATCCAGCAAAACTTTCATTTAGAATGGAAGGACAGATAAAGTGCTTCTCAGATAAGATCAAATTTAAGGAGTTCATCATCACCAAGCCCTTATTATATGAAATGTTAAAGGGACTTATCTAAGAAAAAGAAGATAAAAAATATGAACGGTGAAAGGACAGCAAACTCAACAGTTATTAACAACCACACCTAAAACAAAAGCAAACTAAAAGGACAGCTAGATCAGGAGTGGAAACATAGAAATAAACTGTATTTTTAAATTTGAAAATTATTTAATGGCTGAAAAAGACAGGTCAACAAATTCTTTTCTTTTCTTTCTCTTACCATTAACTGAAACATAGTTATTCTAGAAAACTATTAAGGGGGATGGTTGTCCTTTTCATCACTAGAGGTGCTAAATGACAATTATGTTTAGGAAATTTTAACATTATGATACAGTTATGGTGAAGTTTTCAGACATTCATCATTTTGCTCATTCTCAATAACAGTTAATTTAAAAATCCAACTATTCTCCATTAGATTTGTATGAGTGTCCAGAGCTCATACAGCTATAATGCTGTCCATCACAGCATTATACAAGCTGCAAATCCATGGGAGGCTTATTTTGCACTGAACATAAAAAATACTAAGATGTTACTTCTTTGTCCTCCACTGTGGAGGTTATACTTTGCAATTAAGCTAAATAAACAGACATATGATTCAGGCCACTTTCATTTTTTTCACATGAAGCATCACTAAGATCATGAGGGAAATGGTACAGTGTGGGAGAGAAAAGTAAGCACTAGACTGGGGGACAGCCTGACTTTCAGCCCGAGCTTGGACACTTCCTAGATGTTCACTCTGAGACAACTTAACCTGTCTAATACTTAATTTCTGCATTTGGAAAATGAAGACATCAAAGCAGAGAACATGTATGCACTTGAGTAGCTCAAAACTAAGACTAATTTATCTTTGGATGTGAGAAACATACATGAAATTTGCAAATAAATCAGTGGTTCTCCAACTGGGCTATTCTTGTCCATCACCTGAGGAAATTTAAATATTGCTTCTCCATGGGGTTCAGCTCTGAACAATTAAAGAAAACTCTCTGGGGGTGGGTCAAGGCACTGGTATATCTTAAAGGCTCCCTGAGCTATTCTAATATACCACCAGGGTAAAGGGGTCTGCTGCAGCACTGCCCCTAATAGAGGCCAGTGTGGTATAGGTGCAAATTAACAGCCTTATTTTCTCATTTCTGAGCATTCATCTTATCATTAATTCACCAAACTTTTATTATACACCTTTTAGATGCTAAGCAACACACTACATTCAAAGGATACAAAGACTTTTCTAAAAAGTAAATCACAACCCCTGCCAGCAAGAAATGTATTTCAACAAATCTTTTTAAAATTTTTGTGACTGTTACATTGGTAGCTGTTCTGTCAGAACCAGCATGTAAATGTAGCTGCTATGGGCTTTAAAAATTACTATGCAGCATAACACAAGCAAAGAAAATGGCAAACCTCAGCGCTTCAACTCTGTGTCAGGTATGTTCCCTTAATTCAGTGGTTTTTTTCCACAAATAGATTTTATTTTAGCAAGTGACATTAGCATATGGCGTTTCAAAATACTAACTGGAATTCAATCAGGCAAATGCTTACTTTTTCATTTTTTTAAGATTGGACATATTGGCAGAAGAAAGTTCTAAATGGGATTGATAATAAGATTTTGAAAATCTGGCATTTTATTTCTTACCATAAAATCTAAGCAGTGATGCTCAAGAAAAGTAAACAGCAGCTACTTTAAATGTATGTATTCACAAAGAGGATTCATAAGCACACACATACATACATTGAAACCTCAAATGATAAGTTTAGTTTTCTTTTGACTTTTCAGCAATAATTGTTACTTCCCTTGTTTTGGTTAATTTTAATTTAATCAATTGTGTGTATTAAGTAAATACTTAGGGCTGTGAAAAACACAATCTAATCGCTTCCCCTAATATTTGAAAAATAAAGTGACATTGCCGCAAAAATGTGCATGTTGGTGTTTCAATACACTGAGCTGCTTCTTGCCTTCTCATAGCCAACTCATAACTCCTTTAAGGTCCTTCTGTTTGTTGGTTTAAAAATTGTATTGAGTTAAAGAAGAGACACATTTAAAAGATGTCACTGAGGCAGGAGATAGCATAGGAAGAACTCTGAGACTGTACTGCCGTTAGCTGGCCAGCATCTAGGGTCCAGGTTGCCGGGCAACACCTTTCAGCACTTAGGTAGGACAGTCAGCCAAGGCAGGGAGGAGGAGGGAGACATGTCTCCCCCACTAAGTCAGCAGTCCTTAGCCTGGTAATATTGCCACATGCTCCAATATCACAAGAAACACTATGTTAGAATGAGAGGAAGGAAGTACTTGGAATTCTATGTATTGTTTCTACTATCTGGGAAAGAAAGCCTTGAAACCATGTACATATATCCCAAGGCTTGGAAAGGGGAAGAGAATGGGGCCCACAGTGCCCAAAGAAAAAGCCCATAAAACAGCTTGGTTAATGATCTGTCCTTGTCACATATCTCTTTTACAACAAAATGAACAAATGGAGTCTGAAGCAAAATAAGGATTCAGGGTAACCCCACACATACCTATGTTTGGGTAGTCACATGCCCCCCTGGAAAGCTGGCACCACCTTTACCCATCAATCAATACGTAACTTCTTCATCCCCATCCTGCCAACTGTATATATGTCCTCAGAACAAGGGACCTAGGGCTCTTGCCATCCCTCTCTTGCCTTTGTCCCCCCACCATGGCAAGGCCTGTTCTCTTCTAGTAGAATGTACCACTGATAAACCCTGCTTGCACACTAAAAGATTTGCTGATCTGTGATTCTTTATTGTACCAGCAAGAAGAACTAGGTTTCTCCTGCTAACATCACATTGCTTAAGTGCTTCAAAGCACACAATTTTGTCTAGTTCTTGTAAATGAGGGGTTTGTCTTTATGTATTACTTGAGGATTTTTAAAAGCAATATTTTCTGAATGAAATGAGAATTATATGGTTACGAAAGAACACCTGGATCAAGTGCATGGAATAGCTCTACTGTTGATTTGTGTTTGTGTTATTGAAGGGTTCAGCCTCATTTATTAATCAATTCAACAAGACATAGTCCAAATAATTTCTACTGTTGACCCCCTTTAATCCGGATATTCTAGGGTTCTGTCTTTCCTTAAAGATTATAGAGAGTCTAACAACAGATTAAGAAATCAAACATGTATTAGATGGCATGAGGTGGAGAACTGAGAAAAATGTGGAGCTTGTGGGAGAAGGACACCTACAGAGCAGAAAGGAGGAGACAAAAAACTGCTGATACATTGGCAATTAGGACCCTATACCTCTTTTTTAAAAACAATTCCGACCTTACGTAAAAAGGAACAAGATTAACACAAAGACTTTCTATATACTCTTCACCCAGGTTTCCATACATGTTTTAAGAAAATGCTAAGAGAACCATGTTTATCATCATCTAACAGTTTGTGAGATGGACTGGAAGGAAGTCCCAGGGCCAATCACTCTGGGGGCTGTTCCTTTGCAGGAGGAGGTAAGGCTCATGTAGAGTTCACGCACAGTGGACAAACAAAAATATCTGTGATGTCAATGGCCGAGGCATCAGAGCGGAATGGACGCATACAAGAGGCTTTTCAAAGAAGGAATAGCAGGATTTGGTGGATGGCCACAATTGTAAAACACAAAAGAGACATTGCACATCAGATTATAAAATTTTATGGGTAGATGACCAGAAGGAGAATGGTGCTGCTAAGGGCAGTGAACAGTCGGAAGGGTGGCAGTGGGGCTGTGTGTGCGCCAGTGCGGCTGGCCAACGGGACCGAGGAAGCCGCCTGCTGCTGGTTACCCTTGGCCTTTCCGGCCACTCTTCCCTCCCGAGCTTTTGTTCTATCCACACTGTCTCTACTCTCCCATATCTGTCAGATAGCTGTCTTTACTACTTACCTTAGCATATTCTTCACCTTTCATCAGATCTTATCCCTGCTTTCTTACTAAAAGAATAATGAGGAAAAGCTTATATAATGCAGAATGATCTCACATGAAGTAAAACACTTAACAGAGCAGTAGAAATATGTCTATTATGTGCTGTCAGAATGAATGATTCCAACTCCACCTATAGAGTGGAAAAAGCAAAAAACAATTTATATATTCTGGGCAAAGTCCTCTTTCTTTAATTGTTCACACTATTACAGATGTCCCCCATTTTTCTTCCTTTACCCCCTTTCTCCCAGCCCCAACCCACCTCCCTGGCTTTTACCACACTGTTGTCTGTGTCCATGGGCTCTGCATATATGCATGTATGTTCCTTGACTAATCTCTTCCAGTCCCCACCACCCCCCTCCATGTATCCATGTCTCTGGGTTTATTTCATTCATCAGCTGATTTTGTTCGTTAGATTCTACATATGAGTAAGACCATATGGTATTTGTCTTTCTCTGACTGGCTTAATATTCTCCAGGTCCATCCATGCTGTCAGAAAGGATAATGGTCCCTTCTTTTTTATAGCTGCATAGTATTCTATTGTGTAAATGTACCACAGCTTTTTTATCCATTCACCTGCTGATGGGCATTTGGGCTGTTTCCAGAGCTTGATTATTGTAAGTAATGCTGCTGTGAACATAGATGCATAGGGGTGCACATATTCTTTCTGATTGGTGTTTTGGGATTCTTAGCAAAGCCCTCTAAGATTTTGCCCCTAGGGCAGTAGTAGTTTTCAAACTTCAGTACGCGTCAGAACCATCCAGAGTGTATGTTAAGACACATTGCTTACACTACCTTCCAGAGTTTCAGATTCTGTAGGTCTGAAGTGAAGCCCAAGAATGGGAATCTCTAACAAGTTAGTTCTCAGGTAGTGGTGATACTGATGATCAGGGAGAACACCTTGAAAACCACCGCCAGGGGGTGTGTCAACAAAGAGATCTGTTAATTCTGCCCAGAAAGTAAATAAAGCAAGGGATGGGGAGAAGGATAGGAAGAAGGGGGCTCTTTACTAATTTTATTTACTTATCCTTTCTCATATACATAAAGGGAATTATCACTGAATGAGGTGGAAACAAGAGATGTTAGATCTTGAGGGGTTCCCTTACATGCCGCCACTGGTAATTTTACCAAGCTATTTTGAGTTCGGTAGAAACAGCAAAACAGAAGCTAATTGTAACTTGGTAATTTGTGTTCATAGGAAATAGAGGTACTATTGCTTAAGGGGGAAAGAAGGTGAGAGATAGGTATTTAACTGTGATAACATTTTCTATCCTTAATTTCCCTTTATCACGAGAGCACACCACAGACAACCACTTATTGCATCAGTATATCGACTTATTATTTTAGAAATATGTTTAGACTTTGTCTAAATAAATTGGATTGACTAAAGCAGATCACACTCAAGTCATAAAGGCATATTTCTAAAACAGCCCCCAGCCCTGTCAAGTAAAACTTAAATTTGTTCTCTGATAACTCATATTCAAATAAAAGGCACTCAATCATTTTTAAAACATTAACCAAAGTCAATTAACTCCTTTTTTGCCAGCTGGTTGCATCATACTAATTTAGAGGAGATCTATGTATAATAAAGCCAACGTAGACCATTCAAACCAAGTTCCATTCTTGTTTATGTTTTAAATGAAGCATAAACCTGTAATATATTTTACTACTGCGTCTCAGATCAAATTATTCATCCCTTCACAGCTTTAAAAATAAATACAATTTAACCCTCTCATCCTTGGCTATTTTGTCATATACTAAATAACTATAATCTTATTGGAAAGGGCAGAATTGCCCTTTATTTTCCTTTTTTCCTCTGCAGATATAGATAGTTTCTCATTGCACAAAATACTCTCTGTATTTAATAGACAATTAGTACTAACATTGAGTTTGCAAGTTACAGATAGTACATTTTAATTATTAGAAGTATCCCTTTGCTTACAGTGTTAATGAACAAATAGACCAGCACAATTACAGCTTTAATTGGGCATTGGTAATTCTTTCCAATAGGCTCTTTTTCAGTCTTATTCATAAGAAGTTGTATAAGTCTGAAGCAATTCCAGCCTTCTGCCTGTGCTCTCCTTTCTTTGCCCTGAGCCAGATTCTTAAGCATGAATTTTACCCCATGCTGGGTTATAGAGAAGGAGAACTGAGTCTGAGTCATAATTTTTCCATCCTGTAGCTTTATGACCTTGGACAAATCATTACCCATTTCTTGTCTTCAGTTTGTTCATCTGTGAAATAACAGACTTAACCTAGATAACACCAGCCATCCTTTCACACTTTTACTTCGAAAGCAGCACACATTTTCCAAGCTGGCTCTCCAGCAATGCTGTAGAGGTCGTCATCCACAGCTGGAAATTATCCTGGTAAAGAATTGAAATTTTCCAATTGGGATAAATTAAAGGTTTTTAGTCTTTCTTATAGAGGTCTATGAATACACTCGACTCCAGAATATAGGATAAGTGATTTCATGAAATATTCAGTTTGTTAGAAGCAGTGGCACAATGGTAAAAGTTGAACCACTGGCTTTTAAAAAACAAAAGCTGTGAGTTGTCATGGTTGCTAACTTCATGGCATGAATAAACCCAGCAAGGCTGATTTCCAGCTACAAACGCAGTAACACTGGACACTGAGTGTGAAGTTGTGTTGAGGCTGTGAGCAGAATTGCCCAGCTGCTATGAGCCAGCTTCAGAACATAAAGAACCATTAACTCTCAGGGCAGGGCTTTAGTTCCACCACCAAACCTAACTGTGTGTGAGATTTTAAGCAAGTTATTTAATCTTTTCAGACTCTTTCCCAAAATAAAATTTCTTACCTATCAAGTAAAAAAAACAGCATTTGTTCGGCCTTTGTGGCTACAATAACATATCAGATGTAAAAGTATTTGAAAAAATTGAATTCCTTTTCAAATGCAAATTACAATTACTATTACTTTTATTGAAAGGAAAATTTCACATGCAATAAGTGCATTTAAAATAACTTTCAACAAACTACAACTACCAATCCTCCTGATTAAGGTTCTTTTTGCTGCAAGAAACAGAAATCCACTCAAGATAATTTAAGTAAATTTGAAGGAAATTGACCATTTTTGTGTCACTTGAGTATTGAAAGCAGCAGGGATTAAGGTCAGCCTTATTTCCTCGGAACTTTCAGATTCTCTAGCTACGGCTTTCTCCAGTCTTTCTACGCATGTACGTTAGGCAAATGCTAATAAGTAGCCCCACAAACTCCCTGCCAAACAGCCTAATAATGCACTCTATGGTTTTCAGTTCAAATCTGAGAGAGAGGGAAGGGTAAAGGGCGAAAGTGTGGGAAACTGGGGGAAAGAGGGAAGGGGAAAGGGAGAAAGAGAGATTAATTTATTTAGGTGTTTGCCCCCTGAATTTGGGGAAGGTGTACACACCTGTCTCCAACAGGTGTGGCCAGGAATATGATTCACACCAGCCAGAGAGCTGCCTTGTAGTTAGAGCAACCACACTGATAGATCCTTTTAGTGAAAATGTTAAAAATCAACATCCTTACTGTTAACAATTGGATGCTCCTTCTGGGAAGGCACTTATGTTTCTTTGCGGCCAAGAGCTGTTTGCCAATAATGGGAAATCTGGAGAAACATGAATTTAGCACCTGGTGGTGCAATTATGACTTATGAGATTCAGCCAGGGCATGAATGCTGCTTAAAAACTTACTATAATATTGAAATATTAATCAAACAGTGTAAATTCCCTTGGAAATCCCATCAGTAAAGTAGGACTGATAGAAAACCAATTTCTAAGTCCCATGCTGTATGTAGTGAAGTCAAATGTTATAGCTTAAACAGACTGGAAAGTTGTATGTGGAGGTTTTTGACAAAAGCCAGGCTTCAGTGAAGCTGTAGGTTTATGATATAGAGTAGTGTCACCTGAAATAAAGGGACCTTTATATCACAAGCCTTATTAGTCGGCACTTTAAACCATAACCCACTGAAACTACAGCCGCCTATAAAGTTACAGCTACACTGGAGACAAGCGCTGTCAAACAGTTGGAAAAGCTCCCCAAACTCCTGCAGCGTTCACAGCCCTGAGACAGAGAGAGAAGCAAAGTGTCACGAAACAAACCCAAAAGAAAATAGATAAGAGAGCCATACTCTGCTAACATGCTGAACAAAATAGAGATTAATTGGTTTCTAGAAAAGTACATTCTCTCTAGCAGACAGGGACCAGCAGGATTGCATGCTCTGCTGGTCATTTTTCAAGAATTTTTTCCTTTGATCCAAAATGATGTCACAAATCACAGGGACAAACATGAAAAACTATGACAAGTGGAAAATTTGCTCTGGTATAAAAACACATAAATAAATTGCCTTAGATCTAGAGTTAAAAACAAGTCAGCTTGAGATGGAGGAAAGACACTATTTTAAATTCCATGTATTATTTCTTATTCATCAAATGGTATATGAGATCCTATGAAACAAACATTTAATTCTACATCCAGAGCTTCAGATCTAAGTGTTATGTTAAGTGTTTTATTTTGTTCCTTAGTGAACAGGGTTACAGATTGCCAAGAGGATTTTAATTATTGTGCAAGAGATTATATCAAAAAGTTATAGTTATTTTAAATTTGTGACTTTAATAGGCTTATTGCATATTTAATTTTTAAAATATATTTTACTAATCATGCCATTACAGTTGTTCTATTTCCCCCCTCATTCCCCTCCACCCTGCACACCCCTCCCCCACCGTACCCCCCCTTTAGTTTATGACCATGTGTCTCAAGTTCTTTGGATTCTATATTTCCCATACTATTCTTGCCCTCCCCCTATCTATTTTCTACCTACTGTCTATGCTACTTATTTTCTGTACCTTCTCCCCCCTTCTCCTTCTCGCACTCCCTTGTTGCTAACCCTCCATGTGATCTTCATTTCTATGGTTCTGCTCCTGATCTAGCTGTCCTCTTAGTTTGCTTTTGTTTTAGGCGTGGTTGCTAATAACTGTGAGTTTGCTGTCCTTTCACTGTTCATCTTTTTTATCTTCTTTTTCTTAGGTAAGTCCCTTTAACATTTCATATAATAAGGGCTTGGTGATGATGAACTCCTTGAATTTGATCTTATCTGAGAAGTACTTTATCTGCCTTTCCATTCTAAATGAAAGCTTTGCTGGATAGAGTAATCTTGGTTGTAGGTCTTTGGATTTCATGACTTGGAATACCTCTTTCCAGCCCCTTCTTGCCTGTAAGGTCTCTTTTGAGAAATCCACTGACAGTCTGATAGGAACTCCTTTGTAGGTGACTATCCCCTTATCTCTTGCTGCTTCTAGGATTCTCTCCTTCATTTTAATCTTGGCTAATGTAATGATGATGTGCCTTGGTGTGTTCCTCCTTGGGTCCAACTTCTTTGGGACTCTCTGAGCTTCCTGGATTTCCTGCAAGTCTATTTCCTTTGCCAGATTGGAGAAGTTCTCCTTTATTATTTGTTCAAATAAGTTTTCCACTCATGGCTGTTCCTCTTCCCCTTCTGGTACCCCTATAATTCAGATATTGGAATGTTTAAAGATGTCCTGGACGTTCCTAAGCCTCTCCTCATTTTTTTGAATTCTTGTTTCTTCATCCTTTTCTGTTTGGTCATTTTTTTCCTCCTTCTGGTCCACTCCTTTGATTTGAGTCCCAGTTTCCTTTCCATTACTATTGGTTTCCTGTGTATTTCCATTCATTTCAATTAGTTTAGCCTTCATATGTTCCTCTAATTTGTGACTAAAATCAACCAGTTCTGTGAGCATCCCGATCACCAATGTTTTGAACTGTGCATCTGAAAGTTTGGATATGTCTTCATCCCTTAGATTTATTGGCTCTGGGGCTCTGAGTTGTTCTTGAGCCATGTTTTGCTCTGTTCTCACCTGTTAGGTATGAGGAGCGGAGCCTTAGGTGTTCACCAGGGTGGGGCCACCCAGGTGGCTGGTTTGTGACGTGGTATGTGGGGGCGGGGTCAGAGAGGGACAATGGTGGCTCCCTCTGCTGTTTCCTGCCACTGGGGCCTGCGAGGTCTGTGTCACTGCTAGCTCCTTCACACACAAATGTGTGACCGCGATCAGCCCTCAGTGGGTCCAACGCCTTGCGCCCTCAGTGTGTCTGCCTGTTTCTCCACACCCGGGATCCACCCACGGCTGCTGGTGCACCTGGGTCTCTTGCCCTGGTCGATCTGGTGGATCTTTCCTGCCCGACCCTGCTCTGCTGCTGGCGCTGCCCCTCTTACCGGTTTGGCTGAAGGGTTTGTTATTGTCGGACTTCCGTGTAGTTCAATTTTCTGTGGTTTGGCTGTGTTTTTGTTGCTAAAACTTTGTTGTTTTCAAACTTAGTTGTGGGAGAAGGTGCAGTGCTTCCACCTACGCCTCCATCTTGGCGAAGTCGCTTATTTAATTTTGGAGGGGAAAAGAGGAAGACTCATTATGGACTACCGAAGGATCACTTACAAGGCAGATGCTCAACGGTGGTTTGATTTTTATACGAAGGTATAAAATTGAAAACGTTTGTGGAGGAATAATATGTTGTATAATTAACCTGTGTGTTTCTTAATATTAACAATCTCTTCTCACCCCAGTTCCGCCAGAGAATTGGCCCTGTGCTCACTAAGTCAACAGAGGGTTTGGCTGTACAGAAAAAAGGATTCCAGCAATTATTTCTGGTTATGTGTTCCCACACCCTAGGCTCTTAAGAAAATTTAGAGCACTTATAGAACTGATAACAGAAATAGGATCCAGATAGATAATAAGTGTGTGGCAAACCAAAACACTACAGGGAGAAAGCTTTCCAATAAGATCAAAGGAAATTTCCTGGAGTGGGTGGAGGGGGGTGTGTGGGAAGAAGATAAGGGTGTTTGGCCAGCGTGTGGGCTCCCTGGTAGCACTTCCAGTGAGGAGAAATGGCTCTAAGGTGCATCTAGACACATGGGGCCCAGGCAAAACATCAAAGACGGACTTTGTGTTCCCAATATGGAAAACAGACAGCCAGGAGCTACCGGTGACCATGAAGATGCCCCCTTACTTTAACCTGTCTGGGTATATGGCTCTAACACAAATTGAAGTTGACAAAGAAGATTAAAGACTGACAAGGAGATTTAAAGAGTGTGGCAGGATAGGGGACTAAAACAAGACTTAAGTTTGGTTATAGAAAATTAAAGTGTATTTTTTGCCCACTCTATATTGTGGGACACTATTTGCATTTGCTTTATAACATATGTGCTTACTATCTGATGGAAAACTGAAGAGATATTCTTTATGTAATAATTTAAAAGTAACAAATCAACTTACCATGATTATAAAATGGAAACATGGTTTAGAACCAGGGAAATGACAAATTTCTAAGAGCCCTGGTAAATAGCCATATTCTTGTGGGACACAGATTATTTGAAAGAGCAAAATGCTTGATAAACTATTTGAAAATATGTATCAGGTGTATATAAAAGTTAAAATTTTTCTTACATTCCTATTCCTTACATCATAGTGTTATGATGCTAAGAATACATGAAAAATGACATTAATGGAAGGAAGAAGTACTAAAAATTAAGTAGTATTATCCAAATAGCTAGTAACCAATTATCTCTAGGCCAGTTAAAAAACAAAACCAGCAAGAAAGAGACAAAAACAGTTACAATTAGTTAACTCAACAAAGGCTTTTTGATTCATAATGCCATTAGACTAGAGTCAGAGAGTGGCAAATTCCACTACAATAACCATTTTTCACATTTAAATAGAGCTGTACAATGTGTTTGTACATATAAGATCTGTTTAAATCTTCATAACTTAAAGAAGTATACAGAAAAGCTATATGAACAAATAATATAATTTCAGCTGTGACAAGTACTCTGAATAAAAACAACAAATAACAGAGGACTGGAGCTGTGTGTAGGTGTGTATTTTGCTGTCTCAGTGGTCGGGAAAGAAAGAAGTAAGATTTGTGCAGAGACCTGAGTGCACGGTTCAGAGATGCAACAGAGAGTGTTTTACAGAGGGGACAGCAAACATGTGATCAGGGATTCCAAACAAGGTAAGTGTGGCTGTAAAGAAATGAGTCAGTTAGTTATAGTCCATGTGTTCAGGAAGACCATAGGAAGACTATTATAGGGAGTTTTGTATCTTACTCTGAGTGTGATAATGAGTCATTGACAAGCTTCAGCAAGGCACAGGATCTGAATTTTTTAAAATATGATAGATGCTACAGTATGGATAAGTGACTATAGCACAGCCAAGGGAGAACCAAGGAGACCACGGCAGTAGGTGAGAGATCACAGTGGCTTGGGGGCTAGTAGTGTAGATGATGAGTTGCTGTTAGATTTGAGACATACTTTGAAGGTGTAGTCACCAGGACTTGGAAACAAGTGCAGACAAGAAGTGTCGGGAGCAGAAAAAACAGAGGAAGTGGTAGTACATTCTACAGAGATAGAGGAGATTTGGAGATTGAAGGAAAAACTAAGAATTCCCTTTATCCTGTCCCCTGCATATTAATTCCAATGCATTTAGGAGAAATACACTCAGAACTTTTACTCCTTTTAATACAGTAGCTATGAGCTGTCCAGAGAAGGTCTCTTATGATACTCGCTTTGATGACCAGGTATGTGGAACGGATGAGGGATTCTTTTAATTGTTCTAGCAAATGTTTCTGAGCTGAGTTACTGACTTTTGGTTTACTTAGGGTTAAGGTGAATGGATTAAGGAAAAAAAACTCATAGACACAGACAACAGTGTGGTGATTACCAGAGGAAAAGGGGTGGGGGGTAGGTAGGGGGGTGATTACCAGAGGAAAAGGAGGGGTGTGTAAATGGTGATGGAAGGAGACCTGACTTCGGGTTGTGAAGACACAGTACAATATACAAAGGATGTATTATAGAATTGTACACCTGAAACCTATATGATTTTATTAACCAATGTTGCTCCAATAAATTCAATTTTAAAAAAGGGGGTTAAGGATCTTGTAATTGAGGCAGTCCTCACTCAGCAGGTTTTAATGCACCAGCTCACAAGGCTTAACTAGACTTCTGCCCAAGCTATAAGCTTGGAAAGAAGGATCGCTGTGCCTATTTACATTTTAAGTTCTTTGCTTGCACAGAGGGACTCGGGTTCACTTCTGAATTTGATTTTTCACTTTACTAAGTTAGAAAAACTGTGAAAGGAAATTTAATGTTTCACTTAAGTCAAGTGATTTTCCTTCAGAAGAAGAGAGCAGATAAGTTTTAAAATGTGACCTACTAACTTTTCCTTAAAATAATTCTGTCTTGGGGGGCGGGGATATATTTGTCTTCAATTTTCCCAGGCCCCAATGGTCAGAATACCACCTTCACATCTTGCCACATCCACATGTTACTTACACTTATTGTTTTCTTCCTTTTTAGTATTTGAATGAACATTAAAAACAACCACTTTTACATTACCATCACACATGGGGACCATGGCCTCTTGTTATGAGGGGGTATAATGACAGAAATAAATACAACTATGTTACTAAGTTGGGCTCACAGCTAGACTGGTGTCTGCTTGTTTTATCAGTGACTCTAAAAACATTGTTCTTCTTGTAAATAGCACTGCTATGAACATTGGGGTGCATAGGTTCTTTTGAATTGGTGTTTCAGGATCCTTAGGGTATAGTCCCAGAAGTGGAATTGCTGGGTCAAAAGGCAATTCCATTTTTGTTTTCTGAGGAAATTCCATACAGTTTTCCACAGTGGCTGCACCAGTCTGCATTCCCACCAACAGTGCACTAGGGTTCCCTTTTCTCCACAACCTCACCAGCACTTGAAATAAGCCAGGTGGTAAAAGAAAAATACCATATGATCTCACCTATAAGTGGGACCTAATCAACAAAACAAACAAGTGAGCAAAATAGAACCCGGACATGGAAATAAAGAACAAACTGACCGTGACCAGAGGGGAGGGGAGAGTGAAGTAACGGGGGAAAGGAGGGGAAGGGTCATCAGGGAGCATGTATAAAGGACACATGGACAAAGACAATGTGGGGAGGGTTGAATGTGGGAGGTGGGGGTGGGTAGGGCAAGGGAGAGTAATGGGGGAAAATGTGGACAACTGTAATTAAACAATAAAAAAATTTTTAAAAAGGTTGTTCTTCTCATTTGTCTGTAGTTTATCTTGAAAGCATCCTCTACTAACACTTGTTCCCATGAGCTTAGAAACCTCATTTGAAATTAGATTATAAGAAATGTTACTAAATGCCGGCTACCTACACGCAGAGTTGTGGGCTTGCTAGCAACAACTTGCAAACTGCGAGCAGGCAGCTTATCCCAGTTGTGAAACACACTGGGTCATGAACTCAAGTCAGGGACCTTGAGGAAGAGCTAAATTCACAGCATGGTTACTTCAAAGGTAAATTTTAGTATTATCTGTGCATTTACTTAACTAAAGAAGTATTTGCCTGGAGTTCTCAGAAAACGCAGGCTGACATCTCTTTCAAACAGAAACGACTCCCTTTAGGGCAAAGGGAACAAAAGGCCTTATATAACTCCTTACTGCTATCTCCTCTAGGAGCTAGCTTCAATCCGGGACGGGGTGGCACTACTGTTTTGTTACAAGACCTTGAAACCTCTAGAGATGCTCCACAATGCCTAGAACACTCTTATATTCATGTTGTTATGCTAAATGACTAAGGCAAAGGGTTCCTGTCTGACTATGCATTGTAACAAATTCATATTTAGTAAATCATGCACAAGCACTTTTTTTCTTACTTGAAATAGACTCTACTCCTTGATAACACTTTACTCCTTTCTATCCATTCATTCTTCAAAATCCGCCTCGGCTGGCTTCCTCTGTGAGGTCCCCTTGACTGTGTCACACACTGGCAACACTGACAGGTCTTTGGACAATTTGATTATCTAGTGGAATGATCTTTCACATGTTTGTATCTCCATCTCGGACTGAATATTATGGCTACATAGTATTCGTGATTCATCTGCATCCTACCTTACTCACTAATTCTTTGCTGTGCAGTCACACTACTTCACACAGCTGTTCCTCAGCTCTGGCTTTAGGAAGGTGCCACGGAGAAGGTGGAATGTGAGTGGTGAGGTCCCACCGACGCATGGGGAAATGTGCTGGCGATGTGGTAAACTCACCATGCAGCGGACCCTCTCCCTCCTAGGGTGGAAAGGCTGAAAATGCTACATTAAAAATAACTTTGGAAAGCATGGCTGAACTGGTAGGAGAGAAAGAAAAACATTTGAAGGCCAGAAATAAGAAGCAGGCATAGAAAACCCTGGAGCGGGTATTGTCACCAGGATTATTGGCTAAATACAATTAGTTTTGTTTAAAGTTTTTAAAAACTATGTAATCTAGCCCTGGCTGGTGTAGCTCAGTGGATTGAGCCTGGGCCTGGGAACCGAACAACCACAGTTTGATTCCCAGTCAGGGCACATGCCTGGGTTGCAGGCCAGTTCCCAGCAGGGGACACTTGAGAAGCAACCATACATTGATGTTTCTCTCCCTCTCTCCTTCCCTCCCTCTCTAAAGATAAATAAATAAAATCTTTAAAAAAAAGCCATGTAACCTAGAGATATACATGTATATAATAAAATTAAGAGAAATGCAAGGGGCTTACTAATAAAAAAATTCAGGAAAATGATTACCTGAGGGTAAGAAATCAAACTTGAGAGCGTTAGTGTTACTCTGCATCAGCTCTGTCCGATTTAAATTTAATACGAACCACAGACTGAACCACATGTGCAACTTTCTGGTAACTGAATTTCAAAAGGAAAAATAAAATTTCTTTTAATAATGCATTTAACCCAAAACACCTAAAATATTATCATTCGACATGTAATCAATATAAAAATGAAAAATAAGGTAATTTACTTTCTTTTCTTGATAAGAAAAGAAATCTGGTTCGTTTGTGTTCTTACAGCAAATCTGTGTTTAGATTAGATGCCTTTTAAGTGTTCAATAGCCAAGTGCATGGCTCATACATTGGACAGCGCAGTTGTACACCTCAAGGTGTATGGGAGTTTATCTTAATATTTGTTAAGCTGTGCCTACTCCATTGCTTGTACATCACATTATTCTTAGGTACAAGGGAAAATTTTAACATCTAGTTCCCACTTCCCAATGAAAATGTTTTCTCTAAGTTCTAGATGTGTTGATGTTATTGTCTCACCTCCTTTCCTCCCTCCTGACTCATCACATTGTCACATCCTTTGTGTGATGTGCTTTGTGTTACATCTTTGCTGACGGTTGATTCTGACACATTTCTTGGATTTGCTACTCTAAAGCCCTTCAGGAAAATCCCTTTTGTTTATTTGGCACAAAACAAAAACTTCATCGACTAAATAGCATTTTTTTTCTCCCATTTGATGACATAGTTTCAAATAGGCATTCTTGAAAAAAAATATTTCTTAAACTTTGTAAAAATACTACTTTAAAAGCTGTAAAATAAAAAGCAGCTTCTGGGTGAGCATTTGTAACAGTGATAGTAAAGATTATTTTAAATAGAAAGCTGTTGGTATATTGAGCATAGTAAAAGCACTTCCTTTATCCCTCCTATCCGTTTTAGACTCAGCTTCTGCAAATATTTATGAGCAATCCAGACTCATGAGGACACTGTACACAGAAGCAAAAATATAGGAGCAAAAAATGGCACAAAGGATCTTAGGTCGACCTAGGTCTTTGGGCTCAAATCAGAGGTCAGCAAACTATAGCCTATGAGCCAAATTTAGTAAACTGTTGGTTTACATTTGGCATATGAGCTAACAATACATTTTCCATTTATTAAAGGACTAAAAAAAATCAAAAGAAGAATACTATCCCATGACACATGAAAATGATGTAAAATTCAAATTCCAGTGTCCATAAAATTTCATTGGTATAAATCTACATTTCTTCATTTATGAATCCTCTACGGCCGCTTTCATGCTGTACAGCTGTGTGAACAGCAACAGCAGAGGCTATATGGCCCATGAAGCCCCCAATTTTTACTATTTTGTCCTTTATGAAAGTTTGCCCACTCCTGACTTAAATCACCATTTTCCCCATATGATAATCAGCTTTCCATATAATAACCAAATAAACCACACAATATAAACTGTTTGGACTATGAAAACCATTATTAAAAAAACAATGGTAAAGTGATTATTGAGTGTGATGTGAGTTTATTTTCCAGGTTCATGCTCTGAGCTAATGACAGACAGCTTGGATTTGCCCCATTCAGGGAAAGGAGAAACCAAATCTGGCTACCACTCTGCTATCACCTAACTGTGTCAGTGACCTTGGAGGAGTCAGAGTCTCCAGGAACTTCTATGGGTCTACAAAGCAAAAGGATGAAATCACAATATTGCCATAGTCCTTCAGAGTTTTATAACTAATTATGGAGAAAATCAGTCAAGAAAGAAGCAGCTGAAATAGAATACTACTTGGCCATAAAAAAGAAGAAAATTTTAACCTTTGCGACAGTATAGATGGACCTAGAGAAAAACTATGCTAAGTGAAGCAAGCCAGTCAGAGAAAAACAAATACCATATGATTTCACTCATATGTGGAATCTAATGAACAAGCTAAACTAACAAGCAAAATAGACACAGACCCATAGATAGACAACAGGATAATAGCTAAGCAAAGGGGAGGTTAGAGGGTAAAGGAGTTGAGCAAAAAGGAAAAAGGACTCACAGGCATGGACAACAGTGTGGTGATTGCAGGGATGGGAGAAGAGGGTGTAAGGGGACTAAGTGGTAATAGGAAAAAGTACAATAAAAATTTTAAAACTGGTCAAACTACCACACTGATATCAACCAGGTCAGGTTTGTGCACTGGGCTTATCTGCAAAGCTGGGCAAAAACTTTGTACATTCAATGAGATAATATATTGGAGATCTGCTTAGTGCAGAGTAAGCACTTAAATATAAAGTGTATTTGCTGAGTGCTGAGCTGAACTGTAAAAATCACAGCTTCCTTGATCCCTATTACACTGGGATTGAAGCAGAGAAATCCCTGTCTTGACAGTAAGTGGAGATGTCCCCAACCAAGCACGGGGTCCTCAACAGATGGCTACAGAGAGCCTGCTCTTGCTGCCATGTGAATGCAAAGACTGAAATTCAGTCTCTGACACCTAACTTTACTATTATTTTAAAACCACAAAGCAAGAGAGAAAAGGAGAAAAGGAATCAAGTGGCCTCCAGCCTCAGTAGCCGCTGCCTTATCACCCACAGGAATCAGGAAACCCTGGGCAGAGTTTGTGAGCAAAACTGAGACAAAATATTTTACAATAAAGATATTTTGAACATAAAAATATATCAGTGAAGAATGGGATTATTTAAAATAAGACAGCCAGTATCCAAACAATTTTATTTTTCCCCCCTTGATTTTAAATGAATGAAGTAATCCAACAACAGTCTGCACTTAAGAGCTCTAAATTTTCTTTCTAAGTAAGCAATCTGGATAAGGAAATATCACTTTAGCAACAACACATTCCAGAATTACTAGTGATTGACCCTAGCATAATACTGTAATAAAATTAGCTAGTTGTTTTTTTAACTGCCCCAATACTTTGGCTGATGGTGAGGCAGAAGGAAATGATTTCTGGGAGAGTAATCAATCAAAGTGAAACTGCGGATGAACTGATTCATGATAGACCCATTTTTGCTACTATTTTTCACCAGACTTCTGCATGCACTATTCATAAATGCCACCCACTATCCTCAAAACTTCATTCACGAAGAAAAGTACTTGAACACGATACAAGAGTTAAAGACATTATCAAGGGCTGTACAAAATTATCTACTTGGAAGAATCATAGTGAATGACTCCTATCTCGCCAACTGCTTCCTCAGCCCTGAGTGCCACAATGAAGTGGAAAGCCAACCTCACTACCAACTGATGTTTTCAGTCACAGCCCTCAAGGATTAACATCAGAGTTAGATTTTCCCCGGTATCTTATGATCGGTCTACCTCAATGTGTTAGTCTGAACATTTTTGGGGCGAAAAGAAAAAGGGAAAATATATCAACCATGAAACACAAATATATTCTACCTGGTGTTAAAAGCAATCTGCAAATATTTCCCAATGCTCTATGGTGACATACTAATGTGAAATTAGAAAGTTTTCTGAAATTATCTATTGCTCCAGACCTACAGAATTAATAAATGCAACCATTAATTCTTCTAAACCCTTTTAAAAGCAGTAGACTCAGCTAGGAATTAACTACAAATAATAATCCAAAAAGGGGTTGGATAGTCCACTTTCTCTTAAAACCAAATTTGTTGTCTATAAGCTAATTTTTTCTACCTCTCATGCTTCATCAGAATAGAAGTGTATTAATTAAATTATTACAGTGAAAAAAATAGTAGTTATCGTCTTTTGTATACCAAAGGACACTAAAGGCTTTCAGAGTCTTTTGGTAAATGCCGAGGAGTATAAAAAGAGCAACCTAAAAATTATTCAAGTCACTTAGTTCTGAAATGACTAATTACTTGCCAAGTTCTATTTATACAGTATTCTCTTCAAGAAGTTCAAATTATTTTATAGATCTAATTGATCTATGCCTTTTTACAGATGTTAGAGTTATTTGTAAAATTAGAATTCCTATGGAACAAAAATTAAAAGTGCAGTGAACTAAATCAGCCGAGTAAATGGTAGAGCTTAGAGGGGAATTCAGTTTTGTTCTGTCTCTTCAGCCATGTTCTATATTGTTTTAAAATATATTCTGGGCCAGTAGAAAGTAAGTCACAACACTCAATCCTAAGCATTTTTAAAACAGCTTTCTTGGGATATAATTGAATGCCAAAAAACTATACATGCTTAATATAAACAATTTGGTGAGTCTGTACATAGGCATTTTCTACAACTAATTTAAAAACTATTTATATGGCCCAACAATTTAGTTAAAATCCAATATCACAAAAAAGAACAAACTTCACCTTTCATATCAGTCATAGGATTAAAAGAATTTTGGAGAGTCAATTAATCCATTAGCATATTTTCATTCATTCATTTACCATATATCGAGTGCCTGTTATGTGCCAGGCAATGTGTTAGCCTCTGTCATTTCGATAATCAGCAAAGCAAACATGGCTCTTATCCACACTGAGCTTCTCAATACAATCTCATCAAAGTAGGCTAAATTTTAAAAAACTCCCCTAATTTTATATATGCCTAAGGAAGATTGCACATTTTTCATAAGTAATTCATTCAAATGTTAACAGCTTTCACTGGACAGAGAATTCTTCCATCACTGATATAAGTCTTTCATTTTTTAATCCTATTCACTTTTTAAAATAATCCTATTCAATTTTTCTTACTGAACATTCTATGAACATAAAAATTAATTAGATCAATATGCCAAGGTCATTCATAGGATTTTAGAATATTATTTAGTTTTTCCCCAACCTCTTCTATTCTGGATATCAGGTTTCCTCTATCATTGTGAATTTCTAGGGTTTGCTTGGGTTTTCGTCACATCATGGTGATTTGTTCCTCTAAAAATACTTATCAGACACATATGGTCCAGACACTGTACAAAACACCCATGATACAACTGTATACGACACAGGCTGATCCAGCTCTCACGTGATGTTTAAACTGATGTAGAAATTGTTTATTCTTTGTTGATAAAACATAAAGATTAGCACATACTTTTTATAAACTAAACTTCCATTCATTGTGTTATATTGATTCTATAAACTCTACATTAATGTATATACTTCATAAAAGAATATATAGTAAATTGCAGAATATATATTTACTATGTATGATATGTAAAACTATGTATATTGATTGATCAATCCATAGATAGAACAATGTATTATTTTAAATTTAGTACAATGTGTTAAGGTGATTTATACCCAACTAAACCTATGTTAATGAAGACAGTGGAGCTTCCTAGGAATAAAACCTTTAATTACTATGTTCAGAATGAAATACCCCTTACCAGGATTTATGATATAATATTTGACTTCTCTGCATCAACCAAATCATCTCTAAAGGTAGCATGTACCTCATAGGTTTGTTGTAAAGACTAAATGAGATTGTTAACTACTAATTGCCTAAAACAGGATAGAAAAAATGTTAAGTTTTCTTTCTTTTTCTCTCTGGAAATAAGATTACTGCTAGCTGTGAATTCATCTAGCCATTTTGTCATCTGGGTCACATTTTTGCTAGTTTTGCTGAGACATATCACATAGAATGTTCCATATTGAGGGAAAGAATTAAAAAAAAACGTGATGGAGTTAATTTAAAATAGCTGGTTTTGCTGTTCTTATATCAATGATGATAACAGGTACATTTAACTTTTGGGGGATGAGATCGTATTTAGAGTTTAGGAAGTCTATAATGAAAAGCTTCAGTATTCAAATTAATAAGAGAATGAACTGCACTCTACTCTCATGAGTGAAAGTATTACTTGACTTGGGAAGAATTTAGTTGAAATTATTTTTCATTTTCTATCAAACGACATTGAATAATGCAAAGTTTTATTCAAATAAATCTAAATCTGACCCAGATTTTCTTCTCATGTTTCTCCTAGCTTTTCTCCAAAAGTAAGAAAGTTCTTTGATTTATGGTACTTTGGAAAGAGAAAACAGGATAAAATATAAAATAGAGTCAGTTTTTAGTCCCGCTTCTGACATTTATAAATTTTGTGATAGCAGGCAAGTTATTCCAATATTTGGACACCTGCCCCTATGAAGCATAGGAAATATATACCTTACTTATATAAGGTTATTGGAAAGTTTAAATGGGAATGTACATAAAGCACTCAACACTGGGCCCCTGGTCCATACGGGCACTAATTTTTTTTCATTCTTGTACATTCCTTAATATTATTTATCTAGAACAAGTGCCACATTTCAAATGCATTGCTGAGTGGTACATATTACCAACTAGAGCAGCATTTCTTCAAGTTGAATGGCTTAACCTCTTCCATAAAATATTGCTTTCAGAATAATAAAGAAGGTTTTTTTGAATTATAGAGCACACAGCTTCCTTCAAAGGGATGTTTCACATAAAATATCCAGAACTCAAGTAAATTCTTTGAACAATGAAGGCAGGTTGAAATATATTTCCCATCAATCCTTTCAGCCACAAATAATAGCAGAACCATGAGAAATTTCGAAGACTATATTACTTTATTTGGCAACCAGTCATTCCTGACCGGCCTTTAAAATTATGACAGACATAGAATTAAGGACCAATATGCCATTCTTATTTTTGTACACAAATAAAATTTAAGAGATGCCGACAGCTAAATTTTTATTTGCCATAGATTCAAATCCACCTCCTAATTATTTCTTGCCTCTATTTTTCCTTTTTAGTTTTAAGCTCACTGACCTACTTATTTTAGGCCCTCATTATCTTCAGCCTACATGTGCCAATTTGAGGGACCTTTTTTCCTGGCTTCTTGGCATATATTCAACCTCTACAATCCATTTTTTCACATTACTGATAGTACAGCAAACTTTCTAAAAGACAAATCAGACAATGCCAGATATTGCACAGCTATTCAACCATCTTCAGTAGCTTCCTCCAGTGGCTTCACAACTAGGTATCAGTGTTATCAGAGAGGCAAAATTTGAGGATCCAAGACCCAGAAGAGAAAGGAAGTAGCATTAAGGCTGACTTTGTATGGTTTGAGTCATTTGATAATTCCTAAGTAGAGCACCCAGCAGGAAATGGTGGCTAAAGGCTAAGAAATTCAAAGAGCACTAGGAAATTGGAGTTTAAGGCCTACTAATTAGAAGGCACCCGAGCTAACATGTTGGTGTTTTCCCTGAGATTCCTGCAGGGCTGCACCCTGAGTGAGGTGAAGCAGGAATAGATCAGATCTCACAAAAACGGAAACCTCGCTTTGAGTCACCTCGACCCCGATCAGGTTCAACTGACCAGCCCTTTCCCTAACAGCCTTCCAGATGAAAACAAAAATTCCCCCTAAAGAATTAAAACATTAACTAAAGCTTCTAGAATCTTCCTACAGCGAAGAGTCAAAAATCAATAAAATGTTCTTTGGCATGCCAGGAAATAGGCCCAAATGAAAAAAATAAATAAAAACAGATCTAGGGGTGGGCTAGATAGTAGGGGTAGAAGACATAAACTTTAAATAACTATGATTAGTATGCTCAAGAAAACAGAGCAAACACACAAAAATTCAGTGCCATTCTACCAACACCTGATCACGTCTTAGCCCTGTCAATCTCAGTGAAGGGCCAAACCCTAGGAGTCGTCTCTGAGTCCTACCTTTCCCTCGGTCCCCAAAACCAATCCCCAAAACCAATCCATCAGGAAGTTCAACTGACCGTCCCTCAAGTATAATGCACATCTCTAATGTCTACTCCCTATCTCCACAGCTACTAGTGTCTGAGCCACCATAATCTCTCACCTGGCTACCTAGCAATAGTCCTAGCAACAGATATTGATTGGTTGCCTCCCACAGGTCCCTGACTGGGGATTGAACCCACAACCTTTTTGTGTTTGGGACAATGCCATACACAAAAAGTTACACTGGCCAGGGAAAATGCTCTTTTCTTAATCCATAACTTATTTTTGTGTATTTGTTTATTGTCTGCCTCCTCCCACTAAAATGTAAGCTCAATGAATACACAGACCTCCTCCATTTTATTCACTCCTATATTCCAAGATCTTCAAATGAGACTGAGGTCATAATAAACAGCCAAAAATTATTTACTGAATAAATTACCAAATCAGTGTAGTCAACATAGGTCTACATTGATTTGACAAAAGTTGAAGGTACATTGCATTTCAGTCCTGGGACCTGGTCTGTAACTGATGGATAGTCATCCCTCTGATCCTTCTCTTTCTTACTTATCCCACTCAGAACTCAGTGTTATTGGAACTTAGTTCTGTCCTCTACCACACATTTATTGTGTATTTATTATGTGCAAAGAATTGTACTAGGCATAGGACTGTGTTGTAGATAGCATATTCCAAATGAACAGAGGAGGGGACAGACAAAGGTAGTTTAGCAATATTCTTGAAATTAAACAGAAGTCATTTTTAAAACAGGAGAACAAAAATTTCAATACAGCTGTTAATTTCATAGAAACAAAAGTTTCCTTAGGTTGAATGGGACTGAGATTTCACTGGCATCTCAGTATAACTTGCCAATCATGAGCAATCATAAGCACTACTATATGGTACAATTTATCTATTCTGCATATTTTGCTCATTTATACCAGTCATTCTCCTTTATTGACAAAAATGGTCCACCAAAAAGTTAAGGATAACTTTAGTCTACTAAAAATGAACAAGAATTAATAATACAAATCATGTCTCTGAATGTTTGGTATGCAGAATAAAATTGCTTATTTTCTATTTTATCCTCCTTAGTTCTTAACATAATCTAAACACTTTATATATGGCATACATAAAATGCACATAACTGAGCATATAACAAAGTTATCTCTTCCTTATCAGTATATATACATTGGTTTATTCTAGTTATTCTCATGGGCAAGAAAGGGAGGTAATTTTACTTCCCAACCAACATTTACCAATGCCTGGTGACAAACTTGGGGATGGGTATAACTGACATATGGTGAGTAGGGGCCAAGAATGCTGTTTGAGCAGTTTTCTGAAGCTTAAAAACCTGGGACCATTCTATATCACTCCTAACCATCCCTTTCTAAAACAGATTCAATCCATCTGGGTTTTAGAGAGGTTGAGGCAAGCCACCCTTCTCCTTATGGATGTCTGCCAATGCTTATTAGCTGTGCTACCAGTACTTGCTACCGTGCCACATACTTTGACATTTTGCACATCAGAACTGGTCTCAAGTCTTCGGAAGCTATAGGATGGCTTCTTCAGGAGTGCATACACCATGCTTTGCCTCTAAGTTTTAGAATAACTCTCTGACTTTCTTTAAACTAAAAGACGGCTAATAAATATTTTTCTTGAATGATGACCCTGGAGTGACACCCATGTTTCTAATTTTTTTGTGATAAACAAAATAAAATTTGTAATAAAAAATGTACTATTTTTTACAATTAAAAAAAGAGAATAACAAATGGCAGACAGACACAGGCAACAGAATGGTGACAGCCAGAGGGAAAGAGGGGGAGGAGGAGGTGGGAGAGGGCAAAGGGGGAATAAATGGGAACAGAAAGAGACTTGACTTTGGCTGGTGAGCTCATGATACTGTATGCAGGTGACATTTATTGAGTTGTACACTTGAAAAATGTATGGTTTTATTAACCAATGTTACCCCAATAAATTCAGTGAAAAGGGAGACCAATCATGAGGCAATTTTTGACAAAAAGATACTGATACTCTTTGAAGTATCAAACTTTCATTAGACAAAAACTAATACAATTTTCTTTAATTAGAAAGAAAAGGCACAACATTCATACCAAAGGGCATGCATGAGTGCACGGCTTAAAGAAATTCCAAATAATGAGACACAGTTGTGTAATCCCCACTTAGACCAAGAAATAGAAAATCGATCAGGAGGAGAAAAGTCTCTCCTGTGTCCCCTCACAGTCACTACCCGACCCTCTTTCTGAAAAGCAAGTCCCACGATGACCACAACAGCCAGAGAGTAGTTGTGCCTGTCTGGGTACTTCATACAAATGAAGTCATATAATGTATTTCACGAGTGACTCTTTTGCTCAGTGTTAGAATTTTGAGTCCATCTGTGTCATTGCACATAGTCATAATTCATCTATTTTCACTGCAGTACAGTATCCTATTGTATGGCTGTACCACCATTAATTTATCCACTGATAGATATTTGAATTGTTCCCAGCACATGGCTATTATAAACAAAGATGCTTTAAATATTCTTGTCTGTGATCTACATACATAGTTGATCCCTGAACAACATGGATTTGAACTGTGATGGTCTACTTATACACATGTATTGTTTTCAATAAATATTTGTACTGTTTTCAATCTGCAGGATGTAATGGTTAACTGTATGCACTGGTCTGTGCCACTGTACATAGGAACATGAGCATCGCTGAATTTTGTTATCCATGGGTAGACCTGAAACCAACTCTTCATGTTTACTGGGGGAAACCTTAGGTTTTCAGGTAGTCAAAAGTTATGCATGGATTTTTGACTCCATGTGGAGTTTGTACTCCTAACCTCTGCACTGTTCTAGGGTCAACTGTATACACATTTCTGTCAGTATATGTTTAGTTTTAGTAGACACTTCCACATGGCTCATAAGGAGACTATGACAATATCTGATCTTACCATAGCCGCCCTTGCAGTTAGTATTGCTTGTCTTCTCTATTTAGCTATTATGGTGTTACTAATATCTTGTTACAGTTTTAATCTGTATTCCTACTATGACTAATAAGGTTAAGCACCATTTCATATATTTACTGACCATATGGATATCTTTTATTACAGAATATTTCAAGTCTTTCCCTCTTTTGTATTAGATTATCTCTTACCAATTTTAGTCCTTATTGATGTATTCTGTATATAAATCTTTTATATAAAATAAATAGCTCAAGTATCTTTTCCCAGTCTGATAACAAAAAATAGTTATCTTTTTTGTTCTCTTAGTTGTTACTTAAGATGAGGGGAAATTCTTAATTTTAATGTCTAATTTCTGTCTTTTCTTAAAATTGGGTTTTTTTCTTAGTAAAACCCAGGGAAAACAGCTGGGCGTTACAAAGCTTTCCTGAATGTTGGTGCACAGTTTATGATGCTTTCAGGGCTGATCCTCCACTGGTACATCAGGACTGCCAGCTCTTGTAAGGGTCTCACAACATTTTTATGTCTAAAACTGCTCTGTTGTACTAAATAGTATATTTTAACTTATTGTTAAGCTATATAAAGGAAGGCTTGGAAATTTCTGTTGAGAATAGTATGATAAAGGAAAAGGTATGTAATATTTTAATTCATTCACTTACCATTAGTATTCCAATGATATATGTATGAATGAATATTTACCAACAACCTCTCTAGTAATATGACAAAAAATTAAATGACAAAATAGAAAATATAACACTAGTTTACTTAAATATACAATACTCTCAACATTTGATAATTAAAGTCATTTCATAGAGAAAATTATTAAAACTGCAGAAAATAATTAAAATCTTCTTGACTGTACAACAAGTCAAGAAAATAATGCTTAAGAAGTTAGGTACCTATATTACTGCTGCCAAGTGAAACATGTCTCATAACACAGAATTCCCCCCATTAAATAACATGAGGTCAAGCATCAAATATAACTATTTGTCATATACACATGCACACACTTCCAATCACTTTTTACCAATGAATTATTATTTTCTATAAAAATCTGCTTCCCTTAGTAATCGTCTTCCTCGGGTTAATTTGGGTCTGATCTTACCAGTTACCTATATAAGATAATTTTATTTTTCCTTTATTATCTTGCACCTGAGAATAATTTGTATGTGTATATACAAATACACTTTTGCTACATCTGTAATTGACTAACAACTTTAATGAATTTTGGATATGGAATCCTTAACCAAGTTCTCATAATGGTGTTACTAACTGAGAACCATATTTCCCCATTATAAAGTTGCATGTTAATTATTATCTACTACACAGTGCATGTTACCAGTACAATCAGCACATAAACAAATTGGAGTTTGCCATGTATAATGAAATCATAAAATCCAGGGGTTCTGTTCAATTATACCAAAGAGCAGAAAGTTCTTCTCTTGCTTTCCAAATCAAACAGCCTTGGCAGATGAAAGATTACAAAGTTCCATATCAAAGTCCATCATAAGCTTGTCAAACTAAATTTTTAAAAAATGCATTGGACCTTCAGATGGCACATGTTAAAAGACCCCCTATAAACTTGATATGGGACTTCTGACATGGCTGGGTAAAGATTTTTTTCTTCCCGTAAAGTGAATGTAGAATTTATCAGACTATGATCATTATCTTTTGTTTCTTAAACAATACACACTTAAGTCCTTTCCAATGAGTGGGTCCATATCTGAAAGAAGGAAGAAAAGCATGCAGCATTTATATTACAAGATTTTCACGTTAAAGTCCCTTTAAGACTTGTGATTAATTTTGTCTTTCCATAAAAACAAAAGGGTTATCGTGTACATTTGTTTTTCAAATAAAGTACAACAAAATGGTGATAAGTACTATAATTTCTGTCCCTAAAGCAATGACACAGGGTATCAGCAGCTGCCCTGAGTTGGTAAGTGCACTCATTCACTCCAAGAGGCTGAGTTGTGGGAAGTAGGCCACACCTCTGCCGTAGGCTCTCTCGGTGACTCAGTGATCCATGGTCATCAAGTCCTAAACTGTTCTGAAAACTGGAAAATCCCCACTTTTAGGAAGATGTAGAATCAAAGTATAGCAAGACAGTGTGTGGAGCAACATTTGGTAGGAAACAAAAGGAAGGAGATACTTTTGTAGTTGGTTTCTTGATATAGCATAATGTACTTCATTGTGATTTAAAAAATAAACTCTAAGTATGGCCTTGGCCAGAGAGGAGAGCCAACATCCCCTTTTGTCTGATGTGAAAGTATATTTTCTATTACATTCAGCCTAAATCTGATGTCATTTAAAATAAATGTCCACCTGGACTTCCAGCCAAGATGGAGCCATAGGTGGAAACACTGTGCCTCCTCGCACAACCAAGCTTAAAGACAACAAAGTTTTAATAACAAAAACCCAGCCAAAACACAGAAAATTGAACTGTATGGAAGTCCGACAACAACAAACCTTTCAGCCAAACCGGTAAGAGGGGTGGGGTCAGCGGCAAGGTGGGGTCAGGATGGAAAGATCTGCCAGACTGACCCAGGAGCGCAAGCCTCGGTTGGCAGATCCCAGGTGTGGGGTGGCAATGGGTGGGCCCAGTGAGAGTGCAAGGTGGCTGGCTGACCGCAGTCACACTTTTGAGTGCAGATAAACCAAGTGAAGGAGCAAACAGTGAGACAGATCGCTCAGGTTAGGGTTCCAGTGACGGGAATTAGAGCCTGAAAGCACCAATTGGAAAGACTTTCGGGGTCGAGGTGCCAGGAGAGTTTATTGGAGAGACCCACAGGGTCCTGGAGGGTACACAAGGTGACACACTGGGGAACCAGCAGCAGATGGGCCCAATTTGCTTGTGGGAAGTGGCAGAGGGGACAGAAATCTGAGAGAGAGCAGAACAAATGCCATTGTCCCTCTCTGACCCCGCCCTCACATACAGCCTCACAAACAAGTAACCTAGGTAGCCCCGCCCTGGTGAACACCTAAGACTCCACCCTTCATACATAACAGGTGCGAACAGACCAAAACATTATGGCTCAAAAACAGCTCAAAGTCCCAGAGCCAATAATTCTAAATGATCAAGAGATAGCCAAACTTTCAGATGCATAGTTCAAAACATTGGTGATCAGGATGCTCACAGAACTGGTTGATTTTAGTCAAAATTAGAGGAACATATGAAGGCTAAACTAAGTGAAATGAAGGGAAAAGCATAGGGAACCAATAGTGATGTAAAGGAAACTGGGACTCAGATCAAAGGAGTGGACCAGAAGGAGGAAAAAAATTACCAAACAGAAAAGGATGAAGAAACAAGAATTCAAAAAAAATGAGGAGAGGCTTAGGAACTTCCAGGACATCTTTAAAGGTTCCAACATCAGAATTATAGGGGTACCAGAAGGGGAAGAGGAACAGCCACAAATGGAACACTTATTTGAACAAATAATAAAAGAGAACTTCCCCAAACTGGCAAAGGAAATAGACTTCCAGGAAATTCAGGAAGCTCAGAGAGTCCCAAAGAAGTTGGACCCAAGAAGGAACACACCAAGGAACATCATCATTACATTAGCCAAGATTAAAATGAAGGAGAGAATCCTAGAAGCAGCAAGAGATAAGGGGATAGTCACCTACAAAGGAGTTCCCATCAGACTGTCAGCGGATTTCTCAAAAGAGACCTTACAGGCAAGAAGGGGCTGGAAAGAAGTATTCCAACTCATGAAATCCAAAGACCTACATCCAAGATTGATCTATCCAGCAAAGCTTTCATTTAGAATGGCAGGACAGATAAAGTGCTTCTCAGATAAGATCAAATTCAAGGAGTTCATCATCACCAAGACCTAATCATATGAAATGCTAAAGGTACTTACCTAAGAAAAAGAAGATAAAAAATATGAACGGTGAAAGGACAGCAAACTCAGTTATTAACAACCACACCTAAAACAAAAGCAAACTAAGAGACAACTAGATCAGGAGTGAAACCAGAGAAATGAAGATCACATGGAGGGTTAGCAACAGGGAAGTGGGAGGAAGAGAGAGGGGGAGAAGAAACAGAGAATAAGTAACATAGACGGTAGGTAGAAAATAGACAGGGGGAGGGCAAGAATAGGATGGGAAATATAGAATCTAAAGAACTTGTGACAGATGGACATAAATGAAAGGGGGGGATGGTGGGAAAGAGGTGTGCAGGATGGAGGGGAGTGAAGAGGGGGAATAGGACAACTGTAATGGCAAAATCAATAAAATATATTAAAAAAATAAATGTCCACCTGACACTAGATTCAGACTGCTTTGCCTGCCCCCCTTTTGGGAAATGTATAGTTACAGATGTGTCCTGGTATTTACATCTGTCTTTTTTCCCTCAATATCATCACTGTGGTAATATGATATTTTAGTGATGGCTGATGACTGCACTGAGAGGATGGAGTCCTGGAGGTGTCCGCGCCCACCAGCTCCCTGTGCCCATGTCAGCTTTTGCTGAGCGACTGTGCCTCACTATCAAACCTGACCTCGAAATGCACCATGACTCCTAGTGCTATTAGATAATTCAGATTCACAATAGGACAAAACAATTGAAGCAGAACTCCTTGGGGAATGTAATGAAAGGAATTTTCTAGGTCAGTAACAACAAAGACTCTGATCTTAACATCGTTTCACCACATTTGTAACAATTGATAATCCTTTATAAACTTATGAAGCTTTTGACTAGAAATCCCTTGCGTTTTCCGTGTGCGTGTTTGTGAGAGAGAGAGGTTGGGGAGAAGCAAGCATGCAAAAGCAATACTGATAGTATGATTTGGCTTTCAAAATAATCAAACCATATACCCTATACCTGGTTCTGCCATTTGGCATTTGCATGACCTGAGAGAGGTTAGTTTGTTTGACCTTAGATTTCTTATATGGACATGATGGCTTTCACTTCACAAAGTCATGGGAATTAGATGAAATAATATGTTTGAAATTATCTAATATTTGGAAAAAATTCATATGTTATTTTCCTTTATCTGAATAATAAAAATAATAAATTGGTATTGGCTTCGGCCAGAGTAAAACTATCAGATTATCAACTGATATATTTATGTATGCAATACATGTTACTCAATATTATGGAGTTGATCCTAAAAAACAAAAGTGGAAGGTAGGAATAGAGAAAGAGAAATTAGTGGTATCCATGTAAGTGTGGTTCAAATCCCACAGAGTTACAAAACATACTATTCAGATTCTGCAAGCAAGTATTTTTAGAACTCTTTATTGTTCTTTGCTTCCAGAAGACATCGGGAGCTTGTTTTATAATTTAGTCATAAAAAAAGAGCATAAGTATTTATACACAGTTCAAAATATAATCACCAAATATAAAACAGGTTTCTATAAACATTTCTGGAAACTCTGCCTGTGAATGTAATATACACATCTTTATTGCCACAAAGCACCCCGTGTTCCCAGCATGAGGTGGAATTATAACGATCCATCAACTTTTGTTTCTCCAAGAATTAACATTCCAGAGGCACAAGAACCCATTTTGCCAGGAGGGATCTTCATTTACTTCCATGTGATTTGAAAAAATAAGCAGAGAAACAGACAATAGGGGATAATGAAGGGATTCACAGGTTGATGGCTTGATCCTTTCGAAGTGAAGTCAATGAGCACCTGCTGATTTTATTACTGACGGAAAAGATAAAGGTTTACTTGGACATAAACTTACCATTTCCTAACCGCGTCAGCGCACATGAAGCAATATGTGCTTAAAGACAGTTCCCTATAGCATGGGGATACACATACAGGTATACATCACCAAGCATTATATACATGCATATGTATGTGTATGTGTATAATGTGTGTATGTGTCTAAGGGCATGCACATGCATACGCATGTATCTTTGTCCATCCATTTGCCAACCTATCTACTGTATTTGGAGTCAAAAGACTAAAGTTCAAGCCCTAACTCCACTTCTGAATGACTCTGCACTAGACTATAATCTCAAGAACAGGAACTCTGTCCACTGTGTTCACTGTTTTGTCTCTTGTGCCTTGTAGAATTTCTCAATAACTCTTCAATAAACATTTCTTGAATAAATAAACAAGGAAATCCTGGCTGGTGTGGCTTAGTGGATTGAGCACTGGCCTGTGAGCCAAGGGGTGGCCAGTTCGGTTCCCAGTTCAGGGCACATGCCTGGGTTGCAGGCTGGGTCCCCAGTGGGAGAAGCGTGACAGGCAACCACACACTGATGTTTATTTCCCCCTTTCTCCCTCCCCTCCCCGCTGTATAAAAATAAATAAAATCTTTAAAAATAAAAAAATAAATGAGCTATTTTAAAGATTTTATTTATTTTGAGAGAGGTAGAAAGGGAGAGTGAAACAGAGAAAAAGAAATATCAATGTGTCGTTGTCTCTCACGTGGCCCCCACTGGGGACCTGGTCCTCAAGCCACACATGTGGCGACTGGGAATTGAATGTGGTGACCCTCCGGCTTGCAGCCTGCACTCAATCCACTGAGCTACACCAACCAAGGCTAATGAAGAAAAATTTTAATATCTTTTTTGTTTCAGGAACTGTGACATCCTCTTAAATCAGGTTTTGAACCTAATTCTTAGGCCCACATAATAAGGTAAAAATTATTCCCAAATAAGACAACCGAGGTTCAAAGAGAATGAAATAAAAGGTGCAGAGTTTGGTAAGTGTCCGGGCCCACACAGGCTTCCTTTCATTTTGAGTTCTGCTCCTGGGAATGGCAATGTGTGTACTGTTAGATGCTGGTTGTGAGGAGCAAATTAGACCAGCAGTGTGCACATGGTTTGCAAGAAATAAAATGATGTACAAGTCGGAGATGTTATTACTCTGACCTCACATGTTTAGGGGCATAATGTGGTCAGCAAAGCCAACCCACTACTGGAAAATCTCAGAGGATGGGTGTCTGATGGGGAGAGCTTCAGAATTCTCTCCGTATCCAAAAGGCAACACAATAAACTCAGAGAAGAAAATCTTACTGGTTGCTAGGGAAATAAAATTCCAGGCCCTTGGATCCAATTAATTTGTTATCTATGCAACAATAATGAAACTCCTGCCAGTAGACACATGCCAAGGTCTCTCACTGATTATGCCGCTAATGACACTATCTGCAGACTTTTTAAAATCTGGATTCAGTAAGAGGAAATATACATTTTTAAATTACAGTATTTTAAGAAAGACTTTAAAATTTTGGAATACTTGTCTAATTAATTCACTGAGTTTAACAATACTTAAGGTAGACATAGGAATTGTGCTTTGTCTATGGCATCAGAAATTACTGACTCATTCAATGAAATATTGTTTTGAATCAGAGACTGGGTTTACATGCTTTGGCACCAGCTCCCTGCCATAATAAATGCTTTAGGCAGGAAAATATAGCAAAATAAATGGTAGGGAGATAAGTTGCCAGAAAAATTATCTTCAAAATAAATTATAAAATTTCTTTTTCCCAGTAATAGTCTATAGTTACAGAGCCAGAAATGTAAAGCACAGTAAGAAATCTCTTTGTTCATTTGTTCTGGCTGAATGAGCAAAAACCAATTTCTCTCCTCATACGTCATGTTTACAAAAGTAGTGGCGGAAAGGGAGGGGAGTACAACTTGACTCTTTCAGAGCACAAAGCAGCTGCTATTATACTGCAGACCACCCATGAACATATGCTCTGTGCATCTTAGTCTTATCATTGCAGTAAAATAGCAAAGTCCTTAAAAGGAGATTCCATGGCTTCTACCCTATTTCAACACCAATAACATCTACTGTTAACAGCCCCCAGAGACATTTTGATGGAGTTCAGAGAATACCCACACTTGGACGGAAATCCTAACCCTCATTGTTCAACTGTGTGCAAATGACTTAAACCCTCTCTTGCCTTTACTTTCCTCGTTTATAAGATGGAGATTAAGTCACTTCTCTAATAAGGCAAAATGAGATAGCACATCTAAAAGTCGAACATGGTCCTGGGAGGTGCTCAGAGATGGCAGCACCATTTCATAACCCCTATACCACCCCCTTTTATTTTATTTATCTGTTTTATTTTATCCTTATAGCTGCCTCACTAGACACATTATGGCACAAACCCTAATTTGTGGAAATTGAAACAGTGACATTGAACTTAAGTAATCAAACTGAGACTTGAATCTATGTTCCAGATTTCTGACATTGTAATTTCCCCTTGTATCTCATTCAAAAATTAATCACTCTTTACAGACTGCTAGGTCCTGTCAACTGAAGTATATTTTTAAAATACTTTCTTAGCCTAATGTATTGGTTACATATTTTTCATTGGTATTACAGGGCTTCTTTAATGATTGTGTCAATCAGGGCTTATTGTGTGAATACTCCAATATACTGTTTGAAATGAGTATTCAAACCATTACAATATTGTAAAGGAGTCACCAGCTGTAACATTACTAGTGAATATTAATGTTCTTTTATATTAGACTGGCACTGAAATAATAGCAGTTGTCATGTAGCACCAACAATTTTAACAAGGGTACTCTGGAAAGTCATATAAAATCTTAAATGCCCTCTAGATTGCACTTTGGAGTCAACACACAGCCATGAAGTCAACTGTGATCAGTACAGCAAACAGTAATACCATTGGAGTAATATCATTAATAAAATGGGATTTAAAAATAACACATTTCTCCATTCTATTGCTTCCATTTTTATACAAAGTAGATTAAATGCTTTCTGATTTGCTCCATTTTAGTAAAGGGATTTATGAACAAATTGCATTGCTTTTCAATCATATCAAGTGAAATGAACATCATTGATCAGGAATGAAGAGCTAAGACAACAGCAGCATGCAAGTAATGAGCCAGTGTTGGCTTTTTTTGCCTTTTACAAAAAAATCAATAAGAAAAATTTGTCTGTTGGCCAGACCCACAAGAGTAACCCAATCATTCAGATGTGGCAAAACATTTAAGTCTTAAAAAAAAATCCACCCTCACAAGACAAAATCTGGTTGCCTTAGGAATATTCCAAAGCAATTTGTTGGTTTTACCATTAAAATAGAATGCTGCACACATGCTTTGATGACTCACTATTAATGCATGGTGTAGCCACAGTCTTGCTCAGGGCTCTTCCCAGATTAAGTAATTGGAGTTACTTTTGAAAATATCCCCATGAAAGTCTATTTACTAAGCTGGCTATGTGTATATTCTTGTTCATGGAGAAGTAAAACCTAATAATAACTAGGGGTACCATGTGGTAATCACTCTTGTAGTCAATTTGCCCTAGTGTTAATAACTTTCTTGAGTATTAACTATTTTCCAGGTTCTGTTTAAATGCTTTACATGTCTTTAATTCATACCATAGCTCTATGGGGTAGTTATTGTCATCACCTCCATTTTACAGACAGAAAAACACCAGGTCACATAGCAAACAACAAAACTAGGGTATGAATCAAGGCTGTCGGAATTCACAGCCCAAAGACTTAACCATGAAACTACTCTCTCTCAATTGTATATCCCCCATTCCTTTTTATAGATGTAAAAATATTTAAGTTTGAAAAATTACGTGTTTTTAACTGTTAACATTTTTATTTCCTAAACAGAAAGAAGAGAGCCTTTTAGCAAAGGAAGAAAGGCTGAAGGCTACAGACACCAGAACTCTCAAAAGCACTTATAATCAGGAAGAACATCTTGGAAGGTATAACTGAAGGTGCTCTATCATTCCTCTTCTATCCAACATCAGTCTGCCTATGAATCTGTACTAAGTCATTTTCCCTCAATCAAGTTTCTCAGGACTGGTGGAGGGTTGAGTCCAACCACCCAGTGGAGAAGTGCAGTCAGAGTTCCAGGGGGCGATGCTACTGACAAAATCTTTCACTGTAAAAGATCCATCTCTGAAACACCATATTCATGATACAAAGCAAGCCAAGCAAAAGTGAAAGAATTAAATAGAAAGCTAAGACTACTGAGGTACAGAATATAAGCAAGAATTACCACATTTTTTTCAGAGAATTAGCTCATTCAGCCAAAATGCATCTGCTTTGTGAATGAAAAAGAAAAAAGATTTGAAGCATCTCCATTACTCTATTCTGAATTCTTTCCACATGCTTGGCACATCAACAGGTCTGGGCCAGTTAATCAGATTCTTTGTACCTTAAAATCCAGGTCACAAAATAAAAGTGGAGTAGCTATGGAAATTTCCATCGCTTATGGTTAAGGGCCCATAAACTAGAACAACTGGTGGCACCTCTTCCTTGTCATGGTAGACTCCACTTTATAATAAAAGTCATTATCTGAAGATTTAAGCCTTGCTAAAATAAAAATTTTAAATCTCTGTGTCTTTTTTCTCCTCTCTTTTGATAACCAAACAACGAATGCAGCTGGTAGCAGTATTTTTGCTAAATATGAACCGTATGATCTCAATTCTAAGTTCTGAACTATTTGTTTCTTCCCAAGCATTTTTAAATGACTGTTTTTCTATTGTTTAGCCATCATTTTATCATCAACACTAGAAAATATAAAGCTTTATTTCATGTGCTCTCCATTCTTTCTGTAAGGATATGTTCATTCACATGTGAAAGAGAAGAGGTCAAGGATTACAAGGCTGAGTTCCTGGATGAGAAACCAAGTCCATGTGTATTTTTTTCATAAAAATCCCATGTAGACAAAGGCCCAGAATCTGAAGATCGAAAGGCTGGTTAAGGATTAGCCCGTGTTCTATTTCCATTATAAATTAGGACATGCTGACTTGAACAGGTTCAGAGACTCGCCTAGCTCATACCCTCCAGCTACATGAGCGATAGGACAGGCATGCCAGGGCAGCTGTCCTGAGCATATTCTATCACCAAACTCTCATATTGTACAAAACAGGCAAACAATGCTCTTCAATGAGGCTTCTTCTGAAAGCATTATCACCAAAGTTATCTCATTAAACTTTTGTAAGACGCTTGGGCTTCAGGAGAGATATTCTGATTTTGTTTTGTTCTCCTTTTTTGTATATCTGAAGAGAAAAGACTGAGGATTAAGATGTACAAACTCCAGTTATACAATATGTCAGGGCCAAGTAACAGAGAACATGGGGAGTAGAGTGAACAACATTGAAATAACTGTGTACAGAGACAGATGGTTACCACAGTCATTGTGGTGATCACTTTGTAAGGTATATAAACACTAAATTATGTTGTGTACCTGAAACTAATATAATATTTTATGTCAATTATAATTAAAAATAAATTAATAAGATATAAAGGGAAGGGACTGAAAGAAGAAATACAGGATTCTGTATTTTTCTATGGACACAGACAAAGCGGGGGGAGCAGAGTGAGGACAGAATGAGAACATTTGGGAAAATGTTTCAGCACAGAGCAGGGGCTGGTATACTCTACATGCCCAGTGCGTCTCACTTCCCTTCCTCTCTTAGAAGAGGCTACATTAAGAACCCTGCATGGGATTTGCTAGAAGTTAAGGACTTTAGAAATTCAGATTGAAAAGGATTGAAGAGCATCTGAAATATGGAGCTCTCATCTCTAAAGATGCAGTTCTGTCTCAGAGGAAGAATTTCTATCTATTGGGTTCCAAATGCACTCATCTTTGAAAAACAAAAACAAAAACAGAAGTATGCAATTAATTTTAATGCTGATTTCTAAGCCAGACAGCAGGGGTTGATCATCAGCAAACCCAGCATAGTGGTTTAGAACGTTAGTTCCGGAGGAGGACTTGGATTCACAACAAAACATTAACCTCTACACTTGAGTAATCATATCCAATTGCATAGTATGACAGCTGCTGTTAATAACTCGGTAAAACATTTTATAGATCATCAGCATGATTTCACTGATGGCCAAAGTAATTGTGGGATTTAGAAAATGCCATTACTTTCATTTCACAGACTAAGGAGTTAAAGCTCAGAGAGTTTCTGTGAATCACCCAAGGTCACACTGCTATTAAATTAGTAAAGATGACATTGATTTCAGTTCTTCTAACACCAAATACTGTGCAAATTCTAAACCTTAGGTAATTGGGGCAAAAAAAGTGTAGGTGTATATATACATGTGTATCTTCTGTATCTGCAAACAGCTCAAGATGCATGCTCTATAATGACAGGAAATGTTATTTTCATACACAACCCAGTGAGTTACAAATGGCAATTCTCTGCTCCTCAGAGCCTGCACTTGGCAAAACTGAGCACAGTATCCTAATGCTTGCATATCTCTGAGTGTACTTGTCTGGTGACAGGGAGAGGATTGTTCTGCTTGCCTCTGATAACTTGCTGACACCTACCTGGTTGTTGGCTTGAGTTGTCAGCAGAACCAACAGGATATCCCTCAGAATTTGTCTGTTCAACTCTAATCTAATGAATTTGAAGTGACTTCAGTTCTGAATACAGATTTATTCATGCCCAGTGGACTCAGACAATGAATACTCTACAGCCTAAGGAGAAAAGTCAAGGTTATAAATAGTTTTTTATTTATTTGTGCAGTTTTTTGTTTGTTTTAGGAGACATGAAACATTGAAAATCTGATAAAATCTATGACTTTTATAAAAGTACACACCACACCAAATGCTGCAAGAAATCTCTAATAATTTATAGACTTATAAAACCCACCCAGGGACATTTTCTTATTCAGGATAAGCACTTTTACTGTAGAGGAAAAAAACCTGTGCCCACATTCAACCAACTTAAAATACCTTTGTACAGATGCTTAAGAAAGGGCAACACTTCCCAAACAAATGAATCAGAAAGTGGGTAAATCAGCTACTATAGAACGAGTGCTCTGTTCTGCAATCTTATGTAAAGAAAGGGAGTTTTGTGCAAGAGCTAATAGCAGATCAGGTCTAGAATAATGCTGAGACCTTTTGTCAAATAACACGCACTATGTAAGCTATCCTGGAAATTTCACTGAACTGGGAAATGGACAAGGAGCCAGTGCAAACATGGTAACAATAGGAAGAAACAAAGTGGAGACTCCTGGAGAGGCACAGGTAGAGAAAGCCTGGCTGTCAGCACAGGGCTTCCATCAGCTGACACATGTCAGCTGTGGTGGAAGAGGTTCCACAGGAACCCACTGGGCAGGTTGTGTAATGCACTCAGGATGAGAAGTATCCAACAGGTCCCTGCAGAAACCTCACTCTGCCTGAACTTCTGAACCGTGATGTATTCAGGAAGAGCACTGGCACTGTTACATCAGATTCAGAGATATCAAAGATATAACTCATCTGATGGCTGCCTTTACCCACAAAAACAACAAACCTATTTGAGTGAAGGAGAATAATTCCAGTTTTTCAGGCTCCCTGATTCTGTTATAATCCTTTGGTGACAAACAAATTAGACGAATTGTCATCATAAGCAAAAAGAAAAGAGATTTGCTGGAAGGATATTCTATATCAGAAGCACAGGGAGACTAAACAGTATGACCATGTAAAGATGGGAATTGGGGAAATTCTAAACACTAAGTAAAACAAGTGAGTGGATAAGAAACTTAAAGAACGCAGCTAGAATGTTTTTTTTAATCTTTGTGTCTCATTGTTTAATAATTCAAGTTAAGGAGCAGGAGAATCTGAGTGACCTAGCTTAGGTCACATGTCCACCCTTCAGAATGACAATGCTGTGGGTGACAGCTCCATCAGGACCATATGGAATGAAAGACAGTCAAAGGAGAAGTGTTGGATCAAATAGGGGAAGAGGGCCCTTTAGGCAGAGCAACAAAATAATGCAGAGATTTCCTCCCAGGAGAGAGGGTAGCAGACATGGAAGGGCACCTAGACCCTGAATAACACCATCAGCTCCAAAAAAGTGCATGTACTATGTGAAGAGCTATAAGGAGAACCTGGTACCAGAACCTAGTTTCTGGTAACTGAACCTATTTTTTTCAAATAACTAACCTACATTTATTAAATATCAAAAGAGAAGTTTAGATGAGAGCCACTCTGAGAAATAAATTTTGTGTTCTGCATACTGAACCTCAATCCAAGTGATTCACAAATAAAAGATAAAATCAGGTGAAAAACACACATGCAGAAGGGTAGTTGTAGGAGATTTTTGGTGGCATTAAACAGTAAGTTAGGTGTTCCATGGCACTATTTATGGGAAATATTGTTGAACTTCCAAGACCAAGCAGAAGTATTATTCTGGAGGAATAGTAAAAAATACAGACCTTCATTCAAATCCTTACTGTTTCTAGAAATGCAGATGTATTTAATTTCTGACATGAAGTCAAGAAACAGTCAACATGAGGAAAATCTAAACTTGAATACATATAGTCTCTAAGTAGCAACAGAACAATTAAAAAACTGGCATGAAAATTAAAAAATAACTGCTAAATCAGGTAAGAGTTACTAAGTAATTATTAGCCGAGTTTTTGAGAAGGAATATAATTAGAAGGAAAGTGAGGTTTGCCATTTGTGCAAAATGATACAAACTACTTAAAATTATGGGGGAATTATTCAGTTTGTACTAATGAGTTTACTTTCCTGCTGCCCATTTTCACACTTAAAATGAACATTGAAGACTATGGAGGAATGAATCTGGCCTTTAAGTGACATAATTAGGTGAAATTACATGGTAATCTCACTAGATAGTTTAAAACTCAATTATAGTACACAAAATATCTTGCCTTCTCAAAGTGCCTCTTATCTGAACTTTTCTTATGTTTATTTTCTTATATTTTTATTATTGTACTGGAAGTCTTTGAAAATGATCTGCAGTTAATTGTAACAAATCAGAAGGTAATGCCAAGTGCTGGCTACACTCACAGTTCTTTCCCATGGAACTCTTCTTTATTAATATGCTGGAAACCAGCTGTACCAGCTGACCCCACCGCTCTGGTAACAGGTGACTAGGGGAAGGTCTGGGAACCTGATTAAGGCCTGTCCACAAACTGGCTGTTAGTTTATAATACAGGCTGACTTCAACAGTACAGTCACACCTTGGCTCTTGAACATCTGGGTTCTTGAACAATTCGGTTCTCAACGAAGTTGTCCACAGAAAAAAAGTCTCAGTTTTTAAAGAAAACGTGAGCCTCAACTCTCTATCCAACAGCCCTTTCATGCGGATAACTGTATGATCAGTCATGCATCTCCCAGGGAAGGAACAAAGCAGATTTGGTTTTTGAACAAATCGTTACTCAAACAGTTTTCTAGAACAAATTAAATTTGAGAACTGAGGTTCTACTGCATTTGCTACATCAGTATCTTCTTGAAGTTTTTAATGCACGACACAATCAGCAAATGACAAAGTGGCCCTGGACAGCACACAAGCACACATGTACACACAGACATTCACACACATACACACATGCACAAGACAGCAGACATCATGATGTAACAAAAGCTGGGAGGCAGAGGCCAGGACAGTGTTGATGACAGAGCAGAATAAACAAAGCGAAAGCTTGACAGAATGGCAGAGAATAGTAAAATAGTGAATGATGAGGTCCACTGTTGAGTGGGGCAAGGAGATGCGGGGATGGGTAGGATGTGAAGATATCCTTTAAGGCACACCAGTTCTCCGTGAGCCTCAGACTAAGGGGTTAAGGTTACAATTCTAAATGCTAGTCTAATCTCCAGGAGCCCAAGTTAGGTAGAAGATAGGACCATTTTCTGCTTTTCTGATTACCCATGTAATAGCCTTTCTGAAGTTCTTCTGCAATGGTTAAAGATATTAAAACTTGAATAAATACCTGGAAATAGTATGTGGGACATATTTGGGGAGAGGTAAACTAGTGACACTGAGCAATAAGGTAAGCACACATGAGCAAGGATAATAAATACAAATCAGCTAAAAGATCGTGCATTTATGAGCATTTCATTGTACTTAATGTGCAAAATACAGGACTAAAGACTTTTACTCGTCCATATTTTAAATAATTTGAGGTGAAATAAAGAAGAATGCCAGTTTCACTCAATATATAGGTAGATCTTTCCCGGAATTTTTACAGAAAGGGAAGTCCATTCAAAATGGACTTCATTCTCAATCAAAGAAAAATTAGTAGGGAAATGTATTATTCTTGGGAAAAGGGAAGTTAAGGCTCTGAGATATAGTGAACATAGTAAGGAACTTCCATAGTGTATTTTTAATGATGAACTGTTTGTATACAAGATGGTAAAACAATAAGAAACAAAAAATGTCAGGTTCTTGTAATGACAGAAGCAAGTATGCCAGCAACAAAGCGTTAAAATGGTCATTCAGAAAACCAGTGTCTCTACTACACATATCTATATATTCAAGTTTTCATTTCTTCATTTTCTATTACTTAAAAATAGAGGTATCTTTTTAAATGCTATCAATCTCAAGATGACAAAGTCCCACAAGCATAGATTTTGTCCTGCGTTGAAACAGTTAAAAAATTTCCTAAGTGCTTATTTGGGGCCAGGGGTTACACAATGGATGTGGTATTTGTCATTTTGTTTAATCCTACAGCACAGTATGATGTAATATTAGTGTATCCATTTTCTAGATGAGGAAACTGAGGGACAGAAAGGTCAAGCAACTTGTCCAAGGTCTCCTGGCTTGTAGTTGCACAGCCAGAATCCAAACCCAGACCGCAGCATCTTACACCAAAGTCAAGGCTATATTTCAGTGACAGGCTCTACCACCTTCAGGGTAATAACACATGGAGGTGTAGTCTGTGTACTGCACAAATGCCTCTGACCAAGAGAGCATGCAGGGCTGAAACCCACTGCTCCCCAAACCAGGCTCCCTAAAGCAGGGCTGCATCAGCCTGGAAGAAGTGGTGGTTTTCTTGTGCACAAATATTCATTGATTGATATGCCCCAAAATATGCCTTTTTCTATTTCACCCACCTTTAGACAACTCCAGCTACCCAGCTCCCTATACTTGAAGGGTAGCCAAGCATCTCTGACCACCACACTGACCCTTTCCGCTCTCAGCACTTGTGCCCTAACTCCCAAAGAGACACTAGAAAGTGTCCTTAACTTATGTCTCTTTGATTTGTCTTATATGAAACAAAACTATCTGACCTGGAAAAGCACATAAAACTGTTGTTTCAATAACAAAACTTGCTGCTCATTTTACCTTTTAAAAGTCAGAACTTGGGGTGGACTTCCACCAGGATGGAGGCATAGGTGGAAGCACTGCATCTTCTCGCACAACTAAGTTTAAAAACAACAAAGTTTTAGCAACAAAAATGCAGCCAAACCACAGAAAATTGAACTATACAGAAGACTGACAACAACAAACCCTTCAGCCAAACTGGTAAGAGGGGCAGAGCCAGCAGTAGAGCAGGGTCAGGCAGGAAAGATCCACCAGACCAACCAGGGTGCGTGACCCAGGTGCGCCAGCAGCCATGGGCGGATCCCAGGTGTGGAGAAGCGGGCGGGCCCACAGAGGGCACAAGGCGTTGGACCCACTGAGGGTGCAAGGCAGTGGACCCACTGAGGGCTGATTGCGGTCACACATTCGCACGCAGATAAACCGGTGAAGGAGCTAGCAGTGAGACGGACCACGTAGGCCCCAGTGGTAGGAAGCAGCAGAGGGGACCGCCATTGTCCCTCTCTGACCCCGTCCCCACATACAGCGTCACAAACCAGAAACCTGGGTGGCCCCACCCTGGTGAACACTTAGGGCTCTGCTTCTCATATGTAACAGGCACAAACAGATCAAAACATGGCTCAAGAACAACTCAGAGCCCCAGAGCCCATAAATCTAAGCAATGAAGAAATAGCCAAACTTTCAGAACCACAGTTCAAAACACTGATGATCAGGATGCTCACAGAACTGGTTGATTTTAGTCACCAATTAGAGGAACATATGAAGGCTAAACTAATTGAAATGAAAGGACATGCACAGGAAACCAATAGTAATGGAAAGGAAACTGAGACTCAAATCAAAGGAGTGGACCAGAAGGAGGAAAAAAATGATCAAACAGAAAAAGATGAAGAAACAAGAATTCAAAAAAATGAGGAGAGGCTTGGGAACCCCCAGGACATCTTTAAATGTTCCAACATCTGAATCATACAGGTACCAGAAGGGGAAGAGGAAGAGCCACAAGTGGAACACTTATTTGAACAAATAATAAAGGAGAACTTCCCCAATCTGGCAAAGACAATAGACTTCCAGGAAGTCCAGGAAGCTCAGAGAGTCCCAAAGAAGTTGGACCCAAGAAGGAACACGCCCAGGCACATCATCATTACATTAGCCAAGATTAAAATGAAGGAGAGAATCCTAGAAGCAGCAAGAGATAAGGGGACAGTCACCTACGAAGGAGTTCCCATCAGACTGTCAGTGGATTTCTCAAAAGAGACCTTACAGGCAAGAAGGGACTGGAAAGAAGTATTCCAAGTCATGAAATCCAAAGACCTACATCCAAGACTGCTCTATCCAGCAAAGCTTTCATTTAGAATGGAAGGGCAGATACAGTGCTTCTCAGATAAGATCAAATTCAAGAAGTTCATCATCACCAAGCCCTTATTATATGAAATGTTAAAGGGACTTACCTAAGAAAAAGAAGATAAAAAAGATAAACAGTGAAAGGACAGCAAACTCACAGTTATTAAGAACCACACCTAAAACAAAAGCAAACTAAGAGGATAGCTAGATCAGGAGCAGAACCATAGAAATGAAGATCACATGGAGGGTTAGCAACAGGGGAGTAGGAGAAGGAGAAGGGGGAGAAGGCACAGAAAATAAGTAGCATAGATGGTAGGTAGAAAATAGATAGGGGAGGGGTGTGCAGAATGGAGGGGAATGAAGGGGAGGATAGAACAACTGTAATGGCATAATCAATAAAATATATTAAAAAAATAAAAAAATTCAGCTACAGCAAAACTTGGACATAGTACCTTCTTGAAAAATTTCCACAGGAACAATAATGGTATTTCTTTTGCTAAGCTTAGCTAGATCATTCCATTTGAGTTTAAATTTTATTTTTAAATTAAGTACTCCAGACTTTTACTGTGATTACTTCTGACAGTCAAAACTAAGTATTCCTGTATTTTCTCACATTTTATGAAGTAGGACAGGACTGAAATTTCTTGACAATTGGATTTGGAGCTCATTAAAATCAGGCACTTCATCTTAATCCTCTACTTAGCCTTTGTTCTCTGCATAGTGCTTAGCACCTAATAGGCTCTCCAAATATTTGTTAAATTGAATAGAACTGCCCTAAGGGGTAGGGGGTGGGGAACTCTCATAGTCCCATTTCTTAAACCAAGTTCTTGAAGTCCAAAAAAGGTTTACCCATGCTTTCCAGAATCAGATTCAAAAGGTAAGAAGTAGCCATCTTCCAATTTCCACGAATTCATCATGAGGCATATCAGAGAGAATTCATCTCCCAAATGCATCCAGATGCAACCATGCCTACAATTTGTGGATTATTATATTTTCCTATAATATTCCTCTTAATGTTAATGAAAGGACCAGAGAGAGCCAACTCTAAGTTGATTAGATTGCTCCTCTACACTGTAAGTCCCATAAGAGGTGGATTCCATTCCAGGCACTAAATCAGTATTTCTGGAGATAAGGCACAGAGTCAGAGGGCAGATACTCCATAAAGCCGGTACCTGGCCTGTAGTCTAATCGCACATCTTGTTCCCATTGTTCTTAACCAGATAGGTGAACCCTCACTGAACGCATCCCTGATTAATACCCACCTTTGTAATTATCATTTCTTCAGGCAGTCTCTCATTACTCATTATGATGTCCCCATGGTAATCTCTAAATCATGGTTTTAATTTTATACTAAGTAGTCTGATTTCCTCATTACTCTTTGTTTCTCCCAATCATCTAGAAACTGCAAAGTTTTTTGTTTGCTTGTTTGTTTTTTTACTGTCATTACCTCAGCACCTCATACAAGAACTGAAACATAGCAGGTCCTAAATTAGTATTCATTAAATGATTGAATGGACAACTGATTAGTAAAGAAGTGGGTACTCAAAGAGCTGTTAAGGCAGAAAATCTAAAGAGGGAGGAAAATGACTTTTTAAGTCAACTAAAGATGTAAGGTAAAGAGTCATAAACCTAAGAAAACTCTGACATTAAAGTAAAATCTTTTCTTTTTCTAATAATGAAACTACACTTCAGAGAGGTAAACTTTCTGTAGTTGTTTCAAGTAGTTAATGTGGGTCTGAGATGCACATCTCTTCAGTCGAACGTGCTTTCCATAAGAACATGTTTTCAAATACAAGCAAATGGTTTACTTTGATGAAAAACAATAGATCCACTTAACTCTATTAGCATCATTTTGCCAAAAATATACAGGAATCTGTTGAGATTAAAGTGCATATTGAATTGTAGTTCAATCCAAAGAGTTTATTTCTAGAAAGAGCTGAGAATCATAACATCTACATATTTATTGTTAAAAAAAACCCTACAATGTGGCTTCAAAGTGAATTACAAAGCTGAGAAAAAAATAAGTTAACAGCGTTTTCCTAATCTAGAATATATAGCACTAAAAATTATTTATAATTATGATCCTTATTATCAGTCACAACACTTGTAGAAAACAAAGGCCTGAGCAACTGATTATTTAAAAGGAAATGTCATCAGCAATGGTTTGAACACAGAGGTATTTCTAGAAATGTTCACTCAATGAGCATCTTTAGGCCAGAAGTAATATCCTTGGAAGCCAAGGGCACCAAATGCTTTCCACCTCTCAATTTTGCCAAAGACAGCTCTGTGCACATTTCCTTGAAGAATAAGGTCCAAGGGTGGTTCTAAACTCTTTACATACAACTGTCACTAAAGGTCTTCTGTTCTCTTTAAAGCCTGTTGTGATGGCATAGATGGACCTCGAGAGTATAATGCTATGTGAAATAAGCCACTCAGAGAAAGACAAATACAGTACCATATGATTTCACTCACATGTGGAATTTAATGAACAAAATAAACAAGCAAAGTGGAAACAGACTCACAGATCCAGGAAACAGATGGACAGCTGTCACGGGGGGAGGGGTTTGGGGGGCTTGATGAAAAAAGTGGAAGGACTGAGTAAATAGAAAACAAACTCGTGACACAGACAATAGTATGGTGATTACAAGGGGGAAAGTGGGATGTCAGCAGGTAGAAGTGGGTAAAGGGAGGATAAATGGTGACAGGAATAAACTTGACTTTAGATAGCAAACACACAGTACAATATACAGATGACATGTTATAGAACTATACACTTGAAACCTATATAATTTTACTAGCCAATGGCATCCCAATAAACTTAATAATTTTTTAAAAAGCTGACCACATACTTTTAAAAGTTAACCCATGATGACATGTTCAACTGTGTTTAACTAAAACTGTTCTGGCTGCAACCCAATTGTACCCAGTCCCAAAGTGGCTCTGATTTAGCTTCTAAAATCAGAGAGTTGCCTCTAACTGCGCAAAGAAAACGCTTAGAAAATAAAATGAACTCTACTCTGACACAGAACAGATACTTCCATTTAGTCAATGATGAGATGAAATTCTAACAGGGCAGAGTGCATTTACATAAATGAGACCACCAATCCTAAGAGTAGAACTTCACTTTCATCATTTGTGAAAGTTGTATCAATGCACCCCATGTATCAGACAGACAAAAAAGCAAAAAGTACTGTAATAACTAACTGGAGATTCTCATAGCAGACACTTAAGTATGTTGGTGAAAATAAATCACTTTAGATGACTTGAAAATGTATTAAGTTAAGCCTTAATTTATACAAAACAGCTTAAATGTTGTGTGCTCTCTTAATTTGCTTTTCAAAAATTTCAGCCATATGGAATCTGAATTGGGTGGACAAAATAACAACTATCTTGAATCATACCTGTGTCACTTATAGGACACAGGTCCTATAAGTGCTTTCTTTCAAAGCATATGCTGACTGAAGTACGTCTTAAACCAGCTAAATATATATTTACTAATTCACTGAGGACACTTTTACAACACTACCAAAGCTCTGCATTACTGTTTTAAATTTCTTTTTGTCATAAGGGTAAATCAGTATATTTTAATAGAATCAGCACTTAGCATTTTCTATCTTAGTTTATGAGATACATCTACTGGGGACTGAGATAATAAGATGTAAATTAGTCCTTTTTTCACTTCTGAAATATTATTTGGGCTCCACTTCTTCATTACTTTCATAAGCCTGGTAATAGCCTTTTTTCTTGAAGTTATTGCCCTACATGGAAACATCTTTCTACCAAATGTGAAATGAGGCTGCAGAAAGAAATCATCCTATAAGTAGTACTCAAGTTCAAAGCCACTATAAAATATTCAGTTATCTGTACCTGAATAAAATGTTCAGGTACAGATATTCATTTGTACATCTAGTGAACTTTACTACTTGATATTAATTTGGTAAAACATATTGATTTTCTCTATCAAAATCTTTACCTATAGAAGGCAAATATACTCAATAATATTGTGATAAATTTGCATGGCAACAGATGATTACAAGACTTAGTGTGGTGAGCACACTGTAAGGTATATAAATGTCAAATCACTATATTGTACACCTGGAACTAATTAATATAATTAATATATATCAACTGTACTTAAATAATAAAAAAGAAGTACAATCCCAACTCTTGATGAGAGAATTGCAAGTGGGTACGTTCAGGGTGTAGAAGAATTTGTGATTATTTTTTTTGTAATCCACCGCCTCTGTATTTTGCATTTGTTTTCAGGAAAATAAATTCCAGTGATCCAAATTAAAAACAAAAAAATCTTCACCTCCACATAAAATAGCCTGACTTTGATAAAAATGAGTAACGTATTTTACCAAGTGATCTAGGGCCAACAAAGTGTGTCCTATTGTCTGATGTTTCAAGAGCAATGGCAACCCATCATTTTTTTACTCTTTTATAAAAATAGCTAATTACAAATAGAATAAAGGTAGTACAATTATAAAGCTGAAACCCATAATTTTTCTAAGTTACAAACACCATCAATAGAAACATATTGAAAGCAAACATTGCTTTAAAGATTGTTTTGCAGCCCACTGAAAATATCCTGGTTTTAGACTTTAAGGAGTGAATAGATTAGATAAGAAGTAAATGATGCAACACCATTCATATAACAGGGTCTTAGTTCAGTTAGCTAGCAAATCAATTATCATTTGTGATTACATTTTTGCCAACCTAGCAATGTTTACCATCTCCATTTGTTCTGGACTGTTAACTATAGTTCTCTGCATATCCGTCATTGCCAGAACAGTGAGTAATGCTCCTACTTCGCATGTACATTAAGTTGTCCTAAAATTCCCCTACTATCATTGATGCCATTTTGGGGTTTGTCTCCTAAGAGGCAATTTTGCCAAATTAACAAATTCTGCCAATATTTACCCATTTATTAAAATAAGAGTTGATCTTTTTCTTTTGCACCACCAAATATATTGCAAAGAAGAACTGTATTCTATCAAGACTAAATCAAAATAACAACAAAAGCAAGACACTTTTAACCTCTGAAAAAAATCAACAATATGAACTGGCATCCATTCCAACAAGGCTGTTTCAAAGTCAGTTGCACATTTCTAAGAACCAGGATTCTAGAGACCTTATAATTATGGGCTAGCTCTCTAGAGGTATATATTTAAATACTTGTAAAGAACTGATGGTCTTCTAACAATGGGCCATTCACTTAACCATTACTGAGCAAATGATGACACATCTCCTCATTAAATTTAAAGTCTAATGGGTACATCAAATAACACATGACTGTCATGGTGTTAGATAGAACCAAGATTTAATTTCGAATTGTGTGGCTTTGAGAGATGCCTCTTAAATCTCACTCAGGCAACTTGGTTTATGGTAGAGAAATATACCCAGATGCAGGAACAAGAAAGCAAGGAGAATGTTCTTTCTTTATCTTCAAATTTAATTTTTTCTAAAAGTCAAATATATATACATATACATACATACATATGTGTGTGTGTATATATATGTGTGTGTGTGTGTGTGTGTGTGTGTATATATATATATATATATATATATATATATATATATATAAATGGGGAGTTGATGGGTTTTTATTTGAATACTTAAGAAATTTCTTTACTCTTAATGTCATTGCCCATGGCAGTTGAAATCAGTAACTTTATCTTTTATCTTGGAAACATGAGTTGTTGCCTGATCAAAATTGTTCCACCTACCTTGTTATCATTATTTTATCTGTATAGAATAAACTAGAAACAACAAAAAAAATGGAATTTTAACTACTCTTAGTACTTTTGAATTCCCTTGGGTTCTACTGACTTGTTCTTTTGTACAAGTACAATTCCATGCTTTAAGGGCTGCTTTGGATTTGGGGGAAATTTACCCAGGGCTGAGGGTGGAAATCAGAGGACGAAGTTTTATAGTGAGAGGATAAGAATAGTTGAAAAAGGTTTAAAGTGTGAGAATAGAGAGGGGTTGAAAGGGTCAAGTCAAAGTCAAGGGGAAGCATTTCAAAACCAGGGTATTTGACAAACAATTAATATTACAATGTATTTTTAAAGTTAGAAGAACAATAAATATTGTTTTTTATAATGCAAACTACAAGAAAGTAAGGTTGATTTATGGGGATTCACATAATCTAAGTCAAGACAGGGCATAGTAGGGGCCTTCAGGCAGAGAAGAAATGAATTGGTAAGCTATATTTATCAAATTCAAGTATTTTTATCTCAACACCTCTTAGTTCTTTTCACTTATACTCCTAAGATAAAAGTTCAATGAAGTACTCTTAAAGTTAATTCAAACTACGTTCCAATTAAATAACAGTTTAAGAACAAATACACCATAAAAGTGTGATCATTTATTAATTCATCAAACTAATATTAAAGCACCAAAATGAACAAAAGAAACCCAAAAATCTTGAGGCAGAGGCTGTACAATTCTGAAAATAGTGACTACCAACAAAATCCAGTAATAGCTGAAACTTGACGTTTTAAGAACCAAACTGTTTTTCCCTTTTCTTCAATTCTCATTGGCACCACCATCATTTCAAACAAAGAATCTTAGCTCATTTATTCTCTCAAAAAAGAACAGATATTAGCATCTATTCAGTCAATAGTTAAAAATATTCAGCCAGTAGCTAACAATTATTATATGGTAATACAAATGAGAAAAATATCATTGTGTGCAATATAGTTGTTTTGTCATACATTATCACAGTAATGATGATAACTTATTTTCAGAAGTCCTAAAATGCAATTACAAATAATTAATCCACTAATGACCTAAATATAGGTCAACGCCTTTAATTCTAAAATTGGTCAAAATAGATGTTTGATAAAATATTTTTTTCTTTCTTTTTGTATCTGGAAAATGAGAAAAAAATTGTTCATCCAATTTTGAAATAAAATTTCAATGCAGCAATTAGATGATGTCTAAATAGCCAAAGGAATAGTAACAGAAATAGGATCAGGTCTGTAATTAATGGTCAAGGTGTATTCTAATGAGTAAACATGATATTATTTGGTTAAATTCTTCTAGACCTAGGTGAATGAAGTTGGGTAATATATTAGAGAGAAAATAAAGAGATAACAGGTGACCTAGAGAAATAGGCTATTTTTAACCTATTAAATTGCTTTTGAGTGTACAATTCAGTGGCATTAAGTACATTTATAATGTTCTGGCACCTATTTCCTGAACTTTTTGATAATCCCAAATAGAAGTTTTATACCCATTAAACAATTAAGCCCCCTGATGTACCCTCTCCCTACATCTAGTAACCAACATTCAACTTTCTATTTCTATGAATTTGCCTGTTTTAGGTACTTCCTATACTGCTGAATGTTTTTAAGATTCACCCATGTTGCATCTTGTTATCAGAATAAGGAGCATTTTTAAGATAAATGAAAAACCAGAATGATGTCCTCTTTTAGCAGGCAAAGAGTTCACACAGAGAATATTGTCCCAAAGTGATACTACAGACAAAAATTACACAGATTTAGTGTAGACATTTTTAGGGAGAAAATGACAAGATAATAGGTGATCTCGAGAAACAAACCCTTTAAAAATAATTTGTTCAAAGAAATGTATGAAATAGTCAATTTTAGCACATTCTCTGCATTCCAAGGTAATTAAAAGAATTAGCAACATTTTATCTACTTGCTATGCAACCTAACATTTGTTACCTGCCATAATCACCCAGCATATTTATTCACATTTTCATTCAAGATTCAAATTTTATGTCACCCTAAAATTACTCTAAATCACATATCTGATCATATACTTCCTATTTAACCTCTTATAAGTTTAAGTATCTCTTGAGGCAAACATTTGATTATATTAACAGTGTTCAAGTACATTTAGGCTCAGGTCTCTATCCATTCATTCTGATTCCCTTTACTATCTGTTTATTTTTTCTCTCTTATTTAGTCAATCAAAACCACATGGGAAATACAGAAGCATAGAATAAAATTACTATTAAAAAATCTGTACTTAGCACGAAGGGAAGTTTACAAGTAGCCCCTTTGTAGTTTACTTGATTAACTTAGAATGTTAAATCAGCTTACGTTTTTTAGACTCTCAGTCATCTGAGTTTTGCTAATGATTTTCTAGATCAATTGCAAATGGTCATTTGGCCACATGTTGAAATAGAGCCTCAACACTGATTTTTCAAAGGTGAATTATTTGGTTGTATTAATTAGATTAGTTCTTCTAAGAAATAAGAAAGAAAAGTAAAACTCTAATAAAGATAGATTCTAAGAGTTAGCATTTGCTTCTCAAAAAATAAACAGACTTCTAAGAGAGTTTTATTCAACTTGGTCATTGGCTTCATCAATCTGTACTCAAAAACCCTTAAAACTAACAGTTATATGGATATAGTCGAATAAGTTATTCTCTCTTCTCAATTTTTAAGCACATACACATCATAGTTGAGCGGAATGAGGCCAGAAGATAAACTGACCTGACCTAGATCAGAGAATTGCAAAAATGTTTGCTGAATTGAAATTGGAAAAACTTGGACTTGCGCTGTGTTCAGATTCATGAAACTGATTCTTTCCCCAAGAAAGTAATTGTGTTCATTCTGTCTTCATGAGGAAAGGGTAGTGGTTTAGAGGACAAAAGAAAACAAAATTGGATAATTTTTTTTAGAGTTAGTATATAAAAGACCAGACTGCAAAATCTAGCAGTAACAAAACATTTAGCTATAGCCCATTCGATGTGATTTTATGGGAATGTGATTTGGAAATGCTTTCAAACTTTGTGGTTAATATGATTATGCCTTTCACCAAATCCTGGCTGAATTAGCTGCTCATTCACAGACATGAAAAACAGCTAATTTATCAAGAAAATGATAACACATAGCATTAGTTATAGCACCACTTTTTCAATAATTTAAGAGACACCTGGACAAAGTACTGAGAGTATGAAAATCCAGGAAGTCATCATAGCCGTGTTCAGAAACATTTACAAAGTCTTGAATCAGTCGCTGATTTCTCTCTCTCAGTTGTCTCATCTGTAAAATGGGCTTTACGACCTTTGTGGTTTCATTAGACTGTATTTTTATAACTTTACTTTTTAATTCTGGGGAATGTCATAGTTTTACCAGCATTCATTCATTCAAATCCCCACTTCTCAAACTTTCCCCACCTAAACGTCTTTTGGAGGAGGAGAGGGAATACTGCCCCTGGAGGTCTGGCAGCATATCTCAAAGTGATTAGAAAGCTTTTTGAAGTCAGTCACTATATCTCAAAATTCTTATATTTCATAGTCTATTATGCATATCTATGCATAATAGAAAAATGTCACCCCAAATCATCAACTAAAATTGATGATTTAAAGGGATCCATCTGACTGATCTCGTGACCTCATGACTCTCTCACATATAATGACATTATATAGGATTCCCATGATGTCGTATCATTACACTGTGTTTTCTGAGGGTCAGTGTAATGCCTCCTCTCACAGCTGATGCAAACGCTGTCTATTATAAAGGACAAGGGCATGGGTTTTGCAGTCAGAGTCTTGGGTTCAAATCCTTAATCTAACACTCAGGAGTAGTGTGGTCTTGGGCAAGTCACTTAATACCTCTGTGCCTCAGTTTTCTCATTTTCAAAAAACAGGGATATTAACAATCCCTCTTTAATTGTTGTGTTATATGAGGTGATAAGGTGGAAAAAATGTTAAAACAGTGCCTCAAACAGGAAAAGCATGTAACTCATTATTATTATTAGAATTGTTTTTAAAAATTCAAACTTGTTCTGAAAATCAAGAAAATAAGTTGGTCTGACCATTCTCCCCGCTCCCTATGCATTATCCAAACAAGGATGGGAATTGAGAAATTTTTACATAAAGTTAGGCAAAGAAAATAAAGTCAAAATATATATTGAAGGTAATAAGCTTACTAATTTAATGTATAGTAGATAAAAAGAGTAATGAACAGATATTTAAGAAGACATTGGGAAATGTATGCCAGCAAATTGTGATGAAGAATTATTATGTTCTTATTTAAAATGTTTTAATTTTGTTATTTGTCATGGAGCTGGAAGATTTTTCAATGAAACAATCAAATTAGTCTTTCACCAGATCTAGGACAGTTGGAAGAGCTGTTTGGTTTCTATAACATATTGGAAATCATTCAATACCAACTTCTTTGCAACTCCTCAACCTAATTTGCTTAAATATGAAATAGCCACTTTTTGTTTCTGAGATACAAATTTGAAGTAAAATGAATGGAAAGTTCTTGGCCTACAATTTATCTATTTATTCATTTTTTTTAGGATAAGTGAGGGATAGAGAGACAAGAAGAAATATCGATCAATTGTCTCTTGCACACCTCTGACGAGGGACCTATCCCACAACCCAGGCTGGTGCCCTGATTGGGAACCAAACCTGACACTTTATTCTCAGTTTGCAGGACAACCACCCAATCCACTGAGTCACACCAGTCAGGGATTAGCTTATAATTTAAATAGGAATACCATCAAAGTATTTACAACCACTTTATAGTATCTCAAAATAAACAAATATTTTCCTTTTACTGAATAATCATAAATACAAATTCTAGACTGGTTTATTAAATATGTTGCTAATTATTTATCCATATAAGCATGGTTTTCATTGGAGACAATTCTAAAGACAGAAAAAAATTTAATCATTGAAAATTTTACACAAAATTAGTATTTTGGTATATTTCTTTTGAATTACCCAATATATTTTGTCCATTATATTTACTAGTATATGTGTTAGTATCTAGCTTTTCTTTCATGTCAGACACTTTACAAGGAATTGTGTATATGTTATAGTTAATATATTAAAATAACATCTTTATTTAAAATTTTAAAACATATTTATATAAATGACACGTTTATATAAATATAAAAAGCTGCATAGCTATCATATACTCTCTTTGTCTATTATTTTCTTGCATTTTAAATATTTCTGAAAAACACTATAGACAGGTTTCATTGCTACCTCTCAGCTTATTTCCATAGACTGGATCTCTGGAAGCAGAGTTTCTGAATCAGATGGTCCAGATAACTTTATGCTTCTATCTAGAAATACATAACTCAATTGCTTTCCGAAAATATCGTTTTGTTCACCAACACATAGTTCCTACGTCTGCATATCTGCATAACATTTTCATGAAACCTGTTTTCAGGATGGCCTATGAAAACGGGGCAGTACTTTCCTTGACTCCTTCTGAGACTGTTCTGAAGCTTGAACTTCTACTCCTTAGTGACAGGCTAGTTAACCTGTTTTGCCTTCAAATTCTTCATTGGTATGAAAGATATATTAGTCTGAAAATGATAATGTGATACAGGTGCTCTGAGGATTATATAATAAGGTAAATTACTGAACGTTGTGCTTGACACAGAAAAGTACTCAGTAAATATTGAGGATACCTAATGATTCTTGAATCCTCTTTTCGTCATCATCTTAATCTGCTATTGTATCTTTCAACTGTGCAGCAGATAAATTTCACTTTGGTTACTTCATTAAATATGTATTAGTAAATGCAGTAAATTAAACAGCTAGTGGGCAAGGACTACAAATGTGGAACCACTGGAAGAATCGCTACATAACTCATATTTGCTCTTATTTTAGAATCAGAAAAATAATAAAATTAGCATTTATACCCTTAAGACAACTTGCTATAAATGTAACTTTGTTCAAATGAGTCAGAGACTCTAGTGGGAAATCTGGCTCAAGGCCAGAGGAAATACGCTAATGTAATCCTGTCTGAATAGCAGAGACAGCAGTCAAACCAATTGTTTCTTGTTGTCCAGAAATCAAACTGACCACTTGTACAGGAGGGATTTGATTATTCTTGGGGAGAAGTGTCCCAGTGACCATCACCAAGAGTAGAACCAAATGCTAGTAGAAGGGGTAGCGTCGATCAGTGAGCCCCCATTCAGTTGACCAATAATAAATGGGATTGGAATTTTTCTTAAGTGAAAATGAGTAAGCAGCTATTGGACATTTTTCAAATCCTTACTCCCTACAATTCTTCAGTTCCACATGCCCTGTTATTTTCCATCTGAATGAGTCTCTGAAGCATCATTCAGTTTTATTCCCTACCGCCTGCCTATACCATCCTCCCACCCCTCATCCTGCATGCACTGATTTATTCTCCACGGTGCTTCCAGATAACGCTTTTGATAAAAATCAAATTCAACATGTTATTTCCCTATTTAAAATCTATTGGCTAAAAAGAAAAAGAATTCTCTAAGTCTAACATAATTTAGCACAGTGCTTTTTAAACTCTCATATGATCAGAAGCACCTGTAGGGCTAGTTAAATCAGTTTCTGAATAACTAGGTTTCGGGTGTAACCTGAGAATTTGCATTTATAATAAACTTCCAGGTAATGTTAATGCTACTAGTTGGGGAAACAAACTGAGAACCAATGAACTAGCAATTCATGTCTACCATGATGCCTTCTTGCTCAACATGTTGTCCTTCAAATCCTAAACTGCTATAGTCCTCAAATTCATCATGCTCTTTCTTGTCTGTGTGCTTCTGCACATGCTGCTAATCTCTAGATCTGGCAAGCTTCTCCCCTCTGCCTGCAGGTTAACTGCCACTACACTCTCTTCTGTGTTCCTGTGGTAGCACGCATCTCCTTCCCCACAGTGGCTCTCTGATCACATTGTGTGTAATTGCGGTGTTATTTCCACTCTGTGGCGAGGTCCTCGAAGGCCAGTTGTCTCAACTTTTGTCCTTGGTGCCTAGCAAAATGCCTGGTAGGATGGACTTCGAATGTTTCTTCAGTGAATGTTGATAACTCTGTCTCCAGTACAACGACTCTACTACCTTGACAACTGGCCAATGACGGTCATTTTTTTTAAATTCTATTTCCTGTAAGTGATTAGTGGGAACACCCTGGAAGAAAAAGGCTCATGTATTAGTTGTCCAGGATGGAAATAAAAAACTGCAAAGACCACATTCCTCTCAAAATGTCAGAGAGAGAACCTGAAAGGGATGAGTGAGTAGAGAACACAGCCTGAAGCTCTTGGATAACCAAAGAAAAGGTGAACACAGAGAGCTGGGTGAGGACTAAGGTACAGAGAATATTGTATGGGGACCCCAGGCGAATATTTTTATTTTCTAGTTAATCGAGATGATACGTGTATATGTGTTTATATTTTTGATGCCACAGCTTTCATCAAATCACACTCCTGATATTGGATAGAGAAAATTCAAAGATTAGAATCCTTGCTAAGCACATCCAGGCGATTATATTTCAACTCAAAGTGAAGTCTGCACGAACGGCATTTAGCAATAAAAAAAGATGTCAAAGTCTACTGCGTAGTTGGCTTATTGTGCTGTCATCCACCAAATAGAATAAAACAAAATACTTCAACTCCAATTATATTCAGAAAGAAAATCTAATTCCTAAATGTAATACATTTTTTACACTGCCAATGCTAAGAACTTATTATTAGAATGTCTTTCTACTGTTATATCAATTTAGCATGTACCTAAAACTTCTTATAGGGCAATAGTTAGAAATGAAACCTTGTAGTCCACTTAAAAAATCTGTGGTGATCAAAATACATCTAGAGAACTGTCATGTTAAAATGTTATATGTAAAGCTCAAACTCCATATATTAAAGAAAGAGCACCACTATAAGAATCAATTTTTAGCTCTTGCTAGTGTGGCTCAGTGGATTGAATGCCAGACTTTGAACCAAAGGGTGGCCAGTTTGATTCCCAGTCAGGGCACACATCTGGGTTGTGGGCCAGGTCCCCAGTAGGGGGCACTCAAGAGGCAACCACACACTGATGTTTCTCTCCCTCTTCTTCTCCTTCCTTTCCCCTCTCTAAAAACAAATGAATGTTTTTCAAAAAATCAATTTTTAGAAAACCAGGCATACTGCTATCAATATTTTATACGTTTAGACTAGGCCGCAGGTCACTGAAGTCAACCACAGCTGATTGGCGTTTATCCCAGGTATAGTGAAAGATGCAGGTTAGACTGAGAAGTTTCCCAGTGACTCCATTGATTACAATGTAGTTTTATTTCAGTCATGGAACAATGTACTATTCATTACTGGTAGAAAGGTGCTCAGCAAGTGATACCTGGACTAAAAGAAATGTTTGTCAGTTTTTACAATTATATTAATATGGTAGAGCTAGATATTCAGCTTTATTTGATTCATTTTCTCTCTGAAGCCCCCAAATATTAGAAGTGGAAACACACCAAATAACTAAAGTAATTTTTTAATGATAGGATATTCATAATAATTGCCATAATGTAATTTCTAATTTGTATCCAATTACACAGTGTCTATTTGGCAGTAAAATGCTCTTAGAAATTATATAATAAGTCACGAGCTCTATTCTCCAGGTAGTTTTTGGCTTAGCTTTCCCCATTGGTGAATCAAGCTCCTTAAGATCACCCTAGTATCAATTTAAACCATTTTCAGTCAGGTCCAGCTCTTCCTTCAGATTTTTTCTGTACTCTGTTTATTAGCAGCTAGTCACTAAGTCCAGCCTATACTCTAGGGGAGGGACCTACACCAGCGGTGAACATGGGGGGGCAGGATTGCTGGGAGCCACACCAACCACAAGTCCCTATTAATCTCTGATTCCCACTAACTCCTACTTTATGTTATTATGTCAATATTTATTTTCTTTGACTCTGGGGTTCATACTAATAAAGCATAAATCTGTATTTCAAGATGCTTATGTATTAATAAATATAAAATACTGAAAAATTCCTCTCTCCCTGCAAAAAAGAAAAAAGAAAATCCCAAACTTCAAATCTCCTGGGAAATTATAATTTCCTATAACAGAAAGATGTCATTTTCAAATTATAACTTATAAATATACTCTCGTTGTAAAAATTACAGGGGACAGGATTTTAGAATTTTTAAGTTAGAGTTCAAATTTTACATAGAATTCTAAGATTTTTAAAAACTGATTTGAACAGGTGTTACTTGGCATATTGGGAAACTTTGCTTACTTTAAACTTCATATTTTGCTTTTTCCTTTTCTACCTACTAATCCACGCTACTGATGCATGTCCTCCTCACACCTTGCAAATGCTCGTTAACACCCTCTAAAGATATAATTATGCACTTTAAGAAATGCAGAGAAGAGTTAAAAACCATGTGGTGATCTGAATACTAATTGGAATGTAAATACAGATCACCCCTTGAACAACAATATTTTGCAGGAAAAATAACCACCTCATTACATAATTTAAAAGTTACAGAGTGGCAAAATGGTGGGCACTGGGGAACTGAGTTAAAGGATTTAGGAAGTAAAATCATTTTGGTAAAGGGGCAGGACACTCTTTTTGAAGATAATGCGCCTTAAATTATTGTTGATGTCAAAATATATTGAGTTTAATATTTCCTTCATCAGTATTGAATACTTAAAGCTCAGCTAGTTCCTAAAGGGAGGCTCAAACAATAGAGTATGATTAATTCTCTCAAAAAAATTCAATTTTGAGATTATTCAAAAAGCCAGCAGGGCTTTCACAGGTGGTCACCCCAAGGCCCAAAAGAATGAAAACACCATCCTCCAATCAAACCCCTGACAAACCCTGGTGTATTTTTAAATGAGGAACTTGAGAATTAAAAGCCAAAGAAGGCAGTCTAGCAAGGGATTTGGAATATCAGAGGAAGAGGCTGATAAGGAGGGTAATTGACATGTATGCAAAATGAAGAGATGAAAAGAGACTTCTGGTTCTCAGGAGGACTGTTTACAAGGCAGCCTGGCTGGGGAGAGCCCATCTTGCAAGTATCTTACTAACAGGTGTGAAGAGCTGCCGCCCACACAAGTTGCCCCCCCCCCCGTTAGCAGGCTGCTGTGCTACATCACAGCACATTTGAGATATAATTGAGATATAACACCACACTAAAATGTCTTACTTTTTCCTTAAGGCCTAAGAAAGTGTGGACATAGTTCAAACCAGTCTTGGAAGGAAGAAAAAAGTACCCCACGTCCCCTTTGTTTCCAAACAAGCCTTTCTCCAACTCACATAATGTACAAAAAACATGAACAAAAACAATGTTCTTTAACACACCCTGATATTTAGCGACCATACAACATGTTAATAGAGCCTTGCAGGTAGATGCTTAGGAATCTTGCCTCCCTTGAACAACAACAACTTTAGTCAGTTGTTATTATACTAGGAGATTTGCATGTGGGCTGTCATTATTCGTAATATCATTTTCTTATTGTTTATTTAAGAATCCATACACCGAGAAAGGCCTGTGAAACTAAGCTATGAAGCAATCTAATTATTTCCAAGATTTGGTACACAGGCATTTACTGCAAATGAGTTCTGTCTAGCCATCTTCAGGGGAAGATCTGTTATTCAAAACAGAAAAAACCTCAAGGCAGGAATCTCATTGTCCACGAATCATGTGAAAAATTTCAAGTACTTTATTTCCAATAATTGGAACCACGAAAGAAATATTCCAGATATTTATCAATGTAACTATGGGCGGCCAAGAATATAGAGGATAACCAGGACATTACCTATTTTCCCTGCATTGGAAAATAAAAGAAATATCTATTAAAGCAGCTAATAATATGGCTAAAAGGCACCTCAATATGAAGGGAGTCTATTTCACTAAAAATGTTGATTGAAAGGCACATATTGGATTCTCTATTTGTTTAAGAAAACGGCTGGCTCCGTTTCTTAGTAATATGGAACAGCATTAAGCTTAATGTCTCTAATATCCAAAAAACTGACTATAATTTCTGCACAAAGTGAAAAAATATAGGCACTGCAATTCATATTTGAAAACATTCTTTTGTTCAGTGGATTGAGGAGAAACATAAGTTCATCGTACACATTCCGAAATTCCCAGGATTCTCTTAGAGAGGAATGCAATATTAAGCAATGAATCTCACATGCAGGCTTATAGCTAGCAGGCACTCAAAAATTCAAATAAAATAGAATATACATTAAAAAGGTTATCAATTAAAATAAGTATGTGGTTTCTCTTGGAGCGCCGAGAGAAGGAGATGGCCTTTAGATAAAGACCACGATTCGGATGCAGAGACTGCCTGCCAGTAGTGTTCAGGTGGAAGGGTGCTGGCTTGGCCATTCGTTACTCCCTACAAAAGAGCATCAGCAAGGCAAGTCCAGGTTGAATATTACTGAATTTAGCTTCATGCCATGGCCTACCTCAAATAAGAGGTTTATCTCATTAGCTAGTTCAGTAAGCTCATCCATCAGAATTACTCTGACCCGATTTCATGCATCAGCAATATTTTCAGAGTCACAAGTACAGTAAAATAAAAACAAGCCTTAAGAATGTAATTATTTTACAGTTACTCCTCTTTCATTTTCAGGGATCAAGTCTTGCAGATAAAAAGGCTTAGATTATTAGTTTTCCAGATTAGCTCAATACCAAGATGAAGGAGGGAACCCTTTAAAGCAGGGACATCAAACTCATTTTTACCGGGGGCCACATCAGCTTTGAGGTTGCCTTCAAAGGGCTGAGTGTCACTTCCACTACTTAACCGTTATGGAGTTGTTACATTTATACAGTCCTAAAGTTATTTCAGCCCTTTAAAGGCAGCTGAGAGGCTGATGTGGCCCCTGGTAAAAATGTGTTTGACATCCCTGCTTTAAAGGCTCTATTAAAACGTGTATAAATGAAAACATTATTATGATATCTACAGATATTGCCTTCAGATTTTTTATGACTCTACAGAAAGCCTACAGAAGCAGTAATGAATAGTCCAAACACAATATCATTAAGACATCTCAGTGGGTGCATCTAAGAAACAAAAATGAACAAATGAAATTGACAGAGTCTCATAAGCCCAGAGAGCAGGTGGGTGGTTCCCGGAGAAGAGGAGGGGTGGGTAACTGGATGCAAGAAGTGAAGGGATCGGGAAGTACAAACGGGTAGTTGCAGAACAGTCACGGGGAGGGGAGTTATAGCATGGGGAGTGCAGTCAATAATACTGTAATAACTATGTATGGTGCCAGGTGCGTACTAGGAATATGGAGGGGGGACACTTTGTAAAGTACATGAGTGTCTACTCTAACCCCTATGCTATATATCTGAAACCAATAAAAATGATATCAAATGTAAACTGGAATTGAAAAAGAAACTTTTTTAAAAAGAAGTTTTTGTGGTGTAGTAGCAGAATGCCTGCCTCTTATGACAGTATTTCTGCTTCAGAGAAGCCAGTGTCTTAGAAGGTGGCCACAAATTGAATTCTCCATTCTACTACAAGTACCTTCTCCAAGCCTCGGACAGTTCAACACACGCTTCCCAAGAAGTGTAGAAAAAGTAAATTAAGTCATAGTTTAGACTCATAAAGACCTGACAACTTAGTGAAGGAGACATTACCATAATTCAGAATGAGATACAAACAAGGAAGGGATTAGAAAAAAGCAGAAAGAAATTGAATGGGACCTATAAACACAGACATGAGTTTAATAGACAGAAACTAGAAAGAAAGATATATATATATTTTTTTTTTAAATTTTTATTTAGTTATTTTTCAAGTACAGTTTTCTGTTTATTTCTCCCATCCCAGGAGGATTTTCTAAATGCCAAGAGTACCCTGCACAAAAATACCCAAACAGAAGAGTTTCGGGGGGCCTTAGAAATCTATTGCTCAAGTTATAGAATACTTAAGATGGTTATCCGGGCACAAGAAGCCATCATAACAAACCATGTACTGATTTCATATTTTTACCTGTCAAAAAAACCTATGACATATATTATCGTACTTAAGGCTTACCACAACTCATGAAATATGCCTTATTGTCCCTATTTCACAAATGATGAAACTGAAGCTTAAAGAAGTTAAGCGACTTGCCAAAGCCCAAAGCAAAGTCAGCATTCAACCCACTGGGGTGACTCAAAGGCCTTGCCCAGGGGAGACACTGGAGGAAGCAGCCACACCTCGGGGAGCTCAGTAAGTCATACGGGGGAGCTATACAAACAGGTGTTTCTTTCAGAAAGATTAACTGGTATCGTGTCCAGGGCAGACGTAAGTGGAAAGAGACAAGGCATCCACTGAGACTGCACAAGGAAGAGGGAAAGTGTTGATGCAGATGCAGGTCGGTGGAGGCCTAGATAAGGAGGAGGTGATGGAGCCGATGGACACAAAACACTCTATTTAGATGCTTTTCGATTCTCCTTCAGAAGGCATATTCCCTTTGCTGCCCCTTTTATCACTTTAGTGCTCTGTAAAAGGGCAAAGTGCAAATATTTATTGAGAATCGATTCAGTACTGCACATTGTCCATTTAATTCCATAGTTTTCACTTTAGAAATTTAAATGCACATGAGTTAAAGAATTTGCTTAGGGTGAATACCCAAGCAACAGAGCTGTCTTTCAAATGTGGGTCTAAAGTCCATGCCTCTTGCCACTGTGCCAGTCTGTGGAGATGAGTAAAGTTTGTACTGGAAGAAACAGGGTGGGGGGTATTGAAAGGGAAGTTGGGAAATCATTCCAATTCTGTGTGTGTGTGAGGGTGTGTGCATGCATAATGCCTGCATCTAAATTTTGTAAGCTATTTCCAAGAATTTTTTAAAGTAGTGTTTTTAAAGTATAGTCATAATAAAAAAAAGCCATTTTTCTCCTCCAAGTGATGTGACAAGATTATTTCAGATGAACTCAAAATGTTTCCTTTTTCCCCATGTATAACCTTTATTTTCTCTAAAAAAGATCTTTAAATGCTGGAAACCTTCTGTGGTTAAGATGAACATGATGTTATACTCATAATCTGCTACTATATTTGAACATCATTTCAAGGTTTCATTCAAAATACTAAGCAGAAAATGTTAGCACTAACAGGGAAAAGGCCTTTCTTTAATTATTAATGCATTCTGAAGTTGATGTGATTTCTCTTAAGGGGAATAAAAATAGACACTGGTGGGATTATGCCAATAATTAGTTACTTGGGATTTAAAAGGTCAAGTAAACCCATAATTAATAAGAAATTTTACAATAAATGTACACTTAAAATATTCCATTGAACCAAAAATTTGAGTAGTAAAACAGTATTAGGCTATACAACTATTCAAGTTTCCTTCATTTTTATTTTTCTCTATACCATCCCTTTACATCAAATTAATTTTTTTCAGAAAAAAATATTAATTCTAATCTGTATGAGTTTACTAAATCCCATATTCATTACACATTACGCATGTATTTCTTACTTGATTGGTTTTCTTTACTGATAAATACATTCACAAGCTTTGACACTAGATGGGTTTTCCCCTCTTTCTTCCAATCCTTCATATTCCTACCCAAGCACTGGAGAGAAAATGTTCAGAATATTCTGCTTATTTTTTAGATCTTTTTTCAACATTTAGATATACCCAGGTTTGGCCTCCATAAAAAATTAATTTTTTAAGTAAAAAAATCTTTATTTTCTTAATAAAATTGCTTATATATATTTCTTAATAAAACTTTTGAAGTTTGTCTTTTCTTTATCCTTTTGGACTATCCATTGGACCCTAAAATACATGGTAGCCACTTACTTAGGAAATTTTAAGGCCTATAATACTATTTATGAATCTTTTTATATTATCAATATCCCCTGTCAATACCATCCTGTCAGTATTCTCTATGCTCTAAATGTTCTGTTGTGAAAAAGAAATGTATTTTGTAAGCTTCTAAATACCATGGGACTGAAAGTGCACAGCTACTCCACCACAATCAAATCCAGAGGACTCTTAGCCACTGGCCTTCAACATTTTTGTTTTAGGTCCTGAGGAGGTGACCTTGGCTCAGCTGTAATACCATCATTCTACTTCAAAAGATAATGCTTAAAGAACTACAAAAACATGGATAATATACTAAGGATACATTTTTAATTAAAGGCCCAAATAATAAGCCTGATATGAATGTCATATTCTTGAAGGGTCAAAACTGATGGAATCTTCCTGCTGAGGAAAGCAGGCATAAAATTACTCTATCAGGGGTGTTAAACTCATTTTCATGGGGGGCCACATCAGTCTCGTGGTTGCCCTCAAAGGGCCAAATGTAATTTTAGGACTGTATACATGTAACTACTCTTTAACAGTTAAGCAAGAGCTCATGCAGCCCCCAGGTAGAAACAAGGTGCGGGCTGGATAAAACAAGGTGAAGGGTGGGATTCGGCCCGCGGGCCTGGTATTTGCCCTGTGCTCTAAACAGTTAAGGACTGACTTGCTTAAGAAGAACACCTTTTGAGAAGGAAGTATATCAGAAGGTAGCTTATCTGTACTGTGACTATCAGTTTATAAAGTTCCTCCTAAAATTTGAAAACTATCCTGGATAGTTTACCTCATGGACTAATGCATTTTCCAAAATATTAACAATTGCATGAAACAAGTTTGTTTGCCCAAATGCCGTAAATTTATATGACTAAATAACCTACTTGGAGAATAAATCTAATGCCTACCTAACTAATGCTTTGAGTAGGCACTATAGCATTAATGCCATTGTCGTATATGAATGAATCAAGCTTGCCAATATTTAGTTTTTTAAAGTGATTCTGCTGAGCTATTTAAATCAACTGACTTAATTACTCCATAATTTTAAGCTGCCGGTGACTCAACTAAGTAAAACAGCATACCAAAGTGTCATGGCAAACACTGGGAAAAACTTTACATATTCAAATGCTCTGAATCTGCCAGGTCAACCACCAGATATGCATTACTGCTGAGCACATCTGTAGAAAGACAGCAATTCTCTCATTACTACCTGCTACTCCAATTTAATCAGCCCTGTCAGCAAAGGGCATGCACAAAAGTCTCTAATTCAAAGTATTTATGAAACATGAATACCAAGTATTAATAGCCTGGTTCAAGTTCAAGGAGAATATACACATCAAGAACAGAAGAGAAACCAATTTTTAATAAGCAAACATTGAACAGAAAAAAATCAGAAGACAAGGAGACAAAAAGGCATAATAATGTCACCACTCAAGTGAAAAGCTCAACTTGAAAATGAAAACAAAATCCGCTGACCTTGATCCAAAATAAAACCTTAGGAAAAACTGAAGCACGTAGCAACTATAAACAAATGATTAACATCCAGACTTGAGTATGGGCATTAAAAAGAGGAGCAGTGTGATCTTACCTTTTAAAATATTCAGGGAGAGAGAAAGAAAGAGCAAAATGTTCAAGGTATTGTCTCTGGGTAGTGGGGTATAAGTTATGTAAAAATGTTTATGTGTACACACTTTCTAAACACTGTTTTTATGATAAAAAATAAAATAAAAACACATGTTAAATTATTTCAAGTAAGTATTAGAAAAAAGTCAATACTAAGATATATTTCTGCTGCTTTTATATTTATCTACTATTGTTTGTGGCCTAAGGCACACAACCAACAGATTCAGAGAATGAGAAAAAAAATTACATCTTTTCATTTAGCTCTCTTTCTTTTTTAAAATCTAAGATGCATAAAGTATATTTTGATTAATTTTAAAAAGCTCCACACATCTAGAGCTCATTTCCATTTTTATTAGTCCTAAAACTAATTAATAGACAAAGACACTTCATTCTTAATGTCTAAGATCGCTTCCAACTCAAATTTAAGTTTCAGATGTTTAGCATTTCAGAAGCTCTATTTTGAATATCTTGATAGTCTTAAAACTCCATCTACCACATTTTGTGCTGCACATAATTTGGGCCATTTCACAGCGATGAGAACCTCATTTCCTATTTTTCTCAGTAATCCACTCTGCTTCATGTTATGGTCAAGCTTCGTGGATAACTTTTATTGGTTGTATGTCAGTGGCAAATTCTATCTCAATTGCTAGATTTCTGCCTATAAGAATTAAATGACAGTGAAAGGCAATGAATACAAACAGTTTCAACAACATGGGGACACTCTAATTTGCCACAGAAATTGCTAACTTCAAACTACAGATGAAAGGCCAATGTTTGGCCAGAGCATAAGGAACTTGAATCTGCTGTGGGGTGTGGTCAGGGGCAGCATTTTGGTTATTCTTATAAGTGTGGCCACCACCAATGTCTTTATCCAGGGAGATTGTGGTAAGTACAGAAGAGATTAATGTTCTCTCCTAAGACAGCCAAAGGAGAAAGAAATTAGACACCAGAAGTCTTGAATTTCCAAGCTGCACTTTAGGATAAAAACTATAGGTGTCATTAGTCTAAAATATTACTTTTAAAAATAATTGACTTTTTAAAGTCCTGCCCAATAGTTATTTATTCATAATTTGTCCAACACCTTCATGCACCAGGTGCCTACTTGGAACTGCGCATACAGCCCACAAACACACAAAAGCTCCCTCGTGGAAGTCCTGAGAATGTTGCACAAGAGAGATGTGATGACCACAGGACTTCAGCCAACACAGGTAAATTCTCTTTACTTTTTCACAGTCCAAAGCAAGGCCTCCAAGCAGAAGTATTGCAGTGAAATGCCCAGCCTGGGTGATCTAATCAGTGTTCTTTATATCCTTACTAGTAGTTTGGTTCTGACATCAGTGTTTCTTGTACCAGTTCATTCTAAGTAGACATCTGAAGAGACTTTGCTGGGTAATAACTGTGGTGGAAGGACAACCTTCCAAGGACCTCAGCCCCTGGGACATGGCCAGTGCCCTGTCCTGCACTCCTCTACCTGTGGGTTTCAAATAGCTACTCCACTTCCTCTATGTCACTTTTTAGGCAAGTAATGAAAGTCCCAACTACCCCCAGGACCCTTTCATGCTTCTATCATTTTAGGTATGATGGTAACAACAGCTGTCCAGAAGAGGAAGTGTTCACTGAACGTATTACATGCCAGTTTCTGCACTAAGCCTTTCATTCCCTTATTTAAGCCTAAGACACTTCTTTATTTAATCTTTGTCACAGTCTTGAGGAAGGCCCTTACCATTTTAAAGGTAAAAAAAATCTGAGGCCCAAGAACATTAGATTATTTAACCAAGAGCACACAGCTAGGAAGTGGCAGACAATCCAGACCCAGGAGATGTTAATTCCAGATCCTATACTCTGACCTCCTCTGGTGTTTAATTTTGGCACAAGCCAATTTCTATCTCCTCCATAAAGCTTGGCCATGCCAGTTCAGAGTGATTTCTCTCTCTCCCATAATTTTTCTATTCCTTTAAGCCTCTCGTATGCCATCTATTCCTCATTCTTTCTATCTTTATCTTGTATCTCAGACTCGGTTATCAGTATCTTAATTGCAGGGATATGCCCTCTCTCAGTGATGCTTTCCAGGATGTTCAGTAGTGCATCACAAGAACTGGGTATGAGTCTAAGAAATTCTTGATGAAAAAGTACAGATGTGAAGGTGTATCTCCAACTATCAACTACCTGGAATAATTATTGAGATGATGTTCATTGTTTTATTGGGGACTGTTAAGGAAAGTAGTACAGTTTAGCAATCCTGATGTGTAGACTGAAAGAAGTTTCATAAACTCTCTAAAGTCGATTGCCTCACCTGTGCAAATGGTGCTGCTGTTGTTATTAATTTCTATGGTGCAGGGCCATTGTAAAGACCAGAGACACTACACACAGCCCTGTGTATGTACATAAAGGTAACTTATGGAGAATCACCAGTATACGGATACTTAAAGTAACCTTGTATTCAACTAGAGCAGTAGTTTTCAACTGTGTTCCCTTAGCCAAACGGAAAAACAAAAATGCCATAGAAAAACTTTATCCAGCAGTAGGAATGAGAAGAAATGGAAAGTATGGAAATGCAGGGCTGCGGGGCTCCTGGAGACTGCTCCTCCACTCTGTAACCAGAAAAGTCTGTTCTCACAAATTTTAAACACAGTGCACTCCTCAAAATATTTTTGGGAATAAAACAAGAAAAATCAGTTATGAATATAGTTTGAAAAATGCTGCCTGATCTCACTCAAAAAACTACAGACAACAATGCTTTCAAGTCAGTAAGGTGTTCTATTGGTAAGGCAGACGTTCTTCAGAGAAAACAGGTGATAAAGAACCCTTAGCCGTAGAAGACACTGTTCGGCTTCCTGAGTGCATGTCATTTCTTGACCCTTTTCTCCCTGCCTTTCTGGAAAGTTGGTACTGATGTTCTACTATCACATTCCCAGTGAAAATTAAACTCTTTGAGACCCCTGCAGAAATTATCTCACTTAGTTCCTTGCGCATATCCTTCAACACTCCAGGCCTCAGTTCCAGGGAACTCACCATTTTTTCTTAATGACTACAACTCATCAATGTATTTCATTCTTCTAATTATCAGATGCTGATATATACACACCATCCATAACTGCCTGGAACCCTCACTATGAATGAAATCGGGGACTACCTATTCTGAATTTAAGGACCTTTCACATTATTGGTTCAATAGATTGGATTGAACCCACCAGTGAGAAACATCCCATGTAATTAGACATCACTAATTCAGCTGTTCTCTTAAAAATGTCCATCCACGTTTGTTTTCATCTCATCCAAACTACACGCATTACCATGGAAAAGAACAACAAAAACCTTTGCTCTATTTCCCTGCCAATATTTTAGTCATCACCTTCAGTAAACCTAAAAGCTACTCTTGTTAACATGGCCCAACACCCCACGATTTCTTATTTTTTCTCCTGCCTTAGCCTGTTCTCCTAATTTTACTTCTCATTAAACTTCAAACGATTATGTTAATAGTGGACATAGTGCCAGCACTCTTCCACTAGTGCTGTGTCTCACTCCCTAAAAGAAAAACGCAACTTTTCTTAAATACCAGTATCTCTCTCTGCTCAACAGCTCCAAAGTAACAAGGAAAAAGCGACAACACCAAGAGTAACACTGTGTTAGTGCCCATAATTTTCTTTTTAAATACTTCAGTATAGATGATTCAATGCGGGGGCGGGGGGAGTGTGCCGTACAAAGGTTTACACACACTGAGTGCACTGGTGGTATAAATCAGTGGTTCTCAAACCAAAGATGCATCAGAATCACCTGGAAAGCTTTCCTTTTCTTTTTCTTCACAGGTTGCTGTGACCCACCCCCAAAACTTTCTAAATTAATTGAGGACGCCAGAGAGTTTGCACTTTGAACAAGTACCTAGTTGAGGCTGATGCTGTTCAAGGGACCAAATTGTAGAAAACATTTGGAATTCCCTAATCCACACTTCAGGTGTGAGTAGTAGGCATACATGGACCTTACTGGGGAGGGAAGAAGGAACACGTACAAGAAAAGTTTAAAATCCTGCTACCTAAATCTGTACCAGAAAGTTTGGAAATGAACTAGCTTTAACGTACTTCATGACCTTGCCCTCCATTTTCTCTTCCGGAGAATCAGGGACAACACCTCTCTTAAGTTACTAGATTGGAATATTTAAGGATCACTGTAGATGATGCATGGGTGACAGATTGTAGAGTATAAAGTATTCCTGCTATGATTACTTCAAACCTTATCCAGTCAACAAAAGACAGCCCATTAAAAGAGTGAGCTGCTCAGATTCACCAATGAACTGCTGAGTTTATGTTCCCCCTAGTCAGAAAAATTCAAGGGAGAAACAAAGGTGAACATATTTGCTGAGACTTGGTTTTTTTCCTTGTCCTTTAATGTATTTTTATATAACAAAATTAAAATATTTAAAAAAATTTCCTTACCCTTCGATGTTTTTGAATTGCTGTTTAAATTTTCATAATTCCTACTTAAAGAAATTCATTGACTAATAGATTTTGTCAAAGAAATACGTAGTGACTTAGCAATGGCTCACACATTGCACAGTAAAACTTGATTGCATGAAATACTCACGTGTGTTTATTGAAATACAATACTCCAATGTATTCTGCAGTTAGATCCTGCAATTGGTTCTGCTTGCTTGTGCCTCTAGGTTTTAAGCTTAGAACCCTCTCTTCACTGTGTTACTGGAGTCATCCTTTTGTGAGTGAGGTACTCGATGTGGGTACATGTGTCACAATTTAAATTAAAAAAAATTAACATGCTGTATACCTTTTTGTGGAAACAAAGTTTTTCCCCCAATAAATAGCCCTATAGATGCATTTGTGCTTAAAGCAAAATGAACTACAGTGGATGAAAGTTTATGAACCAGGAGATGAAACTTGTGATGGCAGCAACACAGCACGATAGTTCCAAACTCATGGCCCTCCCTCTTACTGGTTATGCAACATGGGACCAGTCACGGAACCGCTCTGGGTCTCCATTGCTTCAGCAATAAAACGGCGGTAACATCACTACCTATCCCAAAAGCTTGAGTCTAGTGCATTTCTAAGAGCCTTCACAGGTTACCTTTTCTTCTTTTTCACTGTTACATTTGAACATTCATTAGGAATCCACCAAAATCCATAGGCAGGAAAGTTTCCTTACAAAAAAGATTACAAATTATACAGTATTAACCTATGTTACTGCTTTGCTTTTTATTCTTTCAAACAGCTCAATAAATATGAAATTACCTCTTGGCAAGTTATTAAATGAATGAGTGAAAATTCCGTGTATCAAAAACTGACACAAGATTGACCTTGTGTGGAGGTTTTCTATAAAGCAGGTCTTCGTGGAAAAATTACTGATTCTGCAGGATTAAAAAAACTGCTAAAAAATCTGCCTTACTTGCCCCTCCTTTAGATTTACTATTAGGTTATCCCTGATCCTTTAAAAATAATAATACTCAATCAGCTAAAGCTTGACTATATTCTCTAGGTGCAGGAACACTCCAGGTGCTCAATGACTGTGTGATTAAAGCAGGGAGGGAGGGAGTCCTGTAGTTAATCTGACCTGAAGAAGGAATTAAGTGCTACTGCTTTCCCTTGACTGTGAGAATCCCCACCACACACACACACACTGACCACCAAGAAGCATTACTAACCACGCCTGTCGACCAGGCCTAGTCGATACTGGACTCAAGTCATTTTGGAAGTGGTTAAATAAAAGTCATAAAAAAATTCTGACTGTAACAGTTCCCATTAAGACTAGGGAGAAAAAAACCTAGAAAAGACATTTGTAGCTGAATAACTGTTTTCCTCTTCTCTGAAATTCACTTTTAATCCACTTAAACAGTAAAGGCAAGAGATTAAAGAACAGTTTCTATACATCCATTTGTTCATGTTAATCTCTTACATGGCAACATTGGTACCTAGTGAATTGATTCCTTTATTAAAGAAACTCATTTCTCAGGGATTACATAATTGGACTTAGGTTACTAATTTCACAGTATTTTTAATAGACAATTGTGATTTAAAAATTGTTATGAAGAATATTGTCTAATTAACCCGCTCAACCACTGCACCTCCTTCCCAAAGACACTGCTGAAATGCACTGCTTGCTTCGTCGCCCAGGGCGAAGACAGTTTCTGGGGAGTCACTGGATTTTTCCTTCTGTGATCAGGGTCATGTTTCTAGTCCTCATCAGCCTAAATTTATTTTGTGACTTCTCTCCTTTCAGGATTCTTGGGAGAGAGCATGTGTTAGACTGGGAGAAAGCAAAGATGCACTGTTTTCATTTGCTTCTGCAAGGAGACCGCTCATCAGCACAGTTGCCTCCTCTGCTTTTGTGGCGCAGGGAGTGCAACCACACGCTGTTGCTCCTGCTCGTTGAAACCCCAGGTAATAACTGCACATGTGACAATTGTTTGTATTGCAGACCATGCTTCTTCATTTCCACATATGGAAATATCTCTATCATACATATGATGCTCTGCAGAACTCTATGATGATATTTCCTAAAAAGTGTCTAATTGCATACTTAGTGATTCAGTCCTCTTGCGGAATATTCGAGGTTCCAAACACTCTAAGGGCTTCATCTATTATTTCTTTTTATTAACAATAAAATTGGCATTCATTTCTTTTGTTTCTTTACCAATACAAAGCACTGTATGCCGACTGTAGGTATAGCAGGATCCAGCAGAAGTGATGCCTGCTTGACTGTGTTTGGTAGGGTAATAATTTATAGTTTTAATTTGAACATTTCACCTAAAATATCATATGGTGTGCTTGAGTGTGACATTGTTATGCTACAGAGTTACATGCTTATGATTTTGTAATAACAGATTTTGTAATTAAAAGGGGAGTTATTTGTGCCAGACCCAGTATTTATAGCCCCTCGAGTTGTTTGAGGAAAACATTTTAGTCATTCCTCCCACCCCCCACCATTTATCTTTTTTAGGTTTCTGACAGCAGCTGGTTCTGAGTCCAGTTGAATAGTGTGATGTTTGAAACAGAGCTACAAGGGAAAGAACAAGCCATTTCACCACACAGACTCAAATTTAGTTTAAAAATAAACAGAAAAAAATCCAAGCCTTTTTAACTTTGTTCTTAAAATGTCCATGACACAGTGAAATGTCTTAATTAGTCAACTTCCCCCTATGCAAATATCCTAGAAAAGTCTAAATATGGAAACTTGAGAGTATTCAAAGCAAGGCGAAAAAAATTTTTCCAGATGTTATTAAAGTCATCAATTTGTCACATCTCTTGCAGAATATTTAGATTTGTTCATGTTAGTACTGAAATATTTTAATGCTGGGGAGTTTTTAAATACTTCCTATAAATAATTTAAAGAGAAATAATTATTCAGATGTTTTGTCCAAGTCAACTCACACCCATCATAGACATACTTTGCAGGTAACTCTCTATGGTGATCATCTTAAACTGGTATCCAGATGTTTTCCTACGAAGAGAGAGACCTTTTATTCTTGGGCTTTTAATGAAGACTATTTGAGTGAGACCATTAAAATAATTCACTGCCTAAAGTTTGGGGCATTGTGAGCTAGAAACTCAAAGTAACAGAAGCAGGCTTCAATTTAGCATCCTCGGGCAAAAATACCCATTCATGTACAACTGAAGTTAAAGCTCAGAGCCATATGATTCAGACCTCAAAAAAAAAATCCCTCTGTAGTTGTGATAGCCAGTTATGGAAAATCCAGGTAAGACAAGATAACATAAATGTCCTTGCAAACTCATGCATAGGGTATGTCACCAAATCCCTCTTTCATTGAAAACTAAGTGCTCTTTCCTTTCTATTTTAAGGTGTCCTATAACTTCAACTTTTCCACTATTGTGATTGTAAAGAACCTGGGATCCAGCAGCAAGGTAAGAGAACTGGGGTGGGTGTTAATTGATTGGGTGTTAGCTGTGAGGGCATGAAAGTGAAGTCACAACCAGAAGTGACACCTTAGGGAAACATGATAATGACGTGCTTCTAGGTCTGAGAACAGAGTCATAAGGGGTTTTCAAGGGGCACATTGGAAATTTCTGTCCTCACGGGGTTTGGAAATGGATGGTAGAACTCTTCTTTGTGTACAGGACCTCTGAATATTTAGACAGAGTGTGAAACTCAAACAGAATTGGAGACATCATTGGGTGTTGTGGAAACCTAATAAAACAAATGACTTTTTCCTCCCTATGGCATCTGGCATGCTTGTGATTCAATAGACACCAAGGGGCCATTTTCACATCACAGTATTGAAGAAAACACGAGCTTATTTCAGCTGTGAATGACCTCAAGGTATTTGTTACATTTTTCTTTCTAATATCCTGTTAATTATATATATTTGAATATATAATATATATCATTATATATGTGTATATATTTGTATATAATTGTGTGTGTGTGTGTGTGTGTGTGTGTGTGTATCTGTATTCAAATTCCTCAGAGGAAAATCAGTGGTGGTGTTTTATAAGATAGCAGACTATGAATATAGATATTCATCAAATCATGCATGTTTTCTTTCCATATTACTATAAATACTATTTAGCTATAAAAAAGGGGAAAAAGTCTTGCTATTTTTGAGAACATGGATGGACTTTGAGTGCATATACATGAAATAAGTCAGAGAGAAAAATACAGATAGTATACGATCTCATATGTGGAATCGAAAGAGAGAGAGAGAGAGAAAGAAAGAGAGAGAGAAAGAGAGAAAGAGAGAAAGAGAGAAAGAGAGAAAGAAAGAAAGAAAGAAAGAAAGAAAGAAAGAAAGAAAGAAAGAAAGAAAGAAAGAAAGAAAGAAAGAAAGAAAGAAAGAAAGAAAGAAAAGAGAAGTGTGCTCAATCTCATAGAGAGAACAAATTGTTTACCAGAGATGGGGTGGGGGTAAAACTGGTAAAGGGGTCAAAAGGTACAAATTTTCAGCTATAAAATAAGTAAGTCCTGGGAATATAATAATGTGCAACGTGACAACTATAGTTACTAATACTGTACTACATATTTGAAAGTTGCTAAGGGAGTAGATCTTAAAGTTCATATCATAAGAAAAAAGTTGTAACTACATATGGTGACAGATGTTAACTAGACATTGTGGTGATCATTTTGTAACATATACATATATCAAATCATTATGACTAAACTACAATAATATAATGTTATATGTCAATAATGCCTCAAAAATAAAGCTATTTTCTACATTCTAAATTAAAGAAAGCCTACAGGTGTTAGGATCACATTCATTAGCATAGAAGGTCACTGGAATTTATCTGTGGCCTGATATAATTTTTGAAAGTGCTGTGTTAAACAAGAAACTACTCGTTTACATTGAAGAGCTCTTCAATGCCACCTAGAATTTAGTTAAGTCTGTGAGATTAAAAGTACATTAAAATTTCAGATGGAAAGGAAGTTGAGAGATTGAATAAAAGAAGGTGAAGGAATTAGCCAGAAAACATATGTGATTATATATATATATATAATCACACAAAGATGATAGTATATGATAGCCAGAGAAAAGGTGGTGATATGAAGGTGGAAAAAGATTTTGCTTGGGGCAATGGGCACACAATGTAGTGTGCAGATAATGTATTACTGAGTTGTACACTATATGATTTTGTGGATCATGCCACCGCAATAACCTCAATTTAAAAAAAAAGCATTAACATTTCAGGGAGAATGCTCTAACATTTTTTAAAAAAAGAATTAACATTTCTCCCTAGGCTGACCTAGGGAGAAAGAAAGTAGAAAGGAGTCATTGATATTTTTGATTATCTAAGAAAGTGGGCAGTGTTGGGGGAAAGAAAGTCACCAGCCCAGGTAATTGAGCAAAACACAAAAACAAGCATGGGGGATAAGGCACTGAAGAAGTGGACGGGAGTCAGCACGATCTTGAATCCTGAGAAATAATCAAATATACAAAGCCACGTTAGGGTATTTTAAAACATCACATGCAATGAGTATGATAGCATAGATTGTAATAATTTGGCAAAAGCAGCACCTACAATGGAATCGAATCAGATTTATAAAGTCATCAGCCTGTGGGTACAGTTTGAACATGAGTTTAAATTGATATTTAGTGACTGCAGTCATAAGTAGAGTATAATCATAAGGATGGTATAGGAGACAGGACAAAATGGCCCTGAGCTGTAAGTAATTCCGTGTAAGTTCTTACACAACATTCAGAAGGAAGTGCCGCCAATAGACATTTTTCTTTACTCACACACAAAACCTTTTCACCTATAAATTATATTTGTACACCAGCAACTCTAGGATTTTTCTCAAATACATCACCCACATCATAAGTAAGCACTATGAAGAAACACACACACATGTTTGACACATAGCTGACTCTGTATTAAAGAACATACTCCATCACTCATTTCCACTAATAAATGATGGTCTGACTCCCAAATGTTGGGATTATAATTCGCATTTAACACCCAGGTCCTTTTTGTTGAATAAGATGCGTGGTGTCCATTTAAATTTATCAAACACGAGAACAATAGAGGCTATTGCAGGTTAACACCATTTTGTAGGATCCTAATAAGACAGTTGATTTTTTTTACAAGGTAAAGCATTTATCTTACAAAAAATATTTGGCTGTAAAATTTATTTAAATATGCTATTTAGCCTATTTAAAATACTGCTTTAATAATAATTTAATATTGAGTTTTGAATTATTCATAAGTTAAGTGCCATGTTGACCTTTATAATTAACCAACTGCTGACCTTAGAGAATTCTGTAGTTTCAGTTAGGTTAAATGAGCAATATACAGGGCTGCAATATTTTAAAAGTTTTAATATTTTTACATGAAAAAACTTACTATTCACAATTCTGAGAAAGCCTGTTTAATCAAAATACTCTAACTGAATCTTTTTGCCATAAAACAAATATATTTCTCATGAAAATGCAGTATAATGGTAAAATCTGTTCATATGATGGAGTCATGACTATTCTCTTTCCTAGTCAAGGCACTTTTTAAGTGAGTTACAGCTCTGGCAGAATCTGTCAGGGCTCATTGCTCTTCATTATTCTTTGAGTTATGTAATTAAATAATCACGTGAAATAAACACTCAGTGGTGTCCATCCATCAAAAGCATTCTACGCATTTAGAGATCAAGAATCAAGTACCAAGAAGGGCTCATCTTCTAAGGGCCCCAACAACAATGAAAATAAACAGCGAATTCACTAAGAAGGCATGTAGGATAATTTCTAGGACTCTAGCTGGCCATGCATTCTTAAGTTCTTTACCACCCGAGTTTCAACGTCATATTGTCAATCACTGCCATACTTCTGAGAGAAATAAAGAATATACAAAATCATCAGTGCCACCCAAATAAAACTAGCTGATATTATCAACATCATTTTTCCAGTAGAGTTTTTTAATGGTACAACCTAATCAAAGCAACTTGTGATTGTCATCCTCCACAAAATAAGGTACCGGAAGAACTTTTTGAGCATGAAATAGGCATGTCTGCCTAAAAGTCAGACGGGTCCTCCACTGCTGACATCGACAGGCAGCTCTGTTCCTCATACACGAGTTACCTCCTGCAGCCAGGAAGGAGTATCTGAAACATTTTTTCCTCTCCAACTATTGCAGCTGCCACCGAGAAATAAAAGTTGCTAGAGAAATCATATACACACATATATGTAAAATTAGGGAAACAAGCTGCTTTACTGCCCTGATTTCAAATAAGCTTAATCAGTAGAGAAGAAAATGGCTATAATAGAGTGCTTGATGAGCAGCTGAAGACAAGAATATACTCAAAAGCAGTTTTAGAATTCAGGATATATTTCACTCGATGTTTGAATAAGATGAACATTTCTCCTCTTAATTTTTCTAAACCACTGAACAAACAAGTAGCACTTATGTGGGGAATGTAAACCAAAATAGCAGGTATATAAAAATTATTTAAATATGATTCTGAGGCTTTAAAGGTAGAAAAAGAAAAGGTTTTGCTCCTGTTCGACTTTAATTTATGAAATGATATCATTTTGTAACTCCTAATTTATGAAATTTCCAGGTTAAAAAATACTTTTCATAAGTCAGCAATGACATTTAAGTTAAATCAGCAAACTGATTAACAATCATCCTTTAGTAAGAAAACAAATATATTGACTATATTTCAAAGCAAAAATTAGAATATGGATTTTAATAAACTCACAAAGATTAAATCAAGGAGCATCTTAATGATCCTCTCACAGGTCTAGGGAAGAAAGGCGGTACATGGAAGTATATGAAAAATGAAAGCCTTACTCTTGACGGTCGCCGTCCGGGTACAATTGTAAAGAATGGCCAGCTCCCCGAACACTTTGCCTGGGCCCATGGTGCACAGCTTCACGCCTTCTTTTGTCACTTCAACTTTACCGTCTGAAAAGAAGGAAAAACATATTATTTTAATTTTCCTTTGTGTTCCATTGTATTTGTTGATTTTTCAATATGCAGTGAGGAGTGCTAGGCTCATTTTTAGAAACACGAAGCAGTTACCAATTAAAACAAAATCATCATCAAGGGGAATGCAGGAAATGAAATAAAACAGATATATTCCTCCTTAAATTAATCACAGATAAGGTTTGAGATGAGACCAAAAGGAAACTCCAGAAAGAGATAGAGGCAAAAATGTAAACATATCAAATCATTCCAAATGTGATATTAGAAAACTATGTTAATTCCGATTTTAACACCATTTTGAATCTGAAAGGAAAATGCAGTGGGTACATTTTCTACAGCACACTTCATACTCGAGAATTCTCATTTGAATAAGGCTGCTATTGTGGAAAGGGAGATTACTTTGACCCTTGGGCATTCCTTAATTGTAGCTTATGGTGTCTTTTATTTTTAAACATCTTATCTGACTTGAGCAAGGCTGTTTTATCTGCTTCCTAGCCTGCCACCTTGGCTGGAAGGAAGAACAAACAGCAAGGGTTGAGGGAAAGAAAGAGGCACTAGGGATGTTTATGTTCCACGGAGGACCTGGAGAATGAAATGGCAAAGGAGGGAAAAGTTGAAGAAGCATTCTACACTGGATATTCATTGTTGCCTAAAGGAAGAAAAATGCTATTCATGAGGGAAATGAAAAAGTTTTTTTTTTTTTTTAAAAAAGCCATAGCTATGTATACAAGAAATTCTATCACCTAACACAAAGAGAGAAATATAAAGTAATAATCTATACTAGACTTAATCCTCTTGTTCTATTATTTCTCCAAGTTACTTGTCCACACTCTACATGAGAAAAGGCTAATGCTTGTCACGAGTTAGTGACTGAAAGTTAATTTCTGTACTTCTCAATTTCACCAAGGCTACCAAGTTTGTTTGTTTTTTTTTGCAGACTCCAGGCCTTCATGCATCAGCCTCATAATTATTCCTTTATCTGTGTGCTTTCTGTAATATTTAAATCTTTAGAGTTGTAGCTTTAAATTCACTCCCTTCTTTTAAAAATCGGTATAGTTTTATCTAAGCAATAACATCTGCAAAATCACGATTGATGTACTAATTTCTTTTTTCAAACACCTATTGAGGTAAAACCTTAAATATTAAAAAAAACTTTTTAAAACGGTTTATCCATGTCATCAGACTGTGTTCTATCTGAAAAGCCAGTTTATTTAAATGTCATCAGTGGAGAGAAAATTCTGCAGTAATCGGGATAAAATTCCACACAAAATCTATTCATTACCCTTGAACTGTGTGCATGTCCCCTCTGTGTGCAAACAAACTATTGAGGCATGAATAAATCCAACAACTCAAAAGGTATGGAAATATTTATATAGACCTGGCCATTCAAATAGTCTTTTTCCCCCCATGCCTTACTTCTTGACTGCAGTGGGAAAAATCACTCTTTTCTTGATAGGTACATCAACATCATCTCAGTAAATTCATGTTTTCATAAGTTTGAGATTCCTCCATAACATTCCCGCCTTTATTTCAACGACAAAACTTTTCCCCTAGAAATTTCATCTGCCACTCAAAAATGAAAGATAGGCTCAAAATATAACGTGGTTAAGAAATTTATTTGTTGTTTGAAGTCAGACCAGGTGTTAAATTCTGGCTCTCTTACTGATTCCTCACTAGCCTTGGGCAAGTTGTTAATTTCTGTATGTCTCAATTTCTCAGTTAACGAACTGGATAAAAGAAAAGCACCCATCTCAATGTGATACAATGAAATAAGATAAAGCAGGTACAATGCTTAGTACAGTGCTTGACGTATAGCAATTGATCAATGAATACTAGCTCTTATGACTGGTATTATTTTCACTGTTTCTTTCTTATCATTAAAAAGGAGGTAAGGCTTATTAGTTACACCAAAACATAGTATCACAGGAACCAAACAAGGTTTGTGTAGAGTACAGGTTTTTGCTTTTCAAATGGAGAAAGTATCCTTTCAGATTCTTTCTTCACTGGGTGGGGGGAAAGTTAAGCACTTTTAGGTTCAAATTTCTTATCACACCCCAAAAAGGAACTAGAATCTTAAGACACCACGCTGATCTACTTGTACAATACAATATCTTTGTACTCTTCCATAGTTGGCCATGGAAGAGTTAGCCATCAAGTGCACCATCGAGTTAGCCATACTTGGAGTTAAATGTCTAACCAACATTTGATGCATAGGCTGGGAGAGAAGTAGGTTTAGAACTGTATTATTGCCCTGAATTATTGCTTTACCAACTATTACAAAAAAATTTTGACTTCAAGCTCTAGCTTCACTTGTATTAATAAAACTGAAAGCAAAATAAAGAAAGCCTAAGGAACTTTCATACATAACTTGCTTTGTACAAGTCTAACTCTCTCTTTGGCTTCCATAGTTAAAAGTCTTCAGAGGAAAGGGACCCACAGAAATAGGACCACCACTCAGAATCTTGCTGCACTGTTTGAGGGTCACACCTTCTCAACCAATAGCCAGGCTAGATAAGTGACAAGAAGAAACATGGGGACTTGTACCTCAGTGAGGTCTAAAAGGAAGTCTGTGGACCTGCCATACCAACACTAATTAATGAAACCCAGCAACTTCCTCCCTCTGGGAAGTTGTTAATGTTCCTCCACCACAGTGACCCTCTGCTGGGTCCCACTGCCTCTTACTTCCCTGAAAAACCGTGATCACACAACACTGATCTGTTTTAACTTATGGACAACTAATCTTGTAATCGATCATGTTTCCATTTCTCATGTGACCTCTAGAAAGCTCACAGCCAGAACTATATGACCTTCGGGTTTGAAATTTGCACATAAGTTTACTTCTGGTTCCAACTCATTTTCCTGACCTATATTTGCCTAATTTTTTCATGTCTAACTCATTTTTTAAAAAAGATAGAAATAATTATATATGGAATTAGTGTTGGTAACAGAAGGTTGTACTCGATAGTGATTGGAACAGTAAAAATCAAGACTTGCTCAAACAGATTCCATTTGGAAATAGGAACTTAGATGTAAAACATGTTTTCCAGGTTAAAGTTAAACACTGAAGATTCAATATATTCACAATAGCCAAGGAAGTAAGGGATCTGATAAGAACTGTCCAAAAATGCTGTATTTTTTTAAACAGAAAGATTTCAATGATAAACAGAAACATAGTGTTTGCAAATACTTCCCTGAGTGGTAATTTGATCGGGTACCCTTCCCTGCACCCATTGTGGGAATCAGGAGTGATCTGGAAAGGCAGGATGGCTAGTGCTACAGAGGAAGGTATGTGTGCACACAGCTGTGATGAGAGCTCTCTCAGAGACATTTAGAAACATTCTGATTCCCAAGAGCCCAGTGAGTTACTGATGTGAAATGTGCATTTGGTTAAGCTCATTTACCATGCCAGAAACTAACCTTGAAGCAAAATTAGAAGTGATTATACATTTATAAATGACTTCCAAATATGGTCTGTGTAATTCACTAAAGAAAACTAAGAATAAAACAGTTAAAACTTGACTCATACACTCAGTGACCCTTAATGCCACCAAATTCACTCGACTTAGAGTATTAGGGCCATCTTACAGCCACTTCCCTCATCTTAGGTTCCTTTCTTTTCTACTCTGTGGTTAATGACCTCTGAGATTTGTTTTGAATGGACTCTATTTGCATAGAAAGTGTGTGGTTATTTCAGCTGGGAGAAGAGGAATGCAGGTAAAATATATGCAGCATGCTTTTCTCAGAGGCCTACATCAGGGTAGGAACAGACCATACTTGGAGGTTTCTATGTGACAACAATTTGTTATTCAGGAGTGCGTTTTGATGAACTTACTTCAGGGCAACACTGATTAATTAATTTGTATTTCTTTAAAGAAATAGAGGAGATTGATCATCGTGTACTCATGGCTGTTTTAATACTTCAGTTTCATTTTCAAATATGTTAGATTTCAAATCAAGTTTTTTAAGAGTGGCTGAAAGATATTTTTAGAACATCCTAGTAAAATTCCAGATGTTTTCCATGATTTTCCCTGACCAAACATTGACTAGAGGTTACTAGAACTGTTATTTGAAGAACTAATGCTATTTCAAAGTAAGGTTAATCTAGATATTCTGCTTCTGCTCTTTTTATTCTCTTTTGCTTTTTTTTCAATATGATAGTATCTTGGTGTTATTTTTACTATGTACCATCTCTACCAGGGAAGAAAAGCAAAGAAGCATTCAAATCATTCTTATTTAGATTTTGCTAAATTGTGAAAGTTGTTTGCATGAGAGATGTTGGAACAGTTGGTTGAAATAAGGTTCATTTATAGTTTCATTTAGCTCTTTTATCACTCCTATCATTGGCATGACTAACTAAAAGCTCTCTCACAGTAAGTAGAATGCATTTTTTAAATTCTATTTCACTTACCATATGTCCATTTATGATCTGAAATGGGCTGAGTCATAAGTCCCAAATCTTGCTGCTTTGAGCAACAATTAACCTACCTCCTGCTTCTTGGCAACACACAGTCATATACCACACTTAAGTATTCATTATTAGAATCAGTAGGCCTTATAAATAATAGAAAAGATTGCATTTACAGGGAGACCCAGAATCTCCTGGCTTTATTTTTTAAAATATATTTTTTAATTATGCCATTACAGTTGTTCTATTTCCCCCCTTCATTCCCCTCCACCCTGCACACCCCCTCCCCCCATTCCCCCCTTTAGTTTATGACATGTCTCAAGTTCTTTAGATTCTATATTTCCCATACTATTCTTGCCCTCCCCCCATCTATTTTCTACCTACTGTTTATGCTACTTATTCTCTGTACCTTCTCCCCCCTTCTTCTCCCACTCCTCTGTTGCTAATCCTCCATGTGATCTTCATTTCTATGGCTCTGCTCCTGATTTAGCTGTCCTCTTAATTTGCTTTTGTTTTAGGTGTGGTTCTTAATAACTATGAGTTTGCTGTCCTTTCACTGTTCATCTTTTTTATCTTCTTTTTCTTAGGTAAGTCCCTTTAACATTTCATATAATGAGGGCTTGGTGATGATGAACTCCTTGAATTTGATCTTATCTGAGAAGCACTGTATCTGCCCTTCCATTCTAAATGAAAGTTTTGCTGGATAGATCAATCTTGGATGTAGGTCTTTGGATTTTATGCTTGGAATACCTCTTTCCAGCCCCTTCTTGCCTGTAAGGTCTCTTTTGAGAAATCGGCTGATAGTCTGATGGGAACTCCTTTGTAGGTGACTGTCCCCTTATCTCTTGCTGCTTCTAGAGTTTTCTCCTTCATTTTAATCTTGGCTACTCTAATTATGATGTGCCTTGGTGTGTTCCTTCTTGGATCCAACTTCTTTGGGACACTATGAGCTTCCTGGATTTCTTGGAAGTCTATTTCCTCTGCCAGATTGGGGAAGTTCTCCTTTATTATTTGTTCATATAAGTTTTCCACTTCTGGCTGTTCCTCTTCCCCTTCTGGTACCCTTATAATTCAGATGTTAGAACGTTTAAAGATGTCCTGGAGGTTCTTAAGCCTCTAATTTTTTTGAATTCTTGTTTCTTCATCCTTTTCTGTTTGGTCATTTTTTCCCTCCTTCTGGTCCACTCCTTTGATTTGAGTCCCAGTTTCCTTTCCATTACTATTGGTTTCCTGTGTATTTCCCTTCATTTCAATTAATTTAGTTTCCATATGTTCCTCTAATTTGTGACTAAAATCAACCAGTTCTGTGAGCATCCTGATCACCAGTGTTTTGAACTGTGCATCTGAAAGTTTGGCTATTTCTTCATCGCTTAGATTTATCGGCTCTGAGGCTCTGAGTTGTTCTTGAGCCAAGTTTTTGTCTGTTCATGCCTGTTAGGTATGAGGAGCGGAGCCTTAGTTGTTCACCAGGGCGGGGCCACCCAGGTCGCTGATTTGTGATGCTGTATGTGAGGGCAGGGTCAGAGAGGGACAATGGCGGTTCTCTTTGCCGCTCTCCGCAGCTGGGACCTGCATGGTCTGTCTCACCACCGCTAGCTCCTTTACCGGTTTATCTGCACTCAAATGTGTGACCACGGTCAGCCCTCAGTGAGTCCACCACCTTGTGCCCTCAGTGGGTCCACCCGCTTCTCCACACCTGGGATCCGCCCACGGCTGCTGGCGCACCTGGGTAGCATGCCCGGGTCGGTCCGGTGGATCTTTCCTGCCTGACCCGCTCTGCTGCTGGCTCTGCCCCTCTTACCAGTTTGGCTGAAGAGTTTATTGTTGTCAGACTTCTGTATAGTTCAATTTTCTGTGGTTAGGCTGCATTTTTGTTGCTAAAACTTTGTTGTTTTTAAACTTGGTTGTGTGAGAAGGTGAAGTACTTCCACCTACGCCTCCATCTTGGTGGAAGTCCCCTCCTGGCTTTATTTTTATGAGTTTTTCACTAACCTGTGGATTTGTGCCATAAGAACTTTTCATAACAAGGCAAATCAGCTTATAGATTTATTACTGGCAGGCTGAAATAGAATGAACGGCAATAATCTCATTGTAAACACTGTGCTCACTTCCAACAGTCCTGGTCAGAATACTCTGGACAACTTGACTGAACATTAAAGGGAGACAGGTGTTATATCAAAGGTCCCATCTAGACAAGGCCTTCTATGCCTTTTCTATTCAAATCTGCTTGACTGTACCTCCAGGATTTTGTAGGTCTGAGAATGCAGCCTTTACATTACGTATTCCCACACGAGGGTTACTAGTTGCTAGATTGAACCAAATGTAAAATCCTGTATTTGAGCTGCATTGTCATCAGTATGGATGCATTAATTACAAGAGATGGGTTCATTTACAAGCCTGCTTTCTTTCTCATTCGTCACTTTTCATTTTTATCCTCACTTGAGGATACACTTACTGATTTTAAAGAGAAAGGAAGGGAGAGAGAAAAATATCCATGTAAGCAAGAAACATTAATGAGTTATCGTCCATATGTGCTCAACTGGGGATTGAACACACAACCTAGGTATGTACCCTGATCAAGGATCAAATTCTTTAACCTTTTGGTGTATGGGATGATATCCAACCAACTGAGCCATGTGGTCAGGACCATTTTTCAGTTTTATTTAGATATAATTGACATAGAACACTGTACATGTTTAAGGTATAAGGCATAAAGACTTCACTGACATATTTTCCTAAATGATTACCACAATGAATTTAGTTAATTGCATCATCTTATACAGATACAAAAAAGAAGTTTATTATTTTTTGTCTTGTGATGAGAATTTTTAGGACCTGCTCTTTGATATCATCATAGATTTGGAATACTATTATATCAGACTTCCCTTGCGAGGTCATTTTAGATCGGGTGCAGTCATCTGGGGAAGAAAGTAGGAACTGACGAGGCAGCTACAGGCTAACTAGAGGGAAAAGCCTTCCAATAGCCAGGAACAGGTTATACCCCTAAATCTCCCCTGCAAACCTGTACTTTTTGTCAGTCACTTATATATGCCTTCCTTAAGCCTATATAAGAAAGAAAAGGATGGCTTAACTGTAAGATGTAAGTCTGTTTCTTTCAATCATTTTTTTACTGTTATTCTATTACCGTTGTCCCAATTTTTCCCTCTTTGCCACCCTCTGCCCATCCTACCCACCTCTCCCACAGTTAATTCCCACACGGAGGTCCATGGGTCATTCATACATGCTCTTGGACTAGTCCGTTTCCCTTCTTTCCACCATTATTCCCCTCCCCTCCCCTCTTGTCACTGTCAGTCTGTTCCACATTTTCCATGTTCCCATGCCTGTGGTTCTATTTTGTTCATCAGATTCCTCTTACAGCCGAGATCATATGGAATTTATCTTTCACTGACTGGCTCATTTCACTTAGCATAATGCTCTCCAGCTCCATTCATGCTGTTGCAAAAGGCAGGAGTTCTTTCTTTCTGCTGTGTAATATTCCATTGTATAATATACCACAGTTTTTTGACCCATGGATCTACTGATGGGCATTAGGCTGTTTCCCGAGCTTGGCTATTTTATATAGTGCAGCTATGAACATAGGGGTACATAAATTCATTTGAATTGGTGATTCAGGATTCTTAGATTTAAGAATTACAGTGTGCTAGCCCTTTATCAGTTTGCTGTTTAAAAAATGCTTTCAGATCCAAATGAATACGGACTCTCTAGATCTAAATTCCCATTCCTTAGATAAGGTGTTAATCCTGATGACTGAAAATCATTCTATGGCCGCTGAATAAAAGCTTGTGAAAAACTGCTCTGTTTCAGTGTTAAGTATTCCTTCCAAAGTTTGCTTTATCCAATTCTAGCTGGGGATGCAATTTGCTTATTATTTCTCATTACACATAAATATTTGCAGTAGGTTCCTTTTTCCTAAACTATTCATGCTATCATTGTAGTTTCTTTAACTATCAGATTATTATATTACTTTAATAGTTTCCTATTAAAAAGTCATAATTCTTTGATTTCATCATAACAATAATTACTAAAAAGCATGAAAGTACTAGTTTTCCAAATGAAATGAAGCAGAATCTGAGGTGTAAGAGGTTAGTTGAGGTTGAAGCTACATGAGTAAAGATCCTTGCTAGTTTTTCTATCAATGGAGAAAATCTAATATCCCTTCTGTTCATGACTACTCTAAACATGTTTGACACAATTTTATTATATTAATCATAATATAGATTTAATATAAAATCAAACCTTAGTTACACTGGTAATAAGAGAATCAAAACCATATGAGGTATCCTGAACTGAAAAGAGAGAGGAGAGAGAGAGATTAACATGCACATCAAGATACTTGAAATAGGCCCCCACTTTTATTTTTGGTTTTTAACTCTAAGGTCATAGGGCATACAAATATGTCCACAAAAGAAACCTACAATAGGAAACTGACTAAGATCTAAGCATTCTGGATAGACAGAATCATCTGAACCATCAGAATGAAAGTCTGGAAAGAGGAACGTACATAGCAGCCCTCTGTCCTTGGAAATATTTAAGGAGTGGAGAATGTGCTGAACCTCCTGTAAATGGCTCAATCATTTAACATGAACAGGATTCTGGAAGGACCTGACAAACATCGTGACTGTACTCCTGATACATGTCATGATTTGAAATCCTAGCACTTGGAAGTATACAAAACGCACTGGATGAATGTCTGTGGGCTTTTTTCAATTTCTAGTGATGAGGAAAGTTAAAGATCAGACAGAGAAGAGATGCACCCAGAGGAAAGGAATGGGAAACAGACTAATCATCCCCTGAATAAATGGTAATTGAATTGTTCCAGGTAAGACAAGATTTTTAAGCTTAATTTCAGCAATGTGCACTGTACTCTTGCTCTATTGTTTCTATAGCACACAAGCACCTTCATTTAGTCTAAACGATGAACGGCTGTTTCTGTTTTTCCTTCATGACAGGTGAATGACAAGACTTGCAGGCGCTTATTATATAAATTTTGGGTTTGCTACGTTGTACTATTAAGCACTGGAGAATTTGTGATGTAACACAATGGTTCTCAACTGGGGACAATTTTAACCCAATGGGATAATTAAGCCTGACTGCAGACATTTCTGGTTGTCAGAACTAGGAAGGTTCTACTGGCATCTAGAGGGCAGAAGCCAGGAATGCTGCTCAATGTCCCACAATGCACAGGGCAGCCCCCACAGCACAGAAGGTGGTTTACATCCCAAAGGGTACGTACTGCCAAAATTGAGGAACCCTGGTGTAAAGTAAACCTATGCACATAAAAAGTGCGTTTAAAGAGAAAATGTTGCCTTCCGTTGTGTTATTTTCACCTCCACCAGAAGTAAATAGCTACTTAAAAAAGTTAACACCAGGCTGCCATACTTAAGGAAACAATGTTGCTGTTGGATCAAACAAAGCTACAAAGCTACTTTACTGAATTTTCCCCAGTAGATGTCACCAGAAATAGAAGTGATTACAGAAAAATTTTTTAAGATTTCATTTATTTTTAGACAGAGGGGAAGGGAGGGAGAAAGAGAGGGAGAGAAACATTACTGTGTGGTTGCCTCTCACACACCCCCTACTGGGGACCTGGCCCGAAACCCTGGCATGTTCACTGACTGGGAATTGAACCAGCGACCCTTTGGTTCACAGGCTCACACTCAATCCACTGAGCCACACCAGCCAGGGCTGATTACAGAACTTTTTGAAGCAAGACTTACAAGGATATCCTACTGATGTTAGAACACGGCCTTTTTTTCCCCAGACATCCTTGAGACTATGAAGTTCTGCTTCTATCACGGACTGTGTGTGGGACCTTGTATAAGTTATTTAACTCTATGCCTCGACAACCTCACTTCGCATTTGAAATAATCAAATTTTATTGCATAGGGTCATGATGATTTAATTAGACAATGCATGTAGCAAGATAAAGATTATGTAAGTTAAAAGTAATTCTTGAGGAAATTTCTTTTTTTAGAAAAAAAAGATTTTGATAGGTAGTTTTAAGGAAGGTGAGGAAGGTCCATAAAATTTAGGAGTGGGAAGGAGAAGAGTGATAAATGAGCAGAGGGAGTCAAAGGAGGAAGGAGATGAGCGAGAAGCTGCAGATTGCGGAGGAAGAGGCCCGTAGGAAAGCCAGGACTTGAGTAAAGAGGGATGTTTAATGTACGATATTCAGTTATGTGTTACCAGAATTAATGTCCTATCTCTTTCTCTCCAAATGAGTACTCCTCCCACTCATTTCTCATGTGACGGGTTCGGGGGGAAATGAAAGCGTGAGGATGATTCATTGCTCGGATATATCGAAGAACAGGGAGGCAAGGAAGTGGAGAAGGAGTGATAACAGGGAGGGGAAAAGCAGGAGATCTGGAAGTAATTACGTAATTACAAGAAACTAAAGACTCAACAACTTGCAGAGATTTTAGGGGAGGACACCAGTCTTTTCACAGGAAGGAACTTACTGGGAACTCACTCCAGGTTTAGCTAAGTCTGCAAAGGTTAGAACAAGAGATGTCGCTTCAACCAGAGATGAGGTCTTCTTTGTCCAAGTCCATTTGACACCTTTGTTTAGGTTCATAATGGCTCTTGGGGGCAGAAGAAGAAGTTTAGAAATTAGAAGTTTTGAAGCTGGTGTAGTGGTTCTCACTGCTTTGACAGATCAGAACTTTTGCTGCACAGGTTCTGCATCAGTGTGATAGGGATGATACAGGATTCGTATCAGAATATTAACAGGACTCATAGGGAAGAGAGTTTGGTGGGTGATGACACTCTCTACAAATGTTAGTATTCACTAAACAGCTAAAGAGGCAATCATTTAAAATTCCTGCAGTGTCTGGTTGTAAACAGTAGGAGGTTAGTAAATACTCATTGGTGAATAATTGGGGTGTTAGTGAAAATGACTGCTATGGTGATCACATTTATGGGAAAGGCTTAGAATTTCATTTTAATAACATTGCCCATGTAGTCCAGAAAAATAACGATGATTAAAATGATCAATTTCTCACTCCACTTATTAAAAGCATTTTGGTATACTTATAGTGCAATAATATCTCACACCCAGAATTTTTCTCTGAAAGTTCAAACTATCTGCACTTGAGGTGACACATTGTTTCCCTCTCCAAGTGGTTAGGATTCTCCAGAATATACAGTGAGCACTTATCTGCCTTCACAGTATTAAAAACAAGCAGAGAAAGAATAAAGACAGAAACAAAGAATAACCACACACCCTGCAAAATAACCTGCACAGCTCTCAGAAGGTGAAATAGAATGCTTTTGAACTTACACTCTCAAAGGCAGTTGCACCAGTGGTCTGGGGCAGGTTAGAAGTGAGAGGGTTTGGTTTGACATTCACGACCCCCCATACAGAGAAGATGAGCATTGTTTTCTTGTACCACTGAGAACAAGCATATTAATCAGATTCCACCTTATTTAACAAGAGAAACAGGGTGAAAAAAATCGCCAAACCCTCCTCTAGTTGGAAAAAAGGGAAAAATGGCAGAATAAAATAATGCATAAAGAGTTCATCAATTGATAAGTGGATAAACAAAATGTAGAACATTATTCAGCCATAATAAGGAATGAAGTGCTGATACATGCTGTAATATGAATGAAAATTAAAAACCACACTAAGTGAAAGAAGCCAGTCATAAGGACCACATATTGAATGATTCCATTTACCTGCAATGTCCAGAACAGACAAATCTATAGAGACAGACCATGTATTAATGGTTGTGTAGGTCCTAGAGGAATGACGGCTCAGGGCACAGGGTTTCTTATGGGGGTAATGAAAACTTTCTAATTTTGACTGTGGTGTGCATGAACACTTTGTGAATACACTAAAAGCCACTGAATACCTTAAACAGGTAACTCGTATGGGATGTCAATGTTATCTGTGAGGAACAGAGTGAAGAAATACATTGGGGTCACTATAGTCAAGCTGCTAAATTACCATAATCTAGTAAGTTAAGGCTGAGGAAACAGTTCTGTTCTTGTCCTAACTAGCCTGGAAACTTAAACTATTGAACTTTGCAGTCCTGGGTCAATGCCTGGACACACATTAGTTTAGTCCATTGTGTGTCAAGACCTGGACATACATCAGACCCCCAAATAACTCCCTGCAGGACATGTAGGTATATCCAGACTGCCTGACATTCACCTGAGATCACCATCCAGAACACCGTACGTGAGCAGATGTCCTGGCACCCGTCCTCCAGACCACCTGGCATCTGATGAAAACTACCTCAGACCTATCCTAGGGCTAAGAATGCAAGACTACTCATTCTCAAAAATGCTTCTTTGGGATAAGAACTCCTAGCTTTTTTTTCCCTTCACAACACTTCAGGGTTTTTTTTGTTTTTGCCTAGTATATTTCCAGTTTGCAAGCCCTAAGACCCTTGAATGAGTCTTTATCATTTGTTTCTAGCCAAAGCCTCCAGGCTCTTTTTGAGCTCCTTCAACATCTTGGTTCAGTTGTTAAAATATCAAGGATTTGGCACAGGCACATAGTAATTGTTCAAATGAATGTTAAGAATCAGAAATGCTTTGGCATCTCATTCTCCAAGTGATCTCTCTCCTACTCCCTTTAGGACATCCACATCAATGCTTTTCACCACGTGTGACTGCATTTTCCTTCCAAAATTGCCATCAACCCCTTCCAAATGTCTCTATGACTACCGTCACAACAACCATCTTTGGGTTATGCAGTCAATAACTACAAATACTTCTTACCATCAGCACACTTAATCCATCCAATTATTTTTATTCCTTAACTAAAACTACCTTAAGCCCTTGTCCACAACCGACCTCATTTCTTCCCTGGATTCTCTGCCAACAAAGTATATAGAAAGAGAATAGAATAAATCCTCTTCCTTGAGTATTTTCCAGACAAACTACCACCCTGCTAAGAAATTCACACTAATTTCTCTGGTAGCAAAAGTAAAATTCTTAGCATTGTGTGTCCATTCTTTCCATAAACTGGGATCTTCCCTAAATTAAACTGACTCTGAATCTTCACGTCTGTCATCCTCTTATTCAAACTTTATGATCTGGCTCAAAGGTTCTTAACCTAACAGGAACTGGAGGATCTGTGAATGTTTTTAATATATCTTTATTTTTACTAAATTCTAACTGAAATGTAGCATTTCCATAGTAACTAACCATATTAGCTTAATAATATCTGTGATCATGTTACCATTAAAATTACATTTTATTATGACAGTTGTTTAGGTATCTTCAAAAATAGTTCACGCTTGTCACTCGTTCAAATTTATGGTAGTTATTAGACTTAGGAGTTCAGTCTTATTATTTGTTTTAATGAAAAACACACATGTATTAGTGAACCAATTTTTTTTCATTTAGTTGGTATTGATGACCACATTGATGGCCCAGAATTTGTCTAAGAAGGAGAAGACAAAATAGGTTTAAAACAAAAAAAAGTAATTTACCACAGCTTTTTTATTCACTCATCTACACTTGGACTGGACACTTGGGCTGCTTCCAAATCTTGGCTATTGTAAATAAAGCTGCAGTGAACATAGGGGTGCATATACTCTTTTGAATTAGTGTTTCAGGTTTCTTCAGATATATTCCCAGCAGTGAAATTGCTGGGTTATAAGGCAAATCCATTTTTAATTTTTTGAGGTAACTCCATATGTTTTCCACAGCAGCTGCACCAGTCTGCATTCCCACCAACACTGTACAAAGTTTCCCTTTTCTCCACATCCTCACCAACACTTGCTGTTTGTTGATTTATTGATGACAGCCATTCTGACATGTGTGAGGTGATATCTCATTGAGGTTTTAATTTGCATCTCTCTGATGATTAGTGATGTTGAGCATTTTTTCATATGTCTGTTGGCCATCTGTACATTTAAACATGGATATGTTTAAACAGTGGAATACTACTAAGTCATGAGAAAGGAGTAAATCTTCCCCTTTGTGACAGAATGGATGGACCTGAAGAGCATTTTGATAAGTCAAGTCAGTCAGTCAGAGAAAGGCAAGCACCATATGACTTCCTGCATATATGGACTATAATGAACAAAATCAAGTAACAAACAAAACAGGAACAGACTTACAGAGAACAGATTGAGAGCTATCTGAGGGGAGGGGGTCATAGGCCTGGGTGAAAATGTGAAGGGATTAAGCAAAAGGAACAAAAACGAAAAACATAACTCCTCATGGACACAGACCACAGTATGGTGATTACCACAGGGAAAGGGGTTTGCAGGTAGAAGAGGGTATAGGAGAAATAAATGGTGATGGAAGGAGACATGACTTGGGGTAGTAAACACACCATACAATATACCGATGACATATTATAGAATTATATAGTGGAAACCTATATAATTTTAAAATAAACAAAGTAGATTTGTTTCTACTAATATGAAGTGATTGTTAAGATACACTGTTCAGTAAAACAAGTCATGATACATAAACAAATAAACAAACACACAAACAAAACAAGTTATCCTAGTTGGTCTGAGTACTTGTTAGAAATTTAACATTGTGGTTCCCATCTCATTGTTTGCCAACCAATGTCAACGGCTTCCTGGCCATTTGGTCTCTCTCTCACTTTGGAAATTATTTTTATAGGAAGGACAGGGGAGATACTAAGAAAAAGAAAATATACTAGATATGCTGCTTAAATAAAAACTATAAATATATAAAGTTTTACTTGAATATCAGAAAACACTCATCTCATTAAACTGTTAAAAATAAAAGTATACTTTCATATTAAAAAAACACTTTTTCTCAACACATTTCTGTTAATTACCCTTCTACCCTATTACTGAACTTTTATAGGCTTAAAATGTTTAAAAGTGAAGTTTTACCTAGTCTTGAACATCAGAATTAATTAAGGAAACTAATTCCTATAGAAAAATATTATTCTTAATGACAGTATTATCTATGAATAATCTCTCCCTATGTAAAAATGTACTAACTTATTTGTGTTTTGAATTCAAGCAGCTCTAAATTATATTAATGTTCATGTTTCCTTTTCAGTTCTCCAAATTTTAGTTCTCCACTCACATCAAGACCAGACAAGCAGTTTTCATTCGATTAACTAGTTTCTTTTTAAAAAGAATAGACCCTCTCCCACTATGTTCACACCCCAAATAATATGAATTGTTGCTTCTGCTTCAAGACTTCAAGACTGCATAATGATTCCCATCATAGCCAAGAAAAAAATATTGTATTTTAAGTTGTGAAAACTCTCAAATGGATGTTAAACAAATCTGTGCTTCTGTCCAATATGCAGTATTTACATAAAAATTGGGATATAAAATACACCTAAGTTTTTATTAGAAAAATCTGTTCCCTAACATATTAGGATTAAATGCATATATATAAATATAGAAGACTTCTGGTGAAATGTGGTTTTAAATTCTACTTCAATACTAAAAGACAACTGCCTTGTATATCACCAATGCTTCCGAGGGAAAAATAATGTCCAAGTTCGGTAGGCTTGGGCTTTTATTTTTAATTTTTACCTAACAGACTTTGACAACCTTTGTTTCTACTGGGGAAGTATAAAGTCGTGAAAGATGGAATGGGGCCAGCTGACATCTCCAGGATTATGAAGTGGGAATAAAATTGAAGTTCTTTAGTGGAGACCAAGACAAAGAGCTCATGTAAATTCTTCACACTCCCCACATATTTTATTCATTAAAAAGCACACCAAAAGCAGGATGCTTTTCCTATGCTAACACCATCCTGTAGAAATGAGAAAACACTAAAGGCATACGACTATCCACTGCCATTTTAGAATGTTATGCAAGTTTGCAGTAAATAAAATCCAGTTGCTACAATGAGCAAGATTTGGTGAGTGGAAAACCGAAACAAGTCCTAGGAAATATTGTCCCAAATTTAAAAAAAATTTATTGTAGCTATTTATATTAGAGAAAGTAGCTTATAAATAAAGATTTCTATTTTCTTAAAAATATCATTGGTATATATCAACCAAAGACATATGCCTTTAATACACTAGGAAAGTCGTGGCTTAGAGACAGATCTGGGTTCTTGCTGCTGCTTTTGTTCATTATCTGTGAAAAACATTATAAACTAGCACTCAATGAATCTATTTAATGGATGAAAAAGGATCAGCTTCTCCAGCTCTCCAGGCAAAAAATATTGTCACTTTCCAAAGAATGAACCTGGTCGAGTTTCAGAAGAAAATAATACTTTCTCTTCATGAGAGTTAGATAGTATCACAGCTAATTAAAAGCAGGGGCAGGAAAAACTCAGAGAAGATCCTCACCTGCAGTGAGACAAATACATTTAAACCACTGAACAAACATAAACCCCTACCTGATGGGGAAGCAAGAATGGGCACTTGATGAGTGATTCCATGCTTTTAGTGAGCAAGAAACATATTTTCTAGTCCCTCTCTATGACCAGTATAAATATATGATACCCTCTATTGGAACCTGTGTTGAACAAGGATTACTTAATCAGGATAATGAGCAGCCATTTGTAATCTCAGATTTTATGGTCCTGGGCCAGAAGATGATGAAATATTTACTAGGATACCCTAAATAGCCATATTAGGAATTGCTTTTTGGCAATTCCACAGGCACATGTTGCAGACAAGTCTTCTAAAAGTAATCGTAGCCATGAACTGAGTTCAGTGTGACTTCCTGAAAAAGATTTAGACAAAATTCAAGCCCCATGCATTGTATCTAGTTATGGGGTAGACAGAAGATGAACATTTTATTATAGAAGGTATAGGTGAAGGAGAAGGAAGAGCGGAGAAAGGCTCAGAAAGAGAAAAATGGAAATGATGATCCTTGGCTGGTGTGGCTCAGTGGCTTGTGCTGCCTCGCAAACTAAAGGAAGGGCCTCCAGTTTGATTCCCAGTCAGGGCACATGCCTGGGTTGTGGGCCAGGTCCCCACCAGGGGGCCTGCAAGAGGCAACCACGAACTGATGTTTCTCTCCCTTTCTTTCTCCCTCCCTTTCCCTCTCTAAAAGTAATTAAATAAAATCTTTTAAAAAAAGAAATGATGGGTGGGTAAATGAAGTTTGGAATTATAGAAGAGAGATAAGGTTAAGAGACTGGATCTAAGCAAAGAGAAAAGGTGGTAAATTAAGGAATCAATAATAACATTCCAGTATTTCTGATTAGCTGCAGCTTTGGTCTTGGCCATTAGGAGAACCCCTTCTTTCCTACATTCATCCTGAAAACTGTTCAGAGCTAAACCTACAGAGATGCTAATTCCTGCTGACAGTTCTTCACAGAACACCTCGTGTGCAGAGCCTGAATGACCTCGTTGTGTTAGTCAACTGCACAGTCACAGTCATTGGAAGAATGGCCAGGTTGGGAGTGACACTCATTACTACTGGGTTCACAATTGCTTATCTGCTCTCTAGATCCAAAAGTTATTCTTATTTGGTGTTAAAACTTGATCTGAACTAATGTGAGGTTATTTATTACCTTCCTTGGACCTACGCAACCATTTATACATTTTGCTATAGAAATGTTCATGTGTCTGGTTATAGGTGCTGCCCCAGACCCCAGTTGGGATATTATGTAACACGCAGTATATGCACTGTATTACTTTTGTAAAGTCTGAAAGATCTGGCCCCAAGGGTTCTGGAAAAAGCCTTGCAGACATGTACTATTGTACTCTGGACAGGGCTCCTACCCTCCTTGGGAGTGGGTGCTTGTGAGACAAAGTTTGCCTCTCATATGAAGAACTACTGCTGAGCTGAGGAAATGCACATATATAAAAATATATTTTTTTAGTCTCTTGTATTTTACTATAAGATTTTCAAGAGAGACCTAAGAATATGCCTATCACCATAGGTCATCCTTCCCAAAGAGTATGGCCCAAATGAAGAAAATATGTTAGATAAAACTCAATAGAAGAACAGAACCTGAAAGACAAGATGAAGATCAAATATAATGGATAAGGACAGTAGCTTTCTTTTGATTTAAAGCTCAAGGTAGCAAGTGTCCTTTATATAGTTTGGTTCATAGGAAAGATGTAAACTTTACATCCTTAAATCTTAAAACTGTTTTTGGAAACACTAATGTGTTTTGTGGAAACTAATAAATTTTAGAAATTAAAAAATAAGTTCTGAACTTATTTTTTAAAGATTTGGAATAAAATATAATAAAAACCCACATATACAGATATAGCCAAGAACTAAGCTATAAAAAAAGAAGGAAGAAGAAAGACACCAAGAATTCATAGTAAGGGAAAAACAGGATAATGAAGAATAAACTTTACTACAAGCTTCCCAGCAACAAAGACAATTAGGCAAATATGTAAATTCCCTCTCATTTTATGTATCTAGAAGTAGGATGAACCTTTCTGGAGTAAAAAAATCTGGTTCTGGGAAGTCAGAAAAATCAGCATAAGCATCATCAGACAAGAAACTCACACCTTCTACAGCAGATTTACCCACAGAGAGAATTATTAACCATATAAATATTATGTCACAAATTACTAAATATGTACTTTTATTAAACTACTTAAATGAAAAAAATTAAGGATACTATTTAGATGAAAGAAAGCACAGAATATTTAAATCATTGAATATTTACGTTGAACTCAATGTCTTAAGGGCAGAAGTGATCTTTCAAATGTATATCCTAGTTACAAACCCCTCACACAAAAATGATAAACATTTGCTGATCAAATGCTTGAGGAGGGTTTATGGGTTAACGTGAAGATTTTTCTTCAGGGAGACCAGCATTTTTTTACGTGTTTTTAACAGACTTATTCAGTTAGCATGGCAAGCAGTTATAGACAGCGGAGAATCATGTGTCCAGCCACACAAGGCATTTTAAGACCTATGAGTCTTCCCCAAATACAGTATTATAAAATGTCCTTTTGCTAAAAATACTGGAATCAAGTAATTATCTACTTTTGAATTCTAATGAATAGGCCATCTGTTTATTCAAATTGAAAAAATGAAATTTTTCTACAAATTAACTACTTGATGAGCTGTCCCTTGTGACTAAATCTGCTTTACTGCTCTTTACTGTATTAAACCTAATGGTGACACAGCATATCACACCGGGTTTTGTAAACTAGAGTATGGAAAAATGTTCTTCCTGATCTTTGACAGGCTGTATTTATCAATTATCAGAGGTTAATTATTATTACCATCTTTCCATACTACTAAAATGAATCACTAGGAAGAAAAATATGCCCATTTTTGTCTGTGATGATCATGACAAAAATTTAACTCTACACATTTTTTGGATTATCACTATAATGGTGAATAATTGTTTTCAATCTCCTCATCTTCCTATCCAAGAACATTTTTATTTTTTTCATGTTGTGCTCTGCAATATGTCAGCCATTTACCAGATGGGGCTATTTAAATGTAAATTATGAAAAATAAATAAAGTTTAAAATTCATTTCCTCAGTTGCACCAGTCACTCAACAAATGTTGCGTATGGCTACCATATTGACTCTGCAAAATATCTGTATCTTTTTCAGAAAGTTCTACTGGACAGCACTCCAACATCTGTCTCACCCCACTAAAAACAAGACAACAGGCCCCACATGGAGTCACTTACATGATGACTCGTATCACGAAACTGAGACTTCACTTCAGTTTTGGCTCTTGCGGGAATAGACCGTAAAGCAGTCAGCCGTGAATCACCTGCTGAGCACAGGTGAAGTCATCTCCCTGGCAGGTCCCTACAACCTCCTATGGAAACTCACCTTGGGATCACCAACCCACTCTTTCCCCTGGCATGACTTTCCTTTTTTCTCTTTCTTCTGCCTACAAGTCTTTGATTTTGTACAGCTTCTGGAGCCCCTTTTGTCTGTGAGATTGAATGCTGCCCTATTCAAATAGATTTTTTTCTCAAATAAACCCTTAAAATTTTTAATGTTTCAGTTATATTGTAACATCTCTCATCATCATCCCTCTGAAGAATCACTACCTCTTTCATCCATGAAGACTAACTTTTCATTTACACTCTCAGCTATATTTATTTTTTTTAATCATGTCAAACATTCACACATGGCTCTTCAAAAGATCACACTTTTTCTACAATTAGTTGATTTATCTTTTAGGTTTTTAAAGTTCTGAGGAGAAAAAAGATAAGTTTTATGTATTGCTTTATGAAACAAAAACATCGGTGGCACTTAATAAATAATGCATAATAGCAGCATGGCTTTGGCAGAAAATATACGACATTCATACCAGCAGCTGCAGATTTTGGTCTAATTAAATATGAAAATACTATTATGATCTGAAATCATACCTATGTTATCAAATTAGTATGCCCACTATTACATTCACAGAAAGTATTCAAGATGCTGCCTTTTAGAAATGAGATTGTTGTGTGCTCTCTCATTATTGAAGATAAAGGCAGATTCTCTACATGCTATGATTAAGTTAAACTAGGGCTGCGCCATCTCATTTGAACTTATCTAATAGCAGCTTTAATTGTATTTTTCACTTTTATTAACATTTATTCTATGCCAAATTTACTTCCAGGCCATGCATTTTTGGTTTTGGTTTCTTCTGGGACAGAACTTTCTCCTGTGCAACCTCCTCCTCTGGTTTAGGAACAATCTGCTCTTTTTGGCAAGATCATCTCAACATGGCAGGGAGAGCTCCCATGTGGCCTGATCCACCCATGAACTGTGTGAAGTCTTTTGCTCCATCTCGGGAGACTTTTTTCACCTGGATGTGCTCAATGACCAGAGATCCACAACTAAACCTTAAGTTCATCATTAGTCTGCATTTTTAAGCATTGGTGGCAAAAATTCAGCGCTTTTTGGGCCACCCACCCTGTGTCCAGCATCACTGTTTGGCCTGGGCACACCTACCAACTCTACTATTGAAATGTTGGAATAACACACACTACTGCTGGAAAGTGACATCCTTCTGATACTTGGTGGCCTTTCTGATATGCCTGGTATTGATGGTCTGGGCAGTTTCACGAGTGCCCTTAACATGAACATGAAGATTTAAAACTCTTGATTTGCATCATTTTGTAGGGTTTTCTGGGTCAAGTGAATAGGGAACAATTTTCAGAGGTCACCTCTGGCTGCTTTTGGGAAGAGTTAGTAGCAGATTTAAATTTGTATACTGCAGCCATGTCGTATTTCACCCATAAGAAGGGATGGGTTTGGGAGGTAGCAGAATTCATTTTTCTTCTTCTTCAAGTCTGACCTTCTGTGGCCCCCATTTCACTCTTCATACCCCCACCTCTAACACATAACACCCCCAGAGCGACCTGCCAAAGCAAGATAATGAGGTTCGCTTTTCTGTCCTTGGCTTTTCTTCCCAGAGTCCTCCAAACAAGACCCCCACTATTTCCCAGACCTCACCATTTCAAAGTAATTTCTCATACTAGATTTGTAGTAGCCACACTATGCAACTGGTATAGTAATTAAAATCCCCTCTATGTTCATCACCATTTATTTCTTCTTCTATTCCTTTTCCTCCTGTTTGTAATTCTTTACAAAAGAGAGGTCTACACTACCCCAAAAAGGGAACATTGTCTTCTCTTAAGAAAACTTAGCAATTTCACTAGCTGTATTTCCTTTATTTTTTTATAAAATTATTTATCTATCTATCTATCTATCTATCTATCTATCTATCTATCATCTATCTATCTATCTTTAGAGGGGAAGGAGAGAGGGAGAGACACATCAATGTATGGTTGCCTCTAGTGCATCCCCTGCTGGGAACTGGCCTGCAGGGAACTGGCTTGCAACCCAGGCATGTGCCCTGACTGGGAATTGAACCACGATCCGCTGGTTCGCAAACCTGCGCTTGATCCACTGAGCCTTTATTTTTATTATTTATGCTATTACAGTTGTCCTCACTTTTTCCCCCTTTTCCCACCCTACCCAGGCCATGACCCCATAATGTAACTAGTTTTTAAAATGTACTTTCTACAATAGGACATTTTAAGGACTAGTTAACAATAAAGTGATACATCTTCTGTATATATTTGGGATTTGGTTAATCCCAAATAAAACCCATTATTCTTTAAAACATTTAGAACAAAGTTTTCTTTGTAACTTAGTACTAAAAATATAGTGTTTCAGAATTGACAAAGACATAGCACTTAAACAAGAATTGCTTCAAAATTATATAAAATTATATTAGGACATTTTAAGGACTAGTTAACAATAAAGTGATACATCTTCTGTATATAAAATTATAAAATTATGTCTTAGTAAAAATATATCCATCTATACCCATCTGTTGCAAAAAAGTGACTCCAATATGATCTGAAAATAGACTTTGGTGTGCTAATTAATTGCTAGGAAAAGACTAATTTCTTCTTTAGCATAATATGTACAAATTTTTAAGTCCTGGTGCCAATTTCCCAGCCCAGGTCAAGTAAGCCAGGCTCTCTAGACTCTACAGCAGTTCTCTGAGCTCCCCGGGCGGTTTCCACATGCAAGCCATTTGGGCTTATACTGTAACTCAGACAATACCTGATCAAACACACAAGCGATCCTATAAACAAAACAACAAAGTCCACATTTGGAGGGGGCAGGTAGTGACAGAAGGGAAGGCTTCTATTTCAAAAATAAAAACAAGTTAACCGTTGTGGAAACCCTGAGTATCAGGGAACCATGACCGAATCAGGGCATCTATTTGCTCAGAGAAAAAAGCAATAGGGCACTTTGACATACTATAAAAATTTAAAATCAAGTACATGTAATTATTAGCAAGTGTCTTCCATGAATAACATTTCTTTAGAAAATGATGACATTAAGGCAGTGGTTGCCAAAATTTTTCTGTGATGGAACAGACTATAAATATTTGAAGCTTTGCTGGTCATATGGTTTTGGTCCCAGATACTTACCTGAGTTGTCGTAGCCTGGAAGCAGCCCTAGACATCATGCAAATATGAGCATGGCTGTATTCCTAATAAAGCTTTGCTTGAAAAAACAGGTAGAGAGATGGATTTGGTCTTCTGACTGTACTTTGCCACCCCCAGCCTTAAAGAATATTGTAGAACAACCTGGCTGGCATAGCTCAGTGGATTGAGCTCGGGCCTGTGAACCACACGATTGCGGTTCAATTCCCAGTCAGGGCACATGCATGGGTTGCAGGCCAGTTCCCAGCAGCGGACTCATGAGAGGCAACCATACATTGATATTTCTCTCCTTCTCTCCTTCCCTTCCTCTCTAAAGATAAATAAATAAAATCTTAAAAAAAAATAAAAAGAATATTGTAGAACATTTGTTTAAAACTCTTATGGCAAATTGTATTTTTTCAAAATCCCATGAGTACCTCCCACCTCAGTGCTTTTCTACAATGTGCCCCCACCCTCCCCTCCCATCAAGAGCTACTTTGTATTGTTCAGCCTCCTTAAATCTGGCCAGGCCCTGTAACTGCTCTGGCCAATAGAACACAGTGGAGATGCTGGCTGGCAGCTTCTGCTTCCTGTCTCTTGGCATGCTGCCCATAGAACCCGGCCACCACAGCATAGAACCTACGATGTGAGATACCCTAGCTTCACAGGGGGTTGATGTTTAGGTGCTCTATTCAAACTCAGGTGAACAGTCAGCACTGACTACCAGGCATCTGATTAAATTATCTTGAACAGCCAGCCTGGCCAAATATCCAGGTAACTCTATCCCCAGCTGCCACCTGACTACAATCATGTGAATATGTTTGATCCCACACAAGAAACACCTGCTGAATCCGGCAACCCACGGAACCATGCGAGATAAATTGTGTTAAACCACTAAGTAGTTCGGCATGCTACAATATAGGTAGAACAACTTTGGGGGTTGTTTTTGAGGGTCAATGACAATTTTCTGCTAATGCAAATGTTTTTATTTATGTAGAAATTTATCAATAAGCAGGCACTTTTCATTTCCCAAGTTCAAGAAATGTATTTCTTCTAAAACTCATAGATAATTCTCATTTATTGTAAGCCACATGTCCAAGTCACCTATAAGTCCAATAGCTATATTAAGTAAATCTATTTAAAAATTTTATGCTAAGATTAACAGTTCTCCAGCTGTTACTAATGAGGAAGACAGGTGGGGTGGAGTCATTAAATACTACAGTAGCACTGTCATTCTAAATTAGAATTGCCATCAAAAATCAGCTATGTGGTTAAATTTGGTTAATCCCAAATAAAACCCATTATTCTTTAAAACATTTAGAACACAGTTTTCTTTGTAAGGTAGTACTAAAAATATAGTGTTTCAGAATTGACAAAGACATAGCACTTAAACAAGAATTGCTTCAAAAACAAACTTTCAGCACAAAGCTTGATTTAAAGTGGATTCTCAAAATTTTGAGTAGTTGATTAGCTCACTGTCCAGTCACACAATAATCGCAATATCGAACAAATGAACTTAGTGCACAAATTAATGTGCAGACTCTTATTTGGCAGAAATAATGAAAAGAGCAAAATATCCCACATTTGACTAGGAATCACTCTGGAGAGCTTCAACTGGAAAGTTCATTAAAGTTAGAAAACTCCATTCTGTTGTGCTCCTGTGAATTTAGTAGAGAGATGGACCCTGAAAGCTGAAAGGCATAGCCTCAAGGCAAGAATTGGGAGTCTGAATATGTAAAGCTGAGCAAAACAAAAAGTAAGAGACAAAATTTTAAATTGTGGATTAACAGGTATGAGAGCGAGAAAATGGGAAAGCAATCTCCTTAGAGTCGACAAATGTCAGAGTTGAAATATATGTTCAAGGTCATAGTGTTCAACCCTTGATTTTACAAATAAGAAAAATTATGTCCCAAGAATCTCAACAACTTTGGAGAAAGAATAAGAAAAAATATATCTTGGTAGGACAGAATCGGAGCTATTGTATTTTGCTGTGTATAATGCACACTTTTTTGCCCAAATTTTTGAAATAAATATAAGGATACATATTATACATCCTTCCGTAGTACTAATTGCATATCTATATAAATGTTTTTAATTATTTTATTTATGCTTATGCATTCAAAGTGTAACCCTAGAAAGCAATAACAATATCTGTATGCAAAATAATACCCTGGAAAAAGATCCTTGGTTTTGTTTCTAAAGATAAATAAATAGTGGAATTAAAAATTAAAATTAAAGATTTTTTTCCTCAGAAAGTTTGTGCCAAAAACATGGGTGCACACTACACACAGCAAGCTACTGTAGAACTCAGCCCCTTTTAGAAGGCTGAAAACCAATGAACAGAGGGACAGAGCCACTTTTGGTCACCCCTCCATTGTAGAATAAGTCCGCCCCATACCACCAGAGCAGCCAGTGCAGAATAAGAGTATAACCATTCTGGACTTTATGCTAGGAAAGCTGTGTCAATATGAAATGCCATAAAAATGTAGCCAAAAATAAAGGTATAAGTTTATGAAGAGAAAGACAATTGACAAATGAAGAAGTCTTAGATTATCCAGCTATGGCGTTCACTTTTCTCCTGCCTCAGTTTCTCATTCATAAAGTCACAATAGATCAGGGAGAGCAAGAGCTAAACTGACAAAATAGAAAATCAAGACTATCTGCATAAGAACAAAAGACTGGCTTTTTAGGCCTTCAGTGTTTGCTTTCCCCTCAGTAAACCACCCACTGTGGTCAGCATCCAAATCAGAACAGAACACAGAGATCAAACAGCACTTAAAGAGGTTAGGAAGGACCATGGACTTAAGAAAAAGCTTTAAAAGAAGTATTTTCTGTGGGATCCAGAGTGTCTTTTCAGTTGCCCCACAGTTATCTCCCAAAATTTAAAGGATAAATATGTCAAATCCATGTTTATTATACCCATTATTTTCCTGATTTTATAGGCTTCAACCTTATCTTCTTTCTAGTTTCATCTGCTTGAGGTAGGGTGCCAAAAATGGTGTCCCTGGACTTTACACCTTTTTGACTATTTTAGTGGCACTCTTGCCACTTCTTTATGTGCCATCTACATTTCCCAGAAAGTGTCTCTAGGAAGAAAGCAGGGAAATGTACCATAGCACTTCACCACAGTAGAAGCATTGGAAAAACAAACAGGATGATTCGAACTTTTGGCTTATAGCAACACTTTAGGCCAATGTTACTATGAGATGGTTTGCGATGATCAGAAACTCTAATTCCAATACTAAAGTTGGTTGCTTTGTGCTTATACTCATAATTGAGTTTGGATACATTTCCCTCAAAATGTCTTGCTTTATGCACGTTAATATTGGCACAGTTCTGGTGCTTTATCCACTCATGCAATCTCCTGAAAGTTTGCTGTTTTCCCTTAACCTTAATATTTCCAAGACAGAAGAATTATGATATTTACTTCTCATATAAAAATACTAAAGTAAAATACACCCTCAAAGATATCATTACCAACAATTTACCCAGATATATATATATATATATTTTGTATGCAATTTTACTTTAAAAATATCAGGCTGTCCTGATGCCATTTGAAGAAAACATGCAACATGAAAAATTAAATAGAATATAATACTTGGTGTCAAAAGAGCTTTATATATGTCACAGCTCAGGAAGGATGAAGCTGATTGTACAAGTCCTTTAATTTCCCATGGTTTCAGCATTCATCTGCAAAGTGATCCTAGATGGCTTTAAATTTAAGTCCAATTTTATGATCATGTGAATCTTAAATGTTTACTTAAAAAGAAAATAAAATGGCTTGTGGAAGTTACATCTACTTTTCAGTATTTCACTTTAAAAGCAGCTGACTTAAAGAATCTTCCAAGTTTAGCAATCATTTTTCCGTAAAAATGTACAGGGCCACTGTTTACCTTAGAGACCTACTTCCTGAAATTCAACCTGAGTCCCTTGATGTATCACTTGCACCAATTAAAAAGAAAAGAAAAAGCCAATTTCCAAGGCCAGTGGTCCCAGAATGACTCCTGGGTTCTTCACATTTTACTTAGAAATCTCTGAGAAGCTGTAATGGATATTCATATTTGCAAAGCTAAAATTTTAGATTGTCTTGGTGGGAAGGATTTACATGTCTAGAACACCAGTAAAGCTACTTTTCTAGGCCATGACTCTATTTGGAGGCCCACTGATATTTTAATGTTCGTAAGCAGAACATGGAGCTGAGGTCTGCAGGTAGGACAGCAGTTCCCCAGTTCAGAGCAGAGAACTGTGATAAGATAACAGTACTATCGGTGCAAAGGTGGCGATGCTCAGGCTGGGAGGTGGGGAGGAACTCAGGCTTGTGCTGTAGTGGGTTAGTAGTGCTAAGAATTAAAGGTTGGAACTCGGATTGAGGTGGATTTTAAGAGATAGAAGTACTTTTTAACATCTTTTAATCTCATTCTCTTTTAGCACAATTAAAATGAATGTATTAGGAAGAACTGTCCAGATCTGATGAAGAGACTGAGGCATAGTGAAGTCATATCTACTACATGACTGCTCATGACGTGGGCGTCGGTGCAGGAACTATGGCCCTCTAGCATCTGGCGCTACCACACCAGGTGCAAGTCCTAAGATATTTTATAAGGGGAGCAAAATCTTCTCTGAAACTAGCCATTTGACTGTCGACATTCATCTCCTATCTAATATACTTCAGAATGCAGATGTGAAACTGGCCACTTGATTGGTTTCTTATTTTTGGAAAAAAGAAATGCTTCAATGTGTTGTTGGTGCCAGGTGGTTTTTAGCTGTTTTGATTAATTAGATTTACCCTTCACTATAATCTGGATATTTCCCTAGAGAAAATCACATTATCTATTTAATCTGTGAAACTGTTCCTTTATAAATTCACAACATGAAGTTCCACCTGTACAATAAATCTGACCGTTGTAATGACCCACATCTTCAGAACTGCAAAACAGAAAGGACACAGTTGTCAGAGTGTTGATTAGCCACAAAGCAGCTCTGACTCCGGTAAAGGTGAGCTGCAGGCATAAGTGATAAAAATAAGTGGAATATAAGAAATTTGTAAGAAAGGTATAAGGACTACATGTAAGCTATAAAAATAAGTATTATCCAGGAATAACCTCAGCCAGGTGAGTATCACCGGTGACAAGTCTTGCTGACAGTATGTACCCTTGATATGATGGATGAAAATGATCATTTACTTCTGTGGTCTTCCTCCAAAAATAATATAACCCTGGTGTAATCATGACAAAAACAGACAAATCCCAACTGAGGAACATTCTACAAAATGACTGACCGGTATTCTCAGAAGTGTTAAAGTCATCAAAACAAGAAAAGTCTGAGAAACTGTCACTGCTGAGAGGAGTCTACAAAGACATGAAGAATAAATGTGAAGTGATATCTTCAATAGGATCCAGGAACAGAAAAAGAATAGTAGGGAAAAGTCTAACACAATGGGAATAAAGTATTGGTTTTAGCTACTGATAGTGTACTGGTGTTGGTTCATAAATTGTGACACATTCACCGTATTACTGAGATGCTTGTCATAGGGAAAACTGGGTGCAGAGTATATGGGAAATATATACAACCTTCACAGCATTTTTCTAAGTCTAAAACTATTATTAAAGAAAGTTTATTTTGAAAAAAATAGTATTACTTTCAACCAGTGCTTTCCAAACACTAATGCACATACAAATCACCGAGAGATCTTGCTAAGTGAAGACTCTCAGGTAGGTCTGGGGCAGGGCCTGAGGGTCTAATTCTAATGAGCTCCCAGGTGAGGCCAGTACCATTGGTCCAAGGACCAATTTGAGTAGCAAGGTTCTTATCTAGTACTGGATTGCTCAACTTCTGTACCATGAACATTTTTGGCCAGATGATTCTGGGTTGTGATGACTGACCTGCCATAGAATAGTTAGCGGCCTCGCTGGCCTCTACCCAGTAGATGACAGGAGCATTCCTTTCACTCAATTATAACAACCAAAAATGTCAGCAGACACTGCCAAATGCTTCCTGTGGGGGCAGGGGTGCATCACCCCCATTTGAGAACAATGGACTTAAAGCATTTATCAAAATAGAACTCTAAGGCGGCTCTTTAGTAGAAATAAAACACAACCTCTTCATTTATCAAATAGTTGAATGCTTAGTATGTTCCAGGCTTTTAGGAACTTAACTATAATCACTTTATCAAGTCTAGTTGTTAGGAATCATCTATTCACTGTCACAGTAGAAGATGATTTAAAATATATGGTGTCCGCCTTTCAGAAATGTATTAAACAAAAGTTGTGTGATGTAAATAAAATGTACAGGGTGGTAGGAAGCTAAACGATAAATATTAGCCACTGGATAAAGTGTTTACAATTAAAGCTGAAAGTAAGTGTGGATGCCACAAACATAATATATTTGTATAGCTTTGGACAATATACAGAATGTCTGCCTATGTATCACTATCTCACTTGAACCTGCTAAGTACCCTTAGAAAGGGATGCTATCCAATTCAGGAAAAAGGTTCACAGCAGTTACTTGTTCAATATCTAAAGAAAATTAAAGCAGAGCCAAGATCAGATCCAGGTGTTCCAAACTTCTAGAAGTTTGAACTTCTAATTCCATGTCTGGTAACATTTATTCAGTTCACCTCAGAGAAACCAGTTAACAATTCTGAACACTATATGCTTTACTCTTGTATTGGGATAAGAGAATTTAGCTTGTAAGTTTCTAGTGATGACCAAATGGCTTATGTAGAGGCCAATGAGTGTGCACGGTGTTCAGGATACCCAGTTTACACGTGCTATTTAATCTCATGTAAGTACAGTCTTACATCGAGACTCCAGAAAGCCAAATTAAATATGTCTGTTGGTGCTGAGGCCCACACCCAGAATGTGGCAGCAGTATTATATATCCAACTATTAAGACTGTTTGAGATTAACATGCCTTTAGTTTCTCGATCCCTTTTAAGAATTCTTAAGAACTGCTGTTTCAGTGTGACTGACAGAGTTCAAGTCAGTTTGAAATGTCTTGCTTAAGCTCAATGGATGCTAGTCACACCCTTTCCCAAGGCACCTCAGGAGGGAGAAGGGATCAATGAGCTGTGGTTAATTTTATTTATCCAGCATGTATCTTCAAAGGCATACTGATTTGAGAGAACTGCAGCTTCAGTAGAGTAGGTAGACAACAGAATACAAAAGTGCAAATGGTGAAATTCCACAGCTGGTGTTTATACACTTAAACTCAGATGCACACACAAACCAAAGACATGAAATCCTTCCCTTTCGTCTTATGCTTGTCCCTCTACGAATAGTACATTGATCAACAGCACAGTAGCTGATAATTACTCTGCACCTGCCATTTGCCGGAGACTGAGGTGAAAAAAAAAAAACCCTTACAGACTCTCTCAGCCTTCCAAACACTCTGCACAGGAGTTACTGTGTTTGTTTTACAGATGACTGATGATTAGAGAGGTTGAATTATTTGATGAAAGTCACAGAAGGCAAACCAGTTTAAACCTTATTATATTGTAGCACCTGTTTGGTTTCCTCCAGGAATTAGTCATTGTATTTAAAGGTTCTCTCTATATCATTAACCAGAATCCTAAGATTCTTAAGAAGGCACCCAAGGAACATGAACAGTATCTGCACAATGTACTTAGGGTCAAGAAGAAGAGAGCAAGCCCAGGAACCCAAATAAGAACTCCCTGACCCCTTTTGGGAGCTCAACACAGATCACGCTGTGATAACATTACCTGTTGACTTTTCTGGAATTTCCACCATATCCCAGGACTCACGACTTTAACATGCTCACCACACTGCCCCCACCGCCCAGCACAGTACGCGGTCATGGTGGATGCATGAGGAAGTAAGTGAGCATCAACGTGGTTTCCAATGTACCCTGAACAATGGAACATTCCCGTGTATTCTGAACCCAGGAAGGACAGAAAGTTCAAATAGGAAACACCAAGTACAGTAAATCAAGAGAACATAAACGCAAGAGACAGGGAAGAATATAAGCCAAGCGAATACTGTTCTCCAGTTTGTTGTCTTCCTTTCATAGTCAGTAATGTGCAGGGGGCGCTCGTCATTCTGCCCTTGTGTAACAGGGTGCAGCCAAGAGGATATCCCCCCAAAAGGGATTTGGAATGGGGTCCAGAACTCAAGGTGTCCAGGAAATATTAAGATGTCTTCACCCTTTCCCCCCACAGGTATGAGTTGGGGAAGGGACAAATGGAGCAGGGCCATTGAGAGCTGTTTTCTTCAGCAAAGGCTTTGCAGTTAACCTCTGGCATGGTCATTTAACATACGTATAACCTTTAACTGGTTACACAGATGTTAAATAGCTGTGGCCATGCTCTGAGCCAGGGGGATGGAAGTGACTTTCACCGAAGGTATAACTGGGGGGTAGGTCCCCTGAGTTATAGCACCTGTGTGGGAGCTTGGAGAAGACTGGCTCCAGGACATGGGGCCATTCCTGCCCAGACTCAAGATGGCAGCCCAGTAAAGATGAAGGATATGGGGAGTACTGGCAAGCATAGCAGATCGTGGGAGGAGTCAGAAATAGGACTGCAAAGGAGGACTGGTGCGGGGATTTAAACAGCCATGTGAGAAAGAGGGAACCACGAAGTTGTGGCAGTGCAGAGAGAGAGAGCCACGCGCTTTTGGAAGAGTGCATACACCTTTGCAGCTTTGGTGAAGAAAGGAAAGGACCATGTGGTTTTGGCCAGAGGGGACCCCTGCAGCCTTGGTAGAAGAGGCCCATGCGGCTCTGGGGTGCTCCCTTTGGCCACGTGGCCTGGGAAGCAGGAGAGACTTTGCCTGGAAGAAGGGTGAAAGAACTCTTTGCCAGTAAGCAATGAGAAGGTGCCACATGGCTTTGGAGTAATTAGAGATCCTGCCTGGATGGCGACACAGCCGATGGTGCCAGCCACCTGGAACAGGGATGTGTGCTTCTTTTCCTGAGATACAGTACCCCATATTAGGGCAGGGGGGGAAGGAAGCACTGTGGGCATCTGTGGTTATCCTGAAGGACTTTGATATTTTAATGGGGACATTGGGGCACTGCTTTAAGTCTGTATAGCTTTAAATAAACCTTTCCTTTCCTTTTCACAAATCTCTGCCATTGAGAGACATCTTTCCTCTGGCAGTTGAGGGACCAGCCCAGTAGGTAGTCTGGACCATATTAGTATGCTGTCTCTGGGGGGGAAGCCCTGTTGTTCTGTAACAGTTTTTGGCGTCCCTGCATGAGCCAAATACTGCACCCCCTTGGACCTCTGTTCTGTAACACCTGCAGGCCAAGGTCCCATACCTGTACTTTCCAGAGGCGCTGCGGTGGCTCCGCAGACAGGGCGTTTCAAGGAGCCATTACACCAACAGCTCCTACAACCCTGCCTTCCCACAGCTGCTATAGTCCAGATGATCCAGATAGCTGACGGGGAAAAAAGGTGTTTTTAAAATAGGGATTAAAATGCTCTTCTTTACCCAGAAATTAGAAGTGATATAATTATACACTGAAATACCTTACACTGACTGCTTGCTCTGTTATACATAACTTCAGTTTTATTGTATGTATGGCGGTAAAAGAATAAGACACAAATCATTTAGTGACTACCTGCTCAGCACATCCTTCTTGGTTTATTTGCATAGGTTAGTGGTATTTTTCCTTCCCAGGGGATTTTTTTCTGATAAACCTCAGAAAACTAGAATCTGTAAATGGTTTCCATTTTGATTTCACATACAGGAATACAGTATACCTGAACATCCCTTAATTCCTACCATGAGATGAGAGAGACGAAGAGTGAGGAGAACACCGTCTGTATGTGCTGAATTTGCATTTTAAACAGCTGCTTGTCCTCAAGCCTGTCAAGCATTTATTCTATGGAGTCACTTTCACCTAAGTGCTAAATTGCAGTCCCATAAAAGAAAAGCCACAGATCAAAAATTGCTCATCTGAGCAGGTGTTTCAGTTACCACTGAAACTTATCCCAAGGTAGCTGCCATATTCATTTAAAATGCACATTTTTGCCAAGTGATCCTTAACCTGGAATAATTTCCACTGTCTACTGACTGGCAGCTGATACCCTCGTGAGTGCCAGAAAAATGCCAGTTTTCTTAAGAGGTGCAGTTCGCCCTTTTTCAATCACTACTTTGTCTTTTGACTCTGCTGTGAGCGCGATGCACTGGCAGGTGCACTGACGGATGGCAGCAGCCAGGACTGGGCAGCATGGAGATTAAAAGGCTGCTCGCAGTCTCCCAGGTTAAGTCACCCGAAAACATACACTGCCATGGCTATGAATTCCAGCAGCCAGGCACCAGCTGCGAAACTTGCTGGCCCTGCTTAAAGAGGCACACCTGCTCTGAGAATGAGAGCTGTGGTTCACTGGGGAGAAGCACACTGGACCTGCTGCCAGAAAACCCGAGTATGAATTACAGTTCTGTTAGGCGCTAGCCATCAAACCTAGGAACACCCACTAAATCCCAATTCAGTTCCTTTACTATACAATAAAGTTCTTAATACCTGTCTCAAGTGCTTGAGAGATGGTGGATGAAAGTTCCAAATAGTAAAGGAATATATAGATCAAGCAGCGTTAATCCAATCAGCGTATTACTGAAGATGTCTTTTATACTGACTGCTAAGTAGCATGACTGAAAATTTTACTTCCTACTATATAGATGTTATTATCTTTAAACATGGTTTAGACCATGGATCTCACTCAGCTGTCACCAGAATGGAGGCCCATTTCACATCGTTCTACGAATCTAAGGGAATACACAATATTCTCACCATACATATGGGAACTGGAGGTCACTCACAGGTACCAATGCCTTTGCCTGGTAATTTACCATGAGGAAGTCAGCCCTTCAGATTGAGGCATCAATTAAACACCAAATCTGTGGCAGGAGAACACTGAATTTTATCATTCATTGATCTCTTTCATGTTTTATTTCTCAGGTTCTCATATTAATCCAAGCCATGTATTGGTTTTTCCATAGGCCATCTTTAATCACGACAACCAAACCCTTTTACACAGAAGAATCTGAAGACTCCAAGGGGGAACTGAAGATGCTCGAGCTAGTGAATGGGGCAGCCAGCATGCCAACCCTGGTTCTTCAGATTTCCAAGCTCATGTTGTTTTCTTCGATGTGAAGGAGTCTCCTTTCTTAACCTTCTCCCCACTCACAGTGCCCATGAAGCAACACATTCTACACGTCCCCTTCCATATCATGTCAATCATTTCATATTTTTGTAGCTCCTTTTCAGAAAACATTGATCAAGAATCAATTATGTGCCAGGTTCTCTTATCAGATAACACCCCCAAATCCACTTGGTCATTTTAACGTGTAGAGAATGTGCACACTATAAGGCAGCTTCGTTTATCATTTTCTTCATGCCTCAATGCCTGTCTCAAGAACTTCTATGTACCATTGTGTGGGATGACAGTTGCTCCATTTAACCACACTCGGAGTGATGATGCAGTCAGTGAGATCTGTGTACCCCCTCTCATAAGTCTCACGAAAGAGACTTAGTTAAGTGACATAGTAGAGAGGAAAGATGTAGAAATAGGAGCAATGGGCCAGGAAGATTAGATGAGACAAGGCTATGAAACAAAAACCACCTGTGTGCTTGTGACGCGCAGCACTAATCCTAAGGAACAGTCGCGTTCAATGCAGAGTGTTAGAAATGCATATGTAAAATTATAAGCAGATATCCTTGTGCACTTGAGCCCTGTCCACCATAGACTTTTTTTGTAGAAACCATTTCCAGTGGCTTGTGGCACTTGGATGATCTGTTCCATTTCTCAGTATTAAGCAGTATTCTTTGAAATCCATTAGGAATTCACAAGGCACATTTTAGTCATGTTTAAACATCTGCTGGACTATGCTGCTCAACTTGATTTTGTGTTTTAACTCCAGAAGCTTTCTCTCTTGAATGTCTGAAGTAGTGTGGATTTTTTTCATTTCTTGGCTTTACAAAATGCCAAAAAGTTTAATCTATATGTTAATGTAGTGTAGAGCATTAGACACAATACATCTGAAATTTTTAAACAATTATTGTCATCTTAATCATTTTATTAAAATTAGTTACATGTATAAGCTGTATACGAGCAGAGGATAATTAATATATTCCTATTTCATTATTTTGACCAATAAAAAATTACCAGTTCAAAACACTTTCAATAAGAATAGGAAAGCTAATGAAAAGGAGAATCCTTGCTTTGTTCTCTTATGAAAATCAAACCTTGACTATAATATATTCCATTATTGATCATAGGATTCAAGAAGCTACCCTTCCTGGTATATGCATGTAGTAATCTTTACTAAATCCACAACTGTTAAAAAGTGGTTAACCCAATTTTACTGCCAAAGCATTAGTAGTATATGCTGCCAAAATGAAAAAGTATTATGTGCAAATGACTAATAGTTTCTTATCTGTTTGTTTGAAAACATATAGGGGGGCTTTTATTTTGTTTTGGTTCTCCAAGAGAAAAGAGAACTCAGAAAATTACCCTTATAATGGTACTAAAAATAGGAGAACAGGAGTTTCTACTTCATTGCTATGCATATTTTCCTTTCCTGCTGTTTTTTATCTTCTTACACTTGTCTGTTTGTCACTTATTTGTCATGAGGCCAACTGTATTAACTATAGTTTCTACTTTTTGTGTTCCTGATGCTCTGGAACTTGTGGCCTCACTGATGGGAGAGACTGCCCCACCCAGGGCTGGCTCATTCTTAAAGACAGCCAAGGACCCATCTGGACACATCTTTTATATCAACTGACCCATCTAGACAACCATCTTCTTTTCAAACACACACAAAACCAATATTCCCTGTATCTTAAATCAATCCAGGGCCCAGTACCAAACAATTAGGGAGAGCCAGAATTACTAAAACGAGCTGATTCTAAACTGTTTACCCTGTCCTGCTTTGTACTCCCCCCGCCCCCACCCCCGCCGCCAAAAAAACATAATAAAGGCCCTGGCCTGGGCTGTGTCTTGCTTTTTCCTGCCTCCCAATAAACCTGGTGCTTTCTCATTTAGTTCCGTGTTATTTGCCTGCATCCTTCTCTCGGGAAATGTAGGTAATAAAGTCTTCCTTTATTGGCCTTGACCTCTCTGTGCTATTACACAGTCACCTCCATAAATTAAGATTCTATAGGTACAATCACTGATACTCCTCTTCCCTCCCATCACCATCACTGTCATTGCCATCTGCTTCTGACGATAGCAGCTACTCACCCCCTGCCCCATCTCCTTGAACAGATTTACCAAGGTATAATTTACATAGCATAAAATTTATCAATTTGTTCCACTTATATAATTTAGTAAATTTATAGAGTTGTGTGACCACTGCTATAATTCAATTTATGAACATTTCTGTCACTACAAAGAAGAATCTATCACGCCCATTGCAGTCAGTTCCTGCTTCTGTCCCCAGCTCCAGGCAACCCCTGATCAGCTTTCTTGTCCAGGAATTTCTTTTCTAGACATTGCACGTAAGTGGAACTACACGGTGTGTGGTCTTTTACATCTGGCTTCTTTCTCACAGCATAAGGTTCTGAGGTCCGTCCATGTTGTAGTACATTCATTGTTAAATAGTATTCCATTGCATGACTATACCACATTTGTTTTTCCTTTGATTAGATGATAGTTGTTTGGATTGCTTGCAGTTTGGAGCTATTATGACTAATGTTGCTATGAACATTTATTTGTAACACTTTATATTGGACATATGTTTTCATTTCTCTTGGATAGATACTTAGAGGTGGAATTGCTGGACTGTATGGTAAGATTATTTAACTTCTTCAGAAGATGCCAAACTGTTGACCAAACTGACTGCATCATTTTATATTTAAACTGGAAGTGTACAAGAATTCCAGTCTCTCCACTGTCCATAATACTTGGTAGTGCCAATTTTATTAATATTAGCCATTCTAGTGGCATAATGTGCTTTTCCCCCCAAATTATAAGAAAAAAAGTGTATTATGACAGTTACAGAGGTAGTAGAAGTGAACCAGCTGGGCCATGTTGGCTCAGGAACAAGTGACAGTAGCAAAAGAAGGATCTTTGGAGCATAGGAGACAGAAGGGCAAAGGTAAAGAGCCTGGGGGAGGAAGAGGGGAAGGGAAAGGCCAGAGTGTGCTCCCCAGAGGAGGAGCGATCCATGAAGTGATTTTTACATCATGGTTTTAATTTGCACTTCCCTAATGACTAATGATTTTGAGCATCTTTTATGTGCCTATTAGCCATTCCTATATGGTCTTCTGTATAACTTTGGTGAGATGCCTATCTAATCAAGCTTTTTCTCCATTTTTAATTGGGATGTCCATTTATTATTGTTGAGTTTTAGTGATATCATGGATTCAACTCCTTAGATATATGACTTGCACATATTTTATTATAATCTGTGGTTTGCCTTTTCATTTGCTTCATGTTACTTATTCAATTGAAATTTCTTTAGTTTTGATGAAGTCCAATTTATCAGTTTTCTATTACCAATCATGCTGAATAGGGTATCCTGAATAGGAACATTTTGTCCAATCTAACATCAGAAATATTTTCTCCTGCTTTATTGTAACAGTTACATATTTAGGTTTTAAGAGTAGCTCTATGATTCATTTTAGTTAGTTTTTTTGTAGTGAGGTAAGAGTCTAAATTCACCTCTTAGTATGTGGATATCCAATTGTTGTGGCATAATTTGTTGAAAAGACTACCCATTTCCCGTTGACTTGGCATCTTTGTGGAAAATCAATGCCTTAAACGTAAGAGTTGACTTTAGGAGTCTCAGTTCTGTCCTGTTGATCTACATGTCTGCCTTCATGCCAGTCTCACACTGTCTTGATTTAGTAGGTTTTACATAGTTTTGAAATCAGGAAGCGTAAATCCCTCAACTTTGTTCTTTGTCAAAATGATTCTACTTTTTGCATATCCACATGTATTTTAGGATCAGTGTGTCAATTTCTACAAAAAAAAAATCTCTCCTGAGATTTTATTAGAAATTATATCAAATCTATAGATTAATTTGGGGAGAGCTGATATCTTGACAATACTGAATCTTTCCAACTATGAATGTCTGTTGACCTTTAGATCTTTAATTTCTTTCAACAATCTTTTCATTGTACAGGCCTTGCTCTTCGTTCTTGGCACATTTATTCCAAGTTATTTGATTATTTTTTCATCTTAATAAGAATGGAATTGCTTTCCTAATTCTCTTTTCAAATTGTTCATTACCAGTATATAAAATACAATTGACTTTGTATATTGATTTTATATACTGTGACCTTGCTGAATTTAGTTGTTTCTAATAGTACGTATATTCCTTAGAATTTCATGCATATAGTATCATATCAGCTACTAATAAAGACAGTTTTACTTTTTTTATACAGTCTGAATTATACTTTCTTACTTTTTCCCTACTATAATGTCTAGAATCTCTAATAGAATGTTAAAATGATAAAAGCAACATCTGGACCTTGTTCTAAATCTCAGTAAGAATTCTGTCTTTCACCAGTAAGTATGATGTTAATACTATGTTCCGCACAAATCCCTTTTATCAGGTTGAGGAAGTTACCTTTTATTGTTACTGTATTGAGATTTTCTTTTCATAATCAAATGAGTTGTGTCAATTCTTTTTTCTGCATCTATTAAGATAATCAATCCTGTAGCATTTCTCATTCACTTATTATAGAGTATAATACATTGATTGATTTTCTGATGTGAAAAATCCTCATGTTCCTGGATGTATCCCATTTTAGGGGATGATAGAGACGTGTTGTGCTTCATCCCTGGTTTAGGTATTAAGTCTTCCCCATTTTGGGTTGTTCAGTCTAGCCAAAAGTTTATCAGTTTTGTTGAATTATCTATCAAAGAACCAAATTTTGGTTTCATTGATTTTTCTCTCTTACTTTAAAAAATGTTTTATTTACTTCTGATCTAATCGTTGTTATTTCTTTTTGTTTGCTTGCTTTGTGTTTCATTGCTCTTTTTTCTGGTTTCTTAGATAGTAGCTTAGTTCATCATTTATTTATTCATTTTTTAGTCATTTAATAGTATAAATTTTCTTCTAAGTACTGCTTTAGATGGCCCCCATAAATTTTAATGTGCTGTATTTTCACTTATTTCCATACAGAACATTTGCTAATTTTGTTTGTTTGGGACTTTTTCTTTGACCCTTGGGTTCATATTAACCAGCTGAAAATCTTGGTATAATGAAGAGTTCGACTCAGAAAATCTGAGCTGGGGCTGGAGGTTCTCCCGTGTGTGAGGATAGCTGCTCACACACAGACCACGCTATCCCTTGAAAGGCTCCAGTCAGCACATAAAATAGGGTTCAGCTAATGGGTGGAGCTCTTGGAACAGGGTGCTTATAGGCCACAGACCAGCCTTTAGCTGGAAGCTTTTGCATCACAGGTTAATGTGGGTCACAGCTTCAGGTGGTACAAAACATGGTGATCTATGTATAAAGAATCCCATGGCTCTAAAGGTGTCAGACATTCTACACAACCTGTCCAGTAAAATAATTTTTTGGTATTTTTAGTGGTACATTATTTTGGTTTTAATCTTTGCTGATTTCAATGAGTAGCTCACCTAGGAACTTGACTAGTCTGTAGAGGGCTCTAGGCCAGGTCTCCACAATACCAAAATTTTCCAAGGAAAACTCAGTGTTAGCTTTTGCTCATGTGGCACTATATTTATGGATTTTGCTTCTCTTATCCTCTCTTTTCTTCCCTTTCTCTCTCTGCTGTTTGTTTCACTTTCAAGCTAGATTTCTATTGAAAACAACTATTGGTCCTTCAATTAATTTATTCTTAGAGATTATAGCTGTGGGGAAGTAACTAAACAATGGTATTCTGAAATCACAGGGCCTGGCTATGCAGGAAATAGGAACATAGATGCATATATTCTAACTGGGAGTTAACAACAATTAATCACCAAAAATACAGACAGGGGGACCTTGAGATGAGGCAAGACAGGGAAAAATAAAAGATAAAAATACCAAAGGTAAGATAAATGTTGCAAAAAGGAATACCTGCTCACCCTCTTTACTCCTGAACCCATCTTCTGTAAGTCCATATATGTACAAATCATCTGCATTTTACACGTGGACAGAACAAGAACACATGAAAAGAAACAAATATCCCCCCCAAAAGAAATAACCTGGATGGAAAACATGCATGTGAGTAATTCTTTTATGATTTTTTTCCTTTAGAAATGGAAATGAATTCAGAGTATTCTATAAGTATTTTTTCTATTTAATTGGTGAATAGGTCTCTATAATTTCAAGTTAATTATATAAAGTATCATCCATACTATTCAGTACCTACTCAATGTAATTATAGTGGTCTCTGTCTCCAACAATCTATTTATCTATGATCTATGTACTTTCATCTCTTAATGAACTTAATTAGGGACAGCCAATGATGGGTCAAACATCGAACCACTACATACAGAAAGAACTCCTTCTTGTTCATTTCCATGTCCTTGGCACCTAGTGTACTGCTTGGCTAAACACCTAACCCTAATGCAATGTGAATCTGAGCCTTTTCTTTTCTATAAAACAAGAAGTGTATACAAGATGATTCCATTATATTTTAAATGCAAATTTAACTTGAAAATTTAGAATTACCTATCAAATTGCCATGAGCAAACACAGGCAGCTGAAGTGTCTTTTTCTGCTCACATATGGCGACAGACAGAAAGCGTGTTTGTACCAGTGATGAGCATTTCCTCTGAAACCTCAAAGCCAGAAACATATATCCCGGCTATGTCCCATGATCAGCAAGCATAAGGCTGGCATGTTTTCTTTGGAATCCAGAAAATATTTGGAGCCATGCTGGCCTTGGCAGAAGCTGAAGCTGGCCAAGGCCTGGTTCTGATCATTTACAGCTGCTTCCCAGTCTGCTCTCATCCTACCAGACTCTAATGAACCCCGAGCCAGGCCTGCCTGCTATGGCTTCCGAAAGGGGCGGGGGCAGCAACCCCACTCTTAAATAAGCCTTCTGGTTAGTCAGTGAGAGCACTGATGCTGGAGTGTTCTTATCAGCAAAAACCACTGAAGAATACCTCTCCCTCTATGTTCTCTGGATTGGTTATAAGGCGGTATTAATCTCACTTGCATAATTGCAAAGATAAGAGATAGAGCTATACTTTTTCTTGTATAATGTTGGTTACATGGAAGAAAAATACTGGTACACCTGACTACAGAGTTGTGTATGAGTTTTCTTTGCAACTGAAACAATTTAATGAAGCACAATCCATGAGGGTGATGACTGAATAATTGGTATAGCCTGGATTTCAGAATATTCCTAAAGAAGTTATGATAAATATCAAAATTAAGTAATATATAGACCTTCAGAATATAATCATGAATTTCATATGTAGTTCTGAAAGTTAAAAAGGTAAGAATCACATCTGCAATATAATCGTTCCTAAACTGCAAGCATTACAGCATCCAAAAAATGGCCTTAGACATCATAGGTGCCAGGACAAATAAACACTGGATAAATTTTGGATGAAATGTAGGAATAAAAAAAGGAAGGAATGAAGGTAAAAAGAAATGAAGGAAGGAAAAATGAAGGAGAAAGGAAGGAAAAAATGAAGGAGAAAGGAAAAAAACTGAAAAAAAGGAAGAAAGGAAGGAAAAAAGGAAGAAAGGAAGGAAAAAAAGGAAGAAGAGAGTATATTCTTTTCACAATTTAAAAATATAGCTAGATTATTAAAGAATCAACATAGAAAATCATTTTAAAAATTCATTCACATGCCTTACAGTAATCTCAATTTGAACTGTCATAGAACCAAACAGCAGAAAAAAAATTTCTCTGAGGTACTTAGAGAAAGTGTTAATCCTTGGTTCTGCTAGACACATCCATTTACCACTGTGACTAGTCTAATACATATAAAAACAAAAAGCAACATGGCATCATTTTAAAGTACCCTTGAAATCTGAACACATTAAAATAGCTCTATTTGGAGAAACATGTTGATTTTTCACCACTTATTGATGGAAATAGAATCTCTTCCATCATTTAGAATCTCTTCCAGTCTAGTTAAATGTTTCACAGTTATTCTTATTTGAAGACTTATGGGAGATGACAGATAGTGTCCACGTAGCAAATGCTGGGAACATAACTTTATGAATTAAATAAACGCTGCCCTCCAAAGCAGTCTTGATGGAGGACAGTTATTGTTAGGCATCAGCTGAGATGATTTTAACCTAGGTACCCATTAAAATTATAAAAGCATAATTGCCTATACTTTTTTAAATGCCAAGAAATCCTTAAAAGACATTTTATTTAAATGAAGAGAAGCAAAGTTTTGCCACCCCAAAATATGCCTTTTGGAATATTGATTTTAAGCAGGTTGGTTGTAAGAAACAAAAGACTCAGGAAAAACTTGACTTTTCCCCTGACTGCGTAAAAGAGACTTAGACAGAGGAGCTGCTCCAGGAAGAGAGAGATCATCACAGGTAACTACAGTTTAACATAAAGTAGAAAGGGATAGAGAAGAACATGGCAAGGCCAATTTGATAAAAGTCCTGTTGGTGTCTCATTGCTAAAGAGGACCCAGCAAACACCTACTTACCAAACGTTTGCTTTTCTATCTCCATGTGTTCAAAGGGCATCTCCATGCCCTTTGAAGTTTTAAATGATGACTCTCCCCGCTCCCAACATCCTTAGCTCCAGAATGACAGATGAGCCTTAACTGCTCCAGGAATCTTTAGATCCCAGTCTACGACACACCTACACATGCATTCATTAAATCAACTCAGCATTTTCTCCTGTTAATCTGTCTCTCTTAAATCTGATTATTGGCCCAGCTAGAAAAGCTTAAAAGGTAGGAGGAAAGTTATTTTTTGTGTCTTCGCATGTGCATGAATACATAAAATGGATAGCAATCCAGAAGGGTCAATGGAAAACTGGACTCAGTCCTAGTTTTTAGATCTAGTTATGTGACTCCTGGTTCTTACTTCACTTCTCCGGGATTCAGACTCTTCGGCAATAAAATAGAGACGACTGGCTGTGTTTCATCTAAGCTTCTTTCCAACAGTAAAATGCCATGGTCTCAAATACCTGCAATTTGATATTTCAAATCAGGTTCTATGTGGCACCAAAAGTGGAATAAGAGTCTTTGTGATATTTTCAGAAAGCCCAGGCAAGACAACTGCAGCATGAAAATATTGCAGATGACACAGCTCCAAGTGCAGCAAACATAATATGGAGCATAATTTAATATGATGACCATAGTTCAATTTATGCCCTATTTTTACCCTGAGTGAAACTACTGTTAATTTATTTCTACATTCTGCTTTTGGCCAAAATATTGTAAATCAAAAATAATTGCAGAATATTAAATATTCCACTGACCTCTGTGAACTACTCCCAAAATATTCTTTGTAGCCTTCTAGAGAAATCCTCAGGAGAGTCGGAATAACAAGGAGTTTATTACCGCTAAGGTCATTCATTGGTGTTATTTGTATTCAAGGATACCAGTACACTGAGGCTGTTAAGAACATTTTCTCAAAAATTACAGAATAAGTTCGGTCTGTTTGAATTACTTAAGTAGATGAGAACCACTGGGAATCTTCATGGTGAACAGAAGGTTTTGTGGGATAAAATCTGGAGATAAAAATCATCAGAATGAACCAGAAATAGAGAAAAGAAGATGCCATAGATGTCTATTTGTAGACAAGAAGGAAACAAGGAAGACAAAAAGATAGGGGAAGAAAAGCTAGTTATCTCATGTTCAACATTATATAAAAAAAGGAGGGGTAGAATTTACATTCTCAATTTGAAACTCTGGAGTTCTCGCTATGAGCTAGCAATTTCTACAACACAGGTTAGAGACAAAACAGCCTAGCTATTGAGAAGAGGTTCTGTGCGGACCAAACCAGGGTCACTTTGGAGAATCTGTTCTTCACGTGAGAAGAAGCAACATGCCATACACTGTGTTTGACAAGAGAACTGTAACTCTGCTCGAATAGGAGTGTGGATGGTTTATTCTTTCTTCCCTGTTACCCTTGGTTTACTCGCTCTTCAAGACCATGTTGTTCAGCTTCTAGGAATAAGGAACTGGTGCACTGGCGTCTTTAGAGGTTGCTTTTAAGACCCTTTGGCAGGAAAAAACACTGTTGAAGTAGAGATTAGGCATTTGTATACTTTGGGAGACATCTTTATTTTCCAATTACTTTCCATCAAACCAGAAGCATTGCCTGGATCATTCATTCCTCCAGGTAAATTATAGCCTCCTAGAGTTCTGATCAGATAAGGGCGATCATAACATTATGATACTTCCACTAGGTGGCAGTAGCAGGCATATATTGGCCCTCCAAAAGACCTGGTCACTAGGGGTTTTAAAAAAGACTCCAAAAGAAGGGCTGGGGAATTTCAGCAGCAGAGTCTCAGACAGATGCCTGGAAACCAGCAAGATTTAAGGTGAAAAGGGACAGAAACAAGGGACAAGAAACAGGAAACAAACACTGTCACTGGAGCTGAAAGAGCATATGAAGAGTCCCCCAAGTCCTGCCAAATTCAGTCTCCTTCCCCTTTTTAGTGGAGCTGTCTCCAGTCTGGAGCTGGCTCACGAGGACCTTTCTGGAATGTTTGGGAGCACAGTAGATGGGGCCGGCAGCTGGCCCATCAAAGCCCGGAATATCAGTGCTGGCACACTCCAGCTGTGGCATCCCACGGACTCCCGGTTCTGAGAGAAACCCCACGCTGCAATTTCTTTCTAACTGCAGAGACCAAATGATCTCTTATGCAAAGCAGAACCACGTTCATCAGTGAAACTAGAGCTGTTACTAATCCCACTAGCACATCGGATACAACCAGGGCTGTTTTGAGCAGGCGGAGCTGTATGGTCACCCAATTCCTACTTCCCTTTGTGAGAACTTTTGAGGTCCTCAGAGGCCTGGTAGGTATATAAATTAAACTTGACTTTGTGTTTCCTCTCCTGCCTTTGAGAGCACCTGGCAGAGAGGAAATGAGCACTAAGTTAGAGTTTGCAGATTACATGAGTAATGGGGGCTGATGCTGTGGCAGTATACTCAAAGGTTGTTTAACTCAATCTTCAAATTGTGTGACTACAGTGAGGAAAACTCAGATTCAGAGAGGGTAAGTATCAAGAGCACTATGGCAGTACGTGGAAGAACCAGACAAGAACCAGCTCCTGACTCCTACACAAGTGTTTGTCCACGGCAGTGTTTCAAACGGGGACTCTAAAACAAGCAGGAAATGGGATTCACACCAACTGCTCAACACGTCTGCTGTGTGTCAGTCAGAGATTTAAAGGAAAAGGAAGAATAGCATTACAAACCATCTATCCAAGAGGAGACATTACAGCATGCTGTTGTGAACTGGGGCATAAAAGCAAGTCCTCGCAGGGGTCAGGCAGACGTGGAAAAAATGTGGAAAGTGGCTGGCCAGGCAGGGGAACCTGGATGCTCTGTCCGCAGTCCAAAAGACATAGAGCGCATGCCTACAGAGGATGATGACCAGGTGGCAACGCAGTCCTAGTGTTGTTTATTCAGCAAAGAGCTGGAAGTGGGTTTTAGGTATGATCATTCCATTTTTCAAATGTAAGAAAAAATTGTAAAACCCTGTGTAATCAAAATCAACACATCTGTGATTCATCTTTGACCTAAGGGTACCTTCATGTATGCTGATTTCACTGTTTGGGTCAGGTAGCCTAGACAATAAGATCTTTACAAATTCCCCAGGTAATTTATTGTGCAGGCAAAGCTGAGCTTTACACGTTAAAGTATGGTTATCATCAATATGGGCATCAAAGGGGAATTAGAAATACAGAATCTGGGTTCCACCAGATTCTGCTGAATCTACAAGATTCTACTGAGTGAAAGTCTGTGTTTTACGCAGACCTCTAGGTCACTTCTTTGAGAAATCCTGATCAAGATAAAGTGCTCTATTCAGGCAGTGCTAATAACTCTAACAGCTTTACCCTGGCAAACGCTACAGGCAAAGCCAGACTTCAAACTGTTACTTCAGTGCTCATCCTGCCCACCCTCTCAACAAGGTTTCATCTTTCCTGGAAGTGGGTATGAAGAAGAAATAAATTTATCTCAGAAGCTGGTGTATCTAAACATTTATTTTCTTTGGTAGAGCAGAGCCTTAATTACGCCACTACTGCAAACTGATTTTGCTCCGGGGACCCTGTGAGAAGATGGCTGAGGAAAAAGTACGATCAGTTCTCTCTCCAAACAAAAACCTGGTTAACCTTAAATCTCACCTTCAGTTTCTTTGATTCCACATCACTGATTTTTCATATATCTTTTGACCTGTCAGATGTCTCTCGGGTAAATGCCATTGCATGGTCCCTTATGTCACACAGTGTCTAAGTTTTTAAAATTTCTCCACTGCAAAACTTAATGTTCCTTTGTTTTCTGACAGTCCCAACTTCATTAAAAGCTCTTAGAATCCACTTTTTAGGGAAACCTCATCTCCATTTACCTGTTCCTCCTGAGAAAATATTGATTAGCCCCAATCCCATGTAGGCAGTCAATAAATGTTGAAATACAGTAATAATAATAATAACAACCAGAGAGCTTCATGTTCTTTCTTATGCATGAAGGTTGCCATGGTTACCACTAAAATCTTGTTTTGTTTCACTGGTCCTTCGATTTTTTTACATAAGATTCCTCAGGGTTTACTTCTTACCCCCTCTCCTGACATTTCCTGGCCGATCAGTCACTGCCACTGGTGACAAATCCGTGTTCTATGCCTTCAACTATGTCAATTAAAAATGAAGTACATTATGTATCATGAAACTTGAAGGGTCAAATTATAGGTAGGAATTTAAAGAATAGAAATATAAGAGTACTGTGATAAAAATCACAACACTCTTCTAATTGAGTCAAATTTCACAAGTATTTTTTAAAATAGAATTTTTATAACTTAGTGGCTGTGGTTTCATGTTAGAATAAAAAAAGCTGCTTTTTATCAGAAATACTTATGTAGACAGTATTTAATACTGTCTATAAGTATTCAATATTTATATTTCAGTATCTGACTACTGAAAATGCTACTTTCATCCCCAGAACAATCTAAAGCAGTTCCTATCCTGTCTATACTGTCTCTGCCACCCCAAACAACTGTGTTTCCTGTAATTTATGCATGAAAATTTTCCCTTGGATTGTGAGCCTGGTGTTCATAAGTCTTGACCTTGGGCTTCTACCTCTCAGTTCCCCCAGATGACCCACTGGTGTTCCCTAAAGTAGTCACTGCATTAGTAATGATGCCGCCGGGCTCAAAAGCCCCCCAACTCTTGTTTTGTAAGTCTGCAGCTCGGCAGCACATTTGAAAGTTGCTCACCATGTGCTAATATGTTTTCTGATGCTTCCAACAACCTCAGTGAGCGTACAGCAGTTAGTTATTTTCTCATTCATTTCCTGCAACAATTCATCCCAAAGATGTTATTCACTGGCTCAGATCTCATCTTCGCCAATTTTGCCATTTAACATTTGTCAGGTAGTGTGGTTTCCAAGAATGAGACATGGCATCTAAGTCAGGTCCTTATGTTATAGGCAACTGACATCCACTTGTTGCTAATCTGTGGAGAGATCTTAGCTGATGGTCTGTGATGAACGTTCTCTCCTCTCTCTATAGGTTACATTATGTAAAATTGCTTTACATAAATTTTACTCAGTTTATGTAAAACTGCAATAACTTTAATTGCTTTCTTTTGGGGGGAGATGGATTATTACAGAAATATGTGTCGTCACAGGCCTTTGCTACGTTCCTCATCCAAGGACATGTGAGGATTCCTCTGAAAGAAAGAAATTAATGGCAAATATTTTTCAAGTCTCAGCCAAACAAGAGATGCGGGATAGTAATTATATTTGGGGCCATGTGCTCTAGTGCAGCTCTATTTTTTATGGCCATCACGAGAACACTAAATAGAGATATAGTTTAATTAAGAATAAAGAGAGGTGTCAGTTCGAGACAACCACACACCAGAAACAATATAAGGGAAATGAGGAAACAATGAACTAGGAGGTAGGTCCATCTCCAAAGCTTGTACCTGATAATGGCGTATAGGAGGTTCAGTGCTGTCATGGTTTACAACCCTTCACCTTACTACCGCCCGTCATTCTCTGGTTTGCATTATCATTTTATAGTGGTAGTGATAGCAATGGCAGACTGTACACGTGAGTACCTGATAACTAAGTTTCTCTTTCACCCATCCACGGAGGGGTATCGTACATCATCTCTAATGAGTTGTGTCCTCATCATGTTCTTCCCCCTCTATGTTTCATGCTCAACGTTGGAACTAAGGACTGAATGACTAAATGACCTTAAGGTCTCCTGCAGTGAAAAGATGGCAGAATGCTAGATTCAGGGGAGAAGTTTTGTGATCACTTCTATGTTCCTGAAAGTATCGGGGTAAAATGCTATGGAAGAGCTTTTCCTAAATGTGAAATAAATGCCACTGGGAAAAATGTGAAGTGCTTTTAGGTGGGACATTTTTTAGCTTCTATTATTATGGCAATTGATATTGGTTTTCCGTTTGAGAAATATCGTTATTTAAACAAATTAGAATTAAGTAAAAATACTTTAAGAAATATTACTAAGCAAATAATAGTATGTTATTTAAGCAGATAGTGACAGACTGAGGTCTAGGAAACAATGCAGGGCTGATTATCAATGAGAAAACTGGGGTCAAGTTTATAGTTTCTTCCAAGTGGCATAGTGATTGCGTTTGAAAAAAGAGACCTAACTTTTTAGAATTTTCTCACAGGATGTCTTTATGAAGCCTTCATTGGAAACTTGACTTCTAAAAGTCAGATCCTTCCTCAAAGCCATGGCCAAAAAGTTGGTAAGGACAGAGACTTGTGGATCATGGCTAGGAGGGCAGCAAACTGATGAGACCATCTTTCAATTCCCCTTCTTTTACCATTCCAGATTCTTGGAAGCCTCTCTGCCTGGCACTGTGTTAAACCCTAATTTACAAGTATTACCTCATGCTTCCTTTTAACAATCCCATAACATAGATAGTCTACCCCCAGTTTATGTAGAACAGGATTAAGTATAATGCTCTGAGTCATATAGTTCCAAGTTGGTTGAGACAGGGTTAAAGGCTAGATCTTTGAGTCTGCAAACCATGACACTACTTGGGTCATTTTATCAAAGACGTTGTTGAGAGGAAGATAACCATTTTTGATCAAGATCCAGAAGTTTCCATTTTGGCTGCTACTTCAAAACATGTAATTATTAGATGCTAAATTTTACTCTAAAATAGGTGATAAAATACAGCAGTTACTGAAAAAAAGGGGAATAATCCTTTAAATGATCATCCATTTTCATTCAAATTTTCACTGTGAAAATGGTTTAAATGACTGATTTTTAGGAATTTAGGTATAAATTTAATTACTTGATTAGAAAGTCAATTTTTCCCTAAAATTGTTTCATTTTAGCCATTAAATATATACCATGAGAAGCATATACTTATAAGTATAGAGCTTTTTAATTAAAAATTTTAAGATTTAGCTCACCTTATGCATGATGTATTTCCTGATCTCACTTTGCAGCAATACTTTAGATAATGATTCTTTTTTTTAAAAGATTTTTATTTATTTATCTTTAGAGGGGAAAGGAAGGAGAGAGGAGGAGAAACATCAATGTATGGTTGCCTTTCGTGCGTCCCCTGCTGGGAACTGGCCTGCAGGGAACCAGCCTGCAACCCAGGCATGTGCCCTGACTGGGGATCGAACCGCGATAGTCTGGTTTGCAGGCCTGCACTCAATCCACTGAGCTACACCAGCCAGGGCTAGATAATGATTCTTCATAAACTCTCAGGGTAGTACAATTGGCATGTACACGTGTGTACATTCACATGCATACACACAGAAAGCTCTAGCATGCCAGTTCAGGCCACCAATGATCAAATGCCCCCAAATGCAAAAGACCTGTCAAGTAAAATATTAAAGTGCTTATGCAGCCTGGACCACGCGGTCCTGAAACAGTGGAAGTGAGACTACGTAACAAGGAGGAGGGCCATTCTGCTTCGGACAGTTTTGGTTTGACATTTTGTTTTGGAAAAGATTTCTTGTGCATCCTTGGCTAACGCCACTCGTGTCCTCTGATATAATCTTTTAGGGCCTTGTTTCAAATGTTTAGGAGCACTGGCTGTTATCCTCGAAAATCTCATAAAAGAATTGTAAATCCTGCCAGTAGAGCGTCCTCTCAAGTATCATATACATAACACACAAGTTGTATTTATAATAAATTCATAAATTTTATATGTATGCACAATCATATATGTGTATACATTTTATATGTATATGTGATTATATATGCAAAGTTTTTTAAATTGGCCTGACAATATTATGTATTTAATAAATAGATGCTACTACTGAGAGACAGAACAGGGGGGACAAGGATACTGGCTCTGGGGTCAGGCTGCCTGAACTGTTTATTATGTGGTTCTCTGACCCTGGGGAAGTCAGCCAACCTCTCTGGGCCTCACCTATAACATGGGAATGGTTGTACACATCATTTCATAAGGTTATTGACTTAATCATATGAAACCTGAAAATAATGTCTACCATTTAGGGAGTACTCAAAGAATGCTACCTATTGTTAATCATTGTCATTTAGAAGGTAATTGAATCCTTATATCACTTGAATAATTAGACTACTTTCATAGTTAACATTTCTCTGCCAAGGAAATAAATTTTTAGACAGTTAAAAAGCCAAATAAAAATTGTTGAAAAAATTATGTTGTGTGAGTGTAAAGCATAGTATTGTGCCTGAAAGGATGTGTAAATATCAAGAATAAGATCATTCAGTTTGATATATTTTATGGTAAATTTCTGAAATGTACACAGACATTAAAAGGGCATAAAGCTGATTTGTGCAATCACATAATTTACGTATTTAATATATCATTGCCATGAACTCAAACAGATATAGAGAAAGTCACACTGTTTATTCCAACATTCCCCCAAATCACTCCAATTCTGACTTTTTTATTTTTAGAACTCATCACATGAAACCATAACTTATGTCTCAGATGACAAAAGAGTTAATCCAGAAATATGAACTGTACTATTTATTCCACAGCATAGAAAAGTGAAGAATGAAGACCACCCAGGCAAGACTACAAATCTAGTGAGTTCTTTTTGCCTCTGTTCAGAACTGCTCCTTCCAACACCCTCCTCTCCATCCCTTCTGACTCACCCCCATTCTCATTTTCACCACTTATGTTCACCATTCCCAGTGTTCCTCCTGTTTGCTGGAGAAGGAAAGCAGAACGGTAATGTAAGGCTGAGGCAACAGCAGTCGGTAACAGGGCATCTTGCCATGGGGGCCTCTGTCTCAGCGATAGGCATTCTGCACACTGTAGCTGGACTCACCACCAAACCCTGAAAAATGGGTATGGTCATCCCCTCTTTCAAATGAGGGAATGGAAACTTAGGAGCAAATACTTTACTCGTGGTCACACAGTGTCATGGTGAAGACTCACAGACAAGCCTGTGTGACTCTTACTATACCCCTTCTATTACTGCTTGTGCTGAAATTCCCTTTGTGGAAGGGTTCGGTTCTACTGCTTATCAAACCAACAAAAGAAACGAGTATTCAGCAGAGAAATACTAATGAAGGAAATATATCCAAGTTGACACTGAGTATCATTAGCCTGTAGAACAATGAGCGTATTTTCTTTATTCCTATTCCCCAGATATTCTATAATGAGCATTTACTCTCTTAATAATGTGAACAACACAACTTTAGAAGAATTAAACCTTAAAAAACAAGAAAGCATTTCCACTGGAAAATATGTCCTAACAATGATTACTCTTCCCAGTGGTGTTCGTATTTAGTGTGGGAACTCAAATAATTTAAGAATAAAGAAACAAACATAAACAAACAACTCCAATCCAACAAAACGCAATAACAACAACCCAAACCCTTGACTACCCGAAGAAATGCATCATTCAGGATGGGACAGCAGATAACAGTTTTATCATTTTGGATTAGAAACAAACTTAATGCTTCTCATCCTGTTCAGCCAGCCATGATCTGGGTTTGCCATGATCTGAATATCCTTTTCCAAGCTTTAATCCCCGTAGAGACTGAATTCTAAACCTTGCCTCACTGAGGAAGCCCCCTACTCAGTAAGAGCTCTGGCATACCTTCACAGGGCTGTGCCTCTCTGTCTCCTCTCAGCCTTCCCCTCCCCCCTCCCCTTCGTTCCCTCTACACAGAACAAAGGGTCCTAGTCAACTGGGCAGGGTGGTCTGCATACTATCTGAGTCAGCACTGGCGACCTTGGACACCAGTCATTCCCTCTCCCTACCTCAACCATTTCTCAGAAAAGAAGCTGGGGGCTAGTTCCCTCCCAGCCACTGCATTTCCTTTCTCCATATCTTAAATGTCCACCCTAACATTTACAGTCTTTTCATGTGGCTGTTTCAGAACAATGTTGCCTAAAATATTAATAATTTTAAGGCCTGTGCTCTATTGTCATTTTCTCCAAGGGCCATAGACTTTTTTTTTTTCTAATTAATTTCTGCCTTTCTCTCTCTCCTATTTAATCAGCCTGGTCCCTTGAATACAAACTGTTTCATAGTAAGTTTAATCTGGTAGAAGCCTTGTATGGAATTGGAATATTTTGTAGCATGATGCAAGATTGAAGAAATGCCATTAATTTAAATACACATTATACATAGCTACTGACATCATATAATAGCGTACTCTTTTTGTTTGTTAAGTATGGAGCAATAAGCTAATTTCAAATCAAAACTAAATATTATACCTATATATTTAATTATTTTTACTTCAATAATGATGTTACCCCCTCCTCCCCCAGCTTTGTTTTCTCTGGCAACAATGCAGTAATTGATTTTAAGTCCATGTCCTTCATTTAGGAGCACAGTTATCCCCCGATCAATTTCTTTATACTGCCCCATTACCATAAAATGCAGTCATAAAATATTCATAAGCAACATATGGCGATGGGCAAAGGGCTTTGTTCTATTATGGTTAATGGAAAATATAAGTAACCTTGCTCCCAGCTGGAAGAAAAAGATGGTGGAAAAGGGATCAAAGTTACAATTCGGAGCCCATTGAGAAACTGCTCATGAGAAACTGCTGTTATTTAATGTACAGAGAATCAGCAGATACAGAAAGAAATGATGTAGAAGCCTTAGAGAAAACTTTCTCTCCTCTTTACCCTCCATCCCCTCATTCCCATGACACATGCACGCACAGACACACACAAAATTTCAATTATTCGGCATTCAAAACTAACTTGTGAAATGACCACACTGTACTTCTTAGAGCTGAAAATCAAGGAAGTTTCCGTACATGCTACTTACTAAGAAAGTTTAAAAATAAGCACATAGCAGTTAAATAAATGTTTGTAATAAAAGAATGTTGCCATCATTTTTAAACTCCAAACCTAATTTTCTTGTGTCCTTTATGCAGATTATCATACCTCTTTTACTATCCACCTCAAGTGTTAAGTGAACTACCCTGTCTGGATGTGTCCAGTACTTTTATCTCTTGGCACATTTTGTTGGATAAGTTTAAGCAGAGTGTGAATCTATTATTGCACGTGGTAAAAGAACCGTTGCTACAGAAGTATATATAAACAGTGGGTCTCAGGTTAAAAACAAAGCCAGCATAGTGCTTAATTTTTTTCTAAGAAGGAACAATAAGCTCCTTTAACAATAAAACACCTTTCTTCTCCATCTAGAGAATTGTGGGTTCTTAGTAAAACTAACTTTTTTTCCTCTAAGGGAGTTCGGTTAGAAGCCAGCTTCCAACTAAAACCATCTCCAGTGGGTTAAGGCTCATCAATTCTGCTCTGCCATTATCCTGCCTGGGCATCATCTGTGAGTAAAAGGACTTTATGTGACAATGAGGAAGACCATTTACTATGGAGAAGAAAAGTTAAAAATCTTGGTGGATCTGCACATGTTCCCTGCACCTGGGGCAGAATTTGCTTCCTCGAGAAACAGGAGAGGAATGATGTATAAGCCCTTGAATGAGCATGGAGAGGAACAGCTGTTGAGAACAAATTGATTTCATTGGTTGAGTTCAACAGCAGCAGGCAGGGGGCCTGGAGTTGCTGCCGGCAGCTGCACAGACCCACCGGGGAAGTTAACATCATTAAGACAATTGGAGAGTGCCTAACTGGAGAAGCAGGGAAGCTTAAACAGAGAGAGGAACAAACTGCAGTGTAGACTGCAAAACACCACTTGCTCCCTGCCTTCGAGACAGCCCTATTGCCAGATGAGAAAAGTAGTTGGTCTTTCCAGGTTCCACAGCGCAGCTTCCTGCTAGCGCACAGGGCTCGCTGTGGAATTTGTCCCAGCTCCCTTAAGTTCATGCGGACATTATAGGAGATGAAACCCAAGAGATCCCACATCCACTCTCCATGTGTGAGAACCCTGAGGGAGAGTCGGCATCCTTCTGGACACCTTGTACAGGAACCAGGTTGCCTAATGTCAAAACACACGCCTAGAGAAGCAGGATGAGACCCAACTGCGGGAAACTGCTGTCTCCAACAGCCAAATATTTAGATTCTAGAAAAAGGTTGCCAAAGGCTTCATTTCTCGAATATATGTGCTGGATGTACATGTCCAGGGGTCAACTTTCCAATATGGTTTTAATATAATTCTTAAGTCTGCATGGTTTACATATCTCAAATAGCCTGTTCATACAAGAGAAGGAACTGAATTCATGGTGTGGGGCTCCTTTTATAGCTGGTATCAGTAGTAGCCATCTCTGCATTTTTTTGACCCTAAATGTTTGCCTTGAGTTGTTTGAAAATGCAAATGTAAAGACCTCTTTCAAATGGAAGTAACTCCTCTAAGAGCTAAAGGAAGAAAAGGTCTCCTATAACTCCATTGTCATTTTCTTGGGATGTAAATTTCAACCAGTGCCAGAAATCTGGCACCACCCTTGAGAATGATGAATGAATGGCACACAAATATTTTTTCCAAATGCCTTCTCTTGAAGGAAGGTAAATTTATAGAACACTATAATTTCTCAAAATGGTGTAAGACATATTGATACAGGGTGCAGCCGGGGGGGGGGCAAAAAAAAGATTTGGAATGGTGTCCAGAATTCAAAGTGTATAGGAATATTGGAGAGACATATAAGATGTCCTCACCCCTTCCCCCTCCCCCCACAGGTGTGAGTTGGGGGAAGGGACACATGGAGCAGGAACATGCAGGGCTGTTTTGTACAGCCACAGCCTTGCAGCTAATCCATGGCACTGTCTTTTAACATATCTATAGCCTTTGGCGGTCACTTGGATATGTTAAATGGCTGTGGCCAGGCTTGGAGCTAGGGGGATGAAGTCACTTCCCCCAAGATGTAACTGGGGGCAGGTCCCCCAAGTTACAGCACCTGCGTAGGGGCTTGGAGAAGATTGGCTCCAGGACATGGGATGATGACTGCCCAGACTAACGATGGCAGCCCAGTAAACTTGTATTAATACAGAAATACTGGCAGGTGTAACTGATCTTGGGAGGAGTCGGAAATAGGGGTACAGAGGAAGATGGGTGCGAGGATTTAAAAGCCAGACACAGCAGCCATTGAGAGGGAGAACCACTAGGTTTCAGCAGAGTGAGGACCCCCTCTTGGTGAGGTGAAAGAGGGAGCCACATGGTTTTGGCAGGGTGTGGACCCCCTCTTTCCCAGGTGAAAGGGAAAAACCACGCAGCTTTGCCAGAATGGAGATCCCTGCAGCCAGGTGAAGAAGAAAGCCACGTGCTTTTGGTGGAGTGGGGACTCCTGCAGCTTTGGTAGAAGAGGCCCATGTGGCTTTGGGGTGCTCCTTTTGGCTGTGTGGCCTGGACAGTGAGAGACTTTGACTGGCACTGGGTACAAAGAACTCTTGCCAGTGGACCATGAGAGGGTGCCACAGTACTTTGGATTAACTAGAGAGAGATCCTGCCTGCACGGTGACACAGCTGATGGTGCCAGTGGCCTGCAACACGGACGTGTGCTCTTTTCCTGATTTACGGTACCCGAAGTTGGGACAGTGGGAGAGGGGAGCTGTGTGGGTGTAGGTGTATACCCTAAAGGGCTTTGATATTTTAGTGGAGGCATTAGGTCTGAATAGCATTTAATAAACATTTTGTTTCCTTTTCACAAATCTCTGGCATTGAGAGATGTCTTTCCAATTGGCAGTGCACAGAAGAGCCCAGTAGATATTAGTATACCATCCTTGGGAGAGGCCCCTGTTGTATAGCAGTTTTTGGCATCCCTGGGTGGGCCAAATACTGTATTGCCCCTCCCTCAGCCCTCTTGTTCAGTAACACTACTTCTGATATATTTCATCAGCCACAGCACCTTCTCCATACACTGCACAAATCTCTGTGTATGTGTTTCTGTTGCATGTTTACCTTTCTTTTTTTTTTTTTTTTTAAAGATTTTATTTATTTATCTTTTACAGGGAAAGGGAAGGAGCGCATGTTTACCTTTCTGATAACAATACAGCATCATATGCCAAAAAGTTGCACATTTTCTTCCATCTTCGACCAGAGGGGAGAGGGGGAGGGAATTTAAGGGGAAAAAATGGGAGGGATTTAGAGGAACAAGTATAAAGGACACAGGGACAATAACTAAGGGGGGTGGAAATGGGAGGGAAGTGGGGTGCATGGGGGAGGGGTGGGCTGGAATGGAAGAAATAGACAGAAAACTGTACTTGAAAAATAACTAAATAAAAATTAAAAGAAAAAAAGAAAAGAAAATGGCTACATGATGCAGACCCCAGCTCCTGGGGTCCCCAATACTATGGATGGGGGAGAGACATTCACATGGACTACCGAGTCCTGTGGAGAAAAAGGGTGGGCATGACTTTTTCTCTCGAGAAGAGCAAAAAGCCGTAGCCTCTGCCATGACAGGCCTTTATTTCTTTTTCTGGTTATATTACATTATGGTCCTCATTTACTATGCACAGGTTCGCTTTAGGTGGTTACCTTTTACTGAAAACAAAGGAGCCAATGCTGCTAATCACATCACAGAAGAGGGATATTTGCAAATGAAAAGGGAAGAGTAGTTGAACCAGTTACACTTGTCCTTGGAAGGTTTAGCATGGATTTAGGAAGTCACTTTGCAGTAAATGTTTGCTGCAAATCAGGGTGAGGGAGTTTCTAGCAAAAGCAAGACTCAAGGCAGCCTACGCACATTGCAGGCCTGATTCCCCACGGGAGAACCTGTGGGCGTGGGTCCTGTGCATCTCCCAGTGGGAGCAGGGTCCATGCCATGCAGAACGGTCTCCTACAGCTACACGAAATCTCACCAATTTTGATTTTTTAAAATGCGTGCTATAATGACAGCTGTCACAATACAATCTAACAAAATTCTTCCAAATGAAGTTAAACATAACTAAGTGCCACTGAAGCCACCTTACAGACCAAACCGAAAGAAATTTTTTGGCCAGCCCAATAACTGGCATGACCACCCTAGGAGATGGGATTTACTCAAAAAGATGAAGCCACTTGTCCAAGCTCTCAAGACACCTAGGGATTGAAAATGAGTATGTAAACCCAAGCAAGCAAGCATGTTCCAAAGCTAAATGTAGTACCATTACTAGGTTGACATTTTAATTCACAGGACAACTTTTTCCTTCATCCTGCACTTGGATAATTTCAGATTTCTACTTCAGTCCCATTTTAGGCTTGACAAATTAACTCAACCCAGCTAGATATGCTCTCTGACACTGGGAGCAAGAAACAATGACATACAACTTACGGGTTCATGTATACCCCACTAATTGTTTCTTCATAAACCATTATGGATCTATAAAGTGTGGACGTGAATGCACATACCATTAGATAAAGTACTCTCATATTTTTGAAACACTGAGTTAAAAGTAGATCTTTGTATCCTGGACATGTCAAGCATATGATCACTTAGTTTTGACACGATGACCACCTACCTAAAATCCGCTTGGTGCAGATTTGAGAAAGTGTTAGCTGTATTTGCTTACAGGACTCAAAGTGGTGAGTGACATATTTCTCATGTCACCAAACATTTGTTTGGTTTTCTTGACTGCAACAACACACACATTAATGTTTTTTAGACAATAGTCAATTATTTATAGAATACCAAAATTCAACAGAATGTTAGTTATCAGAGCAAAGAATATTCAAAACTTTGAAAAGGAGAGAGATGTTAACAGGAAATAAAGAAAAATGGTTTCTTTGACAGTAACATTAATTTAAAATGTCAATTGCCTTAAAATATTTAAACCAAAAGAGATTCATATTTCCTTTTATAATGGCTTTTTTATGATCATTAAGACTCTATTATATGAGATAAATTCATATAGATTATAAAAACTGAGGGTGGGAAAGAAATTCAATGGTTTATCTAGATCATCTAATTATCTATACTTGTACCTCCTCTCCTAGTTCTTTGCCCAGTGTTCTATTTAAGGATCTTGTTGGTGGGGAGTGCACTCTCTTGGGAAATAGTAAAACAGCTGGATAAACAAAGGGACTTATTTAAAAAGAAGACCTATGTTCAAATTTTGACTTTGTCACTTACCTAAATGAATCCTTGAGCAAGTTACAGGACCTCATTAAGCCTTGTTCTTAAATAAGGAGTATGATAATTTACCTCTTTCATATACATGTTGTGAAGCAGTCAATTAATTAACTAGTGTCAAACACAGTATCTTGCACAGAGTAAATATTAAATGTTAACTGCTATCTTTCAAGTCAGCTGTATTTGTGGGTGTTTGGACACCTCTTAGGGACATTTTAGTTCCCTAGAAAAGTATATTTTAGATTTCTTCTGGGTCTCCAAATTCAGCTTTAAACCGGGACAGTAAGTATTTCAGAATAAGAGCATTAAAATGCATATGTACCTTTCACGCCATATTTCTTTTTGCCAAGTGTTTAACTTTGCAACTCATTCTTGTGGCTTAATTACAAAGTTGAGCCCTGGAAAACATCACTGGGGAGAGGGAAAAGTCTGTCCAGAGAAACTAGAAGGGGTTTCTCTCTGCATGAGTTATCAATCAGAAAATATGACTTCAATCCAAGCACATGTGTCAAATGCAGAACTCTGAATCCATGCTCTATTGGTTTACAATGTTTTTCTCTGTTCTTTCCATTTTCTAGGGTGTGTGAGTTCATGGCAAGGAGTTATTTCCTTTGTGTTTGGTAGCAACATTGTCTGTTGATCATTCTGGAAAACCTACTATAAAATATTCGGGTAAACTTGTAAGACGTGAGGCAGACAATGATTAGAGTCCCGTTTTTAAGTCTCTCGTCTGTGGGGATAAACTAGTCATTCCTAAAATAGAGTGGCCCTTGCAATCTGCCAACAAGGAAGCATTATTCAAAGAAACCTCTGAAAAGAGGAGTTTTGACCACTAATAAAGCATTTATTTTAATATTTCTTTCAAGAGTAAAAATTACCTACACTTTCTAGGCCAAGGTTTCTGTGAATGGGTTACAGGTGGTCCCGGGTATTGATTCTCAGCCCTCGTCACCCCCAGAAGAGGCCTGGTGAGCAGAACCGTCCTTTTCATTGATACAGTCAGAATATAAGACATTTTCTGCTTGAGTCATGATGGGAAAATGTTGAGAAACATTGCAGGTCCTAATCAATTCTTTCTCAGAGAGCCAAAAGAAGTCCCAAATCCTGAGTGGTTTCTGGCTGTGGAATACTTCTGTGGCAGACTAAAATGACAATATCCCTTTTCCTGTGATTTTTCCACAGATGTGGGAATGTGTAATTTCTATATAATTGATGGGCTTTTATTTTGCACCAGGTCGTTGGGAATTTTATCCTGAAGAGGGTAGACTTTGTCTTCCAACATCAAGAAAATGATTGGGTAATTAGTGATTTCTAAATAATAACATTTAGTGTGAATAAAGATAAGGAGTATGTGGGTTCATGTACATATTGTTACTTATTTTCTCTCAAATAATAGGAAGGAGGATAAAAATTATTGTAAATTAATGAATATATCAGTGCTAAATATACTTGTTCTTATTTTGTGATTAATAATATCTCTAGAGCAGTTCATAGCTTACAAAAAGTGAACTCTTAAAATTATGGGAACAGAGAAGGCATGATGGATCAAAGTGGCCTATTGTATATAGATAAACAGTATTTTTTGCATGATAAAACACTGCACAAAGGTCATTTCGGGAACACTGAGGTTAAGTACATGAGTAGAAATAATATTAACCTAAAATAGAAATCAGCCAGTGGCTCAAGAAGGGTGAGCTCTATTACCATATGGAAAGAAGACTGTCTGGTGTTTCTGTATTTGTGTTTAAAGAGTCAGAGAAGGTCGCTTTCCTTTTCCTTTTATAAACTCTCAATTGTGGGGGGAAGGAGGTCTGTGACAAAGGAGGGTGGTGAATGACTCAGATGGATCCATGGTACCTTTCAATACAGCCTTAAATGAAGGATAAAGTGAAAATCAAGTCACCAAGAAAGAGATCTGAAAAAGAGGAATGAAGGAAAGAGAAGGGAAGCTTTTAAAAAAAGAAGCCTTAACATGCTTACCAACCATGTGATAGAGGAGAATTTTTCAGGAGGGACGAAAGCAGCAGTGATAAGGGAGTGGTGGGGGAATATGTAGGAGACACCAAAGAGGCCAATGAACATGGAAAAGGAAGAAAGAAATTATAAAAGTATGTACCCAAGGGATTGCAAAGATTTATGCAAAATGACTTATTTTTTTAGCCTCCAAGACCACGTAAGCCTGCCTTGCTCTAAGGCTGCCCTTCCCGAATGGCGGCCCCTGGCTTCACGCAGCTCTCCAGCACCTGGTACGAGGCTAGTGTGCATGCAGATGTGCTCTCTGTGTGTAACACCCATTCTGAATGCTAAGAAGGAAAAGACTGTAACATAACTCACCAGTAACTTTTGAAATAACTTTTGCCTATATTGAGTAAAATGAAATATATCGTTAAAATTAACTTCACCTCATTTTTGAAATATTTGTATTTACTTTTTAATATGACTACCAGAAGATTTAAAATTACATATATGGCTTGCATTTATACTAAGATTTGATAATACTGTTCCAAGGATTTAAAAAAAAATTATATGTACCTATTTATTCATAAACATTTTTCCATTTGAGAAAAATTGTAGTGGCCTGTCCCAAACTTAGCAAACCTTTCATCCAGTCTATCAACCATCTTGGTTTTTCTTTGGCGACTCTTACACTTAAGACCATGTGAAGAAATTTGTGTCCACTCCTATCTTCCTGCCTGAAGGAAACCACCAGGAGGAAATGGCAGCTGCCAGCTGGTAGTTCCTGTTCTTAATGCTCACTGTTGAGAAAGTGGAATAGGAGACAGGCAAGAAAAGGGCGGGAACTGGTCTGAGAAAATGTGAATCGGAAAACAAAGAAGAACCAAAGGGGAAAAAACTTGGCTTCACAATTGCAATGTAAACTGAAGAACACTCACCTCCACTTTGCACTTTGCTCCTAATTTTCACCACAGTTCTGTTTGGTTCATTGACTCATGTAAGGCTTCATACATTTTTTTTTTTGCACTTGTTTCTTTAATGACACATCTGGGAGTTTGGATTAGCTGAGTTTTTAAAACTCCTTTCGTGTTTGAACTTGTATTGACTGCTTTTGTTTTATGGCTTTTGAACTAACCATTACACCCAATGTGCACTCCTTTCTCGCCATTATCTGTGCACTCGCTCTTTTTTTCTCAGCTCTTTCTGACCACCCTATCTGGGCTTCTTGTCACTTTCTATCTTGTCACCCTATTTTATTTTGTTCTATAACATTTATATCAAACTGACTTTTCCTAGATTCAGTTCCCCTCCCTCCCTCCCTCCCTCCCTCCCTCCCTTCCTTCCTCCTTCCTTCCTTCCTTTCTTCCCCATACAAGACAAAGGCCCTTGTCTATCTTGTTCACTGTTTTACCTACACCCCATAGAACAGTTCCTGGTATATACAGTGAATGCTCAAAAAATATTAGGGAAAGAATAAGCGAACCAGACATTATTCTTAGATATTGACTAATTTAACAGAAACAGAACTTATTAACACAATCGTCAACAAAGTTTTAGAACCAGATACGGAAATGAGGGAGAACAAAGGGAAGCCACACAGAATCCCTACAGCCCCAATCACACCACAGACCCCGACCAGTGAGGGCACCTCTGGCCTGGGCAGCTAACAGTCAATGCTCTGGCTTTTAACCACTAACTAACCCCACAGGATTAGACATTGATTGTGCCTGTGGTTGCCACTTTTACAGTTGTCCCTGGATGCTGTATGAGGCTATCACTTGAGCCATTACCAGAAAGAATCCTGCTCTGATCTGACTCTTTTGTGCCAAAGCTCTGTGCAGAGAATTCTCCATGTGTGCATCTGATTGTTTGTGGCTCATGCCCCACCTACTAGGGAAAATGGTAATTAGAATCTAGGATATTTTTGCTTCTATGTAAGGGAAAAGGCTCTCATTAAGATATATAAGGCAGGGACTTCCCAAAACATAGAGAAGGGGCTCAGATGCTGAACACATTCCCCAAATGTCAAATGTTCCCTGTAAACTTGTATATGACTAAGGATGCATTCATTTCTTTTCCTTTGATCAGATATATTCCCTACTGCTATATGTCATAGTGCTAGGCTTCTTAGGCTGAGGTAAAAATTTTCATCATAAATAGCATGCTATATCAGTCAGGGTTCTCCAGAAAATATATAACATGGATTTTTCTATTTATTATAAGTATATTATGCTATTATTATTACATATGTACTTACTATAAGGAGGTGGCTCATGCAAATTATGGACACTAAGAAGTCCCAAGACCTGTAGTCGGTAAACTGGAGACTCAGGAGAAGAGTCCAACAGCCTGAAAATCAGGGTATAATTTCCAGAGAGATGCCTGCAGTCTCAAGACCCAAGAAGAGCTGTTATTTCAGGTAGAGTTCAAGGGCAGAAAAAGACTAATTTCTCAGCTCAAGGTTGTCAGGCAGTAGAAATTCCTCTTAACTCCTGGTAGGGTCAGCCTCTTTGTTCTATGCAGGCCTTCAACTTACTAGGGAAAGGCCTCTTATAGCCGTGTGGTCAATCTGCTTTCCTCGGTCTACTGATTCAGATGTTTGCCTTGTCCAAACCACTCTCACAGATACACCCCAAATCATGTTTGAGCACATAGTGGAGTGCCTGATGACGCAGTCAAAATGACACAAAATTAACCACCACACACGCCCCTCCTGAGATGAAACCTGATGTTTTGCCTGCTCATTCTTTCAATGGGGTTATTCTCCATCTGACTCCTGGGTGACTGTTTTACCTTAGAGACACACAAACGGGACTGGAGGGACCACAGATTTGAGATGGGGAACCCTGAAAAGCTGAAGTAATCACACATTCAAGTGCTGTCAGTTTGGTTGGTGCCAAAAGAACAAAACAGAAACCACATGCTCATTTGCAAATTGAAATGTGAGGTGAACCAGAGTGAGAGACACAGTCTGCCTTCTAGGAGGAAAAGAACATCTGATTGCTGGCAAGCCCTGCCAAGGTACAGCTAGCTGGCCGAGCCACAAGGCTCCCTGCCATTTAATCCCGAGGAACAAGGAAAGGCGGGTTAGGTAAAGGGGCTTATTACAAAAAGATGCTTGGTAACCGCTGTGAATTTAATTATACTCCCACTGCCAGCATTCCATCAATATTGAAAATAACAAAGAAAACAATTTCCTGAGATATTCCTTATTTTCAGGATGGTCAAAATTTGCCCTCAAAAAACAGTCAGAGGAAATCAGGAAAAACATAACGTACAAAAGAAATGAACATAAATAGAAGCACAAATGTACCCTTTAAACTAGCAGTCTCCAACCTTTTTGGTGGCAGGGACTGGTTTCATGGAAGGCAACTTTTCCAAGGATGGCATGAGGGGGCTGGTTTCAGGATGATGGAAGGCTTTACATTCAAGTTCATCTCCTGCTGTGTGGTCCTATTCTTAACAGGCCCAGACTGGTAGCCTTCAGTGGCTGGTGGATTGTGGACCCCTGCTTTAAACCACCAAGTCACAGGCCTCTACACAAGAGGGGGTCTTACTTGTTTAATGCAGTCAGTGTCCTAGACAATTAAGGTTTGGTGTTTTTGTAATAGGTCAACAATTCCATAATGTGCATATGTGATTTTTTACCATAGACTATTAAAGGCAAAATGACAATTTTGACATTTAAAAGGAGGTTCTTAGAAAACATTTGTAGCCACATAGAGGGCTGAAATGATGATCACAAACATCTTATTTATATTTAGGATTTGAATTCTACAATTCTGAATTTTGAAGTTAAAATTTAAAAAGTTTACACCAGAGCTGGGACTAAGATTAAATAACTGAGACACTCCCATAGACACAAAAGTTAAGGAGGCACCAAAACTGATTGGTAATCAGGATTAATAATATTTAGAGCAATGTTTTAAAAAATAATCAAATCAGCAAACTCTGGCTCATGAGCTAACTGCCTGGTTTGTACATAAAGTTTTATTGGAACCAGGTGAGTGAGACAGAGTTAGAGCTGTATTTAAAATTCTGATGTTATCTACACATTATGTATCATGAATTTCTTTTGCGCTTATTTAAAATATTGCATTAAAATATTGCATAAATATTGCATTAATAGAGCTGTATTTAAAATTCTGATGTTATCTACACATTATGTATCATGAATTTCTTTTGCACTTATTTAAAATATTGCATTAAAATATTGCATAAATATTGCATTAATAGAGCTGTATTTAAAATTCTGATGTTATCTATACATTGTGTATCATGAATTTCTTTTGCACTGATTTAAAATATTGCATTAAATGTTATTTATCTTGAATGTTGCATTTTTGCATTCTCAAATTTTACACCCTGGGTGTTTTACTTGGAAAAGCCCAGCACCAGCCATGTTTCACACCCATTTGCTGCCAAGCACACAGCAAAGGCAGAACGTGGTCAAGTCGGGATTTAATTCTCTGCAGTTTAAAGCAGTGGCCCAGTTACTAATCACTACTTAAGATTTGACAAGTTTCTTCTGGGGAAAACTGCTTTTTATTGTTCATGGAACCATGGCAACCTAGGGGAACTCTTTTCCTTCTAATTGTATTTGTTTACTAAATTAATAAAATAATCAAACCCAACTTGTATCCATTTTTTAAAGAATCAACCATGAATATTAGTATCAAATATACTTGTACAGTATAGAAGAAATTGTTTTTACATATAAATTATAACCTAATATCTTATGCTATTAAAATGAAAGTTTTTTTAACACATATGTTTGCTAGGGCCTGGTCACCTGGAATTATCCCAACTCGAGAAATAGAGTAATTTGATAGTTTAGACAAAAAAAACTTGGAAAAGACTTTGCAACTATAGTTAGATGTGCATAGTTATGGGGACCCTCTCCTCTTGTAGGGCAGAAGAGACATCTCCTGTACTGCAGCCTCCCTGCTCAAAAGGTTATCTGGTTTGGGCTTCAACCACAATAACGTTCTGTCAGTCACAGCAGTCAGTACCTAGAGGACACAGTCACACATCAACACTCACTGGAATACAGGAACACAGCACCACTGGGGGGGTTAGAATCCTCAGAGCTCTTTCAATGATGAAGAATTACTTCTATTCAGCCACTCACTCCCCCCCATTATCTGCTTAGTTGATTGATTTTATCTTATTTTAACCATATCTCAATTACAGTTTTTTCAGTTACTGCCATCCTACCCACAACTCCTTTGAAGAAAAGTTGAAGCCAAGCTTTTCTGGGAAAGAGGCAGCTCTCTTTGGTTCAGGCAACCCAGCCTCTCCGAGTGATTCTCTGAACCAGGACAAACAAGAGAACTTTGGACAGTGAACTCCTAGAATAAGCAGCGATCTATAAAGTGGCCTGTCTCAAAACCACGGCCAAACCAACCAGATTTTGCCCCCCTCAGAAATCAGACCTAAGTAATAACCCGAAGAGCAAGGCAGTGCACAATGCGAAGTTAAGTCTAAAGGAAGATGTATGGGTGTTTGAGAGGAGGGGTTGTGGCAACCTTATGGGCCATACGTGGATCTAAGTTATGCAAAAGTAGATTTGCAGGGAGCAGGAGGATGCTTAGTGAGAAGCCACGTAGGGCCTGTGGGAGAAATGGAGAGGGGATAAAGTCTCTGCATTTCCCTTCGTTCCTGGCTATCCTCTCACCCCAGATGCAAAGCACACACATGTTTAAAATACAGACCGCATTCCTAAATAAAATAATTAGCAGTATTTGGGGCATTATAAACCATGTTTTCCAAATGTCTAATACTACTATAAAGACACTAACATTACAAAAAAGTGATTTTCAAATGGATGAACAACTTTCAAAGAAAAGAAACTGTTTAATAATTCATGGGTATAAATAAAAATTCCACAGAGAATCACTGTCAGGAAAGGCAATCGGATAATAGTTAAGGGAAGGATCCTGGAACAAGACCTCCCAATTCAAACTCTGGGTTGTCACTACCAGATGTTTCACTTGGGCAATTTGCTCCACATCTCAATGCCTCAATTCCTTCATTTGTGGCAAAAGGTTGTTGTGAGGATTAAATAAATGAATAGATACAGAGCATAAGCAATGAAGCTTTACTGAGACCTACAGTGTGTAAAAAAGAAAGTCTTAGAGATTCATGTCATACCTTACATGAACTTGAGACCTACACTACAGAATTCCTCAGCCTAGAATAGAGTAAGATTAACAATGACCTAGCATTTCCCTGCCCATTGTGTAGATTAAAGGCAGTTGCAAATTCTTTGTCAGTCTTCACACTGAGAGTTGATTCCCCTGCTCTGTTCCTGTTGCTGGTTAACAAACAGAATATGAAAGCTGTGATGCTGTAGCACTTTCCAGCCTGCCTTTAAGAGACCAGGCATCTTCTGTTAACTCCCTTGTGAAGTGTCTATTTCTGGGGCACTCCTTAGAACCCAGCCAGTCGCCATGCTGTGGGAAGCCCATGCCACTAGAGGCCAGGTACTGTTGTTCAGTCTGTTGTCCCAGGTGACAGGCAGAGTCAGTCAATAATCCCCCACATGGTTACTCCTGCTGGATGCTCCAATACTAGACAATTTCACTCTGAGTCATGCCCAGGGCTGAGGGCTTTCACCTGGGCCCCACGGAAGTCACATGAAGGCATTGTCATATCTGTTACTTGAAGTTCTTCATATACTAATGTATGAAGAAGCACCAAGATAGAATTTTAAAATGTTTGCTTCCAACCAACATTTAAAACGTAATACCATTTATCAAACAGACACAAATGTAAGCATTAAAACTGTGTTATTCTGAAGATCACTACAAGATGAAGTAGTAATTCACAGTGCACTAGGTAGGCTGTATGGTTCAACGATGAGACAAAAGTTGAAAGTTAGATGACAAATGTGTCCTTCCCTTAGTCCTGCTGCTGTGTCTGCATGACAGCAGGTCTCACTCGGAGTTTCTGACAAGAGTCACCATTTGAAGCCAATGCTCCCTGCCCCCATTTGACCCCTTACTTTCACCCCTTTTACTCTGTGTTAGTGATCTTCATCATTTTATAGATGAGGTAATGAGCTGGGTCTTCTTTGCTTCTTAATGACTTTATCAAGATGCCACAGTTTAATGGTCCTCTTTCCTGTCCATTTAGATAAAAATTTATTACATTAAAATTCTACTGTTCAGAGCCCAAGGACTGATTTAATTGATGGGCTGTTAGATTTGAAAGGGTGGAGACAGGCCACGCTTTCTTTTATTTCTGTGGGATTTTTCCTTCTTTATAATATTTCTTACATTTTGTTTAAATATTTATCAGGGGTTCAAATATAGTGGGTTTGGGGAAGGATCAAAGCCAATTATAATTTTCCTGGGCAAAAGAAAACATCCATGGGAGAAAATGAGAGCATTTATTTTTATCCAGACTGAGCTCAGAGTGATCCAGAACATGCTATAGTGGTTGTTGAAAACATCACCTCATATAAAATAAATTATCCACCATGGCAAAAGGTGGTCAATGCTTATGTCAATAAGAGACCAAAATATTCAGGGAAGGTAAATAGTTTTGCAAATAGCAACTGATGAGTTTCTATTATCCCTTATTTCTATTTGACTGGCAAAATAAAAAAACACAGTGGGACAAAGTCAGTCCTGTTAGCTCTGACAGACCTAATCCCTTCCCTGCCCAGGGCAAGCCACCTAACGCAGAAGATGATAAAATCTTCCCTGCCACCAGATGAAAAATGATAATGTACTTTAGTGATAATGTGTGCAAGCCACAAAAGGCAAAACGGGAGTGTTAATATTCTCTCCTAAAAGGAAAGAACTATAAATCTCCCTTAACAGATTCATTACCCCTGAATAGCACTGGTACAAGAGGAACTTAAAAACAAATAGAACTGTAACAAAAGATTCCCCCAGACCAACACCGGCAAGGTTAGCAAAGCTTGCCAACTAGCACACCTCTAACGCAAACAATTTCAGTGGTACCCTAGTTCCACAGTTGCTAATATGGGGATTCTTTCTGTTTGACTTTTTTCCTTATTAAGATTTTATTTATTTCCTTATTTATTTTTAGAGACAGGGGAAAGGAAGGAGAAAGAGGCAGAAACTTCAATTGGTTGCCTCTCGCAGGCCCCCAAACAGGGACCTGGTCTGCAACCCAAGCATGTGTCAGGTTTTGCATAGGGCTAATGGCCTGCAATCCGTTTGGGTTCATGGGTAAACTTTTATGTAGATGGCAATTCCAAATATTTGACAGAGTCAAAGCAATCTCCTGTAAATACTCCATTGCAGCTAGAATACAGCTGTCAGATTGGATTTCTGACAGAAAGGTCAGAAAAAGTGATGAATCTTAGTTTCAGAATTACCCCGTCCCCTTGTCATTTCATGTTTCACCCAATAACACATCTCTATATGAGAAAAAGCACACAAGTTAATGTATTATTATTACATCCACTGTAAAGAAGTTACCAACAAGGCTCAGTGAGGTTAAGTAACTTAGTCCAGATTTCGGTGGGACACCAAGCAAGCAGTGCAGGGGAAGTTCACACCTACACCCGTCTCCCTGCCTGGGCTGCCTCCTACTGGCTGACCAGTGACACCAAAGGAACTGTCCCGCTGCAGTGGCTTTGTTAATGGTGATCAACAGAAATGAAATTGAATTAGGAATGATGTTGTTCTGTGTGGAATATAAAGGATGACCTGCGTTTACATCTGCTTTAAACAGACTGATCATTACCAGAGAGGAGAGGAGAGGTAATCATGTGAAAAAGGTGAAGGGATTAAGAAGCACAAATTGGCAGTTACAAAGTAATCACAGGGATGTAAAGCATTACAACATAGGGAATAGAGTCAATAATAGAATAATATGTATGGTGCCAGGCAAACACTAGAAATATCAAGAAACACTTTCTAAAGTATGTGACTGTCAAATCACTATGCTATACATGTGAAACGAATACAAAATAATATTAATGTAAACTAATTAAAATAAATTAAAAAATAAGTGAATCTTTAAATGTTAGGCAAATTAGTCATGAAGAAATAGGGAAAATCATATAAAAGATTCTGTATTGGTTCCTTCTTCAAAAATATTTCATTAAAATTCTTATCTCCAAGCCATATCAGAGACAACTTATCCTATAAAAGTCTTGTAATTAATTGTCTACCGTAAGTTACACAGCCTGGTCAGTAGAATTATATACTATCCATGGAACATAGATTTAAGTTCTAGGTGGATAGATTTAAGAAGAAAAATATTTTGATATCAATAATTTACCAATTTGGAGTCCATTTTGTGTCTCTAAGGACTCTCAGACCAGTGGTCGGTTGCACAGAACTGACAATTTCTGTTGTCTTCAATACAGTCAATTAATATTCGACAAAGGGGGCAGTAACATAAAATGGAGTAAAGATAGCCTCTTCAACAAATGGTGTTGGGAGAACTGGACAGCTACATGCAAAAAAATGAAACTTGAGCACAGACTTACACCATACACCAAAATAAATTCAAGGTGGATAAAAGACTTAAATGTAAGTCATAACACCATTAAAGTCCTAGAGGAGAACATTGGCAAGAAAATCTCAGATATTTCACGCAGCAACTTCTTTACTGATATGTCCCCTAGAGCAAGGAATGTAAAGGAAAGAATAAACAAATGGGATCTCATCAAAATAAAAAGCTTCTGCATGGCTAAAGAAAACAGTATTAAATTAGCAAGACAACCAACTGTATGGGAAAACATATTTGCCAATGATACCTCAGACAAAGGTTTAATCTCTAAAATATACAAAGAACTTACACGACTCCACTCTAAGAAGACACCCAACCCAATCAGAAAATGGGAAAAGGACTTGAACAAACACTTCTCCAAGGAGGACATACAGAACATTCAGAGACACATGAAGAGATGCTCAATATCATTAGCTATCAGAGAGATGCAAATTAAAACCACAATGAGATACCACTTTACACCAGTCAGGATGGCTATCATAAACAAAGCAACAAACAACAAATGTTGGAGGGGTTGTGGGGAAACGGGGTCCTTAGTTCACTGTTGGTGGGAGTGCAGACTGGTACAACCATTATGGAAAACAGTATGGATTTTTCTCAGAAAAATAGAAATCGACCTGCCTTTTGACCCAGCAATTCCACTGCTAGGATTATATCCTAAGAATCCTAAAACGTCAATATCAAAGAACCTATGCACCACAATGTTCATAGCAGCACAATTTACAATAGCCAAGAGTTGGAAGCAACCTAGGTGCCCATCAGTAAATGAATGGATCCAAAAATTGTGGTACATATACACAATGGAATTCTATGCTGCAGAGAGAAAGAAGGAGCTACTACCCTTTGCAACAACATGGATGGAACTGGAAAGCATTATGCTGAGTGAAATAGGCCAGGTGCTGAAAGACAAATACCATATGATCTCACCTTTAACAGGAAGCTAAACAACAAAACAAACAAGTAAGCAGAAAAAAAAAACCCCAAAAAACAAAGACACTGAAATAGAGAACAAGGGGATAGTGACCAGAGGGGAGAAGGAAGGGAAGTTAAGGGGAAAAAGGGGGAGGGATTTGGAGGAACAAATAGGAAGGACACAGGGACAAGAACTAAGGGGGAGGGAGGAAATGGGAGGGAGGTGGGGAGCAAGGGGCAGGGGAGGCTGGGATGGGAAAAATAGACAAAAAACTGTACTTGAAAAATAACTAAATAAAATTAAAAAATTAAAAAAAAAAAAAAAAAAAAGACATTTCTGACAATGTCTTTATTGCAAATATACTTATTATCCCCCCAGCAACCCAAAACCCCGCACCCTGGTGAGAAAAGACATTCCTTTCTCGGGGCCACCATGCTGCCATTCCTTATTAAAGCACCCAATTCTGCTATATCATGTTAACAGTGTACTTAATTGGGCATGAGTTTACTGGCACCTTTTGCTAGGCAATTTGCTTTTATAAAATATATCACAGGGTTATAAAATTACCAAAAAGTCCAAAGGGATTATTGCTTTCTTGGAGAACTTAATTGATAAGGGGGAAATTTTTTGACACAACACTGAACATTTCAAAAACACAGTTGCCCTTTTACTGAAAAGCTAACATTTTCCTCTACATTCCTGATTTTCATACTCACAGAGCCTTGGTAAGCTAAATTTTAACTTTAGGTTTAAGACTCTATAAATATTTGCCATGGGCAAAAAATTTTAAAAAGGAACAGTAGTGGTTTCAAGCATCAAAAAGATTTCTGTGATGCAAGAACAGGCTACTGGGCTGAAACTCAGGGGAAGTTGTGTGGTTGATTGATTGATCGATGTTTGGCTAAGAAATCTCCAACAAGCCCCCTATGGCTTCTGGACACTAATCCCTTCGCCTATGAAGCAAAGGGATTAGATTAGGTGATTTTAATATTCCCTAAAGTATGACAGTGTGTGACAGTAGCTGAGGCGATTTTAAAATAAAAAAAGGGGCGTAGTTATTTTCAGTGAAGGAGACTGTCACAATTTAAAACACTAACTAATGGCTACTGTTTTAAATACAGCTTGAAACAAAATTTTATTTTAGGGTTTTGATCTAAATGTAAATCTCAAAATGCACCACACTATTTCTTTAACTCTTAAATTAGAAAATTAAGTGTTGAATGCTTCAAGATAAAGAAGGAAATGAGAAAAAAGTCATTATGTCAATCAGCCAATGTCAAAGCCAACATTCTTAATTTAGATTGTGAAGAATTTGATTTATTTAAAAAATGGCTTCAAACTACTTGCTCAACACTAAGTAAATGTCTGTTATTAATAATAAAATATCTCAATAGTAGCCCTTTGAGAAAAGCAATGCATTTCAGGTAAATCCAAAACAGAATAAAACATTAGAACATGATGGGGGAGAAGAAAAATGCCTCTGTATAAAAATAAAAACAACGAATATGTCTAGAAGAAATGAAAAACCCTAAGGGGGTAGTGAAACACCTTACAAAAGTTTGTTTCCTGCTCTCTGTCACTTCAGTAAACAAAAACTTGAAGGTTGGCCTTTCAGATATTTGCTGTGTCCAAGGTTCAATCTGGCAACCAATTCAGATATCAAATTTAGCTGAGTGGGACAAGCAGACTGCATCAAGGCCATGTCATCAGTGGATAGAGGACAAGTAGTCACTATTCCTGCTGAAATTGTTTTTGCAAGACAGCATTCATCTCTGGGAGGTGGAGTGGAGTGGAAGGAGCTTTGCATTCAGGGGGACATGACAGGCTATGGGATTTGCAAGGCTCAGTGCAACATGAAAATGCAGGACCTTCTGTTCAAAGAATTATTATAAAATTTAGGATGCTTGCAGCAGAGCATTAAGCCCTTCCGCGCCCAGGGCTCTGTGTGACAACACAGGTCGCACCCCCACGAAGCTGATCTCCACAGACATTTCTACCTCCTGCTCAGTTACTGATTAGCTCTGCATGAGACCTTGTACCATAAACATGCCCTTGTAGGCCTATTGCAAAAATCATTTTAGCCAGTACGTACTATTTTACAGGTAAATAGTAGATCCTCAAAACAATAACTGCCATTATCATTAGTTTGAAGGGTGGATGATTCCCAAAATCAAATGTCTTGATAAACCACACCTTTTTCTTCTTTTCCTATAGGTCTTAGAAAAGGATGGACGAGGTGAGCAATGACAGCAGGGACAGTGCCTAGAGGAATGATTACAGCACTGCTCTCCCCAGGTACTGACTAACCTCACTTCAATCTCTGACATAAAGACTGGAACAGTTTTCTTCTAGGTTTATTACTGTGTTTTCTTCAAATGCTTTGTAGGAATATAAGACTGCTATAGAAAGCCACACTCATACTAATAGGGGTCTCCAATATTCAACAGTGGTAAATGGCTTTTTCCTAGAAGATGATTGTAAACAATATTGTGTTGTTCTCAGTTCGCCATGGGATCTGAAGGATGGAAGCACCTGAATAATGAGACAACAGGACACATTCTCTAGGAAAAGTAGGTCTAATTTGCATGCAACCTGTACCATATAATTTTCAAGAACACATGGTGTCTATACTTCACTGTAGTAGTAAATTTAACTTCTGTTACCACAAGAATACTCATTTATGCTCTGATTTAAACCAATGAGAAAATGAACTCATGACTTGTCCCACTCTTGAAAGCAAAGATTTCTGAATATGTTAAAATTCAATGCAAACTCTATTGTATATAGCCTTTTTAAAGGCACTTATTCATAGAATAGGAGGAGGAAATGTGAGGGATAAACAAAGAGAAAAGGAAAAGACCTTAAGGTTTCTTTTTAATCTCTGTACCTTTTACAATTTAGAATATACTAGCTAGAAAAGAAACATGGTTGAAGAAAGAAAGAGTCATTCTAAGTTTAAGCAATCAGGTAACCATCTCAAGGTCTGAGTGGCTGAAACCATCATGGTGACAGATTGAGGTACTGTTTTAAGTATTGGTTTGTTTGGGGCCAATTCCATTAACTTCATAGACTGAAGAATCCAAGGCCAATATATGGGTCTATTAAGAGGCTCAATTCTGAGGATGACCAAGATTTAAGATAATGAGCTTATTCACATCTCTCCTCTCCTCAAAAATAAGCTAGTTACACAATATCTTGTCCTTACTAAATGCACTGTCAACCATTTGACAGTGACTGTGTTGTCTACTTTCTCCTCGTCTTTATTGTTACAAGGATTGAAAATATGAAACAGGAAGAAATACACTGTGTGGATGTTTTACTGCTCCAGTCATCTTCAGATAGGCTGTTGAAATCTGGTGCGTTCACTCTCTGTTTGAGCACCATTGCTTTTTCTCCTGATAATACATAATGCATTGCATCACCTGGTCAAAGCCATTTGTAAGGCTCAGTCCTTCATTTTAAGCAAAATGTCTATTTTAAGTAACTAGTATATCTTCGAAAAATAATAGCTAGTATCATTAGTTTGAAGGGGGGTTGACTCCCTAGAGCGAATCTATTTGTAAAGCAACAGTACTATTTTCTTTCCTTATAGGTCTTGGAAAAGGAATGAATGAGAGAAGTAATGACAGCAAGAACATCTGTGAGCAGGAACATTTCAGCACTATTCTCCTCAACTGACTAGCCAGGCTTTTATCTCCAACACACAGACCTGAATATTTTCCTTCTGTGTTTCCTACTATATTTACTTACCCTAAGCAAGGCATTCACTCCTGTGTTCTCGTTAATAACTTTAATATGTACTAATGAAAACATCCATTGGAACAATTCCATAAAAAGCTTTTCCAGCATCAACAATAGGGACAACCTGCTACACATGACACTTATTTTTAAAGAGAATTATGCTCTTTTGGTTCACTTGTTTATTTTGTTTTTTGTTTTCAGAAAAGTAAGTAAATCACACAGAACTTGTGGGAATAGTAGTAAATGTCTTCATTGACTATTTTATCATCCTCAGTGTCATTCAACAGGTGAGTCATATGTAACTGGCATTATTTTAAGAGCTGTGGTGGATTCCAGAGAAGGAGGAGTGACAACTACTGCCCTCCACGTGAGTCTAAGTGGGGAAGTAGAAACAGCAAAGGCAGTGCTGCTGAGAAGGGCAGTTGTTAGGACGAAAAGTGATGTCAAGAAAGGACCCATAAGAGGCTGAAAGGAGAAGACGCAGTGAAGCTGGCGGGGTTAACAACACCAGAGCACAGTTGGGTGAGAGTGAGGGAGGTTATATCAGTAAAGATTGGGGAGGTGGAACAACTTGGAATAATACCCAAATTCAGAATGTAGCCTTACAAAAACATTTTACAAACAGCAAACTGCAATGCAGAGAGTTCACAGAGATGGAGCCAGGACCGAAGAAGAGGCCTCTCAAATGTCTACCACACCACACACAACACCTGCATCCCTCAGCCTCTGGCATGTGCTCTTCTAACGACTTCTTTCAGTGTGTCACTAAATAAACTTAAAAATCAAGTTTATTTCTTTTCATCAGCACACATAACTTCACTCACTAAGGTATATTTGGAATGTTAGAATAATCTGAGACCTCGTTTTAAATTCCGATTGGCCTATGAGGTGGCTTCAGCAACAGTCTTCACTCCACATCCAAAGTAGTTTTCTCATTCTCTTCTCTATGCTTTAAAGAGGAACAAAAATGAAAATAAAATTCATCTTCAAAGAGAATGCATTTAATGGTTCCATGGATGTCTTGATCAAAAAGAACTGTCTAAGTGATGTCTTTTTCTTTTTGTTAATGTACATTTACAAGTGATAGCTTTTTTAACCTTTACTGCTCTTTCCTTAATCAACATACGATGAAGAACAGAATGAGAGTAGAAGAAACATCAGGAAGTACAAGTAACCTCCCAGAAAGCAAAGGAATTCAAGACAACTCATAGGATTGCACTTTTCATTCAATGAAACAGAGCGGAGAATCAAAGTCAAATTCATCAGCACCTAATGGGTGGAGAGGCCATGTAAAGTCTAGGCAAGCTGCAGAATCAGTGGGCCCAAAAAGCAAAAGATTAGCCCACAAAGACAAACAAATGCCCTGGCAGGCCGGTAGTGGTACAGTGGAGTGGTTCAAATGTGGATTCCAGAGCTGCCAGATTTTCCGCATTCAAATCCCTAGGGTTTTGCTCTTGGTTAAGGTACTTAACCTGTGGCCTCTGTGTTCTCAACTGTAAAGTGGGGATAATAACAGCACCATCCCTGTAGGTGTGTCGTGAGAATCAAATATGTTAATTTTTAATGCTGTATAAAGTGCTTACAACAGTGCCTGACACATAGTTCAGTGTGATAGAAGAGTTTGTCACCTTCTTTTCCCCCTTTCCTCTTCCTTTTTATTCTCTCTTCTCCTCCTCATTCTGTTTCTGCCATTTTCTACCTTAAAGTTGATGAACCTCTTGCCTTTATGGTTTCTACATCTATAAATGCAGAATAACAGTACTGAAGTGGAATGTAGTTGTCTATTGTTTAATTAGCACCCATTATGTTCTTTATAACAAGACCTCATAGCCATGGGACATAGAGGATGTGGACCTAAGTCATTAGGTCCCAGGGTACATCTTTATTGGTGAGCGAATCACTGTAACCATATCTGCTTTGCTAGTGAATTGCTCTAGAAACATATTTCCTGGGAGGTTTTTGGTCCAGGTGTGACCCAAATTTACCTAAACACACTGAAGAGAAGGATTAATACCTATGCTTAAATTCTCCCTCTTAGCCATCAGCTAAGAACAATGAAGAGGGGCTGCAGACCACCTGGCAGCCAACTTTGGTTGAATGGGAAGGCCACCATGACACAAGGTAAAGGTCATGGTTGAAAACAGCACAGAAAAATAGGGCCCAAGACTTGATCTCCCCAAATGGCTACTGGAATTGTTTTTCTACCTTACTGAGGTACTACTGACAAACTAATATATTTAAAGGGTACAACCGAATGATTATTATGCATGAACATTATGAAAATATTCCCGCCAATGAGTTGATTACCACATCTATCGTCTCACGTATTTACTTTTTGTGTGGATAATGAGAACACTTAAATTCTACTTTTTAAAACACATTTATAGTGTGGAATACTATAGCTAGTATGCTATATATTGGATCCTCAGGCCTTATTCACCTTATAACTGAAAATCTGTACCCTTTACCAACCTCTTCTTAATTTTCCCATTCTGCCCTTAGCATAATGCCCTTCAGGCTCATCCATGTCGTCACAAATAGCAGGACTTTATTCTTTCTGTGGCTGAATATTGCTCCAGAGTGTGTGTGTGTGTGTGTGTCGCACTTTCTATATCCATTTATCTGTCAAGAGACATTTAGGTTGTTTCCATACCTTGGCTATTGTAAACAATGCTGAAATGAACATGGAACTACAGATATCTGAGATAACGATGACCTTTTTCAGGGGTAGATAACCAGAAGTGGAACAGCTCTCTTGTCATAAATTAATTGGCCCTACATATATGGATTTATTTCTGGGCTCTCTATTCTCTGCCACTGGTCTATGTGTCTATTTTTATGTCAATACCACATTGTTTTTATTATAAGGCTTTATGATATAGTTTTGGAATCAGAAAGTGTGATGCCTCCAACATTTTTCTTCAAGATTGCTTTGGCTTTGGGGTCTTCGGTGGTTTCATACATATTTTAGAATTGTTTTTTCAATTTATGTGGAGGATGCTATTAGAACTTTAATAGGGATTACACTGAATCTGTAAATCACCTTGGGTAATATTAACATTTTAAAAAAGATTTTATTTATTTTTAGACAGAGGGGAAGGGAGAAAGAGAGGGAGAGAAACATCAATGTATGGTTGCCTCTCTAACACCCCCTAATGGTGACCTGGCCTGTGTAACCCAGGCATGTGCTCGGACTGGGAATTGAATGGATGACCCTTTGGTTCACAGGCTGGCACTCAGTCCACTGGGTCACACCAGCCAAGGCAACATTTTAACAATACTAATTCTTCTAATCCATTAACACAGAATATATTTCCATTTATTTGTATCTTCTTCAATGTGTTGGTTTTCAGTACACAGATCTTTTACCTCCGTTAAATTTACTTCTAATTATTTTTTTCTTTTGTAGTCTACTGAAAATGACATTGTCTTCTTAATTTCTCTGGCTGGTAATTCATTGTTAGTGTACAAAAACACAACTGCCTTTTGTATACTGATTTTGCATCCTGCAGTTTAACTGAATTTGTTGATTAGTACTAACTAATTAGTATTAATGTACACATTAGTGTTTTGATGAAGTCTTCAGGGTTTTCTATACATATCATGTCATCTGCAAACAGAGACCATTTTACTTTCTCTTTTCAAACTTTTATTTCTTTGCCTTTAGTTCTTTATCCTGCTTGATTTTTCTGGCCAGGATTTCTAGTACTATGTGGAATAAAAGGGCTAAGTTGTGAGCACCCTTGTCTATCTCCCGACATTCAACAAAAAGCTTTTAGCTTTTCACTGTTAAGTATGATGTTAGCTGCCACCTTGTTATATATGGCTTTATTATATTGAGGTATGTTCCCTTTATACCCACCATCTCAAAAATGTTTATCATGAAAAGATGTTAAATTTTGTCAAATCTTTTCTGCATCTATTGAGATGATCATATGACTTTTATCCTTCATTTTGTTAATACAGTGTATGACATTTATTGATTTACATGTATTGGACCATCTTTACATCCCAGGACAAATTTCACTTGATCATGTGTTTGATCTTTTTAATGTACTGCTGAATTTGTACTGTCAAGATTTTTGCATCTATGCTCATCAAGGCATATTGGCCTATAATTTTATTATGTTGTGTGTCTTTGTCTGGCTTTGGTTTCAGGGTAATGCTGGCCTTATAAGATGAGATTGAAATGTTCCACCTTCTTTAATTTTTTGGAGGAGTTTGAGCAGGATTGGCATTAATTCTTTTTTAAATGTTTGGTAGAATTTACCAGTGGAGCGATATGGTCCTGGAGCTTTCTGTGTTGGCGGGTTTTTGATTATTGATCCAATCACCCTGTGTATCCAGACTTTGTGTGTCTTTATATTTTGCTGTGATAGGTTATTTCTAAGAATTTATCCATTTCTTCTAGGTTACCTGATTTATTGTCATGTTATTGTTCACAGTACTTTTCTTATTACTCGGTTTCCACTGAACTTTTACATTTCTGATATAATTCATTTCCTTGCTCTTCCAACCCCTTTAAATGGACACTTGCTACCAAAAGCATCTTAACTGATACAAATAGTACCTCACAGTATTGTTGAAGATTGGAATGAGATATATAAAGTCCTTAGCAGAGAGAAGATAATATTTCAAGTGTGAGTAAAGTAGAAGTTATTTTTACTCTGCTAACAGCCCCAGACAACTTAACATCAAATGGCAGTATTATCCTCCGTGACTTTGGCAGGCTGAAGGCAGCCTTTCATCACAGATAGTGTCTAACCATTGGATTTATGTATTCAACTACAGTTCCACATTACCTAGCAGATTTCATACATCTGCTTTGAAAAAAAAGATATTTCATTTTCATCCCTCACATCTTCTCACCTGAATTTTAAGAATTGCCTCCATTCTAAGAAACTCAACTATTTCAATCAATACTTTTCCCATGTTTTTTCATAATTTTTTAAACTTGGAATATTTTTTTAAACTCAAGTCTTTCCAGACGTACTCCCATATTTGTTGAGGTCACATCAAAAAAACAACAATATTTCCAATCTGATTACCCATTCTGACATCAAAAAATTACAGAAACAATGTGAAAAATTTAAAAAGAACAAAACAACAACACTAGGATATTCTTGATTGTATCTCAGTCAATTTTCAACTCTGACCATATGCTTCGTTTATTAATGTCTAGTTTTCTTCCCGAAAAGAAGGTACTTTAAAGCAATCCCAGAGTTCTTGCCACAAGATAATACAGTCCTCTCCGGTCAGCAATATTGTATAATAAAAATAACATGTAATGCAATTATAAGCAATCAAGCTAAAAAAATAGGTATCATTCTTATTTAGGGTGACTTATAAATCTGAGCTGGGAAAATAAAAGTGAGCTCTGAAGTCAAATCATTTCAACTTCCCTATGGCACAAGCAAGGTTCTTTTTCAGGTTTCTGTTTACATGATTTCAGTTATTTTCCATTTTAGTGACTGAGAAATAAGAAGCCTGATTTACTAAATTTAAGCAGAAAAATTTTCATCGGCTCATGCCCAAAGACTGTCGTCAAGAAAAAAGAAACTCACAACTTAGTTTGGTCTCCTGCAAAGTCTGTGACTCAGTTCTACACTGGAATCTAGTAAAACGCATTTCACAGCTTAGCTCTCTATGCCAGCTTGTGAATCACTCAGTCACTGCACCAAGAAAAGCAACTGTGACGACCGGTCTTAACGTCCACGTGAGAAGCACTGAACGACTTCCATTTGTTTGCTCGTTCACTCACTCACTCAACTCACATGTTTGTTCTATATTTCTTCCAGAAAACACTTTTTATATACTTTGTGTAAGGCATGCCTTTCTAGTTACTGAGGATACAGTAATGAATGAAACCAAATTTGTTCTCTTATGAAGTTCATATTTAATGTGGGCAGTGGTATGCTGGTAACCAACTCTGAATTAAAAAGTCCCCAGTTTGTAGCATTTGTCAATTTCCAAGGTGTAACTATTCCCATTATGGCTAATTTACAGACCTGCTTGCAAAATTCCTGAATATTTAGCCATATGCTCTCACCAAACTAGTACGAACTGACTCCATACCATTGGTGGGGGAATTGAAAGTAAGTAGAATGTGTAGGCTGAGACAGCAGCAAGTGTTATGAAGAAAAACATAGCGGACTAGGGGGATTTGGAATGTTTGTAAATGGAGAGAGGGAGTGAAATGATAAATAGCCTGGACAGAGAGGGTGGTGTCTGATCATAGGCTTGACAGTGTGGAAGGAATGGCCCAGGCAGTGGAAACAACACTTTCTTCGTGATTTAAAACAACAATAATGAGGGTGTCAGTCTTGGTCTCAGTACAAGGTCCCTCAACCTACTTATTTTAGCCCCATACCCTGTCACTCTTGCTTTTCTTCACAGGTGCAGTATAATGTACTGATGAATCAAAATTCATAGGTTGATAACAGTCTCTTCATCTAGTCTCTTAGGCCTCTACCAACCTCTGTACATTGTCCAAAATCTCAATCCTGATCTTAAGGGTTAGCCTGAACAGCCTCACTCTCTCAGTGCTTCAGCTAAATCTGTCAAGTGAACAGAAGAATATGAAATTTATTTCAGAGCTAACACAGTAGGCAGGCTGCCTTCCATGTAAAATGTGATGAACAAGTTTCATGTGCATGTCATAATAACAACCAACATGTCCATCAACAGAACATACTTGATCAAGTATATAGACACAATGGAATAAAGAATGTTGAACAATGACGCAAATCTAATGGTAATGAATGAGAAAGGTGTTCATTTTATTAATGATACCAGCCACACACTGACATCTCCTGAGTGTATATCTTGTTTGCCTTAGTTTCCTCCTCTGTAAAATGGGACTAATAGTGGAACTACTTTATGGATGACTGTGAGGCTTAAATAAATTAACACCTAGAAAAGTCAGTACACCAATCAATGTTAAGTACATGTAATAAATGTAATCATATAATAAATAGAACTCATGCAATACATATTAGCTACCCTCCTCTTTGTTATTATTATCACTGTTGTTGTTATTACTTTGGGCCAAGCACTCAAAGGCACGTCTGTTTTATCCATTTAACATATAAGAAAATTGAGCAACCGGAAGTTTAATAAGGTGCCTTATGTCATAGATACAATAAGAGGTGGAGTGGAGATTCACAACCAGACAGTTAAACTCTCAACAGCTGTGCTATCAAACAAAAAAGTGTTGTGGATACACAATGCAATAGACAGACGATGCATCACAGAATTGTACACTTGAAACCTACATAATTTTATTAGCTAGTGTCACCCAATACATTTAATTTGAATAAATTAAATTAAATACAAATTTAAAAACAACAATAAAAAAACACATTTAGGCCAGTACAAACTCTTCCAGACTCTCACGTTCATGAGAGCAAAAACCGTGTGACTTAACATTTCCCAATATACAGCATGTACTCACCATGTTGAATGAATACAGACAGGAAACCATAGTTAACACTATTTACTAAGCGCTCACTTATGTCTTAATAAATATCATAAATGTTTAACATGAATGGCATGAATCATTTCACATATCCTCCCATGAGGGAGTTACTAATGCCACCTCACTGTATGTATGAGAAAACTGAGTCAAAGAGAATTAATAAATTACCCTGAGTCATGCAGATCGGCACACAGCTGCGCCAGCACTCACACTGCAACCTACTGGACTGCACGTCCCAAGCTCTTCATCACTGTGCTTTCTCTGCCTCCAACAGAATGAGGAACAATGACACACTGTTTTCATTAGACCCGAGGAAATGTGAATCAAGGTTGGAGGCTTCCTGTGAATAGGCAATAGTCTCCTCCTGTATTAATTGCAACATGTGAACAAGAAGAAACGCAGTGCTCAGTGGGGACCTGAAGACAAGCTCTCAAACCTGAAAGAGCCAATTAGCTTTGGTGTAACAACCTCTTGTACTACTCGACGGCTGACCAGTGTCACGGTAAAAACTGCGCTTTTCCTCCCCAGGATCAATCTCTGCCATTTCCAATCTGCACTGTGTGTGAATCATGCACTTTAAGACTGGAGAACACTGAGTAATGCTTCACAAACTCTCCAAGGCATAAAAATAGAAGCTTAGTGCCTTTGGTATGGACTCCCCCACTGTTGCAAAGTAACCATTTTCAGTCTTTTGAGAAAGAGCTCACAGGCTTTTTTCAGCAGCATTTTAGAGGTTCTACTATTCCTTGTAATTCTCCCAATTCACGCTTCCTACAGAGCAGAGGAGAGTGCGTCTGTCATCTGAAGGCCAAGGCTAAAACAAACAGAGCATCTCTCATAACAAGACATCCCGGAGCCTGGGGAGAAGCGTACTCTGCTGCTGGATGCTCTGCTGCACCCAGGAATGCAAATGATCAATCAGGTCATTTGATTTTAATTAGTGTCTAGTCCAGAGCAAGGATTATAAGCAGTTCTTTCGACCTGCAGAGGCCAAGATCTCAGTCTCTGTGCTGGTGGAGACCAATTTCAATGCTCTCAAAGCCAGGAAGGTAATGGAAATGGATGCAGCTATCGAGTTGCAAGCAACAGGGAATGGAGAAAATGTGGCACTTGGGAAACACGTGGTCCTTTTCAGCACCTCTTTTAATGCAAGTGGAGGCTACTCTGTTCCAGCGGATGGTGGCCACAAAGCAACGTATCCTGCTTTTGTTTTATTTTCCAATTATTTTTACAAGTTACAAATCAGGATTTTAGGTGAAATTTCAAATTTTTAAATGTTGGCAACTAATTAAAAAAAATCAACGCTCTGTGGGATCAACTCACAGAGCCATGAGGCAGATTTGGCCCCTGGGTGCCTGGTCTGTGACTTCCATTCCACTGCACGGTCTTCTCTGCAGACCTAACAGATGCCAGGCTGACCAGAGCTGCTGCTGAAGTTTCAGGCAAACTCCTATCTCTTCCACTTTAGTTCAACAAAGTCTGATTTGACTGATAACCTAGCAACACAGGAAATACTAATAATACCTGACATTTATGGAGCCTCCGTCATGCACACAACACTTCACATAGATCAACCGAGACAAAGCCTGTAATGTAGGTATTCTTATTATCCCTATTTCACAGAAGAAGAAACTGAAAAATTGAACAGGTGGATATCCTGCCAAGGTCACGCTGTTTTCAAGTAATAAAACTGGGTGCCTAGGCAAATATTCAGGCTTCAGATTACTCTGAATTACTGTGCAGAATAAAATACCCAGTTACTCATACAATTAGCACAAAGAGTGGTGTAAGATTTTCATTTACATTCTAAGAAATAAATACTGGCCTTAAAAATTGCAAATAGGCTACAGAATTAAGTACATAGAAATAAAGAACATATTTAGAAATAATAAAAATCTATGCACAAGGTGATGTTTTGTGTTGCTGCCAGAAACTGGACCCTAGGCAATGCTACTCGAAATAAATGGACTGTATAAAAATGTCCAGATCCTTGGACCTAGTAACCTACTATTAACAATTTACTCTAGAAATAATTTAAAGGAGAACAAGGCATCAGCTGAGAAGTGTTACCAGCATCCAGTTTTTTAATAATAAACAAATAAGCAAACAAAAATAGATAAGCAAACTTCCCAAGGAGAAGTACTTCTGATGTACAATATGGTAAAACACTAGATAATCACTAAAATGTGTGGCCCTGATGATTATTAGTAGCACACAATATATTTATAAATATATTTCATAAATGTATATATTTATGAGACACTAGGTATATAAAAGAAAGATAATTATATCAATTCAAATTGGAACTAGGTAAAAATCGATGTAAATACAGGCTACAAGAAAATGCAAATATATCTTTGGGATCACTTTGTAATGTTTAATTAATTGAATTATGATCAGCTTGGAAAGTAGGGGACTTTCAACTGCTTTTACTAATTCTGGTGCAGCAGCATTTGTTACTTGCTGCAGTCAGATTTAACCTAATCAAAACTATGCTAAACACCCAGGCAGCGCTCAGTCTTGGCCTTCCAGGACTACAGTTTAACATTTCTACTGTCCCTGTTGAGCACGAAATCTTAGTGTTTCATACATTTCCTGCAACAATTCCACAGAGTGGTGTTTTGCATACATGGGCCCAGCTACCTGGGAATAAACTGTCACCTGTGAAGGGCGATCATGAATATTTAGGTTACAAGGTATTGTTTCAAAGCAAGCTTCCATGTGGTTCTTGAAGTACATATCCGCTCATTTTAAAGACTTCACTCCTGCTAGTCCCAGGATATAGAAAAGGCTCGTCCCTTGAGCTTCTCCAAGCTCCTGCTCCAGCGCTCTGATCGCTGGATGTAAAATAGTAATACCTGACAAGCTACTCATATGGTGATGTTGGTAATGGAAGAGCCTGCCGCTGTGTAGGAGCCAGGGGCATATGGCAATTCTATGAACTTTCTTTTCGATTTTGCTGTGAATTTAAAATGACTGTAAAAAAATCTATTAAAGAGAATAAAATGAAATAGAAATACCCTGCCACCACCAATAGTTATTCCATTATATGTTTATTTTCTGCCTTTCTCCACTAGACTGTAAACTCCATGAGGGTTGGAAATTTGTCCCTGTTACTCAATGCTAAGTCCCCCACACCTGAAATAGTACTTGGCACTTAGAATATTAATAAAATCTAGCATTAATGCAGCACTTATTATGTGCCAGGCACTATTCTAGATGTCTTACCTATATTAAGTGATCTAATATTCCAAAGGTCCCTATTATTTTTTTCCTTTAATAAATGAAGACCCTAATGCACTTAAAAGTTAAGTAATCTGTCCAAAATGCTATGACGAGCCAACTGACTCTAAAAAGGCCACCAGCTATCTCCATACCCCAGTATATCTTGTTTAATTCCCAGCCTTTGAGAGGGCATAGAACCTATACATTATTTCTAACAACGGCAAAGGTGACTATACCACCTCACACTGTGACTTTTGCCTTGCTAGTGACTCTCTACTGTCTCATTTTACTTTGATTTAGGAAATCACCCTATGGAGAGTACAGGCTGACTTCAGCCCACAGCCAGCAGGGGTTGAGGTCCTCAGTCCAACAACCTGCAGGCATCTGCCAATAATCACATGAACTTAGAAGCAGATCCTTCCCCAGCTGACCCTCTCAGGTAAGATGCTAGTCCTGGCCAACACTCTATTTGCACCCTTGTGAGACACCCTAAAACAGAGGACCCAGCTAAGCCATTTCCCAATTCTTGATATACAGGAACTGTGAGATAAAATGTTGCTTCGAGCTGCTAAGTGTGTGGTACTTTGTTGAATAATGTTGTCACAAGTTTTAAAATAATGTATTCAAACACAGGCATTCTAGAACCCATACTTTCAACCACTATACTATATTGCCCCTCAATAACTATTTGTAGAATGAATAAATAGATGAATAGGTAGATAGACATAAGGATACCTAAGACTCTATATACTTATTTTAAGGGACTACAATAACCTTTATCCTCAAACCTGTGCAAGGCACTATAAGAAATTAAAAATCAGCAACTCTGTTGTGATTGTAATTACAAAAGTTCTAAATAAAATATCAGGAAAGAAAATCCAATGACTCATAAAAAGGTAACACATTATGACCAGTTGGGTTCACTCCAGGAATCAAAGATTGATTTTTTCAGCTAAAAATCAATCAATTTTAATCACTATATTCACAAAATTAAGGAGAAATATCACATGACTATTTCAGTATATGCAAAAGAAGCATTTGAGAAAGTTTTTACTTCTATCTATGATTTTTAAAGCCCTCTCAGTAAATTTGGAATAGGACACAATCTATCTCCATCTGTGATTCATTAAAAAGTCTCTTAGAAAAGTTGGAGTAGAAGAGTTTTTATACAAAACTAGAGGAAGTATTATACTTAATGGAAGTTTGAAGGTTTCCCTGATTTGGGGAGTGAGACAAGGCTCTCCCCTAACCCCACATTATTTGCCATTGTGTTAGAAATGCTAGCCAGTGTTAAAGCAAGAAAAAAATAGATAAGTTATAAGAAAGGAAGGAGTTCTAAAGAAATAAGGAATTAAAACCCTCATTATTTGCAGATGAATTGATTACATATATGTAGAAAACCCTGAGGAATCCACATAGAAACCATTAGAATGACTAAATGATTTTAAAAGGTTGGTGGATAAAAAGTGCAGAATTCAATTGCACTTTTATACAATATGTTAGCAAAAAGCAATTAGGAAAGAAAATTTAAAACACTATTTATAAAATTCAGTACCCATTAAATGCAGGATTAAATATAATGTAAGAAGGGCCAGACTGCTATTCAAAAAACATACACCTTATTCCACTAGCTGTCTAATTTCACTCAGATGACACCATCACTAGTAATTCACTAGCAATTCTGTGAGATACATAACTACAGAGGCCATAACCAACGTGACATGAAATAATAAAACATGCTCAATTACCCATATATTCTCAATATATTTAGCACATGCACAGAGTATTGAAAACTGAGGAAATGAGGAAGGTTTTGCCCTTTTTTTCCTTCTGTTTCCACTAGTGGTGGTGTGTATTCGTTGCCTAGGAAACAGTTACAGCTGGGACAGCATTGGCTGCATTGCCACCCTGAGCGGGGGCAGATATTTCAGTGGTAGCTTGTCGGAGCTCAGTCCCAGTGGAAGGGCACCTGTGTAGCTCCACTTGGCACCCTAGTCACTCATTTCCACGTAGTCAAGCTATATATTTTGTTGTCAGCACTTTTGCAGTTCAAAAGAAGTAAAGGGGGTGATGATAACTGGGTGCTGAGGTTGGACACGGGTATTCAAGGTGGAACCAAGATAGTGCAGATGAAGAGAGAGCAGAATCTAGAAAAAGATGCTTAAGCAGATGGGGTTGAGGGTGCTACTCACAAAAACAATCTGGACAGCAATTAGAAGAGAAAAATTTAGCTATTGCACACCAGGAACTGTGCTACATGTTTTCCTTTTGATCTTTACATCAGGTAACCCTACCACCCTCTTATTCTGACAGTCACAGGCTAACACTTACTGTCCTCATTTGAAAGTGGTAACATGGGGTTCAAAGAGGCTAAATAACTTTCTTAGAGTTACCTAACTAGTAAGCAATGGAGTTGGAATTAAATCTCAATAAAAACCCGTATGGAGCTGCTTCCAAAGCTGTTTCGAGACACAGGTAGAGGAAAGGGAGGTGAAGGATGCTCTAGACTCAAGAAGACGTAAGTCTGCGCTGTGTTCAGGAAGTGAGAAATGGATAGCAGAGGCCATATGGGTACAAGTATTTAAAAAAAAACTAGAGGACAAATTGTGAACTATCTTGAACACTGAAGCTTTTTTTTTTTTAATTCAGTAACTAAGCTGTCGAACTGAGCAGCCACTATGCATGGCAATGTGGAGAGTCTAAAATGATATGTGTTTTGGCCATAAACTTACACTGGACTTCTCAGACATTGAAAAACTATTATAAAATAGCTCATTCATCATTTTTATATCGACACATGTTGGCATGGCTGCATATTGGATGTGTTGGGTTCAATACAATCTATTATTGAAATGAATTTCACCTGATTATTTTTATTGATTTTTAAGATGACTGTGGAATTAAAATTGCATTTACGGGCTCACATTATATTCCTCTTAGTCACCAATGGGAGGCCATGCAAATCCCTGGGAAAGGAAGGCTAGTGCTGGCTGCTGCTTCTACTTCAACTGCTCTCCCCGCCTTACGCTCGCACAACACAAACACACACACAGCACAGACCCCACCTCTCAGCCCAATGTTATAATTTTTTTTACTCCATGCTTCCTTAGAAACAAGTATCCAGGACTCTTCCTTTGCTGGGGGCAGGGGTGGGGAGAAAAGCAGCTCTATGTAAACCCTGAAATAAAAATAGTTTAACCAAACTCGTTTGCAGGAAATAAAGATGGATTCATTCAGCACCTAGAAAGTGTTTACATTTTAAAGAAAAGAAAGTACCTGTGGGGAACAAAGAAATAATGATGGCCCTATAAGAAAAATCCATTTCCAAAGCCTCCAGAAAGAGCATTCAAGCAGGGAGCGCTTGTTCACAAGATCACCGAGACGGCAGCCACAGCAGGCACCTGGTGACTCACTCTGGCTTTGCCATATTATGCTTTAGCCCTTCTGACCTTGATATTGCATACGGCACTAAGAAATTATTTACCTCATCATCAAGACAGCCACCATATGGCAGCAGCCCCTTCTAAGCCAAGTGGCCTAAGCTAGCTTGCAAGAGTCAGTTCCAGGAAAAAAGTAAACAACAAACCCTTATCTGAGTCTTATTCAAGGTATTTTGTTCTCGTGTATCAATAGTTTAGTGTCCATAATGTATGTAGTGTACATAGATATTTTTCATGGGCAACTGTTTTCTCTCATGTGGGAAAGACCAGTGTAGTATAGTACAAAGGGGGTATAAGGTCCTCAAGTTTCCTGAATACCATGACTTGTAAATCCCCCAATTTAATAAAGCTGGCCAATGGATGGCGTGGAGCTATCGGTTGGACAGCGTGGTGTTGAGCAAACAATACTGGAATGGACAACCAAGAAACCTGGGTTCTGGCTCTTGCTATGCAATGAAGAAGTTATACAACCCGGTGGAGTTGCCAACCCTTCTACACCTGACATCTCCTCTGTCCTAGGAAGACCTTCTAAATGGGCGGCTCTCAACTTTTATTCCTTCCAGCACACCTGAGAGATATGAGACACTTCCTTTAGAAATAGTAAACCACTGTTAATGCACCCCCGCACACACAAATTCATGAGCACCAACTATTTTCAGCCTGGGGTATCAAAATCCCAAGGTATTTGGGAAATCTGACTTACTTTTACAATCTCAGGGACTAGCTTGTCTCTAAGAATTTTCTGGTGTTGTAAAGATGAGTACAATCCTGAAGGTTATTACCAACTAAATCTGCCCATGACCCCATGTCCCTTCTTCCTCTTTTTCTTATTCTCATTTCGCCAATCAAAATATGCTATACTTAGAGACTGCTATCTGATGGGTGTTGATTTGAATAAATCACTGAGGACACTGTGCTCCTATGAAGAGAAACTTGTTAAGCAAGTTTAGTGTATAATTTTTCAAGTGTGCAGAAAATGTTTTTGATCAGATAACATGCTAGAACACTGGGTCTTCTCCCTGAAGATCCCTTGCTCTCTAGTTGCCCTTAAACTTGGCTCACCAGGAAGAAAAACTGAGGGGTTTTTTTTCATAGTAAATACTGAGAGTGCAAATGTCTCACTCTCTTTTTTAAGATGATATGTACCTAAGCATTCTGTAACTTCAATTAAATGCGGCTAGCCTTTTCTGAGCACCTTTCTATATAAGATTTGGGAAGAATGTAAGGACAAAATATGAGAGGCACTGACAGAAAGGAACCGGAGGTAATAATGGAAGTTCAGTTTCAGTCTAAATGCCAGAAATTTGGAATTTATAATGACCCCATATAGCTCAATTCATAGCAAGTTCTCATCTTTTAGGTGAATGGCTATGCAAAGTCAACAGCAGATACACAATTTCTTATATTTTTCACAGACTCCTCTGTAAGGAATGAGAACAAAAATGCAATATGTTTCAATTGCGCAACAGCCAGTCCTGAAGTCTGAATGCTTCTCAAATAAAATCTGAACTTAAGGAAATCAGACTTGGAATGTTGAGGGGAGGGCTCCTAAATAATATTTAAATTGTTTCAATAAAAGAATTTTAATTTCTGGCTGGAAACGCCAGAGAAAATGATGAAAGAAGATGTTCTGGGGCTCTGTGTTGTTCTAAGGAAATCAGTATTTGGCTTGGTTTCTAAAAAGCAGGTGGGACTCGGTAAACAAATGTGAAAGGAGGCCATTTGCAGGGAAGAAAAATGACATCTGCAGAACAGTCATCAGAAAGGCCAGGGAGGCTGGAGAAAGGGCTTGTAGACTGGGTTGGCTGGGACACAGAGGTCCTGGTGAGGTAGAAAAGCCCATAAAGATGGGAGAATTATGAATATAAAAATAAATAAAGGAAACCTCATTTAAAATGTAATGGGGAAGCCCTGAAGACGGAACTTCACACACCCACCACTAGTTGCAGCCTCTATAACAAGCAGAGAAAAGAAAGAAGTATTCTGACAACAGAGGACGTTTTTTATAAATTCATCTCTTGCTTTTAAGAAAAGAAAGGATAGTGAAGCACCCCCTGCCCTGGCAACAATGTACTAACCACGGTTTGCAGCCAATGAGAAGTTAACATAACCTGGAACTCTCGTTCTTTTCCAATGAAATTTTGTTCAAAACAACCTTGCTGTTTGCCCCAGTTTCCTCCTAAAACCTGATAGAAGCTAAATTTCCCTTTGTCTCTTCAGACTGGCCTATGGCTGGCCATAGATTGCTTGTCCCAAACTGCAATTCTCTGTTATTTGCAAATATGCTCATCTTGCTGCTAAAACAACTGACTATTTTTGAAGCTGCCATTACAAACCGGATCTTTGAGGGCAGTAGATGTCAACTGAAGGGAACTGATTTTATTATGAAGGCGATACATTTTCTGATTAGAAGAATACCAATTCACCACTAAACACAAATGCTGAGTTACTAGCTGTGCTGAGTTAATCACATATTAAGTCATGGCAAAATAGGTATTATTTTAGAATGGATAAAAACCTTGAGTTTTTCCACTCCACAAAAGTACTCAATGTTTGGTTTAGATGGCAGCAGAGAAATCAGAAAAACAAAGGACATTTAAAAAGGATAAAATGGCCCTGGCCACATGGCTCATTGGTTGGAACATAGCTCCCTGTACCGAAGGGTTGCCGGCTGGCTCCATTCCCAGTGAGGGCACATACCTGGGTTGTGGGTTTGATCCTGGGTTGCAGTGCACACGGGAGGTAACCAATCAATGTTTTTCACATCAAGGTTTCTCTCTCTCTCTCTCTCTCTCTGTCTCCACCCCCCTCTTGCTCTTCTCTCTCTCTTCCTCTCTTCCCCTTCTTCTCTCTCTAAAATCAATAAAAAAAATGTCCTCAGGTGAGCGTTTTTTTTTTAAAGGATAAAATGTATGAAAATAAGGGGACAGACAAAATATGAAGAGAAAAAGGTTTTTATCATTAGGAAGACTCTTATCCACTTCTGTGGAGCTAGCTGTTAACTGCAGAGAAAGAAAGGAGAAGCCCGTGACCTTCCAGCCCTGAGCACCGCCAGAGATGTTCCCCCAGCAGCTTTTGTTCATCTGTGTGTTCAGTTCCTCCCTCTGTAGTTCCACGTAGCTCTTCAAAGGAAAACAAATGACAAAAAGTGCCATTTTTGGCTACTAAGCTGTCTTTCAGTTGAGTCACCCTGTTGCCAAAAACACTCCTGTGCTCCTTTCGGAATTGTAATGTTTTCCTTTTAAGTCCTTTTTACTGGTACAAAAGATCAGTTTTTGTGCGCTAATTGAATACATGCAGCAGAACTAAGTTATAGCCTCCCTTGTTGATTTCAGGAGCTGAAAATATTTTTTTTAAACTCCCTGACAACATGAAGAAAAAGAGTCTTCATCACTAAATGGAGCTACTGAAAAGAAGGAATAGTCTAGTAAAACAAATCAGTACTCCATTGCTGGTTTTCTTAAGTGATGAATTAATGAATTTTAAATTTGCCTTTCGATTGCTATAATATGGGCTATTTCGCGGATCAGTAGCCTAGAACCTGAAAGATTATAACACTTGGCTTAGTTATTGATTTTTTCTTTATTTTGTAGACTTTGGTGTTTTTACCACTCTAAACTACAAGGCCTAGTAAAATGAGGGGAATTTATTTCCTATTTCCTCTTATAATAATGAAAGATTTGAATGGGAATCTGAAAAATAACCCAAGACATTTTGGAGAAAGTTTTCATATAAAAGTTGGAGACGTGACTTCATGATCCTGTTTAAGTATGCAGTGTTCAGACTCAATGGTTGTATAACACAAATACACACAAATTTTTAAGTGGTGTGGGTCTTGCTTCCATTAACGTGAAGATGAAGAAGAATCTCCAATTTGCTTACATAGATCCCTACATTTTACTTTAGCAGAGAGACAGAATGTGGACATAACTGCATTTATAGATTGCGGCTTTATCAGCTCTGTTATGCAAGGAGAAGAAGACATAAATGGAATCCTGACAGGCTACAAGAAGCTGTCTCCATGAAGAACAGACCATCCTGTGGCTTCATGGTTTGAAAAACAACCTTTAGATGGACATTCTTTTTGGACACCAACCTCTCTGTAGACCATGATTACAGAATGCTTTTTACAATCCAAGTAGATTTTAAAAAACAAACAAAAAACATGAAAAAACTGGTGGCTTATTGAATATCCACTTATCGGTGGTTGCAAACAGATGCATCCAATCATGTGCTCTGAGGCCAAAAAACACTGGAAGACCGAGAGTTCCCAAATGCAACTGCCAGGTTTCCAGTTGGTCAGCATCAGGCTGACATGAAGCTTATTTTAGCAGTGGTGATTGAGAAATCATAGCAGAGAGAAAAAAAGGGAAAAAAGTGAAAGACTTCCAAGAGGTGACAGGAAGTAAAAAATTACATTGTGCAAAAGCTAACTCCAATAACTGGGACCAAAAAATATAAAACTATCTTTTCCCTTAAATATAAATGAGGCCATCTGCCAGGATCCAGAGCTTGAGTGACAGAGACATTTTTAAACAAAGACTCAGAAAAAGAAATGTTTTTCTTATTTAGCCTATTTTATATCACAGTTTTTAAATGTAGTGATGGAGAAAAAAAGATATAGGGTAAAGCTATATGGCTTAGGAATAAGATTACATCAGAATAAGATTACTATATTGGAGGGAAATTAGTAAGAATCTATATATACTGGATGAGACCAGGTATCTAAGGGAATAACTGAGAAATATTTTAAGATAATGCTTCCCACGCTTGACTGTGCATTTGAATCACCATGGAACTTGGCTAAAATGCAAATTCTAACTCATCAGGTCTGGGATTGGGCTAAATTGCTGCAGTTCCTACAAGCTCCCAGGTGATCCCAATGCTCAGAGCCTGCCCATCACAATTTATTAAAAACAAGCAGGAACAATTAAAGTGATTGGACTGGTCAGTCCTAATAAATTAACCCAATTATTGGATCTGAATGGCAGGATTTCTCCATCGTGGAGATACATATATCAGAGTTGAAAGCTGTAAACATTAAGATTATTTGTTAATTTCCCCTTATCCAATTGCATTCTATTCAACTACCTTTCAATTATAACCTGATTTCTTATGTAAGAATTCCTCTAATGAGAATTGTGCCAGTTAGTCAACCCAACTCCTGATGGTGAGGGGAAAAAATGGGCTTAGTATCGCAAAAAAAAAAAAAAAAGGGTGTGTTTGACATGTAGTCATGGTGATGAGTAGAAGCCATGCGAGGAGGAGGAAGATGACAATAATGATGATCACACACTTGTGCTAGGTACTAAGCTTAGTGCTTTCTACACAGCACATCAATCTCATGAGTTGATACTATTACCCTTGTATTACAGATGAGAAGAACCTCAGGTTACAATGCCAGTAGGGGTCTGGGTGAGACGAAAACCCATGGCTGCCTGACTCCAAACCCATGTTCTTTGCCAATGTTCATATATATATCCCAGTATGTCAATAACTTTTTTATTATAACCATTCCCAAAGTAAGCACTCCATAAATGGTAATTATATGTTGTAATAACTATATATGGCTCATATATGAGTTTATAGTTGTCTTTTGTGTATTTGGTTAACAAGAGTCCAACTCCACAAGCCTTATAAACTCTAATAATACTGATTCCTTAGATTGGTAAGACTGAGGACAAAGCTTCTAACGATGATAAGCCACCCCAGGGAATCTAACTGAGCAGTTACTTTAAAAAATCAACTCAAATAAGTGGAACATTTCCCAAACACTTAAACCAAAGAACTGCTTTCTTCTATCTATAAGCCTTGCCTTGAAGCCTTTTTATATAGTCTATCTAGTTTGATCTTAGCTGGATATCCTCTCTATGAAGACAATTTAAGCTTTCCCCTTCATTTTAATTTCATAATTACTAAGATAATAGTTCTATTTCTAATGCATACAACCAGTGTGCAAATGAATTTTGATGAAAAGTATGTACTGCCAATGGTACTAAGTGCACAGATTTTAGTGTGTGCTGGAAATGGTCAAACACAAACTACAAATTAGCAAAGATATCACTTCGTCAGTGTCAATGGCCATGGCCTTCTATGATGTAATGTCTTTCAAAAACATTGTGTGCCAAACCACATATTTGTAAATCAACGACTAAGAGTGACCAAATGGTTCCTCCCATTTAGCTGACTACTTAAGATCCCAGCCTACAAGGGCAAGCAGAGTAAGTGAATGTTCAGTCATAAAAGGCTAAGCAGACAGTAAAGATCTAGCTTTGAGTACATGGAACAGAATATAGAGAAACCAGCTGAGAATAAGGTTCAGAACAGGTTATCTTTCTCTCAGCCATCTAACCCCAGACTGCAGTGGCTTTAATTTAATTTTTGCACTGAGAAGGTGGGAGCATGTCCTACCTGTGGTTTGCGGTCCCGCCCAGGAACAGAGGTCAATGCTCTTCTGTCATTCTTCAAATCAAACACATCTTTCTGACTTAGCATTTTCTAAGAAGGCCTCTTCTCAGGTTTCCATTTTTACAAAAGAAGGCTATTTGATTTATTTTGATTATATTTTATTTAGAACGTGCATTCTTATATTCTAGATAAATGAGGTAATTTTCAAGTAAAGTGCCTCGTCTTTGCTTATGCAAAAAACCTTATATTGCCCTGATCAGGACTGAGAAGGGCAGAGAGCACCACATGAGGCTGATTAATGCGAACCACAGGGTTCACATGCCTTAACCTTTTGTAAAGTGCCACGGGTGGGGCGAAAAGACGGTGACTCCTACCACAATCCCTTCTAACAGCTGGGCAAAAACACATATTTTTTGATGATGATCTGAATTAATAAGAAGCACCTGTAGCTAACCAATAAGCTAATACCTAAACTGTATTACGATCCCTGGGTTGTTTCCGGCAATTACCTGACACCTCTGTTCAATTCTATTTCACTTCCTCCTTCTTACTCCTTTTATATCTACATTCTTTCTATTCTATACACTTGATTTATTTCAGTGAGACATTAGACCAGCTAGCATCCACATCATGGTGCCGTCAGTTGCAAAGTATATACACTCTTGGTAGATGGCAGCAGTAATGGGAAGGGAGAGTTGTGAAAGCAGTAACATTTACCGGGACGGGCAGTCTGAAAAGGGGCATGTATGTTTGTAAATACAGATTTTTCAAAAAATATTTTAGTCAATCTACTTTTGATGTAGTACCAGAAACATTTTTGACCAGAATTTTACTTCCTTCCGGAAGTAAAGAGACCTTATATTTTAGTCTCTTAAAAATACTTGGCAGTTGTCACTGCTGATTACACATCTAGTTCACATGTAGAGATCTCAAAAAATAGAGACATCTGAGCTCCATGTTGCACCTTTTGAATGGGAATGTGAAATGGTTGGGGCAAGGAATCTGTAAAAGGCACCTAAGGTAATTCTGGGAGGCAGTAAGAGAACTAGTGCTGTGTTTTCTCCATGAATCCTTGATCTGATGCCATCATAACAGTATCCAAAGACTGGTCTTCAATGAAGATTCACATAAAAGTTGGAAAAGATACCAAGATGGATAGTAGAAAATTTTATTTTTCTGAAAAAGACATACACATTCATGAATAGGTAAAAATCTTTAAAACTTTTCGTATTCCTCTATATTTTAAATATCTAGTCTACCTTTCACTCATCTGTCAATGTCAAGTATTTGAATCCAATTCATCTTTGTATGACCCTTGCATTTAATAACTTTTATTTTGCTGTTTATTTTTAAATTACTTATTTCAGCTACATAAAAGTAAACATATGAACTTTTGACACTTGTTAAATAGGTATAAGACCTTTATATAATGTTAATTTTCAGAAAAAAATACCTTACACAAAATTTACTACCAAAAAAATTAGACTTCTGGCTAAGAGGGAGGCATAGGTAGATATACTTTGTCTCCTCACATAACCAAAAGAAGGATAATAACAAATTTAAAAACAAAAAATAACCACAACTGCCAGAAAATCAAACTGTATGAAAGTCTGACAACCAAGTAGTTGAAGAAGAAACATTCATCCATACCGGTAGGAGGGGCAAAGATGAGCTGCCAGGGTGGAGAGGACTTGCCAGGCAAGGCAGTAGCTAGAGAACCAGGGCAAAGTGGTGTCTAGGGGACCAGGCGAGGTGGTGGTGGCAGACTGTGTGGTCCTACATTTGTGTGCAGATAAACTGGGAGGAACAACTGGGAATAAGACAGGCTGTGCAACCCAGGGTTCCAGAGAGGGGAAATAAAACCACAAAACCTCTGACTGTAAAAACCTGTGGGGGTTGAAGCACCAGGAAAAAATCCCAGTCTCACAAGAGAGTTCATTGGGGAGACGCATAGGGTCCTAGAATACACACAAAACCACCCCTCTAGAAATCAGCACCAGAAGGGCCCAATTTGCTTGTGGGTAGCAGGGGAAGTGACACAAAGCTGGCCAAGAGCTGAGCAGGTAGCATTGTTCCCTCTAGGACCTCCCCCCCACACACATACAACACCACAATGCAGAGATGTGGGTTGCCATGCCCTAGCAAATACCTAAGGCTTCGCCCTTTAGTATGTAACAGGAACATCAAGACAAAAAAAAACATGGCCCAAATGAAAGAACAGATCAAAGCTCCAAAAATAGAACTAAGCCAGGAAGAGATAGCCAACTTATCAGATGCACAGTTCAAAACACTGGTAATCAGAATGCTCACAAAAATGGTTGAGTAGGGGCACAAAATACAGGGAGAAGTGAAGGTTATGCAAAGTGAAATAAAGGGAAATGTACAGGGAACCAACAGTGAACAGAAAGAAAATGGGACTTAAATCAACAATTTGAAACAGAAGGAAGAAATAAACATTCAGCCAGAACAGAATGAAGGAACAAGAATCCAGATAAATTAGGAGAGGCTTAAGAACTTCTGGGACGACTGTAAATATTCTAACATCTGAATCATAGGCATACCAGAAGGAGAAGAGGAAGAGCAAGAAATTAAAAACTTATTTCAACAAATAATAAAGAAGAATCTCCCCAATCTGGCAAAGGAAATAGACTTCCAGAAAGGCCAGGAAGCTCAGAGAGTCTCCAAGAAGTTGGACCTAAGGAAGCACACACCAAGGCATATCATAATTAATTTACCCAAAATTAAAGATGAGGAGAGAATCCTAAAAGCCACAGGAGAACAGGAGAGAATTACCTACAAAGGAGTTCCAATAAGACTAGTAGCTGATTTCTCAAAAGAAACCTTATAGGCAAGAAGGGGCTGGAAAGAAGTATTTGAAGTCATGAAAGGCAAGGATCTATATTCAAGATCACTCTATCCAGCAAAGCTTTCATTTAGAATGGAAGGGCAGATAAAGTGCTTCCCACATAAGGTAAAGTTAAAAGAGTTCATCATCACCAAGCCCTTATTTATAAAGCATTTAAGGGACTTATCTAGGAAAAAGAGGAAGAACAAAAACTATGAACAGTAAAATGACAACAAACTCACAACTATCAACAACTGAACCTAAAAAAAAACCTAAGCGAACAACTAGAACAGGAGCAGATTGGTAGAAACAGAGATCACATGGAGGGTTATCAGTGGGGAAGGGAGAGGGGAGAATTGGGGAAAAGGCACAGGGCATAAGAAGCATGGATGGTGGGTACCAAATAGACAGGGGAGGTTGAAAACAGTATGGAAAACGGGGAAGCCAAAGATCTTATATATACAACCCATGGACATAAACTAGTGGGGAAGGATGTTAGAGGGAGGGTGCACAGCAGAGGGGGCTAAAGGGGAGAAAAAAATGGGACAACTGTAATAACATAGTCAATAAAATATATTTTTAAAAACTTAGAAGTTGAGTAATATAGTTTAAATAAGTTAATTAGAATAAAGCCATATTAAAAATAAGCTGTGGAGGTGAATATTATAAAGACCTAACATGGGTATCTACCTGTACTTTTGTTTATGAAGTGACTTAGGTCAGAGATTCTGCCTTAATAAGAGTCAACTATGGCCAATATGTAGTAATTTGGTATTTCAGGAGTAACTGGACGATTGTTATCATGCATCAGATGGGTAGTTGGACTAGACAACCCATAAAAATTTCTAACCCAGAGATCCTAAGCAAAAATTTCTTAGATTTTCACCATGGAACTAAGGCTTCTCAACAACTTCATGAACAAAGTTTCAAATACATCTTATTAGTGATTTATTATGTGACCTAGATCATGATTCAGATGCTGGAGTGATTCTGAGTCACTATTTTATTAACCTAAGTTGGGAAGGGTTTTAGTGCATGTACGTGTGTGTGAACACATGTGCACATATACTAGTGCTCATGTGCATGTGTGTGTGTGGTCAGAATCTAAAAGATCAAAGCCCCTACTACCGATAGGAGTGGGTAAAATAATAGTTGCCCATAGTGTTAAAAACACGTTTGAAGAGATATGCGAGGTCCATCTGGAAAAAGCCCAACCATTGTTAATAGAATGAGAACGGTTTGCATGATATTGATGTAACTTGGAAACCAAGGAGAGTCCACTGGAATGTGCATGAGTGAACAATGATGACCTCACTGCACTAGTCAGTGGGGGCAGTAGACGCCGCCACTGAGTGAGCATGTGTACTGTGTGGCTGTTGCATTTAAAATGACTGAGCAAGTTTACAGCAACAAGTCTGCATCTAATTTTGCATGAAAGTTGAACATTCCTCCACAGAAACTATTTGGATTATACAGAATGTAATAATTATATACACCCAGATTACCACCATCCTCACTCCAATTAATTAGACTTAAAAAAGCCAAGTAAAAAGGCTTTTTACTTGGAGAAAAAAATAGGCTTAGAATAATGCCGTACATTCTAATTCCAAATGAATCATTTAGTCATGATAAAAGACACAGCCCAAATCCTTCAAAGACCATAAATAAAGTATCCCAGCTGCTTTCCGATTTCAAGTAGAACTGTAGGTAGTATCCATATAAATTTACAGACATTTCAAAAGATTTAAATTAAACTTCTAAAACCTAAATCATACCTCCACACAGAGGAAAAACCTTTGAAATGTCCCAATAAATAATACTCTCTTTCTGAAACGGGATTGAAATCTTATGATAATCATAAACTTATTTATCAAAGCTGGCCCTAAACAATTTTCTTAAAAACTATATATAGTTGTTGCTTTGGACACCCTGCAGACAGCAAAATCTGTGAATGCTTCAGGCCCTTATATAAAATGGCAGAGTATTTATATATAATGTATACAATCCTCCAGTATACTTTAAATCCTGTCTATGTTACTTATAATACCTAATACAATGTAAATGTGATATAAATAGTTGTCACACTGTATTGTTTATGGAATAATGGCAAGGAAAAAAGTCTGTACATGTTCAGCATGGCAGCAGCCATTGCAGGCCTACCTACATAGTACACATCAGCAACAACATTTGTTTTATTTAAATATTTTCAATCTGTGTTTGGTTGAATCTGTGGATTCAGAATCCATGGATATGGAGGGCTGACTACATCAGCCCTCTATATAATATCATAATGTTATACCATTACGATAACACATTGGAAGTCACGTCTATAGTTAACAAGAGTCTATGACAGTATTTCCAAATAGCTGACTTAGTCTTTAAAGGCCAAAGAAAATTTCAAGTCTATCATCCAGGAAAATTGCAATTCCTCCAAGAGATTATCCCTTCTCTGGGTTCACATAACCTTCCAGTTACGGCTTGGAAAATGACTACCCATGCCCCCTTTTTTTGTGTCTCCTTCTATGAGACCATAAACTTTCTGAAAGCAGGGGGCATATCTTCTTTATTACTTAAGTCTCCAGAGGGATAGTTTTTGATTTCTACTTTGCCACTTCTGGCAGACTTCACTTTCCAAAGACAGCTTGACCGATATATATCCCAATCCATTAGCTGTCAGTACGTGTGACATTGAACACTCTCCTTCAGAGAGCGTCAAATCTGGACCTTTGAGAGATGTGTCTACTCCTATCCTCACTCACCCCTAACCAAAGTGGTTAGGAATTACCTCAATCAGTAGAATACGGTAGAAGTCTCACAAGGAACTTCTGATACTAAAACGAAAGGCATAGCCTTGGGCTTTTAGATTGCTCCCTGAGTAAGAGGCCTGCACTGAGAGAACGGAAACACCTTCACACCCAACCCCCAGCCAACAGTAAAAATTGGCCCCACGTAATGGTCAGCTACCTTGAAAATGGATCTTCCAACCTGAGCCTAGTCCTCTGATAGCTGTGGTTGCAGCCAACACCTTGCTGCCTTCTTGTGACCTCCCCAGCTGAGCCATTTACAAATTCCTGACTCAAGGAAAACAAAAAGCAAGAATAAATTATTCATGTTGTTTAAGCTGCTAAATTTTGAGATAATTTGTTATGAAGGGTTATACACACTGGTGTAACTCTTTAAAAAATAAAATCTAGAAATCCTTAATATACAAAATAAATTTACTAAACACCACTGGAAATCATAAAGCATTTAGCAAAATACCTTGCGAAGAGCATAGATTATATTTTCTTCTCAAATGTTAGAGCACATTTCAAGAATTTTGAAAGTATTTAATTTTGTTATCATTCAAAATTCCTGACTCAAGGAAAACCAAAAGAAATAAATTATTCATGTTGTTTAAGCCACTAAATTTCAAGTAACTTACTTTCGCATAGAATTCTGGACTTAGAAAAAACACTCTTAGGGCTATTGCCTGTCAGAGTAGAAATTATATGGTGAAATATTTTCCTCATTAAAACTGTAGTGAAAGAATGTGAAAGGGGGAAAGAGTCCTAATGGCCACGAGGTGTAACCACTAACAACTATTTCTGGCTTAAAACGAAACATATAAAGCTTCATGTTTAATTCTTGTCAATTGCAAGGTTCTGAAAAGTAAAGAAAAATATTTTTATTTTTATTCAAAAAGTAACAATAAAGGGTTTTACAGATAAAAATAATCGTTCTCTCAATTGACTGTCTGTTACTGACCCTGAGCTGACAAGTAGAGGGGCTTTGCCAAAAGGTTTCTGAAAACAGAATACAATTTTATTGGTCCCATGGTTATGTGTCTTAGTTATGGTCCCATGGTTATGTGTCTAAGTTGTCACAGAGGAAAGAGTGCTATTTCCAACAGAATGTGAGAGAGCCGAAAGAGAAGCTGCCTCCCTTCACTGGGCAGTCAAGCAGGGTTAAACCAATCAATAGTACTTCCCTGGCCATCAACTTTATAGTGAAATGCACTTTAACCCAAAGGATTTAGATCTCTTTGTCAATCTCCAGAAAAAGAATGCCATAACCTAAAACATTGCTTGTCTATCTGCCATGTGACTCAAAGATCTCTGTCTCATTCCACACTCCCTCCACCAGCAGCAATATGTATATGGGTCCATTATATGGTTTGCTAAATGCCATTTTAATAGAGCAGGCTAGGTCATTCCAGCAAATATTTATCTAGTTCCCGCCATTTCTAGCTATCCTGGGCCACCACAATAATTAAATAGTCTCTTCCTTTAACAAACATTATGGAGAGTATACCATACACGATGGTGAATAAAAATAAGGGCTCTTGACTTTAGAAATGTGTAGCCTAATAGAGGAGACTGATGTGCCTACAGAAATCTCCAATTTCAGTGTGGTAGTAGAGCAATGGAGGTACGCATGTGATGGGAGTCCCAAGGATTGCATCTTGGCTCAGCTGACTACAGATGGATGTTGGGAAGAGTCAAGAAAGGTTACCTAGGGGAAAACTATAGCTACACATGCATCTAAAATTCATAGTGAAAAACAGATGTAGAGACACAGATACAAGACATGGGAGATGACCAGGGAATGGGGGGGGGGATACTGTCAAAGAAGGGACAACTGATGAAACCCAAGTTAGGTCTTAAGTAGAGGCAGTAGCTCACCAGACCAAACAGGCAGAGGGGAGGGGATGGGGGGTGAGGAAGCACAGAGGTGAGGTGAGGAAAGCACAGAGGCATGGAAATATAGCATATTTTAGCGCAGAATATTCAGAAAACCATGAGGAGTTTAGAGCTGATAGCTCTAATGACTGATGTATTCTGCTTTTACATTGCCTTTCCTGGACAGTCGTGAAGTACAAAACAAGAAGCTGGTGTTCTGTCTTGGACCTTCTAAATTTTACTCCCTGAACACGGGCAGTATATATACAATTGATTGACTGCGAACAGTGACCCTACAAACTGCTTCCCTTAAACAAGAAGAAGAAGAAAGAGAATGATGATTGCTCCAGCAGTATGTTCACTAACTATTATGGTTCACCTACATGTTCTTACTAGAATCACCTCTTCTCCTTTGCAATGACCTTTGCCTCCAACACAGCAGCGAAGCTTTAAAATGAAACTCGGGAGGTGCGTGGTGTGCAGCTTCTTCCTAATAAGTCAAATTTTTATCATGGGAGGAAAAATGTTATTGTCATAATGAATACAGGAATAAAAATTGTGCAGGTTTAGCAGGATCTGTCTATATAAAGAAGCGCTAACATTAGCAGTGCTTTAGCTGGGGTTTTTCCCACCCTTTTCCCTGCAGAAAGAATCTGCCGCGCTCTCACTGTGAAAACACGGGTGTCAAGAAAATCCCATTCACATCATGAACGTGACGGTGGCATTCACACTCCCATCTACTACTACCATCGAGAACATTTGTAAAGATAACCCCCATCAAAACCAAGCCACTCACATCCATACAATCCCAGGCAATATTTTATCTTGCAACTAACTGGATAACCTTTAAAAACATTCAGGGCCAAGTTCTATTTTTCCAATTTCCACAAGACAATTTTTCAGGGAAGAAAAAATTCTGAGGTGGGAAAGGCCTGCCCAACAGGCTGTGTTATCAGGCTGCTTCCATCTTCACTGAGCCTATTAGCTCTTTTCAAAGGAGAAAAAGCAACAACAGATCTTCTCTGATTAATGTCGAAGCATTGATTTAATTTTGGTCTGCAGGAAAGGAAGCATAGTGTGGTGGAAAAAGAACCTGAATACTAAGGATGTTTCTATGAAGAACCTATAGAATAAGCCTGGGTAAGTCACCAACTAGGTAATTGTTTTACATGCCCTTCTGCAAAGTCTGAAAAATCATCTTCTAGAAATATTTGGAGGAATTAAAAAAAAACATGAGTCATTTCATGTTTTCAGAGTGTCTTTAAAGAATGGAAATAAAGTTGAAAGATTGAGAGACTATGAAATTTCATGTTATATCTATAAATTATCAATGGGAATAATAATAGCAATAATGAAATCTCTACTGAGGACTTACAACATTCCAGGCACCATACTAAGCACCTTACAAGTGTATTATTTGATTTCATGGTTACATAACCTCATAGTGTAGCGCTCTATTCATAGATGAGAAAATTAAGGCTTAGTGATGTCAAAAATAAGTGGACAGATTAGACTTCAAATTCATATTCCTGACTCCAAAAACTATAATGCCACTTCTGTGCCCAGACAAATTGAAATGCTAACCATGTTCGAAGGGAGGGTCCTTTCAACTTTCAGCATCTGAGACTGTATGCACAGGTGAAAAGACCCTTCATCTGGGTTCTGATATCTCTGATTAAAATAGACAAGCCTGATGGCTCATTCATCTCCCCCCACAGCCCAAAGATCTTCAGTTCATTTGAAACAAAGATGAGTCATCCTCTCCATTATACAACACAGGCCTAACTCCTTTAGGTTTTCATACTATAAAGATCTGGGAACAGCAGCTTTGATCAGACTTGCACATTGATTAGTAACTATCTAAAAGCAATGTGTGAGAGATAAAAACTGTATAACATGGGGGATAAATTGGGAATTAGGATGTTAAATAGACTCCTCCAACTTAGAGTCTCTAGTGACTTCTATATTTGGTACAGTCTCATCAATTTCACAAATGGTATTCTTTAAATCTCAGTTTACCGATAAGATACTGGGAACAGAACAGAAGGTATTTAACAGCTAATCCAAGTTATTAGAAGTGGAGATTCCCTCTCCCACTACCAATATTTGCCTGACATTTCCTGTGTTCAGTATTCTTTTATCATATGTTAGTGATTTAAAACATCAGTACCTTAATGGCTTTGTAAGTAAGTCAATCCATCTTGGGAAGAGAATATGGAAAAGTGACTGAGGCCAGGGGAGTGTGATTAGCTGGGTCCCCATCACTGCCCCAGCTCCACTAAGGAAACCTGGGCTCTCACTCCATGGTCCTGAACCCCTGGACACCTCTGTGAGGTAGGTGACAACGGTGCCTGAGAGGATGGAATCAAATAATGAACTCAGCACAGTGGCTGGCATGGGAGTGCTTGTAAGTGATTTGTGATTATTATGTGATCCCAGGGTTTAATATCTTCCTCTCCCTGACTCCACGGTATTTATGTTCCTTCATACTTTCCTATCTGCACCTTGAGTTTTCAATGGTAAGTAAACTCATTTAGGGTAGAACTCATGCATTCTATATCAGATAATTCTCTGATATTATCTATTCAATTTAATGGGCCCTTATATTATCTAGTACACCACTGAGAATCCCTAAAGGGGATGTGTATCCAGCTTAAACACACACACACACACACACACAAACGAAACATTAACTTGAAATAGGCACTTTCACATTTTCTCTGTTTAAAATGCTAAATTTTCTTATTTAGGATATTAGAAAACAAAACCCATGTCTTAGGAAATAACCTATGATTTGACAGGATGGGTCTAAATTCTTCTTGACAGTTGTACTGAACATATATTTCATTCATATTTCATGGCATGTAAGAAAAACAAATCTGTAGTCATCTACACAAATGCACAAACACATCCTTCTGGGACTAGCAGGAGAAACCAGCAGTAAGCAGCAGGTGTAAGATGTGCTACTCAGGAAGGTTATTTCACGCCTCTGAGTATAAAACTCCCTATAAATAGAGGGGAGGTGACAATACACCACTTACCTCAGCCTTGGTGGAAGACTGAGGTAATCCCTATGAAGTACAGGGCACTAGTCCTGCTTTATGGTAAGAGATTAATTAACATCACCTCACCATGGGGTCAAGTATAGTGTTGCCAAGTGAGCTGTTTTATATCCACCCAGGACTGGATTTTACCTGCTACCAGTGAGTACATTTTCACTAGTCCCAAATTGTACCAAACAGGGGGAAAAAAAGAGAGCTTAGAAATCCCTACATAAATCAAGGGAATCTGATGTTGTAACAGACCAGTCATACTGAAAGACTTGTACATTTCACTCAGCCTGTCATACTGAAGGAATCTGTCAGACTAAACAGCGATGCCAGAGGTAAGTGCACCAGGCCTACATTAAAACAAGAAATGAGACCAAGATCGGGTTCTCACTGGACTTCCCAGGGAGGCCTCACTTCACATCAGTGCTTATGGGTCAAGAGGAGAAGTATCACCCTTAAGAGACTTTCAGGTTACCCTGGCTGGGTGGCTCAACTGGTTGGAGCATTGTCCCACACAGGCTGCTGGTCTGATCCTGGCAAGGACACATACTTAGGTTGCGAGTTCGATTCCTGGGTGAGGCATGTACAGGAGGCAATTGATCGATGTTTCTGTTACACATCGATGGCTCTCTCCCTCTCTCTTTCTCTCCCTGCCTCTCAAATCAATACATATATTCTTGAGTGAGAATTTTAAAAAAGAGAGAAAGAGAGACTATCTGGTTAAAAAATGAAGCTTTATTTTTCCTTGAATAAACATCACTATGTGATATCTCTAGCAGTCTTGTTTTATGTTTTTTTGGCAGGATTCATTCTTGATGAAAAAAGTAAGAGTACAATTCTAAGACAACTTACCTGGAGGTACTGATTTACTAACAGCTTACCTTAAAATGTAGGGAAAATATGTAAACCCTTCTAAAAGTCAACTTTAATATTATTAGGCTGTACATTAATTTCTTGAACATCCTAAGATGCTTTTCCACGGATGTACTGTTAACAGAGAAGAGGCTGCGTGTACCAGCGGGTTTAGGGCAGCAGAGTAGGCGTGGGAGGCAGGGTTCAGAGGGAACTGGGTATGTGGTCTTTGGTACAAGATTTTTATAAATGTTCACTCAAAAGCAGTGTGCTCAATTTTATTTAAGATTTAGAATGCCTTTTTAAAAAGGTTTTGAATTTGGTGTTCTGGTCAAATTTTGGCCACATTTGGCCTTCGGATCCTTATATTTCCTGTTACACCACAGAGAATTCCCTGGAGAGAATGTGTATACCCTATTGGAGAAGTACAGTTTAAATGACTCTAAAGTATTTTGTTCATCGTAACAAATGTTTCCAATTTAGACTCAGAGACATGGGTAAACAAGCGCAACTAGAAGTCCATAAAAGGATAAGAGAGTTTATTTGAAAATTAATGTTAAACTAACATTTTTTGCTAAAACCAGCAAATCAGTTTGTCTCCAACAGGAGTACTATCTGGCTGGATAGAACTGTGGGATGCAACAATTGTCTTACTGTCATTCACAAGGTCAAGCTTCATAAAAGTAGCAAGTCTTGGGAACTGAGATATTTGCAGTGTTTCTTGTTAGAGAGAACACTGTAGATTGCCCTCTGCCCCCAAATGCCTTCCTTCCCCTAAGCTTCTCCGTTGTTAAAATAACTCTAATTTTACTCACATGTTCACTCTTCTTCAACATTACTGAGGGTAAGGTCCCCAATTAATTAGTGTGCTGGCATCCCTCTGCCGACACTTATCGCTCCAGGGGTGGGCATGCATTATACATTGTCTTGGTGGTGGGGAAGAGCTGCTCCTTCCTGAACAGGAAGGCATGGGCCTCAGTGGTCACTGGCACTCACTGACCTTGTTGCCATGAGAATAACTAGACAGAGGACACTGCCAATGCTGAGAGAGGCAGACTGAAAGAGTCTGGGCTCTTGGTAACATCGCTGTACCAACACTTGAAGCCTACTCTATGTCTGGAAAATAAAGTCTGCTACTGAATAAGAAGGTTTGAGTGAGGAGGTTGGTCTGGAACATTCCATCAAAAGTATTCCCTTTGTTTCACTGGAGGAAGTCTGCACAAGACTCACAAGTTCTGCGTTTCATTTAAGAGTCACCACCCCTCAACAATAAGGGTGGGAGTTGGCTATGGTGAGGTAGTAGCATTGTACTTCCAATGCTCCAAACTCTCCTTTCATTATAATTGGAAGATATTATCTAAAATCAAATATGCTCATATTTAGTGAAGTTACACTTATGCAGAAAATATTTTGATAACTAGAAAAGTGGTGTTTTAGTATGATTTCTTCAGAATAAGCAATGGTATTAGGTATAACATCTTCTGGCTTTGGGCATTCCAAATACGTATATGTGGACCTCAAATTAGTAATTGTGCTATAAAAGCCATGAAAAAAAATTTGTCTGCGTTCATTTAAATTGCTGCATTCTCTCAAAATTTCACTTAAGAATATTTCAGTTGTCATATAATCTTAATTTATTTAAGAAATAAAAACCGAAGCAACTCCTTGTAAATCTTATTAGAATATAGGAAACATTAAAATTAAACATGCAGCATGTATTTTGTTCCAAAGTAAATACATTTATTATCAAATAAAACACAACCGTGAGACTATTTTAGAACTGAACAACATATGATCTCTCCTATACGAGGAACCTAATGAGCAAAACAGACAGATGAGCAAAATAGAACCAGAGCCATGGAAACAAGGAACAGACTACAGCAACCAAAAGGGAGGTGGGAAGGGGAAGGGGGGAGAGAAGGGGAAGGGTCTCATCAATGAACAGGTATAAATGACCCTTGGGCATGGACAGCAGGGTGGGACTGACTGCGAGGGGCAGGGGAGAGCAAGGGGGGAAAATTGGGACAACTGTAATAAAACAATTTAAAAAACTGAGCAGCATAGATATATGCTGTAACTTTAAAGGCTAGGTCCTGTTCTTTATCTTTTTTTTTAAAACACAATTTCATGCTAATCTAAAATCTGAGATAAATTACCAGAGAACAGAACTGCACAATGAACAACAACTAATGTTTTGGAATTTCACCTCTCTTTGTTGGATTTCATTTCTACCTAACACGGAGCATGTGTTACCATGACAGCTATTGGAAATATTATACTCAGAGCAAACTAACAGTGATGAAATGATCAAGTAACAGTTTATTACAGCGACTGGATTTCTATACAATAAGAGAGGTTAAACAGGATAGAGAATTAAAAGGCTTAAAGTTATCTAATACGCGAATGTAATTGGTGCACATGATAATCTCTGAAGGAAACGTCAGTAACTTCCCTGCTGAAATCAAGGGCAAGATCTGGAACTCAGAGCTGACAGTCCACCAGGCTTCCAAATCATCTTGTAGCCTGGCCTCTGTTAAACTGCACTGCAATTGTTTACTTGCCTGTTGTTTTCATTGCCTTAACTCCTTAAGATGAGGAACTGTCTTTCATATTGGGTTTATGACATGGAGTAAACTGTCTGGCACAAAGTACATGCTCAATAAATGAATTAAAAATGAGCAAATAAAAATTCAGGATTGTACAGAGTCACTAAAGCTCTTATCAAGGGTAAGGCTATTTCTCTTCCTTGCCTGTTTTATATGATTTGCTCTTTCTAAATAAAATTAACTCTGGGATTTTCAATCTGGCTTCCAGGAGCTCATGGGTAATCACAGAAGTGATTATAGTATGCTCAATACTTCAAAAAGCCTGTCAGAAGCTGCATATTTACTCTCAATTAAATATCCCACTTTGACTTATATATCCTATGGCTTTGCTTTAGGCTGGAATTGTATTAATTGAGCATAGTAAAACTCAATCCATGCTGCTCAGAAGTCCTGAATAACAGTTACATACATCAGTGATCTTCGGCCTCTTTCATCTTATGGAGCATATAAACTAATTCCTAAAATTCTGTAGCACACCAAAAAGTATATCTTTTGCTGCCCTGACAAAAAAATAGGTATAGGTTTGATTGATTTCAAATTAAAAAAAGATAATAGTAGTAATAGTAATTACCTAGCCTTTTTGTTCCAAAGGGACTTTTAAAAACATCAGGTGCCTACACTTGTATATAAGGATTTCTCATACAAGAATTAACCAATCAGACACAGACTTATTATGCGATGTGACCCATAAGAAGCAATTCTATTATGTTACCTATATATCTATGGTTCAAGACAAGGCATTCACACTGGATGGCTACTGTTGTGTTGGTAGTTGTCATTTTTTATTTGGCAGTCTAAGGGGAAAAGGTGAGTGCCCCTGACTAAACAGCGAGGTAGTGCATATTTTAAAAATTCTTGCAGCACACTGGTTGAAAATCACTGATATTTTATTTCTTTCATTTTTTATTGTATTTTCCCATTACCATTTAGTCCCCTCACAACCCCCTCGCCCTGAAATCACCACACCATCGTCCTTGTCCGTGAGTCCTTTTCCTTTTTGTTCAATTCCTCTACACCCTACCACCCCCCACCCCTGAGCTGTCATCCTGCTCTCTATCTCTGAGTCTAGCTCTATTTTGCTTGTTAATTCAGCTTGTACATTAGATTCCCCTTATATGGTATTTGTCTTTCTCTGACTGGCCTATTATTGCACTTAGCATAATGTTCTCCAGGTCCACCTATACTATCACAAAGGGTAAAATTTTCTTCTTTTTTATGGCTGAGTAGTATTCCATTGTGTAAATATCCCATTGTTGTTTTATCCACTCATATACTGATGGACACTTGGGCTGCTTCCATATCTTATGATTGTAATAATGCTGCAATAAACATAGAGGTGCTTATGTTCTTTCAAATTAGTCTTTTGGGTTCCTTCAGATACATCCCCAGAAGTGGGATAGCTGGGTCAAAAAGCAGATCCATTTTTAATTTTTTGAGATATTTCCATACAGCTTTCCACAGTGGCTGCTCCAATCTGCATTCCCACTGACAGTGTAAAAGAGTTCCCTTCTCCACATTCTCATCAGCATTTGTTGTTTGCTGACTTACTGATCATAGTCATTCTGACAGGTGTAAGGCAATATCTCATTGTGGTTTTTAGAATATTTTATTGACTATACTATCACGATTGTCCCACTTTTTTCCTCTCCTTTATTCCCCTCCACCCTGCACCAACCCTCCTACCCCCACTCCCCACCCTTCGTTCATGTCCATGGGTCATACATATAAGTTCATTGGCTTCTCCATTTCTCATACATTCTTAACCTCCCCCTGTCTATTTTGCAACTACCAATTATGCTTTTTATTCCCTGTACCTTCCCCCCCTATTCTTCCCCTCCCCCTCCCCACTGATAACCTTCATGTGATCTCTATTTCTGTGATTCTGTTCCTATTCTAGTTGTTTGCTTAGTTTTAGTGTTTGTTTGTTTTTTTAGGTTCAGTTGTTGATAGTTGTGAGTTTGTTGTCATTTTACTGTTCATAGTTTTTGAACTTTTTTTCTTAGATAAATCTCTTTAACATTTCATATAATAAGGGCTTAGTGATGATTAAACTCCTTTAACTTTACCTTATTGGGAAGCACTTTATCTGCCCTTCCATTTTAAATGATAGCTTTGATGGAGAGAGTAAACTTGGACATAGGTCCTTGCCTTTCACAACTTCTTTGAAGTACTTGAAGTACATCAAACGTTTCTTTTTACCTGTAACGTTTCTTTTGAGAAACTGGCTGATAGTCTTATGGGAACACATTTGTAGGTAATTGTCTCCTTTTTTCTTGCTGCTTTTAAGATTCTCTCCTTATCTTTAATCTTGGGTAACTTAATTAAGATGTGTCTTGGTGTGTTTCTTCTTGGGTCCAACTTCTTTAGGACTCTTTGGAACATCCTGGACTTGCATGTCTAGTTCCTTCACCAGATTGGGGAAGTTCTCCTTCATTATTTGTTCAAATAAGTTTGCAGTTTCTTGCTCTTCCTCTTCTCCTCCTGGTACCTCTATGATTCAAATGTTGAAACATTTAAAGTTGTCCCAGAGGTTACTCAGTATCTCTTCATTTTTTTAATTCTTGTTTTTTCATTCTGTTCTGATTGGATGTTTTTTTCTTCCTTTTATTCCAAATTGTTAAGTTGAGTCCCCGTTTCCTTCCCTTCATTGTTGGTTCCCTATATATTTCCCTTTATTCCACTTTGTATAGCCTTAATTTCTTCCTTTATTTTGTGACCATATCAATTATTTCTGTGATTACCAGTGTTTTGAACTCTATATGAGATAGGTTGACTATCTCCTTGTCTCTTAATTTTTTATCTAGAGTTTTGATCTGTTATTTTAAGTGGGTCATATTTCTTTGTCTTGACATACCTGTTATGGGGTTGTAAGGGGTGGAGCCTTATGGTTCATCAGGGCGGGGCAACCCACTTTGCTGCATTGTGGTTCTATATGCCAGGGAGGTGTCAGAGAGGGAACAATGCCACTTGCTAGCTTGCTGGGCTCTCGCCCTGCTTTCCATTACTTCCCTCACTTCCCACAATTGGATCGTGCCCTTTCAGATGCTAATTCCTAGGTGAGTTAGCTTCTGTACATTCTAGGATTATGTGGGCCCTTCCAACAGAGTCTCCTGTGAGACTGGGAGTTTCTTCTGTTGCTACACTCCCCACAGGTTTTTACATCCAGAGATTTTGAGGCTTTAGTTCCCTGAGCTGGAAACCTGGGTTGCACAATCGGTCTCGCTACCCAGTTGTTCATCCCGACTTATCTGCACATGAATGTGGAACCACCTGGTCTACCAGACGCTGCCTTGTTCTGCCTTTATCCTGGCTTCCTGTCTCTGTCCCTCCTACTGGTCTGGATGAATGTTTCTTCTTTAACTCCTTGGTTGTCAGACTTCCATACAGTTTGATTTTGCTGGCAGTTCTAGTTGTTTTTTATATTTTAATTGGTTATACTTCATTTGGTCATGTGAGGAAGTGAAGCATATGTACCTATGCCTTTGTCTTGGCAGGAACTACTGGCTTCTTCATTGTGGTTTTAATTTGCATTTCTCTGATGATTAATGATGTTGAGCAATTTTCATATGTCTATTGGCCACCTGTATGTCCTCTTTGAAGAAGTATCTGTTTAGGTTCTTTGCCTATTTTTAATGGTGTTGGGTTGTTTGGGTTTTTTGGTGCTGAGTTTGTAAGTTCTTTATAAATTTTGGACATTAACCCCTTATAAGATGTATTGGCAAATATGTTCTCCTATTTTATGGCTTGTCTTTTTATTCTGATGATGTTTTCCTTTGCTGTGCAAAAAAATTTTAGTCCGATGTAGTCCCATTTGTTTGTTTGTTTGTTTGTTTGTTTATTTGGTTTCCCTTGCCTGGGGAGATATTTCTGAAAGAAATATCACTATAAGCAATGTCCAATATTTTTCTGCCTATGTTTTCTATAATTCTTATGGTTTTAAGTCTCACAGTTAAGTCTTTCATCCATTTTAAATTTAATCTTGTGTGTGGTTATGAAGGTGATCTAGTTTCACTTCTCTGCATGTATCCATCCAATTTTCCCAAAACCATTTATTGAATAAACTATCTTTAGCCCATTGTATATGCTTGCTTCCTCTGTAGAATATTGATTGACTATACAGATGTGAGTTTTTATTTCTGGTTTCTAGTTTGTTTCATTGATCTATGTGTCTGTTTTTATGCCAGTACCATGCTGTTTTGATTACTATGTCTTATAATATAGTTTGATATTAGGTAGCATTATCCTTCCAACTTTGTTCTTTTTTCTCAGAATTACTGTTGCTATGTGAGGTCTTTTGTGATTCCATATAAATTTTTGAAATATTTGTTCTACTTCTGTGAAGTACATTATTGGAATCTTGATAAGAACTGCACTGAATTTATAAAATGCTTTGGGTAGTATGGGCATTTTAGTAATGCTAATTCTTTTCTATCCATGAACATAGTATGTGCTTCCACTTATTTGTATCTTCTCAATTCCTTTCTTCAGTGTCTTATAATTTTCTGAGTAGAGGTCTTTTATATCCTTGGTTAGGTTTCTTCTTAGGTATTTTATTCTTTTTGAGGCAATTGTGAATGGGATTATTTTCTTAATTTCCCTCTCTGGTAGCTCCCTATTGGTGTATAACAATGCAATTGATTTCTGGATATTAATTTTGCATCCTGCTACTTTGCTGAATTCATTTATTAGTTCTAGTAGTTTCCTGGTGGAATCTTTGGGGTTCTCTGTGTACAGTATCATGCCATCTTCAAATAAAGACACTTTTACTTCTTCCTTTCCAATTTGGATGCCTTTTATTTCTTCTTCTGGTCTGATTGTGGTGACTAGGATTTCTAATATTGTCATATAAAAGAGGTAAAAGCTGATATCCCTATCTTTTTCTTGATCTTAAGGGGAGTACTTATAATGTTTTCCCACTGAGTATGATGGGTTTGCCATATATCACCCTTATTATGCTTAGTTATGTTCCCTCTATTCCCACTTCGCTCAGAGTTTTTATCATAAATGGGTGTTGGATTTTGTCAAATGATTTTTCTGCCTCTGTCAATATGATTATGTGGTTTTATCCTTTATTTTGTTTATGTGGTGAATCACATCTATTGATTTGTGATGTACCAACCTTGCATTCCCTGAATAAATCTCACTTGATTATGGTGTATAACCTTTATGATATATTGCTGTATTTGGTTTGCTATTATTTTTTTGAGGATTTTAGCACCTGTGTTCATCAGGGATAGTGGCCTGTAATTTTTTCCCTTTTTTTCTTTTAGTATCTTTATCTGGTGTTAGAATTAAAATAATACTGGCCTCGAAAAATGAGCTTGGAAGCTTTCCTTCTTCCTGAATTGTTTGAAATAGTTTGAGAAGGAGAGGTGTTATTTTTTCTCAGAATGTTTGGTAAAATTCACTTGTGAAGTCATCCAGTCAAGGGCTTTGGTTTTGGGGGAGTTTACTGATTACTACACTTCAATTCCACTAGCTATAATTTGCCTAGTCAGATTCTCTGATTCTTCCTAATTTAGTTTCAGAAAATTGTATGTTTCCAGGAGGCAATAATATTTTAATAAATGGGATCTATGTAGTGGGAGAAGATAGTAAAAATATTCTGTAGTGATAAAGAGACTTGAAAGCATTGGCTTATTGTTCAAGTCAGCAATGAGTTGGCTAATGGGCATAAAATAATGCATAAAATAGAATAATTCAGTATGTGTCTCATTTGAAAACTTTATATTCTATAATTTCATATATTTAGAGTTCCTATCTTAGATCCCACACTCATGGTTGTTCTTTCTGGTTATATTCCACCAAGACCACTAATTATTCTAATTTTTAAGACATCAAAAGGAATGCTTAGAAAAATAGACAATGAGTGTACCTATTAGACTGACACAAATTATTAAAAAGAAAATAAACAGCCTTGTTACTTGCAGATGTGTATACATTTACAAGCAAATTAAAGAAATCCTAGTATTGTTACTGTGCACAAATTTTGTAGACTAATTAACATGAAATGCAAATTGCACTAATTCACTGGGGGCAAAAAAGAGCATGAAATTATCTTTACTTGTTAATTTATCATTTTATAGTAAATTGCTAATATTGAGTATTTTTTCCCAGTAGTAATAATACTCCCTTGTCAATAAGAAGAAAGTCCAGGCAGTAACATCATAAACTTCCTCTTAATGCACCATTTTATATTACATTTCACAGATGGCTAAAATAAATGAGAACAGCTTGTACCCACATCACTCATTAGATCTCCTCCTACTATGACATCATCTTCATAGTCTTCTTGTAAATTACCATTCATATGCTTTTGACCTCAATTGACTGTGCTAGACTCATTACCTAGGCAGAGCATTTGAGATTTGAAAAGATTTATGTTGTACTTGAGTTTCCTGAATTCAAGCCCTGAGTGGGTCCATGAGGTAAAAATGTTCAGAAGAACAGTAACTTCAACACACTCAAATTCATTGCCTGCAAATATTATCTAGTCTTTTCCTATTAGTAGAAAAAAAAAGCTTCCACCAGTTGATTCCCATTGAGTTCCTAGGTATTGTGCTAGGTATTGTGGAAGGAACACTTAGCTATTTATGAAAAGTACTTTACTGGTAATGAAAGACTTGGGCTTCAATTTGGCTCCACTGTCCCTGGAAAAAGGCACAACTTTGTTTTTTTGTTTTGGCTGAACCAACCAAAAAATGGCTTTGTTAATCGAAGGCCGACCTTATACTAAGGTGCTAGATAGAAGTAGCATATTTTTCAAACATAAATTTTTATAAAGTTGTAACATGTAAAACATTAAGTAATAATTGATAAAGTATATATGCATATTTTATAAAAAATATAAGATATCATTATTGCCTATTTTTAAGTAAACATGCAGGTAAAATACCTCCTGACCTAAGTATTACAAATTACTAAATATAATGCTTATACAAAATAATTATATAAAACCAAAATGGTAGAAAGTGCTATCACCATGTTTTTACTTAGGCTACTAATTTCTTGAACACATTAGGCAGGCAAAACTGCAGAATGCCTGCTGTGCTCAGCACCCCATTCTAACAGATATAATCATGTGCAGGTGACAGCACAGGGCACAGGTCCGAGTAACAGCATCTGGTCTAACAGCAGCCACTCAATAGGCCAGCAAGGAAAGACAATAGGTTATATGGGAGAGGTACTTTCCTTTGCCCAGAGCTGGAACTGGACATCAGAGAATCAAGTAAGAGGATAGGGGGATGGAGGAAAAAAAGATATGCAAGAAAGAGCACTGGCAACATGCATAACTGGCTCATGTTGCTGAAAAAGATTCTGAGGCTAAGGAAGTAAGGCAAGAGCATGGAAGCTCATGCTGCTATGAATTCTGGGCAAACATTAAACCAGCATGTGGTTCAGTCTCTTTCAAAGTCTAACAGTACAGCAGTGTCCCTTTTGCCTATGAAGTCCCATTTAGCCCCAGTCCCTGGATTCCCATGTACTGTGGCTATAGGGTCATGCTTATTGTCTTTTTTATTTCCATCCACATGGTTTTTCATGGGCAATTCCCTTCCAACTTTTAATCAAAGGACTTAATGTTACTATAACCCAAAGGAATCTAATGCAGATGATTCCATCAAATTTTGAACACTTTTTTTTTCTGTGTAAGCCAAAGCTGTATTGCTTTAGGGTAAGAAGTGATAAGTATAATTGTAATTTTGTTTTGGTCATGCAAGGCTATTTTGGTTCTCTGACTTTATTACCTGTTATATTATCTGAGATATTTGATAATTTATTGCATAATAAAAATAAAATCTATTTTTATTTTACCTTGGTGATAACAGAGTACAAAAATTACTAGCATAAAAAATTAAATCTGTATATGATACAATAAAATTTAAACAGAACAAAAAAATCAAATCAGATGTCATGATCAGGACTTTGATATGGATTTAGGAAGCCCCCAGGACATTTTGAATTTACCTGTTCCTGAAAACAAGTTCCTCATTTTTACTCTTTTTATTTCACTTAAGGATAGTCATATTTTTTCCAAGTTTTAATTTTGTCACTTGGAAAGTATGGTCACATCTTGTCCTTTCTTTGGTATCTCTCTGTCTAAAAAGGTGAAAAGAATCCCTTGAAACCTTTCTCTCCAGGATTGTTTTTCTAATCCTAAAATGATAATCCCCTTGTAAGGTAGGATGGACACAACTGTCCCTTATGGTACACATCCATAAACACTCCCCTCTCCATTGTCTGTTGCTTGCCCTACAAATAAATCACCATTAGGATTCCTTGCCTTATTGCAGGATGAGATATGATGTTACCACTGTGCTGGGATTTAAAACAGGAAGTGTCTCCAGACTACAAATACGGCATCCATATCCTGACTTCTCTCTGGTCTCTAATACCTGATACTCCACCCTTGGAACACTCCTGTTCCTTTAAGTCATTGTACACTGTTTACTTTTGAACATCAAGTTCCAGGAGCGGAAATACAACACATTAAATCACTTGAGGTTATAACACAATACAAAATGAGTTGTAGACACCTTTAATCTACTGTGAGGTTTGAGACACTGTCGAGGGAACACAAGGCAAGGTGGGAGGACACTGAGGTGTCAGATGTAAGCAGGAGCCCCATGTGGGCGTGAGAAGGGAAGGACAAGAAAGAAAGCAAGCTTCACCTCTATCTGCTCTGCCTGTGCTACACACAGCCTTTGCTTACCCACAGGATGAAAAAAGTAATTTTCTGTCGACTTTCAATATGTTAGATCTCATAAGAATAACTTGGCTTCCTTTTTCTAATACTGTCCAAAGAAGATATAGACATTTAAAAAAATTATTCATTGAAATGTGTAGCTGCCCCTTAAAAATGGTAGATTTACTGTTTATAAAATCTTATGCAATATATCTCTCGATTAGTCATCTTTTTCTAGGTCCCTTTACTTCCTTAATTGACTGCAAAGCAATTCAAATATAAGAAGATGTATTTGAGGCAATGCACTGTGATTATAAAATATGGATACTTTGTGGAAACTAGTCTGGGTTTCCACCAAATTCATGGAGAGAGACTCTTTGGACGAATGGATATATAGAGTCAGCTCATGGAGATTCTCGGGTGACCTTTTTTAAATCAACAACCTGCATGAAGGTCTATGTAAGATGTAGAGTCAATTACTGGGAACTTTAGTTTTCAACCTTTTTAATGAGGGTAAGCTATTACCACCAGCCAACTCATCAGATTGTCTCATTCACCACTTTTCAGGCATATTGTTAATTTGACTTCAGACCCTCTCCTTGGTTTTCTATTGACTATAATGGCATTAATTTTTTTTTTTCTAAAGAAAACAATTCAGCTAGTTTTCCAAGCATCTCAATGGGACATAGTCAAGTATTATCTGAAGTTAAACAGCTTTAATGAAATGATAACACATGTACTGGTTTGGCTCACAAGTGATTTGTTTAAGCAATTCCTTTTTCTAGCATAGTATTATCCTGGTTCATGACCTGAAAGAGACCTGAAAATTCATATCCAAATGGCTTTGTATTTGCATTTTCACGTATGTTTAAAATGCATTATTATAGTAGCAAGTAATTTGAAATGAAATGAACATTTGGGAACTTGTAGGCATACAAATGATGAATAAAAATACAATGTTAACATAGATGAAGCAGAAAAGGGAGATGATTTTAAATGATTAAATGATTAGAATGAGTTTGGTAAAGTCAAAATCCTGCTCATCAGGTAAGTACAATCAATTTTCAGAACGACCTCTTACAAGCACATGGTTGAGAGTTACAGACATGTAAGAGTAGCTCAAGGTATCAGTAGAAAATATCAGAAAGGAATACGTTTTTTTCCTTAGAATTTCTCAGTATACAAAAATGACTTTAACCAGAAACAGCAAAATGAAGACTAATACTAAACGTAAGGCTAAGGCAGACTGAACTGGCAAGAATTTCAAAAGTCAGTAGAAAAGTTCCCTAAGACTGTTTCTCCTATAAAATTGTTGTAAAGCTGAGCTCTGTTAGCAGAGGCTGCTATTCCACTTGAAAGTAAATAACGCATGTCCACATACTGCTGATATAAGTGTAAGCTGGTGCAACCTCTCTGGCAGATAAAAGCCTTAAAAATGTAGCAATTCCTTGTCTCAGCAAAATTTCTAGAAATTTATCCTTAGGAAATACTCACAAATAAAAAAAATATTATGCAGCAAGATTACTACTGACAATATTTTAAATTAGTAAAAAAACTGGAAAAAATTCTAAATGTTCAATAATAAAACATTACTTAAACCATAGTACATCCATCACAGGTAGTTCTATATACCCTTAGAATGATGATTCAAGATATTTAATTACATAGGAAGATGCAGTTATATACATTAAATGAAAAAATCATCTTATAAAGCCATATGTGTATATAATGAACCCATTAGATGGAAATGAGCATATACATAAACATATATATACATAGGAAAAGGCTTGAATGGGTACACACCAAAATGTTTACAGCAGCCATGTGTTTGTGTTTTGTGGGATTTTTATTTATTTTCCTTCTATTTTCTAAATTTTCTACAATGAATGTTAATTGTCTAGAATAATGTTTATTATTCTAATAAAAATTCAAATTATTTTATAAATATTAAAAAGTCAGAAAAAGCCTAGAAACTCAGAAGATAGGTTGCAAATTACATGATATCTCAAATAAATGTTTTGAGATGAATTATACTCTATTTATTCTTCTTTTTTTCCAAAACATATAAGCACTTTAACACCTGCTGATGAACCCCTCCGGAGGACAAGTTGAAAACGCACAGCTCTCCTGGCACGGATTAGGAGACGCCCCACTACTGTGAGTCAGACTGACATCTGACCTTTCAAAGTGCACACTTCATGAACTCAAACAACTCACTTGTGCCTTTTGCAAGTGAATAATGACAAACTATATTTCTCATAAATTTCAAGATGAAGGCTTCTAAATGTTTTACACAGAAATCAGAATTTAAAATGAAACTTGTGGCCAAATTTAAGATTTTTTATAGGAACTACATTCCCCCAATTTGATAAATAGTAACATGTGCCAAAGAAGCAATTATATGCTATGCAGGGCTTTCAAAATGTGACCTACCACTGAGTTGGTCATTTCTCAAGACAACCATATTTTGTTTTTAAAATTATTATTTCCCAAGACACATTTAGCATTGTCCTAGATATCTATGTGGCCAGTCTGTGAAAATGATTTTACAAGAGAGGAGCAGGAACCATGTTCTGTATTGTACTAAGTGTTTCAAGCTCGGGTATATGACCCGAGCTCTGGATGTACATTCTAATTGTATCATAGTATCACTAACCAGGTATCCTGAAGATCCTCAGATTTGTCTGACACGATGAATCTGGGTAGAAGCTAATGATAACTTCCTTAGACTTAGGGAAGCAATAGTCTTCACTACACTGTTACCTGAAGTGGCAATGCTGTATGTAAGTATGTCATCATACATCATCCAAGGAGGCGCTGCCAGGTGACGATGTGAGCACTGGCCGATGGCCCCGGATCCCTGTACTTAGTAGTGAACTCATAACTAGGAGCATGACTTATTTCCACTTCCTACCAGACTCTGCCTCAGTGTAGCTCAACCTCTACCCTAGAAAACCCTGTGATTTTTACTGATGTATTTATTTTGTATCTAATCTTATTCCTTTGTTTCTGCCTCATCCTGCCAACCAATGGCCCAAAGTGTCCTTCTTTTCTCCTCCATCCTCACCACGACCTTGCTTCCTGCCCCCAAGTGCCCACAATAACTTGGTTTGCTTACTGATGTTGAAAGTAAATGATGTCTCTCAGTGAAATGACAAATGAAGTCTTCTGTGTTAGGTATGACTGTGATGGCAGCAGCTGCAGAAAACAGTTTGGGGGAGGATTTTGAGCCTGAGGGCTTAATGAAACCAGAAGCCATGGTCACTTCGCAGTGTGCGGGGAGAGAGGTGTGGCAGCCTATGGTGTTTCCTCTTCGTCCCATTGCAAACGACTCAGTCTCTGGTTCTGCACCAGAATTTAACATAGTTTGGAAAATTTTTCTATTTCAGTTACACTGCAATTTCTCTCTGATTGGATTTTTATCCAGTATTTCTTTTGAACTAACAATATTTCTTCTCACTTTATTTCAAATATACCTTGACTACATTATGGGTTAAATATGGGAAAATATAACTGCCATTTATAACATAATTTCTGCTGGGAAATGCATTTGAAACTTCAAGTAACTAACTTTTATGAATAAATTCATGGAGCCTAATCCATGAACTGAGGCCTGTACCCACTCCTTTTATAGCCCGCCATAGTTCTAGGCAAATATTAACTACCCGTTATCCTTGCTGAATAACATTGCATTAAATGGAAGTTGGATGTCCCTTTAAAATAATGTGCTACAGACATGTCTGTAGTTCTAGGGAAGTACATGTGCTACAGATAACTACAGACATTTCTGTAGATAAAATAATGTGCTACTAATAACTACAGATATTTCTGTAGTTCTAGGGAAATTCTTTTATTTTGTTTTGTCATTCCGGTTTCAAGCAGTCTCAAATCAAATCCTGACTTATTAAAAGTACCCATAGTTCACTCTAGGTTTCCATCCTATTTTTGGAAGATTAAAAAAAAAAGGAAATAAAACAGTAGTTAATGTAATAGCCACAGAGATAGGTAAGCAGTTCTGAGGAGCAAGTTGTTCAGTGAAAGCTGGATGTTTATTTGCTGACGACAGAAACCAGAATTGGCTGGAGAGATGATGAGGTGAGACCCAGTCTCACCCTTGCAGAAGCAAGGGTGAATGGGCATTACAAGCCCATCTTAGCAAGGGCAGGACATCTTTTCTGTTTTCTTGCTCTTGTTTGTTGCTGAAATTCCTACCTCTTTTTCTTTCTTTTTTTTTTCCCTTTGCACTTCTTTTTTTTATTTCTTCTTTCCTAATGTTTTCTACCATTTCCTCCTTTCTCTTTCCTATTTATCCTCCTTCTTCCTTTGCCCCCTGGTTCTCATCTACCACTTCTTCCATTTGTCTTCCATGTCCCTCACCGTGATCCATTATGGACCCTTCTCTGTCTTGTACTCAAATCTGAAATATGTTTATGGTCCATAATGTGCAGCCTGCTGTGAATAAAGGCAAGCAAAGCAGAACACTCCTGGTATGAAATACTGCTGAGAAGCTGCATAACCGGAGACCAAAGATATCGAAAAGAAAATCTCTACCCAACCTAACAGAACTGTATCTATGCTACACCACAATTCCCAAAATTTGAACTTTGAACACATTTTGTACTTATATATACACCTTTCATGCTCCTTCTATTTATTTCCTTAAAACCCTCTACTACTTGCATAATTTCAAGCCTGATTCAGCCCCTGGTTTCTCCAGCATATCCTTCACCTAAAATCCACTCTGAAGTCTAGTTTTAACCTGCTCGCTTGGTCTCCTGTTCAGTGACATACAAGGCCATGCCTATCTACATCTGTCCCAAAAGCACTCTGGATCAAAAGCCTATTTTTCAAAGTACCATTACAAGGACAAACAGCAACCTCTCAATTCATGTCAGACTAGGGAGTTTGCAATCTGCCTATACACATTTAATTTTAATAACTGACAGTTGTATAATGATTGCTTTTGCTAAGAAAAAATTTTAAAAAGCATCGTAGCCACAGTTCTTATTTCTATTATGATGATTTAGTAAGATATACTCTTAGATATCGGAAAAGAAAAGTGATGCTTAGAATGTTCTAAACATCATGAAATTTTTGCCTCAGTGAGTGTTTCATTATAACATTTTTCAATGTAATTTTTTTGCCCAATGTAATTTTTTAGACAGAGCAGTTGGTCAATTTTATGTGGCATATACTACTAGAGGTTAATTTTTTTATAGGGCTCAAGAAATAAGAAAAATAAGTCAAAGTTTTGTAACAGGTAGATGATTCATCTTTTAATAGATGATAAAAATACTACTCTTACGAAACATATACTGTGTGCTTACTAAGGCAACTGCTACTGGAGAAATAAGAGAAAGTGCACTGATTTCCATTAGCTGACAGTGCTATCAATTTTTATTTCTTGCTTATTCTTCAGAAAAGCAGAGAAGAGTTCAAAAAGTGCTTCTACTTCTGTGTTGGATGGTACGGACACTTCACAGAGCACATTTGAACAGACAGCATCTTGAGAAATTATTTAGATCAAAGTTACTCAACTGAGGCTCATCACTACCAACAATAGCACTAACTAGCAATTTGTTAGAAATTCAGATTCTTAGGCCCATCTCAGATCCACTGACTCAGAAATGATGAAGGTAGGGCCAAGAATATGTGTTTTCAATCTGTAACTCTGAAGCCCACTGGAGTTAGAGAACCACTGTGTACTCACTGGCCTTTTCTCCTGCTTTCTTTGAACAGTTCCCCATGAATTGCACATGGTTTCTCTGGGGTACCAGTTTAATACTATAATCCCAAATCAGATTGACTTGTTTGCTGTGCCACAGGGATTGTGGGATAATTTACCATTCTGCGATGTCTCTGAATGAACATAACACTGGCATATAAGGACCTGATACTTATTACTAACAAAAGGTTTTGAAAAAGTTTACTTATTTTCTATTAATAGCAACAGAAATGATTTAGTGATTGAAAAAATAACAGTTAATAATAACTGTCACTTTGGTAAAGAGCGATTTGGAATTTCCCCAGGGATTCTGGTTAAAAATGTTGAAGGCAGTATTTTCATACAGATATCTAAGAATCATATAAAAATTATGACAGCTTGAATAAATAGCAAAATATTTTGACAAGTAATATTTTAGAAACATTAAAAAATTCAGTTTTATTCTTAGATTTCAAGGCCTGGGAAAATCTCCTTTCATACAACATGGCAAAAATAACAGAATAAAAATATGTAAACATGGCCAACACAATCAAAGAGCTTACAAGCTACAGAACACTGATGAACTAAAATATTGCTGCTCTAGACAGAGGTTTTAAATTTGAATGGATTAAGAAAACTACAGGGAAATAACATTTTCCTAACTCTAAGTGGGTATGTGCATGTGTTTACCTTAACCGAGAAGGCCAATGTCTGGATCTCATATCTGTGTAAAACTCTTCTTTTAAATCACCTGTTAAGCACCCTCATTCCCTCTTCCTTAACACCCATCTAATTAAGGCCACTTTAGTCACCGGGTTTCTATATGAGCTGGTTTAATTCGCATCCCCTTGTTGGTTCTGTGAAAGCAAAATCTGGTTCTCCTTTCCTTCTTTCCTCGCTTCTAGCCAATGCAGCAGATTTCAGGAATGTGTGGGAGTTCATAGAAGACTTAACAAGATCAATGTTGGTCCTTAGAAGCTGGTTAGTTGTGTTGGGGACAAGGAAGCAAAAGCTTGGGTTGGCTGAAAAGAGGCTCTGGGAGAGAAGGACCGTGGAGACCGCTGGAATCCAGTGCGGCGGGGGAGGCTGAGAAAGGAGGCATTTCTCCTCTAGGCTTTATCAATTCTGATCTCTTCCTTCATTCATTCACTGTTAATACACGTTCATTGAGTGTCCACTGTACCCCAGACACATCCTCCTCCCTCATGTGTTTTATATTCTAGAGGTGGGGATAAAGTTAATTTCAGACAACTGTGGGAGCACAAAACGTAGGGAGTCATCTGCTTGGGACAGGAGGAGAAAAAACGTTTTCCGAAGGAAGTGGTGCTTCAGTTTAGACCCGAATGGTGGCAGAAAGGGCCAGGCGAGCAAAGATGGCGAGGGTGAGAGGTGTATGTTAGGCAGGGCAGCCAGGAGTTGCTGAGAGCTCAAGCACCCGAAGGGTTTATGGCTTTTTGTGTTAGCAGTGGGGAGAGGAAGGGAGACACAATTGGTTTGTTTGAGAAATAGCACCGAGTATGATTTTTAAAAATGGATTTGGGCAGGGCAAGACTGGGAACTTAGGGTGTAATTAGAGGGCTGATACAATGGTATAGGCACGAGACGACAAGTCACTGAGAATAAGGGAAGCAGAAGGGATCTGCAGGGAGAAACCCACTGAAGCACCATTCAGCAGGCCTGGCTCTCATTTTCTGGCCTCCACCTCTCTGAGCTCTACCACCTCTCAGTGGGAGCGTGTTCAGTGACACGTGTGAGGAGCAGGGAAAGTGCCTGTACTTTAGCACTGTTCTACTTTTAAAAACCCAGGAAAAGGGCTGGAATGCTTTTATGCAAGGAAAGGGGATAGTCTCTCATGCTTAGTGGTCCAGACAGCAGACCTGTTCCAAGCTGTTTTCCCTCTAGACATTGTACTGGTTTGAATCTCAGGTCTACTGTTTACATGCTGGGTGACCACAGGCTCTCAACTTTTGATTCTTCATCTAAAACTATGGATGATAACAACAAGAATACGTATCTCATGGCTGCATTGTAAAGACTACCAAGTTAATTCATAGAGTGCTTGGAATAGTGCCTGGAATATAGTAACCACTCAATCTAAGCTGTTTTTATTACCCTCATAGAAATTACAAAAATGAATGCTTAGTGGCTGAGTTAGATATTCAAAGTCAATCACTGAGAAGGTGATTAAAGGGGATTCTAGTCCATATTATTGCCCAAACCCAGGCCATTCTGCTTCAGCCGTAGGTGTGAAAACTGGATGGACTCACACCAGCAACTCCACAAGGTAGCTTGGACATACTGGTTAAAAACACAGTGTATCTTTAGGTAACACCATGGGGTCCATCGCTCTGTGGCTGGGCAAAGTTATAATCTGCCTAAATCTGAGGGAAAGGAGGTAACACATGAAAAAGCTTAGAACACTCTGTACCCAGTGATATTGAATAAATGTTGATTACTGTTGAACCACCATTTTCTTACAGGGATGTCACGGAGACCAACAGCAGGCGCCTGGTCACTAGGAACCTCGGTCTGTTTCCACAGGGCACCAAGGGAATAGTCCCTCACTTTTTCCCACGTCACAGTTCCTTCTAAGCAGCGATGCCCATGGTTGGGGCCAGTGAGATTACTGTGGATTAAGAAATGACACTGATGCAGTCAGTGGCAGAAACAGCAGGCTAACAGAAACCAGAAACTCACTCTTTCCCTCTGCGTAGGGTATGGAAGTCTTAGAGTTTGCTTAGAGTCACTGTCTTAACTTCATGTTCATTATTTTTACTAGCTAAGCTTGATGGCTTGTTTACCCTCATAAAATAGATTCTCCTTTTGATCATAACTGCCCATTCAACTTAGTCGTACCTAAATTTTAAAAATATACTTATCACAGCCTGACTAAATTTTACTAACACATTCTAAAAAGCTTCTTTGATGTGACACACATTTTTGGGGGGGTAGGAAATTTGAATGGGTCATATTCAAGGTCCTGTACCAGGTTCTGAAAGGGACACCATGGCTCATTTTCTCCCTGAAACCGTGAACACTACTAAATGCACTTTCTCTCACAGAACTCCTGAGTTTAGGTAACATTTTTTGTGTTGTTATGTTTCCCCTGAAAAAAAAAACATTTTTTTCAAACAATTGCAAGATAGGTCTAGAGAAGAGCAACAAAGCACTTCAGAAACCAAACCAAAATAGATAATATATATTTCCATATTGGTCAACTCTATGTTAATGGACTTAATGAACATCCAGTCATTTTGAGAAGGTTGGTCTTTCCTTTCATTAATATTTCATGTCACAAAATGTTTACCACGGGAATATTTATTTGAGGGCATGATGGAATTTATTAGAGCACCTTGTTCAGTATAAGTGTTCAGTAAACATTTGTTGGTGAATATAATTACAGTTCACGATGACTGTGACCTTTTTATAGTTCCTCTTTAGGAGGATATTTCAAATGCACACAGTGAGCTGCTGGACAATCTAAAGGCATGGAAGGCAGACGGTTCACGACACACTTTTTACTTACTTTTAGAAAATACATTTTTGGCCATCTCAGTTTACTTTTCCACACATGTCAACCTAACCGCTGATGTTACTTTTCTGGAGCTGAGCTATGTTTCTCTAGATTCTCAGATAGTATATTTTCTGAGATGCATATGCACTATTCATTCTTATATTGTTCATTTTCTTATAATGTTTCAGGATACAGAATACTATTTCCATGAGCAAAACAATAAATGAGGTGAACCCATTTGTTTCCAAGAAAGCCTGCCAGTACAATTTTTTTTTACCATTTCTTAACTTCCATGCAGTAATTCTAACATTTTTAGAGAAGACAGCTTTTTAACGTATAGAGAAGACTGCATTTACGCACAAATGAGAAAGCACTGGAAAAGCTATTCTTTTTTTATAAATAATAGATTTTTTAAAAAGATTTTATTTATTTATCTTTAGAGGGGAAGGGAAGGAGAGAGGGAGAGAAACATCAATGTACGGTTGCCTTTTGCGCATCCCCTGCTGGGAACTGGCCTGCAGGGAACCGGCCTGCAACCCAGGCACGTGCCCTGACTGGGAATCAAACTGCAATTGTCTGGTTTGCAGGCCCGCGCTCAATCCACTGAGCTACACCAGCCAGGGCCTAAGGAAAACCTATTCTTTTAACTCACATTAGAGTCAGTAAGTAGAGGCTTATGTTTATGATCAAATTTTATGCTAAAAGTAATTTTTGCTTTTCACTCCAGACAATCTTTTCTTGTCCATATAGCAAGAAAAAAATAGCAACTTTTTAAAAAAGACAAAGCTAGCAAACTTAAAAGGTATCTCACAAGCTCTCTGGAGAAATTACTTGGATATTTCATTCCCATTAATGTAATCATTTGCAGGGTATTAATAAAAATGACAAAATGTAGCCTTGCCCCAGAAACCTATTTACTCCCCTATTTCCTAATCTTCAGAAATGTGCGTCTGGAGAAATGAAAGGAGTCAGAGGACTGCCAGCCCTCCTATCTAGACCCACGCTGATAAGCCAATAACTCTCTTATCACTTATAGTGCTGTCACTTGAAAAGTATGCAAGTTGACTTAAAAACTGAAATGAGGTCAGTAGTAGCATTTCAACTTTTTACCAGTCTTCCCAAGTAATTTAAAGTATGAATAGTAAAATAAATTGAGAATTTACAGACTGTTACATTTCACACAAGAATCTGAGTCCTTAATAGAAACACATAATCATATGCCTATTCAGCTGCCTCAGGCCACGGGTCCTGACGCAATCCCAGAAATGGAGGCGCAGGCTGCGGACACCCAGTGCAAGGCGGCGACTCCTGCTACATCACAGGAGAGGAGACACTGCAGCTTTCACAGGTTATGCGGTACCTCATCCAAACCAGAGCTTTGCAAATGGTATCACCCCACCTTCTTCTCTAAAACTGAAGGAAGAAGAGCACCCTTTTTCAAAGATGGTCAAACTGTTGTCGAATGCAGAAATATATGCCATTGAAGTCATCATCATCATTATTATAGCAATAAACCCTAATATCCATGGACCTCTCACTATGTGCTTAGCACTGTGCTAAGTGCTTCATATGCAGTAATGCGTGTAATCCCCACTATAACTATTGCTGTTACTATTCCCATATCACAAATGAGAAAACTAAAATTTAGCAAAGTTAAATCACTTTCTCCAGATTCTCCCAAAGCTGGCAATTATTACAGCTTGAATTTGAACTTGGGTTATCTAATACTAGAAGTCTGTACTCTTAACTGATGCTTAAGTAAATAAGTTCAGTGCAGACTATTGTGAAGCAAAACCAGCTTCTTGACTCAATTATTAGAATCTAGACATTTCCCACAATAGAGAGATAAAAATGTAATTATAGCTGTGTTATGTATAAACATATCACATCCTAATAATATTTTATTTGGGAATGGAATGCTCCCCAAAAAGCCTTTCTATATCAGCATATTCAGGAAAGTATAATATGCTTGCTCTTTCTTGTATAAAAATATACCAGGCAGGAGTCATTACTTCTTAAAGAAACCTGCGCAATATGGTTTCATGTTTAAAGTCAAGGAGTGCTGGACAGACCTGAATCTGAGTCCCACCCCTCTGCCATTGTTGTGCAGTGTCAATTAGCACTGCACAACAATGGCAGAGGTTTTTATCTTGCTTTGTTTTGTTGTTAACGCCACCACACATCTATTTTTCCATATGTAAATGATATAAAAAGAGTGTTCCCTACCTAGAGGTTGGGTGGAGATGAAATGAGATCATGTATATAAGATGCTTATGTCAGTTCATAGCACACAGTAACTGGTCAATAAATACTTGTAAATCATTTTTTTAAAAGAGCATTAAAATAACAGCAGTAATATCTACTTGTCAGAAACAGTGCAGGGAACATGCAAGTTGAGTGTACAGAAGCTTTTGGAAGAAGAAAAATGTCCCTTATGAAAATTCTCCCTGAAGCAGTCCAGGATTCAAACTAACACCACTGCATCTAATGTGCTTTTAGAAAAATAATGCTTAACCTTAACTTTTAAAAAGCTCATATATTTAAGTGTGTTTTTTTCTGTAAGCCCTTAGAAGATTCAGGTTTTAAAATGTTATATTTCATTGATTCAGTTAATGATATGTGTGAGACTTAGCATTCCTTTTTTTAAAAAGATTTTATGTGTTTATTTTTAGAGAGAGGGGAGGGAGAGAGAAAGAGAGGGAGAGAAACATCAATCAGTCGCCTCTCATACACACTCCGACCAGGGACCAAACCATGACCCAGACTTCTACCCTGACTGAGAATCGAACTGGCAACTCCACTTTGCAGGATCACATCCAACCGAGTGAGCCACACCGTTCAGGGTAAGACTTAGCAGACTTCCTGGCCCACAGCCCTCAGAAAATATTAGATGGTGTTACTTATAAGTAGCCGCTGTAGATCCTTTCGTTGTTATCTTTTTCTGCCTGTGTTTTCTTTGCTGTCTTGAGGAACGAAAATGAGAGCTACACAATTGCCTAGAAAGGTAAGCTCTTGGGTCTGGCGAGACTGGAGAATCAGTTTCAGGGACAGACAGTTGTATTTTTTCATAATCTAGAAACCAAACTCATGTCAAACTGCAGCTAGAGAAGCTCTTTTCACATTTACACCAGGGAGAGAAAAAGGAGTGATTGACCACACTTAACTCGAGTTGACTCTCGCAGGGTGAGAGCTGTAATTCCTTGAACACTGACCCCAAAACTTCTCTCAATAATGTAGAAAAGCATAGCTGTCTCTGGCCTCGGGACTGGAGAGCAAAGCAGACATTCTCTTTTTTCTGCTAGGTTCATCTCCGGATGAATTAAGTTAATCACAACTGAGGGTAGGACGGTGGTGACTGTATGATCTTGCACTTTTTAATATGGCAGGTGCACAAAACTATCGAGGGCTTGAAATGAGGCTGGTGCCATTGAGATGTGCAGTAAGTATAAAATATACACTGGATTTCAAAGACTTGGCTGAAAAAACAAAATTTAATGTGATGGGAAATTTTCTAAGAGTCTCCATACTGTGGTTCACTAATATTTATACTGCATATTTTTAATCAAGATAGGATTAGGTTACCCAAGTCCAAAGATAGAAGTGATTGCATGAACTCTCTAAGTGACGAGTATGGTTAACAGTTAATGTATGCCTCCTGTGTGCCAGGCACTGTGCAAATTTCTTCATTTAATTTTGTTCTGTAAAAAGTTACACTGTTAACGCCATTTTACAGATCAGCCTCAATTGATTTCAGTAACTTGTTTAAGATTATGCAGCTGAAGCCTGATTATGTCAAAATCTGCTTGACTTCAAAGACCACACTAATACTAACTTATTTTCACAGCCTGTCAATGAATCATTTATTAATAAGCACTGAATGATACCATATGTACAAAAATGTTAAACAGAATGGTTTTTATAGTTCCTCTAAATTTCTGTGGGGTTAAAAGAACACCATCTTCCAGATTAAAAAGTTCTTCTGAAACATCCTTCTTATCTGTTTCCCAGAAAATGCAGTCGAGTTGAGACAAAGTGATTTTTTTTTCTGTTAAACAACGTGGGTCAAGTTGTACCTGTAGGTCCTTAGATTCCAGTTTGATTTGTTGTTAAATCCCTTATGCTAGTAACTGAGCATCTTAGTAGAAAAGTCAAAGTACTGAAGGATATAATGGTGAATGATAAATATATTTTGCCTTATATTTTATTTCTAAAACTATTTATGCTTGTATGCTACAAGAACAGCTTTCTTTTTCAGCTTGGCAAAATGTGCAAAGCCATAGTTAGTTGAAGACTTATTTCATCTGATGAGAAGGTGCTGATTAGGGAGATGGTCAACACATTTGGTAGGGAGATGCCTGGGGGATAAATCTCAGAATGCTACTTGAACTCTAACCTCAGTTCAAAACTACTAAAATGGATATTGTCTGATAACTAAGAGTAAACTGTTTTATGTGCCTGAAATAGTGGTAGTTCACAGAACAGGAAGGAAGGAGAAACAGCACTGCCAAACCGACAATATGACAAAATAGGCCAGAAACTGTTAACAAGGTCAAAGAAATATGCTTTCTGCTCCTTTCTTCTGGGGATGTATGATATAGTTCAAATATGTCATTTTGTTTATCTGTCCACACTGTCCCTGAAGGGATGGAGCTCAGTAGTGACTCCCATTCAGCCAGAAAGGAGACAGAGCAGAAACAAGTGCACAGACTCAGCCCAAGTCCCACAGTTCGCTCTGGCTGTCGATGCACTTGTGATCTCCTTGAAGGGAACAGGTGGACCAAGTGAATGCAAAGTTATATAGAAAGTTTTCCAGGAAGAAAACTCAGAATTCACAAGAATTTGGTAGAAACTAGTTTCAATACTGTGCATTTTCAACCAGATTTTCACAAACTTCTGTAGTGCATATAAGAAGAAATGACAAGGGTCATGCTTTAGTTAACCAGCAGTTCTACATGCAGTATTATTACAGAAATAATTTAACTGCTTTGGAAAATGTCCTGACTTAGACGAAATGAAAGCAAATCAACAATGTAGGGCTTCTGTCAATAAAGTGAATAGAGGAAACTGAAGTTCAGATTCTAAGCAATGTGTCATTCTAAGCAAGATGGCGTCTAATTGAAAGTATGTCGAGCTAAGCAAAAAGAAGGAACTTATATAAAATATTCAAGAATTTTAGCTTCTTAAACATAATACATGCAGGCTTTCCCATCATTCAAAGATGTTTACAAAAGAACATTTTTAATAAAAGTAATCTTTAAATCCTCTCATCTGGTGAAAATTAGTCTCTTTCATTGAAATTTCCCTCTGGTTTCCCTACTCTTCATTCAGGCGCCCAACTTTTTAACTCCTCACGGGACTCCAGCCCACCTTTACCTGACTGGCTTCATTATTTCCATAGCACTCATGCTCTTTACCATATATTGATTTCAATTCTTATTCTTATGTAATCTTAAAAACTCACCTGTGTTGTAAAATGTGTGATACAGTAATGCCAGTCAATATCCATTGGGTCCTTGCTGACAACTTGACACTGTGCTAAATGCCCTACACGTATTGTCTCACTTAATCCTTGCGATAACCCACTGAAGTAGGCACATGTATTGGCCCCTAGAAAAGTAAGAAACTTTCCCAAATGTTTATAGCATCCTAGTTTTTGAAATTCAGACCAGAAAACAATGGACTGCTAGGCTAAAAAACAAATTTCCATATTTCCACTCACCCAACAGATATATCCTGGAGTACCACACCCCAGTCTCTGAATGAGAACCTAAGGACGCATAAGTAAGTACATTGCAATTCCAGTCTCCAAAGTGTTCCCATTCTAATGGAGAATATGGCCAGGCAAACAAACAATTGTAAATACTCTATTAAATAACCCACAATATAAAGCACGAATCCAGTATGGCAGCAAAAAGAAGGGAGGGGTTATCTCAGAGAAGGATCAGGAGAGGATGTTTGGACTTGCCAGTGGAATGATTAGGCAGAAAGAACGGCAGGTATGAAGGCCAATGAGACAAGACAGCAAGTTCATTGGGGAGAGTGGATCAAGTGTGCTGGGGAGACAGAGGGGTCAGGTCATGAAGACCCTAGCATAATCAAGCTAAAACATTCAACTTTATTCTGTGGGAAATAAGGAGACATTGATGGATTGTCAAGCAATAGGGAACTACTGATGAGAAGCGTGGTGACAGGAGTGACAATGTTCAGAATGAAAGCCAGGTTATTCTCGACCTTTCTCTTCCTGTGAACTTCTCATCACTCATCCTCCTTATCCTTGAGTTTGCCCTGCTCAGGCTTCCGTGTTGCCCTACCTTTTTACTCCCTTACTTCGTATGTTAGCTGCTGTTTTCTCTTTCAACGATTTCAACACATCACCAGTTTATTCTGTTTAGGACTTTTTATGCTTAGCTAATGGCACTCACAACACTCTGAGGGCCAAGATTGTCTGTGTGTGGTTGAGAGCGAAATGATCAAAGATAAATAAAAAGTAGACCCCATCTTTCCAAAAACATGTAGGAATCACTCATTTTTTATTTTAAAAGCAGGTATTGGTGAATCATTTACATTTTCTCTCTTAAATACCGAATTATTTTAAGCATATGTGACTGTCAATTGATTTTTTTTAGCATAAACAACATATTTTTATTAAAGTAGTTGGTGAGTAGCATGTCATTGTTTAACATTTTTTGCAATTTTTAAAAATTTACTTAATTATTGTTCAAGTACAGTTTTCTTTTACTCCCATCCCAGCCCACCACCACCCCCCGTGCTCCCTATTTCCCTCCCATTCCCCCCACTTTAGTTTTTGTCCATGTGTCCTTTATACTTGTTCCTGTGAATCCTTCCCCTTTTCCCCTGAAATTTTCTACCACCCTGAATGCGCCTGATCTTGTCTGTCAATTGATTTTTAAAACATCTGTGGCATGTGGGTCATAACAACAGAAAGAATTCTTATAAAAATTAAACATACATGCATCATATACATAAGAATTCCATCAGTACTTGGGTGTATAGTTGGTGCTCAGAAAAAATATAAGTTAAATCTGAATCTAAAGTGTAGTTTGGCTAGTAAAATTTCAATCCCATTGATTCTTGCAGAGCAGGGGGAGGGAAAAGAAATTATCTTCTTAGACACAAAGAGAACTTTCAACATCCAGAAAATTACATCCCACGGGCAGACTACTACCAACTGACCCTGACCATGCAGATCACCGGCTCCTCCACCCGGGGCTACAGATTGTGTGTGGGAAGATTTCTCGGCTGTCAGATAAACCCAGGAGTACATTTTATGTACCCGGCTCAAAAGATGTTCGACTACCCACTCATTTCTGTACTATTTCCCAAGTTCCATACAGGTTTTTTAAAAAGTCATGTCATGTGTCGATGGCTGCTGCTTAAAATTTTCTGTAAAATGCCTTAAAAAAGAAAATTTTGAAATGCATTAATATTTAAAACTACAGTGTCTGAGATTCTGAGGCATCTCAAATCATTTTGGTCCAACCTTGTCTTTTGAGAGAATAGAATAGCCCATACATAACCTAAGAAATCTTTACTCATTAAAGTAGTAAAACCACATATTTGTCAACTTTAAGACTGTAGACACAGTTTTTATTTGATTCTTAATTAATTCTCTAATTTTTGCTCATCCATGAAAATATCATTCTCACAAGTATTCTTATACATTAGTTGTGAGATTATGCATATACTTTATCCCAAAACATGTTTGAACAAGGTTCCTAATGATAATCTGTTTTAGATTTTCTTGTGTCACTTTAAAATGAGGCCAATTTCAAAGTTCTTTGACAGTATAGACAAGCTATTGCTACTCCATTCTTCTGCTAGACAGCAAGTGTTCTGTGAATGCTATTAGTTACTATTTTCATTGATTCTCTTGCTTGACATCATCTATTCCTAATAAGAAGGGAAAACACAATTGTAACAGAATTAAGATCAAAATACAAAATTAAGTGTGATATGAATAGGCTACAAAACCCTGAAGATACAGATCAAATGAAGAAAAATGAGTTACCCAAAGAGGAGCTACTCATCTCTATACATAATTTTATTCCTGCTCCTTCTTGACTGAAAATTTCACCTTCAATTAATTGTGTACCTTTTTAAAATAAAATATCTATGTTTAACTATTCTGGTATTTAATCTCTTTTAACATCACACATTCATGCAAGACTTCTAGGCATTGTAAATAGACTAGAAATTGACCCACAACTGAATAGTATCTCGGCCACATACTTGCTGTGAGGTCTTGAATAGTTACTTAGATAATCCAAGCTACTTAGATAACCCGAACTGTATTTTCCACAGGGTTGCTCAAAGATTAAATGACATGGACAGTGCCTTGCTCCAGTTCAAAATGCTGGAGGAACAACTCAAATACATGCATATCTGAGACACTTTGGGTTTGATTCCAGGGTTCCTGGCCACCATAATAAAGTGAATATCATGCTAAAGTGATTTGTAATCTTTACGCTGGTAGAGGGTCTTGCATTCAATTTTTAAAAAATGCAACACCTTAAAGTGTAAAAATGTGAGGTGCAATAAAACATGGTACGCCTGTAATGGGCTCTCCTACCAATAAAGTTGCAGTTACTGATTAAGATGTCTCACCCTCTCATAAAAATTCTGTGATCATATATTCTTTTTGAAAAGAATTTTTATCAGTTACATCCTTTGAAACAAACTTGTTCAGAGGACAGTTTATGTTAGAGCAATACATGACACCTTTTGTATTTCCTCATGTGCCCAATGTATACCCAGCATATATATCCAATCACCTTTCACATGAACTATTATAAAACTTATGTATTTACCGTTCCAAAGTGCAGTTCACTAAATTTTACAACACACTGTAATTGTGAACCTGCCAATGGCCAATGACCATTTCTTCTTTTGTCTCTCATTAAGAGCTCTGAAGAAATAAATCACTTGTTTCCTGCCATTAAAAGGAAAGTTCTCATATTTGCAGAGTATTTTAAAAGAACATGTCAGAAAGTTAAGGGATGACTACTCATTTCTCCCAGTTAATTTGAATAGTAGTACCCAGTTCCATTACAAACTATTCTATATAGTAACGTATTTCGAAAACCATAATCCATACAAGTTAATACTTACTTGTTCGATTTTTCTCACTCACTTTAGTAATCACACTCACTTTAGACAATGTTTTGGTCAGAAACCAACTCGAGCTCACAAATGCGAGACCAATGGGGACAATGAGGTGCAGAACCTGATGACAACCCACCAGGTGTTCTCCCATGAGAACATAAATGGCCTTGACTCAGGCAGTGTAAGAAAAGCTGATGGGCAGCTCAGAAATATAATCCCACCTTTTACTTACATCAATGACTTGTTTTCCTTGGGGGGAATGTTTACTCTTTTTATGATTGTTTACTGCTTCTTGTCAATTGTCAGCAGATGACTAGGCTCCCATGTAATATACCACCAAGACGGAAAGTAACAAAGTAGAGTTTAGCATTGTAATTCAAACAGCTTTTAAAAGGAATTGATCTAATGTGTATTTAATCATCCACATAATTGCTACTGTATTGCTTGGTAATTGGGTGTGAATGATAAGTGGTTCATGTAAATGAGCACATTCCAATATGAGAAAAATATTTGTAGACTTATAATTCACAAACTGTGTTCACATCCGTTATCTCACTTAATTAATTTCACCTTTCTTTTCTTTTCCTGACCAGTTCAACATTTCGAGGGTCAGCTGGAGGGAAAGCAGAGAGAACGCGGTGAGTGAACAGAGGGACTCAGAGTCCTGAGGGAAGTGGCATTGAGGGCGGTTTGAGAGCTATGCCAACCTGGGTTCAAGTTCAGGCTCTGCCATGAGCTTTGCTGTGTGATCTTACACAATGTCCTGAAACTTCCTTAATCAGAATCTTCTCATGTGTTGAAGGAGGGTGAGGGACAGCCTGTCTGAGGTCAAGAAAGACTGGACCCAATTCCATTACTTTCTGTGCCACTTACCCCTTACCAGTTGCTATGAGGATTGAATATACATGATAGGCCTAAACAGTACCTAAGTTGGGATCAGGAAACACTGCTTTGCTGTCTCCTTTCCATCTCAATCTTTAACACACGTGAAAAACAAAACACTCCCTTCTCTTACTGAAGGGCTCAAGGAAGTTGCTCTGATTGCTCCAGGTTCATTTCCCTGAGACATCAGGGCACACGGAAGGTCTCGCCTTTCTTGACCCAGGGCTGACTGGTCCTTACCCTCTGTAGTGAATATCATATTTACCAAAATAAAAGTGAAAAATGAGATGAAATAAAAACTCTGGCTAGGAATAAAAAGAGAGAAAGAGAGAGATGGAGCTGTGGCAGAACATGCGCCCTCCTGGGAAGTGGGCCCAATGTATTGAGTCCAGAGTCCAGTGAGCTCTCTCACAATTGTAGGGCCCTTGTGCCATTGTAGGTCTGAGGTTATGGCCCTTTTGCCCAAACATTACTTAAGTTTAGACTTTGCTGAAGATGCCACAAATTAGCATTTAACCCTGAGCATAAGTTCTATGGAATAATGTTCTGTATCACTCACAAACAAACCCTGCACACATACCCCACAGAATCACTAAACATTAATGCACCACAAGTGACTGGGAACTATTCTTGCCTCTAAATACCTTTTCCAAGTCAATGAGGAATACTGATATCAGCCCATGTCTCCCAAGATTATGACAGAACTAAACTGAAATAATAAAACATCGTAATTACCAAATGTTAAGGCAATGCCATTAGATAACATCACTTATAAATTAAACTTCACCATATGGCCTTCAGATGGTTCACATATTGAAAACTTGGCATCACATTTCATCAAACAATATGGTTTTTTGGGGGGGAAATGTGTACTCCATCATTTGGGGACTTATAATAGTCTACTGGTGAGAGTTAATTCATCAGATATGGATCTCTAAATAAATTAAGGTATATACTTATACACACTCATGCACATATATCCATTCTCAACTTGGTCCATGTATGTTTCTATATCTCTACACAGTTACAGTTCCAACAGAATCCTCTGGGCAAGTTTTATACCAGCTGTTTCTATCATCCTTCTTCCTCCACCTATTACCTCGTTTGGCATAAAATTGTACACCCCATCTCACAGAGAACACTAGCCAGACTGACAATCTCCATAAAATTATTGTTTTTACCCCCCAAGGACTTATGGGTCATTCTGGTAGTGAATTGGCTGCCACCCAATGCTGGAGCAACTTGTCATAGCCCAGACTTCGTAACTAGACACAGTCCTGCCATAACTATTAACTTAAAGAATACTTCTGTAAAAGAATGTATAGCAGGAGTTTTGTAGCTGACATTCTACAGTGATTTTCCCACTCCTCCACCATGGTTGCTGATAAATGCCCATATTCCAAAAGAGATAAAGGGAATATTTACAGCTTGGCTTTCAATGCTGAAAGGTGGGCCCTCATGTTGTTGCTAACAGACCCAGAGAATATCAGGAAGAGGGCTCACCCAGACCTGTTTAATTTTCAAGAGAACCTCTGTTTCTGGTGGGATCCAAGTATTGGTGCTGTGGGCAGATTTTCATCCTCTCTTGTCTGATGATATGAAGAACAAGAGTAAGACAGAACAGGTGACAAAATAAACAGATAAAGCAAATTCAGTTGACTGGACATAAATTCTGTAATGCTAATGATTTCTAAAAAGTCTCAATGAAGCAGCCGTTCACTTTAATTTATGGAGATCTGAAGTACAGACCTTTTAACCCCAATCCCCTACGCCTTTCCCAGAGTGGGCCAGTGAATACGTCCTTACCTGTTATACACAAATGTCCCCCTAGACACAATTTGATAATGTAAAATACTAAATGAAGTAATGGAACAGTTACATTGACTTATCTTTAAGCCATCGAGGTCTTAAGAGACATATTAGGATGTGACTTTATCCAGTAAATACTTTTCAAAAAAATGTTACACTGAAGGACACAGAGATGAGACAAATTCTGGTCTCTAGAAACCTAGCATTGAGCATGGACTGTCAGACTTTTACTGAGTAATTACAAGTCAAGACAATATATAGTAAGCACTTTCCTGAAAGGTACAAAGAACAGTTAAAAGTTAAAAAGACAGAATAGCTGTCTTCAGCTGAACTAAATCAGGAAGGCTTCATGAAGGAAGGGCCTTTTGAGCTAGACCTTGGGAGCTGGTTAAATAGGAAAAGGTGCCTCATCTGTTCTCCTCCTCCCTTTTCTTCAACCCCATGGCTGCTTTCAGATTCACACTCTGTTTCCTCCTGTCTCAGGTCTTCTGCATAAGAAACGGCCTTCCCTTCTCTTCATTAACACCTACTGACTATTCCTCGGGGGAGCCTTCTGGGACCTTCTGGGACACTGATGAAACTTCCTTTTCCCTGTTATCACTGCACCTTGCACACATCCTTCACAGCATCAACCATGGTTTCTCATTTGGCATTCACTCAGGTGAGTTTTAAAATGAGGAATTAATTCTCCTTCTAGACTACCAGTTCCATAGCAGGGAATCCTGTCTCCATTGTTCAACATGTCATTATCACTAGCTCACTGCACACTGGGGAAGCACTCGGTCTTGGTATGCCTAGGGACTAAGAGGTTACAGATAACACTGAGCAAAAGTGTTGAACAGAAGTATACAGGTAAAAACACTGAAGACTGAATAGGAATGAGTTATACTTTATAGCTAAAGATAAAAATGGAGGAGGACCAATGAGGAATTAGTCAAATCGGGTAGTTTTGGGGCACACTTTTGAGTCTGAAATCTTATTTATCCTTCCACGAAATCTTTCTGAAGTGCACCAGTCAGAATGAATGCATCATTCCTTCTAAGTATTTTCTGCCTCTCCGTGAAATGATTTATGCTTACTTTGTGCCACATTAAGTAGTATGGGGACAGAAAAACATATTCATGTTCATAGCACACAGCCTCAAGAACAATCTCATAGTAATTTTTAAATGTGTATTGAATTGATTTTGTTGAGTAGAACATGAAGATACCTGAACAGTTAAGAGGTGTGTTCCAAGTGGCACGTTAAACCAATGGAAGTTTACGGAGAAGATTAGTATCGAGAAAACATTTGTACTTGTTACTAAACCACTGTATCTCAGCTCTAAACTCATCCTCTGTCCTGTTTTCTGATGCTGACCCTATGGTTCAGCAAACCACTTCTCCTTTGCCAGCCTTATACTTATTTAGGATGAGTCAGGGAGACCCCAGGGGGAGGCCAGGTGAATCTTTCTGCTCATCTGCCTTTTTGGACTACATCGCCCCTCAGTGACCCCTTACCCTGGCCAGCAGCAGTAGGTTTCACTTTCCAGCTTTCTCCTACCCTCCCAAATCAGCCTCCCCATACTTTCAGCACCAGCAGCTGGTGCTGTCCCCAACGCAGAGGTCTCAGATCTTCAAAGAAGCCCAATGCCACCCTCTCTTCAAAAGGCGGTGTCCCTGCTCTGTGAGACCCGCTCCAACCTTCAGAGTTCTAAATGCCCACCTTTTACCTTCCACTATACTCAGTCCTAATTGTGTACGTACCTGCTTCTCACGGTTATCAGCTTTGTGCTAATCCACTGCTTCCTTCCCAGGCCGCCCCTCAACCTGTCTGAACAATTCCTGTATTAAATCACCTCTGTTACAATAACTCATATGGCCTGGTCTTCTGACCAGCCACTGGCACAGTATTAATGGTTAAGGCATAGTAAGTAGGCTAATGCAATTATTCAGGAACAAGGCAGTAAGCCATTGAACTTAGTGGATAAGCATAACAATGAAAATACATTAATAGTAGCATCGGATACTTATGGAGTAGTGGCCCACATGCTTTGTATGAAATATGAAATTTAATCATTGCAGCATGTCTATGAGGTAGGTAGCAACAATGAGTTTATTTCTATGTAAGGATACTGAAACAGAGAAGTAATTTGCACAGATCGCAGAGAGTATGTAAATGGTGAAATAGAGATGCAGACAGTCCCCTATCTAAGCCAGAGTCAGTGGCTTAAGCACTAGGTACATATTCTTACCCCATTTTCCTGCCATCACAACCATTCACCAGAACAACTGGCCGTCTACAAGAAGTAATGCAACAGAGCTGAAAAGCGGTACGAGGCAAAGAAATTCATGGTGATGAGAGGGATGGAAAAGCCTCCAGGAATAAGCTAGGACATAAATAGTTAACATGCTCTAGGTACTTGAATTCTAAGCTGTACATTGTTTTCACTTTCTCATTTGTATTTTGAATGATTTCCCTTTGATTTGAGAGGGAAATAAACTAAGAAGCATAAATAACAGATATAATCTATTATACATTTATATTTACTGATTGCCTGAATTCAGACAACAAAAAACCTAGTGGAACATCGTAAGTATGACAAGAGACTTTCTTTCTCACCGAATCCTTCTTTTTCTTGGGGCTAAGTTAATATGTGATTAATGACAAGAAAATTAAAGTTCTTCAAAATTATATGGAGTACCTTAAAGTATATCTCAACTTTATAAATGATAGACAAATATAAATAATATTTCTATCTCTTGTGGTTTAGGTTCACAGGTTGCTACCTACTCAAATAAAAGTTAAGTGAACCTAGAGATCGGAAGCTCAGAATTCAACAGGAACCAGAAGAAAAGGTCAGAGGCACGTACTGAAGCGCCCGTCTACTACGAAGACTTTCACAAGTGGTACAACGCGGCCCGGCTTTAAACCACTATTTCCAGAAAGACCGGGAAGACGGTGGGTAACACAGAGGGGTTAGCAGCGGTGCTCTGGGAGAGCTCACTGGGGGGTCGAATTCTGCTCTCGCCATGTGTTAAGTAACCTGGGCAAGTTACTTCATCACTGCACCCTCAGCTTCTTTTTCTACCAAGTGAGGATGAGAATTCATCCGCACAGTGAAAAGCTGAGTGCAGTATCTGGAACAAAGCAAGCACTCAGTAAACGTTAACTCCCATTTTACATGAAAAACATGGTATAAAGCAGTTATGCATGTGCATGTGTGTATGTACACATATATATAGGTATACACATCAGTTGTGCATTATAAGACATAAAATTTCATTCAGAACAATGAGCACGAATATATCATCACTATTAGCAACCATGACATTCCAGTAGGAACTGCAAGTTTGTTGCTGTTTGCCTGTTTCACAGAGGAATACTCAGGATCAAGGAGAAACTTCTAAATGTGAAAGGCAGCAGAGGGGAATGTGAAGGCAGAACAGCCCCACGCTGGGGGCCGGAAGACGCCATGACCCCAGCACGTCCCTCTGGCCTTTCCAAATTGGAGTTTCTTCATCCGGCAAATAAAGATACTATCAACTTCCACAGAGGATTTCACAAGGATTCAATAGAACATCATCAACATTTGGCAACGCTTATGAATGAACTTTGCAAAATACTCTGTAAGCTCCTTTCACGGTTTCTGCTAATGTCGTCTTCAGTGGCGTTGGTTGGTCACAGATCCTGTCTCTCCAGAGAAGAAAGATGTGGCAGATCCTCCTTTACTAGACATTATTTGTGGAGAGCAAAGCATAAACTCCTTTCCTGGGCTGTTGCATTCACAAATTGGAAATGTACTTTCAAGTGAGGAAAGCCTATTAGCAGCTATCAGGTGGGGAAAAAGGCTTTCAGAACTGACATGTCAATTCACTCTGCCTCAGTGCCAACATTCACATCACGTCGGTGAGAACCTCCGACTGCACAGGGGAACACCCAAGACCACACTGGGTAGAACCGGCATTCTATGGGGTTTGGAGGGGGATGGAATATGCATTTGCAATTTCAGGTAGAGTGCTAGCCCAAATCCGGCTCTTGGAATCTGAGAACATGCAGCTTGTCCTTATTTCCTGACTAAAGTTTTTTTTTTTAAATGCTCCAAATACCGGTGAACTATAAAAATTGGGTACAAATGGCATATTCTCTCTGTAGTACTCCCTTTGAACTTATTCAGTGTAGCACAGAGAAACAACTTGGTTTCACCTAGCTTCTCTCACAGTAGTAGCCTTGTAAGTCACTAAACTGTCCTTGCTGTAGTATTGTGATCAGCAAAATAAGGGTCATGACGTCCACTTTCCAGAACTGTTGAGAGAATTAATTACCGTAAGGTACACAGAATGTTCAGCACCTACTGCTTCTGCTCAGGATGGCCTCTGAGAAGCAATGACCTGTGTAACATCCACATTTGCGAAGGGGCTTCAAACAGCCATGCAAGAAACTGAATGTATTCAACCTTGTGTTCTTCGGTGGCACCTGAAAGATTATTCTGATTACTAAAGCCTTCTATATCAGGAACACGATAGGAATTCCCAATATTCAGCTTCTGCAAGTCAAATTCTCTAAGAAGGACACAATATTTTTACCCAGGAAAACATCAGTGTAAAACATCGTACGTTGCAGAGTCAAAATAGTTACCTTCAGCTCACCCAAAAGTTGGGGCGGAGAAAAAATGAGTCAGTTGCCTTCCTGTGTGTGGACGGATGCGGGGAAGCCACTGAGATCTGCCCAGGATTCTGAGTGGGGAAAACACTCAGCACACAGAATATCCTGCCTGCATTGTCCTCAAGGACAATGGGAAGGCTTGCTCAAGGTGCCTAAGCCTAGGAAGTTTTATTTTGAAAAGTTTAGCCTTACCACAGTGACGTCATGCACAGCAGAGGGATTACAGTCAATAATATCATCTAACTTTAGACAGTGAAAGAAGGTTACTAGAATACTCACGGTGATCACTTTGTGAGGTATGTAGATGTCAAATCACTATGCTGTGCACCCAAAACTAATATCATATGTAAATCATAATTTAATACAAAAATAAATAAACTGAATGATAATGAAACAAATGAAGAGTGCAGCTTTATTTCTGATAAAAATACATTTATTTTCTTACCCACCCACACATAAAGGGGTCTTGTGAAGAGTAGCCCTTGAACTAACCCTTCTACTCACTGTCCCCAACAGCCCCTCGCACAGTGAGCCAACACAAAGAAAAGTTAACCAGCTGAAGTGTGAATGGATGCGGGCAGTTTGAGAGCATTTCTGAAAATGGAAAAAGCAGTCTAGGAGGTTACCCAGTCAGATGTCCATTTTATTTCTAAAAGGAAATTCCTGGGCAGTGAGAGAAAGTCCTCAGCACTTTGAAAAGCTCTACTGTTGGCAGAGCGAGAGTGGTAACCTGCCTGCGAGCTCGGGTCCTCAGAGAGGGGCTGCCCGTCCAGCACGAGAGGATGCAGGCTCTGCCCCGTGTGTCCCCAGGTGGAGACCTTGCTAACGCGCCTCTAGCAAAAGGGGAGATGCCCAACTGCTGACTGACTAATTGATCAAAGGTGCTCAATGCACAAATGACTGTCTTTTCATGATCTGCTATGACAGTCAAGAATTGCCATTGCTTCCTTGGGCCCCTGGGTTCAAAGACTGGCCCTCTATCACTTATAAGCAATGTGACTTAGGAAGTGACAAACTTTCAGGTCCTCCATTTCTTCATCTGTAAGATGTTTCAAGTGTCTCTGGGTCCTATCGCAAAGTCCAATCCCTGGTATACCAGTGAAATAGATTTCACATCATAATTTGTTATTCAGCTTCATTGCTGTATGAGTCATTAACATGTGCAGAAGTGGACAAAGGCAGGTTTACACTTGTGAGTATACAAAACACGAGAATTTATTCTTGTATTATTCGTTAATGATTGTATTAGTTTCCCTGCAAACTGCTGTAAAGCTACTTTTGCTGACCCCTGCACTTTCCTTGCAGGTATTTCCATTCTGGAGCACATTTTCAACAACTTGATTGTTAAATATTACATCACTTTATGACATTTATTATGTAAAGGGTTCCTATTGCTCTGTATTCAGCTTCTGGAACTTAATATTTTACGTATTTGCATTGATTTATCATTTTGGGTATATTTCTTTTAACGGTTTTCCTCCAAAGAAAATTCTAACTTAGGCCACTGAAACACAATCACCATTTAGAATGTTTTAAGGTATATTTGGATTTTGTTTTTCTTTTAAAACAGACAAATAGTTTGTGGTACCTTGAATAAAAATTAAATCACTGATAATATGTTTTATTTGGTGTTTCCATTAGGAAAATGCCAAAACAATAAAAAGAAAATGTTAAATTTAAAATGACAATCTTATCCAAAAAGTAAAGCTGTATTAATACATTCAGTTTTTCTATTAAAAAGCAAATGAGATCTGCCATGCCCAGTCAGCTGAGAATTATAAAGTCAATCTTCAGAGACGTCTTCTAGGCCAGCGGTGATCTCCAATCACTAAGTTGAGGAAGTGACAGAGGCTGATCATGCTCTCCAGCAAACAGACACCCAAGGCACTTCTCACAAGTAAAGCATGGTTTTCGGCGGACATCTCTGATGGTCTACACAGCAGGGCCACCTAACAGTGAAGAGGCCCGTGTGACCCCCTCCACACACACACATGGTGACTCATCTGTTGGCCACTGATGGCTGTGGATCCAGATTGTGGTAAATATTTAACTTTTCCAAAATCTTGAAACAGAAATACAATGGTGGTGCCATGCAGAATATATTATGTTATTTATCTTTGAAGTAATTTAGAGAGAATATTGCAAAGGAGACTTAGAACTTGGGAAGTGCTTGAGAGAGTAGGATGACAGAGAAAATACCTTTCAAAAATTCTAATATTGGACATAAAATTATATTTTGTTAATATCTTACCTTCCTATTCACTATAGAATAGGTCTCTTTTGGTATGTTTTGAATCCCCCATATTTGCAAACATCCCTATTCTCACCAGGTTTCAAGACCTAGTTTAAATGGAATTTAATCTCTGAGGCCAACTGGATTCCCTTACCCTCTTGTGGAATTAATCTCTCTACTCAGTGTGCAAGCATCTTTACCAAACATAGGATACGTAACCTTGAGTGAAATACCTAACCCTTCTAGGTTTCAGTGTCCCTATGTTAAAAATGTAGCTAATAATAGTACCCACTTTACAGATTTATTATGGGGATTAAATGAGATCATATTCATGGAAGCTGCTAAACTATCAGCGGCTACTTGGAAGAAAGCCTGTCCACTGTGAATGCTTTATTAGTGTTTGTTAAATAAATAAAAGAAATTCATCTCTAATGTCACTCATCACTTGTCTTTATCCTTTCTTCTGTCCTGGATACTTTTCCCAGATAAGGTCAGTATCTTTAAATTGCCATATTTAACCAATTCTACCTGCTTTGTAGTAGCAGTTATAAATGTCTGTTGGGTTAAGCAATGGTCTCTGGGTTTCACTTGGGACTAATCATTAACAAAGACTGGTTTAAAATAACCAATAGGAAGATTTTTCTTTCTAAATATTATTTGCCTTGTATTTTTCTAGACTATTAACTCTTAGGTCGGAAGTATCCATCGGTACTGGATACACGCAGTGGGCATGTAATTAACATGGGCCAAGTGAGTAAAAGTGAGTAAAAAGCCCTTTTTCTCAGAGTATTAAAATGTCTTTAATATTTTACCTGAAGTAATGGCCAGATCCTACATTATCATATTCAGTACAGGTATATATCAAGCAGATTTTATTTAAACTTTAAAAAAATGTTTTAAATATCTTTAGAAGACTGGCATGTGTTTACTTACAGGCCCTACTTTATCTAATTTACCTGTTAGTTAACAAGTGTCAGTTACACAGGCAAAAGTGGTTAGCACTATGCTAATGGCAGGATGTATTTTGAAGGAGGCATAGGACATATCCTCAAGGAATTAACAGACTAGATGGATTAATGACACAGCTAACACTATGCTTTCAGACCGCATGATTGACACTCTGAGTGATAGAGCTTGTGAGCGATCACAGCACTGAGAACTGGACTAATTGGGAGGCATGTCTCAGAAGAGGCTAGTAGACAGGAAGGATTCGTACCGATGGCACATGGGAGCAGAAAGCAAGAGACTGATTCATCTTCCCATATTGCCTCTCATGAGGCTGTATACAAACTCATCACACTGTACTGCATTTAATTCCTCTGACTGGAAAAACTAGTGTCCAGAGAGTCAAACCTGCAATGCTCCGTGGGCTAGGATGGGGGAATAGGAGGTATCTCAGGAGACAGGAATAGTTAGAACAGGGCTTCTTAGGGGAAAGTGACCCCCAGCTAATGACCCTTCAGGTCTCGTGTCTCCAGAGTGTGCAGCCAATTTGCCTTGTGTTGGCTGACATCCTTTAGCTGGCCCCCCTGACCCCTCTGTGACCTTTCCCAGCCCTCTGGATGTTTTCAGTTAGGTTAGTATGACTTTCTGCTGCTCCATTTGACTTAAATACTAGTTTCCAAATAAAATATAAACTAATTTGCTGCATATTTTGAAGTGGTTCACTCAAGGCTTTAAGTTTCAAAGCTGATTTTCCTTAGAGGGTTTGTGTATTTCTTTCCCCCACCCCTCATTTAGAAATGATTAGGTAAGTTATATTAAACTGTTCTAAAAGAAGGCGTCTTTCTTTTAGATGTTTTCCCTCTAAACTCCCACACATTTTATTACTATTTCATCTCTCCTGGGCCTAGCCAGAAACTTGGCCTCCTTTGACTCCCAAACATACCAAGTTATTAAAAATACCCTTCAGCCAAAATTAAGGAAAGGTCAGTGAAATGAACTCGACACAGGACTCAAGCAGAGTACAGTGATTTCTTTGACTTCAAGTAGGAAATGAGCGGTGGTGCTTTCGGATTGCCAGTTTCTGTCACTAATCTGTTGCTGCACTCTATTACACGTGAATGTCTTTTCTTGTCAGATTTCCTCCTATCTCTCTATTTGACTATCACCAAAACATGAGGGTTAGCTGAAATAACAAGAGCTTATCTCATTCAAAAAAAAAGTTAACATTCCACAGAAAGATATGGCACCTTCAGCTGGAATTAAGAGGAAAGTAAAATTAGAACCTTAGCACTCCAAGGTTAATGTAGTAAAAGACAAGCAGACACACTATTTTCAGACTGCTGCTAATTGAGTCTTATTCGGATTAGAATGCTCTGAAAGGAATCAGCGCATCAGCAATGGGCACGCTAACAGGGAGGAGACAGCTGCTCGTCCAGACATGGTGAGAGCAGGCCTCCTGCTTGCCTCCCAGATAACACAGAGGTTCAGTGTCAAACTGACTGTCGAACAAAAGGAACATTATTTTGGAGGGAAAAAAAAGTACCTTTGCTGTGGCCCACAGAAACTGTTATGGCATCTCACCCCTGGGGGCACCAGGGCTTGGATGTGGTTTTTAAATCCAGCTTTCTAAACTTGCATCTGTTACAAAAGTAAACCATATTCAAGAGTAAAGCAAAATTCATCCACAAGGCTACACTTTTGCTAAGGAAAACAAGAAAGGCATATGACATTAAAATGGGAACTCAGAAACTTGGCAAGCGTTTCTTTATCAAGAGGGAGAGAGTGAGCGAGCAAGTCATTAAATATAGTAATCCACTGACATTCATGAGGAGATATGTCCCAAGACTTCCATAAATCCCGAATTTATGGCATCCCTGTGATATACAGTTACCCCCACCAGAGCAGCCATGAATAACTCACACGAATTACTGTGTGTGACTCAGGAATCGAAGAGAAGGAAATCAGCACTAACACACAGCTGCTCTGGTTGGGCGCTGCAGTCAGCCTCACTCACCAGGACACAATTCAAATTTAAGTCTCAGCAAGATGATAACTTGCCACAGCCACTATCCTCAATGGTAATCTCCAAATAGATAAGATGGTGACCTTAATTTAAATTCATGAAGACAAGGTTGTACTCTATTCCTACGAAGGTAATCTAGTCAACTGTAGTGTAGTTTCTTTTGAAACTCTAGTGTAATGTACCTTCGAGAAAAAGCCATTTCTTTTAGAAACTTAAAACCCTATCAGCCCCTTGCCATACCCAGACGGAAGGAGTAGGTGGTGGAAATGCTAGGTTGAGCATAATGATAGCACCTACAGAGGAAGGAATAGTACCGGGAAATGTATCACTCATGGTATTCTCATTTTCTTGAAGTTCTTTTGTACATTTGCACCAAGGTGTTCCACGAAATTTATTCTTGACCTTAATCATAGCTTCATGTAAGAGTCCTTTACTGAGTTCCTATTATTGCAGAGTATGAATATCCCATGATTCAGGAGGTACAAAATAAGAATGCGATGCCTTTGGAGAGGCCAGAAACACCCATGTGCACAAAGAACAACACACATTAAAAAAAAACCACTATGACATTTAGGACCAAGCTAGGGCTGCAGACGTACGCTGTACAGTGCTTGTGAGATGTTTACAAACTTCTGGCTTTGAAGACTGGGTAATGCCCAATTCTCAAGCAATAAGCAATGAATCCAGCAAAGGCATAAAGACATGTATGCGAACAGAAGGGGCTTTGTGGGGACACCAAGGAGACCATCTTATTGGAGCAAAGGGCTGATTTAAAGGCAAGCGTGAAAGTCACAGATGAAGTCATCATCATATTGCTTTAATTATTACACTTTAAGCAAAAAACCTTGCATTCCACCCCACTGAAATAACAAGAACGTGCTCATAAAAAACAGCCTTAACAAATTGATCTTCATAAAGATGTCAGCTTACAGACTGCAGCAGTCAGGTGTCCCACCAGTTGTGTGCCCACCACACGCCAGGCATGGTCCTCGCCCAGACATGCCCCTGTCATTCCCCGTATTGTTTAATGGCCTCCTTTCTCTCCGTCCCATAAACTGTAGATTCTGAAGTTCTCAAGTAACTCTTACTTTCATTGTAACACGTGAACTACTTTAGTTTGGCGATGTGTAACTCTACCCGTACTTTCTCATCAATGCAACGCTTCTGCCTGAGATCAGAACCACATTATTTCACATTTGGATTCCTGCACGATCCTCCAGGCTCTGGGCTCACTATGTTCAAATAAAATGCATCCTTCCCCTCCCTCCAGAGAAGGAGCCAGGTAGAGAGGGGTGGGTATAGGGGAGCCTTGATAGGTTTAGCTAATATCCACTGATACGTAATAAATATACTGTGTTGAGTGCTTACTACTTAAAGCTTTTCTATGTAATTCTATCCATGACACTGTTGAAAAAGAGGAAACTATGATATGGAGGGATTGAACATTTTCCCACCAGGTTCATGTAATTAATAATTAGTGGAGTTAGAATTTTAAATTAGGTCTAATGCAAAACCTAAATTTTTTAATAATCATGAATCTGGTCACAATACTTAATGCAGTGACTCCTCCTATAAAACAAGGCACATATTTTGAAGTAGTAGCATTGGGATTCTGGGATCAGATGGTGTGGGATCAGATTTTAACTCTATTTACTAGCTATGTGGCCTTGGGCATGATAATAAAAATCTTTAAGTCTCAATTTATTATTTATAAAATAGAATAACATCACTTTCCCTAACACAATGTTGTTGTAAAGATAAAAGAAGATGATGCATAAAAAATGTTTATACAGAGCCCGACACATAGTGTTTTAATAACAATTGAAGAAGGAATGAATAGACAGATAGACTAATAAAAGGGCGAATGGGTTTCTTTTAATAGTAATATGTCAAATAACATATCACTCACAGTAAGGATATCTACTTTATCCCTAATTATTAGGTCTAAAAACTACTTGCTTTTTTTTTCAGGGAAAGCCATTAAAAGTACCTTTTAATAAAGAGAATATAATGAGATGCATATATATTTTCATAATTATTATCACCATTACCGACTGCAACAATTATCAATATCATTTAAAACTTATAAACCTGCAAGGACATTACTTTCCCCAAATGCCTACCCTTCTCTGAAAAATAAATGCATAGAATATGGAGGCTAAAGAAAAGGCATATGACAAAGGTGTTGCTCTCAGACGTACATGACAACACAGGTCTGTTTGCAGTTTGATTGCTATGTAACTAGATTACGCAACGTTCATCAACAAGGGACCTGCCCTTCCTGTTGCTGCTGGTGTAGAAATGCATGTGGGTCACCTAGATGTTACCTGCTTTACCCATTTTCTCTTTCTCCCTCAGCAAACTCCCAGTGTAAATATTTACAAGTTCACACTATTCTTTTATAAGACATTGTCAGAATTTTCTGTCAATACTAGTTTAAGGTGAGCAGAAAATACACAATACAAAAATTCAGTGTTTTATGGGTCTTAGTCCTGTGGCGTGTGGGTAAGGAGGGTCAAAGCAGATAAAGTAGTAGCAAAGAGTTGATAGCACACAGTGCTTCTGTGGTTAGAGAAACCAGTGTTTTTATTACACCCCAGACAGTGAAGCTTCTGTAAGACTCCACGGTGCAAATGCACACCTACAAGTTCACATTCCAGAAGGAGTATATTCTCTAACTTCAGAGAACAAATTGATTTCCAGACATTTAATTTCCCCAAATGCCTATCTTCCCAATATGCTCTTGTTCTCCCTATTAAAAAATCTGCTAATTGCACAGCTTGCAGGGCAGGAGAAAAGGATTCGCTGAATCCTAAAATAATGCTGTTGCCAGGGGAGGCGAACTGTTGCTTTTCTCTGCTTTTGGCCTTGATGGATTGTATTTTTGAAGTGTCCAGCAGAATCCAATGTTGTGAACACTTGGTAGCTCAGAGGAACACCTTCCTTAAAAGGATTGGGCTAACCCCTTCCCTGATCACGTTTTAATATTTATCCCAGTAATCCAAAATGAAAAAAGAAAGAAGACACAAGGATGATGTTAAAAGGGAAAAAGGCTAAGGAAAATATGAAAAAGCAGAACTGGCAACATGACTGGATGTCTAAGCAAGAACTAATAGCAAATGTGTCACCAACTAAGATACTCTGGGGGCAGCGATTAGCCCCAACTTGATCAGAGCACTTTAGCACAGTGCTGAAGCCATTATATAGTCACAGAGGACTGCAAACTCATAGTAGAAAATCAAGTACACTGCAGTACAGTTAAGAAGAGCTGTATATATATATATATATATATATATATATATACAAAGATTGATAGATACAAGGTACATAAATACATACACGTGCCTAGGAGGGGAAAATTTCCATATAGTGTTTGCATATCTATAGACAAGATCAGGTTGAAGGAACCAATATGTTTTAAAAATAGCATTTTGAGTGAGTGGCTAATGCAGAGAAACCAAATCCTGTCCTACTTAGACTGTTGAGAGTTATTTTAAAAATAAACATGACTTAAAATTGAACAGGATTCAAGGTATATGGCATTCTTAATCCCTCAAAATTGCACTGAGGTGAAAAGTTCTGATAAAGAAATTACCATGTAGATAATATGTCCTTTCTTTGTTTATTTAAATAGCAAGCCTATCTCGTTTGTCCAAAAAATTCAAGTGAGTGAGCCTCACCTCTTCTGTGAGCTGTAACGAAGCAGAGAGGAAGAAAGATGAGGTATGAGCAAGAGAAGTTTGGCATTACTCAGAGTGGAACCAGGGACTATGCTTCCCCTAATCCATGGCAGATGTTCATGGTCAAGCTCAGAGTAAAGCCAGCTAGAATTTAGGACTGTTTCCACAAGCGTAATATATAAACAACTTAAGGGTCAGAGTAATTAAGAAGTTCTGGGAGTAGTGCTTGCTGGGGTTTTGGATTATGTTCGTGCCTCAGTTTTTCACAACATAGAAGATAACTGTAAACAGAATTGAGTCACTGTCATGTCTCCACTTTGTCTCTTTCAGGCTTCCTCCCAAAAAGGAGATTGACTTTAACAACCTCAACCAAAGACTTCACACAAGAGTTTGGGCTTTAAAACTCAGAGAAATATTCAATCAATGTTAAATGACCAATTTAAAAACATTTACAGGCAATCAAAAAATGTTCCAAAGTTCTCAGTAATCAGAGTAGTACAGGGCAGGGCAAAGAGTAGGGTTGAAATTAGCTTCTATATTGGAATCCAAACACATCTGAACATTTTTAAAGTACTCATGCTATGAGCCATCAAAAATCTATATGTGTAAATATTTTGATGGCCATCTGTTTCAGCTGTTAACATCTATTCACCCTTTTAAAAAAATACTTTTTGTTAAGGGAGCCATCCACTGCTGCTTCTCAAGTTTTGTGGGTTTGGTGGGGCCATTTCAAAGGCTTCAGCCAATCAGAGAAGAGTTCCCACGGGTTATAGTGAGTAGTTCAGATATTGGCACATGGTCAAATTTGGGCAACCAGAATCAGACCTGAATTCTGGTTTGGCTTCAGAGAGAAAAGCTTTTCTTTTCTTTTTAAAAAAATGGGATTTTAATGGTAGACTATGGCAATATCTATAATTACTATTCTCTTGCTACCATGAGAAAATGAATAAGGGAAGGAAAGCCAAGTAGCGCCAAGGGACAAAAAGAAAACACTTCCTCTTCGTAATATTTTGGTCATCAAGACTAAATCATGTCTGAAGCTTGCTTATCCTTGAACTTTACAGATAGGAAAATCAATATATCATGGTTGGCTTGTCAACTAATCTTCAAAAGAGTCCTAACTGATGAAAGAACCCCTTCTAAAAGAGTCAAGGACATTAAGATTCAATTAAAGTTATTTCAGTTTTCTAAACAGAGCAGTCATTTTGAGGACTATTGTTTATATTTGTCTCCTGAGCCCTATGAATGAATCTATAAGAAAAACCAGAAAGGCTCACTTCACTAAAGATGATATATTTATTATACATATTTCATAGAAAGACATAGGCCATATGATTTCACTCTAATGTGGAATCTAATGAACACACTGAAGTAACAAGGAAAATGGGGACAGACTCATAGAAGGAGAGCAGGATGGCAGCTGGGGGGAGGGGAGATTAGGGATGGAGGGATTGCATAAGAAAGAAAAAAGGACTCACGGACATGGACCACAGTGTGGTGATTGTGGGGAGGAGGAGGAGGATATAAGGGGCTGAATGGTAATGGAAAAAAGTACAACAAAGATTAAATCAAAAAAGACTACTATTAAAAGCAAAAATAATAACCATTTGTGGTATAGCTTACAGCACACATTGAACAAAATTATATAAGAGTATAAAAAGTATGTAGAAGGATATGGAATTACACACTTTTAAGGTTTTATATTATTCATGATTAACATAACATTTGAAAGTAGACTATAAGAAGTTAGAGATACATGTAGTTTCTGGAAGAATCACAAAGAGCTAAACCTAAAAACTGGACACAACCCAAATGAACATCAAAAAAAAAATGGATACACAGATGGTATATTGCTGTGGACCACTCTGCCTGGTTCTGGGAATTGTAACTCAACCCCCTGTGCATAAGGAGGAGTGACCTCTGGAATGCAAGCCACAGTAGACAAAGCTTGTCTCTGGTAGCAAATGCTGCTTCAGTTTCCTCCCTGCCCACAAAGCATGGTCGTAAGTCCTTGACCACCAAGACCCCTCAGAGGAGGGGCAACCTAGGCCAGACACAACCACTTGGGAGGCCATCATGGAAGGACTCGGGGGGCTGAAACAAAGAGCAACTCTTGCCCCCCAGCCTGAGTCCCCATGTCATCTGGGAGAAGCACTTCCTGGCTCTAATCCCCTTAAGTCTGAATACCTGATGGGGAAGGATGCAGCTCCTTGCCTTGCTAGAGCCTGTCTTGGGGAAAAATCTGGCATCCAAAGACTTCCTGATAAACCTGTGAAATCTGCTCTGCTAACAGTGCTTTCATTCATATGTTAAGGGTTCAAGCATGAAACCCTAAGACTCTGTTCCTGACAGACTCTGACTCATACTAAGCCCTCAGATTTCTTTGAAATGTTATCTACTCTTTGATCCTTGCTGCCCTATATTCCTGTGTATTACAACCCAATAAAAGCCCTTGGAAGAAGGGGCTTAAGGCCTTTTTCCCCTGAAAAACTGCCTACTGCTCAAGGCCTTTTCCCCTGAGAAACTGGCCACTGCTCAAGGCATTTTTCTTCTGGGAAACTGGCCACCTCTCCTCCCCAAGCAGATCACACCATGTCTCAGTCATGTTTACTCTCATCCATGGCACACAGGGAGACTTGCGAGCAATGTTGTCCCCACAGTATATTCATTAAATGAAAAACTACTCAGCAATAAAAAATAACTATTCAGCCCTGACTGGTGTAGCTCAGTGAATTGAGCATGGGCCTGCGAACCACATGATCACAGTTAGATTCCCAGTCAGGGCACATGCCTGGGTTGTAGGCCAGTTCCCAGCAGGGGACTCATAAGAGGCAACCATACACTGATATTTCTCTCCTTCCCCTCCTCTCTAAAGATAAATAAATAAAATATTTTTAAAAATAACTATTCATACACACAACTACATAGATGAGTCTAAAAAACATTTTGCTGTATGTAAGAAGTCAGGCAAAAAAGAATTTATTCTACACGCATGCATCTAAGCCCTCTACATAAAACTACAGTGGACAAAAGTAATGTGTGGCTATAGAAACTGGAAAGCCTTGGCAGGGACGACTGACTCTACAGGAGGATAAGGAAACTTTATGGGGTGGTGGAAACACTGCACATCTTGTTTTGGGTGGTGGGGGCATAGGTGGAAAAGTTTATCAAAATCCATTCATCTGAACACTTTTAAGATCCCAGTATTCCATTGGATATACGTTTTAACTCAATGAAAATATTCTTAAGTCTGTATAAAATGTTAGGGTTCCAAGGGAGCTGTTATTTTGAGACTAATGCAGGAGCATTGGATGGAATGGCTTGGTACAATCAAAGATTCCAGAAAACAGAGCACAGCCTTGACACTTGGAGGACTTCAGTACAGGTGTCTTCCGCCTACTCCAGAGCTGAGAGAAGGAACAACAGCACCTATTTTCCTTCAGCTTGAACAGTACGGGAAGGCAGGGCAGAGGTTGGGGACAGTGGGGGGTGTCCTCTTGGTAGCATCCACATCGACGCCCCATTAACAAGCCCCTGCTGCAGAACCAACACCACCACCAACCACTCTGAGCTCTGGCACAGATCAGTGGCTTCAGCACCAAGCACAGTTTCAGGACAATGGATGGCTGTGCCAGGATCAGAGATAGAGGAGGCTCCATACTGAGCTTTTACAGTAAGAGTTTATTATCTCATTATCTGCTTGGGATTGAGAGAATTTAGAGACTTGCTTCAAGGCACTTTCGAGACATACCCTATGACCTTCCAGAAATGAGTCAGGGAGGCTCAGAAGGGGACAGAGAATGCAGCAGTAGTCAGTGGAGAGGAGAGCTAGAGAAATGTCATTTGTAGACTGTTCACCTGACCCACATTCACTCCCAGGCTGGGATGGCCTCAGGAGACACAGGTGGTTCACCCCTAAAATATGGGGGTTTTGTTGGACTCAGATAACTTCCTCTCCTTTACTCAGGAGGACACAAAGCTCTAATTCTACTTCATCCTGAAGTGCACAAATATTTAAAAGAATTAGAGATTTTAGAGCTGAAGGGACCTCTATATATTGTGATGTGAGAGATCAGTCTACATAAAAATCTTAAAGTGGCTTTCTCTGTCACTGCTACGGTACTTTTCAAGCTTTAGCATGCACACACTCACCAGGATGGCTTGTGAAACACGCATTTTAGGCCCCAATGCCACCGTTTTTGTTTCAGGAGATTTCAAGTGGGGCCTGAGAGTTTCCGTTTCTAACAAGTTCACAGGGATTGTTCACACTGCAGGTCCAGGGAGAACATTCTGAGAACAGGTCTATATTCCCAGTTTGAGACTGGGGATCAGAAATGAGGAAGCAAACATTTTTGAGCAATGAAAATAAGGACAAAAGACTAATTTATTAGGTTCTTGCTATGTTCCAGGTACAATATTATATATTTAATATCCCTTAATTTCAAAAATACCCATGAGTAAATTGTATATTTTCCTCCAGTTTACAGATGAGAAAACTGAATTTCAAAGATTCAATAACTTGTACAAAGTCATGCAACTAGTAAGCAACCAGGTTCAAAATAAATGTTCTACTTTGTTCCAAAGTTCACATCCTTTCCATTGTTTCACAAAGGAGGGGGATTATTCAATAGTGCTTTACAGCAAGAATTAGTAGCCAAGAAATTCTAGAAAAGATAAGGTGGCTTTCCCCAAAGTTTTTAAACCCCATAAAAATCACAACAGATCTTTTAGAAGAGAAAGAACAGTAAATCTAGACAAAACAGAATTTAAAAGAGGGGGGAAGTTAAAAGGCATCTTGTTTACCAAAAAAGCTGCTTTCTCTAGTACTTACTCCCAGGAGAATTATTTTTAAAACCCTGATTTTTTTTCAGCTCCTCCCTATAAACCTACATCTCTTTGGCCAGCAAAAGTGCCAAGAAGACACAATAACAGCAGCTGGGCAATGCTGACATTGAAGAGGCGGTAATTTATCAACCTGCAGTCTGAGAGGAAATACTTAGGTCTCTGCCCTGTGTGGCTTTCAGAGACAATGTGACCACCTGTGTTGATCACGTTTTTCTTCTTAATCGTGTGGCTTCTAAAACTGAGGTGCAGCACTACAGAAACACAGCACGTGGGTAAAACATGAACACACCGGAATCCCAAAGGAGACAACCAAGCTCTGCCTGCGTATCTATCTCAAATTACTTGAAAACAGGAAATTCTCAGAAAGATAACCCAAAATGACAGTGGTTTTAAAAGGTGTTTAATTCAAAGACTTAACTGGAAAAGGAATGCCACACAAAAAGAAAGCAGGAACATCACATGAATCCTAGGTGAATGAGATGGCCACCACTTCACATTAAACCTGCAGGGAGAACTGTCTAGTCTCACAGTTAAAGGGTTCTAACAATCATCTGGGTTTACCAAATACGTTCTGAAAACAACCCTGAGCTGTTTTCATTATTATTGCCTCGGAGTATCTGGTAAGTATATACAGATTTATGAAACCTATAACAAGATATTAGGATTCAGAAAGTTTTAGGTGGAGCCATGGAAGTGTGCATTGCCTAAGTATACAAGGTAATCTTCATGTTCACAGGGCTAAAAATAATAAATCTATTGCATTCTCCTAATTTGGACAAGGAGCTTCTCCTGAAGAGTATTAAAAGTGTGCCCTGGTTGGTGTGGCTCAGAGGACTGAGCACCAGTCTGTAAAACAATAAATCGCCAGTTTGATTCCCAGTCAGGGCGCATGCCTGGGTTGCAGGCAAGGTTCCCCAGCTGGGGGCATGCAAGAGGCAACTGAATCTGTCTCATGTCTATGTTTCTCTCCCTCTCTTTCTTCTCCCTTCCCCTCCCTCTAAAACTGAATAAGTAATATTTAAAAGTCTAAAAAAAATAAAATAGGTACTTCTGCCAAGATGGAGGTGTAGGTGGAAGCACTGGGCCTCCTCACAGAACCAAGTTTAAAAACAACAAAGTTTTAGCAACAAAAACGCAGCCAAAACCACAGAAAACTGAATTATACAGAAGTCCGACAACAAGGAACCCTCCAGCCAAACCAGTAAGAGGGGCAGAGCCAGCAGCAGAGTGGGGTCGGGCAGGAAAGATCCACCAGACCAACCCAGGCATGTGACCCAGGCATGTGACCCAGGCGCGCCGGCAGCCATAGGCAGATCCCAGGTGTGGAGAAGCATGCGGACCCACTGAGGGTACAGGGCGGTGGACTCACTGAGGGCTGACCACAGTCACACATTCAAGCACAGAGAAATCAGTGAAGGAGCGAGTGGTGGGAAGCAGCAGAGGGGACTGCTATTGTCCCTCTCTGACCCCGCCCCCATCTACAGCGTCACAAACCAGCACCCTGGGTAGCCCCGCCCTGGTGAACACCTAAGGCTCCGCTCCTCATACGTAACAGGCACAAACAGATCAAAACATGGCTCAAGAACAACTCAGAGCCCCTGAGCGGATAAATCTAAGTGATAAAGAAATAGCCAAACTTTCAGATGCACAATTCAAAACATTGGTGATCAGGATGCTCACAGAACTGGTTGATTTTAGTCACAAATTAGAGGAACATATGAAGGCTAAACTAATTGAAATGAATGGAAATGCACAGGAAACCAATAGTAATGGAAAGGAAACTGGGACTCAAATCAAAGGAGTGGACCAGAAAGAGGAAAAAAATGACCAACCAGAAAAGAATGTAGAAACAAGAATTCAAGAAAATGAGGAGAGGCTTGGGAACCTCCAGGACATCTTTAAACGTTCCAACATCCGAATTATAGGGGTGCCAGAAGGGGAAGAGGAACAGCCATGAGTGGAAAACTTATTTGAACAAATAATAAAGGAGAACTTCCCCATTCTGGCAAAGGAAATAGACTTCCAGGAAATCCAGGAAGCTCAGAGAGTCCCCAAGAAGTTGGACCCAAGAAGGAACACACCAAGGCACATCATCATTACATTAGCCAAGATTAAAATGAAGGACAGAATTCTAGAAGCAGCAAGAGATAAGGGGACAGTCACCTACAAAGGAGTTCCCATCAGACTGTCAGCTGATTTCTCAAAAGAGACCTTACAGGCAAGAAGGGGCTGGAAGGAAGTATTCCAAGTCATGAAAGGCCAGGACCTACATCCAAGATTGCTCTATCCAGCAAAGCTTTCATTTAGAATGGAAGGGCAGATAAAGTGCTTCTCAGATAAGATCAAATTCAAGGAGTTCATCATCCCTAAGCCCTTATTATATGAAATGTTAAAGGGACTTACCTAAGAAAAAGAAGATAAAAAAGATAAACAGTGAAAGGACAGCAAACTCACAGTTATTAACAACCAAACCTAAAACAAAAGCAAACTAAGAGGATAGCTAGGTCAGGAGCAGAACCATAGAAATGAAGATCACATGGAGGGTTAGCAACAGGGGAGTGGGAGAAGGTGGGAGAAGGTACAGAAAATAAGTAGCATAGATGGTAGGTAGAAAATAGATAGGGGGAGGGCAAGACTAGTAGGGGAAATACAGAATCTAAAGAACTTGAGACACGTGGTCATAAACTAAAGGGGGGGAATGGTGGGGGAGAGGGTGTGCAGGGTGGAGGGGAATGAAGGAGGGGAATAGAACTGTAATGGCATAATCAATAAAATATATTAAAAAAATAAAAGTGCATTAAAGGAAAGAAAAGTGGTCACTCAAGTCCTGACATAGACATATGGAAATTATTGCATTTAAAGGGTCGAGTTCATTGATGTATCAACAAAAGGTTGCTGGGAATATGACCACTCAAGATCCATTGGGAAACATTAGCAGTGACTATTTGACATGGCAAGTGACAATGCTAATAGAAGCAGTGGCAATAGTAGAACAAAAGCACTGCCCTGAGGGATTGATGGCACCCAGTAACTTTCATGGTACCTGCCAGTGATGCCCAGTGACAGGAGTGATGCTTAGCAGAGAATCAGTGGCAATCAGCAAGCTTGGTGTGTGCCAGGAGAAGCACAGCTGTGGGGAGGCTGTCTGGACTGGCTCATGAACACTTTAAGAGGCACTCCCTGGGTGGCTTTGAATTGGGCAAGTATACTACATCTTTCTATGTTTTTAAAGTGAGTTGTTCAGTGAAAATTTCTCTTTCTGCTCACACTCATGATACTTTTGATAGTCATTTTTCTACTTGTTCAATTCAAAATAATCAGATTTTAAGTATTGTTAAAGATGTGAATTTACTGTGTGCAAAAATATTTTATTAATCAATGGATCATTTTACATATCATACATAATCATGCCTGTGTTAACAGAATACAGAAATACCCCGCAAATTAGTGCTTAACTGAAAAACCCACTTTTAAATAAAACTAGACATTTTTCAGCCATACGAGCATACAAGATTGACAGGATAATTGCACATACATTTAGCTCTCTCATTCTTTCTACCGGAAAGTACAAATACTAAGCAGTACTATTATTTGTAAACATCTTTCAAGCATATGAAACTCATTATTCTAGTTTATGGTAGTATATTAAGATACACAAGCAGTTAAATAATTTCTGGTCAAACATTCTCACAAGAGATGAGGCAATAATAGAATTTCATTTCACACTCACTTGGAACCTGCTCGAACTAACATAATGATCAACAAATTTGAATGATAAAAAATTTGATGACCATGGACTCATGAAGCTACTGAAGATTCAGTCCCTTTAAAAGTACATTAAACTAATCTGTTCTTTACACCCACTCTAATGTAGCAGATTTAGAAGAAATTAATATCAATAATTAACCTAAATGCATAAAATCAGGCTGTGGTGGTTTCTTGACCTGTTACTGCAGCACCTAATCTTTGAGAACATGCTGTTCTTCAATACATTCATTCCCTCTTTCAATGTGTGATAATGAATATTTAAAATCTACACACAAAAATAACATTTTAGTGTCACCCCTCAAGAGCACACTTATCTACATATATTCAAGCCTAAAAAAGAATTAAAATATCTTCTCTAGCAGTTTAATTGGGGTGACACAGTGATTGAAATGAAAAAGAACAGATGAGGAATAACAAAGCAACACATGCTATTTTTAATTATCTCTGGCTACAAAGTGCATGGGATCTGGAACTCTAGCTTATGGTATGCTACATTCCTCTTATAAGTTAAAATTATTCCACTTTTAAGCTTAACATTATATATCATCTAGATTAATTCCTTCATGCTGCAGGAGTAAAAAAAAACACATCTTAAAAAGTGACATTAATTTCGTTAAGTTCTTAACAAAAATAAAAGCCAAATAAATGAGAAAATGTGTAATAAAACCCCTTAGTCTAACAGAGGACGGACATGGTTCATATACATCCGTATATCAGCCTGGCCTAGGCTTTGAAAATGTCCCACTGCACCCCATTTAAATATTGGTTCAAGTGATTTTGCAGAAAGGCATTCGCTGACCATCCTCTCCAAGGTAGAGCCACCCAGAGTGTTTCCTTTATAGATTTATCACTATTGAAATGACTGTTTACTCTTTGTTTGTTTGCTTCCTAACCTTAGTCATCTAATTGCATCTCTTCGCCCTAGAATGAAAGCTCCGTGCAAGCAGAGTCTCATCTGAATTGTCCATAAATCTGTCCCGAACACCAGGTCCCGGCATGAGTCCCAGCTTGGTGGGAACTTTGTCTTAATTTTACCCAAACTCTACAACATCAGGAAAAAACAATCCCAATGAGTGAGGGCCGAATAAAAGTATTTCTGCAACTTTCAAGAAACAGTTTTAAAAGGGGCAAAGTGTCAACTCTTCACTCACACCCGATTCTACTTATGACCAACCTACACAGTAGGAAAGCAAACAAATTAAGGAGGAGGTGGCGAGGGAAGCCTGGGGGCAGGGGTCACCTGAAGAATCGAGCCACACCCTCTCATTTTCTGAAAGCATGTCATACATAGGTCTCTGCTTCAATGTCACCTTCTGAGATCGCTTTATTGTCCACTGTATCTGAAACAGCCATCGCCAACACCACACCCTGCTGCTTCCACACCCAGTCCCCATCTTCCCTTTTTCAAAACTAATACTACTTCCTGAAATTGCATTATTTACTTATTTGTGTTCTTTTTTTTTTTCTTTACCGATTTTTCCTAAAAACCTAAGCTCCACTGGTGCAACTTTGTTTGTGCACCACTGCATCCCAGAACCTAGACAGACACAAGGGTCATAGACGGAGCTTGGGGAAGGTTTGTTGAGGAATGAATGTAGGGAGCTGTGCTCCCAGGGCCCCTGTTCTCACTTCCAAACCCACCCTTTCCTGTGACACTTCACAGGCTGTATCCATTTCATTCATCCTGACTAAAAGCATGACGCTTTGAGCTCTGGCTGTATCTTACTGAACCGAACCATACTGTCTTAGCTCTGAGAAACCGATAAATAAGCCAAAGAATGAAATACAGTGAAAAGGAAAAAAGCAGTAAAGAGAGGTTATTAGAGAAAATTCTGACTGGTGTATGTAAGATTTTCCAAAGGAACAAAAGCAAAACGAAGTAAGAGTTATGAAAAGGGAAAAAGTAGATAATGGAAAAGAAGCAGGGATGATTCGTAGTTGAAGATGTAGTGAGGGGAAATGATATATAACTGGTCATGCTGTGTTCCTTTTCCCTGCCAACAAATACGTGTTTTTGTGAATTTTAAAAGATCCCTTTGAAAGACTCCTCGCTGGCCCCAGCAAACCCAGTCGGCTAAAAGGTCCTTCTGCATTCAGCCCCTTTTCTCAGGCCCTCTGGCAGGTCCAGTGGGTTAGAGCCCTTACCACATTTCTGTGTCCTGAGTGGTTCCCATTGGCTTCAAATTCCAGGAGAGGAACATCAGTGTCCTCCACCTCCACGTGTCACTCTGCCTCCCCATGCACTGCCAACAGTGACTTCCTCACCACACCAGTCCCAGCACTCCCCATTCTCTCTCATTGCAGGCATTACCACCTACACCCTCATCCCTCCCTTCCCTTCTCAGTTCCTCAGTTCTTGAAGCTTACTGGCCTCATTGCAGGGCAGAATCAAGCCATCTCATGCAATCCACACATCAAAGTCTCTGGTCTGAAATGAAATACACCATCTTCACGGACTGTATTGCTTCTGTCTACGGGTGATAACATGTCTTCTTAGGGAAAAGGAGCCTCTCCAAGGGTCCTGGTCAAAATGTGCAAATGATAGGTCATGCGGATTGTGAGCCCTGACAGTTTTTATTTCTTTTTTGCAGTACAAGTATCTGACTTAAGCTTTGATTGCTAAGGCATCACTTCGAAGAAGGTTATTTGGAATAACACATAGCCAGCCATACAAGTATAAAGAGCAACGGTGCCTCTTCCCAACTGACAGTTCCCAAGTTTCAGGCATCTCGGTTATTTCAATAACTGACCATTTGGGCCACCCGCTTTTTTCTCTTCCTGGGCTTTAAATTCCCACTCTTACGTTTTAAATTCACCAGTAAACAACCCTAGGCCCCCACCCTCAGTCCTAATAAAAAGAACCCCAGGCCTGTGTACTTTCTTTCTCTACCTCAGGATGTCACGGTGTGGCCCCAGGTGTGCTATATTATTTCCAGGTCCTGTAAGTAATATTCATTCATTCCAAGTTTCCTGATGGCTATTGTTAACAGACATCTTGCATGTATAAGAACCCCAAGTGCTGGTCCAGCAACAACACCGGTTAATGATAACCTGATACTGGCACAAAACATCATAAATTAATGTTAATGAGGGCTGAACTTCACTTTTCATTAAGAAGGAATAGGAACAGAAAAGAGTTGTGAATCTGAGAAGACATTCGACACAAATTATGTGTAGCTTTTTGTGCTGAAAGACCAGAAATTTTTCAGAATATGCAGAAAGCATCTATTAAAAGGACACATCATTCCACTACAAGCCCATTGTTCAGTGTAATGGAAACTTAGTAAAGGTTTAATAAAATATTTTTTTTAATCCCACAACACTGGAGCCCCACACAGAACACAATAGACCACATTGTTTTATTCATCTTAGAGACCAAAAGGGTCTTTGTAAAATATCATCTTTTATTGGCATGGTCGTGGGGCGTGAACTCTGTGGATAGAAACATAATAAGCCTGCAGGTACTTAAGAAATTGTTATGACAAAAATAAGTTACTGATTTGCATTTTTCACTTCCAAGTTGATAATGAGAACATCAGGGTTTAAAAAATGCAGAGCATTTTACTCAGACATTTTGTAGAAAGTATCTTCAAACATGTCTCAGTGATAAGAAAAAAATACGAAGCACTGATAATACATTAGTAAGAATTGTTTTAAAATACATTTGTAAAACACAACAAACCTATTTCAAAAATTTGCAAACCAGTGTTAGAGGAGAGTCCAATATGACTTTCCGCCCCTGGCTACGCCAAGAACCAGATTTGGGTCCTCGGATCAGTTATGTAATCCCTCTAGCAGAAAAACTGGGTCTGATAATGTCTTCACTAAGTTATTGTTGGGAGACTAACCCACCTAAGGCCCGGTATGTAATAAATATTAGTCACCTTTTCCTTTGTGAGTTATAAAAAAATGTGGTTTTTTTTATATTACCCTTTCTCACCCCTCCTGCTCCCCCCATTCTGTCTAGCGTTATTGTCTGGACTCCAGTTAGGACTACGGAATACCTCTCCATTCCCTTATCACTACAGTTCTTGAATTAAATTTATGGTTATTAATTAGGTTGATAAACTCAATGGCAATCAGAATGTTTCACTTTTTTTACACAAATATTATGGAAGTACATGACTAGGATTCTTTCCATTAAAAGACAAAGGTCTTTACTTTTAATGGATTTTTTTTAGTATTTCTTACTTTACAAAAATAATGTGACTTTGTATACTTATCACTGCTTTTTACTTGTTCTTGGTTAAATGTGAGCAATTTCAAAAGTTCTTCTTGTTTCTTGCTATCTGGAATAGAAATTTTTAAAATACTTTATGTCTAAATCCTTCATAATTTAGCATGACAGTCAAATCTCTTTCTGCATGCCTCAGCTTTCTTATATCTTTATATACACATCTAACAGACACAATTCTGTTTAAAGAGGCACTGTGTTTCAAAAATGTTTGTACATTGGTTGTTTAGAATCAGAAATTCATTTCCTTATTAAAATGATTGCATAAAATCAGTTAGATTTAGGTTCAGGGTTCAAATATTTACTGAACATATACTTCAGTTGATATTCATAACGACATTTGGGTTGGGGTTTTGAGTGGAGGGATACAAAGGTGGCTAGTCAGAAAATTGGTGAGTTATAGCAACTATTTTTTAAATCGTTAGACATAGGTATGATTTTAATGTAGCTGGATTTTCCTTGGCATAATTTTATCTCTGTTTATTTATACCATCCAGATCTTCAAAAGCATGTACTTAGGCCTAAAGCAACTTCCCCGCCTTTCAACTGAGGTACCAGACAACTAGCACCACCCCCCTAAATGCTCAATGGTCTCAAACTACCAGTCTCTAGTTAACCGCCTCATGGGCTCATGGTCTCACTTCAATGGACAGCAAGTTAATTCATAAACATGCAAAAATATAAAGGCCCAATAGTTCTAGGACCATTACAAACATTTTACTGCTTTAAAATGGTATGCATACTCACGAAAAGTAATTATCTAGTTGTTAAAATTGCAGGGAATATGATAAAAGGGAAATAATTTTTTTCTTTATAGAAAAAATTGTTTGCATGGAGCTAGTAGGGATATGTTCATCTCACAGCAGATAAGCCCTGCCTAGGAATCTGTCCCCTCCAAGGTTATTTTGCTTCTTATAGGTCCTATGATTTCTCGTTTCTTTACCTTTTAAAGTTGTATGTTTCTGTTTGCTTGCTTGTTAGTAATAGCTCCTGAAGTGGCGGCAATGGTGATAGTTTAAGCACTTGGAGCTCTTTGTTCTTTTCAGGGAGCTGGGAGATGGAAAATAGGGACCCGGATGGAAGAGACTATAATATTGGCCATTTGTAACTTAGGACTTAGCTCTTCTCTTTCCTAAGAGGGAAGAAGGTGTGTCTGTCCTTGTAATTCAGTCCAAGAGAAAATAAAGGGTTTGAAAGCTTAGTCATCAGAATTGGAACTAGGTCATTTATCTTTTTGTATTATTTGTATAACAAATATACTTCACACACACGGAATCTAAACAGAACTAAACAAAACTTGTGCAACGGGAAAGCTGTCTCCTTTGGGAAATGTTGGCTAGAAGAATATAAACGAGTTTCTGAAAATGTGCAGTTTTAAATACCTTTTACTTAAAAAATTCTGTATTATTTAAGTGATCTCCAGCTGAACAAAGTATAAATTCAAATTGGCAGCCTTGAAGGAGGCAGTTAATGTCACTTGTCTTCAGTTTGACCCCTGCTTGCTCTTTCCTGTGGATTTCGTCTTCTTTCCTTGATTCTGAAATGTTGCAGCTTTTTAAGGCTCGATAACCTGCCCAATTCTCATACCACAAACTCCCTCAGCACTTCTTGCTATCCCTGTGGACTCAGTTCCCATGATATGCCAGCAATTCCCACGTAGATACAAACCTTATTATCTCTTGAGTGTCAGACTCCTGAGCCCTCTGCCCATGGCTCACAGAACCTTAGGCTCAACCAGGACAAAATCCCGTCTTCCTCATTCAGCCATATGTTTGTTTTAGTTTCTAATTTGCTGAATTTGACCACCATCTGCCCCACGATCATGGAGCTAGAAACCCAAGTGTCATCCTCTCTATTTTTCTCTCCTCTCCCAGCATCAAGTCAAAGCATGTCAGGTGTGCAGCCTCATGTCATTTCAGTTTTTGTGAGCCTGCAGTTCAAAATGTTGGCATTACATCATTAGACACTCAGCTTTAAAAACTTCAGGAGAGTAATTTTCAAATAGCTGCACATTAGAATCATCTGGGAGACTTTAAAAAATATTAATACCAGGGCACCATTCTGAGAAGTGCTGATTTAATTAGTCTGAAATGGGTTCACTCATAGATAGTGCTTAGAAAGTTTCACATGATTTTAATGAGTAGCCGGCACTGAGAACCACTGCTTAAGAAATTACTCACTTCCCTCAGGATAAAGCCCAAATTCTGCCTGATTAACACAACCCCCGTGCAATCTGAGCCGCCGCAGTCATTTCTGTAGCATCACTTCTTGTCACTGTTTCCCATCCCCATCAACCACGGGCACTTTAAATGACAAAATATCAGACAATTTAAACTGCCTTCCATGCTTTAGGCTTTTTCTCTGTTTACTTGCTGCCCTCACATACGCTCTTTCTCCTGTGTGCAATACTCTGTTATTTCCTTACCTCAATCACCTTGACTTGCCTTTTTCTTTGCTCCAAGAAGTCTTGCCTGTCACATCCCAATGAGCCCAAAGTGGAAGCCTCGGTGCTACAGTGTATGGGCCTCATTGTTGTGGGGCATCTGTCACTGGGTTGTGTAGGAAGTTTCTTCTTCTGACTCAGTTCCTGAATGTACCTTAGTCTCACCAGCTCCTGGCATAATGGCTTATTTTTTAAAAGATTTTAGAGAGAGTGGAAGGGAGGGAGAAAAAGAAGGAGGGAAACATCAATGCGAGGTTGCCTCTCTGGGGACCTGGCCTGCAACCCAGGCATGTGCCCTGACCAGGAATCGAACTGGTAACCCTTTGGTTCATAGGCCAGTGCTCAATCCACCGAGCCGCACCAGTCAGGGTCATAATGGCTTATTTATATGTGCTCATCAAGTGCTACATGAATATTTATAGGAACATATACAACTGAATTGTATTTTTAAACTGTATTCCATTTAGAAATAAAGGTATTTGAATCACTTTAATATTTCAAATCCTTTATGGTATTAATACATATTTATACCAATTTCAAACTCTAACTCACCCACCTTAAACTCACATTCTTTGCATTCAATTCACCCTCCGGGAAAACACATTACTAAATGCTATTCAAAGATGTTTTCTGAAAGTGAAATTAGAAAATCCAATATTTTCTCTTGAAATTATTTTTAATAGAAAATTTTTATGAACAACAGAAATGTATGTTTCCAATTTACTAGAGGCATAAAAGGTAAATTTCATAGTCTGGCTTTTATCTTAAACTCTAAACTGCCAATGAAATTAAAATTACAAAGTATAAGATGTAAGAGAAAATGATAATAGATAATAAAAGCAATATAATAATATGAAATAAAACACAGCAATTTATCTTGACAGATATGGCCCTCTGAGGAACAAAGATTCCACATCCAACACCCCACCACTTTCCATTCCTAGGTAACCACAACTTCCAGGATGCTGACTGTAAGTTTAAAGTGCATTTTACTTTCAGGAAGCCCCCCGTGGCATTGCTGGTTGTGGCAGGCAGCTAGCTCTCCACTCCATTCACAGAGGCGGGCTGTTCTGCCCTGGCTTGGTGCATAGTGACCTTTCACAAAACCTTTCTCCATTGCCTTTCTGCACTAGAAACAGATTTTTAACCTCCTTGAAGTACGTGTTTAAAAAATGGCAACAGCCACTACGTGAAGATCTGCCTTATTATTATCTGTTAATATTTAATACTCTTACATGAATGAGAAATCATCCCCATAGTATTAAGCACTGACACTTTGGGATCTATTTCTTATTGAAGCTAGCATTGCTCCAACTGCTACATGAAATGCTGTTATCCCAATTTTAAGGCTGGGGAAACTGAGGTTCAGAGAGAAAGACCAGGAGATACAATGTTTCAACTATAATTAGAATAATTATTACTTAGTTCTCTTCATTGTCACCTCAGGGCAATTTATTTAGTGTGTATTAACCAAATTCAAAGTCAAGGTGTACTTCAGCAGACATGAAATTTATAAGGTAGTATTATACCCATTACCACATTCTCAGAAGTCCCCAGGACATAGAAAAGCTAAGAACAGCAATGGTTCTCAAGGACGACCCTGGTGTATCATTGAAAGTAGAGATTACTTTAAGGTAGTCTTTAGAAAGCAAATTTGTAAAGTCAAAAGTAGCAAATACTCTCACTTCAGTACAAATGGCCAGAAAAAAAATTATAACTCCAGGAAGGTGGAAGGGTAATAAATTTTCACCAAGTATCTAATAGAAGGACGACATTGATCTGATTCTACAGCATGTATAGCATTTTATTTAAAACTCAAAACAAACTTAGGATGAAACATTCCGTATTGATTGATATGAAAGCCACAGCTCACAGAGGCCTGGAGAGTTGGGCACATTCACACCTCTAAGAAAAGGAAAAGCTGAGACTGAACACACCCCGGACCTGCTTACATGCCTCGTGCTGTCTACTCAGGACACCAGTACTAAAACTCATGGCTTGCACACCTTAAGGATAAGGTAGGGGCTGTAAGAAAGCAAATGGAGAACTATAGTCTACAAAGTGTACATGGCTCATCTGAAGAGCGGCCCTAGCTCCTCTTCCTCAGCCAGATATTGTCAGGCAGAGACGTAAATCCGGGGTTTCATACCCTCAAGTCTTTAGAAGTCAGAAATCTGCATTCTTCTGTGAGATGTCCCAAGGTTTGAATCTTGACCACAAGTTACAGATTACTGAGCTGGCCACCTAGCACATCTTTGGGATGGATGGGATCCACCAGCTGCCAGTTTGCAGCTCCTCATTCTAATGGTCATTCAGGTCAGGATGGAATAGCCAGCAGCAAGAAACTGCAGGGATTCCATGCAACATCTTTCAAACTCCAAATGGGAACCCTTAATGCTTTGCAAGACTTCAAGCCTGGTGAAAGGGAGGCAAAAGCACCTTTTCATAAATTAAAAAACATGTAAAATCAACTTCATGTCTGTCAATGGAAAAAGTGGGTGACAGTTGTGTACTTGCTGTGTGCCTATTCTTGCAATACAGCCTAATTCTGATAGGGGTACTTGTAGCTTAGACTAAGGTGAACCTAGGGTTTTAATACAATTCATAACAGAATTATATTTTTACAGCAAACTATGCTCAGTACAAGGAAGCAGGATCTCCCGGGAGGCACTAGAAACAATTCCATCTAATTAAAATATGGATAACCCCCACAAAAGCTGGGCTGGTCCTTCGAGACTGCTCAGACTGAGGCCGATTTCCTGACCTATTCCAGACGTGCACCTGGCTGGGCAAGAGGATGGAGAGCCTTGTAACACAGAGCATGGGATTGTTTGTCCTGTTCACGCCTCATTCTCCCTTCCAATTCATGTTGCCTCTTAACTACATTTATTCATAATCTTTAAAGTGGAGAAGAGCCTCCGGCTGACTCAGACCACTTTGAATAAGTATGCAGAAGAAAAACTGAAGTTAATATTTGAGCTTTCTTAATCATATTAGGCCACAGGTTTTAAATCTTTAAAAAATATTCTGTGAGAGTAAAGGATATCTAGATCTGAAAAGCCCACTTAAGCTAATGTCCACTGGCGAAGCTCTGCCTGCTGAGGGTGCCCCTGTATTTCTGATATTACTAATGGAAGCACATCTCACCCTGTGGGAAACCAAGTTTCCACAAAGTTGGTCACAAAGAGATTTTCTGTAAGCAAACCCAATTTCCCTTTTGACTTTTTATACAATTATAGCTCTGTATCCATTGGGGGAAAAATATCAAACACATGGAACTACACATTTGTGGCATGGAAAGAATTTAGAAGATGGCCAGGTTCAAAAGGATTGAAAAATAAATATTTCATCTTAAGTAAAAAAAAAAAAAAAAGAAAAGGAATAAACTAACTTTTCTACTCCTCCCACCATCTAGCAGTCATACACATCTCTTCTTTCTTCTGCAGAACTTTCTTTACAGTATAGTTATTTTCTTGATGACAGCTGAATTCGTGCATCTGAGACATAGGTGTTCAGCTCAGTACCAGCAGGAACTTCCCTGATGACCCTGAATGAGTTGAATGCCTGCCTCAAAGCTACAACTGCTCATTGACCAAATGAGAAGGGTAAGAAGCAGGTCTCTCGAGTCTTTCAAAAACCAACGATTCTCATTACTAAAACTTGCTCTTCTGCTTGATATTTTGTAATATGCAGTAGCATTGCTGAAAGATCACATTCCTTGACCTTTTCCCCCAAAAGAGACAACTCTTGATTTTCCCGAAGCTCTCTGACCACTGAGGAGTAGGCAGCTGTGGGCAGTGGGGTGAGCAATGGGTAGGACTGCTGCAGACGCGTGGGAACTCACAGGTCCAAGACCACCTGGAACTAGTTTTTCGGGGCAGTGGAGACACAGGACAGTGAAAGCCACAAAAGGGATTTAAATGCTGACGACACAAACCTTTAAGATCTACTCATGGTTTCCAAACTGTTGGAGGTTCCAGGAATACCTCATTATGTACAAACCAGCCCGCAAATCCTCCAATTCATCTTACGGACCTGATTTTTGTGAGTGGGCTGGATGTTCGGTAAACCTGGTCAACTTTGAAAACAGCATACATTGCACTACAGAAAGGTAAAGACGCCAAACAGTCAGAAAGGTAAATACGTTAGATGATCCTCCACCAAACTGCTCTCAGGGATTTCAGAAACGATGGTCAGAGTCTTACTTTCATATAGATAATTCATATTTTACAAATTAGTATACTAATTTTGCCATTGAATAGTTATTAATCAATATTTAGCCATCCCCAAGTATTTCAATCATGACTTCTGTCCACTTAATGATGTATAAAAATACACTTCACAAATCTAGTTATAATACTGAATATATTGATACTATAAAATTAGTCTCCCACTCTATAATTACAAATTACCGATAAATGTGAATGTCCCAAAGACAATTTAAAAACCTGGATAACCTAGGCTGATGTTCTATAGGGGTGTCCAAACAGCAGCCCCCGGGCCACACGTGGCCCAGGGTGGCTATGAATGCGGCCCAACACAAAATCATGCATTTACTTAAAATCCTTTGTTTGCTCATCAGTTTTCACTAGTGTTTGTATATTTATTGTATGGCCCAAGATAACTCTTCTTCTTCCCGGGTGGCCCCGAGATGCCAAGAGGTGAGACACTCCTGCGATCTATGACATCCATCACCCTCAGGTTCTAAGCTGCGTCCATGGTTTTCTGTTTGCTAAAGTGAAGCGTGTTGAGAGGCCTCGATCCGAACTATACATTAAAATGCATCTAACTTTAAATTGTGAATCTGTCTTTCTAAAGGTGGCATTTGATTCCCTCTGTGGTAAAGCAGCTTAGTATATGAGACCATCCAGTGAAAATATTAACAAGGATGAGCACAAAGATGCAAATATGAAGATGAACATTCTAGAAATACTTAACAGAGGCAATTGAGAGTGACCTAATATTTTAAAATACAGTGTAAACTTTCGATATTTTACATGATGGCTATTCACTAATAAAAACAGTTAAAAACAGTCATTGATATGAGAACACACATGATATATTAATAGAAAACTCAGGGCGAAAAATAGTATATACAATGTGGAGGAATGTGTACCAGATGTTGAGTATTTCTCTGGTTGCTAAGATTGTGCAATTATGTGCCATTATCAGGTCGATTTTTATATTTTTAGGACTATATCACAAGTTTTCAGAATTAAACACACAATTTTTATGGAAAAGCCTAATTAAAATTTACTTAGAAACAGGGGTGAAAGTTAGAAAGTTCCGTGTTGACAGTGACAGAGCTGCTTTGCAGCAGAACTGATAAGGAACTATCGGAGTTTGTGAAAAGCATCCATTCTGATTCCACAATGTTGTTTCCATACCAGTTCTTAGCTAGTCTGAATGTCACCCCCAGGAAAGGACTTTTTTACTTGTTTTATATCTCTACACCAGATTCTATCACAGGGTCTACTAAATATTGGAAATATTATGGCTGAATATGAGTTGAAGGTCATTCAGTAGAGAAGATAAAGCTGCCCTCAAAAAAAGTTGTAAAGATCTAGAATGTATCCCTTGGTGATTTCATCTGTGGCGCCCCTCTATGTCTGCCAAATTTTCTGTGCATCTGTATGCATTAACCTCTTGGGCTGCCTGTGTGTGCTCCAGTCTATTTTAATAAATATCAGCCCCTACTTTGTTTACTTTTTTCTAATGAGAAGGGTCTGCTTTAATTACACAAGCAAAAGGTGTTTATTTAATTTTAAAACTTTAGTAAATATTTTTTTTCTAAACTCCAAGCAATACTGAAAAACCAAATTCTTATCCATTTTGAAATAGACTTTTTGGAAGGGAAGAGTCCACTAAATCGAATCCGGTGCCTGCTCCTTAAACACGCATACAAATAAGAAGTAGCTCACCAAAGCATTCATTCTTTCCAGTCCTCATGTTGCTGCCATAGTCCAGGCATGGCTTCTTGTTCTTACTAATGTAGCAGCTAGGTTTTTTTTGCCTGTTCCCAGTTTTATTGAAATGTAATAAAGATATAACATTGTGTAAGTTTAAGATGTGTCATGTGATGATTTAATATATGTATATATTGCCAAATAATTACCACAATAAGGTTAATTAATGCATCCATCACCTCACATAATTACCAATTTTTTTCTGGGTGGTGAGAACATTTAAGATCTACTCTCTTAGCAATGTTTAAGTACACAATACAGTACTGTTAACTGTGGTCACCAGAATGTATTCACGTTATAATTGGGAGCTTGTACACTATGACCACCATAACCTATTTCCCTATGCCCCTAGTCCCTGGCAAACACCAGTCTATTCTCTGTTGCTTTGGGTTCAGTTCTTTTTTTAAGATTCCACATATAAATGAGATCATGCAGTGTCTGTCTTTGTCTGACTTACTTCACTTAGCACGATGTCCTCAGCATTCATCCATGTTTTCCCAAAGGGCAAGATTTCCTTCTCTTTTATGGCTGAATAATATTCCATTAAATATATACTACATTAAAATACAATAAAATTATATATGTATATATATTTACATATATATGGATACATGCCATATATTCTTTTTTTTAAATTATTTTTTTAAATTTTATTTATTTATCTTTAGAGGGGAAGGGAAGGAGAGAGGGAGAGAAACATCAATGTATGGTTGCCTTTTGTGCGTCCCCTGCTGGGATCTGGCCTGCAGGGAACCAGCCTGCAACCCCTGTCTGTGCCCTGACTGGGATTCGAACCGCGATTGTCTGGTTCGCAGGCCCGCACTCAATCCACCATGCCATATATTCTTTACCCAGACATCTTTCAATGGACACTTAAGCCATTTCCGGAACTTGGCTATAAGTAATTATATAATAGCCAAGTAATATATATGTATTTATTATATAATAATTATAAATAATGCATGCATCAGCTATTTAACTACCCTTGTTTCTCTGGCCTGTTGGTGCTCTTTTTAATGCATTGCAAATACTGCCAGCAGGAAAATCTTTCTACTGTACCATCAGCTATATCACTTTGTTCACCAAACTTTAATGCACCCCCCCCCCACTGCTGTTAGACAGAACTCAAGCTCCAGAGCCTTACAGCCAAGGTCCTCAGGCCCCCTGTGTACATTTCCCATGTATTTTCCACTAGACAAGCATAGCTGCACTCTAGCACAGGGTCTGTAAGTGTGTTCACCATACCAGCAGCAGCTGAGAACTTAAAATTTCAAATTTTCTAACTGCACAGACCTAGTGAGCCACAAAATGGGGGCAGCATACAAGGAGCTGTGCTTTAATAAGCCTTCCAGATGATTCTTACACATGATAAAGTTTGAGGTCCCCACTGTAACCAAAATATAATTCCTTAAATACTCCCAATACTTCACCAAAGTAATGCCTTTCCTCATGCTGTTCTCCTGCCTGGAAGTGCCACTTCTTCCCTGTCTCCAGGGGGGCAAAACCCACTCAGTCGTTTTGGGTCAAACCCAGTATCAGCTCAACTGTCCCCTTCCCCGTTTTCTCAACCAGAAGTGGCTTCACCAGTATCTGAACTTCTTTAGTCATTGTTTGCATCTTTCTTGGAGCACTTCCTGCAGTTTCTTTTGAAACATGGTTCTTCTCTACTCTGCTAAACTGTAGACTCTTTGAGGGTAACACGAAATCTGTAAATCTATTTTCTTTCCACAAGAAAAGCAGCCAATGATCACAAAAAGGTATTCCACACACATCTGCCCAAAGTGGGGAAAAGCAACTATTGTTTACCACTTAAGATTGCCACACGTAGCAAACAAAAATACGGGACTCCCAGTTCAATTTGAATTTCAAGCAAATATGTAGGGTCCAGATATTATGTGAGACAAGCTTATACACTCATACTTAAAACTATATTTATTATCTGAAATTCGAATTTAACTGGGAATCTAGTATTTTATCTGGTGACTATCACCATTGTTGTATGTTACTTTGTCTTTATTCAGATTTATCTTCTTTCTACTCTCTTTAGAAAGTACATTAAAACATTGGGGGAAAAAACACCTTACATATCGAAATAAATGTTTTCCTTAAAAAAAAATCACTTCGGAAACACTATACTTATTCGGTGGTATTGGTGTTACCCAAAACATGTTTGAAATTATTTTAATTGTGTGCAAAATTGTCTTACTGGTTATGTAAGAAAATCAGTTTCATTAGTATTTAAAAAATACATCAACTGTATTACTATTTTTCTAACCTACATTTTTTTCCAGCAATGACATCCAATACTGCTTTACTCTTTGTGAATACCAGATTTATCTTGAGTGACTTAATATCTGCTCCCCTCCATTAAAAATACACCAATGGCTTAAAAGGGCAATTCCCTGACAAATGCAAAACTGTTCATGAAAGTGCACTGTGTTAACTATATAAGCCTCCAAGATGTTAATATAAAGATGATATTGAAAGAAATGTGTCAAGGCTGGTTCTCTTTGATTTTTTTAAGAAGTCACATTTCCTTATAATCACTTCTCCCTCAAGATCCCAAACCTACACCAATGCAAATTTCATGTCACCAAACATAACTCTCCACAGCAAACCCCAATATGCCACAGATTCTTCTCAAAGACTCTGGAGATCAGCTTTATTTATTTATTTTTAAAAACATATTTATGTAGGGCATGTTCATTGTAGAAAATTAGAAAAATATAGACAAGTATGAAAAAATTTTAATGATTTTATCATAACAGAGAAAGTACTATTCATATGTCATATTCTTTTATGTATTATTCATGTTTATATAGTTTAATTTATATGCATATTTTCTTAAAAACTGAGATAATATTGTAGCTATTTTTATGTTACATAGTTTTTCACTTACAATTTTTTTAAGATTTGCTGAGGTATAATTTACAAATAAAATTTCAATATATTCATACTCAAAGTATACAATGTAATGATTGGTATAAGTATACATTGTGAAATGATTTTCATAATGAAATTAATAAACACAGCTATTATCACCTATCTTTTTTTAGAATGCTTAACATCTACCCTCTTAGCAAATTCCAAGTGCACAGTCTGGTATTACTAACTATAGTCAGCAAGTTCTATATTAGATCCTTACAACTTAACTCACCTTATAACTGAAAGCTTCTACTTTTTAAATAATTTTGCCTCCTTTTCTCACCCCCAGCCCTTGGCAACCACCATCCTATTGTCTATTTCTAAGAGTTCGGCTTTTTTTTTTTTTTAGATACATAAATGAGATCATACGGTACTTGTCTTTGTCTGACTTATTTCACTTAGCAAAATGCCCTTTGAATTCATCCATTTTGTTGAATGATAGGATTTTTTTAAAGCTGAATATTATTCCATTGTATAGATATACCACATTTTTTAAGCTATGAATTTGTCAGTGGACATTTAGGCTGTTTCCGTGTCTTGGCAATCGTGAATAACACCGCTATGAACATGGGAGCACAGACATCTCTTGAAGATAATTTAATTTCTTTTTGATACACCCCCCAGATATAGGATTGGTGAATCAAGTGGTAGTTCTGTTTTCCATTTTTTGAGGAATTTCCATATGGTTTTTCACAGTGGCTACACTAGTATGCACTCCCACCAACAATGTACTAGGGTTCTGTTTTCTTCACAACCACACTGATGTTAATAATCTCTTGACTTTTTGATCATGGACATCCTAACAGGTATGAGGTGATATCTCTTTCTGATTTTGATTTCCCTAATGATTAATGATGTTTAACAATATATACCTGTTGGCCATTTGTATGTTTTCTTTAGAAAATATGTCTATTTAGGTTCTTTGCCCATTTTTATTAGGTTATTTGTTTTGTGTTGTTTTTGATATTGAGTGTATGGATTTCTTGTATATTTTGGATGGTAACCCCCATCTGACAAGTGACTTGCCAGTCTTCTTTCCCCAGTCCATAGGTTGCCTTTTTACTTTGTTGATGCCTTTTCACTTTGCTGTACAGAGCTTTTTACCTTGATGTTGTCCTACTTATTTCTGCTTTTGTTGCCTTTGCTTTGAGTGTCAAGTCTAATAAATCATTGCCAAGACCAATGTCAAGGAGGTTTTCCCAATTTTCTTCTAAGAATTTTATAGTTTCAGATCTTACATTTGAGTAGTCTCTTTTTTTACTTTACTTCTCTTTCAAAATTTTATTTGCAATTATAATTAACATTTGATTTTTTTTTGTATTAGTTTCCAGTGTGCGATATAGTGGTTACATAATCATATAATTTACAAAGTGGTCCTCCTCAGATTTTAAGTACCCACCTGGCATCTTAGTTTTAACAATATTATTGACTATATTTCCTATGCTATACTTCATATTCTGTGACTATTTCATAAATACCAATTTATACTTCTTAATCCCTTCACCTTTTGCACCAAGTCACCCAATCCCCTTCCCTCTGTAACCACCAGTTTGTTGATTAAGTTACTGTCTTTTTTCTTTTTCTTTTTTAACATTCAATATTATTTTGTATTAGTTTGGGGTAAACAGCATAGTGGTTAGGCAAGCATATAATTTATATAGTGTTCCCTTTGATATTTCCAGTACCCACCTTTCACCATACATAGCTATTACGATATTATTGACTATATATTTCCTATATTATATTTCACTAATACATCCTTGTGACTATTTTGTACTTGTCACTCAGTCCCTTTTCTACCTAGTCCCCTATCCTCCCTTCTTCTGTAGATAAGCTTTAATGTAAAGGATATACAACCAAACCGATAAACATGTTCCATTTGCCACCAAATACCATTCTTACATATGTGATATCAGCACAATTTTCCTAGTAGTGCATCCCATTTTATTCCCATGCATACAGATATAATTATTCATATATTTATTTATACCTCCTCTTTGGGATTGAAATGCCTTGAAAACAGGAGCTTCTCTAAAACAGGTTCTACAGGACATGGTATATAATCAGTGAAGACAGAGAGGGCTCCATTTATAATCAACAACTTTAGAAATTCATTTTCTACCTCATTGTAGTTAAAATTCCTGGAGCACACTCTGTAAGCCTACTGGATCCAACCTTCAAATACTTTTAATGGAGAATTTACTTATGCTCTTGAGAGACACTTGGTTCAAAACCATTTGGCACCTTGCTGCTCATCTCTCCCAATCTCACACAGACCGGTGGAAAGGCGACAGATAAGGATGATATAAGTTACTGTTAAAGTCTTCCTTTTCTCAAAAACAAAATGAATCAACATGGCAAGTGTGACTGAGGTTACATAAAAGTGATTGCGAGCTTTGTGGAATCTAAGATTTTGAAATTGATTTTTAAAGGAAATTTCCATGTCAGCGCTCAGTTCTTTGCGGTGGCTATTCAAGCTCACTGATCCAAATAATGGTATATTAGGGGTTACCATAAACTTTGAGAATAATGCCAAAGAGATATGGCATTCTAACAGGGGGTTTTAACAGGTAGTACTACAATCATCCCAGCAAACCCTGCATCTTTACCTTTAACTTTACAAGAGGATTTTAATAAGTTTCTATATTACTCCTTCCATTAACGCTCACATTTATTCTTTCACAAATCATTAGAAAGTTTTAAAAAATCAATTCATGTATCAATTGGCTATATTAATGAAATAACCACAAGTTTTCATATGAGGCAAAAATAGTAGCTTTGAATAAATCTACCTGAACCGCATGAGTACACACAGGCAGCATTTTATGCCTCTGTTTTTTCCCACCTCGTGATAAAACTTGTTCCAAAAGCACCCCTCTCCCCAGGGTTCTCACCTGGCGTTATAGACGGATGTGAAGGGTTAATCAGAGAAAGTTCCAGCTGACTGGAACAGCAAAGAAGCAGATCTGCCACCGAGGCAGAAACAACTATAATTAAAAAGAGCAAATCCAGCCAGGCATGTACAATCCAGAATTCCAAGAAAATCTGGACAGGCAAGTTACCGGTATCAGGGATATGACAATGATAGGGAGGACTTGAAAAGCAATTAATATTATAGAATGAGGTAATGAAGATTAAGAAATACAGGACGTTTGGCATAAATGAAGACTGTAAATAACAGAAGACCCCAAACTATAGGCCAGGAGAATAAGTGTTGAACATTAAATTCTAAACAACTTGAAGACTATAACGCCTGATGCTATAAAGACTTGGTTTCTGGGCATACTTAGGGACAGTAAACTAGGTACAAAACAAATGACTACAAGTAGAAATAAAAAAACTAAAAAGACTTTGCTCAAGGAAGAAGAATCCCTGACCCCAGCACTAGATTAGTAAGAAGACGAGAAACCCAAATAGGGGCCTCAGACTATGTCAAATTCTCTCTTTTGGATCCAAGAATTTCGTCTGCACACTGGAGATAAAATGCATATAGTTAAGGGAAATGGGGAGGTTCAGGAACCGAGAACCAGGCAGAACATCGAACTGCTAACACACATCAGAAGACCTGCCAGGGAACACACCCATCATCTCAATAAATATGGTTTGGTAAAGAAGTCAGGGAGTGTCATGCTTTAGACCTGAAGTTGCTAATTGGTGGCCTTCGGGTCTCAAGTGGCTCACAGATGTGTTTTTTACTCATTTTTTAAAAAGTTTTTGGCCTATGGGTTATTTTTATTTTGAATTGGTCTATAGCATATAGAAATCAGGATATTTCTCATTAATAATAATAACAAAGGCATTTCTGTTTTCTTTTAAAACAGTAGAAGTCTTGACAGCATTGACTTTGAATTTTCATGGGCCATCGACTTTATTGAAGTCAAGAGGCTACTGATCCCTTTAAACATGTGATCATTTAATGCGGCAGTCCCTACCTTCTCCACTCAGAGACGTCCCCTGCCAGCCCTGTAGAATTTCAGTACACAGCCTTTAAAGGATGGCAAGAATTAAAAGAAAATTTAGAAGCTATTATACTCTACATATGAAGGAACATATTCCTGAAATTCTTTGCATTGGACCAGAAACAAAACTTGATCTTCACACAGCATGAGTAGGATAAGCCTAGACAAGACCGGCAATAGACATGTGCCTAGGAATTTTTCTTGATGATGGAAATGCTGGCTTTGTTTCAACAGTCACATTGTTTATAACTTAACGTGTTGAAGGTCTATTTATTATCTTAAGTTTTAACAACTGGGCTCAGTTTTCGAAAACAGAATATGGTGAAAGGATAAGATGCACATTTTCTTCCCTGCAGTTTTTTCACAAAACCACACATAGAATTAATCTGGATAAATGCAGATATTTGACTTCAGGTTCCAGGACTATCTCAGAATCAAGTGGTGCTGCCGCCAAAACTCTCGAGATTTCATTTGGCCAAACTTAATCTTTCTTTGTGAAATGACCTAATGAAAACAATAGCATGAAAGCCTTGGCTATAGAAGCAGCACATAAAAATAACGGTTTGCTCAGCAGTTTTAAAATTCACTGCATTTATATTTAATAATATTCTCCACTGGGAGTCCAAAAAATACTTTATCTCTTCTCTTCGGAACAGTTTGGGAAATATTCCAATCCCTTGAAAACTTGCTGAGGAACATTTGCCGCATCTTGCTTCTATATGCCAGTTGTAGTTATGACATATTTTGTAAACTTCAGAGTTTTAAAGAAAGAACAGCACAGTTCTTATCAAATAAGAAACAGACATAAAGTGTTCTTGTCTTAAATAATATGGCAGTTGCTGAAATTTACTTTCTAAATAATCTCCCTTAGAAAAGAAATCAAATCCATTTTCTGATGGCTAGGTCTTCCCTACACCATTTTCAAAATTTATATAATTTCTTAGGGACCAGAAATTGTCAGTACTTGCACAAATAGGTATAATCATGCTACATTGATTTTGGATTTGGTATTTGTGCTTAATCTGTAATAATCTCCATGAGCAAAAATTGATTTCTGATTGTACAACCCTGACAAGTGACACCCCCTGCAGAGATGGACATTTCAGCAGGAAATTGGAACAATCTGCATTTCGACACATGCATTTGCCAGGCCATGCTTTCAAAGTCCCTGCACTTCCTAGTCATTAACCACTAACCCTCACCTGGAAACATACTGTGTATGTCAGATTATATATCAAGAACAGAGTATAAAACTTAGGCACTGTCCCTACTGGTATTTAGTAAATGGGACAACTTGTAATTAAGTAATCATACAAATAAACAGAAACTCCTGTGTGAAAAGTTCTCAGAGGAAGCTGTCTATGGCAGGCTCGTGAGAAGATCAGACATTTTTCTGAGGAAGTGTAAAACAAAGTGGTTTCATATTTCAGTTTTCATTCAACTTCAAACACTCGAGTAGAATTATTCTTCATCTTCAAGTACAAGTATGGATATGACCAGAATGATGTGTGTTTGTGTGTGGTGTTTTTTGAAGTGCACACAGGGAAAAAGGTTGTAAATAATGTAGACAATAAGACAATAACACTGGGCTAAATGACTCTCAAGTTTGTAACTTGGACACATTGTAAGTCTTCTCTGGGACATTATTTCCTTACCTGCAAAATGACTGGCAATTGCCAACACAACATCCACTCTTCCCTTTCTTCCTTTCAAAAGGAACCCCAGTTTTACTCAGTTGACTATCTCATACTACATGACTCAGGAGAAAGTAGACCCTAATTTCCACCTCCAAAAATGGTCAAGATCCTGTTATAATGATTGTGGTAATTCCACACCTCTGGCATGTGGTGCAGCCAAGAAATAAGAATGTCTGCTGGAAGGTACCTGGGAGAGGGTACTTCTGCCTGTCAGGGCTCCCTCTGAGGGCTGGGTGTAGGGGCCGGGCCACTGCAGCCAGCTTGCTGCCAATCTGAGCAGGAAATCGACACTTCGTGGAGACCAAAGCCAAATCAGAGAACTTCCAGGATACTGTCCAATCACACCCATGGTACAGTCTCAGAAATCCTAATGCGAGACAATAAACGTCCTTATTTAAGCCAATTAGAGGCTGTTTGAGGCACAGTTTTCTGTTAATTTCAGCTAAAATTATCCTGATGGATACCTGAGAGATACAGGCCTACTGAGCCTTTATTTTATGTTTCTAATGCTTACATTTTTTCTCTTAGTATATTGCTTAAACTTAGAAATTACTATGTTTACTTTCCAAATGAAGTGAATGAATTAGGTAATTTCTAACTCTTTCCCAGTCAAAAAAAAAAAACACGTAAAAATTTAATTCCATTAGTTATTTCTGTTTAAACATTTTCCATGTTTATATAAATTATTATCATTACTTATACTTGGCACTTAATCTTGATTTAACTGAATGTAAACTATTAAGACATGGTAGAAGGCCATGACTTTGTTGAGGAAACTGTTTTCTTATATTATTTCTTTAAAACTGTCACTTATATCTGTGGTTGTGAAAACAAATGACTCCAACTTCAGCTAACCTCATCTATGTTATCATTTGGGGAATTCTAGCCTGAATTACATTTCCCTCAGTCCATCAAATGGAACAGAATCCAAATGTCTGTCATATCGTTAATCTGAGCCCAACCACACGCCATGAATCAATGTGTTGACCGCTTCCTGTCTTCCAGGTAACATAAATTTTGCTTCAATCAGAACCCCAGCTTTTCACACAAGCCACTTCTTTAATGACATTTTCAGTCTACGGAAATAAATACTGGCTAAGTTATTTTCTATACTTATAAAAGTATCTAAAGTTATTATGAATACAAATTAACCTATCCCAGGGCACTCAGGTACTTCAGCTCAATAACCTATAAATTCAAATTTCCTAAGGATAAGTAGTGAATTAATTTTGTATTATATAACATCCCACTGCCATGTATGATGCTATTGTTGTTTTACTAATCTATGATATAAAATCAGTTCTTTAGTTCAGCTTATTTCCTCTTACTGTATTACCTGATGGAAAAGTTGGATAGAGTGGCCAAAATGGTGCTCCATCTGGAGCAGACTAAGAGTATTTAGTCTGTACTTCAATAATGCCCCTTATCACTAGTAATTAACACACATATCTAACTTTTTGTATAATACCTTATAAAAATATATACATTGGATATCATTATGGCAGAGACATAAAAATTACAATATTACATGAATGCACTAAAGACAAAAACAGCCTCGGTATCCTGGAAAAATTGTTAGTATCCTTATGAAATAGCAAAGGATCTTATTGTAAGTCAAAGGAAACACTTGAAAAAATTAATCACTGCTTCAACCATAGAGTTCCTTTGAATGATTTATGGAAACCAAATAGTAAAATCTCAAATGTGGTACATATAATACATAGTTTTGATCTTCCACTGCTTTCATTTGCAACTACCATCAAGCTGAAACATTAAAAGTTCATGAGGATGAACTGTCTGATCCGCCATGATCATGGATGGTGCTGCCCTTTCAAAAACATGGCAAAACGGTTTTTCCAAGCTGTTTGATTTGCAAGGCAGAAACAATATGTCACTGTTGATACGGGCTACTTCTGAGAAGAAAAACAACTTCTAATCTTTTGATGCACTATAGTATGAAATCTTAAGTATCCTGACAAAATGCATTTTGCATTTACGAAGATTAAAAGGATACAAAGCTCTAAAGCCTCTTCACTTCACTGAGGATGTCTGTGTTCTGGGCCATTCCACACCTCTCTGATGATAATGAGTGGAAGCAGTAGTCCCGAATGCTTCAAAGTGAATACGAAGTACAATACAGCAGACAAAAGTCTTCTCCTTCTCTGACCAACCTTGACTTCTCTGAGACTCCTTGAAGGGCTCGGAAAGTAGAATGTGCACATAATTGGCTTGGAGATAAATGAAATATGTAACATCCAACTCAGAGGTTAAATAAAACCTTTTGATCTCCAAATCAGATGTGATTCCTTGCACTAAAAAAGGTCTACTAAAAAAAAAAGGAGTTCTTTTTCCCATCGCACATTAAGCTCAGGAAAGGAAAATTTGATAATTACATAAAACCATCCTCATAAAACAGCTCCACTCAAACTTCATTGGTCTATAAGACTTACAATGAATAAAACTGCTTGCAGTCTACAGTTTTCTAACCACTGAGAACACTTAGAGACTTAGCTCTTCCTTTCCAGAAAATGATGACCTGAAAAGGTGCATTAACTTCTGCGATGATTGGCTTGCCCTTTTTCCTCCCTTTGGCAATATGGCACTATTCCACATACAAACTGAAATGAGGGGACCACTTTAGCGATTTCTATAGTAGTTTCTGTGCTTCACCATGCTAATGTTAGTGTTAATAACTGTAATTTTCTGCTGGGTGAAAAAAAACTAAAAACATCTATGTTTTACAAATAAAATCCACCAAACTGCTGTAGAGAAACAGCCCAAATGCTTGCCTGAGATTTTACCCATGAGTGGGTCTCTCCGGTGGGCTGGGCTGGTGCTCATCCATGGCCCGCCTCTGGCCAGATGTCCTTTCATTTTCTCAAATCCACTCTCTTTTCCACTGCTTCCCAGCCAACAGAAAACTGATCGATGGCTGCCAGTTTCAAGCTTCTACTTTTTTCTAGACATTGTACCAGGGGCTTCACTATGCTTATAATTTTTTAGCCTTCAAGATAACACCACAGTGTTTTTTGTTTGTTTATATTCATGTAAAAGATAAAGAATCTGCAATGCAAAAAGGTCCACTATAAAGTAGCTTATTAGTGGTAAGACTAGATTGGAACTCAGATCTGGCTGGTTCAAGATTCCATGTTTTTACTACTACGATACACTATCGAGACAGGTTGAAGTCAGTGGGACAAACCGCCAAGTAAGATGAAAGGATAATAATCGACAGTCATTACTTCATAGAAAAGAAGAAATGTGATGGAACTTACCGAAGGCTATTATTTTTTCACTTGCTTTGTCATGATTGTAAAATTCAGACTTGCCTGTGTTCAAATAGACATAATTCGTTTCTAGAGAGTTTAGTGTATTTCACAAGATTTTTTAAAAATATTTTATTTATTTATTTTTAGAGAGGGGGAAGGGAAGGAGAAAGAGTGGGAGAGAAACATCAGTGTGTGGTTGCCTCTCATGTGTCCCCTACTAGGGAACTGGCCTGCAACCCAGGCATGTGCCCTGACTGGGAATCAAACCGGCAACCCTTTGCTTCACAGTCTTGTGCTCAATCCACTGAGCTACACCAGCCAGGGCACAAGATTTTTTATTAGTAACTTTTTACTCTCCATTTTACAGAAGCATGTGTTTTATATGTGTGTTTAAAAAAAGGATATTGTGTATTTGACAAGCATTTATCTATGTGTTGCTGTTAGAGTAGTAGGTGTATTGAGTAAAAACATTGCTAAAATCAATTAGATTTATTCAAATCACCAAAAGCATTGTCATCTAGACACTTGCACTGTCTAGTTGATGTGATGACGACTACACACAGAACACTCAGGCTCGCCTTGCCTTTCTGCTTTTATTTTCTAAGTGGAGCTCAATCAACTTATGGCCTGGTCTGACATAGCTGGAGCTTTCCTTAAAAAAGGAAAAAACACACGGGTCATGCCCACTTACATACTCAAATTAAATTAAGCTATCGACACGCATATGTAATATGACAATTATATGTTATTGTCTGAGCCATCATTTATTGATAGTAGCAGTAAATGATGATTGCATCAGTATCTCATATTTATAAACAATACCTAGAAGGACCAGAAAGAACTGTCAGCATCTGGTAACTGATTAACTTAAGATCTGGGGGAAGCATTTGCATTGTGAAGCACAGAACCTCCGAACACATTCTGAATTATGTCTTTTGCATCAAGTACTTAAGAGCCAAAGATTTATGATTAACAGATTATGTACCCATTTTCTGAAGTATACTAAATAAATACTGTGTATCTGTTCCCAAGAAGTGAGTTCCTAATAATTTTATGGGCGGGGGGGACTCTTTTTTTGTAAGATTTTATTTATTTATTTTTAGTGAGAGCGGAAGGGAGGGTAGAAAGAGAGACAGAGAAACAATATATGGATGCCTCACAAACTCCCCTTACTGGGGACCTGGCCTGCAACCCAGGCATGTGCCCTGACTGGGAATCAAACGGACAACAATTTGGTTTGCAGGCCAGTGCTCAGTTCACTGCATCAACCAGCAGGAGCTATGGCAGGGGACCCTCTTAGCTTATACAGGGGTGAGCAAAAGTAATAATAATCATAACAAGTTCATGGTTTTTACAATAGCTTCATTAATTCAAAGGAATGTCACAATATAACTGTAAACCTCCTTTTGCCCACCCATGTATATTAGAAAATGGTAATATTTTCACTCGTTCTAACAATTTATTTATATAAGTTGGGCCCTACTTAATTATAAATTTATCTCCCTAATATTAGGGTCATTAGTGACCTGAATGAAATTTTTTAGATTTGAAACATACAAACAGAAAAGAGTGCTGCATACTTTGGCCAGGTGTTTGGCAGATGCAATGAGCCAGTCCCCGCAAATGCAGATGAGCTGCACACACCCTTCCAAGTGGCATTTCCTCTTACAGGACAACCCAAACTCACAAAAAGTTCGCAACTGATGAAATGCTACTAACAGAACTGACACCAAGTAGAGGCAAAGTAATGCAAAACTTCACACCAAGGCTTGAGTGTTCCAGGGCAAGGGGAAACTAGCAGATGCCCTTGCCAGTGTGTAAAACCAGGGCCTGGCCAGGCTTTGAGGGCAATATAACATAACTATATACTGAAGTATAAAAAGCAAGCCATGCAAAGTTACACCCAACCCCAAACTGCTCAAACCAATTCTATACAATAAATATCGCTTTGTTGTCTACCATGTATTTGACACTGTGGGAAATAAAGATGAAATAAATGTGTTCATGTGTAGCCATAAAGTAGTAAAAAAACTTGCCCTTTATATAAGACTTATGGGGAGTTGTTCGACTGGTATGAAGTCTCAGTTACATAATAAGTTCTAGAGATCTGCTGTACAGTGTCATAGTTAACAATACTCTAAACTTCGGTGAGAGAGTAGACTTCATGTTAAGTGTTCTTATCATGCACAAAAAAACAAAGGGACACGGGACATTTTTGATAGTGATAAATATGTCTATTATCTTGATTCTAGAGTTGGTTTAAAGCAGGAGTGTCAAACTCATTTTCATCAGGGGCCACATCAGCTCTGTGGCTGCCTTCAAAGGACCGAATGTAACTTTAGGACTGTGTAAATGTAACTACTCCTTAACTCAGAGGTCAGTGCTGCCACCTGGTAGAAACGAGGTCCCAGCCGGATAAAATAAGGTGGGGAGCTGAATTCAGCCTGCGAGCTCCTGTTTGCCACCTGTGGTTTAAAGGGTAAAGGCTCTTGTATATCAATTACACTTAAATAAAGCTGTTAAAATGATAATGGGATTAAAAAGAGGTATATCATTATAATGCATATTTAGGAAAAGTGAAATCTGTCTATAGAGATGAATGGGAAGAAATATGCCATGACATGAAAGGAGAATACAGTATTATGCTTAAAAGCTGTAGTTTCACATTTTCTCAGCTTTCTCATCTTTAAAAGAGCCATGACAGCAATACCTCCCCCACAAAGGGTACTATTGTGAGAACTGGAAGGCACTTAGAGAGTTTAATACACATTGTGTATCCATTATTAATTATTCTACCTACTCCCCCTCTTCTTACAACTATTCCTAAATTGATATTTGTAAAGGAGATTGAATGGCCTGTCCTAGGAGATATGTCTCCCATCCTTTCATTATTCGTCCTCACATAATCAATCCCATTTCATCAGAGATGGAGTCTTGCACATTCACAGGTCAAAAGGAGAAAGGCAAAGTGGTTTTGTAAGCTGAAAAATGCACCAACTTCCAGAGAGGAGAGGACCACCTGGTAAAAGAGAATCCCACAAACCTCATCGCTTCCTGTAGTAAGCAGGCAGACACAAGCATTCAGAGAAAACAGCTGACAAGCCGTCCATCAGAGTCTGAGACTGCTTTAGGCGATTCAGCGGTTTCCATGAAGGACCTTGGCCTCTGCATGACAGGTTACTCCATCACACCCAAGCACCCTTCACACTTTTCCATTCTTTAAACTTACTCCCAGATCAATGATCCAAAATGAGTCCTTACTCATGAGCCCAATGATGGGCCCTTACTCTCTCTTAGTGCTTCCAAAGGCCATGTAATGATACTCTATTGCTTGATATCACTGTGAAATATTAGACTCTCCTACAGGTTTTTCTAGTATCGATCAACCTGTGGTCCTTTTTTTTTCTTTTGCTGGCAGATAATTCATGTCCTTTTCTTGTGCTAAAATCAACACAGGGTTAGGTGCCCATTTTCATGGCTGCAAGAGGTCTTTCTATGGAGGGAAGTGATGCGGACACAGGCCCGCAGTGTCCACGTCGTTATGAATGAAATGAGACATTCACACGGACTATGGAGTCCTGTGAGGAAAATAGACAGCATAGCTTTTCTCTCAAGGGGAGCAGAAGCCTTGGCCCTCGCCATGACCTGCCTTTATTGGGTTTCTGGCACATTACACGATGGTCCTTATTTACTATGCACAAGTTGCTTTGGATGGTTACCTTTTACGAAAAACAAAGGAGCCAATGCTGCTAATCACATCACAGAAGAGGGATATTTGCAAATGAAAAGGCTAAAGTGGCTGAACCCATTACACTCATCCTTGGAAGGTTTAGCATAGATTTTAGTAAGTTATTTTGCAGTAAATGTTTGCCACAGATCCAGATGAGGCAATTTCCAGCAAAAAGCAAGACTCCAAGCAGCCTAGACATTTAGCGGGCTTGATTCCCCACAGGAGAACCTATGCATGGGCATGGGTCCTGTGCATCTCTGAGCGGGAGCTGGGCTCACGCCATGCAGAACAGTCTCCCTACAGGGAAGTGATTCCAGCACAGCCTCATCTCTGCCATTTACTATCTGTGAGACTCAGGGATGTCGCTCAGCCTTCCAGGGTCTCAGTTTTGTTCTCTGATAGACAAAATACCCAGATGTTGAAGAATTAAACAAATATGAGTATGTTCTAAGCTACAAAGCATATCCAACAAAAAATACTACTTACTCTTTTAAATCTACCTAAGCACAACATGACATTTTGAACTCTGTAATCATAACTTTTTCACTTAGAATACAATGATCATAAATATCCCTGGTGGCTAGAATGCATGCTTCATGATTGCAGGGTTACTGGTCATGCATATTGGTTTATGGTAGAACTAGAACAACACATCACACATAGTAGATGGTCAATTGTTACCGCTAGATGAATGAATAGTATCCTTTGTTAAAGAGAGCAATTTGTATGTAACGCACCGCTACTTGAAGCCACCATAATAACCATTCACATCTCCTTTGTTCTGTCTTCTTCACTAATGAAAACTGAATTATTTTGCAATTAAAAACAGAAAATTGAGTGTAACACCTTATTTGACTCTGAAACACCACCTAGAAATATTTCTGAGTAGAAACCAGCAGTTAAATTATAATTTACCCTAAATAGCCAAGACAGTAGGAACTGTGTATCCCGATTTATGAAGAGCAAATAAAATTGACAGTCTCCAGATTTATATTTTATACACATTTGTGAAAATTACTATTACTTTTACATTTTCTGATATGTCCTATTTGTCAATACTTTTCAAATTAATAGTCAGGTGCATGTGCTAATGTTGGTAATACTATAATAAATGTATTGTTGGTATTCATTGCTTTGGGTCCATGGAAATATTTCTTTACTGGCCTTCTTTTATAAGCTATACTTCCAAAGACTTTATTTCACTTTGATTTACTAAACTGTGTTTGCCCCTGCTTTTTGTGGGATAATTTTAAAACCTGAGTTTAGCACATACTATTTTAAACATAGCATTAACTGCCTGCCTCTCCTCTTTATAAAAACAAAAAACTACTATCATGCTTTTTGTTGCTGTTTAATAAATAATTAATTTGCATTAATCTTCTATTGTTTTAATCTCTCTTGACCAGATAAAATTTTATCTTTGGGTATGTTTACTTTTTTTCTTAATCTGACTTGCCTCTTTAATATTCAACAACCTATTCCTAAAATAAATTAATAGCTACTGCATTGTCAGAACCTGGAGGTTGTTTTATATAAGTAAAACAAATTTAATTTGAAACGATCTAATTAATTAAAATGATCATTGATTGTTCTTTTTCTGTAAATTTTATGTAACTACATATCATTTTTATATTGTAGTTATAATAGAAAATAAACTTTAAAATTTTAGATGGCATTTTTAAAAAATTAAAGAGGTCATGAACAGTACTTTTTGATTTGGTGCATCACACTGGTCTTGTTCGTGTTCCTTCACATTTAAATGCTATTTCAGGTCCCCCACTCCTGACCCCTTTTCCCACTGTCTGGCTGCAAGCACATCCTCCAACCATTAGCTGTCTCGGCAGCAATACATTTATTCTGAATTTCTGACACCGCTCATTCCCAGGTCAAAGTTCTAGTGCACAAACCCTTCCCTGTAGGAAGTTCGATGCTTGCTAAAGAATTTGTAATAAACCATGCCTCCCAGGATGGCTAGCTCCAGGTGAGATTGTCAAAGGTGTGTTTCTCACATCCCACTGGATTTCGGCAAGGTCTTTCCGGTAGGTTTGAAGCTAAGACATTATGGGGTTACAGGAAGATAGGGGTGCATAAAATAGTTTCTCTTCCTTCTCACTAGTGATTTAATTTGCTTCTTATTGGTTTCCACCAAAATCTGTGATCAACTTCTGTTGCGTCTTGCCAGGAGCTGCTCCAGCACCCATCACGGGGCTCCATGGAGGCCACAGAAGATCTTGCGCAGTTTCTCAACATGCTCTGAGGAGGTGGTGGAAGTGACCACAGTGCAGAAGGCACTGGAGCAGTGGCCACTCCTACCCCAGCAGTCACCTGCCCAGCCCCACAGTCAGCACAGTGACTACAACCATGGTGGCCCTGGTTGAGTAAGTGGCACATTTTATTGTTGTATCTATGTACATACATACATTTCAACTAAGTTTCCTATACAGTCCATTTCCATTATATGACCAAATTTTCCTCATCAGAAAAAAAGAATGAAGAGAATGAATTAAATGGACTCTATTGGTTGATTTTGGCTCTAAAACACTATGGATTGTACAAATCTTAATCTACCATGGACTTATTTTCTGAGCTATATACATAGTCAGGAGAAATGTAAAGTTGACTATAATAATACTATAGTTAAGAATGCACAAGCCATTTTAAATCAAAGATTCAAAAGACCAATTTTCCAATAAAAGATTAACATTAATATAAAAATTGCTCTCCCTAAAACCAAATATTACTACCATTTTTATTGGGATTTGAAGTAAAACCTATAAGAAATATAGAAGTAGGTCTCACCTCTGGAAGGCATGGTTGCATGAATATCTACCTAAGCCTGACTTACACTACATTGAACAAGAGAAGGGAATCAATATTTATTGGATGTGTGTTGTAGATCAATAACTGTCCTGGCCATCCTAAGAGCATTTTCAGGAGCAACCCTTGAAGATTAAGGAACTTAGTTTAGTTTTTCACAAGGCACAGACTGACTCGATCCATCTAACTTTCTACCTAAGGGTTCATTTAAACCCTTTTGTTACTGCTGTTTTTTAATGTTTTCCTTGTCGCTTTACTGTCACTCTTATAATTATTGTTGCTGTTGATAAAATAATAAGTCAGTTCACAGGAATGTAAGCAATGGCACCAAACTGAAGATGACTTGAGAAAGTTGAGAAAGAAGCTCAAGCTGAAGTGAGCTTCAATCATAGGTGGAAGATGAAAATCAGGAAAAGATTTGGCCAAAAGTAGAAAAAGACAATTCAGTCTTGTTTTAAAAAGAATTCTGTTTTGAAAAAGGTAGAGACATAGGAGAGAACAGAGTTTTAACAGAGCAAAATCAGAAGTCATAATGGAAGGTAGGAGATATGCATTACAGCATACATGTGGGCTCCATTTGACCATCATTCATGTATCATTCACCCAACAAATTTCACAGGTGCCTTTGATGAAGCTGCACTATGGCTTTGTGAGTAAACAAGTTAAGCAAGGTCCTGGGTCCCAGTAAAAATGCAAACAAGTTTTCCTGTGTAGATTCAGTTATCAAGGGTATAAAGTTCAGTGGATATTCATTTAAAATTGATATCTCATTGAAAATAATGTTTACTCCAGTTTTCCCTTTGAATATTTCCTTCTCACATATGTTTGAAGATCAATAAATATGTAATTCTTTGGTTTCCTCTTTTTTCTGAATTATAATAGATATCTAAGTTCCAGATGCATGATTAATTCCTTTCTCTTCCTGAGCTTTAAAGTACCATATAAAGGGTAAACAAGGGGAAATTAGTCCAATAAACATAGAAATAAAAACTGTCATTATATCTGAATGATTTCACCAATGCCCTGAAAACTAATTGTGCTCTAAAGCAAGCTTGACAGGCAAGAATAAACATGGTCCTTTCAACTTTTTGACTGCTACTCCACTCTTGTTCACAAGTCCCACAGGGCCTGGTGGGAACCTGATAGTTTACTGCTCCATTAGTCTTCTTGCTGTATAACTTACCTCCCCCTACCTTTTTGCCCTCCCTTTCTTATAATGATGTTCTCTGTTCTTGGTCTCAATCAAAGACAGACAATACAAATGTTGCTTTTGACCCCCAAGACTAAACACTTTCCATAGCACCATCTAGCATTATCTAATGACTGGTAGATATTACAGAAATACCCCAATGCCTACATTCCCTTGAAAGCTGAGACTTGCCTACAGACCATCAATGAAGAGCTGAACCTTAGGATAAGCAGCAGCAGATAAGTGCTATCCCACTTGCCACAGCCCCCAACTGCTATTGATTGACCCTCAGACCAAGGGCCTACCAGTTGCTACGTATTCTCATGCTTGTAGTACTCATCTTCCTATTGTTGGAAAATATTTCTTGTAACCATATCTGTCATAAAAGTTGAAAAATAAAAGATTAATCGCATTAACCTGTTACTTTTTAACTTAATACCAGGGGTTAGCAAACTTCCCCTGAAAAGGGCTAAATAGAAAAACATTCCAGGCTTTAAGTCATACTGGCTGTGCTACAACTGGTCAACTGTAATTACAGTGCAGCGTGAACGCAGTCACAGACACCATGAGAACGAGTGGGCTGCCTGTGTCCCGATAAAACTTTATTCACAAAATTAGGCAGAGGGCTAAATTGGGGTCATGCTTTGCTGACCCCTGTTTTATGCTTCTTGTCCAGTTATCCTGGGCATGTAATCTCTGCCCTATTCCTTTTCAGCTTTACTATCTCTCAAACATAGTGTTTCTCAGTTTCCTGCCACGTCCTCTTCCAACCATGTTGTCTGACAAGGACTGGGCGTGGAGGACTTGAGTTCAAGGAATTCGTCTCCCCACAAGAGAATGTGGCATCCAAAATGGGTTAACAATTGGCTGTTTTATTTTCATTATTTTACTCTTGCTACTGAATATAGGCATTGTACCGTACTTACTTATTCCTGTGAAAACCACCCAAGAGGAAGGGACAGTTCAGGGGAAAACATTAGTATTCCCCACGGAACTGCCTGAAAGGATGGAAAAATCCCCACAGATTCCCCTCTCCCTTATACCGGGGTATACAACAGCCAGGGTGATATAATTGTTAACCACAAGGGAAAACATGTCAAGTTGTATAAATTACCCTGGTTTGAGCAACTTAAAGCAATCAAGACCACCATGGTGTACCAGAAATAAGAAAAACAAGTTAGATCTCTTAAATCAACAGTTAAGGCCAGTTAATGAAGAACCAGGTTATTGTTGCAAACACAGGTTGTGCTGCCAACAGTTGAGGGAATGGAAGAACAGATTAGAAAGACTTTCCCATGACTGTTCCTTACCCACAGATACAAAGGGTCTTCCAAGAAAACAAGTAAAAACTATATAGACCCCTACCCACAGCCCAGGAATAGGGTTGGGACGGTTGAGATGTATCTGTAAGGCCGAGGCAACTGTGGCTGGATTTCCTGCCTATCTCTCCTTACATGTTTGTTTTGGTGATCAAAAGGTGGTGGGATTGTTAGACACTTGTATTTCAGGTTCATTCATTAGCATAATTCCAACGAAGTTGTACAAAATAATTTCTTGACCAGAGAACAAAGTCCCTGAATGTCCAAAAGTTGTTGGAGTAACACTCCTTTACCTTGAATAGGAATATATATCAATTAGACAGCCAAGGAAATAAGAGAAGCTGGTTAGCTATTAAGCATGTAGAAACAATTACTAGGGAGTCAGAGTTTATAGTACACAGAGAAACATTTTAGACAGAAAAGGATAGATAGCTAAGTTAGACCTCACAAAGGCCTTATAATAAATTTCCTATTACCACTACTAAAAGGATGCCTATTAGCACATCCTTTTGCCCCATGACAAATTCTGAGAAACTTTAATAAACATTAAGATATTCAAATTCTGTACATATAGCTACTTCTAATTGTCTGATTTATGGCTCTCCTGTCAAAACAATCTTTGTTTAATATAACTGAATCTATGGGAACTTTCGTACTTTTCCTGGTTACCTTTGTATTGATTTTTTCTGCTTAACTGATCACACTATGCACCTACAAATGTTAATCACTACCAAAAATGAAAATATAAAAACCTGCTTGCACTTGCAATAAACGGAACAGAACTCCACTGTCCTTTGAGGCGTGTTGTCCTCTGTTACCCATCGCCAACGCCTCTCCCACCTTTCAGGAACCCTTGGACCCTGCTGCAGCTGGTCTGTGGCAGTTTCCCTCTCACTTTCCATTCTGTTAATGTTCACATTTATTTCAAAAGAACCATTATATGATACTGTCCAAACTGTTTATTAATTTTCTGTGACAGAGAAAGCTCATCTTGGGGGGAAGATGATTGTAGACATCAAGAAGAACGGAAGGGTAGGTAGATAGCTGTAAATTTGCTGCTCCCTTCCTCAACATCTTTGATGCCTCCCCATAGCCCACTGTAGTAATGCACTCCGATACCAACTTACTTTCTCAGCTCCACTTGTCCTCCTTTTGTCGTTCCAGTCATTCTGGACTACTTCATGTTTCCTAAGTATAACTCCTATTTCTGCTCTCTATGGCTTAAATAAGCTTCCTACTATCTAGGACAAAAGCAGATTAGTTTAAGACAGCAACTTTGAACCTTCTCATCTCATAGCACACACAGAATAATTACTAAAAGTCTGTGGCACTCCAAAAAGTATTGTATTTTTTGCCAATTTGACCAAAAAAAAATAGATACAATGTTGAGTCATTCACACCGCACTGTTATTATTGTGTTTGCTACTGTCATTTTTTTATTTGACAGTCTAAGGGAAAAGAGGTTGGTGCCCCTGACTAAACAGTCAGGTACTGCATGTTTTCAAAATTCACTGGTTTCAAAGGAATCCAATTCCACTCAAAATTTGAAGGCATTACTAAAATCATCTGTGCCCCATAAAGCCTTCCCAGATTCCACCAGTTATAGTTAAGGTCATCAGCCTTGATGTTCCTTAAACATGATGAAAGCCCTTATTATTAGGCTGTATCATATGAAATCACCATTTTTTAGGTCAAATTTTAGAAATCTAATATATTCTGATCAATGCTATATAAACTATATGTCTCCTCTACTCCTTGAAGGCCAGGGGTGGGTCTCATTCACCTTGCTCCTCTCCCTGGTGTCTAGCATGCTGCCTTGCTCTAAGAAGAAGCTGCACCAACACTGTTGAATCGACAAGTTGAATTTGAAAAACCTCCGCATTCAGAAAGCAATGAAGACGGTGCACTTGTCTCCAGAGTCCTTCTAACTACTACTACAAGGACGGCCTTAATTCCTGACCTAGATGACTGAAGTTTCTAAAAATAGTACCTGGGGGAGAAAAGAGGGCAGATTTGTAGGTGAGAGATGCCATGGCATTTCCCTGGTCGCTGACTCTCCGCTACATTCACTGGGTAATAATAGGGACCCAGATGTTGTTATATGATTGAGTCAATTTCAAGCAGAAATATTTGAAAATCTTGTGGCCTGAGAAAGCCCCAGGTATTCAGAGTATAAAACTCTAATGGGAAGCCTAAGTAAAATGTACAGTGTTTTATTGGCTGTCTTATATCCTTAAGTTCTTTTTAATAAGAAAGCAAAAAAGAAATCGGTTGGCAATACAGTTCTCACCATGTTACTGTTGCTAAGTTAGGAAGACAAAAAGAAAGCTGAAGGGCTAAATCAGGGCTAGTAAAATTCTAATCACTTCCCAGTGTTATGCTTCACTGCCTTGTTGGGGGAGGGAAGGCAGCAATCGGAATTGGTATGCCCAAAGGCTTGAGAATGTAGGCCCAGAATTTACAAAGAAAACCGCTTCCACTGTGAAGTTCGCAGTTAAAAAGATAGGATCTCAGCTGTGGGAAAGAAAAGATAAGGTAACCTCAAGCAGCCTCAATCAGCTCTCAGACATTTTTTTCAATAAGTGGTTATAAAAGAGCTACATAATTGAAAAATTATGACCATCTGAATATCAGTCTCTTTCAAAATGATGGTAACATCATCTTTTATGTTAAGAAAGTTTTCATTTCAAACAGGCTAAAATGTGAAATCACTTGTTTTCCGTAATTGGAAAATATATGTTGAAAACTTATGAAAGTGTTAGCAACCTCAGTGTTTCATCCCCAGAAGGGTCTTTTAGAGCATTAGGAGTTAAAGAGAAATTAAAAGAGGCCCTTTGGGTTCTTTGAAACAGAGACCCTACAGGAAGAGGGGTGAGTGGAGGGACAGAGACAATGAGAGAAAGAACCTCTGAGTAATCTGTAAATAAGTACAATCAATTTTGCATATCCCCCTAGACAGGAGAATGAAGTCAGGAATTATATTACAATTTCAGTCTACCTGCAACAAACTATTATCTTGGATTCATCTTGGCAATATAAATGATGGAAAAGGAAGAGAGAAAATATTCCTAGATCAAATCCAAATGTTTGGCTTTCTTCATTTTAGTTTGACACATAAAGCTTTGAAAGTCTCACTGAATTACTAACAAGTATTGATTACTCCCATAGGTATTATATGTAAAGTACCTACTATACATTTTGAGAGTATTTACATTGCTCTTTCTGAAAAATTTTTATCAACTACATGTTAGCATGTCTTCAAATAAGAAAAAAATCATTTGAAGACTGCCCCAAGAAGATGTGATGGCTTAAAAAATACCCTGGAAATTATATATGTTTGGGAAGAAGTATGTCATACTTTCTTCTAAGAATACTTTATTCATCAAAAAAAGAGAAAATCTTTAGAAATTTACCAGGAAGATGGGACAGGGCAATATAAGAATTCAGACAATAGTCTCCTCCTAGTACAATTGCCCTATTCCCACCTTTCCTAGGGGCACATCTATTGATACATACCAGTTCATTAGCATTTCCAAGTCTATCCAAGTCCTTTATAGTATCAGTATCAGGCCCACATTTCTCACTGTTCACAGGTGTATCAGAAAACACCTTGCCAAAAGTTCATAAGCATGATGAGAAGTGCCCATGCCACAATTATAATACGTTAGGTAAGATTTGTCCAACTAAGGTCTTCACAAGCAAGAAACCAAAGACAGGACAGTAGCTGACATGCACAGGTGCAAATAGGCATTTGCAGATGCTGATGCACAGATGCTGAGTGTTCAATGAGGAGCTACATGGAAGGGTGTCTGCAGGAACAGCAGAGCAGGACCAAACAAGGTCATCAGTGCAATGCTAAGAAACTGTCATCCCAAGCCCTGACCAGGGCAGGAGCCTTCTCCTTGCTTCTCTGGTTTCATTATGGGTTCCAGGGACTTATCTTTCCCCTCAGCCTGTCAGGCCAGTGCTGAGACTCTGCACTATCCCACATCAGTCCCCTTAAATCGAGCCCACATGTCAATAAGCCCCTTTATTCAACTCTCCTCATATCTGCCTGTTTGAGTCTATTGTCTGTGTCCTGTGGAGTCCCCTACTCATGCCTCATACCTCATCCAAGTCATGAATGAGTTTTAGCACAACCACATGAAGGTAAAGGACCCAGCAACCCACAGTAGAAGCCTCCCTTCTAACTGATATCCACCAATTACTTGGCATTTTCAAATCCATTTCAGTGTACTAGCAATCATGTGCACATTTCTTGTTCAACAATTATGTCATTGAAGACCTGGTCAAATACTCGCAGAAAACCAGTACATGAGATGGGTCTATGGTATGTATGTCTCCACTTTCATTCTAGCCTCCCAATCACATTTACTTTTTCTAAAAAGAAAATGAAATCATATTAGTCTAATCTTTCTCAGTAAATCCATGATGATTCTTAGTAATCACCTCCAATTTGCATTATGCTCACCATCTTTTATTCATTAATTGATTCCAGATTTTTGCTGATGATTGTTATGAGACCACCAATGTAATTTATAAACCATATAATTGAGTTTCTTTTTAAAATTTACATCAACCTCGGCCAATTATGATCTCCTTGCTCCTCTCCCATTCTTCATAGCTCGACGAAGTAACAGAATTCAATGTACTATTGCATTTATCATACTGTTATATAATTAACTGTTCTGTGGTTGTTTTATCCCTGAGACTGTGAGCCCTTTAAGGCAGCAATTGTATCTTATTCATCTTGACATTGCTGGCATCCAGCAAAATGTCAGGGTATTATAGAGTCAAAATAAAAGTTTGCTGAACTGAATTTAAAGCACCAGTGTGATGTTTGTAAACTTCCTCATATCTTCAGGCTGGGCTTCATTTCCCTCTCACTAGTATTAGACCCTAGCCAATCTAGTATTTACATCCCTTGATAGAGAAACTGCCATGTGTTGGGAGAAGACAAGTAAAGTGTGACTCTTTCCTAGAAAGGGCCTTATGGTAGAATCATCTCTCCATTTTCTATCTTCTTGTTCTGAACACAGACATAAGCTTTTCTTCTTTTTGGCATTTTCAGCCTCTGACACTTGCACTTGGTTATCCAACTCTCCTCCCAACACTGTGTTCTTTTTCCTCTGCATGCTCATCAGAGAACTTCTCAACCAGTCCTTTAATACCCAGGGCAACTTCCCCTCTCTTTCTGCTTTGCAATCCATAGCTATTATTCTATTTGAATTTCAGTTCTGAGAACATCCCAACTCATTCAGCGGTCTTTTCTTTTCCAGCCAAACTGTTATCCATTCCACCAATTTTTGTCTTTTCTTTCTTTTTTTGGCAGAGAGGGCAAAAACTACTTTCCACTGGCATTGATGTGTGTCTTTGGGATCCAAGGTTTTGAATACAGCTCATGCAAATAATGCTATTTAGAAAACTGTTTTTAGACTATGAATAGTTGGGTTTTAAGGGCATTTTCACTAGCTCAGGCATAACCCCCTCAAGTTTGCAGAAAGACAAAAACATATTTTCTCTGCATATGAAGTTCTACAGGTTGTCGGACTGGGCTCTGATGTCTAAACAGAGAGGATCTGGCAGAAAGAGTAGGTGACAATAACTGCAACCTAAAACAACATCTGTTATGTGAATTATGACATTGGCTGTCACTTTACAAGTTTGGGTTTGCAAGGCTAATCTGCAAAGCTGTTTATTCCTGCCTTATGAAAAACAACATGGGGATAAAGTAAGAGGGAACGTTTGGTCCCAAATTTGCCACTAACTTGCTCATCTAACCCTGGAAGCTTTCTCTCTCCATGGTTCACCTTCCTCTCATAAAATTATACGAGCTGTAGTAAATGTTTACTAACATTTTTTCTACCTCTGATATTCAGTGATTTCCTGAAAGAAGCAACTAGCTAAGGGAGGTGTTTTTGTGATTAAATGAGCTACCTGCACAGGTTGCTTGTGTGATCATGGCCAAGGCCCTGGGGTAAATTTGGGTTTGGATTCTGACCATGCCACTTCCATTATGTGAACTTGGGCTAAACATGCCCGAATTTCTGGTTCTTCATCTATAAAACTGGGGTCCACATAATATGTACTTCATTACATTGTTGTGAAGGTGAAAAGACAAAACACCTATAAAATACCCATTTCAGTGAGTGGGTATTTCAGTGAAATACCCATTTCAGTGAGATATAGTAATATCTCAACAGATGTAGCAAATTAACCTAACTGTAAAATAAGAAAGGCTACAAATGGAATTACTATAGAAGAGTTACTAAGAATTATTTATTATAGTCTATAGATGAAAAAACATATTCTTATTTTATTATTTTTAATTTCAGCTCCATTTATTTGCTTTATTTTTTATTAAACTTATTGAGGTGACATTGGTTAATAAAATTATATAGGTATAAAGTGTACAAGTCTATGATACATCATCTATATGTTGCATTGTGTGTTCATCACCCAAGGTTAAATCTTCTGTCACCATATATTTGACTCCCTGCTTTACTCACTACAACCCTAACCCTCTTTCTCATGGTAATCATCATACTATGTCTCTGTCTATGAGTTTTTATCTGTTTATCTTATTTATTCATTTATTGCTTTCAGTTTTATATCCCACATATGAGTGAAATCATATGGTTCTTGAGATTTAATGCAATCCACATCAAAACCTCAATAGCAATAAAAAAAATAGAACAAATATCATCAGATTTGTGTAGACCCACAAAAGACCCCAAATAGCCAAAGCAATCCTGGGAAAAAAGAGCAAAGCCAGAGGTATCACACTCCTTACTTTCAAAATATACTACAAAGTGACAATAATCAAAACAGTATAATATTACCAAAAAAAAGACACTCAGACCAATGGAACAAATAAAAACTTTTCAACACATGGTGCTGGGAAATTTAGAAAGCCACATGCAAAAAGAATGAAGCCAGAATACAGTATGTCCCCATATTAAAAAATTAATTCAAAATGGACCAAAGACCTAAATATATGACTTAAAACAATAAATTACACATAAGAATAACATAGGTACTAAACTTATAGACCTTGGTCTTAGGATAATATAAATTTGACCTCAAATGCAAGAGAAGTCAAAGTAAAAATAAATAAATAGGACTATATTAAGCTAAAAACCTTCTGTACAGCAAAAGAAACTGTCATCAAAACAAAAAGGCAACCAATGGAACAGGAGAACATAGTTGTAAACAGCAGCACTGACAAGGTGTTATATTGAAAATATATAAAGAACTCATACAACTCAACAACAAAATACCCAAACAATGCAATTAAAAAATAGGCAGAGGAGCTGAACAGAAACTTCTTCCAAGAAGACATACAAATGGCCAACAGATATATGAAAAGCTATTCAAGTTCACTAGCTATTAGGAAAATAAAAATTGAAACTACAATGATATAGCACCTCATACCTGTTAGAATGACAATTATCAACAAGACAAATAATAACAAGAGGCTGTAGAGAATAAGGAATCTTAATTCACTGCTGGTGGGAACGTAAACTAGTAGAACCACTATGGAAAACAGTGTGAAGCTTCCTCAGAAATTAAGAATAGAGATACCGTATGACCCAGCAACTCTTGTTCTGGGTATTTACCTAAAGAAAATTAGAAACATTTACTCACAAAGACATGTGCACCTAGGTATTCACTGTAGCATTATTCATGATGGCCAAGACATGAAAACAACAAAAACATCCCCCAGTAGATGACTGTTTAAAGATGTGGTACACATGTATGATAGGATACTACTGAGCCAGAAGAAAAGATGAAATGCTGCCATTTGCAACAGCATGAATAGATCTCAAGAATAGCATGCTAAGTGAAATGTCAAACAGAAAAAAACCAAGAACCATATGATTGTTTTATTATTTTTTTGGAAGAGATCCACTTAAAGCTAACCTAATTCTGGTCCAGAATCTTCTCCTTAGATCGGATTTCTCATCTGCTGCAATGCAAGAATTTCTACAACATGTCATACCTGATTATTTAGTCAGGAGAACTAACCTCTTTTCTTTTTTATATATTTTATTAATTATGCCATTACAGTTGTTCTATTTACCCCCTTCACTCCCCTCCACCCTGCACACCCCCTCCCCCACCATTTCCCCCTTTAGTTTATGACCACATGTCTCAAGTTCTTTAGATTCTATATTTCCCATACTATTCTTGCCCTCCCCCTATCTATTTTCTACCTACCATCTATGCTACTTATTTTCTGTACCTTCTCCCCCCTTCTCCTCCTCCCACTCCCTTATTGCTAACCCTCCATGTGATCTTCATTTCCATGGTTCGCTCCTGATCCAGCTGTCCTCTTAGTTTGCTTTGGTTTTAGGTGTGGTTGTTAATAACTGTGAGTTTGCTGTCCTTTCACTGTTCATATTTTTTATCTTCTTTTTCTTAGATAAGTCCCTTTAGCATTTCATATAATAAGGGATTGGTGATGATGAACTCCTTGAATTTGATCTTATCTGAGAAGCACTTTATCTGCCCTTCCATTCTAAATGAAAGCTTTGCTGGATAGAGCAGTCTTGGATGTAGGTCTTTGGATTTCATGACTTGGAATACTTCTTTCCAACCCCTTTTTGCCTGTAAGGTCTCTTTGGAGAAATCAGCTGACAGTCTGATGGGAACTCCTTCGTAGGTGACTGTCCCCTTAGCTCTTGCTGCTTCTAGGATTCTCTCCTTCATTTTAATCTTGGCTAATGTAATTATGATGTGCCTTGGTGTGTTCCTTCTTGGGTCCAACTTCTTTGGGACTCTGAGCTTCCTGGATTTCCTGGAAGTCTATTTCCTTTGCCAAATTGAGGAAGTTCTCCTTTATTATTTGTTCATATAAGTTTTCCACTCATGGCTGTCCCTCTTCCCCTTCTGGTGGCCCTATAATTCGGATGTTGGAATGTTTAAAGATGTCCTGAAGGTTCCTAAGCCTCTCCTCATTTTTTTGAATTCTTGTTTCTTCATCCTTTTCTGCTTGGTCATTTTTTTTCTCTTTCCGGTCCACTCCTTTGATTTGGGTCCCAGTTTCCTTTCCATTACTATTGGTTTCCTGTGTATTTCCCTTCATTTCAATTAGTTTAGCCTTCATATGTTCCTCTAATTTGTGACTAAAATCAACCAGTTCTGTAAGCATCCTGATCACCAATATTTTGAACTGTGCATCTGAAAGTTTGGCTCTTTCTTCAACGCTTAGATTTATCATGGGCTCTGAGTTGTTCTTGAGCCATGTTTTGATCTGTTTGTGCCTGTTACTTATGAGGAGAGGAGCCTTAGCTGTTCACCAGGGCGGGGCCTCCCAGGTCGCTAGTTTGTGACTCTATATGCGGGGCTGGGGTCAGAGAGGAACATGGCGGTTCCCTCTAGTGGTTCCCTCTGCCGCTTCCAGCCGCTGGGGCCTGCCTGGTCCGTCTCACCCCCACTAGCTCCTTCACTAGTTTATCTGCACGTGAATGTGTGACCACAGTCTGCCCTCAGTGGGTCTGCCCGCTTCTCCACACCTGGGATCCGCCCATGGCTGCCGGCATACCTGGGTCGCATACCGGAGTCAATCCGGTGGATCTTTCCTGCCTGACCTGCTCTGCTGCTGGCTCTGCCCCTCTTATTGGTTTGGCAGAAGGGTTCGTTATCGTCAGACTTCTGTGTAGTTCAATTTTCTGTGGTTTGGCTGCATTTTTGTTGCTAAAACTTTGTTGCTTTTAAACTTGGTTGTGTGAGAAGGTGCAATGCTTCCACCTACACCTCCATCTTGGTGGAAATCTCACCTCTTTTCCTTTAGATTATTAAATTAAAAAATGTTAACAGTCAACAGAATTACAGTCATCTAGTGTAAATGAATCAGAATCGTACCTATTTTTTCTCAGAATGGCAAAAAATATATTTCTGTGTGTGCCACAGAATTTTAGTCATTCCTTTATGTGTGTCATGTAATGAAAAAGGCTGCAAATCACTGCCTTAGATCCTTAAGAGATTGGTACGTATATTGTCCCCACCTTTTAGTCCGTCAAGTGGGGACTTTCCTACAAAGCAGGGAGTTACCAGTACCATTCTGGCATTTCCATCAGGACACCCATAGGAGGTTTCCCCTTGTGTTCATGCTGACATTTCTTTTGATATTTTTCTAGATCCCTTGTCATTTTGTGATATGTACAGGCATTGCTGAATTAAACAAATATTTACTGAACAATTTCTTAGACATTGGAGAGGGCACAATGATTTGAAAGAGAGGCTCTGGCCTTAGGAGCTACATGGTTTTGTTAAAGGTAAGACAAGACACACTTAAAGGAGACAGTGCAATGAGGCTACAGCACCTGTAGTGTATGCGGGAGCATTTGAGATGACCCTTGAAGAATTAGTAACATTTTATTAAGCAAAATTGATAGGGAGAGCTGCTTAAGAGGAAGGAATCTTAAAAATAAACATAGGGGTATGCATTGTCATTCTTAACAAGACAATATTAATTCAATTAGGAAGAGTCGGTCTTAAGAGAGTAGAGTGAAAAGCTAATGAGTGTTGGAAAGCTTTGGAGGATATGACTTTAGAAGGGTAAAAGTAGTGTTTGGGGGGGGTTTGCATGAGTTTTTTTAATTTTTCAATTATAATTGACCTTCAGCATTATATTCATTTCAGGTGTATAGCATACTGGTTAGTCATTTATATAGCTTATGAAATGACTCCCCCAGTAAGTCTAGGAGTCATCTGGCACCATAGTTATTATAATATTACTGATTAAATTCCCTGTGCTGTACTTTACATCCATGTGACTATTTTGTAACTGCTAATTTGTATTTAATCCCTTCGCCTTTTTCACCGAGCTCCCCAACGCCCTTCCCATCTGGTGACCATTAGTTTGTTCTCTGTATCTGAGTCTGTTTCTGTTTTGTTTGTGTTTGTTTGTTTGTTTGCTTTGTAATTTTTAGATTCCACATATAAATGAGATCATATGACATTTGTCTTTCTGTCAGACTTTTTCTACTTAGTAAAATACCCAGTGTTTAGCTTTTATTTAGCAATGAAACCACAGCTTATTCATTCAACAGAATGTGTTGATGTCCCAGGCAAGTGAGGGTCTTTAATATATATAAACAGAAATGTTTGTGGCAGCGTCTAAAATAAAACGGGCTCAGATGTGAGACTGGAGGCCACATGAGTAGTGGGTCTGAGCATTCTGTAGGTTATTTAAGCCTTCAGTTACTAATAAGAAATATTTATTGGAAGTTTCTACATGCCAGACATTGTGCTGCATGCTTTTCAAGACCATACTTGAACATTACCATAGTAGTCTTAGAAAGCAGGCACTAGCCTCCCATTCACAGCTGGGGAACTGGGGCTCCTAGGTAGTAAATCACCCACTCAAGAATATACCATCAGAAAAATCACCGAGCCAGAATTCAAACCCAGTGCAAAGTCCAATTCTTGTTCTAGAATTGGACTTTGAACTGCTATATTACATCATCTTTTTAAAATCACTTTCCTATCCCATGCAAACACCCAAACCCCTTAATTACGAAGATGTACAATTAAGGGGTGAGAGCCTGGCCCCCAGCACGCTGTCTCTTTACAGGTGACCTGCCCAGCATTCCTGTGCAGGCACAGGGCATTGCCCTCACTCTCACTTTCAGCACAGAAGGTGTCGAATCTTTTTAAAGTTGGAACTATTTTATACATTATCCAAATGTGCAAAAAAATACTTAATACCTCTATTTAGCTGTTTGGTGAAGTGTGCTTTTCATAACCTCCTTACACCGCCTGTTCTAAAGAAGAACACTCTCTGGGAAGCACCAATTTTGCATTTTTATATATACTTGTTAGTGTGCTACTTAGGGTCAGAAGTGCTAAAATAGGTCCCTTGCTGCTTATTCTTGTATTAGGTTTGTATTTTCTTGAAAAAAAAATCACAAAACCTTACTGTATTGTTTTTATATGTTCCAATATTTCTCTCATTTACTTCTGGTTTCTGGGTTGCAGATGCTATTTAAGAACCAGTTTCTTTTTGCAAGGTTAGAGGGTGTGACTTGATATTTTAGCTAAGAAAAGAAATTCTATTTTAATTTATTTCTACAGAGCAGCTAGCCAAACTCCAGTTTTCTAACATTTTATCATGTTTTCTAAAACTAGTTATTTTCCACAAAAATATTTTTCAGTTATTATAACCTCAAATCCTCTTTGGCAGTCTTTTTTTTTTCATTGATTATCTCAAGCTCACTATATTCCTATTGAATTTACTATTTAGTTTTGGGTTTATACATACCAAATGAGAAAAATATTTTAAAAATTATTTTTCAATAAAAATAATTTGTATAATTGTAAATGTATTTAAAGTTGAGAACCATATTCCAGAATTTGCACAACAGCTCTTTGTATTTTCAGTGTGAAAGCCCTATGCCAAAGCAATGTGTGAAAACATTTTTAAATAGCAGCAAAATTGTCTACAGTGATTCGATAGACTACAGTATTGAAGACTGGATGCTCTCTGACATTTTATGATTCTGTTATTGTTACTACCTGTAGGTAAATCAGTGTTTTCTAGGCTGTAGGAAAAATCATGCCTCCAACTAAAGCAGCATGAATTAGAAACTGTTACAATAACTATTACATTTGAGTGTCAGAAGTATACTCATAATTCAGGAATAATAATCTACCTTATGGTTTAACAGTGAGCAATTCCAGTAAGTTCTTACTTTCTCCACATGGAAAATACTTATGGATATGTCCAGATAATACTATAGATATCGGTAAGTGAGATAAACCTGGAATTCATTCATTTGTAGCAATAACACTGTCTAAAGCTGCATTTTATCAATGACTTGAAAGTCCCAGGAAATTAAACTTGTTAAGGGTAATACACTGAAGTTCTGAAGCCAATAGCAGGATATCTTTGGGTGGGAGGAGGTTATAACGAGAAAAATAACTATCACGTGTCAGAAGTACTTGTGATTTCATAATCACAACTTACTTTCTCTGTAGATATTTAGAGAGGTACTATAGCATTTTATTTTTGTCAAAACATTTTCCTTTAGTTAGTTAGGGAATTATTCTCGAAAACCTAAAAACTTCACTTTGCATGTGTCCTGTCTCTTGAGGGGAAGCCCCCTGGAGCCAGGGAGCACGGCTGGTACAGTGAGTGCAGTGCCTCTCAGCACCTGGGTCTTTCTCTCCCAAACCTCCAACTTTAGTCCATGGGATCCCGAGTCCAGGAACCACCAAAAATGTGGGTCTTGCTCACTGACAGGCCCCATGAGATATGTAAATGTGCCCTGGGACCTGTTGAAATGGACCGCTGTGACATCCCCAGCAAACCTGTGTGTTTCCCAAGTTCAGTGCCTTTGGAGCCTGTACTTTCATGCAGCATACATTTTTTTTATTAAGTCTTTCATGCAAATAGCCACCCAGGCCCTGAGGATACTAAAATTTGGTACTTCCAATGGTATCAATTAACTTGGTTGTCAATGTTTAGCATCTACCATGTGATAGTTCTTCTAATTCCCCATAAATTTGAAACTGAGGGAAATAGTTTGCATTCTGAACACAAATTTGGGTCATAGTATAGATGTTAATCCATTTAAAGAATGAAGTTCTTTTTAGTTTTATAAGATTCCACTATAACCCATTTAAATTAATTAACCCACATCAAAATGCAATATGATCATCAGAAGGGAGTTGGACAGTCTTCATCCCAAATTCTGGTCACAAAGCTACTCCCAACATGAAGATGGACTTGGAACACTTTAGAAAGGGTGACCATACCTCCTGGTTTGCCTGGTCTGGTTGTTCTGGTTTATGTTTGTTGTTTCAGAATATCTATTAATAATGTCCTTTTCCCTTCCAAGACTGCCCTGTTTAGATGATACATTTTATATTGTCTTCTGTCTTCAGTACCACTGGGGGAAAGAAAACTAATAATCCCAAAGTAGAAAGGAGATGCATCAATTCAAGGTGGGAGTGCTCTCATAACCAGAAATTGTCTCAAAGAAAGATTGGTGGATATTAGAACAGGGAACTGGACTCTATCATCATGCAAAACCTGAGAAGTAGGAGGATCTTCAATGACCATTGATGAATTCAGACAGGCTGACCTACGCCAATGGTCTTGAGAAGTTAAGTAGCTTGTCTGAAGTCACAGAGTGGAGCAAAATTATTCCATGGAGAGCTTCGGCACTAAATACACTCATGGCTTGAAATAATCCATACGGATTTAGAAAATGTGCATCTCAGTTCTGACTCTGATGAACCTATAAGAGACCTTTCCCAAATTTTGAGGACACTGTAAACTGTCCACCCTCTTGGGAAGAGGATGAACCAGATTTACCTGATTCATAAGTAGAAAGAAACAAGACATCTGAGTGTCATGGTGCACCATACCTGCTATCCATAGCAAACACCAGAACAAATGATACAACTTCCAGAATCTGATAATAACACCAAGGTGGTGTTTTGTTGGGGGGCAAAATTATTCTCACCAGTGTCCCTTTAAAAGTTCAATACTACTCAAACTTTCCTAATTTATCTTTATCTGAGTCCTTCATTTATACTCTAAGCCTAAACCTTACACTGAGTTAATGAATTCCATTTATCCCCTTCTTGTTTGGTAAAGTAGTATTGCTCAATTGAATGAAAATAATCTTTTTCAAGTCTTCAAGAATGCCATCTGGTTCTGATATTCAAGAATTTGGTGAACATGTTCATGTTTACTCTAGACTTATAAGTTTTAATAACATTCCATCTGGAATACATTTCCCATACTGGAACACTATTTTTATTACACCCTTATACTGAATCCCTTTTAGTCTTTTGATTATCTTAGAGGCTTTTCCTAGAATGATCTTATATTGCATATCTGAGAACAAAAATAAATTCCAAATCATAAGTTATGGACACAAAATCATGTTGTAAAATGGAATGTTCTCATCAAGAATCCATGGGTTGCAGAAAATGAAAACTCACTTCAGGTAGCTTAGGCAAACAAGAGTTTATGGTGTGGGTAGAGTTTCAAGAATGGTTTTAGAGAAACCAGGAGAATGTCAGATCCGGAAATGGCTCCTTCCAGTTCTGTCTTTGAACTCTACTTTGATATTCCCCACCACATTCTCTGCCTGCATATCCCAGCCCATCCTTACCCCTTCACCTTCTAGGGCATATGAGACTTGTGTATGGCCAGCACGGTCACTACACAAACCACTCTGAACATCACATCTCAGTTCTAGAATTCATCACTGACTGGCTCAAGGCTTTGTGCCAATTAGTTCAAATACTTGAGAGAAATAATCTGACTGACCTCTGTCCAATGAGTAGATTAGCTCACTTTTGATTAGGACCTCATCTCTAATAAATTAATGAGGGAGAGGAATGGGAATGGGTCACTTGATAAGTGTGGCTTCCACTTCTAGAAGCCAAGGAAGAGGCATGGCTATGAATTCTAGCGGGCAAAGAAACATGTCTAATACAGGGCAGGAAAAGAATTTACACTTGGTGTTCGTCTTTTTTGGATGATGCCCTATATTCCAGAAACAGCTTCCACTTCTGTTTGATCATTTGTCAAGAATTATATTATCTCATTGTGCTAAGACACCTTCACAGATCTTTTCTCTAAAAGGGCAATGAAGTAATAAATATTGTCACTATTGATTTTACAGGTTTTTCAATGACAATGTGGAATAACAATTGCCTACGTGTGAAATGCTTACTGTGATATTACAGAGACTAAAAATTTAAGCATAAAACATATGCACACACACACACACACATACATATATACATATATATATTTTCCAAGGGCATACCATTTAACATCCCTTTTTTGCAGGACAGTGCTTGTATTTCAAAAAGGAGCATACCATACTTGGTAAACAGGTGCTTCTTGAGACCAACTCAAATTCCTTACTAGAATAAAAAACAGCACAACTAATGATTTTGCTGTATTACTCATATCTTCAGTTATTAATGTGTCTCTCATTAGAAGGCCATGTGTTAGGTTTTGCAAACAAACCAGTACAGAGGTTCAGCTGAAGTACACTGTCACAAATAAATCAGTCTGCTCTACTTTTAGAATCCTGGATACTGGCTCTGCTGGAGATCTTGATGTGGTTTGTATGCACACGTGCCCCCAGAAATGGCTCCTGTATATGCATAAGTCTCCACTGTGAGCCTCTTTTTATTACCTTTGGTTTGTCAAGTGAAAAGCAGTCAATCAAAACCACTTGACAATGTGTCAGTTGCAGAATCTTATAGAACTATACAAGTATGAGCGTTTATTGTTTTCAAGAATATAGGCAGTAAAACTGAGGCTGGTGTATGGTGATCTTGGCAATAAGACATAAAACTCCAGATTGTTAACCAGGATAAAATGCTGTTTTTACCTGGAGTTTTGCCAGATTCTCTAACAAATGCCATTACAGGACAAGGAACAATATCTTTACATTGTGTTGGAAAGCTTAGCCTGGGGGTCATGGTGGCTGCCAGGTCAGGTACCAGTTCCCCAGAATACATCAAACCCACAAAACAAACAGAAAAAGAAAAAAGGAAAAAAAACCATCTCAGACCTTGCCAAATAGCTCCTGAATGATCTGAGCTCATCAGAACATCCAGTTCAAGATGGGCCTTTTCTCTGTGTGTCTGCCTATGTGGTCAGCTCAAGTTCAGTGGCAGAGCTCAACGAAAAAGGATGGTTCCAATGAAAGACAGTTTTTATATAACCCTGAGGATAAGGAAAAGAAACGGATGTTCAAGAAGCAAGGAAGTGACCACATATTCTGTGGTGAGGAAGAAATAAACTTTGGCGAGAGGGGACGTTAGGGCTCTGCTGGGACAGGTGGGAAACGTAAGCACACAGTTCAGGCACTCACTTGGATGGGGCAATGGAGACTGGGCACTTCAGGAGCCCCAACAATGGATGCTTCTTTGGCCTGCTCTATTCAGTGCCCTAACTACCCGATCCAGGCACTCACCACCCATTACTTCCCTGTATGCCACTAATTCTTCTATGTTTTTAACATTTTAATTAAGAAATTGTAGAACTATAATATGAAAGCAACCAGGGACTGCCCTCTAAAAATTAACTCTGTGCCGGGCTGCTGTGGCTCAGTGGATTGAGTGCAGGCTGGGAACCAAAGGGTCGCCAGTTGGATTCCCAGTCAGGGCATATGCCTGGGTTGTGGGCTAGGTCCCCAGTGGGGGCTACGTGAGAGGCAACCACATATTGATGTTTCACTCTCCCTTTCTCCCTCCCTCCCCCTCTCTCAAAAAATAAATAAATAAGTAAAATCTAAAATTAAAAAATAAAAAGTAACTCTGCAACATTTAACATAAGCTATGTCTGTGGTAACCATACTTCACAGAGTCTCAGCTTAGAGACTTTCTACATCCTGGAATGAATGAGGGACCCTCACTCACTTGTCATTCCATGGAGAAAGGCTAGGGAAGACCTTAGCAGTTGACTAGGACCTGCTTAAGTAAATTCCAGACCCCAGGCCATGGCTAATGGTAACCTGGCTGCTGGGGGCAGCTGGGACTCTGGTGATCCTCTTCCCAACTGGGGAGCCCTTGGTGAGCGCACTCAGGACTGCTTCCCTCTTTCAAAGTGACTATTTACCATGTCAGTATGTGTCAGACATTTTTCTCACATAGTTTTATTTTCACAGCAACCTGACATGGCACTATTATATCTTGTAAAATTTTTAAAAAGTACATAAGTTATACATGTTTTTGCCAAAAGTGAAAAAAAAGGATAAAATTTAAAAGCTAAGTACTACCTCTGCTAACACACAAGCTATACCACTCATCAAACTTCCCAGAGGGCAATGACATGACCAGTGCCTCGAGTACCTTCCAAAAATCTTCTATACATGTGTCTTCCTATTTTTTCTCATGGCCTTCTGAAATATTTCATTTCACACTGTGTCTTGGACATTTATCCAAAACTAATTTATTTGTATCTCCCATATCAAATCAAGTTTCCCATTGTTAATTTTCCACATCTAAGCTGTGGGGGCAACTTTGCTCGCAAGTCCCCCCATCTGCCGTGGATGAAAGTGAAACTACCAAGACATGATCTGCTTGGGGAGGAGAGGTGGTCAATCTCTCAGAGGAGAAAGACCAAGAACCTCTTCTTCAATGGTTTTTATTTGGTTGTAATACACTGGAATACAGGTAAAGCTCATCAATCAATGTCAGGCGGCAAGGATCTAACAGTAAATAACATTTCAAAGAAATCTGAGGGCTTAGTCTGAGTCAGTGTCTGTCAGGTAAGGGGGTTGCAAAAACTTTGGGAGACATACTCATTTCCTGCTCGGACCCTTATCCATATGAGTGAAAGCACTCTTAGCAAAGCAGGCTTCACAGGACTTTAGGAATTCTTCTTATGCCTGATCACCCCAGATCCTGCTCTAGGTGCCAAAAGGCTGCACCACCTTTCCCAACATAGGTTTTTAGGCTTAAGTGGATTAGAGCCAGGAAGCGCTTCTCCCAGATGGAAATGGGGACTCAGGCTATGTAAGAATAGCCAGGGGTCAAGGGTCCATCACCCCCTCTTTGCTGCAGCCCCCTGAGTCCTTCCTTAAGGGCATCCCAGGTGATCCTGTCTGGCTTAGGTTGTTCCCCCCTCTGAGGGGTCGTACCCATCTCTGACCAACCGACCAAGCGCTGGGGGCAGGAGATGAAGCAGAAGCAGTGCTGCTGCCAGAGACAAGCTTTGTCTCCTTAGTGGCTCCCATTCCGGAGGTCGCTCACTCAGCCTTATCCATGGGGGGCAGTTACAACTCCTGAAACCAGGCAGAGTGGTTCCCAATACTAAGCTATTTGCATTCTTTTATTATTTAGCGGCTGCATGGTTTTCTACTGAATAAACATTGTATCCTTTATTTAATGAGTTTTCTCAACATCTAGTTTCTAGTTTTTCACTATACTAATAATGACGCCAAGAGCATCCTTGTACTTCTTTGAATATAATACTTGCAAGTGATATTGCTTGGTTAAAATTGTAACATTTTAAACTGTGACAGATATTATTACTGTATTTGTGACATGAGGGTTTCAGTGCCAATTTAGTGGGTGGGGACATTCGGCTCTCAGAGGTTAAGATACATGGCAGGGGTGACAAAGCTGCTGAGCAAAGTGCAGAGGAAGGACTTGAAACTGGGTTTAGCTGGTTCCCAGCTTCACCACTTCTGCCTTTGCCACTTGATTTTCAAGGTTTAATAAGTAATCTAGTGAGTCATCCTTAAATTTCTGAAAGGAATGGAGTCACTTTGGTGCTAGTGTGGATAACAGACACTTTATTCAGGATGAGACAAACTACTGATATACTCCTTTTTACAAGGGATATGAGATTCCAAGAGTGCTTAAATGTGATTTAGTTATTGGTTTTTAGAGAGGGAAAAGGAGGAAGAAAAACATCAATGTGTGGTTGCCTCTTGCATGCCCTGTACAGGGGACCTGGCCCACAACCCAGGCATGTGCTCTGACTGGGAATCAAACTACAATCCTTTGGTTCACAGCCTGTGCTCAATCCACTGAGCCACACCAGCCAGAGCTCATTTATTTATTTATTAAAAAAATAATTGAGCACCTATTCTCTGCTAATCATGGCACTATGCCACAGAGACCCATGGTTAACGAGACGGACAGAATTTCTACATTTTAGTGGAGAGCACTGAGTCCTAATCTCTAGACCACCAGGGAGCTGCAGTACATTTTAGTGGAAAATTAAGACATTAACCAAATCATCATAAAAATTAACATGAAGTTATACAACCATGTGCTGCTGAACAACAGGGATGTGGACTGAGAAACTGTCATTACGCAATTTCATCATTGTATGAACATCACAGAGTGCACTTCCAGAAACCTAGACGGTACAGCCTATTGCTCCCAGGCTAAAAGCCTGTACAGAATACTACTGTACTGAATTCAGTAGGTCATTTTAAAAAGTAGCAAATATTTGTGTATCGAAACATGAAGTAGGTACAGTATAAATTGTAAAAAACAGTGTGCCTGTGTAGAACTCTCACCAAGAACAGAGCCTGCAGGAGCGGAAGCTGCTCTGGGTGGGTGAGTGAGTGGTGAGTGAACGTGAAGGCCTAGGGCTTTACTGAGTGACTTTATAAGCGCTGTACGCTGAGTTGCACTAAATTTATAAAACAACACAAGATTCAATCAAGCACAAGACAAAATGCAATCAAGGGACTTGATAAGCACAAGATATATGAGGGCGCTGCCGGAATAACCTGACACACTGTTTTGTAGCAAATTATTGTTTACAAGTAGAAAGAATACACTGTAAGATAATGATAAATAGTATAGAAGATATGTAAACTAGTAGAATTCACTTATTATTACTATCAAGTGTTACATACTATACATAATTGCATGTGTCATGTTTTTACGCAACTGGCTGTGCAGCAGGTGAGTTTGCAACAGCACCGCCACAAACCTGGGAGTGACCTGTCGTGCTACAACATTATGATGGCAATGACATCACGAGGCAAAGGGAACTTTTCAACTCTGTTATGATCTTATGGGGCCACCACAGTGTATGTGGTCTGCCATTGGCTGAAACATCATTATGCAGTACCTAACAGTAACTGAAAAGTAAAATCGTATCAGTGATGTACGGGCTTGTAATAGGATTTGACATAGGCAAGGGCTCAGAACAAGATTCCTCCGGTTAATGCTGATTGTGTTGAAATCTGGAGGACAGGAAGAGTGACTAGGGGAGGGAGGGAGGAAATCACATTCTGTTCCAGGCAGAGAAAAGTGTGTGTAAATGCCACAGCGAGAGGAAACAGTGCAAGTTCCAAGGACCGAACAAAAGCCCGTACAGTTCTAACACAGGGGCGGAGAAAGTGTTAGTAGGACCCAGGGCCTGAAGAGCCTTGAGTCTAGGGAAGAAACATTACCTTTAGTAAAACGACAGCCATCAGAAGGTTTTTAGGAAGGTGTAAATTGAATGGCAGCAGGTGAGGCCCTGATTATTCAGCTCCCAGCAGCAGCGCTCACCAGTACATGAAACATAAATACACCCATGCTCATTCTTTTTCTTTCACTCTTCCTCAAAAAGCAGTTTACTTAAATGATATTATTAAATCTGAAGCTACAGTGAAAACTATCACCATCACCATCAGGGGACAGCAATATACACGAGGAGTTTAATAAATTAGACAGATTTCCAAATCAAGTCAGCAGCAAATGCTGACATTGATTTAAAATTAACCAACTACATAAGCAGTACAAGTAGCCACTTGGGAAAGCACATTTTGGGGAGAATTCACTTAGGCCAAAAGAGTGTGGCAGCTGCTTCAGAAAAGAGACTCTGTAACTAACCCCATTGCCTCGGCCTCTTTGAGCCTTCTAAGCATTAAAGCTTCCACTGCAAAGTCAAGTTTCCAGAGGCCAGATACAATATCATAACTTCTTAGTTGACCTTGGTCATCTCAGACCACTGAACAACTGAAAGAATACCCCAGACATAAACTGTCTGCACAAACATCTGGAACCCTAGCCTCCGTGCCCAAGAATACAACTGTGACGTGTGGGACTGCGAGGCCTCCAACCCAAACTCCCAGTGTTTAGGTCACTTGGAACACCGCTCAAATGCTTCCTGACTGCAGCCTCCAAAGACTATTATCCAAAGATAGAAAATGTTCACAAGGGTTTAGAGTTGTTCTAAAGTCAAACAGCCATGAGAGGTGGCCATAAGATACATTCCATTTCCAGGGTCTTCAGGCCCCACATTGCATTCTTTAGCACAGCTCTCAAGGTCATTACTAGATAGTCTCAGCTGTGATTACAAACACCTTTGTACCACTTTTCCTACTCCCTCTTGCCCACCACAGCTTAGGCCCCAGTTGCAGGGGCGCTCCACCTGATGACAGTGACAGGCCACACCCTCCGGCTCCTATTGCGTTCGTGCTGGATGAAACGCCATTCTTCATTGCAGAGCTCCAGCCCATCTTTTAAAACCAAAGCCATCTTTTAAAGCCAGCTAACCAAATGGATAGTCAGGAGGCAATTCAACATTTTTTTGAACACTAGGTATTTGCAATATGAAGATAAATAAACCACAGTTTTTGTCCCCAAGAAAGTCATCTATGTGTCTCTCCTTTCACAGTGATTACCAGGTTGCCTCTAATAAATAATGTTAAACAAGATAATTTGGATATATCTGGATGAAAATAATAAGTTCAATGTGCAACCACCCCAAAAGGGAACAAGAACACCTGAAGTCCTAATATGTACAATCCTGTAACTCGAGGGGTGGTCCCTCAAAATCCCGAATTTACGTATAAAAATTTGTGTATTTATTCTTATATGCTTAAACTGCAGTCATCTTGAAAGCACTGTACACTTGTTGCAATGCACCTATCGAGACACTTGTTTTCCTGCTCAAAAAAGTTTTGAACTCATCAATTTTGAGGCATTTTAGTGCTTCTGCTGTTTTTTTTTGTTTTACCTCTTCCACCTGGGCTGAAATGTTTCCCTTTGAGGACTTTTTCCATTCAGGGAAACAACAACAAAAAAAAGTTACTCAGGGCAAGATCTGGTGAATAGGGAGCGTGGGGGATGGGGGTCATGCTGTTTGGGGTCAAAAACTTCTGAACATTCAGCACACCAGTGGTATGATGTTCTCATAAATCCCCATCATGAAATGGGCAAACACATTGAAAGTCTCCAAAAAAAATTCACTGAAGTTGAACACAGTCTCTCACAACACCACCAGCTAGTACACTGATACAGGTGAGTTCCTAGAATGGTACTCACCTAGCAGGGGACATCTGTACTATATAGAGGGTACTGCCCTCCAAAAGATAATATAGGGTACACACAGTATCCTCAAGGCCTTAGAATTTCCTGACTCCAATGGAAGAAAATACATCATAAAATTTACTAATTTATTTACTTAGTCATTAATTCGATTTATGATGTATAAGCTATTATGCTAGGTACTAAAAGTCATGTGGATGATTGACAAATCTTTATCTCAAAGAACTTAAAGTAGATAAAACAGAGATACAAATAAATATATTACACCAGAATAAATGTCAAAAGAGTTAAAAATAAAGCCCTGTTAGATTTCCAAGGGCAGAGATTTCCCTTACTATCATTAAGGAATCTTAATGATGCTAAATGCCTAATGGAGAAGACATACCAGGGCGCACCCAGTGGTCCTTGAGCTTTCCAAGTTGTTACTGGAACACCTTGTTGGGTACCGCCTGAGACAATCCATTTCAATCTCAGACAGTTATAAATGCTAGTCATTTCTTTCTTCCACTGACCCAGAATATATTTTCCTGAAACTTCTATCTATTAGTTCTATGTCTACTTCTGGTAACTTTCAGAGTTGATTTATTTCCTCTTCCACATTTACTAGTCATAAATATTAAGTAAGTATACATTCTTCTTAAGCCTTATCTTTTATCATTTACCTTTGTTGAGTTCTTTTTGGAACTCTGTTCTTATTCAACTTATACATTAATCATCCCAGCTTCTAATATCCTCAAATTTTATTAGTATTCTTTAAACTTCTCTTGGAATGTATTAATAAGTACAGGATGAGGCAAGAGTAGGTTTACAATGGTTTGTATGGAAAATAATATAATAATTAGAAAATAATAATACAAGAAATAACTCTTTTTTACAAACCCAGAACTGTAAACCTACTTTTGCCCCACCCTGTGTATCCAGCCAGAATCACGTTTCCATGAAGTTAACATTAACATTGCTACAAGAAGAACTCAGACAGCCAAATGCATACCTTATGGGATGGTCACTCAGTTCACAACCCTCCCCCCACCGATAGGGATGCATAGGTCACTCTGATGTACATCTTGCTAAAACCCAGATATGCAATTTCAACAACATTCTGGTAATCTATCAGCTGAGTAACTAATTCATAAAAAGTAAAGTCAAACTGCATGATGTGATAATAATGAACCTACTCTGAGTCTCAGTGATCAACTTTTCATTTTCTAAAAATCTTCCCCATATGCAAGAATCAATTTCAGTTGGTTATTTAGAGATGAGGAAATCTATATTCTTCTCTGATTCTTTTTGTTCAAAATTAAAAAGTTACCAATTTCTGTTTTCTAACAATGCTCCTGTATTCTGTGAATTCAACACAATAAATCTAAAACTTTTCTAAAACTAGCTAGTTTTTAAATAATAAGATTTAAGAAATTCTCAGCTTATAGCAGCATTCACTTTAAAAGCAACCCCAAACCTACAAAGAAAATACATACATGTTGTTTTTGTAATATTAATATTATATATTATATGTATCATAAATGAATAAGAGATGAAAAACACAATTCTCTACTTTAGAAATGCCAAAGATCTCAAAAGATTTTAAAAGTGAAGTATGCTAAAATATATTTACCTTTGCTATGAAGAAATTAAACAAGCAAATCACTAAACAAATACTAGCTGGTAGATTTTTAGGATAAAACTATATTTATTACAATTAAAAGTTTACTGTACATATTTTATATGCATTACAAATCAAAGTTCTCTTTTCCTATTCTAACTGCAAACACTGATTTTATGGCTTCTTGTGGGGTGGAGGGTGGGGAGGATGTTTTCACAGACTGTTCCCAGTTGGATGATCGCACTGCACCCATTTCTGCCCACCTCAACCCTCTCTGTCATTTCACAAGTACATGGGCTTCTTCTGCGCTATTCTCCAAATGAACATACCAGTGAGAGAGGCCTTGGGTTTTACGTAGGAGGGCACACCCTTATAAATACCTGTAATGCAGTTTACGAATGTGTAGAAAGCCCTGTAGGCGGAAAATTAAGTGAAGGCAAATTTGTTCTTACATATATAATAACCTTCTCAGTCACACCAACATATAAAATACTGCACTACCTGTGGAAAATTTCTCAGGCACAAATGCAAACAGTTTGATGTCTGAAAATATTATCTGCCAAATCTCTGAGCGATAACATATCCATTGATAGATAACAATAATTTTTTTGTCAAAGACAAGTGAATGCAGACAAGGCTGAAGAGGTCCTGAGGGTAGAACCCACTTCCCCAAAAGACTCTGCCTGAGACTCGGGCTCTGGAATTAAGGGTCGCACCTTTTCCTGACTCTTCGGTGATTATAATGACAAGGCTGATGACACCTGAATCAAGAGATACCAGAACCTGAAATCCACAACATCTCCCTGAACATGCTAACTCCTCCCATAAGTGACTAAATCTGACACACTTAGAGATAGGTCTAGATGGGTGGTTGGGGGGAGAAATGGAGACAACTGTACGTGAACAATAAAAAAAAGAAATAGGTATAGATGAAGGCAGCAGCAGGCCTTTGCAAAACCACAAGACACCGTTTAACTTTTGTCTTCCTCAAAAGTGCCTTTTTTTGCAATTTTCCCTGATTCCCCTCTCCAGCATATGTGTCTTTAATACTTCCTTCTTTTTATCCAAAGATAAACTTCTGCTGGATGAGCTGGTAGGGGCAATTATCAACACCCGGTCCTAATCAAAATACTGTTTCCCTCAGGTCCCCTTACCGCACCAGTGTATACAGAGAAAAACAATTAATTAAACCTACAGTGAGGCACCAGCGACTGCTGCAATTTCTCCTCAGTAGAATATTTGCACTATATTAGTGAACCAACGTACTTTTATTCATCAATTCTGCTTCTAAGGATGTGTCATTAGAAAATAATTGTGTAATAAAACTATGATGCCTTTCTTGAAGCACGGTTTTTATCACACTAACAAGGTAAAGAATGGAACTAGCCCCCCAAATAATATGGCCATTTAAACTATAGTTATAGAAATGTATGTAACATGATATATATTTATGATATTTTGAGTAAAAAGACAATTTTTATTATGCATGGTCGCATCTCATGTAAAAATGTTTACATTTACATAAAGATGCTTGGGAATGACTGTTAATATGCCCAGGCACAGTGCTAACCATTTGGTAAACGGGAACACATAAGGCTGTTACCCACATGGAACATATACCGGGGTATCAAAGATAGACATTAACTGATGTTAACAAAGATTTCTGTCCCCATGGAGCTTATACTTTATTTTATTTTTTAAATATCAGAAGTAGCACAACTTTAGTGCTGCCTTTTCCTGTTGGTCACAGGGACCTGGTATGGAGACGGAAGGGACTACCAGGGCGTGAATGCAGGAGGGAAGAATCACTGGGGTCCTACTGAAAGATGGCTATGCCACAGCCAGCCTGCTGGCCCCAGCAACAACGCACATCTCTCCCAGTGCAAAGCACACCCATCCCCTCCCAAAGCCAGCCAAGTCTTATCCTATTAGACAGTCTCATCAGCCCAAAGTTCAGAATCTCATCGACATCAAATCCAGGTGTGGGTGATGCTTCTTCAGTATAGCTCCTCAACTACAGTTCTCTTGACCTAAAGACCTATGAAGTAAAAAGACAAGGGTTCTGCTCCCCCATAACACGCATGGTGGAGCAGGCATGGGAAAACCACTACAGACATTCCTGTTCAAAAGGGGCGGGGACAATAAGAAGCATAGAGATCACTGGTCCATAGTAATTATGAAATCCAGCAGGAAAATGTGGCAAGTTCTTTAATTTTTGCTCCCACCTGGAATAAATTCTCATTGGATCTCAGTTCTACCCCCTGACTTACCCTTCCTTTTCCATGGAAAATAGCCTGTGTTTTTAGTCGTGCAGTTTATTCAACATGCTTTCCATCTTACACTGTCACTATCCGAATCTCTAACAGGATTCATCAGATACTCACGACCAACCACTGGGCTCCAGAGAAGGATCCGTGGCTCAGAGAATGCCAGAGACACACAGAAACAAACTGATGTGTGTGGCTTCAAGACGACAGCTGGAGGGACAGCCACCACCGTTCCTGCATTGAGCCTTCCTCCCACTTATATTTTCTTCTTAACTGTATCTTTATGCCTGGCATATATTTTCATGATATAAAAATCTGCTTCAACTGCTTTACAAATTTTAAAAAAAGTTCTATGTTTTCCCAGATTGCTTGAAACACAATCAGTTAAATGGCAGAATCTAGGAAATTTAGCGGTATTTCCCAATTTTAGGGCTATGTGGGGAGAAATATCTTAAATCCTACTCTCTGACCTCTTCTTGTGAAATTTTCATACTTATGGTAGCCATGTAACATTAGATGTATGAACTACTCCTGGATTATAATTCTTATTTCTAGTACATGAAGCCATGTGACTTCCTTTCATGAATTTTTCAGTGTTATTTCTAAATCCGGTCTATAAACTGAGGGCAAACATCATTTATCAAACACAAAGACAAAGCAAGATTTCTCAACCTTATTAAAGAGATAAACCAAGAAAGTTTTCTACAAAAGTTTGTCTTTCCAAACCTCTGTGGAAAGGTCAGAGTGGAAATCAACTAAACATTTCTGACCACAGACTTAGTTAGAAAATAAATCCTCAGAGAGTTAATGCCAGAGTGTTTGAACCAATTAAACCACCAAGATAAAGGGAAACAACATTAATTAATGCTCAACTTGGAAATCAAGTTTTATTATCGTGTTGCTGAAAAAGAAAAGCAGACCAACAACTTTGCTCAAAAACACCTGTGTTTTGAATTAACGCTGGTCTTCAGAAAGAGCTGTGAAGGTGGGAGTGAACTGCTCCTCTGTTTCCCCCTTACAAGCCAATTTTCCAAAGGAAAATTCGGAGGTAGCATGAGAAGTGGAAGAAAAGTACATTTGAATTCTCTTCTATAGTGTTCTGCCTCTGCTGCTTGCCTTCATTTAGACGTTGCTTGACAGAAGAGACAATTGTCTTTCTTTCACCTTTGTTTGCTCATCAGAAAGAATCTGTTTACTGCTTACTATTTGCCTGGGTGAAAAGACGGACTCAATTTTCAAGTTAAATACTGCAGAAAACCTGGGGTAAAAAAATGGTTTATTTTTACCCATCTACTTTTCTTTTTTAGAATACTATACTGACTCGCTGGAATCATCATGGAGGCCACAGCTGTAAACCCAGCAGCCATGTAGAAACACTGGTCTCTAAGCCACATTCATACACATCATATAACATTTACTATTAACCGAGAGAGTGGTTAGTCGTTCTATTTTATAATTTTCAGAATTTAAACACAGAGTTGAGAGATTCATCATTTTAATTAAGTTGCCCACATTTTAAATAAATATATTTTGATGTCATAGACCTAGATGGCCGACATAATAACATAGCAATAACTTAAATCCTATTTAGTCACTTGAGAATTTTAAAGCATTTACTCTTGGTGTGATATGAGAGATTGTTTTATAAAGATATACCTCAGGTCAGAACAGTCCTTCCCTTTTCAAAATATCATTTAGTAAAGGGAAGTAAATATCATCTAGCAGTAAAGAACTAGATGGTGAGTTATACAAAATATGTATGACATTTTTCAAAAAGATATGAAAAGTGAAAAGCAAATTATATGTGGCAAAAGTATATTGATTTGAGTTTACCCTAGCAAAGCCAGTGTGTCCTCTATCTCAGAAAAAATCTATTTTTATTAAAATGCATCTTCTGCCCTGGCTGGTGTGGCTTACTTGGTTGGAGCATCATCCAGTAAGTGCAAGGTTGCAGGTTTGATCCCAGATCCGAGAATGTAGGATCCCCAGTTTGGGCAGGTACAGTAGGCAACAAATTGATGCTTCTCTCTTGCATTGATGTTCCCTCTTTCCCTTCCTCTCTCCCACCCAATCTCTCTAAAAGCAATGAAAAAATGTCTTCTGGCAAGGAAATAAACAAACAAATGCCTTTTCCGGCATCATTTGAGAAAGGTACTAAATTTAATAACCAAGTACAGAGTAAAACATACTAAAACTAAGCCTCTGACCTACAAATATTATGACTAAATTTCCACTGAAGTCTCTCACTACAAAAAAAATAGCCCCATCCAATATGCTTTCATCTTCTTTCTGCAATTTTATAATAAATATTAGTTTAAATTATTTCCTCTTCCCAGGCTGGAAATTACTCTCATATAATTTAATCAGAACCAAGTTTTACTAATCTTTTATTGTACATTATTTTCACCTCCCTGAAACTAACCTTCCCAGCACAAGCATAGGACCTTAGAATAGATGTGACTGAATAAGAATTTTTACCTTCTAAAAAATGTTAGCCATTTTATTATTCAACCAATCCAGACTGAGTAACTGCTATTCATCTATATACCGTATGCTTATCTGTAGTTCTGCAGCTCTGGGTACATGAATAATGACTACCCCTAAGGCTGGTGTAAAATGCCAGGATTTTCAGCATCTGTTTTGCCTTTTTGACTTCTGTTATATTTTACCACCAGCTTTTAACTGGCCTCCCTGTTTATGTCTTCACCTGGCTACCTCTTTAAAACACATCCTCCGAAATTATATCAGCTTTCTATTGCTGTATAATAAATCGACACAACTTAATAAGGTCTGAAAACCACACCCACATGTTGGGGTGGCCAAAACATCTGCTTAGATTTTTCTATAAAATGAATGACACAATTTTCATTTTCATCAATAACTTTATGGACTTGGCTATTTTGACTATGTCAGCTATCTCCTGTGTAGTATAAAGTTGATTGCTCTCAATTAATGTCTCGATTTGATTGCTATCAACTTCAACTGGTCTACCCTACTGTGGAGCATCATCCAGTGAGAAATCTCCAGCACAAAACTTCCCCAAAACACTTCTGACATGTTCGACCAGTCACAGCACTTTCTCCATACACTGCACAAATCTTCTGTTGCATTTCAGGTACATTTTTGCCTTTCTTGAAATAATAAAAGCATAATAGGCTGAAAATGTTGCATATCTTCTTCCACATTCAATATTAAGATGACTACAAAAATTCATCAATTTTGATTTTTTTAAATGTATACTGATATGATAGCTGTCACACAATACAATCTAACAAAACTGTTTTGAATAAAGTTAAAGACAATTGAGCACATCTAGAACCATCTTACGGAGAAAACCAAATAAACTTTCTGGCCAACCCAGTTTTATCTCACAGTTTCCATAGGTCAGACACCCATGTGGGTTTTGCAAGGCTCTTTGCTCCAGTTCTCACAGAACCAGCATCAAGGTGGCCAGGCTGGGGTCCTGCCTGAGGAATCTCTGAGAAAGAATCTACCCCCTCCCTCATTCAGGTTCTGGGCAGAATTCAGTTCCCTGTATCTGTAGGACTGAGGTCCCCATCTCAGCCAGGCACCTCACTCAGCTCCTGCAGGCACCTGCATCCCTTTTTACATTGGCCCCTCCATCTTCAAACCAACAATTGCACATTTCAATTCTCTTTATGCTCCTCTTTGGCTTCCCTCTTCCGCCTGGAGCTGGTGAAAGTTCTCTGCTTTTAAGAACTTAATTTGGTTAGATCAGGTATGGAATCTTGAAGATAATTCACAGAAATTCTGCTTACCATAAAAATCTAACTCAAATTTCATTATCTACAAAAACCCTCAGATGTCCACTCATTCATTTCTTACTTCAATTCTTTCCTCCATCCCTGTTTGCATAGATGCCCCTTCCGCAGTATCTCATTCAAAATGAGGGCATCACCACCCTGCAGCACACTCTCTGTTTGCTGGCTTGTCATTCTAGAAGAATGCTTAACGACACAACCCCAGTTTTGAGGCCAGTGTCAAGCAACATAAATGATGCTCATCTGATATACACATGTTGAAAAACTGGTATGTACCTTTTAAAAAATTTTTGTTGTTGTTGTTCAAGTATAGTTGTCTGCATTTACCCCCATCATCCCCCTGCCACCCCAGACATCCCCACCTCCCTCCTCTGCTTCCACTCCTCATGGTTTTGTCTATGTGTCCTTTATAGCTGTTCCTAAAAGCCTTTCCTCCCAGCCCCCCATTATCCCCTTCCATCTCCCCTCTCTTCCCCTCTGGTTACCCTCGGCTTGTTCTTAATTTGATTGTCTCTGGTTATATTTTGCTTGATTGTTTGTTTTGTTGATTAGGTTCCACTTAAAGGTGAAATCATATGGTATTTGTACCTCACCACCTGGCAGAAGGAAAGAAGGAGCTTCTACCCTTTGCAACAGCATGGATGGAACTAGAAAGCATTATGCTAAGTGAAATAAGCAGGGAGGTATGTGACTTTTAAGTCAAAGAAAAAATAATTGATGCTCAATGTAAACTATAGTATTGAAGCATATTCACTATCGGTCTTTAAAAATCAATAGTCTGCATTCATAGATAAAATTCTTCACTAACCATACTACTTATTCAATAAGAATTTTATATGATTTGAAAAATATCTGAAAATTATTAAGCATATAACACTAATATAACTATTTTATCACATTTAATCAAAACCATTCCATTTTACAGATCAAGAAACTGAGACTCTACAGAACTTAGAGTTGCCTGAGAAGCACCTACAAATAATGAAGCCATCACAGTATCTGAACATTCTAGCTGCTAAGCCCTTTGTTCTTTTCCTTCCTTCTTGCCTCTCTTCTGTCTTTGGATATTTACTGAACATGTTGTGTGCCAGGAATGATGGTAATATTTTCATTAATTACACTTGAGTCCCTAAATACTGTTAGAAATAATATCTTTATCATAAGAATGTATAATACAACATACACACAAAAAATCAAGGCATTACTTCATAAAATGAAATGATATTATACATTGATGTTTAAGTTTTATAACCAGTTACAAACATCATCACTAATCTTGGCTTTAAGTGAGTACTGTATATTTGCAAATACGTGAACTATAATGAAAATATACTTTATAATATGCTAGTCATTGTAAATTTTGCATGGGAAAAACCGACGAGAACATTTAAACAAGGAAATTCTATCTTGCCCAACTATGATCTCATCATAGCTGAAGACACTATATGAACCACAGACGGTGAGAATGAAGAAGTCATGCATGCTCCTTAGAGACTTCAATGTCACCATAGCAAGGATCTGTGCTTAAGATCAATATTTTGTTATGAAAAATGTCATACTCAAATATACCGTACCTTACTTCCCAGGGTCTCTCTCTAATGTAACATTCAAAACCAGCCCATCGTGGGTACAGAAGACAGTGCATTAACCTGGCCAGGAAATATATGACTTCCTCAATTCACACATTTAACAATACAAATCAGTATCACAGTTCATTTACAATATAAAATATATAAACAGGAATCACTGCCATTCCTAATATGGCTCTTGAAAGGCACAAGTGAATTATGAGATTTTAATCACTTACAAGACCTGAGGTGGATCTGACTGAGATAAGAAATTTATTATCTTTAAAGAAAACCAACTCCCAAGCAATCCTTAGAAATCACTTTATTTAAAAAATGCAAATGTTAAAAGACTTAAACCTCCCATTTTACTTGCTGTGCCTTTGCCATTCATAATCAGGTCTGAATTCACACAACTGCAAGGAGTGAAGAGAGAATCAATTTATGTAAATAATAAATCATGCTTCTAACAGCCATTTGCGTGAGCCCAGAGCGAAGGCCAGAAACAGAAGTGCCAATTTCTACCACATAAAAATTATTCCTAACTCATAAAAAGACTATGGGTATAGGCATTTTATTTATGTAATTACAAATGGAAACAATGTGTTACATTCTCAGAATAGATACTGAATTCTAGTACACAAAAATGCTGGTGATCTGACATCCTCACAGTGTTTGTTCTGGTCTCCTCCAGCTTTCCCGTTTTATAACCATCTAGTTGCACGTGTATTATTAAGAGTGATATATTTTGTTTTCTTACTTCATCAGGCATTTTTTTCTATACCAAAATTTATGTGAATAGGCATGCCATTTTAATTTTTAGGTCCTCAGCATGCAGGTAAATGTTCACCTGGTTGCTACATCAGATTTGAGCTTTCTGTTGCCATCATCATATCATTTTCACTTTTATTACTGCAGGAAATTTCAGACACAATTCATGAGCCTACTGATCATGCCGGCAATTCAGAACAAGCCTGTACGGCCCAAGGAGTTCACCTGGAAGGAAAGTCTCAGCTTCATTAGGTAATGGGCTCTTAGCATATCCCAGGTATACTAAGGTATACCTCCAAAGAGAAGAATTTATTATGATTCTGAAAAGGTATATAAAAACTTCCTATGTGTGAAAAGTGTGCCATTTCCTTGTCTCATATAAATCCAGGAAATACTCCAAGCCTATGTTTATGCCTATTAAAGGAGGTATTACCCCTGTGATTCGGTAACGGATTACATAAAAGAAAAATTAACACAAATGGACACACATATCCACACACGACTCTACACAGTCAAACTGAATGTCCTCAGTGAATATTAAATCTTAACTGTCACCACTGCCCATTCAATTTTACTATCTGCACATGATATTACTTTCTTTTTAAATGAAAATAAAAGCTAAAATGTCCTCAGTTTATTTTTTATCTCATAAGAGACAAAATGACAATGATTTATTTCTCATATCTACAAGTTGTGAGCCCAGAAGCATTTTGGGGAACCAGAAGGAAGATATATTACAATAATCTTATATTCAGCAAAAAGTCATTTTATGATGAAATATATGTCTCTTAAAACTTCCTAACTCAGACTCATGGAGGGAGAGCAGATGACAGCTAGTCAGGGGCAGGGGTTTAGAGAGATGGAGGAAAAAGGAAAAAGGACTCATGGGCATGGACAACAGTGTGCGGATTGCTGTGGGGAGGGTGTATTAGGGGACTACATAGTAATGGAACAATGCACAACAAAGGTTAAATGTTTAGAAAAGAAAAAACAACGTCCTAAAAAATAATAGGAGACACACACACACACTTTGAATAAGTCCTTTTCCTCATTTAGAATTCCCACGTTTCTATGCATTTTCCAGCTCAAACATCGTATCTGTGAAGCTTTCTATGACATTCTCAAGCAGTTAGTTCCTACAGACACTTGAAAAGGATGACTACGACAAGACTAAGAACTCCAAAGTGCCAGGTACTGCTATAAGCAACCTACACACGTTGATCCATGCAATCTTCACGCTAACCTTCCGGAAGTGTTAAACCCACTGAATATTCATGGATGAGGGAACCCAGGAACAAGGATGTTAAGCAATTTGTTTAATGTCACAGTACTGACAAGTGGAAGAACTATTCCTCCAATCCAGGCAACCTGGCTCCAGAGTCCAAATACTTAACAATTATACCAGGGTATCTGTCCTGATTTTCTGTTCGTATAATGGGAACAACTGTACAGTGCATGTCCACGGTGCTGCTTTCTAAACTGAGTCAGATCACTTTCCTAAAGATCCTAGCCCTGTGCCTGGTGTACAGCAGTACTAAATGTTACAGCACTGAATGTGAGGACATCGTTGCCAAGTGCAGTTACAGCACTGAATGTGAGGACATCATTGCCAAGTGCAGTCATCTTTAGTAAGGCCTCTGTTCCCTGCTAGATTGTGAATTCCTTGATGATGGGGTCTGTATTCATTCATTTATTCACTCATTCATCCCCCAAATGGGCACTGAACGAGCACCGTGGGCCGGTTCTGCACCAAGCCCTATAAGCATGGCCCTCGGAAGTCCAGTATTGGATCGCATATTGACAGAGCTCTCGCTCAGGCTTTGGCACTTACCATTTCCTTTGTCTGAAAGTTCTTCTTCGTGTAATTTCAAGGCTCGTTTCCTCACAGTATTGTCTCTCCTCAAATGTTATGCCTCTAAAGAAATCTTCACTAACTGCCTTATATAAAGTGGTGTTTTGTAGGACTATGTATTTTCTCGCTCTGCTTTATGTTTTCCACATACACTTATCACCAGCATACATATTAGACTGTAAGCCCCATACAGATAGGATTGCCAACCCTATATTCTAAATCTACAATTGTAAGCTGGTAAATATTTGTTATATTGGTGAAAGAAGGAGAAGAAAGAAGGGAGGGAAAGAAAGAGAACAGGAGTAAGAAAATAGAGAGGGGTATAATTCTGATCAATGAATACTTTATAAACAAGAATATGATTTATATCCCTTCTTGACCAACAATCTGTTTACCTCTTACCATCAATAAGAGAATGCCAATACTCTTCCTCTTTCTCTCCCTCCCTCATCCCTTTCTTCTGTAAAAGTCCCTGAGAGCACCTCAGAGTCACTCCTCTTCTCCCTACAAACCTAAGTCTCTTGTCATTTAATTTCAATGCCAGTTTTTCGTCCTCCTAAACAAAGCAAAACAAAACAAAAAAGCTGTGTCTGACCTTCACAATGACCAGCTTTCTTTTGTTTCCAACAATGCTGAAGGGTTATAATTTAACAGCTTCACAAGTGGTAGTTGTAATCACTTGAAATTTGTCATTGAACTGGCAAAGGCTAATTTCATGATTAAAGAAAAAGTTCTAGTTTTTCAGTTGCTCAAAATATGTAGTGGATTCCTTCTTCAAACATGACTTCATTAATTAGCAGGACTTGTAATTTGAGGGTAGCTCTCAATTGGACTAGTCACAATGATTTTGGTTTTCCTCTGCATTGGAATAAGGTAGGATTAGCCTCCGTCCTTTGATGTTGGATGTGGATCTGTGACTTGTTTTGGCCAATAAGATGAGTGTACAAGTGACATCTATCACTTAAAGGCAGAAGATTTCAAAGAGCAAATCGTGACCCTGCATTTCCCCTCTAGTGGTGATTTGCAGACATGTGCCAAGATGGAGCCCCATCAGTGCGGGGTCCCATGGGCTGATATTGGCAGAGGCCCCCTGCCATGTCCATGCTAAACACATAATACAATTGAGAAATAAATCTTCGCTCAGTTAATTTATTGACATTTTGAAAGTCTTTCTCTTTTTTCTTCCTTTCTTTCTGTCTTCCCTCCTTTCTTCCTTTCTTTTCTCTTTCTCTTTCTTCATTCTTTCCTTCCTACTTTCTGCCTTCCTTCTTTCCTTGTGTACTTTCTTCCTTCCTTCCTTTTCTGCATCAATACCTGATCCATCCTGACCAGTACCGAAAAACAGTGGGACCAATCAAAAGCTAATTCGTACTGCTAACCTCATTCTATGAGGACCATAAACTAGGTATATTTCCATCATGATACTGGAAAATCATGGAAATAAATACCATAAAAGGACAAATTTGCATGGGTTATGAAACCATGGTAGAAAAATTATTTTCAGATGCTCCTTTGTCCATCTTGAAGCTTTTTTTTATGAGGCTATTAAATAATTTATATCACCTATTTTGTATGTTTTAAAGGACTGTTGGGGGTAATAATACTAACACCCCATTTTTCAACATCAGAAATAATTCTACATGCTTTAGTTTCTCTAAAAAATTATTTGAACTTAGTTGTAAAAATTTTAACTATAATATCTCATTATGAAAAAGACATATTATGTTTTATTCTTTTTCTTTATAAAATAATAAAAAATCCTACCCTGAATGAGAATCATAGACCCTTCGGGCCACCCTTTTCTGGGTACATATTAGGGATATACCTTCAAAATACTGAAAGTATTTCCTCAGTAATGGATGAAAAAAACAACTCTCTATTCTGGCACTTATTCTCGCAGTTTCTTAAAATGTTTTCCTCTCACCACTATCTTCCTCTCTCTCTCTCCCTCTCTGTCACACACACGCACACACACACACACACACACACACACTTCATAAAAACCAATAATCCAAATAATGGCAAGTTCAATTCAAGTCCTTTTAAAAATAAGCTGTCATCTTCATGGAAATACTATTTTTAAAGGATTGTGCATTAGTTTCAACCTAATTACAACAGTGACTCCATGAGGCATGGCTGTTTAATATATATCACAAATTCTTCTGACATCTGCTCAACAATGAGTAATTCCAAACGAATGGTTATTGCATATGAAATACTTCCGTTGTCTTTTGAAAATCTCACTACTAGAAAGACATATATAACTATTCATTTATTTTTGAAAGAAAAATTTGCATGATGTATGAAAAAGGGCTGAGGAGGAGGTTTTCAAACACTATACCGTAAAGGAACTAGGATTTGAAAGAGTCAGGGCCCACTTCTACTGTTCCCAAGCAACAAAGTCCAAGAAAAGTAATACGTATGACTAATCACTTCAACTGCCTCAAGTTCAATGAAAATTGCACCTTAATATGTCCAGGGAGAATCTGAGGGAGTTGGGACTTGTTCTTAGAGAACACTTCAGTCCCTTTTGAAAAGACTTATAAAGAATGAAATAGTACTAGTCCAAAATTTTGGATACTATTTTTATTTTTTTGTTGTCTTGCTTCCTTAATGTTGAGCTGCTCTTTGTGATGATTAACTAGGCCTATGAAGACAAAATTCAGGAAGAATAATATTCCAAGAAAAGAGACACAAATAAAAAATTAAACCCATGCTTTTTCAACTACTGGGAATAGTTCTAATTAGCAATCGGTTGTGTTAATAACCATTTGTAACAAGAACATAAATTAGGCAATAAACATGGTCTTTTCATGGACTTGTATAGTCCTTTTTAAAAAAAAACAGGTGAAAACTACAAAGCTTCAGCTAAAATCATGTTTATTTCAAATACTCATCTATTCACTGGATTTAAGACTGGACAATCCCGTAAATGCCTGGGGACACAGATTACAATGTAAGTGAAAGGAGGCTGGCAATTTAGCTATGAGTACAAGGTCAATGCATATCTGCACATTTTTAAACCGGTGGGGGAATGCACTTCTGCACCCTTCACAGCAGCAAAGAAAAACATTTCAGACAGAAAATAGCTTTCGTCAGTTTGCCAACACTAGTCAAAACAATATCTTTCTGTTTCTCTCTTCCACATAAACACAGAAACCTGAAGTGAATATATCATGGATGTTTTAAGAAAAACCAAATTTTTCCATTCCCTTCCTAATTTTCTACATGATAATCCTATTCCCTTTGAGGAAAGTAGTGAGAAGGATATAAAGTCCTAGGAGTATTTCCCAAAATGTTGAAATACCAACACATGTCAAAGACATTGCTGGTGGAACATTTCCAAAGCTGAGGCATCAAAAAATTTTATCGCCCCAGCCCCAGGCCAACCCCTGATCTTCCTCCATCTCTTCCTGTGTTTTTTAAATATGACCTATTCTCTTCTGGTACCTTCCTAAAGCAAAACTCTGCTGAGCCCTTGGCTTTCAGAAGTCCCCTTTTTCACTATTCAAGGAAACAAGTGGCTTCTCTTATTTCCAAACTTTTAGACCCTTTCCTCATCCTTAAGATTGCAGAAAGAAGTCTGCACATTTTTCTAAGAAACCCATTCCTACATGCCAGTTGGTAATAATGGGTCTGTGTTTGCTGGGTCCTCAGTTCAGGTTGACTTAGGAAGATTTAGAATTGAATGTAGCATAAGCCCCAGAACCTTGTACTTCAGTAGTAATCCCTTCCAAACTTTTCTACAACATAACAATTTGACTATCTCTGAATTACCATATTGCTTGTAACTAGTATCACATGTCTTGAACTAATTAAACAATGTCCCATATTATTCTTTCATCATCTACATATATAGGAACTCCATTTGCACCAACTCTATCTAGTCAACTTATTTTTCTCCCAGTTAAAGTCCTGATGTGAAAAAGTATGTCATGCACTTCTTTAGTAGAGAAAACAATAAAACATGGTAGTTCCCCTTATCCACAAAGGACAGATTCCAAAACCCTCAGTGAATGCCTGAAGTTGCAGACAATACCAAATACCATATTTTTTCTATATACATATGATAAAGTTTAATTTATAAATAAAGTACAATAAAAGATAAATGATAATAACTAATAATAACACAGAACAACTGTAATAATATACTGTAATCAAAGATGCATGAATGAGGTCACTCGTTTCAGGAATTCCCTCACTGTAGCCTTTGTACAGGCTCCATGCTTTCCGCTGGGCCATGCTGCCCTTAACTGGAACATGTTTTCCACGTTTTCATTCTCTTCTGCTCATAGACATAATGCTTTTCCATCTCAGCTAAGCATATATCACACACTGTGGTTGTAACTTTTGCAGTTTGAGGTGTGACAGTAAAACCAGCAGAGGTTTTACTTTTCTTCACAATTTCATGGATAGAAGATTTGTTTTGATCTTCTAGGTTATAGCAACCTCAGCATAGGACTTCTTTTCTTTCCCCATTGAGAACTTTTACCTTTTCACTCATAAAAAAACATACTTTACGGTTTGTCTTTGGCATGTTCAAATACCAGCATTGCAGCTCTTGCTCTGTGGGTCAGCAGAACACAAGCAGTGAGATAGCGCAACGCTCCACCCGGCACTCACATGGCCACTGAGGGACAAAGGCCTGGAGAAGCTGGGCAACCGTGTGATTGGTGTCCCTCTGGAGCGCGACAGTGCGAGATTTCGCCATGCTGCTCTGAATGGCACACAATTTAAAACTTGTAAATTGTTTATTTCTGGAATTTTCTATTTAATATTACTGGATCAAGTCTCGCCACAGGTAACGGAAACCATGGAAAGCAAAACTGTGGATAAAGGAGGCTGTATATTTGAATTCTTATTTACCAAGATAATAAAAACTTTGGGAAGTGGGAAAGGCAATGAAAATTGAATTTCGTTCTAATGGAATTTCAAATTCGTTTAACAAGACTTGAGTTCCTACTACATGAAAGACAATGTGCTGATTAGTCCACATGAATAAGATCCAGTCGCTTTAGAAGCTCACAGTTGGGAGGCTTGGGGGGGATCACAGACAAATGCGGCTGGTATTTGGGAGAAACCAAAGTTGCACACCTTTCAGAGCAGTCCTGGCACCTGGTGGCAACTGGGTACATCCCAGCAGATTGCTGGGATGACTATGTGAAAGCCGAGTCCATGCCTCTGAGAAGAAAAGCCAGGAAAAGACAAATGTCATCTGCTGAGAGATGTCCTGAGGGACACCCAGAGCCAGTGCAGGAAGTGACGCTAGGGATGAGCCCACGTCCTCTCTTTTCATTCCACTCGCCCTGGTGAGTAATTACAGATTTTGTGAATAAGAACTGCCCTGGGCGGTTCACAGTAAGAACTGGCACCTCTGCATTCTTCTTTCAAGGGAAAAGGAAACTGAAATGCTAAGAAGGGAAATAGCTGAGAACTAATCAAGATAATTCCTTCCCTTTTGAGAAAACTGGCAGCCTTGAGAATGTTATGAGGCCCAGAATAGATATTAATGACCTAGAACATAATCGCTTCTGCCCAGTCACTGTGTCTTTGCCAATTTCCACACTCCGACTTGCAGGGTTCAGACTCTAGCAACTAAAATCAGAATGCTTTAACTTACAAAACAGACTATATAACAGCAACTCCCTCATATGATCACTCAGAAATACTCAATAATAAATATGACTCCAAACTTCTAAACCATAAATGTTTTAAGAAAATAACTAATTCAATTCATATTTTCTAGTGAGAAAAGTGAGACTTCTCATATCCAGGGCAAAATGCATATATATATAGGCTCTCTCTATCATGTGAACAGACGTGCTAGCACTTGGTTTCCAATTTCATTTATTTTGTTAAAAAAAAAAGGATCATTTCCCTGTCTCAATTAGTGAAATCCTGCCAAAAAAGACACCATTGAATTTGAGTTTCAGCTTAGAAAAAGCTGCTGTCAATTTAAGAGGCTATTTCCAGAGTCAAAAAATAAAAGTGCCACAAAAATGAAGGCAAAGGTCAGTCCATTTCTTTAAATCCTCACCCCAAAGTATGTTTATTGGTGTTACAGAGAGAGAAGAGAGAGAGAGAGTGAAGAAAGGGGGAGAAAAACATCAGTGTGAAAGAGAAACACAGATGGGTTGCCTCCTTTATGCACACTGACAAGGGGTCTAAACCACAACCTGTGTATGGGCCAACGCTCCAACTGAAGGAGCCACCCAGCCAGGGCAAAGGTCTGTGCCCATATTTCTGGCTGTGTCTAAAGAAAAACTGGACAGGCTCAAGCTCTATGCTTGTCCCTACTTTCGACTGTAGGGTGGCTGGCAGTCCTGTGCAGCTCAATGAGCTAAACTTTGGGAGTATATTTTTGGCATTAAAACCAGTCTTTTGTTTTAATCCTGACTTGAGAAAACTTAAAACACTTTTGTGGCTCCATCTTTGGTAATGGGCACATTCCCGACAAGCTAGTTACTTACCATAATAATGGTATGTTTAAAAACAAAATCGCAAAGTATGCATGTGAGCAAGTATAATTAAAATCAGAAGACAGACCACTGAAAAGCTAAAATAAGACTATTTTCCCAGCTGTGTGTTTAAGTTGAAGATACTTTAAATGAAAACTCTCGATGTAATTCCATTTCTGGCAGACAACTTATCCTCGTGTCAACAAATAGTTGTCAGTCCCCTACTTGGTGTTTGTAACAGTATGGCGAGTGCTGTGCAGGATACAGAAACATTCTGAAATTCTAAGTTACTGGGCAAGAAAATGTGCAAAGAACAACCATCATCCAATAGAGAATATGAAAAGTCACGTGAAATGAAGGAAAAAAGTGTCATGGAAGCATAGAAGAGAATGAAATTACTGGTTGCGAGAATAGGGGAAGACTTAAGAGAGGAAATGACGAATGAGTTAGGCCTGAAGGTAGTTAGGATTCGAGGGTAGGTGAGAGGATATGTGATGTAGGACAGGCAAACCCATCAGCAAGGAAGGGTATAGCCCATGCTTGGAAATGGCAAATCCACCAGCATGGAAAAGAACACACAGTACTTAGAACTGGCAGGTAGGCTCTTGTTGTGGACCGCTCTGCCTGGTTTTAGGAATTGTAACTCTACCCCCTGTGGCTAAGGACCTCTGGAATTCGAGCCACAGGAGACAAAGCTCATCTCTGATAGCAAATGCTGCCTCAGTTTCCTCCCTGCCCACAAAGCATGGTCGTAAGTCCTTGATCCAGTAAGACCCCTCAGAGGAGGGGCAACCTAGGCCAGACACGACCACTTGGGAGGCCATCACCATCATGGAAGGACTCGGGGGCTGCAACAAAGAGCAATGGACTCTTGCCCCCCAGCTTTGACATAGCCCGAGTCCCCATGTTCTCTGGGAGAAGCACTTCCTGGCTCTAATACCCTTAAACCTGAATACCTGATGGGGAGGGATGCAGCTTCTTGCTTTGCTAGAGCGTGTCCTGGGGAAAAATCTGGCATCCAAAGACTTCCTGATAAACCTGTGAAATCTGCTCTGCTAACAGTGCTTTCATTCATATGTTAAGGGTTCAAGCATGAAACCCTAAGACTCTGTTCCTGACAGACTCTGACTCATACTAAGCCCTCAGATTTCTTTGAAATGTTATCTACTGTTTGATCCTTGCTGCCCTGTATCCCTGTGTATTACAACCCAATAAAAGCCCTTGGAGGAAGGGGCTCAAGGCCTTTTTCCCCTTAGAAACTGGCCACTGCTCAAGGCCTTTTTCCCCCTGAGAAACTGGCCACTGCTCAAGGCCTTTTTCCTCTGGGAAACTGACCACCTCTCCTCCCCAAGAGATCACACCATGTCTCAGTCATATTTATTTTCATCCGTGGCACAATGGGGGACTTGGACAGTCTCTTAGGAGTGTTGGCACATGAATATAATATTTTAAATCCCTTGGGGTCCTATGAAAATACCCTATATAAAGCCAGAAAAGTGACTTCCAGTCTTGACTCACTTGCCAACTTATTCCTCTGTATACAGACTTTTCATCTATAAAGTGGGAGCAATTATACTGTTCATCTAGTCTACCTACAGTAGGTAGCTAAGAGACTAAAGAGATGCTCTAAGCATAAAATGATTCTGTTCGAAATGACCTAACCAAAAGTAGAAGACAAGTAAGCTATTGCACTCAGAAAACTATTATGGAGCATCAAAATCCTTTTCTAAAGAACAGGAGGAAAATTTGGACCCAAGAATGTGTGTACACACACACACACACACACACACACACACACACTTGAAACTGCTCAAACAATCTGAACAAGCTGTTCCAACAGAAAAAAAAATACCAAAGAGCTGGTTGCTATCTTCCTATCATTTTCAGGAAGTTCAAAAAAAGTAAAAATAAAAGATGCAACAACAGTTTTTCCATGGGCTAAGCCAGCTGCTACTACCTCAACAGGACACTGTTGTGGAAATACCAGTAATAGAATCCAGAGGCCCATCAGAAATAATATAATGCCTTATGAAGAGGATTCCAAATTAACCATCCATCCTAAATAAAATAAATACCCACGCAAAGCCAGAACACATGTAGAACAAAATAGTTTATAATAACAAAAAAGCTCGCAATATACCTCTTTTTTTCTTATTGCAGAAAGCAAAGGGGAGCAAAGAATATCACTTATATCAACCAAGGCAAAACTTCATCCATTCATCCATGTGATGGCTTTAACAGTTACTATGTGCCAGGAAAGATGCTGGGGAAATGCAATATAAAAAAATTATTTTTGTTCTTGAGGAGGTAAGGCCAGTAAGAATAAAATCTACCAACATTCATTTTGTAAGTCTAAGGAAAAACTATTCCTATTATTGCAATTGTCTCCTAGAACAACCCTTTGGAGAAAGTATACTTTACAGATTTGAAAACTGACACCCACAGAGTTTGAGCAATTTGTCTAAGCAGGCAAAAAAGCTGTTGATGGAGCCAGGATTCAAACCCAGGTCTTCTGTCCCCAAACCTTTCCCCAAGGACAAATAGGTAAAGTCTTTCCTTAGTATCACTGCATAAACTGCTGAGCTGTTTGTATTTCATAGAAAAATTCCATTTGCTCATCTCATTTCCTCTTGGCTTGTAGTCACAAAACAGTCTGAATGGAGTCCTGTCATAAATCATCATAGGCCTAGTAACACAGCATTAAATTAGATGCAGTGAGAAGTACTCCAAATTTAAGGAACGATGCAAACACCATCGTACAAGAAGCATTTGCTTACCTCTTTCAGCCCATGACAGACGCAGCTGACAAAACTTAGATAACATTTTCAACCTCATCTGAATAAAAATAACATTGAGATGTCATTCCTCCTACCAACAAATTGGCGCAGGTTTTTTAAAAAAAATAAAACTCAGTGTTGGTATTTATAACAGATTTTCTTTAATGTGAATAATTTTGAAGGCAACAATTCCACTTCTCGGAAGGTATTAAGAGGTCATCATTCAGACAGGCCTATAAGCTTTGAGTCACTGTTCTTCCTCTCTCTCCCTTGCTCTATGTATTCAATTACTTGCTAAGTCCTGTCACTTCTACTCCCAAATTTTCTCTCCAGTCTATTTCTCAACCCATTGTCACTGTGGAACATCATTTTTCTCATTTGACTATTAGCCTTATTACTAGTCTCTTCAATTCCTATTTTCCACCACTTAAATTTATTCCACATAGTCATCCTGATATATGTTAACAATTACAATTCTAACACATTCACTGTGATGTTCAAAAATACTCGATAGTTTTCTAATTGCCTAACACCTTTCCCTAACTTCCTAGGCATACAAGAACATGGCCTCATCATGACTTTCCATTTATTCCCCAGACAAATGGAAAAACACAATTCTTAAACAAACCTTAAGTTTTCTTCCTTCAAGGGTTTTACATTGCCTACATAACCTATGCAAAGAATGTCTTCCAATTATCACAGCACTATTCTTGTATCTCAGTTAAGTCATATTATGCTGTAGCTTAAATTATTTATAAATTCCATCTACTCTTATACTAAACTATGCATTCCCTGAAAATAGTCTGCAACTTGTTTTTCTCTGTATCTGTCTTCAGTGGGGTTTCCCTGAGGCAGAGACTGAGACAGGGATTCTTGTAAGAAAATAGGAGGTCTGTCCAGAAAAAGTCCATCCATTGTTAATATGAGAAGGTTTGCATGACATCAATGTAACCTGGCAGCCAAGGAAAGTGGACTGCAATGCGTATACATGAACAATGATGACTTCACTGTACTACTAGTCAGTGGGGGCAGTAGACACTGTTGAGTGAGCATGTGTCCTGGGTGGCCATTACATTCAAAATGACTGGGTGAGTAAAGCAACAAATCTGCGTCAAATTTTGTGTTGAGCTTGAACATTCATCCACGGAAACTAAGGCCACAGCTGTGGGCAAGTGGTGATTGGCAGCTTCATCACGACAACACTTGCCCATAGCTGTGGGCATCATATCTTATACAGAGATTTTTTTGCAAAATATCAAATCACCCAGGTGATTCAGTCCCTCTGCAGCCCAGATTTGGCACCCTGTGACTCCTGGCTTCTCCTAAAACTAAAATCACCTTTGAAAAGGAGGAGACTTCAGACTATTCATGAGATTCAGGAAAATGCAACAGGGCATCTGATGGCGATTGGGAGAACTGTTTGAGGTCCCAAGGTGCCTACTTTGAAGAGCACTGAGACATCATTGTCCTGTGTACAATGTCTCTTTTATCTTGTATCTCCTTCAGTAAATATCTCTATTTTTCATATTACAGGGCTGGATACATTCTGGACAGTCCTGAAGCAGTGCCCCCAAGGGAATGTAGGGGCTGTGAGGTAAGCAAGATAAACTTTGGAGGGGCTAGGCCAAGATGCTGTTTGATGGCACATGTAGCTTCAGCCTCATCCCATGGGAGCTCTGAAACAGAGAATGCACTACAGACTTGTTGCATTGGCGGTGAGAAAGCTGGGCTGTTATACACTGCATCCATCACCACTGGCTGTAGGCCACCTTTGGAGGGGTTTTAACTTCCCAGGCCTTTCTGGACTAGGGACCTTTTATAAGCCACAGGCAATACTTTGAAGAAGAAGAAAAATGTAAAACATTGACAACTAACATGCACAACAGCTGAGAAGTAGGTGTAACCATCTGGTAAAAGTACGGAGAGTACACGTACATCACCTGCTACAGAATCCCCAGTTACACCTCTAGTAGCTCAGAGCCAATAGTAGATGCTCATTAAGTAGCTGTTGAAAAGAAGTTATACTTTATTCTCCTGTTTGAAGTACATTAGTATAATCTTAAAAAGAGCCACCTCATCATTTACTATCTTAGGGCTGCTATCTCAAAGTACCATATATGGGTGGCTTGTAAACAATAGAAATGTATTTCAAAAAGGTCTGGATGCTGAAAGTCAGAGTAAGATGCCAAGCATGACTGATTTCTGGGAGGGCTTTTTGGGGGGTTACCAATATCTTATTTCTTGTTATATTAGCTCATGGTGAAAAGCAGGAAGCTAGCTCTCTGGCTTCTACTTATAAGGGCACTACCCTCATTTATGAGGTCTCCGCCTCATGGCATAATCACCTCCCAAGCGCTCCACCCCCAACCACCATCATAATGGGGATTAGATTTCAGTGTAAGAATTGGTACACACAGTGCACAGCACTTACTCTTCCCCAGGTAAATGAACAAGCAAAGAGAAAGAAAAGGACATGGGATTGTTATATTGCAGCTATCTGATTCAAAATAAAATTTTGATCATAGAATCAGAAATAGACTGCTAGCAGTAAGAGGGAAAGAGGAAGGTGGGGACTGACTTACAGAAAGTGAAGAGATTAGTCAAAGAATATACACGAAGGACCCATGGACTTGGACAATGGTGTGGGGATTAACTATGGAAGTCAGGGGGCAGGCTGAGTGAAGAGGGCAAAGGGTGGGAATTGGGACGACTGTAATGGCATAAAAAAGAGAACACTGATAAAAATAAAATAAATAAAATAAATTTTTGTAGTCACTAGTAAGTTTAAGCTAGTACATTTAATTTAAAATCGATTCATACCCATGAAAAAATTGAACAGTTTGTCACTCTTAGAGATTTAAGATGAACATTAAGGAAAACATTGAGGGCAATTTTTGATGAAAGTGATTATTTTCACTCTTAAGAACAGAATGTCTACTAGTGACCCCATTAAGCTGCTGATTATAGCAATAAATATTTACAGAAGGAGCCAAATCTTTCTCTGTAAGCCCCAAGAGAGTCTCTTGGCTGTAGTCAATCATCTTCCAAGCCGAGATCTTCTTCGGATCAGTGAGTAATAAATGAAAAGTGACACACCAGTAGGTAGCATCATTCCACCCTCACAATGATCTCAACTACCCTGCTCAAAATCATGGCTGCCGACTTGCAAATGTTTCTTCTTTAGTGGCCAGAGAATCATGTGTTTTATAAACAAAATCATCTAAATGTGAAATGAGGGCAAGGGCATTCAAAGCTCTTATCTTTGTCTTCTCCTCCACAACAGCTTTGAGAAGACTCCATGAAACACGTTGAAACCCAATATTTATCCAAGAAATGCTGTAGCACTCTGCTTCCCAAACCTACTTCTTGAGCTTCTCCTTCTTACTCATTACTTCTGTCAAAGAGCCCCGTATTTCATTTCAACCTGGCTATCCTAGAAAACATATACAAAGGGTAAATGGCCTTTAAGTAATTTTCTCTGAGTATATTACTGAATATATTTCTACATATCTGCACCTCAGTCCTATGGGTTCTATTACAACCCCATTACAAACACAATTTCCCAAAACAGACCATCATATATTTTATCTCCTTTTTGAAACATTCCATTCTTGCTTTCTTGAAATCTATTCATCTATGCCTCGATTTCCGACACAGTTAATACTATTCAATCCACAGGTGTTTTTAATGATTTTTTATGAGTAAATAACCTTGCTAGGTATTATAGAATTCAAAGCTATCATCAGAGATGGCCTTTGTCCTCAAAGAGCTTACCATCTAGTTGAGGAAATACGTATAATAATCACAACATACATACCAAAATCAAAATATAGCTTGAGTACTTTGACAGAGAAGAGTTATTACTTTAGTACTACCTTACATACTACCTTAGTATGTATCATGCTTGTTATAAAAATGCGAATTTCTATTTCATTGCAATTCATATGTTAGGGACCAATTTAAGCATGAAGCAAATTTCCCATTTCCTTCTGCACAACTCTGCAGAAAACTACACCCAGTTGACCTGAGCTTTGGAAGAGCGCAAAAAACACACGTGTGCGCATCCCTTAAAATTTACCAGTCACCTTGCTAATTTACCAGCCACCTGTGGATAGGTCATGACCCATACCTTTCCACATCTAGAATTAAAATTTTCTAATTCCACAATAATTCATAAGCTGAAATATTCCCGGCACCCACTTCCACTAGCAAACTTCAGGTCTTTATCAAGGTAAAGTACCAAATTATCATAGCATTTCTGTATTTATTGACCAATTAACATGCAAAAAAAGGTATACTACCATTTTTACCCAGTTTCTATCTAACGGAAGGTTTTGAATGTTGTGTTCCTAACTCCATTTGTCCCATAACTCTGTCATTGTTTTTGTGAAATTTATATAATGTAGTGATTTTTAGAAATGCATATGTAGAGTTAACAGAATTGACTGCATGTGTTCACAGTATTTGAAAAGTATGTAAAACATAAATAAATGTAAAGTATATAGCCTCCATACATACATATCATATATGCATGTACCATCTTCTCCCTACTCCCCCCCCATTAGTTTTCAACATGGTTTATACAACTAACACTTTTGGAGGAAAAAGAATGGTTCTAACCTCCTGAAGAGACAATAGTGCTGAATATTGACCTTGCCCTACCACAGGCCAATTTATCGTTTCCCCTTCACAATAATAGTGGCAAGGATTGTTCTCTTCTCTTTCCTTGACCTTACTTTTTAGATCCACAATAGAGAATTTAGAGTTTGCAAAACTGCAGCATGGTTTGAGTTGTAATTCCACTACATTGATGTCAACCTTAAAATGAACTTATTTGAGCCCTAACTTATCCTTCAGAACAGTATGGTTTGTCTCTTATTTAGGAATTATTGACTAATAAAAAGAAAATAAAATGCATTGCGCATCCTTGCTTTTAAAGAGTATAAACAAAGAAAGCCCAAAATAGCCAACCTTGTTTCTGAAGTTGTCAGAATGTGGCACTTGTAACTATAGGAACAAAGCCAGTAATTATTCATCTTTAATTCATTTGCCTAAACAGCCAAAGAGGTGGAAAACTGAAAACTAATGTTTGAAGTGAAGTAAGGAGACAGTTTAAATGCTAGTAACACTGACCTGCCTCAGGGACGAATGCATGCAATTCAAAGACACTTAACGGTAGAACAGTGATTAACTCACACAAGCATCAACTGGTGAAGAAGATGTCCTCACCAGTGGCTCCGAAACCCAGCAAACAAGTTTAGATCCATCTGAATTAAGAGCTTTTTTATACAAATGTTTTCCAAATGTTTCTATCAATTTCTGAAGCCCAAGGTGAAGACTGTGTGTCTCCTGAATGGGCAGACATACACGGAGCTGGTATGGACACACATACATGAAACTACTAAAACATGACATTTACTCTGAGCAAAGACACATTTTCGCATCCCACGTAACCCAGACAGAGGCACACAGACCCAGGACTTCTGAAATCGCTTCTATCAAAAAAAAAAAAAAAACCACCACACATCATGGCTAAAATGAAAGATTAGAAGTTTTATTATTGAAGAGAAGACCAAAACTCTCTAAAAATCTGGACACAGAAACTTGATTATATACATTTTTTAAAATTTTAAACCCTGATACTAAACATTAACCTTTAACTGTGTACCCAAATGCACTACAACTTATAGAGTATTAGATATGATTTCTTAAATACAATCTCACATATGTTATTACCAAAGGATAAAAAGAATACTACTGTTATGATGTGACTATGTCATAACAATATACTTAAATATAGAAAAATAATTTATTATTTTAACTTAATTTGATTTTTATATCTGAGTAAAAAATGCACAGATATTTTTGTTTTCATTTATTTATTTATTTGTGTTTTCAAATACTTTACAGTACTTCTTCCATTACCAATTAGTTCCCTTACACCTACCATCCCCCTGCAACCTCCATTCTTGTTGTCCATGTCCACAAAGAGGGAACCCTTCTGCACTGTTGGTGAGAATGCAGACTGGTGCAGCTACTGTGGAAAGCACCATGGAGATGCCTCAACAATTAAAAATGGGTCTGCCTTTTGACCCAGCTATTCTACTTCAAGGAATACATCTGAAGGAACCCAAAACACGAATTCCAAAGAACAGAAGCATCCCTATGTTCACTGCAGTGTTATTTACAACCACCAAGATATGGAAGCTGCCCAAGTGTCCATCATTAGATAAGTGGATAGAACTATGGAATATTTATACAATGAAATACTACTTGGCCATAAAAATGAAGAAAAGTCTACACTTTAAAAAAACATGGATGGAATGAGAAGACATTATGCTGAGTAAAATAAAATCAGTCAAAGAAAGACAAACATCAAATGATTTCACTCAGATGTGGAATCTAATAAATAAACTGATTGAAAAAGCAAAATGAGACAGACCTATAGATAGAGAGCAGAGTGACCCTTCTGGTGGGGGAGAGGGCAGGGGTCAGGGTATGGTGGAATTGAACAAAAAATAGAAAGATAATATCGAAGTAATGAATTTGAACTGAGTGTAAAGGTACTATTTTAATACTAACAAGGCTAAGTAGAAAGCACTTTTTTTTTTTTATTTTATTTGATTGATTATGCCATTACATTTGTTCTATTTCCCCTCTTCATTCCCCTCCACCCTGCACACCCCTTCCCCACCATTCCACCCCTTTAGCTCATGAACACGTGTCAAGTTCTTTAGATTCTATATTTCCCATACTATTCTTATCCTCCCCCTATCTATTTTCTACCTACCATCTATGCTACTTATTTTCTGTACCTTCTCCCACCTTCTCCTTCTCCCACTCCCCTGTTGCTAACCCTCCATGTGATCTTCATTTCTATGGTTCTGCTCCTGATCTAGCTGTCCTCTTAATTTGCTTTTGTTTTAGGTGTGGTTCTTAATAACTATGAGTTTGCTGTCCTTTCACTGTTCATCTTTTTTATCTTCTTTTTTCTTAGGTAAGTCCCTTTAACATTTCATATAATAAGGGCTTGGTGATGATGAACTCCTTGAATTTGACCTTATCTGAGAAGCACTTTATCTGCCCTTCCATTCTAAATGAAAGCTTTGCTGGATCAATCTTGGATGTAGGTCTTTGGTTTTCATGACTTGGAATACTTCTTTCCAGCCTCTTCTTGCCTATAAGGTCTCTTTTGAGAAATCAGCTGACAGTCTGATGGGGACTCCTTTGTAGGTGACTGTCCCCTTATCTCTTGCTGCTTCTAGGATTCTCTCCTTCATTTTAATCTTGGCTAATGTAATTATGATGTGCCTTGGTGTGTTCCTTCTTGGGTCCAATTTCTTTGGGACTCTCTGAGCTTCCTGGATTTCCTGGAAGTCTATTTCCTTTGCGAGAATGGGGAAGTTCTCTTTTATTATTTGTTCAAATCAGTTTTCCATTCGTGGCTGTTCCTCTTCCCCTTCTGGTACCCCTATAATTTGGATGTCCTGGAGGTTCCTAAGCCTCTCCTAATTTTTTTTGAATTCTTGTTTCTTTATCCTTTTCTGTTTGGTAATTTTTTTCCTTGATTTTGGTCACAAATTAGAGGAACATATGAAGGCTAAACTAATTGAAATTAATGGAAATGCACAGGAAACCAATAGTAATGGAAAGGAAACTGGAAAGCACTCTGTTTTTATTCTGAATGATTTACAAGGACAGTATACCTGACCAGCCCTGGCAGGAATCTCTAAGAGAACCTTTTGGATTTGACTTCCCTTTGGAATACTTGTGAATTTATATCCTCCCTCCCCCCGGTCTGCCTTGTGACTACATGCAAAACTGTGCAGTTTGGCTGACTGCAATTAGGGGTTGAGCAGCGGTGCAGGTGGGTGGATAAAACAGAGTGAGACTAATGCAAACTGAAAATCACAGCCTCTTTCCCCTTGCGGTGTGATCTATGGGAAACAGCCACAAAGAAGCTGGGTTTGGAGAGAATAGAATAGTTAGAGGTTTGACTTTGGAAGTTAGTCTCTTACACCAAAGTACAGTCCCCTTAACTTATAAGCATCTAGCTTAAAAACCAACACTTCCTATAGAAAACTCAGAACTTCTGCCAAGGCTGTATCTGAAAAGCACTGAGGTTTACCATGTAGAAAGTAGATGGTTTCAAAGCAGAGATGACAAAATGAAAATAAAGTGACACTGCATCTAGTATCACAGGGGAGTCCCTAGTGAGTAATTTAATGCTTGTCATGATCTGACCCTGTCCCAGTTTTTCCTCACCTTCAATCTCTAATATAAATTTTGTGTTAGTGGTTCTTAAATTGTATCATATATATCACCTGAGATTCAATGCTTATTTAAAAGGCCAAGATCCCTAGACCCTACCCTGCCCTGGCTCAGTGGGTGTAGGGTGAGACCCAGATACTTACATATTTAACACTATCTCCAGGTACCTCTGATGCATGTGGCTTCTGAGCCACACTGACAAAAGTACCTGATGCTTAAGGTACAGTCCCAAAATTGTCATGCTCTCTTTTTTGCCTCCTGATTTCCTTCTCTACCATTTCTGTCATCCAACTAATAATCACTGGGCACGAGTCTAGGTTAACTACATGTCTTCGAAACCTAACTTAAGCATGCAGTTCCCTGGTAAGGACTTAATGATCCTTACAGGGTAAACAACAGCTAAGTCAGATGTCCTTTTGCTCACCAAGAACCCTGAGTTTAGTCTTATTCTAGCATTAAATAGCTATATAACAATGGTTGGTACACTTAATTTCTTCCACCAAACTATAGGCCTGTTACAAAACAGATGGTTCCAACAAATACTTGATAAATAAACGAGACAGAGTAAAATATTAAACTGACTTCAAAAGCAGACTTTCAGATACGAATAGCCTGTCTAAGTGATGCTGTTAGCATCATCTCCCCAAATCCCCCTGCTTCCAAGAAATCCCCTTCCACGGGATATTGACATTTTTACTGTATCATATTGACTGATAATTCATTAAATTAGAGCTAATTTGAGTTAATAAACATTTTCCTTTTAAGATGAAAATCTCTCTACAAGGTAAAACATTTAACAGGCTTTTCACTGCAATATAGAATGTTCTAATCAGATTGCTTCCCCCCAGGCTCACTTTCCTAATTCCCCTGAAACCTTTCTAACTTAAGGGAGCAGGTTATTATGCCTTGAGATATTTTAAAATAAAATTTTAAGTAAACGTCTTGATTACATTATTTTTATTGAGATTTATTATTCCAAAGTAGTCACATATATGAATCACACACCTTGCGACGAGGCCTAGAATTTCAAAGTTGCAAAAAAAACTCATCTCAACCCATTCTTGTTTACAGAAAAGAAAAATTAAGTGCAGAAAGATTAAGGACGTTAACAAAGGTTGTGCAGTCCTCCCTCCTTCATTAAGTGTTTTGGGCTCTACCTCAAAGCAGCAAATAAAATTGATGACTTCTAAATGCATACTTTATTTTTGGAAGAAAATAATTCTATCCTCTACTACCCATATAGAAACACTGAACATATACAACTGAATGATTTTTTTTCAAATAAAGCAAAATGGCTTAATAGCACATTAGAAGGAATTAGAAGGAAATGCAAAGTTTTTCAGGGTATGTGTATGGCTGTAGTCCACAGCACTAATTACCAGTCAGGTGAAGAAATTCTGGAAATTAACATCTGACACTGCAGATTCCATGGAGTACGAGGCACAGATTAATACTTTATTCACAGTTCACTTAAGGTACTACAGTGGATCCCAGATTTTAGCAAGAAGGCTAGAATAACTCGTTGTATCTATGGGATATAACACATTTTACCTACTAACTTATCAAATAAATGAGTTCCTTCCTAAACTGAGGCATTGTTTTCTCACTCATTAGGTTCTAGCAGTGACTCTGCTACTTGCATGACTTGGTCAAATTACTTTATCTCTTTAAACCTCAGTTCTATTGACTATAAAATGGGGGTAATAATAGTACTCAGAATGCAGAAGTGCTATGAGGATTAAGTAATAATGAATTTAAAAGCATTTAGCATAGTACACGGCCATTAGTAAATTTCAAGAAATTATCATTATCTTCATCATCATCATCACTACTGTCAGTCTCACAGTTAAAAACAATATGAATTCAAATAAGAAATAAAATTAAATCTAACTTCACCTACATATGATTCAGGGGTGTCCAACACATGGCTCATTGGTCATGATGCTGAAACACTCATCAATGGGAATAGCCCCTTATTAAGGAGACCCCACAGAGATCCCTAGTTTCTTCCACCAGAAGAGGGCACAGAAAGGGCATTGGCTCAGAATCAGGAAGAAGGCCCTTGCCAGAGAATGCAACCCTGCTGGGGCCTTGATCTTGGACTTCCCAGCCAAAGCACTGCAGCAAGGAGACTCGGTGAGTATTGTAAGGGGGAGGAGGTTAGCTTAACGACTTGAGCATCATAAGTATAACAAATACTTATCACTGTCTATCCATTACATGCCTGGCATCACAATCACTACATTACATCTTTCATTTCATTTCTTCCTCTCACATTCACATAACAACAACACAGGAAAGACTTGTGTGTGGTAGAATGCTGGCCAAAGACCCAGAAGATCTGGATTGAAATCCTAATCCTGCCTATTATTACTTGTGTAGCCTTAGGTAAATCAATACAGAACTTTGACCTTCAGTTTCCTCATCATTAATGGGCCCAATAAGCCACCCTCACAAAGCTGTGAGCTATGAAGTGAGCTAATAAATAAATATGGTGCATATAACATAGGGTCCAACACACGCTCTCAATATGTATCCACTTCTTAATATGTCAGTCTGATTCTCCTTTTAATTCCAATTCTACACTCACATTTTAATTTCGTTTCATCTGTGTTGGTGACTATGCAGAAAAGCTACCTGGCTCAGGCTAATATCCTCAAATGGGACCTTGTATATAATAGGCATTCAATATATGTTTGTTGAATGAATTAACAAACTGTGGCCCAAGAGTGTTTTATGAAATCTCTGCTTTTACTGTTTATAGATACAGGTTTAAGAGCCTTAATATTAAAACTGAATAGAATGGACTCCATGGGCAACATGGAACAAGGTACATTCTTCACCACCCCACTCGCTGGTAGGAAGTCACTAGGACCTTAAGAAAAATGGCTAAAGTTATGTCTGCAAATCTTGTTGTTTCTTTAATTTAGTTCCCTACATTATTTTTACTGATATACCTATTTTTGTCTTCAATAAGAACATGGATTTTTCTTTGATCTATAAAAGTCAGAAAACTTGGAATCTCCAAATTCTTGACTGTAAAAAGACAGAAGAAAACAACTAAATATATACACAAAATCATTGAAACCGTGTGGTGATAAATATAAACTAAACTTGTAATCACTTCATAATATATGTATATCAAATCATAAAGTTGTACCCCTAAAACTAATACAATGTTATATGTCAATTATATTTCAAGTTAAGAAAAAATCTTCCCAAGCAATTCTAATGTGTACCCAAAAACAGAAATGAAAAATGTTTCCTCCCAAAACATTGTCCAGAATTCAGGGCCCTGAGTGAATACTATTCATATCATTATGGTATCAATAACAGTTTGGCAGAGTCTCACATAACGGCCATGGGAGTAATGCAAAACATCCTGTCCTCTGACTCACTGTTTCTAAAACATGTATTAGAAGGGTATTTTTAATGTGCCTTGAAATGCTATGAATGTGCAGTAGTCTTTGCTTTTTTACACAGGGCAACGGCGTATCATAATCCTTCCAGATTTTAATTGGCATTTTCTTTAAGAACATCTAAAAGTTGTTCAGAATTGCAACTATTAGAAACATGTATCTTAATAGCAACCAGCAGAAAAAAAATAGTATTTACAGAATTCCTATTTTGCATCAAACATTGTGTCAGGGCCCATGAAGGTGCAAAAAGGAATAAAGAACTAAATCCCCACTCTGAAATAGGAAAAAAATCTGTGACAAACTAACATTCTAAGTAAAATACCTAGAAAATAAGTGCTATGTGGGTGGTATTCATGAAAAATAGAAAGTGGGGAAGAAAGTGTGATTAAGAAGAGTGATAGTGATGACAACTTATCCTTACTGAGCATATACTGAGGCCTGACACTATTCTTTGTACCTCAGGAATATTGGCTGATTTGAGGTTCTTACTCCTAGCAGCAGTTACTTTCACTGTGTTACCATTAGAACACTGAGATGATGGAGACCAAGGACTTACTCCTGGTCACAGAGAAGATGGGAAGTTCAGCCTGGACTCAAACCGGTGACCTGGCTACATAGTAAGAAATTTCTTTTTTTGAAGAGGGACATGGGAACTGAGTCTTGAGTAAAAAGCTAAGCTTTCCCACTTGTTTTTGTTTACATGAAAAACAAGGTATCATCGAGAAAGAGACTGTCACACACTGCTATATGACCTTGACCAGGGAGCCCCCTCTCAAGTTTCAGTTCTGACATCTATAAAATGCTGATCCATAATCAGTAAGATGCTTTTCAGTTCTACAGCAACCTGAGTTGAGTTTAAATGAACAAAGAGATATGGGAGCATGTAGTACAAAGGCAGACATAATGAACAGAGGTGTACATCTGAAATGAGAACGAGGAGAATGATAGCAGTCAGAATCAGCTCTCAGCATTCCATGAAATGCAATTTACTGCGCCAATTTCTCAGAATTTCTCGCATGTGTGTTTTCCTTTTTAGAATCCATGGCATCAGAAAAAAATAGCCCATGGCTAGAGGAGGTCAGTTATAACCACAAGACCTTTCACAAAGACAAGACCAAGGGCAGCCAGTAGTGAATAAACACAGCTGGCTCCGTTAGCCCTGCATTTCCTCTTTAGTGTTTATCGTGAAGTGAAAGAAAATGGCATTACGTATGTAGAGCCTTGGACTAAATCAACAAGGAAAATTCTATACTCATAATTTTCCATTCACATTGTACTAAACTTGGGAGCAATAGAAGATAGAAACCAAGAAAAGCACTGCATAGATAAAAATCATGAAACAAATAAAAGCTTACTTACATAATTTCCTTCTACCAGCAGAATAACTTTTGTTTCATGGGTCAAATGCTTTCAAGAAATGAAAGCAAGATCTAACAAACTTTGTGTAGTTTTCACCATCCTAATGGTCCTTAAATACATTAAAAAATGATATTTTCAAAGGGAGAAAATTATGATTATTCAACCTAAATGTTATATACAACTATGATATTTAGACACTGTAACCTTATTATCTGAAAAACAATGTAAATCTGTAGAACTGAAATTAAAAAACCTCACAAGATAAATAATTTACTTGGACAAAGCTTTGGCCCCAACGATGGACTAAATTTGGCCCAAAGCTGGGCCAAATTTTAAACCCTTCTTTGACACATGAAAATGAATTATTCTAATTTCTACCTGAATTATTTAAATTTTCCCAAGCTATGCACTCAGCAGCCAAACGCAGTGAAGCATACTCAGGTTTGGGCCAGTATGACTACACTCAAATTCTCGAGTAAATGCACTGTGAAATTTCAAAGTCTGAGGAAAAGTGACACAAGAAAGAAACATCAACCTTTAAATAGTTCCAGCCTGTTTTTGTGAATTCTTAAAATTTTAACATTGTCATTTGGTCCCTAAAATTATATTTTCTTCCAGTAACCCTATTCTCAAAGAAATGAAAGCCAAGATTTTAAAATTAAATGGGACTTACTTCATTGTTCACAGTCAGATGTGAATTCTATTAGGGAAGGTCCTTTTGCACATTTCCAGGGAAGGGAGCAAGGGATATAGGCTTCCTCTGCTAGAACTTTTGCAATTAGAGTAACTTCAAATATGTTGACTTTTCATATGAGCTTATGCTTTATACTAAATGCATCGAGATTAGTAACAATATTTTTTATGGCAATGCTGATTAAATAATTAGGAAAATATCAGTTTGGATTTCTAGCATAAACATGAGTGTGTATATTAGAATCTCCCCTTGATCCTCCCAGAAAGTATCTAAAAGCAATAAAGACCATAAAAAATAAGACCCTGCAAGATTCATCATTTGCAAAAGTCGAACACAGGTGTCACCTGCAGACATGAAAGTGTGTGTACAGACTGAGATCAGGAAAGGGTGACACTGAAGGACGTGAACAGAAGCCCTGAGACCGCAATGACAGGGGTCCTGGCACCAAAAGTTCTCAGAAGGGGATAGTGCTTTCGAAGGTGAAGAACATACCCTGAGAAGCAAAAGGAAAGCTGGTTTGTAGAAATATAATAATTATTCAGAGAAGTGGAAAAGGTGCAGATACATGCACATACAAAATCAGACAAGAGGAGCCGCATTTGTAGAAAATGCTCTCCGTGGCAGTAGAGTGTAAGAGTAGCTCTACGTTATAAAATGAGGAATATTGGAAAAATATCCTGGTCTGTTACCCGACTCCGCTCTCACAAACACCCCCTGTCAACTCCTGCCCCACCGTGACCTATTACTTGCCCAAAGCAGAAATCATGATCTCAGAAAGGAAGTAGTAGAATAAAGAGATGATGAAATGTGATATGCAAAGTCAAAAAGAAAGAATTATAAAAATAAAGCAAAGTCAGTGAAGAAATGAAGAAAACACTAGAAAAAGCCTAAGAGAAAAAAAAATTTCAGAACACACTGGAATTGTGTTCAATTTTACAAAATCTAATAACATAAGTCATCATAGGAGGAAAATATTGTAATTGGCTTACAGGCTCCTGAAGGCATCTGATAAAATTCAAAAGTCTTCCTTAAGAAAACAAACAAACATACACAAAACACTCAATAGAATAAAATAGATGGATATTTCCCTAAAAATATATTGTTTCTTTATGCTTAATGAAAAAATTCTCAGTAAAATCAAGCATGACACCCGGGGAACAAGATATTTATACAAAAGAATATGATTTCAATCATGAATATTAGAAAGGAGGAGGCTAAAACTATTCCTATTTGTAATGGGTTTGATTGGTACCCAGAAAAACCAAGAGAATCTAACTGAAAAATTACTGTAAACAATGAACTAATTAACTAACATAACATACAAAATTGATATCAAAATCAATAACTTCCATACTTTCAAATCTTAGAAAATTAGAATATATAATGAGAGAGGAAACATTTGCAGAAAGCAAAGGAACGGATGTAAAATGAGCAATAAACTAAAGAACAATGTTCAAAGTATTTTAGAGAAAACACTCTAACACAGCTGAATGACACCGAAGACAGCTGACCCTACTTTATGAACTTGTGGCTTGTCCTCACAGTAATTTGTAAATGTAGGTGATTCCAGTGAAAAAGTCTAACAGGATTTTTTAAAAAACAAACAAGTGTTGGAACTAGACAAGCTAGTTCTAACACTTATATGAACAAAAACCAAAGACACTATCCAGGAAAAGCCTAAAATCGAAAAGAAATGAGCAGAGACTTGTCCCACTAGATATTAAAATTTATTAAATCTTTAATAATAAACTCAAAGTGGCACTGGCACAAAGAAAAATGGAGGAGGAAGAAAAGATCCAGAAATAGTGCCCAGCCAGCATGTTGGAGTTTAGTACATTATGCTAAAGGTAGAACTGCAGAACAAGAGAGAAAACGGTGTGGGCACAGGTAGGAAATTTGGGGAAAAAATCAAGGTGGATCCACCTCTCTCACCTTACATCAGGATAATGCAAACAGACTCAAAGAGGTAAATGCAAGAAGGAGGAAGATGAGGAGCCACTACTATCATAAGAGTCCTGGGGTCAGAGGGAACATGAAAAATTAATTTATAATCCCAGTAATAATAGCCAAAATGTTCAAAACATACATGTGAAAAGATTGATAAATTCAACTACAAAAGCATCTAAGCTATGTCTTAGTCTTCATGGCAAAAACACTTTAAACAAAGTGAAAAGACAAATGCAAACGGCTTCTATGAATAACGTTCATAGAAGTTCTCAATCTCACTTGTGCTAAGAGAAATACAAATTACACCTACACTGAGATATCATTTTTTACCTACCACACAAAAATCCGCCCTGGCTGGTATGGCTCAGTGCCAGCCTGGGAACAAAATGGTTACTGGTTCGATTCCCAGTCAGGGCACATGCCTATGTTGCCGACCAGATCTCTGGATAAGGGCATGTAAGAGGCAAGTGTCGGATGATTCTCTTATACATCTGTGTTTCTCTCCCGCTCTTTCTCTCTCCCTTTCTCTCTCTCTAAAAATAAATAAATAAAAACTGTGACATTCTTTTGGCAGGGCTGGAGGGAAAAGGGACACCCACCCACTGCTGCTGGCAGTGGAACCGGTGAAATCCCTAAAGCAGGCAATTTACAATATTTAACAAAATTATAAATTCATATATCCCTTGATTGGCAATTTCACTTCTAGGAATTCATTCAGCAGACTCAAAATGTGTAAATAATGCATATAAGTGGTTATTAGAGTACTGTGTGTCAGAGTTAAAAAATTGTAACTAACCTACACATCTACCAGCGGAATTGTGCACCAGCATAATAATGAGACGCACTTTTGAGAGAATAAAATGGTGCGTGCATCTTATGTGCTTCCATTGGTGTGAAAGAGTCTGTGAGAGAGTATAGGTTTATATCTGCTTGAATATATGGCCAAAAAATCTCTAGAAAGTTAGAAAATTATTATAGGGGAAATAGTTAGAGAATTAGGTGCATGGATTGGAAATGAGTGAATGAGTAACCGTGGTGAGAGGAAAAATTTTACCATTTTGTGATGTTTAATATTGGTACCCTGTGAATCCATTACCTATTTTTAAATTACTCATAATTAAGACATTAAAATGCACCTACCTTTTGATTAAATTATTACTATATTCAGGGATTTATCCCAAAAAATGATTTAAAATGTGCACAATGATATAAGTACAAGAAATACTCATTGCAGACTAATTCGAAAGAGTGAGTGTAAAAGAAAAGAGTTAAAAAGAAAATCATTCAAATTCCAAATGCCCAACAAGCATAGGATTACTTAGATAAACACCATTATATTTACACTATATAATATCGTGAAATCATTAAAGATTATGTTGTAAAATAATATAGTAAGATGTCCACAATATATTTATAGTTCTGTGGAAATAACTGAACATTTTAGTTTGCCTGCATAAGCAAACCAAAACCTAAGCTAGAGCTGATGCACTCCAATCTGAGGACATACATACACCTGAAAACGAGCAACCACAGTCAACGGGTCTTTCCCACCGCCCAGCAGAAGATTTCCTTGCTTCTCTTCTCGTTCAAAACCTTGCCCTAACTCCTCTTGATGGAATGCTTCCCACCACATTCAGCTTGGTACTGCCCACTTCAAATTGATGTTCGTTCATATAAACTCTTGTAAATGTTAATGAGCTTCAGTTTACTTTTTAGTAGGTCCAAAACATAAACAGTATAATTATGTTTTTAAAGTGTATGCATATATACTTATACACATACTCATAGGACCCAAGGCTACAGACCAAAATGGCAACGGTGGCTTTCTTTGGATCATGGAATTAAGAAAAGATTTTAATTTTTATCATTTTGCTAATATATATTATAAAATGAACCTATGTTTCTTTTGTGATTAAAAAAGCTTTAAAATCAAAGAATCACATATGAAAGTAAAATGAACCTTAATTCATGTCTGTTTCAATATGAAATCTATTTCATAATTCATGGAATCTATTTTTGTCTTCGTGGCATTTTATGAATAGAATAGCATAAGTTAGAGTACACAATAAAAATACGTGAATTTGATAATCATAACTTATTGCAGAGCAATATTCATCAGATGCTCTTATAAATGCTTCCTTTATATTACCTTATTTAATTTTCAAGATATTCCACTGAGCTTGATATTGTTATTGTCCCATTTTAGGAAGGTAAATGTGAGTCCTAGTGAGGTTACATACCTTTAAGGTCACATTGCTTTTTTGTAAAAGGGCGGGGCAAGGACCTAATTCCATGAAATGTGTGTAGGTTTAGCTACTCTGTATGCTGCCCATACTGATAAAACAAACTGAGTATTTGTCAAATCTCTGCTTGAGAGTGGGACGTGCCATCATTATCAGAAGCAGTTCAGGGGGCTGTACAGAAGCTCCGCAGAGTGGGAAATCCGAGCGCTGAAAGACAGAGACTGGCAGTCTCTGCACACAGAGGGATCACTTGGCCTGCCTCCTGCACCTCATGGCAGTGGGTTTCCCGAGGGATGTAACTGCCAGAGCTGCAATTCTGTATCTGAAAAGTGGCAAAACTAACAACATTAGTCTCTTGACCTGGGGAAGGTAAGTAGCAAACAACACTCTCATATTGTGAACTTTCAAAAAAAAAAAACAGGCCAAAGAGTTGCACAAATTAAAAGTAAGAACTCTACTACATTAGCTAAGTGATATTATCTAATAGGACTAGATGTAAAAAAACTGCAAAAAAATCAAAACACGACCTGCTTTTGCAATTTTTTTAACCTAGCGAATCATCTTAAAATAAAAACAAGAAATTCCTCATTAGTTTTACCCCAGCCATTACTAAGTGGCATATAATACAACTACAGGTTGGACAGGTTAACATTCCTTGCTCATTATTCTAAATTATCATGGCAACATAGGATAAAGATTCACGCAAGGTCTGTCCAGAAAGTAACCAGCCATGTAATATGAATAAAGAGAGGCATTTATTGAAGAAGATACAAGACACAAGAACCATTTGTACATAGGACAATGGCACCTCAGTCTTCTTCAAAGTAGGTACCTTGGGACCTTACACAGGTCTCCCAATTGCCATCAGCTATCCTGTCATATTTTCCTGAACCTCATTGATAGCCTGAAATATCTTCCTTTTCAAAGGTGGTTTTAGTTTTGGGAAAAATCAAAAGTTACATGGCATCAAATCTAGGCTATAAGGGCCTGAGTTACCTGCGTGATTTGATGTTTTGCCAAAAAAAAATTCTGCATGGGATGTGATGTGTAAGTAGGTACAATGTCTTGATGAAGCTGCCAATCACCAGTTGCCCATAGCTATAGCCTTCTGAACATCTGAATAGTTTCCATGAAGGAATGTTCAAGCTCACTACCCCCACTGACTAGTACAGTGAAGTCGTCATTGTTCACACATGTGCATTCCAATTCCAGTCCACTCTCCTTGGCTTCCAGGTTACATGATGTTGCACAAACTGTTCTCATTATATTGACAATGGCTGGACTTCTTCCAGGCAGACCTCATAAACTTTAGCAACGTTTGGAAAGAGAATATAGTGATTTTTACTGGTGTATGAATTTACTAAATATTCTACTGAAATGAAACAAAAAGCCACAATATTAAGATAAAAGTTCTCAAACCTAGTGAGACCAAATCTGCAAATAGTAAAGATGTAACATCATTGTCTGTGAGCAATGACCCATCAAAAACGGCCTGAGAGAAGGCTACAGATAAGTCACTTTTACCTTATACAAATATTAAGTGAAAAATGGAATTTAGATGGAATGACTTCAAAACATCATAAAAATGCTTGTTCACAAATACTGTTCATCTTTAGAGGTAAATATGTCCAAGAGATAAATATTTGAGAAAAGATTCAGGTAAATACTACGTATACTTGTGTTAGAGGGCATGGCTGAGACAAAAATACATGAATAGCAGGAATGGCAAAGACATTTAAGTTGGGAACTAATGTCAGCCCCATTGGCTGTGCTTCCCAAGTGATGGGCTGAAGAGATAACAAGGCTGAACCTGGTTCAGTGACGATCACTATTATTGATTGGCTAAGTCTGCAAAAGGCAAGGAATAAACAAAAGGGACTCCCATGCTACAAATTTGTCATCCCTGCACTAGTAAACAGGGAAGACAAGGAAATCACAGCAAGAATTAATATCAGAACAGTAAAGGCAGCCAAAACATATTAACAGTATGTGTGTGTTCTGCACATATGAAATGAACATTCATGTCCCTGGCTTACGGTGATATGTTCAAGCTTCATGGTCTTGTGCGACCTCTCCTGATTGATGTCTACTCATTTATAAATTACAAATAATAACACTGTATTTCACAGGGTTCTCACAGGATCAAATGAGATCATGCACAATAAATGGTAGTCATTATCTTATGCAAAATGGTGATAGTTGTTTAGAACTCCTAACAGCAAGAAGAATGCTTCAGGTGAGTTCCATGAGAACTGAAGGGGGGAGATCCAGAGTACAAATGAGTCAGCCCTGGAACTACAAAGTTTAATAGAGAACAGCACATGGCAGGGAGAAGCAAAATGACTGTGTCAATAATAAATCCCTTTATGCACAGTCTGTGTTTTCTCACAACCCAGCATTACCTGTCTCTATACTACAACTTGCAGGTTTGTGTGGTATTGTCACTATGTTGAAAGCAGGGTAATTATTGTTGTATTGTCATTTTATCACTTGATAGTAGTTTGAATATTTCTACCAAAAAGTTCACTACCCATGAGTAACAATTTAAGGGAGAAAAAAGACCAGAGACAATGTTATTAATCTTTTCTCTTTACCAGAACATGGCTTATAAAATAGTTTAGAGAAGTCACTCTTCTTGATCAATACAAAATGCATCTACAATCAGTAAGATTGTTGCAATTCTATTTTTCCACAGTTCTACAGGCATTTGGCCCTATGCTCCACCATCTCATCCCAGGGCTGCCCATCCCCAGGAGTAAGGATAACAGAAAACCCAGAGTAAAGGGCTTCTGACTAGGTAAGAATTTAGGGTCCAATGGGGGCAGCTGGAATTTCGGGAGACTGATGTCCCCTGGACTTCACAATTGCTGTACATATTAACATCAAACTTCACAGACCCTAGACCTGGTGGTCTTGCTGGATATTGCATGCAAATCTGCTCCTTGATGTTTTTGTTGAATTCCCAGTTGAGACTCATTGTCTGTCTAGTTCAATGTTATCTGCTAGAACATAATGGGTAACCAAAGACACACAATCTAGCCAAGTTGGGTCCCATTACTCACTCAGTCCCCTGTGACATACTATCAGTCAAAAACATTGGCAGCAAAGAGACCAGACCGTGGTTTGCATCCATCTTGCTGGCCACAGACAGACCTGGCCAGAATGTGGTGTGAAGGCTGGTTATTAAAGAATGTGGATGGAGACACAGTATAGCTGTTCTAGAAAAAACTTGTGGGCCTTTTGAGACGAAATCTTTATAAACCACTAAATATCTATTTCTCAGGCATATTTTACATATCTTAACAACAAAACTGAAACAAGCATAAAACATCAAGAAAGAACTTTGATTTTAGAGAGAAACAATTCCATATCAAAATTCTCATTCCTTACCCCAGTGTCTTTGACACCAAAAATGCATGACCTGAAACTTCATTAGTATGAAATAGAAGCACTTTTTTTTGTAGCCAACTGAAAGGATTTGTGTTCAATATATAAGATATGTTATGTTTTGTTGGTGTTTATGTAATAAAAGTGCTTCTAAAAAGGGATGACCATGCCTACCGTCATATGGAGCCTCAACAGGATTTGACTGAAATGACAATATAGCACTTCGCCAAAAGTATTGTCTCAACTATGCAGTCTGCCACATCAAAATAGTTTTCCAGTGAAAATGTGAATTTGAATATTTCGTACAACACCAAAATTATTGCGATCCAACATATATATATGAGCACAATCTCTCCAAAAGGCAACATCATGTGGAGGGTAAGTGTATGGACTCCACAGTCATGCGTTCAACTGTTGAATTCCCTTTTCTGCCCCTTTAGCAAGTATGCGATGCAGACAAGTTAACCTATGAGGTCTGTTCACAAAAAGTCCAGCCATTGTTAACATAACAAGAATGGTTTGCACGACATCAGTGTGACCTGGAAGCCGAGGAGGGTGGACTGGAATGCAGTGGATGAGTGAATGTGTGTACTGTGTGGACATCGCATTCAAAATGACTGAGCAAGTAGAGCAAGTAATCTGCATCAAATTTTGAGTTAAGCTTGAACACTCCCCCATGGAAACTATTCAGATGATTCAGAAGGCCTTAGCCATGGGCAACCAGTGATTGGTATCTTGATCATGACAATGTAGCTGCTCACATTTCACACCTTGTGCAGTTTTTTGCCAAAACATCATATCATCCAGGTGACTCAGCCCCCCTACAACCCATATTTGACACCTCACAACTTTTGGCTTTTCCTAAAACTAAAATCACCTTTAAAGAAGAACTGATTTCAGATTGTCAGTGAGATTCAGGAAAATATGACAGAGTAGCTGATGACATTGGGAGACCCATGTGAGGTCCCAAGGTGCCTACTTTGAAAGGAACTGAGGTGTCATTGTCCTGTGTACAATGTTTCTTGTGTCTTGTATCTTCTTCAATAAATGTCTCTATTTTTCACATCCCATGGTGGATACCTTCTGGACAAACCTCATAAACCTCGATGTTCTTACTGGTGAGATGGGTACAGTATAACCTACTTCCTGTAGGGCTCTGTGAGGATTAACTGAGACAACACATATATCATACTAAGAATAGAAGGGCTGGCACAAGGTAATAAGCATTAGTAAGTACAGCCCTCACTATTTTTATGTTCATCTAAAATAAAATAGAATAAAATTTCCTGATAACTATTACTACAGAATTTTCTTTAACAGTATTTTGAACAATAGTCACAGTTTTATCTGCAAACCGTTCTCTCGAGAAACAGAACACTAAGGTTTTGTTGCTGTCGTTTCTGCCATGAGCAGTGAAGAGACCCGATTTCTCTCAGCGCCCTGGCCGCTCCTCAGTGCAGTCCACACGGGGCTCCCGATCCAAAGGCTAGCACTAACAAGTGCCATCGTTGATAAGAATTATATTCCAAATGTGATCAAAATGTTATAAACATTTAAATGACACTTTATACACAAAATCATAAAGCGTCAAAAAGAGGAGGGCCACAGAGAGTTCATTTTGACCTCTTTTTGAGTACTTTCGCAAAACAATCTGCCTTAAATTCTAAGAAATAAGCAGATTAAAAATCACTCCCTCCATTTCTGTCTAAATATGGAAAAGAGCTATTCACAGCAAGGCTAGAAGTAAAGTTTGTCTGGGAACACTGATGCTACCGCCAGAGAAAGAACCCTAATGAAAAATGCCACATTTTCCCATGCAGCTGTGTCTGCATGCAGACCTACTGATTCTGAAGTCATGCAAACTCATCTTAATGGGGGTCTAGGCATTATGAGCAGATAGGGGGAAATTCACACACTTTACTTAGTTCACTGTTTACTGAAGAAGCACGCCCAATCATTAGGTTTAATTAGATTGAAAATTATATGATAGGAATTCACACTTAAATCTTGATATATGTTAACCGAGTTTCATTTTTTACTAAATATGGTTTATATCAACTGCCTTTAGTTCGAAGACAGGGACCTGTGGGATAACTCGTATGTGGGAAAAGTACATTGAATGAGAGAAAGGCAGATGGCAAAGTCAGACCAAGTACACTTCACCGTTTTTGCCTTTAGGCCTGCCCTGGGGTTAGAAGTAAAAAGGAAAACCAACAACAGGGGTAAATGACGTAATCAACCCAGCTGCCTTTACGTGCACAGAGAATAAGCCTCCGGGACTGGGCAATCCAAAGAGTTCTGACAGCTTCCACCCCATTCATAAATGTCCCCTCAGACAGAGGCTGCCAGTGGCACTGAAAACTCCCTCTCAGTGTTTGTTCCTGTGTGTTAATTCTTTGAAGGTTCCTCACTCAAATGCCTTGGGGCAAAGGCGAGGTTCTAACACATGAAGATTGTGTCAATTTCTATAAACTTCTTTTGAATTAGATCAAAAGAATAGGTGTGTGGTCAGCTCACAGGGTTCTGAGAGATGAGGAACAATAATAAAAGGAGAACAACATTTACAGAATGCTGTGTATGTGCCAGGCCATGGGCTTAAAAATTTAAAAACTTAAAGTAATTTCAGAGTAGGAACTGTTAATATGAAGTAGGAACTATTGTTATCTTCATTTCACAGAAAGGAACATAGTTACTCAAAGAAGTTCAGTAATCTCCTCAATATTACGGAGCTAGTAAGGATGAGAACACCAGGATTTGGATTTCAGGATGTCTGACTCAACAGAATGGGCTTTTTACCATTATCATAGCATTTGGATAAGGCCCTTACGATTTGAGAATGGGATCCAAGAAAAGTTTAGCCCAGAATATGTCCAAAGAGTAAAGAACAGGAGGGAAGTCCAGACCAGTAATTCACAGGTGAGTCCGAGGGATTAGTGCACTGAGACGTAAGGAAGTCGGCTCGCTGTAATTTGTAATTACAGGAAACCTCCTAACTAAGAAAAAGGATTCAAGTAGAAAGGCTAATCTGTTATCTCACAATTAGCATGACTAGTAAAACCAGAAGTAAGTCTGTCAACCTTCCACTAGTCCTGGATGTCTTCAGGCTATTAATGCTCCCAGCAATTATTCTCCCAGCTGAGAATTAACTGTCATATGTTTGCCATATGGTCTGATAACCATATCTAAGTCATAAATTCTATGTTCATTTAATTTTGTTTGTGGATGTTATTATATATAATCCATTCAAATACACAGTGTGTCTTTTTAAGTGGTCTTGAAGTAGATGCTGAATAAAACAATTATATAATCTGTAAAGTCCAAATAATGTACTTTTTAAATATTGTCTTAGATCTTTTTTAGACTCTTTTTTAAAATTTAATTATTGTTCAAGTACGGTTTTCTGTTTTTTACTCCCATCTCAGCCCCCCCCCAGTGCTCCCCACCTCCTTCCCATTCCCCGCCCCCCGTCTTAGTTTTGTCCATGTGTCCTTTACACTTGTTCCTGTGAGTCCTTCCCCTTTTCCACTGAAACACCAATCCAAAAGAACCTACGTACCCCAATGTTCATAGCAACACAATTCACAATAGCCAAGAGTTGGAAGCAACCTAGGTGCCCATCAGTAAATGAATAGATCAAAAAACTATGGTACATTTACACAATGGAATTCTATGCAGCAAATAATGTCCTTTTTAAGGCATTTTCTTATAATAGTAACCTCTCAGAATTTGCAACAGAGTTCTGAGCAACAATTTACAAATTCATAACCCCTGCTTGACTATAATTTGATACCAGTAATTTTAAGTCATCGGTAGCCCAAGGAAGCTCCCTCTGGGTGTTTTATGTTAAAATTTTGCTCATATATAAAAACACATTTCAATAGTGTAATATACAAATGTAGCACACCAATGTCTTTTATTTGACTGCACTGAGCTCCCTTTGTCTAATGTACTAACATGGCACATTGAAGTGTTTTGTTAGTTTGTAGGTCAGTGTTTTGCAGGGTGTGCAAGGTATTTTTTTCTGTAATCAGATCACAAACAATTACATTAAAAACTGTCTACCTAATAGGAGTACATCATATCCATTTTATCCTCTCAGTGGTTCCTAAAGTAATTCTCTCAATCTACCAAACTTGTATTTCACAAACTACTGTGATGCACAGATGTGTGTGAACAACCATTCTGGGAACATAAGGAGTAAGCATTAGGGATACTTACATTAATACAAAGTGTGTATTCTTTTTTTTTTAATATTTTATTTATTTTTAGAGAGAGGGGATGGGAAGGAGAAAGAGTGGGAGAGAAACATCAATGTGTGGTTGCCTCTCATGTGTCCCTTAATGGGGACCTGGCCCGCAACCCAGGCATGTGCCCTGACTGGGAATCAAATCGGCAACCCTTTGCTTCACAGGCTGATGCTCAATCCACTGAGCTACACCGGCCAGGGCAAAGTGTGTATTCTTTTTAATGTGTGCATCAAGTGAGGAATAGTACAAATCTGTAATCTGTCAAGTGTACCATTCCTCATTTAATTGTAATTATTTCTTAGAGATTACTCCTGAGATTTATATTACATACATACTGAACTCTGTGATTACAGGTTGAAGGTTAATATGCAATTTTAAATATGCAACCCTATTTTCTAAGAGCCACCCCAAATCATATCTATACAGAAACGTTTCTCTCATCTGTAAACTATGAACATAAAGTAGACAAAGATACTTGGAGGTTGTTTTATCACAATAACTGTCTTCATTGGCCATTTCATTTTATATGAATCTAAACTAAACCACATCTCAGGGATGCAATAAACAGAAATGATTTTGAGCTGCTGTTTTAAAACAATGTAGCAATATTAGCTTATTAAATTTTTTATACATTATACTTTGATATTTATGGGCAATATACCTATGGAATGTATAACACATAAATCAGCAATTAACATCAATCTTAAGATTACTACAATAAATTTTTTAAGATTATTTTTATTTATTTATTTATTTTGAGACAGAAGGCGGGAGAAAGAGAGGGAAAGAAACATTAATGTGTGATTCCCTCTTGTTCATTCCCTAATGGGGACCTGGTCTGCAACCCAGGCATGTGCCCTGGCTGGGAATTGAACCAGCAACCCTTGGGTTTGCCCAGTGCCCAATGGACTGAGCCACACCAGCCAGGGCTCCAGGAAATACAAATGAGGGCATGGTCTGGTTATTGAGAGGCTCATAATCTTTACAGTATTGCAACTAGCAGACTCCATTTAATAGTCCTATAGTTAGATAAGGAATAAGTCTGTTAACAGGAAAGAACAATTAAATTGAAATATTTACCATTTTACTTTATACTACCTTTCAAAGAGCTACTTAGAAATAACATAAGATTTTTATCACAATTTAATTTCACTTTATGCTCACCCATTTTGCCTGGTGATTCAACCACACTATTTCCATTCTATTGGCATTGCAACTATATATTAAATGGTAAATAGGATTAGAAAGGAATCTAACCCAAGGTTTTCTAGAAGAAATGCCACTGTAATCCAGGTAGGGAGGAGTTCAATATATTAATTGTGAACAAAAGTGCCCCCAAATCAACTGGCATTTTCATTTATTCTTAGAGAGTGTTAGGGAGAACAGTTAGAGGACATTACACTGAATTCAAGTTTGCTCACAATGCTGACTCATCCTACCCTGGCCAGGTGGCTCAGATGGTTACAGCACTGTCTAGTACATCAAAAGGTCCTCGGTTTGAGTCCCTGTCAGGGCACGTACCTAGATTGCAGGTTCAAGCCTGTAGCAGGCAACCCATGTTTCTCATATCTATGTTTTTCTCTCTCTCTCTCCCCTCTTCTCTCTCTTAAATCAATAAATATTCCTCAGGTGAGGATTTTTTAAAAAAATACTGATCATCCCAACTCTAAATTCTTCAGATTTCTGTATTTCCTAGTTTTTACTTTTGAAAAACTACACATTTGATGTCATACTTACTACAAACTTTGGCTCCTATTTGGAGATTTACATGTATTTTGCTTTGTTCCATCAATGACACTTTACAGATTCATGTGGGAAACACAAATACTTAGGATTGGATGAGGACTGATGGTACCTGTAGTGTCGCGCTACGCTGCTGCTGCTGCTGCTGCTGCTCACCTCCCCCAAACTCCAGACATCATCTTCAGGATAACACACTTGGAGACTTCAGTGTCAGGAAGACTTCACAGCGTGAGCGAGCCCCTTATACCTTAGGGCACAGGTGACGAACCCATGCCCAAGGGCCGAACGTGGCCCTCCACCTTGTTCTGTCTAGCCCAGCACCTTGTTTCTACCCAGTAACAGCACCGAGCTCTCGCTTAACTGTTCAGGAGTAGGTAACATTTATATAGTCCTAAAATTACATTTGGCCCTTTGAAGGCAACCGCAAGGCTGATGTGGCCGCTGGTGAAGATGCGTTCGACCCCACTACCTTAGGGCTCTGTGCATGCAGGTGCTGTGTCAGGAATGCTCTTACCCCTAGTTCACCACCTGGTTCACCCCCCCCCTAGTTCGCCACCCAGCCAAATGACACCTGTCATTCAGGATCAACATCAATGCCACTGCCGTAAAGAAATCTCTCCTGACAATCTGGTATCTCCATTATACTTCTCACCACATCTTTCTTTCCAACTTTGCACTTTTCACAATTTATGGTTGTCTTGCTTAATTATGATGGTGGACCCAACAAAAGGAACTTCTTTATAAACAGCTGTGTATTTATTCTTACATGTTTAAACTTCAGGCACCTTCAATACACCCATTGAGACTTTTTTCCACTGCTCAAAAACAGTTTTGAACTCGCTATTCTGGTGTCTTTTTACTGCTTCTGCCTTTTTTTTTGGTTTCATCCCTTTCACCTCAGTAAAATGTTTTCCTCTGAGGACTTTTTTCACCAAGTGAAACAAAAAAACTTTATTGGGGTGCCATCAGGTGAATACGGAGTGTGGGGCATGAGGGTCATGCCGTTTTTGCTCAAAAACTGCTGAACACTCCACGTGGTATAGGTAGGTGCGTGTGTAAATCACCCATCATGAGTTGGTTAAATGCTCTGAAAGAGTCTGAAAAAAAATCCACTGAAGCCAAACACAGACTCTCACAACAACACCAGCTGGTACACTCATTCAGAGGAGTTCCTAGAAGACTCACCTAGCGGGGAAGCCTGTCCTACAAGGGGCCCAACCCCCAGAAGATAATTTCACTTTTTTGGGGGGGAGGGAACCTCCCTCATGTTACTCTGATGTCCATCAAATTTAATCATCACAACAGCCCTAAAAAGTTTTAGGTACTTAATTACCCACATTTTACAGATGTGCAGGGCACTAGCTGCTAACCTAGCATGGTCCCTCACTCATATTTATGTATAATAAATAATTATTGACCCAACTCATTGAACCAACCATTTCCTAAAATTGAAATTTGACTCTCTGGAAATGATGGGCAAAATGAATAAGGGAAAACTGCATTTGAGACCTGCCTGACACTCGGATCCTGATATACGTAGAACAATGTATATGCCCTTTAAGCCTCATATTTTCATCAGTGAAATGAGTATAACACTTAGCTCATAGAATTGTTGTTAGGATTTAGTGAGCTATTATAATCAAAATAAAGTAACCTTGATAAGCATTCATAATTTACATTGCAGCCCATGGATGTTTAAACATCTCATTTCTCTTCTAAATAATAGCCTTTCAAATAAAATACCTTACCCTTTATTCTTCCAGTTCATTGGCCAGGGTTTCTTAAATTGTTCTTCCATACATTGAATTATTAGGTAATTTAACAACTATCTATTGGGTACCTACTATTTTATGAGTAAGATATAATTACTCATAAATCCCGGTCTACCTGCAGCACACAACCAAATAGAAAGTCAAATTACACAATCAATCTCTCAGAATCAGGGCCACTTAGAGGACTTGTTAAAATCACAGACTACACTGGGCATTACCCCTAGACTTTTGGATTCAATACGTTGGGGATGGGCCCTAAGAATTTTCATTTCTAGTAAGTTCTTAGCTGATGCTGATGCCAATGATCTAGAGATTACATTTAGTGAACCGATTAACTATGGTACAGTGATATTTTCCCAAGGAGAGGGATGAAATTTTGGGAAAAAGAAAAAAAAAACAATACCAGGAGTTTGATGAAGGAAATGTCATTAGCCTTGGCGTTAAAGGATGGGAAAAGACAGTCTTGGCTGGAGAGTCTCGCAGTTTCCTGCAGCTACAAGTGCTGGGACAGAACGACCCCGACCCCAGCCAGCCTCTCAGATCCAGCCCCTGCCACCTCTTCGCAGCACCCTTGGGCCACCCTATGGCCCCCACCATGGCCCCAATGCAGTGACCTTTCCTCAGCCACCTGTCCTCATGACCAGGTCCATTTGCGCACCAGAACTACCACTACGGCTCAGAGGCCACCATCAACAGCCAGATCAGCCTGGAGCTCTGTGCTTCTTACATCTACCCATCCGCTGAGGAAAGGAGGAAGCTGCAGAACCAGAAAGGTGGCTGAATTTTCCTTCGGGATGTCAAAAAACCAGACTGTGATGACTGGGAGAACGGGCTGAATGCCATGAAGTGTGCGTCACACTCACTACCGGCATGCACAAACTGACCACTGACAAAAATGACCCTCATTTGTATGACTTCACTGAGACTCAGTACCTAAAGGAGGAGGTGACATCAAAGAATTGGGTGACCATGTAATCAACTTGTGCTATTTGGGGGCCCTGAAACTGGCATGGCAGAGTATCACTTTGACAGGAAAACCCTGGGCAACAATGGTGAGAGCTAAGCCTTAGGCTGGCTTTATAGCCATGGGGAGGGGTATGTGAGATGGGAGGTAGACTTCCCTGGTCACCAAAGCAGTACCTGCATGGTGGAGTTACCTTTACCTTTTCTATAAGTTGTACCAAATCATCCACTTAGGTTCTTTCATTTGTAATTCCTTCAAATAAAGTAATTTGATACCCCCCAAAATGGAAAAGATTTGAAAGATGTTCCATGTTTTCCACGTTTAAGGAAACAATCATGTGTATTTGAATGAATATGAGAGCAAATACTTTTGTAATCTTATAATTGAAAACAAACTGAAGAAAAAGCATAAAATTCTGTTTCATGGGAGTTAAGTGGCAGCCATTATATCAAAAGAGCACATGCTATAGATTGATTGGTAGGATAGACCAATCCTTGGTAAGGTTACCAATGTGAAGAAACTCACATTTTGAATGTGAGGAAATTTTGAATCTATAACTAATATGTGCACGAAATTAAAGAGTTAAATGAGACCATCCATATTATGGTAGCATCTTAACTCTGGCCTAAGGAACACAAGCTGAGTCTAGCCAACCATCTCAGGTATTGTTTCACTGCTGGTGTTTCTCAATTCCAGAAATGGACTGCTATAAAATACATTATTTTCTCTGCAACTTTATTGGTAAGCTGGTAAAGAACTAGGGAATTCACATTTTCTAGCCCTTTCACATTTTCTTTCACTGTAAAAAATTATAATGTATAGAAAAAACACTTAACATGTGTGACATCGCGTGCTACTTTAAGAAATGGCTGAAGCTTAATGCACCCAACTTGCTGCTATTCTCAGATGTGGCAAATGCAAGTTCTCAGTCAGGTGCAACATCTAAGGTAAGATTTGAAGGAAAATCAAATTTCAGTGCTGAAAGGAATTGATATTGAAGTGTAAGCAATGAACTGCACTGATGGAAAATATAATCCTTGAATAATTAACAAAAGTATGTGTCAAACTTATATACCAATTCTGCAATCACAGTTATGATTGATTTAGCAGTTCTTTATAAACTGGCCTTACTTAGTAATGTGCCCTCGCTGACCCAAATGGATTAACAGCTCTGCATTCAGGCATCATGTTGGTAGCCTGAAACTGGTGTAGTGGGAGTATTCATACCCCAGAAACTTGCAAAGATTACAAACAAGGGAACTTTTCTCTTTTCTCTCAGAGCTAACTGTGAAACATTTACCATTTTCAATTTTGAGTTCCCACATCTTGAGGCTAATAAAATAAAACTTCATTATATGTACATCTTTAGGAGAGACGAAAGTTAAATACTTGGATTTCTTTTGCTAATTTTCTATGTTAAGAAGAATAATTAGTATACATTTAAAAAATGTTTACAGTGTCCTTGAATGAGTGTTAAGTGTTTCATATTCATTATTATGTATGGTCCTCCTCCCAAGCACTCTTTGAGGAAGGTATTATTATTGGTATTTACAGGGAATAAACACAAGTTCAAGGTTAAATAACTTGTCCATGGCTTATTTTTCATGAGTATCCATTACTATCTCCCTAAACCCAAAACATACCTGAAGAATTCTTCTTTCTTCCTCAATCATGGCAACAAGGATAATGGAACTGAAGCTGATTCCCCTTTGCCATTTTGAACAATAAAAATGTAATTATATTTAAAAAGAGAGCTCCAGGTTGCATTAATTTAAGTAAACATGAGGGAAAACATTCTCAACAATAAGACATTTTATGGAGTTCAATTTTCTGAAATATTCAGTTGGGCTTACACAGTTCATCTAATCAAGTATGGGAAAGATTTGATCATTTTCTAAGGTTTCTTTAAATCTAGCAATTCTATCATATGGCCAGGTGGTTTGGAAAGGCATATATTTGGTGTGATGAATTGAAGAGACACATTTGTCGTGCATGATGAAAGTTTAATCTGTTTCATTTTCAATATAGACAAAGCATTATAGGATACATAAATGTAAACATTTATATCCACAATTTTTTAAATTTTCTTTGCTCTCCTTAGGGCAAAGTTTAGCTTGACAAGTTCTGTCTTGAGCGTCACTGGGGTGTGCCTGCACCTGGACAGAGGATCTACATCCAGGTGTTCCGACTCCCTCTGTTCCCGGAATCTTAACTATGCCAGTGACTGTGGCGTGATCGCCATATGGTGTACTGCCCTTCCAAACTGTATCTTTTTTTAAGTATATCTTATTGATTATGCTATTACAGTTGTCCCATTTTTTCTCTCCTTTGTCCCCCTCCACCCTGAACTGCCCCCTTGAGCATTTATATATGTTTATATATATACACATTACCCACTTCTATGGATCTTAATCAAATGACACTATGTCCAAGTGGTACTGTGTCAGATCAAACAAACCATGTTTTAAAGCTTTGGCTTATTAAATTATAACAGAGGATGTAGAGCTTAAAAGGCTAAATGTGGGAAATGTAAAAAATTAAATACAGTTTAATTTATGGGGGGAAAACAAAAGAATTTTAAGAATTAATAGATGCTTAATAGCTATCTTAAAAATGTTCAGAAGCTATAATGGATTATTATTAATTTTCATCATAAGGAGATAATTCTACATTTCAAAGGAATTTACTATAGGTATTTGTGTGTGTATATTTTAGAGTTTTTGCATGTGCAGAGGTGTGTATCTGGATTCCCTAAAATCAACTGTGAAGTTCTGGTGCTGGGGATTATGTTTAGCATTCAAGCAAGATTATTAATTATTAGATGAATGAAACACTATATTTTGGCCCCAGGCTAGGCATGGAGGAAGACCCACAGGTTTCTGCTCTCATGAAACTTAGAGAGTCGGGTAGACTAAAGAGGTTCTTCAATATCCTTGTTCACATTTAATTTTTTAAACTAAAATTCTACTAATAAAATTTAAAAACATATTTGATACATACAACCAAGCTTGAAAATTTGCAAATAAACAGAGAAGAATTCAAGCACGCCCTTTGGAGGTGTTTGGAAAGTAGCATGTATTGTTCCACAAAAAGGATGACTGCACAAGACGCACAAGCACATGCAGACCTTGGAGAGAAGGCAGGGCCGGTGTTTAAGATGACACATCACAAATAAATGGAAACTATCTTTCTTTCACGTTGATAGTCCAACCTCAGTCTGTTCTAATGAGATACGTGTCCTATGTGCTCTCAGTTGCCTGATTATTAATTACTTTATTGTCTTTCTGATTTTTCTTATTAAATTATATCTTGTATCTTCAGAGCCTTTATTTCAAAACATATTTTACATGTTATATAGTTTATGACTCTTTTATTTAAAAAAAAAAACGAAGCCTAAATACATCTTCTCTAATTTTTAAGCTAAAGAGTATCAGGAAGAAACAGCAACTTTTGGTTTAAGTGGCAGGTGAGGTGAGGTTTGGAGAATGAAGCAGTTTGGAGCAGGTGGTGCAATTTTATGACATGGAAGTGATTCATTCTGTCACCACCCAGTGAGATGTCTGAAACTGGTATCTGGAAGCGACTGTGCCAGGTCAATACTCTTGAAAAACATAAATAATAGCTCATCATGATTTGTTCACCCTACAAAATAAACATAAGACACTAAACAAAGGTAACTGAAATGCTATCGTTTTCTTCATTAGTGATAAGGATATATACACAGTTTGAGAAAAATGAATTATGAAATTAATTCAAAAGTTCATAGGTGGAAACACAATACCCAATATAAAGTAATTCCTGTTCCATATAATTAATTTAGTGTTAATAAAACCAACATGTAGTGAGTTTATGCCATGGGAAGGCACTATGATGAGTACCAGGGTGACAGAGAACATAGGTGGTTCCCATCCTTCAGCTGATTATGACAGAGTAACAAATAGGGCACAGTGTCCGCTAAAATTCATTCTCTCCCTTATTTTTTAGTAGATAGGTGGCTACCTTTGTGGAGGTTGCATTTTCTAGCTTTTCTTGAGCAAAGTACTAGACCAGAGGACGACAGAGGATGAAGGGTACAACTTTACTTTGAGGATGAACCTCCTTGCCCTGTCATTCCCCTTATTTCCCTCTTCCAGGCTGAACACCTGGTACTCAGGGTAATGACCCCGCTTCAACTATGCACAGTCATCAGGCCGTGAATCAGGAGCAACAGATGGAACCAACCTGGGCACCTGAATGACCGCAGGAGGTAGAGCTGCTCCACCAGCCTCCTCCACTTATCTCAAGGATATTACGTGAAAGACAAATAAATTTATATCTAATTTTAACCACTCTTTTTAAGGCTCTTTGCTCCAGCATAGTGAATCCTAATAAAATAAGTAAGGAAACAACAATGGTACACTAGATTATTTGCTGATAGTCTTGCTCCTCAAATAGTCATCAATTTCTGTAAATGGCAACTCCATTATCCTAGTTGTTCGGGATGAAAACTTGGAATCCTTCATTCCTCTCTGAATCTCACATACTACTTTCAATGCAATCCATTATTAAATACTATTGGATGAACCTTTAAAACAGTTTCCAAATTTGACCTTTCTTACCATCGTAGTCCAAGTCATCGACTATTTCAATCAGCTTCCTAACTGATTACCCTGCTTCCCTCCCCGCTACCAGAGTTCCCTTTCCACAGCTGAAAAAAAAGCCATATTAGAGCATGTTGCTCTCCTACTCAAACCCTCCTAGGGGTTTCCACCTCGATTAAAAACAAATTAAAAGTCCTTAACATGGCCTCCGAGGCCACTGGAGCTGTTTTATCATCGATTTCTCTACCTAGCTCCAGGACTTCCACCCATAAATCACTCTCCGTCAGCCACACTGGTTTCCGAACTGCTTTCTGAACTTTGTCCCAGGGCTTTGCACATTTTTATTCTCTCCTCCTAGAATGCTGTTCCCTCAGATATTAGCATGGCCGATTGCCACCTCATTCATGTCCCTGCTTCTGCTGAACACTCAGAGGCCTTCCCTGGTTGCCCCACATAACAGCAATTCTTTCCTCATTGGGCATGTCACACTCTCTGTCCTCTTACCATGCTTTATCACCACTGGATTTTACAGAAGGCATACACACACATCACAAATACATTACACACACATTACAAATATTTATTTGTTGTATATCTCCTCCATGAAGATAAAAGCAAGACAAAATTATGTATTGTTTGGTCTCTACTATAGCCAAAACACTTAAAACAATGCACAGGGTATAGGCAAAATAACTAGCTCCTGAAGCACATACTGGATGAATGAACAAAACAGAGTCTGACCGATGTGCTTGTAAACAGAGACACAGAGGACATTACAGGAACTTCCAAGAAGAGAATCCAGCCCAGTTGGGAGGTGTCAGAGAGGTTTCTTGTAGGAGTTTTAACTCCTACATTGACTCTGAAGAGCAGTAATATCTCAGTGTATGTTCTCCACCAGAGGAAAACACAATCCAGAGTCACAGAGACACTACCACCTATTTGAGGATGTTAAACCACAATCACGGAATAGTGAGTGCAGAATCTGGAAGGGAAGCAGGGGCAGTCATTGGGCGACGGCTACCCCAGGCGTCTGACACAGGACGTGATGCTTGACATATACGGGGGGCGCGGAGGGGGGCAAAAGTAGGTTTACAGTTATTCATACAGAAAATAATACAAAAATAATAGTACTAGAATAAACTGTGTTTCATGCACTCACAATTGTAAACTTACTTTTGCCCGCCCCGTATTATATTATTTGCAAATGAGGAAATGATATCTAAAACAGGTGAGAGTGTTTCCCCAATGTTACTTGGCTAGTCAGACAGAAAAATTAAGATCCAAGCCAGTAGCTGCCAAGCTGCTCCAAAACCCAGCTCTCTTCATTCCACTGTAGAGCCTTTTATCTTATGGAATTTGAATTTTTACTGTAGGAAGGCACTGGAAAATGTTAAGCAGGGAGATAACATGAACAAATCTGTCTCTTAGAAAGATCTTGCTCATAGTAATGAAGAGAGAATATGAAAGGGGAATAAGTCTAAAAATGAGAAGTCCTAAAGGAACTGTTGGAAAAAATCAAAAGAAGTTATGAAGGCCTGAACGAAACAGTAGCAGACAGGGATCCATGATAGTGATAAACTAATGGATTAACTGGGATTAGCCAATCAACACAGGTGGGGCCTGGAGCAACCCCTAGGTCTCCAGTGTGGGCTGTTTCTAGGGAATGAAGGTGTCTTCCAGGGATCTCAGAAATAGAGTAAGTAAAGAGCAGAGAGGATGACTTCAATCATCCCAACATGGTCACATGACTGCTTAATGGGTGGACCTAGACTAAACTCCCCAGATTTATGGCTATTTGTCCAGTGGTCATTTCTCCACATGACAACTGAGACCAAATGGCCAAAGCTTATAACATTGAGCACATAGAGAGAAGAGGCAGAAACCCAGTTCAGCAGTCTAGCTATGTCAAGAAAAGTCAGGAAACAAAATGTGCTGTTCCCCAAAAGTGAATAAATAAATCGAAAACACTAAGCTATCATTTGCATAAAAATAATTTCTAAAATTAATTTTTCAGCACAATATAATGCCATATGTGTTCACAGTTGGTATAAGCCTTTTATCTTCCAATGTTACTTATCTCATAAAAGCTGCCTTTGGGAGAAGAAAAAAGAAAGTTTTCTTTCCAAGAACAATAAATGAAAGCAGCAAGGTTGTTGCTTTTTTTTAACTTATACCAAGAAAGTGTTTCATAGCATGGTAGTAAGATATCAAAACAAGAAGATGCACTAGTAAATGAAAAAGCCTCTTGCAAAATGCATCATAAGAGAAATTTCTAGGCATTTCAAACATCTATTTAGCAATAAGAACTTAAAAAGAGACATCCAATCAATAGCTGACAATTTAGGTTTACATACGCATGGAGATTCCTACACTGGGACCGAGTAAAAGAATAATGTATTCTTTTATTTAAATTTGAAAGCATTTAAAGTATTAGATGAGTTATTGTACTGAGCCTTCGAGATGTAACAAAATGTTACATCTTCTATGATTTTTAAGTGAGAAATTTTACCACAACTCCTTCTCCAAAAATGACTGGCTTAAATAACATTTCTTTCATCCCTTTAGAACTATAATTAAAGTCTAATTACCGAAAAAAATCATTATTGTACTACACTAATTCAAGATAATCACTGGGGAACCCGATTCAATTTTCAAATCTTGAGCACTAGAAAATGTGCAAACAGAACACACAACAATGCATCAAGGATACCTTTCAAATTGTGAAATGGGATGTAATTAAGAGGACAATTAGCACTCCAGTGGAGCTGACTTGCCCAGGGTCGATCTGACTGGCTATCTGGACGAGACTCAAAAGCAGACCTTTATAAAAATGTTTCTCTTTCTAATGTACCAAGACATTTGTTTCGTACGTGGTCCTATTTATATAGTATTTGGGAGAGGAGGGAGGTGATATCTGATATTTTGAACTTTAATTCCAGCTTATTCTCAGACACAAATATCCAGTGGGTCATATTTGTCTTCAGGCCATATAGTTGAGGCAGGATTTCTCAGACTTTTAGTCTCAGAACTTCTTTACACTGTCAAAAATTACCGAAAACCTCAGAAAGCTTTTGCTTATGCGGGCTGATTTTTATTTCACTCGGAAAACTGAGAAGTTGTTAAAATATTCGCTTGAAAATAATAAACTTGTGACATGTTAAATATATATTTTTATAAAATTAACTAAATACATTTTAAAACACAAAATTTAAATAATACTGCAATGAACGTACAATGTTCATGCTCTTTTGAATTCACGTTTTGGGTTTCTTCAGATAAATTTCCATTAAGTGGAATCACTGGGTACAAGGCAAATTTTATTTTTAATTTTCTGAGGCATCTCCATACTGCTTTCCACAGTGGCTGCACCAGTCTGCATTCCCGCCCACGGTGCAAAAGGGTTTGCCTTTCTCCACGTCCTCACCAGCACTTGTTGTTTGCTGATTTATTGATGACGGCCATTCTGACAAGTGTGAGATGGTATCTCATGGCAGTTTTGATTTGAATTTCTCTGACGATTAGCAACATTGAGTCTATTTGTCTAATGTCCATCTGTATGTCCTCTTTGAAGAAGTGTCTATTTAGGTCTTTTGCCAATTTTTTAAGTTGGATTGTTTGTTTTTTGGTGTTGAGTTTTAGAAATTCTTTATAAATTTTATATATTGACCCCTTATAGGATGTACTCGCAAATACATTCTCCCATTCAGTGGGTTATCTTTTGGAAGTAGCCCAAATTTCCATCAGTAGATGAGTGGATATAACAACTAGGGGACATTTACACAAGGAATACTACTCGGCTGTAAAATAAAGAAAAAAAAGAAAAAATTTACCCTTTGCAACAGTATGGGTGGACCTGGAGAACACTATGCTAAGTGACATAAGCCAGTCAGAGAAATACAAATACCATATGTGGAATCTAATGAATAAACTGAACTCACAAGCAAAATAGAGACAGATTCACAGGTAGAGAGAAAGCTGACATCTTGGTAGGGGTGGGGTGGTTAGTGGATGGAGGAATTGAGCAAAAAAGAAAAAAAGAGAAGGAACTCATGGGGATGGGAAATAATGTGGAGGTCATGGGGCATGGATATAAGAGGAATGAATGGTAATAGAAAAAATACAATAAAAATAAAAAATAAAAATACACAATTGAGTAAGAACCATGCCATTACTTTGCACTTTTTGGAAACCTAATTGATTTGTAGCTCAACAGCACACAGCTGCATTCTCTGTTTCTGCACTTAATCTTCTGTTATATTATGTGGCTTCTAAAAAGCTCCACTGCATACTCATCAGAGAATGAGACAGAGACAGATAACCTGCTCATGTTATTATGAAAATAGTTCTGACCTCAAGGAGCACTTGAAAGGTCCCCATACTATACTCTGAGAATTACTGCTTTAAGAATACTTGTATTATTTTGCAGAAAATAGGAAGACATTTTCAGTTTACTGCAATGACTTTTCATGGAGACTTTAAAAATACTTATGACTAGATCTATTAAATCTGTTAAAGTATACACACTTTTCCATTTAGTCTGTTGCATATCAAATTATTATAATTACAAGAATGCCATTCATTAACTTCCTTCTAAGCCTGGTCTAGCTAACAGAATATTCCTACCTCCACACTTTGACCTCTTTTTGTTTTTGTTTTTTGGCAACCAATGTACATTTTTTTATTTCACAAATTATTTTAAGTGTTTCTTAATCCCACAACTTTTCAGTTTTTATTCTAACATTTGCACCAAAGTTTTATAGTTCTATCCAGTGAACCCTCAGAGAAATAGAAATAGTGTTTTCTGATCACCAGCTATCTTCAATCTTTTACACCTCCTGGCACACATAAACTAATTAGTAAAATTCTGCTGGTCACCAAAAAATATACTATATTTCTTGCCAATCTAACAAAAAGTACAGGTATAATTTGGGATTTTTTGTTGTTTTTTGTTTTGTTCTTTATTGTATTGTTGTTGAAGTACAGTTGTCTCACTCCCCCCACCCCAGTCATCCCCTCTCCCACCCTCAGTCCTACCCCCTTTTGACTTTGTCCAGGTGTCCTTTATACATGACTTCTTAACTGAGTTTTCAAACTTGCTTATTCATTGTCACTGACTTGACATTTCCAATGTGATGTCTAATAGGCATCTAAACTTCTCATTGTCAGAAATGAACTCTTGACTTACCTTCTTAAACATGAATTGCTCTCACTTTTTCCTCTCACACCGGCACCACAAATCACCCAACTATTTCAATCAAAACCCTAAAAGTCATGCCGAACTTCTGTTTCTTTGACCCCATATCACATCTATGAGCTGCCAAAACACACCATCTTTCTCTCGTCTCCCACTCCGCCCTCCTAGCCCAACCCAACACTGTATTTTGCTTGAATTACAATTCTAACGTCCCAACTGGTATCCCCGTTTCCCTCAGAACTTTACATTTTTCTCACCTTTGATAATTAGTGTAATTAATTTACCTACTTACAAGACATAAATCAGATTATGTCCCATCTCAATCTAAATTCTTGCAATTTTATCTGAATTTCTTGGAATAAAAAAATAAATTACTTATAGGGTCCACTGGCTCTGCCAACCTCTCCAACCTTGGCTCATGCCACTGCCTTCTTTCTGTCTCTTTAACACGCTGAGCTTTCCCCACCTTATAGATTTTCTGCTTGCTGTTGTCCTCATCTGGAACCCACACTTTTGTGTGTCTGGCTCCTTCTTGTCATCTACGTCTCAACTCAAATGTTACCCACTCAGATTAGTCTTCTCTGTCTCACCAATCACTGCCAGACTCACCTCCACGATTCTCTCTCCCATCACCCAGTTTTATCTAATTTATTCATAGATATTTTACTATGCAAAAGTATTTCACTTATTCATGTTCTTTACCCTTTTCTCCTACCACCAGCCCCAGAATGTAAGCTCTAGAAAAGAAAGAACTATATGTGACTTGTTCACTATTGTATCCTCCATGTCTACTGAGACATAATGTTAGCACTGAGGAGGTGTTTTAGGAATCGAATTTTAGGAATAAATAAATAATCAAATGAATTAATAAATGAATCATAGTAGAAACAATGTATTCCAAAAATAGCTTCATTAAATACTTTCTTTGCTACTCTCACTTTCCAAGGGAAATATAAAAATTTTCATATATTCATGGACCACGGCACGAACGCCTCTGCTTCACTGCTCATGCCTTTCCACTTTCTACGAACACGCCATAGAGAGGGAAGAAAAGCTCAGCTCAGCAATGCCCTGCTCTGTGTATATGGGACCTAATGAATCCTCAGCAAAAAAAAAAAAAATCTGCTGGACGATTTTCCTTATTTCATTTGCCTTTCACCTTTAGAATTGATGTAATAAATAAAAACTTTAATTTGTGGGATTAAATTAAATTTCAAGACTTTCCAAACAAGTCATCTTAATTTTTTAAGAGAATAGCATGCAACATGGTGCTCAAAAGAAAATCTATAAACAAAAGTTTTTCTTTGCAAACTAATTTTTTAAAATATTTTATTTATTTATTTTTAGAGGAGAAGGGAAGGAGAGAGAAAGAGAAATATCAATGTATGGTTGCCTCTCATGCATTCCCTGCTGGGAACTAGCCTGCAACCCAGGCATATGCCCTGATTGGGAATTGAACTGCGATCCTTTGGTTCATAGGCCTGTGCTCAATCTATTGAGCTATGGCAGCCAGGGCTGCAGAATAATTTTTAATTCACTTGAGAGCCTTATCATTGATACTTATGATTATTGTTGTTAATCTTGGTTTTTTGGTAACTTTAAATGTAACCATTCATATAATCCTATGTATGATATCACAATCACCCCATCACCTCCTGAAACATAACCTGAGCTCTGAAAATAATTTTATGTAAATTCATATACACACAAGTACACAACACAAAAATATGTGCATGTATGTTTCCAACAGTGTCAATAGAAAATATTTGCACTGGAAATATTGAAGCAAATTATTATAAATTTTTCAAAAATGGCTTTCATTTGTGGGCATGTCCCAACATTGAATAAGCCATCAGGGACAGCATAAAAGTATATTAAGATTATTACTGGAGGTATTAAATACTCTAAAACTTTATAGAAACTTAATAGTAAAATGATGCTCAGTGAACAATCCAAATGTAAAATATAACAATTATGGTCTAGCCATAAAAATTTTTTAAATTATATATTTGATAAATATGTATGTGGCTTTCAGTGAAAGTTATGATAACAGACTAATTAATTAAACTGCTCTGGAAACAAATATTCACTTCTTTCTTTTTACCAGTGGGAAATAAATGATCTTTTAAAAAAAGCATGCCCAGCTTTTGCAGAAAAATTTAAAACACGCATTAACTGTTAATTATGATTTTATGAAAAGCTTTAGTTTCCTCTAAATATATCATTCTGTATTTGTGAAATGGAAAACCACCTATCGCAAAAGTTTGAACAACTTCACTAGTGCTTTTTCTAATATGATATTGCTATTGATAAATGAACAGATTAACTTAATTTGCTTTGATATTAAAAAGAATACAGAGTAACTTAACTGTTCTTAAATTACACAAAATAGCAAATAGCCGAGAGAAATGAAATAATCTGGTTTTAAAAGCATTTGCTCTCATTATTCTTATGAATAACTATAAACTTTTGTGATACACAGAAAGCAATTCACTTTAGTAATGTTGGGCAAATTCGGCAGGAAAATGGTATTGCACAGAGTATTAATGTAAATATACTTAACCCTAATTCCTTGACGTGTTAATATGCATGAAATGTGAATTCTGAGGAACTGGTTTTATGACCATTTGAAGTCATCTATCGTAATTCACAAATCTCTGTGTACTACTTCAGGAGCTTTAGTACAAAAACATTTTTGTTTTCATCAGAAAGTTTATAGAAGGGCCTAAGTATACAATGAGACTCAGACTGTGGCCTTCCAAATCTACAGGAGTTAAATTCGGATGGAGTATGTGCCATGACAGGCTGTGTTTCTCAACTGCAGAGTCATGGGAGAACTCCAACCAGGACTTCAGACATCCATCTGATGTGCTATGGGTGGGGGTGGGGCGGGCTGTTGTCAAGGGCCGTTGCCATGGTAGACGTACCACACAGCTTCACTGTGCAGGGAAGTAGCTCCAATCTGCCCCTGCTCTTTTTGAAAGTGTGCCAAAACAATTACTAATCTTTCAAGGATTTTTCATTAGAGGGATGGATATTAAAAGCATTAGTCCATCCAGCCTTCCACAAAAATCATTGGAAATCTTGTTAAAGTCCCTAAAGAAATACATCTATGTGTTTTTTAAAATGAATCCACAACAATTTTACAACCCTGTTTAATGTTCAGCATGCAAACTGTTCAACAGATCTGTGTAATAATGGATGAAGTAAATTTTACCTCATTAGCAAGAAATCAATGTGGTATCACACCATTGCCAAAAAGGTACTAATTCACATTTTCTTTTCATTTTTCAGCTATGCTTTTTATATTTCTTAATTTTTACCAAAAATGTATTTTAAACTTCCAAATTTGGCATTCTCTCAAAATTGAAGAATACAGAAACTGACTTTTTAGCAAATAAATCCTTATATAAATATAATTCATAACAGTTATACAGTAATAGTAAGGAAAAAATGTAGGTGTATACTTGTGCATTTTAAACATAACCTACAACCTGATTTGCCAATTTCAGATGAATTTGTTTAGAAAATTGATGTCTTTTCAAATACCCTCTCAGAAAAAAAAACCACATCAAGTTGTAACCATTTTAGCTTTCAGGAGTCATCAATCATACAAAAAGCCAAGTATTACCTTCTCAATGTAGTACATCCAATCCCGCCACTAATAATTTAGAAAGGGAATGAAAAACTATACATTAGAACCACATGTAGTAAGGCTATATTTTACAAAATTAAACAGGGATGTAAGCAGTATTCTTAAGTAAGAATACTACCCTTCAAAATATGTCAGTTTTTCAAGAATGATGTTCTTGACCAATACACCCTGTTAACTTGCCTTGAATTGTACAACAAACAGAACATATACATACATTTTTACACATTTGAGCCAAAAAGGCATTACCCATCTTAATCACCTACCTCTATTCATCAAATCTGTCACTAAATGATGATTATTTCCAAATTTATCCTCCCAGAAAAAAGAAATTTCTATTATCAAGCATATTCAAAAACAAATTTACTGTCTCCTGAGAACAATTTATAAAGAATTGTTAAAATATGTTAGGAAGAAAATATATCACCTTTCCAGCTTCCTGCTTTGAAAAGAACCACACTCTTTTAGATTACAAACATGGATACATCTCTTGATTGATAATACCTGACATACCTAACTGATAGGTGTACACACAGGCATCCAGAATACTGCCTTTCAAAATTTCTTACAGACACAAGAAGCACAAATTAATAAGAAGGCAGATATACTTGGACCGTATTAAAATTTATAACTTCTGTTCAACAGAAGATATCACACAGGAGTCAAAATGCAAACTATAGATGGGAGAAGGTATGTGAATTACATGCAATTGTCAAAGATTAAGCTCCAAAACATGTAAAGTCAACCAACCAACCAACAGAAGAATGGGTGGAAGAACACCTGGATAATTCACAGAAGAAACACAAACCACACACAATCATGTAAAATGGTGCTCAGTGTCATTAGTAATCAGAAGCAAAATAACTGGAAAATAGAGGGTCCAGCAGAAGTAAGGCCTGCTTGAGGTTGTCTGGAAGGTAATAATATGGGTGTAATAATTTATAGTTTTAATCTGAACATTTCACTTAAAATGTCACTTGGTATGCTTGACTGTGATATTATGTTACAGAATTACATGCTGATAATTTTTGTAACAAAAATTCTGTCATAAAAAGGGTGTTATTTGTACCAGACCCCATGCGATCAATAATAGAATGGATAAATACATTGGGATATATACAGAACATAATATTGAACAGCAAAAATTAAGTAGCAGAAAAATGCATGTAGTCTTAAGTTGTTTTATATAACATAAAGCATAAAAACTTTTAAAAGTAAACATGCATGTTCCATAGAGGGGTAGGTTTTGAAGAAGAAACCTTTGGAAGCCTGGGTTCTCGTAATCAAGACTGGGTTCTCATAAGCTAACTTGAAGGACATCCATTCACAGACTGACAGGCAGAAGCTTGGAGTTTGAAAAAGGGATGGAAGATACATTACCAGTCAGCCACAGGGAGTCCCTCCTCCACCCACACAAAGTTTCTCCCTGCAGAGACTGTGAAGTCACTGCTAGGGTGCCTCCTGAGATGGGGTTCTTGCCATCACATCAGACTACACATTTCACTTTTGCAACATATTCATTAGAAAAATATTAATTCAAAAGTCTTCTTCCCTATAACTTGAATTTCTTCTTAGGTCCTCTAAATTCATGAGAAATAATTGCCTTTTCAGGTGAAAATCTTTCAGCATTTAAAAACAGCCCTTCCTCCTAAAACTGCCATCTGTACATGAAACGATGTCAATTTAAAAAAAATGTGTTATGCCTCCTAGACTAGCTCAAGTATATTAAAGTGTTTTTGAAGAGGGGTACCCCAAGATAAACATGACACCCCACATGTTCTCTAAATATCTCAGTTCCCTGTTTTTGCCATTAACTCTATAATGGGAATACATTTTAATATTCACATTTAATAATTCTAGAGCCTCTTTGCTTATGATAATTTTTTTATAAATAGATATATGTTTTGTTTTTGTATGAACAGTGTATAAGCTTGCTCTTTAACATTACCAGTATAATCTCAGGCTTAGAAAGGAACTGAAAAAATAAGTTCATTGATATTTCAGCTATTCTAAAAATAGCTCATAGATTAACATGAAAAACTTAAGGTCAAAAGGCAACACCTGAATTGTGTGAATAAAACATGTTAAATTTACTGAGAGAGCTAGTTTATATGAAAATTCATTCCATCTCTTCATACTCTCAGGTAGTGTTTTGAATGCCAACTGACATGGTGAGATTCATCATTAATGTTCAATTTGATATAAAAATCCCTGTTTGAATGTCAGCTTTCAGTACATGATTTAATTATATAAAGACAGTAAAAATGTTTCAGGGGGCGGGAGGAATATAAGTTCCATTATGAATTTGTACATGCTTACTGTCAAGGGTGACTAGCATGATTCATGTCCAGGTTGAAGAATAAAAAGTGGCAGAAATCAGCATAACAGGCAGACCTGGTACTGACCAGCTTGCTGGGAAAAGAAGCAGATGATTGGCCTTCTGAAGACAAACGTGAAATCTCAGTGCAGTAACAATGGGAACGTGAGGCTGGTCCCAGAGATCACTTTGCGTACAAAAATCCTATCAAAAGAATCATTGTGTGATGAACTGAAAGAATTGTTCCCTCTGTAAGAATATTTTAAACCTGTGAGAAAAACTCAATCAATGCTATTGATTGTAGACAGAAGAAATAGGGCCCTCGGGGTGCACAGCAGAGTTCTGTCCAGGGGTGGACCAAGATTCCACCAAATAGCAACCATTTTTCAATAAGAAAAAGGGGGTTTATAATAAGAGGAAAGGATTACATGGGAGACAATCTGTAGAAAGGTTAGAAAGCAGTTTAATGTTTAAAGGATGTGGAAAAACTTTGAAGGCATTTATAGGAAATATCTAGCTAATTTCTTTTTTAACTATTGCCATTGAAGTTTTATTGTTTTCTTGCTAATTATCAAACCATTCTTTAATCTTATGGATTAATGCTGTGCATCTTGTTCCCCAAACTGGGATCTCTGTACAGCACTTGTAATTCATACAGTTTGAAAGTTAACATTAAATATGCAAACTCTGGAGCCCAATGGCCAAGATTTTCACCACAGACGTCCTATGTGTGTGATCTTGGCCAAGTTACTTAACTTATCGGCACACCAAGTTTTCATCTATTAGCATGTAAACGATATAACACTTACCATTTAAGCTTGTTATGAGGATTAAGATTTTAATCCCTGTAAAGTGATTAATCAGTACCTGGCATATGTAAGCATTTAATAGAAGCTATTATCAATAACAAACATGAAAAAAATAACAATTTTATTTAAAAGAGCCAATGGTCAAAGACACTTGCTGTTTTTAGAAAATAAAATGTAATCTATCTGTTTCTACCATGAAAGGTCACAGAAAGTGCACAAAACCAGTATCTATGAGCAAATCTACAGATTAATAGATATGAATTAGACTTTTTTCAAAATGAAAATATTCGAGTAACTTCCCAAAGATGTTTTATTCACATCACCAATTCTGAATCAACAGATCAGAATTTGTTTTATTTTGGATGATAGCAGAATGAAGTTTATCTTTTTGATTAAAAAATGCAGAGAAAGAATCTAAGGCTATCAATAAATGTTACATCATAATTAAGGCAAATGTCTATTTGTTTAAGATGTCTATTCTGTTCAAGTACTTTTAAACCCCATTTATATATTTGAAAGCATAACTAAGACACAAACAGAGCCTTAACAACTTAATTTATATATACTGCTGCCTTAAAAGCTAATACCAAATAATTCTGATTAAAACTTGAAACTGAAACCTCTATTAGCCAGCAACTATGTATCTGGAAGTCATACAAGTTATTTTGCTTGAAAACACATGGTAATACATTTATACTACCTCCAGATATCTTCCCCATTCATCCAAATCAGTGAAGTCTTACCATATGACTATTCTCTTTTCTTAAAATGATGAGAAACTGTGGCATTTACGTATGCAATAATACTTGGGACAATGCCCAGGCTAAATTAAAAATCACTAAGGCACATGTTAAACAAGGATCTTATAAAAAACACTTCCTGTAATTGGAGAGATACAGTAAAACACTGGATAAATTTTACATGTGAACTCCTTAGGTATTTTTCTGCATGCCTTCATAATAAGCAAGTGTGTGAAAGATCCTCTATATTCTATTCATTCATTGTTGCTATGGTATAACCCTTATAAATATTAATGTTCACAGATCAAAAAGAATCCACCTATAATAAGAACACTGCTATCTAAATTTTGAGAAGATCGAATGTGTTGATAAAAAAGTAATTAAACAATGAAGCATTTCCTCAATTAAAACTTATAAAAATGTAAATGACAGGATTTTGATTTTCGTTTTTACCAATTTGACATAAGACTATTAGCACAAGATCAGCCAAAGTTACACTGAACTAGTTAGAATTACAGCTTGGAGTCAGATTGGCAGCAGTTTGTAAGATTATGGCCATTGTAGTGACTTTAACTGAAAGGCAATCAACAATCATTTCAGGTTTCTTTTTTCCCTCACAAAAGAAAAACATGTCATTATAAATTTCAAGTTAGAAATACACATTATGAAAATCTACCTAAGTATAAAGCATATCTATATAATGTGTGCTTTGGTCTTTTTTTCAAATGGTTTCTTAGCATGCCTGAGATTTATGAAAATAAGCTACCATTCCTATTAATTAGGCAGCTAAAATACCATCCAACCTTTATACTTTGTCTCTATCACACAAAGTGAAAACACTGCATTCTCTTTTCATGGAAGCATCATGGCAGAAAACTTAATTATACACTGAAAGTTAAAGGTAGAGTTAAAGACAATTTGTTATCTGACCAAACACACTTCGAATACACTTGAGCTTCCACTGAAGCTTTATGAGCTTGCTCAAAGATCTGATAATGTATGGTCTTATTCAGTGCGATAAATAGCATTTCTTTCTTTCATATTATCATACTTTCCTGGTGTCTGAAAAAAATACGAGATTCTCATATTAATATTCTAAACACAAGCACTTCGTACAATTAGTATCTAAGTAGCATTCCACCTCTTTTCAAACTGTTTCTCAACAAAAAAAAGGGAAAAATGAAATTGCCTCATGTCGTCTGTGTGCAGGCTGATAAGATAAAAAGGAAATATTTGATTGTCAAAGGAGCAGGGTGAGCAACCGTACCTTCCATGACATACACCAGCGACCCCACATCTCCTTCTTTGATGATGCAACTGTCTTTGCCATACTCCACTGGGTACATACAATCCACAATCTCCTGGATCTGCGACAGCTCCAAGTTCTTCATAAAGTCATTGTCAAGGATGGCTTCCTTGATGAGATCCTTGGACCTAGGGCAAGAAAGGGAGGATTTACTGGTGCATCTGACAAGTGCTTTCTGAGTTTCTGAGGGTTAGCAGAGCCAATACAGTGCAGTGTTCTAGCACACTACACACAGAGTTTCCTGTTAGGAACCCAACAATTTTCTGCAAGGCCTGAGATCAAAGTAATTCCATGGCTGCAGGAAAGGCAAAGAGAAATTTTCCTCTAAGTATCATGTAATGAATATGTGACTAACAAGCAAAATCATATAATTCCATTTTGCTGTAGAATACTTTTTGCAAAAAAGATTGTGAAATAACCAAAGGACATTTTAAAATAAACATTACAACTTAGTCCAAGAATAAATATGAACAAAATACATTTTATAGAACACTATCATTACTGTATTTATGTATTATAAAAAAGTATCAGGATGCATCATATCTCTTCTACTAGACTTTGTGCTCCATGAAGGGAGGTATCGTTTTTAGTTGTTTTTTCCTTTACTCTATGCCCAGTATCTATCTACCCCAATACTAGTTATAGTATGGGTGTTCAAGAGAAAAAGATGGTAAGAATCAGATTCCTAATTAGTTGTTTGAAACAACTGGTAAAAATGTAACTGTTTTTATCCATTTCCCATCCTTCTATAGAGAATATTTATTTCTTAAAATTGGGGTACCTCAAAACATAAAACTCCACTGAACAAGATGCTTCAAACATAACGTACATTAGACACAGGATTAAATGGGTAGTCAGGGGGAAAAAGTTTACAAATTCTATAATTGGAATTAAGTGTTTAGCAGGAAAGTTTCTAAAATTAAAAGCTGGTGATAATTTGATTCACAGAGATTAGCTCCAAATGGCTTCCTAAGAATACAAAATATCAGCATAGTCAGAATACTGTCAGAGAAGTCAGAAACTGGATACAATGAAAGCAGAGACCTTAGTAACATGGAGGGGAAGCTACGCATTTGGGATTTCATATTAAAAGTCTAAACTTGAAATGCATTGGACTATAAGCGGATCCCTGTCCACATTTGCTTGGCAAGTGGCTCTCAGCTAAATGACCTGTGGTAGTGAACACTGACTGAAGCATCCATAAGTCCTGCCCATTGCTGGGTGGCTTTTCATCTAGACCTCAGTCTGATTAGACTAGCCTTCACACATCATGTTCTATAATGATTTCTTTTCAAGAAATTAAGAGGTGAGTGGTGTAGTAAAGTGAAAAGTGGGACAAATACATGGTGACAAAAAATGATTTGCCTTTGGGTGGTGGGAACACGATGCAATATATAGATCATGTATTATAGAAATCTATACTTGAAAACTACACGATCCTATTAGCCAATATCACCCCAATAAATTTAATTAAAAACTCAAAAATGAAAAGAATTACAATGCATCAATATGGAAAATATGTGTAAAATGGACATTAATAATGAAAATAAAATTATGTTTATAGAGAGTGTTACTGGTAGGGGGAAATTCTCGTATCATTTTTAAAATACAAGTGCAGAACACATAATTATTTTAGAATAAGAAAGCATGTGATGGTGTAAAGGAAATAATTCTGAAGTTGTTACATGTATGCAGGACCCAATGTGAGCCTAGCCTGCTATAACACCTGAACCAAGTTGTCCTACTTTTCTGACTTTCCATTTCATCACCTGTACAATGGCATTTTATGAATTACCAACCTAGCAGAATTGTATGTGAGGGGCAGTGGAAATACAGTTACTTTCAGTAAATGTTGCGTGATAAAGCTGGTAGTAGTAGCGATTCCAGCAGTAGCAGTAGCAAGGGTAGGACTGCAATACACAATTATGACCTAACATATCAGAAGAAAATAAGACATTGGCATTTGGTTTCAGTTGCTTTGGTGACAGAATTATATTATTTTTCTTTCTACTTTTCTTTATAAAATTTTCTACAATGAGAATTCTTTTTGATTTTTTAAAATTTTAAATGTAGTTTATAAAAAATAATCATGCTATTAGGAAAAATAAAAAGCTATTGCTCATTTAAGTAATTATTTAGATATAGATATTTAATACTGGTTGACTGTTATTGGTATAGTCAATATTGTTTTTTTAATAGATTCTCTTTCATATGGCCCGCATTTAAATACTGTCAAGAATTTTCACCCTAATAAAGAAAAGGTAATGAATGTCCAGTGATTAAGGACTTCAAAATAGGCTTTAATTTAAAAAAGCCTACTTGTAAAATCTTTACCTTGGTTTAAGGGGGCTATTTAGCTGTATTTTTTTAAATGTGGATTGCCAAGACTTTATTTCTCCTCAGGTAAAGAACTGATTTTCTCGACTCTTCAACACCAGATCTAAAACTTTGTCCCCATCTATAACTTTCATGAGCTCTATTTTCCTCCCTTCCTTCATTAAAAATTTTAATCAAATTTATTAGGATAAAGTTGGTTAATAAGATCACATAAGTTTCAAGTATACATTTCTATGATACAAGATCTATACATTGCAGTGTGTGCCCACTACCCAAGTCAAATCATTTTCCATCACCATATATTTGGCCCCTTTTACCCACACCCTCTTTCCTCTGGCAACCACCATACCAGAGGGTATGGTGTCTATGTCTGTGACTATGAGTTTCAGTTTTATATTTCAGATATGAATAAAATTGTATGGTTTTTAGCTTTCTGATTGATTTCACTTATCACAGAATTCTTACAATCCTAATTATCTTCACCATTCCTGACCTCAACAACATCAATAATACCTTCAAAGGGACTCATTTATTGTTCTAGGATTATTTTTCCAAATATCAGAACTTATTTTATTTTATTTTTATAAAGTTAATTTTAATCAAATTGATAACATTCTCTGTACTAAACTTTATTTTGTTTGGGCCAGAGGACGAGGCCATCAATAGGTTCATATTTTCTAACAAAACAAAGATTAGGTGTTATCAATCTCAGGATCCTGGTATATTTAGCTGCAGAAGGCATCTTACCCTTTGGGAAATGTTAATAGTGCTCCATTAAAAATCTAAGCCCTAGAAATGTTGTAAGATTAGAAATAAATCTCTCTTCCTAGGAATACTTAATGCAGTCTAAAGATGATTGAAGAAAACTATTTTCTCTAGTATCATAAACAGTATCATTAACCTAGTTTATGAAGACATCAAAAAGCTGGCACAATGAGATCTAATACAATCCCTCAGAATTATCCAAATTTTCAAATGTTTATCAAAAGTGCAGGGGTGAGGAGGGAGAAGAGAGGAATTTCAGGTTGTTTTTACTTCTCGGATTTCATTTCAAATCAAGAACATTTCATCTCCAGTCTCTTCGAGAACAAACTTGAGGCTTCAATGTATATACCTTTGTGTCACTTTAATACAAACTGAGAAATACAGTACCTATGTCTTACCATTTACCCCTTCATAGAGGTTTTGTTCAATAACATGTTTCCCTCAGGAATATCACAAATAATCTATCTCTGCCTTGAAAACCAGATAGAAATCTTGTACCTCTGTGTAGTAACTGAAAGATGTTCTTGGGAGTTGCAGTAATACTTAAAGCCATACATTTTGGTGTGATTTCCCATGAAGGACTCAAAAAGTTAGGTCAACTCTCATTCATCTCCTCTTGCTCCATTATAGATTAAAATTAGCCAATGCTCCCACCTAAATCTTCTTTGAATCTTTTTCTTTTTCTGAAGATATAGTCTAAAACATTCACTGTAACTCAGAAGTGATGCTGCCTATGAGATCAGACTAACTGCATTACTAGCTCGGGAGTCGGGAGAGCTACTATCACAAGTTCCTGAAGGTGGCTATCTGCTCCAACCAAGAATACATATTGTAACAGCCTTTTGCAAAAAATCACCAGTCTGACCTGGGAGTGTGAGAAGCAAACACAAAATTCTTTTTTTAAAATATATTTTATTGATTATGCCATTACAGGTGTTCTATTTACCCCCTTCACTCCCCTCCACCCTGCACACCCCTCCCCCACCATTCCCCCCCCCTTTAGTTTATGACCACATGTCTCAAGTTCTTTGGATTCTATATTTCTCATACTATTCTTGCCCTCCCCCTGTCTATTTCTACCTACCATCTATGCTACTTATTTTCTGTACCTTCTCCCACCTTCTCCTCCCCCCACTCCCCTGTTGCTAACCCCTCCATGTGATCTCCATTTCTATGGTTCTGCTCCTGATCTAGCTGCCCTCTTAGTTTGCTTTTATTTTAGGTGTGGTTCTTAATAACTGTGAGTTTGCTGTCCTTTCACTGTTCATCTTTTTTATCTTCTTTTTATTAGGTAAGTCCCTTTAACATTTCATATAATAAGGGCTTGGTGATGATGAACTCCTTGAATTTGAACTTATCTGAGAAGCACTTTCTCTGCTCTTCCATTCTAAATGAAAGCTTTGCTGGATAGATCAATCTTGGATATAGGTCCTTGCCTTTCATGACTTGGAATACTTCTCAACTCTTGTCTGTAAGGTCTCTTTTGAGAAATCAGCTGACTGTCTGATGGGAACTCCTTCGTAGGTGACTGTCCCCTTATCTCTTGCTGCTTCTAGGATTCTCTCCTTCATTTTAATCTTGGCTAATGTAATGATGATGTGCCTTGGTGTGTTCCTTCTTGGGTCCAAATTCTTTGGGACTCTCTGAGCTTCCTGGATTTCCTGGAAGTCTATTGCCTTTGCCAGATTGGGGAAATTCTCCTTTATTATTTGTTCAAAAAAGGTTTCCACTCGTGGCTGTTCCTCTTCCCCTTCTGGTACCCCTATAATTCAGATGTTGGAATGTTTAAAGATGTCCTGAAGGTTCCTAATCCTCTCCTCCTTTTTTTTGAATTCTTGTTTCTTCATCCTTTTCTGTTGGGTCATTTTTTTCCTCCTTCTGGTCCACTCCTTTGATTTGAGTTCCAGTTTCCTTTCCATCACTATTGGTTTCCTGTGCATTTCCCTTCATTTCAATTGGTTTAGCCTTCACATGTTCCTCTAATTTGTGACTAAAGTCAACCAGTTCTGTGAGCATCCTGATCACCAGTGTTTTGAACTGTGCATCTGAATGTTTGGCTATTTCTTTATTGCTTAGATTCATTGGCTCTGGGGCTCTGAGTTGTTCTTGAACCATGTTTTGATCTGTTTGTGCCTGTGACGAATGAGGAGTGGAGCCTTAGATGTTCACCAGGGTGGGGCCACCCAGGTCGCTGGTTTGTGACGTGGTATGTGGGGGCGGGTCAGAGAGGGACAATGGTGACCCCCTCTGTTGCTTCTCACCACTGGGGCCTGCGTGGTCTGTCTCACTGCTCACTCCTTCACCAGTTTATCTGTGCGCGACTGTGTGACCATGGTCAGCCCTCAGTGAGTCCACCACCTTGCACCCTCAGTGGGTTCACCAGCTACTCCACACCTGAAATCTGCCCATGGCTGCTGACACACCTGGGTCGTGCACCCAGGTCGGTCCAGTGGATCTTTCCTGCCTGACCCTGCTCTGCTGCTGGCTCTGCCCCTCTTACCGATTTGGCTGAAGGGTTCCTTGTTGTCAGACTTCCATATAGTTCAATTTTCTGTGGTTTGGCTGAGTTTTTGTCGCTGAAACTTTGTTGTTTTTAAACTTGGTTGTGCGAGAAGGCACAGTGCTTCCACCTATGCCTCCATCTTGGTGGAAGTATACAAAGATCTTGATTTTGATCTTTCTTGTCTGTTTCTGTGGACAAATAATCCACTTATAAAGCCAAACCAAAACAAAACTTTATTTTCCATGCCCCCACTTTGTGGCTTTTGAAATAAGAGTAATTTGGTTATTTTGTGCTACCTCTGTTGATCTGTCATCATCAAACTGTTACCCTCTAAACTATTAGCTATACATAATAGTATGCTGGTAAATGAGCACTTCACGGAAAAGAAACAAGAAGCTGTGGTTTGTAGTGCTTACCAATTTCCATGATATAAATACTCCTGCCATACCCAATTTCAAGCTACTAATACAAAGTCAACCTGCTTACAGAATTCCAGAAGGTGGAATGCACCTGATCTGAGTAGCTGAAGCATAAAGTGATCAAAAAGGAAAGGGACAAGAGAGTGACACAAAGGTGGGCAGGAGCCAGGTGTCACAGAACCTTAAAGGCTGTGATAAAGAGTGACCAGAGGGGAGAGGGGAAGGAATTTCAGGGGAAAAAGGGGAAGGATTTACAGCAACTAGTATAAAGGACACATGGACAACAACTAAGGGGGGGTGGAAAGAGGAGGGAGGTGGGGGGCACGGGGGAGTGGACTGGGATGGGAGTAAAAGACAGAAAACTGTACTTGAAAAATAATTAAATAAAATAAATGAAAAAAAGTTTAATTTTATTCTAAAGCCTTAGGAATCCAGTGAAGAATTATATGAAGAGGTGTGATTTACAGATACTCTATTAGATATAAAGAATAAATAATACAAATTTATATTGAAATGTTACTGAGTTCAAGGAGGTTTTCTGTCATGTATTTCATCAGTTAATGGATGCTAAAACTATAACTTATTGTTACCAAGAAATTCTTATAGTTGAAACTCTTGGGAACTGTCTCATAAATCTTACATTGACTTGGACTCTCAGCCAACTTTTACATATTAGGAGACAATGAGGTCTCATTTCCAATTTTAAGCTATCTCCAGAGGCTGAAAAGTTACTCTCCAAAGTTACTTTCCAGATAAGTGGACAACTTATCTGGACAAATAATAAAGAAGAACTTCCCCAATCTGGAAAAGGAAATAGACTTCCAGGAGTTCAGGAAGCTCAGAAAGTCTCACAGAAGGTGGATCCAAAGAGGAACACACCAAGGCACATCATAATTACATTAGCTAAGATTAAAATGAAGGAGAAAACTCTAGAAGCAGCAAGAGATAGGGGACAGTCACCTACGAAGGAGTTCCCATCAAAATGTCAGCTGATTTCTCAAAAGAGACCTTACAGGCAAGAAAGGGCTGGAAAGAAGTATTCCAAGTCATGAAAGGCAAGGACTTACACCCAAGATTGATCTATCCAGCAAAGCTTTCATTTAGAATGGAAGGGCAGATAAAGTGCTTCTCAGATAAGGTCAAATTCAAGAAGTTCATCATCACCAAGCTCTTATTATATAAAATGTTAAAGGGACTTATCTAAGAAAAAGAAGATAAAAAATATGAGCAGTGAAAGGACAGCAAACTCACACTTACTAACAACCACACCTAAAACCAAAGCAAACTAAGAGGACAGCTAGATCAGGAGCAGAACCATAGAAATGGAGATCACATGGATGGTTAGCAACAGAGGAGTGGGGGGAGGAGAGAGGGAGAGAATGTACAGGAAATAAGTAGCATAGACAGTAGGCAGAAAATAGACAGGGGGAGGGCAAGAATAGTATAGAAAAGGTAGAAGCTAAAGTACTTGTGACACATGGACATGAACTAAAGAAAGGAATGGGTGTGCAGGGTGGAGGGGAATGAAGAGGGGAAATGGTACAACTGTAATGGCACAATAAATAAAATATATTTTAAAAAAAGAAAATATGACAATAGCCAACACAATAGCCCTCTGGCATGAGTGAATAAAAATTATACCTATTTTTGGTCAGATCAGTAAAAAATATATTTTTGATGTGATGCAGAATTTTAGTAATTAGTTTATGGGTACCATGAGATGGAAAAGGCTGACAATTGCTGACTGACAGGACTGTCTCTGAAGTTGCCAACTGAAAAGTCCAAACTCCCAACTGACAGTTCATAGCTCTTTTACTCAGATAAAGTGATTGCAAGACCTCTTAAGATTTTTTAATTCCTGGATTTATTTCAGCAGGATAACTCCATCTACTTAATGTGAAATATTTGATTAATATTCTATAAGCAAGAAAAACTCTTGGAATAGTCCTCTGACTGCCCCAACTGTTAAACTTCTGCCCAAACAGTGGGTCCTATTTCCTGCCTAACTGCTTTCCTGAATGAACCTTGGAGGTAGTATAAGCAGGCAGAGAGCTAAGAAGTAACAGTCAGCCCACATTTTTTTTCAAAGATAAAATTTAATCACACAAAGGTACTGGCCAATTTAGATATTTCCTCAAAACGAAAAATCATTTTTAACAAATTTCAGGCCATGCTCACATCAACCAACTCTGCTATAGCTATCTGATTCTCATGGTGAAATGTAGTCATGAACCCCAGTTGATAGTGATGTATTATTTTTAATGTAGTGTTGTATTTGATTTGCTAGGGTAGCTTTTTGTTGGGGATTTTTGCATTGTACTCATCAGAGATACTAGTCTGGGTGTGTGTGCGTGTGTGTGTGTGTGTGTGTTATCTTTGCTAGGTTTTGGTATAAGGACTAGGTTGGTCTCAGAAAATGTATTAGGAAGTACTGCCTCTTCTTCATTATTTTGGAAAAGTTTGAGAAGGATAGGGATCAAATCACCTCTGAATGTTTATTAGAATACAGTAGTGAAGCCATCTGGTCCTAGGGAGATTTTTGATGGTTGTTTCACTTCCTTACTTTTGATAAGTCTATTTAGATTTTCCAATTCTTCACAATTCAGTCTAGAAAGGTTATACGGTTATATATTTTTAGGAACTTAGCCATTTCTTCTCAGTCATTGAATTTGGTAGCAGAAGTCTTTCATAGTATTGTAGTATGACCCTTCATATTTCTGTGATGTCTGTGGTAACTTCTCTCTCATTTCTGATTTGGTCTATATGAGTCTTTTTTTTTTCCTTAGTGAGTCTAGCCAGGGGTATGTCAATTCGATTTGTCTTTTCAAAGAACCAGCTCCTTGTTGTATTAATTTTTGTGTAGTCTTTTTGTTCTCTATTTCATTAAATTCCATTCAAATTTTTATGTCCTTTCTTCTGCTGCCTTTGTGCTGCTTTTGTTCTTCTTTTTCTAGTTCTTTAAAATATGTTAGGTGGTTTACTTGAAATGTTTCTTATTTCTTGAGATAGGCCTGCAATAATGTAAACATCCCTCTTACTACTTACTGCTTTCGCTGAATCCCCGAAGTTCTGCTATGTTGTATTGTCATCCTCATTTGTCTCTATATATCTTTTAATTTGACCTTTTATTTCTTCTTCGACCCAGTCATTTTTAAGTATCATGCTAGTCAATTACCACATATTCATGTTTTTTTTCCTTTTTGCAGTTGATTTCTAACAAAGCATTGTAGTCAAAGAATATGCTTGGTATGACATCAGTCTCTTTAAGTTTGTAAAGGCTAGTTTTGTGTCTCAGCGTACAGTCTAATCTTGAGAACATTCCATGTGTACCAGAAAAAAATCTATAATCTGATATCCTGGGATGAAAAGCTCTGTAAATGGCAATTACTTCCATTTGGTCTAATGTGTCTTTTAAGGCCAATAAATCTTTATTGATTTTCTGTTTGATCTGTTGATAGCTGTTAAATACCACTGTAGTGCCCCTACTATGACTGTGTTTTTGTCAATTTCTCTGTAGTTATCAGTTCGGTTTCTCAGTGTTCTCTTAGTAGTTGCTTTATATTGTGGTGCTCCTTGACTGGGTGTAACACTTGAGAAGTGTTACATCTTCCTGATGTAGTGTCTCCTTTATCATCAAAAAATGTCCAATTTTTTCTCTTGTTACCTCTGTGATCTTGAAATGTATTTTGTCAAATGTAAGTATGGCTGAACCTGCTTTCCTATAGATGCCGATTCCTTGGAGAATCATTCTTCACCCTTTCACTTTGAGTCTCTATTAGTTTCTGTAGCTTAGATGCATCTCCTGAAGGCGGCATATGGCTGTGTTTTGTTTTTTGATTCAGTCTGCTATACTGTGTCTTTTTATTGGTGAATCTAGTCCATCTACATTTAGGATAATTATTGATGTATGAAAATTACTTATACCCATTTTATCTGTTGTTTTCTGGTAGTTCTGTGCCTCCGTTGGTTAGTTCCCTTTGTGTTTCTGCCTGTTGTTTTTGTTTGGTGGTATTTCATATTTTTCCCTCTTCCTCTTATTTTTCAATTATATGTCTCAGTTTATTGTTTTAGGTGTGTGTGTGTGTGTGTGTATGTGTGTACCACTAGGTTTATGTAAATGAAAGGTGTGTTCCAAGGGCACAAGGATGGTTTAACATACACAAATTGATTAATGTAATATACCACATTAACAAAATAAAGAATAAAAATCATGTAATCATATCAATAGATGAATAAAAAATTTTGATTAAAATATGCATTATAATTAAATCACTCAATAAAATGGGTATAGAAAGTACCTCAACATAATAAAGGCCATGTATAACACACCCTCAACTAATGTCACACTCCATGGTGAAAAACTGAAAGCTTTTCTTGTATGATCAGGAATGAGACCTTATTCAACAAGTACTGGAATCCTAGCCAGAGCAATCAGTCAAGAGAAAGAAATGAAAGGCATCCAAATTGGGAATGGAAAAGTCCAAGTATTGCTTTTTGTAGATGACATGATTTTTTATATAGAAACTCCTAAAGACTCCTCCAAAAACTATTAGAAATAACAAACAAATACAGTTAAGTTATAGGATATAAAAATCAATGTAAAAAATTCACTGCATTCCTATATATTAACAATAAAATTTAAGAGAAAGAAAAATTTAAAAACAATTTATTTTGCCATTGCAACAAAAGAATAAAATACCTAGGGTAAACTTAACAAAGAATGTAAAAGACATATATACTCAAAAATACAAACCATTCATTATTAACAGAGATTGAAAAAGACACGACAAAATGAAAAGATTCTGTGTTCATGATTAAAAGAACCAGCAGAATTAAAAATGTTGCTCTGGCTGGTGTGGCTCAGTGGACTGAGAGCTGGCCTGTGAACCAACAGGTCACCAGTTTGATTCCCAGTCAGGGCACATGCCCGGGTTGTGGGCCAGGTCCCCTATAAGGAGCACTTGAGAGGCAACGACACACTGATGTTTCTCTCACTCTCTCCCTCCCTTCCCCTCTCTAAAAGTCCACATTACCCAAAACAATACACAGATTTAATGCAATCCCTATCAAAATCCCAATGACATTTTTTAAAGAAATAGAACAAAAAATCATCAGATTTATATGGAACTACAAAGGCCAGAGTAGCCAAAATATACAATGGAGGAAAGAAAGCTTCTTCAATAAGTGATGCTGAGAAAATGAGAAGACCACATGCAAAAAAATGAAAATAGAAAACAGTTTGTCCCCATACATAAAAATCAACTCAAAATGGATCAAAGATCTAAATATAAGATCTGAAACAACAAATTACATAAAAGAAAACACAAGAACTAAACTTATGGACCTTGGTCTTACAGATTTAATGAATTTGACCCCAAAGTGAAGGAAAGTAAAGGCAAAAATAAATGAATGGGACTATATCAAACTAAAAAGCTTTTGCACAGCAAAAGAAACTACCAAAAAAAACCAAAAAGGCAACCAATTGAATAGGAGAAGGATTTGCAAGCAACAACCCTGACAAAGGGTTAATACCCAAAATATACAAAGAACTCACACAACTCAACACTAAATGATCTAATTTAAGAAAAATGGACAAAGGACCTGAACAAACACTTCTCCCAAGATGATATACAAATGGCCAACAGATATAATATATGAAGATGCTCAACTTCACTAGCTATTAAGGAAATGCAAATCAAAACTATAATGAGATACAAACTCATCCCTGTCAGAATGGCTATTATCAACAAGACAAGTAACAACGAGTGTTGGAGAGGTTGTGGAGAACAGCAAACTCTCATTTACTGATGGTGGGAATGTACGCTGGTACAGCCACTATGGAAAACACCATGGCAGTTTCTCAAGAAAATTAAGAATATAGTTACCATACGACCCAGCAATCCCTCATCTAAGTATCTACCCCCAAAGTTTAAAAACATTTATTTGCAAATATATATGCACTCTTATGTTTGCTACAATACTATTCACAGTGGCCAAGATATGGAGACAAGGGTCCTTCAATAGATGACTGAGTAAAGATGTGATACACCCCTGGCTGGTGTGGCTCAATGGATTGAGCACTGGCTTATGAACAAAAAGGTCATGGGTTCAATTCCTAGTCAGGGCACATGCCTGGGTTGCTGGCCAGGCCCCCCAGTTAGGGCCATGTGAGAGACAACCAATGGACGTATTTATCAAACATTGATACTTCTCTCCCTGTCTTTCTCCCTCCTTTCCTCTCTCACTAAAATGCGAATACATAAAATCTTTTTTTAAAAGTTAAAAAAGATGAAGTGATACATATATACAATACTACTCAGACTTCAGAAAAGATGAAATACTGCCAGTTCCAACAACATGGATGGACCTTGAGAATATCATGATAAGTGAAATAAGTTGGACAGAAAAAGTTAAGAGCCATGTGCTTTCACTCATATGTGGGATATAAAACTAAAAGCAACAAATGAACAAACAATGAAAATGAACATACAAAAACTCATAGACAGACAACAGTATGGTGGTTACCAGAGGAAAGGAGGGCCTGGGGCAGTAAAGGGGGAAGGGAAATAATCACCATTATGAAAGATGGTTTGACTTTGGGTGGTGGGCACACAATGCAATATAGAGATCATGTATCATAGAAATATATACTTGAACCCTATATACAATGTCACCCCCAATAAATTCAATAAAGAAATAAAATAGTGATGAATTCAAAACTATTTTCAGCATTCACATCTCTAATCAGTATTTAATACATGAGAATCCTTGGGCCAAACTATATGACAGCAACATAGATCTTAGGTAACCAATGATATTAATCTTTTGTCTATTACATGCATTGCAAAGAATTTCAAGTTGCCATATCCTCTTTTTTCCTATAATATGTAAGTACCTGAACAAAATTTTAATCTTATAACTTTAAAAGGCTTCTTTTTAGCTCATACTTTTACCTTGTTGTTACTAACTAGGAACCACCCAAAATTGCTCATGAAATCACTGCTTAGATGTATACAGATGGGGCAGAGATGTATACTTGTAGTAATTAAAGGAAGGGAAGAGAAAATTATTGTTCATTGTAGTTGTTCATCGACATCCAAAAAGTCAGTATTAAAGTTTCCCATTCAACCCTTTAAAGTCAGTCAGTGCTCCAGAAATATATTTAATAGCTACTTCCCTCTAGGAACCAAAATTAAAACAGGCCAGTCTCCAATAGAGCCCCGATCAAACTCCTGTTCTATAATCTCCCCTTTCTTGTCGCGGAAGTCCAACTGCAGAGTTCCAGAGAGATACCAAAAAGTGTTTTTCATGAGAACACATAAGACTGTACACATTACATTACAGAATCTAAGAACCATGTGGCCTGATTATGAATTAACAACTTTGGAAGTTTAAATATTTAAACTGCAAACCAGAGCAACAATTGGGAGGAAAACATTTGGCATAATGCAACACAACAATGTTTTCAAGCAATATTTTCTCTTTCAAAATACACAATGGAGTTCTAGGATTCATTTGTTTCCAGCAAGGTCAACGTGATCGCACAATGAGCATCCATTAAGCACCACCCACAGTGACCTGGCCTGCAGGGTGCGGACTGGGGACCCTGGGGTTTTGTGTCCTCCTTTGAAACCCAGTGCATTTCATCACCATGTGTTATGCATTGTCACTTCAATCATCACAGTGGTTTGATGTTAGAACTGATTATCAAAGAACCATTTTTGAAAAATTCTATTGTTCAAATGCTTCTCATATTTAATCTCTGGGACACATTCACTTACATTTTAAATGATCTTTCATTTGTCTGAATTCAGCATCAGAAAAAAATAGCATGTCTCTACCAACCCCCCACCTCTAAAACATGTATATTTTCATTCGGCTGGAAATCGGGAGTTGGATCATTCACTCTTTCCCTTAGTGATGCTTCCAGAAAATTAAAGCCAAATATAGCCTTGTCACAGTGGCTTGCAGGTACTGGGAGGCAGATCAGCTTCGTCTGCATCAGCCTTTGAATACGTTACATATTCTGAGTCTGCCTAAAGGGAGATGGCATATATATTTAGACATGTTTTAAATAACTAAAATTTAAAAACAATCATGCTCCTAGTTGTAAAAGTGTAGTGGTTTCAAGGTTTCTTAACCACACTGAGTAATTAACCAATGACAACATGACATGTGACTATAGTAGTAGTAATACACCACTACTACTACTGCTACTGCTACTGCTACTACTATTGGCTAAGTGGTTATTCTCTATTCCCAAATAGAGAGCTCTACCTCACTTAAGTTTCAAATGAATTGCTAAATTTGCCAAGGTAGAACTGAGGCTCGAAGCACTTATATGACCTGTCCAATGTTATCAGACCAGTAGGTGACAGAGATTTAAAGATAAACCCATTTGATTTCTAAGCCACAGTCTCCTAAAGTTTTTGACTTCTGGGTACACCACACTAAAATGTATTAATAATCTGAGCATGGTATCCTGATTATAAAATCCAAAAGCAAATGTTCTTCTCGCTGATCTCTAATTCTGCAACAGTACATGGAAAATATAACCTTTTATCTGCAGAGAGCGTTTCATGCTTTCAAAACAAAGCCACATCTGATAATTTCATTCACAACTGCCACAAACTGTGCAGTAGGTAGAAGAGATGTTACTAGTATTCCTATTGACAGATAAGAAAACAAAGGCACAAAGGTTTAGGTGCCTGACAAGTTTGTGTTAGAGATTAAAGTAGAACTTTGGCCTGCTGACTACTGGCCTGAAATAAATGCTTTTCAGACCTTCCTTCATTATACACACTCATATTCTCTGTGTCTCCGTCTGTCTTTTTTCCTCTCTCTCTGTGTCTCTCTCATCTTCAGCCATTTTAATGTTCAAACTCGCTTGGACAAAGACTTAACAAAGCCACTGCACCAGCATCAGCAGGGAACTGTGGCCATTTGACAATAATTCTATGGTTTAAAAAACTCCGTGGTGGTTCATTCAGAGAGATTCCCTCTCTGATCTAATTCATTCTCCACATTACAGAAGTTTGAGCATGTTCTGTGGCTTTGACAGAAAGATAACCTCTAATACAGAAAAAAACTCTTGAATTAGGAATAAAATTTAACTTCTCTGGATTCCTATGTGTTCACATTTTTTCTCTTCTCTGTCTTGGGCACAGACAATCACTCACTCTCTCTCTCTCTCTGTCTCTCTCTCCCTCCCTCCCTCCTTCCCTCTCCCTCCCTTCCAACAAACCTGCCTCAGATGAATTTGACATACAGATATGGAGGGGAATAAAGTACACAAAAATTACTATCAAGTTGGGTGAATAGCTGGATTAGAATTCAAAATAAAAAGGAAGTTCTCATTATGCATATATGCTAAAATACAATATTCTAAGAAAAACTCAAAATTACATTAATTTTGTAATTAATGTAATTAATGACCTAGAATATAGATATATTTCAAAGGCTGGATATAAGATTCTAAACATTTAGTATCACAGTAGAAAGCTAATATGCATGATATGGATGATTTATAAACTAAACAAAACATGCTAGCATAATTGTACATGCATTATAATCTAATAAGTTCGCTACCTTAAATTTTTACTGAAAAAGAGAGAGGGTGGAAAAAAAGGGAGGAAGCAAGTAAGAAAGATGAATGAATGTGATTTTATAACTTGAGACCACTAGTGTCTATTTATCTACTTGTATAAGGGAATATTTTGTTCTCTTTAAATATTTGTCTATTTCAGTAGCAAATACTTATTATTTTTCCAACACAGCACTTCTAGGTTCAAATTCAGCCACTGCAGGTAAATATAAGCAACAGTGATTCATGGGTTTATAACAGAACCATAATTATCCACAAAGTGATTTAGAAAGTAACATACAGTTGTGGCTGACATGAGTACAGTATTTATGGAAATGAGCCATACCTACAAATCTGACAAATCAGTCCTGAAAATGTATCCTTTGTGAAATAAGGTCACACCCATCAGTGAGTGAAGGACAAAAAAAAATCAGAGAAGCCATAAAGAGGTTTAGGCAGGCCATGAAGCCAAGGAGATGAGCGTAATAAATAAATGTAGAAGGCATAGGGTTCATAACACAGAATATACTTGAATTGCAAACAATATAGTTGCAGGTACATAATCTAACACTTGTCTGAATCCCTCCGGCCAGTCAAAAATGGGACTTAAGGGGTTTGTCAGGCCAAGATGCCGAAAGTCAGACCCAGGCTGTACAAGGGAGAAGACTTGATTCCTGAGGTGTTGGGGTACTGAGTAAAAGTGGGGCCTACAGATAAACAGCTTAAAGAATTAATCCAGACAGCTAGATCAGGAGCAGAACCATAGAAATGAAGATTACATGGAGGGTTAGCAACAGGGGAGTGGGAGAAGGAGAAGGGGGGAGAAGGTACAGAAAATAAGTAGCATAGACAGTAGGTAGAAAATAGATTGGGGGGAAGGCAAGACTAGTAGGGGAAATATAGAATCTAAAGAACTTGAGACACGTGGTCATAAACTAAGGGGGGGAATGGTGGGGGAGGGGGTGTGCAGGGTGGAGGGTAGTGAAGAGGGGAAATAGAATAACTGTAATGACAAAATCAATAAAATATATTTAAAAAAAGAATTAATCCAAAGGGAGTTCAGGAAGAACTGAGTCCAAGACTCTTCAACCTGAGGCAGGTAGATGGAACAAAAGGATTCAGAAGGCAGACAGAAGGCAATGCTTCCAGAATATTCCTGGGGAAATGGTTTCCAGAATCTGGGGACTCTTTCATGGAGGGGTTGGGTTATAACATACCCCTCAATGTGTAGGTTTTATTAGAGACACAGAGATCATTAGACAAACACTCCTACACAGCCCATTTCATGGTTTCTACATTTGTGTCACTCTCCAGAATGAATGAGGGAGAAGGGAAAGGAATAAAAGAATATAAAGAGAAGTAGGTAAGTCATGAGGCCACCTTACCTTTTCTTGTAGGTAGAGTCTAGTACAGGAAGACCTCCCTAGGAAAAAGTCTTTTGAGCATTTTTAATTGCTGTGCTTTGTATATGTTATCTAACTTTAACCTCCCAATGAAAACTTTCAGAAGCAAATCAGTCAGTCACAACAGTTAGGGAAATGGTTGATGTAGCACTCCATTTTTTACCCCAGAGCCCTTCTTCAAGGTCATGCTGCTCCAGGTGTATCAGTCAGTTAACCTTTAGAGAGCAATACGCTCATCCTAACCCTTACATTGTTCATTCATCCTCTCATATTCATATTCATATATTCATTCATTTATTCATTCAACAAGCATTTGCTGAGGGCCTCATATGTGACCTTGGGTGCACAGGGATAAGTGGAATAGACAGAGTCCTTTCCTCTTAAAGTAAAAATCTAGTGGTAGAGGACGGACAACACAGATGTAAACAAACAAACATACAATATTATTAAAATAGAGAAAGTATTTGGAAGGTTACAAAATGGGTGCTAAATGTAGAATAAAGGGGAAGACCTATTTGGAATTTAAAATACAGTCCTTTCTGAAAATGTAATATTTAGGCTGAGATTTAAGGATGAAATGAGCCAAAGCATAGGAGATCTATGAGAAACACACTCAAAGCAAAAGGAACAGATTGTTTTCAGGCTCGAGTCTGGAGCTAGCCTCTGATAAGAGAAAGGATGGCTAGAGATGAATTTGAAGGTGTAAGCTGGGGCTCATTTAGACAGGGCCTTGAAGACTGTGGAGAACAACTGGATTCTCAGTGAAATGGAAATCTGTTAACAGGGTAAAACAAGGATAGTGACATGGTCTGATTTATGTTTTAAAAAAACACTAGGATATGAGTGGATCAAAAAACCATGGTACATTTACACAATGGAATACTACATAGTGGAAAAAAAAAAAAAGAAGGAACTCCTACCCTTTGTGACAGGATGGATGGAACTAGAGAGCATTATGCTAAGTGAAATAAGCCAGATGACAAAAGACAAATACCATATTATCTTACCTTTAAGTGGAACCAAATCAACAAAACAAACAAATGAACAAAATAGAACCAGGGACTTGGAAATGAAAAACAAACTGGAAAGGGACAAGAGAAGAGGCAGGAGGTGGATAAGAGAGGTAAGAAGCGGGAGGGCCTGGTGAAAGAACAAGTATAAATGACCTATGGATATAGACAACAGGGCGGGGATTGGCTATGGGAGGCAGGGCCAGGGAGAGCAATGGGGGAAAATTGGGACAAATGTAATATAACAACAATTAAAAAAAAAGAAAATGAAAAGACAAAAAAAATCCATTAGGATTTCAATGAATGAACTGAGGCGATTGCAAATGGAAGAGGAAGGAAAGCTCAGAAAAAAATGCTATTGTACTATTTTCAAGAAAAATATAATTGATGGCTCCGATTAGGAGGGTAACAGTAGAGATGGGCAGAAGTGTGAATGAAATGAAAATATATTTTGTGGGTAGAAGGTCTAGGACTTACAGGCAGATTAAAGGTGGGGATCGTCCAAAGAGAGTAAACATAGGTTTCCAGCTTAAGCAACTGTATAGACAATGGTGCTGTTGATGGAAATGGCTTAGCTTAAATTTGGAGAGGTTACAGGGAACCAAACCTAACTAGGGGTGGGTCCAGGGAGAGGAGCCCATGAGAGATTGAAAAGTGTCGAAATAAGAAAGAAAAGATCAGGGAGGTGACAGGAAGGAAGATTTCAAGAAGAAACACCTAATTTTTCCTTTTGATTCCCACTAGACATGCATTTTTCAAAATGATTAGTTTTGTCAAAACACTGGTGCTTCCTTTTAACATGATTAAATCATTAATTATAAGTCAATGTTCTGCTTTAGCAACAATAAGTACTGCTCTCCATTGTCCCAATTTATAAAAGAAGAATTAAAAAATACCTTTCTTATGGCTTTATTCCTCAGTTTATATGAACCATAAGGGTATCACAGACAGTGGAACTTGATTGGAAACATAATTACTTATAAAAATTTCAAGAAGACTTCCTGCCATCCTCCACATTTAAAAAACCATACACAACACATATACCACACATATAATATAGATACATACTCAAGTCTACAAAGTTTATTGTGGAAAGACTACATGGAGAGGAGGTGACATATCTCTGTGTGTGTGTGTGTGTGTGTGTGTGTGTGTGTGTATGTATGTATAATCTTAAGAGCCTGAATTCCTCCTTATTTATCAGAGCAAAATGGCAATGAACATGAATCAAATTAAAATTAGACTGCCATCTTTGGAGTGAGAAGGATTCCATAGTGTGGAAGAAATACATTTGTTAGCAACCTGACAAGATAATCTGTACTGGAAACTTGTTTAACAGATTTTATTTTCATACCCAGTTACTGCAGATAAAAAGCCATTAAGCAGGAAGGCAGGCAACAGCGAACATGAGAGTGACTCAATATTAATTATACGTTGACTCACTCTCTCAGCATCGGTAAGCCTCATTACCCTCCCCTCCATTTACTGCCTTAGCTGAGGATTGTATTGTAAATGACACCATTCAGAGAAATGAGTGCACCGTGAGGATCATTAAGATTTCTGCACCAAATATAGTATTTTGAAGTTTTAAATGTCAGTATGGCAAAAAGCCTTGCTCACAGTTAATAAAATGAATATCTCATTTCCCTTTTGACTCTCGAAGTTAGTATCATGTTTATTATTTTGTCCTTACCTTCATGGATAAGTCTAGCCATTAAATCTGGCTTCTTAGCTACTTACACTCTTTGAAAACATGGTAGGGAGTACTGTAAATGCGGGAGTAAAAAGTGCATGCTTTTCATTATCATTTTAATTTTAATCAACCATTTCAGAAATAATGGTATGCCAAGCTACCTGCTTCTCCACTCAGTACATACCCAGTTGGAATTCTGCCTCAATTCGTGGAACCAGATGCTCCACTGCTAACTTACACTAAATTTGGCATATAGCTTTCTTATCCTCTCCCTGATACACCCACAATCATTTTCCATAGTACATTACAGAAACCAACAAGATGCTACTTTTTTTCCTAGTGAAAGTCCCCAAGTAATTTTCAATTTACCATGGTTCCCCCATCACACTTCTGGCAAAATCCAAATGTATTTCTTCTTACTACATTTAATCACCAACATTTTCTTGCATCATTCTTTTAACTAAAACCTTAGCTTAGCTTTCTAACTTGAACTGGTATGACCTTTTCTCCACACCTAATGTCAAATGGTCTTAGGAGATGTTATTTCATCTGGCTATTCCGAACTAGCCCCTCAGCTTGTCTTAAATCTGCTACAAATCAGACCCTTGCCCCACTAACTCCAACCCTGAGTCCCCTTTAGGATTTATGAGGATCACTTCCCAATTCAGTAGATAAACTGCACACTTCTTATCTTCTATTTCTTTTTTTACTGTCTTTTTTCCATTACCATTTATCTCCCTAATAACTCCCACCCCTCCACCCAACAATTTCTTTACTTGCTGCTACTTTTTTTTCTTCAGGAAAACTTATTTAGCATGGCCTTCTTTATAGGGGTATCAATAAGGTTTCTATTAGGTCATATCTTTATCTGTTACTATACAGAACCTTCTCATCTAAGATTATCAGAGTATTTCTACGTTTAAATCATCAACTACCCACACAGGGCACTGGAGTCAATTAGGACAATTTTTAAAGTACACCCAGAACCCAAACCTCCAATTTAATTTTGTCTGGACTGGGGCATGACTCAGTTGTCAGATATATGTACTGTCAATGATATATCATATCATGTGAAATCTATTTTAATTACAGGTTCACATGTAAAAATATTTTAGATTTTGTTAAACCTAAACTTTTATGCATAGTTTTTTCTCTCCATTTTAAAAGTTTTTGGTCACTTTAAAAAATGGATTAATAAAATATGATATATTCAAGTACTGTCAATCCAAAATACCATTTTAGAAGACGTTAACAATGTAGCAGAAAATATCACACTTTATCTTCAAGTTGAGTTGGCAAAATTGTAACTACTGGATTTTAAAAATAGAAGAATGGCACTCACAGAGAACCATAGGAAAGTTCTCAATTATGACTTTGCATGGAATCAGAGCAAAGAGACAGAGGTTACCAGTATATTTACTCTGTGAAACACTTTGCTTATATAATATCAATGTACTCATTTTCCTTGTCTCCGCTTTATTTCCCCATTCTGTCCCCCTCTTCCTCCCTATTGACTTTCCCCTCCCCCCTCCCTCCCCATACCCCTTCCTTCCCTCCTTTTCTCCCTCCCCAACTCTCTACTGTCCCATTCCCCTCTCCCTCTTCTTCCCAGTCCTTGACTCTGTTATTTCCTGTCAGTCTCCTTTCAAGCTCCTCCTTCTTGTCAATCCACTTAACATTAATAGTTCCTGGGGCTCTACTATAAGCCTTTTTTCTTTTAATTTAACATACACTACTTAGATAATCTTGCTAAAACTACTACTACATGCTGACAATGCCTAAATCTGTATCTAGATCTCCAGGTGAAAGTCTTCTTGCCTACACAGGTATCTCAAACTCACCAAGGTCACACTGAATGCATCTTCTGAACAAATCTGCTTCTCCTCTAGACCCCTGAACCTTAATCAGCAGCATCAGCACACACCCAGTTCCTCAATACATAAGTCTTGAGGTCATTTTTTACCTCGTTCCTTCCCTCAGAACTCTTCACCAGTCACCATGACCCAGTGATCCTTTCTACCTCTTAACTTTTATTTTTAAATCTATCTACTTCTAGTCATCTCCATGCCACTTACTGTGTAAGGTGCCTTCATCTACCAACTGCACTTCAGGTTGATTCAAATTGTTCCCCTGCATCCACACTCAGTACTTTCCAGTCCTTTCTATACAGTGTAATAAAGTAAACACATACACATATGCACACATAATTAGCTTGTGGAAACTGTGAAATCCAAGTAAGGTCTATATCTGAGTTAATAACATTGTAACAGTATAAATTTTCTGGGTTTTTTACACTACACAAGGGTTATATAGCATAGTGTCATTAGGGGAAACTGAGTAAAAGATACTTGAACATGCTCTATATCATTTTTGTGAATACTTATGAGTCTTAAACCATTTCACAATTAAAAATTATTTTTAAAAATACAAGTCTAATTATACTTTTTTAATTTCAGCTCCACCCCTTCCTAAAACTCTTAAATAACTTCCCTTAAATAAGACCAACATCTTGACACTGGCTTTCAAAAACCCACTCAAGTTCTGGTCTACCTCATGTTTCATTTTCTTTTTTGGACTTGTACTACCACTGTAACCGTCTTCTTTGGACACTCGCTCTTGCTTTGAAAACTCCAAATAAGAAATTCCCTCTGCTCAAAACAGTTTCCTCAAATGGATCTGGGGCTCCTTATCTGCCTGTTCTTCAGATCTCTGCTAAACGTCTGTTCATCATGGAAGTTTTCCCCAGCCATCCCCTACAGATGCACCCCTTAGAACCAATAAATGCACCACGCTCTTTCAGTTCCCACCGCTCCCTTTACCTTACCTCTCTGTGTATAAAATTCACCTTGAAATCTCTTGTTCAATATCTGCCCTCACCCAAATAATCAATAAACCCAACATGGTTAAGGAATTAATGTCTAGCAAAAAAAAAAAACCCACTTGATGAGTAAATGAATGAGGAAATAGTCTAAACTGCTGTCAAAATCCAAATTTATCATCAATTTTATTATTCCCAAAGGAGTTTCTGGACTACACATACGTTGGGATAGTGAGTCATTCTACTTCTCTATAATTAGCAATACTTTTATGATTGTTTATGAAACAAGGTTTTAGGGTGGTAGTACCAAATATTACGGACTCCGGTGGAAACAGCATGTTATTCCAGTTGTTAGGTAAACCAGAGTGTAGTTCAGCAATATAACTATGATGTTAATATCTAAATATCTAGTAAAGGAAATGAATTAAAATTCACATTTCTGTTCTAGAAATAGCTCTTTAGGAAGTGTGAATATTTATATTCAATTAAGTATATGGCAAAAGAGGAATTACAAAAGGTTGTAGTTCTATTATTTTCTCCACTTGTATCTTGCTATATATGCTTAATTCATCATATTTCCAGGCAGTTTACAGTGACATAGGGTGCTCAGTCTCCTTGCAAAGTATCTTCAAGTCTACTGTATGTCACAATGAAAACTCCATGATTCCAACAACCCAAAGATTTACAAGTACAAGAAATCACCACATAGAGATCCAACCCCTGGTTATAAAAATGAGGAAGCTGACAAGACCAGTTGATTAATGCTACACCCAGGATACCAGCTGCGTGGAATTTAGGTGACAAAACCCTGCCTACATTTGCACACACAGATTTGAGAATTTTCAACAAGTGTATCAATTTGCAAATATCTCCATCAGGCATATTAAACTCAGGGTTCGTTTTTATTGAAGTCTCTAAAAAACATAAATAATTATTAAATGTAGAAACAATAAGAATGCAATTAAGGTTCTTGATAATGGCCAATGTAAGAAACAGTTGAGTAACATTCAAATTCTGAATTGAGTTTTGAGATCTTTAAGACTGAGCTCTTAAGTTTTATTTTCTTATGGGTTCACTTCAAGTTAGACTTCAAATGAAGGATTAGGGAAATAGAAGTCTTGGAAAGCTTTGTATCGAGATCCAGGAATGAATTCATTAGAAAGGAAACAACTATGACACTGCTGATACTTTTTTGATTCAAGTTAATGTTCTAACAATGTGCTGTCTCTTTCACCTTTTCAACAGTAATTTTTTTTCACAAAAGACATAATCCATATCTACTCTACCCATTGACACAGTGATTTTTTTTAGTCTGTGAATTATTGTTGTTCAAAATTCACATGAGTAAGATTTAATATCCTCCCTTTGATATTAAAATTACATGTAAAAGCTTGGAGAGAATAAGTAAATAAAGAAGTAGGCCATCTCTTTTTCATATCAACTTTGCTAAGGTATTAGAAATCAATGCTCTTCACACTCTTGGCCAGAAAGCCAGGCAGCAAATACTCTCATAGCAGAAATCCCACAGAGTGGCCATAGAAAGATGGGTTGGGGTCTCTTTTCTGCTACTTCCTCACTTTTTGGCCATGAGTTCATAACCTGAGTGAGTCTTGGTGATGTCATCTGTAAAATAAGCATGAAAATAACGCCTAATTCTATGGTTTTTGAGAAGCTCTCACTTCAGTAAGTAGGACAATATTGTAGTTTAGGTACAACTGGAAATATGGAAGCTGTAAGTGCAAAGCTGATAACAGTAATCACCAAAATGCATGGCAGTAGATGAAGGGCAGCAGGAGGAAAGGGGCTCTACTTTGCAAGAGTGGAAGGCTCCTGGGAAGGCGGGGCTGTCGCTGGTACAATTGGCTGGAGGGCTTGGTGCAGACAAGCCAGGAGCTTGGTGGTAACAGGACATTGCTTTTCCCACCTGTAGGCAGATGCTATTCAGGCAACTAAGAACATCTGCACTCTGACCCCAGCACTGTGCATTTCTGTTGGAAGAGGATTTATCCATATAAAAGAGGGACAGATAACTGAAGGTACTTCTAAATATGCACTCTCCTATGTCTCAAATTTTATTGTAAGGTTCCTCTGGGCAGGTTAAAATGCAGGCACGGAAGCTCCAACCCAGAAACTGAAATTGGGTAGAGCTGGGTGAGTATCCAGCCACCTGCCTTTTTAACAAACAGGTACCTTAAATTATATACATACAGATGTCCACAGGCCACAGACGGAGAAACAATTTTCTAGGGTGTCTGTACTCTGTGTCTGTATGAAATCAGAGTGGCAGCGAGTTCTGTCTCTCATAGAATTAGTCTAGTTTCCCCAATGGCATAGCCTCAAAAAACAATATTTTAACAATAAACCTGGAGGGTTGACATAAGAAACAGCCCTATGATGACAGCATTTGTAACATGTAAGAAGTTGATTGTATTATGATTCTTAATGTCTCTTCACCAAGCTTACTAAATAGATCTTTTACTATAAATTGCCTTAACATTTTAATTTTAAAGCAGATAAGATACAAGCAATAAATACATATTTAAGTTATATGTTTTCTATACTAATGCATATATGTTATATATAAATGTGTGTATGTATATATAAAACTAGATATATATATCTCAAATAATTCTGCCCACTGCCTCTGAAAACCAGGAACCTCTCTGCCTTAGGGTGAGTCCAAATTCAGATGGGCCAAAGTAGAAATTAGAAGAAATAGTGGAAGGTTTTCCCCTTGAATTTAAAGGAACCTATTTCTAATACACCCCTATGCAAGAGAGCTTCAGCTCAATTTTTTCACTTCAAACCCACACATAAAGTTTACAGGCAATTTTGATTTTTGTCTACTTCTTGGGCTAAGGGGCAATGGTGGAAAAGTGGGTCCTCTTAAGCTAAATGAAAGATTTTTTTATATATTTGATCATACAATCATTTCTTGGGAAAACTTATTATAGAAAAATTTATATAAGGCATTATTTTGACATAAAAATTCTGCCAGATCTCTTTTCTTCCCAACCACACATGAAAATAATTTCAAAGTCTCTTAAGAAAGCCTGCACAGAGTGGGACAGTTTCTAAATACATAGCTGAGCCTTTCTTATCTTCCACATCTAGTAGGTGCTCAGTGAAAGCTGTTTGAATGAAAAAGGAGTGAAGAACCACATACAACGAACAGCCACCATGAGACTGACAACTGGTATTATAGCATTCATTTTAAAACAAATAAACTGTACCTCATCCTCACATGTACCTCCCACTTTAAAAGGTTACATACACCTGGCTGGTGTAGCTCAGTGGATTGAGTGTGGGCCTGCGAACCACACGACTGCAGTTCAATTCCCAGCCAGGGCACATGCCTGGGTTGCAGGCCGGTTCCCAGCAGGGGATTCACGAGAGGCAACCATACATTGATATTTCTCTCCTTCACTCTTTCCCTTCCCTTCTAAAGATAAATAAAATCTAAAAAATAAATAAATAAAATTATTTAAAAAAAAATAATAATAAAAATAAAAGGTTACATACAACACAAGTTGCACGAACCATGATTTATAGGTCAATTATGACAGAAACAGAGAAGTCACTTGCAGTACTGTCATATGGAGTTTGTTGTGTGAGCTTTTCCATTTTATATGTGGAAAAATAATTATAGTTCTGATGAAAGGAAAAGAAATCAAACTTTAACATATCTTGGAACAAGAAATGCAACTGACTATATTTTTTTGCTCTATATCTCCCACTCGATTTCCTGGTAAAACACTAAAAATAAAGGCTAAGTAGCGATAAACTGGACATACGTTCTACTTGAAGGGATAAAGCTGTACAGAATACAAGTGAGTTTTATTAAATATTTATCATATGACTTTTTTTTAAAGATTTTATTTATTTACTTTTACACAGAGAGGAAATGAGGGAGAAAAACATCAATGTGTGCTTGCCTCTCATACACCCCCAACTGGGAACCTGGCTTATGACCCGGGCATGTGTCCTGACTGGGAATCAAATTAGTAACCCTTCAGTTTGCAGGCTGGCACTCAATCCACTGAGCCACAACAGCCAGGGCTCATATAGCATTTTTTAACCAATAAATTGTCAAAGCACTTAATCCTTTTGGGGATGATTAATGTTTTGGTAGATTTTCGTAGCCTTTTAAACACTTACATATCATGGTTTCTGTTTAATTTGTTTCCTTGATAACATTAGTCTCCTTTCTACTTTTGATCCTCAAGCATCAAATGATGTTTTTAAATACAATTGGAAGTTTCCAGAATTATTTCATATCTGAATTAACCTCTCAAACAAATAAATCAAACATTTTTTGTAGATTTCATTCTTTATTAACATTCTGAGGAAGGTTCAGAATTTTGCCCTAAAAAACAATCTCTCACCTTTGCTAGCACAACAATGAGGTAAGTTTTTCTTTTCTGAAGAACAAAGAAGCAAGATCATTTTTATAGTTTTGGAGTAAAAATAACTATACAGAATGAATATGGTAGGCTGTTTCATCAACTATCCAATTCATTTGAGAACCCTATGCAGAAACTTTAAGAATGTCATTTCCATAAATATACAGCAAATCCCTCACCTCCCAAGTGTCGCTGAAGGAAAGAGAGAGGAGTGACGTCTTATCCCTGCACTGGAGACCCTACACGCTAGGAGGCAAGACTCTCATGTAATACTTCCAACATGTAATATTTCCACTGTTTGCAAAACTGTGGGTGCATGGGGGCCCATGAATGCCATTTGACTCATAGTTGTATTTGGCCTGCAATGCCATTTTCAAAGAATGAAATAAATCCCTGGTCAGGTGTCTCAGTTGCTCGGAGTGTTGCCCTGTACACCGAAAGGTTTCAGGTTCGATTCCTGGTCAGGGAACATGCCCAGGTTGCAGGTTTGACCCCTGAAGTGTATGAGAAGCGACCATCAATGTTTCTCTTTTACTTCAATCCCTCTCTCTCTCTCTCTCTGTCTCCTGACTTCTCTCTCGAAATATCAATAAACATATCCTCTGGTGAGGATTTTAAAAATAGAATGAAATAAAGGGAAGGAGGTAAGAAAAATTTTAGGCAATGTTTTAAAGGCATGTATTTCACATTTAAAAAACTAGACTTCAAGATTTTCTTAAACAATGACTTTGTTTGGTATTCCTAGGCCCATTTTTTTAAGCAGTCAAGGGTCAGCTGTAACTGATTATGAGCTGCTTCCCTCGGAAGGGGCATGTGTCATCTAATTCATTGCAGTTCCCCAACCTGGTCCACTTGACTAGTTTGTGGATCCTACCTGAACCCTGTAGGCACCTAAGTAGACCCCCTATTTCTGCATAATGTGGTGAGTGCTACACCTAGGATGCCAGTGGAGAAAGAGCATTCTGGGACAATGAAGCTCACCTCTGGCTCAGGTTATAGTCACTTACTAAGCTTCTAAAAAGTAACAGTTCCTGGGCCCTAGCCTAGACCAATCCATTCCAAAGCTCTAGCAATGGGTTCTAGGCATTAGTAATTTTAATGTTTCCCAGCGGTTTTCAAACAACAGTTGAGAACCCCTGGTCTAGAATGAGGGCCTTCAGATTTTGGCTCACATTTCCCCTAAAATAATTTTTTAAACTATGTGCCTTAACTCATATTTTTAAATCAGTACCCAAAATTTTTGTCATAGTTTAAAGAATTGCAATGAATATAGTTTCTTGAAAGGAGTTAACACGGACATTTTAAAATAAAACTATTGTATCACTCTTTTATTGCCCACCATTATCCATTTTTTTTTAAATGCATGAATAAGTTCTTACACTTTGGAAATTCCCTATCGCTCCTTTTTGTTCTTTATGAAAATATATTTCTTTTCTAATTCCCCTACAGAATGTATTTGTTATGCTTGAAAGTATTTTATTGACCACTCTTCACTTACATTCTTAGGCCAATCAATTTTAGAAAAGAACACACATAGAAATTTTGAATTCTGAATATACATATTGAATTTGAGAAGCTGGTTTCTTGACATACATCCACACGCCTGTATCTTTTATCCTAGCCTTACATCTCCCGGAAAACAGTCTGAGGAAACAGCTTGTATGAAGATGATTTCTTCGGAGGGTTGGTCCTAAGAAACAGGAGAAGGAAGAGAGAAGGAAAGGGGAGAGAGCCAACCCAAGCAGGCACTGAGTTAGTAACCACAGCGGGCAATGGGGTTTAATGCCAGTGGGCCCCCGCCTCAGAGCTGTGTAGAATCTGCTTCAGGACCACCTGTGAGAGACACAGAAGAAAATACTTGTCTACTGACATTTACCTTGCATTGGTCTAGGACTCCTCATCACTACCAGTAATTCTCACCCATTTCCAGGTTCACGTACACAGGCAGACCTCAGAAGTGGGATGAGGGAGAGAAAAATAGGTGCAGTGCAGTTGAGACATGGTGCTATGAGGCTATGCCTGTGCAAAGTAGGTTGTTGCAAAGATGGATAATGGTAAAAAAAAAAAAAAGTGGGTTGAAAGCATGTAAAGATGGTCACAGAGCTGTCTAATGCTCTCTTATAAATTCTTGGAGTTTCCTCACTGTCCCAACTGAGGACCACCAATACAGAAGAACCAGGAAAAACTTTAAGAAGGTGATGCTGGATATAAGCCTTTAAAGGAAGTAAGATATCGCCAGCAACATGGAGAAAGGTGGTTTCAGACAAAGGGAATAATGTGACCAAAGTTATGGGACATAAAACAGAATGATACATACAGTTCATTGGTGAAAGTATACATCAAGAGGTAAGGGAGAGAGGGAGGAACTAAGACATACAGGACTTTTTATGTTATGCTAAAGAACTGTTTCTTTATTTTGAAGATTATGGAGAAACATTGGACCTTTTTAGCCAGGGGAGTCTCATAGTCAAAGAAAAAGACAATTTGTCATAAGATAATTAAGGCCTGGACCACGATTAGGTCTATAATGATGGACAGAGATCCTCTCTATAATAGAAAGGATACTGAAGAAAACCTTAGGCAAAGAAGCCACAGACATCCCTAGCAGTCATATGGGGTAGAAGGGAGACGAGGTTTAGAATGACTCACAGGCTTCTGACTTGGACAATTGAGTTGATGACTAAGTAGTATAAATACATGTAGTGATTTACTCAAGTTTTAAACAATCTAGGTCTCCAATTTTCCTGCTGTTTCCTATGAGTCAGACCATCTGAGCAAAACCGTTTTAGTGAGGTCAATCCTTGAAGGCTCAACTTACAATCACTTCCTCCTTGAAGTCTTTCCCACATGCACCCAAAAATATGGGGTCTCTACAACTTCCACAGCAAGGCGGAGAAAACTACAATGCGTTCAGAAAGGCCTATATTTTGATGTTGTCTGGAGCTCTGGTCACATGGAACACAATCTAATTAGAGTTTTCCAGAGTTAGGAACCAAGGTGGCCCTTCCTTCACACTAGGGAAGTGATCACAAATCAGTAACCAAAATCCAGGTGAAAAAGAATAGAGATTGGAGAGGATTCAGGCAATGTGGCTACCAAAAGGCACTGAATTCAAAATGCCATGCTGGCAAAATAAAATATATGTATGGTTCAAATATGGCTCATAGTTCTCCAGTTTGCATCATTTGCAGGTATAGATTCATGGAGCCCTTTACCACAGTGCTGCTTCCACATGACCTGCCTTTCTCACTGGACTCTGCCTTTGAAAGTAGCCAGCAGTGAGAGAGATTTGTAACTCAATTCAACTTCCAGATTTTTGCCAGCAAGTATTTAGGCATATCTTTGTTTATATTTTCTATTGTGTTTTCCTGTTTTGAAGGTGATTGTAAAGATAATAAGATGCTGAGTGTGGGGACTTCCGCCAAGATGGAGGCGTAGGTGGAAACACTGTGCCTTCTCGCACAACCAAGTTTAAAGACAACAAAGTTTTAGTAACAAAAGGCATAGCCAAAACACAGAAAATTGAACTATACCGAAGTCCGACAACAAGGAACCCTTCAGCCAGACAGGTAAGAGGGGCGGAGCCAGTGGCTGGAGGAGTGGGGTTCCGCAGGAAAACTTAGTCAGGCTGACCCAGGCACGTGGTCAGCAGTTGGTGAATCCCCAGGTGTGGGGTTTCGAGGGGCAGACCCAGTGAGGGCGCAAGGCGGCAGGCTGACCACGGTCACACATTCCCGTGCAGATAAACCAGCAAAGGAGCGAGCATTGAGACAGAATGCGCAGGCCCCAGTGGCGGAAGCATCAGAGGGTACAGTTATTGCCCCTCTCTGACCCCACCCCCACATACAGCATCACAACCCAGTGACCTGGGCAGCCCCACCCTGGTGAACACTTAAGGCTCCCCTCCTCCTATGTAATAGGTGCCAACAGACCAAAACGTGGCTCAAGAACAACTCAAAGTTCCAGAGCCCATAACTCTAAGAGACAAAGAAATAGCCAAACTTCCAGATGCACAGTTCAAAACACTGGTGATCAGGATGCTCACAGAACTGGTTGATTTTAGTCACAAATTAGAGGAACATATGAAGGCTAAACTAATTGAAATGAAGGGAAATGCACAGGAAACCAATAGTGATGGAAAGGAAACTGGGACTCAAATCAAGGGAGTGGACCAGAAGGAAGAAAAAACATGAACAAACAGAAAAATATGAAGAAACAAGAATTCGAAAAAAATGAGGAACCTCCAGGACATCTTTAAAACGCTCCAACATCCGAATTATAGGAGTACCAGAAGGGGAAGAGGAACAGCCACGAGTGGAAAACTTATTTGAACAAATAATAAAGGAGAATTTCCCCAATCTGGCAAAGGCAATAGACTTCCAGGAAATCCAGGAAGCTCAGAGACTCCCAAAGAAGTTGGACCCAAGAAGGAACACACCAAGGCACATCATAATTACATTAGCCAAGATTAAAATGAAGGAGAGAATCCTAGAAGCAGCAAGAGATAAGGAGACAGTCACCTACAAAGGAGTTCCCATCAGACTGTCAGCTGATTTCTCAAAAGAGATCTTACAGGCAAGAAGGGGCTAAAAAGAAGTATTCCAAGTCATGAAATCCAAAGATTAGATTTTACTACAACCGAGATTGCTCTATCCAGCAAAGCCATTCATTTAGAATGGAAGGACAGATAAAGTGCTTCTCAGATAAGTTCAAATTCAAGGAGTTCATCATCACTAAACCCTTATTATATGAAATGTTAAAGGGACTTACCTAAGAAGAAGAAGATAAAAAAGATGAACAGTGAAAGGACAGCAAACTCACAGTTATTAAGAACCACACCTAAAACAAAAGCAAACTAAGAGGACAGCTAGATCAGGAGCAGAACCATAGAAATGAAGATCTCATGGAGGGTTAGCAACAAGGGAGTGGGAGAAGGAGAAGGTGGGAGAAGGTACAGAAAATAAGTAGCATAGATGGTATGTAGAAAATAGATAGGGGGAGGGCAAGAATAGTATGAGAAATATAGAATCCAAAGAACTTGAGACATGTGGTCATAAACTAAATGGGGGGAATGGTGGGGGGTGCAGGGTGGAGGGGAATGAAAGGGGGAATAGAACAACGGTAATGGCATAATCAATAAAATTTTTTTAAAAAGATGCTGAGTGTGAAAGTATGTCAAAAGCCACAGAGTGCCTACAAAGCGGAAATGTCAATATCATCAGGATAAGTGTGAGATCACCTGAAAAAATTCACCGAGACTCTGCTACCCTAAAATGTGGGAGTCAAGATGGCTTCTTGCAGGTCACCATTACCAGTCACTAAGAACAACTCTCCACAACATATATTGATTTTTATTACATTAGCATAAGTTTTAATCAAAGACTTTGCTTCTTAATCCATGTCTATTAGCACTAAGCTATTTTTACATTATCTTATTAAATAAGCAACAAAAGCTAAATTCTAATTATCACATATTTAATTTCAATTACTGCAAATGTAGAATATATTCCCACAGCAATTGAAAGTATGATTTTTATGGATGTCTTTCAGACCCTGGAAAACTAGATGCGTTTGATGTGTAACTCTATGTTCCCAGCCATATAAGATATTAGGCTTTTCAGCTTAGACTCTGCAGCTCAGGGACCGTGTTGCTGCTGTGACTTCTATACATTGTTTATTTCTTCCCTGACTCTGCAAAGTAGGAGATAAAGGCTTAAATGGCTTTACTTTTCCAAAGCAATACCACAAATTCAGAATAGATGAAGTGACTTATGACAACAGACAGTAAATATAAATTCAGATTATTTGAATGTCCCAAAGATACTGATCAAAATAATGAACTTATTTAAAAAATATTAAAATAGCTTTTGATTTCTACGCAAAGTGATCTTAGAGTTCAAATGTGAAAACAGTATACATGTAACTTTAACTAAAATTAAATTAGGGAATTGGGGGAAAAAGAGTTGCTTTTTTAAATGTAAGTTTATTTTCAAGATAAATGTCATGCCATTATTGTAAACAGAATACTTGTATTGCATTTCAGAAAAGGAAAATATAAAAATTAAACAGAATGAAATTTAAGAAATAGGCAGGAAATTGATATTCATACTCATAATTCTAACCACGGCTTTTTAAGTACCATAAAAATTTTAATTTGTAAAGGCAAAGAAAAAATGTAATGACAATATTTTTAAACTTATATGAAGCATGTGTAAATTGACTCATGTGGTGTGAAAATGAAATAAGTTAAAATGTATAAAATACTTGGGGTCAGATGTAAACTTAGTAAAGAACTTTTTTTGTGATGGAACTAAGTGAGCACAATAAATGTTTTTGAATCATCTTGCCCAAGAGATCAGAAAGAGTAATGACATGCAAACTAGATTGGTCACTCAACAGCAACTTAATTCTTTAATGAAAGCTTCTGGGAATTACCCTATTTTTTTCTGTAAGCAAACAAAAAGATTATAGGACAAATCGAGGTTAAAACCATATTGTTTTACAGGTTGATGCTATACTGTAATTAATTTTAAAACAAATTTCATACACAAAGTCTTCATATATGACTGCTTACAATTAGGACAGACCTGCAAATTGGTAAATAAGAACAAAGTATTTAGCATTCTTGCATATGGGGGTCAAAGGTATGAGGACTACCCATGGGTCAACCTTCCTCCATCCTCATTTTCATACATACAAACAGGCAATCAAGAGTCACTTCTATAACAAGGATTAAGAGCAAGACACACATATACACAGCATTTCAGAGACACAGAAATTATCTAAAATAATACTAATAATACAAATCATAATGACATCGAATTGTATCCACAGAAAAGAAAGCCAAAAGGATATTGCAAAGACAAAAATCTAAGCAAATACAATGCAGACAAGATAATCAGAGAACAAGTAAGATTTTTTGGCAATTAAATATAGCAGAGAAGCTTCTGATTAAAATGACCGCAGCATGTTTCCAGCCGGGGTTGGGATGGGAAAAGCATGCAAGGAGATATTATTCTTCATTATAAATTCTTCTATTTTTACTGAGTTGCAAACCCCTATATATGAATAAAATACTAAAATTATTTTTAAAGAACATAGTTAAACACTGTTGTAGAATTTTATGATTTCACACAACTCTCTTAGGCTATTGACTTATTTCATTTTTTGGAAATGGCAATGACTTCAGCTAATGATCACTAGCTATAGTTTAACAGGTTGGGTTTGTTACTCATTGCACAGGGGAGAGTGCACACCCCACAGCACTATGAGGTGTGTCAGTAACCTAGTATTAGAAAGAACATTTTACAGGATTTGGGCTTTTCTTAGATAATTTTGCAGAGGTGCTAAGGAAATGGAGGTTCAATCAAGACCTGAATGTTGTTTAAGATCAAGGGCAATTCCATTACTGGGTATTGCAATAAATCTTATTTACACATTAGAATAAGCCTAAAGTTGCAATTGGTAGAAAAGCCACAGCCATACATTAGTGAGAGAGGTAAATACCTAATATTTTGTTGCTTTCACAGTGACCCAGTCTGAAATAGTCTACGAGACTGTTTATGTCCAACAGGACAATGACATGGCTTAGTTTTAAATTATGAGATCACTTTGTAAGAACTTTGAAGTCTAGCTATGATGGTCAGTTGCTGGGTGCTATGGGATGCTTTATTTTTGCTTTCTTAAAAGAAAACCAAGAATAATATATCCAATAATGATTATCCATAACTTGTAATTCTGATTTACATGAATTAGGTTATTACACATGAGTGAGTTTTCACTCAGGAAATAATGATTTCTTTAGTGATCAGAGACCAAGTCTTAATTATATGTATATACCCGTAAGAGTTAATACAGACAGGTAAAGGTCTTTTCTCTTCCTGAAGAGGGTAAGAAATTGCCTAACATCACCAGCTGTCATCTGCCAGATTCGGGATTGGAACTGGTGTTTGAACAGAAGCCTCTTGGTGCTATGCTGAAGGGTCAACAAGGGACATCCCTGTAAGATGAATGCCTCACTATTGTGTGGGATTCCACTAAATGCCTTTCAATCCATAATTTCAATCCATTCCACTAAATGCCTTTTACATGGGTTTTGCCCTTTACCACACTCACAGGAAGGTAGGACTCTATGGATTTAGTCCTATGGCTTTATAGTTACACCAAAGGGGCCCCAGAAAAAGATTAAAGCATGAAATGCCAAGTGCCATTCTCATTTGATAGGGGGCAACGTGTTTGCTCCTAGGCTAGGGGCAACGGATGTTTCTCAAGTTGCTGCCAAAATGTTTAGTGAGAAGACGACACTAGAGGTACAGCAGAAGGTACAACAGATGTTCGTACAAAACCAGGAGCAGAGGGATGGCAGTGATGAGAGCCTACTCCTGAGGCCTAGTGCCAACAGTCAGCATCATGGAGAACACCAAGTACAATAAGTTAGCAGTGCTCCTTAATACTGTGTCAGTAAGTCTATATTGATCTCAGCCATTAACGGTACCAGTCAGAAAATGAATGGAATGTCTTACTATGTAAGACCATTCATGAATCCAACAAACATTGAGGGGGTGGCCATTGAGGATGATGCACAAATGAGCCATGAGATTTGCAAATAAATATCACTATCCTCAAAGAGTTTTGAGTGTATAAGGGCACCAATCTTGATGTCAGATTACCTGTGACATTATCATAGGTTTTTATCATAGTTGTCACTCACTAACGGGTGGCCTTGGGAAAAATACTTAAAATTTCAAATCCTTGATTTTATCACTTATAAAATGGGAGAAAAAAATAATACCTTCTGCAGAAGGTTGTTGGGAGAATTAAGTGAGATAAGGCATAAAATGTTCTCAGCTCTGAGTGTGGTACTCAATGCCTGCTATTTATTATTATTTGTAATGAACTTCTTCCCTACTGCAGTTATTTAATTAGAGATAGTTTGAACATGCTCCTATATAGAAGGTGGAAAAGGAATGTGAGCCCAAAGTTATGACTAAATCTATTAGCAAAAATTGTATATAAAGCCCTGGCTGGTGTAGCTCAGAGGATTGAGTGTGAGCCTGTGAACCACACAATTGCGGTTCAATTCCCAGCCAGGGCACATGCCTGGGTTGCAGGCCAGTTCCCAGCAGGGGACTCATGAGAGGCAACCATACACTGATATTTTTCTCCTTCTCTCCTTCCCTTCCCCTATAAAGATAAATAAATAAAATCTTTTAAAAAATTGTATATAATAACTTGCTCCATCAAAGACCATTTTCAACTATTAAAGAAAATTATTATGCCTGTGCAAGGCATAACAATGGCTCCTCAAAGATGTTTACTTTACCTACAAAATAAGCTGGAAATATATTTTCTTACATGGCAAACAGGACTTGCAGATGTTATTAAGGGTATGTATCTGGAGATAGAAGATCACTTTGGAATATCCACTTGGGTCCAATGGAATCACAAGGGTCCTCATATGTAAGAGAGGCAAGAGAATCACAGAGTGATGCAATGTAAGGAAAAACTAGATGGGCCATTGCTGGCTTTGAAGATGGAATAGAGTCAAGAGCCAGTGAATGTGGCAAGTTTTCAGAAACTGGAAAAGACCAGGAAACAGACAAGCTTTCACCTAGAGCTTCCAGGAAGGAGCCCAGCTTTGCCTACTTCCTTTTAGCCCAGTGAGACCCTCATCAGACTTCTAACCTACAGAACTATAAGATAATACATTTGTATTGTTTTAAGCCACTAGGAAATTACAGAAATGTTTCTTGGCTTGATTTGCAAAATGACTAAGGATCATTTAGTAGATGTGTAGCATTTTTGCTCATAAAAAAACAATAGCAGTTCAGTAAAGATTTTGCCTGGTCTATTATGCATTTATGTCCAATATAACCAAGTTTGTTACAGAAGTATAAACCACAGAACATTACATCTGATGGGCATTGCAAACCACCTACTACAAACTTCTCACTACATGCTTGGGGACTTCCTTCAATTGATAGAGTTGACAAACAACTAACAAAGAAGGATAAGAAAATGCAGTGGGAAAATTATTTGAATATGTTTCAAAGGATGGCAGAGAAGAAAAAAATTGCATATGGCTCCCACAGAAAATAGCGGTATATGTAAAGACTGACTTCAGGACTTTAAACATCCTTTTGTGCGCCCTTTCCCATTTATTGTAATTTTAGCAATACCAGAAAAATCTGAATCTCTACCTCTTCCTGACCCCCTCCTAATACTTATATAATTTGCCATTGTTTAGCTTAAGGTAATTTTCTCTATTAAAATGGAAGTAATCTTAGAAGAGGTATGTAAACTCACCACTTTATTAGTTACATTAAGATATAAATAAGGTTCTCAATTCTAGAGAGTAACTTCCACTACTCTGTTCCACAACTTTCATAAAAAATAAAAATGCTCCAAACTTTTTTTTAAAAGATTAAAAAATAATTTTAACAAGCCTTCCAAAGGAAACTTGTTTCAGTTAGGCCTTATTGACAAATATATTGGGACTTCTCCAACACTTGGGACCTATACTCATTTGTAAACTTTCACGTCCAAGTTCATGATTATTCCTTCCCTTTAATAGCTTCCTACCTGCAAATGGACACTTTCTTCTTTAGGGATGGGCATAAATTACAAATTTTCTAGATTATTGATAAATATAAGTCAGTCAATATAAATCCAAAAATCTTATTTAAAAATCCAAAAACCTCTAAATTTAATTTAAAATATCTTTTTAAACATCTTAAAAATACAGCAACATGTACTATAAAATGGGAAGATATGCCTTGTGGTGAAGTTAAAATTGTCATTATATTTTTAGGCCATGTCATTATATTTTTAGAGAGATCATCTTGGAATAATGTCTAAAATCAAACAGGAAGTAAACAGGGTCATTTAATTAGAGTAGAAAGTGGTCCTATAGTTTTGCTTTTTTTTGGTTTTGCCAAAACATTCTCTATCAAAATATGAGCTTTCTGAGACTAATGAGTAATTCTTTTTCCTTGATAAGCATATTTAATTGTATGCATGTCTATACCATGAATATAAAATTTGTATTTTTGATACTCCAGATTTTTTTCAAGGTTTAATTGGGCATTCTAGATAATCAGGAAAATTTATCTAAATATTTTTAAAATTATGATTTATAAAATGAATTTATATTTTCAGACAAAAGTACTAAAGAGTGAAAATTACAAAAATAGACAATATTTAAAGATTATAAATAATGCCTTTAGTTTCCTATCACTTACTAAAAACTTAACTTAATTTTACTTTACCTAAGACATAAGTTGTTATAAGTGACCCATGCTGATGAAAAGGTCAGCATGCCCTCTGTGTTAAAAATAAGATGGATTTTGCAAGTGAGCTTGCAAGAGTAACCTTGAGCAAAGTAACCCATATTTAATTCTCAGGCATAGCTTAGGATTTCATACAACTTTCTTTTTATTTTATCTAAAATGTAATAGCCAGTAGCTCAGTGGATTGAGCACGGGCCTGCGAACCAGACAATCGCGGTTCGATTCCCAGTCAGGGCACATGCCTGGGTTGCAGACCAGTTCCCTGCAGGCCAATTCCCAGCAGGGGATGCATGAAAGGCAACCATACATTGATGTTTCTCTCCCTCTCTCCTTCCCTTCCCCTCTAAAGATAAATAAAATAAAATCTTTAAAAAAAATAAAATAAAATAAAATGTAATAGCCACACATTCAGTTACTAAGAGACCACTCTCCAAAATAATTTGAAGCTTATCATTCAGAACCAATAACACGTTACTGCTTCTTCCTTCAATTAACCTAGCTTGTCCAAGCCATGATGCTTTATGGCTAGCTAAACCATACATAGGCACAACGGATACAGTCATTTACTACAGATGAGCGCAGAGACAACGAGAACAGCAGTAGCCTACGGAGGGCAGGCACAAGAATCAAATCTGAGTTCTACTCAAGATACTATCTTTAGGCAAGTCGATTCACTTTTTGAGCCTTCAAATCCTCATTTAAAAGCTAATGCTAACAATAATACTTATCTCATGGGGTCAGTGTAAAAATTATAGAGAAAAAGCCACGTAAAACATTTAGTACAGTTTGGCACAGATAAAAGCGCTCGATAAAAGCTCTCTGTAACGATAATAAACAGAGCTATTATTAGCATCTGTAATGCTTCCTTAAGAACTTAAGCTAGTTAGAAACTCACTGAATATAAACATCACTTTTAGTGTCCCACTGTTGACTGGAAGCCTCTCCATATGTAAACAGCCAATTAACACATATTTTGTATGTTACATGTGTTACATACTGCACTCTTAACAACAGAGTAAGCTAAAGGAAAGAAAATGGTATTAAGAAAATTGTAAAAAAGAAAAAACATCTTCACACATTTTATGTATTTATGACATACTTAGCTTTTTCTTAATTTTTTGGTATTTCTTAGGTGACATGATTCATCTGCAATTGTCACATATCTCCAAAGTGTCCAATTTGTCAGGAATCATTAAATTGTGGCAAAATTTCAAAATTTTTCCTATATATTAAAAAAAATCTATGTGTAAGCAGACCAGCGCAGTTCAAAACCATGTCGTTCAAGGGTCAACTGTACTTCCCTTCCCCTCACCCAAAGCCTCTGACACCTGCAATGAGCAGTCATTGAGCTTTTAATGAAAAGTCCCCAGTGACAAAGACGTCACTACTTTAAGAGGCAGCCCACTGTTAGCCACAAAAGTTAGGACGGTTGTTAAAAAGTCACGGAGATCGCCATAAAAAGAAGCATACAGATGTTTCTGACTCATTTTGGAAGTGGAATTACATCTAAGAAAGTAACTTAAAAACACAGCCACATCTCATCTTTCCTCCACTGAGAGCTGCCATAGGTTTCATTTAAGGAATCAGGAAGGTACTTTATACGACCGCAGTCCTGTTACAAAGCTATCAAGACTTAGTTCTGCTACAGTAAAGCAGCGCCTCCATTAGAACCCTGTCCTGTCTCCTTTATTTATAAAATCAAAAGAATTGCACGAGCTAGTTTCTGATTGTTAAGAAAATTACATGAGACCATCCATGTGAAACACTGAGCACACAGTTCCAGGACCAAAGGAAACACTCAACAAATGGCAGCAAGCACTAGCAATCAATATCCATGAGGTCCCAGCAACATGCTCAGAACAGAGTGTGCATTCCAAAAATGTAATTATTACTCATTAGGCCATTTGTTTCATTATCCAAAACCTCGATTATCACTTGCCAAAAATATAGCTCAACAAGTACTAACATAGTAAGAGCAAGGAAATTGGTTAAAATGCTGACATAGTAGGACAGGAATACAACACCGTACAGACCTTCTGGGTACAAAGAAACATTTCACTATACCAGGACAACAGAAGTGAGATAGGACCCATCAGATCTTTGACTACTTTATACCAGAGATAAAGACACACACTGTGTTTGAGTGGTCCAGGTTGTCTATAAGTCAGATACAGGGCAACCAAAGCTGAGAAATTTCACGAGGTCTTTCATTATCCGTTATAGTACAGAAATGTCAGTTCTTCAAAACCGACTCCATAATAATTGGGAGCAGAACAAAGAGCCACACACAGGTTAACTCAAACAAGAACTAAGCTGTCAAGTGTGCTTCTCCACTCTCTCAGATCTACCCACTCTCTTCCTTTTATGATTCCACACCCTCCACCATCCCCATAACCTCATGCCTTCAGTAACTTACCAGACCTTCCAGCCCCCCCCCCCCCCCGCCCCGGGTCCTTACTCATCCTCTGCCAAGATGCTAAATGGTGGAACAGACTTCCTCAGTACCAATTCCATCAAGCCATTGTCTAACCTAGGAATTCCTCAAGGTCCATATTTATCATCTTATCAGATCTCATCTCCTTGATCTGGCCTTCCAGCTTCTCTTTCATTGTTTCTCACTGGCCTTTTACTACTACTTGCATTCAGTTAGTTTTAGTTTTTCTTCTTCCAAGGCTAGCTCAGAATTTAATTTCTGTAAGAAATACTGTGTAAACCTTTTACTGTTCATCCTCTCACCTTCAGCTTTTCTGCATTCTGTTTGCATCATGTAAGGTTCTTCTCCTTTTATGTGGCTTCAATTCTCATGATGCATAAATATTGTTTATCCTAAACATACCAGAATTCCCTTTCAGGACAAGCCCATGTACTTCATTTTGTGTACAAGTCCAACAGGCGGTGGCTTGAGGGACTGAAGAGTTCCAAATCTCTGTGGGGTTTATAGTAACATTCTACTTTTTCTGAGTGAGCCTAAAATCACCCATGTTCTCTGTTTGGTTTCTCCTCTGCAGGAGGCAAAGAACAAGTGGTCGAAACAATTTAGAGGGGCAGAAAGACATTATGCCTTGACAATATATTGTAGGGTAATAGGATGATGTCTCATATTAATATAGCCATTTATCATTCACAAATTGATCTTACATTTGCTATTTAATTCGAGCCTCAAAAAATCATCTAAACTACCTACTTCTCCCAGTTAGCTATCAGTGAACAGAAGTGAGAAAGAACTCCAGATCTGTTGCATACAAGCCAGGTACTCCCCCCTCCACTACACCAGAGTTTCCCTCCTTCCCTCAACCTGTAAACCTACTCAACCTATTCTGCCACCCCACAGCCTTGCCTTGACTTTCTTTCACTACTATTTACCCAACTCTTCTCTGTATTTGCACTATCACAATTATTAAAAGGGAATTTTGGTAGCACTTTACTATTCTTATAAGTTAATTTCAAACCTTAATTTTATTAGGATTGAACTTCTATGCCCTATCTTTCCCCATTCTGGCTAGAAATAACAGTGGCCACTAAACTTCCTCTCTCACACATTCTCTCAAATTTGGTTTTTCATAATTTTTAAAGTAATACTAATTTTAATATCTCCCATTCTTTAAATATATGCTTCTCTGTACTTTGCACACAGTCTACTGGTAAATATCCACTGAATGAGTCAAAACAAATATTCAGAGAAGTTTTAGTTTCCATTAGCCTAACAGCAATAAATGCATTTTAGTGGTAAATCCTTAAACACTGAATTTAATTGTCCATGTACTTGAGCTCTAAGTCATTTGCGGAAACAAAATGTTTAAGTATGTATTATCGAATCTTTCAATCTATTTCAGTAACGATTCAATTGGAAAGAATAAAGCAGTCGAAATAAATAAACCATTTAAATCTGCCTCTTCTTTTATTCTCAGGAAAATCAGAATATTTTATATTTTAATGATCCTCTAGAACACCAACCAGACTTCTTCTATTCCTTTTTCAAAGTATTTCTGGTCCACTAAAGACTAGCAAAAAAGAGGGTCACTTATAACCCCTTCCCCCCACTCCATGAGCCCCTCCCCATCCTGAACAAGCAGGCAACATCGAACAGACACAGGGGTAGCAACCAATCAATGCAGCTGACCAGTTCTTTGCCGTCTCTCTTTAGGAAACCAGGTGTGAAGCATCACTTAAAAAAATCAATGTGGCCCATCTGTGCTGTCACCAAAGGTAAGATTTCATTCTTTTTGTGGCAGTAGTACTCCATATGTACCACAGCTTTTTTTCCCCACTCATCTGTTGTTGGGTGCTTGGGTTGCTTCTGTATCTTGGATATTGTAAATAATGCTGCAATGAACATAGGGATGCATATATTCTTTCAAATTATTGGGTCTAGAGGGTATTATGCTAAATGAAATAAATCAGAAAGACACATACCATATGATTTCATGTATATGTGGAATCTAAAGAACAAAATAAACAAAATAGAAACAGACTCATAGATACAGAGAACAGGCTGACAATTGTTAGAGAGGAGGGGTTTGGGAGGCTGGTGAAAGGGCTAAAGGGATTAGGTGGTACAGATTGGTAGTTACATAATAATCACAGAGATGTAGATTAAGGAATGCAGAACATAGTCGCTAATATTTTGACAACTACGTAAGGAGTCCGGTGGGTACTTGAGACATCAGGGACCACTCTTTAAGGTACATGATTTTCTAAGCACATTGCTGTACATCTGAAACTAATATAGAATAATATTGAGTATAAACTGTAATTAAAAACTGTACAAAAATCAATGTGGCTGTTACTATTCTTTATTGCAAAGAAAAATGCCATCTCTCTTCATCCTAAAAAAAAAAAACTCCCAAGAAAAACTGTGCAGTCTCCCAAGCTTTCATATGAGTTTGTCCTTCTGCATATCTAACCTAAATCAAGTCATACAGGAGCAAATCATAGTGTTGAAAGAAGTGTGCCCAGAGTGCAGTCTTGACTTTGAAAGACAGGGAACAGAGATGAATAAATGTTTTAATGCTAAATACTGGAGGATGTTGAATTATAGTTGAACAAACATTTTAAAGCGAAATACTGGAAAGTGTTGAATTAGAGGCTATTTGGGGCTAAAAAGTTAATTTACTAAGCTGTAAGTACGGGGCAGGGCAGGAGACAGTTTTAAACAAGTGATCAGAGCAGCCTCTGTTTTACACTTACAGGCTGACTGTTCCTGAAGGGCCCCACTGGAAACTCCCCTCCCCTCGATGCCTCTCTGTTCCGAGTGTGAAGCTCATAGGTGCAACCTCAACTGCTACTACAGAAATAGCTACTTTCAATGGGAGAGAGTTATGTTTGGCAAAAATTACTTTTTTTTTACTGAAGCTTTCATTTTTTTCCTTCTTTTTTTTTTTTTTTACTGTTTTAAAATAAAATGTTCAAAATATTCCTACTGCTGTGGCTGGTTTATGTTCTTAAAACAGTTTCTACTTATAACGTGCTAATGTAATTTCACTATGCAAATTGCAAGCTTTAATTTTTTTTATGTTTTAAATAGGATCTCCCTTAGAAAAACCCATTGCTCTCTAGGTATATGTGAATAAGGTTTTAAAAATCATCTCATTAACAGTTTTCACTGGATGATTTTCTTTCCTGGGAGGGGGGGAACCTGTCGAGTAGGGTGATAAGGAAGGGAAGATTGAGAGTATCTGCGGTTGGTTTCATAGTTGGGATAACAACCATAGTTAATGCCCTGCATAACACAATGCTGTCCTTACGAGCAACCAAAAGCTTCAAAGGAAGAGAAAGGCACAAAAATACATTAGGCACTGCAGCAGCCTCAAGGGTCAGAAAAACTAGCTCCTTTTCCTACCTGTGCCACTGACAAGCTGTTTTTGAGTTAGTCCCTTAACCTCTCTGGACCTCACTCACTAGGGACAGATCAGTACCCATGTCTGTCTCACTTCAAAGGCAATGCCTCTTTCCATCACAGTGTCCTGCACATTGCGGTTTCAATCAGGAAAATCCTATGGGTATCTGATCATTGATGAGAAAAAGGGGAAGTTGGCACAGAAGTCTAGAATCATGGTTCTGTGTCATCAATTGATGAGAGATTTTGGTAACTGTTGAATCAAAATTAAGCTTTCTTACTGCCCAGATAAATTCAATAGAGCTTTTGCAATTTTTTATTCCAATCTCTGCAGACTACAACCTAGTATTTATTGAATGACACCATCATATGCTGACAGTATTTTTAAAAAACCAATCCATGCACCATGTCAACCTAGCATAGAATTCATATGAATTTAGAAAGTGAAAACTACTTAACCTGCTTGACATCAAAATCAGATCACCGAGGAGCTAAATATGTTTAAGAGTGAACTAAAAGATTGTGAATTTGAAATATTGCATTTAGTTCTCTAATTTCATCTCATTCCAATTTTCTTTATGTACAACAACAATTAAATATCTAAGCAAAGTAAACTGGTCTGGCACTTTAATCATCCAATCTATTTTCAGAATTCATCCAGATCTGGTTCAAGCCTCATATGTCACAACAGTTTTCTAAATTTTAGCTAGCAACATCCCTGGAAAATGTGCTTGTGAATTTAATGAAAAGAAAAAGAGGAAAGCTATCTTCGGAAACTCATCAGGATGATAAAACACAATGATATTTTAGATTTTACACACAGTTACTTTATACACACACACATTCCTTTTAAGTGGAAGATCTATTTTGAGGTTGTGATTTTTTCTTCTTTGTTAAATAGAAAAGGCAGAATACATATAACTATTTCAACAACCTACATCTTTATTCCTTTTTTAAAACCTAAGGCTTTTTTTCTGCTGGGATATTGTGTAACTAGTATCTATGGTAAAGTTTGGTTATACAGGACTCAAGTATTGGTTTCCTAGGAAACCAGCAAATGTTTTAAATGTATCAAATGTAAAAGGTCTGGTGTTTACCACTGTGATACAATGATGACTTGGGACCTCCACTGCCAGAGACCCTTCACCCAGGAAAAATCACTATAATACAATTAATTACTATGTGGGGAAGGCTCTATTATGGTATTATACACACAAAAAAACCCACACACAGCTGTAGTTAACCTACTTCCTGTCATACAAACCACCCTCCATCCATAAAACAATGCTTTCTACACAAAATAAATAAAACCACAGCAATCCGATTTGGCTCTGTAGGTAGCACACTGCAGATGGCAGAAAAAAACATGGTAACACACCGTAACATGTGCCAATCTTATTGTTGGCATATAGTATAGCTTTATAAGAAAAAGCTTCAGATCAGAAGGAGAGAAATAAAAGAACTGGACTCTCATAGGTTTTGCAGTTTTCTGCTCTGACTTTATCATAAAGCTTTATAAATCTCTCTTGAAAGAATACAGGTGAAAGAATTTATTGAGCAGTCAAGGTACAAAATTATTGGCTTTCAGATAATGCTGAGCTTCCTCCGTCCATTGATTTGCCCAACTGTGAAGGTTCTCTCTCTTATCCACCAACTCATTCAGTATCAGTCAACCAACACTGTAGTAGCCCCTTTTGTATCAGTCATCTTCCCATCTCTGTTTCAACAGTTCCAAGTTAAAACTTCCTTAACTTTTCCTATCTAGTCTCACTCCCTAAAACATCTGCCACACTTCAGGCCTCCCTATAGCTACAGATTAGTCTCCTTCAAAAAGTAACAGAGTAACAGTCCTATCCAAAACCACTCAATGGTTCGTCACTGCCTGCCTATTCCAAGTCATGAATTCTTTAGTGATCTACAAAGCTACTCACGATTGGGCTCAGTTCTGTTTCCAGATTCCCCCCAGTCATCACCCTTGTCAACTCTGTAGCAGAACTTAAATATTCGAGATAATATTCATGATTCCCCAAAGGACCACATGGCTTTGTCCCGCTGCACCTTTCCTTAGAGTTGAAGTGTACTTGTAAAACCATCCACACATGAAAACACTCCCCCTTTTCCCTCCCTCTATAATTAGAGGGTCCACTATAAAGATGAATGAATTCCACATATAAATGCCATGAAAATCCCCTTCTACTTGCCCTACACCCTCATCCCCATCTAGCAGAAGCTATTCTCATCCCTTATATGGATTCTGCAGATGGGCCCCTGGCTTCCAGTCTCATCCCCTCTTCATGGTTTACTCTTCATTTAGCCTACAGAATGACCCATTTTAGCAGTTTTATGTATAACTGATATGCAATAAATTGTGCCTATTTGAAATATGCAAAATATACAATACATAAAATGAACAATAAGTTTTTGACATATGTATACACCCCTGAAAACAGCACCACCACAAACAAGATAATGAACACATCTACCATGTTCAAAGGTTTCCTCATGACACTTTGTAACCGCTTTCAACCATCTCTCACCCACCCTGGGCAATGACTGATTTGTTCTCTGTCACCACGGTTTGCATTTTCTGGACTTTAATACAAATGGAATAATATAGTATATACTCTTTGTGTCTGACTTCTTTTACCAGCACATTTTAAGATTTATTCATGTTGCAGTGGTTGTCACAAGTTTATTACTTTTTATCACTGAGTATAATCCATTGGATGATATACGACAATTTGATTTTCCATTTACCTGTGGAAGGACATTCACGTTTTTTTTTCAGTTTCTTGCTATTACAAATGAAGTGTCCTGAAACATTCATGTGCAAGGCTTAGCACAAATATCTGTTTTATTTTTCTGGGGTAATTGCCTAGGAATAGAATGGGTGGATCATATGGCACACATACATTTAGCATTTAAAAAAACTGTCTAAACATTTTCCAAGTGTTTGTACTATTTTATACTTTGGGCAGCAGTGTAGGAGAGTTCTAGCTCCTTTACACTTGGTATGGTCAGCTATGAATATTAACCATTCGAATATATATTAATAGCACATATGATTTTAATTCATATTTTCCAAATGACTCATGATGTTGAGCATTCATTCATATGCTGACATCCCATCCATATGTCCTCTTTGGCAAAGGGTCTGTTTCAACTTTTGCCCATTTTTTTAACTGGGTTGTTTGTTTCCTTATTTTTAAATTTTGAGTTTCCTTTTATATTCTGCATGTAAGTCCTTAGTTAGGCATATTCTTTGCAAGTATATTCTATGCAAATATATTCTCCCAGCCTATTACTTCTCTTTTTGTTCTCTTTTAAAGGCAGTTTTTAATTTAATGAAATTCAATTTATCAATTTTCTCTTTTGTAGACTGTGTTTTGGTGTCATATTTAAGAATTCTTTGTCTTTTCTAACCCAAGGGGAGAAAGACTTTACCTAAAGTGTTCTAAAAGTTTTGTAGTTTTTGGTTTGACATTTAGACAAATGGTCCATTTTGACTTTTTATATATGAGATATGGATCATATTTTTGCAGATGGATATCCAATTGTAACTTGTCTATATTTCTGCCAAACCCATACTATTCTGACACTGTAATAAGTCTTAAAATAGCATTATTCCAAAGTTGTCTTCTTTTTAAAAGTTGTTCTGGCTATTTTGACATCAATATAAATTAATCAATTTGTCAATTTCCACAAAAAAAAATGCCTGCTAGAATACTGATTTTTATTGCCTTGAAAATACGTATCAATTTGTGGATAATTAACAACTTAATATTATAAGTGACACATGAGTACATTATCACTCTGAATTTATTTTTCTAAAATTTATCTCAGAAATTTGTAGTTTTCAGTCTACAGAGCTCTCACATCTTTTGTCAAGTTTACCTTTAGTAGTTTATATTTTATGGTATTATAACAGTTATTTTATTTAACCTTTTATTACATAAATATATAGAAATACAATGTATTTTGTATATTGATGTATATACGAAATATATATACATCACCTTGTTTGATTCACTTCTCAGTTCTAGTAGATCCCATCACCTTTTCTACATAGATAATAACATTGCTGGAAAATAAAGACATTATATTTCATTCTTTCCAATATGAAAGTCTGTTTTTTATTTTTCATGCATTATTGCATTGGCTAGTACCTCCAGTATAATGTCAAATAGAAGTACAGAGAGGAAGCATTCTCATCTTGCTCCTGATCATAGGAGAAAAACTTGGGAAGTGAACTACTCCTTTTTAGCTTTCTGGAAGAACTTGTATAGAACTGGCATTATTTCCTGTTTAAATGTTTGGGGAAATGCAACAGTAAAGCACTCTGGGCCAACAGTTTTCTTTATACATTTTTAACTACAAATTAATTTGTAGTTACTGCTACATATACTGCTGTTCATGTTATCTTTTTTTATTTAGTGAATTTTGGTGGTATGAGTGTTTCAAGTAATTTATCTCTTTCGTGTACATTGTAAGATTTATTAGCATAAAGTTGTGCACAAATTTTTTTTATTATTATCTTTTTAATGGCTATAGATTTTATAGAATGCCTGTCTCAATCCTGACATTGGTCATTTGCATCCTCTCCCTCTTTACTCTCCTGGTTAAATCTGGTTAGAAGTTCATCAATTTTGTTGATGATATCAAATAACCAATTTTGGCTGCATTTATTTGCTTTATTGTTTTACTATTTTCTATTTCACTGATTTTTAATCTGATCTTTACTGTTTCCTCTTCTACTTTCTTGGGGTTTAATCTGCTTTACTTTTTAGTTTCTTGGTGTAAAAATTTAATACTTTTAAACTTGAAAAGCATATAACATCAAGTCCCACTGATAAAATGTTCCTAATGTTTGTTTTTGCACAGGAATAACATCCATGCTCTTCCCCTCCCTAGCCCCACAGGAGCCGTCATTCACCCATAACTCTTTGACCTCATCTCCCATTGCCCTCCCACTAACCCACTGTGCTCCAGACCTGCTGCCTCGCATACACACCACACTCATTTCTGCCTTCTGGCCTTTGTACTTGTCCTTTCTTCTCCCTGAAACTTTTCTCTCAGATCTTCACCTTACTGCTGCCTTCTTAGCAGTGCAATTGCAGATGTTTTTTCAAAGAGGCTTTCTAATCTAAAGTAGCCCACTATCACATCATCCTCAGTCATTTATATAAAAGCTTTCAAAACACTTTTAGTACCTTGATTTATTTATTGGCTGGTGGTTTTCTTTGTTTTGTTTTGCTTTTGCTTTTGTTTTGGTCTATCTCTCCAGCTTCCATCAGCTTGTTGACGGCTAAGACACTTTGTTCACCATTGTATCCCTAACACTGTACCCATTGTGAAGCACACAGTTGGTACTCAGTAAATAACTGATGAGTAAATTAATACCCAGGCACTAAGAAATTAACCTCACCCTGGCCAGGTGGCTTGGTTGGTTGAAGCATCATCCCACACACCAGAAATTTGAGGATTTGATTCCCTGTCAGGGCACATACCTAGGTTGTGGGTTCAATTTCTGGTCAGGGAGCATATGGGAGGAAACCGATCAATGCTTCTCTCTCATATTGATGTTTATCACTCTCTCTCTCTCCTCCCCCTCTCTCTAAAACCAATAAACATATCCACATGTGAGGATTTTTTAAAAGCCTTTTAGAAAAAAAAATTATTCTCTCTTTTGTCTCCACCATTAAGCTTTATATACAGTGACGTAGACTACAACTAAAAGTTCTTTTTTCCATTTCTGGGCTTCATCCTACACATCCTCCAGAAGTAGCAAGGTCCTTACCTGTGGGCTCACACCTGTCTTATGTCTGGCCCCAGAGTGGGGCTTTAATTACTGTCTCCACAAATGAAGTAAGGCAAAGACCTAAGTAAACCCAGGCATGACTGATGTGGACTTTTTTTCCCCTTCCAGGAAACATACTGAGTTCTTAGGAAATGCTTGACCATGAAGCTGAGTAAGATGTAATTCCAGGCTGAAATTTCATGAGGGAGTTTCTTAGAATTTCTCAGTCCAGCAAAAAAAAAGTTCAGTCACGTAAAGCTGTGTACATGTTTTTCTAGCTGAAGTACCGTGTCTTCAGTGATTTGTTCTCCCAAGAATTTAATGCTAATCTGAGAATTTAAGTGCCAGGCACAGAACCATGTGTTTAAACCTGGATAAGCTAATTTAATTGCAAAAATCCTGTGATGTGTGTATTATTATTGTCATTTTACAATGAGGAAACTGAGGTTCAGAAATGCTTAATAATGTGTGAATTTAACATTGGCAGAGTTGGGACTCTCTATCCAGTTATCGTATTCCAGTGGCTTTACCTAATCATTACTTTTTTCCACCTTTTTTAAGAACTTTATTGGGGTAACATAGGCTAATAGGATAATACGCTTCATTTCTATGATACATTCTCTGCGCATTGCATTGTGTGCCCGCCACCCAAAGTCAAGTCATCTTCCATACGTCTGGCCCCTTTCACCTGCATTTCCCTGCTCCCTTCCCTCTGGTCACCACCATACTGTTGCCTATGCCTATGAGCTCCAGTATTACATCCCACATATGAGTGAAATCACATAGTTCTTGGCTTTCTCTGACTGACTTGTTTTACATACTGTTATATTCTCAAGGGCCATCCACAATGTTGCAAATGGCAGTACTTGATCTTTTCTTATGGCTGAGTAGTATTCCATGATACACCACATCTTCATTACCCAGTCCTCTGTTGAAGGACACGTCAGTTGTCTCCATGTTTCCACTGCATCCTTTGACAGAGTGAAAGCCTTTCTGGAGGAGAGGTCACTGACTTGCTCATTGCTATTTTTTGTCATGTCTCTCATAACATAAAATCCTGTAAATATTTATTAAATTTAATTGGCTGTTACACCAAATCATATGTTCATAAGTTATGTTTTATCATTCAGGTAAATAGTATAGTGCACTAAATCTTGTATACCCCCAGCTGTAACTTGGTTAATGTTTAGGGCTCTGTCTTCACTAAAATAATAAGACAAAACTGAGTGACATTTTCAATAAAACTGACTGACCTTGTAATTATATACTGTCAGATCCAAAGACACTTTTTATATTTTTTCTATCTGAGATGAAAATAGATGTAAAATATCTAATTGTAAGCAATTTCTACATTTAGGATGACTGTTTTCTGAATATCAGTGTCATTCATTTCTTATATAAAGCCTTTATGAAGCCTTTAAAAACTTCAGAAAATTATACAGGATAACAGTCATCCATATAGCCATAAGTCAATTTTAGTAGATGCTAACATTTTGTAATATTTGAGTTAGTTCTCTCTTCCCCTTTCTCTCTCAACCTTTCTGAGTCAAAAAGAATTTGATATAGTAGAAGTCATACTTTGCATACCTATTACCTCCTTCTTTCTTCACATAATATCACATAGCTCAGATTGGAGATCATTCTGATGAAGACTTATAATCGTGCTGAATATAAAAGTACCCATAACCAATAAATAGCATACTCTGTTTAGGGGTTTTACATAAATGGCATCATATTGTACATATCCTTTTGCAACATCTTTCTTCACTCTAAAATGTGTTTCAAATTCATCCATAAATTACCATTGAATAAATTTCAATTAAATAAAACCTAACATGTGTTTTTCAAAAAGAAAGGAGTGCAGCTTTATTCAAAATCGTCGAAAATGCCTTCCCAAAGCTTTCTGCTTCCTCTCAGGGTCTTATAGTAGTCATGCAACTACCCCTTGTCATTCATCACTTCTCCAGTAATGTCTTTAAGTATCATGATATGTTTTAACTTGGATTTCATTTTTGCCAAGTTATACATGAAGATGATTTAAAGAGTCTAATCCTTCTACAAGGCTTGTTACCACAGCAGTTTCCTACCATAGATCCCAATTGGTTTTGGTCCTTAGAATCAACCACTTTTAAAGACTTTGTTAGATCTTTCTTTTCGTCCATGTATCTAACAAATTTCTATTTCTACTTTTTGTTTTCAGTTTGGGAATTTTCTATTCATTTCTTACTATGGAAGAAAAATGACTCAGCCTTCTTTCCTCTTCCTTCCACCCCCACCATAGGCACACACACACATTTCCCATTTACCTCTTCTTCCCAACATTATAAAACAATGTTTTACAATCAGCAGATCATTGCTGATTGCTTGCATTGCTCTGACCATATAAATTCTCCCAGCACAGCTAGCTTGTGTAGTGTGTCCTGAGTACTTCTTTTCAAACAGCATTGTGTTTTCTGATTATTAACAGCTGTTTTGTGTTGTGTGTGTGTTTATTTCCTTTTTAGGTAATTCACATTTTTATGTATGCAATCCTACGTATCGCCCCAATGTATGCAAATCTTCTCTCAATGTATTCACACCTATTATGCTATCACAATCATGTATAAGAATCCCCACCAAAGATGGTGGGTAGCCTTGCTTCAGTCAAAATCAGTCATTTTTTAAGTTTGGTATACCCCTTTCATCATGGGTCTCCCTGCCGCATTACCCTGAGAATTCCTGACGCCTCACTCTTGGATCACACTTTCTTCATCTTCTCCTTTGTCAGTGGAGCGCATCCTCCAGTACCAGCCAGAAAAAGGGTGTGTGAATAGGAGGAAATTTTTTTGATACTTCTACTACCTGAAATGTCTTTGGTCTATAATCATAATCAGTGGTGATTTTACTGAGTATAGAATTCTACCCTGAAGAATCATTTTGCTTTCGAATATGAAGGCATTACTCAACTTCTTTTACCTCAAAGAAATATTAAACCATTCTGATTCCTGATCCTTTGTGTAGAAATCTATCCCCACTCACTTCTGAAAGTCTGAATTCTAAAACTTCTGATCAAACGCCTTCATTAGTGGTTCTAATTTGTCACTGAATTGTGCTTTTTATAGGACTTTACAAATGGAAACTCACTTCCTTCATTTCTGGGAAATTTTCTTAATTTTTCATTAACGATCCCCTCCCATGAATCTTCTCTCTTTCTCTTTAATCTCCTGGATAGATCTACCAGTTTTCTAACTTTTTCCTACCTGCCAGTTCATTACCATTTTTTCAGTTTCTAGAAGATTTTCTCAGTTCCAACTCTTGAGTTTTTCACTCTGCTATAATATTTTTTATTTTGTTTACAAAAGTTGATTTTGTATTCTGACTTTTTTCTTTTAGCAGCATGCTCTTCTTGTTTCATTCATTCAATATTTTATTTCTCTAAAGGTTTTATGTTTATAAAAATGTCCTCTTCTTGCACAGAGCCTGTCTCCCTCATGTCACTCTTTTCTGTGGCGAGTGTATGTGTATGTGTGTGTTACTCTTGCACACTATAAGCATTACTCAAATCCCTTGTGCACCCTGATGGATATTTAAGTGTGCGTTGTTGACTGTGTGCATTAGAAGCTCTGTGCCCAGGGAAGGGCTTGTTGACAATGGCCCTCGCCACAGGGTGATCTAGCTAATGTGTTTCCTTCCAGATTCTTAATATCAAAATATATGCATCTATCTGCCCTTCTCCTCTTCAGCTGGTCCAATAACCCAGAGAAGATGCTTTCAGCCTCCCACCACCAGGAGGGAGTATGTCTAGCTACCAAAGTACGAGGAGCTAGATAGGACAAAAACACTGGGATGTTTCTAAATTCAGTTGTGGACTTCCACACATTCCCACTGTTTTCTCTGCCTTCCACCTGGTTTCTCAAAGTCCAGAGACCCTTTGTTTTAAACTTGCAGATAATAAGTGTCCAACCTTCTGCCAATATGAGGAAGGGGTTGTTTCAGTGGTTTACAGAAGACAACCTGGCCCACTCACAAGGGCCGAATGCAAAATTTTTAGAAATTGTCATGCCGGGGGTTAAACACAATCATTATTAAAATCACATTATATAAATATGCAATTAAATAATCATATCAAAACAGGTAAATATCTAAAACTCATAATATCCTAGCCAATTTACTGTTATCATACTTGACATATCATATTTGTACAGGAAGAATACTATATAAAGGTGTCTGCTAAATGATACTTTTATAAGGACACTAGAATGGTATACTATACTATATAATACTATTGAACCACATCTCTTCCCAACTCTACAATCGATGATGTTTTACTAAGAGCTTGAAACTAGCCATGGTACAAGTATCTACACCAAAGATGCTATACTATACATCACAACCTTTCTTGAGAACAGGTCATTAAACATTTGCCAGCACACCACTGGACAGGTACCCAATTTCTCAAAGTCAAAGAGGAGATCAGGAGGTCTTACCACTTTGTAAACACATTTTAACCAATTTTAGTCCTTTTAGTCCCACATTTACCCCAAATGTCAAGGGAACCAGTGCCCCAGTCCCTACACCTTCTGAAACTGAACAAGGAAAAACCAGTTCCTTTTCAGCTTTCTCCAATTTCAGTTTTCTTTGGTCTACTGATTCGGAAGTCTCTCTCCCATCCCTTTTCAGCTTTTCAAATGCTTTCCCTGAGATCTATTCTCTCTGTACTTATGGAATTGAGCATTTAAAAATATATTCTATTATTTTGGTGAAGTTTGGGGAAGGAATGGGAATATATGTATCTGTTTAATCTTTCATCTTTAACTGACAATCATGCAATATACTAAAATGATAGAAAATTTTAAGTATCTTTTAGAAGTATATTTTTCCCAAAAGCATATTATAAACTTCTTGAATAAAGGGACAAGTAATCTGGTATCCATCTTTGGGGACCTTACTGGACCTCTGGAAGTGCCATAACACAAGGACACAGACTGACTGGTTTAAACAACAGAAATTTACTCCTCACAGTTGTGGAGGTTTGGAAGTTCAAGATCAAGGTGCTGTCAATTCTGTTTCCAGTGAGAACTCTTCCTGAATAACCGATGGCCACTTTCTCTCAGGGTCCCATGTAACAGGGAGATAGAGAAGAAGAAGAGAGCTTAGTGTCTCTTTTTATAAGGACAATAAATCTATCAAAGCAAAGACCCTCCTAATAACCTCATTTAAATTTACTGTAATTACCTCCTTATGGACCCTTTCTCCACATATATTCACATAGTGAGGAGAGGCTGGTGGGTAGGGCTTCAACATATAAATTTTGGGAGGATACAAATATTTGGTGCAAAACAGAGAAGTAGTTTTCCACCTTTCTCCAGTGCTTAGAGAGAAACATCAGGCTATAGAACTGAGCCAAGATTTCTTTCCTTGGCCAAAATATCTTCACCTTCATGTTGGATGAAAACCAATTTGTGACGACAGTCACAGAAAGAAGAGTCACTAGTCTCAGAATCATACTTCGTACACAGTTCCCACAGCTTATTTAAGCAATGCCTCAGCACTGAACTCAACTCAAGGGGTTTACTTGCAGTGTTTGTAACAACTCCTGTAGAGTTCTTTCTCATCGACTCCATTTTCTTCTCTACGCCTTTCTGGACACCATCTGGTTAACAAACCCATTGACCTCTCCCTCCATCAGTTCCAATCCCCCAAGGTCTGAAAGATTTCTTCCCTGACAGTATTTAGTGATATGTGGCGTTTTAGGGAATGCATTTTGTCTGATAGAAACATACATGTTAAGTAAGGGCTACACTTACCGACAGTCATGGCTACAGCAAGTTTGAACAATCTTGATACTGTGTCAACCAACAAAACAAAGTATTTGTACTTTATTTAGTGTGATACATTGGAGAAATTATAGAATTTGGAATGGAAAATACAAAGGATTCAGCAGGGAACAAAATGAGATATGAGTATCTCATGGAACTTGAATTTAAATGACTGAGCATGATTTTTTAAGTCATTGCTGTATCTAAAACATTAGACATTCACAAACTTTTCCAGAACAGCATCATATGAAGGTGAGACTTGACATTCAGAATTTTCAATTTCCTAATATATCCCTATTTTCTTATTTAATCAAAATGTAATTTGAAAAAACACATCAGAACTGAAGGCATAAATTTTCTTATTGAAAGGGCTCATGGTGAACCCAATACAACAAATGAGTTATACTCACAGCAAAGCACATCATAATAAAATTTCAGTATATTGGAGACAAAGAGAACACCCAACAGGTTTCCAGAGAAATGAATATATTCTAATAACAGTTTTTGTTTTTTATTAGCAGCATCTAGCAGAGTAGAGTGCCTGGCACAAAAATAAATGTTTGTAATATAAATGAATTCCTCACTCACTTTATTCCACAGAGTGCCAGCTCAACAACACATGAACACAGACCATCCATCTCCAGTACACTGCTAAGACACTCTCCTCGGGTTAAGTATTTAGAGGAAGAGACATTTTTTTCCAGAAGATGAGGACCATAAATTGTAGTTAGATTCCAAGGGAGTCCACAAACATGTCCTTAACATTTATATAACTACATCATTATGTACCCCAAACTAGAGAATCCTAAAGAATTTACTACCAACAACTATATCAAATCATAAAAGGAATGGTTTTGTCTACCATATAATGTGCGAAAATGATTTCTCCAATTGTCTACACATCTCCAACCCCACCCCGTTCCTGACCTTACTGCGGAGTGGGGGTGTATGTCAATGTAAGGCTCAGACGTGGGGTGAGCCGCAAAGGACTGCCCTAAGTTGTGGTCCCCAGAAGCAGACCCTGAGAAAAGAATTCCTGTGCAAGAAATATATTAAGGAAATGCTCCCATGCCAACCAATACAATTTCCAGCAAAGTTCCACAGAGCACAGCAACAAAACTCTGGAAGAAAACTGGAATCTCTCGGAAGCAAGGGAGCCAGGCTGCCACAATCTGATGCCTGTCAGTCGCTGGCATGGTTTGCCCTGGGGTGATGGAAACACCCAGGCCCTGACAGTCCTCTGCCAATGCTTGAAAAACAGCTAGGAGTCCAAGGAAAGTCCTCCAAAGAAAAGCCACAGACAGGCCTTCATTAGCAGGTTTAAAGGGTGGGAGGGTGGCGGAGCACAGAGACTGTGAAAGGGAGCCAAGAGGGTCTAGGTGGAGTGTGGATGCTACCTGACTCAGAAATTTCAAAGAACGGAGTTTAAGGAATTAGCATGTTCATTATTGTTTTGGCCTTTCCCCCCTTAGATTATCTCAAAAACTAGGTACCCTGCCTGACCACAGAGGGATGCTTTCTTTACCAAGTCATCCCTGCTTCTAAAAAAAAAAAAGGCTGACACAGGCCCGCATTTTCTCAAATGTGTCCTTTCACCTTGAGGGCCCTGCTCTGTGAGGAGTGTCTACACCAGCTCACTTGGCCTCCATCCCAGCTCACCCAACCGGTGGATGCAGAGCTGGGCTTGATCACTCCGCCATTCACTTGCCTTCCCAAAGTCTCCCCATTCTGGACCCAGGGACATTGGCAAGGTGAAAGAATGTGTCAATGGAGGGAATGTTCTAAAATGTTTAGTATAGATCTTCATTTAATCCACTTGGCTACCCTATGAGGTCAGTGCTATTGTTAAACACATTTTATAAGTGTGGAAACCAAGACACAAATAATTGGAGGAACTTGCCCAAGAACATACAGTGAGGAAGTGGTGAAGCTTGAATGCAGACACAGCCAGACCCTCAGCAGCCATGCTAACCAGTATGCGATACTGCCTCTCCTAACAATCTGAGACAGATGATGTTTCTTGATATTTTTCAAAAAAAGAAATTAACAGTCATGAGATTACAATGCATTTGCTCATGCTCATCTAGCAATAATGGACACAGTGAGAGCCCAAACTGAGGTTAGAGGACTCCAAAGCCCCATGCTCTTCCCATGGTAGTTCCCAGGAAGAGTAAGTTGGCTTTTCCCTAACTAGCCTGGGGTGGAGCAGATCCAGGGGGCTTCCTTACTCCTCACTTCTCATGCTTCATCCCAGAAGCCAAGGCATTCAAAGTCAAAAGAGAAAAAGCCTCAGGGAGAAGACAGTGGTCTCTGTCCCTTCTTGCCTATGGACCTTCCAGAAAGATTAGTGCAGAACTCAACCTGAGCATATGTCCATCAGCAGGATGGTCTGGTCAGGAGTTGCTGGGAAAAGAGCTGCTCTGAGGGAAGAGGAGGTACTGGAGCACTCAGAGGAAGAACGAGAACTCTGGACAAAGAGGAAATCCACCCAGAAAGGAGGTAAGTGTTGGTGAGCAGAAGGAAGCAGGATTGAGAATCTGTCACCGAGTGAAAATTCGCCGAGTTTCCAGTGACACCACCAGCCCTGGGAAGCAGGAAAAATGCTCCGACCGTGACCTGCATGCTTTCCTCTGTCATGTGTCCTGGTTGCAGGAAAGTCAGAATTGGGGTGACTGGCCTGCAGCATCAGGCGTACTCATGGCAGGTTGTGGGTCAGCCAGAACAGAAAGCAGAGAATACACCACCCACCGCTTAGCAACGGTGAGACCTGGAATCAGAGGGAGACCACTATAGTTACCAGAAGGCCAGTTATGGAATCTGGGCTAGCGTGTCCAGCTGGGGTAGAGGAAAGGGGACAGAATCCTCCTCCTAAGACAACTAGGTTGCCAGAGAGGCTAGTGCACTGTTGACATTTGGGGACAGATACTTCTTTGTTGTGGAGACTGTCCTGTGCATTGTAGGATGTTTAGCAGCATCCCTGGCATCTACTCTCCCTCTAGTTGTGACAAACAAAATGCCCCCAGATATTACCTAATGTCCCGCTAGGGGGCAAAGCCACTTCCAGGTGACAGCCATTGGTTTAATCAAAGGATGGAGAGACCTAGCATCTGATGAGTGCTTTCTATGGGCCAGGTACTATTATAAATGCTTTGGAAATACAATCTTGTGTAATTCTTTAGCACAGATATGAGAGGGACAATTACTGCCTCTGTGTTAAGATGAGATGCTGAAGGCACAGAGATATTAAGCAACTTCCCTAAAGTAACACAGCACATAATTGGCACAGCTGAGAATCTATCTGGGAGGTCTACTTCCAGAGTAACTGTGCTGTGTCTCATTTTTATGAATGATAAACCGAAGGTGCAGAAAGGTAAGGGTACAATCAGCGGTAGAGATTTGAACTCAGGTTTCTCTGACTTCACAGCCCAAGCATTGGACTGGGTCTCTAGTTTCTGCCAGAGTGGGACCAGCAGGAATGTTGACTAGGCTATGAGCTAGCAGCTACTGTTCATAGTGTCTAAGCCCAGGCTTACTCTTCAGTCTACGGACAAATACAAAGTAAAGGTTAATCTCTCCAGCTTCAATGATTAGAATAATGGGGGATAAGGGACCAGGAGCTCATTGCACAGAGCCTGGGATCTGTTTGCAAACCCTGTCTTTCCTTCTTTAACCTTCTCCTCTTTCCCGTTCCCTCCAACTCAATCTCTCCCAAGCTTCTGCACCTCGATTTTATGGAACTTAAAAAAAATCTACTAAATTTACTAAATAAAATGATGCATTGCTTACTTCTAATGCTTATATAATGATATCACACATCCTTTTTAAGAATTAGATAATATATAAATCTGGGCACAAATCACAAAAGCCCACAATTAAAAACATGACGTGTCTAATTCTGAAGAAAGAGGAAGGGGCAAAAACATTTTATCTGAAGTTTTTCAGATCCTAAGAGTCTGCCAAAAGCCCCGAATTTGTCTTTTCTTGAATCAGTTGCCTTCAATATAAAGAACTCTGTGTCTACTTTAAATGTGAATTTCTCTAGTATGCTTCAAACCCCTCATTTACCAAAATACGGCACCCGCGAATCTTGCCCAGATGTGTAAATCTGTGAAATGCTCAAGCAGACAGCAAGGTGACTTCTTTTGACTCAGGAAGCGATTCCTCAGGCACGGCCCTGCTCTTATGTGCATGCAAGTCTGTCTGAAAGCAGCTAAGCCCTGAGTGCTGGCTGGCTCCTATCAGAGAATTCCCTTGAAGTTGCCCTGAAAATAACCAAAATTGCAGTTAACTATACGATTTCCCTCCATGAATAAAGCAGAATAAGATTGAGGCTGTTAATTTTAAATGAAATTGCTTATTTTATTCTTGGAAGGCACCTAAGGAAACAGGGAATTACAACCTAATGCTGGCTGTGCCCAACTAAATAAGGCCCCCAGCTTGAACCTTGGAAAGTGTGTGTTACCAGCAACCATTTTGGTATTTGATTACAAAAACACGGAGAACCAAACTGTTTGATGACAACATTTTTGGGAGATGATATAGGAAACAGAAACTGCTAGAAAACCAACTTGACGTCTGCAACAACTGTGATCTCCAAGAACAGTAATTTAGAAACACCTAGAAATTAGAAGTCAGCATGGGACACGAGAGGGCACATGTCTCACACGTCTGAGCTTTGCTGCTTCCCAGTGACCCCACCCTGGACCGCAAACTCTCTGGAACTCTTTTTCATCATCTGTTCAACGAAGGGGTGCACTGAGCAATCTTTAGGGGCTCTTTATTTTTAGATGTAAGTTAGCACTAAGGGACAGAGCTCTGTATTCAAAAGAGCAAGGAGTGTTGGGTTATCCAGACCTGGGCTCAAATCTCATTTCATTTGTATACAGTTCTGTGAGCTTGATCAAGTTGCTTACCCTCTTTGAGTTTTAAGTGCCTCAACTGTTAATTGATGACTAACACAACTTTTGAAAAAAATCTGAGGTGGAAATGTCGGCTCCCTTTATAGACTAATACTGGTCCAGACTCTTACATGGATTAATTTAAATTCAAACACTCTAAAAACCAAAGTCTTATAAGTTTATAGGAAACTTACTTTTTCACACAGCCTAACCTGAAGTGATCATAAAAAATTCTGTAGTTTTTACTTTTTCTATTTAGTTACTTAAATATTCATGTTTTGCTGAAGAAATACAGATGTGTCTGTTTCCCAAGTGCTGCCCCAGCCCCCATAGAGATGCACAGAATCCATTCTATGAACACATTTTCATGCCGAAGTGCAGGAATCTGGGGGGCGACTCTGAATCCCAAAGCACATTGGGACCCTAGGATTTCAGCTGAGAATTACAAACCTATATTACAGTACAGATTTTAATTGTTTTGCAAAAAAAGTATGAGGGTAATTTTATGGAAAAAGGATTTTCCGTAATTCAATGTTTGGAAAATTCTACTTATTATTTGAGGCTCCAAACCAAACATTAATAATGTAACAAACACGGAAGAATCAGAACATGGAGAACGCTGATATATTCCATTATGTTTTCTAATTGCTAATACTACGCTTTAATACTCTGTCCCAGTTGACCTGTTTATCTCTCCCCAAGTACAGCCTCACTGCGAACAACTGTTAGGAGCTGAGAGCCATGAGAAGAATGAGAGAAGAGAGTGAAAAAATCATAACACTATGTGAGTGCTTCCTACGCCCCAGATAGTACGCTAATCTCTTTACATTCATATTTCATACATTCAATGTGGATACAAGCCCTGTCCCTGTAGTTTACGATCTAGATCGGGATAAATATGCTTCGTTCATTGTTTATAGGTGAGCCTTTGTGAAAACAAAAAACAGAAAAGTAGTAAATAATGTCAGATGATGAGACCACGGCAAGGGAACAAAATAGAAAATATTTGAGGTGAAAGTGACCATACTCTCTCTTCTCAGAGAAAGTACTTTTGAGGAAGCATTGTAGCACCTAAGTGTGTTTGCACGTGCGTGTGCACAGGTGTGTCTATGAAGTAATAATGAATGAAACAGAGTTAATATTAAGAACTGATGGGGAAGCAGAGTTTGCCACCCCAAAATATGGTTTTGGGATATTGGTTATCTAAAGCTGGTTACTTTCAAGAAACAGAAGACTCAGGAAGAAAGCCTGACCTTCCCCCAACTGTCTAAAAGAACTCAGATGGAAGACCAGCTCCAGGAATAGATACCGTCATGGGTAACTGCAGTTTAATGTGAAACAGGTATGATATGAAGGAACCCAGCAAGGCTCACTTGATCGAAGTCCTCTCTGTATCTCATTGATGAAGATGGCCCAGCAGACATTTATTTACCACCTAGTTGCTTTTCTATCTGCAGGTAAATTGCCTTCCTGCCCTTTCAAGTCCCAAAGGACAGCCCCTCCCCCTTCTCTTTAGCCCAGGTTGGAATATAAGCCTCAACTGCGTGATTTATCACCCTCTGGTCACAAATACCAAGGGAACCCTTGCTCATACATAAGTAATAAATTTTGGCATTCTCTCCTGTTAACCTGACTCATGTTAATTTGATTATTAGTCCAGCCAGAAAAATTTAGAAAGGTAGGAGGAAAATTATTATTTTTTCTTCCCCTGTCCAATTAAAAAAAATAGACCTAGAAAAATTCAAACCTAAGGGTATTCCAACAGAGAAATCATTTCAGACTGATGTGGGCGGACAGGGCTCCATGTAAGTAAAAAGCCAGTAAGACTTGAATAGAAGGGGATATTCCCATTGGTAGCAGAATGCATACAAAGAGGGTCCTAACTATGAATCCCTGCTCCTATGTTCTGGGCACTGGGATGAACTGCCTTCAGTCATAATTTGTGGTACCATCTGACACAGTTACTTCTAAATTCCCATGCTATTCTTTCAGGGGTTCTCAAGCTCCAGGCACATCAGAATCACCTGGAGGGACTGTTAAAACATAGGTGGGTTCTCACACAAGGTTGCTGTTTCAATTAGTTGGGATGAGACTTACATATCTGCATTTCTAACAAGTTTCCAAGTGACCCTGTTGCTCCTAGTCCAGGGAACCACTGTGGTCTTTGTATCTATTATGTTCTTCCCATCATCCTGTATTCTGCAAATGAGCAAAACACGTAAAAACAGTACCAACAGGCTCAATGACTTATGAAGTGTTTTAAAAATCCTGTTGTATCGTTCACATCTTTATGAAACTGTTCTAAACCCTCTGTACATGAATGTATGTACAATATGGGTATCTATAATATTTTGATTTCCCAGTTGCTTCATATGTACATATTTATCAAAACTGGTTTGCCTACACAAGCATCACTCTCTTTATTATCACTGAAGAAAATTCCAACTAGTGCAACAGAATTTTTCCAACCACTTGTGGTACTAAAGTTTGAATCTGTAGCTTACTGCAAACATGTGAAATAGTTTACCATCTCTGAAATCCCTTTTATCAATCCCCAGTGAATCCTCAAAGTTAAATTTTTCTTTATTCTCTCAAACTGAAACTTTGTTCCTGGTGCCCATACAATAAGAAAGAAAACTAACAGGGCCACCTCATTTTACTGCTGAGTGAGCAACAGTTCGGGGAAGTTTCTCAATGGACTCGTAACCCAGAAGCCTTTGCACCAGACAGCACTGACTGGCATCAGAGCCAAGGCTTCTGGTGCATAGAGGCAGCCAGGGTCTTTACTGAGAGAAACCAGAGTCAGCCACGGTCACCTCCCTCAGTTATGCCCCAGTGGGGTCAGGCCCACCTGTACTAGTGGTCACTTTGTCTTATTCAACTGTTTTCAGCCCCACTGGCATAAGAACCCATTATAATTCTTTCTTCTGAAAAGGTTCTACAACCACGAGAGTTTTACTGAAACCACCCACCTTCTTCATGAAAGCACTACCTTAGGCACATCCAGGTAACTGAAATATCTCCCTTCCTCTCAAACCTTGTAAAGTTCCTTTCTCTTATATCTCTCTCCTATACACTAATGCATTCCTGTATTTCACCAATCAAATGTCTCCTCTGTCTTTGCCTCTCTCATTTCACAAATAGCTCCTTGATCAATTCTGTATTCCCTCAGGGACTGTTGCTTATCTTTAACACACTCTTCTTTTACTGCTCCTTGGCAGAATAATCATGGGAAGCTAAAGTGGCAAGTGAGAGGGTAACTTCAAGGATATATGTTAGTGCTGGGGGGAAAAGGAAAGAGTTGGGAAGTTGTAGAAAGGTATAAGCCACACAGCCTTCTTACCACCATACCTCTCAGTGCAGCAACCAAATGCACAGACTTGGACAAGTCACTTCATTTCTCTGAGTTTGCTTCACCTCTGTTTGTTGCTTCAATGAAGCAAATACTCTGTACCTTTCCAAACTAATATGAAGATTAGAAAAATGTCTGCATTAATCCCCCAGTAGAATGCTTTAACACAGTAAGCATTTCCTAAATGGAAACCTACTATTATTGTTATTACTATTAATCATGTCATTACCACACTAACACATTGGATCTAGGTACAAAACTATATTGCTCGGTTTCTGCGTTAGTCCAAAAACAACAACAACAAAAAATCAGCCAGTTGAACTTTTCTGACAAGAATGAAATCTGACATTTAATGTAGCAACAAATGTCCTGAGTCTAAATACAATCTGAACATTCTAAATCTCAATCTTCACATTGAATAAACTATAAATTGATGTGACATAGTTATTTCAAGTGAGCTAAGAAAATCTGAAAGCTCAGATACTTATTTACATAAACATGTACATAAAGGGCAAATTTATAAAGACAGAAAACAGATCAGTGATTTCCTAGGGCAGGGGTGAATTTTGAATTGACTGCGAATGGGCCCCAGGTAATTTGGGGGGGTAATAGAAATGTTCTAAAATTGGATTATGGTCATAGTTGCATGACTCCATGAATTTTCTAAAAATTATTATACTGCACATGTATAAACCCTGAGTGAATTTTATGGTACATAAATTATACCTCAATGAAGCTAAGATGATCTTTTTTGTAATACACAACACATTTCAAAATAAACTAGTATTTTTATTTTTATTCTAAAGCTTTCCATTATCAACTCATCCCCATGGCTGTCAAGAATCTGTCCAAAACTACTGATGTGTTCCTCCACAGGCCAATGGGGCTATTTATTATCAATGCTCTCACCCACATCACATTGTTTTTGAAAAGACATCTGGAGATATAGTATCAAAGACAGTAAGAGGGAGCATTTATAGGCAAAGATTATATTTTGCATCTGATGGTTTCTCAGCCTGGACAACCAATATTCATGTCCTGAATGAATGGCTTTCAAATAGAAATCCATTATCAGTGCATAACTTTTATGCAGACATTTCAGGAAACAGAAAAGGCACTTTTTTCTAAATACTTGTGATTGATTAAAAATCAAATGGTTAAAGTAGTGGGTCTTCAACAATGTACAGTATTCCAGAGCAGCAGTACCAACTTCTACATGTTTGATGGCCCTTATGTGTTAAAATGAAGGTTGAAGACAACATCACTACCATTTCACATAATATACATCTGCAAAGAATAACACCAAGTATTCTTTCTGTCTTGACAGCACAGACAGCTATCTAGCTCTTCTTTCAAGTACGATTACAACTATTTTCATTATGATTTCTCAATATAATTTAAATATATAAATCTCAGTTCAAACTTGGCCAATCCATTCTTTACTTCTCTGTAGGCCTGCAGCTTGCTCATTGATGAAATAAACTGCATTATTATGGAACTTCACACTGGCTTCTGTTTGCCCTTCCTTGCCCACAGTTGGCCCACTGAGAAGTCACATAGAATTCTCGCTGTCAATCCATTTTCCTCTGAATCAGACCTAGCAAAGCCAAGTTGAGTTGCATTGGTCTCTGCTCTAGTACCTTGTTATTACTGAAATTCTCTCTACCTCAAGCTCTTCAGTTTGTTTGAGAGATGGCTATAGCATCTTCATAATGGACTTTGGTGTAATAAGCTCAATTAAAATGATGATATAATGGTAATTCCAACAGCTTATGTCTTATAGTCTTCATACTATTCACATCTGGAGCTGGCGAGGGGACTCACAAACATGATTTCAAATCAAGGCATATGTTTCAATCTCCATTTTTAATGAAAAAAATTGAAGCTCAGACAAATTCAATGTCACACACCTACTAAGCAGTAAAAGAGCAACTGACTCAGAGCTCATGCCCCTACCCAGTGTACACTGTGTTCTGAGCCTTTCTGCCCGTGTTTTCCACAAATGCACTGCTGAACCACAGGACTCAATGGGTTCTCAAGGCAGATCTCCTGACTGCACTGACACTGCATATAGTTTGGAAAGGGGGATGGAATGAATCTGATGACCTATGGCATTTACAGTGTTATCACCAAGAGCTGTTGGATTGGGGCTGTGTTAGGTCACCTCTTTGATCCTTAGTAATTGTTTCTGTGAAATGGAGATGATCCATTCTCCTTTAGTCACTCAGATATTGTGAGGCAAAAATGAGATCACATGCACATTCAGTTTTCTAGCTAATGCATGGAAGGTGGTATCGAGCCCCATTTTGCTAGACACAAAATTACAGTTGTACTGGTAGAGAGGCCTTCTAGGAAAATAACCTCAGACATTCACGGAAGCAAATGATCAGATGAAAAATTTTTTCCTAGGAATGGGTATTCCCAGTTTCATTCTAAAAAGCTAAAAGACAATATACTAAACGAAAAATAGCCTTTGTATTCTCCCTGTTTTATTTTGGTTAATTCTGAGGCAAGTAATTTGATGGTTTCTACCATCCCACAAAATTAAGATCTATATGAATTTTTGCATAGTCAAAATTAGCCAGCTATTACTTTCAGCTTGACAGGATTTTGTTAAATGAAATTCCTGGTTGCATCTGTAAAAGAAATTAAGAATTTGAAAGGATGATCCTCTAACTATTTCCATTAATTCCATGCTGATATTCTCAGCAATCAACCCACTTACTCTTCTGGTTTATAAGGTTCTATGTTACAGAGCATGAGACAAGATATTTAAGTTAGAGAACAAGTATGCTTCCATGGAAATATCATATAGAATTACAGATTAGTCAAAAGGGCCTTTTCAAAACTATGTAATTCCAGGTTTCCCAGTGAAAAACCCAAATGTCTTCGAAGACAAGGCAGGTAAAACAAACGAAGGGCATGAGCTTGATAACACAGTAGGAAGCATCAGGGGCTGTGTTGAACTTCAGGAACACAGGGAATCTCACAATGGCGGGCCAAGGCATTCAAGTTCAAAAGTGGGTAAAACACTCTGGCTACCCAACCGCACACGCCGCCAAGTTCTACTGAGCCCAGTGACAGGAGTTTACCGTTTAAAAATATTTTTAATTTAAAAGATGAAGTACCCAAGGGCAAAGAAAATGAAAAGGCTTCATCTTGTCCTTCCTCTGACAAAGAATTTTTAAGGGCTCTATCAGCCCTATTCTGGGCTCCCAGATTACAACATGGAGCAAAAAAGATACTGGCTTTGCTTTCATGTTTCATGGAATTTACCATCTTTTGGAGGATGTTAATGTTAGTCTAGTAATGACCAACTTATAGAAATTCAAACTCTGATGGACATGAAGAAGAAACAGTACACAGTTTTATAAAGTCAGATACCAAAACCTGGAAACATGACTCCAGCCTGGGTTTACTTCCAATCCATGTTGGAAGAGCCCCTGAAAAGGCAGTACTCTGTTTAAGTATATATTCTAAAGCAACAAATTTTTAAATGAAGATTTAATTCAAAAGGGATAAGTAGAGACTAATTAAAATTTTTAATCAAACAAAACAAAAGATGCAAGTACAGAATGGGGAAATCTTACAAGTACAATACAGCAAAAAAAAAATGCTGTAGGTGTGAGCAGCTGTTTTCGATAACACTTTGAATATAACAGAAATACAGTGTTATTTTCAGAAGAACTACCATGCTACACAGGTGTGCTAGTGTCTACAAGGGAATGCACCTATGGCCATCACAGGCAGGTGGGTATATGCATACAAAAATATGGGTGTAAGGTAACTTTCCCAAGAGTACATAAAGGAAACAAAATTGTACAAGAAAGTGGAAGATAGGAATTCTGTTTTAAAAAAAGTTATTGGGATAATCAGCTAAGCCCACAGAGAAGAAGCAGGGTTCCTAGGGCGGACCTCTGCCTGAGGGCTTTGGCCCACTGTTCTATTTTGAGCAAGTTGTTTAACTTCTCTGTGCCTCATTTTCTCCAACTGAAAAAAATGGGATGATGGTGTTTATTTTTTCTGAGGGAGCATATGCAGCATATAATAAGAGAAATATTTTAGTAATCATTATCATCATAATCATCATCACTAATTGACAGGGAAGACAAAGCTAAAACATAACAATTACTGCCTAAAGGATTTCTGTGAAGAATGAGAAACATTTTCTCTAGGGCCAGAAAGAAAGAAAAAAAAAACAGTGAACCTAGTTTGAGCAAGAGACGTTTTTAATATTAGGTTCTTCCCTTACAGGATGAGAAGGAAATGGACTGAACTATCAAAAGAAGTTTTGAAATCTTGTAAGGAAAGTCAAGAAGGAATAGAACAGGGGAGGGGGTGGACCTGCCATGGATGATTTAAAAACTCACTAGTAACTGTTCACTGAGATATTATTTAATAACCGCTCAGCTCACCTAGAAGAGAATGCCACTCTTGCCAAGACAAATAAATGTATACTTGAGTTATTTTCCATCCATCACACTGACAGTAGCCCCTAGGAACCCAGAAGATGGAGCACGGCCCTGTGAAGACAAATGACTGACATGGCACAGGACTTCAGCGGTGGTGCCGAATGACAAGCCCCAGCTGAGAAAGCATCACCTGAGAAAGGTGGCCGCCTCTGTGATGAGCAGTGTCTGTTCTATATGTTAGGATGAAGGTTCTGGGCATGTGTTTTACTTTATTCACCTCTCTGCACATCTCACGGTATCTTCACCAAAATACTCCAGTACAAGTTCGTTTGGTTTCTTCATTTCTGAGGATATAGAAGGGTAACTCTGGATGGCTTCAAATAAGCATGATAATATCATAGATAAAAATATAAGTTAGTGGAAACAATAGAATACACTTCAAACAACAGAATTTTCTGAAATAATTTTTCAGTTTCTTATAAACATGTAAAAATACTCAAACACACATACATAATTCTTCTAAGTGCCTGAGTTCTCCATTTCTGTAAGTTTTTTCTTGAATTATTATTATTTCAAAAGTCATAGACTATATATATATAGTCTGATATATATATATCAGTATATATATATATATATATATATATATATATATATATATATACACACACACACAATCTCTTAGTAGTTCTCTATCCAAGAACCCCACTTATTTTAGGCTAGGCATTTCCCACCAAAACTCAAACAGAAGGGGAATGGATATGGTAATGCCTTCAGCCAGCAGAGAAAAGGCAAAGACTAGATGAAAACATAAAGAACGCAGAGGTGACAAAAAGTTAATAAAAGATGCTCTGTACACAGTGATTGGTTTTATTCATTTGCCATTCCTTTTCATGAGGACTGTTTCAAAATAATATCCATTTAGTTGTATGTCATTCGGTGCAACATGAACAAGGGATCATTTATTTAGTTCTTGTTTCCTGTTTTCAACAGAATATGATCTCCATGCTACGTAATGATAAAACATCTGGAGGGCAGAGTAAAACAGATTATAAATTTTCACGTAATATTTTCCTTTTATGAAGAACAACAAAAAGTCTGAAATGAGATTTGTGAAGAAAAATAACTATTTCCTAATCAAGGCTACCACTATAAACAAAAAGTCAAAGCAGAGTTCCTTTCACAAAATGCTAAAGCTTTTCAGACCTATAACAAGAATCATCATTCATACAAATGTATGATGGAGCTCAACACTGCATTTTTATAAAGGTAAGTATTGAATGAACGACTAGAAACTTAGGCAAGCCTTTCATTTTGCATTGTACCACACATTATGCAGGAAGGGGGAAGAAAAGGTTTTCCTCTAACAATTCAGAACTGGAAAAGATCTATTAAATAAAATCCACTTAACTCAAAATAAAGAGGAAATCACTGAATGGACCTTCCAGCCAAAAACTACTCTTACTTTTCTGAGTGTCTGCAGACTTCATTTTCTGAGCTTTCGTGCCCTCAGACAGTTCCCAAATAAGGTGACAGCAGTGGCTGAGAATGAAGACTCTGATACAAATAATGCTTCCATGCCTTGTAGCACACGCCGTGGACATTCTAGGGCTTATTCCAATGCATTTTTTCTCTCTCTTCCCACTTGACATAATGAGTTGCCATCACAGGCCAAGCAAAATAGTACCTGTCAGTTTCTGATGTTTAATATCCCTCTGGAAAGGATATGGTGATGCTCTGTCAAGCCAGCGTAAGTCTAATATAAGGTCATCTTTTCTGCCTTGCCATAAAATGAAATGTGTTACCCAGCCACCAATGATTGAGGCAAAGCATGTCTTATGAAGACAGAAGTGTGGAAGTAAGTGTGCTGGTTTGTCCAGTGTGCTTGCCAAACACCTGTGGACACAGCAGAGAATGGAAGGTCCACACTCCAGTCCATCAGCAGCATGAACTCCAGAGGGGGAAAATTCAGAATTCCTACTTTTCTTTCTTGTTATGACAATCTTTTTTCTTTTCTCTCCCCCCAGATTTAAGAGCACTGTGAAAGCCGTAATTCACTGATAGAGCTGGACCGTTAAGATGACACAGAGCACAGCCAGAAAGGGGATGTTTTTCTCTTACATTATCTCACTATCCCTTGGTCTAAATCTGGCGAAAGCTTCACATCATCATATTACAATTGTTTCAGAAACCAGCACAAGTATTTTGCTTCACCGAGGTGTATTTTTCATCACTGACATTTAATACAAGTAACCAAATTAAACTGACTGGCTGATACTATAATTATTTCAAGTCCAAAGACATTCAGTGCTACTCCTAAAGATCAGGTATGGACTAGAAGCAAGAAAGCTGAACATTAGAAGGTCAATAGCATTAGGAGATCTGCTTTTGACACACATTAATAATTAAAGTCATTACTTCCCCTTTTGCTGGGCTTAAGTTACTCCACTTTTATAAAAAGTCAATAAAATTACATTTGTCTGAAAGCAAAGTTGGAGATGTTTAATTAGCATTTATGATCTTTAGACAGGCAAAGGTAATTTTTTTTAATTTGATGCAGCCAACAATAGTATGTGTTGACACTAAATCCTGACTTTTTTCTATACCAATGCCCATCCTTTCACATGCTAGATTACAAGAACTCTCAGAAGCAGTGTCCTAACCCCAACTCCTGCCCATCATACTGACTAATGGCTAAGCCACATCAGTGAACACGTGCTTGTGTTCATGTTCATTTATTCTTGCTAACTCCTCTTATCCTTCCCATTTAGGCCCAATAACCAAATGCACCACATGAAGCTGGATTCATAACAAAAGTGTTTACTTTCCTTATGATGAACTTCCCTGCGTAATCAATGCCCCCAATCCTCTGGGCGGCCTTATTACATCTACTCCCCTCTAACATGCTATCAGCTGAATACACTTTTATATTTTAGAAGGAGGAGGGAAGAGATGTGAGACCTTCTTGCTGACTCCCATTCTGAGAAGAGTAATTTTACCAAAAAGTATTTGCAATTGCATTAGCTATTTTCATTGCTTATATAAAATGTTGTGTTGGCTGATCCTCAACTGAGAAGAGAATGATTAAATTACAAAAGTAAACAAGGTCCCATCAGGAGACAGTTAGGAACATCCTGACGAGGTTTTAACACTGTTAGGGGAAAGGGCAGGAAAGAAACACACAGAGCTGGCAATGGGGCAGCAGGGGGGCTGTAACCACAGCGGGTCGGAGTTCCCAACCCCACCCAGGAGCCTTCCCCAGGCACAGATGGAGACTGAGGGTCTTATCTCAGGCCTCTCGCTGCCAGCACTGCCCCCAGATCTGTTCGCTCCAACCAAACCATCCAGAAAAGAGGCTGAGAGCTTGATGTGTTCCCTCTGCTTTCTCTGAAGCCTCCTTGGAAAGTACTCCTCAGCCTGATCTCAGGCTGTTTGCCTTAAAAGGATAAAATATCTGTAGAAAAAAAAAACCACTGTAGCTGGCTGCAGAGACATCACATACCAGAAGGAAAGGCACTACATGCCCTGTACTACTCTTCCAAGGGGGCTCATCATCGTCTCACCTTCATATATTTCAATTTCATGGAAGCATCTGGAGCCCGAGGAAACAGTCCTATTGGCTAACAAGGTAGCTGCCTCAGTGAGAGTGAAAAACAAACTTGAGAGGATGGCTGATCCTATGTGTCATATTTGAATAGTGGCCAGGACTCGTGGCTGGCAGGAAAGAGGAACATACTTACACATCAAATGGGGCCGCTGGCAATCTGCATGCTGCAGGTCTGTGCAGGTAACCCCGGAGATCCAAGCCACAGGGGCAGGTGCAGATGCTGTGAGCAGAGGGGTGTTGGAGCTGCCTGGCCCCACTGCAGGCAGGGACTGGGGTTGGTAAAAGGGACCAAGGAAAGTGCTTTCCCAAAGAATGGGAACACAAATAACCTGTAGTGACTGAAGGTGATTGCTCTATCAAAAAGTTCTCACTCCTGCCTGCACCTTAGAATCTCCTCAGAAACTAAATCAATATACCTACACCACAGGTCCACCCCACGGCAATGGAATAGAATCTCTGGAAGTGATGCCCCAGGAAACATATTTTTAAACATTTCCTAGAGGGACATACCTGCATTCTAATATGCAGTCAAGGCTGAGAACCAGTGGGTTAGGCAAGGTAACGATTACTCCTTTGGGAGAATAAACAATGACACATTTACAAAATAGGGCACATCTATAATGGGGGATTTGCTTTTTGCAAGGCTTTAGTGCTAAAAAAAATGTAGGCAATAGCAACAATTCTCTTTAAGTGGAAAGTTTATCCTGGTCCTTTGCATAATAACACACACACACACACACCATTGTCTTCTAATCAGAGTGGTTCCCAAATTTTGCTGCACACTAATGTCATCTGAGGAATCCTTTTAAAAATACTGATGGCTGGCTTCCTCCCCCAGAAATTCCAATTTTAATTGGTTTGGGGTAAAACCTAAGAGCTCCCTAGATGAGGCTAATGGGCAGCAAAATTTGGAAACCACTGTCCTATCTTATTTTTTCCACTTCTTCCTAAGTACTTCACTTCCCATTTAATTACTGGTGAACAGGTCCACTCCCCCGAGAACAGCCTATATGTGTGATTCATTAGGTTTTTGTGCCATTGCCTAATCCTCACCCTCCTTTGGGAACCAGGAGAACCTCATGGCTAAGGAGAACAGGTTTGGAGTTCAAATTTAAAGTCGGCCCCTTACAAAGCGTGTGACCTTGAGCAACTTTCTATACATTTCACTTTGAGCTTCAGGGACCTGCACCTCGGTGCTGTGAAATGGGGGTACTCTGGAGGCTTCCTCACAGGGCTGTTCGATGAAAACGACAACCCACGGAAAGCACGAGAAACAGCGCCTGGCCCCGAGCAAGTGCTCAGTAAATGTTATCTGTTATGCTAATGAAGGGCAGCGCCACTCTGACCCTTTCTTTCAGAAACAGTGACATGCCGACTTGCTCTCCTCATTCTTCTGACTGCCCTGTTCTACCAAGCCCTGCCCGGTATCAGACTACAGGATATTTGAAAGGACCAATACGAGGCATTCAAAACAAGCAGTGGCCTAGAGGGAAATAATGCTTTTCTACCAAAATCCCAGTAAGGCTCCCACAGCCAGAGGAGGCAAGACTTTGATATACTCTAATTCGGGGTCTCCTCTCTGGGGCTATCTTCATCCACAAAGTACTCTCCAACTTGCAAATTCTGTTCCAGTCCTCTTGCCTATTTATTCCTTTCCAAAGCCCATGACTCGCTTCCAACTTCTTGGCAAACATGGCATAGCTTTAACAATACTCATCTTGTCGTGCCCATCTCTGCCCCCTCCACACACACCTCTTCTTCCCACTCTACTCTCCTACTTCTTTTATATAAATGTCTATGGATCCATTCAGAAACAAGACACTTCTGGAAGTATCGTACTAGTCCCACCTTTTGTTAAACATATGTTTTGTGTAGCTACAGTCTTTGTGCTATTGTTTATATTTACATGACAGTTTTCGAGGGAGAACATTTCTCTGCTCTTACAAACAAAATTATACCTAGAGAGTTCGAACAGGCCACACATATTGAACTGCCCAGGAAACTAAGGAGGAGCCGAGGAAAGCAGTCGTTATAGAAGACGGGGAGGGGAGAGAAGTGGTGTCAGAAGGCTGTGTGCGAGGAAGTCGGGACGGGCTGTCAGGGAAGGGGTGGCCGTCAGTGCCAGCTCAACAATTCAGATCAGAATTCAAAATGCCACAGATGTGATCGCATAATAAGCTGGTGAGCATATTGCTGCCTGCAGCATGTGCTTATTTATTTAGCACATTGTCTTGTGTTCTCCAAGCATGGAAGGTTCGAGTCAGAGGGTCTGAATGCCAGCAGCAGGTCTGGTTCCCAGGGATGGGCAGCGGTACCTATGGTAGAGATGGCAGAAAGAGCAGCAGACCAGCATTGAAACTGGTTGCTAGGATACCATGGAGACCCTCCATTGCTAGGCAGACAGGGGAAAAAATGTTTCCATATGCCTTATAACCTGCAAACAGCAACAACAGAAACATCGTCTGCCTTCTTCTACTCTTCCCCATTAGGAATCCAAACCCAACTCTTTAGTGAATTAACAACTAGCGTGAGCTTGGAAATGTGGCGCCATACAGCAAGGAAGCTGGTCCTTTATATTCTCAGGCAGTCTCTGGAGCTATTCTCTTTAAGGGTTTGTCAGTATCCTTGTTCTAAGTGCCCTTTGCAGGGCACACCACTCGACTCTGCTTCAAAACATTAGGGTTTTAGCAACCTGTTCTCAAACATTTTTTTTATAAAAGCTTCCACAACTTCCAATTCACTGCATAGACTGTAATGGCAAATTACCAAGAAGCTTAAATAGGAAAGTGTATTAGAATAAGGTTAAACTGGAATTTAACTCTTCCTCAAAAACAAGAAAGTGATTTTTAAAGATCAACTCCAGGTTCAATTCCCATGTCCCATTTGCCAACGTATGTGAGGAATCTGCAATGCTAGTCTGTGGCATAAAATTCGATTATTTTCAATGGGAACAGTGTGAGGTGAGTGGAAAAGGAGCTTGTTTTCTAGTGAGAGTGGAACTGGGTTTCTTTAAGAGTTTAAAATCATCTGCTGACCGGTTATATTCAATACCCTTACCTAGCTGGAACAGTAATGTCTATCATTAGGACTGTGCTGGTGGGGGTGGAGGGCTGGACTGACATTCCCAGACTCACAGCTTTACTAATGGGTACTAATTAGTCCTCTGGTAAAACACACACGCACGCACACATACATGATTCTCGATTATTCTAAACACAGGCAGAAATGCCTTCTTTTCCACTTTGTAAAATAGAAACTAAGGTTCTGATTCTTTCTGGCCTAAGCCTGCTTTTCTCCACCCCCCACTATGGTGTGTGGAACAGCCACCAGTTGCTGTTACCCCCGGAGGTGCCTTCTGGTTCCTGTGCTGTCGGTGCCTTGGCTGACGGTCCTCCCCGTCCCCACTCCACCCTCTAATCTCGTCACCACTAAATCGAGGCCATCCTCCAAATACCTATTTACTTCAAACATCTCCATTGCTACAAGAATTTCTGATACCATAAAATTAAGTGAGCTGAATTATATTTGCTCACTGTCTTAAGCATTTCCTCTGTGACTTGCCTTACTCCGCTTTCTAGAATATTTACTTGTGCAGTGTTGTTAACCCTTTGTTAACTCCCTGATGCCACTATTTATTTATCTCTCACCTCCAATGCCTGATAGCAGCTTGTACACGGCACACGCAAGTATTGAACTGAGCTACAGGGTGCACTTGAAATTCAATCGCTGCCTTGGAAGAAATCTATGCTTTAATATTATGCCACCTATTATGATACTAAAATGCTAGAATTCTCTCGACTTCCTACAAAATTTAACTATGCAGCCAGTAGGAGGATTCCATTTCTCTTGAGATATACTAGTGTCAAGGTTTAAAAGCTCACAGAAGATCCTGTTACAATGAATGCCTCCCTAAAAACAAGAAAGTATTTCTTTTCATCCTCCACTCTTCCGCAGCGCTCCGCCATCAGAAAGTAAAGTATAACAAAACGTTATTGTCCTCTGACATGCAACTATCTCTGGAGCGAAAAGCAACAGCTTAACAAGAACACAGAAACACTAACAACTTCTGAAAAGAACTCAAGTCTGTGGAGCCCAGCTGAGGAGATGTGGAACCCTGTGACGGCAAAGACAAAAAGGATTTCAGAACACGTACTATAGAGAAACGGCTGAGACCATAATAGCAGATGTTGAATGTGCTAACCTACTACGGGCATTTTTGTCATCGTAAGGGTTTATTTACTGTATTTATTTCAAAATAGATAGACTAATAGCTTTATATTCTCAAGTAGTTATTTGGTAGCAGTAGAATACAGATTCCAATTTGCTATATAAGTTCTTTGCTTCACATCCATAACCGAAAATGTGTGCAAGGGCTGTTTCTATACAGGTGTTAAAGAGACAAACAAACAAAAAGAAATGCTCTCCCCCTCACAGGTGCAACAGGAGGGCCCTGGCTGCCTGCTGGAAACTGACCAAGTCTTTCCTCCAATTTCCACTTCAGTGGGGAAAATTTCAAACCAAAAGTAGGTAAGTTAGTTTTCAATTGACATTATTTTTCAATGATCAAAAATCACTACACACAGAAGCTTCAAAAATTATCCTCAGAAGGCAGCCTCAGCAAGCAAAAGGGAAACAAACATATTTTCATTCATCGGCTAACTGAGCAGAACAGTTAACTGCATCGAATGGAAAAAAAATAGAAAACTAACATAAAAATCAATTTTATACACCCTGGCTGGTGTAGCTCAGTGGATTGAGCACGGGCTGTGAATCAAAGGGTCGCTAGTTCAATTCCCAGTCAGGGCACATGCCTGGGTTGCAGGCCAGGTCCCCAGTGGGGGCCATGTGGGAGGCAACCACACATTGATGTTTCTTTCCCTCTCTTTCTCCCTCCTTCCCCTCTCCCTAAAAATAAATAAAATATTTTAAAAAATCAATTTTATACTATTTAGATGGTTTCATTTTAATTTGAATTCATGATAACCTGTAAGTTTTAGAAAGACAACTAAATTTAAGTTTCACAGAAGATGAAATATGAAGACAAACACTTGTTGACAGCAAGTCTGTGTAATCAAACTATCATGAAAGAAATCAAATTTCAAACTTTGGCAAGTTTTCCTAATTCTTTGTGGAGCTACCTTGTACAATCATTCCAATGACATTACAATAATCATTTTGCATACAATATATTTCTCTTTCCCTTGAGAGGTACACTGTGTCACTTAAGCTGATTTTATTCTAGTTTTCTTTATGTAAGTGTGAAAAAAGAACAGATGTTTTTCCAAAATTATTTAAGCTTGGAAGACATGCTATCATTTTCTTCAAAGTAATGCCCAGAATCACCAGAACCATTGTGGTTATACCTTAGTAGCTGACTTCTTCAAAGCACAAGTTAGTTATTAAATAAATATCAAAACGCACAGCATTGTTGAATAGGTAAAATGTTTATTATGACAGAATTATTTGCCACACTCATTTCATTTCCCACCATGGGCTTTAAAAAAAATCTAGTTGTTCTTCATGTGAAGCACTAACAAACTTGTAAAATGTCAGCTCGTTCCTTACTGCCTAGATTCCTTTAGGTCTTAGTTATCCTCTAACTTGATCATGCTTCATTATGAAACCTATTATCAAAAATGGTCTTTTTTATAAAAGTGGAGTTTGCTCTGTGTTGCTCCAAAGTCTTGAAAATACTAAAAGGAGCTCCTATAGAATGCTTAAAGGCACAGAGAACTGTCTTTGAATTATGTTTTCATTATGCGAACCTTGGTCCAGGAGAGATGGCCATGGGCCGGGTTGGCCAAAACGGGTCGGCCCATCAGGACAGCAAATTCATTTACCAGAGAAAGCTGAGTGGGACACAGACCATTCAGATCTCTAAGGCAGATCCAAGTCTACTGAACTATTAGGGCAACTTGGTGTAGCCGGAATGTCAGTAATGTTTATTCTCACTGTTTCTTCATCAGCCCCTCTCAGAATAAAACCTCATAAAGCCAAACCTGATAACAGCACATGCTCTATGGGAACCAAAAGTATGGGTACAACTTTAAGTTTTCAAAAGTGTAATTAATACATACTCTCAGCTTCCCCAAATACAGTAAATACAGATGAAAATGATCAAATATTTACTCCTCCTCATATTAGTTCCTTGTGTTTATGAAGTAGAGAGTTTCAAGGGACCGTGTATTATTATGTAACACCTCATCCAGCCAATGTGATGTAGTTAGGAACAGAGTGCCAAAATGCTTCATTTTATCAATTATGTCATTATCTATTCATTAAAAGTACCATTCGTTCGGGTACTCATTCTATACTAACCTCAAGTTCTTGTCACTTTACGCTCCGTAAGAACTCTGAGTTGAGTGGTGTATAGCAAGTTTCATTCAATTTTCCTACCCAAGGGGTGAAGCCCACTGACCCCAGAACTACATAGTTCCCTGAAATGCTGGAACAGTACCGGAGTGCTTGCATCGGGATCCAGGAATAAGGCAAACAGTGGGTGTACACTGACAATACAGGTAGAGTCCTTCTCTGTACTGATCCTAGAAACCTGCAACCTCTTGGAAGAAGGAGGTGCCCCATTAGTAACAGTATGCAAATTCCTTAAGGAAAAGAAGCAATGTTCTCCCTCAGATGTTATGAGAAAATTTTTTAAGAAATCAACAGATTAGGCTTCCATTTGTGGACTGCAAATGTCATCCAATTCAGGAAATCAAAAAATCGTCCCTTTTACATGCGCATTTGCTTATTTCTGACACTTGGATGATGGCAGATCATCAGGTTTGGAGGGTACTGGCTGGAACTGCCAGCATGTACAGACGCCAGGGACGGCCAGGAAGGCACGGGAAGTGAGGGTGACAGCAGACGCATTTCATTTCAAGTCTGATGAGCCTGCATTTAGGATTTTACGGCCCGGCAGCTTTGCCAAGGCATTTGGGAGATGGGGCTTTTTATTCCGCTTCTCACACTCACTCACACACACACAGCTGGACACATACCTGGGGGGCATTCAAACTCTCTGTACGAGAGGTGCCATATATGAATGTATATTGTATATATATATATATTTTTAAAATACCTTGACATCCGACAAAGACAGGAAGGCAATGTAGGTACAGTGAGTCTGGCTCTAGAAACGTGCACAACCCCGCAAGTTGCGCCCGTTAAAATGAAACATTTCTGAAGGATGAGGACAGACATGGCAAGCGGGAGGGCGGGGGCTGACAGACAATACAGAGACCCGCAGCTCCCCACCGACAGGGTGCCACATGGCCCCGGAGCGCAACCCCTGCTTACTGTGGGCTCTTGGGGTAGAAGGGCAGGGTCACATGGCTGAGATCCTGGATGTCGAAGGCTGTGGGCTCAGCGGAGATCGCCTGCCGTTTGGTGCGCGGCTCTCCCTGCAAGGTGCTCGCGCTCTGCTTCTGCGCCTGCTGGGTGGCCGGCCGGATCACCGAGCGGTACTTGTCCAGCTCATTCTGCAGCTTCTGGATCAGTTCGTCCTTCTGATCCAACTCCAGCTCCAGCTCGTCGATGAGAGCATCCCGCTGCCTCAGCTCCTCGATCTTCTCCTGGAGCGCATACTGTAAATCCCGCAGGGTGCCCATGCTCCTCCGGGCTGCCGGGGGTTCCTTCCAGACGCTGCTCCACGTCTTGGGGCTTCCTCCCCTCTCTGATCAACTTTCCCCAAAGTCGCCGCTGCCTCTGGAGTGCAAAAGCTTCCTACTTGAGACCAAAGCCAGCCCTGGCTTCTGAGCATGCCCAGTCCGCCGGCTCCAGCCACCCAGAGTTTCAGTGCAGATTTCACTTCTTGGGGCTGATGGAGAGGCTGAGTGTGCGGATGAGCAAAACCGCAGGTCCAACCCGGGATCAAACCTGAGACGAGGTGGGCGCCACAGGGGAGAGGGAGGGAGTCAAGGAGCTGGGGGCGTGGTGGCAAGGGAGCAGGAGAAGTGGACGTGGATGACGCTCCCAGGCAGCGGTTGGTCTGCCCGGGTCCCTTGCGCTGGGCGCCAGAGGAAGCCAGCGGTGCGTGTGGAGAGCGCGATAACCCTCTGGGGCTACGCTGCAGGATGTGCAGGCGGAGCGAGGTGGGAGCACCACTTTGGGGGTTGGGGGGTGAATCAGAAAGGGCAACAAGGACCCGCGCAAACTGGGGAGATGTCAGCTGGCTCCAGAGCAGACCAGTCTTGAGGACGCCAGACTACAATCCTGGCCGCGAGGGGAGAGCGCGCTCTGCATCTTAAAAGCCCTGAGTTCTGGAGGTATCTCAACCCGCAGCCTCAGCAAGAAAAGCTCCCGAGCCTCGGGTCTGAACTCTCTTTTTTCCAAAGCCACCTTTTCCCATCAGGAGCGCAGCACACAGGTGGCTAATGCTTAAAGAAACTTGCCCCTTAGGAGATAAGGGCCACTCTGCCTGGGAGGGATCCCCAGAACGCACAGGTGCTTTTAGGGAAGGGAAGGGACGGGGAAGGGGGTCTTGTGACTTTCCCCTCTAAGCCTTGTCACTCTCCTTCTCCTGTTCCTGCTCTTCCTTACCTTTCCACCTCTTCCAAACTCAGGTTAATGAACTCTTTTTAGGGTAAAGGCCAGATGGGTTCGGGCCCTACAAGGCCACTGCGCTTCTCCACTGTCCTCTCACGTGAGCTAGTAGTGTCTACAGAATTGTTTGTGGATGAGGAAAATCATTGCTGAGCTCTAAAGAGATCATCCTAAAATTGAACCATACCTTTAAAAATATTACTTGCCTGACAACCAAGCTGTCATGTCTGGACGCTCCCACTCAAATAGCAAGACTCAAACTTTGAAAAGACACAAGACTCAAAGAGAAGGGAGCTATTCCACGCTGTCTCACCCACCCACACCCCTATCCCTGCCCACTCCGTATTTCCTAAATTAATGACATTTAAGTAACATACTTTCTGTTTAAGGTTAAGTCTGTCATCATTGGAACTCATATTTAGAATCTCCAAATATTTACTTAATACTTACCTAAATTTCTAATATTTATCTAAACCTTCACCACTTAATCCACTTTTATAGTGTTTTTATTAGCAGCCCTCTAATTATTATTGTTAGGCACTGAATGGTATAAACCTGAATGCTCTGTTTGGCCATTCCTTAACAATAAAACAAAGTAAATAGTTAATACTTTAAAATTGAATCATAGTCCAGAACTATTCACTGGAATCTAAATTTAATCAAGGATACATATATTAGTCTCAAACAAAGTAAAAAACTTGCTTACTTTTACTTTTGAATACACATTTTTTTCTATCTAAGCTAAGAAAAGGAAGGAAGGAAGGAAGGAACTAGCAAACAGCAAGTTAGCAACCTCCCTGATTTAAGGTGATTTAAAGAGGTGTAAATGGCAAAGGATATACAATCCTAAACATTCTTCCACATAACTTATGATCCAATTTCTTAGGATGGATGATGTAAGACAATTTTTCTGTTCTCCAACATGGACATATAAAAGACATAACTGCCCAAAACATTTTCATTTCTAATCCACAAAACATACATAATTTATGCATATGGAGTGCAGGAAATAATAATTCTGAACTACTGTTGTCTTCATTAAAAGTGAACCAAGCGGAAGAACTGTAATGTTGCATAACTGACACTATTCTCAAAGAGCTGCTGTGGTATTTTCTTTCTCCCAGGCGAAGGGCCAAATTTTTATCTTTCTAACCTATGGGAATTCTTTAATTCCATGGGAAAAATGTTTAAAACTAAATGACTTTTTCCTATCAACCTATTATAGGGGTCCACAATGCCAAGAGTTTAGGTCTAAAAATATATCAGGAGCAATGTAGAAGGAATATCACTAGATAACTGCTGAGCAGGGTTGTATTTTAAGGTTCATGTGAGGTTTCAATGGGGTCACTTGAAGTTTTTCAGCAGCACAAAGGAGAGAAGAATCTTCTTCATTTGTAGAAAGCCTGTCTACACGTACAAATGAAAATAGAAATGAAAGCATTTTTTTCCTCCCCCAAAATTACACTTCAACCAAAAAATATTCAGGTGTTTTTGAGAAAAAGTGAGGGTGTTTTTTACACTAAGTTATATCATTTTTTCTCTACTTAAGCTATCATATCTACATGCAACCATAAGATATATCCGTGTGACATTTTCATCTTAAATGAAAGTCTTGGGATCCAAAATATATTTCATGATGAATTCCCTACTGAAAGTCAGGAAACTGCTATAATAAATGCAAAGAAAACAAACAGCCAAGAAGAAATGAATATTACAATCAACTTTAAAAGATGTTCAAAGTATAAGAACATACTTGGTAATATTAGCCTATATTATGAAAAAATAATTTTCCCTTAAATATGTAATAATTATACATCTAAAATCCAGAATTCTAGGCTATTCTGTTCTTGAAGTCAAAATAAATATTTTAATTATGTTTTTCAATCAAGTTCTCAACTGGTTCTTTAGATCTCAAGGGACCTGACTTTCCTGATTTTTGCATGATTACAATATTGTCTTAAACATCTTTTGCATCATACTTGGCAAATGTAGGAATCAATTTTATGTGAAAAATCCAAGTCCTGCAGTTCAATTTCAACAGACAAATTTTACTATGTGTTTAACTTAATTAGCTAAAATTTTAAGACCAGAGATCAGGCACAAGCCTCACTTCTGCTCGTTTAGAAATGGCTGCCCTAAATCTGGAAAACCATGGAGTGGAATGACCTATACTGAGCTCTCCCACTGCCCATCTGGATGAAGTCCTGAGATAGATGCTAAAACAGAGAACAATGCAGTTTTGAAAGAACCGAGCTCACACTCTAGAATTCCATAGTCAACTCTCGACCTACTCCTCAGCAGTCTCTGTTTGTTGTAACTGTAACAGAAGCAAAGTTCTGCCAGTAGCCAGACCAACCTGTGGCATGTTGATGTTCTTCAATTTTGCACCCAACCCTCATGAATGAGAGTAAGTATTGTATGCCTTCCTTAATAAAAATCTCAGAATCCGTGTGACATTTTCATCACAGATATGATAGCTTAAGTAGTGAATTAAAACCGGTTTAATATTCAATAATGCAGCTATATCATAATACTAGGTACCAAAAAATAAAACCTGTAGAATTTATAATCACTCACTAAAATTATAATTTGCCTGAAAGGAACTGCGATCATTTTGTCAGCCAGTTGCCACTGCCACTGATTCAACATTTCATAGAACAGTGCTAAGTTTGAGATTTCTTCTGCCATTTCATGCAAATATTTTGAACTGCAAGAAACAAACTAACCAACAACAACAACAAAAACCCGAAGCTTTTCAGGCGATGGTAGCCACCCATCAGAGAAAATCTGTCGCAGTAACAAATACCCCTAAGAATCTAGATGTGAAAGTTACTATTACTGATAGACACACTGGTTTGCTCTAAATTGCTAATCCTAATCAAGATCACAATAAAAATAACTTCTTGAACTCTTAATGCATGGCAGGCACCGTCTTGTAACCCTCGTAACCCTACTAGTTGCACACCAACTAGTAACCCTACTAGTTGGACATCTTTATGACTTCCATGTACATTTGAGAAAACAGAGGAACAAAATCACCCATCTAATATATGGCAAAACTTGGATTCAAATCCAGTCTGTTTGATGCAGAGCTCAATCCCTTACCCCCAGCCCTCACTGCCTCCTGCAGGAATTCCAGCTGCTGTTTCTGTCTTGGTTGTGGACCCAGAGAGGTAAGAGTGCCCTCAACATTAACTAGCCTGACAGTGGGGCTGAGGAAGTGAAAGGAGGAGAAATTTGGAAAATCTTGCAAGAGCAGGAAAAAGATTTTTTTAAGTTTCTTTTTCTAAAATGGTCTTCAGTACCATTTAATGAGGGTTTAAGATGACCATCTATACCCATTTGTCTGAGATTGTCCTGGTTTTAATATTAAAATTGTTTGGGACTGCCCCGGTTTTAAAACTGAAGTCATAGGTACCCCATGGTTCTGGACAAACCAGGACAGTTGGTCACCTTAACTAATTCGGGATTGCTGAGCCTCTCTACTATAAATATTTTCAAATTTTGCTTTCAAAGTTACTGATAGAATAGTAAAGCCAAGGAATATATATAACAAAAATATATATTATTTTAGGCACATTACAATCCATTTATGCATTTGCTTGTGTGAATATATTTTAGGAAAGCAATCATCCTATTCAAAAGTCTAATAATACACAAGGAATTGTCTTTGGACTGTAAAGGAGTGAATCAAACAACAGAATTTTAATTACACTTTGATGAGTCAGACAAGGATTCAAGGCTCTCTTTTGGTTAATCGTAATAGAAATCTGGAGTTTATACACATTGGCTTCCTCCAGACTAAGCACAGTGTTTCAAGATTCTACGTGTTTAACTCTTACAGAATTATAATATTCTTCTGACTGTATTTTGTAGATAGATTCAGCCATCAGGAATGCATATTAAAATAAATATAAGTAAAAATTTTCATGGTTGGGCTGTTTTGAAGCCGTACTACTGAGCATGATATATTCTGTATGGAAAAGAAAAAAAATACAAACCATTAATGATGAAAAACTTACTGCAGAGACTTGGAAAGTAATAGTACATTGTACCATAATTGCTAATGTGCTTAGAGTTTAATACCAAATTAGTGTCATGCCTAATATTAGTTGAAATGAATTCTTATCGTCCACAGCTTCAAATGATGGTAAGTTATCGTTGGGCCTCAGCCTAAACCGGTGCTCAAAGAAATCCGTGCACTAGCTAACAAAAAAAACATGTCCTTGTGCTGTGAGAGAGCTTCCCGTCCCCAAAGACCAGAAGAAATAAAAGGTTTCTAAGGAGAAAAATATTAGGTTTTCTGTAATTTTTTTTTCACCAAAGGAAATGCAGAAAATGGAATTTGAAATGTTTTTTCTCACAAAATATTATTTTACTGCATTTTAACTTCAGGAATACATACATGAGTGTGAACATCCTTATATCTCTGAATGTCATTAATAAATTACAGTTTTTCAGGTCCATTTCAGTGAATCTTCTGGTATATTAAAGCACATTATTTCCTAAGTTAATGCATCAGTATTTTCCACAAAATATTCAAAAACATTTGCAAAAGTAATTTTGCTTTTGAAAATGGATTTGATACTGTGTGGCTTAGAAGAGACTAGCTCTGGAGTCAATTATCTTTTGTTGCTGCTTTTATATTAAATGGCTTTTGACAGATGATATAACTTACCATTCTTCCCTACATGTTGTGTAATCAAAATTGAAAGTGAAGAATAAAACTACATTTTGCTAGTGAGCTTACTAAAATTAGAAAGGAGGGAAATTACTGAGGACATAGGAAAACAACAAAATGGAATACTGAGTACACTGCATTTTCATCAGTAAGTAAAATGAATGAATTGGGCAAGAGGAGTATGGCAAGACATTTACACTGTGTGAATGTCAGAGGCTTGGAGGGAAGGGGAAGCTGCAGGAAAAAAGCTAAGTAGGGAAACACACAGAGATCGTCATGTTCGTTAAAGCTAATGGACAAGTAAATATCGCCTAAGTTCAAATTGAGTTAACTCTTGATATTGTGACTTTTATAGAATAATCATGAAATGGAAATCCAGAAATCCCTTTCCAACAATAACCAGAGGAAGCAACATGATGGTAAAAGAAATGAATATCATCCTAAGGCCAAGATATGGTACCTGATGCTTATGAAAGCGTTACCCTTGGGGCACTGATTGCTAGAGCCTCAGGCTGGGGCCCACAAGGTGCAGATACTTGCTGTGCCTTTAAAACCACCTGTTACATTATCAGTCACCTTTGCCCAATACACAATTTCAGGAAAAGTTCAAAATTTCTGCCTTATCCAGATTGAATTTATCTTGTAGTTAAGAATACTTTAAATATTAGTGGTTCACATTTAATCTTAAAAGACATATATACAAACATCTATGTAATAAGCAAGTTGCCAAAAACAGCAATATATCAGTATCACGTGGTTTTAGTGCCCCATGTGAATAAATATAAAATATGAGGGACTTTCACACTCTTTTGGTATGAGATAGAATATCTAGTGTCTGTCTTGAGTCACTGCATTATGTAAGAATATATACTAATACATATGTACTCAAAGATCTGCATTAATTTAAGAAGTTATGGAAAATTCATCTAATTTTTTCCATAGATGATAGTACAGCCAAAATCTTAACCGTGTAGATTCCTTAGAAAAGTATCTAAGTTAATACAAATTTTAAATGGAAAAAATGGCAGAGAGATTTTTAAAACACTTATTTGTGGAATATTAAAAGCAATTGCGGCTGTTAGGAACATAGGAACGTACAGAACTTAGTGCAAATCACTTATTTCACTTTGCAACCTCCATTGCTCAGACCATCTATCAGTTACAGTGAGTTACATTCTCTCGGCAGTGGCAGAGCTGAAATTTAGCTAATGTCACAGCATCTCCACTTGCACTCCACTATTTACCTTATGCTACTCTCCCAGGGACTCCCAAACACAGCACTGAAGGACCAATAGCAACATTTGCCATGGTTTGATATCGCCCCTTCCCACCTCCTGGGGGGAAAAGAGCAAAGGTGTCCTTACTCTTTAGTCATGACAGATATGATGAAATTTTGAGCCAGGATGGACCACAGAGATTATGTGGTTCAACATCCTAACCTTTAAGGAAACTTAAAGACCAAGGTAAAGGGGAGTTTAGAACCCAAGTCTCCCAATTCTCAGAATACTGTTCCTAAAGCTGCACTATTCTTTCACTTGGTATTTCATTATTTCTGATTTGAAGCTGGATTTGCAAATCCAACTTTATATCGCTTAGTGATTAACAGTTGTCAAAAGCCAACTCAGAACACTTTAATTTGCTGCAGAGAACAAAACATATGAAAAAGTCTTTGAAATGCCGATTAGTCCTATTATGCCTCTCCTTATGCCTGTGGATGGAAAGGTAAATGGTGGGATCTACATGCAGGGAGCGGGTGTGTGTGCTTCCAATCAACCTTCCTTATGTCGGACTGAATGAGGGCCCATGGGACGGGTGGGCCCCAAGTCTTTCCTATTACACCTTTATTGAGAAAGATCTAAGTGGGAAAACAGAGCAAACCATCTTGCTCACTTTTTCCTCTCTAGATACAGCAGCCCGGGGTTCCTCACATTACAGGGTTTTAAAAGCCCTTAAAATATCAAAGACGATTGTTACCAAAACAGGAAAAATCTGTCTCTGGATTATAGTGATCAAAAGGTAACACCCTAAATCTCACAGCGAACTCTCTCAGAATTCAAATGGCGATACTTGCTTGATTCCCTAGAATCATGTCATTTGTCTTCAACCATTTGACTAATTTAAAATATAAAAACTTTATGCCAAAAGGTAACTATATACTTTGTATTTTCTAATGGAGTGCTCTCCAAAATTTGCAAAAGACTAAAAAACAGTAAAGATGTATTTCAAAATGCATTAGCAAAGCATTTAGATTTTTTACTACATTCATATTTTCTTTAAATAATTTTGTATTTTAATATTCTAAGTTTATGTTCCTTTAATCACTAATACATGTATCTACAAAGCAAATTATCCATATGAATATATTACATCATTTTCATATTCTGGAATCATGAAATATCCAACTGTGAGAAACCGAAAAAATGGATAAAGACAAATAACCAAGAAAGAAAAGCATATGGTCATGGCTGGTGCAACAGCCAAACTCAGCGGTCAAAGAACAGCTTTGCCAGCAGCCCTGTAACCCTGAGACCTCTCGGCCAAAGTGTACGCTACAATGCAATGTCTCGTCAGAGTGTGAACTACGAAACACCAGTTTCTCAAAATGCTGATCAGTGTAACAAAAGAGGGTTCCTTGATCGAAAGCATTTGGCAGACACTGAGAAAAGTTCAATAAAACAGATCTCTTTCTGCGTCATTTCTCAGGATTTTTCGTTTTCATTATGTATTATGAATCTCTAAAATACCTAGTAAATATTTACAGTTGACTTAAACAACTAGACTTTCATCTCATACTTTGAGTATTTATGCCTCTCAGTCATTTAGAAACAATGCATTACAAACTGCAGGCAGCTACCCTGCTTGTGAAATTCCTTATCACACACAACATGGTATCATGCACAACAGTATCAGGGACAGGGTCACACAGTGCTAGTCCCACCAAAGCACTGCCAACCACCAGTATCTCCTTCAGAACCATGATTTACCCAGCCTGTGACCACAGCCAGTGACGTGTCAGAAAACCAGGAGCACAGGACAAATGTGCTTAGAGAAAGGACTCAGGTCGCCACTTGACTCATTGTTGTATTTCCTCTCTCTAAAATTAAGCTGGTTCACATGATTGCTGTTCAGGTTAAAAAAGTATTCAAAGGAAAACTACAATGGGACTGAAATCAAGAGACTGGCCTTTTTAGTCCTTTAAAATCTTCAGCCCTCAAGCAATTTGAACACTTCAGAGCTTTTCCACTGGGGATTCTCTCTCTGTCCACAAACCCCTTTCACTCAGATCCCAAGCCCATCACTTACCCATCACCACCCTTTCATCCTTCCAGTCATCACCTCAGTGAACTCATTCTCCACTTCTCCCCTCAAATATCACTTTTTCTGATAATCCTACTGAATCATGCCCATGGTATTTTCTCTCAAAACAGCACTTACTGTGATTATAATTATGTATCATTTGCAAGAATATTACATTACATAGCTCTTATGCATTAGATGGTAAACTCCACGAAAACAAGAAACTATGTCGATTTTGTCCACCAACACTTAGAAAAAATAGGCCCTCCCTATAATTGGTTAAGTTCATTGAATGAATGAAAGTAGGACTAAATGAATTCAAGAAATACTTCACATCTCAACACACCACTATCAATAAATGGGCAGAAAAACTCTCCCTTTCTCACCCTTCCCCATCACGAGATCCAACCCACAAGCTGAACTAAATATCCTTTGATGCCATATGGAGATGGGCTTCAGAACTGCACCTGCACTTGGGTGTCATTCAGAAAGGCGTGTGCCACAAGCCCTAACAACTTCAGTATGACTATGGTGAAAAGGCTGCTACCTCACATCCCAGGTCTCGGTGAGGAAGTCTGCAAGTCACATGTTTCACTAGGTTTCAAAGAGCACTGATTTTCTGGGAAGTATTTGTGCTGTTGTCCTTGGCCAAGTAGTTCAAAGTAGATCCAACCCCTTAAAATAATTGTGTTAAGTAAAACTTTTGAAACTAAAATATTGTGATGAAATTAGTCTGACATCTGTGTTAGATACAGGTTACAGTCAATACAAGTAATGAATTCCTCTGCAACTTGATACAAAGGGTGACCGAAAAATATGGTGATTTTTCTGAAAATGAATGTTTTAGCTCCCTGTTACTCTGCATGGTCTTTCGATACATAATCAATCACATACATCACAGGCTTAATTTAAAAATGTGTGTTTGTGTTCCACCGAACACAACAACAACACACACAGCAATGTGAAAACCACAGCTGCCTGTGTAAGACCACCAATGACTGCGTTTTCAATCTGTTACCTAGAAATAGTTCTAGGAAATAATATTTCTTAATACTCATCCACCTTTTCAGATTACACGTAGACAATCCACTTTTTTTTTCTTTTTTAAGTCTTTAAAAATTTTTTAAAGATTTCTTATTTACTTGTCTTTAGAGGAGAAGGGAAGGAGAGAGGGAGAGAAATATCAATGTATGGTTGCCTCTTGTGTGTCCCATGCCGGGAACTGGCCTGCAACCCAAGCATGTGCCCCAACTGGGAATTAAACTGCGATCCTTTGGTTCACAGGCCCACCCTCAATCCACTGAGCTACACCAGCCGAGACAATCCACTCTTTTAAAGAACTTTTACTGTTCATCTTTTTTATCTTCTTTTTTTTAGGTAAGTCCCTTTAACATTTCATATAATAAGGACTTGGTGATGATGAACTCCTTGAATTTGATCTTATCTGAGAAGCACTTTATCTGCCCTTCCATTCTAAATGGAAGCTTTACTGTATAGATCAATCTTGGATGTAGGTCTTTTGATTTCATGACTTGGAATACTTCTTTCCAGCCCCTTCTTGCCTGTAAGGTTTCTTTTAAGAAATCAGCTGACAGTCTGATGGGAACTCCTTTGTAGGTGACTGTCCCCTTAGCTCTTGCTGCTTCTCGGATTCTCTCCTTCATTTTAATTTTGGCTAATGTAATTATGATATGCCTTGGTGTGTTCCTCCTTGGGTCCAACTTCTTTGGGACTCTCTGAGCTTCCTGGATTTCCTGAAAGTCTATTTCCTTTGCCAGATTTGGGAAAAGGGATGAACAGTGAAAGGACAGCAAACTCACAGTTATTAACAACCACACCTAAAACAAAAGCAAACTAAGAGGGCAGCTAGATCAGGACCAGAACCATAGAAATGAAGATCACATGGAGGGTTAGCAACAGGGGAGTGGGAGAAGGAGAAGGGGGGGAAAGGCACAGAAAATAAGTAGCATAGATGGTAGAGAGAAAATAGATGGGGGGCAAGAATAGTATGGGAAGTATAGAATCTAAAAAACTTGAGACATGTGATCATAAACTAAAGGAGGGGAATGGTGGGGGAGGGGTGTGCAGGGTGGAGGGGAGTGAAGGGGGGAAATAGAACAACTAATGTTCTAAATAATTAATAAAATATTTTTTTTTAAAAAAAAGAACTTTTAACTTGCCATAACCTCAGAATCTTTCTTACTTTTAGCCTTATAATAACTGTCCGCAGAGTTCACTGCTCCCTCATATAACACTGGCAGCATCTAACAAAACAACAGTTCTGCACTTTCTTTCACTTCTTCACATATTCTAGCTACTCCTTCAAAAAGCTGAGTGTTCTTATTGGAGGTGGCCTGTTTTTAACATTCCTTCTAAATACATTTTTAAAGATTATTCATGTCATTGCATCTTATTTCGAAAGCAAATGCTTTTTACAAAGGTACTCATAAGGTATACCAATAATTGTTAACCAGTATGTACCTGCGTCCTACCTGATTGCTTCATTTACGATAGCTTTGGAAGTTCAGGTTGAAACATTCACAGAGCAAATTAACCTCCAAAAGTACTTTTCATACAATTATTTAATCCCTAAAATAGATATTCTTTTCTCTTCTCCTGTTTTTTCTTTTGTCCTTTCTATAGATCATCAGAATAGGCCCCTCAAAGAAAACCATAAGCTTCATACTACAGTTAAGTGGGCATGAAGTACTAACCGTTGGGAATTAGCCACAGTCTAAATGTTAAACAGTTGTACAGTGAAATCAAAGACAGAGGTGTGGTTTGCTAATGCAAAAAAAGGAATATTTCTCAGACATGCATTTCCTACAATTTCAAAAGGTCAGTTAGAAGGTTTCCTAAATTCTTCAAATTCACTGCCCTTGAATATAAGGTTTGTGATAAAGGTAAGTTTTACGAGACTTACAAAAACCTAAGCCAAAACTTTTCCTGAGAAAAAAAAATAAAAGGAAACCCCTCGTATGGAAGAGAGTCACATTTGGAGATAAAGATTCAAATCCCTGCACACATATACCCTACAAATCTCTATCGATGAAGCTTTATGCTGTGATAATATAATTCAGCTTCTGGGTCCTAAATGGAAATCTGCATTTCTGATATGCAACCGCCTCAAAGTTTTGGATCTTTAATAAAACCTAAATGGTAATAGCTACTTGAATGTAAAAACTCTCTTGACATGGCACCATTTATCTCTAGTGGTTCTTGTTAATATCTTTTTCTCTTAAGAAAAAGTAGTGTCGTGTTGCAGTTATCAATGTACATAATCCTCTTAGAAGCAGTTTTTCCTATGAGGAAAAATATATATGGTTAATAGTAATTCAACTTCATCTGAGAAAGTTATTTCATTGAAATATGTACAGTTTTCTATACATAGAAAACACATTCCTTATTTTTTCAGTTAAAATATTTTTAGAAAATGCTAATTGAGATTTAAAATTGTCATTTTTAAGTACAAGTTTAAAAATATTATATTATTGTGAAATTTACACTTCTCCTTCACATAGATTATTTTATCTTAAATACACATCCACAAATAGTCTACAGTTTTAGCGAACAGTACATTTTTCAAATTTGTCTCTCAGCTACTAATTTCTAAGGGCTAAATACAAAACTAAAGGTCCAATGGCACCCCCTGCTGTTCAAGTGTTCTCTTTCGTATTGAGCAAAGCACTGTGTATGTTTGACACATTCATTATAAAAGTAACAGATATATTGGCTTCCTTCTGACATTAGCAGATCCTCCAAATATTAAACTGTATTGATTAGTATTTCTTTAGTACAATACAAATGAAAACTTGACATTTATATAGGTACTAAGACTAAACTAATGTAGAAAAAAAGACTTAGGGTAGTTGAAACATACAGTATCTATCAACTTACTCATAATAAATGGCGCTGTTGACAACCTTTTTAAGACTATCTCAACAAGGAAGAAATCAAGTTATTCAAGCCAACAATTAGAAAACTCTTCTAACAGTATGTAAAGTTTACCCATTTACTTTAAGTCAGAAATTAAAATAAGCATTAATGTTTCTCTAAATCTATACTTTGCGACTTGGAAAAATTAGTTCGGAGATCCTCCTATTACTGTCAGCACTTAAAATACTACTATATACCATAGTAGTAGTATTTTTCCTTCAATTTATAACCGGTTGGACAACTATAATCCAACGAAGTTACCTCTGCTCAACACACAAACACACCTGAGAGATCCAAGCACTGGTAAGTCTGAACATGGGAGTATTGGAACAAGTAAGGAAGGTGGCACAGGGGGGAAGACTGGGCCGGTTTGACACCTAACACAGCCCCATGTAATACAGTAGCGTTGAGTCAGGCAGGCTGCAGCCCTCAAACGAGGGCCTGGCAGAGGGTAAGATCGGGAGAGGCAGCAATTATGTTGAGGGTTAAGAGCAGCAGAAGCAGTGTCTTACTGGAGAAGCCAGCATCTTCCCCTGCCCCCATTGCTGCGGGAGACTAGAAGCTGTCAAACAGCACAGAGTGGCTCCAGTGGCCAAGTAACAAGGAGGCAGCCCTGAGGACTCATGAGCCAGGCTCCCCCCACCTGCAGTGGAGGTGCCTCAAACCGAGGCAGCTTGGGCACAGTGGGAACACCCACCACCCTGGTGGGTACGAGGCAGCCTCCGTGCCTGAAGCAACACCTCCCACACTGTGACTGTGGAGAGGAGCAGCACAGTAAGAAAAAAACAAAAACTTGTGTTATATCACCATCTAATGGAAAACAAAAGAAAGGCCTCTAATGATCAATCTGCTAAATGATTAAGACTAAAACAGTATCGAAACAAAAGATGAATTCACTACCTCAAATGTGGAGGTAGTGAACTACCTCAAAATAGGCAGAGAAACAATCAAGTACCAAGAATAAACAAAGAAACACGGTTGCATAGAAGGAAAACAAAACTCAAAGTCATAGAAGACTGATTTTAGTAGCAGAGAATTCAAGATTTCAGTTACAAAGAAACACAATGAGATACAAGAAAACTCAGGAAGATGGTTCAATGAGCTTAGGAATAAAGTTATTGAAGGAGAACTTTACCCAGGAGATTGAAATTATTTTTCAAAAATGAAACAAATTCTGGAACTGAAGAACTCACTAAATAAGATGAGGAATGCAGAGGTATCCAACTTTTTGGCGTCTCTGGGCCACACTGGAAGAAGAAGAATTGTCTTGGGCCACCCATTAAATACGCTGTGGCGTGTAATCACCAAAAAAAATCTCATAATGTTTTAAGTAAATTTACGATTTTGTGTTGGCTGCACTCATAGCCACCCTAGGATGGATGGGTGGGCCACAGGTTGGATTCCCCTGCAAAAAATACTGGAAATACAGCAGACCAGACAGAAGACAGAATTGGCCAGCTCAGAGAAAGAAATCTAGAAACAGTGAGGTGGAAGAAGAGAGAGACCTAAACAATTAATGAAAGAACTCTACAAGAACGATCTTACTCTATCAGAAAGAACCAAAAAAAAAAGGATAATGGGCATCCCTGGAAGAGAAAAGAGGGAGAGGAAAATGGAGAACCTATTAAAAAAAATAACCGATAAGGATTTCTGAAACCTATGGAAAAAGTTCAACAATCACATATAAGAAGCTATCAGAACACCTAATGCTCTCGACACAACAAGACCTCCTCCAAAACACACAATATTAAAACTGCCGAAAGTTAATGATCAGGAAAGCATTCTTAAGAGAGCCAGAAAAAAGAAGATGGTAGCGTACAAAAAAAAATCCCATCAGATTATCAGCGGATTTCTCGGGAGAAACCCTACAAGCCAGGAAAGGATGGAATAATATACCCGAAATATTGAAAAATCAAAACCATCAGCCAAAATAATATATCCATCAAAATTGCCCTGTAAATATGAAGGAAAAACAAAGGCTTTTCGGGCAAACCGATGTGGAGAGACTTTGCCATAACATCTGCATTACGAGAAATCTTTGAAGGAGCTCTTCTACCCGAAACGAAAAGTCAGAAGGGTACAAAACTGAGTACAGTGACAGGCAGAGAGAAGCATAAAATTGAAAGTCAATTTTAAGAAGGGTATTAAACACTTAATTATAACATAAACGTTAAAGGGCAAGATAATTAACTGACCTAAAGGGAGAAATTGAGAAGTATATGATAATGGTACCTCTAATGTGCAACTCACTTCAAGGAATAGATCACCCAGACAGGAAGTCAATGAGGAAATACTGGCCTTCAATGGCCCATTAGAAGAGATGAATTTTATAGGTGGATTTTATAGAACTTTCCACCCCCGAATGACAAACTACACAGTCTTCTCAAGTGCACATGGAATATTCTCAAGGACAGATATGTTGACACATAAAACAAGTCTCAATAAATTTAAGAAGACTAAAATCACACCAAACATCCTCTCTGACCACAACGAGATGAAACTGGAAGTCGACAAGAAGAAAAAACCACAACTCTGTGAAGATTAAACATGCTATTAAACAACTTTCGGATCAAAGAAGAAATAAGAGAAGAAATAGTAAAAAAACAAAAAAGAAGTAAAAAGAGATGAATGAAGATGAAAACACGACAAACCAGAGGGTAGAGGATGTAAAAGTGGCACTAGAGGGACTTTTAGAGCAATGCTGCTCTAACTCTAGAAACAAGAAAAAACCTCACACAAGTTAACATCACACCTTAAGAAATGAGAAAAAGGGGAGAGGGAAAGGAACTTAAGGGGAAAAAGGGGGAGGGATTTGGGAAAGTATAAGGGGGGGGGGTGGGGGGGGGGGAGGGGGGGGGGGGTGGGAGAAGGTAAAAAATGTACTTGAAAAGTAACTAAATAAAATTTTTAAAAAAAAAGGAAAAAGAAATGAGAAAAAGAACAAACAAAGCCCAAAGTGAGGCAAATAAAAGAAATACTAAAAATCAGAATGAAAAGAAATAAAATACAGAATAAATGACAACAAAGAAATAATGAAACAAAGAACCAGTTCCTTGAAAAGACAAACAAAATTGACAAACCTCTAGGTAGACTTACGTACACTCACTAATGAAAAAGAAGAGAAAACTCAAATAGAGAAGTTACAATGAATACTTCAGAAATACAAAAAAAACATACAGGAGTATTAGAAAGGCTATATACCACCAAATTGGGCAGCCTGGAAGAAATGGACAAATTCTTAGAAGAGTACAACCTTTCTAGATAGAATCATGAAGAATTAGAAAACCTAAATAAAATGATCACTATTAAAGAAATTTAAACAATAATCAAAAATCTCACAAAAGGAAAAGTTCAGGACCAGCTGGCTTCATTGGTAAATTCTACCATCCATTCAGACTTAATATCTATCCTTCTCAAAGTCTTCCAAAAACCTCAAGAGGAGTGAACGCTTCCTAACTCATTTTACGAAGCCAACATTACCCTGGTACCAAAACCAGGCCAGGATGTCACACACACACAAATTACAGGTCAATGTCTCTGATGAACATAGATGCAAAAATTCTCAACAAAATACTGTTAAATCAAGTAGAACAATACATTGAAAGGATCACACACCACAATCAAGTGGGATCTATTCCAGGATGCCAGGATGGTTCAACTTCTGAAAATCAATAATGTGATGTAATACATTAACAAAATAAAAGATAAAAATCATACAGTCATATGAATATATACAGAAAAGCACACAACAAGATCAGCATCCATTTATGATTAAACTCTAAATTAAACTCTAGATAAACTTATGATAAAATGGGTACAGAAATAAAGCACCTCAATATAATAAAGGCCATATATGACAAACCCTCAACTAACACTATACTCAATGGTAAAAAACTGAAAGCTTTCCTCTAAGATCAGGAACAAGATAAAATAAAGCTTCTAAAAGATAACACAGGAAAGCATATCCATTAACTTAGAATAGGTAAGGATGTCTTAAACAAGACACAAAAAGCACTCATGAAAACAGAAAAAAATCATGAAATTAAGCACATTAAAATTAGGAAATTATTTTGATCAAAATGCACTATTAAGGTAGGTACATGTCACTACACATTTATCAAAATTCATAGAATGTACAACACCAATAGTGAATTCTCGTGTAATCTGCAGACTTTGTAATCTGCATACAACATAGTGCATGTTCGTGTAGGCTCCTAAATTGTAACAAATGCCCGCTCTAGTGCAGGCTTTTGATAGCAGGAGTGGCTGTGTACATGTGAGGTCAGGGATTTAGAGGAAATCTCTGTACTTTGCACTGAATTTTCCTGTGAAACTAAAACTTCTCTAAAACATAAAGTCTAGTGTTTATAAAAGCGCACTATTAAGAAGAGAGTCAAAAGGCAAACTACAAAATGGAAACAGAGATTTGTAATACATACTTAATAAGCAGAAACATATACTCAGACTATATCTGAAATTCCTAAAATTCAGAAGACAGACAACCCCACAGAGACATGGGTAAAAGAATTGAAAACTTCAAGTATTGTGACAAAAGGACATATTCAAATGGCTAATAAACATGTGAAATTGCTCAATTTCATTAATTAACAGCAAAATGTAAATTAAATATAGTGAGACAACACTACACACCTATCCAAATGGCTAGTTTTTCTAAGTCACAACAAAAAATGTTAGAGAGTTTGTGAAACAATGTCAATTTCAGACATTACTAAAGTGGAAGTATAAATTGGTACAGCCACTTGGTAAAACTGGCCATTTCTACCTAAACTGAACATATGAATATCCCACTTTCTAGAAACTCCAATCTTAGGGATCTTCCCAGGCAAAATACATACATATCATCACTAAATGATGTCTGCAAGAATATCTGTAGAAACATTACTTATACCAAACCTGGCAACAACACAAGTGCCAATTGACATTGGAATAGATAAATAGAATCTGCATTCAGACAACAGAATATAATAGAAGACAATAAAATAAGTAAATATTCCTATAAACAACAGCAGCAATAAAACACATGAACAATATCCAGCACCGTAAACCAGACAAAAGATACATGCTATATGGTTTCATTTTCATAAACATCAAAATGAACAAAAAATGGTAAAGATAATGAAAGTTTACTCTGGGGGCAGAAAGCCGGCAATGGCGCAGAGTGGACGTCTGAAGTTGTGGGGAAGCCCTTTTTCTCCATCTGAGTGGTGGTTATGTTAGTGTGTGTTCACACAGCTCATTGCACTGTAAACTTATGGCTTATGCACTTTCCTACATGTGTTGTAGCATTAAAAAAGCTTAAAACAAAAGCCTTTAGTTTGTTAATATCAATTTACTGCCTATTATTTTACATATCTACAAAGTGCAAAGAATGTCTTAGATCAGTGATTGTCAACCCTGTGCATCTCATGGCACACACACACACACTAATTAGTAAAATTTGGCAGCACACAAAACATGTGTCTTTGCAAATCTGACAAAAATAGGCGTAATTTTGATACCTTCACACTGAATGGCTATTGAGTTCCCTATTTTAGTTTTTTTTTTTTTTTTGACTGTCTAAAGGAAAAGAGGTCAGTGCCCCAACTAAAGAGTCAGGTATTGCAAGCTTTAAAAATTCTTGTGGCATGGTTGAAAATCACAGTCTTTGATGACTGAAGACTCCAAATACATTCTACTATCAAATTTTTATATTATACAATTAATTGTTAGACTTCTGAGCAAAAAATAGATTAGATAGACACTCTGCCCTGAAAAATGACAGATACAGCATTACGTAGGTACACCGACATCAAACCATGATGGTTTGTGTGTGTGTTGTGTACACACACATGTGTGAACACATATATACATGTCCATATACATTTAATACATTCTAGATTACAAATACTCTTGATTCAATATAAAATTAACATTTCAATTAAAAATGTACTAACTATGTAGAACTTAGGTATAATTTTAATGCATCTCTATCCATATCTACCTATCTACGGGGTCTGGCAGAAGACAGACCTGCTTGAGTGTGGTTGGTAGGGGAATAATACAGGTGTAATAATTTATAGTTTTAATTTGAACATCTCACCTAAAATGTCATACGGTGTGCTTGAGTATGATATTATGTTACAGAATTACATGCTTATGATTTTGTAATGAAAGATATTGTAATAAAAAGAGGCATTATTTGTGCCAGACCATACATGCACACACACACATTTAGTCAACAAACTAGGAAAACACCACCTTTGGCAGAAACATATCTTAAGAATTGAAGTAAAACAGGAAAAGGCTCCCTTTGACATTGGTGCAGAAGGATAGAGGAGGATCTGAAGGAAGATAAGATGTTCTGAAGAGTGGATAGGAAAAGCATAATAATCAAAGGCACAGCATGAAGAAACCAGACATGGGGTTGGGGATTTATTGGATGGATCAGAGAGCTCTGGAGAGCAGAAAAGTGAAGGGTGAAAGCTGGGAAGGTGGATGAGGACCCAACTAAAGCAAATCATGCAACGCCAAAATGATTAACGTAGACTATGTTCTCTCAGAAATGGAAGGCAGCTACAATTTTGAGCTAAGAGGTGACATGGTCAGAGTTGTGATTTAGGAAATTTAATCCAATAACATCATGTTAAATGAATGGAATACTGAGAAAAAGACTCATTAGCTAGCTGCTGCCACAATACTATATAGGCCTAATCAGATAACAAGACAGAGGTTGGGGAAGAGAAGACACAGCCAACCTAAACTACTGAAAACATCCTGTGCTCCTCAATATCAGCACTAATTGCTCCTATAATTCACAAGTATTCCCCACTAATCATTTTGTAAACTGTTTTCTGATAACTACAAATAGAGATCAAGCACCTATGTAACCAGGTGCCACTTATTTAGAAAGTTAATTATTTTTATTGAGTATTATTTCTGAGCATAACCAATCTGGAAGAGTGCTTCTCTTCCAAATGCTGCCTTCCCCGCAATCCCCCTAAATACAAACCCCATTTTAAACAAGCAAGCAGAAAAAAAAAGACACTGAAATAGAGAACAAGGGGACAGTGACCAGAGGGGAGAAGGAAGGGAAGTTAAGGGGAAAAAGGGGAAGGGATTTGGAGGAACAAATAGGAAGGACACAGGGACAAGAACTAAGGGGGTGGAAATGGGAGGGAGGTGGGGAGCATGGGGCGGGGGAGGCTGGGATGGGAAAAATAGACAAAAAACTGTACTTGAAAAATAACTAAATAAAATTAATTTAAAAAAATAAATAAAAATAAAGTGCTTTCCTGACTACTGCTGCCCCTTCATATCCACTTAGGCCTATATCAGCCTAGAGAAAAGCACTTAGGTTGCATTTTAAATCATCCCCGCAAAGGAGTTGTCCACACTGACTTCTCCAACCCTGATTCTGCAAAGCAATTTTGGCAGGCACTACCAAAAGTGAAAAATTCTAGGAAGAGCAAGCCTAATTCTGACACTGACCATTGATGAAGCTTCCACCCACAGCCACATCAAATGTTGCTGCTGAGATACTTAGTAATTAGAAAAGGGAACCAATGAAGTGTTCCATTTATGCCACTGTTGGTAGGCATGTGTGTTAGACTCTCAAAACCAGGCTATGGTTCAGAAGACAAGGGAAAATTGAGAGAAGGGGATCAGAGTAACTCATGTAAATAGTCATTCACATTAGTACTAAGTATCTGACACATTACTTATAGTAGTGTGTTATGAGTGTGCAGTACTGAGCTGAGTGCTTTTCACAGATGATCACAAGCCTCCCAAATCAAGGAGGTGGGTATGTTTGTATCACCTGCATTTTAAAAGTGAGAACACTGAGAACGATTAACATTTCAGTGACGTGTCAAAGGCCATAGAGCTGCTGAGAACAAAAACTGGGATTAAACTCAGGAAGTCTAGACTCCAGAGACACGCTGTTTATGACAATGCTCCAACAATTGAATAATGATGATCATACTGTGATTATAATAACTATTTCTAAGTCAGCTTCATTTGTGAGGACATGAGTGGCTTCCCCAGAGTTTTGGATCCAGCTTCTGGGAGGAGGGCATTGACTTCGTGATTTGCATCAACTACTTAAATGAATTATGTAACTAGACAGCATCAACCTCTCTACCAACAGTTAATTTTTAGTCTAAATAGGGCGACCTTCGACATTTTAAGACCATTTGATTATTTTATACTTTATTCAAAATTATTTTAGCTACTTTTGTAACTGTCCTGATGCCTTTTGTGGAATCATATATTAAAAGCAGAATGGGAACATATTCCTCAAAGCTAGAATTATGCATGGACTCCTTTTATTTTTCCTATGAAAATTGAGTGGGGAAACTTAAGTGTGTGTATGTGTGGTTTAGTTCAAGATGAGGCTTAGTTCAAAATGAGAAAATTTCTCAGGACCAGGACCTATTATCAAAAGTCAAAGCTCAGATGGTCAAAACAAATTATTTCCAGTTAGGAAAAAAGAACTTTAAAAATGCCTGTTTATAAATTATCTTTTTCTTAAAAAGTATTTAAACATAGTTACATCATTTTTACTGTACTTAGCTTTGGAAACTGTAAATTGGACTCAACATAAAACAGAGTACACTAAAGAAGCAGTTATAAATAACTTCATTTCACCAAGAGTTTGAGAAGAGTCAGCTGCCAATACCCAAACCCACAAACCACCAGCCTTTCCAAACACAGTTCCACAATGTCTCAATATATTCAAAAGCAAAAAAAAAGAAATGGACATGAACTACTGAACACCACGATGATGTGTGGTCCTCCACTTAAAAAACTTAGACTACTACCTTATTTTTTTCTATACAATGCTCACATTTTAAGCCAAAAACTTTAACTGTTTTCTTTTTTTTAAAAAGGTATTTTTAATATTACCTCTAAAGGGTAAAATCTATTCACAATATTACTAAAAGAAATAAAAAGCCCATACATAAACATATTGGCAGTTATTGTGAGATTAAAAATAGGTTACTTTGGAAGATAAGAATGGTCCAAGATACCACAGAAATTAAGATACCACAGTGATAAAAACAATGAGAAAGGGCCGACTATACAGATTCCATGTGTCCCCAATTTGCCAGGGCAAATCCACTGCCTAAAGGTCTGCCTTCTAGTCACATTATGTGACTCTAATTTTTTTTGGATAGTATACCCCAACACATACACACCGTTATATGGACAAAACGATTACTGCTTGGAATTAGGAGGTGGAGTAGGGAGGCAAATGATAAAGATTAAAAAAGCCCTACACTTTAATCATTTTAAATATCATCTACTAGTTATTCAGAAAAACTCATTAAAAGCTTTCCGATCTAATGGCTCAAACTTTTCATCCACCCAATGCCGGACAAAACAGTAAAAACACTGTGGGAAATTAACTGCTTCAGTGACAGAGCTCTTCTCAAAGGGAAAAACTTCTAACTTGAAAATAGAAATGTTATTGACTAAGCATTCAATGGTACAACTGATTTCATATTAGGAAAGAATCTCTAGTAGTTATTTATTCTCTACCATTTGGGTTGCTACTAATTCATTCCACTTGAACACAGCTGTATATTTACTAAATCTAAACCAGTGTGGAGTACAGAATAAGAACAGAGTTTAAGGCTGGATGAAAATAAAACAAATAGGCACATTTTGTATCCTAAATCATTTTTTAAGGTGATGATGTGGGCTCTCAGTTTAGCAACCTCAGTTTTTGAGGTTGGCAAAGAAAGAATTCAGAGCCAAGAACTCGAACACAGAGGAAGTTTATTTAGGACAGAAGCAGGAGAAGTGAGCCAGCTGGGCCGTGTGGACTCAGGAAACAAGTTACCAAGGCAAAAGAAGGGCCCTTGAAGGGAAAAAGAAGCAAAAATATGCACCTTAAGAAAGCATAGGGGAAGGGCATGGGTTTGCTCTAGTGATGTAGTGTAGGGACTGGGTCCTTTGCCTGAAGAGTTTTTATCTGTTTTCTAAAGGCAAGAATTTTAGGAAAGGTCTCAGGAAGTATCTCAATACAATAGTCATTGGCTTTCCAGGTGTGTCCTTTCAGAGTCGTGCTCTCTGTTGACTGGTCAATGCTAAGGTGGAAGGTCATTAGTCATTGCAGCTGGTCCTGGTATCAGCCATCATGTTGCTTTGTCTGGTTTTGCCATTTTTCTGGTCCTGAAGTTGAAACAAAAGTGAGGCCTGGATATTATCTCTAGCTTGACCAAAACTCTGTCTCTGTAGTCAAGAGGCTCGAGGATTTGCTCCTAAGAATATCTGATGCTGAGCAGAACTTCATTGTCTTAATGCTTAAGGGAATGGTTGTACAAGGGAGAAGGAGGCAGGTGAGTCAGGGTGCTGGATGGGGCCCGGGTGAGTCAGCCATCTGCCTCAGTTTCCCCATTCCACTTGTGTTGTAGACTGCTCTGCCTGGTTCTAGGAATTGTATCTTGACCCCTGGGGGCCAGCAATGACCATTGGAATATGAGCTGCAGGAGACAAAGCTTGTCTCTGGTAGCAAATGCTGCCTCAGTTTCCTCTCCCTGCCCCCGAAGCTTGGTGGAAAGTCAATGACAAGTAAGACCCCTCACACTGGGGGGCAACCTAAGCCAGACTCAATCACTTGGGACGCCATCATGGAAGGACTCGGGGGGCTGCAACAAAGAGGGAGTAATGGACTCTCGCCCCCTAGCTTTGACAAAGCCCAAGTCCCCGTGTTCTCTGGGAGAAGTACTTCCTGGCTCTAATCCCCTTAAGCCTGAATACCTGATGGGGAGGGGTGCAGCTCCTTGCCTTGCTAGAATGTGTTCTGGGGAAAAATCTGGCGTCACAAAGACTTCCTGATAAACCTGTGAAATCTGCTCTGCTAAGAGTGCTTTCATTCATATGTTAAAGGTTCAAGCAGGAAACCCTAAAACTCTGTTCCTGACAGACTGACTCATACTATGCCCTCAGATTTCTTTGAAATGTTATCTACTGTTTGATCCTTGCCGCCCTGTATTCCTGTGTATTACAACCCAATAAAGGGCCCTGGAGGAGGGGGCTCAACGCCTTTTTCCCCTGAGAAACTGGCCACTGCTCATGGCCTTGTTTCTCGGGGAAAATGGCCACCTCTCCTCCCCAAGCAGATCACATCATGTCTCAGTCTTGTTTACTTTTATCCATGGCGGCTGGGGGGACTTGCAAGGAAAGTCACCCCCACACACTTACCAAGGAATTTTCCTAGCTTCTTATGCTCCTTCCTCAGTTTCCCTACTTTTAATATTTTTGGGGGGAGCTTTCTTCTGAAAATATCTGAGTAAAAAAATGGCAAAAAATAATTTGTGCACATCTGTTTATGTATTCAGGAAAAGAATATTCAAACTGGGCATTAGTCCATGGGAAAGCCTGTGCAACATAATCCCGCCCACCAAATACACTGCTCATTTATTAATAAGAAAATTCTAGGTTAGATTCTTGCCAAGAGTTGTCTTTCTTTTCCAAAAATTATCTTTGGCTATATTTTGATATATTTGATTTGCTACCCTTGATGCATAAAAAAATAAAAGAACTATTGTCAAATGTTAGCAATTGGAATTTGAACTCAGGTGAAAGAGTAAAAGAAATATAAATCTATTCACTGAAATCATTTTGAGAAATAATACAATTTATGAAATGTACTAACTACCTTATATTTTTATTGTGCCATAAAATTCATATTGACTTTGGTATACATCATTTTCAAAATATTCTTTAAAGAAATATCACTCAATAAATTCCACATCTTACTTTTATTTCTAATAGTAGTAACTTGCATTTTAGGTACTGATTTCTATTTATCAAGGTATTTTCATATCAATTAATTTACTCAAATGGGATAATTAGGGTTATTACATATATTTGTAGTTTTATCATCCTAGATGGATTGTTTTAGGCCTTGGGAATGTGCTAATTTGTGGTTTATATGTAAAGGTCTTAAAAAGTACAATTTTGTAGTGTTAGTTAAAATATATTATTTTTAATGTAAGAGGTTAAGGGGAGATAAAAAGCTAATGTATTTGGGGGAATTACAAAAGAAGTAGATTCTTAATTTATTTAGAATAGAGAGTTTTCAACAAAACCTAAAACCACATAGAAATCCATAAACAATGGGGTTTTTTTAGGCCAGTTACAGCTAAACAAGAATATGTATATTTTAACAGATCTGTTGCAATCATAGGATTATGTAGGACTTATTTTGAGGTGGTAGAAAAATCTTTGAATGATGGATACAAATATGACTGACGAATAGGAAAGCGAGGAATGTATTTAAAATGGAGTGATGAAATGTGTTAGTTACTGATCCAGGAGAGAATGTGAAGACTATAAACATTTTATCCTGTTGGGATGAAAAACAAATGATATGTAAGAAAAGTGAGAGCGTTTGAGTTGGGGAAACCAATTGGCAGGACCTCCCATGACCTGAATTTAATAGCAGATAAGGAAACTGGAATTTTCTGTATGTTTTTGTAAATGGAGATGATATGCTTAACTGAAACAAAATTTTAGGAAATCTATAATATATTACCATGTGTCCAAAATAGAATACCCATGCCACACATACAGTTACTTTTAAATTTTATCTTAATGTCCATAAAGCAAGAATTATATTATTATAAAAAATCAAATATTAAATACACAAAAATGGGCCATATTAAAAAACCCCGTGCCCATTGTAATCAGTAGTTCTCTTTCAATGGGGTATGGACACCATGGCACTGAGGGGTAAAACATATGACAGAGAAGATAGAGGGTTTTTTAAATTATTTTTATCACCAGCAGTAGCAGCAGCAAAAATAGATACTTAAATACTTTTTTCAGAGTGACTTAGAGCTTAAAAGTTAAATCAAACTGATACACACTCTAACCATCTAGAGACTCAGTATTTATAGGAGCCAAATGCCTTTAAATGAGCATCACTGTCAGAGAAGTAGGGGAATGAGAAAGATTGACAGGAATGGAAGCAATGAAGCCTTACTCTAACACTCTGCATTTAAGATTAAGGTTCTCCATTAGCCTAAAATATAAATTATGGCACCACACGATGTTATTCACACTCCAGTGACAGTTATGGGCATTAATTTGGGCACATTCTTAAATGGGTTTGAGAAAAGCAGTGTTTATTAAGGATATGCATCAATACACCCAGTCTCTCCTTTTCCAGGCACGTGGTAAAGTGACATTTCCCTACCTCCTTGAACTCAGACACAGTCACGCGACTCCACTGATAAAACTGACCAGACAAGCTGTGTCTCTGGGCAGAGGCATTTCATGGGCAGTGCGGGAACAGTGTCACTCTCTCCTCCCTCACAGTGGCAGTCAGGGAAGCGTGCATCCAGACAGAGCATCTGCCAGTTTGGGTTCATGAGAAAAGCTCCAGAAAACCCACAATGGGCAAGTGTAAACAAAAATCAATCTTCACTGTTCTAAGTCACTGAGAATTTGGGACTGTCTGCTACCGCACCCTAAGCCTCACTGACAGGCATGGCAACAGCAATGCAAACTCCTTTTTAAAAAGCCACTGTACCTCTTCTCCTCTTGGTTTTGACTTTATTTCCTCACCTCAGTTACCCCCTGAAAACAGCGCATATGCCACTGAAGTAGATTAATTATCACTGTTGGCCACCTGTCCAGTGGAGATTATTAGTCTCCTTTGGCAAGTTGGGATTTATAAGGATGACACATGTAATTAAATACTCAGGCTTTTAGCCCCTTGAACAAAAGACTAACCAGTAGATCCCAGCTAAATTAAGGAAAACAACCTTTTTCACAGAAAAGCCACATGAAGTTCAACCCCCTTTGGGGCAGCAGGTGCTGTTTCACCATTAATTTGGTTCTCAAATCATATGAACAAAGATTTATTTAAGACACTGAGACACTGATAAAGAATTAATCAGGGAAGAGAAACAAGCCTACAACATGGAAAACAGTACAACTGAGGCAGGACCGGGGTACCTTTTATGATTACATGAGTATTTTGTCTAATAGAAATTGAGAAGGAAGATACAGTTGAACAATTGAACTATGGTTCCTAAAATACATACACGTGTATGAGGAAGGAAGAAAAGGAAGAGGGGAAGGAGAGAGGAAGAAAGAAAGGGGAATGAAAATGAGGACAGAAGAGAAGGGGAGGGAAGAAATAGAGAGAGAGAGAGACTTATTAGAGCTCTAGCCCAACCCATGTAAATGATGAGGAAGGATGAGGCCTGAGCTCATTCAGTTATTTACATAGAAATCACTAAGATTCTCTTTATGGATAACAGGGTACATGGACTCAGTAAAGTGCAGCATGAGGCTGTGGGTGCTTCTATGAACAAGATAAATCTCCAAGCTCAGTCTGGCCCATGAGCCCGACACGCTCCACTCCTTAGTCACCTTTCTAGAAAACTGACACAGGCTACCCATCCACAAACCAAGTCTCATCAATTAGCATCATGGATTTTACCTGATATGCCAGGCACTGGGCTAAGTGCTTTGCATAAATTAACCCATTTGCTCTTCATAAATACCCCATGAATAAACACAAGGAAGCTGAGGCTTACAGCCATTAAGAAACTTGCTTTAAGATCAAAGTAAGTGGCCAGAGTTGGGATTCAAAGCCAGATGCCACCCAGCCCTTTAAGTGCATATCCCAGACCACAGTCCTTGGGGCTCTCACCTACAGAGTATCAACTTGAAGACTGAGAACTGGCCCATTCTACATGGAAATAAAACCACATTTCTTTCCTTTTCACTGTTTTCCTTACTTAAATATTATGGTCTGGTTTCCCAGAAAGAGTATTATATTGTTATCCCATTTTATCAAAAATGTCAGAAAAAGAACGTGGGTATTTCTGGTTGAGTTCCGAGCACCGACTCATCCCATGAGCATCTGCTCCATCCAAGCAGCCTGACATTTCCAACGAAAGCACATTCCGAGCGTGATCCAGCACGAGGGCTCCCAACTGCAGGCACGCAGCGTCTGACAGTAATAAAAACGTTTAATATTCCCCCAACCTTCTTCCCCGCAGTCCACGAAGACCCCGACAAGCCTAATCACAGTTTGTGCTGTCTGGCAAGGCTGACACATGCATTCCACCCAAGGTTTGGACAGGCCAAAATGCCACAGGTTGAATACTGAAGTCTTTCTCATTTCCGCTGGTCTGACAGCCCCTCGGTGTGCAGTGAACCCCGCAGCAGCATCTCCTTAAGACCTGTGGTCTTTCTGCAAAAACAACAGCTAGAGCTGTGTGAAGGGAAGGTAGGCTGCCAAGGCAAAACTCATTTTTCTTTCCTGGGAAAGATTTAGCCCAAATTCTTGGATGATAACCTGGCTTTCGTCCTGATACTACCCCAGGCTTTCTTCACAGTCAAACAGAGTTTTTTGTTTGGCATCCTTTATCAACAGAATGCCCAACACTGCCTTCCCATTTAGATTCTTCTCCAAATTCCTCTCTTCTGTCAAGGGAGGCACTGCAGGACAGTCTGGTATTTCAGATTCAAAACTTCTGCCTTCTGCCAGCAAGAGTCCACATTCGTAATGAGCAGTCCCTGCCTTCGGGGCTTTGTACAGAGGACCCCCAAAGCAATTCAGTGTGATATCTAGAAGGTACTTATTTGGTTTGTTAAGATTATTAAAACCACCATTGCTGGTTTTAAAGCAATACTGAGAGCTTAATTCAACCAAGGTTCCTTTGTAAGTGACTGCTACACATGGGAGGTAACGTCACATGCAAACTTGTTGGCTTCAGTGCTCACGTGCCCGACACCAGGTTTATGTCCTGACGCTACCACCCTCAGGAAAGCTTAGTGTCTGCCTCTAAATACGCTGCTGAGTAAAAGAATAGAGTTAGTTCTTAGGTGGTCATGTGGTGTTTTACAGCTGTCCAGCATTAGAAATATTCTTTCAAGTCTTAACTGTGGAAAAAAACGTAAAGTATAAATTTGTTGATTTTAAATTATAAGTAAATTAGTCCGCAAGGGAATGATTCGTCACTTCTAGCATATTGATTTAATGGAAATACTGAATGCTTTAAAATCATAAAGACCACTGTAATATAGGAAAGATATTACGACATTACGTGTAGTAACAGAGAGTGACGGGGTTTCGTAGCGTGAGGGGCACATCTGTGGAAGCAGACATGTCTGTATGGACAAGGGCAGGAAAAAACATGGAAAACAGAAACAGCTCCTTCACAGCGGTTGGACTGATGACCTTAAAATCATTTTGTTACAGTGGCTCAAAACTAAGAATTTTCTGACACATGTGCACATAATTTAAATAAAAGGTTGTCTAATAGTATTTGATTTAAGTGTTCAGAATCATATTTCTGGCAGTTCCCAAGCATAACCCAGAAGGATTTTTGGATCACTGCTGTGAATTTTACTGTTATTTTACCAAGCAATAAAAATAAGTAAAAGTAAACATATTAAAAGTGCTTTAAGAGAAATTTTTCTTCCAAGAATAAAAATGTCTATTTTTAAAAACATGCATTCCTTTCCCCAGGAAGAGCTACCAAGGAAATGCACTAAAATATCAGAGCTCAGCCTAATAATTTCCTCAAATGTTTCTTTAGAAACAAGTCAGCTAAATCCATCCCCAGCCATTTGGCTTTCAGAATTCCTTTTATTTTTTAATGTCATAATAACCACCTACTCAAATTCAATCTAGTACTCAAAAGTCTTTCCTTGAAATAAAACAATTAGGGTGTTCATACGGGTATCATTTTGGAGGAGAGTGGATGCCCAGACACAGCCACAGAAAAGCACTCACTACGATCCCTACCCAGGCCCAGCACCGGGTGGGGGGCGGGCAGGGACAGGCTGGCATCTGTCAGTGACTGACCCAAGACGCCACAGCCTGACTTAGCTGAAAGAGAGAGTCTGTAAGCTACTTGTGGTGGAGAATAAAGCCCTCCTGCTCTCTAGCTTCTCCACTGAAAGATTTCGTTTCCCTTGTACTATTTGAGCTCTGAGAGATAAAGTCCAAGGTTAGGTTTTCACTGTAACAGATGCTACCAACAGGAGGAAGGGCCTACAAGTGCTTGGGTTACTCCAGGGTATAGTCTTACTGCCACCTACAACTGCCTCCCATACTTCCTTCCATGTTTAATCAGAGGGCTTATTGCATTTGGGGCAATTCTGGCATCCACAGGAATTTATTCACCAAAACTCTTCTGGGAAATCAAGGTCTTCCGTTAACTCATCCACATGGCCTGCTCACAATCCAGTTGCGACGCGTTGCTCCACACAGAGTCTAACAAAGGTAAGGACCCAAACACATAAGGACGTCCGGGAGATCCAGAATGCCTACTGAAAGAAAGGTGCGGGATGGGAGAGTGAGCTGATCTCCTTGCTAAGGAGAATGAAGTCACAGAGGAGAAACCTTTGTCACTTCCTCCATTTCAACTGTGTCCCTTTCAGCAAGTTATTAAACTTCTCCATACCTCAGTTTCATCAGTTATAAAAGGGAGATAGTAATAGTATTTTCTTTACAGGGTTGTTGGGAGAATTAAATGAGTTAATATATTTAAAATGCTTTGTGAAACATACGGTACAGAGTGAAGCTTAGTGAGTATTACTCTGCACCTACTCTAGCAGGTTGCCTATGGATTCACTGGTGCTACTTCCAGAGCTCTGATCACTGGGAGTGGATGCTCTCAGGCATCAGTGGCTCTCCGCACATACTACCAATTCCACATGATTGCCTTCGCTGTCCTTTCCCCAGGGAAATGGAAATAGTTATTCATCCATCCATCCAGCAAAATGTCTATCAGTCTCAGACTGCACTCCTGGTACTGTGCTGTGGGATAAAGTAAACAAAACAGATGTTGACTTTATTCTTGAGCAGTTTCTGGTATCATTGGTCAGATAGGTGGTAAAGCATCCAATCACAACATAGTGGGAGAAGTGCTTACAGTAAGAAAATACCAAGGCCTGTGTGGGTCTGCCTCCTGCAGTCTAGGGGACGAAACTGGAAAGTGGCATTTGTAAAAGTGCTACACTAGGACTAAGTACATAGTGCCATGGAAGGTAAGTGGGGTGGGGGGGTGGGCGGGGCTGAGTCAGGGAACATTTTCCACAGGAAGGAACACACAAGCTGACACCTGAAGAACAGTGGGTCTGTGTGCCTGTGTGTTCACAGGAATAGTTAAATTCATCACAAATATCCTATGAGATAGTTACTTGTATATGTACCGGAGACCCCCACAGGTACCCCCGATACACAGAGCATCGGTACTATTCCCCTGCTGTTTAGTTGTTGGTGCTGACAGATCTCAGCTGAGTCCCGATTCAGGACGTGCCTTCGGCTGAAGAGAGCAGCCTCACCCAAAGTCACCTCACCCCTCAAGAGCTGCCACATCCAATGACTGGTCAATGAGAGACCATAAAGGCTTGGTGCCCCTGACCCTATTCCAAGCATTCTGAAGGGGCATCCTACGTCTGGTAGGAGGCTGGCACTTATTGTGATTGAAAAACAGGTGACAGCTTGTTCTACCAAAGCCTGTTTTCTTCTTCCCGATATAGATGTGAACCCTGAGAGCACTCCCTACTAAGGTTTTCGTGTGCAGTTCTGGGACAACATTCCCTTTGTACAGACAAGAAAACCAGTCTTGGGAAGGTTGAGTAACTTGTTGAGGATGAGACAGCAGGGCTCATTCGGAAAAATGAACAGAGCTCAGTCTGGCTAAAGCCCAAATGGGAAGGTAAAGATAAACCAAGTCTTGAAATGCATAATAAGTCACAATAAAAGAGTCAGGGCTTTCTCTTGAGACAGTGGGAAGCATTAGAAGTGTTCAAAGTGAGAGGATCCATTAAGGGCTTTGGCATGACAAATTAGGTATTGTAAGCTAACTTTTAATGGTGAAAGCATTCTACCACCAGGGAGGGGTTGCCAGGGCTTTTATCCAACTCATTACTACTTACTGCTTTTCTATGGGTCAAAATATCAGGAGGGGTTATGAGTACTGTAAGAAAGAGAACGCCTCAGGGGTAGAGAGCAAGCATGTACTGAGATCCTGACAAAATGAGCTGAGTTGACTGGTGTGTGTGAGATGGGGAAGCCTGCTGCAGTTCCCTGGCTCTAGAAATGCAAGGAAGCTCCAACTCAGATGAGGGGTTGCCTCCTTTCCTCTCTTGCTGTCTCATTCAAAACCAGAGGTACCTTGATTGTAAGTGAGCTGAAGGGGTTAAAAATCATTGGGCTTGAAGACTACACTTAGTGTCTCTAACTTGAGACTGTACATGATCAAGGTATTGTGTTAAAAGTATTAACTTGTCCAAAGAAAATTCACATAGGTGGCACCCCTCCCTGCATCCATGTCCTTACCCATGTGGCTTTGCAGTTCCTCCCACCAAAGGCTGAGAGTACTTTTCTGACCCCTGATTTTGGATACAGCCATTTGATTTGACGTGGCCAATCCAATGTTAGTAGATACAATGTAATACACTCGGCAACCAGAAATGTTGAATTAAAGGAAAATATTTAAGCTTATAAATCAGAAAAACATTAATGCAGTGGCTTTTCACCATTGAGCATGTCTTACACCCTTTAGAGCATAAGATTAAAGTTCATTGTACTCTCCTTCAAAAGTTTTGTATACACAAAACTTTGCATCTCAAGGAAAAAGTTAATTATTTTAAAGATGAACACAGAATTCATTTAGAGGAGTCAAGATTATTTGCTTAGAAAAAACAAAAGTATGAATGTAGAAACAATAGAACACAGAGTGTAGACTGAAACAAAATCATTAAAGAACAAAATTTCTCTGCATAATGAAACAGAAGATTACTTGTGCTGGCATTTGAGAAAGTAGGGAGAAATGAGTACAGCCAGTAAGATCTCAGGTGGTAGGGACTCCAGAGAAAGAACAGCCAGTAGGAAACAGCTAATGATTGCAAAAACAAGGTTTAAAAAAAAAAAAAAGAACAAGCCCTGGCTGGCATAGCTCAGTGGATTGAGCTCCGGCCTGCAAACCACACGATCTCAGTTCAATTCCCAGTCAGGGCACATGCCTGGGTTGCAGGCCAGTTCCCAGCAGGAGACCCACAAGAGGCAACCATACACTGATATTTCTCTCCCTCTCTCCCTTCCTTCCCCTCTAAAGAAAAGTAAATAAAATCTTTAAAAAAAAGAACAAGTATTTGGTTTTAAATTACCCAAATCTTTAATGAAATTTTATTACTACTTACCCAGCTCTATATTAATTGTACTCTGGACCCATTTTTTAAAAAGCTAAATGAAGACTTTTTTTAAAATCTGAATACTCTGCATTACAATTTGATGTATGTGGAAGTGCAACCGCAGGTGAAGAAATAGAGCTGCCTGAGAGAGTGCTGGGTTAAAAGACAAGGCAGCCTCAATAAATCAGGTTTGGAGACACCCAGAACATGAACAAGTTATTCGGTTAGTTCAAGAAACTCCAGGTAACTTAGCCAAAGGTCCCAAGGGAAGAACCACCATCCTAATGGAATTGAATTAATACCTGTTTGCTCAGATAATACCTACTGGTCCTACTACAAGCTCTGCTAGAAACAATGTAAAAGACAGCTCTTCAACACCAAATCTCAGAAAGAAAACTCATCATTCTTCCCTGAGAATAACATAAACAATAAATTCTGAAAAAAAAAACACAATATGATGCCAAGATACTAAATATAAAATCCAGTGTGAGCATATGTTTTGTGTGCTCTCTGTAATCCCCAACTGTCCATGGTGCCAGGATACTGTTTTACACAAATTAGGTCAATGCTTATGACTATTTTTAGACTAATTATAAGGTTAAATGGGATTTGTAAAAATTTCAGAATGCACCCAAAAAGGTGTCTTAAAATACAAAAAAAAAGTCTGAGCCTGAAATAAATGAAAAACACTGGGATCATTTTCAAAACACAGACAACTAATTAAACTTGACATATGATTGTTATAACCCCTTCTGTTAAAATCCTTGACGTCTCCTAGCTGAAAGCAAACTCTAGTAACACTACTAACCATTTTCATTTCTGCTGAAAAGGATGCCATAAATAAGTACATATGGGCAATAAAATGCTGATAAGATCTTTGCAACACACTTGAACACCCTCATTCATCCTAGTAACTACAAAAAAACTTGTGATTCGAAAATTGTTAACTGCAACCAGCTCACTAAACTGAGTACTGTGTGCAGAGTAAGAATCCTAACAATAAAAATCTTTTGACTCAGAAATTCCACTGCTAGGATTATATCCTAAGAACCCTGAAACACCAACCCAAAAGAACCAATGCACCCTAATGTTCATAGAAGCACAATTTATAATAGCCAAGTGCTGGAAGCAACCTAGGTGCCCATCAGTAAATGAATGGATCGAAAAACTATGGTACATTTACACAATGGAATTCTATGCAGCAGAGAGAAAGAAGGAGCTCCTACCCTTTGTGACAGCATGGATAGAACTGGAAAGCATTATGCTAAAGCAAAATAAAAATATCATAGCCAAACAATGAAAGACAAATGCCATATGATATCACCTTTAACAGGAACCTAATCAACAGAACAAACAAACAAGCAAAATATAACCAAAGACACTGAAATAGAGAACAGGTTGACAGGGACCAGAGGGGAGAGGGGAGGGAATTTTGGGGGAAAAGGGGAAGGGTTTCCAGGAACAAGTATAAAGGACACAGGGACTAAACCAGGGGGTGGTGGAAACAGAAGGGAGATGGGAAGGGCTTGTGGGGCGGCTGGGATGGGGGGAAAAGGCAGAAAACTGCACTTGAACAACAAGTAAATTTAAAAACATTTAAATAAATAAATAAAGTTATTATAGCCTATAAGCAGAAACAGGACTGAATATCTCCGTTCATCAGCTGACAACTTCTGAACAAACTGGATAAAAAGAACCTTGGGTCTGGCCTGAAACTTAGTAACTAAGAAATAAAAACACTCCTGGAATTAAAAAATAAAGTCAAAAATTTCTAACTACTGTTAGGTTCCTAAACTTCTGATTAAGATAAAATAAAGTTAGTACTAAAAAGGTACTCTCAATTACATTTTTGAAGCATGAGGCCATTTGACTAATTGCCTTTGAAAGAATACTTTATAAATACAATAAAATAATGTTGGTCTAAAACCCTTTTAATTTTTTTATATGGCTCCTACTGCTATGGGTTAACAGGCCCTGTCTTACACATGGGTTTTCAATAATTTTATTTCCATATATTACTGTTTTTATTTTCCACTTATTAAACTAATTCACAAGTCAGAGCCATTCAAGACATACCTAAACAAACATGGAAATAAATGGCTTTCTTGTTAAACAGAATTTAGAATTTGTTTACATTAGCTGCAAGTCATTTCCTTATTTATTTCAAAAATTCATTCTAATATTTTGACTTGGGAAAGAAGAATCATGATTCATATAGTCCAGAGTAGAATGTAGGTCCCTCCTTCATAAATCCTACTTCTCAGAGCTACTGAGCACGGTGTTTGCAATGAGGTAGAAAAGTCACGGGCAAATCATAAGCTCTCTAGAAATATTAGTCCCTTCCTTTCCTACTACTGTGTGCCAGACACAGGCTTGGAATTGGATTCTTTGAACATAATTTTGGCAGTCCTAGGTGAGAATACGCACACCCCCATTAACCTAATCCCCCATAAATTAAGAAAGGTTCTGTTTTTCTTCTCGTCAATTCCAAGCATTTTATTCTAAAGGTCAGTGGGAAGAACTGAAGCTCCTGATAGAAAGCTTCGAGGGCAAAGAAGAGTCAAAAGAAAAATTTTCCCTGCCTTTTCTAGACTCTCTTTCTCCATCCCTCAGCACCCAGCCTCAGGGTACTACTCTCCAGGCTGCCCTGCTCGGCTCCAAGCTTTATATCCACCCTTCCTCTAGGATCATATCCCAGATACACCCAGCTCCACACAACAAGCCTTTATAGGAACTTTCCAAATGCATCTTTTAGCATTATGAGATGAAAATAATGCCTTTCCTACATTTATTCAACACATATACAGGGTGGGGAAAAGTAAGTGTACAGTTGTGAGTATGTGGACACAGTTTATTCTTGTATTACTATTTGTTAATTATTGTATTACTTTCCACATGAACCTGCTTTTGCCCCACCCTGTACATCGAGCCCACCTTTATGAGCCAAGCGGTATTCGAGAAACTAAGGTCGAAATGCAGAGGCCCTAGACAGGGCTTCTGTTCTCACGGCAGGGATGGCCTGCTGGAAAAACAGAGAGCAAACAGATCACCAGGCAGTTATCCAGGTAGAATACGTAGGTGGGAAAAAGACTAGAACAAGCTGAGTACACTGTATTATGCCGGCATACTGGCAGGGATGAGTGGGCCGCAAGCAGCATGTCTGGCAATATTCAAAAGGTGATTTTTATATAAAAATATAAAGTGAAATATACTCTAATTGTTCCAGAATAAACATTAGATAACTTGTACCATATTCATTGAAAAGAGTACCTGCAATGAATATTTGGTTACAGAGTAAATATCAATTGTACATGATGTCATAAAAAAGTAGCCTACCAAAAGTGTTTACTGTATTATTTTTTGTTCAAAACAAAAGTGTGTATGCAGAAAAAAAATCATAGAAAGATATATAACAAAATGTTGGTAGCATTTGCTACTTATAATCACTCTGGGTAGCATGATTATAAGTGATTTCACTTTTCTAAAACTTGCCAGTAGTTTCTAGATGACCCACAAAGAGCATACACTAATTTTGTAAGTTTGGAAAAATATATTTTATTCAAAATACTTTAAAAGCATTTATCTGAGCAATTCACATTGGTAAAATGCCTACTTTGTGTAAAGGGCTGTGCTAAGTACTAAAGCCCCGTAAGTTAACACTCGATACCCTGGACCAGCTCCCAGCACTGCAATGCAGACGACTAGTAAATAGCCACAAGTCAGGTACTGCCCAGTTATTATGTTAATAACACCTAAGTATTTACCCAGAAACTGATTTTTCTCTGACCACTACAACAGAGATAACAAAAAGATTTAATGCCGCCTTTGACTTTTGTGACTCACAAATTGTGAAGCAACGAGACATTGAGATTACTCTTCTGTAAGATCGATAATTATCAGGAAACTGTTAAATTTGTTAAATACACTGTGATAACCAGAGGTGAAACTAAAGCACAGAGAGGTCAAGGTAAGGTTGCCCTGCTCATAAACAAGAGAACCGAGGTGTGAATCCAGTAGGTCTAAGCCCAGAACCCAATCCCTGACTACTAGGTTTTGCTGTATCTCTTTTATGACCATTAGCACCATTTCTGTCCCCTTCCCGCCACATATCTATTTCCAGAATTTCAAATAAGAATAAGCCATCATATAGAACTGATGCTAGAGAGAAAATGTTGGAGAGAAAGGCCTGAGGGCAGGACTGGTGTCCTCAGTATTCAGCACAGACTTGGGACACAGGGATGCTCCGTCAATAAGTTACTGCATTAAAGATCTAGGAAACAGGTCCAGTTTTGAGGCTCCCATGCCCAACATCAGCTAATTTTTCAACATTTCCCTCTTCTAAAAGGTAAATGCAGGATGGGAAAGTTCTATTGAACTAGGGGTTTTATCTACATTTTTCTAAATTTTATATACCAATTTTATAGTCATCCTAAAGGTACATATATAACATATCCTATATATTTTTCTTATTCTGTTGTTTATGCAAAATGATATGAACTCTAAGTATAAAGTCCTCCAGTTAATATACACAGCAGTTAGATTTCTTTTTTAAGATTTTATTTATTTATTTTTAGAGAGCGAAAGGGAGGGAGAAAGAGAAGCCAAGAAATATCAGTGTGTAGTCTGCCTGCTGTCTCTTGTGTGCCCCCTACTGGGGACCTGGCTTGCAACCCAGGCATGTGTCCTGAATAGGAATCAAACTGGTGACCCTTTGGTTCACAGGCCGGCATTCAGTTCACTGAGCCACATGAGCCAGGGCAGATTTTTTTTAAATTGGGCTAGATTTTATTGTTTATAACAAAGCAATTTTATGAAAGGTAGACAAAACTAAATTGCCATCAAATGACTATACGAATTAAGGTTTCACAAAAATGTTGTGGACAATGGCAGAACTGTTTGCACAGATTGTGAAGTGCATGATAATATTCTGTGTCATATTTAGATTTAAATAAATCACAACAAGCTACTCATTATTCATTGCCTGTGGAATAAAGATATTGAGTCACTTCCATTAGCTCCTGTCCTGATGTATTCTTCAACTTAACCACTCTTCAGAAACTGAGAGAAAGGATCGTGGTTTTGAAGCCAGCAGAAAAACTAATTAAAGTATAAAGCAATATATCATGGGCCTTCATGCCTAGGACCATGAAGAGAGCTACTATATAATGAAACTATTTAAAATAAATTAACACTTTTAATTTCCAAAAGAGATTTTTCACATATTTCCCTTACTAATAATTGCATCTCTTTTCTTGTAATATTTGAATTCCAGTCATTGTCTAGAAGCATCACATTGCTTCTGCTGTGAGGCAATGCTGGGCTCTATAAAACATGCAAAGAGAAGAAATTTAATTAAATCTCTTCAATTAAAAGGGACATCGGGGGCACTGGCTGGTGAGGCTCAATGGATTGAGTACTGGCCAGTGGACCAAAAAGGTTGCCAGTTCGATTCCCAGTCAGGGCACATGCCTGGGCTGAGGGCCGGATCCCTGCTTGGCAGTGTAAGAGGCAACCAATCCCTGTTTCTCTCACACGTCATGTTTCTCTCCCTCTCTTTCTTCTTCCGTTCCCCCCTAAAAATAAATAAAATCCTTTTTTTCAAAAGGACACCAGGGATATTGGGAGCCACAAAAATGAATGAATGAATTTGAAATAAGAGCAAACATGAGAGGGTGCAACGAAATGAAATGCTTTAAATATGAGTTGGGAAAATTTGCTCTTTTCCCTTTCTCCATACAGTCACTTAGATTAGAATAAAAATGGTGTTTATCTGCATGCATAGCTCTATGCATGACAGATGTTTTCTGCAGAAATTTTCATGATCAATATTTGGAAGCCATACTAGTATGAGACCTGTGGTTTAAAACAATTCTTCACTCTGAAATGTCCAGAGGACTGTGTGGTGGATACAACACATATTTACATCCTCCCGTGTACAAGGCAGAGTTTGAAATTGGCCAACTTAAATGTCTTGCACCCTGATATGGAGGATGGAACTTACTTTTCTCCTTCAATAACAAGGATAAAGCAAAGCATTGTGGGTAAGGGTGTGGTCATTATCATCAGACTGACCTCAAATTCTGGCTCCATCCCTTATTACTCACTTACATGTTTCCACTGAAGAGGTAAAAATAATGGCTGGCACATTAGCTTTCAATAAATGTTTGCTGTTTGCTGCTGTTGCTGTCGTTATTATTATTAATGAGGAGTGCCAATATAAAAATGAAAATGGGGTGTCAGTTTGGGAGGATATGCTGAAGTATTAGCTCTTTAAAGCAAGAACAGCTCGTCCAAAAGGATATCTTATAAGCCACTGAACATAGGATATAGAGAGTCAAAACGGAGGACTGGAATAAAGTTAGATAGATGGGATTGTAAGCTTTGAGAATGATGAGCATGCTAAGACAGGGAATATAAGAGAAAGATATGGAAGTTAAGGGGCAGGAAGAGGAGGTAAAAAACAGGCAAGTAATTATGAACTGTAATAGAAATAAGTCACCTCAGAATACACACACACACACACGTGGAGGGGTATGCACACCATACAGAACACGTGCATTTATCTCCACTATCTCTACAAATAAAATCTACTAACTTGACAGTGCAAATATTTTTTTTAAGAATCAACTAGGGCAAAGAAGATGAGAGATGAAATAAAAGTAGGTGAGAGCTTCCAGCAGAGTTTTGGCACTAAAAACTGGAGGGAGGAGCAGCAGAACAGAGAAGACCAACACCGAGTACCGGCGGGTTGGAGAAGGCAGGCAGGCACAGCCCCGCCCAGCCTGTTGTCTCTCTGCTCAGCTCCAAGGGACTGGAATGCTCCCAGAGGACACTGAAGAGTTGAAACCTCTACTTTCCCTGCTCAACTTCGCTCCAGTGAAGCCCACCAATTCTGTTTTTCCCATGCACAGAATCCAACCAGCTTTGAAATTAAGTTGTTTCGCATAAACAATATTCTGTATTGCTTTCTAACTAACTTATTATAAAAGACTCCTCGATATTCCTTTACGCTTTCTTGCTCATTTGAGAAAATATCTAAAATCATCAGGTAATTAATTTATTAGTTCAAGGTATAACAGTGTATGTTTTCCAGCTTAGCATTCCTATAATGTTATATTTGTAGGATGAGATGTGCAGTGAACATTTATGTGGCATAATTCTGTTTGTTTACAGGGGAGAAACTCATAGGCTGGTATCCAACAGGCCTCCACTCTGACTTTTGACTTGGGCTGTGTGATCCTGAGTAAGTCACTCAACTTCTCTGAACCTTGGTTTACCTACAAAATTGGGTCGCTGTATGTACTCTACAGGGCTGATAAAATAAGATATTGCAAGTAGATAGAAAAAAAATATGCTTGATGCAAAGTAGCCACTTGGTAAACATTAGTTTCCTTCTTTTCCATTCTTTCCCACCCACCTCCTGCCTTCCACTCTGTCCGATGTTAACACAGATTTAACAGTTACCGCTGACCCATTTTACGCACAGGCTAAATATGGCTTGAGGTAAGAAGAGCCCAGGGAATTAATTCTAACAACCATCTACTCATCCCTTATGAATCCCAATCAAGCAGCTAGGAATTGGTAAGATGCGGGGCTGAACTCTGAAGGGAACATGCAGGAGGCTCATCAATGAATAATTTTGAGAATGGAAACAGAGTCAAGGCTGACCCTTCTCAGAGGAGAGGCCATCTAGGGACCAGGTGACCTCGTATCCTTTCCCATCAGGAAAGTCTCTACTTGGTGAACAGATGAAAATCAACTGGTCAAATGGGACCTTCTGAAACTGAATGATAGCACACTTGAAGAATTTTCACATTTCTTTCTTTGGTTGTGGACAGTGAGTTGTGTTAGGAAATGTTTTCTGTCATAAGGAGCTTAAGCAAACTTAAAAGGGAAAGGGGTGTTTTGGAAAGAAGTCTGATCCTTTGAATCACTTCCTTCTCTGATTTTGAAATGTCTTTACCATTCATGCAGTCCTAGCAGCGGAAAGTAGGAGGCATGTGATTACTGTTCGTAGGTTTAGACTGTCATAACCCTTTTTAATACTATAAAGTGCAATTACTTTTTTGAAAGAGGAAAGTCTTTTTTTGAGAGATGTAATTTATGGATAATTTATCCCAGGACAGTATACAGGGTCTGGCAGAAGTGTGCTTGATTGAGTGTAGTTGGTAGGGTAATAATGTGGGTGTAATCATTTATAGTTTTAATTTGAACATTTCACCTAAAATTTCATCCAGTGTGCTTGAGGGTGATATTGTTATGTTACAGAATTACATGCTTGTGATTTTGTAATAAAAGATTTTGTAATAAAGAGAGATTATTTCTATATATCATCACTGGTGTTCATTTGACCCCAAAGATAGTGTTCAACTTACTATTTGTCCAACATTTAATATTGAACAACTGTGAGGGGAGCAGCATAGAAGGTAGTGTATTAAGTGCACTGAGTGACTCACATTTCTGTTTTTCCAACAACAATCAAAATTAATATTTGTTGGCTACTTTCTCTGTCAGGAAACTGTTAATTACATCACAGGGAGAATCCTAAATAATGTGCAAAACAGTTTTAGGAGATAGAAACTTATTACTGGTGACACCACAACAAAGAGGAGAATCCGGGTTTGATCTAGGGAATCTAACTTCTGAGTTCACATTCCTATATTTGCATGCTTTACAATTCCATCAAAGCCATAATTTCCTAGGTCCTCATGAGAAATTTATACAATGGGAAAAGTCTGTTTTCACACAAACAAACAATCATAGAATAAAGGTGGAGAACTCATCCATGGTCACACCTTCTTCACGTCACATCACAGTCAGGACTGGAATCCAGTGCCCATGGTTGACTGTCACTTCAGCAGATTCTCCCACAGCGGAATTCAACAAGCACATGCTGACGCACCTCTAAAGTCTCATAGGTCTTATGACTTCTGACATTCTGGCATAAGAAATATACCAAAAGAAGAAAATAGAAGAGCTGACTTCTTTTAAAAATAGTTACAGGCTAATTATAAGGGTTGTTAAACTCTGGGGCTGAGACCTTTCTCGAATATAAAGCATTAGACAAAGATGAGGAGCTGCTTTCCAGAGCAGCAGACACTGATCTGATGACACAGCCCTTGGTTAGAATAACCTCATTTCTGTGATGCCACATGAATAATACCTGAGCGACCGTGCCGTGTGATGGATGTCAGTGCAGTAGAGTGACCTTGACCGCCCTGTTACTGAACTCTTGCCATGAAGTTTGAGCCTTCATTCTCTTAGCCATTGTTTTGAAGCAAATTCACCCAAAGTGAAATGGCAGTTTGTGTTTTTTGTAACCTCATACTCCAGATGTAACATCTGACACCAGGACTGAAAGATGAAAACGGCTTTATATGGTGTCTGTCCACTTCTACACAGCTGTCTGTGGATGAAGGGAGCAGGAGGAAAGGAACTGATAGTCTTTGAGAGGACAGCTGATAATAATCCATTGATTATTTTTAAATAAAAATTTGCTTAGAAATAAACACAGATAGAAATCTACTGATGGGGCTTTGAAACACGATTAAATTTAGTTAGGCAAATTAGTTTAGGTGACTTGTTAAAGTACAAGTTTATGGTCTAGAATAATAACATAGAGCCGGAAATAGCTCCAAAAATGACAAACAAAGCAGACATATTTCTAAAGAAAAATTATCCTGCTCGGCTTTGTCAGCCTTGCAGGCCGGAGTTTCTCACTTATTTGAACCAACGAGCCTGAATCTGTCCTCAGATTGATCTGGTATTTTCCTCACTCTTCAACAATTTTCTATACTTTCTCATTTCTTTGTCCTTCTTCTGCACCTGAATTCTTTCTTCCGCCTTGTCTTCTGGCTCTTCTCCTCACAATAAGCTTAAGCAGATCAGTATAATTTTGTTGTTGTTTCTTATTGTTCATCCTTTTTTTTTAAGTTCTAGGCTTTCATTGAGAATACAGCCAAATGCAATCAACAGATAATTACTGGCTGACTTACAGCTAGGCCCGAGTGGAAACAGTGCCATTCAACTTTGCTGCATCACTGGCTTTTGAATCACTGAATTCAAATGTAAGAAAAGCTCATTTTATGTTCTCTGATATTTAATTTTTTCACTGCATAATGGGAAGCCAGGAGGAAAATAACTTGAAGTTTCCTCAAAGATATTTCTCATTTGGAACTGTAGCATTTTAATAAATTAGTGTATCTGACTGTTAAAACAGGATTTTTTTAAAAGGAATAATATGGAGCACTAGAGCTATTTGTCTTCTTCAAATATTCATCAGCTTTCTCTTAGTGGTTTTAAATAACAGAAATAAGGTCACTGGAATAAAACTGCTCCTGAAGAAAAGAGGTCTTTCACTCTGTGTCAGCCCTGCCTTAGTGTGTTTATCTGTGATAAATGCCCTGTCTTTGTCTAGCATTGTCTACCACAGAGAAACACACTCTGTAATTATTACAACCAGGGGATCGCTTCTTTTCAGTCTGATATTTTAAAGAATGAATTGCTGTCAAAAATAAGCTGACAGTGAGGACAGTGGAACAGTTTTGTTCTTGTGAGGCATACAAGAACCGGAGAGCCTTGAAGAGTAAAATAAGCTGGTAATGAGTAATCACTTCCCACTTGGCATGGTGCCATCCTAATCTGGTGGATTGAGTTATCTGTTAAAATGTGAGAATTATTTTCTTGTCAAATGGCGACCTTAAGGAGACCTAGTAAAAACTGGGATTCTGTTACCTTTTTAAAGCTTTAGTTGCTTTAGCCTAGGGAAGCATTGAAAACAGCATGATTTAATAATCTTGATGCGATCATTTTAATTTCCAGTAGAAAGTAGTGCTGCATATTAAGTTTTAGATATATCTCAATAAAAATTAAGTTAATGTTAACAAAAAATAAAGATCTGCAAAAGGAGCGTGAACAAGAGTGAGTATCAAACTTGATGGTGTAATACTTTTATTCAGAAAACTGACCAGGGGCCTATAAGCAGGCCAGACAAATGGCCAGTCCACTGAAAAAGCCATGCAACATGAACCTTTCACAAAGAACAGCAGGTCAACGTGCCTTTAGGAAGTGCAGTGGAACAGATAGCACCTCGTTTCTCCCCTGAAACACACAGGATCCGTGAGATGCTAAGCCTGCTAATGAGAATCTCTGAGGCAGTCGGACCTGCCAACTGTCTCATTGACAGAGTGCTGTGGAAGCACCAGAGCTCTGGTGTGCAACCTGGGTGGGCGGGCAGCCAGCCACACAGGACCCACTGGCTTAATGGTCTGCCACTGCCATCTCGAGACTCTCCACTCTTGAGCACTGGATCCCACCATTGTTTTTAATCCTTATCCAAGGATATGTTTATTGATTTTAGAGAGAGAGGAAGGGTGAAAGAAAGAGAGACATTGGTGAGAGAAACACTGATTGGTTGCCTTCCATACATGCATCGACTGGGGATCAGACCTGCAACCTAGGTGTGTGCCCTGATCGGGATGGAACCCACAACCTTTTGGCATATGGGACAATGCTCCAACCAACTGAGCCATGAAGCCAGGGCAGGGTCCCACAATTTACGTAGCCAGTCCAGCCTATTTAATTTCTCACCATCACCAACACTATTACAAGGACGTCACTGCTGGGATGAGCTGTACCTTTAAGTCAGTATTTAAAGTAATCCACAGTCAGTTGGCCTGACTTGGAAAAATGAAAACAGAGATCAGATTTAAGCCACACCTCAGCACAGACTCAAAGCAAGACAGTGTGGGCCGATACCTGTCATTTGGTGCTTGTTGTTACCATAAAGAACGAACTAGGTTCACTGATGGGCATTAGGTTCCACACCCTACCAGTCCAGCTGATTTAATCCATTGGGTACAAGGGCTTTACAGTACTCAAGGTGGGTAGCCTCTCAGGTATGGGCTCAATGTTGACAGTTACATAAATATATATTTTTCAAATTACTTCATCATTCAGCCTCAATTTCTTCATCAAAAAATTATCTGTCATCATGTTACTGTAAAAACTGAAACAGAATCTAAATGAAGTATAGAGAACTTAGCACAATCTTAGTAGGCATGAACAGTTTCATTGCACATTACACATGGAATGCAGGGAAACTATATATCCTGCTGGTGGACCAGGCAACAGAGAGGAAATAAACATCTGTTCTACACAACACTGACCCCCAACATAACTAGCTAGGCATAACTGCCTATAATTTTGGATTCAACAAAAAAAATATTGATTACTCAAATACAGATTCATTTTTAAAAGCACATATTATTGTCCTGGCCAGGTGGCTCAGTTGGTTGGAACATCGACCTGTACATCAAAAGGCTGCAGGTTCAGTTCCAGGTCAGGGCACATGCCAAGGTTGCAGTTTCAATTCCCACCCAGCTGGGGCATGTCTGAGAGTCAACTGATCAATGTTTCTCACACCAATGTTCCTTACTCTCCCTCTCTACAAAAATCAGTAATAAAATATCTTTGGGTGAGGATTAAATAAATAAATAAACAAATTTTAAACACTGATAAAAATGACAGTACCAATTAAAATGGCATAAATGTTTCAACATTCAAAGTATAATGCTTAAAACATGTAATATTGGCCTGGAAATCTTTGGAAGAGCGGACTCTCTGACAGTTCTGAATGTTCTTAGAAAAATTCTAAGTGGAAATTATTTTGTGCTATGTGGCTTTGTTTGTTTTCCTCTGAGCACTAGCAGGGGGATAAAAACTATAAGGATAATTTGTGAAGTACCAGAGGAAAATCTTTGGCTTAAATTTACATTGGAATTGAATTATGAAAAATAATGAAGTTTGAGAGCCCATAGAAAATGCCCAAGTTTTGCATTATTTTTATTTCTAATCTGCTTTTTGTATGAAATAAGTGATCAATTTATACAACTCCCTGTGATTTGATTTTACTAAAAACCATCTCTGTGAATGCACGCGGTAAAAGACAAGTCAGTAAGGACGGTATTAGTGCCCAGGTCATGATTGCCTCTAGTTTTCTAGGTTTCATCTCTGCTTTATAAGTCTGGCCTTTGACACAATTATTTTACCAAACTTCTCAGTGCTTTACAGATAAATCCCATTGGAAATCTCACCACAGAGGAGGCTACAGCTCTCCTCACATCCTTACTTGAGAGCTGTGTAGCACAGTTATAAAAGGCATCATGTTCAGGCTGTTTTTTTTTTTAATCTTCAACAGATAATATGTTTATTGACTTTGAGAGACAGAGAAAGGAAGTGGGGGAGAGAGAGGGACAGAGAAAAATCTATGCGAGAGAGCAACATCGATCACTTGCTTCCTGCACACACCCGGACAGGGGGTCAAATCTACAATGTAGGTGTGTGCCCTGACCGGGAGTTGAACCTGCAACCTCTTGGTGTATGGGATGATGCGCCAACTGACTGAGTCACCCAGCCAGGATCAGGCTGAACATCTTACATGGCAAATTGCTGAGACTCCTTTAGCATATGATGTTTTGTACTGGTAGAAGAGCTGTTAAAACCATGAAGTGTTTAAACTACTAAGGCATTAGAGAAAATCTAGTCTTACTTTCTAGTTTGACAAAGTAGAAACTGAGGTCCACAAAATTTACAGTCTCCTTCCACCCTTCTGAGTGGCATACAACCCAGAATGAGAGCATGACTATTGAAATCCAGATCATTTATCTTCTGTCAAATGCTCCTTCTACTTAGGTTGCCCCACTCGTTATATGAAGGCATGCTTAGGAATACTGGGTTTTTAAGTCTTAACCTATCCAAATTGATCTCAGCATATATGTTAAATCTTATATTTGCCCTTGGGTCAATCCATTCATAGCACTATATTTGTTACTCAGAGTAAGAGTGAACAAGAATAACTTTTATTTTAATGGATTTACATTTGAGGCAAAAATGAATTCAAATATCAAAGTATGAATGTTCTTATACAGTGTTCGCTTCTCAAATGTCGAGCAGCTCACCTGGGCTCAGAGGAGGTTTACATCAAAAGGCTGAGTGCAGATTGTCTGCTAGACACCCTCTTGCAATCTTTGGTGAAATTCCATCTCCCCAGGTACCCAGGAGGAAGTAGAGACAGAGGAAGACCTTAGAGAGGCAGCAAAACAAAAGGAGACTTTCTCACACCCAGAAGAGGAGGGGAAGGAAGTCAGGTTGTCCCAAGGGTAAAGGGGTCTTCACAAGGCTGAGCAGCTGTGCCCTGAGGAAGAAATGTCCAGAAATGAAACCTGCTTAGGAGCTGAAACCCAGACAGGGGGCTCCAGCCCTAAGAGTGTCCCCAAAACAGCGGAGCCACCAGACCTGAGGTCTCCTTATAAATTGGGGCGGTGGGTACCTCAGAAATGACAAAGGTAGTCTGATTACTGATGGCTGGAAGGACCTCTCCATATTTTGCTGATAGTCAAGATCCTAGAACCTTTGAACTCCAATAACGACTAGGATTGATCCCAACAGAGGCTCAAGGTCAGACATGTACTGATTTAGTAAAAACAAAGAGATGTGTTTCTTGAACATCTGAGTTTGTAGAATAAGTTTCATATCCATTGCACAAGTCAGGCTTTTATTTTTAACGAAAGATCTGCTAAAATATTAAATCTTCTGTTAAAAAAGGAAAAAAAGATTTTATTTTGACAGAAGATCTACAGGCAATTAGATAAGGATAAAAAGAAACTATTTTATGTTTTATCTATTCTGTGCAGTCTGCCAAATATGGCAAAAATGAAAGACTTCCAACCAAGGCACTTGACTAAACTGGCAAGAATTTGTCCTGCCTTTTTGGAAAAATGGGTCAGAATTATTAACTGACAATATAATTGTGATAGAGAGACACTTGAATAAACAAACAGGGCAGTTTTCTACATTTGGAAACAAGTTCTAGCAGAAGTTATATTTGCGGAGAAATGTTATGGGAACCAAGAGGCTGGACTAGCCTTTGGTAAAATAGTGAAGGATGTGGAGTTCGTCACCAGGACCTAATTCTCTAAATTCTTCTGCCCTGTTTGATTCCCATCAGCACCTCTGACCCTGTAGTGATGCTACCCTATAATTGCTTCGGACCTTGTTTTTCTTCCTTCCGTATCACAATTTATCTCTTCTTCCAGGACCCCAAAAACAATCTGAATAAACAATTCACCTTTTCCAATAATTTCTGGTCTTGGTTTAATATGTTAAACCATAAAATGTACATTTTACAGGGATCTACAATAAAACAAATAAATAAACACAGGAAAAAGTCCATTTTGTTATAGGGTCTGCCTGTTTTAATTTGGCTGTGTGCACACACACACACACACACACACACACACAGGGAAGAATTTCAACAAGAAGTTTGGAAACACAAGAAACACCTAATTAGACAAAGATACGGTCTCCGAATTTCAAAGATGCTCTCATCTCACACCCCATCTCTCGTGCTCTTATTACAAAGTGACATCGGCACTCCCCCATCGAAAGATGGGACCTACGCTTCTGCTTGGTGTTTTGGGATGATATCCCTTTGGCACCCAGCCACCACACTGTGAGAGGTGGCTCACACCTCTTTCAGTGAGAGGGCCACCTGTGGGTGTTCCAGCACCAGCCATAGCTGAGGAGCAGTCAACATCGGGGACCGACCGCCAGACACATGGGTCCGCCAGCCCTCAGATGATTCCAGCTCCTAGCTTACGATAAATGGGTAGAGATGATCTACGATGCGGATTTGCAAGCAAAATAAGTGTTGTGGTTATTTTAAATCATTTGTTTTAGAGTTTTTAGAAAATGCAGTCATCTATCACTGTAGTTAATACCCTTAAACTTAAACATCTGGGTGATTGTCCAATCTTCTTTTCTGTTTGAATGGCCTTCCTAGATTAAAAAACTTTTACAAGGGGACCTTAGTTCACTGTTGGTGGGATTGCAGACTGGAACATTATGGAAAACAGTATGGAATTTTCTCAGAAAAATAAAAATTGACCTGCCTTTTGACCCAGCAATTCCACTGCTAGGATTATACCCCAAGAATCCTAAAACATCAATTTCAAAGAACCTATGCACCACAATGTTCATAGCAGCACAATTTATAATAGCCAAGAGTTGGAAGCAACCTAGGTGCCCATCGATAAACGAATGGATCAAAAAATTGTGGTACATATACGCAATGGAATTCTATGCAGCAGAAAGAAAGAAGGAGCTACTACCCTTTGCAACAGCATGGATGGAACTGGAAAGCATTATGCTGAGTGAAATAGGCCAGGTGTTGAAAGACAAATACCATATGATCTCACCTTTAACAGGAAGCTAAACAACAAAATGAACAAGCAAGCAGAATAAAAACAAAGACACTGAAATAGAGAACAAGTGGGCAGCGACCAGAGGGGAGAGGGAAGGGAATTTAAGGGGAAAAAGGGGGAGGGATTTTGAGGAACAAGTATGAAAGACACAGGGATGAGGACTGGGGGGGGGGGGCGGAATTGGAGGGAGGGGGGAGACGGGGCGGGGGGGATGGGAGAAATAGATTAAAAAAATGTACTTGAAAAATAACTAAATAAAATTTATTAAATTAAAAAAAAACTTTTACAGAATAAACATTTATGAAGGTTTGTAAATCGATATAACAGTCTTAAATTTCACTTAAAGTTTATTTGTTCCCAGAGTGGTACTGGGAATAGTAGTTCCTCCTGTTAGACGCTGGGAGAAGCGTCCTTCCAGAAGTGAGGGTTGTTTGGAATGAAAACTAATTGGGGCACATGGATGTCACTAGCCCTAAGAGAGTGTGTTAAATAGTTCTGACACAGTGAGGTTTTTAATATTAAGGGCACAGAAAGAATGCTGAGGACTTCTCACCTTGAAGAAATAAGCAGTAATTGTGACTGAAAGAGCTACAGATGCAGAGATACAAAAACCACTTCCTAACGTCACTACTGGAGTGGGAGTCCTCCTGGCCCCTGAGGGCAGGCAGCCCCAGAGCCGGGAAACACAAGGCCACCAGACAAACATGTTGGCGGGTTTCCTACATATGGACCAGAGGAGTAAAACATTTTTACAGTAAAATTAACATCAACATGTTCTGGATTAGAAAACAAAATGCATGAAAATTTATAAGAAAAACAAGGACCCTCCAAGAAACTTCTGCAGCAGACCGCTTTGATTTATGTTCTAGACTCTGGGATCTTTATCATCTTGCATGACTCCTCTACATTTTACTTATAATTCTAGTTAGCCACCCCAACTATAGTTGGAAGAATAGACTATATCTTATAATTAGTTATGCTTTATACTTAGAATCTTTAACATTGACTTTATCACTTTTTTATCTAGTCTATGTTTTTTTTTGAGGAACTCTTGTGGGAAAAGAGTAATTCAGAGTGTATTATCCAATAAATAGCAATAAAAAATAACTGTAAGTTTCAAACCCCACATATACAAATAAATTGCTCTCCTTCATTTTATTTCTTTTTATTTATTGATTTTAGAGAGAAAGGAGAAGGGAGGGAGGGGGAGAGAGAAAGACAGATAAGCACTGACTTGTTGTTCCACTTCCTTATTCTTTCATTGGTTGCTTCTCATATATGCCCTGACCAAGGATGGAACCCACAGCCTTGGTGTATCAGGATGACACTCTAACCAACTGAGCTACCCAGCCAGGACCATCCTTCATTTTAACTTTATATTTCAAAACTATGTAGTAGCACCTGGCACCATTTAATTCTAGGAATGCTCAGCCATCTTGCACTCCTTTAACAGCACTGGTTTATATGGTTCTTAGTGAACTTTAGTGCTGAAGATAGTTCTGTTTGTTCAATTCAAGGAACACAACAATTCTGTTCCAGAAGGGAATCTTTTCTACTCCATCCCTTTCTATACCTCCAGAGCCTCCAAATACAATCAGGTAAGAAGACTGCCTTTATGGGGAAGTTGCTGATAATCCCACTGGCTGAAGTAGACAGACACGGGGATTAATTTCTGAGGCACTTTTCGGTCCCTGGAAACTCTGAGAACAAAATGCCAACAAGGGTCCTTTGAAATGACTGCGAAGGAAGAAAGGGAGCGAATCCAATCCATAGACAGGGTTTAAGACACTGTTAAGGATAACAACCACAAAACATGCCTAATTGTAAGATATTATTCACTCTTCTACCTGCAGTTTGAAAAATCAACCAGAGTTATCAGTAAAATGTGGAGAAATCTGAAAAAGACCAGGATAACTAAATTTGAGAGCAGGTTTACTGATGAGAACGAGGGGATTGAATCGAAACTTGGGTGCCAGGGACACGTGAGAGACAGAATAAAAAGCCTGCGTAACACTGCGATGTGAATCGGGAAAATCGTTTCCACCCTACAGGTACTCTAACCCGATCTTTCCCAGGGGACTTTCTTAGAGGAAAACAATCCTGTGTGACATTAAGTGTTCTGCATGGAAAAATGAGAATTGAAGCAGGAGACAGAGAGACAGGCTGCACTGTACGCCTACGGGAAATGCTGATCTTTAACAGGATTTTAAATTTCTTTAAAGCAATTATTTCTCAGAGTCCTTAATACACACACACTGTATATTTCCAAGATGGGAATATGACATCTAGAGTTCCCAACTAGAACTTATATTCAATCGATAAAATGAGATCTTCCCAAACACAGTTTGGGTAATGCTGTTCTAAATCAAAGCAGAGATTATGAGCTGTCGACAGTTAATCTCGAAATTTTAATTTTAGAAGGAATGATCTCACAGGGTTCACTGATTCTTGATGGGGTAGAAAACACAGCTAGATCATTTCAATTAACGCATACATCTGCTTTCGCTGATAGAAGAGGGTGGAGGAAAGCGATAATAAACAGACTCCAGGAATGATGCGGAGGGAGGATAGAAAGTATGTGAGCTAAACAAAAGCAGACATCACAGTGACATCACTGTAAAAAAATTCTCCAGGTTTCACAGCCAGCTGGAGAAATCAGCAGCTCTTGTTGTTGTAATGCAGAAAAATGGCCTAACAGGCCACAGGGGCATCGAAAGGTCTATTTCTCTTTCCAGTGTATGGAGAAGCATTGGATAAATCATTAATAAATTACACATTTCTCAAGTGTGGTCCATAGCCCCAGGGGCTTCCTTGGTATTTTGCAGGTTGATTTTTTTTAAGCCCAGCTATTTTTAGTTTTACAGGTATGTGAGCTAACTTCATAGCTGTATTTAACAGATGAGATGGTTAAGAGTTATTTACTAGCAACTTTCCAGGTGAATTACAGAAAAAAAATCTGCTATTCATTTGGCAACTTCGGAAAGCTCAGTTGCACATGCCACATATATATACTCAGAGTTTCTATGATTTTTGCAAGGCACACTGCACAATGCTGCCCTGACTTGGTCATGATTTTCAATTGCTTCTGTTTTTTTTAAATTACAAATTACTGTCATCGCGAGGGCATCATCATTGTGAATTTTATTTGTGACGGGTTGTTTTGTTAATCCTACAATGATGCCTATATAATAACTATAAGTAGACATTAAGACGTAACTCTCCGATTATTAGTTTCTAGAACATATATGAAATGTGGTTCAAGTATAGATCATCTATAACCCTATTGCTATTGAAAATACATAAATAGTACTTACCACTCAAGCCACCCATTAAATTTTAATTAATTATAATACTTCATTGTGATAAGCAGCCTATGAATTATTAGCTGAATAACTTGCAGCATAATAGATTAGTATATCAAAATTTACAGGATTATTGTTAGTTCACTTATATTAAAATCATGAGTACAGCCTCACACTGGAATACTTAATTTTATTCTTTTTCAATTCTTTCATAATACTGTACTCTTTTTCCATTAGAAAACGTGACTATTTGGGGGGAAGAGGTGTAAATGAGCTGAATTTTTAAAATTTTTTGATCATCACATTCTTAAGAGCTAAAAGAAACAATGAGTGGGAACTTCTAGACTAAGCTTAACTCTGGCCTCCTCTGTGAGTACGAAGCAGTAGGACAAACTCTGGAATTGCATAAGCTTTTACCTTTTTAGTGTTTACAACAACAAGCAAAGTAAGACTCTGGATTATCAATTCACAACCATTTCACCATCAAGGATCTCTCTTGTAATATTTATTCATGAGTCCTATTGTCTGAAAGTATTTTGTCCTACAAAATACATTTCCTAAATAAAAATTAATTTGCTTATTTCCCTATTTCATTAGTCAAACAAATACATGATTACCAATCAGAGTTTCTGACGTGCAAGAAAAAAACTAGATTAGCACAGTGGGAGGGTTCGATCCCAGCCAAATGTTTTACTAGGCCTTTATATTTGAGGCATGAGTCAACTTATTATAAATTTTAAATATTGAAATGGAATTCCTAAAAGATCTCCATTCTCTAGAGATCCAAGTAATACCAGATTGGAAATAATTGCCCTGACCTTTTGTAAAAAAGCCTCAAAAATAATATATATGGAATAAGTGAGGTATGATTCCACTCTCCGTACTTAATGGAAATGAATATACTGGCCCACAAATCAGGAGACGCAAATTTACCTCTCTCTGCTTTGGTGTCTTTATTTTTAAAAAATTGCTGATGGCCAACCTTAAAGAGTCCACATAGTATAATATACTGTGTACGACCATGGCCACTAAAGAGAGATCACCTGAGTTTGAGTCCTAACTCCACAAAAGCATGCATCCCCACCAAGGCCATCGTAATCAAACTGCTGTAAAACCCATGAGAGGAGAACAGTCTGGAGAGCAAGCAGAGAAAAAGAAGACATGTTGTATACAAAGAAACAAAAATTATCACAGACTTCGTGTAAAAAAAAAGGAAGCCAGAAGGCAGTGTGCTGACACTTTTAAAATGTTAAAAGAAAAAAGAAGCCAACGTGTAATTTATATCCATCAAAAGAATATCCTTCAAAAACGAAGCGGAAATAGAGATGCGTTTCTCATTTGGAGAGAAATCTGATACCCATAACAACTCCTATTAAATTAGTTAATATAGGTATAAAATACTCTGGACAGTATTATAGCTATATATTAAAAATAAATATAAAATAAGCAACTGCAGGTTTTCCAACTTTTTCATTTCATCTGGTGATCTAAAAATGGTGACTTAAAATGACATATTTCCCACTAAAAGAGAGCAGATTATTAGACCCCATCAGAGAGGACTAGATAGAGGCCAGTGCAACTGCTGGCTTTACAGCTGAGTCATACCCATCATGGGTCTATCACAGTCAAGCCAGGCTGCTCTAACGAAGCACCGTAGACTAGGTGGTTTACAAACAACAGAAATTTATTTCTCCCAGTTCTGGAGGCTGGATGTCCAGGATCAGGGTACTAGCTGGGTTGGGTTCTGGTGAGAGCCTTCTCCTGGGCTGCGAAATGCCAACCCGTGTCATTGTATCCTCACACAGAAGGAGGAGAGCTAGTAGCTTTTGGGCCTCTTTCATAAGGATAGTAACACCCATTCATGAGGTCTACCCTATTGGCCTAATTACCTCCTGAAGGGCTGCCTCCTATATCGTCACACTGGTGGGGTCCGGTTTCAACATACAAATTTTGAAGGGACACATTCAGTCCATAACAGTGTCCATTGAACTAGAAGCTAAATTCTTTAAAAGCATGAAAATACATCTCAGTATAATACTGTACTGTGCTCTCAGTGCTTTGACTAAGAATATCTCGTACTGTATTTTAAGCCATAGACAAATCACTTTCACACACAGCACATCATTTTAGTTTAATGACGTTTTAAATATTTAACTTTCTCATTCAATAAATAATTATTGGAACTCTTCTCTGTGGCACCTACTACTCTACCAGGTTTGGGGATTCAGTGAGAACAAAGACATGATACTTCTGCGGTTCTTTGCAGACAGAGTATCAAATCCCCAGCACTGCTGTGTGGATGAATACAGGTACTCTGGGAGCATGTAGGAGGGACAGCCAATCCCAGTGCTGAGGGCTCAAGGAAGACTTTTTTCAGGAGATGCACTGCAACCGTATTCTAAACAACAGCAAAAACAATTCAGCCAGGAATGACTGGGGGCTCGAACAATTAAATGGGGACAGTTTATTGCAGGATCCTGAACCAGTCATTTGATCCGTCTGAGCCTCAGTTTCCTCATCTTTAAAATAGAGACAGTACCTCCTTCACTGAGCTGTGGTTAGAATAAATGAAACAAAATAAGAGAAAATTACTTTGAAAACTGTGAAGTCCTATATAGAGGTAATACACAAATACTGGCCACAGGTATTACCCACTGGCCTTTGAACTGCTTTAGGAAATAACTGACATTCAGAAAAATGCAATTTCCCACTGCAATTTTCCATTCATTACAGAAGTCTGAAATGAATCTTTAGTTAATCATTCTAGCTTGAAATATGCACTGCATTTCTGTCAGCAAAAAATAATAATTTTAATCAATCGTGGTAACAGTGACATAAACAAGCAAGACAGAGCCACTGGCTGAGAAAAAGGACAGGGAATGTAACATTTAAATCTTACAGATGAAACAGAACTGGCAGAGCGTTTAATGCAGTGCAGCTGGCCCGTTCATCCTGAACCTGCATTCCTGTCCTCTTGCCAATCACTGTGCATTCAATAAAAGATGTATCTTAAATGTGCCTTGAATTGGAATTAATTACTTTACTGACACTTTAGGTCCTGCATACACATATGTGGAAATAGCTATCACCTAGATGATGAGCTCCTACACATTGCTTTGCTGAATTGCCCCCGCTGCCAAGGGCAAATGCTCTGTCTTCTCCAAATCCCCTCACTGCCCCCAAGGCGCGCTTCAATCACGGTGGTTACACGGCTATGAAAAGACTCTTTAGTGAGTTTTCTCCATCTGTTTCTGCGAATTCCTCAACAACTGTGTCTGGCTGTGCTTCCTTCCCCGAGGACTTTGCCCAGTGCCTGGAATACTGTAGGCGCACATTTAAATATTTCCTGCGCTACGCTGACCCATGAGCGAGCTAAGAGTGGAGTCTTAAAAATACTGGCTTGACTGTAGAGATAAGGGGGACTCTTATACTAACCTACAGATGAAACAGGTATTTTGACGACAAAATGAAATGCTTGATACAGAACAGTCTTCGATAACAGCACAGTCTGTTGAACACAGTAGGCATTAAATAAATATTTGATGCATATAGAGAGAGAAATAGGCTTAGTAATTCAGAACTCTTGCAAGAGCCTGGGAAAACAATTTAACTGCAATCTGCACATTCTTTCACAATTAAGTAAAGACATTATTGTACTTAGAAACATTTTCAATAAGGGTTACCATGGAAAAAAAATTTATTTAGCCCAAGACCCTGTTCCATAGTAACATAGGTATGGCTTTCTAGCAGGAGTGTTTAGCAATCATTTTGCAAAGCAGTGAACACACATGGTGGGAAATCACAGAGAGCTCCTGTCACGTAATAATCAAAAACATTTCTGGTCTGAGAAGTAAAAACACCAGCCTTACCCTGCATCCCTTGAAAAACAGGAGGAACAGAAGGGAAATATTTCAACCCAGTCTCTGTACTTTATTTTTAGCCCAGGGCCACACTGAAGTCACACTGCAATCCAGAGTGGGTGAGAACTGAGGGATTAAACAGTAAGTGTGAGGTCACGGATCAGCTTTCTGGGTCCTTCATCTCCCCACTGCCCTTGATATCACGTGCAGTGAGACCAAACACTGAACTGCGTTACTGCACATGGGGCGTCATCACTGGGGGCAAGAGCCACTGTGACTTGCAGTCTCAAAAAATTTTTTTTCAAGATAATTTCTCCCCACAGAAGCCCTATTACTTATGGCTGGGATTTGATTACTATCAGTGCTCTTTTAAGGAATGATTTACCTCACTGCCAAGCTACAGCAGACAACTTTGGTTCATAAAAATAAAGATTGTATCATCTTACACTGGCTGATATGATAAGAAACTGATACTACCCTCTAAGGCATCTCAAAAAGTGAAAAAGAGAAGGCCAGCACCCAGCAGAGGCTCCAATGAGGCAACAACACCCTCCTCCAGTGGCAGTAATCAACGAGCCTAAAGCCCTGGCCTGCTTCTATCAGAGAGCAACGTCAAGGCTGAAAAGCAGAACCAAGTGCAACAGGGCAGGAAGATGCAGCACAACTAAGCACGGAGTCTGCAGAAACCCAATTAACCTGCATTAGCCATGTTCGCCGTCAAAAGACAATGTTTCCCATCCCTCCAAGGCTTTTAAAAAATGCCTCAAATGTCCTTTTTATATTTCTTTTTTTTTTCTCTCTGGAGATTTTTATTTTTATTTTTTTTTTATTTAGTTACTTTTCAAGTACATTTTTTTTTTTTTCTCCCATCCCACCCCACCCCCCCGCGCTCCCCCCTCCCTCTTTTTTTTCACCCTCCCCCTCTTTTCCCCCTATCCCTCCCTCTCCTTTTTTTTTTTTTATTCTTCTTGTAGGGATTGTATTTTTTTCACTCAGCTAATTTCAGTTATCCATGTGTTGCAAGGGTAGCTTCTTCTTTCTCTCTGCTGCATATTCTAAAGAACCCCCACACTCTGTTCCTAGATATTAGATTTTATTATTATTATTTTCCCTTTTATTGTTATACTTTATTATTGCTAAGTATTTTAAAGTATGCTTAAAATAGCATATTTTAAGGCTGTTTTTGCAGCCTAGAAAGCATGTTACAATCATTTACTTCATTTAAAATAAATACTGCTCAGTTGTTGAATAGCCTCCTTACCTTGTTGTTAAAAGACTAAAATCATCCACATTGTTGTTAAATGACTACAATCATCTAATGTTCTAAAGGAACAACTCGGACCAAAGAAAAGGCTGCCTTTTTATAACCTGACCTATTTTGTCATAGATGACACATTTAGAACTTTAAGATAAGTAATTGCACCCATTTCCTTATTCGGTTAACATCACTGCTTCTTGTTTAAAAGTTTTACAAAAGGGCTCACACTGAAACACCCGTCACTGGTTTTACCTTCCTAAAGTAAAATCCAAATCTCTTCACATGGTTCTCAAGGCAAGTGGTGGCAGTAGACGCAGCAGCCACAGAAGCAATAGTAACATCTATAATTTCAAGCATTTTCCATATAGTCACTCATTTCATCCTCACAACTACTCAGTGAGGCACATAAGTCCTTTCGGGAACCAATTTTGCAGGTGAGACAGCAAGAAAAAATAAAGTGATGTAACTGAAACCCAGGCTCTAAGCTGTACTCTTCCCCACAGGAATGAACCCCCCTGCGTTTCTGGAAAGTCACCGCCTGCCACACTCCCAGTCACCCACTGGATTCCAGCTACATGGCCCGTCTTCCCAGGCCTCGGACACGCCGACGTCTTCTCCCATGTCAGTTCTTCACGCGTGTCCTTGCTTCTGTCTAAAATGCTCTTCCCATTCTTAGGACAATTTACTCATCCTTGACATCTAAGTTTAAATGCTGCCTCTTAAGAGTTTTCATCTTTGACTATCCCATCTAAAATAAACTCCCTCTTCTCCCTTATATTTTCTGCTCTATCACCTTTATTACCTTCTCAGCATTCATTACAATTTGAAATTTTACTTTTTATGTGTTCCCTGATGTATGGTCTGCCTTAATAGACCAAGGGCTACAAATGGTTGGGACCACAGCTTCCCTGGGCCTAGATCACGACTGGCACAAAGTAGGCATTCAGTAAATAATTACTTGCTGAATTAATTAATTGATTAATTGATGGTCTCTCAATGTGTTTTAAATTGTGTGCTTTAATTCTAAATAAAGACTCGCAGTACCTTTTCAGCCACTCACTGGCCGTGCCCACATGGACAGTTGGGATGGATGGTTTGGAAGGGAGGTATTGAATTACCTGGACATGGAAGTGTTCGATCCCAGAGGTTGTGACTACTTCGTACGGTGGCACAGAAGGGACACAAGTATGGAACAGATAAATACACCTATGTCGCTCAAGAGCAGTTTGCAACCTTGAACATGATCCTACTTTTTCAAGGCTAGTTGTCGACAAACCTCTCCTGAACATCCCCACTGCGGTTCCTCCCAAAGTAACTCAGTGCGAGCCATCAGGAAGCTCCGTTAGAAAGACCCTCCCTGTCCTGAGCTGGAAACTGACACCTTGTCTCTTGCAATCACTTGCCTTTATTCCTGCCTGGCAAAACCACAAAGAATCCATATAATACACAAATAACTTTAGTCCAATATGCAAATAACTGCCCCTGTTGAAGAACTCAGGATGGAGCACAATGCTGCTGGTAGGAACAAATAGTTCAGCGTAAGGCAAAAATAGAACATCTTCCTTTGGTAGTGTTATACTTTTTCTCAAGTGGCCATAACTCCTTTATTGAATAAAAAATTAAAATAAAAAATTTAAAATATGTTCATGTATTTATATACATGCACCACCTCTCCTGGTCAACTCACAGAATACTTACAGACAAGCCGTAAATCTTTTCACAAATGCTCCCACGGGGTCACTTCCAACAGTAAAATTTATTTCATGGCTCCTTCCAGGGAGACATTTTTCCATCGACCCCCCATCACACATCTTCTGTCTAGTTCGTGGTCTCAGTTACGGGTGGACGTTTCCCCCAGGAAACAACAGACAGGGTCTGAAGACACTTCTGGCTGCTCTGACCGGGAGTGAGGCGAGGTGCCGTGGGTCCAGGAGAGGCCCAGACACGGCACCACACTTTGCCCCGCACAGGACCTCGTCCCACACCCCACGTACCAGACCTTTGATGCCGTCCCACTTGTTTAGTTTTTCCTCTGTTTCCCTTGCTTGGGGAGATATAGCCAAAAAATAAACAAATGAGCCTACATCAGACTAAAGAGGTTTTACACAGCAAAGGAAACCACCAACAAAATGAAAAGACAACTCCCTGAATGGGAGAACATACTCAGCAATGATACATCTTATAACAGGTTGAGATCCAAAATCTTGAAAGAGCTCATATGACTCAACACCAAAACAAGAAACAATCCAATTTAAAAATGGGCAACGGACCTGAATAGACACTTCTCCAAAGAGAACGTACAGATGGCCGATGGCATATGTAAAGATGCTGAACGTTACTAATCATCAGAGAAATGCAAATTAAAACCACAGTGAGATCTTACCTCACACCTGTCAGCATGGCTACCAATAAATCAACATACCACAAGTGTTGGTGAACCTGTGGAGAAAAGGGAACCCTCCTGCACTGTTGTAGGAATGCAGACTGAGGCAGCCACTATGGAAAGCAGTGTGGGGTTACATCAAAAAATTAAAATTGGAACTGCCTTATGACTCAGCTATTCTACTTCTCTGGCTTTATCCAAAGAAATCCAAAACACTAATTTGAAAGAATATTTAATTTGAAAGAATATTTGTACCTCCATGTTCACTGCAGCATATTTACAATAGCCAAGATTAGGAAGCAGCCCAAGTGTCCATCAGTAGATGAGTTATCAAAAAAAAAAAACAAATCTGTGGTGCATTTATACACTGGAACACTACTTGACTATTAAATAAGAAAGAAATCTTACCTTTTGTGACAGCACGGATGGACCTGGACAGCATTATCCTACGTGAAATGAGCCAGTGAGAGAAAGACAAATACCATATGGATTCCACTCATGTGGACTCTAATGAACAAAATGAACTAACAGGCAAACTGGAGGCAGATTCGTAGCAGGCTGACAGCTGTTGCAGGTGGGCAGGTGAGCAGGTGGAAGGTTTGGGCAAAGATATAAAAAATAAGAGAAAAAACTTATGGACAAGGACAAGAGTGTGGTGGTTGCCCAGGGGAATGGAGGGCTGGGGGAAAGGGGAAGAGGGTATTGGAGGAATAAATGGTGATGGACAAAGACTTGACTTGGGTTGGTGAACACAAAATCCAGTGTACAGATGATGTGCTGTAGAAATGTGTGCCTGAAACCTGTATAATTTTGTTAACCAGTGTCACCCCCTCCCAATACAAAAAAAAATCAGATGCAAAATGCCAATGGTTCCAAGTTCCAAGGTAAGAAACATTTTTATCCCAGTGGTACTGCCCCCTTGTGGGAACTTTGGAGATTTGCAGGGTACTTTTTGGTTACCTCCTGCAACGTACAGAGTACGGACCACATGTTGGAGGATTGCTCTACAACCCAAGGCAGCTTACGAATTTCTCACTGGCCATTCATGCAGCAGCAAAGTTTGTATGTAATTCTCTAAGCCTAGAACCTAAATCTCTTTTACATGTAAACAAAATATTTATTTTTGTGTGGTCTTAAATTATATTAAGTTTATTATGAAGGCAACTAACACATAAGTTAAAGGAAGTATATTCCTTTGTAAGAAATTTTACAGAGAGTTGTTCATCAATTTGGAAAGTTGTGCCACTTGACAGAAATACCACCATGGAGTGACCAACACACCAAGGTATATTTGCACTTGTTATATAAAATGATTCTAGGAAGAGGTTCGAGCACTTGACATGTTCAGTTCAACTTAGCAGTAGTCCTTTTCACGTGGTCACGTCCAGCTCGCACAACCCAAGCACGAACTTATTGAACCCACATATTGTTTGATTATACATTATCTTCTCTTCTTTATGGTTATTTTGTTAGAATACTATGTACATACAATTATGTGTGTATATGGGCTAATTATCTATGATTTCCACTTCGGGATAATCAGGGAGCATTAGGAAATATTTGCAGTGACAGACAGCATTGGGTGTAGATGGATTGTAGCTCACTGTTCTTGCCCATCGTGAACTGTGGGGAACTTGATTCTATCTTCCAATAAAATTACCAACCCTTACAGCACCTTGCCTTCTGCAGGTTTGAGTGAGATGCCATTGATATCTTTACCCAGATAATTAATAAAGACACTTAGTACAGACTCAATGACAAATGTTAGTAAAATTCAATTTTCTGCCTTTGCTCTTTGGAACTCCACACCTACCATTAAAACTACCTTTACAGAATTCCGTACAAAAGACGGCCCTCAAAAAATCCCTACAAGAAAGTGCCCATTCACCTTTCCCAATGGACCCCCCTTTGTGAACTGCTCTGCCGCTGTTGAAGGCACTTCCATATTCCCAGTAAAGTTTCTATAAAATGAAATGGCCCTCTGAATTATCCCTAAAACCCCCTCCATCAATAAGAAGACAAACTTTCTTTTACAAAATCTGATGGTAGATGGACAGAAGGCAAACGAAGCAAAGGAATTTACGGTCTCGAGGAGAACGGAGGGCGGATGCTGCCACCTAGGCTGTTCTGAGCTGTTCTTCCTCCCAAAGGGCCTCCCTCAGTAGGGCCCACACCGGACGTCATTGAATATTCTGTACCTTCAAGGAGCCCAAGATCACGCCCAGAAACCTGGGTTCTTTGAAGCATCCTGGATGAGGGGTATTGGAGAATTAAATACACTCAAAGAGAAATATACCATACTACCATAAAGTTTAAAATTATGTTTTCAAATAACTGGACTTCCTTTATTACATAATTTATTTCATATAAAAACAAATTACCAATAAGACTATTTCAGTCATTCATACTGTCTTTTGAGCTTTTCTGAAATGTTAGAGAGAAAGTTTGAATTCTTAGTGGTCAGAACACTATGCCCATTTTACAACACATTAGCAAAAGCCCTCTAGTTAGGTTACAGAGTATGGGTTTGGGCTGTGCATTTTATCTTGGGATACAAATGAGAGAACTATTTAAATTCTACTTTTAAATGTATGAAACAATGTCAACTTAAAAATAGTTTATAGCTAAATATAACCCTTCTGTTTTTATTTATTTATTTTTAAAGATTTTCTTTCTCTTTAGAGGGGAAGGGAAGGAGAGAGGGAGAGAAATATCAATGTGTGGTTGCCTCTTGTGTGCCCCCTGCTGGGAACTGGCCTGCAACCCAGGCATGTGCCCTGACTGGGAATCGAATCTCGATGCTTTGGTTCATGAGCCTGCACTCAATCCACTGAGCTACACCAGCCAGGATAACCCTTCTGTTTTTAAATGTGTAATTGTAATTGATTAAAACATTTACAGCTTTTCTAAATTAGTTTGTATTTGACATGGTTTGGATGAATGTGACAAAAAAAAGTCGTCTGTATCATAATATGCCTATTTGACGTCCATTCCACTTATCTCTTGTAACCCTAAAGAAACAATTTACCAAAATTATAGGGAAGCAAAGTGCTGAAATTACAGCATAAAAGTCACTTTCACCCTAAAATTACAGGTAGGAAAGCAGCAGTCTACAGAAATGAAAATCACTAGTTGTCTCTCATTTTAAGCTCAATTTTGCTCCCATGTAAATCTTTATAAAACTCATACCACAAAAACAAGAGAAACAAAACCACCAAAGATCTGTGACATTTCACAGAACCACAAGGGTCTAATCCTTTCATCTGAACCAAAGGACTGTCAATAAATACCTTATCGATTGATAACTTTTTCTGAAAAGGTGTCGGGGAGAGAAGGGCAGGTACGAACAGCGGGTGGGAGAGCTGCTATAAAACCTGACGTCATTAGACAAGTCCTCCAGCCCTGACCTCCTCCGAAACCTTTTTCCATAGGGCCTGGCGCACTTCAGAAGTCACAGCTTTATGTCTTGGGTTTGAAGAAAGACTTTGTTTAAATACATATTGTATGGTGTATTGAGTTGAAAACTGCCCCCTGCCCCCGCCACTGATGTCTGTGCAGAACGTGTGAATGTGATCTTGTGTGGAAACAGGATGTTTTCAGATATGATCAAGATGAGGTCATCATAGGTGAAGATAGGCCCTCAATTTAATGACTTTGTTCTTATAAGAAAAGTGAAGTTTGGACAAAGACACACACTCAGGGGGAAAAACACGTAAATGAAGGCAGAGATTGGAGTCATCAAGGCAATGAACACCGAATATTTCAGCAAAAGCTAGGACGAGAGGAGGAAGGGTCCTCCCCTGGAGTCTACAGAGAGAGCATGGTGCTGCTGACGCCTTGAGTTTAAACTCAGTCTCCAGAACTGGGAGAAAATACATTGCTACTGTTTGTAGCCATGCACTTTGTAGTAATGTGTTATAGCAGCCCTGGGAAGCGAATGCATTTGATCACCCTCCTTAAGCGATATGTTTACAGAGAAGTTTCTCCAGGATGGTCTGGTAGGTTTCCTGGTATGAAATTTCCTAAATCCATTAAGTCCAAATCTCTGAGGGTGGAACCTAGGGACCTTCGCTGTAACCCACAGTCCCCCCGAATGTTTACATGCACTGTGGTGTAAGAAACAGCATGATCTAAGGGCCTGCCCCCAGCCACTCCCTTCTTATTTGTCCTAGGCACCTGCTGTGATCACCATTCCATACTACAACAAGGCAGTGCTGGGCCAGCCAGCCTCTGGATAAGTCACTTCATGCATTTAGGTGGAGTTTCCTCATCTATGCATGTCCTGCCTGGAGTCACCATGGGAAGATGTGGATTGTTGAGAAGAGCAAATGAAGCATGCACAGAAGTGCCTTGCACGGAGTTAACTAACAAATGCTCAATCAGCACGTCTTACTTTCTCGCTGCAGCCGAACTAAAATCCTTTCTGGATCACGCTTGTCATTTGGGGACAAATTTGACTTTGTTTCTAGAACACTACTATGAAAAGTACCAAAGCAATGCCTATCATTTATTTATGCTCACGACAGATCTTGTACATAACATCAGTTAGTTTTAGGTGGGCTTTTTATCCCTGTTTCACAGGCAGGAAACGTAATTTCGAACAGGTTAAGCAACGTTACCGTACAGCTGTGTGTACTTGCGGTGCAGGAGGAGAAGGAACCTCGGATTGTTTCTTCTGGGAGTTCCTAGATCATGAGTTCATCTTGTAGTGCAATCCGTATTAATACATCGGTGTCCGATTGTACTTTATATGCATAGAAAACTTGAATGGCAAAAAAAGGGGAGGAGAAGGAAGGAGCCAGAGAAAAATCGTTAATCCCTGGCCGTCTGAGGACCTGAAGATCAGCAGCATGGGCATGGCATTGCGGGAGAGCCAATTACAAATAGGGAATCTCAAGCCCCTCCCCAGACTTTCAGAATCTGCAATGGATAGGACTCCCCAGGTGATTTATATCCATTTTAATTTGCGAAGCCCCGGGTTTATTCAGCTCAGAGAGCAGACAGCTGCAGAGGGGGCCTTAACACCGCTAAATCTAGTACAAGTGGTAAATGTCTAATGTGATGGGGTAGTGAGGAAGGGGATGTGAAAATTGCAGGAAAAAAAATGCAACTATACCATGGGTGAAAAATAAAGACAGGAAAATAAGTCCTAAAAACAGCCTAAGTCGGAGTGTCACCTGTGATTCAGAAAAGGACTGAAAATAGGGTCAGAGCTACTTCGATGACCAGAAGGAGGAACAAGGTTGGAGTTAGCAGTATCAGGAAAACATGCATCACACACTCGGTGAAGGAAGTCAGGATCAGTGAATAAGAAACATAATAACATGTATTGAATGACTGTGTGAGGCACCACACCAAATTTGTTACATGTGTGAGCTCATTTAACCTCAGCGACCTTATGAGGTTTTTGATAATTGAAGAGGCTGATGTTTGGATGTATTTTTACCTGATAGTAGCAGGCTAGTAAGACCAGAACTGCTGTCTACTTGATTTATTTATTTACTTACTTATTTACTTGTTTATTTATTTACTTACTTACTTGTTTGTCTTACTACTTTCACTTTTCACCCAGTCCCCCCTCATTCTCCTCCCCTCTAGCAGCTGTCAGTCTGCTTCTTGTATCTAAGAGTCTGTCTCTATTTCACTTGTTAGTTCAGTTTGTTCATTAGATTCCACATATGAGTGAAATCATATGGTACTTGTCTTTCTCTGGCTGGCTGATTTCACTTATCAAAATGCTCTCCTGCTCCATCCACACTGTCAAAAAAGGTAAGATTTCCCTCCTTTTTATGGCTGAGTAGTATTCCATTGTGTAAACGTACCACAGCTTTTTTTATCCACTCATCTACTGATGGGCATTTTCAGCTGCTTCCAAATCTTGGCAATTGTAAATAATGCTGCAGTCAACATAGGGGTGCATATATTCTTTTGAATCAGCATTTAGTGTTTCTTCAGATATATCTCCAGAAGTGGAATCATTGGGTAATAAAGCAGTTTCATTTTTAGTTTATTTTTTTTGAGGTAACTCCATACTGTTTTCCACAGTGGCTGCACCAATCTTCATTCCCTTTTCTCTGAATTCTCCCCAACACTTGCTATTTGTTGATTTATTGATGATAGCTATTCTGACAGGCGTGTGACAATATCTAATTGTGGTTTTAATTTGCATTTCTTATATGTCTATTCGTCATCTGTATGTCCTCTTTGGAGAAGTATCTATGTCTGCTCAGGTCCTTTGCCTATTTTTTACACGGATTGTTTGTTTTGGTGTTGAGTTGCATAAATTCCTTCTAAATTTAGGGTATCAACCCCTTATTATTGGATAATATGTTCTCCCATTCGGTGAGTTGTCTTTTCATTTTATTGGTTTCTTCTGCTGCATAAAAACTTTCTAGTTTGATGTAGTCTCATTTGTTTATTTTTTGTTTCCCTTGCCCAAGAAAACATAATCAGAAAAAAACATTACTATGAGAAACATCTGAGATTTTACTTCCTATGTTTTTTTAAAGATTTTATTTATTTTTAGAGAGAGGGGAAGAGAAGGAGAAAAAAAGGGAGAGAAACATCCATGTGTGGTTGCCTCTTGTACATACCCCACTGGGGACCTGGCCTGTAACCCAGGCATGTGCCCTGACTGGGAATCAAACCAGCAACCCTTTGGTTTGCAGGCTGGCCGGCAACTCAATCCACTGAGCTATACCAACCAGGGCTACTTCTTATGTTTTCTTCTAGGATTTTTATAGTTTTGAGATTTACCTTGAAGTCTTTAGTACATTTTTTAGTTTATTTTTGTGTGTGGTATATAAGAAGGTGGTCTAGTTTTTTGGGGTTTTGTTTTTTTTTTTGCATGTATCTGATTTTCCCAAAGCCATTTACCTCTTTATACTCACATATTTTCTTATCCCACAAGCATGTATGAAATGTATCCTGTGCACAAGCTTTAGGGGCAGGAATGATCATTATTCCTATTTTAAAGACATGGAAACTAAAGCTCAGAGAGATGATGTAACTCACCTCAAATCACACAGCCCGTATGAACAGGAGGAACCAGAACTCAACCTTGGGTCTGTGACTCTAAAGACTATTGTTCTGCTAATCTTGATACGTTTTCTACAAAACTGGCTAAAATTTCTGAGATTATTCTTTCTACGCTACAAAAAGTGTTTCACTTTTTGGCCTCCACTTCACGATTGAATACCTTTAACGTGACGGAATTCTGATCCCACTAAATGTTTGCGAAGTTACCTTTCAGTAAATTTAGCCCAATATCACCACAACAGTCAAAAAAAAAGGAAAGAAAACACTACGAGAGGTTATCGTCCTATAAAAAGAAAGCTCCACTGAGTAGTTCCAATACCATATATGTCCAAATCTTCCCACTAGTCCTTAAAAAACAAAAATGTAGCAGCGAGACTTGGAATTTGTTATTTTCCCAAGTGGGAGCAAGTTCCTCAGAATCCTTCAAGTATCAAAAAATGTATTTTGATGAGAGAAAAACAAATCATTGTGATTTTTGAAAAAAGACTTTAGTTACTTAATAGCATTATATACAATGTCACCATTACTTCCAAAATCACATTGTAGGAATTCAAGAGTCTTATTCAACTTAAAAAGAAATGAAACCAAAAGCACAATATGGACTTTCTAAATCTGGAAAGCAAAGGGGCATGTAAACATCCCTTCCAAAAGTATTCTCATGAAAGCAACTCGAGTGTAAAAAATAAATGAATAAATAAGAATTGTGCACATGTTACTGCTATGATTTCATTTGTTTCTAATTCTATCTTTAACACAGAAAAACCACTTGTTCAATGCCATCAGCATACTTCTGTTTTTAAAAGAAAGTGTTAGAGGCTATTTCTCTCACCTAGAGAGTACATACATAATCACATAAACTAAAAAGGTCACCCTGAAAATGAACGGCACTTCGACCTCTCTCTCTTCAATTGTGGGAGTTTTCTCCACGTGTAAATAAAAAACCATGAGAAAATGTGTACAAGGATATTAGTTGCAGCATTGTTTATGCTTATAAAAAACAAACAGCAGCAACATTAATGAGCTGGAGTAAAGGAATACTGTGGGATTGTACGTGGCTACTGGGAAGACCAATATGGACTGACCTGGAAGGAATCCTATGAGCTATCATTCATGAAAGAAACAGCAGGATGCTATAGAGTATTGTAGAATAATTCCCTTCCAGTTAAAAAAAAATAACTCCAAATGGACAGAGAAATTCTCCTTATATGAAGTTTTGCATAAACATACAGAAAGGTTAACAGTAGCTCCCTACTAGAGGACAGGCGGGTAAGATCTGCAGGAAAAGATGATTAAGTTTGATTGTCTGACAACCAGCATGAAGTACTTTAGCAATTAAAACTATCAAGGAAGTAGATATGGCCCCAGGACAGATTAAAATCAGCAAATCTGAGATGTAATATGTTCTCTTAAGTATCAAAAAGCCGAGTCCAGATTGTACCACGCTGAGTAGGAATGCAAAGCCACACGAAAGAAACCATTTCCCCTGATTTCTGTACTAGGGAGAAACCCAGAGAGTCCACAGCCTGTCTCATTTTGTGTGGACGTCCCCCGTGACCTCCTGGAGCCAGACCGTAGGGCTAGATAACTAGAAGATTTCCCGGCAGGATGCTTCAAACCCTGGCTCTGCCCTTCAGGGATAAACCAGAAAGATCAGAGAAAGCAAGAGTAGTACTACTACTGCTGCCTCTTGCTTCACCAAGTCACATAGAGACGAGATTGGCCTTTTCGGTCTTGCAGACAACAGAAAGCATCCTACATCCCACTTGCCCTTGATCCTGTCTCGCCATCACAGGCTGGATTATGTTTCTTTTTTCCTAACCTAGTAAAAATATAAATTACTGTAACCCAAAGCATTTTTACAGACTGAGAACTTCAAATGAATATATCCCAGAGTTTCAAAACATTTTTTTACAAAGGCAATTCATTCTCAGATGGGGTATCCAAACGCACTCTGTTTTAAATTTTCTCCATTTTCCATCTTGCTTGTTTATCTGGGCACCATCTGACATGATGTCTGAACAAAGAGACCAATTTAAGAGGCCAAGTGATCGCATTAATTCGGAACTGACTTCTTTTTACCCACAGTCCCACTTCATTTTTGGCATTGACCCTTGGTTGCTGGGACGAGCCAAATCGAGAACATTTCTCCTCCGTGTTAAATCACACACGACGCCATCAGCAAGGCGACCTCACTTCCAGTCCCCGGGGGGTTCACACGAGAGGGGTCACAGACGGAATGAAACAGCCATTCCCAAGAAGCCTGAAAGGCACTTTCCAAGGGAATATTGCTTTAAAAACATATGGTTGGTTAGATGACCTGCAGTTTAAACCCTAAAACTGTTGAAAGGCAGTGATATTGACAGCATCCCATAAAACACTCTTCTTTGGAAAACAATTAGATGTTTGTAAATAACTGTATTAACTACATCACTAAACATTTTTTTTGTAAGAAGCACATCAGAGTAACTACCAAAGACAATATGAAGACTTAATTATACTCTAAAGTCACAAAATTATCAAGGAGATCAAACAACCTATTAGAAGCTATTAGAAGTTCCTCTGAATAGCTCCTCTAATTTTTCTTATAATAAGTAACTTGTAGTTTTTTATCTGGGAGAGGGAGTGTGTGGGAAGCCATTTCCATTGTTATTCTCTGTCCTCACATATATATTTTTACTACTACTAACTTTCCATTGTTTCTCTCAGCCAAGCGTGAGTCCAGAGGTTTCCCCCCGGGGCTTTTAGGAATTTCCCTCAGACTGGGACTGATGGTCCAAGTGCGCTCTTCATTTCTCTTTCCTTACAGAACACTGCACTTGGGCTTTCGAAACACAGTCCCCCAAATTACTACTAACTGGAAAAAGAAAATACCATGTGAATTCAATGATACATTTTCCAGACACTTGAACCCTAAGATTAAGAAAGTTACGTTTCAGAATAGACTCTAAAATTCAACTAAAAGGCCAGTTCAAACTACTAGTTTTACAATGGTTAAATATTATACTCCTGCTGCCATCTTGTGGTCATTGTCGAAATCTCTCTTCTCCCAACCGCCCCCGCCCCCACGGCCCTTCCCTGTTCTCCCTTCTCCCTTTTCACACTTCCCCTCTTACCCTCTATCTTCTGGAGGGTGCCAAAATATTAAAAGCTTATGAACTCCCTTTTTAGGTAGGAAGACAAACTGCACTACGCTCTGAAAGAAAAATAGATGGCTGCGAATTCTTCCTCCTGCCTGTAAAGGAAGAGAACTTCTTTCTCCTTAACATTTTTCTCATTTATACACAGAGCCATTCTTCTAACAACATTTTTTAAAATTCTCTGTCCCTGTTTAGATTAATCTAGCATATTCCTTCAAGCAAAGGGAATATATATATATATATATATATATATATATATATATATATATATGTAACAGGAAAATAAATTTGTATTTTATGAAAGATTTCCCCTTCCAAACTTTTCCGAAGTTGTATTTTTACAATGAAAGAAAAAAAGCACAGGTATTTCTGGCTACAAAATGCCACACTATCACCCTTCAGAGCCACAGGCGCGGACTCGCAGGATGTAGGGAAGAACTCTGGGCAAGAGAGGAGACACACTGGGGGAAATGGGTGCTAGCTCCGCAGCCGCCCCAGGCCGGGTGGAGACAAGCAGCCCAGCATCCCCGACTGTGTCCTGGCTGTCCTGTTCACTCGTGAGCCCTGCGGTGGCATGGCACAGAATTCATAAATCTGAAAGGAAATCAGCTGGTGCTCTGGTGATATATTAAAATGGTTAACTCTTAGCCAGACTGATTTATCATCAGAGGGAGAATACATGTTATAAAAGCCACCATTTCCATCGAACTCTATGTCGCTACTCCAGCTCCCGGGGAGATGTTGAAAAACAGCCCGAGAAGCCATGCAGATATAGATACAGGACGCAGAGACCACCAGTCAGCCAGAAGTCAACCTTCCAAAACAGGGCGGGCAAGAAAACAAACATGAAAATAATTCATTTCATTCTGTTGAAAATGACTTCAAAACAATCTTCCCTCAGCTTTATCTGTGCAGTTATGTTTGCTACACACATCTGTACTTTTGTACTTTTTTTCCTTAAAATGTAGCCTTATTCTAAGACATAATAGCCACGCAGCACAGATTTGATGTGACTGTAACACATTTTCCTCCAACACCTATTAAAATTCCTAATTGTTAATATAAATAAATTCATTTATGGACCATCTAGAAGCATCCCTGATGCTACTAACAATCCGACCATCACACTTGGGAAAATGTTGCTCCGAGACATGCGTGCTGAGTACAGTGCAGGGCACCTAACAGCCGTATTTCTAAATGGGCAGCAGGAAGAGTCATGGGGTCAACACTCTGATGGTGTTAGAGCCTCAGTTCAGACCGGGGGTTCTCAGACATTTTTCCTGCAGTGACTCATGAGATGGATGATGTTCCCATGTGTAACACACTCTTGTGAAAAGACAAGAGCGTCTGTGGATTACGTGCAATTTCCTGCCATATATCTGTAATCCTACCAGTCAAGAAAGGCCATTGGAATGCAAGTAAAAGCTAGCCCTTGGGAGATGCCTGTGAATGCACTCAACCTTATTTTCTAAGAAACAAATCATTCACAAGTTTTGATGTTTAAATTCTTAGTTACTCACGTGAACCTCAAAACTAATCGAATATACACCCCTGTGTGTCACGACACCACAGCTAAAATCTGCCAGCGTGAGATACAGGATATTGTAGTGAACATTGCAGAGTGATCTTCTCTGAGCAGCGACTCAACGGAAGATGAATTGGCTTAACTCTCAAAGAGGTTCCTTTTTTAAAAGAAAGCGTTGGTTCATGTATTCTAGTTATGTGCTGCTCTTACCCTTTCTCTAAAAATTATCGTGTGGGAAGAGAAAAGGATGGAAAGCTGATGTTTTTATCTGGTTGGAATTTTTTACTGTAAACAGACCTGGTTTCTACCCAGGGGTTTACAGCCTAAGACATAACAATATTTTCTATTTTGAGAAATTTTAGCATATGTTGCTCAGTTCCTTGGTGACTGTGTGAGGCACAAAACTGGCCTTACCCGCACCGCGCGGGTGATGAGAAGCATCCAGAAAAATATGAACATTTACCCAAAGGCTTAGATTTGCTCATTAGACGATAACTGTATCCCATGGTTGAAGAACCAGGCCTACTAATATTTGTAAGAGGATCCCATAAACTCTATCAGCAGCACGTTTGCAACATTAGAGGTCAGAATGCTCAGCTAAAGACACATCCGAGGATTTAAAACACACTCTGAAGCACTCTCTAAATTGTACTCAGAAAAAAAAAAAGGTCAGTTTGAATGAGCAGCAAGCCTGAGAGAATTTAAGAATGCAGTTGTATAATCTTTATCACAAGTAAAAACCTCAAACTGAGTCCTAATAAGTAAGGTCTTTACAGCAGAAGTCTTATCGGATTTGCCTTAGTAAACACCCAGTCAGTGCATTTATGTGATTGCCTCGCACAACCAAGTGCCACCAGTGTCTTCATACAGGTCGCATCAACCCAAATCAACTCCCGGTGCCAGTAGATTCACGACTTGGGGTTTATTTCCAAACAGATGTCAGATCAGTACACACTTAAAAGAGACTGAACATACAGCCAGCACCTGGGGCAAAGATGAATTACCGAAAGGATTTTTAAACTTTCTAGTCAATATAAACCTTTATTTTCTAAGGTAGTATGGGTTTCTATTATATTGCCATGTAAGAAACAATATAAAAATATTTAAAATAAAAGCAACATAAGTATACTGAGGTCTGAGATCCACCAATAATGTTTATTGAGTAGTGCAGAGTATGGTTAAAAAAGAGGAATGCATGGTTTCATAACAATAAATAAATAGATTAGTTCTACTTCAGTTTTTATATATGAAAATAATTCTATGTCAAGATATACTTCTGAAACAATCCATTTTTCACTGAGCAAATATTTTAAACCATTGTATATTTTCAACATGAACAATTAAGAAATCATTATTTTTAAAACTTGAGGAAATTTAATTTGTGTGATCTCTAAACTATCTAAAGACATGAAAGACTGTCCAAGGTTTGAGTAATATCTTGAGCGAGGACTCTGTTCTGTGTTTGCTGTTATGTGATGTTTGCAGGTCAAACTGATCGTGCAGGAGTGACCGATGTCACACTGGAACAGAGGACACCGGAACCCAAGTGAGAGAGACACGACACAAGCCAAGAACACAGACAAGGAGGTTAAAAACAGTCACTGGGTGAGCACAGAGGGTAGTACTCCAACCAGAAGCGGCCAAGGTCGGTTCTGCTGCCAGCGCCCCGTGCTGAGAGGTCACGGTGGCTGGGAGCCCATACCAAGCATCAGCACTTGCCAGACTGCAAGGTGCCAGATCCATTTTATAGTAACAGCTCGAGAAGTAAATTCTCCTTTTCACAAGGAACTGATTGGGGCTAACCTGGAGGAGTCCCACTATGATAACTACTCTAAGGAGTGTAAAATCATAAAATAAATGAATGAAATGAGGTAGAAATGTGTGTGTATATGTATATACATACATGTGTATATATGCACACCCATATATACACACATTACTCCCACAGATAAACATATACATACAGGTAGGGCCTCTCCTCTCTTCAGAAGCCCCAGGGCAGAGCACACCAGCAAAGCCAGACTCAAGGTCCGTATTTCTGTTTGACGATTCCCAAACTTCTGAGCTTTCCCTTTTGTGAAACAGGATATGCTGTGCCTGCTCTATCTCAGAGCTCACAGTAATTTCCGAGAGCCACCAGAATCCTAGATAACACAGGGTCCTGAACTCCGATAAGCAAATTCTCAACGGCAAATGAAAATAATTATTCATACTTCGAGCAACTATGAAGTCACCTGAAAATCTTATCACCAGACAGGGTTTTAATGCACTCTCAGCGTCTCCTACACAGCGTGGTGAGAGGCGTTGAGTCAGGAAAGAGGGAAAAGATGGGACATCTTCTTGTTTTTTCAGGTCTGTTGTCAGTCAAATCCCTAATGAGTACATGCTTCAATATAAATGCTCAGCCTGAACTTTCAATCCATGATTCAAATAGAATACACGTTTAAAAATGTATGTGATTCCAGACCTGAACAAACCCCGAAGCAAAGTGCCCATGTCCTAAATGATAAGTGTAAACAGATCATAAATTGAAGACATCAATTCACCGACTTGAGAACAGGAGCGAAATTAAGAAATCTAACCAATCTGCCCATTTCTGAGATCCTTTCAAAGACACTTCACTAATTATTTGCTCAGTGTTGTCATTACTAAAAACAGGGTACCCTCCCCCAGTTAAGCTCTGACTGAAAGTAGATGTGACACATTTGTGCTCAGAACTTTAATTACACATGGCAAAACACAAGGCTTTGGACAAGCCATCCTACCCGAAACCATCCCCTCTCCTCTTCATCCTGCCTCCCCTTAAACTCTTGTCGTAAGAATTATCCACCTGAGGAAACTAAATAAATGTCCTTTCTTCGAAGCTCCTGTTAAAACATCACTATGTTAATCGAGAAAGGATAACGTAGTTAACATATTGATATACTGTCACTTAGTAATAAATTCCTTTTGATTGTTGACTTGGTAGGAATGAAGGGATTAGCAGACAGGATCTGCAAGGCAAAAGGCAAAGCATACAGTGAATGGTACCCAAAAGGGTCAACCAAGGCCATGTTCACAACATACTACCCATCAGCCTTGCCTGTGATATGACACTGAGCTGGAGAAGTTAGTTGGCTTAAGAGGGAAGATATCAGAAAAACTGGTAGACGACAATCCCAAGGGCAGGACAGCCTGCAAAAATTCTCGCCTGGCTCAGGTCTATGTGCTGGATGCGAGAGCTCATTGGTCACTTGTTCACGAGGTCAGTTTAGTGGTGGTTCTACAACGTTTTTTTTTTTAAACCCTATTTTAATTTAGGGGAGGTTCATTTCTTCCTATGGAAAGGATTCACCAGGCACTAAAATGAAACTGGCCCAATTTCAAAGCTATGCAGGGTAGCAGTTTGGAAGTTGGCCTCTAAAAAACTGCAAGATTTGGGTTTGAAACTCAGAGCATTTGCTGGCTGCAAGTGATGACTTCTAACCTCAGATTCCTCTTGTGAAAAGGGTATGTCATTTAGGACTGTTCCGAGAAAACAATGCGTTCCTGTAGATAAAGAGCATAGCGTTGTGCTAAAATTGCTAAGGTCAGCTATCTTTATTGTTGCTGTCATTGCTGTTTTAAATTATTGTGTATTTTCTATATGAACAATTACTGGACTAAGCCCAGAAGTCAGCTGATAGCCACTTGTTTCATGAAGTTACTTATATTAAAATTAGGCCAAATCCTTTGATTTAGTCTGCATGATAACCAGCGCTGAATCAAATCAGAAATGAAAAAAGCAATGAGTTTTCTGGGGCATTCATCCCAAAGCATCCACGTCCCAGTGGAAGGAAGTTCAAGTTACAAATAATGAATTTACATCATTAAGAATCAAGGGATTTGTGACGAGAATAGCTGAAATGGCTTTGGAATATAATCTTTTATGCCTGTAACCGATTAATATTGATTCCAGCTTTTGCTTAAGCCAACCTAAAAAAAACAACCATCACCATGTGCTAAGGGGACAACCAGAATAAGGAATGTACACGTGCACAAAAAACTCAGGGAAAGAGTTGGGATATTAGGCAATTCTTAGTGAGGAGCATATGCATTCAGGACATCAAGAGTTCATAGAAAACCCTGTAAAATACTTGGAGTTATTTGGCAAAAAGTGATATACAAAGTTAAAAATATCCTCATTATCTCCAAAACAGCCTGCATTTTTCCATGACAATCAATTGATCCCTACTGGTCATTTTTAAAGGGACTGAAAATGAGCACTGCAATAAGTAAACGTTTTCTCTTTAAACATGATCATCACAGGGTCCACTTGATACTTAGGCCGGGAGTTCAGGCCTTCCCTTTCCCTGGTATAACTTCCATCTGAGCATTCCTTAGACACTGAGATCATTCTCAATGGGGATTGTGTCTTCTACCCTCTGCGGACACGTGGGAACCCGGTTAATTGTACTGACTCGATTACAATAGTTGGTGAATCCTACCATCTCCTTCCACTGCAATAAATGCTCAAGATAATTTTACCACCTCTTATGTGAATATTTTACATTGCAATCATTTTCTAACACCGTGACTATAGGCAAAAACTATTTTATCATTCTGGAATATCATCCAATTCAATTCCATTAACATCAAACTATGTTTCTTTTCTTGATAGTATTAAAACTGGGCATCCTGTAAAGTTTGGAACAAACCTGTGGCATCAATAGCTATCATTCAAATCACGGAGCCGCTGCAACTGAATATCAGCTTTGTGATAAAGCAGCCTCTTGCAACCTGGGTAAGCCCATCAGAATGGCATAGCTTTTAACAAAGGATGCGTGAGGTGCTGGGAGATCTAGTCCACACATGTAAATATCTAAACATGAGAAAACACACTTTTGTTTTGAAAGCATCTTGTTTGCTGTTAACTGTTGTATACAATAAACACTTTTTAAATTATTTCCTTTCTTGGCCAGAAAATAAGGGGTCTCCCAGATGATGATAAGTTAGTACTGTCTCTTTAAGTGTTAGGATGAGTACTTAATGCCAATGGTTACTATCCCCATATATTATACCTGTCAAAATTCTTTACACTCTAATGAGTCAGCTTGCTGAAAATACACCACACGCTTCCATTTGAAAGTGTAAAACTAAGTGCCCAGTAGGAAAAAGTTTACCCTCTGTCCCAGCATAAATCATCAAGGAGAAGAAGTAAGGAAAACTCCAGCAACTCGCTTTAGACACCAACTTGTGCCTGACCTCTACGGTGCATAATCCATTTTTAAGATGAATGTTCTCATCCTGAACACAAATATGCTGGGGAGTGAGAGAAAGGGATAAAAAAAGGAGGGCAGGACAATGTGTACATCTGAACGATTACCCACTCCCTCCCCGTACACACAAAAAAACCTCCTCTCATTCCTAGAGAGGTTTCTTGTCAAGGACAGTTCAAGTGCCTCTTTGAGAGCCAGCTCCTGACTCTGGGAGTTTCCTTCTGTCCTCTCCAGACCTCGGTGGAATCTCTGTGCTGTGCAGGGGTGCCGGTTACTCTCTGAGGGGCACAGCCTGAACACAGAGGACTGAAATTTCAAAAATGCGATAAAGCCCCAGCCCGTCAGCCCCGGGAGGCCAGCAGCTGCCGGGTGACCGCTGATGAAGTGGCTTCTTAAAGAGGTGGGCAGATTGATTCCAGCTGGTGCGTGCGGGGCAGGGCAGCGGCCCGGAATGTGCAGCCTAGCTGAGGCAAGACACTGCAGCAGCTTCCCAACCAAGGGCAAGGCCAAATAGTAGCTCTGTTTGCAGCCTTGGCCTGAAGGAGGAAGAATACCATTGTTCTGTCTGATAGGAACTTTCAAGGCGGCCTGGGCCAAAAAGGTGACATGTGGACAGTGTCATTTTGTAAGCGAAGTGTCACTCAGGAAATCCAAAAGCTGTCCCTTACAACGTCTGTTCAGTAGGGGCCCACAGTTCCTAAGAGTTTCTAAGGCAAATCCTTTCTGCCTGATCCCTGTTTTTCTCCTTCACACACTCCTAGCTCCCAGCCCTCTTCTAGTAGCTGGTAAGAGCTGCCCAGCCTCCTCTTCCCCTGCTCCATACAAATACAATGATCAATACACAAGAAAAACAGAAAAGGAATGGGTGTGTATTGGAATAATGGGAACACTAAGAGTCCTGTATTGGAGGGAGACCGGACAAGAGGACATGCTCTTTAGAAGTGCTGGCCTCAGAGTCAGAGAATTAAGGGGGAGGTACTTATTTAGGGGTCCCCTGAGCCCCAAACCCAGACACCAAGTGATCTAAGAAAAGAGAGGGGGTAAGATGTAGGCGGGCATAAAGGCATGCCTAATGGAATATTCAATATCCTGCAAAATGCACTTTGAGCCATGCACTTCCAGAGACTAAAAGCCAGTAATGGGCTTTGGAGTCTGCACTTCCTCTCCCTAATGTCCAGAGGCGCTTTAATGCTGCAGCCAATCGATCGGCCTTCTCCGGTGAAGGCGGCTAGTGGAGAGCAAGAGCTTCCTACTTGTGGCCAAATCTCCAGACCTCCCCTGCACAAGGAACAAGCGACACAGAACTTTGAACTGACAGTATTTGGCTCCTAAAGTTCGCAATATGAGGAAGGGAAGGAGCCTGGAGGAGCCTGGAGGAGCCCGGAGGAACGGCGACCCCTCCTTCATCCTATCAAAAGTAAGACGAACTAGAAAGGGGCAATATCCGCCCAGGGACAGGGCTGACCAGCAGCACCAAACCTGCTTCAGGTGCAAGGTCACCAAGCTGCCTCCAAACCCAGACCAGCCAGACGAAGGTGTGGCACGTCTGGAAGGGACACAAAACAAACCAAACGAACATCCAGAAAGTAGGGTTTCTTTGCAGTTTCTTGCTGACATCACAGCTTCCTGGAAAGACCCTGTGAACCCCACCCCCACACCTCCATTCCGGAGGACGAATCCCTGAAGGGGAGAGGAGTCACAGCCCTGCCTCCCCCTTCCACTGCCCTTGCGCCCTTCCCTCAAGGCGTGGGCTCTGGACAAGTTCAGTCCCTAAACTGAACCCAATCTCTCCAGTGTCCTTTCGCCCCTCCCCAGGAGGCTCTGGCGGCCCCACTGAGCATGCCCCATGGCCTGGGTCTTGGGTCGCCTCAGGGAAGCTGTCCACACCCCAGGATGGGCAGAGCTCTGTCCCAGTGTGGGTTTCTCCACCGGGGTAGCTGGGGTGCACAGAGGGGAGGAAGCACGAGTGCAGCTGGGTGCTGAGTGACCAAGTTAGAAGGCGCAAGAAAACTTTCCTGGGTCTTCCCCACCCCCACGCCACTGGGGCGCGTCTCCCGGAGGAGCTCGCCTTTCCCAGCCCGGCAGAGTCGAGCACAGCACGTGATGGGCAGAAATAAAAATAAACACTTCCCATTCCCGGGCCGCAGGGGCCACCCCCACTCCGTGCGCGCAGGAGAGCAGCCCTGTGCTGACCAGCCCCCGCTGCTGCAGCGGGGCCCCCAGACCCTGAGCCTCCGCCCGGGACCGGCATCCGGGCCCACCCACTGGCGTGGTGGCCTTCTCTCCGGCCCGCAGCGCCCCGGCGCCTACCTTTCAGATTTGGTGAACTTCCGGAACGCCTGTCGGAGGTCGTGGAAGGACCTGTACGTCTGCGGCTCCGCCGAAATACCCTGCGCCCGGGTGGTCCGGGGCCCGATGTGGGTCGAGGGCACGGGCAGCACCGACTGGCATTTGTGGAGCTTCCTCTTCAGCTCCTGAATTTCCTCCTCCTTCTCTGACAGCCGCTTCTCTAGCTCTTTGATCCTCTCCTCCTTGAGCATGAGAATCTTGGCAAAGTCTTCCTCCAGCTCGCTCATTTTTTTTCCCTGAGCCCCTCCGCAAAACTTTTTCTCCAGCGGTAGCAGTGGCTGAGACGACAGCCGGGCGAGGCGAGCGCAGAGTGAGTGAGTGAATGGGTCGCTAAGTACTAGCGCGCAGCAGAGTGCTGGCCCTAACGCCGCGCCGCTGGGAGCCGCTTTCTTCGATCCACTTCTGCTGAATGGACTAAACGCACCGAGGGAAGGATGAGAAGTCTGAAAGCGATGGAGAGGAGAGGCAGAGTGCTAATCCCCAGCCTCTCCAGGGAATAGGTGATTATCTTTCATTGAGAAACCAATTAGAGCTGCCCTTCCTCCCCTGAGACCCCCTCCCTCGTCCCCCTTTCCCAATCACTCCGTGAGAACACCGCTCGCGCCACCCCACCGACAGCCTGGTTTCTAGCTTGGGAGGGTTGGACCAGAGAGCCTGATCTCACCCCATCACACAATCATCACTCTTCCATGCTGTGTGGTACCAAAGGAAAGGGGTGGGGTGGGGGTAGAGGGGGGGGGAGCTTTATGCCACTTGATCCTTGAAATAGCAACAATTACCATGTGATCCGACAGATGACGCAGCGCTTGTAACTGGAGCCTAAAGGATGAGCGTGTGTGTTCATAAATATTAAACTAACTTTAGGCAATAATCTGCATAAATCTACCTTTGTTTTCACCTTTTTCTTCTCTTCTGCCCTGGATGATAAGGGTGGGAGCATGCATATGTTTCTTGCTGGGAAGTCCTCTGGTTGTGACCCCAACTAATAAGAATTACAGGGCAATTTGCTGTAAAATTTTACTGGAAATAGTGAACTAAAATTGTTGGTGGGGAGTTGGATGAATATACGTATGGTAATGAGCCAAATGTTTACAAGAAAAGAGAAAGGCCATGCGTTAGTTGTAAGATTCTTAGAGTCTGGATTTTATTTCATCTGCTACAGTTAAAAGTTGTATATAGAGCTTCCCAATTACATCACGGCGTGGCCGTGGTTCTGAAGTGGGGGACGTGGACGCGGGGCTAACTGCTGGCTCCCCCTCCTCCTCCCAAGTTTGGGGAAAAATAGCTCCTGAAACCGGGATCTCCCCCTCACCTGTGCATCCATCACCTCACCCAGCACTAATGAGATGTTTCTCCCCATTTGAGCCTGAGTGCTTGCTAATTCCTACACTTTCTATTTTCTGTATGTAGATGTCATTGGGGACATTTTTCATGACATAAATCACTAAGAGTGTGAGTGTGTGGAAGAAACATTTCTTCAGGTTATAACTAACAAATTAGTAAAAAATGTTTAAAGGAAAAATACAGATCTAAACTAATATACTAAATTGTTCCCTTCGAAATAGTAACTTTCCCTGAAAAGACAGATCAATGTATAATCACCAGCTACCTATTTAAAAAAAGTCTTTATGCCTTGTCTGAAATACTTCAATAAAAAAGCAGGCCCATACTTGTTTGTAAATAAACCTTAATATATTCTTTATTCTGGGGTTTTCTTTATTATCTATGTTAGTTGTACTCATCTGATTATTTTAAATTAGGAACATTTCAAACTGTATCTTAGTTTCTTCATCGCACCAGGTGATCAAGACTGGCTTTGTCTGCTCACATTTGAGAAAGGGCTCTCTGTTCTGTTGATGGTTACTATTCTGTTTCTCCATATGTGAACAACTTAATCTGCTATCATCCTTTTAGAAACACTCAAAATAATTGACATTTAAAAATAATGCATTAGAAAAATAGTTTTATCACATTCAGTAATCTAGGCATAGGTTCAACTTTCTGGAAGAGGTACAGACTTTGAATGATACTTAGGTGTTTTCGAGTCTCACACTATCTTAAATGAAAATATTATTCAAATATGTATCTCATGCTTATTTTAAAAAGAAACATTTAGACCAAGATTACACATACACACACACACCTCAAGGCCCTAAATTCATTCATATCTCATAAAATTAATCTTGTTTTTGAATAGGTCAGTTTTAAGTTAATGCTGACACCTGACATTAAATTTTGACCATTGCCTTAAGAAATATTTAATGTACAAGGAACAGTTGAGAAAAGACAGCCTTGTAGAAGAATATACCTTAAATTATTTAAAATCATAGCATTTTAGAGCTGAAAGCAACTTTAAAGATGAGGTAACCCAAGATGTTCATATTATAAAAGAGGAAAGTGAGATCCTGAAAGGTCAAGTCCAAGATCACCCAAAGGCAGAAGTTTGAATCCCAAATTGCCCGTGGAGTTTACTTTCCCTGCCATACTGCTCTTAGTCTGAAACCTGGTAACCTGGAAATTCTACATTTCTGCCCATTTAGTGTTCAAAGATGTGACTTTGCCCTTTGTAGTTTGCATCTATCGGTAAGTTTCCACTACCAAAACAATTGATAAATTCCTATTTTTTTTCCTTAATGAAGAAGGTCGCCATCTAGTGCCCTTGGAGAAATTTGCTAAATAAAAATCTTAATCATAAAGAGGTGAGATAATATCCTTAAATACCTGTGAGAGTCTTTTCATGTTCCATATCTGAGACACATTTAAAAAAAAGAAAAATTCTGTGCGACGGTAAAACATTAAAGAAATTAAAACCTTTAAAATATTTTAGCCCCTGGGTAATGGTGACAGGGAAGGTAAACATTTACTGAGTGTTTAATACGTGCCAGCACAGGGCTAAACCCTTTGTGTGACTGAGTGGCTTTAATCCTCACGATGAGTCCATAAAATAGGTAGCGCTATTCATTCCCATTGTGCAGACGGAGAAGCTGATGCTCAGTCAGATTGGGAAATTTGCCCATGACCACTGAGTCCCGATTTGACCCCAGCTGCCTTCATCACCATGCAGCACTGCTTCCACCCAAAACACACGCAAACACTGCCTTCTCCATCAGCCCAATGATGTGCAAACTAAAAGTTCTTTGTTAATTAGGACACAGTAAATTTAAAATCCCATATAAACCCTGATCGGCCTCCAAGTGTCTGGCTTCTCAATAATCAGTATCTTCCCAAAGGTGTTTTCCTTATGATACTTTCATTATAATAATAATGTATATCATATAATTCACTTTTTTAAAAAAAGTACAGGTACCTTCAAGTGTTATGATGGTGCCTTCCCTCTACCATAAGGAACACTATTTTAAAGAATGCCAAGCTTATAGGTTCAGTACACGGTCAGAGAACATCCAAGACTCAACCAATGAATACATAAATGGATACAACAAATTAATATTTCTCTCTCTTCCTCTATTTCTCTTTCTCTCTCTCCACCCCCACTTCCTCTCTCTCCAAAATCAATCAATAAATTTAAAGTATGTAAAGAACCTGAAATTCCTGTTCTTCGATCTAGGTCATTGTCATAAATTTTTTTTAAATAATAAAACTGACTAAAACTCAGTCCACTTTTATTATTGCTATATACCAGGAATTCTAAACAATGTCAGTGGTACAACCCTCCTCTCCTCAAAAGTATCTTATTGATCTGAGTTCAAGCAATTCCCGCATTTGCTGTTGAGCAGTTGGATCATTCCCATGACCCACTCCTGGATCAGCATTGACCTTGGTGCACATTACGGGGATCCAGAGCAAAAAGAAAAAGAAAATCACGTCATATGCAGACGAGCAGGGAGAAAAATTTCAAACCACCTCTCTGTTTTTAATGCCTTATATGCCAACATTTTTCTTGGTTACAAAAATGACAAGTATTTGTGGAAAACTGCATGCACTACGTTTTCCATCAAGGGATACAATTGGTGAACAGAGAGTACTGGACTTGGAAGCAAAAAATATACACATATGTCTCAGCTCTATCACTTCCTCAGTGCTGTGCTTTGGGCAAATCTCTCAACTTCACCAGGAATCATTTTCCTCATTTGAAAAATGGACAGTGGAAGTCACCTAAGGTTCATTTCATCTTCACCACCTTCAGTGATTCTGTAGCATTCTGCTTTCCCTGTGACTCACTTGTTGAAATTATCAGTCCGTTCTTACAGATAACATTCAGTTATGAGCCTCAGCTGAGTTGAAAACATTAAGAAAGAGTTAAGATGGAGTCTCCTATAAAGATTACCGTGAACTTTGTGACTAATAGAAGCCGGGAGCATTTTCAGTTAATTCTACATCATACTGGATGTGGCTTTAACATTGTTACTTAAACCATGTTCCCATGACCTGTGTGGTCACACATTGGGCAAGATAAAAAAAAGCTTTACATCCTGAGACACACGCATAACCACTGCACAGAACATGAAAAATAACAAAGTTAAAGTCATCTCAGCTAAACAAACTTCCAGATTAGTCAGTTTCCATTTACTTAAGTTATACAATGAATCAGTCATTTTTTAAAAAATATGCCCCCAAAGTAAGACATACATACATGATTTTCCTAGTGGTATAGATGGAATTCTTTCTCATGATGCAGCTACACCATTACCTTTTATGATTTTCTGGGATACCTATCTACAGGTCTGAAAAAAATTCTTCCCAGAAACTATGAAAAATAAAACCAACAGTGCTTGAATATTGTAGAAACCAAATTCTTCAGTATATTAAGAACTTTGGACCTGGAATATGGAGACAGAGATGCTGTGGGACTTCAGGCAAATAATTGTATTTCCTGGAGCCTCAGTTTTCCCAACTATAAAGTGGAGATATGAGTGCCCTGGCTGGTGTGGCTCAGTGGATTGAGTGCCAGCCTGCAAAACAAAGGGTTGCTGGTTTGATTCCCAGCCAGGGTACATACCTGGGTTGCAGGCCAGGTCCCCAGTAGGGGGCATGCGAGAGGCAACCACACATTGATGTTTCGCTCCCTTTCTTTCTCTCTCCCTTCCCCTATCTCTAAAAATAAGTAAACAAAATCTTAAAGTGAAAATATGACTAATAAATTTTCTTGCACCTGTATATTAAGGTTAAGATAAAGTAAGATAAAAACAAGATATTGTTATTTAAATATGACCCTACATAAATAAACATAAATAAAATGACAATGTAGCCCTACTTTGATTCTCAGCAGGAAAGAAACACAGCAGGGGGCACAGCAGACAGTCTTGCTGCTGCTGCTGGTAATATTCATATACATGCACCTTCTCCAGTTGTTAAACACTAGTCAAGGTACTGCTGTGAAATTATTTTTGCAAATGTAATTGAAGTTTCAAATTAGTTCGTTTACTTTCAGGTAAAATAATCTGGGTGGGCCTAGCCTAATCAGGCGAACCTTTAAAAGAGACTGGTCTCTATCTGAACAGCAGCTTGCTACTGGGACAGGAATTTGACTTGAGGGAGATTCCCTATTGCTGCCTTTGACGACATGAGGGGTAACATGACAAAGGATGCAGATGGAGTCTAGGTGCTGTGAGGGGGCTCTCATTGAGGCAGCAATAGGGACCTCTGTCCTACAACTGCAAGAACTGAGTCTTGTCAACCATAAGAGATTGAAGGGGAGCCCAGAGCTCCTGATGAGAAAGCAGAATGGTGGACATCTTGATTTCAGCCTTATTTGACCTTGAGCAGAGTGTCCAGCCGTGCTCCATCCAGAATTAGATCCAGGACTGTGAAACAACAAATAAGTGTTGTTTTAAGCCTCTTAGTTTGTGGCAACTGGTTGGAAAACATGATAAAACTAATGAATTGCTCAACTACCATTAAAAATGTTCATTAAAATGCCAGATCTAGTTTACCACTCTCAGATGCCTGACTTTAAAAGAGTCATTTTTAGTGAAACTGCTTTAGTGCAGTTCAAAAATGGATATTTGGGGACATAAAAAGTTGTTATAAATTATAAACTGCTTCAAGCAAACTGATGACAATTTGAATAGTCTTCTAAGTATGGTAAACTCTCTTCCATAAAAAATATATATGTTTAAATCTGTGCCTTATCATAATTAAAGTGTATATCCTCCCAACCACAGGTTCTAGAAAGGATTGGAACCATCCACGAGTTTGAGTTACTACAGGGTGGAAACATTACTGTAGTTTACCTTGTGCAGTGAAACTAGCTCTGTGACCTTGGGCAAATCGTTCCATCTGCTGAGCCTTAGTTTTCTCATCTGTAAAATAGCAGTTCTTTTATAGTACAATGTGCTTGGCTCTGGGAATACTTTTAAATAATCTTGTATTTTTATTAATTAATTGGATATTTCCATAGTCATCCATGGAAATTAGATGTCTCTACATGCCGCTGCCTTCCAGGCTCAGGAACTAATTAAATATTTGAGAAGAGTGATGGGGAAGGAATACAAATCCTCTTCCGAGTTCAGTTTTTTATTTGATTTGACTTGATGTTTTGGTTTGATTTTTAGTATGAGAGAAACTGGATTCATCTACTTGGAATATCTTTTTATAAATTATAAAATTTAGAAGATAGATACGTAGAATTCAAACAACACAAAAGGATACACAGTGAAAGTTCAGTCTTCCTCGCATCTCCAGTCCTCAGCTACCCAGGCCCCCTTTAAGGAGAGAACCATTTACTATTACCAGGAAGGGCGTCAGCCTCATTAAATATTATATTCATAATAATATAAATAGTAACAGCTATATATAAATACACATTTTTACACAAATTTGACACCAGAGACTCACTGTCTGGTTTGGATGTTAGCCTGCTGCCTAACTCAGTGTTACTATTTCCCGACTCCCAGATCGTCATCCCAACGCCGCACCATACACGAGTCCCATTACACGAGTCCCATTTCACGCTACCATGTTACGTAGGGAGGTGGAGACTGCCTTTCGAGAGTGTGGGCGCCCTTCATCGACGTTATTCACAGCTCTTCACAACCTTAAAAAATGGGCACTTGTTGTTTGACTCAGTATTTCAGTCACAACCGCAGCGTGGTGTGATATTGAAAGAGCAAGTCAAACATTATTGTATGTGTATGTTTATTAAGGAAATCTATGTAAAGATAAAATCACCTCTGGCCCCAAATCTCACCACCTGCTTTTTGTTGATAGAGATGTTCATCTGTGCTTATCTGCTGTTATTTCAAATTAGCAGTCCCCGTGTAAAAAGGGCTGACAAGCCATCACTAGGTGTAAAAAAACACTATATTTTAACAGTCTCTCAACCCTAATTGTCATGATGTTTTGGGTTTCTAATCAAAACTTTATAGTTAGCTCAACAGTTTATTTGCTATTTCTGATTTGATGGGAACACTTTTATTTGGATATTATTTTCTCAAAATATCTAGTCATTTATTATAAAAACACAAAACTTGTTTTTATAGCTGTAAAAAAATAGTTTCACTGGACCTGTGGTATTCCAGGAGAAATAAAGCTCCCATATTCACAGGTAACATCTCCTAGAGCCACACCGATTACATTTTCCCGTCTGTGTTAAATAGGGCTCCGTTTGGCAGCCCTAGTAAAAGTGGGAAATGTAGAAGAGACACTCAAAACTTTCCCATAATAATTTTAAATAATTCCATTCATTACAATGAAAAGTCTACCTCGGCACCGAAAAGTGCTTTGGCTCAGCAGAATTCTCCCCTCCCCACGGCAGCCTTCGCAGGCACCGCAATCTGCAAAGAGCCAAGAGGCAGCAGAAAGACAGAGGATATTGAGCTGAGACACAGTACCCTCCACCCTTCATTCAAGACTTCATCCAATAATGGGAGATCATTTTACAATGCAGAGACAAGCAGACATTACTCAGCCTGCGGCTGAAATCTTCAGTAAGAAACCCTGCCAGGAATACCTTAGTGTAACATGAGGTGGTGCTGTGTGTGTGTGTGTGTGTGTGTGTGTGTGTGTGTGTTTCAGTCACGGTATATTTCTTCTAAATCATTTTCTCTAGTTGGAGTATGTCAGTAAATAAAAATAAACTCTTCCTTTAAAAATGTCTCCATTCTGAACATTTGGATATTTTAATGGTAAGAACAAATGACACTTGTTCTTAATATCACTTGGAGAGTATTATGCTAACTGAAATAAGCCAGTCAGAGAAAGACAAGTACCATATGATTTCACTCATATGTGGAATCTAATGAATAAACTGAACTAACAAGGAAAATGGGGACAGACTCATAAATGGAATGAAGGATGACAGCTGTTAGAGAGATGGGCAGTGGGGGCGGGTGGTGAGGCAGGGGGTTGGGTGAAAAAGGTGAAAGAATTAAAAAAAAAAAAAGCCTCAGCCCTGGCTGGTATAGCTCAGTGGGTTGAGCGGGGGGCCTGTGAAGCAAAGGGTTGCTGGTTCCATTCCCAGTCAGAGCACATGCCTGGGTTGCAGGCCAGTTCCCAGCAGGGGACACATGAGAGTTTCTCAAACCACACATTGATGTTTGTCTCCCACTCTTTCTCCTTCCCTTCCCTCCTCTCTAAAAATAAGTAAATAAAGTATTTTTTTAAAGCCTCGTAGACACAGACAACAGTATGGCGATTACCAGAAGGAAAGAAATGTAGGGGCAGTAAAAGAGGGGAGAGGGGGGATAAATGGTGATAGAAGAAGACTTGGGGTGGTAAAAACACAATACAATACAGATAATAGATTATAGAATCGTACACCTGAAACCTAGAAACTTTATTAACCAATGTCATCCCAGTAAGTTCAATTTAAGAACAAATGGGAAATTCACAAGTTGCTGGGGATTGGACTCTAGCACATTTTTATCAATCAGGTAGGGATCAAACGCTATGATGTCATCATGAGTCAGAAGTGAAAACTTCCTCCCTTCATAGCCAGACAAAGGATTTACCTTTTATGCAAATTTCAAATTAGCATTCTAGGAAAGATGCAGGAGAAGGGCCATTCACAACAGGAATCTTTGTTTTATTAAGAAAGCTATTATGGATCTGGCATTCTTTCTTTGAAATGAAAATTAAAAATAAATGTTTGTGTAACCTGAGCAGATGTACTAGTTGTCATTCATTCAACAAATATTTTTGCTCATTTTTATATGAGTCCCAGGCCATCTGCTACACACTGAGAGGGTGTGGGGGGGGGGCTGGGGAGAGGGAGAGAGAGAAATAAAGTTGCATAGAAGAAAGCTAAAATTACCTAACAACCAATTTGACATGCCTACTTTGTTGAAACCAAAGGCTTGACTTGCCAAATTAAAGAATCAGTTGACTTTCTATGATCTAGTTTACCAAAAGTTTAATTAAAGTGGAGTCTTTCTTTTTCTATCCACACCTGAGGATACATTTATTGATGAAAGAGAGAGAGAGAGAAACATCAATCAGTTACCTGCCCTATGCACCCTGACCAGGAATGGAACCTGCAACCTAGATATGTGCCCTGACCAGGAATCAAACCCACAACTTTTGGTGCACGGGAAAATGCTCCAACCTACTGAGCCATCTGACCAGGGTAGGAGGAGTCTTTTTTAATAGTATATGGACAATCCCTCTGAATGAATTCTATGAACGTGTCCTCTGAAACCCACAGGCAATTGTTCGGACAAGGCACCACAGGTGGAGCTGATATGGACCAGACAAGGTCTTATGGTTGGTTGCTAGAAAGTACAAGTGAAGGGCCTCTCAGAACGCCTCCCCAATGACAGATTTCTATCCAAGCAGGCACCGAGGATTTTATAAAATGCTATAACAGGGCAATTTTACAGTAAGTGACATGGGAGACTCCAAAGTTGATATTTGAAAACAGCCAAGTACACCAATAAAGTGATACTATGGTCCTCTCACTGGGTTTTATGTTCATTTAAAATCAGCCTCCTTTCTTCACTTCTTCTATAAAAACTACTTTTTTCTTGTGGTTGTGAAAATTCATTCACCAGAAAATTATTGGTTAAAATAATTAAATTGCAAAGAACATAGCGCTGCATACATCTTTTCTAATAATGGTTTTCCAATATTTGGGGTAGATACCCCGAAGAGCGATCGCTAGGTCATGTAGTAATTCAATTTGTAATCTTTTGAGGAGCCTCCCTACTGTTTTCCAGTGTCTGCACCCATTTGCACTCCCACAAGCAGGGAAGGAGCCTTCCTTCACTACAGCATTATTTATGGGGGCCAAGACATGGAAATAACTGGTGTCCTTCAACAGATAACTGGATGAGGATGTGGTACACACTGAATTGGCAAAAAAGTTTGTTTTTCCCGTGAGACGGTTCTAATAGCACTTAGTACTCTTTGATGTCAGTTGAAACAATTCTGTTAGATTGTATTGTAACATTTGTTATGTCAGCATGCATTTAAAAAATAAACATCAATCACAGCATGCTTATACAATGGAATATTATGCAGCAGAAAGAAAGAAGCGACTCCTACCCTTTGTGACAGCATGGATTGAACTGGAGAGCATTATGCTATGTGAAATAAGCCAGGCAGTGAAAGACAAATAACATATGATCTCACTTGTAAGTGGAACCTAATCAACAAAACAAACAAGTGAGTAAAATAGAACCAGAGACGTGCAAATAAAAAACGAACTGACAGTGACCATAGGGGAGAGGGAGGGGATTTACCAGGGGAAAGAAGGGGAAGGGTCAAGGAACATGTATAAAGGACCCGTGGACAAAGACAAGGTGGGGGGAGGGTTGAATGAGGGAGGTGGGGGTAGGTAGGGCAGGGGAGAGTAATAGGGGGAAATGGGGATAACTGTAACCGAACAACAATAAGAAAAATTTTAAACACAAAATAAAATAAAACTTGTTCCAAGCCTGAAAAAAACCTCTAAATTGGTGAATTTTTGTGTAGCCATTATAATATTGAAGATGGAAGAAAATAAGCAACATCTTTGGCTACTATGCTTTAATTTATTATTTCAAGAAAGGTAAAAACTCAACTGAAACACAAAAATAAACAGATTTGTGCAGTATATGGAGAAGATCCTATGACAGATCAAATGTGTCAAAAGTGGTTCATGAAGTTTCATGCTGGAGATTTCTCAGTGGAAGATATTTACCTCACAGCTGGGCAGACCAGTGGAAGTTTACAGCAATCAAACTGAGACACTAATTGAGAACAATAAACAGTATACCATGCAGAGATAGCCAATGTACTCAAAATATCCGAATCAATGAAGTTGTTGGTGAAAATGGAAAATGTGTCTTTTATGTTATGGAAAAAACTTTTCAACCAACCCAATATATACAAAGGAATGTTACTCAGCCATAAGAAAAGATAAAATACTTCCATTTGCAAAAACATGAATGATCCTGAGACTACCATTCTAAGTGAAATAAGTCAGTTAGGAAAAGTTGAGAACGATATGACCTTGCTCCTGTGTTGGATATAAAACTGAAAGTAACCAGTGAACAAACAAGACAAATGAAATCTCACAGACAAAGACAACATAGGGAAGAGAGCTGGGTTTGGTAAACGAGGTCAAAATATGAGGAGGGGAGATTTGAGTTTGGGGGTGGGCACACAGTGCAATGTATAGCTGATATATCATAGAATTGGACACCTGAAACCTATGTAATTTTATTAACTGTTACCCCAACAAATTTACAAATAATTAAATTGCTTAAAGAAATGGAGTACCCTGACAGAACTAACCTTGAAAATTCATATATGTATACTTGTTTAACAGAAAAACTTAGCATACATTTGAATTATTATTCTGCAATTTCTTAGAGAACAAAAATCCATTTTACTTTATAAAAATTAAATTATTTATCCAATAAAAACAAAATTACTACATAGTTAATATACCGAATAATAGAGAATGCTTCCTAGCCTGCAGAATTTGCGTGAGCAGTTTTTCAACCACTACTGCTATTGAGACACTGTATGCAAGAGATTGCAAATAAAATATTGAATGAGGAAAAGAGAGATTACAAAAATATTGGAGAAGGATCGTAGGCATAAAAATTATAAAACAAAATAAGAATAATTTTAATAATAAATAGTGGTTACTGTGTTTACTTTATACTTAGAAAACTAAGAGCAGAATGATTAATCAAAACTCTCTATGGAACTTTTAGAAACTAAATATGATATATCTTCCCAGATAGTTTGCCTATAAATTCAATGCAATTTCAAAAAGACCTGGTACATATATACAATGGAATATTACTTAGCCATTAAAAAGAATGAAATCTTACCATTTCACACAGTATGTATGTACCTAGAGGGTATTATGCCAAATTAATTAAGTCCGTCACAGAAAGACAAATACTGTATAATTTCACTTACCTGTGAAATCTAAAGAACAATATAAATGAATAAACAAATAGAAACAGACTCAAAAATAGAGAACAGACTGATGGTTGCAGAGGGGAGGGGACGGGAGTGGGGAATTGGGTGAAAAAGGTGAGGGATTGAGTACAGATTGGTAGCTACAAAATAGTCATGGGAATATAAACTACAGCATAGGGAATATGGTCAGTAATATTGTAATAACTATGTGTGGTGCCAGACGGGTACTGGAAATACCTGGGAGAACACTTTATAAAGTATATGATTATCTAACCACTATGCTGTACACCTGAAGCTAATACAAAGTAATACTGAATATAAACTATAGTTTAAATTTTTTGTGAAGTAAAAAAAATATTTTAATAGAAGTTAACGAGTTGATTGAAAAATTATATAAAAATTAAAGAAAAATAAAATTTTTGAAAAACAATAAAAATTGTGCTCCTTTTCTCCCATCCATTAAGTGTATTATGAAGCTATAGTAATTAAACAAATGTTATGAGTAATTTAAAAAACGAACCAATGAAAACAGTTTAGAAGAAGACCCAGATCTGTTATGAAAATACAGATGACCCCTGAACAACATAGGGGCTCAGGTAAGGGATGCCAAGTTCCCATGCATTTGAAAAGTCACTTAACAACTTTTGGGTCCCCCAAAACTTACTACTGATAGCCTACTATAGACTGGAAGCTTTATCGATAGCATAAACTGTCAATTAACACATATCTTGTATGTTATCTGTATTAAATATTGTAGTCTTACAATAAAGCTAGAAAAATGTTTTAAAATCATAAGGAAGAGAACGCACATTTACAGTATTTACTTTTAAAAACCTATAGGTAAATGGACCTACACAGTTTAAAAACATGCTGTTCAAGGGCCAACTCCACATTTTATTATGAAATTCGCATTTCATATTACTGCAGAGAAAACTAACATGAACAGGTTAGGAGAAAATATGTATGTAATATGTAGTTTAAATATATGGTGTATCTATATGTTCAAATACAACATATTTACAAAATATTTTCCCACTTTTTAAACATAGTAAATATATATATAACATAAAATCTAGCACTTTAACTATTTGTAAGCTGTATAGCCCAGTGACGCTAACTACCCTCCCACTGTTGTGCCACCAACACCAACACCAACACCAGCTCCAGAACTTCATCCTCCCAGACTGAAACTGTTCACAGTCACTCCTCATTCCTCCCTCTCTCCAGCACCTGGCAAACACCACTCTACATTCTGTGTCTATAAACCACTGTGTCACTGACCACTCCAGATACCTGTAAGTGAAATCATTCAGTATTTTTCCTACATGACTGGCTTAGCATATCATCCCCAAAGTTTCTCTATGTAGTACCATTTGCCAGAATTCTTTCCCTTTTTAAGGCTTAATAATATTCCATCATATGTGTAAACCACATTTTGTTTGTGCATTCATTTGTTGATACAAATTCGGGTTGCTCTCACCTGTTGGCTATTGGGAATAGGCATCTATGTACTAGTATCTGTTAAAGTCTCTGCTTTCAATTCTTTCATTCCAGGAGTGAAACTGCTTAGTCATATGGTAATTCTCTCTCTAATCATAGATAATGTCTTATAAAAACATATCCATAACAGGCAAAAAAACTCCTAAAAACCAATAAAAATACCAAAATTCCAATACAGAATGACAAAAACAAATATGTTCATCTTTACTAAGAACATTTCTTTTTGCCTATCAAATTGGCAAAATTTAAGTGATTGATAATACTCCATATTGGGCTCTCTCAAATATTCATGAAATCATAAGTTGTTCAAGTCTTGTAGCAAACAATTCGGCAGGAGCTACCTAAGTTTTAAGTATATGTTTGCTTTTGCTCAGCAATGTTACCTCTAAAAATTAAAATTAACAATGATTAGTTGGACATACCATGATTATTTTTGCTGTTGGTGACAGAGAAAAAAACTAGATAATTGAGTGATTAAATAATTGATGACATAGTCACATTATGATATGCTGTGTAGCTATCAAAAAAGAAGTGAGGTAGACCTGTAGGAAGATGTCTAAGATATGAATGTGAAAAGCTAGCAAAAAATCTGATTTTATTTATAGTACCGATTTTACATGATACAGGTAAAACACACACACATCATTTATATCAAACTGTTAGTAGTTTTTACCTTGGGAGAGGAAAGGCAAAGTGAGGGGTGAGGGAACTGTCATGTTTTATAAGACACGCATTATTTAAAAATTTAAGGTGAGACTGTGTTAATGTGTGTGCCTACAATGTGAGGACTAATTTAGATATAATAAATTGCACTTACTTAAATTGCATGATCTAGTGAGTTTTGACAGATACATACACCCGTAAAAATCATCACCTCAATTAAGATAACAAATTCTGGATAATTTTTAAATTTTTAAACTTCCATCTTTTAAACATATAAATATCACAAACAAAACGACTAAGATTTACTGATAAACAGTATCCAAAAAGAGCTGGAAAGCCTTCCTTCCCTCTGCCTGTCCTTTACCTTCGACCTTTGTTGACACACAGGACAGACTTCATTGAGCAGCACTAACCCTCTCACTGATGTAATGCGCATCCTAAAGGAACTCGATCCTCATACTTGCCCGTTTTACCTAACTGCTTAGGCTACTTCGTATGGTGTTCCCCAGGGGAGTAAAATGCATGGGAAACATTGTGTATTACAGTTTAATGAATTTTAGTAATAATTTAATCCCCTGCATGGATACACATGCATGCATACATATATGTGTACATGTACATATACATATATGTTGTACATATATACACAAACAACATATACAGGGTCTGGCTGAAGTAACACCTGCTTGAATGTGGTTGGTAGGGTAATAACATGGGTGTAATAATTTATAGTCTTAATTTAAACATTTCACCTAAAATGTCATATGGTATGTTTGAGTATGATATTGCTATGTTACAGAATTACATGCTTATGATCTTGTAAAAAAAGAAAGGTGGAGATGTTATTTGTGCCAGGCCCTGTGTATCTTCCAAAATATCCCGCACACATAGTCCTCTACACCAATGGCTGTTTATCTAGACTGTTTACGAAATAAGAACTAGTGCAATGTCATGTTTTACCCACCTCAGCACTCCTGACTCTGGGGGACGGATAACTGCCTGTTGTGGAGGACTGTTCCCTGCCTTCACCCACCAGACAGAAGTAGCACCCCTTCGCATCAATTCATTACCACCAAAGGGATATCCAGCATTGACAGGTGACATTTTCCCACAGTTAAGATCCACTTGTATAAATCTATGCCAATGTCAATCATCAAACTCTTATGTGAAACATTATAAATCATCATTATTCACATTTTTTATTTTAATCTACATTCACTTTTGATAAGCACAAGGGAATAATAGAGAAGCAGGCTGTATAACTTCCCCACACTAACTTGACAGTCACATTAAGATATGCTATGTAGCAATCCGATGAGCCACACGTAGGTATAAAGCCCAGGGCAGCGCTGAGAAGAAAGGCACCATTTGATACCCTGTGGGGGCTGCCGGTTCTCCACTTCTCTGCCATTCTTGTCTGAGTTTCAAAGAATGGAACTCAGGAACTCCAGTCCTAATACTGCACTTTATTCTTTCTTTGACTTCAAGTCAATTGTCAGAGAACAGAGTAACCGAAGAATTAATAAGCCATTCACATTAAACTGAAACCTGAGAATTATCATTCAATGACTGGGTGCAATATTTAATATCTCCTCAAACTCCATTCAGAAAAATGGAAGAATGCCATCAAGTATAGCATAAGCCTGTTTCTTGTTTCCTTAAGATAGTCTTTTGAAGATTTTTTTTGAAAAGCAGTATTTCTAAACACTTGACTGTTGCAAAAATGATGTATATTCAGTATGTGGAATTTAACCTCCCTATCTCAAACCCTTTTATTTTAAATCAGAATAAATAATGATATACACAGAGGTTTGATAAAGGCATCCTTTTGTCATCATTGATGAAAAATAGAGGTTATTCAATCATTTATTGTTTCTGTTATTGTTATGTAGCTTCAGATTTAATGACACAGCTTAATGAATGGGAGGAGGGCAGGGGCAGGAACCATAGCATCTAGTTACTCTCAGGCAGAAGTAGCAAAGCAAACGTCAGCAGTAGACTCCACGCTACCCATGAGGGTAGCACTGAAGCACAGTGAGAGGAATACAACTGCAAAAGCTAAGTGGTAACAGACCACATGCATTTGTAAGTTTCTGTTGATGACATTGGTAAACTCCTACACACACTTAAACTACTACAGGAGTTGAGGGAAGGAACCAATCAAAGTCAAGTTATATTGTATAAATTACAATAACAGGTAGTCTAAAAGGGCCAAGGGCTCTAAAGCATACTACAGAGGTTGTGAAGGAGGAAGCAACGATCTTCAGCGGAGGCAATCAGATAAGGTTCCTAGAGCTGGGCATCAAGGAACTAATATAATTTGGACATGAAGAGGAAGGAATAGGTGGAAACTAGGAGATGAAGAGCCTTAGTGTGGAGGGCAAAGTCTGATGAAAGTACAGAGGAATCGTGCAGAGTGAGTTTGGAGAAGAGCAAGCAATCTGGTTTGGTTGGCAGAGGTCCTAGAACACCAGCCTAGGGAATGCAGTGCTTATTTCATAAACTACTACAAATCACTGAAGGTTTTGAAAAGAAAAAATGACATAAACAGAGCTAAAAATATGATGAACGTGTAGTATCAAAGTAAAACCAGAAGCAAGCTAAGAAAGGGAAGTCCCTCAAAACTTTCCCTTCACAGCTCATTCATAGGAAATAAATGTGTATGACATGTTTAGGTGCCAAATACTATCATGAACAGTGTTGTAATCATGGCCACCATTTACTGAGCTCTGGGCTCAATGAGACATGTGCTATCTTATGTAGTACTTCCCTGTGAACTACGTATTTTTATTTCCATTTTACATGTGAAGAAACTGCCAATCAAGAGAGCAGTGGCCCAAGCCCACATACGTCCACAGTCACATTTTGAACCTAAACTGCATTTTTAATTGGTGTAGAGCCAAAAGTTATACTAAAGAAACAATTAGGGAAAAATAAAACTTTTACTGAAGTAATTGCTTCAAAGCAACCATGAACTCTGAATTATCTTTTTAAATGTGCTAATAAAGTATTTAAAATAGCCTTGCAAATAACCCTCATTATAGAAAGCTGTTAAGAACAGATCAGGAAAGCAAATGACAACCATTATATCATTCAAATTAGCACAATGAAGCAGATAAATAGTATTTGAGAGAGACTGAGTTGAATTACATCCCAAGAGAAGGGTAACCAGGATGTGAGCATTGGCATGAGCTTGCTTCCTATGCTGCCCCGAATGTTCAGGTGTGGTTCACCTCTTCCAGGGGAGAGAGAAGCTTCTCTAACCTGCCCATAGTAGGTGCTCAATTTTCGTAAGTGAATAAATGAAAAAAGAAGTGAATGGCTAATCCTTCCTAAATTAGCTTACAAAAGGAAACAGCAAAAAGGAATATTTGCAAAAAAAATTTTTTTTTACCCAGACTAAACAATCACACACTTGTTAATTTGATTTCAATCCTAGTGGGTCACAGAAGGTATCAGAGGGGTGTTTCAGTCTGTGACCTTTCTGGGGCCCATCCCATCTCACCCCTCAGATGCTCTCACACAGACTTCCTGGGTCCTTGGATATCAGACTGTCTTTCCTAAGCACAGTTTATTTTCCTCACCTGCTTCACTCACTGCAGTGCTGAACAATACAATCAAAACTGTTCAACGCTGGCTGTGTCCTTAGAAATAGTTCAAATCAAAGGAACTTTTATCTGCTTGGCACTACAGTGCCACAGGAGCTGTGCATTTTGTAAGAGCTAAACATATGTGAGAAAAGGTGTTGGCTTTACCCATAAGAACTAAAAAATATATATAAAATGTACCATTATATTATGTCAGCTTTATATATTATTATTAAATGTAGAGGTTTTATATTGTTAAATTAATGGATATATTGTCAGATGGAAAAACATACAGAAAGAGAGAGAAATACTATTACTTAATAGATATTGGAGGAATAATAATAGATTACCCTTTTGTAATATTCAATGCAATCACTGATTCAGGCAAGGGTCAACAAATGCTAAAACCTTTAGGTAAAAGGATATTGGGAAACTATGTTTTCACAGTGCCAGGATACTACCCTTCACATTAGTTAATATTTGCAAAAGGGAAAAAGGTACTTCTACAATGAGATCTGGAGTTACCACAATTACCTAGTGGTCAAGGTTAGCACTCTGGTACTAGGACAACCTGCAATGAACGTGCTCCTTAATGTGATGTGTAGGAAGTTCACATTGTCATTGTGATGTAATCTTCCAAAAATTTTGAAGCTGAACTTGATCAGGAATTTAGCCCTAACTACTAATTTACAAAGAAGAGTGTGCTCTATAACAAAAACCAAATCTAATATATTTTTTAAAAGAAAGCAATAAAAGAGAGGGGAAATGGGGATATAAGTTAAACACCATTGTACAGTAATAGAAAAACTCAGAATGAAATCATTCAAAAAGCCAGGAATCTGGAAACTTGAAAAAGTCAATAGCAACCTTGTAACTTTACTGACACTGACCAAAAAAAAAATCAGTTACAAAGGATATTTGAAAATGAACTGGATATTAGAGGATATTAAAGAATATATATTAATTTTGAGTGTGGTAAAGGGATTATCCCCTCAGTAGGAGATTTCTACTGAGGCATTAACAGAAGTGTTATGATGCCTGGTAACTTACTTTCAAAATTTTCAGATAAAAAATTATATATCTTTGTGTATTTAGAGAATAATATAGCAAAATGTAACCAGTTGTTACATCCAGGTAAAGGGCATAAAGATGTAAATTTAACTATTTTATCAGTATATTTGTCAACTTTTATAATAAAAAGTTGAAGAAAACTTCTCCTGCCTACATAACGCCTAACAAAAAATCACATTTATAAAAATGGTATTGCCATGGGAAAAAATATCTATAGATCTATTTCTTCAAAAGTATTTCAAAGTAAGCTCAGTGATTTCTAGGCATTGTAAGTTAAATGAGTTACAAATACTAAAGAATCTCAAAAAAGCAGTCATAAAAACTTTTCAATGCTTTAAGCAAAAATAGAAATCTTTAAGGCAGGATGTGGTATATGATAGTATGTATTCTAAAGTGTGAAGTTGCACTTATGAAAGTGCTTATGAGTTTTCTAGAATGAATTTGGCTCCCATTGGACCTGAACATACAGCACACCTCCAGGTCCCCCAGAATGTGGACATCTCTGTTACATACCTGCTGTCCTCAGAATTTCCAAGGTGCTGATGTAGTATATACTACATGGTAAACATTTTCTGTGTGCTACATACTGTGAGACTTTCTTTGCAAAGCATCATCTCACCTATACTTGTTAATGCCTCCATGAGTACAGTACTATTATTATAAACCCATTTTACAGAGAACACCCATGGGTAACTGAGTTGCCTAAAATCACATAGCTAGCCTGTGGTCATGCGAGGATGGAGTCTGCACCCGTCTGACCCTTTCATTAACTATTGATAACTATGCATCACAGACCCACGTCACCTGGAACAGCCACTAATACCTGGAAACTATTGGTTAAAACTATCAGGAAGGGGGGAGATTTTGTGGTCAGTTGGCGAGAAAAATGAGCATTCTGTAGCTGGGTTCTTTTTATCACGCCGCTTGATGCACACGTTGGGATGCACCTACTCTTCACAGCAGAGAGCCGCCCAGAATTAAAATAGCACAGAGGGAAGTGCAATCCAAATTTAGAGCTCTTCAAAAGCATCCCATTGTGCGTGTGTTGAGGGACAGATTGTTCTCAAAGTGACCAACATTCTGTGACAGACACAAACCATGGCACCAGTCTTGTCATTTCTCTGATTACATTATTTAGTGAGTTCTCATAGCTTGCTGCGAAACACAACACAGTTAAAACAAACTTAAGAACTGCCACAGAGATTGGGATCAAGGTAAACAAGCCGTGGCCAAAACCCAGCGGGAGTTTGTTTCCGGTGCCACCAAAACTGGCCTCACCACCCTTGGACACTGAATGCTTGGCTGCTGGGCTCTACCACCTGTGGTCAGTCAACCCCATGCCACTGGACTCTCAATTCTCGATTTTGTGGCAGTGACTGCAAGATCATCACTAACTGATTCTTTCGCTTTGGACCACACAAGGTCTCAATGGGAACTTCTGATTGGCTAAGCATAGGTCACATTCCCAGTTTTTAGATGCTGGGGAATTCGTCTGCTTCCCTCAGCGTAAGCATGGTGTGTGGGTGTATCAAACAGGTTCTTCAGAGGAACAGAACCAATAGGATCTCTGTCCATCTCCTTCCCATTCTATGTGTGTGGGTGTGTACGTGCGCATATGTGTAAACACACATGTATGTGAGTGTGTACACATGAGTCAGGCAGGTAAAATTCCTCCTTGCTCAGCCTTTTTGTTCTACTCAGGTCTTCAACAAATTGGATGAGGACAATGCGCTTTACGTCGTCTAGCTATTCCACTTTTAATCTCATCCGAAAACACTGCCATCTAGAATAACGTTTGACCAAATATCTGGACACCACATGACCAAGACAAGTTAACACATACAATTAACCATTACAGTAGACTTAGAGGGGTTTTATTGGTTATTTTCCAAAATATGCTATTTATCCAGACATAATACTTCATGCATCCGGCTTCTTTTTCCCCAGAGAATTTATTTGAGTTTCAGAGAGCTGGGGTGGGGTGGGGTGGGGTGGGGTGGGGTGGGGTGGGGTGGGGTGGGGTGGGGTGGGGTGGGATGGGATGGGGTGGGGTGTGTGTGTGTTGTTTCTTTGTTGTGGGACAGAAGTGGTTGTCGGCTTCACCATGCCCTCACACGTCCCAGCCTGACCACCAGATTTCCAGGCTTCCTGACTATAAACGGCACAAGAATTCCAAGGGGCCTCCTGGATGTCCCACCTGCTCACCACATTTATTTCTCTTTTTTTCTCCCATTTGGTGAGTTCTCTGTATTTGGAACTCAGCTGGGTATGTGTGAAAATTTTAACAACTGTGCCTTTTATCTGGCATTTTCTACATAGTGGAACTAAAGTCCCTCAAAATTAGGCTTTGTTGCCAGAAATCTCCACATTATACTTTTAAAACATTCATTTATATTTAAAGCAAAGGATAGTAATTTTCACTTTTTCTTATGATAAATATGCTTACTTTTAAAATTAAAGTATGTAGGAAAATAGCAAGAAGTAGCAGAAGAGGTGTTAACTCAGACTTGACAAATATAATGAGAGGACAGGCCACAGTAAGGCCACAGTAGTGTGATGACTGAGTAAGCAAAAAATTACTAGTCTATTATTTAAAATTTTCTTTCTTCATTATTTATAGATGCATCAAAAGCAGTGCTGTACACATGGGAATCCTTAGAAAGTTTTCTTCATCAACATTAGACAGTTAAATCAACTGTGTTCACCTCAAATCTAATGTGATGTGTGTTATAAGCATAAATACTTGTTTATTGTTTAATGAAAACAAATGATTTATATGAAATTAAAGGTAGGCAAAATTAATCTATGGTGATAACATCAGAATAGCAGTTGCCTGTAGATTGTTAGGTAAATTAGAAGGGGAATGAGAATTTTCAGGGGTGCTTTAAATTGCTTTATGTCTTGATTGCAGTATTAGATAAATGAGTGATTACATTGGTCAAAATGCATCTATGAGGTCAATTAAATATCTGTGTCACTGTATGTAAGTTCTACCTCAATTTAAGGAAATATAATAAATAGAGATTTAAAAAATAGCAGTGCTTGTTGGGAATGCAGATAGGTGTACACTCTGGAAAACAGTATGGAGTTTTCTCAAAAACTAAAAAATGGAACTGCCTTATGACCCAGCAATTCCACTACTGGGTATATATTTGAATACCCATAACACTAAGTCAAAAGACTATGTGCACCCCTATGTTCATTTCAGTATTATACACAATAGCCAAACCATGCAAACAACCCAAGGGGCCATCGATAGACAAGTGGACAATAAAACTATGGTACATATATGCAATGAATTGTTACTCAACCATAGAAAACACAAAATTGTAACATTTTCAACTGTATGGATGGACTAGAGAGTATTATGCTAGTGAAATAAGTCAGAGAAAGACAAATACCGTATGATTTCACTTATGTGTGGGATCTCAATGAAGAAACAAAGTAGAAACAGACTCATACAGAGAACAGTCTAATGGTTGCCAAAGGTGGGGGAGGTTAGGGGATTCAGTGAAAATGGTAAAGGGATTGAGAAGTACAGACTGTTAGCTACAAAATAATCATGGGGATGTAAAGTACAGCATACGAAATAGTCAATACTATCGTAATACTAAGAATGGTGCCAGCTGGGTACTGAAAGTATCAGTGGGAACACTTTGTAAAGTATGTGATTGTCTAACCACTATGCTAGACATCTGAAACTAATACAAAAAATAATGAATGTAAACTGTAACTGAAAAATAAATTTGAAAATACTTAAATCTGATAATGGTGCTATCCAACAGAATTTTCTGCAATGATGAAAATGTTCTTTTGCGCTAATATGGTAGCCACCAATGCTGCCACTTGAAATGTTCTTACCAGAACCAAGGAACTAATTTTTAAGACTAATTTTAATTGGTTTAACTTTAAATCAATGTGTTCAAATATATGTGTTTGTGTATGTATATATGTATGTATGTATGTGTGTGTGGTTATATGTGTGTATATGTATATGTGTGTATATAGGTATATATCTCCATATGTGGCTAGTGCTACCACACTGACAGCACAGCTCTAGTTCTCTTTCCCAGATGCATAGCAACACCACCTAAGAAACATTAAAAATATACAAAAGCTCAGACCCCACCCTACAGCAATGACATCAAGATCTAAGTCGCTGTGGTTCAGACATTGTTTTTTGCTATTTTAAAAAACAATGGGGAGCTCATTTTTTCTTTAAAGTTTTATTTTTAATTAAAAAATCAGAAAGACATCATATACTAGGTATAAAACTTATCCTTATTTCATGGGCAAAAGTCATGGAAAATCTAGTTACTTATTCGAGACCAATGCCCTGGTGGTAAACCCACTGAATGGACTCAAAATATTCAGTATGAAATTCTTACAATTTCATTTGTTTCACTTGGCTATTCTCAATATAGATGGTGTCGCCTCTCCTTTATCACTTGGTTTTTGCATGAACACTGATATGGGCAGAGCAGAGCTGAAAACAGCCATTCTATAGATGAGGATTCAGAGAGGTTAAGTGATTTTCTAAAGGTCACATGGTTGAGAAGGGACAACACTAAAAGTCAGGCCTTTTGGTGGCTAATCCAGTGTTATTTTTATCCGCACTGAGACAAACAACTATTAAAGTGAAATGAATTAATACAGTGTTAAGGCTGAAAATTCTTTCCATACTTCTGTTTACATTTAGAGTTCTAAATATGGAGAATGGAAAACACATTTCCAAATCTACCTACGAGTAATGTTTCACAAACAGAACACCACTGTTTAATGTTATATGTTCAGTTAAACTTGATTTTACCCAGTCAAAATTATAAAAACCTGGATTCAACTGAAAGCAAGTAGGTGTAAAACTTTGGGAGTATACTTTGAAAACACGTATCAAATGCCATAAACATGGTCACACCCGTTGATCCAATATTACTGAGACTTGGCATCTGTCCTAAGATGCAACAGAAGATTGATTATTCAAAGTGTATAATTAATCATTTTATTACAGAATTACCAAAAGACTTGGAGGCATACTTATATCAACAACAGGGAGTCAAATATGTGATATACCATGCCATCATTTAAAACATATTTTAAGAACAGAAATTGTTCATACTAATTGTAAGTGGAAAAAATATATATAAACTTGCATAGAGTATGATACATGATATGGGAATAAAAAAGACTAGAGGCAAAGTTATAGAGGCACAGAATCTCTCATCTATTCTGTGCAAAGTGTAAGTTAGAACAACTGTGAAAATAACTTGGCATGTCCTAGAAAACTTAAATATGAGCCTAATCTTAGGCCCAATACTTCCATTATTAGGCATGTTCCTAAAGCTTTGCTTTGAGTGTACTGTTCAACTGAGTTTTAACAAAGGAGTAACTCTGGAAAATCAATTTAGTGTGTCACAAGCATCATTCTTTTATTTTAATTTTCCCTCACCAGAGGACATTTTCTTCATTGCTTTTAGAGGGAGGAAGGGAGAAAGAGAAACATCTACACAAGAGAGAAGCTTCAATTGGTTGCCTCCCATATATGCCTAGACTAGGGATCAGCCTGGGGGATCATAGACACCTATGCCCAGAGGGTTCAACCCACAACCTAGGTTTGTGCCCTGCTCTGGAATCGAACCCATGACCTTTTGGTGATGGGACCATGCTCCAACCAACTGAGCTACACTAGCCAGGGCTGCAGGCTCCGTTCTTTTTTTAAATAAAATAAATCAGAGTGTATAAACACATAGTATAGTACTGTCTCAATTTTTTGTTTGTTATGCACACACATGTGTTTCAGGATTGTGACATAAAATGTATTAACTGAAGTTGACCATGATTAAGAGTTTGAAAGCCACTGATTGTGCTAGATAAACTCTTGTATGTATGTTCCAAGAATGAAACCTGTCCAGAAGACAAGTACAGAGTGTTTGTCATCTCTGGAAATAAACTTTGATATCCATTAACAGCAAATCGAATTACAGAATATTCAGTATGCTTGGTCTCTACCCACTAAATACCGATAGAGACAGTCATTGTAACAACAATAAAATGTCCCCAACATTTTCAAATGCCCCTTGGAAGGTGTATTATTCTCTGTTGACAACTCCTGTCTAACACTTTGTAAGCACTTAGGGGTTACTTGTTGAATAAACTAGTACAGAGATAAATAAATAGCTGTGCTGGTCAGAACTTATGGTTAGGAGGATTAAATTAGGCTAATTGTGATAAGAGCCTGAGTATTAGGAAGAATTGCATTATTTGCCTAATTTTTGAAGAGTTTTTATTCATCTATACTTTCAGTCATCATTCAGAAAACATTTATTGAGTATTTACTATGAATTAGGCTCCTCTATGTACTAAGTGAACTGGAGAGACAAGTCTTCGGCCTCAAGTAGCTTATCTGCATCAAAGCCATTAGCCAGAGAACAAGTGGATGGGATGATTCACTGCTTTTGTATACGATTAAATAGTGTTCTTCACACACAGTTCCATCCCTGTTCTCACCTCATACTTTTTAGCTGCTCTTTGGAGGCAGAAACCAAAGGAACTACCATTTCCAGAATCTCTAGGTAAGGGACTGATACAAACTAAGACATTAAAAACATCCAATTTTTCTGAAATAAACAGAACTTTATATATTTCAAATTACACTAATGCTATATACAGTAAAGTACCATGGGTTCAGAAACAGCAGAACTGTGCTTATTGATGCATAGATTGCTATAAACATATACTAAAGAAACAAAATAACAAACTTAGTGACAATAGTTAAAAGCCCTTAACCATAATTTGGCAATAATATTGAATAGCCTGACTCCAGGTTGTAATGAAAGAGAAATGTAAATAAGGCAAATAAATGCAAAACATGAGCTACATTTGAAATTCCACCCCCAACAAAGAGATCCCTCTAACTGCCCCCACACGTACCCACAAACACACGTACCCACAAACACACAAACACACATAAACATTTATTCACCCTATTAAATTTTGGGTGCTATTCTCCACAAACTGTATTTTAGCTAATTGCAAAGCAACATGAAAAAAGATCGTTTCTTTTATTAAATATTAAGCTGCAAGCTGCTGTAGGAGCATGAACAATTTATTTCAGGAACTTGGAACTTTATGGAAGTCCATGCTACCCCACATTCAACAAGTCCCTCACAGAGCTTCTATTGATACATGAGCTGGGCTGCTATTACTCCAGCTTCTTGAGAAAAAGCACAAAATCCTGAGCCAGGTGTTTTTAAATCCTGTTCTTGAAGATAGATTAGCTAGGTATCTTCTCAAACTTCTGGCCCAACATTCTGAAACCACAAGAAACTAAAAATGAAATAGCTCTTCTCTAGTATTTAATTTTTCTTATTTAAATAACTTTATCTATATGACATGAAATTCAATATCATTAATAGTTGATAATGACTATCCAACTTGAACTGGTTTAAAAAAAAGGAGAAAGTTGTGAAAATCTGGAAGTAAATTTGGCTTCAGGCTTGATTGGGGTCAGGGACTCAAATGGTATCCTCAGATCCAAGTGTCTGATATACCAGTTCTTGCCTTCTTTCTTAGACTTTACGTGGTTAGCAAGATGGCTGCCCACAGTACAGTTTCTTACATTTCCCCCAATACCGTGCAAGTTCTGAACCTGACTTTCATTGGCCTGTAGTGGGTCACATGCCAGAGGAATGCCCTTTTTGACTGCCCAGTCTGAATTACATGTTCATCACTGGAAGTAGGGATACAATCAACTCTAGTTGAAGCATCTCAGCTGAAAGCAAGGTTCTTCTGTGAGAAAAGGTTAGCATTAACTAAAAGAAATAGAAGTATATGTTAGGTAGTCAACAAAAGAGCAAGTGTTCTCCATAGCCAATAAACTTACATTTCCCAGCGGAAGAATTTTCATTTGTAAGTAGGGTGTTGTAGAATGAGCTGTGACTTAAAAGTGAAAATAAATTTCTTAGTTCTAATTTTAGCTCAACTGATTTTAGCTATATGACAGGTTCTTGCAGGAGTCAGTATGTAGTGAAAGTGTTTCATTAATGTTTGAGTAAAACCTTATAGTTAAACCTGTCATTATTATCTGAGAGGCTTGGAATGTTTCTCTTAGAAAGGCATTTCTCAGGTATCTGAATTCCATCAAAGCAATTCCAACAACAAAGTATATGAACACAACAAAACCGTTGTAGTAAATACTGTGTTTCTTTCCTCCCTCTATCCTGATTGACAGAAACCTACTTTTATTTAAGAAATCTACCCTCCTCCATAGTGCTACTCTCCAGTGTGCATGATGGCAGTGCCATCTCATGTGTCCGTCATCCACCAGAACCCTGAAATATTCTGATCCAACTGTCAGAGATAATTCAAGAACGTAGGAAAAGAGCACTCATCTAACTATCTCACCTCAGAAGTAACACTCACTGCTGCTCACATTTCATTGGTCAGAATTATACACACACACTTGACCAGGATGCAGGAAGCTCTAGGAAATATAGTTCCTAACTGATTGACCATTCTTAGGGCCAGCTCTTCCATAAAGGATAGAGCACACAGTTAGCTCTGCCTACCACATTTACCAAGACATCAGTCAAAGCTAAGATAAAATCTGGTCAAGGAAAAGGGGAAGAAATTCTTTAAGCCAAAACCATCCTGTGACAGTTTCCTAGGGTGGCTGTAACAAATTGTTATGTATCTGATGAATTGAAAACAACAGAAATATATTCGTCTTCAGTCTTGGAGGCCAGAAGTCTGACATCGATGTGTCAGCAGGGCTGCGCTCCCTCTACAATCTCTAGGAGAGAACCCTTCCTAACTCTTCCAGTTTTTGCTGACTCCAAGTGTTCCTCAGTGTGCTGTTTCACCCTCCGATTTCTGCTCCCATCCTCATGTGGTCATCTCTGTCTGTGTCTTCTCCCCTTCTTTGTGTCAGTGTGTTCTTTTTCAAGGACACTTGTTATTGGACTCAGCGTCTACCCTAATCCAATATGATCTCATCAAGATCCTTAGCTTACTTGCATGTTCAAAGACACCTTGTACACACAAAGTCAAATTAACAGATTCTAGGTGGACATATCTTTCGGGGGAAGCAGGGGTGGGAGAGGTAATCACTCAAGCCACAATATGTCTTTGTGAGCCCTAGAATGGTTTAAGTCTCATTATGTTTTCTCCATCTTGGGTAAATAGGATGAATTTATAGTTTTTTATAACTAAGCTGCTATAAAGCTAGTTCTTCATAAAAAAAAAAAAAGGAGCACAGACACAAAACCAAAAGGTATCATTCTTCAAAGACTGTCCACACATGGAAATTAATAACAGCTTTCAATAGCATCTCTTGTGGATTTTATTAATTTATTGCATTTGTTTATATATAAAGGGCAGTGGTGAAATATGCAAATGAGTGAGATAGACCTAGGTTCAGATATAAGCTCAGACACTTATTACATATGCAATCTTATTTAAACTTCTTAAACCTCAGCTTTCTTGTACATAAAATGGAGAAAATTATATTCCACAAGATGTTTTTAATTACAAGTAATAGAAAAAATATGTCTTAACCGTAAGAAATGATACTACATCACGTAATTTGGACTCCAAGGGTAGAGTAACCTAGGGCAACTGGCCTGCATAACTGTTCTCTGATTACCTAAATAACCATTCATACCTTCACTTCTGAGATCTGCAGCATTGCCATCAACTTAACATTGGTTCTTCTTATGGTATCATGAATCCATATCCAGACAAGAAAAGAGAGACTGTCTCTGCCTATGACTTTTTCTAATGAGGAAGGATGCTTTTCCAATAACTCACTGAATAGTCTTCCCCTGATGTATTTTTTGAAGTAAGTCACATGGCCATCAGTCCTCCCTTGGCAAGGTGGACAGAATGACCATGAATGGGTTATAGTCATCTAGTGTAGAAGATATGTTGAGGATTCAATCACAAATCTCTAATACAATTATCTACCCCTGTTTTTCCAAAAGAATAGCTGATGAATAAATATATGTATATTTTCTGGTATTTTGAAAGCATTAATATTATAGCCTATATCTATTACAGAAGTTTAATCAATAATTGATAACATTTCAAAATAGAAAACACATGCCCATTTGGGTGTGTTGGTAAATTCTATCAAACATTTAAGGAATAAACTATACAAATTCTCTATAATTTCTTCCAACTATTGTAGTGAAGAAAAACTTCATAACTCATTCTCTGAGGTCAACATCACCCTAAATCTAACACTAAAAAATGGCATTATAAGAGAAGAGAATTACAGACCAGTATCTTCAATGAACACAGATCCAAAATTTCTCAACACAATATTAGTAACCTAAGTGTCTGTCAAAAGATGAATGGATAAAGATGTAGTATTTTTTACAATCTAATACTACTCAACCATAAAAAGAATGAGGTCTTGCCATTTGTGACAAGAAGAATGGAGCTACAGGGTATTATGCTGAATGAGCTAAGTCAGACAGAAAGACAAATATATGATTTCACTTATATGTGGAATCTAAGAGAAAAAATAAGTGAACAAACAAAACAGAAACAAACTCCTTGTTACAGAGAACAAATTGATGGTTGCCAGATGGGAAAAAGGTTGGGGGTGAAAGCTGGGGAGGAATTAAGTACGAAGTGGCAGTTACAAAATAGTCATGGGCATATAAAGTACAACATAGGGGATATAGTCAATAATATTGTAGTAACTCTGTATGGTGTCAGATAGGTACTAGACTTATCGGGGGGGTCACAAAAGTAAATTAGACCTTTGTAAAAGGTCTAATCACTATGATGTACATCTGAAACTACTATGACATTGCATGTCAATGGAAAAATTCAATTAATGTAACCCATTACATCAACAGGCTAAGGAAGTACGTTTACACCATCATGTCAACAAATACAGAAAAAGCATTTTACAAAACCCAACATACATTCATGATTAAAACTTTTAAAAAAGTAAAAATAGAGAAGAACTTCCACAACTCATTCAGAATAGCTACAAAGACTACAGTTAACATCATACTTGATAAATGACAAACTCAAAGCTTTTCTGCTAAGATCAAGAACAAGGCAAGGATGTGTGCATTCACCAGTGCTTTTCAGCATTGCTCTGAAGGTCCTGGCCAAAAAACAAGGTAGGAAAAGACCATCAGTGCTATACAGATTATTAAGAAAGATAAAATTGTCTTTGCTTGCACATGATTGACATGATTGTCTACAGAGAAATTTCAAAGGGATCAACACAAAAACTTCTGGAAGTAGCAAGCAGTTATATAGCAAACTTGCAGGACACAAGGTTAATATGCAAAAGTCCATTACATTCCTATGGAACAGAAATGAACAAGTGAAACACATTACCATTTATATTACCACTCCAAAAATGAAATTCTTAGGTATAAATATAGCAAAATATGTACAAGTTCTATATAATGAAAATTATAAAACTCTGATGTATGACATAAAATATCTGAATAAATGGATAGGTATTCCTTGTTCATAGATAAAAAGGCTCAGTATCGTCATGATGTCAGCTCTTCCCAAGTTGAACAATACAGTCTCCCAGAGATTCAGTACAATCTCTGTCAAAAGACCTATGACAACATGACTCTAAAGTTTATGTGGAGAGGCAAAAGACTCAGGATAGCCGATGCAATACTGAGAAAAACAAAGTTGGAGGACTGACGTACTCAATTTCAAGACTTACTATAAAACTACAAGAATCAAAACAGCATAGTATTAGTGAAGAATAAATAGTTAATGAAACAGAATATAGAGCCCAAATATAGACCCACCTAAATACAGCCAACCTAATCTTTGACAAAGCAGTAAGGGCAATACAACAACAACAAAAAGACAGTCTTTTCAATGAATGGTGCTGGAACAACTGAACAGCCACATGAAAAAATACAGATTATAGACTCAATCCTTACACCCGTCACAAGAATTAACTCAAAATAGGTAATAGTCCTACATGTAAAAAACAAAACTATACAATTCCTAGAGGATAACATAGGAGAAAACCTAGATGAACTTGGGTATAATGACAACTTTTAGATACAATACCAAAGTCATGATCCATGAAAGAGATCATTGACAAGTGGACCTCATTAAAATTAAAAACTTCTGCTCTGTGAAAGGCAATATCAAGACAATGAGAAGGCAAACCACAGACTGGGAGAAAATAATTACAAATGACACATCTGATGAAGGACTCTTACCCATAATATGCAAAGAACTCTTCAAAGAAAGCAACCTGATTAATAAATAGCAAAAGATCTGAAAAGGTATCTCACCAAACAGATGGTCAGTTAAGCACATGATATATTTGACATCATATGTCATCAGGGAAGTACAAACTAGAACAACAGTAAAATACAATTATATATATATATTTAGCATGGCCAAAATCCAAGACACTGACAACGCCAAATGCTGCTGAGAATGTGAAGGAACAGGAGCTCTCATTAATTATTGGTGACATGCAAACTGACATAGTTACTTCACAAGACATTTTCGTGGTTTCTTAAAAAAATTAAACATACTTTTATCCAGCAATTGTATTTCTCAGCATTTACCCAAATAAACTGAAGACACATCCACCCAAAAACCTAACCATGGGTGTTTTACAGCAGCTTTATGCATAATTGCCAAAATTCAGACTCAACCAAGATATTCTTCAGTAGGCGAATAGATAAATAAACCATGATACAGCCACATGATGGAATATTATTCAGTGCTAAAAAGTTACCTATGAAGCCATAAAAAGACATAGAGGGAAGCTAAATGCATATTCTAAGTGAAAGAAGGCAATTTGAAGTATATGATTCCAGCTGTTTGAAAAAGCCAGAAACTAAACAGACAGTAAAAAGATCAGTGGTTTCCAAAGTTTGAGGATAGGGCACGGATAGGGCACAAATAGAGCACTTTTTAGGGCTGAAACTATTCCATATGACACTGCAATGAAGGATCCATGTCCGTATATATCTATCCAAACCCATTGAACTTATAGCACCAGAAGTAAGTTCTGATGTAACCCATGAACTCTGAGTGGTGAGAATGTATCAGTGCAGGTTTATTGATGGTAACATGTGTACCACTGTGGCGCTGGCTGTCCCTGATGAAAACAGGTATATGTGGGGGGACAGGGAGTATATGGAACTCCCTGTACTTTCCAGTCAGTTTTGCTATGAACCGAAAACTGTCCTAAAAATTAAATTGTTATTTTTTAAAAATCACAGTGAATTGCAGTATGTCACATACATAAACTGTATATTCACAAAAGTATGCAATATTTAATCAGCCCCAGATCAGCCTATATAAATCCTATCTTTCCTTTAAATCTTTTCTCAACAGTCATCTCTCTCTGTACAAACCTTTAAAATTATTTATAGGCAGATATTCTCCTGTATCTAAAATTTCTTATCTGTCAACCACAGAAAGAAAATAGGTCCTCAAAATTTCTACTCTTGTTACAGGTTTTCACATGTGAATGCCTAAATTTACCCTTAAACATTATAAGCTGTTCTTTCAGGATGGCACTATATTTTTTCATTGTTCTTTGCCTCCTTTTTTAAAATATATTTTATTGATTATGCTACTATAGTTGTCCCATTTCTCTCCCTTTATTCCCTTCCACCTTGCATACACCTCTCCCCATTCCCCCCTTTAGTTCATGTCCATGTGTCACAAGTTCTTTAGCTTCTACATTTCCCATACTATTCTTGCCCTCCCCCTATTTTCTACCTATTGCCTATGCTACTTATTCTCTATACCTTCTCCCCCTTCTCTTCCTCCCATTCCCCTGTTACTAACCCTCTATGTGATCTTCATTTCTATGATTCTGCTCCTGATCTAGCTGTCCTCTTAGTTTGCTTTTATTTTAGGTGTGGTTGTTAGTAACTGTGAGTTTGCTGTTCTTTCACTGTTCATATTTTTATCTTCTCTTTCTTAGACAAGTCCCTTTAACGTTTCATAAAATAAGGGCTTGGTGATGATGAACCCTTTGAACTTGACCTTATCTGAGTAGCACTTTATTTGCCCTTCCATTCTAAATGAAAGCTTTGCTGGATAGATCAATCTTGGATGTAGGTCTTTGCCTTTCATGACTTCAAATATTTCTTTCCAGCCCCTTCTTGACTGTAAGGTATCTTTTGAGAAATCAGCTGACAGTCTGATGGGAACTCCTCTGTAGGTGACTGTCCCCTTATCTCTTGCTGCTTCTAGAATTCTCTCCTTCATTTTAATCTTGGGTAATGTAATGATGATGTGCCTTGGTGTGTTACTCCTTTTGTCCAACTTCTTTGGGACTCTGAGCTTCCTGGATTTCCTGGAAGTCTATTTCCTTTGCCAGATTGGAGGAGTTCTCCTTTATTATTTGTTCAAATAAGTTTTCCACTTGTGGCTGTTCCTCTTCCCCTTCTGGTACCCCTATAATTTGGATGTTAAAATATTTAAAGATGTCCTGGAGGTTCCTAATCCTCTCCCCATTTTTTTGAATTCTTATTTCTTCATTCTTTTCTGTTTGGTTGTTTCTTTCTTCCTTCTGGTCCACTCCACTGATTTGAGTATCAGTTTTCTTTCCATCACTATTGGTTCCCTGTGCATTTTGCTTCATTTCACTTAGTGTAGCCTTTATTTTTTTCATCTAATTTGTCACTAAAATCAACCAGTTCTGTGAGCATTCTGATCACCAGTGCTTTGAACTGTGCATCTGATAGGTTGGCTATCTCTTTGTTGCTTAGAAGTATTGGCTCTGGGGCTTTGAGCTGTTCTTCTTGAGCCATAATGTTTTGGTCTGTTCCCGCCTGTTACATATGAGGGGCTGGTCAAACAAGTCACTGGGTTGTGACTGGGGATGAGGTCAGAGAGGAAGCAATGGCATTTGTTGGGCTCTCTCTTGGAATTTGGTCCCCTCTGGCACTTCCCACAAGCAAATTGGGCCCTTCTGGTGCTGGTTCCTGGGTGTGTGGGCTTATGTACATTCTAGGATCCTGTGGGTCTCTCCAACAAACTCTCCTGTGAGGCTGGGAGCCTCTCCTGGCACCTCAACCCAGGAAAGTTTTTTCAATCAGTGCTTTTAGGCTTTAATTCCCATTGCCGGGGCTCTGGGTTTCGTGGTCTGTCTCACTGTCTGTCTTTCTGCCTGGTTTATCTGTGCATGAATGTGTGACCATGGTCAGCTAGCTGCCTGGCATCTTCACTGGGTCTGCCCATTTCCACCCCATGCCTGGGATCTGCCAACTGCCACCTGTGTGCCTGGGTCAGTCAGGCAGCCACCGCTTTTTCCTGCCATGATCCCCCTCTGCTGGCTGCCAACTTTCCCCCTCTAACTGGTCTAGATGAATGGTTTGTTGTTGTTGGACTTTGGTACAGTTCAACTTTCTGTCTGTTTTGGTTGTGTTTTTGTTTCTAAATCTTTGTTCTCCTTAAACTTGGTTGTGCAAGGAGGTACAGTATTTCCACCTATGCCTCCATCTTGGCCAGATCTTCTTTGTCTTCTTTAACACCTTGAAGTTTAACTAATAAACTTCATTCTTCATTCACAATAAATGAAGAATAACTAATTATTATTGTCAGTGAAAAGCTGTTTAAAAGGCCATGTATCTAAACCATTTGAATTCATGTGTGAGGAGCATCTTCCCCTTGGAAATCATGATGTCAAATCTAAAGTAAAATTTTAATTCCTCACCATGCTAAGTCTAAATAACACAGTATCCGTTTATTTGTGTTTCACACTTACATAAATATTTATATGCACAATGAAAACCTGAGGTTTTCTCCCCACATTTTGTTTTCCATGCCACATAATCAGTGTAATGGATTAAAATTTCTAGGAGTAGCATACAGCTGTTAGGTGCCTCGAGTATAGTAAGCCACAAAGGTCTATTTGAAGGCAACATATCTGAAAAAGGCTCATCACCTCATCTGTGATAAGTCTTAGAACCTTTTGCACATTATAATTAGGCGCAACAGCCAAATAAAACTACTGAACTTAAGCCTGACAACTGAAGGTCATGTTCAGAGTTGGAGAGAGGACATAGCAGAACACATGAGATAGAGTTTCTATAAAAACTTGCCGTTACCCTTTATTTAGTGTCTTAACACACAGTCCATGCTTTGGGACTGGTTATTTGTTTTAGTCCAATAGATGCTAAAACAAAATCAACCCAGGCTGGGAGAGTCTCTCATTAGGAAGAAAAGTAAGCATTTCAAAATTGTAAGTACTCATAATTATTACACTTTATGGAATATCTACAAGCAGTGTTGTCTAAAAACATTTGTAGGCAGTAGGAAAGTTCCCCACTGAGGACCCAAACATGTATTATATCAAAGATATTAAAATATACAGCTCTGAATAAACCTAATTTTTGAATTTTAAAATGGATATGATCACTTGTATTAGCATACTCTTTTCAGATAAGTCCATGGGAAACTTGAAGGCTGTGGGCACTGAGCCTAAACTATTTTATGAATCGAGTGCCCTGTCTAGACCAGGTGATTTGCCAAAGTTGTCTCTTCACAACACCATTTTAGGAATCATCTTACTAAGTTTAGAGATGAAGACAGCACTCAAAAAGCTTAACGGAACATCCCCAGGATAATCAGATCAGTCAAGCAGATTCAAGATCCCATTTGGTTCAGCCTCAGGTCCCTTGAGGTTCTGTCTTTCGAGAGAATTTGCGTCTTCACCAATCTCCTTAGCCTGAATTTATTCTAACCAACATGTAACCAACATTTATTTCAATAGTAAATTCAATAGTAAATTAGTCATCTGCCTCAGGCCTACCCTATTTTATACATGGGTTTCTAGATTTTGATTGAGTTGTCACATCTCCTCCTAATTTCACTGTAAACAGCCTTTGAGCACACAAAGCTGATCCTCCCACCCTTACACCCCCCTTTCAGCATGTGGCCCATATGCCTTGTTATGGGGAGGGATAATACCATGGTTAAGCACCACACAGCTTTTGCTAACTATAAATGTTGGGAACTGCCCTGCCTGGTTTCAGGACATGTAACCCCCCCTATAGCTAAGGCTGAGTGATCAACCTTGGGACCATAAACCACTAAGGAGACAAAGCTTATCTCCACATCAGGAGTGCTGCCTTTGCTCCTTTTACTTCACTCTGCCTGGCCCCCAGTGCTTGATTGGTTAGCCAATGATGGGTCAGATTCCTCAAGGGAGGGACAACCTAAGAAAGGCAGGAACATGGGGGGGCTGAGGGAAGGACTTGGGGGCTACAGAAATAGGGGGTGATGGACCCTTGCCCCTCGGCTTTGACATAGCCTGAGTCCTCATTCTGTTTGCAAGAAGTCTCCTAATCTCTTGGCTGCCTTACTTCTCCTGCCTGATTTAAGCCTGAAGCAATGACTTAAGCATGAAACAATGGTGGATGTGGGTGCTGCCCTGTGCTGGAAAGGGCAGGTTCCCTAGGGTGATCAAGCCTAAGAAAGAATGCATAAAATCCTATGGAGCCTACTTTGCTAATACCCTCAATTTAAATGAAAAGGGTCCAAGCAGGAAGTGAATTTGTTCCCCAAAGTTTTATGGCCATTTAACTATCTGACCCTGACTCAGAATAAGCCCTCAGAGTTCTTTGAATATCATCGATTGTTTAATCATTTCTGCCTGACAATGATTGATGAGTTTTATGTATATACCCTATATTCCTATGAAAATTGAATCCAATAAAAACCTGTCAAGGCAAGGGTAAGTGCACTCTCCTCTTGAGATAGTAGCCAGGCCACTCTGAGGCTTGTTTTCCCCTGGAGAGAGAAGCTGCACCATCCCTTTTCCTCCACAGGACTCAGCAGTTGGTGTGAATTTGTCTTTATCTCATCCATAACCCCACAGACACTGCAGGAAGGAGTCCACATCAATAAATGCAAAGTTCCTAAGTGAATGTCAAGTGGAGCCCAAGTTTTCTGTAAACATAATTCTGTCAAGTTAAAGTTTTTATTTGAAAAATTATGTGTATAATAGGTGAAAATATACAGATATAAACATGGTTCTATAAAAGCTACCAAAATAAACCACCCTGTTTGAGTAGAAGGAAGTCATCTCATTAGCCTCTGAAGAGAGATTGCATGGAGGGATAAGAGAAAGATGATCACTTATCTGAAAAATAGAATCATTCTCAGGCAGGTGGGAAGACATGAATTTAAGAGACTATGTCTATAAAGGACTTTAGCATAGTAAAATAGGTGATATCTATTTTTTCCTTTAAATTTTTAGCTTGATATGATTTCAGATTTAAAGTAAAATATTACAATAATGGTACAAAGAATTCTATGTGTCCTTTTATCCTGTAACCAGATAAGCCAAATGCAAACATTTTACATTATCCCTCTTTCATTCCACCCACCTCATTGTGTGTGTGTGTCTGTGTGTGTATATATATATATACGTATACACACACACACACAATTTCTTCCTCTGAGTTTGAGATTGTGTGCACATAAGAAACTTTTGCCCTAAATATGTTCATGTATATTTCCTAAAAGCAAGAGCATCTCTTCAATCACCACATTCCAATGATCCCAATGAGGAAATTAATAGAGGTACACACCATTATCTCACTGAAAAACCCTACTTATATTATGCAACTTGTGCCATTTAAATCCTTCATAGTAAAAGAATGTCCCAGATCATGAGTTACCTCCAGTTATGACATTTTAACCCTAGAATAGTTTTTTAGTATCTCTCATGTTTTATGACATTGATATTTTTTGAAGAGCATCTGTCAGACCAGTGGGCCTTTGCGAGATGTTTTATGCTTTGATTCAGGTTTGCACTTCTGGCCAGAATAAGTGAGTTGTGTTTACCTCAAGGCACCATATACCACGTGGGGCATTTATGGTGAATGTTTAACTTAGATCATGAGTTCAGGTGGCAATTGCCAGTTTTTCCTACTATAAAATTAATTATTTTTCTATTTCTAACCAGTAAGCATCTTGTAGGGGACAAAATAAAGGCACATTCAAAATATTACTTCAAATCTCAGAAATTATAAATCAAACATTCCTCCTTTTTGTTCTCAGTATAATAGAAGCCAGCTATAATACTGAATATTTACGTTAAGAAAAAAATTCATTGCATCTGGATCTCTCATGTGTTTAAAGTCATATTAAATTAGTATATGCTTATTCCAACTAAAATATGAACTTTTTCTATATACTAAAATAAAAGTCCCCCCCATAAGTTAATAGCTAGTTGATGAAGGATAAAACATGTCTTTTTTTAATAAAGTCATTGTTCTTAAAACTATATGTCTGTTCACCCAAAACAATTTAGATGTCAACTGATTGTAATTCAGTGCAAGACAAGGTCTGGTAGAATTTTCTAAGAAACGTTTATCTTGAGAAAGTATCCATTGGCACATCTTACTCTACAGTATTAAGTATAATCTAAATGCTTGCAGAAAAATTCAACACTGAATATGGTTCAGAAATGTGATGTTCTGTTGGATAAAGTAGCAAAATATTTGGTTATAGACATGTCTATAGATAGGCCCCCTTCAGAAATATTACTTAATAAAGAAATTTATAAATTTTGCAAAGATCATTCTGTTCCATGGAGAGAAGTTTGGAGTGGGAGACAGAACAGAAACTTGGAGACTACAGAGGGGGCTGCTAAAGAAATACAGAGAAAAGATGGTAACACCAATTCAAGACACAATTTAGAGGATGAATCAATAGAAATTGGTGCTTGTTTTCATGTAAGGAGCAAGAATAAGATTCAGAGAGCTGTCAAGACAATCTTCTGGATTAAATTTGAACAACGGTGTGGACAGGTTGTTATCTGCTAAGAGTGGGAGACTAGGAAGGTAGGAGGAGTTTTGCACATGTTGCTTTTGAGGTGCCAATGAGGCATCCGAGTGGATGCACCCAGGAGGCATTTGGATGTACAAGTGTGGAGCACGGAAAAGAGGTCAGGCTGGAACCACTGTGCTCAGTGCCCTCATGGGCTGATATTAATCTTGTACCTTTTATTTTCAGTTACCTTACACCAAATGAAAGTTTTTCCATACTAAGAACCATCGTGTGAAATAGATGAAATGAGCATGGGCCAGTTTTATTAAAGTACAATGCAATACTTCTCAGCAATTAAAAGGAATGTTACATTAAGCATATGTCTCATATGAAGTTCATATTATGCATTATGACAAGTGAAAGAAACCAGAGTCAAAGGTTACATGCTGTACCATTCCATCTACGACTTCCTGGAAAAGGCAAAGCTGGAGACCAAGAACAGATCAGTGGTTGTCAGGGCTGAGGAATGGGGGCAGGATTTGACAACAAAGGGGCAGCATGAGAAGACTTTTTTGAAGGAGAGGTTAACTGTCCTGAATTCTGACTGGTGGTAGTGTTTACAAAGCTCCATGCATTTCTCAAAACTCACATAACTGACAAGTAAAACATGAATTTTAATGTGTGTATGTTGCTACATCCATAAAAAGGAGTTGAAGCAAGGGAGTATGCTTTAGAAACACCACTCAGCCTCCAGTGTGAAGAATGGATCAGACACATCAAACACTGGAGGCATGAGATCAGTGTGGGAACTGATAGATTAGTCTGGTAAGATATAACTGTGGCCTAAGCTAGGGGAGTATCAGTGAGGATGGAAAGAAGCAGACAGGTTTGAGAGACACTATGAGGTGAGAAATGAGATAATGTTCATGTTTTTAACTTGCAAGTGGACAAATAGTGAGGTCATTCACCAGGAGACAGCTGGATATGAAAAAAAGATTTTACAGGAAGGGCAGTAGCTCAGTTTAGAATATGTTAAGGTTTGTGGCGTAATTTTAAGTTTCTAGACAGATATTTACACGATGTCATGGCTAAGGGAAAATACTTGTATTCTATCCAAGTAATGGTGTTGAAGAGTGACATGATCCACTATTTTTATATAACTGACATTTCCAGGAACCAAAAGCATCATAAAAAATGCAAAGTGTATTTTTTCAGTTCACTGAATTATTCCTCTGGGAAGCATTTCCAGTTTGGGACCTGAAGATTTTGTATATTAATTTGTTGTCCACACAAAGGTGCAAAACTGATGACTAGAGTTTGCATAACAAGGGCAAGTACTTAGCTCCCTACAGTAGCTTGAGTCTCTCTCTAGCTCTTGCCAGTTATCAACTTCACCAGGACCAAGCTCTTCTGCCTAAAGAAAAACAATAAGAAAACCAAGTAGGACATATGTTTCCAGAATTCTTTGAAAACCTTTCCCCAATAATGGGAGCTAAAGTTAGTCTTTAATTTTACATCTCAAGAGCAATGAAGAAAAAACATACCTTCCTGTATTGTGTATTTCTCAGTAGGCTTAATTATGTTTATGCTACTTAATACTTAAAATGACTGGTTGAATTTTTGTTCTCATTAGTGCTGAAAGAATTGATCCAGATCCTGACCTTAAGAGCTAAAAAAATATGAATTTTCCTTGCTATCTCATCCAACAAAGATAAAAATAAGACATTAAAGTATAGGGGTTCTTGAAGTCACAGATAACAATACTTACTCCTACACTGTTTTGAGTTTGTTTAATTGCTTCAGTTGCAGAGATCTGATTGATCTTCAAGAACATAATGTACCTTAAAATGTGTGTCTATTGTCTCTGCAGAGTTCTTACCTGTCCTCAACACAGAGTTGGACATACATCCAAATTCAAAAAGTATCAATTGATTGTGATGTGCAGTAATGAATCTTAAAAGGTTCTTGAGTTTTCTTTATTTTGAGTTGATATTTAAATGCCTTTCTTTCTTTTCCCATCTTACAGTCTGCTCCATTCTTCACCCCAACCCACACAGAAATTATTTTCTTTAGTTCTGTGACTTCTTTTCCCCTCCTTCTCAGATTCCTAAAGGCAGTAGGAGTCTATTATAAATGTTAGAAGATGAATTAAGTTCTTTATGGCAGGTAATTTTAGCATGTCTGGGGAATACAGCTGCTTCTAAGTGGGATTTAGTGTCTGCCTGCATGTGAAGAACTAGTTAGTGATTTTACTGACCCCTTGGAGAGTTGTCCTTTGTGCAGAAGTAGGGAAAGGAGGACATAATCCAGAGGAGATGATTTTGTGTGCAGCTAGGCTTATGGCTGAGGAGAGAAGTACAATAAAAGTAAGAATAGGATGACATGATTTGCCTAGCACTGACCTCAAGACTAGATCTGATTCCTGAAAAGAAGAAAAGTTGTGCAGTAAATTCATTTTGTAATAGATTCCTGAATGATTTTATGAGTCATAAGACCTAAGCAGAGCTACTTTATGGCCAAGGTAACCAAGTTTGTACCTTGATTTAATACCCTAACAGCTTTTTGAAAACATTATCAAATATAATTTCAGATGATTCTAAGAACTCCATTCTAATTTAAGTAATTAATAATAATAAGTGGTTCAGTAACATTTAACCTGGGGAAGACTTAGGAAGGTGAGGAGGACAATTCAGGCAAAGCAGATGGACTGAGCAAAAGCTTAAGAAAGAGTTCAATGTTTGAAAGAACCTCAAGTAATTCATTACTGATGGAGCTTGAAGTATAAGAAAAGAAGTAGCAAGGTATGAATGGGAAGATTCTAAAACTTGTGTCTTGTTGGCAATGTCTAAGAGCTGGGGTTGTACCTTGTAAGTTAAGGATTGCCAGTGTCAGTCCAGTAGTTGTGTCTTCCTAAAGAGCCATGTAAAGGAGCCATCCGCAATTGCAATGGACTCATCGGGAATGTAATGATCAGAGGAAGGGAAAAGAGTGATGGCACATATGCCGAGTTCTGATGTTCCTGCCTTAGCAATTAGAAGCCATTGATAGCTCTTCGCTTCTGGCAGATGTGGCCTCAAATATATGCATTTTATACTACCAGAATATGTTTATTAAATTTGGCCCATTTTTCTAGATCCTGAGAAGTCACTGATTAATATATGGTGGTTATGTTCACAGCATTTGTTGTGTCCTCTTGATTCTACTGAAGCATTCTACTGAGGCTGAAATATATGCTGATTTAGCCAATAATATTGGTTATGACTGACTCCTGGACAATTGACTGGTACAAGGTTCAACTGAAGCACAACCATCTATACTCCTTAATCGTCTCTTCTCACTGTGTCTGTAGCTTACTAAATCTCTCAAAGGTTGCTTTGAGATTGATGAACAGTTAACAAGTCACATTATCATCTTAGGAGCTAACATAAGGTTCTTTATAATTCAAGTCCAACAGACTTGACTTCTTTTTCATGATTTTTCTTGGGTTTTCCTGAGACGTTTAAGTCTAGGAAAGATTACCACTTGAATATATTCAATAATAAGCTAGCCAAATTAATAAAGGGAGAACTGTATATTATAGAAAGAATACCTTTAATGCTATTACACAAAGCAGATGCCAGGGGACGAAGACACCAACTTTGAGATCCACAGTATGAGTAGTGAGTTGAGCAATGACATATTGCACCATAACAGAATTTAAAAGGAGAAAGTAAAAAGAAACTGATTTAGATTCAAAATACAGAGATATTAAATGTGGAACCTAAGTTTACATTATATAATCATAAAAGGATATATTAAGAAATTGAAGCACTAATCAAAACGACTCTGGCACACAAAATCCCTGCACCAGACAGCTTCACAGGTGAATTCCACCAAATATTTAGACAAGAGCTAACTCCTATTCTTCTCAAACTATTCCAAAAAATTCAAGAAGAAGGAAGACTCCCAAACTCTTTCTATGAGGCCAGTATTATCCTAATTCCAAAACCAGGTAAAGACAACAAGGAAAAAAACTGCAGGCCAATATCAATAATGAACATAGATGCTAAAATCCTCAACAAAATATTGGCAAACTGCATCCAGCAAAACAGTAAAAAGATCGTACACCATGATCAAGTGGGATTCATCCCAGGGATGCAAAGATGGTATACTATTTGCAAATCAATAAATGCAATACACTGCACAAACAAAAGGAAAGACAAAAATCTCATGATCATAAAAATAGATGCCACGAAAGCATTTAATAAGGTACAACACCCATTTATAATAAAAATGCTTAGCAAACTGGGAGTAGGGAGAGCATATCTCAACATAATAAAGGCCATATATGGGAAACCTACAGCCAAAAACATATTCAATAGGCAAAAACTAAAACCTTTCCCACTAAGATCAGGAACAAGACAAGAATGTCTGCTTTCACCACTTTTATTCAGCATAGTATTGAAAGTTCTAGCTACAGCAATCTGACAAGAAAAACAAATAAAAGACATCCAAACTGAAAAGGAAGAGATAAAACTGGCATTATTTGTAGATAATATAGTAATAGTGTGCCTAGAAAACCCTATGGGCTCCAACAAAAATCTACCCAACCTAATAAGTAAATTTGGCAAAACAGTGGGGTACAAAGTAAATATTCAGAAATTGAAGGCATTTCTGTATACCAGCAATGAAATATCAGAAACAGAAACCAGGGGGAAAATCCCCTACTTTTTATAGCAACAACAACAAAAAAAGTACTGAGGCATAAATTTAACCAAGGAGGTAAAAGACCTATACTTGGAAAACTGCAGAACACTGAAGAAAGAAATTAGGAAGATACAAACAAATGGAAGCATATACCATTTCATGGATTGGAAGAATCAGCATCATTAAAAATGTCCATACTATTCAAAGCAATCTGTATATTCAATGCAATCCCTATTAAAATACCAATGATGTATTTCACAGACTTAGAATAAATATTTCAAAAATTTATATGGTACCAAAAATGACCCCAAATAGCCACAGCAATACTGAGAAAGAACAAAGTATGAGGGATCACAATACCTGATATCAAGCTATATTACAAGTCCACTGTAATCAAAACAGTCTGATACTAGCATAGAACAGACATATATCAATGGAACAGAATAGAGAGCTCAGAAATAAACCCATGTCCCTATGCTCAATTAATATTTGACAAAGAGGGCAGAAGCATAAAATGGAGTAAACAGCCTCCTCAACAAATGGTGTTGGGAGTTCTGGAATGGTACATGAAAAAAGTGAAACTATACCACCAGCTTACACCATACAGCAGAATAAACTCAAAATGGATAAGACTTCAACATAAGCTATGACACCATAAAAGTCCTAAAGGAATACATAGGGAGTAAAATTTTACATACCCCATGCAGCCATATTTTTGTCAATAGCTCTTTGGTGAAACTGAGCGATCTTGGATGAAATAAAGGAACAAATAAATAAATGAGACTACATCACATTAAAAAGTTTTTGCATGGCTAAATAAAACATAATCAAAATAAAAAGGAAACCTCTGTATGGGAAAATATATTTGCCAAAGATACCTTAGACAAGAGTTTGATCTCCAAAATATATAAAGCATTCATGATTCAACACCAGGAAGACAAACAATTCAATTAAAAAATGGACAAAGGACCTGAACAGACAATTCTCCAAGGAGGAAATACAGAGGGCCCCAAGACATATGAAAGGATGCTCAGCATCACTAGCCATTAAAGAGATGCAAATTAAAAACACAATGACATACCACTTTACACCTGTCAGAATGGTCATCATAAACAAATCAACAAACAAGTGCTGGCAAGCATGCAGGGAAAAGAAAACCCTAGTGCACTGTTGGTGGAAATGCCGACTGGCGCGGCCACTGTGGAAAACAGTATGGAATTTCCTCAAAAAACTAAAAATGGATCTGCCTTTTGATCCAGTGATTCCACTGCTGAGATTATAACCTAAGGATTCTGAAACACCAATTCAAAAGAATCTGTGCACCCCAATGTTCATAGCAGTATTATTTACAATAGCCAAGTGCCGGAAACAGCCTAACTGCCCATTAGTAAATGAGTGGATCAGAAAATCTATGATACATTTACACAATGGAACACTACACAGCAGGAAGAAAGGAGCTCCTACATTTCTCGACAGCATGGATGCAAGTGGAGAGTCCTACAATAAGTGAAATAAGCCAGGCAGCAAAAAACAAATACCATATGATCTCACCTATAATAGGAACCTCATGAGCAAAACAAATGAACAAAAGACATAGAAAAAAAGAAGAAACTGACAGGGACTGGGGGTGAGGTGCATAAGGGAGGAAAGAAAGGGAAGGGCCTAGTTAAAGAACAAGTATAAATGACCCATGGGCATGGACAACAGGATGGGCATTGACTGTGGGAATGCAGGGGATGGGGCAGGGAGAGCAACAGAGGAACAACTAGCACAAGTATGATAGAACAAAAATTTAAAAAAAAATAAAAGATAAAATGAAATAAAATACAAATTAATCAACCTAAAAAAAAGAAGTGATCAAAAGCCTACTTAGAATACATCTCTTCATAGCAACACTATAATTAAGCTTTTAAGATTATATTATTTAATAAATAGTTGCAAATTTATGTTTAAATAGTTTTTCCTTTCCAACTATTTAATCATTTTATGGCCCCCCACCAAGTTATCTCTTTCTCTTACATTTTGGTGCACAAAATTGAATGTAATGTGACTGCCAAGGCTGGCAAGATTTGATATTTTGACTTTAAAATTTTCCTCCATTCTTTGGATACACTTATACCATCAGTAGCTTTCTGGAGTCTTGCATCTGGGAACTGTACCTCTATTCACAGCCAGCACCCCATTCTTCTGGGTCACCATCCTTATATTTGCTTTCATTCTTAGGGTTTTCTCCCACAGTAGCAAGGCAGCTGCCACTATCCAAGCATCATATTTTCACCTGACAATATCCAAGAAGAAAAAAAGGAGATAATGCCAAAGTATATGTTTTTATAGTCTTATCAAGGAAGAACAACTCTCCAAAAGTATCCCTGGATAATTTACTTCACTTCTTATTGGCTAAAAATGAGTCACATGGCTATTCCTAATTTCAGGAGAGAATGTGTAAATGAGTATCTGGCAAAATGAATGGAATTACCAAGACTAAATTAACCAATCCATATCTCATCCCTTTGATACATACACAGGAATATTCCAAACAAAGAGTACTCTTATCAAGAATGGGGAGTAAATATAACAAATCTTCTTTATGTACAAATTGATAGATGATACACATTATTGGGACATAAGGAAGTTGGTAAGAGGAGAGAGATGGCTTTCACATTGGGATATATAAACTTGAATGCTTGCAGTGCATTGAGGTGGATGTGCCCAAGCAGATAGGGCAAATATGGAACTAGATCTCAGGAAAAAGTTATGTGATGGAAGAAAATGTGAGAGCAATGAGTGTTTTTGATGGCAATGGAAATCATGGACTTGAATGTGACCGTCTGGGAAAGAGCAAGAAGAGAGAAGAGAAAAGAGAAAAGAAACTAGTGTGAAATACCAGGATTTAAAAGATGAGGAGAGAAATCCAGACCCCAGAAAGTGAAATCAGAAAGATAAGAGGGAAACCAGGTCATTGTAATGTCATGAAAATCCAGAAAAAGTTTGAAGAAAGGACTAATAAAGAGTGTCAAGTACTATGGAAAAGTCAAGTTAGATGAAGGTGGAAATTTTAAATAATAGGCTTGGACAGTTAGAACTATTGTTTGGCAGCAGCACTTTCAATGAAATGATTAAGAGGAAGCCAGGTAATAGTGAGTCCAAGAGTAAATGAGCCCAAGGAAAAGGAGAAAAATATTTAATAAGTTACAGCACACACAATACAGAAAATGTGGTTATTGCTAAGGTTTTTAACATCTTAATTTTAAAAAGAATGAAAATGATAGAAATTTTAGGCACTACAATTTTTTTTCTGTGTCTTTTCAAACACCCCTTAAATTACCTATGGCGTCTAATCTATGTGGAATTATGCATGTATTTAAAATGAAATCTTTAGCCTCATAAATGTAACTCAACCTGGAATTTATTCTTAATTCCACCCTTACTAGCTTTTTGACCTTGAATTATACAGTACATCCAAGGTTACCCATCTAGTTTGTTAGGTAATTGGACTTTAAATTCCAGTCTGATTCCAAAACCCAAAACTTCACCATTGAGACTTCTTGTATGAGTCAGCTCCTACTGTTATCAATGCCAGCATGACCTTAGTTTTTCCATGTGACTTTATCTACCCTCCCTTCTATAGCACAGAGACAGAATATAGGATACATGAGAAGAGATTGAATAGAGGTCCTTGAGTCAAGAATTGTGCCAAGAGGTAGGAGCAAAAGTGTTAGTCTCCATGTTCCTTAGGATGAAAGGTCCATCCTTTCCTCCTGTCTAACCATGCCCTTTCCTGAAATCCCCAGCCAACCATAGCTGACAAAGAGTTAGCCTGATATACAAGAAGTCCTCTAGCAAAGGCCTATAAGAAAGAGGAGTATAATTAGATAGAGCCAATTATATAAATCAACCATATACAAATTTTACAGACCACACTATCCTCACTGTAGAGGCCTGCAAATAACATCATCTGTGATCATAAGAAGTATGTTAATTATGTTATCATCAGAGTGAAAACTATGGGGAAAAAAGCTTTAAATATTCATTTGAAGTCAACCACTCACATTGTAAATGGTCTAGATGTGTAACGCATGGAACTGTTTTTAATGGAAGCAGAGCAAATAAATTATTACAGAGCATTTCAAAAGGAAAGGGATAGCTGTCTTAAATTTCAGCTATTTTTAATAGGTTTTCCATGGCCATGGCTTGTCTCTTTTGCATTTTACTTTCTCTCTTCTGCTAGTGAAGAAACAAAACTGACAGCAGCTAACGCCAGGGCCTTTGAGCCATTGCTTTGTAGGAAAGCAATTTAGGGGGAGGCAGACAGAGGATGAAGTCAATTTTTATGAGAAAGTTGCTCATGTTTTCCTCTGATACAGCTTTTCCATTCAGATGTCTTATGACAACTACAAGTCTCTAAGGACTGACTGACTATGCAAAGTTAAAACTGATATTTTATAAGACTTCCTCTATTAACCACTGCAACCTGACAATAAAACCATCTGACTATAGCAGGCCAACTTCACAAACTACTCAAGTACAGAAAGCCCAAAAATCTAAAAGAACTCACTGTTTAATACTGGGATACCAAATTTTGTTTTCAAACACACTTTGTGTTTTAATTTTCTTTCACAATCAATAAGATGAGACTTTTTCAATTCTTTTCTCCACTATGGGCATCTAGGTTTTTTGAAATCTGATTGGTTTCACATTAAATGATAAAAGAACCACCATCAGAACTGCTGACGGTGACACAGATGCTGACATTTGGGAACCTGTTGTGCCATGGTCACAGCAACAAGAATTCCTGAGATGTATTGAGTTTTTGTGCTAGGCAGTGTGCTTTATATACAATTTACCTTTGAATGTACACGAGAACCTTATAGGGTAAGAACTATGATTTTTCTCCACTTTACAGAGGGGAAAAAAAAACCCTAATGCTTAAAGCCATCAAATAAGCTTCCAAAGTCCTACACTTATTAATGGCACTGTTAGGACTCAAAATAGGTAGGTTCGAGATCAGATTTCAATGCTCCTAACCCTTATTACAAAGAAAATAGAAGGCATCATTTACAACAATGAATGAGAGTCCTCACCTCGAAGATTGTATCAAATGGTTAATGATTTAATACAAGAGCAAAAACAGGGCTAGTGTTTATTTAAACTGTGTGTGTGTGTGTGTGTGTGTGTGTGTACAGCATTTAAGAGACATGAAAATACTCATTTCACTCTCATGTTTAGTGTGAGAGAACATTTTGGGAAAAAACAAGAAAATTAAATGGACGACTTTACATGAGAACTATTCTAAGGAGACAAAATCTTGGTAAGTGAAGACTATTATGCTGAGCACCTAGGAAGTTTTCTAACACTTTAAAAAGGAGAAGTATCTGTGCCCAACTCATTTGGATTTTAAAAATTCAAAGGAAAAAAAGAAAAATATGCATTTTGTTACTAACAACATGCTAATTATGACATTGTTTCCTGGACTGATGCTTCATAAGCAGACTAATGGGCTCCTTGTGTTACACAGCATACGGTCATGAAATGATCAGCAGAAGGCCCCTGATTGACCCACCGATGCAACTGTTCCAGAACAGAATTGAATGAGATCAGAGCCATGGTCTCCAAGGTGCCCAGGCTCCATCAGCCTGATTCTGATTAAATGGGGACACTTTTGAGAATGGAAATGGTTACTATGAACGATTATGATGAATCAACACATAGAAAGCTCTGGATATTTGATCACCCTAGCTAAAACCCACTCTCTGGCCATCTCTTGGTGCTGTTGTGATAAGAGAGTAAGACCCTAGCTTTCGATAAACAGTGGGTGTGGACAAAGGGCTTGAGCCCCATTAAAGAGATAAGATGAACAATTCCTCTTGGGATCATATTTCTTTAAATGCAAAATCACCCTAGAGCTATATTAGTGGACCATGATTTACGAGTTTTCCTGGAGTTTGTACATAAAAGAATCCACAGAATACATATGGACATAATCAGAGTGAGGCTGGTAGAGGCTGAAGGGATGAAATTTGTATGAAAACACAAATAAGAAAATTTTTTTAAAACATGGAAATTCCTGCAGAAGGGGAGACAATGAGCAGTTTAAATTGTAAACAACAGATTTGATTTCCCTTGTAGTAATTTCTTAAATATGATACATGTGGAAATAAGAATGATGAAACTAATCACTAAGTGACCTGGGCTTACAAAAGCGAATAAATAGCCACATGTACTGGCTTCACATAGAAAGAAATATAACTCAGAAATTGGAAGTTTGTTGGGAATTCAACATAACTCTCGATACTGGGTTGTCTCCTCCCACTGGATAATCGGAGCTCCTTGATTCCTGCTCTGTCACCATCAAACCTGAACTTCCCTCTTTGCTTTTTTCCATTTCTGTAAGTCATTGGCTTCTGCCCTTTGTTCCAAGTACTCCCTTCTTCTGTGGATTTGGCACTCAGTATCTTCAAGGCAGAGAATCCAGTTTGTTTATTAACCCACCACCCAGGAGGAAGCTCTTGCTGTGAGGAGTATTTGTGTCAGAAAACTGAATGTGTTTCTTGTTAGCTGGCAGGCCAGCTGTCTTTAGGTCAAATGCCTACCCCTTGTCCAATAGCCATGTCCAGACTAATGGGATCAAGCAAATAGAATGTGGTTATCCATGGTGGTGGAGCACCACACTCACCTGCAGGTCCCACCATCTCTCTGGCTGCTCCTCGGGTCCCTTTTTCTCAATTGATGGTTCTCTGCCTAGGCATTAAACACTGGATTTTCTTCAGGCTGAGACTTAGGCCCTTTTCTCTTTTCCCACTATCTTTCTCCTTAATTAATCTCCACCGTGCCTGTGGATTCAGTTCACATATATGTGCCAAAAATTTCCAGATGTGTGTTTCTTGCTTAGATCTGTTTTTTTGAGCCTTGTATTTCACATCTAATTGCCAGCTTAGTATTTCCACTTTTATATCCAGAGGCATCTCAACTGTGACATGTTCTGTACTTAAATTATGCTCTCCTGCCTCAATCCTGTCTTCCAGTGCACCCTTTCTTCCAGTGCAAAGCACCACTCATTCAGTTGCAAAAGCCATAAATGTAAGAGTTACCCTTGACCTATCCTTCTGCCTCAAAGCCATTTTCAATCTACCCCCATGTTCTGTCAATTCCAACTCCTCACCATCTCTTAATGCCAGCCGTTTTCCTTGCTCTTCAAGCTTCCACCCTAGTTCATGGGACCATCACTACTGTCCTGGACCATGGTGGAAGCCCTCGCATTGGTCCCTCTCATCTACTCTGGCCGCTTTCAATCCACTACCACCACTGCAGTCATAGTGCACCTTGCAAAATGCAACTCTTATCATGTCACCCTCCTACTTAAAACCCTTTGATGATTCCCTATTGGTCTTGAATTTGAGAATAGACAACATGATATTGAATGAGGAAAACAAAGTTGGAGGACTGATACTGCCCAACTTCAACTTACTATAAAGCTGCAGTAATTAAGACCAGTGAAAGAAGAGACAAATCAAGTGAACAGAACAGAAAGTCCACATAAATATAGTCAATGGATCCTTAACAAAAAGAGTAATGGCAATGTAATGAAGCAAAAGTTATCTTTTCAACAAACAGCACTAGAACAATTGGACATCTACATGTAAAAGAATAAATAAATAAATCTAGACAAAGACCATATGAGAATTAACTTCATGAGAATTAACTCAAAATTGATTACAGACCTAAATGTACACTGTAAAAATATAAAGCCCTTAGAAGATAACATAGGAGAAAGCCTAGGTGACCTTGGATATGGTGATGACTTTTTAGATGTAACACCAAAGGTACAATCCATGAAAGAAGCAATTGATAACTTCAAAATGAACTGTCAAACTATGAAACAACATGGAGGAATCTGAATGTGTATTCTTGATTTAAAAAAGCCAAACTGAAAAGGCTACATACTGTATGATTCCAACTACCTGACATTCTGGGGAAGACAAAATATGGAGATAGTAAAAAGATCAGTAGTCCCAGGTGTTGGGACAGTGGGGAGGGATAAATAGGCAAGACACAGACAATATTTTGGGTAGTAAAAATATACTCTATATGATACTATAATGATAAATACATATTATTATATAATGTGCCCAAACCCATGGAATGCTCAATACAATAGTGAACCCCAATGTAAACTATGGACTTTGGCTGTTTATGAGGTATCAATATAGGTTTATCAATTATGACAAATATACCACTCTAGAGGTAGATATTGATAATAGAGGCGGATACGCATATGGGAGTATGGTATAAATGGAAAATCTCTGTACCTCTCAGTTTTGCTGTGAAACTAAAACTGCTCTTAAAAAATTAAGTCTTTAAAATAAACCTACCCTGGCTGGTGTGGCTCAGTGGATTGGGTGTCAGCCTGCAAACCAAAGGGTCGCTGGTTCAATTCCCAATCAGGGCACATGCCTGGATTGCAGGCCAGGCCCTCAGAGGGGGGTGTGAGACAGGCAATCACACATTGATGTTTCTCTCCCTCTTTCTTCCTTCTCCTCTCTAAAAATAAATAAATAAAATCTTTTTAAAAATAAAATAAATCTACTGAAAAATATAAATATCTCAAAGGAGTAGTCAGCTAATCATATAAACATAAGATTAAAAATATATATAAATGATAAAAATGGATAATCTCAATAGTAATTGTTTTAAATCTACAAAATAAAACAATGGGAAATAATTGTCCCCTCTTATGCTGAGAAACGTTTAAAAGAATAAGAATACCCAGTGTTGGCATAAGCGTCACAGAAATGGGCCCCTCTAGAACTCTCAGCAGTAATGGAAATAAATTGATCTAATAATTCTGAGAAGCCATATGATAATATATGCATTAAAACTGTAAGATATAAGCCATTTGACCTAGACATTTGAGAAAATAATTTAAAAAGTATTAAAAAATTATTAAGAATAAGGATGCTAATTTCAGCATTGTTTACAACAGTAAAAATTCTAAAACAATCTGAAGTTACAATAATAGATAAGTTAAATAAATACATAATTATGCTACAGCTGCTCTGTGAAAAACTGTATAACCCTGACTTTTTAAATATCGATATATAGTTAGTGATATAAAAGATGTCTGTGGCTTATTTGGTAAAATGCATATTACAGAATAACATTTTACATGTATCATTTCTGTCTATAAATGGTTATAATGTGTCAAAAATCTTAAGAGTATTTTTCCAAAATGTTAATTAACTGTGGAAATTTGGGGTTAATGGGATTATAATTGATTTCACTTTTATTTCTTTCTAGCCGATTTAAATTTCTAAATAGTGTTATTTTACAATAAAGCTGAGAAGAGCATAATATACATTTAGTTAATGGTTTTTAAAAGCATAGAGATGTCACACTTGTACTTATATCAAAGCTATATTCTCTTACTTCAGTTCTCAACTTTTCTCAAAACTGAAAATTTCTAGGCTTTGGAGTTGACTTCCCTTTCCAAGAATAGTATGACAAGTCTGCCATGCCATCTAGTGTTAAGAACTTGTGATGGTCTTAAGATTTGCAACTCAAAGAATTTTAAGTATTTTAATTTACAATTCTGTAGGCAATTTGAGCCAAACAAGTACTTTTTTTAAAAAAGGAAACTGAGATTTATAGTGAGTGTATACTTAGGTCCAAGTCCAAGTTGCAAGTTTGCAGTTATGTCCTTTTAATTAAGGTTGTTAAATATTTAAACTGGAAAAGGGGAGAGTGAATCTCCGCCCTCACCCTCACCCTTCATCCCTGCCAACGTACCTCCCCCACACACACCACCCCCAGCACGACCACCACTGCATACAAAGTTGAGGATCGACCAGTTTCTTTAAAAAGTTTACAAAGGCAGAGATTTTATTTGCAGATATACCCAGAACCTACTTACTTTTGCTATAAGGATAGAAAACAAAAAGATAAATAACAAGATTATTTTCTTCTATGTTATGGATACCAATTAGTGCTCCAAGGAAGTGAATGTTGTGTTGGCAGCTCAGCCCAGGCTCATCTGGGAATAACTTGATCAATAAGGTTCCGAGTAGAGCCATACGTCATCAGGCAAAAATAAATATTTTTGTGTACCTACATTCCAGACTGGTTAAGTGTTAGGGACCTATACAAGGTGTGAGGAAATAATATTCTAAAAATATAAAATCTCTGCTCTCAGGGAACTTATAGACTTGTAACTTTAATTCAACAAGACTATTTTCTATTTGTTGACCATGTGCCAAGTGAGTACATTAAAATTTTTCTACCCTAGAACAGATAACTTTGATTCCAGAAAGTTTACACTAAAAAAAAAAGATACAAGAAACCATCTCAGTAATATATAATAGTGACAGATTAGAAGTAACCTAAATGACCAAAAATAGGTTTGTTATGAACCACTCATGCAATGGAATACTATGCAGCCATTTAAAATGATGTAGCAAAAGATTTTTTTATTTGGTATTGTATCTTCTTCCATTACCATTTATCCCTCTTCTACCCCCTTCTCCCCACCCTCACAATCACCACACTGTTGTCCATGTCCATGAGTCCTTTTTCCTTTTTGCTCAATCCCTCCACTCCCTTTTGCAAATATCTATAATGTCAAATTATTGGGAAATTCTTTTGAAAATTCTAATTGCTTCCAGAAAGATAATGTATATATTTTAATGCAGAATATTATCTATGCAGCCAAAAATTCTATATTTCACAGTGAAAGTATCTAAAAACCAAAAGATCTATTGCTCCCCTATATAATTGCTTGTAACCTACTGGGAAATTGTCTTTATAAACATTTTTGTTTTGTTTTCATGACTTAAATGTAGAGTGAGTTTGACCAATCCTATAAAGTTAGTTTCCTTTCTGTGAAACCCATTTCACATCATTTCGCCTTAGGGTAAATTGCTACCCTGGTAAGAAACTACCATATTTAAACAGATCGACATTTCAACAATGTGAGTATTCCTTCAAGGGAAAAGATTTGCATTATTCCTTCAAATGATCTCAATAATGTCAGAAGAAAAATCAACTTGTTATTGGGTGATTAGTGTGAATGTTAACTGCAGCTGTTTAATAAATCCTGGTTCTGCTGAAGTCCATAATATGTTCTCGTTAACCTGGACCTTCTACAGACAGTGAAAACAACATTTCTGGAGCATTTAATTGCAGGATGAACAATTTTAAATCTAAATTGAAATGCTAGGAGAAAAATACAGAGACATAACTACTACTTAAAAAAGAATTCAATAGCCTAAAATCTGTACTGTAAAGTCTAAATTTAAATAGTTTTGAAAAAATTATAATAAAAATTGTTTAAATTCCTTTAAATATTAATTTTATACTGTCTATAATATTTACTTAATTATTAAATGTATAATTGGAAATGTTTTAAGTATATTAATATAATGTATAAATATGTGTGTGGTTTATTAGTATATCTAAATGTATTGCATTATATCTATAATGGAATATTATTCAGTCTTGAAAAAGAAGAAGATGCTGCCATTTGCAACAACATGGATATACCTGGAGAATGTTATGCAGTATAATCAGCCAGACAGAAAAAGACAAAAACTGCTTGGCTGCGGAAGGCTATCACTTACACGTGGAATCTTAAAAAAATAATTCACAATCACCGAAACAGAGAGCAGAATGATGGTTGCCAGGGTCAGTTGCATAGGGAGAGACTGGTAAAAGGGCACAAACTCTCAGTTATAAAATGAACAAGGTGTCAGGATCTAATGCATCATATGGGATTACTGTTCATAATATTGTATTATACAATTGAAGTTTCCTAAGAAAGTAGAGCTGCAGTGTCTTTACCAAAAAAAAGGGTAAATATGTCAGCTGATAGATGTGTTAATTAACTCAATAGTGGGAATCTTTTCACAATGTTTATATGTATCAAATCCTTACATTGTACCCTTTAAATATATTACGGTTTTGTCAATTATAACCCAATAAATGTGAAAAAAACCTAAAAGGGTTGACTACTGCTAAGCCTTATTCAACTTCCTTGTGGAGAACCATTTTAAATCTCAGTTTTTTGAATAATATTTAATCTTAAAATGTGTATTGCTAATTAATAATGATTAATTTGAGAAGAAATAAGTCTACTGTAAAGTTTCTATCAAAAGTTGTGAGCGAAGTTGAGAAAGTCACAGAAAAAAAATGATTGAACACATATTTTGGGTAGATTTTCTTAAGAAAACATCCAAAATATTTTAAAGTTTCATTATAAGCCATATAAAAATACTTTCCCAGGCCACAAATAACCTTTTGTGGAGGACTTGAAGCTACCCATTAAGAAAATTCTAGTTGCAGATAACGGTCTACAAAAACTCTGCAAAGATGATGACAACATAAAAAGTAGGTGGCACCCTGGCTGGTGCGGCTCTGGGGACTGAGTGCTGGCCTTTGAATGGGGAGGACCCCGGCCAGGACACCTGCCTGGGGTGCAGGCCAATCCTCAGTTGGGGGCGTGTGAGAGGCATCTCTCACACAGCAATGTTTCCCTCTCTCCCTCCCACCTTTCCCCTCTCTAGAAATAAATTAATTAATATTTTTAAAAACATGAGTGGCTTTGCTATTCAGTATAATAACAGCAAAGTTTTTAACTCTGAAATATAATTTTACAAAACAGTGTGAAGGAACAGATGTGCCGCTACCTGAACAATTCATAACGGCTCCATCAACACACTGAAACACACTGGGAAACAGCCCTCTGCACAATACTACACATGCTGTAGTATTTCTCGCTACTGAGATTGAACAAATAGTTGCCTCCGTTCATGACTCTGCCTATCAAGATATATTTTAATTTTTAACTTTTAGAAAAATCACCATTAGCAAACTGAAAAGAACTTGGTAGAGATTTCCAGAAAGCAGAGGAATCTTAATCACGGGTTATTTTCTGTTGCTGCTGCTGTGCTACTATTTGAGAACTGAGTTCACTTTTTAAAAAAGTACCCATTCTCCTATGTTTTATAGAAGGATTAATAAAATTCAAAACATATTAGCTACACCACTGAAAATGAACAGTTAAAAAGGAAAATAATAAGTGAAAAATATGAACAGACCATTCGCACACAGAAAAAAATACAATCAACAAAAGGTCAATCAATTTTAGCCTCACTGATAATTAGAAAAACATAATTCTAACCGTTTGCATACCAATAGGCAAATATTTAAGCTGTATAATATACAGAATATAGGAGTCCAGTACTCCCATATACTATTGATAAGCATATACAATTAGGGGAATCATTTTGGATGACACATTCTTGGATCTGGTAATAATACAATATTAGAAATTTCCTTTTGGAAATAGCCATACAACTATTCCAAGATACATATGCACAAAACTATTTACCAAAGCACTTGTATGTGCTGGGAAAACCAGCTATATCCTGAAAGCTCCGTGAGAGGGAACTGCCTATCCAGGTTAGTGTCCATTCAACCAACCTACTAGTTCATGGCCATGTTGGTGATGTTCCTGAGAAAAGTCACTCTTTTAGGGTTCCTTGGCCACTTCAAACAAATGCCTACTATATAACAAGTCTTTCTGACTTTGGCCAACAGGTTATCCCAATATTAGTGAGTCCTTTGGAAGAAACTGAAATTCAGGTGGAAGTCAGTGATAATTCATTCATTTAAATATCCATGCAAATGGTATACTCAAAATGTCCTCTTATGAAACTAAACATGTAAAGATAGTTGGTTAATTGTTCTAAGATCATGAAAGTGAAAAAAGGGTAAGAAATCTCCAATCATCGTTTTTTACTATGATTGGGTTTACTTTTTCTATTTCATCTGAATAAAGAGAAATTAAGAAAAAATCAAACAGTACTGGGGATAGGTTTGCCATTGCTTTTAAAAAAGCCATAATTGTTAGTTTCCTTGATCAAAATAAACTCCCTCTTGGTTGGTGGATCACTGCATCTGATTCAATGGCAGTGACAGTGACAGTAAAAATATCTCCAGAGGAGCTGCTTCCTGGAAGATGCAGTCTGTATCTACGTGTTTCTAACCTAACTGTTAAATTTATCTTTGAAACTGAGTAGGTTGAATTCAAAATAGACAAGACTAAAAGACAAGACTAAAAGAACCAGGGACTCCCCTGGTCCCAGTACCTTTGAACTTCAATCTTCACTCCCAAGATCCACATCCATCCATTTTCCCCATGCATCATGGCAGCATGTAGGGTGACCAACTCTTCCATCACCCCAGACATAGAACTTTCAGTATGAAAACCAGGATAATTCCAGGCAAACCAGGAGAGTTGGTCACACTCCCTGCTTATTGTTCATTGAGGAAAAGGCTGGGAGTAATGTGGCCACAGACAAGGGTCTGCTGCCCAGGAAGCTGGATGTACTTAGGTTGGTCTCACTGCTGAGAACTGGGTAGACCTGCAGTGAAAAACTACCGTCAGAAAAGGACAAAAAATAGAAAAACTGCCTGGCTCCCTGATGGTTTCTTGATTCCAAATCCCAGTGGTAAACAAGGACCAGCTGCGATGTATACTTTTAGTTACATAAAATACTCTCGTATAACAAATTGCTTGGGTTTTACTAATTTATTTATTGTTCTGATTTAAATTAGTGGTGGTAGGTTTCCATTACTCAGAAACAAAATAACTTGATTAATATAATATCCATCAACAGCACTATCCAAACAATTAAAACCTTTTTTTAATCTCATGCCCTACTCATGGTGGGTCAGTAGTATCATATTTGAGCACCAAAGGGAGAAATATTAATAGTTTCTGGAGCAGTAGCAAGGTCTATCCATTAATGCTTCAGAAGGCAGAGCGCTAATGGAAAAGCGCTGCCTAGATTCCAATTTTCTTTGTTAATGAGCACATTTCATTCTCAGGCCAGCAATGACTCGTTCAGATTCCCTGGTGCTGGGAAAGTTTTAATCTAAGTGCTATCTTGGTCAGCTTTGAAATCACGCTGCAGAGAAAGGCTTAGATGTCCAGGGTTGAAAACAGATTTGGAAACTAAAACTACAAAAAAAATAAAAATAAAATGTCTAAGAAGTATTATCTGCTTAAGTTTCAAATCCAGAGTACAGTGATGTCTGATGTGAAATGAGAAGATGACAATTTAAGAAAATGCCAAGTCTGCCTGAGCCCTGAGTCGCCTCATACTCAAGTGGGAAGAGGAAGGTTTTCATCCTGGTCCCTGGTCCCTGTGTTGGACCGGTTGGCAGCCTGCTTTGGTCTTTCCCACGGGGCCTGAGGATAGAGGAGCATGAGTCACAAGAAGACAAAGAGAAGGCCAGAAGTGTCTGCGAGAGCTTCCCCCTTCCTGGAATAATAAACTAATGAAAGCAACACAGTTTTACAGTAATGATCGATCACAAGTCTCACCACTTCTCATCACTTTCCCAATACCAACCTAGTTTACATCACTATCATGCCTAACTTTTACAGCCATGGGCCTCCCAGTGAGTCCCCCATTTTTTCTTTGTTCTCTCTAAAGTCAGCTCCGCACCAATTGCCTGAATATGATTGTTGACACCAGAAGTCAGACTGTGTCACTCCATGCTAAAAATATTCTTGCTTTCCCATCATACTCAGAATAAAATCCAAACTCCTTACAGTAGTTTATAAAACTCTACATACTCTGGCCCCAGCCTCTCTCTCCCCAACCCCACCTCTGACCACTTTCCTCCTGACTAATTCTGCTTTAACACCAGCTTTGACTGTATTTGAACACACTATGCTTATTCTCTTTAGGACCTTTGCAGGAGCTGTCTCTTCTGCCTAAAATGCTCTTACTCCAGATCTTTGCAAAGGTCTTCAGAGAGGGCTCAACTCAACTGTCACTTCCTCAGAGGGAACTTTTTTGTCCTCTGATATAAAACAGTCCATGGGCCCTGGCCCAGTCACGCTATTCTCCTTATGCTTATATCTTATACATAGCATGTGTTTTCTGACTACTTATACATATACATGTGCAAATGTACCATCTATGACACACACACACATATATACTTCTGGGTCTGACAAGATCAGTCACTATTCTAGGTCATGGGGAAGAAGCAGTGTCAAAAAGATTTCTGTTTGAATTTAAGTTTTTGCTGGCATTGTTTGCTTCCTTCACTACAATATGAAGTCCATGAGGGCAAAATTTTGTCTTCTCAAACACTGCTGTACTCCCAGTTCCTGACACACAGTGAGTCAGTAAGTCAGTAAATAAATGAGTGAATAGATAAATGAGGCAAGAAAGAAGGCAGACCTAGGTTTAATGCCCAGCTCTTCCACTTCCAGGCTGTGTTACCGTTAGCAACTGTCTAATTCCCTGAACCCTAATTTTGTTCACCTCTTGAGTGTGTTTATCACCTCCTCCAAAAGTTGTCATGAGGAATAATTGAGATAATTTATGTAAATCTGCTAGAGAGAAGGGTAGAACTTAGGTCTTCAACAAAGTTTCTTTTCCCCTCAGTCATTCCTCTACCTTCCCAGGAATACCTAAGAGAGTGTAAACTGGGGCTTTACAAGTCAGCGGGGAAGCCACTGGGTTATGTGCCATGAATTCACAAGTCCACTTGAGCACTGAAATCCTACCATGTATTCAGTTAGAGTTCTCTGTCTCTGTATAATCCTGAAGATGCAAATATTCCTGGAAGACAATATGCATAGTCATCTTTGTCTTTTCAAAATCACTTTCAATGACTTTTTCTCTATGACTAAAAGTCCTATAAAAGACATAGAAATCAAAAACCAACAATGTCAAAGATCAACTTCACAGATGTCAGAGAGTTTGCTTAATCTAAAATCATAGCTTGAAATCAGGGTCAGAGCTAAACCATCAGAGATAGAACAACTGGTTCTTGAAGAGGAATGACTTGGGAGATTTGTCTTAAGCATGGGTATCACTCAAGGTTGGCAGGTGTGTTGCTGCCAGACCAGTGGGTGCTCATGGGGGAAAATTCCAGAGTGGCTGAGCCAGAAGCAAACTGTGCGCTGTCTCATTGGCTACAGGAATGATCATGTTAAATTAAGCTACTGACATGATGGTTCACAAAGACCTTAGGATTTCTTTACGATTTAGCTAAGATAGCCCTAGCTCCACTACGATTTAACCTAACACCTATGCTTTTCACTCTTCTTTTACTTCTAGAGGTAGAAGGGAGAGGAACTGGCCACAATTGGCAACTCTCTTCTCCTTTGCACCATCCCTTCCACAAGGATGCATGGAAACAATGCATACCAACATAGCCTCTGATGTAGTCTGAGTCTCTGGTGTAGGTACCCTCTCATTTAACAACTCTTACTGACACTGAAATACCTCGGCAACCCTATCTCTCCTGGCCTCATAGAGTCTGGAGCTCAAAAGCACCAGGACTCCCATGATCACAGAGAATTTACAATCAGGAAGAGTCACTGGAAGCCCATTAGCTTGTGGATCTGTAACAGCGGAGAATTTCAAAGACTCTCCTTTTATTCATTTAATGTTCCTCAGTGATATGCTTCCCTTCCTCACCTCCATCTGCCACCCCCAGCCCAGACAAGCTTTTGAAGTTTAAAGCCCTTTTGAGAATAAATAAAACTCTATCCTTTTATAAAATGTATTCTCTCCTCTAAAAAATATATGCCAACATATACTTTTAAGAAGCTATTATACACAAGTGTTTGCAATTATGGGTAAATTTTTACTAATCAACCTGATTTGGCTGAGATATTGTAGCTTTTTATTTCCTCACACATTCCCTAGTGCAGTTTTGAACCCATATTACTGAAGTGAATGGCTCTTGATTCAATAAACAGGCATAAATACAACTTATCTTTAGATAAACATAAACTATTATTTTTAGAGAGAGTGGCGCTCATTTTTCACACACCCATACCTGAAGTCCAGCCAAAACTGTCTTCTTTCTTACAGAAATTGGTGCTGCTAATACTTCTTAGAGAAAGAATTCTCAATCAGGGAGGGAGGGATGACCTAAAATCACATCAGTGTCCTAAATTCTGTACTAGTAATTTTAGAACCATAATTTTAGAGTATGAGATTGCATTGCAGAGCTAATAATACTACTAAAACTTGTTGCTATCTTTTCTAAGCCTAGATCAAAGGTTTTATAAGCAAAGAACATCACAGCTCTCAAAAAAAAAAACATCATTACTATGTCATTTGCAGGACAACCCAGATTAATCTTTTCTTTTTAGAGTCCACTTTGCCCTTTCTATATACTAAAAGTAGAGGTGGCAATGAATGATAATGTCTTATTTAATCCGCTTCAATATTACTTCAATGGGTTACAGAATGATTTTCAAATAAAAAGTACCTGACCTGTAGTTTAACATTTTATAAAGATCTCCCCTGCTATTTAAACTTTGCTGATGATGAAGAGGAGGAGAAAAACATCAAACAGCTTCTGGGGTCATTGTTCATTTAAAGATCTTCCTGGGGACTCTTACCATGCATCAGGGACAACTAATTCTGCCCCATGCATTGTCTTCTCCAGTTTTAACTAATGTTTTTAAACTATTGAGTATTTGCTAGAGGCCAAGCACTTCGCTAGAATCTGAATGTAAAAAAGTTCACTTCATTCCTATTTTCAAGACAATAGCTCAGTGTGAATGCTCACTTGTCCCTGGTAAGTGCCCCTACTTAAAGTAATGAAGTTATCCTTCTTTGTTTATCCTGGAAGCCTCAATCCTTTTTTCCACTTTCAGTGCTTTGCACTCTCCCAAGACTCTCTTCTATAATGGCACTTGAAAAATAATTCACAATGATGTGAGTAAATAATATCTAACCCCTCTTTTCTTCTCTTTATCTTTATCTACAATCTGTCTTCCCTAGAATTCTAAGAAGGTACCATTACAGAAGATACACAATTATATATATGTATTGGCTTTCAAGATACAATCATGTTTAAAGAGGATGGGAAAGGATAACTTTTATCTCAATATAGGAAGCCTCCAGACATGACAAGTATCACCTTATCAGGCATCTTAGCTACCTAGTGTCTTACATTTCTTTTGGTTACAGAATCAGAAATACACTAACATTATCAATAAAAAGTAGGGTTAGCGATGAGAGTACAGGTATTTCCTGGACCAGGACAGAAATTGAGAATAGAAAGCGTTCAGTGGCATTTTAACTGGAAACCAGAATGATCAAAGAGAGTTATTATTCTCCATGCCTTCCTTGTCAGGCACTATAAGATTTTTAGTGCCTTCTGTTCCTTTCTCTAAGTTTGGTCCATCTTCCTTTCTCAACCGGTGCCTTCTCCTACTTAACCTTGCACATGGTTCAGTGTGGCCAGCAGTCCCAACTCTATAGCAGAGTTTCACCCTCTACCAACTACTATCAGTCCTAGTTCCTCAGTTCCAATATGAGGAAGGGAAATAGGGAGAGAGGTTATGAGTCAGATTCTATCAGTCCAGTTCATCTTTTTAAAGCTAAACCATCAAATTTGCTGACAAATCAGTACACAGGCAGGTATTGGGTAAGGTATTCACTCCTGGCTCAATTATTTGGGTCCAGAGAGCATCAGAATTCCAGAGTATATAGGGCTGTCACTATGGGGTCTAAGGCAGAATGTTTCAAAACAACTATGGATATGGGCAGCAACGAAACATTTGTAGTAGACCTGGCCTCTTTCTGGTATACTTACCATGAAATATCTATAGATTTTATGATCAGCCCCTTCTCTCTTCCTCTGCTTAGTTCAAATCCATTTTACTTTCTGCTTGCCTCCCACATCATGCTTATTCTCTTATTCTCTCTCACTTTAAGCCCTCAATATTCTGAACCCAGTTAGTATTGAAACAAAATAAAATCCACATGGATCATCCAGTGACTATGATTGCCCACTTCTATAGCAATCATGATAAGAGGGTGCTCAGACAGTTTCCATCTGCCATGGCACACCGTGCCTGAGATGCTGAGTACCATAGAGACAAGAGGGCAAAGAGGATGGAATGTTCACAAACACCCTTCACAACAGATTGAGAGGAGCCAAGGGGCCTCTACACTGCCCTCTTTTCAACTCATAAGATCGGACTGGCCTCAGCTCATAAAAATATAATTTGGTTTCTTTTCTACACCCACCTGGTCCCTTTAAAATCTCTATCTCCCTTTGTCTTTCTCTTCCTCTCCCTCCACCCAGTATGTTATCCCTAATCTTAGCTATAGACCAAAAAACATTTGTCAACTTTTGCACAATAGACAGAGTTCCAAGAAACTATGCTCTGTAAGATAGAAACAAAAATTTTCCTTGATACAAAATTCCCTTATAAAATACTCCCCTAACCCACAAATTCAGCTATCCTGTGCAACTTTTTGATGAATAGAAACCGATTGCATGTTAGAGAAATGGTAAACAAGAGTAGCAATGTTATTCAACCAAATCTGCTGGCTCTATTATCGGGTCTGCGATTGACTGATCTCGTGACTTTGGACAAATTGTTTAACCCTGCTGGGACTCAGTTTCCTCAAAAGTTAAATGCTGAGTTAGATGCTTAAGCAAACCCTGTTGGTTTCCAGGAGTCATTATCTCCCCTCCTTCCTTACTTGTAGAGCTTATTTCCCAGTATAGAGGCTAAAATTGACCATTTGCCCTCCTCCAACCCCCTATGCAGCTAGCATACGGGCCCCTACTAGTCTTGGCCTATGGGAACTGCCTCAAGCTTCAGGGAAATGAAGCATTTTCCTTGCTATTGAAAGTAAGTTTCCGTCCTTATACCTTTGGAGTTGTGGCAGCCATCACACAACTGTGACATGGAAGGAAGCTAAGAGGATTCTACAGAATCTGACCCAGAGCTCTGCCACTTTTAAGTTGTTGAAGTACCAACCCTAGAAGTCATTAAACAATTTTTCATTCTATAATCTATTTTTATTTGAGTAGTCTATCATTGGTAGTCAAAAACTTCTCTATTGACTAAATGTTATTATCTCTAAGATTTCTTCCAGCTTTAAGAATATATGATCTAGCCCTGGCTGGTGTAGCTCAGTGGATTGAGTGTAGGCCTGCAAACCAGAGGATCGTGGTTTGATTCCCAGTCAGGTCACATGCCTGGGTTGCAGGCCAGTTCCCAGCAGGGAAGACACGAGAGGCAACCATACATTGATATTTCTCTCCCTCTCTTCTTCCCTTCCCCTCTAAAAATAAATAAAGTTTTAAAAAATGTTATCTTCTTTTAAAAAAGAATATATGATCCAATAAGAAGAACAAAAAGAAGAAAGTTGTCCCCTGATAAATAATTTCAAATCCTGATTTGAAGGATCAATAGTTAAGAGACTTCAAAACAGAGATGCTCCAGTAAATCAGACTTCTAATTAGTGAGAGTAGAGAGCTTCTGACACAATGTGACTTGAAAAGCACAGAGAAGAACCTACTCAAAACATCTCCTACTCCCTTTATGCTTGATGAGGAAAAAGAGTATCTATACTACGTATTTGTAATATTTTGACTGCCCATCATTCAAACAACCTTCCTATTTTAGGAATCTGCCTCACACTTTACAAGTCAAAAGGAGGTCAAAAGGAGATTTGACCTCTTCCTATCTCTGACAACCAGAGTACATCCTGACCAGCTGAACTGGTTTGAAATCCACAGGGATTGAAATCTTGGGGCATGGAGATGAGGAACACTAAAGACACTCTGAAGTTATTGGTAGCAAAATCCTTGACCTTGACAGGGCAGTGAAGATATCACCAGTGGTTGCTCCCCATTCAGACTGCTTCTGAGTTATGAACTTGCTAATAATTCCTGACACCCACTCTACCCTGGTGCTGCCTTTGTTTTGAGCCTGGTTCTCCCACCTTCCAAAAGCTTTTGGGAGCTATCTCCAACATATTTCAAATAAATTGTTTTCTGATTTTGGTTAATCAGAGCTCGTTTTTGTTTCTCACACTCACAAAGCCTGACTGACACAAAGTCAAAGTCATTAATGTAAAGAAGTGTACTCTCAAAAGTCTAGATTTAAAATTTGGAAGAACAGCAACCCTAAGCATCTCCACTGTTTGCTCTCCCTAGAACAGCCTCCCCCCCAAAGATTTTGAAACAAGTGGTCATTCAGGACATCAGCAAACACCTTCATTTCTCACTTCCATCTTTCAGGGAGAGCTGTGGTAGCCCTTTGGAAGTGTTTCTGACATATACTTAGGGAGATGCATGTTTGAGAAACAACACTGAGTAGAATATGACTTTTATTAAAAGTAACACTTGCAAAATTGGCTGCAAAGAAAAAGACTTACAAATTTCCATTTGAAATAGAGTCGTTTCCCTATCCTCCAAAGACCAGACTTCCTGTCACAGTTATAAAAACAACAAAATTAAAATAAATAAAATTAAAGGACAACATAAATGAGAGCAATATCAAAACAAAGATAATATGTTCACTGTTGCTTAAAAACACACAAAATGAATGAATTGAGAGGGGAAATATTATTAAAAAGAAAACAGGAATCAGGAAAGTTAAATAATAATACAGTGAAAGATACAACATTCAAAGAGATAGAGGATAAAAAGAAATCAAAAGATCCAAGTGAAATGGCAGGAAAATTTCAGATATTCCACGCAGCAATATTCTCACCAATATGTCCCCTAGAGTAAGGGATATAAAGGAAAGAATAAACAAATGGGACTACATTAAATTAAAAATCTACATGGCTAAAGAAAATATCAGCAAACCGAAAAGGGAGCCAACCATATGAGAAAATATATTTGCCAATGATACCTCAGACAAGGGTTTGATCTCTAAAATATATAAAAAACTCACACAACTCCAAACCAGGAAGACAAATAATCCAATTAAAATATGGGCAAAAGACCCGAACAAACACTTCTCCAAGGAGGACATACAAGGGGCCCAGAGACATATGAAAGGATGCTCACCATCACTAGCCACCAGAGAGATACAAATCAAAACCAAAATGAGATACCACTTCTCACTAGTCAGAATGCCCATCATAGCCAAATCAATAAACAAGTGCTGGTGAGATTGTGGAGAAAAGGGAACCCTAGTGCACTGTAGGTGGGAATGCAGACTGGTGCAGCCACTGTGGAAAACAGTATGGAATTTCTTCAAAAAACTAAAAATGGAACTGCCTTTTGACCCAGTTATTCCACTACTGGGATTATACCCTAAGAATCCTGACACACCAAATTCAAAAGAACATATGCACCCCAATGTTCATAGCAGCACAATTTACAATAGCCAAGTGCTGGAAACAGCCTAAGTGCCCATCAGTAAATGAATGGATCTAAAGACTATGGTACATTTATACAATGGAATGCTACTCAGCAGAAAGAAAGAAGGAGCTCCTACCCTTCATGACAGCATGGATGGAACTGGAGAGTATTATGCTAAGTGAAGTAAGCCAGGTGGCGAAAGACAAATACCGTATGATCTTATCTATAAATGAACACTTTTCAACAAGACAAGCAAGCAAAATTGAACCAGAGACTTGGAAATAAGGAGCAAACTGACAGTGACCAGAGGGGAGGAGGGAGGGGGATAATGGGGGAAAGAAGGCGAAGGTTCAAGTCAAGGAACGTGTATAAAGGACCCATGGACAAAGACAGTGCGGGGTGGGGGGAGGATTGAATGTGGGAGATAGGGAATGGGTAGGGCAGGGGAGAGTAATGGAAAAATGGACACAACTGTAACTGAACAACAATAAGAAAAGAAATGAATAATGAAAATAAAAATTGAAAGGAGAATATGAATCCAAAAAGAAACACTATTTTGAAAAACTCTAATTCAAAATAAGAACGTCTACTCACTACCACAAAATTCTAAATGGTGTGTTTATGTGTGTGTGTATATGTTTTAAATAAAATTCCACTCTCAGTAAAGATAAGAAAAACATGAACAACTGAAGCAGGCAGCAACAATCAAACCAGTCATAAACAGAGGACAAGGGGATGGAGAGCAAAGCAAAGATAATCTATAACCTCCTGTGATGATTATTTTTTTCAATCTTACCCAATTAAAATGCTATGCTGTCTCGGAAAACATATGCTCAACAATTTAGCGAGCATGTAACTGTCTTCATGTTTGCTTTGGTTGTCTCTGGTAACCAAATGCCTCTTCCGTATGCATGTCACTGTGGAGCCAGCCACTTTCATATTAGTTACCTTATTTCATTCTCTCAACAATTCTGGAGAGAGGTTCAGTGATTCTCGAACACTATCCATACACTGTGTTAGTTCCCTATGGCTTCAGGAATAAGTTATCTCGAACTTAGTAGCTCAAAATAATACAAATTTATCCTTAGAGTTTTGGAGACCAGAAATCCAAAATGAGTCTTACAAGGATAAAATCAAGGTGTGGAGGCAGGCTGGTTCTTTCTAGAGGCTCTAGGGGAGAATCTGTTTCCTTGCCATTACAGATTCTAAAAGAAATTAAAAAGCATCCCCCCAAAAGAAAGAATTTTCTCCCACTGGCCTCGAGAAGAGTAGTTCACAGAGAGCCTGTGGAGTGGGAGTTGGGGGGAGCCCCCACTTGCTAGGGACAAGTGGACGAGAACAGCAGAGCCCCTCACACACTCTGCCCCACCTGTGGATCCCATGTAAGTTACAAACTACAAACCAAACCTGGGTTATGTTTTTCTGGACTCGGGTGTGCAGGACCAGCTGTTAGTAAGGATGTCTAATGATGAGCTGAGCCCTCATCCTGTCCGCAGGTCCACAGACAAAGGTAGAACTCTGAGTTGAACATGGAAGTGGGGTTGAAGGCCTGAAGGAGGTTTAGTGGAAGGAGAAAATCAACTTCACATAAGCCTAATTGGGCTCAGAGGATGAGCTCAAACCCACCACATGAGCCTCAGGGCCAGGCCATCCTTGCTCCAGACGCCAGAAGTTGGCTCTGTGTTTTCTCTGCGAAGCTGGCCTACCTCCTGCTTCAAGCACTTCCGAATGCTAAGGATCCTACAAGGCTTGCTTATTTCAGATCCACATTTTTCCAGCCAATTAATTTTTGAAGAGACAAAGGTGAGAAAAATAAATCTGAGAAACGGCTCTGGGCCCTCGTTGCCTCTGGTTCAACAACTTCTATCATAACTGCCAACATCCTGATTGGAATTAATTTTAAAGTGCTTTGTAAAGCACTCAAGCACTCAGCAGCTCTTGCTGAGAAATGCAGGCTAACAGCCTGCACCAGATTGCTAGGAAGGGAGAAACAGGCTCCATCCGCTATCTGAGCTGTCCTGACTGGCTGGCTGCCTTCCAGACTACCTGATTACATCAGGACCTAAATTTGTCAGTGACCCGTTTTAGAATCTCTGGTATAGGCAGTGAGTGTAAGCCCAGTATTCTGAAGTTCAGTGTGAAACTTGGCTTTAGCCTATTCTGTTTTTCCATATCTGAACTTCATAAAAATTAGCCTGTGTTCCTAGCTGTTGTCAGAAGCTGGTAAAGGTGTGGGGCCAGAGAAGCCTGGGAAAATCCAATCAAGGAAGACAAAACGCACCTCCACAAATGAGCTTGCACGCATGCTACTACCAGATTCCTGCTGAAGGCACACAAGCAAGGGGAAATCAGAAATCATTGAAATGACCTTATTTCAATCAACACTTTTGAAAGCCATAGCTCTGCACTGAGAGCAAGAACAAGTATCATCCCGCCCCCACCCTGTGGTTGAGAAGCTCTTCAGTGAGGTATCAATGCCTAGAATTCTGGAATAGGGTATACAAAACTAAAATACACAGCACCTGGCCCCAAAGAACACACAGTCTGGTGGAGGAAAGACAAGTAAGCATATTTACAGGATAGTGTGGTAAGTACTATGATGGAGCGAAATCTCAGTGTTGGAGCAAAGAAGTTAGGCAGCCAACCCAGATATTTCAAAGAAGTAGAGACAAGAGTGGGAGGGAGGGGAGAAGGAAAGAAAGGAGAGAAATTCTAAACCACGAAGGCACTGACTCCCAAATTTGTGACAAAAGAATCGCCAGAGCTTTTGTTACAATGCACATTCCCAGGCCACTCCTCTTCATCTGTCCCCACCTGAGTTTATTAGTACCTGGGGCCTAGATGGATGCCAGGAATCCGATTTTTCACAAGGATGCACAGATCATTTTATTTCAAGTGATCCTAAGCCCCATTTTGAGAAACATTTCACCCAAGTCAACCCAAAATCGCCCTCAATTTCTCAAGTGTGCTATCCCTGACCTGAAGGAGGCAGCTTTGCCAAGTCAGAGGAGTGATTCCCCACTTCGTCCACCTTTCCTGCGCCCTTTCAGCTGCAGTCCACTCGGATCTCACTCCTCCTCTCCCAGCCGCTCACATGCCCTCCTCTGCGAAACGTGTCCTCTCGGAACTGTACCCTTTGCATCCTGATGCATCCCGATGTGAAGTGGGGGTCTTGGATTACCATGACCAGGATGAATTTGCTTTTTATCCTGACCTCTGGAGAACAAAAAGTGTTGTCTTTAATTGAAGGAAAGTGAAGCACCCTCGGGAAGGCAGAATTATTCGTGGAAGGCCAGGGAACCTTTCCTAATGACCACTTGGAAAGTGGCCATTTATTCAGTGTATGGGAAGAGGAAACCCAGAGGTCAGGACAGACCTACCGTTTGGACTGCTCACTCCACCAGCACTTCCTGTCTCTTACATGAGATGCACAATGAGTGAGTCTTCACCTTTTTGTGATCTGGTAAGTTTTATTCTTTACTCCGTATTTTCAGATGTCAAGCACTGAGAGAGAATAACCTCTGATAATGCCCTGGGTTTCCCATCAAATCCATGGTCTTGAGAAAGTCTATCCTACCCTGAGGCAATAAGAGGGAACAAAGGAGCTTCAAAGAGATGGTGGCAACAGGAGCTTCCCCAAAGGAATGGAGTTTTGCAAAAACAGTTTATACTTATCTCCAAATACCAAAGGAAAAATGACTTGAAACACATAACTGGGCGCTACTTTTCCTAATTGAATAATCCTATTACTTCAGAGCCTCCAGTAACCCTTTTCTTTATTGCTATCCCTCTGTACCCAAAGTGTTCGCTGGCCCTAATGTGTTATCTTTCCAGTTGCTCCCATTCCCATCTTTTTCCTTCTGCTCCTTCTTGCATCAAGAAGGTCCTCATTCTAGCTCTCCTGGCTGTCCAAAGTAACTGACTCAGAACTAGCCTACCGACCCCAATCCATCCCAATGATGATTTCTGCAAAACACTGCTCTGTCAGTGGAGTCCTCTGCTCAGCAGCTCCCCAACACCTGCAGAAAAAAGCTTCTTCAACATTGGGACCCACCCTAGCTGTCTGCAGCAGCTGAACAAATCTCCATGATCTTTTCTCTTAAGGTCTGACGCAAGTGTTCCTCCTGTATTGGTTACTGCTGCTTTTGACATTATTTTCAAAACTGTTATAAGTGTACATGGTAAATATTCAAACAGTACAAAAAATACCAGGTAAAAAATATCTTCTTTTACCACTGACTCTGCACCTCATAGCCTTTTGCAGAAGCAACAATGCTGCTGATTTCAGAGCTACTCATGGCATCTATAAGCATATCTCTGGGTATAAACCTCCCTCTTTTTTAAATAAATAGTAGAGTACTATGCCATTTTGCACATGGTGTTTGTCACCTAATAATATCTCTGAGGTTGTAATATGTCAGGACATATAGAGATCTCCTTCATCCTTTTTAGCAGCTCTATGATATCCCATTGTAAAATGCATCAACTTATTTAACCAGTACTCTACTAGCAAGCAGTTGGATTAGTCCAGACTTTTGCTACTAAAGTGAGGCTAGATTATCCATTCTAGCTCTAGTCAGAGATCAATTTACGATGACACTATTAAAGTCCATTTCAGTGTCCTTCATTTGTATGGGTCCTTCAGCATATTTTTCCCATAAAAAAAGAACCGAAAATTTATATATTTCTTAAGAGCCACAGAACCAGAATCAGCACCTGGAGGTAGTATATAACTTCTGTGACAGAAGAAAGTGCGTAAGTACTCCATGTTTTGAATATTGTGGCTGAATTCCCAAGTCAGGTCTGTAATCCATGCTGAGGGCACTTCTTACCACCTTCTTACCATTCCCATGCGTTTCATCAGCACTTCTGGTGAGATGTATCCCTTTGTACTTTGCTTCTCTTATTCAGGTCATTGTCTTATCTCCTTCCTAAAGCTGTAAGCACCTTGAAGTCATCACTAAAAAAGTCTTTTGTGTCTGTTGTGCCTGGCACCTAGCACAAGGCCTCCGCCACTCAGCAGACACTCAAAAAAGTGTTGATTCTGTTTGAAGTCTTTTTTGGATGTGATGTACATATAATCAGTCAGTCGAAAAATACTTATTGAGTGAATAATAAAACACTTCTGCAGCATCTTAAATACAATTTGAGTCAACTTTGCAGATTTAATGACTATGCTGTCCTTTCCATGATTAAAGTCAGGTAAAAAATAGTATACGGAGGTATCCCGAGGCCAAAGACCTACACCACATTACTTAATACATTCTCATCCCCTCTTTAATATTAATGTGAAGCCACTGGTATCACAGTCTAAAGAAAACTGTGCACAGTCTAAACAAACTTAACTCACAAATATAAAAAAAAACAAGTTTATTAAGGCCCAGATACATACTGGATACCATTTCTTATTCTTTTCAGTGAGGGTTCTACTACTTTGCCATAGAGGCAAATTGCATTTGATAGACATAGTTGATTCTTCACAAAATAGCACCAGGTACTGGAAAAGTTTTCTGTTTCTTTGCAGTGCTTGACAAGCAGTTCAGAGGCATTTGAGTTAAGATGACCAGAGAGTATGTAGGCATTAAATTGGATGGGGTCTATAATTTCTCATTGTAAGCAATATGAAGTTTGCCAGTGTTGGAATCAGTGCTGAAGGCATCATTTTTTTATTCTTCTAGTGAAAACTTAAAATAAAGGGTCTCAAAACTCCATTTAAGCATTACCATACATTAGTTTTAGCCTCTTAAATTGTCATTAAATATTCATTTGCTCCCAAGTAGGCTAGTCCCTCCATGCTTCCAGAAATCTCTTTTTCTTCTTTAACTTTGACAGTCTCCAACTTTGATATGCATCTTAATCACTGAGAAGTTTGTGTGGAGCACAGTTCTTTAGTCCCATCTCTGTACTGTCTGACTCAAAATTTCTCTAGGCCTTACTCCTCAAAGTTTAGTCCCTGCAATATAGTCCTGATATTACCTGTGAGCTCCGTAGAGATTCAGAATCTCATACCCTAGCCCAGCCCTACTGAATTTGAATCTGCACTTTTAACAAGATCCTTAGGATGTTAGTACACACGTTGAAGTTGGAGAAGCACTGAGCTATACCCCTCTTCCCTCCAGTCATTCCCAAGTTTATCTCCTTGACTCCATCCCCTCTTGCCTATTCAGAGACATGTAGCAGTGGATGAGTCAAAGTTCCTGCCACCATGGGGTTGATGTTATGTCCTAGAGGACAAACAATAAATAAGCCAACAAATGACATAAAATAGGTAATGACTGAGGTAGGTTAAAAAAATAAACACAGTAGAAGGACAATGAGGTAGGTATTCTTATCCTTATTTTATAGATGAGGAAATTGAGGTCATAGGTTACCCAGTTAGGTGAGGGTCAGGTAGCTAGCAAATGGCAGAGCCTACTCTCTTAACCACTCTGCTAAATTCCCCCACTGAAAGCCCAGATAGGGTTTATCTACACCCCCTTTCTGGTCACCTATAAGAATTTTGCTCTTTTTTTCCCAGGATTTCTAATCCCTCTGCACCCAATTCCAGACTCTGTTGCTCAGATACATTTGGACATATTTTTCAAGTTCTAATCTTGACAATTCATCTTCTCACTTCTAATACTAAAGCATGGAGAACACAATCCAACATTTTACTCCAACCCTAGAAGGTCCAACTGACCCTCCCTTGCTAAGGAAAGTGGACACTGCTGGTCATTTTTCCCGTAATTTAAGACTTCCATCACTTTGTCTCTTTTTAAACAACCTGCTTCTCTCTATCTACAAATCACCAATATTTAGTGTCTTCTTGGTTCTTTTCCCAAAGTAAAACAGGTAAGTTAAAACACAAACCTACGGCAAAGAAGAGACCTCATGTCTTCCTTCAAACCCAGATAATAGCAATCCCTCTTACTCCCAAACCCCACGTAACTGACACTCAGCTGATACCAGTCGACTTTAGGCAAATACCTTCCCAAAGAACAGTGTAATTTTCACATGTACTATGCTAAAATATCCACATCCAACTTCCTCTGACATATTGAAACCATTTGTGATTCAGTACAAATAGTCAAGTGCAAGATTATTCTGAAATACTATACATGTTTGTTCCAAGAAGGTATTTTACAGCTTTGCACATATTTAAATATGACAACTGCAAATATATTACAGTTTGTGCAAATAGGTGCCAGAAAAGTTGATGCTGATTGAATCTGGTAAATTTGTGTTGAAACACAAATTCTCTTTTTAAGCTATAAAAGAGTACCTTGGCAGAGGGTGGGAGATAGTTCCTTGATACTATAAGTTAAAGCAAAAAGAAAAAAAGCTTTCTAGTGCATAGTGTGTGCTTGCCTTTCAACAATCTTCCCACATTTCCCTACTATGTGCCAGCCCATGTGGTTTTCATATTTGATCCTGATTAATCTTAATCATGAAAACATAACTTTCCTTTGCCAACATATGGCTTAGAAAAAAACAAGAAATGTGTATATAGCTTTTCTCCCGCAGACATAGATTAATTGAAAAATGGGCTGGTGCAGATTTTTCTCTTTCTCTGGATTTTTCTGTGTGAAGATGAGCGGCCTGAGCCAACCTCATGTCAGCATGAGGCTGACGTATTAAACCAAGAGTGTTATCTAGGAAATAAAGCCAGAAGCTCTAGAACAAACCTAAAGCCTGTGTTACCTGAGGACATCCAGTTGCCATATTTTATCAAATCTAATATGCCATCCATTGCAACACGTGACATTATTTTAGGTACCACTCAGAAAAGAAAAATACAGTCCCTATGATATAATGCTTTCTTATCACTTAGATTTTCTTCAAAAATTTCTAGTTGAAATAGCACTTTTAGACTTATTTAGGCGTGCAGTTTTTATTCTGCCTCCGCTTTACTCATAATACTAAGGGATGCATGGAAAACAAATCTAGGTTCATATCAAAACTTCATCACACTCAGTCTTGCTGAGTCACCCTCAACAGGCTGGTCTGGGTTTTTCATACCCTATCCTTCTCTGTTCAGTTAAGACCACCAGTGATACATTTTTCTAAGAGAATGATCAACGACTGTCTTCAGGACTTCCTTCCAACCTAATGACATCCTTCTTCAAATACTGATACGCAGGTGGAGGCAATGACAGTATCACACCCCCTGTCTGGCCAAACAGTGATTGTAAGACGTACTGAGTTATTTTTTTTCTCTTTCAATCATTTATAATTTTTTAACTTTTTTTATTGTTGTTCCAGTACAGTTGTTTCCATTGCCCCCTACTCCTCCCCCCACCCCAGCCATCCCTACTTCCCACCCTTGAATTATTAAAACAGGGACCATGGGCACCTCAGAATCACTAAAGAGCAGCATGTGTGCCAACTAATGTCCTTGCTGCTGCAGGGGACCCTACCTGTCGACACGAGAACATGTCTCCTGAGAGGCCACCCCACCTCCTGCTATCACTGACTGCTAATTTTAACTCTAGAATCAGGTCAAACCACTGCCTGAAGAGGTGCGGCCAAGAAGAGGGTTCAGGCTGAAGGATTCTGTAAGGCAACAAGTGATTTATTGGAAGAATGATGAATCCTTGGTGAAACTCTGCACTGTATTAGAAAGCAATTCTTAAAGGGCATCAAGGCTGGCTGGTGGTACTGGAGCCTCCTTATAACTCATCGCCCAACAGGTCCAACCTGAGTGGTGTTTGACATTGTTTCTCATAATATGAAGGAAAACTTAGTGTCAGTGGCTTAGAAAAAGACGATGTTCTATATAAGTTCAATAAGTGATGATGGTTTGTCTGTACTTAGGTCATTCAAGGAGAAGGGAGTGGGCATGTTTTTTCAGAAAGTAAGACATGTAGCAATTGAACAGAGCCTTGGAGCTAGCTTTATAAATTAGAATACAATTAAAGAGTAAATATATTCATGTCAATAATATTTCTGTAAGAAAAATAGAGCCTTCCTCTTAACATTGAATGCTGCAGTCTCCACAATCCAGCGCATGCAATTAATAAGTTCCCAGCCACGTCACCATGCATTCCACACCAGTCCCCCATCCACCTAAAACCCTTTAAAACACTCAAATACATTTCGATCTGCAGAAAAAAACAGAATAACACCAATAATGAAAATAAAACAATATCTATCATGTATTGAGTTCTTTGTATATGACAGGCAAAATACACACAATTATACCCTTAATACACAGTGCCTCACTTAATCTCCACTTATGGAGTGGAGACTTTCAATATCGCCATTTTCCCTAGGAGAAAACAGGCTTGGAAGTGCTAGGAAACTTGACTGAGGTCTCCAGCTGCAAAATGCCAGAGCCATGAGTCAAACCTGCTCTTCTTTTTTTAAATTTTATTTTATTTATTTATTTTTAGAGAGAGGGAAAGGGAGGAAGAAAGAGAGGGAGAGAAGCATCAATGTGTGGTTGCCTCTCACATGCCCCCTACTGAGGACCTGGTCTGCAACCCAGGCATGTGCCCTGCCTGGGAATCAAACTGGGTACTCTTTGGTTCTCAGGCCAGGACTCAGTCCACTGAGCCACATCAGCCACAGCAAACCTGGCCTTTTGATTGACCCCCCCTAAGTCTATTGCTTTCCATTATACCTCACTGCCCCTCACCACAAATTTCTAAGATAATAAAATAAAACTGTGAGTTCCTTCTGAGAATTTCCATACAGATCAGAATGGTCCCTTATTCAATTTTCATCACTGTGTTAGATTGACCTACACTGATTTAAATATATAGCCAATAATTTTAGAATTATTCTTGCAAACTGGGATGTGAGAAATGGTTAGAAGATGTATAATTTAGACATTGAGTAAAGGATTGGAAAATTTTAAGGATTTTCTTAAAATTTATACTGAAATTTTCAATTTAATTTTCAAAAATAGACAATATCTGGTTGTATAAAAGTAGGGATAAAGAGAAAGAAACAGAACTAGTAATTCTGGTGATGATACACATGTGGATATAACCTTATAACTAGACTTTTGAGGACCTTTAACACATCTCACAGTAGCAATATTTAAGGCTGCCTATGTGTATAAAGTCAGGCAATTTGGGATTCAAGTTCTCACTCACTATGTGGCCTTGGCCACATGATTTAACTTCTCTAACTCCTCCATCTATAAAGAAGGAAAATAATGCCTTCCCTTCAGTATCATTTTGAAGATTAGAAATCATATATGTGCAGTACCTTATACAGTACCTAAGTCATTCTGTTATTTATTCACATATTTATGCAGTCAATGTTCATTGAGCCCTACTATATGAGGGGGGGTCCAAAAAATCTGGAATTATCTTCTGGAGGGCAGGTCCCTGATAGTACAGGCTTCCCTCACTGGATGAGTGTTCTAGGAACCCATCTGTATCAGTGTACCAACGGATGTTGCAAGAGGCTGTGTTCAAGTTCAGTTAATTTTTTGTAAGACACTTTTGATGTGTTTGCCCATTTCATGATGGGTGACTTACAAGTGCACTTGCCCTCACCATGCTGAGTGTTCAGGAGATTTTTGACCAAAAAATAGCATGACCCCCATGCCCCACCCTCCCTATTCTCCCGATCTCTACCCTGAGAAACTTTTGTTTTGTTTCCCCAGATTAGGAAAGCCCTCAAAAGGAAATGTTTTGGCGATGTGAAAGAGGTTAAACAAAAAATGGCAGAAGCACTAAAAGGCACCAAAATTGATGAGTTCAAAAGCTGTTTTCTAAGCAGTGGAAAAAAGTCTTAAAGGTGTGTTGCATCAAATGGAGAGTACTTTGAAGGTGACTGATGTTTAAACATGTAACAACAAATACACAATTTTTAATAAATTCCAGATTTTGGGTCCCCCTCACATTTCAGTCACACGTCTAAGTACTAAGGATACAGTGGTAAACAACAAAATAAGTCACATACCCTGCTCCTACAAAGTACATAATTTTATGAGGGAAACTACATAAAATAAAAAAAACACAGAAATATCTGTAAACTTACAACTGAACTTGTGCTTGGACAGAGCAACTAATTGACAGAACTCCCAGCAGGCAAAGCTGGAATAAGGTGAGGAAAAAAAAGTCATATTGTATCATAACCCAATATAAAAATATATATCCATGAATCCTTAGTGATTCAAGTAGAAGACTAGATAACAAGTAAATAGTTAATTAACTGGGGGAGAAGAGACAAATCTGCCCTGTAGAAGAATTCCACTTTCATTATGTATGTGCTATGCATAATAACTTCCTTGCCACCAAAATGGTGTTGCATAAAAGTAACACCATTCTGTGTGCACAGCATGGTAACAGGGAAATAAAGAGTAACTTTACAGTAGAGAAACCTTGTAAACACTACTTCAGCCAGAGGATCAAGGTCAAAATCAACAGTCTTAAATAGTATTGATAGTATGTACCCTTGATCTGATGTGATCACAATGGCACTTTACCTCTGTTATCTTTGTGAAAATCCATAACCCCAACCTAATCATGAGGAAAATATCAAAAAAATCACAATTAAGGGACATTCACAAAACATTTGATCAGTACTCCTCCAGACTATTAAGGTCATCGAAACAAGCAAAGTCTGAGAAACTATCACAGCCAGAGTAATCTAAGGAGACATAATAACTAAATACAATATGGTATCCTGGATAAGATCCTGTGATAGAGAAAGAATACTAGGTAAAAATTAAAGAAATCTGAATGAGGTATGTAAGTTAGAGACAATATACCAATTTTTGTTCATTCATTGCAATCAAGGTACCATGCTAATGTGAGATATTAATCATAAGGGAAACATAGTGTCGGATATGTGGGAACTCTATGTATTTGTCTTCACAATTTTTCTGTAAATTTAAAACTGTTCTAAAAATAAAGTTTATTTCAAAGGAACATTTATAAAAATGTATAATAAATTTGTTGTAAATATTGATATTCTTTCAAAAGCATTTAAAAAATGCTTCTAAAGAACAGCATATGGAATGAGTAGAACAGCAAATTGCTAGATTTGACTCTAACCTCGTATGTATGTAAATGGTTTTCTTGAGGAAGGAATAAAGGCTCTAAGTTTAGACTCATTAAAGAGTAGCTAATGTTTCTATTCTGATAAATTGTGCTTGTTTTTAGGAAAGAAAAAAAAAAGGATCCCAATCCTCAGCCAGAAATCTATACTACTGGATTAAGTAATTTGAGTCAGGCTGACCAAGGGCCGTTAGCCCCTCGGTCCAAGAAAGACATTAACAGGTAGTAAATGCTGTGTGCTCAGCACAGTAGCAAGCCCTTTAAGCAGAGAATCCATCTCACTCTTCATCGCATTTCTGAAGATAAGTTATGAAACTCCCATTTTGCAGATGATGACACTAAAGTTCAAAAATTGCGTAGCAGACCTACCAGAGCTCAGATTTAAACGGAAAGCTCTGACTCCCTGCTTTTCCCACGTAACCTGGAATAATCTCGTACTTTTGGACAATAGCCGTGATGAGACGAAATCATTTAGAGGGTCTGTCCTAGCCACAGTTATATGAGAAGATATAAAGTTCACAGAATGGTGAAAATGTCAATCTAGCTCCCTGCTAAACATTTTTTAAAAAGAAAAACAACTGCTCTGGCATAAAGTCAGCAGTCAGATGTTTGAACTCAAAGGAACTCAGCAAAGTAGGTCTTGTGAATTAAATGCGTCTTTAATTGATGTTTTGGTTGAATGTCCCTTTTGCGATAAACAAATCCACAATAACTGCCATTAACATGGAACTCGTTTTCCAACTGAGTGAACAGAATTGGGTGAGGTTGTGAAGTCTGGGTGTTTTTTTTTTTCAATTTTCAGTGCTGCTCTGTTGTGTGAAGGTAATGAGTTAAAAGTAATTTGTGTGGACAGGCCAGACTATTTCCAGCAAAAAAATCCAGAAATATTTCAGTTGGCCAAAGCAAACACAGCCTGGGACGCATTTTATATCGAGCTGCCTTCCCCTCCAATTCTCTCACCCCAGGATTCAGGGATAATAGTTCAAACCCTGAGTGCCAAGTACACATTTCAGTTCATGTTTTGACACAAACGGAATATGCTATGGGCCCTTACACTCCCTCCTTTTTATTTCTGTCAAATAGCAATATAAAGAAGCTCTTCTCTCCCCCTTTATTAGTAAATCTACTGGATATGGAACTCATCATATCATTGGAACTCAGGATTACTTCAAAAGTCTATAGCTAACATTTACTGAATACTTAGGATGTGCCAAACAAAGGGCTAAGCACGTTTAAAACATTCCATTACAGAAACTAGGTGAGGCCATATGACCAAATTTTGGCCAGTGAATTGTAAGCGGAAGTGTTGATTGGGATTTGGGAGTTTCCCTAAAAAGAGAGGCACAACTTTAAACCCATTTCTGCATCTGCATCTGCATCTGGATTTCAGATATGATACTGAGTTCAGTCAGGTTCCAGGTATACAAAGATGAAGCTAACACCCTAGCTGGAAGCAGGAAGGAGCCAAGTCCCTGATATTAGGTCAGCCAAAAAATTCATATAATGTTTTTTTCTGCACAGCTCTAGCAGTGTTTAAGTGTCTTTAACTTCACTTGAAACAATTTTGTTAGATTGTATTGTGACAACTGTCATATCAGTATGCCTTTTAAAAAACTTACCAAAATTGGTGAATTTTTGTACAGCCATTTTAATATTGAAAATGGAAGAAATATGCAACATTTCTGGCATATTATGCTTTATTATTTCAAGAAAGGTAAAAACGCAACTGAAACACACACAAAAAAAGATTTGTACAAGTGTATGCTGATTGAATGTGTCAAAAATGGTTTGTGAAGTTTCTTGGTACTATTGACATTTTGGTCAAATAATTCTTTCCTGTGGGGCTGCCTTATGCTTTGGAAAATGTTTAGTAGCATGCCTGGCCTCTACCCATTAAAAACCAATAGCGGGAGGTAGCCGACATACTCAAAACACCCAAATCAATAAACTTATTGGTGAAAATGAAAAATGTGCCTTTTGTTTTATGGAAAAAATGTAACGGGCTTTTTGGCTCCACTAAATAAAATCCTATAGCTTGCCAGCCACCTCTTACTGCCTCCTTTGGATTTATTTTATATAAGAAAGAAATAAACTTCTATCTTGTTTAAATCACTGCTATTTGGGGTTTCATATTGTATGAATGTAAAACTAATTCAAATGTATACAATGTCCACAAGAGACCTAGAAACGTGCACAGAACATAGCACATTCGTATGAAGGCATAGCTGATCTCACAAGAAGGAGTGGAAATCCAAAGCAGATAAAAATAATAAGGAAAACAGAAACTGGCAGGAGCTGATATTAGGAACCAAGTAGAACGGACCTTAGAAACCATGTGGGGACGTTGGACCTGAAAGAAACATGGTATTGCTATTGCTGTTGGTATTGGTATTGACTCCTTCATAAAGTCAGGTCTTTTAAATGGAACTGTACCACCCAAAATAAAATGTAGGATAGAAAATACTTGCCCATTGGCAAAGGAAAATGAAAATGAAATTTGTCTTAACCTTTGATCTAGATGACATAAAATTTCTCCTGATACTTATAACCACTGACATATACATTATATGATACATATACCTTATGATGTGTGTGTATATGTATGTGTGTGTATATATATATATATATGTTTGTACATGTGTATATATATAAGTATGTATATATGATGTCTATCTGAAAACAGTTCAGCCATTGTTAATAGAATAAGAACAGCTTGAGTGACATCCATGTAATCTGGCAGCCAAGAACAGTGGACTGGAATGTGTATGTGTGAACAATGATGACTTCACTGTGCTAGTCAATAGGGGTAGTAGACACTGTTAAGTGAACATGTGTACTGTGTGGCCTTCACATTCAAAATGACTGAGCAAGTAAAGCAACAAATCTGCATCAAATTTGGCATTAAACTTGACCATTTCTCCGCAGAAATTATTGGATGATTCAGAAGGACACAACTATGGGCAACCGGTGACTAGAAGTCTCATCATGACAACGCATCTGCTCATGTATCATATCTTATGCAGAGATTTTTGGCAAAACATTAAATCACCCAGGTGACTCAGCCACTCTTCAGCCCAAATTTGGCTCCCTGTGACTTCTGGCTTTTCCCAACACTAAAATCTCCCTTTTGAAAGGGAAGAGACTTCGGACTGTCAGTGTGATTCAGGAAAATACTATGGGGCAACTGATGGCGACTGGGAGACCTGTGTGAGGTCCCAAGGTGCCTACTCTGAAGGGGACTGAGCATCACTGTCCTATGTACAGTATTTCTTATATCTTGTACCTCCTTCATTAAGTGTCTCTGTTTTTTCATATTACATGGCTGGATACCTTCTGGACAGACCTCATACATATAAATATATGAGTGTGTGTGTGTGTGTGTGTGTGTGTGTATGCATGTGTATGGGTGTATAAAAAATCTCCTACATAGGCTTATAAACCCCAACATACACAATTATATAGAAATGTGACCAGAAAAACCAAATTTAAAACTTCTCTGGGGTGTACTCCCTCAACCCAGTTAGCAAACTCAGGATCCCCATATATAAAAACATTATTCAATATAACCTCACAGCTTAAAAAGACAAAGCTGCAAGGACATAAAACATTTTAAAAGAGAGTTGACAAAAAATGAAGAATTTGACCACTAATTACTGAATATACAGTGATTATCATATTCACACTATAAAAGTGTTTATTATGATTCATGAATTAAAAGACAGAACTGAAAACAAAGAATAAACAAGAATGTACAACTCTGTTAAAAAAAACAAAGAACTTCTAATACATGCATGCACAAATACATATATACACATCATATGTATATATGAATATTTTGATATTTGGTGAAATTTAAAAGCTTAATAGATGGGTTAAATGGATTAATCAGCAGATTACATAGTTTTGAGAAAGAAATTAGTATCTGAAGGAATTATCAAAATGTTATGTAATCAGAGGTAAAGAGATTAAAGAGAATGGGTTCAGGGACAACATTTGAAGAAACAATGACAAAGAATTTTATAGAACTGAGGACAGATTCACATCCTTAGATTGCAGACGCAGAAGGCATATTAAAAAGTCTAAATAAAAAGACAGACGTGTTAGTGGAAGAAGCAGGATAAGAACCCCGGTCTGTTTACTGTGGATGGATAATGATGTAATAGAAAGAGACCTAGAGATGAGACAGAAATTCATGATGTGCTAGGCACAACACACACACACACACTTCATTTCATCATAACAAAATATAATAAATCAGAAAATATCAGTCCTAATTGACAGACAAGAAAATTGATGTTCAAAGACATTGCAAAACCTTCTAAAGTCACTCAGGAAGTGAAGGGCGCAGCCTGCTTTCTTTGTTGTGCCTCTACCCTGTTTCCTGCTGTAAGACCACTTGCGCAAACATTTAATCTCATCTTGTCTTCAACTTGTTAATTCTACAGTGATCTATTATCCTCAAAGCACGTTCACATTGTTTACCTCCCAGTGTAAATACATGGTGTCGTTAAGAAAACCATGCAGATGATCTTGGTTGACCTTCTTACAGGACACACTGATTTTCAGAGCAGTACATTTTACACCACATGGAATAGGTGTTCTGTTCGCTAAAATACTAGGAGGAGGAGAATTAACCCTCAGGACTCCTTTCAAGCCTGGTTAATGTAAAATTAATATAGACAAATATTTCCTAAGAATTGGGCTAAGCACTGTCCATGCCTTCTCTCCTTTATGTCTCCCAGGGACTGCGTGGAGTAGTCATTGTCATTATCTTCATCTCCAGATGTGGTTCAAGAGGGTAAAAGACTTGCTGAGGTTGGGTAGGGACTGAATGGTTAGTTGAGGTTTCAATCCAAGCAATGGGACTGGAAAACCCACGCATTTAACGTTATGCTCTACTAACTCCTAACACCAATATGGTCACTGTGAAGACCCAACAAAAGTACTTTGGAAACTGCAAAGCGCATTCAAAAGGTAAGTTCTCATTGTGTCTGAGTCACAATGAACAAATTAGGAATTAGGCCCAATCGGGCAGCAGCCTCAGTTTTGTATCAAAAGTTAACATTCTCTTCACAATAATCTTGCCATTAATTTCAGTTTTTTTATTTTCATTTTCAAATATATTCATGCATCTATAATTAGTGTTTTATTATTCTATTTGTTATTCTTAACCCCCAAGTTATTTTAGCAGTTATTAAGAAAATTTTAAAAGTACCCTTTTTAGCGCATTAATAAATGGTTTCTTACTTAGGTGTAGAAAGTCTAGATTTGCTAAATTAAAACTGATTTGATTGCAGGCTATTGCAGTGGCCATATCTAGTTTTACTGGAAAAAAAATTAAGATGCTGCCTAATTTGCTAGAAATTGCTGACTTCTCAGGTTCTTCTTTACCCTGAAGGATTTAAGATATCAGTTGGACACAAGGAGTGATTCAATTGTGTGAAAGGGGGAAAAGATTATGGCAATGCCATGGTCATGTCTGGTGTGCATGTGTGTGCGGTATGGTATGCATGTGCACGAGTGTGCGGTATGGTATGCACATGTGCAAGTGCATGTCTGTGTTTTAACTTTGGCTCCAAAAATGCCTACCTTCTGAAGAGAACATACCTACTTTTGTCACAACTTAGTAACATTACTTCAAGGAAACAGATTGTCACATGATATCATTAAAAGAGCGATTACACGATAACAATCTCAAGCAGTTATCTAAAAGTTAGTGGAAATCTGTTGGTGGAAATTCTTTTCTTCATGCAATGGAGCACAGTGCACATTACAGACCTAATGGTAGTATTTTCTAGTATTTCTAAAGGGAACAACTAGATTTGGTAGGTAGGTTTTTCTAAAATTGTTCTTTTTCAGAAATCAATATTTGTTTTGGGGGCAGTTGAGCTAAATAACATTGCTTTTAAAACACAAGAAGATATTTAATAACTCTGACCAGAGGAAACTTCAGGAAACACGGGTGTGACTATGAAAAAGAAGAAGGCAGGAGAAGTGGGAGACCCAACCTGCCTTTGAAGGGCAGGACCAGAGTGGCATCCTGCTGTCAAGAGTTTTTAGTCTGGACTTTAGATAAATTCTCAAGTACTCGTTTAATCCTGCAATTATTTGATATGGAAAACGTCATTCAGGAGACCCAAGTGCACTTTCCTGGAGCACCAAGCAAAGGGGTGTATGTGTGCGCGTGCGTGCGTGCGTGCGTGCTTGCGTGTGTGTGTGTGTGTGTGTGTGTGTGTATCAGTTCAACACTAGATGGCTCTAGTTACAAAAGCAATCCTTTTTTAAAAGTCTAAAATCCTGGGATATGACATTCCATGAACAGATGGATTCTAACCCACTGAATCATTCTGCTATCTTTCAGAGTCTTGTAGAATATTAAGAATAGCATTCAGCTTTTAGCTTTGAAATGCTATGAATCTCTAAAAGAGAAGGTATAAATCCTAGAAGTCCTTGTTTCTTGGATTAAAACAGAAAGCAGCACTCATATAGGCTGAAACGTGTAGATTTAATTTGCTCTGTAATTATCCCACTCTGTACTCTTATGGTATTCCATTATTTTCAAATTACTTTCACATATACCAACTCATTTGACCCTCTCAATTGTCAATGAGGTAGATGAGGGAAAATGTTTTCCTCATTAAAGGCAAAGACACTGAGACACAGACAAGAGGCAGGAGCTTGCTCAAGTTCACGTAGCTCATAAGTGAGGCATTTAAGACTAGATTCCTGAGTGCCAGATTCAGAATCAAAGCTCTTTCTACCCAATCAGCAAAAAAAAAAAAAAAAATGGAATTAGGCTTTTGTCCTATACAGTGTGTCTGATATGGCCCTTTTATTCTTTTGAATATTCCCTTCAAGTTAACTACATACCTCTACCCAACCACGCAACTTCTAAAATGAATTTTGAATTCCTAGGAAACTGAAAACAGTAAATAAATCTTTTCTTGAGATAGAGGAGGGTGATGAGTGGGAGGGAAGCTTCTTACACTTAGTAACCTCTGGCTTTGAATTATATTCTAGTCAATTTTAAGTTTTATGCTTTACCTAAGCTGGCAATAACCAATGGTTTTTTCCTCAATATGCCAGCCCTGCTGGGTGGCAATGTCAGTCTGATATTAAAGACAATAATAAAATCCACCAGCCAAATAGTTCTCATGCAAATGATTTGTGACAGCTACCATTTAATGAGCACCTACTATGTACCTGCATATGGTCCACTCAGCAAACCTCTTTTTTTGTCGCTTTTTCCTTGCTCTAATGCCACCACCCTAATCTCAACCGCCACCTCCTAACTGGTCTGTTATATGCTTTACCTCCCTCAAATACAAATCACTAACTTTTAATACATATATGAATGAAATAACTCCAACACAAGCACATTTTGATTTTAAGAAGGAGTAACTAATATAATGTTACATGTGAATAAAAAAGGAGAGGGGCGGACAGTGTCATCTATGACAATCTATTCTCAACCCTACACCCAGAACATATGTAAGCAGATTGCGCTGCTCCCCTTCTTTTTAAAGCCCTTCAGTGACTTCCCACTGTGCCAGGACAACACCGGGAGCCTGTATGAATAGACCTCCACGCTTTCCCCCACGTCTCCATCTTGCCCCCCAACTGGACTTCTCTACTGGTTCTCTGAATATGCCAAACTCATTCAAACTCAGGGCATCCACATGTGCTATTTCCACCTACTAAAATGCCTACCCCACGACCTCATGCATCCTTCAGTCTGCAGTTTAAATATCTGATGTTCTAGAAGACTTTCCTCAACTCGCCCCCAGTCCCACACTAGATTAGGTCCATGTGTCTTAGCATTCTATACTCTCCTTTGTAACAAAGTCACTCATTGGGGAGAGTATTTGATTAATGCATATACCTGTATCTGGCTTGTTAACCACTAAATTACTAGAGACTAACACAGGATTTTGCATCCTTTTTAAATTGTGCTCCCCAATAAAAAATAAATAAAAATTACATCATAACCAGTACACATATACAGGTAACTGAAAGAGAAGTTTCATGAGCGCTTCGTACACTTGGTAGAGGCAATTCACTTGATATTTTCTATTCTGTTGTATTCAACCCAGCTTATTGATTTTTACAGCCTGCTAATAGATGCTACTTTCACTTTAAATCATCACCCACCTAACACAATGCTTAGCAGACAGAAGGTCCTCAGTAATTGTTTGTAGAATAAACAAATGAAAATATATTTACCAGTCACTCTTTAAACCAGGTTTATTTGTTTATTGCTTGTCCCTTCCAGCAGGAGGAGGCCCCAGGAGGGCTAAACCGGGTGTATTTTTACAAAATAAAAGCAAGCCTTGCCATTCTAGGCACAGCTACTTCCCTTGATTAGGCTGATGAGATCAAGGTCATGAATTTGATCTCATTATCAGTTGGTTTCTCTTTGTTCTAGAGCCACAAGCTGTCTCCTGAGTAACCTTCAGAAAGAGAGACGCTGATCCGCTGATCCGGTCCTGTTTCTTTTTCTTCCTGATCAACATATCCCTATTGTTCCAACAAAATACAGCTTAGAAAATAAAAAGGAACACAGCTTTTTAGTAATAGCCTAATAATGCCACAACTGCCAATGTGCTTTTGTGAGTAATATATGAATTTTCCTGCTTGAATTGCCAGATTTCAAGACTGCTTTAACTGATTTCCAAACACTTTGGTTTAACATAATTGTAGTCCTGTTCTGTTGAATGCCAGGCCCCCTAAAATTGATATAATTTTTATAAACTAGTAAATATAATTCATTCTTAGATCTGTTGTATGTTGCTGTTGTCACCAGATACCTAGAAAATACTGGCTTTCCTTTCTTCATCTGCACACTTCCCCATCCAGGCACCTGGCACACAAAACAATAAAGAAAACCCTTTTAAGACCAACTGTCTTACATCAACAATTCTTTGTAGGACCAGGCAGACTCAAGGTGAGAATTCCTCACTTATTTGGAACCAGAAGCCCAGACTGAGCTTTCACAAAGAAAAAACAATTAACACTGCTTGACTGGGGGAGGGGGGTGGTATCCATTCCCAAGGAGGTTATAGAAGCACTTGTCCCTCCCTCAGCTGTCTGTCTCAGTGTTTCCTTATGTCCCACTCCAGGAGGACAATTCCAGGGTAAAGCAATTGTTCCTGGGGTGTTTTCGTTAAACCTTACTGTGCATTGCTTTGGGGGAGGTTGTAGGCGGGGCTACAAATCTGAAGGTGTTGTGTTTTTTTGTTTTGCCTGTTTTATGTTCCCAGATATGTTTTATTGATTTATCTTCCTCTATGTCTATATTACAGAAGCACAGCTCATTCTGTGCTTTTTCTATAGCCAAAGTACTTCTGTGAACCGTTAGGTCCTAGAAAATTAAGACTCCTCTTCATAGCACTGAAGCCAAGTGAGAGTGTCCTCTAATTCTAGTTTGGGGGCCTGTGGTTTTATACACCCTTAAAATTTACTCAAAATTAAAAGGGTTTTAGTTTGTCTGTATGTTTATTTGTTTAAGTGGGCTCTATTACCCTTAGGAATTTCCTCCACAGAATAGAGCTCTTCCTAGTAAATTTAGAATGTAGAATTTATAACGTTAAAAATACTATTTCTCAATTCTTTAAGAAATACAGTTACCACTGGGATTTCAAGCAATCAACAACAGCCTTGCCTCTCATATAACCTGCTACATAGCTGATTATTGTGCTTTCACAGTGATGGCCTTCTCCTAAAATCTGAATGAACAGCTTGTATAAAAAGCACACTTACCCCAACCTGATCTGACCCTATTTACTTGCTTATATAAATGTTTAGTGTATTTTGATTTTGTAAGCTAGCATTTAGCTACATACTTGACCTAAAACTCTACACTGTACTTCATGCAATACAGTGATATAAAAAGTGTAAACAAATATTTTCCTAAGTTATCTTAGGCTTAATATCATTTTGGCATAAGTAGAAAACAGGGAGCTAATGTAGGAAAAAAAAGTTTAGTTTACACAAATTGCCCTGAGTTCTGCTTTGAAATGCATGTGGCTGAAACAGTTTCAAAATAATATTAACATCAATGTTTTTAATGCAGAAATTCATTTTCCTTTTGCAAACAAATGACAACAGTAGTTTTGTAGATTCTGTTTGGGCTGTAGTGACCCAATTATCTGGTCAAAGGGCTGCATGGATGCAAGAGACAGGGTGAGTTAAAGTTTAACTCCCAGGAATTGTAAACCAAACCTAAAGCCACTGAACCTTTGGAGTTTGATATGATGATTAGCGCATAACCAGAGTGACACGTTGAATTCGCCATAATCAAGGAAACCTTTTCCGGGTGGGGATCTCTGAAATCACTCAGGTATGGTCCATGTGTTTTGCTTTTTCTCTTTTAAATTTGTCAAATTGTGTGGTGTGGATCAGTGGAAATGCAGTGAAAACAGTGTCTATCCTCTTCTGCTCTAGAGCCTAAGTCAGGGATTTTTCTAGTTTGTTTTTATACTGTGAAGCAACCTGAAAACGCAAGAAAATATTGGGATGAACATACAAAAGATGATCATCTTTTGTTCCTTGATGTAATCATTTCCAGAGGTTTCAAAAAATGCAGACTTACCACTTTGGGTTCAAGAGCGGGGCTGATGTTTCTGAAATGGTTATTTAGCAGTAACCAGACAGCAGGGAGAGTTGTGGGTTCGCCACCTGTCCTGGTCCCAGGACGTCAGGCAACAAAAAATGTATCAACAAGAGAAAGAGTACTACCATCACTCGCAGACTCTGAGTTCTCTGTATGGGCCATAATTCCTATCATATTTAAACTTCATATATTCAATTATCTTTTTCTCTCCTTCAGTCTGACAATAACCCCGAAAAACCGCAACAAAAATACCAGCTTGGTGAATTCTTGCTATTTCCTCTGCCATTATTGTACTAACCAAAGGAGTGCCCTAAGCTATTCACCTTACATTCTAGCCAAAAAAAAAAAGTCATAGACAATGGTTGGCTTTGAGTGTGTTAAATTTCCTTGTCATGGCAAATTATTAGACTTTTCCCTTTCAGGATGCTTTGGGCAGTTGCACTGCAGTGGATACATTTTCACATAATTCTTTTGTTTGCACCAAAAAGATGATTTGCAACTGGAATATGCTAGTACTTTAATTAAAGAAATAAATAAGTAAGGGCACTTGTCAGTAATATCCCATTCCTACCAGAAAGCCCCGAAAGACTTTTGTTCCATGATTATCAAAGTCAATTCCAAAGAGAATGGGTTTCAGCCAAATACGTTGATTTACTATAGAACTTCTCAGATGTGTATTGTGTGTCTCCAGGAAGATGAAGAACATTTTATTTGTGCTGGATTAGTGTTTTGCAAAATACACATTAACAAATTCAACTCTAATTATATTGTAATTTAGGAGCAAAGACATGTTGGTCTGGTCTGAAACATTCTTTATAGTAGATGCTGAGACACACACTATAGGTCCGAAAATAACAGTGAAATCACATATTTGCCAAGGCACTGAGGCCCTGCCCTACTAAATACAGCATAACAGACAAATGATTTATAGGTTCGTTTGTAAGAGCCATATTTTCTGGAATTATGTTGATACTGCCCATTTGAGATAATTTCTCAATTTGACTGTTCTAATTTATTATTTATCAAGTGTAAGCACACAGGAAAGATAGTTGGCAAGAAAAAAATTAGTTGTTATAGGCAAATATAAAATGACACAATGGATATAAAAACACTGAATACTCAGTTATTTCCAAGTGGGCTAATGCCACATTGCTTTCGTGTCATTTCAGATCTATTTTCTATAGTGTATTCAGTGCAGATTAATAAATGTGGCTCAAAAAAAGCAACTCCATTGTCAACTAAGTTGAGGAACTAGTGACTACCCAGGTCTTCTTACTACATGAGTATTTTGAGTAATAATAATAACAGGCACGTATTAAAACTATAAGCACTATATTGCCAAGTGCGTTTCTTAGCACCTTTCATGCATTTATTTCATGTTATTCTTAGAACAGGTATATATACATATAAATAAGGTAGATCCTACTATAACATTTTACAAGCGAGAAAACTAAGTCTCAAATAAGTAACCCACCAGGCTCAACATCGCCCAGCTGAAAAGCGGCAGAATCAGGTTTCTCAGCCAGGTGCTGGGACTCCACAGCCCAGGTGAGTGGCCGTCACAGTGCACTCGCAATGACTGAGGACTTAACACTGTGTAAATATGTTCATTCATTGTGAATTTCTAGTGAGTAGGCAATGTTTTGTTTTCTAAGCTTAATTTACAACAGAATATCTTCCAGGAACACCTATAAACATCTCTCAGAAATGGTATTCCTCAAAACACTGATTAGGAAAGGACAAGTAATTGTCAAAGCCCATACCCGACATTCGTAACAATTGATTGAAATCATCACTATTGGAATCATCACAACTGAACAGGGACCTCATAAAGCCAGCCATCTCCTGTCACACAGGACCATCCCTATGTCCGTTAGAGACTTACGGTCCTGTGTGTTCCAGATTAATTATAGAATGAACACTGGACTTTTTTCCTGACAGAGCTGGGTTGGAAGGCCCGCACCAAAACTCCCTAAGTTTGTGATCTTGGGCATAATATTTAACTTCTCTGAATCTCAGATTCTTCGAATACAAAAATGGATAAAATCTGCCCCATAGGATTTAGTGATGATTGAATAAGATGTAGCAAAACAGTTAAGCAGAGTTCCTAGCACACAAGGACTCCAGCGAAATTATCTTCCCATTTCAAACTCCTATGTGTCACAACCTCCAGAAAGTTTCCTAAACTTTCTGGACCTATCCACTAGCGCCTCTTTGTCAAAACATTACCAACATAGTTTAAATTAAAAATTATACAAAAATAATGAAGTCTTCATTAGCCACAAGGAGTAACCCTATTCCATTTATTTGGAAAAAAGAGACACCTATACCCTTTTATTATAAACAACCAAAAAAAACCCACAATATATTTTAGAGAATGTTATTCAAGGAAACTCTTAGTTAAAAGCCCAACTTCCTTTCCATGGAAGCACATGGGACACCTGTCACAGTCTGTGTTCATTTCGTCACACAGTTGGTTGATATTAAAAATGTTTCAGCAATATCTAAAATATTGCCACCTCTCAGAAATCAGTGTAGCACGTTGGGTACTATTGCACAATGCCTGTCATTGCCTTATGTGTCTCCAAATGACTCAATAAGTTCAAACAAGATGATATTGATCAACAGAGGATAAACACCATTTTATCTTACTCATAGAAACAGTAACCAGGCTCCTCTAAAGTGCAGTTCTAGCAGCCCAACCAACCCCCAATCCCCCCGGAAAAAGCGTCAGGAAAAGGACCAACGCTACTGCGAGGCATCGTCTATTAAAAATCTCAGTCCCATCTGCTCCTGGGCTAACTGCTTGCTGTACAATCCAGGTCTTTATTAACAAATGTTTACTGCTAATTGGACCAAGAAAGCTGGTATATTAGTTCAGTCCATCAGACCTAGTCCAACTAGGTTATCAGCATTTAAAAACTGTTTAGAATTTTCAATGAAAATTTTGTGTTGAATATTTTTATATCTACTTTATTGTTTATGCAGTTGCAGTTATTCTCACTTTTTTCTCCCCTTCCCCGCCTCCATCCATCCCCACTCTCTCCCTTCCCTCAGTCAATCCCCATATTGTGTCTGTGTCCATGGGTTGTGCATAAAAGTTCCCTGGTTAATCTCACCACCATGCTTCATCTAGTTTCCTCCTACTTCCCCTTCAGACACTGTCTGTCTGTTCTATGTACTTAAGCTTCTGTTTCTATTTTGTTTGTTTATTATGTTCATTAGATTCCACATATAAGCAAGACCATATGGTATTTATCTTTCACTGATTGAACCATCAGTAAGAAGAATAGGGAACTCAGTGTATGGGAGAACATTTTTGCCAAGGATACATCTCATAAGGGTTTAATCTCCAAAACGTACAAAGAACTAATACAATGCAATGCCAGGAAAACAAACGGCCCAATTAAAATAGGGGCAAAGGACCTGAATAGACAATTATTTAAAGAGGACATACAATGGCCCATACGTAAATTTGAAAAATCCTCAATATCACTAATCATCAGAGAGATGCAGATTAAAACCACAATGAGCTATCACCTTACACCTATCAGAATGGCCATCATCAATAAATCAACAAACAAGTGTTGTCGAGGATACGGAGGAAAGGGAACCCAGTTCACTGTTGGTGGGAATGCAGTCTGGTCCAGCCACTGTGGAAATCAATATGAAGTTACTTCAAAAAATTAAAAATGAAACTCTTTTTTGACCCAGCAATTCCATTCCTGGGAATATATACTAAGAATCCTAGAACACCAACACACACAAAAAATACATGTACCCCTGTGTTCATAGCAGCATTATTTACAATAGCCAAGATCTGGAAACAGCCTAAGTGCCCATCAGTAGATGAGTAGATAAAAAAAGCTGTTACATTTACACAATGAATACTACACGCAGTAAAAAAAGTAGGAACTCTTACCTTCTGTGACAGCATGGATGGACCTGGAGAATATTGTGCTAAATGAAATAAGCCAGTCAGTGAAAGACAAATACCACAAGTACTGAATATTTTTTATTGACTCAAACCAAAAATTAAAATATTTTCTTTTATAAAAATGGTTGTCGACTAAAATATGCTGGTATCTTAAGCTAATTTGATTTTTTAAAGATATATAAACTTTATTGTTTCTTCAAACAGATATGTACATGTAATTCTTTTATATGTAGGTGTTAACAGTCATATCGAAAACATTTCTCAGGTTTTGCTTATTTCAATAGGGTTTGGTCCCCAATAACATTAAGAAGGAAATAATAACAAGCATTAAGATAACTCCCTCTAGTTTGCAAGGTTATGTACAATATTCTGTGCACTGGTCAATAATATAGCTAAAGGGAACAAATACATTGTAACTTGGCCAGATGAAATGACTAAGTGAACAAATTGGTTTGCAATTCTATAAAGTACCACCTTCAGTGATGTAGTAATGTCTTTATCTTCTTCTCTTCCTATAGAAGTTAAAAAATTATCATTGTTTTGGAATGCCCCATTGGTTTAAAAACACCAGATTTACATAGCAGAATTAACTACCATAATACCTTATTTGTATAGAATATTCTAGTCTACCAAGCATTTTATACAGAAGAATTTATTTCATTTTTTTAATGCCAAATTTTTTCATAATCAATTTAGTATGACTAGTTTCTTCAAGGGAATTGAGTCACTAACCATCAATCCAATTGCCCCAAATTAATTAACTTAAAGATGCTCTCACCCAGTACAAGCCTAGCTCTCTTTATGTAGCAAAGTGCTGAGTATGTAGGGAGCCTTCAACTACTGTTCTAGACATTAACCTCTTAATTTATCTGTTGATAAATTAAGAGCTTAGATGAAACTATGAAGGGAGGTCTTAAGGATCCACATGAAAGGTGAGCCAAAAACCAGTCCCATGCAGGTCTCAGAAGAAGACAACCTAAAAAGGTTTAAACCAGCACAGATGCTATAACTGACATAGAGAAAGAAGGGAAGGAAGATTCTATAGTATCTCCTAAAAGACTGGCAAGGTGTTATGTGTAAGTGCAATTGCTGTTCATTTCTATTAATTCACCTTTAATATTCTACCTGCTCTTCTATTAAAATTGTATTTAGTTCATATCTTTTCAGCTAGAGACTTCTGCCTAAAGTAAATTGGCTTATTAAATGTTCTTAAATCCAAACACCTCTGATTTCTTGCCATGAAAGTCAGAAATCAGAATCTGAGACGTGGAGGGGAAACTGTGTTGGCACATATAAGTGCTTACCTCAGGGTTTCAGTGACTCACATTTCTGGCATTTATTACCAACCAGCTAGAATTGACATCCAATGATAATTTATTAGTAATATTAATAATAGCTCTTATGTCCTTATATAACTCCTACCATGTGCCAGGCACATGATTAACTTGTTGAATCCTATGGAATCCAATAGAATAGGACTACTGCTATACCATTTTTCCAACAGAGGTTAAGTCCCAGGGACACAGCTAATAAGTGGTAGAAACAGGAGCAAATTCCAGCAGCCTGGCACACACCACTCTGTAAACAGAGTATAAATGGAACACTGAAAAGCCCTGAATCCTAGCACTAGAAAGAAACTTTGAAGTTTTGTTATTTGACAGAGAAAAGCTAAATGGCTTTCCTGAGGATGAAAAGCACTTTTTGTCATGGGTAAGAGCCCAAGTGAAGGACCCCAACCCTCAGGCAGGCTCTTTGCATGATGTCACCTCCCACTGCACAGCATTTCTAATTCAGCCTGAATTACACAATTTTGGGAGGCAGATTAAAAGGCCCCCCATGGGTAAGAAGACTACTCCCTTCACTCTGATTCCTGCCCTTTTTGCTGTGCCCAGACTCACAGACAGAACAAGCCAGAAACTCAGTTAAAGGAGACGCACCCATTTGGTTACTCTGAGAACCTCCCAGGCCCAGGTCACAGAGGAAATATGTGCAGGTGCAGGTACCATGAACATAGTAAAGCTATCTCCAAAAACACACAGGGATTGTCCTGAATGATTTGGTTGCCTTACACCAAAGTCCTACTAGTGTCTAAGAGGACACACCCTCCTCCCTAGAGAGAGAATAATTGGGCTGCTAGGTCTCTGAATGCTGAGGGAGCCCCATATTTAAACTGACCTAAATTGTAGCTTTAAATTAAGATCCAAATGTTCCCAAATAGAAGCTCTGCCAGCCTCAGTAGAGTTGTTCATTTGGGATAATAAGAGTATGTTTTCAGAAGTTCCTTGTTAAAATACGAATTAGTTGGAATGCAGAGTGTGAGGGGTAGGCGCACTCAGGAACACTTTAGCCTAAAATCACTTAGCAGAACAGCCTGGTATAGCCCTGTGGGAATGGTACTTAGGACACGTAAAGTTTTGATGGGGGTGAAGGGAAGATGTAGAAAAGAGGTGGCCCAGTGTGGAAGCGTCATGAGTAACCAAAGAATAATAAAAGGTATTTGAATGTCAGGTATTTGTCTGATCTTTGAAAAAAATTGATTTAGGTTGGTAAATAATTTTGGCTTGTGATTAAAGTCATTTGAGCACCACCCTTAGCAGATATTAATTCCTGCACAACTCTGACACGCATAAATTATTTAATACAAGTGCATCGACTCCAATCAGAATCTTCTAGGAAATGCCATTGTATGGCTCCTTAGGGTATTTTAAGATAAGAGGAAAATCCTATAATGTCTAGAAATTGTTATTTTAACTGTCCTTTCAAATAAGCCCTAAAGCTAAGTATTTCTCATAATACTATCTCAAGATTTGAAAGGATTTCCTAAAGTCCCAGAACTGAGGCTGATTCATAGTTTTAGCATGGCGAAGAGGGAGGCGATTATAATGCTAAAGCAGGCAGCTCTGGGCCCAGGGTGGCTGGCTGAAATCCTGTCTCCACCACTTACTAGCTATTCAACCTTCATTAAACAATTTGACTTCTCTGTGTCTATCTCCCCTTCTATAAAATCAAAGATGTTGGCAGAACCAGATCATGAGCCACACAGTAAGTGCTTATACCACCACCAAGTAAGTGTGCATAAACGTTAGCTACTGCAGCTATAATTCTCTTATTTCTGTGTCGATTACATAATGCTTACTATCAATAGAAGAAAGGCAGCCTCTGAGGCCAACATGTAGAAAGTGCTTTTTAGACTGGACATCAGGTGGCTTAGATAGTCACTATTTCTACCACTGGGTTGCAGTGAACATGAGGAACAATTTGTCCTCTACTCTGTAGCTGTGTTTCCAAGGCAGAGATGTTTCCTATCACAGGCAGGGCCTCCTAATTAAGTTGGTCTAGAATGATTTAAAGGAACCTGGGTAATTTACAAGGGAAACAGAGTAGAAATAGGCATTGGCATCCTCACACCAGAGTGCAAACCTCTCAGGCTCTGTTATTTTCCTAGATACAACAAAAACCCATCAAAGGACACAAAGCTATTTACAAAGATGCCACCTGTTGAAGAATAGCAAGCACGAATGCATCCTGCCCCTGCCCAGTCCCTACACAGACATGGCAGCAGACCCCTTCAGAGAGGGTTATGTGGGGAGGGGCTAAATGAGGCAGCAGAACCACCATGAAGGGGGCTGGTGTCAGGTCCGGTTTAAGGGAAGTGACTAGATGAAACAACACCAGGAAGATCCCTTGGAATTATCGTTAATTTACCTATTAAAAATTGATTTCTTTATTCCTTGTTTAAGTTCCGCATTGTTCTAGCTGCTGTGTGAGATACAAAGAAATATTGTATATTTATCCTTAATAACAAGAAACCCATGAAGGGTTCTCTAGAGATGCCAGTCCCAGATTAACTGGCCACTCCTTGAAGGACTCTTATTTTGCTAGAAAATGAACATAATCTACAATACTAAATTAAGAGTTCCTGAAGGGCAAGAAAGTTATTCTATTTTTCAATCCCCAAACAGTGTTATGCACATAACAGATGCACGATACTATTTGTTAAATAAAAGAACTACCTAATTGGAGAAAGACGAGGAAAGGTAGAAGAAAAATAAACACTGTGAAGTGCCATGTACCAATCACTGAGTTGTGCACTTATTCTATCTTTTTGGATGACTATCACCACACTAATGAGGCAGGCATTATTATCCCCAATTCCAAAATAAAGAAATTGGACATGGTTAAATAATGGCCCGAGTTTGCAAAGTTCTTAAGGGTTAGAACCATGACATTTGAACCTATGTCACTTGCATCCATGATCCCATGGTTTTTATCCCACTTGCACATTGATAATGAACAACACAGAGCAAAATGTTGTGTGTTTTAATATCTTTGGTGAAACTGGAAGATTAGGACCAAAAAAGTCCACAGTAGTCAGAGCAGCTATGAAATTTCACCCCGTTCATCAACACTTAGGAAGCATCTACTAAGCACAAGGCTCAGCACTAGAATCTGGAGCTAAAAAATAAGATGAGTTCATGTAATTGGGGAGGTTATGGCTCTCCCTCTCCTCATCTTCACTGCTAAAGTCATAGTTCTGTCCTTTTTATTTCCCCACCTGTCCCTAAACTAGGATTTCTTCCCCTAGTCCACTCTCAATAAAACTCACAGAGTCATCTTTCTAAAGTATACCAGGTTCTGTTAGAACTTGTCCATGCTTATTCCAGTGACTTCATAATAAAATGAGAATTTTTTCTATCATGCCAATACTGATGTAGTTCTTGCCTACCTAATAAGCCTTATCTGTTACCACTTCCTCTTGATGTCCCCTCCCAACTTTCATTCAACATTCTAGCCATACTCAACTTGTCAGCCGTTCATGCTGTTTTCACCTCCATCTGTCTCTAAGAGTCCCTCCCTTCTCCCTTCTTAACTCCTAGCCAACTTTCAAGCTGGCCTGAGATAAAGTATGCATTGAAAATTAATATGAAGTACAAGGTTGGGTAATTTTGATAGGTGATGAAATGGAAAGTTGACATTAATTAATAGGTATATAATATGGAGTCACTGACATTCTCTTAGTAGAAAAGTAATATCAAATGAATATTAAAAAAAAATTAACCAGTTTAGCCATGGCTGGGTGGGTCAGTTGATGGGAGCATCGTCTTGTAGACCAAAAGTTTGTGGTTTGATTCCTAGTCAAGGCACATACCTAGGTTGCGAGTTTGATCCCCGGTTAGGGCACACATGGGAAGCAACCAATTGATGTTTCTCTCTCACATCAATATTTTCTTTCTCTCCCTGCCCCCTTTCTCTAAAAACAATAAAAACATTCTCTGTTGAGGATTTAAAAAAAGTTAACCAGTGTTATACACATGGTATTTAGAAATAGAAAACATTAGAGGTTGAATTAAGACAATAATCTAGTATTAAATGATTGTTGCATAGACCATAATTAAAGGCAGTGGGAATGCAAAGAAGGGCACACATGTCAGCACTGAATAGAAATAGAGAGCAAGAGTTTAGTAATGACAGTTTATGCCAATGCATGTAAATGAGCATAAAATCAGAATGTAGATAATCTGATGTTTTTAAAGGAAACATAAAGCTGTCTTTCATGACAAGTGTCAGTTTGCCTCAGGACCACTGTAATACAGAACTTTAGATAGTTGGATTTAGTAAACTTCACTCAAGGATCAAATATATTCCATTAATTACTGATTGGGAGTCTTGGTGAGAATGAAGTTTTCAACTTAGTTTTTCCAAATTGATCTGTAGAAAACAGATTCAGCAACTAAGTCCAAAAGGAAAATCTCAATAGGAAAAAAAGAAGACATAATAACGCAAGACCAAGAATGACTGAAATACAGCCCAAGTCTCTGTAATCTGTCACATAAATAATTGGCCCCAGGACTATTGCATAAACATCTGCATTTGAGCTCAAGGATAGCTATATCTAAGTTGTATGTTGTCATTAGCACTTTACCAATTTGCAAGTCAATTTAGAAATTAAACACATTATGCAAAGGCATTGTCCTCTCATCAGGCTATGCAGTTCTAGGATTTCCAAACGCTGCCAGTTCTCTTTCCCAGGTATCATTAAGGCAGGCATAGTGGGAACAGTTGGGTATCATAGTTGAGTGAAGACAACACAGCAGTCACCTGTAGCCCAATTGTACAGGTACTGGAACAGTAACATAAAACTGTCCATGCGTCTACATAGCCAGGGTGCTCCAGGAGAATCAGAACTGAGAACTCCAACTGGCTAATATTATACACAGATGTTTTTTGGTGTTGTCATTGTGCCAATACCTTTAAGATATAGTACTGTTTACTAGTGTCTCTAAGATATATACCTACACTTATTTATCTATCAAAAGAGATTCATTCTAAGAAGTTGGCTTATATGATTATTGAGGCTGAGAAGTACCAAAATCTTTATTCAGCAAGCTGCAGACCCAGGAAAGCCAATATGTAGTTTCTGACTGAAAGCCAGTAAGCTTGAGACACAAGAAGGACCATATTTTGGTTCAGGTCTGAAGGCCAGAAAAGAGGTAGATTTCCGTCTTACTCAACATTTATGGTCTATTCAGGTCTTCAGTTGATTGAATGAGGTCTATCCAAATTGGGGAGGACAATCTGCTTTATTCTGTCTGTTAATTAAAATGTTAATCTCATCCCAAACACCCTCACAGACACTTTCAGAATAAGGTTTGGTCAAATGTCTGTGCACTCCATGACCCAGTCAAGTCGACATACACAATTACCCATTACAGCATAAGTGAGTAGAAAGCTCTTCAGATTGTCTTACTGTAAGCCTTTCCATTTCCTCTCCACCCCCCTCTCCCTCTTCCAGCACATGCAGTTTCCATCTGCTACTAAAATTTTCCAAAATCTTTTTGAGTTAAAATAGTATCAGTATTCATCTCGCAATCTCCAATGTCACCAAAGAACAGGTCACTTATTAGAATCTCTGTTTCAGATTCTCTGATGTTTGTATCCAAGCTGAGAGCAGAGGCTGAAGGGTTTATGAAGGGTGGTGGTGTCAGAGCTAGTTACAGAAGGAAAGGGGAGTATCGGGAGGTTTCTTGTGGGATGTGCTCACCACACTGGCCGCCAGGAGTTCATTCATCCTGTGTATGCCTGTGTGTTCATACATACATATCCACAAAACCACCCACAACCTGGTGGAAGAAGCATGAGTTTTTCTCAGCCAGGAAGACTGTGGAAAGAAGGATGGGAACTCTAGCCACAGAGCAAATGGGAAACAAGAACAAGGGAACCAGAGATATAACTGGAAACCTGATGGGCTCACCAGACTTGCATTGAGAGATAATCAGGAAAGCAGAGTTAGGGCCCAATCATGGCAGGCACTCAGTGTCAGGCTAAGGAAGCAGGCTGTTTCTGTACTGTTGGTGATGAGGCCAATGAAAGTTTTGAGCAGGAAAATATTAGAAGGGACATGGTAGGGAGATTGATCTGGCTGTGGTATGCAAAACAGAGAGGCAGTGCCCAGGAGGTAGAAAGCAGTGAAGTTCTATTCAGCACCTTGGCTAAGCTCAAATTAAATCCAGAAATGGAAGAGGAGGTGGGGATGAGGGCAGGACTGTAAGAGGAACAACAAGCAAGAGTACCTAAGTACAGAAAGCAGGAAAGTGTCAAGATCCAGACTTCATGAGGAGCCCATATTGGAGTCTGCTTTGGAGAAAGACGCTGTAAGGACCACAGCAGTAGGGATTCACAGATTTGCCAGGCACTTCTTTGCTAACTTGATTCAGCTATGCGCTTCCTGCATCTGTTCCTCTCTCCCCTAAAAGCCATCCTTGCTTCCTACTCTCTGTGCTTTGTCTACCTCACAGTTTTTGCTTCCTCTTCATACACAAAACAATGAACCATAGTTTTATGCATACAGTACCAATGAATACCTTATAGGTTGGTCCTCACAGAAAGTGAACTGAAAACAAATCCCTTCTGCCAGAATCTAGGAAGGATGTATACTTTTTAAAAATATATATTTCAAGGTCAGTATTTCTAAATACTACCAATTAGGAAAACATTTATTCACTAGAAAGAATAAAAGTTTAGACAATTATTACAGAGTTATTTTATTATCCCTTCTCTCCTATAATCCAGTCTCTTTCTTTTATAGACTCTTCTTTTTTAAAATATATTTTATTGATTATGCTATTACAGTTGTCCCATTTCCCCCCTTCACTCCCCTCCACCCTGCACATCCTCTCCCACCCACATTCCCCTCCTTTATTTCATGTCCATGTGTCTGTCATAAGTTCTTTAGCTTCTACATTTTCCATACTATTCTTGCCTTCCCCCTATTTTCTACCTACCATCTATGCTACTTATTCTCTGTATCTTTTCCCCCTCTCCCACTCCCCTGTTGCTAGCCCTCCATGTGATCTCCACTTCTGTGCTTCTGTTCCTGTTCTAGTTGCTTGCTTAGTTTGCTTTTGTTTTAGATGTGGTTGTCAATAATTGTGAGTTTGCTGTCGTTTTGCTCTACATGCTTTTTATCTCCTTTTTCTTAGATAAGTCCCTTTAATATCTCCTATAATAATGTCTTGGTGTCTTGGTGATGATGAACTCCTTTAATTTGACCTTTTCTGGGAAGCACTTTATCTGCCCTTCCATTCTAAATGAAAGCTTATCTGGATAGAGCAATCTTGGATGTAGGTCCTTGCCTTTCATGACTTGGAGTACTTCTTTCCAGCCCCTTCTTGCCTGTAAGGCCTGTTTTGAGATATCCACTGAGAGTCTGAGGGGAACTCCTTTATAGGAGTAACTGTCTCCTTATCTCTTGGTGCTTCTAGGATTCTCTCCTTCATTTTAATCTTGGCTAATGTAATTATGATGTGCCTTAGTGTGTTCCTTCTTGGGTCCAACTTCTTTGGGACTCTCTGAGCTTCCTGGATTTCCTGGAAGTCTATTTCCTTTGCCAGATTGGAGGAGTTTTTCTTTATTATTTGTTCAGATAAGTTTTCCTCTTGTGGCTGTTCCTCTTCCCCTTCTGGTACCTCTATAATTCAGATGTTGGAACGTTTAAAGATGTCCTGAAGGTTCCTAAGCCTCTCCTCATTTTTTTTTTAATTCTTGTTTCTTCATTCCTTTCTGTTTGGTTGCTTCTTTCTTCCTTCTGGTCCACTCCATTGATTTGAGTCCCAGTTTTCTTCTCATCACTGTTGGTTCCCTGTGCATTTTCCTTCATTTCATTTAGTGTAGCCTTCATTTTTCCATCTAATTTGCTACTACATTCAACCAGTTTTGTAGGCATCCTGATTACCAGTGCTTTGAACTGTGCATCTGATAGGTTGGCTATCTCTCCATTACTTAGTTGTATTTGTTCTGGAGCTTTGATCGGTTCTTTCATTTGGGCTATTCTTTTTGTCTTGACTCACCTGTTATGTAGTGAGGGGCAGAGCCTTAGGTGTTCACCAGGGTGGGGCAACCTACATTGCTAGGTGGTGACATTGTATGTGGGCAGGCGTCAGAGAGGGAACAATGGCACTTGCTCCACTCTCTGTCAGGTCTCAGTCCCTTCGGCCACTTCCCCCAAGGAAACTGGGCCTTTTCTGGTGCTGATTCCCATGTGGGTGGGCTTGTGTGTGTTCTAGGACCCTGTGGGTCTCTTCAAGGAACTCTCCAGTGAGGCTGGGAATCTGTCCCTGTGCCTCAACCCCCAAAGGTGTTTTCAATAGGTGTTTTGAGGCTCTATTTCCCTGCACTGGAGCCCTGGGCCATGCGGTCTCACTCCCCAGTTTCTCCTGGTTTACCTGCGTGCAAATGTGGGACCACCCCGTCTGCTAGCCACCTTGTGTGCAGTGCCCCTCCAAAACCTGAGGCCTCACTGCATCTGCCCCCTGCCACCCTGTGCCCAGGGTCCACTTTTTTTTTGAGGCAGTTTCTCTCTGCCCAGCTGTCAGGCTCTGCCCCTCCTACCAGTCTGGATAAATGTGTCTATTTTAACTCTTTGGTTGTTGAACATCCACACAATTCAATTTTCTGTCAGTACTGGTTGTTTTTTTGTTTCTAAATTTTTGTTGTCCTTATTTTGGTTATGCAAGGGGGCACAGTATGTCTACCTATGCATCCATCTTGGCCAGAAGTACCAACTCTTCTTTTTACTAAAAGTTTTTAATGTATCCATCTTGGTTTTTTTGGCAGATACAATAAATTTAATTACTTCATTGTTTCATTCTGTTTGACATTTAACATGTACAGACTGGAGCCTAATTCAGCAATTCTAAACTCAGCTGCACACTCTCAGCTGAGGAGGTGATCACATACAATGTCCTGGGCCCCACTCCAGACTAGTTGAACCAGACCCTCTCTAGGGGAGGGAGGGTGATGCCCAAGTAGAGATGATTATAATGTGAGGCCAGGTAGGGAGTCAGCTTTTTCTCCATACATCCTGCATCTCAAATCTGTTGTCAGCTGCCATTAACAAAGACTGTGCTTAAATCTTTTAGTGCCAATTTCAAGTACATTTCAATGGTGGTCCAAAATTTTAAGGTTAAGGCCCTGCTTACCAAGGTGTTTCAAGTCACAGTTAAGGAATTCAGTCAAAGTAGACACACTCTGAAGATTACAGTGAACTTGTTTATAGAACATGATAAAATAGAGAGAGGAGAGATTTAATGCAGTGAATATTACTTACTAAAATTTAGGGATGTTTGTAGTTAAATCTCAAAGCCCTATTTTGACAAGATGTGCATAGGTTAATGTTTCTCTGATATCTTTTCTTGTGTAATTTACCATTTCAAGCTAAATTCCAGGGATTTAAAGGCTCCTTGTCAATATTTAAAGGGTGTTTTAAGCAAATAAAATGATAAAATATCTTTTGAGGCAGATAAAATGTACCTGTATAATATTCACTTAATGAGAATATACTAAACATCTGGAACTATTTCTACTAACTAGACCACAAATTCTGCAATTTTAAACAGACTTTTAAAATGATAATAAGTTTATTTTTATTCTATTTAAAATTATTTATTTCTCGAAAAAACAAAAAGGGCTTCTAGCTGTCAGTATTGTTTTGCAGAAATGAAGATCTCTGAGCCAAATGAATGCAATCAACTTTCCCAACAGTTTGTATGTCTGTCTCTTAAAATCAGGATGTGTGTGGTTCCTGATACAAATTAGAAAAAAAATTAGGAAAATGTGGCTCCCCTACACATTTCTAACACCCTGAGTTAATCCAGGTGCATGCTTGTGTGTATATGCATTATAACAACATTACACAAAATTATAATATAATCATTTATCTATTATATATCTGCTTATCCTTGTTCTCTGGTAAATTCCAAGTCAGTAGCTCCAACAGTATTTGTTCTCTGTAGATACATTTACTATGGTGCAATTTCCTCAGTTTATCTTAGGTTTTGCTGCTTTAAGTTACCTTATTTAGGACTTGGGCGACTCCAAATAGGATAGTACATGGACTTAAAACATCAACAAACAGTAATCAAAGTACTGGCTGGCCCTATACATCTTGGCAAAAATAACCATCTCTTTAGAAAGTCAGTCAGCACTTCCTAAACCACACTGCTTCTCTACAACAGGTAATAACTTGTCTTAAAAGTAAATATAGCTTCTAGATGGAAATAGCCACTTCTTTAGCCAGGGATGTCACCAAAGCATAGTGAGAAGAAAATACAGGATGAAAGAACCGAAGAGAGTAAGAAACAGGAGGAGAAAAAAGGAAATTACACAGACATTTGAAGGTGAAGGTAAAGAGGGGCAGAGAGGACCCTGCTCTCAAAACAGCTGTGTTTGGTGCCCAACAGAAGTACTTGTGGCCTGGGTTACCCACCACTGTATGATTCCTGCAGATATTTGGTCCATAGATGAATTCCTCCTCTTTGGCTATCTACAATCCAGGTAATCTAGACATCGATGGGAAGAAGGAACCAACACTTTAATTTAAATGTAATAATAGAAATTCATGTGAAATCCAAGTTGAGAACCTGCCAAGCGAGACATCACTTAGCCATCCACGAAGACGCCGTACTCTGCTGAGCAGTAATGTTTCAGGGAGGTATGACCAAGTACGTAACCAAGGCTTTCAGTGACCATGTGTCTAGTTTGGACCATGTCCAAAGGGAGGCAGACCCTGAATGTGTCCAAGTGAACCATCAGACAGTCTACCTACAACACCATTCACGAGAACTGTTACAATAGTCCATTTTCATTCCAGCAAACAAGCTAAGTTACCAGAGTGGTTTAAATGACCAAGACCAACTGCCCCTGGAAGAGAGCACAGAATCACCACATCACCCTCGTACACTTCATTCTGGTAACACTTCATGTTCTTCCCAGGAGCACTTTCAGGGAAGCTAAGTACACATCACCTCCCTCCTCACCCTGCCCTGCTACCACTCGTCTTTTTTCAGGGGAGAACACTGAGAAGTCAAATTTAATAACTAAGAGCACAAACGTGGCCCCAAACTACCTGGGTTCAAATCATGGGTCTGCCACTTACTGTATGAATAACCTCGGGTACATTAACCTCTCCAACTTGTATATTACCTATATTACAGGAGTAATAATGCCTACCCTACTGAATTTTAATAAGAATTAGATGTTTAAAGTTTTTAGAACATACCACATATGCCAAGTGTCTAGTACATGTTAGCTACATTTTATTCTTACTCGAAACCTTTTCAAATTTTGCCACATAATAGGCAAAAATCAAAATATCTTGGTTTTTTGGTCTGAATTTGCTTTTTTTCTGAACACTACAGATAGTGACCATACATATTTAAATGGTACATTTACAAACCATATTATTTTTTCTGTGAATTGACTGCTCTTGTCCTTGGCTGTTTTGTTCACTGATTTGTGAGTCTCCTTATCATTGATTTGAAAGTACTCTCTATACATTACAGATGGTAATTCTCTGTATTTATGTAAATGGCAATCACTTTCTTCCAGTCTGTGGCTTTTTTTTTAACTTTGTTTTGCCACTACTGATGTTTGTAACTGTTATGCAGTCAAATCTGGTAGTCTGTTTTTATTTGTGGCTCTTAATATGCTGGGTTAGGAAGACATCCTGTATCACAAGATCATAAAGATACTCTCCCATATTTCATTCTGGCAGTTAGACAATGATTTTAAAGGCTATTTCTTTAATCTACTTAGAATTTTAGTGTACACTGTGAGATGGTGTGCCAACTTTATCTTTTTGTCAAATTGACTGAGATATTCCTATGATTTGAAATAGCACCTATTGGCAAATTGCAATATATGGTAATCAAAACAATGGGTCTAAACTTTTTTATTCTATTAATCTATTTGTCCATTTCTGTGCCCATTTTAATTAACTTTCGCTTAGGCTGGTTTCAAATAATTCTATACTTACAATATGTTGTGGCATTTATTGTACATTTTCCCTCCCAGATAAACTTTTAGAATCAACTTTTCAAATTTCAAAATAATTTTATTGGAATTTAAATTAGTGTTGTAATTAATAATTTGGGAAGAACTAACATTTATGATTAGACTTCCATTATCCAGGCTTTCATATCTTTTAGTAAAATTTTTTCATTTTCTTCACATATATTTTAGATATTTTTCATTAAGCTTATTCTTATTTATGTGTTGTTTATACTGTTCAGATTTCTCATTGCACTTCTGTCATTCCTGTTTAAATAAGGAATATTTACAGCTTTTCCTTTGTAGTATTCTTTTATTAATTCTAGTGGTTTTGTAGAGTTGTTTTACTTTTTTTTTTAAGATTTTATTTTTTAGAGAGAGGGAAGTGAGAGAGAAAGAGAGGGAAAGAAACATCAGTGTGTGGTTGCCTCTCACACACCCCATAATGGGGACCTGGCCTGCAACCCAGGCATGTGTCCTGACTGGGGATCAAACTGGCACCCCTTTGCTTCACAGTCCAGCACTCAGTAAACTGAGCCGCACCAGCCAGGATCAGTTTACTTATTTTTTCATGAAAATGCATGATTACAGTGTTTGACAAGCATAATATTTGCTTCAACCTAGGAATGTTTTATCTTATTTTTAACTTACTAAGGGTATTTTTTTTAATCAATAGTGGGTGTTGAATTTTATTAAGTGCCATTTTTACATTTACTGGGGTGACTATATATATTTTCTTCCATATCAATGAATAAGTTAAACTAAACTAATGGTATCACTAAGGATGAATAATCTTTGTATTCTTGTATTAAGCCCATCATGGTTACTGTATATGAGTATTTTGCTACTTTGCTATTTATAGGTCATATCTACAGTTATATGTGATAATGGTCAATAGACTTATGTCTGTGATATATTTGTCTGGCTTTGTATCAGACATATGATAAATAAGCCTCTAGATGTTTCATAAGCTTTCCATTTTTCTATACTTCAAAAAGTTTTGCATAACAAAAGACATTTGTTTCTTAAATGATTTGTATAACTTGCTTAATAAAACCATCTGGAGCTTGTGTTATTTGAGAGGAGAGCATTGAATTTTTCAATGTAGTTTATTATTCAAGTTTTTAACTTACCATTGAGGTAATTGTGAGAATTCATACTTTTTAGATAATTTGGTACTGCATCTATATTTTTCAATTTATTTATAAAAACATGTCTTTCTATAAAAATGTCTCAGTCTGTGCTTGTATTCGCTTATCCCTCATTTTTAAAATAGGTTTTCTCCTTTATACCATGTCAAGAGTGCCAGAAGTATACTAAGTTGCCAATCTTTACAATCATCTTGCATTTATTTATGAAGTCTACAGATTTTTCTTTTATTAATTTTATCTTTGATTTATTCTAATTTCATTAGTCTTTTTTGTTTTCTTAGCTTCTTTAATGTAATGCTTAGTTATATTTTCAGCTTTTTTTGTTTTCTAATAAATAATACAGTCTTCTTATAAAAGATTCTTGGCCAGTTATTTTTGATATAGCTTGTTTTCACTGACATTCATTTATTGTGACTTATTTTTTTAATTATTAGAGTAGGAGTGGTATATTTTTTAAAAGCTGAAAGTAGCCAAATAAGCAAGAATGAGAAATATGATTTGTTATATCACCCAGATATAACTACTTAGCCTTTTATAATCAGTCTTTATGAATATAAAAATTAACACAAAACAGACTGTGTATTCTCTCTTATAGCCTTCTTTTCTACTTGATTTTATTTCACAAATTATCTAAATCATTATATACTCTACTATTACATCAATTTTACTTGCTGCACTGTACCACTTCTTATTTAAATATTTCTTCAGCATTGAATATTTAGGCTGTGTCTACTTTTCATTCTAACACTAAGATGCTTCATGAGGGACAAACACAAACAGACTAAGGGTCTTAAAGATACTTCTGGTCAAAAAATGAAAACATAAATAACTAAATCAATTATTAAAGCCATATGAAAGAGGTTAAGATAATGCATTCAAAACAACATTTCTCTTTATCTTAGACATTGCTAGAAGTGAGAATAGCCATTCAGAGAACCACGGATGGTGGCTAAGGTGAGTCAACCACAGAAATAGATAAAGAACAAAAAGGGAGTATTTATTGAGCACTTTCTGTATGCCAAGCACTATGTTAGGTGCTCTTATACCCAATATCCATGATCTGACTTATTAAATGTTTTGTTTTTAAAAAATCAAGTTAGGTATTAGTGTTCCTATTCTTTTCTTAGGAAATAGGGTCTCAGAAAACAGGATAGAAAAAGCTCAAATCCTGGTGGCGGAACTAAAATTTAAATGTAAGCCTGTCCTTCCCTAAAACTGTGTCATCTTGTAAAGTAAGATAAATATATCTACATTAGTTGTTCATTAAAATGAACAACTTTAATTTCTTTATTTTGGGCCTTAACTAGGCCCAATTGATCAGAGGCAAATTAATACATGATGCATTACTAGTGCTTTAGTTAACATGAAAGGGATTCTGGTTATTTTAATTTTTTTGCTGATATATGTTGCTTTGGAAAAATAAAAACCCATATGTTGGGACTTTTTATGATGTTTTTATGGCTACATTTGGGAAATTCATGTATGCATGTATTCTATTAACTTTGTCATGTCATAATGCATGGTCAAATAAAAATTATCACGACAATTCATTTCTAAAATAAGCCTAAGACCAATTACAAACATTTTTCCAAGGAAACTAATTGAACTAATTTATATTTCTTTATCAAGTAATGCAAAGTTATATTTACTTAGCACCATTAGGCAAATGCATTTGTTTATAGATCCTTCACAAACTATTTCAATGCAATCCGGAACTGCTCTCATGTAAAATCCCCAGGAGGTTCTAGAAGGCTGAAATTGATAATAAAACCACTTGTCGATTTACACATGTTGCATAAGAGTTATGCTACATGATTCAACATCGGTGCACAGTAACACATTGGGAAAGACTGGCTTTGGTTTGGAGAGGTCCCAATGGCAGGGGAAATCTTCCGTTTGCAGTATATATGGGGCACATTGCTAGTACAAGCCCTAAAGTATCCCACTCAATTAAAAAGAACACCTCTCCTCTGCTTATGAAGTCAGGAACAGTCTTTCTTCTCATTCAGTTTTCCTATCTATGCTCTTCAGGAAAAAATAAAAGATCAACTAAAATTAACAGCACAGAAACTATGATATTAACGAGACAACTTCATTTCTTAACTCTAATTGTCTAGTGAAGTACCTGGTATGTCAAGAGTATTAAATATTTGTTGACATTTTGGTTAGAGTTAAGAATAATTCATTTAATTTTTAACCACTAAAACCTCTAACTTTAATTCTTTATCTTTCAGCTTCTTTGTGTTCTCTGCCTGTCATTCATGACTACCATTTTTGCTTTCGCTTTTCTAACCTATTCCTCCTTCACTCTGTAAGTGTGTTTTTGTACCATGGACTTCTCTTACCTTTGTCTTGTGTCTTGCCTACTCTATTGTGTTGAGAGATGTTAACACACTTGTTTTCCCACTTATTTTTATTTCCCTAGCTGCCAACTTAAGTTCCACTAAAACATAAAAATCTGCCAGTGTTGCCATAACTTCAGGCAAATCTAAATAACAAATAGTCACTTAAAATCCTCTGTTTCTCACAACTTGGTTCTGTATGTGGGACCAATTGTTGTGGACAAAATAAATGCTCTTCCTCGTTAGAGACCAGGGTTATAATTAAAGAACAGCATGTAGTCTCCTCCCTGAGGGTGTAGATTTGGAAATGTCAGATTTAAAATCCACCCGCCTGTTTCTTTGTAACAGCTTCCTTTCTATCTGTTTCCCTGACACCTTCCCTGATCCAGGACCCACTGATACCTGAGGGCCACCACGGTCAAAGGTCAGAAACAGCAGCTCTGACCTTGCCCAACAGTGAACTCTGGAAATTTCTATTGAGCAGTCTCATCCAAGTGATGAGGTGAGCTGTTCACCGACTCCACCTGTGATTTCAGGAAGGCAGAAATTGCCAACTCTCAATAACTTCTATAGCCTTCTTTCTCTTGACCAAATAAGCATTGAAGTTGCAACTATAAAACCAGAAAGGCATTAAGAAGAAAAGTAAATGCAAATGTCAACACTATTTTTCAATCCTTTTGCATTCTAAAAATTGTACACTTCTCTCTCTCACACAAAGGTGACAGACATATTCATAAGCACAGAGAAGCCACTCAAGTCACTTTCTCACATAAACCAAGTTCGTTCCAGGATAGAACTTTCAGGAACTGACTGAAACAAGAATGCTAAGTATTAGGAGATTGGATGCAGATTCATTTTACTGTAATTTCTAAAATGCTGATCCAAAGTCTTCCATTTCTTCCACAAATATTTATTCAGCACCTAACATATGTCAGACTAAGCCTTCTAGGCAAACAGATCAGTATAGTAAGTCCTCACTTAACATTGTGCGAAGGTTCTTGGAAACTGACTTTAATCAAAGTGACTTACAATGGTAGCAATTTTACCATGGGTTACTTGATACAGATAAGAGTTAAGTTCCTACAGCACGTTTCTGTTCACAAAAACATCACCGAACTTCTAAGTAAAGACCGTCAAACTCTTCTAAAATAAATGTAAGTTACACATACATTTAAGAAGTAAGAACAAAGTAAGAGAATTCTTTTCTAACTCACTATTCCAGTTCAGGGTCTTGGGGTCCAGAACCCACCCCGCAGCTTGGGGCTCAAGCATGGGATCCTGTCACCACCAGCAGGCCCTTTCTGGAACCACTTTGCTGCCTCCGCTCTGCTTTTCCCCTCCAACCTGAGTTTTAACCGCCACAGTAGTAAGTCCCATTGAGATGCTGGCTGTATGCTGGCTGTAAACTGAGCCCTTCGTGGAGGTTTTCTCATTTGATCTTCACAACAGCATTGTTCACAGCCTACTTGTGACCCCAATTCACAAATGAGGAAACTGGTGTTCATGTGGGGGTAGGGGGGTACCCATGATTCTTTCCTATAATACTGCCTGTAACCTCTCTCCCTCCAACTTTCATCCCTTTGCCCCTCTCTTCTCTCAGCCACTCTCATCTAGATAACAGTGTTGTTCCAGCAACCTGTGGGATTTCCTACTGCAGAAACTCTGAATTGAGAAGCTCAAATGCTTGCTGACTGTATTGCCTCTCCCTATACACCGAGAAATCTTCCAAAGCCCATTCAACATATTTACTCATGTAACGCAATGACCCTGAGAGAAATACTATTACCTCCTCAGCAGAAGATACTTCAACACCAAGAGGTAAAGGAACTTTCCCAGAATACAGAGTAAGAATCGGAATGAGGATTTGAACCCAGAATGTCCAGCTCTAGGACCTGCATTGCTATTCAGGCTTCATTTTACATGATTTAGCAGGATTAGCACAATTGATCCCTCAGCTGTTCTCAAAATCCTTTCTTCTGTTGGTTTCCAATCTATCTTACCTGGATCTTGTCCTACTTTTCTGACTGCCCCATCCCATTCTCCTTTGCTAGTTTCTCCTCGTCTTCCTGACTTCCAAAAGTCAGAGTGCCCTAGAGATCAGTCTTTGGACATGTTTTCTACACTCAGTCCCTAGATGACCTCATCCACTTTTACAGCTTAAATAGCTCTATGTAAATAGCTTACAAATCAATATGCTTTGTCTGGAACTCTCTTGTAAAATTCAGACTCGTATATTTAACTGTCCGCTCAACCTCTCTGTTGACTAGCCACGGCATCTCAAAACCAGCTTGCTGACAGCTGAGCTCCTGTTCTTCTTCCACAGACTTGCTGCTCCCTAACTCAGTTAATGGCAAGTCTATTCTTCCAGTAGCCCCAGCCAGAGCCCTGGATGTCATTCTTAACTTTTCATTTATTCTCTCACAACACATTCAATTCATCTGTAAAATATATCCAAGATTGGACAACTTCTCGTCACCCCCCTCACTATCACCACTCTAGTCCAAGTGGCTATTACCTCTTGCCTAGATGTTGCAATGGTTTTTCATTGGTCTCCCCTTGACTCCCCTGCCAACTTGAATGAAGGCAATGAGGCACCACCTTAAATGCAAAATTTAAGAAACATCGAAACTCTATAATCATGACAAAAGATATTTTAATGTAATATTTTTAAAAGCCATGATTTCAAATAGCAAAATTTTAAATAAAAACTGGACCAGATCCTGTCTTTGCATTACTCACCTCCTTTCCTCGCCTTAGTTCCAGTCCCAATCCCACTTGACTCCCTTCAAGTGTTCTCAACAGTTACAGTGATTCTGTTCAAACTTAAGTAAAATCTTAGTAATCTTCTGGCTTCAAATTTCAGAGCAAAAGCCAAAGCCCTTTTCATGAACTACAAGATCCTATGTGACCTGGTCGACCATTATCTCTCTAACCCCAACTCCCACTTCTTGCCTCATTCACTCAGCTTCAGCCTCTCCACATGGGCCACCTCACTATTCCATCAACAAGCTTGCACCTTACGGCCCCTACACTGGCCATGCCTTCTTCCTAGAATCCTCTCCCCCCAATACATCCCTCACTTCACCCAGGTCTCCACCCAAATTCACTCTGTGTAGACCACACTATCTAAAATCTCATCCAAGTGGAGCAGAGTAGCACAGTGGAAGCATGCTAGGCCCATAAAATTTCATCCCCCCACACAATTTATTTCACTTCATATTCCTCTTCCATTCTTCATTTTTTCCTCCTCAGAAATTACCATAAGCATTATCTGTATATATTACTAATGTATTTTATCATTTTACCTACTATATAACTCCATAAAATAATACAAAGCTGAGATTTTTGGAAGAGAGGGGTTTGTTTTGTTCTCTTTATATCCCCACGCTTCAAAAAATTCATGAATGATAGTAAGTACTCAGTAGATATCATAGCGTTTGAATGAAGATTCATAAATGCACATGAGTGCTTTCATTTAGCTTCAATAGTCTTAATGCCAGCTATGGATAGGTTTTTAATTCTATTACCTCAATAAATTACATCAGGAGCTACGCTTTCAAAATGCAGTTGCCTAAGATCTGAAGAATTCACAGAATGCTAACTTAGATAATGTATTGCAAAACCTTTATTTCAAATTGACCAACTTGTGAAACAAAAGTTTGGCTTGCTTAAAAAATATTTATCTGGGATTCAAGTTCCTGCCTTAGATTATCTAAGTTGGGAAATCGAGTTGCTTTTGAGAAATAAACATTGAATAACAAGTTTCTCTTATGGCAAATCCTGAATTTTATTTCCATGTTCTGATTTCCAATGATATTATATTAAGATGTTATACAGATTTTCTTATTTTCTTAATTTCACAGTGAAGCTGTGTATAATCAAAGGATCTTTGTTTTAAGATAGCTTTGATTCTCTTTACTAATTATTAACCAAAACTAAAGATAGGTTTTGTAAATAAAACTTGTTTCACCATGAACTGTTATCTCTTGATAGAAAAGATGAAGTTCAGCAAAGAGCAAATCTTCAGGGTAGCCAAAAGACCACAGACTTTGCCTGCAAACACCTGTAGGAACTCATGGCTAACATCATGGGCCCCATGTCCAGTCATGGCCTCCTGGCTCATGTAGGTTAAGTTTGACCCTATAGCAGAGTTTGAGTGTCCTGATGAAAAGACAATGCAGTAACACTTGAGAACAGGGCAAGAGTTAGATTTTGTCTTAAAGTCTAATTTTCTTTGTAAATCTTCAAAATGCCTTTTGTTGTTTTATGTTTTTAGATAATTTATGTGTGTGTGTGTGCGTATATATACACACACATATATTATATATATATATTAGATATTTCTATGACTGTATTCACCAGCAGGTTGGGATTATAAAGTGAAAACAGGCCTTGTTTCCATCCCCCACACCTTGTAGCATTGAGAGAAAGAGCATGTACACTATAAATGTGTCACTAAGGTACAAGTTCCACCCTGGGTTTTGACATGTATATCAAATCACTACTATCATAAAGATGCTTTTTAATTTGTCTTAGCCAAAACATGAAGTCAGGATTTTTTTTTCTTTTTAAATCACTGCCTTTGGAAAAGTACAAACACAGAAACTGGTACGTTAACTAACTGGGTTAGCTTATGCCCATAAAACACACTGCCCTAAAGCTGGGCGGAGGGTGGAGCTGACATACGGACAGCACTAACTCAATACTCCTAAAGAGAAAGAATGAGTGAGAACTAAATTGACCTGGGTCAGAAGCAAGCAAGAATTATTAGAAAGGTCAAGGGCAAGAATGGACATGCTTAATATGAAGAGCATAAAACTGGTCTGTCCCTATAACAGCTAATTGGTATTATCTTGCTGGAATCTCTTTCTTTCTTTTAGTTTTTAAAATTATATTGAAAATATTACTTTGTAAATGATGTTTGCCTATGAATTTGGGGACTTTTTAATTCCATTATTTTAATAATACTTTGAAGCTATGTTTTACTGAAATAATCGCCTCACCTTCTTCATTTTATCTGGTCACCCAAATTTTGGCCCAGTGTCCTATATTATAAATTCATTCTGAATCTTTAAATGACAATAAAAATCAGTACAGGAAATCTCAATACACAGGACAGAAAAGCTTTTAAAGGGCCCATTGTCAGATGTGTTAGATTTGCATTTGATTCATAAAACACGTTTCCTCAGTCTTGGCTGGCCAGAACCCATGAAACACAGTGAAAACCAGCACAGAAGCTTCGCTGTGCCACCACACTCGAACCCAACAGTTCGCTCCCACTGTGCGCACGGGAGAGCATAGTGCAGAGTGCAGTGCAGAGCCTCGCACCACTGCAGCCTGGAACATTCAGCATGGCCATCACCTGGCCCTGGGACCCTGTGCATTTGAACAACCATCACATTTGGAATGGGTTTCAAATCATGTACCCAAATAGAATGCATAAACAATAAAATGTGGAAATTGCATATTCATATCAACATACAAAAGTATGGACGTGTGTAAACTTTAATTTCTTAGATTTTTACAAAGGGCCTCACGTCTGCTGTTGAGTCCTCTGTGTGGTATATGATCCAGTTGTTAGTAAGCCCTTCCAACACCACTCATAATTCCACTGTTCTTGTTTTGTTAAAACCCAGGTGACATTTTTATTACCTCAAGTAGTTTGTGTGATGACCCCTGTATATCTGCCACCAGCACACTGTTTTAGAAATTTATCTTTGGTTAACACAGAACAGGTAATTGAAGCTAAAACTCTCGGGATTTTGGTAGCTTGTACTAGTCGATTGATTAAGTAACAGAGCCCTCTTCCCCCATCTGCAAGGACCACTCTGCATATTCTTTTAACTGACAAGAGCTAATTTGTGCTTTAAGCACTTGGTAACATTCTGAGGTGACTGGATTGAGAATTATTGATCTGCATTCTAACTGGGGATGAGATATTACTCATTTTTGACTTGTAAATTTCAACTGAAATCAAACGTTTTTAAAAACTCTTCCTTAATAAGAGTATTTAACTGGCCTAGTTTGTGTGTGGCTGTTAGTTGCTTTAACCTTGATGACTCGTTTGCAGAGAATGTTCCTAAAGATGTCCCTCATGGAAAGGACAAGTTCGGACTTGGCAACAGCAATTTACTTAATTTATCTTAAATTTGGTTTCAGTGAGCAACCCTAATTAACCTGATTTTTTGCTGATAATCACTCTCAATGGAATCAAATCACAAATCCGGGGATGGATTGAGCGGCAGCCAGAAGGAAGCAGCCCTTCGCGCACTGGTCCGGCGCACAGGATATAGCTTGGTCCAGGTAGGCACTTCTTCTGACGTGTGCTGAGACCCACAGAACTCAGTGCCGAGACACTGAATTCCCAGTGAGACTATCCGTGGTCTTAAGATGCAAAATGGGAACGGTCAGTCGTATAACTCTTCAGGTGGGTGTTCCTTTCCAATGGGGGAGGAAGTCGCATCATTTCAGTTGTGCACGCGCCCCTGCTGGTGGTGTTCTTCCTGCTCTTGGTTATCAACTCAACTTTAACTTGTCACTTGCAAATGAAATCAGTGTCCACAGTCATAGAGACTATCGCAGTTTTTAAAGGCGATATCAGTACAGGGAAAGGCAGCTGAAATTTATGGTCCAAAGATGGTGAAGTAGAACCAAGCCAGTGTTTCAAGTATCATCAGAGAACAAACCGTCCAGGCAGTATCTTTGGTTTCCAAAGAGTTCATTGCAGATGCAGGAGGACTTACTATTCCAGTTATTTCTCATAACATCAACTCAATAGTTTAGGATACGGTAATATTTTTCTATTAGGCTCACCACTTTTTAAAACAATCCTAAATTGTCTATTCACAGATGTTAGTTGTTAAGAATCATCTGTATATTATTGTCTTTATAATAACTTCCTTGAGAGAGCTTTTCTTTTTTTTTTCTTTTTTTTAAATTTTATTTAGTTATTTTTCAAGTACAGTTTTTTGTCTATTTTTCCCATCCCAGCCTCCCCTGCCCCTTGCTCCCCACCTCCCTCCCATTTCCTCCCCCCCCCCTTAGTTCTCGTCCCTGTGTCCTTCCTATTTGTTCCTCCTTAAATGTAAGTCATAACACCATTAAAGTCCTAGAGGAGAACATTGGCAAGAAAATCTCAGATATTTCACGCAGCAACTTCTTTACTGATATGTCCCCTAGAGCAAGGAAGGTAAAGGAAAGAATAAACAAATGGGATCTCATCAAAATAAAAAGCTTCTGCATGGCTAAAGAAAACAGTATTAAATTAGCAAGACAACCAACTGTATGGGAAAACATATTTGCCAATGATACCTCAGACAAAGGTCTAATCTCTAAAATATACAAAGAACTTACACGACTCCACTCTAAGAAGACACCCAACCCAATTAGAAAATGGGAAAAGGACTTGAACAAACACTTCTCCAAGGAGGACATACAGAACATTCAGAGACACATGAAGAAATGCTCAATATCGTTAGCTATCAGAGAGATGCAAATTAAAACCACAATGAGATACCACTTTACACCAGCCAGGATGGCTATCATAAACAAAGCAACAAACAACAAATGTTGGAGGGGGTGTGGGGAAACGGGGTCCTTAGTTCACTGTTGGTGGGAGTGCAGACTGGTACAACCATTATGGAAAACAGTATGGATTTTTCTCAGAAAAATAAAAATCGACCTGCCTTTTGACCCAGCAATTCCACTGCTAGGATTATATCCTAAGAATCCTAAAACATCAATATCAAAGAACCTATGCACCACAATGTTCATAGCAGCACAATTTACAATAGCCAAGAGTTGGAAGCAACCTAGGTGCCCATCAGTAAATGAATGGATCCAAAAATTGTGGTACATATACACAATGGAATTCTATGCTGCAGAGAGAAAGAAGGAGCTACTACCCTTTGCAACAACATGGATGGAACTAGAAAGCATTATGCTGAGTGAAATAGGCCAGGTGCTGAAAGACAAATACCATATGATCTCACCTTTAACAGGAAGCTAAACAACAAAACAAACAAGTAAGCAGAAAAAAAAACCCCAAAAAAACAAAGACACTGAAAAAGAGAGAGCTTTTCATATATTTAAAAGCAAACTACTATCAGACATATAAATAATCTTATTTGAAAAAATAATGTTGCTCTTATTTCAGTAAGAGTAAGTATTGTAATTCTCAGAAATTTGATCATCCTGCCTCCCCGCCCCCAGTTTTCCAATTTAACCAAATCCCTGTGTTGTGAATACTGATGCCATATGGGGATAACACTAAAATAGGCAGCAGCGACCCCTCATCACATGGTCCTGTCAGATCGCTGCAAAATGTACCACATTTAGTTTTCACCTGACGTTGTAAGTCACGGCCTGCCTCGTTAGAGATAATGCTCAATGTTGTTTCTAATGCTTCATCCTAATGAGGAGCTTTTCATTACACTTTAAGATTTCACAAAATATTATTTCTTGATAGTGTTTTCAAAGTTTCATTGATGTCAAGGGCAAGGGCAATAGTAATGGATTATTAGTTTTTTAATAGTTAATAAAAGTTAAGTTATTCTAGATGTTTTTATCTCCATGTTTAGTGTACTTCAAAATTAATGACTGGCTGAAAATTTTTGTGTGGCTTTTTACCCCATTAAGTGGTATTTTTTAATTCATAGAGATTTGACCCAGTACAGTTGAATAGGGGGAATGTTTTCCTTTCATATTCGACCCCTCCATAGACATTATAATATCAAATATTGTTTTTAAGTCAGTATAATCTTAAAAATGTCTCTATTTGGAACATTCCTGCAAAGACAGTGGTATTGGAAAGCATTTAAACCCTTTTGAAATGTAATTTGTCAATATTTATAAGAATATTCCCCTTCTGTAAACAAATCTCTGATGTTCCAAAATATAATGACAGAAACACATGTAAACCTGGCTATTCTGGTGTTATTTATAATACTTCAATATATCAAACCTAAATGTATAAAAGGAAATTATTAAGTTATGAAAATATAATCAATACATCCAAGAAGCATACTTTTACAAGAAATAACCCTAAAGCAATATGAATTGCCTGTTTAATTTTATTCTGGGCCCTGGTGCTTCCTTCTCCCCCAGATAAAACTCAGAGGAAGTCTGATGACTGTTCTGATAACTTTCAGGTAATAAAAAGGTCTCCGCTCTTTTTTTCAGTCCAGTATAGTAAAAAACAACTTCATTCAAAGTTATAGCCATTTCCCCTTCCCAACTACATCTAGGCGGAGTGCGATTTCTTTTTCATTTTCCTCCCTTATGCTTTCAGAAGCATAGTGTCTATGCCAGTTCCCTAACTGTAATTCCTGACTCAGAGCTGGAGCAGAAAACAGGAATAAGAGCAAAGGAAAAGAGACAGGAAAGTTCTTACTTGACTGATAGTGGCCTTAGGCTCTCTGAGCCTGGCTGGTATGTAAAGCTCATGAGATGCATTATAGGGCCATCAGAACCACCCTTAATTCCATGGCTGGGGATCTCTCACCTGGCTACACTCTCCTCTGGCTGGCCACTGTCCTGAGCCTGGGCCTCCTTCTGCAGAGCTTTTTAAACTCTAAGAAGCTCTCTTGGAAGAGAGGAAACATAACCCCAGATTCCAACACATGGTCAGACTCTATTCCCCTGGAAACACTCACATACTCTCTGACCCCAGCAAACTCTGGAAGCACAGGTGACACAAAGGAACCAGCTCTCCCTCTCACCAAAATCAAAGCAGCAGGCCAATGCACTGCTCACCAGTAGGATCCCAGCAATGAACTCGACCCCCAGCCTAGAGTGTTCCCTAATGCAGAGAACTCCTATGAAGCTCCCTGAGTGATTTCCTAGGACCTCTCTCCCCTGCTTAGGGAAATTGAGAAGCACCTTGCAATTCCTTCCATTAAGGGGTAAGCAGGACTCACAACACACCAGAGAGTGGTCTCCAAATACTTTGAATAAATTCCAAAAGCTCCTCTCATACCCTTCAATCTCACTTCTAAACTGCAGCATAGAAGAGGGGCAGGTATTCATTTAAGAATGTAAAAACAGTTAAACAGTTTCCTCTACCTCTTTGTCCTGCTTGGTGGTCCAGTGACTTGGTTTCCTACTCAAACCAGAGGCCAGAGGAGACCCATTCTACCTTAAAATCCCGTTACAGATGAAATTGTATTCAGTCATTAAATGATCATTTAAAATATTCTGCAGGACAGAAAATTGTAATGTTATTATTACAGCTATGTAAGAAACTTGCAAAGAACAATATTTTTAAAAGAGACCTCAAGCAACAAAGGAGATCATTTTACAAACCTAATGTTGTGTTTTAAGAACATTTGCATGATAAAGGAAAAGACCTAGAGGACTATGCAACTTTATAATGAAATGTTTTCAAATAAAATACCCCTAAAATACATGGCCAATTTGTATATTACTTCAATCTCATATATTCAATTACATTGAGAAACTGTGAATAAGGATTTAGAACACATGTTAATAACAAAATAACAGTGAGTGTTTTTCAGGCACTTATATTCTAACTGCTTTTTGTATTACTTTACAAAAAACAGGAGATGTTTGTGTGATTATGTGCCGTATTGTATTTAACATGTGGCCGAAGACAACTCTTCTTCTTCCAGTGTGGCCAAGAGATGCCAAAAGGTTGGACACCCCTGTTATGGTCACCTTCAATTTCCAGATAAGGAAAACAAGGCACAAAGATATTAGGTCACTTGCTGGAGATATAAAGGCTAAAACTCCAGTGTTATTGGCCAAAATGTCTGACAAGATTTACAAAACTGAGAGCTACTATGTTATCTTTAAGGCTGCAATTTTAGAGGTTAGCCTGTTAGGGCATTCTAACAATATTTTCTTGAGCCTGAACTTTGTAACCTAAGTCACTTACAATAACACTTATTCGTTAGCAGAATGACTATTAGATCAGAAAGTTGTCCAATCATGTAGAAAACTAAAACTCTAAAACCTAGTTACCTAGATCTACAGCCTCTAATCAAGATTTAAATGTTTACATGGCTCAGGTTCAATCATTTTGAATTCATTAGAAACTCCCTACTGATTTTGGCTGCAAAGGGCTGAAAATCACCCAAGAGTTCAAATTAAAGATGGTAGAGACTGCTCTGTACCACATACAAGGTGCATAATTTTGAGTACAGCCTTTAACCACGCTAGAGCTTAATTTCCCACTGGATTACCCAGGACATCCCCACCCTATCCTCCATCATTGCATAGTCTGATCGTTGGTCAGCAAACTGCACTGATGAGTTGGAAGAAGACCAGCATATACTGAAACACAGCCTCCAACTCTTCATAATTTAGAGAAGATTCTTTAGCCTTGTCAATATTTCAGTCTTCCTATCTGGATTGGAGAAAACATTAATACTGTTATTTTAAAAAAAAAACAGGGCAACATCAGGTTTACAATGAAAATAGATAACAATACAATTCAGGATGTATACCCATAAAATGATCATTTCAAATTGTATGATATTTACTAAATTAGGGTTTGAAAGATTTACTTCTGTTGTAACTTTGCAGTCTGATATTGAATGTTGAATACCTGCAAAACAAGAATTAAAAAAACAGAGGGTGATTGATTTGTGTTCTCTTATCACTCGCAGGACAAATACAGCTGTTAAAAATAGAGTTTTGCAGGTTACTTAATAACATGAGCCAGTCGGTTATATGGCAACTGATGTAACAATACCTGCTTGTTGGCCAATATACTTTATGATATCATTTTTAAATAATTGGATTTTTTGGATATTGATAGCTGAAAATCTTTATCAAATTACTTGAGAGAATAAAAAACACAATTCCCTGCAAATAGCAGACATTTAATAAATATTGATGAAAATGTATAATATTCACAAGTTAAACTTTTAAATTCAGAGCCACCTTATGCCACATAGAAATATTTTGGAAGTAAGCAAGTAAGTGCTAACTTGTAAAAAGCCTTTGTGTCCAGGCAATGGATTATGTGTGGTGCTCTCTTTCCTTACTGTTTTTTTAACTCTTAACTGTACTTTCCAGATTTTCTACAACTAGCATGTATTTGGGAGTCAAAGAAAAAAATCCCATTGTGATGATTCTTTCCTGAAGAATTCATCAGTGACAGGGGTCATAAACTCTGTGCCATGTGATGCTTCTTCCATCTGAAATCTTCTCCTTAAAACTAGGCAAAAAGCAAGGGAGGAGGGGCTAGGGAGGTGGGCAAAGGGGAGAAAAACAGGGACATAAAGAGACTTCACTTGGAGTGATGGGCACACAGTGCAGTGTGCAGATGATGTTTCATCAAGTTGTACACTTGAAACCTGTATGGTATTGCAAGCCAATGTCACCAAATGATTAATTTTTTTAAAGGCAAAATATACTTTTTATAGATGAGCATTTTCAGAAAACTTTCTACCCTGTGTAGGGTTAGTTTACATTCGCTTTAAATCTACTACAACTAAAGCTAAATATGTATTAAATAAAGATCACCCTAAAGTAGTTAGAATATTTTTGAAAGTAGACACAGGATATTTATATATAAATTTTAATTATTCAAAATAAGGTGTATATTAGCACTCTTTCCAGTTACCCTATTGATAACCTATTTTCTAAAAATCATTACAACACATTTCTGTAAGGTATGATAGTACAATTGCTTTCTCTCTCTTTTTTAAAGATTTTATTTTTAGGCAGGGGAAAGGGAGGGAGAAAGAAAGGGAGAGAAACATCATCATAGATACTGAAGACTGATGGAGGTCAGAGGGGATGAGTTTGGGAAGCTACTTACAAACAGAGAGTAAAATTCAGCAGGAAAAAACTCACAAACAAAGACAAAAATATGGTCGAAGCAAAGGAAGAAGAATGGGGCAAAGTAGAGGAGGGTAAAAATAATCAGTTGTTGATAAAAAAGGCTTGACTTTGGATGATGAACACAATAACATATTCAGATAATGTATCAAAATTGTACATTTGAAATCTATATAAAATTACTGAATATCAACCATATATCATTCAATACTAGATAAATAAATACTTTAAAAAAAAAGAAAGGAACATCAATGTATGTTTGCCTCTCATACCCCCCTTCCTGGGGATGGCCCACAACCCAGACACGTGCCCTGTCTGGGAATCGAACTGGCAACCCTTTTGTTTGCAGGCTGGTACTCAATCCACTGAGCTACCGCTGCCAGGGAAGTACCCTTACTTTCTTAATTTCATGGTTGTCCTTAGTAAATGTAAAGGCTTATTTTTTTCTGTTTTGTTTCTTTACTTCCTATTACTGAACACAATGTATTTATGATGTTAGGTCTTGACATTACAAGTGTAAAAGACATACAAGGGAGGGCCCCAAAAGCCCTAAATTTATAAAAATTGTGTATTTATTCCTACATTGAAGTCACCTTCAAAGTATTCTCCACTCAATGCAATACACCTATCAAGATGCTTTTTCCACTGCTCAAAACAGTTTTTGAACTTGTCGATTTTTATGCCTTTTAGTGCTTCTACCATTTTTTTGTTTCACCTCTTCCACATTGGCAAAATGGTTTTTTTTAAGGACTTTTTTACCCAGGAAAACAACAAAAAAAAACAGTCCCTTGGGGACAGGTGGGGTGAACAAAAGAGGCGGGGCACGAGGGGTCATGTGGTTTCTCCTAAAAAATGGCTGAACACTCAGTGAGGTGTGGGCAGGTGTGCTCATGAATGACCCATCATGAAATGGTCCAATACATGAAAACAGTCTTCAGAAAAACAAATTCACTGAAGCCAAACATCCTCTCACAATGCCAGCTGGTGCACTGATACAGATGGGTTCCTAGAACACTCACCCAGTGGGGGAAGCCTGGACTACAACAGTCCACCCCCCAAAGATAGTTCTGGTTTTTTGGGTCCCCCCTCATACAGCCCAACCTAAAGCGCATATCAGGTTGGTTCAATGAGAATGACTTTATTCAAAATTGAAAATGATAACATAAGACTGCATTAAATAGATGAGGGTGCTATCTTTCTGTCAGAGGCTTAAAACTGACAATAACCTTGACCTAGGTATAAGGATAAATATTTAGATCTAAGGATGTTTATAATAGAGAAATTTATAATATTTAAAAGTTAAACATATTCTAAATGTCTAATAAAATACTGGTTATATAAAATATGATCATCCTTATATTTCCAAATTATACAGCCATAACTCTGATTTCAAACAAAGACATGGAGAAATGGCTAAATTTTAATGTTTACTTAAAAATCAGAATGTAAAACATATGCTTCCAAATAATATTTTAAGAAATTATTCACATAATACAAACTATTGGAAAATAACAAAATATAAATATCTGATAGGGGTAATATTTTATTTGATATTCTTTGTTTTCCAAACTTTCTCTAATAATATGGATTATTTTTATAAGAAAAAAACTAGTAAAAATATTCTAAGGAGCATTCAATTAGGAGGAGAAAAACTGGGAAATTTTTGTGTACAAAACTATTATTATAATTGGATAATAAGAACCTGTGTTCATGAAGCTTTTCTTTCTAATTCGTTATGTGCTTGAATTTAATATGAATATAGTCCAATTCTTTAATTCAATATTTCATAGTTAGAAAAGCCCCAGAGTTATACAGTTCAATAGACACATAAGTCAGAGGTCTGCAAACTATGATCCCAGATTCAGATGTGGCTACAGTCTGTTTTTGTAGTGATTGCAGGCTGTGAATGTTTTTCACATTTTTTAATGGGTTATTTTTTTTTAAGCCTAAAATATCAACTATCTGGTCTTTTATTGAAAAAAGTTTGCTCACCCAGCTCTAGAATCCTTAATCTGTTACTCTATGTTAGAAGCTAATCCACAATTTAAAAAGAAAATTCCTTATTACTAATTAACCAAAATATTTGTAAAATATACAATACACCCTTGAAGAATGAAGACACTGTGTCTGAATGTCAAAGATCCATTAAGATTACAGCAGATAAATAGGAAAAATAAATGGGCTTCGTCCTTCTCCTACTCTTTCAATGAGCCATCAGCTTCAATTCTCTTAAACTGGGAACAAAGTATGTCTCTAATTCCCACTCCTCAAATTTTGCTTTCTACCTATGTTCTCTTAAATGGACTTTCAGCGCAACCACATTATTTTATTCCAATGTGTTCAGTTCATCTATGACTATGTGCGAGGCACAGGTACAAAGGATGGTGCTAGATCAACATAAATCTGATGTGAATACACTCACCTCTTGTAAGGGGGCCCCAGATTAAGTTAAATCCCCCATCTCTCTGGCTTGCTACTTGAGTCATTTTATGTAGGCATTTCTCAAATTGCAATTTCCCCCCTACAAATAATGCGATAAAAATAAGTAACTTAGGACCTCAGTGTTTACAATGGGCTTCACCTAGATTAGCTCAGCGAGAGGCAGAAGGGAAAACACCATGGCATTGACATCCTTTTCCAACCACCACATGAAAACCCTAGGAATAGAAATAGGAATTTGACCTCATGGTAAAATTTAGATCCTGGGACCTATGTTTTCTCCTATTGCCTGTTCTCACCACCTGCTCACGTCTCTGCTGTCCAAGGACTTAGGTCATTCACCAAGTGCATGAAAACTCATTCTTTAAATAGGTAGACTCGGCAGGGGAACAGGATGGGACCAGCAAATCATTGCAGGCACGTGTTCCCCTATCACCCCAGCCACCCACAGGCCAACTTTATTTTAAAACTCTTTTGAGGCCTTGCTTCTACTAGCCACAAATGCCACAGCATTGGGTGCAAGACTCTAAATGAAGGAACAGTCCTGTGAAGGCTTTTGTGGAAAATGTGTGTGTCTGACTTGTGATGGGCACTGAGCATCCCAAGAAATAGAGACACATTCCAGAAGCCATTTTCCAACGGCATTGAATTTCTCCTCATATAGTCTACTAGAGAGAGATGATTTCATGAGGTCTTCAATATAAAGTTCAAAATCTTTGCAAACTATGTGCTTTCCTAAAAACCAGAAGCACGTGAGGTTTTCCATTCTATCAGCTTAAAAACCAGTGTGGACTCCATGACTCAAAAGCCCAGAAGCACAGACTGCTCTTTTGGACTTTATACTTTGCTTGCAGACAACCTCAGGATTTTTCAAATTGTTATCTGTTGGTATAATATAGATCAGCAACCAAATAAGTGACTCTTCATCTGCAGAACCTACAAGGTTACCATTATGAGATGCAAAGATAGCTTCCTTACATAGACTAAGAAGAAAACAAAGGAGACTGCAAAGATAGATGATTAAGAATTAGAAAGGATCTCAACTCTGATCTTTTTCAACATTGTTTCAGAGGTGCCTGGAGAAAGCTGAGATGAGTTTAAACGGCACACTGACACAGCATTAAATAACTTTAAAGTTCATCCTGAGAAAATTATTCCCCTTCCAATTCTGTTTCAGACACTCACATGAGGAAAGTCAGTGGCTGAACATAGGACTTAAACACCTCTCCAGCCCCTGCTAAGTTTTTTTTAATCCTTATGGCATTTTTCCCATTACCATTTAGTCCCTTTATGCCCTCCTCCCCCCAGCAATCTCCACACTGTTGTCCGTGGCCATGAGTCAGCTAAGCTTTTACACAAGAAGAGTAGGGCTAGAGATCAGCTTGAGGTGGACAACAATGTCCAGTGAGAATTTAATCATGATTGCCCTCCTTTGTAATTGTTCATTTGTGGGAACAGATATGGATATTCCAGTTATAAGAATGATACATATTTTCTTTTCTGCATATGTTCCTTTAAGACAATAAACCAATACAAAGATAGTCATTAAGTAGTTAATGAAGTAGATGTTAATTGGACATGCAATTGGAGAAACACTGATTTTTTAAATCCTCACAATATTCCCTTTTAAGGATCCTAGTGACTAACTCACAAAACATCAAATGAACATTTTCCCACATTTTCATATGGTGTCAAAGTCTGCCTCTCTTTCACAAGTATCCTAAGACCCTCACAAGACTTTCACAATCCTCTAGTCAACCCTATTTCTTTATAAATGAAGAATTTAAAACCAGGGAAGATTTAGTGTCTTGCCAAGTCTCTAAGCTTCTCAGAAATTTAAATTCATGGGAGTGTGGTAAAAAGAATAATGACTGTATAAAATTTCTCACTGTAGATTATGTTTCTCACATAAAAAAAAAAATGAGTGCATTGGATGGAATTCTCCTTGGCATATGCTGAACTAGGGAAGGACAGAAATGCAACTACCCAAACTGCACGTTCTTTATCTGCACATGGAGAAATGTCTATTTGCATGTGGACAGCTTTCTATAATGTAACCAGATATTTGAGTGCTATATTAACTCAAAAGGCAAATAAAAAGTAAATTAAGTAAATTGGTAAATAAAAATGTGGATGTGTCTATTGAATAAATTATGTGTTCCCCAAAGGTAAAAGTCTAAAATATACAAAGCAGTTGCCAAAGGTCTTCCCTAGTTATTTCCTGAGTGGAATTTCAAGGTTCCTGTGGGTTGGAGCAGTGTGTCAAGATGCATAGCCAGAACCAGAAGTGAGCATGAGTGCAGCAAAGCCTGGTATCAAAAAAGTAAACACATTCTCTGCAGTCCATCATTCCGTGAACTTTATTGCAAAATGTGAACAGTGCGTCTTAGAAGTGAGTTGGCATTTTACTTATTCTCTTCTGTAGAAACACACATACACAAACAAATAAAACTTTTCTGATTTTTAATTTTGTGTAAGGATATTCTTGAATTTAATATTCCCACGAGTTGGCCAAAAATGTATAAAAAGCTTTATGAAATAGAAGTTATTTTTATAAGCCTGTTTGCCTATGACATATTGAGATACTGAATTTCTAAAGTGTGATTTGCCACACATAAGCCTTAAAGGTGAAGGGAAAATATTAAAGATGATATTATTAAATGCTTTGTTTGATAAATTTAGTTCTGCCTTTGTAAGACAACTAATAATTTGAAATCAAATTAGGACTATTTTCCTAGGCAACAGCCCTTTGCCAGCCTTCCAAAATGATAGAGAAACAGGATTCATAATTTTTTAATAGTTGTTTTCATGTGTGAACCCCATCATACATTTTTAAAGATCAAGTGCAAGGGCTTTAGGGAAAGTGAAACAAATAGATAAATCGCCAAGGTCATTTGCATTTTTCTTTGTGCATTTTGCCATAAGTACCTCCAATAATGTCATTTATTTAGAATTAATTAAATCACTTCACTATTTCCATTCAAAATGATTTTAAAAACTTTTTCTCACTTATGTAAATGAAAAAGCCACGGGTTTTATGTGATAATTATAATTTTCTAATATGCAATAAAATAAATGTATAACTACTAAAATACAATATTGGCCAATAAACAACCTAACATCGTCTCACATACCGCATTTTGAGAAATGCTAAGCTACCTGGTGACAAAGCCAAGTTTCTGTTTGTGTGTTATGTGTATGCCCTTGGTTTCTAACTGTGGCTCCACATTTCTACAAATTGCAACATCCCATTTGATCACAATGGCTATTGCCCTATTTTTAGAAAAATAATACCTGGCACCCATATTGCACATGCCTTGCAAATCCTGTAAAAAAACAAAAAGCTAATAATGCTAACTTCCAAAGTATATAAATTAAATAAAATCTGCTTTCTAAAAAATCCAGGTCTAAAGTAGATTTACCAACATGAAGTCAGTAATCTTAAGAGGATGTGAAAGTGAGCACACTAAATACACAAAATAGATCATTATCTTTTACAGAAAATTAACAAAGCAAATACTCCCCAGAGCCCTGTCTGTTGTACTCAGACCAACAACAATGGCAGAAGCAGAGCCAAGGTAAAAATCACATCTAAGAACCCTCTGGGGACATCTTATTTAAGGTCCCTTAGATTTGCCTTGAACCCTATCCAACAATGAGATATGTACGTGCTATGCAGGTGGAAAGCCATAAAAATAATGTCTAATAAAGATTTTTATTCACTCTTCCATATCAACAACGGGAAAACACACTCCTAATTCATGAACCACAGTAGGCATAATGCAGAGACATATTCCCAATGCATCAGCATCAACTGTGATGAGAGTCCACAGGCGTTTCCCACAGAACCACTGTTCCAGGTATGGCCCTTGTGACTGGCATACTAATGAAGACTAGAAATGCCACCTAGTCTGGGTGTGTTGTACAGCACCTGAGAGAACAGGAATAGAAATAAGTATGTGGCCATTGGAAAATGGATAGGAGAGCATCTGAAAGCAGTTTAGGAAGGGAATATACACAAGTTCTTTCCTCTTGGCAAGAAAGAACCAAAGAGAACCACAAAGATGATTACAGATTTAGAATGCAAAATTTCCAAAGAGCCAATAAAGGGATTGAAATTACTAATTATGAAATAAAAAACAGACAAAATGTCCTTTCAGTTTACGAATGGGCTCATTTATGGGAGACAACAAACCATCTGGTCTCCATGCTTGGTGAAGTCGAGCAAGAAAGTAGATGTAACACATAACATGCAGAATTACAAGGCTGGTAAGCATGAAAAGTCATCATAACTTTTGAACAGTATACATGGCATGCAGTTTACCAGATCAAGAATCACAGGACCTTTGTTCTAGTGTTGTCTGCAATAAATTAAACCAGTGTGACTTCAGACAACTCACATGACTTCTCTGAACTCAGTTTTCCCAGCTGTATAATGAGCATATTGGGTTGGCCAAAAAGTCCAGTATGTTTTTTCCATAAACTAAAAGACACATTTTTCATTTTCACCAATAACTTTATTGGTTTGGATATTTTGAGCATGTCAGCTGTCTCCCACTATTGGCTTCTAGTGGGTAGAGGTCAGGGGTGCTGCTGAACATCTTCCAGTGCATAAGACAGCCCCGCAGCAAAGAATTATTTGGCCAAAATGTCAGTAGGACCAAGAAACTTTACAAACCACTTTTGACATGTTCCATCAGTCACCACACTTTCTCCATATACTGCACAAATCTTTTATTCTATTTCAGTTTCATTTTTACCTTTCTTGAAATAATAAAGCATGATACACTGATGATATTGCATATTTTTTCGATCTTCAATATAAAGTGGATACACAAAAATTCACCAATTTTGATGTTTTATTTAAAAGCATGCTGATATGTCAGCTCTCACAATACAATCTAACAAAATGGTTTCAAATGAAGTCAAAGACAACTAAGCACTACTACAGCAATCATAGGGAAAAACAACAAATTTTTTGGACAACCCAATAACAAGGAAAAATAATATCATGACTACAAGCATAAGCTCAGGATTCAAAAGACTATCCTTGTCATTTACTGATTGCGTGAATCTGGACACACTCTGTACCTTGGAGTCCTTATGTATAAATTGAAAGTAAGTAGTATCATCCACATAGTTTTATTGATAAAATTAAATGTGTTAATACATGCAAAGCACTTAGCATAGTGCCCAACTTAATCAGGGGTAGCCATTTGGGGATATATTTTTTTTTTTGCTGCTGCTGCTGCTGCTACTGCTGTTACTAGTGTGTGTATGTAGTAGAAACTAATTTCTGTTGATGAAATAGAAAAGGAGTTTATTGAAAGAATATTGGTTCACAGAAACTTTTGATTTGGAGGAGGACCAGACTCAAGGGCAGGCTTCTAGGAATGAACCCAAAAACTATCACAAATCTGGACTGATATGAAAATGCATCCACCATCACAGAATGCTCACATCTCAAGTCTGCACCATTACAATTCTGTACCAGAGCTCGGTTTTTCTTTATTATAATGTTTATTGCCCCAGAGAAAGGGAAGCTGGAAAAGCAGGTATTGGGCCTTTTAAAATCCTGTAGGAGAAGGAGATTTTGCCCAGATTCCCCAGATGTATAAAAGGTTCAGATGCCAGGTGGCCAAAATGAACTCAGTATGTTCAATTTTCATGCTAAGATGTATTGCTGAGAATCATTTGTTAAAGGTTGTATGGTTTTATTCAAGGTCAAGAAGATGGTATACACAATCCCTTAAAGACACTATGTTTCTATCATGAAAGGTTTGAAATATCTGTGACAGAAGGAACTTCCAAACACTCTTCTTCACATGTAAAAATAGGCTTGGAATCCAATATTTAAGGTACAGCTACTGGATTTATCTTCAGTTAATTGAAGATGTAAAAATTAGATCTTCAATTTTTAAATTGTATAGTTGAAAATTTTTCACCTCTTCACATGTGACTGAAGAGAGAGTGAATGGTTTCCAAGTCTGTGATTGGGAAACTAAAAATTCCCAGAGTTGAATGAACATTCTCTCATGGAAAAAAGCCCTATATTCTTTCTCTCAGAACTATTACTATATTTGTGCTCCTGGGGGGAGTGCATTCCATGAGGAGGACCTCAGCCAGGAGGGGAAAGAGCAGTTATAACTGGGCTTTATTTAAAATGCAACTATAAAAATTGTGCCTAAAATACCAACAATCTAGCTCCCAACTGTCCTTTCCCAGTAATGGACAGCTATTCTGACCCCATGACTAATGCCCAGTGCCTGTTTAAAACTTATTGTCCACCACCAGTGCATTCCAGGCCTGGTGGGGGGTTCTCAAAGCCAGTCCCCCCACTGGGTGAACTCCACGGCATCTCTGCACCAGTCAGACCTTTTGTGATCCCAGAAGATATTCTTGGGGAATTTATTTTAAGAGTTTATAGAAACCACAAAAAGACCATGGATACGATTTCCTGACCAATCATTTTGGCTCAGAAGCAGAATCCTCCTATACACATGAATGACTTGCACAAAATACTTGGGTGACATTTTTAACAATTGCAGCAAGAAAAAGTCGAAGAAAAAATTTCAAAGCATCAGTATGCTCATTGCCTATTATCAAATTATCAGCCAAAGCTCGTCAAATCAGAAATCCTGGAATAGCCACTTTTATGGGATGAAAATTTGCTTTCTTCAACCTGAAGGATAAAAATACTACCAAATTCGCTCTAAACTTTTTTCCCCAATAATTCATCGAATAGTATGTGTCTAGATATTTAAAACAGACACAAATGGCCTCAGAGGGATCACCATCAACCACATGGTTCCAGTTGCCCCGGAGGCAGCCTCTAGTTTGGCCACGGAAATGAGGCTGTTTATAAGCAACGGATATGAGATGTTCTCCTCCTCCCCAAAAAACTGTGTAATAAAAATGATTGGAAATTGAAAAAAGGATTTAATGCAACAGAGAGTTTGCAATATAATGGCATGATAAACTTCTTTACCTAGATAAGTATTTAAATGTGTAGATCTGTTACAAGTGATTAGGCTTCTATATAACAAGGCAACAAAATGTAGCTGAGGGACTCTGACTCCAGACTGCCTGACTTCAGTTCCCAACCAGGCGACTCAGCAAATTTTACATTGAAATCTCTCTGGGCTTCTGCCATTTGTAAATTGGGATGGTAGCGGTCTATAACTCACGTTGATGTTTGAGGATTAGACAGGGTGTGGTAGTAGGGGCTGTGTAGGCAATTGTTAGCAGGTAAGTAAATAAAGTCTTTAACGTGTCTCCAAGAGTATATAACTTATACTTGTCAGGAAATTCTTAGTTGAGATATAACTCACTGGGTTCTTAACTTTTTCAAATAAAAATATGAAAGGGTTTATTTCTTGGATTTCTCAGTGATGATAAATCCTTGCTACTATATAATCCTGCAAGAATATAGGGGGAGGAAAAAAAACAAAAAAAATTTGATGCAAATATTTAAATATTTAGTAAAGTGAAAAACATGCTGTCAGTTAGCAAAAAGTAATCAAGGCAAGGCAGAAGACTCATCTGACTTTTTTTAAAATTTAAAGCACATAATATCCATCATTAGGATTAAAAAGTGATCGCAACTGCAGATATCATTTAAATACTGTGGTCCCAAAAGCCTTTGTGCTAACATATAGAATAATTGAGAAGGACTCAAGTTGGTACATGTAAGATTTATCAATGCAGCTAGAAGCTGCTTTACTTTTATTTCAACCAACAACTATTATATGAACAATGTTTCAAAGAACTAACATGTCTTTTTAAAATACACATAAAAAGTATTTGAAAAGGTAGTGAAATTTTTAATAGTAACTACTTCTATAGATGGGCAGGTTGATATATTGGGGGATTTTTCTTTTTACTTCATACATTATTACTATGTTTTTTTCCAGCATGTATCATTTTACAGTATAAAACTTCTTAAAGTGTTAATTGTAGAAATTAGCAGTGCTTACTGATATTTGGTCCTTTATAGTTTCCTTTCTTTAAAAATCACGAAAGTACAGGGGTGATGCCTAAGTGCAAAGTAGACTCACATTTCCACAGAAGATCAACAGTGGTAGATTGGGCCTGCATTTCATTCTGGGACCCCTGAGTTAACTTTAAGATCTTTAACATCCATAAAAATATAGTTAGCATCACAGAGAAGCACCCCTACCTACTATTCCTTCTCAAATAATGACATTAAATTAACCAAACATTTGTTAGGACAAAGGAAAAAATAGAAGCTAATTTTCTTTGGATAGAACAGCATTATTACCTACCAAGACATCTAATACTAGTAAACACCTCTCACCATTTTGTCAGCCTTGAAAATAGGTCGAAGTTCCTCACTACCTACCCCCAAGTTAACCAGCCACTCCTTCCGATGGTAATCCTCACATTGCTTCTATTTAGGGTCGTGCATTGCCTTGCTTGGCATATGAAACCACATAAATTCAGAGAGGCAAGAAGAGAATAACCAATAAGTACATATCACATGCCAAGACCTATGCTATGCATATCTGAAGCATTATCTCCTTTAATCAAAAGCTGATATTATCCTCACTTTGCATGTGAGAAAACAGCTTCTGAGAAGTCATCTGTCCAAGGACCCACAGCCTGAGAGTCACAGAGCCAAGAAGCCAGCTCCAGAACACTCCCCAACACACCACGCAGCCTTCAGAGCAGGTCCAAATTATAGTCGGATCCTTGGGTGATCAGGCTCCAGTGATTTTGAGTAACAACAGAAAAAAAATAATAATCCCTTATGTTTTTCAGTACTTTATAACTTTTCTCATGCTCATCTCAAGCAAGTCACTGAAGCATAGAACACGGTATTAAAATCCACACAAAAGAGACTTTTGTGTTTCACCCTCTGACCAGTCAACTGTTACTTGCCAATGATAAATGTGTTTCTGACTGCGAAATAATTCTGAACAATAACTGAGAAACTTGTTGCTAAAGATCTCTTGTTTTCTTCTCTCCCTCATACAACCTACCCTGGGTTTGCAGGAAAATGGACAAAGAAAATATGGTGGCCCCCCACCTGGCTGGGATGCTGCACCCCCAGAAAGGGGCTGTGAAATTTTTATTGGAAAACTTCCCCGAGACCTTTTTGAGGATGAACTTATACCATTATGTGAAAAGGTGAGTCTGAGTTTAAATTTTCTTATCTGTCAAGGGAAAAGTAGTACTCTCTTCACTTTGCTTTCCTGCTTATTTTTCCCCCGGTCACTGATGGTTTGCTATTCCTTTAGTGATGAAAACCTTCCCACCTGTTAGTGATGGCCTCCACTCATTCACCTGTTCCCTGACGTCATTGCTGATGACTTTCGAGTCTATATCTCAGTCCCCATCTCCACTGGCACACCCTCTCGCCACAAACGGAATGTGTCTATCAGCACACAGTAACATGACAACAGCCTGTCTGGAAGGAGATATTGCTCCAACCTGACATTTTGATGTGCATGCAGCATTTTTACCTAAAGAGAAGGGGTCTGTGTGTCATAGCTCAAACATGTGTCTATCCATATTCATCCAGGATGAAATGTTTTTCTCCAAGTTCAAATTTCTTGTCTGCCTTAATGTACCCACAAAATTAGATAATTATGAAGGTTCTTTGAGTCGTTATATAATTATTAAGTTATAAACTTCCTCAGTTTTAATTCCTAATGATATTTTGTTATTAAACCTGAAAATTAAAGTTATAATACAAAATTAACTGTTGTTTTCAATAATTTCCCAAGTGGTATTTCAAAAGTCACATTCTTCAAAAGTTTAGCAAAAACAGGAGTTTAGCTATTTTTCTAAATGCCAAAATCATTTGTGCATGTGTGTGTGTGCATGTGTGTGTGCACATGTGTGATTCAACTTGGGAACTGCCCCTAATTTTATACACACAATCCCACTTGGCATGTGGGCAATTTATGAGGACTTAATCCTGTAAGAACCTTATAGTGAACCTGAAAATGAGCACCAAGAGCCACCTGAAACACAGAGCTGCAATGTGCTTGAACTCTTTCCTAATGAGCCCAGAAAACATTTGGTGTCCCTCACTGAATACCTTTGGGTGAGCTGGGGTGGGATGAGATGAGATGAAGGGTAACCAACCAGTGTAGTAATAGCGTAGGCCTACTGATGCCTCTTCTTACCGCATATGCTCCTCATGTCTATTTGGGTCACCCTTGTTTTAGCAGCCAGCAATAATGAATTGCTGAGTCTGTATCTCTGGGGAGCATTTGGAGTACCAGGAGGGAGTAGTATATAAGTAAACAGAGTAGCTATAGGTAGAGGTTAGTGATTAGTACCTTTCTATGGTGAAGATGCTGGCCCTGGGTCCACTGTATTAAGACCAGCACTCACCTTCAGCCTACAGATTGTGAGAATAACAGGGCTCTCCAGACCATCCTCTGAAACACGGCCTCTGTATTCCCTTTGATGGCGTGGTGGGGAAAAGACAGCTAAAAACATTTAGCAAGGTTCCAAATCAGTGTTCCTCTTTTTCCTTCAATACTAGAGTATTACCAAGTAAAGATAAAACTAAGGCTACTTCAGAGGCCTGTGGAAAGGAAAAGGACAAATCAAGAAATTGTACTCCTAATGACAAATGTGTTTTCAGGTCGCTAGGACATTGCGTGAATCCTCAGACAATTTCGTGGTGAAAGGTCATTTGCCTTGCTATGTCAAAAACATATTCTGTTAACTTAGGCTGAAATGCCATCTATACAAAATTTTTTTAACTTGACTTTGCCCATAAGTCAGAAAATGGTCCTGAACCCAGCATGAAAATACGCAAACCATTTCAGCAGGGATGCAAATGTCAAATATGGCAGTGACAGACTCCAGAAAACTGTGTGTGCATGTGTGTGTGTTCATTAGGAAGTACAAATGCAGAAATGCGAACTTCTCTTTTCTATCACTTACAGATTGGTAAAATTTATGAAATGAGGATGATGATGGATTTCAATGGCAACAATAGAGGGTATGCTTTTGTAACATTCTCAAATAAACAGGAAGCCAAGAATGCAATCAAGCAACTTAATAATTATGAAATCAGGTAAGATCCACCTTTTCTAGACAAAAAGTGAATCAGACAACACACCTGTATCTGTTCTTCTATCAAGTTTATCTAATATAGTATATGCAAAGATAGCAAAACCAGAAATAAAAATGGTTAGCTCTTTTCCTTGGGAAAAATGAGTTTAATGACATATTTAATATCAACACTGTATTAGGTGCCAAACTAAGTTCTGTGAAATGTTTAAAGAAACAAAAATTGCCCTGGCTGGTGTAGCTCAGTGGATTGAGCGCAGGCCTGCGAACCAAAGGATCATGGTTCGATTCCCAGTCAGGGCACATGCCTGGGTTACAGGCCAGTTCCCAGTAGGGGATGCAGGAGAGGCAACCATACATTGATATTTATCTCCCTTTCTCTTTCTCTTTCCCTCTAAAGGTAACTAAATTAAAAATCTTAAAAAGAAAAACAAAATTTATAATTTATTCATTTCATAAATATGTGCTGGGCATAGCTTAAAATATCAGAAATATATCAGAGTATATAGTTCCCTATCCCCAAAGTGAGAAAGTAGATGTATAAGATTATTTATGAGAGTATGAAAAAATAATACCAGGAAATGGGATTAGGGCTACCTCCTGCCACAAGAAAAGTTGTGAAAACACAATTTCACCTGAGACTTGAAGAAAAAAACAGCCACGACAGTCCTACCTGGAGAAAGGTGAGTCTAGAGAAGGAAGAGCAAGTGCAGCGATTCCGAACCAGGACCGAGGCTGGCGTGTTAGAGAGACAGCCGGAAAGCCAACACGGTGGAACCGAGGGAAGAAAGGAGGGCTGACATCGATGCAGTGGGGCAGCCTTCTACTCCATGTTTAAGAACTTGGATTCCGTTCTAATGAAACAAGGAACTCACAGAAGGGTTTTAATGAGCTTTATGCTTTTTAAAGCATTACTCTGGCTGTTTTAAAAATGAAGAGGGAAGCCAGTGAGAGGGCCGCCACAGTGATATTGATCTCAACAAGACATGCGGTGGTTGCAGGAGGGTGGGGTTGGGGTGGTTAGTAACAAAGGTGGTGACAAGAGTCAGGTCTGGGTTACCTCTGGGAGTTTGAATAGATCGGACTGGGTAAATATTGGGTTAGGAGTGTGAGTGATTTAGGATTCAGGGAGGAGACCCAGGATGTTGGTCCAAGTATCTGTGGGTGTGACAGTGTCATTGAAATGGAAGAAACTAGAGAACAGCAGGAAACAGGAAGTGCTCTGTTTGGGGCGTTGACATTTGAGATGCACATTACACATCCTGGGGGAAGATGGTGAAGAGGTGATCGCATGATATCAGAGTCAGATGAGAGGTCCAGGTGGGAATACAAATGTGGAGGTCAGAAAAACAGAGAGACACTTCAGACCATGGGACTGGGGAGAGTTCCAGGACATAACTCACCCCGTGCAATCAACAACTGGTTTTCATAAACTGGTCATAGGGCTACTTCATGAACTGTCATGTTCTAAGTCCCTCACTAGCAGAGGGCACTGACATAAACACTGCGTCAAAGGAAGCCCTGAGCTGGCTGGAAGAAAGCTTTGTACAGCAGCTGAAAGGCCGTAGCTCCGGCCCCAGACAGGCTTCGCTGGAGCGCCAACAAGTAACTTAACCTCTCTGAGCCTCAAGTTCCTCACCTATAAAGTAGAGATAATACTTATTTCATAAGTTTTATTGTAGGGATGCCATAAAGATTTTTTTAAACATTTAGTGTGGTGTTTGAAACACAGTAACAGGTCAATAAATTATCAATGGTAGTATTATATATTAGTATATATCATCAATCCTAACATATAGTTTTTCACATGTATTTTCCTTTCTGAAATAAATAGGTACCTTAATATTGATGGAATCTTAAAACTAATGAATACAGAGAGAAAGAATCCCCCATCATTATTTTTCTGTCACCTTCTAGAGACCAAAAAAAGTCATGTATTATCCTTATAACTCTGTAATTCAGTCAGCTATTGGGTCATTTTTCTTGAACCCCTTGACCACCAAAAGATTAATTGGATATGACAATGACTAATAGCCTCACCATTCATCCCCAAGGTTGGATTCTGGAACAGAGTCGTAGAGAAAACATAAAGGAGGCTCTCCTCCAGCACATGCCTGCATGCATCCGAAAGGGCTGCCCGGTGTGTGGAAGCGGCTTTGGACTAGGAATCGGGGACTCTGCACCAGTGCATGCTCCCGCGGACACACCCTTTGACCTCATGCAGCATCAGTTTTACATCAGAACCTAAGTTTTCTGAGCATCCGTCATATGAAACTCAGATGCTCTTCAATTACGATGTCCCAATAAACCCATCATAACTTGTCAAAAAAGCATTTAATCTACTGAATGACACAGTTTAGCCCAGCCAGTTTCTACTGAATGAATATGGCCCGTCTACCATCATAAAGTCAAAATATTGTCAGCTGAAGCATCATAAGTCAGGGACCAGCTGGATAGTAACGTGTTTTGGAAAGGGTTACAGAAGTTTAACATTACAGTCATGTGGTTTCAGGGATTAGAAGATGCCCCATTTGTTGGATTTCATGGAACCTGGACATCCTAACAGTAAAGGTTACTCCCAAAGTGGTTTTTAAGTTGAGTGGATATAGAACTGGCTGCGTAGGGAATCAGCAAGGTATGCTGTAATATGGCATACTTCACACACAGTGACCCACTGGGGTCTGTCAATAGACAGGGTATAAATAACAAATACAATAGACACCCCGGTCATTTGTGGAGAATACATTCCAAGGCCCCCAGTAGATGCCTGAAATCACAGACAGTACTAAACCCTATACACACTATTTTTTCCTATACATACATAACTGAATTTATAAATTAGGCCCAATAAGAAAGTAATAATGACAACAATAAAATAGAACAATTATAACAATACACTATAATCAAAGTTATCTGAGTGGCTTTGAGTAAAACACAGTTTACTTGAACATAAGCAGACAACTAACAAAACAGTTTTTCTGACCCAGACCACTATTGATTGACCTATAGGCAAGTCATATATATAGTGTGGGTACACCGGACAAAGGGACGGTTCATATTCAGCAGAGTGAAGAGACACAACATGAGATTTTTATCACTATTCAGAAGGGCACACAATCTAAAATTTGCTAACTGCTGCTTTCTGGAATTTTCCATTTAATATTTTCAGACTGTGGTTGACTGTGGGTAACTGAAACCATGCAAAGTAAAACCACACATAAGGGGGGACTACTGCATGGTCAGTCCATTATGGCCACAGATAAGGAACAGCATTCTCTGAATGTTAGTGTCTTTAGCTATTACACAGAAATAAAAATCTACCTACATCATGGGGATGTTATGAGATAATGCATGTAAAACTGACAACATCTGATGTTCTATAAATGTTTGCTGATAGTGATGGTGATGAAGGAGGAAGAAGAGAAGGAAGAGGAGAAATATGACAAAACCTTTAGATGAATTCGGTGGCAAAACTGCAGTCAAAGTGCAGGTTGGATATTAGTTGCAAAGTGAAGGAATAGGGTAAATGGAATGTGAAGTAGCAGAATAGACACCCCAGAGCCAACATCACCTGCTTCTGCTCTGCCTTCAGCCAGTGGGATCTGCCTGAGAGAGAACTTTAATTGTAGAGAAGACAATAACCTTTGATTTGCTTTTACCAGGTTATAGACCAGGTTCTTATCCAGAAAAGATCCACAATGTCGGAGCATCCTCCTCCTCATAAAATATTCACTGAGCATCATCTAAATGCCTGGCTTCTGGAGATATTAACGTTGTGCCCTCTGCTTTTGAGAGATGGCTTTTCTTCTCCAAGCACTTCTGGGAAAGGTGCCTAACCACACAGATTGAGAAACAGGATATAGAGCCTCTGGGCTCCCCCTTCTGGTACCTGACACCCCACCATTCATTAACTATCAAAAATAATAATGTCTCAATAAATAATATCTAGGAAGAGAGCATTAAAAGCAAAGTTTTTCTCAAATGAAAGATTACTTTATCAACCTTTCCCTTCCCCTCCAAAAAAAAAAACCACCCAGCACATTCCTAGCATGATGGAAATGGACCTGTCACTGATCCAATATGGTCCTTGGTTCTTCTGGAAAGCACAGAAGGCAACCAGGACAGCAGCCCCACCCTGCTCAGCATCCCTGCCATGTACCCAAAGCCCACAAGTTCCAAAAACCGAGCAGTCTCCCACTCACCTGGACGTGCATTTTATATCATGACACACGAGTATTTCCACAAAGGGAATTTTATCCAATTCTAATAACTTTGTGACATTACAAAACTCACACAACCTAATTTGTAACACACATGCATGCGCACACAGAAAGCAACAACACTACAAATAAGTTAAGCCATTCCTCCCTAACTCCACTGCTCAAAGATAATCACTGTTAACTTTTATTTTCTTTCTTTCTAGATTTTCTTTATAGTTGTCATCAAAATGGCCTCCTCACACACTTATTTTGTAGCCTTTTTTTTTAACCCAGCAGCATACTGTGAACTGCTTTTATTTAACCAGTAAATATGCTTCTACAACACTGTGTTCAGTGAGTGGCACACAGTGTAGAATACTCGAATGCCTGTCTTTTGTTAACTAGTGATTCTCAGCTAGCAGCAAATTGTTCACAATAGGAAACATCTAGAAAAGTGGGGAGTCATTTTTCAACAACTTACTGGGTAGCTACTGGCATTTGGTAGGTGAGAATGAGGGCGACAATTCTACTTTGCTACAGAATGAGGACACAAGGCCCCAAGTCAGTAACATTTCAATTGAGATACATTAAACTAGCCCCCGTACGCTGGGATATTTTGCTCATTTCCCATTTGGAGGCAGGCTTTTTAAATAACAATGAATATCCTTATACATAATACTGGGTGCTCATACTGTTTCCTAAGGTCACTTTTCATAAGGGGCATTATTTGGTCAAAGGTTATGCACACTTGAGACTTTTGGTACATTTTGCCAAATGTACCAAGTTTCTGGGAAACTTTTCTGTTTCCCAGAAAAGTTTAATCAAACTGCACTCTGCCAAGGAAGGTGTACTTCGACTCGCTATTAAGCAACACCGTTCAGTGGAAGACACAGAAACTGAACTGAGAATCCAGCAAGTCAGTCAGATATAAAATGGAAATAACACCTACCCACCAGCCAGCGCCCTGTAGGGGCCAAATAAGATAATGCGTAAAAATCCGTTCAAGCATAAGGGACTATTTTTAATAGCAATTATGTCTGAATAGCTTCCCAGTTTGGATGAAAAAGAAGGGGAGCACCAGGAGTTGCCAACTCAAATGCCTCCAGGGCCAGGCAGGCACCTGTACTGGGGGCAGGAATAAAGGCCTCGGCATTGGGGATATTTTAGGGAGGGGTGAGAACTGACAACTGGCGAATCCATATCTACTCTAAAGACAGCTGATGCTACTCAGCTTCAAATACCTTTCTTTTCTTTAAAAATATAGAGCGAATGCTGACAGATTTCCCAATTTTACAAAAGCAACCACTGCTTTCCAAAAATAGTTTAATCACTATCAAGACCAAACAGCCCACAGCCATAGGCCATTTCAGGTACAGAGTCATACGATACTTCAACTTCTGCTTTAAACCTTTGTGGCACGTGGATTCTCACCAATCAAAGCTCTGCTCTTTTTGCAGAAATGGGCGTCTCTTAGGGGTTTGTGCCAGTGTGGATAACTGCCGATTGTTTGTGGGGGGAATTCCGAAAACCAAAAAGAGGGAAGAAATCTTATCAGAGATGAAGAAGGTAACCGAAGGAGTTGTCGACGTCATTGTCTACCCAAGTGCTGCTGATAAAACCAAAAACCGAGGCTTTGCCTTCGTGGAATACCAGAGCCACCGGGCAGCTGCCATGGCCCGGAGGAAGCTTCTGCCAGGTTAGCAATCCCCTGCTCCAAACTGAGTCTCCCCCACCCCGCCCTGCCCACCTCAGGCTGCTGTGCACCTCAGCAAAGGAAACGAATGCTTGCTCTTATCCTGTTGGGTATTGTTGTTCTGCATCTTTGCTTATGTTTTACACTCTTTATCCTTCTTATCTATCTCAGAATAAATTACAACTCCCAAAGTTTTCACAGACTAGGCTCTGAAAAAATTCTATGCATTAAGTCTAATTCGCATGCACTGGAGAAATTGAGAACTTCAAGCTCCAGCCATCCTATCATGAATACTTAAAGAATTTTCTTAAAATTAAATGTATCAACCAAGTTATTTTTATATAGAGACTTCATTATCCAGTTTATTAGAAATAGGGTAGGTTATCCATTACAAGGTGGAAATAATAAATCTTCAAAAGCTACATCATCCCAAAAGCAATTAAGTGAGATACTTTTATCATGACTCCCTCGTGTCTAGTAACTTCTGCATAGCTGGCGGGAAACAGAAATAACGGCTCTCTGTAGAAAGGCACCTTTGTTAGGTGCGCCAGCCCCAGGCAAGGTCCCATCTGGGCAATAACCATCAATTCCTAAATTTAAAAAACTCCACACCAAGACTGACTTCATCAGAGCGACTTAGGAAAAATTGTTGGAAGTCTTCACTCTAAAATATTTGCTAAAACTTACATGAAGTAAGGTATTAAAGTGAATTACTATATAAAAATAAGAGGATTTCCATAATTACATAGGGGGCACACCTGAATCAACTCTTCTCATGGTTACTAAGGGAGAGCCACCAGAATTGAAAACAGCACAACAAAAACATGTGGATTTATGTTGCCCTTGTGCATATTCTTAAAGACAAAACAACCAGCAGTAGGATTAGCCCACTACATATTTTCAAAACTGGAAGATGGCTTCTGAGCGTGGAAAAAAAGATGTAACAATATTTTCATAAAGGCAGCTAAAGTAAAAAAATAAACATTATATATATATATATATGAGCTAGCCCCCAAATTGCTGAATCTGTTAGAGAGGAGCATAAACTCAATGTCGAAGCTTCCATTTACTGTTTAGTCAAGTCAGCTGACTCACAGCTACATAACACCACGCCTCGTGGGGCACACCTAACTTTTCAGTGACCTGAACTCGGTATGTTGCTATCCTCTTCAACTCTCCCTTCTTCTTCAATGCCTACAATTCTGCCTTTGAAAAGTCCCTCATTTCCATCCTGTTCTCAGGACACTATTATAATCTAACACAGACACTTCCTCCCCTTAGACAATTTTTTCAAGATCTCATTATTCTCTCACTTCTGCTCTCCCTGGGGTGCGCCCCGACCTCTGCCTACTCCGTCACCAACGTTACTGTAAGATTAGTGTTTCCCAACTATCATGCCATCTTTCCAACAAGTTCTGGTAAACAGTAGCAATTCCATCTCTATCTGTTGTTGGGTTGAATGGTGTCAGTCTCTTATCAGTTCAAAAGCATGCGCCAACCCCTTACTGCATATGAGATAAGGAGTAAACCTCTGAGCCTGCCACGCAAGGCCTTCCGTTCACTGCCCTAGGCCTTTACAAGCGTATTATCTGCCTTCTCTTTCCCAGTAAGATCCCTTTCTGTCAGGACAAACCCCTCAGTGTGCTAGACAACACCATGCTATTTTTTGTCTCCTCCATTCCTGAGCCTCAATCCCTTTCCCTGGCTAATGGTGCCCAAAGCCCCAGCGCAGCCACCACTTCCTTGGGAAACTAGCCACACTGTTAACAGCCCCCATGAACCACTCTCTTCCTTCACTGCCTAGGAAGACAATTGTAAAGGGAGACATGTGCAGTGACTCTGGGGTTGGGGGAGGAGGAGAGTGAAAGAGTCCAGCATGGGAGAAAAGGAGCAGACAACCAGCATTCCTAGAGAATCAGAACTTCTCATCCATCAGCTTTCCCTCTCCTCAAAAACAATACAGCATACTGACTCTCCCCCCACCCCTGAGAAAGGGCTTCTGTCTTTACCTGAGTGGAGTGGACGAGGCTGGGCAGAGATGACCTGCCAGGCTTCAGGAATTCCCAGGCACTTTGTTACACTTCCACCCAAAGTCCCAACTTTTCCCTCTGCAGTCTCCGTCCAGAATCCAGGAGCATGGACGCTGCCTCACTCTCCCTAACCACTAAGCATCTTCGTTCTGACCCAGGCAGCACCCCTTGTCCGTGGCCTTTATACTGGCCTCAGCTGAGCTGAATTTCATTCAGCTGGATTTTAGTCAGCCTGCCTCATCAGCAGATTACCAAGATGAGGCCCAGGGGTGAATAAGCCAGCCTCAGCAAACGGTTTCATTTCTACTGAAGCCCAAGAGTAAGTTCTATTTGGACATTCTACCTATTACCCCACCGTACATTCAACAACAACAAAGGGTTTCTGGACAGCCTAACTTTAAATAAAGAAGTCCTTAAGGAGCATGATGAGCAAGGCCCACAAGAAGCTCTTCCCTCTGGATTGATCCAGACATGGAAACTGAAGTGCACTAAAGTGATATATTGGCTCCCCAACAACCTACTTCCTGCTAACAGGGACAGCTCTCATTTGACAAGACACATCTTTGCTGAGATATGTACAGAGCAGAGTTGTTGCATTCTACTCAGAGATTATCAAAGAAGACTAAGAATGCTCATGAAAAATTCTCACAGGGTCAGCCTACATCAGAATCACGCACAGGGCTTGCTACAGCAGATGGCAGAGCTCACTACCAGCATTCCGATTCAGCAGGTCTGGTGTGGGGTCTGATCATTTGCATTTATAGCAAATTCCCAGGATGCGGCTACTCACGAGACTACACGTCTGAAGCAGTGATTGCCCATCATGCACTGCAAATTTGAAACACCAAGGAGGTTTTTAAACAATATCAGTACCCAAATCAACCTCTGATCAAAGTGAACCTGCTTCTTCAGGTTATGGAGTCTGGGCACCGGTGTTTTCAGTTTTCCAGATGATTCTATTGTGTAGCCAAATTTGTTGATCCACTGCTAAGTCTATCAACTAATACTGGACATTCACCTGCAGGGGAGGTAAATAGGACCACTCAGTATGGAAACATTTATTGAGCATCTACAACATAACTTGCTCTCTTCTAAATAACATGGGAGATTCTTAAAAAAATGATACCCAGCTACAGGACTCAGAGTACATATTCTGACGTAACTATACATACATGAATATATATACACATTTATGTAATAATTCAGGAATATATATCAGTAATAATACATATTACTGAATTACCATTTAAAATGATAAATTAAGTCCCTTATATGCATTGTTTCTTTGTTGCCTTTACAACAACCCTAATAAGGAAGTACTTTTATTATCCCAGTTTCACAGATGAGGAAATTGGTGCTTAGAGAGGTTAAGCTTCCTAGCCAGGACCACAGATCTGCTATTTGAACTTGTCAGATTTCAAAGCCTATGTTCCCAAAGCACCCTGCAGCACTGACTTCCAGAGGCATGTTTATGGAAATCACTGCTTCCCAGACATCCTCTCCCTTCTGTCCCTTTTAGCCTTTTGCAAATATTTAGGTTGGTGGGTAACTTAACCATGGTCCCAGTCTGGGAAGGCAAAAGCCAGCATGCACAACAGCGGTTCTCAACCTTGTCTGCATGTCAGAATGAATTGAGGTGCTCATAAGAGTCCTGAGGCCCAGACCACTTATATCAGAATTGGTCAGGAGAGTCCAAGGGTCAGTGATGAGTGGGTAAATCTTTAACAGCCAGTTCCCAGGAGAAAACCAAAAGACCTGACTTGTGGATTTCCATGGTATTAACACTCCCACTATGGCTGATTAGAAGCTACCAAAGTGGTAACAACTGGCTCACACAATTCTGAAAATGTAACAATCTATTCTTGCAAGTAGGGAGGAACTGGATCCAGCACTGAGTGGAACTCAGGTTTCAGTATTTTTTAAAGCTCTTCCAAGGCTGAGGACCACCGGGCTACAGAAATCAGAGTCACCTGAGAGCTCTAGGAATCCTGGGGCAATGCAAACAGCAAAGTCTATATAAAGCATGGACCAGGAAGGGAGGGGAAGCACAAGGAAGGGAAGGTAAAGGAAGGGAAGGAGTAGAAGGGAAGTGAAGATAGGAAATAATCTTTATTTAAAAAAAAAAAAAGGATTCTGTGAGAAGCAATGCAGAACAAGGTACCTAGCCAGCTTGGGTAGCAGGAGCCAGGATCTCCAGGATCAGCTAATTTATTACAATGAGCCTATCTTGGGGGTTTTAGGGTGTCAGTGCCACCACTGCTTCCACTGACTACTTTTCAAAGAATAAAAAGATACATTTTGATTGAAAATAACTGCCTCCCGTATGTACTAATTAAACAACAAAACCTTTACCAATACTGAGAACTTCCGATTTTGTTCCCTGAGGCTTTTTATTGTTTCCAGGACATAGCTTGTTCCATAACAATATAAAACAAATGAGATTTCTGATCAGATTTGAAACTGAGCTGACCCTCACCGTCCTCTCATTGTTTCATCATGGATCCGTGCTGTTGAAGAGGGGTAAAAGGGGCTGGGTAATAAATAACAGAAGCAGGGGGAGTGAAATCGGTCTGGGCAAGCTACCTTCTTGAAAGCTCATTTCCTCTTCCATAAAATTGAGAAGGGCATTCCCCTCCCCACGGAGTGGCCCTGAGATAGTGCACGGGAAACACATAGGGCAGTGCAAGACACTTAGGAAACTGCAGGCTTTAGAAATACAAAAACATATGTGGTCGTGGATAACAGCTAATCTTTTAAGAAGAGTGCAGTTTCTCATCCTAGACTCTTCCATTGCTCCCTGGCTTCTTAATTTGGATTAGAAAGTTGTTTTTCTCTGCATTCCCACATTGTGCATGTTCTGAAAGAGAGAGAACTAGGAGGTAAGAGAGTGGATTGGAGCCCTGGCCAAGTGAAACAGAGAACAAGCTGGGCGAGCCTGAGCCCGACCCCCGTGCCCAGGCACCATTTTGGACAGCGGTGGCACCTGGCCACACAGGTTCCAACAGCAGCAATACTTCCTAGTGACCCTTCTAATGCTTTGTGAAGTCAGGCTTGATGTGTGGGCCCTACATCCATTATTTTCCTTGCTCCCCTTTGCCCTCTCATCTCCAACAACTACCTTCATCCTGTAGGAGCTGCTTTAAGACCAGATCATGCCCTTGGCTGCCTCATTTCTGTCAGGCTTCGAAACACATCCTAGTTCCCTTTATACATGGTCGTAATAATCAGCCACTTACCATATAGAAGTTCCCTCTAGCCAGCTCCTACGTTTACTTGGAATGTCTCTTAAAGTCACTAATCACCTCTTTTAATATTGTTTTTCTTGTTCAGTTAAGACTTCAAAGATCAGTTTAATTTAAAAGGCCCTCAGTCGGAACTGAGGTAATGATGTCCTAATTTCTATTTAATTCACCATACCCCTGATTCTTTTCAACAGGAAGAATTCAACTATGGGGCCACCCTATTGCAGTAGACTGGGCAGAGCCAGAAGTGGAAGTTGATGAAGACACAATGTCTTCGGTGAAAATCCTGTATGTAAGAAACCTAATGCTGTCTACCTCTGAAGAAATGATTGAAAAAGAATTCAGCAATATTAAACCAGGTAAGACATATCACAGAAGACTATTTTTTCAAAAGGTACTTGAAAAACACTTATGATGACTTTCATAACTTTAAATAGGATATCTTTCATTTACCATTCTCATAATTGCATGCAAACTGTAAAAACTATATTCCCACCTTTCTACTAGAAAATAGGGATATGTGATCCTATATTTATCAATATTATAATTTTACCTTTATCTGTGTGATTACATAATAAATACATATTTCCTTCACTAAACTATAAATTTCATGATTTTTTTCTCTTATTGTGTCTTTGGCCCCTGTGTTTGTGTCTGGCATATAGTAGATGCCCAATAACTATTTATTGTATTAAGGAATATGTGAGCATATCTACAGACTAATGTAGGGTTTCTCAACTTCAGTATTCTTGATATTTGGGGCCAGATAACTTTTGGTTGTGGAGGTCTGTCCTATGCATTATAGGATGTTTAACAGTATCCAGGCCTTTGCCCACTAGATGCCACTCAGCAACCCCCCAAGATGTAATAAGCAAAACTGTCTCCAGACATTGCCAACTTTATCATAGAGGGCAAAAGTGTTGCACTTGGGAACCACTGTTCTCTTGGAATGTGATTATGACTTCAGGTATATAAGTAAGTAGGTGACAATTAATTGTAGGAAACTCATTTGGATGAAGAGGAAGGGAAAGAAATAGAGGGAAGGTGGAGGGGGATAATTAGTCACTGCTCATCATGTCCACACTTTTCAATATCACTCTGAAGTCCTAAGATAGACTCCCCATCTTTTTTCTCATACAGGAACTACAACATAAAGACAGGTCAAGCATTTCAAGATACAATGTCCAATAAGCCTTTCCCAAAGCCAGTTCTGTAGAACATTATTTCTATAAACTGTTAGCAGTTCGTTACTGCTTAAAGGAGCCCACAGTCAAATAAGTTTGTAAACATCAGATTCAACAAAATTAAATAGATTTTTTTCTGTAGTGGGACTTATCACAGTCTTTCACATTCTAATAGACTTGGACAGTCTCCGAAAGAAGAAATGAAGGATGCTGGATTTCCCAAATATTTGGACCGTGAATCCCACTTTTTGGCAGACCATCTCATGGGATTAGTGTCTTGGAACACACTCTAGCCTAAGTGTACCACTGTGGCAACACCTTTCCATAAGTGAGAATTGTTCTGTCTCTGGGCAGTAACTCTCCAGGCGGTTGATAAACATGGGCCGTGGTGCCACCATGTTCAAACTGCCTAAGAATATTCACTTCGCACACTCATGTCGCCTGATTCCATCTCTGCAAGCTGTGTCAGGTCTAACAGGATAAGCTAATTTGTTCTAATCATAAGTAGTAAGAAGGTCATTTCTCCCTTTTAAAAACTCACCAGAGATTTGTCTGTTTCCAGCCTTTGGGAACTCTGCCCTCCTGCTGTGTTAGTAGAAGGGGTGGTTCCATGCCACTAGCTAGAAATCCATAATAATGCAGAGACTGCAGATGACTGACTGCCTCACTGTGCGCCAGGCATTGCAGGGGGCGCTTTCACAGCACATGCATTTATTCATCGCCACAACCCTATGATGTAGGTTACTTTATTACTTAAATTATTTTCTAGATTAGAAAGCTAGGACCCAAAGCAATTAATTAACTAGCTCAGGATCATATAGCTAACAAGGGGCAAATATCAAACATGAGTCTAGGTCTGGTTAAGGGCTTGTTCTTAACAGCTCTATGACCCACACGCCCCAACCTTACTCCATTCACTCATTCATTTAACTGTCATTACTTTAGTAGCTCCTATATCCCAGGCACTGTGGGAGGAGCTAGCAAGCATGAAAAGCATGTGAAAGGAGTTTAAGATGCTCCAGAAAAATAAGAGGGATGACATTCTACCCGTGGAGTACAGAAAAGACTCCCATTTAGGAGACATCTGAAGGTTGATGCAGTCGTAGGGACAGGAATGGACGTGTGTATCAGCAATGCTTCCTCACCACCTCCCCCCGCTTTGTGTTGACTTTTCTACTTTCCCAGAGTGAATACTACCTCTTATTTTTATATGCTTAAAACATTGCCTTTTTTTGGAAAGGGCTAGAGTAAGAAACTACTAAAAGGCTGCTTCCTTTCATAGTTACTGGTTCTCAGCCTTTCCATCTGCATGTTGAAGAGAAACACATGCCCAGGCCCCATTAATTATATGAAAATAATAAATGAATTACAGAGAGTGGATGAATAGCAGACACCTGCTGGATTGGAAAGAAAAAGAACAAGTTTGTTTTCTAGTGGAAAAGATGGTTTAGATCCCTCAGAGAAATCAGAGCATTCCTGGCAAATATTTGACCATATATTATTTTAACTCTGATTCGCCTGAAAATAGTACAATGCCACTCAGAAAAATAAATGACAATCAGAGCAGAAACTGGAGCCAAAAAAAGTATGTTCTTCCTCTTTGTAGCCTAAGGATATCTGCTGAAATTCTAATTATAGTTATTCTACAGAATCTGATTTTCCTTAAAAAGTTCAGCATCAGAATCACCTGGAGGGCTTGTTAAAAGACTGTTAGCCCTGCCCCCAGAGTTGTTGATTCAGTAGCTGGGGGGCTGGACAAGCCCAAGGATCTGCATTTCTATGAAGTTCTAGGCTGAAGCTCTTTTTGCTGGTCTGAGGACCTCACTTTGAGAACCATGGTCCTCTGATAATCTTCCCTTTGGACTGCAGGTGTGTTTCTCTTCAGGCGACTGATGTCTGCTGGCAAACTGATAATGAACAAAGTAATAGTTTTCAAGTTGTGATTTCAGAGATCAGAGAGTCTTTTTCATCATGGCTGATGGATTAACACTGATGTTTTATTGCCTCACTTTCTGCCAAATGTTGATCAATCAGTAAACAAATTTCTATACACTAAAGAAAGAATACATTAAAATAAGCCCTGTGGTGAACATTATTGTAGAGAAAACAGCTTTTATGAAACAAACTTTCACTTTCTCATTTGCCTGTTTTATGAGGCTAAATTTCATATATCAAAATGTCTAAAATCAGGTGTAGGTGGACATTGCTGCTCAAAAATGCAAGCCAACTTTAACATCTACAAGATGAATTTTAGAACATCTTGATCATTACCACCTGAAAAGGTACCCGACTAATGTGGATGATAGAGGCTAGAGTGTGAATTAACTGATAATACTCAGTCATTCCACATACATTTACTGAGCAGCCCTGTGCACACCACTCCAGGTAGGAACTGGGTGGAGACTAGACCACGGCGCCTCCAGAACAGATCCTGTTCTCAGGATGCTAACAGTCCAGGAGACAGAGGATGGCACTGAAGAATAAATGCAGCAAAGACAAGAAGGATAAAGGTCCTCATGGCCAACCTCTTACTTCTCAATTACCAAAACAAGCCATGGGGTAGAGTCAGGAGTATTAGCGCACCCAACACTGAAGGAATAGAGACTATGTTGGAATTCAGTTAAGTACATGTCTCATGCTTCATGGTCTCGGACATTGTTTATTTTCTCAGCTTGGTGAGACCATTATGCTCTGTACAAACATTGTCGTAAGAAGTCAAGGGTTGAATGCCAAGAGGAGAGAGAAGTGAAGGACTGCAACGTTTTAAAATTATCCTTACCTTACAGCAGTATCGTCATTCCAAAGGAAGACAGTTTACAACTATTGAAGCATGTGGAAGAGTAGGAAACTCTAATTGCTTTGTGGCCTTGGACCTAAGAGGGTAACTGAACTTTGATGGGGACGGAGGAAAGGAGAACCTGTCTCTTCTCCTGATTCTCCCTGCCATAGGGTCCCATGCTTTGTTGGCTCTAGAAACTAAACATAGGAAAAGAAAACCTGGTCTCTCAAGTTGCCCTCAAGTGGGTAAACCTACATTGGATAATGTCATGCTAAGCTGCTAACAAGTTCATGTTAAATAAGTTTCCATCTTAACTTCACTCTAGGCAAAAGTTTATTTTTTTAACTGAGTAATCAACAATACACTTGAGCAACATTTTAATAATAATGCTTTCGCTCTATTTACAGGTGCTGTGGAGAGGGTGAAGAAAATCCGGGACTATGCTTTTGTGCACTTCAGTAACCGAGAAGACGCGATTGAGGCTATGAAAGCTTTAAATGGGAAGGTAACGTAGGACAAAGCAAATATATGTACAGATTCCACCTGAGTTGGGTGTGGAAATTTTGTTAAAAGGACAATCCTGCAAGTCTACCTCATTCAGGCTTTCGTCATCACTGCCATGATGGCCTTAGTCCATTTAAGATGAATGAGAGAAAAATGATGGAAAGTAACAAGGGACACATGGTCCGTGTGTCGAACCTAGGGCTGGTGGCATTCCTGGAGTTAAAGTGACAAGGGGCTAAGGAAGTAACAGGAAACCTGAAGGAGAGAGGATTGTACAGAACAGGTCTCTGTGAGAGAACTTTGGTCAAGAAGTACATCCAGGCTAAGGTCACCTCTCAGAGGGAGCCGGAGGAAGACATAGTCTAAACGCGCCCTTCACTCTCCTGCCAGGACTCTCCATGGGCCAAACCCAACCATCACCCAGAAGGTGCAGGAGCCCTGAAGAGGACTCCATGCAGAGCACCCAGCCCAAGGCAGAGAGGCTGGAGACCAGGGGCCTGGGGGTGGGCAGAAGGAGGTGGGGGCAGAGGGAGCAGATCTGGAGAGTAAACCAAGGCTCTCCCACAACAGGCCCTTCAGCTACAGTGAGGCCCAGGAGTAAGAGCTTCTCCAACACCTGCAGAAAGGTTTGAGTCCTGAGGGGAAGAGTACAAACTTCAAAATACAAAAATAAAACTGCAAAGCAAAATATTAATGCATATTTAATATATATCTATAAAGCAAAACATTGTTTTATCATCATTATCACACTTAATAATATCCTGAGAATGTTATTACCTTGAAAACAATATGCAGATTAGACTTTTTCAATTCGAAAACATTCCGAAGTATACATAATAATTGCTGAAAAGGGATAATCTGAATTAAATGCTAATTCATAATTATATGATTATTAAATTAACTACTAATTTATGATTAACTTATAAAGAACCAAAAACATTGGAATTACAATGAAAAACTATTCAAATTTTTCCCAATATTTAAAGCTATATATATGTTTATAGCTAGTTTTTTTATAACAATGGCTACACATATTATGTAGCTAAAATATATATTCAATATTGTTATTAAGTATAAACTAAATATTATAATTGTATTTCACTACAATGTGGTATGGGAAAATCAAAAGTAAGTTTGCTTAGGAACTATGAAGTCCTTTAAGGACGCATATGGATATTTACATTTAACTTGTTAAACAACATGAGATTGAAGTTTTTGTGCAGTAGAATAAGGATCATGTTTATAATTTAAGGAAATGAACTCACTAGAAGTTGAAATTTTACAGAGTAGGAAGAGAAATGTAATTGGAACTAGTTAAAAAGTTACTACAGTCACCCAAATGGAAAAAAATAGCGCTTGAACCAGGGTGGGAATGGAATGTAGAAGAAAGCTCTACCTGGGACTGTGGGGTGCGGTGGGAGGTAAACTCAAAGGACCCAGGAACTGATTGTCTATAGGAGTGAGGAACAAGGATGAGTCATTACAGGTTTTTAATATGGGAAACTAGAGTAATACTGTTAGGGAAGCCAGGAAGGAAAGCCTATTTGAAGAGAAAAGTGATGAATTAAGCTTTGGAGGTAATTCTCCAGATATTCCATAAATATTATGGATGTCTATAATGTACAAGAAATTTTTCTCGGCTTGAACTATACAGATCAATGAGATATTGTCTTCGTTATTGAAAGGTCTAAACCAACTAACTAAAATACAAAGCTAAGTTTAAAACACTGTTGGGGTGGCAGAGGAAAGTAAAACAAAATCTATTACAATAAGAAACCTGCCTCTGCAGAATGCAATCATTTTGTTACAAACATCTCTTGATATGAGTGCCTATAAGCAGAGACCTATTTTGGTTTCTCATCTTCTTCAAGAAAGGACTGATATAAAGAATAATATATCCCATTCGCTTGATTCCTTCAGTACTCCATTTCTTCTAATTACATCAGTGGTAATACAACATATCAGCTGGATTCTCTCTCTCAGTGTGTTTCATCTGACATATTTGACATCGACTCCTGGGACTAAAAAGTAGGGAAGATATATAGAATCAAGGCTAAGTTGCCTCAGAGGCAGAACAAAATGCTCAGAATCCCTATGAAGCACAAGCTTCATCCAGCAGACCTCAGTGATCCAGGAACCAATGAATTATTTGCTCATGACATCAAGTAATAAGGTTGTTTCAGCTACTTTATTATCAGCCTTATAGACTCAGCTACTATAAAAGGGAATTTTTGCAGAAACCCTTTGCATTATTTATTTTCTATATATAAAATAATAGCCCATCTTATTCTTACTAGAAAGAAGCCACAAAAGCTTTCTCACAATACCTTGTCCCTTTGATAAGAAGTACATCAACCTATCAAGTATTTGTTGACAGCCATCTTTTTCTCTTGTGTATGCCAGTGGCACATAGAAGTGAGTCAGACAACATGTACAGCTACACACAGCTATTCTTTTAAACTATTACCTTCAGCTATTGTCTGGAGCTGTTTGCAACACCAGAAATTTGTGTCAGAGTAGAACCACTTCAGTAACTCTCAAGAACACATTTTAAGGAGTGCCTGACTTGAGAAACCTCAACATGTCCCACCATCTCCATTTGTTAGTTCCCAACTGTCCCAAAAGTTTGCTTTACAAGGAAGATTGAATGGGAAGCAATGTAAGAGCCTCATAGACTCCTCTTCCTTGAGTCGGGCTCCACTTTCAGACTCTCCTCCTTCCCAGTGAAAACTTACTTATTGTGTAACTACTTGAAGGAGCAAGACATTTAGCTGTGTGGCAGCCAGAAAGGCCTAACTGGGCAGCCCATACCAAAATGTTAATAATTGTAAGATCTCTTTATTGGTTTCCTTTCATCTTCATTGTACTGTTGTAGGTAGTAGAGATATTGTTCCACCCATATAACCTAAAATGTCTTAGAATTATACAGTTATGTAAATATGTAATTTAAAACATGTATCACATTAAAAGTATTACATAATTCTCTGTCATGGCGACTGTATTCAGACTGTATTCACCAGTATGTTAATGGACAGTGGTCACTTTGTTCCTGTGAAACCCTGTTGGCAGCTGATATACAACTTATCAGTGGAACTATTTAGAAAAAAATTCAACTTACGTACAAAGACCAAGCTAGTAAGAGACAAGATATATACAATTGAAACAGTCAGTAAACACACACAAATGGGCTAATACAGTAGGAGATGCATTTACAAGGGCTCAACCACACTGTCTTCATACCTTCTCATGTTGTTTTTTTCTTGCTCCCTACTACAGGTGCTGGATGGTTCCCCCATTGAAGTGACCCTTGCCAAACCAGTGGACAAGGACAGTTATGTTAGATATACCCGAGGCACGGGTGGAAGGGGTACCACGCTGCAAGGAGAGTACACCTACTCTTTGAGCCATGTTTATGATCCTACCACAGCCTACCTCGGAGCTCCTGTCTTCTATGCACCCCAGGCCTATACAATTCCTAGCCTTCATTTGCCAGCCACTAAAGGGCATCTTGGCAATAGGGCCATTATCCGAGCCCCTTCTGTAAGAGGTAATACTAATCAGTTCTTGCCTTAGGATAACTCCATGATTTCAGATGATTTGTATTGCAATAGACTTAGACGAATTGAATAGGTCGGTCCACTGGGAGAAAAGGACTTGAAAATTGTTTATTAAAAATCAAATATTATATCAATACTTTTCCTTCCATAGGAATCTTTTTTTCACATTACAACTGGTTATTGACAAAAACTTGGTCACAGCATAGTACAAATGAGTCTATGCACACATTTGATCTTCACATGGACCCATAAAATTTGAACAAACTAAATCTCAGGTCCACAGTTGTTCACTTCTCTCTTATGATTGAATCACCACATTGCATTCATTTGTGACTTGTTACAAAACTTCCAAGTGAAAGTAGTGTGGTCCAATGGAAACCAGTCACCTCAAACAGCAAAAACATGGTAAGGCTGATAGTGACTTATCTGATAGTGACTTGATGGAATCATCTTTGTACATAAAGCATAAATTATCTTAAATATATTCTAACATATGTAAGATGCTCTCACCCACCTCTCCAAGAAACATGTGTTATGCCTTCTAAAAAGCTACACTATTCAGGAAATCAACATTTCTTTAAACATGGGTAACTACATAGTAAAGCACAAATAGAAGAGAAAAAACTCAGTCTACTAAATCATAAATCTTTCCTTTTGAATCATGCAAAAATGGCAAATGTTCAAGCAGTTTTCTGAACTCAGGCAGTTCAAGCAATATTGAAGATAAGGGAAACCAGTCTTTATTATTTCCAGAAAACTCGTTTGTCTCTGCCTAGTGGGATCCTTCAGAGTAGTTGTGCTAGAATGTGGCTCATACCAACAGAATCCCAGTTCTACCTTCTAAATATGACACCTGACTAGGCAACTCAACAACAAACTATGCACTTAAGTCCATTCTTGGGTTTGACTTAGAGGCAAACAGGCATGTCCAGATTACTGTGGAAACATTTATTTTACTGTGTTTTACTATTTTTCAGGAGAACTGAATTGACCATCCAAGGAGCTCTAGTCTTCAACAGCCTTAAAAGTCCCACTCTCCTAGTAGATGCACTTCCCCCCAAATTGCGATGTGAAAGAAGTCCTTAGGATTTCCTTCAGAATAATCAGTCTATATGATGATGAATTATGTCACTAAAACATTATGCATTTATAATCTAAAAATCACATCATTAAACAATTCATATATGAAATATAAGTTGTCAACCAGTTGTAATGTAAGATCAAAACAAACTCTACTCAAGGGGGAAAATACCTGTCTGATAATAAGAAAAAAATTAATGAATGATATTCATGGATGAAGGGTAATTGTTTAACATTTTTATCTTTATGCCACCAATAAGAAATCAAAGTAGCAATGTGAAAAATAAAAATCAAAAGGAATCTATTAATGAAACTCAGTGGAAATTTAAGCCTCACATTGACAGAACATAAGGTAGAAATGGTGAATTTAAAATGCTTTCTAAATGTTGGTTTTCCAACAGATCTTTGGGAATGAAATTATTGGAAAAGCTAGAATTCATTTCTGATTTACTGATCAATGACAGAATGCAAGACTGATTTTAATGCATTTGGTCATTGAATGTTGTGATGCTTCTAAAAATCACCTTCCCAACATTTATTATTCTACAGAAAAATGTCAACAAAAAGTTAACTGAAGACAGAAACTTTTTCTGTCTTCAGAAAAATTTTCTCTGTACCCAAGCTTTTAAGATGCTCATGTACTTATCAATAACTTTGATAGTATTCCTTTCTTCCAGACAGTTAAAAAAAACAAACAAGCAAAGACACCTCTTGTGAACTCTATGCTGAGTTTCATTGCATTAGAATCCTACAGTTTTCTACCCATCTTCAGGGCAATAATCAATGTGACTTGGGCTAACTTTTCCATTACAGTAAGATTCAGGGTGATTTTCTGGTGGTTTGATTCAGTTTAATGCCTTCTTACATTCCTAGACATTTACATGAATGTACCTGTAGGGGCTGCGGGAGTGAGAGGACTGGGCGGCCGTGGCTACTTGGCATATACAGGCCTGGGTCGTGGATATCAGGTCAAAGGAGACAAGAAAGAAGACAAACTCTATGATCTTTTACCTGGGATGGAACTCACCCCCATGAATCCTGTTACCTTAAAACCCCAAGGAATTAAACTTGCTCCCCAGGTAGGTGCTGTTATTCCACAGATAGTTTCTTTAAGTTGAGCCAAAGTCCACTATTCACCCTTCATCAAATGATGTGACTTGATCCCTACTTGGGTTATGTTGTTGTTTTATTTTGTCTGGCTTTTCTTTTACATAGACAAAGTGCCCACTCAACATAATGTGCTGTCAGAGAACACTGAGTGCTGAAGGCCATTGTTCCATCTTAGAATGTCTTTTTTTAGAACCATAAAGTGTGGTACCTTAAATGATCTTGCACTGAAATGCAAAGATCCTAAGAGCTTTTGAGAATTATCAACCAATACCTTAAATAAGACAATATGAAGCAAAGACCATAGTTCCAAATAAATGCCCGTTGTGTGTGAGGCAGGTTAGTTAGCAAATGAAGGGTGTTCATGCAGTGAATGAACAGACCATTTAGAACAACTCTTCTTGGAAACATCGTGTTTAAAAGCAAACACCATGCTATCTATGATGATATTATGACTCATATTAACTATAAGATGCCATCAGTCATGTCAAATTAAGTTTTCTACTGTGATTATATTTGTGTAGCAGCATTATAGTGAGTTTTTATTGCTTTCCTTTTGTAGTTCTAAGTTTCCAGGTTTCTGCATGGGCTGTAGTTTTTATTATGGGAAAGTTAAAAGTGATAAAAGTTGTTTTAGTATGGAAACTGAGTAACAAACATGGTTAAAAATAACACAAAACTGGTTCTATGATAACCCTTAGATTCTTCCCTGTGCAGTACTGCTGATCTCTCTGCAGAGGCACTTTTGCTGAGTAATCAATAGCCAGTTGTTAAGCGTTATAGTCTGTGTGTTCTAAAGGAAATTTCCTACTCTCACCCCAAAGGCACGAGCCTCAAATGTATGGAAGTAGCCTATGATTGCAATCAAGTAGAAAACCTGGTTTTCTAAGAGCTCATCTTGAATATTTTGTGTGTGTGTGTGAAATAACTGGCTTTCTTATAAATACAAATTAGTATACCTAAGGTTTCTGTTACGTCTACCCAATTAAAAAAAAACAGTGCCTATCAGAAAGGTAAACAGCAATCATTTGTTTTTTCAAAAACCATTTATTAGGCACCTTTATATACCAAGTATTTTGCTGGTTTCTGGGGATAGAAAATTGAATATAACATTGCCACTAAAAATTGTATGGCACAGAAAAAGTAATCCAATTAAAAACAGGCAAAAGACCAGAATAGACATTTCTCAATAGCAATTTTAAATGGTTAATAGATTTTTAAAAATGAAGAAAACCTGCCATTTGCAACATGGATGGACCTTGAATATGCTAAGTCAGTCAGACAGAGAAAGAAAATACTGTATGATCTCATATGTGGAATCTTAAAAAATAAAATATCCACACTCAAAAAAAGGGATCAAGTTTGCAGTCACCAGAGGTGGGTGGATGGTGGGATTGGGGGAGTTAGGGGAAGGTGGTCAAAAGATACAAGGTTTTCATTATGAGGTAAATAAGTACTAGGGATCCAACATACAACATGATGACTATAATTAATATCACCATATAGTATATATGCAAATTGTTGAGAGTAAATTCTAAGAGCTCTTATCACAAGGAAAATATTTTTTCTTCTTTATCTTGTTATTGATTCTAAATGAGATGATGGATGCTAACTAAACTCAGAGCAATCATTTTATAATACATGTAAGTCAAACCATTATGCTGTACAACGGGAACTCAGTGATGTATGTCAATTATATCTCAATAAAACTCGGGGGGAAATTACATGGCCATTCAGTGAGAGGATACTGACAAGTACACAGATAATTATAATAAAAACTAGGAAGTGCCATGAGTTTGGACTCAGAGCTTTGCTTTGAAAGCACAAAGCTAGTCATCCAATCTCCCTGGGCTTAAAACCAAAAATAATTAAAATACTGCAAAAAACTAGAAATCTTCTAAGATAATAAATAATGACAATCATGATAAATTCTGTGTAATAGATCTAAGAGCTGCTATAGATAAGTAATGACCTCTGCTTTTTATATCAAACCCAATTTAAAAATTAGTCAAGCTTTTTATCAAAATATGAGTATCCATCCCTATTAACTAATGAAAATTCTTAAATTAACTTGTCCCCGAATTTCTTCAACTATGGCTTAGAAACTGAAGGTCATGTCTCCGCCCGCCCCCCACCCCCACCCCCGCCAGCCAACACAGACGGAGCCCTAACAATTCCATAGCGGAGTTGCAAACTTCCCACAACAAAAGCAGAGGATGGAGCACTGCCCTGCAGGGCCAGCAGTTGGAGCTGCTGCTGCTCCCTTGGCGTGTATTTACCCAAAGGGCATAAACAGAACATCTGCCAGCTAAAGCAATTTATGATTGCCCAGGTACTTATGCTTTGTAGATGACAAGAGTTGCCACAACACTGAGAATAGTAGAAGAAAAATGTAATAAAGAAGACAGGAGCAATCTAGAAATTGAATAAACGGGGAGATGTTATGCTATTGAAGCTGTACTGGTGTTGGAACAAAGGAGATAAGCTCACAGAGTCATCCTGGAACATTGTTCGTCCCAAAGAGTTTTTTCTTTGTCAGATGAATGCCCTGTTTTGCACACTTTACTGAATCTGCTGACTAATGGGAGCCTTGGGGCTTGTGGGCCACCAAAAATGGCTGCAGGATGCAGAAAATACGTGCCTTTAGACATGATTCAGTTTGGAATAATGATAGGAAAAAAACACGCGGAAAGATGCTATAAATAAGATTATTGTAAAAACAACCAGAAGTGTTTTGCCAAACACATCGCAACTGTCAATACTTATCTATTAATGCTCATCAACAAAGACTAATTCATTAAACTTTAAAACTCTATTTTTATGAAAATGCGAAGATAAACCCTATGATAGATAACATGAGATAAGAACATACTGTATTCTTAGGTTATTTTCTCTAGACCATTATAAACAGAAGGATTGAGGACAATTATGAGTAAAGCCAGCCACACAGTGCTGGAATATCAATTTTCTTAAATCATAAAATTAAACTATTGGTAAAAGTTATAGCTAATGGGCTAAACTAAAACACATTAGAATAAATGATGCGAAGATGGGTTTTATAAATTAATAAACCAAACATTTTAAACGGAGTTCAAATTGAGCTCATCTTAAATGTTAAGGGTCATTATATCATGTGGCATTTTATATCATCTCATATTAGCTGAAACTCTGAAGGGCAGAGTTAAAAAAAACTGAAAGCTGGACAAATAATGCAAATGTGACATTTGAAAGGGAAAACTTTTCTTTTTTACTCTTGTAGATATTAGAAGAAATCTGTCAGAAAAATAACTGGGGACAGCCAGTATATCAGCTACACTCTGCCATTGGACAAGATCAAAGACAACTCTTCTTATACAAAATAACCATTCCTGCTCTGGCCAGCCAGAATCCTGCCATGTGGGTAACTTCTCCAAATTCCTAATCATGTAGATTTTAGACTAAGAGACTCTTATAAATTAAGTGCATTTTATCACCATCTAAATAAGATAAATATTCAAGTCTATTACCCACTGATTTTTCATTAAATGTAAACATTGAGATGCAGAGTTGGGATGCTTGTGCCAGCTGTGAGACTGAACCTCAGAGGGCCCAGATTTTGTACAGACAATGACCCAGTGGTATGACCAACCAATGGAAAACTGCAGGTGTAACATTTAATAGAAATGAAAATTATAACCCATGCTTCTATCTGTGTAGTATTTAGGTTGAACCATATGAAATATCCATTTTATATGAAATAACACCATGCCCTGTCATTTACATTTTGGACCAAGGACACAGCCTCTCTGTTATAGGATATTAACTCCTGAGTTTTACCTTGAGTCTGCATTTCTACATCAGTTTAGGAACCACAGTGTTTCACATGTACCTTAGAAAGTCCACATAAGAGTTGTAAGTATGCTTCAGGAAATGGCATCAGCCACCAATGTTCTAGGTCAATTCACAGATATTTCTACGTGCATATATATTTAGAAGCTTTAGTAGTAAAGAGAATAAAAATAGACACACAGAATTATATTATCCTATCATCTTCAAAAGCTAACAGCACCTTAGATTTTCACCTGTCTCAGCAGCACAAGTTTAAAATGCCTACCCTGACTTCTTTCCAGCCACCCCTTCACACCTCCAAAGCTAAGTGCCTATGTGGATGAAGCTAAGACATATGCAGCCGAGTACACCCTGCAGACCCTGGGCATTTCCACTGATGGAGCCGCCGCTCCAGCTGCAGTGGCTACTGCTGCTTCTGCTACTGCTTTTCCAGGTATGAAAACGCTGGGCCAGGTTGGAAAAGGCAAGTAGGTGTCAAAAATGGAGGTAAAACCATTGCCTCCTCTTCACCCCTCGCCCAACTCTGGCTGTCGCTACAATCGGGGGAAGGAGAGCCATGATCCAAAGGAACCCAGAGCAATTGAAATAACTGCTCATTGGTGATTTGAGCTTTGAAACTACAGATGATAAAGACAACATTTTGAGAAATGGGACACACTCACAGATTGTGTGGTGATGAGAGACCCCCCCCCAAACAAAAGGTCCCTGGGGCTTTGGTCGTGTGACTTTCTCAGGTGTTAAAGAGGTGGATGCAGCAATTTGTGCAAGACCACACAAGGTTGATGGGCAGGTAGAAAAACAAAAGAGAGCCGTTTCTGGAGGGGATTCTGTAAAGCCTGGTGCCCATCTAACAGCAAAGAAAATTTTTCTTGATGGTATTAAGAAGATACATACAAATATAACTTGAGAGACTCCATTGAAAAGTATGGCATGATTAAAACCATAGAAGTCATGGAAGGCAGGCATAATGGGAATAAAAGAGGATTTGCTTTGGTAACTTTTGATGATCATGATTCAGTTGATAAAATTGTTGTTCAGAAATACCATACTATCAAGGGGCATACTTGCAAAGTGAAAAAGGCCCTTTCTGAACAAGAAATGCAGTCTGCTGGATCGCAAAGAGGCCATGGAGGTGGATTTGGCAACTTCATGGGTCATGGAGGACACTTCGGAGGTGGTGGAGGTAACTTTGGCCATGATGGAAACTTTGGTGGAAGAGGAGGCTGTGGTGTGGTGGCAGCAGAAGTGGTTATGAGGAGGTGATGGTGGCAACTATGGCGGTAGTCCTGGTTGCAATAGTAGAGGAGGCTATGGTGGTGGTGGAGGACCAGGATATGGAGACCAAGATACTGGAAATGGTGGCAGTGGTGGAGGATATGATGGTTTCAATGAAAGGGGAAATTTGTTGGTAACTATGGTGGAGGTGGGAACCATCATGATTTTACAAATCACAGTAGACAACAGCAATCAAATTATGGACCCATGAAGTGGGGTGGTTTTGGTGGAAAACGCTTGGGCAGCCCCTATGATGGTGGTTATGGATCTGGTGGTGGAAGTGGAAGATATGGTAGCAGAAGGTTCTAAAAACTCAGCAGAAAAGGGCTACAGTTCTTAGCAGGAGAGAGAGCGAGGAGTTGTCAGGAAAGCTGCAGGTTACTTGGAGACAATCGTCCCAAATGCATTACAAGAACCATAAAAATCTGCCAGAGAAGGAACGGTGATCCCTAGTTAGAAAAGTTACTGCAGCTTAAACAGGAAACCCTTCTTGTTCAGAGCTGATGTGGCCACAGCTTGCAAACAGTGCAGCTATGAATTAATACAGTGTGATGTGAATTACGTGTACATTCCTGAGGTCTTTTATCTGTTGTAGCTTTGTCTTTTGCTTTTGCTTTTCATTACATTCAGTATACTGCCCTGTAAATTGTAGTAGTGGTACCAGGAATAAAAAAATTGAGGAATTTTTAATTTTTCATTCTTTGTAAGGTTCTATTTTTCTACATTTTAAGTATATTTTATTAATCACAGTATCACAGTTTTCCCAAACTTTTCCCCTTTATCCCCCCTCTGCCCTGCACTCCCAAACCCTCCAGCATCCCTCACCTTAGTTCATGTTCATGGGTCGTACATATAAGTTCTTTGAGCTCTCTGTTTCCTATACCATTTTTATCTTTCCTTGTCTATTTTATCCTACTAATTATGTTTCTTCTTCCCTGTACTTTCCCCCCCTACTCCCCTCTTCCCTCTCCCCACTGAAATCCCTCCACATGATCTCCATTTCTCTGATTCTGTTCCTGTTCTAGTTGGTTTCTTAGTTTTTGTTTTCATTGTTTTTCTTTTATTTTAGGTTCGTTTGTTGCTAGTTTTGAGTTTGCTGTCATTTTATTGTTTATACTTTTGATTTTCTCCTTTTTTTAGATAAGTCCCTTTAATATTTCATAGAATAATGTCTTGGTGATGATGAACTCCTTTAATTTGACCTTTTGTGGGAAGCACTTTATTTGCCCTTCCATTCTAAATGATAGCTTTCCTGGATAGAGTCATCGTGGATGTAGGTCCTTGCCTTTCGTGACTTCAAATACTTCTTTCCAGCCCCTTCTTGCCTGCAAGATTTCCTTTGAGAAATCATCTGATAGTCTTGTGGGAACTCCTTCATAAGTAACTCTCTCCTTTCCTCTTGCTGCTTTTAAGATTTTCCTTCTATCTTTAATCCTGGATAACTTAATGATGATGTGCCTTGGTGTGTTCCTCTTTGGGTCCAACTTCTTTGGGATTCTCTGGGACTCTCTGGGCTTCTTGGACTTCTGGAAGTCTACTCCCTTCACCAGATTAGGGAAGTTTTCCTTCATTATTTCAGTTTTTCTACATTTTAGTTCAGAAACTTTAACAAAATACAGGTTTGGTGTTTCCTTGTGAGTTAACAAGTAAAGATCATTGTTAATTACTCTTTTGTATGAATTTTGCTAAAGTTAGCTATAAAGAAACACCTGCTGACTGGCAGTTTAAGAGGAATCTATTCTCTACATGTCCAAACCATGAAATGAATGGGCTCTGTCATGTGGAAAGAACAGATATTTGTATGTTTGCATTGTGTGTTTTAGAGAAATAAAATTGGGTATTTATATTAGCATATTTGTGACTTTAATAGCATTAAGAGTTACCTTCAAATGAAAAAAAATCCAAGATTCCTAAAAAAGAAAGGAATAAAGGAAGGGAGGGAGGGAAAGAGAGAGACAGAGAGAGATGAGAAAAGCAGAGAAAAGAAAAGAAAAAAAGTGTTGGCTAGAAACGGCACCCTGCAGAGTGTTAGGGAAACCTGTGGTACCATGGACTCGTAGAGTTGTTTGTAAGCTCCACCTATGCCATCTGTGGCCAAAAAGAATTTACCAGATGAGTGAACCATTAAAGTATGAGGCCAGAGAATGGAGCTGGGCAGCAAAAGTGGGTCTGATCTCAGCTCAGCTTCAGCACCTGTGTCATCTTGAATGAGTCAGTCTCTCTGCATTTGGTTTGGTTTTTACTTTTAGTAAGAGAGTGTGAAACTACCTATTACTAGATGATGCCCATTGGAGCTCCTATTATATGCCACATACTCACCTCACCCCCCAGCATGTTTTACGTTATCTAAGCAATGCTCGTGATACCACAAGGGGTAGGTCCTATCATAACAGCCATCGCACAGCTAAAGAAAGCAAGTCCTGGGAAGATGAAGTCATTGAGCCATGCCCAATCAGTTCTTAAGAAATCCTTTCATGCCCTCCCCAAACCCAATCTTCAATTTTACTTCTACTGCTTTGATTTTTTAGAGATGTGTAGATCACATTTTTAAAAATCATTTTAAATCAATAGGTGTGAGAGAGAGACAGACAGATTCACCATGTGCACAATCAAGCCTCATTGTATGTGTTCTATTATTTTGTATGCTGATTGCTTAAAATAAAGTCTACCTCTAAATCAACAAGCCTTCAGGGTCACATTGAAAAGACTTTTCCCTATTTATTTTATATCTATAACAAATGCTGGTAATTTTTTAAAAATGAATCCTCTAGAGAGGGGACCTTTTGGAAATTCTTTCTCACCATCTAATTTGAGTTAACTACATTCCTTCTTTAGTAATAAAAGTTTGTTTCTCTTAAAGAAATCTGTCATTCTGATGTGTAGTGTTCATATATCCCCAAAGCTCAAATCAGAGAGTTCCGACTCAACCTAGAAATATGATATTCCTACTGATTGATTAAGTCATATCCTGGTTATATTAAGGTGTGGGAACTCTATAGCCCTCACATTCATAACAACTAGTGTTCACTCTCATTTTCTTTATTTGTGAATATATCCTGCACTCTAGCAGGTGAGGATGAAACTAATGTTTCACATGTAAATGTGACCTCAATTCCAGCTTTTCTCTGTAGAAAGAGAAGATGTGTGGAGCGCCCCTGAGTGGTTACCAAGGCAACAGCTGCCAGGGCCAAGGGCAAGGTCTCCCCTGGGCAGTACTGGGGCCATCAACCCTTTCCTTGCATTCCATAAAGTAGGGTGTTAACCTGTCTGTCCACTGGGGACATGTGCCAGGACTTCTCAGTTCTTGCCAAAAGTTGAACACCTTTCCTGCAAAAAGCTGTACCCCAAAGACCCCTAACAAATGTACTATAAAAATAAATAAATGATCCACTGTCAGGAGAATTTTAAAGTTTACTCTCACATTGGAAAGGATTTACTTTTCCCCAAGAATGTTATATCCTACTCTCACTTTTATTTGCTCCTACAAGAAGTAAAGAAAAAAATAGGGCATGACAGTTGTCTTGGGAATGCCTAAGAATTTGAGAACCTCTCAGAACTTGACTGTGGAATCAAGTAGAGAATAATAAGCTTCAAGAAAGAACCTTTTTGAAACACAAATGCTCTTGCACCTAAGAAATTAGCCAAATAGCAAAAGAAAATTCAAAACCCCGAAAGATAAAATCTATGCTACACACACACATTACTTACTCATTTACTTACGTTAGATACACTGTTTCCAAAATCATTAAAGTAATTGTTAACACGTTTCTGATATCCTTGGGAAATGTACCAAACTTCACTGGTGCATTACTCAGCATTAACTGCCCCAAGTGTACAAGCCAAGGAGTGGATTCGATTTTTTAAAAAATAGTCCAGCCAGCTTCCTGCCACCACCTTCTGAGAAGCCCCAGAAAGAAATCAATGTGTCTGGGGTTGGGCGGACTTCCACAGCACGTAAACCAAATGGGTGTGTGTGTGTGTGTGTGTGTGTGTGTGTGTGTGTGTGTGTTTTATCAAATTCCTGTTCATCGCTTAAGTATTTGTTTTCCTTTTTCTTGTCATTTTTTATGATTTTTTGGATCACCTCAGAAATACTGAGGTTTTTGTCTAAAACGACCAAGTAATACTGTTTCTAGGTAAAAGCTGCTATGCTCTCATCTTCAAAAGTGAATATTAATCAACTAAACGTAATACTGAGGTGAGAGCACATGAGGATTCCTTATCAGTCAAATCCCTTGGTTCCCTGAGGGTGAGGACTAGCATCCAAATACTCCAAGACAGACACAATTTGCCTTTCAAGGTTCGGTCCAAACGTGGTCAGGCTAGGTGTTTGCTTTCATGGCGCTTTAGTATAAAAACATGCTAAAACTTTAGATATTTCTTCTGCTGGCCTGCCCAGGCCGTACATATACTTCTTGGGCAAAGGCCATGTCTTCTCACACTTTGTTTTGGTGGGGGCGGGGATGCAGCAGAAGCAGACCCACAAAGCCCCACTGCCCATCCCTGCCTCCTTTGCAAATTCTGAGAACCTCTGGAAAAGCTCTGAACCTCACACGCTTTAGTCAGCTCAGCATCCCGTTAAGTTTCAGTTTCTTGGAATCATTTCCCAAGTGTTTCTAACTCTCCAACAGTGAAGTGGTTCTGCGACAGGTGCTTGACCTCCCTCGGAGGAACGCTGCCCTCTAGCGAATGAGTCCCCTGAGAGCACCTTCTAAAATGTGCAGTTGAGAATATGTACTTATTCCAAAGAGAAGACAATAAGCCAAAAGGAAGCAAAGTGGAATCCCTCTCATGAAGTGTTCTCTGCCTCCCCCTCCAGGATATGCTGTCCCTAATGCAGCTGCACCGGTGTCCGCAGCCCAGCTCAAGCAAGCAGTGACCCTCGGACAAGACTTAGCAGCATACGCAACATACGAGGTCTACCCCACTTTTGCAATGACTGCCCGAGGAGATGGATATGGAGCCTTCTGAAGATACCTTTTTAAAAATTTTTAAAAATAAGACACAAAACTCTATATAGAAAAAAATAAACCTCTAACTCAGTCCTCTTGTGATCACATGTAATACTTTTCCTCATGTGATACCTTTGCTGAGACTGCATGGCTTATACTAACTGTAGAATCATAATAAGAGAACATTGTTCCTAATTCAATCAACTGTTAAGGAGCCTTTTCTCTACAGAAAAGAGCCACTGCCCCAAAAGTTGTTCTTCCAAGGTTGCTGAGTGTCTTGGGAATATGTTTACAAACCCTGACAGAGTGGAGGGAGATCTCTTAGCCAGCACGAGTTTAAGGGCAGAGCAGACCTCAGCAGTCAGTAACAACAGAGAGAGCCAAGCAAGCTCCAGAGTGTAAACCCTGGCTTGCAGCTGCGGAGGAAGGTGAGAGGGTGCTTTTCAAACATGTTCCTATTACTGTGGGGCAAGTGCACAGCCTGGAGCTTAGGAAAGACTGCCTGAGGTTTGATGAAGTCAGCAACACTGTAGTCAGAAAATTCCATCCAGTCAGTTTGCCACAGGTCAGGATCTCCTGTCCCCTGCAATCCCAGGGGACTTCTGGGAAATTGATGTGGTATCTTGCAGACATGGTTAATGCGATCCAGGCTTATTGTTTATTAACCTCACTGGCCCACTTCTTTTTCCCTAGAAGTCTGGCCCTTCCCAAGAATCCCCAGAAAATAATAATCATTCCAATTAGAAATTATGTTTTCTCCTATTAAGCATTTGATGTATCCTTGTAGATTTGTTTTCATTTCAGTCTCATGTTGCTCCTCTCTAATATCTTTAAAAAGAAAATCACATCTACAGGCTCTCGCCTATGATACTTCTGGCTGTTCAGCAAATTGGCTGAAACGCCATTTCAAACAAAGAGAGAAGTGAAGATTTACATCTTTGGTCTTTTTGCAATATCCAGACTACCACCCAGCATTCAGAGAATGTCATGTTAACTTGGTTCATTTTTGGACTGTCTAACCTGCTTATAACAAGCCTGCCAAGAAGTCCTCCACCTTCCCTTCGTTTTACTTCCCGTAAGTACCTGACGGCTTCAGCATACCTGCGTGCTTTGGCCCTGGAGCCCTCCCAGGAAAACCTTACCACCATCACTGCTAATTAGAAGCTGATTCTTCAGATGCTCAACAAAGACATTATTTACCAAAAGCCCCTAGACTTTGGGTCCTCTTCTCTAGTAACATCTGACAGGGGTAAGGGTGCTGCAGAACCTGGAATGGAGGGGAGTAGAAGGCACTACACTTGCTTGCCATACTTGTACATGCTTGCTTTTTGTTCAAAACAGAAATAATCAAATTTCAACAACCAGATACCTATTACTACTGTTCAACAAGTGTCACTAGCGGTTTAAGACATAGCATGACCACAACCTCCATTTTTAAAAATCCCTTGGCCCTTGTAAAATTCTATAAGACTGAAGGGAAAACTTAAGTACAAAGGCATTCAAAAGGTGAAAACTCTTCAGTGTAATTCTGTGAACCAGAATCAAGCAAAATTCCTCACACCAATTCCCATAACAAAACTCCTGTCACCTCGCAGTGCCACTAACTCAATCGGATGCGAAAGGCCTCAGTGCTACAGCTGAGGCTCCAACAGGCCTCATGTTTTCAGCTTTGTGTTTTCCTTCTCAGATTCCCTGGGACAGTGTTTCCTGAGCCCAGCTGCACATTCAAAACCCCTGGACAGCCTTCCCTCCCAAGGTCACACCTCACACCAGTTACATCGGAATGTCCGTATTCTGGGTGTCAGTATTTTTTAAAGACCCTTAGGTGATTCCAATGTGAAGCTAAATTTGGGAAATGCTATATTCTTCGTATTTTCACTCTGTCCATTAATTTTTTTTCCTTTCTATTTGGCTTTTTAAAATAGGAGGATGCAAAAAAAATATTTGTCTAGGTAAAAACAGATACCCAAATCACATTTTTACATATATTTATCTTATCAAAGTATGAATTTGAATATAATTCACATTGGCTTTAAACTAACTCTTGGGCCAAACAAATTCTAAAAGTGAGAAAGTGAGAAATTCCTCCTTAAGCAATTCATAGGTCCAAATTTACACTTCCCCACAGACCAGCTTTCATACTCAGCAAGACCGATTACATTGGGGAGCCCATAAATTCCTACTCAGTCCCCAAAACATTCCAAATTCCAAGAGTAAAAGTTTTAATGCTCTTTAAAATCTTTAGAAGTAAATGGAAAAGGCAGTCTCTCTGTCTAACCAATGCAGAATGGAAGGTTTCATCCCAATGAAGTTTCAATTTAATCAAACAAACAATTAGTAAATGGCGGAATCTCTTTATGCTACAAATCATTGTTCCAGACTAAATATTAATCACCTTTTGAAGACATTAAGAGCAAAGACTGAAGCACACGATAATGCAAAGGCTCAAGAAAATCACCGCTGGAACACCATCTCGTTGCTTGCTTGAGGAAAAACACAAGTATTCACAACATTTGTATCCTAAGGACTGATTCCATTCAAGTGAGCAGATGTGGTTTTACTTTTTGCTGAAATGTGACTTCATTCTAGTAAAATTTAGAGAATGCTTTGAGATCTGTTAGAACACATTCAGAGCATGTGTCTAGCATGTCATATGTTTGCATCATGTTGCCCTAGGTAACTGTTGTAGAACAAGTCCCGCTATCATGGATTTCAAACCCTAACAAATGGGATTTGAAAATTAAGTGCAGAACCAAAGTTTACTTTGCATGATGGCTATATTTTTTGGACTTTGGAAATTAGCACCTATGTGGTACCTATCGTACCTTGTGTAATGGATCGCTATCCATTTTTTAGTTTTTCTTACTTTATTGCTTCCTAGAAAAAAATTCACCACAAAAAAAGTTAAAATGCGTCAACCAACCAATCAATAATATCAAAATATTTGACCATTTAGAAACAGCTAGTAAATTAGAATGGGGTTTCTAAATTTTTGGTACTTAACAGCTCACTGAGGATTAAAATCAGCCAATATTACTTAGGAGGAAATAGAACAGCAGTGAGAGGAGATAACGATTTTCTCACCTGTGAAAAGGCTGCCTTTTCTTAAATTGCTGTACATCTCCACCACCCCATCAGGATAGCTGAAGACTGCCTTTAACTGCAGCAAACTGCCATTCTCCCGGGTGAGCAGTTTTGCCCCCCCAACCCTGCCCACAGCAACAGCACCCCAAATGCTGCTGGAAAGCTACCTCATGTTAAGATCATGTGGAATTCAAAAATATTTAACAAAATAGGACTTCCTTCCAAATCACAGCTCCTTAGCTTTCTAATAATGGATGGAGATTAACTGAAGTTATGTATTAACGATTGCTGTACAGGAAAGTAGCTTTAGTTTGCCTTAAAACGGTTTTTTTTTAAAGGGTTTTTTTTTTAAAAAAGGTTTTTTTGTTAAATACATTCTTTCAATTACATACATTAGCTTTTTACAAATATTGTCTTAATATAATTTTCAATTTATGTTAATTTTCCCTTTATTTTTAAATGATCATTTTTCTAGTTCTGTCTTGGACAACTGGGTCATGATTTAAATCCATGGGGACAGGGAAATTCTTCAGGGTGACTTTTGCAGAATAAGTGTCAATAAAGAAAGTTAGTATTTTGAATAGTATTTATATTCAAAGCTACAAAGATGGATAAAGTTTATCACTGTTGTATAACTACAGTCCCATTTTCCAACAGTAACTTACAACTAAAAGTGAAAATATATCCTAATATTCACATACGGTCATGGTCATTTGTCCCCTCCTTGGACTCATATAAAAGTTCCCAGTAGGTAAAAATATACCTACAACTTAACCCAGAGACTTGGTAATTTTTTTTGAGACTTGGTAATTTTTATACTTTGTAGATACATTTGTTCAAGACAAACCTAAGTTCTGAATACAATACCATAAGTGATCTTTGTGGTAAATACTTTTTAAAAAAATTACAACAGGTGGGAAAATGGGGACAACTGTAACTGAACAATAAAAAAAGAAGATATTAAGAGCATAATTTAGGAATTTGAACATACGTATTGGAAGACAGAGAGAATAGACTACAAACTTTGCTACCTGACATGCAACAGTTAACTCTTGGGCTTTATTAAACTGATTGCCAAATTTGATGTTGAAATTTTACTCTACATTAGTGACATCTTGAAAATGCTCTGAGTTTTATGAGAATATCCATAGAAAATACTATGTATCCACCAGGTTATAACTTCGTATTTACGTGTCAGAACAAAGCAGAGCAAGTTCTACTATAATGAGTATAACTATTAGGAAAATGATATTTTTCTGAACCCATAGCCTATCTGTTTACTTATGGAGTAAAACATTTTTATATGTATTATTCAATAAAAAAATAGGTGTGAAGTATTCTACCACTCTCAAAGTGTCCCACTTTTTTATTGTATTTTTTGCATTACCATTTAGTACCATTTTCTCACTCTACGATCACCACACTTGTCCATGTCCATGAGTCCTTTTCCCTTTTTGCTCAATCCTTCCACCCCCAACTTCCCCCACCATCTTAGCTGCCTTCATAGTCAATTAATATTTGACAGAGGAAGCCAGCACCATATGATGGGCTAAAGATAGTTTATTCAATAAATGGTGTTGGGAAAATTAGACAAATATGGGCAGGAAAATGAAAGTAGACTAACTTCTTATACCACACATGAGAATAAATTCAAAATGGATTAAAGACAAGTCTTAGACCCCAAGCCATAAAAATCCTAGAAGAAAATATAGGCAGCAAAATCTCAGACACTGCTCATAGAAATGTTCCATATTTTGAAGGGTAGCTTCTCCTTACAATATTTATATGGAATGTAGAATGCATAGGTTAAAGAGGGACAGCATATACTCATTTATGAGAGACTGTGAACTTCATGCATCCCCAGTTCTCAGTTTTTCAGGAAAGATAGAAGAAAACCTTATACCTTAGCTATTTATGACTAACCTAGAAGTAAAAAGTCATTTGGAAACTAGAGCTCTCATTAATTCAAAAGTGCCTAGAATAAAATACAGAATGCTCTGCACCTACCTCTTCCTCCAAAACGTTTCTCTTTCTTGCTGCACATATATTACTTTGCCTAAGGGGAGGGGAGATAACAAGAAATAGCACTTTAAAGAAAGTAAGGTGCCTACAGGAACTTCTTAGAGACTGAAAGGTATCAGCCCCCCTGGGGTTTAGCAACATCGCTCTGGTGTGACAACACATCTGGTGTGCCAGGACAGTGCTGGCTCACATCTTTGTCCCATTTTATAAATATTTACAATAGCTTCCCTTACTCTCAAATATGTCCCAATTTAGACAAGAAATTTTACAGTGACCCCTTCTTTATGGCTTGTAGAATGGGCTTTATTCTCCCTAGAGCAGATATAGCTTCAACACAAGGGCCCAGCAACTTTTCTGTGGCCTGAGCAGGAGCATAGTGAATGGAAAGAAATGTGTCATCTTCTTCCTCATGGTTACCCTAATCCACTCCCCATCTAGCTGCTCCTCTACCCAGCCTGTTGCTGTTACAACCTTTCTTCCCACTGCCCACTGGCTGTGGGTCCTGAGTTCTGCCTTCAGAGACAGAGCTAGCAGCTACTAAGCCAGATCAGGCAGGAGACAAGATGAAAGACAGCTCTCAGGGAAATGTCCTTCGCTTGTCAAGATCGAAAGGGCATTACTAAGTTTATAGAGCATTTGCTGTGACTTTCTTCCTTGAATAAAGTCACTTACACCACACACCAGAAAGCCCTGCCCATGAAAACCTTCACCATAGAAAGAAATATAAAAGACTATGTAAAAATAAAAAGAATTAAAAAATTTAAAGATCCAGAGGAGCTTTCAAACATGGATTTGTCATATTCACACATTAACGTATGATTATTTTCTTGAAAATATTGTGGTCATTAGCTATCTCTATTTTTTAAAGTATACTTGTATTTATAAAATTGAAAAATCTATTTCACAAGCCTTATCCATACCTATATGTTTGGAACAAATGATTTGCAATGAAATATACATATTTTTTCAAATGTTAATTTTATTTTGAAACTTGACCTTTGCTACTATAATTTTTAAGAGATATTTGTGCACACAGACTGCAGATAAGTCTATTTAAATCAGTCCATCACCATCACTGACTTAAATATTTATTGTAATTATTAGTATTTTATTGCTGTTCCTTTATGAGTTCTTTTCTACTTTTCTGACTGCAATATAGCCAGATATTCTTATCCCCAACCTTTTAATGAAAGCAAACTATCAGCAAAATGCCTTTCTAGTTTCTAGCTGTTAATTTATTGCTTATTTTCCTTTTTGTTATTATTGACTTTATTTATGTAAACTTAGCTGAGCTACCAAAAAAGACAAAAACAGTATTAAAGAGTGTCCATAAAGCACTTATTTTTGTACATGGAGTACCATGTTTTATAGAATGCTGTGCTCCATCTAAATATACTAAGTAAAATTACAAGATTCATTCACTGGGAAAATCATAATTACTTTGGAAGATATAAACATAATGGGTACCATGGAATCATAAATCACATGAAATGGGAAATAATGTAATATTGTAATTGGCAGTGTAATTCCAGGATGGCAAAATGATTTTAATTGAATTTCCAAGTACCATTATAAAGTTTTAAAAACTGACAACATGAATTGCTGACTTAATTGTTTCTTTCCTAAAAACTAAATTTTTACTCTTTTTGAATAAATACTACATATTAATGACCCATCATTGTGGTGATCTTTTGGTAATTTCTTTACATTTGCATCTTTTATAAAAGTCCACTCTTGTATATCTTCTGAGAGTAAATGTAATGATAATTAACTGCATTTTTTCCTAATCAATAAAGAAAACAATGAAGAAAATACTCAGAAACTCAAAATAATAAGAAATCATGACTCCAGAAAGGTAAGCGGGTTCTGAAGTCAACATTTGCCCTGGGGCAGTAGCTGGGGTCATTGGCAGACCCCGATGTGCTAAGCAGAGGTCACTGAGCCATCCCTTGAGCACCAAATTCACCCGCGTGTGTTCTGTTGGCCCTTGAGCTAAGAATGGTTGTTATATTTTTAAAGGACTGAGCTAAGATTATTTTACATTGTCAAAGTTGTTAAAAAAATAATAGGAAGAATTTGTGACAAAGACCATAGGTGTCCAAAAAGCCTAAATATGTGCCATCTGACTCTTTACAAAAAGTTTATTAGCCCTGCACTAAGCTAACATCACATGTTTTGATTTCTGTTACAGGCAGCACCCCACCTCTAAGTGCCAAATTCTGCGTTAGCTAGGATTAGGTTTAGCTGCCAGTGACAGTACCCAAAAAATCAGTGGTTTAAATAAGATAGTACTGTCAGTAAATTAGTGGATCAAAAACTGTGGTACATTTACACAGTGGAATACTATGCGGCAGAAAGAAAGGAGCTCCTACCCTTCATGACAGCATGGATAGAACTGAAGAGCAGTATGCTAAGTGAAATAAGCCAGGCAGTGAAAGACAAATACCATATGATCTCACCTATAGGTTGAACTTAATCAACAAAACAAATTAGCAAACAAACTTAACCAGAGATACTGAAATTAAGATAAAACTGACAGTGACCAGAGGGAAAGGGGGAGGGGAATAACAGGGGGAAAGAAGGGGAAGGGTCAAGGAACATGTATAAAGGACCCATGGACAAAGACAACTTGGGGTCAGGGGAAGACTGATTGTGGGAGGTAGGGAATGGGTAGGACAGGGGAGAGTAATGGGTCGGGGGAAATGGGGACAACTGTAACTGAATGACAATAAAAAAATAAAACAAGATAGCACTGTGTTGTCCCTTGCCCAAAAGTCCAAAAAGCAGAACAGTGCCAGTACTGTGCTGCACAGTGTTGTGAGCAGGTCTTTCTTCTTGTCGCTTTACTTGCATGATCTCAATCACGGAGTAAGAAGATGGTATTTACCTTCCAAAGAGAAGCATAGAGAAAGGACAGTGAAGAAAATAAGCCAACTAGCTTTCCATCAAGGATATTTCTCACAAGCTGCCTTACAACACTATGCTGTATATCCCATCGGTCAGAACTTAGGTACATGGCTACACCTAGATGCAAAAAAGAATGGAGAATGTAGTCTTTATGTGGGTAACCATAAAAAAAGTATTTTACTGTGAGAGTATGCAAGAATGACTGTTGGACAAAACTAGCAGACTCTGGCATAAATGCCTACATCACAGGAAAGATGTGAGGGTTCAATGAAGTAAGGCCCATGAGCTCACCTGGCACTGGGCTTGACCCATGCTCAATGCCTATGAATCTTGGCTTCCCTTACCAACTGAAAAGAAACTCTCATTTACCTCATTCTTGAAGTACTGTCACCAGTGAAAGTACAAGGATAGTATGATCCCCCCCACTGATCCCGCCTCCTGGTATTCATACCATTATATTGTTTAATCCCCTCCCCTTGAGTACAGGCTGAGCCTAGTGGCTCACTTCTAATGAATAAACTATGAGATATCACATCTGAGATTAAGTTATAAAAGGTTATTATTTCCTTCTTGTCAGGTCTTCTTGCTTGCTCACTCTAATGAAGCCAGCTGCCAGATGTGAGCTGTGCTATGGAAAGGGCCATATGGCAAGGAACTGAAGGCAGCTGACAGCCAATGGCATGTGAGGACCAGAGTCCTGCCAACAACTGTGTGATTGGGCCTGGAGGCAGAATCCTCCTCAACAGGGCCTTGCCAGAGCTGCAGCCTCAGCTCCCACAGGACTGCAGATTACAGGCGGTTCCAAAGCAGAAGACCCAGCGAAATCTTGCCTGGATATTTGCCCCACTGAAGCTGTGACACAATAAGTGTTATTTTCATTTGCTATGTTTCAGGAAAATTTGTCATGAAACAACCGACAACTAATAGAACAGTGAAAAGTTATAAAGTTACAGTGAATGCAAATATGTTTTCCTCTTCAGTACTCAGAGGTACTGAAGTTGAATGCAAAAACAGAAAAAACAATTCAATTTTTGAGTTCATAAATAACTTGCTATTGTTGGTATGCAGGATCACATGCCCAATGCTAAGGAGAATAAAAACTAAGGAAGTTGAATATCCTCATGGAAATTGTTCAAAAATGCTGATTGAGCGGAAAGAAGAAAGGAACAGAGGGATGCATGATGGGAAAGAGTGAAGGATGAAGGGGAGCAAAAAGAGAGTGAGGAAGGGTGGAGTAAAAAAGGAAAGATAAGGGGAGGGAACGGTAGGGAAGGTATGAATGAACTTCTATTCTCACTGTACTTTCCCCCTTTTTCAGCAGGTCCATCTCTCTATGATTGCTTCAATAAAGGTATCTGGCCAAACATGAAAAAGACATTTCATGCCAGCCTCTCTGTCTGTGGTTTTCCAAAAGCTTTAGCAATTTAAAGAATTTAAAGAGGCCCTGACTGGGTAGCACAGATGGTACAAGAATCAACCAATGAATGCTTAAGTAGATGGAACAACAAATCTATGCTTCTCTCTCTCTCTCTCTCCTCCTTCTACTCCTCCTTTTCCTCCTCCTCCTCCTCCTCCCTATCCCTCTCTCTCTGAAAAAAATCAGTAAATATTTTTTTTTAATTTATAGGGTTTTTGGAGAAGTGAAAGAGTGAGAGAGAGTGACCCAATAGTGTAGAACTGCATGAGAACACAGGAAGCAAAAACATTTTTCACCAGAGGAACTAGAAAAACAACTCCCTGGAGCCAAAGCATAAGTCAAATTCCAGAAAGAACTGAGCTGAGGAGGGGAAATTCCTAAATCTGTGTCATAATGAACATAAATTTCAGGATCATCCCAGGATATACATACTCCGATAAAAAGTCAATAAAGCATGACAGAATTATTGCCAGGGATAAGAACGTCTATTTCATGATGATAAAGAAATTAACTTGAAGAAGGCATAAAAATTCTAAGTGTTTATGTGCCCAATCACAGAACTTCAACATACATGAATGAAACACAAAATAATGAAACTGAAAGGATAAATAGAGAAATGCATAATTATGGTTGGAGATTGAAATACCACTCAATTTCTAGAACAAATAGAGAGACAAAATCAGTGAAATTATGAAAGATTTGAAAAATGCTGTTAGCTATCATTTAGAATAGAAGAGCAGATAAACTGCTTCCCAGATAAGGTCAAATTAAAGGAGTTCATCATCACCAAGCCCTTATTATATGAAATGTTAAAGGGACTTATCTAGGAAAAAGAAAATCAAAAATACAAACAGTAAAATGACAACAAATTCACAACTATCGACAATCGAACCTACAAAAACGATCTGAGCAAACAACTAGAACAGGAATAGATTCACAGAAATAGAGATCACATGGATGGTAATTAGCAGGGAGGGGAGAATGTGGAAAAAGGTACAAGGAATAAGAAGTATAAATGGCAGGTACAAAATAGACAAGGGGAGATTAAGAATAGTACTGGAAATGGAAAAGCTTAAAGAACTTATATGTATGAGCCATGGATGTGAACTAAGAGTAAGGGAACCATGAACAGATGAGAATGTAAGGCAGAGGGGAATAAAGGGGAGCAAAAATGGAATGGCTATAATAGCATAATCATTAAAACATATTAAAAAATAAAATAATCAACATTTATAGACTACACCTACCAACCACAGCAGAATATATATTCTTTTCAAGTGCAAGTTTAATATTTACCAACAGAGTCCACATTCTAGCCCATTAAACAAATCTCAATAAATTAAAAAAAAAAAGTCATACAGAGCATATTCTCTGACCAAAGTGTAATCAAGTTGAAAATCAATAACAGAAAGATAGATATGAAATAATATGCTTCCCAAAATAATGAGTTAAAGAAAATTAGAGCGTATTTTTAAGGAAAACTCAACATAAAATATATCGGATACCATAAAAAATATTTAGGGAGAAATTTATAGTACTAAAAATGTATTAAAAACAAGGTCTTGATTTATCTTTTTAAATATAGAAGAAAGGCAAAATAAAACAGGCAGAAGATGATAATAAAAATAAAATAAAAAACAGGAAAACAATAAAGAAAATCAGTGAAACCAAAACTTACTTTTTTGGTAAAATCAATAATATTAGTAAGCCTCTAGACAACTGATTAGAATAAAAGGAGAAAAGCCAAAAAAAGTACTATTATAACACAATTCTACAGATACTAAAAAGATGAGTGTATTATGAACAAATTTATGAAAATAATTTCAGCAGTTTAGATGAAATGAGCAGATTCCTCAAAAGACACAAACCAAAGCTTAGTCAAGAAAAAATAGATAACCTGAATAGTCAATAGCTACTAAAAAAATTGAAAGTGCACATAAAATCTTCCTCAAAAAGAAAACCCCACATCTAGATGGCTTCACTCATGAATTCCATCAAACATTTAAAGAAGTAACACAAAGTCTATATAAGCACTTATAGAATATTAAAAAGGAGGACTATTTTCCTGCCTATTATATGAAGTTAACTTTACCCCAATACCAAAATCAGACAAAGAAACTTAAAAAAAAAAGCATGACCATAACAATGCTCAACCCACTAGGAACTAACAGGAATTTCTCAAAAAGATAATGGGCATCTACAAAAAGCCTACAGCTAACATTATGCTGGAGGCAAAAAACTCTAGACTTTCTTTCTGAGATAAGGAATAAGACTGAAATGTCCAGTACTCCCACGTTGTTTTAGTAGTGAGCTGAAGGTTCTTGCCAGTGCAATAAAACAAGAAAAAGAAATAAGAAGAATCCAGATTGAACAGGAAGAAGTAATATCACCTTTATTCATAAAAAACCACAATAGTCTATACAGAAAACCTGAGGGACTCTACAAAAAAAGGTACAGGAACTAATCACTGAGTTTAGCAGGGTTGCAGAATATAAGATCAATACTCAAAAATCAATCCTATTTCTATACAGAAACAACAAATAATCCAAAGTTGAAATTTAAAAAGCAGTTCAATTTGCAATGCCATAAAAAAATATAAAATGCTTAAAGATACACCTGACAAAAGATGTGATAGGCCTGCACATCTTCTGAGGGACTGAGCAAAAAGGAAAGAGGACTCAGAGACATAGGTTACAGTGTGGTGGTTTCTGGGGGCAGGGGAGTATAAGGGGACTAAATAGTCCTCCTTTTGGAAAGAGTACAATAAAAATTAAATTTTAAAAAGCTACAAAGTATTCCTGAGAGTAATTAGAGAAAGTAATTAAAGAACATTAAAGAACACCTAAGTTAATGGAGAAAAGTACCACGTTATTGGGTCAAAACAATCAGTGTTATTAAAATGTCAATTCTCTTAAATTAAACTATTCTTTCAATGCATTCTGAATCAAAATCCTTGCATCTTACTTAGCTGTCAACCAAATGATTTTAAAATTTAAACAGAAATGCATGTAGAATATGCTAACACAATTTTCAAAAGAACAACAAAGTTTGAGGACTTACTCTACCTGACTTCTAGACTTATTAAAAAGCTAATGTAGCTACTATATAGTGGTATTGGTGTCAGGATAGTAAAATAGATCTGTGTAACAAAACAGAGGCAAAAATATACTGATATTTATATTTATATAAATATAAATTTATATAAAACTGACTTTTGACATATATAAAACAGACTTTTTTTAAGATTTTATTTATTTATCTTTAGAGGGAAAGGGAAGGAGAGAGGGAGAGAAACATCAATGTATGGCTGCCTTTCGTGCATCCCCTGCTGGGAATTGGCCTGCAGGGAACCTGCCTGCAACCCAGGAATGTGCCCTGACCGGGAATCAAACCGCGATTTTCTGGTTCGCAGGCCCGTGCTCAATCCACTGAGCTACACCAGCCAGGGCCTTATAAAACAGATTTTTGACAGCAGTTAAAAGTCAATTCAGTGGAAAAGGATAGTCTTTTTCAGTAAACAATGGTGGAACAATTGGATATTTATATGTTAAACAATAAGCTTTGATCCATATATCATACCTTATACAACAATTAACTCAAAATGGTTCATAGAATTAAATTGAAAATCTAAAACAATTAAACTTTCAGAAGAAAAATTAGAAAATTTTTGTGACCTTAGGCTAGGCAAAGATTTCTTAGATACAACACCAAAACAATAATCTATAAAACAACAAATAAATAAACTCAACTGTATCCAAAGTAAAAATTCCTCATCTTCAAAAGATAATAAAATAAGTCACAGACTTGAAGAATATCTTAGCAAACTATATACCTTACGAAGACATGTATCCAAAATATGTAAATAAGCCTCAACATTTAACACTAAATAAACAACTTGATTTTTAAAAAGGCAAAAGATTTGAATGAACACTTCACCAAACTTAATATACAGATGGCAAATAAGCACATTACAAAATGCTCAACATCATTAATCACTATGGAAATTCAGATTAAGACCACAACGAGCTACCTCTGTACATGTATTAGAATACCTAAAATTAAATAGACAATCCAGCTGGTGAAAAGGATTTGGAGGAACTGTAGTTCTCATACATTGCTGTTGGGAATGTAAACAACATCAACAGACGGATGAATGGATGAACAAATTGTAGTGTGTCCATACAAGTAATTTTGCTTAGCAATAAAGAAAATGAACTATTGATGTATGTTACAACATGGATGAATCTCAAAATAAGTAGGTTAAATAAAAGCAGCCAGACAAAAGAGAGTACATACTGTATGATTTCATTTATTTAAAATTCCAGAGTGTGCAAACTCATCTAGAGTGAGAGGAAGTAGATCGGCGGTTGCCGGTGGGAGGAGCGGGCGGGATGGATGACCCTGCAGTGGAAGGAAACCTGTGAGGACGATGGATATGTTCACCACCTCAACTGAGATGATGTTTCTGTGAGTACGTACATATGTCAAAGCTTGTCAAATTGTATAATTTTATTGTGTGTGTAGTTTATTCTATATTGGGGTTAGCAAGACCTCAATATAAAAAGAAAAATGGAAAAAAAAACAGTGTAAAATAGGAAAAGCACAGAGTAATTAGAGAATCAAAGGGTGAGAATTCCAGTGATCTGGATGAGAAGGTATTGGCAAAAAAACAGGGCTGGCCAGATAATTGCTATGTATCCATCAGCACCTTCTCTATCTGAGGCCCCATTTCTGGTTCTGTGCCTGCAAGTGGTTGGATTTGATCCTCTTTAATATTTGTCCCACTTCTAACAGGCTATGCTACAATCATTTAATTGTCATCTGGGTTCTTCAATACAGACTTTAAAGAAATGAAATCTGACCACTTGCAACAACATGGATGGACCTTGAGGGTATCATGCTAATGAAATAAGTCAGAGAAAGACAAATACTATATGATTTCAAGTATTTGTGAAATCTAAAAAAATAAAAAATAAATGAACAAACAAAACAGAAACAAACTCCTAGATACAGAGAGCATTTTTATGGTTGCCAGGAGGGTGAGTAGTTGGGGGACAAGGAAAAGAAAAGGTGAAGGGATGAAGAAGTACAAGTTGGAAGTTACAAAACAGTCACCGGGATGTAAAGCACAGCAGAGGGAATAAACCAACAGTATTGTAATAACTGTGCACAGCCGCGTGGGGCGCTAGACTTGCAGGGCCATCACTTTGTACTTGACCTAAATGTCTAACCACTCTGCTATGCCCTTGAAACTTACACTGAATGTCAACTGTAACTGAAAATTTATTAAGAGTTTAAATAGACTTTAAGGACACTCCCAGTCAGTTTCCTTTCGAATCTTCAAAATTTGTATCAACTGAAGAGGTAAGAGTTGGAAGAGGCGAGTCCAGTCTCAAAATGGAGGTGAAACCGCCGCCCGGTCACCCCCAGCCGGGCTCCGGCCGCTGCCACGGCGGCCACCGCTGCCGGGTGGTGGAAGAGGGCCACGGTCCGAAGGAACCAGGGCGGTTGAGAAAACTGTTTATTGGTGGTTTGAGCTTTGAAACTACAGAAGATAGTTTAAGAGAACATTTTGAGAATGGGACATACTCACAGGTCGTGTGGTGGTGAGAGACCCCCAGACCAAACGTCCCCGGGGCTTTGGCTTTGTCACTGACTCGTGTGGAGGAGGCGGAGGCAGCACCGTGGGCTCGATCCGCAAGGCTGACGGGCAGGTAAGGGGACCAGAGAAAGCTGTTTGTAGAGGGGATTCTGTTAAGCCTGGCGCCCATCTAATGGTGAAGACATTTTTTGTTGGTGGTATTAAAGAAGATACAGAATATAACTTGAGAGACTATTTTGGAAAGTATGGCAAGATTGAAACCATAGAAGTCATGGAAGATAGGCAGAGTGGGGAAAAAGAGGATTTGCTTTGGTAACTTTTGATGATCATGATTCAGTTGATGAAAATGTTGTTCAGAAATACCATACTACTCATGGGCATCATTGTGAAGTGAAGAAGGCCCTTTCTGAACAAGAAATGCCGTCTGCTGGATCGCAAAGAGGCCGTGGAGGTGGATGTGGCAACTTCATGCGTCTTGGAGGTGGTGGAGGTAAATTCGGCCGTGGTGGAAGCTTTGGCAGAAGAGGAGGCCGTAGTGTGGTGGCAGCAGAAATGGTTATGAGGAGGTGATGCTGGGCATCATGGCTGTGAACCTGGTTATAGTAGTTGAGGAGGCTTTGGGGGTGGTGGACTGGGATATGGAGACCAAGGTGGTGGAGGATAAGATGGTTCCAATGAAGGGGGAAAGTTTGGTGGTAACTATGGTGGTGGTGGGAACTATAATGATTTTGGAAATTATCGTGGACAATGGCAATCAAACTATGGACCCATGAAGAGGGGCAGTGTTGGTGGAAAAAGATGGGGCAGCCCCTATGGTGGTTGTTATGGATCTGGTGGGAGAAGTAGCAGATATGGCAGCAGAAAAGAGCTACAGTTCTTAGCAGGAAAGTGAGAGTTGTCAGGAAAGCTGCAGGTTACTCGGAGACAGCGGTCCCAAATGCATTAGAAGAACCGTAAAAATCTGCCACAGAAGGAGGGATGATCCCTAGTCAGAAAAGTCGCTGCAGCTTAAACAGGAAACCCTTCTTGTTCAGAGCTGATGTGGCCACAGCTTGCAAACAGTGCAGCTATGGATTAATGCAAGGTAGTGTCAACTAGATGTACATTCCTGAGTCTTTTATCTGTTGTAGCTTTGTCTTTTTCTTTTTCTCCTCATTACATCAGGTATATTGCCCTTTATATTGTGGTAGTGGTGCCAGGAATAAAGAATTAAGGAATTTTTAACTTTTCAATATTTGTATAGTTCAGTTTTTCTACATTTTAGTACTGAAACTTTCACAAAATGCATTTTTGAAGGTGTTTCCTTGTGAGTTAACAAGTAAAGAAGACCATTGTTAACCACTATTTTGTATAAATTTTGCTAAAGTTAACTGTAAAGAAACATCTGCTGACTTGCAGTTTAAGGGGCTTCTATTCTCCCCTTTTCCAAACCATGAAATGAATGGCCTCTGACATGTGGAGAGAACAGATATTCGTGTTTGCGTTGTATGTTTTACATAAACAGAATTTGGTATTTAAATTAGCATATTTGTGACATTAATGGCATTAAGATTTACCTTCAAATGAAAAAAATCTCAAAATTCCTAAAAAAAAATGAGGGAGAGAGACAAGCACAGCTCACGCTCCACATTTCTGGTCCCCCAAAGGGACTACAGCTTCCCCAGAATGTGTAGGATCTCAGAACAAGTGTCCCAGGCAGTGAAAGGTTTTCAAGGGAAACCTGATTGACTCTTGTCTTGGCAGGTCCTACAGGCCTGCAAATGTACCAGCGTGGTCCCAGAAAGTAACCTTCTGCTGTTCTAGTACAAACACAACCAGGGAAATCTGAATATAAGAGCTAATCACCCTCTCTGACCTGTTCTTTCTGAAGGCAGTATGTAGCATGTGAGCAATAATAGCGACATCCTCCACCTGGTGGCTATGGAAAGTTAAACTCCTGCATATGTGTGTGTGTGTGTGTGTGTGTGTGTGTGTGTGTGTGTGTGTGTGTGTGTCTACATTACAACCTATTAGTACTTACAGTGAGCTCTCTTGGCTTGTTTCTTGTGATAAGAGCTGGTATAAATCATGACCCTCTGTTTGTCCCACTGCTTTCCTGTTAGAGGTTGTGGACTTTATTGTGGGTCTAATGTGTCTCTGCTAAGTGCCTTGGGAAACACGCTCCAGGATTTAACCTGAGTCTCATCCCTCCAACCAAATTCATGTGATAAAACGTGGATGAGATTAAACATGAAACCTAGTGTTGATGTGAAAGTCAAAACAGCCAGAGGCCAGTAATTGCACAGAGCTCAGAGTCAGATGTGAGCCTTCTCATCTGTTCGTGCATAGTAGACATTTCCTAAAGGTGCATAAGCCTCATGTATGTCTGAAGTACATGGCTCAGTGCCAGGGGACCTCCTGGGAGTCAAGTGACCTGTGTTCTAGTCCCAGGTTTGCTCTCAACTTGACCTGTGTCCTTGGTCAAACCACTTAAGGTGTCTGGGTGGTCAGTCTCCTCCTCTGTAAATGAAATCAGGTCCTCCATGTTTTACTGTCTACTAGGTGAGTAACTCAAATGAGTCAAAGGCCCAAGGAGGGGTCCACAGAGTAGGACTCTCCCTGCCTACATTCAGTTAGAATGCCTACATTCTAACTGAAAACTAAAATTAATAATAATAAAACATGTGCAAAACAAATTTGGCCAGGGCCAAACTCTGGTTCAAACTCTGGTTCAAAGATCACTAAGATCCGGTCCAGCTCTAAAAGCCAAGACTGTCCATGCCAAGTGCACTGGACAATGAAATGTGTAGTAGCTTAGATCAAGTGTGACATCCAGTGGCCTATTTGGCTAATGACACTTGGAGACTTTCAAATAGCCTGGGGCATTCTGACCTCAAATGCTTAATCCTGCTGAAAAGATTTCTGTTGAGGATAGAGAGTTGGATCTAACAAGTATTCTCCCCCAGGCTGCAGGCCCTGTGAGAGGAACTTGCTCCCTATTTCCTGCCCATACTCCACAGTAACTGCCAGACCAACATTATTATGGAACAAAATGGATAAGAAAACAGAAAGAGGTGTAGAGATTAACTAACTTAACCCAGCTGATTTGCCAGGCTTGCAAGTAAGAAACTACAGTCTGACTCCTGAACCCATTCTGGGACTTCAGACATCATGTTTTTAATTGTGTTTCCAAATGTGGAAATTGGTCTGAGGAAGGTTAAATGATACCAAAAGAATGCCCAAAACCAAAGGGGGTGGGAGCAAGGGTGGGAAGTGGGAATGGCTGGGGTGGGGGGAGAGAGGTGGCGATAAAATGGAGACAACTGTACTTGAACAACAATTAAATTTTAAAAAATTAAAAGAAATTAAGTAGCTACTTAGAGAAAGGACTGAGGCTGGAATTCAGCTCTTGAAAAAGACCTACCCATTAATTTTTCCAATATTAACTTTCCATAATATAAATACACTTTTACCTTCACCAAGGCTTCTGGAACACAAACTCTGCTAACAAAGACTCTGCTTTACTTCAAAGGAAAGCTCTACTCTGACAATTCAGAGATTAGAAATACTTTATACAAGAGTTGGAAGCTGAAAGGAGACCAAGAAAATGATAATAACACGAATGTGTAGTTAGTACCATTAGTGCAAGGGAAAAAGCTCTGGCACATTTTGACCTCCCAAAGGTTTCACTCTATACAAACTGACATAATACTTTATGTCCATGATGATGACCTGGAGTCTTTAGAGCAATTAAATTAATTCTTAGCATACTATATTTTAATCAAGTAAGAAAATATATATTCTAATGTGGAAACATTTAACATCCTAAATAATATGAGGGAGTCTTTTCTGGGCAGTTAAACAGCTGATTTCAAAGACTGGCTTTGGTTTGTCACATTCTAAACCCTTGAGCACTGGGCTTAGTCAGATGACATCTCCTGCCTGGCCAGAGTTTCTTCTATCATTAGCCTCTGGTCTATGCTGCACACCTCTGGTGGGGGCACTGCTCTCAGATAGGAACTGTTTCCAATTACTTTTGCCTGTTGTGTCCCTTTCAAAATAGAGGCTCAAAACAGAGGCACAGTCAAGAAACAATTTATAAGGAATTTCATCCTTTATGTTTCCCAAATAACTTTTGAAGAGAACTCGAATACAAAATTTACAGTAACCTTGGTAAAAGATATTACCTATCCTCTCTATTTATTTTCCTCACACACTGCACCTTCCCTGGGATGTACTTCTTTAAAAATCTAAAAACGAACAAAAAATAACAAGAATAATCTTTCTCTGCTTCTCTACTAATCGTACCTTGTCTTCTGCCTCAAATTTCTCTCCAACACCTACCTCCTTTCCTGACTCCTTTATCTTCTTTGCCATTCCCACTTGTCAAAGTTAATTTCTGCTTTTGGGTTCAGCCCAAATGCAGAGAACTTCTTGATCTTCACATTGAAAATAAAGTCCTTCTTCTACTGCATTACACTTGCATTTTTAGTTCACACCTCATTCATGCTCTCATGTCGCTTTCTCTGAATTATGCCTCACATTTCAATTATTCTTCCCACAATTCAGTCTCCCTTTAGAATCTGAGTTCCTTGAGAGAAAGGACTATATCTCTCGTTCTGTTTTGCACATAGTTTAACAAGAAATGCTGATGAATTTTTGAATATTGATAAATTGTTGAATTAAGTATTTCAGAGAAATGCTCTACAAAATGAGTTTGTTCACTTCCCTGACTTATGATAATCATTGAACTCCTAAAGATGCTCTGAGGTTTCCTGGGTCCTGCAACAAATATTCACTGAGCACTTACTATGTACCAGATGATTCTAAGTGCTGGGGATTCCACGGTAAACTAAAGTAATTTTTTGTCATCACATAAGTTTAGAGTATATAAAATTGGACTTCAGGTTTATGAACTAATGTTAACACTATACACCAGCTTTTGTATAAACACAGAGAAGACTGACATTAATTGAGATTTCTGGAAACTTAGATTCCAGTTAACCAAAGTTTTGCCATGTTTGTTATCCAATGGAATGGAACTAGCATTTCTGGAGCATTTGTTTTATTTAGTATTAGAGCATTTTCTAAATGGTTGCATTTCTATTATTTTATTTATATATTACAATCATCCTACGAGGTACTTACTATTTTCAATTGGTAGATGATAAACTGATCTTTTGAAGAAAACTATTCAAAGACACACATCTGCTAAGTTCCAGAGGAGATCTGGACCACAGTTAACGTAAAAGTGGTTCTTTCTTAAAGACTGCCTCTCAAACTCAGAACCCACAACAGGAAAGCTTTGGAAGTAAAATTTTCCTCTGTTAAATTACTGTATTTTTCAGACTATAAGATGCACTTTTTTTTTACCACATATTTTACTTCAAAATTTTTTCTCCTATATTCCTCCTCTAAAACCTAAGTGCATCTTATGGTATGGACCCCAGATGCCCCTAGGTTTTAGAGGACAAAAATAGGGGAAAAAATCTGAAGCAAAAAATGTGGCAAAAGGTGCATCATATAGTCCAAAGAACACAGTATACAGCAGCCGTTGGACTGAGGCGGCTATAATGCTGAAGTGGCCTACGTTAAGCAAATCGAAACCTAAATCTGTAAATGTCTCAAGGTTACAAAATCAAAACCTAAAGACAACCAACCAGCCACAAACAGCCAACCAAGCTTTAAGCTCTAGCCGATTAAGTAATTGTCTTTCCTTCTTGTCACACTTTATATGTCTTTCTGCAGGCGTCTGTGAGTGGAGCGCTTGTAACCACTTCCAGTTTGGCACAGCCCAATTCCAATCAATTTTTGCTCAAATAAACTCTTAAAATGTTTCATATACCTCAGTTTATCTTTTAACAGCTATAATTTAAATCAGGAGAAACCTGGTCATCTAGAAAAGTGAAAATAATTCATGTGAACCAGGAATTTTATTCCAGGTTTTCTTACATGTGCCTTTTTCCTAAGACATATACATCTGGAATTTCTTACCTTGACCTTGTTGCTTAACTGGAGAACTACATTGTGTTGGGCCAGTCAGGAAGAGTAAGAGTCTGTTTAATTCTAGTACAACACTGAGTGAATTCCTGGGAGTTTACTATGAATCTGCTGTAGTGTTGATTTCGCAGGTACACTCATCGCAGGCTCTGGACATCAGATTTACTCATTTCATGTTAATTCCAACGAGGGATTCTTGTTTCCACCTCTGCCTAAGTGACAGCAGTTGTCTGCCTAATGATTTAGAGCCAAAACTGTGCTCAGGGAACCACTCATAGACATCACCAACACACAAAAAGCATGTATTACTTGTATCATTAAATCGTATCACATAGACATATATGAGGGGGAAGACAAAACAGAGTTCACTCATTAAAAATTGTGTATTTATTCTTACATGTTTAAACTCCAGTCACCTTCCAAGTACTGTCCACGTGTTAGTGCTCCTGCCTTTTTTTGTTTCACCTCTTTTGCATCAGCAAAACGTTGCCTTCTGAGGACTTTCTTCATCCAGGGAAACAAACAAAAAGTCACTCAGGGAGAGATTGGGTGAAAAGGGAGGGTGGGGTACAGGTGTCACGCTGTTTTTGGTCCAAAACTGTTGAACACTCAGGTGTGCTTGTAAGTCACCATCATGAAATGGGCAAATGCCTTGAAAGAGTCTTCAAAAAATATTCACTGAAGCCGAATGCAGCCTGTCACAACAATGCCAGCTGGTACACTGATACAGATGGGTTCCTAGAACACTCAACTAGTGGGGGAAGCCTGTATTACAAGGGGACCACCCTCCAGAAAATAATCGTGTTTTGGGGGGTTCCTCCCTAAATATTTGCAAAGGAATTGGAGAAAAATAAATAAAGACAAATTTACTGTTTCTGTGAAGGCTTGAGCACAATCAGGCAGAGTCACTTGACATTTCCTAAATGTGATTTCAGATTCATCTCTGCCTCCATCTTGTCCCTGAATTCTCCTGCAAAGCTCTTCACAACCTCAGCCTGGCTTTGTCGAGGGCTGCTCCCCCTGTAACCGGGCTTCTCGCAGTGCACTGTGAGTACTCCCCTTACACCTGTTCCCCTGGAGGTTGCAAGCTTCCAGATGTTTTGATCATCATTTTATACTGGTAAATATTTGCTGAGACCTTTGCCGAGAGACTCCCCATTGGCCTGACCAAGACTTTCTCAGGACCCCACTGTGGCGTGAGGGTCTTCCTCTACAATCATTTCTTCTTTCCCTCTCCCCTTTCACAGACTACGCACTTCAGTCTAAAGACTTTCCAACTTGTTTCTGCTTCCTCTCACTATATCCTAAACAGGTACTTTCCTCAAAAAACCTCTTCCACATGTAACCTCACCATGGCATCTTCTTCTCAGAAAACACAGGCGATACCAGAAGTGGTCCGAGAAAAGAGACAGTACAGTGTTATGAGGTTTCAGGACTGGCTGACTCACCATGTAACTAGCAAGAACAGCTCCATCCTAAATGGAATTTAGGGCACAATAGTCCCTGGCATACATGGTAGCACAGCTGCTAAGCATCTCACTACGGTTGATCTGGTGGAAAAGGAGGCCCTTACCAGGACAATGACTCAAGTGCTTGAAAGATTTGCTGGGGGGAACCCTACAATGAGAGTTGGTCGGTTTTCACTAAGTTGTATTAATGCTCCATAGCGGAATAACGTGACCCTGAGGGTGGTAACAAACAGCTACAGACTAAGTGAGAAAACTCCAGGGCCCCTTTGGAAGCTTATCTCTCTTGCAGTGGAAAAGTAAACACAGCTGTGGGCCACGTTCAGAGTTTGATAGGGTTGCAGAGCTCCAAAGGCATTTCAGCAATAACAGGATTGGTGGCTCTAAAACCTGTCCTCAATTTTTCTTTGAGTCTGCCTATTGCTTCTAGAAATTTTGTAGGGTTTTATTCCTCTTTATTTCATCAATATTTATTGATTCTACTATGCACAACACATAACTTTGCTGACTCTTGCAGCGCTTTCCTTGAATTCATACAGTTACTCACATCTATGTAGTCAAAACAAGTCAGTGGAGCTAAGCCAAGAGACCTGGCTGGGAAAATGTGGGACCGTAAAATATGGGACAGGGATATCTGGGTAGATGATGTCTCTGGATAGATGATGTTCTCCCACAGGGAGAACCAGCAGTTCCCCGGTGTGGGAGGTCACTGTGGAAGCTTCTCCTTCACAGGCAAGACAGAGGTTTCCCTAAGGTGATGGTCCCATCTCCTCTCCTGGCTGCCTGGCCACCTGCATAACTCAGCTTGGCACATGCTGGGGTTGACAAGAGAGGAAGATGGAACCCTGGAAGGAATGGCAAGAATTAACTAGCAGTTACAAGCAAGATCTGAAGAACCCTGGGATTGGGTTGCAAGTGTGCTTGATCAAAGGGCCAAAGAGCGAGGCTGGTGAGGAGGGATTCACTGTCTGGAGGCACTTTTGAGACATAGAATTTACCACGCCTGGAAGATCCGCAAGGAAGGAGCAAACTGTTAGGGTGGTGTATTACAGTATTTCCCTGTTGCTGCTGTAACAACCAGCCACAAACTTTAGTGGCTTAAAATGACATAAATTTCATATCATACAGTGATGGAGATGAGAAGTCCAAAAGTGGATCACTTTTGGATAAAAATAAAGGTGTTATCAAGGCTTCATTCCTTCTGGAGAGTAGGAGAGTATCTGTTTCCTTAATTTCTTCAGCTTCTACGAGCCACCTGCATTCTTTGGAGCATGGTCCCTTTCTCCATGTTCAAATTTCTTCCTCTCTCTGACCCTCCTGTCTCCACGTCACTAATAAGGACCCTTGTGATAACACTGAAATCTTAAGAATCATCTCCCCATCCTTATCTTACTTAAGTTAACTTAATCATTTCTGTAAAGTCTCTTTTGCCATATAAGGTAATGTATTCACAGGTTGCAGGGAGGAGGACAACTTTGAGGGGGTGGATAATACGAATTACCTTACTGACACAGCATTGCGTTATTTTAGGGTATAAAATATAGTGATTTGATGTGCATATATATTTCAAAATGATTGCCATAATAAGTTTAGTTAACCTCCATCATCTGAAATAATTACAATTTTTTAATAATGAGAACATCTAAGATCTAATCTTGTAGCAACTTTCAAATATAAGATACAGTATTATTAATGATTGTCACTAAGCTGCATATTACATCCCAGAACTTACTTGTAATTGGAATTTTGTACCTTTTGACCACCTTCACCCATTTCTCCCAGCCCCCACCCTCTCTGCCTCTGGCAATCACCAATCTGTCCTCTATATCTGTGAGTTTGGTTTTACTGGATTGCATCTATAAGTGAGATGATACAGTATTTATTTGTCCTTCTCTTTCTTACATATTGCACTTAGCATAAAACCATCCATGTTGTTGCAAATGGCTGCATTTCCTTCTTTTTACAGCTGAATAATATTCTAGTATATATAACAGGGGACTCTTAGAATACTCTGGCCTACTCTTATGGCCTACTCCGATAGAAGTAGAAATGCATATTTTTCCTGGAATGTGGTAGAGAAAATAAAATGTTTCTGAGGGGTGGCATACTGGTTGGAGAGACTGAGTCCAAAAGCCCCACCCTTGAGGGTCGCAGAGCACACATTGTAAGGAACATGCTGGTGTGAGGGACTCCAGCATCGCTAGGAGGCTCAGTAGAGTCTCTGCTCTGCCGACCAGGCTGATGAGAGAAGTAGTCACAGAGCTGCACTTGTTAGAGTACATGAGGGTTACAGTCCCCAAAGAAACAGAGGCAAAGAATACATAAATGCCAGAATCTAGGAAGCTCTGTCACCTTAATATAATAAGGCGATAACTAGCAATGTCAGGAGCACAACCAATGGGTCTGCATCCACACCAAGTTGTGCAAATTATTCACAGAAATTCTATATTCTATTCAAAAACTCCATTCTATTGCTTGTGCCCCAAAATAGGCAGTATAAGTGTGCTTCTGAACAAGTACATGGGGGGAAAAGCAAGAATAGAGGAATAGGAGGCTGACGACAGTCACCACCAAAAGAAGTCAAGGTCCTCTGCTAAGTTTCCTGACCTGAACATATTTTCAAATCCAACCCCCACTGACTGAAGAGGTGGCCAGGCTCCCAAGAGGAAGAACTCTGAAAAACTGTGGTAAGATCAAGGTGTGATGATTGCTTCTCAGAAGGGACCTACAACTGTTTACTCAGGTCACCTTGCCCTGGAGAGAGGAGAACCAAGAGGCTTTGAAGACTGTTAGACAAAGGACATGAGTTGACACTGATACCTGACACCCCAAAGTCTCATCATTTTCTTCTGTTAAAGCGGAGCCTATTGAGTGTCAAGTAATGAACTAAATAAGGTCTGGCTTAGAGGAACTCTACCAGGTTCACGAACTCACCCAATGGTCACTCCCATCATCTGAGCCAGGGGTGCTGAACAACTGACTCCCCAAGGAAAGAAATTTTAAAAACCATAGTGCCTGGTAGGCCTCTTTGGGTTCTGGAGACAGTACACCCCACACTTAGAAATACAGCTGTAGGTTCCCGTCAAGATGGTGGCATAGAGGGATGCAATACTCTAACTGACCTAGAAATATGTTATCCATATTATTCTCAAGGTTCCTATTTTATATAGCTTGTACTTCAAAAAATACTGACTGATATTAATGCATTTTTATATATTTCTAAAAATTTTATATAGCACATATACTGGGGGGGTTGCTAATAAACATAGTTAACAGAAGACCCGATTTCACCATTTTAGAACTTAAAAATATGAAATTGGCAAACTAAATAATATTTTTTCTTACATACCCTGACCCTTAGGAGGGGGGGTAGTTTCTTTGATTGTTTTTGGAAGTACTTAAGTATCTTCTTATTCTACTCTGTATCAATGCCATACACACACAAAATGTTTAGGTCACTTAATAAGTTATAACATGCTACACTTTAATATTAATAACAAGAACATAAATGACCATTTTCTGAGTTGACAGTGCAATGTACAATTTGATCTGTGTTGCTAAAATATTAATGGTGAAAACAGTTGATCACTTACATATTACATATAGTTAAAATATATTCTGATAATTAAAAATCAAAATTCTATGAACATATCTCCTCATCTCATCCCTGTCAACAAATTGCAAAACAAGATTCTAACAACTCCTCAAAAGTTCACTTATAAAATTTATTCTATTAGAACAAATACCTCCTTGATCACAATTCAGATATTTCAAAAATTATGAGTGTTAGATAAACCTGTAAATTCTATTTTTGTCTCTGTCTCCCTCTCTCTTTTTTATTGTTGTTCAAGTACAGTTGTCTCCATTTCCCCCCACCACTCCCACCCACCCCAGCCATCCCCACCTCCCAACCTCCATCCTACCCCACTTTGGCTTTGCCCACGTCTCCTTTATTCATGTTCCTTGATGGCCCTTCCCCCATTATTCCCTCCTACCTCCCCTATGGTTACTGTCAGTTTGTTCTTTATTTCAATGTTCCTGGTTATCGTTTGCTTGCTTGTTTGTTTTGTTGATTAGATTCCAGTTAAAGATGAGATCACATGGTATTTGTCTTTCACCTCCTGGCTTATTTCACTTAGCATAATGCTCTCCAGATCCATCCATGCTGTTGCTAAGGGTAGAAACTTCTTCCTTCTGCTGGGTAGTATACCATTGTGTAAATGTGCCATCGTTTTTTGATCTACTCGTTTACTGATGGGCACTTAGGCTGTTTTCAGTACTTGGCTATTGTAAATGATGCTTCTATGAACATTGGGGTACATAGGTTTCTTTTGGACTGGTGTTTCAGGGCTCTTAGGATACAATCCCAGCAGTGGAATTGCGAGATCACAAAGCAGTTGCATTTTTACTTTTCTGAAGAAATTCCATACTGTTTTCCACAGTGCCTACATCCATCTGCATTCCCACCAACAGTGTAGCAGGGTTCCCTTTTCTCCACAACCTCACCAGCACTTGTTGTTTGTTGATTCGTTTATGATGGCCATTCTCACTGGTGTGAAGTGGTGTCTCATTGTGGTTTTAATTTGCATCTATGTGATAACTAGTGATGCTGAACATCCTTTCATATGTCTCTGGGCCCTCTGTGTGTCCTCCTTGGAGAAGTGTGTGTTCAGGTTCTTTGCCCATTTTTTAATTGGATTGTTTGTCTTCCTGGAGTGGAGTCATGTGAATTCTTTATATATTTTGGAGATGAAACCCTTGTCTGAGATATTGTTTGCAAATATATTTTCCCATATATTTGGTTCCCTTTTCATTTTGCTGATATTTTCTTTAGCCATGCAAAGTTTTTTTATTTTGATGAAGTCTCATTTGTTTATTCTTACACATTCTTAATATTAAGCAAAAATGTTCTGCTCTGCACCCCTAGTTTAAGATTCCTGTGCCCCATTTCCCTATCTTTTAATGGCTGAATTTGTGGAGATGGAGGTGTGGCAGGAGAAGAGAGAGAAAGAGACTTTGTTTTTAAAAGAAAAACAATAGAGTAGCTAATAAATACATCTAGCTTTCATTCTTGACTCCAGAACTCTCAAAGAGAAAAATTAAAGACAAAAATCTGTTTTTCCTCAACTTATTCAAATTCTCTTAGATGTAAAAGCCATCACTAATTTTTAGGACTTCATTTAATACCTTAAAAAACTAGAGACACATTCCCAAGTATGTGAGTTTGGGTTTTCCTAATTAAAAATAATTGATAATCAGTGCTATAAAAACATCTAATAAAAGACAAAAGAGAATGTGTTTACTAAGAAAAATAAGGGTCGGGATGGAGACTTAGGTAAACATGACTCACCTCCTTGCACAACCACAGCAAAAATTACAATTGGACTACAAAACAACTGTCACCCAGAATCATCACAAAATTGAGCTATATGGAAGCCCAACAACCAAAGAATTAAAGAAGTAAAGAAGTCACATTCATCCAGATGGGTAGGAGGAGAGGAGATGCAGAAATGCATGGACAGGCAGAGAGGGCACAGAGATGTGAAATGGACAGTCCCACACCGAAGTGTGGTGGATAAAAATTAATAAGATACCTTGGGAGTGAGGGATCCCAGACCCACACCAGACTACCCAGCCAAGGGTTCCAGTCCCAGGAAGAAAAGTCTCCATAAATTTTGGCTGTGAAACCAGTTTGGATTTGGGCAGCAGAAGAAACCACAGAATTCTCAAGACTCTCCTCTTAAAGGGCCCACAACAGGCTTAGGCTTTACACAGATTCTCTCTCTCCAGCACTGGAGCAGCATTTGGAAGAAAACCAGTGGTGTATGAGAAAAAATGGAAGCATCTGGCATCAGAGCAAGTGCCAGGAGACAGCTTCCCCCCAGACAAAATCCAGAGGCCATGCACCAGCTTCGTCCCCTTTCACGCTTTGCCCACACAGGGCCACAGAGTGTTGACACCACATCAGAGACCATCAACCTGGTTCACACAGGTTGGCATACCCTGGTGATTACCTAAGGCTTCACCCCATCCAACTTACCAGTGTGCTTTTCTACAACAGGCCATGCTACTAAGACAGGGAGTCAAAGCAGCTCTACCAAATACATAGAAACAAACACAGGGAGACTGCCAAAATGAAGAGATTAGACATATGGCCCAAATGAAAGAACAGATGAAAACTCCAGAAGAAGAACTTCTTCCAGAAGAAGAACTAAATAAAATGGAGATAAGCAATCTATCAGATGCACAGTTCAAAACATTGAATATTAATTAGGATGCTCAGGGAACTCAATAGGTACTATAAAAAAGACCCAAATAGAAATGAAGTTTGAATTAAGTGAAATAAAGAAAAATTTACAGGGAATCAACAGTGGAGTGGGTGAAGCTGAGAAGCAAATCAATGATTTGGAATGTAAGGAAGAAAAAAACATTATCTGAACAGCAAGAAGAAAATAAAATAAAATAAAAAACAAGGATAGGATAAATAGCCTCTGCACACCTTCAAACATACCAACATTCTAAACATAGGGGTGCCAGGAGAGAAAGTGAAAGAGCAAGAAATTAAAAACTTATTTGAAAAAAATAATGCAAGAAAACTTCCCTAATTTGGTGAAGGAAATAGACATGCAAGTCTAGGAAGCACGGAGAGTTTCAAAGAAGATGGACACAAAGGGGACCCACACCCAGACACATCATAATTAAAATGCCAAAGGTTAAAGATAAAGAGAGAATCTTAAAAGCAGCAAAAGAAAGGAAGTTAGATACGTATAGGAGAGTTCCCATAAGACTGTCAGCTGATTTCTCAAAAGAAAATTTTCAGGCAGGAAGGGACTGGCAAGATGTATTGAAAGTGATGAAAAGCAGGGACCTACAACCAAGATTACTTTATCCAACAAAGCTATCATTTAGAATGGAAGGACAGATAAAATGATTCCCAAACAAGGTAAAGCTAAAGGGGTTCATCATCAGCAAGTCATTATTATAGGAAATGTTAAAGAGACTTATTTAAGAAAAAGAAGATCAAAACTAAAACGTTAAAATGGCAGTAAATCCACAACTATCAGCAATTGAGTCTAAAAAACAAACCAGGCAAACAAGCAGAAGAGGAACAGAATCATAGATATGGAGATCATGTGGAGGGTTATCAGTTTGGATGGGGAAGAGGGAGAATGGGGGAAAAGGTGCAGGGAATAAGAAGTACAAATTGGTAGGTACAAAATAGACAGGAGGATATTAAGAGAGCTATAGGAGATGGAGAAGCCAAAGCACTTCTATGCATGACCCATGGACATGAACAAAAGGGCGTTTATTGCTGGAGGAATGGAGGGTACCGAGTGGAAGGGGGCAAAGGGGAAAAAATGGACAACTGTAATAGCATAATTAATAAAATATATTAAAAAAGAAAAAGAAAAGGAAAGTATAAACATAAATCACACTGAATGCTGAATTTATAGTGAATGAAATTTAGCAAAGGAAGGTCCTCAGACAGTGTAAGCTTCCACAGAGTTACCTCTATAGTGATTTACCTAACTAAACAAAAGACTGAAAAGGTTAGAGATTTCTGCATTGGCTTTAATCACATATGGTAGACTGTCTTGCTCTGTGTGTCTGCTCTCTAACTCTCTTTCTCTCTCCATATTTAAAAATCTAAATTATCTCTATTTCTCCATGGGGAAAGAAGGGATCAAGTTGTGGAAAAGCAAAAGATCACTGATGAATGACTCAGCCTCACTTTATTCACTGTGGGAGTGATGTAGACATATTAAATTCTATAAGAAGGCAAAGACTGTGTCTTACCTTCCCACCAGCCAGCTTTTCTAGTCTCCTGAAATGCACAGTGCAGAATAATTAAGACAATAGTTATTATCTTTAAATAAGGAAAAATATTACAAACTAGGAAACTATTGTATTTCATTATTTTTACAAGAAAAAAAATAAGACCTAAACAAATCATGAGGTCATCCTAACAGAAAATATTCCTCACATATTGCTTCTAGCAGTAGTTGTAAACTGGGTTTAATTCATTTTAAATAAATGGATTTTGAAATTTAATTTACAAGAATGAAAAGTTTCGAGAGAACAAGGGAAAAGGAAAGGAAATGGGAGAGGAGGATGCAGAGAAAATAGAAATTTACAAACTGTGTCTTAAGTAACATTTTTCTCAACACATTATATACTAAAAATTAATCACAGTATTCATTTGTTTTAGAAATTAACAGGATCTTTTTCGATTCCTTCCAAGTGCCATCCTCCTGTGAGAAATTAGTCCAAACCATGTGCATATTAAAAATCATATACATTCATTCATCTGATCATTAATTTAAAACAGTGGGAAGAAATTTGAAAAACTAATTCATAGGATTATACCAGAGACAAAATATTAATAATTTTGCTCTACTGAAAACAGTAATTATAGGATTCTGCCCATATCCCAATACTACGGGGTTTTCTTTTTCTTTTGCCTTAATTCATTTTGAGTTATAAAACTACCTCATTCTTTTAAATTGCAGCACCATGATCTACAGTATGAAGTTTCATAACCATTTACATGTTGAGGGACATTGAAACTGTTTATTCTTTCTCTGTCCTTTTATATTACGAACAATACAAGAAACATTAGGTGGGAAAAAAGGAATGAGGTGGAAAAAGTGAGGCCAGAAACCTGGCAAAGGGTTAGGGTTAGAGACAAAACACTGAATGATGGTAAAAATAATTCCCGATGTCTCGATCATAACAAAGAGAGATAATAAACATTTTCTCAAAAAGGAAAACAAAAAGAACTTTCTGAGCACCCACTATGTGCCAGGTTCTCAGGGTGCAGAAACAAACCAGACAAAGTCTTAGTTCTTAGAGCTTACATTCTAGGGAAAATGTTAGAATGTTGAGAAATCTTTGTGACTAAGTTACATGATTCAGTGAAAAACTGAGAAATACCTTACTTGTCAAATGGATTATTTCTTCCTCTTTAGAATTAAGTTCATCTTTGTTAGGAGTTTGTAGGCAAATAACATCTTTTAATCTTCCATAGCTAAAATAAGGAATGCAAATAATGTACCTTAAATAAATCAATTCAACAAATACTTAAGTCTATTTTGTGCAAAGAAATGTATACTAGGAGCTATTAAAATGAATTTAATAATTTTGGCCAATACTGTATTTTGAATTAAGTAACAATTTCATTAATCATTCAAATATGCTCCAGGCACAATTCTAACCATTTGGGGGTGGCGGGTAAAATCAGAGAACAAGCATATTAAGATCCTTACCTTCATGGTGCTTCTGTGTAGCAGCATGTAACACCCTATTAAGTTGTACGTTGTTGACAGGTGTCTTTAACAACTATAACAACATATTTGAGCATGTTTTACTCCTACTATGAACATTTTATTCAAAATCTTACCTTTAATTTTGTCTTCCGTGCCTGTCTTTGTTATCTCCGTGCTCTGTGTTCTGCCTCCTACTGACTGTATAATTAAGGGCTAAAATAGAGAAAGATAGCATGAACTGTTTTAAGTTACAATAAAGATCATACTGTTAAACAAAACTTCCATTTATAGTTAGTTATTCATGTTTCCCTCATGGTACTTACAGCCAGGTCAGTGATGTAACTAAACACTCTGCCATCAAAAAGATAAAGATCTCAAAAGCTAGTTAAGTGAATTTTTAACTTGTAAAACTTCCTGGTTTAAGGATAATAAATAACCACATACCCATAATACAGAACTTGAATTTTAAAATGAACAGTAATAGCACTTGAAAACTTACTATAAGCCAATTCCTGATCAAAGCATTTTATATTATAACTTAATCTGCAGAACAGTGTATAAACCACCCTCTATCTTTTACTCCTTTTATAGACCATAAAAGGAGTAAACTGCCCACATTACAGTAATTTGCACAGGACCCTGCTTTAAATCTAGAAAGTATGACTCTAGAAAGCAGGGTCTTAAACAACATCACTCAACTTCCAATGAGGAAAGTCTTGACGCTGCATAGCAGCTATCTATGTGAAAACATTTGCTATGTTATAATATTAACCCTTATTATAACTATAGTAGAGTAGACAATTTTCCAACAATAGTTAAGTCCTTCACCATTGTATGAAGTATTTTCTTGAGTCCTCTTCTCAGAAATAACACTATTTTGACCTTAGATTTCATTAGTTAAAAAATCTAAATGTACCTCTAACTTACCCATTACTGTGTGTTCTGTTTATTTTTTAAGATATTCATTTAAATTTTTCCCAGTTCTAACCACCGCATCTTCCAATCTGGTGTCACATACAAACATAGCAAATATTTTCTTACTTTGTCAATTCCTACATCAGTGTTTAAAGCAAGGCTCTCAAGGCCATCATGTGGGGTGACTCTAAGATAGCTCTAATGACAGCTCTCGAGTAGTGGGCATTATGAATGGCAACTCAAAGAATACCAGTGTAGGTGCTGATGCACAGGCATGGACATTTGCCTAATGAGCCCAACTGTGCCCTTAAGATGGATGAGTATCACTGTGTCAATTCTACCTCAAATGTGAAAAAAGTGGTGGCATGGAAATCACAAGGTGCAAGACAACATGAGCTGTGTGACAACAATATCAGGCAACGTATATTTCCTCCTCAGGAAACAGAGGAGGCCCACGGGGGAAATATCACTGGAGAAGGGCCTGTTGTCAGGCCCAAGGCAAGTCTCCTCTTCCCAACTGCCGCCACATGGAATGCCCAGCAATCCGGAGTTGCCTAGCAACAGGTGTTTGTGATTCAATTCTCAGTCTGGCAGAGAGGCAGTTCTGAGACAGTTGGCAGAGCTGTTCAATGGCAGTGGATGCTTTTGGCAGAGCAGACCAGGTCAGTCCTAAAACCCTCAGTGATGGCCTCCTGGTTTGGTGGCCTTAGCTCTAGCTTAGGCTATGACCTGGAGCCAATGAGCCACAGTGTGGTGTCCTTAACTCGACACATCTCTAGGTGCACTAAAGATGTGAGGATGATGTTATACAAAACAGAGGAGTCAAATGAATTAAGAAGGAAGGAGGTGGAGACTACTAAACAATCTATGAGACCAAAGGTTGAAAGATTTATGACATTTTATAGTGATATAGCTCTTGAAAATAAGCAGGAAACTGCAGCTTACAATGATCTAATAAAAGGGGACTTACAGATCAAACTATCATTAGGAAAAGAGATACTTGAATCGCAAAAATTAGAGAACCTGCAGGAAGATGCTCAATCAGTAACTGCAGCAGCAGGCTTCATACCAGCAACGTCTTCAACGACAGCTGCTGAAAATATTGACCCCATGGCTTCTGAATATAAACATGAACTCGAACAGAAAAATCTTGAAATGAGGATTCTGACAGACAGATATGCAGCCATGTACCAGAAGTTGCTGAAGCTACAGAAGGCCACCGAATCTACAGGTACAACAAGTAACCTTGTACCAGCTACCCCTGCTTCGATTTCCCTGGGTGATAATATTGACCCCAATGCTTCGGAATACGAACATAAACTGAAACAGCAAAACCTCGAAATGAAGATTCTCAGAGGAAGAAATGTAGCAATGAAGTACAAGTTGCTCAAGCTACAGAAAGCCACTCAATGTCTAAATGTGGCAGCTGGCCTCCGCCCAGCAATGTCATTAGCATCGGTTGATAAAAACATTGACCCCGATGTTTCTGAATATACACATGAACTTGAACAGAAAAACCTCGAACTGAAGATTCTAAGAGGAAGAAATGTTGCAATGAAGCACAAATTACTCAAGCTCCGGAAGGCCACTCAGTGTCTAAATGCTACAGCTGGTCTCGTACCAGCTGTACCTGTTTCGACTTCCCTGGGTAATAATATTGACAATGCCTCTGAGTATAAAAATCAACTGGAGCAGCAAAATCTGGCAAAGAAGATTCTGAGAGGAAGAAATGTGGCAATGAATAAGAAGTTGCTCAAGCTACAGAAAGCCACTGAATATCTGAATGAGGTAGCAGGTCTCCTACCAACAATGTCATCAGCATCACTGGAGGAAAACATCGACACAAATGCTTCTGAATATGAACATGAACTTGAACAGAAAAACCTGGAAGTGAAGATTCTGAGAGAAAGAAATGTAGCAATAAAGAACACCTTGCTCAAGTTACAGAAAGCCACTGAATTTCTGAATGCGGCAGCAGGTCTCCTACCAGCAATGTCATCAGCATCACTAGGTGAAAACATTGACCCCGATGCTTTGGAATACGAACATGAACGTGAACAGAAAAATCTGGAAGTGAAGATTCTAAGAGGGAGAAATGTTGCAATGAAGCATAAGTTGCTCAAGCTACGGAAGGCCACTCAGTGTCTAAATGAGGCAGCTGGTCTTGTACCTGCCATGCCTGTTTCGACTTCCCTGGTTAATAATATTGACCGCAATGCCTCTGACTATAAAAATGAGCTGGAACAGCAAAATCTGGAAATGAAGATTCAGAGAGGAAGAAATGTAGCGATGAAGCACAAGTTGCTCAAGCTACGGAAGGCCGTTCAGTGCCTAAATGTGGCAGCTGGTCTTGTACCTGGTATACCTGTTTCAACTTCCTTGGGTAATAATATTGACCGCAACGCCTCTGACTATAAAAATCAACTGGAACAGCAAAATCTGGAAATGAAGATTCAGAAAGGAAGAAATGCAGTGATGAAGCGTAAGTTGCTCAAGCTACAGAAAGCCACTGAATGTGTAAATGTGGCAGCTGGCCTCCTACCAGCAATGACATCAGCATCACTGGGTGAAAACATCAACCCCAATGCTTCTGAATATGAACGTGAACTTGAACAGAAAAACCTGGAAGTGAAGATTCTGAGAGGAAGAAATGTAGCAATAAAGAACACCTTGCTCAAGTTACAGAAAGCCACTGAATTTCTGAATGCGGCAGCAGGTCTCCTACCAGCAATGTCATCAGCATCACTAGGTGAAAACATTGACCCCAATGCTTTGGAATATGAACATGAACGTGAACAGAAAAATCTGGAAGTGAAGATTCTAAGAGGGAGAAATGTTGCAATGAAGCATAAGTTGCTCAAGCTACGGAAAGCCACTCAGTGTCTAAATGAGGCAGCTGGTCTTGTACCTGCCATGCCTGTTTCGACTTCCCTGGTTAATAATATTGACCGCAATGCCTCTGACTATAAAAATGAACTGGAACAGCAAAATCTGGAAATGAAGATTCAGAGAGGAAGAAATGTAGCGATGAAGCACAAGTTGCTCAAGCTACGGAAGGCCGTTCAGTGCCTAAATGTGGCAGCTGGTCTTGTACCTGGTATACCTGTTTCAACTTCCTTGGGTAATAATATTGACCGCAACGCCTCTGACTATAAAAATCAACTGGAACAGCAAAATCTGGAAATGAAGATTCAGAAAGGAAGAAATGCAGCGATGAAGCGTAAGTTGCTCAAGCTACAGAAAGCCACTGAATGTGTAAATGTGGCAGCTGGCCTCCTACCAGCAATGACATCAGCATCACTGGGTGAAAACATCAACCCCAATGCTTCTGAATATGAATGTGAACTTGAACAGAAAAACCCTGATGTAAAAATTCTGAGAGGAAGAAATGTAGCAATGAAGCATAAGTTGCTCAAGCTGCGGAAGGCCACTCAGTGTCTAAATGTGGCAGCTGGTCTTGTGCCTGGTATACCTGTTTCAACTTCCCTGGGTAATAATATTGACCGCAACGCCTCTGACTATAAAAATCAACTGGAACAGCAAAATCTGGAAATGAAGATTCAGAAAGGAAGAAATGTAGCGATGAAGCACAAGTTGCTCAAGCTACAGAAAGCCACTGAATGTCTGAATGCGGCAGCAAGTCTCCTACCAGCCACGTCATCAGCATCGCTGGGTGAAAACATCAACCCAAATGCTTCTGAATATGAATGTGAACTTGAACAGAAAAACCCTGATGTAAAAATTCTGAGAGGAAGAAATGTAGCAATGAAGCACAAGTTGCTCAAGCTACAGAAAGCCGCTGAATATCTGAATGAGGTAGCAGGTCTCCTACCAGCAATGTCATCAGCATCACTGGGTGAAAACATCGACCCCAATGCTTCGGAATATGAACATGAACTCAAACAGAAAAACCTCGAACTGAAGATTCTGAGAGGAAGAAATGTTGCAATGAAGCACAAATTACTCAAGCTACGGAAGGCCACTCAGTGTCTAAATGCAGCAGCTGGTCTTGTACCTGCTATACCTGATGTAACTCCCCTGGCTGATAATATTGACCACAATGCTTCTGAATATAAAAATCCACTGGAACAGCAAAATCTCGAAATGAAGATTCTGAAGAGAAGAAATGTAGCAATGAAGCACAAGTTGCTTGAGCTACAGAAAGCCACTGAATATCTGAATGCAGCAGCAGGTCTCCTCCCAGCAATGTCATCAGCATCTCTGGGTGCAAATATCGACCTCAATGTCTCTGAATATAAACATGAACTTGAACAGAAAAACCTGGAAGTGAAGATTCTTAGAGGGAAAAATGTAGCAATAAAGCATAAGTTGCTCAAGCTACAGAAAGCTCCTCAATGTCTAAATGGGGAAGTTGGCCTCTTACCATCTATGCCTGCTTCGACTTCCCTGGGTGATAATATTGACCACAATGCTCCTGAATGTAAAAATGAACTTGAAATGAAGATTCTGAAGGGAAGAAATGTAGCAATAAAGCACAAGTTGCTCAAGCTACAGAAAGCCATTCAATGTTTAAGTGTGGCAGCTGGCCTCCTACCAGCCTCGTCATCAGCATCACTGGGTGAAAACATTGACCCCAATGCCTCTGAACATAAACATGAACTTGAGGAGAAAAACCTTGAAATGAAGATTCTGAAAGAAAGACACACAGCAATGAAGCGTAAGTTGCTCAAGCTACAGAATGCCAATCAATCTATAAATGTGCCAGCTGGCCTCATACCAGCTATGCCTGCTTCAACTTCCCTGTGTGATAATATGAACCCCAATGCTTCTGAATATAAACATGAACTGGAACTGAAAAGCATCAACCATCATACTTTTTCCATTTACCAGCACCTACAGAACAGAATGTCGTGGTGGATTTGGTAAGTATTTCCGATGTATTCTGAGATCAATGCAGTGTATCATGCATAAGAATTTTTTATCAGAACTGTTTTTTGTTTTTTTTAGGAACAAAATGTCACCTTTTTCAGTGGAAACACTCTACTTATGATATGAAGCACCTAGATTCACCAGGATATCTGAAGTAATTAAAAATGATCCATCAAGTCTTCAATGTACCCAGGGATCCACACCCTAAAAATTAGATATGAGTCCCAATTCCACAGTTCTGTCCTTTTTTCACCCGCCCAGATCTGCAGCTGGTAGCTCTGGGCATCTTCCTTAAACACTAGTACAAATGTTTTGCTCACATCTACTCTTCTGCTACTGTCACCTGGCAACTGTGCTGAATTTGTTCTCCATGACTTTCAAGAGCGAAAGAGATGATTCTTGATTCAGCATGACAGCACTTTGAAGCAGTGTCTTTTAGGAAAAAGGCACATAACTGTTGCTGCAGTTTTACTTTATTTAATAAATATATTCTTAATACTTTAAAAAGAAAGATTGTTAGTGTTAATAATAATATATTTGATATAATCATAACTTCAGAGTTGGAAAGGGGCCCCAGATCATCTAATTTCCCTCCTAATGCAGACTTTGCTTCTTCAACACTCCTAGCTATTAGTTATGTGGCTATATAGCACCACTCCAAAAGCTACAAGAACCCCAATTTTTTGGTCAAATATATTTTTTTTACTTTTTAAATATATTTTATTGATTATGCCATTACAGTTGTTCTATTTTCCCCACTTCATTCCCCTCCACCCTCCACACTTCCTCCCCCAACATACCCCCCCTTCAGTCTATGTCCACATGTCTCAAGTCCTTTAGATTCTATATTTTCCTTACTATTCTTGCCCTCCCCCTATTTTCTATCTACTGTCTATGCTACTTTTTTTCTGTACTTTCTCCCCCCCTGCTCCTTCTCCCACTCCCCTGTTGCTAACCCTCCATGTGATCTTCATTTCTATGATTCTGCTCCTGATCTAGCTGTCCTCTTAGTTTGCTTTTGTTTTAGGTGTGGTCGTTAATAATTGTGAGCTTGCTGTCCTTTCACTGTTCATCTTTTTTACCTTTTTCTTAAATAAGTCCCTTTAACATCTTATATAAGGGCTTGGTGATGATGAACTCCTTGAATTTGATCTTATCTGAGAAGTACTTTATCTGTCCTTCCATTCTAAATGAAAATTTTGCTGGATAGAGCAATCTTGGTTGTAGGTCTTTGGTTTTCATGACTTGGAATACTTCTTTCCAGCCCCTTCTTGCTTGTAAGGTCTCTTTTGAGAAATCCGCTGACAGTCTGATGGGAACTCCTTTGTAGGTGACTGTCCCCTTAGCTCTTGCTGCTTCTAGGATTCTCTCTTTCATTTTAATCTTGGCTAATGTAATGATGATGTGCCTGGGCGTGTTCCTTCTTGGGTCCAACTTCTTTGGGACTCTCTGAGCTTCCTGGATTCCCTGGAAGTCTATTTCCTTTGCCAGATTGGGGAAGTTCTCTTTTATTATTTGTTCAAATAAGGTTTCCACTTGTAACTGTTCCTCTTCCCCTTCTGGTACCCCTATAATTCGGATGTTGGAGCGTTTAAAGATGTCCTGGAGGTTCCTAAGCCTCTCCTCATTTTTTTGAATTCTTGTTTCTTCATCCTTTTCTGTTTGGTCATTTTTTCCTTCCTTCTGGTCTGCTCCCTTGATTTGAGTCCCAGTTTTTTTTTCCATTACTATTGGTTTCCTGTGCATTTCCCTTCATTTCAATTAGTTTAGCCTTCATATGTTCCTCTAATTTGTGACTAAAATCAACAAGTTCTGTGAGCATCCTGATCACCAGTGTTTTGAACTGTGCATCTGAAAGTTTGGCTATTTCTTCATCACTTAGGTTTATAGGCTCTGGGGCTCTGAGTTGTTCTTGAGCCATGTTTTGATCTGTCCGTGCCTGTTATGTATGAGGAGAGGCACCTTAGGTGTTCACCAGGGCGAGGTCACCCTGGTCGCAGGTTTGTGATGCTGTATGTGGGAGCAATGGTGGTCCTCTCTGCTCACCCAGTCCGCCTCATCGCTCGCCCCCGCCTGCTTATCTGAGTGCAAATGTGGGAGCCCGCCGCCCTTTGCCAGCTGCCAGGGCCTGCGCAATCTGTCTCAACGCTCGCCTCTTCACTGGTTTATCTGCAGGCAAATGCACGACCGACTGCAGACAGCCAGCCGTGCCTCTTCCCTGGGTTTCCCCTGTAGCTAGCCTGCACCTGAGATCCGCGCCCTTGGCCGCCTGTGCACAGCCTGGGTTGGGGGATCTTTTTTGCCTGATCCGCTCTGCTGCTGGATTCGCACCTCTCACCAGTTTAGCTGAGCCGTTCATTTTTTTCGGACTCCGTATTTGATTTTCTGTGTGGTTTGGTTGCATTTATTATTGTTAAAACTTTGTTGCTTTTAGATTTGGTTGTTCGAGGAAGCAAAATGTTCCCACCTATGCCTCCATCTTGGTGGAAGTCCACTCCGATTTCTTTTTAACACTTTAAGAGATCTTGTGAGTGGCTTTCTTATGTGGTTGTTTTTGTTAGGTTTCACAGACTTAACAATTTGGAATGAGAGAATGAAGATATTTGGGATCTCATCTGGTCTTGATTCATCCTGAAGAACCAAATATTCACTTCCTTTTGACATGTGTAGAAACTGAGACTCAGAGTCTCATGGAAAGCAACGGACAGGGCCAGAATTCCAGGAGCCCATCTTCCCTGTCCCCTATCCTAAAGGCCTGCTCTCATCCAATTTTCCTGTATAATGTACCCATAATAGCCTACCTACAAATAGCATCTGGACAAGTGATGTTCTGGAGTTATCTGTTTTTTAACAGTGCTTTGTTATTGGTAAGGTACAAAACCTATGATTCCTTCAGGAGAGTGCCTTGGAATCTCAGAGAATTGAACTATAAATTCTGCTCTCACTGCTAAGAAACCAAGAGCCTAGCACAGATCTGGGAAGGGACAAGAGCTGATGCATGTTATGCAAAGAATTCCCTAGAGACGACCTTTTCTCCAGGTAAGCTCCACAACAAGGTGAGCTTTGGAAGTAGAGGGTTGAGTTATCCTGAGTGACAGGTGACAAGGTTCAACTATCACAAGCAGACCACAATCCCTAACCTCCAGGATAAGCAAATCACTTGTTTCTGCAAGAGGAGTTTTTAAAGTGTCTCTATTCTAGGAAAAGATCAACTAAAACCGGGAAATCTCGTGACCCCCTCCACCCCCTCTTGCCAAGCAGAAGAGCCTGTCCTCAGTCACGTGAACACTAACATGTCCCATGAAGAGGCCATGGGGTATGGTTGGGAACACCATGTGCTTAAGAATCAGGCAGTCCTGGGTTTTAATTCTAGCACTGCCATGTTCTAACTACATGCATGGCAGAAGTCGTTCCAAGTCCCTCAAATCCTTCCTCTGTAAAATCACAAGGCTGTAATGAGACATATACCCATTAACATACAGGAAGCAGCTAGCAGTGAGTCTGCCATGTGAGAGACCAATATTTGAAATGCCTTAAAATAAATGTGCTATGTTGAACTGAATTTAGGAAGCATTAAATTAGACTATGTGAAACACATTTCTTGCCTTCAGAGTGTCTAAAATCCTCTATTATCCTAATGTGCATTGTGAATCTGTGAGAGAGGGACTGAGTATAAAGTAGTTCCTAAACTTGTTGGATCATGGAATTTTTCATGATGCCAATGAATGTAAATAGTACTGGGAATACCAATTTGAAGGCAAAATCTAATAGACCTTAACAAACATATGTGCCTTTCTTCTACCACCCAGATTTCTTTATTTTGGTCCTTGTAGGTATAAGGACATCAGAAGTATACTTTGGGGTTTTGAGTTTTTATACAATACTGATTTTAAAAAATAAAACAAGTGGTTCAACATGTATGACAACATCCTCATGATTGTTAATATTGAATTAAAAATGGTGTGAAAGTTTTTCAGAAGGGTTCACCTATCAAAATATAAGTGTAGCTAAATAACAAGATTAAAATATGTAGTCTTAAAAAGTAGATGGTTTCTTCTAATTGCCATCTGGCATGCTTTCAAAGTCTTTGTATCATTTCCTGTCTGATTCAGTAGATGGCACTGCAGATTTAACATGGAGAAAATCCTATGAAGTAAATGTAGATTCATCCTGAGGGGAATAGCCTGCCCACTCCCTTCTTTAAAAGCTCTTTTGTGTTTGATGTTGTCTATCAGCTAAGAGGGGAACTTGTAAATTTGCTAGAAGAGAAAAGGGAGCGGTAGTGTAAGAAGTAGTTTTCTGTCCCTCCTCGAAATGCTACTTGTATATCTTATTTCCTTGAAAAAGAGCATTTCTAGAATTCCATAGATCTGGAAGGGCAGATACAGGGCCATCAGTCAGCCACTAGTCTAGACTTCACCTATGTCAGGCAGTACTAATCAGTCCTACAGGACCCAAACACCATCTCTCAATTCTTCTCAATACACTTCTCCAAGCAGCTGCTATGAGTCTGTCCAGAATGACACCAAAGATAAAATCTATCTATAATTTGTGCCATAGAGTTCAGAGACTTTCAGGATCAAATCCTTGATAAGACTCAGAGTTGTTAAGAAACTTATCCTAATGCTTAGCAGATGCTTTATGACAGAACTAGGACAGGGATTCAGGCCTCCTGATTCTCACTAAAGAGTTTTTATTCCACCCTGTCTAATCTCCCGCTCCTAGGAGTCAGACTAAATACAAGCCCTGAGGGCCAAGACCAGATAATTAAGTGCTAGGCATCTGTCTGGTCTCAAGTGGCCCCACTCCTTACTGGGTGAAGGGGAGGGGAAGAGCAGCAAAGTTAAATCTAAAACCTGTCGGGGGTTGGGGGAGCGCTTAGTATTTGTGCAGCTGGCTTTGCAGGCCCATTTCCCATTGGCCCTCTGGCGACCTGCTGTACTGACCCAGGACGTCACCATCCTCCAGTTGCTCCTGCCCTAGTGCTCACCACCTTCCCATGCCAAGGCCTTTTATCTGTTGGCTTTTAAGGCAATCAGGTATAAATCCTGAGTTAAATACAGGTCCTTTATTAGTACTGTTTTTTCTCCCCAGGAACTTTCTGTGGGTTTTCTTCCCTGTGGTTTTTCAGCTTCAAATTTGTTGCTGTGAAACAGCTTCAAGAAGAGCTGGGTGAGAAGCCCTTAAACTACATCCTACTACTCTTCTTCTCACAACTACTGATGATGTCAGAATAAGCATTTCAGTGCGTATTTCTAGGTGAATCCAGCCAGAACTTTAAATATCAAGCATCCAAAAATACTGTTGCCACCCTCCATCTCGTTCCCAATTTTCATCTAGCAATTGCAACTCTTAGCAGCATTGCTCTAGTCCAATCACCCAGAGTTGAAATCTGCCACTTTCAGCTTCCCTCTTTCCCTCAACCATTCTCACCCAACGGTTCCTGTTCGTTCTGCATTCACTTCTTTTAAAAATGTCAGTACATGCTAAACATAAGGAAGATAAAAAGATTAACATAATGAGTTCCCATATATTTACCATGAACCTCTATCAAATGTTTGTGTTTTGACACAATTACTTCATGATTTTTTAAGTATCATTTATAGTTGAAGATCTTGTAAATCCATTCCTGATTCCATTTTCCCCATTTATTCATGATTTCAGTCAGTAAATATTAAGCAAGCATTACCGAGTGCTCGGTGCCAGTCTAGGAATGGGAATGCATCCACATATAAAACAAAACCCCTACTCCCATGAACCTTGCATACCTTAGAATTATCACCATCTCAAATTTTGTCTCACACGTATTTTTTCTCATTTATTCCATTGCATATATCCAAAGACAGTATACAGTACTACTTTGCATGTGTTCAAACTTTATGTAAATTATACTTTAGTAACAGGCAGAATACATGATCCTGAAATTTGCCTATTTGTTTCACATTTTGATAATTACCTGAGATATATAGCTCTAGTTCACACATTAAGTACTCTAAAGCACTCTGTTGTGTGGAGCAACATAATTTATTGATCCATTTTCCCTGTTGAAGAACATTCAGTGTGCTTTGCAAATTTCGCAATTAAAAATTATACTGTAATGAAGAGTCCTTCTTGCCAGTGTCATGATCATGGCTTCTTCCCCACTCCCACACTTGGCATAATGCCTTGTTCCTCACAAGAGCTCAGCCAGTGTCTGCTCTCTAGAATGATATTCTTCTAGGGTCCACCGGGAATTTATTTGTGGACTATTCTAGTTTTTTACAGGAGCTCCAGACCCCCTACCTATCTTCAGAAAATAACATAAGACAAGGATAAGACTAAAAACTGTGCCTGTTGCTAAGAGATGAAATTTTATTGGAAGAAGTATAAATCAGGTGGACTTGTGCAAGACGTCACTTGTCATCTTTGCTACAAGCTTCCTTGAGTCCATCACTCCTTTATTCTTCTTGCCAATCAGTGTGAGGGGGTACAAAAAAATCTCCAAATTTTCAAAATCCTTTCTATAAAGTTAGTATGCCAGGGATACTAAAACTTGACAAATGTTGCACTCAAAACTCAGACCAATGTCATTTATGAATATTGCTGCAGAGGACAGAATTCAATGATACCTTAAGAAGTACATCATTACAAAATGGGTTTCACTTTTCAGGAATGCAAAGGTGCTCACTATTAAGAGCTCTGTTAATATAAAATATTATATTAATAGAGATAAGGAGAAAAATCAAACAATCATTCTATATACGTCAAGAAACCATTTAACAAAATACCCAGCCATGTTAAGAATACTCACTAAAATAAGAATTGATGGATATTCTTTTAACATGATAAATATATATGCCCCAGCAAAAAAAAAAAAGCCAGTATACGGAAACACTAGAACAAAATCAGAATCCTTTTTGTGGCTACTGTTCTTTAATACTGTGCTGGAGATCTTAACCAATACAGTTAGACAAGATAAAGCATAAGATTCAGAAAGTGAGAGATAGAACTAGTTCTATTTGAAGATAATATAATGATATTTAGGAAAGTAATCCATGGAAACTCCTACAAACTATAAGAAACCTTAGTAAGATAGCAAGGTATAAAACCAGTATGCAGAAATCAATAGCCTTCACAATAATTTGCTGGAAAGATAATAAAAAAAGAACAATAACAAAAGCCAGAAATAAACTTAAGAAATGTATAAACTCATAAGGAAAACTAGAAGACACTACTTGAAAGACGCAAAAGGAGTCTTGAAAAATAAAAATTCCTATCATGTTCTCAGATAAAGGACTCAGCATCATAAAAATGTTGATTCTCCCTGAGTTTGCTTATAAAATTAATTAATTCCAATTAAATACCTTCAACTTTTTTCAGGGGTCTAAGCAAGTCAGCTATGGAGTTCATGTAGAATAAAAAACATGCCTAAATATTCAAAAATATATTGAAAATAAAAAAGGAATGAAATGTAGAGCTAACTCTAGCAGCTAGAAAAACATATTATAAAAGTCTCTATATTTTAAATTGTGGCAATTGTATTGTAGCATAAAAAGAAGAATAAGTAGAGCGAAAGTATTCTAGTGGCTTTTATTTTGTTCCACTCATTTATGCATTCATTGGTTGTGTCTTGTATATGACCTATCTGGAGATCGAATTCGCAATCTTGGCCTATTGGGCAATGCTATAACTGAGCTACCCATCCAGGACTGACCTCACCTCTTTGTTTTAAAGTTTTTTATTGTATTTTTTGCATTACCATTTATACATTTACACAATGGAATACTACTTGGCCATAAAAAAGAAAAAACCTTTTACTATTCGTGACAGTATGGATGGACCTGGAGAACGGTATGCTAAATGAAATAATACAGTCAGAGAAAGACAAATACCATATGATTTCACTCATATGTGGAAGCTAATGAACAAGCTGAACTAACCAGCAAAATACAGGCAGACTTATAGATAGAGAGCAGGATGACGGCTATGGAGAGGGGAGGGAGCTAGAGGGTGGAGAGATTGAGCAAAGAAAAAAGGACTCATGAACATGGAACTACACTGTGGTGATTGCAGGGGGAAGGGAGTATAAAGGGGATAAATGTTGTGACTTTGTTAAATCAACTTTACTTAAGAAGAGCCCTAGGGTATTGAATGTTGAGCTAGTGAAATTGAACTAAGGATCACAATGATGATAAGAGGAACTGAAATAGAGAGCTGTATTACTCACAGGTCGTGGAGAAACTATACAGCATGTCTCAACAGCCATGCAGAGGTCCAGACACGCTGCAGGCAGAAGGAGCATACAACTCGAGGCATGTGGCTTTATTAGGGAACTTGAGTGAACTGCTTCAGATTTCCTGTGTGGAGACCATATTGGTCAATTCAAAGCAAAAAGAGTAGGGTCTTGGTACACTTCACAGGGTCTTATCTAAGGGGCACAAAAGGGGAAGGCTGAGGGAAGTGGGGGAGACTGTTTATCACAAGTGCCACTGGGGGGATCATACCAGCAATTCATATCTACTTGTGACACTGTGGGCAATTGCCTAGAGCATGCACCCAAGGGGCTAATGTCAGTTGAAGGGCCCTACAAACCACTTGACCACACAAATTGGATCTGGAGACAGCAATCATGGACAAGTTTAGGTACACTCTCAACAAATAGCTAGAAACCCAAGTGCATTAGAACTGAGTGCACTGAAAATTTAGTGATTAATAAAGACAAAATCTCATCAGTGAATAGAGTATGGACTTCTTTAGTAATTTTTTTAATTTTTTATTTTAAAGACAAGAAGGCAGAAGAGAAAAGAAAAACATCATTTTGTTGTTCCACTTATTTATCCACTTATTGGTTGCATCTTACATGTGCCCTGACTGGAGCTAAAACCCTTAACCTTGGCATATCAGGATGATACCATAAGCAACTGAGCTACTGAGCCAGGGTGAAACTGTTAGCATCCTAACTTAAAAAGTTAGTAATGGGACTTAAGAAATTAGTAATAGGACAATTAGAGTCTTTTACAAAGATGAAATGGTGTATGATCCCAAACTCACCAAGGTAAGTTACAAATAGATTATATTTCTAAATGTAAATAATGAAACCATTTAAACACTAGACCAAAAAATGGGTAAATTCCTTTAAAACTTAGAAGTAGAGTAAATTTTCTGTACTTTTACTCAAAGTGCAGGCACAATACAACAACAAGCAATACATGGCTAATAAAATTTAAATTAGCCCTGGCTGGTGTAGCTCAGTGGATTGAGCACGGGCCTGTGAACCAGACAATCTCAGTTCGATTCCCAGTCAGGGCACATGCCTGGGTTGCAGGCCGGTTCCCTGCAGGCCAGTTCCCAGCAGGGAACACACAAAAGACAACCATACATTGATGTTTCTCTCCCTCTCTCCTTCCCTTCCCCTCTAAAGATAAATAAATAAAATATTTAAAATAAATAAATAAATAAAATTTAAATTAGCAGAGAGAAATGCTACAAACTAAAAAAATTACTAGTAAAATTTTGAAGAACAGCCAATATACCAAGCATATAAACATCAGCTAAAAATTAATTAAAATATCCCTAATGTTTTTTGAGAGAGACGGGAAGGGAAGGAGAAAAAGAGGTAGAGAAACATCAATGTGTGGCTGCTCTCATGCACCCCCAACTGGGCACCAGGCCCACAACCTATGCATGTGCTCTGACTGGGAATCAAACCAGTGACCCTTTGGTTTGCAGGCCCCCACTCAATCCACTGAGCCACACCAACCAGAGCCCTAATTTCAAACTACACTACAAAGCTATAGAAATCACAACATTATGTTATTGGCATGAAAACTGACTTCAGAGCATTAGAACAGAATAGAGAGTTCAGAAATAAACCCATGTACATATGATCAATTAATTGATGACAAAGGAGCCAAGAATACATGACAATTAAAGGACAGTTGTTTTAATAAATAGTGCTAGGAAAACTAAACAGCTGCATGCAAAGAATGAAACTGGACCACTATTTACGCCACACCAAAAATTAACTCAAAATGGCTTAAAGACTTGACTATAAGACCTAAAAGACAAGATCTAAATCCATAAAATTCCTAGGAAAAAACCTGTCAGTAAGCTCATTGACATAATAAGTTGAGGTGACTATTTTTTGGATTTGACACTGAAAGCAAAGGCAACAAAATAAAAAAATAAACAAGTGGGGACTACAATAAACTAAAATGCTCTGCACAGCAAAGGAAAACCCATCAAAAAAATAAAAAGAAAGCCTAGTGAATGGGAGAAAATTTTCGTAAATCATATGTCTGATAAAAAGTTAATGTCCAAAATATATAAAGAACTCATACAACTCAACAACAACAAAAAATTCAGTTAAAAATTGGCAGAGTATCTAAACAGACATTTTTTTCAAAGAAATACAGATGACCATCTGGTACATGGAATAGTATTCAGTATCAGTAAGAGAAAGGCAAATTAAAACCACAATAAGATATCACCTCACACCTGTCAGAATGGCTATTTTCACAAAGAGAAAAATAAAGGAAAGCCCTGGCTGGCGTGGCCCAGTTGGTTGGAGCCTCATCCCATAAACTGAAGTGTCATGGGTTCAACCCAGTCAGGGCACATGCCTGGGTTGCAGGTTCGGTCGTCATTTGGGGTACACACGAGAACCTGATAGACGTATATACAAGACCTCAGTAGGGGTGCGTACATGAGGCAGCCAACCCATGTTCTCTTCAGGATCAATGCTTCTCTTCTACTCTCTCACCCTCCCTTTCCTTCTCTCTAAAATCAAGAACCATGTCCTCAGGTGAGGGTAAAAAAAACAATAGATAAGAAATAACAAGTGTTGGCAAGGATATGGAAAAAAGGGAACACCTGTGCACTGTTGGTGGCAATGTAGATTGGTGCAGGCCCTATGGAAAACAGTGTGGAGGTTTCTCAAAAAAATTAAAAATGGAACTAACGTATGACTCAGGAATTCCACTTTGGTTATTTATCCAAAGGAATGAAGAAACAGAATTAAAAAAAAATGAGGAGAGGCTTAAGAACCTCTGGGACAACTTTAAACATTCCAACATCTGAATCATATGGGATGCCAGTAGGAATAAAGGAAGAACAAGAAATGGAAAACCTCTCTGAAAAAATAATGAAGGAGAACTTTCCCAGTCTGGCAGAAGAAATACATTTCTAGGAACTCCAGGAAGCTCAGAGAGTTCCAAAGAAGTTGGACCCAAGAAAGTACACACCAAGGCACATCATAATTACATTAACCAAGATTAAAGATAAGGAGAGACTCTTAAAAGCAGCAAGAGAAAAGGAGGCAGTTACCTACAAAGTAGTGCCCTTAAGACTTATCAGCTGATTTCTCAAAAGAAACCTTGCAGGCAAGAAGGGGCTAGAAAGAAGTATTCGAAATCATGAAAGGCAAAGACCTACATCCAAGATTACTCTATCCAGCAAAGCTGTCACTTAGAATGGAAGGGCAGATTAAGTGCTTCCCAGGTAAGGTCAAGTTAAAGGAGTTCATCATCACCAAGCCATTATTATATGAAATGCTAAAGGGATTCATCTAAGAAGATGATTAAAAATATGCACAGTAAAATGACAACAAACTCACAACTATTAACAACTGAGCCTAAAAAAAAACAAAAACAAACTAAGCAAATAACTACAGAATGGAAGAAAATATTTGTAAAACATGCATCTGATAAGGGCTTAATATCCAAAATATATTAAAAAACTCATACAACTCAACAATGACAACAAAAATCTAATTTAAAAATGGACAGAGGATCTAAGAAAACATCTTCCCAAAGAAGACATACAAACAGCTAACAGGCACATGAATAGGTGCTCAATATCATTAATTATAAGGGAAATGGAAATCAAAACCACAAGTACATCATTGTTTGTCATCAAATAGACAAGAGAGGAGTAATGGAGAGGACATAGAGAAAAAGAAACCTTTGTGCATTGTGTGTGGGAATCTAATTAACTAGTCATTTATTTAAACAAGAAGTGAGTCACCCATAGAGAGAAGAAAAGTCACTATCACTAGTTTTTGCAATACTTATCTATGACATGAATAAAACCATTTTCTGCCTTAATGTAAAACTAGCACTACCAAATTCTTCAAGTGCATCATGATTTCTTTCCAGTTTCACCTCCATGTAAACAGGAAGATGGACTCTACACTGACCGGTCCTGTATTTGCTGCAGAGCTTATAATGTGTGCAACACGAATTGGAGAGGAAAAAACAGCTCAGTTCAATAGGAGCTGCTAATAAACATGCATAGTGATTTTTGTCCTGATTCTGTCATCTTATAAATATATAATAGATATTCATAATCTTACCCAAAACCCATAAAATATCAATTCCCCAAATTACAAAATGTTTATTCTCCGTAAAATTTTAGTTAGAGCTTTATCATAGCTGATTTATTTGGGCTTTTTATATGTAAATGTGTTTCAGAGTTTACTATAGTCTTTGACAGTGAGAGATGACACTTATAAGCAACCAACAATAGATGAGACCAGTTGCCATAAAGTGACCATATTATCCAGGAGAGTAAAGTACAGACATAATTACCAGGTCCTCTAAACCAGAAGTCACCCAAGAATCTTTTTGAAAGATGCCTAAAAAAGGCAAAAATTAATCCACTGGGTATTGCATTTGTTTCCCAGGAATGCCATCACAAAATCCCACACACTGGCTGCCTTAAACATCATTAATACATATACTGTCTCACAGTATTGGAAGCTAGATGTCCAAGATCAAGGGTTGGCAGGTGGTTTACTGGCAATCTTTGACATTCGTTGGCTTATAGACACAGAACTCAGGTCTCTGCCTTAATGTTCTCTTCCCACTCTTCTTGCATGCAATTCTATTTTCATGGCATCCTTTTTGTAAATGTATTAGCCATATTGGATTAGGGGCCTGTCCCACTCCGGAATAGCCTCGTCTTAACTAACTGCATCTGCACTGACTGTTTCCAAACAAGGTCACATGCTGAGCTACTCAGGATTAGGACTTCAACACATCTTGTCGGGGCACACAATTCAACCCAACAGCCAGAGAGTGAAAAAGACAGAAAAATGGGAAGGATGGATGAATGGAAGAGAGGGAGAAAGTCAGTCACCATACCATTTTCCTTGGGTCCACTTGCAAAGATCTGGTTTCTGATTGTATACAAATATGTTGATTTTGTTCTAAGCAAAAATAGAAATAAATAACCCTAAGTCATGGCCTTCATGGAGGCCAAATACTCAGTATAGTGGCTAGAAGACAGGTTTTAGCTCTGCTAACAATGAAATGCAATAGTGAAAAATGAAATGGAAGTTTCTTTTCCCTTCAGTTAATTATCTGAGAACAAGCAGTTGAGGGATGATTTGACTGTCGGGCACTATCAGGAACCCAGGCATCTTTTTTAACATGAAGCTTCCATCCCTGGGCTCAAGGCAGCTGCTTCGGCCCTTGTCATCATGTCCATTCCACAGCTATTAGGAAGAGAAATGGAGCAGGGGAATGCATGAGAGTGCAAGTGGGAATACAGAACAACCATTTCTCTTATCCCATTCAACAGAACATAGTCAAATGGCTATAGCCAGCTGCCAGCTGCAGGCCTGGGTTACACCCAGGCTGAGAAATGTAGTCCTATTCCTCTGACCAGTTAGAACTATCTCTGTAGAAGAACGGGGGAGCAGATATGGAATGACCACTAACTGTCTCTGCCACATCCAATCAACCCAATTGTACTTCACCCCTTGCACAGTTCCTTATGTTCTTATGCCACTGCTCACTTTTAAGGTTCAAAGGCTTAAAAGGCTTAATTCCTTAACCCTTTCTAGCTTCTTCGCAACATTTGACACAATTGGCCTTCTTGGAATTCTTTCTTTGCACTCTTCTAATTCTAATTTTTTCTTCTTCTTAGTAATAGTATTTTCTTTAAAAAAAGGTTATGTTTATTTATCTTTAGAGGGGAAAGGAAGGAGAGAGGGAGAGAAATATCAATGTATGGTTGCCTTTCACGCGTCCCCTGCCAGGAATTGGCCTGAAACACAGGCATTTGCCCTGACTGGGAATCCAGCCTCAATCCTTTGGTTCACAGGCCCGTGCTCAATTCACTGAGCTACACCAGCCAGGGCAGTAATAGCATTTTCTGGTCCTCTCCTCCTCCCCTTTCCTAAAAGTGGAGGTTCCTCAAAAGCCTACCATCCCAGCCTGTTTTCACCATCCTCTAGGCCCTCCTTTTTGCAAAGTTTCCTTGATTTTTACTATCGGTTTGAAATTGATGCTTCCCATATCTCCATCTTTTGTCCCAACTGTTTTCCAATGCCCCACTCCACTTTTCTCACCGTGTGTGGATTTTGCGACCTAGATGTCCTGTCAAATCACCCCAACAATGTTTCGGGGTTTTTGTTTTTTAAAACTCTGTCTTTTCTCCTGCTCCACCTCATCAATCACTAAGTTGTGTCCATTTCAACTATAGGGTTTTATACCATCCCACATTTTGACTTCCATTATTTCTCAATCTTGATATGTCTAATGGCCTCAGTTATCTGCCCAATTCAGTTATTCCTGCATTAATATTAGAGATGTCAAGAACATAACTTCGAAAAATATTGGGAAAAGCATAGTGTCTTTGAAGCAAATCATGGATTCAGTTCATGATTGAAGAATTTTTATTTCCTACTCTTTTCCAGGTACTTAGATTAGATACATCATCTTATATAGCACTCAGTGATAGCTACGTTAATTAACTGCTAATTAAATCAAGCATATATCATAAGCAAAGCACTGCATCGACAACTTTATTTTAATTTAGTCTCATGCACTAGAAAGGTAAGTACTTTTATTGTTTTCATTTTATACAAGAAATTGAGATCCCTTAAGAAACTATGGCTTTATGAAATTGAGTAATTTCCTCAGGATCTGACACTGAATAAATGTGAACCAGTAAGTTTCCAGAATATTTTCTCTTAACCATATACACAAGTCCATAGCAATCATAGAAGGTCATTATTGCCATCACCATTTCATAAACCAGGAATGTCAAGTAATCTTCACACTGCAGCCACAATTCAACCCAAGTTAACCTGACTCTAAAGTCTAGGTTCTTCCTTTCACTTTATACAATTTCCCATTTATGCCCCAAGTTTATAAGCTACCCCTCACTCCAGTAAAATATTTTGCATTTGTGGGCTTAAGAGGAACTGATAAAGAATGGCACTGGGTCAGCACAGCACCACCCACTGTGTTGGAAAAACATCCAAACTGTACACTCTCCTCATCATGTTGGCACCAACTTCATTTATAAAATTATACATGCTAAGTTATTGGGAATTCTACTTAAGGATACATGGGAAAGTATCCTTTCCAGAAAGTATCCAGTCATACACTATAAAAGTTATGGACATATATTGAAAAAGATACAAAATGCAAAAAACATTGTATGTAGGACAATGAAATCTCAGTCCCCTTCTAAGTAGGCACCTTGGGACCTTATACAGTTTTCCCAATTGCCTCAGCTGCCCTGTCATATTTTCCCAAATCTCATCAAGAGTCTGAAATTTCTTCCCTTTCAAAGGTGATTTTAGTTTTGGGAAAAGCCAGAAGTCACAGGATGCCAAATCTGTCTTGTAGCAGGGCTGAGTCACCTGGGTGATTTGATGTTTTGCCAAAAAACTCTGCACAAGACATGATACATGCGTCGGTGCACTGTTGTGATAAGACTGCCTGTCACCACATTCTCATAGCTGTGGCCTTCTGAATCATCTGAATAGTTTCCACAGAGGAACGTTCAAGCTTAACGCAAAATTTGATGCAGATTCATTGCTCTACTCAGTCATTTTTAATGCTATGGTCACACAGTACCCATGCTCACTCAATGGCATCTACTGCCCCCACTGACTACTACAGTGAAGTCATCATTGTTCACACATGCTCATTCCAATCCACTCTCCTTGACTGCCAGGTTACATCGAGGTAGCACAACCAGTTCTTTTTATATTAACAGCAGTGGGACTTTTTACAGACATACCTCATTTTTCTCTGCATTTTCATAGGGGTTTTTTTGCTATTTAGGGGGTGGGGTGGGTCTCTGTTAGACTTTATGCCAAGCTTACAATTGCTCTTGGATTTTAAGTTACTGTGTTCATCTAATTTTGCCTGGCCTTATGTAAAAGGTGAATCTGTTGTATTGAAAAGGAAAGCTATAATAAAACAGAGAATACAATCAAGCCAACCTTTTCCAACACCTGAAGGGTGGTAGCTCTGTTTTCCTCTGGTTAATGTTGAGCCAATAACCCAGGCTTCTAGTTTGCTCATTATACTAAGACACAGCCAGGAAAAAATCAACAAGAGGCTGAGTATCTGATAATTTGAAATTATACTTGCCAAGATACTTTAAGTTTATGTGGGCGGGCCAATTTTTTAGTATTTATATATTCTTACAACATACAAATGCCTGCTATGTATTTATAGACTCCATCTAAAGGGATAGAATGGTTCTTATTGGCTGTATTTGCCAAATTAGTAGGCATAAAAAAAAAACCCAAAGAGAAATCAAGATTGGAAACATAAGATGGACAGAAGCAAAAGCAGTCTTTTCATAAAGTTAATTCCAAGAGACAGAGTTACTACCCATGAAGACAGAGGGCTGACACCCAGCTTGGTTCATTAGAAACCAAAACCAGTATCCTTGTTTATAAAAGATGTGTTTCGTTAGTATAGTAACAGGGAAATATATTCATGCCCTCTATGTTATAAATGAAGGCTCTCAAGAGAGAAAATGTTAATACAAATGTAACACCAAATTGCTATTTAGAAAGGCGAAGTTCAGTGCCACATCTCAGACCACCTTTCCCTCTTACTCTATACAGCCTTGATAAACTGGTATCCATCTACCTGGAATAGTCTACTTGTCCTGCACACATGCATGTATATACACACACACTTACCTTTCTCCTATCTGTCATATCCTTTAAACCCTAGTTTAACTGGTGTTCCAGGAAATTTACCACACTATCACCATGACCATATGAGTTGTGAGACCATCTCTAACACCCTAAATTACTGTCGCAGCATGGGTCACCCCATACAGAAAGTAAATGTAAATTTCCTAAATGAATGCATACATTTTGCAATACAGAAAGTAAGTACTGTCATCATCAGGGTTCCAAGCTGTGCTCTTTTCTAAACTACATTTCCTAGAATAAAACTAGCTCTAACCATTTCAAAGAGCCATTAAGTTGGATAGTGATGTGATGGTTTGCCTTTTGCAGTCACCATTAAGGCTGGTCACAAACAGACTGCTCTATCCTTTACCTAATAAGATGTGAAAACTGATTTGTATCACATCCAGGCGGAAGGTTTAAGAGCGTGTGCGTGATTCCCCATGTTCACCTTCCCTAATCATGGAAGCGTATATTCCTGTTCCTTAATCAAAAAAGCAGGCTTTAAATGGGAGCCTCCATCAGCCTGAGTTCCTGGTGACAAGATGTAGAACAGCTGACCCTGATGAACATATAGTGGGATTGAGAAATAAGTTTCTAAAGGTGCAGCACAACCAACATATTTGGGCTGGAGATCAGCTACTTCCACCGTCTCTTCTTTCTTGCTATGAGAATTCGCCTTCCTCTCTAGAGGCTAAAAATGCCATCATGACACAGTTCTCGATAAGAAAATGTAAGGGAAATTCTATTTGTGATTCTACAGATATTTTCTTCCTTCCAAAAAAAATGGTTCTTAGTTTACTCATCCTTTTTGCTGCTTCATGCAGTTGTGTGAAGACACAAGGTAGTCCCAGGCGTATTTCGACGTAGGGAATAAGACTAAGAGTTAAAGTTAATATGTTAAGAGAAATGGCCACAAACTCATAGATGTAAAGCAAGATGACTGTCAAAGGTGGGGAGGCTTGGGGTGGAAGGATCGAGCAAAAAAGGTAAAAGGACTTATGGACACGGATAACCATTGAGTGATTGCAGGGGTGAGTGATGTATAAGGGGGTTAAATGGTGGTAACAGAAAAAAAAGGCAATAAAAAATTTTAAGTCAAAAAAGTAAAAGTAAAAATATAGCTCAATGACCTATTTTTTAAAAGTAGAAGTTCAGCCAGAATAAAAAAAAAAAAGGAATGGTTACACTTACATACCTTTAGTTGATTTTTTAAAAAAAGCTACTGACATCACTGATGGCTACCCCAAACCCATGGTCATCTATGCTGCAGGATACTGTAAATGATTTTAGTGTTGGGTCCCTGTTGATCAGGAATAGTTTCTTAGTTATAGCTGAATGCATTCTAACTAATCCTGTGGTAAATATGCAAATTTCCCTCTCTGGTTTTTCATACAACATGAATTTTCAAAAGCCACTATAAAAGGTCAGCTCAGGATACCTGGGAACCAAAAATTGCTATTTGGAAGAACTAGAGACATGAAAAAATCATGTAATGCTGAAATCTTCTGGCTAAAGATTACCTATATACTGATATTAGAAAAGGACATGTACTTGCTTATACTGGAGAAGAATTAAGAGAGTGTGTGAAAAAGATATTCACAAGTACATTCCTTCTTAGCCTCTTTGTTTAGAATTGGTTTATATAATACAAGTTTACATTAACTACCTGCCTAGGAAACTCTCAGTTGCCCTAGTTGTAAAAAAGTGTCAACCTTATGTATTTTGCCAGCAATAACTCTTTGGAGGTCAGGAAGGAACTTGATGAAGTGGTTCCCTGATGTTTGGGTGGGTTACTTACGCCATTCATTTATATCGCTTTCCAACCTGATTTATGTGGGATCCATCACCATTTGTTCCACCTCTTAAAAGAAAAAAGAAAAAAAGTGTTCATTTGTCTTCATCTCTCGTTAGAAAATACTTTCCCAAGGGTAATTATTTTATTAAACATTCTGTTCAATATTGACAATTTACATAGTACTCATTGAAAATTATAGAGGGATCATACAGTACTTTTCAAAGAAGTCACAGCATCCTTAAAACAAGAGTAAACTGAATACAACAAATAAAACACAGACACTTTGACACCAGAATCAAAATCTCCAAAAGAATTCTCCCTCCAATCTAACCCCTCCATCAGTTTTCACATTCTCCATCAGTCTCAGGGGATTTCTTCACATGGTTTGGCTCCAAAGAACAGCAGCCACAGACACAGACTGAATCTATGTTTTGACATTAACAGATCAGATCAGACTCTTTATGTTGTACTTTCATGCTCCAGCGAATCACTGTGGTGCCTGTAATGCAGAGTGCTGACTCATCAAAAAGTATTCCCGGTTCATCCCAATGCGTGTTCAAGTCTTACATACATGGATGTTAATATTGTCATTATTAATACTATTACTATTTTCTAACTTTAAAGTTTGTTTGTGAAATAAAGGTTGATTTTTCCCCTAAATTTCTGAATGTTTTACACACATGCAAAAGCACAACTTGGTTTTTGGAAGTTTATTTTACAGCCTGTGAGTGCCTAGTTAACTCAGGTAACTTTAAATGCAATTAATACTGTCAGACAATCAATATCATATTATCATATCCCATTCTTTAGGACATTAGGCTGAGTATTTTTTAACTGTATTTTTTTGGTTTTGTTTTTGAAAAAATTTTATTTAATTGTTGTTCAGGTACAGTTTTCTGTCTTTTACTTCCATCCCGGCCCCCCTCCGACAGTACTCCCCACCTCCCTCCCATTTCCACCCCACCTAGTTTTTGTCCATGTGTCCTTTATACTTTTTCCTCCAGTCACCTGAGCCACACTGGCCAGGGCGATACTTTTTTCTGTAAACCCTTCCCCTTTTCCACTGAAATTCCCTCCCCTTTCCCCTCTGGTCACTGTCAACCTGTTCTCTATTTCAGTGCCTTTGGTTATATTTTGCTTGTTTGTTTTGTTATTTAGGTTCCTGTTAAAGGTGAGACCATAGGTTGAGTATTTCTTAATGCCCCAAAGTAACTTCAAAATAGCTTTTTCCAAATTGTCTGGAGTCTCTTTCCTCCAAAATTAGAGTACCCAACATGGAAGATATATGAGAAGTGACTTGAAGATTACTGATTTTTAAGTGCCTACCCAGAATTTTTGTATTGAACTGATTATTTTCTCCTTCAAAAAAAACCAGTCACCCTTGACACTTATACATGCATCCTAAATATGATCTCATTAACTGAGCTCACTATCACTGTGCCAGGCTTTTGTACAATGCTGAGTATGAACATAAGCCTTGAATATTTTACTATTGAATGGGTCCATGAGTGAGTGAGCAAGTGATAAAAGAATAAAGTGAATTTAGAGCCTCCCCTTTGAGGACTCCCTTCCAAGTCAGTATCACTTTTTTAAAATCTACACAAATAGCAATGATTCGTGGTAAATTTAATTAGTGAAAATAGTCAAAATCACTGAGAACACGTCTTGGGACTGAGAGACACAATTCAGTGGGATAAGGGCACTTAGGGAAACACAAGGCATGATCAAAATATCACATCTCACTTTCTGTAACTGGGCTCGCAGGCAATTCCAGAAATGATCTGAGCATCAACAACAAATCTGGATTGGGCATGTGAGCTGCAGAGGGACTGCTTTGAGCGGCGATGCTTGACATAGAAAAACTGGCATGCTGACTTTCATGCTACTTTCTCTAACTGGGCTTATATATTTATGGTCATCATTCATATGATATTTTTAAATGTGACTGGGGAAAATGTCCAGTAGCTTCATGCTAATCTTCAATTTATAAAATTTAATTTTCCCACCTGCAAAATGAAGGCTCAAACTAGATGATCTCTTTAAACTTTTCCAGTGCTAACATTCAATAATTCTATAAATAAATAGTTTAGCTTGTTCACACATCTTCAACCACTCTTACTAACATTTCTGAGGTTTTATGTTGGGGGAACTATTGCTTTAACCAGTCACAAGTTCCCAAGGGAAATCATACTGTAGACCATGAGGCACAAAACTGCTAGAGCAAGGTAAATGGACCACACACCTATCACACACATGCACACACCCACGCACACTCCCACAACACACCTCTGTCCCATTAGTAGTAAACTTCAAACTGAGATAACTATAGAGTCATCGTAATGGCTTGCATTCATATGAAATCAGTTACATAATTTATACAGAGGAAATGCTATTCTTTAAATGCTATGTCAACTTTTCAGTAAGTAGTTACAACTTCAAAAGCAGAGGAAGTGCTTTCAAATGAAAGTATGACAGCGGGCTTGAGAAAGTCCTGCTTCCGAATGTGTCCAAAATATTTTATTCTGTAGATTCCAGGCTGGGCAGTGTCTGGAATATGCCATTGTATCGTTGCATTGCTACGACCGAGTAATCCCTTGTGCCAATAGAAACTGTTGGTAGGAAACAAACAAACAAACCAGATTTTACTCTTACAAAATGCGTGGTTAGAAAAAAAATATGATTACTCATTAAATGAACATTCAGGGAGTACCTACCATAAGCAAGGCACTAGTCTGGATATTCAGAGTATAGCAATGAACAAACCAAACATAAATACTTAGTTTCTAGATTCGAGTATCTAGAAGAAGATCTTTAAGGAATAGCCATTTGCTTGATCCACCTTTCTAACTATCTCAACTCAGTCCATCCCAGGAAATCTTACCTTATATTCACAACACAGATGTCTCTTGCTTTAGAACTCTTACACCATCCTTTCAGCCCTAGTCATCTTGTGCTTCAACTGACACTTCTTTTCACATCTAGATTCATTTGCTAAAATATATATTTCATGAGCATATGTGCTAGCCTCTGCTCTGAGGGTACACTAATGAGCAAGATACACATGGTCCTAAGTTTCATGGAGCAAGACAGATGTGGTCCACAGTGTCTGTCTGTGTTTCTCGGTGATAGAAGAAAGGCAATAAGCAAATAAACCACAAATGATTTTTCAAATGATATGTGAAATGACGAAAGTAGGGCAGAAGTATTTCTAAAGAGATATCATTTAAACTGAACCCACACAGATTTAGAGGAAGAACATTCTAGGCAGAGGAGAGAGACTGCAAAATATCTGAGGCGGGAGCAAACTTGGTAGAGCCAAGGAACAGAATGCAGGTCAGTGGAATCAGGGAATGGTAAACTGTGGAAGTGTGGCTGAGATGATAGAAACAGATGGAGTCGGACCCATTGGTCCTTATAGACCATGACACAGTGTTCAGATACTCTTTGGGATACAGGAAGATACAATGGGCCAACGGACTTATAGCCTCAGTTAAGTAGAGAGTAAATCCCCTGAGCATTAGATAGGGGTGTGCTTGACATTCTGTGTTTCTTGGCAATAAACCCTGTGCTCTCAACAAACAGTGGATAGCACTGCTGCTGCTGAGCAAGGGAGAACTATACATAAACTCAAGGTTGACTGCTATTCTGATCTTGGACTTTTGAAAATAAGTCACCCCTCTTTACTCTCTGTATAACCTTGTGCTAACAATAAATATATTGCTATTTATTGTTAAATATATTGTTAAATATATTTATTACTTGTTTCTAAATCACCTAGACCCCAGGGTCCTTCAGATCAGAGGAGAAAGCGTGCCCATATTAATGTATGTCTATGAAATGGGCCACAACACAGTCAAATCTCTATCTTCAGTCAACCACGTGAGCCAAACCAACACACAAATAATCATTTCATTTAAGGTTATCTGAATTAGAAACCAGTTGCTTGATTTTTTCCCACTTCCATGCCACTGTCCTGTGGCGAAATTTGTAAAGTTGGGAACAGAAACATTTTCTTATTTTAGACACACTTTTAAATCTTCAAAATATCCACTCAGCTCAGTCACTGTATTTGGTAACAACAGCCACAGCAATAGGGCCCTGGGAATAAACTCTGTGAGCATATTTCTTTCCTGAGTCAGTAAGGCCAACACTCAGGCTCTCGTGTTTTCGCCATTTGAATGAAGAATCATTGACCACATACAAACACACAACACACGTTGGGTATGGACTCATTATTTTTCCAGAAGGAATGTCAGGCTCTACAGAGATATCTCATTGCCTTCACCCAGCACCCCTGTCAACCAGTTTGCAAGAAGACTAGACAGCTTTTGGGAGTAATGTCTTTGACCATGGGAAAAAAATTAACAGATGTTTATAAGAATGGAGGCCATAACCTCCTTAGCACCTAATCTTACAAAAGCATACATCACAGTTTTGTAGAAAAATAGAATTGAAGTCTAATAAATCAGCCAAACATGGCCAGACAGCTGGGAATTTGATATCATTAATATCATGTGCTGAGCCAGTCTTCCCATTTGTCTTTGTTACATCACTAACAAGCTGTTTGCAAGGCTCGAAAGACAAAATATTCAATAGACGTGCTCACCGAGTCTCCCAGGAGGCATCATTATGTACCACCTGCCATCCCGTTGAAGAATTCTCATATTTCTCCACAGTGAGGAAAGTCTGATGGGTCTGAAATGCAATTAATATACCTGATCAGATACTTAACAGTTGCAGAAGCAATGTGTCTGTCAAGACACCCCTTGCTGACTTCCTGCTAACCTTCCAATACCTTGGTAAAAATGTGTCAGCGTTTCATCCAAACTCTTAGGTGTTCCTCTTAATATTCTATGCAATATTTTCACAGTGTTAGTCTATTCAGTCCATTAAAATCCATGACTTTTTCAAGAAAATGGAATAACACATAATTTCAGAGCTGATAGCAAATTTTGGAAATTAGGGCAGAGAAGAGACAAAATAAACTTTGATGTCTAAATAAGGCATAAGTCAAACCTTTTCATGGCATGTATATTGATCTATAATCCAAGAGTTTCACTAGTCACCTCACAGTTTAGGAGAGAAAATGGGAAAGCCCCCTCACCTTTCCATCTCCAGGTGTAGGAATTATTAGTAAGTATACCTCCCCAAGTGAAAAAATTGAAAAGAATGTATAAATCCTCTTTGTCCTGGGGTGCTAAAAGAAATTCCTCTATTTCATCATGCATTTCTAGAAAGCTCATCATAAGCAAGTTTCATTTTCCCATTGGAAAATTACTATAATAAATTATTTCAGACCAAGAACTCAGCTTCAAATAAAGCACAGATTTGAATAACAAATCAAAAGATATAACAGCTATAAATCTCCTTTTTTTTTTTCACAAAAATCTTTACATTTTGGCCCTTAAGGGCATGACTTATGTCTACTTCACATCTTTGTCCTTCAGAGCCCATTATACCTGCCATTTACAGGTATTCAAATAAACTTTTGTGAATCGATCACTTAATTGCATTTGTGATAAATGATCATTTCAAATATTTTTCTAGTTATTAAATGATAGATTATATTTAATAAAGAAATTTTCATAACCACGGTGACTTGTGAAGAGAACTACTTCTGGCCATTTAGGGCAGAGGAACACTGGGGAGTGTTGGATGGGGCAGAAAACGGAGTGGGCCCTAGTTCCTGCGTCTAGAGTACAGATCAGAGACCGAGTCTAGGCCACTGCATATCTGAATCATATGACTATCACTTCCCCACCTCCCAGCCTTAATCACCTCCAGATATGCAATTAGTTAGTGCAAGTTACTTAATCTCTCTAGGCCTAAATAAAATTGGGATGATAAAATGTAACTCATTGGATGGTAGCAAACATTATATTCAACTCATGTGGTGATGTATATAAAGCACTTAGCGTAACACCTGTGAATAGTGAGCATTCGATAGTAGTGAGGATATGATGATTATTACTGATACAGTGCATGAGAAATTGTTTTGTGCCCAGACCCAGAGGCTTCTTAGAAATTAATTTTACTCTTACTATAAAGCATTTTAAGAATTTTTTCTTCTGCTTCTTTGTGGCAATAATAATAATAATATTAATATTTCTTTACCCTAAGGATATCAAATAGCAGCTAAATCTATAGTTTTACTACAACACTTGGCTATACCCAGAAAAGTAATGTGATGAACATGTAAATATTTTGGCACAGCTTGAATGCCTAGAGAAGTTATTTCAAACAGGTACATTTCAATTATCCAAGCAGCAGAACATTTTCCCCCAATGCCCTTTAGACAATGTCATAGTGCTGCAATTGTTATCAACAACAACAATAATATTTTAATGAACACAAGTGGGAAGGTTCATTCAGAAGAAAGCTGTTTTGGGGTGTAAGTGACAATGGACCCAGGAAAGAATGGTTTATCAACAGAGTGAATGTATCCTCAGCCACAGTAAAAAAAAATCTGATCTTGAGATCACTTTCATATACACTTCGTCCTCTATATTTCTTTATTCTTTGAATTTTTACAACTAGGATGTGTCTGTTTATTGCTCATGTACTATACCTACAAGAACATTCTAAGGGAGCTGCAGAGGAGTAAAATCACTTCATTTTGTTCATAGATAATATATACATATTATACATATTATCATATATACATATATACATAGATAAATACATAGAATACCTACATATATCTATACATATACTTTATCATACATTCATAATAAAACAAAAAATATAAAATGATGTGTAAGAAACTATTAACAGTGATTACCTCTAAAAAGGTTTATGAAGAGAGGGGCCTTTCACATTCTATCTCAAGCACTCCTATATTACCTGCTTTTAAGTTAGACCTGTCTTTTTTCCAGATTAATAAATAACTATCTAGTATGCCCAGTAGTAAAGAGTAGGGAAACTCAGAGGGCAAGACATAGTAAAACGCAAGGGTCTGGCTCCCAGCCGGGAGCGCCCCGCACTGCAGGGTTCCAGGATCACTCCGCGAGAGTAGACGCGGCGCAGGAGGAGAGGTACCAAAGAGGAGGTAAGGAGGAAGGAAGCAAAGGAACACTTCACTCTTCACGCTTTGATTATTTTTCCAAATTTAGTGGAATTTCTAAATTGGAATACATAAGTGGGATTTTACTCAAATATGCATCTCAGCCATGAAGGCAGTTCCCCATACATTGAGTTATGTGTGGTCCTGAGTAAAGACGTAAAGGTTGCCTGCCTGCCTTTTTACCAGGCTCAACTCCGCATGAACTGTTCCCACTGAGAATGTTCTCACACCTACAAAATCAGATGAACAAAGATGTAAAGCATGTTGGAACATTTTGCCTTCCTGTTGTTAATCTCTAAAGGAATATTCAAGTGAATGAAAGGCTAAAAGGTGCATTTAAATTTGTAAAAAAAAATCATTGATGCTTACGCGGTTTTCTGCTGAATTCTTTGGGTTAGCGCCCACAAATGTAACTTCAGCAACATCTCCCTGAAAACAAAAATTTATTTTATGAGTACTAGTAAAAGTATTTTGTCGTGCATATCTTTGGGCCATTATTTATGAAATATTCTAGGATTTGGGGTACCTGTATATATTTTATTCTATTTAGTCAAGTGATTATCTTCTGTGAATATTCAATACAATACCCTTACAACAACGGATACAGGTATTTTTGGCCAGCAAATTGCTCCAGATTTTTTGCCAATGAATCTTCCTCCAGATTTTTTGCCAATGAATCTTCCTCTGGTGGGCTCAGGTATCGATGAAGATACAGAGCTTCAGTTTATATTCATGATGGCATTGAAGTGTCTCCTTCAGCCTTTGATATTTTCTTATACCTCCCTCCCACACACACAATAGGAGGTGGACTAAATTAAATAAGAGCAGTCAACAGTTTCCATGGATGATGTACACATACAAGATGGAGTGACAGGGTGTGCATTTACCTTACCTTATATATCTATAAAGGTATTTTTAAAATAACAAACAAATAAATATGCTCCACCGCTTACCATGATACACAAGACTGTTTATGGATAAATTTCTACCTACTCTTCCACCTTAAGCCCTCTCCCATCTGTACACCCCAGAGATGGTGAGCACTCCTACTCACCCTCTAAGACCTAGCTCACATTAAAAACACTTTTTAAATAAAAACTTTCCTCGGATTCAGAATCTGTGTTGACCCTCTGAGCAGAGATGATGTGCCGCTCAATCACGGACTTTGCTGTTAACTCGGGATTTAACTGTCATCAATTCATTTCATCTCCTTTAACTCATTCTCGCCAGTGAGATTACCAAATTAGCCAATCTTACCAACAGCTAGCAAAATGTGCCAACAACCATCAATTAGAATCTCCTGAAAAAATCCTTATATCATTTATGAAAGCAATTGGCCCTTCAGCCAGTATTATGGTTTATTTAAAAACTAAATGCTATTTCTGGTACCTGGTTAGCCAGATTATCCTAATCCTAAAAGTATTCTTCTCCTTGATATTTTTCTAGATTCACAATTTCCTGTTTATTCATTCAACTTAACTATGAAAAACAACCGAACTACAGATCCAAAATGCCAGTTCAAAAGGAAGGGAGATAATGAGGGAAAGAAGGGAAATTCTTCAAGGAACATGTGTAAAGGACCCATGGACAAAGCCTAAGGGGGGGAAGGGTGGGAAGTGGGGGTGGGTGGAAAGTGGAAGGTGGGGAAAAGGGAGACAGCTGTACTTGAACAACAATTAAAAAAAAGAAGGGGTGCAGGCACTTCTGCCATGACAGAATAGAGGTCAGTATTTCCTGTCCCCTCCAAATGTAAATAGAACAGTCAAAAATAACCATCTTGGCACTTCTGATATCAACCAAAAACTGAAAAATGTTTATTCCTTAAAACTACTAAACTTGAGGGAAAAGGGGCACAAGTCTTTGGTGTTCTTAACAGGGTTGCCCCCATCCTCTTGGCACTATAATTCAACCAGAGTGGGGAAGGCCATGGACTCCGCGGCATCCCTCGGCAGCCAGAGGGCACTCACTTGATCTGGAGCAAACACTGAGGGTTAATGGCTAGACCGGTGGACCAGTCAGGGATTTCAGAGTGTCTGGGGGAGGTAAAATAACCACAGTGTTCTTGATAAGCTCTCCTCCTATTCTGGATTGATGGGAAGCTATGAGCATTCACACAAAAGACCAGAGTGGGCCCCAAACCACCTACGCATCCCTGGCCAGTGGAGCCTTTGTGGAGATACAGTGGAAACATAAGGGAGTCCAGTGAAAATTAAAAGCAGGGAAAAACTGGAAGATAGTCTGAAGTTTAAATATACACACCAGCCCACGTAAATCTATCAGCAGAGATTGAAATTGTTATTCCCTGAGGTATCGAAGCACAAACTCTAACCAATATCTGGCTGAACATTAAGTGATGTAATCAACTCCATGAGATCCAGACTTAAAAGTACAACGAAGAATAAAGAAAAAGAACTGAGCAGATAACAGCAGTCACACACATTGCAAGAGAGACAGATTTTACCAATTTAGTCAAGTATTTTTATTTTTTTGATATGCCATTACAGTTGTTCTATTCCCCCCCTTCATTCCCCTCCACCCTGCACCCCCCCACCCCTACCATTCCCCCACTAAGACCTACAACCAAGATTGCTCTATCCAGCAAAACTTTCATTTAGAATGGATAAAGTGCTTCTCAGATAAGATCAAATTCAAGAAGTTCATCATCACCAAGCCCTTATTATATGAAATGTTAAGGGGACTTATCTAAGAAAGAGAAGATAAAAAAGATGAACAGTGAAAGGACAGCAAACTCACAGTTATTAACAACCACACCTAAAACAAAAGCAAACTAAGAGGACAGCTAGATCAGGAGCATAACCATAGAAATGAAGATCACATGGAGGGTCAGTAACAGGGGAGTGGGAGGAGGAGAAGAGGGGAGAAGGTACAGAAAACAAGTAGCATAGATGGTAGGTAGAAAATAGATAGGGGGGAGGGCAAGAATAGTATGGGAAATATAGAATCTAAAGAACTTGAGACATGTGGTCATAAACTAAAGGGGGGAATGGTGGGGGAGGGGGTGTGCAGGATGGAGGGAAATGAAGGGGGGAATAGAACAACTGTAATGGCATAATTAAGAAAATATATTTAAATAAAGAAAAAGAAAATAGATAGGGGGAGGGCAAGAATAGTATGGGAAATACAGAATCCAAAGAACTTGAGACACATAGTCAAGTTTTAAATGAGCAAGCAAAAACAGTAACTCTGTAATTGAGTGGTAAAGCTAGAGTTTCTACAATGTATCAAAAAACAACCAGTATTCACCAAAATGTTATGATATGTACACACAAGAAATTAGCAGCCATACTAAGAGAAAAAAAGCAGAAACTAAAATCGCCTCTCTCTGACCCAGATCTTGTGTTAGCAGTCAAAGTCTTTAAAACAGCTGTTATAAAATGTTCTAAGAACTAATATAAATCATGTTTAAAGAATTAAGGAACTTAAGCCCTGGCTGGTGTAGCACAGTGGATTGAGCGTGGGCCTGCGAACCACAGGATCACAGTTCGATTCCCAGTCAGGGCACATGTCTGGGTTACAGGCCGGTTCCCTGCAGGCCAGCTGGGATGCACAAAAGGCAACAATACATTGATGTTTCTCTCCCTCTCTCCTTCCCCTCCTTCCCCTCTAAAGATAAATAAATAAAATCTTTAAAAAAAAAAGAATTAAAGGACTTAACAAGTGACCTTAATGAAGAGAAGTAATTAAAAAAAAACAACTGGAAATTTTGAAGTTGAAAATCACAACAATGAAATGAAAAATCACTACATGGGCTTAACATGAATATGAAATGACAGAGGAAAAGACAGGTGAACTATAATGCATCAGTACAAAGTGTCCTATCTGAAGAATAGAGAGAAGGTAATATTAAAGAAAAAGTAACAGTGCCTCAGAAACATATGGAACAACATCAACGAAACCAAAATTCATGAAGCAGAAGCCCTAGAATTACAGAGAAGAGATAAAAGGACAAAAATTTTTTGAAGATATAATGGCCAAAAACTTCCCAAAGTTGACAAATATTACCTTACAGATCCAAGGAACTGCATAAATCCCAAGTAGGATACACACAAAGTACGTCACATTTAGATACATTGTAGCAAATTTGTGGCAGAAGGGAAAAAAATCTTGAAAGCAGTAAAAGAAAAATGATTCATTACCTATAGGAAGGAAAACTATAATAAAATTAACAGCTGGTCTCTCATTAGAGAGTGAAAGAACACAATACGACAACATATTCAAAATGATAAAAGAAAAATATTCTCAACTGAGAAGGTAATCTAACTATTCTTCAAAGATAAAGAAAAAATAGCTTACGAGATCAGGCGCGTTCAGGGTGGTATGGGCGTGAACAGACCAAAAATGGCTCAAGAAGATCTCAAAGCCCCAGAGCCCATAAATCTAAGTGACGAAGAAATAGCAAAACTTTCAGATGCACAGCTCAAAACACTGGTGATCAGGATGCTCACAGAACTGGTTGATTTTAGTCACAAATTAGAGGAACATATGAAGGCTAAACTAATTGAAATGAAGGGAAATGCACAGGAAACCAATAGTAATGGAAAGGAAATAGACTCAAATCAAAGGAGTGGACCAGAAAGAGGAAAAAAAGGACCAACCAGAAGAGAATGAAGAAACAAGAATTCAAAAAAAATGAGGAGAGACTTAGGAACCTCCAGGACATCTTTAAATGTTCCAACATCTGAATTATAGGGGTACCAGATGGGGGAAAGGAACAGCCACCAGTGCAAAACTTATTTGAACAAATAATAAAGGAGAATTTCCCCAATCTGGCAAAGGAAATAGACTTCCAGGAAGTCCAGGAAGCTCAGAGAGTCCCAAAGAAGTTGGACCCAAGAAGGAACACACCAAGGCACATCATCATTATATTAGCCAAGATTAAAATGAAGAAGAGAATCCTAGAAGCAGCAAGGGCTAAAGGGACAGTCACCTACAAAGGAGTTCCCATCAGACTGTCAGCGGATTTCTCAAAAGAGACCTTACAAGAAAGGGCAAGAAAGGGCTGGAAAGAAGTATTCCAAGTCATGAAATCCAAAGACCTACAACCAAGATTGCTCTATCCAGAAAAGTTTTCATTTAGAATGGAAGGGCAGATAAAGTGCTTCTCGGATAAGACCAAATTCAAGGAGTTCATCATCACCAAGCCCTTATTCTATGAAATGTTAAAGGGACTTACCTAAGAAAAAGAAGATAAAAAAGATGAACAGGGAAAGGACAGCAAACTCACAGCTATTAACAACCACATCTAAAACAAAAGCAAGCTAAAAGGACAGCTAGATCAGGAACAGAACCGTAGAAATGAAGATCTCATGGAGGGTTAGCAACAAGGGAGTGGGAGGAGGAGAAGGGGGAAATGGTACAGAAAATAAGTAGCATAAACAGTAGGTAGAAAATAGATAGGGGGAGGGCAAGAATAGTATGGGAAATATAGAATCCAAAGAACTTGAGACACATGGTCATAAACTAAAGAGGGGGAATGGTGGGGGAGAGGTGTGCAGGGTGGAGGGGAATGAAAGGGGAGAATAGAACGACTGTAATGGCATAATCAATCAAATAAAAATTAAAAAAATAAATAAAGACATTCCAGATAAACCAAAGTTGAAAGAATTTCTTGTTAGCAAACTTTGTAAAAAAGAATACTAAAGGAAGTCCTCCAGGCTGAAAGGTAATGATGCTACATGTTAATTCAAATTCCTGTTTTTTAAGATTTTGGTTATTTTCTAGAGAGAGAAGGAGAAAGAGAGGGAGAAAAACATCAATGTGTGATTTGCTCCTTGTGTGCTCCCTCGTGCGGACCTGGCCACAACACAGGCGTGTGCCCTCACTGGGAATCAAACAAGTGATCCTTTGGTTCACAGGCTGGCACTCAATCCACTGAGACACACCAACCAGGGCTAATCCAAATTCTTAAAAGAAATAAAGAGCACTAGAACTGGTCAAGATGTGGGTAAGTCAGTATTACATAGAAGTAATTTTCCATATATTCTCTTAACCTCTTTAAAAGGCATTAAGATTGTATAGAATGAAATTAAAACACTATATTATTTCATTTTTATATAAATATAATACATGTAATAATATCACAAGGATGGGAAAGGAAAAAGAGATATATTGGACAATTTTTTATGTTTTTTGGAATTAAGTTATATTGAATTAGATTGTAATTAGTTAAGATGCATATTATAGATCTGAGAAAATAAGACTATATATATATATATAGCTTATTTCAGAGTATATATATACTTAATTTCAGATTTTTTTTATTTTTATATATATATATATATAATAGCCTCTGCATTCAAATTCTTAGAAAAATACAGATATCTAAAGACAACAGAAAATCTGAATAGGCCTAAACCAACTAAGGGTAATGAATTAGTAATTTAAAATTTTGTCATAAAGAGAAGCCCAAGGTCATATGGCTTTGGTGATAAATCTCATCGAATATTTAGAGAAGAAATGACACCAACCTTCTGCACACATGTGCAAAAAATCAGGAGGAAACGCTTCCTCACTCATTCCTTGAGACCAGAGTGACCCCAACAAAGACAACATATGAAAAGAGTGTGCAAATATCCCGCATGGGGATGAGCACAAAACTTTTTAGCAAAATATTACCAAAGAAAATTCAACAACATATAAAATCGATTATATACCATTACTAATGAATATTTATTTACTATCTGAAAGTCAACTAATACAATATGCCATATTAATGGAATGGAAAACAAAAACCTCATGATCATCTCAGTAGTTAGAGAAAAGCATCTGGAAAAAATCCAATATCCGCTCCTCACAAAAACTTTCAACAAATCACTACGAGAAGGAAACAGAAAGAATCCTGGACAACAAAAGTTACACTTAATGACTGAACACTTTTCCTCCAGGAATTACAAACAAGACAAGGATGGCCAGTGTCACAGCTTCTATTCAACATTGTTTTTAGAAATTCTAGCCAGTGCAATAAGAGGGGGGAAGACTAAAGGTATCCAAAAAAGGAATCCGGAAAGCAATCATTAAACCTGTTTTTTGCTCACAGGAAACACCATATTATATGTAGAAATGTTTAAGGACCCCAAGTCCCCCCGACAAAAAATCTATTAAAACTAATACATAATTTAGCAAACTTGAAGGACATTGTATATAAGTTGAAGGACAGTTAATATAAAATAATAGTGGTACAAATCCTGATTCATTTCTAGGTGCCTTTCCTATCCTTGATTTAAGAGACAACTTTTCTGAGTTCTAATGAATGATTCCGTGACCATCCATTTAAGAAGAAATAGAATAATTTGGATTTTAGAAATTCAACTTTACATAATTACCACCTGGAAAATAATTATCTCCCCATTACCACATTAGCATAGCCTCTACAGAGATAAGAATGATTACCAAAATTATTGTTGCTAACACCTGATGATCTGTGGTATCATTAGAGGCAGATGCTGCCATTGATGACATTTCTCCCCTCCCTCCCCCATCCCCACCCCCCACACCCTGCCCCTGCCTGCCTTGTTATCCACAAACTCAGGCTTCTCTGAAACATTCCAAGATCTCTTTGTGCATCTTACCACTCTGTACTTAGGATCCAACGGCTGCAGGACATCCCCAAAATTCTTGCCTACTGGTGCTCTGTCCGCAATATTAGGAATTAATGGAATTATCAGTTGTTTGAAAAATGGAGGCTCTGGACCTCTGCTCAGATTGGCTACTGTGTCCTAGAAGAGAGAACATTTGCTTAAGGAGGACACAACATAGAGGCAAAGACGCTTTCCTGAGATCCCCATCCCCAGAAAAACCTTCGTTAAAGGATTCCATCCCTCCCTCCCTCTCTGCCTCCAAGACCTAACTACTTTGACAAAATTCAAGGGGAGGTTTGCTAAAATGTGAGCCTAGGTGTGCATAATTTAAACTTTTGTAACTAGAGGAAAGTTTTGGTCATAGCAACACTTCCACTCCCCCGGGTAGTATATAGTTCAGTGATCAGAGTGTAAGCATGGAAGCAGGCAACACAGCTTTAGATTCTAGGCCAACCAATTTTTCACCTGTGTGACCTTGAAAGGGAGCCCAGCACACGACAAGCCTTTGTAACATGACACCGTAATTATTCTAATTTTTAAAAAAGTGTTGAGCCTCTTTTATCTAGAATCAGTACCAAGGTTTTTCCCTAAATTCTCCTCTGTGCTGATTAAATAATATAACAAATATATTTTTAATTTAAAGGTTAAAGTCTGTCTGTATCCTGACTGTTTTGTGTTTTCCTCAAAATGTGCTACTTTCCATAATGTCATCAAAATGCTAACTTTAATGCAACCTCAAATTTAAATAGCCCTTTATCAGTAGTTAATGTACTTTCATAATTATTTTATATAGTTAATCTTTACAATAGGATGTAACCTGTTATCATTTCCATTTTACAAATGAGAATATAAGCTCAGAGATACTCAGTTTTTTTAAGGTCATGTAGCTAGTCTTAGATACATAACCATGAAATTCTGTCAAATGAATTCCCACCAAATGACTCATACTTTTATTCCTAAATATCACTATAAAAAATTTGAGAAACCTCTTCCTATGGGAAGAACTATAGATGTATGCCTACAATGAAAGTTAGATGGTGGTCCTCTCTAGGGTTAGGTTATAAGTTTATATATTTTTTCTGTATAATTTGAATATTATACAAGTAGTTACAGCTTCTATGAGGAAAAATACAAAAGTTCTTCTTTGAAAAAAGTACCAAATCTAAAATTAAGAACATTATGATGAAACAATTCAACTATATCCTAATACCTTGTATTGAAACTTCAAACACACAATAAGCAACTAATTAGGTAAAGGCACGTGACATTGCCAATCTTCAACTGTTTGACCTATAGAAACAGCAATGTCCTTTGTTTCCATTGAATATGTCCAAGCTCTTTCTGTTAAAAGGCATTTATTATCTTTGCTAGGCTGTAAGTGTTTCATAGCCTTATTGGGACTTACATGTTATTTATTACACAATGGTCTGTTTATTATTTTAACTCTTTATCTTGCTTGTTGACTAATAATCTGACAACAGAGTACAGCCTCATAAATAACTGTTTTCAAAGGAAAGATTTCCACAAGTGGAGTTCCCTTTAGGTCAAGTTGCTTAAGTATTAGTATCTTAGGGAGATATAATATGTAATGTGCATTCCCAGGTACTGTTGAACTTCATCAAATCTAAGATTCTATTGACTATAAGAACTATTATTATTTTAGAACCACCAAGAAAGTAAAATCATGCCAATAGTTATAATCGTAAGACTCCTCTGACTGGAAGATGCATCCCCATTTCAGAGATGGAGTAATAGGAAAAATGGGCTTCTCAGAATTGATGACCCACTCAGCTCTTGAAGTGACTGGAGAGAAGCTGGCTAGGATTAGAGAGTGCTGATTCACCTCCTGGTTCTAGTGATAATAAGCCTGATCACTTACCATCTCTGAACCTATTTGCTCATCTGAAAAATAGGGGAAAAGTGATGACTTCAATACTTCACATAATGATTGTGAAGATAATATAATACATATGAAAAAAGCTACCACAACCAAAAGGCATTTACTGAATCTAAAATTACTGTTTCATTTCTTAGGAATGCCTCATAGCCATATATATGCACACACACACACACACACACACACACATATATATATAATACTATATATTATTTTTAAATATAAAGTTTTTTTTTAAACTGCACGCTCACAGCTAAGGTTCCTTTTTGCTTCCCTCTGTATCCCCCACCCCGAGACACACATGCATTCAATTTTTGATTACCGTAGCAATGGCCTTAGCAAGGACTCTGAAGAGCTGGATGTAAGCAGACAGAGTGTGTGGTCCATAAATTGTCGACGCTGCCTCATACCGCTGAACCTGCAGGGAAGACAGGGTCATGTTGTATACCTGTCTGCGTATGTCAGTGCATTTACAGAGGTGTCCCAGCTTAGGAGAGGAGTAGCACTTGGACATCTCATGTAGTTCAAACCGGCATAATTCAAGATTAATTATGACAAAGGGAGGGGGTGTTTTCATGTCCCTGCTAAAGTGCATGGCTCCCATCAACTACTTATTAAAATCAGTGGGTTCTCCTGGTTGATGATTTTTGGACTGTCAGCCCATTTAATCTACTAGCTCCTAAGCGTGTGTCTATTTTGAGTGCTTGTATTGTAAACGCTTCCCCCAAGGATATACCAGGAGAAAAAAAATGAAGAAAAATGATTCTTAGTAACTCCTGGATAAATTGGATGGTAATAGTACAATTCAGGGGAAAAAACGTTTCACCCAACAGAGAGCTATAAAATAGAACCCAACACATCTCTGTTTACCCAAGCTCCAAGCCTTCCCTTGTTTCACAGGAACCTGAAATTCATCAGATCTAAAATGGAACTTATCGCTCCAAATATACCAGCTTTCCCCGAAATGTTCCTCATCTCAGTGAATACCATCCTTCCAGCCTCCTACGCCAGGGTCAGTTGGCAGTCCTTGGGTTCCTCTTGACCCCTCATCCTGTGTCCTGTGAGTCTGCAAGTCAACATTCCTTAAAATCTCTTGAATCTTTTCATTTTGCTCTGTCTCTGCTGCTTTTACCTTGATCGCACCCTTGCTTCTCACTGTAGTCATAACTACAGCTTCTTAATCAGTTCCGTCTCCACACTTGCCCTTCTGATTCATTTTCTGTACTGCCATCCTAGTGATCTTTCTAAACCACAGATTTAATCAAAGAATCGCTTTCTTTCAATTATTTGGGTTTCCCAAAACCTTCCTTATTGAGCCAAAGCTCTGTAGAACAGTGTAAAACTCTTTGACTAACCCCTGCCTTTCACTCTAGCCCATCTCACTACCTTCATTGTGCTTATTCCATGAAACCCAACTAATTCTGCGCTCTTACATGTACTAGGTCTGCCCCTCTGGACCTTGGCAGATGTAGCTCCCTCAGTATGAAACACCTTCCCAAACGTGTCTTTGCCTAATTAGCCCTTACTCACTCTTAAGAACTCAGACAGATGTTGCATCTTCCAAAGAATCTGCCAGTCCCCATGCTCAAATACTTAGTCTGCACTGGTGCTCTTTCTCTTTTTTTCATACCACCTTGTGCATCCCTTTCACCAGAGCATACGTTCTAGTGAACGGGGAGCCAGGTTCTTATTCACTGTTATGCCCAGATACTGGCTAGGACTGTACATCCCCAACACATATCTGTGGAATGAATGAACTAATCAATGAATTAATATTAATACTTGCAGGAGCATTTCCCTGAGCCAGGAGATAAGTATGTGCGGGTCCCTAAACTTATTTGGGCCATGAACATCTCTGGTTATCTGCTGAGGCCTATAAACCTCTCTCAGATTAATATTTCTATATACATAAAATATAATGCATGCATTGACAAAGGAAACTGATCAGATTAAAATATGTGAATCAAACAACAATAAACCAATTTTATGACAGAGTAATATTTGTGCTTCTTTATTGAATAACAAGATCTAGTGGCAGGTTTAATAACTACTTGATTTTAAAATAGTGATGAGAGTAAAAGATATTTCCAGATCTGAAATAATTCTGCACGATATGAAAAATATCTGTGGTTCCTATTGCTGATGAAGTCAGAGATCTACTAATACTGTCACCTGTCACCTACATCCATAATTGGAGGAAATAATAGTTACAGAGAAATTAAAAATGAATAAATGAAAAATTATTCCCATCCAAGTCTACCTCAACTCAGCAGAATTTCCTAGAAGGCAGAGAGACCTCTGCAAAGTCAGCAGAGGGCACAGAGGAGGCTCCACTGCTGGGATCACTGAACGTTCGCCGAGGGGTAGATTACACGCCTGGGCATAGATGCAGACACATTAGAAAGCATTAATTGTGTGACTCTAAACTGCTCTGATGTGAACCACTATTGTGAAAAAGTAGTTGGTCTACTCTCTGTGCTATTTGTAAAGAAAGAAACACTACTAGCCAGCAGCCTCCACTAAATCTCTGAAAGTCTGTTTCTTAATCTGTACCACGAATATAATAATACCCTGCTCCAGGGTTTATTGTGAGGATTAGTTAAGATCACATCTGCGAGGTGTTTAGCTAGTGCATCCAATAAGTAGCAGCCCTCAGTGGGAGTTTTCCCAGGTTCTGCAGAAACATCCTGAATAGAGTTAGGAATACTGTATGCCACAACCCAGTGCTGCTGACAAAAAAAAATTATTTCAGGAAAAGTGAAAGTCAATGAGACTAGATTTCTAATCTTAACTTGTAAATGGTAAACCTGGAACTCCAAATACAACCTCTGGTTTATCATTCCCTTATTTATTCTAATGCAAAATTATCTCTCAAAAACATGATTAAGTCTAGAAAGAAAACTCACATTTCATACAGTAGTCTTACCCAGGGTATATTTCACCTAAATGAAGAAAAAGTTGTACTTTACCTGGTATTCTTCATAGGTGGTAATGTAATGTGTGTATACGTTGCTTAGACCCGAAATAACCACAGTCATATTTTGCATCCCATAAGTTGCAAACTCCTGAGAGGAGAGAGAGGCAGAGCCCAGTAAAATTACTCTTCATCTTAAAGTGCATTATCATCCCAGTTATACTTAACAGTCACAGATATGAGTCGTTAGTGCAAGATGTCTCACTTAACAATATTCTCCCTAATGATCAAAACTGCCTGGGAATGCAGACGGATCCACAGGCCCTGGATAAAAGTTACAGCTGTCACTCTGCACTATAGCTGGACAAGTCAATGGTTCCATGAACATCTCAATGATTACATTTACAGACGTAGAATCTCCTTTTACTAAAATAAAGATATTTCATCAATTTCCTAAAAAGTTTAATGGGAGGTTACTAACTAAAGACAACGGTTATTTCCAAGTCCAAATTAATAAGATATGTGTTGATTATGTCATTTTAGAGCCATTTATAATACTTCCTGAATATAAAGACAATCATAATTATAGATAAAATATATAATCCTTAGCATGTGTTAGATTTTATTTAGATAAAACTATAATATATTAAGGTACTTAGGGGTTATTTAATCCATAAAACCATTATTAATTTTTAAATGATCAATACACAAATACCAATAAAATATTTTTAACCTGACTATAGTTCCCTTCTTTATATTTTTGAATTTGTTCTTATACCATCAGTATTTCACATTTACCTTTAGCCAATACTTTCAAGAAGTATAAAACTCTAGTCATTTTAGCACAGATTAATTTAAAAGGTATAACAGATGATATGGACAGGAAATTCTTTTCACCAAATATAAATGTATAGATGTTATTTGATTTTCAACTTACTGTTTTAATTGCCTCCCGAAGTCTTCGCCCAGACATGGTCCTGAGTAAAGGAAACAGAATTAGCTAAGTGTTTTCCTATATCAAATGTATGCAAAGTACACAGAATGGCTTGTAGTAGAAGCCTAAAAGTTACCCTGGTTCATGACACAATTGTACATTATGTAGAAACTCAAAGAAAAAGCAAAGTTAAAGTTGAGTTCTTTTTTCCTGACTATCATATCTTCAAAATGAATTCTAAAATGGAAACAGATAACTTGAAGGATGGAAAAAGAATCAATGAGTATCACTGGCAAAGGATCACAACCATTCCCATTCATTGATGCAACAAAATATATCAGTTATGTTCTATGTCAGTAAGATCTAAGGCCAGTAGAGAGTGTACTATCCCTGCCTTCAAAGAACTTACATTCATTAATTTAATCCTTCATAAAACTCTGAGCACCTACTGCATACCAGGCCCACCTCAGCAGTATGGAGCTAACATTCTAGGGAGGAAAGATGGCCAATAAGCAAATTAAACAGTAAGATGACAATGAGTCCTGTGAGGAACATAAGGTGGGGTAAAGGATGAAAGGGAATGGAGATGGCCATTGTGGTGGTACTGGTGTCGACACTGATGCTGTAGTGACATGGTGGTGGTGGAAGTGGTGCTGGGTAAAGACAATGTCACATAGTGTAAGCAGAACTGGCATCTCCATCAGAGATCTGAGCAGAGAACTGAAAAAAATAAAAGAGTTGGCCAAGGGATTACTGGAAACTAAGTGTTTCGGGCAGAAGGAACCATTAAGTTGAAAAGTGTTACTACAGGAGCACGCTCGGGGAGTCTGGGAACTGCAGTGAAGCCCAAGTCGCTGCAGGAAGGAAGGGGAGAGGGAGAGCCATATGAAATCAGACCAGAGGGCCCTGTAGGATGCTGTAAGGGTTTTAGGATTTACCAGAGTGAGATGGGAAGTCGGTAGGGAGTTTTGAGCAGGACACAGCTTAACTTGTGTTTTAAAGGGATTTCTCCAGCTGCGGTGTTGATAAAATGCCATAGAGAAGTAAGGGAGGAAGCAAGAAGGTGAGATAGGGAGAAGTGATGGTGGCTTAGACCAGAGGGGAGTTGGGGCACTGGGGAAATAACAGAAAGTATTGGGTAGAACATACAGGATTTGCTGAAGGACAGAAAGTGGTAGAAATTGAGAAGAAAAGAATTCAAAAATAACTCCAAGATTTAGGGCCTGAGCAACAGGAAAGCTATGAAATTGCTTCTTACTAAGACAGGAAAGACTGCCTAAAGTCTTTAAACATTTGATTTAAAACATTCTTTCATGCTTCTAAAACCTAAACTGATTGTTTTGAGAATCTGTACTTAATATTATTTCAAGTCTTTTTACTGATATCATAATTCACCACATCATTTTAACTAGAAATGATAAGTTTTCAAGTTACACACTAGTAACAAGCATAGAAAGATGTATTCTTCAGAGGTCCCACAAAAAGTGGGTGGGAATATTTGTTAATGTTGCCAAATACAGTACAGTGAGCTACAAAGGAGTCAGTACAGAGTCATCTGCCCATGATAAGGGATTCCAACATAAATACACACCCGATAATTACATTTTTAACTACAAAATAAAAAATAAGAACTTACGTAAACTCCCCAGGGACTGCAGTTATGGCCAAGGACCCAAGAGTAATAATCTGAACATCAACAATATCTGGGTGCCAGGGGTGAGGTTTTGACAGCTAAAGAACCCAAAACACAAACACTGTGTTAGGAATATTATTACTGCTGTGGCCAAGAGATATGTGATGATCACAGAAGTGTCTTTAATAAAGATTTAAAATGTTTCCAGCTGTTTTTGGTGTCTTATCCTAGTATCACAGATTCTGTTTCTAATTCGTGATGTAACACTCAATATTCTATGTAGTCAGAACATGCAAATGTCAAATGTCACTGTCCTGTTAACCTGGACTCACTTTCTCATAGATGAAGTTTTGGTGGATTTGTCATTGTGGAACCACAATGTGTAGCATAACCACAGATTCTCCTAGAGTACCGTGGTGACTGTCCTCACACAGAACAAATGACTAATTCCATCATTTGAAATAGCTCAACTTGATCATTTCTAGAGTAAGTTAACTAATAAGTTCTTACTCTAATAGCACTTTAAGTTTTTAGTTACCTAGTCTTGCCCGACTTTCCAAGTTTTCTCCAAGAGAATCTAACTTTTTCCATGTTCAAATTAGTGTAAAATCTGCCCCTCTATTTTCCTTCCCTCTCTTTCTTCTTCCTGAAGAATTTTCATTGAATATTAGAGGAGAAAAAAATCTCTCTTAAAAAATTATTTTCTACATCAGCAGTTCATATCATGAACACTGGCATCACATGTTGACACTCAGAACTTGAAAATCCATGTTCCAAAGGAGTATTGAAAGAATATTGCTTTAGTTAATAACATTGCTTGATTTGTGAGAAAGTTGAGATATGAACACATTCTTTTTTATATACACTGAGATGTTTTTCTCTGCAGAGAATTCTGTGTGAATCCCTGTCCTGGAGATAACATAAATGAATTTTAAATAAAACAAATGTTATTCTTATCCTTCCTTTTTCAGTGTTCCAATGGTTTCAGTTATTTATCAAAAATTCAAATTGAACAATAAAAAATGTTTTAAAAATAAATAAAGATTAAAAAGAAGCGCACACATAAAAATTCAAAGTTACAATATTTAATAATCATAACAGTTATTTTTAGAATCATAGCATCTATACTTTTGATATTAAATATTTCGATATGGGAATATCTGAATAAGACCTCCCATGCCAATAGTGATCTACCATTCATATCCAACAATTCATAAATTTTAAAAAGCAGCATACTAATTTCGCCATGATGACAAAATGGTTTACCTCTCCAGTGTGAATAAGGACTGGCTTTGGTTTGTGACACTCTTTGATTTCATCAGATGGCTTCCCCAAGATCTGATTACGAATAGTTTCCCAGAATGGATCCGTTACCGTCGTCCCTATTAGGAATGTTTTAATAAACATGATTCCAACCCTCCAAACAGTGTCATCGTTTTGACAAATATTGTACAATGCTCTTAGAAGTTTCAGAGATTCTATTAAGGCTGTTATTTAATGATCCCGAACAGTCTGAAAAATAGAAGAAGCAAAATTTCCTGTGCTTCCTAAAATAAGAACTGTTACTTAATTAGATCTTCATGTGGTTGATAGAATAAAAGAATATATTTTGCTCAACATCCTTAAAGTTTTGTTTCTATTCCTCTTCTGCATTTCAAATAAAAATGATATGACGCAATTAACTGTAGATTTACCATTTTGAAAACTAAAGATGATACCTCCTACTTCAAGTACCAGTTGTTTGGCATGTGGTCCCTGAAAGAGCCTCTCTCAAATCCCCACTTAATTATCTGTACACACACACCCAATCAGTAAAAATCAAAAAGCTGGCCTAAAGTCCCAGTATAGGGAAAAGTTATGTCGACTACAAAACCTATAAACTTAGATTCTATAATCCATTCAGGAAATATAGCAAGTTATAAACATGTGTGGGCCAAATGAAAGAGCACCCAAAGTACATAAACCAGAACTTTCTGAAAGGAAAGGAGAAAGAGAATCAACAATAACAGTTAGAACTTCAAGAATCCCCTGCCGGTAGTAGATGGAACAACTAGTCAGAAGGTCAGTGGGGCAGCAGAAAACATGAGCAGCACTAGAAGCCACCTAGACCTAGTGGGTACCTACAGATACCTGTATCCAACAACATTATATACATTCTCCTAAGTGCATATGAAACATTATCGAGGATAGACCATATGCTGGCCATAAAACAAAGGTCAGTAAGTTTCAAAGAAGATAAATAACACAAAATATGTTTTCTAACCACAGTGTAATGAAATTAGAAATAAATAACAGATGAGTATTTGAGAAACTCACAAATATGTGGAAATTAAACAACATAATTATAAATAGCTAATGATCAAGAAAAAAATCAAAAGAAAATATAAAAAATACTTCCAATACTTTCAGATGAATGCAAATGAACACAGTATACCAAAATCTCATGGGATACAATAAAATAGTACAGAGAGGGAAGTTTATAGCTTTAATTACCCACACTAACAAAGAAGAGGAGAGTGACAGCAGCAAGATGCAAGAGTAGAAAATACTGGCCTTTGCCTACCCTCCAACAAAAACACAACAATTAGACAGCTATCCACAGATGAAAATAGCCCCAGGAGGGCTCAAGAGTCCAATTGAGAACCTACAGCCATGCCGTGGAGCACAACACCAGAATAACTACATAGAAAGAATCACTGGCAAGATTAGCATGGCCGAGACATCTGAAGACAAGTAGAAACAAAGAGGAAGGGCCGATGCTATCAGTATCAGCCACACAGCAGGTGGCATCACGGAGTGCAGTGCCCTGCTCTGTGGAGGCCCCCAGCAATCCCTGCTGCTGAAAATCACAACAGTCCCCCAGCACTTTTCACAGCAGAGGACCCTGTTGTGTTCTTTGGCCCAGAGCCCAGCACCCTGCTCCACGGAGGACATCAGCAGCTTTTATGATTGAAGTAACCAGAGGCCATCACCATCATGGCCCCTGAGAGAGAGAGAGATGCTCTGGTACCTCCCTCATAAGGGACTGCTATTGTGCGGCCCTGCGACCAAGGCTGCCAGCCCCCACTCCAAACTCCACACATGCCCTTGACCCCAGAGCCCTGGCTGCTTCACACACATCCTTGTTTCAGACCCCTATATTGACCTCACTGTGTGTGCCTGTGCTCCAGACCCCAAATCTGCAGTGACTCTACATGCACCTGCATCTCAGATACTGCAGCCGCCACCACACCACCACTGTGCGCTATTCATTGTCCTGGACCGCAAAGCCACTGTCCTCTGCAAGTACATGTGCTCCAGTCCCCAGCTCCGTGGCTGTTCCATGTGTGCACACACCTAAGGCACAAAATTACTATTACTGCTGGCAGGCAAGTCAGTGCCCTAGACCCTGGAGCTGCTCTTGCTCCGTGAGTACACATGCTCCAGATCTCAGGTCTGTCATTATTCCATGGGTGCCCAAGCATTAGATAGCAGTGCCACCACCACCACCATGAGGGCACCTGCAAGCCAAACCTAGCACCAACAGAGATACCCTTGGACATGACATCCCTCATGGGAGAAAAAGAGATGAAGAGTTCCCAGAAGCACTCATACCAGTTGCAGATGCCCATAAGCCTGGCCTGTGAGGACACATGCAATCTTCACCAGTACTGACCTAAGTTACATGGAGATTATGTCACTTATATGGCATACCCCAGAGCTAGAACTGTGCCAGTTCACCCAGGCACAGATGAAGGCCTTATCCCACCAGAAACAGCATGTAAAGTCTGGAAGAGGTAACTTCCCAAACAAATGCACAGACAAATCACAAGGCTACAAGAATAACCAAAGGAAACATGACATCTACAAAGGAACATAATAATTTCCCAAAAGCCATCCCCAAAGAAGTGGAAAGCTACAAACTGCCCAAGAATTCAAGGTAATTGTTTTAAAGAAGCTCAGCTTGTTCTACAAGAGAACACAGATAGACAAAAAGGTCAGGGAAAATAATTTATGAACAAATTGAAAAAATTAACAGAAAGATGGAAACTATTTTTAAAAAAGAACTAAACAAAAATTCTGGAGCTGAAGGACACAATGAATGAAATGAATAATACAATAAAGAGTATTAACAACAGATTTAATCAAGCAGAATGTGTCAGCTCAAAGACAAGTCATTTAAAATGATCTAGTTAGAGGAGAAAAAGGAGTGAAAAGAGTTAAGAGAGCCTACATGAATTATTGGACATTAAAGGCTAAAGGAAGTTCTTTAACCTGAAATGCAAGAATACTTTCAGTACATAAAAGTATAAAACTCACTGGAAAAGTAAGTACACAGATTTAGAATAATATTGTAATGGTGATGTGTAAATCATGTAACTCTGGTATGAAAGTCAAAAGGCAAAAGCATTAGAAATAACTAAGAGTACAGTAATTTATTAATGTGCACACAATATTGAGAAGATATTATGATACTATAACATAAAAAAATGGGGAGAGAAGGTAAAAGTATAGTTTTCTATGCAATTGAAGTTAAACTATCAGCCTAAAATATAAGATGTTTTCCATAAGCTTCATGATAACCAAAACCAAATACCTGTAGTAAACAAAAGATAAGGAAATTATACCATTATTAAAAATAATAATAATATCACAAAGGAAGACAAAAAGTGAGAAATAAATGAACAAGGGGACTACAAAATTGCCAGAAAATGACTAGTAAGATGGCATTGGTAAGTCCTCACCTATAAATAATTACTTTCAATGGAAATAAATTATCCATACAAATGATACAGAGTGACTTAATGGATAATAGACAAGACCCAACTAATGGCAGTATGTCCTCCTATCTAACCAATATCCCCCTCTCCCAATTAAAAAAAAAAGTCCCCTGTAAAGCAATTAGGCGAGAAAAATATAAAAGACACACAAATTGAAGGAAGAAGCAAAATTGTCAGACAGAGAGAGACAAATACTATATGTTCACATTTATATGTGGTATCCATAAATCCAAAACTCATGTAGAGGAGACTAAAATGGTGGTTGTCAGGGGATGGGGTGTGAGGGGAATGGGAAAATTTTGTGGAAAGGGTACAAACTTCTAGCCATAGAATAAATGAGTTCTGGGAAAATAACATAAAGCATTATGACTATAATTACCAATACTACTTAAACATTTGAAAGTCATTAAGAAAATAGATCTTACATGTTATCACAATGATAAATTAATGATGTGAGAGGACAGAGGTGTTTAACCTTATTGTGGTAATCATTTTATAATATATATGTGTGCCAATGATCACATTATATACCTTAAATATGCATATATGTCAAAAATATATCACTAAACAACAAAGAAACCTCATAATCAAACTGATGAAAACCAAAAATCAAGAGAAACCTTGAAAGAAGCTGAATATTTAAATACCCATGGATTTCTAGTCAGAAACCACCAGATGATAAAAGAACATCTTTAAAGAAAGAAACTATCAAACTAATATAAAGGACACATGAACAACTACTAAGGGGGGTGGAAATGGGGAGGGAGGTGAGGAGCACTGTGGGGTGGGCTGGGATGGAAGTAAAAGACAGAAAACTGTACTTGAACATCAATTAAGTAAAAAATAAAAAAGAATATTTATTTAAAAAAAGAAAGAAACTATCAACTAAGAATTCTATATTGAGAGAATATCATTCAGGAATGAGGCAAAATAAAAATATTCTCAAATGAAGGACAATTGGGAGAACTGGTGACTAGCAGACTTGCTCTTAAAGAACTGACATTCTTCAGGCTAAAGGGAAATATTATTATATAGATAAATCTAAGGTGAAAGAGAGCAATAAAAGTGGTAAATATGTGGTAAATGTAAAAGACCATATTCTTGAAAACACATCTTACTATTGAAATGGATATCAAAATATCTATTGTGTTGTGCTTTTCAATGCATGTAAATGTAATGCACATAAAAATTAAAACATAGAAGATAGGAAAACAAAAAGTGTTTCTGAGAGGACAAGATTAGTTTTTAGTTTGTATTAATTTTACATCAGTTTAATTGTAGCTGTAAGAAAAGTAACTAGACTTCTGGTCAAGATGGAGACATAGGTAAACATGCTTCACCTCCTCACACAACTACAGAAAAAATTACAACTACACCTCAAAACAAATAATACCTGGAACTATCAGAAAATCAAGCTGTATGGAAGGAAGTCCAACAACCAAGGATTTATAGAAGCCACATTCATCCAGGCAGGTAGGAAGTGTGGAGACATGTAGACAGGCAGAGAGATGCAAAGACCCTGTGTAGCCAGAGAGGAGGGAAAACAGAAGTCCTTCATTCACATGTGGTAGATAAAAATAGGAAGGGACACCTCAGAAGCAAAGGATCCCAGCCCCAGGCCAGACCACACAGCCCAGGGTTCCAACACCAGGAAGATAAATTCCATAATTTCTGGCTGTAAAAAGCAGAGGGGTCCAGGTGGCTGAAGAAATTGCCAGATTACCAGCAGACCCCTCTTAAAAGGCCTGCATGGACTTAGAATTTACACAGACTCACCCCACTCTGGGATTCAGCACCAGGACAACAGCTGGAAGGGCAACAATCACATACAGGGAGTAAGTAAAGTGACTAGAAACAGGGTGAGTGCCGGGCAAACCTCCAGAAGCCAGGCAGTGGCACCATCACCTCTCCAAGCTCTCCACCTACACAGAGCCGCAAAGCAGTGAAATGGGTCTCCCCACTTTGGAGATTACCTAAATCTGTGTGCCACACAATTTACAAGTGCCTTTTCTCTAACAGGTCACACTACTAAGACAGGAAGTCAAAGTAGTTTTACCTAATACACAGAAACAAATACAGAAAGGCTGCCAAATTGAGGAGACAAAGAAATATGGCCCAAATGAAAGAAGAAAACAAACCCCCAGAAAAAAAAAACTAAACAACACAGAGATAACCATCAGGATGCTCAAACAACTGAATGCTCACTGAATATGGCAACAGCATAAAAAAGACCCAGGAAGAAATGAAGGTTACTTTAAGTGCAATAAAGAAAAATCTGCAGGGGTATTCAACCTGAGACCCATGGGCCACATGCAGCTCAGGATGATTATGAACGTGATCCCACACAAAGTCATTAATTTACTTAAAACATTATGAGACTTTGTTGTGATTATATTTTACAATGTATTTAATGTGTGGCCCCAGACAACACTTCTCCTTCCAGTGTGGCCCAAAGATGCCAAAATTTTGGACATCTCTGTAGATTCTACAGGGAACCAACAACGGAGGGGAGGACACCAAGATTCAAATCAACAAATTGGATCATAAGGAAGAAATAAGCATTCAACCACCATGGCAAGAAGAAAAAAGAATTTAAAAAAATGAGGATAGTATAAGAGCCTCTAGTATATCTTCAAATATACCTCTAAATCATAGGGATGCCAGGAGAAAAGGAAGAGCAAGAAATTAAAAAATTATTTAAAAAAACTAATGAAAGAAAAATTCCCTAATTTGGTGAAGAAAATAGACTGACAAGTCCAGGAAACACAGAGAGTCCCAAACAAGTTGGACACAAAGAGGACCACATCAAGACACAGCAGAATTAAAATGACAAAGGTTAAAGATAAAGAATCTTAAAAACAGCAAGAGAAAAGCAGGCAGTTAGCTACAAAGGAGTGCCCATAAGACTATAAACTGATTTCTCAAAAGAAACCTTGCAGGCAAGAAGGGGCTAGAAAGAAGTATTCAAAATCATGAAAGGCAAGGACCTACATCCAAGATTACTCTATCCAGCAAAACTTTCATTTAGAATGAAAGGGCAGATAAAGTGCTTCCCAGACAAAGTAAAGCTAAATGAGTTCATCATTACCAACCCATTATTACATAAAATGTTAAGGAGACTTAAGAAAAAGATGAAGGTCAAAATTATGAACATTAAAATGGCAACAAAGTCACAATTACCAACAACTGAATCTAAAAACCAAACTAAGCAAACCACCAGAACAGAAACAGAATCATAGATATGGAGATCATTTGGAAGGTTATCAGTTGGGATGAAGAAGGGGGAGGATGGGAGATAAGGTACAGGTATTAAGAAGTATAATTGGAGGTACAAAGCAGACAGAGCAGTGTTAAGAATAGTATAGAAGATGGAGAAGCCAAAGAAGTCACATGTATGACCCATGGACATGAACTAAGCATGGGGATATTGCTGGAGGGAATGGAGGTACAGGGTGGAGGGGGCAGAGGGAGAAAAACTGGTACTACTGTAATAGCATAACCAATAAAATATATTTTAAAAAAAGAAAAGTAACTAACCTATGGGGAAACTGCATCTTCATTACCTCAAACATGTAATTTGAGTCTAAATGTTTCTATGATTAAAAACAATTATCCTCTTTCCAAGAATAAACAAATGGGATCTCATCAAAATAAAAAGCTTCCGCATGGCCAAAGAAAACAGTATTAAATTAAAAAGACAACCAACTGTATGGGAAAACATATTTGCCAATGATACCTCAGACAAGGGTTTAATCTCCAAAATATACAAAGAACTTACATGACTCCACTCTAAGAAGACACCCAACCCAGTTAAAAAATGGGAAAAGGACTTGAACAAACACTTCTCCAAGGAGGACATACAGAACATTCAGAGACACATGAAGAGATGCTCAATATCGTTAGCTATCAGAGAGATGCAAATTAAAACCACAATGAGATACCACTTTACACCAGTCAGGATGGCTATCATAAACAAAGCAACAAACAACAAATGTTGGAGAGGTTGTGGGGAAGAGGGGTCCTTAGTTCACTGTTGGTGGGATTGCAGACTGATACAACCATTATGGAAAACAGTATGGAATTTTCTCAGAAAAATAAAAATCGACCTGCCTTTTGACCCAGCAATTCCACTGCTAGGATTATATCCCAAGAATCCTAAAACATCAATTTCAAAGAACCTATGCACCACAATGTTCATAGCAGCACAATTTACAATAGCCAAGAGCTGGAAGCAACCTAGGTGCCCGTCAGTAAATGAATGGATCAAAAAATTGTGGTACATATACACAATGGAATTCTATGCAGCAGAGAGAAAGAAGGAGCTACTACCCTTTGCAACAACATGGATGAACTGGAAAGCATTATGCTGAGTGAAATAGGCCAGGCATTGAAGGACAAATACCATATGATCTCACCTTTAACAGGAAGCTAAATAACAAAATAAACAAGCAAATAGAATAAAAACAAAGACACTAAAATAGAGAAAAAGTGGGCAGTGACCAGAGGGGAGAGGGAAAAGAATTTAAGGGGAAAAACAGGGAGGGATTTTGAAGAACAAGTATGAAAGACACAGAGATGAGGACTGGGCGGGGGGGAATGGGAGGGAGGTGGGGAGATGGGGCGGGGGGGGCTGGGATGGGAGAAATTGACAAAAGAAAACTGTACTTGAAAAATAACTAAATAAAATAAAATATTTAAAAAAAACCCACAATTATACTCTTTCCAATAGATGATGGAACTGAATTAACAGGGACCTATTTACTTAACAATGTTTAATTAAATGATTCATTGACGAAGAAAAGATCGATAAAATGGACAAATTTTAGCTAGACTAAGCAAGATAAAAAGAGAAAAGACTCAAATTACTAGAATCAGAAATGAGAGAACACTTCACTTCTGGCCTTAGTGAAATAAAAACATCTGAATACTATGAATAATTATATGCCAACAAATTAGAAAACTTGGGTAAAATGAACATATTTCTAGAAAGACACAAATTGTTAAAACTGACAAGAATATATAGTCTCACTAAGTGGGTAAAAAGTAAAGAGACTGAGTTAAAAACTACCCCCAAAGAATTGCTCAGCTCATATGATGTCACTGCTGAATTCAACATCTAAGGAAGAATAAATAGCAGCTCTTCAAAAACCCTTCCCCCCAAAATAAAAGAAGGAACACTTCCCAACTCGTTGTATAATGCCAATATTACCTTGATACAAAAGCAAAGACATCACAAGAAAATAAAACTATAAATTACAAATAGATTAATTACAAATATACAAATTATAAATCTACAATATAGATTACAAATATGTACACAAAAATCCACAACAAAATGCTGGAAAATTGAATCCAGAAATATATAAGAAGAATTATATACCATGACTAACCAGGACTTATCCCAGAAATACAAGATTGGTTTAACATCCAAAAATTTACCAATGTAATAAATCATTTTAATAAAAAACAAAAATCAAATGGTCTTCTCAATAGATACAGGAGAAGCATTTGACAAAATTCCAATTCCATTTCATGATGACACTCAACAAAATAGATACAGAAAGGGATGTCTTCAACTTGATAAAAAAACAAAAACCTCACAGCCTATGTCACAATGATGAATGACTGATTGTTCTTCTACTATCAGAAACAATACAAAGATGTTCACCCTTGCCACTTCTAGTTAAAATTTTAGTGGAGATTGTAGCCAGGGTAATTAGGTAAGAAAAAGAAATTAAAAGCATCTAGATTTTAAAGGAACAATTAAAACTATTTCTATTTGCAGACTACATGATCTTGTATATAGAAACCCCTAAGTAATCCACTAAAAATTATTAAAACTAATGATCCAGTTCAGCAAGTTCATAGGATATAAGATCAATATGCAAAATCAATTGCATTTCTATACATCTTCAATGAACAACCCACAAGTAAAATTAATAAACAACTTGAGTTACAATAACATCAAAAAGAAAAAATACTTAGAAATGAACAAAAGAAGTATAAAATTTATACACTGAAAACTACACAATACTGTTGAAAATTAAAGATCTAAATAAATGAAAAACATTTATATTTAGGGATTATAAGATTTAAAATTGTTAACATTGCAATACTCCCAATTAAATCCATAGACTTAAGCAGTCTCTATCAGAATCTCAGCTTGCTTCTTTTTAGAAATTGAGAAGTGGATTCCAAAATTCGTATGGAATTGTGGAGGACTCAGAATAGTCAAAACAATCTGAGAGGAAAAATAGTGTAGAACTCACATGTCCTGGTTTCAAAATTTGCTACAAAGCAACAGTAATCAAGAAGGGGTAGTACTAGTACAGGACTGACATACAAGTCAACAGAACAGAAGTGGGAATCCAGAAATAAAACCATGTGTCTATGGTCAATTGATTTTCAATGAGTGTCCCAAGACTTAGTGCTTATTTATCAACAGGTAAATAAAACAGTCTTTCCAGGAATAATGCTGGGATAGCTAGATAGCCACAAGCAAAAGAATGAGGTCTGACCCTTTAACCCTTACCTCAAATCACATGTAAAAGTTAACTCAAAATTGATCAAACACTTAAATATAAGAGCTAAAACTATAAAACTCTTAGAAAGGAACAGGGGTATGTCTTCATGACATCAGATTTGGCAACAGATTCTTAGCTATGATAACAGCAACATGAGTAACAAAAAATAGATCATTTGACTTTATCAATATTGAAAACTATTGTGCTTCAAAGGACACAATCAAGGAAGTGAAAATAAACCCACAGATGGGAGAATATACTCATAAATCATATATCTGACAAAGAATTTTCAAACAGAATATATAAAGGACTCTTACAACTCAATAATAAAAAGACAAATAGCCAATTTAAAAATGAGGAAAACATATGAATAGACATTTTCCAAGAAATATATACAAACAGCCAATGAACCCATTACAAGACACTGAGCATAATTAATCATTAGGGAAATACAAATCACAACCATGAGGAGATACCAATCCATACCCAATAGGGTGAATAGAATCAAAAAGTCATCAATAAATCAAATAGCAAGTATTATGGAGACAAGGGAACCCTTGTACACTGTTGGTGGGAATGATGATTGGTGCAACCACTGTGGAAAGCAGTATGGTATTACCTCAAAAAATTAAAAATGGAACTGCCTTACAACCTAGTGATTCAACTTCTGGGAATATATCTGAAGAAACCTGAAACTCTAATTCAAAAGAATATAGACACCCCTATGTTTATTGCAGCATTATTTCCAATAGCCAACACTTGGAAGCAGCCCAAGAGTCCATCAGTAGATGAGTGGATTAAAAAGCTGCAGTACATTTCACAACAGAATACCAATCAGCCATAAAAGAGAAGGAAATCTTACCTTTTGTGAGAGCATGGATGGACCTGGAGAGTATTGTGCTAACTGAAATAAGCCAGTCAGAGAAAAACAAGTACCATATGATTTCACTCCTAGGTGAAATCTAATGAACAAAATAAACTAACAAAAAACATAGAAACACTCATAGATACAGAGAACACACTGACATGTGTCAGAGGGGAGGGAGGTTGGGGAGCTGGGTGAAAAGGTGAAGAGATTAAGTTAAAAAAAGTCAGAGAATAACAGGTATTGACGAGGATGTGGAGAAATCAGAACCCTTAAAACACTGGCTGGAGCCCTGGCTGGTGTGGCTCACTGGATCTGAGTGCTGGCCTGAGAATCAAAGTGGTTCCATTCCCACTCTAGGGCACATGCCTGTGTTGTGGGCCAGGTCCCCAGTAGGGGGCGCACAAGGAGCAACCACATATTGATGTTTGTCTCCCTCTTTCTCCCTCCCTTCCCCTCTCTAAAAATAAATAAAGTATGTATTATTTTTAATTGACTGGAAATGAAAAACAGCACAGCCATTTTTGGAAATAGTTCCACATGATTAAACATAAAGTTACCATATGATCTAGCAATTTCACCTTTAGGTATATATTTAACAGGCAAAATGAAATCACATGCCCACACAAAAACTTACACATGAACATTTATAACAGCATAACTCACAAAAGCCAGAAAGTGAAACAACCCAAATGTCCATCAGCTAGGGAATGCATAAACAAAATCTGGTAAAACCATGCAGTGAAATATTCAGTCATAAAAAAAAGGAATGAAGTAATGACACATGCTACAACATAGGAGAACCTTGAAACCATGATGGTAAATGAAAAAGGGCAACACAAAATGCTACATAGTTTATGATTCCACTGATAGGAAATGTCCAGAATAAGACAATACAGAGACAGAAAGATTAGTGGTTACTTAAGTCTGGGAGAGTTGGGGACTAAGGGGTAATAATAGCTAAAGGGCATAGAGTTCCTTCCCGAGGTATTGAAAATGTTCTAAAATCAACTGTGCTGATGGTTGCACACATCTGTGAATATAGTAAAAACTACTGAACTGTAATATTTTCAATGGGTAAATTATATGGCATGTGAATTATATCTCAATAAAGCTATTAAAAATGATTGTTTTCAAAAATTAGAACAAAGTGAATGAAATATTATGAGGAAAGATGGTGCCAAATATATCCAATGGTAACTGTATTAATTAATGTTTTAATTAATGGTTCCAAAATATACATACATAAAAGATGAGAATGAAATAAGCCATACTGTTTCCTATAGGTGATATTCCTTCATTTTTTTTATTGTCTGTACTTTACAATGACTATTATTACAGTAATAATCAGGATAAAATTATAAAACCTAAAATAATCAGTTATAAACTTGCAGAAATACACATAGAAAGAGGACCTGGGACCACACACATTAAGCTCCTAAAGGCCTTTGCCCTCTGCCCTCTGCCCTTTGAGGAATTTTGGCTTCAATAAAGGAATAAGGAAAAGAGAGACACTAATTAACAACTTGGAAGACAATTTAAAAGTATTCATTCATAGACTAAAATGCACAGAGAATTTGTCTCTGATTCTATTTGAATCAATGGCAAGCTGAGTTACAAAAGACACCTGCGCCTGGGAAACCTAGCTGTCATGCACAAACCTGGAATATCTGCACGCCCTAGATTTTAGAAATAAAAATAGAAATTCTTTTGGCTACAAGTAAACTCTCTTAGGAGACACAGCCTTGAAGCTTCAGAACCTGGAACCGTAAGAGTGCATTAGACTGTACCTCACCCTGTGTAAAATTGAAGGTCCCAGCTCCATCGATGGTGCCAGCTGCGAAGCTGTAGCCTAGTGCTGGTTTACATGTTTTTACCTAAAGGAAAGATTTGAAAGACAAAATGAAAACAAGGAAAGAAAAAAAGAAACAGAAGTTCAACTTCCACTAATAATGAGATCAGCCCAGAGCTTTACTGTTGTGGCATAAACAGTGGGACTCGGCGACACTCACTGCGTGTGTGGAATTGAGCAAGACCGTAACATCCGTCATGTTCACCCACTGGTGAGCTGAAATCACTGGTCCGGTTAACTCCTGGGAGGCCAGGGCATACAGCACCTAGAAAACACACCATGGCTAACCGTTCTGAGCAAACGGCTAAAGTGAGTACTACCCCTGTACCCAATGAGCACCAATTTGGAAAAAGATCTGTCGGCTGCGTTTGGTTTTGCCGTCTGCTTAGAAATGGCCCCTGCCCACGTGGATCTCTCTGCCAATCGTTGGTCTCCTGATGATTGAAGGCCCTGGATGGCTGGTTTGTGTCTGTTCCCCCAAGATGAAAGAGTAGTGATACAGGAGGTGGCACAAAAGGCCCCAGTCTCACTTGAAAGACCAAAAAAAATTTAAGAGTAGAACTAAGAGGGCCAAATTACTTTCTTTGCCAGAACAAGCACTTATCATCAGGCATTCTCAGAATCCTTGAGACCTCCTGCAGGGCTGGGGCCCCAGGCTGGCTTGAAAGACTTCAGGCCCTGCTTAATCTGCATAAGCTCCCCTAACACCCCACCCCTCTTTGATGATCCTTTTTTGTTCAGTTTGGTCAACTTATGTGAGTCAAAACATGTTTCAAAATATTTTTTGTATTGCTCTGTCATACAATGTAGCCAAATCCTGATTCAGCGCAAGTCCCTTTGCTTAACACACAACTCATTTCCACGCAGTCTCCATCCCTGTTTCAGCAGCCACCTGGGAGCTCTCAGGACAAGTGACACCAGCTGCAGCCTGCCTCCCCCATAAGAGGGAGGCTGTGCCTTGCTGGAAAAGAATGCAGAATGTGGGACAAACCTCTGTGGCTCCCAGGCCCAGAGAGGTAACAAAATTTCTGCAACCAAATTGTGTCACAGGTGCACTTCCTAAATAGAATCTGTTAATTGAGGGCAATCCACTGATAATACCACTGTAATTAAAAAGAAACAACAGCAATTAGGGCTGGCTAGTGTCTGGTGTTCTAAAAGGTGCTTTTGTTCTTCCTTAATTGCTCCTGAAACATGTTACAGCTCTCAGAACAAAATATTTACTCACACACAAATATTTTGTGTGCACAACAAAGGTATAAGTCAGCTATTAAAAAGGACGGGATTTAACTATCTTTATCAGAGATATCTCAGCTCTCCAGCTCATCCTTTGTCTTTTCAATCAGAAATCTGTCTCCATAGAAGTTGATATATAACATGGAAAAAAATGGAAGATAAAATTTAGGAGAGGGAAGAGGGTAGAGTAAATCACAGCAACTCACTGGAGATGAGGTTCTAGAACTTATCTGAATCCAAATTGCAAGAGGGTGCGCTGTGCTGCTCCGCTTTGCCACCTCGCTGAAGGAAAAGTTAAGTGGCTAAGTGATTCGGCCGGCAAAGCCCTGACTGACTTCTGAGACTGTGGAAGTCTGGTCAGGTCTTGAAAGCCCTACAGGAATTGCACAGGAATTGAAAACCCTACAGTCTATCACCTCCCTGTCCAAAGCAACCACTCCCACTCTGGCTGAAGTGAAATGTCTTCCTGATGACTTGGTTTTAATTGTACTTCCTGTGAGCAGTCGGATGGAGCAGTTGGAGAGATTCTGGTGTGGCCTGTGAAAGCAGCCTTTGTAACTGCCACGTAACAGCATCCAGTCTTCCAGAGTCCTTGGTGCAGCTTGAACTCTTGTTGTCTTCCTTACAATTATTGACTTGCCTAACAAACAATGTTGGTAGATTTTCAAGAACAACTTTAAATGAAGATGAAAGAAGCCAGATGCCCAGCTCACCTTTGCTTTCTGGTACAGGGTCCGTCCTATCATCTGTGTGCTGTCCAGCATATCCTGTCCAGGCCCCATAGCCATGCACATGGTGGGCTGGAACAAAACGAGACACGGTATGTTCTTAGCAAAAAAGACAATTGTTTTAAGAAATGGAAAATTACAAGTGAATTTAAGCAAATATATTTTAAGACACATTCCAGCATTTCTTTTCAGATAGTCTCTCAGTTTAAATATTATGAAAAACAAAATTGTTCATTGAATTGGAGTAGCAAATATCTTTAGAAATCCTCTATTCCAGCACCTCCTTTTAAAAATAAAGAAAATAAGGGTCCGGTGTGTTAGAGGATTTTCCAAAGACTACACAGGTAGCTGAGACCTAAAGCCACGTGTCTCCACTCGCTGTACATGTCCGCTTGCTTGTTCTTGCCTGTGGTTCTTGCTCATGATCACCTTAAACTGAAATTCAATTAAAAGTATATTGGAAAAACTAGCTGACCCTTGGCGGGGGGGACAGTAAATAAATCTGACTCTATACCTTATTTCTTACATCAGAAAAATTTTAGATTAATTAGATATTTAAATATTATAAATGAAACCAGAAGTACTAAAATTATGAGTGAATATATTTTAAAGTCTGAAGAGCATGAAAGACTCTTCTAAAATTATATAGAACAGGCTTAATAAATCTGACAACTTAAACACTCTAAACATTCATATAGAAAACCAAAACACAAGTAAGGCTGAAAGACAACTGGCGAATGGGGGAAAAGGGGATTGCACTATTTATGACAAACTAAGCCTTTAAAATATTAGGAACTTTAAAGTCGGTAAGAAAAAGTATCTTTATGAATACCTTCTGATTCATCCACACTGAGTTATCTCTTATTTGTAGTAACAAATATCCTATATGTATATCAAAATCATCACATTGTCACGTTAAAATTAAACAATGTCATGTATAAATTATATCTCAATGAAGCTGGAAAAAACATAAAAGTAAAAAATCATCATAATGGGCACATGATGAAATACAGGTAAAAAAAGGTCATTCACAAAAAGAAATGTAAATATCCATTCAACATAAAAATATGTTCAATCTCACAAATAATCAAATATAAGTTTAAGCTGCAAAGAGAACTCTGCATATTGTGTTGGTAACAGTTGAAAAGCTGACAGTCCTTGTGTTGGCGAGAGACGCCGCCTCCGGGGCTCTGTGGGCGGAACCGTGACTGCGGAGCATTCGGGCCAGGCACAGCACGTGGTGGGCTCCTCTTTGAAAGCAAACTCACTTCTAAGAATTTGGCCTAAGAGGAAACTCTTAGTCATGTGAAAAATGTGTACGACAAGCAGAGTAACCATAGCGTGCTTATATGAAGAAAAAAAAGGAGGGGAAGAGTGTGGAGGAAGAAAGGAGGCAGGGAAAGAAAATACTCATCCGCAGGGAACTGGCTAACTGTGGTACTTACAACTGAAAATTACAGAGGGAGTTTAATGATGTTTTAAAGTATATTTGCTAGAAATAAGGAAGCAGGTTATACACTAAAATTACATGATCCACTTAATGTGAAATTGTACATGTATGTATATGATGGACGCATAAAAAGTTATCTGGAGAGAAGCTCACTAAAATTTCAACTGGCTAATTGTAGGGTAAGAGGGTGCTCCTTTACACAGTTTTATTTTCTGAAATTTTACAAGTCGTTCAAATTTAAAACAAGCATATATCTATTCCTAAAAAAACTATTAAAGTTTTTTTTTAAAGAAACCACATTAAAGCAGAAGACACGGCAACTTTTGCCATATTTCCCTTTTTCTCCTTCTTACGTGAATCCTGACTTTGTTCAGAAAGCCACCTCCCCTCACAGCCAGTGGTCCCAGTCCTAGTTCATGATTAGTCTAACACAATCACAGCCGTGCCCTGCGCCTTGCTGAAGATTGGTCAGAACTCCAGACTAAGCCAGTCTGGAATGTACCATTCCCCAGCACCTGTTTTGGTCCAGGGATGGGCATGTGACATAAACTGATCCAATCAGATAGGAGAGAATTTTTCCATCTGGCAAACACGCTGGAATCTAATTTGATGCGTGAAAGGGAACAGAGAAAAACAGAATTCTATTGAGGAAAGGGTATGACTTTATGGTAATTTTTTTCTGGTTATAATGTGTGTACATTGTAGGAAAAAATGTATACATAAAAAATAATAAATAAAAATAACTAGAATAAAGCCCTGGCTGGAGTAGCTCAGTGGATTGAGCACAGGCCTGTGAAGCAAAGGGTCACAGGTTCGATTCCCAGTCAGGGAACATGCCTGGGTTGCAGGCTAGGTCCCTAGTAGGGGACACATAAGAGGCAACCACACATTGATGTTTTTCTCCCACTCTTTCTCCTTCCCTTCCCTTCTCTCTAAAAATAAATAAATAAAATAACGAGAATAAAACCTACTTATAACAGTACCAAAAAGAGAAAACTATAGTCAATAATTCAATGTGTTTTACTTTGACTTTTTGCTATAATACATTATCAAAATTGCAATCGTAATGCATATTCAATATTAAATGCTGATTTTTTAGTCAACATTATGTGTTATGACCTTTCCCCACATTAAGTATTTCAACAGAAGACATAAAGATTAGTTGATGAATACTCTATTGCATATAAGTTTTGAACCATTTCATCTGTGAATTTTTGAATTCAATAAGTAATCATCAAAGCTTGTAAATTAAGTGTGTGAAAATTTTGCAAATAAAGGCTAACAAAGGAACACTTTCTATATGAAAATAGTAATATATACTAGAAGAGTATAATTGCTAAACCTATATTGCTCATGGGGTTGATTGGAATAGAATAAATAGTCCAGAGATAGTGTTTAATAAAAATAGTACCACAGGTGAAATGTTCTTTAAATACAAAGAGTAAGAACCCAGAAACAAGCATCTGTTCATTTAGGTGAAAACTCTGAATGGGCTGCAGGGAGGGGAAATCCATTAAATAAATGATGGCACAGCCTGGTTTCGCTTTGAAACTTACTGCACAGACCTGCAGAGAGTCATAAAACGAAGATGAAGATAAATTGGGTGGAAAACTCAAATCCCGGATGATAAAAAATCAATAAATGAGTTATAAAATGTTGTTTATGGCTACATATACAAATACATAGGAAGATAGGATGTAGGTAACTTCTGGAAAGAGAACGGGGGGTGGGGAGAGGAGGGAGGTGAATAGGGACTTTCACTTTTTACCACTCTATCCTCTATGTTGTTTGAGTTTTCACAGCACGATTTTGTAATTTTCAAAGAAAAGAGGCTGATCTTATATTGTGTAAAAAAATCGACAGACTTCACAATCAGTGAGAAGTGTGTCAGGCAGGGAGTTTTGGGTACTAGCCTGTGACTGCAGAAATGCCAAGGCGAAACGTTGAAGACTGTCCAAATTTGGGGAAGGATATTTAATCTCTGACATTTACTAAATTGTCTCACCATTCAAAAAAACTTCACAATCATATGGAAAATTATAACTTTAGGCAACTGAAATTTAATGGGTGCTTTTAAGAAGAGCAGATAATAGAGATTAAGTAGACCAGAGTAATCTTGAGGAAAACATATTTGTAAATTAATGATGACTATTTAAACATAAAATATAGGTGAGTTACAAAAACAGATTCCTATCATAATTACCTACCCCACCAATGGGACAAGTGCTGTTGACGTTATCACAGGACTCTCCCGTGTTGACACAATGTGGGCCGAGAATATTGGGGGACACATCTCCAAGATTTGATGATGCAAAAGCTGCTACAAACGGTCCCTGAAAAAAAAACAGCCAATTGCATTTTATTCTTTATTCCCATGACTTCAATTAAAAATGCAAACATTTGCCCTGGCTGGTGTAGCTCAGTGGATTGAGCATGGGCCTGTGAACCAAACACTACAGTTTGATTCCCAGTCAGGGCACATGCCTGGGTTGCAGGCCAGTTCCCAGCAGGGGACACACGAGAAGCAACCATACATTGATGTGTCTCTCCCTCTCTCTTTCCCTTCCCCTCTAAAGATAAATTTAAAAAATGCAAACATTCAATCTGCTTTGGTGAACTATTCGAAATCATTTGCACAAAATAAAAACAAGGGCGTACAATATTCTGAGAAAATGTCTTACTCCTGAAAAGGCTCACATTACTGTGAGTGTACATATTATTATTACTCATGACATCCCAATCACCAATACAGCTGTTTCAAGCAGGACAGTTTCAAATTTATGCCTCGAACAGAAACATTTTGACAAGGAGCACAGGTGCAGCAACAAATTACAAAATGCTAACATAACAGTCTTGTCTCTGGTGGTGTACCTAGAGCTCCAAGGAGCATTTGCCCTAGAAAAATAAACATCCTGACGGTTTAAACAGACAAGAGTGAATCCAGATTTTCCTGCCGCAGAACTGAACCTAAATACAGTATCCACCATGCAGTCTTGGGCTTCTGCATCATTTCCTCTATCTCTTCAACCTGAAGTAACGATACATAACCTTTTAGAATGATGCAAGGCCTTAACCTCAAACCAGTCCAGTTTTTCTCTGAGAGGGTTAGGGGTAGAACTGTTCCAGGTGACAATTTTTCCTTAAATTTTATTGAATCTATTGGGGTAACATTGGTTAATAAAATTATACAGGTTTCAAGTGTATAATTCTATAATACAGCACCTGTATATAGTGTGTGTATCATGTAAAGTCGAGTCTCCTTCCATCACCATTTACCCCGCCTGCCTTTACCCTCTCCTACCTGCCCCCACCCCTCTTTCCCTCTGGTAATCCTACTGTTGTTAGTGTCTATGAGTTTTATTTTGTTTTATTTTTTGCTTAATCCCTTTACCTTTTTCTCCCCGCCCCTTAACCCCTCTCCCCTCTGACAGGTGACACTCTGTTCTCTGTACCTATGAGTCCATTTCTATTTTGTTTGTTTATACTGTTCCTTCTTTAATGTCATAAATTTCCTTCAAAAAAGAGATAAGCAAGTATCAGAAATCATGATGCTAAAAAGATGATTTATTTCAAAATGCCTTGCACCCAGCCAGTGGTCATAAATGAGAACCTCCTTTCTTTTTCCTAAAACACAGGCTAAAATGAAAAATATATATGCACAGTTTTCTCAAGAAAGGAGCTACAAGATCAGACCAGATGCTCTCAGGGTCAGTATCTTTATAACAGAGCAGTATTCTAGTCAAGGGCCTGGGGCTCTCACCCTATCATATATTCTTCTGCATTCGGGGCTTAGATGCTGGTGTCAAGTGTGGCAAGATTCCTCCTCTCATTTATCTCTCTGTGGTCACTAATTTACAGAGACTTGAGCAGCTTCCTGGTGTACAGGGCTAGATTCCTGGTTCCTATATCTGGTCCTGTCACTTACTGTGTTTCACCGTTACAAACAAGTCTGATGAATGAGGGTTGTCTCTGATTTAGGCCTTTATTACAGGGAAGGAGAGCAAAGCTCTTGAAAGAAATTCACCATTAAGAGGAAAGTCTGGACCACAAAAAGGACACATTACCTGTTCTCATTCAGGTTCTTACACCATTAAAAAGATGCTTAATACTTTTGTAATTTTGAAAACAAAAGTAAACATCAATACATTTATAATATTTCCAAATCTGATAAAAAAAACTACTATATGTATTGCAAAAACCTGAAACTTGCCTTCCTTTATCCAACTAATTGTAACATTATGAAGCCATCAATATAAGCAGCTTCTGACACAAAGTTTATTTGTTGTTTTGAACTTTCTTTCCTTATAGGGGAAGATGGAAAATACTTTCTATTCAAGCATATCAGTATGTATGTCCATAAGACACTTTACTCTGAAAATTTGAATCAGCTATTCTGAACAGAGTATGAATGATGATACTCAATGAATTCAGATAAAGCTTTCATCAACATAAATTCTCACCTGTCCAGGTAGATATCCTGTGTTCTTATCTTGCTCAAAAAGGTAAGATGCATAGCCCACATTGTCGCTGTTCACAAGGTGGTTGGTGTTGTTCATGCTGACGGGGTGGATGGCAAACCAGCTGTAAGAGCCAGACACCACCCCAAGTTAATGAAGACAGTCAGATAACTGGGGCCAAAATGATGACTGGGAGCTCACGTTTTCCACAGAAGAAAAAAAACACTTAATGATAGGCATTCCACATGTAGGTTCTTTCATTGTTAGTGGGCTCAAATTACCTATAGTATACTCAAGAAATCAGATGATATATTGAAAGATATGCAACTATTTCTATAAATATTTCATCACCATCATCTTCATCATCAGCTTTTAACAAGGCCAAGGTTTGGCAGTTATCAGATATAACTAAAGAATTATCTAGACATTGACTTTGTCCTTCAAGACAGGCACTCATATAATAATTATTCAAATCAATACAATCTATTTCAACAGTCATTTACTGGGAGTCTGCTGTGTGCCAAACACTGAATAAGCTGATGTTTACTTTCAGAATCTTAAAGAGACAACGATGTAAACAAATGATGTTAATACAGTGTGACAAAGGTTATACAAAGTGTTGGGGGGCATAGATGACTAGCAATTGATTCTTTTTTAATTTAATTGTTGTTCAAGTACAGTTTTCTGTCTTTTACTCCCATCCCAGCCCACCCCCTAGTGCTCCCCACCTCCCTCCCATTTCCACCCCCCTTAGTTGTTGTCCATGTGTCCTTTATACTAGTTCCTGTAAATCTTTCCCCTTTTCCCCTGAAATTCCCTCCCCTCTCCCCTCTGCTCAGGGCACTCCAGGGAGAGAGAACAGCAGGGTCACTGTGTGGAGGTGTGAAAGAGGATGTTGTGCATAATTCGACATAGCCTAATGCTTAATAATACACTAAGTGCAGGGCAACACAGCTTACACATTAGTGTCACATCATTACTTTATCTGAACTTCACACCCTGAGAGATGGGCTATTAATACCTCCACTCTACAAGATGCCTCAGAGAAGCAAAACGGTGGCCCACTTGTCGTAGAGAATCGAAATTCAAGTTTAAGTCTTGTGACACCCTGTCCAGTGGCCTTTGTAGGATCAAACCTCCACACAGGTGAAAAAGATATTGCTATGATGAAATGCTGTACAGTAGATTAATTGGAGTGATCAAGAAAAGAACCATTTGAAAATGTTCATAACGGTTTTTTATTTCATCTTCACATCCACTTCAATTTTTTTTTAAACAGTGCCAAATCACCAGCCTGTAGGCTGAATTCAGTCCCCAAAGCGTGTATTTGCCACTGTTCAAAGGCATAGAAGTTTAGGTTGAAAGTAGGTCTAAGATCATCCCCTATAATTTACTCACAAGGTTTCTAAATTTTTTAAAAGGCTTATATTTGTTTATGTTTTGTGGTTTGTCTCTTTCCCCTAAAACTTAAGTTCCAGGAGAAGTTCTATTTAAGTAGTGTTTTCCAGTTTGTTGGGGTCTGCTTTTTTGTAGATTTACTCTCTTTAAAAATGGGGTGGTAGCCAGGACAACTCCATGGCTCCCCAACCAAAATATTTCCATCTAATACAATTGAACTGAGTCCGGCTGGACTGAGCCAAACCACAGACTCTCCAGTGCAATCAAAGTAAAACTGTACAACAACTCTATTAACGTTGCCTATCACTTAGCCCTCATGAGGTAAAGGGGTTTCCAAACAGGATGTCGTTTTAGTCTCACAAGAACCCATTGAGTTAGATACTATCATTATTCTCATCTGACAACTGAGGAAAAGACGTCTCAGAGTGATGATGTAACCTGACCAAGGTCACCCAGGTGTGAGCCAAGAAGCAGGACCATGAACCCAGGTTGGCCGGACCATAAAACCAGATCTTATCTGTTATGAGATACTGGCTCTGTCTCTCTGTTCATTCACTTTCTCATTCAATACACATTCTGTTAACATTCTGTGCCGATGCTGGGGACATAGAGATGAATGAGCATCATCTTGCCCTTAAGAAATGTTTCGCAGAGGATGTGATATTTGAGCTGGATCTTAAAAGATGAATAGGAACCCAGCAAGGGGATCACTGGGGAAAAGTCATTCATTGCAGGCAATGGGACAAGGTGAAGTGTGTCCAGATAATGGATAGTCATGGTGGCCAGAGCAGAATGCATAAGGACAAGGAGATGGAGCTTGTGCCATTCAATCGACATGACCTCATTAGCCAAGTGTGTGGTTGGCATTGTATTAAACCCCAAGAAACAGAGAGGAGTCAGCTGTGGTCTATACAATCAGGAAACCACAATAATAAAACCACTATGAAGAAAGCAAATGCTAAGAATATTGGTGTACTAATTAGACTGTAAAATTGAATTCTTATTTATTTCATTGAGTTGTTTTCATTTATTTTAGGCCTTAAAAATTAAACTTGTTCTTTACAAAAAAGTGAAAAAAACAAGTATTTGAAAAGTTATTTAAATTTCAGAATGAGAAGCTGCTGTATTTTTCTTCCTCTGCCCTTTGAAATATATGCTATTAAAATACCAGGCCTGTTACAGCAACGAAAGGACTACGGTAATAGGTGTACATGTATAAAGATATAAAGAAAGGTGGTCATTTTAACTTAAGAAGACTGTACTCACAACTTGTTTTATCTGGTCAGAAATGTATTCATCAAAGCCGAGTTCAAAAGAGAGGAAGAAAGGCATAGGTAGTTTCAGAAGAAATTATAATACAGACATAAAAGAATGAATATTTCCCTGTTAATGAACATTTTAGAATAATAATTATGTCACAGCTGGGATGTACAAGATGAAGCAGGGCTCAACTTCATCAGCATAATACAATCAAGGTAACGGAGAAAGACAAGGGTTGAGATTTTATCCTAGTTTGTAGCAAAGTTAGTTAAAAGTTCTGGTTCGCTGTTTCCTGAGACTGAAAAACAAAACCTTTCAACTATACTTTGTGAAACATTAAGCAGCAAAGTAATATAGAATATTATAATTATTTTCTACTCCTATCTAATTGAGGCATTTGGAGCAAAAGATTTCTAGGACCTCTTTTTTTTAAGATTTTTATTTATCTTCGAGGGTAAGGGAAGGAGAGAGGAGGAGAAACTTCAATGTGGTTGCCTTTCCTGCATCCCCTGCTGGGAACTGGCCTGCAGGGAACCTGCCTGCAACCCAGGCATGTGCCCTGACTGGGAATTGAATCGCGATTGTCTGGTTCGCAGGTCTGTGCTCAATCCGCTGAGCTACATCAGCCAGGTCTAGGGCCTCTTTTAATTCATACACTGTGTGCTTCCTGCCCTGAAACATTTATAAAAAAAGTCAAATGCAAAAAATGAAGCTTCTTAAATATTCTAAAATAGTAGCAAACCCAGCCTAGGTCCCATTCTCTCAGACCTGAGCCACCATGTCCCGCATACAGAAAGGTGACCGGCAGAGCAGGTAAATGGAAGCTGAAATCCAGCCCCTGCTTAGCTCACTGACCTAGGCACTTTGGTTATCCAAGGGAAGGGAGTGCCTGTGTGTGATTTACACCAAGGTCCTCTGTGCTAGCTGTTACCTCCTCCAACCTAAATGTCTACAAATAGGAAAGGTGAATAATGTAGATCTAGTCAAATGTAGTGCTGTTTATCAAGATGTATGATAAGATGGGAGTTCTTTGGATCAATATATGTCTATTGGAACCTCAACATGTGATCTTATGTGCAAATACAGTTCTTAGCAATGTAATTAAGGTAAAGAGCAAGTGAGATCACATTGGCTCTAAATGTGATCTCTCTAAATGTGATCTCACTAAATTTAGGGTTGAGCCCTAAATCCAATGTCTGGTTACCTAATAAGAAAAGGTACAGAGAGACATGCAGAGACTTGGAGAAGTAGCTGATGTAGAGAGGAAGGCAGAGACTGTTTGACATGATGTGTCTACAAGCCAAGGATTGCTAGAAACTGCCAGAAAGAGGCATGTGACTGGCTTTCCCTCAGAGTCTCCAGAAGAACCAACCCTGTCAATACCTGGATTTTGAACTTCTGGTCTCTTGACCTGTCAGAGTGTTAATTTCTGTTGTTTTGAGCCAGCCAGTCTATAGTAATTTGTTTTGGCGGCCCTAAGAAATGAATGCAGAGGTCATATGTTTTAGTGGTAAAGAGTATAGCTCTGGAGTTGGACACAAGGTGTTTGTTTGAAGCTCAGTGTTTCAACCTATGTCATAAAGATAATAGTAATATATACATCATAGCATTTGACAATTAAAGAAACAAATGCATCTAAATTGCTAAAGTCTAAAGTCTGGTCTACATTAAGAATGGAATAAGTCATCATTACGATGACGTTGATGATGCTGATATTTATACTTCTGCACATGATGTTGATGGTGATGGAAAAAAAGAGATACAAAGTTCTAAATGTGTGTGCATATATCTTATAAGCTTAATACAATGTCAAAAGATATGGTATGTGAGTTTGTGTATATTCAACACATGTATATTCAACTTACATGGCATAGGCATGGAATAATTAAATGAGAAAACCCTGTCCTCTGGGGGCAGAGACTTGAGGGCTTACAAAATACCCATGTTGGCACATCATGGGTATTTTCCTATGCCCCTAGATGGGGAAAAGGATATGGGTCCTGGGTGAAAAAGATGAAGGGATCAAGTAATTCAAATTGGTAGTTACAGTGCAGCACAGGGAATAATATCATGATAAGTCTGAGTGGGGACGGATGGGTACTAGGAACACGATTGGAGGGGGGTAGAAACCTGTCTATAAAGTATATAACTTTCTAACCACTCTACCGTATATAAACTAATACAGAATAATACTGAATATAAACTGCAATTGAAAAATAAAAGTGAAAAATAAAAAAATAATTCAAAAATTATCTATGGCTCCTCTGTTTCCCAGTCCTACCAGTAGGGCAGAGCATGGAAATTGCTCTGGGGAACAACATGTGTACAAAAGGACCACACAATTTTCATCAGACTTTGTGTGAATGGGAAATAAGTCTTCACTGTGTCAAGCGACAAGAATTTCACATTGTCCATTGTGAAACTTGCAATTAAGTACCCTGATTAACATACTTCTTTTTTACCTCCCTCACAGTCAGTCCTCACCTGCCCTACTACAAACTGTCTGAGGGAGAGGAAAGGTTGTTTGGTCCTATTACACTGGAAAGGTTATTGGGCCCAGAATTTTACCCACCAGGTGAGCTGAATTTTAAACAAGCAGAAGCAATGAATACACACCAGCCCTCTCAGAGTCAGGAGAGACAATAAGTGGTAGCCAGAGGAACCCTTCCGAAGGTCCAGGAAAACTTGATGGCCAGCATCCTGGAGAATCTTTCTACCATCACTGCTCCAGAGCATAAAGTAATATAAGTACACTCTCAACTATTTCTTATCTCCAAAAATCCTGGATGAAAAATCCCAGCTTGGTAAAGTTATTAGAAATGTGTCTGGTTTGAGTGAATCCCATTAAGTTATTAGAGTCAAAATTCTTGCATCCTGAATATGATTAAGCTATCGACAGAAGTAAAAGAAGAAATGGTAAATAAGAGCATTTTTAAATTTATCTTAACTAGACATTGAAGAAAGGAAAACAATAGCGATGGGGTTTTTGGGTCTCATTCTTAGCAACAGTTGTGAAGTGGGAAAACACCAAGACTGGTGAGAACACAGGATACAACAGTGCTCGTGTCCAGGTAGCAGGGATGTAGACCCACAAACCTCTTCAGAGGGCCCTTTGGCAATTTATGAGAAAAGCCTTAATAACGAGCATTCCTCTTTGGCTCAGCAATCCCATTTCTAAGAACTTAGTTTAAGGAAACCATTGGCAGATACATACTTATTCAAGAATGCTTATTACAGTGTATTTTATAATAGAAAAAAACTATAAATATCAAATGATTGCTGGTTAGCGGAACTCATCATCATGCATATGATGGAATACATCCATTTTTAAATGGTGATTTTAAAAACACTAAGCAGCATTGAAAGATATTTATGAGGCATCTCTAAATGAAAAAAAAAATGTTACCAAATTGCATATTCAATAAAGCATTGCTTTTTAAAATTAAAAGATATGAATACAATTTTTAAAAGGTCTAAAAAGCTACGTAATAGAATGTTAATAGACATTATCAAGTCCCAAGATTACCACATGATTTAAAAAAAAAACAACCACTTGATATACCAGAAGAGAACTATTACTATAATGAACTACGGACTCCAGGTGAGGACAACATGTCAGAGCAGGTTCATCATGTACAACGAATGCACTGCTCTGGTAGGAGCCACTCAGGTGCTGACATGACACCCAGGGACAGGGTGAATGTTGGGAGTCAAGGGGTGAATGTTGGGAGTCAAGGGGTGTATGGAACATCTTTGTACTTTCTGCTTAATTTTTCTGTGAACCTCAAACTGCTGTAAAAATCTACTAAAAAAAAAAAGATTGCAGTCCTGGTACAGTGTTGCTTCTACTGTCTTCTATTCAGCAAAGCAGTCCAGGGCCAGAGAAATCATCTTTACCCCTTGATGAGTAACGTCACAGTCACTTTGGATAGAAAATACGAGATGAGAGTTCTTGTGGCCAGCTTTGGAAACTACAACCTGCCATTTAAAGATTTTTTTTAAAAAATCCCTATCAACCCTAAAATGGTAAGGGGTGGGGGGGAAGAAGCATTGAAAGAGTCAGACAAAAGCACAAAGTAAAAGGTAATAGGGAAAAAAATTCAGATGGATAATAATCATTATATCTGAGACTCAATTTGCTCATTAAAAAAAAAAAAAGATTGTCAGAGTGAAAACAAACTCTTATAAGAGTATACAAAGCAGATAACTTCCGGCCAAGATGGAGGTGTAGGTAGAAACACTGTCTCCTCACACAACCAAGTTTAAAGACAACAAAATTTTAGTAACAAAAATGCAACCAAAACACAGAAAATTGAACTATACTGAAGTCTGACAACAATGAATCTTTCAGCCATACTGGTGAGAGGGGCAGAACCAGTGGCTGGCAGAGCTGGGTTGGGCAGGAAAACTCGGCCAGACCAACCCAGGTGCATGGGAGGTGGTTGGCAGATCCCAGGCGTGGGGTTTGCGACAGGCAGACCCAGTGAGCACGCAAGGCGGCAGGCTGACTGCAGTCACACATTCATGCACAGATAAATCAGGCGAAGGAGCGAGCAGTGAGACAAACCGTGGAGGCCCCAGCTGGGGGAAGCAGCGCCCCCCCATTGCCCCTCTTTGACCCCGCCCCCACATATAGCATCACAACCCAATGACTGAGTTGACCCGCCCTGGTGACCCCACCCTGGTGAACACCTAGGGCTCTGACCCTCATACATAACAGGCACGAACAGACCAAAACATGGCTCAAGAAAAACTCAAAGCTCCAGACCCAATAACTCTAAGCAACCAAAAAATAGCCAAACTTTCAGATGCACAGTTCAAAACACTGGTGATCAGGATGCTCACAGAACTGGTTGATTTTAGTCACAAATTAGAGGAACATATGAAAGCTAAACTAATTGAAATGAAGGGAAATGCACAGGAAACCAATAGTGACGGAAAGGAAACTGGGATTCAAATCAAGGGAGTGGACCAGAAGGAAGAAAGAAATGACCAAACAGAAAAGGATGAAGAAACAAGAATTCAAAAATAATGAGGAGAGGCCTAGGAACCTCCAGGACATCTTTAAATGTTCCAACATCCGAATCATACAGGTACCAGAAGGGGAAGAGGAAGACCCACAAGTGGAACACTTATTTGAACAAATAATAAAGGAGAACCTCCCCAATCTGGCAATCCAGGAAATCCAGGAAGCTCAGAGAATCCCAAAGAAGTTGGACCCAAGAAGAAACACACCAAGGCAAATCATAATTACGTTAGCCAAGATTAAAATCAAGGAGAGAATTCTAGAAGCAGCAAGAGCTAAGGGGACAGTCACCTACAAAGGAGCTCCCATCAGACTGTCAGCTGATTTCTCAGAAGAGACCTTACAAGCAAGAAGGGGCTGGAAAGAAGTATTCCAAGTCATGAAAACCAAAGACCTACAACCAAGATTGCTCTATCCAGCAAAGTTTTCATTTAGAATGGAAGGACAGATAAAGTGCTTCTCAGATAAGATCAAATTCAAGGAGTTCATCATCACCAAGCCCTTATATAAGATGTTAAAGGGACTTATCTAAGAAAAAGAAGGTAAAAAAGATGAACAGTGAAAGGACAGCAAGCTCACAATTATTAACGACCACACCTAAAACAAAAGCAAACTAAGAGGACAGCTAGAACAGGAGTGGAACCATGGAAATGAAGATCACATGGAGGGTTAGTAACAGAGGAGTGGGAGGAAGAGAAGGGGGGAGAAGGTACAGAGAATAAATAACATAGACTGTAGGTAGAAAATAGATAGAGGGGAGGGCGAGAATAGTACGGGAAATATAGAATCTAAAGAACTTGAGACACGTGGACATAAACTAAAGAGGGGAATAGGGGTTGTGCAGGGTGAAGGGGAATGAAGGGGGAGAATAGGACAACTGTAATGGTATAATCAATAAAATATATTTAAAAAAACTATAAGAGTATAGTTATATATACTCTTGTCCAGTTGTATATAACTATACAACTTTCATAAGAGATACTTCAAAAATGTAATTACAAAGAAAAGTTGAATAGAAAAATATATATGGCAAATTCCAATCTGCACAGGAATGAGTTCATTATTTTAACGTGAGAGTACATAGACTTTGAGACAAAAAAAAATTATTAGACATAGTCACTACCCCCCCAAAAACAAACCACTTGATAGTCTCAGTACATGAAGATAATATTGTTAATATTTACTTACAGTATTTTAAAGTTTCTAGCACCCACAGTGAGAGAAAACAAGTAAGCATCCACATTTACAGAATGACCCAAGTTGTGTATATTTATTGTATGTCCCATATAGAGAATTGGGTAGAAGAAAATGTACCTGAATATTAACTATGGTTGACTTGACCAAGTATAACTGAGTTAGTTTTTCTTTTTTTCTACTTTCTAGTTTTCTCTGGTGAGTACATATTATTTTTATACTGGGGGAAACTTGGAAAAAATAACAACCTTCTAAATCTCTTTGGATTAAGAACTTTCCCAGTACCCAACAATCAAGTCAGTCCAATGTCTTCTGCCAGTTATCATAACTGAGTTTTATGGCTCTAGTTTCTACAGGTGGGGCAAATTAAATTAACAAGCATGATTCACCTGTTATCAGCCTGCTATCATCACTTGTTACCAATGAGCCCTTACTAAGCACCTTCGCTTTGTGGGACCATAGATCAGACACAGGATGAAAGCTCACTGCACGACTCAGACCTAGGCTCCCCTGGAGAGAACAGAGAGTTGATAGGAAAGGTAGAGCAGGAAGATAGCAACAAACCTCACAGCAACATACAAGGGGCAGAATGGGAAAGAGAAACTCAGGGACAGATATGAATAGAGACCAGGGCTTCTCAAACCAGTTAATGCTAAGGCAGAAGGTATAGGCAAGGTGAGATGGAGAAGAGAGAAGAGGTTAAGAACAGTTAGCGAAAGGCAGTCGCTGAGGTTTCCCCATTGATTATCCGAGTGGGTTAAGGAGAATGAAGACAGTAGAATAGAGAGCCACAGGGAACAGACAGTGTGACATAACAAGAAGTCATAGTCTAGGATGGTAGAGATTTACACACACATGCTCACACCGCGTCTAAGTTCCATAAGCCAATATCATTCAAATAAATTAGTGTAACTTCATAAATTGAATGTTTCTAAGTGTACACGCAAATTATTGAAGTAGCTTAAACAAATCACTGTCCCTCTCATTTTTTTTTAAATCTGCCTTTAAAGAGCTGCCTTCCTGAGCCTTTCTGTAAGAATGAAAGGATTTTCACTATAGAAAACAGAAGGCAATGGAGCAATTAGTCAAACACCTGCTCATACCTTTCTTACAGCTCTGACACACAGAAGTCATGTCGCAGCAGCTGCCAGCAGGCTGACAGAGCACAAAAAAAAGAAAGAAAAAAAACCAGAAGAGTCCATGCCTCTCCTGCAAACTCAAGGAAGAAAACTTTGCAGAAGCAAAGAAGCAAAAGAAGGAAAGAGAAGCGAGACAAAGCCTGTCCATTGCACGGTGCTTGAGGGAATAAGCCCTGCCAGAGCCGCCAGCACCATGGGGGCGCCTGCTTGAGAAGTGGCCCTCCACCAATCAGAGCTGCCACTCAGATCACCTGCCCTTATGACATTCCCCTCTGATGCAGACATTTGAAACCTTTGTCTTCTCATAGTCTCTTCATATACAAGTTGTTTTACTACATCATCCCCTCTTAAGTCTCCTCCACCAGATGACAAACTCATTCTTTAATTAAGGTGCCTTTGAGAGTCTCTCAAAGGGGATTTTGTAAGTGCCACACGGTTTACACTTTGACTCAGAATTCAAAATATTTCGAACATTTGGAGAACAACCATTTACTGTCTCTGCATAAGAAAGTATCAGGAAAAAGCATAAGATTTCCATTAGATCCAGTGGAGCAAATAGTGGCCTCACATTTGTAGAGGATTTAATGGTCTATGAGATAGTTTCATGCGCATGTTCTACTTCATTCCTCAAGTCGCTTTCACTCTTCCTAACCCTTAAGGAGCCCTCTACTCCCAACCCCAGCTGAAAACACTTTAATGATTTTACATTCCCCTTGGTTATAAAGACCAACATCTTTACCATGGTATCTAATTTCTACCTCTGACTTTATCTCACAATGCCTTTTGCACTTAAGCCATTCGGAACCTTGATCGGTTCCTCAAATGGGCCACAGGACCTTTACACATCAGTAACAGTTCTTTTTCTGGCCTGGCTGGTGTAGCTCAGTGGATTGAGCATGGGCCTGTGAAACAAAGGGTCACTGGTTTGATTCCCAGTCAGGGCACATGCCTGGATTGCAGGCCAGGCCCCCAGTGGGGGACACATGAGAGGCAACCATACATTGATGTTTCTCTCCCACTCTTTCTCCTTCCCTTACCCTCTCTCTAAAAATAAATAAATAAATAATGTTTTTTTTAATTTCTTTTCTACCTTCCATTTCACCAGTTAATTCCTACGCAGCTGCGTTGCCAGTTCCTCAGAGAAGCATTTCCAGTCGGCAGGACCTGGTCAAATCTCCTTAAGATAACTGTACAGGCCTTCCTCCCTTAGTAGTGAATCCAATTATAATTATGCATGGATTTGTGTGACTCTTTGAATACCCTTCATCTCTACCAGTAGACTGTGAGTTCTATCAAGGTAGCAACTACATCTATTTTCTGCTCAGTTCATGACACATGTATTCCACGATATCGAATGGATGAATAAATGAATAATCTCTGTGTAGAGAAGAGATGTTAAATTTACATTTGATAAATGCAGAAACTGAGTCTCATAGAGTTTAAGGTATTTTCTCGAGCACAGAATACAGGTGTTTGATTCCAAGGTGATTCCAAGGTATTTGGTTTCTGATTTCAAGGCCAGGAAGTACGTCACTCCAGGGACTGGGAAGGGTTACATGGCACATAGAATTATTGATAGGTGCCTGGTGCAGACTTGTTGCACGAAGACATGGAAAGAAAATCAAAGTGGGAAGGAATAAATTATGAACTTCAATATCACTTTCTGTGTGAAGAAAATTCTCTTGGCTGTGACATGGGACAGGTCACCTCACCTAGTTTTAGGCCTTAGCTAAAATTTCAACTAGATTATCTCTGTGCTCTGCAAATCCAGGATTCTGTGTTTCCGAATTGCTCAGGCTTTGGATCCTAACAGCAGACTCCTACAAGTGGTGGCTGACTTTGTTTTGGCTCAGTTTTAATGTGTATAAAGAGCAATTTTCACTATACAAGAGGCAACTGAAGGAACAATTACATCAAGGATAACATACAGTTATAGAAACAATGGCAGGTTATTTGAGCTTCCTGTCCCAGTTACCCAACTCTGAGACCCTTGAAGACAGGCCATGACATACTTAGCATAACAATCCTCCCCCACAAAGCTGCGTAGCTGACATTTAGAAAGTCTGTTGAGTTAAATGTTAAGTAGCAACATTAGTAGATGAATTTATAGTAATGAAACAAAGAGTCCCATTATGTCAACCCATATAATAAAGTTTATTTTATCAGGGAGTTTTTAGTGTCCTCACTTTAAACCCAAAGAAGTAACTCCAATGCTATGAATTCAAGCACTCAGATACGCCAATAATGGAGTTTTTAGAAGAGGTAGAATATTATTCTATCTCTTACCTCTTAGCTAAAATGATTAACCTTTTTTTTCTATGTCAGGCACAAAACGAGAGCTTTGCATGAATTATCTCATTTAATCTTCAAACAAGTCCTATGAGTTATTATCCCCATTTTCGAATAGAATGTTTGAGGTATAAGTAAATGAGTTACTTTCCTGAGGCCTCAGGGTTAATAAGTGGCAGGGCTAGGATTGACCAAGTCTTAAAACCAATACCTGATCTCACCTTTAACAGGAAGCTAAACAACAAAACAAACAAGCAAGCAAAATATAACCAAAGACACTGCAATAGAGAACAGGCGGACAGTGACCAGAGGGGAGGGAATTTCAGGGGAAAAGGGGAGGGATTTACAGGAACTAGTATAAAGGACACATGGACAACAACTAAGGGGGGTGGAAACCAGAGGGAGGTGGGGAGCACTGGGGAGGTGGGCTGGGATGGGAGTAAAACACAGAAAACTGTACTTGAACAATAATTAAATTTAAAAAAAAGAAAAAAAAATCAATACCTGAAACCTGAACTTCTTACCACTCCGCTGTTCTCTTCCTAGTAACAGAGACAACCCTGGTATCTGAACTGAGTCATAGAGTTTATTGTTTATCTTTACCACTTATTACTTTTAATTTGTTGTCCATTTTACTCACATAGCAATTTTCACTTAAACATTTCATTATTTTACCTGGCAGAACCTCACCACCTTTACTAACACTTATTATCAATGATTTTAAGGAGTCTCTTTAACCCCCAATTTTAAAGATAAGAAAACTGAGACAGAGAGCTGTTACATGGCCTAAGTAACAGAGCTAAGAAGGATGAGAGCCCAGAGCGAACCCAAGACATTTGACTCCGGTACCCAAGTGCTAACATACACTTTCTCAGGGCACTTCTGCATCACTCGGAAGTCTGCGCATCAAGGTGTCCGTCACTGTCAGTCGCCCTTAGCCAGTCCAATGTCAGTGACCAAAATAACCTGTAAGTGTGAATGCCTCCTTTTTTCACAGAAAAGAATCCTCATATTGTCTTGTTTATAAAAAGGTGCTGGAGTCAGTGCCAAGTTGTAATCTTATGTCTTCTGCCCCCTTTAGGTGGCCTCAGTTCTGCTTTCATCACTAAGGAGCATTGTCCTACATTAGGCTTCACTTGCTCCTTTGAGGAAATCATGGGTGAATAATCTTGATTCCATATTCATTTGCCCCACTGGTCCAATTGTTTTTTGTTTTACTGAGAGATAATTATCTACCATCATGGAAGTTCCACATATAAAATCTTGATATAGTCATGAGCACTAACATTTACTGTCTTTATATCACATGCCAGATGTTGTGCTGAACTTCTTCACCCAGATCCCTCATTTATATAATCCTTTCATTAACCCTGTTTTACAGCTGAACAGCCAAGCCCGAGAGGCAGAGAGCCTTGCCACAGAGCCCACGGCTGGACCACAGATGTGTCTGATTCCTGGGTCTGGACTCTTCACCGCTCAACTCAGAGATCTGCAACTAGTGTGCTGCACGATTTTTTAAAAACTTGCAATACCTGACTAGTCAGGGGCTTCTGAGTTCTTTTCCCTTAGATTAGAAAATAAAAAAACTGACAATACCCACACAACAGGAGCCATCCAGTGTGAATGAATCAAAATTATACCTATTTTTTTCCAGACCTGCAAAAACATATTTTTTGAGCACAGAATTTTGGTAGTTTATCTGTGCTGTAATATAAAAAAAATGTTGAAAATCACTGTCAGCTTGTTCTCATCCTCTATGCCCACTATTGTAACCTCTTCTCCACCTTCACCCTTGTAACTAAAAGAAGTTATTCAGATAGAATTTAAAAAAAAATAAAAGTAAACAGAGTACCTGAGAAGGCCCAGATCATTTCCATTCAAATCTACCATTTTCAAGACTACCATCTCCTTGTCCGTATTCGAAGAATATCTAGACACCAAAACAAAGGAATTGAGTCAGTTTTATGTTAGAGCCTGGGCACCACGCATGCAAACAGCAGAAGCTGACCCAGAAACAAAAACTAACATGCGTCTCTGTGAGGGCAGCACCCTGAGTCCACGCTGCAGTCCCATGCGCTGCACCCACGACCTCATCCCTCGCTAAAGAAATGGTCTGCAATGGTGATCAGGGTTAGGGGTGTTAGACTGGCTAGCTGGAGATGAAATATACATTCGTATGTAATATATGCAATATTATACATATGGGTTTCTTACGAAAAGGATTTCTCTCTGAAATTTCTACTTGTATCAAATTTTAGTGGACTTGCTTAAAAATAGCAGGAAGTATGCAAAACCAAAGCATTCATTACATGTGACTTAAAATGTTCTTTCATGTCCTTTCAAGGATATGATATGTCCTTGAAAATATAATGTTCATCATATTTTCTTTTAAAAAAATCAACTCTTTTGAAAGCTGTTGAAAAATATGCAGACAAATGTAAAATGCCAAAGTGGCCAGGTGGAACTGAGAAGTTCGTGGTAGCCTCTCCTGTTGCAATCCTGGCTCCTTACTTAAAAAAAAAGACAAAATAATTATTTTACACTTCTGTGGTAGCCTCTCCTGTTGCAATCCTGGCTCCTTACTTAAAAAAAAAGACAAAATAATTATCTTCCTTAGGTGTTCCATTCAATTATTCTCAATTATTCTAATTTTCTTTCTCGTTCTTCCAGTTTTTTAATTCATTTATCTCCTCTCTCTTGCCACATTCTCTTGGACTAAGATGAATTAATGTGAGTTCCTCATTACTGAATACTTGTTATGCACATTTTAATTTCCATCTTACAGATAAAGAAATGGAGAGCCAATAAATTAAGACAAATAAATCATGTATCATCATCACCATATATATCCCAAAGATCACCCAGCTAGGGAGTGACAAGCTCAGGTGAGCCCACAGCTCTGTCAGACTCCAAAGCCTCCAGTCCTTCAAGTACCCACACCAACTCCCACAGCCCTCCGACTGGGGAGGTCCATGTGTAGGTTGCTGTGTGTTTCTACTTTCACTTTTTATTTCTGCTTCTCTTAGATTATAAACATGCTTTTAAACTATTTGTCTTTAATACTCTTTTAGGATCCCATTATGTACATCAAGTAACAACCCTGTTCTCAGATTTTGCTGCTGTTCCCTAAAAGAAACACAGGACTTCATTTCGATAATTACCCTCCTCACCTTACTCGCTCTGACAGTGGGTTCTGAAGGTAGGAGTAAGGGCTTCGGTTGATCTGTGTACCATCCACGTTTCCTTTATTGATAAAGATTTTCCCTGGTTTCATATTGGTGTGTGCTATCTCAATGCTCTGTGGGTTAAAAAAAGAGAGAGAGAGAGAGAGCTATATTGTTGGAAATCCTGTTGGGGATAACGACTTAGTCAATACAAGCAGAAGAAACCTGTGGACAATTTCCATGGCCTCCAACCTGTTCCTGCTACAGGACAAAAGCTGGAGAACCACACCACACGGCTGGTGTCATTCTGGAGGTGTCACATGGCCTTCAGGTCTGAGACAGAAAAAGTGCTCTTTGCAGAGAAGCACAGAGCAGATCAGCCCCTGACAGCTGAGTCAGGCACAATCTGCCATTCAGATGGCCCAAGTGGGAGACTGGGCTCCTATAACCCTGGACAGGATGTGTTACCGTGTAGGTATTTCCACCCTCCCTACTCTCTCCATCCCACACTCTTTAAGGCAGAATTTTTCAAACTTTCAGATGCACAGTAAGCTGCACAATTTCTATCCAACCTTAATACACATCAACATACATACCCTAAAATAAAGCTCACAATGTGTTTTATGCGCTATGATGCTATCCAATTTTTTTTCATTTTGTTTTTTTATGCTTCTTGCAACCCATGAAATTGACCTCATAAAGCCATTTATAGATTACTAGCCACAGTTTGGAAACATATTGCAAAGAAGTTTCAGCCTTTGCCAACTGGATCTTTGGATTTGGGGTGGGTGGGTGGTGGCAACTTTAGACGATAAAGTAGAGAGAGACTAAACCTGAAAGGCAAAGGAATGAAGAAGAAAACATTAGCAAGAATCCTATGCAAGGAAATATTAAACTGGAAGACAGGAGAGAGAGAAATAAAAATTAGGCACCAAAACCACAAACGGGGAAAAAAGTCTGGGGGAACTCGTAGAAGTACCTTGTCAGTCTAAAACTGCTGTAGAGAACTTAAGAAATGGGGAATTGATAAATTAGTCCTCTTTTATATTCTTTAGAAAATACAAGGAAATATTTGGAAGTACAGGGAAAGATTGGGATTATTTGTAATTACTTTTGGTGCCTTGATGGGTTGGCATCTTTTTGTGTGACTCTGTGCAAGAACAGGCCATGTGGGGCCCTGTAATGTGTAACAGTCACATACAAAACATTCTGTCTCTTTAGACAACTGCATGAGGCTTACCGCCATAGAACCATGCTCCATAATCAACCAATGCCTCAGGCTTAACAGCCCACAGCTCCGGACCAGAAGCTACAAGGAGCCAGGAAGCAGGTAGAGTGGTAGGTGCTAAGACTGCATTCAGACCGAAATCCTAGAGGGACTGTCCCCATAGCACACTCCTAAAACACTGTGCACACGGGGAAGGAACAGCTATCGCTGTCTGGGGTTCTCTGCCTACCTTCAGGATGCCAGTGACCATGTACTCAAACGTTCGATTGCTAAAGCCTTCACTGGCAATTACGAACACGGTATACTGGAAATACCCTGCTGGGGCCGAGTGTGTGTGCGTGCCACTCAGGATAACATTGTCTCTTCTGTACAGGGAGCCATATTTCTGCTGCAGTCTCTTCAAGACCTTCAAGAAAGAAAGAAAGAAAAAAAAGAGGCGAAAGAACATAGGAGCTTAGCACAAGAAAAGGCTCTAATGAGCGTCACCACTGACCCGAACCAATGACTTCCTTGCCAAGTGGCCCTTCACTCTCTATTGCATCACAGTATCTCTACATACATATACCACACTTTGCTGTGTATAACATGCAATTTTTTGCCCAAATTTCTGAGAGAAAAAGAAGGATATGCATTATACATGGGTTGTACTAATGATGCGTGAGTATCGTAAATTTGTTACCAGTATGCAAGCTTTCATGTACCTTCTATCTGTTCCTGTGTTTTGTAATTATTTGTTACATAAAATTTCTTACACCATATGTTCAAAAATAAATGCTTAAATTCCTTTATAATACAAAAAGTATCTAAGTATAAATAAATAAATGACTGAATTAAAAAATTAAAACTAAAGATTTTTTTTCCTGAAAGTTTGGGCCCAAAACATGGGAGTACATCATACACAGCAAAACAGGGTAGCTTATATAGTTTGTATAGCTTCAGCATATCATCATAGTAACAACAATTGCAATAGCTAACATTTTATAGAGTCTTGCTATGTGCAGATACAAACAATGCTAGGTATTACATACGTTATGTCATCTAAAAGTCATTACAATACGTTCAAGGATGTATTTTTAACCTTGCCTTTCAGCTAGTAACACTGAAACGTAACGAAGTTAAATAATTTTCCAACTGATGTAATAAATAGCACAGCTTGAATCCCAATCCAAGTCTAACTATAGTCTCTCTTATCCATTCACCTTTCCACACCAAACATTCATAGTATCCAGGTACTGTGAACCCCCCAGGTCTGCCTATCACCAAGCTTCAGCAGTTTATGGCCAACCTCATTTCAGTGTTATATTTGTAATTCTCCTCTGGTCACATATCTATTGTCAGTTGTCTGAAAACTTCAGGGAAGAGTTACTGATTAATTGACAATCTCAGATTTCTACAAAGAAGATTAAATGAGAGAATGTATGTGAAGGTCCCCTGGAACATAATAAGCTCTCAAAAAAACAAAACATTAGCATTAATACTGATGAGGTACTGTCACTGGAGTTGGAAGTGTATTTTGAGCAGGCTGATTTGGGATGGAAAAATGAGGATCATTCTCCTCCCCCACTGTAAGCTCATCCACAACATTATAAGCTCTTATCAGTCCAGAGTAAGGACAGGTAAGAGCTTATAATGTTGTGGGTAGTAGGAACTTACTGGATGAAAAACTAGGAAGGATTAGCTACTCTCACAATTGCCCAGAGACTTTTCTTTAAAATCATGTCATTGCATGCTCACATTAATCACTTACCTCCAGCCTCATTCGTTGGGACACCATGCCTATGTCGATGCTGATGAACGCCATTCGATTTGACCCGTCGGGTTCTGCCATGACGAAAGCACGGCTGTACAACCTGGTGAGGAGGCCCCGCGCAGTCTGGCCGCTTTTGCCGTAGCCCATCTGCAGACGGAGAGAGAATCAGAGCCACTCCGCCCTGCACAACCCCCTGCCCTCCACCGCTACCAGAAATCAGGCTCTCCCTTGAGGGAAAAGACTACCACCACCAAAGAAGGACAAAGAAAGACAATGCACGCGACACTGAAAACTCTGAGTGAGATAATAAAGTGTGTTTTCAAGAATAAAGGCAACATCATAGAAGAGGATTTATTCTTCTGTGTAGAAAAGTATAAAGGCAAAGTAGTGATAAGCTTGACAGAGCTATTCATTGCTCCATGGGCAAAGAAGGAACTGGCATGGCTCAGAATTTTGTTAACTGCACTGGAGATCTTTCGAGGCTTCTCTGGTGTTTGAAACAAAACCTTTTCTCTTTCCTGTCTAAAGTACTACACAAGGAAATAGCTCCCCTCCCACCATACATTGCCCAGGAATATCCTGAAATTGAATGCTCTTTCCCTGTGGTCACTTGGATTGTTCATGTGTGTGTGTGTGTTTTGGTCTGTGGTTTTATTTTGGTTTTTGGTTTTTACCTGAAGAAAATGGTTTCTTTATGATTAAGTACTCTTTAGTGAGTGTACCTAACCCTGCCTTTTCCCATGTTATCCCTCCCTAAGCCAAGTCAGTTCAAATACACCTATCCTAGCCCCTTCTATTACATCATAAAACCCATCCTTAAAGTATACCCAGGCCTTCAGAATGCTCCCTCTACTGCTTGCTTTACCCTCATGTGCATGCTTATTTAGGATTACATTCCAGAGACAGTTTTCAGAACAGACAGCAGGGAATAGAGCTGACCCTTGAACAACACGGGTTTAAATGGTGCATGTCCACTTATGCATGAGTGCTTTCAATAAATACAGCTGACCCTTCATATCCATGGGTTTCATGTGCATGTACTCAACCAACTACCAAAAACGATATTTTTTACATTCCCAACCATGGGTCAAAAATACTGATTTTGGTCTACAGTCCGTTGAATCTGTCAATGCCAAGGGCCAATTATAGTTAAATTTTGGGGGAGTTAAAAGTTACACATGAATGTTCGACTGCATGAGGGTTGGCACCCTAACCCCCACATTGTTCAAGGGTCAGCTGTAATTCCTTGACTCTAAAGATCATTTGGTAGGAGGGAGACAATCTCGTCAGACAACCTGCTGCTCTAGTTTCCTAGGGAAGCACTGATATAAACGATATTACCACGACTGTAGTCAGGAAGATGCATGTTAGCAGCCAACAGGACAGGACTAACACACTGGAGGGTTTTCCTTGACATCTCCAGTACTGGCCCAAGCTAGGTCTCCAGTTTCAACTAACAAGAGTTGCCTACATTTTCTAGTTGAGAGATTCAAATCCTTAAGTCTTCAATCTAGAGGTTATCTGGCTTCTCATAAAAAAAATTGTCAGATATAGCAACCCTGAGTCTACTTTCTTACAGAGCAACAGTCAGCCAGAGCCACGTACTTTCTCGTTGCACCACAATCCCCACAATTTCCTCCTGCACTCAAACTGAGGATCACTAGATATTTATCATCTTCCACTGGCCTGCTTCAGTCATTTATGGTACCTGCTCATCCTCTGTAGTATTTGAGTTTCCCAGCCCTGCCAATTCATAAAAAATGGCCAACCGTCTTTGCAAGGGAGCTGTAGTTAAATAAATGACCCCCTCTTTCTTATAGGACAATGTTCATAATGTTACATATCAGTGAAGTTAATAGAAAAGCAAGAAGATGATGCTATAATAATCAGAAATAAATGTAGGATTCAAAATAATAAAATCATTATTTCACAGTCTCTTTGAGGAGCCCTTGATTACCTACCAGATTGATATCTGCTACTTGTCCTGTGCAGTCAGCTCGCCCAACACCAATATGGTAGCCACTGAAGTTCTGAAATGGAGAAGGCTCTGGGGTAGTAGTCACTGGGGACCCCTGGGTGGCTGTTGGGGTTGGTGTGAGTGTTGAGCCTTGAGGGACTGTGGAGTCCTGGGTGGCCTGTGTGCTCTGGCTGACCTGAGGACTCTCAGTGGTTGGAAAACCTGAATCTAAAAACAGAGTAACACATTTGAGAAACAACCATTCAGTCCACTTATCTGTCAGCATCAATTAGGACACTTAGGTTCATGTTGCTAAGGAAAAGTCCTTGTATACTCTTTTAGGTGTAAGGTACATGGTAGAAAACATCTCAGGAATCTGTCTTATATTAATCCTAAGGATGACTTTTTTAACCACACAATCAAGACACCCATCAAATGTCCTTCAGCTTCTCTCAAGCCATTTCTTGTCAAATCATCCTTCTTCACTCACCGTGCACTTCTGCACCAACCAAACAAATCAGGTGCCAGGTTCATGGCATGCAACCCACTAAACCCAGCCTCTAGGGATTCATTTCTACCATTCTCTCCATCCAGAGCACTTATTCTTTCCTACTCCACCAGCCAATCTTCACTACCCCCATCAGAGTCGGTTCATTTCTATTACACCCACATCCAGCTCAACTCCTCATCTCCAAGATGCCACTCCAACTGTCTCTACCCTTCTCAAGAGTTTTATTCTTTTTCTTAAAGACTTATTCTGAATGCAACCTAGATCATGATGCACTTGTTGACATAGTTCTACCTTACATGTAAATATATATACATATATGGTGATTCTCATATATACATACTGTATTCTTTATATGTATGTGTGTACATATATAAATATACATGTATACAAATATACATATTGTTTGTGTGTATATATATTCATATATATATATATACATATATATATATATATATTCCGTATGCATGCAAATATGGTATAGAGATGAAGTGGGCAGGTGCCAGAAACAAACATCCAGTTTTAAAGCTGACTTTACAGCCCTGGCTGGTGTGGCTTATTGAATTGAGCACTATCCTGTGAATCAAAGGGTCGTTGCTTCAATTCCCAGTCAGGGCATATGCCTGGGTTGTTATTCATGCCAGTGGGGGGTACATGAGAGGCAACCACACACTGAAAAATAAATTAAAAATTAAAAAAAATAGAACTGACTTTACCAATTACTAGCTGAACAAGTTACTTAGACTATTGCACCTCAATTTTCTCATCTATAAAATAGAGATAATAACAATACTCTACTTTCTAGGGTTGTTTTGAACAATAAATATGTTAATGCATATTAAAAATGTAGAACAATGTAGGCTGCCTTACAGCTCTGGTTTTATTCATGTATTTAGACGTCTTACATATCCACCTTGCTTGTTTTCTCGTTTTTAGCCCAGGCAACAGCCAGAGGTGGCCAAGGAGGCAGATATCAGTGTCTCAGGGCATTAGTGGTCAGGAAGTACTGAGGCAAGAAATTAACAGCTAATTTACTATGGGATCCTAGAGTTTTAGAGCTCAAAAAAAATTAAGAGATCACTTTGTCCACTCTCTTCAGTTTTACATGCTAGAATACTAAACCCCAGAGCTTAACCAAGATTTCATGGAGAGCATATAATTAATCAGGTGCCCAAACCAGATCCTCCAGCTCAGAATCTGATGCGATTTCAGCCACATTCCGGATGGAGTTAGAAACTGTGTCTTCTCCCCGAGCCGACATTCTCTGCAAGACATCAAGTATTGGAAGAAAGGAAGCAGGAACCTTTGCTATTTGCTTTATTGATACCAATGTAGGAATGTGGTGCCAACCAAGGCAAAATTTACACAGCCTAAGACAAGGTCTTTGTGATCTCAAAGTCCACCTTCCAACTCTGTAAAATGGTATGAAGACTAGGATCTGCCTTCATGTGAGCTTTTGCCAAAAAAGTAACCTTTCAATGAACAGCAACTTCTACTGTGATGATAGTTAGTGTAATTATTGATAACCAACCTGAGCCTCATTTTAAGAGCTAAAACTAGATAAGCCCTACAGATCCTTTCATTTCTAGCAGTCCAAGACCCTGCTCTGCCCACAGCTGGCACAGAGGATCTCTGGTCCTCTGTGTTTGCAGGGAATTCAAAGCACAGGACATGGTAGAAAAAACACTGGAAAAGAGAGAAAGCCACAGAAGAGAAAACTGAGGTGCAAACATGCCATCTTCTTCTCCACTGGGTCTGAGTCCAGCCCTCCTTTTACTTTGGCCAAAGTACACAATCCCCACTGTTTTTCTACTCATTTAACAGGTATAATATAACCTAACACTGAAGTAGGGGCTTCATCAAAAACCTTTAGCCCATTGTTGCCTGTAAATATAGCCTATAGTTTTCAAAAACTAAATTCATTTTTAACACTAAAAAAAAAAAAGGTGTCTAAACATTCCAATGTCTAGCTTCTCTTGAAAACACAGGAGAACTGAGTTCATGTTTATTATAACAGCAAACCGTTGGCACTCAGGGGGCATCTATGGACCCTCTTCACCCAAATCACAGCTGCCCCCATCCTGGTCCACCTCCCCACTGGATCTCATTTGTAGAGCTTAATTGGTCCTCCCAAGGATTTGAATTTAGGACCCCCTTCTTTAAGGCTTTGTAAAGACTCACTGATACTCAATGGATCTTTCATTCATCTTTTGCCCCCAGGAAAAGTTGGTGACAAAAAGAGGCAAAGGGTAAGAGAAGAGGATTAAGGCAAAAGCTCACATCACTGGGCCTTGAAGAATTCTGATCTGTGCCTAGATCAGTGCAAAAATAGAAGACAAATAACTACATACCAGATGCTGTTGGAACAAAGGTAAACTTGATAAAAATTGCTATCAGTGCAGAAAGAGCAATGTAAGGTAAAGGTTAGGTGGCTACGCCAGGCATCGTAAATACATATTGAACAGTCCTGTCATCAGCATTATCAGTAGACACTATTTCTTGTCTCAGTGTCCCCAGTGATCAAGGAATTTGTTGCAGGCTGAGGCACAGCATCCAAGAGAGCCCATCATACTTGCCTTTGTGATTTTCAATGGTCCCACTCGTGATAAACAAGAGGGTGAGAAGGGCCACTGTGACTGCAGTCATCATTACAAGGAGGAAAATCAGGAATGTCTCTAATATGGAGAAGGTACATTTGGCCATTTTTCCTGTGGAAAAACAGAGATAGAAGAGACAGTAAAAGACAGAATCAAAAATTAAAATGTATTTGCTTCGAGCTGCCCAGGGTACTGTAGCTCTTTCAGGTATAGTCTATACCAGCAAGTACAAGAGCATACTCACCACTAGTTCCACATCCCAAGCCCATTGCAGACAAGACCAGTCAATGACAGAACTCTTTGATTGGTTCACAAGGGGTTTCCAAATCCTTATCAGCACAGTGCTCATCCTGGCATCCACTATTCATCATTTGACATTGGCGACTAAGCAAAAATCTATTTGCATCTGTTGGCTACATCATTACTGCTTTCATTTATGGTGATGATGTTATTTATAGGTCTGTACATGGGTCTAGGTTGCAGCACTTCTGTCACTGGTGATGACTGATCCACCCACACTGTTTGTAGTTGTGAGAAGGTGAGAAGGCTTGCTAAGGGGATGGCTTTACTCTGTCACTAAATATAAGTAAAATTATCTTGTCCACATGGAGGTGAAATCCATACCTTTAGCATTTAAACTCCATGTTTTAACTTTAAATACTACCTGATAAGAAAATGGCATAAAAGGTGGGGGCGGGTTTTGGCATCTCTGTCTCAAGACAGGAGTTAATAAAATTTCCCTCTTTGGTGATAAGAAAGATCGCACACATTTTGCAAACCCTGTAGCAAAGGATGAGGATAAAAATAAAAATGCCCCTGTACTCTACAAAAGCAGAAAATGTACTTGCAAATATTTAGGATATGTTAGGAGGAGAATTCATCATTACTCAGAGGGAGTATAGAAGCTAAGAATTCATACAATATAACAAGAAAAACTATATTGTGGTAGTTAAATATTGGATTCTGAAGTCTGACTCCAGAATTTAAATCTCACTTCTGCCACTTACCGCAACAGAACTTGGGAAATCTCAATGAGCCTCAATTTCTCCATCCACAAATAGGAATGCGATGATGATGATTTTAGCACCTATCTCATAGAGTTCATATAAAAATAAGAGGAGATAATACAATAATAATTTGTTACACAGAATGCACTGTGTTCAAAATCTTGACGTTCATCACTGGGCTACATAATGGCGAAGATTCTGTGCTCCTCATGGTCCTTAAAGGAAGTTTATGTGAGATGCTATTAAAGGATTATAGCAATCACAGGTGGAGACTTGAGAACCCACTTTATTAACCCCTGCTTTAGGAAGTCTGAGCAATGTGATGGGATTGGAATCCCCAGACTTGCCCCCCACAAATGGTATTACATGGCTAAGATGTTGCTACCCCAAGAGTTGTAAATTGGCAACAAACAGTTGTGTTTAATATTGCCCAGACACTTTTTTGCTTCAATTTGACTTAGTTGACAAAAAAATAAATATCTTATACTTTTTTTATAGAGTACACATTTACGAATCTGAAACTTCAAATTTTCTTTCAAAATACTTCATAAAATATGGCAACACTGAGCAAGCATTTCCATGTGCCAAGAGTTTCAAAACTTAGTAGGTGCTGTTCTCTTTAGATGGGGCAGGCCTTCTCCAATGTACCATAGTCCTACCCAGTGGGTCTTGTCCATCTAAGTCAATGCCTGGTCTTTGTAATCATTTTATTTTGCAACTCCTGGACCAGAGGTTAAAAATCAGTCTACCAGCAAATACTTCTGAACTGGGAGCGGACTGAACTGGGGCGGATGAAGAAACAGGGACATCTTCCCAAATTTCCTAGTTATTGGTAGGCTTTCCCCATCCATCTAGCACCACCATCATCTCCTTCAACACCAGCACCAGCAACAACTTCAAATTTAGGTTCTGTATTTAAAATTTAGATACACATTAGTTCTGTATCTTGGTCCCAAGTTTCACTGACAGCTTCCTGAAGTCAGGAAGCACATCTAAGATATGCTTCTGAAACTGTGATGATCCAAGAGGTTTACTACTCATTAGCTATTGTTTCAGTAACAAACTTCAAAACCAGTATACCTAGTTCATGCTCTAAGCTTTGGTTTCTATAAGCCTTTCTACTGGCTGCGGCAGCTTCTGTACAAAAAATGCAATTAAAAATGGATGACTTCCCTGGCCAGGTGGCTCAGTTCATTGGAGCATTGTCCTGTACATCAAAAGTTCAATATACCTGAACTTTTTAATACACCTGTTTGCAAGTTCAATTCCTGATCAGCGTATATGCCAGGGTTACGGGTTCAATCATCATATCAGGAGAAGTATGGGAGGCAACCAATCAAAATTTCTGTCTCAAACTTCCAGCCAAGATGGAGCCGTAGGTGGAAACACTGTGCCTCCTTGCACAACCAAGTTTAAAGACAACAAATTTTTAGTAACAAAAATGCAGCTAAAACACAAAATAATTGAACTCTACGGAAGTCCAACAACAACGAACCATTCAGCCAGACAGGTAAGAGGGGCGGAGTCAGTGGCAGAGCGGGGGTAGGGCAGGAAAGATCAGCTGGACCCACCCAGGCGCGTAGGAGCACAGGTGGTGGTTGGCGGATCCCAGGCGTGGGGTGGCAACAGGAAGACCCAGTGAGGGTGCAAGGCACCTGGCTGACTGTGTTCACACATTCGAGCATAGATAAACCCCAAGTGAAGGAGCAAGCAGTGAGACAGACTACTAAGCCTAAGGTCCCAGCGATGGGAATTAGAGCCTGAAAGCACCAATTGGAAAGACTTTCGGGGTTGAGGTGCCAGGAGAGGCTCCCAGGCTCATGGAGAGTTTGTTGGACAGACCCACAGGGTTCTGGAGGGTGCACAGGCCCACACACCCAGGAGCCAGCACCAGGGGGGCCAGGTTTACTTGCAGGAAGCAGCAGAGGGGACAGAAATCTGAGAGAGAGTGGAACAAATGCCATTGCCCCTCTCTGACCCCCCCCCCACATACAGCATCACAAACCAGCAACTGGGTCACCCAACCCTGGTGAACACCTAAGACTCTGCCCCTCATATGTAACAGGTGCTAACAGACCAAAACATAATGCCTTAAGAACAGCTCAAAGCCCCAGAGACAATAATTCTAAACCACCAAGAAATAGCCAATCTTTCAGATGCACAGTTCAAAACACTGGTGATCAGGATGCTCACAGAACTGGTTGATTTTAGTCACAAATTAGAGGAACAAATGAAGGTTAAACTAATTGCAATGAAGGGAAATACACAGGAAACCAATAGTGATGGAAAGGAAACTGGGACTCAAATCAAGGGAGTGGAACAGAAGGAAGAAAAAAATGACCAAACAGAAAGGATGAAGAAACAAGAATTCAAAAAAAAAAAAATGAGGAGAGGCTTAGGAACCTCCAGGACATCTTTAAATGTTCCAACATCCGAATTATAGGGGAACCAGAAGGGGAAGAGGAAGAGCCACAAGTGGAACACTTATTTGAACAAATAATAAAGGAGAACTTCCCCAATCTGGCAAAGACAATAGACTTCCAGGAAGTCCAGGAAGCTCAGAGAGTCCCAAAGAAGTTGGACCCAAGAAGGAACACGCCCAGGCACATCATCATTACATTAGCCAAGATTAAAATCAAGGAGAGAATTCTAGAAGCAGCAAGAGATAAGGGGACAGTCACCTACAAAGGAGCTCCCATCAGACTGTCAGTGGATTTCTCAAAAGAGACCTTACAGGCAAGAAGGGGCTGGAAAGAGGTATTCCAAGTCATGAAATCCAAATACCTACAACCAAGATTGCTCTATCCAGATAAGCTTTCATTTAGAATGGAAGGGCAGATAAAGTGCTTCTCAGATAATGTCAAATTCAAGGAGTTCATCATCACCAAGCCCTTATTATATGAAATGTTAAAGTCTTATCTAAGAAAAAGAAGATAAAAATATGAACAGTGGAAGGACAGCAAAGTCACAGTTATTAACAACCACACCTAAAACAAAAGCAAACTAAGAGGACAGCTAGATCAGGAGCAGAACCATAGAAATGGAGATCACATGGAGGGTTAGCAACAGGGGAGTGGGGGGAGGAGAAGGGGGAAGAAGGTACAGAAAATAAGTAGCATAGACGGTAGATAGAAAGTAGATGGGGGAGGGCAAGAATAGTATGGGAAATATAGAATCTAAAGAACTTGTGATACATGGACATAAATGAAAGTGGGGGAATGGTGGGGGAGGAGTGTGCAGGGTGGAGGGGAATGAAGGGGAGTAGAAATAGGACAACTGTAATAGCATAATCAATAAAATATATTTTTAAAAACGTTCTGTCTCACATTGATGTTTCTCTCTCTCTCTTTCCACCCCCCTTCCTTCCTCCCTCCCTTCCTCTCTCTAAAATCAATGAAAACATGTCCTGGTGTCAATCATCAATTTAAAAAAATTAGTGACTGACAGCTGGACCTCCCAACTCCAGATGACCTACAGTCAGATTGTATATGTAAATGTAGCCGTGTGGTAGGGGTCTGTGTAATAAACAGATGTGGTATAAAATCATGCTTTTTAAATATATTTTTTAAAATTTTCTCTGTTGATTGATTACCACTACTATCCTTTTGTACAAGTCAACAGTAGCACCGGATTTAACAGTAGAGTTTCCACCTCTTACTTAGAGTTCAGTGATGTACCTCAGGTGTTTCACCAATCTTATCTTGTTGCCAGAATCACTGCCAACACATGACGATTCTTTTTGAACCCATGATCACTATTTATTTTTAATTAATGATTAAAATCTGAATTCAAACTTTAAAGCAAATGCCTGTTCAGAAGGCAAATGAACCTTAGAGAGCTAAACTCAATAACTGCATTTTAAAGAATTATACATTTCCTAATGGTTCCCAGTTAATCTAGCAGAATTCTGAAAGGTCAATGATGAGCCCCTAATGTGACGACAGCAAGCCACTTGTCACATCTTTCCCATGCTGAGGTCCCTATTTCTCAAGACCGTGAAAGTAAAAAGTAATAATGTGACAAACTAGGTTTCCAAAGCTAAGAAAATGGTGTGAAGATTTAGGGTTTCATCAAGAGCTCTGAGGCAATGGATTACTCAAGATCCATCCCTCCCTCTCCGAGAAAATATAGGCATTCTTACCTTATTCAACCACTCAAAAGAATTTTTGCATTCAGTAAAGCAAGTGATGGTCCAGAGTTGTGTTTCTTTTCCCTTGCACGTTGCTCAGCAAAGACTTCTCAGCACTTTCTGACACATATGAAGGAAAGATTTTTCACAGCGATGTTCAAGAGAGTTAGAGTTCTCATTATCATAACTTTGTGGGCTTGGTACAAGGATAAGACTGTTGATAATAAAAAGCTTATTTGCAAACTCTCCCCTGGGCTGACCTGACGCTGAGGTGGAAGTTGCATAAGGCCTACAGGACTGAAGGTCAGTTCCATGCAATGTCTACAAGCTGGATCAAAAATCAAAATAAACACAACAAAAAACTACCTGCTTTATTCACTACTGGTCACTCAAATATACAGTAGACAGGACAGTGAGAATCTAGGAAAATTTCTGGACAAGTGGAATGAAGGAATTGAAACAAGAAAAATAAACAAAGCCAAACAGTTCGAGCAGCTTATAGTCAGCTGGTGAATCACAAGACCTTATCTCTCCCCTGACCAAGGAGGACACTGGAGAGCAAACTGTTTATACCTCTTCACCCTAACCAAAGAACACATAGCTTAAATCTCACTGGTCTGGAAAAATAAAGAGCAGAGACCCAATTAATGCCCTTGGTGCCAGCTAAACCCAAGGACAGATAAAGTCGAAGGAATAACAAAAACCCCATTAAAAGTCAGACCCAAGGTATTTTTTGGTCAGCATAACAGACCAAAAAATATTCCCAAGCTCACTCCCCATTTATATGCTCATTTTGACACATCAACATATTAAAAATGCATCTGGAAAGCTGATGAGATAGTCCAAGAGATAGTTTGAAGAAGACTGCACAGGCCACTTAATTCCTGGCAGAGTTTGTGTAGAAACCAGTCCTCAATGGTCCACCCCTCCTGCCTGTCATTAGCATAATGATGAAAACAAAGCTGAGGCAACACCCAATTCAAGAATATAATACAGATGGAATTGCCTCCTCCCCAACCCTATTCCCAGCCACCCCATTCCTGTTCCAGAGGCAATCACCACCCACCCATGTTTTATAAATCTTTGCAAAATGATTCTATTCATATTTCTATGTCTTTTTGACACAACTAGCATAATTCTGCTTCCCTTCACTTAATATATAGTAGAGAATGTAACTACACATAGAATGTATATGGGCCTTATTCTTACTAATGGCTGTGTAATATCTGATTACATGATATACCTATAAATTCCTAGAAGCAAAATTGCTGGGTCAGAGAAGAGCATTTACAATTTTGTATCAGACTTCTGGTCAGGTTGGAGGCATAGGTAGACAAACTGTGCCTCCTCGCAACCAAAAGGACAACAAGAAATTTAAAAACAAAAAAAATAAACCAGAACAGCCAGAAAATTGAACTGTATGGAAGTCTGACAACCAAGGAGTTAAAGAAGAAATATTCATCCAGACCAATAGGAGTGGCTGAGATAGGCAGCCGGGTGGAAAGGCCCCGTGGCAAGGTGGTGGCTGGCAGACCGGGCGAGGTGGTGGCTGGAAGACCAGGTGGTTCCACATTTGTATGCAGATAAGCCAGGAGGAACACTGGGGAGTGAGACAGACTGCACGACCCAGGGTTCCAGCGTGGGGAAATAAAGGGTCAAAACCTCTGACTGGAAAAACCTGTGGGGGGTTGCAGTGCCAGGAGAAACTCCCAGCCTCACAGGAGAGTTTATTGGAGAGACCCACAGGGTCCTACAATGGATGCAAACCACCTACCCAGGAATCAACACCAGAAGGGCCCAGTCTGCTTGTGGGTAATAGGAGAGGAGATTGGAAGCAGCAGATTGCTGAGTGGGCCACATTGTTCCCTCTCAGACCCTTCTCCCACATACAGCACCACAACACAGTAACATCAGTTGCCCTGCCTGGTGAATACGTAAGGTTCCACCCCTTACTACATCACAGGTGTGCCAAGACAAAAAAAAATGGCCTAAATGAAAGAACAGGTCAAAGCTCCAGAAAAAAATACAATTAAGCAATGAAAAGATACCCAACCTATCAAATGCAGAGTTCAAAACACTGGTAATCAGGTTGCTCGCAGAATTGGTTGTGTATGGTCACAAAATAGAGAAAAAGTGAAGGCTATGTACAGTGAAATAAAGAAAAATGTACAGGGAACCAACAGTGACAGAAAGGAAACTGGGACTCAAATCAAGAGTTTGGACCAGAAGGAAGAAATAAACATGCAACCAGAACAGAATGAAGAAACAAGAATTTTTAAAAAATGAGGAGAGGCTTAGGAACCTACAGGACAACTTTAAATATTCCAATATCTGAATCATAGAGGTGCCAGAATGAGAAGAGGAAGAGCAAAAAATTGAAAACTTATTTGAAAACACAATGAAGGAGAACTTCCCCAATCTGGCAAAGGAAATAGACTTCCGGGAAGTCCAGGAAGCTCAGAAAGTGCCAAAGAAGATGTACCAAGGTACATCATAATTACATTACCCAAGATTAAAGATAAAAAGAGAATCTAAAAAGCAGACAGAGAAAAGGAGACAGTTATCTACAAAGGAGTTCCCATCAGACTGTCAGCTGATTTCTCAATAGGAACCTTACAGGCAAGAAGGGGCTGGAAAGAAGTATTTGAAGTCAAGAAAGGCAAAAACCTACATCCAAGATTACTCTATCCAGCATGGAAGGGCAGATCAAGTGCTTCCCAGACAAAATCAAGTTAAAAGAGTTCACCATCACCAAGCCATTTTTAAATGAGTGTTAAAGGGACTTATCTAAGAAGATCAAAAGTATGAACAGTAAAATGACAACTCACAACTATCAAAAACAAAACCTAAGAAAAAAATGAAAGCAAAAACAAACTAAGCAAATAACTAGAACAGGAACAGAATCACAGAAATGGAGATCACCTGGAGGGTTATCAGTGGGAAAAGGGAGGTGGGGTGTGGGGGAAAAGGTGTAGGGATTAAGTAGCATGAATTGTAGGTAGAAAATAGACAGGTGCGCAGGTAAAACTTGGCCAATAAAGTAACATCTTGAAAATTCAAAAAAAAAAAAAAAAGAATAGTATAGGAAATGGTGAAGCCAAAGAACTTGTATGTGTGACCCATGGACATCAACTAAGATGGAGGGGAAATGCAGGTGGGAGAGGGTGTGCAGTGCCGGGGAGGGGGAATAAAGGGGGAAAAAATGAGACAACTGTAATAGCATAATCAATAAAATATATTTAAATAAATAAATAAAATGTGCCAATATTTGCAAATGTGCCAATAAACCTACGTGAGGTCTGTGCTGGCAGGTATCAAAATCTCTGTTTTACACATCTCCACACACAGGACAGCTCAGGCTCTCTGACCTTTGTCACTGTGACAGGTAAAAAAAAAAAGTGCTATTTCCTCATGGTCTTCATTTGCATTCTCTTCTGAATTAGGCCAAATGTATTCATACATTTTTAAAAACAGAGATAATATATATACATATATGCTGTCTAGATATACCGCACATAGTAATTAATGGATCTTAGCTACTTCTCTGCTATTGCAGAGGGGAACGGGTTAAACTGGCATTAAACAAGTTTTGTGTGGTGTTTGTGTTAAAATTCTTGGTGTCAAGCAACAGGGACCAAATGGAGCTAACCTAAGGCAGAGGGAAAGAAGAAAGAGAAGTAAATCATTGGAAGGCAGGAAAAGAGATTCGAGACTCAGGCTCAAAAGGGCCAGATACCGGGGCGGCTCAGGGAGCCTAAGTCCTGGGAGCTATTGTGCCATCTCTTTAGGGCATCACCATTGAGAGGGATTCCCTGCAAGTACATGGCCTTTGTGCTATTCTACTCAGGATTTCATCCCCGAGACACAGCATCTGACTGTTCTGATGTAACTAGTACACTTATCTCTTGCCTGAATGGACACGTAAACAGAAATCCCAACAAGACCACCACACCCAAAGAGGAAAGGGTTGTTCTCCAAAATAAAGTCAAGGCAGATCATACAACAGACACCAGGGTGGCCTGCCATTGAATTTCCTTTTCCTTTGTGGTAGGACGGCCTCTGAGTTGCCCCGTGGTCCCTCCCTGACCTCTCCTGACACCTCCCTTCCCATGAAAAGGAGCCTTGCCATGCTCATTCACTATGAGACCTGCTAGGTGACCCACATATCTAGTCAGACAAGACCATTTGAAACAGGGCTTTCATAGATGACAATATTATAATATTCGATTTCCCCAGACAACATTTGAAGACCCATATCTGAAAGCTAAGGGGTGAGAATCAGGAAGACTCTGAGCACTGTGGTCTTAGAGCCAGTGGGGGAATGATGGTGGGCCAGGGGACTTCTGGTGCCCATCAAAACAGCCAAAGGATTAAGAGTATCTTGAGGTGAAGGGAAGATATAAAATCACAGCAAACATTTTAACTTGTACGTATATCTTATTTCTGTCTGGAAGGCCTTCAGATAAATCCTGTTGTAACAGGGAGGGTCTGGGCAAAGCGGAAGGGTTCCTGAGGCAGCAGGAAAGGCTGCACTCCCCAAACTGAGGGAGGGATTACAGGAAACCCCCAGGAGGCAAATTGAAGCCGCGGTTAGTGCGTGACTGCATATTCCTGGGAGAGAGTAAACAAGACAGAACATAACCTCCGCCCTCCAGCACCCTGGGTCCCCTGTGCAGGGCCAGGAAATAACTCTCACCCACTTTCAGATCATGGCAGTAGGAGAAGGGGCAGAGACACTGTGCGGGCTGATGCGGGGTAGATGCCAGCCGGACTTGCCTGGCAGGGTGGACACTCACACAGCACATAGGATTTGGGGGCAAAGACTTTAGAATAAAGGGCGTGCGGAAATTTTTTTGCCTTGCCCTCACTTGCATGGTCAGGAGCCAGCTCACAGAGGCCGAGCCTCATGCACAGGACACGTGCCTCACCAGCACTGGGCCTGCAGGACGCTGAGGTCCTGCACCACATGGCACGGATCCTGGACCGCTCCCATTCTCTCGCTCTGAGAGAAGCGCACAGACACACGGGCCAGGCATGTTTGACGGCCTGGGGGTGGCGAGCAGCCTTGGACACTGGGGTCCCTTGGACAGAGCCCCTAGCACAGCTGGTTGCTGTGATCTGGCAGTGTGCCCCAGCCCCGGGAGAGAAAGGAAGCTGAAGCAAGACAATAAGACACTGGCTCCACAAGCGCACACTCCAGAGAGAAAGAGAGAGCCAGGAGGTGGACAGACAGACACCCATCTGGTAGCAGCCTTGGGCCCAGGAGGACAGACAAGAATGGAGTGGGGTGTCTGGACACTGACTCTGGTCCTGGGGGTGGCTGGCTTCTTTCTATGTTTTGCAGAAGAAAATGGCTTGGAACTGGGGGATCCCCAGCCCCCTAAATTGGACACCATTTTAATAAAAATCATTTTCCTTCCCCAGCAATTATTGTTATGCTGTGGATAGTGGCAGGAGGCCAAATCTGACTTTGTTCAGTAACACTGTTAGCTAGGATGATGGTGACTATCCTTCTCCACTCTCCACCCCAAGACTCATTCACGAACACACATTCTGCCCATTTTCTGTGCCTGAGCCCCTGAGAGCATAGGCACAGAAAAGGATAGTTAAAAATGAGCATGATCCAGCAATAGCTCCAGGATGCAAGCCAAAGTCTCCAGATTCCTAGACAAGACCTCTTGCCCTTCAACAAACCCTTACTATCCACTGTGACTTGGGCCCCGGTATGGCCGGCTCTGGGCAGGTGCAGGGCCAGGCGTTCACTCCTTATTGGCAAATGATAAAGCAAATCTGTATCTCCTGTCTCTTAACATTCTTTCAGAGGAAGAAACTACCCAGCACGAGGTAAAGACAGCTGGGAAGAAACACAAACTGTATTCAAGTGAAAAGAACATTTCCTCCCAAACCCTAACTCCTTAATCAGCACCAAAAATTCTCTTAATATTTCACTTATGCCTGCAGGCTAAGGCCACATAGCCTCTATAGCTGCATTCTCTCCCATTCTTTCATTCTTGGTGTAATTGAAGATTAAGCCGCTTTTTAAAAGCATGTAGTATTCCTCATATCACTCAGACTGTGTGGTCTCTGCATACTATTTCTTACTAAAAGGAACAAGAGGTCCTTGAAGAAATGGCTGGATCTGGGGCAGGAAATACATGAACTAAACCTACAATGCTTTTTAATTCCAGAAATCAAGGAAGTCGTTGAGACGATCAGAATTGTGTCAAAAAGAACTAGAGCTTCACACTAGCCAAAAGTAGGTCAGTTTCAGCATCAAAATAACTAGGCCGAAATGGGTCAATTTGAGCCAAAAATAACCACAGTAGATTGAAGAAAATCAAATTTCCTAAATCCATGATGTCATAATGATACTTTTAAAAAGTCCCCATTGATTAACTCAAAAGATGCTAGGGAATCCATTTGTTTTTCTGAAAACTGGTAAGGAATAAAAATAGGGGAAGAAGAAGTCAAGAATATACTCTGCTTTTCCTAAATAAAAGTATCTTTCAAAAACCATATTGTCGATAAGGGATAGTTTCTCATAATCAAAGTATTCCAGCTAATAATAAGAGAAGAATGATTGTCTCAGAATCTACATGTTTTATGAAGTCCTATTGACCTGAGGGATCTAGGCAATGACCATCAATGGCTGGCTGCTTACGTCACCAGAAGAGAGAACCAGATATTGCAAGCCTCTGAATGCTGTACACAAATCACCTCTCACATGTTCTAATTAACTCCAAATGGAATCATCCTCTGAATATAAGCACCTCTTTATAGGAAATACAAAAGACTGTGGAATATGTTACAGGACAATGTGGAGATACAGGAAGCAAAGTCCAGACCATGAGAGACTCTCTACAACAAATGGCCTAGTTTCTTTAACAAATAAATTGGAAGCAGAGAGGGGAAGAGCAGAATGTGGAGGAGAACAAGGGATTGGGAGAAGAGGAAAGGGAGGAGGAGAAGGGAGACAGTAGGTAGAGAAAGACTGGAGAGGAGAGAGAAAGACAAAGGAAGGAGAGGGCTCAAGAAAGAGGAAGAGAGGAAAGCTACAGATTAAAAGAGGCTGAAGAGACATCAATCAACTGTAAGCCCCAAACCATCATTATTTGGAACTGGATTCAAACTGTTTTTCTGAAATTATGGGGCAATTGGAATAATTTGAGCTAGATATTTGATGATATTAAGGCATTATAGTTTTAAATGTTAGTGGAATAATGATTTTGTAATTATACTCTTTTTTTAAAAAATCCTTATTTTTAAAATATATTCCAAAAATGCCAAACATGCAAAAATCTGATTGATAGATGAACAATGGACAAGTGGAAGAACAGATGGATGGAAAATAAGCTTTGCTCTTTAATATGCCAGTGGACAGGAGAGAGGTGGGTTAAAAGCACTGAGGAAGATATTGTAGACTATTTTACTCAACATTCTTCTTAAACACATCTAGCATACAGACGCTGGGCCCTCATTTGCCTAGCGTTCCAGATGTGTTCAGTTGGCCAAGCAGTTCTTCTAGTTTTTTTCCATACAATGGCTCTAGTAGTCCTTAGTTGTCTTTAACTTTATTTGGAACAATTTTGTTAGATTGTATTGTGACATCTGTCCTATCAGTGTGCATTAAAAGAAAAAAAACTTACCAAAATTGGTGAATTTTTGTCCAGCCATTTTAATATTAAAGGTAGAAGAAAATATGCAATGTTTTTAGCATACTATGCTTGATTATTTCAAGAAAGCTAAAAATGCAACTGAAATGCAAAAAAAGATTTGTACAATATATGAACAAGGTGCTGTACTAACTGAACATGTCAAAAGTGGTTTGCAAAGTTTGTTGGTACTGTTGACATTTTGGCCAAATAATTCTTTCACATTTAGCAGCACCCCTGACCTCTACTCACTAGAAGCCAATAGCAGGAGATAGCTGACATACTCAAAATATCCAAATCAATAGTTACTGGTGAAAATGAAAAATGTGTCTTTTATTTTACAGCAAAAAACTAAACAGATCTATTGGCCAACCCAAAACTTTAGGTTCTGCCTTTCAGAAGTCCTAGTGTGAGACTTTGCTTCAGAACTGAGTCATTTGGGATGAAGGGACTGGGACATATTTTACTGGTTGGATTATGGCAACATGACTCTGCTGGCAGTGTGGTGGCTGCTCTAGATGCTGTTCTCTTATTTCGTGACTGTGACCAAAGCAACCCATCCCTTAACAGCTCAGTTTTGCAGTTTAAGTTGGGAAGTTGTTCCTTGAAGCTCAACCTCAATTCTCTGCCTTCAGCCTTCACAAAATTCTGCAAGTTGTCTCTATCCCTTAATACAACGGTCCCCAACATTTTTGGCACCAGGTACCAGTTTCCTGGAAGACAGTTTTTCCACGGACATGGTGGGAGGGTGAGTAGGGGGATGGTTTTGGGATGATTCAAGTGCAATACATCAAGCTCACCTCCTGCTGTGCAACCCAAGTCCCAACAGGCCCGAACCAGCACCAGTCCACAGCCCGGAGACTGGGACCCCCAGCCTTAATAAATCTCTTTCTTCTTAAGCTAGTTGGAGTGGACTCTGTTATCTCCAAACGAGAACCCAAAAGCTAAATCTCACAAAAGTGAGCATTGGACCTCCCTTTGGAGAGGATGTGCTTTCCAATTATTGGACACTGTGTATGCCTCTCTGCCTCTGAGAGCATTTTTAAAGTTGAAAGTGATGGGCGGCCTGACACAGTGAATTTTCATTAGGTCCAAAAAGAAATTCGTTTTAAGGCTAGCATAGGCTGCCATCGTGGTACCTTACCACTTCATGAGTTTTGCAAAGGCCTGAAAAACTCCTCTGAACCCCAAAGCAGTCCCATCATCAGTTGACTGCTTATAGAATCATCTTTTCACTGGTGTCAGTTGAATCTTGACCTCACACTGCAAACAAGCAATAAAAGAAAGAACAGAGTCCCTTTTGTTCCAAGCTGGAAAGATTGTTTCTTATTATACCCCTTCTGCACCCATCACATGTCGAGCCTGAAAACGTGTCTAGGTGACGTACTTCACTGCAGGTGGAAGCCCAAGTTCGTTCTCTGGGGGAAGTCCCTGCTCCACAGTGGCACTGGGGGGAGGAAGATGATGGCGCATCACAGAGAGCACGCCAGTCTCCTCTTCCACCAGGGATTCAGAGTCCGTGTCCCAGGCATTCCTGACAGCTCTGCCTTCCTTGGAGGATGGGATAGATAAACTATTGGAGACCTACAGAGTGGGTCTCCCCAAATCTATCCCAGCTCTACCTTCAACACAGAGGGCAAAATGGTAAAGCCAGACATTGAGGCTACAGGGAGCGCTGGAATGTGGAATCTGAAGATTGAGGCTTTTTTTTTTTGCTCAGTGACCTTCATTTTCCTTATTGCCCAAAGGCGGGCTAACAAAAACCCATCTTGCCATGAGAGTCACACAGACAACATTTTTTTTAAAGTTCTTTGCTAGCTCTACAGCATGTGGATGAGTTATTGTATTGGGCTGAATGTGGGTGCCCAAGAGTGGCAGCGTTCATGCTGTTTAAATCTTATAGGTTATTTCCTTGCTGCCTTCTTCAGACTGGGTTCTAAAGTTCTCCTTATTAGAATCTGACAAACCCAGCCATGGGGCAAAGAGTGTCTTGCTGATTTCAAAACAGCCAAAGGACTTAAAATTTAGAAATCACATACCTCCCCTACTTCCCTACTGTTAGATAAATACTGTGGGGCCATAGAACCTTTGCAGAGTATGTGGAAATTATTGTCTGATGATTTATCTTTTTCCAAACCCATAGATAAGAATTTATTGCATTTGGAAGTGACAAATTTGACCTGTTTGCCATACAAGATTATGAAGGCAGATTGGGGAAAAGTGGGCTGCAGCTTCATTTATCATTTTTTTCAGGGACAGGGTGACAGTATATTTTGATGTACTTCTTCCCCTCTACATAAATCGCAGAGGCTTAGCCTCCCCCACTTGTACCATGAACTATGGAAAACGTACCACACAGTCCATTCACAGGACTTGGGAAAGAAAGGACCAAGAGAAGCATAAAGCAGCTTGCTTATATCTAAGCCCAGCTTGCCCAGCCTGACTCAATGTTCTCTCTAGCCACTGGGGGAAAGGATGACCTGAGTGGACCTGGGTATGAAAGCATATTGTCTTTCTTGTGCTGAGCAGAACCAAGCCTGAGGAAGAACAGTGCTCGGTGAGAATTGTTCTCTTCCCTATGACAGATGATCCCCCATTAGATCAGGCAAAGAGTGAAAAGGACAGGGAAGCAGACCATCCCCATTCTGGAGAGTAAATGCATGCCATTGCTCTGACTCGTTCCCAAGGACCATCCACTGAACATCCAGGAGGAAGAGAAACAAGTTCTTGCCCATATGCATCTACCTGAAGACATAACACCTGCAGGAGGATTTAACATCCTGGGTCTGTCATTGATTTGGGATGGTGCTAAGGGTTATGTGGCATCTGAAATACCCACACTCAAAGGGTGCATCCAGTGAAATGAGAGGGGCTGTCTGCCTGATGCTCCCTCCACAGTGTGAAGGCCAGGCGCAAGACTAGATGTGAACTGAAAGCTGAGGCAGGGCTTGGCTCCTGAAAGGCTGAGGTTAGGATACAGAGTTCCTACCTAAGGTTAGCGGGGTCCCCAGAATCAGAGGGGCCAGGCCAAGAAGTCCATGAGATAAAGCTAGAGCTCAGTGACAGGAGGAGGCCACTTAGGAACCCCCAGCTTGCAGGAACCAAAGGCAGGACCCAACTGGAATATAGAGCTGAGACAGGGTCAGGCAGGAATGAAGTCTAAGCTAAGGCAGATGAGGCAGAAGCACCAAGGAGCTGTTGGCCTTGGGCAGAGACCCAAATCACCCACGGGGACTGTTCATGACTCCATTTAATGGGTCAGGAGTTTAGAGAGACTCACGTGGGTTGGGCTAGCTAATCGGCGGACCAGGACATGAAAGACAACAACTTATTGACCTATTACTATGTAGATACATATAAAACTAGAGCAAGAGGGGTAGCCATCTTTTTAAACATAAATAAAATAAAATAATAAAATAAAATAAAATAAACTTTTTGAACCCTTAGTTTATTCTTAGTTGTAATAAATCACATGAATTCACTCATTTAATGCTTATAGTAATACCATAAGGATGGTACTATTCTTATCCCCATTTTATATTTGACTTAAAAAGCAAACAAAAAAGGGGGAGTACCTAGAAAAGTAAAACAAATAGCCAAAGGTCCTACTAGCAATAAGAGACCCAGCTGGGTTCAGATCCAAATCACGTGCCTTCAGATTCCTCTACTAGCTTCACCGTCAGCTGCACTATGTATCATAAGCACCTGCTTTTTACTAGTATTAATATACCTGATATTCTTAGAGTAACAATAAAATAATACCTAAAAAGTAGTCAAAAACACCAAGTTCATAAGAAGAAGAAATTAACTACTCATAGTCAGGGATTGTGAGAAGAGGTAAGGTTTCTAGAGTCATCTAGTTCAACCCCTTTCTTGTAGAGATAAAGGTGTTACTTGCCCAAAGTCACTGCGATGGGAAATTGCAGTCTTCACCCATAGCTGGTCCTCCTCTCCTTTGTGGGCATTCAGGAAGGACATCGGCTCCCTGGCAGTTACAGGTCAATGGGCTGTGTGTGGCAGTGAACACATGTCACTCTTGGGCTCAAGTATTTTAATGTGGAGGCATTTGCGAGGGGGTGTGAGTCCCTCCTGACCTCTCTTCCTCTGCAGCGGTGACCCTGATAGCTTCATGCCCCAGATGATATGTTACAAGATCCCTGAGTCACCACTTAGAGAAAATCTAGCTCAGGGAGTCATCAGACCAGAAGCACATTTTGCATAAACAAGAAATAGGTGCTTATGCATTAAGCAACTAAGATTTAGAGGGGTTTTTTGGTTCCTGAGCAAGCCCCCCCACCACCCATACTCATTAACACAGTCACCTTATTATCACCAGTTAATAATGACTCCTTAGCTAAATTACAAATCTTCTTAAAATTTCTTTCAGTTTAATAAATTCCACAAATCAAATGGTTTTACTTCTGGATAACCACATGCAGAATGATGAATTTGATCCTTATATTTACCTCCCAGAAAAAATTAACTCAAATGGATTAAAAACTTAACCATAATACCTGAAACTGTAAAACTCATAAAAGAAAACATAGGGAAGAAGCTCCTTGACATTGGTCTTAGAAATGATTTTTTGGATTTGACAAAGAGTGTGAGCAACAAAAGCAAAAATAAACGTGTGGGACTAAATCTGACAAAAAAAGTATCCACCCATCAAAGGAAACAATTAAAATGCAAAGGCAATCTACAGAATGAAAGAAAATATGTGCAAACCACATGTCAGATAAGGGGTTAATATCCAAAATATATGAAGAACTCACACAACTGAATAACCAAATACAAAAAAAACCTCATTAAAAAGTGGGTAGAGGAACTAAACATTTTTTCCAAGGAAGACATTCAAATGGCTAATGGGTACACAAAACGATGTTTCACATTCCATTTCAGAATATACTAAAATCTCTCTAATTCAGAAATCACATTTCATATGGTCTCAACTCTAACACATAGTTAAAGATGAACAATAAATATTTAGAAAACCCAGAGGCTTATGAAATAAAGTGCAGGCATTTTCTACCACAGGAAAGACTCTTAGGTTCATGTAAATCTTGGCGACTTTCAATTTACATACAGCTCTAACCAACTGTTCTTTTTCTTCCAATCACAGGACATTAGAATCCTCTAGGCTTCTAGAAGCAGGCACACAGGTAGCATAAGTTATATCTGAAAGAGACTCAAAAGAGAAGGACTCAGTCCCTGACAGTAATCAGTGGTGGGAGTGACAACTTGTTCGTTTTTGTTTAACCATCCCTAAGACAGCAGACGCATATGTAAAATACTGGGAAAATTTTCCTCCATGATTTTTTATTGTTAAGTTCAGAGTTTAAAAGAAAGAACTCCAAGTTTTAAAGCTGTCAAAAATATAAAGAGGGAGACAGAGACAAGGAGATAACTCAATTAATTCATTTCAAAATGCTATAGTTTTATTAAGGTAGGATTTGGGGAACTTTTATTTTCTGCATTTTACTTAATTATATTTAAAAATTTCTGCAATAATTATGTGCTACCTTTGTGGTAAAATCTAATTTTTTAAAGGATGAATGCAGGACATGAAAAAATATGGAGTAATTAATTCTTCAACTAAGTAAGCTAAAAAAAGGATGCATGGAATCTGCTGGCCCATTGTTATGCATTGTCAAATGAAGAATAACCACTACTGAATATATAGTTTATGTTCCTTTTCTTGGGCATGTAAGACAGACCATGCTCACTTCAGACTCCATCCTGGTTGAGCACATAAGTCAGTAGTATGATCCTATAGGACGCGTAGAAATAATGAGGCATTAACTAACTTAGGACCAATAGAACAGAGCCGGGTTCCACCTGCTTATTCATTTCACTAATGAGAAAACAGGCTGAGCTGCCTCTACACGTTTAGGGGAGTTGAACCTTGGATGCTCCATAAAAAACAAAGATTCTTCTGAATTAGATCATTATATTGGCATTTACATAAGAGACTTGATACCAGCAGGTGGCACAGAGCGGTGACCGAGTTGTTACACCAGTTGCTCCATAAACTAGTCCAAAGGTAAAGACGCCATTAAAGACTAGCATTTTTTTCATTCCAATGTGTCAATTTCAGGGTTGATATATTCAAAAGATTTAAGTCCTGATTCAGCCTGGGCACTGACCAATTACAACAGATGCCAGGGTAAATGACTGGTGTACCTGTGCCAAGGCATTCCTGCTGAATGTCAACCCACCTCGGTGAGTTTCTTTTTAAAAGCTGGAATTATGAATTGGCTGGGGAGTTTCTTTATTCAAAGACCCAGTCATTGAGTTATAAGCCTTATAAGTATAGTAAGCTGTCATCAAAATAAAGAAAAAGACCTCCAATCCCACCTCACCCTGCTAAAAAAAATTACTTCAATCCATCATGTAAGAGACAAGCTACCAACAGTAGATATTATGTAGACCCTTATAACACCATTAAAGGGAAAAATATCAGAAAATTGGCATGACATTCCTCACAAGCCCTCCGGCACTGCTGAGTGAGGTTACCTCCAGCCAAACCGCAACTTCTGCCATAAGAAAACTGAATTATGATACAAAAGAAAATGTCTTACTCTAGTTTAGGCAGATTATGAGCCAAATTATCCTTAAAAACCCTTTGCAGGGAGAAAAGAAACAAACTCAATTTGTAGAGGAGAAAAATGAGGCCACAAGCAATGCTTAAACTCTTACCCAGGAAGAGAGAGGCTGCCTACATCACGGTCACAGTGAGGGTGGAAATAAATGAGTGGAATACATGTATCAGCCACTCTCCCAAATGTTGAGCGCTTTACAGCAGGTAGGTAGCTAAGTGAAAATTGCAGATATCTGCAATAGAACCACGCAGATGCACTGACAAATAAGAGTAAGAGTGCATGCTGAGGAGACAAGGACCAGTGAGGACCGTCACTGCCAGAGAGTGTGTGCCCATCTAAAGGGACAGCCACTGCTCACAGGTGCCATGAGGAATGAAAGTCCAATGTTGATGGGGCTTTCCATTTTTTAACGAAAAATTGGTAGAAATGGGTATTTATCTTAAATTTCTTGGTTTTCAATGTAAGCAAACAATTTTTAAAAGAGGTCAGTCACACCATGTGTGACGAACTGAACATATATCCAGGTCAAAAGTTTCAACCACTGATTTAATCAACTGCTTCATTCAGAAATATTTTCTGAGTATGGAATACCAGATACTATGTGAGACCCAAAGGATATACTTCATAAGGCAAAACTTCTGCCTTCAAAAATCTTATAATTGCCCTGGTCAGTGTGGCTCAGTTGGTTGGAGCATCATCCCATAACTGAAGGGTTGGGAGTTTGATTCCTGGTTTAGGTACATACTTGGGTTGCAGGTTTGATCCCTAGTCAGGGCACATGAGGGTTCAATCCTGATCTCCAGTCCAGACACACATAGGAGGCATGCAGTTGACATTTCTCTCCCTTCCTCTTTCTCTAAAAGCAATGAAAAAAAAATACCCCAGCATGTGTGACTCACTTGGTTGGAACATTATTCTATGCACCAAAAGGTTGAAGGTTCGGTTCCTGGTCAGGGCACATACCTAGGTTGTGGGTTTGATCCCCAGCAAGGATGTCTATGGGAGGCAACTAATAGGTGTTTCTTTCTCTCTCCCCTCCCCTCTCTCTCTAAAATCAATAAACACATTTAAATTTTTTAAATAAATAAAAGCCATGAAAAAAGTGTCCTCAGGTGAGGATTTAAAAAAATCCTAACAATCTAATGGATGACATAGATGATTCCCAAATAATTACAGTACTGGACTATTTGTGCCTCTGTGCTACACAACAGAGAATCCTGACCCAGACTTAAGGGGCGGTCAAATGCTATTGCCAAAGAAGTAATATTTAAGACCAGAAAGGTAGCTCTTAAGCTAATATGTCAGTTAGCTTTGGCTGCATAAGAAACCACTCCAAAACTTATTGCTTAAAATAAGAACTTGTTTAGCTCATGATTCTGTAGGCTAGCGCTTCAGCTGGGCCCAGCTGGGCAGTCAGCTGATCTGGACCCTCCCAATACATTGACAGGGAGCAGCTGGGTTGGTTGGGGGCCGGCCAGGAGCTGCTGGTGTGGGATGGCCTTTGCTGGGGCCGCCCATCTCTGCTCCCCTCAGGCTCTCATTTCCAGCAGGCCCGTCCAGGGTTGCACTCGTGGTGGCCGGGCAACTTTCCAAGGGAACCAGTAGAAACACACCAACCTTTCTGAGGACTAGACTCAGAACTGGCACACAGCAACTTCCTCCGCACTGTACTGAAGCAAGTCCCAGGGGAGGGAAAATGATCTCCACCTCTTGATAGGAAGTCACATTGCAGAAAGTGTGGGTTAAGGGAGGGGTGGAGAAGTGTGGCCATTTGGACTACCTATCTCACCTGATAAGAAGTCACGGCAGGTGCAAAAGCCTGAAGGTAAGAGAGCAAATGGAGTTTGGGATGCTCCACATTGTCTGGTATGATAGAAGCAAAGAGGGCAAAGGAAGAACTGAGGAAAGACATGATGAGGGTGGTCAGAAGAAGCCAGGTCACGAAGGGCCTACCATGTATGCAGCCCAGTGAAACAGAGACATCATAACACGACATAACATAATGCAAGGTTAAACAAAAGCATCCTAAGGAAAATGTTCGGGGGGCTCATAAGAAAGAAGATATATTTAATTTGAAAAATTACAGAAGCCTTCATGTAGGAGGTAGAAGTCAAGCTGAACTTCAAAGAATAAAAAAATCTTCCAGGTAGAGATATAAAGGTGAAAGTCTCAGTATTAATTAGCTAAAGTACAGGGGAAGGAAAGCCCAAAATATCTACTGGTATAATAGTAAGCAGTATGGTTTGGCAAAGTGGAGGGCAGCAGTTCTCAATTACTTTTGACCTTAACCTCCTGAAAGATGATGTTCCTGCATAAGACTCTCCCACACTGACATCCCAATTACAACAGTTAAGATCACCAGGCTCCAGGTTATTACCTTGCCCTCTTGCCCACTGGTTCCTTGTGACACTGAGTTTGAGAACCACAAACGTAAGCTTTCCTAGGGTAGCAATGAAAGACGTGGCTGAGAAGATACGTTAGGTTCTCAAACCCCAGGCTGATGAATTTTATCCTAGGGAAGGCAGCAAAGAGCACTGAATGCTGTTGAGTGCAACAGAAACATACATTGAGCGGCATTTTGCAAACATGCACCTAACCAAGTGAATAAAATGGAGCAGACAGAAGCTGAAAGAGAATCTTTCTTTCGTATCCACAGCCCAGGGTAGGCAAGACTAATCGGTGAGGGACTTTTCCTAGAGAAGCCCAGATACGTCATCCAACTTCCTCCTAAACAGTGTTCTACTGGTACAGGGGAAGGTGGAGCTGAAAAAAAATTGGAGCCTCAAGGCTGCCCTGAGGCTAGAGATGGGCAAGCCTTGCAGAGGTGAGAGCTCTTCTGGGAGGGAGGCAGAACCAGGTGGTGTGTGGGAATGAAAGCAGTGCGAGTGACGTGTGTCCCTGGGGTCTGACACTTACTTGCTCAGTTCCAAGGTCAAGGAGAGGGGGAAACCAAACACTGTTCCAATATTTTTTAGGATTGGAGGGAACCATGGTACCATGAAGCAAAGAAAAGGAAGCCTGGGAAAACAAACTATTTGTAGAGGTTAGAAGAAATGGATTCGGTTTGCATGTTCAGTGTAAATACCAGGCCTAGAAGCATCAGAATGAGGGCTGAGGCTAAGGTTTGTAACTACAGCATTTCTTCCAAATTCCAGCAACATTGAAAGAATGTGTATAGGAGAGAAACGGACTTCTTCTTTCCCCTAAAAATATTGCGACATCATTCAAGATTCTTAGCAAAACCCAGAATAGGAAGAAAGGTGAAAAAGTGTTTGGCAAAGAGATTTGTTTTTCTTTTGCAAAAGAAACAAAGGAAAGAAACGACTCCTGTGTTGCATACTGGGCCTGGACCACACAGGTTGGCTTCCTCCTCCACCTTTCAACTTCTGCTCTGTCTGAAGTTCGGAGTTAATGAAACACATGACAAACTGAATCAAATTATGATATCCATGCTCTGCTACCTGAGTTCATTTTTCATGCAACAAATGTAGGGGCCCGTGTTCATTGGAGAGGAGCTGAATGTCCATTGTAAGGAAATAATAAAGAATTATGACTTACAGTACAGGTTCTGGATTAACATATCCTTGAGTTCAAATCTCAACACTGCCCTCACCTGAAGAAGTCACTCAACTTCTCTGTGAATCTATTTCCTCATCTGTAAAATGGAAGGTATAATTGTATCCACATCTTAAGGTTGTTGTGAGGATTAATTGAGAAATACAGAGCACTCAATTATTAAATAGGATTGCTTCACAATTACCCTTACTTTTTTTGTACAGACACTCTTTCAAATGCTAATAAATAGTTCCCCTTAAACATTAATATTATCCATAGAGAGTTCTCACACTTTTTTAAAGGAACATTTCCTTGAGTTTAGCATGAGTACATGAGGAGCTTCAAGAACCCGCTTATGAATGAATGACTCCCATGATAGAAACTTTTAGAGACTTCCCCATTCTTCGAGGACATGATGCTAAGCAACAGAAAAAAAACATCAAGTCAATCTACTATCAGATGCCAGTCTTACCCAATCTCCCTGTATGCGAACTGAGCAAGTGACCTCCACAGCTGGGTGTGACCCATTTCTTGTTTCTACTTCTACTGCCTGCAAAAGGTAAGGATTAGAACACTCTTTCATTTCAACTCCAAAGATTTACTTATACATTTTTCCTCTCATTAATATAGTAATAGAAATATGAGGTTATGGTTTAAATTAGCATCGTTCAGGGATCTGACCATTTTGGAATGCAACGGTCTGCCCTGGAAAGGTGACCTGGCCAGAGTACTTCCCCTCTGCAAACTTGTAGATTTTTTCTGTCAGGCAAATCTGATCCTGGGTCTGTCAAAATGTTCCACCACAATACAAAATGATTTCTTTCTGAGGCTATTTTTTCTCCTAATGTTGTAAACCAGCCCATGATTTCTTTACCAATTAATTTTCTGCGACACATATTGGCAGTGGTGTGCTGCTAAATGTTGAACAGCGGGATCTTGAAGAATAAAAAGCCCAGCATGTCACATTCGCCAGTTCCCGTGGTGTAAATACTCCTACCATGGCTGATTTCAGGCTACCATAGGAAGTTGCTGAAAGTAAAGTTGGGGCGATCTGTGTACCATTGGTCCTGATGGGCCAATGTGAACTTCCTTCAGCACACCATTGTCACTGCATAAACCTCTCTTAAGCCACCAAGTTTAGTCTCAAGTATAGTCTCCTGTCAGTACTGTCCCTGGAGACAACGTGGGAAAGGAATTGAGACTAGATGCTCCAGGCGATTGGTAAAACCATATCCAGCTGGTACACACTGATAGTTTTGTATCATTAACACATTTTGAATGTTTTCTTTATGTCAGTTACTCTTCTCAGCCCAGAGTAGCCCATAAGAGCAATCAGCAATACGCATAGCAATAAAAACAATATTAAAAACAGCTCCAAGAGATTCTCTGAGGCCCACAGGGATGTCATTTCTTGGCAGAATCCCAAGAAGCTCATGTTACCTCCTGAACAGGCTTTAAAGTTCTCCTTCCTTCTCTGCACTGCCCCCTTGTGGCTTTACTAGCTCACTAGCGGCCACATCTGGGGATGACTAACCCCTGACCACCTTCTTTCCTTCTCTTTCAATATCCTACTGTCTCTGAAGCTGTTCTCAACAAGGCATGAGGAAAAACCTCACGAACCTTGTGCATGCACGTCATTGGACCCCACCTCTTTTGGAGAATGTGGGATACATTCCCTCATGCTGAATGAGAAGATAGCTATGTAGCACAACTTATTATAGTCTTGGCCAAAGTGTCCTTTACTACAGGGAGACTGGGTGTCAGAGTTCCGTCTCTCAAGGGTGACCTCTAATTCAGTTTCAGTGATAGGGGTGGGTCTTGTCCTCCGGTTTCCGAGTCTTGATCCTGGGGATGGATAACTGGCCATCTCAAAGTTTCAATTACTGTGTTTTTCAAAGGAATGGACTCAACCCTGATGCTAGGAGAGCTTCTAGCGCCTGCCCCAGGAGATGGTCCAGATTAGTTTGGTTCCTTTCCTCCCTCTCAGCAGTGAATGTGCACTAGAGAGCTTAGACATTCGCCTCTTTTCTCACCTACTGTTGACATGACCTTGTCTATAAGCAGATAAGCAGGCACTTCCTTCTCTGAGGGCGAAATGAAGAGACTGGAGAAGTTCTCATTACAGAAAGGCTTTGGAAGGGTGCCTATTTGGAAGAACATTCAGAGTCAGCTCCTGGCATCTCTGCTTTAACCAATGAGGCAAGGTTTCTGGGTATCACTTCACAGCCCAACTGTTTCCTTTGGCAAAGGTGATCGGAATGGGGAGACGCCTGTCCTCACCCTTTCACATAAATCTACTTCACAGGACTGTGGAGGCCATACAGACACTGTATGTGGCACTGCTGTGCAAACTGCAGAATGCTGAAAAGAAGCCGGTGATCAGAACGGTGATCCACCAGATTTATGGCTTAACCTATTTCTTTCCCTTAAACTTGACACACTCCTCTCTTCTGGCACTTACTGTTTCATGAGTGTGTCTGGCTCTACCAGTCAGGTTGGTGTTTGAGTCCCATCCTACTGCTCTCTGCCCCACCAGCACCACCCCCAGAGTTTTGCACACAGCTTCAAGGCAGCTCACAGTGCTAATGAACTGCACATGTAGGACTGGAATGCACATCTTTTGATTCCAGCTGCCATGATCACATCACCTGGACACATGACAGGCGACCAAAAAAAATGCCTGATGACAGAGGAAAAGAGACAGGGGCAGCCCTTGTCCATCTACAGCCTGGGACTGGATCCTCATAGGGACCCCCTCCCCAGCTTGTCCCCTGCAGGGCAGGACTTCGAAGACCACATATTCCCCTGTGTTGCAGAGAGGCCAATGCTGGGGAACCAATGGCATTGCTGGGGTTGAAGAGAGGTAGCCAGACCTGGGACAAAAACTGGGTCCCAGCTAAACTGGGGTGCCAACCTGCTGTCCTCCTCCCTTCACGCAGGTCTGCAGAGGGCATGTGACTGTCACCTTTCTGCCTCATCTTCCAATCCCTGCCCCTCCCCACAGGGATCTAGGAAACCGGCCCAGTGGCTCGCCCTCCAGCCTTCCCTGTCCTTTTTCCCTTCTAGGCCTTCCCTCAAGCTCTTCCTCTGCCTAACACACCCTTTCCCTTCTTTCCTCTCAAGAGCACTTACTCAAGCGTCAGCATTTCAGCCCAAAGTTGTCTCCTCTCTGCCCTCCATGACCCTTTGATTCCTGCACCCACTGCCTCAAGCTACAGTGCTGATAGATCGCATTGAATTATGGCCCCCAGCATCAATGCCTGCCCTCCCACCAAACTGTGCCCACACCTGGGGCTGAGATAATTTCTTGAGGATTTTGCCTAGCACAAAAAGAAATAGATTGGTCAGTGATTGTTGGATGAATAAAGCAATAAATAATGTAGAAAAAAATGCCTGCTGGGTACCTCAGTGAATAACCCTCCTCTTCTTCAACCCTCGCCTTATGAAAGTCTTGCTCTGCCACTGAACAGCCCATCTTCAGATCGCTAGGCAACTAGGAAATGCAACAAAGAAATCAACCAGCTGGTTCACAGAGGAAGCGGGGCAGCGCTGAACCGCGGGGCTGCAGGACCCTGAGGTGTGGGGAGTGGAAGGGTGCAGGGTGCACAGGACAGAGCAGAGGCCTGGGCAGTCTGCGGGCAAAGGCCCTGGCTTTAGACAGGCTCGTCTCACAGGGGATGCACGGCAGTGGTCTTCAAGAGTTCCTGCTCACGAAAAGCCCTGGAGGAATTTCCTACTGTCTTTCACATTTTAAAACATGACACCTAAGGCTTTTATGTGCTTAAATACTTGCAAAATTTGTAGTATCGAATTTTTTGTATTGGTCAGCCAAAAAGTCTATTATGTTTTTTTTCTGTAAAATAAAAGGCACCCTTTTTCATTTTCACCAGTAACTTTATTGACCTGGATATTTTAAGTATGTTCACTATCTCCCACTATTGGCTTCTAGTGGGTAGAGGCCAGGGGTGCTGCTAAACATCTTCCAATGCATAAGACAGCCCCACAGCAAAGAATTATTTGGCCAGAACGTTAATAGTACCAAGAAACTTTGCAAACCACTTTTGACATGTTGGATTAGTCACAGCACCTTCTCCATACACTGCACAAATCTTTTTTTGCATTTCAGTTGCATTTCTACCTTTGTTAAAATAATCAAACATAATATACTGAAAATATTGTGTATTTTCTCCCACCTTCAATGTTAAATGGCTGCACAAAAATTCACCAATCTCGATGTTTCTTTAAAATGCACACTGATGTGACAACTGTCACAATACGATCTAACCAAATTGTTTTGAATGAAGTAAAACACAGCTAAGCACTACTAGAGCCATCACGCTCCCGGAAAAAAACAAACTTTTTGGTCAAGTCAATATCTTGTGCACATATTTTAAATATGTTTTAGGCAGAACCTTGCACGGCAAAATCAGCGTGTGACAGTCACAGACTCTAAAGAGCCAAACCAAACTCATCATCAAATCAGGCAGCCAAATCAGAGTGACTGTTAGAAAATATTTACTTCATTTCCAAAACATGCATTCCTACATACACCGGCCCTCAGAATAACCTTCTAACTCCGTGGTAGTTCTAAGACAGAGAGACGAGGCCCGGAGTCTTTGGCGGGGGTTCTGAAACCTAGAGGAAATCAGACGTGGTCCGTTTCTGTTTGCTTCGCTCCTTCCTACTGGGCCCTCCCACTGCAGCCACTCACTCTGAAGCCCCGCCTTTGCGTCCTGCCCAGAAGATCACTACACCCCTTGCAACCACGGAGAGATTGTACACCTACAGTGAGAGTCCAGCTCAGTGAGAAGTTTGCCTTTCTTTTCTGAAGCAGAACTCAGGTGAGTGCTTGTGCCAGAAGAGCTTTGGGAAACCAGTTCAAACTGAAGTTGATGCTAATGATGCCGTGGGCCCTTCACCTGCACCCCAGTATACAATGCCCCCTATTGACAGATTTTGCTCTCACACCCCAGCTCCCCCGCCTCTTACTCAGTATTCTCAACTGGCCCCCCTTGGATGTTACTGCAGCCCCCATTCAGGTTTCTTTTGCCTGCCTTCAGAGCACAGTCTCCCAGTTGCTGGTTCTCACCACTCTTCCTTCATCCTGGAAACTCCATTACTCAGGGAGAGTGAGTTTAAAGAGGTATTTATATTATGGATGTATTAACAACCAATACCTGCCTGAGTTTTAAGGTAGTGTTTGCATTTTTTTTTCAAAGAGAAATTTGCTTAGAAAAAGGAGTTAAAAATTCAGGTGAGCATAAGAGAAGCTATGGTCCCCGAGGGGGAGAAAATATTCTAGATGATTCCCAAACCTGAACACCAGTTTTTAATCACTGTGCTGGGAAGCAGTAACTTGGAATCTAAGCTTGACAAGTAACGTTCTGTGTTTTAAATCTGCAGGAGTGCAAACCGGGAAAAGTCACCGGAGTCAGTCAGTTGGCGGATGACACTGCAGAGACAGAACAGGGAAGGAATGAGACCCAGACAGACTTTACTTAAATCCCAGTGCCCTTGGAAATACCACCATATCCAAGTCTTTGGGGATAGTTCCAACCTACTCTGAGTCTCAGATGTGTTTTAGTCGGTAGAATAGGGAAAGACATCTAAGTGATGGGAAGGCCATGCGTGACCCAGTCGAGTAGACTTGAACGAACAAAGACTAGGATTCTAGAAGTTATTTCAGGTCATGCCGCAGACACTTAAGACTAAAACCATCAACCTGTAAGAAAGAAAAAGACTATATCCAAGACGCTGCTGCTTTGACTCAAGCATATGGTAAATTTGGAGAAGTTTTCTCTTTAAGCCAAGGAGATGATTCTTGCTTTCCAAAATGGGGTAGGAAAATGGATCTTTGCCACTCGACTTCACCAAGTCAGTAAATAACTCTGCAAACCAAATCTGTATCTCTGAATGGAGATATGAAGATTTGCAGGAAAAAAAAAACAGCCAGAAGATACCTTTTGAATTCCACTGTAACCGTGACATTCAAACGACCTGACGATGCAGCCCTGGAATTCTGATACAATGAAGAAAAGCTGCCATTGCAAGCAGAAACATACATGAGTGTGAAGAATCCGCTCCCCCCTCTGTCCTTATTACTCATTTTCATAATAAACAGCAGGCTAATAAACATCTGTTCCTTCTCAATGTCCAAAGAATCTTGTTTGCAAACATGAACAATCATTGCTTTGTTCTCTCGGGAGAAACCAAAACACTATCAATCAAAGCAGAGCTACGTACCCAGACCTGCTGCAGCAGCTGCTTGTTTGAAAACCTCATGTCATTCCTCCAGCAAGCCAGAGCGTCCGATGCTTTCAGATCCTTGGCCCCTGCTCCTCTGAGCAGTGCTGCAGGTTAACTCTTGGAGGCTGGATGCTCTAAGCAAGGAAGCCAAAGGCTCGCCAACTTAACTAATTGCGTGCTGATTCAGTCACGGGGCAGGATGCACTCCAGCTGAGCCTGCTCGTGGGCAAACCCTTGCACCATCCTTGGAAGGTCACACCTGGAGTTCATCATTTTGTGCTGCACGTACACAGCCTGGGAAGGAGTCGTTCCTTTCCTCACACTGACCTGCTTCTCCTACTTGATTTGGAAAATATGACTCCTCCACTTTAGTCCCACATCACAGAGAGGAGGCTTTGCAGGACAAAGCAGCACAGAGATGTAAGTGAGGACCATTTTGGATGAATGAGTTCAACCTGGGAGAGGGGGTGCCCCTGATGTTCTAGAAAGGTTGTAAACTTGATGGAGGAAATTGATCCACCAAGTTTGGGGAAGCAGATTTAAGACAGTGTTTACATTTTCCTTGGTATCCTTCTGGGGCAAAACTCAAACATCCATTTCCTGCAGTGTTGCAGTATTAAACAGTATCACAGTGTTAAAACAAATCACATGATTACTAGGGCCCCTGGGGGAAAAGGTCATACTTCTAACCCTTTGGGGCCCCAATTAGCAGACAGCAAAGGTGGAGAAAAAACTGCAAAGACTTTTAATGTTTGATGAGCTCCTTGAATTTCACATCATTCCACCAACATCACGTTCAGGAAGCACAGAAGCCCAGGACGCCTCAAGCAAATGAGTGATGCTTTTCCGGTCATTGGTGAGAGAATAGCAGATATAAGGGCAGAACTTTACCCTTTTCCTAAGGCAAGTCCCTGGTTTTCTTCAGGCCATAAGAGAGCCCTGTGGGACTTAAGGGAAAGAGAAGTCAGGTATAAGGCAGGGAGGAGTGGAAATACTGTTCGGTAGGAAATGCACTGTTGGAGGCGGGCAGGAAATGGACATGCAACCGTGTGGTAAACTGGAGTTAGGAGTTTACTACACACTCTCTTATTCCCAGAGACTGGAGCTGCAGAGGAGCCAGCTGAGGTTTATTAGCTCTTAATTGGGCTCCAAGGCCTCGGGGTCCTGCAAGCTCCAGCAAAGGGAGTGCAAAACCACCTGTGCCTAGCACACAGCCTGTAGACTGAATGTGTAACAATAAGAATGGTAATACTGTAACACTAGCAATACTGTAACAGTACTGTAGCAATAGCTACTATGTTGGATACTTATGTTATGACGGCAAATGTGTCAAATGCCTTGCAATGTTCTGTAGCAAAGACCACTGGTTTTTCCACACAATCTGTGTTCCTCTCTTCTTCCTCACCTCTGCTGCAGTCAGAAGTATCCTCATGACTGAGATCTGGCCAATGGAAAGTGAGCATAAGTGACGTGCACCAATTCCAGTCTTGGCCAATAAAACCTTCTGTGTGCGTGATCCTCCAGACTCAGACTGGGAAGGGGGATACCGACAGTGACCTTGGAGGTTTCAGAAAGAAGACAGTGCAAAGGCTCCATCAGCCTGAATGACCACAGAGGGAGAGCTGCTGACCTTGTCAATTACTTGTAAATTATGGGGGAGTGGGAGAGGAGAGATTGGACGCCAAGGTAAAAATGTGTTTTTCAAAATTCTTTTAGGGATATGTAAAGCATAGTTTAAAGACCACTTGTCTCCAGAACAAAGAGTAGACTCCTTACCAACCCCCCCCCCCAGCCCAAGCCCTTCCCCTTCCCTCTGCCTCTGATATTTCTCCTGGTCTCTTTATGGTTCCTAATTGTACCCGCCTTCCCCTACCCCTGCTCCAGCCGTTACCCTCATTCGGTCACTCTCCCCACTTCTGCTCTTCCAACCAAACCATGCCTCACTGAGGCAGTGTGAAAATGTGGCTGCAAATTCTTTGATACCCCATCCATGAAAAAGTGGGGGGGGTCTCTGTCATCTCCCCTTGAATCTGGACAGGCTTGTGATGGCTCGTGTCTGACAATTGAGGCTATGGAAGTGATGCCATGTGACTTCTGAGGCTGGGTCACAAAAGGCCGTGCAGCTTCCATGCCTTCTGGAACACTGACTGCTTCTTGGAACTGTGTAAAACAACAAACTTAAACTGGTTACGGTTTAAAGACCTAATTGGCTTTGTTCAGTGATTCATGAGTCAGATACCATCCAGTCTGGCAGATATGAGGGAGCTCCAAGGAGATGCCTCAAATGAAGGACTTTTATAAGCAGAAGGAGGCAGGACAAGGAAGTCACACTGGGCAAAACTCAGGTTGGTTATTGTAAGTTACTTTTTTATAGGGGATGTTAAGGGCGTATCAGGCAAATTACCTAACTCATGCTGACCAGGAAAGTCCAAACTGACTGACCGAAGATTCCATTTCTGGGAGAAACAAAACCATAATAAAGTCTCAGTCTGGTGACGTGGATTTTAGTTAGCATAAGTGACTCCATTAACCCTAAGTCAGCATGTAAGGAGTCTGGAAATCCCGAAGCCACCAAACTGGAGAGACCATGCGTAGGTGCTTCATAGTTCCAACTGAACTCCTCCTTCCAGCCATCCCCTCAAAGTCACCGGATAAGCCAGTGAATCGGCCTTAGACTCCAAACCCCTCCATCCAGCAGCTGCATGCAAAGGAGTGAACCCCCTCAATGTACATGGACCAGAAGCCTCGCCCAGCCAAGTTCTGCCCAAATTCCTGACCCATAAAACCATCAGCCATAATAAAATTGTTTGTCATTTTAAGGCACTATGTTTGGAGGTGTTTGCTACATACCAACCACACTGGAACACCCTCCTTTGGGGCCCACAGCAGGGTCCATATTTTTCAAGGAACTTTCTCTGACCACTCTACCCATTTATATCTCTGAGTTGTCTGATCTATGATTCTGGTCTTGGGTGTGTGTGTGTGTGTCCACCTGGAGTCCAAAACTCTTCTATTTCACTCTATCTCTTTGTAGCACTTTATATAACAATGGGTAAGTTTGTTGACTGATAAGGTTACTGCCCATGTAACATGAAGTATATCTCCACCTCTAAGGTGGAGGGTGGGACCTGGGAGTGTGGCACTTTCTGGGCACTAGAATCTTGACTCTAATGGTTAGGTAGTATTATCAAATCCAGCATTTATTCATGCATTTATTAATTGCCTACTATTTGCCAGGCACTCTGTTAGGCGCTGATGATGGAGTACTGAACAGAACAAAATCCTTCTTTTCATGATGTTTCCATTCTAGGTGGAGAAAGACAAACAAAAAAATCAAATATAATTTATTGTCATAAGTGCAAAAAGCAAGAATAAGGCAAAATAAGAGGTGAGAGATGATGCAGACACCATCCTACAGTGTCTGTGTCACTATGGATGAAATGAGACACTCACACAGACTATGGAGTCCTGTGGAGGAGAGGGGACAGCTCTCTTTGCTCTCTTTGCTCTCTCAAGGGGCGCAAAAGGGGCAGCCCTGGCTGTGACCAGCATTTATTGGGTTTCTCAGCACATTACATGATGGTCCTCATTTACTATGCACAGGTTGCTTTAGGTGGTTACCTTTTACAGAAAACAAAGGAGCCAATGCTGGTAATCACATCACAGAAGAGGGATATTTGCAAATGAAAAGGGAAAAGTGGTTGGACCAGTTACACTGGTCCTAGGAAGGTTTAGCATGGATTTTAGGAAGTTATTTTGCAGTAAACGTTTGCCATAAATCCAGGTGAGGGGGTTTTTTAGCAAAAAGCAACTCAAAGCAGCTTAGGCACATTGCAGGCCTGATCCCCACGGGAGAACTTTTCCATGGGTGTGGGTCCTGTGCATCTCCGAGTGGGAGCTGGGCCCACGCCACACAGAACGGTCTCCCACATCTCCCCCTTGTTTTTAGTTAGGACTGCTATAGATCTCACAAAGCTTGCTGCTTGCTGGTCTCTCACAGGACCCTGGGAAAATAATTTGCAAATGTGTCAAAGCACACAGAACATTATTACAATCAGTAAGCAACCAGTGGTTCCACAGACCCACATTCTCAGATTAGATGCATCAATCATGGTCAGGCAGTAATGATCAAATAGATAACATGCAAAGAACTCTGAGGGCCTATTCTGAGTCAGGGTCAAATAGCTAAAGTGCCACAGAACTTTGGGGAAACAAACTCATTTCGGGCTTGAACCCTTATCATGTAAATTGAGGGTATTGGCAAAGCAGGTGTCATAGGATTCTATGCATTCTCCCTTAGGTCTGATTCCCCGGGGAACGCACCCTTTCCAGCACAGGGCTGCACCCACCTCCAGCATTGTTTCAGGCTTAGGTCAAGCAGGGAGTAAGGCAGCCAATAGATTGGAGACTTGTTGCAGACAGAATGAGGACTCAGGCTACTTCAAAGCTGAGGGGTGAGGGTTCATTCCCCTCTATTTCTACAGCCCCCCAAGTCCTTCCCTGGGGCCTCCATGTGATCGTGCCTGTCTCAGGTCATTCCTGCCTTGAGGAATCTTACCCCTCATTGGCTAACTGATCAAGCACTGGGGCCAGGCAGGGTGAAGTAAAAGGAGCAGAGGCAGCGCCCCTGCCAGGAAGATGAGCTTTATCTCCTTAGTGGCTCACGGTCCCAAGGTTGTTCACTCGGCCTTAGCCATGGGGGCGTTAAAGCTCCTGAAATCAGGCAGAGCGGTTCCAAACATCTAATCTCCCCCCTTTTCTATTTTAATTGCAATTATAGCTGTTAAGCCTGTGAAACCTACTATTTGTTGTTCCCCAACGCAATCTTAAGATAACCACCTCTATATATACATCATAAAGCACAAATAAGGATTAAGAGAAAGGGGCACCCGAGGGCTGCTAGGACCCAAACTTGTAAATTCAGTCCATCAGAACAGTTTTTGGGGTTCAACCACTGAGCGCTATGGGGCACCGAGGGGTTGTTGCCTTCTGCAGGAGGCATTTGAGCCTCGGACCCCGGCACTGGGGCAGACCCCATCCTTCTCCATTGGAGGACCCAGGCCCGGGAGTGATGGTGTGAGTGTCCATTTTCCTTCTGGTTGTTCAGGATCAGCTGGGCCTTCTGTGTCTATCAGTCGATTGGTTTTCGGTTCCAGGTAGCAGAGCTTGGTGTCCGTCCCGCTCATGGTAAGGCTTTACTCTTTTGGCTGGTAGCCAGACAGGACCTGTAGGGATGGAAACACAGGCACACCCTCTTCCCCAAGCTAAGAGGTCTACAGGGCCTCGCCAAGAGCCATCTCTCAGCGGATCTCTACATAAAACCTGAGGATAAGATGACTTTGGCTCCTTCTTCTGAACAGGTGTCTCGATTGCAGTACAGAGTGATTCATCACAATTTAGAAAAGTATAGGTAAACGGGTAAATAATAAACAGGTAAATAATAAAATCAAATTTTGTGGGGGAAGGACTCATGACTCCCCCTTTTTCTGTTTTTTTAAGAAGGTTTTTAAAAGTATGATGAGCCCGCTTTATAACTGCCTGACTGGTTGGATTTTAAGGTATTCCTGTTTGATGTTGGATATTCCTACGCTGAAGAAAAACCTGAGTAGAATGTGCAAGGTATCCAGGGCCATTACCAGTTTCAATTTGCTGAGGCCGACCCAAATGACTGAAGGCCTCCAGCCAATGGGCTTGTATATTGTTAGCAGATTCTCCTGTTAAAGCAGATGCATGTAGGGCACCAGAGTAAGTATCAATAGAAATATTGAACACATCTGAATTTTCCAAAAGGAATATAATGAGTAACATCTGTTTGCCAAAATATTTGAGAACCTAGTCCTTGAGGATTAACTCCTGTAAGTGGAGGCGCCTTGCTAAGGGCTTGGAAGGGCAGGCCCCCTGCAGTTTCTGCAGGCTGCAGTGAGTTTAGCGCCTCGGTTCAGAGTTTTCCCGAAAAGTGGGAGCGATGCGGGGGGAGATGCTCTGAAAAAATATGTTTGAGACAAAAATGGTTGCACGCCAAGGGTGTTCTGTGACTCAGTTGACTAACCGTTCCCTTCAGGGGAATAGCCAGTTCTTCCCCAAGGAAACAATCAGTGTGTACAGGTGCTGAGTTAAAAAGTGGTACTGAGTCTTCCGTGGAGAAGGGCTAGTTCTCCCCTGGAGACAGTACGCCTATATTTTAGTTTTACAATAAAGGTCGCAGCTCTGGCATAACCAAGGAGGATTCTTAATATTTCTTCAACGCGTCACACTCCCCATCCCACTTATAGCATGCTTGGGATTGACAAATTTATTCACAACTTTCAGATACAGTTTTTTCTCTTCTAGCAAACACATTTACTTTTTTAAAATTGGAGTTTTGACCTGCTGCATTTCCGACCCGGGCCGGTTCACCCCCCTTTAGGCAACCTGGTTCCCCCCACCCCCCTTGCTCCCGGGAAGTCACCATGTTGATGCTGAACTTAGTGCGGACACACAATCCGCATAGCGCGCTCAGTCCAGAACTCCTGGGCTCAAGCGATCCTCTTGCCTCAGTCTCCCAAGTAGCAGGAACTACGGGGCGCAACCGCGCCCGGCTGGTGGCAACTGCGCGGGTGTGTCCGGGCGCTGGGCAGATCTCCCCTAGCATGTACCACACCGGGGAGAAAGGGAGGTGAGAGAAACCAATCTCCCCTCTGGGCGGCTGCCTGACCCAGCTCCCACTCAAGTGGCCACCAGCGTGCACACGCACCAGCAGGGGCAGCCGTGCCGCGAGCGAGCTCCTGCCCATACAACTGCGGAGCCCACTGGGCAGGCCGTGAGACTCGCAGTAGCTGGTGCGAACCCCGAAAAGGGCCTAGCTAGTACCCATTGGTCCCTTCTCTTTCATACTTCCAAAACTAAAGATCCTTAATCTAGGAGACATTCAGCAGCCCCAAAATGCTGCTGAACCTAAAACATTGCTCTTGTTCTTTAGAGCCCATTCCCCATGGTTGAGGATTTGCAGAAACCTTTAAAGAAATTTTTTTAACAAATAAAAGAACCTTTTCTGAAATTCCTCCCACCACAAGTACGGCGATTACAAAACCAGTCTCAATCTTGCCTTTTCTCCACCTTTGAATCCTTATACAGGCAGACAGAGGGAAAAGCAAAACTGAAGGGGCTGCAGGAGGCAGCTTTAAAGAATTTGCTGAGGTGCCCGTAAACTGTCCTGTAACTAGTTGATGTTTTTAAAGCTGATTAAAGGGAAAATCTTTGCTCTTTCCCCAAGCCCAGTCCTAGTTGGGGGTTTTGCCACGGGGATCAGCTGGTGGGTGTTTTTAGTGTTGCCCTGAGTGCCTTTTGGCTCTTAACTGCTCAACCCGTGCCCACGAGGTTGTGGCAAAAGTTTGGGAGAGGGAGCAAGGCTCCTGCTTACTAAAGAAGGTAAGTTGTAAAGCGGTCACAAGAGAGTGACCAAGGAGGAAAACCCTTATCCTCTGAAATCCAACACACCCTACGACATTCCCAAACAGCACTCGGGGTCATCAGCCCTTACCTGGGCTGATGCATGCAAACTCCCACCAAGTTGGTGTGTCGTTCATAATGACGATGGCTCGTGGCCTCTGGGTCCCTGTGCAGGCACCAGCTGATGCAGACACTGGCCCTCAGTGTCCATGTCATTATGGATGAAACAAGACATTCACATGGACTAACGAGTCCTGTTAGAGAGAAGTTTGTGTAATTTAGTATAATCAGTGAGATCCTCTCTGATGGGGTGACACCTACCTGGACCCCTGAAGGAAGTGGGAAGAAAGTATAAGTCAAGCTTATGCCTGGGTAAAAGCATTCTGGGAAAAATAAGTAGCAAACATTAAGGTCCCCAGACCTTAAAAGTGTGCTTAGTGGGTTGAAAGAAAAAAATGCCCAGGTTGACTTAAGCAGAAAGAGCAGGGAAAGGAACAGTTGGAAATGCGGTCAAGGGGTGCACTGGACTTGCAGGAGATGGAGGTCAGTAAGGCTTCACAGTTCAAGGTTAAGGACTTTAGATCTTACTCCAAATGAGGCAGGAAGTCACTAGAGATTTTTGAGCAGAGCAGTGGTATGGTCTGTTCTTTAGATAGCTTATTGTACTATTTATCACCTAGATTCAATGAGGCACACACACTGCAGGTAGGCCAGTTTAAAAGCAGTGAGACTCATTTGGAGCATTTTGCAATATCCAAGCAAGAGACTGGGACTAGAAGGCGAAACAGAAGCAGAGGCAGTGTGCGGCAGACTGAGATGGAAGTGTTCCAAAGGCACGGCCAATAGGGTTTCTCAGTGGTTTTAGAAGGATGAGAAAAAAATGAGTCCAGAATAATTTCAAAGCTTTCTAGACTGAAGAACTTATAGAGCAGACTTAACCTTGGCTAAGATGGGGGAGAAAGTGAGAAAAGCAGGTTTGGTTAGAGAGTAAAGCACTGGGTGTCTCTGCAAAGGAATTCTGGAGGGGTTCTTTAGCTCAAGACCTTTGTAGAAATGACCTGTTGAGACTGGCTGGGGGATAGCTAATATCTTCAAAAACAGTAATAGAAAAAAGTATATCCCAAAGGGTGACAGGTTTACAGGTGGCACGGGGTAGACACTTTTTCTTTTCATAATTATGTATTGATTTTGATGTGAATTAGAAATATAAATCACAGAGTGAAGCTAAACCAATTTTTAAGGACTTTATTGGAAGAAAATGCTAATTAAATGCTAGTAAAAGTGATAGATAGTTATGGGGGAACATTATGTCAGCTGTACAGTAATGGGTGAACTTTGAATAATGCCAGTACATAGTTTAATATCCAACTAACGTATCTGTAAAGGTCAGTCTCTGAGAAGAGAAGCCTTAGCCACCGAATCTGTTCAATTTATCCAAGTTTGCATTCATTTACAGTTGCCTCATCGTCTTCCAAGATCCCTCACCATGCTGGTTTTTCACACGAGGTCTGAGGGGTGGTCTGTCCTATACCAGAGGCCAAAACTAGCATTAGCACAGTATTCTCCCTCGGTGTTTACATACAACTGCTCAAAGGTTACTCGAATTGCAGTTCCCATAGTTTGGTTAATGTCTAGAGAAGAACATGCCAGGTGCTGCCTTGCCCCTATCTCCTGACAGTTAAGGGTTGAGGCAGCTCTGCTTTCAAACCCCAGCAAGCGCCCCATTTCCGTCTGCACGTGGCTCCTGCAACCGGGGCGTCTTCGGCGCTGCAGCTGACAGTGCTTGGCGGGAAGAGTCCCTTCCCACTTTGGAGGGAAACAGAAAAGAAGTTCCCCCACGAGCCCCTGAACATGACCCTTGCTACATCCCCCCTCTGATGCACGTAAACCTTTTACACTCAGTCCTTAAAACAACCCTATTAAGTAGCTATTATTCTACCCATTTCACAAATAAAATAACTCCTGAAGCTCAAGTAGCTGTATATTCAATATCGCTAGGCCGATAAGTAACACAACTCATTTTCTGACCCCCAGTTTTTCAACCTGTTCAATGGGACAATAGGCACTTTGTAGGGTTATTTTATTATCTAGTTGCTCTTCTCCCCGAGCTGTCTTCACCTCACACCCAGGACAACTTGAGGAAAACTAAGTGTTTAGTGTTTTAACTACTGACTAGGTTTTTGCCTTGCAGAAACCAAACATGCAAACTGAGAGAAATTTGCAGAGAGGATGTGGAAGAGAAAACTGTGTTGATAAAGCGGCTGCCAGAGGAGGTTTGGGGGGGACGAGAGAGGCCAGAAGAGAGAAGCTTGAGGAAGAGAGAGGGGTTTCGATAGGAGCCTAATTTTGTTTTTGTAGAACAGTCGTATAATTTCTTCCTTAAATGTTTGGCAAATTCACCAGTGAACTCCACTGGGCCTCGTTTTGTTTTTTACTTTAATGTCAATAATGTATGATTCAGCTCCATTTCCTCAAGCCACCCCGATACAGGTGGTGATGTTTCTTGATCCGGAAGTCAGTTACTTAGATATACTCAGTCTGTGGAAATTAATCTGAATGTGCTTCTCTGTATGTGTGTAATACGTCAATGAAGTTTATAAAAATATTCTTCTCTGTACTTTAAAAAATTTTTTAAGTAGGTCTGATTCAAATGGACAGAAACAATAAAGAACGTTTACCAACTCACGTAGCAACTCCCAGGGCAGCAGGAGCAGGGGGGGTCCCGTGTCCAGGGATGTCGTTAAGGCCAGTTTCTCTCCACGTGTCAGTTCTGTGCTCAGAGCTGCAGGGGCTCCGGTATTAAATCTACACACAACTTTACCCCCAGGGAGGGGGCATCTTCATCTGCAGGTCTCTTCGGAAGAGCAAGACATTTCCCAGAAGCAGGTTTGGTAATTTCTTAAAAATGAAACATTAGTCTACCCTGTGACCCAGCAGTCCCACCCCTGGGTATTTGCCTGTAAGAAATGAAAACATATAGACACACATACATGCAACACACACACACACAGAGAAAACACATATGGGAATATTCTCAGTGCTCTATTCATAACATCCAGACCTCAGAAACAGTCTAGGTACCAATCTACAGAATGGTGAATAAACAAATTGCGGTATACTTATTCAATGAAATACTGCTTATTAACAAGAAGGAATGAGTTATCAAAACAACCACATGGGGCGAATCTAAAAATGTTATACACAGTGAAATAAGTTACACACAAAAATATCCGTACCACAGTACCTGGTGGGGAAAAAAAAATCAATGGTGGAGAAAAAGGGTAGATGCTGTAGGTGTTTGTCTCTGGCAGTGGGAAGGTGAAGGGCTGGCAAGGTGACTGGGCAGAGGGCGTAAAGGAGCTTTGTGGGAAGATGGTAACGTGCTATGTCATGACAGGTGTATTGTCAAATGCGTGCACCTGTGTGCAAATGCACGCACCTGTGTGCACGCATTCGTCAGTACACAAACGTAACATTATGTAATCCTTTGTCTATAAGCTTCACCTCAAAAAACTATGAGCAAATTTTGAATTTTAGTTAATGGTATGAATATTAACGTAGAGAAGTGAACTGATGTCTCTAACTAAAAATAAGAATAATTGATACATGGATAAAAGATAAACAAATGGATTGAGAGATAATAAACTGAGTTAATAAAATAATGATACACACTCTATAGGTTCTTAATGTAAAATTCTGAAAAATTTAGTGAGCACTTAAAATTTTTTCATAGTAAAACGTTAGAGGGGGAAAAGGGTTGTTACAAAGAGTTCAAGGCCAAATAAATTTTCAAAGTATTAGCTTAATGAAATTTAAGTAGATTTCTTTAAGGGGAGATTTCTTAGAGCCTTAAATATACTGGTATGAATGCTGAATGTATGTATGTGTGTGTGAGGGGGGTGAGCAAGGAGAATTGGGGGCAGCGCGGAACTTCCTGCTGTCCAGGACCTAATGGTCACCTGCCCGCCAGGGGCTGCCGCTCAAAGACCTCTGTCCCCTGGGCTGCAGCCCCCGTCCTACCAGCTCATCTCCCTTCAGGCCTGAGCATGGGAAACAAGCTGCTGTAAATCAAAACAGAAACCGGCAGGTCTTGACAGTGAGCGTGGCTGCCTCTCCTACTCCGACCTCCTTTAAACAGTAGGAAGATTGCCATTAACTCCTCATCGTTTCTGTCAAATGAGAAAGACAAGAATGTGGGCCCTCTTCTTTCCCAAGAAAGAAAATGGATTTCCTAGAACTTGAGCAAATTCCATTGTCATTACTGATTTTAATTGGTGATTACGCCCTGCACATCTTCAGAGATTAAACCGGTTTTATAGCCCAGATCTCCAGGAAGCTAAATTGTCACAATTCTCCACACTTGCACGTGTTTAACTGACATTTCAGATACCTCCCTTTCTATTTTGTGACTCTTTGTTCAAATTCTCTCTCGATGAATGTGAACAGTTTGTGGGGGTTCCGTGTGCTGAGCACGCTGACAATTCTTCTCCCGAAAGAACTGCATCGCCACTGCCACCCCCAACTTGCATATGTGTTCTGTACAACTGGTGCAAGGATTTTGCAAGAACAAGGAACACCACCCTCCTGGCTGCATTCCCTGTTTCAGTTCCTCTCCCTTGCCACAGTTAGAACCCTGGGTGCTCTGGAACCAGGAGCCTCAGGAGGGAAAAAACAAACAAACCCTCAGTAGGCGATCACTTGGCTGGAGGATTCTGAGAAAGCTCTGTGAGTCAGCCGGTGTCTGCTTAGGAGCCCAGGCACGTGTTCCAGAACGCAGGGCCAGCCGTGCTTCCGGGAGAACATGGGCTGGCAGCACTGATTGGACCTGATTCCTTTTCAAGTCCTTTGCTTTACACGTTCATCCCCAGAGCCTACCGAGGAACAGAGCTAGCAAATGCACGCACGGTCTTCCGCCCGCCTCTGGCATGAAGACTGCAAGGCTCGTGGAGGCCTGCAACGTTGCCTGCTGTGAGCAGGAAGTCTGTGCGGCAGATACACTGTACCCTCACTTCTTAGCCCTGCCGGGGGCGCTGTGACAATCTAACACCAGCCGAGGTCAAAAGTCATGCATGCAGTGAGCACAATTTCCATAAACCTGCCCGTGATCTGACCGTGGCCTCTTTACACTTAAAGCCAATGATTTCAGAGAAGCCTTCAAAACAAACATTTTAATAGATTATGCTTTAAAAAACTACACACACACACACACACAAACACACACACACACACACATTTTTTCTGAAACCTTCTTAAAATATCAGGGAGCACTGTTCACATCCCATGTGGGAAACCCAGTAAGTGCCTTCTGTGGCCACAGGGTCTTTATTAGAAAAGAAATGCATAAAGTCTCCTGCCCTGGCTGCAACCTGTCTTTCCACCTGCGCTCAGGCTGAGATAAATACCATTAGCACAATGAAATTCTAGCGATACCAGTCCCTGCATGTGACAACACACAGCTGGCCAGGGGCACAGACACCACCAATGTATCGTGCTAGTCACACGTGTCTGTTTCATTATTACGCTGGCCTATCATCCAAGATGACAGGGTCACACTATTTCAGAGCCGGCCGACATTCAAGCAACCACAGTGTATGCACGTCCAATGTTCAGAATACTAGAGCAAGTATTTTACTGAAGGTATTAAGATGTCAATTGGTGCAGACCATTGATAATGCAGGGTCCGGCAGAAGTAACTCCTGCTCGAGTATGGCTGGTAGGATAATAATATGGATGTACTAATTTATAGTTTTAATTTGAACATTTCACCTAAAGTGCCATATGGTGTGCTCAAGTGAGATATTGTTATGTTACAGAATTACATGCTTATGATTTTGTAATAAAAGATTTTGTAATAAAAAAGGAGTGTTATTGTGCTGGACCCTGTATATACCCAGAAGTTCCAACAAAGGCTGAGTCCGGGCTTGGTTTCTTACCCTGTTTAGCTCTGCTTCTGGCCGGGGACACTCTTTTGATTGGGACACATCTTCCTTGGCTCCGCAGGAGCCTTGTTTCCATCTCTCACGCTTCTCTTTAATGACAGTGGTTGTCTACTGAGCACTGCCCCTTGTCTTGCCCTGCATGACACAAGATGAATAAAATTACCCCTAATTTTGTAAATGAGGAAAGCGAGGCCCAGAGGAAATTTGTCAAGGAACAGTGCCTACAAGCAGCAGTTTGGATTCAAACCCACTTCTCAGTCCTAAATAGACAGACAGACCAAACTTCCTCTACTTTCTCCTAGAGTGTCTTTCCCCCAGGCAATTATTCTTTCTTCATGACACAGTGGAGCTATTCATTCATTGCTCAGCTCCTTCCAACAAAGAGCTTAGCCTATTTCCTCAACAGGAGGTATTTCCTTGGAACCTGTTGTCTCCCTCTTTGCCCACTCCCCAAGTCTTTTGGTTGCCACCAACATATACTACACAATCCACTCCAGTCTCCAGAGTCCATAGTTCTCATCATCGCATGGTTTTTATTCTAAAGTGGCACAAAGGTACATGGTTACACCGATTTTAAGGGTTTCTAATTGAAAAAGTATGAAAGAAGTTCTTCCCAGAAATAGCATGGATTGGGACATTTAAGAGAATAATAGCCCTTGCTACTCCCTACTGTAACTGGATGGAGCTGGGTTCAATTACTCATTCATTGTCAGCCAAAAGATAACTCTGAGATTTTGTGAGAAGGAATGTACTCTATTGCAAGCCAGCAGGCAGGGGCACAACGTTGGTAAGGGAGTGTCAATTCCCAAAGTGGTGTGTCCCCAAAGAATCGATTCATCTTCACTCAGGGAAATCATGCATAAACAGTGAGGTGAGCTTTGTCATCGCATGTATGGATGGGGACATGGCTACACATGCATGGTTAGTATGCCTGTACACACACTGCATGTGAAAAATGGCAGGAAACCTGTGCCCCAGGAAGGAGATATTAGTATTACCAATAATGAGGGGATAGTGAGAATAGTTCATGAAGAAGTCAATACAGATTTCTTCAAGCTGCTTAAACCAGCCTCACGTGGCTTGACCCAGATCAGTGCCTTGGTCCTGCAAATCATCTGGGCTTACCCTCAAAAAAAACAAGAAAAACAAATAAACAACAGCAAAACCCCAGCTCTGCCAATTGTCAATGTCAGGGATGGCCCAGGTAGGGAAGAAAGTTTGCCAGTAGTCAAGGCTAGCCCTTCTGTTAAACTCCTAGCCAATTATAGGATATGGTCACACAATCTTTGTAACATCCACGGATGTTAAGTGGGTTTACCAGTGATGAATTGTGAATAAAAGTTAGCATATGGTAGGCTACCTGCAAGGCTGTATCATAAGGTCTACCCGGAAAAAGTCCACCCATTGTTAATATAACGAGAATGGTTATATAACATTGATGTTGCATAACATCAATGTAACCTGGCAGCCAAGGTGAGTGGACTGGAATAAGATGCGTGAACAATGATGACTTCACTGTCCTAAGTCAGTGGGGGTGATTAGACGACATTGAGTGAGCATGTGTACTGTGTGGCCATCACATTCAAAATATCTGAGTAGAGCAATGAATCTGCACCAAATTTTGCATTAAGTAGAAATTCCCACACAGAAACTATTTGGATGATTCAGGACACAGCTATGGGCAACTGGTGACTGGCAGCTTCATCATGACAACACACTTGTTCATGCATCATGTCTTATGCAGAGTTTTTTGGTGAAACATCAGATCACTGAGGTAATTCAGCCCCTACACCCCAAACCCAGATTCGGCGCCTTGCAACTTCTAGCTTTTCCCAAAACTAAAATCACCTTTGAAAGGGAAGAGATCTCAGACCATTGACAAGATTCAGGAAAATACGACAGGGCAGCTCATAGCAATTGCGGGGACTGTGTAGGGTCCCAAGGTGACTACTGTGAAGGGGACTAAGGTGTCCTTGTCGTATGTACAGTGTTTCTTGTGTCTTCTTCAGTGTCTCTATTTTTCATATTACATGGCTGCATACTTTCTGGACAGACCCCATCATATGTTAGGTTATACTACTCACACTGAAAAATGCTTCGGATCACCAAATTATTCAGAACTTATCTTAATCCAGGCCCCCCTTCCCACAAAATGTTCAGCAAAAGAATGAGAAGAAAGCAACTGACTAAATAGAAAATACTGTATAACCAAACTTCGACATAAATATGCTAAGCATTCTGGATGGGTGCCCCCTGATACTTTCTTAATGTCTTAAATTTATTACAAGCAATCATACTTGTTACTAACTAAGGTCCCTGGCAGTTCTTTCCCGGGCACCAGCTTGGAACATGCCACACTGCTCTCAAACTGGTGCAGTCAACAGAAAGATGTTCAGGAGCAGCTCTGAAGTTCGGGCTTTGCTTTAATGCTGGGCTGCATCCTAAGTTCACTGTAGAAGAGCACATTAAAAGCTCTGGCAAGTCTCACAGTTAAGAAACCTAGAAAATGGGCCCTGGCTGGTGTAGCTCAGTGGATTGAGTGCGGGCCTGTGAACCACATGATTGAAGTTCGATTCCCAGTCAGGACACATGCCTGGGTTGCAGGCCAGTTCCCAGCAGGGGACTCACAAGAGGTGACCATACATTGATATTTCACTCCTTCTCTCCCTCCCTTCCCCTCTAAAGATAAATAAATAAAATCTTTAAAAAAATAAACAGAGAAGATTAAAAACAAAAAAGAAAAAGAAAATGGCCTGCAAGTTCCCAGTGCAGGCTAATTGGAAGATACCTGACTGTATCTGCTCCATTCTCCAGCCCAATGTTAATTTTCCTCATGCTCTGAACTGCTTGTGGGTTGAGAGTTTGACATCGTTAAAGCTGACTCTAACAGCCATTTTTAGATCTTCAACTGTTGTTAGAATGCAAATTTGAACATCCAGTCATTAAAGACATTCTACAGATAACACCTTATACATTGTCTCCCAAATTTATTTGACCATGAAAACTGGGTCACCAAGGCAGTTTCAACTTCAACATGTAAAGAGCTTGAGAGTCATCATTCCCATCTTTACTAGAAAAAGTTGCCTTTACCAGGTAGCTTAGTTGGGTGGAGCGTCATCCTGTACAACAAAAGGTTTCAGGTTCGATCCCGGCTCAGGGGACATACCTAGGTTGCAGGTTCAACCCCCCGAGGCACGCGTGAGATGCAACCAATCCATGTTTTTCACATCAATAGAATTGCTGATGTCAGGGAGAGGAACAAAGGATGGGTGTAGGTGAGGGGCCGTACTACTGACCTGGTGAACATCAGGTGTGGAGACACAAACCTACTAAAAGACAGGTCTAATCAGAAGACTGTGGGGCTCTGCCCTCACCCTGCATCTAACCATCACAGCACAGCAGGGCTCTGGTGTGAGACACGGTGAAATACGTCTAAAAGTTCTGTGCGACACAGACTCTCTCCCAGGATGACCACTTAGGGAAGTCCAGAGTCAAGAGGGTGGAGGAGACAGGAACAAGTACACTAGAGAAATCTGGAGCTTCTGGCACCAAATAGCTATGGTAAGCATTAAATACAGCCCAACTGCTAGATAGATTGATGTAAATTTTCACACTAAAAGCCTATTTACCTCAGTTCCTATTATCCAGTATGACATGTTCATTTCTCAACAAAAATATACCAAGCATGGCAAAAGGTATGAAAGAGAGAAAACAAGCATTAGAATGAGACTCAAATATGACACAGAGGCTGAAATTACTAATTTAAAACAACTGAGTAATAAGGGCTCTAATGGAAAAAGTTAACATGCAAGAAGAGATGGATAATGTAAGCAAGAAAATGAAAATTTTAACAATCAAAAGAAAATGCTAGAAATTAAATACTGAAACAGAAATGAAGAATGCCTTTGATGGGCTCATCAGACTGGACATGGCCAGGGAGAGAATCTGTGACCTTGAAGATATGTTTCAACACCTTCCAAAGTAAAATAGAAAGAAAAAAATTCAGAAACAGAACATCCAAGAACTGTGGGACAATTTCAAAAAGTGTAACATACATAATGGGAATACTAGAAAGGCAAAAAGGAGAAAATGGAGCAAGAAATATTTGAATTATTAATGGCTGAAAACTCTCCAAACTTAATGACAGACACCAAATTATAGATATAGGAAGATCAGAAAGCATAAAAGAATAAAAACAACAAAAAATCCACACCCAAGCATGTCATTCAAATTGCAGAACACCAGAGATAAAGAAAACAATGGAAAGAATCCAGAGAAAAAAAACATTACCTATAAACAAGAATAAACTTACAGCTGACTCCTTGGGAGAAACTATGCAAGCAAGAAGAGACTAAAGTGAAATATTTCAAATGTCTAAAGAAAAAAAAGACCAACCTAGAATTCCACACCAAGTAAAATTATCCTTCTAGAATGAAGAAGTAGACTTTCTCAGACCCTGGGAAAACAGAATTCATCACCCGCCAACCTGCCCTGCAAGGAACGGGAAGGTCTTCAGGCAGAAGGGGAATGATAGAGGTTAGAAACTTGGATCTACATAGAGAAAAGATCAGGGAAGAAAAAAATAAAGACAATTTTTAAAAACTATTCTTAATTGGTCTGAAAGATAATGGTTTAAAGCAGTCGTGGTAACAATGTGTTGGGTTATTCCGGCCTATGGATAGGTGAAATGAGTAACGGCGATGTTCCGAGGGACAGTGTTACCAGGAGTGTGCTCCACACTTTCAGTGGTGCAGTGTTACCTGAAGCAGGCTTAGAGTGGGTACAAACAAGTATTATAAACTCCAGGGCAACCATTACAACTCTTTTTCAGCTGTGTTGAGGTATATAAATTCTTTTAAAGTATAATTGGTGTGCTAAGAGATAAAATAGTGTGTAAAAAGAGATATAATGCTCAAAACTAGCAGAAGACAGAAAAAAATGAAGGAAAGTGATTGAAAAGAGTTACCAACGTGGCAGATACTAAGTCAAATATATCAATTATACTTTCAATGTGAAAGATGTAAATTTACCAGTTAAGAGATTGTCAAACATTAAAAACAAGATGCAACTATATGCTTTCTATTCTTTCTATAAGAAATACACTTTAAAGACCCAGAGAGGCTAAAGATAAAGGGGTGGAGAAAGATATACCAATGCTGACACTAATCAGAAGAAAGCTGGAGAATTTATCTCAACCTCAGACGGAGCAGACATCACAAGGAAGATCACGGGAAATAAGGACAGAGATGATATAGTAATGGGGCGGGGAGGGGGGGCAGTTCCTCAGTGTGTATTTACTTAACAACAGGGATGGGAGGGGCCCTGGGTCAGCCCCCTCCCCCCCAGTCAGAAACTTCCCTTATCCTCACCTGCAATGGATTCCTGCCCCCTGTAGCCTCATGCACTGAGGTTGCATAGTTCTATAGATTCAACTCCCCCCTTTCTTTCCCCCTGCTAACTTAAAAAATAAAAGACTCTCGACAATCTTATTGATGTTTGCCTTAAAATCTTCAGTAAACCTAAGAATTCTTGAGACTTTTGAATATTTAGTCACCAAGCATGGTCTGTTGATGGAATAATAGCCTCTACAAATAAGCAGTATTCCAACTGACTAAAATTACACATATTCTGCTGCAATTAACAAACCGCAAATGCCTCTGAGGGCATTCCTAAATTCATAGCATGTATTTCCTCCATCGTTAGATGCTAAACTATACCACCATAGGCACGGCCTTCTCCCACTGCAGAGTCTTACTCAACAATTTAGGAAAACTCAGAGAATTGGGGGAGAGGGTGGGACATGAGAGGGTGAAAACTTGGTCTTCAATCCTATTTTCACCACTTACCAGTTGCGCGCCCTTGGGAAACTTATTTAACGTACCTGAGTCGCCTCCTGTGCAATGGGGATGATAACCAGCACCGAGGCTGTGGCAGACTTAGCAGATGATACTCGCAGAGTGTCCAAACTGCAGAGAAAGCAAAATGAAGAGATATTGTCTAGGGCTTTGACTTACCAAACTAAGGGACAAAAGAGCACATGTCCTCATCCAGGCAGGTGTTATCAAGTCTATCACAATTCTCCAGGAGACAATGAGATCTCTTTGTCCCTCCTGGGGCTTGCTTGATTAGAGAGCCACAGAAATGTCAACTCATGACCAAGTGCAGTCAGGCATGAAGAGCAATCAATCAGCAAGGGATTTCTTGGTACATACATAGTAGGTAAACTTACAATAATCAATTTTAATCTAACTATTTGGACTTAGAAAAAAACATCTTATTGTTAGCATGTGCCAATAATTCATTTTCATTACTCTTGTTCTGTTCACTTTTGATAATACGCAACATAGAATAGTCGAAGTTATTTAGTAAAAGGTTTTAACAGTTAAATGCAAACCTATACGAAAATGATGCTCTATTTGCCTTAAGAGGCCACCGTATTTTCCGTGTCACGTGTAAAGCTGTAAATGTTCCATTTCCAGCTTCCCTGGACATTTCTTAATAAGGACAGGCCTCCTCCCTACTGTCTTTCTTCCTTCACCACATCGGGAATATCTTTTTTTCTTTTTGAAGTTATTTTGCTTTTCCATTTATTATCCAAGTACTAATGCTTTTTCTCATTTCAGATTTACTTTTCCTTTCTAAACTAGTGTTGGGGGCTGGGATAAGCCTGAAACAGGCTGATACAATCAGACCTGAAGGTTGCGCCTGAATAACAGGACGCTGCGGTTAGGAGCCATAGAACTCCCCCTCCTGGACATGCGGGTGGCACACCAATCAGTGCCTTGATCACGCACCCGCCATGCACCCCCCGGCCAATCACAGGCTAGAGCACGCTTTGAAGCCACCTATCCACTGCACTTCCTCCACTGCCCTCCTCTATATAACTCCCTCCATTTTGAAATAAAATTTGCAGCTTGATCAGAATCCTTTGTCTTGCTGCCATTCTTCGCGCCTCCTGTCCCATCCCCCTTCATCCGTTACAGGTATATTGGCGGACCCCGTTGACTGCCTCGCGGGCCGAGGCAAACTAGAACAGTGGCATTCCTGGGGAGTTACTAGGAAAACAAAAAGTGAAGTCAGCGACATGATGAAGAATTAGAGAATCAAAATTGCTGGGGAGCGGTGCTCTGCACCGCTTTCACTTACCTGATTTTACTTACCTGATTCTCCTTGTACAGTTAACCCTTGAACAACATGGATTTGAACTGTGTGGGTCCAATTATAAGCAAAAAATTTTTTTAAGTTAGTCCTTGATCGCCTCGGATGCAAAAGACTGCACAGGTACATATTTTCCATTGTGCGGGGGGTGGTGCCCCTACCTCCCGAATTGTTACGGTTCAACTATATCTTTATTTTTTAATTTTTGTAAAAGATTTTAATTATTTATTTTTAGAGACAGAGGGAAGGAGGGAGGAAGAGAAAGATACATCCATATGTGAGAGAAAAAATGATCAGTTGTTTCTCGCACACCCCCATCTGGGACTTGGCTGGGGATCTGGCCCAGAACCCAGGCATGTGCCCTGATGGGATTCAAACCAGAGACCATTCAGCTCACAAGCCAGTGCTCAATTCACCGAGACACACCCACCAGGGCTCAACTGTCTTTTTAAAAGTGCTCTTGTCAGGCCCGGAATTAGACAAAAGTAGCCAAGAGGAACGCGAGGCAGGCTCCAGACTGACTCAGCAAGGAAGGTAGAAAGTACAGAAAGTACAAAGAGTGCTGAACAAGATAAACCGACTTGTGCATGACCTTGTCCTTGCAGAAAAGTATCCATTGTTGCAAGCAGAGAACATAGCCATGTGTGTTCTCTAGAGATAGACAATTGCTAACAGCTACGTCTGCTTCTGTATTTGCTTGCTTGCTCACCCCAAGGTGGTGAGCAAAACCCTAGGCTGTAAGCACCAGGTGCGACTCTCATTTGCAGCCTCTTGGCACCGTGTCTCCAGACACCTCGAGAGTTCGCCCCTGCCCAGGTAAAGCTTTGGCCAATAAAGTTCCATCTTAAACTCCTGAAAGCTTCCGACCATGTGTTGCTTGTGTTGGTGGATGCCACACTCTCAACCTGCACAGGTTACTGAAGTTTAGTGTACATTTTTAGGAATCTCAAGGGAAAGAAAACATATTTATTAAAGGCCCTGTCTCGAAAAAAACTCAGTGAAGAAAATTCTGAAACTAGAGTTTCTTACCTCGCTTTGATGACTTCACTTAGGACTTCTGTGAAGAACGTGAACACATCAAAAACAGCCATTTGTTTTTAAGTATCAGTTTTTATTAAAAAGTGCATTTTGATTAATTTATGATCTAGGTAGGCTGTTAAGATATCGGTATACTCTCTGCATAAACTTTACAAAGATTTAAAACAAACAAAATTTTAAAAGCCTTTTTATTTCCTTCACCATTATTGTTTTACAATACAAATATCACCTTGTGAACACACATACACACAAAAAAGCCCTACGGAAGAGAGGTCTGCTGCACACAAAATACAGAATGGACATATATACTTCTTCATTCTTAGAAAACTATTTTGTTCTCCACATTGGCAAGTGTAGAATACTTCCCCAAACATACTTATGTCAGGAGTAAAACTTAAGAGTTACATGCAGTTTCTGCACATATATATTTTAAAGAAATAGATCTCTTTTTTGTTGTTCACCAACAAAATTGTCGTGAGAGTATGGATAACTAATTCATACCTTTCAAGTTTTAGTTAAGTGATCATTTTCAAAACTCGCTTTAAAAAAAAAAGTATTCATGGCTGTTTTCATTGTATAGTTAAAACTGAATTACCAAGTAGAGAAAATAATTTAAGTGGCCCAATGTCATTGCCACCTGCTCACAATATGGGAACAGGCTTGGACTTTCTAATGACAACCCCCCCTCATTCTTTAATTCAGAGCAATTGAAAAACCACAAGCAGCCTTCTGATTTAATTTAGCTATAAATGCAAAATTGAGCAGTGTATACATACATTTATACTTTCGTGGAATACTTTATATTAAATAAAAACATTTAAGATCGCCTACTGACCATACAATCAAGACAAGAAAGGCACTAGAAACATAGACAAATTTCTCTCCCAAGAAGCAGTTTTAAATTTTAACTCTCTTCTCTTTGACATGTAAAAATCTTTAAATTTGGTTTTCATAACATCATTTGAAAAATAAAGTTAGGAAATACTTAGAAAATCACTTTATAACAGAATCTTTTTTTTTGCACTTTTTGACACATTGTCTCTGCTGATTTTACAAAACCCAGTTACTAAACCTTTCTGTGTCTGTCATTTTTATTTGAGTATTGGTGCAACAGGTAGAAAGATTTCAGAATCGAACCCCATTCAGGTGCTTAGAAACCTTCATAGAGACATTTGCTAGAAAATGGCTTACAGCCCAATCTTTGGGGCAAGAGATATGAAAAGTATGTTTTCCCAAGAAAATAATACGCTTTATTTCCAGATGTGACTGGAAAGACCAGAACTGATGATATAAAAGCTTACATTTATGCTGTTGTATCATATACAAAGGAAGGTGGTGGCTGCAGGTTATGTAAATCCCAGACTCATGAACAGGAAATGTGTGCGGTGAATGATAGGTGAAGTTTTCTTTATTGTTTCCAACGCAGGTCCTTTGGAGAGAAAAAAAGATCACAGTGCTGACCAGGTAACTCAATAGGTTAAGTCAAGGTAATTGTTGAAAGATAGTAGGATTAGGGAGGTGTTTATTTTATGGCATCTTCTCTCACAGAGTTCTTAGCACTTCGGACAGTTCCTCGTTCCCCAACTTTGTACGGCTGTTATGTATCATTCGCCAACCGGCTGTATTTCACTTGCCTCCTGAGGTGGACTACTGGCCAGGGGAAGGGCCAATGGTAAGATCGAGGTACAATTCCTTGGACATTCTTTTCAAAGTACTGAAATGGCCTGTACCACCACACTCTGGCCAAGAGGTTCATCTGGGAAGCTTCTTTTAGCACCTACATCAATAAAGAAAGGAAAGCCTGAGTCAAAAGGAATGATTAATTTGTTTCAGCCCCAAAAGGAATATACATATTTTTCTCATAATCCTTCACTTAAAGGTCAAGTATTTTTTACATTATGGATCACAAAGGGACCCAGACGGCCCCCCGTCCACCCACACAGCCCAGAGTCGCACCATCAGCCTGCCCTCGTCTGCACCCTGGGAACACCCTAGTAGGAAAACAAGTAACTCCAATCCCAGGTGTGCAAGGAAAACGCGTGGCTTACTCAATCTCGTTTGTAAATAAATACCTCAATTAGCTTTTTAGTTACTCACTCTTCTACAATTAAAATGGACAAACCTAATTAAATGATTAAGTATTAAGCTGGTGAGGAGCCAAAGGTAGGAAGAGGGTAGGAATTCAAATCAAGCAACAGGTGGGCACAGATTAGTAAATATTTTCCGAGACAATGAGAACATGACACTGGTTCTACAAGGATGCATCTCCCATGTCATTATAATCACACACTTCTTGTTCATTTTTGATTCTCAAGTGGATCAGCATCACAAAAGAATATAATCTTAGTTGACTGTCGCTTAAGAGAAGAGAAAATTAAGACATCTGTGCATTTTTTTTTGTATTTTTCCCTGCTGTGCTGGTTAACATCAACCCTGGAGCAATAGAAGCTAACGTCAAACAGGGGAAACTCACTTGCTGATTGGCCATAGTGTGGTACCACCAGAAGAGTCTTGTGGTGATGTAATACGCCACCACCACGTCCACAGTGTAGTGGTCATGCGCTAAGAGAATACAGAAGATTCCAACCACGCTGAGAAGCCAGCAAATCCAGTGGTACCACCAGAGTCGTCGAGGCGAATCTGAAAAAGAGAAGAAATTTGTAATAATCATACTATTCAAGTGCCACCAAGGACACCCAACCATACCTCTGCGACTATTGTGAATGCAGTTACCTTGGGTCTTTCCTTCTGAAAACAAATCCCTTGGGCTATCAAATCTAAGGGCATTAGCTTATCTGTAAACCAAGGTTAGAACGGAAGCATCTCATTTTATAAAGTGACTTTACTAATTCATATTTGGCTGTTACTTGATTCATATTTATGATGAAGTAAAAAAATAAGGACAGATTATGTATTATGATCCATTAAAAATGGATCATTAATACGTTTGTATTAATTATGTACTATGATCCATTAAAAAAATTAAAAGCTGCCAACAGGTATTTAATTTACCCATAAATAAGTTGGGGTTACTTCTTTATACAAAAATCAATCCCTTGGTCTATAGATTTCTACACATGGACTAAGCAATTATCATCGATACAACTGCCTTATATGCTTTCCAAGCTCTGCAACCGTATATATACTACCCTGAGAGTCTTTGAGATTTACACTTCTGAAATACAAACGAGGGAGACTCCAAATGCCCGGGAACTCCAGTTCAAGTGCATCTCCAATGGCAGGGCTGTGCCAGATAAATACTTGTCTGCACCACCACTGGGAAAGCACCTGAGGGAAGCATCAAAATCTCAGTGTGGGCCTTTTGGCCTTGTATTCTCAACAGATGGGCTTCAGAGGACCTGAAACTCTAGGCAAGAATATTGTCTGCATGTGGTATGCCCTCCCTCTCTACCCCAGGGGATATCAATTTCAGGATCTTATTGGATTCTCTGCGGGTCTAAGAATCAGTCATTCATTCCATCAATATTTATTGAGCAGGTACAATGTGCCCAGAATAGAAACTGCTCTCGGTGATGAGATCAATGGTACAAACCAGGCTAAGGGCCTGCCTTTGTGCAGAGGTCCCTTCCTAGTAGGGAAGAGAAACAAGAAACATAATCATGACTAAAAAAGAAAATTATACATGATGTTAGTAGTGTTGAATGATACAGAAAAATAAAAAAAGTTGAAAAGGATAGCAGAATCAGAAGGATGAAGGGTGGTTTGTAATTTTAAGTGAAGTAGTCAGGGTAGGGGTCTTGTCATATGTATAGGGCTCCATATTCCATTTCCAGAAAAATTTGTACCCAATACCTTAATATAGCAACCAATGGTAGCTATCATTCATTCTTTGTGCGACTCGTATATTACAAGTGTGTATGCATGCCATCTATTTTAATCTTTACCACCTGTCCCTCACCATGAAATAGCTATCCATATCTCATTTTAAAGATGTGGAAACCAAGACTTAGAAAGTTTAAATGTTTTCCCCAAGGTCGCAGTGTTAGTGATAGCACCTGGATTCAAAAATCAAAGCTTGTGACCCAATATGGCACACTGCTTTATCTTCCAGAAGGACCTAATCCCATGAAAAGATGTCAGGTACCAACCAGCAGGGGGCAGAAATCCCTCCCTCTGGGCTGCTGGTATCAGGTCAATTCTGCTCCCATTTTCTAAGCCCAGTTACATCCTAGTACACAGGCTATACCATGCCCTGACCATTCTGAATAGACATTGTTAGAATCTACCCTATTTGGTCACATGCTAAGTATATGACCCTTCTCTCTCTCTCAGTGCCCTGAAGCCCACCTTCTCTTCTGCTGTGTTCCCTTAGTTTTTTTAAGATTAAAACTGGGCATTCACCCTTCAGTCTACTACCTGTCTCCTGACCACCCCTCCAATCAATCCTGTTAACTGCTGACCCTTCTTTGTTAATCTCCCTCTGACCCCTCCACTTGTCTCCACTGCCCATGCCATCCTGGTGGACAGAGCCACCACTAACTCTGTCCTGGACGACAGCGGCAGAGAGTCCCCTCACTTTGGTCTGCAGTCTGCACGCTCTCCAGCCCATGTTGCAAACTGCTGCAAGAGTGATTCTCCCCTCTAAAAAAGGGTAAGAGGACACCACCCCACAGGTGCAGCCCTTCCATAGACACCCGATCTCAGACTCCTGCCGGCTTAAGGCATGCTCTGTGATCTGGTTCCTCATCACCAGTTCATTCTCATTTCTCATAGTTCCCTCCACTCTACATTCCAGCCGTAGTAAACTTCCAACATGCCACACACTCCCAAGATACCTGTAGGCTGCAGTGAGTGTCCCTCCTCTGTGGTGTCAGCAACCTGGTTTACTGGTCACTCTTCATGGAAACTGCCTAATGGATGCTCATTGAGGCTGTTTCTAACAGTGGAATACTGAATACAACTGAATTTTCTACAAGTAGATAAATGAACAATGTAATCTGTGGTTCATTTACAGCAGTGATTTTCAACCTTTTTCATCTCATGGCATATATAAACTAATTAGTAAAATTCTGTGGCCCACCAAGAAAAAATATTTATGTGGATCTGACCAAAAAATAGGTATCATTTTGATTCATTTACACTGGACGGCTCTTGTTGCATTGGTTGTCATTTTTCTATTTGACAATCTAAGGGAAAAGGGGTCAGTGCCCCTGACTAAATAGTCAGGTACTGCATGCTTTAAAAATTCTTGCAGCTCACCAGTTGAAAACTGCTGATTCATAGTGTAATACCAATAGCAATTAAAATGAACCAGAGTCTCATCTCAAAAACGTAATTGAGAGAAAAGTGGCAGAAGACTATATGTATTGTGATACCATTTATGTAAATTTACAAAACCAGAAAACAATAACACGTAGCACAGAAATATGCATGGAAGTGACAGAGGAAATTGGGGGGGGAAGGGATGAAAGGCTTTAATCATATATTAACATTTTATTTGCTTTTGTATTTCATAATAAAATATTTTAAGTATGTTCTTTGCCTTTTTTATTTATTGATTTTTTTTGAGAGAGAGGGAGGGGAAGGGGAGAGAGGGAAAGAGAGAGAAACATCTATTTTGTTGTTCCACTTATGCACATGTATTCATTGGGTGCTTCTTTTATGTGCCTTGACCAGGGATGCAACCTTGGCGTATCAGAACAATGCTCTAACCAACTGAGCTACCCAACCAGGGCCTGTACATTTTTTAAAGGAATTTTCCCATTTAGTGTTTGCCTCAGTGTTCCTGAGCCCATGGTCTCTATGAGGGTGCAGACATCACTGACCCACTGCCGAACTCTCAGCTGAAAGCACAATGCCAGTGCTTGGAAAAAATGGCTACTAAAAATGGCTACTATCATCTTCTATCATCCAATCAGTTCCAACACTAGGTTTTTGTGTCTTTGAGATTTCCTTCTGGCTCCTTCCAGCAGCTGTGAAACATCCCGATGCCACAGCTGACTCTTGAAGAAACAAGAGACTCCAGCCCGGAGCAGTGACTCCTTCCCACAAACATTTCCCCGGGGCCTGCAGAGCTGAGCACGGTGGTGAGAGGAGGTTCTGCCCTCCTAAGCCTCCAGCCCTCCTTCAGCAGACTTTCGGTGAACCACAGGAAATAGCAGGAGAGAAAATTCTAATGGAAGCCTGTTCTAGACTTACACTCTTTGATAAATAAGTAGGTGAGTGTGAGCATGACCGTGTGGCCGCTGTACAGATAGTCTCCACACATGTTATGAGAGCCAGTGATGGACAGGCCGCCGCCAGCGATGAGCTTCATTATTCTCCGCAGCTGGGCTTCCCAGTCTCCAAAAAGCTGGTGGGGAAAGAGAAAACAAGAATCCTTATTAGCCCACATGAAACTGTGCTATAATTGCTGTTTATGTTTGGAACTGAGCTTTGTGATTTGTGACTTATAATAAGAAATATATTATTTGGTCTTTGTCCCTGTTCCTGGCACAGAGCTTCGAAACCCTTTGGAATTTCCTAAGTGATAAAAAAGACAAAGGTGTCTTTTGTTATTCATAACAAGCCACTTTCGATAACACCTGAGTGGACCTTAATGCGCTGACTTTGGGAAAGCCCCTGAGGATGGAGCCAGAACCAGCCAGGTGCTGAGAGGGTTAACACTTGCAGTCCACGCCCCTCCGTGTCTGGGCCAATCACCAGTGGCCAATGACATCATTGATTAGCCTGATAAAGCCTCTGCAAATATCCCAAAGGACCGGGTTTGGAGAGCTTGGGAGGGGAGTTGGTGGTGAACATGGGAGGAAACTGGGAGAGCGGGACACCCCAGAGAGAGCACATGCCTTCCAGTTCACCTCGTCCTACACCTCTTCATCTGGCCTTTCCCAAGTCACACCATTTCACAATAGACTTCCAATCCAGTAAGTAAATTGTATTCCTGAGTTCTGTGAGTCACTCTAGCAAATTTTTTAAACCAGAAGAAGAGGTCACAGGAACTTCTAATTTACAGCTAGTTGATGTGAAGCAAAGGTGACCACCTGGACTTGTGATTGTCATCTGAAGTGGGAGGGCAGTCGGTGCTGACTGAGCCCTTAACCTGCGGGATCGGACACAGTGTCCCAGCAGGTAGTGTCAGAATCGTGGTGGGAAAACCCAGGTCACACTGGGTCACAGGAGAGTTCAGTGTGGTTATTGAGACAGGGTAGACCTGCAGGGTGGCCTTGCATTTCAAACTTTGTATTAAGACATAAACTCCCCCACTATGAAGTCTATCCACTCCAGGTTTACTGTTCCTTGGGCAGCCCTTAGAAAGAAATCATTCTAGAGAAGAAGCATGTAGCTCACCCATTTATTTTTATTTTTATTACACTGATAGAGAAAGACTGACCAAGTTGCTCCTCTGCCTTTGAGGGGGGGGAGGAATTAAAACTCTAGGAAAAATGGAGAGCTGTATTTTCACAAGCTTGGCCTAGAGGACTATTGTTCTGTTGCTAAAGCAGCTGAAGAGTGGGGCAGGCAAATATACAAACAGTTTCTCGCATGTGATTTTGGGGGATCAAATTGAAACCAGGAACTGAGTAGGATGCACCTTCCATCTTCTGCAGCTATAAGGAATGAGCTGCATGTTTTTCCTTTCGATGAAAGTGAAACAAGTTTAAGAATAAATCTCCCTTTTTCTGATACAAATCTAGGCTGGGAACTAGAATAATAAGTGGCTTGGCCAATTCCTCACTGCGATTTTCATTTGCTCTGTCAAATGAAAGGTCTGACTGTCTATATTTTACGGTTGTCAGGACTCTTAAATTCTGGCTGGCCAATTTAATCACCATGATCCTGTTTCAACATTTAACTGATAATATTACAACTTTGGAAAACATATTTATATAAATATGAATTCATTATAATTTCCCTTTACATTTTTTTATCAAGACTTCTAGTTAAGGATGGCAGGCACAGAGCGTATGAATCTCCAAATTCAAAGGGATCATTAAATGCCCAGCTCAAGAGAAGAAAACAGACCTATACAGCAAGACTCAGCATCATGGAATTTCCGAAACTGGGAGCAAAGAAGAAACCCTAAAGCTTCCTCAGATTAAAAACAAGCTTCACATGAAGGATCCAGAATCAGAAATATTCAAAAGCAATATTGGAAAACAGAAGGCTTTGGAAAAATGCCTCCAAATTCTGAGAGAAAATGATTTCCAACTTAGAATTCTATATCCAGCCGTCTTATTAACTAAGCTCAAACTAAGGATAAACTAAGGCCATTTTCATGTACACAAGATTTCAAATATTTACCACCTGTGTATGCTTCTCAGGAAATTACAAAGGAGAAGAGTCAACACAGAGAAGGAAAACACAGGACCTGCTAGGTGCCAATAGAGGGAGAGCGAGAACTGCAGGGGGCCTTTCCTGTGAGCCTTCCAAATGCACAAGCCAGAGTCTGGAGAGTCGTCTTGAAGGAGATGCGATTAACGGAACATCCAATGCCTCTGAAGGTACTGACAGGAGTCACAACGTAGGGGTGAGTAAGTGCACAGAAAATGACTACAGTAAAAAGCATGGCAACACTAATTCTACAGGAAACAAAATATTGTGCAGAAAAGGAACATTACAGAAGACTACATGACTTGGCGGGGAATAGCATTTACAAAACTGTAATAATGTAAGCACTGAGTATTGGGTCAAATCAAGGACAAAAAGCTGCACTGGGAAGGCAGAATAAGAAGCGTGAATGTGTGTTGATTTATCGGTGGGGAGAGAGGGACAAGGGAAGGGTAAGACCCAGAGCACCTGTAGGCGGGCGGGGGCGGGGTATGAGGATTCGAAATCCTGGCCTTTCACAACAGGAAGTCAGTAAGAGAAACAGCCTGCATTGGCAATCACAAAATATAGTGCTGTGTCACTTAGAGACCTGAGAGTAAACACACACACACAGACACACACTCTGTAAAAACAGTTAAAGATATGAATGAAGGTAAAACTTTAAGAGTCTGTTAAAAGAGTTTCAAGAGTAGAAAAGTGGGTTGGAGTAGGTTTAGGGTTAGGGGGCTACTGTTTCTCATAATGAGCCCTGTATAATCATTTTATGTTTATTTTGCATCCATATATAAACACAGATATTTTTTAAAGTTTTAAATGGAAAGTTTGATCTAGGTCTGTCATAAGAATGAATGATATATAGAAGAAAATTATGGCAAAAAACTAAGGTAACTCTTCAATTTTTATTACTTCAAATTGTCCTTCCGAAACTCTGTGTTTTGAAAACTATAAATTGTATTCGCAGGCAGCATCACCCCATAATTTGCCTCCTATTTTAGCAGGACAATGTTTGTGGCGAAACCGTTATGTGTAGGGGAGGGGAAAATTACGAGGTAAACTTGGCATCAAGGAACAACAGCCAAAGATGAACGCTGCATTTCTTACAAGTGCTCTTAAACCTCCTAAGCTTCTTTTTAAAAATATCTTTCCGTACTTGCCAAACCTCTCCAAGGGGGACCCCTCTTTAAGCTTAGTCAGGGATGGAAAAAAAAGGATTACAGCTGCATAAAAAAATTAATTATGTTTTGAAAAGCAAATAAGTTAAAAGACAAATAACAAATCAATCAGAGCAGAAATAAGTTAACATCTTCACTGTGTTCACAGCACATATAAATCGAGGGTAAAAACCACTCTAGGAAAACAAAATTTATCAAAGGACAAAGGGTATGACCAAGTAAAGGCACAGACTCTGTCAAATAGAAATGAAAATTAACATTAAGAGGAGTTCACTTTTCCCCATACCAAATCACCACGGCCAATCGCAGGGCAGGTGCGATGCCACTCATCTCAGACGGCCCCTTTAAGAGGAGGGGCCGTGGCGAATGCTCCTGCGCAGAGCAGGAAGCAAGGGCAGCAGCAGTGGCCTCTGCAGCAGGCGGGCTTGGCGAAAATCCTGGCTCTTCTACCCATCAGCACGCAAGCCTAGGCAGCCCAACCCCTCTCGGCCTCAATTTCCTCATCGACAACTGGGGGGGGGGGGGGGGGGGTAGTGCAGTTACCACAACTGGCAAAACCCTCTGCAAAAATAATCATCAGTAATGACCAGCAACTGAAATAGTTGATAACTTCTGACTCAGTTACATTGCCTCTAGGAGTTTGCCTCAAAGAAATGACCCCAAATATGAAGAAAAGCTTTATGTACAAATATCCCACTACAACATTATTTATAAAAGCAACAAGCTGGAAACGACCTAAATGAGAGATGTTAAATGACTGTATCCCTGCTATTAGAAGCCAGGGCCAGAGCCGGTGACGGTATGGGCAACACCAGAAGACTGCTGTAAACACACGCTCATCTACTGAACCACAGTCCGAACTGATTCAAATGCCCAGATTTCAGACTATAGTGATACAAAGGCACTGAACAAGGCTATAAATGTTATTACATTATTAAAAATAAGTTTACAATGTTGTGTACTTTATATAACATATTTTCTTAAGAAGAAAAAAACAAAGCAATTGTTATAACTACGTTCAAAAAGCATGCACAGAAAAAGTCTAGAGTTGTGCACATTGCATATTAACAGGGTCTGCATGGAAAATGTTAGGGTTTCTCCCAGGCTCTGTCCCGATGGAACTTCCGTTCCTGCTCCCTGGGCTCCAAACACAGGGACTCTCTAGGAGTTCTGCAGTTCTGGGGCTTCAGTGGCCTTTGAGTATAGGCAGGAGATATGGAAAAAGGGAAAAAGAAGAACTGAAAAACAGGAAACTCATGGCTGGCTCTTTCATACTTCTCAGTTTGGATTCCTCTCCCAATTGGCCAGCTACCATTTTTCAGAGTCTTCAAAGAGTGCTCCATTTATTCTGCTCGGTGTTATCTGGCCAAATTCAGTGGGAGTCGGGATGGAGTGTGCTTACTCCATGGTGACTGGGACTGTAACCTCCCACCAGCAGGCTTTTTGATGTTCATGTTTGACGAGAGATGCTTTGGGGGACGTTGAGATCAACACTTTCTCAGTGGACAGGCACTCAGAGTTATGACAAGAAGGTCTCATAGCTACACTAGTATGTGAATTATAGTCTCCTATGGTCACAGAAAAACCAGTTTTCAGTAAAAATAAAGTAAATTTCTTGGCTGAGAAATTAAGTAAAATGGCCACATCACTTAAACAACAACAGCACAGAAAGAAACTGAGAGCCACAGCAGGTAGGATACGCTTCTGAATGGCATAGACCACTGTGTACAGTTCAAGTTGGTGAGTTAAAAAACAGGTTTGCCAACATGTTGTTTCAACGCTGTCTGTTTAACAGAATGCTCTGATCGTAGTCTGCTCACCATCATTCCATGTGCAGGGATCCTAGTGCACTGGTGAGCAGGGACATTCCCTTCAAGGAGAACCTGAAAGCAAAGCTCATCGATGCGATGCTGCATAAATCAATGGCTTTGGTGTAACTTTGACACAGGGTGGAAAGTATTATAGAGTAGAAATGCTCTCTACTACAGTATCATCCTGTACATTCCCAATGCTTTACTTCGCAGTGGCCCTGAAGAATCAGCAGGGCTTCCTGGGTCCCCTGGCTGTTCAGTGTCACAGCTGGGACTGTGACCCAAGTGCTCCGACTCCATGTATATATGGACCGTTGCAAACTGCATGCTGCCTGTGCACGGCCGGTCCCCCACAAGCCTGCATTAACTGAGAACGGGGTACATATAAAGGAGGGTACCTTACAGATGTAATGAACCACTATCACACACCATTCCAACAACCATGAGCAGCCAGATGTCTCTCAAAGTAGTCATTCACTCACTCATTCACTCATTCATTCATTCATTCATTCAATAATTTTTTTGTCTCATTCCTGAAGAACAATTTTCCTCCAAAACAGAAAATTCACGCCCATCCATGACACACCAAGACGGCTCAGATGCCCTTACCGCCGAGACCAAGACCAGACCCACTATGGGACTCAAGCACTGGGAGCAGAGGGGTCGGTGGAACCCCCGGCAATCCACATCCCCAGCAGCCTGCAGCCGAGAAACACCTGCTACACACTGTGGTTTCCCCTCGGCCTCAACTCCCCAAACAGCAAAGCCCCGAAACAGCAAATCCATGCCACTTCCTCAATTTCCACAGTCCAGAACCTCCCACCCCCAACCAACGATGGCTACTTAAGAATATGATTGAAGAAAATGCCCCTTAGCATGTGACCTTGAAGCCCCCATGGGCAAGACAGTGTGCTTGTAAGTTTGCTTCAGATTTCCCAGCAGCACCAAGAGGCTCAAAACTGCCCCTTATCATTCCTCAAGCCTTTTTACTGTTATTGGAATACATGGTAAAAAAGTAGGTGGTAGGTGGTTTTACATAATCAAATGTTTCCTTTGATTTTTATAGAAGTTCCAACTTTCTAACAAGAGTTTTCCTCTTCATGACCTCATATATACTCACAAGCCTGCCAGGCGGCTGGCACAGGTGTTAGAACGTCCATTTTACAGATGAGCAAATAAACAGGCCATTCTCTGTCTCACACAGTGACTCAGCGGAGCTCCATCCCTCTCACCTAGACAACCTGGCCTGGAGGACCTGCTGTGTGTTGCACACACAACAAGGCCTGCGGGTTCACTTCTTGTTGTTGTGCTAATGGAGTTTAATCCATTTCACACGTCATGTAAATCTATACAGATACCTAAAGCAATATTTATTCATTACTCTAATTATTTTTGTATTTTTCCCATTTAAGTTAGACTTCCCCATTTCTATAAAAGTTATTTTCATGGAAATCTTCCATAAACAAATCACCCATCTTGTGCCTTCTTCTACAAGGAGCTTTCAGCTTGGTGGGAACGTCCTTTGCTGTCCACTGCACTGGGCTGGACCGCAAGGTTACCAAGTTGCCTTTCTCAGGAACAACAGTGGTTGTAAACACAATCCCAGACCCAGTTTCGGGTGGCTCTGGAAAAACCATTTTATTTATTTTAGTTTTAGTTCTCTTAATCGGTGACACCACAAGAACACTTCCTCATCCTCCACCCTCGCTAACCAAAGGGAAACAATGTTTGTAAAAGTGATTGCTGAAAGTGTAAAGTGCTCTACAAACCGAGGACAGCATTACAATTACCAAGTTTGGGGGTCAATATTTTTAGGGGTACAGTGTATGTGTGGGCAGGGGCAGCGGGCATTCCTTAAGTGAGAACTGAAGGCCTAGCAAACAACAAGTGAAATTTGGATGGTTCTCCTTAAATACACAGTCCTCACAGATGTTCTTCTGTGATTAGGGGAAGCATCTGAATTCTTTCTCCAGACTGTAATCGCTTCACTTCTAGAAAGATTTAATTTTATTCACAAATATTATTTCCACCTCAGCTGATGTGCGGTAGAAAGATTTCAGTGTATACATCCTCCCAGAACTCATATATATGAGGGGGGATCCAAAAGAACCTGGAATTATCTTCTGGAGGGCAGATCCCTTGTAGTGCAGGCTTCCCCCATTAGGTGAGTGTTCTAGGAACCCATCTGTATCAGCGAACCAGCGGGCCTTGTTCTGAGAGGCTGCATTCAGCTGCAGTGACTGTTGTTTTTGAAGACTCACCGTGTTTGCCCATTTCATGATGGGTGATTTACAAACACACCTGCCCACACCACACTGAGTGCTCAGCAGTTTTTAACCATAACAGCATGATCCCCCTATTCATCTGATCTCAACCCAAGCAACATATTTTCTGTTTACCCGGATGAAAAAAAGTCCTCAAAGGGAAACATTTTGGTGATGTGGAAGAGGTGAAGCAAAAAAAGGCAGAAGCGTTAAAAGGAATCAAAACTGACAAGTTCAAAAACTGTTTTGAGCAATGGAAAAAATGTCTCAATAGATATATTATATCAAATGGAGAGTACTTTGAAGGTGACCAAAGTTTAAAACATGTAAGAATACACAATATTTTATAAATGAATTCCATTTGGGGGGATCCCCCTTGTATAATTTTGAAAAAAACTTTCTCTTCCACTAGTCTCTGAAAGATCTGGCTCTCTGTACCTCTCCATTATCAAAGGTACCCATCAGTTTCTATAATCCCTATACTAGGCAGGCATTTTTTTTGGGGTGGGGTCATCCCTAAGTAATTATCAAGAATAAAACACTAATCCCAACCAGCCTCCCTTCTCTCCAGTAAACACTTTAAAATTTTCCCACGGCTCCTGGTAAGGAGACTTATCTAAAGCTTCAGGAAATCTTGAATGAAGGTTACCTATGAATTTGTATTCACCATATTCTCATTTGTCACATTAAAGAAATTCAGTATTTCAGTCAGGCAAGATTTGCCTTTAACAAAATTATATTTGCTTTAGGTACTAGAGATTCTTTAGCTTACCTGATCATGAAGTAAAAATTGAAAAAAACAATTTCCCTCAGATTTCTGTGTGAAAATTTCTAAATCTAAAGAAGTGTATAATGAACACCCATCGACCCTTTACCCAGACTCATCAATTACCAACATGATGCTACATTTGCTCTTTTTTCTGTCACATTTTTCGTGGACCACCTGAGAATAAGTTGGATACATTACAACACATCACCCCTAAAAGTAAAAACAAGGGCACTTTCCTCTATAATCAAGTACATGAAATTTAACAATGATACAATACTATCACAGTTAGTTGACATCCTTATCCAGATTTCCAACAGTCTCAGCAATACCCTTCAGACGCAGGGTGTCCAATCTGGAGCCCACGGGCTGCCTGTGGCTCGAGATGGCCATAAATGTAGCCCAACACGAAATCATAAATTTACTTAAAACATTATGAGATTTGTTGTGATCACGTGTTGAAATGTCTTTAATGTGTGGCCCAAGACAACTCTTCTTCCAGCGTGGCCCAGAGGTGCCAAAAGGTTGGACGCCCCTGCTGCAGCTTTCTCCCCAGTCTGGAATCCAATCAGAGAATACGTACGTACTGAGGTTACTCATCAGACTCTTACCAGTTTTTCTTAGCCTGCTACAGTTTCTTAGTCTTGTTTTCTTTTTTCAATGAGTAACATTTTTGAAGAGTCCAGTCTGAGTCTGGTTTCTTTATAGAATGTTCCTCAGTTTGGTTTTTTTCTGATTGTCTCCTTATGTTTAAATTCAGGTTAAATGCTATCGGCAGGAATATGACAGAAATGGCGTGTCCTTCTCCGGGCATCACGTCCAGAGGCATCTGATATAATTTCTCCGGTTACTGGGTTGATCTCTTGGCTCATGAGACAGTCTGCAAGATTACTCTACTGAATATTACCTTTGCCCCTTATATGGCTAATAAACAATTTTGAAATCATGTAAACATTATGGCTACCAACCTTTCACCTAAACCATTAGCATTCACTGATAATTCTTGCTTGAATTGTATTACAGTAGTTGCAAAATGGTGACTTTCTGTTTTTAATATTTTTACATCTATTACCAGATTTTTTTCTCCCTAATACTATTTTTTAAAAATTATTTATTTATTTATTTATTTATTTATTTATTTTGACAGAGAAGGGAGAAAGAAGAGGGAGAGAAACATCAGTGTGTGGTTGCCTCTCACGTGCCCCCTACTGGGGACCTGACCTGTCTGCAACCCGAGCATGTGCCCTGACTGGGAATCAGACCAGTGACCCTTTGCTTCTCAGGCTGGCACCCAATGCACTGAGCCACACCAACTAGGGATCAATACTAATTTTTAAAATGTGTTTAAGTAACACATTGTAATGAATTACTGTCATTATTTCATTGTAATGCTCAGCTTGTCTCAAACACGGCCAGCGGGAGCCTCTCAAGCAGGACCGCGTGGTTTTTTGCAGGGACCTCACCAGCCTTACTTAGTGCCTGGGTGGCGCTGGAACCCTCCTCAGGATGAACGTCCCCTGCTCTGACACATGGGTGATGCTTCGTGTGGAGCCGCACACTGTCACCTCTGGGGCTCTCTGGATTTCCGCAGTCAATGCTTTGATTTTTAAATTTTTTAAATTTTAATCATCATTGACATTCAGTGTTATGTTAGTTTCACATGTACAGCATGGTGATTAGACATTTACGTAACTTGACTTCCAAACACAGCCCTCTCTACTTTGGTCTAGCCCTTCCTCCCCTCTAATGCAGACAACCACATGCCTCAACTGTATCCTTCATGCAGAGTACCAGGAACCGAGATGCAGCCCACCTTTTTGCCTCTGCTGCTCAGCACCACTAGGGACCTGTGAGATGACAGGCAGGTCACGCATCTCTGAAGCAACTGTAAGTTCCTCTCACTCTGTGTTGTGAGGATTAAATGGAAACAACACACTTGGAATCGTACCTGGCACAAAACAGCTCCACAGTAACCTGGCACCACTCTACAGTCTATCTCCTCCCTCCATCCCACACAGCTCCCTTTCTCTATCACTGGAGAGGGTTAAGAGACAGATGTGATCACACAAACTCCCTGCTAGACCCTTCCAGGCTTCCTATGGCCAGCTTCCTCAGACAAAACCCAAACTCTTAAGAAGCATGACAAGGCCCCTTACAATTGCGCACAACTTGCCTCTCTGGCTTCATCTGTGGCCACCCCACCCATGTAGAGGACCGCATACATGCTCAGGCACATCTAACTCTGCCCACTCCCCAGACTCTCTCACACCCTTCCATCCAGTTTCTCCATCTGGCAAGCTCTTCCTCTCTTCAATTCTACTTGGCAAACTCCTACTCATCCATTTGAGACTTGGCTCAGACGGCCCCGCCTCAGTGCAGCCAACACTCCCAGGGGAGTGTGCCACCTTCTTCCACGGCATCTGAGCTCATGCCTATTACAGACAGGCCTGAGCAGGGCGGGGGAGCCTGGCAGTCACGTCGTGCCTGGCACGGCCTCAGGATGCCCATTTGGGAGGGTGGGGGGTTCCTGTCTTATATGCTTATGTGCCCTCAATATGTACCATGCACAGGAAGGGTTCTCTAGAAACATTTGTTCAGGAAAGAAGCAATTTGCTTGTTTATCAAAAGAAGTCACATCTACAAACTCCCTGCCTCACAGTCTGTAAGCATGAGTTTCCCTGGTGATTTCCCTTAAATAAGAAAAGCATTTAGAAGTCTGGGTTTATAAAATTTTGTCAAATGCATACATCAAATGTTAATTATAAGAAAAGGTGAATAAGTATACCCAAATCATAATCTGATATAGATTTTAAAAAATACAAATAACTAATAAATCTACTAAAATATTAATAGTAGATAGGACCATGAGTGATTATAAGAATTTTCCTCTTTTGTATTTTTTTCAATGACTCTATAATGAATTTCTTTAAATACAAAAAAGAACAATCTTTTTTAAGAGAAGGAAATAATCTATGCATTTCTCTTTAAATTCCTGAAAAAGAAAGAAGACAGTGGAGAGAGAAATGGGAAAGTGAAGAAGTGAATTGGAATAAGGAAGACTAGTGGGAATTATATGTATCAAGTAGTAAAAAATAAAAACGAACAAAAAGGAAAGTTGTACTGGCAATAAGAAACTGGAAAACAGGAAATTAAGTAAAAATTAAGTATTGCCCATTTAAATTCCACACACTTGAGCAAGATGCCATGAAGCTACTTTGGTAACAGAATACAAGCTATATTCTGAAATACTGATAAAGCTGGCTGGAGTTAATCAGAATATTAAAACTTGTCAGCATGGAGAGCAACCTGAACAGTCAAGCTGCTACCTGAGAATGTAAGAAAGAACTAAAAGAGCTCATAAAATGCTAAAGAGCAAGGAGTCTTCAGCCTTGTGAGACTGAACTCATGCCAGAAAGAGACCCTTCAGGCTGATGACTGCGCATCCAGGCTGAGCAGTGGACTAAAGAACGGGCCTTCTGGATCTAATTTGTGCGATGCAGAGGAACCGACAGTGACAGCAGAGAAAATGAAGGCCTTCCCCTTATTACATTTGTATTTTATTTTCCACTGAACAATCTAGTTAACCTCAGATGCCACCCAAACATAAACTCTGTCCAACAGTGAGATATGTTCAAGTGTGTTCAGGGAAATTAAAAACAAACAAACAAACAGGTCTTTCAAGTTCAAGAGAATCATTTCACTAAAAATACCATGTCGGATTAATGTATTAGCCAGCCAACTACCCTGGCTGTAACATAACTCTTTTCGCAGGTTTTCAAATCTAAAGCTCACCATGGAGACCATAAAACAGAACTCGACATGTGCCTCACTTTAATGCTTAGTCACTAGATTAATTCATCTGATTACTGCAATGGCAGTTGAAAAAGTAAACATTATTTCTTTTCTTCCATTAGCCTAATGGCTGTCAGCGTATCTGGTGCGAGGTTTCCTGCCCCTTCCCACCCCCACTCTTCTGGAGTTTGCTAAAACAGAAAAACACTTCTTGCGGAAAACTTACACCCCCAAAGCATTCTCAAATGTTTCTGCCTTGTTTTCTTTTTTTGTTTCTTAATGGAATTCAAAACAGTTGGAACAAGATGACGAGAGGTTGTTTTTTGAGTTTGAGCACATAATCCTGGGAGAAAAGCTGGGACAGGCTAGTTGAGGTACAAAAGCCGAGCAGCCCCCCTCCCGCCAGCCTGACACACAGGCACCTGGGAAATAGGACGAGAGCTTCCCGGCAATTTCTAATCTAGGAACGGAACACACCCACTTCCGTTTCCCAGAGGTTATCTTTGTTGCAGTGGCATTTGATGGGAGGCCCACTTCTCTTCCTCACGTAATCATTTCACACAGCTATTCAATTTTGTAAAGTGAAGAAAGAGTACACTGCCGTCAAATGAATGAACAACAGGAACGATTTTCACAATTACTACTGTATACTTGTTGGAATGTTTTCTTAGAAGCCATGCATTTTGAGTAAAGGGAAGAATTAAGTCTACTAATTATGGGGTTTAATATGATGGCAAAACCAAGTTTAAATGCACATGACTGTGTTCAACAGAAAGTTGTATTCTAAAGCTCAACTCTCTTCCCCTGTGGTTTAACAATGACCGATAACCCACCAACTGACAGGCCTTCAGTGGTGTCTCTAATCTAGAAATAATACCCAATTCCAGAAACATGGTCCTACTATGTCCTGTCTCTGGTCTTCCCATCCATACTCACAGCTTTAACGCCATGTAGATTATGATACATCACAAAGAGTATTTAATTTCCAGCTCTGATTTTCCCCTCAGCTTCAGACCTCTGTTGCAAACTGTCCTGGACATCACCACTTAGATCATCTGACAAGCCCCTCAAACTCTTACCTGTTCAATCTGAAATCATCAATTCCCTCTTCCTCCTTCCCCTGTAAGTACTGCAGCAGTAAAACCCAGTCCCCTTGGAAATCCTTCCGTTCTATCCTCATTACCTACATCAACTTTAGTACCAAATTGTACTGATTCAGTCCCTTAAACATGGCTCAAATCTGCCTTCTCCTTTCCGCCCCTGGGACCCATGGTTTAGCTCGAGGCTGTTATGGCAGCGTTTTACAAATGCTGCACGAATGTGAGTCTAGGCGTTGAAGCAACATGATTTCTGATTTCTCTGTTCTGATTTCTGAGTTCTCTGATTTCTATACAGCGTTTTACATCCAGAGAACCCTGTGCATTGCTTCCTCTCGCTCTCACAACCCCTTCAGACACATAAAGGGTCCCTGCTTTGCCAGTAAGGGAACCAAGGACTAAGAAGTTAAATGGAACTGCTACACAGCTAGTAAGTGACAGTGCAAGATCATCCTAACTCTGACCTCAGTGTTCCTTCAACTACTGGGTAGGTTTGAATTTTCATAGGGTAATACGTTCCCACTCTACGCAATGAGAGTAGGAACTTACTCAGAGAGAGGTTGATCAAGGTCTGGTGGTGAGGATATTTGACAGACATCAAATAGAACACTGGACAGAATGACTTTTAGTTAAGTTCCTTTCAATTCTGAAACTAAGAGCTGGGTACGACTCTTGAGTAGACAAAACAGGTATCTGGGATCTCTCTCTGAGGCAGTCTGTGCTATCCCTGGGTCCCTTCTGACACTGTTCCCCAGTAGAGCCTCCTAGCCCCTGACTGACCACTCAGCTTCTTCAGCGTGATCTGCCGTTCCATGGGGCAGCATCAAGCCTGAGAGGGCTTTACTAGCGCTCTGTCTTCAGAAATCACTCTGCTTTACCTGTGATGTGCTCTTGCCAAAAAGTTAAAATTGAATTGAATCAAGTCTCCAGAGCCAACTTCCTATTTAGAGGAAAGATGGAGGAAAGAGGAAGAAGTTAATCCACCCTAGAAGCAAATAAGCAAATCCAGACTGTAGAATATTCTATAGCACAAATGATGTGATCTCTGCAAGTTACTGATGGGGTAAAACAAGAGAGAGAGAGAGAGAATAGTAGTCTAGACTTAGGGACTTAGGAGACAGAAACAATTATATGTAAAGTAAAGGCATCCTAATTCATACAAACCGACTAGGGGAAAAAGGCATTTGAGATGGTCAAGGTATTCCATGAACTTGTAATTGTGATACCAAAGTATTACTGTTAATCATGTTGAATGTACCAACTGCATTAAAGTTATGCAATAAAATGTCCAAAAATTTTTGATGCACAAAAAAGTATGTAGCAGTAAGCGACAACTGTCTTAGATTTAAAAATAAATACTTAAAAAAAAAACAACAACAGAGAAAGCCAACGTAGCACACCTTGGTAACTGCAGAATCTGGGTGTTGAAGTCCCTTATACCTTACATTAGTTTCTTTATTTAGAATTCGTGTGAAAACTTTCGGAATAAAAAACTGTTTTCTGAATTCTTCCTTCCAAGAGCCGTGTTCTCCAAAAGAAATAACTAGATCTAATGAGTTTTAACTGATAGTGTTTGCTAAGGTGTGCTAATATTTCATGTTCTCCTATATACTTTATTTGAAAATTTCCAGTTTCCAGAAGACCATCACAAAATGATGTCCCTACTTGGGATTTCCAGCAACACAATAAATATGGCATGTTTGGGTTTTGTTTTGGCACACACTTCCTGCTGCTACCTCTGCCTTTACCAAGAAAACCCACAAGCTATTTTTCAGTCCTGGATCTTGGTTAGATATGCTGGTGCCTCAGGCTGACTGTAAACTAAGCGCCAGCGCTAACCAAGCCTGGGCTGGCCGGCAACTGGGTGCAGCTGCAGAGCTCCTGAGAAGCAACACGGCTGGAGTGGGGAGAGAGGCTACCCAGCAAGATGCTGGATCCACCTGCAGCGTGTGCTTGGCCAGATCTCACATCCAGCTAAACTGGTATGATATGTTCAGTGACGGAGAAATCTCCCAATTTACAGGCAGGCTTTTTTAAGGAGTTGAACTAAACTTAGGCAAATAGCCCAAACAGTCAGCCTATGACCAAGAACCTATCACTTAACAAGCTAGCCTTCCAGCAAGAGTCTGTATCACTGGATCCTCAGTGATAACAAGGTACTTCCTGTAACTCAGGAGCTGCAAGGCAAGTGCTTGAGGGATTCTATTGACAATAAAGATGGGAGCTGGCTTCCTTCAAAGGGCAAAGAAAGAGCAACGTGGGAGGCACGAGGAGTAGGATTGCTGACGCAGGCCTCGGCACTTGGGGAAAGGGGAACGTTCATTTTTTGTGATGGCTTCTCCAGAGTTGTGAAAACAGTTTGTAGAAAGACAGAAGGAGTAAAACAAGAAACCTGCTACCTCTCTGAGCACATACGTAAGTACAAGAAAGAGGGACCACGGTGAGCAAAGAACTGAAAGGAATCCAAAGTTTCAAATGATAAAAACACTATTTTAAACATCCAAACTCAATTTTTCAGGCCTCTTCCAAGATTCTAGCAGAGAAAAGGAAAATACCTTTTCTGGAAGGAACAAAAGTCCAAAGGAATGAAACCAAAAGGGTGCAACACAAAGAAATGATTTCACTCACACGAAAGGATTCCATATTTTTTCCCAATCAAGTCAAGGAAACCAATCCTTCTAGTTCTTATTGAATTCAAAAGCTTTAATGTAGGTAAACATTTGTAAAGCCAAATCTTCTAATTATTGCATAAAGTTCCAAAGACCTCAAGTTAAAATTAATTCAAGGCGAAGGTTGGAGGTATGGACTGTTATGTGACCCTGGTGGGAAGGTAGAGACCATAAGAGAGGACTGAGATAAGATCAAGTTCAAGGAGTTCATCATCACCAAGCCCTTATTATATGAAATGTTAAAGGGACTTATCTAAGAAAAAGATAAAAAATATGAACAGTGAAAGGACAGCAAACTCAGTTATTAACAACCACACCTAAAACAAAAGCAAGCTAAAAGGACAGCTAGATCAGATGCAGAACCATAGAAATGAAGAGCTCATGGAGGGTTAGCAATAGGGGAGTGGGAGGAGAAGGGGGGAGAAGGTACAGAAAATAAGTAGCATAGACAGTAGGTAGAAAATAGATAGGGGAAGGGCAAGAATAGTATGGAAAATATAGAATCCAAAGACCTTGAGACACATGGTCATAAACTAAAGGGAGGGAATGGTAGGGGTGGAGGTGCAGGGTGGAGGGGAATGAAGGGGGGAATAGAACAACTGTAATGGCATAATCAATAAAATAAAAATTAAAAAAAAAGAGAGGACTGAGGTCTGTTTTAAAGAAAGGCTTGTATCCTCCTAGAGAAGACCAGTGCATCCCGCAAACTCTACCTCCAGAGAGCAGTGACCTTGTTTGTGTGAGTGGAAAATGCAAGGAGACAGGAACAGGGTCTCTTGCTCTGCTGTTACAGATCACTGCCAACAGGATTAATAGAAAGAAGGAAAAAATATCATTTCTATCCGAATTTTCCATCTAAGAGAGCGAAAAGCCATCTAAAAACTTATGGATCTGTGTCAAGGGAACAAATGATATTTTAAAAATCTGGCAGTAAACCAAAGAGCTACACCCACACACAGAGCTCAACTGCTTCCAGTGCACTCACCAGACCACATATTTCCCCAGCTGGGAAGTGCTGGCAGGGTTCGGATATTCTGAGAAGGGTGGGGCCGCCCAGCCATGTGGCTCAGTAACGTTCCCAGATGAGGGTGGAGGGACTTGACTGTACTCTAAAGGAATTTTCATCTTTGGCCTAAGTCAAAGGACCCCTGAGCAAGACGAGAAATAAGCAAAACGGGAAATTACAGTGAGGAATGGTTTACCTTCGGAGAGCAGTTGAAATGCATACCAGGTACTGGGAGTGTAGTTACATACATTGTAATACACCGATACAGGTACAGCGTGCCAACTATGCAGAAAAATCTTCTGCTAATAATAGACCTAGAAAAAGGGAAAAACAGGGCAGACACTCAGTCACGAAATTCTGCAGGTTCATTTACGTTTTCAATGACCCAATAAAACAAACAAACAAAACCCCCGAAACTACTTGAGAGCTTGAAATCAGAATAACTATAGTTAATGGCAGGTCAAGGTGAGAATTTTGAGAAAGATGTGGTAGGCTTTTTTGAATGTTTTCTTGCCAAAAGAGTTTGGCACTCTTTACTGCTATTCATTAGGCTTCGTGAGACCTGAAACCTGAGTTGACATTCAACTGATGTATTAAGAGAGGCCCCTTTTGACTGGTCAGAGCCCACTTGGTACCTATGGATAAATATTCAAAGAGTGTCGTTTCTGTCATTACAGAGGAGATGGTCATAAAATCAGAATGACATTAAAATGAGAATTCAAAACTTTTCTGAAATTTAATGAGCCAATTTGGTAAGAATGTTTCTTCTCCCTGTACAACTACCCTGCTTCAGCAACCACAGGCCAGGATCTCAGGCCTGTGGGTCTCCACCTGCTCAGCTTGGGGAGTTCAAATTTTTCCTTGGCCTGAAGCAACATATACACAAACATTTCAGAAGCAGTGGACAGGCTTTCGGCTGAGGATATGAAGCATCTGATCTCACTCTACAATTGTATGGTGTAGTTCTACTTTTATGCTGGACAGATGTTCCTAGTGAAGTGTGATGGCTCAAAGAGAATTTGTACCATTTGTATTTTTTGTTTTAATAAGAAGAGGAAAGTGATATGTTGCTTGTGCAATTAAAAATTAATTTAAAGCCCTGGCTGGTGTAGCTCAGTGGACTGAGCGCCAGACTGTGAAGCAAAGGGTCGCTAGTTTGATTCTCAGTCAGGGCACGTGCCTGGGTTGCAGGCCAGGTCCCCAGTGCAGGGGTGAGTGGGAGGCAACCACACATTGATGTTTCTCTCCCCCTCTTTCTCCTTCCCTTCCCCTTTCTCTAAAAATAAATAAATATTTTAAAAATTAATTAAAAAACAGCTTATGCAATTATATTAGCATTTCGTTCATGACGGCACAGTTCATGTAAGTCAATTACTTAGGGTGTATGGGTGCAGTCTGGGAGTTTTGTCTCCATTTCCGAAATGGGGTCAGCACTGCTTACTACAGAGACCATCTTATTTCCTTTTAGAAAAGCTCTGTATTCCAACTCCAAGGAGGAGAATTTATTCATCATAAAGCTGCCTTATAAAGATATGTGCCTCTAATTTTAAGTATGAAGAAAGCACATTACAATTAAACGATATAAAGAAGGACAACACCAGAGAATAAGACTAGCCCGTAAACGTCTTAACAAGAATACTTGAAATACAATTTAAATTGTAAGATGTAATTGTCATTTTTCTTAAAAAGAAAACACCCTCACCAGCCATAATCAAACAGAAATTACCTGTGATTTCACTTGAATTATACAAGAAACATCTAAGACAGAAAGGTGCTAAGTTCAGGTCTATTCATCTCTTGAGAGGAAGAAACATAAGAAAAGGACTGTTATCACTCAATTTTGGCCAAGAATAGGATCTTAAAAGCACTGCCTGATTATTTCATGACACACAAAGACACACACACACACACACACAAATAACACACGCCAATAACTATTTCCGTATCTCAAACCTAAATCACATGAGCAGTCGTGGAAGGATTTAGAATGAATGGAGAATGAGGTATATTTAAAAATGACAAAGAAAAAGACAAGTATTTTAATAAAATAAATGTAAAGTAACAAACACACACTGAAGAGTCATTCACATGTACTATTGGCCTTGAAGAAGTCAGACGACTCCATCGCTGTGAATTCGTCAATGCTAACTAACAACAGACAAGGTGATGAGATGGGAGTGTTGTTTACAAAAATCTCTTGAGCTTTGGCATTTACTCATCTTTTTGAACTTAAGCTTAGAATATCTTCAGTGTATAGTGTTAAATAAGGGTCACCTAACATAAATTTTAAAAAGCAGGATATACAAGTGTCTCAAGACTTATATGTAATAAAGGTATTTATTTCATTAACCAAAGAATTTCCCACATTAGAATTCTTACTTAATGGTTTAAAAAGTTCAACGTGTGTTTTGTTTTGTTTTTTAATATTTAAAGTGATTAAAATGAGAGATCCCAGGGGCGGAACTGCCTAACTGCAGGCGACACCATGAAACCCCACGATGACCGAGGAAGAGCCTCTTCCAGAACTACTGAAAGCTGGGGACCCTGAAGCTTACCCTGACTCAAAGCCACTGCCACCAGTCCCCAGGGCAGCCCAGGGTGACACGGAAGGTGCCTCCCCACCTCCCTACACATACCTCAAGCACATCTGCCCAAGTGCCCTAAGTGGAGAAGCCCACCTGCCTGTCCTATTGCTGCCACAGGGACCCTTTCCACCAAATAGAGACCCTTTTGTTAAAAATAAATGCTACAGTGCAACAACAGCAGAAAGCCATAGAAGAAACGTTAATGAGATATGACTAGAGATTAAATGAATGCCAAGAACAGGATGCAGATTATAATTCTCAAAGCACAATGGTGCTTTTCCCATATGGGACGCATCTCCTTTCATGTTAGAAAGAAGCCTGCTGCCCATCTGCTCACGCTTTGCAAAGGCTATCACCCCACAGACCCCTGCATTTGGTCCCACTTTTCTATTCTTCTTCCAAGCATTTGAGTGACAGGCTCGTTACTACTTTTTCTGACAGAAGAGATACTTGTTAAATGTGATTAAAAAGAAGTATGAATAGAAGTGTCAGTACTTTACACATAATTATTCTGTAATGCCAGAACAATACATTATGTCCCAATACAGGTAACTTTAAATACTACCAAAATTAGACTTAAAATAGCAGTGGTACACTGTTTTGGGCATTTGGTATAATAGTCTCAAATTCCAAAAAAGGAGTGAAGGAAATGAATATACTAAAAAGAAACATTAAAATACTAGAACACTATTTTGTTATCTGTTTCCACTGATCCACAGCCAGTGCAGATACCCAACACAGTCAGTGCTCACAACTGGTCTGCAGGCTCTTGGTGGAAGAATTTGGCGTCTAGAAACAAGAGGGTCCTGAAACACTGCAGTAGAATTCAGCAAGGATCCCAACTGTAAGAGGATTAAGAAGCAAGAGAGCACACCCACACAGAATGGGGGGGGCACATCTCTGGGGCGATATGGAGGCCAGTGCGTCTCAGGACCCTGATTCAGGTCTCTGCTTGGCAGTTCCAGTTTAAGTGATGTGGACAAGACATCCCTGAGCATATCTTCAGGCAAATGGTGGGTCCGCCTTTAACGAAGACCTACTTGGTGACCAGGAACATCTCGATTAGTTACCTAGGAAACCAGTCTCACCAGCAAAAGGAGGAAAAGGATACGTTTTTCTTATAAATCCGAGAAATGCTACTGAGGTATTTCCCCAGCGTGTTATTGATAGCTACAGTTTTGCTAAGTTTCTCCTATATGTCAAACTCTGGGCCATTTAATTCTTACAACCACCTGCAATGCATGACTGTGATCCTTATTTTATAGACAGGGAAATTGTGGTTCAAAGTTCATGCTGAAATATAAATATATTACACAAAAGGACTCAGAAAATTCCTTCAAATTGTGTAAGAAATCCCAATTTTATTTTGACACTACATCACTGTATATCTACAAGCTAACAGACATTTATCACATTCCAGTTACATTCCCAAATCTACTTCACTTGGATTTTTCACTAAGTATGTTTTATTTCATGTTGAGGCAGAACTCTAAAAAACATGCATTCTGATAATAATTTAACAACTATACTAGTTATTAAAATACTGAAAACCCTTCTAGACAGCCAACATTAAACACGTACTGTCCTCCATTACTGTCCGAGGTCGGCACCCAGTTCCACTAGCTCACCACCTCCTGCCCCCTGGTGTAATCGGTCCTCTGAACTGTCACCCGCTCCTCAACACCCTGTCTCACCTGCATTTCCACAACAACCTGTTCTCCCTACCGCTTCTGTCTGCTAAAATCCACTCCAGCCAGAATCGTCTTGTTTGAAACTGTGAGACAAGTGTATGCCCTTTCAAACTCTGCAATGGCTGACAAGTGTACCTTGAATGAAATCCAAATCCTTCCCCAGGCTCAGGAGGCCCTTGGTGCTCTGGTCCCCTCTCCTCAGTCTCACCTAGAATCACTCTAGAATCCAGCTTCAGTTGGGTGTCTTCTGTGCTCTTTGAACACGCCACACAAAGTCCCCCCTGCCTCAATCAGGTAGGACCTTTGTGACAGCCATTCCCTCGGCCTGGACTCCTAGGACAATCCCTGTCGTTCAGGTCTCCGAGAGATCACCTACTCTGAAGAAGCTTCCTGGGGCTCTCTCTCTCTCACCTTCCTGTTCGAATTTCTTCATTGCCCTACTCTTCTGTCCAACCAACGTTCTACTGAAGCCAGAGTTTCTTACCTCTGCTTTCCTCCCTTTAATCTACAGGTGGCAAACACAAGGCCCACGGACTGAATCTGGGCCTCCACCTTGTTTTACCAGGCCCAGCACCTTGTTTCTACCCGGCAGCAGCACTGAGCTCTCTCGCTTAACTGCTAGGAAGTAGTTACATTTATACGGTCCTAAAATTACATTGGGCCCTTTGAAGGCAACGGTGAGGCTGACGTGGCTCCCCGTGAAAATGAGTTTGATACCCCTGCTTTTAATCCCTTGCCACTGGCCCTTGGGTTCCCTGGGTCGTGACAAATGCCCACCAGTGTCTACAAGTTTCAAACTCACTCCCAGGACTCCCTTCGACATGACCCCCAAGCTACCTCGTTTGTCTCATCTTTCAGACCTGAATCCCACCGCCCTGGGCAAAAGCAGCTAGCTACTCACTGTTCCCTAAAACACCAGTTTTTCTCTTTTGCCAGCAAATACCTTTCCCTGGCCTCTCCCTTTTCCCATCTGCTATCATCTCTCCATATACACAGTCCACATCCAATTCTGTTTTCATGGAGCCTTCCAGACGTCCCCAACTAGAGAGCCACTTCACTCCCCAAATCATTTCCCAACTTTGTTTCTATTTGATGGCATTTTTAATGGTGAGACTGGCATCACCATTACAAACAGAGGGTCTCACTGCTTCTGTTGGAGGCAGCTCTTCAGCAAAGACGTCCCTTGGTCATCTTTTAGTCCCAGTGAGCCTTAGGATGGTACCCGTGATCTGGGCAACACCGCGACAACACCGCACAGTTCTGTGCTGGACAGGTTTGCTTCTTACTTCCTCTGATAATCCTTACCTGCTTCTTTCCATAAATGTTTGCCCTTCAAATGCTCTACACATCTGCCAGAATTAACCTGCCCTATCCTTCACACTGCGTCTTTTTTGTATTTATATTTTAATTCACAACCCTTTGCAATTGCAATGCTAATTCGTCAGACGTGGACTGCACACTCCGGAGACTGGACCGCGAGCTCTGCCATCTTTCCCCTTTTCCTCCCATCTCCACACTGACCTCTCTACCCATCACAGGAGTCTCAACTGCTCCAGATGGTCGTGAAAACGCAGGCTGAATTTGGTACTTCAGCAACGAAAATCCCAAGGCAAGGTTTGTAAGACAAATGAAAGGAAGAGAATAAGTGCTGTAGAAGAAAGAGAAAAGGGAAAGTACATGCTCTCCCAGGAGACCTTGTTTGTTGCTTCCTGCCTACCCACACAGGGCAGATGGCACACACTGTGACTCAGAGAATGAAACCTACCCATGCACCCTGCCCAGAGATGTGCCTGTACATGCACAGAGCCTCTCTGCCTTTCAAAAATCCAACCCGAAGGGATTTCACATCTTCGGTGTTAATCATTTTAACCATATTCCTATTTTACTATCCCATTTCACAGAAGGAAAAAAGAAGGTGTAAAGAGCTTGAGTACTAAGCATGGGGCCACAGAGTCAGTCAGTGAGTCAGCCACACAAAAACCCAGGTCTCCAGACTTTCAATTAGCTACTCTTCACTAAATGGCCAAGTTTTAAAAAAGCAGGGGCTGCCCTGGCTGTTGTGGCTCAGTGGATTGAGTGCTGGTCTGAGAACCAAAGGGTCATCAGTTCAATTCCCAGTCAGGGTACATGCCTGGGTTGCAGGCCAGGTCCCTAGTAGGGGGCGCTCAAGAGGCAACCACACATTGATGTTTCTCTCCCTTCTTCCCCTCTAAGAATAAAATAAATATTTTTTTAAAAGGCAGTGGCTTAGATCCATTTTCTAAGCTCCATATAAAAGATTTGCAATATACTGCAATAGTTGATTACATTTCAGAAATTATCTATACTGGTTTAGGGAATCTGCAAAGTACAGATCACATTATAAAATTCTCTCTGCTCAACTGACCTTTTAAAGATTATTATTTCCTGGGTTAAACACAGATTGTAACATGTGGTAAAGAAACAATGTTACTTCATAAGATCTGAAAGACAACATTAATATGATCTACCTGAGATAGTGATGAAGAATTAAAATCAAGTATCATCCATAAACTGCCACATATGTATAGAACAAAAGGAGTTATAGTTCTTGTTGGTATTTTAGGTTATTAACAAAAATAATATATGTATGTGTGTATATACACACATGTATATGGACATGTATGTGTATATATACACAAATGTATATGGACATGTATGTGTATATATATGACACAAATCTACACTATACAATGCAAATATGTGTATGTTTACCATGATCCTTCCTCATTCCTTCCCTTCATCAAAATTCACCCACCTTGAATCAGCCTTAGGGGCTTGTTCGGTCACAGCTGGTGGAACTGAACAATAAATATTTGCTCTTGGGTTAAAGGATTAGCCTTAACAGTAACACACTCTCATTTTTAATAGGTTTCTAAAAACATAATAAGCATATATGTCACCAGCAGTAGCTAACATTTACCAAATTCTAGGCGCAGTAACTAGCAATACTCAAAAACTTTAACTGCTGCTATTTTTATTTATTTATTCACATAACAAAACTATGTGTGTGGGCATTACTCTGGGCACTGGGAATACAGTAGTGAACAGAAGAGACAAAAAGCCTGCCTTGCGGTGCTTATACTCTAGTGGAGAAAGCAGACAATAAACAAGATAAATAAGTAAAATATAGAGCAAGTTAGATCCGAGCTGAAGGGTAAAATGAAGGGGGAGTGTCCTTTGGGCTAAGTCGGTCGGTCAGAGAAAGCTTCCCTGTGTGTGAGGGGTTAGCCATGAGGATGTCTGTGGGAGAGGATTCCAAGTTAGAGGCTGGCCCATGTGGTTGTTTGCTGACCAGCGAGCGGGCCAAGGAGTGGAGGCATGAGGTCTGGGGGGAACAGGGCCAGGTCTTCTGGGAGCTCCCTGGTCACGACGAGAATTTGGGCCTTAAGCTGTATGAGGGGGGAGAAGACTGACTACTCACCCTGACAGCGATACACTCTGTATGCCAAGTTGACAAGTGACTTGAAGCAAGAACACAAACAGAGCAACCAGCAGGAGGTTCCTGCAAAAACCCACCTAAGAGGTGACGGTGGTTAGACCTAGGGCGGCAACAGAGTAGTGAGAAGTGGTGGGATTAACAGACAGACCGCATGTCAGGTGTAAACAAGTAGCAAGAAGAAAACCCAGGCGTTTGGCCTGAGAGCCAGGAAGAACAGAGGCGCTGCTTACTAAGGTGGGGATGGGAGGGGGGCAGGTTTGGGCACCAGGAGGATGCCAAGGACTCGGTCAAGTGTTCTGCACATATTCACTCCCTCAATCCTCATAACAACGATGAGACAGACTCGACTTTATCATTCTCATCTTGTAGGTGAGGAAACAAGGCCACTACAGAAGTTAAGCAACTTAACCCAATTCTCTCAGTAGCTTAACTAGTAAGATTCACACTGGATGCTTAAGTGCTGACTGGCTGGCGGGGACACATATGGTGACTTCTAAATCAGATCTCGAATCATTAAACAAACGGCCATGATGGTTTGGGGGTTTTCTTAAGAGAAGAGGGAGAGAGATAAGCCCTGAGCATACTACCAACTGGAAGGCAAATATGATATCATGTAAAAGTACACACAGATATGAATCACGAATATATGAGCCCACAGAAAAATACCAAAAGGGATGGGAACCCAAATACTACCATTACCACTTATCCTTGGCAACATGTTAAGTATTTAATTTTTTTCTGTTTGTTTACCTTTGTCTTCTAATCTGCCTATAAGCAAGAAGAATTACTTAGTTTTCTTCAGTATTATAAATAAAACTTAACTCACAAAAACTAATTTATTGCAACTATGCATTTTTTGGCTGCCTTCCTTATAATATTTATGGTAATTTAAAAGCCAAATTGCAGGAATTACTAAATTTAGGGTCCTAGGGCTACACTAATATTTAGGTCCTGGGACCTAAACTGGTAAAAATTAGAAAAGGTGAAAGCAGGTAAGACTGATCATCAGTGAGCTAATTTGAGGATGCGGAGTGGATACAGTCCAGGACTAAATCTGTCATCCAGCCCCGAGAGTGACTGTTCTTCCCCACTCAAACGATGCCCCTGGTAAAGGAGGTGACACAGAGGCCTGCGAAGCCTCACAGATCCAAACTGTATGGGGAGGGGCTGGGCAGGTCCCCAGGAACAGAGAGAAAGCCGGGTCTCCGCCCGAGCTCTGCAGCTCAGACGGACGATGGGTCACAATTAACGGGGAGGTGAGAAAACTTACTAAAAACAGAGAGCACAAGAGTGAGGTTGGGCACTCCAGGTCAGTGGTCTTTGGCAGAAAATTGTGACTGGAGTTGGAGGCAAAGGAGATTTTCTAAACTGGTAGTGAGGAGGGCCCAGGCCACACCTGGGAAGTTACGGGAAGTTAAAGCAGTCAGTCAGGACAGAGCAAAGTCCATTTCCTATTCACTGTGGTGGGATGCAAGATGTGACAGCTCTGGAGGCTGGCAGGTTCCACCTGTGCCCCAGAGGGTATATGACACATAAACCCTATTGTGAAACACTGAACTGATCTGCCTATGCGCATTCTATCTGTCCTATGCACATGGAATCAATGCTACTGTATCTGCTAAGAAAACACTTTTCCAGAGGGACAGGTGCCTGTTATACCAGGGCCCAGATAGGATCTATTTCGACATTGGACTTATGTGAAGTGCTTCCAATCCCCACAACATACCATGTGGAACCTTGGGCAAGTCAGCTTCTCTGAGTCTCAGTCATCTTCACTGAGAGAACAACGACTCATTTTGAGGGGAGATTGGATCAAATGCCACAATGCATGTAAAAAAAATTCTTGTTACTCAAATATCAGCTGTGTGTAATCTGCTGTTTGAATAGGATGATAATGAACTGCTGATAACACAGATGAAAAGAAGCAGAAGAAAACAGACTTTGATTGAGCACATAACAGATGCAGCTACACGTAGAGGGAGAAGGAGGGCGAGATGTTCCCTGACTGTCATCTTGCTTTATTGCTGGAGAGGAACAGGACTTCTTATCAACCAATTAAATAATAGGAAAGATACGCCCAAAGGCTGCAATAACATGTGGAATTTTTTATCCCCATGAGTTTTATACTTGGATAGAGTTTGAACAACACACACTTTCAAAAACTGAGAGGCAGCCCTGGCCGGGCAGCTCAGCTGGTTAGACGAGCTCCCCACATTGTTCCAATACGCCAAGGTTGTGGGTTTGATCCCTGGTCAGGGAACATGCAACAAGCAACCAAGGAATGCATCAATAACTGGAACAATAAAACTCGATGTCTTTCTCTCTCTCTCAAATAAATTAAAGAAAAAAAGACTGAGACAGCCCTGGCTGTGCTGGCTCAGTGGATTGAGTGCCAGCCTGCAAACCAAAGGGTCGGTCACAGGTTTGATTCCCAGTCAGGGCACATGCCTGGGTTTTGGGGCAGGTCCCTAGTTGGGGGTGCACACGACAGGCAACCACACCCTGATGTTTCTTTCCCTGCCTTTCTCCCTCACCCTCTCTCTGAAAATAAATAAAATCTTTAAAATAAATAAAAAACCTGAGATATGTTACAATGAACAAATTCCTCAGAAGATAACCTTTACACAGCTTTGCTTTTTTGCTTGCTTCATGCAGCCCTTATCATGCAGTCTTCAATAATTCTTGATAGATAATTTAAAGATGCTCTGAAGCTCCATTGGAGACTAGTCTTGTGGTCCACAGTATGAGGTCAATTTATAATAAAATGAACCTGCCTTAAAAAAAGGCTCTTCTGGAACTTGCAAAATAAATTCTATTGAAGAGTAAGCTGGAGAGACCTGTTTGTTATCAAATGCTCTATACCAAGACCTTTTAAGAACTTTACTTAATCACAACCATCAAAGACTTAAAAACAATCGGAAAAATGTTGACAATAACTGTGGTTATTAACTACCTCAAGGAGTAGAAGAGGAAAGAGATAAGTATGTTGATCCAATCGGCTTAATGTGCAAAGAAGAGCTGATACAATTACAAGGGGGTAAAATGAAAGATAAATTTTAGCTGGAGAGTCTAGTCTGCTGAATAAAACAAAAAACAAAAATAATCGAATTATCAGCTAGAGCAGCAGTGACCAATCAGCAGAGGATTATGTCCTTGGAAATCAGACTCCATTCAGGGGAGAGCTAAATGCTGCAGATAAACTGGCTTATGTCGGCAGATACCCACCTAACAAACGAGGCCCCCCATATCCAGAGCCTTTACCGAAGGTTCATATACAAAAACATCTTTTCCTAAGTGGTCTTCTGAGATATGATACATGCTGCCACCAGACATGTAAAAACCCGCCCAGGTCCTCTCAGAGTGTAGCCCTAGAAAAGCCACACGGGAAAACTGCATCTGCTGCTTCTGGTGGGGCCGCCCAAGCTCCCGAACCGCTCCCAATACAGACGTCCTGACAGGTCCTCAGCAGGCTCTGCCGACAGCACTCCTATCTCCAGGTCTTTTGCTTTCAGCGTGGAAGCAATTTTCAAAGATCCTGCCCAGTGACTGTTCCACTGGTTTCTCCGTAGCTCGACACGACTGCTCATGCCAGAACGTTCTACCTCGTGCCCGCCGATGCCTCACCCAGTAGGCTCTTTGCACTGTACCCCATATCCTAACTATCTGATGGCTCCTTTCCTTTTTCTCCAAATCTTCTTACCACCAATGGGCCAATATATCCCGCAACATGATATATTTTCATAGAGCATCCCATACAATCTGCCTTGCACTACTTCTTTTAAGCAAATATCTAATCAAAAAAAAAAAAAAGCCTTGGTAGAAAACATATACCAGCATATACACATGGCAAGGTTTTGCTCTGGAATAAAATATATCCGAGCAAAGTTGTGAGAGCCCCCAAGTTAGTGAACTCTATCTCCTCATTAAATTCCATATAAAATTCAGAGATTCACAAAGAGACCCCAAAACCTCACGTGAGATGTACTACCACAGAAGGCAATTAAAGATAAGTAGCTCTAAATGCAACAGAAACCGTAACTTCTAGAGAGGTCATCCCTTCCCACCACCCTGGCACCCAATGTCTTTACTGGCCAAGTGTAACTGAGCCCAAGTTGTGATCATTTCGCACCTGGACAACAGCAATGGCGTCCCGACCAGCTGCCGCTTCCACCCATGCTCCCCTCTTCTCTACGCAGCCATCAGAATGACTTTTAAAATTCAGATCTGTTCATATTCTTCTCTAAGGACTCATATCACACTTGGAACAAAATCCAAACTCTTTAGCCCTGGCTGACAAGGCCTACCGGGTCCACTGTCCACACCTTGTGACCTCCTGGTTCACACTTTGCCCCGGCTCCCTTTGCCACATGGTCCCTTAGCTGTTCTCAAGTCTCAGAGACTCTGGACTCTGCACTTGCTCTGCTTCCTGCCTGGGCTGCTCTGCCCTCACTTGTTTCAGGTGTCCGCTCAACTGCTACCTCATTGGAGGCCTCTCCTGATCCCCTATCTAAAATACCACCCCTCCCCACCGTCCCCAGCACTGCTAACCTATTACAGGTCTTCTTCTTCATTTCCCTGACCACTCCCAGGTACTGTATACCCATTTGTTTACTGTTGGCTTTGGCCTGGCCAGAAGGGAAGCTCCATGAGGCATCGGAGCCTCTCCTCACTGCAGTACCACCAGGGTCTGCTCAGACCACAGAAGGCTGCTCAGTACGTACAGGCTGAATGAACAAATGAACCCTAAGTGAGCATTTTCTCTGGGTCAGGCTCTGTGCAGGGCAGTGGGACATAAAGATGAATGACGGACAGGACCCAGTCTTTTCTCTTGAGAAACTTCCAGTCTAGCAGTGAAGGAGACATACACAAGGAACAGAATGGAAGGGGGTGTGAGCTTTAAGTGGCTGAGGGAAACTGTGCAGGGAAACTGATGAGACAGGCCAGATCGGGGCCAGACCATGAAAACCCCGAGCTTTGTGCTTAGGACTTGGGTCTCCATCTGCAGACCCATCATACATCACTAAGTAGGAATGGAAAGTGCTAATAAATCTGAAATTAGAATTCACTGAACTTAGCATTTGGATAAGGAACTGCGAAGTTCTAGGTTTCTAGGAAATGCCACTGCCTACACAGAAGACTAAGCTGGAAGGAAAAGATAAAAAATCTGGTGTGAGGCCAAGTTGAGTTGTGGGGTCTACGAGCACCACCTAAGTCAGAATGCTTTCACTGGCGGTGAGAAAACCCTTGACGAGGAAGTTCTGCCATTCTGCTCCCTGGCCTTCCTCTTTGCCAGGTGTTTACAAATCCTACCAGCCACACGTGCATCACACAGAGGTGCCACGTGTTAGCCGCGATTCAGCCATGCATGAGAAGTCCTTACCAGGTCTGTGAGTTTAAGTCTGTCTCATGCTTTCTTAAAACAAGGGATGCCTGTGTTGCAGTGAAGTCTGACACAAATGCAGAGATTTCCCAGGACTTTTTCCTAGTCAGTGGCTTGAAAGTCCAATTCTAAATGGGGAGACAACATTATTCACAATTTTAAAAATCACAAAGTTCTTAAGGACAGGCATTATTGCTGCTTTCCACTTTGCAATGTCATGGAAATTCCACATGGATATATGTATATATGAACATATATACGAACATATATACATATAGACATGAGGGAGTGATGTTAAGAATGAAGGGAGGCAAAACAAAATTAAGTGCAAAAACAAAGCTTATGTTTACCAGTAAAGGACAACTGCAGACAACGTAAGGACAGACCCAGATGTCACCACGTTACAAACTCCACACCAAGGCTTCCTGGCACCTCAAACATCTGGGCCAAAGGCACTGCTGCTGGGGGACTGTGCCCAAACTCCAGCGATCTCATCTCTTAGTAAGTCATTCTCTACCATTTCTGATTCTGCAGCCTCTGAGTCTTCTCTAAAAAGTAGATACAGAAGCAAAAAAGGAATGGGCTGATTTTTTAAAGGGCTCCAAACAGGGATTACTGGCCAAACAGGTTTCACTGTGAGGAGTCGTGTGCGACGTGCCGCCTAAGTAGCAAACCTCCTGGTGGACACTGGGAAAAGGGTCAGGACTCAGAAGGGTCAGGAAGAAAAGGAGGGAGAGCTGGCCTTTCTGTCCAACACAGTATTTCATAACCGAAGTCTCCATTTCTCCACCACGCTGGGCAAACAGAAACGCTACAGTGCAACGAGGCATCTCTGACTCGAGAGAGCATTTTGGTCTTCTCCACAAGAGCTGGGAAAGGCAACCTGTCGATACCCACAAGGTCTGTCCTCCTTCCTCTTACATGGCTGGGGTGCCACACACAATGAAGAGGGGTCTCCGGGGGTAGAATGGGAAACCAGTGGAAGGACAGGGGGTAGGATGCTCAGGGTTGTCGTGACAACAGAAGGCTTCCACTTCCCATGGCCCTACCCCATCAGCATGGAAACTAGAGAGAGGGCTTTAAAGAATACGTAGTTACTTCCATGTCTTCAGTACAAAAAGACAAAAAAATTTTTTAAAAGCTCTGCAGGTAATAATATTTGGCCCATTCCATCTCATTAAGATAAAATAAAGCATAGTTGTACAGAACAACAGAAATCTTCAACTCTAAGGGGCTCTGATTTTATCTGAGAAAAACCAGGTTCCTGAGGTTCAGTCACCCATAGTGCCAGCATGTTAGGGCCACGGCTGGGGTGGGAATCCAGGCTGCCTGTGAACCCAGCCCTGGGTTAACTCTGTCCCAGGCAGAATACCCACTGGTTCCTTGCTATTGAATCATGTAAATAAACAAGCGACTACAATATAGTACCAGTATAACATGGCAATAAGTACCAGTATAACATGAAATAAAGCAAAACAGATATGAGGAAAAGTCCCTACTGAGAAATATATAAACAGTAGTATAGTGTAAAGAAATTAGTCCTATGGTTAGGACACTTCTTTAGAATAAGAATAAATTATTTAAAAGTCACAGGGTTGTGAAAGATTTGGACTCATACGTGGTTTAACTTAACCAAAGTTATATTCTGAGTCAGTAAATTATTTGCCTTCACGTAAAAATTATGCTGAAAAAAACAGAAAAAAAGTTCCCATAAACAAAACAACAAACCTTAGGAAAAACTGAGACTACATAAGTTAGTTGACTCTGACTCTTTAGAGAAAAAGATATTGGCATTTTTTTCTAATGTACTTCTAGAAAAAAAGAAGTTTAGAAGTTAAAAGTTTAAAAGTCAAAAACAGAAACTTAGGTTTGGCAGCCAAAAGAATGTAATTAATAAATTCAAAGCATCTCACATTCTAAAGCTTATTGCTGTCTATTTATTTAGCCTCGTAAAACTGAAGCAAACCCAAAAAGGTCTTCCATCAAATCAAATGCAGCCCAGATTATCATTTCCATTTCAAATTCAGCTAAAAGTCTAGGATTGCCATGCCAGCCCAAAAATAAACACTGGCCACTTAAACAACTTCCTTTACACAAATTAAAACAGTTCTGGCAGAGTCAGGAATTGCTTTTATTTCCGTTTGCAGATATGTCATTTATAAGGTGAAAAAACACAGTCCTTATGAACATACCAGGAAAATACTCATCATTTCTGTCCAAGTTCTGCATAAACTCTCTCTACATTTCCTTTTCCAGATTTAAGACGATTTCTGCAATACTGAACCATATTGTGGGTTATGAAAAAGTCACTACAGAGAAACTCAGTGCCTTAACAAACCAATTTCCAACTCCCAAGCATGGAAGCTGTAAAGATGTTCCAGTAACAGGAAAATCAGACAGTGATGATGAGGGCACATGGGTGTTTTGTTTGCTACACAACGCAAGCAAACAGCTTGCCTGAAGGGATATATGTTGAGTTTAGAGCTAGGGATATGAAAGCCACTTTAGATCCACCCGAAGCTGAAAGAAGGTACCTATTAAAAACCCTGAGAAATGTGAATGGAATAGCCACATACTGCTTTAATGGCCACGCATCCTAGATGGTGCAAAGCCACAAGGTTCATCTGCACTGCACCTGCCTAAACAAAGTCACTCCCTGAGGGTACTGTTTTCCCAACAGCCCAAGCCACTCTGGAATAGCTGCTCTGAGTTCTATGCTTGCAACCTCCTTAAATGCCTGTTGCTAAGGTTCCAGATGTCTGACTCTGCTTGGTAAAAGCTATAGAGCCATTTGTGGTGCTTAGGCCAACTGTCCAGAGTCTACTGATGGGTTAACCCCACCAACAGTGGACGGTTTATCTGTGGTTCCACAGCCTATACATACTCTCTGAAGGTGTCTGAGGGTTTCCTGTGAAGTGAAAACAAGAACAGCATCTCTCACAATCCTGTTCACCGTTCTGTACCAATCTGGTGTGAAACCGGCAATAAACATGGTGTTTTCTTAAAGCTGCCAGAGCTTTAGTTGGTTATCCGGTTTTTAAAAAAGTGGGGGAGTAATATGCTCTCATTTCATTGCTTCATACATTTCATTTCCAAATAATGAGTATTAAACATCTGCAGTGCAAACTCTGCGATCAGTGAGTCTGAGAGCTTCTGCTTCACTTACTTGTATTTTAAGAGCAGCCACTGAATTAACCAGAGTCCTACGAGGATCATGCCGTTAATTTCACAAATAGAAAAGGCCCACTGCACCCGGTTAAAATGGTCAAAAAATGTGTCCGGTAGTGGAGGCTGCTTCTCCTTAGGAGGTACGCGTTCATGGACGACCGAAATCATCACTGTGGTGAGAACAAAACAGGAAAGTGCATAAAGAAAGGCCAGAAAAGTCTTGCCCCACTCCATGGGGTACTGGGAGCGTTCCAGTTCTGGCATGGGGATCTTTATCATCTCCTTCCTGTACCCATTTGGCATCCCGTTGGGTTTGACCTTGATGCTGAAGCTGCTGTCAGGTGCGGGGGCGCCCGTGCCAATGCTCAGGTGCCCGTTGGCATGGCCGTTCTTGTGTTCTTCCATGTGGTGCTCCATTTTCAGGGTCTCTATCATGTCCAAGAGCCGCTGACCACTGTCAGAGGAGACTCGGCACAAGGGGGGTTTTGTGAAATCCTCCAGGGTTAGGTTGATCAAGTCCCGGCCCGTGAAGTGCTCCAGAGGCTCGCAGTATTCTGGCATAGCATTCTCCAGCAGCCAGTCTGCCACCTGCTTGGGTGACCAATAAACCACCTCCTTCATTGTACTGGCAGACAGCAAGCAGTCCCCAGCTTGCTCTCGGCAGGTCAGCAGTCACCGTTCCTATGCGGCAGGATGCGGGCCCTGCGCAGCGTGCTCATCCTGTCAGGCCTCATGACAGAGACTGGGTGGCGAGAGGGTCAGGGCAGTTTTTAAACACCTCATGCAGCTGTCCAGGGTTCTTGAGTACCCGAGCATTCATTCAGCTCATTTTTCAACAAGATTCTTCCTTCTGGGAGACAAGAGAAAAAGTCAAGATATTGGGACTTCCAAATCAATTCCCTCAAGATGCAAAACCTTAATATGCATAAGGAAAATGGAAAACCAGTTCCTGATAAAGTCTAGTTTTCAAACATGGATTAGTTAGAGGAACCACGGATTCCCCAGGTAGCCTTCCCTGAAAGAGCATTACAGGGACCTGACAATGGATAAAGTCAAAGGGGAAATGTTTTCCAGCCTCCTCAATGGTGTGTTTTCTAAGAAAAAATTCAACAGTGCTTTGGACACTGTTCAGCATGGATCAGCGATTCTTTTGTGCTTCCTGGGATAATCTGGAAGGACATGGCAAGTCTGCATAATCTACCATCCCACCTAGTGAAGGAAGTTCTAAAAGATACATAACACAGCAACTTAATAGACACTATAGAAATGTTGAGCTTCAAGATAATTTGATCCAACAATTTTATATTCTTTCAAAGAAAAATTTACAAATCCCTTTCCAAAATATGCTTGCACCCCTAAATCTACAAAAATGTTACAGGTGCAGCTGCTTGGGTTGGAATGCAGGTGGAGTTTTCCTGGGGGCCAGGTCGCCCACTCTCTCTCACTGGGCCCCTCTACCTGGCTCTGTGCTTCGTGGAATCCCACGGTTTTAAAATCAGTGACCCGCTTCAGCTCCCTCATTTATAAATTTGGTAACTAAATTGCAGGAAGGTCAAGGAACTTGCCCAGGGTCAAGTTGAGGCTGCATTGAAGAGCTGTAAGTTTCTAAGTCCTAAAGTTCAATGTACTATTTATTATGTGGCACTAACCAATTCCCACCTGCAGGGGAGATTCAAAAAGCAGGACTGAAAATTTTGTATGTTAGTGTAAATATACATTTAAATATAAATAATACATCTGCTCTATTTAAACACAATGTTTAATGAACACAGCACTGCATAAAACAACTGAGAAACACACATATCACATAATGACCGAAAAATCAAACTTGATGACAGGCCTGGGGCGTTGTCTGCTTTTCTCTCACCCATCTTTCTCTAACAAGCCTGTCTTTCTTTTGTTGCAGTTGCTTAAAATTAAAAGCAAGTTAAGGAACTAAAGATTTTTTTACCCTGAAGCTGCTTTTATTTTCCCGGTTATTGTTTTTAGGCTGTTTATTAAGAAACCAGACTCAGAATGAACCTTTGACCCTCCACTCAAGAAATTCATACGGAGAAACCTGCTTCGGGAATGAAGTCCTGGCATGCTCACCTTAGTCTAACTTGAATGAAGTGCGATATTAGCAAGACTTCCAGGTTCTGTTAGCTAGATGGCCCGTGTCCCATTGCTTCTGACTTGCTCAGGACTGGCCTGCCCTGTGAGTTCCCCTCTTCCTCAAGTGCCCGTACCTGTGAACTGCCCACTCTCACTTCTGAAACCCAGGACGCCTCCCACCCACTTTTCTCCTTTGTCCAAAATGTCTTATCTACCCCATGTTGCCTCCCTGTCTTGGGAGTTTTTATGCCAATGTGAATTCCCCATGCACATGTAGTAAAAACTTGATTTTCTCCAGTTAATGTGATTATTAGCCTACCCAGGAAGAACTTAGAAGGTGAGAAGAAAAAACACTGTTTCCGGTCCCCACACATGGAAAGTTAAAAATAATTATTTGGCGCTATCACAAAACCTGGTTGGGAATGTACCGTGGCCTCTGGCCAAAGACAGACCTCAGCTGGACTCTCAGCAAGTCCCACACACACCCCTTAGGGGAGCTCCGGCTCATTCATCTGTCAAATGAGTAGAGTCAAATGTCTCCTTGACACAGTTGTTGTTGGTACGTAAAAAACCAAATGTGGAAGTTGATGATGCATAACTTAGCACTAACAGGGTTCTGTGGTGCCCACATCCTTTTCCTTTCTTAAACCTTCTATCCTCCGAGACGCCTACTGCCCGCTGCGCCTCACTGTGAAAACGCCCTGCCCGACAGAGGGCTAACCTGTTTTTCCCCTCAAATGATGGGTGTTGTGTTAAATGTAAAAACACTTGCACAGATTTACAGATACAAGAGCTAGAAATTACTGATGGCAAAATTTCCCTAACTGTGTTTTGTGGAATAATAATCTGATAAAAGGCTCCATGCTTAAAAAAAAAAAAAACAATCAGTCTGGGAGCTGCAGGCTCAGATTTCCCCTGTGACAGCAGTGCACATCAGCAGCTTAACACTCCAGAAAACCTCCAGTAACGGAACTGTTTCCCCAGATTTCTCAAAAGGACTTCAGTAAGGCTCTCCGCCCCACACCCCTTTTCTCCCCAGTACCTCCTATTGGCGCCCTCTGTGGCACCTGTGGCACAACCAAGACCTGAAGTCAGGCCTCCTGATTTCAAAGTCCAAACTTGTCTCTACTGAGCCCCCAAATCTGACTGTGGAGTAACGACAAACAATATGTTTGCTCCTGATCTCCCATTCCAAATAGCAACCAGTCAAGTGGCAGTACACTTAAAAGATATTCCAGAACCCGCAAAAGGATGTGGCGTTCTCTCTTCTGAGCATCCACAGTGCTGTGCGCCTTCCCTATGACACTCTCTTGTGGGTAAGTGGCTGTCTAGACCCCCCCGGGCGCCTATGAATGGCTGTGGAAGGGCTTCAGTCTGGAGCATCCAAGTCTCACATTCCCAGGGCTCAGAATGTGCTCAATTAGTATCAGCCCAATAACTCAAGAAATGTGCCTCACATGGTTTAATGGAAAATAAAGCTGCAGAAGATGCCCTGCTTTAAAACAATGTGCATAGTTGAGAAAAATCAGGTGGACTTTCTCTGGAGAAAAATATGAAACCTAAGAGAATCTGACCACTTCAGAACCATTGCCGAGGAGCTGTGATCGTCACTAGTACTGCCCAGAGTGAATGAGAAGACAGACACACCAAATGGGGGTCCAGGCAGAAGGTCCTGTAGGAAAGGGCATCTCCTGGCACCAGACTCCAGGCTTCTCCCCAAATATTTCTCAGTACAATTAGGGTAACAGCCAAGGGAACCCTCAACATCTTGAAGTGAAAAAATTCTCAAGAAAAATTCTTGGCATGTGAGGCCCAAGAAAAATGAATATAGGCTTTTCATGTAGATTCTTCACTGCTCCCTCTGTCCAATGCAGGAAGTCTCCTGGGAGGGGAATCTCCCTCAGAACCACAACAACCAGACCGATGCCAAGGTGTTATCTCACTTCTCTCTGATGGGGGAGCAGTCAAATAATCTCCTCTTAAGACATAATAATCTTTAAAACAGAAAAGAAAATCAAGGGGAATGAAACAATGTAGGCTCTCTGTCTCTGTCACACACACACACACACACACACACACACACACACACACACACCCGTCCCCGCCACCCCCCCCATCCCCGGCATTGCAAGCCTCCACCCAAATGAAGGAACACAAATCTTGCAAAGGCAAGTCCACCAGGCAGTCTCTGATAGCCAGAGGAACTCTTAAGACAGCAAGAGAAGTAAAAGGCTCCCAGTAATAACCAGGACAACAAAAATGTTTGCCCCTAAAGAGAGTCCCGGTGCTTCCCCTCATTGGAATTCTCCATGTACTCCCTTCCTTCAACCAGTCTGAGCTGCTCCTTAATCTTTAAGGTCCTTCTCTGCAAAGCCTTTCCAGACCAGCCCACTTCACCAGCCTCCCCCCCCTCCCTGATTTCCTGTATCACTACAATCCGAGACACACCCTATCATTCAACTGTTCCGTGTGCATGGTGTGATGCAAAGAGCACCAGCTGTGTGAGTCAGGGAGCAGGCCGCTGAGACCCAACTCAGCCACTTCCCTTCCTGACAAGGCCCTTATCTTCTCCAAGATGTAAGGGCCTTGACCAGCTACCTGCCTCTCCTCACGGGGAAGAGACTCACGTGTCACTGCCGTGACACGGCAGTCGTGGAGAAGGAATGAAAGACACTAATCACTCCAAGAGATAGGCATCGTTCTTTTCCTAACGTCCTGCTTCCTCTCTAACGCCCAGCTGGGTCACAGTGACATGTCATAAATATTTGCTGAAGCTGCCACTTCCAAATGGCATTTTTAAAAGCCCAATCATCACGATACATGAGTAAAAACAGCCCTCCAAATTTCAGGAGAAAACAACCTTTTATTTTTCAAGCGGGCTTTGAAGCTAGCAAATAAAGACATACATGCTGTTCTCCTGTAGCTGATGCTCCACTGGTACAAAAAGGGAAAAAGCTCCTTTTTACGGAAGTGAACTGTTGGACGGCTACATGGCCCCCAAAGGCCGCTGCTAAAAGGTGTGGACCTAACAGACCCCAGAGCCCAGCTGAAGAGGAAGAGGGAGAGGTGAGAAAGTGGCTCTCCCCTGGTCTCACACACTCAGTACAGAATATACCTGGGCATTTATGAAAAAGGAAAGGCAAAGTGTTTTCACATCTCGGCCCAGAAGACGCTACATTAGGCTGGGCTCAGAAAACAGCTACTACCACCACCATCTGGAAAAGCCACCCAGAATCCCTAACTGGGAGGATGTTAAGAAATAACACACAACTCACACCATTAGACATATTTCTCAGAATTGGGAAGAAATAATAAAAGAGTAGTTACTGTATATAAAATCTTCATCATAAAATATTACAGAATTTGAGGTGCCAGAAAAGGTGCCAGAACTCGCTCATCTGGAATTTTTAGACCTAAGGCAACTCAAGTCCAGTGAGACTGTGATTTGCCTAAAATCTCATACACAGCAAAAAGCTGGTCCTGGGGCTAGACAGAAACCCCAAATGCTCACCAGGGCTCTCCCACTGCAAATATTCAACAACAGCCTCACAGATTTGGGCACATACACAGGACAGTCTAGAAAGTCTTAATTTTGAAAGAAAGTATGGAGAGCAGGATGACAGCTGGCAGTTGACAAGGAGGAAGGTAGGGGGTGTAGGGACTGAGCAAAAAGGAAAAGGACTCATGGACATGGGCATCAGTGTGGTGATTACTGGCGGGAGAGGACATAAGGGGTGTAAATGGTAATGGAAAAAATACAATAATGATTAAATTTTAAAAAAGGATAAGCAAAGATGACCTGCTGTTCTATTAAAATTGCATTTCTTTGATTATAAAAAAAAGCATGGCATTTGAAATGATAAAGGGCATGAACAACAACACATTCATCACAGACTCTAAGGCAGTGGGGTTTTTCTATCCGGTCTCAACTAAGGAAAATATAAATTTGCCAGATATGGTTTGGTTCCAATTCTTAAAATAGATTATTTCAGTTTTCAATGTTCCAAAAGCCATCAGATAATATGCCATGACACACTACATACTATTTAATTATCAAAGCCAGATCTCTAAAAGCAGAAAAACAACTTAAAGCAATTATCCTTGTCATGAGAAAGTAAACATTAACCAAGCAAAACCACTAAACAAATCATTAATATATATTCTTTCATCCTTATTCAAAAAGAATCTAGTATATTATCTTGCTATCTGGCATTGTCTAGAAAAAAAAACAAAAAACCTGACATATGAAACATACACTGAACACCCATTTCCAAGAATGAGAACAGCGTGAAATGCACAGCACGACCACCCACGGGGCAGGCACTCAATCAACCTGCGTCCTGAAGCTTGCTCTGCCATTAACTTCACCTCCAACCCCAGGGCCTCGGTTTCCTACAATGAAATAATTTATTCCTTCCGCTCATTCTAGTAGTAAGGGAGTTTATACAGACCTTATAGTGCTTTGGAAAACATAAAGCAATGCATAAAAATGCAAGAAACTATAAAACCATAATTTACTCTTCTTGGATGATTCAGTGAACTTTTAAAAGGAGTGCTATGAAATCAAGAACTGAATTTTTCCTATTTTTTTTAAGGCATGATGGACCTGAGACTGAACAAACGAAACTGGTATGGCAGTGAAGGAACCACAGGGAAGTTCCAGATGTTTCTAAACACTCATAATGGCAAATGAAAGAAGGAAGTAGTGCATGCATAATTAGTTTTATATGCATACAGTCAACTAAACTTTCTGCTTCAGGCATCAAATCTTTAAAAGCAGCAGCAAAAGTAACATGGGCATATACATTATTTTACTCTATGAGCTTTATAAACTTAATCAAGATCAAAATTTGGTGAGCATGTAGTATTTTGCTCAGACTTGTAACAGGAAACTACATGTGGGTACCGTATTAAAGAACAATGCAAATCAAGAAGTGATACTATTTTATTATGAAAGAGGTGACCTGCCTTTCTGTAAATGCTTCAAGTCCACAGAAAGGTCTTTATATTGACTAGAATTTGCATAAAAGTCAGTGATATCCTAATACACCTTCTAGGGCAATGTATCCCATTGAAATACTCATAAAGAAGGTTTTTAATTCTTCTCTAATTCAATTTAGATAGTTCCAGGATGCTTTTCTCCAAATTTAATTAGTTATAGATTTGTTGTTGTTATTTCACATTTAAAGAGGTACCTTAAATAGGCAGAAATCACAAAACTGTAATTATGGGAAGAACGACAAAACAGCTAAAATAACAACCATACAGCCTTGCCGAAGGACCTACATTATTTATTTCAATCTACAGCTGGGGAAATTTTAGAAGATTACTTTTGATGCCTTAACCTTTAAATCACCTTTTATTTTAAGTTGCTATTACGTGTAGTGTTCACAATTCCACAGACTAAGCCTGGTTCACAAACAAAATCAGCATTATGAAACAGATCCTTGAACTAAGTATAAGCTGACCTATTTTGCTTAGACACAAGACAGAAAGGCAGGCTGAAGTGCACATATTTGCCTTTCGGTACACTTTGGGCTGTTAGACTTTGCGCTGTTAAAAAGCCCTGTGTGACAACGACGTCTCTCTATCTTCTCCACACCTTGTTTATTTAACGATATTTGATACTCAGATTTCACAATATGTACTGCCGAAATGTACACCTTCTCAGCGGTGGCCTTGGAGCTTTCCTAACAGTCTCCGTCCCAAAATGACAAATTCCAATGTAGCCCCCCTCAGGGCTCCAGAGAAAAAGAGATGATTTTTTTGCTGACAAAATTAGTAGATACGACCCATGGACAAGAAACCAGCCACGTGAACTCTGCACTGCAAATCATCATCGTGGTTGTTCTCTGACAACAGCGTGAAATGCAGAGCTGTCCCCTCCATTCCGTGGAGAGTCCTTCCATCAGCAAGACTAGCTACTTCTGTTTTCCACACTCCCGGCCTCCATTTAGGTCACTCTGTAATGGAATGTAAATATTTAGTAACCAGAAAAGTCAAAGACTCATTTATTGTGGGCAGAGACTGGGCAGAGATTGCAAAAGAGACCGATACTGTTTTTGTAAACATACGTGTACTATAAATGTCCATATGATATTTGTAAACATACACATATTTGTAAACATACATGTACTATACATATCCACAGAAAAAAGTTAGAAGGTATGTATATCAATTTCTGTTACTTTGGTGATAAAATTATAAAATAATTTCATGGTTTATTTTTTCAGTATTTTCTATCAGTAATTCCTTGATAAATGCGTGTTACTTGTGTTCAGTAAAGTGTCTTCTTTTAAGCAGATTCTGTGTTTTTAAACATGTAGGCTGCAACATAAAATTAAAAATAGATGCTTCTTACATTAGCTTTCTTTACAAATATGAAACAGGCTTGCAGATTTCTCTAAATAAGTGGAAACTTTGCCCTCTATGTATAATTAGGTTCCCAAATTTTCATACTCCCCAAACACAACAGTCCTGGCCATTGAGCCAAGTTGCCAACAGAAATAAAGCTGACATCTGAACCGAAGTGCATAAAGAAGTCCCAGTCTCAGAGAGTTCTCACCATTCAGGAAAACAACAACACAGCAGCAGAATCACAACTGCTCTATCACCTGCATTTCCTTCAATGTCCATCTACTCGCTCTCCTGCCAAATGTAAAAGACCATTAGAAAACTCTGCCTTGTTGACATTACAATAAGGACACATCTGTACAGCTCCAATGACAACTCTCAGTACAGCTTCCCCCCGAGGGGTTCAGTCTTGGACCCCAATTACCAACACTCTGAAGATGATCTATTCCCACTCAACTGATTAATAGCCCCTCTTAACTGAAAATGGTGGGGCTGTTTTAATATTCATCTGGTTTATCTGTAGGCCTTGGACACAGACTCACTCTAGCAGCACTCAAGAATGTTAGGGCACAATCAGCGTTCAAAGTCACTGGCTCTCAAGTCCAGCTGATGCGCACAGTGGTGATCTCATCTGCCCCCAGAGGCCTGGGAAAAGGATCTCTAGCTCTACCGCATTCCACTCTGTTCTGTTCCTTCCTCCCCAGTCTGTTCTTTCAAAACAAGAACTAAAATCCTTTTATACTATATGCTTGTTCGGCTGGAATAAAAAGATGGTGTGTGCCTCTTAATCTATCTTACAAGTATATCCGGGACAAGAAAAAAGTCAAATGGCTTAAAAAAAAATGAGGCCACGCTTTGCTATCCTCCCTTTGTTTTTAAGAAACTTCAGTGCAATATTCTGAGGTACACGGGCAGCCTGGCTTAGTTTACTCATCTGTAAAGGAAAACCAATCCTGCATTCCCACGGGCTGTAATAAGGGTTAGAAATCTAAGATGGCATTGGATACATGTATAGTAACAGGAGCTGTTCTATGCGAGACAAAGTCCAGCTCCTTCCTCTTTTCTTCTCTTTTTTGCAGAAATTTCAATAGTGGTCAGTTAAGAGACTGAAGAAGGAAGTGGGAGTGCAGGCTGGAGGCTGGGGATGATGGCGGCAGGGCCAGCACCAGAGGAAAGGCATGTGGTCACTGCCTCACGTCCCTTGCTCCTGCCTCATCCCCACATCTCCTCACACCCCCAGGATAAACAGGCGAGATAAAAACGGCAGTCTGGGGAAGTCACTTTACTGGGTTCTCAACTTCAGATGTCTTCAGGGCCCAGGCAAGTGAAGTCCAACTGGGTCACAAAGAATAGGGAATGGGGAGGACAGAGCAAACAACAAGGCAAGCCATACCCAGTGCAATTTAAATTTAATTGTTGTAGTGAAAAACAGACCAAAAAACATGCAAACTGAACCTGGCCCATGGGATTGCCACTTTGTGACTCTCTTGCTCCATCATCCACTACATCTAATTGGCCACTAACTCCTGGAGATTCTACCTTGAAGGTGCTCTCAAATCTGCTCCTTTTTTCCTGTTCTCATTTGCTTCTGCTTAAGTTTCTGCCTCCTGTGTGGCTCAACTGCAATCTACCTCCACGCCATTATCAGATGGGTCTTTTTGTAAATAATGTAATCTCCACACTTGATGCTTAAGACCTGTGGAGGCTCCCAAAGCTCTCTGGACAATACTGACTCCCTCCCTGGCTTAGCACCAAGCCTTCCGCCATCCAGCCTATTTCACCACCTTTACCTTTCAGCCTTTCCCTACAAGTACTGGGACTGCGTTACACCCACACTCAACTGTGAGTAGCTTCCTTCACACCATTCATCCCACAGCTTGCACGTTGTTCTTTTCACCTACAATAATATTCTTCCCACCTTAAATTTTTGTTCTTTTTGGATTATCACCTTTAGAGAGCACAGTCTCATTTGTGTCGGAACATAGAGAACCTAACACAGTATACATTTAATAAATGTCTACTGAGCCCATGAATAAATGAATATGCAAAGGAGATGGCTTCGGGTTCTATAACATGGCCCCAGTAACATGTATCTCTTTTGTACACCAAGCATATAAAAATCTATGTAAATATAACCGCTAAATTTTTAATACCAGAGTCCATTTCAAAATAAAGAGAGGGAACTTCCCAGGTATAAAAAGAGAGGACTCCCAAAGCCAGAGTGGAAAAGACAAGCTAACAGGAACAGCCCAGAGGCTTAACCAGCCTTGGACCAGGCGGCCAGGGAATGGGGTTTTAAGATCAAGCCTGGGCAGGAGACATGGCCTGAGGCCAACTCCAGGCAGGGAACTGGAACAAAGACCCTTGAATAAAGCAAGGATCCCTAAAGGACTAGAACATTGGGCCCATTTAATTAGCACAGAGTAATGCACATTCCAAATTTACACTACCTGCCAACACAAAAGAAAATGCAGAATGGTCTCTCAGAGATCCTTCAACAAGCAAGAGTTCCCAGGACTCCTGGAGCAGGGCGGGGGTGGGGAAGTAACCTCTGTTGAGGACAAATAAACAACTTAAACTTATAAATCACATGAGGAAATAAGCCACCCTGAGGTAGATTTGGCTGGTATGACAAACAGGAAGTGCACTAAATTACGAACCTGAGAAAATACGGTAGGTCTGAAGAGGCTTACTATATTCGCATGACTATATTAAAGAGGTAAAAGGAAAAAAGTTGAAACCATGATGCAAGAAAAAAAGACATGATTACAAAACAAAAGGAAGAAGAGGACAGTTGTGTTTAAATAAGGTACAGAAAAATCCCAGGTTCTCCTCCTGGCCTGTAACCCACAGATACCTCAGGAAGAAAGGTGAGAAAGTGAAAGGTTAAAGGGAGGTCAAAAAGTAAGAAATCCAGCAAAAACCCAAAGTACATAAGTTTAAAGGCAATTAATGGGTTTTTTTCAAACCTCAAAAACTCAAGCCGTCTAGCACCTATACATTCTTTTCAGTGGCAGTGGGTGGTGGTTGAAGAAAGGGGAAAAGAAAAAAAAACTGAATCCAGTCACTCAAAAGATGAATCAGATTTCTAAAAAGATGTCTAACTGAACACATGCATTAGTTTGCAATGCTTCTTAAAAGTCCCCTGAAATGATAGTATAGGGATTAAAAATTAAAAAAGGCAAAGCAAATAATGAAGAAGTTAGCAGCAATTGAATGAAGGAAGTTGGGAAGTAGATGAACTAGTTCCCAATTTAGCAGACCCAGGAAAACTACCCAGAGCCAACAGAGAGGAAAGGTGATGAGTTATCTGATTTGCATAACAGAAACCTTAAAAGGATGAGGAATTGGTGGCACAGGCACCTTACAAAATAGGGTGAAGGGGGGAGCTAAAAATAGAATGATTGGCTGAAAGAAGTTACCTCCAGATTCTTACTTGGCACAGCTGCACAACTGCCTCTCCCACTCACCAGAGAAGACTAGAAGTTTATTCTCTGGAAAAGGGAAATGGAGAGTCTAGACTAGGGACACCACACAGCTGGAAGCGGAAGAAGTGTATTAAACACAAGGGATTAAATAAGAATTACAAAGAAATGTTAATTTGGGTCTGCCCTTGTCCTTAACGTTAATAGACACCCAGAATGCTTGGAGCCAGAATGAAAACTTCCTGGTGGATGAGCAGATACATTTCTACCGGAAACCCCAGACATTTTAAGAAAAAAAGTCCGAAGAACGCTAATACCGAAACTGCACATACAACTTCCACTCATGCAAAGTAATTTCAAGCCTTGTTAGTGTTTCTTTAATATATGAATGGACAACTAAAATTCAATGCTGAAATTCTAGTAGGTAGGTCAGCCAGAGATCAAAACAAAAAAGAAATTGAAAAAACCAGAGTAAGAAAATGAAAATGTTAAAAAAAAGAAAAACTAGTAACATTCTCAAAAACAATGTCAAGCAAGATCAAACTGGCCCCAAACCAAACAAACAAACAAAAAACGACCCAGAGAATTCAAAACACAAACTTCTTGGAAATTCATCCTAAACATGAAAAACTCACTGGACACAACAGAAAATAAAGTTAAAAAATCAGAAATTAGAGCATCAAGACAGAAAGATGGAAAATTGAGAAAAAGTGATGACATTAAAAGTAATCTAGGAAGGTCAGTTTGCAATAGTAGGAGCTCAAGAAAGAGCATGGGTGGGGCGGGGGGGGGGCAGACACAGAAGGAAGCCATAATCTAAAAAATCGTTGAGGAAAATGTGTCAAAACTCAGAGACATGAATGGCCAGGTTGAAAGGGTTCACTGAGCAACCAAGTGTTACCTGATAGGGCCTGGCCCTGAGTGGGTCAGGCCTGTGTCAGCTGTAGTGTGGGTTCTTGACTTCGTGCAGGAAAAATTTCACAGCATGAGTCCAGGTGACTATGAGGGTACGTTTATTTTTTATTTTTTTTAGAAATTTTTTCTTAATATTTTCTTTCTTTATTTTTTGAGAGAGGGGAAGGGAAGGAGAAAGAGTGGGAGAGAAACATCAATGTGTGGTTGCCTCTCATGTATCCCCTGCCGGGAACTGGCCCGCAACCCAGGCATGTGCCCTGACTGGGAATCGAACCGCGATACTCTGGTTCGCAAGCGCGTGCTCAATCCACTGAGCTACGCCAGCCAGGGCGAGGGTACGTTTATTAAAGCTGGGGACAGTGAGACAAGGAAGGGCTCAGCACAGAGGAAGCAACAGGGGAGTCTAGGCTGGGCTGCCTTAACTCACTGGGAAGTCAAAGAAAAGGGGGTTTTGGGGACTGGGTCAGGGGATTAGTCTGGGACAAGCTGCACATTGCCTCAGAGTTTAGGGGACACGTGCCTGTGAAGAAAGAAGTGGTGGGGGGCGGGCACGGGAGAAAAGGAAAAGGAAATGGCCCTGGGGCTGCTCCCCAGAGGGGGCTGGCATGCTGGGTCCTTTGTCTTAGGCTTTAATTTCTTTCTTGAGCGTGGGAGTCTTAGGAGAGGTCTCAGGGGAGGCTTTTGGCAAAATACTCATCAGTGTTCCAGGTGGGCCCATTCATGGTCATGGTCTCCACTGACTGGTCAGTGACAGGGCAGGGGGTCTTTCACCACTGCAGTTGGTTCTGGCTTCACCCACCTGGTTTTGCTACTTTTCTGGGCCTGGAGCTGAAACACAACTTAGGCCTAGATCAGAGGTGTCCAAACTTTTGGCATCTCTGGGCCACACTGGAAGAAGAAGAGTTGTCTTGGGCCATACATTGAATACATTGTGACATGCAATCACAGAAATATGTTTTAAGTAAATTTACACTTTTGTGTTGGTCTGCATTCATAGGCACCCTGGGCCAAATGCAGCCTCTGGGCTGCAGGCTGGACACCCCTGGCCTAGATGTTATCTCCAGGGAGGAAAAGCCAAGGGAGGCAACTTGCTGGGGGGTAAGCCCTTGTTTTCCCAGTTTTGCCCCCTGCCAGGCACTCAGGTCTTCTGCCCTGGTGACCATCTGCACCTGGCTGTAAATTGTTTGGCCACTGTGTTCAACTATCTGTCTCAGTCTTCCTGTTCCACTTACCAAGGAATTTTCCTAGCTTACTACTATCCTGAATCACAAGAACAATGGCTGAAAATACAAAGTAATTTCTGTTATTATTATGCTGTATTATTTTCAAGGAAATGGGAAAAGAAATCTTAAAGAATGTTCCAGCTCCCATCCTGATTTTCACCATCCTGCATATATTTTCCTCTGTCTTAAACCCCGACCACGGCATGTACTCTCCAGCCTTGAACTTCCTTACTGGCATTTCCGTCCCTGACCAGAAGAGCCAGTGGGACTTAAAAAAGACAGACAGTATCCTTGGTATTAAAGGGTGCAAAATATGCCACTCTGGCATAAGGACTATTTTGAACTGAAAACATTGAGAAGAAGCAGACACTAGAAAACCTCTCTGCCCTCTATTTGCCTAAAAGCAGGACATAAGTTTGTAAAAGTATTCCCCTTCTCCTCTCAAGCAGGAAGGACAGCAGTTAATCACTCAGACAACAGTAGATGCTTATCTGGCTAGAGATGGGATCAGTGGACTCTAACAAACCTTGCTAAAAAAAACCCAGCCTTTATCTACCACTAGTTTCCCCATATATTTGCCTTTACACATTTGCTGCCCCTGGAAGCTTAAAGTCCTTTTCCTTTGTCTTGTCAGTTCCCTAAAACTTGTTTGTTAAGATTTTCTATCAGCCCAAGTTCTTACCACCCCTATGAGTTACTCATTGCTCCCAAGTGTAGGTTCCACAGGTGTTAATAAACTTGTTTGCTTTTCTCTATTAATCCATTTTTTTTTCGTCTGATTCTGGAGGTGCAGCCAGAGAACCTAGGATGGGTAGAGGAAAAAGATTTTTTTCTCTCCCTGCAATATCCCAATGTATTGGGTTGGCCAATCTGTACAGTGGCTCTAGTAGCCCTTAGTTATCTTTAACTTCATCCGAAACACATTTAGGTAAGATTATATTATGACAGCTGTCATATCAGCAGGTATAAAAAAAACTTACCAAAATTGGTGAATATTTGTGCAGTCATTTTAATACTGAAGATGGAAGAAAATACTCAACTTTTTCAGCACATTATATTTTATTATCTCAAGAAAGGTAAAAAATCAACTGAAAACACAAAAAAATGATTTGGGCAGTTTATAGTGACAGTGCTCTGACTGGTTGAATGTGTCAAAAGTGATCTGTGAAATTTTGCGCTGGAGATTTCTTGCTGGACAATCCTCCACGGTCAGGTAGACCAGTTGAAGTTGATAAGAGATCAAATTGAGACATTGAGAACAATCACTATTATACCACACAGGAGACTGTGGACATACTCAAAATATCCAAATCAATAAAGTTATTGGTGAAAATGAAAAATGTGTCCTTTATTTTATGGAAAAAAGTCATATGGACTTTTTGGTCAACCCAACAGAATTTTGACTGTATTTTCAGTTACACTATTGTACTAGGCAATGCCTCTTTAATATTATGTAAATGATGGGAATAACAGTGCCATAAAATTTAGATACATTTTAAATACAGTAATGATTTCTCCCAGATTTTCTAAGGCAGTTCAGATTTCAAATGTTTTTTTTCCTCATCTCATGTGTCTTTATAATGTCCTAGGAGATTTAATATTACAGTTTCTAAGCTACTTTTCTCCCAGGATGCTCCTGCTACTCAGAAGTGATAAGAAATTATTACTTAGATCTATGCTGACTATTTTACTCAGAAGTGTTACCATTTTTAATAATGTAAGAACTTTGGAAGACTTACTGGGGCCCCAATCACCACATAACAATGAAATGCAACTAATTATAGTTGCATTTACCTTTAGTGTTTAAACTGGAGACTGCCTAGTGTTACTAACAGGCTAAAAAAAAAGAAAAGAAACACAATTTATTGATTAGCATAAAATGAAAAATCTTATCTACAGCGAAGTGAAGTTTTTACTGTCCATTAAGGATTAGGTATACCCACTTACCTGGGCAACTAAAGCTTTTCCAGTTCAGCGAGAGAAAGTCTACCAAATTTTTTCTAAACTTACACTTAGGAAAATAAATTTAACTCACTGAGGTAAAGGAGAGCTAATTTAAGGACTGTCCCTGGAGACTAACACCATGTTTTAAAATTAGCAACAACTCACAGGTCCTGTTAGAAGAACTCAAGTTCAAGTCTATCTCCCAAAATAAAATACTAATACTTACTTTAATAGCTAAATGAGTTCAAACTATTTTCATACCAGGGAGCATATAAGGAGGTAAATTCTAAGCCAATGGCACTTAGGCAGCATTTAGGGGGGTGAAGGCACTGCCCACCTTCCCACCACGTCCTACCCTTCTCCCAGGAGTGACTCCCTCTGTCTCTCTCCCTGGTCTCCCTTCTGGGTTTCGAGGAAGCCAAGTGTAGATTTCCTGTACCTTTATCTCCATACTCACACTTTTTTCTGACAGCAATTATGCTGATTCTTAAAAATGAACATCTATCAATGCATTAACTTCTCTCCAGCCACCACTGATCATTATTTCTTGGTTCTATCTGGTCATTGACCAAATTCCCAGAACCCATTTTCGCTGAGCTTCTTTACCACTTCACTGCTGGTTGGTAGCACCAAAGCTGAGCTGCCTGGAAGGGAGGTTGGCCAGTGCTACAGCACTGGCTCAGGTTGTAATGGGACTACAGTGCTAGCTTTGGGCTGAGGTAGAATACCACCGGGGAGCAGCAGAAAGTCTATTAAACTACAGTCTCCCCCCAGCGCCTCTCCCAAGCTGTAAAAGATTTTGGAGGAATTTACCAACAAAGATCCTAAACCTAAGCAATACAACTAGGTCATGGAACTAAAAGAATTAGAGTTCCTCACCCATCAGCTAATGCTCCTTATATTTGTACCTGCAACACAGCTCTTACCAAAGTTTTTCAGGCAAACAGACTGCATGTCTGAGATATCCTGAAATTTCACCTAAACAAGACCATGTCTAGGATGTAGGACTCCAAAGAAGTACAAAAGCCTACAATTAAAGAGTGCACCATTTGCCAGAAGGACTAACCCTAAGACAATCACTGTAAATATTTATTCTTGCTCTTTATAAATCTTTAATAAGCTTTATTCTGACTTCTGTAACTAAGGCAACAAAATTAGACCTTTGAAATTAATCAATAATGACAGCTGAACTATAAAGATGTTATGTAAAATTACCAAAGTTGTAAAAAGAGTTAACAAAAGGTGTAAGAAAACAATTGTTAAAGAAAGTAAAAAATCTGAATAAACACAGCTATGGCTATTTTGCATTAGTTGAAATAAGTTCTTTACTCTTAAAAAGCCCTGAATATGTATTATTGTGTTATGTTATACTGAAATAAGTTCAAAGTGAGTCATATACAAAGTGTTCTCTCAAGTTCACATGCATTTATGAAGTCTATTACCTTAACAAACACATGATAACAAGTGTACATAAACCACAGTCAAATGTAAAACACAGTCAAAATACTGCGCAAGAGAAATTAATACAAATGATAACACAGGACAAAATATTTTTTAATCTGTCACAGATCTCAAATATAAAGAGCTCTTAAAATCCAGTTAAGAAAAAAATTTAAACAAGGACTACAAATAGGTCATTCACTCACACACACACATACACAAGCAACAAAATATGGAGCAAAAAAACCTCAATCTCGTCAGTTAAAGAAAATTGAGACAATAGTAAGATGTCATTCTTCAGCTATTAAGTTGACAGAGATGCAACAGGACATAATTAAAAAGAACCAGTTTCACCAAGGGCCTGAGGTCTCCCAATTCCACCTCTGAAGCAACCATGAATCCGTTTACTTGTTTTCACTTCTCTGCAACCATGGTTCAGCCAGAACCACATTTCATCTGAGGTACCGCCACACCCTCCAAACCCTGGCTGCCATCTCTATAGCACAGCAAAGAGAACTTCTTAAACTGTGATTTCCATGTCCGAAACCCAGCACTGCTGCTTCCCACTACTCTTAGAATAAAATCCACACCCATCACACAGCTTACGAGACCCTTCCTGCCACTGTACGACCAAGTGCCACCACTGCACACCTCAGCTACTCTAATCGAGTTTCAGTTCTGCCTCAGGCCTTTGAGCAGCTTTGACTGTTTTCCTCTGAGCACTTTCATCCTGTTCTTCAAAGCTGGCTTCCGCTCAGCTTTTAGGCCTCACTCCTGTGTTCTCTCTTCAGACAAGCCTTCCCTGATCATCTTATCTACATCCCCAACTTTCTGAGAGTCTTTCTGCCTTACCTGCACGGAAGCTCCCTGCAGAAGGCCCTCTGTGGGTTATTATCTTATCTTTAGGTAGATGTTAATCAGTCAGCATAAATATTTGTTCCATGAATGAAAAAAGTAAATATTAGAGAAGGGAAGTAGTCAACTATGTTGATTTTACGAATACAGATCTTAATTCTAGGTCCTTTGCAGTATGAGACTAAGCAGATTATCTTCTTTAAAAATCATTTTCTCCCGCCTATTAAAAAAAGAATAATTCCATAAAGAATTTCATTAAAAAATGAATGATAAAAAAAAGAAATTTAGTTAAAATTCTGAGATGGGCAAACACACTTCCTTTACCCACACCATTTCTGTCTTTTGGGCTTTAGTAGAAGAAGAAAACAGCAGTGAGACCCCTTCATCTCTGTAAGAACTGAATTTCTTACCCTATAAAAGGAAGTGGCTGTCCAACTGTTACACCTAAAGAGAAGATTCAGAGAAGTTGCTCAACTGACAGTCTTTGCTGTGAGCAAACTCAACAAAAAAAAATCTAGAGTCAATGCTGTATTATAAAGCCCCAAAGCATTCCAACAAAATTGTATTTTCATATTTATACGATGATGAATTAAAATAAAAACAGTTGAAGGTGTTTTCCCCCAAAAACTGTATACAAAGCCATCTTCCACCTAAAATTAAACTCTTATACTTTTCAGAGTTACTAAAATCCCCCTTAGTACTATGTTAAGCAGATTTTTAAGAGTATCCTTGTGGAAAATACAGCCTACATATGGAACCTTATAGGTATGTCCCCATAGCTTCTGAAGATGTAATACCTTTTCCATACTTTATAGACAAGCTGTTCACTAACGTGCACTAGTAGCAGTTGAGACATTGGTTGGAATCGGAGAAGACTACAGGCACATCTGAACAACACAGTATCAAGATGGCATGTTCCTAATTATTCATTACCTGATAGGTTATGGCCACTAAAATAAAACTGCAGTTATATGACAGAACTGCAGTCACTGTCCCGAGTTATCTTTTTGATGCTCAGATCATGTGATGCTTATTTTTTGCAAAATTCTGTATGAGATAACATCCAAACTATCTGGAAAAATATCAGTTTCATATACAGCAAGAACATCATGTTATCATAGCCTGAAAGGGTGGCATTGCTCGTTAAAAGTGTCTAAAAATCTTGTCAAATGATCTAAAGATGTAAAATGTGAGATCAAACAATTTAACTTTCAAATGTCACAGATTATGTCAGTATAAAAGAGAAATAAGGAACCAGACAAAAATACAGATTTAATTTGTAAAAGAACAAAACACTAGTCAGGAAGATCAAAACTGGAAAAATGACTAAGAACAGCAATTATGTACTACATCTGCGGGAACAGAATCTCTCAATAAGGGAGGGTAAAATTTAGCACAAAATGGCTTTTCAAGTTATTTCTGGAAACATTCTTACCATTAAAGAACAGTGTCAGTCTCCTAGTGTCTATTCCATATCTTAATCATGTTCCATACCTATGCAAGAGGAATCAATCTACACACATAATAAAAGATTCTCAGGACATACTAAGTTCGGCTTGTATAGAGCTAATCGTTATGAGTGTGAGATCCTGTTCACTAAAGGAACTCCATCATCGACCTTCAAATAACAGATTATCAACGCACTCTGGCAAAGAGATGGGCACATCTATTTCACTAAAGACAAATCAAATGTATCTTCCATTTATCACCCTAACAGGCTTTTCTCTTTGCTGTAAACAGAGCCAGCTCTAATGAGCTAAGGACTGAAAATTGTATATATTTATAAAAGCCAAATCATTGAATCAAAATAAAACCAAACAGGAAGCACCCACATCTCGGGCATTTCGTGAGTCGCAAGGATTCATCCACCATGGTTCCTGCCTTAATGAGGTTAAAATGCTCAAAACCCAAACTCCTGTTCTCTAAACCCCCTCCTCCTGCACGCCTTCTTCAGCTTAGCAAACTGCAATTCTGATCTACCATTTGCTGTGGCAAAGACTGTTGGCTGGTGTTCTCTCCCTCCTTCCGACCAATCCATTAGAGCCAATTCTATCAGATCTAAGACCCACTCAAAGGGGGATTTGTGTATTAATCAGAAACTCAATCAGAAGTACTCTACACACTTGAGTAAAAATATATAATCAGACCCAAAATTTTCAGTGCACTAGTACAGCACCTAGCACAGAATAGGCCCTTAGCAAATATTTGTTCAGTGAATGAATGAATGAAATTAATCATTACTGGTGTGGAAATCTGAACGCTTAATCCTAATTAATACCTCAGTACACACTCGATGTTTATTCATACATCATTAAAGGACATCAAATTAGGATCCAGAAGAATGGGAGAACAAATCCGCAAGAATTAAACTTGGAGTTACTTTATTATTCCCAAGATATTAAGGAGGATTTTTGTTTCTAAAACTCATTACTGTATTGAGTACCTACAATTAAAGCACTATGTATTTCTGACAATGAACCATTTGTAACCCAGATTGGGAGCAGAAAACACACTGAAGTAGAGCATATGGAAAAAATGGCCAAAAGTGCAATAGGAGATAAGTAGAAATAATATATGTGAAGATTCAATACAGGGGAAACAATTTGATAAAAATTAGTTAAGACTGTTATAACCCTCATGTAAGGCAATGTTATATTTTTATCCAAATCTATAACACATTCCTTGTGCCCCAGAAACTCCATTTCTAATATTACTTACAGAAACATAAACATATGAGTCAAGATACATGTTCAAAAATGGTCACAGCAGTCCTGTTTTTACAGCAGAATTCTCCAAAGCACCTAAACATTCGTCAGTGTGCTTTGGGTAAATGAACCTGATTCCTCCTCACAACAGAATGCCGTGCGGTCACTGGAAACAAGACACGTCCATACTGGCATGTCTGTGATGCAGAAATATACATGATTTTCATTTAAGTATATATTTTACTATATACAGTGAGGGGCAAAAGTCAGTTTACAGTTGTGAGTACATGAAACAGTTTATTCCTGTACCATTATTTGTAACTCATTCTAATCTCTCCCCTACAAACAACTGTAAATCTACTTTTGCCCCACTCTGTATACGCACATATGTACGGACAAGCATTACCAGTCTGGAAGCACATACAACATGGAGGCTGAGAGAGAACAGGAATGCGGAACTGGTGAGGGAAAGGAAATGCACTCGTTTATACATGATATATATGCAATAATCATGTAAAATGCAATGCCTTTTTATTTAAAAAATCAAGGTTAGAGAGGAAAGGAAACAGATAAAGAGAAGAACAAAATGGAAGAACGATTACCAAAGAATTCTCGAGTCCAGAGTTACATACGTCCTTTTAAATATAAATAGCCCTGTGGGCCAGCTGCCCAACCAGGCAGTCATGGAATTCACCTTTGCCTGCGGCCCTATCTTCCTAGGATTTCCACTTCCCTGCCTCTTTGGAAACAAATGCCGCCTGGGTCCTGCTCCAGCCTGGCTGGCAGTGGCAGTTCTAAGAGCAAAAGAAAAGGAAAACGGAGGGAAGGAGAACCAGGAAAGCAGCTCCTACTCCTCCGTTCCAACCCCCTGCAGGCACAACTACTCAGTCCCGCAGCTGAGTCCCTGCTCTCAGCCCAAGCCCTGACTGGCTTAGGTGACAGAATTCCCCACAGACTCAAAGAGCCTGAGCGCTCCTGAGAAAGCCCCGCCAACAGAGACCTAGCACAGTCACCAAAATAAACCTTTCTCTTTCCATCCTGGCCTTGAATTTAAAAGGAGACGGGCTTCTAGAATGCGGTCTTTCTTAGCCTCTCTCCTTTCTGATGTTGCAAGCAGTAAAAACAGGACCAGCAGAAGAACACCATCACAGCAGGGGGCTAGCTAGGTCTGGGGCGTGCGGCAGGGAAGTGTGGACTTTCTCGGATTCTCCAGGTCCCTGGGCTCCTGGACAGGCCCTCCTCAGAATCAGCAGAGGAGTCTCCAAGCCACGGCTGACCTGGCTCATCCTTCTGCCAGAGGCTGAAATGGAATGAGGTCTGATCTACTCAAGGGACCATTCAGAACCTCTTCCCCAATCATTACATATTTGTACCCCAATCCGCCACCTCCCTAGACCACCTGTGCTATTATTAACTTAACAGAGTTCTCCAAACTGGTTCTCTGTTTTGTCAACCAATTCTTGTCCTAATCAACAATATTTATGAAAACAGATGTTTAATGTGCTGGCTACTTTTTTAAACCAGTGAACATTAAAACAAACTTACAACTGAGGACTTTAGAAATGTTGCCTGATTCTCGTGGTATGTGAAAGTTTGAGAAAAGTGTTTTGTAAAAAACTATCCTGGGAAAATACCCTAGGGCACAAACAAGAACACTATGTGTGATCTTTGGGAGCCTTCGCTACCTGTGCAGAACTGTGGTGCCATCTACGACCACAACCTCCTGTCTCCAACAAAAAGTAATTGGGCCCCGAGCAGGTGGCTCAGTTGACTGGAGTGTCGTCCAGTGTACCAAAAGGTTGCGGGTTCAATCCCCAGTCAGGGCACACACCTAGGTTGCAGGTTCAAGCCCCAGTCAGGGAGCATATAAGGAAGCAACTAGTTGATGTTTGTCTGTCTCCGTCAGTACTTCTTTCTCCTCTCCCCCTCTGAAGTCAACATACCCTCAGGTGAGGATTTAAAGAAAAGGAATCAGAAAGGGAGAAAGAAGGGAGAGCAGGAAAAAATCCTTTTGTGAGTTTCCTCTGTCACTGTTTTCAACGTACTTTATTCGGACCTAACTCCTCTGGCCCATGGGGACCCATCTGTGTTTCCAATTTGAACGTTTGAAAGACAACTATGAAGAGCCCCCGAAGTTCTGGAGAGTAGTTATGGTGATGGCTGTACAACAATATGAATGTACTTAACACCATCCAGCTGTGCACTATGGTTAAAATGGCAGCTGTCATGTTATGACCTGCAGACGGTCATGAGCAGCCTTCCCACGGCGGGCGTGGACCAGTTCTGCGGGCGGCCCAGGTGCTCTACGCCTGTCTTTACCCCGGTCTTCTCCGCCTCTCACCGTTCAGGGGTTTACCTACGGCCTGGACGGGGTCTGGGTGGTTCAGGAGAGAAGGAGACAGTGACCAGTCAGCTGACCACGCTTGGCATCCCCGGCTGAGATTTCGGTGAGCTGGCTCTCCAGGTATAAATCACAGGCCCTCCTTCCCTTCTTTTTAATTTTCTGATACTACTGAGGGTGAACTATTGGATAAAATTAGATTGTTACATTACGTATGGCTACATACATATATACCTTTTATATCAGATACTTTTTACATGGTAGTAACCTTGGAAACAAGAATTAGGATTGCATTTAATTCATTTTTGACCTATGGGTTCCAGCTGACACCGGCCAATTTCATGGGAAGGAAGAGTTTATATACATGACAATAAGAAACTGATGAAATCAATCTATACCCTTATAAGCAATTCCATACAATTATGAATTATTCTCTTGAAGAATATTAAATTAAGGATACAGAAAAATGCATGTGATACTCTACATTGCCAATTTTAAGCCAGTTTTTGTTCAGTATGTGTATGGCGTGCTCAATGTTTTGTGTTATCTACATCATATAGAGAGAGAGACATGTACACACACCAAAATAAATATGAGGCCTACATACCAAACTGATTAATGTTACCCCTGGTGACTGAACAATTCTGCTGATCTTCTTAGAGTTCTAAAACTTATGATAAAAAACACATTATTTGCACATCCAATAAAAGGCTGTAGGAATAGACAGGTGTTGTGAAGGTAGCTGCACTTCCCCAGTACACACACACACCCTGCCTCCTTGCCCACCCCGCCAAACACCACACCCTAATCCTCTGTTATCAACAGACTCAGACCGGAGAGACCCTGGCAAGCTGCCAGCCTAAATTTAGCAGACAGATCGAAGTTCCAGTTCCTCTCAAATCCTGTCCCTGAAATAGTACTGCTCTTGTGAAACTAAATTTTCCAGGCTCTTCACTCTGGGCTTCATTTTATAAGCTGCTAGTTTTACCAAGTGGCTACAGCAACCGCATACTATTAAAGACGGCACCCCAGTGCGCTAGTTGATGCAATATCCCGGCAAACAGCCACGTGTTTTCTGTGGAACACTGACTACGTGCAAATCTAAACAAAGGTCAAAGTCTTTAGAAGCAGATTATTAACTTCAGGAGTCATAAAAAACTGTACAACAGATTCATATGGACAAAGAAACACTTCTTCATCTGACTACGTGAAGAATTACAAAACTGATTATCACAACACAGCCTTTGTGGAGTTACCCTCAGCTTTGGAAAGCCATGTCATTAATCACAAACACGAAAGAGTAGTAAGATGTACTATACTGCAGGAAAGTTGGTATTATTACAAAGTCATAAGGGCATGATGATGTGTTGAAGTAATTAAAAAATCAGTATGTGATACAGCATGCACACCTTGGAGACCAGGAATCTGACAACCACCTAAATTTTCTCAATGCCAAGGTGGGAACCTGCGTGCCACAGAGTTAAAATCAAATGCATGTGACAACCTGGTAGAGATGAGGCCGAGATGAGGCCACGACGAGGAGCATGGTCCAGTGACTGCTCAACGACTTTGAGGAACGCTGGAAGTTCGGAGGGCAGCTGAAGCACGAGACCAAGCAGTATCAAGGTCCCAAGGTCTTTTCTCAGCACGTTTCTGCTGGACATGTGAGGTGGAAGGTCTGTCACTTCCTTGCTTCTTGTTCTCCTGCTCTTCCTCTTAGCAAGAAGGAAGAGGAAAACAGCTGATGTGACCAAGTGTAAATCCCTATGGACAGATGGGTGGGGGGCACAGGTCCCACAGGTGCCGTCAGGCCCACAAAGTCAGAGGCTGGAGTGGAGCTCCACCAGCTGGGTTGAAAGCCTGCGTGTTCCACCAATGAGTGGACACCTCCAAGTGAGGATGCCATCATTTCCCTTCAAACCATGGGGTAAAGCTGATACAGGATTCTGTAATGTTCCCAGTTCTTAAAATGAAGTGCGCTGTTACCACAAGGACTGTTATCACCGACAAAGTCTTCACCCTTCTTTCCCTGTGGTTTTAGTTCACTTAGGAGTCTAAACATCCCGCCAGTCCAGAGGCTCCTATCACAAGGCTCCACCTTTCCTTCCCTCCTCACCCCTGCCCTGCCCCAACCCCATACACACTGCTCTTAGCCGGGCTAACTGTCCACTGCCCCACCCAGTTCCATCAGCTGGGAAACAAGAGCAGGTTTCCTGCAAAGCCTGAGCTGCGGACACAACCTTCCTTCCTGGCTCTGAGTGCCCCTTGCACTCCAGGGCAGCTCCCGCATGTGCTGCACAGACAAGTCCTGAGCACATCTCACCATCTGCAGTGGAGCTGAGTCCCATCAGGGGGCAAATGGCCCAAGGAGAAAGTTCCACACAGTCTCACTTTCCTCAACCACTTAGGCAAAGGAATAAAGAAAGGGGGAATAGAACAACTGTAACAGCATAATCAATAAAATTCAAAACAAAAAACAAAAAACAAACAAACAAAAAAAGACATCACTGGGGAATTCTTTCAGAGAGCTCCCATGCTCGGCCTGTTCAGGGGTCAGAGGCCCACCCACACAGCCGGCCCCCAAGCCCCAAATAGCTATTTGAAGGGCCAAATATTGGATCTGTGAGTGTGTTTGTGTGTCTGAACTTAATTACCTTAGACTATCTTCTTCAAAAAGGATTTCCCCCTTTTCATAAAAGGCATATATTATCTTTGTAAACAGACTCAAATGCTACAGAAGTACATTCAAGTTATTAGATGGAGGTGGGTAGGTAGGTAAGTAAGTAGGTAGAAGGGAAGGCGGGAGAGAGAGAGGATGGGCAGGTGAGTGAGCTTCCTCAGCCCCATCCTTCAGAGATAACCAGTGCTAACAGTCTAATGTATGTCCTTCAGAACTTAAAAAAAAAATACAACCAAATTTAATTGTTAATGAACAAAGTGGATGAGTGTGTTTGTGTGTATTCTATAATACCACCTGTGTAAGGAGAGGGAGGGAGGAGATACACACTTATTTGCTAAGATACACATAAGCCATCACTTGAAGACACCAAAAGAAGCAGTTAATATCATCTGGCTCCAAGAAATGGACCTGAGGGACAGGGTGAGAAGTACACTTGTTCTATGTGCTTTCTTACTGTTTCAATGTGGAACCATGTGAATATATTATTTATTTAAAATAGTAACTATTTAACTCAAATATTAAAACCCAAGAAAAATGTACTTAAACAGTGTCTAGCATAGAGCGGGCACTCAATCAAAATGCAGAATGAATGAAATAAATAAGCCTACTATTTTACTATGATAGAAATTACACTCACAAGGCAGATGCAGTTTTGAGTAGCCTACTACATACAACAGAAAAACAAACAGAAACACGTGATTATTGACATGGAAAGGCATCCATGATCAGTTCTTACAGAGGAATAGTAGAAGCTAAAAGTGGAAGAGGATTTTAAGTATCTAGCAACCTGCAAAAATAACGAAGACCCTGAACATTCTCTCCCAAGGCTCCGGTGGGCAGAAGGCATTCACAGCCAGCCTCCCAAAGTCTGGGGCACAAGTCTAGGGGGCTCTAAATAAGAGGGACAATTTTTTATGCTTACAATTTACCCCAAAACGACACAAATTTTGTCTATTGCTCTATAATCAAATACAGCTATATTCACACAAAAACCATTGTCTTTGCAAATATCTCTAAGAAATATGCAATGCACACCTCTGGAATGACCATCCCGCATCTGGTGGGATTTCAGCTCCCCACTTTGAAAACCAAATTCCAGTTGACTTTTACACGAGTGACAATCATCAAGGCGAAGTGCTTTACCCACAGTCATGCGGCAACTATGGCAAAGCTGAGACCTAGCTGTGACAGTGACTTCTCAGCGGAAGCATCGGACTTGACTAATCGCTTTTCTGTGTCCCTTTCTTCCCTCCCTCAACCCCACGTGCACAGAGCCACTGCTGGCTCCCCCGACAGAAACCCTCTGATGGGGGCCAGGGGCCCAGGTCCACTCACGGAACCGCCCCCTCTGTCACCCCTTCACCATCACAGGTGCACTCATCACCTACGCCCAGGAAGCATCAAGTCTCTAACAAGATCTCTACCTCATTAGACTTCGTAGGAAGCGTTTTGTTTTAACAAGAGAACTGTTTCTAAGCACTTTAACAATCAGTTCTGCTGCATCATCTGTGCACTGGTTAAGGCACTAATTGCAGGTCAGTTCCATTTATTTGTTAAAACCAGAACCGTGGTTTCACATTTGGTTAACCAACCATTTTGACTAGTTTACACCATTGAAAATCGTACCTACCGCTTACAATATTCCCTAATACACACTCCCCCTGATTTTGTCAGGCTTTCCCTCAATTTTTCCAAAGCAGCTTCATATTACAAATTAGATTAACCTATTTTACATAAAGAATTCCTTGAATACACAACAATGGTTAAAATGCTGAAATTATGTTCCATTCTCAAAGTATTTGGTGCTTTAAATAAAGTGTGATGCCTCCAAGTCAAATGCATAAAAAATGTTTTAGAAATTATTCCTGCGGCAGGCCAGGTACTTCAGCAGGAAGCCAATTTTAACTAATGAAAGAAAAGAAAGTATCTTTGGAAGATACAAAATATACAAATTTGTAGACTTACTAAAATAATTTTTCAAATAAAACCTAAACCCCGAAGAATGAATGACTATTCCCTCAGGGAATGTAAATCAGTGCTCACTTCTAGGTATTTTAAAGGGAACTGGGAAGTTAGCCGCTTGCACTGAATTCCTATCACGGTGGAGGAATGTCCAAATGGCGTCTCTACTGGATCAAATATCTCTAGTCTCCAGGAAAAGTTTCAGACATTTTAGGTGCAAATAAATGCCACTGTCACAAAAGTAACCAGTGCACCAAGGTCAAGGCAGCACCGGTCACAGCCTGAGCTTGGGAGAGTGTGGGCAGAGTTAGCGCCGACAGGAATCAGACGGCCTTGCCACGGTACAGGGCTCCAGCGAGGGAACAGCCTGCCCTGAGCATCTCCAGGACTTTGTCCAAGGTGATGCGGATCTCCCAAACTTCAACACGACAATCAGGTATGAGGAAAGAAAAAGGCATGTTCCGGGGTCACAACACATTCCAAAGCAACTCAAAAAACATTCGAAATGGAAAGACTTCTACGGCAGGAGACATACCTCCTAATGGTGAGTGATATACCACCCCCTCTCACCCTCAACTTCTCTTTTGACTTGACTGGGCAGAATTTCATCCTTTTCCTCACTGATGATGCTGGTGTGGGACTTGAATGTAATAAACTACATAGAATCCTTTAAACAGTGCACAATGCTGCACAGATCAGTACATACTCAGAGGACAGCGAGCTTATAAATGATTAATTATATGTCAACAGTTTTCTGTTCAGATAACTAGAAAAATAAAGTAGGATCTAGCCATATTCCTTCCAAAGAGCCTTACTGTTTGAAGCTGTGGTTTCTGTGTAAGTTTAAGTAATAATACACCTCTGACTTAGATCTGCGTCTACTTCCTCTAAACGTAAGATCATATACTAAATGCCCAGGCCTCTCCTAACTCTCACAAGCTAGGGAGGTAGCAGTCATACCCCTGTGTTCCACTAGTACCTAGACCTGCACTTCACACCAATAAGCTTGTCCTCCCCTGGATCCCTGAAGCTCAGCCACCAAGCACCACTCAAAGGACAAGGCTTCCAGAAGAGCTCACCCTTAGAACATCACCAGGGTCATCAGCCAAGAGCTAATTTCAGTAATGAGAAAAGAGTCAACAGACAAAAAGTAAGTGAACAACACACACGAGAACAAAATATTAGAGTAACATGGTATGATGTCTGAAATATGCTTTAAAATACCGCCTCCTGTCGCCCTCCCCTGCACCTTGAGCAAAGCAGGAGGTGGGAGGGACAGAACAAGAATCACAGTTAAGCTGGTAGCCATCAGTCCTGGGTGAGAAGGAACTCCCAGAGTTCATTTGACTAGTCCCTCTGTATTTAAAAAAACTGTTCCTAAAAACTGTCTTAACATTCTTTTAAACTATAATTTAATCTGGCATGAAGCAAATTTATTTTTAAAAACAAAAGATGCACATACATAAAACATAAAGCTCCCAGGAAAAATAAATTGAGAAAATGGGTGAAGGAGGTCAAAGGCAATAATTATGGTTATAAGACAAAGTAAGTCATGCAGATGTAATGCACGGTGTGGAGACTATATTCATGACACTGTGTTGCGTATTTGAAAGCTGCTAAGAGAATAGCTCTTAAAAGTTCTCATTAGAAGGAAAAGAATCTGTAATTGTGTATGACTGATGGAGGACTGAAATGTTGGGAAAAACTTAGTTTCAGTTAATAGCTAGTAAGCTCAGTAATCAACGGTGTAAAAAGCTATTGTCTCAGGAACTGAAGGATGTCTCAGGAACTGAAGGAGAATATAAGCAGTTCCACCTTTGTGCCTCAGGAGGTCTCAAGCAATTAAAGAGGGAATCCGAGCCACTGTCCTCCAGGGCGAGATGCCCGCAGCCCAGGACACAGATAAATACCACTGCCCAGGTCACACATGGTTAACTTTTTCCCTGAATTCCAATCCTCCTATCCACACTCCTCTTTTCCTTATAAAAAGAGTCTGTTTAAGATGAAATTTAAGATGGTCTGTTAGGGCACAAACCCACTGTATTCTCAGATCACCGGCCATCTGAATAAAGCGCCCATAGAGATTTAACCTGTCGATGCTTATTGGGCCTGGTAGGTGACGGGGAGCATGAACGCCGGCCGGCTTTTCTGGTTTCGTGGTGACAAATGTTACCTAGACTATTGTAATCATTTTGCAATAGGTACAAATATCAAATCATTATGCTGTACTACTGATGTTCTATGTCAAAAAATAAACGTAAAAATACAAACAAGTACAGCAAAAAAAAATTCGATTGGGTGGTGGAATGAAATCAAAGCCAAGCCTCATGCGTTTATCAGTGTTTATTGGAGCTACCATCTCTTTTTTTACTGTGTTGTTTTTTTTTTACTTTTTAAGGTTTATATTTGGTGATTTAATATACGTATACATTGTGAAACCACTACCTCTTTAGTCATCTCCCCATCCATACATCCTTGAACAAAGTCAGGTCCAACTCTGATTAGACCCAACACTTCCCAGAGTCAGTGGGGCCTTTATCTGCTACCCCTTTCCTGAGAGAATGAAAATATACGTCCGGTTTCTCTGCCTCACGAGACCAGGTCAAGTCAACAACAGAAAAGACGGCAAAACAGTCAGACTCTGACATGCGAGAACACCTCATGTTACACAACAAAAAACAAAAGATGCCCAAACCACTGCATGCCACTTACTGGGAGGATACCTATTCAGGCTTTACTCTGTATTTTCTTTCTAATTCCTCGCTCTCTCCATTATTTCCTTTCTAGCTTCAGAGGCAGCTAATAAAGTCAAAAAATAGCTGAGAAACTCCACAACGGCAGACAAGGTAAGGAGGTGGGTTAGGATTTGAGACACTGTGCTGGAAGTTCCATCTGATAAAGCACTTAGTTCTGCAACTAAGGGCAGCTGGAGACAGTGAGCCTCTTCTGATACCTGTCCCTCAAGGCGAAAAAAGATTCCCTGGGCGGAACGTTTCTATGCTAGCAGGCTCAAGACCCAGCTGACGGAGGTGTTGACTGAGCAGGACAGCTTTAAAAGATTTCGCAAGTCAGCTGATAAAGGTTCAGCTTCCAAAACAAGGTGGTTTTTTTTAATCTTACATGTCAGAGGGACACCACTCAGTTCATCTTCCTAGAGCAAATGTCACAGTCCTGACCTTTGCCACCTGAGTCATCTATCCAGTATCCAGGGGGAAAACTGCCACATAAGGAAATCCTTTGGATTGAAGGGAACAAGACTAAGAAGAGGTAAGATAAGAGGAATCTTATCTTTCTTCTCTGAACTTTTAAAGGAAGCTTGCTTTCCTTAAAACACTGGTCAGGTCCAATCATATGCATAACGTGAAGCATATGATGTTTTCCATTTTGCTTGGGCACCAGGAATCCCTGAGCCAGTGCGCACGCCACACTGATGGCTGATCTGAACCGGAAGATTCCGTGCTGATACCTGAAGAGTCGGTGTTTGTCTCCTGGATCCTAAAACGGAATGCTGGTCCCCAGCCACACCCAATTCCTACTTCAGGAGAGAGAGTCAGGGTTGGTACCGGGGTGAGCTCTGGACCACATCTTATGACATGCAGCAGAGCAGAATTTGTGCCATTCTGGACACAGCCATGACTTAACCCCTTTTGCCATTCAGTTATCCGCAACTCTCAGTATTGTGGGGCTTTCTCATGGGGGTGGTTGTTAAAGAAATCTATACAGATTCTGGTGCCGGGCACCATAAAATGGAAAACGAAGTAAACCTGAGGCTATGTGAAACAAAAACACAAGTGCAAAAAACATCAGTGTTCTACAGCTGCTTACACATTTTGCTTTAAGTCATATCTCACTTGATTTCAGAGTCAGGCAAGCACATAGGGCTCTGATGTTCAGGCTGCCTCCCCACTCACATTGTGTGTTTCTAGGTCTTCGCTTCTCCTTTAACCAAACTGTTTACATACTAATTGACTTGAAACTTTTCTGCCTCTCTTAAAGGTTAAAATAATGAAGTTAATACCTGATTCTTAAAGTCAAGTTATGAAACAAATGAACAAATCACTACACTACATGGACTAATTACACTTTGTGAACTAGTTATCACATACAAAATGACGCTGTAATCTGCAATGGATTCCTTTTAGCTTTTACGTAACAGGAAGAGCTCGGCGGAAGCTTTCTGGTGGTGCTGGAGTGAGATGGGGGTCTTGTCTCACATCTAACTAATAAGCTTATCCTTTTATCCAGAAACATCCAGAGATACCAAACCAGGAGGTGATGGCAAGACCCAGGCGCTGTTCTCTCTAGTCACATAGCTTTGTATATCAGATTCCCAAAGAAACGCCTTCCTGGGTTACTGTTGTGATGAATATACTGACTGTTTATAATTCCAGACACAAGCCACATAAAAATCAAATTTAAAAAGCCGGCGGGGTCCTGGAACACCAGTAATAAATAACCGGCTCCTTGAACCACTGAGGAGGAGGTGTGACTCTGCCACGCAGCTGAAGCGCTCTGCATCGATCTCCGACTGGAGTAAGTATTCCCGCCCAGTGCGCTGACTCCGGTGACGGCCACGCAGCCTCGCCCCGTCTCCGGTGTTGGCTACATGACAGCTCTGTGCCCACCGGTCTGTGTGCGTGCTGTGCTCACCGAGACCCAGTCACAGCTGCTTCCAAACATGCTTGTGGAGGTTGGACTTGCTTCTGCTGTTACATCATGTAATTAAATATGAAGTAATCAATGGGATGTGAGTCTGAAAAAGCGAACTGTTGTTTCTATAAACTGAATGCTTTAGAAAACACCTGACACAGGTAAATAACTAATGCTATTACTAGCTATCAAGACAATGTTAATATTCTGAGGAAAATGTGACAAACTCTAGACAAATCCAGTATTTGGCTGCTTTGAAAGTGTTGATGTTCTGGCACTATTTAAAAAAAATAAAGTCTGGCCCTGGCCGAGCTGCTCAGTTGGTTGGACCATCAAGTTATGAACCAAAAGGCTGCAGGTTCGATTTCTGGTCAGAGCACATTACCTAGGTTGTGGGTTCGATTCTTAGTTGGGGTGTGAATGGAAGGAAACAGATTGATGTTTCTCTTTCTCAAAAAAAAATCAATAAAAAATATATCCTCAGGTGAAGATTAAAAAAAAAAAGACTGGCCATTGTGGATGGTACATTATGAGTGTGGTTTGTGCAAGAAAGACAGCATGGAAAATATATCAGACACCCCGTGTTCAAGGAACTCCGGACACAGACAGGGCAGTGAGAAGCTAGGGAAGTTCCTTGGCGAGTAGAACAGGGAAACTGAGAAGGACGATACCGGAGCAGTGTGCAGCCAGGTGCAGATGGTCACCAGTGGCAAAACTGGGAAAACTGGAAAAATGGAAAAACAAGGACCTTGCCCCAGGGTAAAACCTCTCCTCCCTGGAGATAACATCTAGGCCTCAGTTATGTCTCAGCTCCAGGCCCAGAAAAGCAGCCAAACCAGGTGGGTGATGCCAGGACCAACTGCAATGACTAAGAACCCCCTGTCCTTTCACTGACAAATCAGTAGAGACCACAACCCTAAAAGGACACACCTGGAAATCGGATGGACATTCTGCTGAACCCCCCCTTTCAGTCCTCCTCTAAGGATCCTGCCACCCCAAGAGAGAAAAGCCTCAGGACAAGCCCCAGCGTGCACGCACCTGCCCCTGGAGAGCAGCCCACGCCCTGCCTTTCCCCTCGTCTCCCCCCACTCCTTGCTCCACAGGCACGCATCTCCTACACTCTACGGCAATGGCCGCTGGCGGCCTGTCCCAGACTGAGCCCCTGAACCTGTCCCCAAATCCATCTTTTCTCTGACTTCCCAGTGAGCCTCAGCTCTGGGGCCCAGGCTCTCTGTTGCTTCCTCTGTGCTGAGCCCTTCCTTTTTCCACTGTCCCCAACTTTAATAAACGTACCGTCATAGTCACCCAGACTCATGTTGTGAAATCTTTCCTACGTGAAGTCAAACAGAACCTGTGCCTACGGCTGGCCCTGGACAGACCGTCAGGTAGCCACACTACCTAAAAGACTGACCAGTTCTGAATATCGATACTTCTACATTTAACGAGATGTTTTTGGTGGGTATGTACCATTTTTTACTTCTACCATTAACTGATTAATCATCTAACTGCAGGTCCCAATTATATTTGATAAGACGTTCTTGAAGTAACTAAGCTCAGGTCAGTATCCTCCCGTGTATTTTCATCTTTCCTTGATAAAGAACATCAGCAAAAAGGAATGGGGCAAGTTTGCATCTCACCCCCTTTCAGGGCCCTTCTCCTCGAGAGCGTGCACTCCCCTAAGCTCCGGGGGATGCGGCCCCCAGTCCCACCCTCCGGCAGCCAGGAGTGAACACTGCCTTTTCTCCCCTTCGCCTTTACAACCCCACTGTCTCAAGCACATATGTGCTCAGCTAGGAGTTGGCCACAGCGAGGTAAAGGCAATTCACACTGTAAGGTATGTTTCTTTTTGCTAAGGTGCTCAGATGTTTGTATTTCAGGAGATCTATGTTCACGTATTTATAAGTGGCAATAGTTCAAGAGCATATACAGAGGAAGTAAAAACAAAAATCACGGCTGTGGAAGCAGAAATATTTTGGAACCAGATAGGAAGGAACAGGTTAGTCTTATTGACTTATCAAGCAGAAAGGTAATCTAGATGTAAACTTCATCTGTGACTGTGGGATGAAGTCGGCTTCCTTGTGTATAAACATAGGATACCACCACCTACTTCATAGGATTAAATAAGACCATTACAAAGCAGCTAGTACAGTACATGCACACAGTAGGTGCTCAATGCATCGTGGCTGCTTCAGTCGTCTACCTTCTCCCATCCAATCCAACCCTCCCCCCACCATGACATTACTTTTTACAACATCTTTCCTCCCTTGATTTAAGAACAAAAAGATTCTCCCCCCAAGAGCTCCCCAAAGCCACAGCTTAGGGGTACTCTTATGAAGAAGCTGCAGAGGGCAAGGTCATGTTACTTGCAAGCTATGTCCTCCACCCCTCAGTACAGTCTTGGGAGCTCTGAAAGTATAGGGCACTCAAAATGCAGTATCAGTTGCTTGATTTATATTATTAAATGTACTCAAAATTAATGTAGAGTAAGAACAAAAGCAAAGAATTAAAGAAGCAGCCAGCTGCTTCTCTTTACATCAATCCTCCCAACCTACTTTCGGGCAGTATGTCATCACCTAAGATCCCTGACGTGGTGGCTAGAGCCCAGCTGCACCCTCTGCAAAGAGTAGGTGGTTCCCCTTGAGGTGAAGGTTCACTGCACACCTAGATGGGAGCTCCCTCAGGGCAGGGCCGTCTGTCTGCAGGTACCCAGCCAGGCAAAGGGGCGTGGTGAGTGTCTACTTACATCATCGCTCCCAGTTCAAGAGAAGGAGATGTTGAAGAGTACAAGAAAGATTAAATATAACTGACCTGGTCTAGTTTTTAAATGAAAGGAGACAGCCAAGATGCCAAGGCAAAGGAGAAAGGCGAGAACAGGGAATACGGCTGGTTTATTTTTAACAACATTCCAGCTACACATACATCTAATCACAGTTCACTCCCCTTCCATGAAAGAAGAAAAGCTTTTTAAGTTCAGAAGAACCAAGTGTCTGGGTTTATGTAGATGTCTGCATCGCCCCACCTCTGTGCAAATGAGCTATTTTTTCTGGATAAGCATCAACGACTGCACATGCTTCGGTTTTCCCCTTAGAAGACAAACACACGTTGAGAAAGCTGCATTCCCATTTGCCAAAGATGATAACATGTAACAGCTTTTAACTTAAGCAACTATTCAGGTTTCAGAGGTATTCCAGATAAAGCTGTTATCTCCTGTAAAGAAAAGCTTTTCTCCTCCTCAGGTGTTAATTACTGACTCCAAAAGAAGCCCTTAAGAACAGCAAATGAGTTACAGGGCTCTGAAGGGGTGATGGGGGCAGGATCTGCCTTGGGGAGGCCAAGCTGCCTGTGAGGACTGTGATGGTAAATCTTTCCACTTCTCTTCAGTGCCTGACTCAACTCGGGAATACCTTCTGCTTACTAGACACATTTCAAAAGGCTAAACACAGAAGCAACTCCATCCCTGGACTTCGTGCTCTGGTGTGCTAATGCACGTTTTAGGATACAGTTAGTATCATACTGCATATTTTTCTCATTAATAGAAGAGGCAGGATTGTTCTTTTCCTACTCTCTCTGATCTCCTTAAAAAGCGGAAGTCTTTGAAAATACTAAGAATTCACTTGAAATGACAATTAACAAGAAATACTATGCCCTTCAAATGGAACCCCCCAAAGAGGGTCACATGAAAAACCAGATGAACAAAGGCAGGGCGCAGGCATCTAAAATACATGGAGGAACCACCAGATTTTGAAATATTACATTGAAGTTGCCCTAAAATTTTACATTACAGCTTTTAATTCAAAATAGTCTATAAAAGCAATAAAATAGTACAAAGAAAAAGTTAAAATACTTTTAAAGAACGTTTAGTTATTTGAACACTACAGAGTTATTCAGGCCAAATAAACTGCACAACTGTTTGCAGTACGAAGCTAACAGTGCCAAAGCAGGTTTGGGACATCACATTTTGAACTTTCTGGGATCATGTCTCAAAGGCGAGGCTCATGTCTGCAAAAAACAGCCCATACTCGGTTTTCAATTAAATTAAACCAAGAATCCCGGTTACTATCAAGCTACCACCTGAAGAAATAAACTAACCCTGCTGAAAGCCATCTAACAGTTCACTTTTGATATGACAAGTATTCCTGAGGAGGCCCCCCAACCGTAGAGGAGGTCTGTCTTTGTGGAAGAGAAGGAAAATGTATGTGTTATTCAAGGTGGCACTGAGCCCCAGTATTTATAAGGCACAATTCTAGCTGGGAGTTTTATACGGGCCAAATTATTCAAAAGAATAAGAAAAGAAACATTATTCATGGAGAGTGAATTCTTAACAGTGACAGGTTATGTGAAATGGCCAGAAAAGGCAAATCTATAGAGACAGAAAATAGATTAGCAGCTGCCTCGGAATACAGGCAGGGATTAAAAGGGCAAGTGGGAACTTGTGAGAAAGATGAAAATACTGAGACTGGTTTGTGGTGATTTCATAACTTGGTGAATTTGCCAAATATGAATTGTACACTTAACAGAAGTGAATTTTATGGCATGAGAAGTATACCTCAATAAAGGTTTTTTGTGGTTTTTTTTTAAGTGACGGAGTGATCATTTGGACTTAGCATTTTTTCCCCAAATATTTTATTTATTTATTTTTTGAGAGAGGGGAAGGGAAGGAGAAAGAGTGGGAGAGAAACATCAATGTATGGTTGCCTCTCATGCGTCCCCTGCTGGGAACTGGCCTGCAACCCAGGCATATGCCCTGACTGGGAATCGAACCGCAATACTCTGGTTCACAGGCCTGCGCTCAATCCACTGAACTACGTCAGCCGTAGCTCAGGCTGGACTTAGCATTTTGATTGGGACTGGGAAGAAGTAACTAAGTAAGAATGTGCTCAAATCTTCAATCTTGAGAATGTTCACCCCAGTTCCTTCTAGCAACCTGAATTTCAAAAGGGGGTTAATCACATTACAGTACTTTCATACACTACAGTATATGCACCTATTATAGGCGATGCAGGGAAAATGTGACGGCAATCTAAATGTCCATCAACACAGGTAGTGCATCAGTAGAAACAATGGTACAGCCACCCTCTGAAGTCAGGGCAGTCCACACGACACAATCAATTAAAAATATGCTAGATTATACACAACACGTACAGGATATGTCCAGGACACACTGAGTGAAGCGGCGTCTAGCAAAACCATGCATCTAGAGGGACATATGGGGAACATGTGTGGATCATCTACGTATGTACATGTGTTTGCATAAGCACTTAGAAAGATAAATCCAAATTGTTCATAATGTTTAGCCCTTGAAGTACAAAGGGAGAGGGAAAGGAAGAGGATTTTCAACCAAAGTTCAAGGAAAATAATTGGAAGTATATGCATCCAAGGGCTGAGAATAGTTGTCACTGGGTAGGTGGGATTTATACATTTTTTTAAATGTTCTTTTAAACTGACTATACTTTTTGAGAGGAAGGTTAGCACAGTGGTTAAGAGATGGTCCAGATTTAAATCCTGGCTCTTGTGTTTATTTGCTGTGAGATCTCGAGCAAACTGGTCAATCTGTCTGTGCTAGTTTTCTACCTCTGTAAACAGAATAAGAACACCTACTCCATAGCCTGTGAGGATAAACTAAGTATATTACGTGTACAAGGCACTTAGAACAGAGTCTAACACATACTGTGTTTTCCTTGTTAATGCTCAACAGCATGTACACCAGCACCTTATTAGTAAGAAGAGAACATGGCCAGAGACTTTATTTTTGTGTGGGGGTGGGGAGAGGAATAAAAACACAGGCCCTGACTGACCCCAGGTATGTTCAATACCAGTAAGTGAGCAGAATGTATTAGGCACAAATCAAAGTCTGGACAGTTGTCAGAGCCTGATTTACGACCAACACCGAGGTAACCAACATCCCTGTGAGTCACACTGAGGCCAGAGAGTAGCTGGGTGGGAAGCTCCCAAGTGCCTTGGCTCCATGTGTTGTAACAGAATCGTAATGTGAGAGATAATTAGCGTGTGTGACCGGACCAACAGGCAGAGGACACCTGAAACATGAATGCTGCGATATAAACACATGCCTAATAATTGACCTCAATGGGACTTGTGGCCTCATCTTGGGACACAGCAATATAAACTAGGGTCAATTATCTGACACTTGAACTAGCAATTGGAAAAATCATTAATCATCGCATTCTAATAACACAAAACAAATCCACCATTTTGAAAAACAGCAAGTTCTAAAGTACCCCCGTTTCCCATACCTTACGGTGTCAGAGAACTTTAAACTGTAGTCGTCCTTAAGATCTTCTCCAATGGCCACCCTCTCACTCTGCACAGTACTGGAAACTCTTCAAGTAAGGCACTTATACTGTAGACTGATTACTATGTACCAAATTCATCTGTTGCTCTCAAAACTCTTTGAGGTAGATATTTTAATCTCCATGTTTACAAATTTAGAAAACTGGGGCCCAGGGAGAGTATATTCCTGACTCGGGTCCACCCATGAGTGGCGGCACCAAGAATCAAATGCAGAATCATCCATTTCCAATCTCTGCTTTCACAAGCACTATCAATCCTGTGGGTTGCATCCTTAAAGTGCTTCATACTTTTCATTGCAACTGCAAAGTATATCCTTCAAAAGGCCTATACACCATCAAAATTTAGAACACCTAACCAAAAATATCCCCTCAAAGCTCCTGAAATTGTCTTATATTTTTTTTACAGTGGACACAGTTGTTATTAGCATTTTATTTTTCGTTTCTTTGTTTCCCCAAAGCCAACTGATTTTTAACACAGCAACGAGGTCTCACCCACAGACACGTCTCCATTGGGTAGAACAAACTGCAGAAACTCCTGCTTTCAGAAACTAATTTTTCAAAGTAGATTCTATTGCCTTATTCCTTTATCCTTTTGTATGGAATGTCAGTGACAAATTCAGCCATGTTTTGTCAACTGGATTTATAAGCCAAAGCTAATCAGGCAAGGTGGCTCAAAGTGGTACAAAACTATTGTGCTAAAATCATTTGTGAACTTTCCTTTTGCGGAGCTAGACATTTTTAAACATCTCCATTTATCTTTCATTTTGATATACCATTTAGAAAATTGTCATTACCAAACTATAATAAATTGGTCTGGTCAAAAGACAAATTAAGGACATCAGTTATCAATTATTTCATCAGTCTGGACTGAAATGGCTGCTTAATTAGTGTCATGACCATTCAATACAATAATGGCTGGTTCTCTGTTGTCCTGGTATCCGATTATTTTTGCACTGAATACCACGGAACGGTAACAGAAGTCAAAGTTTAGCATTACCTTCCTCAAAATTCAATCTAATTCTTCCTGTTGTAGGCTTTCCTTTCAGTAAATTCAAATTACTGAATCAATTTCCTTCATAAAGCTATGAAGAGATTAAACAAAGCCATTAGACATCTGATCTCAGGTCAAATGACATCAAAAAGAGGCTATAATCCTATGACAAATTAAAATTTATAGAAAATTTCAGGGAACAACATATTGCCCTGTGTCAATAAGATACATATATAAGTTATTTGAATTGTCAAAGAATCTTAAATCTTCTCTGGAGATATTTATTTAAATAAAGAACTAGCCAACTACTTTCCTGGATTTGGGTTGAGTCACAGTTTACACAGTATGTAACAAAGCTATCTAGTCGATTTTTGTTAAACCAGAATCACTTTAAATGTTTAAAGCAGAAGTTTAGTCCATGAAGAAATTTGGAGATAAATCCATTGTTGATCTAGTCATTATTTTAAAACTAGATTTTAAAACAAAATTTTACATAGTTTTAATAGCATTCAACTCACAGTGGATAGATGTAATATTTCTCACTGACCAGTTGAGAGAGATAATTAAGTAAACACAAAGAAAGAAAAGAGTCAACAAATTAACAGCTGGCACCAGTGTACTGTGTCCACATCCAATATCCTATAAAATTTATCATGAGATGTATATGCTATACTATGATCTTAGAACTCACCCAGCTGTCTAGACGCTAACTGAATGGGGGACAATGAAGAGAAAAAGTCAAAATGTTCTGGACTCCGTGGGTATATTTGTCAGGTACGTATACATGTAGTTGACTACAGCATCTCAAGGGAATCTTTTCAGTTGCACTCCTGATTCCCCATCGTTCTCCCTCCAGGACTTCTTGCTCTTCCTCAGCTCCATCTATTCATTCAACACATTGTATTTCATTCACGAACAGTTCTAAGTGCTGGGGACACAGAAGTTAAACATTCCTCATAACTGAGTTACCTGGAATGATCTCACCAGGTAGCTGACTTCTAATGTGTATAGACATGGCTGTTCATAAACTCACATGCTCTTAAGAGGCCCATTAAACTGCTGAGGGCCTGGGCAAATACAGAAGGGAAAGACCTCTCTTATTCCTCCGGAGTAGAGTCTTCTCATTGCAATAAGATGGTAGGGGGTTTTCAGGGCTGTGAGATATACTGGGATCAGTGGGAATAAGTTGTTGTCTCAAATTATAACTACCTGATCTTAAAAATAGCAGAAAGTATGGCCATCTTTTCTCACCCACCCTTTCTTTCATTTCTTTAAACACACACACACACCACATGTTTTATACCCCTTGCACCAAAACAAAAACAATGTTGTTAATAGACATCAAAAGACTGGGGACAACATAGAAAAACCTATTTACAACACATACGAAATAGGACTGATTTCCCTAATTTAAAAATGAGGTATAAAAGTCAATATAATAAGACAGGAACCCTAAGATAAAGAATAAGAAAGAAGAGGAGGTGAAAGAGAAAGAAGAAAGTACAAAGCAAAACACAAGAAGAGGCAATTTGCATAAAGAAATTCAAAGAACTGCAGGCCAAAGAACCTGCAGGATCCTAAACCTGTAATTAAAGATAAGCAAGTGAAAACAGAGACAACATTTTTACTTATCAGATGGGCAAAAATATTGCAATGTGGTGATCTGTGGTACCAGTGGGGGTGTGGGAAAGATACAACCCTGTTTTTTTAATCGGTCTGCATAATCTTTCTAGAGTACAACTGGATAATGTTTATCAGAGTTTAAAATGCTTTTATCCTCAAACCTAGCAATCTCATTATTAGGAATTGAACAGTGACCCACAGATATATCAGCAAAATGTTTATATAAAACTATTTACAAATGGGGAGATTACTTTGAAAACTATGTCTAACCACAATGCTGCATACCCAACATTAATATAATGTTGAATGTCAACTGTAATTGAAAAAAAATTTTTTTAAGGAAAATAGTTACAAAAAAGCAGACATCAATAATTCCAAAAGCTGGACAAAATTTCTCCTCCCAAATATCTGGTGATTACTGAAATATCCAGAAAGGCAAAGGTCAAGTCAGTTATGTCCATCTGCACAATGAAACCCCACACACGTTAAAGTGAATAAGGAATGATGGGGGGACTTAAGAACTGGAGAACTTTAGTTTTAAGTAACAGTTAATAAGTTTAGTAGTTAATGCATGTAAAAGCTATTCTTTCAGAGCCCTGGCTGGCATAGCTCAGTGGATTGAGCACAGGCCTGCGAACCAGAGTATCGTGGTTCGATTCCCAGTCAGGGCACATGCCTGGGTTGCAGGCCAGTTCCCAGCAGGGGACGCATGAGAGGCAACCATACATTGATGTTTCTCTCCCACTCTTTCTCCTTCCCTTCCCCTCTCTGGAAAAATAAAATATTTTTAAAAAGCTATTCTTTCAGGAACTGAAGGTAGGACCCAGCCTGACTCTAGGAGACTGCAAGCAGTCGAGATGGTATCCGAGCACTGTGTTGCAGGGAGAGACAGCCCGCTGCCCAGGACACAGGTGAGGACGAGGATGCCCAGGACACAGATAAAGAAGAATGCCAGGGAAATTGCAGGACTGCAGCTTTTATCTGATTAATCTTTTTCCTGAATTTCAAATCCCTTATCTACATCTTTTTCCTTTCACACTTTTGAAAGGAAATGTAAGCTCATCTTTTCGGTACATAACCCTCAGGGTACATATATAACCTGCCATCTTCTCAGATCAATGGCCATTTGAATAAACTGACCATTAAGATTCGATCCTTGCCTCTACTTACTGGTTCTGGTGGTAACAGGCAGCACAAACAGTTTTAGGAAGATTGGTGTGTACTGATGTGAAAAAATCGCTAAAAATATAATAGGTACAGTCCATACCAAAAAAAAAAAAAAAAGGCTCCCGAAAATGTAATCCCTCTATTGAATAATACAGAAGCAGAAGGCCAGACAGATGAAGATATGTATACCAAAGACACTGTCTTCCTGGGAGGAACCACAAGAAATGTAGTAGCAGTTATGGTACATTAATAACAGGGAGGCTTTGACCTCTCTCTCTCTCTTTCTGTACCTTTGATACTACTTGTATGTTACCCATGTGCACGCAGCTTTAATTTCTTTTCAGTGTCATCATGGGATACCATTATCTCTCTCTTTATACCGTTTTTTCAACAAAATCTAATTTAAACATATTTAATGAGTTGATGATATTTTAGGGGCATTCTGAAGGAGGAAAACAAAATGAGAAATGGAGGAGAGAAAAAGAATGCAATGCAGACAGACAAAACATCAACTTGGGTTTAAGAACAAGGTGGGGTATTTTTCCTTTTTTTTTAATGTTTTAAACAAAAGGATAAATTTTGCATTGTATGGTAGTAGTAAGCAGGAGGCAACAAGGAAATCTTAGAGCTCAAGGCTGTGGAATATAGAAAACAACCTGGAGGGAAAATACTTTAAAAACAATTCTGGGAGAACTATTCTTCCAAATTCACTAAAAAGCAGTTAAACATTTTAAAAACTGACCAAAACCAAATAAAATCATAACCCTACAATGCATTATGAAATACTTTGGCAAAGACTTATAACATCTAAAAGATAAAATGCCCAAATTTAATTACTTCACGTGCAATTATAATTTTAGATTGTACCAAATATCTCCACAGGCATTAAACAAAAAGCCTGGAACGCCATCTTGCTGGATGTTATTTCATAAATGGGTTCCAATTCCTGATTATCCAGGTATTTATCTTAAGTTTAAGAGACAATAAAAATGAAAATTCAAGAAACTTAATCTTCAAGAGTACCTCAGGGATGAGTCACCCTATGGATAATACAGGTAATCAAACCATTTGATGTTAAAAGTGTTCGGGAAATGATGACATCTCATTGAAGGGGAAAATGTTCAAATCACCTAAATATGTATGTATCATGATGTACAACTGCCTACTTGATGAAAGAGAAATATAGAATCGGTGAAGAAGGGTGGGATTTTTCCTCCCTGTGCCAGTTAATCGATTCACGACTACCTGATCTGCAAAAATAGACCTGGCCCCTGAAACTTTATTTTAATTTGCTGTCTGGCGTGAGGCTAAGTGCTGTCAGCAGAAGACACTGGAAGACACTGCAGGAGGAGGGAGTCGCGGTTGCTGGTTCTCTGCGCTGCCCCCGCAGGCTCCCGCAGGCGAGCAGCTTGTCCAGCTCCCGTCTCGTTAGTGGCTTTGTGGTGGAGCGCCTCCAATGGGATAGCTCCCTTTGAACAGCCTTCCCTGGCATCGCAAAGGGAATGACGGGTTCTCCGCAACTTCTGGAGGATGGATTTTTAGCAAGTTCTATGAGCCTGGCACTACAAATTCTCTGCCATACAGCAGGTCACAGGAAAGAAACGTATTTCACACAAATTCTAAATGACGGATGAAAACTGCTTGATTCTGCATACCTGAAGAGGGGGTGGCATTAGGTATCTGCCTTGTATACAAGGTGCTCAGCTAAAAGGCCCCAGCTATGGCAGTCTTAAGCCTGTTGGACCGCAAATCACCCCTTCTAGTCCCTAACTCTGCTCTGCGTTACCACAGGGAACCACCTTACTTGGAGGCACTGGCAGAAGACTGGAGAGCAGAAGGAACAGGGGAGCTGCTGGAAGCATTTCACACCTTCCCCGGGCCTGACATCTCCACCTCCTCGGTGGCTTCGGCTCCCATCTGCCCTGACCTCCAATAAGAACCTCTACTCGTCCCTCTAGCCAGAAGCTAGTAGTGACTTCCTGTCGTGGTTAATCTCTAGGTATCAGTCAACGTGGCCCATGGGACTCCCTACCACACCATCGGGTGGAAGCAACTTCATGAAATTCCCTTTTCTAGTCCTTAGGCCCTGACTAATCAGTGGTTACACAAAGGCGGCACACGCACGTGCTGATGACTACAGCTGTTCTCGCAATCTGTCATGCAAGAGTCCAAAGTTTAAACTTGAGGAAACCTAAAATCTTCCAGTAATTTGCCTTCACTTGGCCTAAAAGTGCCAAAGTTAAACCCTAGAAATGTTCCGGTTTCTCTGGGAATTCCTGGAATCCTGGAAAACGTATTCCATGTCTTAACATCTATTATATTCTTAAAGCTGAATCATCTTCCCCAAATGAGATGATGGAAATGTTCTGTGTCTGCTCCGCCCAGCATGGTAGCCACTGGGTCCTTGTGGCTACCGAACAGCTGAATGTGGTTAGTGTGACTAAGAAATGGAATCTCTAGTCTAATTAAGAAGTTTAGTTTAATTTAACTTAAACATCTGGCTTTGGCTAGTGACAACCGGGCTGGACAACAGCGGTGCAGCCTGCGATCACCCACTGTAGGGAGGACTTCTGCCCCGGTGGCGTCTCTGTGTGCTCCGGTGGGGTACGTGGGCTGTGGAGGGCAGCACTGTAGAAGTATTGGCCCTTCTCTTCCTTCTACTCAGTTTAAAACTGTAACAACCCCTAGCCTACCTGACCCCTGCCCACACAGACATACAATTTATGCAGATAAATTTGTTAACAAACTCTCAGAAAATCAAAGGCCTTTGGGCACAGCAGCTGGAGAATGAGGAGGTGTGGAGAAAATGGTGGTGACCAAGGAGAGGCAGAGACCCGGTAGGGGGAGGAGCTCTCTGGGGAAAGAGGTCACAGCAGAATTCTTGCTTTGTTTCCTTTTCCTTCAGCCCAGTGGGAGCGCTCCCCTGCTTCTGCCCTAGGAACTGTCGCGGCCCCGCCTTACTCTGGACCCCAGAGGCTTCACCTCGGGTCTGACTGGGACCATGAAGCCAGCACACGACCGCCTCCCAGCGATCGATCATGGCACTCACTGCTGAAACTGTGAAAGACCTTCCCTTCGATTGAGACTGACGATGACTAGACTAGTTTCTGAGCTAGAAACATTTAATTTCACATCTCTGACCTTTACACGGACATAATGAAAGCAAATGACATTAGGCACCCGATTCTCCTGAGAATTTTGTTCCTAGAAGTAAATGCTAAGGATTTAAAAAGGTGACTCACCCAAGTCTCTGGACTAACTGATAGTTATCAAACAATTGCTCAGCTGGACAAAAATCACTAGCCACAGTAGATAACGCAGGAAACTATTTCGGTACCTCAGTGGGAATATATGAATATTAACGGGACAGTCTTTTATGAATACAGTTTAAAAGTACCATAGCTTCTGAACCCAAAGGCCCCAAAGACTTGGGCATATTATTCTGAGAAACAAAGAAAAGTATACTTTATAAATCTGTAATAACCTCAGCAACCAAAACCCTAGTGTAAAATCCCACAGTGAAATTTTGGGTATGGACTGCTTTGACTGGGAACTTTTGCAGTTGTTTGGTAATTTATGCAATTTAGATGAGAATTATAGGATTTGCTAACTAGCAAAGGAGGAATTAGTGAACCTTGTAACTATCATAATGCATCTAGTTTGTTTTACTCGTATTTACATGAATCACGCACAGAAGAAAACACATTTCCAGCTTATTTAGGCACTCGTTGATACTCATTTTTCTTCTCAACATTTTCTAAACACAAAAAAAGATACTGGTGTTATGGTCATCACACTCTTATGGTGCAAGTCAAACCAAAAAGATAATGCTGGGAAAGCCAGCTGGTCCGTGCTGGTAGACGCGGTCCAAGGCTGGTCCTTCATCTCAGAAATCCACAAACTGAGGATCAGGAGAGGGTTCATGCTAACCACACTCGTGGTGACATTAAGGTACAAATGCCAATGGACTACGCTGTTGTGAGACAAATAATCCATCAGGCAGACCGGACGCTGGGAGCCACTGACTGCGTGTCTCCCACAGCATGATCACACAAGGAGCCCAAGTTACTATCGGAAGGGGGCGTGCTGGCTGAAAATACATGTTGTGGCTCCGCACTGTGCTGTGAGGTTCGGGTGAGCTCAGTGGTGCTCAGTGACTACAGCAAAGCCATATGCTAACTCAGGTCTGAAACCTCCCAGTTTGGTTTCAAAGCCCACAAGAGCCCCACCACGGGGCTAAGACCCGCAAGGAGGCCCGTTCAGGCTACACTAGGGGGCCAGGCTCCTTCTCCAGCAGGCAGGCCAGGCTGACCTCTCCAACTTGGTCTCCTACCCCAGACTCCAAATTCCATTCTGTAAATTCCTCTCGAAACAAATTTCCTTTCAGTCTAACATGTTAGCACCTTTAACCAAGTTATAATTCTACCCCAGACACTATTTAATCTTTACTTATTTTGTCTATCTTTGCTGTGATCCATTCATCACATGCGTTTTACAGTTTCTTTTGGAATCCGACCTTTTTCTCCAAGTCAGAAAGAGAAAGGGATCTACCTGTCGACCCTCACATACAGCACACACATCACACTTATGGTGGAGGCCAATAATTCCACAGGGAAAGGGGGGTGGGCTTTAAAAAAATACTATCCCCACAACCTGTATCTAAAAAAGTGCATTAAAGAATTCATGACATACCAAGCTTAAAACTCTTTAAAAAATATAAGCTAACAGACTCATGACATGAGTAATCAGGTGTATTGTTCTAGTCTACCTTGACATTTTAAATCGATTTCTTCTATGTCTAAAATGTGTGTGGGCCTTTTGGTGAGACTCCACTTTTGAAACGCAAAGGAATCTATCTTTAGATTTGTCGATTCAGTACAAGTCTAGGACTTGAGATTTTGGTCCAAAATACCAAAGAATTTCACCAAGCTGATGCCCAGGAGCCTAGCAAATAATCAGCCTTCAAATACTTCCAGAACATTTTCAGAAGCTCACAGACTTTTCTAGTCTCATCCACATCTGAGAAATCAGTGATGGGGATACACCTCAAGTGGAGAAATCATGTATCAGGTTTCAAGAACTGTGGTCACCCGCACCATCTAAAATTGTAACTTATCTATGACATCTCTTAATTATTAACCTGACTTGGGGTTGGTTTGAATATAAAATTCTTGCCTTCTGACCCCATAGAAGTATGTAATTTTGTGTATCCAGTTCAGGATTCTCATCAGAATCACTGAATTTTTGTCGACATCGCCTAGCCTACAACCCAGGGGCACCTTAAGACCGTGAGAGCCTGGAACATCAGCTTCTATTTCTGTACAATCGGGAGAGCTAAGTTGGAACGTTACAGTAATGATGGCCTCTGAGCACAAACGGGGATCAGTCTGTGTTATAAAGTTCTTAGAAGTACGATTCGATCCACACATCATTAACATTTCCATTCGATGTGCCACCTAAGCTATGACTACTGCGCTTCGCCTCTGCCCTGGTGGTGTGAGATGGCCACGAAGTCGCCCCGCTGCTCCAACAGGAAAGACTTCCAGGTGCCCACAGGGACGCAAGCTGCCGGGAGTAAGGCTGTAACACCTGCTCCCCTGAGGGCTCAAGTCGCGAACTTATGTGGGACTTAAACAACTCAGTGCAAATGCCATACGGACCTTGGGAAAGGAAATTAAGAGTAGCCTTCCTTTAAAAAATCACTAACTTCAACTCTCCAACCTGAGTAAGAGTCTCTCCCTAATAACCAGGGAACTTTCCATTGCTGGGTCTCTCACTGCTGCAGAAACAAAGCAGACAGCAGTGACTTGTGCACACTCGGGGACATTTCTATTAGATAGCCCTACGGTAAAAAAAAAAAATCACACTCTTAAGTTAAATACAGTAACTTCCAACTGATGCGATGGATATCAGCTGCCATGGCAGTGACAAAACACTGCGACTCGTGACTGGCCTCCAGACTCCGAGTTCCACAGGGCACACATGCGTGGAGGGGACGGGAAGTGTGACCACGGGAAAGCTTTGCTGCATCTTTTGGGGGGAGGCTGAGAGGGCACAAGAAATCAGGGAGACTGCAGAGTTGATACACGTACATATACTTTGGCTGGATGTGTTGCTTACTTACATCTCAAGATTGGAAAATATGTTAAGAAACCATAATATCAATATCAATCATAAAACTAAAAAATAAAGCAAATTACAACGCTTAAAAACAAACACGTTTTTGTAGTGGAGCAGTTCACAAACATAGGTTATATTCTTGGCAAGTTCCAGACTAATATAAAGTACATGACTCTTGTTTTCCATGCAGCTCACCCCCCCCCCAACTTCTCACCCTCCGTAAGTGCTTCTCGCCTCAGTGTATATTATGGTCCTTCCCTACAAGGCCAAAATTTATCTCCCTCTCCTAAATTCTGAAGGCAAGAAGTCTTTCTGGTTTTCATCTTTTAACTACTAAAAATCTAATTTCTTTACTCATCCTCTTTCCAAATCTTACATTTTATTATAAGCAAAATGTAAGAGTTCCCTCCTCTCCCTTCCTTCTTTCCTTAACCAAAAAAGGAAAGTTAACTTATTTTATTTATTGATTTTTTTAGAGTGAGAAGAAAGGAGGGAGGGAGGGACAGGACAGAAGGGAGGGTGGAGGGAGAGAGACAGAGAGAGAAACATTGATTTGTTGCTGGTCTTAGTGATGCATTCATTGGTTGCTTCTCATATGTGCCCTGACCAGGGATCAAACCCAAGACTTTGGTGTATCCGGAGGATGCTCTAATCAACTGAGTGACCTAGCCAGGGCAGGAAGTTAATTTGAAAAACAATGGCTTAGCATTATGCCTAAAGACAGTGCCGTAAGATTTACATACCTTCCTTGTTTATTCCTGTAAACTCTATGACACGGGTTGGGTTTTCACAGAGAAACAGACTTGCCCCAAATCTCACAGCAGGTTAAATCAATAGGGTTGAGATTCAATTGCAGGCTTATCTGACTCAAACCACTGTAGCACGTTTCTCCAGGGAATGAAGTAAATATTATTCTACTGTGCTGCCGCTGCTCAAATGTATATGCTGTATATATCTGCAGACAAGAATACATTAACTCTCAAAGGTCCTTCTGTAAATATGCCCTTAAAGCTACTTTGTGATATTGCTAAAGCAAAAATTAATATTCAAATTTCACACAAATGAAAACACATATATTGAAGAGTTAAGCCAGGGGTTCTCAACCTCAGCACCACAGGCACGTGGACAGGAAAATTCTTTGTGGCGGTGGTTGTCCTGTGCACTGTGGGGTGTTAGTAGCATCTCTGGCCTCTACTCTCCAAACCTCAGCAGCGTACCCCCTACCCCAGTTGTGTTGATCAAAAATTTGTCCGGACGCTGCCAAATGTCCTTTCAGGGGTAACATCATACCCTGTGGAGAACCACTGAGCTCAGCTAATTGCCAAGGATCACACAAATAACTAAGATTGTACTAATATCTGGAAGGAGATCTTCTAAGCCCTAGCTGAGGGGAGATTTCTCTCACACCAAGCTACAGCTCCTTAAGAGAAAGTACTTGTTAGACTGGGTGAGATGTATAGAATTCAGAATGTTACCGCTTCACTTTACAAGCACTGTGTCTCAACTTTTACACTAAGGTAGACATCCCCAGGGTCTTCAGCCACCATTCAAGCAGTTTCTAGACCCTCTCTAAACCCCGACTGCCCCATTCTGGACACCTACGGAAACACAAACCCATGTATGTACACAGCATTGCCTCAGGTAGTAAAAAGCAGGAGCAGCAACAAAACACTAACTCCTAACACACACGATTTACTGTCAGGCTCTGTTTTTAAGCACTTCACATGGATTATCTAACTTAGTCCTTCAACATTTCCAAACAGCCTGTGAGGTAGGTATTATTATCTGCATTTTATGAATGAAGAGACTGAGGCACAGAACACACAGTTTATCCAAGGTCAGGCTCCAAAGTCCCTGTTCTTAACCACTATCCACAGTGCTTCAAAGAACTGTGAAATTATCAACTGTTGGCGCTAAATACTCCATCTGTACTAATGTCTGAGTTTCCCCCCAGCTGTATCAAGTGCCCTCCTCAAGGCACCTTGCTCAAGTCTGACGCCACTCTGCTGTCATCTCTGAGTATGACAAGGTATAAACCCACTTGTCCATTCTGCTGTCCAACCCACATTTGTCCCTCTGGAGTAAAGAACACAATGCACAGTGTTAAATGTTTTGCTGAAGCAGACATGTCAGATCTATAGCAATGTTGATATACTTGTCCAGTAACTATCAAAAAAGAAATGAGGTTAATTGGAGATGAGGGATGCTAAATACTGATCATCAACATGCTTTCTAAGTGATCCCCATCTGTCTTTTCAAAAATCTAATTTGCAGTTCTGCTAGACACCAACATAAGCTATGAATCCAAAGTGCCTGGAATTTACCATCTCCCCTACTTTTGAAAATCAAGTTGTCTGGCAGACTTCCTCCTTTCCATGATTTTCACAAGATTTACCCCAAGTGGTTTTATCATCATACTGGCATGTTCTTTCAACATCCTCAAGAACTCAAGGCACTTAAAGCAGCTCGGATAGAGAGGTTTAAGGAGGCCAAGACACCCCTGCTGGCTTTGGAAGGTGGGTGGGGGTTCCGTGTGAAAAAGGTGGTGAGAATGACGAGGTGGGGGTGTGAGCAACACCCAGTCCTGGAACAGATGGCCTTCTGAGAAGGGGGCATTGTGCACGATGACGCTGCAACAGATGACCTGGCAGATGGACTCTCTCCGGACTGGCTACGCCTGGTGAGGCACACTGAGACCTTCCCACTTCCATCTACCAAGAAAAGCTTTAGTGCTCACGGAGTGTACCGCTGATGACCTCACCACTCTAAACAAACAGATCCAATGCTAACCAACATGCTACCAGAAATGTTACACATTTCATATAGCATATAAAATACTGCAGGTGTACATTCACACACAGAGAATTTAACCACTAGAAGCCCATGGACCCAGAGGCGTGGTTTTACGAGCAAAGAATGCCTGACTTGCATTTTGTGAGGAGCAGGAAGAACATGCACATCCAGAGCTAAAAGGGCTTCAGGGAAAAAACAAGGAGAAAGTCACTCTAGATCAGCACCTATGAGGCAGTCACAGGTATTAACAAGGTTCAACCAAGAACGGGGCTGGCTTAGTTAATATTTGAACACCACGGGCTTCCAGAGTGAATGCCTTATTCCTTGAACTTTGACATTTTCGTACTGGGGCAATGAGGAACTTTTAAAATCACTTCGAAATCTGCATTGAACCAAAAACCTTCTCTGGATTATTTCACAGAGTAAGGTCAACGCTATTTCGTTAGGAGCAATTGGAGCCACATGGGGAAAATGACAAACCTTAAATGCTAACTTCTAGTGTAAACTAAATTAACTAGCTGTAAAATCTGGAGCAGATCATGTAACCTTCCCAAGGCTGTCTGCAGAACTGTAAGAGATAATAATATAATACCTCTACCTCTCAGCATTATTGTGAAAGTTAAATGAGGCAGTGGATGCAAAGCATCTCAGTGCTTGATAAAAGCAGGCTCTTTAAATGTTTGGTTCTGTTACAATCCATTAGGACAAAACTTGATTTTAGTCATCTTGGAGCACAGGGGGCAAACACAAGGCCCACGGGGCCGAATCCGGCCTCCACCTTGTTTTATCCGGCCCGACACCTTGCTTCTACCCAGTGCAGCACTGAGCTCTTGCTTAACTGTTAAGGAGTAGTTACATTTATACAGTCCTAAAATTACATTCATCCCTTTGAAGGCAACCTCGTGGCTGACGTGGCCCCCTGTCAAAATGAGTTTAACAGCCCCGAATCTCTTAAATGAATTAAGAGATTCAGTAAAGTATTTTCCCATTCTTACCACCTGAGGGGGCTTTCCAACTACCCCGGTAGAAATAAGGCCATTTCTCTCAACATCACAAGCTGTTTCTCAAAAGAAATGTGGTCTCAAGTTGTTACCTCTCACACATAGAGGCACTTAATTAGTTAAACTCAAAGCAACTGAACTTAGCAATTAGCCTATGAGCTTGGAAAAGTGCTGTTAGTTCAATATGTAAATAATTAAAAATTCTAACACATTATTTTAATTATTCCATTTAGCAGTGATCAATTTCTACAGCAGCTTCTTTCACAGACCTAAAAAAGTCAGTTGCAAAGAACATTTTCTTTCTGTTACATAGCCTGTTATATTCGTAATTTCGTGAGTCAGTTGACAATTTTCCTGCCATTCTTTATGCTATTGGGGCGTCTCCCACCTGCCTTCCCAAGACAGTCAGTGCTTCTGACGGTGACGTAGGTCCACTGCACTGTGTATGTCTTCAGTAGAACCACAACAATCACAGGATTCTGCTTCTCCTGTCCCCTACCTCCTCATCCTCTTGCAAGAAAATAATTTAGTTGTAGCATACAAATCTTTATGGACTGCTGACTAATTTCTTACATAAAAAGCAGATTTTCAAAAAGAAACTCACTGACTTTATTTTTACATAATTTAAAAGTGATATAATTCAACAGGCTTAAGAGTGGAATGGGAAGAGGCCTTAAATCTGTTAATTCCCATTGTGGTACAACCTAAGTAACAACTCTAGAGAGCAAACACAAATAGGAAAAATAAAAATAAAAAACCAAATGCCATGCACTCCTCTCAGTGTATTTATTTCCACCAGTTCCACAAGAGCAATTACCTGGGCACAATAAATAGAAAGCAGAGCAGCGGAGTAAACACGCTCATTCCACAACACGGAGCACGTGCGTGCGTCCTTCTGGCGCTGAGCACAGATCTCACTCAGCAGAAGTCGGCTGACGGACCTTGTATTTTATTTAGTACTGAGACTGGAGTTTGAGAAAGGGAGTACGTCCCCAAAACTTAGTAACAAACTGTAAATACAATCCCACTCCCTCAAAAACCTCCATTAGCAAAGTCTGGTAACTCGAAACAGAAACCACCGCCTGATCCTTGGCTCCCAAAAGCACCCCGCAAAATCTGAAGCACTGAGGCAACGTACCTATACGTTGACTCACTTTACAGCAACTACACTGTGAGCGCTCTCAGGTGTCAATAGCTATTGCCCATTTTATCCTCACACCGAGATCAGGTACAAATTGAGTCCCTTTACTTCGCCACAGCACAGGGAATGGCAACGACTGCGTTAATGGGCGTTGTCTGCAAGGCAAGGTCTGTCTCCCCCCACTTTTAACCAGGTCTCACTGTCTGCCAATGCTACACCGCCTGCCCCACACGGTAAAGAACCACAGCATCCTAGACGAAGCAACACTTACGGTCTCTCCTCGGTGGAGGAAAAGTCTCGGGAAAGTTCGTGGGGCACTAAGTTTGCTCGCGGCTCAGACGCGCCAAGGGTGCGCGATGCCTGCCGGCGCGCAGGCAGAAAGGCAAAGGCGATCAGCGGCGCGCCGCCCTGGGACCCCGCTCCTGGAACGCGCCCGCGCCTCCGCCAGCCCGGCAGCGGCCTGCCTGGCCGGCTTGCAACAACGCTGTAGTTTGAGAGCCCTGCCTCTGGCGGGCGGGTCCTCTCTGAGGGGCAGCTGTGATCAGAGACTCGGAGTCCAACCCCGGAGGCTCCAGCAGAGAGGTCACGGGTATAGCAGGACAGCAGAGGTTTTTGGAATGCTGGGCGTGGCCCTCTAACAGCAAAAAAGAAATGAGTCAGCCTGTGCAATCCTAACCAATAAGCGTGTTCAGCTGGTTAAGGCGGAACTTTCCTTTTTTGATTTATATAGGGCTTAGAAGCCTTTTTATCCAGCCTTTTTTTAAAAAAAATTTCAGCCATTAGCAACTTCAAGAAAATGCGTATGGTCTTTTTTAACTCTTATAAAACAAGGATTAAGGTGGTTATGATAGACACCTGAACAAGGGATGTACGTTAATTTCTATTCCTTAGTAAAGTTCTTGAGTTAGGCAGCATCCAGGATGTAATGAGGCTGGTAGCATCAGGGCTCCAAGCAGATTTGGATCTGACCTCTGACACTGTGTGACCGGGAGCAGGATAATTACGTACAATGAGTGGGATAAAATGCTCATCTAACAGAGTTTGACGTACCGATGATAGATGATAGGCAGTAATCCATGCAAAGAATTTGGCACAGAGCTTGACAGAGAGTAGGCACTTAAACAATACTGTCTTGTCCCTCTGAGCTCTGTGTCAGAATACCCAAATTTGTGGACAAACTGCCCCATAACTTTTCTGTTATTCTTCTCAATGTTAAAATATCCAAGGAATTTTAGAGCTGAAATAGTTCTTTGGTGTTGCATGGTCTGAATCCCTTATTTAAGTGGTGAAAAACTGAAGAATCTTTTCAGCAAACGGTTTAGGATTCTTGGATTTGATGTTCTTATTATACAATAGAAATTTTATTAGCAGTAGAACAAAGGGCTTAAAACTGGAATGATTTTTATTTATGGCGCAAGTAAAACAACTTAAAAAAAAAGTAAGACTAATTTTGGAAATACTCTTTTTCTCTGGGTCATTGTGCCCTACACGTTATTTTGAAATAAAAATATTTAAAAGAAACTTTACGTAGTTGGAAATTGGCAAATTATAGGAAACTATAGACCTGCTAAGTCCTGAGGCCCAATTAAGAAATAAGTTGATTGCCACTAAGGGTAGGGAGTTGTTACAGAGGAAGAAATTTTTTTGTTGTTACAAAGTAAACCTTCTTGGCTTTGGGGAAGATCTCCTGAGTTTAACTTTCTCACATGTTTAGAACCAGTCATTCTATAGGCCACGATTTCTTTGAGATACCCAGCCAAATATAAGATTTACAGTGAGACTGAGGGATCTAAAATGCTATTTTTTCTGATGTGTCAGCAAATATGTTCTACCATTCAGTGGGTTGTCTTTTTATTTTGTTGATGGTTTTCTTTGCTGTGCAAAAACTTTTTAATGTGACGTAGTCCCATTTGTTTATTTTTTCTTTTGTTTTCCTTGCCTGAGAAGATATATCAGAAAAAATATTGCTATGAGACATGTCCAAGATTTTACTGCCTATGTTTTCTTCTAGGCTTTTTATAGATTTGAGCCTAACATTTACATCTTTATAATCCATTTTGAATTTATTCTTGTGTGTGGAGTCATGAAGGTGGGTTTAGTTTCATTTTTCTGCACATATCTGTCTAATTTTCTCAGAGCCATTTATTGAAAAAACTATCTTTACCCCACTGTATGTGCTTGCTTTCTATGTCAAATATTAATTGTTGTAAAGTTGTGGGTTTATTTCTGGGCTCTCTATTCTGTGTCATTGATCTGTCTGTTTTTATATTTGCTATGGGGTTCTTATCCAAAATTTATAAAGTACTTACAAAATTGACCCCCCCCAAAAAAACAATCCAATTAAAAATGGGAAAAGGACCTAAATAGACAGTTCTCCAAAGAAGACAGATGGTCAACAGACATATGAAAAGATGCTCAATGTCACTAATGATCAGAGAAATGGAAATTAAAACCACAATCACTTCACACCTGTCAGAATGGCCATCATCAATAAATCAAAAGACAACAAGTGCTCGTGAGGATGTGGAGAAAAGGGAATCCTGGTGCACTTAGTGGGGACACAGATTGGTGCAGCCACTGTGGAAAGCAGTATGGAGTTACCTCAAAAAATTAAAAATGGCTCTGCCTTATGACTCGGAGATTCCCTTCTGGGAATTTATTCAAAGAAACCCAAAACACTGATTTGAAAGAATGTAAGCACCCCTGTGTTCACAGTAGTATTATTTACAATCGCCAAGATATAGAAGCAGCTCGAGTGTCCATCCATGTGGGAGTGGACAAAACAGCTATGGACATTTACACAGTGAGAGACTACTTGGCTGTAAAAAGGAAGAAAATTTTATCCTTTGTGACAACATGGATGGACCTGGAGAATATTATGCTCAGTGAAATAAGTCAGTCAGAGAAAGTCAGATATATATGACTTCATTCGTATGTGGAATCTAATGAACAAACAACTAACAAACAAAATACAGACAGACTCATAGACAGAGAGCAGGCCGCCAGCTCTGATGGGGGAGGCTGGGAGGTGGAGGAATGGAACGAAAAAGAAAAGGACTCGTGAACCCAGACAACAGTGTGGCGGTGGTGGGGGACGAGGGGGCGGGCGGAGCTGGAAGAAGGTAGGAGGGGGATACATGAAAATGGAAATAAAACAGAATTTAAAAATAGATATATAAATAAGTAAAATGCTATTTTTTTCCTCCAAAGCAGCATGGAAGACTAGGAAAAACCGAAGCAGGAGCTGAGAGCTACTGTCCAGGTCCCAGCTCTGCCCGTGGGTGGCCAGGTCTGCGGCCGAGGCGAGCTGCTTCATCTCTCTCTGAAGACCCCGAAGAGTTCTTCTACTTGGAAGACGAAGTTATCGTCAAAAAGGGCCAGCTCTAAGGCACAGGTCAGGAAATAGAGTTAATATGATCGTAATAACTATATATGGGTCCAGGTGGGTACTAGACTTACCAGATTGGTCACTTCCTTTGGTATATAAATGTCTAATCACTAGCTTGTACACCTGAAACTAATATGATATTGTATGTCAAATGTAACTAAAAAAAAATAAAGTTAAAGCAAAACTCTAAAAAATATTTTAAAAATAAATTTTAAAAAGGCAGGCACAAGATAAGCCTAGAGTTAACATTGCCCTTAGCAACAGACATTAAGTTGGTCCTATTTCTTAGATGATACAAAGCTGACAAATCTTTCTTGACTCTCATATTCCTCACAAAGGTAATCTTATTGTTCTGCACAGTCTAAGTTAAGTTCTGGAATCATCTGAGCTCCCTCTCTCATGACAATTCACTATCACCAGGGATGACGACAGCTTCCTAGTGTGTTTCACCTCTGGGCCATTGTTTCCATTGCTGGTCCAGGCACTCATCCCCTCATGCCAGGGTCCTGACGGTGCATGTCCGCTGAACTGTTGTTCCAGCTGCCAGGTCTCTCACCCTGTGCTCCCAGGACAGTGTCACCGTCACAAGATACATGTCAAAGTCCAGCATGATATCCTGTCATGAACCTTTACTCTCTCTATCAATTGCACAACCTAGTTTCACAGTAGAGATCAAAATAAAAACATTTGCTTTACAGGCAACTTTCCTCAAACATTCACATAAGTAAATATGTATTTTTAAGCACATCAATTATCTGCTTACAAAACTATCATGACTGATTATATTGTACTAGCCAAACTGATTACACAAAAAAACCCAGCAGCTGTCTTATATGAGAAGACTACATATATAAAACCTATGTGTATATGAATAGCTCAATAAATTTCATACCACTACATTCTGAAAAATGCAATTGTATGTGTGTATGCAGCCACAGATACACTGGGATAGATGAAAGAGAAAGAGAAACCTAGCACCTACGGGAGAGAGAGAAAATCACATTTGTTTCTATTGTCTGGAATCCAGTCAAGGCTTAACATTCACAGAGTGGGTGCTCCACTGAGGAAGGAGGAGGGCTTTGTAAATATGTTCACTGGCAAATCATAACCGAAAGCACTTAGAAGACGTTTACAATAATTCTTATCCTTTGGATGTGAGGATGCAATTAACAACATTTTAGAGCATCCTCACAATAGAAAAAGGATAACAGTTTTGAGGATCTCTTTGTTGCCTGAAGTTAAAATGCAAAGTATAATACAATGATTGTCATTCCACAATTTTAGAAAAGTGACAATTACTTCACAGGCTCAATGATGCTTAGTGATTCAAAAGTTGGCCTCCACCTTCCCAAAACCCACCTTTTACTTAAAAAAAAACCTTCTGCAAAATAAGCCACCCAACCCACTTGGTGTCCCCTAAGGCAGCGCGCACATTACCACCCGCACACCTGAGCCCACACGGTGCCCTCCGTGGGACGACCTTCCCTCACGCTCCTTACCAGTCCTCACCTTCCAGAACACTCAGACCCTTGCTTTTCCTGAAACCCTTCTCACTGGCTGACGCCCTGGGGCACTCTGCCCCTCTGAATGCCTACTGACCTTTTCTTTGTATCCCCACCTCAAAACTGACTTACAGAACCTTAGGACCTTACTTCTTTTTGAGATTGCTGAATTTTCTTTCTCACCAGGTGACAAAAATCCATCTAGGGCCTTCTATCTCCCCAGGATCTAGTAGATTCTGAATAAATAGTCATTGTTGACATAATAGTATGAGTTATATAACAATCACAAAAGAGAAAGTAAAACTTTCCTTCTGACTGCGTGACACATCAAGAATAAACAAATATTATAGCTATTCAAACTGGCTGGCAAGCAGGACGCAAGTGGCAGATAACGTGTCTTTGCTCTTTACGACACGTTCCAACAATACAGAATGCTACTACCAAAAGTGCAAATTTGATAGCTCCTAAAGGGAAGTAAAGTTTACAAGCCTGTTGTCACACAAAATCTCAGTTCCCCAAACACTAACCTAGTGAAGAGAAGAAAAGCATTAAGTCATCCTATCTTCCCTTTCATGTAAGGAACACAAATGTACATATTTGATAATCTTGACAAAGTACCAGTTCCTCCTTAAATAGAAATGTCTCTTTCAATGCACATGGTATAGCTATGGACACCTACCTGATTACTGTACAAGTGCTCCCAACCATAAATGGTAGCAAAGGGCACTTCTTCAAGGTCACTCATAACTACTAGAAACATCTTAAGTATCCATTTGTTTACGTGGTTTAAAATCAAAAGTTATATGACATTTGCCTTAGAGCAAGCCTCTGTCAAAAGACTTATACACACATGCACAGTCACTAGTATCCTGTGATTAGTGCTAATACATATTTTATGTATACTTTATGAGATGGGAATAAATGCTACCACTGTTCTCAAAAAGCTCTGCCATAAATCTATCCTACTGTGCAATTATATTTATTATAATTGCCCATGACAAAGACACTGACTTCTTAAATATTCCCAGTATAAACAACCAAATGAATTAGTCAGCACTATTCTTTAACTTGTTAACAGAAAGGGCACTTGAAGCAACACCAGTGAAAGCGAGGTGGGACGCATTGACTCTGAATAACCCAGCAACAGGAAAGCCCCAGCTGAGCTTTAGGATCAGCTCAGAGGGAGCTCCGTCAGGACAAGATGGCATCTTCGCTTCTACAGCTGGGCTTCGCTCTTCCTTCCTGAACTCTGCCTTCTGACACTTAACTCCTTGCCATGCCACAAAAAGGGACTATTTGACAGTTATAGTTTTCAAAATTCTCAACAGAACAAATCACACTCTTCCAGCTTGGGGTCAGGCACCCACCCTAGTGGCCACGGTCCCATGTTTGGCTGTTCCACACTGGCACTAATAGCTGGACTGGCAGGAAAACCAGTAAGTTCTCCAGAGGGCAGTCAATTTCCCTGAAGTGGGATGGAGGGCTTGTTTGCCTGCCCATAAATACCACCACTAATCAAGAAACCCACTTTATATCTACTGTGAAAGCTTATCTAAGCAGTCTTGAACCTGGTTAATAAATTACATTCTAAAAGCTCACTTTTTCGAGTCTTAAGTGAATGATCTCTTATGTGGTACTTAAAGTGCATTTTGTGAGAGACGAAATGTGGAGACCAGTTTCTCTGGCCACTCTTTAAAGGCCTACTAAACTCATGACTTATCTGAAGGATAATGTTAATAATATTTTTTAAAATTAATTAATTTATTTATCTTTAGAAGGGAAGGGAAGGAGAGAAATATCAATGTATGGTTGCTTCTTGTGCATCCCCTGCTGGGAACTGACCCCTGCTAGGAACTAGCCTGCAACCCAGGCATGTGCCCTGACGGGAATCAAACCATGATCTTTTGGTTCGCAGGCCCGTGCTCAAGCCACTGAGCTACACCAGCCAGGGCTGATATTTCTAATATTATACTCAAACCCCATTCATAACATTGTTCCTATAGGGAAATGTATTTGAGATTCCACCTAGAACAAGAAAAAGATGCTCAATGTGATCCATTTACTCTGTATCTAGTGGTGACAGTGGCTTGCACGGTGCACACATTGTTTTACATTTAATTTGTACGTGACACAGCAAGACAGGTGTTAAAAACTGCACTAAATCCATGAGGAAACTGGGGGGTCAAGAAGGTTTTGGTGCCTGAAATCAATTGTCAAGATCAGTGAAAGCCAGATTCAAAGGCATATATGTTTGACCCCAACGCGGAAACTATAATGTCTACTACGGTAGCCGGGTAGGAGTGGGGTTACATTTGAGGAGGCAGAGAGCTCATGTTTCAGACTCTGTGAATGTCTAGGTTGCTGCGCAGGGAGGGACTGGTGGGCCGTCACAGTCTCCAGTCAGATACTAACTTCCTGAATCTTCTTGAGAAGGGACTTTTCTGTGGCAGAGCAAAAGAATGTATTTCTCAGCAAGCCTAAAACTCTACTGATCCTTCATTTAGCTTACATGAAGATCACCTGGCAAATCAAGCATCTTCATTAAATAAATAGCATCTTCATTAAATAAATAGCATCTTCATTAAATAAATAGCATCTTCATTAAATAGCATCTTCATTAAAAGTTTCTTTTGCCCTACTGAATAAAAAGAGTACTACCTATGAAAATGCCTTCTAAGGTGTTACAAAGAAACTCACTAACACAAAAATAATTCACTCATGTGACTCAGTTCTGCCAACGTAAGTCGGGCAATGCATTTAACGTCATTCACTGTGCTTTACACTTAAAAACATTAAAAAATATTTTATTTATTTATCTTTAGAGGCAAAGAGAAGGAAAGAGGGAGAGAAATATCAGTGTATGGTTGCCTTTCATGAGTCCCCTGCTGGAAACTGGCCTGCAACCCAGGCATGTGTCCTGACTGGGAATTGAACTGTGATCCTTTGGTTCGCAGGCCCGCGCTCAGTCCACTGAGCTACACCAGCCAGGGCTAAAAACATTTTTGCTTATGCAGTACTTAACACACATAAGAGAATATATTCAATATATCTGTCAGGAAAAATAACTTCAACGTCAATAGTTATGAACCCACCACCCAACCTGAAGAGCAGACCGTTACCAGTAGGCCACAGTGGCTCTGGGCGCTCCTTCCTGACCGACTGAGGCTGCAACCATTTCTTTCTGTGAGTGCTGGACAAAAAGGTCTGAAAGCCCTTGGTTCAAGATGGGACTTTAAGAATAAATTCATCCTGCGCCTTTTGAAATGAAAGCGAATAAGTGGTCAGAAATAACAAGACAGAAAACAAGCTGAATTCATAAAGGAAGGGAGCAGCTTTGTTATTGCTTTAACCTAGAAACTGCGCGTCAGACCTCCAGGCGCTTTGGTTTCGCTCCTGGTCCGAAGCCAGGACGAGACACTAGGAATATAAAATCAGGTTAGGTCTCCTGAACACCCGGCGGATTACGAGGCACAGGACCTGATATACAAACTCCAGATTATTCCAAATTGAGGTAATGCATTACTAAGCCAAGATACACTGGTTCTCCCATGCATAGCCTTAAACATGTCAGATACCATAAAGAAAAAAAAAAAGGAAAGGAAAAGAGAACTCTAACAATAAATGGCAATTCATGTGTCATGAAGAAAAGAACCAATAACATCAGGGGGAAAAATCAAATAAAATGGTCAATAATTTACTAAGAGTTTAATTTGTTTGTAATAGTGTGTTAAGCAATTTATATTATGGGGGAACAGTTAAGATATGTCAACTGTAAAGTCAAAGAATTTATAATATATGCCAAAAGAAAGGCCATATAGCCTAAAGTACCAAATGAACCAGTATAAGTTGTTTCACTAAGAACACAAACTGAGAATAAGGAAATCCACCATGTGTGACAAATTAAACGGTGTAGGAAATACATGCTGTCCTGGCTGGTGTGGCCCCACAGGGCATCGTCCCGCAAAGCAAAAGGTCGAGGTCCAATTCCCAGTTGGGGCACATGCCTGGGTTGAAGGTTTGGTCCTGGATCTTGTGTTTACAAGAGGCAACTGATCGATTTATTTTTTCTCTCACATCAATTTTCTTTTCCTCTCTTTCTACTTCTCTTACCCTCTCTCTAAAAATAAATACATAAAATCTCTATAAATACATGCTCAGGAAGAAGAGGAAAGGGGAAGAAAAGCTTGACTAACATAAGGCAATGACACAAAGAACATCTTAAGAGTGGCAATACAACAAAGTGAGGACACCTGCATGAGCACAGCTCACGGATTATCAAAGTGGCCCTTTCCTGGGGCGCTGACCCTCTGCCTTGTCCTGTAGTTACTGGGACACATGGCATCCTACCCTAAGACTCCCGAAGGCTGGGTCCGGGACTTGGATTATTTTAAACCTCCAGATGTCCAGGCCTTAACACATGTTCTACAAAGGGTTGGAGATTTAAAAAAAATAAAGGGTCAACACGGTCAAACTTAAATACCTTAAGAAAATGCCTTATTTGAAGCAATAATCTCTGGTGAAGGTTTGCCTCTTCCATGTAAGAAAAAGATACAGTACAACAATTGTAATATACCAGTTCAGGCTAAATTAGGCTGCAGCAACAAATAGCATCAGTATTTTGGAGGCCAATGACCTTGGGGAAAGGTTTCTTTCTGACTCCTGTTTGTTTCCTTGCAGGCGAGCTGTGACTGGCCTCCATGTCCTCTTCACTCTGCCACCAAGGCAGAAGCAGCTCCCCTCACCGAGACACGCTGGTCTCACGGCAAAGAGAACAGAGAGATGGCACAACCAGGCCTTGTCTATCAAAGCTTCTCAGAAATGGCATGTGTCGTCGTTCACGTTTCATGGGCCACACTGAGTCCTCGGGCCATGGCGTGGGGATCCACCCTGGACGGGGTGGGAAAGCATAATCCTCACACAGGGGTAGGAGGGGGGTAGGAAGGAAGAGCAAATGTTTGACAAGAACATAATCACCACAAAGGCAATAGATAATAGCTAGAGAAATGTTTTCTTCCTTCCATTAATGATAAAAAAAAATGTGTCCAATTATAAAAGGCAGTCCCCCCACATCTATGGTACTTTATGCTGTCTTTGTAACCTTTCAGAGGTTGTGCTAACTGTGTCCTCACACCATCCCAGCAGGACCTGCCCAGGGCACAGCAGCACCTGAACTCCAGAACTCCAGGTGTGGTGTTCTCTCTCCGAAGCCAGCCTTCCAGGCCTCCAGTTCACTGCGAGATGGAGATAATCCTAGAGTCTTGCTAAGAAGCTTTTTGAGAGATTAAGTAAAGTGAGGTACACACAAACACATGGAAGCGCCCAGTAAATATAGGACCGCATTATTATTGTAATATGTGTTTCCTAATCTTTACATTTTAATCATAAAGCATAGAAGATACATTTACTAATGATGTTTCCTTTACTTTTCAAGACCGTAAGCTCCTCTCCTCTTACAGTTTTTTTCTATGGACGTAGGTGCCTTTCTCGGCTTCTATTATCTGTTCGCTCCCTGATGGGTTGATTTTTAAGACTCGAAATGTTTTGGAAAGCAGAATTATTAACAATTTTTACTTCTCTCCAAAATAAGGAAAATTAAGAAAAAATGAAGGTATTCAGAATCTTTATTTGAAGGATGATATAGATTACAGTATGGCCCCCAGCTGAGAATGAATAAAGGGCTGAGCATGGAAGACCCTCTACCTTCTGCCCCCTGCCGTCATTGGCACTACTGCCAGGGCCCAGCTGCAGTCCACTGAACTACAAGGCCAGCCTTTCCCCAGAATGGGATGTTCCCTTCCCACTTCTGCCCCTTTGCTCAAGCTGTCTCTTCTACCTAGTGTTCCTTCCCTAAAGTGCCATCGCAACTCTATTCAAATATCCTGCACAAGTAATTCGGTAAGTGCACCACACTCAGTTCATGAACAAAGATGCTCATTACAGGGAAAAGTTGAGAGCAACTAAAATGCCCACTAATGTAGTTAAGTACATCGTAAACTACATATTCATATAATGCTATATAACAATACCAAAGAATGATATGGATGTATATTTATTGATGTGGCATGGTGTTGATATACTGTCAATTAAATCAGGTTTCAGAATAATATTTATAATGCTCCATTTTAGGGAGGAAAAAAACTGTGTGTCTGATCTAGGCACAGAGAGAGTATGGCAGAATATAAAAACCCCTAAGATTAATAATGATATCTCTGGGTAGTGATAATATTGATGAGTTTTCTACTCTTAATAATTTCTACATTTTTAAAGTTCCAAATAGCATTGTTCATTTTTATAATTTTTAGAAAGTTATTTTAGATCAAAGGCATTCATCGTTAAATACACAGTTCCAATGCCACCTGCTTCGGAAGCCCTCCCTGACCAGCCCACTCTGGCCACGCAGGTAGCTTCTCTCTCCCGAATGTTCCCTGAGTATTTAATACAGGGTGGGGTAAAAGTAAGTTAATAGCTGTTCGTATAGAAAATAATACAATAATTATAATACAAGAATAAACTGTGTTTTGCATACTCACAACTGTAAACCTAATTTTGCCCCACCTGGTATATTTCTTATAACCTCAACCACATTTGTTTGGAAATGATAACTTTGTGCGTTCAGGCTTGATCGTCAACTCCCAAGATGGAGTAAGCCTGACTTATTCATATGGGAATTCACCATCAGAACCCACGACTCCCAAGTATCCAGCAAACCACTGAGTGTGTTGATTTAAACCCAATGTGAGGTTGTACAATTTAAACATTTGAAGATTATATACCTAGTAGCTCCCTAGTCAAAATTTCATCTATACTAGAGGTGTTCACTACATAGCATAAGGTCCACTCTGATGAGAGAAATTACAAATTGGAACATTCTACCTGGGTGAAAATGTCTCTGTTAATTATTACTTCCATGTTTGCTTTCAAAGCTACCAAGATACCCTATTCAACTTGATTAAGACAGAGGTCAATATTTCCTAATCCAGAGGCAAGTCTCTCAGATTTCTATCCACAAGTTTCTGCTTGAAATGGACAAGAATAACTTTTGCAACAATCCAAGTTCATCCCTGGCTCAGTAGAAACCATAAATGCCTATGGTGCTAAGAAGAAATAAGGAAAATAATTTTTTAAGATTACATAAGGGAACTGACGTGAATGAATGTTTTGAAATATCCAAGACATTTTTTAAAGGTTCAATAAAAAATGTGCTTTGAAAACTAGGTGGGTGAGATTTAAAATAAAAACAACCACCACAATCTTAGCTGTTACTTAGCAATTTCAGGCTTCAATTGTTCCCTTCTAAAGGGCAAGTTAGAAGAATGAAGAAACTGCTTCTTAGAAGAAACACGGAAATATCTGATCCAGGTTCCTGTCTTCTCTCCATTTTATTCTGTAAGGTTTTATACAAGCCCCTGTGATCTTTAAACTGCCCAGATTTTGTTCTGTTTTGTCTCTCTCTCTGGAGACAATTCACTTTCATGAGAACTTAATTTCTGAATCAAAAAGGAAAGCCTCATGCCATATAAGAATTTTCTTACAGGTAGTCAAAAGAATTCTGGAGGGCTAACAAAATTTTACTTACTGATGATTTAAAAAAATTCTCGTCATCTTGGCTTCCTATAAGTTACTGGCTTTTCCCATTGTTCCAGTACATTTCTGTCACCTGTCATGAGGAGAAGGAATATGGTTAGTTATATGTCACATAAAAACCATTTCTTGGTTTCTACATTAGTCTTTTTCCTTCCTTTATACCCAAAACACAGAGAAAAGAAAATATTTGCCTCTTCTTTTCTTTTCAATCAAAAAGGAAGAAGAGAATAGCATAGAAGATTACCACAAGAGAAACAAAAATTAAACAGCAGTATTTCTACTGTTGGTTTTGGGATGGAGATCACCAGTAATACCCACCCTTTTGTGTTCTGGAGGAGATCTGTAGTCTGTTTCCTCAGAAGAAAACAGTATGAAGGAACTCACTTTCTGTCTGTCCTCCCCAATCCCTTCCTTCCTTCTTCTCAAACCTGAGAGACTAATTTGCCTGGGAAGACTAGAAAAAGGGCTGGCTCAGTGCTTGGCCACTGCACTGCGCTAGGCCGAAGGGGCCACCTGGAGCCCACTCATTTCCACACAGCAAACAAGACAACGGGCTTCCTGCTTCTGAGAGGCCAGCCAGCTCTGTCTGCCCCAGCTTCTCTCCAGCTGTCGCTGGGTGACTAGGTCAGGGTTTCTAGGACCCAATGCATGTTTTAGAGAAGGAAGTAACTGGCACTTCTGTGTTCTCTAATTCTGCTTTATCAGTAATTATGGTACTATGTTGACTCCCATTTGAATGCTTGCTCTATTTCTCAAAAGTGTTGAAAACTTACAGGATAGGAAAGGTAAATAATTAGGCAACCCAAACCACCAAAAGACGATGCACAGAGGTACAACCTTGGTGCCAGGTCCTACCGCTATAGACACAGACAGTAGTGTGGTGACAGCTGGAGGGAAAGAGGGGTGAGGGTGTGGTGGAGGTGGGCAAAAAGGGGAAAATGGGCACAACTGCAACAGGGTAAACAATAAAAAATAAAGTTAAAAAAGAATTCCTACCGCTTAGTAGCCATGTGAGCTTGGGAAAATCATTTCAGCTTTTCCCAATCTCAATTTCTTCGTTTCTGAAAAAGGATCAAATGCCTCCTACTATACCGTGTGGTTTTAAGTATCAAATACAATGAAAAATACCATCTGCCAAAGTCAAGTGCGCTGCGATCTGACAAGGACATTATCTCAGCATCAAGAACACCGAATACCTAATGATCAGACTTGCTATTTTGTCCGTATGTCCAACCCAAATGCTGGAGATTTATATAACTCATGAAATAATGGAATATGCCCAGCAAAGTACCTCCCTTTTTCCAAGAGGACGTCAGTCAGAATATTTTACTTTTTGTCTTTTAATTTCATAACATTATAGGGTCTACAACCCAGGAATAGAAAGTTCCGCTTTATTTCCCTTCACAGAAGGGCACCCAATGAAAACATTCAACTTCTACCTGTCAGGATGCAACTAATCACTCATTTCAGATGAAGAACACTTGGCTCCAAGTAGACAACACATAAAATAAGGATCTACCAACTTTATTCGTCTGAAGCCTCAGTGTTAAGTCACTTAGAGAGATTAACAATAATTGTAAAATGACTTCATACACTGATGTGCCATGAGAGACAGAGTCGCTTCAGTTATAGAATAGACAGAAACCTCAGGTTATCCAAACCGCTCGGTGGTTGTATACGGTATGTGGGTGACATAGAGGAGGGAGAAAACGAAGCAAACACCACGTAAATCTACAGGGTTTCCTAGTAACAAAGAAAGAACTTGCCAACATCAGTAAGAATAGCAGGGAAGGACTGGGGAGTCAAGGAACATGCTCACTGGCTAGCTATAGCTTTAGCTGCCTGGTCACTTGGCATTGTTTAGATGCCTTTTAAAATGATGGGAAATGCAGAAGATTTCATTACTGGTTTAAAATAAATAAGCTTGAACTCTACCTCTGCTATTTAACTGCAGTGTGGTCTTTGCTAGGCAATTTAATCCTTCTGAGCCTCAGTTTCCAAGTCTATGAAATATCTTGGAGAGTAGTTATTTAGATTAGAGATGATGCAGTATAGTGCCCATCATAGGGCACTATATGTCCCCAAAATATGACTGCAGCTACTGTTCTCTAGTCCAAGTATGACAGTCTATCAAATTCATGGTCACCACTGCAATTATGGTACACAGTCCATTAAATTCAGAGCCTTCCCCTGTGTGAACATCTTGAGAGATGTTCAAATCATACTTTGGGCAACAATATAAAACTTTTCTATTTTGCTCTGAAGTGTGAAATAAAAATCCCCACCCTAGTTGGTAGCCTTTACTACGGTGCAAACAGAAAGCTCTAGGTATGCATTTGTTAGCATTCTTCATATCAGTGCTGAGGTTTTTTTATGATAAATTCTTAAAAGAAGTCATGAATCATTTCTATCAGTGCTAATTCTTCTGGCGTACACCGTAATGCCAAGTACTCAGCAGACGTCTACGGGGAATACAAGCCACACAGAGAATGGCAGGCACCCTACTACCTAGGCCAGCTTCACGTGACAGTCTAATCACTAGTGTGATTTGTAAGGTGTTTTCGAGAAAAAAAAAAAAAGGCCACACAGGTGAGGCAATACCAACATTTACACAGAATTTCCTATCTAAAAAGTGTTCCTTGACCCCTTCTAACGCATCCCCCACAGGACTCACCCAGTGACGCTGAGTGCTGGGAGTGAGTTGAGTACTCACTCTAAAATCAGTGTTCGGTTACTGCCCACAAGAAAATCTGTCTCATCTCAGTGTAGTCACTCCTGATTTCTGAACAAAAACCACTTTATTTTCTAGAGTGGAAAATATTTTAATAGATCCATGGAATCCAATTTATCCTCAAAGAGGTAATTTGCCACCACTATGGTTACTTAAAAGAATTCCAAGTGACTTCAACGACTGACTTTAATGAACTAACCATTTGGCAGAAGTCCCTGTGTTAAAGTATTGGAGCTGGGGAAAGGGGTGTAAGGTGGTTGAGATGAAGTTCATTTAAAAGAATGCAGAGCAAAGGCAGTATTACCAGAAGGTAAGCAATTAAGTTAGCTGATGCATTTAAAGGGAATGCTCTGAATATACAATATATAAGTCCTGCATGGGTTTATCCAATGCCCAGTATTTCTTATTCATACTTCATGCACAATGTTGAGATTCCATAACAATCACACAAATACGTGGCCAAAAAGAATACGCTCCTTTTGTAATGAATGGTCTCTTCTCTAGGGCAGCCTTGGCTCCCAAGGCAGAAGGAGTCTGGCGAGCATCAAAAGCAAGGGCACTCAGAGCTAAGAGGCTAGGGGATGGCATCTGCACTGGGGCTGCAGAAGTGGATAAAAGCTCTTACGCCCATAAGACATGATTGTTTTGGATTCTTGGGCTCTTTCCCCCTAAGGAGTTACCTCACTAAGAGGGTCTGGGCTGCCTCTATGGGAGACGGTGCCCTGTGGTCATTGAGAGCATGTGTTTTGCAATCACACAAAACCTCATTCCCCAGTCTTCTCTGAAGTCCTTGAGCATGTTGTTTAATTTCTCTAAGCCTCAGTTTCTTCCTCTATAGAACGGAAGTAATAGCAGTACTACAGCTAAATATTGCTACATGGGTTAAAAGACATGATGCCTGCAAACTTTAATAAGGGTCATGGCAAACAGTGAGTGCTCCTTAAATGTTGTTGCTACTATAAGAATACTGTCCTCATCCTTAGGAGGCAAAGCAAGTAGCAGGCGACAATCACATTCACTAAAGAAGAGCTGTCCTCCTAGGCTTAAATACGTTCCAGCTCACTTCACCAGGAGACCAACAAATGGATCGGGGTCAAGTTTCATTTGGGAAGAAAGTGCAAATTGCTCCTCTATCTTGGGAGAAAGTAAGAGTGGCAGCAGCTTTTGGCCAGTGGAAAAATAAAAAATGTTAATACCAGCCATATAGACACAAAACTGAATCTCTTGCTCGAGATTCCTCAGCTAATAAAGAGCAGAGCTGCAATGAAGTCAGGCTGCAAACCCAGGCAACCTGACTTCAATACTCGTCCTTACCCACTAAATGACACTGCCTTCTCATCAAGGAGAAAGAGCAGTAACCGAAGACTGATGGGGACCAGGGCAGGCCATGGAAAGGCAAGACATACCCCAGAATGATTGAAGAGAAGAGGGAAATTATACAAAGGGGCAGTCAACAGGGCCAAAGAGTAAAAGAACCAAAACTGCTACTGACTGCAAAAACAGTAATAGCGAGAGATCCTAAAAGGATGCACCATGAAAGTGAACTAGATTTGGAATTCAGCGCTTACTTAAAGACAATAGTGACCAGAAGACAGAAAGGCTGAGAAGATGATACTTAGGTCCTTTATACAACATAAGCCACATTATGACTTAGAAACGCCTGTTAGGGAGGGCGTCACACACTTAAAGTTCTAGCTGTCAAGGGAGGGCCCAATAGTGTGAGAGTTGCTTACTGAGAATTTCTACTACCTTTTTTCTTGCATTTCTATAGCCAAAGAGAGAAGGAAAAGCCACCTGGGGTTGTTGAATTCCCCGCAGGTCAGAAGGAGGAAAGAAGACAGAAGGGATGGAAAACATGCTCCTAGTTAAGTAAGAGGATGCACAGAGAGGAGGGTAAGATGAAGAAAAGCCATGTTCCTGGCCAGCTTCAAATGTGGCTGACTGCAGAATGGCTACCAGGATCCGGGTCTCTCATTATCCACGACTGTGGAATCCCCTCCCCTTGAGTGAGGATGGTGATGGGAGGACCTGATATTGGCTTGTAACCAACAGAACGAGGTAGAAATGATGGAATCCATGTGATTACATCACATAATATTGTACTGTCCACACTACTATAAGATCCTGTCCCCTGCTAGCTTCGAAGAAGCCAGGTGCCACAGGATGAGCTGCCCATCGTATGAGTCATGGGAGGGCCACTTCCAGGACACAGTCAACAAGAAAGTGAGGCACTCAGCCCAAGAGCCCACAAGAAGTTGCCAACAGTCACATGAGCTCAGAAGCAAATCCTTTCCAAGTAGAGCCTCAGATAAGAGAGCAGCCTAGCTGACATTTGACTGCAGCCTTAACCAAATACTGAGCTAAATCATGACTAGACTCCTGAGCCACAGAAACCGAGATAGATTGTACACCGATTAAGCTGCAAAGTTTGTAGTGATGTTGTTCTGTAACTACTGATGACTAATACAGAAGGGAAGTGAGGAGGAGTCCCTGATGCAGTCACATGTCCTTCTTAGAGGGGAGGGGAGAGGAAAGGAAGGCCGGGGACTGGGAGAGCGACCCAGGAATAAAATGTCTCCAACTTCTAGGCTTATCGTTTGGTCTTCCTTCGCTCTGAAAAATGCAGTGTTTCGGGTTGTAAAAATACATTTAAAAGCAGTGTTATTCAGTAATATTGATTTCGTGCTATAGAGATACTTCAATGCAGATAACTTAAGCTTCATGCTTTCTTATTCAAACTGTTATTAGTAATGATAGTTTCTTTAGTGTTACCTGAGCAAAAATTTCAAAATACTAAGAAAACCCCACACGTTTATATCACAATAAATTTAAAAGTAAAATTAACTTTTTCACCAGTACACGTAAGTGAATGGAGTCAGCCACCTGGCACCATCAGGTTCACAGACAAGAATAAACGACGGCTGTGGCCGGTGTGGCTCAGTGGGCTCGATGTCCTCCCGCAAACTGAAAGGTCGTAGGTTCGGTCCCCAATCAGGGCACATGTAAGAGACAGCCGAGTGCCATTTCTCTTTCACATGGAGATTTCTCTCCCTCTTCTTCTTGCTCCCTTCCCCACTCTCTAGAATCATTAAAAAAAAAAATAGATATGCTGGTATTTACATGCCGTGGTCCTTAGAACAATCCCAATAAAGGTAAGGCAGCTGTAGTATTATTCTCATTTTTAGAAAAAGAGCCTGAGGTTCAGAGAGGGACAATGACATCCCTAAGCTCACTTAATAAGTGGCGGGGCTTGACTTTAAACACAGCTCTTCTAGTAGAGCCAGAGTGTATGCTTTCCTCCCCCAGGCCACTAAGAAGTGAGAGTGATGGGAAAAGCCTCCAAGAATCTGCAGTGAGCAAAACTGAGGAGGAGAGGAGTCGCAAACACTGACAGTCACGCGGTGTGATGGGATGGCACGTGATGTGCCCGGGATAACTGGTTAAAAAGGGGGAGAGAGAAGAAAGAAAAATCAGACAACAGAGATGACAAACAGATGGCTGCGGAAATGATGAGAAGGAACACCAAGCAAAACAAAGAAATTGTAGGAAGCACTTGGTTACGGACTATGCCTAAACCAGTGGTTAGCAAACATCTTCTGTAAAGGACCAAACAGTATTTTAGGCTGTGCAGGGCACCTGATATCTTTTGCAGCTACTCAACTCTGTCATTATTGTGCAAAAGCAGCCAAGGGTAATAAATGGACATGACCACATGCCGATAAAACCGTATTTATAAAAACAGGTCTCAGGCCAGATTTGGCCTTCCAGCTGTAATTTGCTAACCTCTGGTCCAGACTATCGCCTGGCTTCCACAGGAAGCAGGTGAAATACTATAGAGACAAAGAGAAAGATGCTACGGCCACCATAAAAATATCTAGGGACAACATAACTATTCAGCTGGCAGCGAGTGGCAGGGGGCACCACTTCCACAAGCCCTTAGTCTATGGGGTGGGGGGATGGGGTCAGCACGGCCTTTTCATTAAGAGACTGAGTGATGCATTCGTTCAGTCTTAGTCTGTCCAAAGTTACTAACATTCAAAGAAACAATCTGTGTCGACGACGATGACTCACAGAACTGTTACATGGATGATTACAGGAAGAATCACCCCAGTGTTCCAAAAGCAAGAAAACTGTCACGAACAGAGGCAAGTGAATGAATCCAGGCTTCCACCGCTGGCAGTTCCTCCCCCGGGGAAACCTCCCTTCCTTTTCCTGTCTCATTTTCCTACCTAAATCTTACTCCTCATTTAGGTGTCAGTTTAAACATCTCTTCTCCAAGAAACTTTTCTCAAACACCCCAGACGAGGTCAAGACACCTGCCATAAACTCCTGTGACATGAACTTCTTCATTATTCTCAGGATACCCATAATTCCTCCCTAGCTCAACATCTACTTCCTGGCTAGACTACAAACTATGAAAAGCTACCTTGCTCAATGTCAAGGTACAAGGATGGTAATGAGAAGTTGATTAAATGGTGTTTCAAATAACACTCTTCAGAGAGGAACTAAATATATAGTTGGTGGTGATAGCAAAGCATGATTTTGCAGAGCAACTTTAGGGCTTTTCCAAACTATACCATGTATAATGTGATAAATCTGAAGAGAGAAGATTGTGTCAGTGAGAAGATTAGGTACCAGCAAGCAAACTGCCCTACATGTAAACAGAGTAAGAGCACACCACCCATCCCTAAATTTGTTCACATAGAAGCTACAAAGAAGTTTCTTTCATAGTCCTCAGTTAAAAAAAAAGCAAATGAGGTTTCAGCTAATGATAAAGTTTTCATTACCTTAGGCCCCAGCATATTCAGAGATATTTAGTGGGATATATTTAAAACAAGTGTCTGTACATTTTCTGCTTGTTTGAATAAATACACACAGCATATATAAAAGCACAAACATTCACACACACATAGAACTGCCTGAACTAAGTGAGAAAAAAGACATATTATAAGATGCTATATAGTATGATCCATTTTTATACATGAAAACAAAAAAAAATAACTAAAAGAATATATGCCTCCCAAACAGATGTGCCTGTGAGAAGGATCTGGATTAAGTTCATTCTCTTCCTTTTTCATTGTTAGGATATTCTTCTTTTTATACTATGATGACATATTTTTGTAAAGAGATTTTTTAAAAAATTATTTCCAACCAAAATCTCTTGCTGATTAGGCAACACTTCAAAGTTATTTAAAAGAAACATTACACACAGGGAGAATGTGGGACGGGACAGTGCTGTTATCATTCAACATAGCTGTGTTGACGGAGTATACAAAAATGTTCTGACCTCCTTAAATATTCATTCATTCCGACCAATGTCACAATGATGACACACTTTACCACGGTGAGCATCAGCAGACAGACGCTAAACAGCACCGATGCTGAGGGTGTTGATTTCTGTTTCAAACTACATTTTTACTTTTCCTGGAGCATGATGTATTTTAAGTTGGCCTAATTTTCCTCGGGTCTTGGACTCTGAGAACTGCACAACTTACCTGGCCAATTTTAGTGACCAAAATGCATTAGGGGGCAGATAGGAAACTTCTAAAGGGAGATCGCCTCTCCTCAAGGTTATTTATATAGGTCGGAAATTAGCAGCCAGACATTAGGAATGCTGAAGTGGTTACTGGAAATTTATTTCCAGTTTACCCTGGAGTCTTTAAATACATGCAACTAAGTATGTTAAACTTCAATCATGTGGTTTTCTTATATCAGTCTATACTTAAATCAGAGAGATTATTGAATGCCTCATCTTGAAGTTTGCTTTAAGGTAGTACATTTATTTTCACAAATACTAAGGATTTCATGAGTACTGTCTTGTTGTAAATAATGCCCAATTGGCCAGTAACAATAGTTTCATCCATTGTACATGACTTAAAGGTATTTTAAAATTAAGTGAGCACTAAAATTACAAATTAAATATGAGTTGGCACCTCTTTCTGATCTGAAATCAACCCCAAAAGCACATTCTTTCAGAGATTGTCTTTATGATGGCGGTGTAGCCCTCTATGCAATAACAATTTTAAACTGTGAACAAATATGAAATAAACTTTGAAGGCACTACAAAACAACCAAAACTAGGCAGAAACTGAATGATCTACTGCCCCTAACAGAAGAGAAACATACTGGGTGATAAGTTACATTTATACAGTTATCCCTGAGAGCACAGCCACGTCTGTGCCACGGCAGATGGAACTCATGCAGCAAACTACAGTCTTACTGGTCGGAAAAACGCTTTTGCCAGGAAGGCTGAAAAATGAGGAAGACAATCCCCAAAACAAGGAAGTCATGGAGGGTGAAGTTCCAAATTTACAAATAAATTCTACATGTGTTGGCAAAACCCCAAACTACAAAACTTCAAGGATCTAGGGGGGAGGGAAGGAACAGCAGTCGAAGAGTTTTTAGAAAGCTGCCAGATTTCAACAGCTGCCCATCAAAGAGGAGTTTAAAGCTCAACATATGCCAGGTTGTAGAGGCTCGGTAAAGGCCTCAGACTTGCCCTTTTTTTTCTTTTTATTTTAATCTTTATTATATCTTTTGCCATTACCATTTAGTGCACTTATACCCCTCTTCCCCCAGCAATCACTACACTGTTGTCCAAGTCCGCGAGTCCCTTTTCTTTCTTGCTCAATCCCTCTCCCCTCCTCCCCCCATCAGTGTCATCTGTTCTCCATCTATGAGTCTGTCTCTGATTTGCTTGTTTAATTTTTTCAGACTTGCCTTTGAATCCATGTAAGAACCATGGCTTAATAAACAAGGATCACTTATCCTGACTACGAATATTTCCCGGGAAATACAGACAAAATGGAAATAGTAAATCATAAAAATGAGCCTACGAAATATTCAAGTTGATTTGCCATTATGTTTACTGTTTGTTTCAACATAACAGAATCCCAAGTCTTTACGGTGTAGTATCCACAATGTCCAGCATACAATGAGCACTTCAGAGACAACCCTGGCCAGTGTGGCTCAGTTGGCTGGAGCATTGTCCAGGGGACTGAAAGGTTATAGTCTTGATTCCAGGTCAGGGCACGTACTCAGGCTGCAGATTTGATGCCCTCAGGGTACACGTGAGAAGGCAACCATCAGTGTTTCTTTCTCTCACATCAGTTTTTCTCTCTCTGTCTCCCCCTTCCTCTCTCTCTAAAAGCAATGAAGAAATGTTTTCCAGTGAGGATAAAAAAAATCTGAGATACGCGAGGCAAATGCAAAATGTACCTCCAGGGTCAAAGATAAATCAGTCCACAGAGAAATCAACAAACAACCCAGAAAATGGAATTAGAAGGCCAGAACTTTAAAATATAAATGCTAAGTACATTAATGAAGCTACAGAGAAAGCTAGATAAAATGTGTAAAAAAATAGTAAATTTCAGGAGAATTATAGAAACTGGGAAAACAAACAAACAGAACTTCTAGAACTGAAAACTATCATATGAAATTTAAAAAACCAGATCAGATTAATATCAGAGTACACATGATAGTGAAAAGGGACTGGTGAACTCTAAGACATGTCAATATAAAGAATCCAGGTTGAAGCACAGAGAGAAAAACAATGTTTTAAAAAGAGCTTCAAGGACTTCTGGGACGGATCAAGTGATCTAATTTACATTAAAGGAGAGTAGATAGAATGGAGCAGAAAAATATATATGTAAAGAAACACAGGCCAGAAATTTCAAAACTAAGCAAAAGCAGCAATATACGAAAGCAGGAAACTGTTAACCACAGAACACGCCCTCACCATGACAACCAAAGACAAGATATTAACAAAAATAATCTTAGAAGTAGCCACAGGAGAAAAGGTATATTACACATGTAAGAACAATAATAAGAATAATGGCAGACAAATGATCAAAAACAGAAGGCCGGGAGAAAATAAACAACACCTTTAAAGAGCTAAAAAGGAAAAAATGTATTAATGTAGAACTCTATACACTACAAAAATATCTTTCAAAAATAAAGCATCTTCATATGAATTCAAACTGAATCTGTTGCCAATAGACCTACATTGCAATGAACGCTTTTAAAGGAAGCTCTTCAAGCTGAAGTAATAATAGCATGTGCACATTTGGATCTATAGTAAGGAATGAAGAGTGCTGAAAATAATAAGTGTGTAGGTAAACATGAAATATCATTCTTTTAATTCCTTTAAGATGCGGTTATTAAATATGCAGTATTAAGTATTGTGTGTGCATACACACATACTTTATATATACTTGATGCATGCTACATTGAAAGTATAGTCCTGTACTGTATGGTTTGTGATGGAGTACAAATATAAAACACATGAGGACAACAGTGCAATGGTTGGCAAGTGGCAATTGAAACCACATTGTAGGTTTAATATTTTTATACACTGCAATAAAATATTAATTCAAACAAAATTTTCTATTAAGGATGAATACTGCAGAGAAACTGCAAAAACAATAATGCAGAGAGGTCAAAGAGGTATAAAACTTAAGTTGAAAACTTAAGAGAGAAATTAGAATGAATACTAAAATATATTCAATTAAACAAAAACAAGGGAGAAAAGAAGATACAGAGTTTAAAGGTGTCTAAAGACTAGAACATTTTGAAAACAATAAAATGGTAGATCTAAAACTAACCATATCAATAATTATAGTAAATAAATTGATTGAACATTGCAGTTAAAAGGCAGAGACTCAGATACATAAAAAAGCAATGCCCAACCATACACTACCTACAACAGATGCATTTTAAATGCAGAGATACAGATGATGAACAGGTGGAATGAGATACACCAACATGAATGCAGTACAAAAACCAGACAAAGACAAGAGAACACTACAGACCTATACCACTTAGAGCACTTATATGCAAAAATCCTCACTAAAAGGCAGTACTGGCTATAAGGATGCACGAAAAGAACAATGAAGCCGAACAGAAGGCAGAAACAGACATACGCATACACAGTCAGCTGATGTTTTCTGACCAAGGTGCCGAAATCGATCAGTGGGTATAAGGATAGCCTTTACAGTAAATTGGACAGGAACAAGCAAATATCCACACGGAAAGAAGGGTGAATCCTGACCTCACAAAGAACTGGCCATCAGAGCTACAGCTATACAGCAGGCAAACACAAGGTTATGTCTTTGTGACCATAAAGTAGGCAAAGCACACGAATAAAAGATAACAATGATAAATTGGACTTCATCAAAAATGAGAACTTTTGCTTTTTACATACACAGTTAAAAAACAAAAAGGCAACCATCAACTGCAAAATATTCACAATGCACACTTGTATAGCTCACAAAGGGCTTCTATCTAGAATACACAAAAAACACCTATAGCTCAAGAATCAAAGAGCATATGAGGAATAAAAAGTCACACAACCCAAGTTTTAAAACAGAAAAAGTCTTGACTAGATGCTTATAACTGAAAACACATGAAGGGTCAATAAGTACATACATGAAAAAAATTGTCAACATCATTATCACGAGGAAATCGCAGGAAGCCACAGATGCCACATTGCATCCTCTAGAACACTGATAGTGAAAGAACAGGGGCTGGCAAAGACCGGGAGCATACCGGAGCTGGTCACACACCGCCGACGGGCACGTGTAACTGCAGAGCCCCTCCAGGAAAATGTCTGACGATTTTTTACTAAACTAAACATACACTTATTCAGTGATACACTTCTAAGTGTATATCCAAAGGAAATGGAAACATATTCCATAAAGAGTCCTGTACAATAATGTTCACAGTAGTCATATCCATAATAAAATCTGTAACCCACCCAAATGTACATCAATAGGTAAATAGATAAATTCATACAATGGAATACTACCCAGCAACATAAAGAAACAATATATCAATACATGTTAACAAATATAAATCTCAAAAACACAACGAAGGGAAACAAAAGAAGCCAGAGATACAAATACACTCTGTATAATTCTATATAAAGTTCTGGAAGAGACAAAACTAAGCTCTGTCAACAGTAATCATGCTACTGTTTGCCCCTGGGGTTGGACAACTGACTGGAGAACACAAGATAACCTTCCGGGTAATGGAAATGTCTATACCGTTAGGGAGATGTTGGTTCACTAAACTGTTCAATTACATTTGCACATTGCATAGTATATGAATTATGCCAAAATTAAAAGGGTTCACAAAAATTTAGTTCAATTAGTTACAAAGAAAATGCAGTCTCCCACAGTTCAACACTATTTCTCTTCTCATTACCTTAGAAGACAAAGTTCTGAAGCAAAAACAGAAGGTGTGTGTATTTAGTACAGTCATGCCATTTTTTAAATATATACCCAAGAAAAGCAAAAGAAAAGCATTCCCTGCTTCCTATGAATATACTCCTGGGATACTGTTCTAACCAAGAGAAATTTAAAACAATCTGTTCTTTAGGCTTTATCTAAGTTTATTTGTCCTATTAACAATATAAAGGTTACTTTTAACAACATAATGGGAAAAGGATTGAAAAATAAATTATAAAACATAAATCCAAATGTTATAATATTGTACTCCAAGATATATATTAAATTCGCACTGTGTTCCATGTAAAACGATAGTCACCAGAGAAATGCAAAACTTACACCCTACTGTTGAAGTGTTCTAGTCTGGTAGAAGAGATATCCATAAACAGTTACCTTAATTTTAAGTAAACATTCTTGAATATAGATGGGTAAAAACCTCACTTGGGGAAAATACATTACTTCTTATCCCTCTAAAAGCATAACATGTGATACTGATGAATAATATGAAAAAAGTAAATACAATAAACTCAGTCATTCCTTTTGGAGGGCATAATAAATTTAAGAAAGAAAAACTTAGTAACAAATTCCATATAACCATGTTTCTTAGCTCAAGGAAAAACAGCCTTTTCCTAACATATACCTTTTTAAAGAAAATTATATCACCCACGGGGCAAAAGGAGTAAGGCAACTATATCTTGAACTGCTGGTCCGCACCCTCCATTCCAACCTCACGGCTGGTCTAAGTGTCCTCTGCAAGGTAAATCTGATGGTCCTACTCAAGCTATGCCTCAAAATATTTATTATTATTATTATTGATTTTTAGAGAGAAAGCAAGGTACAGAAAAAAAGAGAGAGAAACACTGATTTGTTTAACTATGATTTATGCATTCATTGGTTGATTCTTGTATGTGCCCTGACTGGGGACTGAACCTGTAACTTTGGCATACCAGGACAATACTCTGACCAACTGAGCCACCTGGTGGGGGTTTCTGAGCCCACCTTTACCCCCTACTCCACTGAAACTATCCATTTCAAAATCACCGGTGACCTTCAATGTTTGCTAAAGCCAATGGTCAGTTCTCAGTTCTCTTCCAATAGGGCCTGTCAGCAGCCCGTGACACTGTCTACCTCTTGCTTCCCCTTGCAGCACTTTCTTTACGTGGCCCCCAGAGCCCTGCTCCCTTCACTGGCCTTCCTTGGTCCCTCTCGCTCTCCTGGGTGGGCTCTTCCTTCCCCATCCCTGCAAGTGTCCAAAGGTTCCATCCAGTTCTCGGCCCTCTTCCCTCTTCTACCATTCACTCTCTAGGTATGGTTTTCAAGTGCTTTGGTCTCAGGACCCATCTGCACTTTTAAAAACTAAAGAACTCAAAAAATTCTTGTTTATGAAGACTGTATCTATAGACGGTCCCACTTAGATATCTCACAGGTATTATCTTAACCAAGAAAGACTTGACTCTCCACCATCCCCACGACGTCCTCTTCCTGCACTTCACCCCCATTTTGGTAAAAGAGAACTCTTATCAGCAGCTCAGGTTGGAATCTTTGAAAAAATCTGGAACGTCTCTCTTTCTCTCAAATCAACATCTCACCCACACCCAGATTCTATCAGCTTGTCTTTAGAAAAATATCCAGATTCCCACCACTTCTCATCCCGCCAGCCCTCCTCCCCTCCCAGCCCACGCTTGTGCACCTTGGCCTAGGCTTCGGCAACAGCCTCCTAACTGGTCTCCACGCTTCCTTGCTGTGTTCCCCTATGGTATATTCTTCACATAACCACCAGTGGGATTCAAAGCCTTAATCAGATCACACCGCTTCTCTGCTTAAGACCTCAGGTGTCTTCTCATTCCACTCACAGCAAAATCTGGACTCTTATATCCTGTAGAGGCACTGTGTGATCTGGCCCCTGATTACCATTCCGAACCTGTATCTTTCCACTCCCCACGGTTCCCTCCACTCTGGCCATACTGGCCCCTTTGCTGTTGTTCCTACACTCTCACCTCAGGGTTTTTGCAACTGCAGTTTCTTCTGCCTGGAACACGCTTCCCTCAGATACCCTTATATCGAGGCTTCTTTCCTCAGTCAACACTCAAACCAGTCAACGTCAGTTCGTACCTTGTCTCTGCTTTATTTTTCTTCCTAAAACTCACCATTACCTGACACGTTTGCCTGTTCTTTGTCTGTTCTCCCCCAGCCAATAAATGAGAAGGGGGGCTCTGCCTGGTCCAATGCTGGATCCTGGTACCTAGAACAATGCCTGCTATGTATCGTAGCGGGTGCTCCATGCGTGTTGTCTGAGTGGATGAACAGGTGCCAGTCCAGGTGGCTCAGAGAGTTGGAGGTGAAGTGATGAGGCAGAGAGGCCAGGGTAGCCCGTGCGAAGCAGCAGTTTGAAGAAGCGGAAACTATAAATGTGGGGAGAGTACACCCCCACAAAAAGGAGATGAGAACGGCTTTTGGGCAGCACTATTGCAGAGGCCAAAGAACTAAACGATTATCAAATGCTTCTTTATTTCAAATAATAGGGTTTAAAATTCACTCAAAATATGTAAACATCTCAGGAAAAACAGAATTTCCCTTGAATGACACCTGAATCAATTCAGTATAATCTTATACCCTTTATATATTTAAATATATTTAACCCTTTCTTATACAAAAAAAAATGAATGAATGGCCTGTGCAAAGGAAAGTTTTCAGTCATTCTCACACCTGGTTCCAGGATGGAGAAAACACTATAATAGTCATATTAAACTAGGTTCTTGTTGGCACCAAAATTCAGTGAGTCTGAGTAGAAAAACCAAACAGCACATCACTTTGGTCAGAAATACAAGAACGTGTCAGGGCTACTTAACAGCAGTTAATATCAAAGTCCCCGCTACCATAAACAGCACATTGGTGGACAAATATTTTATCCAAAAAGAATTTTAAATTGTTTCTCCATTCTGACCAAGGAAGAAAAGCAGCACCTATGAACTCAAATCATGGCAGGAACTCCAAAACTCATTCGCCCTCCGTCCAGTAGGGAGTGTGAGAGGCATGGGGAAAAGGGTGTGGTGCTCAGTACCAGGTACGTCCCTGCGAGTGAGGATTTGGGCTCACAGTCCACGTGGGCCCTCCACTCAATCCACTACCCCTGTAATGTTTCACTGTTCAGACTTAACAGTGACACTGTCCGTCATCGTCCTAGCGAGCCACCTTTCACAGGCTCCACACAACAGCAAAGGCAGCAATCCCTCAACAGAACAGAGAAAAAAGTGTCTCATCTGCCGCTGTCACGCTCTCCCTTTCAAGCTACCGCTTGTGCCACTTTCTGCACAATTAGGGGTGTATTCTTTTGAAATCTCACAAATAAAACACAAACAGGGATTTCTCAAAGCAAAATAATAAAAACGAAAAAGAACTTCAAGAAAAAAACCAAAAAGGGTAGTCTGCTACAAGTTATTTCTTAACCCTCTTAAGAGACTTGAGAAAGGAGGCTATAATTGTGAGGTTGCACTAGCTGAGCAGAGAAAACTAATCCATCTACCTATTTATTTATTACTTTGCTTAAGAGCAGACACGATGAAAACATCTGTGCTCGCCATGTGTAACATATTCTGCTAGGAGCTGGAAAGCTTCCTAAGATGAACAAAAATTTCCTTTTAGAGTCACCCAGGGTGGTGGAGAGAGCAGAGGCTTTGACTGACAGGTCTGGGTCGGGACCGGCATTCCTGGACTGACGTGTCGCCCCGGGGAAGGCTGATTGGATTCGCATCTCGGCCTTGGTCCTCACTGTCATCTTGCCTGGAATGTTCTTTCCAGACATAGCAAGCTCATTTCCTCCCTTCTTTCATGTCCTTACCTGAATGTTAGCTTCTCATTGAGGCCTTCTCTGACCTCCCTACTTTGTATTACAGAGAACACATCACACACACACCACACTCATACTCACACTCCCGTCCACTTCTCCGATTTATTTTTTTGCCAGAACTCTGATCATCATATCGATACATGCACTTTACTTATCCATCGACTTTCCCTCTTACTTTCATTAGGCTATAATCTCTAAGGCACGGGTTTGAGATTGTTTTTCTTATTCACTACCCAAAGTATCTAGAGGAGAACCTAAAACATAAAGGTAACACCAAAAATCCATTGAATAAAGAAAGCTCATGGAGGCCCCTGCAAGGCTCCAGGATTTTCATTAGAGATCATGTAAATGATGAAGTGCCTCTGGACATAAAAGGCACTCAGGAAATAGACATCATTACCTTCAGAGAAGAGATTAAGTGAAACTGTACGTAAAATATTTTTTTAAAATAGTGAGAACAGCAATGTCGGACATGACACAGGACAGCTGATTCAGTAGAAGAGTAAAAAGAGAGGAGAGAATTTGAGGGTTGAAAGGACTGGGCAAAGAAGAAAAAGAACTTGTGTACATGGACAGCAGGCAGTGTGGGGACTGCGGTGGGGGGTGAAGGTGGAGGAGGGTAGAGGGGGAATAAATGATAATGGGGAAATACAATAAAAATGAACTATAAAAATGTAAGAAGAAAGAAATAACTGCTTCATGGGTGTAAAATCATTCTGGGTTACTGTAATGACAAGGATAAGACATTCATACATTTCTTCCCAGGAAACAAAGTTTGACAGAAATGAGTTTGGCAACAGGTTCTGAATTACTAGTGGATGCTATTTGTGTGTCCTTCACCCCTGACCGCTAACCCCGAAGAGGGCTCAATCACTGAGAAAGATAACTAAATCAGTTTTATTTTATTAACTTTGACACAACAGAAAAGCAACAGAATGTGAAAATATCAGGACAATAATGATGCCTTCAAATATCTTTCTTATTGATTTGCTGACTGTGTGCGAGTTTATAAGTGGATATATTAATCATGAATGTTTTCCCACCAAACATTTTGAGAGAAAAAGATTCTATAAATGAGCTAGTATTTATATTTGTATAATCTGTTTTCCTTTATGGCTTCTTTCCCAAATTAATACAGAAATAAGTACATACAGTCAATGTAAAATTACCAAACACCTTTGAATGTGATGTTTAAAAATTATCAAATGAGTAACCCAAATTTAAAAGCCCAAATAAAAAAGAAAAAGACTTATCAGCGTCAAGGAAGCTTTTCTCGTTTTACTAATGGATTTCTTAAGAATTCCTTTAAAATTAGTGGCCTGTCCTCGTCAACTTAAACATATTTGATTTATTAAAATCACAACTATGTTTCAGAAATGTACTCACTTCATGGAAGATGAGTACATGGAAAATGATGAAAACAAGACACTAGAAACTCATGTTCTTGAATTCTGAGCAACAAATGATAAATAGCTAATGCTTTGAATTAAATAACTTAAAAGCCTGAAAATATTTGTAACACGAGATGCAAACCATTTTCCTTAGAAACTATTTCCACCCATGCCAAATTCAACGGAAACCCAATTCATGGGTTTTAAAAAACCCATGTTCATGACTAAATGTCCAGCTATGTTATGCTAACACAGCTGACAAAATTAAAACTTCCAAATATAGCTATTCAAAAAAATCCAAATAAATAAACTTCTTCAGGTCCCTCAAATATTAATTTTAAAGTTTCTAATCATAACAGGGTCTTGCGTAAGTATGTGGCTGACTCATCATGCTATTAATGAATACAGCCAACACACTTACCAGGTTATATATCTGGCTCCTTTCATGACAAATATTTAAAATATACTATTAATTCTCAAAATCTCAAAATATATAACTGAACCAGGCAATCATTATTCCTGCTCTAATCACCGTAACTTGAGCTTTCTAGCAATCTAAACTGACAATTATTCCATTTGCTTAGCATCATAATATTCATAATAAAAAAATTATCCATTAGTTTAAGTCCTGCCAAATATATTGGTCTTTCCTGGAAACTGTGTTCTAATGAAGCAATGCAGACTGAAGGATGGGCCTGAAAGGGCTATGTGCAGTAAATCGGGAACGAGATAGGAGGTGCTCATCTGCACAGCTAACTAATCTAGTACGGGATTCTCAGGGAGAAAAAAGTCTCCAACAGTATGTGATTCACTTAGGTTAATGAGTGACAGAGGTACATGTCACATATTTCTTCTTTTTTAAAAAAGATTTTATTTATTCATTTTTAGAGAGGGGGAGGGAGGGAGAAAGAGAGGGATACAAAGATCAATGTGCGGTTGCCTCTCATGCGCCCACTGAGGACCTGGCCTGCAACCCAGGCACGTGCCCTGACTGGGAATCAAACCAGTGACCCTTTGGTTTGCAGGCTGGCATTCAATCCACTGAGCCACAGCAGCTAGGGCACATATTTCTTCTTCGGATTGATTTCCTTTTTGTATCACTGGCATATTCTAATTGCAACTCTTTTCGCTATATTTCACTAATTCAGAATTAAATGAAATAACACTGAATTAAATGACCAAAGTACATCAGAATCTCTCAGGACATCATCATATGGACCCATAACCGATATCACGTAACAAAAAAATTTAATAAATAACCCCTCAAAATGAGGGAGTTATTTAGAAATAAGACCTTACTTAGAATGTTAAAATTATATTGCATAGTAAAATATTAGGCAAGTCATTAATCAAGGCAATGAAGAAAAGGCAATCTCCTTTAATAAGTTAATATATCAAAGACATCATGGTCTTCGCCAACTCAGAGAGCACAGTGTGAGCAATTATTCTCCACCTCATTCTTTACTTATCCAAACATTCAAATTAAATGGGGAGTCTGAGCTTGTACCTAAGCTTTAAATATTTTATTTCTGCCCTAAATGTCTTCCCACCTCATCTATTAGAAGTCCCTACTAAAAACAAAGCAATAAAAATAGGTCTTAGCATTTCTGCAGAATTACATGCTAGATACCTTAAATTGCTCCTCCAATAAAAATAACTACAGAAGAAGAAATGACATTTTTTTCCAATGCACCTGTGAAGTGACAAAAAGTAAGAGACGGTAAAAGTGAGAGACAGACAGGAAGCAGGAAGCAGCTACGCCAGTAAAGCGGCTACCTGGTCACCTTACACTTTCTATTTCTTTATCTTCAATCCTCATGAGTGACATATCTCATTTTTCCCTGGAATGAATTTAAAATTTCTTTTTATGTGCTATATGCTAGCAATTAATTATTATTTTTCAATTCAGCTTTCACGAACTACTTAAAAAAAAAACAAGTTATCTCAGTTCCCACCACTGAGAAACATCTTAATTCCTTAGTTGCTACAGATTACACAATTTGGACAGAGGAATCTCACCTTTTCCCATGAGGAAAACTGGTGAACATAACAATATTGGTAGGACAAGAAGTAAACAGTCAGCAAGACATAGGTTGTATATTTTAGATCAAAATTTAAAATAGTCTTTCCTACCCCAAGACACTCCATCACCCTATTTTATTGTCTTCATATCATTTATCCAAGTCTGAAATGTTCTTGTTTATCTACCTCTTTGTCACTTGTTCCCCTGAACCACCCTGCTCCAGGCACTACTATTTGTCAACCCCACCACGAAAAGGTTACTTTCTACCACGAATTCTTATGAGGCTATCACGCCACCCTGCTCCAGGCACTACTATTTGTCAACCCCACCACGAAAAGGTTACTTTCTACCACGAATTCTTATGAGGCTATCACGCCATCCCTCCTAACCTTAGCACTTCTGGTACAGCTCTGTGGAAGCCCCGTGCTGGGAGCAGGTCTGTCTGTAGGGATTCCAACTGAAGGGCCCATGGTAAGTGCCACAGCCCAGAAGGACCGGGTGTGTCCCTGCAGGAGAAGCCGGCATAACGGAACTGGAGGCAATACTGCGGAAAGGCTAACTTCCCCTTGCTTTTCATCCTCCCGCATCGATAGACCACAGTGTTTCCCAGTCTTTACTTCCCTTTATGTTTATGTTTACATAAACATAAAAGCAGAGCTGCTGGTTGATGAAACAAGGCAGTCTAAGTCTCTGCCCTTCCTCTGCCCCCCCCTCCCCAACTCACCCGCAGGCATGTTGGAATCCCAAGGGCAATAAGATACCCGTGAATGAAAACCTATGGCCTGCTGAGGATGACAATAATGATGATTTAATTTAATAATGATAGTTTATAAGATATGAATAATAAGAAATAATAGATAATAGCCCCAGCTCCGTATCTGTCTAAGTAGAATGCTTCTGTGAAACGTTCACTGTCTCAGTGGCAATCACCTCCGTCTGAGCACTGTGACCCCTGGGAGCACAGACCTCTTCAGTGCAGGAGAAGCCATTCAGGACAGCTTTGTGATGATCTCTCCAAGAAATTGCAAAAACAGTGTCACTCGTGACGTGCAGCTGCCTGACCCAGGTTTGGTCCATGTGACATACTCGGCCAAAAGAAAAGGAGGGGGAAAATGCTTCATTAACTTGGACATAATGCTTCCAAGCATTTTTCCCAATTAAAATGATCCATTTTAATGCTTCATTTAAAATGGACATTAAGCATTAATTACATTTAAGCAGGAAGCAGGGCCCAAACACCTGCAACTCAGGATTTGAGAAGTTGTATCTCAGTATGGAAAAACTGAAGTTACTTGTCATAGGTGAGTCACTTCTATGAAAGAACAAAGAGTTTTCAAATTTTCCAGGTCAAAAGAGAACTTCTAGTGTTCCCTTTCTGCACAGCACTTGCACCGGGAAATTTGTATGTCGGGGTCATTGTTTGGTGTGTCAAAGGAAGTGGTCTGGATTTTCTCACCATATTCTTAACCATCATCATTTACTTTATCAGATGTATGAAAACTGGTGGCAATTACAGAGTTCTTGTTTATGTTAATACTTCTATCCTATCACTGTGGCCTAATTTGGAGAGGTACTAACTGAAATGAATGAGGATGAGGTCTACTGAACAATAGGATGGAATAACCTATACTATTAACCATATAGAATACTTTGTAGCCACTATTTAGCATCTTGTAAAAGTATATTCTAAAACAGGGAAACAGAAGTTACACTAACTAAGAATCAATCTAGAACTCTGTAATTCTAATTTGAACTTTTTAAGAGGTAAACACATCCATTGGGATAAAATCTGGAAACATCTACATCAAAATATTAACAGTGGCTACTTTTGAATGGTGTTTTGTATTTTCTTGTTTTCAATGCTTATCGAATTTTCTATTTAGAATCAGGAATAAACATTTAAAAACAAAAAAATTGCTTACAGTAAAATTGATACAGTATACCTGGAATTTTGAGATTTGTATATTGTAAATTTTGATATTCATATATTGAATGTAAATGCCTGGGCTGTCCTTCACTGTGGAAATGTTTGGCCAAACTCCAGTCGCAGTTGCTTTTGAAAGGAATAGCTTATTCATGCAGCTGCTAAGGTGAGTTGAGCCCAACTGTTCCTGGCAACATAGTAAGGGCATTGTGGGAAGTGGCAAGTGCTGGGAGCAGACACACCTCCCAGTTCTCAAGAATGGTTTAGTCCCATCAAAAACCAGAACTGTCATGATTTGGATGCAGCCTCATCAGTGACTACACCAGGTCTTCAGTAGAAGCAATCATTTCTGTGAGGATGAGGCCTCTTCACTCGTGTAAGACTGCATTTGTATGGATGCAAAGCCTAACCAAATTCTTGGACGTGTTTGCAGTCTAACTGTCATTGCTTCATGTAATCAGCAAGGATGAGTGATTGTTAAAGGCACAGTTTGTGAAACCAAACAACTCTAGGCTCAGGTTCTGGCTCCACCATCCTCTAAATGCATGAGCTTGGGCAAGTTTTATTATGTTACAAGTCTCAGTTCATCTATCTTTCAAAGAAGGTTGACCATACCTACCTCCCAAGATTTTAGTGCAAATTAAAAATATTTATCAGTATATTTTCCTGACTGGTGTGGCTTAGTGGGTTGGGTGTCCTCCCACAAGCTAAAAGGTTGCCAGTTCAATTCCCAGTCAGGGCACATACCAGGGTTCTGGGACAGGTCCCGGGTTGGGCATGTGTGAGAGGCAACCGATGAATGTTTCTCTCTCATCAACGTTTCTCTCCCCCTCTTTCTCTCCCTTCCCCTTGCTCTAAAAATAAATAAAGAAAATCTCTAAAAGATAAAAATAAAATACAGGGTTCAGCAGAAGTTAAGGCTTGCTTAAGTGTGGCTGGTAGGGTAATAATATGAGTGTAATAATTTATAGTTTTAATTTGAACATTTCACCTAAAATGGCATATGGTATGCTTGAGTGTGATATTGTTATATTACAGAATTATGTGCTTATGATTTTGTAATAAAAGATTTTGTAATAAAAAGGCATTATTTGTGCCAGACCCTATATTTATCAGCATCTACCACATGTGGTAACTTAATTCAATTATTTTAGAAGCCTAGATACATGGACTGTCAAATCATGTAGCCCAGTATTGAAAAACTAAAGTGGATACTAGTGATTTTTAAACCCCACTTAAAACACACATCCTTCAGGGCAAACTTAGCAACCATATACACTGAAAGTGGTCCCTGAGCCCTCACTAAGCACTTGAATAGCTGTTCCACGTTTTAAAGGATTCAGGCTCTGAAACCACATAAGATTTTGGGCCAAGTCTCATCATTCTGCTCCTATATCATCTTCATTAGCTCTATGCTGAAGGGACATGAGTAATGGTGCAAATGATGTCACAGACACTATCACATGGTATTAGGAGTACAGAAGTCCACTCCTATCGCCCACACTGGCCTCATAGCACCTCAGAATGTATCAGTAAAGACAACAAAGCCTCTGTTAGAAAAAGGACATATTTTAATAACATCTCAGATCAATAATAAACTCTCAGGAACATGAAACAGTAATTGCTGAAAACATTAAATTTTGATACGCTAATTAAATGTTGTAAGTAGAATTACAAACCAAATAAGATGCCGTGAAATGGGAGAAAGTAGAAAATAATAGTAAAAAAAAGTAAAGAAGAAGATTAAAAATTCTATAAGCATTAGGGTATTTTTCAAACCCTGCTTCACGAGGGGAGACAGCATGGCACCCTGTTTCCATAGTAGGCAATGAGACAGACAGACCTAGCGCTGGGCCCAGATTTCTGTCACTTACTCTCTGGGAAATAGCAGGCCAGGTATTTAACTACTTAGGACCTCAGTATCCTCGTCCAGAAAATTAAATTTATTTAACGTTTTTATGATGGTATGATGATCAGAAATGGGATGTGTCTATAGTGTTCTATATTGGTACATGGGGGAAAAAAACCCTTAAAAGATCAAGGTGCTATATAACATGACACAGGCTAGGCCATAAAAAAAAGAGCCAGTGCATCGAAAGCCAGACACCCATAGAAGGTCACAGGATATTAAATAATGAGTGACCCTGACCTTGACATAAAAGTTATTGAGGAGATAAGAATTAAAGGCTATAAAGCAAGAAAATGAAGTAACCTTGTAACACTGTAACATGGGGTTGGGGGTCAAGAAGACAAACAAGTCAAAGTTAATGACTAACAGGGAACAGTCAATCAATCCCATACAACCACCACAAGAGTGACATCCCAGCACACAGTCAAGTTTAGAGAACAATGGCCACTAGCGTATCTGAGAAGACAGAATGAGGTCCTGCCCTAAGCACAGTCTCTATTCCCAGACAATGGCTCAACTTGACTTAGGACAGCAGAGTGGGTTACGCTACATTCAAGCCATGCTTGAGGCTATTACCATACATACCTCCAACAGCCACTGTTACACATTTATCAACAGGTTCCTTTAAAGTTATTCTCATGTACACTTCCTGAGGCAGGGTCTTGTCTTCTATCTCATAAGCTTCCCAACCAGACACGCTTGTCAATCCCAGAGAACTCAATGGTGTACCTAAAAGAGAACAGCAGTTTAAGCTTAACCACTTTGGAAATGGAATCATAAAATTTTAAAGCTGAGAGTTTATAAATCCAGTAGACCTCACTACAAGTAAAAGCATTAGATTGTTAGATTGGAAACAAAACATTCCCAATTGACCTTTCCCACCACCCACCCCAATCTTTGAACAATCTCCCTCCCTTCCTTCCTTCCTTCTTTGTTGTTGTACAATATACATAACATAACACTTACCCCATCTTTTCTTAATTGAAAACTAAAGTCTGTAACCTTCTATCACATAGAGGTATTTTTTTATGTACTTACTGATTATCATTGTCAACAAATAACTGATTTTCACAAATTAAGTACAGCAGCATCAATATGAAAGCAAAGGGTAATTGATAACCTCCTCACAAGCTGAGTGACAAAAAACGGTCATTTCTCTAAGACCCAAACATTACCCTCATAAATAACAACTTTCATAGTTACACATGTGAAAATGGGTGTTAACATGACCGGGAAGCTAGAGATAATATTTTGCATTTGACAGAGAAATAGGGCGTTAGTTTTTCATTTAGTTCCTCATTTATAGTCACTTCTACTTACATGTGAAAGAATGTGGAATCTAACAATAGCTAGCAAGGTAGCATTTTAATTTTATCATGTTTAATTTAATCAATGACATCCTATTTTTTCCCCAGAATAATCTATTAGAAATGGGTTCTCAACCCTTTTCAGGATCACATAAGCCCCGCGTCACTGAGTACCCGATGAAAGATTTAAGCCTATTCTGCTACCACTCAAATTCACAAGGATCTTGAACTCTTCAAGGCCCATCCCTGGCACTTCCCTGTACCACACTGAGTAGCTAGTATCTTCAGCCAAGTAACAGGCTTAACTCTGTGAGGAAACAATTTTTGGAAAAACAACAAAAAAACACACTCTTGAAAGCACCCGAGGACCTTGTCATACCAGGCAATCCCTCATTTGATCATTCTTCATCCTGTCAGAAATAGTGCTACACTTATAAATAAAAAATACAGTAGAAAGCCACTGTCACAGCTAAAATGACATAGGAAGCTCTTGCCATTATATTAGCATATAAGTTTTCAATTAAAGGTTCAGAGTAAAAAAATATTTACATAAAGGAACATCATCTGATAATATAAATATTATATACACCTTAAGATCAAGGGGAATCAAGAGGTCCCCCTAAAATATCTCAGTGAGGCCTTACATTCAAGGCCTCACTAAGTCTCATATTAAAAACAAAAATCTGTTTATTTGGAATAATAAAATAATTAATAAATAATTAATGCTAGCTTTGAATATTTATATGTCACTTGACACAGAAACTAGTTAACAAAAGGAAGCAAAGAAATAACCTAAATAATTATTTTTGGAGGTAAAAACTGACGATACAAAATATGAGACATTATTTTGAAAAAAACCTTTAAAATATCATTTTAAAAAGCAATACACAGCCAATGGAATAGGGTTGTTTATCTCTGCCTCTTTCTAAATCCCCATCAAAATTATAGTAAAGAGAGAGAAAGATATAAACCCATAAAGAAAATGAGCAGAAAAGTATATTTGAGCAGACAACAGACAATAATGGCATTTTGGAAGCTGAAAGCAGAGATGACCGCTCAACTGCGCAGAGAAGGCTAGAACCTCACGGCCTGAGAAGCCAACAAAAAGCCAGCTGTCCGCTCCAGGACAGGGCTCAGGAAATGGAGCCGCTGGTTCCTGAGAAGGAAAAGAGGGGACTGGCTGAAAGGCTGTGTGAAAAGCAGTGAGACCCTTACCTTACATCATATATAAAAACGAATGCAAAATAGATTCAACACCTAAATGTAATCCCTGAGACTATAAAATTTCTACAAAAGAAAAAACACAGAGGGGCAAATCCATACGACTAGATTTGGCAATGATTTCTTGGATAGGACACGGCAAGTGCAGGCAACAGAAGCAGACACAAGCAGGACTGCACCAAACTGCCACACTGCAGCGCGGCAAAGGAGACCATCGGGATGAAAGGGCAACCGAAAAATGGGAGGAAATACATGCACATGATATATATAATAAGAGGTTAATATTTAGAATATAAAGGATTCCTACAACTCAATACCAAAACAAATGACCCAGTTGAAAATGGATAAAGAACTTGAATAGATGTTTCTCCAAAGTACACAAAGGGTCAAGAAGCATATGAAAGGATGCTAAACATCACTAGTCATTAGGGACGTGAAAGTGAAAACAAAATGATATGTCACCAAATCACACCTGTAAATATTGCCACTATTAAAAAAAAGAAAATAACAAGTATTGGCAAGAAGTGGAAAAAAGGAAGCCCTGGTGCACCCTGGGAGAAATATAAAGTTGGCACAGCCGCTATGGAAAACAGTATGAAGGTTCCTCAAAAAATTCAAAACACAACTACCCTATGACCTGGCAATTCTACTTCTGGGTAAAGAAAATGTGGTATATTTCTTTTTTCTTTTCCAGAAACAAAACTTATTCTTTTGCCCCCCAAGTTTTGTTTATTTCACAAAGGACAGTTGGGATGTCATTTGAAAATCAAAGTAACCCACCATATTAACAATAAAGAAGAAAAGATAGAAGATTATTATAATAGTTGATGAAACATCACTTGATTAAAAAATCATCATCCATGTATAACATTATTTTAAAAATAAACCTTAGAATAACAAATAGATAACTTCCTTAGTCTAATAAAATGCAGATACCAAATAAAAATTATGGAAAACATATACTTAAAGTGAAAATTTGAAAATCTGAAATCAGGAATGAAGTAAGGTTGCCAGTTACCACTATTTCTGTACAACACTGTTTCTGACCTGTGTGATGAGGCAAACAATAAATTAAAAGTAATATTATTTATTCTTAACAAGAAGGAAATCCTATCATATGCTACCACATGGAGAACAGGAAAGACATTAGGCTGAGTAAAATAAGCTAATCATAAAAGGACAAACACCAAAAGATTCCACTTAAAGAAGGCATCTGAAGTAGTCAAACTCTTAGAGATAGAAAGTAGAATGGTGGCTGCCAGAGTCTGGGGGCAGGGGGAAAAGAAGAGTTGTCCAATGGGTAGAGATTCAGTTCTGCAGGATGAAAACGTTGTAGAGATCTGTTGCACAACAATGTGAATATAGTTAATATTATTGTACTATACACTTGAAATGGTTACGATGGTAAATTGTATATGGTTTGTGTTTTTTACTGCAATAAAAGAAATAGAGAGACTATCATGGATTATCTAGATGGGTCCCATGTAATAATCACAGGGTCCTTAAAAGTGAAAGACGGAGACAGAAAATGAGGTCAGAGCAATGCTGACTACTCTTGTTCCTTTAAAACGGGGGGTGAGAGCCAAAGGGGGCAGCCAGCCTCCAGACGCTGGGAAAAGCAGGGGCAGGTTTCTCCCGTAGAGCCTGCAGCCCTGCTGGCATGTCCGGGTAAGCCCAGCGGGACCCATGTCAGACTCCTGCCCCACAGAACGGCAAGATAATAAATGTGTATTGTTTTAAGCAAAAAAAAAAAAATATATATATATATATATATAGCAGTTAGAACCCAAGATCTTTTCCCCACCCAGCAGAGCCAGATGAGCCACCCCTAGTCCCTTAACAGGACGCAGTTTATTCTCTGGAGAAAGTAATACAGCAAGATTTGAGGCTCAGAGGCATCAAATAAGGCTGAAAGAGAAGCATTGAGATCTAGTATTTATAGGCTTGGACAGTGAGACCTCTGGCTCCTTTCCCCCCACATCGTTCCCTCAAATCCTCACATGCAGGCTTTCAGAATTTTGGAGAAACTGAAAGATAATTTAAAAAAGAGAAAAAAGCCTGCAAATTCTGGGATCTATAGGAGTCACCAACTCAAACGGCCAGGTGCCTGCTCAAAGCCCAGGAGGCAACAAATCTCTAGTCCACTTTGTATCATCTCACTCCTAGATGTAAACAGAAAACTAAACCCTCCCCACTCCTCTGAGAATAGCTTCTAACATTAAAGTCAGGGACCAAAACAAGTGCATAGAAAGAGGGAACACAGGGAAAAGTGTAAAAAGCACAAGAAAACAGCAAAATAATACAATCATATTCTCAAAGGAAAAGAGAAAATATTGCATCCATGAAATAAAAAGAGGACCCTATTTAAAGAAATTACTCAATTTAAAAATTAAACTGAAATTACAGATATGCTAGCAGAAATTAAAAGTTCAATAAATCTATGAAAACCTCTCAGAAAGTAGAACAAAAACACAAAGAGATAAAAAAGAGCTAAGAAAAGACATAAGAAAATTAGAGAATTAAAACCGTAGGTCCAAATATCCAACAGACAGACTTGCAGAAAACAGAGAATAAGACAGAAAAGAAATTATCAAGGCTATAGTACAGGAAATTTTGCCCAATTTGAAAGATATGAGATTCTGAATTGAAAGGACTGTGAACATCAAAAAACCATTAAGACCTATGTTCCAATATGAAATTTAAGAATTCTGGGGATAAAGAAAAAAGCCAAACATTTTCCAGAGAAATAAAAGAGCTCATGCACAACCAACTGGGAAGCAGAATGGCCTGAGACGTTTCAATGTGAGTATTGTAAAGTTCAACCATGAACAAAACATACTCATAATAAAGTCAATGTTGAATACTGATTTAACCACAGACCGTAACAGGGCTGCACCCAGAGAATGGAGGAACAGTGGGAGGGTGTACGGAGAGTAAAGAGTTCTGCATGAGAGGCAAATTCTCAGCAGGGAATCTCTGCATCAGTCTAAGATTTAAACAGAAACCAATAAATGGCACTTAAAGCCTACGCTATGTTGTTTAGGAATAGGTGGGTGAACACCAGAAAATATAACTAAGAGCGGAAAAGGGCTACCATTGGCTAAAGGAGTAATGGAAATAGAAAATGAACAGGGAATGACTATTATACAGAGCAGGACAAAAGTAGGTTTACAGTTGTTCATGTGGAAAATAATAGAATAATTAGTAATACAAGAATAAACTGTTTTGTGTACCCACAACTGTAAACCTACTTTGCCCCACCATGTTGCATTATTTGAATTTGAAACCTTGTGCATGGATTACCTCAAAATAAATAAAACAAACTAATAAACAGATGAAGGAAGAGAGGGAGGGAGGGAGGCAAGAAGACTTTACAAGACAAACCCACAAACTGTTCCACAATGGAGTTCACATGCACAGGAATAATGGAAATGGCAACTGTCTTCACATCATGCAAACGGTCACTTAGGACTTAGAATAAAATTGACAATTATAGCACTGTACACGAATCTCAAAAGTGCTGTACCGCAAACTGAAATGATAACATGACATGCAAAATGGTATTGGAGGCTTCAAAAATGTGATTCTAATAAAGAATACACTGATATCAAATATGTATATTGAGTTGGAAGGAAAGTATTCTGAGGTAGAAAAAAGGATTATTGTTTTATATAAATATGTGATTAAATATACATACACAACTAAATTGATTAAATGGTATAAATGTTCATTATTAAAATCTATATCCCCAAACCATTCCATACATGTTCAGGTTAGCCACAGACATTGTTTGTTTAGTTCTTTTCCGTGGGAAAACATGGGAAAATATAAACCAAGCATTAACAAGTACATAAAGAAATCACAAATCCCTTTATCTGATTCACGTTATTTATCTTCATCAGCCTTCTTTCCAATCTAGGAGAAAATATGTAAATTAAAGTTCATTCTTCAGGTAATAAGCTACTTTTAAGAAAAACCCTAAAATCCAAGGTAACTACTATTCACTCTTTGTTCTCTATGTGGAGTAAAAATGGCCCTTCCCACTTCCCAGGTAATTCCTGCCTCGGCGATCAGAGCAAGCTCTCCAAGGCAAACCCAGGCAGAGGCAAGTCGTGCATCCATTGCCAATGAATAATTGCAACCAAGTCCATATAATGTATGTAACATGGGTTTTAAAATCATACACTATCTTTGGTCCATTCAGGTATATCGCTGCTAATGAACAATATAGAAAAAGATAAAGAAGCAAGAAAGCATATTTTCAAACTATAAGAATTATACCTGTGGGTGAAAGGGGTAGCAACATGTTTAAATTTTCATTTTTACCAAAACGAAACCAATACCAAGTGGAACTAGAGTCCATATACATATTTGTAGGATCAAAGAGCTTAGAGAGTTTAAGCCACAGCATCTTAAAGGCTTAGACATGCTTCCTCATTTAATTTCATGAAAGACATTCTCAACTAAAAATGAAATCCAACCCTTTGAAAACATGTGAATACGGAGTTATGCGCCTTTAACAACAGGAATATGTTCTGAGAGATGTGTCCTTCTGTGAACGTCATAGAATTGCACTTACACAAACCCGGATGGTATCGCCTGCTACTCAGTTGTATGTGCTATACTCTTACAGAACTGGTAGCACAGTGGGTCTGTTTACACCAGCATCACCCCAAACAAGAGTGATTGTGGTATAACCCCTGACAGTTGGCTTTTCTTTCTTGAATGCTTAAGCTTTGATTGTCCGGCCCAGGCCTCCACTTCAAAGAGGCATCCCTTCAAGGAAGGCTATCTGGAATAAACACACTGCAGCCACAAGACCAGGAAGAGCCAGGCCACCCAGCACCCCCATCCCCCACCCCGAACTAAGGCACCTTTGTTTCAGAGATCTTGGTTGATTCAGATAGCTGACCACTTGAACTACTTGTTTCTTTCTCTTCCTGAGCTTTAAATTCCCAACCTTATGTTTTACATTGACCAGTAAAGAGTGAGCCTGGTCATTAAACCCTAAGTCCCGACCCTGGACTCCAATAAAAGCAGAACCTAAGGGCCATGTTCACGCTCTCTCTCTTTCTCTCTCTCTAACCTCTGCCTGGCTGTGTGCCCCCTGGACTGCCTGTAAATAAATATTTTTTCTTCCAAGTTTCCTAATGGTTATTGCTAAAGAGTGTTGTGCAAAGGAATAACCCATGAGTCAGTCCAGTTAAACGGGAAGTGGTGCCTGTGGGAGACGCACCGGACCTGGGCCGAGTAGTCCATTACTAACGACAGAAATGGCACAAACGGAATCTGCCACCACACTAGGCGACAGGAATTTTTCACCTCCAGTATAATCTTACAAGACCACCCTCCTGTATGGGATCCAGCTGAAATGCATTACGCAGCATGTGACAATAATCGTAAAAACATATGTGAAAATTATGATACCTGAAGAAAGGGGCAGTTTCCTTAAAAATTAATAAATGTTTTTAACAATGTTTGCATTACATACAGACAGGAAAGCACAGAAATCTTGACGGGCTTACTTAATTTTCCTTAAGGGAACACATGTGTGTGGACACCACTCTTCCCCAAGGTCACCGCTGCCCTGACTTTGAATACCACACATTAGTTTATCGCCTGATGGAAAAGGTATTTTTCAGGGACCTATCCAAGAGTCTAAGACTCCCAATATCTGGACCAAAATAAGATGCTTTAGGAAGAGAGAAGCAAGTACTGTAGTCACGGACTGCAAGGGGATATTATTTCAGAAAGGGTGATGAGTCTGAGGAAGATGTTTTGACAGGTTGGGTGGTTGTGTGAGGCCAGCTTGCAAGTTCTCGCGAGACCTGGACAGAGAAGCTGTTTTACGATACAAACAGAAAGAAGGGGGCCTTTATCATCCAGGATGAATGTACCGCTGAGGGTGAGATGAAAAAAGGGCAGCAGAGGGAAGAGTGGAGGGGGGCGCAGGGAGTCTGGACCTCCTTTCTATAGGCACAAAAACAGCTATAAAATAAAGATAACAGACAAACCAGTATGCGCTAGAAACAAGACTGTTACTATTGCATTATTATTTCATTTGATCTTCTAATTGCTATGAAGCCTACAGACAGATAAGGAGATTGACTCAAAGCAGCTCAGTATGGTGCCCAAAGTCCAACACTTAGCAGAGGAGGCCAAACTGCTCCCCTTTTCGGCTTCTCTGCAGGACTAGAGACACCGAAAACAAAAAGGAGAAAGTTCACAGGAAAAGAGGTCATTGTAATTAGAGACCGAATATATTGCATTGTCCCCACCAATGAATCATTTCAAGGAAAAGAACCAAATAATTCAGGGTCCACAGTCGTCTGAATTACCAAAAAAATTGAAGATCCTGTCACTTGCAAAGTAGGCCTGCTTATGTTTCCGTGGCTCAAAGAAGATGTTTTCAAAAGAATTCCTTGCACTTCATAAGGGCTGATTTTCTGACATGTTAACTCGTTTCACCTCTCTGTACGCTGTCCCACTGCAGTGGGGAAAATCAAAAGAACGTGATGTCCCTCAGAGAAAGTCACAGATGCAGATAGGCAACTTAGACGGAAAGTCATTGCCAACCTGCAGGAATATTTCATTCTATCGTGAGTACTTTCAAAAAGAAGGGGCCAAAATGGGAACAACAATTCCAAAAGGGAACTTTCTAATTCTGCTACTTGAGAGGGAGAGGAAATAAAATATCTAAATAAGATGACATAAGTCTTATGTCTATATCTGATGTTGACATATAGTCTTATGTCTATATCTGATGTACCTAGGAAAAGGCATGTGGCTAAAAAGGCCTTCCTGTATCCTCATCAAGAAATCCAAAATAATATGTCAATGACAGTAACTATGATGGTCAGACAGCATGAACTTCTTTACATTTAATCCCACCAGAACCCTGCAAAGGATGAGGGGTTAGGATCCCTAGCTTCTCGGATGCAGACATTGAGCCCAGAGAAGTTACATAACTTATCCTAAGTTGCAAAATTGTCCAGGGTCAAAAATGTATCTAAGTTCACACTGCAGGGGAATAGAAAAGGGTTCCAAATCATGTCTGTTGGGAACAGTTCTGGTTTAACGATGAAAGCAACCAAATCCGCTTTTCCATTCCAAATCATATAACAGTTCTTTCACTATCTTCTGGTTTCCAATTGCTTTTGTTTCGTCTGGAGTAAAGGACACTGACACTTTCCTCCTGTGAGACAGGGGAAGTGTCTCAGTAGCAAGTGGCTTGAGGACAGGACACCAAAACGGGTTTGGATGAACTCTTCTCGCAGACAGATAACTGCTAGAGTGCCGAGAGCCCTCTAACGCGGCAGGCTGGATTTTACAGCCGACGCCTGCTGTGAGGATACAAGGTGAGGAGTGCTTCGCAGGACTAGTGTGTAAGCAACTTAACTAGGCTCACCGTGCAGGTAAAGCACCTAGAGGGAAAAATACCCACATGACACTTGTAAGGCTCTAAACATTCGATTAATCTGAGTACAGTAAGACAAGAATCTTTGTAGACATTAACCCAGTCACATCCAGAAGAATACTGGGGGAAGGTGGGGCAGAATAAGGTCCTCTCCCTTATTCTGTCAAAGCTGATGTCAAAGGCTGCTGTCCACCACACACATGCCACACAGAAAGCCTGGCAGGCATGCTTCATTTTTGGCAGCTCTGTCTCAAACTCCAATTTTAATGTGGCCGTTTGTTCTCAGGAGAAAGATGGCGTGTAATTAGACATGAATAATTTAGAGACCAGTAATAGCACAATATTGATTTAATTATATTTTTATTTTTATTTTACTTTTCTATTAAACCCGTACTTTATTAAAAAAGTAAAAACTGGAAACTTTCTCATCCTCACTCATAAAGAGCCTGTTAGCACATGAAATCTTGGTTTTAAAGAATACAAAATGCAAAGTACACACTTAGTGCTTTCTTCCTTTAATGTCTAACTCTCAGATCAACAGTTTAGCTGGACCTCTTCTTCCTTTCCTCTGCGTGGAGAAGAACCTTCACAATCTCTCAGAATGGAGGGATTCAACTACAGGTGGAAGACCCCAGGCGCCTCCCGCCAAAAGCTAACGCTGAAAACCTGAGTACAACCCCAAGGCGAACAACCAGTCTTCCCCTTACAACAAAGAAGAAAGGAATCTAGTGCCTTCCTTGGCCTGGAGGAAAGAAAAGGTAGTCTCTGCCTGGATTCAACAAACAGTTATTGATCGAGATATAGAAAGAGTGGTTTCCCTGAGGCGATCTCAGTTTTGCGAGGGGGAAAACAGGGAAACCGATACTTACCTTTCTGCGCAGCACCTAATACCATGGAGGTAAACATCAACGTCAACACACTCGGGCACTTCCCAGGTGGGGGCCAGGCACAGGTCCTGGGCACTGAGTGTACCCCATTTTAATCCCTGAAACCAGCTTGCGAGACATCAAATACCGTCTCCTTTTTACTGATGGGAAATAGTGTGTATGGGACACAGAAAAGCATTTTCCAAATAAGAAGAGTATTTTTTATTCTAATTAAATCTTCCGATATTCCACCCTACCTTCAGATATAAATCTTAATCCCTTTTACCTTTTGCAAGCAGCCCAAGAACAGTCTCTGGTTCCCATGACTTTTATTGAGAAATCCACAAGGTGAAGAAATAATTTTCTAACAGGACCTGTTATCATGAGCCCACTGATGTGCTAATAAAATCTTCCTCATATGTTATTCAATCACAGCTCCTTGAGGGCAAGGACCATACTTTATCTGTGCCTATTATGCCCTTATTACCAAGGATGGAAATTGGAAAGCACCTAACAAAACCCCATTCATGTTCATTACCAATTATATCAAATCAGGTTTCTAGTTCAGCCCAGTTGAGCCATCTGGTCCACCTGCCTTTACTTTCCACACTTACTCATTATGTTCAAAACAGGATTACTGCCCACTCTCAAAAGATTTATTCATCACTAAACATGTGCTCCTGCCGTCCCTATAGTGAATGTCCTTCCCCTGTTAACCCATGTACATCACCTGGCTTAGAAAGAACAATGGAAACATATTTGCAATGATGGAGGAATTGTCCACTTGCCCTTTTTTGACTTAATAAAAACATTTTTTTTCCTAAATATCACATGTGCCTCCAGCAAATTCTGGATTGGTAACTGCCTCCACATAATATATGATTATAACTTACCTCCCATTAAAACAATCTTTACACAGTCTTATACCACCATCAAAAAGTTTTAACTAAGATGAAAAATTGTTAACCCTTTGAAACAATTCTCTAAACTAGATCTAATCTCCCATTGTCCAAGCAGCTCCCTTTGAAACAGTCCCACGGTCTCTCAACTGGTCAGAAAGCCTCTACTCGTAGATTTTGTCACATCCCAAACTAACGGTTGGTGCCAGCCGGCAATTTAATAAATACTTTAAAAACTAACTAAGTTCCTTGCCTTTTGAAGCTAGATTCTTTTTAGATATTGAGAAGAATAAATATTTAATGAAAATTAAAGAAACTCAGAACAATAAGAACTTTCTAAATTTCCTTTTTAGATACTTTGATGTAATTTATGGCTTCAAAAGAAAATTGAGCATGAATTGTAAAACAAGCTACCAAAATAAACTTTGCAAGTCACCAAAGCTGCCTTTTGTGTTCCTAAATGAGGTAAAATTTAGCTAGCTAATAAGAATATAAGATGGACTGTAAGGGAATCCCAAATTTACTCCAGTATAAAAACAAATTAAAATATTAAATAGAGTTCCAGGGCAGATCCTGAGAAATGTTTTTAACCATGAATCAACTTACTGAAATCAGCCTTGTAATAGGCATATATCAGGATTTCTGTTCACCACCCCTATCTGGGGGGGGGGAGGGGCGCGGATTCTGCCACCCCTCAGGCTCAGTTCCCCTCGTCTGTACCATCTGATACAACCCCCCACATATGGTCCTAGCTGACTGGACCTGGAAGAACACCTGACCCAAGGGGCAGCCATTCATAGGCTAGCCAGGAGCCTGAGATTTGTGTTGAAAAAAGTGGGCCAGCCAATCAGATTTTCAGCCAATCAGATTTTTCTGCCTCAAGAACTGGAATCAAGAAACCCAAAGGGAGTTGCCAGTTTGCTCTTCAGGCCTTGTCTGTCACACAAAGTGAGAACTGAACCTGAGCCAGTTCCTAATATGTGATTCTCACATCCACCTCCCGATCACCACCTTAACCCCCCTACCATCCCCCAGTGACACTGACCTAGTTTTTGCAACCCAAAGGAAAAAACACAGCCAGCATCATAGCAACTTAAGTTAAAATTTCATGTAAAGACTTCCTATTAACATATTTAGAATAAAGCCACCTTCTTCTTTGAGACTAAATGGAAGAAACAGCCCCTATCACTTAGTAAGAAATCTGAGGTCAAATTTCAAAAGAAATGCAGTTTTATTATCTTCATCTTCCTCTCTATTCCAGACTTTAGGTTTCTCACCTGTAAAATGAGGTCAGGTTATGAAAGGTCTCTTAATTGCCCTCCACGGTTTTCATCTTAGTGCAGGGAGTCTCTGGCATAGCAACACGTCCCTTGCAGACCAAGAAGGGCTCTATTTTGGGCAGTTTGGGGGCAGCGGTAGAAAACATCATCTACTACCCGTGCTGTCACATGGTACATACCCTATCAAATTCATAATTGGAACTAACATTTTCTTATAAAAAGTCTTAAAATGAGTTGGTTCCCAAGGTTTCCCTATTATAGCCAAATATACATAGACTATTAGATGTTTTCACACTATTTTCCACTACTCTGTCTTTCATGTAAAATATACAATGGCACGGAAATGCCCTGCCTCTCCCTTAGTTTAAAGAAACTAAAAAGCAGAGCACCTAAAGAACTGCCCCCAAATCACTCACTCTCTGCCCTGACGTCTTACGCAGGCATCATTACAGCGGGAATAACCATGGGCTTCAAAGTATCGCCCTTTAGGAGGCCCCCAAATCCTCAAATGCCTCAGTTATCAAACAAAATAATGGAGACGTAAAACTACTCAGACAAAAGAAAAATTACTTTATGGGTCGAATTTTTTTCTCTCTCTTCCAGTTACTAAGAATCTTTGTAAAATGTGCTACAATTTTTTTCTTACTTTCCCAGTTTGCAAAAGTAACAGATGTTCTTTGAATGATATTAGTAAATAAGAACACACACAAACAAGAACAAATGACCAACACCTTGGCCCTCAGTCAGGTCACTTATCACTTAGAGATGCTCCTCCCTGGTTCCTTTTTCAGGGCATTGCAAGCACAGGAATCTTCATCTGACCCACTGGTGTGTGTGCGTGTGTGTGGGCTCACATACATAAATGGTGTTAAATACGTTTTTACTTTCCATAAGTTTTTTGTATATTTTTTACATACTTTATATATTTTTTACATTTTGTATATTTTTTTATACTTCTTGCTTTATAAATTATTTTATAAGTTTAGAACTATACATACTATTTCATACTCATTTCTCATGTCACAATATATGGCCACATTTCTAGGCTATTAAACTAACTATTCAATATTCTTCTTTTTAAAAAATACTTTATTTATTTATTTTTAGAGAGAGGGGAAGGGAAGAAGAAAGAGTGGGAGAGAAACATCAATGTGTGATTGCCTCTCATGTGTCCCCTACTAGGGACCTGGCCTGCAACCCAGGCATGTGCCCTGACTGGGCATTGAACCAGCAACCCTGTGCTTCACAGGCTTGTGCTCAATCCACTGAGCTACACCAGCCAGGGCTAAATATTCTTCTTTTTAAAACATGTCTGCCCCTCTTCTTTTTTTTGAGAGATGGCTGATTCACTGCTTTGTCGATAACTAGAGTTTTCCCCTCCCACTCTTAATAACATTTGTGTTATTACATGAGTTACCTTGGTTCACCATAAAGTTTTGGAAAACATAGTAGGGTTTCACCAAAATTGAGAACATATATGCACACTATTTTATAACTTATTTTCACTCACACTGCATCCTAAACACTTTCCTATCTCCTTAAATGTACTTCTGGGGTTATTTCCTGATTTCTTCCAAACAAAAATCCCCAGAACCCAATTTCATATGATGGTCATGAGACAATGTCATCATCAGGAACACTGATAATTGCAATAATTTATAGCTATGCAAGCAAGTGATAGGTATCAAGTTGGGAAGAAAAAGCCCAGGAGAAGCCCTATATCAGTTCTGTGTGGTTAATTTTACTTTTTAAAGAGTTCACCAATTTCAAGCTTTTTAATCAGTGGTCTCTCCCTCATAAAAGAGATAAAATAGCTCTCAGTGCACTTAGTGTCTGCAAAGTGAGTTATTAACTCAGACTGTTCCCAAATAGCATTCCCATTTTCTATATAATGAGAATACAAAGGAGGAAGAAAAAGAGAAGGGAAAAAAAGAAGATGAAGAATTATTTTCCTGTTACTATGACTCAGGTGATTTCAAAACCACCTCTCTTTCTGAATCGCTCACGAAAATGTATGTCAACAGTTTAAATGAAATTTTCTTTTCCACAGTCAGTAAGAAATGTGTATCTTTCAACACTCCCAGATTTGGATACGGGTATTTGGAGAAGTTGTGTTCCAATGCCTGCAAATTCTCTCCCATCATTCATCAGAAGACGTTTTTGCACTGGTCACAGCTTCCTCAGGCCCCGTGGCTTAACTGATTAACCACAGTGCAAATCTAAAGCCCAAGCCATTCTGTGAAATTTAAGATAATTTTTTAAAAGACATAATCATCTAATGATCTTCCCTCCATCATGAGTCAACTTCATTAAATCTGTTTTGTAAAGCATATTTCATATTCTACACCACACAAAGAAGGGCTGACTGGGGCTGAAGCTCTCAGGGAAAGAGAAAGCATGTTTACCAGAGCTAACTCTAACTGTTCCCGTCAAGTGGGCATTGCCTTGTCTGATTCCCTGAGTGGCTGTAGGCCTTTTAAAGTTATCTTTTGTTCAAGATACAGAACAGGAACAGAAACCAAACAACAATCAGCACCAAACAACAGACAAAAATCTATATCCAATTCATCCACAGAACTTAAAATTGTATCTGCCACTCTACAGCACTGAACAAAGTTTCTGAACAAGTGAATGTTCTCAAACAATAACATTTTTCATTCACCAGAACTACTTTACCTCCATGAGAACCATCAGAATTAGTATACGAGGATTATTCGACCTATCTCGTATTCACTTAAATTTGGGGACGGCCTATACAACACTTGCTAGGGTAAGACTGACAAGTCTCGACCGTAAGTGTCTGGTTTCTTCAGCATTATAAAATGTTCAAAATACCTTTTCCAAAATAGCCACTAACTTGTCCTGCAGTTCCATGGTGCGCGGTTTCAATTCAATTACATTACCCCCCTCCAAATGTCTCCCTTTGAAAGGTCAAAATCACTCAGAAAATAAACACAGCTCAGTCAAATACATTTGCCTAAAGCTAACTGGTAATGCAAAGAAATGGCCCCCACCTGGATAGAGGCTGTGTCCAGTCCTGCCAATTTAGTTTTTGACTTACAGAAAGTCTTTTTGCTCACCTGTGTGTCTCTGGGTGGGTACAGGGGCGGGTGTGTGTGTGTGTGTGTGTGTGTGTGTGTGTGTGTGTAACCCATAAAACAGGGACAGGGATCTGGGTGAGATGCTCTCTGTCATCTGTGATTCTGTATTCAAATGATTTGCATTTATAATTATTCTAATTATTCTACCTATCCCAAATTATGAGCAAGAGTCAAATATGATTACTGTTGATTAAAAAATTGCCGTGGGAGGCAATGAAATATAATGGTAAGAGATAAGTGAGAAATTAAGACATGTAAATATGACACCTAGCAGAAGACATTAGAAATACGTCAGACATTTTGGATGGCACAGTCACTGGGGTCTCAATGGACATTTAGTGAGTGGGTTCCAGGGAAGCAAAATGTCTTAAAATATGTAGAACAGGCCCACACATGAGGTTCTGCCTCATTAACAACTGTGAGCAACACTGAAGAATCTGGATCTCAGATCACGTGACTGCTCATTGGCAGTGTGACCTTTAATAACCTACATGATTAAGTCATTTAATTCTGAGCCTCCAGCTCCTCAAAGGAGCTTGGAGCAAATTCTGGCTCTATGCTTACAAACTGCGGGCCCTTGCTTGTTCAGCAATGGACTCCTCTTCAGTTTCCTTGCCCATAAAACTCAGACAAAAAAAAAGCTGCATGGTTTTGATGAGTAGTGGCTCAGCGCAAGTTTGAGGCTTGCCACCGTTATTGTTGATACAGAAGTAGTTCTTATCCGGTGCTCAAGGTTGCTGCCACTCCAGGGCCTGTTTTGTCTTTTTTAATCTAAAACAGGGTATACTCATTGACTGACTAATGAGGCACAGTATACTCAGGTTTCCAGGCGTGTCCCAAAATTCAACTGTGGTGATTATAACATAATTAACAGTCTAGAAAATTAAATGGCAAAGCCCAGGTTCCAAACACCGGGTTAAATACCAAAACATCTACAGAAAAACAAAAACTCACTCCCATTTTCTTTATATATCCTCACATCCTCCTAATAAGACTTAACTTTAGAAAGATGATGAAAAACAAACCAGATTTGCAGAAATACATCAATATTAACAAGAAGTGTAAGTGCCCATGCACCGGGTAGGTTAACATGCATGAAGCTGGCAGAAAATGTCCCACGAACTAATGGCTCCCAAGTACAGACAGAAAATAAGGCAACAACATAGCCCTTTGGCTACAATGAGTGCAGATCTCTCGGAAGCTTAGCACTTCCCACTAACAGACCTGGGCACATCTCCACATTCAAGGGTCACGAAGTTCTTCATCCAGGGAAGCAAACGGCCCCATGTTCATCAGGGTTAGCATGCAGTCCATGGATTTAAATGGGGTGCCAAGGGCTCTGAATCAGGGCTGTTCTGTAGCTATCAAGAGAGGGGCTTACTTAATGATTAAATTGTACCTGTCTGAAACAACATGTGGTTGAAATACCTTACTTTTAGGAGAAAATGGTTATGTAGACATGCTATATTTAATCAGCACCTTTTCACAATTGCTGGCAGGATAGAAACTGCATTCACAAGGCTAAATTCTAATAGGTGACTGGTTTTTCACTTGAATATATGCTCAAATTCTAGCTGCACAAAGCCCAAGAGTAAGCCTCCCAAGATTTTCCACGTACATGTACTTCAAAGAGATGTTCATCACAAGGGATGTACCAAAAGGATATACCTCTCAGAACTATTTAAAGACATGTTCAAGTCTAAATGAGGGCTGGTTAAATTCTGGTTCTTCCATATATTGGAATCATGTAGCTATTTTTTTTAAATGGGTTACACGTATATGTACTGACAGGTAATCATCTCCAAGAAGTACTACACAATGAAAAGAGCACAGTATGGAACAATGAGCGCATGTATACAGGATGTTTGTATTGGCACAGAACGTATTGGAAGGAAACACAAGAAAACTGAAACTAACTCTGGGGCAGGCAAGGGTGGGCTGGAAGGAAGAGAAGACTTTTCACTCTATCTTTCTCTGTTGCTCAAGGAATTTAAAAAACCTCGTGCCTATGTTTTTAATTTGAAAAAGAAACCACTTGACCCTTTTTAATAGAGTGAAAGGGCAGATGCTCCCTAGCTGTCAGTTTTCCTTTCATACCGAGTCCAATGCATTAAATGAAAAGCGTGACCGGTGCAGGTAGCTTGTTTGAAACAAAGTGGAAAATCACAGTTCCTTGCTTCTCTACAAAACTGCGAACCACCTTCCCTAAATTTTAGAAGATGAGGTACACACTTTCCACGGCCGCCTGCAGGAAACAGGCCTCAACAGCATCTGAAAAGTCTGTTTTTGTATTATCGTGTAAATAATGCTTCAGTGGCTGTAAATTTCTTGCCGCCTTTATTGCCACGCAGGCTGTGCCAAGCGCACAGTTTTGTATAAAGTAAACATCACAGAGAGCACTCTGCTGGCTGTCCGCTGTTCTTTATTCCTCAGCCAAATGCCTAGGGAGCTGGCGGAACGTGCTCACGTCAGTAAATATCAACGTACAGCACACTTACCAAACAGAATCACACTGTGTGCTCTGCCGCCACATCCACATTATGCGCAGCACCCCCACCACGACCAGCATCCAGAAAGCAACCAGCCTCCTTCCTCGGTGCACACAGCACACAGCAAATGCCTCCACAAAACTCAGGCCAGCTCGGCTGATAGGGTACAACAGCTGTCAACTATCCCAAGAAGGAGCAAATGTGGCCAGAGCTACCCCAGGTCTCCTGCACCTCAGTTTAAAAGCAACCAACCACCCCTGGACCTCCCTCTACTGCATTTCTGACGATTGCACAGCTTCAGAAGAATGAAAAAGCTCCTCCCTGCAAGCACTTAGGCCTGCCTACCAGTATAAGCTGTGGTGCTGAGCAGACTGCTTAGCCTCTCTGCTCCTAACTTTCTTCATCTGAAAAATGGTACTGGAATGCCACCCGCGTATAGCTCACCAAGCTGAGTGAGGATACGGCATGTAAAGCTTTGGGCACATGGGCAGCCCTCCACGCATGCCGGCTAATACCAATGCTATCACCTTTGGGCACCACCTGGCAGCAGTCTCCTATTTGGTCTTGCTAATTCCACGCCAGCTTCTACCCACTGATAAGAGTGACCTTAAAAGTGGGGAGGGGGGAAATCATCCAGTTACTTCCACCCTTCTCTCCCCTCTGAAAAGTGACCACAGCCCCCACTGTCTGTGGTTAGAATGAAGTCTGGAAGTGTTGACACAAACCTTTCCGGGTCACACTTTAGCCATCATTAACTAGGGAAACTCCGGCTTCACCCACACCTCCTGACCCCTCAGATATGGTAAGGACCTCTGTGCCCACTGCTCCCAATGCTCCTCTGCTGGACTTTTCACACAAAGAGAAAGATGCCTAATAGGGACCATTCTGCTCTAGACTGTGGGGCCCATTCACCCATTCACCTCTACACTGCTACCTCCGCATGGTGATGGGGTTGACTCAGGTAGCTGTCGACTGTCTGGGAAGGTCAGACCCATCTCTTCAAGTATTTCAATCCTTACAACCCATAGAGTGTTAAAGCTGGAAGACAGGACAACCTGGCTTCATTATTGTATCCCATTAAACTTTTCCGAACTGAATAGGAAAGCAATGAGATTCTCTAAGGTAAACCCAAAGGTTACTGGGTATTAAATTCCATACCCTTCAGATGACCAGTTTAAACCAGGTGATTCATCCATGTACCATCTAACATGGGGCTTAGCCCAAAAGCATAGCTCTCCACTACAGGTTTCATTTTAGAAACATCTTGTTTATCCCTTTGAATATGAGCCCCAAGACATTTCTGGGCTTTGCATTTCCTCTCAGGCTCAGAAAGCTGCAGTTAAAACCCTGAGTGAAAGTATGCTGATGTCACCCTCCAGAGAATTCAATTTCTAAGAAAAGCCCATTTCATTTGCATAGGACAAGACCAGAATGCAGACTTCAAGCCAGCTGGGGGACAGGGAAATAGAACTCACCGTCTCGGTGAATCCCCACCACCCGCGATTTTCCAAAGAACGCTGTTTGGGTGGGTTGGAATATGTTACCTTGCAAAATATGTGACTGGGATAAAAATCCCTTTTATCCTTCAGAGGGAAGAGTTCACAGCCCACCATGTCAATCCTTACTTTTTTCCTTTTCTTAATTATTATTTTTAATTGTGGTAAAATACACTTAAAATGTACTACTGTAACCACTTTCAAGTATATAATTCAGTGGCATAGAGAACGTTCACACTGCTGTGCAACCAGTACCACCCTCCATCTCCGGCACTTTTTCACCTGCCCCAAGTGGAATGAACACTATTTCCCAAACGGTGACTCTCCATCCCCTAACCCAGCCCCTGGATGCCGCCATTCTACCCTCTGTCTCTGCGACTTTGACTACTCTAGCTACTTTATGTGAGTGGAACCATACAGTATTTGTACTTTGGTGACTGCTTTATTTAACTTAGCCTAATGTCTTCAAGTTCATCCATGTTGCAGCATTCATCAGGATTTCCTTCCTTTTCAAGGCTGGATAACAGCCCATTGTTTGCACACACCACATCTTTTCTATCCATTCATCCGTCAGTGGACACTTGGGTTGCTCCCACCTCCTAGGTACCGTGACTAATGCTGCTATGAAAGTTGATGAGCAAATATCTCTTCAAGACCCTGTTTTCAATTCTACTGGATACTCCGAAGTAGAATTGCTGGATCATATGGTAATTATACTTGTAATGTTTTGAGGGCCCCCCACACTGTTTTCCATAGCAACTGTAATATTTTACATTCCTACCAGTGCATAAAAGTTCCAGTTTATCCTCATCCTTGCCAACTCTCGTCATTTTCTGGGAGGTTTTCATAGTAGCCATTCTTATGGCAATCCTTCCCCTGTTGTAACTTTTTTTAACTTTAAAACTGGTTCATTGAATTTTGTCCCTCCCAAGCAGTTTGGCTAAGAACATTAGTGACTCTGGGTCTCCTAAGCATGCTGAATAATCATCTTCTGAGAGGTCATTTTAACAAGGCAGCTAAGCTAAAAAAAAAAACACACAAAAAAACCCAAAAACCTTTGGACACAAAACCATCTTGTATTCGAATCTGAAACCACCACTTCAGAGGTAAAGTAGCCCTTCTCTAAAGTTCAGTGTCCTCCTTTGTGAAATGGAATTGTGAACACCCATTTCTTAAAGTCGTGGGAGAACTACACTGCAAACTGTGACCACTTGGCACGGGCCTGGCATCTACGGAGCACAAAAAGAATACCAGATGTCAAGGAGGAGAAAGGTTCCGTCACTACTAGAAGACCAGTAAAAGTAAGTCACAAAAAGATCTCATACATTTATTCAGATCATCTTATCTGACACAATTTATACACATACTCCTCAAACCTCAAAGTTGTCGCTGTGGCCACGACAGGATTCTCTTATCTATAAATATACAAACATAAATATTCTCTAGAGCAGGCAGGCTGTCAGAAATGAAGCAGTGGTAACATAGTGAAAAATTGTACCTTTTTCACGGTTTGAAAGAGGGTAACATGAATTTGTCATATATTTTACACTTAACCCAGGTATGGTGAAAGCTAACAGAGCATATCATGAGACAAATAATTTTTCTATGTTCTCTTGGTTAATTAGTTAAAGAGTTAATGACAAGGGGCTACCATTTTTTTTTTCCAATCCTCACCTGAGGACATGTTTATTAATTTGAGAGAGCAGGGAAGAGAGGGAGAAGGAGAGAAACATTGACCCAACGAACCAATTTTGTAGGCCCCGGTCAGGGAACCTGCAACCTAGGCAACCAAACCCACACCCTAGTCATGTGCCCTGACCAGGAACTGAACCTGCAACCATTAGGTGCACAGGACAATGCTCCAACAAACTGAGCCACACTGGCCAGGGCCAGAAAGGGTTATCTTTGAAAGCATGGCTTAGGCTAAATTCACCTACTGTATTATTATTTTTTTTTAAAAAAGCTTAATCTGTTTAAGCTTTTCTAGGGTATATTTTACTTTGCATATTTATCTGGCTTCTCATTTAAATTCACAGAACCTGAGGGAAAAATTTAGAAATCGTTTAAATCAAATTCCTACCAAATAACCGCTGTTAGTTTGTTCTCTTTCTATAAATTTACTAGCAAATTAGATGTAAGAGGATGTATGCATACTTCAGATTTTAAGCAAATGAAAACGAATTTTAAAATAAGAATTAAATCAGAAGGGTGCTAATTCATCATTGAAATCCTTAAAGACCCTTGATGTATGTGTGTGCGCCGGGCATTTTTCTAAGCACTCCACATTTATTAACACTTTCAATCTTTATATAATGATTCTGATTCAGATTCCATTACTACTACAGTGCATTTTAAATTACTTGTTAAAATTCTGACACATTATTTATATACTTCACCCAGAAACTGTCATGTGAAATAACACTCTAAAACCTTAATTATGTTACTCTCTCCAGTTTTCTGGACAGTCTCCATCTCCCTGTCCCGGCTTACACAAACTTACATTAACTTTTCTCTCCCACCCACCCAAGGAAGTGGTTCGAAACTTTGGGATACCCTGACAATGGGACTTGCTTAGATTTATTAGCTCACTTTTAACCAGGAAACTGTTCCAGCCATTGTTATGTTAAAATGCTTTAAAATTACTTTCTAATTTCAATGACTATGGTATATGGACAGAAAATGTTTAAATCTTCCTTTGGTGATTCGAGACTTAGAGAGGGAATCAGCTGATTTGTCAAAGAACTCTTTAACCGGTCCCAGGAAGGCTCCGGGTCACATCAGGAGCATCTACTACCCTGGGTCTCAGGGATCCCTGGGGCCAGGCACAAGGAACCGAGCTGAATGGAACCGATCGCAAAACATGCCCTCTAAAAACAAATTCCTGAAATCAGGGTCGACACTCTAGAAGAGAGAAAGGCCATTCATTCCCTGCAAAACTGTGTGTTTCCAGTACCTGGCACTTCCTTCTATTCGCGCTTCCCACTGTGATTGCACCTCAGTTTGACCACCAAGAAGAAACCCACACAAGAAGGATGTCGGTGCTGACGAACAGGAAACCTGAACAGGAAACCTCGCAGTCACTGTCTTACCTTTTCCTCCTCCACTGGCTTTTGAAATCTGAACCCTACCTCCAGAGGCAATGAGAGTAAATCCTACCTTCACATCCTTGGAACTAGGTCTGCTGTTCAGCTTCAACATTATGTAACTGCCAGAGTCTCTGACCTGAGCACTCCAGCCTCTGAGAAAGACCCATGGCTGCCACACGGCTTCGGGAACAGAGCCCGGACCAGAAGCCAGGTCTCTCGATTCTAGTTCCAGGGATCTTACCCCTGCCAATCTTTCACCTCCTGCAACAAGGCTCAAGCCATCCAGACATGTGGTTTATGAATCCCGACAATGTGTCCAGGGAGCTAAACTATATACAAGCACTCTCGCTTGGCCGTGATGTTTCCCTGGCCCCCTCTGCATAGTTTAATTTCGTCAGTCGTCTTTATGAACTTTACAGCAGTTTCCTTTTCCCTGCGATCCAGCACAGTATCACCCTGTTTTTAACTCTTACGTCTCCTTAGTGTCCTTTAAACTGAAACAGTTCTTCAGCTTTTGTCTTTCGTGCCACTGATATTTTTGAAGAATATGTGCCAGTTGTTTTAGAGAATCTCCTTCAGTTTGGGTTCTCTTGTTTCTTCACGATTAGACTCAGATGTCCCATTCTTTCCTGGGCATGACATCCAGAGGGACAGGACACCGCTGTCCCCTACTGTAATGTCCATCTTGATCCCCGGTTTAAAGTATTGTCCAGGTTCTCCAATGAAGTGTTACTGTTTTTCCCCTTTGTCATCAATTATTAAATTTGGGAGAATAACAGTGACACACTTTGATTTCAGAAACTGACTCATGATTTGATTAGTTAATATCGAAGTCTGTCCAAAAACTATCCAGTCATGTACTATAAAAAATAGGGGCATTTATTGAAGAAGATACAAGATATAAGAAACACTGTATGAGATCTGTCCAGAAAAAGCCCAGCCATTGTTAATATAATGAGAACAGTCTGCACTACATCAATGTAACCTGGCAGCCAAGGAGCATGGACTGGGATGCACATGCCTGAACAATGACGACTTCACTGTACTAGTCAGTGGGGGTGGTAGATGCTGTTGAGCAAGCATGCGTATTGTGTGGCCATCGAATTCAAAGTGACTGAGAGAGCAACAAACTGCATCAAATTTTGTATTAGGTATGGGCATTCCTCCACAGATACTATTGAGATGATTCCAAAGGCTTTCAGTGATGATGCAATACAATGAGTGCAGCACAAATAAAAGTGTGGCATAAACAGTTCAAAGGTGGTCAAGAGTCTGTTGAAAGTGATCCATGTTCTAGAAGACCTGAGAACGTTGAACACGTATGCACTGCATCAACAAAGATCAGAGACTCACAATGCAAAAACTAGAAGCAGACCTGAAAATTCCAAAAACCATGGTGTCCAAGATTTTGATGCAGAATCTTGGCATGAAATGTGTAGCGGCAAAATTCATTCCACAACCTCCCAGAGCAGAAGCAACATCATGCTACAGTTGCTAATGACTTGATTCAAACTGCTACCAATGAACCACAATTCCTCCAGAAGGTCATAACCGAAGATGATTCATGGATCTATGACTATGATCCAGAAACAAAGGCCGGGTTGTCCTAGTGGAAGTCACCTGGCTCTCTCCCTCCCTGAAGGAGGCACAGCAAAGTCACAGCAAGATCAAGACCATGCTAACTGTGTATTTTGATTGGGAAGGTGTTGTCCATCAGGAGTACACCCCTCCAGGCCAAATAACAAGGTGTACGACCTCAATGTTTTTCATCAGTTGAGAGAAGCAGTATGATGAAAACAGCTGCAACTCTGGGCAACCGGTGATTGGCATCTTCATCACAATGCACCTGCTCATGCATCATGTCTTGTGCAGAGTTTTTCTGGCGAAACATCAAATCACCCAAATGCCTACAGACCAGATTTGGCCCTCTGCAACTTCTGGATTTTCCCAAAACTAAAATCACCTTTGAAAAGGATGAAATTTCGGAGTATTGATGAGATTCAGGAAAATACAATGGGGCAGCTGATGGCAATTCCAACAAAGGATTTTGCAGAGTGTTTTGAACAGTGGAAGAGATGCTGTGAGAACTATGTGAGGTCCCAAGATGCCTAGATTGAAGGGAACTGAGGTGTCATCGTCCTATGTACAATGTTTCTTGTATCTTCTTCAATAAATGTCTCCATTTTTCATAGTACATGGCTGGATACTTTCTGGACAGACCTCGTATCCTTGCTGAGCACCCGTTACTTGCTGGCCATTTGGTGGCACTGGAGATACTACAGAGGGACACAGACATACCCCTGCCTTCGGGGAGTTTACATTTTAGTTAAGAAAGCAGACAGTGAACAAGTAAATAAATAAAGCAACAACTGTGTGATCTAGTGACGAGTGCTTCTAGGAAAATAAAGCACAGACAGGCACATTGAGGGCTGAGGGAGGGAGCAGTCGGATTGGCAAATGCTCTTGTGGCCTTCGGCCCATTCCCAAAACAGTGCAGAAAAGATCTTCCTAGGGCAGAAATAGTATCTTGTCACTTCCTGCTTAAAATCCAAGAGTAAGTAAGAACTTCTCCGCATGGAGTGTCCTGGCCTCGTCACATTCATCTTTTGTCGTTCACTGTTGCAATTTATGTTCCTGCAATAACACCTACATTTCCTGCAAATGGGCCCTGTCGTGGCCCCCATTCAGAAGCCCAGTGGGAGGGCCTCCTCGTCCATTCATAGCTCCTCCCTCGGGACTCTCCCTCAATGCTGAGACCCTGGCCAGAGGGAAGTCCCCAGATTCTATCATCCTGACACAAATGAAAACAGAGTTCTAAATTATTTCAAAATTGCAACAGCAACTATTTATGATTGCTTATTTTATAGTAATTTTATACAAAATATTACACCACATACAAAACTACTTCGTTACATCTTTAATTATCCTAGGCAGAGCATTTAATGAAACATGTTTGGTTTTTCCCTTTGTGCTGTGTTAGGAAAACTAATTTGCAGAGATAATTCCACATGATTCACACAGAGACTAAGAAAAATTAGCAAGAGTTTCTTGAGCTAAAACAGCTTGTAAATAAACATCATGAATACGTGAACACCCACAGGCAAGCAGTGCAGAATTCCACCTACATAAATGGACTGAGTCACGCTTCAGCTCAACTCAACAAGTTGTTTTGAAATCCCTATAAGGTGCTTTGCCCTATGTTCGGTGTAGCAGGAGTTCAGAAAAAAGTATAAGGTAACAACTCCACTTTTTAAAAGTTACATAATATGGTGCGATATTAAAATATATCGTATCATTAAAACCCTAATAAAAAAATCTTAGGACTACTTTTTTAGATAATGAGACATAATTACATAAACAATTATAATTTTAAGTATGGGCATTTAACAAAATTAAAATCGCACATGTTGCTTACTGTCTGTTTTTATTGTATGTACACTGGCTGGAAGATGAAGAAGGGGCCAAGGCTCTTAGTTCCTTTGGACAGAGGCCTTCCTTTGTAGACAGACTCTGTCCTCACCAGGTACTATATTTTCAGCTTAGAAATGCCTGGCAGGGGCCTTGCCTGCTCCTTGTCCACAGGACCCAAGTGCCCAGGTCTCTGGCTGTTCTTCCACAAACTCCCTCCTCCCCCAGAGGCCACTCCCCTGACAAGATGCGTATCTGTGCCCGAGGCTCTGTAAGTGGATCAGAACCACGTACCTGGGTAATCATCTCTACTGACTGTAAAAAGATGACTCTTGAATTTCCACCTCCAGCCTCTCCCCACACAAAGATGATTTACAAATGAGGAAAGAAAAAAAAGGCCAGAATAGCAAGAGCAGTTGGGAAAGGAAAGAGCAGTGCAGGCCTAGGCTCCTCCCATAACTGAACTCCTGAGTTTCAGCCCACCACTGAGGCCTGAATTCCTTCTCTCTTTCCACCTGAGAGACAAAAGCAAACTCACCTGCACACCACCCCGACTCTGGCCTTTCCTATCTGGAAGATTTAGTCCCTTAGGTGACCGGACAGAGGAACAGTTATCTGCCCATATTTCACAATGTTTTCCTGATCAGTTGTTTTTAAATTCACTCAAATATTAGGGTTCTATCATTTAATGCTGTGCAGACACAAAGTTTTGTCACATGAAAATATTATAGCAAGGGAAAAAAGAATAAGAAATACCTTCCCATTTAATCTCTAGATTCATAACTTTTATTTATTTTCATTGTATTTTATTGATTATGCTATTACAGTTGTCCTGATTTTTCCCCCGCTGCCCTCCTCCACCCAGCAAACCCTTCTCCCTCAGGCAGTCTCCACACCATTGTTCATGTCTATGGGTCATGTGTGTAAGTTCCTTGGCTACTTCATTTCCTACACTGTACTTTACATCCTTATGGCTATTCAGTAACAGCCTACTTGTACTTCCTAATCCCCTCACCTGCTCACCCATATGTATTTATTGACATTTTATTGCTCATAGTTTTGATCTTCTTTTTCTTAAATAAGTGCCTTTAACATTTCATGTAATGATGGCTTGGTGAAGATGAAATCCTTTATTTTTTCTTGTCTGGGGAGCTCTTTATCTGCCCTTCAGTTCTAAAGAATAGCTTTGCTGGAGCAATCTCGGCTGTGGGTCCCTGTTTTTCATGACTTAAAATACTTCTTACCAAACATTTCTAGACTGCAAAGCTTCTTCTGAGAAAACAACTGGCAGTCTTATGGAAACTCCCTTGTAGGTAACTGACTTCTTTTCTCGTGATGATTTTAAGAGTCTCTCTTTATCTTTAACCTTTGGCGTTTTAATTATGGTGTGTCTTGAAGTGGGCCTCTTTGAATCCATCTTGTTTGGGACTCTCTGTGCTTTCTGAACTTGCATGTCTATTTTCTTCACCAAATTAGGGAAGTTTTCTTTCATCATTTTCTTCAAATAGATTTCCAATTTACTTGCTCTTTCTCTTCTGCTTCTGGCACCCCTATGATGTGAATGTTGAAATGCTTAAAATTGTCCCAGAGGCTATTTATACTATCCTCATTTTGGGGGATTCTTTTTTCTTGTTGTTGTTCTGATTGGTTGTTTTTTGTTTCCCATGTTCCAAATCATTGACTTGATACTCGGCTTCATCCACGCTAGCACCAGGGTAGCAGCTTGAAAGGCACCAGTGACATACAGGGAGGAAATGAAGTGCCTGGCATCAAGGCAGGAGCAAGGGGACAGCTTTCTCCCAGACAGAAAGGCAGGCAGAAGCCCTTGTCTCTTTTCTGAGCCCTCCCACCACAGAGCCACAGAGCCAGCATGCTGCTGCCATATCTGAAACTCCATCAACCTGGCTAACACTGTTTGTCCCACCCTAGAGATCCCCTGAGACTCCACCCCATCCAACTTACAGGGCCACCCAAACTGTTAACGAGAATGGCTGGTCTAGGCTCATGGTTCACAGCTTCCTAAATCCTTTCAAACAAATAACAGCTGGCCCGAGCAAGCCCCCAGCTCCCAGCCCCCACCTGATAAGTGGCCCCAGGTCTGGAACTAGCAGCAGACAGCCTGGATTTATAGCTTGACTTCATCTGGGAATCTCCAAGCCTAGTGCAAGTAGCAGCCATCTCAGATTGCTTTATAGCTAATGCAGGGTAGCCCCAGCAGAACATAGGTGGGGGCTGACCTTGGCCTGTACCACTCAGAAAACCCCAGAGCCTGCACACTCAGTGGACAGCTACAGACCAGATCAGAGCACTACCACCCTACCTCCGCACAGCTGATCCCCCACAGAAGGCAAAGGTTGGTGGTCAGTGGTCACAGCCAGTCCTTGCTGCTGACTGGCCTGGGTAAATCCCTCCCATTGACCTGCCAAAAGCAATCAAGGCTCAACTACAAGAGCAGGGTGTACTCAGCCCATACAAAGGTCGTGCCCCAGTACCCAACTTGGGTGATAGCAGAGGCTGTGCCACTGGACCCTACAGGACACCTGCTGCATTAGACTCTGCTACCAAGACAGGGAGTCACAGCATAGATACATAGAAACAAACACACAGCATCTAATACATAGAAACAAACACAGGGAGGCTGCCAAAATGAAGAGATGACAAAACATGGGCCAAATGAAAGAACAGAACAACACTCCAGAAAAAGAACTAAACAAAATGGAGATAAGCAATCTATCAGATGCAAAGTTCAAAACAATGGTTATAAGGATGCTCAAGGAACTTAGCAAGGACCTCAACAGCATAAAATATCCAGTCAGAAACTATGGATTCTTACCTTTAAATGTATTTAGGTAGATGCCCTCAAGATCTCATAGGCTTTTTCTAAGGAGGTAAAAATTATGCAAATTTATAAACACACATCAACTTTTCCATTGTTTTAAAAAGTTGCTAAAAGTGGATTGATTTGTCATGTGTTGGAAAATGAACTTATCATCCAAATAAGATTGTTAGCACAAATCCATTTCTCTCCCATGAAACAGTAAAGGCTAACCTGAAATGAGTAAAAATATCAAAACAAAACCATGACCAATAAAAAAAATGGATGCTAGTGAAAATACTTTAAATTTCCATAGAATCATGTGAGAGAACCACCACCAGCAGCCCCGCCCAGCCTGCGGGGAGTACCACAGCCTTACTGAAAATGAGAATCCCATATTCCTCCCAGAGGTGTAAACTCCATCTGGAACGTCTGCAGAAAGCTCAGCCCTCAAAATAAAAGTTCTCAATGCTCATGTCTCTGTCACTGATAGGAAAATGATTAGTTGCTGCCTGGGCCAGAGGGGGGAAATGAACTAGCAGGCTCCTGTGAAAACAACAAAACGCTGTTTTTCCAGAACAGTTGATTAAGAACACGCTGTCCTGAGTGCAGTCAAGTGAAACGTTCCTTTCTGGTTCCCAGCTCTCAGAGGAGGAAAGAACAGCTTTGCAGGCTCAGCCTCCAGTGAAGAAACCTGGGGGTCGCTCACAGGCGCAGGCCCTGCTTCCTCAGTCGCTGTCCCTCTGATGGCCTGGCCTGGCTGGGGCCTCAGACACTTGGAGGATGGGGGTTGTCAAGATATGTTGCCCTTGTCACTGCATGGATTTCACGGAGCAGGTTATAAAGGTTGTAAATGTTTTGTAAAGAGAAAGAAAGAGGGCCAGGAAAGCTGAGTAACTTAAACCAACACTTTGCTGTTTTGTAGCTACACATCATTTCCTGTTCCTGGGAACCCAGAAGCAAGTTATCTGTGCTCTGATTAGAGAGAAGATTCTGAATCAGGTGGCCTATATAAACAGTGACCATATTTCCTGTCTGAAAACTGGGACGCAATCTGGCAAGTATGAACACACATCTGGAATCCACTGGGCAGAATATCTGAAACCAAGGACAGGCTCACAAAATCTAAGGTGTGTCATCGTCACCCTACGTACCTGACCGAGATTCCCACGACCCGCCTATGGAAATCTGACTCAGCAAATCTGGGTGGTGCCTGAGAATCTACCTTTTAACAAGCACCCTAAGGATAGTCTTACACTCAGGCAAGTTCAGGGAACATTGGATTGGATCAATTACACTCTCCGACCCGTTGTTCTCTTTAAGGATACCTCTAAATCCCAGTCAGTAATTGCATCAATTAGGTTAGCTCTGAAATATTAACAATCGTGCATATTTGTTTTCTCCTAACCCCTCAAAAAATAATACAATTTTGGTAACGCCCATTTAAAGAAAGAGGTTAAGTAACTTGTGCAAGGTTACACAACTGGCAAGTGCTGGTGATTGAAACAGAGGTGACTCCGACAGCTGTATTTGTGATCATTATATATACAGCTTCCTTTTGCACAGAGACCCTGTTAATTTTTTCCCAACTGATGGCAATAGATTTGTTCTCAACAGTTAGTAAGTTTAGGAACACATCTGAATTATTAATCCTTTCAAATCACTGTCTATGCAGAGACCCAAAGGTCCAGCAATATCTCTAACACAAGGCTTTTATCCAGTGCCGCCCTCGAATTTCTGCTTTGAGGTAGTTATGACCGCAGGCTCCATATCTTTCCCCAGGAAGTGAAAAAGAAGGCATCAAAAAATCAATGGCCCCTCCCAGAAAAACATGTAGCTTAGAGGAATTACAATGTGCTATGATTTAGCCCCCAAATCTGAACAATATAACAGGTAGATATCTACATTTTTATACTGATTTATTAAAACATGTGACACTCAGACATTCTCATAGCTGCTCTCTTCTACCTTGTCTAAGGTTGGGTTTAAAAAAAAAAGGAAAAGAAAGACTTTTCCATTCATCCTGCCTACATTTCTTTAAAAAGAATTTCGGTCTCAAACGAACAATACCCCTACGCCCTACCTCTTCTAGCCTCACCTGAAAAGTCAATCACATTAGAAAAGCATACAAAAAAAGAACTGAAATCAAACTCATGATTCATTCAATGAGTATTTATTGAGGGTCAACATACCCTCATTTATTGAGGGTCCCAGGTGCTACCTATACAGCAGGAAATAAAACGGCTAAAAACCCTTGCCCTCAAGGAGCTCACATTCCCTTAAAAGGACACAACTCGAAACCAATAAAAAAATCAGCAGTTTGGCAGATGGTGGTTGGTGCTGCAAAGTAAAACGGAGAGGAGGGGTCAGATTGATGTAACTGAGGTAGACCCGAAGGTCTCCCTAGTAAGTGGTCTCCTGAGCAGAGGCCTGAAGGAGATAGGGAGTAAGCCACGTGATACGTAGGGGAGCACGTCCCCAAAGAGGAGGGAGAGTGCCCAGCAGACACTGCCCCATCCCACCCAAACCACAATCCCCGCCAAATTACCTAGCAGCCCAGACGGTGCACCCTTCTCCCTACAGCTCAGGACTGGGACTGAGAAATCTCTCCTGTGGCCTGTACCTCCTAAGTATCCATCTCCAGTCCCCACCTGGGCAGCACAAGGCCATCACAAACCTGGAGGACCACAGAAGCCTCTGAACTGGTCTCCCCGAGTCCTTTGTGCTCACCCTCCCCAAAGCTATTCTCCACTAAGAAGCTAGAGTGACCTTTTAAAATCACATGTATAATCATATCATGGCCTTTCCCTAAATAGCTCAACACTTCCCTCTGCTCTTTGGAGTAAGATTTGGATCCCAGATGCACAGGCCATCAGCCCTTTCCTACCTCTTTCAGGCCCCTCCATCCCTGAAGCTCACTAGCCTCAAAGCTACCTCGGCCTTCCTTCGTCTTATCCGATGGGCCCGGCTCCTTTCTGCCAGGGCCTCCTGCCTAGAGAAGCGCCTTTCCCACCCACCCTGGTAGCTCTCCCTCTCCTCCGCCTCACCTCAAACTAAATGTCACCCCAGGGTGACTGTCCCAACCTCCCCATCACATGCAATCCCATACCACACTCTTACTACACACAGTACTTCCCAAGCACTGTCACCGCCATAGCGAAATCATCACTTCTGGAGCTGGATGTCTGCCCTGCCTCCCTTTTCATGCTTCCCCGTCTTCTCTCTCCAGGAGAAAATATAGCTGCGTTTTCCACTGCATTGTATATGCCTCACAAATTTCTTCTGTAATAACAAAAGTTAGGGGCTATGAAAAAGCTATGTCGAAGTAGTTAAGTCCCAAACTGAGAAATTCAAAATTGAGCCATTTAGACCATGGGTGCTGTGGGTTTCATTCACTGTCATAGAATCCTCTTCTACAGGGCAGCAAGCAGAGCTGCCCACTGCTGAGGCCCCATAGGTCAGCCACTGACCCTCCTCTGGAAGCAAACTCACGTGATGTGAAGGGAGAGAAAGCGGGGGAGGAAAGGATGTCCTGCTGGCCCACGGTTGGCAGAATTTTTTTAAATTAGAGCTAATGAGAGCCACTCACTCTGTGACAGGAAGTAAAAGGACAGTGCGGCAAGACCCTCACACACCACGCAGTTTACACGTTCATGGGGTTCCCCACGAGCTGTGTGCTTACCAGGTACCTGCTTCACTCACACATTACCTGACTTACCTGAACTGAATCTTCACAACCACACCGTGATCCAAGTGACCTGATCCCCATCTGATCAAGGAGGTGAAGCAGAAGTCACTTGCTTCCGCTCACAGAGCTAGTAAGTGCAGTGACCCAGGAATCAGCAGCAGCTCTGCCTGGCTCCAAAACCTCTGCCAAGTGTGCCAGTTAGGTCCCAGTGTTCTAGCACCAAAAGTACCAGTACCCAAAGTGCTGGTACTGGGTGCAAATCACTCAGCTGCTCTAGTCCAAGCTCCCGGATTAAAGGCCCGGAGAGGGAAGCAATGGAACAAGAGCACGCAACCTGTAGGTGGCTAGGCTGGCCCAGCCACCAGGCCCATCCTTGTCAGACTGTGCTTCTGACAGACAGCACCTCCCCTCGCAGAAAGTCCCCCACACCCACAGAATAAATGCTCCGTGTCAAGCTTTCTTAAGGAACGTGGCAATGTTACGAAAATCCTAAAGTACCCTTTAGAGTTGAGCAAAAGCAAAACAGAAGGACTTTATCACACTCCTTTCTTGCAGCTGCCACTGGTCTGAATTCACACAAGCAGCTCCTTGTCCCTGCACTTCCATGTAGCTCTTCTCTAAGTGACAGAAGGCCAGGAACACCGAGGCCCTGGGTCCTGGCCAACCCGAGCCAAGCTAAACAGGCTAGAAAGCAGGAAGCTCTGACACTCCTCACTCTGATTGTCCTTTAGCTAACACTGCTACTCTGAAGTAGCAATAAACACAGTTTATACACTGTGCGTGTAAGCACAGTCACACTTGTTTCTGTTTAAGAGTGAGCAGAATGAGGCCTGAGCATTTGGATGCACCCCTACACCCTCATTTTTATGATTCCTGTGGCAAACCTTATCACCTGCACGTCGGTCAATTTACTATGGAATCAAACCACCTTCCCCTCCTCCCAAATTAGCCAACTAACATACCACTTATGGCCACCACCGGGCCCAACAGGCGAGGTATGCTTGGTGCTTGGAAGCTCTTTCAGAGAAGTAGCCCTAAATGGCCTCATGCCATCCTCAGGAGCTTCAAACCCCAATACACTAACACCCCAGAGTAGCAACTCCAGGAGAATTTCTGTTCTAACCTGGGCTCCCCTGGTTACAGTAAGTCCCAGCTCAGCCTGAGAAAGGAATCCCGCTTCATCTTCCACATAAGATCCCATGAGGGACGACTCACAGAGAGGGTGCACTCACCCCAACCCTCATTAGCCTCAGCCACTCAGCCAGAGCTGCTGGTCACCTCAGGCTTTAGACAATGCATGGGTTCCCCAAAGGGGCTACCCGACAGCAGTGCTTTATTTAAAATGTACTCACTCATTTTGTGAGTTTTTTAAAGTAAAAAAATCAAAGGAGAATGCACATAAGAGCACCACAAACATTTAAAGAGCTAAACAATCTAAGAATATTAACGATGCACTATTTTGCTGACCCCACTTGAGGACCAAGAGGCAGAGGCTATACCTTTAAGGAGTCCCCACTGTCCTTGAGGTGGGCCTCCCGATGTGGTGGAATCCTACAGCCCTGACCTGGGGCACGACCCAAGCCTCTGCTGCTCACTTTCCTTGCCAATAAACTGGGATTAACGATGTCTCTCTTGGTATCAAAGTAAAATATCAAATGAGAAAAAGTAAGTCATCCTCTAACATAGTGATCTGTGCATATTAATCCATACATTAATGCTTACTTCCATCTTCAATGCTTTTAAATAATTGCCTTTCATTAGTACCAAGCATTTCTTTTCTCTTCTCTCTTGTTAATTTCTCAACTCCTTTTGTCAACACGAACATCTCACATACACTCATATTCCAGCGATTCAGTATATTTTCCATAAGGACAAGCGTAGAAAATAGAGCAACATATATGTCCAATGGTGGTCACTACAGCCTTGCTTGTGACCTTCACCAAATGTGACACCTGCTTACTAGAATTCTACCATTACAGTTCTGAAAATGAAAGAGGTAGTTTACTAGGTGCTAATGCAAGGAAAGAGCTTTAGAATATAATTTTACATAGTATGAGCAAACATGAATATAAATTTAAAATTTTTAAGTATAAATTTATATATATATATATATATAAGCTTTGGTGCCCAAATTGTTTACCAGTGGGAAGAAAAAAAGGAATAGACGGTAAGAGGTGGTAGGCAAAATAATGGCCCCATGTCCACACCCTAACCCCCAGAGCCTGTGAATACATTATCTTACATGGCCAAAGGGGCTCTGAAGATATGATTAAATTAAGGGTATTGAAGATATGATATGATATGATATGTATATATATGTATATATATCACATATATGATATACATGCATGTATATATGTGTATATACATACATGTGTATATCTATAGAGAGATACACACATATGAATACTACTCAGAACAAAAAGAATGAAATCTTGGCATCTGCAACAATATGGATGGATCTGTAGGGTATTATGCTAAGTGCAGTAAGTTAGGCAGAGAAAGACAAAAACCACATGATTTCCCTTCTATGTGGAATCTAAAAAGACAAAGCAAACAAATGAAAACAGAAACAGAGCCCAAAGCAAGGGGATGGTTACCGGGAGGGAGTAGGCAGATGGGAGGAAAGGAGAAGAGGAATACAGTGATACTGTGATAAGTTTACACAGTGACCGGTGATTCCTAGAATTAGTGGAGTGGTCACATTGTAATAAATAAACATGTCAAATCACTATATTGTACACCGGAAACTAATATAACCAATATAAGATTGTACACCAACTGCACTTAAATTTTTTTAAATTTAAGAAAATTAATTAAGGATATTGAGATGGAAGGAGTGTCCTGGATTATCCAAATGGGCCCAATCTAATCATACAGATCCCTGAAATCAGAGAACCTTTCCTGGATTTCTTCTTCTACAGAAGAACAGCCAGAGAGAAGATGGAGGAAGAATCCACAAGCCAAAGAATTACTACAAGAATGAAAAGGCCAAAAGCCACAGACTCATTGATTTTTTTTTTTAGAAAGAGAAAGAAAAGGGGAGAAAAATATTGATTTGTTGTTGTTGCTCCACTTATTTACGCATTCATTGGTTGATTCTTGTATATGCACTGACCGGGGATCATACCTGCAACCTTGGCATATCGGGACTGTATGAGACCATATGCAGCTCTAACCAACTGAGCTGCCCAGCCAGGACTCAGACTCATTGATTTTTAACCCAGGGTGACCTGTGTTGGGTTCTGATCTGCAGAAGCATAAGATAAATTTTTGTTGTTTTACAACACTAACATCATGGTAATTAGCTATAGAAGCAACAGAAACTAATACAGAAGTGGAAATGGGGTAAATTACTTATAATTGTATATCTTTCCAGATAGTCTGAATATCTATATGTACATTGCTTTTATTTTACCTCTTATTTAGTTGGGGAGGAAGGGAAGGAATTCTTTGTCCAGTTTCTATGTCATGACTCCTGACTACAAAAGCTTTCACATAGCACTTGGCTCCTTCTGCATGGAAAGCCCAGGCTTCCCGCCTTCCGCAGAAAACAAAATCCTACTTACACATAGAGGTCCAATGCAAGTGTCATCTCCTAAGTATGGGCTTCCTCCCGAGGAGTCTCCCTGCAGCTGAACTTAAGGGAGCTGCGCATAGCTGGGTCCACCTGCTGTATGGTGAATCCTTCAAAACAGGGCTTGAGGCTCATTTGCCTGTGCAAACCTAACACCTCATAATAGGCATGGCATGTGATTAATAATTGGTAAGTGTTTGCTCAACTGAAATGACTACTGGATGACATTAAGTCCAAACAGATCTAGTAAATCCCAGTTTTAAGTTAACCAGTCTTAACAGGAGTCTTCTGTCAGGAAAAGACTGTTATCTTACATGCATCATCCAGATATCTTTTCCATAAAGGTAGAAGTTATAACCACCAACCCCACAAATCACAGCCAAGAGTTCAGAGTTCAAAACTCCTCTTGAAATCAAATTTTGACTTTGATTTATGAAGAACGATGATTATCAAGAAACAATGACTTCTTGAGAACTCTGGGATTTTATATTTCCCGTCTGAATCTTCCAATTCCTGCCATAAACATTTGTTAGTTATCTTTAAATTATACTACTTGCCGTAGTGCTGAAATTATCCCTCCTTCCTCCTATCAAATCAGACATACTCGTTTCCCAGTAAGACATTTTATAAATCATGGTGGGGGGTATAGTTGTTACAGCTGAGATTTAAACCAATCCAAAAACTCAAGTCAGTTCTATCAGTGACTCATTTAATGGCAAAGGAGCAGAAGTGGTATTACAGAGTAATATTTGATTAAATGTTCATATGCTAAAGACTGTATCCATAAAGCTAGACCCAGAAACTTTTTTTTATTCTCTCAGCAGAATTCTGTTTAACAAATGTTTGAGCACCCAGCTCTACGGTAATAGTTACTTCCTTGCTCATTTAGCGACCAAAGAACCAAAAAGGCTACACTCATGTTTAAATAAGACATCTTGTGTAACTAATGACCTCACAAATCCTTATCCAATCATAGACAAGTGGTGGACACTGAATTCTTTATGTATATTTAAGACAGTCTACTGTTGTTTTGTTTATTTTTTGTGATGGAGTGGTATTGTTTTCACATTAAAGTCAGATTTATTGGGGTATAATTTACATGCAGTAACCAATTCTTTTTAATGTACAGTTCTATGAGTTTTGAGCAAAACATAGTCATGTTATTGACTGTGCCATAAAGATATAGAATATTTTGTTCAATCCAAAAGTTCCTTTTGCCAGTGTAAGCTGATCCTCTCCACCACTCCCAGCCAACCACTCATCTGTTTCCTGACCCTATACTTCAGCCTTTTCCAGAATGTCACATAAATGAAATTACATACAGAAACTGAATACCCTTTTGAGTCACACAGGATATATTTTTTTGAATTTGGCTCCTTTCACATAAGCTAATGCATTTGGGACTCATCCAAATAGCTGTGTTTGTCCTTTATTATTGCTGAGTAATATTTCATTGATAGATATATTAGTTTGTTTATCCACTCACTTGCTGAAGGGCATTTGAGTTTTTTCCAGTTATGGGTGGGTATGATTAAAGCCGTTAGAAATATTAGCCTAGAGATTTTGGTGTGAAGAGAGGTTTCATATCTCCTGGGTAAGTAAATGCCCAGCTGTAAAACTACTGGCTTTCATGGTAACTACATGTTTAACTTTGTAGGAAACTACCTGTTTTCCAAAGTGTGTGTGCCCTTTTACTTTCCTACCAGCAATGCAAGAGAGTTCTAGTTGTTCTACAGCTTTCCCAGGACTCGGTACTATCCATTTTTGCTTCATTTGCCTGTTTTTAGTTATCTAATAGGTATGTAGTGGTACCTCATTGTGTTTCTCTTTTAATCTTTAATTTTGAAATAATTTTAGACTCACAGAGAAGTTATGAAATAGCAGAAAGCTCCTGTGCATCCTTTCCCCAGGTTCCCGCTTTGTCTTACACAACAGTGCAACTACCAAAAGCAGGTATTTCACATTGTACAACACTATTAACGCAACGGCAGACCTTGTTCAGATTTCACGAGTTTTTACACGTACTCTTATCTGTTAACATACAGTTCTATAAAATGTCATACATACAGATTCACATAAACACCACCACAATCAAGATATAGATCTCTTTGGTGAGAGCACATTACATTTTGAAAAGACCTTTCTGGTTTTGCAAATCTCATCAGCTGGTAGGTATCTGGTAAATGACGACTATCTTCTTCCTTTTCCCCTGACCAAATTGAAAGTCAGTTATCTCTTCTCACGCTGCTATACACACACCACTGTTGACAGAGAAGTTCGCTTTTCAGGATGGGTTTCTGTCCTACTCATTCTTTCTGTATTATATGCCAAGCCCAATTGTAGTGTGGATGAAATAGCCGCCATGGGAGTTCCAGCCTTTACAATAATTTAGCTGGAGAGATATTTGCATACACACACAACTACAACTTGTGATAAGTACTACTCATGAATGAAAAGTCAAAGATGCAATGAAAGACTAAACACCACCGTTGTAGGCTGGGAGGCCCTTGAAACAAAGCTCCATCCTCAGACTTAGTATTTGGGGCCTTCCCACAGGAACAAGGTGTCTCAGTATTTCAGACACTGAGCATTTGGCAAAAACTGAGCTGGGTGAGACCTGGAGTTCAAAAAAGTAAGCTTTTGCAACAGCTGCTGAGGGAGTCAGCTAAGAAATCAGTAAAGAATGAGAGAGAAAAAATTTCCAGAAAACAACTAGTTTGTCATACATGCTTCTGCCTCTTTCCAGAGAGACCCTAATCTTTCCTAAACTGTAATGAAAACTTCCCAAACACTCTGGCATGGAGCACTGACCTACACGAAGGCCAGTGAGGACTGGCCACAACCTGAAAGGCCTTCTGAGCTAGCTCCTAGGGAAGCCTTCCAGTCTAGCTGATGAAAAACAAAAAACGAAGAAGATGCTACTCTTAAAGGGGAAAAGGACTCATGGACATGGACAACAGTGTGGTGATTGTGGGGGGTGAGTATAAAGCGATAAATGGTAATGGGACAAATACAATAATAAATTTTAAAAAAACAGTAAAAATAAAAATAAACAAAAATTAATCTTATTCTCAAAAATAAAAAAAAAGATGCTGCCCATGGCCCTGCACTAGTTGAGCCTCTCACAGGTAGAACTTGTTAACATTTAGTGACTAGTAAATGTAGAAACTCCCAAATTAAAACACTGTTTCATAATCTTAAAACAACTGCTTCACAATTAAAGTATCAGAAAATTATTCCTCCCACATTTCCAAACCACTAGCTGTTGCAATACATTACCATATGGCTTTTCACCAAGACCTTCTCTTAACCGGCACCGCTGCCTTTGTCACCTGCATCAGACCAGGGTCATAACTGACATGAAAGTTAATTTGCTAAAAAGAAGAAAAGAGGACGCCACAGCCAGCCCCGGAGCACGATATCTACCCAACTGCAACAGCTGGCAAATTTCAGGGCCAGCCACCCCTGAGGAGCCACCAGGCGATGATCTGAAATAGTTAAAATGCTAATAGGGACAATCTTTCAAGGGTTTCACTTAGAAATTTTTCTATTATGCCCATATACGGCTAATAAATGTTACTATTTTGGGCCCTGGCTGGTGTAGCTCAGTGGATTGAGCATGGGCTGCAAACCAAAGTGTCGCTGGTTTGATTCCCTGGTCAGGGCACAGGCCTGGGTTGCAGGCCAGGTCCCCAGTGGGGAGGCAACCACACATTGATGTTTCTCTCCCTCTCTTTCTCCTTCCCTTCTCCTCTCTCTAAAAATAAATAAATAAAATCTTTAAAAAATAAATGTTACTATTTTAATGCTAAGTTGCTAAAAACACAGATGCAAGGTGCTAAGTAGGGTCAGTTTCCCAGTCCCACAAGTACGTTACATAAATTACTTCCACTCTTTGGTTAAATTTATTCCTAGGTACTTTTTTTCTTTTTGACGCAATTGCAAATGGGATTGTTTTCTTAATTTATCTTTCTGGTAGTTTATTATTAATGTACAGCAATGCAACAGATTTATGCGTATTAATTTTGTATCCAGCAACTTTACTGAATTCATTTATTAGTTCTTATGATGTTTTGGTGGAATCTTTATCAATTTCTATATATAGTATGTCATCTGCAAAAAGTGACAGTTTTACTTCTTCCTTTCCCATTTGGATGCCTTTTATTTCTTTTTCTCATCTGATTACTAGGACTAGGACTTCCAATAGTATACAGAATAAGAGTGGCAAGAATGGTAATGGAAGGCATCTTTGTCTTCTTCCTGATCTTAGAGGAAAAGATTTTGGCTTTTCACCATGGAGTATTATGTTAGTTTTGGCTTTGTCATATATGGCCTTTATTATGTTAAATATGTTCCCTCTTTACCCACTTTGTTGAGTGTTTTTATCATAAAAGGATGTTGAATTTTGTCAAATGCTTTTTCTACATCTATTGAGATGATCATGTAATTTTTACCCATCATTTTGTTAATGTGGTTTATCAAATTGATTTGTGGATAGTAAACCATTCTTACATCCCTGAAATAAATTCCACATGTTCACAGCATATAATCCTTTCAATATATTATTGAATTCAGTTCACTAACACTTTGTTGAGAATTTTGCATCTCTGTTCATCAGGGACACTGGTCTGTAATTTTCTTTCTTCATAGTGTCTTCGGTTCTTGGTATTAGGATAACACAGGCCTCACATGCTGAATTTGAAAGCATTTCTTCCTCTCCAGTATTTTTAAGAATACGTATTGATTCTTTTTAAAATGTTTGGTAAAATTCACCTACAAAGCCAACCACTCCCGTACTTTTGTTTCTTAGAAGCTGATTTGATTACTGAGTCAATGTTTCATTACTAGTAATCAGACTGTTCAAATTTTCTGTTTCTTCCTGGTTCAGTCTTGAAAGGCTGTATATTTCAAGAAATGTATCCATTTCTTCTTGGTTTTTCAATTCGTTGGTGCCCTCTGTGCACTTGAAAAGCATGTGCACTCTCCACTTTCTGGATGGCTGTTTCATATATATCTATTTAACTTCAGCTGGCATGAGTGTCATTCAAGACCAATGTTTACTACTCATTGATTTTCTGTCTGGATGATATATCTATTGATGTAAGTGGGGTATTAAAGTCCCTTACTATTATTGTATAACTGTCAATTTCTCCCTCTGTGTCTATTACTATTTGCTTTATACATTTAGATACTCCTATATTGAGTACATAAATACTTATGAATGTATATCTTTTGGATTGACCCCTTTATCCTTCTTATAGCCAAAACTTATGAATGTAATGTCCTTCTTTGTCTCTTTTTACAGTCTTTGTTTTAAACTCGATTTTGTCTGATATGAGTATTATTACACCCGCTTTCCCTTCATTTCTATTTGTATGAAATTTATTTTCCCATCCAGTCACTTTCAGTCTGTGTGTGTCTTTCAATCTGAAGTGAATCTTATAGGCAGCAAGTAGATGGGTCTTGTTTGCTTTTATCCATTTAGCCAATCTGTATCTTTTGATTGGAGCATTAATTTCATTTACACTTTAAGTAATTATTGATAGGTATGACATTGCTGGTTTTTTTGGTTCATTTAGAAGTTCTTCCTTGTTCCTATATTCTTCTCTTGGTTTCATCCATTGTGATTTGTTGGTTGTCTTAGGTGTTATGTTTGGGTTTCTTTCTTATTTTTTTATATCTATTATAGGTTTTTGGTTTGTGGTTACCACAAGGTTCATATATATGTGTCTATTTTAAACTGACAGGTGTCTAAATTCAAATGCATTCTAGAAGTGCTACATTTTTACCCTGCCCATGTTTTATGTCTTTAACATCATATTTTAAAATGTTTTTGTTTTGTATATCCCCTAACTACTTACTGCAGTTATAATTGATTTTGCTACTTTTGTCTTTTAACATTCATACTAGCTTTTTAGGTATCTGATCCATTGCATTTACTATGTATGTGCCTTTATCAGTGAGATTTTTACCTTTATATGTTTCCTTCTTACTAATTAGTTTCTTTTCAGCTTAAAGAAGTCCATTTCACATTTCTTGTAAAGCTGAGTTTAGTGGTGATGAACTCCTTTAGTTTTTGCCTGTCAAGGAAATTATGACCTCTTCAATTCTGAATGATAGCCTTGCTGGGTAGAATATTGTAATGTGAGCTTCTTTACTTTCAGTGTTATAAACACTTATGCCACTCCCTTTTGGCAAGCAAAATTTCTGCTGAGAAAGCTGACACAGAGTTTCCCTTGTGTGTGACTCACTGTTTCCCTTTTACTGACTTTGAGATTCTTTTTTTAAAATTTTTTACAGTTTTAATTATATGTCTTTGAGTGGATTTCTTCAGGTTCATCTTGTTTGGTACTTTCTATGATACCAGTACCTGAATATCTGCTTCCTTTCCCAGGTTAGCAGAGTTTTCAGCCATTATTTTTTTTAAATAAGTTTTCTGCCCCCTACTCTCACTCTCTTCTCCTCCTAGGATACCTAAAATGTGAATTTTAGTATTCTTTATGTTGTATGACATGTCCCTTAAACTATCCTCCTTTTTTATAACTCATTTTTCATCTTGCTGTTTTGATTGGGTGGATTCCAGAGATCTGTCTTCCAGGTTACTAATCCATTATTCTATATTATCTAATCTGCTACTGAATTCTCTCTAGTAAACTTTTTTCTAGTTATTACATTCTTTATCTCTGATTAGTTCTTTTTTATGGCTTTTAACTCTTTACTGCAGTGCTCACTATGTTCCTCCATTCTTCTCCGAAGTTCAGTGAGGATCCTTATGATCATTAGTTTGAATTCTTTATCAGGCAAATTACTTAACTCTGTTTTTCCCTGTTTTTTCTTCCTTATTTTTTAATTTGTAATACATTCCTCTATATTGTCATTTTGTTTGATATTCTGTGTTTGTTTCTATGAATTAATGATACAACTGCCCCTCTCAATCATGAAGGAGAGGCTTTGTGTAGTAGGAGCAACATCTGTACAAACTGTGTGTTCCAGGTGGCTTTGGCAGGCTGGAGCTGAAGAAGGCACACACAGTGCCAGGGTTGCCCTGGTAGGCTGACTGGCTAAAGCTGCAGCAGGGGCAGTCCTAGATATCCCACAGTGCGTAGCTCTGGGAGCACTGTGATAAGACACATGGTCAAGGTGGGAGCAGGTGCAGGCCAAGGGCTTCTTGGCTAGCTAGTTGGTCGGGACTGTAGTAGGCATGAGCCAAGCTGCCCTGCAGCACAGGGCTGCCTTGCAAACAAGCTGGAATGTTTGAACTAAGGTCCTGCCTGTGCTGCCTAGATGGAAGAGAAGTGTAAACAATGACACTCACCAATGTCTCTGATCCTCCAGAGATGCCACAGATCCCAAAAAGTTCTGGCCTTTTACTATCTGTCTATCGGGTGCCTTAGAGATAGTAAGTAGATTTGTTTCACAGTCTAGGTATCCTTTAGCTCCCTGAGTTAACATTGTGCCCCAAGGCAAATGAGTCAATGCATGGGCCACTCAGTTACATCCCTCCCCACAATAGGTTGCTGCATCAGGGTGCAATTCCCATGACAGCCACATCTACATCTTTCCTACCCTTCTCTACCTGCAGAAACGTTTCAATCAGTCCTCAGTTCTTCTCCAGGAGGAGTTGCTCTATCTGTAGGTGTGTATTTGGCGTATCTGTGGAAGAAGATGAGTTCAGGGTATTCATTCCCACACCACCATCTTTGACCCAATCCACTCTCTCTAGTTCAACCAAGTTTTCAACCAGGAAGGCCCCTGCTTCCTGATCACACAGTGCATTACAAGATAAAACAGAAACTGGCACCCACAAGATGGTGTTCAGGGGCCTCTAAGAAAAAAGGACAAAGTAAGTAGAACTGTCTTTTTCACCTCCAGTTCGTAAAGGTCACCAGACACTGGTACAATTGTCTTGCTCCCAAAGCACAGTGTGACTCCCAAACAAGTATATTTCCCCTACAGGTACTCACGGCTCTAAAGTCATCTTTGTTTCTTCTCCACCCCCACCCCAAACGAACACTCACCTACCCAGTCAGATCAGTTAGTAAATAGACAACCTAAGTTGGGAAAGACACAAGAAGTCACTCACCCAAAAGTATTACAATAATTGATTTAAAGATAAGGATAGCACTAAAAATACATTAAACACGTAGCCATAAATTAATGAGATCAGTATTAAACTTTACTTGAACCTCAAAATTAAGCCACTTAAGCCCAAACTGTTTTTACTGCATTTACATATATATATATTTTTAAATATAAGAAATTTAGCACAAATTCCTAACTGCAGTGTCACAACAGAAACTGGAACAGTGTTTTGCTTCAGTGACAGAATGCTGCCAGGGAGCAGTAGGAACCATTTGCAAAATGACCCAGAGGAAATGTCACGCCCCTTGTATTTTCAAACCCATGAGAAATAACTATGAATCAAAGCTGAGTCTGAAATCTCATTTCGATTCCAACTTTCTTCCTACCCAGGAAAAGGAAGCATATGTTAAGTTCAAAAGACCCAAACCAGAAATCAAAAAAGCTTCCTATGAGCAGCAAACAAAAGATACTTCAAATAATTTAACTATAAACACAAAATCGCAACTCATGCTTCTGCAATTATGCTCCTGCCTACAGGCCATTGTGCTCTGTCACAGGTTTTATTTCTGAACAGCGCAGTCTGAGCGACACACCCACTTTTCCTCACTAAAATGGGGACGAGGATAAGAGAAATCACCAGTTTAGTGATTAGCATATTTACCACTGGTATCAAATTTTGATATAAGTATTTGAGATTGCTAAATGTACCATATATCCATTCTTTCTTTCTTCCTTAATACCACAACCTCCACTTTTTAAACTGACGCCCAGAATAAGAACTGCAGTTCTCAGACTCTTTTGTAGTTAGGTGTGGCCATGTGGCTGTATTCAAGCCCCAAAGTTTTCAAAGTGGGCTCTGGGGATTTTTGGGAATCTCCACCATGCTTTTAGGTGGTCAATGAAGTCAAAACTATTTCCATAATAATATTAAAATGGTATCTGCCTTTTAATGTTCCTTCTCCCATGAGTATAAAGGGGAATTTTTCAGAGGCTACCTGACACATAATGCCACAAAAGACTGAATGTAGAAAATGACCTGAGACTTCCCCTATTTTCTTTTAAGCCAGACATTAAAGAGATTTACAAAATGAATAGCAGTGGTAGTCTTCTCACTGTTAGCTGGGAAATAGTTAATCCCCTGACACTCACACAAAAGTAATTTATGCTAAGTAGTATTTCATCATTTTTTAAATAAATTAATATTTTTAAAATGTCTTATTTTTAATTTCTAACACAGAAACTGTTTGCATTACTTTCCTATTCCTTCAAACATGTTGGCTTAAAAATAACATGAATTATCTTCTAGTCCCGGAGGTCAGAAGTCTAAAAATGGGTCTTACAGGGAGAAAATGAAGCTACTGGCAGGACTGCGTTCCTCCAGAAGCTAGGAGAGAACATGCCCCTTGTCTCCTCCAGCTTCCATGGGCTGCCTGTGCTCCTTGGCTCAGGGTCTTCCTTCATCAGTGGCATTACTTCAACCTCCGCTTCCATCCTCGTAATTCCTTCTCTGACCCCTAACACCCCTGCCTGCCCCTTATTAGGACCCTTTTGATTACACTGAGTGTACCTGGATAATCTAGGATAACCTCCCCATCTCCAGATCTTCAATTTAATCACATGCAGCCTCTTTTACCATGGAAAGTAACATATTCACAAGTTCTGGGAATTTGGAGAGCATTTTTCTGCCTACCACAAAATGCTAGACATAACCCATATAAGCAAAGCTCTTTGGGGTTCTCAATGCTTTTTCAGAGAACCACTACTCTTCCATATGAACAGCTGAGGTAGTTCTCAGGGTGGAAAACTAAGAAAAGCTAAGTTATTAGCCAAAGTCATACAGAGTGTAAACAGAACTTCAACTTGAAGCAGGTCATTTGGCTACTGATGAACCTCACATGGCTCCATCTATGCTTTGCTGCCAGCCCCCAAACACCCTAATTAAAACCAAGCCAGAAAAAATTATTCTGTGTGCATTTTGCAGGCATCGAACAAAGAGAACGACAACAAGCACGGAGACTTAAACTGGGTGAACAGGAGGGAAGAAAAGTTGGAGAAGAAAGTATTTAAAGTAATACTACTTTTCAAAACCTTATTTAGAAATATACAATCCATTACCTCGTGTGAGAAAGGAGGAAAATGTTATGAATAACCAGGTGTCCCAGTGCCAAGTCACAGAGCGATGAGTGACCGTCCTCGGTCTAGAGAAGGGTGATTAGGGCTAAAGCCCAGGAGACACAGGGAACGTGTGCAGCAAAGCACTGCTCTGAGTCATACAACGGGGCCTGGAGACCAAACACTGATTTATATCACTCACCTGGACACTGACTGTCAAGCCCCTGTTTTTACCAAACTAAATGAAAAGGACATCCAAAAGACTGCATTCTTGGGCTGTTTCTCTGCATCATTTTGATATGACCGGAGTCAAAATTTTGTAGCAGAAAAGCACCTGATCTCAGGTTCTTTTTCTCAAGTGAACTATGTTAAAATGATGCAGAACTTTCAAAGAAACGCATAATTCCAGTAAAAGAGGAGCAACGGAGGCTCCAACGGCCAGTTACTGTTCCACCAGATGAACTGCCTGGCCCAGGGCAACCACACTGGAGAAAGTGGCAGTTGGGATTCCTCTCCCTATACCCAAGCAGAGCGCACTTGTGAAGTCGGCTCCCCCGCCCAGAAGGCTGCGCAGGGGTCCCACAGGAAGTGCTGGCCTTCCCTGGTACGCTTCTCCAGAGCTACTTCACCTCCTTTCCAGGTGGAGTGCTCAGCTAACCAAACCAAAATAGCAGCAGCACTGCCTGACCTGACAGCCAACCATAACTCAGAAAATGAGAACACGGAGTAGGTAACCACTCCTTAGAATTTGCTATCCAAGGGGGGAAAAGCCACAGAATTACGTGATACTTACATTGTCCAAGTGAAAAGTACAGGGTCAATAACAGGCAGCCTCTCAGAGAATATCTAGCCACAGAGCTCAGCATTTCCTGGGGATGTTTTCAGCGCCCGCCTTTTCTACGATTACACTAGTATTATAAGAATGCTACCTGTGACCTACAAAGCAAAAAGATTTTGCAGATTGGAAACATTCCTCACATATCATCTTCATCACAAAATCCTAATCTACATACACACACTTGCCTGCCAGATCTGTCAGCCTCTGAAAAGGCATGGCATTCTCCTGTGGAATGAATAAACTAGGAAATCAGCAACCTCAGCTGACATCTGTTTTAAAGTAACAAATTTTTTCATGTGCCAAAGTCAATGTCAATTTAACATTTTATAGACCAAGAACTTTATGCTGTTTTCTACACCTCTTAAGGGGATGTGGAATGTAAGGACATGGAGTTTACAGACAAGATGCTTCTAATTCACAACAGCAAACACCAATTTCTTCACTCCACTGGAAAAGAGAAGCACCCTCAGGCACAGAGCCAGGGCTGAATCTTTTATATCCAGTGTTCTGGATAGAAAGAGAAATGACATTTTAAAAGAAAACAGATTGGGAAGCATAACAAAGGGATGCTGAGTAAGAACTCTGTTCTTATGAGTTTTTCCAAAAGTAGTGGTTCCAACTTCTAAATACTCAATAGAGTAACTAGAAAAAAGAAAGAAAAAAACAGACAAAAGTATAAGGCTATAGTATGAGATACGAGTACACATGTGGTTTAGCTGGCTTTCAAAGAAATCACTACCTCACTATTTCCCTATCCCTAGGTAAAATAAATTATCCCTAGATAATTTATCATGTAAAGTTAAAAAGGTTCAAGAAAATTCATAAAGGATATATGCAGGGAAAGAACTGATTTTAAAATATTGTTGGGCACTAATAACTTAGGGATTGTGGTCAAGTATACATTTGCAGGGCCCTTCTGCTATACTATAATAAGCTTCTGAATAAATTACTTAAAAAAAATACTTCTTGATGCATTGCTTAAGCTCCAGGTAGAGAAACAAACCCCAGGAGGCTATGGCAGGAACAGTGCCCTGAACCTGAGCACAGAGGAAAGCAGCAGTTGCCCAGGAGGCAACTACGAACCACGGCGATGGGACAGGCCCGGGGACAGTCAACTTTCAGCAGTGCAGGGAAAGCCCAGCCTGAAAGCAGGATTCCCGGTGGGAACAAAAGTGGTCCTGGGTCTGCAGCATCCTTCCTCCCGGCTTCTAGGACAAACACACACACAAACTTCAAAAAGACCTCAAGATTCCAAGACAGGGTTAGCTAACAAGTGTTAGCACATGACCAAAACTGCACTCTAGGGAACAAACCGTAAGCACTGATTTAGATAGACCGTTAAGGATTCCAGAAACCAGCATTATCAAATACAGAATATAAAACAACTCTCTTTGGTGCTGTTTAAAGATATGGAAAATGAACTAAATAAAATGAATAAGCAAAAAGAGACCATCAAAAAATACTCAAGCAGTATGATGCAGAAATAGGGCTTTTAGAATGGAAGAAATATAATAATTGAAATTGAAAAACTCAAGGGATAGGTGAAATAAAAGGTTCCACACAGCTGAAGAGAAAAATTACTGAATGAGAAGCTAAATCTTGAGGAAGAAATGACTCAGAATGAAACAAAGAAAGACAAGAAAGAAATGATCAAATACAAATGAAAAGCGAATAAAAAGTGAAGTTCTAACATCTATTAACAAAACCGGGAGACAACCGAGATAATGGAAGAGAGATAATACTCAAAGTATTATTGGTGAGAAATTGTCAGCTGGTGAATTACATGAATCCATATATACATGAAACACAGCAAACATAAACAGGATAAAACTGAGAAATTTGCATATCAACACTGCAGTGAAACTGCAGAATCCCAAAGACAAATAAATGACCTCAAAATAAGCCAACACATAACAAAAGGCAGCAAATGAAAGACTGCCTTTAGATTTCCCAAGAGCAGAGCGAAAGCCATGGGACAGTGCAACAGTATGTACACAGAGCCGGGAGGAAACCACTATCCACTGAGCACTCTGAGAGGGGGAAAGAGATGCCTTCACACAGGTCCAACCTGAGAGATGTTACCACCAAAGGGAAAAAATAACTGAAGAAGGCAAGTCTGACCAGAGGAAAGGTATAATATGCAAGAAGAGAAGAGACGCAAGATATCGTAAATATACAAATAAAGTTACAGATACCTTCTGTAAACAATAACAAAGACAGAACAGAACTGAGACACTGAAAACAGCACATAAGCACAGAAGCAGACGGTCTTCACTAGGTGTCCTATGAATTCTGTATTATCCTCAAAAAGGATTAAAATACTTTATCTGATGGACTTTAAAACTGTTATGTGGATACTGTCAGGACAGTCATTAGAAGAACAAAAATAGAGTGCATAACTCCCAAACCAGCAGCCAAAAAATAAAAACCCAACTGAGAACACAAATCAACAAAAACTTCAATCCAAATGAAAAAAAAATTGATCAAACACAGACTTAAAAGAGCTATGTTACAGTATATTTCAAGAAACAAAATTAAAACAAAAACATCACTGTACCAGCCATATAAGAAAACACGGGAGAAAATTCTCCACATTAAAGTCATGAACTCTTGTGTTCCAAAGATACTAAATAGAGAGGCTCCACGCCAGTCCTCATCTGGAAAATGCAAAGTAAGCCACAATAATATGCTACTTCATATCTGCTAGACCTGCAGCAGAATAGTGAAAGTTGGAAGGAAATGGGGCAACAGATAAGCTGTAATAGATTTTCACAACAGAATTTTCTTTAACATTAAAAATTAATTTACTACCACTACATGCAACAAGTAAATTTTAACAACATAACTCAGTGAAAAACGCAAGTTGCAGAATACTTCACACAATATACCATTCTTATCAAGCTTAAAAACAAACAAAACTAATCAACATGCTGTTTAGCCATATACTTAAAATAATAATTATGTATGTGCCAGTATCCATGAAGAATGTTGTTTAGTTCAGCTGATTTTTACCTTTTTAAAAAGAAAATCCTCATCTAAGGATATGCTCATTGATTTTAGAGCGAGAGGAATAGAGACAGACAGAGAGAGACACGCCACCTGTATGCGCCCTGACCGAGGATCGAACAGGCAACTTTTTGGTGCAAGGGACGATGGGCCAACAACTGAACCACCTGGCCAGGGCTTATTTTTACTTTTGGCACAAGACTTTTTCAGTAAACGAAGCAGTTTGCTGTTCTGTGTTCTAGAGCACGCTGTTCATCTCATCTCAGACCGACACTGCACAGCACGGGCCAAGACTACTCCACTCCAGAGAAGAGAATTTGGGACTGTAATCTTCCAGAATAAAGAGTCTTAATCAAAAGCAATTCCAGGTTAAAAGGAAAGGCCTGGACTCCAAGTGATTCTCCAAGGCTTCCTTATAACCTTTCCTAATAATTTTTCTATAAAATTAAATTATTACTAATCTACAATGTGTTTCTTTACTAATGAAAAATGCCTTATACTAAGGTAGAAGTTTTCCTTCATTCAGGTGGCCTTTCTCCTTTCCTACGTCTAAATGGTTTAAATGTTAGACTTTTAAATATCCTGGTTTATGTGACCTTAGATCCAGCAGTGCCCTTTTCTGTCATTTCTGTGACTCAGACAGACATGATTTCCTGTGCCCTTTGTTTAATGAATCTCTACCACCCTGGCCCAGGTTGTCTTCCTCCTCCTATGAGGAAGGTGGCTTCTTTGGTCCTTTTTGCTTCCAAAACATTGCCTGATTTTTGACCTGGGGCACCTCAAAGGCTTGGAAGGTCCCTCCATCCATCAGAGCCTCACAATAATCTCAGAGCAAAGCAGGAACTTCAGTTCCTTGAGATGTATGAGAAGGGATGAAACCGTGAGTTTGACTTACATGTTGTCTTTCTTACGCCTTCCTTCACTTCCTACTTCACTGTTCTTGAAATTCAGGGAACTCACAACTCCACCAGTCACTGAAGCTTTGCCTGGAACAATAAAGGCAGGAAATGAGAAAGAACACGACAAAGGGAAGGAACAAAGGGTCTAATGGGGAAAGAATCTCTCTTCTATAATTAATCTTGACATTCAAAAGAAAGGGCCCCTGGAGTTAAGGAAAATCTCTACCTTAGTCTAAGCCATTGTTCATCTTTAACCACAACTATTCACAGTAATTTAATGTTTGTGCAGGAAACCATTATAATTTACAAAGAACTTTCACATGCATTTTCTCATTTGAGTAGTAGGATGTTGAGAATAGGTAAGTATTATCTTAAAATGCAGCCGCCAAACTTCCCAAAGGTTAGAGAACTTTCCCACGACCACTCAGCCAGCAAGTATCAAAGGAGGGATTAGAACCTCTACGACTCCTCGTTCTAAATCCTTCCATGGCACAAACTGATATAATGGTTTCAACTTGAAACACAGTCTTACTATTTCTTCTTGCACTAGATTTACTTCTTTTGCCAACAGATACAGAAATGCCCTTGCCTGCTGAATGACACAGATGCTGTGATAGGGTTAAATGTTTATTTACCAGAGGCTACCCGAAGGGTAGAAAATCCACACCCAGACAGTTAAGAAACGCATGTACCTTTTTCACATACTCCCCTTTTCTCTTTAAGTCACCCATTATTGCTTGGCATTTATTTAAAACTCGGAAATAACTTCAAGCTTACTGAAAAGTTGTGTAATAATAACAGCACAAAGAATACCATACACTTTTTACCCAAATTCACCTACGATTCCCAGTTAGCCAGTGCACTTAGTCATTCGCGCGCCTTCTACAGACACAAACATCCACTCAACACTTTCTTCTGCACCGTGTGAAGAGACGTTCCGTACATCATGGCTTTTCACATCTCAACGCTTCTGAATGTGTTTCTTTAGAACATGCGTATTCTTAAATAGCCATAGTGTTGTTATCAACCTTAGATTTAATACTGATAAAATATTTTATTTTAATCTACCAGCATTTCAATGAACCCAATGCACATCAGAGCATTTCTTTTCCTCCAAATATGAATCCAGTTCAGGGTCAGGTTATTGCACGTCACTGCCAGCAATCTGAAACACACAGCTTTCCTTTGTCTTTTATTACATTGACGCTTTAGGAAAATATAGTCCTCCCCCCGCTTTTTATATGAATAAAACATTTCCTTTTGACTTGTCTAACATTTCCTCATGACTCAATTCAGGTCATGCATTATCAGCCAAAAAAACACAGAAAGTGATGTTTTCCTCTCCAGGTATCACATCTGAAAGCATACACAGTCCATCTGACCCTCCTTGACAATGCTCATTTTGATCACCCAGCCAAGGTTTTGTCTAATTTCTCCAATGGAAAACTGTTCTTTTTCCCCTGCAACTAATAAGTAATTGATGGGGAGCTACGTTAAGACCATGAAAACACCTTGTCTCACAGCAAAATTTCCCCCTGGCATTAGCGTCCATCGGTGATCCCTGCCTGACCCAAACTTGACTGTAACAGCCAAAACAGGCCGACTATTCCAGCTCCAGCATCCTTCCACACTGTTGGTCCTTACTTAGCTCTGGACATCATTTGTCTGTTTATCTGCTTATGATCAATATGGATACATGAAATCCTGCTCTTTCAATAGCTTATAATTTGTCATTGGACTTAATTATTTTGGTGCTCAAGCTGTCTCAGATTTAGCCAGTGCCCCTCTTTAAGCTGGCTCCTTTATCTTTGTAACACACTCCATCATGTTTTTCTTACTTTTATTTCCTTACTTTTTGACATTAAAAAGAAAGTCCTGGGCTCATCTCGCACCTATGCCATCTCTTCTCTGGATGCCGTCATTTCTCCAGAAGGCTCTGGTTCCTTTCACTGGAGGACATTGTTAGAGACCAAGACCTAGGACAACACAGCTTTAAGGGCACTGTGTGTTTGTGTTGATTCCTTTTCATTTTATGCATGAGTCACATTTTCCTGCTTCTTTGCAAGCTTCTTTTCTATTATATAAGGTAGACAGTTAGAAGGTATTCAGTTTGATTCCAATGGCAGGTAAATTACTGGCAGATCCTCTTAATCCTGCCAGCCTTCGTTTTGTACTTGATAAAGACAGGTCTATTTCAGTTTTGTCTGTAGTTCTAGCACATGGCCCTACTCTAAGGTATGGCCCTTACTCTAAGATGTGGTCTTTCTGGTATCTCAGTGCAATGGCTAAGGTGCTCCATGAAGTCTCTCCACCCTCACTAGGCCAGAACTCTCCATTTCTCTCAGTACTACAACACCTCTGGTATGGCCATTCTCTTCCAAACCTGGTAGCAGCTGCTCTCTGCTAGGTCTCACCTTGTATATATATATATATATACACATTCCAGCTTCTGGGTCCCCCTAGCATAGCTCACTCCTCCCCAGTACCCTGCCATACAAATTCCAGCCATTTGGGTAGCACTGAACATGAGACCCACGTGCCACCTTGGACTCCCCCCCCCAGGAGGAAGGCAGGAAAAGCGCTCGTGCAGAACACCAGGGCAAATGTGGGTCTCACCTCACGTAATTCTCCTCTCTCTAGGATCATACTCCCGGCTGCCAGCTGTCCAATGACAAGCAACGACCGCCTCATGTGGTGCCCCGTTTTCCACTTTACTACAGGAGGACAGTCCAGCACCAGCTTCCTCTTTTCCTCTCCGCCTTCAACATCAGTGACGCGTGGGAAACACGGGGCTGCTCTACTGAAGGAGTTAAGAATCAAACACTTCGAGTGTATAGCAAATGTTCTTTATTGGAACATTTCAAAGAAACTCTCTAACAATCTGTTTCTTAGGAATGCATGTGTTCACTTATATTGCAGCACTGTGGCAAGAGAAATGCTCTCTAGTTGTCAGGCAATTCCAAACAAAATAACAGGAAAATAAATTCTATTTCTTCCACGAAGCTGAGACTCCACCTTGGAGAGCCAGCTGGCCATCACTCCAACACATTTCATTTATTTCTCTTACTCTTCCTCCAAATGGCATAACAAAACACTAGAGTCTATCTAAATAAATGAAAGTTGGTTGCTAGTCTTCATTTTTCTCATTTATGTGCATGGACTTAACATGGGGGTGGAGAGAAAACTCCTTTTCATATAAACCATTTTCTGATGTATTTCTGTTTCTACTTCTAACCACTGGTGAGAAAATAATTAGGAAAAAAACAGTCAAGAAGAAAACTTGCAACCCCAGACACAAAGTTAATCAAGGGGAAATTGGCTAACGAGAACATACTGTAAGTAGAGATGTAATTTTGTAATCACAAGAAAATGGAGAATAGTAGAGCTTTCCCTGCAAAGCCAGCAGATCTGTGCTCGCAGCGCATGCACACACACACACACACACACACACACACACACACACACACACACAAGGCTTCCAAGCAGTGTGCCAGGCAGGAATGGGGGACAACCTCCTTCTTCTTGAGCAGATTTTCTCCACATTAGAAATGTGTATTGCAGCCCATCTGATTCATTTTCTCAGAGAGAATCAATGTGTGGCAAGTTCTTCCTTTCCTTGGTTTTACTTCAAGTTTCCTAGAACTTAAAAGGCCAGCATCTGATGGAAACGCAGGGTCTATTTGACCCTTGGCCCTCCTCACTGTCCAGGCACTCCCTATCCTCACATGTCTCAGTGTCTCCTGGCGGACCCTGCTCAGTTCTGTGTCCTCGTGCTGGCGTGGTTGTGCATATTCTTTTGTAGCTCCCCATCCCCCAGGAATACAGTCAGAGCCCCTGGACTTGATAAAACAAGCCCTCCATAATCTGCCCCCTGCTGACCTTTTCATTTCATCCCCCTGCTGTTTTCTCCACCATCACTAGTGAAAACCTTGAAGCCATTTGCCTTCAGGGAACACCCTTTCCTCCCTTTCTTCTCTTGATTGATTCACTGAGGCTGGACAACCCCTGAAGAATATTTCATGATCACAGTTCAAAGCTGGGTTAGTGTCCCAACCTGCATATTCTCACAGCACCTGTGCTTACCTTTATGCTAATCATTTACTGAGCACTTAGATGTGCTAAGCACTGTGGGCATGTAACATGCATTATCTCACTGCATGCTCACATGAACTCTGGACAGGAGCTGCTGTTACAGAGTATGTACTGATATGAAAACTGGCAGAGAGGCTCAGCAGCTCCCCAGGGTCACACAGCTGGGGACTGAAGGAACCCAAGAGCTTACGGTCTTCCCATGAACAGTACCAAACGCAGTTAGTGGAAGAATTAATAGTATAGCTGGTGTTTCCAAGTAAAGGCCCAGAGTGGCAACAAATGGTGATCTCATGATAATACTAAAGAGGGTAAAATTATATAAAAATGTGAAAAATTCATCAGAATTCTTCAGATGAGGCTATCATAAAGATACTCATAAACTAATATCAACTATGAAACTCATAATAAAGACCAAAGTATTTCACCCACAAAGGGCGACCAGCAAAAATCCAAGAATATCCACATAGCTCAAGAAAAAATTGTTTGTTTAAAAGTAATGGGAGAAACGGACTGCCGCCAAGATGGAGATACTGTGCTTTCTCACACAACCAAGTTTAGAGACAACTAAATATTAGCAACAGAAAACATAGCCAGAACACAGAAAACTGAACTTTTTGGAAGTCTGATAACAACAAATTCTTCAGCCTGACCGGTAAGAAGGGCGAAACCAGCAGCTGGCGGAGCGGGGTTGCACAGGAAAACTTGGTCAGACAGACTCAGGCGCACAGAACCCAGGCGCAGGGTTGGACCTAGTGAGCGACTGAGTGAGCGTCCAAGTGAGCAACCGCGGGGAAACAGCGAGGGAGCAGGACTGCGGGTTGAGTGTGGTCGTGCATTCGTGTGCATATAGACAAGCGAGGGAGTGGGCAATTGGACGGGACCCAGCAGGTCCCCAGCGGCAGCAGGGGGCGCCTCCACATACAGTGTCATAACCCAGCGACTCTGAGTGGCCCAGCCCAGGTGAACCACCTAAGGCTCTGCTCATCACCCAAAGGCACGAAACAGCAGAGGGGACCGCCATTTCCCTGCTCTGACCAAGCCCCCACATACAGTCACAACCCAGCGACCTGGGAGTCCAAGGCTCCGCTCCTCACACTTAACAGGCGCATACAGACCAAAAATGGCTCAAGAAGATCTCAAAGCCCCAGAGCCTATAAATCTAAGCGAGGAAGAAATAGCAAAACTCTCAGATGCACAGTTTAAAACACTGGTGATCAGGATCCTCACAGAACTGGTTGATTATAGCCACAAATTAGAGAAACATATGAAGGTGAAACTAATTGAAATGAATGGAATTGCACAGGAAACCAATAGTGATGAAAAGGAAACTGGGACTCAAATCAATGGAGTGGACCAGAAGAAAGCAAATAATGACCAAACCGAAAAGAGTGAAGAAGCAAGAATTCAAAAAAATGAGGAGAGACTTAGGAACCTCCAGGACATCTTTAAACGCTCCAACATCCGAATTATAGGAGTACCAGAAGGGGGAAAGGAACAGTCACAAGTGGAAAACTTATTTGAACAAATAATAAAGGAGAATTTCCCCAATCTGGCAAAGGAAATAGACTTCCAGGGAATCCAGGAAGCTCAGAGAGTCCCAAAGAAGTTGGACCCAAGAAGAAACACACCAAGGCACATACATCATCATTACCTTAGCCAAGATTAAAATGAAGGAGAGAATCCCAGAAGCAGCAAGAGATAAGGGGACAGTCACCTACTAAGGAGTTCCCATCAGACTGTCAGCTGATTTCTCAAAAGAGACCCTACAGGCAAGAAGGGGCTGGAAAGAAGTATTCCAAGTCATGAAATCCAAAGACCTACAACCAAGATTGCTCTATCCAGCAAAACTTTCATTTAGAATGGAAGGGCAGATAAAGTGCTTCTCAGATAAGATCAAATTCAAGGAGTTCATCATCACCACGCCCTTATTATATGAAATGTTAAAGGGACTTATCGAAGAAAAAGAAGTTAAAAAAACATGAACAGTGAAAGGACAACAAACTCACAGTTATTAACAACCACACCTAAAACAAAAGCAAACTAAAAGGACAGCTAGATCAGGAGTGGAAACATAGAAATGAAGATCTCAAGGAGGGTTAGCAACAGGGGAATAGGAGGAGGAGAAGGGGAAAGAAGGTACAGAAAATAAGTAGCATAGACAGTAGATAGAAAATAGATGGGGGGCAAGAATAGTATGGGAAATGTAGAATCTAAAGAACTTGAGACACATGGACATAAACTAAAGGGGGGGTAATGGTGGAGACGGGGGGGTATGGTGGAGGGGAATGAAGGGGGAATAGAACAACTGTAATGGCATTATCAATAAAAAAATAAATTTAAAAAAGTAATGGGAGAAACGGAGAAGAATATTCTTACTAGTGACAAAAAAATATGTACTACATCAAAGATGAAAAGAACCTCTCAGAGGGAAGAATCTGAAAAATTTATGTAATTACATCAATCTAGGATTCCATTCTCAAAAAGTCCATATATAGTACAGTCAACAGGATCGATGCTCTATTTGGGGTGACAGGTTACTTCCTTCACTAACTGAGCAAGTGAAGATTAGTGAACAGGCAAAAATCCTATTGTACTCCATCTGGGCCCTCTATGTCATTGACCTAATATGCTCATTTCTGGCTCCAGATTGCAGAGTTGGGGGACAGAAGGAGGAGCCATGAAGAGGAATGTCAGTGACCAGCTGCCTCACAAAGCCACACTGATATCTCATGAACAGTAAGTCAGCGAGGATGACTATTTCAGGACAGCGTATCCTCTCACACAGGTAGCCCTTCTTCACGTTGCAGACCTTGACTATGAAGGAGGACATACAACCTTGTGTCATAAGAAATATCACCGAGGGTCAAGGTGATCAATCCTGGGTCCTACACTTCTGGGGAAATTTAAGGAAAAGGATCCAAAGTAGATATGTAAATATCACTGAAACCTCATACAAGGTATGAAACTCACATAAAAGGCTTAACCTAGGGAACAAAAAACAAGGAAGACTACTATTTCATATCATTTTAAACACTACCCTGCAAAGAAGAATGGGCAGTTTTTCTAGTTCCACCAAAAAAAAGTGGAGAGAAAACACTTTTAACCAAAAATTTGAGAATTTCGGCTTCAATATGAAGACTTCCAAAAGCAAAAAATTTTACCAAGGAATATGCATATACCATGACATGATTGCTATGATAACTACCAAAGTGCAGAGCTCCCACACTGATATTTGGGTAGTATTGGTGTTCATGACTCTGCCCCATGGAAGTTCTGATAATAACAGATAACACGGAAGGAAGACCTGCCCTGCTAGTACTGTGGGATCATACTCGGTCTCCTCTGTTTTAAAGTCCAGTCTCTTAACCACATGAAACTTACTACCTGCCTCATGAAGTTCTTGGAAGGATTCAGTAGGCTAATTATAAAATATTTAACCTGTGCCCATCACATAGTAAGCACTTGGTAAATGTTAGCTATTATTATCCTATTTAACTTTGCCTGGGCTGACTTCCTCCAGTTATTCAGTCTCTGATTCTATCAAAGCCAAGACAGGGACGTTTTGTCAATGAGGCAGATACAACTTCAAGATGGAAAAGAACTGGTCGTATGTCTGACCATTCAGCCCATCCATACCCATGCACTCCCCCAAAAGACTTTTACGGAGTGTCCACCATGTGCGGAGCACTGGGGCAGGCCCTGTGTGGAATACGAAGATGAAATGACATAGCTGTGCTCAAAGAACCTCATCATCTTATCACTAACCCCACTATGTGCCAGGCGCTGTTCAGAGCAGCCCGAGCCCCATGTGCCCCTGTGTGGGTCTGCGTGTGCATATGCTCCTTTAACTCTCACGACAGCCCTTTAAAGTAAGCACTATTTACCATCCTCAGGGAGAAGCCGAGACGCAGAGAGGACATGCAACTTGCCCTCCGTTACACAGCTTATAATTGCGGAGCTAGGACTCAACTCCAGGCTGTCTGACTCAGAGTCTGGGGCTCTTCCCCACTTGATATACTGTCTCCCCGAAGACCTGACCACACAGAACCAGAGCAAGGACAGACCATGAGAAGGGCGCGACAGGAACATAACTGCCGTGCAGTGCTCATGCGTGATGAGTGCTATCTCTACAGCTCACAGAAGCCACGCGCCCTTTCACCACAGAACAACATGTGTAAGCACGCCGTAACAACCCAGACCTGAAGGCACCCTCAAACCACCTGTGTTGCCACTCCGACGAGCCATCTCAGTAATTTTGCACATGCTGAGGGAAAGAGGCGGGCTAAGCATGTGGGCTTACAAGTCAGACACCTGGGATTCCACGACAGGTCCTCCAGTGTGGCCTTTCTCTGTGCTTCGGTACCCTGGTTATACTGATTAAATGAGATCATTTATGTAAAGAGCTCAGTTCCAGTGCCTGGCACTAAAAATTATATAATTAAAACAATAAATAAATAATCAAAATTGCTCTTCTAGTTAATCCTGAGCTGTATGGGAAAACACCAACAAGCAGACAATATCTGTGTACACACCCAAGAGAATGCTGTCTGTACTATTCAAAATACACCATGGATCATTAAAATATCAATAGATGAGAACTACTCCAACTCAAAATGTATTATAAACCTGTGTTTCAAAAGGCTTAGAAATTTTTTTTAAAAACTCATCAAATTTAAGTGGTAAGAACAGCTGTTAGGTATGTACCGAGGGCCTACCCTGTTCATGGCCCTAGAACAGGCACTTCACAGATGTTATTCAATCTTCAAAACCACTCAGAGGTTCACAAAACGATCCCAGTTTTGCAGATGAGGATTCTGAGCCTCAGGGTTAAGTGATGGGCTCTACGTTGCATGACAATAAGCAGCAGAGACTGCGACTTAACATGGAAAGACTCACCACTGAGGCCAGCGGGGACAGAATCTCAGGGCCACACAGACACTGCACAAAGCCTTTCCTTGGCGATCAGAATTTCACTGAGTAAACATGCAGTGAAATCCATCTCTCACCCCCAAGATGTGCTTTAATGGTCATGGTATGTCCACCCACCAAAGTGACATAACAGTATAGATCTCATTCTATCATTCAGTTTAGTCTTAATGTCCCCCGAGAACTCTGTCAGAGGGGAGTAATTTACAAATTGCTATGGTTATTCAAAAGTGACTAGATTTCCACGACAACAAATTGGGTTTTAGATCTGGGACAATAGTGAAAATGAGGCAACATCAATGTGTCATGAAGTTACAAAACATGTGCTAGGGTGAGAGTGGACAGAGAAGGAACATGTAAACCAAAATATCCTTTTCTAATTTTGCTTAGAGCAAAGCATTCTTATCACAAATAGCAAATCTGTGACTCTCACACTTTCTTATTCACGGTTTTCTATTATGTCTCCTGCCCTTAAAAAGAAGAAGGCAGAATGAACGTTCACTGTGTAACTCCTAAGACATGAGTCTGCTTCTAATACTTGAATATAAACTCCACCCTGAAGGAAGGGTCCATGGTTTTGGTCACTACTGTATCCTCAGCACCTGGACACAGCCAGGTGTCCAGGCCTTCAGTAAATAGGGGGAGATGTTCCTACCCAGCACAATACAGAAATACAGAAGAGAAAAGGTGTAAAGAGCTGCCAGCGGAATGATTACTTATCGAATCCCAGCAGGCCTCAGCACCAAACTGCTCTTTGGAACCTAATAGCTACAGAAATGTGAGATTATGGGAGACTTTTTTTTTGAATGAACACATAATATGCTTTGGGGGCAAAAATGCCTCCCAACTTCTTTTGACTATTCATAATATTTGCCAATATTTTGAAATACTGGTCTAAAATATGCCTCCTAATCTGCTACCTCAGACATAGGAATCACAATCCCATATGCAAAAAAGTCACTGCTAGCATTATGCTAAATGAGGCCGACACAACGAAGACCAAAGCTGGACCAACTCTAATTTAATAGAGACACAGACAGACTGTAAACGAGTAATTACAATTCCGTGCAATGAGAGCTTTCAGCAAAGCAGCACCAAGAGCTGGGTGTGCAGAGAAGGGGATAACTAACCCTGCTGCACATTTCAGTCCCACGCTGTGAGCAAGAACCTTTCTTTCCCCACCATCCTTTGCAATTTCCTGCCGGATCCTCATTATTTTCTTTAAAGTGATAAAGCAGCACAGTCCATCTATATACTAAATACTTAGTCATCATGCTCCTCAATTATCATCCCACCCCGATGAAAAGCTGCACATCGCTTTCCTGTATGCTAGTTAGATAGGAAGTTCTTAAATTAATGGTCAGCTGCACTGTGATACTGGCTGCTAAGACACACACACAACTTGAGGGTTTAAGCTGTATGAGAGATTTGGGGCCCTACTATTTCCTCCAAAATCCATGGCCTTCTTATAGCCGACTAAAATTATATTTAACGTTCTGTCCAAAGTCTTAAAGATACATGCTAAGTGAACAGTTTATCTAAAATCAGGACACCATCATGAGCAGTTTGTTTATTAAATGATTTAAGTGCTAGCCATCTCCAAGAGAGATTTAAGGTAACATACAATAAAAGACGTATTTCCACATATTTGCACCTGGAAGGAATAGGCACAGGTGTAAAGCCATGAAACTAAAAAAAGAAGCTGATTTTCCAACTACCAGATAATGCTATTGGTGTGCTTGAACAAGAAAATGGTATCAGAAGTCCTAAGAGCCAAAGCATAAAAGGAGAATGGGGCAGGCCACATAATTCTGGTCAAAGGAATATTATAAAGGGTTTCCACCCTAAGGACTGAGAAACAGAGTCATCTTTTCCACAATGGCTTGTACAACATGTGTAGAAGCACTGTCACATGGTCTCTTACATTTTTACTATGTAAAATCTGTGAGTGTAACATCAAAGTGTAGCTCAAAGAAGGTCCTCGGGGAGGCAATGGTAATGTATAAACCAAATAAGTACTTTTGGTTTATACCAAGTTTGAAAATACTAAGCAAGATGAATAAAAACGTATTGGGTAGGAAGGTATCACAGAGAAGTTGGTCCCCAAAATGGGGCTTTCCAGGAAAGACCATTCAGATGGGAGCTTTTCAGAAATAACTGACGTGAAAGGTTTTCAGAATGCCAACAACTAGGTCACTACCCAGAAGGCTATCATCTCATCCAGCTGCAGCAGGCACGGTTTACACATCAGGACCCTTACTTGCAGATTGCTCGGTGACTTATCGCTGAAGACCCCATGATCACCCACCCAACCAGAAAGGGAGGAGCAACCCTAAAGTGTACTCAAGGCTTTATTTCCTATTTTAAAAGGAACATACTCGGACCACCTGTTTGTGCTTTGGTCTCTTTTATTAGCTTTTACTTTTCTTAACAGTAACAAGCTCTTCTATTTGGGTAAAGTGCCACACTGAATATCTGGTTACCGTGATAAATTCCTTTATCCCTATATTCCAAGTGTATTCTAGTCATTACAAAGAAACTTCTGGAGCCTTAATATCCTGAATGAGAGATGTGAAAGGGGGCACAGAGACTGGTGGACATGCTGACCTGTCATCTCCCTGCACAGCCCTGTTTGCCCCGCCCCCTTTTCATTTTCTCCCATGAAGCCCTCTCACGAGAACAGGGTCCCCACTGTGCTTACGGCAGCACAGGAGAGTGAGCACAGGGCTGCTGGGCACGAAGTGTGACAGGACAGAACTGACCGCCTGAAACTACTGCCTCAAGTTCAGATCAGGCCAAGAACAAGCCTCAGAACAACAAACTGGACCAAAAAGGAGTACACTTAAGTTGAAAACACAGCACTTGATCTGAAACAAGAAGTTTGAGCCTACTCAACAGCTCGAAGGAGCACTATTTTTCCCTAATACCGGTAATAGTCTTCGCTTTCTTCAGCACCATACTCTAAGACTGCCCACTGCAGCAGCAGCTGTATTTATTATTGGCTTGATAGACCATTTTCTTGTGCCCTTTTTAAAATACTAGCTACTTCCATCCTTTGAAACATGTGCTGAAAAAAGGAATCAGCAAATATTACTGCAAGCACAATATTTGATTTTCGCTGTGAGATGAACTTTGACTCAAACCTTCTCCACAACAATGGACACAATGGCTACCCCAGTGATACTTCAGGGGCACTGCATGAAACTGGGGCTACTGAAAAAACTGGTAACCTCTTATGGGTTTATTCCAGTCTTCTGAATGTCAAGCTAGATTTTCCTTCCACTCTTTACAGTATAATACCAACCTGCAGGACTTAAAAGTGGAAGGTAAGATTGAATTTGAAGTATCATCTGACCAGCAGTTGGGGAAACCCATTGCTGTTATAAAGTGGTGAAAATAAAAGCAGAGGCCTTCCCTGAAGAACAAGTGAAGGGACAAGTTGGGTGCACTGTTCTCACAACCAGAGTGTAAATCTCCGGCTGCCATAGGTCACAGCCCAACAGGGAGTGTACGCAACCAACGTGAAGTGTTTTATCTGACTCACCCCCAAAGATGTGGAAAGAAATGTTCATCTGGAAACCGGAGATAAAATAAACATACTAGTGTTGTAACTGCTCAAAACATCATGCTATTGGACAAGAAACAAGCCCGCTGTCAGGGAGTCTCCTGTGCCACGAAGGACACGTCTGGCTCTACTGAAAAAGGTGCTGTTGTAAAAGAGATATTCTGTCCCTGCAGTGAATTTAAGTGTGACTTTCAAGCCTTACAGCCTGGAGATGATGTGCAATTCACAACCAGGACAGAAATGGTAAAGAGGTTGCAACAGATGTCAGCCTATTGCCTCAAGGAACAGTCACTTTTGAAGATATCAGCACTGAACATTTTGAAGGAACTGTAACCAAAGTTATTACAAAAGTATCCAGTAAAAACCAGAATGATCTATTGCCGGGACACATTAAAGTTCACTTTGTAATTCCTAAAGAACTTCCTTTTGAAAATAAAGATGCCAGATCCAACGTGACCCCATTGGAAGGCGGTCATGTTAGGTTTAATATTTCAACAGACCAATGTGATAAATTAGAACAAGCAACCAACACAGGAGTTCTATCAAATACATTTCAGTTCATTAATGAAGCCAGAGAAGTGGGTATAATTGCAGCCATGAGAGATGGTTTTGGTTTCATCAAGTGTGTGGGTCATGATAATTGTTCTTCTACTATAGTGAAATCCCCGGTGGGAACCAGTTCCGTATTGCAAATGAAGGGAGTTTCCTGTGGCTCCTGATATTCTCACTGCCCAAACAAATCACGCTTTGGGATTATAAAACTTCCCAAAGGCAGTTTTGTTCCATATCCATTCCAATCATGATTTGCTAGGCACTGTAGAAAAGGAAGCCACTTTTTCCAGTTTCCTAAAACCACTAGCCCAAATAAAGGCAAACTAAAGAAGACTAAGGATCATTGCTTGGGGTACTGAGTGAAACTGACTATTCCTTTTCAAGCCAAGGATGTGGATGGATCTACTTTTCCTCAAAGAGGGGATAAAGTTGAATGTAGCACTAGTGAAAAACAAGCCTGGACAGCAGATTGCCATCTTTGTGTGACTTTTAGGTCATAATTATAACTCCAAGAGGCTTTTGGGTTATATGGCAACTCTGAAAGATAATTTTGGACTTATTGAAATAGCCAATCATAATAAGGAAATCTTTTTCCATTACAGTGAGTTCTCTGCTGATGTCAACAGCCTGGAATTGGAGGACTTGGTCAAGTACAACTTGTCCAAAGGCAAAGGAAACAAAGTCATTGCTGAAAAGTCAACAAAACACAGCTGCTGAATGGCATTATTGAAGAGGCTGATCCTACCATCTACTCTGGTGACGCCCCGTGAGGAGTGTTGATTCAACACAGACTGAGCACCAAAGAATGATTGAGATCGCGGAGGAAGGAGATATGAAAGGCGAGATCTATCCATCTGACATAGTTGGAATGGCTAACAATGGGGGTTGCCTGCAGAAAGGGAAAAGTGTCAAGTTCCAATTGTGTGTCCTAGGCCAAAATGCACACACTATGGCCTACAACATCACACCCCTGTGTAGGGTCACTGTGGAGTGTGTGAAAAATCAGTCTGGCTTCATTAACTATGAAACAGAAGACAGCAAGATGCTCTTTTTCCATGTGAACTTAGTTCGGAATGGCGTGGAGCTACAGGCTGGAGAGGAGGTGGAATTCTCAGTGATTTGTAATCAGCGCACTGGCAAGTACGGTGTTTGCAACACTTGGCGAGGCTGTGAGGGCCCCAAGGCTGTCGAGGCTGCATGATCTAACAGGCTGGTCAGTCACTTGAAGGACATCACCCTGGATGATGCCAGTGCTCCTTGCCTACTGGCTCTTCATCAGCCAAGGGGGCCAGAAAACTCAATGGAATTTGGTGCAGAAAGAAAGAGCCTGCAGGCTGGTGTCACTGACCAACCACATCCACAAAGCACATCATTAACACACTAGGATCAAGTTGGGGGATTCTGGTGAAGGGTTCTGAATATCTCTCTCTTTATCCTCCTAAAATCTAGAATAATTATTCTACTGAGCCATGACACCAGTTTTAACACCTTCATGTTATGTTTAAAAAGTAAATGGATTTTGGAAAACTATTTTAAAATTATGCCCAGCTGCAGCCTTGAAGTGACACTATATTAATATCTATTTTAGGAGCTTTATTTGGTACACTTAATGCAACTGGTAATTGCAATCCACTTCGCCTGTGTAAGTGAAAAATATAGACTGTTATCTTGTTGGCCCTATGAAATTCTGCACTTTTTCCTTTTTCTGCTTCTCTTTTCTTTTCCTGATCATTGTGCAATTCTGAGGACAATATGAGGGTAAACTATATTAAAAATTCCAAAAATTCGTAGAGGCAAATCTTGTCACAGTCCACTTTATTGAAGTTCGGTTTTATTTCCAGGAAAATTATCTTCCAGAGTAGCCTCCCCCCTCTCTGGAATGGGGGGAGGGCAGTAAATTTACTACAGTTAGTATGTGTGCTGCAGAATTTCATGCAAATGAGGTGAGCGAGCCTTGTGATAATTTAAATGTATTTGAACAAATAAAAGGACAAATGCACAAATTTGTTACTGCTTAGATCACTACAGCTTCTAGGACCCAGTTTCTTTTACTGATTTAAAACAAAAGTAATTTTAAAGTTGTGCCTGAAACGAATCTTGTTTTTTTAATAAGTAGCCACCTGGTTCCTGTGTCCTGTAAAACACACGCACTTGGCCCTTTGTGTAGCTCCTGTTCAACTTTCCATCATAGAAACAGATCAAACCTGGTTTCTTGGCTCTCATCTTGAACTTGCTACATATAGGGCCTGGCCAGTGGACCGAAGGCTTTGACTAAGATGACGGGTCAGCTCAGGAGGTGTAAGGAACAGTGCTTTTATGTTCCCCACTGTCATTTGACATTTTGATCTTCTCTGGGTAAAGAGGCCATTTATCTTTGCAAACACAAAACAGTTTTGCTTTCTCCATTTTCTGCTAATGGTGAAATAATGGAAGCAAGTAAAGTTTTAGTGATTTTTAAGGCATACCAGACATACAAGAATAATGCCCCATTGAGTATATTCTGCGAAATGCTGCTACAAACTATTTTCTTAAAACAGTATCTAAATTCTTAATGGGCTGATTCATTGATACTGCTCTGTGGCTCACCTTGGAGAATTAGAAGACCTCCAGGACTAAGCCTTCAGCTGGAAACCTGACTCTTCTGCAAGCCAGCTCTGGTGCCTGAGATGTACTCACATCTCTGATTCAGCCACTTCGGGGCAAGGGGACTAAGCCTAGTCTTAGTGGGTGTCCTAGGCATTCAAGACACTTAAGGATGTGGTGTTAAAGTAGGAGATTTCCGAGGCAGAATTTCTAACTAGGCAAATGTAGTTCATGGTAATATATTAGACATAGTTTTTATACATTTATCTATATTGATATCCTTTTCTTTTTTCTACCATCAATTCCTCCCCCCCTTCCACATCCATTCCTTGTAATCAGAAACTTGATTTCCTCTGTGCTAATGACCAACTAATTCAGAATATGGTTTAAAGCAGGGGTATCAAACTCATTTTCATCAAGGACCACATCAGCCTCACGGTTGCTTTTAAAGGGCTGATTATAATTTTAGGACTGTATAAATGTAACTACTCCTTAACTAGGGGCAAGGAGCTCAGTGCTGCTGCTGGATAAAACAAGGTGTGGGCCAGATCTGGCCGGTGGGCCTTGCGTTTGCCACCTGCGGTGTAAAGGAATAACAGGTCCTTGGAACTATCAGGAATATTTGAGTTTAAAAATGATTAAATATTGAAATATTTGCATAAAAGTTTGGCAAAGCACCTTTCACTATATTAGACCATGTTTTTACTTAGTGCATTAAACTATTTGTTTTAATTACAAAAATATTTACACATGTTTACATTAAACATTGCAAGTGCTAATGCCCTTAGAAAGAATGCAGGTTCTTCTAATTCTACCACTTAAAGATAACTGAAGGGAACATTTTGATTAATGCCTTTCCAGGTTTTCCCCATGTTACATAGTTTCATTATTGAAATGTTAACCTTATGAATTCTATTATAGCCTGTTTTCATATGTTTTTGCCCCAAGTCAGTATATTTCTTTGTCACGGTCACACAATATTCCATTGTACAGATGAATAATAACGCGTCCGGCCATCACCCTTTGGAAGGCCATCTGGGTTGCTTCCAGTGCTCAGTTTCAAACAATGCTCACTAAGCATCCTCAGAGCTCAATCTCTGAACACAGCTCTTATCATTTACTTAGAAATTACTCCCAGAAATAGGTTCACTGAGTCAAAGTATCGACACATTCTTCTCATTTAGTCACGGGAGGCCTTGTAGGCAAAACAACCCTCTGAATTTTCCCACTCTGTTCCTGTTGCATGTACTGTTACTCTAATTATTATCTGGTTCCCAAGATATTCAGATCCTATAGTCTACTGGACAACTTTGGTTCAGTAAGTTATCTGGCTTGGCATAACATCTGAGTCCTTGAAAACAAGATCTGAAGTCATCCTGTCTATTCACCCTTTTGTGTTTTTACATTTTTAACCATCTGTCATTTCTCTGGGATCTCTAACTGAATGACTGATGTCAATCACCAAATATTCCAGGACCTGTGCTGACTGTATCTAATCTTTAGTTCAAACCTGCTTTGCTCCCCACCCCCGGCAACGTTCTAACCCTCAAGCAGAGTGACTCCAGGAGGTTTGGAAGCTCAGAGCAAGTATCTCCAAATCTCACACCCTCCCCTACTGCGAAGGATGCCGATGCAGCAGCTTTCTCATGACATGTTCTGTGGGACACTATTCCTGTGAGAAGGCTCACCTAGGGCAGCGTCTGTGACAAAACATTGACTGCTCTGCCCCCGCCCCTCTCATGTAACACTTGAGATGTAACACTTAATCTACCGACTACCTCCCTGTTTATTTTTGCAAGACCAAGGTGTCAGTGAAACAACAAGGCAGCAGCATTTGTTAAAATCAGAGTCTTTCCCAAGTGGGACAGTAGTGCAGCTCAGGACATTTTCTGGACTATAACTCTCATCCACATGGTCCCATCAGGACCAGCGAAGCTACAGAGCTGAATCTGAGATGAGCAGTAGCTTCATTGTCGGAGCACAGCTGCCATCCAGGAAGGTAGCTGGGACCGCCAATGTTCCCGGCACATCATTAAGCTCATACTGTATCTACCGAGTCACTCGTATTCAGTGCACGTCAAATGCCTGGACCAGTGTCAGGTAAGCACTGGACATGATGCAGACAAACGCAAAGAGCGTTGGTGTTTCCTGTGGGGGTGCCGTTAGCATTCTGGAGAGGACGACCCTTCATTGGGTGGGACTGTCCCAAGGACAGAGGGTCGTTTAGTAACCATACCCTCAGGACATTGAATGCTAACATACACACCCTCACAACAACCACAAATGTCCCCACAGGTTTCAATATGCCGGTGGGGGGACGGGGGACCTCACTGAGAACCTCTGATTCTACTTGTTGAGATGGAATTCACACTCAGGAAATGGCAGAAAATAGTATTAACCCGGCTATGGAATTGTGCAGTGCAGCTGTAAGAACCACGAAGGATCAAAGGAGATCAAGGAAGCAGACAGCACAGCACAAGCTTTGATGTCAACGGGGAAATGGGGACCTGTGGCCTCTCTCAGGCGTCCAGCCCACAGTGAAAATGTGCTGCGAAATGCTTTCTCTTAAGACATCCTGGATTTCCTTGCTTTAAGCTGATTATGGGAACTAATACCAGTAAAGCACATCCTACACACTTGGCGATGGCAACTTTTCAAAACGCTGTTATTGTTCCTGCCTTCCTGTTCAGGACAAGTTTTCTCCTTGCATCCTGGGTCTCCAGGGAGGGCAGGAAAGCAGTGAGAGTCTTGGTGAAGGTGAAGGACGCTGCCAGATGGGCCTGCTGGGGCTGCTTCAGAGAGCTAAATCGGAAGCACCACCAGTTCACCACAGGACTGACCCTCGCTCGACCCTGAGGAGCCCAGAACCTGGTTCCTTTCTGCCCAGTCAGCTGCGGTCAAAGGGCCATTGTTTCCAGAGAACCAGTGTGTTTAAGCCTCTGGGAACAATGGCCCTTGTTGATCTACTGCGCTGAGATGAATACGGTCACTGACTGTGCTCAACCTTAGCCACAGTCAGTGCCTGTGCCCTTTACTGCGCGGCACTGAGGGGGGTGTGTACTCTGATAGCATCGTTAGGCTCAGGTGAGGCTCAAAAGGCCACTGAGTGAGCACCTCTTACATCCTGCTCACAGCTCACGGTATGTGAGCTATTATATGGGCGTGATTCTCAAACTCCTGGAGCTTACTTAAAATGCAAAGAGCTTCTTTGAAATGCAGATTTCCAGGCCTTGAAAAGTCTGACTCAGTAAGCTGTGGGGGCAGGAACCTGTCTGTGCCTTAACCAACTGCAGGCCTTTCTGGTACGGGGGACCCATGAGCACAGTGTTGAAAGACTGCCACAGAGTAAGAGTAAACTGAACAAAAAACCTAGCATCTTCTTGACATTTTATATCCTACCTCCGTAAAATGTGATAACAACTAAACATCTAGCAAATACAGAAACTATTATTTGCTTAATAATAAGCAACAACTTATTCTGAAAGAGAAACAGATTCTGAACAACTTAATTCTGAAAGAGAAACAGAGTCCTGTTGTAAGGCTCACATACAGATAAGGTAAACCTGCAATTAAAATGCATATGTACGCGTACAAACAAAGAATTTACATTTCAGTTGCCATGTAAGAGTGGCTGATGACAAGAAGAGAATTTGTGACATCAAAGCACATTAAACATAACTACACAACCTTACATTTGAATAAGCTTCACTAATTTTTCAACATTTCTTCTTTAATCCTCATGAAAGAACTATCTTACCGCCTGACCACCTGTAGCGGACTGGTGTTCAAACCAAGGCATTAAGAGGTTTACGCACATGTCTAAAGGTCAAGACAAGAGCCTAAACAAACATCTGGAATGCTATGCTTTTTCTGCTAGATTCGAAATGGCGAAGAGGTTTCACGCCGCACGCCAACTCAGATAGACCAGGAGACCAGGAAGAGCCGTCTGCGGCGCGACGCTGGGAGGGCCGGCCGGGAACGGAGTGGGCGCAGGGCAGCGGCGTCTGCCACGAGCACAGGTGAGAAGAGTGGCAGCATCTGCGCATGTGCATACTACACATCCCACCTCTCAGAGTATTCGGAAGCACTTAAAATATTCATAGATATCACTACTTTCACCCCTTCACTCAGCAAGCACAATTCAGTGTCTACGATATGCCAGACCCTATGCTAGGGCAGAGGGATGTGCCCAGCAATGGAGAGTAAGTACCACCAATGCGATGGATGTCACACAATCAGGCGGCCTCTCACCCAAGGTTTTACCTGATAAAACGGTGTTTAAGGGAAGAACTGAAAAAAAAAGAACAGAAGTCAACAAAATTTTAAAAAGGAAAGAGGAAAGTGGAAGTGAATGCTGTTTCTGCAAAACTGAAACCAAACCAGCAGGGCTGGGCCACAGGGAGGGACAGGCAGGGTGGGGAGGGCTGGGGAGGGGCAGGCAGTGGCCAGGTCCTGAGGGACCTCCAGGCTGTCAGGTTATGATTTCAATCTAAGATCATGGGAAGTTAGGGAAAAGCTGGGTGATGTAGGTTCGCCTGTTTTCATTTTGGTTTTTTGAGGGGAGAGGGTGTGAATGATCAGATCTGAGTTTCATAAAGAAAACCGGAAGAGTCACGGTGAGGATAGAAAGCGACTGCAGTCCCCAGGTGACCAGAACAATGGGAGCAGGGAGACGGGGGGCGCTGGTGGATCTGAGGCAACCTCGGAGGCAGAATCTACAGTGACTTGGTTTGGCAAAGCGTACAGACGGTGACAGAAACACAGGGACCAAGAGGCAGCTCAGATGAAAGTGTTTAGGTCACACTCAAGTGGCAGCCCTGCAAGGTAGCAGGGCCACCCAGGACTGGAGACCCTAAGAAAAGGTTAAGATCTGAAAATCTGGGAATCGCGGGAATGGGAGATGATAGGACCAAAACCACTATTCCCATATTCTCTGCTTTCCAATCGAGTTAAATTTTATAATAGTTCTACTGTCACACTTGTGAAGGCTCAATCCAACAGAGACGTATGTTATCATCTAAGTCTCTGATTTGCTAAATTACAGCACTTACTGCAGTTTTTACCTCTCATAACAACTTAACTCAAGTAACTAAAAAACTCCTATTGAAAATTTTGTTGATTTAGTACTTCGCTGCCTTGTTAAGCGTGGCACATCAACATAATTTCAGCTTTCTTTCGAAATTTAATGTCTTGCATTAATTCTACCAGCAGAACTCTGCATGTATGAAGATCTCAAGGACCCTCCCCAAGGCCCCTGGCTGTGTGAACGGAGAATACCTGGCTTGGCTTGCTGTGCCATCTGCCCTACTCTAAGTACCCAGGGCTGTTGTATGTTGCCCTACTTGGAGACCAGACCAGAAGATGGGCCAAGGTCATTGGAACTGTAATAAAGGTGCTGGCCCCTGGCTGAACTAAACAGCTCTGGGAAGTTTGGGGCAGGGGGAAGGCTTGTTTCAAATGTAATTGAAAGACGTGGAGTAGAGTCTCCAAAAGCCATGACGCGAACCACACTGTAGAACTCAATCCACCTCAAAAAGGGACTCTGATCCCTGGAGCTGACGTTTTCTTTTCTGCTGCACTGCACATCTCCTAGGATGAAGGCACTAAAATTGGCAGTTATTTCACTTCACGAGAGTTTCTGATTCTTTCCTGCCAACAGGTTTTAATACGAAAAGCTCAAGATGCTGTCATCTACCTTTGCCTAAAATCACCCTGGCAGAAACTGTCATTTTTCCTCTTAAAATCCTCTCACGGCCAACACCAGTAAACAACAGATTCTCAAGGCTCAGCTTTGAAGCCCAGCCACCACATCAGACCTTTCTGGAAAGAAAACCCAAGGTAACCCTATGAATTCCACTTTTCATTCTTCAAAGACTGTATGGCACACAAGAGGAGTGAATAAACAAAATTTCCCAGGTTCTATGTGTTCGAAAACAGCCGGAAGTACATTTATTATTCTCCTTTAAAATATTTTTAAAATTTCAAAAAGATCTGATGTGCACATGTGTTTATTTACAAGTCACTGTTTTGAAGTGCTGCCATTCATTTAATTCTTAGACATCTGTTTAAGAACAGATTATGAGATACCTGAAGATTATAATAAAGGAAAAAAACTAGAATTTCTACAGTACCACCAACCCAGGCTTCGAGCAAAAAATGTGCATACTTGTCCACTAAACAAAAAAGAGGTCAAGAGAGTGAGGAGTTATGAATAATGTGAGTCAAAGCAAAAGCAAATGCCATAGAGAAAAGCTTGGGAGAAAACAGAGAATTTCTATATATGTAACATATGAAATGTATAAAGGTATCTATTATATACAGGCATACATGTATATTACATGTATGTTACATATATTATATAAAACATGAAAAGCTATATGTTATCTTTAAATTCTGCTTATTACAGTGATATACAAGGTCTGTCTGGGAAAAGTGCAGCCATTGTTAATATAATGAGAATGACTTGTGCGATATCAATGTATCCTGGCAGCCAAGGAGAGTGCACTGGAATGTACATGCCTGAACAGTCAGTGGGGGTGGTAGACACTGATGAGTGAGCAGGTGTACTGTGTGGCCACTGCATTCAAAATGACTGAGTGAGTAGAACAATGAATCTGCATCAAATTTTGAGTTAAGCCTGAACATTCCTCCACATAAACTAGTCAGATGATTCAGAAGGCCACAGCTATGGATATCTGGTGATTGGCAGCTTTATCGTGACAACCCACCAGCTCTCATATCACATCTCATGCAGAGTTTTTTGCTCCCAGGGGACTCAACCACCCTATAGCCAATTTGGTGCCCTGTGACTTCTGGCTTTTCCCAAAACTAAAATCACCTTTGAAAGGGAAGAGATTTCAGACCATGGATGAGATTCAGGAAAATACAGTGGGACAGCTGATGGAGACTGAAAGAACTGTGTGAAATCCCATGGTGCCTACTTTGAAGGGGACTGAGGTATCATTATCCTATTACAATGTTTCTTGTATCTTGTATTCTCTTAACTAAATGTCTCTAGTTTTCATATTATATGGCTGGATACCTTCTGGAGAGACCTTGTATATTATTCATAAAGTCCCAATAGTTCTTTCTTTTTTAAAAAAGATTTTATTTATTTATCTTTAGAGAGGAAGGGAAGGAGAGAGGGAATGAAATATCAATGTGTGGTTGCCTCTCGTGCATCCCCTGCTGGGAACTGGCCTGCAACCGAGGCATGTGCCCTGACTGAGAGCTGAACCTCGATCCTTTGGTTTGCAGGCCCGTGCTCAATCCACTGAGCTACACCAGCCAGGGCCCAATATTTCTTTGTTAATTGGTTTTTGTTTTTCAGCAACCATTCATGCAGGTTTTTTGGTTATTATAATGTATTAACAATTACAGAGAAAAAGAAAAGTGTTTTCTAATCTCCCAGCTTTCATTGTTTTTAACATCCAACTTGCCTGCTCAGCCCAAAGGCAGGAAGACAACACCATTTACACCTGGACCACTTCACTCACACGACTGTATCTGTATGATCACTACTGGGACAATTATAAGCCAGTGACATGAGGCACCCACATCCGATCTGCCACAACCCAGACAGCACTGGAGTAATGTCAGTACCCAGACTGTCTTGGAGACCCAGTGTTGACTTTCTGCAGAGCAGTGAACATTTCAAGACAAACTTAGATTTTCCATTACCTTATGCTCAGCTGGAAAAACTGACTCTGTAGCAAGAGAGGCAACTTGACTTAGGAGTGACTCTGAAGTCTGAGGCTGATTTTCACATCACTTGGAATCGGGGGAGGAGAAGAGGACAGCGGGGACGGAGGCAGTGCACTTCAGCACGTCCACACAGCCCCTGGACCAAGTTATTTTAAACAGCCAGGGTGGGTAGATAAACCTGTCATACATCAAGTTGTCAAAAATTATCAACCACTAGAACAAAAGGGTCGGGGGTAAAAAATAACTCTGCAAGTAAGGCAGAAAATAATCCCTATTTTTCCTTAGGGAAAAGGAGTTTCTGCGGGGACTGTGACCTAAGTTCAAGCGAACCCTGAAACAAAGTGTGACGAATGGTCCACTTACAGAGGAGGCGGGGTTAACAATGGGGTTTTGAGAAGAAAATAACCAGGCATGGAGCAGTGGCTTCGGCAGAAAGTGGATACTATCGACTCCCCAAGTCAAAGGCCCAAAATAACCTGCATGCTGAAAGCCAAAAAGGGGCTTAGTTTGGCCTGATGACCATGTTTGAGGGTAAACTTGACCGGTAGTTTTTAAACCAAAACATTTTTTTCACTTGACTTAATTCCAAATATCTTTTAGCTTGAGGGAGGGAGGGAGGGCGGGAGGGAGGGAGGGAGGGAGGGAGGGAAGAGAGAGAGAGAGTAAAAGAGAGAAAAGAAGGAGGGAGGGGGGAGGGAAGGAAAGAAAGAATTCAAACCTCATTCACTCAAGTGACAGAAAATTGGCCCCTAAAGGAGCCATTTAAAGAATGTAGTCACACAGCCTTCAAAAGTAACCCCAGGGGAGGCATCGTCAAAACATCTTGTACAGGCAGCTCCACTAAAATCAGTATTTCCACCATAGACCGTTCTGAAGAAGAAAATGCTCTTTTGGACGCGTACATTCTGATACGTTTGCTTCTCAAATGTCTGCTACACTCATACATGCTCACGTGACTTGGAGGAATTTAATAACAACAGTACCAGGTACCAGTTTTTGAATGTGAGGAGTGTCTGAAGTGCCTTACCGTTAATCTTCAAAACAACTCTGAAGACAGTCACTTTACCGTCCCCATTTCACAGGTGAGGAAACCGAAGCCCTGAAAGGTGACTTAAGTGCCCAGGTAACACAGGGAGGCAGGGGAGGAGATGAACCAGAGTCTGCTCTGGCCGAGACCCTCACAAACACAGGAAGCCAGGGCCCTAAAGCCAACTCCGTACCTGTACATCTAAGTGCTCTATGAACCGTGATGAGGATCTTGCTCCAGTGAAGGAAAGTAAATTTAAAGGCTTTCTTCACTTCATGGGCCCTCTTTCCCTCTCAAAAACAGATTGTTCAGCCGCAACTAAGTTTCCTTTTTACTCACATCAGTTTTTTCCTTAATAGAAAATTTAAATCAAAACCTTTTGCTGAAAAGCTCAGAGGGACAATGTATCAGGTCTAACTTTAAAGTCCAAGGAACAGGAAACAGATCCTTTGTGCAACAATCAACTAAAACACCATCTTGCAGTTTCAGAAGGTGAAAGGCTTTGAAGATGTGAAAGAAATGTGGAAAAACAGAAAACAGACACAGGGTCCCGGCTGATACCAGGCGAGCTGGCGGCACACAACAAACACCTTGTTCTACAAAAGCTGGGCCCGCACGTGCCATGAACCCCAGGTGGCAGAACGTGCTACAAACACCTTATTCGCAAATGCGAAATGTGTGCCATTTATTTCACTGATGTGTTCAATCTGTTGAAACTACCTTCATCTTTGATTTGTAGATGGTAAATAATTTGGTTAAGTTATTCATAGTTTCTGCCTGAAAGACAGGAAAAAGAGACGCGAAATGAGCTCAGCCTTGGCTGCTGTCACTCTAAGGAGAAAGAGGCAGCACGTGCACACTATCAGTAAAATCAAGAAAAGGAGACGCGACCAGCTTTGAGGACGAGGCAGCCATCTCACTGAAGCACGAGTAGAACAGCAGCAAGCTCCCTCCACAGGAGAAGCTTTGCGATTTTAAAGGGAACCACAGCTCCCACCCCCACCCCGCCCCTGGCACACTTGCAATTCCTACCATTAGAGGAGAAGAGAAAATGGGCATCCTCAACAGTGCTTTTAAAAATGTCTTCTTGACCTGGCGGGTGTAGCTTCAGTGAAGCAAAGGGTCGCTGGCTCCATTCCCAGTTAAGGCACATGCCTGGGTTGCAGGCCAGGTCCCCAGTGGGGGCCATGTGAGAGGCAACCACACATGGATGTTTCTCTCCCTTTCTTTATCTCTCCCTTCCCCTCTCTCTAAAAATAAATAAGTAAAACCTTTAAAAAAAACTCTTATCCTTGGTTCCTTTAGGCAGTGCGTTCAGAAAGAAGTAGTGGTATGTCCCCTGTTGGCGGTTCTGTTGGTTGGGTGACATGGGAGAAGCCCTAATGATTTCCTTTCTCTTGGTTCTGCTTCAGAAAAGCTTTGCTAAGAAACAACAAAAAAAAACACTCTGTAGCAACAAACAGAAGGCAGAGCCACTGCAGTGAAACCTATGGAAACTGAGGTTTTCATAAGCAGATTCGAACAAGAGCCTTTGCTTAGAACGCATGGCACTTGCTTTGCGTCCCTTAAGCCATGTAAGAAGCTCATACAGTAGATATTTTTATCCTCACTTTACATAGTAAAAAATAACTTGAATTTCTCTTTAATGAAATGTTGTCTCCACCCCAAAGTGGGCATCGCTGTTCAGAGGAACTTGACAGTGGACGCACAGCTGAGGACCCTCTGTTTTGCTAAATCAATTCACTCTCCCTTGGAGGAGGCTGACGTGGAAATAAGGGGCAGGAGGGCTGTGTGCGTCTCGACTGAACCAAACACACAGAGAGATCACAACGTCTGACACCGGCTGAGTTCAGCGCAGGAACAGGACTCTGCTTCAGAATCTGTGACGTATGTCCCAAATCACTTCAGGTATAAGAGGGAAAGTCTTTAAATTTCAGGTTATACCACTAATTGGGTGAATATGCTTATTTTTTTTATAAAACATGGAGGTTAAAGTATAGTAGCATGTATCTCCTAGTTGTATGCAAAAGAAACGACAAGTTCAAAATGCCAGCAACTGAGGAAAAACAAGGAAGTGTTCCCAGGATTGTTTTCTCCACACAAACTTGGCTCAAAGAGGGTCTATGAGAGCCATCAATTAATCTTAGAAATACCACAGTTTTCCAAATGAAACCGCCACCAACAAAGGATAAAGCAGGAAGTTCAAAAGGAAGTAATTTTGAAATTGATTAGAGACAGCCTATGAGAACCAAGTCAAAAATTCATTCCATTAACTTGGACTGTGTGGCATTCCAGCTAGGTGGAGCTCAAGTTCACCTTTGATTCTTTCCCAAGAAAAGGAAACCATACACATTAGTAATTATACACCAAGGCAGAGTACGTATTTTGACCTGTATTTTTTATTGTTTGTAAGCAAACAGATTCCTTAATCACTAATTCCTCTCTATTTTCCCCATTATGAAAAATCTAGCATGTGCAAAAATCTTTGATGAGCTAATAATGGTCCCTTGAGGGTCCCGCCTTTCTTTGCTATTTCTCTCGGCACATACTATCTAATCTGTGTGATGCTGACAAACTAATTACCCTAGAGCACTGGTTTTATCAGCTTTTACACACCCATCCTGGCAAACACAGAGTCAGAAAGATTTGGCCTGGATTTCAAGTCCGACACATCTGGCCCTTATCTGATTTCCTACCCGCTTCCTTTACCAGCAAAGGCCTATTTTCTTAATTAGTAAGCAGCTGATGCTCCATTTGTTAGTCTTTATCTTCGTGTTTGGTTAATTCAGAGCAACATATGAAATTATTCTGATAGGTCCCAATACAGGAATGACACAGGCACCAGCAATCAGCAAAGGAGACAAAGGGTCTTGCTATAACGTACCAGGCACGCCTGCCATCTCTTGGTCTCTCCCCACCCACCACTATTCTCCACAAACAACCTCAGTGCTACTTGCTGCCACCTCCCACAGAGTAGCCAGCCTCCATGAGTGATTAATGCGGCACCATATGACATAACCAATCATAAATATTGGGTCACCATTGGTCACAAGGTGTTAGAAACCCAGAGCTTTGATTCCTGAAGCCTTCGAGAGCCTTCTACTACGAGGGAGGTATCCTTAGGAAAGTTAGCATTTTAATTTTTATCAGAAGTCAGCAGTGTAAAAGAGTCAAAGGTGGAGCTGACATAAGAAGACAGAAAGATTCTAGAAAAGGATATGGGAAAAAGCATACCATTTTCACTATTCTTTACCAACCCTCTACTCCTGCCAGAGTCCTGTACTGCTTAACCCTGAACCCTGTTCTCCTCAACTAACAAAAGCACAATGACCACACTCCCACCTGAAATGCTCATCGCCTCGGGCAGCCATAATCCTGTACCACTCAGGTTGGCCACCTGCTTCTCTAACCCCTCCTCCTCCGCCTCTTTAGACAACTTTAACCTCTACCCAACCCATAGAGGGACACTCTTTTCCCAGGACCCAGCCCCTATTCCCTTCTTCAACCAAGGGCTAGGAGGTTTTGAGGGAAAGAAGGAGGAAGCCCTGTCTAAGCCAGAAATTTCAAAGTTATCTTTGGCCATGGATCCTTGGACAATTGGCTGATTCTATGGCTGAGGCAGGAGATATACAAGATGAGCCTGAACTATCCTGTAGGATCAGAAAGAGCCACAAAATGCGCATGTGCACACACACACACACTGACAACAATGGAGAGTGTCCAGGGCACAGGAGCCAACTGAAACAGTTCCCAATGTGAGCAACAAACTAAGAAATTCGGTATAAGATTATAAGTGAAACCATAAATTAAATAGCCATGAATCCATGCCGATATGATTGAATGAATGAATGAATGAATGAATGAATGAGGAAGAATATACAAATCTGTGCAGAAGAATTAAAAATAATTTGTGTAGATATTCCACTCTCAAGAAGGTTGAGTATTAATTCCCTACTCCCCATGTGTGGGCTGTATAGTGACTTCCTTCCAAAGAGTAGAGTATGGAAAAGGAGAAAAGAAAGTACATTTATTCCAGAGAAACTTGACAATGATCAAGGTCAGTATCAACAGTGCTAAGTCATGTTCATACTATATATTGCAGATGTGATGAAAATGATGCTTCATTCCCAAGGCCTTCCCTAAAGAAACCCATAACCCCAATCTAATCATGAAAACAACATCAGCCAATTCCCAACTGAGGAACATTCTACCAAAGACCTGACTCCTCAAAACTATCAAGGTCATCAAAGATAAGTAATGTCTGAGAAACAGCCATAGTCTGAGTCTGATAGTCTAAGGAGACACGATGTAATGTGGCATCCTGGATGGGACCCTGAAACAGAAAGGGGATGTTAGGTAAAAACCAAGGACATAGGAATAAAATGTGGGTCAACACTGGGTCATTAATTATGACAAATGTACCACAATAATGTCAGATAGCAACAGTAGGGAAAACTGGGAATCTGGGAAGTCTCTGTACTACCTTTGTAATTTTTCTCTAAATCTAAAACTATTCTAAAATTCAATGTTTATTTAAAAAATTATCCTTGGCTCTTCTATCTCCCTTATGCCACACCCAGGCCGTAGTCCGAAATATCTGTTCCCTCCTCCCCCATTTGCTGGGCCACTGCGCCCCCTTCTCTGTGTTCTCCAATCCGTCCTCCACACAACAGCCAGAGTAAGCTTTCTAACACACGGAGCCGAACATACGACCTTCCTGATCAAAACCCTTCGGCAGCCCCTCCTTACACCAGAGTTGCCAAACTTTTTATATATAGATTTAAATAGCATATATATTTAAGCCTACTCTGCCATTAAAGCATCAAACTGCCATGTATAATACCCAAATAAATAAATGTGGCTATGTTCAAATAAAACTTTATTTATAAAAACAGTCCAGAGGACTGGACTTGGCCCACAGGCTACAGATAGTGTACTGACTCCTGGCCTAGAAAATCAAGTCCGGACTCCTTAGACTGACTCTCAAGGCCTAATCTACAGCACCCCGAACCTTCCTTCCAGGTGAGCCCGCCTTCCTCTGGCTAGGTTATCCGCTCCAACATACATGTGCTTCCTGTCCCCCTCACTCAGAGGAATGAGGGCCCTGCCTCTGTGAAGTGTCTTCAGATCATTTCATGTCAGCATTATTCTCCCTTATCATAGCTCATAGCATATCTGGACCCTATAACTCATCTAACACAATAGCAGCTAACATGTTAAAAAGCGTCAGATATTATCATTTAATTTTGTATTTGTGTCTTTGTTTTGTTCTTTCCCAACAATTCCAAGTATGTTTCAGTTATTAAGTGATACAAAGTGAGTTAAAACATATATTCCATGCCTTCAAAAGATAAGCAGGTAATAAGTAACTGAGCTAGTACATCCTAAAGCATGCTCTGAGAACTTCAAGACATGTTCTTAGGTACAGCCTTCAAAATGAAGTATTTTAAAATCAACTTTGTCTGAGGAATTCTGGGTTCAACTTCAACTAAAGAAGGCAGATTTCTTTGTCACAGGAGTTTTCAAAGCCTTCATTGTACATTGTGAATTTCCTTAAAGAGGAATACATTATCCAATAACTCTCAAATATGTTTGGGCATGGAATTTTTTTCACATTTTTAGCATCTGTGTCCTGCAGAACAGTTAGGGAATTGTTGAAATTAAGCATCAGTTAAGAAATTGTTGAAATTAAGCATACTCCTACAAGGCGTACCAAAAGTTCTAGTTCTTTCTATTTTTTCATTGTGGTAGGCTGAATAATAGTCCCCCAAAAGAGATCCATGTCCTAAACTCTGGAATCTGTGAATATTACCTTATATGGAAAAAAGGAGAGGATTTTTTTCAAGTATGATTGAGTTTAGGATCTCGAGATGAGATAGAAAACTTATCAGGATGAGCTCTAACTGCAATCAAAGGCATCCTTATAAAAGGGAGGCAGAGGCTGATCTGATACAAAAGGACGGCTATGTGACCTTGGAGGCAGAGACTGCAACAATGCAGCCGCAAGCCAAGGCACATGGCAGCCAGCTAGCGGAGGCAAGGGCCTGCTCTCCTGGAACCGCCAGGCAAAGCACAGCCCTGACTACACCTTGATTTCAGCCCAGTGAAACTGATTTGGGAGTTCTAGCCTCCAGAACAGAAAGGAAATACATTTATGTTGTTTAAGTCACCAAGTTTGTGGTACTTTGTTACAGCAGCCATAGAAAACTCATACAGCCACAACACTAATCACGGTGCAGTGTTTTTTGCTGCCATTAAATATTCTGAAATGAAGTCAAGTTAGCCTTTTCCACAGTTAGGCCGCAGTTAGCCTTGTCTAGTGAGGTTTTATCGTCTACTTATGGGAAACAGTGTAAGTCCACGGTCAGGACTCTGGTGCTAGGTTAACCCACCTGACTTCGAATGCAGCTTCAACATTTACTAGTTAATTGCATGGCCTTGGTCAAGGTGCTTATCTTCTTTGTGACTTAGTTGCCTTATCTGTAAAATTGGGCTATATCCATAGAGCTGCTTTGTGGATTAGATGAAATCATGTATAAAAAGCATTTAGTTCCTGATATACAATAAGCACTCGGTGAATGAAAACTACTATTACATTATAGCATTACTGCTATCCAGAGAGGAAAATATCCACTTTCACCCCAAGCTAAATCTCATATTATTCTATTCTCAGTTTCACAAACTATACATCTTTACCCAGTTTCTAGCTCAGGATGTTCAAATGACCTCAGCAAGGTAAAGCAGGTAGAGAAGCTCATGCCTCTCTGAGTCACGGCATTTCGGTATGTGACTTGGTTAATAATGACAGCTAATAGCTCTAAGACATGTGCCTAATGTCACGTATTAAATTCATGTTGCTCAGAAAAGGCCTGAAGCTACTCTTCTTGTATGGGTTTTCTGTATTAGGTCAAAGTGCCAGCAAAGGCCTATTTTCTTAATTAGTAAGCAGCTGATGCTCCATTTGTTAGTCTTTATCTTCGTGTTTGGTTAATTCAGAGCAACATATGAAATTATTCTGATAGGTCCCAATACAGGAATGACACAGGCACCAGCAATCAGCAAAGGAGACAAAGGGTCTTGCTATAACGTACCAGGCACGCCTGCCATCTCTTGGTCTCTCCCCACCCACCACTATTCTCCACAAACAACCTCAGTGCCACTTGCTGCCACCACCTACAGCGTAGCCAGCCTCCATGAGTGATTAATGTGGCACCATATGACATAACCAATCATAAATATTGGGTCACCATTGGTCACAAGGTGTTAGAAACCCAGAGCTTTGATTCCTGAAGCCTTCGAGAGCCTTCTACTACGATGGAAGTATCCTTAGGAAAGTTAGCATTTTAATTTATATCAGAAGTCAGCAGTGTAAAAGAGTCAAAGGTGGGGCTGACATAAGAAGACAGAAAGATTCTAGAAAAGGATATGGGAAAAAGCATACCATTTTCACTATTCTTTTGGGTGTCATGATCAAGAATTCCAAAGAAAACTGTGGCTCAAGTAACCTAATCTACAGATTGTCCAGAATCCTGGTGAAGTAGGATGTGCCATAAAGAGTGGCATTTGCATGAGATTCCAGAAGATACTACAAGAAAAACGATCAAGATCTCCTTAGGATACCAGGACAAGGAACCTCCAACAAAAGTTTTTAAAAAAGGCCACCTCAACTTTTGGGGGCTGCCCCAAGCAGACAGAGTACCCACAAACAGGGCACAAGAGGCAGATGCCAGATGGACGGAGACCTCCCTCACTGCAGCAAGAGTCACAACCACAGGTGTTGCCAGGTCATTTAAGGCAAAGATGAAAAAAGAGTGACATGAACACAACCAAGTTTCCCACCCCACCTGACCCCTGAATGCCAGTCCAAGTCAATCCACCCCGTGAGGAGCAGCCAAGAAGCGACAGCTACAGCAAGGAGGCAGCTGGGCAGAGATCAGCTCTAAGGGACTGGGACTGAAAGAACTTGAAAGGTCTTGAGCCATCTTTGGGGTGTGCAGAGAAAAGCAGGGACTTGGCAGGGAGCACACACAGTAGGGGTCTCAGAGGACATACTGGCTGCCCTGAGAGCACCCCTGCTCTAGCTGGCGGCAGCTCAGAATCTCTACTTACACTGATTACTATACCGCGGGCTGTACAACCACAGGCAACTGAGAGCTTCGGAGGCACAAGTCACACTAACAACTTAGGGTAGAAACTACCCCAATCAAGGGGCTGTGGAAGAAAACAAAATAAGTTGCCCCCCTGGCCACATTCAAGAAATAGCGAGACAATACTACTCCCTTGGCAATTACAAATGGATGCACAATCACACCGCATGTGTGTTATAAACACACTCGGTCAAGCTCTCCTGGTCTGTCAATAAGAGAAAGACCATACTGGGACACACCAAAATGTCACTAAGTCCTGCTACTTCAGAAAAGCAGGCTGAAACTTACAAGAAGTGTAAATGTTAGGGATTTTAAGGACCTCCTATGTTTTTCGATTTTAAAACCCAAATGCCAATGGAGCAAGGCATGGAGGGCAAATGGTTCAGAAACCTGCCTGTAGGAAAAACCAGGAGATACTCGCCTCTCAGCCCAAGCCAGTGTCACCATGGGGAGGGTGGGCCAGCAGCCGGCTGCAGCTGGTCCTGGGCAGACCGACACATGAGATGGTTCCAGGGCTGCACCCAGCAGAACCCATTTAGAGACTCACGAAGCCATTGAATCTCTGGTTACTTTTTCTTTTAAGGTGAAAGTCAAATGAGTGAATAAAATTTAGTTACAGGGAATATAAATTAAGAAGTGAAAGTCCTTCCCTGCTACTTCCCCCATTGTTAACACATTAGATCACTGTGTATCCTTCTTTTTCTAGACACACAAGATGTTCTACAAGTTGCTTTTTTCACTCAACAATATGTCATGGATGCTCTTCCACATCAGTACATTCAGATCTACTGCATTCTTTTCACCGAGCCCAGAGTGAGAATGCCGAATTTCAATGCTGGGAGGTGATCAAAGAACCTCTGGGCCAATCCCTTCCACTTCACAGATGAGGTCCCCAGAGGTCCTGGACACCTCTAACCCCACAGGAAAGAAGCCAGCGCCCCACCCCCAACAGGGGACTACGCCAGCAGGTGTCTCCAGCATCTTGCCAGCATCTTTGCTTTCCAAAAAAAGCCAAGCAAAAAGGCAAAGCTTCCCACATGGCAGGCGAGAAGCAAGAAGGGAGATAAAATTATCTTATAGTAATGATTGTGATCAGCTGAAGAACCTCGCTTCCATCAACTTTAGTTTTTTAATTAGCAAATATCTAGAGTCATTCAAAATGCATCCAAGTTATGAAATCAGAATTCACTTAACAGTCATAGTCTATTTCCAAAACATACTGAACTGAGATTTTCATGAAGTTCACATCCTCCTGACTGGAAGCCTTAAAGAAACAGGGCAGGACCTGGCTCACAGGCAGACTGTGCATCCCCGGCAGCTGGCAGATGCCCGTGCCTGGGCCTCGGGGTCGGGCCGGGGCCGTGCTGGTGGGATTCAGGATGCAGTCGAGGTCCCAGCTCCAAAGACCATTCTTATGTGAGGGAACATTTATTAAAGACAGAAGTATGAACTTCATATTCAAAATATTAATTCCATTAGTGACGCAAGGTACTGAAAAGCTAATTAAGTATTCAGACCTTCAGAAACTCCAGTCCAGCTCCCAGACATAGAAAAAGCTCTCTATCTAAAGATATAAATTCCCTGGAGGCCAGAGCCTCCCCGTGTGGCTAGCTTTCAAAACATTTTAGGAAACTTGACCTCAAATTAAAATGAGCGTTTCAACAGGGGTTACTTAGAGCCTTTGAGAAACTCTAGTTCAGATAAACACAAACTACAGAAATCAGTTATCCTCACGTCCTGTTAATGCAATTTCCTCTGTAAAAGAAATGCTTCGGGGCTTTCCTCTGGAATTCTGTACCTTAACTGAACAGAAAGATCATCTGCCTATGGCCTCACTAGACACCGGGAATATTCCAGATGCCTCTCCTTTTCCCTCTCTTCCATTTCCTGTCTCTGGACTCCCTTTTCCTCTCCAACTCCTTGATTTAGGTTCTTTTTTTTTTTTTTTTTTTTTACCAAATCTCAGGAGGACTACGGTAATAGCCTCCTAGTTCATCCTCTGTCACCAGTCTTTCACCTCTCCCATTTGTGCCCTACAAAGTCATCCTGAAAATTCACTCATTCAACAAATATTTACAAAACCTTGCCATTCAGCAGGCACTGTACCAGACACTGAGGCTAGAGCAGGATGCATTAAGTCTTTGCCCACAGAACCCCCTCGAGATTGTGTCAGAGAAGTGATCAGTGTCATGGAGAAAAAGAAAGCAGAAAGGGGGACAGGGACTGCTTGGAGGCCAGGTTATTGTAGCTAAGTGGTCAGCAAAGGTTTCATTCCCAAGGGGACACGTGAGCATGTCCTAAAGGAAAGGGAAGGGACAAACGCGTCAGTGGAAGAGTATTCCAGGTAGAGAGGGCGGCAGGAGCATCGCAGGAGCACGTGCCCGGTGCATCTGTGGACAACGAGGAGGCCAGAGCGGCTGCGCAGGGCGAGCACAGGAAGATTCCTCCGAGGTGCAATCGGAGGGGCAGACACACGGGGCGCTGCGGCCGGCAACTGGGAGACCGTGTGGAGTAAAATGGGAAGGAACTCCTTTCCAGAACTTCTTGGGAAATTTAGAGTTCTTTATAATAATGGGGCAAAAAAAGAAGTCAAGAAGTAGGAGGAAGCCCTGGCCAGGTGGCTTACTTGGTTAAAGTGTCATCCAGACAAGCCAAGGTTGTGGCTTTGATCCCAGGTTAGGGCATACACAAGAATCAACCAATGAATGCTTAAGTAGGTTGTGCAACAACAAATTGATGTTTCTCTCTCTCCCTCTTTTTCTGTCCCCCCTTCCTTGCCACCCTCCCCCCCCTTTTCCTCTCTCACTCTCAAATCAATAACTTAAAAAAACACAGAAATAGGGGGGAAGTATTGTAATTCTCTTGCTTGCTTAGTAATCAACACAGAATCAACTGACATCTAGTCTAAAGCAAGAGCAGGAAATGCTGAAATACAGGAGTGATGGTTGAGGCCAACATTTTTGAGACTTGAGCCAGAAGCATGTAGAAGCGAAGGTGCCCCAACCCATTCAGTCTGCTTAGAGCTCTTACCATGTTCTAAGTGTGTTTATGGTCCTGTCTGCTGCCAATGCTGAGTCAATCTTGCAAATAAAGTTAATATAAATAAGCCATGCATGGTATGTTTTATACAAATCCTGACTCTATGCAGTGCTGTTAATCTTGCTAAAAGATCCAAATATTGATGTTATTTAAACACTACCAGAAAACAGTCAGAAGCATTTTCCAGTGTTTGAATATGCAGTATAGGGTACTAAACTTAGTATTTACTTATTCAACAATTTTTTAGATACCCATAATATTAAGTAAACAGTAACAAGAATGCTGAAGATATTTTCAGAAAGATGAAGTAAACCAATTAGCTTTTTATTAGATATGTTTTAAATGCTGTAAAATGTTTAATATAAAGGAAAATATGCTTAACGGAATGAATGCAAAAGAAGATGTAAATGTTGAAGAAATCAGAACTTGATCTAAAAATCAATTTTGACTGCAAAACCAAATCAAGGCAACCAGAAAAATAATTTCATTGCTATAAAAGAAAATGAGTCTATATGAATTTAGGGAACCCAAATGTTTTATAATAAGCAGTAAACATGCCTGCCCTTCATTCCAGAAACACTCCATCATCCGAGGCTTATTCACTATACAAACAAGGGAAATCGGTGCCTCTGCTCACAAGAGAAACTCATGGGGAATTGCTTTCCAGTTGCAGGTAGGTCAGCCACAGAGAAAGACAGAAAGGGAGAGAGTAGACCTTGGTAGACATCAGGGTTATAGCGGTAACTAACACAGACTTATAACTGCCGGACAGTGTTGCAGCCAACTAACTTATACTCAGTCAAAATCCTCACAGCCACCCAAGGAGACAGGTACTATTATTACCTCTTTCCATCTTAAAAATGAAGAAACAGGCACAGAGAAATTAAGCTACTTGTCACACAGCTACTAAGCAATGGAGTCTGATTTAAACCTGGATCCTGGCTCTAGGTCTATGCTAGTGACCACTACACTTTCCTGCCGCTATGCTTCTTCAACCGGACCCTGCTGTAATTGTAACTTCAGTGTGGTTGGCAGCTTCATGTGCTGAATGGTTCGGTGTACTCTCACTAACCTCCTCCTCCTCGCTATTATGATTACTGTTTATCTGCTTATTTTTTTAATTATAAGGACATTTAAAGACACACATGAGCCTTTAGCTCCACATGCTGAATCTGATTTCCAGACTGGAAACTTCCTGCCATAAAAAATGTTACTTTTAGCTGTTTAAATTGCATGCCTGAAATATCCCAGTTAAGCAACTTGGAATGAGCTAAACACCACCATGAAAAATGGCATTTGGCATCTCTCCTGATTAATTGAGAACTGGATTCTGTCAGTGTTTAAGGAAATGAAATTTCAAAGCCTTGGACCTAACATTCACCACATTAATGTAAGTCCACGTCGGTCTGGAAGCTATTGAGGACTGCCTTGCAACAATCCATTCAGACAGCCTGGAAAAGACGATTCTGACTGGAAACAGACCACAGTGCTAAGGGAAACTGGTTAACATGGGCCCTGGCTGGTGTGGCTCAGTGGATTGAGTGCCAGCCTGCAAACCCAGGAGTCGATGGTTCAATTCCCAACCAGTGCACATGCCTGGGTTGCGGGCCAGGTCCCCAGTAAGGGGCACATGAGAAGCAACCACACACTGATGTCTCTCTCCTCTTTATTCCTCCCCTCCCCTCTCCCTAAATTAAATAAATAAATACAAAGGTTGGACAAGGAAGATCCATAAATGCTGTTTTACTGGCCAAAATCTTTTATTTTAACTTGTTTTGTTTCTTTAAACAATATCAGTATCCAAACCACCAACCATACAGCACTGCAGGTCACCCTCCTCCGGTTGCCAGAGGCACAACCAGAACTGTCATTCCTGTCATCTGCAATCACTCGTCTTCTGTGTTGCTGCCACATCTGCTGTCCTGCCCCCAAAGGTAGTCATGTGCCATGGGTACCCACCTGATTCTGGAGTGAAGGGGGAAAAGGGAAAGAAACACATATAGCTACGTTGGCCAAATCTCTGAACAAGGAAGATCCATCAGGTGTATTAGAATTAAACCCCTTTTACTGGTAAGGAAACAACCTTAAAGAAGTAACTTGTCCAAGGTCACATGGGTCAGTCTGTCTGCGTGCAAACTTACACCCAGTACTCACTGTTCACTATCAAGAGAGTCTCGGTGTGTTTTCTCAACCGTCCTGGGCCTGCCCAAAGGCTGCGGACGTATTTTCACCAGCAGAGAGAAATGAAGCTTGCCCTCTAGCGAGCTGTGGGTAAATACCCACCCGACAGAGGGGCGTTTACTAGATGTGCAGGACACAAGGATATCTTCAGCGATGTCCTGTCACTTAGAAGTTTCTAAAAACAAAATCCATTCTCTCCTATGTAAAACTATAAGGAATTTCAAGTCAACTATGTAAACAGGAGGAAGCCTCTGACACCTCTTCCTTAAACACAGGAAAGACGGCAGAAAGGAAAAAAGCAGGTAGAAATAGCTCAGCAAGAATGTGGTTTCTTAGCGGGAATTTTTACAGTTTTTCGTTCAGTTGGTACATATACATACATTTATGTATATATATTTATACAGATGTGTGCCTGTGCGTTGTGTAATGTATTTTCTTGCTGATTCTAGCAACACAACTGCCAGGCCTCAATGCCAGGCGCTGAAAAAGAGAGGAAAGAATATTATCAGTGTCAAGTCTAGGGTGAACCAGTGGAGTGAGAGGTCCTCTCCACACATTCCTGGTGGCCCGACCCCGACCCTTAGAGACGCGATCATTGTAGTGAACTTCCTTCCACTTTTCCTATCGTGTTTTCACACAGCGGTGCGCACGGTCCACATATATTTTCTGTGTCCTGCTACACAGTTTTCCTAACAGTCATTTTTAAACACCGCATTGCTTGCCAGGAAACCACAGTCCTGCTGGGTCTGTTAATCTTTTTATGTTATAATCACACCTTTTTACTCAAGAATAGTCTCTGCGCAGTGAGGCTCAGCGGAGCTTCAGACACGGTAGTGATGACACTGGGCAGGTCCAAACTTGTAAATCCACAGTTTAGGGACCAGTTAACTGGTACCGTGAGCAGGAATAAACAAGACCAGGAGCTAAAAGGCTTCATTCCTGAGGCTTGAACTATGGATATGACCTGAGACAAATAAAAATTTCTCTGTGTCTGCCTTTTCACCTGTGATGTGGCATGTGAGAGTTTACTACATGCTGGAAACTAGTCAAGCATTTGACATACCGTTGGGATCCCATAAAAACCCTATGAAGTCGGTATCACTACCCTCATTTGATAGTGGAAGAAACTAAGGCACAAGGTTATAGAGCTAGCTCGCTAGCAACAACCAGCAGAGCAGCAGCAGAACACAGGCCGTCAGAGTCCAGAACTCACCATCGGATTAGAGGGTTTCTGGGTTTTCTCCCAGTCCGAACCCTCTATGGCTGACATTTCAGGCATGAGCTGGGCTTAGATGGTCCTATGTATGTCAGCTTTTTGTAGTTATTCAATACCCTTCACAAGTAACAATTTTTTTTTCTTCAAACACTGAAAAATGTAAAGCAGTAACCAAATACTTTGACTTTAGATACTGACTTTAATGAAGGGTCACCCTAAAAAGAACAAGAAACCTAAGTGGCGCTTCAAATGCTTCTTGGCAATTCCACTCTCTGTTGATATAGGAAGAACTAAGTTATCAGCTAAATTAAAAGGCTGAAGGATACAAAATGAAAAGCCGTTTTGCTTTTGGAATAAATGAGACTGGAAATATAACTACAACCCATGTCAAGGCTCACTAGCTTGTCCCTCTGCTCACTAATATTCCGGATGGGCCTCTCCCCACTGAGGTCTCCAAGTTTACCTGCTTGCTACTCCCTAACCAGACAAAGCAAGGAGGGAGAGACTGCAGTGACATCCCCAGGCCACCAGGGAGCATGTCTCATCTGGGTTCAGAACATCTCACCAAAGAGGTGACTTAAAATTCGAGACTCTTGCAATGACAGTGTGAAGGGCCGCCCGCCCCATCCCCCAACCAGTTTACCTGTATTTCCTTTTTTCAGGTCAACAAATAAGCCTGAGACCCAGCTCTTCCCTTCTTGCTTCTTTCTGGTCCCAGTCTCTCCCTGATCCAACTAACCCTCACCAAAATGAATGAATGAAACTACCACTTTCTGTTCTGCTTGTTTGCTTAGTTTATTTTTTAGATTCAGTTGTTTGATAGTTGTGAATTTATTGCCATTTTAATATTCATAGTTTTGATCTTCTTTTTCTTAGATAAGTGCCTCTAACATTTCACGTAATAATGGCTTGGTGACGATGAACCCCTTTAGCTTTACCTTGTCTGGGAAGCGCATCACCTGCCCTTCCCTTCTAAATGAGAGCTTTGCTGGAGAGAGTGATCTTGGATGTAAGTCCTTGCTTTTCATCCCTTTGAATACTTCTTGCCAGTCCCTTCTAGCCTGCCAAGTTTTTTTTTTTTGAGAAATCAGCTGACAGTCTTATGGGAACTCCTTTGTAAGTAACTCTCTGCTTTTCAGAAACAGAATCAATAATATGGAGCTCACTTGGAGGGTTATCAGTTGGGAGGGGGAAATGGGAGAATGGTGGAGAAGATGCAGGGATTAAGAAGTACAAATTGGGTGCTGGCTGATGTGGCTCAGTGGATTGAGTGCCAGCCTGCAAACCAAAGGGTCGCTGGTTCGATTCCTAGTCAGGGCACATGCCTGGGTTGAGGGCCAGGTCCCCAGTCGTGGGTGCAAGAGAGGTAACCACACACTGATGTTTCTCTCCCTCTCTTTCTCCCTCCCTTCCCCCTCTCTAAAAATAAATAAATAAAATATTTTTAAAAATGAAGTACAAATTGGTAGGTACAGAATAGACAGGGGGATGTTAAGAACAGTATAACAGTATAGGAAATGGAGTGGCCTAAGAATTTATATGCCTGATCCATGGACATAAACTAAGGAGGGAGGATTGCTATGATTAGGATGGAATGGAGGGTAGTGGGTGGAGAAGGGCAAAGGGGAAAAATTGGGAAAACCCTAATACGCATAATCAATAAAACATGTATTTTTAAAAAAGAAACTACCACTTCCTAAATCCGAGATTCCAGGACTCTGCTGTGTACAAAAGTCCAGGTGCCTGGTTAAAATGAAGATTCCGGCTTCTCCATCCACAGATTAGATTCAGTGGGTCTGATATGGAGCTCAGGGATTTACATTTCTGACTAACACTCCCTCCATATACACCTGCCTGTGCGCACGCACGTGTGCATGCACACTCACACACCACCACCTCCACCTGTACCCCTCCCATTTCAACAAGTAGATCATGCTCTGAAAAACAATGTTGCAGAAGCTGCGAGAGCAAAGTTACATCTCTCTCAAACCACAGCCAACATGCTGTCTCCATACTGTCCAGGACCGGGGTGCGGTTTCCTCTACGCGTCCCCTTCCCCTGTGCACCTGCCCGAGATTCGGGATGCTCCGCCTCCAAAACAGACTCGGATCTGGTCACTGCTGTGGCCCTTACCAGGTGGACTCTAGCATGCCCTGGCAAAAGGAAACCTCAGTGGCAGAGTTCCTGGCAACTTTAGCAACTCATTCATTCACAACATCAACTGTCTGCCTTAAGAGTGTCAGAACAATTTCACTTATGGACTGTAAGCAGCTCAGCAGGTGCTAGCTTCCCATTAGGCACTCGGGGGCCTCTAAGAGCATGCGGTAGGCCATGCTGGGCCACCTGGGCCTTGTGATCGGCCCCTGATTTTCACAGCTTTTGAACCCATCATCCTTTGGACAGATGGGAAGCTGGCCTTGCTCCCAGGCGGTGCCTTCAGGAAGGGCATTCTGCACACACAGGCCAGCAGTCTTGTGGCTGCTAAATAAAACAATGCCAATAGGCTGCTAACTCAATTAAAAGAATGTATTACACCACAGTTAAAAAGAATTTCTCTAAAACACCATGATTCTGAAAACCATGTTAAATACTCTTACATAAGAGACTCTTCTTAAGGAGCTCGTTTCCTATGCAATCAGTCCCATAGTGACTGGGGTTTAAGTTACAAGGATCCACAGGTGTATGGTTTCTAATTACACTTGCCTATGCTTCTGAACAAAGGAACTGACAACCTACCTCCGAGTGCCAAAGTAGCACAGATGATGGTTCCCAGGGCTCTTGGGCCAGCCCTCACACCACACCTCGCCAAGGAAAGTACTGCAGGAGGCTGGAGGAGGTCAGCCTGAAAGAGAAGCAGGCACAACCCAGGGTCATGAGACACCAGGCCTCAGGCCAAGCACAATAACTTGTCGTTCAACCTGATGTTAAAACCCAACAGCAACACCCTTGCACCCAAAAATGTTCCTGTTTCAGTCTCATTAAGCAAGAACCTGAGCCATTTACAACTTGGGAGACTGCAAGTTACAGCACTGGCTTTCCCGAACCCCCTGAACAGGACGCCGAGTCATACAGGTAGAAAGGATTTGGCAAAGTGCGAAACAGAAAACACGTGCTAAAGGAAGTGACACGTCTAAGCCAGGACTGTGGTTACCTCTGGGGGAGAGCGAGTGAGTCATGACTGGGGAGGGCACAGGTCAGCTTCTGGAGTATGAGAAATATCTACTTCCTGGCCTGGGTGGTGCTAACTTGTGTTCACACTGTGATCATAAATTTGACTTTACTGCAAGACTAGTGCTCTGGGTCTTAGGATCACACATCCCCAACAGCTGCTGGTGTTATCAGACCACAAGCACGGGAGACAATCGGAACTCGGTGAATGTTCCCACTTGAGCCCACACACTTAGCAGCAGACTCACTTGTCTACAGAGCTCTCAAAATTCTACAACTCGAATGCAGTGCCAGCCAATATGGCACTTCGTGAGCAAGAGCGAACACAGGAGAATCACCCACGGTTAACGTATTACAATACAATAGGGTCTGACCCATTGCAAAAATGTCATAGAGCACAAGAACAAAACGAGGGCAGATGAGCCCTTATTTTAAAAGGCCACTTCATGTAGGATGCGCCCTAAGCCATGTGCTTCTTCTGCCCTCGGCTGGCTGCAGCTTTTGCCTGTGTCCTGGGACCCACTCTCCCCAGCCCTGTGTTACAAGTATTTAATAAGAGTGTTGGAGGAAGGGTTAGCATAAGTTATTTTCTTCTTTTCCTAGATGGACTTACAAGATGTCTTTACCCTCTAAACTTTCCCTTTGTCAGCTTTTTATTAAATAAGCAATATGTTTATACATTGGTGCCTATCCTTTTCTTCTAACATGTGTGAAAGGGGCAGAAATGGTCTTACTCAATTTAACTCAGTAACCCTGGGCTTAGTACAGAGCCTGAAATCCCTTATATACAAGAGATATTTGTAGAATGCAATAAAGGCAATCGTTTTCTGAAAACTATGCTGTCAGAAAATTCTTATACACAGCTCCGTGCGTCCACACCCGTCTATCCTGACACTGAGGAGCCTGCTGCTGCTGCAAAGCAGATTGCACTGCACTCCACACCAGGGTGGCGCTCACTTCCCCGTCTGCTCCCAACAGAAAGGATCAGCACGCTTCGGGCTGAAGATGGGGAAAGGGTTTTTAAATGCTGACATTTATCTAACATGAAAGGTACATTCGGATAAGAAGTAATAAAGGGCACGAGTATGGGAATCAGGTACAAATGGGTTAAAATCCCCTCTACCATTAAATGGCTCTGGCAAGTGACTTAGCCTCTCTGAACCCTCCATTCAGCGACAAGGTGCCAAGTGCTGGGAACGACCTGGCATCTGACTCCTTTGCCTCTAGTCAGCTCCAGTGCTTCCAGTCTTCTTCCTCTGGGAGTGATTTAAAAGCTAACACAGTGGTGCCCAGCATCCGTGTCTCCTAGGTGAGGGTAGCCTGCTCGGGGGGGCGAGCACTGGTGAGGGGAGCACACTCCCGGTTTCCTACAGCCCTGCTACCCAGCGTGTGCACATGTTACCAAGGCTCAGACAATCGGATGGCCCCACCCAGTACACAAGTAACACAAGGAGATGGGGGCAGAGGAGAATGCAGCTGAGCGGCATGGAGAGACCCACATCCGGGGCCTGGCTGGCGCCAGCAGGGCCATCCTCACTGGGATGTCCACGGCATGGTGCTGGCTCACTGGCCCTGTGGTACGGCTTTTGCTGTGGTTCTAGCAACCTAGCTTCCCTCGGTAACTGCTGGATATTCTTTCAATACGCATTCTTCTTGCTTAAGTTCTTATTGGCAAACAAGAACACACAGACAGAGTGGGAAAATTCTGACAACCTTTGGCTTTCACAAGCGCAAGGGAATGACAAAAATAAAACATCAAAAGAAGCCAAACCCGAGAAGCAGTAGCTTAGAAAATGAGCCTGAGCAAAGATACACACTGAAAAATGGCATTCAGTGAGTCTGCCCTCCTCTTTTTTTTTTAAATTTTTATCTGAACCTCCATGCAGCTCCTTCATTTCTGAAATCAGATGCTTCCTCTATTGCTTGACACAGTAAAGGACACCACAACCAGAAAACATACTGATTTTCTTTGTTTTATCCTGTTGACACCATCTTCTGTTCTCAAACTTCTCTCGGATTCTTATAAACTGGAAGGTCATGAGTGATTACACTCCTTAGCATTCAGTTCAGTTTAACACATCTTTATTAAAGGCCTACTGTGCTAGGCATTTATAGCTAAAAACCACAGCAAATGGAGACATTCAAATTCAACTGGAAATCTTGTAATTAATGTTTGAAATTTTTATTTTTTAAAAGTGAAACACCAAGATGATTATTGTGTGAGCACTCTGGGTTATACACAATATACTCTAGTGGAGCAAAACCGAAAGGTTTCCCAGCGGTTATCTATATAAGTCAAGTGCAAAACCACAGGCAGCTTTGGTCTGACCCACATGGCACTGGTGTTGTTTCAGGTTTTCAGCTGCATAAACTGTAAATTTCTATGAAAACTGGAAGATCTGCCCCTCTGCCCCCAACTTGGGCCACCACCTGGCAACGTGGAGTGAGTTCCAGCAGCATCTGCTCCTGTTATAAGCAGCACGCAGCCCTTCGATGCATTCCAGGGCCCAGCCTCTGCTGTTATTACCGTTCAACTCACTTCACCAATTCACGTTACCTGCCTGGCCCCAAGAGCCACTCGAGTTTGGGATCCTTGTTTATACACATCACAAAGGAGGCTTTTGAAAAATAGGAACACACACTTAAAATGCTTCAAAATTTCCTTTTTCCGTGAGGAAAAAAAGGGGAGAAAATATTCTTTCCCACTACAACCAAACATTCCCTGGTTTTTAGACTTTCCAGAAATATTAAATTTATAAACTACTCTATCTCTTATTTTATCACCATATTTTGTATCTAGATTTCTGTTTTTAGGAAATGATGAAATGGTGCGCCTCCCCATTTTATTCACGTTGCCACCTTTCAGGTGTGGGGGGAGGGGTGTAAAAATGTTTTGTCCGAAGCAGACAGAGTAAGAACCTCACAATTTTTAAAACACTTTTGCCTTGACCATTCATAAAATATATCAAATATCCTATTTTTATGAGCAAAAAGCATCTGGTACTATAAGTACAATATTTTTAAACAGCTACATATACTCATTTCTATTTTCTTCAAATTTCCCTTTCCTCCCATTAAAAGGAGGCAGATGAAATATACCACACTTTTTGTTCTTACATACCACCAAAAAGAGCTTGGAAAAATAACCACTGAATAATGCTTGGTGAATGCTTGACTACTTGAATAAAGAAAGGAATGAACAAAAGAAAAAATATATGAAAGGAGAGAATAACATCACTTCCGAGTCCCAGGGAGCCACGAGGGTCCCACCGGCTGCTCTCTGGTGGGTCCGGATGCCTGGCTTCCCTCGTATCTCCAAGCCCGGGCCATGAGAACTCCCACCACTGCCAACAACTCACAATTCCTGGCCTCATCTTCTTGCACCCTTATCAAACATCAAACGTAAAGGTTGGTCTAAAAAAAAAAAGCACACACAAATTTATATTTACCTCACTTGACCACTTTTCCCCTATGTAAATATGGAAAAACAATGTATAGTGCACTGGTTATTTATTTATTTATATATTTATTTATTTATTTTTGAGGGGTAGGGAAGGAGAAAGGGAGAAAAACGCTGATGTGAGAGAGAAGCCTTTATCGGTTGCCTCTCGTGGCCAGAATGGGCACCAAACTGCAACCCAGGTATGTGCCCTGACTGGGAATCAAACCAGCAACATTTCACTCTGCAGGATAATGCCCCCAAAACTGAGCCACACCAGCCAGGGATGAAGTGGTATTTCTTTATTTCTTTGTTGTGGAGATCAGGACCAGTAAAATGGCATGGGTCCAGTAAACACAGGATAAAGTATATAAAACAAATTGGTGTCACACATGTCACCCAAGATGGCTGCCAGTCAGCCATGACACTTTGGTTCAAGAAGGAAACTACCTAAGTCAGAGGTGCATCACATAAGATAGCTGCGCATATTACCAGAACAGATGTGTCTGCAGAACAGGACTACCCGCAGATAAGCTCCTGGGGAAATTTGCTCCTTGCTATCAGGAGTCCCAAGACACTTACAGAGGGACACAGAGGGGTGGAGTACATGACCCCCAAGGGTGTAAATGAAGATGCCTTCAGACCACTGCTGAGACAGCTGAACTCCATACATCAGAGTGCTGCTCCATACCATGCTGATGTCTCCTGGCATCAGCCACCGGAGGCTCTACTCTGCTGGATCAAGACCATACCTCTCCGAACCACAAGACCAGCTCTTCATGCTGTACAAGGCAGAATCTCACCCTGAACATGCCACAAGGTTCTTCCTTGCAAGATGCTGACAGCTGCTTTGCCTATTCCATGTTATCTGCTGGACCCACTGACTGAGACTCTGGGACTCAAGTTATGTCCCCCCTAAACTGTTACACCCCTAGATTGTTACAGTGGGGAGTAGGATATTAATCTATCAAGCTAGAACATCCTGAGTGAGCCTGCATTCAATAAAAGCTAAGTGAATATCCATTCCTTGTGCCAGTCACTCCGTAGGCAGCCTGTGGAGCAGTTGCCTGGCTGACTTACAGGAAAGACTAACGCAACCCCTGTCAAGGAACTGTTTAGGGAACAGTCTCCAGGGGTGCTCATGACATTTGTCCAAAAGAAGTGAGAGCTATGAGTTCTGGCCTATAGATGTACTAAATGGTGCAAATTGGAAGTTTAGTTTCTTTGGAAGGGATTAACAGTAAGGTTTAGGGCAACCTGACAGCAGAAAAGGCACAAATTTTGGACTTGGTCAGTTTTTTCTAGCTGGGAGGCAACAGATGTGGTCGTTAAAGTGTGTACTTTGGAGTCCAATGGAGCCAGCATCAATGCTAGCAGACTCGCCACTGTTAGGAGATCTGGACAGGCAGCAGGACCTGCCGGAGCCTTCATCTCTCTTCCTAAAAAGTTGGAGGGACCCCCACTGTGGGAGGTTAGTGGGAAAGCCTGTGACGAGGCCGCAAGGTAGTGACCGCACTAAGTGAGCTGCCACAGCAGCGAAGACAGCTAATCTTCTCCATTGCTCCTTTTCAAAGTCTTCTGCTGACCTAGGAACTGACGGTTACTGGTGACTCCTCTTCAAACAATTTTATGCTGGCAAAACACTGTAAACTATGGACCGCCCTCCCAACCAGGGGAAAGGTGCATAAAAAAGGGTGGAAAACTTTCTAGGCTTCCTGGCTTCTTGTTGCCAGAATGAAGTCCAGGAACAATGGAAGGTACTGTTTTGGTAGTTTTTATTATTGAACCAGTCTTGCAGAAAAAGTCATACAACAAACACCTCATAGTCTTAGTCCCTCAACAACAAAAGTAGTAAAGGACTAGAGGTTGATTATATCAAATCATTGAACTTAACAGAAACCCTCTTCTAGTTAATCTGTTACTAAGCCTCAGGTTAATCCTTTAAATGTTAATGATTCGAAGGAAATGGGCATTCCTTGTGTACTTGAACTATTCTGAACATATATTTTTTTAATAATCCTGAAAAAAATCAGCATAATCTGGATCCTTAAAAGTACAGTTAGGGCCATTGCATCACACATGAAATTCTTTTAAAAGGTGTGAATGAAGACCAACGAGGGCAATGAGAGACGTACACGAGGTCCATGTGCTGCTGCTCTGAACCTACAGTTTGCTATTAGGGCCCTGATAACAACATTGCACCATGTTCCCTGTGATTCTCTGCTACTGCAAAAGAGGGTAAAAGAAAGAGCTTCTGCCCCATCCTCGTGGACAAGTTAACTGCCAAAACAGTCTTTGCTGCTGGCAAGAATTTCATCAAATCCAACTGCAAACACCAGTTATCTCTTGCTGACTGAAGCTCTGATCAAATTACTGACGAAAAGAAGAAAAACACTAATGGCTGCCTAACAAATTCAGTTTGTTTTATGAGCAAATCCTTTCTCCCTTAATATCCATGGAGGAACAAGTAAACCTAAAAAGGTAAAAAGATTAAGAAACATCTTTACGAGGCCACTTTGCCAGTGCCCGGGCAGCCTCTATTCCCTGCCCCAGAGAAAGGTCATGTCCATTTTAATAGTTACGACATTAAGAGAACATGGTGAACCTCAAGAAAAGACACAGGCTCAGGAGTTAGCAGGATAAGAATTGAGAAAAGCAAACTAGAACCTGGATGCCATTCAACAACGCCTGGCATCTTTTTCCGTCTCCCCACAGTGGGCACCGCCGCCCACGCAAGGGTGGCACACAGAGGCACCATTCAGGGCCCAGCGTATAGCAAACACCTGAGTGTAAGTACAGCGTAATAACATGTAAGAGTGTGATAATGACACCTTCTGTGCCAGGTACTGTACTAAGCATAATACATATATAGTATACATGGACATGTGTGTACATATATTAACACACATATAAATATCTACATGTAAACACAGATTAAATATTCACTGTATATATACCAATGTGTATTAAAACTCGTTTAACCCTTAAAACAACCTTGAAGCAAACAATATTCCCATATTACATATGAGAAAACCAAGGTTTAGAAGATTAAGTTACTTTCCCGTGGTCATAGCCATGAAGCTAGAATTTACACCCAGATCTATTTTGTCTGATTCAAAACTTGGGCTTGTACATATCGTATCACCAAAGGTTCTAATAACAGCCACACGGGAAAAGGAGAGAGAATCTACCACCACGCATTCTGGCCAAAGGGCCAGCCAGCCATCTCTGCCATCAGAGAAGAGCTGCAAGGGGCACTTCCTGGCCAGACCACTGAGTAAATCCAGGCCCGTGGGTGAAGGCCGCCCCTTCCAAGATTCACATCCCTTCTGCCAGGCACAAAAGTAACTCTTAAAACTACCTACCACCCTGGCTCATAGCGATTTTTTTTCCGATATATTGCCTTGGGCAAGGTAAAGAAAAGAAAAAATAAACAAATGGGACTACAAAGACAAGGAAAATAAACAAATGGGACTACATTAAACTAACACGTTTTTGCACAGCAAAGGAAACCATCATTAACAAAATACAAAGCAACCCACAGAAAGGGGAACATATTCACCAATGATACATCAGATAAGGGGTTACTATCCATAATTTATGAAGAACTCATACGACTGAACACCAAAAAGAGACACAATCCAATCAAAAAATGGGCAAAGGACCTAAAGAGACAAGTCTTCAAAGAGGACACACAGAGGGCCAATAGACATATGAAAGGAGGCTCAAAGTCACTAATCATCAGAGGAATGCAAATTAAAACCATGATGTGGCCCTGACTGGTGTAGCTCAGTGGATTGAGCACTAGCTCAATGTGAACCAAAGAGCCGCTGGCTCAATTCCCAGTCAAGGCACGAGCCTGGGTTACAGGCCAAGTCCCCAGTAGAGGGTGCATGAGAGGTAACCACACATTGATGTTTCTCTCCCTCTCTTGCTCTCTACCTTCCTCTTTCTCTAACAATAAAATTAATAAAATATTCTTTAAAACCTGTCTTAAAAATGCCTTTAAAAAACACAATGTAATATCATCTTACACTTGTCAGAATGGCTGTCATCAATAAGTCTGCAAACAAGTGTTGGCAAGGATGCGAAGAGAAGGGAACCCTCTGCACTGTTGGTGGGGATGCAGACTGGTGCAGGCACTGTGGAAAACAGTATGGAGGTACCTCAAAAAATAAAAAACGGAACTGCTATATGACTGAACAATTCCACTTCTAGGAATATATCTGAAGAAACCCAAAATGCTGATTTGAAAAAAATATACGCACCCCTTTAGTCATTGCAGTGTTATTTACAATCTCCAAGATTTGGAAGCAGCCTGAGTGCCTATCAGTATATGAATGGATAAAACAGCTGTGGTACATTTACAGAATGGAATACTGCAATACTTGGCAGTTAGAAAAGAGGAAAATCTTACCTTTGAAACAGCATGGATGGGCCCAGAGAGCATTATGCTTAGTGAAATAAGCCAGTCAGAGAAAGGCAAGTACCAAATAATTTCATCCACATGTTCAATCTAATGAACAAAATTAACTAACAAACAAAATGGAAGCAGACTCATAGAGAACAAACTGGCAGCTGTCATATGGGAGGGGGATTGAGGGGCTGGGTGAAAAAGGTGAGAGGATCCAGCACAAAAACCCCACGGACACAGACAACGGTGTGGTGGTTACCAAAGGGAAAGGGCGGGTTGGGGTAAGAGAGGAAATGGGGGCATAAATGGTGATGGAAAAAGACTTCACTTGCGGAGATGAACACACAATACAATATACAGGGGCTATATTATGGGACTGTACACCTGAAACCTATATAATTATATTAAACAATGCCATCCCCAAAAATTCAATTAAAATTTTTTTTTAAATAAAAAAATGTTTTACAAACAACCACCATGGGATTAGACGTGTAACCAAGGATACTAGAGTACTGCATTATACAGGGTATCCCAAAGAACTGAAAAAAATCAAAGTCTGTGCAGCCTCCTTTTGTGGGAGGGGAGTGAAAGGGTGGTGAAGAGGTGAGACCCGCCCACTGCTCATACCTTGACATTCTCATTTGCCAAAACAAAGAGAAAAAAGTCACAACTCCTTGCCCAGAAAATGATAAAATTCACAGGTTTCCAGTGCGCTTTGTGGCATTCTGAAGGTCTCTTCCCATGTGGGTCGGGGAAGGAGGGGAAAAAGAGGTTCAGGAGGGACCCACTACCAGGGCAGTATTATACAGTCATGCTTTTCTACTGGGTTTCCGCAAAACAAAAAAAGTATTTGAAGGACAGCTTCCATTGCTAAAATTATGAGTCTTTGACCTTGCAAAAAGTAATAAGAAACAGTGTACCCCAAAGACACCTACTTTATGAATTTTTAAACTAAATATGAATAAATTATGAATGTTAGAGATCCTTTTTGTTTTCCTCTTAACTTCTCCACTTTGTCTATAATCTCCGGGCCTATACACTCCTCATTCTCCTTCCTCTTTAACATAGATCATACTGAAATAAACTACAGGACTCGCCGTCGGCATTAAAACAGAACACAAATCAGGATTTTGAACCCTAAGACGGTCCTCCAGAAGACCTAGCACTCTGACTAGCTTTCCGGAGGTCTCCCTCCCCCATCAGCACTGTTGCTGGCAGCATCGTGCTGGGGGCTCCAGGGCACGTATTTGACCTTGAGAGTTGGGGCCCAGGCAAACATTTCCAATACTTTCTGAAAGGCTATCCTAAGTTCTACAGGAAATCAAAAGAAAAATACATGAAGGAAAGAAGTATAGCCGTTCATCCAAGAAACACATGCTTCTGGCCTTCCCAGAGCGGTTTTGCTCCCAGGGCCCCAGCTCTATTGCACGTCCTGCTTGAGCTGTCTCTGATTGAGCACCACCCTCAAAGCCATCTGTGTGGTCTCTTCCTTTCTTCTGCATTACACTTCCCATGTTAGAGAGAGTGGGACCCCCCCCCCCCAGATGCTTCCCTAACCAAAGCCAAGTGCTAGACGATAAACACCCTCAACCACCAGTCTCACTCAGGCCCAGTTTGTAACCCAAGAGATGCCCCACACGAAGGTAGATGTCTGGCATGCTAAAGCAATGAGCCCTGCAGCTGTCTTCCTTAAACAGAAACAGAGTCAGTTCGTCTTTTTAAGGACCAAAGAGTAAACCTGTAGAACAACGTTACAACTATGGCCTCCACCAAAGTCATCAGATACCGGGAACTCACATGAAAAGCCAACAACCTTAGAAACTCCTCGCCAAGTACTTGAGGCTGATCTCAGAGCCTCTAAGACTCACCCTTATCCCCACTATCCTCCCAGCAGATACCGCAGCTGCAGCTAGAGGAACACACCCCTCTCCTCGGAACAGCCAAATTCCATAAATGCCACCCTTTCTTCATATCCCGCTCCAAGAGCAGAGAGAGTCCCACAATGGATAGAATATTTCATTCACACTCTGTCTAAAGAGCAATTTTTCCATGGAGAAACTGGGTAGTTAAAATTCTCGACCAGATGAAAGGCCTATTCGTGACAATCTCAAATCACAAATGATAGAGCTGTAGTCTATATCACATATTTTTTGAATTGCAAAGTCATCTATTGCATAAAATTAACCCTTTATTTCCTGAGAGCATTTTTTATATCATCACCCATTACACTATAATATCTATATGTGCTAAACTCCTGCCAATAGAAGTTTGTTAAAGAATACAAATTAAAATCACCACAAACTAATGCCAACATCATGTTGGCAACAGACAGAAATTTTAAATAATAATGGCCCTGAAGGCATATCATTTAAGTCACTTGGAGCTCTAAGCACTTGGTTCTTCCTTGATTCTTTGTCTTAGTAATCTTAAATACTGCAGAGCTGGGGCTGCAGACCCTGGGAGCGAGGCAGCTCTAGCAAGATAAGAACCTGGTAGTTTCTGCAAAGAACAGTTCTAGTTCTCCTTTTAATTAAAAAAAAAAAAGTTTATTTTCCTTTGCCAGCTCCCAGGATCTAAAAGTCTTTCAAAAGACTCAGGCTACTTCACTAAGCCGAGGATAACTAACCAACTCTCTTGCTCAGAGCGGGACTAGAGCTTTAACGGAGCTAGTGTGGCCCTGGCAGCAACACTCATAATCAATGAAAAAGCTCAGGAAGCTCAGGCTGCGCCCTGGTCAGCTAATCTGTCATCATCTACAGGGTTTCCTCTCCGCCCAAAAGACTCTGGTCTGTGCCTACGCAGTAACAGACAAGGCCCCAAGAGCTCACTTCACTACCATATATATGGAGACAGGCTTGGAAGGCACAGGGAAAAGAGAAAAATACAGAGAAAGAAAGGAGATGCTAATTTAGCGAAAAGGGACCTTTCCTGAACTATGAGAATTCACAATTTATTTATAGTTAGTGTTTCTTTTTTAAATGTATTTTATTAATTATGCCATTACAGTTGTTCTATTTCCCCCTTCATTCCCCTCCACCCTGCATACCCCCTCCCCCATCATTTCCCCCCTTTAGTTTATGACCATGTGTCTGAAGTTCTTTAGATTCTATATTTCCCATACTAGTGTTTCTTTTTTTAAAGATTTTATTCATGTATTTTAGAGAGATGGGGAAGGGAGGGAGAAAGAGAGGGAGTGAAACATCAGTGAATGATTACCTTTAGCACATCCCATACTGGGGATGTGGCCTGCAACCCAGGCATGTTCCCTGACTGGGAATCAAACCGGCAAGTTAGTGTTTCTTTCTAAACTAAACAACCAGGCATCTCCACAGTGCTGTGCTTCCTATTAATTTTAATTCAACCTCAAGACAATAACTAAAATTACCCCTAGATTGTCGGTGGCTTTAATAAGTGACTTTCTAAACTTAGAAAACCTATGAATGTGATTTTCCTCAAAGGTTTATAGAGTAATAATAGGCCAGTGCTTTTAAGTGGAAAGCAATTTCTCGGTTTTGCACACAGCTCTGCACGATGTATCTTGGGCAAGCTTCCACAGCAATCAGCATGGAAGCAGAGAGGTTTTCCTTTCCTTTCTCAGTGGTGAAGTTACAGCTACTGAAGAGCTGTTACTGCACAGAGCTGCAAACCTGAAGAGAACTCCTGTTATCTAATTACCACCAGGGATAGGCGAAGACCACGGCATTCCTCCGAGAGGTTGTGCTCCAGGAAGCAAGAAGGAGGCATGAACATTTCACAGAGGACATGTCCAACATTCAGAGAGGACGGAAAGCAACTGAGTTTGTCATCACAAGCAGCATATCATGAAACAACCCAAGGTCAGTTGCCCTGTATTAAAAGAACCACACTGCTCTCCTAAAAAACTGCTTATTTTGGCAGAGACCTGCTGTCAAAATTAAGGTTAGTTAGTTACAACATTTTTTTTACCTACTCACTGACAATCTGAGCTTGAATGCTTTGCTGAAGCATTTACTAGGGATGGAAATCACAAATACGGCCTCACTCTCTATGCCATATTTATGTCCAATCTTTCTGGCCTGTGGCGTGCCCTTTGTGAATGGTAAAGGACAAATGGCATGAAAGCCTGTTATTCAGCTTTTCATGTAGAAAGGCTTAATATGTCAGCTGCAATTTAATCTAAGGATTATACGCTTACATTCAGAAAATTCCTTTTTAAAACATCAGTATGGATATTTTTCAAGGATTCTTACTTTTTATCGCAAAGCCTGATTATTAATAAATTTATTGGTATCTTATATCTGACATGAAAATGTTCAATGAAGAGAAAGAGGCAGCTGCTGCAGAGTTAACAAGAAAGCCAAGATCTCCGCTGAGACAACCTAAATATATATCAGGCCTTCAAAATAAATGAACACCAGCTAAGGCTCACCACTGCAGGTAAGTGTCTGGCCAAACACCAAAGCCACAAACCCTGCCCTGGATTTAATTTTTAAGACTTCTACATTGACTTCCAGTTGGAGACAGTGCACAAACACACATATTTAGTTCTCCCTCCTAAAACCTCAATATGACAACGATTGCTTTTTAATGGCGTAAACCTGCAAGGACAAAGACAACAGGAGAGATTAAAGATTTAACTTTTTGAACCTGGAAATCACAAAGATAGATCATGGCAACTGACTTACCAGCCCCAGAGAAGCCACCTCATCCAAATTGTGAAATCCCATTCTTAAATATGCACAGACATTCAAGGATCAACAGACACATAAAGAAAGTATCTAATAGGAAAGAGAAGAAGAGGGAGTATAAAAAAAGCATGTAGAAAAAGAAAGTTTAAAAAATGTATCATTAATCTCCTCAGACAGCTAACAGAAAATACTGTCATGAAATAAGATTCTATAAAATGGAAGCATTCAGAGAACAACCCCCAAAATAAAAAACTATCAGAAAGTAAAAACATGATAATATGAAAAATTTAACAGAAGTACTACAAAGTGAAGAAAATATTCTAACAGCTTAAAAACAGAGGTGGAAAACAAGAGAAAAGATCAGACAGTCACAAAACAAGGAAGTCAACGTGTAACAGGAATTTCAGAAGGCGCAAACAGAGAAAACAAAGTGGGAAAATCAGTAATGATACACTTCAAAAAATTTCTAAAAACGAAGGACATGAGTTTCTGGCCTGAAAGTGCCCATTTGGATCTCAGCGCAATAAATGAAAACACAGTCCCCACCAAGGAATAAGTATGATATTTCAGAACACTGAAGATAAAGAGAACTAAGTTCAAGAGAAGAGAATGAAAGGACTGGGAGCCAGAAGGTCTTGGCTTCTCATCATCAACACCAGACACCGGAAGGCAGAGAGCAAAGCCTTCACTATTCTGAGATTCGGAGATTTCCAATCTGGAATTCTACGCAGAGCCAGACTATAAATTAAATATGAATGTGACATTCTCAGATAAAAAACAACTCAAAAGTCATACCTCCGCGTATTTTGTTAGGAAGGTTCCAGACATGGAGTCTGCTAAAAGAAGGGAGTAAGCCAAGAAAGAAGACAATATGGAATGAGGGAAACAGGGGTGCCAAGACAGGAGCGAGATGAGATAAATCCCCAGAACGTGTTGAAGAGTCCCTCTCAAGATCTGCTGCACAACAAGCCTGGAAAGGAAGCAGTCTAGACTGGGGCAGGGCATCTTGCCAGGAAGATAAAATTGATAAAATACCTAAATGTCTTAAGATATCGGGAATATTCTTTTCCAATATTCCAGTCACATGGAATATTCTTTGTGGCTAAATTAGTGGCTAGTGCATCACTTTAAAAAAAGACAATTAGTAAATCCAAGAAAAACAAAATTTGTTTACAAGAAGGTTAACCAAACTATACTATATATGGTACCTGGGAATCCTGTTTACAGTTTAAGATAAACACCAAATAAGAAATTGGGGAAGGGGAGGAACAACAGCATAAAGGAACAAGAGGCCTTGTGGAACTATACGAGCTTATATGACCTCAATAAAAACAAAAGCTAAATTTTAAAAAAAGATGAGTGTTATATGTACATTTAGTATTTCATCACTATATCACCTGACAACTTACAAAATATTTCACATGGGTCTAATCATTTAACTTGTATTAAATGATAACCTGCTTCGTTGGGTTGCCCGCTTTGCACAGGTAAGAAAACCACCTCAGGGAAACTAAGAAACCTGATCCAAGTGACACAGAACAACAAAGTGTCCTGTGGCAGAGGCCAGACTAGATGCATAGCTTGCACAAGTGTGTCTGTGATGTTCAGTACAGTTGATATTGATGATGGACTGGGAGTCTGGAGGGGGAGGGGCCAAATCAAAGTTTGAAGTTCAGTGGTTTCAAACTTGAGTGTGCACAAGAATCACCTGGAATCCCACTTATGTGAGGTATCTAAAGTAGTCAAAGACATAAAAGCAGAAGATCGACTGGTGGACACCAGGGGCTGGGGGAGTGGGGAAGGGAGAACCGTGGTTGAATGAGCGGAGTGTCAGATGTGCAAGACGAAAGGTTCTGGGGATCTGTTTCATGACAATGTGAGCACACTTAACGTCACTGAACTGAAACTCAAGAACGGTGAAGATGGTAAATGTAACGTTAGGTGTTTTTTACAAGTCAAGAGAAGACTCACTAGAGGCTTATTAAAACACTGCCTGCTGGACCTCACCCACAGAGTTTCAGTTCAGTACTTTTGGGTGGGACCCAAGAATTTTTACTTCCAACAAGTCACCAGGTAACGCTGGTGGTGCTGCTCGAGTTCTCAGTCCTACCCGAGTCCCTAAACCAAATACACAAGAACACAAAGGAAGGTGGACAGGGGGGAGCCATGGCCCAAGACCTGGAGCACTTCCAAAGCTCCAAAGATGATTCCAAGACGCAGGCAGTGTGAGAGGGCCTGGCTGGGACACTGGCTCACACCAGTGGGTGTCTGTGAACACTGTGGGCAGGCGTGTGGCCACACAGCCACATCCTGACTGGACCTCAGTTTCATCCTCTACAAATAATGGTCACAGAGATGTTAAGAATATTAAATAGGATAATCAACAAAAGAACTCAGGGTGGTGCTCCTCACACAATTATGGTAATGTTATTATTACTTTTGTTGCTGACATTACAGGAAATAAGATTGATCTGTTTTTCTAGCTATAATATGGGGTCAGGTTAAAGACGATGAAGAAGCTATTGTAACAGTCAATCCAAAACTACTCAGCAAGGCCAAAAGCTCTCATGGAGCTAAGAATATAAAGTAAGTGGTATTAAATCTAAGAACCTATTATGATTCTTGCAAGAATTTCACAAATCGAGGGTCGTTTCTACAGAATTAGTAGCTAATCCCTTTACTCTCTGAATAGGTGCTGTTATTTAGAATATAAATATTGTTGTAAAACCAGGCGTTGGAATCAACTCTGAAAACGCCATCATCTTCATCTAAAGAAACAATATAATGTGGTATGTTCAGACGAAGAAGATAATGTAAGACTCGAGCAAAAATTCCTGAAGACATCTACATGGTAAGTAACTCCTTGTCAAAAAAAATTGAAAATGGAGACAAAGGCACAGTTCAGACAGGTCTGTTCATTCAGAAGATATCTCAGTGCCTTCCACACGCCAGGCCCGGCGGCCACGGGGGAGGGTGTGCCACTGCAGGGCAGAGTTTTCCATGCAGTGAAGTGAGTGGGCATGTCGACCAAGCAAGTTTTGGGAGTCCTGAATAGCACTGTTTTTCCTCAAAATCACTACAGGGACAGCCAAAATTGTGGTTTCTGCTAAGTTTTTCCTCTTGTGTACAGCTGCATATTCGGGGGGAGGGGGTGATGTATCATGGATTACCCACAGTGATACTTTAAGTTTCCAGTGTCTTGAGCCCACAGTAGTTACAAAGAAGTCATTGTCTTTGTCTTCAGAAAGCAACATGACCCTCCTTAGATGTCTGGGTCATATCAAAGTCGGAGTCTCCAGGGCAAGCTTTCTCCATTAAATCATTTGAGTAACTTCCACACAAAACATTCTTAACATTGTGGGGAAATATTCGTAATGAGGAAAGCGGTGTCTACTTCTAGATAGAACTGGCTAAAGGCCTTGGAAGCAGCATTCTGAGGTGGTCCAAGCCTTGCTCCATTAGAAGTTACATCCTCACACCACAATGATAGGTCCAGACCACCTCCTGACCACAAAAGTCTTAGAGTCCTCTAAAGCTCAGAATACTGGATTTGATTAAACAATCAGCAAGCATTTCCCGAGTGAATGCCCAGCCTAGACACGGCCGACTGTCCCAGGCACGTGCCCACCAGGGCGGAACAATGCCAGTGTCAATTTTCTCATAGTAATATCACCTCAGTGTACTGGGGGGCGCTCTGTATGTGGTAAGATAAAGATCCATTTGCAAGTAGGCGATGTAAGTAATGCTGCCCTCTGTACACCTGGGTACTTCCAAACAGCCGGCTGCCTTGTAGGACTGTTTTCCTCTCTGCTTCTCCAATTTCTCATGAATCCAAACAGCCCACAATCATTATACAAAAACAAGTATGGGGACAAGAAGTCAGGGCACCCAACTGCTATTGGCTCCACATTTACGGGCCACGTGAGTCTGGACTTCAGCGTCCACGCCTGTGAAGCAAAGAGGACGCTCGGCCAGCAGGGCTGTTTTAAAGATTAACAACAACAAAGACAAAGGACGGAGAGACCAGCATGCATCAGGCACTAAGCGCTCTACAGATACCCATTGATTTACCCCTTCCAGAACCCTGTAGGGTAGAGGGAGGACTTCATGCCCATTGCACAGGCAAGGGAACTGGGGCACAGAGAAGTTAAACAAACTGTCAGAATCTTATGTGGCTACTAACTGAACCCATGCGGTCTGGCCGCAGGATCCATGCACTTAAGCACTTCTTTGTCCTGACTAACCTGATGCTTCTTTCAGGTCAAACAAGACTAAACCTGAAAATGCTTTGTAAACCGTGAAAATGCTTCTTATTCTTCTTCTTATTATGATGATGATTTTGCCTCCTAGCACCCACGAACCCTCCCGGCAACTGCCCTGATTTACTTCTGGAGGGACTCCTTCCCACTGTCATCCCCGGAGCTTCGTCTTCAGCTGGAGATGTGCTGCCTTCGGGCTGCAGGGGTGACGTACGTGCCCAGGGCACTGCAGTCAGGACAAGCCTATGTCCCTGGCCCCAGAGACTTGTCCAGTGCCAGGCACGAGGCCAGGAATGTTATCTGTACAGTATCTTGGATGATCACTTTAATGACGTTAGCCTGAAGCTTCTGGAAATCTCAATTTGTAGCCCAAGTACATGCGGCCAAGATGAAACTTCCTGACATCCTTGGGATCCCAAATCAAGCCCTTCCTGAAGTCAGATCCCTCTCTATACTTTCAATTACCTGAGCTGATACATTTATTTCACTTAACATTGTTTGAAACTGTTACTGTCACTTGAAGCCAAAAGAATCTGTCACTAGGGTTTTCTGTCACTTGAAGCCAAAAGAATCTGTCACTAGGGTTTTCTGTCACTTGAAGCCAAAAGAATCACCCTAATATAATAATCTTTCTAAACATGTTTTATTCTATCAAGCTATGTTCGTCTGCCTTTTCTGTACTTCAGGACACTTCCCTCTCTGAAGTAAAACACTCCTGATGCTTCTTGTGCCAAGAACTCCATTTTACATAAAACAGAAGACCCAGTTTTCCTAATTTGTTTCAAAAGACTTTATTTTTAACCAAAGCTGTTAAGTCTCCTGTTTCCAGTTTTGTAGGGAAAACAACTGAGATGTTTACTTTCTCTCCATCTTCTCAATTCTCATTGTTCATTTAACCCTAAACCCAAACCACTACAAAAAATTATTAAAATGAAGAACAACACTGAACGTCTAAAAACATTTTAAACACAAGCAGTAAGTGTCACTGCTTCCTCATGAAAGGAATTGAACCTTAACTTTTTAATTAATCTTGCAAACTGTTATGCAGCTTTAACCACATCCACTAGACTGTTCACTGCACCAGATGACATCACTTCTCCATCGTTCCCTCGGACCAGTCCCCACCCCCGGGTGGCCATCCAGACCCCGCCCCCAAAGGCTGCAAGTAGGAGTCCATCTGACGTCATACGGCTCCCAAAGCAATACGTGAACACGTCCTGCATCGTCACGTGTTCACATTATTACACACCACTAAACAACCTTATCTGCAACACCCAAACACACTGCCAATCTCATTTCCGGAAAGAAAGTGAGATTTCTTTCGGGAAGAAAGCAATCTCGGGCTGGAAGAAGGCGATGCAACCATTTTGGCTTATGACGGTTTACTGAGCTGGGCCAACTGCACTTCCTTTTTCTCTGTCCAAAGACAATCTGGGGATGGTGAAGGGGCAAGTGTCCACCCATAAAACATATGAGCATAAATGAAAATGGTGAGTGAAAATGACATTTAAAACCAGCTCTGTGTTCATTACAAACCCTCTATAGGCTCCTTTTAGGAACAGACTTGGCCGCGTGGCTCAGTTGGTTGGAGCATCGTTCTGGACACCAAAAGGTCGTGGGTTCGATCCCTGTACGTACGGGAGGCAGCCACTGTGTGTGCCTGTCTTCTGTGTCTTCTCTCTCTCTCCCACCCTCCCTTCCTTCCTCCCTCTCAGAAAATCAGTGAACATGTCCTCCAGTAGGATCCTCAAGTGAGGATTTAAAGAAAAGAAACAAATTTTTACGACCTCAAGTAAGCAAACAGATAAGCATACCAACAACGAGTGATTTGTTGTGCTACACTCAAAACTTGATTCCTTTGTGTGCTGTGCTTTCTGCTGAGGTTTAGGATTTACCATTAAAGTAGCCTGAGGCTCGCTTTCCCTCTCAGGAGCAGGCCCGGCGCCTGTCCCTTCCTCCCGTTCTTCCCGGCCCCTCCAGGGGAACTACCTTTGCCTTCCTTCTCCTGAGCCCTTCTTCTGCTTCTGTAACTTGTTTCCTAGGCTTCCTGGCTCGCTTCTACTGCCTCTACCACTGTCTAAACTTTCTCTTATAATTTTAAGACATAAATAAATAATAACAGAGCCGAAGACTGGGGGTCCGCTGACTTGTTTTGGTAAGCACCTCCAAGCACACAACCCCATCCAAAGGACACGCTCCCTCCCAGTCTGGTGTTACCACACGTAAACAATTAGGGCTTTTAAACACAGTCATCTCTACGTACCCATACCACCTGTACCTTATAACTGAGGTAACCATTAGCTTATACAGATAAGTATTCATCATATTTCTAAAATTAATAAATATGGCCAAAAATTTAGTTTAAAATTGAGGGTTTGGTCATTCTATTTCCATATTACACTTTTGATTCATTGAAAGCACAATCTCACAATGGAACTTCGAGTTCACAGGAGCCTCATAAAATTCTTCAAGGGCAAGAATCACATCTGTCTATCACTATTCCATGTCTTACATACAATAGGCACTCTGTGCCTACTGTTGTTGAATAAATAAAGGTATTAACACTAAAATGAGTGGTTTCAGACTATGTTATAACTACAGGGGTTACTATTACTACGTCCTTGCTTTTACGAAGTAAGCAGGAGTTGGCAGGCTTTTTTGTGAAGGAACAGATGGTAACTATTTTAGGTATTATGGGTCACGTGGTCACTCACTACTCAACCCTGGTCTCTCTCACAACTTAAACAGCTCAGCTGTCAGAGCACAAAAGTAGACATAGATAATACATAAACCAATGAGCATGATTGTGTTTGAATAAGACTTTATTTACAAAATCATCCATAATCCATAAAAACATTCAAACCCCAAGGAAACCACTTTCCAACAATGAACACTCTATTCCCTAAAGGTCGGAAATTGGTGAACTTGCTAAATTCAGCCAGACATGTTTTGTTGAGTCAAAAATTGGGCAAGGCATATATTCTCTTTTTCCACAGTGCCCATCACTCCTTACTGAACCAGCTAATTTCCGTCCCATTACACTCCTGGCCCCTGCAAGCCTCTGAATTTACTCCCTGAATTCTATACTACACACGGTTCCCAGGGATGTGGCCCATATCCCTGTGAATGTATAACCACAACACAGGCTCCTTAAAAGCAGGCCCATGAGTTTAAATTTTTTGCCTTTCATCTACCACTTAATCTCAACACCTAATGAACTTTAACTATTCACTGGTTGCCTATTATGGGATGTATTCTGCACGGTCTCCGCGAAGGGGCTGTACAAGAGTGATAAGGGTAGAAAAGAGGATGGGCCAGCAGGGACGTGGTCAGTCACAGGGAAAGCAGCTGGAGTCACTACAGGACTGAAAAACCACACATCTCCCAACTGTGGCTCAATCTTCTCTCTGCGGCCTGGATTCCTCCTTCATCTCACAGCAGAAGTAAAGGGGCAAAGGTAGGACCACCGGGACCACCTGCACTGTAGCCATAATGAGGATAAAACCTTGTTTAATCTTCATTTCTGCCAGAGGGTGCTCTGGGTGGGTAAACACAAAAAAATTACCTGCATCTAACAGAATGAACAAGCTGTTGTATTCCCATATGATGGAATGCTCAATAGTAATAAAAATGAATAATCTATAACTACATGCAACAATATGGTGGAAACTCTCTAATACATTGTTAAATGAGAAAAACCAGACACAAAAAGTACAATCTGCATTACATATTACAGAGAGCGAGAGAGAGAGAGAAACAGCAAAATGAATTTACGCTGTTTATAGAAGTCGAGAGAGTAGCTACCCGTGGAGCAGGGCAGCACCTAGGAGGCAGCCCGAGGCTATGATGGTAAAGTTTTGTTTCTTGATCTGGGTGCCAGTTACATGAATGAGTGCACTTTGTGAAATTATGTTGATCTGTACACTTACAATATGTATATTTTCTGTATGCATGTTTTATTTCAATAGAAAATAAAAAAATATATCATTACCCCATGCCTTCATGGTCCAGGGCCAGAAAGCCAGCTGAAGACCCCACGCAGGGCCCACATGCCTTCGCTTCGTCTGTCCTTCAAGCCTGCTGCCCCATATGGAGCCCCTCTCAACTCCTCCTCTTTTCAAAGCATAACCAGACAGAGGCCAAGGAGCAGCAAAGCAAACCAGACCACTCCGTGCTGCCTGCAGGAAGCCCTGTCACTGCCCCTTCCGAACGCCGGTGTCTTCGGAAGACACTTTACTGCTGTCACTGACTCTTTGTTCCACATGAGAAAAAAGAATACAAGATGCCTCTGCTGCCCCAAATGGCTCCCTTCAACGGACTTCTTTAAAATAATGCTCTAAATGGGCAAGTCACATTTATAAACATCTATGAAGAAATGCTTAGATACTCAGGGACCACTTGAGGAAGATACCATAAATAAAATGTAACTGAGATTAGAATGTAGAACAACAGCCAGCCACTGTGCAATAACCACAGAATTCTAATAACTGATTATGTAATAGGCCGTAATGTATAATTACAATCACAGCCGAACACATCTTTAAGATTTTATGTAAAGTTTCAATTCAGGTAGTCAAATTATGGGCTGAGAATCATTGTGAATCACTCTAACGTGGATTTTAATATAGTAATGTCAACTTGACATCACCACTCGTATTCTTTACACATTCTCCTAATAATTTCGGGTTAAAAAATCAAGTGAGACCTTTGATCACATCAGCTCCCGATGACTGGTCCACTTGTGAATGCCGACCAGGAAGACGCAGGAGTGGTGACCAGATCCAATGACCTAACAGCAAACATCGGCCACGGCGGGCGGGCAGGTGACGAGGACAGAAGAAAGCGTGGTGTCCCCTCCTACACAGGCACCATATATCGCACAAATTCTAATCCTTGACACTCAGATGCTTCTCAGAGCAAATTCGTACTGCCCATCTGTCCATGAAATAAACCACCGCTTAAACATTTTGTTAAATCTGACCTTATTTACACCAGTTAATAAGGAGCATAAACTCAAAATTACATCTTTTAATAGGAAATTATAACTATGTTTAATTAATTATTATGGGTCGCATAGTTTATGAATGTTCTAAAATGCCTCTCAAAGAAGAATATCCTTTTTAGGAGCTGCATCCCCAAGAATTTAGGATAAAATATCATGATGCCTGTAACTTGAATGTTTTGGCAGGAAAATATACAAATCTGTACACACACACACAATGTGGCCAAATGCCAATTGTTAATGTAGGTGGTGGATACACAGGAACTCCTGCACATTCCTTTAACTCTTTAGTATGTCTGAAAATTTTGATAATAAACCATTACACAGAAATGTTTACTTACCTTTCAAGTGGATGGCTGTCTTCTTTCTCCTAATCAAAAATGAATGGCGAAATGTGCCCAAAGGCACATTCAGGGACCGTTCATGCTGCCCTCTCCCTGAAAGAATCAGCAAAACGACATGTTATCACCAAAGATCTGTATTAAGTTAATGCTACTTCACTTAAAAAATGTTCTCAACATAAGACAAGTCTCTAGATTAAAATACTGCTGCAACTATTTCTTTCTTAAGGAAGGAAAAAGGAGAAAAGAATGATCCCATCGCATACTAAATGGGAGGATAACGCCCCTGGGAACTTCTGGAACAAAGGAATTCCTAACTTTCTTTCACCTCAATTGCAGGCAGTGACTAGCCCAAACCTCCACTCAAACAAAAAGTGGAGCTTCAAGAACCTGAGCTCCACTCCGACTTTGGGTTTCTGAGACCGCACCTGGAAGGCATCCACGGACACACACAGAACCACAGCAGAACTGCGGATCCTCTGGAGTCCTTTCAGGAAGAGGTGCTGGACCCTGTCTACTACCACACTCGATGACAGCGCCTGCCATGAGGCACCGTGGCACCATGGTCTGCTAGTCACATTTGCTGCTGCCTCCACCACACCTCACGTTTTGGCGTTATCTGTAACAACAGATCCTCCCCCAACTGCCCTGTGAGGTGAGCGGAGTTTACTGATTCCATTCCCCAGAGGAGGCAGCTAAGCCTCAGAGATGATGTATGACAAGAGCATTTGAACAGAAAATGCATGAGATGAAACTCCAACTTAGGTCTCCTGACCCTAAGTTCAGGGCTGGTCTCACCATATAAGTTATTCCCACCCCTTCTCACTGCCCCACCCCCCCACAACACGATGCTCTCCTAAAAACCAGCCTCAAAGCAAAATGGCCAAATAACACATTCACCTGCCACTGGGAGAGGGAGGGTGCCACAGTTTGTATGTGTATGTGTATATATGTATATACACATATATGCGCACACATGTACATATACACACATATATGTCCATTTCCCCCCTTCTTCCTCAAGAAAGCACACTGTTGGCCAATGGAAGTAAAGCCAGCACCACATGGCAACCTTGGAGATTTTTACCTTTGCCACAACAAAATGCAATAACTTGCTGTTGAGGACTTCCCATTTATTTTTGTAAAATGCAAAATACAATATAATATAATGGCATAGACACAGATCCACAACAAAGATGGAAACAGCATTTAAAAAAAACAACTACAGCTGGTGAGAATATAGTGTCCCTATATAATGGTCTAAAGTAGCCTTTCATCTGCTGGTCACAAAAATTATGCAAGCACAGGGCCTTATAGGTATCAGTGTTCTAACCTGAACCTGGGAAGGTGCTGGAGAACAAAAGCCTGAGGAAAGGTAGCCAGGGAACCCCTGCACTGGCTTTCAGTTCTGTCTCCTCCATCGGTACCTTGAGTAAAGACCCAGAGAATCTCTCCAAGCTGCCTCCTCACCTGGGGGCTGGGACACCTGATTACAGGAACAACGCAACCCACAAAGGAGACAGGACGTGACTCACAAGCCGGGCACTTAGACCCCTGTGGCACTCACCCAGAAATCATGCCAGGAGCTACACAAAACCATGGAAAAAACATGATGTACCTTTGGAAACATCAAATTTACTCCCAGTTTTAGTTGAAGATAAGAGCATGAATCAGTAATTTAAAAGTTGTTAATATTAAAGCAAATATGCATTATGGAGTACGATGCCATTGTTGCACAAATTTTTAAGCTAAAACTCTAATCCTTACTTGCCTAGTTCCATTTCCAGCTGTACCATTACATGTGGGAGGAGGGAGTGAGGGGTGGATTCTCTTTTTTCATTAAACATGGTCTTCAAAGAATATGTGAAGTTGGTATAAGAAGTTTCTATCACAGCAAGCCCAGAAAGCTACCAGTGGTCCTTGGTCTGCAGATTCTCTTTAAAATCAGGAATCGTGGACTTCCGCCAGATCTAGGTCAGGTAAACTGAGGGCTGGGCGGACATAATCCCATCCATACACCACACACCCTCCTGTGAGCAGGACTGAAGCTCCTCCCTCCACCCCCCTTCTCGCCGGCTGCACCGCCCCAAGCACACCCCTGGTGGGCAGGCTCCTCCCACTCGGTTACCCAGTTTACATCGTAACTTTTCTTCAACCCCTCCTGACCAGGGAAACATTCAGCAAGTACTGTAATTTTCATTTATGTGGATGGCTGCATGATTACTAAAAAAAAGTAAGGTCACCAATTTGGTTTGTCTCTAAAAACTTTTTATTGTGCCCTGGCCGGTGTGGCTCAGTTGGTTGGAGCAGCAACCTGTAACCCAAAGGTTGCAGTTTAATTGTACTCAGAGTGCATACGTAGGTTGAACTCAATTCCCTATCTGAGCAAATACAGGAGGCAGCCAAACTCTCATGCATGTTTCTCTCTCTCCCTTCCTCTCTCTCTAAGAACAATGAAAAGAAAAAAAAAGGCCTCAGGTAAGGATAAAAATGTAAAAGTTTTATTGTAAAATATATTACATTAAAAAGTGCATAACCATGGCAGCCTGCTTCCAAGGTGGCCTCAATGCTCCTGCCTCCAATATTCATGCTCCTCTCCCACAACGAACAGGGCTGGCGGGAATAACCAATACGATTCTAGAGAAATGATGGAGTGTGACTCCAAAGGCTAGGAGAAAGAGCAGCCTCCCCTCATTCTCTCAGGAGGAAAGCTGGCTCCCATTTCGTGAAGACACTCAGGTGCTCTAGAAACAAGTCCACGCACTGAGGAACTGAGACCTCCGCAAAGAGCCAAGGGAGTTAGCCCTCTTAAGAGCAACAGATTCTCCAGCCCAGTGAAGCCTTCGGTCATGGCTGCTTCAGCTGCTATCTTGACTGCAATGCCATGCAAGACCCCAGGTTAGTTAGAGCCACCCAGCTGAGCTGCTCCTGACTTCCTGACCTACACAGAAGCTGTGAGGCCACAGATGTTTATCACTGTTTTCAGCTGCTAGGTTTTGAGGCAAGGTTATACAGTGATAACAACATGTCAGATTAAAGAATGATAAAATAAAGCCCACGTACCTAATACCCAGTCGATGGTACTGGGGTTTGGGTATGGTTTGTTTGTTTGTTTGTTTGTTTGCAAGACCTGAGTGCCCCTTCCTCTCTCACCTTCTACTCCCCCTCACCGTAACCTGCCTCCCTGCACAGATAAATACCAGCCTGAATTCTGAGTTAATTATTCCTTTGCTCCTCTTTATGGTTTTACCACATAGGTATTCTCAACACATTGCTGTATGTTGCCTGGTTGTAAGCCTCATATAAACAAAACAAACTGTATATATTCTTTTAAGACTTGCCTCTTAAGATTTTTAAATTCATCCCTATTGACTCATGGCTGGAGTAGATTTCCCCCCCCATATATTTCTCATTGTATGAACATATCCACAATTTACTGCTCTGTTCTACTGTTGAGGATCATCTGGGGAGTTTTCCGTTTTTTGCTCTAGGAATAATGCTGCCATTTACAGCCTAGTGCTCCTCGCCCAGAGGTCCCAGCCAGTTTCTCCAAGACACATACCTAGCAGAGGGGAGCTGGATTTGGGATTGCAAAATTCAACTCTCCTAAGGAATGTCAAACTATTTTTGAAAGTGGTTGTATACAACCAATTCTTATGCCACATTTCTTGGCTGTCTCTAAATAAAAGCCATGCCTGTTGTGCAAAAGCTTTCAACCAACAAAAGAGAAAGTTTTTCCTATTTGCAGCATCACTACTGCAAATAAATAGCACTCCAAAGTAGTGACCCAGACAGCTGCAGGGTATTAGTCAAAGGACATTGGTGCAGACTTCAGAATGATGATGCAGACCCGGCCAGCACCACACATGGCCCTCGGGGATAAGCCAAATTGGATTTCTAGACCGTCGTTAAATTCACAGTTTTCCTCCCGGTGGACTCACACGCATGGTCCCATCTTATTACTGTATCTCAGAGGGGGCGAAATTTAACTCACATGCAACCCAGCCCAATTCAAGATTAAAGCAGGATAGTCAAATCACTTCAATAAAATCACATTTTGGGTTTGTTATTTTTAACAGAAAGCTGGTTGTGTTTTTTTACATATTCTCTATAACATGAGATTTTTATTTATGATACCTAATTTTATGTGTAGTAATTCTACAGAAAATACTTGTGTATTCTCTGTACACAGATACAAAAAGTTCTTTTAGAGTAGTTAATTCAATTTCTTAAGTGGAAACAGTAATTTTGATGACAATTTATCTCTATTTTGAGTAAAAATAGTATCAACATTTGTGTTGGCATTAATACAAAAAATGAGGAATTCTTTCAACTGAAGCAGAAAGGAGAAGAGAACATTTCAAGGAGGTTCATACGATGTCACTGAGAACAATAATGGCACTAGACCACCAGTATGAGGTCCTTTGGTCATTTCAACTCAACCTCTTGACAGTTCTTATTTGTCTCTTTACAATCGTTTATCTTTATGAGGTAGGGTCTGTTATTGCATCCTTTTTACACACCGCAAAAACTGAAGCACAGTTGTGTGTACGCATACAGCTGATACATGGTAGAACAAGAACTTGAACGTAGGAGGTTTACCCCAGAATCCGTATTCTGAAGCAGCTTTTTCAGCCCCCAAGACCAGCCAGAAGGCCCTACAATGGTGACAATTATGTAATAGCTACCAGTTACTAAGCATCCACAATGTGCCAAGCAGTTATTGAGTGCTCTGTTGCACTACTTCTAATCCTCCCCTTGTCTCTCCACACCTGTGCTATTCCCATTTTATAGCTGAAGAAACTTAGGCTCTGAAAGTTTAAGCACTTGACCAAAATCATATAGGCAATAACATAAAATGGTGAAATACCACTTGAACCTTGTCTCTGACCTCAAATTTCACGCTCTTTCTACAGTAGATCTCCTAGACAAAATAAAATGACCTAATCCCAGGCTTTGTGGTAGCAAAATTTGACCTTAGGCCCCAGAAAAGCCCCCTGAAGGAAACAGATGCCGTATCAGGAGAAGGTGTGCTGGCCTCCTGGATGAGCAGTGGGTGGCAGCTGCCACACCTTCGCGACAAGCTGAGGTGGAGTGGGTGTCGATAAGACCAGCTGGCATAGTCAGAAAACCAGGGCTCGACACCATCTCCTTACAGGGTTACCCTGGGCAGGTCAAATGGCCTCTCCACGCATGTTCTCACCTGTAAAATGGGGCTATATATTTTTTTCAATTTATTGAACTTATTGAGGTGACACTGGTGGTGTCACTGAGGTGACACATATTCCTGAAACCAATAAAACTATATAGGTTTCAGGAATACAATTCTATAATACTCGTACATCATCTGTATATTATATTGTGTGCTCACCATCCCAAGTCAAGTCTCTTTCTATCACCGTGTAAAATAGGTTTTCTTTCATTTCAAAGGGTTGTTGTAAGGATTTAAGAGACTAACACATAAAAGGGACCTGGCACAAAGTAGGCATCAGACACATGCTTAACAACTGCAGAAGTGAAAATGTGCTCTAGCTGTCAAGTAGGAAAAAGCAGCAAGCCAACTTTAACAATGATACCCTTGCTTCCACAAAGCCTCAAATATTCCATGACGGATGGTTGACAATCTGTTAAAGGCCATCTTTATATCATGATGTTTTAAAACTAATATTATGATTTCCTCTTTCTGCCCTAACCAAAATAGAAAATTTTTGCCAAGTAGATCAACCCTTTATGATATTAGTAAAAGTTAAGACATTCTTTACATAAACATGGGAACTGGAATGCACTCAAAGTAAAACATTTGGCTCACTGAACTTTTCTGTTACTGACTTCAGAAAATCTTAAGTAGTCATTTCAAACAGCAATCTCTCTTCAAAGTACTTCCAGTTTCCTGGAAATCATCCCAAATTATCTAGCCAATAACACACAGATACATACACAAAGGCTTGATTAAATGACTAGCCAACGACAAAAGTAATTTCAGCAACGCTTCATACACCAATGCAATGAGAAATAAGGTTCCTCCAAAGTAGCCCTTTTGCATACTTAAGATTAGGTAAAGTATGAAGTGTGAACTTAGACCACTCCGGTTAGCTACCAGCAGTCTCCATAGTAACTGGTTCTCTTCCCATTCACAGGTAGGATAAGGTGGTAGTAGTAACTGCAGCACTGTAGATCTGCTTTGCAAAATTGGCCCAATCACATCCTTCTTGACTAAATGATGCAATCAATCAGTAAGCTACACAGAGGAAACAGAGAAAGATGTTCCTTAAAAAAAAAAGCTCAATCTTGTGTTGGTTCATTCCAGTTGACCTGGAATGAAGTGGGAGACCCACCAAAGGACACTTTTCCAGAAGGAGGTAGCCAGTGAGGGGCAGAAAAAGCTTCAGGAAAGTATGGGATGTCTGAAGACAAAAGATGCGGCCATTGCTAATGGCTTCTCAGTATATATCACAGACCAGACCTTCTCCTTAGTGCGTGTCCTACATTCTCCTTTAAAACCCTCACTCAGTAACCCCCAGGGAAAATAATATAGGTCCCTATTTAACAGCTGAGTAAAATGACTCAGAGATTAAATGACTTGCCTGAAGTCACAGAACTGGTAACTGGGTATAATAACTGGCTCTTGGCACATGGTAGGTACTCAATAAATATCTGTTGAACATGAGGTCTTTAGTTCTCCACAGAAGTAGAAAACACTATTTACCTCCTGAGGATTTTGTAAACGACAAAAGGAGATTATGTACATAAAGTTTCTAGTTCGATGCCCTGACCTCTGGAATATACTGTGGTACATGGGCAACGACATGGAATAACAAAGCTGGGTACAATAACCACCTGGAATAGGGTTATTATAATGACAATGGGTATAGCAAACATCATAATGGATAGAAGATATACAGATATACATAACAGGCAGGAGAGTGGCAACAAAGAATTGAAAAGATGATCAACATTATTCATCATTAAGGGAATGCAAATTAAAATCACAAAGAGATAGCATTTCACACCTACCAGAATGAGTAAATTTTAAAAATTGGGAATATAATTCATGGCAAAGATGCAGGGTAACTAGGACTCTCACACATGGCTGGTGGGAGTGCAGTGATGAATGGGCAAACAAACTTGGTACATACATACAGTGGACTACTATTTAGTAATAAAAAGGGAAAAATTCCAGACACACACAACATGGATGAATCCCAAGTGCATTATGCAAAATGAAAGAAGCTATCTCAAAAGGGTATAGTCTCAATAATCCTACTTACACGATCTTCTGGGAAAAGTAAGCCCATAGTGACAGAGAAAAGATCAGTGTTGCCAGGAGTTTGAGGTGGGGGAGGGTTTCACTACCAAGAGGCTGCGCTGGGGAATTCGAAGGGTGACTGTTCTGTATGCTGTTTATAGTGGTGATTATATGCGTCAATGCACAGGGTAAAACTCACAGGACTATATGCTCAAAAACTTGAATTTTTTATTGGTAAATTTTTTTAATCATCAAAGAATAAAATTTGAAAATCATGGAAGAAATTGGTAGGTCTTGGAGAATGGAAGTTGACACTTGTACGAAGGAAGGAGGTGACATGTGAGAGTCCAGTAGCTGTGAAGGTCCTTGCCGAGGAAACAATAATGGTACAGGAGACCACGAAGAGTCAGAGTGTGGGGCAACGCAGAGGCTCTGAGAGGTATGGAGGGTCAGGAACCTTGATTTCTAGCCTGATTTCACCAAATGAGGACTGTGTGAAATTATACAGGCTACATCATTCCCCCGTCCCGAGCCCTAGTTTAGCAAATTCTAAAATCAGACAGTGAAGCAAATGATCTGGAAGATTCTTCTCTACTACAAGCATTCTAAAGTCAATTTGCTTTTGAGCTATTGAGTCTAGGAAGACAGCAGGACAAATAAGTAGAAATACCCTGATATGGAAAAAATAGCCATGCATCCTCACTAATGCTATCAGGAAACAAAATAAAATGAAACTGTTAACATGTGTAGATAGTAGAATGATGGTAATTGAAGTGGCCAATAGCAGGAAAAAGACAAGAGAAGACCATAATATCACCTTCTTGCATAACAGAAACAAAGAAAATATCAGTTTCATTGGGACAGAGGATGAAAGGTTGGAAAAACTCAAGCATCAAATGCTCAAAAAGTTGAGACAAATGAACAAGACTAGCATATGACGCAGAATTCCACTTCTGGGTATTTATCTGAAGAAACTCAAAACACTAATTTGAAAGACATATGCACCCCTATGTTTACTGTAGCATTATTTACAATAGCCAAGATATAGAAGCAGCCCAAGTGCCCATCAATAGATGAGTGAATGAAGAAGATGTGGTACCTATATACAATGAAATATTACTTGGTCATAAAAAAGAATAAAATCTTGTCACCTGTGGTAACATGGATAGACCTAAAGGGTATTATGCTGAGTAGAACAAGTCAGACAGAAAAAGACAAATACCATATGATTTCACTTATATGTGGAATCTCAAAAACAAAATAAACAAACAAAATGGAAACAAACTAATAGATACAGAGAACAAGCTGATAGTTGCCAGATGAGAGGGAACTTAGGGGGATGGGTGAGAAAGAGGAAGGGATTAAAAAGCACAAACTGGCAGTTACAAAACAGTCACAGGGACGTAAAGTACAGCAGAGGGAACATAGTCAGTACCTACGGATGGTGTCAGATGGGTACTAGATTGATTGGGGTGATCACCTCATATGTTATATAAATGTCTCATCACCATGCTGTACACCTGAAACTAAGGTACTTTATGTCAAATGTAATTTTTTTAAATTTTAAAACAAACAACAGAGTGTACAGATATTTCAGAGATCAAGAGAGTGACTGCCCACAAAAGTAACAGAAAGGCTACCATCAAACGTTGCATGCTGTCTGAATATATCTTGATTGTGTCCTAATTGTTTTGCCCTTGTATTTCCAATCCCACTCTGATTTCATCTTTGCTGTTAGAAGCCTAGAATTTAATAAAACATGTAGGTGTAGTTTTCCTGTAATAGCCTACAATTTTCAAAATTTAGAATTTCCGGGAAATTAAGAATATGACTGTTAAGTGCCTGTGAGCCACTTATGCAAAGACTCCAGAATTCTAGAATGGAAACATTTTATTTTTAAAAGATTTAATATAATGCAAACGATACAACTTAAGGATTAAGATTTTATTGTCACCTTATTAGTGTGTGAGGCAGAAAAATAGCTTGAAGTCAATATTATTCCCAAAATGACTAATCAAAATGTGACAAATCCTTCACCTCTGTCCAGAGCATGCCCTAGACCACTTAATGAGCTTCAACTCTTTCAGCCAAAGGAACCCAGTGAGACACACCACTCTGAGCATTTAACCAGAATTGAATGAAAATTAGGAAAATTAACAGTTCTAAAGTACACCTGTGTGGACTCTGACAAAGAAGATACCTACCACTAAAGACTCCTCACAGCTAACTGTGCTCAAATTTAAAAGAAGATCCTCATAGCCATTTCTAAACCTGGGCCTCTCATGCAAATCACACTTCAGGGAGAAACCTGCACTTTTTTCCTGCCATCTGAGCCAATCCTTACAAAAGAATTCCCAGAATCCTATTTCAACCAATAGGATTGAGGTTTCCCATCCAATCAAAACTGCGCAGTTATATCCCCATGAGTACCTTCACTGACCAATGACAGTGACTGCATTCTGAAAAATCTGGACAGTGCCTTTTGGACCAATCAAATTGCAATAATCTAGAGTTCTCATTTGAATGAGGATGGACCAATCAGGGACCATGAATGGGGACTTCTGCCTATGTAAGTCAGCTCTTCTCTGGTTCAAGTGTGCACTTTCCTTTTCCACCAAAGACTGAAGACTGCATTTTTCTAACCTTGGAGTCAGAGCTAAACACCAAAAATAAAACACCCAAAACATCTTGCCAGGCCATAGAAGAGCACGTGGAGCAGAGTGGAGCAGAGAAGAGCAAAGCCAAGCAGAACTGAACTGAACTGAACTGTCCAGCCAGGGAGGGCTTCACCCCAGGGCTGCCTCACAGCCATGCTGTTCCACAGCTGTGCTGTTGTACAGCCAGGCTGTACCTCAACTGAGCTGTTTGCACTAAACAAAGTTTCCTTCAACACACCCCAACTTGGGGATTCCTGTTGGCGTTGAATTGGCACCTCTGACCATCGGTGCCAATTTGATACCTGCAATCAGAGTTGATAGAAAATTTTTCCAACATCACTTCTGCCAATTTCCTTTTTTGACGATTAAATGTAAAAACATCAATAGGATATAACCTGGTTATAAACGAGGAGAAAGAGCAGACAACTTCAGCTCAACCCTTGGTCACTTTACCATTAACAACTCACTCACTTTGGGCAAATTTCTTCACTCCTTATCTCCATTCTGCATCTATAAAATGGAGACAATCATAAGCTCCAATCTAGCACTCAGGCTCCCAGGGCCCTGTGCCAGATGAAACCATGTCTGTGGAGGCACTTAAGGAGAATACAAATAAAAAGACAAACACAAGATGTCATGATTGCTATTCTGTATGGGGTGAGTGGGGGAAGAGTATATTTCAAATATGTACAATCACATCCAACTGCCTCTTTCAAGTCAGCCATGTGCTTCTCTTCAACCACAGCTGGGATGTTGAGCAGATGCTGGAATGGATACAGACAGAAAGGTGGTGAAAGAGAAATGTGCCTGTCCTGATTTCGGGAAGATAAAAAAAAGTACTTTCTCATCTATTTATTTTCTGCTAATCTTTTCTGAGAGCATCCTATGTGTTAGACACCATGCTAGGCGCTAAAAAAGAATCAGATTTAAAAAAATAGAAGAAGAAGCCTCTTCAGCGGGTTCAGTCTGGAAACAGCTAAGTACCCAGTCACAGCCCTGCGTGCTTGGAATTAGCCAGGCAGGTACAGGGAAAACACCTGCCAGACGGCTAGGTGGGTTAGGACAGTGACACTCCTCACAGAAAAGGTGATGCTCTAGTCAAGTATTAAAAGATGAGAATAAATTAGGTGAATGAAGCAGGGACTAAGCATTCTAAGCAAGCAAAAGTCAGGGAAGCAAAAGCCAACATGGGAGGCAAAGGGTGGGTGAGAGGGATGACAAGAAACAAATGATGGAGATTCATGTATTCAGCTGAGGCACTCTGGCTTTCTGTTAGGGGCAATGGAAACCACAGACTTTTTAAGGAGGACTAACATGGCCACTCTTGCAGTTCAGGAAGAGGACTGTGTCAACAGCTAGGAGAATGGAATGAAGACAGGCCAGAATTGGATAGCTATATAGAAATCCAGGCAGGATATAATGAGAGCTTAAGAGTAGGGATAAATGCAAGAGTTAATAAAGAAAATGACTTGACTTTGATGACTGGAAGGATACAGGGGTAGAGGACAAGGAGCTGTGGATGAGTCCCTGGTTCTCTGTCACGATGACTGAGGATGGTCTTTTACAAGATACTACAAAAAGTGCAGCTTGGGCAAGATGAATTCACGTTGCACTGTGCCATTTTGTACATGACTTCATGTATAGCAGGTTACGCTGTATATTTGTGACCAACTAAAATATCACATTCCTCATCATTTACCTGGCTATTCTGAATTCCCACAGGCAAGAAGACCTCTTAGAATGAAATGTCAAAGCAAGAACTCACTTCCATACTCTTAACTTCTCAGTAGGCAAAGTGAGAACAGCCTTCACATGAAGAGGGTAAGTAGCTTACCCCAGGACAACAGAGCCAGACAAAAGGAGAACTAAACTCTAATCCAGGATGGTATGCATCCAGAAGATCAGCTTTTCATCTACTATGCTATACTGCTCCATTAAGGGCCTAGTGCTATTTATAATATGTACTGGGTTGGCCAAAAAGTTCCCTTAGTTCTTTCTGTAAAATTAAAGATACATTTTTCATTTTCACCAATAACTTTATTGATTTGGTTATTTTGAATATAAAACATGTATTATTCTGAATTACTGTCTCAATTTGATCGCTATCAACTTCTATGGGTCTACCCAACCACGGAGCATCACCCAGAGAGAAACCTCCAGCATGAAACTTTGCAAACCACTTTCACACATTTGGTCAGTCACAGCACCTTCTCCACACACTGCACAAATCTTTATTTGTGTTTTAATGTTTCTTGAAATAATAAAGCATAATACACTGAAAATGTTGCATATTTTCTTCCATCTTCAGTATTAAAATGACTACACAAAAATTCACCAATTTTTTTTACTTTTTTATTTTTAATTATATTTTATTGATTATGCTATTACAGTTACCCCAATTTTCCCCCATTGACTCCCTCCACCAAGCACACCCCACTCCCTCAAATGCTCTTCATATCATTGATTCTGTCTCTGTTCTTGTTTGCTTAGTTTGCTTTTTAGATTCACTTGGTGATAGATATGTATATATTGCCATTTTATTGTTCATAATTTTGATCTTATTTTTCTTAAGTAAGTCCCTTTAACATTTTGTGTAATAATGGTTTGGTTGTGATGAACTCTTTAGTTTTTTCTTATCTGAGAAGCTCTTTATATGCCCTTCAATCCTAAATGATAGCTTTACTGGGTAGAGCAATCTTGGCTGCAGGTCCCTACTTTTCACAATTTTCAGTAGTTCTTACCAATCACTTATAGGAACTCTGCTGTAGGTAACTAACTGCTTTTCTCTTGCTGCTTTTAAGATTCTCTCTTTATCTTTAACCTTTGCCACTTTAATTAGGATGTGTCTTGGAGGGGGCCTCTTTGCCTCCATCTTGTTTGGGACTCTCTGCACTTCCTGGATTTGCATATCTATTTCCTTCACCAAATTATGAAAATTTTCTTCCATTATTATTTCAAATAGATTTCCAATTTCTTGTTCTTTCTCTTCTCCTTCTGGCACTCCTATGATGCAAATGTTGGAACACTTGAAGTTGTCCCAGAGGCTGTTTACACTATCCTCATTTGGGGGGGATTCTTTTTTCTTCTTGTTCTGATTGGTTGTTTTTGCTTCCTTATGTTCCAAGTCATTGATTTAATTCTTGGCTTCATCCACTCTACTGTTGTTTCCCTTTAAATAGTTCTTTATTTCAATTAGTGTATACTTCATTTTGGTCTGGATCTTTTCATGTTGTTGAGGTGCTCACTAACACCTCAACACCTGATCTTTGAGTATCCTTATAACCAGTGTTCTGAACTCTGCACCTGATAGATTTCTTATCTCCATTTAGTTTAGTTCTTTTTCTGGAGGTTTGATCTGTTCTTTCATTTGGGCCATATTTCAAATCTCTTTATTTTGGCAGCCTCCCTGTGTTTGTTTCTATGTATTAGGTAGAGATGCTGTGACTCCCTGTCTTGGTAGCACAGCTAATGTAATAGGCCTTGTAGGGTCCAGTGACACAGCCTCCCCTATCACCCAAGCTGGGTACTCAAAGTAAACCCTTCATGTGGGCTGAGTACACCCTCCTCTTATAGTTGAGACTTGATTGCTGTTGGCAGGTCAATGGGAGGGGCTTGCTCATGTCAGCCAGCTACAAGGAGTAGTTGGGACTACCGACCACCAACCTCTGTCCTCTGTGGAGGATCAAGTGTGCAAGGGCAGTGTGGTGGTGCTCCAACGCGGTCTGTAACTATCCCCTGGGTATGCAGGCTCTGGAGTTTCCTGGGCAGTGCAGACCAAGGTCAGCCTCAACCTGTGTTCTGCTCAGGGCCACACTGCATGAACTATAAAGCAATCTGAGATGGATGCTACTTGTGCCAGCTTGGAAATTACCAGGAAAAACAAGCTGTGGATGTAAGCTGCACTGCTGGTGCCTCACCTGGGCCACTTAGCAAGAGGTATGGGGGCGAGGGGCTTACTAAGGCTGGCTGTTGCTTGTTTGGGAGGATTTAGGAAGTTTGAGGCATGTGCCAGGACAAGCCATTCATACAGAAAAGTCACAGTTAACAACTTGGGTGGGCTTGTAAGTTGGGTGGGATAGTCTCAGGGGATCTCTAGGGTGGGGCAAACAATGTCAGCCAGGTTGATGGAGTCTCAGATATGCCCCCCCCCATGCTGGCTCTGTGGCTCTGTTGCAGGAAGGCTCAGAAAAGAGACAATGGCCTCTGCCCACCTTTCTGTCTGGGAGAAAGCTGTCCCCTATCTCCCACCATGGTGCCTGACATTTCAGTTCTTCCCCATATGTCAACTGTGCCTTTCATGCTGCTACCCCACTGCTGGAGCTCAGAAGGAATGAGTCTAAGTAAATCTATGTGTGGGTTTTTCAGAGGAACTTCTTGGGACTCCAGAAGTTTCTTCCACTGACTCAATCCCTGCTGGATTTTGCAGCCAGAAGTTATTGGGACTTATCTTCCTGGCACTGGAACCCTGGGCTGGGGGACCTGCTGTGGAGCTGGGACTCCTGGCTCCCAAGATACCCCTCCAGAATTTTTATCCACCACAAATGGATGTAAGACCAACCCGATCCATGTTTCCATCCCTCCTACCAGTCTGGAGGAATGTGGTTTCTTTAACTCTGTAGTTGTCAGACTTCTATTCAATTTGATTTCTGATGGTTCTAAGTGATGATTATTCTATACTTGAGTTGTAATTTTGATGTTGTTGTAGTAGGAGGCAAGCTGTGTTTACCTATGCCGCCATCTTCACCGAAGTCTCTCCAATTTTAATGTTTTTTTTTAAGTGCACCCTGATATTTCAGCTGTCACAATACAATCTAGCAAAATTGTTTCGAATGAAGTTAAAGACAACTAAGTACTACTAGAGCCATCTTATAGAAAAAAACAAAATGAACTTTTTGGCCAACCCAATAATAATGGCTCAAGAGTCTTGTTCTCTGGCCATTGTTCTCTTCTTTTATGACTTCCTTCTGAGAACAGAGTCCAGCCACCCTGAACTACCTAGTTTCAGTCCCTTGAAACAGGATTCCCACTGCTGAGGTCTGGATCAGCTGTCTTGGTACCCTACAAAACCCTTTTCCATCTCTGCTTCTTAAAGTTCAATCCAACAGCTACCTCTGATAACCAGCCACTCTGGCTCAGCAAATGCAGAGAGAATATTGTGGTTTTTATAGGAGCTATTTCTGAATTCATTAACCTATCTTATATCATGGTATAAAAAGTTCCGTGAGGGCAGTCCTTACTTAACTCGTATTTTTATCACCGGATGAACTTAGTATAATACTTCTGCCACTTCAATGGCTTGCTTCCCGTGATAGAGTTAGGGCTGGGAAGAAGGGAGGGAAAGGCCACTGGAGAAGGATACAAGCACTGTCCTAGGCATGACAGAGCAGTGAACCAGATGGCATCCCTGAACTCAGGGTCCAGTGGAGACAGGATGTTTGAAATACACACACACCCCTCAAACACACAAAATATTTAATAAAACTGGATGCTGGATATATATGTTCATTATAATATTTTCTACATTTTTCTGATTAAAATATTTTCATAATAAAATGAGAACAAACAAAGGTAAGCCTTGCACCCTGGGGATAGAATTCACTAGTCAAACTGATTCATTTGCAAAGGTTGTAGAGAGAGAAAACCTTATTTTAGTCTATTATGTTTTTAACAGCATTCTCTACAGCTAGCTGAAAAAGCAATCAAGAGAAATGCGCTAATTGTGTGTGTGATGGAAATGCACTAATTTGGACAATATAAGTTCAAGCAAACAGGAAAATGAGGTGCTTGGTCAGTCTAGACTATCCTCATCTACCTCTCATCTCCATATCCTCTGCAATGGCAAATAATAAAATGAAAACTACAGGAAAACAGCCACTTTCTATGGTAGTTCAGCCTTAGGAAAAGAAGCCCTAGTAATGACCACTACGGTCTATTCTCTACTTACAGTGTGCTAGGGATTTACAGACACGATCCCATAACAAATCTGAAAGATGAGCACTGTAAACCCCATTTTACAAATGAGGAAATTCAGATTCAAACAACTCAAGTAATTTGATCAGCATCTCATTCCCAGTGACTGGCAGAGCGGGACACCCAAACCCAACTCTGCCAAGAGTCAAAAGCCTAGTTTGCATTTTCAGTACACCGTGACGTATGTCTCTGATATCCGATATTCCACCTCTCATTCTTTATACACCTCTGGGCTCCACAAATGAGTGCATCCGATAAAGAAAATATCCAGTAGACAGTTCAATCAATTTAAAAAAACAAACAATAAGTCACAGTCTTGAGATATACAATATCAGAAATACTACCTCCAAATGTTAACTCAAGGCAATAAAGAAAATTGAGTGGTAAAACTAAACTGTATAGTTCTCTATAGTCAGAAAAGAGATGTTGCATAACTATTTTAAACTGAACAGACATAACATTTGGAAAAACCTTAAAGATGCAACTGGCAACAAACCTGTGAGTAATAAATTCTTATAGTCAATTTCTAATACTACTTATCTTTAAACACTTGTTACTGTAAGGAGTCCCCAGAATTTGTCTTCTACATGCAGAATGAGCAATGGGAAAACAAGACTGTATGTGAGCAGGTTGAGATTTTATTAATTACCGAATTTTCAAAAATTAAGAAAAGCCTAACACTTGAAATAGATGTCATTATTTGTTCTAATGGGATTCATGTTAAGTATTCTGGAAATGAAGTACAGATAAGAAAATGAGAAATGTCAGATTTAATCCACACATCAATATTTCTGACCCCTAGAGTTTATTCCTAAAATACAGGCCTCTGGGCACAGAAGCTTCTTGCACTTTCTCCATCACTTAGCCCTCACAGTGTACGTTTAAAGGGCCAAAGCTTCTCTGACCGTACCTCCTAGACAGACAGTAGGAACTGTTTGAGTCAAAACCGAACAATATAATCACAGCACTCTACCCCATTCCTCTACCACCCCACCTCAAAGAAAGGGGACTTCGCCCCCTGCCTGAGCCTGCACATGCCCAGCTGCGAGCTGAACCTCATACATTCACATGCATGAATCACACAGAAGTATCAGGGAAGGGGTCAAAGAAGAAATCACTGAGAAGGTAAAAGGACCAAAAGTATAGAGAGCCTCAAAGATTCAAAGAGGACCCTGGCTGGTGTAGCTCAGTGGACTGAGCACCAGCCTATGAACCAAAGGGTCACCGATTTGATTTCCAGTCAGGGCACATGCCTGGGTTGCAGGTTAGGTACCTAGTAGGGGGCACTGAAAAGGAAACCACACATTGATGTCTCCCTCCCTCTCTTTATCCTTCCCTTCCCCTCTCTCTAAAAATAAATAAATAAAATCTTTTAAGAAAAACGCCTTTAAAAAGAGATTCAAAGAGGGGAAAAGAAAATAAAAGAGGGATGTTCCAGGACAGTAGAGGAGGAGGTAGAGGAGGAAGAAGCATTCAAGGCCATAGGGCCAGAAGTAAAGTCGTTTTTGCAATCTCAGTGGAGAGGTCAAGGCAGATTCAGATAAGAAGAGGCTCAGTAGAAGACAGAAGATACAGACACTGATTACAAATGGTCTGGAGACATTTGCTCACGTTTTTCTTTTGATCAAAATCTCCTCCAGAGTGAGGCCTACCTTGCCCTAACACATCCAACAGCAGTAAAGACACAGAGCACTGGGTACCACTGGTCCATCAGCAGGCACCCAGGCAGGACCCTGCATCTCTGCCAGGCTCTCAACACCACCTCCTACAACCCAAGCAGAACCAGAGGGCCACAATGCAACAGATGCTGCACCTTCGAAATCATACTTCCGGTCAGCCACCAAACACTTATCTTAAAACAGACTTGAACTGTAAGCCTGAAGTGGTTTGCCAAGAAAGCTGATGCAGTGCCAGGTTAGTGAGCTACAGTCAAAATTTTAATAGTACAAAAATATCCCAATTATCTTTTTTCCAGAGATGCATCTCTGATTATATCTTGCATATTAAACAAAAAAATTTATTCAAGCAGTATTACAATTATTCTTTAAAGCAGAATATTTGACTGATTGCCAGAAAGTGATTAACTAAATATGTAAATTATATGACTAAGTATCAAACATGTATGGTATCTTGTTCTAGAGGTCACCTATTTAAATGAGAACTCTACAAATACACACATACACACACACATGCATACACACACGTATCAGTAAAAAGACCAAAACAAATGCCAAAACGTGATTAAACAAAAAAGATCATACAGCAAGAAAACAGGCTTTTAATATAAAAGTGAAATTCACAATGCTGTCTGTCAATAAACCCATGGAGAACCTCACTCTTCAGATACCTTACATGCTTTTAGAAATCATGGGTGATGAAAACAGACCTCACTGGCATTGTTTAAGCCATAGTTAATCATACCTAATTCTTATCCAGGCTATAAAAGTACAAAACATTTCACTTCTCTTACCACGAGACAGGAGACTAACTTCAGTTCCCCACATCTCCACAAAAACTACCTAAATCATGTCACTGCACGTGACTGTGTACCAAGGCAGGAGACCACCAAGAGGAGTCTGTGGAGAATGTGTTGCTCCACACTCTCCATCACGCCTCTTCCACCGCAGAGACTTGGAGGAATATACGGGTTTAAATCAAGAGTGCTTGCTGCGTGCACACAGCCCGCAGCCCAGGACCCCAGGTCCCCCTCCAAACAGAAATTTCTTAGCTGCCTCAGTAAGACAAGGTCAGTCATATCTGCATGCCCAGAAAGAATTCTGATGAGAATTTTACCAGCTAAGACTGACACTATAGCCCAATTTTCCCTCTTAAGGCAAGACAGGCAAGAGATATTAAAGCAAAAGATATGAAAACACCAGGCTGTTTTCCAAGAACCCTGACAGGCCTCACTCAAGTCTGCTGCCAAGTTCATTAGAGACACTGCTCTGAAGTCCTGTGAAACTGCTGTCTTGACCTCAGGCAAATACTAATGCTTTCAGCTGAATGCTGTTGGAAGTGCTTGGATGTTTTCATGTCAGTGAGGAGGCATTTCCTGGACCAAACTTGGATATGATGGCCCTCTAATAATAAACCGATCACAAGACATATTTGTTATTATTTTAAAAGCCTGTTTAAAGATGTCTGATGTGAACAGACTTATAATAGTGTTATTCACAATAGCCAAAAGGTAGAAGCAACCCAAGTGTCCACTAATGAATGAATGAATAAAATGTGGCATATACATGCAATGAAATGTCATCAAGCCTTAAAAAAGAAAGGATACATGCTACAAGATGGATGAACCTAGAAAACAGTATGCCAAGTGAAATACGCCAGACACTTAAAAGGACAAACACTCTATGATTCTACTTACATAAGATCTAGAATTGTCAAACTCATAGACAAAGAAAATAGAATGGTTGGTTGCCAGGACTGGGGAAAGGGGAGATGAGATGTTATTTAATGGGTACAAAGTTTCAGCTTGAGATGATGAACGAATTCTGAAGATGGATGAAGGTCGTGGCTGCACAACGACGTGAATGTACTCAGTGCCACTGACTTATACTCTTAAAACTGACTAAAATGACCATGTTGTGTTATATATAGTTTACTAGTTAAAATAAATAAAAATGTACTTTTTAAAAGATTAAGCTCAAGACATTTCAGTAATATCTTAGAGATATTATATTTTAAATTTATATAAATAAAATACATATTTCTAGGTATATTTGAGGAGCCACCAAAACTGTCTTCAGTTTCAAAACTTGGCGAAAACCTGACCATTGGTTTCAATCTGAAAGACCAAAGAACATGCCGCCTTGAAATGTCATTTCTGGCGTCCTCAGATCAGTGTGTGATCAATGACTGCTCCGCATCCACATAATGTCAGCAACATGCAGAAGGCACGTTGCTCAAATATATACTGGTAATAGCTGAAGATTCATTTCCAAAAACCGGTGAACATTCCAGATGTATCACTGAATAAAAATCTCCCCACAGAGACTCCCATGGATAGACACCCAAAGGATTTTGTCATGTACCTAATATAAGATGTTCAGAGACAGGACGGATGGCTGGTTATTACATATTTGAAAAGGCGGCCTCAATAAAAGAAAACTCTAATGCTGTACTTTGCAGATGACGGCGTGACATAGCACGCTTACTCACACTGTCAAAAGAGCACGCTAACAACCAACGATTATTTGGGGAAAGTGGCTGATTATTAGAAACTGAGGTGCCTTGAGAGAGCAGACATTTCTCACATATCACATCCCCAAAGTTCCTTCTGTCATTCTTCTCCAGGGTATATGCCGAAATTGATGAGCAGGCACTGAAAGCCGAGATGCAGATGGAGATTTGGAACACAGCTTTGTTATCTTGAAAGCCAATTACGCTGCTTCACTGCCACGATTCAGAGCCAAGGCTCCAGGACTCGTTTTTCTCTCAGCTGGCTGTGTGAAGCAGCAGCCGCATGCAAAAGTTCCAGGAAAAAAATGTGTATACCGGCCACAACCTTACTTCTCTTTCTGAGATTATTAGAAGTATCCCCATTCAAGCACTGCACAAAGCTGGGGTGAGGGGCAACTTTAATGAAACTGCACCATCACCACCAAGGAAATCTTTAGTTCCAGGAGTTAAAGAGAGGAGAAGCCGGTAGCTACATGACAAAACTTTAGCAAGCTGGAGACAGACTACCATGTACAGTGCCCCATACTGACAGCTAGCCAAAGTAATAATTCCAAAACCTAAATAAATAAAGAGCCTTGCTCCTTCCTCCTCCACTGCAGCTGAAGGTCAGTCAGTATCTACCCAGGGTCACCAATGTCTACCACACTGATCGTCCACAATAAGAAATTAAGCTCCTGTACTACAATCCCAAACACTGACTATTATAATGTTAATCATAACACTACAGTAACTTTTGTAAGATTTCAGATTTATACTTGTATCCCGAAAATGGATTCTAGGACAGGGAGATTCAGCTCTGGCAACACTATTCCTTCTAACATTCCCTCTTTTGGCATTTGGTCAAAATGTTTATTCGGTACACATCCACTATTTATACAAAAAAAGACTAGAGGGATATATACCAAAATAATCTTGGACTCTATGAATGATAAGATTATGAATGGTATTCTCTTTGCTTGTATATTTTCTAAACAGAGGATGAGTAGTTGGGGAGAGAGGCAGGGGAAAAAAGTTAGAAAAGAAGGGGATAAAAGTTTTTCTAAAAGAAAAACCAAACTGAGGTTAAAAGGCAAGCGCGGAGCAGCTTTGAACAGTCAGCACGGGCTGGCCACTGCCAACTCCAAGGACAGCCATTCGCAGAGGCCGGTGTCAGTGGTGCCCCAGGCCATCCTCTCCCTTGTCAACGTCCACTTCAAACCTGTCTCACCAGCAGATGCCTCCATGGCGTTTCAGCAAAAATCCCTTGCGTCCCAGTCACTAGTATGGACAGCATTCAAACACGCTGCGTTCTCACCAGGTCCATCTCTCTGCTGGCCTTTCTGGAGCGTAGCTCTTGAGAGCAGAGCCCCACAACCCCTTCCTCTGTGGACCCTGAGGTCCTGGCACAGCCTGGCACGCAGCGGAGGCTCGCCAACAGCAGCAGAGAACACGACACTTTCACAAACTTGCCAAATGGTGCCAACAGCATTTCTACTTATCTCAATACCGGGACAAGCAGCCACGGTACCAAAGAGAGTCGTTAATTTCTTCTTCCTCAAGAAATCTGCTTTGCCTTTGAAGGAATTAACCTTTATCGCAACTCTGTAAGGTCGCCTATCTGAAATGCCTACTAGTTTCTAAGGCAGATCTGCCTGAAGAGTCATGCCTTTGGTGAGGCCACAGCTGTTGCCTAGTGGAAAAGATGCCGTAGAAAATCAGAACACCCAGATTCCAGTGCCGGCCTCGCCAGGCTTTAAAAAGGGATTTAAACCAGGTGACTTCTAAGAATAAAGCACCACTCCACGTGGCTACAAACACCACAGACGAAGTAAGTCAGAGGCCCAAGACTCAGAACAACGGAAGGCCTGAGAGAGGTGACAGTGAACGAGAGGCAGGTCCAGGGGAGCAGGCGATAAGGCTGTGACAACTGTCACCCAAAGACCGGGAGCCAGAAAGTGGGCAGGAACATCCCCACCCCTGAAACAACTGCACCCCCACTACCAGCCCTTCCCACCCCCAGTCCTGCACTGTGCGGGGAGGAAGTTCAGGGAGGCTGCGGGAAGGCGCTTCAACAGCAGGGCGTCATCAGTAGGACACCTGAGTGACTGACTTCGGGCTTTCTAAACATCGCTAAGTCCAGGTCAGGGATGCAGATTCACAGCAGGTGTGCAGAGAAACCTGCACGGACTTCACAGGTCGAACTACCTGGTAAGGAGTCATTCTCCTTGTCGCCCTCCCACGAGTATTTGTCAAACTTTTTGTGAGAGAGTCAGTATGACTCGACTCCCTCCCTCACAGACGATAAGCTTGTTGAGAGCAGGAGCCGCACCTGCCCAGTTCATCGCTATGTCCCCGGCGAGGTGCTCGGCTCACGTAGGCACCCGGCTCACAGTGGACGCTCAACCAGTATGTCCTGAATAGGCTTTTTTTTAATAACAAAAGCATCACATGTCTTTTTGCACATGATATTTTTAGAAAAATTTTCTATACAAGTATTCTTCTAGATCTTATTTTTAAGTGTTGCCTAGTATTCCACTGTGCAGGTATATAAAATTTAATTAAACCCTTGTTGCTGGATTTACATTTCCAACTTTTCATTATGATAAACAGCTCTGGGATAAATAGTGGTTTTAATTATTTCTTAAAATAAACTCCCAGAAGTAGAACTGCTGGGTCAAACAGTGTGTAAGTATCTCTGCCATCCCTCTTAAAAGCTACGCTCCACACCCGTATCGTGAAGGACGACCAACACTAATGTTATCATTCAGGTAAACTACTGTGGACTGCTCAAGCAGAAGAATCTCCTAAAACAGGTGCCTCTGACATCGACAACCAAAGTTCTAAACTGTCCTCTCCAAACCTATTTTTGGTGCCCATCGGGCCCAGAAATCTGAGAAGCAGCATCTGCTCAAGTGGTCTACTCTCCTCCCAAAGCTCAACCTCTTTCTCTCGCTTAATAAAGAACAAAACCACATGGCGGCATCACAATCATTTCCCCACTCCTTTCTCCTGCTGTTAGCTGGTCTTCAATGCTGCCGACTATCATTCTGCTTCTCGTCTTTCCTGCTGGGCCTGCTCCAGCCATAACTCACAGAAACGTCAGGTCCCCTGTAGCTGCAACGAGGCTCCGCGTGTGTCTGCCCCCTGCCTTTAGACAGGCACTTCTCGTTAGTTCCTCTAAAAAGGGGAAAGGCAGCAATAGAGACCCTCAGTGGCACAATTTTAACTTTTTATCCACTTTCGGAGATCTTCCAAGTGAATTCAATGAAAGCTTTAAACACTGTCTCCCCCCAAAATAATGACAAATTTAATTTCAGCGGTTTCATGAAACCCATCCAAGAACCCTAATAAGAACCCCTGGGCCGCTGATAACACCTGCAAACAAATGGCCGTAGGGAGGCTTGAGAAATTCCCGAATGTTCTCACCACCCTGCCTCTGTCTCTAGAGCCAGAGAGGGAGAAATCCCGCCATGTTCAGGGCCATGGGGAATGCTGCCCAGCACAACTGCTGGTCACTTTGTAGAGCATTCTGAGTAACTCAGGTGTCCCTACTCTAACACCAGCAGTAAAGCAAATGTCAAATTACCGACCTGTGAATGGGTGGAGTGGGTGGGAGCCCTTGGGAAGCACAGGTGAAGGCTCTGCCTCCGACCACCTGGCACGCTGCACACTCATTGCCCTGATTATTGTGCCTGACCCAACAGTCCTCCACACAGGCGAGGCCTTTGGTTCACACCTGTACTCTATTCTCAGTCTCGTCCAAGCCAAAGCTGCTGGTCCCAAGGGTTTGAAAGATTATGCAACAGACTGAGGCCATCACGAAGAGACTTCCACAAGAGCCATGACACATGTGAGACATTCCATGTACCTGCGATCTGATGGCGAGGAGAGTGAAGTAACAGCCAGGAAAAACAGGGACACGCTCTGGGATCAGGTAGAAACACAAGAGAAAGAACTACAGTCCACATGGTGAAAATTTCAACCACACGTGCCACAGGGGTTGGGGACAGACAGACAGTCCCAGTGCACTAACTCCAAGGCTCACTCTTGGTGTATCTAGTCACATGAGCAGTCAACATGTCTCCAAGTGACCAGAAAGGGCACAAGCACTCCCTCCGCACCCGTCAGATGGAGACTCTGGGTCAGCCTCTGCCGCCGCTCCCCAAGGTCATCTCAACCGCTGTGGGGTGCTGCCCTGCGCTACCACAGCCACATGCCCAGGGCTCTCACTTGACAACACTGAGTATTTATTACTCCCGCTCCACATGAAAAAGCCAGCGCCCCGAAAAAGAGTCACACTTGCTCCCTCTCCATCTCAGGTTACCAGGGCAGCCTGGCTTGGGCTGAAGGCCATGGATTCTCCCACGCAGGGTGTTCCTTTTCCAAAACCCTTTCAGTCCCACGGCCGGTCCCCCTCCAGATGCAGGCATGGCAGCTCTCCTCTCCTCTCCACCTATCTGAGCACCACCACCAGCCACCAGCCTGCCTTTCTCTTTGGGCCTCAGGAACATCTGCACCCCCAGCCCCTTTTCAGATGGGGGGGGGGGGTAAAGTGCTTCTGGCAACCCATCAGCTGCTCTTCATCTTCCCTTCCAAACTTCCCCAGTCTCTGCTACCACTGAGACAGAGCATTCCCTTCGGCCCTCCCCACCTGATCCTAGACGGAGGGTGGGAGAGGGATGAGAGGGAGCGAAACATCAATGTGAGAGAGAAACTTTCATCATTTGCCTCTCTTCCAAGGCCCAGGGACCAAACCCGCAAACATGGGAATGAAACCCTCAAACTTTCAGTTTACAGACCATGCTCCAACCAAGTGAGCCACACCAGCCGGGGCAGGGACAGTGTTATTGAGGTCTGTTTTCCACCACCCTGTCCCCAGGACCTTTTTCTGCTCTCCTCGACCTTCACTAAATCTGTGACTCTTGGATGTTCCATTCCTAACTTGAGCATCATCTACCTGCCTGGCTTATCTGTGCAGCTCCCACCCAACCCCATAACCTGGGATTAATCATCACATCTCTTATAATTTGTCCTTATATAACAGTAGTTATAGCATCCTTTGTGGATTTACATAGTATGCCTGAATGAAGCTTTTAAAAGACTGAATATCCCACATTTTGCAATGTTAACAGAGCTTGACTGCCAGAAGGAGCATCAATCAAATCACCACATGAAAAACACGAACAGTGAAGAATCAACCACTCACTGCTATTTCTATAAAGTGGTATGAACATACAACTAAATAGGACTGGAAAGGAAGATACTTCCTTCTGAAATAAGATACTTAAAAATTTTTACTTATTTATTTTTAGAGCAAGGAGAAAAGGAGAAAGAGGGAGAGGAACATCCATGTACAAAAGACACATCAGCCCCCATCCAGGGACCCGGTCCACCTCCCAGGTACGTGCCCTGACTGGGAATTGAAAGCAACCTTTCAATTTTCAGATAACACCCAACCCACTGAGTCATGCCAGTCAGGGCAGAAACATGGATGCCTCTCGAACATGCAGCAACCAGGGACCAGCCCACAACCCAGGCATGTGTCCTGACCCGGAATCGAACCAGCATCCTTTCACTTTGCAGAATGACACTCAAACAACTGAGCCACATTGGTCAGAGCAATACTTTTTTATTAACATTATAATAAATGACTGATGACATGGAGTTCCAAGAGACACCCTTGTCAGGTGTCCCACAATCACAAAACGCATAGAATCTGGGAACTGGACAGCTAGGGGTCAGCTAAGCCAAACTCTCCATGTACAGATAAGGAAACAGAGCCCCAAGTTAGCCAAGGTCATAGCGTGGCATGTATACCTGAGCTGCACATCGTCGTTAAGGAAGGCTGTTAAGGAAGGAAAGGGAGAAAAGAAAAAAGGGGGGAAGAAAAGGAGGAAGGAGGAAAAGAGAGGACAAAGTAAATGAGAAAAGCAAACCACTAAAAACAAAACTGAAAGTGGAATTTAACACTTTGCCAGAAGTTGAGGGGTAATAAAATAAAACCTTGTTTTTAATAAAAATCATTCTTCAAAAAACTGATTTAAAGATAGGAAGTTATTCATCTCCAGGATTTACATTCCTAGGAAGCAGCTCATTTTAGCCACATTTCTTAAAGATGAAGAAAGTGAGTTGTCAAGTGCTCCCTACAACTTCCTAAGTGGTTTTGCAACGCACTTCCAGTTCCCGATTCCCCTTTGATGGCTAACCACGTACAGCGCACATCTTCCTAGACGCCCTTCTGCTGTGGGGGTTAGCTCACTAAAAATGGGAAGCCCGTGCCCTGACCAGCGAGGCTCTGTTGGTTGGGCACCACCCCGCAAAGTGAAAGGTTGCTGTTTCAATTCCCCATCAGGGCACATGCCTGGGTTACAGGTCCCGTGCTCTGTCAGGGAGAGGCAACCAACCCAGGTTTCTCTCTCACATGAATGTTTCTCTCCCTCTCTTTCTCCCTTCTCCCCCCCCCAAAAATAAATAAATAAATAAAAATCTTTAAAAAATGGAAACCCCCAAAACAAAAGAAAAAAATACCACTTCCAGTTCCAGCTACACTAACCTGTGGTATCATCGACCTCTCGTGTGTGCCGTCGCATAGGGAACCTGGAGCAGGTCCCCTTCTCCTCCTCTGTCCAGCCCACCTCTGCCCCCAGGAGCCTTGGTGTGCAGCTGCCATACTGCACTCACTCCATGGTGATGGTATTTATCTGTGAATGTGTCCGTGTTCCCCGCTAAGCCCTGGAGGACACAGACCCCATCTCACTCATTTCTATCTCTCGAGGCTTAACGGGGAGTCTGGCCAGGCCAGAGCAGACCCTTAGCACATGTTTATACCCTTCTAAACCCCCTGCTACAAAAAGACCAGACTTGAGAACATCTGGCAAATGTGCACAGGCCTCTCTTGTCTCCCCAGTCCTTCCTTAGCAACTCTGGTCCCACCTGCCTCGCCACATCCCCTCACCAAGCAGCTGAGATCTTCCTGGATGCCAGTGTCACAAGAGACACCGAAATTTCTTCCCCAGTGTACTTGTATGTTCTCCTCTGGGTGAATTCTAAGTCCCGATTTCCTACAAATCCTTCAATTCTACCATTTTCTCATTTAACAGTTTTATGCATAACACTGTTCAGAAGAAGGAAATGCAGCCTCAACTGCAAAACAGAAAACTTGCGGTATAATAATAGCAATTCCTATTTCTTGAGGGCTTCCTGTGTAGGCACTGTACTACACTTGCGCTCACAGGTAGCTAGTTTACCCCTCAAGAGCTGGAGATGGGTACCCAGCCCTTTTCTTTTTTCTTCTCTTCTCTTTTCTCTTGAAGTGCTTTCCTTCAGACAATTAACCCAGTCAAACATTATCTTCTGCCTCTCCACAGTCAGGCTACGCAGATTTAGACACTTTTCATTTCTCTGTGCCTAAATTTTTCCAAAAGCATAAATAGTAGACGCAAAGCTTTTCTGTGCCTATGGCAGGGAGTGGGGAGGGTGAAAAAATAAAATAAAAATAAAAACAAGTCAGGGCATCTTCCCAAGGTGAGATGCGTTAGAAGGCACTATGTGCTTCGAAGGGGGTTCACCTTGCATTCCCACCTTGCATTCGTCTCCGCCCTGGATTATCATCCGTCTTAGCCGAGTCAGGAACACGGGCAGTGCTGGAAAGCAAATTTCTACTCTGCACCAGCTCAGACATCCCTCTGTTGGCCTAGATAAACAGGACCACGTGAGTCCAGTTATTTCAGGAAAAGTATTTTATATCTCTAAATCTGAAATCATCTCACCTGACTGTAACTAGCAATAGGAGCAGCTGGCCCCTCACTAGTGTGAGTATTGCTTATGGCCATGGTTCCTGAAGAAGAGTCTCCAGACCACCAGCATCAGCAGCACCCGGGAACCCACCAGAGGAGTCAACTACCGGGCCCCGCTGCCCCCAAGATCCTGGCCTTGGGAACTCTGGTGAGGGTGGGTCCAGAACCCGGGGTTTTTAACAAGCCCTGAGGTGTTTTTGATACATGCTGAAATTTGAGAACCATTAGCTTAGGCTGATAAGTCTCCAAGGTCATGGGAATGCCCTGCTGGGCTACCCAGTCTTTCACAACTCTGTACGTAAATTGTCTCTCCACCAACGGCACCTATTCGGGTCATTTTTGCCAACTGGCAAAGGCGCCGAACACCAGATTCCACCAGGGCACTCCTGCTTTGTCGGGCAAACTACTTGGGCCCCACTCTTCTCAGCTCTAAAACGAGTTAATATTAATATCCATCTCATATGGTTATTACAAGGGTCAAAGGCTTCGTGCCCGGCATGTGGTTAGCCCTCAACAAATGCGAATCCCTATGATTACCTCTGTCTACTCAGACCTAGGGACAACGCAGAACAAAACGTGCTCCCTGCATGCTAACCACCGACCCCTTCTGTCCCCTCCTTCCAGGGCCCTGACTGAGGATACGCAGGACGAACAGAGATGGCACGTGGCCCACTATCTACCAAGCATTATTTACTTTAGTCTACAGCCTGAGCACACACCACGTGCCAGGTAGTGTGCAAAGAAAGCCCACACTACAGGACTATGCCGCCCCCAGGTCTTTCTGGACAAAAGCCTTCCAACTCCAGGGTATAAGACCTCACACACTACCCCCCCCCCCAAAATACAAGAGAAACACAATGAACAAAACAGCTAACATCGATATGTAATTACCTTGTGCCAGGAACTAAGTGCCTGACAAATATTAATTTATGTAGTTCTCACAACACCCTGTAAGGTACCTGCTGTTACTGCACCCACCCTCAAAGGTTAGGAAACTGATATACAAAGGAAACTGATATACAAAGCTCCCACAGCTCCTCAATGGTCCTGCCGAGACCTGAACCCAGGCACTCTAGCTCCAGAGTCAGGGCTCTTAACCACCATGCTATAAGATCTGTTGTATCTGTACTATAAGATAACAGTAGCCACTAGTTATCTAGGCATCTATTAGCCATTTGTTATCAATGATACCAAAGCAATGACTTTGAAGACACTCAAATTTAGGGACCAAACCCACCATCATAAGGTTCAATACTAGACTCTCAAAGCCCTAGCAGAAATGCTCATTATACTTGGTCTCACCGGTCCCTCCTCTCCCGATAATCTAATTCTACCTAAATCAAGTCAAAATTCCCACAGAGCAGCATTTCTCTCTCATAACTCTCCTGACATCACACCACCTCACCCCTAATATACACCATCCATCAGAGCAAGTTCTCTGTTTCTCGTTTACAAGGTTTGTCCAGAAAGTATCCAGTCACGTACTATGAAAAAGAGACATTTATTGAAGAAGAGACAAGAGACAAGAAACATTGTACACAGGACAATGACACCTCAGTCCGCTTCAAAGTAGGCACCTTGGGACTTCACACAGTTCTCCCAATCGCTATCAGCTGCCCAGATGTATTTTCCTAAATCTCATTGACAGTCTGAAATCCCTCCCCTTTCAAAAGCGATTTTAGTTTTGGGAAAAGCCAGAAGTCACAGGGCACCAAACCTGGGCTGTAAGGGGACTGAGTCACCTGGGTGATGTGACGTTTCACCAAAAGCTTCTGCACAAGACGTGATGCGTGAGCAGGCGTGTTGATGTGATGAGGCTGCCAATCACCAGGTACCCTTAGCTGCGGCCTCTGAATCATCTGAATAGTTTCTGCAGAGGAACGTTCAAGCTTAACTCAAAATCTGATGCAGATTTGTTGCTCTACTCAGTCATTTTGAATGTGATGGCCCCACAGTACACATGCTCACTCAACAGTGTCTACTGCCCCACTGACTAGTACAGTGAAGTCATTATTGTTCAGTGAAGTCATCATTGTTCACCCATGTGCATTCCAGTCCACTCTCCTTGGCTGCCAGGTTAAATCAAAGTGACACAAACCATTCTCATTATATTAACAATGGCTGCACTTTTTCCAGACAGACTTCATATGTCTTTTCTTCCCCATTGCACTGTAAAATTCTGTGGAATTACCCATACTCTCGGTGAAGCCCCACGAAAACAGGCAGGAACACAAGCTTCATTGGTAGATTTAGAATGTTACATGGTTAACTGATTGGCTTATTCACTCTGCTTTTCCGACAGTTCTTTGTTATCAGTTCCTAAGAAGCAGAACGAAAGTAGGAAGTTTATGCCATTCAAAGCCAGCATTAGGGAAGGTATTACTCGCCAACATTCATGAGTGGCAACTGTTTCAAGATCTGAACTCCCTTCCTCTCCTACATGATCTCATTTAAACCCCTCGGCGGCGGCCCGGTAGGGGAAGCTATGGGGGGATTCAGTTTGAGTGAGGAATGAATATCACTCAAGGCTGGTGAATAGAAAAACAAGATTGAAATAAGATTTGTCACAAAAGCCCCTAACCTGCTTCCCTCAAATGTTCACACTAAAAAGCCCTGACTTAAATTCTCCTCAAAGCAATGAACTACCTTTGTAAAAAATGCCATCATGAGAAAGAAAATGTTAAACTCGGTCAAAATTTTTTTTAATTTTGTTTATTGATCTGAGAGAGAGAGAGAGAGAGATTTGTTGTTCCCCTTATTTATATACTCATTGCTCAGTTCCTGTATGTGCCCTGAGTGGAAATGAACCTGCAACCTTGGCACATTAGGATTACACTCTAACCAACTGAGTGGCCAGGGCTAAAAAGGTGGGATGTTTTTAAAAGGTGGGATGATAACCATGTTCATGGAAAGAATTCCAATATTAACACAGAAGAGGTGTCACTTCTCCCCTCGTAGATTATACCTTCAATGCAATGCCATTCGCACTTCCAGGACTTTGCTGAGAACTTGACAAGCATTACAAAATGAATACGGAAGAACAAATGTCCACAAATAAATAATCAAGTTCTGAAAAAGAGGAGCAAAAGAGGAGTTCACCCTGCCATATAAGATACACTGAAAAGCTACTACTGATAAAAAACAGTTGGCATATCAACAGATGGGACTGGAACAGAAGCGAGAACTCAAAACCAGATCCTCGTGAAGAATCTCAAAATCAGCCCGTCCAGTTTACCGTGAACAGAGTTTCAGTTCGGGATGCAGGTGAAAGTCTGGAGGTTGAAGACGGTGATGGTTGCACAATGATGTGAATGCACTTAATGCCCCTGAATGGTACCTTTTAAAAAATGTGTCTATTTTGCCACAATTTAAAAAAATTAAAAATCTGTATGTCAAGCGAAAGGAATCAGACACAAAAAAAGTACCATACTGGATGGTTCCGCTTATATAAAACTCTAAGAAATGCAAATGAATCTACAGTGGCAGAAAACAAACCAATGGTTCCCTGAGAAGAATGGAAGGCCAAGAAGGACCCCAGGAAAGTATAAAGTGACGGAAACACCTTCTGTCTTGGTTATGGGGGTTTCTCAGGTCTGTAACATCTGTTGAAAGTCATCAAATTATACAGTAAATGGATGTAGTTTGCGATGCATCAAGTCAAAAGCCAGACCTATTGTGTGCGTGCGGGAACCTGATATGTGATAAAGGACACTCCACACACAAAAAAATTAGGAAAAGAATATACTGTTTTATAAATGATATGGGGAAAACTGGCTCACAAAATAGAAAGGAAAAAAAATAAAGCTGGATTTCTTCTTTATGCCATAAATGAAGATAAATCTCAAAGAAGTGAAACCTCTCATCGTGAAAGGGAACAAGGAAGGTGAAGGAACAAAATATAGAGAATCTTTGTCACCTTGGAGTAAGGACGAACATCTTAGGACTCCTGAAATGCACCATAAGGTGAAAATTAATGGGTTTGGTCTGTATCAAAGCCAAAAATTTCTGACAAACTTAACAGACGGGTGGCAGAATGGGATTTCTATCTAGAATATGCAAGAAACGCCTACAAATCAATACATTAGAAAAACTGACTAAAGCTGGTCAAAGATACTGTAATAGCTGAAAACATATTCAAAGATGTTCAAATTCACTAATGAACTCACATTAAAATGAGATACCACTTTACAGCCATCAAATATTGATAAAATTGGAAAGATACTAGCAACCAAGAGTGAGCAGGTGGGGAATCAGAAAGCCTCAAGCACTGATGTGGCGACCAGAGCATCACCCGGTCGTGTTTAGTAATGCTCGTTCTCTTTTACCCACTCCCCTCCCCCGCTCCTGTGGATGCACCGTTAGAGGTTCTCAAACTTTCCCCTGCATCAGACCCTCCAGGCTGACCACATTAAAATACAAATGGATGGGGTCTGCCACCAGGGTTTCTGATTTAGGAGAGCCAGGTTGGGACCTGAGAATCAGCATTTCTAACAAGTCCACAGTAATGCCGTTGCTGATGCTGCTGCGTGTGAACCACTTTGAGAAACACCACCCTAGACATATTCTCACAAGCATCATTAAGAGACTGTTACAGGATGTTGATTACAGCTTTGCTCCCAGTAGCAGGAATGGAGGCGAGCTGAGTATCTGTCGCTAGAGAAACATGTAAGTAAAACTACTGGTGCACAGCAGGCCGACCATACAGCGCAGCGGTCACAGCAATGCACTGGTCAGGGGTGTCCAGCCCGTGGCCCAGAGCGGCTGGGAAAGCAGCCCAACACAAGACTGTGAATTTACTTAAAACATTATGAGATGTTTTTGTGATTACGTGTCACAATGTATTTCATGTATGGCCCAAGAAAACTCTTCTTCCAGTGTGGCCCAGAGACACCAAAAGTTTGGACACCCTGATAAACCTACACTAACATAGATCTCACAAATAAAATGTTGAATAAAAGTCTTTTGACTTTTATGAATGTCTGAAAATTTCCAAAATGAGAAGTGTCAATGTTAAATGAAAAAGAAATCTATAGTATAGTACCATTTATGAAAATTGAAGACACCCCCAAAATAATGTGGTATCTTGAACAAAAACACAGATCTACCCCCAAGAACACATCCAACACAGAAGTGGAGGCTCCTCGAACAGAGAGGGGAATGGCAGTGAAGAAAAAGGAGAAAAATGAAATAAAACAAGCAAGGAACATTGCACAAAGACTCTTATGCCAAAAACTGAAGAAAGTTAACCAACCCTCAGCACCAGGATGTAAAAAAAAGAGAAAACCCCCTAAGTTAGCACAGAGGAAAGGCCTTTTGAGGACACAGCAAGAAGGTAGCTATCTGCAAGCCAATCAGAGGGGTCCCAAGAGAAACCAGCTCTACTGGCATCTTGATCTTGGGATTCCAGCCTCTGGAATTGTAAGAAAATTCATTTCTGTTGTTTCAGGGGGAAAAAAACAGAACGCCACGCCAAAGCTATCTCTAAATGTGCTTTGCAGGGAAGCGGGCAGATCAGCTTGCATGAGAAAAGAAGGGGGGATCTTTCTGAAATACAAGCTTGGGGTGATTTCAGGCCCCAGAATCCAATGTGCAACTGAGCCCTGGATTTCCCCTCTTTGACATATTAGTATTTATAAAGAAGCAGGGGTTCTCAGCTTTTGGCAAAAGGGATGTGTGTCTAACTCTGGGTCTGGGTCTCTTTGTGGTGTGTCTGTAGATGTGTGTGTGTGTGTGTGTGTGTGTGTGTGTGTGTGTGTGTGTGATGTTTATTTGTGGGATAAAGAGCACCTGGGAGGAGAGCTGAGCACTCCAGTGGAGGATGAGCCGCCCTTGGTCGTTCAGTTCCATTGTACTGAAACCATAGGTCACAGCCACAAAACTAAGCCATCTTCCTGCCCCCACTAGCCCTTCCCTTCTTCACCATCATCCTCTCACCCACATCCAACACTGCTTCCCAACTCCCACATCCAAAAGGGCTGATCCAAAATATGGTCCTCTGGTAACTACTCAGCTTATTAAAATAATTAACTGCACAGCCCAAATTCTTGGGATGCGATAGGAAATGATAAATGACAACTTATATCGGTTGTTTCTGACCAAGAGCCTTGATGAGAAACTCCAAAATCCTTAAGACCAGGAATGCCGCACAGGTCCTCCAGAAGAGATTGCTAACTCTAGCTACTGTTCAAAAAAAGGCAAAGAAAAAGCCATCTTTACTCTGTCATGTCCCCATGAGGGCATACTGGTCACAGGTTTTTTCAAGGGCCATCAAAGAGTGTACCATATAAAATATGGGTGAGAAAGTGTTTGGGACACTCAGAAAAAAAAATCCCCACTGATTGAATTTCTGCGAGAAAATGCAATGGATTCTGGCAGCAGCCTTAAGTAAGCAAGCCCATGGCAGGGAAGTATTAATATGTCTTTAGGGGAAGAAGAAATAGCTACACAACTACAGGAAACAGCAACATACCTAAAGTGAAATAAGGAAGGATGAGCAGACCGAACACTTGCACCTCCCCAAAGACGGGGGCGAGTACACACTGTGCAAACAATCCTGAATTTTTACTCCCCAAACACTGTTCTGTCTTTTCTACAGCAGCACTTTCCACTGGATGGCAAAGTCTGGGAATTCCAGGGTTTTCCTGAAATGCTCTGTATAAAGTAAAGTTTTGTTAACAAAGTATATTTGATAGGCAGCAGGTATACTTTTTAGTTTAAAAAAATCCATGACACCTATATTTAAGAATCCTTTAAATTTTACATGAGATACGTTAGCAAACCATGCCTATGTTTTTCCAGCTGAGGTGCAGGATCTGCCACAATTTGAAAATTAGGGGGAAAACATATGAAAGTGTTGAGTTTTCAAGCTAACAGTGAATGTCATGGTCAACCCCAGCAACTGATTTAAGAAAACAGACAAGGTTATTTAAGTGTCAAAACTGGCAAGCTTCTGTTATGAAAACATCTTTAAATTACAGTTTAATAAGCATTTATTGAGTCTCTTCAAGTTAGGCACTGTAGAAGATGATAGGGGTCCTCCAATGAAGAAGACACTTATGATAACTATGTCCCTCTAATGTTAGTTTAATACAGCCCTTGGATTTTTTTAAGTGCTTTCTGATATTTGAAATAGCCATCAGCATTGAAGAGTTGCAGAAATACATACATTTTACTAAAAATGTAAATTTCTAGTCTCTGAAGCCGAAAAAGAAGGAAAAGATCATTTCTCTGCTTTACATATTGCTATCATTTTCTGCAGAAAAACTAATGACTTAAACTGTGTTTGGTGGCAGCTGCCGCCTCCTGCTCTCCAGCAGGTCACAGAACTGAAGAGCCTCAAAAGCATGCTGCTGGGTTGGCCAAAAGTCCTTTTAGTTTTTTCCATAAAATAAAAGAACACGTTTTTCATTTTCACCAATAAGTTTATTGATTTGGATATTTTGAGCATGTCGGCTGTCTCCCACTATTGGTTTCCAGTGGGTAGAGGTCAGGGGTGCTGCTGAACATCTTCCACAGCATAAGACAGCCCCACAGCAAAGACTTATTTGGCCAAAATGTCAATAGTGCCAAGAAACTTCACAAACCACTTTTGACACATTTGATCAGTCCCAGCACCTTCTCCACACGCTGCATAAATCTTCTTTTGCATTTCAGTTGTTTTTACCTCTCTTGAAATAATAAAGCATAATATGCCAAAAATGTTGTATATTTTATTCTATCTTTCATATTAAAATGGCTACACAAAAACTCACCAGTTTTGATGTTTTTTTAATGCACAATGATACGACAACTGTCACAATAAAATCTAACAAAATTGTTTTGAATGAAGTTAAAGACAACTAAGGGCTACCAGAGCTGTCTCAAGGAAAGAAACCGAATGAATTTTTTGTCCAACTCAATACATAGTTTAAGAGAAGAAACCCAAAGACCAGGGCCTCCAGCCCTAAAGTGAAAGTAAGATATGGAAAGTGAACTGTGATAATCGGAAGGCAGCTAGCTTGTGGAGGTTCCCCCAAAGCTGGCGCCGCCAACAGCAGGCACAAGCTGCTGCCATAGGCTCACTAGCTTGCTTGGACAAGGCATGGCTTCAGAGCTGGAAGGATGCCACCTGCTGAATCACCAAACATCCCTGGGCTTCCCTTGGAGCACTGACCAGGCAGGGCCCCATCCCCCAGCTGGCTTCTCCTGTGGATATATTACACCCCAACCAATGGAGCACCCTTCTCTATAAGCCAAAACAGCCGCCAACCCCGTTAAGTCTGGGCCGACCCAGGCAACTCCCATCTATCTCATTGCTACGTCACCAGCCCACTCCTCTCTTTCTGCCCACTCAGTCCCCCCAGAATGTTCAAGCCCCAGAGCCAGGAAGCGTGGGGAGTTCACAGCACACCATGACAGGCACTTAACACTTCCATATCCAGGCAGCCAACCAGAAACACCTCCAAATCTGAAAGCAAAATAACCTGTGCAAACAGCTTTAAAGGTCCAGAAAGGTAAATGTCAAGAGAGCTAAAATAGTAGGCAGGCCCCGTAACAGAAAATAAACTTCCCTTTCAGAGCGCAGCCTTCACTCTTGATTTCATAAGCGTGTACAGCTTAAGTCTGTACTGCTTGAAGGTTAAAAGAAACATCTGAGAAGCACCTGCATGGATGCTTTTCACTCCCTCCAGCATGTCGATCCTTGTCCCGATTTTCACTCGCGACTCCCAAGAGGGAAAACAAGCGTTAACCGGAACGCGCCAGGCTGAATCCGTTAGCTGGACCAGGACACCTAGTCCGCCCACCAGAAGAAGCTGCAAACCTGAACCTGGGTTAAGACCGTGGGAGACACAGCCGCTGCTGTAGCTGCGCTGCCCTTGACAAACGCCTCGGAATCGAAGAGACCCCTCACTCAAGGGGACAGCTACGTCCGGGAGAGACTGTCAAGTTTCAGGGTGGGCCCGTGCTTCTCCAGGCCTTACCCCTAAACACCCTCCTCCTGCAGGGCAGCCCAGCGGTATTTTAGAGCCTCCTCCTACCTAGAAGCTATTTTTTGTCCTGCCGAGGGGAGCTCGCTCCTAAGCGAATGAGGTCCAAACTGCTATGTTGTAGGGGGCCACAGAGGAGGGGAGTGATTGGAAGGATCCGGACATGCTGGGTGCCTGGCCGGCTGCGATCTGGCCCAAAGGTACCAACTGTCACGCCGCCGCCTGGGGTGTGGGGGTGGGGCCATGATTTAGGGTCGGTCCCAGCGGGTCTCCGGACCCTGGTTGGGCCACTGCCGGAAGGAGACCCGTCTCCCGTTTCTTTGGACCCGCCACCGTCCGCTCATCACAATCGGACGACTGGCAGTCTTCCTGCTCGCACGCATCACCTCTATAAAGGTGCCCACTGACGCCCCCACCTTCCTCCCCGCCCCAACTTGGTCTGGGAGCCCCTCAGGCGACCCAACCCCTCCAATTCCCAGAGCTCGGCAAACCGACAGCCCCCAGCGTCTGTCTCCTGTGCTTACCCCCAGGAGTGGCGGCGCAGGGGGAGAACCGGCCAGGTACGCGCGCGACGAGGCGCTGCACGGGTTGTGCTCACGCCCCCTATCCCCCTCGCACTCCTCTCCCGGGAGTCAAGCCAGGCCCATAAGGCGGGTGTCAGATCGGCCCTCCGAGGTCGGCTTTCTCCCCACGCCCCACGACTCACTAGCACCGGAGTCGCGGCAGCCGCCGGAATTCCGCTCGCCAAGCCCCCCGCCGCGGGATGAAAGCCGGAGCAGGGCACTGTCGGGGCTCTGCACCCTGATCCCGCTCTCTGGCCGGTTCGCCGGGAGCAAGGGGAAAGCAGCCTTCCCTGGCCCTTCCCGCTCCCGTCCGTGCCCGCTGCCGCCGCCCCTGCCTCCCCGGTGCGAACGCTTCCGACTTTGCCACCGAGAGCCTCCCGGGCCGCCGAGCATGCCCAGTCCGCTACTGAAGACTCCCCGGGTTCCCGCGCGACACAAATCCGCAACTCCGGGTGTTCGCGACGGCCGGGAGGGCGGGGCGAGCGGGAGGTGCGGGCGGGGGCTCTGCCCTCCACCGAGGGAAACCCGGTCCGGGCTGTGCGGAGGGGCAACTGGCGTTTGGCCCCTTTGTATTACTTTTAATTAGAAGCTCGGGAAGCGAGCATTTTCCCCAACGACTTGAAAGGTGCCGCTTGCACAATTTTGGGTGGCCGTTTATTGGGCCAGATGGGAGCCCATTTTACGGTCAAGCATCTCAGCGAGAGCCAGAGCCTAAAAGCTGGAGCTGGTCAGAAGAGCTAAAGCAAACTCGACCTTCTAGAGTCTGGACTCTGGGGCACAAGTTTGCGAGCTATCCGTGGTTTCTCTTCCCTACCCAGCTTAAGAACTGCGACACTAGTTATTAACTCCTGATCGAATGTTTATTAAAAAGGGGGCGGGCCTAGGACGCTACAGACCATTTTCAAATTTCTATCAACAGATGTGCTTTCCAAAAGCTATAAAGCCTCAACCCCGCGAATCCACTGAAGTCTGAGAAGGCAGGAGAACAGTCCTCTGCGAAGGCTACTCGGGACGCCTCTGAGCCGCCCCGCCCCGTCCGGGCCCCACCTCCCACCGGCCCCTCAGAGTTGCGGAGAAAACCTGGAGAGCCATTAGCTTGGACTAACACACTGCGCATGCCCAGTAGCCAGTTCGGTTGGAGGTTGCCTGAAGGAAGGTTTTCTTCGAAGGACCTCGGTGCCCAGGTTAGGGGCGAAAGACAGTGACAGGTGGCCTTCCGCCTTGGCGCTTTCCTCCTGCTCCGCCTGCGCGACACCCCTATAGCGGAAAGGCCGAGGGGGCTGTGCCTCGTGCGGTGTCAAAGCCTCATCTAGCGGGGCTGGGGGAGGGGGTGTGCACGGCGGGATCGCGGAGACACGTGACTGTCCGTGGCGCTTCGGGCAGCCATCTTCCGCCCAGCAAGCGGGCAGCGGGCGAGCAGAACGGACCCAGAAGCCGACGGGTTTGGAGCGGAGTGCGCTTCTCCCCGGCACTCCTTCCTGCAGGGGTCAAGCCTCCCACTCGGGGGCACTTGCCTCGCCCGCCCAAGGCCCCGAAATCGTTCTTGGCCCAGGATTTTCCTGGAGGGCGGAGGAGCAAACTAATATCTGTGAAATGCAGAGGGCAGACTTCGAGGGCGATGGCATCCGCTTTCCCCAGAGGTTAAAGTTGGAGAAAGGGCCCCCTTTCCCTAAGGTAGTGACACTGCTCATCCAGCTAACTTCTTGTTCTAACCCATTCCCTGCACAGGTATGATGTGTTGGCAGAAACTTCTGGAGAGATTCTGTTGCTCATCCCTGGATGCATTATCCCATAGTCCTTTCTGGGGGACAACTTGGATGGTGATATGAATAGCGAATATTTTTGGAGCTCCTGCCACGTAGCATTTGGTGTCCCTGTGATCCTAGGACAGCCTTGTCACCATCATAAAAGAATTTGTTAGAATTGCATAATTCTAGACCTAAGGGTGGGATCCTGCAGTCTCATGAACAAGCCTTCCTGGTGGTTCTCTTAGACATTTCATTTCTCTATTCCAACTGAACCTCAGGTCAACCTACTTTACAAATGTGGCATTGAGATTTTACATAGCTGACCCTACAACAGGGGTGTCAAACTCACTTTCACCGGGGCCACATTAGCCTCGAGGTTGCCTTGAAAGGGTGAATGCATTTTAGGACTATAAAGGTAACCTCTCCTTAATAGTTAAGTGAGAACTCTGAGCCTAGGCCAGGTGGAAACACAGTGCGGGGTGGATAAAACAAGGTGGAGGGCAGGATTCAGCCCAATGTCCTTGTGTTTCCACCTGTGATCTAACCTAATTGCAGTTATAGCCTCTCCCAGGAATGTAACTTTTAACCACTTAATCTGGAATTACCTGATCCACATAAGTGAGTTAGTCCTATTGATAGACCCTCCTTACCCCCCAAAAAGGTGACCTTGCCTGAAAGAGTACACTTCTTGTTAGAAATTTGCTTCTCTTGCCTGTAAAAAAAAAGGCCTTCTGCTGTAAAAGCCTTCCATTTTTAATTTATTCTTCATTGTATATCTTCCATTACCGTTTTGTCCCCTTCTACCCACCTCTCCCCAGCAGTCACCAGACTGTTGTCCATGTCCAAAAGTCCTTTTTTCTTTTTTCTCAATCCCTCCACCCCCTAACTTCCCCCCAACACCGACTACCTGTCTTCTGCTCTCCAGCTATGAATCTGTTCCATTTTCCTTGTTGAGTTTGTTCATTAGATTTCACAAATGAGTGAAATCATATGGTATCGGTCTTTCTCTGACTAGCTTATTTCACTTAGCATAATGTTTTTCAGGTCCATCCATACTGTCGCAAAGGGTAAAATTTTCTGCTTTTGTTTATGAATGGGAGTATTCCATTGTGTACGTGTCCCATAGCTGTTTTATCCCCTCATCTACTGATGGACACTTTGTACAGCTCCTCAGAAATCCTTTCTGTTTGATAGATGGGATGCTGCCCAATTCATAAATCTTTGAATAAAGCCAATTTGATCTTTAAATTCACTCAGTTGAATTTTGCTTTTTAACAGATTTGGTGGCAGTGGTGGGATCTGAAGCAAATTTCTGACAGTGTTTGGAGACAAGAAACACAGCCATAGCACCCGCAAACCCCTTTTGAGTTACCTGTGTTTTCATTTCCAAGGGCCACGAAGTTCCTCTTTGTTCCAAGCTCTGCTCTCTGCATGAGCTTGCAATCTAATTGGCTTTTCAATACAAGGCAAGTCAGCTTGAGCTGGCAGACGGTTCTGCCCTTTCTGCCCAGAGCCCAAACTCCCAGCCTCTATTTCAGAGTACAATTCTCATTTGGTGGAAAATTTGAGTCATTGATTCTATCCCAGGATCCAATGGGAACTGTTATTGGCAGTTTGCAGTTCGCAATTTATGTGGAGCCCCTCATCTGTAGACCCCACTTATAAAGGTTGGCTGGTTCAATTTTTTTTCCCCAGGGCAGAAATCCACAGTGCAAATAGATGATGCTCACAGAAGCATCTCTTGACCTGGACATGGTAACATTTCTTGGTTACTGCTGATATGTTCAGGTACAGATGTGTGTTTGTCTTATTTTGTGTAGATAAGGCTACTATTGCTAATGGGAATCTCAAGAGCAGTTGCAAAATTGGTAGACACAGGTCAAGCATTCAGCACCTGCCTCCAAACTCAAAGACTCCTATGTTAGGATAAGTTGGTCACGGAACAGATTAGAATGCCACTAGGTCACCTGCCAACCTGAGGAAAATGTCCAGGTAACGAGGTGCACTATAAAACACCAGTCTCCAACTCAAAGCCACGTTCCCCATAGTTACTAGTTTGGCTCCAAGAGACCCAAAGACTTAGCCTAAATAAACATAAATAAATAAATAAATAAATAAATAAATAAATAAATAAATAAATAAATAAATAAAATTGGATCTTTAAAATCCAAGGAGTTGAGCACATCATCTTCTGACACACCTGCTTCTTTTATATCTAAAAACTGTGGTTCTGGAAGCTATAAATAGCTACAGAAATGGCAAAATCTTTCTACAATTATGATAGCCATTATGAGGAACATTCTAATTACATAAGATGATTTAAGAAAGTACACTTAAAACAAGAGCTTGCAAATTAAACAGAATGCCATACCTATTTTAATTGGTATACAAAGGCTTCAAAATTCCAAAATAACTTCATTGAAAAATGTGGTGTAAAAGGTTAATGAAAAATTAGTATATAAGAGATAACCTAAAACCAAAAGACTATAAGACTGACATAACTCCAGTTCTCTCCTCTGTCCTAGTAATTCTGTCTGAATTTCCTTTTTGCTCCAAAAAGATAATCAGTCTGTTACTTTTTAAAATAAGACTGGAGACTACAGCAAATCCTTTTTAGGTATCTCACTCCTTGGTCAAAAGGTGAACTAAGGACCATAGTTTAAACATTTTTTCTAAACTCAGGGAGTATGCTCAAACCTTTTTGTAGATGGATTATTTCCTGAGATTAATGGATTGCTAAAAAGGATGAATACAGAATGGAGAAGTCACTGTTCTGCCTGAACTCAGACCATAGCTGAGCACTTTGAAAAGACTTTGTGTTAGAGACTTCAGCACAAAGTCTTTTCTAAGTCCACCTGTAACCAAACGCAGGTCCAGCTGCCTGCCACAACAAAAGCCAAACTCATGAGAGAGGTGCTCGTGAGAAGGAAAGGGGTTTATTCAGATGCCAGCAATCTGAGAAGGTGGGACACACTTGTCTCAAAACCCATCGTAACATCTCAGTGCAAGCAGAGGCTTTTATGAGTAGGGAGAGGGAAAGCAGAACAAAGAGTTCAAGGGAGGAGGGCTGAAAAGTTCTGTATGTGCAGACTAGCACAGTCCACTCTGATAAGGACCTTGAAACTGGTCAAGCAGATGACCTGGTGTGCATCATCCTTGTTCTTGTCATCTTGGTTTTGTAACTGAAGGTCAGCAAATCTTCCAGGATAACTGAAGGTCAGAGTCTGTCGTTTGGAGTTAATTTCTAGGATTCTTATACAAACACGCTGTTTATCTATAAGCTCCCCATTAGTCAAAGTCAGCATTTACAAAAACAATGTCCAAAGAATGGCAGGGTGGGTTACAATTCCCCACTGTTACACACCAAGTTAATTGCCTTACAGAGAACTCCCATATCTACCCACAAAGGAGGGCCTCATATCCGCCTCTCGGAGAGTGAGAAGATTCTGAGGGCTTTTCTGGTAAACTTCTTCATTATTCCCTGAAACACTACGGGGAAGCTAAAACTAAAATTAATGAAAAGCCTTGCCAAATTCTGGGAGCTATCAGAGCTATACGCCCTCTACTTTTGACTCCACTCAGAGCCTGCAGATGAGATCCCAGGAAAAGTGGCAAAAGCCAACTAAATGTGAGAATTCTTGCCAGAGTAACCTCTCCCAAATGTCTGTAGTACCCAATAAAATACCTTTTTATGAGGGGGAAATAAAATATCTTTTGCATCCTCTTTGGGGATACCTTTTGAACACAAGAGGTTGGTCAGTGCGGCCTCAAATATTTACTACTTGTTCTGTCTGAAACCTAACAGAATATTTGAAAAGATTTAGTAACTTGATGATCAGAAATTTGCCCAAATTGGAAGCTGATATTCAGAGCCTAATGGAAATATTTTAGGCCTCCTCTCCTACACTAAATGTATTTGGGAAGGAAGAAAAACCTTCTAAACCCCATGTACAAGGATTTATGAGTGGATGCACCTATGATGTCACTTAGGCTGCAACCCAACTATTGGAGGAATAAAAAACTGCCCCTATCTTATAAATCTTTACAAAAACAGAAATGTAGCTCTGGACAAAAACTCCACCTATTCCTTTTACCAACCCCCAAACTGCACCATTTACCTCAAATGGTTTGTAAGCACTGTAAAATTTCCAACCTTAGGAAACCAAAATCCTTCTTGGAGTAACTTCCATTCTTTCCCCCCTGTGCCTTTCAGATTTGGGTATTCTGCAAACTTCAGGGAAGTAATTCTTATTAGAAGAAGGAAAAAAGTGGGAGAGGTCATTTGAAATCTGAATGGATAAAGAATCATGTGTCTTCTGCAAAAAGATCAGTACAATGCTTTAGCCACAAGAGCAAGTGAAGTTAATTTAGGTAGGTTTACAATTGTGACTACATGAAACATAGATTTTTTCCTTGTATTATCATTTATTAATTACTGTATTACTTGTATTACAACCATAAACCTACTTTTGTCCACCCCTGTATTCCAACTGCTGAAACAAAATTTGGATCCAACTGTTCCTTTATAAATTAGTGAGTTTTACATTATTAGACAGATTTCAGAATGAAAGCGTAAGATTTGTTTGCATCTGTCCATCTTTTTTTGCATATATGTATATCGTATAGTATTTTTCTACCTCCGGACACTATTCCCAAAATTAACATGTAAAAGGGCTTATTTAATTAGATTAACTAAAATTAAGTGCTTATACAAATTAAACTCTCAGAAATATAATAGAAACTAAGCCAATGTTTTTCAAGTTCACATGACCTAAAATATCTTTAGGAAATAAAAGCTAGTTTAAGTTTATTGGTTTAAATAAAACAGGTATGTCTTCAGAGTTATCGGCATTAAAAATAATGCAGACATACAAAATATTCATTCTACCTGGGTTTATGAAAAGTTCAGTAAGTTTATATTACTGTTATAAAGTGTATCAGTAAGAAAAATAGCTTGAGATGATGGCTGACCTTGTCTACTATCTCATGAAGTTTTGTGGTTACTCTAAACATAATTGTTAGGAACAAGTAAATTAAGTAGATATAAGTGGGATGAGAGGTTTTTAGGTGAAGTTTTCAAGTAGTTTCCCTAAATCTTTTGGTTAACCTGAAGCCTTAAAGTTCTGCTGACTTAAGTTAAATAATAGACATTCATTGAATATGTAGATTATTTTTAAATAAGATAAAATACCAAAACATTAACTACTGAGTAAGTTTATCTAATTTTAGACTTTTATTAATTTTAGAGAGAGGAAGGAAGAGAGAGAGAGAAACATCACTTTGCTGTTCCACTTATGTATGCATTCATTGGTTGATCCTTTTATCCCCTGGTGGGGCGTCAAACTCGTAACCTTAGCATGTCATACTTTTGACTTTGTACTGCCAAGAAATTTAAGATATTCAGGTTGGTTAGTAAACACATTTTGTGCCACATTGAAACATTTACTATGAAAAGTCATATTTCTAAAAAACATATAAGTGTATTTTAAAGTTTGTTTACTAAGTGAATGAGTTTTAATATCAAACATTGGTGCGAATTTAGAATTTGGCTTTCTCCCTATTAAAAGGACAGAGTTTTCTCGGACTATTTATTGGTCTGCTCTTGATTAGAGATTGTAAAACATTTTTTTATCTTTGAAAATAATCTGTCTAAAACAATGAAGATTCCGTGTTTTTTCAAAATAATTTTCTTTGTTGTGTTTATTAGGTCTGTAATAAGAAAGATAAAACCTTCTCTATTAGAAATTAAGGTTTCTAATTCCGCCAAGATGGAGGCGTAGGTGGAAACATTGTGCCATGTCACACAACCAACTTTAAAAACAACAAAGTTTTAGCAACAAAAACGCAGCCAAACCACAGAAAATTGAACTATACAGAAGTCTGACAACAACAAACCATTCAGCCAGACCAGTAAGAGGGTCGGAGCCAGCAGCTGAGCAGGTCGGGCAGGAAAGATCCACCACACCAGACCGACCAGGGTGTGTGACCCAGGCGCGCAGGCAGCCATAGGTGGATCCCAGGTGTGGAGTACCAGTGGGCGGACCCACTGAGGGCGCAAGGTGGCAGGCTGACCACAGTCACACATTTGTGGTCACACATTCACGCACAGAAAAACCAGGCGAAGGAGCAAGCAGTGAGATGGACCGCGCAGGCCCCAGCAGCGGGAAGCAGCAGAGGGGACCACTATTGTCCCTCTCTGACCCCACCCCCACATATAGTGTCACAAACCAGCAACCTGGGTGGCCCCACCCTGGTGAACAACTAAGGTTCTACTCCTCATACATAACAGGCACGAACAGAGCCAAACATTATGGCTCAAAAAGAACTCAAAGCCCCAGAGCCCATAACTCTAAGAGACCAAGAAATAGCCAAACTTTCAGATGCACAGTTCAAAACACTGGTGATCAGGATGCTCACAGAACTGGTTGATTTTAGTCACAAATTAGAGGAACATATGAAGGCTAAACTAATTGAAATGAATGGAAATGCATAGGAAACCAATAGTAATGGGAAGGAAATTGGGACTCAAATCAAGGGAGTGGACCAAAAGGAAGAAAGAAACAACCAAATAGAAAAGGATGAAGAAACAAGAATTCAAAAAAAATGAGGAGAGGCTTAGGAACCTTCAGGACACCTTTAAACATTCCAACAACTGAATTATAGGGGTACCAGAAAGGGAAGAGGAACAGCCACAAGTGGAAAACTTATTTGAACAAATAATAAAGGAGAACTTCCCCAATCTGGCAAAGGAAATAGACTTCCAGGAAATCCAGGAATTTCAGAGAGTCCCAAAGAAGTTGGGCCCAAGAAGGAACACACCGAGGCACATCATCATTACATTAGCCAAGATGAAAATGAAGAAGAGAATCCTAGAAGCAGCAAGAGCTAAGGGGACAGTCACCTACAAAGGAGTTCCCATCAGACTGTCAGCAGATTTCTCAAAAGAGACCTTACAGGCAAGAAGGGGCTGGAAAGAGGTATTCCAAGTCATGAAATCCAAAGACCTACAACCAAGATTGCTCTATCCAGCAAAACTTTCATTTAGAATGGAAGGACAGATAAGGTGCTTCTCAGATAAGATCAAATTCAAGGAGTTCATCATCACCAAGCCCTTATTATATGAAATGTTAAAGGGACTTATCTAAGAAAAAGAAGTTAAAGAAACATAAACAGGACAACAAACTCACAGTTATTAACAACCACACCTAAAACAAAAGCAAACTAAAAGGACAGCTAGATCAGGAGTGGAACCATAGAAATGAAGATCACATGGAGGGTTAGCAACAGGAGAGTGGGAGAAGGAGAAGGTGGGAGAAGGTACCGAAAATAAGTAGCATAGACAGTAGATAGAAAATAGATAGGGGGAGGGTAAGAATAGTAGGGGAAATACAGAATCTAAAGAATTTGAGACACGTGTTCATAAACTAAAGGGGGAAATGGTGGGGGAGGGGGTGTGCAGGTTGTAGGGGAATGGAGGGGGGAATAGAACAACTGTAATGGCATAATCAATAAAATATTTTTTTTTTAATTAAGGTTTCTTTTAAGAATTACTTAAAAGAAATTACTTTTTGTGTTTGCATGCAAGGTCTTTGTCATTATGGTTAAATATATAACTAAGTATTAATTCACAGTGACCTATGATCCTATATAACCAAGTACTTTTAAACCTTTTGATATTTTCGACAAACTCCCCAAAATCAAATTATAAAGTCTTTATGACTTCAGACTAACTTTGAGATGTTCCAGAGAACTCCTGGAACATCTCAAAAGATTTTTTTCCTCTCTTTATAAAAAGAGAGATGTTAAGCTAATTAGGCTTATTCGATATGTTGAATTACATTAGAAGCATTGTCATATAAGAAGTAATACTAACCTTTCCTTATGTTGTATTTATATAGATATATGTTATAAGTGTTCCAGAAATTGTATGAAATTCCTAAAGTCTGATATGTCCTGGTTTAGGTTGTCATCATAATTCTAGTTTTTATTTTTAAATATTTTGTGTCACTAAAATAACCAAATTTTCTTGTCAATTCCATTATAATGGACTCTCATGTCTTTAGAAACAAGCATCTTTAAGTCTTTTCTGAGGCAATTACTGTTTTACTCTGATACTTTTATCAAAGTGTTCCTGCACAAGTGCTTCATGTTCAAAGAGATTCACTGGGATAATTTTGATACATAAAGGTTTCTGATAACTTTCAGATCATAAAACTGAACTGGATGAGAATTTTGGGGAACTAGTGGAAAAACTGGATTTAAGCAGAAAAAGAATCTATAGACAGAACTAAATTAACTGAAAATGATTATAATTTTTAGGATTTTATTTTTGGAACATTGCTGGTTCTTTAATGGTTTTTTTTCCTATTTGAGGAAACTCTTTCTTTTAAACTACATATGCCTTACAACAATTTGAAAAAAGTCTACCTTTGTAACCACAGATGAAACATTTACCTTTTCTCCCTACCTGATCCCTCCAGAATTTAGAAACTCTTAAGTATTCTTTTCATGGTAATATAGTGATTTGCATAAGTTTAATAAGAATCTGTTCTCATTGTAACAGGATACAATTCAAAATATTGGCTTTATTACAAAGATTTTGACTGGACTGTCATTTCAGAGAGATCTGTGCAGACTCAGATATGACTAGACAGTTCAAAGGAACTAAGGTGATTTCATGGTGTCAATAAATCCCCTTGAAAAAATTAGCCTGGCATCTTGTTTACAAGGTTATAGCAAAACAGTCTTTAAAAAGCTTATATGGTCAATCATTACTCTTGCTGCACTTATGTGAATAATCTGACCAAGTTCAATGAAAACCAATTACTGTCTTTTTCTGTGTACAATGTGCACCCACACTTTTGGCCCAAACTTTCAGGAAACAAATTTTCATTTTAATTTTTAAATCCAATTATTTAATTATATTTAGATTATTGGTTTTATTATAAAGAAATTTTAGAATTTCTTTTTGAACATAGTATGGTACAAAAATTTTATGTAATAAATAATTACAAAACACAAAAATAGATACAAGGTATTTCAGATACTACCCATGTAAAATATGCATCCTTATTTTTCCCTCAAAAATTTGGGCACAAAAGTATACATTAAACATGGCAAAACAAGGTATTTTTCTGTAATTACCTTTGAAAAAGTGAAGGTAGTCATAGAGAGAAATATTATGTTTGTACCTTTGTAGGTTTTAGATTCTGCATCTATTAGTTGTCTTTGAGATTTTCTTATATACCTGTAAACTGGTCTGTATCCTGAATTACTCTAGCTTCCTCAAATATCTGCCTACAAATCTCTAAATTAATGTATCCAATTTTTCAGCCTTCTGGTTTAGAACCATAAAGAACAAAGACTGCCCTTGAAACTCTTTGGAAGGGACGGGACGATACGATATGAGATCCTTCTCATTACCTAAATGGCAGCCAAATTTCAGGCACTCCAACCTTGCATATACACCTCAGTTGGAGAAGGCTCCCCCTGACATCTGGTCTGTTACAAACACCGGAGACCTCCAAATCTAATTGACTAAGGGAGAAACATAACTGACATAATGACAGACTGCTTCCTCCCAAGACACCAGATCAAGACTCCCTACTTTAACTAAACATGAAACCCTTTCTTTCTTACTTTGACATTGGCCTGGAAAGATAATGCCACCACTCACGTCTCCCACATCATTGCTAAGGGGGGTAACTTTTCAGACTTATATATAGATTTGTCTTCAACAATTCCAACTGTCCATTAACAGTGCCACCTAAGCAGGAGTGGTTTGTGCCCCAACAGGATTTATCTTTGTCTGTGGTGGTTATTATTCTCCTTGGGCCTACGAATGCTTAGATAGCTGGTACATAACCAGTCAATACCTCTTAAGATATCTAACTGTGCTCCTCACTATCCACAGACAGAGATACCTCATTGCTCAATGCACCTAAATTTACCTTGTTGGGTTAGAAAGAAACTACCAGGAGACATTTATGATTCAGGATTCACTTCCCATTGGCAAAGCCCTACTAAATATAAGTGTAAATGAAACTATGATCAGGAACCTCTCCTTAACTCCTAAAAATTGCAGAATTCACTGCTAAGGCAATATTTGCTCCAGAAAAATCCTTAAACTCTCTGGCTACAGTTGATTGAGATTCTCTAGAACAGCCCTTGATTATCTTTTAGCTGAGCAATGTTGTGCCGTGGCCAACACTACCTGCTACACCTGGATTAACATATCTGGGGAAGTTGAAACTCAATTATATAAAACCCCTGAACAATCAATCCACTTGCCTTTAAAAGGTGGCTCTGTGCCCTGACTGGTGTAGCTCAGTGGGTGAGGTATTGTTCCACAAACCGAAAGGTTGCCAGTTCAATTCCTGGTCAGGGCACATGCCTGGGTTGTGGGCCAGGCCCCCAGTGGGGGGTGTGCAAAAGACAACTGATTGATGTTTCCTTCCCTCTCTTTCTCCCTCATTTCCCCCACTCTAAAAATAAATAAAATCTTTTTTAAATGGTAACTCTGTAACAGGATCTTTCTTTCACTTATTTGATTTTGATTGGTTTGGATCTCGGAGACCATCACTCCAAAGTGAACTCCAGAAATTAGGAATTTTCCTACTTACAGTAATCATAGTAATCTCTCCAGAGCACTATATTCTCTCAAAAGCCTTAAAGGTTTGTTCAGAGCCACTACCCACCAAGCAAATGATCTTCCTAAGACTGGAATGTCAGAAAAGAAATGAAGAGAATGACCAAACTAAAATTGCAAATCTGAAGTTGTGGTCTGTGGCTACTATGGAGACCACACAAAGGATCAACAAAAGCTTTAAAAACAACAGAGCTGTTGCCAACTGTGGCAGTAATGCCTTAAAATTTGATAGCATGTCTCAGTTGGGAGTCTGAACAAAAGGGAGAAATTGTTAGAGAAAATAGACAACAGGCCACAAATGGAGTCACTTGTGCTAAGGCCCACATCAGCAAACCAAAGCTTGGTATCTAACCTAGTTGTGGTTTCACCTTTTCCAGTAATGTATCCTTTTTTAAAAGATTTCTTTATTTATTTTTAGAGAGAGGGGAAGGGAGAAAGAGAAGAAGAGAGACATTGATCAGATGCTTCTCATCTGGGTACTGAATCCATAACCCACACATGTGCCGACTGAGAATTGAACTGGCAGCTAGTAATGTAACCTTTAACCAGTCAATTTGCAATTACCTGATTAGTACTAGTGAGGTAATTTGTATGATAGATTCTTTTCCCTTCCCCAAAGGAAACAATCTACTTTTTGTTAGAAGCTTTTTTTGTCACTCCCTCTTTCCTATAAAGGTATTACATTCTGTACATTTCCTCATAGCTCCTTTCTGTTTGCTAGATGAGATATTGCCAGAATCGTGAATTGTTGAATAATGCCAATTTGACCTTTAAGTGTTTTCAGTTGAATTTTGTTTTTTTAACAACAAAAACACAGAAAAAAATCTAAAAATAAATTGCAAAGGTAGTAAAAGTAAATTCTGGGTGAAGTCATTTTAAGGGACACTCGAGTTGACCCTCCCTGAAATTGAATTTAGTAATGGTCCTTAAGTCACTATTGTTTGTGACCTCCAAAATGTTGTAATAAAAATAATTCTCTGTCTCTTTTATCCAACCCTGCAGAATTTTACCAGTGCCTTTGGATCAAAATTTTAATAAGCATCACATTGCTTGATTATAAAACTTCTTAATTCTCAAATACATAGAATATCATAAATTACATTGTAAAAACATCTATGAAATACAAATGAATCACCTCCAAGTCAAAATCTGTCATTAAAATATGTTTAAAATAATACTAAGAACAAATACTGGGGCAAACAATTCTCTTGCCAAAACAGCTATTCTCAAGTAGATGGTTTAACTCCAGATGAATGACTCCTCTACCTTTAGAAGATAACCTAGTTTTAAAAAAATTATATCCAGTTGACCTTTAAGCAGCAGCCACCACTCACCCATTGTAACAGAGAGGTCTGGCCAGATCCCTGAGCAGAGAGGAGGGACGGCCAAGAGGGATTGGGAAGTGCAGAAGGCAGGGGATTAAAATTGGTACAGAAACTGCATGACATGCTTCCATACCCTCAGGAAAGTAAACAACTAACCCAGCCCATGATACAACTTACACAGCATCTGTGCAGGCTGAACAGATCACAACACCTGTGTACCGTGAAGGTGAAATGGTGATGCCCCAGCCAAAGCAGAGATGCTGTGCCTGTGAATGAAGCTAGAAACCCTCTTAATCCCAGTGGATCATGGCAGCAGGAAGAGTGGCAGAGATGCTGCATGGGCTGATGCTTGTGGGGGACATTAGCCTCAGTTGGCTGACAAGTTGGACACTCTCATGATGCATAGGATTTTGGTGCAATGACTTTAAAATGGAAGGCACATGGGAACTCATCCCTCTTTTTTGCATTCCCTTTGCTTGCGTGATCAGGGGCCAGCTTGCAGAGGCTGAGTCCCACGTGCTGGACATGGACCTTGACAGCAGCAGGACCACGGGACACTGCAGCCCATGCATGGCATGGATACAAGACCACACCCATTCTCTCACTCTGAGAGCAGGACACAGATGTGTGGGATGGGAACATTCACGAGCCCAGCAGATGGAGCCCCTCACATGACCTGCTGCAGTGATCTGGAAGCTGCCCCAGCCCTGGGAAGGGAGGAAGCTATAGTGAGGCAGTGGAGACACCTTCCTAACAAGTGCACACTTCAGAGTGAGAGAGCCTGAAGCTGGAGAGACAAAGATCAAGTTCAAGTAACAGCCTTGGGCCGGGGAGGACAGCTACGAATGGAGCAGGGTGTCTGGACACTGAGCAGGGTGTCTGGACCTGGTCCTGGGGGTGGCTGGCTTCTTTCTGTATTTTGCAGAAGAAAATAACTTGGAGCCAGGGGATTTACATGCCCCCAAACTGGGCAACCATTTAATAAAGACCTTTTTCCCTCCCACCAGTTATTGTGTTATGCTTGTATATGGCACCAGGCAGCCAAATCACACTTTGTTCAGTAATACAATCAAGTAGTCAAAGTCAGTGTGCAAGAAGCAATAAGGTTTCTGTATCTGGCAATTTGTTTCAGTGGAAGAATACGGAATCACATAGCCTGAGTAGCAGAAATAAGGCCTCATGAGCCCTCTTAGCCCTTCTATCTGGCCACCCCACAAACCTAGTTTCCAAACCAGTGTTGACCAGAAAAGCCACATGCTAGTAACAGGGCTGTTTTCAAGTACTTTCTCAGGCCCTAGATCGGATGATACTCAACCCTCTTCATTCATTCTTGTGCCCAAAGCTAGGATTCCTGGCTTCAGTAATGGCTTAGTTTATCCTGTTGATCAATGAAACATTGGAATTCATTTGCAGACACAGGGGTAGATCAGGGAAGCGCTGAGGTTCAAGCAGATATTGGAACCAGAAACAGGAGTATTGTTAAAAACTCAGAAATTCTGCCTCCTTGGAATTCTGTTTATTCTCGCCCCTTACTGTCTTCAATTCACATAGCCCAAGATGACCACTGGACACCTCCCAAGTTCCTCTTACACACTATAGCAAGAATGACCCCACCCACAGTCATCAACCTCTTTGTGTAGCTGAATCCTAGTTCCACAGATTCCTCCTGCCTGCTTGAACCAGTCCTACTAATATTTCCAGGCCCATGTCCAATTCCACCTTTTTCATGAAAACTTCCTTGCCTTCAAGGACACAGAAGCCTCCTATATACGCATTTTGGTACATTTATGTTATGTTGTATATTTTACAGTTCTCTGTATGTTTCTTGCAGGTAGGTCTTGAGTTTCCAACTTACATATTAAAGGACATGTATTTTTCCTTCATCTTCCATAGTACTTCCACCACGTAGCCCTAGCTCATAGTAGATATTGAACTGTAATTTAGGCATTTCTTTTCTCTGTTTTGCTTTTCTGTTGCTGTGCTTTTGTTTAAAAAGGGTAAACCTTTAGGAATGAAATGTCCTTGCCGTGTTATCCTTCTCTAATTAGCAACCACCCTTCACAATCTGCTGCATACATTTAAAAGGATTTTGAAATCAGACGTTTATAATGAGTGCTAAACAGAATCTGATAAATCAGTGCCACCAGCAGAATGCTGTACTGACTGACAGACACAGCACCATTGTCAAGACTTGCAAATTACTGTTGGCTCTTCAAATAGTGAATGTGTAACTCCAGGCAAAGCTTAATTATCACCTCTTCATATAAGAATAATACGCTTCTGGTGAAGATAGATGGGTAGGTAGACTTGCTTTGCTTCCTCAAGCAACCACAAAAAGGAATAACAACTAAATCTCAAAACACGTAACACCCAAAACTATCAGAAAATCGACTGCATGGAAGTCCTACAACCAAGGATTTAAAGAAGCCACATTAATCCAGGCTGCTAGGAGGGGCAGAGATACAAAGATCGGGCAGAGAAGCAGGGAGACGCAGTGTGGTGAGGAGAGGCAGTGGCAGAACAGCATGGGAGGTCCCACATTCACATGCAGTAGATAAAATTGGGAGGGATACCTGGGGAGCAAGTAACCACGCCTCTGGCCAGACCACACAGCCCAGGCTTCCAGTGCTGGGGAGATAAATCCCCATACCTTCTGGTGGTAAAAACAAGGGGGTTTGGGCAGTGGAAGAAACTGGTAGATTTTCAGAAAACTTCAGTTAAAGAGCCTGCACAGACTTAAAACCCACCCACTCTGGGATTCAACACCAGGGCAGCAGCTGGAAGGGCACCAGTCACATATTGGGAGTGAATGAAGTGACTGGAAATGGGGCTAGTGCCAGACAACCCCCAGAAGCCAGGCAGCAGTGCAGTCCCCTCTCTGAGCCCTCCTCCCACACAAAGCTACAAAGTGGTGAAACGGGTTGCCCCAACCATGGCATCTACCTAAGGCTCTGCCCCACACAACTTACTGGTGCCTTTTACAAGGAGTCAAAGCAGCTCTACCTAATACACAGAAACAAACAGAGGAAGGCTGCCAAATTGAGGAGAGAAAGAAATATGGCCCAAATGAAAGAGGAGAATAAAATTCCAGAAAAAGAACTAAACGAAACAGAGATATCCAACCTATCAAATGCAGAGTTCAAAACGCTGGTGATAAGGATGCTCAGAGAACTCACTGAGTATAGCAAAAGCATAAAGGAAGAAATGAAGGTTATACTAAGTGAAATAAATAAAAATCCACAGGGAACCAACAGTGAAGGGAAGGCAGCTGGGGTTCAAATAAGTGATTTGGAACATAAGGAAGAAATAAACATTCATCCAGAACAGAAAGTAGAACCAAGAAATCAAAAAATTGAAAATAATATAAGAGGACTCTGGGACATCTCCAAATGTGCCAACATCCAAATCACAGGGATGGCAGAAGGGGAAGATCAAGAAATTGAAAACTTATTTGAAAAAATAATGAAAGAAAATTTTCCTAACTTGGCAAAGAAAATAGACATACAAGTCCAGGAAGCATAAGAGTCCCAAACAAGTTGGACCCAAAGAGCACCACACCAAGGCACATCATAATTAAAATGTCAAAGCTTAAAGATAAAGAGAAAATCTTAAAAACAGCAAGAGAAAAGCAGAGAGTTACCTACAAAGGAGTTCCCATAAGACTCTCAGATGATTTCTCAAAAGAAACTCTGCAGGCTAGAAGGGACTGGCAAAACATATTCAAAGTGATAAAAAGCAAGGACCTACAACCTAGATTACTCTATCCAGCAAAGCCGTCATTTAGAATGGAAGGGAAGATAAAGTGCTTCCCAGACAAGGTAAAGCTAAAGGAGTTCATCATCACCAAGCCATTATTACATGAAATGTTAAAGGAACTTATTTTAGAAAAAGAAGATCAAAACTATGAACCTTTAAAAGGCAACAAAATTCACAACTATCAACCACTGAATCTAAAAACAACAACAATAACAAAAACTAAGCAAATAACCAGAACAGGAAAGAGAATCATATGTATGGAGATCATTTGGAGGTGTATGAGCTGGGAGGGGGAAAGGGGAGAATGGAGGCAAAAGTGCTGGGATTAAAAAGCATAATTGGTAGGTACAAAATTGACAGGGGGACATTAAGGATAGCATAGGAAATGGAGAAGCCAAAGAACTTATGCATGAGCATAAGCATGAGCAATGGACATGAACTAAGGGGGGGGATTGATGAGGAAAAGGGGGGAACTAAGCAGAAGGGGGCAAAGTGGGAAAAGTGGGGCAACTGTAATAACATAATCAATAAAACATCCTATAAAAAGATAAGAATAATATAACCCAACTCCTCTTTGCTTCTCATTAATTAGGTCTTTAAGAAGAATATACATCTATGAAATGTTTTATAGTTAAATAAAGGTAAATATAATGAAAACATGAGATACTGTCAAGGTATGAATATTTATTGTTGTATCTAGCAATCAGCTTCTTTCTAAATATAAAGATTATAACAACACCTGTAGTAAACAAAATAATGAACACATTTTGGGTCAGTGTCTTCTAACTACTATTTGAAAACACACCCAGGATTCCAGAACTAATTAGAGGGTTGAGACAAACTTTATGTCTCCCAGACATTTTCTTCCCTGAATTGATACCTGAAAGAATAAAATACTAACACATTCCAGGAGATGGCTGGGATAATTTGACAAAGACATGTTAAATCCTGTGCACTATAATCTGACCACAGTTTCTCAACCTCAGCTCTTTGAACATTTTGGGCCAGGTGATTCAGTATTGTGGGGGGCTGTCCAATGCATTGTAAGATGTTAGCAGCATCCCTGTTCTCAACCAACCAGATGCTAAGCAGCACTGCCCCTCCCAGTTGTCACAGAAGAAAATATCTCCTAGTGGGGAAAACTGCTCTCAGTGGAGAACAACCACCTCAGATAATGACTAAAGTGGGGTGATAAATCAAAACAAACTGGGATCTTGAGTTGTCAAGCATCCTTCTTTAAGGTCAGTCTGCAATTGTATGTATTGTATTTATATATTAGGTATACATATTGCATCCATTCAGCCAATAATTGTTGAGCTACTACTACTGGACAAGTCTCAAGATCAAGCACTCCTATGTATACATAAGCAGAAATGAATGGGCTCTGTTATATTGCTCCACAGCAAGTACACATTTCATTCCCATCCTAATATTTTCCCCTTCATCAGGATTTTCAAATATTGTATTGTACTTTTTATATTAAAAATTACTCATCATTGTCTTATTAAAAGTATCCATAATTTATCTGAGCTCCTGGTTTTGTTTTGTTTTAATATATCTGGCACGTCTACCTGAATAGACCCAAAGATTTACCTCTTATCTTTTGAGTTCTGGCTCCATAAACTTTATAACTTGACTTCATTAAAAATGATAAGAAGCAGTTATTGCAAAGACTTTTTTTAAAAAAAGAAATGCTGCCCTGGTTGGTATGGCTCAGTAGATTGAGTGCCAGCCTGCAAACCAAAAGGTTGTTGGTTCAATTCCCAGTCAGGCAACATGCCAGAGTCGCAGGCCAGGGTCCCAGGTGGGGTATACAAGAGGCAACCGATGGATGTTTCTCTCACACATCAATGTTTCTCTCTGTCTTCCTCCCTCCCTTCCCCTCTCACTAAAAATAAATAAATAAAATCTTTTTTTTAAAAGAAATGCTAATAAGGCACAACTAACTTTGAGGATGGTAAATTTTCTTCAAAAAATATTTATTTTTCTACTGAAAATTGTGGTAAGCTCCTTAGACTCAATTTGAAGCTTACTGGGATTCATTGCCTGATTTATCTCAAAATACTTCTGATGTTCTCAGCTATTTTGCATTTACATAGCAAATGGTGTTTAGCTAGTATTCTTGGGTGAGTAACCAAGAAATGAGAAGTCATGGAATAGACTAAAACACAAACCCTCATAACCTCATAGACAGGAGGAAGAGGAACTGAAGCCCAGGCCAGCTTTACGTTTGCTCCGCTCACCTTCCCAGTCACATAGGAACTTCTTAGAAATGCATATCTAATATAACTCCCCCCCAGACCTACTAAACCAGAAATTCTAGGAGGTGGGTCCTAGCAATGAGCACTTAACAAGACTTCCAGGTGGTTGTGGGGCATGTTGAAGCTTAAGAACTGCCGCTTTAGAGCCCTGGTTCTCAACTGTGGCCACAAAGGAGAAACACCCAGAGAGCTTTTAAAAAACTGATGTCTGGGTCCCACCCCTCAGAGGTTGAGATTTAAGTGGCTTGGTGTGCCACTCAGGCGTGAAGATTTTTAAAAGCTCCCCAGCGTGCACCACTGCTGTACAGAATTCATGGCCAATTACCAAAGGGAAGAAAAACTCCCAATACTACAAATATAATGCTTTCTGCTCCTAGCCCAGGTCAAACTACACAAAGGCACAAGGGACAGGGACTGCATGTTTTAATTTGAACAATACTAAAAGGCCAAGCCATCCCAATATGTATAGGGTCTCTTCCTCAAATTCTTAAATCCCCTCTTGAAGGGCCTTCTAGTATCAATATGATATAATAGTAAGAAAGAAAAGTTATTTCCTTGTCCAAAGGCCTTGAACAAATGTTCATTAACCTCTTGGGAGCCATATTTTTTTCATGTCTACACGAGGGATGATATTACCTCTCTGCAGGGTTTTGGGAATGATTGAAAGAGAACATATAGGAAAAGGAGGCAGGAGATCAAAAATCAGTAATCACATCTGTACCCGAGGAAGCTTCATGGGAGGGGAAACTTAAAAGGACAAAACTCGACTTCCGCCAAGATGGCGGCATAGGTGGAGACGCCGTGCTTCTTCACACAACCAAGTTTAGAGACAACTAAATAATAGCAATAGAAAACATAGCCAGAACACAGAAAATTGAACTTTTCGGAAGTCTGATAACAACAAAATCTTCAGCCTGACCGGTAAGAGGGGCGAAAGCAGCAGCTGGCAGAACAGGGTAGCACAGGAAAACTCGGTCAGACGGACTCAGGCACGCGGAATCCAGGCGCAGGGTTGGACCTGGTGGGCAACTCAGCAAGCAATCGCGGGGAAACAGCAAGAGAGCAGGGCTGCGGGTTGACTGTGGTCGTGCATTCGTGTGTGAATAGACAAGCGAGGGAGAGGGCGATTGGACAAGAGCCAGCAGCCCCAGTGGCAAGGGGCAGCTGAGGGCACCGCCATTTCCCTGCTCTAACCCTGCCTCCACTTACAGCGTCATAATCCAGCGACCTAAGTGGCCTTGCCCTGGTGAACAACCTAAGGCTCTGCTCGTCACCAAGCTGCGAGAAACAGCAGAGAGGGCCGCCATTTCCCGACTCTGACCCCGCCTCCACATACAGAGTCACAACCCAGCAACCTGGGAGTCCAAGGCTCCCCTCCTCAGACTTAACAGGAGCAAACAGACCAAAAATGGCTCAAGGAGATCTCAAAGCCCCAGAGCCTATAAATCTAAGCGAGGAAGAAATAGCAAAACTCTCAGATGCACAGTTTAAAACACTGGTGATCAGGATCCTCATAGAACTGGTTGATTATAGCCACAAATTAGACGAACATATGAAGGCAAAACTAATTGAAATTAATAGAATTGCACAGGAAACCAATAGCGATGAAAAGGAAACTGGGACTCAAATCAATGGAGTGGACCAGAAGAAAGCAAATAATGGCCAAACAGAAAAGAGTCAAGAAGCAAGAATTCAAAAAAATGAGGAGAGTCTTAGGAACCTCCAGGACATCTTTAAATGCTCCAACATCCAAATTATAGGGGTATCAGAAGGGGGAAAGGAACAGCCACCAGTGGAAAACTTATTTGAACAAATAATAAAGGAGAACTTCCCCAATCTGGCAAAGGAAATAGACTTCCAGGGAATCCAGGAAGCTCAGAGAGTCCCAAAGAAGTTGGACCCAAGAAGAAACACACAGAGGCACATCATCATTACATTAGCCAAGATTAAAATGAAGGAGAGAATCCTAGAAGCAGCAAGAGATAAGGGGACAGTCACCTACAAAGGAGTTCCCATCAGACTGTCAGCTGATTTCTCAAAAGAGACCTTATAGGCAAGAAGGGGCTGGAAAGAAGTATTCCAAGTCATGAAATCTAAAGACCTACAACCAAGATTGCTCTATCCAGCAAAACTTTCATTCAGAATGGAAGGACAGATAAAGTGCTTCTCAGATAAGATCAAATTCAAGGAGTTCATCATCACCAAGCCCTTATTATATGAAATGTTAAAGGGACTTATCTAAGAAAAAGAAGTTAAAAAAACATGAACAGTGAAAGGACAACAAACTCAGTTATTAACAACCACACCTAAAACAAAAGCAAACTAAAAGGACAGCTAGATCAGGAGTGGAAACATAGAAATGAAGATCTCAAGGAGGGTTAGCAACAGGGGAGTGGGAGGGAGAAGGTACAGAAAATAAGTAGCATAGACAGTAGATAGAAAATAGATGGGGGGGCAAGAATAGTATGGGAAATATAGAATCTAAAGAACTTGAGACACATGGTCATAAACTAAAGGGGGGGTAATGGTAGGGATGGGGCAGGTAGGGTGGAGAGGAATGAATGGGGGGAATAGAACAACTGTAACAGCATAATCAATAAAAAATAAATTTAAAAAATTTTAAAAATAAAAAGACAAAACTCAATAAACTGACAAATTTCAAAGTGTCTTTCTACTATAACTGTTTTAATCATTTCCTTTTTAAAAAAATAATCCCTCATTGTGTGTGTGTGTGTGTGTGTGTGTGCCCTGCCCCATAATTTCTCCTGTTTTTAGTGCTGGAACTTTGGTGATCCATCTGTTTTTGGCTAAACTACCCTAGTGACACTGAAAATGATCGTTCTAAGAAGCACAGTAGTAGTCCCACAATGCAGTTATTCCAGGGGCTAGCACACAGTTAATAGCACAATTTGTTGTGCTATTGCCTAGTTGGCAAACCAATCATTTGAAGCTCCTTGTTTATCTCAAGATGGATGCAGTGGACTTCCCTGTAAGCTAAAAACCCTCACTGTTATGGGGCTGCCCATTTTTTCATTAAATGAGGTAGTTCTTCATATAACTTCTTAATATAGAAGTTTGTGGTACATACACATACTCAAGCTACTTGCTACAACATGGGATGGTGGTCCCCTCTCAAGCTACTGCTGAGATCCAGGGGTTGAAATACGCAAGTGACTTTGGAGGACTAGGCATAGTGGGCACCTGGGAGTGGGGAAAGGATGTCAGAAGACTTTCCATGGAAACCTGGCTGGCAGAAAAAAGGGGTCCAGGTGAGCCACTGGTATGAACTCCAGCTAATATCTACTGATTAGCCCTCAGGGGCATCTGCAAGATTGAACCAGAAACTCATTTTGGAAAATACATGATAAACCAGAAGCCAGAAGCTGGAGCAAGGCTGGAGGCAATGGGCTTTGGAGTCAGAAGCTGGGTTGGAGTTTGTTAGAGCCCTGGTTAATTAGAACCAGCCCTACCACTTACTAGCAGTGTGACATTGGTCAAATGACTAAACCTCATGGAGACACAGTTTCCTCACCTATAAAATGTGAATAATAACTTATTTCTGGCTTGTGTGGATTACTTCATAATCCATACAAAGCACTTAATATAGCACCTGGCACATTGTGTAAGCACATATATATGTTAGCTATGACTTCAAAATAATATTTTGAGATTATGTATTATTTTTCATCACTGTATGCCCCATTTTTCTTCTTTTTTTATTTCCCTCAACCCAACTTCCATTTGAGCACATGGCCATCCTGCACTCACAGCCTCTGGTGAGGAAAGGGCTTGTTACTCTTCCTGGCCTTGTTTCCAAAAGTGGGAAACCAGGTAGACTGAGACCGAGTGTCTTAGCCAGAAAAGGGGGGTTAGGGTAGGTAGGGGGCTAATAGATGGGACTTCTTTTCACCTCAAACTATGAAGAGAGTTAGTGTGGATGGAGGAAGGAGAGAGGCAAGAAAAGGGTGCTGCATCAGCTTTCCAGCACACCTGTCAGGGAGAAAGCAGGACCATAGAGGGAAGGGCTATGGAGCCATCTGGGCAGATGTGACTATAAGCACCCTCATAAAGACTTCCAAGCCTAAGGCATGGGCCCACACGGTGGCACTGCCAAGAATAAAAGGCCTTGCTTGCCTTTACCTCAGTGAAAAAAGGACTTAAGGGCCAATGCACTCCCAATCCCCGCAAGGCTTGGCCACCCTAAACCTTGACAATTCCAGGCAGCACTTGAAAAACACTCCCTCCACCAAAAATAAAAATAAAAAAGTAACTTCCACCAGATAGGTAGAAAGGGCAGTGCTGGTGGTGGCAGTGGTGGGGGTGGCCATGGTGGCACAGATGGAGATGAAATGGAGTTACTAAAAACAAGTTGTGTTTCTCACACACCGGCGTTTGCAGATTTGCAGACTGTGGTGAGTATAAAATTGCAGAGCTTGCAATATCTCAAGTTAATTGTTTAAAATATTAATTACTGTGTTTGACTGCAAATGTTGATATAGATGCTAGAGGGAAGTAGGACAGAATAGGTACATCCCCAAGATGACCTTGGCATTTGCTGAATTCAGTGACTGATGGCATCGTTTTACCCACTCACTAATATGAAGTGAGCCACTCTGGCCTGACGAACAAAGCACAAGAAAGACTTTACGTAAGTGTGATTACTAGGTCAAAGGCTTGGGGTCTCCTCTTTCTCTAAAATCTTTTTTCATTTCTTCATCATGCCTTTAGTTTTTTTAGCTGCATTTAAAATGTTTTCTGTTAGTAAGAGTATGTGTCATTTCAGCCTCCTTGCCAGCTTCTGTTTCACTGTCATTAAATCTATCGATTGAGTGTGAAGGCAGAGACGCTGTCATCACGGTCAGATTTTCTTTTTTTTTTAAGGATTTTATTTACTATTTCTAGAGAGAGGGAAAGGGAGGGAGAAAGAGAGGAAGAGAACCATCAGTGTGTGGTTGTCTCTCACGTGTCCCCTACTAGAAACCTGGCCCACCACCCAGCTATGTGCCCTGACAAAGGGAATTGCACCAGAAACCCTGTGGTTTGCAAGCCCACGCTCAATCCACTGAGCCACACCAGCCAGGGCACCGTCAGATTGTCTGCTCTGGGTTAGATCTGTCTTGGAGGAATACTGTGATCCCTGCTCAGATTTCATAAAGACACTCAAGGAAGTCACCTTATCCTTTCATAGATTCTCTACTTTCATAGATTCGGGGTGGCAGCAAGAGTGGGGAAGAGGGTACATCTAATTCCCATTCATTCATTCATTCATTCACTTTACATGTACCTACTGAGAACCTCCTAGGTGGCAGGTGCTGATTTAGGAACTGGAGATACAATCACAAGTAAAAGTAGGACTGGTTCCTGCCTGCATGGAGCCTATGGTCTGATGGTAAGACTTAAATAAAACACAATTAATACCGAGTTACCCCGGAGACCCTAATCCAATTGAGCTAGGCAGGAGTCAGAGACCAGTAGTTCTTACAAGCTCTAACAGTAATGCTGACAGACTTCCATGCTGGGAGTCACTGAGCTAGACCACACAAGTCCTAATAAGCACAATGAAGAATTTTGATTTTGTCTTACAACAACTGTGAAGTTACGAAGAGAAGTGATATGGTAAGATTGGGGGGGTTATTATTGTTATTAAATTTTGAAATGTGTAGATTCACATGAAGTTATAAAAATAATGCAGAGAGATCCCATGGACCCTTTGCCCAGTTTTCCCCAAAAGGTAACATCTTATGAAACTCTTATGCAATATCATAACCAGAACATCGACACTGATACAGTTAAGACACAAAATATTTTCAACACCATAAGGACCCCTCAGGTTGCCCTCTTATAGCCATGCCAAGTTCCTCCTGCTCCACAACCCCACAACTCCTGGTGACTGCTAATATAGTCTTAATTTCTATAATCTTGTCATTTCAACAACATTACACAGATGAAATCATATAGTATTTACCTGTTGGGAACAGCTCTGCCTGGTTTCAGGAATTGTAACTACCCCTCATGGCTAAGAATGAGTGAACAACCTCCAGAATGCGAGCCACAGGAGACAAAGCTTGTCTCTGGTAGCAAACGCTGCCTCAGCTTACCTAACCCCTGCCCCCAAAGCATGGTCGATAGTCCATGACAGGTACGACCCCTCACAGAGAGGGGCAACCTAAGCCAGACACGATCACTTGGGAGGCCATTGTGAAAGGACTCAGGGGTGCTGCGACAAAGAGGGAGTGATGGACCCTCACCCCCCCCCCCCAGCTATTCTGACATAGCCCGAGTCCCCATGTCCTCTGGGAGAAGCCCTTCCTGGCTATAATCCACTTAAGCCTGAAAACCTGTAATGGGGAGGTGGTGCAGCTCCTTGCCTTGCTAGAGCAATATTGGGGGTAATCTGGCATAAGAAAGAATTCCTAAAGTCCTGTGAAACCTTCTCTGCTAAGAGTGGTTTCATTCATATGTTAAGGGTCTGAGCAGGAAATGAATATGTCTCCCAACCCCCTTTCTGCAACCCCCTTTCCTGACAGACACTGACTCAGATTTCTTTGAAATGTTATCTATTGTTTGATCCTTGCTACCCTGTATTCCTGTGTATTATAACCCAATAAAAGCTATTGAGGGAAGGGCTCCTGGCCTTTTTTCCTCTGAGAAACTGGCCACCTCTCCTTCCCAAGCAGACCATGTCTTGGTAGTGTTACTTTCATCCATGGTGGACAGGGGGACTTGAAGGCAAAGTCGCCCCCACTTTTACCCTTTTGGGTTGCCTTTTTCTCTCAGCATAATTGTCTGAATATGTATACAGGTTGTTGCATGTGTCAAGAGTTTACTTCCTCTTCTGCTGAGCAGCAGTGTCCCATGATATGGATTTACCACAGTTTGTTTAACCATTCATAGGCTGAAGGACACCTGGCTTATTTCTAGTGTTTGGAGATTATAAATAAAGCTGCTATAAACATTTGTGTACAGGTCCTCATGTGAACATATGTCTTCCTTTCTATGAGATAAATGTCCAATGTTGTAATTGTTGGGTTATAGGGTAACAACTTGTAGAACTTGTTAAACATAAAACAAACAAACAAAAATCTCTCACAGTGTTTCCAGAGTAGCTGTACTATTTTACATTCCCCATAGTAACATATGAATAATCGAGTTTCTCCTCATTCTCATCAGCTTTAGTGTTGTTATTTTTTATTTAAGCTATTTTGATAGGTGTGTAGTAATATCTTCTTGCGATTTTAATTTTTACTTCCCTGTTGGCTAATGATGCAGACAATTTTTGGGGTCCTTACTTGCCATTTGTATATTCTCTTTGGTTAAGGGTTTATTAGTGCCTTTGCCTTTATTCTAATTAGATTTTAATGTTGAGTTTTGAGAGTTCATTTTTATATTCCAGAAGCTAGCCTTTTTTGTTGAATATGTGGTTTGCAAACATATTTCCCCACTGTCTAGTGTGTTTTTCCATCCATTAAACATTGTCTTTTGCAGCACTGAAGTTTTTACTTGTAATAAAGTATAATTTATCCATTTTTCCTTTTATGAGTCATACTTTTGGTATCAAGTCTAGGAAGTATTTGCCTATTTCTGGATCATGAAGATTTTCTCCTGTATGTGTTACCAAAACTTTTATACTTTATGTTTTAAATTCATAGTTTTAAATCTATGAATCATTTTGAGTTAATTTTTTGAATAAAGTGTGAGTCTTAGGTCAAGGTTCACTTTTTTGCTTATGGATTGCTCAACACCACTTGTTTAAAACGCTATCTTTTCTCCATTGATTTTTCTTTTGTACCTATGTCAAAACACCCATTGTGAGTATTTGTGTGAGCCAAACTCCGGGTTTTTTATTTCATCTAATCCTCTGTTAATACCGTACAGTCTTGACTACAGTAATAAAGCTTGATAAATAGCTTGACAAAGCTTGATAAATAAAGCTTTACATAGCTTGATTTTTAAGTACTGAAGCCGACTTGTATCCTTGGAATAAACTTCACTTGGTCATAGTATATAATTATCATACATATTGCTGAATTCTATTTGTCTCTTTTTTGGTCTTTTGGTTAAAGAGAGCAGGGTTTTGTTGACTGCTTATTTGTCTGTGCTCATTGACATTTTGGGGTTGCCAGCCTCCTCATCTTCAAGTCTGGAGTAAATGAGACAAAAAGATAAGCCGGGTGACCCACCACTGAGGTTCCTACCGGCCTTCCTTCTTTCTACCTTTTGGAATCTTATGTTTACTTTATATATAATGTTCAGAAGCTTTAGTTGTACTTAGGGCCAGGAATGAGGAAAATTAAGTCTACTTCATCTTCCCCAAAACAGTAGTTCAAATGTATGTTTTTAAAAGGTCTTAAAAATAACAAATGTTGGCAAAGATGTGGAGAAAAGAGAACCCTCCTGCACTTTTGATGGGATTGTAAATTAGTGCAGAAACTACAGGAAACAAGGGAGGCTCCTCAAAAAATTAAAAATAAAACTACCATATGGCAAAGAAATTCCACTTTTGGGTATTTATATGAAAAGGAAGAAAATATTAATTGGAAAAGATATGTGCACTCCCTTGCTCATTGCAGCATTATTTTCAATAGCTGAGATATGCAGCAACCTATGTGTCCATTGATAAAATGAATGGATAAAGAACAGATAGACAGATAGACAGACAAATGGCACACAATGGAATCTTATTTGGCCGTAAAAAAGAATAAAATCTTGCTATTTGCAATAACATGGATGGACCTAGAGGGTATTGTGCTAAGTGAAATAAGTGAGACAGAAAGACAAATTCTGTATGATTTCACTTATTTGTAGAATCTAAAAAAAAAAACAAATAAATAATACAAAACAGACACAGACTCATGAATACAGAGATTAAACTAATGCCTGCCAGAGTGGAAGGGAGTTGGGAGATGGATGAAAAAGGTGAAGGGAAATAAAATGTACTAACCTCTAGTTTTAGAAAAAGTAAGTCATAGGGATAATGTACAGCATAATCTACAGCATAGAGAAAATAGTCAACACTATTTAATAAATGTATGGTCACAAATGTTTATTAGCCATATTATGGTGATCACATCATAAGGAATATAAATGTGGAATTACTATGCTGTACACTTAAAGCTAATAATATTGTATGTCAACTATACTTTAATTAAAAAGTAAAAAAATAATTTTTAAAAAGCATTGGAGGCAATGAGAGGAAAAGGAGAGGCCAAGTAACAGCTACTGCTGTGGCCCAGATGAGGGGAGGTAACCTACCTGGAGGCTGTCTCGTCCTGTATATTCTCCTCACATTCCTCCGCCCCATTTGCATGGAGCTGGGGGTCTACCACCTCCATGGGGCAGAAGAGAGAGGAAAAGGCAATCTCCCGGGCATGATGCTGTGATGAAGGGGCACCGATGCCCTGCAGATAACAGTTATTCCTTTCTAGAGTTTTAAAGGTTTTCCTTCAGCAGAAAAAAATGAGTCACCAATATTCAATAAAGCATCTTACCAATATTCATTTACCCCAGATTCCCTTAACACTTCACATTTAACGTGACTTCAGGTTCAAACAATATTAAGCAAGTCACGTCTTATATTACAACTTCAAGGAAAGTTGAATAATGGCTCAATTTGCTAATTCGCTTCAGTTTAATAAAATATTTCCTATTTATAATTCCATTTTGGCTAATAATACAAATTTAAAGAAAACACTGACAGATTGAACAATGGCAATAGTAATTCTGAATGGAATCGTTTTGTTACCTACAGATAGCTCTAGGTTCCTAAAATAATATTTACTATAAAGTAAAATATGATAGATAAAAATTAATAAAAGTCATCATTTCTATGCAGCAAAGTTTTTTTTGAGGGGCCTATATTTGAGCAATCAATATGTTTCCATTCTACTCAAATTCAAAAGCTCTTGATCTACTTTACATAGTGTCACCTACAGCAGGAAGGATTCACAGTATAGACTTTGTTTACTTATTATATTTGCAAAATTGTCCAGCAACCTTGTGAACAGTGGTTTTCTTTTTGCTTGAACACAATAATCCTTCTAGTGCCTTAACTTTGAAATTACCTTTTTTTGAGAAAACAGCTGGGATTCACATCATTGAATTTTACTTGTTTTTAAAAATTATACTGGGTGTTAGAATAAGCAGAGGGCCCCAGATAGGACCCTTTGCTCTGTCTCTGAAAACACCTATGAATACAGCTGTTCTTAATGTTTCACAATGCCTCTGTAATATGACATTGGCAAGGTGCACCTAGGCACCTGCATAAGAAGAGATCAGGTCTTTCTGAGCCTTAATATATTCCAACCTGGAGGTGGCCCTTCTTCACCATTTCCTCTCTTTGCTTTGTCATTTATCATTGGCTCATTCAAAGACATCCATTAGACATAATCCGAACACGAGCCCTGTAGTCAAGTGACACTGTATCTTCCTCACTTTGGACTCCCAACATGAAGATCTGCTGCACATTGTAGCAAACTGTTTCTTAGCAACCGTATTCTTAGCAACGAGTGGCCCTTTGAGCACTCAGTGTTTCCCAAAGCATAGTTTACAAATTATCTATATTCTTATTTAGGAATGAGGTTCCTTAGTCAGAAATCCCTAAATAGAGAACAATTGTTTTAATCAAGGGCAGGCTATGAATGAAATTGAGCCACAAATCAAAAGGACGTTAGTGAAAGAGAAGTCCAGGTGCAGACCAGTGGGATGACGAAGACTCTTGGGCTCCCGCCCCACCCCAGGAAGACATTTGGAACTGCAGGGACAGAAAAGCGGGCAAGGTATGGCCTCACCTGAGGGCCAATAAAAATTTTACAGTAGGGAGACACCAAGCAGGCACTTCTTAGTGTTAACAAAGGGTGGATTTTAACCAGGGAATAACATGCCTTCAGATGAGCAACCTGAAGTAACCCACAGTGAACAGTAGATACCCCGTGGCCATCCAAAAAAAATTCTGGTGTTGTCAACTGGGTGACAGATTTTCAATGTTAAGATAAGAAAAGTTAAATTAAAATGTATTCATAATGCTACTTTGCCCAGGTACTGGGATTTACATCCCAGGTAGTACAAATTAGATCAAGAATCCTACTCTAACCTCACCTATTTTATGTGTAATATAAACAATAATTAAATTGTTATTAAACAAAATTCCATTTTTAAATAAAATATCCCAATAAATAATCATATGTGGCTTCTTCAGTCATGTACATTGACAGGGTGTCACAGCTGGCTCTAGACAACTGCAAATCATTGGAATAATTAGGAATGGAATCATTCCTTGAATGGAATCATTAGGCTTAAGAGCAAAGTATCTGCTGCTGTGTGGTTGCTGCCAAGACTGTAAAGCTGTATAAACCTTTGAAGTTCACAACCTTGGCTGCTTCTTTCAAGCACTTAGGAGCTTGTAAAAATCCTGACGTCCAGGCTGTGTCCCGGACCAATTAAATCAAAACCTTTGGAGGAAAAATTCAGGCAACAGCTTTAAAGTATGTACAGCCAGGGTCCAGAAGCAGGCCTTAAATCACTTCGCCATTAGAGGTCCCAAAAGATTTAGAGCAGCGGGTGTTTAGATCTTCATTTCTTATGGAAAACTGATCATTCGAAACATTTCTCTAAACTTCCGCTGGGCCTTATTGCTTCAGGTCTATTAGTTGTCATTACTCACGAAGGGTCTGTGACAGGGCACTGCTTGCCTAAAGGTACTGATTGAGCCCCAGTGTGGCCCACTTGGTTGGAGTGTTGTCATGTAACTGAAAGTTGTGGGTTCGATTCCCCATGAGGGCATATAGTCATTCCCCTGAATAACGAGGTTTCAGGTTTGACCCCCAGCCCGAGTACACACAGTCCTAGGTCTGGTTTCATATGGGGGGGGGGGGCAACTAATTGTTGCTTCTACCTTGTATCAATGTTTCTCTCCCTACTGTCCTGTCTCTCTGAAAGCAATAAGAAAAAAAAAGTCCTTTGGTGAGTATAAAAAAAAACAATGAACCTAAAGGTACTGGTCGTTTCAATACCTATTATCTGAATGTCATCTGAGAATTTAGCCCATCTGCAAGGAATCTCTTATAAACAGAACATCAGGATTCTGCTGTGGCTAAGTGGTAAAGCACTATTATCTCAGGACTGACCTAAATTAGGCCTCTGGTAGGGAAAGTCAAGACTATAATTACTGCAATTAAAGGACAGAACTGTCTATCTTATGACATAGGCAGTAATGAATGGAAGAAGTCTCATTTTAAGCAGATATTACTATATACATGACCCTGATTAATGAATTTGCTAACAGTTCACTATTTTTAGGAACACCTAGCTATGCATAGCTAGCACTAAACCTATGATAGAGTTTCAATTTTTTAAAAGAAACATTTCTTTGTAAACAAGTGATGTTTTTAATAATACAAAGCAATTTTCCATAGGCATTGTTCAGAATTGCTTTTGTTCTTTTCAAAGCAGCCAACACATTTTATAATATCCCTGAAAATCATTTTAAACTCAATTTATTCCAATTTACTGGCAGATCATAAATATAGCTTTTTCTGTGTACAACAGTGGAAATAAAAGAGCAGCCCATTTAGTGAAGACAGTTGATAACTCAGATTTCAAATTTAGAGAAAGGAAAACAGAGATGGAAATGCACTTAATTTTAATGTTTGCCTTTAACTTGAGTGGCCCTAAACAAAACTGGACAATAAACCTAGCTCGGTTTGGGGTTTTGCCCCTGGTCCGGCAGCCCACTCAGGTGCTGTAGCATCTTTTTCTTCTCCTCCTCCCCTTCCCACAGAGAATGTCCTCTCCTCTCAAATTTTACCTTTACAAAGGAATTAATTACTATTTATTTGCTTTTTTTTTTTAAGATTTTATTTATTTATCTTTTAGAGGGGAAGGGAAGGAGAGAGGGAGAGAAACATCGATGTATGGTTGCCTTTCGTGCATCCCCTGCTGGGAACTGGCCTACAGGGAACCAGCCTGCAACCTAGGCATGTGCCCTGACTGCGAATCGAACCGCGAATGTCTGGTTCTCAGGCCTGCGCTCAATCCACTGAGCTACACCAGCCAGGCTGTTTATTTGCTTTTTAATAAGAATGTTCATTTTTATATGAATCTCCTCCCAGCAAGATTTGCATATTAAGACTTATCTTTATTATTCTTATAATAATAATAGTAGTAGTAATTATTGCTATAAAGGAACAGTAATATCCTCAAGAAAATGAGTTACAGTAATGCTAAATGTGCCATACCAAAAGTGAATTTATTTGAACTCCCAGCCAAAATTGCCTGGAAAAACAAAACAAAATAAAACTCATTACATATGCTTCCATCTTAAAGAGAAATAAAGACCTACTGTACAAATGCCTTGTTGTACAAAAAATAAGAAAAGTAAACTTAAGATATTTTTTAAAGGACTGGTATATATTCTTTTAAAATAGGGAGACATGCTGGCATGAACAACTCAGAACTAAGAGCTGCAGGAGCTCTGAGAGACAGCAGTTATGAAGTCACTCGAGTGGAGATGATCCTATGGAGATGGAAAAACACAAATTAGACATTGATGGGATGGAAATTTCATCTCTCAATTCAGTCCATCTGCACATTTGCTTTTGCATAGATTGAACATCCAGATGATTGACTTATTAAACCTATGACAAAATGGATTTTACATTATTGCTGGTGTTACTCCGAGAAGATGCTATCTTCGAAAGAACTGAGGAAATACTTCTGAAAAGTCGGAGACCTCTTGATGTGAGGAGATAACAAAGAAGCTAATTTTGAGCAGCGTCAATTATACACAAGACAATCCTATGAGCCTGAGCATTTCACAAATTGCACTTGCTCCTGCCTTCTCCTTTTGTACATGAATTGCCTCCTGTAGCACCTATGGCTCCATGCCACCCTACAGACTTTGCTTCCTGCTGAACACCACACCCCAGGAGTATGTAAAGACCTACCTTTTTCTCAGCTTGCTATACTGACAGTCACTGCCTCTACTTCTACATTGCAGTCTGGCTGCTGCTACCACCATCTGATTATTGCTCTTTGTAGGAGAACGTTGAGGGCCACCCACCCCAGAAATGTGAGCTGAAACCAAAGGGTTAAAATATATTGTCAAGATACATAATACAGTGGGGCAGGGTGGGGGTAGGAGAAAAGAAAGACAGCTCTGGTGGATGATAAAGGCTCACTAAGAGGAGGAACCAGCAAAACACACAGGGTGAGACAATCAATCATGAGGCAGCAGTTGAATGAAGGACTCTCCTCTTACAGCAGCCAATGAGGGGGTGAATGTAAAGAAGTTTTCCTTTCTGGCCCTGGCTGGTGTGGCTCAGTGGACTGAGCACTGGCCTGTGAACCAAAGGGTTGCTGGTTCGATTCCCAGTCAGGACACATACCTGGTGTGTTGCAAACCTTCAAGGCTAGGCAGGTCCATGGTATTCACATGGTCAGAATAATATCCACAGACTTGGGATGTCTGGCATACCCTTGTTCATGGGTGGGCAAGCCATGCATGCTGCAAGCTGCATGTCTATCTGCATGTCTCATGTCATGGCCCTTGCTCCCCAGCGTGGCACCCATCATGGCACCTGTCCCCTTACATGCCTCCCATCATCATCGCCCCCAGCAGCGAGTCCCTACCTGTTTAAGTACTAGAAGGGAACAAAGCCAGCAAGATGCCAGAAATTATATAATGTTACATAATTCTGTACATGAGAGCCCACTTCATGTTGTGGGAACAGTTTATCAGACCCAGTCTCAAGGCCATGAGAACACTGGTTATCAGGCCCCTTCAAGGCTATGGGAACACTGCTTCCCTTGGCTACCCAGACACCTGGGCGAGGAAGCCAGACTGCCTCCACTTACCCTACACCTGGGTTGCAGGCCAGGTCCCCAGTTGGGGGAGCAAGGGTGGCAACTGCATGTTGATGTTTCTCTCCCTCTTTTTCTCCCTCCCATTCTCTAAAAAATAAATAAAATCTCTAAAAAGAATGAACAGAACAATATTTAAAAAAAGAAAAGAAGTTCTCCTTTCTGTCCCCTCAAGCTCAGAACCCAGTCACCGGTTTCCCTACCCCAGAATTTCCCAGTGTCACTGGAGGCTCACACTGAGCACCAATGCCGGGGGTCCTAGCAGTCATCATTTTATGCTTTGATCCTGTTCCACTCTTCTGATTTTACCTCTCTTTTTCCTCCTGATTTTCCGACTGAAAAAACAACTCTCAGTGCTCCAAACATATGCCACATTTTCCCATCTTCAGGTCTCTGCTCACTATTGACTCCATCCATAATGTCCAACTCCATCATCTCCACCCATGAACATCCTACCCATCCCTCAAGCACAGCTCAACTCTTTAATGGGCCAATGAATAACTGAATGAAGCCCCAGGACGGTATTGACCACGGTCGCACAGCCAGAGTTCTCAGTACAACCTGAGCTCTGCCAGCAGCGCCGCCCTTTTGTACATTGGCATCGCAGTTTTGTTTTGTTTGTTTTTTTAATTATAAAAGAAAGTTTACTTAGAAAGTTACAAAGGTACTACATACAAGTGAGCCAGCTGGGCTGCTTAGACTGAGGAAACAAGTTGCAAAAGTAAAAGAAGGGTCCTGGCTGGTATAGCTCAGTGGATTGAGTGCAGGCAGTAAACCACAAGGTGGCCAGTTCAATTCCCAGTCAGGGCACATGCCTGGGTCTCGGGCCAGGTCCCCAGTGGGGGGCCATGTGAGAAGCAACCACACATTGATGTTTCTCTCCCTCTCTTTCTCCCTCCCTTTCCTTCTCTCTAAAAATAAATAAATAAATCTTTAAAAGACAAAAAAAGTAAAAGAAGGGTCCTTGGAGCTTAGAAGAAAGAAAAGTAGAGAGCCCGGGGGGGAAAGAAGGGGAAGGGAAAGCCAGGGGCATGGTCCGGAGAGGGAGAGGGCACCCAGCACTGCACCTTTTTAATCAACACCCACAGAAATTCCCACGTTCTAGCTTATCAAAAGTCCAAAGGAAAATATGCACCCGAAGCTCCCATACATCAATCATGAATTTCTTTGCATGTATAGCAATTATCAAGAAGTGCCCAGGACTTTCCTCCTGAGCTACAACATCAGCGTCCCTCCTGCCCTCTGCCCTTAGTTCTGTGTTTTCAATGCTCTCCTCTCTCTCTCCCGTTCCCCTCCCCCCTCTCTTTATTGATTTCAGTGCCTTTCCTGCTACTGGTTTATGTGACATAATCCTGTAGGGAAATCAAGTAGATGCTTCCAATTAGAGTCATCACAAGTTCCCTTAAGAAGCGATTAGAAAGGAAAAATCCCAGGTGGCTGATTCCCTTAGTAATCCCAGCAGTGTTTTTGGTGTGCGTGCCAACACCATGACAGGTTTTAAATGCCACACTTACTAACCTATCGCCAAGGGATCGTTGGAAGCTTGCAAGGCTGTGGGTGCAACAAAGTATAAAGCTGTACTTTACTGAATACCTTTACATAACAATAATGAGAAAACCAGAAAGAAAGAAGAAAGCTTCATCAAAAGGTAGTTCAGGATGGTGGTTAATTAGCGCACCACTCATCAGCTGTAAGTGTTTGGGCAAATAACTTCCCTGAGCCTCAGTTTTTGTTTTTATTTTTTTAATATATTTTATTGATTATGGCATTACAGTTGTTCTATTTCACCCCTTCATTCCCCTCCACCCTGCACAACCCCTCCCCCACCAATCCCCCCTTTAGTTTATGACCACGTATCTCAAGTTCTTTAGATTCTGTATTTCCCATACTATTCTTGCCCTCCCCCTATCTATTTTCTACCTACCATCTATGCTACTTATTTTCTGTACCTTCTACCCCCTTCTCCTCCTCCCACTCTCCTGCTGCTAACCCTCCATGTGATCTTCATTTCTATGATTCTGCTCCTGATCTAGCTGTCCTCTTAGTTTGTTTTTGTTTTAGGTGTGGTTGTTACTAACTGTGAGTTTGCTGTCCTTTCACTGTTCATGTTTTTTTTTTACCTTCTTTTTCTTAGATAAGTCCCTTTAACATTTCATATAATAAGGACTTGGTGATGATGAACTCCTTGAATTTGATCTTATCTGAGAAGCACTTTATCTGCTCTTCCATTCTAAATGAAAGCTTTGCTGGATAGATCAATGTTTCCCATTTCCAAAACCACCACCTTGAGGTTGCTAAGCTATTTACAAACTCTTTGAGTTCTTTGAGCTACAACAAAGATGGAAAGAAAGGAAAGGAAGACAGAACAGAAAGAGATTTTTCCTACACTCAGTGGGAAATATTTTGAAATATCTCAGTGAGATAATATTTTGAAAATAATTTTCTTTCCCTTCTTTTATAAATCTGGCACCTTGCAGCCATCTAGCTAGTATAGCCTATGGAAATCCTTAATTGGGATAGAAGACATTATGATATAAAGTCCTTCCTTCTGGCCTGGTGGTTTGTGGGGAAAAATTAAGAAGGCAAAAGGAGAAGCAAGAGACCTGTCCGGGTCAGAATCTGGAAGAAGGCAGACAGAGAGTTCACGAGGAAACTAGAGGAGAGCCAGACACAGAAGCAGAAGGGACTTGTGCCCTGGTCCTCATTCAGAACCCTGAGAGGAGATGTAGAATGGCCTGCACCTGATCTTGGACTCTCACAGCACAAGAAAGACGGCAGGGAGGCACGGTTCAGCAGAGGGAGGGCCTATGTGCTCCCTCCCAAGCCTACCTTGGCTCTAAAGGGGCATGGAAGGGCTCCAGAAGTTCCCACAACCCACCGTGGGAGACAAAGTAGGTAACAGAATTGGCAGTCTCAGAGCCTGCCCTGGTAGAGCTTCTGTGGTTACGCATGAGGTAACTCACATCAAAGCTGGTGAGCAGGTGACTGTGCCAAGAGTCAAAGAGAGAACCTGGCTAGACTGGGGAAGGTCTGCAGGTCCCGGTGGATGTCGGGGGGGAGGGGGTCTGACTTAACCTGGGAACAGTGCCGTACTCGGGGAAACACCATGGAAAGGCTCCAGGAGCCTGACCGGATGAGCCACCCTACAGCAGAGGCATGAGGCAGGATGGGACCTGCCCTCCGATCAAGGCCCATCTCCTGCCACGGTGGGGCCCACATGCCCAGACACCACGCTGGCAGAGAAGTGCAGGCAGAGAAATGGAAAATGGACAGGGAGGAAACTTGAAAGGTGGCTCTTCTACTCCTTGTGAAACAATTAATTTTGCCCATAGAGAAGTCTGGCCTTTGCCCTGAGGGGTAATTTTTAAACCCCTGAAATGTCCTGCCTGTTTACCTGGGAGCCTGAGGGCACACCACATGGTCCATGAGAACAATAGGCCTTGCGGTGGGGGCTTTGGGCCAGCTTTCAATACAACTTCAGGAGGGGCTGGAAGCTAAGATCGTGCAGGTGGTCAACCATGTGACCAAGCCCCAGTAAAAACTCGAGGCATCCTGGCTGGCGCGCAATACTCTGTGTTGTCACTCTCAGTGCTGGGGGTGTCAGTGCTGTCACAGACTCTGCTGGGGAACGACCGCTGCACGCTCTCCAACTCTCCTGGACCCTGCCCCAGGCATCCTTCTCTTGGCCAATTTTAACCTGTAACTTTTGCTGTAATAAACCGCAATCACGAGTATAATAGCATTCAGTGAGTTCTGTAAATCTCCTAGTGAATTATTGAAACTAAGGATGGTCTTGGGGATTCCTAACCTCTGCCTACCCCGAAGAGACTGACTGGCCTGGAATGGCCAGTGGGGAAAAACATGACCATTAGAGAAGAGAAACCTCTTTCTCTATCAGTGTTGAGTGACATTTTCTAACTATGTGAACCTACTACCCAAGCAAGTAAGGACTCCTTACTGCTCCAAACAAGGCATGAATGAAGGCATCAGGGGTGGTGGGTCTTTCCTCCCTCCGAGGAGGGAGAGAACACGAGTACTACCTTCAAACATTTTAGAGCTGTCAGGTGAGAAAGGAACTGGAACCAGTTTGTCTGAGAGAAATTATGGAGGGCCAGATTTCAGTTTATGCTAAGCACAAACTTAGTGACAACCAGCAGCCTCTAAAAACAGAAGAAGCTGGCTCAAAAAGAGTTGAGTTCCCCATCACCAGAGATCTGAAAGGAGAGGCTGCATGACCCCTTGGACTGGGTTTGTGTAGGTCCTTTTTTTTCGTTTTAAGATTTTGTTTAGCCCTGGCTGGTGTAGCTCAGTGGATTGAGCATGGGCCTGTGAAGCAAAGGGTCACCAATTCAATCACAGTCAGGGCACATGCCTGGGTTGCAGGCCAGGTCCCCAGTAGGGGACACATGAGAGGCAACCACACATTAATGTCTCTCTTCCACTCTTTCTCCTTCCCTTCCCCTCTCTCTAAAAATAAATAAATAAAATATTTTTAAAAAGATTTTGTTTATTTTACTTATTTAGAGAGAGGGGAAGGGAGAGAAAAGGAGAGGGAGGGAAACCCTGATGTATGAGAGAAACATCAGTTGATTGCCTCTCACGCATCCCACAGGCAGGGACCAGCCCACTACCCAGGCATGTGCCCTGACCAGGAATCAAACTGGTGACCTTTCAGTTCGTGGGAGGACACTGAACCAACTGAGCCGTGCTTGTCAGGGCTATTTCATGTCCTTTAAGTTACATTCCAAGCTGAGATGTTATGATTGGGATATAAGAGAATGTGGCAAAATGGTGAGCCTATATATGGGTATATTATTCTTTCAACTCTCTGTGGGTTTGTAATTCTTAAAATATTTTATTTATTTAATTTTAGAGAAAGGGGAAGGAAGGTAGAAAGAGAGAGAGAGAAGCATGGATGTGAGAGAGGAGGAACATCCATCACTTGCCTCTCGTGTGCACCCCAACTGGGAACCAAACCACAACCCAGGCATGTGCCCTGGCTGGGAATCGAACTGATGACATTTCATTTTGCAGAATCATGCCCAACCAATTGAGCCATATGAGGCAGGGGTACAATTATTTTTAAGTTAAAAAAAATGAAAATAAAACATTTTTAGAAAGTATATGGTGGCTAAAAGTCATTCTCAAAATAAACAGAAGTTATTGGGTTTTTTTTAAAACATGTTAGCATTGGACTCAGGAATAATATGTACTTCATCTGGTAAAAATATGTGACAGTATTTGCATTTTGCCATTACCATCACATCAAGGTATTTAGTCCTTTTGTATTTACTGATTGCTGTGAAATAAATTGTGTCTTCCCAAAATTTATATGTGAAGCCCTAATCCCCAAGGCATTTATATTTGAAGATAGAACCTTCAGGAGGCCCTATCTTCAGGTGGGATCCTAATTCAACACAGGGTGGCTGACTTAGGAGAAGAGGACACTGAGAGAAGGCAGCTGTCTACAAGCCAGGAAGAGAGCTCTCACTGGGAACAGAACCCTGCTGGACCTTGATCTTGTACTTTCCAGCCTCTGGAACTGTAAGAAGATAAGAGTCTGTTGGTAAAGCCATCCAGTCTATGATATTTTGTCATGGCAGCCTTAGTAGACACACTAAGACGGTGAACTTTTAGTGATTTACTGACTTATTTCCTGCCTGTGTAGTATTATTCATATTACTATGGCTCTTACATATAATATAGTATATAAGTATACCTTACTATAGTTATAGAGGCAGACAAAGCATTAACAGAGGCATTTCTGGACACAGGCTCAGGTAGGTGATCATTGATGAAACCAAGGTTAGGATTTGCTGTAAATGCCAGCTTCTGTATACACATTAACCTCTGAGGACATAGGATTGGAATTTTATTATGGCAAAAAACATATCATTTCAAAACTGTAAACAGGATAGATAGCACCTGAGGAAACAGTGATTTTTCTGCTCTTTATCACAGCAGCGCCACCTGCTGCACTTTCTCAAAATGCAAATTCTCCATCCCTGAAGGAACTGAGCAGTCCCTGGGCCCTTCCGGCAGCTCCTTTTCTGGATCCTAGCACCACCTCTTCTTGTTTCCTGTCACTGGCTGCTACTTCCTTCCTGTGCTCATAACTATAGATGTTCTATTTATATTTTGTGTTTCCATTGGGTTTCCTGGAGATAATGTACGTTATGGAGAATGAATGCAAGGAATCTATCAGGGAATTTTTACCATGAAAGTTAGTCTTTAATTTGGCAGACTAAAGGCTTGGAAAAAGGAGCTATTTCAAATGTGTTGTGCTCCTTAGGTTCAGTTCTTTTCCTAAAAGCTGTGTGTGTGTGTGTGTGTGTGTGTGTGTGTGTGTGTGTCCACTTGCCTCTTTTTCGTTCTTTATATCCAACCCACTGAACAGACTTCTGTGCTCAAATTCTTCTTCCTCCTGCTACCTCACCCTTATCCCTTTCTGTCTCCCTTAGCCAGAATGTTTAAGAAGTTCCACACTCAATACTAAATCTATTGCCATTTCAACCCTCACCTTTACCCAATTCTAGTACATGGACTTCTGCTTTCTGGCTGAGACCACTTCCCACGGCTCAAACTCAGTTCCCACACTAAATTTTACGTTTTCCCCCATATGCCTACATTTCTTTTTTGATTATCTGCCCAGCTCGTCCATTTTCTGGAAATTGGTGGGAGAAGGATCTGAACAAAGAACATGACAGGCTTGCTGAGAGACAGTTGGAAAGTAAGATCAGGCAGGATGTACTCAGTGCAGATGTGATGACAACCAAGAAATGGAGAAGACCCCTTAAAAACGGAGGAAAAGGAAACTCCAAAAGTTGCAGGGCCTATTAGACCAATTTCTCTTGAGTGCCAGAGAGACTTCTCTAGGAAGTAGGCAGTGTGTGTGTAAAAATTTTTATTGTAGTAAAATAAACATGACATAGAACTTGTCGTTTTTAAGCATACAGTTCAGTGAGTACATACAGTACATCCATAATGTGTACATTGTGTTGTGTACATACAGCACATTCATAATGTTGTGTAACTATCACTGCTGTTAGTTTCAAAAACTCATTGATCATTCCAAATGGAAATTTGGTACCCATGAAACCATAGCTCCCCATACCGCCTTGACTCAGAGCTACTCGTACCCACTATTCCACTCTCTGTCTCTATGAATTTGCCTATTCTAGGTAAACACCTTACACATTTATGCCTCATGTAAGATAAATCATACAGTATATTTGCTCTTCTGTGTCTGGCTTATTGTACTTATCATAGAGGGTAGCATTTTAAAGAGACTTGGGATGTTGAATACATCCCTCATTTTACAGATGAGGATAATGAGGTACAGTAAGAGAAAAGACTTAACAAAATTGCTAGCATGAGTAGGAGGCTGACCTGGGCCCCAACAAGAGACTCTAGCAAGTCATAGCCTTACAGCTTTCAAACCTTGTGGACAGTGACCCACTATGTGGGTCACTAGAATGTGACACTAGATACACACAAAAGAATGTGACACTAGATACACACAAAACAACACTGAAGTTGCGCAAAACAACTTACATCACTATGTGTGATGTAGACTCCTCTTTCTTGTTTCTTTTTTAAATGCTCACTAAGACCTTCTACACTGACTATGTGAACAAGCAATTTGAAAAACACTACAGTAGAAGATGCTTTAGAAAATGATACCTTCGACTGAGCAAAGCTTACAGATTTTGACATGAGCATGACTAGTGCCTCCGATAATGATAAAACCCGCTATGTGGGCTACAAGGTATGTGGCCCAGAAACACAGCTTCACATAATCTTCTTTAATGCAAGTACTCACTTGGAGCTCACTCTAAATGTAGACTAGTTGAACTTCCAGCACATGGTAATTTGGGTTTGTTTACAATGGTGTCTTTTACAGTGATAGAGGGAGGACTGGGCTGGCAGTGTAATTGCTTTTTTGGAATTTTTTGTTGTTCCCAGATGAATTCTTGTTTTAAAATTTTTATTGACTTTATTGGGGTGACATTGGTTAATAAAAGTACACAGGTTTCAGGTATTCTATAATACATCCTCTGTATATTGTATTGCATGGTCACCACCCTAAGTCAAGTCTCTTTACATCACCATTTATCTCCCCTTTACCCTCTTTATCTCCCCCAACCACACTTTTTCCTCCAGTAATTACCATACTGTTGTCTGTGTCTGAGGGTTTTTTTGGTTTTGTTTTTGTTTTTCTTAGTCTTCTCACTGTTTTCACCCAGACCCCAAAATCCCCTCCCCTCTAATAGCTGTTAGTCTGTTCTCTGTACCTGTTAAGTCTGTTTCTATTTTGGTAGGTACTTTTGTTCAATAGAGTCCAAATATAAGTGAAATCATGTGGTACTTATCTTTCTCTCACTGGCTTATTTCATTTAGCATAATACTCTCCAGGTCCATCCATGCTCTTGCAAAAAGCAAGATTTCCTTCTCTTTTTTGATAGCCGAGAAATATTCTGTTGTGTAAATGTACCCCAGCTTTTTTATGCACTCATCCATTGATGGACACTTGGGCTGCTTCCAAATCTTGGCTGTTGTAAATAGTGCTGCAGTGAACACAGGGATGAATATATTCTTTCAAATTAATGTTTCAGGTTTCTTTGTTTATATTTCCAGCTGTGGAATCACTAGGTCATAAGGCAGTTCCATCTTTAATTTTTTGAAGAAACTCCATACTGTTTTCTACAGTGGCTGCACCAGTCTGCATTCCCATCAACAGTGCATAAAGATACCATTTTTTCATATTTTTGCCAATGTTTTTTTAGAAATTTGCTTCCATTTATAAGGTGTGTTATCAAATAATAAAATTTAATCCAAATATGTTTATTGACTTATTTGTTCTTTATTTACTTTTTTCAATTCTCCATTGATTTTTAGACAGAGAGAGACATTGACTTGTTGTTCCACTCAAGCATGCAATGATTGGCTCCCTGACCAGGATCAAATCTGCAGCCTTGGAACATCAGGATGGCGCTTCAACCAACAGAATCACCTGGTCAGAACTGTTCATCTCTTCTTACTGGTGGGGGAGGGAGCTTCACTTCTTACTGAGAAGTGGGGAGTGGAGAATATAAGGGAATTATCTTTGATTTCCCCTCTATAACAATGGTATAATTCTGAGTCTAATAGGCCATCACACAATTCTATTGGACTATTATTTTACATCAATTCTGCCCTGCCAGGAGACAAAATAAATAACTTTTTGAAACTTTGTTTTTCAGTCCTGGCAGTTTTTTACCAATAAAATGACATATGTGGAGACAAATTACATGCTTAAAAATCTGTCACTAACGCAAGTTTTGCATTAAAAAGTACTTAGCAACTGTCACAGTGGCATTTGTTTGTTGGTGGTGGATATAATAATGTGTGAGTAGCTATGCCAATTAGAGGTAATTTTCAAATGTCATGACTACATATAAAAGCAAAGAGTAGTTCAATAGGCATTGTTTGCAGTTGGGGGGAGTTGTGGTGGACTTTCTTGTTGATTTATTATATCTGACAGATGAATGATTGAGACAAATTAAATACGAGACCATTTAATATTTTATATGCTGTATGTCATCACAATAACAAAGGCCACAGATCACATTATCGACTGCCTTTGGGTTTTAAAAAATAAAGGTTGCTGTTCAGATGAATACCATTTCTTTATTGCTTGCCTTGTCTGTCAAATTAAATATATAATAGGTATCTTTAGTCCCACTTTAAAGTATAGCAATCACCAGACCCAGCTGGTGCAGCTCAGTGGCTTAAGTACTGGCCTGTGAACCAAAGGATCACTGGTTCAATTCCCAGTCAGGGCACATGCCTGGGTTGTGGGCTGGGTCCCAGTAGGGGACATGCAAGAGGCGACCACACATTGATGTTTCTCTCCCTCTTTTTCCCTCTCCCTTCCCTTCTCTCTAAAAATAAATAAGTAAAATCTTTTTTAAAAAAAGTATAGCAATCACTAAAATGTTGATGTCTATACCAGTTATTAAAAATAAATCATTTTCATAGGTGGGTTATAGAATATAAAAGGAGGTCTTCCAAAGAGGAAAGTGCTTTCATGGAGATTGCAGAGCCTTATTTGACACAACTCAGCATTGATGCTTAACCATTCCCAACTCCATTGTAATTGATGCTCCTCACCCCAAACTGCTGCAGATTTCAAGAATTTGGGAAAGGGGTATTAAAATCATCTCTTTGTCCCCAATAAGGTATTTTTCAGCTTAGAAGCAGTAGAAACCTACTTAAAGTAGCTTACATGAGAAGAAAATTATCATAAAGATATAGGGGGGCTAAAAAGAAAGCTTGCAAGCCATGAAAAGACACATAGGAAACTTAAATGCCTATCACTAAGTGAAGGAAGTCAATATGAAAAGACTACATACTGTATAAGTTCAACTATGACATTCTGGAAAAGCAAAACTCTGGTGACAGTGAAAAGATCAGGGCTTGGTGGAGAGGAATGAATATGTGAAACGCAGAGGATTTTTAGGACAGTGGAAATATTCTGTATGAAACTGTAAGGATGGACACATGTCATTACACATACAACCAGATCCCCAGAATGTACATCAAGAGTGAACCATAATGTAGACGGGAGCATTAGGCAATTGTGATATGTTCATGTAGGTTCATCAGTTGTAACAAATGGACCACTCTGGGGAATGATGTTGATAATAGGTGAGGCTACACATGTGGGGGAAGGGAATGCATGGAGCCTCTCAGTACCTTCCTCTCCATTTTTCTGTGAACTTAAAACTACTCTAAAAAATTAAGTCCTTAAATACAGGGCCCTGACTGGTATAGCTCAGTAGACTGAGCGTGGGCCTGTGAACCAAAGGGTCACCGGTTTGATTCCCAGTCAGGGCATATGCCTGGGTTGCAGACCGGATCCCTGGTTTGGGGCATGCGAGAGGCAACCACACACTGATGTTTCTCTCCCTCTCTTTCTCCTTCCCTTCCACTCCCTAAAAAAATAATAAATAAAATCTTTAAAACAGAATGCAGGGCTGTTTCTTAGACACCAAGAACTTGAGGTGTAGTTAGGCCTTCATGGGAAATTAAGAGCTGGAGCTCTCAAACTCAGTCAGCTACATCTCAGTCTGTGTGTCTTTCTCTTTGGGACCACAGACCTTCTCATGTCTGGCTTTCTTTGTGAAGGGCATCATTCTTGCTCTGGAAAACAAGTTCATCTTTGCCTGGAACTGAAAACAACCTTGCTCTGTTCCAGTGGGCATCAGAGCCTGGCCAGTATTCTGTATATTAGGCCCTCTTCTCACTCAAAATTGTTTCTAACCTGGGGTCTATATGGGGTCCGTGAATTTGGATGGATAAAAAAAATCACATGCTCATTTCCACTAACCTCCAACTGAACTTCATTATTTTCTTCAATTATGAATGTGCAGAGCAAACCACAGTAGGTAGAACTTTGTTACAGGAGGAGGTTAAGATGTGCCATTCAAGTACCCTTTCAGGAATGACGATCTCCCCAACTTCTGGCAAAGCTGTTGGCAGAGTGCCCTCAGCTGTCAGTTCTTTTAGGGAGGGCCTCAGCTGCAGAGTTGCCTCACCCTGGGTCATCACCTTCCTGAGCTGCTTACATCTGACAATTGATCATGATGGGATATGCATGCTGGGCCTTCTCTGATTCAGGACAGCTCTGGACTTTCTTTTCCTTTTCTTCCCTTCCATTCTGTTCCTTTCCCTCCCCTTCCCCTTCCCAGGTGCACATCCAAGTAATACTCCCCCTCCCCCTCCAAGGTCAGTCTCCAGCTTAGATTCTCTTTTCAGGGAACCCAGTCTATGGCAGTCACCAACAGAAGCACTTATTATGACACCAGAGCTGTTGCAGAGGTCTTGAAATAGTACATATGCTTATCTCAATTTCAACATTACAGTAGGTATTTGGCTGCTGAGTCTTGTTATTTATTTCAGCAATACAAATACATTTTAGTGTATTAAAATTTGTTTTTAAAATTTTGATAACTGCCCTGGCTGGTATGGCGCAGTGGATTGAGCTCCAGCCTGCAAACCAAAGGGTTGCCAGTTCAGTTCCCAGTCAGGGCACATGCCTGGGTTGCCAGCCAGGTCGCCAGTAGGGGGCACACAAGAGGTAACCACACACTGATGTTTCTGTCCCTCTCTTTCTCTCTCCCTTCCCCTTTCTCTAAAAATAAATAAATAAAATCTTTAAATTTTTTTTGATAACTGTATTTCAGTATAGTTGGTTTTGTCATCCCATAAAATTTATTTTGTGTATGTGAACTATAGAATATGCCATCCCAAAATATGCCACTTTAGTACAAGGATTATTTTAAGTTACAAACACCTGAAAAACAGCAGGTGCAAGAAGAATTCTCTGACTTCTCCTTTGTTCTTCTTCAAAGCAGGAGATAACACTCTCACATGGAAGATGTCCTCACTATTCCAGGAGAAAAAGAACATTTTTGTCTTCAGACACAGGGAGTTGTGGTAGAGAGAAATCTGTACAAACAAACCATGTAAACTAACCTCATCGCTCTCCTTCTCCGCTGTTAATGACCCTAGTCTAGGCCCCTTGCCTTGTCACATTTTCACAATTTACTACTTTTTGTCCAACTGAGTGTGTAAGTGTTCAATTCTAACAGCTTCTCCAGGTCTTCATTTCCTTATGAGGGCTGCTGTATCACCTGAAATTCATATCGAATAAATCTGTATACTTTTATCCTATCAACCTGTTTTATATCAGTTTAACTCTCAGGTCCAGCAGAATATCCTGAGAAAATAAAATTTTGCCTCCCCTGCACATGGATGAGATTTTGAGAAGGAGTCCATAGGCTCCATAAAACTGCCAAAGGAACCTGTGGCAAAAAAAAAGGGGGGAGCATGAGGGGGTTGGTGCGGAAGATCAAAACACCGAGAATTCTCACAGGAGGTCCTGTTCTTTCACAAGGTTGTAAGCCCAACCGACAAGCCAATGGCCCTGTGGTTTTCATCTGCAGCCCAGACTTCACTCCATTGCTCCATTGCTGCTCCTCTGAACAGCAAGAGCCCACAACTGATCCTTCCACATCACTATTCTTCTCTCCTATCCATTCTCCACACAGACACCAGGGTGAATTTTTTAAAACAATATAACAGTACAGTATTTCCAAACCAAATACTAAAATCATAGTTTATATTCATCAAGTATTGACAGTAAACCAAAATCTTTGCTATTGTTGCACTTGATTTTTTAAACAAGCCTATGGAGTAGGTACTATCATTAATACTATTCCACACATACAGAAACAAAGGATTATAGAAGAAAAACAACTTCCAAAGTCACACAGCTAATAATAAGTGGCAGAACTAGATTATAATTTCAGAGCCAAAGCTTCTTCTTTATATTTTTTGAAAAGAACCTTTTATCATGAAAATTTTAAAACATACTGCTCAATATAGAGAAACATAAAAAAAACTTCCATGTGCCTATCAGTCAAATGCAACAATTTTCAGTGTTTTGACAATTGTCATGACCCCCTTGTCACCCCCAATTATTTTCCCTTTTCTTTATATCTGGAATATTTTAAAGCATACCCCAGACATCATGGGATTTTACCCAGTGGAATGGTCGAACCAGTAGAAACCAGTAAGACACTTCAGTAGAATGAGGTTTTAAAAATGCTAATCTAGTCCTAGCTGTTTAAAATACTCTGGCAGATTCCTATTCTACTTTGGATAAATACTTAACATGATGGGTACACTCCTGAGCCACACAGCCAAGGCTTACTGGACCAACACAACTCTCTACACTTTATTCAAGAACATTCCAGGCAGACTCACCTTTCCCAGTAGCTCTTGCTCTTTTTCGTTGGGCAATGACCTCACCAGATCTTTTCTTAATGCTGGGGAGATTTTCCTTCTTCCCATCTTCTTGTTTAAATGTCCCTTCCTTGGAGACACGATCTTGTGCTAATTGAGATTGCAAGCTCTTCCCGGTGTAATTTATTCTCAGCCTAATTATTTCTTACAGCTGCCAGTTCTTTGCTTTCATCCTACTTCTCATAATGGATAATTTTATACTTATTTGCATGTTTGTCTGTCTTGGAGACTGGGCTGTGGAGACTTCTCAGTCGTGTTCACTAATCTCTACCCAGTATCAGCCTAGTGCCTGGCACACAGTAAGCATTCACTAAAATGTATATATAATGTATAATTTACAGAGTTAAAAGTGTAAATATAAAAGAAGCAGTTATATGAAATTTTGAGAAAAAAATGACCTATTTTACTTAAAGTTTTAATTTTCATTGTTCCTAACTGTATTACCAGATGACTGTTCATCAACATTGATGAAAAACTGACAGATTCTTTTAGATCATTTATAAAAAAAAGATACCCTTTTCCTAGCATGTACAAATTCTCCCCATTGTTCTCAAGAACTATTTATAATATACTTCTCTTTTGGTCCTTTGGAGGTACTTAAGATCATCAATAAGAAATTCAGGTGGTTTTCTTGTAAATGTTATGAATTAGGTCCTAGACACCTGGCCCTAAGGCAGGCAGTGTTCCTACTACTATTGAGGTACAGACAGTCTGGCCTCTATTTCATCTGAACCAGCCCCCGCTTCAGACTGCTATCTTGAAATATCATTTTGGGCTAAATTTCTAGTGCAGTATGTATAAAATGAAATTACAGACCATTGCTACATTTGCTGCAGTTACTGACATGATGGATTATAGCACTCAACCAAAGTGCATTTAGCATTTATGATTTCGTGAAGTGGCTAAAGGGAAACATTTGTTCTCTTTTTGTTTTACAATAATGTTTTTATTAGAAAAGTAATATATGCACATTGTTTAAAGTTGGAAAATGTTGAAAAGTATAAGAGAATAAAAATTACTGATGATTCCACTACCAAGAAATAATCACCATTAATATTTTATATTTTGTTTTCAGACATTTTTCCATTATGAAACTGCTGATATTTGATCCTTTTGACCTACAAAAATGTTAATTTTATATACTTTACCCTAATTTATCTACATAATGTCATATACATATTATTTTACATACTTAAGAGCATACTAAACAGATTGTTTTGTAACTTGCTTTTCATTTAACATTAAAATTTAAGTACTTGCTCATAATATAAAATGTTTTTGAAAATGTTATAATGAATGACTATTATATTTCAATGGACAGATGTACCACAATTTAACTAATGATTCCCCCACTACTGGACATACCCATTGTTTCCATCTGCCACCACTATAAATAGTGCTCTGATAAACACTCTGTGTAAAATTATTTGTATCTCTTTCAGGTTATTTTTATTTTCAAAGACAGGGTTCTTGTTTATAGGTTATAAATAAAGTTTATTTATTGACCCATATTGCCAGGAATTTGATTTTAAAAAGAAATGTTTGTTTGCTCACTATTGTTTCCCAGTGGCTACACCTGTCGCACTGAAGGTACTCAATGAAACATTTGTTCAGGGGGTTAGCATTGACACCAGCCACTGAAAATAAAGGAAATTTCAGAAAATAGAATTTATGCAACAGCAATCTTAAGAAAGAAGAACAAAGTTGGAGGATTCATGCTACCAAAATCAAACTATATATAAGGCCAGAGTAACCAAAACAGCATGTGACTGGCACATAAAAACAGACACTTGGATCAATGGAACAGAATAGAGAGCCTGGAAATAAACCTCCACACTTATAGTCAATTAATATTTGACAGAGGAAGCAAGCATATACAATGGGCTAAAGATAGTTTATTCAATAAATGGTGCTGGGAAAATTGAACAGATACATGCAGAAAAATGAAACTAGACCACCTGCTTATGCTACACACAAGAATGAATTTAAAATGGATTAAAGAAAAAATGGATTAAAGACTTAAATGTTAGATTGGAATCCATAAAAAGCCTAGAAAAAACATAGGCAGTAAAATCTCAGACATTGCTCTTAGCAATATTTTTTCTGATATATCTCCTCAGGCAAGGGATATACAAAAGAAAAAATAAACAAATGAGACTACATCAAACTAAAAAGTTTTTGTACAGCAAAGGAAACCACCAACAAAATGAAAAGACAACCCAATGAATGAGAGATCATATTTGGCAATAATACATCTGATTAGGGGTTAATATCCAAAATCTACAAAGAACTTATAAAACTCAACACCAAAAAAACACAAACAATCTAATTAAAAACTGCGCAAAGAACCCGAATACACACATCTCCACAGAGGACATACAGATGGCCAAAAGACATATGAAAAGACACTCAACATCACTAATCATCAGAGAAATGCCAGTAAACACCACAGTGAGATACCATCTCATACCTGTCAGAATGGCTATCATCAATAAGTTAACAAACAATAAGTACTGGTGAGGATATGGAGAAAGGGGAAGGAAAACTTTTGCACTTTTGGTGGGAATGTAGACTGGGGCAGCCACTGCAGAAAACTGTATAGAGTTACCTCAAAAAATTAAAAATGAAACTGACTTATGACTCAGCAATTCCACCTCTGAGAATTTATCCAAAGAAACCTGAAACTCTAATTTGAAAGATTATATGCACCCCTATGTTAACTGCAGCATTATTTACAATAGTCAAGATTTGGAAGCAGTCCAAGTGAACATCATTAGATGAGTAGATAAAACATTTATGGTACATTTACACAATGAAATACTAGTTGGCCATGAAAAAGAAGAAAATTTTACCCTTTGCGACGGCATGGATGGACCTAGAGAACACTTGCTAGGTGAAATAAACCCATCAGAGAAATACAAGTACCATATGATTTCACTCATATGTGGGAATCAAACAAATTAGCAAGTAAAACAGAGACAGACTCATAAATACACAGCAGGCTGCCAGCTCACCAGGGCAGGGGGAAGGGATGGGTGATGGTGGGATCAAGCATAAAAGAAAAAGAACTCATGGACCAGGATAAGAGTGTGGTGATTGCTGGGGGTAGAAGGTAGATGGACGTGGAAGAGGGTATAAGGGGGATAAATGGTAATGGAAAAAATAAAATAGAAGTGAAGTATTTAAAAAAATTCACCAGTAAAGCTAAAAAAAGGCAAGAAAATACATATGAGAAAACACAACTGTGAACATTTTATAAGATTTCATAACATTTTAAATTCCTTGTTTGTGTTTTTATTATCCCAAGTCTATTTCCCTCTGATGGTTGGCAGAAAAATCTTCACAGGAAAAGGGCTCCTCATCCAGGGAGTGTAGAAGGGGTAGCTGGGGAGGCTGGCACCCTGCCCTAAAGCCAGTCTTCCCAGGAAGGGCTGCTGACTGTAAGAGAAGAGGACGCACGTTTGCAGTGACATGGACAAGAGCAAGGACGCAGGAAGCTGGCATAGGCTGAAGAGTTTCATACTTGAAGAGTTTCAAACCTGGATAAGCTGCTAACACCGTGTTCCAGGATTGGGTCATGGGCAGCACTGGTGGACTATGCATCCTGAGCAAGGACAGAGCAGACACGGGGGTCAAGGCCAGGCACTATCCAGGTACACTGAAGACTGACTGGCAGCTGGTCAGCAGTGCTGCGAGAGAGCAGGCCCTGGGTGGGTGTGCTAGTGTTGAGAGCAGGGACTATATCAAGCTTTCGTTTTCTCATATGTGCTATGTTCAATCATTTAATCTACAACTGTTATTACAAGCTCATTATGTGCCAGACACTGTTGTAGGCCTGGGGAATCAGTAGTGAACAACAACAACAAAAAAGGCAAACACTCTACCACTTGTGGAACTCTATTCTAGTGGGAAGATATAGACAATAAGCAATAAATATAATACATATGTACATGATTATATATTTGAGAATCATAAATGCTTTGTAAAAAAGAAGTGGATAATGAGGAAGGCAAGTATGCATGGTGAAGTGAGCAATATTAAATGAGGTTAATCAGGGCAGGATTTTTCCGAAAGTGACATTGGGGGCCAAGACTTAAAGGAGGTAAGGAAGCAAGCTGTGCAGATACAGAAGAGAGTGTTCTGGGGAGAGGACCAACAAAGGCGAAGTCCCCAAGGTAAAGTGTGTCTGTTTCTGAGTAAAACAGGGAGGCCAGAGTGGCTGGAACACAGTGCACCAGGGAGACAATGGTAGGGAACAAGGGCAGGGAGATGAATGGGAAACCAGGTCCTAGAAAGCCATTGTAATGTTGAGTAGTCCTGTATCAGAATGTCTCAGTTATGTTCTATAAATGATTCATATTCTGCAAGAGGGGTTTCGTTGGCCCATGCCCAGGCTGCTCAAATAGACTGTAGGTACAAAGAATATGCTACTGAATTCTGCCATTCAATCACTCTCCAAAGTCCTTTATCCTTGTGATGGGTAGAGAAACTTGTAAGCAACCCTAGGGAAAAAGGTAGGACATGAAGGTGATGATGCCCAGATAGGTTGCTTTGGGGAGTTTGGGGTAAGATGTAAGGTTCTGGCTGCTGGATCCAGCCATGATGCCCCTGAACCTCCCACCTTTGCAAGGGTATAACTGGGGCCCCACAACCTCAGGAGGATATGACTCACAGCTGACCCCAATACAGAAAGAGCCTCATGAAGTGGGCAGGTCTCATTCTCCAAAAGGAAACCAAAGCTGTGGCAGCCTTTCCACTAAGAGAATCCTTTTAATGATTAACAAAAGCAGCCATGATCATGGACTATGATTATTTAGGATCTCTATGAGTAAATGTGTCACTCCAAAATTCTTCAAAATACCCCAAGTTCTCCAGCTTTGTAGTCAAAGACCAAAGTATTTCTTTACATTATAAACCTTTGGGGACTGAAAATATGCTTTTAAGGGCTGTTTACAGCTTTACTATTTTTTAACCATCTCAGACTTCTTATTTTTAAATGTGTGTGCACACTATACAGAAACCCAAGGCTTCCTTTTCTTAAATTCCAGGGATGTTGAAACATTATAATAAATATTTAGAATCCAGGTTATATATGTGTTCCAATTTATCTGACTACATATAAAATATAACTTTCCATAGTTAAAAAAAAACACAGAAAGTTCTGTCAAGAGCCCTGACTGGTGTAGCTCAGTGGGTTGGGTGTCATCCTGCAAACTGAAGAGTGGCTGATTCAATTCCCAATCAGGGCATAGGCCTGGGTTGCCAGCCAGGTCCAGGGCTGGGGGTGAAAGAGAGGTGGCCAATCAATGGTTTTCTCACACATTAATGTTTCTCTCCCTCCCTTTTGCCTTTCCCCTCTCCCTAAAAATAAATAAGTAAAATCTAAAAATGTTCTGCCAAGAAGTAGGGGGGGGGTCAAATGATTTGGCATTAAGCCACTTTAAGGAGCTACTCTTTCTGGATGCTTATGTATCAATCACCTTAATAGATATTTCTTTGTTGGAGTAACAGGTTGCTGACCTGAGATCTTACATCCACCCCTAGATTTCCCCTTCTAGACAAAACTTAATTATTTTTAACTGGGTCAGTTTATCAAGCACTGTGGTTGGCAGTCAGACCACACCCTTCCAACCAGCAGCTGCAGAGTGATAAGCCTGAAGTCACCCAAAGAAAGGCTTGGCTAGTAGGCCCACATGTTCAACATCAACTTTCCCCCCAAAACATGCTCTCCTCAGTCTTCTCATCTCAGCAAATGCAACTGCCATCCTATCAGTTATTCAAACTAAAAAGCTAGGAGTAGTCCCTTGATTCACAGACCCCTGCCACTGTGTACATCTAGTAAATCAACGAATCCCAACAACTCCATCTCCAAACGATATATAGTGACTCTGTTCCCTTCCTTCTGCCTCTGCTGCTTCAATCCTGGTCCACACCTTCACCACTTCGGGCCTCACTTGCTATGATAGCTGCCCAAATGTTCTCCATGCTACCAAGCTTGCCTCCCTCATGGTAGTCAGAGTGGTTTTTAAAAAGCTGTATCAGATCATTTCACTCCTCTGCATGAAACCCTCCACATCTCTCAGTGCATTAAAACAATTTCAAATTCCTTACCTTGGCCTACAGGGCTGTTGCTTGACCAAACTCTTCATCTACCTTTTTGACTTCATCTTCATCCTGCACCACTGAACTCCAGCTACTCTTGCCTACTTTTGTTTCCTGAACCCATTCAATTTCTTCCAGCCTCTGTATTGAGTGTTTCTTTTCCCCGGGAATGCTTCCTCCACCCCCTTATCATCTCAAGGATAGCTCAACATCACTCCCATCTCAGCTTAAATCCCACCTTCACCAGAGGCCTTCGCTGACTACCTAATATAAAGCAGCCCCCACAAGTCAGTCTCTATCCTATTTTAATTCTCAAGAGGATACTTTTCTTCTTTATTTTTTTGTAGCTATCTCCTTTTGTAGCTACCCATGCCCAGAATGTGAACTCTGTAAGAGCAGAAATTTTTTGTGTAGTTTTCTACTGTATTCCTAGCGCCTGGAATAGTCAGTGCTTAACAAGTAGAGCACACCATAAACATTTGGTGAATGAATAGTTTTCTCCTCAGGGAGTTGGTTTCTACCCAAGAATCTGGCATAAGATGGTTATCTTTATTTCTGACTCATAACTCTGGTCAGCCTGTTTTCCCTGGCCACACCTCTAATAACCCCGCCTGCCCCCTTCATCAGTAGGAGGCTGGTCACAGGGAGAGTACGGGGGATCTAGCCCAAATCAAATAGCCCAACTCAAAACTCATGCCCTTTTGTGTATAAACAGTAGCATTATCTTCTCACTTATTAGAAAATTTTACACCTATATAGATGTTCTTCTAAGAACTAAGGCTAATATCCACCCATTTAGTTCTCTGCTGTCTTTGTACAATAGAGAAGTATTACTCCCAGTTTCCCCTGAGGGTGGTATACTGCTGAGATGATTTTAGAAGATGCAATGCTATTTTAAATATGGAAAATTACAATCAAGAGCCACACAATCTAGCTACCCAAATAAATAATGTATAATATTTAGCTCTGAATCATGAGAAAAATTAACAGAGAAAGTGATGGTTGAGAAAGTAGACTGTAAACAGAGGCTATTTTTACATTTTAGGCAATGCCCTCTATAAGTATTTTGTTTAGTGTTTAAATAATTCCCTGCTTTCTTTAGCTTATTTCCAATATACTATTTTTCTGATTATAAAAGTTATGAGTAGTCACTGATTATTTGGAAAATACTGGTACAATGAAAATTTGGCTGGTTTTGAGCTGAGAATGAGTTCAACATACATGTGGCGTGAGACGACACTGCCCCCTAGAGGTCTGTGGTGTACCAGAGAATGTCAGGCAGCTTCTTTAAGGCCTTAGAGGCTTGTAGATATTGAAGCAGGTCTGCAGATTTCAACAGGGGTTAAAAAAGTCCTGTGGGAGGGGAATTGATCTTGGTCCACAGTGGGCTTCTCTCATGAAACACCTGCCTAACGGTCTTAGGCTACTCCAAAGCAGCCTAGGAGGCTGAAATGGAGGCAGACTCATCATCTCCTGAGAGAAGACATTATTGAATAAGGCTTAAGTCTGTAGTGTCAGCAAGACAGCGGTCAGGGGGACCAGTGTTAGACTGTTCCGCTCCCACCCCTGCCTCACCTCAGCATGTAAAGGAAAAGTGTCACCGGGAACCACCAGACAAGCAGCAGGAGCTCTCCCAGTGGTCAAGCTGAAAGAACAGGAAAGGTCAGTGGTTCTGAGGAAGCTTTCAGAAGAGCAGCCTTCAGGTGGCAGTAGTAGCACAACACAGTGGGAAACAGAGGGGCAGAGAGTAGAGCCCTCAGATGTGATAGTAGAGAAGTTTCAGAGATACACAAACCTGTTCTGACTTCGTGGCTTTGCTCAGACCAGAAAAAAAAAATCAGGGAGCAGCTTCTCTGGACAAGACTAGATATTAATAGAGGGAGTGGGATATCTGAGCACTAGCATTTGTGTGATTAATGTGAATTTGATGAATGTCAGGTTTCACTTGTTGCTTGGTGATGTCAGAAGCCAGAGAGTTTACACAGAAAAGGAGAGCCTATCTATAATCTAATCACAACGAGACAACCGCTTTATTGTTTTGATATATTTCCTTCCAGCCTTCTTCCCATGCCTATTTTATACTGCATATACAATTTATTTCCTACTTCAGCATTTATAACACAGACACCTTCCTTATTATTAAAAGTGCTTTCAACTCTCAAAACCAGTTTGGCAATTTCTTATGAAGTTAACACCATGATGACCCAGCATGCCCCACTCCTATGTGTTTCCCCTAAAGAAAGGAAAACGAATGTTTCTACAAAATCCTGTACATGGATGTATATATCAGCTGTATTTACCACCAAATGCTGGGAAAAAAATGAATGTCTTCCAATGGGTAAATGGATAAACCATGGTACCTCAGTGCAATGGAATGCTACTCAGCAATAAAAAAGAACTATGATACACATAACAATGCCGATGAACTTCAACTCAAGTGCATGTTGAGTGAAAGAAGGCAGTCTCAAAGGATGAAAGTGCACACTGATCATTGCATTTATATGGCATTCCTAAAATGACAAAACTATAAGTACAAGAAACGATCTTAGTTGTCAAGACTGGAGTGGGCGGGGGCCAAGGTATGATTACAAAGAAATAGCACAGAGAATTTTGGGGGGATGATAAAACTGTTCTGCATCTTAATTTCGATGGTGGTCACACAAATCTATACAGATGCTAATATACATAGAATTGTGCATTCAAAATAAGTCAAGCCAATTATATTGTCTGTTAAGTTAAAGAATAAAATAGGCTGAAATGCCTTTAAAACATAATTTTAAATATTTTTAATAAACACTCAAGCAAGAGGCTTGTGTCATAATTTATTCATCTTTTGCTCTATTACTCCTGTCTCTGTATAAATAAAACTGTATTGAAAACTTTAGGAACACACATCTTTGTTCAGATTTAGAATCTTTTCATTCTAGTACCAGAAACGGAATTTCTGAAATTATGGGAATGGTGGCTTTTAGAATAATTGGTATCCACTGGCCAGTTGCTTTCCACTCAGGGTTATGTCAACTGGCCCTCCCACCAGCAAAGTGTGAGATTAAGTGGTTTGGACATTCTTAAGCATGTGAAATCAGAATATCTATTCAGAGTTGTTTGACAAATCATTGTAGGGAAGAAAGAGAAGTAAGAGAAGCAGAATTCGGCGAGTGTGTAGACCAGGAGAGAATTTTGACCTTCAGACCTGAGGATTATCCACTTCCTATTTTTATACTTTTCTACCAAGGCCAATTTTGCTCCTTGCCTTTCTTTGTCCGATAGCTTTCAGGATTCATGTATATTTTCTTATTTCTTCTTTCCCCTCTCTTTTAGGCCCGATGCAAGAGCAACATTAGGCTACCCAAGTGGCCAGGTTATTTTACATAATCAACTAAACAATCTTAAAACACCAACTGCGGGAAAAGCACTATGCTAACCATTGTGAGAGGTGGCAAAGGGCAGTAAGAATGGTCTCTGCCATCACAGAACTTACAGTTCAACAGGGAAAGTTCAAGACAATATCACTTCACTGGCAAATACCACCTTTCTCTGTACTACATTGCTAATGATATAGATGGAAATAATAATACCAACAGATACTATGCAGCTGTTTGAAAAAAGAGCTGTCACTCTGAGACGGATTCCTCAGTTTCACAAAAGATTTGAATTAAACCATGCTTTGCAAGATGGGTGCACCCAATAAAATGCATTCCAGGTAACAGGTGCAGAGAGGTGAGAGAATGGAACTTGTGACTGTTTCTCTTTGAGGTTGTATGAAAATAAACAAACAGAATTTGAAAACCTGAGGTGAATACAAGTTGACTCAGTAGTCCACTTCCCTGCATCAGCTTGCTGGGGGAAATGGAAAGGCCTATTCCCCAAAGCAGTGTTCCTCTAACACAGCTAGAAATATCGTGTATTACAAGTTGTAAAACTTGCTAAATGAAACATCTGTTCTGCATGCTTAAGCACCGAGGCACTCTCAAGATATGAATTTCCACTCCTTGTTCTGGATGTTGCGATGATGAGCTGAGAATCAGTTTCAAAGGTTCATCTCTTTCCAATGAAAAAGGTTCATCGTCCCTTTCCAACTTTTATAATAATTATTTCAGAATAGTTTAGATAACAAATAGAAAGAAACAGGAGGAAAGGAATGATGACAGAACTGAAGAAGAATTGATGAAAGAGTAATAAAGCTAAGAAACACTGAGAAATACATTTTAATGATGAAGTCAACAATGCCTTCAGCTAAGTTAACCAAATCAGCAAAGCCATTATATTGTACATCTGGTATTTATTTTGCTACAAATCTATGTAGACTGAAAAGTACATTATGAAATGCAAAAGCTTCCTAAATTTAGTATCTGAACAATTACATAGAGGCTTGAGAAAATAAAATGTGGATATTCTTTTATTGTATGTTTTTGGAACAGAATGGCTTTTTTCTTGTAATAAACATTTTATTTCTTCTGCACACCCCAATTTCTCCTACCAGGTAGCTGCAATGTGTCACTTTCTAATGTACTATTGGTTTTCAATCTCAACCAGTCTCCGAGTTTACTCTTGACTTTGGAAAATACAATATCAACTTATTATGAGTTCCACCAGGTGGCTGGGAATGAGTTTTTAGGCCAATTTTGGGTACAGATCATCTTTTTTCTTATTGATGCTGCATATTATTGGTACTAATATTATACATAAGAAGTACTACATCTTATACATTTCAAAACCCCTTACCAAATACTATCTCCTTAAACTTAACCAGAACTTGGAGATAGGCTGTGCAAATATTTTTGCCCATCATTCTACAAAGAGGAAAATTTAAGGTCTGAAAGTGACTCTTTCAAAGTCACAGGGAACTAGGACAAAACACTCTGTCTCCTAACTTCTATTACTCTGCTTTTCTAGTGCATTATATATTCCATGCTTGAAAATAACCAGGACCACCGTGTTTTCCCTGGGAAACTTTCTGAAAAACATTCCCTAGTGCCAAACCCTTTTGCCCTTGTCTAATTTCTCCTTAAGCCCATATCCTCTCCCATTTCCCTTTCTTGGCAGGTAGGTGGTATCTGCACTGTGGAGAAGGATGGTTATGCCAGCCTGGAGAAGGGAAGGTCCAAAGGCACTTCAGGTTCTAGCCTAGAGCACTGCACTGGTTTATCAGAGGATATCAGCAACTAAGTGGGCAGAGAAAAATGACTTAGGAGCCATGATATAGTTCATGACCTTGTAGAGCCCCACATGTAATCTAAAGCACTGAGAGTCATGGCCAAGGTCCAAAGTGGACTTGCCTAACCACAAGGGTAGTGGTCAAAGGGGAGTTTTGACCAGCAATGGACCAAGATAAACCATGTTAGCAAGGTCAGCACCGATGGCCAAGAGGAATAAATAGTAATGCCCATATCCCAGTGTGAAGGGGCGGGAGAACATGCTTGTTGCTTTCTGTGGTGGTGTTCATCATTGCACATGAGGGCACACTCATTTCTCTTAATCCTGAAAGGCCGGGTCTCCTTCTGAACTCTTCTCAGGATTCTTAGGTATGAGAAGAGGCATGCGAGGGATAGGAAGGAGGAGAAAGGAAAATAAATGGGCAGAGATTACACAAAAGGCATTTTCAATGAGAAACTGCAAGGGTATTCCACTGCTGGGATTATATCCAAAGAATCCTAAAACATCGATATCAAAGAACCTATGCACCACAATGTTCATAGCAGCACAATTTACAATAGCCAAGAGTTGGAAGCAACCTAGGTGCCCATCAGTAAATGAATGGATCCAAAAATTGTGGTACATATACACAATGGAATTCTATGCTGCAGAGAGAAAGAAGGAGCTACTACCCTTTGCAACAACATGGATGGAACTGGAAAGCATTATGCTGAGTGAAATAGGCCAGGTGCTGAAAGACAAATACCATATGATCTCACCTTTAACAGGAAGCTAAACAACAAAACAAACAAGCAAGCAGAAAAAAAAAAAAACAAAAAACAAAGACACTGAAATAGAGAACAAGGGGATAGAGACCAGAGGGGAGAAGGAAGGGAAGTTAAGGGGAAAAAGGGGGAGGGATTTGGAGGAACAAATAGGAAGGACACAGGGACGAGAACTAAGGGGGGTGGAAATGGGAGGGAGGTGGGGAGCAAGGGGCGGGGGAGGCTGGGATGGGAAAAATAAACAAAAAACTGTACTTGAAAAATAACTAAATAAAATTTAAAAAAAAAAAGAAACTGCAAGGGTGAGAAAAATACACCCCTTCCCACTTTCTTTGACAGAATTTTTAAATAACTATCATGATCAAAGATCATGTTCCCCTTGGGGATGCTGAGGGAGAAGTAAAGCCAACACCACCTCAGTACCTGAGTCTACACTCATGGACACCCATTTGCAGACACTGGATAATATGTGTGGAGGGTGCCTGTGATCTTGTGTTGGGTATGTGGGTGCTAAGGATCTACTGAACTTCAGTTCAAATTGTTAATGTATCAGATGCCTCTCCCCAATCAGATGCCTCTCCCCAAGTCAATAAGACCTGGGCAATGCTTCTCAGGCTTTGATACACCTAAGAATCACCTGACAATTATGATTCCATGGGTCTGGAGTGGAGCCTAAGGGTCCGATTTTCTGATAAGCTCTAGGTGATGCCTGTGATGCCAGACCATAGACTCCTCAAAGTGGCAAGGAGCTAGGGGACATTCATAATGCACAATACAAGTGGTTTTCCATTCTGATTTTTTCCTCTTAATCTCTAAAAACCTTTTTACTTTAACATTTTACATGAGCATATTCCCCATGGTATTAATTACTCTTTAGATTCATGATTATTAATACTTATGTCATATTTAGTTACTTGAATATATAGTGATTTATTTGACTATTCACCTTTTGTTTGAAATCTAAAATGTTTTCTATTTTTAGTTATCAAAGATTATGCTGCCAGGAGCATCCCTGTTCATAAATCTTTGTCTGTCCCTCTGCACCAAAACTTGCAACCACGAAAGAGAATTACATTAGCACCTCAGAACTTAAGAAGAGAAAGAAGTATCTAAAACTTGAAAATATAAAAGCAAATATTGATTGAGCCTATGTTGTCCACATCCAACTTGGTGATAGGAATCATGAAATATTCAGAGATATATAAGGAGTTTTTCTTCCACTTTTGCTCCAATGTATACTTTTAGACTATGCCATAAAGCACAAATCTTGAAAGTGGCTAGGATTTCCCCATAGAAAGTGTTGTAATTAGGGATCATGCTCCAAGATTCATAACATACTTTTTGAAGGGCAAAATACAAGGTGTATAATAATATCGAACACTTAAAGTAATGGGCTATGTCCTGCACGATGAGAGTCCAGTCACGTACTATGTACCGGTGTTCTGGGCAATGATGGGCTGTCTATGTGACAGTGGTCCATGAAGATTTTAATGGATTATAAGTGAAAGTTTGCTTGCAATGTTCAAAGAAAAAGCTTCTCCCTCTTCCCCCCCTCTCTGTGTGTCTCCACAAATTCACTTCCCTCTGTTTTTCTTTCTTTCCTCTCCATTCTCTCTTTCTCCTTCTTTCCTAGCCCCAAAGAGAGGGCCCAGTGTGAAGGAAGCAGCCTGAAATCCAGGAGAGATCTCACCAGCCCTGGCTGGTGTGGCTCAGTTGCTTGGTGTGTCATTCTGTAAACCGAAAGGCTGGGGGTTCAAGTCCTAATCAAGGCACACACTACAGTGTAGGTTCAATCCCCAGTGAGGTGAATGTGGGAGGCAACAGATCGATGTATCTCTCTCTTTCTTTCTCTCTCTCCTGAAATCAATAAACACTTTTTTTAATTAGAAGAAAAGAGAGATCTCACCAGAAACCAACAATGCTGGAATCCTAATCTCATAATTCCAGCCTCCAGAGCTATAGAAAATAAATGTCAGTTGTTTAAGCCACCCAGTCTATGCTATTTTGTACTGGTCTTAGCTGACTAGTAGTATACAAGTTCAACACACGTATATAACATAAAACCTCTGTCTGGCTTCCTTTACTTAGCATAATACTTTTGAGATTAATCCACTTGTGTCTCAGTAATTTATCCCTTTTATTTCTGGCTAATTTTTAACATTCAGGCTTTTTGGTGGCAGGCCTCGTGTGGATCATCCTGAACTTCTCAGAAAACAGATGGTTTTTTTGTGTTTTTTTTTTGAGACAAACTGATAGCACCAAGAGGTGCAAGGCACAGTGAATTTGAGAGCCACAGCAGGTAGTAGAACAGCCCCACACCCATGCTGTCTGTGCTGCTACCCTGCTAGGAGAACCTGGGTAAGCTACATGGCCTCCCTAACTTGTAACTGTAATCCTCACTTGTCCCCTCATCTGTAATTAGGATGACAAAACTATCTACACCCCAGGGTTGCTCTGAGGACCACATTAGTTAATGACGTGAAATGCTGCACAGTGCTTGGCACAGGGAAAATGCCTAATAAATGGCCCCTTAGCTAGTCTTTTGAAACTATAGAAGAAACCTGCCTCTCCAACTTGTCCCTAGCTTTCCTGTTCATTTTACCCTGATCTTCCGCTTCTCATCTCTGCTTCTCAATCCCTAACTGGCAAAGCTTTGGGAAGAAAAAAAAAAAAAAGGATATTTGAACTGAGGCTTCCATTTTCTTCTTTGAAAATACAACTCTGTTTCCCTCATTTTAGTTAGGTTGACTTGTAGGATCTTTCAATATATTTTTTTACTCCCTCATAAGTGATTCTGAACCTCTGTCTTCTAAGCCAATTGCTGATCTACACACGGTGCTTTGAGGGTTAGCAATTTAATGGCCCCTAGCAACTGGCCTTCAGATGTCAAGTTAAACATGCAGGCAACCCTTTAAACACAACAGCAAGCTGAACAGAATAAACCAGTTTTACCTTATGCATTGTAATTAGAGTGTGAACAGGGAAAGCAGAATGCTTCACGTGGTGATAAAACTGCTACAGTTGAGTGGCTTCTCTTTGTACTTTCTCAACTCCCTCCAGACTCTTCTGAACAAACAATTGATAACATTTGAGAAAAATCTCACCTCTCATTTCTTTCCTTAAAAAATTTTTTTAACTTTATTTATTTTAAAAACTCATTTGTTTTTTCAAAGCAGTAGCAAGAGGAAAAGAAAAACAGAAAGGGAGTGAGGCAGAAGACATGCCCCTTAATAGTATTTGGTGGGAAGAGGCCAATTTTGGTTCTTTGGAATTAAATGTTTAGTGTTTTTATAAATAAACATACGAGACAGTTGAAGTTCCCCCTGCCCAAGCCCATGTTTGTCTTATTACCCACATTCCACCAAGACAAAGAGCACCAGGAAAAGAGCAGAAAAGGACAAGAGAAACCAAGAGTGGGGCCAGGTCTGTCCAGTTTCCCCTGTGCACTATACTTTTAGGGCCACAGACAGGAAAGGGCTCCTTTTTGCCAGAAAAGGAGTAAAGAGAAATGGGAGGGCAGAAAAGGGTGAATAGAGGGTTTTATTTAAAGCATAAGGGAAGGGGCCAGTGGGTTTTGTACTTTTCTCCTACTCCATAGCCTCTGTATATAAGGGAAGGGAGGAGAAAAGGAGAAAGATTTCCAGGTTGCACTCAACGGAGCTTACAGACTAAAAGGAGGAGTCTAAAGCAGGTAAAGGAAAGGATTCCCCTCCCTTGTTTCTGCAATGCCAACTCATCTCACTGTATTCTCCATTTCACAGAGCACTCTTCCTTTGCCTCCTTAGCATCTTTCCCCCTGTCCTACCTTAAAGCATAGGTAATCTCCAAGGCAACCAAAACCAATGCTTGCTTTTATGCCAATAATTTCCAAATCTAACTGTGAACTCTCCTTGTGTTCCAGGACCCAGAAGATTTCACAACTATTCACTACTATTTGGTGAATATCTTCCTAAATTTTTAATGCCAAATGTCTTAAACTTGTATCATCACCTTCACCTAATACCAGCACCCTCACTTGCTTTCTTGGCTTGGATACCCTCCTTCTGATCTCTGAGGTGAGAAATAATAAAGGCCTATTTGATATTCTTATTTCCATTTATAGAACCAGATGGTTAACAGGTTTGCCATTCACTCTTTTGGATTCTGTTTAGAGTTCAAGTCGCTTCTCTATTCTCACTGTCAGCATCGTCGTGAGGGATAATAAAACCATCCTGAGCATCTCTCATCCAGATGTGATGCTCCACATACCACCTCACTCGATTCTTACAGCCAGCATACGAGCAAGTTAGTATGATCCTGTTTCACAAATGGCCCAGTTCTAATTGCTGCTGTACAAGTTCTTTCTCCTAGAATATCATCCCTCCACATTCTTACAGAATCTTCTCCTTCCTCCAAAGTACTCAGGGAACCCTAGATTGCTTCGTGAAGTGTCCTCCAAGTGTCACCATCTCATACTCGTCTCTCTTCACTAAATGTTCATTGTACTGTGTATCAGTGTCTCAAAGTTAGAAAAGAACTGATCTTTGGCTGCCACAGATAAAATAAATCATTAATTCTCACACTATAGGAGAGATACATGTTCATGATAGTAAATTTAAAAGGCAGAAAAAAGTATCACTATCTGGACTGTTTTCCATTTAGTCATTATGCATAGCTTTTTCTCTGCTTGTTTTACCTTGTGTTTGTAATGTACTATTATCAAAATGTATCTTCATGTTCATCATCAACATCATTTAAAATTCCTGAATAATATACCATCCAGAGAACTTATAATTTTCTGTGTGTTGAGATTAAAGGATATAAAGGATGTGAAGTGAAATGAGTTATCTCACACATAACAAGCAATAAAAAAGATTATCGCATACTATATCAATTAATTTGTATCTTATCAAAAGTTCCAAAAGTGGAGGAAGTCTGTTCATTTTATTCCCCAGATTATTTGTGCAGGACTTTGATCATACAAAGTGCTCAGTCATTTTGGGTGAAGAAACGGGTTTTTTTTTCCTTTTCACTATGAAGTAAGGTATGCTCATTGCAAAAAAAAAAAAAAATCAGAAACCAAAGAGGAACATACTGAAGAAAAGAATACTCACCTATAATCCTGGGCCTCGGATTTAAATGCTTTAAACATTGCTAATGAATTGTCTTTGAATCTAGATAATTTCCAACTTTCTACAGGCTTACAGACACGCACATACAAAGCTGAACAAATATGTGAAACAAACTTCAGACACAATCCCCCCCACACACACATTATGAAATTTTGCACAATAGCTCCCTCTACAGTAAAATGTTTTATCTAGTAAAATAAAAGGGGCTGCATAATATGGAATACAGTCAGGCTTTCCAACTTTGTAAACTTAGTAAATATTCTCAATGTCACAAAGTAAAAATGAAAGACCTTCTGTCCTAGAAACTTTAGACACAAATGAAATTATATGCACAACAATTTTAACAAATTTATTCTACAGCTAGAGGCTCAGAAAGTTCAAGGTTGAGGAACAGGTTGGGGACATCAGCTCTTAAACTTTTTAAATTTTTAAAGCAAATGGTTCCTAGGCTCCAAGTGAAGTAAAACAGAATCTCTAGGGGGCAGGTGCAGTATGAAAAATTCCAAACCATGTAGCTTAGAGCTAAAATGGGAGTGTGAAAGCATGAGGGAAAACCAGGTAAATTCAGTCTTTCACTTCACACTGAGAATGAATGACATGCCTATTTGCTTTCTCTAAAACAGACAACTGCTACTGATAACTGACACAGCTTTTTATTTCATACAGCACATTATTTTCACATAGATTTCTAAGAAGTCACAGATAAAGGCACATTCATTTCCTAATACTTAACACTAACTAGAGAAGCCTAATTATTTTCTCATATTTTTATCTTATTCAGTGTTATGCTTTTCCAAAATAGATGTATTGTAAAAAGAAGAGTTCATAGGCAAATGTCACACTTTTCACTATTCAGCTAATTATATTTCTACTTTTGCTTAGTATAAGATTAATTTTCCCATTCTGCTAATAAACCATGTGATAGCAAAATATGTTTAGTATTTTTATGCTAGAAAAAGATGCCTTAATGTTTGAAAGGATGGGAAGCTATTTCAGATAAGCCATCATGTTCGTAAAGATTAAATTATTCATATGAAATGTTCAGTAACTAAAAAACACTGATTTAAATAAAATCATTTCATAATTAAGTTATTTCTTTGGTTATGGATATTTTTTCTTTTAAGAAATAAAGTGCCTGTCTATATGAAGAAAAAAACTAAAATAATGGTAAACAAATATTGATTGAGTCCAGTCGAGTAAGCAGCATCTCTGGTTTCACAGATGTTGGTACCTTGTTGCTAACTGTATTTAACTCTTTATAATAAAACCTTACAACTGAAATAATAACTTTGTTTCTCAGTCTCATAAATATTTTCCAATTCATAATTTTCCAATAGCATAATTTGATATCAGGTAGCTTTTTATGTTTGTTTGTTTAGTTTGTTTGTTTCTATTCTCATGAAATATCTTTTTCCTCCCTTTTACTTTCACTTTGTGTATGTCTTTACATTTATAGTGTCTTTTGTAGACAGCATGTGTAAAGGTCTTGTTTTGTTATCCATTCAGCCACTCTATGTCTTTTGATTGGAGCATTTAATCCATTTGCAGTTAAAATAATTGTTGAGAAATATTGTTATTTTCTTATTCATATTTTTATCCTTTTTTCCTTCTTCTTTTTTTTTTTTTTTTTTTTTTTAAGAAAAGACCCTTTAATATGTTAAGGAACAGTGGTTTGGTGGTAATGAACTCCTTTGGCTTTTTCTTGTCTGGGAAACCTTTTATCTGTCCTTCAATTTTAAATGATAGCTTTGTTGGGTAATCTTGGTTGTAGGTCCTTGCTTTTCATCACTTTGAATATTTCTTGCCAATTCCATCTGGCTTGCAAAGTCTCTGGTGAGAAATCAACTAGTAGTCTTATGGGAACTCTCTTGTAGGTAACTGTTTTTCTCTTACTGCTTTTAAGATTCTTTGTCTTTAACCTTTGTCATTTTAATGATGATGTGCCTTGGTGTGGGCCTCTTAGGGCTCATCTTGTTTGGGATTTTCTGTGCTTCCTAGACTTGTATGTCTATTTTTTTCACCAAGTAAAAAAGTTTTCTGTCATTATGTTTTAAAATAGGTTTTTAATTTCTTGCTTTTCTTTCCTTCTTGCTTTCTTGATGTGAATGTTGGTACATTTTAATGTCCCAGTGGCTCCATTCAGTATCCTTATTGTTGTAGATTTTTTTTCTTGTTGCTGTTCTGATTGGGTGTTTTCTGCTTCCTTATCTTCCAAATCACTGAATCATTTTTCTGCTTCATCTACCTTGCTGTTGATTTCTTATAATGTATTCTTCATTTAATTAGTGTATTCTTCATTTCTGACTAGTTCTTTTTTATGTTTTCTACCTCCATTTTTGTAACTTCTTGGTTGAAGTCTCACCAAGTTCCCCTACTCTTCCCCCTAAGTTAATTGAGCACCCCAATAACCAGTGTTTTGAATTCTTTACCTAGTAGATTGTTTGTCTCCATTCTGTTTAGGTTTTTTTTCTGAAGTTTTTTCCTGTTCTTTTATTTGGGACATGTTTCTTTGTCTCCTCATTTTGGTTGCTTCTCTGTGTTTTTTCTATGTATTAGGCAAAGTTACTATGCCTCCTGGGCTTGGTAGAGTGGCTATAAGTAGTAGGTATCCTGTATGGTCCAGTGGCATAGCTTCCTCAGTCACTTGAGGTGGGCACTTCCATCTGGGCTGTGTGAACCTTCTTGTTGTAGTTGGTCCTTGACTGCTGCTGGCATGTCAACAGGAGAGAACTAACACCAGGCTGATTGTATGCAAGGGGTGGCCATGATCACCACTGAGAATCTGCTATGCAGGGACTGACCCCATGGAGCAGAACTCACTACCGCAGGAATCAGATACTGGCTGAGTCCACCCCTTGAGTGTGTTGTTCATGGAGGTGGTTAGGTGGTGCTTCAGCATGGTGTGAAGTTGTTCACCAGGTGTACTGGCTCGGGGGCCTGCTGAGAGGTGCAGGCTAAGGTCAGCACCACCTGTGCCCTGCCCAGGGCCACCTGGCATGAGCTATAAAGCAGTCTGGAGATGGATGCTACTTGTGCTGTCCTTACAGTTACCTGGGAGAGAATAAAGGGTAATCCAAGGCCAGCTCCTGCTAGTGCCAAGCCCCGGGCCACTTAGCAAGAGGTGTGAGGTATGCAGAGGCCAGATGCTACTTGTTTGAGATTTTAGGAAAGACAGGCCATTTGTATGGAAAAGTCACTGGAAAGTGCTTGGTGGGCCTGCAAATTGGGTGGGGTGGGGTTCTTAGAGAATCACCAGGGAAGGGCTAACAGTGTTAGCCAGGTTGATGGAGACTCAGATATGGCATCTGCCTGCCACACTCTGTGGGAGAAGGGTTCAGCAAAGAAATAAAGGCCTCTGCTAACATTTCTGTTTAGGATAAAACTGCCCTTCCAGCTCTTTCTCTGATGCCAAACAATTCAGTTCCTCCCCAAATGTTCCTGGCACCTTTTGAGCTGCTACCCCAGCACCAGACCTCAGAATGATTCTAAGTCTATGCACAGGCCCTTTAAGAGGAAGTCCCTTGGACTCCAACTGCCTTCCATCTCCGTCAGCCACAATCCTCTTTAGTTTTCACATTCGGAAATTATAGGGGCATTTATTCCAGGCACTGGAACCTTGGGCTGGGGGCCTGGTGTGGGGCTGGGGCCACTGGCCCCTCAGCAGGACCTCTGAGCAAAGATATCCCTCATGATTTTTAACTGCTACACATGGGCATGGGACCAGCCCATTCCTATTCCCACCCTTCCTACCAGTCTGTATGTGGCTTCTTTATATCTTTAGTTATACAACTTCTGTTCACTTTCATTTCAGGTGGTTCGGAATGATGGTTGCTTTGTAGTTTAGTTGTAATTCTGATGTGGTTGTGGGAGTTTCTGAGTACTGAAGTTATCTGTGCCGCCACCTTGACCAGAAGTCTCAAAATATTTTATTGTACTATAATCACCTTTTCACCTAAAGGAAGCGCTTTATGGCTTCACTTTGCCATATCAATTGCCAACATCAGTACATTTGTGCTTTGGGGCCATTATTAAGTACAATAAGGGTTGCTTGTACTCAATAAATGTTACAAGCACTGCGATACCTCAGATGATCTGATAACAGAGACAGCTGCTAAGTGACTACCAGGGAGGCAGCATATACAGTTTGGATGTGCAGGACAAAGGGGTGATTCACATCCCGGGGGGAATGGAGCAAGGCGGTGTGAAATTTCATCAAACTCCTCTTTAAATGGTGCACTGTTTAAACCTTATGAATTGTTTATTTCTGAAAAATTTCCACTTAATGTCTTGGATCACAGTTGACCACAGGTAATGGAAACCATGGAAAACAAAACTGTGAGTAAGGGGGCGTGGGAGAGTTCTATACTGAGCCATACTAAATGACAGGAACAGAGTTATTAAGTACCAACTGAAACCCAAGGTGAGTCAAAAAGGCCCACTGGAGGCTTTTAAAGAGAACCTCATCACTGGCAAACAGAGGACAGACTGAGCGGAAGACCAAGCATAGCCTAATGAACTTCAGAGAAGCTGAATTCTCAGCAAGTCCCTTTGATGGGTTCAGGACCCTCACAGGAAAGGAGTGGGAGCCTAAGACTTGGGATGCAGATCCATGCCTATTCGGCACACTGGAGGGCACTTTAATCACCCAGTTTTCCCTAAACACTCTGGACCCACAAGGTTGCCCACTTTTTTGGAAGATAGAGCACCTTCTCCCCGCTTCAAAACTATATAGAACCTTCAATGAGTTATGGATCTTACAGAACAGTGCTTACTCTGCTTAAAATTGCCCCACTTCTCTCCTGTCCGCTAGCCAGTTCTGGGATCAAATTTTAGTATGACCTAACTTAGCAGGGTCTGCTAAGGGAAGAGGGAAATATATGAAAAGTTACTGCAGAATCTGGTAGACATATATTAGCTGGAACCCAGAGACTAAGCCTGGCAGTGGATCCCATGGGTGCCGATCAAGAGGGTAGAATATGAGGTTGGGAAAAAGGGAGAGTTTATTGATATGGTGGTAACACTGTTCAGTGACACAGGATTTCACATACTGGCAAGCGCCCTAAAGTTGCTCTTGGAAGTTTGGCTTTCTATCATTTCTGTGGCACTGGTCACAATTTAAATTTAGTCTCCTCTTCTGTAAAATGAAGGACATAAACAATGATTATTAACCAATCATTTCAACAAATAATTACTGGCCATTTGATATGTATTAGGCAATTGTTCTTCAATGTTCCAAAGGACAGACATGACCTCTGGCCTTGTGGAGCTTAGTAGAAAAGACTAATAATGAACAAGTAAACAAAAAAAAAGTCGTTCAGATTGCAACACTCTGAAAACAGTTCTCTCTGGCAAAGGAAATAGACTTCCAGGAAATCCAGGAAGCTCAGAGAGTCCCAAAGAAGTTGGACCCAAGAAGAAACACACCGAGGCACATCATCATTACATTAGCCAAGATGAAAATGAAGGAGAGAATCCTAGAAGCAGCAAGAGATAAGGGGACAGTCACCTACAAAGGAGTTCCCATCAGACTGTCAGCAGATTTCTCAAAAGAGACCTTATAGGCAAGAAAGGGCTGGAAAGAAGTATTCCAAGTCATGAAAACCAAAGACCTACAACCAAGATTGCTCTATCCAGCAAAACTTTCATTTAGAATGAAAGGGCAGATAAAGTGCTTCTCAGATAAGATCAAATTCAAGGAGTTCATCATCACCAAGCCCTTATTATATGAAATGTTAAAGGGACTTATCTAAGAAAAAGAAGTTAAAAAAACATGAACAGTGAAAGGACAGCAAACTCGCAGTTATTAACAACCACACCTAAAACAAAAGCAAACTAAAAGGACAGCTAGATCAGGAGTGGAAACATAGAAATGAAGATCTCAAGGAGGGTTAGCAACAGAGGAGTGGGAGGAGGAGAAGGGGGGAGAAGGTACAGAAAATAAGCATAGATGGTAGATAGAAAATAGATGGGGGGGCAAGAATAGTATGGGAAATATAGAATCTAAAGAACTTGAGACACATGGCCATAAACTAAAGGGGGGTAATGGGGATGGGGAGGTAGGGTGGAGGGGAATGAAGGGGGGGAATAGAACAACTGTAATGGCATAATCAATAAAAAATAAATAAATTTAAAGTTAAAAAAAACAGTTCTCTCTGAAAGAAATACATAAGGTGCTGCCCTGCTGACTAGTGGAGGGCAGGGCCTACTTTGGCTGAGATGATCAGGAAGGGCCTCACTTAGCAGGTGACATGAAGCTGACAGCTAAAAAATAAGAAGTCAGCCATGTGAACAGCTTGAGTAAGAGCTTTTCAGGCCAAAGGGAATGGAAATACAAAGGCCTCAAGGTGAGAAGGAGATTGGGTATTGTCCAGAATCTGATAAAACATCAGAGCCACATTAAAACGTTCCCTTACTATTGTTTTGCTGCTTAGGTTTTAGAACTCAATGTTAGAAGCTTTGTGTTTATAGGCAAAACTGCTTTTGATGTCTGATATAAATAAATATATTATTGTTATTACTATAAACTACACATTGTTATTTTTGGACATGAGCAATAACTTCAGTTCCATTTATTAATCTGCTAAATTCAATGCACTTTACAAATATTCCTTATCCCATTTAACTCTCCTAACAATCCTGAAAGAGACTTAATATTAATTACGTCATTTTGCAGCTGAGAAAAACGTGGCTTAGAAAGGTTAAATAACTTGCCCAAGGTCATTTGGTACCAGCAAGAGGATTTTCCCACCACCTATCCCTCAAAACCTGTTCCAGCAAACTTAGTTGTATACTTTCAAATGCAAAACTCCAAGAGCTTTATTTTATTTTACACGGAAACTTTGGCCCTGAAATCTAGCATATTACTTTATGATAGAAAACAAATAGAAAAGAGCCTTTCCTTGATGGATACAATGAACGCCAAGTTTGTTTTCCTTTTATGCATCTCACAATTTTCTTCTTAAGCCAAGCAAAGTAGCCCAGGTTTCGACAAAGTAGCCCAGGTTTGTTTTAGATGGCAGGGCTTAAAAAACTAACAAACAAAAAATCTGACTTGGTTTCAAAATTAAATGCAGTAAATTAAGGGAGCAAGAACTACACAACAACAACAACAAAGAAAAGTAATTAATAGCATATTAAATTTTTAATGAATATATCTGAAGAAGCTCCTCAGTTTTTTATATTTCAAAGGGATGCTGCCAGTGACTTATTAGGGAGCTTTGGAGAACACTAGAAGAGAATTTACAAACTAAGCTTTTTTCAAGGCCCAATCCAAAGTCTACAAATATAGTAATTAAAATTCTGCTATGTATAAACACATAAATAAGCAAATTTTGTACTGTTTACTGACAGACCCAGGTAAACCTAGGAGGAATGGAAAATCACCAGGCAGGAAACTGCACCAGCAGGAAACTGCCTGCCGACCCCACCCAGGACCAACAGCCAGGACCAACAGCCACCTGGCCAAGATAACAGGATGCCTGCCAGAAGCAACAGTCAGCAGAAGTGGCACCCAGCTCCCACTAACAGAAATGGTCAGAAGAAGTGCCAACCAGTTCCAGCCAATCACAGTTGGACACCCCATTTACTTTTCATGGGTTTTTGCACTTAAAAACCTTGCCCTAAGAACAACCAGGCAAGTCTTCCCCTCTCTTGGTTGGCTCCACTTTCCCCTCTTTTTCCCGCTAATAAACCCTTTCTGCTAAGCTCGCTGCATCCATCTGGTTTCTTGAATGACTCCAACCTAATATTTACTGGCTTAAATTTCTTATATAAATAGAAAGTCAGAGTTGGAAGATGGCAATGAGGTAGGTGGGAGCAGAGCCTGAGGAACAGAGTGAACAGCCAATGGAATCCCGGCATACATGAAGGTCAGAGGCCAAAATTGTACAGGACATTGAAAAACAGATGGTAGGGAGATTGCTTTGGGATCTTAAGGTCCCTAGGACCAGCGCAGGGACCAGAGCTGCTATAGCCTCCCAACTCCACACCTTCCTGTGCCTGTCACTAGATCCTTGGATGAGAGCCAAATCAATAACTACCTCCCCGGCCAAACAGGGAGGACAGAATGACAGTAGGATGGGCCTGGATACTTGAAGTCACTGGGGAGGGGAATAAAAACAAAGTGGGAGACACACAGGAGCAGTGTTTACCCATTGAGACTGTGGATGCCAGCTGGGTCATTAGCAGAGAAACTGGGGAGCTGGGTGACAACTGGAGAAGGGAGAAGAGTTGGGCTGGGATGGACCCTGACCTGGATAGTTTCTGGTCTGTTTGGAAAGTTGGGCTGTTGATTTGCTAAGATGAAGAAGGACGTGCAGAGAAGAGCTCCCCAGCTCCCCCAGCTCCCCCACCCCCTGCAGAGAAGAGCAGCAGGGCTCAGGGAGTTAGCAGTCTCCAGAAAGACTTAACTCAGTGGGGGAGCTGAACCACCCTGAAGAGACTATGAGAGTGCCTAGCACCTAGGACAGCAAAGAACAAGAAGGTGGTATATAAGTTTCCCCTAATTAGTGCACCTCAAGGATGGCACAACTGGTGGACTGAAGGTATTGGCCTGGCACAGATGGGCAGTGAGGGCCCAGTAGCCAATGGAGGAACTGCACTGGAGACTGAGTAATTGCAAAGAGCGTGGCCCAGACCTGGCCCCCATCCTCTCAAAACCACAGGGAGGGAGAAAGGCAAAGCCCAAGCCCCCTCAGCCTGTGGCATCCAGGAAGACCAGCAAAATTTGCTTGCCGGTTTAAAGTCAGCAGGAGGACTTTTTTCTTTCTTTTTTTCCTCCCAAGTGAGACAGTAAGACCTGGAGGTGCAAAAGGTCCAGAGACAGATCCAAAGAGGGATCACAAGGTTAATCCCAACAACTGAGAAACTGAAGCAAATCTTACTTTGCTATTCCAGAGAACTTGCATGTTATTGTTTATTTGTATTATTATTATTTTTCATTATTTTTACTTTTCTTTTATTAGTATTTTTTATTTCCCTTCTTTCTATTTAGTTTTCTACATTTTATTTGTTTGTTTAATTGCATTGTTGACTGGTTTCCCTTGTTCTCTCTTTCATAGTATACCATATTTTTTGGACTATAAGATGCAATTTCCACACCAAATTTGGGAGGAATAATGGTTGTTAATGCTGCTGTTGAGTTCTGTTTACATTTATATTGTTGAAATATTATGGTGTTTAGGTTATTAAAAATTTTACCACATTTTTCCTTCAAATTTTTTTCCTATTTTCCTCCTCTAAAACCTAGGTGCATCTTATGGTCCAAAAAATATATTATTTTAGCTTTTCTTCTTTCACTTCACTTGTGTTCCAATACCACACTACTCTAGGTTGTGCAATTCCTATTCTTCTTATTCAGATCATAGAGTTCCTATCATATGACTGTTTCTCCAGTATTATTGTAAATAACTGTTGTTCTATACAATTATAAATACTACACAGCACCCTTTCTGGATCTTAGCCCATTTCACTATCTTCCAGATTTTTATTACTGTTATGCTTAACTCTATTCTCTCACACACTATGCCTATTTTCTATTGCTTACTCTCACTATATCTCATAATCTGACCTCCCACAAGTTCTCTGTTTTCTGGTTTCAATTCACAATCCTTCCCCCCTCTAACAAGAGTCTTATCTCTTTTCCACCCTTTCTAAAAAGTGGCTAGTTGGATGAAATATCACAGATAACACTATACTTATCCAAAGGATTACCTATCTCTTCTCTACAGGCTGGTACTTTAAGTCCATAGAATATATTCCCCCTGTCTTAATCCATTTTGCCTTTCTTCTCCAACTAATCACATAAAAGAGTAGGTGGGAGCTGCGAAGTCCAATATACCTGCTAGAAGAGAGAACCCACCACAAAAGAACCACCAACACATAATAAAGGAAGACAGTGGAAGAGTGGGTGGAAGCCATACTAACCTCCACACAGGACAAATCTGGAATTACAACTAAATGGTGGAGAAATTATCCAGAGCAAACAATGGAACAATAGTGAGAGAAAACCCTTATAACTTTGGACAGACAGAAAAACCAGCTTCAACACAACCTGTCCACACCTGCACAACAGCATACAAGACATGGTAGGCGGAGTAATCTTCAGTCAACCAGCTGGAAGGAAGAACCCAACAAAGAAAGACCCAACAACAATCAAAACCCAAATATATCCAGGGAGCCAACATAAATGACACCCCAAGTCAACAAATTCAGGAGACCAATAAGACTGCACTACTGAATCTCACAAGTCTCCTACCATAGCAGTTCACACCACAAACCCACAGAGTCAGAACAGAACAATTTAAAAAGCAGAGGCTAACAAGAAGAGTCTCACAAATAATGGGAAGAATAAGAAACGAACCCCAAATGAAAAGAAAGGAGGAAGCTTCAGAAAGTATGCTAAATGAAATAGAGGCAAGTCAACTATCAGATGCTGAGTTCAAAGCAATGGTTATAAGGAATCTCAATGAGCTTGCTGAAAATTACCAAAAACTATAGAGAAACAGCAATGAACTCACTGCAAACTCTATCAACATGAAAAAGGAAATAGAAACTATCGACAAGGGCCAAGAGGAAATGAAGAATATAATTTCTGAACTGAAGAACACAGTAGAAGGAATCAAAAGCACAGTAGATGAAGCAGAGGATTGAATCGGCAAGCTGGAGGACAAGGTAGAAAAAAAAACTCCCAGAAAAAGCAAGAAAAGGAAAAAAGACTCATAAAGAATAAAGAGGCATTAAAGGAACTGCAGGACAACATGAAACATAAGAATATCCATATAATAGGGATACCACAAAGAAAAGAAGAAGAGCAAGGCATAGACAACCTGTTTGAAAAAGTAATTATGGAAAACTTCCTAATTTAATGAGAGAAAAACTCACACAAATCCAGGAAACACAGAGTCCCAATCAAGAGGAGCCCAAAGAGGCCCACTTCAAGACACATCATAATTAAATGACAAAATTTCAAGACAAAGAGAGAATCTTAAAGGCAGCAAAGGAGAAACAAGAAGTAACATACAAGGGAGCCTCAATAAGACTAGCAGCTGACTTCTCAATGGAAACGTTACACGCCAATAGAGACTGTCAAGAAATATTCCAGGTAATGAGAACCAGAGGCTTGCAACTGAGACTACTCTATCCAGCAACGCTCTCGATTAAAATGGAAAGCCAAATAAGGAATTTCCCAGACAAATGAAGGCTCAAAGAATACACGTCCACCAAACCAGCACTGCGAGAAATGCTAAAGAGACTGATTGAAAAAAGGGAAGAAAAAGACTAAGGGAGACAGGAACACAGGTTTAAATGAAGTAAAATGGCAATGAATAAGTACCTATCAATAATAACCTTAAGTGTAAATGGGTTAAATGCTCCAATCAAAAGACATAGAATAGCTGAATGGATAAGAAAGCATGACCCACACATATGCAGTCCACAAGAGACCCACCTCAAAACAAAAGACCTAAAGAGACTGAAAGGGAAGAGCCAGAAGCAAATATTCCAAGCAAATGGACAAGGAAGAAAAGCCAGAGTAGCAATACTCATATCAGACAAAATAAACTTCAAAACAAGGGCCATAAAAAGAGACCCAAAAGGTCACTTCATAATACTCAAAGGAAGACTCCATAGAGAAGACATAAACATTGTAAATATAAATGCACCCAACTTAGGAGCATGCAAACAAATAAGGAAAATCTTGGAGGACTTCAAGAAAGATATTAATAGCAACACAATCATAGAACGGTGTTTTAACACCCATTGTCAAAAATGGATAGATCTTTCAAACAAAATATCAACAAAGATATTGTGGCACTGAACAATGTCCTAGGCCAAATGGACTTAAGTGATATACATATAGAAACTTTCACCCCAAAGAAGCATAAATACATTCTTTTCAAATGCACATGGGACATTTTCAAAAATAGATCACATGATAGGATACAAAAGTAGCCTCCACAAATTCAAGAAAATTGAAATTATATCAAGCATTTTCTCTGATCACAAGGGACTGAAACTAGAAACCAACCTCAAGGGAAAAAGTAAAAAACACTCAAATTCATGTGGAGATTGAATAGCATGCTATTCGACAATGAATGGGTTAGAATAAGATCAAGGAAGAAATCAGAAAGCTTCTGGAAACAAATGAAAATGAACTCACAACAATCCAAAACTTATGGGACACAGCAAAGGCAGTCCTGAGAGGGAAGTTCATAATGATATAGGCCTACCTAAAAATGATAGAAACATTTCAAATAAACAACCTAACCCTACACCTATAAGAACTGGAGGAACAACAACAAAGACAGCCCAGAGCAAGTGGAAGAAAGGAAATAACCAAGATCAGAGCAGAATTCAATGATAGAGACTAAAAGCACAGTTCTAAGGGCCAATGAATCCAGGAGCTGGTTGTTTGAAAAATAAACAAAATCGACATGCCCTTAAGCAGGCTCATCAAGAAAAAAAAGAGAGAAGACCCAAATAAACACAATCAGAAATGAAAGAGAATAGATTACAACTGATGCCACAGAAATTCAAAGAATATTAAGAAATTACTATGAACAACTACATGCCAAGAAATTTGAAAACCTAGGTGAAATAAACAAATTTCTATAAAAATCTTTCAAAACTCAATGAAAAAGAAGCAGGAAGCCTGAATAGACCAATAGCAGATGATGAAATTGAAACAGTAATCAAAAAACTCCCAACACACAAATACCCTGGACCAGATGGTTTCACAGGAGAATTTTACAAAGCATTTAAGGAAAAGCTAATCCCCATCCTTCACAGACTATTCCAAAAAATCCAAGAAAAGGGAAGACTCCCAAACTCTTTTTACCAAGCTAGCACCATCCTAATCCCAACACTAGATAAAGACACGACAAAGAAAGAAAAGTACAGGCCAATATGTCTGATGAACACAGATGCTCAAATCCTCAATAAAATATTGGTAAACTCTATCCAGCAATACATTAAAAAGATCATACACCATGACCAAGTGGGATTCATCCCATAAATGCAAAGATAGTAAAATATTCACAAATCGATAAGCATAATACATCACATAAACCCAAGGAAACACAAAAATCACATGATCATATCAATGAATGTGAAAAAAGCATTTGATAAGGAACAGCACCCATTTATGATAAAAACACTCAGCAAAGTGGGAATAGAGGGAGCATTCCTCATATAACAAAAGCCATATACAAGAAACCTACAGTCAACATCATATTCAATGAGCAAAAACTAAAAGCTTTCCCACTAAGATCAGGAACAAGACAAGGATGCCCACTTTTACCACTCCTATTCAACATAGTATTGGAAGTCCTAGCCATAGCAATCAAACAAGAAAAAGAAATAAGAGGCATCCAAATTGTAAAAGAGGAAGCAAAACTGTCATAGTTTGCAGATGACATGATAGGGTACACAGAAAATCCTATAAATTCCACAAAAAAACCCACTCAACCTAGTAAATGAATTTGGCAAAACAGCAGGATACAAAGTCAATATTCAGAAATCAAAGGCATTTTTTGTACACCAACAATGAAATACCAGAAACAAAAAACAGGGGAAAAAATCTCATTTTATATTGCAACAAGAAAAATAAAAGACCTAGGAACAAACCTAACCAAGAAGGTAAAAGACCTGTACTCAGAAAACTACACAACACTGAAGAAAGAAATTAAGGAAGATACAAACAAAAGGAAGCATGTACCATGTTCATGGATTAGAATAATTAACATTATCAAAATGTCCATACTACCCAAAGCAACTTATAGATTCAACACAATCCCTATTAAAGTACCAATGATATATTTCACAGATATAGAACAAACATTTCAAAAATTTATATGGAACCATAAATGACCTCAAATAGCTGCAGCAATTTTGAAAAAGAAGAACAATGTAGGATGGATAACAATACTTGATAAAAAAACTGTATGACAAGGCCACTGTAATCAAAACAGCCTGGTACTGGCATAGGAACAGATACATAGACCAATGGAACAGAAAAGAGAGCTGAGAAATAAACCCAAGTCTCTGTGGTCAATTAATATTTGACAAACAGAACAGAAGTATCAAATGGAGTAAAAATAGCCTCTTCAACAAATAGTGTTGGGAGATCTGGACAGCAAAGGCAAAAAAAAAAATCGATTTACGGCATACACAAAAATAACTTCAAGATGAATAACAGACTTAAATATAAGTTGTGACACCATAAATGTCCTAGAGGAAAACATAGGCAGGAAAATCTGATATTCCGTGCAGCAATATTTTCACCAATATGTCCCCCAGAGCAAGTGACATAAAGGAAAGAATAAACAAATGGGATCTCATTAAAATAAAAAAGCTTCTGAAGGGCTAAAGAAAAGAACATTAAAATGAAAAGAGAACCAAATGTATGGGAAAACATACTTGCCAATGATAACTTGGACAAGAGTTTGACCTCCAAAATACATAAAGAACTCACATGACTCCAGTGCAGGAAGACAAAGAACCCAATTAAAAAATGGGCAAAAGACCTGAACAGACACTTTTCCAAGGAGGACATATAGAGGGCCGAGAGACATATGAAAAAGACGGTCAGCATCACCAGTCATCAGAGAAATGCAAAGTAAAACCCACAGTGAGATACCACTTCACACCAGTGAGAATGGCCATCATAAACAAATGAACCAACAAAGTGTTGGAGAGAATGTGGGAAAAAGGGAACCCTAGTGCACTGTTGGTAGGAATGCAGACTGGTGCAGCCACTGTGGAAAACAGTATGGAATTTCCTCAGAAAATGAAAAATGGAACTGCTTTTGACCCAGGAATTCCACTGCTGGGATTATATCCTAAGAACCCTGGAACATCAATCCAAAAGAACCTATGCACCCCAATGTTCATAGTAGGACAACTGACAATAGCTAAGTGCTGGAAGCAATCTAAGTTTACATCAGTAAACGAATGGATCAAAAAACTGTAGTGCATTTACACAGTGTACTACAACGCAGCAGAAAGAAGGTGCTCCTACCCTTTGTGAAAGCTTGAATGGATCTGGACAGCATTTTGCTAAGCAAAATAATCCAGGCAGTGAAGGACAAACACCACATGATCTCACCTATAAGTGGAACCTAATCAACAAAACAAACAAGCAAAATATAACCAGAGACAATGACATTAAGAACGATCTGACAGTAACCAGAGGGGAGGTAGGAGGTTAATGGGGGGAAGGGGAGAAGGTTTTCAGGAACAACTATAAAAGACACATGGACAAAACCAAAGTTGGGGTAGGATCAGGGGAGGGAGGTATGGATGGCTGGGGTGGAGGCAAGTAGTGGAGGGAAAATGCAGACAAGTGTAACTGAACAACAATAAAATTTTTAAAATAATTAAAAAATAGAAAGTCAATGTTACCTTTTCAAAATCCCTGGCGTAATTATAAAGCACTAAATGAAGGCACATTTTCTTGGCCCAGAAATATGCTTTTCAAGTTAGTACAGGATCAAATTCAAAGGCTATTACCTATATTTAGTGTGATTACTCCATTACAAGCAAGGGTAATAAAGCAATAGTAATAGTAGTGGAGGAGACAGTGGCTCTTTCAGCATAATAATGAAGAGAAGAAATGTTCACAGGTGTCCTTTCTAGTCTGTCTTGTCAAAATGAAAAAACTGATTGTTTTTTATACCACTTCAGTCTAAATTTCCAATGACTCTCACTTCACCCAGAGTGGAACCCAGTGGAACTGAGACACTGACAAGACTAACTAGATAAAGAAGTGGGACCCTGAATGATAGGGACGGTGGAGGACAGTGGTTCCTAACCCAGACTTTGCACTTCCCTGGGGGAATTCAACAGAACATAGAAATGCCTGAGGCCTCACCCCAAACCAGAATAATCAGACCCTCTGGGATTTGGGCCTAAGTGTTAGTTAGTACAGTTAAAAAACTCCTTAGGAAATTTTAATGCACGGTATGGATTGAAAATCTCTGGGTTAAAGGAATTGAGGGGCCCTGAAACAGAGGGGTGGGAAAACAGAAATGACACAAAGGCAGTGGGTGCCTTGAGAGACTAAAGGAGCCATGCCCCTTGAAGGGCTGAGGGACCATTGAAGAGAATGAAAGAGCCACTCCCCAGCCCCTCGCTCCCTGTAGACTTTGTGTGGTTTGAAAGATATGGTTAAAACCTCAGTTAAAGAACTGTGGTGGCTTCTGGACTATTCACATGTGATTGACTGAGATAACAAAGTTTAACTAAAATATCCCCACTCTTTAGTTTAACTAAAATACCCCCACTCAAATAATGAAATGAAGTTTCATTATTTTTCCAAGGTTGTTCTTAAAATGGAAGCAGGAAAGTTCCAAATGGATTCACTTTCTCTGCCACCCAACATGCATTGGTTGTCACCTATAAATTAGTTCAGTTTGAGTTGGTGTTTGAATACTGACTAGGTTTTTGTTGCTAAGTATCTGTGCTAGCCAGGCCCTTCACAGGCTCACTTTGGAATATTTACATTGGAAAGTTTACAGATGAGCTACTATCTATGACTGATGGGAATAGATTACAGAAACTCTGTCATTTCTACTAGTGCTCACAAAAAGAAATTCTGAGAAAACAAACTTTTTTTTTCAGGCTTTAGTTGGTGAAAGTTTCAGGCAAATTCCAACTAGAGAGTAGACTATGAAGCTGAGATTTTAAGGATCCCAAGGGTTTTAAAGACAACTCCTTCCCATCCCAATATAAAATGTTTCTAGTCATTCTGAGATGTCCCAAATTGATCATTGAATGGACCTCAGTACAAGTGCAAATGTTACCACAGATAACAGCATTAGCTCAATTTACCCCATTAGCTAGTCAGCTGGCAGAAGCCTGGGAGTACTGGAAAAATCAGTAAGTTCTAATGAATTAAAAGAAAGATCTGAGGTTTGGGATGCTACCCTGGACTGGTAAGACTAAAGTGGGGGGGAGACTCTAGACTCAGTCAAGTCCCCTGAACTCAGTGAAGTATATGTGGGTGTCAAAGAAAGGGAGCACTGGAAGAGGAATAAAGCAATCGGAATATATGTATTGGCTACTTTATAGTTGTTAAAAATTCAACTGAATTCATTTTCAAGATCTTAGAGTCTTTATTCAGTAATTCATGAATGGGGTAGTACCCCAGTCAATCTAGCAGAGAGAAGTGAATTCTGAGGAGCTGTAAAAAATGAAGTACTTTTTAACCAGATTCACCCCAATCATTCAATAAAAAGGAAAAAATAAAATGAAGCACTTTTATAGTTAGAAGGGATCAAGAACAAGGAAGTTATACTAGGAACAAAAGGAGGTTGATTATTGCCAGGTTCCTTTCCCTATAGGGGATAGCAGAGGCTTATCAGGCAAATTACCTAACTAATGCTGATCAGGTATTTCCTGATTGGCTGGTTTGATTTCATTTATTGGGGAGCCGAAAGTGTAATTAAGTTTCTGCATGGTGATATGGGGCTTAGCATAAACACATCTATATTGGGCCTATTATTTGGTCTTGAGTGTACTCCCTAACCAGGAGACTGAACACAATGAAACCTGCTCAACTAAGAGGAAAATATAGGGTTAAGTCAAAGTCTCTTGAGCAAAATCTTTTCCCTGAGGTTCATTGTAAATATGAGCTCATGCCAAGAAATGTGCTATATACTCACGCTGGATAAGTCTTTGAACTGCTCTTTGTGAATCACATATTGCACTGAAGACTTGACTAATGGACAGCTAGAAGTTTATACTTTCCCCTTTGACAAACAAGGATATATTTTGGTTACGCCTCTCAAAACATTCAGATACCCAAACAAACTCTATGCTAGGGATGGAAGTTACAAGTTTACAAAATATTAAGGACCAGTCTTTAAGTTATTTAAGTTAAGGACCATACTAAGTTATAACAGGGGGAGTAGACTCTGATGTGGAAGCAAAATATTATATGCATAATATTTCATTTGTTAGTCATCTATCTTGTCTTTTACTTGCCATACTGTAAAATTTAAGATTCTCAAGCCTGCTCTATACTCTTATCTAATCAAGAGTACTGATTAGCTTTGAGAACACATCTCCTGATAAGAATCTCAGAAAGAGTAGAAAATAATATTTCCTTAGAGCTGCAGAAGAGCAGACATTATCCCACATGGTACAGCCAGCTCTGATAAAGTGCAGAACTTTTGACATTCACCAAAATATCAACTTCACTCTCTTATCCAATGTGAAGGCATATAAAAACTGTAATCTTATCCTATCTTTCTTCTATTTAACAGAAAAGTCTTTTAAGACACCTGGACTTTTGAGTACATTGCTATACATCCTCTGTCAAGAACCTTATAATTGCTAGAAGTCTATCGTTCTGATTGGTAAAGGTATGTAATAACTTTTCACTCAAGTAATAACTTCTTTTCTTAAAAGTATAAATGTTTACAGGATCTCTTCACTAAGCATGAAGAGTATCAAAATGTTCTTCTTTTCCCTTTATATATAAAACTGTAGTAAACCCAGGATTCTGTTGTATTCCTTAGTTAAACCACGAGTTTGACAGTCTTCATCTCATTTAAATTCACACTGCAAACTGCTCTGATAGAGGAGAAACTAAGTGTCATAGCTGTCAACAGAAAATACCAGCTCTCTTTGAGGATGGGGACTTGAGAAAGCTTCTCATAGGAGGTGACTGACTGGCTATGCTGTGTGGGAGCTATAAAATTCCTGCAAGCAAAGCAGAGGGGAAGGGTTGAGGAGAGAGCCTTTCCAGTGGAATGAGTTGTAAGGCCTTGAAAACACAGTACCTTTTGTTCACACACTATTGCCTGTTTCAGTGTGGTGAGGGGTGGAAGTTGGTTTCTGAATTAAGCTGAAACAGTTGATTGGGTTGATTAATTAACTTCTTAATTAAGGCTTTAACGTATTACAGAATTTACTTGCTTAGTTTACCTATATTTCACTTTTAAGAAATTTTCTCCTAAAGTGCTTAGTTTCAACTGCTTCTTTTCTTTCCCAGCTTGCCACATATTTTCTTATGCATTTATGATTTGGGTTCAGGAAGGAAGACTTGTACTTTGTACCCTATTGTCCTCTAACTCTGAGAATGTCTCACCTTAAGATTCTTAGGCCTAATGGATTCTTGGTTTTAGAATTAAAAATTGGAGTTCTTGTAGCTTTTGGAGTGGTGCTATATAGCCACATAACTAACAGCTAGGAGTGTTGAAGAAGTAAACTCTGCATTAGGAGGGAAATTAGATGATCTGGGGCCCCTTTCCAACTCTGAAGCTTTCGATTATATCATCAAATAACTTATTATTAACAACACTAATAATCTTTCTTTTTAAAGTATTAAGAATATATTTATTAAACAAAGTAAAACTGAAAAACCAATTATGTGCCTTTTTCCTAAAGGACATTGCTTCAAAGTGCTGCCATGCTGAATCAAGAATCCTCTATTTCACTCTTGAAAGTCATGGAGAACAACTTCAGCATGGTTGCCAGGTCACAGTATCAGAAGAGTAGATGTGGGCAAAACAATTATACTAGCGTTTAAGGAAGATGCCCAGAGCCACCAGCTGCAGGTCTGGGTGGGCGAAAAAAAGACAAAACTGTGGAATTGGGACTCATATCTAATTTTTAGGGTGTGGATCCCTGGGTACACTGAAGACTTGATGAATTATTTTTAATTACTTCAGATATTCTGGTGAATATGGGTGCTTCATATCACAAGTAGAGTGTTTCCACTGAAAAAGGTGACATTTTGTTCCTAAAAAAAAAAAAAACAGTTCTGAAAAAAATTCTTATGCATGATATACTGCATTGATCTCAGAATATGTTGGAAATACTTACCAAATCCACTGTGTCATTCTGTTCTGTAGATGCTGGTAAATGAAAAAAGTATGATGCTTGATGCTTTTCAGTTCCAGTTCATGTTTATATTCAGAAGCATTGGGGTTCATATTATCACACAGGGAAGTTGAAGCAGACATAGCTGGTATGAGGCCAGCTGGCACATTTATAGATTGATTGGCATTCTGTAGCTTGAGCAACTTACGCTTCATTGCTGTGTGTCTTTCTCTCAGAATCTTCATTTCAAGGTTTTTCTCTTCAAGTTCATGTTCAGAGGCATTGGGGTCAATGTTTTTACCCAGTGATGCTGATGACGTGGCTGGTAGGAGGTCAGCTGCCACACTTAAACATTGAATGGCTTTCTGTAGCTTGAGCAACTTGTGCTTTATTGCCACATTTCTTCCCTTCAGAATCTTCATTTCAAGTTCATTTTTACATTCAGGAGCATTGTGGTCAATATTATCACCCAGGGAAGTTGAAGCAGGCATAGCTGGTAGGAGGCCGACTTCCCCATTTAGACATTGAGTGGCTTTCTGTAGCTTGAGCAACTTATGCTTCATTGCTACATTTTTCCCTCTCAGAATCTTCACTTCCAGGTTTTTCTGTTCATGTTCATATTCAGAAACATTTTGCTCGATATTTGCACCCAGTGATGCTGATGACATTGCTGGTAGGAGACCTGCTGCCGCATTCAGATATTCAGTGGCTTTCTGTAGCTCAAGCAACTTGTGCTTCATCGCTACATTTCTTCCCTTCAGAATCTTCATTTCCAGATTTTGTTGTTCCAATGGATTTTTATATTCAGAAGCATTGTGGTCAATATTATCACCCAGGGGAGTTACATCAGGTATAGCAGGTACAAGACCAGCTGCTGCATTTAGACAATGAGTGGCCTTCCGTAGCTTGAGCAACTTGTGCTTCATTGCAACATTTCTTCCTCTCAGAATCTTCAGTTCGAGGTTTTTCTGTTTGAGTTCATGTTCATATTCCGAAGCACTGGGGTCAATGTTTTCACCCAGTGATGCTGATGACATTACTGGTAGGAGACCTGCTACCTCATTCAGATATTCAGTGGCTTTCTGTAGCTTGAGCAACTTGTGCTTCATTGCTACATTTCTTCCTCTCAGAATTTTTACATCAGGGTTTTTCTGTTCAAGTTCACATTCATATTCAGAAGCATTTGGGTTGATGTTTTCACCCAGCGATGCTGATGACGTGGCTGGTAGGAGACTTGCTGCCGCATTCAGACATTCAGTGGCTTTCTGTAGCTTGAGCAACTTGTGCTTCATCGCTACATTTCTTCCTTTCTGAATCTTCATTTCCATATTTTGCTGTTCCAGTTTATTTTCATAGTCAGAGGCATTGCGGTCAATATTATTAACCAAGGAAGTCGAAACAGGTATACCAGGTACAAGACCAGCTGCCACATTTAGACACTGAATGGCCTTCCGCAACTTGAGCAACTTATGCTTCATTGCTACATTTCTTCCTCTCAGAATTCTTACATCAGGGTTTTTCTGTTCAAGTTCACATTCATATTCAGAAGCATTGGGGTTGATGTTTTCACCCAGTGATGCTGATGACATTGCTGGTAGGAGGCCAGCTGCCACATTTACACATTCAGTGGCTTTCTGTAGCTTGAGCAACTTACGCTTCGTCACTACATTTCTTCCTCTCTGAATCTTCATTTCCAGATTTTGCTGTTCCAGTTGATTTTTATAGTCAGAGGCATTGCGGTCAATATTATTAACCAAGGAAGTTGAAACAGGTATACCAGGTACAAGACCAGCTGCCACATTTAGGCACTGAACGGCCTTCCGTAGCTTGAGCAACTTGTGCTTCATCGCTACATTTCTTCCTCTCTGAATCTTCATTTCCAGATTTTGCTGTTCCAGCTCATTTTTATAGTCAGAGGCATTGCGGTCAATATTATTAACCAGGGAAGTCAAAACAGGCATGGCAGGTACAAGACCAGCTGCCTCATTTAGACACTGAGTGGCCTTCCCTAGCTTGAGCAACTTATGCTTCATTGCAACGTTTCTTCCTCTTAGAATCTTCACTTCCAGATTTTTCTGTTCAAGTTCATGTTCATATTCCAAAGCACTGGGGTCAATGTTTTCACCTAGTGATGCTGATGACATTGCTGGTAGGAGACCTGCTGCCTCATTCAGAAATTCAGTGGCTTTCTGTAACTTGAGCAAGGTGTTCTTTATTGCTACATTTCTTCCTCTCAGAATCTTCACTTCCAGGTTTTTCTGTTCAAGTTCATGTTCATATTCAGAAGCATTTGGGTCAATGTTTTCCCCCAGTGATGCTGATGACATTGTTGGTAGGATACCTGCTGCCGCATTCAGAAATTCAGTGGCTTTCTGTAGCTTGAGCAATTTCTTATTCATTGCCACATTTCTTCCTCTCAGAATCTTCTTTGCCAGATTTTGCTGCTCCAGTTGATTTTTATACTCAGAGGCATTGTCAATATTATTACCCAGGGAAGTCGAAACAGGTACAGCTGGTACGAGACCAGCTGTAGCATTTAGACACTGAGTGGCCTTCCGCAGCTTGAGCAACTTGTGCTTCACTGCAACATTTCTTCCTCTCAGAATCTTCAGTTTGAGGTTTTTCTGTTCAAGTTCATGTGTATATTCAGAAACACTGGGATCAATGTTTTTATCTACTGATGCTAATGACATTGCTGGGCGGAGGCCAGCTGCCACATTTAGACATTGAGTGGCTTTCTGTAGCTTGAGCAACTTGTACTTCATTGCTACATTTCTTCCTCTGAGAATCTTCATTTCGAGGTTTTGCTGTTTCAGTTTATGTTCGTATTCCGAAGCATTGGGGTCAATATTATCACCCAGGGAAATCGAAGCAGGGGTAGCTGATACAAGGTTACTTGTTGCGCCTGTAGATTCAGTGGCCTTCTGTAGCTTCAGCAACTTCTGGTACATGGCTGCGTATCTGTCTGTCAGAATCCTCATTTCAAGATTTTTCTGTTCGAGTTCATGTTTATGTTCAGAAGCCTTGGGGTCAATATTTTCAGCAGCTGTCGTTGAAGACGTTGCTGGTATGAAGCCTCCTGCTGCAGTTACTGATTGAGTATCTGCCTGCAGGTTCTCTAATTTTTGCGATTCAAGTATCTCTTTTCCTAATGATAGTTTGATCTGTAAGTCCCCTTTTATTAGATCATTGTAAGCTGCAGTTTCCTGCTTATTTTCAAGATCTATATCACTATAAAATGTCATAAATCTTTCAACCTTTGGTCTCATAGATTGTTTAGTAGTCTCCACCTCCTTCCTTCTTAATTCATTTGACTCCTCTGTTTTGTATAACATCATCCTCACATCTTTAGTGCACCTAGAGATGTGTCGAGTTAAGGACACCACACTGTGGCTCATTGGCCCCAGGTCACAGCCTAAGCTAGAGCTAAGGCCACCAAACCAGGAGGCCATCACTGAGGGTTTTAGGACTGACCTGGTCTGCTCTGCCAAAAGCATCCACTGCCATTGAACAGCTCTGCCAACTGTCTCAGAACTGCCTCTCTGCCAGACTGAGAATTAAATCACAAACACCTGTTGCTAGGCAACTCCAGATTGCTGGGCATTCCATGTGGTGGCAGTTGGGAAGAGGAGACTTGCCTTGGGCCTGAGAACAGGCCCTTCTCCAGTGATATTTCCCCCGTGGGCCTCCTCTGTTTCCTGAGGAGGAAATATACGTTGCCTGATATTGTTGTCACACAGCTCATGTTGTCTTGCACCTTGTGATTTCCATGCCACCACTTTTTTCACATTTGAGGTAGAATTGACACAGTGACACTCATCCATCTTAAGGGCACAGTTGGGCTCATTTGGCAAATGTCCACGCCTGTGCATCAGCATCTACACTGGTATTCTTTGAGTTGCCATTCATAATGCCCACTACTCGAGAGCTGTCATTAGAGCTATCTTAGAGTCACCCCACATGATGGCCTTGAGAGCCTTGCTTTAATCACTGATGTAGGAATTGACAAAGTAAGAAAATATTTGCTATGTTTGTATGTGATACCAGTTTGGAAGATGTGGTGGTTAGAACTGGGAAAAATTTAAATGAATATCTTAAAAAATAAACAGAACACACATTGATGGGTAAGTTAGAGGTACATTTAGATTTTTTAACTAATGAAATCTAAGGTCAAAATAGCGTTATTTCTGAGAAGAGGACTCAAGAAAATACTTCATACAATGGTGAAGGACTTAACTATTGTTGGAAAATTGTCTACTCTACTATAGTTATAATAAGGGTTAATATTATAACATAGCAAATGTTTTCACGTAGATAGCTGCTATGCAGCGTCAAGACTTTCCTCATTGGAAGTTGAGTGATGTTGTTTAAGACCCTGCTTTCTAGAGTCATACTTTCTAGATTTAAAGCAGGGTCCTGTACAAATTACCATAATGTGGGCAGTTTATGCTACTGTTTCCTAGTCTATAAAAGGAGTAAAAGATAGAGGGTGGTTTACACACTGTTCTGCAGATTAAGTTATAATATAAAGTGCTTTGATCAGGAATTGGCTTATAGTAAGTTTTCAAGTGCTATTACTGTTCATTTTAAAATTCAAGTTCTGTATTATGGGTATGTGGTTATTTATTATCCTTAAACCAGGAAGTTTTAAAAGTTAAAAATTCTGACCTATCACTTAAGTAGCTTTTGAGATCTTTATCTTTTTGATGGCAGAGTGTTTAGTCACATCACTGACCTGGCTGTATCATTAGGGAAACATGAATAACTATAAATGGAAGTTTTGTTTAACAGTATAATCTTAATTCTAACTTAAAACAGTTCATGCTATCTTTCTCTATTTTAGCCCTTAATTATACAGTCAGTAGGAGGCAGAACACAGAGCATGGAGATAACAAAGACAGGCACTGAAGGCAAAATTAAAGGTAAGATTTTGAATAAAATGTTCATAGTAGGAATGAAATATGCTCAAATATGTTGTTATACTTGTTAAAGACACCTGTCAACAATGTACAACTTAATAGGGTGTTACATGCTGCTACACAGAAGCACCATGAAGGTAAGGATCTTAGTATGCTTGTTCTCTGATGTTACCCGCCCCCACCCCACCCCCTCACTGGTTAGAACTGTGCCTGGAGCATAGTAAGCACTTAGCAGCTATTTGAATGATTAATGAAATTGTTACTTAATTCAATATACAGTATTGGCCAAAATTATTAAATTCATTTTAATAGCTCCTAGTGTACATTTCTTTGCATGAAATAGACAAGTATTTGTTGAGTCAATTTATTTAAGCTACATTATTTGCATTCCTTATTGTAGCTACAGAAGATTAAAGGATGTTATTTGCCTACAAACTCCTAACAAAGATGAACTTAATTTTAAAGAGGAAAAAATAATCCATTTGACAAGTAAGGTATTTCTCAGTTTTTCACTGAATCATGTAATTTAGTCGCAGAAAGATTTCTCAATATTCTAACATTTAGCTCTATAAGAACTAAGTCTTGTCTTATTTGTTTCTGTGCCCTGAGAACCTGGCATGTAGTGGGTGCTCAGAAAGTTCTTTTTGTTTTCTGTTTTGAGAAAATGTTGATTGCCTATCTTTGTTATGACTGAGACATTGGGAATTATTTTTACCATCATGCAGTGTTTTGTCTCTAACCCTAACCCCCCCCCCTCCAGGTTTCTGGCCTCACTTCTTCCACCTCATTCCTTTTTTCCCACCTAATGTTTTTTATATTGTTTGTAATAAAAGAACAAAGAAAAAATAAACAATTTCAATGTCCCTCAACATGTAAATGGTTATGAAACTTCATACTGTAAATCATGGTGCTGCAATTTAAAAGAATGACGTAGTTTTATAACTTGAAATGAATTAAGGCAAAAGAAAAAGAAAACCCTGTAGTGTTGGGATATGGGTAGAATCCTATAATTACTGTTTTCAGTAGAGCAAAATTATTAATATTTTGTCTCTGGTATAATCCTATTAATTAGTTTTTCAAATTTCTTCCCACTCTTTTAAATTAATGATCAGATGAATGAATGTATATGATTTTTAATATGCACATCGTTTGGACTAATTTCTCACAGGAGGATGGCACTTGGAAGGAATTGAAAAAGATCCTGTTAATTTCTAAAACAAATAAATACTGTGATTAATTTTTAGTATATAATGTGTTGAGAAAAATGTTAGTTAAGACACAGTTTGTAAATTTCTATTCTCTCTGCATCCTCCTCTCCCATTTCCTTTCCTTTTCCCTTGTTCTCTCGAAACTTTTCATCCTTGTAAATTAAATTTCAAAATCCATTTGATTCATTTAAAATGAATTAAACCCAGTTTACAACTACTGCTAGAAGCAATATGTGAGGAATATTTTCTGTTAGGATGACCTCATGATTTGTTTATGTCTTGTATTCTTTTCTTGTAAAAATAATGAAATACAATAGTTTCCTAGTTTGTAATATTTTTCCTTATTTAAAGATAATAACTATTGTCTTAATTATTCTGCACTGTGCATTTTAGGAGATTAGAAAAGCTGGCTGGTGGGAAGGTAAGACACAGTCTTTGCCTTCTTATAGAATTTAATATGTCTACATCACTCCCACAGTGAATAAAGTGAGGCTGAGTCATGCATCAGTGATCTTTTGCTTTTCCACAACTTGATCCCTTCTTTCCCCATGGAGAAACAGATGTAATTTAGGTTTTTAAATATGGAGAGAGAAAGAGAGTTAGAGAGCAGACACACAGAGCAAGACAGTCTACCATATGTGATTAAAGCCAATGCAGAAATCTCTAACCTTTTCAGTCTTTTGTTTAGTTAGGTAAATCACTAGAGGTAACTCTGTGGAGGCTTACACTGTCTGAGGACCTTCCTTTGCTAAATTTCATTCACTATAAATTCAGTATTCAGTGTGATTTATGTTTATACTTTCCTTTTCTTTTTCTTTTTTAATATATTTTATTAATTATGCTATTACAGTTGTCCATTTTTTCCCCTTTGCCCCCTTCCACTCGGTACCCTCCATTCCTCCAGCAATACACACCCCTTGGTTCATGTCCATGGGTCATGCATAGAAGTGCTTTGGCTTCTCCATCTCCTATAGCTCTCTTAATATCCTCCTGTCTATTTTGTACCTACCAATTTGTACTTCTTATTCCCTGCACCTTTTCCCCCATTCTCCCTCTTCCCCATCCAAACTGATAACCCTCCACATGATCTCCATATCTATGATTCTGTTCCTCCTCTGCTTGTTTGCCTGGTTTGTTTTTTAGACTCAATTGCTGATAGTTGAGGATTTATTGCCATTTTAATGTTTTAGTTTTGATCTTCTTCTTTTTCTTAAATAAGTCTCTTTAACATTTCATATAATAATGGCTTGCTGATGATGAACCCCTTTAGCTTTACTTTGTTTGGGAATCATTTTATCTGTCCTTCCATTCTAAATGATAGCTTTGTTGGATAAAGTAATCTTGGTTGTAGGTCCCTTCTTTTCATCACTTTGAATACATCTTGCCAGTCCCTTACTGCCTGAAAATTTTCTTTTGAGAAATCAGCTGACAGTCTTATGGGAACTCTCTTATAGGTAACAAACTTATTTTCTCTTGCTGCTTTTAAGATTCTTTATCTTTAACCTTTGGCATTTTAATTATGATGTGTCTGGGTGTGGTCCCCTTTGCGTCCACCTTCTTTGAAATTCTCTGTGCTTCATAGACTTGCATGTCTATTTCCTTCATCGAATTAGGGAAGTTTTCTTTCACTATTTTTTCAAATAAGTTTTCAACTTCCTGCTCTTTCACTTTTTCTTCTGTCACCCCTATGGTTAGAATGTTGGTATGTTTGAAGTTGTCCCAGAGGCTGTTTGGCCTATCCTTGTTTTTTTGGATCCTATTTTCTTCTTGCTGTTCAGATTAATGTTTTTTTCTTCCTTACATTCCAAATCATTGATTTGATTCTCAGCTTCACCCACTCCACTGTTGATTCCCTGTAAATTTTTCTTTATTTCACTTAATGCAAATTTCATTTCTAATTGGGTCTTTTTTATAGTACCTATTGAGTTCCCTGAGCATCCTAATTAATATTCAGTGTTTTGAACTATGCATCTGATAGATTGCTTATCTCCATTTTGTTTAGTTCTTTTTCTGGAGTTTTGTTCTGTTCTTTCGTTTGCGCCATATTTCTAATCTCTTCATTTTGGCAGCTTCCCTGTGTTAGTTTTTATGTATTAGGTAGAGCTGCTTTGACTCCCTGTCTTGGTAGCATGGTCTGTTGTTCAAAAGCACACTGGTAGGTGGGATGCAGTGGGGCCTTAGATAATCACCAAGGTATGCCAACCTGTGTGACCCAGGTTCATGGAGTCTCTGATACGGTGTCAATGCTCTCTGGTCCTGTGTGGGTAGGTATTGAAAGGGGATGAAGCTGATGCTTGGCCTCTAAATTTTGTCTGGGAGGAAGAAGTCCCCTGGCACTCACCCTGATGCCAGATAATTCCATTTTTTCTCATACACCACTGGTTTTCTTCAAATGCTGCTCCAGTGCTGGAGCCCAGACAGAATCTGTGTAAGGCCTAAGTCTGTCGTGGGCCCTTTAAGGGCAGAGTCCTGAGAATTCTGTGGTTTCTTCTGCTGCCCAAATCCCCACTGGTTTTATGGCCAGAAGTTATGAAGACTTATCTTCCTGGTACTGGAACCCTTGGCTGGGTGGTCTGCTGTGGGCCTGGGATCTCTCATTCCAGAGGTATCCTCCAATTTTTATCTACCTTGCCTGGGTGTGGGACTGCCCATTCCACATCTCTGCACCCTCTCTGCCTGTCCATGCATTTCTGCCTCTCCTCTCCTCCTACCCATCTCGATGAATGTGACTTCTTTAATTCTTTGGTTGTTGGGCTTCCATATAGCTCAATTTTCTGAAGATTCTAGTGATAGTTGTTTTGTAGTCCAATTGTAATTTTTGCTGTGGTTGTACAAGGAGGTGAGCCATGGTTACCTAAGCCTTCATCCTGACCTTTACTTTTCTTAGTAAACACATTCTCTTTTGCCTGTTGTTAGATGTTTTTATAACATTAATTATCAGTAATTTTTAATTAGGAAAACCCAAATTTACATACTTGGGAATGTGCCTCAAGTTTTTTAAGGCATTAAATGAAGTCTTAAAAATAAGTGATGGCTTTCACATCTAAGAGAATTTGAATAAGTTGAGGAAAAACCGATCTTTGTCTTTAATTTTCTCTTTGAGAGTTCTAGAGTCAAGAATGAAAGCTAGATGTATTTATTAGCTACTCTATTGTTTTTCTTCTAAAATCAAAGTCTCTTTCTCTCTCTTTTCCTGACACACCTCTTTCTACACCAAATTCAGCTACTAAAAGATAAAGAAATGGGGCACAGGAATCTTAAACTAGGGGTGCAGAGCAGAACATTTCTGCTTAATATTAAGAATTTGTAAGACTAAACAAATGGGACTTCATCAAAATAAAAAGCTTCTACATGGCTAAAGAAAATATCAGCAAAATGAAAAGGGAACCAAATATATGGGAAAATATATTTGCAAATGATACCTCAGACAAGCGTTTGATCTCCAAAATATATAAATAATTCACATGACTCCACTCCAGGAAGACAAACAATCCAATTAAAAAATGGGCAAAGAACCTGAACACACACTTCTCCAAGGAGGACATACAGAGGGCCCAGAGACATATGAAAGGATGTTCAGCATCACTAGCTATCACACAGATGCAAATTAAAACCACAATGAGACACCACTTCACACCAGTGAGAATGGCCATCATAAACGAATCAACAAACAACAAGTGCTGGTGAGGTTGTGGAGAAAAGGGAACCCTGCTACATTGTTGGTGGGAATGCAGATGGATGTAGGCCCTGTGGAAAACAGTATGGAATTTCTTCAGAAAAGTAAAAATGCAACTGCTTTGTGACCTGGCAATTCCACTGCTAGGATTATACCCTAAGAGCCCTGAAACACCAGTCCAAAAGAAACCTATGTACCCCAATGTTCATAGAAACATCATTTACATTAGCCAAGTACTGAAAACAGCCTAAGTGCCCATCAGTAAACGAGTAGATCAAAAAACGATGGCACATTTACACAATGGTATACTACCCAGCAGAAGGAAGGAGTTTCTACCCTTAGCAACAGCATGGATGGATCTGGAGAGCATTATGCTAAGCGAAATAAGCCAGGAGGTAAAAGACAAATACCATGTGATTTCATCTTTAACTAGAATCTAATCAACAAAACAAACAAGCAAGCAAACGATAACCAGAAACATTGAAATAAAGAACTGACAGTAACCGGAGGAAAGGTGGGAGGAAATAATGGGGGAAGGGCCATCAAGGAACATGAATAAAGGACACATGGACAAAGCCAAAGCAGGATAGGATGGAGGGGGGGAGGTAAGGATGGCTGGGGTGGGTGGGAGTGGTGGGGGGAAATGGAGACAACTGTACTTGAACAATAAAAAAGAGAGAGGGAGACAGAGACAAAAAATAGAATTTATAGGTTTATCTAACACTCATAATTTTTGAAATATCTGAATTTTGATCAAGGAGGTATTTGTTCTAATAGAATAAATTTTTATAAGTGAACTTTTGAGGAGTTGTTAGAATCTTGTTTTGCAATTTGTTGACAGGGATGAGATGAGGAGATATGTTTATAGAATTTTGATTTTTAATTATCAGAATATATTTTAACTATATGTAATATGTAAGTGATCAACTGTTTTCACCATTAATATTTTAGCAACACAGATCAAATTGTACATTTCACTGTCAACTCAGAAAATGGTCATTTATGTTCTTGTTATTAATATTAAGGTGTAGCATGTTATAACTTATTAAGTGACCTAAACATTTTATGTGTGTATGGCATTGATACAGAGTAGAATAAAAAGATACTTAAGTACTTCCAAAAACAATCAAAGAAACTACCCCCCTTCCTAAGGGTCAGGGTATATAAGAAAAAATGTTATTCAGTTTGCCAATTTCATATTTTTAAGTTCTAAAATGGTGAAATCAGGTCTTCTGTTAACTATGTTTATTAGCAACCCCCCAGTATATGTGCTGGGGGGTTTTTAGAAATATATAAAATTTTTAGAAATATATAAAAATGCATTAATATCAGTCAGTATTTTTTGAAGTACAAGCTATATAAAATAGGAACCTTGAGAATAATATGGATAACATATTTCTAGGTCAGTTAGAGTATTGCATCCCTCTATGCCACCATCTTGACGGGAACCTACACCTGTATTTCTAAGTGTGGGGTGTACTGTCTCCAGAACCCAAAGAGGCCTACCAGGCACTATGGTTTTTAAAATTTCTTTCCTTGGGGAGTCAGTTGTTCAGCACCCCTGGTTCAGTTGATGGCAGCGACCACTGGGTGAGTTCGGGAACCTGGTAGAGTTCCTATAAGCCAGACCTTATTTAGTTCATTACTTGACACTCAATAGGCTCCGCTTTAACAGAAGACAATGATGAGACTTTGGGGTGTCAGGTATCAGTGTCAACTCATGTCCTTTCTCTAACAGTCTTCAAAGCCTCTTGGTTCTCCTCTCTCCAGGGCAAGGTGACCTGAGTAAACAGTTGTAGGTCCCTTCTGAGAAGCAATCATCACACCTTGATCTTACCACAGTTTTTCAGAGTTCTTCCTCTTGGGAGCCTGGCCACCTCTTCAGTCAGTGGGTGTTGGATTTGAAAATATGTTCAGGTCAGGAAACTTAGCAGAGGACCTTGACTTCTTTTGGCGGTGACTGTTGTCAGCATCCTGTTCCTCTATTCTTGCTTTTTTCCCCATGTACTTGTTCAGAAGCACCCTCATAGGCTGCCTATTTTGGGGTACAAGCAATAGAATGGAGTTTTTGAATAGAATATAGAAATTATAGTATTTCTATGAATAATTTGCACACCTTGGTGTGGGTGCAGACCCGTTGGTTGTGCCCCCGACATTGCTAGTTATTGCCTTATTATATTAAGGTGACAGAGCTTCCTAGATTCTGGCATTTATGCATTCTTTGCCTCTGTTGCTTTGGGGACTGTAACCCTCATGTACTCTAACAAGTGCAGCTCTGTGACTACTTCTCTCATCAGCCTGGTCTGCAGAGCAGAGACTCTACTGAGCCTCCTAGCGATGCTGGAGTCCCTCACACCTCACACCATGTTCCTTACAATGTGTGCTCTGCGACCCTCAAGGGTGGGGCTTTTGGACTCAGTCTCTCCAACCAGTATGCCACCCCTAAGAAACATTTTATTTTCTCTACCACATTCCAGGAAAACATATGCATTTCTACTTCTATCGGAGTAGGCCAGAGTATTTAAGAGTCCCCTGTTATATATACTAGAATATTATTCAGCTGTAAAAAGAAGGAAATATAGCCATTTGCAACAACATGGATGGTTTTATGCTAAGTGCAATATGTAAGACAGAGAAGGACAAATAAATACTGTATCATCTCACTTATAGATGCAATCCAGTAAAACCAAACTCACAGATATAGAGGACAGATTGGTGATTGCCAGAGGCAGAGAGGGTGGGGGCTGGGAGAAATGGGTGAAGGTGATCAAAAGGTACAAACTTCCAATTACAAGTAAGTTCTGGGATGTAATATGCAGCTTAGTGACAATCATTAATAATACTGTATCTTATATTTGAAAGTTGCTACAAGATTAGATCTTAGATGTTCTCATTATTAAAAAATTGTAATTATTTCAGATGATGGAGGTTAACTAAACTTATTATGGCAATCATTTTGAAATATATATGCACATCAAATCACTATATTTTATACCCTAAAATAACATAATGCTGTGTCAGTAAGGTGATTCGTATTATCCACCCCCTCAAAGTTGTCCTCTTCCCTGCAACCTGTGAATACATTACCTTATGTGGCAAAAGGGACTTTACAGAAATGATTAAGTTAATTTAATTAAGATAAGGATGGGGAGATTATTCTTAAGATTTCAATGTTATCACAAGGGTCCTTATTAGTGAGGTGGAGGCAGGAGGGTCGGAGAGAGGAAGAAATTTGAAGATGGAGAAAGGGACCATGCTCCAAAGAATGCAGGTGGCTTGTAGAAGCTGAAGAAGTTAAGGAAACAGATATTCTCCTACTCTCCAGAAGGAATGAAGCCTTGATAACACCTTTATTTTTATCCAAAAGTGATCCACTTTTGCACTTCTCATCTCCATCACTATATGATATGAAATTTATGTCATTTTAAGCCACTAAAGTTTGTGGCTGGTTGTTACAGCAGCAACAGGGAAATACTGTAATACACCACCCTATCAGTCAGTTTGCTCCTTCCTTGCGGATCTTTCCAGGCGTGGTAAATTCTATGTCTCAAAAGTGCCTCCAGCCAGTGAATCCCTCCTCACCAGCCTTGCACTTTGGCCCTTTGATCAAGCACACTTGCAACCCAATCACAGGGTTCTTCAGTTCTTGCTTGTAACTGCTAGTTAATTCTTGCCATTCCTCCCAGGGTTCCATCTTCCTCTCTTGTCAACCCCAGCATGTGCCAAGCTGAGTTATGCAGGTGGCCGGGCAGCCAGGAGAGGAGATGGGACCATCACCTTAGGGAAACCTCTGTCTTGCCTGTGAAGGAGAAGCTTCCGCAGTGACCTCCCACACCGGGGAACTGCTGGTTCTCCCTGTGGGAGAACATCATCTATCCAGAGACATCATCTACCCAGATATCCCTGTCCCATATTTTACGGTCCCACATTTTCCCAGCCAGGTCTCTTGGCTTAGCTCCACTGACTTGTTTTGACTACATAGATGTGAGTAACTATGAATTCAAGGAAAGCGCTGCAAGAGTCAGCAAAGTTATGTGTTGTGCATAGTAGAATCAATAAATATTGATGAAATAAAGAGGTATAAAACCCTACAAAATTTCTAGAAGCAATAGGCAGACTCAAAGAAAAATTGAGGACAGGTTTTAGAGCCACCAATCCTGTTATTGCTGAAATGCCTTTGGAGCTCTGCAACCCTATCAAACTCTGAATGTGGCCCACAGCTGTGTTTACTTTTCCACTGCAAGAGATAAGCTTCCAAAGGGGCCCTGGGGTTTTCTCACTTAGTCTGTAGCTGTTTGTTACCACCCTCAGGGTCACGTTATTCCGCTATGGAGCATTAATACAACTTAGTGAAAACCGACCAACTCTCATTGTAGGGTTCCCCCCAGCAAATCTTTCAAGTACTTGAGTCATTGTCCTGGTAAGGGCCTCCTTTTCCACCAGGTCAACCGCAGTGAGATGCTTAGCGGCTGTGCTACCATGTATGCCAGGGACTATTGTGCCCTAAATTCCATTTAGGATGGAGCTGTTCTTGCTAGTTACATGGTGAGTCAGCCAGTCCTGAAACCTCATAACACTGTCTCTTTTCTCGGACCACTTCTGGTATCGCTTGTGTTTTCTGAGAAGAAGATGCCATGGCGAGGTTACATGTGGAAGAGGTTTTTTGAGGAAAGTACCTGTTTAGGATATAGGGAGAGGAAGCAGAAACAAGTTGGAAAGTCTTTAGACTGAAGTGCGTAGTCTGTGAAAGGGGACCGGGAAAGAAGAAATGATTGTAGAGGAAGACCTTCACGCCACAGTGGGGTCCTGAGAAAGTCTTGGTCAGGCCAATGGGGAGTCTCTCGGCAAAGGTCTCAGCAAATATTTACCAATATAAAATGATGATCAAAACATCTGCAAGCTTGCAACCTCCAGGGGAACAGGTGTAAGGGGAGTACTCACAGTGCACTGCGAGAAGCCCGGTTACAGGGGGAGCAGCCCTCGACAAAGCCAGGCTGAGGTTGTGAAGAGCTTTGCAGGAGAATTCAGGGACAAGATGGAGGCAGAGATGAATCTGAAATCACATTTAGGATATGTCAAGTGACTCTGCCTGATTGTGCTCAAGCCTTCACAGAAACAGTAAATTTGTCTTTATTTATTTTTCTCCAATTCCTTTGCAAATATTTAGGGAGGAACCCCGCAAAACACGATTATTTTCTGGAGGGTGGTCCCCTTGTAGTACAGGCTTCCCCCACTAGGTGAATGTTCTAGGAACCCATCTGTATCAGTGTACCATCTGGTGTTGTTGTGAGAGGCTGTGTTCAGCTTCAGTGAATATTTTTTTGAAGACTCTTTCAAGGCATTTGCCCATTTCATGATGGTGACTTACAAGCACACCTGAGTGTTCAACAGTTTTGGACCAAAAACAGCGTGACCCCTGTACCTCACCCTCCCTAGTCATCCAATCTCTCCCTGAGTGACTTTTTTTGTTTGTTCGTTTCCCCAGATGAACAAAGTCCTTAAAGGGAAATGTTTTGCTGATGCAAAAGAGGTGAAACAAAAAACAGCAGGAGCACTAACACGTGGACAGTACTTGGAAGGTGACTGGAGTTTAAACATGTAAGAATAAATACACAATTTTTAATGAGTGAACTCTGTTTTGTCTTCCCCCTCATATATGTCTATGTGATATGATTTAATGATACAAGTAATACATACTTTTGTGTGTTGGTGATGTCTATGAGTGGTTCCCTGAGCACAGTTTTGGCTCTAAATCATTAGGCAGACAACTGCTGTCACTTAGGCAGAGGTGGAAATGAGAATCCCTTGTTAGAATTAACATGAAATGAGTAAATCTGATGTCCATAGCCTGCGATGAGTGTACTTGCGAAATCAACACTACAGCAGATTCATAGTAAACTCCCAGGAATTCACTCAGTGTTGTACTAGAATTAAACAGACTCTTACTCTTCCTGACTGGCCCAACACAATGTAGTTCTCCAGTTAAGCAACAAGGTCAAGGTAAGAAATTCCAGATGTATATGTCTTAGGAAAAAGGCACATGTAAGAAAACCTGGAATAAAATTCCTGGTTCACATGAATTATTTTCACTTTTCTAGATGACCAGGTTTCTCCTGATTTAAATTATAGCTGTTAAAAGATAAACTGAGGTATATGAAACATTTTAAGAGTTTATTTGAGCAAAAATTGATTGGAATTGGGCTGTGCCAAACTGGAAGTGGTTACAAGCGTTCCACTCACAGAAGCCTGCAGAAAGACATATAAAGTGTGACAAGAAGGAAAGACAATTACTTAATTGGCTAGAGCTTAAAGCTTGGTTGGCTGTTTGTGGCTGGTTGGTTGTCTTTAGGTTTTGATTTTGTAACCTTGAGGCATTTACAGATTTAGGTTTCGATTTGCTTAACGTAGGCCACTTCAGCATTATAGCCGCCTCAGTCCAACGGCTGCTGTATACTGTTTTTTGGACTATATGATGCACCTTTTGCCACATTTTTTGCTTCAGATTTTTTCCCCTATTTTTGTCCTCTAAAACCTAGGGGCATCTGGGGTCCATACCATAAGATGCACTTAGGTTTTAGAGGAGGAATATAAGAGAAAAAATTTTGAAGTAAAATATGTGGTAAAAAAAAAAAGTGCATCTTATAGTCTGAAAAATACAGTAATTTAACAGAGGAAAATTTTACTTCCAAAGCTTTCCTGTTGTGGGTTCTGAGTTTGAGAGGCAGTCTTTAAGAAAGAACCACTTTTACATCAACTGTGGTCCAGATCTCCTCTGGAACTTAGCAGATGCGTGTCTTTGAATAGTTTTCTTCAAAAGATCAGTTTATCATCTACCAACTGAAAATAGTAAGTACCTCATAGGATGATTGTAATATATAAATAAAATAATAGAAATGCAACCATTTAGAAAATGCTCTAATACTAAATAAAACAAATGCTCCAGAAATGCTAGTTCCATTCCATTGGATAACAAACATGGCAAAACTTTGGTTAACTGGAATCTAAGTTTCCAGAAATCTCAATTAATGTCAGTCTTCTCTGTGTTGATACAAAAGCTGGTGTATAGTGTTAACATTAGTTCATAAACCTGAAGTCCAATTTTATATACTCTAAACTTATGTGATGACAAAAAATTACTTTAGTTTACCATGGAATCCCCAGCATTTAGAATCATCTGGTACATAGTAAGTGCTCAGTGAATATTTGTTGCAGGAATAAGGACCCAGGAAGCCTCAGAGCATCTTTAGGAGTTCAATGATTATCATAAGTCAGGGAAGTGAACAAACTCACTTTGTAGAGCATTTCTCTGAAATGCTTAATTTCATTCAACAATTTATCAATGTTCAAAAATTCATCAGCATTTCTTGTTAAACTATGCAAAACAGAACAAGAGATATAGTCCTTTCTCTCAAGGAACTCAGATTCTAAAAGGAGATTGAATTGTGGGAAGAATAACTGAAATGTGAGGCATAATTCAAAGAAAGCAACATGAGAGCATGAACAAGGTGTGAACTAAAAACGCAAGTGTACTACAGTAGAAGAAGGACTTTATTTTCAATGTGAAGATCAAGAAGTTCTCTGCATTTGGGTTGAACCCAAAAGCAGAAATTAACTTTGACAAATGGGAATGGCAAAGAAGATAAAGGAGTCAAGAAAGGAGGTAGATGTTGGAGAGAAATTTGAGGCAGAAGACAAGGTACGATTAGTAGAGAAGCAGAGAAATTTTTTTCTTGTTATTTTTTGTTCGTTTTTAGATTTTTAAAGAAGTACATCCCAGGGAAGCTGCAGTGTGTGAGGAAAATAAATAGAGAGGATAGGTAATATCTTTTACCAAGGTTACTGTAAATTTTGTATTCGAGTTCTCTTCAAAAGTCATTTGGGAAACATAAAGGATGAAATTCCTTATAAATTGTTTCTTGACTGTGCCTCTGTTTTGAGCCTCTATTTTGAAAGGGACACAACAGGCAAAATTGGAAACAGTTCCTATCTGAGAGCAGTGCCCCCACCTGTGTGCAGCATAGACCAGAGGCTAATGATAGAAGAATCTCTGGCCAGGCAGGAGATGTCATCTGACTAAGCCCAGTGCTCAAGGGTTTAGAATGTGACAAACCTAAGCCGGTCTTTGAAATCAGCTGTTTAACTGCCCAGAAAAGACTCCCTCATATTATTTAGGATGTTAAATCTTTCTGCATTAGAATATATATATTTTCTTACTTGATTAAATATAGTATGCTAAGAATTAATTTAATTGCTCTAAAGACTCCAGGTCATCATCGTGGACATTAAGTATTATGTCAGTTTGTATAGAGTGAAACCTTTGGGAGGTCAAAATGTGCCAGAGCTTTTTCCCTTGCACTAATGGTACTACCTACACATTCGTGTTATTATTATTTTCTTGGTCTCCTTTCAGCTTCTAACTCTTGTATAAAGCATTTCTAATCTCTGAATTGTCAGAGTAGAGCTTTCCTTTGAAGTAAAGCAGAGTCTTTGTTAGCAGAGTTTGTGTTCCAGAAGCCTTGGTGAAGGTAAAAGGGTATTTATATTATGGAAAGTTAATATTGGAAAAATTAATGGGTAGGTCTTTTTCAAGAGCTGAATTCCAGCCTCAGTCCTTTCTCTAAGTAGCTACTTAATTTCTTTTAATTTTTTAAAATTTAATTGTTGTTCAAGTACAGTCATCTCCATTTTATTGCCACCTCTCTCCCCCCACCCCAGCCATTCCCACTTCCCACCCTTGCTCCCACCCCCTTTGGTTTTGTCCATTCTTTTGGTATCATTTAACCTTCCTCAGACCAATTTCCACATTTGGAAACACAATTAAAAACATGATGTCTGAAGTCCCAGAATGGGTTTAGGAGTCAGACTGTAGTTTCCTACTTTCAAGCCTGACAAGTCAGCTGGGTTACTTAGTTAATCTCTACACCTCTTTCTGTTTTCTTATCCATTTTGTTCCATAGTTGGTCTGACAGTTACTGTGGAGTATGGGCAGGAAATAGGGAGCAAGTTCCTCTCACAGGGCCTGCAGCCTGGGGGAGAATACTTGTTAGATCCAACTCTCTATCCTCAACAGAAATCTTTTCAGCAGGATTAAGCATTTGAGGTCAGAATGCCCCAGGCTATTTGAAAGTCTCCAAGTGTCATTAGCCAAATAGGCCACTGGATGTCACACTTGATCTAAGCTACTACACATTTCATTGTCCAGTGCACTTGGTGTGGACAGTCTTGGCTTTTAGAGCTGGACTGGATCTTAGTGATCTTTGAACCAGAGTTTGAAGCAGAGTTTGGCCCTGGCAGGGAGAGTCCTACTCTGTGGACCCCTACGTGGGCCTTTGACTCATTTGAGTTACTCACCTGGTAGACAGTGGAACATGGAGGACCTGATTTCATTTACAGAGGAGGAGACTGACCACCCAGACTCCTTAAGTGGTTTGACCAAGGACACAGGTCAAGATGAGAGCAAACCTGGGACTAGAACACAGGTCACTTGACTCCCAGGTGGGCCCCTGGCCCTGAGCCATGCACTTCAGACATACATGAGGCTTATGCACCTTTAGGAAATGTCTACTATGCACGAATAGATGAGAAGGCTCACATCTGACTCTGAGCTCTGTGCAATCACTGGCCTCTGGCTGTTTTGACTTTCACATCAACACTAGGTTTCGTGTTTAATCTCATCCACGTTTTATCACATGAATTTGGTTGGAGGGATGAGACTCAGGTTAAATCCTGGAGCGTGTTTCCCAAGGCACTTAGCAGAGACACATTAGACCCACATAAAGTCCACAACCTCTAACAGGAAAGCAGTGGGACAAACAGAGGGTAATGATTTATACCAGCTCTTATCACAAGAAACAAGCCAAGAGAGCTCACTGTAAGTACTAATAGGTTATAATGTAGACACACACACACACACACACGCAGGAGTTTAACTTTCCATAGCCACCAGGTGGAGGATGTCGCTATTATTGCTCACATGCTACATACTGCCTTCAGAAAGAACAGGTCAGAGAGGGTGATTAGCTCTTATATTCAGATTTCCCTGGTTGTGTTTGTACTAAAACAGCAGAAGGTTATTTTCTGGGACCACGCCGGTACATTTGCAGGCCTGTAGGACCTGCCAAGACAAGAGTCAATCAGGTTTCCCTTGAAAACCTTTCACTGCCTGGGACACTTGTTCTGAGATCCTGCACATTCTGGGGAAGCTGTAGTCCCTTTGGGGGACCAGAAATGTGGAGCGTGAGCTGTGCTGTCTCTCTCCCTCATTTTTTTTAGGAATTTTGAGATTTTTTTCATTTGAAGGTAAATCTTAATGCCATTAATGTCACAAATATGCTAATTTAAATACCAAATTCTGTTTATGTAAAACACACAATGCAAACACAAATATCTGTTCTCTCCACATGTCAGAGGCCATTCATTTCATGGTTTGGAAAAGGGGAGAATAGAGGCCCCTTAAACTGCAAGTCAGCAGATGTTTCTTTAGACTTACTTTAGCAAAATTTATACAAAATAATGATTAACAATGGTCTTCTTTACTTGTTAACTCACAAGGAAACACCTTCAAAAATGCATTTTGTGAAAGTTTCAGTACTAAAATGTAGAAAAACTGAACTATACAAATATTGAAAAGTTAAAAATTCCTTAATTCTTTATTCCTGGCACCACTACCACAATATAAAGGGCAATATACCTGATGTAATGAGGAGAAAAAGAAAAAGACAATGCTACAACAGATAAAAGACCTCAGGAATGTACATCTACTTGACGCTACCTTGCATTAATCCATAGCTGCACTGTTTGCAAGCTGTGGCCACATCAGCTCTGAACAAGAAGGGTTTCCTGTTTAAGCTGCGACTTTTCTGACTAGGGATCATCGCTCCTTCTGTGGCAGATTTTTACAGTTCTTCTAATGCATTTGGGACCGCTGTCTCCAAGTAACTTGCAGCTTTCCTGACAACCCTCACTCTCCTGCTAAGAACTATAACCCTTTTCTGCTGCCATATCTGCTACTTCTCCCACCAGATCCATAACAACCACCATAGGGGCTGCCCCAGCTTCTTCCACCAACACTGCCCCCCTTCATGGGTCCATAGTTTGATTGCCATTGTCCACGATAATTTCCAAAATCCTTATAGCTCTCACCACCACCATAGTTACCACCAAACTTTCCCCCTTCATTGGAACCATCTTATCCTCCACCACCTTGGTCTCCATATCCCAGTCCACCACCCCCAAAGCCTCCTCAACTACTATAACCAGGTTCACAGCCATGATATCCAGCATCACCTCCTCATAACCATTTCTGCTGCCACCACACTACGGCCTCCTCTTCTGCCAAAGCTTCCACCACGGCCGAATTTACCTCCACCACCTCCAAGACGCATGAAGTTGCCACATCCACCTCCACGGCCTCTTTGCGATCCAGCAGACTGCATTTCTTGTTCAGAAAGGGCCTTCTTCACTTCACAATGATGCCCATGAGTAGTATGGTATTTCTGAACAACATTTTCATCAACTGAATCATGATCATCAAAAGTTACCAAAGCAAATCCTCTTTTTCCCCATTCTGCCTGTCTTCCATGACTTCTATGGTTTCAATCTTGCCATACTTTCCAAAATAGTCTCTCAAGTTATATTCTGTATCTTCTTTAATACCACCAATAAAAAATGTCTTCACCATTAGATGGGCGCCAGGCTTAACAGAATCCCCTCCACAAACGGCTTTCTCTGGTCCCCTTACCTGCCCGTCAGCCTTGCGGGTCGGGCCCACGGTGCTGCCTCCGCCTCCTCCACACGAGTCAGTGACAAAGCCAAAGCCCCGGCCGGAGACGTTTGGTCTGGGGGTCTCTCGCCACCACACGACCTGTGAGTATGTCCCATTCTCAAAATGTTCTCTTAAACCATCTTCTGTAGTCTCAAAGCTCAAACCACCAATAAACAGTTTTCTCAACCGCCCTGGTTCCTTCGGACCGTGGCCCTCCTCCCCCACCCGGCAGCGGTGGCTGCGGTGGCAGCGGCTGGAGCCCGGCTGGGGGTGACCGGGCGGCGGTTTCACCTCCATTTTGAGACTGGACTCGCCTCTTCCAACTCTTACCTCTTCAGTCGATACAAATTTTGAAGATTCGAAAGGAAACTGACTGGGAGTCTCCTTAAAGTCTATTTAAACTCTTAATAAATTTTCAGTTACAGTTGACATTCAGTGTAAGTTTCAAGGGCATAGCAGAGTGGTTAGACATTAGGTCAAGTACAAAGTGATGGCCCCGCAAGTCTAGCGCCCCACGCGGCTGTGCACAGTTATTACAATACTGTTGGTTTATTCCCTCTGCTGTGCTTTACATCCCGGTGACTGTTTTGTAACTTCCAACTTGTACTTCTTCATCGCTTCACCTTTTCTTTTCCTTGTCCCCCAACTACTCACCCTCCTGGCAACCATGAAAATGCTCTCTGTATCTAGGAGTTTGTTTCTGTTTTGTTTGTTCATTTATTTTTTATTTTTTTAGATTTCACAAATACTTGAAATCATATAGTATTTGTCTTTCTCTGACTTATTTCATTAGCATGATACCCTCAAGGTCCATCCATGTTGTTGCAAGTGGTCAGATTTCATTTCTTTAAAGTCTGTATTGAAGAACCCAGATGACAATGAAATGATTGTAGCATAGCCTGTTAGAAGTGGCACAAATATTAAAGAGGATCAAATCCAACCACTTGCAGTCACAGAACCAGAAATGGGGCCTCAGATAGAGAAGGTGCTGATGGATACATAGCAATTATCTGGCCAGCCCTGTTTTTTGCCAATACCTTCTCATCCAGATCACTGGAATTCTCACCTTTTGATTCTCTAATTACTCTGTGCTTTTCATTTTTCTTTTTATATTGAGGTCTTGCTAACCCCAATATAGAATAAACTACACACACAATAAAATTATACAATTTGACAAGCTTTGACATATGTGTGTACTCACAGAAACATCATCTCAGTTGAGGTGGTGAACATATCCATCATCCTCACAGGTTTCCTACCACTGCAGGGTCATCCATCCCGCCCGCTCCTGCCTCCGGCAACCTCCGATCTACTTCCTCTCACTCTAGATGAGTTTGCACACTCTGGAATTTTAGATAAATGAAATCATACAGTATGTACTCTCTTTTGTCCGGCTTCTTTCACTTAACCTACTTATTTTCAGATACATCAATGTTGTAACATACATCAATTGTTCATTCTCTTTATTGCTAAATAATATTCCTTGTATGGACACACTACAATTTGTTTATCCATTCATCCGTCTGTTGATGGATGATCGGGCCTTTTCCAGTTATTATCTATTACAAATAAAGCTGCTAAGAACATTCACATACAGGTCTTTGTGGGATGTATGCCTTTATTTCTCTTGGGTCAATACACAGAAATAGGATGGCTAGATCATACAACAGAAGTATGTTTAACTTTTTAAAAAACAGCTTTGTTGAGCTTTATATATTTTTGATATATAATTCACTTCATATATTTAAATTATACAAATTGATTAGTTTTGACATATTTACTCACCTATGAAAACATCACCCCATTCAAGACAGTGAACGTATCCATCACTCAGAGATATTTCCTGGGGTTCCTTTGTAATCTACCTGCTCCTCCCAGCCCCAAACTCAGGCAAGTGATAATCTGTTTTCTCTATATATAGGTGTTGTGTTTTCTAGAATTTTAGAAAATGAAATTATACAGTATAAGCTATTTTACAGTGTATTTTAGGTTTGGTTTACTTCACCTAGCATAATTATTTCCAAATGCATCTATAGTGTAGTATATTCATAGTATATTCCTTTTTCTTGATGAGTAGTATTCCATATTATGTATTTATAAAATTTTGGTTCTTACAGATAAAGCTGATAGAAACATTTCTGGGGGACTTCCGCCAAGATGGAGACATAGGTGGACCCACCTTGCTTCCGTGCACAACCAAATCTAAGAACAACTATTTTTAACAACCATAAACATAACCAGACCACACAGAAAATCGACAATACGGAGTCCGAAAAAAAAAAAAAGGACGAAATGCTTGGCTAAACGGGTAAGCCAGCAGCGAAGCCGGTTGGCGGAAAAGATCCCTGACCTGGTGGCGCACAAGCAGCCGAAGGCATGGATCGTGGGCTAGCTACTGGCGCACACAGGGAAGAGGCACGGCTGGCTGTCTGCGGTAGGTCGCGCATTTGTGTGCAGATAAACCAGTGAAGAGGCGAGCATTGAGACCGCAGGGCGCGGGGCAGCAGGCTCCCATAATTCTGCTCAGATAAACAGGCCGGGGCGAGAGGTGGGACGGGACGGACTGGGCTAGTGGAGAGGACTGCCATTGCTCCCTCTCTGACCCCGCCCCCACACACAGCGTCACAAACCAGCGACCTGGGTAGCCCCGCCCTGGTAAACAACTAAGGCTTCACCCCTCTTACTTACTTACTGGTGCAAACAGACCAAAAATGGCTCAAGAACAACTCAGAGCCCCAGAGCCAATAAATCTAAGCGATGAGGAAATAGCCAAACTTTCAGATGCACAGTTCAAAACACTGGTTATCAGGATCCTCACAGAACTGGTTGATTTTAGTCACAAATTAGAGAAACATATGAAAGCTAAACTAATTGAAATGAATGGTAATGCAAAGGATACCAATAGTAATGGAAAGGAGTCTGGGACTCAAATCAATGGAGTGGACCAGAAGGAAGCAAATATTGGCCAAACAGAAAAGAATGAAGAAACAAGAATTCAAAAAAATGAGGAGAGGCTTAGGAACCTCCAGGACATCTTTAAACGTTCCAACATTCGAATTATAGGGGTACCAGAAGGGGAAGAGTCACGAGTGGAAACCTTATTTGAACAAATAATAAAAGAGAACTTCCCCATTCTGGCGGAGGAAATAGACTTCCAGGAAATCCAGGAAGCTCAGAGAGTCCCAAAGAAGTTGGACCCAAGAAGAAACACACCGAGGCACATCATCATTACATTAGCCAAGATTAAAATCAAGGAGAGAATCCTAGAAGCAGCAAGAGATAAGGGGACAGTCACCTACAAAGGAGTTCCCATCAGACTGTCAGCTGATTTCTCAAAAGAGACCTTCCAGGCAAGAAGGGGCTGGAAAGAGGTATTCCAAGTCATGAAATCCAAAGACCTACAACCAAGATTGCTGTATCCAGCAAAGTTTTCATTTAGAATGGAAGGACAGATAAAGTGCTTCTCAGATAAGACTAAATTCAAGGAGTTCATCATCACCAAGCCCTTATTATATGAAATGTTAAAGGGATTTACCTAAGAAAAAGAAGATAAAAAAGTTGAACAGTGAAAGGACAGCAAACTCACAGTTATTAAGAACCACACCTAAAACAAAAGCAAATTAAGAGGACAGCTGGAATAGGAGTGAATCATAGAAATGAAGATCACGTGGAAGATTAGCAACAGGGGAGTGGGAGAAGGAGAAGAGGGGAGAAGGTACAGAAAATAAGTAGCATAGACAGTAGATAGAAAATAGGGGGAGGGTAAGAATAGTAGGGAAAACACAGAATCTAAAGAATTTGAATCATGTGTTCATGAACTAAAGGGGGAAATGGTGGGGGAGGGGCATGCAGGGGGGGAATAGAACAAATGTAATGCCATAATCAATAAAAAAGTTAAAATTAAAAAAAGAAACATTTCGCCCTGGCTGGCGTAGCTCAGTGGATTGAGCGCGGGCCTGCGAACCAGACAATTGCGGTTCGATTCCCAGTCAGGGCACATGCCTGGGTTGCAGGCTGGTCCCCTGCAGGCCAGTTCCCAGCAGGGGACACACGAAAGGCAACCATACATTGATGTTTCTCTCCCTCTCTCCTTCCCCCCTTCCCCTCTAAAGATAAATAAATAAATTAAAAAAAAAGAAACATTTCTGTCCAAGTTTTATACAGAAATATGCTTTCATTTATCTTAGGTAAGTGTATAGGTATGGAATGGCTGAATCACATAGTGAGTATACAACCTTTCTGAGACACTATCAAACTGTTTTCCAGAGTGACTATTGTTTTATATTTCCAATAGCAACATATAAGAGCTACAATTTCTCCACATCCTTTCCACCAGTTGGATTGTCTATTTAATTTTAGGTATTCTAATACATGTGCAGAGGTGGCTCATTGTGGTCTTAATCTGAATTTCCATAGTGATTAATGATGTTGAGCATTTTTTAATGTGCTTATTTGCCATCTGTATGTCAAGTTTGGTGAAGTGTTCATTCAAATCTTTTGCCTATCTTTTTATCAAGTTGTTTACTTTGTGTTAAATGTTGAGGCTTCTTTACATATTCTGGATACATGTCTTCATGAGGTATATACTTTGCTAAGATATTCTTCAAGTCTGTGACTTATTTTATTATCTTTTGAAGGTAAGATAAACACAGTTCAGTTTATCAATTTGTTCTTTTACAGATTATTCTTTTGGTGTTGTATCTAAGAAATCTTTGCCTATCTTAAGGTCACAAAAATTTTCTTATTTTTCTTCTGGAAGTTTAATTGTGTTAGATTTTAAATTTAATTCTAAGATCCATTTTGAGTTAGTTGTATAAGGTGTTATATATGGATCAAAGTTTATTGTTTAACATATAAATATCCAATTATTCCACCACCATTTGTTGAAAAAGACTATTCTCTTCCACTGAATTGACTTTTAACTGCTGTCAAAACTCAGTTTTATATATATGTGGGGGTATATTCTTGCCTCTATTTTGTTACATTGATCTATTTTACTATGCTGACACCAATATCACTATGTATTGGCTACATTAGCTATATAAGTCTAGAAGTCAGGTAGAGTAAGACCTCAAGCTTTGTTCTTTTCAAAGTGTGTTAGCATATTCCATATGCATTTCTGTTTAAATTTTAAAATCATTTTGTCAACATCTAAGTAAGATGCAGGGATTTTTATTTGGAATGCATCTCAACTATAGATTAATTTAAGAGAATTGACATTTTAATAACACTGAGTATTCTGACCCAATAACATGGTACTTCTTTCCATTCACGTAGGTTTTCTTTAATTTTCTTTAATTACTTTCTCTAATTACTTTCAAAAATATTTTGTAGCTTAAATTTTTTTATTTTTTAAATTTATTTTTTAAATTGTTGTTCAAGTACAGTTTTCTGTCTTTTAGTCCCATCCCAGCCCACCGACCCGGGCCTCCCCACCCTCCCATTTCCACCCCCCCACCCCAGTTTTTGTCCATTTGTCTTTTATACTTGTTCCTGCAAACCCTTCCCCTTTTCCCCTGAAATTCCCTCCCCTTTCCCCTCTGTACACTGTCAGCCTGTTCTCTATTTCAGTGTCTTTTGTTGTTTTGCTCCTTTGATTGTTTTGTTGTTTAGGTTCCTGTTAAAGGTGAGATCATGTGGTATTTGTCTTTTACCACCTGGCTTACTTCACTTAACATAATGCTTTTTCAGGTTTATCCATACTGTTGCAAAGGGTAGGAACTCCTTCTTTCTTTCTGCTGAATAGAATTCCATTGTGTAAATGTACCATAGTTTTTTGATCCATTCATTTACTGATGGGCACCTAGGTTGCTTCCAGCACTTGGCTATTGTAAATTGTGCTGCCATGAACATTGGGGTGAATAGGTTCTTTTGAATTGGTGTTTCAGGGTTCTTAGGGTATAATCCTAGCAGTGAAATTGCTGAGTCAAAAAGCAAATCCATTTTTAGTTTTCTGAGAAAATTCCATACTGTTTTCCATAGTGGTTGTACCAGTCTGCAATCCCACCAACAGTGCACTACAGTTCCCTTTTCTCCACAACCTCTCCAACACTTGTTGTTTGCTGCTTTGTTTATGATGGCCATTCTGACTGGTGTAAAGTGGTATCTCATTGTGGTTTTAATTTGAATCTCTCTAATAGCTAGCAATATTGAGCATCTTTTCATGTGTCTCTGGATCTTCTGTATGTCCTCCTTGGAGAAATGTCTGTTCAAGTCCTTTGCCCATTTTTTAATTGGGTTGCTTGTCTTTTTAGAGTGGAGTCACATAAGTTCTTTATATATTTTGGAGATTAATCCCTTGTCTGAGGTATCATTAGCAAATACGTTTTCCTATATGGTTGGTTCTCTTTTTATTTTAATACTGTTTTCTTTAGCCGTGCAGAAGCTTTTTGTTTTGATGAGATCCCATTTGTTTATTCTTTCCTTTATGTCCCTTACTCTAGAGTACATATCAGTAAAAATGTTGCTGTGTGAAATATCTGAGATTTTCCTGACAATGTTCTCCTCTAGGACTTTAATGGTGTCACCGCTTATATTTAAGTCTTTTCTCCACCTTGAATTTATTTTGGTGTATGGTGTAAGTTGGTGCTTGAGTTTCATTTTTTTGCACATAGTTGTCCAGTTCTCCCTACACCATTTGTTGAAGAGGCTATTTTTACTCCATTTTATGTTGCTGCCCCCTTTGTCGAGTATTAATTGACAACAGAGACTTGGGTTTATTTCTCAGCTCTCTCTTCTGTTCCATTGGTCTATGTGCCTGTTTTTATGCCAGTACCGGGCTGTTTTGATTACAGTGGCCTTGTAACACAGTTTGGTATCAGGTATTGTGATTCCCTCCTACTTTGCTCCTTTCTTGAAATTGCAGCTGCTATTCGGGGTCGTTTATGGTTCCATATAAATTTTTGAAGTGTTTGTTCTATGTCTGTAAAATATGCAGTTGGCACTTTAATAGGTATTGCCTTGAATCTGTAAATTGCTTTGGGCAGTATGGATATTTTGATGATGTTAATTCTTCTGATCCATAAACACAGTATATGTTTCCATTTGTTTGTGTCTTCCTTGATTTCTTTCTTCAGTGTTGTGTAGTTTCCTGCATACAGGTCTTTTACCTCCTTGGTTAGGTTTATTATTAGGTATGTTATTTTTCTTTTTGCTATATCTAATGGGATTTTTTTCTTGATTTCTGCTTCTGCTGTTTCATTGTTGGTATACAAAAATGCCTTTGATTTCTGGATATGGACTTTGTATCCCACTGTTGTGCCAAATTCATTTATTAGGTTGAGCACTTTTTGGGTAGAGTCTATAGAATTTTCTATGTACACTATCATATCATCTGCAGACAAAGACAGTTTTGTTTCCTCCTTTCTGATCTGAATGCCTTTCATTTCCTTTTCTTGTAGGGCTGCTGTGGCTAAAGCTTCTAATACTATATTGAATAGAAGTGGTGCAAGTGGACAACCTTGTCTTGTTCCTGATCTTAGTGGGAAAGCTTTTAGTTTTTGCCCATTGAGTATGATGTTGGCTGTAGGTCTCTCATATATGGCCTTATTATGTTGAGGAATGCTCCCTCTATATTCCCACTTTCTGAGTGTTTTTATCATAAATGGGTGCTGTACCTTATCAAATGCTTTTTACACATCTATTGATATGATCATGTATTTTTTGTCTCTGTTTTTGTTTATGTGATGAATTACATTTACTAATTTCTGAATGTTGAACCATCCTTGCACCCCTGGGATGAATCCCACTTGGTCATGGTGTATGATCTTTTTAATGTATTGTTGGATGCGGTTTGCCAATATTTTATTGAGGATTTTAGCATCTATGTTCACCAGCGATATTGGCCTGAAGTTTTCTTTCTTTGTTGTGTCTTTATCTGGCTTTGGGATTAGGACGATGTTGGCTTCATAAAAAGAGTTTGGGAGTCTTCCATCATTGTGAATTTTTGGAATCGTCTGTGAAGGATGGGGTGAGCTCTTCCTTAAATGCTTTGTAGAATTCTCCTGTGAAACCATCAAGTCCAGGGCTTTTGTGTGTCGGGAGTTTTTTTATTACTAATTCAATTTCTTCTGCTGTTATTGGTCTGTTCAGGCTTTCTGCTTCTTTTTCATTGAGTTTTGGAAGATTATATTTTTCTAGAAATGTGTCCATTTCACCTAGGTTTTCAAATTTCTTTGCATTACTGTTCTTCATAGTAATTTCTTACAATGCTTTGTATTTCTGTGGTGTCGGTTGTAATCTCTCCTCTTTCATTTCTGATTATGTTTATTTGGGTCCTCTCTCTTTTTTTCTTGATGAGCCTGCTTAAAGGCTTGACGATTTTATCTTTAAAAAAAAAACAGCTCCTGGATTCATTGATCCTTACAATTGTGCTTTTCATCTCTACCTTCTTTAATTCTGCTCTGATGTTGGTTATTTCCTTCCTTCTACTTGCTCTGGGCTGTCTTTGTTGTTGTTCAAGTTCTTGTAGGCGTAGGGTTAGGTTGTTTGTTTGAAATGTTTCTATCTTTTTTAGGTAGGCCTGTATTGCTATGAACTTCGCTCTCAGCACTGCCTTCGCTGTGTCCCATAAGTTTTGGGTTGTCGTGAGTTCATTTTCTTTTGTTTCCAGAAACTTTTTTATTTCTTCTCTAATTTCATTCTCAACCCATTCATTGTTTAATGGCATGCTATTCAGTCTCCTTGATTTTTAGTGTTTGAGGTTTTTTCTCTTGGGGTTGGTTTCTAGTTTCAATCCCTGTGGCTGGAGAAAATGCTTGGTATGATTTCAGTTTTCTTGAATTTGTTGAGGCTTGTTTTGTGTTCTATCATGTGGTTTATCTTTGAAAATCTTCCATGTGCATCTGAAAAGAATGTGTATTTAGCTTCTTTGGGATGAGGGGCTCTATATATATCAGTTAAGTCCGTTTCACCTAGGGCTTTGTTCAATGCCACAAAGATGTATTTTGTTTGGTAGATCTGTCCATTTTTGATAATGGGGTGTTAAAATCCCCTACTATAATTGTGTTGCTGTCAATATCTTTCTTGAAGTCATCCAAGATTTTGTTTATGTATTTGGGTGTTCCTATGTTTGGTGCATATATATTTACAATGTTTATGTCTTCTTGGTTGATTCTTCCCTTGAGTATTATAAAGTTACCTTCTGGATCTCTCTTTATGGCCCTTGTTTTGAAGTCTGTTTTGTCTGATATGAGTATTGCTACCTCAGCTTTTTTTTTTCCTGTCCATTTGCTTGAAAAATTTGTTTCCAGCCTTTTACTTTCAATCTCTGTAGGTCTTTTGTCCTGAGGTGGGTCTCTTGTGGACTGCATGTGTGTGGGTCATGCTTTCTTATCCATTCAGCTATTGTATGTCTTTTAGTTGGAGCATTTATTCCATTTACATTTAAGGTTGTTATAGATAGGTACTTATTCATTGCCATTTTCGTACCTGTGTTCCTTTCTCTCTCTCTCTCTTTTCCTTCCTTTTCTTAAAGCAGTCTCTTTAGCATGTCTTACAGACCTGGTTTGGTGGTGGTGTATTTTTTAGACTTCTTTTGTCTGGCCTTCTATCTTGAGTGAGAGCCTTGCTGGGTAGAGTAGTCTTGGTTGTAGCCCTCTGGTTCTCATTACTTGGAGTATTTCTTGCCATTCTCTTCTGGCCTGGAGCATTCCCATTGAGAAGTCAGTTGCTAACCTTATCACAGCTCCCTTGTATGTTATTTTCTTCTTCTCCCTTGCTGACTTTAACATTCTCTCTTCGTCTTGGAATTTTGCCATTTTAATGATGATGTGTCTTGAAGTGGGCCTCTTTGGGTTCCTCTTGATTGGGACTCTTTGTGTTTCCTGGATTTGTGTGGCTTTTTCTCTCATCAAATTAGGGAAGTTTTCCATCATTACTTTTTCAAATAGGTTTTCTATCCCTTTCTTTTTTCTTCTCCTTCTAGTATTCCTATTATTTGGATATTATTACGTTTCATATTGTCTTGCATTTCTCTTAATCCTTCTTCATTCTTTCTGAGCCTCTTTTCCTTTTCTTGCTCTTTCTGAGTGTTTTTTTTCTACTTTGTCATCCAGCTCGCTGATCGATCTTCTGCTTCATTTTTCCTAGTTCTGATTCCTTCTACTGTGTTCTTCAGTTCAGATATTGTATTCTTCATTTCCTCTTGGCCTTTGTTGATAGTTTCTATTTCCTTTTTCATGTTGATATAGTTTTCAGCAAGTTCATTGTAGTTTCCCTGTAGTTTCTGGTTATTCCTGTGAGCTCATGGAACTTCCTGATAGCCATTACTTTGAACTCAAAATGTGAAAGTTGAGTTGCCTCTATTTCATTTAGCATTTTTCTGATGTTTCCTTCTTTTCTTAAATTTGGGGATTGTTTCTTTACCTTCCCATTGTTTGTGAGATTTCTCTTGTTAGCCTCAGCTTCTTAAATTGAGTTGTTCTGACTCCCCAAGTTTATGGTGTTAATTTCTGTGGTAGAATACCTGTGAGATTCAGTAGTACAGTTTCCTTCGGATTTCCTGGTGTTCAACGCTTCCACCTACTGTTTTTTGTGATCAGTTGGAGGGGTAAGGCAAAATGATTTAAAACAGAAAGAGAGTATTCTATGCTATTTACAGTAGCAGCTGGTAAGGTAGAGATAGGAAATCCTTTGGCTATGTATAGTGTTAACCATTATATTCCACCTAACTAGGCACTTTTTAGAAAAAATGGAAAGAAGATAAGACTCTGGTTGGTCTTGAGGGAAGGATTGTGAGTTGGATCTAGAAAGCATTGAGGTTGTGGGAGGTCATAATCTGAGATAAGGTGAAAATAAAGGATAGTAAATAGGTGTAGTGTGTGAGAGAATAAAGTTGACCACTACAGTAATATTGTTCAGGAAACTATGAAGTAAGATCTGGGGGGGATGTTGTATAGTATTTAGAAGGGTATGGAACAGCTATTATTTACAATAATATTAGAGCAACAATCATATGAGAGAATCTGTGAGATCTAGATACCAAGAATAGGGAGTTTCGGACCTTCAGTAGTGCGCTATTAGAGCACAGGTGCTACTAGGACAGTAAATTAGCAATATACTATGAATGACAGGACAGGGGAAACCTGTCATACAATACAATATAACCAGCCAAGCAAAGAAGACTAACCAGAAAGACAAGGAATACAACAATATGATTCAAATAAAAGATGTAAGAATATTGAAAAATAATAATACAAATATGCAATATCTTGCAGGTTCTCTGTAATAGCAAAGTGAAATTTGTCTCTGTGACTCAGCTGTTGAGATACCCCCTTTTTGGGTCCAACTCTGGTCTTTTAACAGTGCCAGATTTTTTGTCTCATTTGAGAGTATTTCAAAAGAAAAAAGAAAAAAAGCAGACTAAGGAAGGTAGAAGATAAAATTGGAAAGAAAGGAAGAACAAAAATTTAAGAAGGAAAGAGAAGCAAAAAGAATTGAAAGATAAAAATAATAAATATTTTAAAAATTACTTGAAAAATTTCAAACAAATAAAAAACAAAAACACACACACAACTCCCCTCCCCCAATAAAAGCCCTGTTGCTGGCTTCAAAATGGGCAAACTGGTTTTTCTGTTCCTGCTGGCTGCAGCAAACTGAGGGGCAGGTTTACAGATGTGGGTGGGTCTCTGGAGGAGAATGCACTCACTCCAAGTTTACTAGTATGCTCACTTCTCCGGAGGCACGTGGACTATCTCCGGTTCTTGGGTGTGGTCCCTGGATGTTCCACAAAGCTCTCTCTCCCCAAGTTGTGAGTGCACACACCTGGCCAGACTACTTCCAGTCACATGGCTCTGGCACACACTCTTCCCAGGGATATTTGTGGGTGCTCACAGCCCCCATGTATTTGCCACTCAGTCCCTACTCCCATTTCTGTGACTTCAAGGAACCAGGTCTCTCCCAGTGCTGCTCAAACCCTGCTTGGCTGGGGAAGCAGCTCTGACCCAGCTCTCTTCCAACAGCCCTGGGGCCAGCCCAGCAGGCCCCAGGGCTGGGGCTGCAGCCTCCTTGGTCCCTTAGCTGATCTCCAGGCCCTTATTGTCCCGAAGCACGGTCCTTACTGTCTGGTTTTTCAATGTCTGCTACAATTTTTGATCTCCTATTTTCATATATGTTGTGGTACTTTTATCTGTCTACTCTGTTCCTCCACAGATGGGCCAGATTTCTCTCCTGTGTGTAGGAAGAAGTGGAATATGCTCCCTCTTACCTAGCTGCCATCTTCTATTTTGTAGCTTTTTTCAATTTAATTTACATTGTATTTTTCTATTACCATTTAGTCCCCTTATACTCCCCTGCCCCCAGCAATCACCACACTGTAGTCTATGTCCATGAGTCATTTTCCCTTTCGCTCAGTCCCTCAAAAGATTTGCAAGCCTATCACATCTTTTTGTCAGACTTATCTTTAAGCATTTTATATTTTTTCATCGTATTGCAAATTGGATTGCCTTTTAAATTTCTACTTTGGGTTATTTGTTGTTTCTTTATAGAAATAGAATTGATTTTTGAGTATCTTATATTCTGCAACCCCACTCAGTTGCAAGAATTAATAAACTCAGACTTCCGCCAAGATGGAGGCATAGGTGGAAGCACCTCGCCTTCTCACACAACCAAGTTTAAAAACAACAAAGTTTTAGCAACAAAAACACAGCCAAACCACAGAAAATTGAACTACACAGAAGTCTGACAACAATGAACCCTTCAGCCAAACCGGGCAGTAACAGGGGCAGTAACAGGGGCAGAGCCAGCAGCAGAGCAGGGTCAGGCAAGAAAGATACACCAGACTGACTCGGGCGCGTAACCCAGGTGCACCAGCAGCTGTGGGCAGATCCCAGGTGTGGAGAAGCAGGTGGACCCACTGAGGGCGCAAGGCGTTGGACCCACTGAGGGCAGACCGTGGTCACACATTCGCGCGCAGATAAACCGGCAAAGGAGCTAGCGGTGGTGAGAGGGACCGCACAGGCCCCAGTGGCAGAAAGCAGTAGAGGGAACTACCATTGTCCCTCTCGGACCCTGCCCCCACATACAGCATCACAAACCAGCAACCTGGGTGACCCCACCCTGGTGAACAACTAAGGCTCCGCTCCTCATACTTAATGGGCATGAACAGACCAAAACATGGCTCAAGAAGATCTCAAAGCCCCAGAGCCCATAACTCTAAGCGACCAAGAAATAGCCAGACTGCCAGATGCACAGTTCAAAACACTGGTGATCAGGATGCTCACTGAACTGGCTGATTTTAGTCACATTTAGAGGAACATATGGAAGCTAAACTAATTGAAATGAATGGAATTGCACAGGAAACAAATAGTAATGGAAAAAAAAAAAAACTAGGACTCAAATCAAGGGAGCAGACCAGAAGGAGGAAAAAAAATGACCAAACAGAAAAGGATGAAGAAACAAGAATTCAAAAAAATGAAGAGAGGCTTAGGAACCTTCAGGACATCTTTAAACATTCCAGCATCCAAATTATAGGGGAACCAGAAGGGGAAGAGAAACAGCCACCAGTGGAAAACTTAGTTGAACAAATAGTAAAGGAGAACTTCCCCAATCTGGCAAAGGAAATAGACTTCCAGGAAATCCAGGAAGCTCAGAGAGTCCCAAAGAAGTTGGGCCCAAGAAGGAACACACCAAGGCACATCATCATTACATTAGCCAAGATTAAAATCAAGGAGAGAATCCTAGAAGCAGCAAGAGATAAGGGGACAGTCACCTACAAAGGAGTTCCCATCAGACTGTCAGCTGATTTCTCAAAAGAGACCTCACAGGCAAGAAAGGGCTGGAAAGAAGTATTCCAAGTCCTGAAATCCAAAGACCTACATCCAAGATTGATCTATCCAGCAAAGCTTTCATTTAGAATGGAAGAGCAGATAAAGTGCTTCTCAGATAAGATCAGATTCAAGGAGTTCATCATCACCAAGCCCTTATTATATGAAATGTTAAAGGGACTTATCTAAGAAAAAGAAGTTAAAAAAACATGAACAGTAAAAGGACAGCAAACTCACAGTTATTAAGAACCACACCTAAAACAAAAGCAAACTAAGAGGACAGCTAGATCAGGAGCAGAACCATAGAAATGAAGATCACATGGAGGGTTAGCAACAGGGGAGTGGGAGAAGGAGAAGGGGGAAGAAGGTACAGAAAATAAGTAGCATAAATGGTAGGTAGAAAATAGATGGGGGAGGGCAAGAATAATATGGGAAATATAGAATCTAAAGAACTTGAGACACGTGGTCATAAACTAAGGGGGGGAATGGTGGGGGAGGGGTGTGCAGGGTGGAGGGGAATGAAGGAGGGAAATAGAACAACTGTAATGGCATAATTAATAAAATATATTTTTAAAAAAAGAATAAACTCAGTTATTAATTTTTGCAGCTTTTTTTGGTAAAGTCCCTCAGATTTTCTATATAGACTATTATGTTGTTTATGAATAAAGGTGATGTTACTTCTTCCTGTTCAATCTGGATTCTTTTCATTTCTTCTTATTACACTGGCAAGAACCTTCAGCTCACTACTAAAACAATGTGAGAGAACTGGACAACTCAGTCTTATTCTTTATCTCAGGAAGAAAGCCTAGAGTTTTTCATCTTTAGCATAATGTTAGCTGTCGGCTTTTTGTAGATGTCTGTTACCTTTAGTTCCTAGTGGGTTGAGCATTGTTATGGTCATGCTTTTTTTTTTTTTTTTTTAAGTTTCTTTGTCTGATTTAGGTATTGGGGTCAAGTTAGCCTCATATAATAAACAGGAAAATATTTTTCTTTTTTCATGTTCTGTAAGTGTTTATATATTTGCGTTACTTCTTTAAATGTTGATGGAATTCATGAGTGAAGCCATCTAGATGTGGAATTTTCTTTGTGAGGAAGATTTTACCTGCAATTTCATTTTCTTTAGTAGCTATTGACTATTCAGGTTATACATTTCTTGTTGATTAAGCTTTGGTAGTTTGTGTCTTTTAAGAAATTTGCTCATTTCATCTAAACTGCTGAAATTATTTTCATAAATTTGTTCATAATACACTTATCCTTTTAGTATCTGTAGAATCGTGTTATAATAGTACTTTTTTAGCTTTTCTCCTTTTATTCTAATCAGTTGTCTAGAGGCTTACTAATATTGATCTTATCAAAAAAGTAACTTTTAGTTTTACTGATTTTTGTTTTTGTTTTTCATTTTATATTTATTATCATCCTTTCTTCTGCCTGTTTTATTTTGCCTTTCTTCTATATTTAAAAAGATAATTTGAGACCTTGTTTTTAATATATATATTTTAGTACTATAAATTTGTAAGTATTTTTTGTGGTATCCTATATATTTTGGGTTTTCTTTGAAAATATGTTCTAATTTTCTTTGACTCATTATTTTGGGAAACATATTATTTAATATCTATCTTTCTGTTTTGATTTTCAATTTGACTCCACTTTTGTCAGAGAATATACTCTGTAGGACTTTAATTCTTTTAAATTTGAGATTTGTTCAGTAGGCTAGAATGTGGTCTCTGTTGGTAGTATTAAACTTGAACTTGAAAAGAATATATATTCTGCTGTGGTTGGTTGGTATAATCTATAAATGTTAATTATTTTATTTTGCTAATATATTTTATTATATTATTATAGCTGTCCCATTTTTTCCTCTCCTTTATTCCCCTTTTCCCTCTACACCCCTCCCATCACCATTCCCCACTGCCTTAGTTCATGTCCATGGCTCATACGTATGTTCTTTAGCTTCTCCATTTCTAATACTATTCTTAACCTCTCCCTGTCTATTTTGTACCTACAATTTATACTTCTTATTCCTTGTACCTCTTTCCACATTCTCCCCCTCCCCCTCCCTGCTGATAACCCTCCATGTGATCTCCATTTCTGTGATTCTGTTCCTGTTATAGTTATTTCTTAGCTCACTTTTTTGTTTTTATGTTTGGTTGTTGATAGTTTTGAGTTTGTTGTCATTTTCTGGTTTGTATTTTTTAATCTTCTTTTTCTTAGACAAGTCCCTTTAACTTTCATATAATAAGGGTTTGGTGATGATGAACTCCTTTAACTTGACCTTATCTGGGAAGCACTTTATCTGCCCTTCCATTCTAAATGATAACTGACAGCTTTTTCAAATCTTTCATAATTTCACTGACTTTTTCTCTATCCATTCTATAAATTATTGAGTGGTATTTCAATCTCCAACCATAATTATGTATTTCTCTATTTATCCTTTCAATTTCATTATTTTATGTTTCATTCATGTATGTTGAAGTTCTGTGATTGGGCACATAAAAACTTAGAATTTTTATGCCTTCTTCAAGTTAATTTCTTTATCATTATGAAATAGACTTTCTTACCCCTGGCAATAATTCTGTCATGCTTTCTTGACTTTTTATCTGAGTATGTATAGCTTGGGATGATCCTGAAATTTATGCCCATTATTATACAGATTTAGGAATTTCCCCTCCTCAGCTCAGTTCTTTCTGGAATTTGACTTATGCTCTGGCTCCAGGGAGTTGTTTTTCTAGTTCCTCTGGTGAAAAATGTTTTTGCTTCCTGTGTTCTCATGCAGTTCTACACTATTGGGTCACTCTCTCTCACTCTTTCACTTCTCCAAAAACCCTATAAATTAAAAAAAATATTCACTGATTTTTTTCAGAGAGAGAGGGATAGGGAGGAGGAGGAGGAGGAAAAGGAGGAGTAGAAGGAGGAGAGAGAGAGAGAGAGAGAGAGAAGCATAGATTTGTTGTTCCATCTACTTAAGCATTCATTGGTTGATTCTTACACCAACTGTGATATCCAGCTAGGGCCTCTTTAAATTCTTTAAATTGCTAAAGCTTTTGGAAAACCACAGACAGAGAGACTGGCATGAAACTTCTTTTTCATATTTGGCTAGATACCTTTATCGAAGCAATCATAGAGAGATGGATCTGCTGAAAAGGGGGGAAAATACAGTGAGAATAGAAGTTCATTCATACCTTCCCTTCTATTCCCTTCCCTTATCTTTCCTATTTTACTCCACCCTTCCTCACTCTCTTTTTGCTCCCCTTCATCCTTCACTGTTTCCCTTCATCCATCCCTCTGTTCCTTTCTTCTTTCCACTCAATCAGCATTTTTGAACAATTTCCATGAGGATACCCAACTTCCTTAGCTTTTATTCTGCTTAGCATTGGGCATGTGTGATCTTGCATACTGACAATAGCAAGTTATGAACTCAAAAGTTGAATTGGAGCCCTGGCTGGTGTAGCTCAGTGGATTGAGTGCAGGCCTGTGAACCAAAGCATCGCCGTTTTGATTTCCAGTCAGGGCACATGCCTGGGTTACAGGCCATATTCCCAGTATGGGGTGTGCTAGAGGCAACCACACATTGATGTTTCACTCCCTCTCTTTCTCCCTCCCTTCCCCATCTCTCTAAAATAAATAAATAAAATCTTTTAAAAAACTGAATTGGTTTTTCTGATTTTGCATTCAGCTTCAGTACCTCTGAGATGATAAATATATTTGCATTCACTGTAACTTCATAACTTTTCACTGTTCTATTAGTTATCAATTGTTTCATGACAAATTTTCCTGAAACATAGCAAATGAAAATAACACTTATTGTGTCACAGCTTCAGTGGGGCAAATATCCAGGCAAGATTTCGCTGGGTCTTCTGCTTTGGAACCGCCTGTAATCTGCAGTCCTGTGGGAGCTGAGGCTGCAGCTCTGGCAAGGCCCTGTTGAGGAGGATTCTGCCTCCAGGCCCAATCACACAGTTGTTGGCAGGACTCTGGTCCTCACATGCCATTGGCTGGCAGCTGCCTTCAGTTCCTTGCCATATGGCCCCTTCCATAGCACAGCTCACATCTGGCAGCTGGCTTCATTAGAGTGAGCAAGCAAGAAGACCTGACAAGAAGGAAATAATAACCTTTTATAACTTAATCTCAGATGTGATATCTCATAGTTTATTCATTAGAAGTGAGCCACTAGGCTCAGCCTGTATTCAAGGGGAGGGGATTAAACAATATAATGATATGAATACCAGGAGGCGGGATCAGTGGGGGGGATCATACTATCCTTGTACTTTCACTGGTGACAGTACTTCAAGAATGAGGCAAATTGACAGTTTCTTTTCAGTTGGTAAGGGAAGCCAAGATTCATAGGCATTGAGCATGGGTCAAGCCCAGTGCCAGGTGAGCTCATGGGCCTTACTTCATTGAACCCTCACCTCTTTCCTGTGATGTAGGCATTTATGCCAGAGTCTGCTAGTTTTCTCCAACAGTCATTCTTGCATACTCTCACAGTAAAATACTTTTTTATGGTTGCCCACATAAAGACTACATTTTCCATTCTTTTTTGCATCTAGGTGTAGCCATGTACCTAAGTTCTGACCAATGGGATATACAGCATAGTGTTGTAAGGCAGCTTGTGAGAAATATCCTTGATGGAAAGCTAGTTGGCTTATTTTCTTCACTGTCCTTTCTCTATGCTTCTCTTTGGAAGGTAAATACCATCTTCTTACTCCGTGATTGAGATCATGTAAGTAAAGTGACAAGAAGAAAGACCTGCTCACAACACTGTGCAGCACAGTACTGGCACTGTTCTGCTTTTTGGACTTTTGGGCAAGGGACAACACAGTGCTATCTTGTTTTATTTTTTATTGTTGTTCAGTTACAGTTGTCCCCATTTCCCCCGACTCATTACTCTCCCCTGCCTTACCCATTCCCTACCTCCCACAATCAGCCCTCCCCTGACCCCTAGTTGTCTTTGTCCATGGGTCCTTTATACATGTTCCTTGACCCTTCCCCTTCATTCCCCTCCTTATCCCCCTTCCCCTTCCCCTCTAGTCACTGTCAGTTTGTTCTTAATTTCAGTGTCTCTGGTTATAGTTTGTTTGCTTATTTGTTTTGTTGATTAAGTTCCACTTACAGGTGACATCATATGGTATTTGTCTTTCACTGCCTGGCTTATTTCACTTAGCATACTGCTCTCCAGTTCTATCCATGCTGTCTCAAAGGGTAGGAGCTCCTTTCTTTCTGCTGCATAGAATTTCATTGCATAAATGTACCATGGCTTTTGATCCACTCATTTATTCTTTTTCTTCTTTTTCTTTATGATTTTATTTATTTATCTTTAGAAGGGAAGGAGAAAGGGAGAGAAATATCAATGTATGGTTGCCTCTCATACATCCCCTGCTGGGAACTGGCCTGAAACCCAGGCATGTGCCCTGACTGGGAATCGAACCGCCATCCTTTAGTTCACAGGCCTGCATTCAATCCACTGAGCTACACCAGTCAGGGCTGTGATGTACTCATTTATTGACAATACTATCTTATTTAAACTGCTGCTATTTTGGGTACCGTCACTGGCAGCTAAACCTAATCCTAGCAAATGCAGAATATGGCAACCTAATTGGCTGGTTTGATTTCATTTAGGGAGAGCCGAAACTGTAATTAAGTCTCTGTGTGGTGATGTGGGGCTTAGCATAAACACCTCTATATTGGGCCTATTATTTGGTCTTGAGTGTACTCCTTAACCAGGACACTGAACACAATGAAACCTGCTCAACTAAGAGGAAAATATAGGGTTAAGTCAAAGTCTCTTGAGCTCTTTTCCCTGAGGTTCATTGTAAATATGAGCTCATGCCAAGAAATGTGCTATATACTCACTTTGGATTAGTCTTTGAACTGCTCTTTGTGATTCACATATTGCACTGAAGACTTGACTAATGGACAGCTAGAAGTTTATACTTTCCCCTTTGACAAACAAGGATATATTTTGGTTACGCCTCTCAAAACATTCAGATACCCAAACAAACTCTATGCTAGGGATGGAAGTTACAAGTTTATAAAATATTAAGGACCGGTCTTTAAGTTATTTAAGGACCATATTAAGTTATAACAGGGGGAATAGACTCTGATGTAGAAGCAAAATATTATATGCATAATATTTCATTTGTTAGACATCTATCTTGTCTTTTACTTTGCCATATTGTAAGTTTTAAGATTCTCAAGCCTGCTCTATAATCTTAACTAATCAAATAGCTTTGAGAATATATCTCCTAAGAATCTCAGAAAGAGTAGAAAATAATCATATTTCCTTAAAGCTTCAGAAGAGCAGACATTATCCCATATGGTACAGCCAGTTCTGATAAAGTAAAGAACTTACAACATTCACCAAGTATCAATCACACTCTCTTGTCCAATATGAAGGCATGTGTTGGCAGCCATCCCATCTGGTTTCAGGGACTGTAGCCTTTTGTCCCATGGCTAGAGCTGAGTGAAAAGGCTTTGGGGACACGAGCCACTAAGGAGACAGAACATTACCTCCTGGCAGGAGAGTATCCCCTGCCTCTTGGTGCAGGTGGATGACAGGTTAGCCAATGATGGGTAGATCCCTCAAAGGAGGACGAACAACTTAAGACAGACACTGTTGCAATGGGCCATCAGGGAAGGACTTAGGGGTCTTCAGAGAAGGGGCAGAAAGACCCTCACCCCTTGGCTTTGTCATTAACCTGAGTCTTCAGTCATTCTGCAAAAGTCTCCTAGTCTCTTGGCTGCCTTGCTCTTCCTACCTGACTCAGCCTGGGAACTAAGCCAAAGACCTTGTATTGGATCAGAAGGCTCCCAGGGGTGAATCTGGCCAGAGAGAGAATATACATCATTTCCTTTGAGACCTGCTCTGCCCTGTTGCTATGAAACAGACACCTGAGCTAAAGCCAACCCTGATCTGAGACTAATTCCTGTTTCTTCGACTATTACCTCTAAATGATGTCCGTAGCATTTTGAGCACTGGCTGATGAGCTTTATGTGCATACTATGTATCTCTGAGCTGAACCCAATAAAAACACAGAGAGGAAGGTATTCAGGACCTTTCGCCTTTGGGGGACTGGTCACTTTCCTCACCAAACAAATCACACATTGAGCATTTTTCCCATCAGTGACAACCAGGGAGTTCTGCTGGTGGAGCCCCCCATCAGGCATGTAAAAACAATAATCTTATTCTAACTTTATTGTTTAATAGACAAGTCTTTTAAGACACCTGGACTTTTGAGTATGTTGCTATATATCCTCTGTAAAGAACCTTATAATTGCTAGAAGTCTATCATTCTGATTGGTAAACTTATATAATAATTTTTTGTTTAATAACCTGCCTTTTCTTAAAGGTATAAATGTTTACAGGAATTTTTTCACTAAGCATGAAGAGTATCATAATGTTCTTCTTTTCCCTTTATATATAAAACTGTAATAAACCCAGGATACTATTGTATTCCTTAGTCAAACCAAGAGTTTTAGTCTTCATCTCATTTAAATTCACACTGCTTTTAATTTGCATCTCTCTGATAGCTAACGATATTGAGCATCTCTTCATGTGTCTCTGGATATTCTGTATGTCCTCTTTAGAGAAGTGTCTGTTCAAGTCCTTTTCCCATTTTTTAATTGGGTTCGATGTCTTCCTAGAGTGGAGTCGTGTAAGTTCTTTGTATATGAGATACCACTTTACACCAGTCAGGATGGCTATAATAGACAAAGCAACAAACAAAAAATGTTGGAGAGGTTGTGGGGAAAAGGGGACCTTAGTTCACCGTTGGTGGGATTGCAGACTGGTACAACCATTATGGAAAACAGTATGGAATTTTCTCAGAAAAATAAAAATTGACCTGCCTTTTGACCCAGCAATTCCCAAGAATCCTAAAACATCAATTTCAAAGAACCTATGCACCACAATGTTCATAGCAGCACAATTTACAATAGCCAAGAGTTGGAAGCAACCTAGGTGCCCATCAGTAAACGAATGGATCAAAAAATTGTGGTACATATACACAATGGAATTCTATGCAGCAGAGAGAAAGAAGGAGCTACTACCTTTTGCAACAACATGGATGGAACTGGAAAGCATTATGCTGAGTGAAATAGGCCAGGCATTGAAGGACAAATACCATATGATCTCACCTTTGACAGGAAGCTAAAGAATAAAACAAACAAGCAAACAGAATAAAAACAAAGACACTGAAATAGAGAACAAGTGGGCAGCGACCAGAGGGGAGAGGGAAGGGAATTTAAGGGGAAAAAGGGGGGAGGGATTTTGAGGAACAAGTATGAAAGACACAGGGATGAGGACTGGGGGGGGGGGGGGAAATGGGAGGGAGGGGGGAGACCGGGCGGGGGGGTGGGGTGGGATGGGAGAAATAGATTAAAAAAAATGTACTTGAAAAGTAACTTAATAAAATTTAATTAAATAAATAAATAATATAAATAAATAAATTCACACTGCTTACTGCTAAAGAATAAACTAAGAATCATAACTGTCAACAGAAAACACCAGTTCTGTTTGAGGATGGGGACTTGAGAAAGCTTCTCATAGGACTGACTGGCTATGCTGTGTTGGAGCTGTGAAATTTCTGCAAGCAAAGCAGAGGGGAAGGGTTGAGGAGAGAGCCTTTCTGACCAAATGAGTTGTAAAGCCTTGAAAACAAAGTATCTTTTGTTTAAACACTATTGCCTGTTTCAGTGTGGTGAGGGGTGGAAGTTGGTTACTGCATTAAGCTGAAAGAGTTGATTTTTGTTGATTAATTAAACTCTTAATTAAGAGTTTAAAGTATCACAGTACTTACTTGCCTAGTTTAGCTGTATTTTACTTCAGAAATTTTCTCCTAAAGTGCTTAGTTTCAATTTCTTTTTTTCTTTTTTCGCTTACTACATATTATGTATGTATGATTTGGGATCAGGAAAGGAAACTTGTACTTTGCACCCTGTTTTCCCCTAATTTTGATAGTCTGCCCTTAAGATTATGGAGACCAATGGATTCTTGGTTTTAAAATTAAAAATTGGAGTTCTTGTAGCTTTTGGAGTGGTGCTATATAGCCATATAACTAACAACTAGGAGTATTGAAGAAGCAAAGTCTGCATTAGGAGGAAAATTCGATGATCTGGGTCCCCTTTCCAATTCTGAAGCTTACACTTATATTGAATAACTTATTGCTTAATAACAACACTAACAATCTTTCTTTTTAAAAGTATTAAGAATATCTTTATTAAACAAAGTAAAACTGAAAAACCAATTATGTGCCTTTTTCCTAAAGGACACTGCTTCAAAGTACTGTCATGCTGACTCAAGAATCACCTATTTCACTCTTGAAAGTCATGGAGATCAACTTCAGCACAGTTGTCAGGTGACAGTAGCAGAAGAGTGGATGGGGGCAAACCATTAATAATACCATATAAAGAAGATGCCCAGAGACACCAGCTGCAGGTCTGGGTGGGTTAAAAACAGACAGAGCTGTGGAACTGGGATTCATATCTAATTTTGAGGGTGTGGATCCCTGGAAACCTTGAAGATTTGGTGGATCATTTTTAGCTAGTTTAGACTTTCCTCATGAATCGAGATGCTTCATATTGCAAGTAGAGTGTTTCTAGCTGAAAAGGGTAGCATTCTGTCCCTAAAACTTTAAAGAGTTCTGAAAAAAAATTCTTATGCATGACATACTACACTGATCTCAGAATATGTTGAAAATACTTTTGACCAAATCCACCAGGTCATTAGGTTTGGGTAGATGCTAATAAATGGAAGAAGGATAATGACTGATGTTTTTCAGTTCAAGTTGATGGTGATCAAAAGCACTGGGGTCAACATTATCACCCAGGGAAGTGGAAGCAAGAATAGCTGATGTGAAACCAACTGTTGAGTTTGAATATTCAGTGCCTTTCTGTAGCTTGAGCAACTTACGCTTCATTGCTGCATGTCTCTCTCTCAGAACCTTCATTTCGAGGTTTTTCTCTGTAAGTTGATGTTTATTTTCAGAAACATTGGGGTCGACATTTTCACCCAGTGATACTGATAACATTGCTGGTACCAGACCAGCTGCCACATTTAGACATTGAGTTGCTTTCAGTAGCTTCAGCAACTTGTGCTTCATTGCTACATTTCTGCCTCTCAGAATCTTCATTTCAAGGTTTTGCTGTTCAAGTTGAGTTTTACATTCAGAGGTTTTGTGGTTGATATTTTCAGCCACAGAAGTTGAAGTAGGTGCAGTTGGTACAGGGCCAGCTGCCACATTTAGACATTGAGTGGTTTTCTGTAGGTTGAGCAACTTATGCTTCATTGCTACATTTTTACCTCTCAGAATCTTCACTTCGAGGTTTTTCTGTTCAAGCTCATGTATATATTCAGAAGCATTGGGGTTGATGTTTTCACCCAGTGATGCTGATGTCATTGCTGGTAGGAGACCAGCTGCCACATTTACACATTCAGTGGCTTTCTGTAGCTTGAGCAACTTACGCTTCATTGCTACATTTCTTCCTCTCAGAATCTTCATTTTGAGGTTTTGCTGTTCGAGTTGATGTTCATATTCAGAAGCATTGTGGATGATATTATCACCCATGGAAGATGAAGGTGACGTACCTGGTAAGAGTCCAGCTGCCGTGTTCATAGATTCAGTGGCATTCTCTAGCTTGAGCAACTGATGGTTCATTGCTCTGTGTCCTCCTCCCAGAATCTTCACTTCGAGGTTTTTCTGTTCAACTTCATGTTTACATTGAGAAGCATTGGGGTCAATGTTTTCACCCAGTGATGCTGATGACGTTGCTGGTACAAGGCCAGCTGCCACATTTAGACACTGAGTGGCTTTCAGTAGCTTCAGCAACTTGTGCTTCATTGCTACATTTTTGCCTCTCAGAATCTTCATTTCAAGGTTTTGCTCTTCAAGTTTTTGTTTGTATTCAGAAGCTTTGTGGTTGATATTTTCAGCCAGGGAAGTTGAAGCAGGTGTAGCTGGTACCAGGCCAGCTTCCACATTTAGACATTGATTGGCTTTCTGTAAGTTGAGCAACTTATGCTTCATTGCTATATTTCTACCTCTCAGAATCTTCACTTCAAGATTTTTCTGTTCTAGTTCATGTTCATGTTCCTGTTCAGAAGCACTGGGATCGATGTTTTCACCCAGTGATGTTGATGAAGTTGCTGGTAGGAGGCCAGCTGCCACATTTAGACATTCAGTAGCTTTCTGTAGCTTGAGCAACTTGTGCTTCATTGCTACATTTCTTTCCCTCAGAATCTTCATTTCGAGGTTTTGTTGTTCGAGCTGATGTTCATATTCAGAAGCACTGTGGTCGATATTATCAACAAGGGAAATGGAAGCAGGTAGAGCTGGTATGAGGCTAGGTGTCATGTTTATAGATTCAGTGGCCTTCTGTAGCTTCAGCAACTTACACTTCATTGCGCCATGTCTTTCTGTCAGAATCTTCACTTCGATGTTTAGCTGTTTGAGTACACATTCATATTCAGAAGCATTGTGGTCGATATTGTCACCAAGGGAAGTCGAAGGAGACATAGCTGGTATGAGACTAGCTGCCAGGTTTATAGATTCAGTGGCATTCTCCACCTTGAGAATCTTATGTGTCATTGCCCCATGTCTTTCCCTCAGAATCTTCATTTTGAGATTGTTCTGTTCAAGATGTTTACATTCAAAGGCACTGGGGTCGATGTTTTCACCCAGTGATGTTGATGACATTGCTGGTAAGAGACTTGCTGCTGCATTTATTGATTCAGTGGCTTTCTGTAGCTTGAACAACTTATGCTTCATTGCTTGGTGTCTTTCTCTCAGAATCTCCATTTCAAGGTTTTTCCTTTCAAGTTCATGTTTATATTCAGAAGCATTGGGGTCAATGTTTTCACCCAGTGATGCTGATGACCTTGCTGGTAGAAGACCTGCTGCCTCGTTGAGACATTGAATGGCTTTCTGTAGGTTGAGCAACTTGTGTTTCATTGCTACATTTCTTCCTCTCAGAATCTTCATTTCAAGGTTTTCTTGATGAAGTTGGTTTTCATATTTGGAAACATTGTGGTCAATATTATCACCCAGGGAAGTCAAAAGAGGCATAGTTGGTATAAAGCCAGATTCCACATTTAGACATTGAGTGGTTTTCTGTAGGTTGAGCAACTTATGCTTCATTGCTACATTTCTTCCTCTCAGAATCTTCACTTCCAGGTTTTTCTGTTCAAGCTCATGTATATATTCAGAAGCATTGGGGTTGATGTTTTCACCCAGTGATGCTGATGTCATTGCTGGTAGGAGGCCTGCTGCCACATTTACACATTCAGTGGCTTTCTGTAGCTTGAGCAACTTATGCTTCATTGCTACATTTCTTCCTCTCAGAATCTTCATTTTGAGGTTTTGCTGTTCGAGTTGATGTTCATATTCAGAAGCATTGTGGATGATATTATCACCCATGGAAGATGAAGGTGACGTACCTGGTAAGAGTCCAGCTGCCGTGTTCATAGATTCAGTGGCATTCTCTAGCTTGAGCAACTGATGGTTCATTGCTCTGTGTCCTCCTCCCAGAATCTTCACTTCGAGGTTTTTCTGTTCAACTTCATGTTTACATTGAGAAGCATTGGGGTCAATGTTTTCACCCAGTGATGCTGATGACGTTGCTGGTACAAGGCCAGCTGCCACATTTAGACACTGAGTGGCTTTCAGTAGCTTCAGCAATTTGTGCTTCATTGCTACACTTTTGCCTCTCAGAATCTTCATTTCAAGGTTTTGCTCTTCAAGTTTTTGTTTGTATTCAGAAGCTTTGTGGTTGATATTTTCAGCCAGGGAAGTTGAAGCAGGTGTAGCTGGTACCAGGCCAGCTTCCACATTTAGACATTGATTGGCTTTCTGTAAGTTGAGCAACTTATGCTTCATTGCTATATTTCTACCTCTCAGAATCTTCACTTCAAGATTTTTCTGTTCTAGTTCACGTTCATGTTCCTGTTCAGAAGCACTGGGATCGATGTTTTCACCCAGTGATGTTGATGAAGTTGCTGGTAGGAGGCCAGCTGCCACATTTAGACATTCAGTAGCTTTCTGTAGCTTGAGCAACTTGTGCTTCATTGCTACATTTCTTTCCCTCAGAATCTTCATTTCGAGGTTTTGTTGTTCGAGCTGATGTTCATATTCAGAAGCATTGTGGTTGACTTTATCACCCAGGGAAATTGAAGCAGGCATGGGTGATTCGAGGCTACTTGTCACCTTTATAGACACTGTAGCTTTCTGTAGCTTGAGAAACTTACGGTTCATTGCTTTGTGTCTTTCTCTCAGAATCATCATTTCAAGGTTTTTCTGTTCAAGTTCATGTTTATATTCAGAAGCCTTGGGGTCAATATTTTCACCCACTGATGTTAAAGACGTTGCTGGAATGAAGCTTGCTGCTGCATTTACTGATTGAGTATCTTCCTGCAGGTGTTGTACTTTTTGCTGTTCAAGTATCTCTTTTCCTATGAACAGTTTGATGTCTAAGTCCCCTTTTATTAGTAGATCATGGTAAGCTGCAGTTTCCTGCTTATTTTCAAGATCTAGATCACTATAACAAGTCATAAATCTTTCAACCTTTGGTGTCATAGATTGGTTAGTAGTCTCCACCTCCTTCCTTCTTAATTCATTTGACTCCTCTGTTTCATATTCCATCAACCACACATCTTTAGTGCACCTAGAGATGTGTCTAGTGAAGGACACCACACTATGGCTCATCTGCCCCAGGCAAGAGCCTAAGCTAGAGCTAAGGCCACCAAACCAGGAGGCCATCACTGAGGGTTTTAGGACTGACCTGGTCTGCTCTGCTGAAAGCATCCAATGCCATTGAACAATTCTGCCAATTGTCCCAGAGGCAACTGTGCCTCTCTAACATAGCTAAGAATTAAATCACAGTGACCTGTTGCTAGGCAACTCCGGATTGCTGGGCATTCCATGTGGTGGCAGTTGGGAAGAGGAGACTTGCCTTGGGCCTGAGAACAGGCCCTTCTCCAGTGATATTTCCCCCGTGGGCCTCCTCTGTTTCCTGAGGAGGAAATACATTGCCTGATATTGATGTCACACAGCTCATGTTGTCTTGCAGCTTGTGATTTCCATGCCACCACTTTTTTCACATTTGAGGTAGAATTGACACAGTGACACTCATCCATCTTAAGGGCACAGTTGGGATCATTTGGCAAATGTCATGCCTGTGCATCAGCACCTAGGCTGGTAATCTTTCAGTTGCCATTCATAATGCCCACTATTCCAGAGCTGTCATTAGAGCTGTTTCAGTGTCACCCCACATGATGGCCTTGTGAGCCTGGCTTTGATCACTGATGTAGGAATTGACAAAGAAAATATTTGCTATGTTTGTATGTGATACCAGTTTGGAAGATGTTTGTATGTGATACTGGTTAGAACTGGGGAAAAAGTTAAATGAATATCTTAAAAAATAAACAGAATACACAGTGATAAGTGTGTTAAGTTAGAAGTACATTTAGATTTTTAACTAATGAAATCTAAGGTCAAAATAGTGTTATTTCTGAGAAGAGTACTCAAGAAAATACTTTATACAATGACAAAGAACTATTATAAATCACAGTGGAAAATTGTCTACTGTATTATAGTTATAATAAAGGTTAATATTATAAAATTGCAAATGTTTTCACTTAGATAGCTGATACATAGCATTAAGACTTTCTTTTCTCATTGGAAGTTTTGTGATGTTGTTTAAGACCCCAGCATCTAGAGTCATACTTTCTATATTTAATCAGGGTCCTGTACAAATTACTATTTCCTGATCTATAAAAGGAGTAAAAGATAGAACCTGGTTTACACAGTGTTCTGCAGATGAAGTTATAATAAAGTGCTTAGCTCAGGAATTCATTTATAAGAAGTGTTCAAATACTATTATTATTAATTTTTAAATTAGAGTTCTGTATTATGGGTATCCCAATATTTATTATCCTTAAACTGGAAGTCTTTAAAGTTAAAAATTCTGAGCTATCACTTAAGTAGCTTTTGAGATCTTTATCTTTTTGACAGCAGAGTTTTCAAGTGACATTACTAACCTGGCTATAACTATCATTAGGGAAAACTGAATAACTGTAAATGGAAGTTTTGTAACAGTATTATCTTTATTCTAACTTAAAACAGTTCATGCTATCTTTCTCTATTTTAGCCCTTAATTATACAGTCAGTAGGAGGCAGAACACAGAGCATGGAGATAACAAAGACAGGCACTGAAGGCAAAATTAAAGGTAAGATTTTGAATAAAATGTTCATAGTAGGAATGAAATATGCTCAAATATGTTGTTATAATTGTTAAAGACACCTGTCAACAACGTACAACTTAATAGGGTGTTACATGCTGCTACACAGAAGCACCATGAAGGTAAGGATCTTAGTATGCTTGTTCTCTGATGTTACCCGCCCCCACCCCACCCCCTCACTGGTTAGAACTGTGCCTGGAGCATAGTAAGCACTTAGCAGCTATTTGAATGATTAATGAAATTGTTACTTAATTCAATATACAGTATTGGCCAAAATTATTAACTTCATTTTAATAGCTCCTAGTGTACATTTCTTTGCATGAGATAGACAAGTATTTGTTGAATCAATTTACTTAAGCTACATTATTTGCTACATTATTGTAGCTACGGAAGATTAAAGGATGTTATTTGCCTACAAACTCCTAACAAAGATGAACTTAATTTTAAAGAGGAAGAAATAATCCATTTGATAAGTAAGGTATTTCTCAGTTTTTCACTGAATCATGTAATTTATTCATAGAAAGATTTCTTAATATTCTAACATTTTCCCTAGAATGTAAGCTCTATAAGAACTAAGACTTTGTCTAGTTTGTTTCTGTGCCCTGAGAACCTGGCATGTAGTGGGTGCTCAGAAAGTTCTTTTTGTTTTCTGTTTTGAGAAAATGTTGATTGCCTATCTTTGTTATGACTGAGACATTGGGAATTATTTTTACCATCATGCAGTGTTTTTTCTCTAACCCTAACCCTTTGCCAGGTTTCTGGCCTCACTTCTTCCACCTCATTCCTTTTTTCCCACCTAATGTTTTTTATATTGTTTGTAATAAAAGAACAAAGAAAAAATAAACAATTTCAATGTCCCTCAACATGTAAATGGTTATGAAACTTCATACTATAAATCATGGTGCTGCAATTTAAAAGAATGAGGTAGTTTTACAACTCAAAATGAATTAAGGCAAAAGAAAAAGAAAACCCTGTAGTGTTGGGATATGGGTAGAATCCTATAATTACTGTTTGCAATAGAGCAAAATTATTAATATTTAGTTTCTGGTATAATCTCATAAAATAGTTTTTCAAATTTCTTCCCACTCTTTTAAATTAATGATCAGATGAATCAATGTATGTAATTTTTAATATGCACATAGTTTGCAGAATTTCTCATAGGGGATGGCACTTGGAAGGAATTGAAAAAGATCCTGTTAATTTCTAAAACAAATAAATACTGTGATTAATTTTTAGTATATAATGTGTTGAGAAAAATGTTACTTAAGACACAGTTTGTAAATTTCTATTCTCTCTGCATCCTCCTCTCCCATTTCCTTTCCTTTTCCCTTGTTCTCTCGAAACTTTTCGTCCTTGTAAATTAAATTTCAAAATCCATTTATTTAAAATGAATTAAACCCAGTTTATAACTACTGCTAGAAGCAGTATGTGAGGAATATTTTCTGTTAGGATGACCTCATGATTTGTTTAGGGTTTTTTTTTCTTGTAAAAATAAGGAAATACAATAGTTTCCTAGTTTGTAATATTTTTCCTTATTTAAAGATAATAACTATTGTCTTAATTATTCTGCACTGTGCATTTCAGGAGACTAGAAAAGCTGGGTGGTGGGAGGGTAAGACACAGTCTTTGCCTTCTTATAGAATTTAATATATCTACATCACTCCCACAGTGAATAAAGTGAGGCTGAGTCATGCATCAGTGATCTTTTGCTTTTCCACAACTTGATCCCTTCTATCCTCATGGAGAAATAGATCTCATTTAGTTTTTAAAAAATGGAGAGACAAAGAGAGTTAGAGAGCAGACACACAGAGCAAGACAGTCTACCATATGTGATTAAAGCCAATGCAGAAATTGCTAACCTTTCCAGTCTTTTGTTTAGTTAGGTAAATCACTAGAGGTAACTCTGTGGAGGCTTACACTGTCTGAGGACCTTCCTTTGCTAAATCTCATTCACTACTGATTCAGCATTCAGTGTGATTTATGTTTCTATACTTTCCTTTTCTTTTTCTTTTTTAATATATTTTATTAATTATGCTATTACACTTGTCCCATTTTTCCCCATTTGACCCCTTCTACCTGGTGCCCTTCATTCCTCCAGCAATACACACCCCTTGGTTCATGTCCATGGGTCATGCATAGAAGTGCTTTGGCTTCTCCATCTCCTATAGCTCTCTTAATATCCTCCTCTCTATTTTGTACCTACCAATTTGTACTTCTTATTCCCTGCACCTTTTCCCCCATTCTCCCTCTTCCCCATCCAAACTGATGACCCTCCACATGATCTCCATATCTATGATTCTGTTCCTCTTCTGCTTGTTTGCCTGGTTTGTTTTTTAGATTCAGTTGCGGATAGTTGTGAATTTATTGCCATTTTAATGTTTTAGTTTTGATCTTCTTCTTTTTCTTAAATAAGTCTCTTTAACATTTCATATAATAATGACTTGCTGATAATGAACCCCTTTAGCTTTACCTTGTTTGGGAATCATTTTATCTGTCCTTCCATTCTAAATAGCTAAATTACCAACCAAAAAGTAATTTTGGTTGTAGGTCCCTGCTTTTCATCACTTTGAATACATCTTGCCAGTTCCTTCCTGCCTGAAAATTTTCTTTTGAGAAATCAGCTGACAGTCTTATGGGAACTCTCTTGTAGGTAACAAACTTCTTTTCTCTTGCTGCTTTTAAGATTCTTTATCTTTAACCTTTGGCATTTTAATTATGATGTGTCTGGGTGTGGTCCCCTTTGTGTCCATCTTTGAAATTCTCTGTGCTTTGTAGACTTGCATGTCTGTTTCCTTCATCGAATTAGGGAAGTTTTCTTTCACTATTTTTTCAAATAAGTTTTCAACTTCCTGCTCTTTCACTTTTTCTTCTGTCACCCCTATGGTTAGAATGTTGGTATGTTTGAAGTTGTCCCAGAGGCTGTTTGGCCTATCCTTGTTTTTTTGGATCCTATTTTCTTCTTGCTGTTCAGATTAATGTTTTTTTCTTCCTTACATTCCAAATCATTGATTTGATTCTTGGCTTCATCCACTCCATTGTTGATTCCCTATAAATTTTTCTTTATTTTACTTAATGGAAACTTCATTTCTAATTGGGTCTTTTTTATAGTACCTATTGAGTTCCCTGAGCATCCTAATTAATATCCAGAGTTTTGAACTGTGCATCTGATAGATTGCTTATCTCCATTTTGTTTAGTTCTTTTTCTGGAGTTTTGTTCTATTCTTTGAGCCATATTTCTAATCTCTTCATTTTGGCAGCCTCCCTATGTTTGTTTCTGTGTATTAGGCAGAGCTGCTTTGACTCCCTGTCTTAGTAGCATGGTATCTTGTTCAAAAGCACACTGGTAGGTTGGATGCAGTGGAGCCTTAGGTAATCACCAGGGCAGGGTAACCTGTGTGAACCAAGTTGGTAGAATCTCTGATATAGTTTCAACCCTTTGTGGCTCTGAGTGGGTAAGGCTCCAAAAGGGGACAAAGCCACTGCGTGACCTCTGGAGTTTTTTCTGGGAGGAAGCTGTCCCTGGCACTCACCCTGATGCCGGGTGCTTCCATTTTTTCCCATATGCCACTGGTGCCCTTCCAACTGCTGCTCCAGTGCTGGAGCCCAGAGAGGGTCTTTGTAAGTTCTAAGTCTGTTGCAGACCCTTTAAGGGGAGAGTCCTGAGAATTCTGTGGTTTCTCCTGCTGCCCATATCCCTACCGGTTTCATAGCCGAAAGTTATGGAGACTTATCTTCCTAGGACTAAAAGCCTTGGCTGTGTGGTCTGGTGTAGGCCTGGGATTCCTGACTCCCAAGGTATGTTACCAATTTGTATCCACCACACATGGGTGTGGGACTGTCCATTCCACATCTCTGTGCCCTCTCTGCCTGTCCATGCATTTCTGCCTCTCCTCTCCTCCTACCCATCTCGATGAATGTGACTTCTTTAATTCTTTGGTTGTTGGGCTTCCATATAGCTCAATTTTCTGATGATTCTGGGTGATAGTTGTTTTGTAGTCCAATTGTAATTTTTGCTGTGGTTGTACAAGGAGGTGAGCCATGTTTACCTAGGCCTCCACCCTGACCCTTATTTTTCTTAGTAAATACATTGTCTTTTGCCTTTTGTTATATGTTTTTATAGCATTAATTATCAGTTACTTTTAATTTGGAAAACCCAAATTCACATACTGATAATTAATAATTATTAATTATCACAATCTATTTTAACTATATTTAACATGTAAGTATTCAATTGTTTTCACCATTGTTATTTTAGCAACACAGATTAAATTGTACATTGTACTGTCAACTCAGGAAATGATTATTTATGTTCTTGTTATTAATATTAAAATGTGGCATGTTATAACTTATTAAGTGACCTAAATATTTTGTGAACTTAAAATATGATATCAGCAAACTGAATATCATGTTTTCTTTCTTACCTGGATTCATACCTGGATCCTTAGGAAGGGGGGTGGTTTTTTTGTTTTTTAAAGTACTTCAGTATATTTTTATTCTACTCTGTCTCAATATATACACACACACAAAATGTTATTCAATTTGCTGATTTCATATTTTTAAGTTCTAAAATGGTGAAATCAGTTCAGTTTCTAGAAATAAACTATCTTTATTAGCAAAAACTCCCCAAATATATGTGCTACATAAAATTTTTAGAAATATGCAAAAATTGATATTCATATGCATTAATACCTGTCAACATTTTTTAAAGTACAAGCTATACAAAATAGATTTCTATGTCACTTAGAGTTAAGAAAATCAACCAATTTTACATCTCCTGAGAAAACTTAAAATATTGATCTGACAAATTATTCTACCTTTTCATATAAATGCATTTGTTACTCTCTCAAAAAAAAAATACTGATTACTTATGTACTCTATCTTGAGAAAGTGTGTAGGGATTAAACAAACTAGAATTTATTTTTTAAACAGTTGACTTAAACAAACCTAGAAGAGTTTTCCAGAGTGGTTTTAAAATCTACCTCTTTATCTATTGCTATGAGTTCCAGCCTCTGATTTCAATTTTTACAAATGCAGTACAATTATTTCAAAGGTTTGCTGTTTTTTAGAATAATGGAAGTCTTTCCCTCTTCCATGGTTTCAGCTTTGTATTTGCTGACCTAATCCCAGAGCAAGAAAAGCGTAAGTTAAAGGTACTTTTTATAGAAGATAATGTTGAAGGTTTTTTAGACACTGTTAAATGTGGCTTTTAGGGATTCCTGGTTAAGATGGCAGCATAGGCATACATGGCTTGCCTCTTCACACAACCACATCAAAATTATGACTAAAATACAGAACAACCATCACCCAGAATTGTCAGCAGTTGAGTTGAATGGAGGTCTGACAACTATGGAATTAAAGAAACCACATCCATGTAGACTGGTAGGAGGAATGCAGATGTGGAATGGGCTGGTTCCTCACCCACATGTGGTGGATAAAAATTCAGGAGGGATATGTTGAGAGCAAGGAATCCCAGCCCCACACCAGGCCCACAGTCCAGGATTCCAGGATTTTGCAACATCTGGCTGCAAAAACCAGTGAGGATTGAGGGAGTGGCAGAAATTTCTGGAGCCCCAACTAGTTCCTGTTAAAGAAGCCACATAAAGACTAAACTACTTAGACTCAACCTCTTAAGCTCCAGCACCAGGGTAGCAGCTTGAAAGATACCAGTGGCACACAGGGAGAAACTTCAGTGTCTGGCATCAAGGTGAGCTAAGGCCATTGTCCCTTTTCTAAACCTACTACCCACGGAGCTAGCAAGCTGGTGACATATGTGAGACTCCATCAACCTGGTTAATCGTGTTTGACCTAGCTTGGAGATCCCCAGACACTGCCCTACCCAAATTACAGACCCATCCAAGCTGCTTTTCCATATGAATGGCTGGACTTGGCTCATGCTTCACAACTTCCTAAATCCTATCAAACAAGCTGCACCCAGTCTCAGTAAGCCCCAGGCAGGCACTAGCAGCAGCCAGCCTAAATTCACAGTGTAGCTTCTTTGCCTGGGAATCCCCAAGCCCAGCAAAGGTAGAAGACATCTCGAATTGCTGTACAGCTCCGGCAGGGTGGCCCCAGGCAAAACATAGGTGGGGACTGACCTTGGCCTGCACCATCTGAGAAACCCCAGGGGTCTGCGCAACCAGTGGACAGCCACAGACCACACTGGAGAGCCACCACCCTGCCGCTGTATAGCTGATCCTCCACAGAGGGAGGAGGTTGGTTGTAAGTGGTCACAGCCAATCCTTGTAGCTGACTGGCCTGGTGAAATCCCTCCCGTTGACCTGCTAAGGCAATCAAGGATCAACTAGAAGAGGAGGGTATACTCAGCCCACAGCAAGGTTGTGCCCCAAGTACCCAGCTTGGGTGACAGGTGAGGCTGTGCCTCTGGATTCTGCAGGACACCTACTATATTAGGCCACACTATCAAGACACGGAGTCAAAGCAGCTCCACCTAATACATAGAAACAAACGCAGGGAGGCTGCCAAAATGAGGAGACAAAGAAACATGGTGCAAATGAAAGCACAGATCAAGACTCCAGAAAAAGAGCTACACAAAAATGAATATAAGCAATCTATCAGACTCACAGTTCAAAACATTCCTCATAAAATTGCTTGAGGAACTTAGTAAGGACCTCAACAGCATAAAAAACATCCAGTCAGAAATAAAGGATACACTCATTGAAATAAAGACTATTTACAGGGAAATAACAGCAGAGTGGATGAAGCTGAGAAACAAATCAAAGATTTGGAACATAATAAGGAAGCAAAAAACAACCAATCAGAACAAGAAGAAGAAACAAGAACCCAAGGAAATGAGGATAGCATAAACAGCCTCTGGGACAACTTCAGAAGGTCCAATATTCACATGGTAAGCATGCCAAAAGAAGAAGAGAAAGAGCAAGAAATTGGAAATCTACAGAAGAGAACATTTTTTTTTTCAGAAATTTTTTAAAAATAGCTTCTTCTTTTAAGAATAGCTCTGCTTTGTGACAGCATGGGTGGAACTGGAGAGCATTATACTAAGTGAAATAAGCCAAGCAGTGAAAGACAAACACCATATGTTCACATTTAAGTGGAACCTAATCAACAAAACAAACAAGCACGCAAAATATAACCAGAGACATTGAAATTAAGAACAATCTGACATTAACTAGAGAGGAGGTGGAAGCAGATAATGGGGGAAAAAGGGAGAAGGGTTTTCAGGGACAACTATAAAGGACACATGGATGAAACCAAGGGGTGGTGGAAGCAGGGAAGAGAGGTGGGAATGGCTGGGGTAGGGGAGGAAGTGGGAGTGGGGGAGAATGCAGACAACTGTACTTGAAAAGCAATAAAATAGTTGGGTTTTTTAAATATTTTATTTATTTATTTATATATTTTTAGAGAGAGGGGACAGGAAGAAGAAAGAGTGGGAGAGAAACATCAATGTGCGGTTACCTCTCATGTGTCCCCCACCAAGGACCTGGCCCACAACCCAGGCATGTGCCCCGACTGGGAACCGAACTGGTAGCCCCTTGCTTCATGGGCCCGTGTTCAACCCACTGAGCTACACCAGCCAGGGTGAAAAGCAATAAAATAGTTTTAAAAAAAGAAAAGAAAAGAATATATTCTCTTTTTTAAGAAAAAAAGAACATTTAAGTTTTATAAATGTTTGGCTTTCAAATACCCAACACAAATTGGATTTTATAGGCAATAAGCAATTGCCTATTGCTCTCCTAAATGCCTGTCTAAACTACAGCCTTGATATTCTGAATAAGCAGTCTACAATCCTGAAAAAAGGAAATGGTCTAATCCAACATCTCTTTCTACCTTCTTTGTTTTCTCTCAGACTTTCATTTTCTTACTGATAACAATTACCCTTAAGATTAAGGGTGATTATATTCACAGGAATATAAAAATAACTCCTAACGTTTCCACTCTCTTTTGGCACATGCACATTTATACCACCCCTACATGACCTTAAATATATGATTTAACATCAAACAGCCTGTTTGCTCATCTATAAAAGGGGATAATGGTAACCACCTAAAGAGGTGCAACGGCTTTTTATAATCAAGTATGTAAAGGTTTTAGCATAATCCTTTCTATTTGGCAAATGCATCATAAATGGTAGTATTATCTACATTATTATCTTTATCAATGTCCCCTCATTAATTTCTGATTTTAATAATTTGAGTATACTCTCTTTTTTCTTTAGTTAATCCAGCTAAAGATTTGTCAATTGAGTGATCCTTTCAAATAACCAATTTTGGGTTTCACAGATTCTATTTTATTCTATTTTCTATTTCATTTTTTCTGTTCACATCCTTATTATTTCCTTCCTCTTTATGGCTTCAAACTCCATTGAATACAGTATATTAATTGGGTAGGAATTAATTTTTCCTCAAATGACTAAAATCTAAGGATAAATAAGTACTTTGGAGTCATGAGGCAAAGAGCTGCCTATTTGTTAGATTTACTGTTTAAGTCCCTATGAGCAGCTCTCATATAATTCACAGTAGAATATTACTACATCTTGATGAAGTTGTTTAGAAAGGCAAGAGGTCATGGGGGAGAATTACTCTATACTAAATGGGAAGGCCATCTTCTATTTTGTGAGACTTCTGACAGACTGAAAGACTGTGATACCATGGGTCCTGTGGGTATTTACAAGAAAAGGTGAAATCAAGCCACTCATTTCTAGATCATTATGTCATCATGAGAACTTGGTCTGTTTCTGAATAAAACAAAAACAAGCGTGACAAGAACCATCTCTTATCCCATGAATGCTGATTTTCCCCCTTGAGAAAAGAACATGGACCTAAATGACACCATTATTATAAAGTGGGTTCCACAACTCTCCCCAAAGATGTGACTCATACGTTACTAAGACTGACTTTCTAAAGGTCTGCTCAGAAGAGTTGCCTTCTCTCTGATTTTCATTTGCAGCTCTTGCTTATTTTCACACTTGCAGCTCTTGCTTGTTTTCACACTTCACCTTACCTGATCCAGATAATTTCTATCACCAAATATCTCATTCTACCCACCTACCCAGTGCTTCCTATGCTTCATAAATCATGGTTATTCTGAGTTAGAGACCCAAGATCATGTCTAAGGAGATGGAATTTTCTGTTATTCTCAACAGATAACTTCAGCAAAAATCAGAAAAGCGTAAGAAAACATCCTACAAGTTAAGTGAGGTTAATGAGTACTTACCTAAGTTAGGAGGCTTTCTGCAGAAAATAAGAAAACACTGGCTTAAACAATAAAAACATGTATTACCTTTGATGAAAGGAAGCCCACAGTAGGTATACTCCAGGTTCAATTGATCAGCTCAGTAGTATCATCAAGGAGTCACATTTTCCACTTTGCCATTTTATTGTGTTGGCTTTGTTTTTAAGCTGTCTCCTCCCTGGTTGCAAGATGGTTGCAGCAGGTCTTGCCATTACATTTGGACATGCTCATGTCCAAGGCAGTTGTCTCTTCCTTCTGTGTATCTTCCTATCAGATTTTAAGAATAGAGCTTTTTAAGATAATATTTAAAATTATAGGCATCTCTGTGCTGTCAATCTGTTTCATCTTTCCAAATGATCAAAGAGTATCTATTAAAAATAAAATGCCCATGCAAAATAATTTATTTTCATGAAATTCATGGAATAGTTGCTGAGTAGAGAAGGAATTTTTAGAATTGGGATGGGGAGAGGGGTGCACAGACTAATGGAAGGTGAGAAGCTAGTGGGCCTAAGTCCAGTAAGATCACAAGTTTAGAGCTAAGAGTAAAAGTTTTGAGCTAGGACTTCTTGGCCTCCTCATTTTTTTACCTCCTTACTTCTAAGAGATTTGTATTCTATAAATTTCCTTTGCTAATACTAAATCTCATAGCCTCATTTAATTAATCACTACTGCACAACCTTCACAATATCCGTTTCAAGCATTTCATTCACCGAATACCATCTCCTTCCCTTCTAGTATATTTTACTGTGCAACTGTAGTATTCCTTTGACTCAGTAAGATCTCCAATTCACTGACCCTACAAGGTGTTGGCTCTTCGCCATCCCATCATTTGTGTCTTTCTTAGAACAAAAAACTTCCCAACTGCCCAGTAAACTGACCCTCATATCTCAATAGCCAGAACTGAGTCATGTGCTCTTTTAAAATCATAACTGGTGAGAAAAATATAGTTACCCAGATTAGTTTAAAATAATCAAGATTGTTTCCTGAGGTAGGGATACAGAGATCTTCCTGAGATGTGAATGCATGCACCTAGATTCCAAAGAAAAGGAAGAATAAATGTTGGGTGGTTAACCAATAGTAACTGTTATAGTATTATGTGTAAAATTTATCCTTTTAATCCCAGATACAAGTGAGTTTTTGAACTCACTGTTCATTTGTCAAGAATAGAGTAGGTATCAGGAGAAGAAACACAAATATAGCGATGTTTCTGTCAATCACATTCTAGAACTGGTTCTACTAAATTCTTCTTGGATGACTTTAAGTAAGGTATCTAACCTCTGTCTCAATTTCCACATCCACGTGATGTTAATATTGTTTTGTTGTGGGGTAGATGAAAGGATAATTAACACACTTTTTTGCATTTAACATAAATGCAAAGTAATTGCATTTCCACATTTTCGCTACCCACACTGCCTGTTTGTTTTATTTTCATGTACTCACTTATTCATACCAGTTTGCAAAAAGTATTTGTTCAGGGTCTCCTTAATGTAAGATATTGGATGAACATTTTGGAATAAAAAAAGTTTTAATCATGTCCCTGCATCTAAAGTATTAATCAATGAATGACTTTGCAGTAACTAGTTTATCTCTTGGAGTACAGAATGAGATGAGGCAGTGAAAGATGTAATATGAGAAAGATAAAGGCGGGGACTTCTTCTGGTCCAGACGGAGGTGTAGGTGAACATACCTCACCTCTGTGCACAACTCTAGCAAAAACACAACTAGACTACAAAACAAATGAAACCTAGAACTGTCAGAATATTGAGCTGTGTGGAATTTCGACAATCAGGAATTTAAAGAAGCCACATTCATCCACACAGGTAGGAGGGGCAGAGAGGCGCAGAGATGGGAACAGGCAGTCCTACACCCACACCTGGTGGATAAAGATTGACAGGGATACCTCAGTTGTGAGGGATCCCAGCCCTACAGCAGACCACCCAGCCCAGGGTTCCAGAGCCAGGAAGATGAGTCCCCAGAAACTCTGGCCGTAAAAACCAATAGGGTCTGAAACGTTCTTTGTTTGGGGGCAGCAAAAGAAACTTCAGGATTCTCAACAGACTCCTCTTAAAGGGCCCACAACAGACTTGGGTCTCACACAGACCCACCCGCTCTGGGATTCAGCACCAGGGTAGCAGGTAGAACGGCACCAGTGGCATACAGGGAGAAATTGAAGTGTGAGTGCTAGGAGACGGTTACTTCCTGGGAAAACCTCCAGAGGCCAGGCAGTGGCACTGTCCCTTCTCCTAGCCACCACTACACAAAGGAACAGAGCAATGACACGGGTTGTCCCACCCTGGCAATTACCTAAGGCTCTGCCCCATCCAATTTACAAGTGTACTTTTCTACAATAAGCCATGCTACTGAGACAGGAAGTCAAAGCAGCTCTACCTAATACACAGAAACAAACACAGGGAGCCTACCAAAATGAGAAGACAAAGACTCATGGCCCAAATGAAAGAACAGAACAAAACTCCAGGAAAAGAACTAAATGAAATGGAGATAAGCAACCTATCAGATGCACAGTTCAAAACACTGGTTATTAGGATGCTCAAGGAACTCATTGGGTACTTCAACAGCATAAAAAAGACCCAGGCAGAAATGAAGGTTGCATTAAGTGAAATAAAAAAAACAAACCTACAGGAAACCATGAGTGGAGGGGAGGAAGCTGAGAATTAAATCAATGATTTGGAACCCAAAGAAGGAAAAAGCATTCAATCAAAACAGCAGAAAGAAAAAAAAATTTTTTAAATGAGGATACCTCTGGGAATCTTCAAATGTACCAACATCCAAATCATAGGAGTGCCAGAAGGAGAAGAGAAAGAGCAAGAAACTGAAACCTAATTTGAAAAAATAATGAAAGAAAACTTACCTAATTTGGTGAAGGAAATAGACATACAAGTCTATGAAGCACAGAGTCCCAAACAAGATGAACATAAAGAGGACCACACCAAGATACATCATAAATAAAATGCCAGAGGTTAAAGATAAAGAGAATCTTAAAAGCAGGGAGAGAAAAGCAGAGAGTTACCTACAAAACAGTTCCCTTAAGACTATCAGCTGATTCTCAAAAGAAACTGTGCAGGCTAGAAGGGACTGGCAAGACATACTCAAAGTGATGAAAAGCAAGGACCTACAACCTAGATTACTCTATCCAGCAAAGCTATAATTTAAAATAAAAGAAGGGCAGATAAAGTGTTTTCCAGACAAGATAAAACTAAAGGAGTTCATCGTCACCAAGTCAGTCTTATGTGAAATGTTAAATGGAATTATATAAGAAAAAATATCAGTACTATAAATATGAAAATGGCAATAAATTCACAAATATCAGTAATTGAATCCAAATAAACTAAGTAAACAACTAGAACAGGAACAGAATCACAGATATGGAGATCATTTGGAGTGTTATCATCTGGGAGGGGGAAGGGGAAGAATGGGAGGAAAGGTGCAGGGATTAAGTAGCACACATTGGTAGGTACAGAATGGATGGGGAATGTTAAAAGAACAGTATAGGAAATTAAGTAGCCAAAGAACTTATATGCATGACCTATGGACATGAACTAAGGGAGAGAACTGCTAGAGGGAATGGGGGTACCAGCTGTAGGGGGGCAAAGGGGAAAAATTGGAGGAACTATAATAGCATAATCAATAAAATATATTTAATAAAAAAGGATAAAGGGGGTAATGAGGGGTGTTGTTTGTGGAACCATAATGCTTCCTTCAATTGGAACGTGAATGGTCCTGTTTACAAAAGGGCCTGTAGCCAAGTGTATACGTTTGCAGGTGTGTACATTGCTTTTCTAGGTTAGGTATTGTTGGGTATTAATATTTACTGATACGTAATAGTAAATGTTAAATAGACAAACCAACAATATTGGTTTATACTATAATATTATAGTTAACAGCCCTGACCAGTGTCGCTCAGTTGGTTGGTCATTGTCCTGCAAGGAGAGGTTGCCAGTTCGGTTCCTGGTCACAGCACATGCCTGTGTTGCAGGTTTGATCCCCAGCGAGGGCACTTATGAGAGACAACAAATTGATGTTTCTCTTTCACATCGATGTTTCCCTCCCTCTCTTTCTCCCTGCCTTTCCCTCTCTCTAAAAATACATTTAAAAAATTATTTTTAAATAGTGAACAAAACTGAAAGAAAATTGGTTCACGCACACACTAGTGAAACAATGTGAAACTGACGTTAATGGACTAAGGGAAAAAACAGATTTTCTGATGAAGAACTAATAAAGAAAGAATTTTTGTTCTGAAAGTTCTTCATTCTTTCGAATGATAAGGAAACATTAATGACTTTAAACTCAGCTGACCAATTCTGGTAAATTTCCAATAGCTCAAAGAGATTTTTCAATTTTGGAATACTCACATTTCTGGAAAAAAAAGGTGTTTAAACACAATTGGTTTTTCCTATGCTTCTTCTGAAAAAATACAGGGGAGAAGAATTTTCACCAGGATTTGGAACCCATTATTTACCTTTGTGATAGAACAACAACATATTTGAATAAAGGGGACTTTTGGAGGAAATTATTTCTAAGCAACAATGCTGGTTTGTGTAGGAAAATCTTTATAGAACAGGGTTAGAAGGTGAATAGTTACACTTTATCCCTATTAAATGGGAATAGCAAAGCATAAAAAAAATATTGGTAATTTAAACTTACCATAATTTTGTATCTGGTCTGTCAAGCAGTTCTGTCGATTTGGAACCAACATTTGACAGGAAGAGTTCCCAACATCAAGACACTAGGATGTGTCGGACCACTAGAAGAGAAGTTTTGTTACTACAAAATAACTCCCTTAGCAGGGTATAATGGAGAAGGTAGAACAGCAGGTCACCCCATCCCTGTTGTCTGTTCAGTGAAGTCCTATTCATAAACTAAAACACAACTTAAACTCAGCTTAGGTTGGATATGCTGGGAAACAATGTAGTAGTGAGCTGTCAGTGCCAGTGTGGTTCCTTTTGAGCAATGCTATCTCGTGTAGTCCGTGGAGCTGGTGATCTATGCAGCCTCCACTTTTAAGCAAGGTTGAAGGGACTGCTGCTGAAATATGAATCACTCCGGCCCTGTCCATGCACACAGGCAACTCTTCTGTTGGTTTCTTCTACTGCGATAATAAAAAGTACTAAATCAATAACCAGCAAAGGAAAGATGAAACATCAGGGCAGTAGGATACTAGAGTTAAAACCGTCTTGGCACAAACTTAGTTGCTTACTGTAGTTGTGAGATAATAGATATCTATGAAAAACTGGCTGTTTGTCAGTTTTCTTGATTAAACAAGAAGTGATAATAAGAAATACTCTAATGCTGCTTAAAAGTAACTAATATTTATTTGGGGCCAGGAACCATACAGTGTTTAAATAAAATGTCTAATTTAATCCTCTCAATAGTCCCATGACATCGGTAGTAATCCCCACCCTACAGAAGAAAATGAATTGAAGCAAGAGAGTTTAACTTGCTGAAGATCTCACAGACAGTAAATGATGGGCATGGAATTTAGACACTAGAAAGTCTAACTTCAGAAACCAAATTCTTAATATTTTCTGTGTTTACACAGACAGTCTACCCACTTCCCCACAGAATTTAGCTTTTTCCTTTGTTGTTTCTTCATCAGAAAACCATCTTTTTAAATAACCTCTTAAAAAGTATAGTAGATTGTTATAACTTAAAATACTATATACGACATCATGCAATCTTAAAACAGAATGCCTACTTTAGAAGTCCTATGAATAAGTTGGCAAAAATAATCTACCTTATTTTTTTATGTAGTAAATTGAATAAAAAAGAAATTCTACTTAAGACAAATTAAAATAATGTAGAACCAGTTCAACTTTTTTTCTTTTCCACCCTGATAGACACAACAGAATCAAGTGCTCCAAATCTCAGATCCTTAGAGTTGACCATCCAACTTTTATCTTGTTTCCTATTCTCTCAAATCCTTTCCCATTACTTTCCCATTTTTCTCCATTGAAAATCTAAGCCATTCCCAAATTCTGTAAGATTTAGCTCTCATTCCCTTCATTCTCCCACCTTTTCAGATAATTTGTGCATGTGTCACTGTGGAAATAAGCTACAAGGCTTGAAATCTATGAATTCTCCCCTGATAGACTAACAAATTTACCCACATATGGATCCCTTTCCAGTCTCCTCTCAGGAGATAAGGTCTCCAACCCTTCTGGTTCAAATAAAATTCTCTCAATGCTCTTGGTTCCACCCTGGCAACTCTTCAAGGAATCTGAATTATTAATTTTCCAGGATATCTTTTGTGCAGTTGTAGTTTTGCCAAATACATTGCTACCATGCTCACAAGTTCTTACGAAGTAAGGCAATCCACCCATAGTCTTTGGAAAGGAGCAGCTGTGTTTTATACCATGTAAATTCCTATGTATTAACTGATGGAACTTGTTGCAAAGGGCAGCCAATTTAAAGGCTGGACAAAAAGTTAAGACGTGTCCATGACATGAAAAGATGAGCAGGGCTGGTCACCTTCTTAAAACTTTTCAAAAGTGCCCACGGTTTTAAGAATGAGACCCACCTTCAAGTGAGATGAAAATTTTTATTTAAAAAGTTTGCAATGGTCTTTTATGCATGTCTTACCTGTGAACATTATTGACTTTAATGTGAAAGTAAGTTTATACTGTATAGTTTCTAGAGAGCTAAGCATGGTAATTATTGAAATGTTGAACATTATTAGTAACAAAAATATCACTCACAGCAGCCTATTATATGGGTTGTAAATACATCAACATGTAAATATAAAATACTAACCTGTGATGTGGATTCTAATATTCCTAATTTTCAGATAAAGAAACTAAAACTATAAGGACTTGGTAACTTTCTAAAGTCACTCAGTTAATGTGTGGCTGAGCCTGAAGTCTGGATCCAAAGCTTATGTACTCTTTGTCCTCTTTATACTATATCTGGCTTTTTCCAAGCAAAAAATATCAATGCATTGCTTAATTTTATTTTATCATTTCATTTAATCATTTTGAAGTCATCTGGGCTTAACTTCGAAATCATTGGAGTTGGTTTGCATTAGCATACGAACAGCATAAAATTAACAGTTGAGTGATTAAAGGAAGAATAAAGTCAAGCTAGGAGCAAATTTAGTGTATAAGAATGCATATCATATGATTTGTAAGTAGTTAGGGTCTGTAAAGATTACTTTGCTAAAGAGGAATGATGTCTTTAGGAAGACTTGGTAGCTCCAAGACTTGGTAGCTTCTTCACTGGTTAACATTTAGAGGTACAACTCTCCAGATGAGAGAAGCACTTACAGAGAAAACCAGTGAAGATGGAGGTAACTTACCAAGAGCAATTTAATAGTGTCTTTAATAGCACCTAATTTAATAGGAAAGGAACAGTTACAAAAACATAATCCAAATGTCCTTAAATGTCACTCTATGCCTTCTTTAATACTTACATTGTTTTTCCAAATGGCCTTTAACTTGGGTTCAAGTGGAGAAACCAAGATACTGCTCAGAATTATGATTTGGGGGGAGTGTCAAAGATTGAGCAGTAACTTATGAAAAACCTAGCTCCTCATTTGAGTATGTTATTATATAGGCGTAGAGTTTGGACTTGGAGTGGTGATAAATAGAATGTTTGCTTCACGTAGCACATGAACTCATATTTAATAACGAAGTAAATCTGTTGGGCCATGACCTAATGCGTCCAAGCTGTCAGGATTACTATGTCTTACTCTCTAAGCCTTTCAGTAACAACTAACACAATACTTGTGAGGTGCAGTCTCACTGAAGCCAGCTTTGCTAGTCTGGGTCGAGAGACTGCCAAAGGCTTAGGAATTAAATTTCCTGGAGAACTGTGCCTCTTTCCAGGTTCTTCTCTGCCTTGCGTAGTTTATTTTCAAACACAAACGGACGAAACACCTTGGACTTCAGAAAGCGTGCTGGGGCAGGGACCAGGGATCTGCGTTTTCCACCACCTCGGGTGGATTTGATCCAGATGGTCCAGAGACTGTATTTTGGAAAACAAAGTAAAACGGGTAAAGGTGGTGATACAAGAGTTAACTGTTAAAAGGTGTCCCGTTTTGGTGGCGTTGGAGGGTAAGACTTAGTCCAGGCTTATTCACACCTTACAAAATTTAAAAAGCGGAGGAGTCGCCACGAAGTCCCTGAAGCGCCTACCAGGAGGAAACTCGCCCACGCTCCGGGCCAGCCCGCGCTGGCTCTACCTAAACCACAGGTCTCTAAGGCTTCTCCGGGTTTTCTGCCGGCTCCATCTGAAACTCAGGTTTACGCGGCTCCTTGGGGCTTCCACTCAGCACCCACAGCCGCCGCCAGCCGCAGCGCCCTCCTCCCCGCGAATCCCGGGGCCGGGGCCGGAAGCGACCTCCGCGCCCGCCCCCTGCCTGCCGGAGCCGGAAATCGGCGAGTCCAGCCCGAACGACGCCTCCGGGGGCTGAGCGACACCATGCCCTGCGGCGCCGGCAGTTTCGCCAGTGTTTCCTCCGCACCTGCAGCGGTCCTGGCTGTGGCCCTGCTTTCGTCGTTCTCGCGAAGCTCCCTGTTGGAGCCGAAGGACCCCGTCGTCTTGGCGCTCAGCCCCTACTTTGGCACCAAAACTCGCTACGAGGATGTCAACCCTGGGCTGCTACCGGACCCCGAAGCGCCGCGGCGGGCCCCGGAGCTGCTGGAGGAGACCTGCACTCCGGTGCAGCTGATCGCCCTCATCCGCCACGGCACCCGCTACCCAACGGCCAAACAGATCCGCAAGCTCCAGCAGCTACATGGGCTGCTGCAGGCCCGCGGGCGCGGGGAGGAGCGGGCCGACGCCGCCGGCGCTCGAAATCTCGGCGCCGCGCTGGCCAGCTGGCCGCTGTGGTACTCGGACTGGATGGACGGGCAGCTGGTGGAGAAGGGGCGGGAGGACATGCGACGGCTGGCGCTGCGCCTGGCCTCCCTTTTCCCTGTCCTTTTCAGTCGCGAGAACTGCGGCCGCCTGCAGCTGGTCACCAGCTCTAAACACCGCTGCGTGGAGAGTGCCGCCGCCTTCCTGAAGGGGCTGTGGCAGCACTATCACCCCGGGGTGCCGCCACCCGACGTCGCAGGTGACCACCAGGCCAGAACCCTGCCTCCGTCTTCTTCCCACCCCCACCCAAATCCACCCCCTCCCATCCTGGACTTCCTCTCACCACCCTCTGTCCCCAGCCCCGGTCTCTCTAACCCCCAGCCCCTGGTAGGGTCTGGGCTTTCTCCTCATACGTACACTTGTTTGCGTATTCCTCGGGTATGAATTTAGCACCTTAAACGTGCATGACATTGTAGTAGACGTTGGGGCATTCAATAGGAAAAGAGACACCCAAGGGCCGTTTTGGATCATCTATGCCCAAATTGACTTGCCCCCTCTAAGCAACAAACCCTTGCTTTCCTCCCTCCCTGGCTGCCAGTTCTACAGTGGGGCACACTTTAAATAGTCTAGGACTTTCTTCCTCAAGCTTTGCGTCTGATGCTGTTTGGATTTTTTTTTTTCGCTTCTCAATTTTCTGATGTTTGTTCTAGACCTACCTCCTGTTCTAGGAAGCTACTCTCAAATTTTCTTTATTTCTCTGCTTTTTTCTCTGTTTTGTTCTAATGTATGCGTATACTGCATGAGTGGCCTTCATTGTAGTTGTTGTCCATGGTAACATGCAGCACTTTACTAATTTACTCCATTAATTATTCTTTTGCAGAATTTGAGACATCGCCTAGTGGGGCCCTTTAATTTAAAGGTGGGGCAGCTGAACCCACGAATATGCCTTGTAAACTAGAGTAAGGCCCAGAGTCTCAGGTCTTCTGTTTCCTGGGAACAATGTCTTTTTTTCCCCCTTAGGAAATGTTCAATAGACAGTTAAGACTAATAACAAACACTTAATACCTGCTATGTGCCAGGCATGCTTAACATTTATTTAACTAAATCCTTACAGCAGCTCTCTGATTGTATTTTCCCCTATGTAATAGATGAGATGGTGGAGAAACAAACTAAATTTATATAGCTAGGTATATGGATCTAGGAAATCTGATTAGTCTCAACATTACATTATATAGTTTCTGTTTGTCTGTAACTTAAGGATAAGAATTAAAAAAACAACATTTTTGTGCCATAGAGATGATCAAGTGTTAATACTTTCTTGATCGGTTTAAAGATCAGAGTTGAAATGAGACATCATTTAGTTTCAAAGCCTAAGTGAAAAATGAAGTAGACTGGTTTATCATTTCTCCAATAACATCCTTTCTTAAGCAGGTCAGCCATCTCCAAGGGTTCTTCCATGGATTGTGTGTCATGTTATTAATGTGTGGGTAATTCAGTTGGCTGGCTTGTGCTTTTTAGTTACAGCTAGGCTTTTTCTGTTAATATGAGTGAAAATTCTCCACAAATCTGTTAGTATAGCACAGTATATACAGAGTGAGGCAAAAATGGTTTACAGTTGTTTGTATGAAAAATAATACATAAATAAAAAATATAAGAATAAACTGTTTTGCATATTCACAACTATAAACCTCTTTTGTCCAACCCTGTGTAGTGTATAACAAAAAAGGGCCACTGGACCTTCTAAGGTGGCATTGTAGGTACTGGCACTGGCCTCCAACTATGAAGCCAGGGATCAGAATAGTTCAAAATAACCCACTCCTCACCATTTTCATTCTCAGATTAAACCTCTTTGTTTAGCTACTTCATTATTTATTATCAGTAGATAGTTGTTTTCACTCTTGTGTATATCTGGGATTTTGAGGGAGGACACAAAATTAGATTTTGTATTCTTACAGAAGCAGAACAATGCTTTTGTTTCTGTTTAAGAAGCAGCAGTAATTAGATCGTAGCAAGGATGAAATATCCAGATCCACTTGGAAAATTGTATTTTGAGGCCACAAAAAAATGACAGAGCACTTACTTTCCTAATTAAGATACTACTTCCTTAACAACTGTAGTGCAGTCTGCAATTAAAGTGGTGAAACGGATGCAGACATATATATTTCCCTACACACACATCTAAAGCAAAACAATATAACTAGATTAAATTTTCTCATTTTATATATAGAAATAGTATAGTTGGTGTTCTTTTCGTAGGTTATTGGAGAAATGATAGTTGAAATCTGTATGTTTTGAATATGATTGTAAAAAAAACCTTAAAAGACACCTCAGTAGTTCAAGCTTGAATGTGAATGGTCTTCCAATACATATCTGTTGCCAAAGTGGGGAAAATAATATAACTTATTAAATTCTTTGTGGGCTTCAGTTAGAAAACAAACCAAATCAGAAGCACAGAGCACAATGAAAAACAAAAGTATTTTTGTATTTTGTGCTGTTGTCAGTAGTTTTTGTCCCAAGCAGGTTGTTTTGTAAAGTAAACAGGGTTGAGAAAGTTAATTGAGAAAATAAAATACTCTATTTAGACTTTAACTTAGAAGGAAAAACAGATCCTGTCTTTTGAGTTATCTCTTGTATTTGGAAATTTTCCTAAGTGTTAGTTTGTTTTTCAAGTTTTCTGTGCCTAACATAAACAGTACTTACATAACACAGTTTGTAGTTTTTATAACTTTTATGTCTAATAATTTTTTGCTTTCTTTGAGAAAACATTCATATCAGTTACCTTAATTTTATTGCATAGTATTGCTGTAATACATTTTTATCTTGGATACTTTGTTTCATTAGTTTTTTCTGGTATATACTCTCATGAATTAATATTACAGATGAGGAATAGTTTCGCCCTATGTCTTTCTTGAATAATGTATGCTTGAATAATAGGTTTTTAGTGTTTTTTTTAGCACTTGAAACAAAATTTTTAATAATTTGAACTCGTCGCTTATGTCATATATATGTATATGTTTTCCCTTACCAGACATGGAATGTGGACCTCCAAAAATTAATGATAAACTAATGAGATTCTTTGATCATTGTGAGAAGTTCGTAACTGAAGTAGAAAGGAATGACACAGCTCTTTATCATGTAGAAGCCTTCAAAACTGGACCAGAAATGCGGAACATTTTAAAAAAAGTTGCAGCAACTTTGCAGGTGCCAGTCAGCAATTTAAATGCAGGTAATGTGCTCATTATCTTTCATTTGAATTCTGAAATAGCTTAAATAATTTTTGAATTCTGAAAATGAAGAAATATGGAAGCATAAAGTTATTCCTTTTAAAGGCCCACAGTTGATTTTACACTAAGAAAATAATATGGTCTAGGTCAAGAAAATTGTACACCTCATGCTTACTGTTTTTTAGATTCAAATTCTTTGATTTGTAAATTAATGTACAGGATTCTTCTTATATTATGGAATTATTTTGAGGACAGAGGTATGTAAAGCTTCAATTCTGAGCATTATTTATAAAACAAAAATTATCTTTTCTGTGTTACCTCCTCAAAGTGACACACATGGAAGGTCAGATAAATTTAGCTTTTGAAGCAGTTCAGAAGTCCATGTTAATGTTTTGAAAGAGATAAGTTTTGGAATGTGAAAGGCAAAGTAGTGTGGAGGTTTTTGTTTTCTTTTTTGAAGCTTTAAACCTAGAGATGCTGAGAAAATGAGCGGTTGTGTCTGTCATAAGGTATTGCAGTGGAGATGGACTGGTTCCAGTTTATCATGCAACCTAGGATACTTTTGAGGGTGAAAGGGACATTATTAATAATTATGCTGAGAAAGCAGGACATATGGTCACCTAGAAATGGGAAGTTAAAAAATAGTAAAGTTATTTTCTAGAAATTTATAATGCATTGAGCAAGTATTCACAAATGTGCATACAAAGATTGTGGACTTCATTATATTGTGAATAAATTTCCAAAAGACTAGAGGTAGGAGATGTTGTGGGGGAGGAGGTAGAAACGTAGACTGGAATCTGTCATTCATAGAGCCTGAATGCTTTAAAGGATTAAAAAAGTGAATATACCTAGACTAGATCAGCATTTAAAATTGAATTTTTTCTTTCCCCAAACTGGTTATATACTGGGGTCACCTGGTAAGCTTTAAAAATTATTTATTTTATTAGGAAACAACTCAAGTCTATAAATAATAATAAAAGCTAATATAATGAACATTGGTATGCGCACAATTTAGTTGTATCAGATTTTAACATTATGCTTCAGTTAGTTGTTTTGAATATATCGAGGTCTTTTGGTCCCTCTGCAGGATCTCATTCATCTCCTTTTCTCCCCAGAGGTAGCCATTGTCATGAATTGAGCATTTAAATCATTCTATGCAAGTTTTTGTATTTATGCTTATGTTTCTGTATATAAATGGGATATTGTTTTGCAGATTTTTAAATATTAAGAATGGTATCAATGATACCAGTCTAAGATTTGGTTTGAATTCAACTTTGTGTTTTTGATATAATATGTATAATTCTAGTACTATAGTATAAATTTATGTACAGAATTTGATAACTATTCCAATATCTAGTCATTATTCTTTTAATGGGCATTTAGACTGTTGAAGGTTTTTTTTAAAAACTATTTTCAGTCTCTAAATGAATAAGGATTTTCAGTGTTTTAATGATGAGATAATTGAGAGCAACTTCTTTTTGGAGGTAATATAACTCTAGTGGTTAAAATGATGGGTTCTGAAATTGGACTGTTTGTATTTAATTTTTGACTGTGTAATACTATTGACTGACTCTGATCTTTGGCTAATTCCTTAGTATCTCTTTGCCAAAGTTTCTTTCTTTGTAAAATGGATATAAGAATTATAAATGCCTTAAGCATTATTGCAAGGGTTATATTTTTAAATATATTTTATTGATTATGTTATTATAGTTGTCCATTTTTTCCCCCTTTTCCCCCCTCCACCCAGGTCCCCCCATTCCCCCCAGCAATACCACCCCTTTAGTTTATATCCATGGGTAAATGAATATAAGTTCTTTGGCTACTCCATTTCCTAGACCGTTCTTAACTTGTCCCTGTCTATTTTGTACCTATCATTTATGCTTCCTATTCCCTGTGCCCTTTTCTTCTTTCTCCCCCTTCCCTGTCCCTCTGATAACCCTCCAAGTGACCTCTGTATCTGTGATTCTCTTTCTGTTATGCTTGTTTGCTTAGTTTGTTTTTTAGATTCATTTGTTGATAGTTGTGAATTTGTAGCCATTTTAATGATCATAGTTTTGATCTCCTTTTTCTAAAGTGAGTCTCTTTAATATTCCATATAATAATGGCTTGGTGATGATGAACTCCATTAGCTTTACCTTGTCTGGGAAATACTTTATCTGCCCTTCAATTCTAAATGATAGCTTTGCTGGATAGAGTAATCAAGGTTGTTAGTTTTTGCTTTTAATCGCTTTGGACAGTCTTGCCAATCTGTTCTTACCTGCAAATTTTTTTTGAGAATCAGCTGACGGTCTTATGGGAACTGCTTTGTAGGTAACTTTTCTCTTGCTACTTTTAAGATTCTCTCTTTATCTTTAACCTTTGACATTTTAATTATAATGTGTCTTGGTATGGTCCATTTTTTGTGTCCATCTTGTTTGGGACTCTGCTTTCTAGATTTGTATGTCTATATCTTTCACCAAGTTAGGGAAATTTTCTTTCATTATTTTTCAAATAAGTCTTCATTTCTTGCTCTTTCTCTTTTCCTTTTTGGCATTCCTATGATTCGGATACTGATACATTTAAAGATGTCCCAGAGCCTCCTTAGCCTAATCTCATTTTTTTTTTAAGTTCTTTTTTCTTCTTCCTGTTCTGATTGAATGTTTTTTTCTCCCTTATGTACCAAATTATTGATTTGATTCTTGGCTTCATTCACCCTACTGTTGGTCCCCTGTTAATTTTTCTTTATTTCACTTAATTCAGCCTTCATTTCTGCCTGGGTCTATTTTATGCTGTTGAAGTACCCAATGAGTTCCTTGAGCATCCTAATAACCAGTGTTTTGAACTGTGCATCTGATAGGTTGCTTATCTCTATTTTGTTTAGTTCTTTTTCTGGAGTTATGTTCTGTTCTTTCTGTTTCTGGAGTTTTGTTCTGTTCTTTCTTTCATTTGGGCCATGATTCTTTGTCTTCTCATTTTGGTAGGCTCCCTGTGTTTGTTTCTGTGTATCAGGTAGAGCTGCTTTGGCTTCCTGTCTCGGTAGCATGGCCTGTTGTAGAAGAGTGTGGCTATAAGTTGGATGGGGTGGAGCATTAGGTAATTGCCGGGGTAGGGCAACCCGTGCCACTGCTGTGTGGCTCTTTGTGGCGGAGGGCTCAGAGAGGGGACAGTGCAACCTCTGGAGTTTTATCTGGGAGGTAGCTGTCTCCTGGCATTCGTCCTGATGCCAATAACTTCAGTTTTTCCCTGCATGCCACTGGTGCCCTTTCAGCTGCTGCCCCAGTGCTAGAGCCCAGAGGGAATGCGTCTGGGTAAGTCTCAAGTCTGTTGCGGGCCTTTTAAGAGGAGACTACTGAAAATCCCATAGTTTCTTGTGCCACCCCAGCGGCCAGTGGTTTTTATAGCCAGAAGTTATGGCGACTTATCATCTTGGGACTGGGACCCTGGGCTGGGTGGTCTGGTATGGGGCTGGGATCCCTCACTCCCAAGGTATCCCTCTGATTTTTAGTCACCACTCTTGGCTATAGGACCACTCATTCTCTATCTCCACATCTTTTGCCCCTTCTACCCATCTGGATGAATGTGGCTTCTTTAGTTCCTTGCTTGTCAGACTTTCATACAGCTCAATTCTCTGATAATTCTGGGTGCTACTTGTTTTGTAGTCTAGTTGTAATTTTTTCTCTGCAAGGAAGTGAGCCATGTTTACCTACAATGCCATCTTAACTGGAAGTTGAGATTAATATTTGCAAGGCATTACCATAGTACCTGGCACACAGTAACAGCTCAAAAATATTTTAGCTATTTAAAAACCTGTTTTTTTTGTTACATAGAGAGGTAATGCTGTATTTTCTGTAAACTTATCAATGTATGTCTCATTCTTTTAAATTCTATGTTATTTCATAGGTATATTTAATTTCAAGGTCAGTGCTAATTAAAAACTTAAATATTAAATACTTAACCCCTTATCAAATTTTAATGGTGGGAGGGATGAGTCCAGGTTCTTTTTATAGGAAGTCATTTTCCTACTGAAGTTTTCTTACGTTCTGAATCTTTCAGATGACACTACAGTGAACATTCTTAATAGTCTGCTTTCTGCACTTAAGAGTTTATAGGTTAAATAACTGTAGGTGGAATTATTGGGTTAAGCAACATGAATATTTTACATCTTGACATAAACTTCTAAGTTGTTCTTTGAAAGTGTAGAAAAATGTGTATCAGTCATAAGAATGTTCATTTTCCCTTATTTTATTCAATAGTAGATATTAGTCATTTTGACTTTTACCAATTTGATTAATAAAAATGCTCTCTAGCTTTAATTTGCATTTCTTTGATTACTTGTGAAGATGAACATCTTTTCATGATTATTAGCAATTTTCATTCCTTTTGAAAAATGTCTCTTTATACTTGTCCATTTTCTATTGGATTATTTTTATGGTTTTCTTATTGATCATAGGCATCCTTTATGTGTTATGGATATATTAATTACAATATTTATCCTTTAATTTTGCTTGATGAAGGATAAATCCTTTGCCTATTGTATTTTGCTAACATTTCTCCTAATTTGTTGCTTATCTTTTTTTTTAAAATTCAAGTAACCACAGATGGGAAATGAGAGGAGGGCCCAGAGTTGTGACAAATAATGGTTACCTCCTCCCCTGCAGAACAGGGGGAAAATGTGGCCCCACAGTCTCAGTGGTCACCAAAGCCCCCCTGATCATTCTGCTGTTGCATCGTAGCGGCAAGGCCCCACTCTCCCGGGGGCCGGGGTCCTCGGCTCCCAGCCTTCTTTGCCCCTGCCCCTTCCCGAGAGCATCTTGGAGGGGAGTGTGGGCAGCACAGGAGGCAGTTGGGATGAACGTTTGGCCCTGGTCGCAGCATCAGTGATAGATGTCTAAGAATGAAATGGTGAACAAAAAACAACACAACTGTCCAGAGGTAGTTTGTGAACATTGGAAAAATGGAACCAGAATCTTGTGGGGTAAAGAGTTGTAAGGTGGGTGGCGGTGGGGGGCAAGGTTAGTTTTTTCTTAGTAGTACCTCATGTGAGGGAAGGGGAATTTTGAGGCCTGAAATGGAAGCAGGCTCATACCCCTCTGCTTTCCTCCTCTGCCCCAAGGAGGGCTATCCAACCTAGTGCAGGGACTAGGCAGGCAGGGAAGAAAGTAAAGTGGGTGTGAGCCACTCCTGTTGAGACACAGGTTGGTCAGGGCATCTTGAGTCAGAGCTTGGGTCCCTTAAAGTTCAGGGGAGCCCTCTCAGGACCCCTAAAAGGAAGCCAGAGGTAAAAGTGGGAAAGAAAGTTCCCACCAGCAAACCAGGAGCACAGTCAGCAATGTCCCCACCACCAAGAGAGGGAATGCAGCAGCAGGTACAGGGTACAGTTAAAGTAACCTTTGACCAAGGAAGGCAAGTGAATGCACCTGGGTGGGTGAAATGGGTTGCTGGGAACCCATACCAAAGGAAAATTATTCCCCGTTTGGGCCACTGGGGCCCTGCAATGGCTGGTGTGCTCTATAGTGTGGTGGTGCTGGCAGGTACAGGGCAGGGGTCAGGGGATTGGGTGGGGATGGTGATGGTAACTGTGGGCCTGGTGGGCAGGGGCAGTGGGATCAAAAATGTCCTATCCCAGAAGGAAACTGCTCCTCTGTATAGTCACTGCAGGACTCCTGCAAGATGCCCTCTTATTCCTTCTCCAGTTTTTTGGGTCTGCCCTTTTATTTCCTCCCTGGAGTCTTGGTTTTCCAGGTGTTGGCAGTGCCCTTGTTTTTGCTCCCCTTTGGTCAGCCCCACAGTTTCTTAGGTTTTTACACTTTGCTGGGCTCCTTCAGAGGTTGCTTGGGAGGCCTGCTCTGGCATCTCTTCTCCGTGCGATACTTTTCCTGCTTGGAGGTCCCGGGTTGGCTTGACTTGTACTTTGACTCACTCATCTTCTCTCTAAGGAGCAGATGGAGGAGTGATGGCTGGGGTGGGCAAGGTTGGCTGGCCTGAGATACGCACTCAGATTGCTGGGAGCTGTGAATCTGCCTGGTTCTACCACAGCTGGTAGGTAGAGCTGCACCAGTGTGAGCGATAGCCCAAGAGCCCGGAGTCCCAGTTGGAGAAGCACAAGCCCTGCTCAGGGGCGTTGTAAAAAAGCAGTGGCTTATCTTTTATTTCTGTTTTTGGTGCATTTGATCGTACAGAAGTTTACATCTTTTATATAGCCATGTTTGTCTTTTCATTATGGCTTCTAAGTGTTGTATTTTGCCTAGGAATTATCTCTTACCCCAAGATTATTGTATTTTCCTATGTCTTCCTTTACTCATTTTATGTTTTAATGTTTAAATCTCTAATTTGTATGAAATATTTTTGAGGTTCAAAAACTGACCAGGTGTCAGAACAGTCGTAATAGATGCATCAGAGCCATAACCCATCATAAAAGATTATTTGTCTAAACTCCCTCTTGGCAGGTGGGAAAATTGAGACCCAGAAAACCTAGAATGACTTGTCTGAGGTAATTAGTGCCAGATTCAGGTCTCATAGCCTCGGTCATCAAGAGTTTGGGATGAATTTTTTTCCAGTCAGCTTTCCTCCAATTAAACAATATACCATGTGCACTGACTTTCATAGTTTCGTAACTAGAATTTTGAGTGTGAGAAGCCATGACCTTTCATCATCAAATATACATGGTACTTAAAAGCTTCTATATTATATTGAATATTAGGGTTATAAACCTTTTCATTTATATAAGCAACTTTTTAATGGCTTTTATGTATATTCCCAATGAAATATTCTCTTTGTACTACATACTGCATGAGGGAATTTCTGTAAACTCAAAACTAGTGCAAAAAACATGTAAGAGCAATTTTTTTTGCCCCATTTTTCTTAGAAAGGAAAGGCAGTGAAGTTAAAGAAAAAGTAAAGCACTGGTGTCAAACCCTTGCAGTTGACTTCTTTTTTCTCTGTGTAGCATTAAATATCACCACTTGTCCTTGACTGAAGAGCAGTATGTTTACTCGGTGCTAACAGAGGTTATCTTTGTAGCCTAAGTATTCATTCCCTTTATTTATTTATTTTTTTAAAGATTTTATTTATTTATCTTTAGAGGGGAAGGGAAGGAGAGAGAGAAACTTTGGCCTGAGAGGCATGGTTTCTTTACACTTCTCTTCAGAATCCTTGTATATCTACCTACAAGTAATGTAATCAGCTGTTGAGTGAGGTAAAAGTCCCAGGTAATTTAGTCTGAAATCCACTGACTGATTGGGCAGCCAAGGTTGAAAAATAGATGTTGTCATCAACCTCTCTCCTTCTTCAGTGTGTGATTTTTTTTGTTTGATTCATTCATTGACCCTTTGTTTCACCTTCCTTCTGACCCCTCACTTACACTGACCCTTCTTCCCTTTCTAACTTTTACACCCTTCTATGCTTTTATAACCTCTGTACTAAAAAAAAAAATTTTTGTTTCTGTGAAACAGAAAAAAAAATTACTGTTTCACAGAGAAAACTTGTTAGTATTGTTGGGCTGAAATTTATATCTCATCATGGTTTCTCCAGAAGGTACTATTTCCTCCCCTTTGGAATGTACAGAATAAGTCTTCATTCTTTGATAGCCAGGAAGAAACTGACTAATAGTCTCCTTTCCAAACTGAATTTATTCACTTTCTTCAGCTGTACTGTACATGGCATTTTACAGCTTTTTAGCCTTTGGAAATATGTGGAAATAATAACCCACCAATTTTCCCTTTTTTTCCCCCCCCAGATTTAATTCAGGTAGCTTTTTTCACCTGTTCATTTGACCTGGCAATTAAAGGTGTTAAATCTCCTTGGTGTGATGTTTTTGACACAGATGATGCAAGGGTAAGTATTAATTTTGCAGTTTCTTTGCTTTTTTTGCAAAATTTTTTAATGCTGTTGCTTGAACTAGCTTCTCAAAAAATAAGCAGAATAGGGAACATTAACTGTCTTTCACTAACTCATATTTTTTTTCACCTAAAGAGAGACTGCTTTTTCATGCAGGGCTCACCTACTTCTAATTAGTTTGGGTTCATAAAATTTTGGAAAAATTTCTTCCATTATGATTTGCTTTCTAGGTCTACTCAGTTAAAAAGCTATTTAACCCAACATCAGACTTTACTACTGGAAAGCATTATACAGCTAATACAATTTAAATTCTCTTTTTTAAAGGATGTGAGGTCTCAGAGAGCATGAATGTTTTTTCAAATACCTATTTCTTTCATAACAGTTTTCATAATAAATTGAGTTCTGTTCCACCCTGATATGCTGGTGATTCATCTACACTTTGCGTATTTCATATTTTTTCCTTCATTCATATGCCTTCTTTGTAGACTTTTAGACTCTAGAAAGAGAAGTAGCTTTGAGACTCTAGACAGGCCTCTGGTAGCTTTGAGAGAGGCAAATTCTGGTCAGTCTGGGGTGTTTGAAGCTAGAGAGGTGAGCTAGGAGAGGGCTAATTTTAAGTATTAAAGATTGCAGCATTGGATAGAATTCTGGTAGGTGAAAGTAGGACATGATTTCTATGTATGGATCATTCAGGAATATGGACTTTTGAAACTTTAGCCACTCCTTGCCTGTATATGTATATGAAACCTTCAGTATGCCATAATAAATAAGTAAACTTCAAAATTTAACTTAAAGTTAAGTGGCTCTGTCCATGTGGTACCTTACTTGTGAAGACTTGACAGCTTCTGTGTCTGATTTTTTTACTTACGATAGATTGGGGTTTTAATTTTTTAAAATATTTTTGTAAGTTTTCAATTACAGTTGACATACAATATTACATTAGTTTCAGTTGTACAACCTCATGATTAGATACTTCTGTAATTTACAAAGTGATCACCTTGATAAATCTAGTCCCCATCTGGCACCATACATAGTTACTACAATATTATTGACTGTATTCCCTATGCTATACTTTACACCCTCATGACTGCCGTGTAGCTACCAATTTGTGCTTCTTAATCCCTTTTATCAGCCAGTCCAGCAGGGGGAGGGCTCAGCAAAGAAATATGGCTTCTGCCAGTACTTCTATCTGGGAGAGAGCAGTCCCTCCAGCCCTCACCCTGAAGCCAGACAAGTCACGTCCTCCTGTGTGTCCCTGGTACCTTTGTAGCTGTTGTTTTATTGCTGGAACTTAGAATTAGTCTGAGTAAGTCTGTGGGCCAGTCTTTAAGAGGAACACGTGAACTTCAGTGTCCTCTGTCTCTCTCAGGCACAATCTCTGCTGGTTTTCACAGCCAGGGCTTATGGTGACCTTCCTTCCTGGCACTGGAACACTGGACTGGGGAGCCTGCTGTGGGCCTGGGACTGCTTGTTCCTCAGGGGAACCTCCATAGCCAAGATACCTTTATGATTTTCAACTGTAACATGTGGGTATGGTGTGTGTATGGGACAGGCTGGTTCCAAGTCTCCACCCCTCTTACCAGTCTCCCTGGGGCTGCTTCTGTGTATTTTTAGTTGTAGGACTTCTATTCATCTAGACTTCAGGCAGTTGTTCTCAGTGACGGTTGTTCTATAGCTTCATTGTCATTTTGATGGGGTCATGGGAAGATACAAGTACCACATTTACTTGCTTCTTCATCTTGACCAGAAACTGGGGTTTAAACATTTTTGACAAGAATACTATAGCCCTGGCCAGGTAGCTCAGTTAGTTACAGCATTGTCTCACTATACCAAGGTTGAGGGTTCAATTCTCAGGGCACATACAAGTATCAACCACTGAATGCATACTAAGTGGAACAACAAATCAGTGCTTCTCTCTCCCTCTGTCTTTCCCTCTGTCTCTTTCTCTGTCTCTCTCTGTGTCTCCCTCTTCCTCTCTCCCTCTCTTCCCCCTCCCTCTCTTCCCCCTCCTCTTTCCCTCCCTTTCTCCTTCTCTTCCTCTCCCCCTTCCTCTGTCTCAAATCAGTAGATTAAAAAAGAATAAAGAATACTATATGAGTGATATATCTTTCTCAGTGCATCACATCAGAAGGAATGATGTCAGTTTGTCACATCATTCATGATAATGTTTGGTTATTTGATTAAAGTGATGACTGCTAGATTTCCACATTGTGGAGGTACCTTTTTTCCTCCGTAAATAAAGAACTGTGTGATTGATCATAACTTGAAATTTTGAAATACACGTATATTAAATTAATTGAATACAAGTTTCCTTTTTCTTCTATGTAAACAGCAAATAAGTTAGATTCTTCATTTAAAAATATAAGGTTCTCTGATTTACATATTTCTGAAGGATTTACAGATGAAATAAAATGATATCTGGGATTTGTTTTCAAAATAATCCAGTGATGGTGGTAGGTGTATAACTGAAACAGGATTGGTCAAATGACAATTATTGTTGAAATTGGATGGTGAGTACACCAGTGGTTCATTATACTACCCTCTATTTTTATATGTTTGAAACTCTTTATCAAAATTTTTTTAAGTAAAAGTGAACAGACATGAAATTCTGAGAATTGTGGAGATTATTAGCTATCCAAGACCTTGTGAAATGCTGGATTGTGTATGCCTTCATTCAGCAGATATTGCTTTAGTGCTTGCTCTGTGCTGGGTACTTGGTTGAACTAAAGATACTACCATAAGCTAGGCATTATCTTCACAGAATGCCACAAGGAGCAAAAGACTCAAATGAACCATTGCAAGACAATGGGATGGCTATAATAGAAATGTACATGGAATAGTAATATACAAAGGAGGCAGCTGATTTAATGATAGGTAAATACAAAAGAAATGATTCATGAACTAGTTACTTTTCTGTATGATACTTTTCTTGCAACTTTGTATGTATCTTTTACTGTAATGAGTATACCTAGATTTTCTGGGATAAGTTTTGATATTTAATATTCCCTAATAAAAGCCATTCATGTCATGTAGGTCTTCAGAAGTATTTATAGAGTTTGGTAAATTTATCTCTCATGTTTTAAAAAAATATTTTCCCTGTTTCTGAGATTATTTACTCATTATTACTTGTACATTTGTGCTTTCACAGTTTCTTTATTAGTTTGGTTTATTACATTACTAATTAGTTTTTTCAAAAAACAATTTGATTTTAAACTTTATGTAATACATAATTTATATTTACAATATACACAGTATGTATTTTTCTGTGTCTAGTTTTTGTTCAGTGTATGTTTTTAAGCTTTATCTAGGATGCTGCTGCATGTAACTTCACAGTCATCTGCTTAATAGTGGGAATGTATTTCTGAGAAATGTGTCATTAGGTGATTATGGTGTTGTGTAAACATCATTGAGTGCACTCACACAAACGTAGATGCTATAACCAACTACACCCCTAGGCTGTTTGCTATAAACTGTTGCTTGTAGGCCACAAGTCTATATAGCCTCTTCTTGCACTTTCAAACAACACCAGATTAAATCAAAACATAAGAAAAACGGTGCAGAGACCTTTAAACACGAGATGTATGAGGTTACTGGCAGCATAACACAGCATACTGTTTCATAGCAAACTTTTTATAAGCACGCTTTAAAATAATAAAACATATATTAAATATACAGACCAGTAGAATAGTCATTTATTATTATTGTCAGGTATTATGTGCTATACATAATTGAATGTGCTATACATTATGTGACTAGTAGTACAGTAAGTTTGTTTACACTAGCATCACCTTAAACACATGAGTAATGCATTGCACTGTGATGTTACAATGACTACAATGTCACTAGGCAATAGAAATTTTTCATTATAACCTTAAGGGGCCACTGATGCATATGTAGTATGTCGTTAAACATTATGCAGTGCATAACTGCAATTCACTTTCATTGCTGTGTAGTATTCTATTGTATGAATTATCAGTTTTTAAACCCATTATCTTGTTTGTAGACATGTAGGTTTTCAGTTTAGGGCTGTTTTGTTCCATTTTCTGGTTATTTATGTGAGGAGGGCATGACTGGTATCAATTATTTCATTACAACACATCCTTTTAATATACTGCTAAATTTTATTTGGTTATGATTGATTTCAGATTTATTAAATCGTGTTTATAGTGTGGTTGGTTTATGGCAGTGGCTATCATTTGTGAGTGATACTACTGACCCGGACCTATTTTTTCTCTCTTTGCAGGTTAGAAATGTAACAGGGAGTTTTTGTTTATTACAATGACTAGGAATCACTGTCAGCATTTTGTGGTTGAGAGTGTGGGATGCCAGCTGTCTTGCAATGCAGTGATCTGAATTTTCTCATCACTTTTTCTTTGTGCTTTCTTTGTCCAGTTTTGGTAATAAGCTTCTATTAGCCTCCTAAAATGAATTAAGTTCCCCATCTTTTTCTGTGTTCTGGAATAATTTAAGTATTAGTAATTAACTTCTTTGAAGGTTTGGTAGAACTCATGGTTAAAACCAACTATGCTTAGAATCTTTCAGGTAGACCTTTGACTCTATTTTGTGTAGTCAGTTTGGGTAACTTACATTTTTCTACAGAAACCACCCATTTCATTTATATACATTTTCAAGTCTTTTTGATACATAAAGTTTTAACAGTGTGTAGATGTGTTTTTTAAAAATCTCCAGTTATAGTTACCTTTTTATTTCTGATACCATTTTTATTTCTTCAATAGATTTGATAGAACTTTGTTTTTATTTTAATTTTTTTTAAAGAAATCTTTAAAAAAAAAGATTTTATTTATTTTTAAAGGGGAAGGAGAGAGGGGAAGGGAAGGAGAAAAGGAGAGAAACAACAATGTGTGATTGCTTGTCATGCACCCCCTGCTGGGAACTGACCTGCAACCCAAACATGTGCCCTGACTGGGACTCAAACCTCAACACTTTGGTCTGCAGGCCAATGCTCAATCCACTGAGTTACACCAGCCAGGGCAAATTTCTTTCTTTCTTTCTTTCTTTTTTTTTTTTTTTTAAACTTTTAAAAAATGCTTACTTTGGACTTTTGTGCCAACTTCTTGATTTAATTGCCTCTCTAAGTGTTCTTAAACTTACGGCTTACATTTAGTTTTTCTAGGGGCTCTTTTGGGAAGAACGGCTCATAACTACTGCATAGGCTTCTCATTACTTCTGTTGGGTTGTAGGTTTTAGTTATCTAGTTTTGGTGTTTGTCTGATCAAGTGATATTTGAGTAAAAAGTTTAACATTTACATAAAGGCTGCATTAATCACCCACTCCATTTCAAGACCACTCTACAGAGATTCATCAGTGTTTTCAGTCTATGTGGTGTCTGTGTGTCAATACTTATAGATCTACAATATAATTTTTAATAACTGAATGGTTTTCCATAGTATGTATATACTGTAGTTTATTTAACCACATGCCTATTAATGACATTTAAGTATTTTCAGTAATATTTTTCTTTTACTCCTGTAAGCAGTGCTGCTGTAAGACATTCTTGTACATTCTCTTGTGTTCCTCTGTGAAAATCTTACTTTATTAGAAATGGAATTAAATGGGCCTTAGAGGTGTGTGTTTCTATGGGTTTTGCCCATTTGCCCTTTAGAATATCTACACAAATGTACATTCTTTTCACCAGCGTCAATTTTCCATGTCCTTGGTGTACTTTTATTTTTTATATTTTTGCCAAACTGATACATAAAGCAAAGCAACCAATTTTCTATCTGATATCTACCTTCCTAATGTAATTTTAGAAGAAAGGGGAGGTGAGCGCATGTCTTTTAATAACCCATTGTTCTGAACTGTCATGGATGCTGGGTTCTTGGTGTGTGTCTGTTTAATTTTTAATCCTCACCCAAGGACATACGTATTAATTTTAGAGAGAGGGAAGGGGAGAGAGAGAGGGAGAGAAACATTCATCGATCAGTTGGTTGCCTCTTGTATGCACCCAAAATGGGGACTGACCCTATGACCTAGGCATGTGCTTTGACTGGGAATTGAAGTCTTTTGATTTACGGGAAAACACTCCAGCCGAGCCACACCAGCCAGGGTGGATGCTGGGTTTTTGGCAGTGAGTACTGACTTGCTTTGCGCATGCCATCCTCTACATTCGCACAATTGAAATTTGTGTATCAACATACATGTCTGTATATCGTGGATCTTTGGGTCCAGTTACTAAATACTTGAAATGGCAAATGTAAATTAGGAAATATATAACATCAATAAAGGTGTAATAGTAATGATTTTTGAAATTTTTAATTTTAGGTATTAGAATATTTAAATGATCTGAAACAATATTGGAAAAGAGGATACGGATATACTATTAATAGTCGATCCAGCTGTACCTTGTTTCAGAATATTTTTCAGCACTTGGATAAAGCAGTTGAACAGAAAAAAAGGTAAAAACTTAAAGAATTTTTTATGTATCTTCTGTCCAGTTAAGCTCCTGAAAAATGTTTTATAATAGGTGATTTTTAAAAATAGATTGTGCTTGTGTATTTAAAAATATTTTGATAATAATAACTATACTTAGAAAAATTTAGATGACATGTAAATAATAAAGCATATAAACCCTCCATTTAACCCAAGGACTAGAACAGTATTCATAATTTGCATTTTTATTTATTCCTGTCCCCTGTAACTACTTTTCTGATTTAGTGTCTATCATCTCTTTGCCTCTTTAAAAAGTAGTTTTTCATACGCATGTATGTGTGCTCAAACGATAAGGCCTCTGGGACTCATTCCCCCCCAATATTACATTTATAATGTTCATCATGTTGTTGCATATACTACAGTTCATTCATTTGTACTGTAGTATAGTATTCAGTAATGTGCAATATACAGTAAATAAATACCATAGTTTATAACATCTTCTTTTGTCAGTGGGCATTTGGGTAGTTTCTGCCTTTTGCTGTTACAGATTGTGTTATTGTACGTGGCTCCTAGTATGAATTGCAAAATATTTTTATTTTAAATAAGAGTTTCTCACTGGAAAGCCTTTTTTAACATTTATACCTTTCAGGGTTTTTTAAAACTTTCAATAAATTGAACCTTTTATAGAATCTAAATCCCATTTGACAAATATGCTTCCATGAAAGCTTATATATTTACATTTGGAGACAAAAGTCATGCTATATTGAATCAGAAAGACTGAAGATGGTATATTTGATTGTGTTTGCAGTATTAATTTTATATACATATACATATGTATATGTGTGTATGTATATAGAAAGAGGAAATTTTCTTGTGTCATTATGACTAATTTACAGAATTTTCTTGGGTTCAATGGGAAGTTGGAAAGAAAACTCAATTACTTAGTTTTCTCTTATGCCCTTTGTGGGGGAAAATAGTCAGGGTAACTTTTGTTTCTGAGATAGGCATTAACTTCTTTGCTTCTTAGTTTATGAATGGTTTTAAACTCTTAGGCTTTATGAGATAACAGATCTTTACCATCTGTTGTTCATTGTTCATTTCATTTTTGAATGAGATGTGGCAAACTTAGAATTGTGCCAGAAAGGCTCTCAATTAACTTTTGCAAGGTCTGCAATTACAATTTGATACCAGACTTAAAGCTTAAGTAAGAAGTTTGTTACTGGTGTTTTGAAATGAATGTATTTCTCTACACTGAAAACTAGAAAACATCACAGAGAGAAATTAAAGATGACCCAAATAAATGCAGAAATATACAGTCATTATGGATTGGACAACTCAGATTGATTATATATTGACTGAGTGAAATCTCTATCACCATCCAGTAGGTCTCTGTAGAGATTAGAAGCTTATTCTAAAATTGATACAGAAATGCAAAGGACCTAGAAGAGCTAAAGCAATTTTGAAAAGGAACTTACAAATACCTGACTTCAAAACATATTATAAAACTGTAGCTATAGACAAATTGATCCATGGACTAGAATAAAGTCAAGAAATAAACTCATATGTCAATTGTTGACAAAGATGTCAAGGTAAATGCATTGGTGAAAAGGATAGTCTTTTCAACAAAGGGCGCTGAAACAATTGGATATTCATATGTTAGAAAATGACCTGTAGGTCCTTACTTCACACAATATACAAAAATGGATCATAGATTTAAATGTAAAGTGTAAAATTGGAAAACTTCTAGAAGAAAATGTAGGACCAATGACCTAAATATGAGCTACAATTATGAAGCTCTTAAAAGAAAATATGAGTAAATCTTTATGATCTTGGATTAGGCCAAGATTTCTTAGGTACGACACCAAAAGCATTGTCTATGGAAAAAAATTGATAAAGTAGAGTTCATCAAAATGTACAATCTTTGTGCTTCAAAAGGTACTATTTGAAAAGTGAGAAGACAAGCAATAGACTTGGAGAAAATACTTGTAAGGCATACATGTATATGATTAAGGATTTTAATCCACAGTATACAGACAAGTTACATTTCACTAGTAGACACTGCATTTGAAAAAAAGGGCAAAACATTTGAACAGACAGTTCACTGTTCAAAGTGATGGTTGTGAAGATGTATGGTTGTAAAGATGTATGGTTGTGAAACGAGCACTTGAAAAGATATGCTCAGCACCATTAGCTATTAAAACCACAGTGAAATACCACTAATATATCTTCTGAACTGGCTGTAAAATAGTAGAAGAAATATATATTGATCTCTGCCTCAGATTCCTGACATAGGCCTCCTGAAACCTTCGTTTCTTGGGTGATAAGAGTATTTTTCATTCTAATAATGCAACTGTGCATTAATAATTCCTGGATGGCCCCGGGTTGAGGGATGGTTGCAGGAAGGAACAAGTCATGATCAGAAATTTGGAATTTTTAGCCTCACCCTCACCCTTATTCTCTTGAGAAGGGAGGAGGGCTGGGAATGGAGTTTATGAGCAATCATGACTATATAATGAAGCCACGATAAAAATTCAAAAAGTGTCCAGTGCTGAAAGACTCTGGTTTGCTGACAGACTGGGATGCCTGGAGGGGCTGGAAGTTCTGTGCCCTTCCCACATGCCTTGCCCTGTGTGTATCTCACATCTGGATGTTTATCTCTACCCTTTATCATATTTCATAATAAATTGCAAAATGTAAATAAGTGTTTTCTTGAGTTCTGTGAGCTGCTCTAGCAAATTAATTGATCCCGAGAATGGGGCTGTGGAACTGCTGATTGGTAGCCAAATTGGACAGAAGTTGTAGGTAACTTGGGGACCTACTTCTTGCAATTGGCACTTGATGTAGGGGGAGTCTCAGAGGACTGAGCCCTTAACCTGTGGGATTTGACTCTATCTCCAGCATCAGAACTGAGTTAAGTTGTAGGTGGTATCATAGAGAATTGCTTGGTGTGGGGAAAAAAATCTAGAAATGTCGTGAGTGTGGTAATGTGAAAGGAGAAGCAAGAAGGAAAGACTGGGTGTTTTTATATAGACTATCTAAAATTTTTAAAAAGGATTGCCCTAAGTGTTTATGAGATTTGGGGAAACTGGAAGTCTTATATATCTATACAGACTTCTCTGGGAATGTTTACAGCAGTATTACTCGTGATAGCTTAAAACTGTAAACAGTTCAAATATCCATCAACTGATAAATGTGTATACACATTATGATAGTCTGTGTAATGGAATACTACCCAGCAGTAAAAAAGAATTAACTGCTGTTAGGTGCAACAAAATGAATGACTTCAAAAACATTATTCTAACTGGTTGACATAAGATTATGTATTGGATGATTCTGTTTATTTGAAATATCTAGAAAAGGCAGGACTTTACATATGAAACTGGAGCCTGAATCTGGACATGGGAGTAGAAATTGACTGAAAAAGGGTCCAAGGACATTTTTTAGGGTGATAAAAGCAGAATCCCAAACTGGATTGTGAAGATTCCAGGCACAGCTGTTAGATTTTCTAAATAATATTAATCTAACAACAATTAAAACAGTTGAATTTTATGGTCATTAAAAACTTTGAAAACAGCATGAGTATTTAATAAAAGGAAAAGGGGGAAGAAAAGAATGAAATAATGGTATGATAAAAGTAGACATAATTTTTAAGGAATTTACTAATTCAAAAAAATAGAATATTAGAGTTTTGTACAAGATGACCCCATAATGCTTATGACATGTGATTATTAAAAATGTTTTCTTAAAAAAAATAGGGCTCTTGTAGTCCCATAGAGCCATTACTTAAAAAAAAATAGAGCACTTTTTTAGAGCACTTCTAGGTTCACAGCAAAATTGAGTGGAAGGTAAAGAGATACCAATATACTCCCTTACCCCACATATATACATCCTTCCACACTCTCAAAATCCCATACCAAAGTTAATTTTTAAAAGCAGTTTTATTGAGAAATAGTTCACCCCTTTAAAGTGTATAATTCAATGGTTTTTAGTATATTCACAGAATTGTGCAAACATCATCACTATTTAATTTTAGAAATTTTCATTACATGAAAAAGAAACCCCATGCCCATTAGTCCCTTTCCATTTATCCTAAGCTCTGTCAGCACTAGGCAGTGACTAGTCTGTGTTGTTTCTCTATGAATTTGCCTTTTCTGGACATTTCATATAAATGCATTCATATAATGTGTGGTTCTTTGTGACTGTCTTCTTTGCCCCAGCATAAGGTTTTCAAGGTTCCTCCATCTAGTAGCATATATCAGTATTTCATTTTTTATGGCTGAATAATGTTCCATTATATAAATATACCATATTTTGTTTATCCATTCATTATTTGATGGACATTAGGGTTATATCTACTTTTTGGCTGTTGTGAGTAATGCTACTGCGAATATCTGTTTACAGACTTTTTTGTGGACATGTTTTCAGTTTGCTTAGGTATATGCTTAAGAATGGAATTTCTAGGGAGTCATTAATTTTGACTGTGAGGAATTGTTAAAGAATATTAAACAGGCAGGCAGTCCCTGATGTGTACTGGTTCCTGGATGTGATCTTAAGATGAAACATACCAAGTTGAGGTTAGCCTGTTTATGGTAATGTAGTAAGTAGATTACCTGCTGGAAGGAGTTACTTGTTTCTATGTTAAAATTAAATTTCAGTTTTTAGTTTATTTTCTTACAATTTGCTTATCTCACCCACAAGTGAAGTAGAAGGGAAAATGCAACAGATTGAGTACTTCATTGTGTTAGGTAGTAACTGATTCTGTTTTTTATATACTTAGAAGTTAATAATAGACTAAATTTCATGCATGGCTTATGGAATCATATGCAATGTAATGTAGTTGGCAGATGCTTGGATTTGGGTTCAGTCCTAGTTCTTTATTGATGCTGCAGATTCCTCACTTCTAAAAAGGGGACTGTTTCATCTGCCTCACAGGTCACGATAATGAAGACAGTTTTAGTCTGCTAAAAGCATTTAGTATAAAGTGATATACAAATATGGTATTGTTCTTGTATTGAGTTGGCCAAAAAGTTCATTTCTTTTTCCCATACAATGGCTCTAGTTGTGCTTAGTTGTTTTTAACTCTACACAAAACAAAATTTGTTAGATTGTATCGTGACAGCTGTCATTTCAGCATGCATTTTTTTAAAATTATCAAAATTGGTGAATTTTTGTGCAGCCATTTTAATATTGAAGACGGAAGAAGATATGCAACATTTTTAGTGTATTATGCTTTATTATTTCAAGAAAGGTGAAAATGCAACTGAAATGATTTGTTCAGTACATGGAGAAGGTGCTTTGACTGACCAAACGCATCAAAAGTGGTTTGCAAAGTTTCTTGTTACTGTTGACATTTTGGCCAAATAATTCTTTGCTGTGGGGCTGTCTTATGCATTGGAAGATGTTTAGCAGCACCCTGACCTCTACCCACTAGAAGCCCATAGAGGGAAATAATGGACATACCTAAAATATCCAAATTAATAAAGTTATTAGTAAAAATGAAAAATGTGTCTTTTATTTTATGGAAAAAAAAACATATGGACTTTTTGGTCAACTCAGTATATGAGTTCTTTGGCTAAAACATGTTCTTAATGTCTCGAAACATTCATACACCTCCCCCCATAATTATTCAACTTATAGAAACAAGTACTGTGAATTGAAACAAGTAATTTGTAGGACATACTCTCTTCAAATTTTCATGGTCTATGGCTCCTTTATTAAACTAATTGCCTTTTCATTGGCAAGATGGAGAAAATATTCCTTTTAAAGACTATTCATTCATTCATTGTGAATTAAAAATAAGATTCCTTCAATATTTTAAAAACCTACTATTATACATGTCAGGCAATGTTTTTAAGAGCTGGATACAGTGATGAGTAAGAAAAGGTCATTGCACTTGTGACTCCTACAATCTAGAGAAAATAGAAGTACGTCTAAAATCTGTGGGTCATGGTTTAACTGTTTATGTAAGATTGTGAAACAATATAAAAAGTTGAAGGACAGAGTTTGACCTTGTAAGACAGGAAATCATTTTGGGCATATCCTCCTTTCCTGAGGGAGGAGAGTTAGCACAGATTCTGAAGAAACTGGCAGGTGCTTTTCTGGGACTGCTTATCTCTGTACTAAAAGGCTGATTAGGGTTTTTTAAAAAATGTATTTAGTTGACTCAAAATTAAATCTTATTAAATAGGTAAAGGGAAGAAAGTAGAGACTTCTACCAGATTTCTCTCCAAAAAACAGATTGAAGCCAATTTTATGAGCAGTGCCAAAATTAAGAGTTCTTCTGAAGAAAACCAACATATGCTTGGCAAGGAGAGAATACTAGGGTTTTAAAAAAATTAATAGACCTTGTTTTCTAGAGTAGTCGGTTCAGAACAAAATTGGGCGGAAGTTACAGAGTTCCAGATACCACTCCCTCTTCCACGTGCACAGCCCTCCCACATCAATATCACACCCCAGTGTGATAGAACAACATTTTAATATTTTATCTTTGTATTTTATCAGATCTATTCATCAAAATGTTAACTTTTTTGTCACCACTCTTAAAATCTTTTTTTAAATTTGGATTTAGAGTTATAAGTATGTTTATACGTGTGTATATATCAACATTTTGTTATTAATGTTGTTTAAGGAAATATTTTTCACTTAATTCTAGAGTTGCTAGGCTACTTTTTGCCTTCTTCATCTCTCCACTCTACGTCGAGATTATACAAATACACAGGTTGTTATCTTTTTTTAAAAAAAATTATTTATTTTTAGAGAGGAAACAGGAGAGGGAGAGAAACGTCAATGTGTGGTTGCCTCTGGAGTGCCCCCTACTGAAGACCTAGCCCACAACCCAGGCATGTGCCCTGTCTGGGAATCGAACCTGTGACCCTTTGGTTTACAAGCCAGCACTCAGTCCACTGAGCCACACCAGCCAGGGTTGTTACCTTTTTATATCAACATTAAATTGGAGATTATCTTCAGTATTTCTGAATACTTCTCAACATAATTTTAAAGGCATAATTTGCTTCACAGGAAAATTGAAGATCACAAGTAATGTTAATTTACAAGTATCAACATTTTGGTTAAATATAACTAGCCCTCCAGATTCGGGGTCCTTCTCTCTTACTAGCCTCTTGACTTTTATTTTCCTTCTTAAACCATCCTTACAGTGGTGGCATTAAGATTAAAACAAGTACACTTGTATTTAACCAGCTATTGCTACTTAATTAAGCAGCTGCGATTAGAAAAACAGAATTTAACAGAGAAATAAGATTTATCTGGATTTTACTCCACTTTCTCTTCCTCATTATCTCTGTTAATATATGTTTATCCTGCTTTTTCAAAGTAAAGTTTATATTCTGGAATATAATTGCTTGCCTCATGAGATCTTCTGTTTTGTGGGGATACTCTCAGACACCAAAAATTAATTGCTATAGATATTTGTTATTGTCACGAAATTATTCATTATCCTTTTCTACCTTTTCATTGGCTGTCAAATCTGGTATTTTCAGATTCCACTGAATAAGGGTATGGCTTTTTAAGGTTATGTAGTTCCATATTTTAACATAAGATGGCAGCATTGAAATAAATGCATAAAATAGCAATATTTTGGTTAATTAGCCCATTGTAATGGGGGAGCTTTGTCTCTTAAAGTTCCTAGAAATGTATGCAGATTCTAAGTCCTCAGAATCTATTCTTGCTCGTTTTTTTGTTTTCTGAAGTCAATGTTCCACAGAGTTTTAACTGGTACCAGGAGTCTCTTTCAGTGCTAGTTATTGATAGATAACTGGCAAAATGAGATAAAAGTTAATATAACTAGCATTTGTACTCCTAATTCAGATTCAGATGTCCAGCTGCCTGTGGAAAGATACTTTTTGACTCTCAGTAGACTGTAGGTCTTTGACTGACACCTGGAAATTTGTTTATGTCACTGCTGTCCCTCTCAGTGCCTAAGAACAAACGTGGGGTGCAGGTGGTGCTCAATATGTACTGAAGGAATATCCACCATCCTTATTTTCTGTAGTCCTTATTTTAGTCAATACCCTCATCATCCTTCCAGGCATCCAAGCCACAAACCTGTGCATCATTTTTGTTGTCTCCTTCATCTTATACATCTACTTATCATATTGTGGTTCTTTGTTCAGTTTCCAGTTTTATGTCAATTTCTTCCACTTTTCTTCACCCACCACTGCTACCACCTCAATTCACATTAGCTAGTATTTCTCTTTCCTAGATTAGCTCCTGCCTAAGTGCTTTCCTGATCCCAGTGTTAACTCCCATTCCACTCCAAGACAACGTATGCAGGCAATAAAGGGTGTACAGAAGGTGAATACATTTAATATATTGTCTCAGAGAACACATGTCTAGTTCGGAGGATGTTTGTGAAACAGCACTAAAACAAAAAAGTGCTGAAGGACAATTAATTTGGACTGTGGAGTTTGGTAAAGGCTTTATGGGAGGGAGACGTCTTCGAGATTGGTTAGTGAAGACTTCTTTAAGTAACCTCAGCATATCAGCCCTTAATACTTGTTTTGATTTTTTTGAAAATAGCTTTATTGAAATATAATTGATGTAAACAGGACATATTTAAAGTATACAATTTAATGAGTTTTTATATATGTACCCATGCTATTGTCACCACAATTAAAATAATGAGATATCCATCAAATGCAAAAATCTCTTCGTGAGGCTTTGTAATCTACTTCTCACCTCTCACTCCAACCCTGGGAAACCACTGATCTGCTTTCTGGTACTATAAATTAATCTATGTTTACTAGAATTGTAGATATTGGAACAATATAATGTGTACAGCTTGTTGGTTTGCCTTCTTTCAATCAGCTTGATTGTTATGAGATTGATTCATGTTGTGGGTATCAATAATTCATTCCTTTTTAAGGCCAAGCAGTATTTGTTCTGTGGATACACCACGATTTGTTTCTGCACTACCCTTATGATGGACATTTGGGTTGTTTCCAATTTAAGGCTATTACAGGTAAAACTGCTCTGAACATGTGTCACCTTTATATGGACGTATGCATATCATTTCTCTTAAGTAATACCTGGAGAGATGGATTCACTGAATCATAAGTAGGTGTGTGTTTAACTTTTTAAGAAACTGCCAAACTCTTCCCATCAGTGTATGAGAGTACTAGTTATTCTCCATCCTAGCCAACTCTTGGTACAGTAGGTCTTTTTAAATTTTAGCCATTATAGGGATGTTTAGTAGTACCTCGTTTGGTTTTAGTTTGCTTTTTCCCTAAAAATAGTGATATTGAGCATCTTTTCATGCATTTATTTACCACCTGTATGTTTACTTTGATGTTTCCGTTCAAATCTTTTGCCATTTTTTTAATTGGGTTGTTTATCATTTTTCTTGTGGTAAGAGTCATATTTATATTTTCTAGGCACAAGTCCTTTGTAAGATTTATGCTCTACAAATATATTCTCCTAGTTTGGTGATTTGCTCTTTTGTTTTTGGAATGTCTTTTGTGGACCGATTTTGCCCCACTATTGAGGCGATTTTTCCTGAGCATCTATTTGGCATACAGCTTATTTTGAGGTTTTCTTAAGTTTGTCTTGTGGGAACACAAACTATTCCTGGCCCCGTGTTAGCTTTGGGAAATTTTTCAGCTGTTTCTTTTTAATGTTTTTTTTCCCTGGGTAGGGCTAGTTTTCTCATATGCATGTGCTGATCATGACTAGCTGAAAACTTGAGGGAAGTCCCTGGAGATCTATCTTCTCTAGTACTCTATCCCGAGAATTCCAGCTAAATGAATCCTCAGTCCCATCTCATCTACTCATGGAAAATTGCCACGCTCTGTTTGGGCTCCCTTCCCTGTGCTGCAACCTGGAAACTGTAGGCAGCAGTCTGGGACACTTGTTGGGGTTCACCTCATTTGCCTTCCCTTGCTGTTACTCTGACTATTGTTAAATGTGTGAAAATTGCTGTTTCGTATATTTTGTCTGGCATTACAGTAAGTAGTTCAAGACAGGAAGGTAAATCTGGCCTCAGTTATTCCATCTTAAATGGAAGCAGAAGTTATTTCTATGTATGTTTGCTTGAGAAAAAAACTTTATGCTTGAGTCACTCTAGTTCTCCATTTGTGCCAAGCTGTCAAACATGCTTTTCCAGATGCCTCATTGAAGCTGATATTTCAATCAGATGTATAAGATTAATTTTTTTTTCCTGGTAATTTTTTTCCCAGGGCATCTCAGATCTTTGGCAGTTTGTGTTACTTATTTGTATACTTACATAAGTATGGGGATTATATGGATCTTGTTTAAAAACATACTTTGTGTAACATTAGTTGAGTGTGAACACAGGAATTAAGAGCTTAGAAAGGTGAGTACATTTAAGGGAAAAACATGCAATTATTGGTTGTTTTCTGGTTGAGCTTTATGAAGTACTTTTTGGTGGTGTTTTACCTACTTTGAACATACACATAGTCATCAACCCTTATATAACAACATAATTTTAGACTTCAAATTAAATTTCATTTTCAATTAAAGATTTAGCAAAATGTCTTTACCAACTTATATAAGTAAAAGAGGACTGTAATTTGGAGAACTGCATTCTTATCTTGCTGGATGCAGTTAAGCAATTAACTTGTCTTACTTTTTTAAAAAAATGAAATGAAAGGGTTTGCCCTGATCCTTGTGGCACAGATGGTTGGGTGTCATTTTGCAAAGCAAAAGGTCGTTGGTTTGATTCCCAGTCAGGGCACATGCCTGGGTTGAGGGCTTACAAGAGGCAACCAGTCAATGTTACTTTTACACATTGATGTTTTTCTCCCACTCTTTTTCCCTCCATTCTCCTTTCTCCGATAGATAGATAGATAGATAGATAGATAGATAGATAGATAGATAGATAGATAGATAGAATCTTTTTTATTATTTTATTTATTTATCTTTAGAGGGGAAGGGAAGGAGAGAGGGATAGAAGTATCAATGTATGGTTGCCTCTTGTGTGTCCCCTGCTGGGAACTGGCCTGCAACCCAGGCATGTGCCCTGACTGGGAATTGAACTGTGGTTGCTTGGTTCCCAGGCCTGCGCTCAATCCACTGAGCTACACCAGCCAGGGCTGATAGACAGAATCTTAAAAAAATAAAATAAAATAGGAGGGTTTGACCAGATCTCAGCCTTAAAACATTGATTCCAACTGTGTATTTCTGTATATACATTCATATAGATTATTCATTTGTTTTCTTATATTTGTATTAATACTTTAAATTTTCTAGGTTGTTTGTTTTTTTAAAGCTGAACTATGCCTTTTTAAAAGTCGTTTTGTCACTTCTCAGACAGTGTGACATACCAAGTTATTATCAGGCGTCTCTATCGGAGTGAGAGAGCAGGGTTCAAAGTGTCCCACTCCTTGCCTTTGTATTTCTTGTTCTTTGGGAGATTATTCTGCTAAGAGTTTTACAAAAAGAATGATCATTGCAAGTGCGGGATATCAGTTAATTTGAGAAATGTAACCAGTTGAAGTCCATATTTATTGATGGATCAGAATATGGAGTCAGAATACAGAAGAAACAGGAAGATTGAAGAAAAATAGGAAAGTTCAAAGCAGATTGAACTTTCAAAGTAGAGCATCTGATTTATTCTTAATTTGATGTTAACTATGTAAATATAAAATATAAATTTCATTCATCTTTTTAGACATTTTCTATATAGGACTGATTAGGATAAAATTACTAGAATTCTCTGAAATACATGTGATGCAGGAGGTATCAGCCAATGTGGGACATAATTGTAGGGTTACTTATGCCTTAGGATGTCAGATTGTAATCTAATACAGAGCACGGGGATTCTTGGGATGTAGAGAGTCTGAATTCCCAAAACTGTATTCAAGTGTTTATGGGTATGTATTTCTCTTGGATGAAGTCCCATTCCTTTAGTCATATTTTCAAATGGCTTTATGTCCCCCAACATTAAAAACTACAGTTGCTGTAGGTATTGAATATGCCTCATTATTGATTGTCTTGGCAGCTCCTCCCTTAAAATATATTTACATCTTCCTGCCAACAGACCGCATTCCTTTGTTAAAAATAAAAAACTTGGTCCTTTCTGTATGGCATCCTGAACCTCACAACTCTGTTTATTTAATGGTCATGACAGAGCCACAGGGGACCATAGACAGGAGGGAATATAGCAATCTTATCCTCTCAACAATCTTCTGATGAAAGTATGTGCAGTGGCCTTATGTTGGGAATCAAATAAAGTAACTTTTTACATTCTTTGCCCTTGTTCTCCCTTGACATTGTGTTTTCTTTCATTCTTACCCCAAATCCCTTCCTGCTCCCTCATTCAGACATATACATATTCTTACCCATTAGCTATTACCAATATTTTGGGTTTAATCATAGAACAGCTTTGCTTTGAAGAAGCTTGCGAATGAAACCTAGAAAAGTACTCATGCCATCCTTGAGACTTGAGTATAGTATTCAAGGACAAGCAGGGGGTTAGGTTCTTTCAAATAGAAATTGGGCTTACACCGACTATTGGAAATCAGTGCCTGGCAGGTGTATAACAACTTCAAAGATTTACTCTCTGTTGTGAAATGGAACCAACTCAACAGAAATTACTGATTTACTTTACAGAAACCTGGCACATACCTTTAATGACCTTTGATGAAAATTGGACTATCAATAAATACTCTTACATTTTTGCTTCAACATCTTTAGAGTTAACAAAGACAAACAAAAAATCCTCAGCCTTTTAGCCCCCACTAATTGAAGGTATCAAAGTCCACAGTTTTGGCGTCTGGGTATAATTTAGAATAGAAATGGGTTTTTTTTTTCCATTTAACTTCCATGCTGCTTAACTTTGTAAAGGAAAATTGAAATGTGAGTAAGTCGTGTAAAAAGGGAAAACAGGTGTAGACATAAGCAGCTGTTTAAGAGGAATTATTATTAACTCTTTGGAATAAAAATATGCTCTTTTTGGTCACATATATTCCCATGGCAGTAGTTTTTTGTTTCTAGCAAAATTGAGCAGAACATACAGAGAGATCCCATAATTTCCTTTCCACCCCCTCTTACTGTTGACATTCTACACCACAGTGGTACATTTGTTATAATTGATCATCCTAACCCTATATGAAAGCATCATTATCACCAGTCCATAGTTGTATTAGGGCTCACTTTTGGTGTTGTAGATTCTCTGGGTTTGGACAAATGTATAATGACACATATCCACCTTTGTAGTATTGTGTAGAATAGTTTCACTGCCCTAAAAATCCTCTATTCTTTGTCTGTTCAGCCTTTCCTCCCCCCTAAACCCTGGCAACCACTGATCTTTCTACTGTCTTCATAGTGTTGCCATTTCAGGATGTCATATAGTTGGAATCATACTGTAGCCTTTTCAGATTGGCATTTTTCACATAGTAACATGCATTGAAGTTTCCTCCATATTATTTTGTGGCCTGATAGCTCATTTCTTTTTAGCACTGAATAATATTTTGTTGTCTGAATATACCACCATTTATTTACCCATTTACCTACTAAAGGACATCTTCATTGCTTCTAGGTTTTGACAGTTATGGGAAAAAAACTTCTATAAACATCCATGTTGAGGTTTTTGTGTAGACATAAGTTTTTAATTCCTTTGCATAAATATCAAGGAGTACAATTGCTGATCATGTGGTAAGAGTATGTCTAGTTTTATAAGAAACCATCATACTGACTTTCACAGTGGCTGTGAAAGTCACTTGGTGTCTGGGTATAATTTAGATGCAATCTAAATTGGCTGATGCAATCATTTTGCATTCACACCACCAGTGAAATCCTGTTGTTAGCATTCCAGAGTTTGCTATGTGGTGCTGTTTGCAATTCCCTAAAGACATCGGATGTAGACACCTTTTCATATAGTTATTTGCTGTCTGTATATCTTCCTTGGTGAGCTTTCCAGGTCTTTTACTTATTATTTAATTGGGTTGTTTCTTGTTGTTGAGTCTTAAGAGTATTTTTAAACATATTTTAAATAATAGTCTTTTGACAGTTGTGTCTTTTGCAAAAGTTTCTCACATTTTGTGACTTGTCTTCTCATTCTCTTGACACTGATGAAGATCAGCTTAACAATTACTTATTTTATTGATCATGCCTTTGGTATTGTACTGAAAGTCATTGCTATACCCAAGGCTATCTAGGTTTTCTTCTTTGTTACCTTCTAGGAGTTTCATTGCATTGAGTTTTACATTTAGGACTATGATCCTTTCTGAGTTAATTTTTGTGAAAAGTCTAAGATTTATGTCTAAATTCTTTTTCTTTTTTTTGGGGGGGGGCGTGTCTAGTGTTCCAGCATCATTTGTTAAATGCTCTTTGCTCTGTTGCTCCTATATTGTCATTGCCCTTGTCATAATTACAAGTTAGATGTTTCACTCCTACTTTCTTAAGGAGCCTTAAAGAAGATTGCTTTATTATATTTATTCTAGTTGTAAATACTCGAACCACTAAGGATTACTAAGTTGAATTTCAGCTTGTAAAATAGAATAGTGAAGAAAAACAATTATCTTTGAGACAAGTGATTTATAGTCAGAGCTGTTAGTTAATGGAAATACTTTTGAGTTAATGCAAAAATACTTAATATTCTTTTAGATCTTGTAATTTATTTAAAAGAATGCTAAATTCTGCTTCTTACACTTAAAACCCAACCTAGACATTCATCGAATTCTGAGTTTTCGTGTGTGCGAAATGCAAAAATTAAGAAGAAGGAAGTTTTTCTTCATTGTATAAAAAGTTGATTTTTAGGGTGGTTCCTAGCTTTAATGTTACTCTCTCATGGCCAGAGGACTTAAACTGCAAACCAGTATTTTTTACTACTTGTTTTTCTTCAACTTGTATCATTATTAAATTCTATTATATTTACATTGTCGCAGTGGTATTGGCTTTGACTTACATATACTCAGTGTATAAATGGATCATGCAAGTAATAATGACTCATCCTATGTTGGACAATGTGGAATGACATATGTCCTGTGTAAGAGGTCTATATCTTCTCTGGAAGACAACCCTTATTCTTGTTACGGTGATTATTGCCTTATGGGAATATATGTTGCCAGTTTTCTCAAGAGAAGCCAAAATCTGGAGTTTTAAGAATCTGAAGTCTCCCAATATTTAAATACTGACAAATAATATAAAATTGAAAAATGTTTATGCAGGTCAAATCAAATAGAGCTACGGTCTGAATGGTACTGCTTTGTAACGTCAGACGGAAGGAGATGCTTCTCCGAAGTTAATAGAGGTTTTAGGTACTTTAGATCACCTGACTAATTTGTACCAGTTAAGGAGAGAGGCTTATAGTCACCTGTTGTTCAGAAAGTTGTAAACTGCTTCTAAGTATAGGTATTATGATCTGTGACATGAATACATTTTTTTCTTGATTTCTCATTTAAGGTCTCAGCCAGTTACCTCTCCAGTCATCCTTCAGTTTGGTCATGCAGAGACCCTTCTTCCACTGCTTTCTCTCATGGGCTACTTCAAAGACAAGGAACCCCTAACAGCTTACAATTACAAAGAACAAATGCATCGGAAGTTCCGAAGTGGTCACATTGTACCCTATGCCTCAAACCTGATATTTGTGCTTTACCATTGTAAAAATGCCAAGACTCCTAAAGAAGAATTCCAAGTGCAGATGTTATTGAATGAAAAGGTGTTACCATTGGTTCACTCTCAAGAAACTGTTTCTTTGTATGATGATCTGAAGAACCACTATAAGGACATCCTTCAGAGTTGTCATACCAGTGAAGAATGTGAATTACCAAAGGTGAACAATACATCTGATGAGCTATGAGGACTGGAGAACATTTTTAATTCATCAAGACTGTATAGGGAGTGATTACATGCTTGGAATAAGTGGGCAGTGCCTGGTTACCGAAAGCTTTTACATTACTTGGGTATTTCTGTGTTTTCATAGAAAAACATTGAGTTTCTTTTTGAGTCTGGACATGCAAGTGTAAGAAACGATTCTTCACTGGAGCATTCTTCTTAAGGGGAAAAATCTATTCAGAGAAGTAGTTGGTACTGCAAATGTTTACAGAAATTAAATACTTCCTATTTATATAAGAAATCTCACACTGAGAATATATTTTCAAAATAATGTTTCAAAGTGCTGGAGTAACAAAAATATATCAGTTGGATGATCCACAACTTGATTGAACTGAGTCTAGGAACTTGACCAGTTGTTTTGCAATTCTCTCTTTTTTCCTCAAGTAGCACATTTCCAGTATTTTCTTTCCTAATCAGAAGTATTGTGATACATTGGATGTGCCATTTTGGAAGAAAGCTAACATCTCACTGTTTGAGAATTTGAAACAATATTAAGAAAGTGATTTAAAAGGACGTTTTCACTGAAGGAAGAAAAAACGTATAATAAGTAGTTTTGTTAATAGTGTTTATAAAGTATTTCAACAGCTTTTCAGTAATTCCTTTTAACCTTCTACTAAGTTCTGCAAGGCCATTCTTTAATTATTATCATACCTGTTTTACATATATAACAATGGAAGGACAAAGAGGACCATTAGCAATGTCAGATGGATGGAATCAAAGTTTCTTCAGCCCCTTGCTTAACAACTTTCAACATTCTGTTACTTTGCTACTATTTTTCTATTTTGCAATTGTGTGAAATATTTTTTGGTTGCTGAATTTCTTTTTAATTCTATTGTTTTTTTTTAAATAAAGATTTTATTCTGGCTGGCTTAGTTTCACAAATATGAATTCATTTCAAAAAAGTTCTACCTTGACTGCTGTGGCTCAGTGGACTTGACGTGGTCCTGCAAACTGAAAGGCCACCTGTTGCATTGCCGGTCAAAGCACGTGTTTGGGTTGCTGCCTGGTCCTAGGTTGGGGTGTGCAAGAGGCAGAGGAGTAATGCTTCTCTTGCTCTCTTTCTCCCTCCCCACCCCTTTCTCCAAAAATAAATAATTAAAATCTTTTTAAAAATAGTACTGAGTTCTATCAAATACCATGGAAATGATTGCTATAATAATAAACAGAATTCTTGGTCTTTTCTACTCCTTGTGTTGGTAAATAACCAGTAATTAATGATAAAGGGTTGGAATTTTAAGCAGCTTTGACTAATTTAGGCAATATAATGCAATTTTCTTCCAATGGAAATATTCTCAAATTTTAACTTCTTAGAAAATGGAAATCTAATTTATTAAAAATCTAGAAAGTATTACAACTGTGTATTGAAATAAAGGAAGATGCATAGATCATTGATCTTCAAATAAATAATGTTCATAAAGTAAATGATTAACTGGTAAGTCCTGTTGATTCAAGAATATACTGTTGATTGTTCCTGCATAAAAGTCTGATGGTTGCTTTTTCAAAGAAACTTATAAACAGGCAGACAAGAAGAAGATACTATAATGAACATTCATGCCCATTGTCCTGTTTTATCAAAATTAACATAATATTTGGTTTAGATCCCAATTAGAACATTTGAGGAGTTTTGTATGCTTCCCTGATGCTATTGCCCTCACTCTCTGCCTAGAGGTAATGAACAGCGTAACATTCAGTAGTCACCATTCCATTGCTAGCTTGACTTAAAACTTGTAGTAGTATTGTGGGAATTTTAAAATACTCTGTAAAAGGACATACCCTGCATATCATTCTTGAATGAGTGATTTATTTGAGATGCTGTATTTGTTTTCCAGGATCTCTTGATTCTGATCATTTGTCACAAAAATGCTATCAATTCATCAATGCCTGTTGAGTACTTTTTATGTACAAGCACTAGATTCAGTCTTTGTGCCTATAACGTTGGATGAACCTAGTTCTTTTAAGAGGGTTCTCTTAAAAGAAAACCTTGAAACAAATTTGCTCGATGTCTGATTCATTAAATAATTTTGATTCATATACTTTTTATAGAATGAAAGTTTTATAGGAGTTATTTAATTACATTGTTAAATAGAACCATATCCTTATAGTCATTGATAAATAAAATATTTCAGGATGCAAGATGTGGTTCATTTTTGCTAATGTTGTGATATATTCTGGTGCTATTCTCATTTTGGAAATGCCTGAAACAAAATAAAGTCACAATGGAAATTAAAGGTCTTATTTAGAATAGGATATGTAAAAAGTTGAATATCAAAAAATAATCTTTGGCTAAATAGTTCATTCACAATAGGTGACCAAATTGCCCAATTAAGCCAAAGTTTAAGCACTGTTTGATCTAACACTGTAGTCAATGAATAAATAGCCTGTGGACATTAGCTATTTTTCTGGCTAATCTCTACCTTGATGTGTGCATTGTATTGTACTTACTGGTTTTATAGTTATTTTGAAGTCTCTGCTTTCCAACATATATTCACTTGTTACTGTTTTTGTATGTAATCTTGATGTTAGTTTTAACACTGACAGCAAAACTCAACTTTTATGATATCTTTACTTAAATGCTTTTCTTTTGTAAACAGAACTGATGCAGGCCCTTACATTTTTAGAAGTTATAAACAGCTATACCAAAATATATAAATATAAATTTTTGGGCTATATTTCTCTAAGATGGTTTTTCATGTGGTTCATTAATTATCCTTGGAATTTTGACTGTGTTCTGCCAAATGTAAGCTGAAAATAAATATTTGCATTGCCATATAATTTGCCTCTGCCTAGCTCTTGAAACACTTCACAGATCGCTTCTCTCCTAATCCTTCTCTCTTAAGCATTTTCCTTAAGCAGCTCAACTCACTTTTAAGCACCTTCACATTACTCTATTCAGCTATTTTTAATTGGTGTGTTTGCGTATTTTTGAGAAAATTTCACAGCAAGAAAACAGATGTATTCTTCTAGTTAAAGGATTTGTAGTTTGAGCTTCAGGCCTGGCAATTAGGAGGAGGTTAACTTGAAAACTTTGTTTCACTATCATTGCTGAAGTAATACATGTTAAGATAGGATTCTTTATTTTTTCTAAAACTGATGCATAATTTAGTATCTCCCTTGTACTATTCCCAGATTTTAAACCACTGTTTAGATTTAAGCAGTTCATGTTCACAGTTTTGTTATAGTGGAAGAACTATTTGTTCATTGAAATGGTAGCCTTCCAAATTGAATAGTATTCCTAGTGTAATGAGAAAAGTTTTGTTAAAATACTTTACATTATTTCTGAAATAGCTAATATTAAAAATGAAGTTGAGATGACAATGTAGAGATTCCTGTCTGCTTCTTTCATTAGAAGTCATTCTACCATCTTTGATTCTCACTGTCTTTTGACCAAACATTAACAATTTGGGTGCTTTTTGAAACCTTTTCAACAAATATTCTCACTCTAGAGGGAAAGGTCCAGTTTTGATGTAAACATAAAAGTACACTGGTAAAGTATATCTTCGGATACATGTAGGTGAGAAAGTATATGTAATAAGAAACATTCTTACCTGGAGATAGAAAAACACTAATTTTGCTCCAGCTGTAGTTGCTCTTCCTTTGGGAGACCATTAGGGTCTTAACAATTTTTTTTTCTTTTTCTTTGCTTTCCTGAGAAAGTGAGAAGACTAGTCTTGATGAGACAAAGTAGTCCTAGTCCTTTTTTCCTTCTATCTGCAGTGTTGCTCCCTTAAACTTTGTCAGCTTGGCAGTAGGGAGATTAGGATGGGAGCCTGGTTTTCTAATTTGACTCCTACCATTTTGTGGTCCCCTTAAGGAGTGCTATCCGTGCTGGGAAAAATATAATTGAGTTTCACAGCTTTTGCTATTCTAGTACTAAATGACTGAAAGTCTGAGGAAAGATACAGAAATTTAAGAGGCAGAAGACTGAAGAAATGAGACAGGAGCAATTCCCTACCTTTTCCTTGCTAAGAGATAAAATACGAAAATCCCAGATGTAGACAGGGAATCAAAAATAGCTGGGGCTTTACATGCACTTTAGTTGCAAGCTGCTATATATATACTATGTTTTCTCCCAAACATACATACATACCTTTTCACTTACAGGAAGCACCTTATGGCTTCTCTTTGGCATATCTAAATTGTCAGCATTGCTACCATTGTACTTAGGGGTCATTATTCAATAAAACAAGTTACTTGAACACAAGCACTGTGATAATGGCACTAAGTTGATCTGATAACTAAGGTGGGTATTGACTGATTAGCAGGTAGGGAACACATACGATATGGATACAGTGGACGAAAGGATGGTTTGCATCCAGGTGAGACAGTAGGGTGGCATGAGATCTCACCAGGATACTCAGAATGGTACCCAATTTAATACTTTATAAATTTTTTTATTTCTGAAAAATTTAATAGTTTTAAACTTCGGTCAATGGGGGTGACTAAAGCCATAAAAAGTGAAACTGGAAAAGGGGGCCTAATGTACTTGCTTTTCAAGTCTAGCTGCTACCAGCCTAGTTCTTCGAAGAGTAGAAGCCGGACTGGAAGATTCCTCCAACCCATAGGCCCCTGGGCACTGCAAAGAACTGCTTTCTTTGACAAGCCTAAAAACTGGTTACCAAGTATTTTATAAGCACTATTGTAGATGTGGGTACATGTATTTGTTAGCATTTACTCAACACAGATGTGTGAAGTCTACTGTTGAGAGAAAGATCATCTCGTTACAGAGCCATAATGTAACAAGTACATTACAGTTTTTAATACTCAGCCATGTACCTGATGTTAACTAGGTTATCTGTAAGATACTCCTGTATGTAATAATAGTTGCCACTGGGTAAGGGAAATATCTTCAACCTGTCAAATACTACAGAGGCTGCTTTACCTGTTATTTCACTTAACTTTTCTTCATTATTAGACTATGAAGTTGATAATATGAAACCCATTTTGCTGATGAGGAAACTGAGTTCGAGAATGAAAATGCATTTCTTGTACTGTAAGCTCTATTCAGATTTGTTAGGTCAGTGATAAAAGTGGAATTTGGACCTGGGTCATTTGGGCACTTTGGTGTGCAGATTGAGTAATGCACACCGTAAACTACTTACATCTCTTGATTCTGCTCACCACTGCAATTAAAATGCTTTTAATGTTGCTGCCACCCTTTGTCCTCTTTAGCCATTGACTGTAATTGCTGAGGCCAAGACATTGCACACTCAGCAGGAAATACAAGGGAAACCAAAGTAAATCATGGTCTCATGTATGACATCTTCCAAGACAAATCAGTTCCTTCTGTCTCCCCAGGCTCAGCTGACTACACCGTGCACCTGTTGCTTTCGGAGTTAACCAGGAGAGTAGGGCAGGTTGACTGACTGTTGTATTATAAGCCATCTCTTAGAATCATATTTGTAATTCAAAGCAAAGCACAATTTAGACCTTATTGGAGATTCTAGATTGTTTGAGTTTCAGAATTATGGGAAATATATTGTATAATTATTTTCCCTTCCAGTGCGTCATTCAGTGAAGCAGCTACTATGTCAGCCCTCATACCCTCACTCGCTTAACTCACCCGTTGAGTCCACACAGCCAGGTCCACTGAGCACACAGCAAGCAGCGGCTTCGCCATGTATCAGTGATGCAGAATTCTAAGGGATGAACAAGGCGAGATTTGCTGCATGTTGCCTAGGGTGTGCCACATCGGTGACCTCTGGCCCGTTCTGTCATGTAAAGTGAGTGTGCCACTTTGACCCTCATTGCAAGAGCAATGTGAATAACGGCAAGCACCACATGAACACCCAATAGTTTGGCTCTTTTTTGTTTTAGGTGGGTTTGTTTTGAAGTAAAATTGGTATGTAACATTATATTAGTTTTAGGTATACAACATCGTATTTCAATCTTGGTATACACTATAAAATTATCATAATAAATCGGATTACTATCTGTAACTGTATAATTGACCCCCTTTCCCATTTTGCCCACCCCCATGTTCTTGCCCTCTGGTAACCACCAATATATTTCTGTATCTAAGAATTTCTTTTTAGATTCCACAATAAGTGGAATCACATGGTATTTATCTTCCTGTGTCTGAGTTATTTCATTTAGTGTATTACCCTCAAGTCCATGTATGTTGTTGCAAGTGGCAACATTTTCTTTTTACTGCTAAGTAGTATTTCACTGTATATACAAAGGGGGGGTGCCAAGAATGGAATTATCTTTTAGAGGGTGGGCCCCTTGTGTACAGTCCTCTTGTAGTACTAGATGAGAGTTCTAGGAACCAACTGGCATTGTTAGGAGAGGCTGAGTTTGGCTTCAGTAGATTTTTTTTAAGACTCTTTCAACCAATTTGCCTATTTCATGATGAGTTATTTACAAACACACCTGCCCATGTCACACTGTGTTCAGAAGTTTTTGACCAAAAAAAATATTGTGGCTATTGTATACAATAGCCACAATATATTTTGGCTATTGTAACTAATGCAGCAATGAATACAGAGTACCACATCTTAACTGTTCATTTGTCTATGATGCACACTTAGGTTACTTATTTCAGCTGTTGTAACTAATGCAGCAATGAACACAAGGGTGCATGTATCTTTTCCAATTAATGTTTGCATTTTCTTCAGGTAAATACCCAGAAGCAGAATAGCTGGCTCGTTGGTGGTTGTATTTTTAACTTTTTGAGGAACCTCCATACTGTTTTCCATGCTGGCTGCACCAATTTGTATTCCCACCAGCAGTGGGAGTTGCCTTTTCACCGCGTCCTCACCAGCATTTGTTTCTTCTTATCCTTTTGATAATAGCCATTTAATAGATGTACAGTGATGTGTCACTGTGGTTTTTATTTGCATTTCTCTGGCCATTAGTGATGTTGAACACCTTTTTCTGTGCCTCTTGGCCATCTGTGTGTCTTCTTTGGAAAAATGACTATTTAGATCCTCTTCCTATTATAAAATCAGATTATTTTTCTACTATTAGGTTGTTCGAGTTTTTATATATTTTGCATAACCCCTTATCAGATATGATTTTCAAATATTTTCTGCCATTCTGTAGGTTGCCTTTTCATTGGGTTGATGGTTTCCTTTGCTGTGCAGAGCTTTTCAGTTTGATGTAGTCCAAGGTGTTTATTTTTGCCTTAGTTACCTTTGCTTTTGGAGTCAGATTCAAAAATTCAGAGCCAAGACCAATGTCAAGGAGCTTACCACCTATGTTTTTTCCAGGAGTTTTATGGTTTCAGGCTTTACATTTGGATCTTTAATCCATTTTGAGTTAATTTTTGTGTGTGATGTAAGATAGAAGTCTAGTTTCATACTCTTGCACATGGCTGTTCTGTCCTCCCAGCAACATTTATTGAAGAGACATCCTTTCCCCATTGTATAACCTTGGCTCCTTTGTTATAAAATAATCAACCATATATCTGTGTGTTTACTATGTATCTGTTTTGTAACAGAACCACCATATTGCTTTGATTGCTATAACTTCGTAGTGTATTTTGGAATCTGAGAACATGATAACTCCAACTTTGTTCTTTCTCAAGATGGCTTTTGCTATTTGAGGTCTTTTGTGGCTTCATACAAATTTTGGGGTTCTTCATTCTAGTTCTGAGAAAGATGCCATTGAAATTTTTATGGGGATATCATTTGATCTGTAGATTGCTTTAAGTAGTGTGGACATTTTAACAATAATTATTGTTTCAATCCATGAACACAAAATATTTTCCCATTTATTTTTGTCATTTTCAATTTCATCCATCAATGTCTTATAGTTTTCAATCTATAAGTCTTTTATCCCATTGGTTAAATTTATTCTAGGTTTTATTTTTATTGATGCAACTGAAAATGAGATTGTTTTCTTGATATATTTTTCTGATAGTTTGTTATTAGTGTGTAGAAACACAACAGATTTCTACATGTTGATTTTGTATCATGGAACTTTACAGATTTTGTTAGTCCTAACAGTGCTTTGGTAGGGTCTTTAGGGTTTTCTACATGTATTATTAAGTAATCTGCAAATAGTGAGTGTTTTATTTCTTCTTTTCTGACTTAAATGACTTCTATTTCTTTTTCTTGTCTGGTTGCTATGGCTAGGACTTCAACTACTATGCTGAATAGAAGTGGTGAAAGTGAGCATCCGTGTCTTATTCCTGACCTTAGAAGAAATACTTTCAGCTTTTTACCATTGAGTGTGATAACAGCGGTGGGTTTGTCGTAGACAGCCTTTATTGTGTCGAGATGCATTCCTTCTGTATGCACTTTAAGAGTTTTTATCATAAATGGATGTTGAATTCTGTCAAATGCTTTTCTGCATCCATCGAGATAATCATCTAATTTTTATCCTTCATTTTGTTCATGTGGTATATCATGTTGATTGATTTGTGAATGTTGAATCATTCTTGCATCCCTGGAATAAGTCCCACTTGATCATGGTGTATAATCCTTTTAATGTGTTGTTGAATTCAGTTTGCTAATACATTATTATGGATTTTTGCATCTATGTTTATCATGGTATTGACCTATAATTTTTCTGTGATGTCCTTTTCCAGTTTTGGTATCAAGGTAATGGCCTCACAAAATGAGATTGGAAGTATTTCCTCCCTCCTTTTCAGTTTTTTGTTTGTTTGTTTTTTTGCTTTTTTGAAAGAGAGTAGGATACACATTAAATCTTCTTTGAATGTCTGGTAGAATTCACCAGTGAAAATATCTCTTTCATGGAATGTGTAGCCTCTTTTGGAGACCCTTCATGCCCTTTCTTTATTTTTATCATTATATTTTATTTCTATTTGAACAGAAGTGATATGTGAAAGTGTGGGCTTACTGAGTTGTCTTGACCATAATTACAACTATATATTTTTAATATTGGTAGCTACTTCTAAATCTGAGGATAATTATTGAACTACTCTGAACCTCAGTTTATGCAAATATAAGACAACACTGTTGGCCTAAGTTCCTTAAAGTTTATTGCAATTCTAAATTGCATAGTTTATGTAACCTACAGCCTATTTTTTTTGTCCATGTTCCCTCAGTTAATTTGTGCTGTAGGGGACTTGGAACACATGTTTTATGTTTTCTCACTCAAGAGCTGTTTCTGGGTACCTCATAGCTATCATTGTAAACACAGCAAAGAATCAAGAAATCAAATCCATTGTATTAGTATGCCATATTTACCAATCCAGTCTTCTTACTAGAATGTTGGAGTTTTCTCCAGTTTTTCTTCCAGGCAGAGCTGGCTCTTATACCACTTTCAGGGCATTCTAAACAAAGATTAGATGAGGTTTCAAAAGCAGAACCTCTCTGACACACAAGTTAATTCTTAAGCAAAGAGCAAAGGGTGGCAACTGAGGAAGAAGCATTTCAGCATGATTACCACAATCTCAGAAAACTGGGAGGAATAGTCAGTGTAAGCAATATGCCTGATGCAAACAGGAAGAAATGACCATTGTGGGATGGTTCTTAGATCATGAAAACAATCACCACATCATCAAGGAAGTACAACCTGCCCCCCACCCCACCCCCCAAAAAAACCCTGTTGCTTTTTTTTAAACCAGAAAATAGTGTTATAATTCAGAGATCTATCGACAGACCAGATTTCCTTGTCCCCTAGTTTGTACTGAGGCCAGGCAACATTACAAAAGAAAAGAATGAGGCATTTTTAATTTTGCCTCTCGCCCTTAAAGGTGGCCTAATTGCTAAGGAGACACCTGGAGAGATCTCAGGGAATGCCTTTTTGGTGCTACCTATTCATCTTTTTCACCTGGTCAGTACAGCTGGTGACCAGTTATGGGACCTCCAGTACCAGGATGTGTGGCTTGGGACGGACTGTCAATTCAGCTATTGTTTAGAGTTCTCTATATCTTCGTCCAGATTAAATGTATGTCCTCAAGAATTGGGTTGCCACCCAAATGTTGGTGAAGGACTGACAAATCTATCCACCCATTTTCAAATGTTTCTTTCCATGGCTTTTTAAGATGACACCTCCCATCTTGGCTTTGATGAGGTATGTTTTGATGAAGAATTTACTCCACTGCTGACAGTCAGGTTTCCCCTACACTAGTCAATATAAAGAATAGGACAGATGAATTTGAGAGTAAAGAAGAGAAGATAACCCCAAGCTCCATCTGGGTTGCCATAGTGTTACTGGATGGGGACCAAGGTTGAAGCAGGTCTGCCCGGGGCAAGCTGTAGTATATGGGTTCTTGACATCATGCAGGAAGATTTCACAACGCTAGTCCAGCTGACTTTAAGAATACATTTATTAAAACTGGGACACTGAAACAAGGAAGGGCTTAAGTTAGAAGAAGGAACAGGAGAGAGCCTGGGTGGCGCTGCTTTGGCTCTCTAAAAATGTTACAGGACCCTGGCTGGTGTAGCTCAGTGGATTGAGCGCAGGTCTGCGAACCAGAGGATCGCGGTTCAATTCCCAGTCAGGGCACATGCCTGGGTTGCAGGCCAGTTCCCTGCAGGCCAGTTCCCAGCAGGGGACGCACTAGAGGCAACCATACATTGATGTTTCTCTCCCCCTCTCCTTCCCCTCTAAAGATAAATAAATAAATAAATATTTTTTAAAAAAAATGTTACAGGAAAGAAATGAGCCAGGGCAGGACTGCTATTGGCTCACTGAAAAGTTACAGAAAAGGTGCTTTGGAGATGGTTTGGGGGGGTTGCAGCCCTCTGTTGCCCTGGTTGCAAGTCCCACTGGGGTCCCCAGAGTTCTAAAACAAATGATGTGCCTGACAGAAGGGCGCAGGCTGCAAGGAGGGCGCATCCCTGTTGCTTTTCATTTGCTAACTAAACCAACCAAAGAGATGGTTTTTATAAGCCACAAAACCTGGAACTTTCAGAAAACTAATAATAACCTTTCAGCCAATTAAAGAAATCCAAGCCACCGTTCTGACATGCTAACATCTTAGACTAGATTAAGACACCAATCTGTGGACCATGGGAAGGCTGTACTGTGTTTGACAACTGATAACAAACAAACCTGGGATCTATTGTGACATCCGCAAATAATTAGCCTATGGCTTGAGGAGGGTGACTTACCTTCCTTGCATCTCAGATTTTTATTTTCATCTGGAAACTGAGGGGAGTTCCATAGAGAGTATGTTTTTGATAGAACAAGCAAGAAAACACTTGTATCATGAAGTCTGAAGTGGGTTTTTTTGTTTGTTTTCATTTTTTTCCTCTTTGAATTATATCCTTTGTTTTTAAATACAAAGGGTCCTAGTTGATTGAATTAATTCAATCTCAAAGCCCCAAAGTAAAAATATAAGCAGGTTAATATAAATTAATTTTTCAAGATCACGGGGATAGGTTAGTGGGAATTTAAAGTAACAGCTCAAAAAATCAAGCCCTACCATGATTTACAAGAGCCTATGCTGAGCTCTCTCTTCACTGTACCTCCAGTTTCTTTCTGGGACCTGTGTTGGCATAACCGATGGTCTGCATTGGCCTGGACAGGAAGCATCTGATGGAGCATCTATTGTCTCTAGCAGCTGACCTCACCTCAGCGTATGACACTGGAATAGATTGTTATTGGACTCAGACAGACCCTATGCTAAAATCTTCTACTTTTCATATAAGGTAGGAAAACATTTCCCAAAGCAAACAAATACAGGCTATCTACCTGCACCTCTTCAGTCTTCTGCAAGCCAGTTTTTCCCCAATCCAGATCAAATGTTAATTTTCTATTTTGGGCCAGTAACAGACCAGTGACAGAAATACGAGGTTCATAATGACTTAGAACTGAGAGAGAGGGACTGAGGCGTTTGTTCCTTGAGTTAAAATCTAAAGAGGCTTTGTGAGAACAGTCCCCACCTGGGTCAGCAGGACCTCTGCTTTCTGACTCCAGTCCTGCTGTAAGTGAAACGAGGGAAAACAGCCAAATCCATCTCCTGTCTTGACACCTTCTGTTATTTGCTAGCTGTGGAAGAGAAAATCACCCATCTGCTCGCCCTCTTCCCTTCTGTCACACCCTGCCCTCACAATGGGTGAGAATAAAGGGCAAAGCCATGAACATGAAGCGAAAGAATTAAGCTCTGAGAGAGTAGAGGGCTGGTTTGAGGAGCCCAGGTCAAGGGCTTGCACCCTCTTCATGGTTGTGACTCATTGACTTCTAAGCTGATGTGAGTGGGGTTTTTGTATCTGGAACAAGGTCTGGGCACATAATAGGGGCTCAACAAAATATGTTGAATGTTGAATGAATTGAATGAGTTACAGTTCTGAGCCAGGTACGGTGGTTGCTTTGGACTCTCTTCTGCCTTTTCCTCTCCCTCTGATGGGCCAGCAATATCAGGGCTCACACGCACCTCCTGAGAAAGGCTGGAGTGAACACTAGGTGAGGAACACACGTTTTCTTGTATACATTGCTTCTTTGCTGACTTATTAGTTCTTTCTTGTCTCCCTCTTTTGTGTGGTTATGATGGTCAGATCTAGAGCAACCTGAGTATAGGCTTTGGAAGGAAAGGGCTGTAGGAGCTCCTTTGCTCCTAGGCCCTAGGCTTGCCTCTAGCCATGTAGAAGGGACCTTCCACAAAGGCCAGCCTAACTGCTACAGTTAGGGTGGGGGGCAGGGAGCAATGTCTCACAATAAGCATTTGCTTGGCCTTGTCTTCATAAGAACTCAAGATGGAAAGGGGGCCAAGAGGACAGTAGGGGAAAAGACACATTTGAAATCCTGAGTCCCTGCCATCTCTCCCTCTCTATGTAAATCTCTGCTCCTTCTTAATAGGACATACATCATTCTATCTGGAGAAAGCTATGATCAGAAGCTGAAACATTGTCCATCTGAGTGCCAACTTACTGTTCCGTTGATTTCAGACATGCGGACAGGCAAGAAAGAAAAAGTGAGAGCAACTGACAGATTGTGGGCATGCTGTGCTAGGCCCTGGACTCAATCCACCTATAGTCTCACTGATCCTTGCAGTAACCCATGAGGTGATATTATTATTATTTCCATTTTACTGATGAGGAAAATCAGGTTCAGAGAGAAGTCCCTTGTCCGGGGTCAGGAAGGGGTAGGTCTAGGAGACAAATTCCAGCAATCTGGGAGCTAGTGTTCTCACCTCTGCGATGCATCTCCCCTCCCCTCACCCCACTCCCTTGCAAACTGAGGAAGAGTCAACAGTGTGCTTACCACTGCCCTGCCCAGCTGACGCACAGGAAGAGTTTGCTTCTCTAAAGGGGAAGGAAGTTCCTCTGCATCCCAGGCCTCCACCCACACTGCGTAGTTGGAGTTTGGGACTCCACCATTCGACAGACTTCCGTTTGACTTAAAGCTTTACGCAGTTCTCTCAGTGACACGTCAGATTGCATCAGTCATTTTCTCAGCATGACAGAATGAATTAGTCGTTTTCCTGAGGGGATTGTTATATCTCTGTGCTTCCACCAGAGAAGAGTTACCATTTGAATCTAATAACTATTTGTTTTCATAGAAATTATTTAAATCCGAGCTTGTCCATCATTCCTAGAACATTTATTGACTAATATAAATGATGTATGTAGAATTTACTTTTTTTTTTACATTTACATGTTATTTTGGAAAGGGCATTGACCCATAATCATTCTTACCTGGGATATTTCAAGAAAATTGCTGAAGAACCTGGGTATGATAGGACAACTCAGAACCAGAGGGAATGGATGTGTTTCTGTGCTCAGTGAAGCAGTGCTTTGTTGACACTGAAAATGAGTTTCAGTTCGGGATGACAAGCAAGTCAGCCAAGGGACAAGAAGACTATATTTATTTTCAATAATCTAATGGGACACCCTTGGAAATCACTAGGTCTGTCCAACGAAAGAGGAAAAACGTGGAGAAACCCTGTATTGATCAGAATTATCATTTACTTTTAGATGAGGAAAAAGTCTCTGGAATACATTCAGGGAAATCCTTTAAGGAATAACATTCTTATATACCAAGCACATGTATCTTTAGCATATAAAACTATGTCTTTTTTTATACAAAACTGGCATTTTTAAATGACTGGTTCGAACTTGGCTGAACTAGGAAAGTGAGGCTGAAATTTTCTCCACTCCTTCTTCTTCCCCTGCAGCTATTTATGAATATTAACTAGAGATGATTCATTCTAGATGCTCCATTTAAGATAATTGTGCAATAACACAAGTTACTACTATGTCAAAGGTCACAGAAAAACAAAAATCATAAAACATAACAATTGATAGAGTTGTTCCCGAGTTAAATTATAAAGGGTTATGGTTTTCTTTTCATCTCTAGGTAGAGGTTAGTTTCTAGTATCCCTTCTTTGATGACATTTTTCAGAGATTCAGGAGATCCATTGTCTCCTAGATAGTAACCCCATACATGTTTTAGCAGAATTCAAGTGAATATGATGCCCAGAATTTGAGCTTCAACCTTCAAGCATCTACTAAGCATTTACTAAGGCTCCGCTCTGATGCTGTTACAGAACAGAGATCCAAGGGGGGGCAATATTTGGCCCACCCAGGGATGCCAAAAACTGTTACAGAAAACAGGGGCCCCTCCCAAGGACGGTATTCTAATACCTACTGGGCTCCTCTGTCCACTGCCAGAGGAAAGACATCTCTCAATGCCAGAGATTTGTGAAAAGGAAAGGAAAGGCTTGTTTAAAGCTATACAGACTTAAAGTCGTGACCCAATGTCCCCATTAAAATATCAAAGTCCTTTAGGATAGCCACAGACGCCCACAGCGCTTCCTTCCCCCCCGCCCTAATTTACGGTACCGTACCTCAGGAAAAGAAGCACATATTCGTGTTTCAGTTCACTGGCACCATCAGCTGTGTCACCATCCAGGCAGGATCTCTAATTACTCCAAAGTGGCACCTTCTCATGGTCTACTGGCAAAGAGTTCTTTCACCCTTCTTCCAGGCAAAGTCTCTCCTGCTTCCCAAGCCATGCGGCCAAAGGGAGCACCCCAAAGCCACATGGGCCTCTTCTACCAGAGCTGCAGGGGTCTGCACTCTGCCCAAAACTGCATGGCTCTTTCTTCAATGGCTGCCGCGTCTACGTTTAAATCCCTGCACCAGTCCTCCTTTGCAGCCCCATTTCCAACTCCTCCCACGATGGGTTACACCTGCCAGGACTTCCGTATCCTCCCAGCTTTACTGGGCTGCCATAGTGAGTCTGGGCAAGTGTGGCCCCATGGCATGGAGCCAATCAAGTCCAAGCTCTCACGCAGGCGCTGTAACTCAGGGGACCAGCCCCCAGTTACATCCTGGGTAGAAGTCACTCCCTTCTCCCTGACTCAAAGCATGGCCACAGCTATTTAACATATCTATGAAACCAGTTAAAGGTTATAGACATGTTACATGACCATTCCAGAGGTTAGCTGCGAAACCGTTGCTACGCAAAACAGCTCTCAATGGCCCTGCCCCATTTGTCCCTTCCCCCAACTGACACCTGGGGGGTGGGTGGGTGAGGACATCTTATATATCTTTCTAGTATTTCCCAGACACGTTGAGTTCTGGACCCCATTCCAAATCCTTTTTTGGGGCCCCCCCTCCTGGCTGCGCCCTGTTAGAATGCCAGGCACTGAAAAAAACGACATAATCCCTGTCTCAGGAAACTCGTGCTTCTGAGGAAGACAGACCCTGAAGACCATTGCAATACACTGTGCAAGTGCTGAAAGAAGGCAGAGGATGGTCATCTCTCCCTGGGATGGTCAGAGAAGCGTCCTCAACAGGGTAAACTCCGAGCTGAGCCGTGGAGGCCGGGTAGCACCCACGTGGTGCGAAGGGGCAGATGGCTCCAGCTTGCAGCTTGGTGTAGAGCTGCGTTCAGGGAACTTCAAGAACATACCCATTCATCTCACAATTATAAGATGTCAATATTCTTGATATAGCCCTGAACATAACAATTGTGGCAGTTACTGGTTTTCTTTTCTTTTTATTTTTTAAATTCTGGACGTAAACCTGATGCTCAGCTGAAGATGAGAGCTTCCGTGAGGGTTGTCACTGTAAAGGAAACTATATGGATCCATGTTAAAATCAGGTGGATAAATTCAATTCCCAGTCAGGGCAAATACAAGAATCACCACCCAGTGGATGCACAAATAAGTAGAACAACAAAGTGGTGTTTCTCTCTCTCCGTCCTTCCTCTTCTTTTCTCTCTCTAAAACCGATATTTTTTAAGTTCCAGAATTAAAATCTCAGGGATAAAATTTTCTCCATGCCATTTTTCAAATAAAGCTTTGCAGAAATTTATCTACCCTAAGAAACACATTGGCCATAACCTTTACCTCCGTGTAAACTTGTTTCATACTTAATCATTCCCTTCCTGTTCTCAGTTATCAGCTAACTCATTCCGTGCCCTTAGTAGACACTCAATAAATATTTATTGAGCAAGTACATTTTTCTTCAGTCTTGTCTGCACAGAATCATCTCCTCAGCTTAAAACAGTTTGCTTCAAAAAGTGAGATAAATACCAGCATAAGCAACAGATATATTTGAATTAAAATGTATTTTCTATGATCCTTAAACATATGAAGAGATGCTAACCCTCATTCAAAATAAGAGACATGGAAATTATAACTATACAGCTATCACTTCTCAGCTATCAGATGGCAAAAATGCAACAGTTGAACAATGTATTTCATTGGCAAGTCTACAGGAGGACAGCCACTCATATAGCTCTACTGTAATGCAAAACACAGCAGAGAGAACATGGCCAACACCGCCGGCATTCACACAGCATAGCCACTGCACCAGCCGTCCCACCCCAGGGTCTCTGTCCCAAAGCTACACTGACAAAATATAATGACATACACTCAGGATTTTTCACTGCAGCATTACTTTTAATAGCAAAAGAGAATAAGTAACACAAGTGTATATCAGTACAGGATTGGTTGAATAAACTATGGTGCCTACATGTGACGGTCTATGCAGCCCTAAAATAAAAAGGAAGCCATCTATGTACTGGTATGGAATAATCTCTAGGGTATTATTTTTTTAAGTAAAAAAAAATTACAGTGCAGTACAGTTTTTATAGTATAATAATTTTGATGTAAAAAGGGGAGAGAAATATGAGTATCTGTAAGCATTTTATGTTTTTTTAAATATTGGAAGGAGAAATAAAAATTAATAAAAAATAATTATCTACAAGGAAGGGAAACTAGACATCTATACATGTACCTCACTTAAAATTTTTATTTCCGCCCTGGCTGGTGTGGCTCAGTGAATAAGCACTGGCCTGCAAACCAAAAAGTCACTGGTTTGATTCCCAGTCAGGGCACATGCCTGGGTTATGAGCCAGGTCCCCAGTAAGGGACACATGAGAGGCAACCACACATTGATGTTTCCCTCCCTCTCTTTCTCCCTCCCTTCTCCTCTGTCTAAAAATAAGTAAATAAATAAAGTCGTTTTTAAAAAAAAATAAAAATTTTATCTGTGACTAGGAAAATGTTTTAATTATAAAACAAAATTAAGTAAAAAAGAAAAATATATGATCCCTAAAATTCAAAAATAAATGTAAACAAAAAAACCTATTGAGTATCAAGCTGCTGATGTAGTTACACTGAGAAGAGTTATTTCTCATTAATTTAAAACACAATATTTTAGGAAATAGTCTAAGGGCAACAAGAATTTTACAGGAAGTTAAATTATATTTAGTAGTCTTACTTTTAGTGGTATATTAGTTTTTAAATTTTGATACTATGTTTATTTAGTTATATCATTTATTATCTTATTAGGTATTGAATTTTTTAGCCTGTGAGCTGTATATATAAAATATAAAATTAAAGATATTAAGTAAAATCTGTGCAATCTTAAATTTGAATTAAATTATTAATATGAACTTGTGATTTACTTTTCCCTCTGTTAAAAAAAAAACAACACATATCTAATAGGTTTGTTCACTGAGGCCTAAGAACAACAACCCTGAGAAACACATTGGCCATGATCTTTGCCTCCACATAAGTTTGTTTCATACCTGATAGTGTTCTCCAAATACCTTCTCCATGAGAAGGAACCAGGGCACCTTGGAGAAATGACTGCTTCCTGCTCTGGGGCAGGAATTTACAGGATGATCCTGGTGTAGCTTTTGTGCGCAAAGCAAGAAAGTGCTCAAGGACCAATGGGATCAGGTCACAAGGACTGGACCCCACCTTCAGGCACTTCTATCTGTCCAGAGAGATGAGACCATTTGATCATCAAAAAGAATAATTTCAACTGATCAAAACACCTTGAATACAGAAAAACCTGAGTTCTCAATGATACTATTTTTTAAATCCAAAAAACAGCAAACCATTAACCATTAAAAAGGCAGCTACCTCACTAACACTATACTTGGAAAAGTGGCCATTGAAAGGAAAAGTTTAAACTCTTGCCTGTACAAACTGCAGTCACTTGCAGAGTTGCCACACAAGCCTGGAGCTGCCTGTTTTGTGAATTCTTTTACATGTAAAAGAAATCCTTTGTGTTTAATTTACTTTATTGGGGTTTGTGTTAGGTACAACCAAACTTAATTGTAGCAGATACAACATGTATAAATGAAATCACATTTTCTTGACTAATGAATGAAATGGCTTTCTTCCTAAATAGCTTTGCTGACTCCTTCAATCTTTGCTCACTGTACAGTTTATTCTGTCAGTCCCTTCTCTGAAATAATAATGATAAATCAGGGATGCACAATGTCAGCGTAGAAGAGGAACAAGACACACTCTTGGGTCACAACCATAAAACAAATACAATATCCATGGCAGCCTTTTTATGCTGAAGGTGTGCAGAGGAGAAATGAAAAATATTTTAAGGATGATGCAGAAGAGAAGGGGAATATGGTAGCGGGAATTTTGTGAAATAGTGACAATTGTGCAGAAGTAGATGAAAGACCCCAGTCTCGTAGCCATGCTTGGAAAGCACCCAAGAGACCAACTTCAGATTCCACTAATATTTAATCATGTGTCCTGGGTCAAACCTTGGGGTAGAGGGTTTCCCATACCTTATTTGATTCAATCACCATTGATTAAATATCAGGTTTTCATTTTAGCTAGGTGTTTCCCCTTTCTTTATCAAACTTTTATCAATTATCAATATGTGTCGACAGTTTACTTTTTTTTTTATCACCACTCTTCTCTGGAAGTGCTAATAAAAAGTTAAGGTAGTCTGAAGCAAATCCAGAGAAGCCTGCCTGTGGTAGGCAGAATAATGGAACTCCAAAGATAGCTATATTCTCACCCTGAAACCTCTTAGTTTATGTGGCAAAGGGGAACTAAAGTAGCAGATAGAATTAAGGTTGCTAATCAACTGACTTTAAGAGAGGTAGATTAGCCTCTCCAGGTGGGCCCAGTATAATCTCAAATCCTTAAATGTGGAAGAGTGATTCAATGAGGTAAATACTCAGCCGGATGCTGTTAGCTTTGAAGCTGGAATGGGACCTGTGTTCCGAGGGATGTGGGTGGCCTCTAGGAGCTGGCAAGAGCGGGGGAAAACAGGCTTTTTCCCCTCCACCCCCCAGAAGGGAGCGCAGCCCTGGCGACGGCTTGACCCACTTCAGACCTCTGGCCTCCAGAACTGTAAGATAATAAATGTGAGTTGTTTTAAGCCACCAAGTTTGAGCTAAAATATTATAGCAACAATTGCAACACATCTGTTTATGGCCACAAACTGAAAAAAGTCACTCCACAGATGATCCTGCCGAGTGGGTGCCTCAAATATGTGTTGACAGTGGAGTTCAGAGCAGTCAGCCTGATGCCTGCCGGTTGTCACTGAACCTGAAATGTTTTGAAGGTGGAATGAGTGGTTCACTGGCCGACAACAGCGTCGGCAGGGGGCCATTCTCCGCACAGACTCGCCACGGGACCCGGCAGTTCCACTCCTGGGTGTACACCTGAGAGGATTGGAAACATATGTCTCCATAAATGTTTGTAGCATTATTCATAATAGCCAACAGGTGGCAACAGCCCAAATATCTATCAACGGATGAATGGACAAACAAAATGTGATAAATTCATACAATGGACTGTTATTCAGCCTTAAAAGAAATGAAGTACTTAAACGTGCTACGATGTTTACTAATCTTGAAATCATTATACTAAGTGAAATAGGATGGTCGCAAAAAAATCACATATTGTGTGATTCCACTTATATGAAATATTTAGCAGACACACCCTTAGAGAAAAATTCAGAAAGATTAATGGTTGCCAGAGTCTTGGAAGGAAAGGAGAAAGGAGAGGGAATATTAATGGGTATAGGTTTCCTTTGGGGTAGAAAATATTCTAATGTTGCGTGGTGGTAATGGTTTCATAACTATATGAATATACTCAAAATTTGAATTGTACACTGTAAGGGGGTGAATTATATCTCAATAAAGCTGTTATTAAAGGTAATTAAGCATATTTGCAATAATTTTGCTCTTGTTTTAAGATGTCAGTATTTCATTTAACTATCCTACTTAATAGAAAACTAATAATTAGCAAGAATCGGCAAATTAGTATAATAACCAGCAGCAACAACATTCGCCTCATGGTGGAGAATGTGGCAGATGAAAGTCTGAGAGTGTAAAAAGGAACTTTACAAAACAAAACAAAGCAACTTTCGAAGTGGGGGTGGGCGGGGGGTGTTGTCAGACTGTCAGTCTCTGCCTGGCCTGGCCTGGCTCGGGGAGGAGGCTCTGCGCGGACTTCACGGCCAAGGACACTGGGGTGCTACCACGGTGAGGAAGGGCCAGGATTCGTCTGTTCTCTGGCCATGCGCTTTGGTGCACCTTAGGGTGCATCTGCCCAGAAATGGCCCTTTTTCTAATCGGCACTAAGGTGACACATAGCCTAGTGATAGCCCTTATCATAAACTAAATCATCATAATAAAGCAAGAAGTAAGTGGTGACAAATAGCAGAGAAATATTGTCACTAAGGGGTGGGGCCATTAAGTCTTCCTGAAAAAAAAATCTAAGACTGGAATTGAGCCTTGAAGAAAGGGTTCAATCTGGACACATAAGTAGGAACAGGGGCAATGAGGAGTACATTGGAGGTACTGAGAGGTCAGGATGCTGGAATGTATGGGGGTATATGTAGGGGAAAGCAGGTGACCCAGTTCTTCCATTTAGCAAGTGTTCATCCTGAGCAATTATTGGGGGCCAGGCCCTGAGCTAAGAAAGCCCTGGGACTAAAATGTCACCATGATACAGACTGCAGCCAAAGGGGCCAAAAATCTAACAGAAGAAAGAAACTAGTGCTCACACCACAGTGAGATAAATGCTGATGCGGAATGTTTAAAAGCCTCTAGGCTCTCTCTAAAAAGAGAAAGAGGCACCATTTTTCACTCTCCAGATGGTTAAGAGGTAATCCTGGCTGGTGAGCACAGCAGGAAAAAAAAATGTGACTGGAAGTATTTTCCTATATAAATAAAACAGATTTGGGAATTCTGTGCTGGGGAAACTTTGGGCATTAGACCTGGAAAACTCTCTGAAGCTGATTTATTTTATGGCTACTTGTCTCCAAGCTACTGTCTCAAATCAATCTGAATATGAAAACACTATACATGGCATATCTTGTATTTTATTTTTGCTTTAATTTTGTATCCTTGAAGTAAAATATCAGGGAATTTCTCCTCATTATTTCAATGAAAGACTAGAGAGGGCAACTGATTTCACAGTTACTTGGTACAGAGCAGCTGAACAGGACTCAAATTCACCCTCGGAGACTCTCTAGTTATTAGAGATGAGGAGGGATTAATGGAACTTTCATACGATTTAACTGTGGAGATGTGTGGAGAAGTGGTTGCTCAGACACCAACATAACTGAAGTATTAAGTACATTGCCAACCTGGATCACGCTACATATTTTTCAGGAATGGTAGCTTTATAACATTGGGTAATAATTTAACGGCTCCAGGAAACAAATCAACCCGATAACTATGGGATCCGGTTCAAAATCATGAATCCCGCCCACACTAGATGATCAAATGAAGTATATTTGAGGTCAAAGTTTAATCTCTAAACCAACTTCATCCAACTCTAGGTTTTATCTTGCATCTCAAATGCAGCTTGAAATGCCACCTTCATATTATTATAAGGGAGTTAATATCACAGGGTAATGTAAACAAACAAACAAACAAAAAGGCTCTCCGATAAAGCTGACAAGTTCAGTGTTGGAATGTAACTTTACAGGGTGATCTGAGCATAAATTCCTCACTGGGCAGGTCATATCACAGTGGGCAGTCATATCCCAGGCCTACACAAAGTTTATCTTGGCTTTAAACAAGCTCTATCGATGTTCTTGTGCATCTAGGTTAACACACCTCTTTTTCAGACCTTTCAGAGGGGCTGCCACATAATCTTAACTCTCCTGTAATCCAGGCATAGAGACTTCCCTGCCTTGCTTTATCCCACCTTCCTGTAGACTTCCTTAGTTTCAAATGTGTGAAAAGCATTCCCAGAGCATGGGAGGTCTTGCTTGCTTCCTGGCAAGTCAGTTTCGCTCAAATAAACTCTCATGACAATTCTCTACATGTTTAGATGCTTCTGATGACAATAGAGGCCTTCCTAGGTGGCATTCTCAACTAGTTTGTAGAATTCTGGAAGCTCTAGTGTTACCTGGTTCTCACCTTATGGGAAATGAGAGAGGCTGAAATAAAAGGACCTGAAATTGCCAGAACCATGTAGTAATTACAAGAAGGGAAGACCTCAGCGCACTGAAGCAGGAGGATTTGCCCTAACCCTGCCTTACCCCATCAGCCCCACTAAAACCAGAGTGTTTGCCCTGGACCCCTGACACCCCCACGGCCTAGACAAAGCCATGGGCATTTTCAGGCCACAGGGGGGATGCCCCTTGAGTGACTGGCTTTAATGGGGTGGCGGGGTGGGGGTTGAATGTGTTTCTGGACCCAATGGGACTGAAACAATCTGAGAGGCAGTTCTCGGTAGGCTACCAGCCCCAGGGCATGCTTCAGACAGCAGACTGAAACAAACCCCCAGTCTTCCTGGGAAAAAAAGGCCTATTTAGTTGTCAGAGAACATCAGCCTAGGGGCAGGTTTCAGGTTTACCTTACATCTTGGGGCTACAGAGGAGTTTTCAGGGAACGTAAGTAGGGGGGACACCATCTCTGCACCCTCCCTTGGCCTCACTACAGCTTGTTGGCTCCTCCCAGAAAGAATCGTAAACACTCATCTGGAGCCCCGATTTGTCAAACCTTCACCAAGGGGACATTGCCACATTGCCAGGTTAGGAGGCCAGCACAGGTCATCACTGTGGTTCCACAGGGGTATATATGCAGGGTGTGGCCCAAATGTTGCTCCTTTTTTATCACAGAAACTTTTAGTACAAATTCATAAGCACATAATTCTGTAACACAGCAGTATCACACTCAAGCACACCATATGCCATTTTAGGCGAAGTGTTTAAATTACAACTATAAACTCTTACACCCATGTTATTACCTACCAACTGCACTCAAGTGGGCCTTTCTTCTGCTGGACCCTGTATTTGCATAACTGAAAAGCAGCCGCCCGCAGGTCTGACTTCCAATCAGCCTGAAACTAGGTGTTGACTGAGAGTTCACTCTTTGGAACACCGACAGGACTTGGCACAACCTGGACAACTGGGACTCTCAGGATTAGCAGCAGTCACAAAGGTTCCAGTAACAACAAAGGACTAAGGCAAGGATGAACGATAAGGCCACTCCTTCAAGAGTGGGAGAGGTAGCTGTTTGGCCTAATGTAAAAAAGTAAACACAGACAAAAAAAAAAAACAAAAAACTGTACTTGAAAAATAACTAAATTTAAAAAAATTAAAAAAATAAAATAAAAATTTAAAAAAAAAAGTAAACACAGAGAGATGAGCAAAATGAGGACATAGAGGAAAGGAAAGAATAAGATAAAATCCTAGGTAAAGCACTTTAATGAAATAGAGATGAGTAATTTACCTGACAGAGAGTTCAATGTAATGGTCACCACCACACTCACCAAGCCCATGAAAAGAATGGAGGAGCACCGTGGGTCTCCCTGGCACCCTCTTAGCTCTCTTACAGCGTTTATTCCATCTGACCTGCAAGTCTGCAGCTGGCCTGCCTGCAGGACAGTTCCCTCAACCTTCCCTTCCCTTTTGGTTATCTCACTCACCTTGGCAGGTTGGAACTTCAGTCCTCCTTTAAAGCACCCGTGTGTATATTCATACCCTGGTGCCCCTGCATGTTCTGGTCATTATTTTCAGGGGGACAAGGGTTTTAGGGAAGAGTCTGTTTGCTGGCTTTTTTTTTCTGTTAACATGTTCCCAGATGTGTTTAGGTTCACCTGGCCTGTTAGGCAGCCCCTCAGATGGCACCAGCTCCCTCAATCACTCACTCTTCAGTAACGAAGAGGCTTGTTGGAGTGCACCCTGGGTAACTCCTGGTTTCCAGGCCTTTGAGTAATTAGCTCCCCTTAAGTGTGCACCTAGACCTAGTGACATGCCTCTCAAAAGAAGATGGCAGAAATAATGAGATGTCCCTTCTGAGATTATGTTATAAAAAGACTGTGTTCTCAGTGTCTCTCCTCCCCTCTTCACTTCTTTTTTCTCCTCCTCTCTCTTTCTCTCTCTCTCTCTCTTTCTCATATTTCTCACTCTGGGGAAAGCCAGATGCTGTATTTTGTGCAGCCCTGTGGAGAGGCCCTCAGGACAAGAACTGGTATCTCCAGCCAGCAGCCAATAAGAACCTGAGGCTTGCCATCAAGCACACGAGTGAGCTTAGAAATAGCACTTCCCCCAGTCTAGCATTGAGATAACTGCAGCTACAGCAGACGCCTGTGAGAGAACCTAAGCCAAAAGCATGTGGATTCCTGACACACAGAAGTTATGAGAAAATAAAATGTCTTTAAATTACTAAGGTTTGGAATCAAGTGTTATGCAGAATAGATAACTAACACACCTAGCAAAAAGGTGAATGGATCCTTAAGAAGTCCTGGCAAGGTCAAAGAGGTTGTCGGGTACTGAGGGTTCTGCAAGAACCACATTCTTCTATAGATATAAATCGAAAGTTCACAGATGTTAAACAGCTTGTGAAACCAAAGCTCACAGATGTTAAGCCACTAGACTTCTCACATTGATACATTGTGTGACTCTAGTAGGAAACAGTGTCAAAAAAACTCAAATTGCATGAATTTCTATTGGAAGCAATAGATTTATTCTGTGATTTGTTTTTTCCAATAAGTATCTGGTGGCCCAGACACCGCGAGGTGGAAAATGAATAGCATCTCTGTGCAGTGCTAGGGAACGCTAAAGTTGGGATGTTGAAAAGTCAGGGGAGTGATGCAAGGCAGTGAATGGTTGTTTTTTGTTGTCATTATTCATAACCTGGAAGTTTTCAAAAATTGATTTTAACACATTATGTAAATATGTGAGCATTTAATGCAGCATGGAAATGAAAAGAAGTGATGTAAAAATGTGGGTGATGAATAGAAAAGCTGAATTGGTTGCATGTGATAAAAACCTATCAAATCTAACTTTAGCCAAAAGGGTGATTTATTGCCTCAGAAGACAAGAAGTCCAGAAGTGCATCTAGCCTCAGGCAAGGCTGAATAGGGACTCCGATGACACCACTGCGGCTAAGTCTTTTCTTCTTTTGGCTTTTCTCCCTTTTCTTCTTATCTCATCCTGCCTTGTATTGTATCAACTATATTTTCTCTCTTTCCACATTTTCCTTCTCTACTGTTTTATGAAGATGTGTATAAGTGGTTAATTTTGAATACCTAAACACGTAATTATATTGAGACTTTCTTGAAAGTTTAAATTTAGTTAGTCTCTATGCTTTCCCAATAAAAAGGTAAGACACTTAGCTTACTACTTTAACTCCTCTCTGCCCTCTTCCTTCCAACTCCCAGGTAATTACTCTCTGAAATTCTGGTTCCAGCTTGTTTTTAAACACATAATTTTTAAAATTGTTTATTTTGATTTATTACTATATTTTAAAATGTTTTATTGATTAAGGTATTACAGTTGTCACAATTTCCCCCCTTTGCCCCCATTCCCTCCAGCATCCCCTCCCTTAGTTCATTTCCATGGGTCATGCTTATAAGTTCTTTGCTTTCCATTTCCTATACTGTTCTTAACATCCCCATGTCTATTTGTACCTACCAATTTGTGCTTCTTAATCCCTGAACATTTTCCCTCATTCTCCCTCTTCCCCCTCCCTCTGATAACCTTCCAAATGATCTCCATATCTATGATTCTGTTCCTGTTCTGGTTGTTTGCTTAGTTTGTTTTTAGATTCAGTTGTTGATAATTGTATATTTGTTGCCATTTTAATGTTCATAGTTTTGATCTTTTTTTTTCTTATATAGTTCTCTTTAATACTTCATATAATAATGGTTTGATGATGAACTCCTTTAGCTTTACCTGGTCTGGCAAGTACTTTATCTGCCCTTCATTTCTAAATGATAGCTTTGCTGGATAGAGTAATCTAAGTTGCAGGACCTTGCTTTTTATCACTTTGAATACTTCTCTTCCAGTCCCTTCTTGCCTGCAAAGTTTCTTTGAGAAATCACCTGACAGTCTTATGGGAACTCTTTTGTAGGTAACTCTCAACTTTTTTCTTGCTGCTTTTAAGATTCTCTCTTCATCTTTAACCTTTGACATTTTAATTATGATGTGTCTTGGTGTGGTCCCTTTTGTGTCCATCTTGTTTGGGACTCTCTGTGCTCCCTAGACTTGCATATCTGTTTCCTTCACCAAATTAGGTAAGTTTTCTTTCATAATTTTTTTCAAATAAGTTTTCAATTTCTTGCTCTCCCTCTTTTCCTTCTGGCATCTCTATGATTCAGATGTTGGTACATTTGGAGATGTCCCAAATGCTCTGTATTCTATTCCCATTTTTTGAATTCTTCTTGCTGTCCTGATTGAATGCTTTTTTTCTTCCTTATGTTTTAAATCATTGGTTTGAATCTCAGTGTCATTCCCTCCACTGATGGTTCTCTGTGAAATTTTCTTTATTTCACTTAATGCAACCTCCATTTCTGCCTGGGATTTTTTTATGCTGTTTGCAGTACCCAGTGAGTTCCTTGAGAATCCTAATAACTAGTGTTTTGAACTGTGTATCTGATAAGTTGCTTATCTCCATTTCACTTAGTTCTTTTCCTGGAGTTTTGTTCTGTTCTTTTATTTGGGCCGTATTTCTTTATCTCCTCAATTTGGCAACTGCCCTGTGTTTGTTTCTGTGTATTAGGTAGAGCTGCTTTGACTCCCTGTCTTAGTAGTGTGGCCTATTATAGAAAAGGCACCCATCTGAATGAATGTGGCTTCTTTAAATCCTTGGTTTTTAGACTTCCATACCGCTTAGTTTTCTGACCAATCTGGGTATTATCTGTTTGATAGTTGTAATTTTTGCTATAGTTGTGCACAGAGGCAAAGTGTGTTTACCTACACTTCTGTCTAGGCCAAAAGGCTTTACTACTGCATTTTTAATGATTTATTTGCCCGTTGTGATTTTTTGTACCCTTTCTTTGGATTCACTTCTTTTTTCTACTAGAGTACATGTTAGTGTGGTTCTTTCAGAGTATCTGGATAGTAAACTTGCAAAATATTTGTATGTCTGAAGATATCTTTATTTTACCTATATACTTGGATGATAATTTGGCTAGATATAGAATTCTGAGTCCAAAACTACTTTCCTTTATTTGTTTATTTATTTATCAAAATTACTTTCCTTTAGCACATTGACTCAGAATGTAATCTGCTCATAACCTCATTATCATGCCTTGTAGATATTATGTTTTTCCCCCCCTCTGGGGAAATATAATTGGCAATCTGCTCATAATTTCATTATCATGCTTTGTAGATATTATCTTTTTTCCCTCTGATAGCTTTTAGAATATTCATTTCTTCTCTGATGTTCTGCAATTTTACATGATCTATCTAAGAGTGTGTTCTCAATTTATTCTGCTATAGACAATGGAACTTCCCATTTGAAGACTCATTTTTCCTTTTCAGTTTTGGGACATTCTTGCTTGTACCACTTCAATATCACTTCTCCACTATTCCTTCGATCCTCTGCTCCTGACACTGTAGTAAAAATATATTGAAGGGTCCGGTTAAGCCCTCCTTAAACTTTACCTTAATATTTCCATTCTATTTATCTCTATAAGCTGCATTCTGATACATAAACTTTGTTGAGTATTCCAAGTGACTTGTTCACTCTTTAGCAGTAAAAAAAGTTGCTACAAATCTCATCAATTAGATTCTTTAAAAATTTAACAACTGTGTTTTTAATTTTAACATTTCTAGTAGATTCTAGTTTTAAACTTTATCTTGTTTTGTGGCTTTTATTCCTACCTAAATTTATTTCTTTGAGAATTCTGAAAATATTGTCATTGGGGAGCTCACCTGTCACCCCAGTATTCACAGGTGCTAAACAATAAAATTTTGTTTATAAATGGATTAAATTGAAATAAATGTCCCAAGAACTAGAAGATTGTAAGGGAAGAAGAATCAAGAATACACTCCTCCTCTCTTTCTATTTTCTATCTTCTGAAAGGATAACCCAAGACAATGAAATAGGGAGGTTTCTAAACATTTGACCCACTTAGAAGTAGTTACAAGAAATTTTATTTCTCCAGAGAAGAACTAGGTAGTTATTTTCCTTTTTCTCCCTATCAAACCTTGACACAAAGCTCAAAGACAAATAAAACAAGGACTGCTTGTTATGATAAAATAGATGGAATATTATGACAAGTCAATCCAAGAGAACAAACATACAAAATCTCAAGAGCCAGGACTCTTGGCATCCACAAATTTATGGTCTGAAGCTTAAACAGCTGCACAAAACCAGTTACAAGAAGTGAGAGTAAACTGTGTCTTTAACACTTGAAATCTGAGACTGATAATCAGGTAAAGTTGTAATTTGGATTTGGAAGAGATTTCGCTTTTTCCCCCTTAATAATTCTACTTTGAAACCTAAGCCCTACTGGGAGGCTAAGGACTTTGAGTTTCTTAAGGCTACTTTGAGAAGCCTCTAGTTTTGCTTATTGTTGCTCAGTATGGAACAGAAAACATGAACCAACTGGTTTTGATTAGGAGTAGTGCGCATCTAGCCCGGCTGACATGGAAGCTTCCTATTACAGGGCAACATCACAAAAGTAAAACGAACTGTTGCTTTGATCATTTCATCGCTGCTCATTATATTTCCCTTTTGTTTCCTATTCTCCCAAATGGTATTTTACTCTATAAAGTTTGTTTTCCTTATTGTTTGATTTGTTCCTTCTGTCAGAGATAGGACATTTTGGAATAATCATTGACAAATTAGAATTTTGTCTGACAAATTGGAAATACCATGGAGCAAGATGGAAAACCACGGAACTGTTTATTTTCCTATGAGTGTCTTAGATTATATGCTGTTTGACTCTAAAAAAAGAGTAATGCATTTTCCTAACAATAAATTGTCAGTGTTAAATGACAGCTTTAAATAGTTTTGGTTTTCCTATGTGCCTGTCAGAAGAATGGTTCTGTCAATACATCATAACATAAAAAAAATTCATTAGGAATCTCGGAGCTTGCTTTACATCATAACCAGAGCCACCAGAGTCAAAATGTGTTTGTTCACTGGAAAATCTGTTTTACACGTGGATTTTCACTGTATTTTAGGGAAACCTTTTGTGCCAAGTGAATCAGCAAAAACATCTTACAGATTCTGTTGGAACCAAAAGTTAAAGTTACTAATGGTATTTCAGAATTACATTTTGTTAGAGAAATTTTGTGCAGTAGATATGATGGATATGTATTTTAAAATCTTATGCTTTTTATCTATTTAAGGGAACCACTGTGCTATACAAACCCCTGGCCTTATGCACCAGGTTAAAATACAGGTTTTCAAAATTTTATTTTGAAGTCTGAGAAACTTAAACATACCTGTTACCCAAATCCCTCCTTTCAGTCTGTGAAATGAATTGCTTCATTGAAACACAGTTGCTTGTAACGAGTTCCCTTTGCTGTACATTGGCTCTAAATGGTTAGCCTGTTTCAGAATTTTCCAAAAGCGACCATAGAACTGACTCAAGCTTTCTGAGAACACTGGGTTCGGGTGTTTTGTGGTTTGGCTCACAAACATGAGGTTACTCCAGTTTTGACTAGAACAACAGGTTTGCCCTGGCAGATTTAAATACTCAATTCAAACATTCAGACATATGCCAAGCACCGTGCTAGAAGAAAAAGGGGGACAGAGCTTGTGAGAGTAGTCCCTGCTCAGAGTCTATGATAGCTTGTCATAACACCTCGCTTAAAAAAAAGTGTCCTTTTGATTGTGGCAATGTGATGGACCAGGCTAATGCCAGTAAAAAGCAAATGTTCTGGTACAAAATAAAATTGCAATTACCATTTAGACAGTATAGGCATATGAAGCTTCACCTTAAATACAGGTGAAGGGGCCACATTTTTTAAACAAATAAATAACCTGTGGGATTACCATCAGAATCTCAACAAGCAGACATGTATGAGCATTGTGGGAGGCATTCATTAAGCACATAACAATAATTTGTTGAAAACTAGCCCAGTGCCTTATGCTTTACAGCACAGGTGGCAAACACAAAGCCTGCAGGCTAAATCTGGCCCTTCACCTTGTTTTATCTGGCCTGGCACCTTGTTTCTACTTAACTGTTAAGGAGAAGTTACATTTATACAGTCCTAAAATTATATTCAACCCTTTGAAGGCAACCATGAGGCTGATGTGGCCCCTGGTAAAAATGAGTTTGACACCCCTGCTTTATGGGCTATGTCAATTAACTATGGCTGGAAAACAAGTATCCAAAAACTCAGTGGGTTAAAACAATGGCCATTAATTATTGTTCTCAAGTCTGTTAATCATCTGAATGGTTCTTCTGGTTGTGGCTGGACTCACTCCTGTATTTGTTGTCAGCTGTGCTACCTTTGTAGGCAGCTCTTCTGAGTTTTGGCTGGGCTCCCTCACAGGACTGGGGATCAGCAGCGTCCTGGCCTAGGATGGTACTGGCTGGACTGAATTCAGCTCTGCTCCCTGTGGTCCACCTCCCTGCTCCCTGCTCCCAGCAGGTTAGCCTGGGCCTGTTCGCATGGAAGTTACAGGATTCCAGGAGATACAGGAGAAGCAGGCAGACCCCTTGAGGCCTAGGCTTCGAAAAGATGCATCAGTGCTTTTATCACTTTCTGTTGTCCAGAGCAAATCACAAAGCCAGCCCATAGTAAAGGGAATCGGTGGGGGAATAAACTTCAACTCTTGTTGTGAGGAGCCACAATGTAAAGTTACATTACAAAGGGCATGGATAGGTGGAAGAAAGGATAATCCAGACCAGTTTTGCAATCAGGCTACTACACAGGCCCTCAGTTAGTGGGAGAAAATACATGAAGTAAAGGATTTTGTTTATAAGCAGCTGAATAATGATGTGTGTTTTAGGGGTGTCCATTTCCTCTCAGCTTTAGGTTTGAAGTATGGGTTCATTGATTCATGCAGTAGAAATGGTGGCTTGCAGGCTGTCTGTGTGTATGCACATATGAAAGTTCTGTCCAGGAAGCACCCAGACATGTACTATGAAAAATAGAGACACGTACTGAAGAAGATACAACATACAAGAATCATTGTACATGGGACAATGATGTCTCAGTCCCCTTCAAAGTAAGCACATTGGGACCTTGCACAATCCTCCCAGTTGCCATCAGCTGCCCCATCATATTTTCCTGAATCTCACTGATGGTCTGAAATCTTTTCCCTTTCAAAGATGATTTTAGTTTGGGAGAAAGCCAGACATCACAGGGCACCCAGTCTGAGCTGTAGGGGTTTGGGGCACTGAGTCACCTGGATGATTCGATGTTTTCCAAAAACTCCTACACAAGACGTGATGCAAGAGTGGACGTGTTGTCACGATGCAGCGGCCAAGCACCAGTCGCCCGTAGCTGTGGCCTTCCAAATCACCCGAATAATTTCCTTGGAGGAATGTTCCAGCTCAATGCAAAATTTGATACAGATTTTTTGCTCTACTCACTCGGTCATTTTGAATGCCACAGCCACACAGCACACATGCTCACTCAATGGCATCTACCGCCCCCACTGACTAGTACAGTGAAGTCGTCACTGTTCACACATGTGCATTCCAGTCCACTCCCCTTGGCTGCCAGGTTACACCAATATCGGGTGAACTGTCCTCGCTGTAATAACAATGGCTGGACTTTTCCCGGACAGGCTACATATGTTTGCTTTAGTGCTCTTCTCGTGCTGTCTTGAAATTCTTAATAACTTCTTTAAAACAGAGAATCCTATCTTTTTATTTCTCACTAGGTCCTGAAAATTATCTAGCTGGGGTAGGCAGTTTCATATAGACCTTTTTTTTTTTTTTTAAGGCTCAATTCACTTTATTTTTCTTGTATAAAATTATGTGGTGGCCACAGCTGGAGCCTGGGTCCTCTGCACAGAAACTTTGGGGTGGGTCTTCACAAGATGGTCCATGAACCTCTGACAGAGAGACTTGGTGTGCACGGTCTCTTTCTGGAGGTGGGGGTGAGATAACTGTAGGTCTCAGGGATGGCATTGAAGGTGGCCTTGGTGAGGTTGCTAGGTTGGCGGGGCAGCCGCTGGCCTAGGTGTAGCAGTCATTGATACCAACTATTATCAGCAGCTTCTTGGGCATGGGGGCAGGGATGAGGCTTACCAGCACAGAATTACAGTGCCCAGTCACCCTGCAAGGGACACTGTGGGGTTTGCTGATCTTGTTCTCCCAGTACCCTCGCCACACGGGGACAAGAGTGAGCTTGGCTAGCACGATGGCCCCATGGCTGGCAGCAGCTACTTCATTTGAGCACTTAACACCCAGACCAGCATGTCACTTGTAGTCCCCAATGGTGACAAATGTCTTAAGCCATGTCCTCTGGCCAGTGCTTGTCTACTTTTACACGGGCATAATCTTCAAAACCTCATCCTTCGGGGAAGCCACCAGGAAAAAGTCAGTGATTTCAGATTCCCTGATGGGCTGGGAGAAAGATAGACCTCCTCCAGGGCCTTGATCTCCATGTCCTTTACCAGACAGCCCAGCTTGGTGACAGGTATTCACTCCTTGTCCTGGGCCTTGCCTCCGTGAGCTCCACGACCCTGGCTGCAACTTGGGCCAGGGATACCACTGCCAAATCCTCCACGGAAGCTGCCACAGCTTCCTATTCCAGGGCCCCAGGCCGCCGAAGCATCTAGGCCCTCTCATAGCGCTGGACTCATCCACCATTTGGCATTTCCCCAGGAGAGTTTGTATGGACCTTGACTCAGTTCTTCCTGAGAGCCTCTTGCTTCAAGTATAGAATCTTGCTTTCTCCCCTGGGCTGCTCCAAAACTGCAGGTAATGATCGTGGGTTCAGTTAGCTGGCGGACTTGGATAGCTTAAAAGTGTAGGGGGTTACTACCCCCAGTCTTTAACGAGTGCAGGGTGGAACCTGGTCTCTGACCTTTGGAGAAATGCTCCTGCATCTTGTCCTTTGAGGGGCATTCTGCATGCTTCTCAGAAGGTCCTGGTGGAATCAACTCCACTGTTCACAGCAATGACCTTTCAATGGGATATTTTTCCTTCTCTGCCCTACTTCCCAAGACCCTCATGACTAATCCCTGGGAAGATCTGCACACCAGTTTTGTCTCAGGCTCTGTCCTCAGGAGAAGCCAAACTCAGATATCATGCAAATAAAATCAGGGTTTCCTACCAAGAGGAAGAGTGTATGACTATTTGTTGGGTTAGCAATACCAACAGTGTCAGCCAGAGTACTTGTGGGATCATTAAGAGGGGCCACCCCAGATCCTGTACCCCTGACTCAAAGAAAGAAATCTAATAGTCGCTGAGTACCTGTTTTTAGATCTTTTCTCTTATTGTTGTGAGGCTTGCACAAAGCCTCACAACAGCCATGTGCAATCCTTATTATCTCCATTTTGCAGAAGAGAACACTGAGGATCAGACTAGTCGAGAGACTCCCCCAAGGCCAGCAAGTGGAAGACCGGGAAATCAGTCAGTGTAATCCAGTTGTCACCCAACTGTAAGAACGGACGTTTGATCGATAGGCTCCCTAGCTGGCACTCTGGGGAGGCGGCTGCACCCTCGGAGCTTTGTGACCACTTGTAAAATATAAAGCACTTCCTGAAGAACAGCCAGTGGGCGGGTATGCCAGCCAAGGGGTTGGCTGTTCTCTTAGTTTTTGCTTCTTTTATAGAAGTGTTCACAGCAGGGTTTCAGGAACAGGGGGTTGTGGCCAGCACATTGCTCATGTGTTTTCATTAAACCAATAGCAACCTGGCAACTGTATAATCCTGGCCTGGCTAGACAGAGCATTCAATGTTGCTTTGTCACTTTTAAGGGAGTCTCCTGCCCCTTCACAAACTCAGTGCTGAGAAGAAGTGTTTGTAGTGTATTCTGGATAATGAGGTCAGGCAAGCATTTGAAGAGACAGACGACAGACTACAGAAACACTACTGTCTTTTTCCAGGGCAAGCTGGGAAAAGAAATTGGATGCTGGAGCAGACAACGTCTGCGGTACCGGCTACATTGGGAAAGTGTGCCAGTGCCGGGCTAGCAGACAAGGACGTGACTGAAGGAAGAACTGTAATGTTCCTGTTTTCCAAGGATGTATTTTTAGTACAGTGTGTATAGAGTGGGACCCTCTTCTGTGAAGCAACACGGAATGAAAATTTGCTTAGCACCAAATTGCTACCGCATCATAAAGACTTTAAGTTAGTTAAAATTAATAATTATGTATATAACTTCAGAGAATTTGCCAGTAGAGACCCTCAGATCTGAGGTAATCATATATACAAATTACCTCAGTATTCTTAATATAAACTAAAATTTCCTATGTCAGTACCTCTTGCTGATTTTCTTATATCAATTTTCCTGGTTGTTGTTTTTTTCCTAACTGTCCTCTCGCAAGATACCAAAGCAACATTCTCTAACTTATGTTGATTGTGTCCCATCGATGAAAACTCTTGTGCATTAATCCCCAGTGTACATATAGGAGGTCTGTCTGGAAAAAGCCCAACCATCGTTAATATAATGAGAATGGTTTGCACAACATTGATGTAGCCTGGCAGCCAAGGAGCATGGACTGAAATGCACGTGTGTGAACAACGATGACTTCACTGTACTGGTCATTGGGGGTGGTAGTTGCCATTCAGTGAGCTTGTGTACTGTGTGGCTGTGGCATTCAAAATGACTGATCAAGTAGAGCAATGAATCTGCATCAAATTTTGTGTTAAGCTTGAACATTCCTCCACAGAAATTATTCAGATAATTCAGAAGTCCACGGCTATGGGTGACTGATGATTGGCATCTTCATCACAACAATGTGCCCATTGATGCATTACATCTGGTGCAGAGTTTTTTGGCAAAACATCAAATCACCCAGGTGACCCAGCCCCACTACAGCCCAGATTTGGCTCCCTGTGACTTTTGGCTTTTCTCAAAACTAAAATCACCTTTGAAAGGGAGCAGATTTCAGGGCATTGATAAGATTCAGGAAACTCTCATGGGGCAGCTGACAGCATTTTCAGAAAAGGATTTTGCAGTGTTTTGAACAGTGGAAGAGATGCTGGGAGAACTGTGTGAGGTCCCAAGGTGCCTACTTTGAAGGGAACTGAGGCATCATTGTCCTATGTAAATGTTTCTTGTTTCTTGTACCTTCTTCAATAAATATCTCTATTTTTCCTATTATGTACCTGGATGCATTCTAGACAGACCTGTTGTATTTATGCAGCTAGAAAAAAAATATAGACTAATTTAAACTTAGTTTCCATTCTACGTAAGGGGACCTTAAGTTCTATTATGTTTGTTAGAATATATTTGTCATATACTGTAATCACTTCTTCTATATTAAAGGGTAATTATTTTTTAGTTTTTCAGATATTTAGAAGGTACTGATCAAATACTCCATGCCTAACTACATATTCAGTTTGAAACACTATTGCTAACACATTTGATTCTTAAATATACATAAAAGCAATGGCACAGAGTTTCACTCTCACACAGCGCTGCCTAAAGAGAGTTAGGTGCATGTGCCGCCACGTGGGTAGAAAAACTCCCAGGGAGAACTTCTGTCGTGTAAGCATCTGACATTGAGCTTTTTTATTATAATATGTATCTGACATTAAGCTTTTCATTGCCAGGGCATTCATTTCGAAGATATCCATCTTGAATAATCATGTTGCCAGTGTTACGACACAGTTACTAGTAAAACAGCTAGGTAAGGCACCAGGTCACCCCACTGAGGCATGAAGCTCCCCTTTTAGAAAGTTCTGGGTAATTTGAATAACTGATGCTTGAGTGACTCTGCTTCTCCAGTTTCACGCCCTAATTCCCACTCTTATGCTTTAAATTTGCCAATAAAAAGCTCATCCATGATAACTTAGGCACCCCACACTCAAACCCTAATAAATGCAGAGGCCTGAGGGTACACTTCCTCTCCTCCTCTCTCTCTACCACAACCTTACTGTGCGGTCCTTGGGCTTGCTGTGCCTCACACACGTTCCCGTACTTATGAGTAGTAAGTCTTGGTCTTCAAGTTTCCCTGACGGTTTTGTGCTGGGCCAGTCCAGGTATAACATTGGCCCTGGTGGAGGGAGGGGTATTGCCTGTGGGGTTCAGTAAGAGTCAGTCTCTCCTGGGTGAATGCCTCAGGCATTCCTGAGCAGAAGGACATCACTATCTGGCTGAGACAAACGCAACTTCAATGACTTTGGACTTTCCCAGGTGCCCGGAGGAAGCAAATATACATGTTATGTTTTCCTAGAGGATATGACCTTGGGTCAGGCCTTAGGCAACTCTCACAGAAAACATAACACATTCGGGCTCATAATAATAAAAAATAAATCAAGGGACATTCTAGAAAATAAGATACCGTGAGTGAGAGACGACAGAAGCAACCAGTGATACAAGCAGCCTCATAAAAATTTCAGGTACTGGAATCATTGGGTAAAATGTTTAATATGCCGACAGAAAAAAGAGAGACAGTGAAAGAGCAAGAAGATATAAAAATGACCAGGCAGTTTTGAAAAAGAATCAAAGGGAATTTCTAAAACCAAAAATTGTAAAAACTGAAAATTAAAAAAAAAAAGTGGGTAGCCTTATTTGGTAGCCAAATGAAAACATGCCTTTTCTTCAGAGTTTGCTTATAGCAAGGGAGTCAGTCACCGTTGCTTGAGTTTGACAGAGATGCAGAGGCAGGCAGGAATGGGTAAGCTTTGTAGTGACAGAAAGGAAAGGACTCAGGTATCCTTCTGATGAGAGGCTATTTGCTGGCGCAGGGAACCTGGAGGTAGGCTAACTAGAAGTGGTCGTTTCACATGGCTGGTTTGGGGAGGCTGCTCTGGAAGGGTAGCTTGGTCTGCATGTGGTGGGCAAGGCCTGCGTTCAGAATCAGGAACACCAAGTTCTCCTTCAGCTCTGCGGCCATCTGCCCCCGGACAAGTGACTTAACCTGTAGTTGGGGAAACAAGGGCCTGGGTGTGCTGCGCCCAGCGTGGGCTGGCACAGAGAAAGCAACTGATAAATGGAGCCATCTCTGTTATCGTGGTTCCTATGCAGTACACACAGGGTGAGCAAAAGGAGGTCTACAGTGGTAACGCAAATAAATAATGCAATAGTTAATAAATAATAATACCAGAATAAACTCTGTCTTTCACCTACTCACAACTGTAAACCTACTTCTGCCCACCCTGGTATATGCTCCAAATGGATAGGGCAGAAAAATTGAATGAGAAAAACTTTAATTAATCCAAAATAAGCAAGAAAATAGAAGGCAAACATGAAAAAAAAAGCAAGGCAAATAGCCTATAACATGTGAAAATAATATGAGGGAAAACATAAATCAGTAATCACAAAAGTCAGTGGCATGAGCTTTTTAGTTAAACTCTTGGACTCATAGCGTACAAGAAATGAGAAAACAACATAGGCTGTTTTCAAAGACATAACAAAACCATCAGAACAGAGAAAAGTAGAAAGTAAAAGAACAGATGAAGAACAAGCAGACAAATATGATGAGAAAGCAAGTGTAGCTTTGTAAATGGCAGTCAAAATGGGATAAAATTTTTAAACATTCCTTAGCATCTTCTGTCATCATTTTATAATAAAAGATTTATTTGCCAAATAAAGGCTGCTTCAGTCTTCATAATGTTAATAATTTAGCCACTTGGTTAAGATGATTTCATTTTATATTGTCTGTATGTTCACTCTGTCTCAGATCTACTTATCTTTCTGGTGTATCTCTTCAGCTGTGACAGATACTAGAAACCAAGTGTGGGGAGGCGCAGGACAATGGAGTAGAACTGAGAGTCAAAACACAACAAAAACAATCCAAACCTTTTCGGCCAGGTGATTTTTGCAAGGATGCCGTGACAATTCAACGGGGGCAGGAATAGTATTTTCCGCAAAGGTGGCGGGACAACTGGCTATGCACATTCAAAGAAAGAAGTTGACTCCTACCGCATACCATACACGAAATTAAATAGAAATGGATGAAAGGCCTCCAGGAAAGAGCTAGAACTATAAAATATAAAGCTTCTTGACCATGGGTTAGGCAACAGTTTTTTAGAAATGACACCAAGAGTGTTGCACAAGCAACCCAAGCAAGAGCTTTGGAATCAGATCCAACCTTGAATCGTGTGCCGTGGTTGGATTTACAATCTCAGACATGTTGCCTTCTCTCTTCAACTCAGTTCTATCATCTGTAAAATGAGGATAATGACTTCCTGACAGCGTATTATAAGAATTAATTGAAGTAATGTTTTCAAACTTGGTGTATGTAGTACCTGCATAGCAGTCACTCAGTTATAATCATCATCATCATCTCTTGTAGATTTTATGTTTTTTCCCCTCTGATAGGTTTTAGAATGTTCATTTTTTCTCTGATGCTTTGCAGTTTTACATAATCTATCCAAGCGTGCATTTTCAATTTCTCCTGCTATAGGCTTAATGGAACTTTCCATTTGAAGACTTGTTTTTCCCCCTTCAGTGTTGGGACATTCTTGCTTGTACCACTTCAGTACCACGTCTCCACTATTCCTTCTATCCCCTGCTCCTGATGCTCTAGTAAAAATATACTGAAGTTTTAACGACTCTAATTTGTAGGTAACTGATTACAGGACACCATAATTCTTACCTCTATTTGGACATTCATTTCAATGATCTATAGGCAAGAATCCTTCTAGAATATGTAGGGCAAATACTTTTTGGGTAAACTGTTGCACACTTTAAGTGGGTGAACTATATCGTACGTGAATTACATCTTCATAAAACCATTAAAATTCTTTTTAGCCACCCATATCTGTTCTGGTGGTCGTGGGTCCTGTCCAGGGTGATCCCATGAAAGAACCCACATTGAAACAATTTGGGGCATCCTTCTAGAACTAGAGCCAGGCCACACAGACCCCTGGGAGGATCCCAGAGGTATCAGTTCCAGACCTCCTTTGGGACATCTGGTTGTCATCGAAGGCATGAGGCAGAATGTCAGAGAACGTTACACAGAGGAGACAGAACTAGAGCCAAGTGGGTCCCAGTCCAGTTTCTAGACCAAAAAAGATAGAAAATTTCAAGGAAGGTGATTCAAAATATGAGGGCCTGAAGGTCAGGGCCAAGGTAGAGGCCTTCTTTTGCCCCAGCCTAAGAGCAAGTACCACTACCAAGAAAACGTTTCCTCTAAAAACACTTACCTTTACTGTTCTTCGAGCACATTCCTCCCCCTTGCATCTCTGCGCTATACCGTCCTCATCGTCTCTAACCTTTTGAGCTGTTAATCAACACACAGCTTTCAGACTCTCAGTTGTATGCTCTCGGGTTTTTCACATCTGCAAATCCACTTTCCAGATTCTTTTACACGTTAAGCAGATCAAATTTTTCTAGAAGGTAGTCTTCCTTGCCTACATTATTTCTATTTCTAGGATGTTTTTTACATCTGTGTTGTAAAAAAAGCAGTCATGCCTCCTTTTTAATTATCAGCCCAGGGCAAATGTTATTTTCTTGACAAGCAGTTTTGTTGCCTTCCAAACTTTTTTCACAACCCCCAAAGCTCCGTGCATCAGTGTCTGGGCAAATATTTTTTCTGCCAGACAAAAATTTCCTTTTAAGCCCAAGTGGATTTTGTGATCCTTTTGCACTAACTCAGACTGCCTCCCCCCACTTCTCTCTCTCTCCAATTCTTTGAGCAAGGAGGTTGAGTAAATCCATTTCCGACCTGCCACACTCACCTTCTCCGACACCCATGCTGGATTCATATTTCTCCTCTCTCCCCATTTCCATGCCTTTGATCATGCTCTTGCCTGTACCTGGAATTTCCTCTTCATCACTCCCTTTCCCCTCGTGTCACCTGGAAGAAAGAGGGGCATCCGTTTAATCACAAGGCGGAGTTAAAATACCACCTGCCTTTTGAAAGTGTGATTGTAACCATTTGCCTTTCCGAAGCCACTCAGAAAAAAATTACAAGTTACTCTCGGACCCTTTTGTCTTCTATAACCCCAAGCAGTATCCATTTTTTTTCACCCATGCTCTGAGTGTTCCAGCTTCAATCAGTGCCGGTGGCTCAGGCTGGCAGGTCAAAGTGGATGGAACACAGCTTTTATAACCAGTCACCAGTTGAACTTGGTGGCAGGTTATTATTAAAAAGTCAGAGGTTGTACGTGGAAGGATGTAGGGGAAAATGGAGGGAAAATAGTACCTTTTTTAAAGAAATGTGTTTCGAAAATTCCTGCAGGTGGAATTGGCAGGGCTACCTACTGATGTTCAGGGGACTTCTCCCACCAAAATAGGGTGAAACATTTCTTCAATCCTACATTCATCTTTTCTTCTTCTAATTTTGAAAGAAAGTAAAAGTTTGGTGGACCTCTGAAAGTATCGTGGGGCTTGAGGAATTGTGCCTACCTAGTAGGTAGTCAGCCCTGAGCCTATATCTTATAATGTGACGTAAAGAGGTAATTTGGAAGAGAGGTGAGGAGGAGCAATTCTGGAAACAGCCTGTCTGGCTGTGAGTCCTGGCCCCGCCCTTCTCTAGCTGTGTGACCTCAGGGAGGCACATGATGTCTTCGTGACTCAGTCTCCTCCTCTAAAAGGTAGGGACAATGCTATCATAGAGTTACTGGGTTGTGGTTAAAGTTAAACAAGCTAATATGTGCTGAAACCAATGCCTGATAGCATAGTTCTGTATGTGTTAGCTATTATCTTTATCCAATATTTTTAATAATAGGTACATAATTAATATATTGACTAAAATTATGGATATTCTTATGACAAAATGTTATTTTTAGCAGCATCAGACCACCTTAAAAGAAGGATTTAAAATCTGGACACGATTATTCCACTTTTGAGAAAGAGTCAACAAAAACCAAACCTCTGGAGAGATGAAGCAAACTTGTGATAATACATGAAAGCATCTTGGTCAAGATGAAGTCCTATTGTCAACATCACCAACCGTTTCCAGCCGAAGCGTGCCGCCTGGCCCAGCCTTCCACACGATGAAAAGAACCCTTTCTGTGACACTCACTGCTCCTGGGACACTTGGAGGAACATGGAGCTAGTCTTCCATCAGGCCTCTCGTTCCACCGTTAACCAGATCAAGTCTGAGAACACTCCGTGTTTGCTAAAATATCCCCCTGCCGTCCCCCTCCTCCCCCCCCCTCCCGCAACTTCTATCCATTGATCCTGCTTCTGCTTCTTTGAAGCTACTTAGAACAAGGTCCTTTCTCTTTCAGACAAGCTCCCAAGTACCTTTAGATGGAGGTCAAATATTCTATTGTCTTCTGTAACCCAAGCCAGTATCCGTTTTTCCCATCCATGCTCTATGGGGCTATTTTTTACAAACTCTTTGCCAGCCTGATCTTTCTCCTCAGGGCACAATCAGTGCCACTCTCAATGCTCAGCTCCCCAGTGTGAACTTGGCTCCCCTGCTCTGCTCTGTCCGGGCAGGGAACCTGCGGCTGGAACCTTCTTTATTCTGGGTGCCTTTCTCTATGAATAGAAATAGAGATTTAAATTGCTTATGAAATGTTTTGATGGATGCACTGTATTGCTGGTTTACATTAAATTAGTTATGAGCTAAACCTTCTAGGTTCTTTGTATATAAAAAATTATCAAGACAGGCTTTCTCCACCCTTTACAATCTGTTTTATAAACCAGATTGTAGGACTTAATCTTATTATTCTTTGAGCTCACTGTCTTAGCCTGGGAAATCTTTATTTTCTTTCAGTAATTATACAAGTTCTTCCACCCAGCCTTTTACCACCTAAAGCAGATAAGTAAGTCACTTAAATGTATCTTGCCTAGGTCAAGGTCAGACTACCCATATAAGGGGCTGCCTCTGGGTTGATATATTCTTTGATATAGTTACCCAGCCACTTTCAGTGTTCTAATCACCATCCTTTGACTCAAATGTCTTGATCTTAGCTAGGATGAGATCAGGAATTGTAACAGGCCGACTCACATCAACAAGCAGTTTGTCTAGACCAGTAATTTGCAAATCAGGGTCCCCTTCAGAATCACCTCCCTTAAAATACAGATTCTGAGGCCCCACTCTAGAAACTCTGAGTCAGTAGGTTCTAAGTGAGTGCTGAGAGTCAGTAATTTTTAAAAGAACCCCACGTCACTCTGCTATGGCTGGGACCTGGGAACCAGGTGCTCTGTGTTGCGGTCTGTACTCCTTCCTCAGCAGCAGGAGCACCCAGGAGCTGCTTGGAAGGGCAGAATCTCCTCTCCTTCCTTAGACCATTGAATCCAGCATCTACACGTGCACAAGATCATCAGGTGGTCTGCAGGCATATTAAAGTTTGGGAGTGCTATCGAAGCCATTCCCACAATAGCTCTTCAATTACTCAAGGGAAAGTTGAAGGAAAGAGAGGGATGGGGAAAAGGGAAAGGAAAAGGGAAAGGCTTGTCTTCTGAATTTATTTGAAATTTGGACTGGGGTAAATTATTTTACCTCTCTCTACCTCAATTCCTGTGTCTATCCAATGAGTATGGTTATCATGCCCACCTCACAAGGGTGTGTAAGGATTAAATGAGTTAATACATGTGAAACACTGAGAATGGTCCTACACACAACAAACTCTCAGTACATCTGTTTTGGATTGAATTGGGTCCCCCAAACAGCTATGTTGAAACCCTGATCCTTGGTACCTGTGAACATGACCTTGTTTATAAACATGGTCTTTGCAGATGCAAACCAGTTAAGATGAGGTCTTTAGGGTGGGCCCTAACCCCATATGACTGATGTCCTTATAAGAGCAGAAAAATGCCATATGAAGACACATGTGAAGACAATGGGCAATATCAGGTATCAGGAGAGGCAGAGACTGCAGTTACATAGCTGTAAGCTGAGGAGCACCAAGGATGGATGGTCACCACCAAAACCTAGGAAGAGACAACCAAGGACTCCCCTGCAGGTTTCAGAGGGAACACGGCTACCTCGACACCTTGATTTCAGACTTTTAACCTCCAGCACTGTGAGGATAAATGTATGTTGTTTTAAGCCACCAGTTTGTGGGACTTTGTTACAACAGCCTTAGGAAACTAATACAGTACAGGCATACCTTACAGATATTGTGGGTTTGGTGCTAGACCACCAGAGGAAAGCGAGTATCCCAATAAAGTAATTATAATCATTTTTCTGATAGAGACTTGCCTTGTCATCTGTAAAAAAAAAAAATGCAACATCTGTGAAGTGCAGTCAAGTGAAGAGCGATAAAATAAGGGGTGCCTGTGTATTAGGTATAATTATTATGGTTGGTACTGTTATTTCTACCACATGCTAGTACTGGACTGAGCACCAGGGAGAGTGGTGAACTAGACCTTGTCTCTGCCCTCAGGAAGATTATAGCCTGAACCCAGCTGTGCCTGGAAGGCACTGATGAATGGCATCATAACAGTGGGGAACTGTAACCCACCCCACCGTTCTTTTGACATTGTTTCTATAAATGTTGACTCTGACTAATATGGTGCTAGTAGATAAACTGCATGTTTGTATGAGAATCCTAGGAACCAACTTCAAAGGACACAGATTCTCACCTCCAGTCATCACAGCTCTGGGAGATTTGCTGACCTTCAACCATAAAACCAGGATGATGTAAAACCAGGATGAGACTTCCGCCAAGATGGAGGCATAGGTGGATGTGCCGTGCCTTCTCACACAACCAAGTTTAGAGACAACTGAATATTCGCAACAGAAAACACAGCCAGAACACGGAAAATTGAACTTTTCGGAAGTCCATTAACAACAAATTCTTCAGCCTGACTGGTAAGGGGCGAAACCAGCGGCTGGTGAAGTGGGGTTGCACAGGAAAACTCGGTCAGACGGACTCAGGCGCGCAGAATCCAGGCGCAGGGTTGGACCTAGTGAGCGACCGAGCGAGCGACCAGGCGAGCGACCGTGCGGAAGCGGGGCTGCGTGTTCACTGTGGTCGCGCATTTGTGCGCCGGTGGACAGTCCAGGGAGTGGGCGATTGGACCGGGACCCAGCGGGTCCCACGGCTAGCGGCAGGGAGAGTACTACCATTTCCCTGCTCTGACCCCACCTCCACATACAGCGTCATAACCCAGCGACTCTGAGTGGCCCAGCCCAGGTGAACCACCTAAGGCGCTGCTCCTCACCCGGATGTGAGAAACAGCAGAGGGGGCCGCCATTTCCCCGCTCTGACCACGCCCCCACATACAGCGTCACAACCCAGCGACCTGGGAGTCCAAGACACCGCTTCTCACACTTAAAGGGCCAGAACAGACCAAAAATGGCGCAAGAAGATCTCAAAGCCCCAGAGCCTATAGATCTAAGCGATGAAGAAATAGCAAAACTCTCAGACGCACAGTTTAAAACACTGGTGATCAGGATCCTCATAGAACTGGTTGATTATAGCCACAAATTAGACAAATATATGAAGGCGAAACTAATTGAAATGAATGGAATTGCACAGGACACCAATAGCAATGAAAAGGAAACTGGGACTCAAATCAATGGAGTGGACCAGAAGAAAGCAAATAATGGCCAAACAGAGAAGAGTCAAGAAGCAAGAATTCAAAGAAATGAGGAGAGTCTTAGGAACCTCCAGGACATCTTTAAATGCTCCAACATCCGAATTATAGGGGTACCAGAAGGGGGAAAGACACAGCCACCAGTGGAAAACTTATTTGAACAAATAATAAAGGAGAATTTCCCCAATCTGGAAAAGGAAATAGACTTCTAGGAAATCCAGGAAGTTCAGAGAATCCCAAAGAAGTTGGACCCAAGAAGGAACACACCAAGGCACATCATAATTACATGAGCCAAAATTAAAATGAAGGAGAGAATCCTAGAAGCAGCAAGAGCTAAGGGGACAGTCACCTACAAAGGAGTCCCCATCAGATTGTCAGCGGATTTCTCAAAAGAGACCTTCTGGGCAAGAAGGGGCTGGAAAGAGGTATTCCAAGTCATGAAATCCAAAGACCTACAACCAAGATTGCTCTATCCAGCAAAACTTTCGTTTAGAATGGAAGGACAGATAAAGTGCTTCTCAGATAAGATCAAATTCAAGGAGTTCATCATCACTAAGCCCTTATTATATGAAATGTTAAAGGGACTTATCTAAGAAAAAGAAGTTAAAGAAACATGAACAGTGAAAGGACAACAAACTCACAGTTATTAACAACCACACCTAAAATGAAAGCAAACTAAAAGGACAGTTAGATCAGGAGTGGATACATAGAAATGAAGATCTCAAGGAGGGTTAGCAACAGGGGAGTGGGAGGAGGAGAAGGGGGGAGAAGGTACAGAAAAATAAGTAGCATAGACAGTAGATAGAAAATAGATGGGGGGGCAAGAATAGCATGGGAAATATAGAATCTAAAGGACTTGAGACACATGGTCATAAACTAAAGGGGGGGTAATGGTGGGGTGGGGGGTAGGGTGGAGGGGAATGAAAGGGGGAATAGAACAACTGTAACAGCATAATCAATAAAAAAATTTAAAAAAAATAGACAAGACAGCCCTGGCTGGTGTAGCTCAGTGGATTGAGCGCGGGCCTGCAAACCAGACAATTGCAGTTCGATTCCCAGTCAGGGCACATGCTTGGGTTGAAAAAAAGAAAAAAACCAGGATGACACATACCAGGCCAGCTTTGAGGTCCTTACTAGAAATGACCCTGCCAGCCTGTACATGGAGAACTTTCCACCCTCCTCTCCTTGCTGCCCCCTCTCTCCTTCCTTATAAAAATCTCAGCCTACCTGAGTCATTAAGATGGTTTTTGAGGCATGAGCCTGCCATCTTCTCAGGTTGCCAGCCCCTGAAGTGAAAACACTTTTGTTTTCACCAGCACCTGTCTCATGAATTTAGCTTTTGTGGAGGGAGGCAGTGGAGCCTGCAGGGCTGTTTTCCCACGTTTCAGCGTGAGTCCCCTTAGGAGGCCATTCAGAGAAGGACCACATGGGAGAGCAGGTGGGAAGGCACTAAGCAGTCTTGAGGACTCAGAAAGACTTCCCAGGAGAGACCTGATTCTGCTGAGGGCCTGGTAAGGTCAGGTAGGTAGCAAGGCCCATTCGTGTTCCAGGCAGAGAGACAGTGTTTGAAGACCCCTGAGGTGAAATAGGTGACCAGTAACGTCTCAGAAATCGCATCTGCCGTTTCTTTTAGCCTTGGTCTGGGGTTTGTCTGAAGATAAGAAAATGAGTATCTTTAACCAGCCAGTGGCCTCTGTTTTTCTGCCCACCCGGAGTATCATTCCCCTCTTTACAGTGAGTACCCTTCATGTGTCATTTGAAGACTTGTTGAAAAGAGAACTGCAAATGGTGCTTGGGCGATTTTGTCACCACCCCCCACCCTTTGCCCTCCTTGTTCCCTCTCTTGTTCCAGCGTTGTGCTGACAGGGTCCTTCTGTCCCCGGTAGTGTTTCCACGCATTCTGGGTTATAGCCTTCTTGACACATTTCACAGAAGGCTATGTCGGTCTGGGATTTGTCCTTAACTAAGCAACACATCTTGCTTCTTCTAGATTTCTGTTGTTTGTGTTCTTTCAAATATGTCTCTTCATTCAGAAAGCTACCTATGTAGCTACATATTTCTTCGTTTAGAGCTGTCAAGAAAGTTGTCTTTATTCTCATTGAATTCATTTGCAGTTTTATTTTCTAAATTTTCATTTTTAGAACACAATACCCCTCTTAAACATGTTATCCTCCTTAGGGGCTTCTAGCCAAGGATTTGCATATATCTTTTCTAGGAACTTCTAAAGTTTGTTTTCCTAAAGTTGAAGATCTATTTGTTCATCCACTCAATTAATATTTATTGAGCATCTACTGTGTAACAGACACATAGATCACTGAACAAAACAATGATTCACACCCTGTAGGGCTTACAGTCTGCTGAAGATTTGTGTCTGATTGGCTCATGCATTGTTTTCTTTTTTTTAAGATTATGAACCCTACAATGACAAGAGTCAATGTCAGAATCCTGACAGCCAAAAAATGCAATAATGAAGTGGTATCATTGAGGAGAATCTGATGAAGGGACTATCTATAAAGTTGTGGGCAGGGTTAAGATAATCCAGGGTTGGCAATGACAAGATGCTTGACCATTTGTGTCAAAAGGTCAAGGACAGAACTGTAGCTGAAGGTCAGTGCCAGCCAGCAGGAAGGATGGTGGCCAGTACCAACTCACAGCCTGGCAGTCAGGGAGTGAAGGCAATAACTACCTGTAATGGTCGATTTTATCCATCAACTTGTCTAGGCCATAGTATCCAATTTTTGGTTCAACAGCAGTCTCAGTGTTGCTGTGAAGTTATTTTTTTAGATATCATGAACAATAAGTCAGTAAACGTCAAGTGAAGAAGGTTACCCTCCATAATGTGGGCAGGCCTTACCCAATCAGTTGAAGGCCTTAATAGGAAAAAAGACTGAGGGCTCCTGAGGAGGAAGGAATTCTGCCTTGGGACTGCCTTTGGACTCAAGATCGCAACAAATCTCCCTTGGTCTCCAGCCCGCTGCCTGTCCTGCAGATTTTGAATTTGTCAGTTCCACAGTTAAATATGGCTATTCCTTAAAATTTCTCTCTTTCTCATACATATGTATATACATGTACATATGTAGAACTATATGCATACATAATTAGATACATGCATTCATATATGTGTGTATAACTACATAAATGCACTCTCCCATCGGTTCTGTCTCTCTGGAGAACCCTGAATAATACAGTACCTAACTGCTCCTCTTGTCCTTTGGGTTCCTGCCAGAGTCTGCCAAGTGCAAGCAAGCTGCGGGGAAGGAAGCCCGTGGATGCTGTCTGCCGAGGTCAGCCTCCTGGGCACAGAGCAAGGAGTAAGTGGATCTGCAAGGTCAATTCAAAACTATCCAATAGCAATGGTTACTTTCCCCTACAGAGGCATTTTAAAGTACAAGTCTGGCTGTGCTGCTAATGGCACAAGACCTTGCACTGGCTCCCCATCACGACTGGAGCAGAGCTGAAGCTTCTGGCCTGCACCAAGAGCTGCATCTTTTGTAACCTCAGTCCTTCCTTTCCCACCAGCCTCACCCCGCCTCTCCCCTGCCACCCACTTTATGTTTCCATGGTAATCCCCTGAAGCACTTGTAATTCCCTACACCGAGCAGGTTTTTTCATGCTGCTGTGCCTCTGTACATACCTCTCCATCTGCCTGGGCTGCCCTTTGTCCCCATCCACTTTTGAAGTCCTGCTTATCCTCCCAAATCCAGCTCACACGTCACATGCCTTATGAAGTCTGTGAAGTCTATTCTATCTGCTCAGCCCCGGCATCCCTGCAACCTTCTTTTCTGTTTTCTCCATGTGATATGCAGAATTCCCTGATTACACAGAATTTATTTTACAGGTGTGTCTTTTCCACAGCACTGTCAGCGCTGTGAGGACAGTGAACGGGTGTGGTCCTTCTCTGTATCCCAGTGTCCAGCTCGGAGTCTGACCAGCAGGAGGTGGCAAGCACAGTGACCCATGAAGGAGGTTCTTGGGCTTCTCATTGAGATGCAGACGGACACTCCTTAGACGGTTTTAAATGACAGCTCTCATTTTTTAAAAAAACCCATACGTCCTAAATATTCCTGTAATCCTGCACATTAAACATGGTGAGTCAGGCTAGGAAATATAGTGGAGTGTTTTTGTTTTTGTTTTTGTTCTTTTGTAGAGGAGATTTATTTATTGGCAAGTATTGGATGTTGACTTCATACCAAGTACCCACGGTGTGTAAAGAAACACTGAGAGACATGCTTCAGCTGCCTCTGGCAGAGTGAAGTGGATAAAAAGCAATTTAACCGTTGGACAAGGCTCTCTTGGTTCATCTCGTCCTGAGGTTTCAGCACCAAGTCAAGCTGTTCTAAAGCTCCTTTCAAAGTTGTTTTGCCAACTGTACACTAGAGACTCATGTCATGGAGTTTGGGTAAGGAAAGGATTGCACTGGACACACAGATTTCTGTGTGTGTTGATGGAATGTGAGAGGAAACCATAAATGTGTGTACGTAGTCCAGTTTTTTTTAGGACAACCCTTATTCATGTTTCCCTGAAATAAACTATAATTTTCCATTTCAAATCAGTTTCCAGAATTTCTCTAAACATGGTGTGGAATTCTGCACCATCAATAAATGCTGAAAGGCTGTATTTCAAACTGAAGTTGACTGCAGATGCCATCCCACCCCCCAAGAGCCTCTTTTTGATTGCCAAGGAAGGCTGGGTTCAAGGACAGAGTGGCTAATGCAGTGGTCCCCCCCTTTTTCACAGACCTCCCCCCCCAGTGGATGCCTGAAATCTGGAATAGCACCGAACCCATCAATACTATGGTTTTTCCTGCACATACACACCTTTGTTAATGTTCACCTCATGAATTACACAGTAAGAGATTAACAACAACTATTAACAAAAAAGATCAGATGATACATTGTGTATGTGATGAGATGAATGAGATAAATGAGACATTATTAACAAAAATAAAAATCACTTGAACACAAGCACTGCCACACCATGATAGTCGATATAATGACGGAGACCTCAGCTAGGCGATGGTCAGGCAGGTAGCGTGCGCAGCATGGATACTCTGGGCAAAGGGATGGATGACTCACATCCCGAGCAAGATGCAGCAGGATGGTTCGAGATTTCATCACACTCCTCCAAACAGAGTGTAATTTAAAACATATGAATGTTTATTTCTGGAATTTTCCATTCAATATCCTTTGCACTGCCGCTGACCATGGGTAATGGAAACTGCAGAAAGTGAGATTACAAATAAGGGAGGACTTCTGTATAGTAACATAATGAAAGATGCTGACTCAATTAAATGCAGTCCAGCTAGATTAGTAAACTGTAAGTTTAATGCATGAAAAATGCTATCACACAAATATTTAATTGGTGATGCATGTGTGCAAGGCCCAGAGGGGTTGGTGAGAGGAAGCTCAGTGGGACATGTCTGTGCTTCATGAATTTGTGTGTCATCCTTGCACAGAGGCCATGCTCATCTTCTCTGTAACGTTCCGGTGTTAGTGTGTGTGCTGCTGAAGTGAACACGAGATGTGTTTCTGCCTTCAAGGAGCCCACAGGGGCATCTGACACCTCATGGTCAACTATAACCTAAACCAGAGAGATTCGCTGGGATAAGCTCGGAAAGCTCTGTGGAGGGAGTGGCAGTTGAGCCTTAAGAAGCGGTGTCAACTGGTAGAGATGGGGAAGAATGTCATTCTTGAAAATGGGAACAATGTGGGTGAAGGCATGCAATGACTGATGAGGGGGTTCCCTCGGTGAAGGGTAGCCAGGTCTACAGCATTAGGTGCATTGGAACCGGTGAATTAGGGAGAGAGCTTTTGAAATATGGCTTAGGAGTCATATCTTAAGGTATGTGAATACCTGCATGAAGAATTGTAGTCAGGAAGCAGTAGGGAGCCATGAAAAAGTTTGGGCAAGAACATGGCACCATCTGATTAGTGTTTCGACGAGTGAGCATTATGGAGGACTCTTATGTCATTCTTTGACCTTTCTTCTACGAGCAGGGACACTCCAAAGCAAAATTATCTTCTGGAGGGTGGGCTCCTTATAGTACAGGCTTTCCTCACTCAGTGAGTGTTCCAGAAACCCATCTGTGTCTAGATGGTATTGTTGTCAGAGGCTGAGTTTGGCTTAAGTGAATTCTCTTTGAAGACCTTTGACCATTTCATGATGGGTGATGTATAAGCACATCTGTCCACACCGCTGAGTATTCAGCAGTTTTTGGCCAAAAATAACATGATCCTCATGCCCTACCCTCCCTATTCACCTGAGCAACTTTTTTTTGTTTGTTTCCTTGGATGAAAAAAGTCCTCAAAGGGAAATGTTTTTGCTGATGTAGAAGAGATGATACAAAAAATGGTAGAAGCACTAAAAGGCATCAAAATCAACAAGTTCAAAAACAGTTTGGAGTAGTGGAAAAAATGTCTCAATATGTGTATTGCATCAAATGGAGAGTACTTTGAAGATGACTAAAGTTTAAACATATAGGAATAAGCAGAAATTTTTATAAATAAATTTCATTTGGGGGGTCTCTTTTATAAATTTGGCCTTTCTTATATTTTCTAATTTTTCTATAATTAATATGTCTAATCTTTGGTTATAAGGAAAAAATTTAAAAATGCTTTCACACTAGAGGGGTAGAACACAGTCCAGAAGCATTCTTAGTCACTTGGCATCTCTTGGATAAGTCTAGGCTTCAGCCTCTATTTGAATGAGAGGATTCGTTCAGATAAACTAAACTTCCTTACAGCTCTAAGATGTCTTAGCACATTATCTGAGCCTTTCTTATTCCCACCACACCAGGAACACACCTCTGTCTCATGATAAGGTCACTAATGCTCAGTTCTGCGCCTGCCTCTCCCCAAAGGACTGCAGTGCCTTAGAGGAAAGAATAATCTTTTATCTGATTTGTCAGGAGCATCCTGGTTTCAAGTGACAAATATATTACTCAAACCGACTTAAGCTAAAAAAGAAAAAGAAATCATTATTAGTTCCTAGCACTTCAAGAGTCCGAGGGTGGGTCTGTTTCCAATTAGCAGGACCTAGCATTCAGGCAACGGGCACCCGGACTCCGCCCCTCTCCACTCGGCTTGGTTTCCGTTTCCGCGGGCCTCCTTGTCAGATCACCGAGGGTCTCCCGTTCTCACAGCTTCGGCCTCCTTGGAGGGCGTTGCTCACCTTCTCGATGTTTCCACGGAAGTCCCAGATGGCTTTCCTTTTCATCCCTTGTGCCACACTGTGACCAGGAACTTAGAATACTCCAAGTATGCCTCCGGTACCTGTGCTCAGTGGTGGCCCTGGGTGACATCAGTGTCACGCCTGGGTGACAGTGCACAAGTCTGAACTCTCCTGGAGGAACCGAATGAACCTAGAGTACAGAGCGAGCGCTTTCCCGAAGGAGAATCGGGATGTTGCCGGCAACGGGGGAAATGGAGCGGGGGCAGGGAAACGCTCCGGCTGCGCCTCCCTTTGCACCTCTGCACCTTGCACTGTGCCTGCCAACACCTGAGCAGGGCTCACTAAAGCCGGTACAGTGAATGAGGGTCTTCCCACAGTAAACTTTTCTCCCCCACAGTAAAACTTAAATCTCACCCAAGTCTGATCGCCCAGGTATAAACCCGACTCCTGTTTTCTCTGTCTATAAATTTGGGATCCCACAGTTTTTCAAATACTTGGCTTAACCCTAGCTACTCATAGAAATCTGACACTGTTTTGTGAAGTTATTTTCCTCTTTGGCCTTTATTACACATTCATTTTCTTAGAGTCAAGTGGAAATTTCTATTGGATTATTATAAAATGAGCATGGCCGCTGTAACTCTAAGTTCCAATCTAGGCACTGTCAGGAACTGATGTATACTTTGTCTTTGAAAGACTGTTGAAAAAAACGTTCCTTTCACTAGTATGTGGGAAATAGTCCAGCTCAAAATATGGACTACTCTACCTAAGGACTGCAAAACTCTGGCCAGAAAAGAAGAGCAAAGGAGGAGAGGGAGGGGAGGGGAGGGGAGGGGAGGGGAGGGGGGGAGGGAGGGGAGGGGAGGGGGGGGAGGGGGGGGAGGGGGGGGGGGGGGGGGGGGGGAGGGAGGGGAGGGGAGGGAGGGAGGGGAGGGGAGGGGAGGGGAGGGGAGGGGAGGGGAGGGCAGACAAGTAGCAAGGAATTCTATTACCACTTTGCTTTAATACAGGTAAGATACTTGTGAGGGGTTTTTGTTTCTTTGTTTTTTAGTTTCCTAGTGATTGGGATTTCATATTCTTTTTAAGTTTACAAGCATGTGTAAAAAAATTCAAACTACAAAGGGACATGGAGTGAAAAGCAAGTGTTCCTTCTATTCCTAATCCCCCTTCACAGAGGCAACCACTGCTGATACGCAACACAAATACAAGCCTGTCTATATGTACTTATCTCCATGGCTCCTTTTCCCCCCTTTTACAAATGGTAGGATTCCTGTTCTTGTTCTGCTCCTTGTTTGTTTCTTTTTCACTTAATATGCCTCAGGAGTTTCATAGGAGAACCAATGCCTCCTCTGTTCATTTTATTGGCTGCATGGTATTATAATATAGGTATATACCATAATTTTCTTAGCCACTCTGTTACCGATGGGCGTTTACGTTTTATAGTTTTTTGCTGTTGCACCAGTAAGGGATTTCTGCTTCAGATGACACAAAGTTTTTACCTTTTATTAAGAAGCATCACTGGGAAACAACCTAAAGAGTAAATAAAAATAAAAATAACAAAAAACAATCCAAAGTCATGGCATTGCCAAGGTGCCCCTTTGCAAAGTTCTGAGTGCCTTATATTTTCCCAGCAAATGGTACCTCTGTCCTCACGCTCTACTCCTACCTACTTCTGTTGAATGGTAAGGGGAGGGGTATAATGTTCTTGCCTTAAGTCATTACCAGCCTTAATTTCTGGAACCCTGCTGTTCCCCAGAGCAGACCCTGGCCCTTTACATCCAACCAGATCGAACTATAGTGCTCACTCAGCCATGCCGCTGACCTCTGGCATGCTGATTGTGATTAGTGTATGAAATGAGAGGCCTGGTGAGCAGACCTGGGCAGAGTTCCAGAACAGTGGCTGTGAGTCACCAAAATGGAATCACTTCCAGAGTTCTGGACCAGGCTCCAAACTCTCAACACACTGTCATTCTCTTGGGAGGGGATACTTGGGAGCTGCCTCCTCAAATACAAAAAGATTTGGGGGGCTTTGATGTCTTCACAGTGGAGTCACATCATGCACACATTTACTTTGCAAGAATTCTAACATGTGTCTTTAAGAAAAGAGAATTCGAAGGATGGCCCACTAGTCTACCCAGACTGAGCATGCGCCCAGAAGTGCCTGAAGGCACAGTAGAGCCCCGAACCAGCAGCCCACGCTGGCCGAAAACTTTGGGAAAACTACGAGTGACTGTAAGGGTTTGATCCAAAAAGTGAAACCATTATTTCTGGTGGCGTGTATAAGAGAGGTAATAGAAGAAAGTGAACAATTCATTAAGAATAATTAATGAAGAATTAAAGAACCCAATAAAATTATTTTCAAAGCAAATCACAATGAACCATGTACTGGAACTGTACTTGGTTTTGTATTTGAAGGGTTTTCAAGGTTACTGTTGACTAGATATGAACTGCACCCTTAATGTGGTTGAATTTAAACCATGTTGGATATGACTCCCCCGTATCTCATTTGAACTTCTCAGAGGCTCACAGAGGTAAAAGAGCATGCCAAAATTCACAAGCCAATCAATCAGTGTCAAGGCCAGAGTTCAAAACTATGTGGCCAGCAAGGCCTAAAGATGTCGGCTCTGCTCTTTTGTGTGTCCGCATTTAAAATTCCATTGCCTACATAACTGGAGGACTGAGAATGGCTCTGGGCTGACTAACCTACCGGACTTACCCAGAACTAAAGGGTTTCCCTGGACTTCCACTTTTAAAATTAGGACTGTCTCAGGCAGATTGTGGTGGTCTATTGCACTATTTGGGATTTGAAAGGCTCTGAGTCACATGACATGACCATCCTATTTCACTGGTCTATTTGAAATGCTTCCTCTGATATTCTCCAACTGGATCTTGTTTTGAGCAATAGGCTCAAGAATATTTCCTTCTGACCTTCTCCCAGGCACCTTCACTTGTAGGTGAACTTTCAGCTGGGGGCACATCTCCAGGCACCTGGGCTGCTCCTTGCAGATTCCTCTTCAAGCCACCATGGCCACCATGTAGGTAATCTGACGCCCTGTGCCTGCCCTTTGTCACCTGGACGTTACAGCCAGCAAGGAGTGATGCCTCCTACCTTGAGTATGGCACCCAAGCCTGAGATTGTTTCTGAATCATAGGAGGGCGTGACCCAGGAAGTCCACTTTGGGGGTTTGAGGTAGGATTGGACCTGAGCCCAGCCTTGGGGCTGTTTTTCCTTGATGCCCCTCCCAGACTTTTAGCACATCCACCACCCACAGGCTGCCTCAGGAGTGGCTTCCCGCAGCTTCCTTCAGGATCTCCACCCACCTTCTGAGCCTGGTTGTCCCTGCCTCAGAATTGAACTGAGTGTCACTCTGTGATGACGTCTGAGCAGTCTGGTCTGGGTCGGGGAGAGAACAGCCTTGCATTGGGGGAGATACATCCCTGTATCTTCTCAACCCCTCACCAGGGACTGGGGATTTAGGATGCGATGCAATAAAACCCCACAGATGCAAAGAGAGTGTGTGGGAGCATTTTGAATGAGCGGATTGGTTTCCTATGGCTCCCTCCAAACCCAGCCAAGGTCAGCTTCTGGAGCAAGAACCAGCGTGGTGTCTGTGCCTGACTTGTAGCATTTTGGTCCAGAAGGAAAGGAGACACTATTCTCAGACCCGTAGGGTTGCTGGGACCCTTCTGGAAGAGGCAGATGGTTCAGAAAACTGCCCTTGCCCCAAGAAGGGGCCGTAGGTAGCTCAGAACATCAGCAGTAAGACCTTCAGGTGACTTAGGGAAGGACTTGAAACTGAGTGGCTCATGGAGAAAACAAAATTGACTTAGGAAGGGATTACATAGGAATAATGTTTGGACTTGATTTCCCCACCTTCTAATCAAGAATGACAGCTTGGATCTTCTCATAGGCCCGGCATCTTCAAAGGTTGGCAGGTGTCCTCTGGCAATACATGGCCCCCATGGCCTCGTGGCTCCCACCGGCTTCCTGCATTTGGTCTGCTGATCACGTTGTCATAACATGTATGAGTAACCCGGTCCTGTCAACTAAAGAGGAGCTATCTGGTATCTAACTTTTTTAACATTGAGTTTTGTGTTTTTCGTGATGGTTTTTTTTTACATTATTTACATTTTGAGAGGTAGCGTCTTGTTCCAAATGCTCTTTTGTGTTTCTGGCAGTGTTGTTGATTGGGTCAGAATGTTTGAGCTGAGGTTTGGTGAATTTTCGATTTTTTTAGAAGGTCTTTCTTTGTGCTATTTTCAAAACCTGGGGTTTGGCCCTCTAAGTTCTTTTGGCATTCAGATGTTTAAAAGCTATTTATCTTGGCTTATACATGTTTTCTTTCTCTTTTTTATAAAGATGAAGATATTATTTTTGGTTTGCAGTCTGAATGTAGAGAAAATGAACTGACCCCCAAGCTTTTGTCTGCCTCCACCTTTTTTCTGAATCCCATCATTCCCTTTCTGAGCAGTAGAAGGCACCTGAGGCGGAGTAACTACCCTCCACCTCACACTTTGCAGCCATGAAACTCAACAGCCTTATGGTATGTTAGCATAATCCTGGGGCTCCCAAAAACAAGGGTGTAAGAACAGGACATGGCTGCCTGGGTGAGGCCTGGAAGGGGATGAAGGGCAAGATTTGCCTCCCAGTTCCTCTACTACTATCTGACCAGTCACAGCTTCTCCTGTCCTGCCCTTGTTCTGAGTCTAGAGCTAAGAAACTGGTTTCCCAGCCAAAGCAAAGGGTTGTCTGGAAATACCACTGAGACCACTAGATGAAGGCCTCTGGCCCTTACTCCTGTTCATGAACCACTGGTCTCATCCTCCCAGTCTGAGCTCCTTCCGTGAGCCCCACGGTGGGGGTTCTGGGTGGGGCTGGGAAGCCAGCAGCTCCAGGAGCATGGACTGAAGTTCTCCATCTCTCCTTATCTTGCTCAGGGGTTGCTGGTCTGTGGCAGGTGCCACAAGTTGCCCTTGTGGCTCTTCTCAGGGGCACTCCCTAAATTCTTATCACAGGCAGGTGGTAGGAATTCCTACTTCACTTGTTTTTCTTGCCTGTGCTCTAGGTGGTACTCAGGGCCATGGACTACAGACCTCTGCCCTAGAGACTTGCCCCTCTTCGCAGTCTGCCAGGGCCTGCCCTGGGGAGGTGGACCAAAAACCCAGGACTTTGCTCAGTAGCCAGTCCCACCCCCACAACTCTCTTTACCAGTTCAAGTTGGGAGGAAAAAATCTTCAGCACTCCCCAGCATTTGAGCTACTCGTGCATTATAAGGGTCAAAGTGTTTAAACAACTCTTAGGGCCCTGGCCTTAGACTAGTGGCTCCAAGTCCAGGGATTTTACCTCCTTCTGGCAGAAATATGTGGAAGAAGAATCCACTCTGAGCACAGGAATCAAAGGGAAAATATTCAAATAAGTGCTCCAAAATATACCAGCCATCTGCAGGAGGTAGTGACATGGCCCCAGTCTTCCTCTGAGATGTGCCACTTATGAAGACTGCCTCTGAAGGCTGCTGAGATCCTTCAGAGGCTGAAGAGGGGATCTTCCAGAGGAGCCCCTTTCCCTTACTCAGAGCCATTTTGTGAAGAGGTAGGAACCAACAACCTTTGAGGGATGGCCCGGTGCCGCTCAGCACACCCAAGCACCAGGTTAGAGCATGATGATCAAAAAATGTAAATTAAGTACAGATTCAATTTGGGGGGGGGCAGGAAAAACTATCACCCCACCATATGTGTGTGACCTCCCCATTTCCCGCTGCAATTTCTATTTTTTAAATAGGAATTTTCAGCCCCCTGTGCTTGTCTAATGCCTCCTCAGAACAGTATGAGACCCTGTTACTGTTTTAAAATGCATGTGTGTTAAGATGAATCTCCAACCCAAGGAAGATAAAACTCAAAAATCTTCGTGTACAATGAATAAGTAAATAAATAAATACAATCAATATTTTGATAATGCAAGTAATCACTGGCTGACCTTTCCATGATTTGCTAGAGGTTGTGTATGGTAAGAAGGTGAGCACAGTCAGAGATAGAGTGTCTTATTGCAATACCATACCTTTCCCCATGAAAGGGGAAATGGAAGCAGATAAGAAATGTGATGGATAAGAAATTCTCCAAAGGAGTTACACAAATGGCCAACAAGCACATAAAAAGTTGTTCGACATCACCAGCCATCAGGGAAATGCAAAGCAAAACCATAGTGAGATACCACTTCATACCCACTAGGATGACTGTAAGTAAAAAACCTGGATAATAACAAGTGTTGAGAAGGATGTGGACAAATTGGAACCTTCATACACTGCTGGTGGGAATGTAAAACAAGACAGCCACTTCAGAAAATAGTCAGGCAATCCTTAAATTGTTAAACATAGAGTTAGCATAGGAACCAGCACTTCTACTTCTAGTATACACCCAAGAAGAGAAGTGGAAACTTGTCTATCTAAAAACTCACACATGAATGTTCTGAGCAACACTATTTGCATCATCCAGAAGGTGGAGACAACCCAAATGTCCACCAAAACTGGATAAAGAAAATGTGATATACCCATGTCTGTGAAGTATGTCATTGGTATTTCATAGGTACTTAATAGGTATTGCATTGAATCTGTAAATTGCTTTGTGTAGTATGAACATTTTGATGATGTTAATTCTTACAATCCATGAACATGGTATATGTTTCCATTTGTTTGTGTCAAAATATACAAAGAACTTACACGACTCCACTCTAAGAAGACAAGCAGCCCAATTAAAAAGTGGTCAAACGACTTGAATAGACATTTCTCCAAGTAGAACATACAGAAGATTCAGGGACACATGAAAAGATGCTCAATATTGCTAGCTATCAGAGAGATGCAAATTAAAACCACAATGAGATACCACTTTACACCAGTCAGAACAGCCATCATAAACAAAGCAACAAACAACAAGTGTTGGAAAGTTTGTGGAGAAGAGGGGACCCTAATCCATTATTGGTGGGATTGCAGACTGGTACAACGACTGTGGAAAACAGTATGGAATTTTCTAAAAAAACTAAAAATGAACCTGCCTTTTGATCCAGCAATTCCACTGCTGGGATTATATTCTAAGAACCCTAAAACACCAATCCAAAAGAACCTATGCACCCCAATGTTCATAGCAGCACAATTTATAATAACCAAGAGTTGGAAGCAACTTAGGTGCCCATCAGTAAATGAATGGATCAAAAAATTATGGTACATACACACAGTTGAATTCTATGCAGAAGAAAGAAAGAAGGAGCTCCTACCCTTTGCAACGGTATGGATGAAACTGGAAAGTATTATGCTGAGTGAAATAAGCCAGGTGTTGAAAGACAAATACCATATGATCTCACCTTTAACAGGAAGTTAAACAACAAAACAAACAAACAAGCAAAATAAAAACAAAGACACTGAAATAGAGAACAGGGGGATGGTGTCCGGAGGGAAGAGGGGAGGGAATTTCAGGGGAAAAAAGGGAAGGATTTATAGGAACTAGTATAAAGGACACACGGACAACAACTAAGGAGGGTGGAAATGGGAGCACTGGGGGGGGGGGGGGCTGGGATGGGAGTAAAAAATAGAAAACTGTACTTGAACAGTAATTAAATAAATTTTAAAAAATAAAGAAAATAAAGGCTAATGAAAGGGAAAAAATGTGATATATCCATACAATAGAATATCATCGTCCATAAAAAGAAATAAAGTACACATGCATGGTACAACTTGGATAAACCTTGAAATATTATGCTAATTGAAAGAAGCCAGGCACAAAAGACCCATATGATAATAGTCCATTCATATAAAATATCCAGAATAGGCAAGTCTGTAGAGACAGGAAGTAGATTAGTAGTTGCTAGGGGCTGAAGGATGAGGGTATTTGGGAGTGATGGCCAAGGAGTGTGGGCTTTTGGGAGGGGCAATGAAAATATTCTAAATTTGATTTTGGTGCAGGATATACAGCACAACTTTGTAAATACAGTAAAACCCATTGAACTGTATATGTTGAATGGGTAAATTTTATGATACATGAATTATACTTCAATAAGGACTTTTATTTTTAAAAAGATATAAAGAAAGGAAAGATGGTGCTAAGCCTTGTTTCTGCCTCACAGCACTGTCAAAACCACGTTGCAGGACTTCCGCCAAGATGGAGGTATAGGTGGATGTGCCGTGCCTTCTCACACAACCAAGTTTAGGGACAACTAAATATTAGCATCAGAAAACACAACCAGAACACGGAAAATTGAACTTTTCGGAAGTCCGTTAACAACAAATTCTTCAACCCTACCGGTAAGGGGCGAAACCGGCGTCTCGTGAGGGGTTGCACAGGAGGAATGGGTCGGACCCGGGCACGGAATCCAGACATGCGAATCCAGACGCACGGGTTCCAAACGCAGGATTGGACCTAGTTAGCGACCGAGCAACCCACCGGGTGAGTGACTGCAGAGGAGACAGTGGGGAGACGGTGCTGCGTGTTGACTGTGGTTGCCTATTTGCGGGCAAGCGGACAGGCGAGGGAGTGGGCGGTTGGACCGGGCCCCCGGCGTCCCCGTGGCAAGCGGCAGTAGAGGGCGCCGCCATTTCCCTGCTCTGACCACGCCTCCACATACAGCGTCACAACCCAGCGACCTGGGAGTCCAAGGCGCCGCTTCTCACATTTAAAGGGCCAGAACAGACCAAAAATGTCGCAGGAAGACCTCAAAGCCCCAGAGATAAATCTAAGCGACGAAGAAATAGCAAAACTCTCAGACACACAGTTTAAAACACTGGTCATCAGGATCCTCACAGATCTGGTTGATTATAGCCACAAATTAGAGAAACATATGAAGGCTAAACTAATGGAAATGAATGGAATTCCACAGGAAACCCATAGCGATGAAAAGGAAACTGGGACTCAAATCAATGGAGTGCACCAGAAGAAAGCAAATAATGGCCAAACAGAAAAGAGTCAAGAAGCAAGAATTCAAAGAAATGAGGAGAGTCTTAGGAACCTCCAGGACATCTTTAAACGCTCCAACATCCGAATTATAGGGGTACCAGAAGGGGGGAAAGACACAGCCACCAGTGGAAAACTTATTTGAACAAATAATAAAAGAAAATTTCCCCAATCTGGCAAAGGAAATAGACTTCCAAGAAATCCAAGAAGCTCAGAGAGTACCAAAAAAGTTGGACTCAAGAAGAAACACACCAAGGCATATCATAATTACATTAGCCAAAATTAAAATGAAGGACAGAATCCTAGAAGCAGCAAGAGCTAAGGGGACAATCACCTACAAAGGAGTCCCCATCAGACTGTCAGCAGATTTCTCAAAAGAGACCTTACAGGCAAGAAGGGGCTGGAAAGAAATATTCCAAGTCATGAAATCTAAAGACCTACAACCAAGATTGCTCTATCCAGCAAAACTTTCATTTAGAATGGAAGGACAGATAAAGTGCTTCTCAGATAAGACCAAATTCAAGGAGTTCATCATCACCAAGCCCTTATTATATGAAATGTTAAAGGGACTTATCTACGAAAAAGAAGTTAAAGAAACATGAACAGTGAAAGAACAACAAGCTCACAGTTATTAACAACCACACCTAAAACAAAAGCAAACTAAAAGAACAGCTAGATCAGGAGTGGAAACATAGAAATGAAGATCTCAAGGAGGGTTAGCAACAGGGGAGTGGGAGGAGGAGATGGGGGGAGAAGGTACAGAAAATAAGTAGCATAGACAGTAGATAGAAAATAGATGGGGAGGGGCAAGAATAGCATGGGAAATATAGAACCTAAAGGACTTGAGACACATGGACATAAACTAAAGGGGGGTAATGGTGGGGATGGGGGGGCAGGGTGGAGGGGAATGAAGGGGGGAATAGAACAACTGTAACAGCATAATCAATTTAAAAAAAAAACTCAAAAAAAACCCAAAAAACCACGTTGCAAACCTCCTGGCTCCATGAGGTTGCATCAGACTGGGACTCAGCAAATCCTCATCTCACCTGCCCCTCCCTCCACGTCAGCTAGGGAAGTTACCAAGGTTTGATGTTCTTTTTACCGTGGAGCAAAAGTAAGTGACAGGGTCACTTCTCTTAGCCCAGGCAATGGCAAGCCTAAAAAGGACTTGGGTTGCTGAGGCTTTATCATTTTTCAGAATTTGGGCTGCATATAAGAATCTATTTAAAGAACTCGGTTCCATTCAATAAGTAGGAGAGTTTATTTATCATTTTAAAATAATGCTTATTCTGTTTCCTGTGCCCTAGAAGCTAGCAAGGAAAGAAGTCTGGTCAGTAAAATGCTCTGATGCCTGTTCGTTGTTGTTGTCATTTGTTTATTTTTAATAGAATTCAACCTCCTTCCTTTGGACTCAACTGACAGGAAATTTCAGGCAGGACTCAAGATCTACCTGCAAAAACACTATGTCCAACAAAGGGTTTGCTAAGCAACTTGACATTATGAATACATCTTCACGGACTCATTAAACCTACTTAAGAGAAAAAGTTGATTTTAAAGTTCATCAGGCACACAAGTATGAGCAAAGCTAGTAAATACCACTGCCCTTTCATGGCAGGGTCTTGTCTGGACACATAGTTCATAGCTGGAAGTTAGTTCTTGTTGGAAGTATTGGGAAAAATATAAAACAATTAGATGAAAAGGATTAAAATTTTGAACACTGATATAGTCTCTAAAACCACTTAAGCTCCTCTTTTTACTTATTTAGAAAGACTTTTCTATTAAAAACTCCAGGTTAGTGAACATTGTTCTGTTTACTGCGTTTTTCTAAACAAATATTGCATCCATAGGCACGAAAGGGGTTGCGTGCATAGCTTTTAGAAGCATGAGCTGCAGAACGGACTCGCTGGGTTTGAATCCTGGCTTTGCCATTTACTTAGGTCTTAAACTGTTTAATGCCTCATTTCCTCCTCTCTGCAATGAGTGTGCAGTAGTAACTGCTTTATAAGTTATTGTGAAGATTAAGTTGATATATGTAAGGCAGTTAAAATAGTGTCAAGTGTGACGTGCATTAGCTTTATTGTCATGACTTAGCCAACTAGGCATTGGGTCTAAAACAACAAATGAATTTTAACTACTCAACCTCGCTTTGTTGCACTACTGGAAATTTGTATTTGTAAAAGAACCTAATTGTTAAGCTATGGATGGATTAAGCTTAGTGCTTTCTCAGCCGAATTCTAACACGAAGGAAGTTGTCCATGGCCATGTGGATTGAGGAATGGAATAGGTAGTCAGGACTGAGTTTGAGAAGAGTTTTTAAGGCAGGGAAATGTTTACAGAATCCCACAGATGATTTCCCCCCCAAACTTACCTAAAAAAAGCACCTAGTATTAGCTTTGAGAGATCCTCATCTCTCCACCATTTTTGAGGAAGTTTGTGTCGTGTGTGAATCTACTATGTATGCATAAGTCAAAATTGCCAGGCACATAACGTGACAAATGAATTAAAATAATTGCTTCCTGTTAGAATAGCTTGTTAAGGTTTTACATATTGTATAATTTCACAACTCCTGTTAGACCCAAGTGCTCTTTTTATGATGCAAGTACAAACAGGTTCAACTTATTAGGATTTTACTTTCAGTGTTCCTGAAACATTCCCAACTTGGCTGACTCATTTTAATAGAAACAAAAATTTCACACACCAGCATGAACAGAGAAGTGAGTAGTGAGTCTAGAAGGAAAGCATTTAGAAATTGATTTAGCCAAGAGTCCCAGGATGGTACTTTGTTAAAGCCCTCTCTGCACTTCATAAAGCAGTCATATTTCAGGATGGAAGGAATGTTGTCAGTCTCACAGCTCCTACAAGTGCTCACTCTGCTGCTTATTCCGTAAGGTTCGCTCACACTGAGTGTGGGATGATGCAGTTCTTCATGCTGTAAGTTTGAAATACTCCCATTAAAAAAAAAAGAGGTTAATTACCTGGTTGAGAGCAACTGTTATCTAAAAAATTAGAAATTTGTTGTGCAAATACGGCAGCGCTATTCTACATCTGTATCTGCAATAAATTACTATAATTGTCTGAGAAAAATAAATAAAAATATGGAGCCCTGGCTGGTGTAGCTCAGTGGATTGAGTGTGGGCCTGTGAACCACATGATCGTGGTACGATTCCCAGTCAGGGCACATGCCTGGGTTGCAGGCCAGTTCCCAGCAGGGGACTCATGAGAGGCAACCACACATTGATATGTCTCTCCTTCTCTCCTTCCCTTCCTCTCTAAAGATAAATAAATAAAATATTTTTTAAAATATGGAAATATATTTGGTTCATAATAACCCTGGCTGGGTTCCATCAAAACTCTGTTTATGCATACCAAAATTTGACTTTCATATTTCATATAGCATATGAGATATGCTATTATTCTTCTTTTGAATATTTTTAACCATTTGAAAATGCAAAAACCATTCTTGGCCCTAGCCAGTGTAGCTCAGTTGGTTGGAGCATTGTCCTATAAACAGAAGGGTTGAGGGTTCAATTCCTGGTCAGGGCATGCACCTGGGTTGGGGGTTTGGTCCCCTGTCAGGGCACATTCGATAGACAATCGATGTTTCTCTCTCGCAGTGATGTTTCTCTCCCTCTCTCTCTCCCTCCCTTCCTCTCTCTCTCTCAAATCAATAAGCATGTCCTTGGGTGAAGATAAAAAATAAAATAAACAAGCCATTCCCAGATTGGGCTAAGCCATATTTCATTGACCTTTGGTCTAGATTTAAGATAGTAAACATTAATAATGAAGATTAAACTTTGAAATGAGTCATGCCTGTAGTTGCTACATTGTGAATAGCACTGAGAGAAACAGAGAGGGAAAATATTCTGCTCAGCAAAGGAGCTGCTCATGTTATTGATAAACAAGTGAAGTTACGGCACATGTGGTGCTGAAGCTACAAGGGATTTACTTTACATGTCTAATTTGAATAATTTCACATGTCAGATCTAACAATAATAAATTTATTGGGGAAAAATGAACAGATTAGGATGTGATCCCAGTTGGCTATGAATCTAAGAATTTGGCAAAAATCAAGCAAACATTCTGTGAGAGTCAATTGCCTCCATGGAATTTACTAGAGAAAGTATGGGTATTTGATATTGCTTATAAATTGTGACCTTCTGCTTGAAGGCATAGGCCTCAGTTTACCCCCATTCATTCCCATGTCTGTACAGGACACGGTAGGAAGCTAAAGGCAAAAATAATTGGTGAAAACTCCCGCTAGTGAGGAAAGTACTGAAGTTTTAGTGGTGCTGAAAGTATGGGCAGAGAGGTTCTGGGACGCTCAGTCCATGGACCAGCACCAGCTGTTAGAGAGATAAACTATTGCACAAACTTCTTCACATCTTCAAGCAGAATTTGGTGAGTTCCAGAGTCAAAGGCTTATTTCCCATGCTGCCCCAACCTAGAGCCTAAGGAAAACCTGAACCAAGCCAAGTCTCCTGGTGCAGTGCCACAGAAACGACAATGACATTGGGCAGACAGCTTCCCAAGGTGCTTGTTGTGTTGTTTTTTTAAAATTTAATTTAATTTATTTTTTATTGATTATGCCATTACAGTTGTTCTATTCTCCCCCTTCATTCCCCTTCACCCTACCCACCCCCGTCCCCACCATTCCCCACCCCCGTTAGTTTATGACCATGTGTCTCAAGTTCTTTAGATTCTATATTTCCCATACCAATCTTGCCCTCCCCCTGTCTATTTTCTACCTACTGTCTATGCTACTTATTCTCTGTACCTTCTCCCCCCTTCTCCTTCTCCCACTCCCCTGTTGCTAACCCTCCATGTGATCTTCATTTCTTTGGTTCTGCTCCTGATCTAGCTGTCCTCTTAGTTTGCTTTTGTTTTAGGTGTGGTTGTTAATAACTGTGAGTTTGCTGTCCTTTCACTGTTCATGTTTTTTTAACTTCTTTTTCTTAGATAAGTCCCTTTAACATTTTATATAATAAGGGCTTGGTGATGATGAACTCCTTGAATTTGGTCTTATCTGAGAAGCACTTTATCTGTCCTTCCATTCTAAATGAAAGTTTTGCTAGATAGAGTAATCTTTGCAGGGCTGATGTGAAAGGACGTCTTCCTGGCAAACCAGAGTTTCTGATCTGAGGAGCGTCCTCTCTAATCGAATGGGAAAGTTCTTGGATTCCTTTGAGGGGCAAACTGGTAGGACTTTGTGTCCCAGCAGCTCTACTGGCCCAGCGCCAAGGGCCCTTTGCTCCCTGCTCCCACAAATCCAACATAACCCTGACTCAGCTTTTCCAGGTCTCTCTGCTTCTACAGCGCCTGTGTGTCTCCTCTCTTCCTCAAAGCTCTGCTTACTCCTGGATGCCATTGCCTCATGACAGCTGATAAATAGCTTTTCTGGATTTGTCATTTTTCAGCTTCAGCTGCCAATACTGAGTTCCTCTCTGCCTCGTGTTTAAATTGCTGCCTTCTCCAGATGTGGAGCAGTTGCCTGGCCCTCTTCACAGCAATCTGTACTGAGCTGGGGAAAAGACCTGGTTCTGGATGCGCAGGCACAGCAGCCCTGAAGCTTCCATGTTCTTTGCCGCTGCCCTCAGGTGTGGGCGGACAAAGCTCAGGGTGGTCCTTAGGCTCTCTCACTGCTCACAGCACAATGAATTCTGACTTGTAATATCTTCTTGTCAAAAAATGGACACATGCTTCTTAATCATCCCCTTCCCTCTTCTTTTGTCTCTTTCTATCTCTTCTTTTCCTCTTAGACTCCAACTAAAATAAAATAGGGCACTTCCCAAGACTGTGATAGCATGGAATATTGCTAGTGACACAGTTTATTATTTTTTTTAATTTTGAAATAAACATACAGTTACAAGAAAATTACAGAAGAAGTACAGGTAGTTCCTGTATACTTCTCACCCGCCCTTAGGTTACTATCTTATATAACTATGGTATGCCTATCAAAACTAAGAAACCATTGACTTCATTAGGATTCCATTAGTTTTTAGACCAATATCTTTTTTGTGTCACATGCTCCAATCAAGGATCCCACAATTCATTTAGTTGCTATGGCTGTATTAGTGTTCTGTGCTACATACAAATAACTGCACACTTCGAGGCTCAAAACAACACATGTTCATTGTCTCACTGGAGTCTCGTTGGAGTCATGAAGCTGGGTCCTCTGCTTCGGGTCTCACAGGCTGCAATGAAGGTGGCCCCTGGGTCCCCATCAGCAGGTTCAACTGGCAAAGGATCCTCTTCTAAGCTCCCTCAGGTTGTTAGCAGAATTAATTGATCTCTTTGAGGTTGTAGTATTCATGACATATTACATCTTCAAAGCCAAAAAAGGAGAGAGAGTCTATTGTAAGACAGAGACTACATTCGTATGTCATCACATGGACACAGTCAGAATCACAGACCTCCCACCACTTTGACCACATGTCATTGGTTAGAACCAAGTCACAAGCCCACACTCCAGCGGAGGGGATGACACAAAGGCGTGCTTATTGGAAGGAGGAGCCATGAGGGCCACCTTAAAGTCTGTCTGCAGCACCTCCTTAGTCGCCTTCAGTCTATGACAGTTCCTCCGATGGTCCTTGTCTTTCATGACTTTGACTCTTTCAAAAAGTACTGATCAGTTATTTTGTAGAATATTCTCAATTGAGTATGTCGGATGTTTCCTCATTTTTAGAATAAGGTATGCATTTGGGGTGGGAATTGGAATAAAGAACAACCAACTTAGAAAATCCTTCAAAATGCATAAACGGTCCTCCAGACTTATTGCAGCTCACCTACTACTTCATCTTTACTTAATCCTCTTTTCTGCAAACCTCAGCATTCACATTAAGAAAAAAGTGTGGTTTCTAAGTTGAAGGGATTTTTAAAATACTTACACATTTTATAAAAATATTTTATTGTTTTAAAAATGCATATACATCAAATTTCTGGTGTTTTATTGATAAAATAGATTTTCTTTTGAGGGGTGATGAGAGAAGGCCTAGCCTGTAAACCCTGACACAATATATAACACTGTGTTTGTTCAAAACTATTCAAAGTTCTAAACACCTGGATAATAAATAAAACACAGCACAAAATATATTAGTAGATTGGAAACCTTCTAAGGTGAGTCTTTGAGTGGGAAAACAAACCTGAGGATTATTCCTGAAAGCACCACAGCAGATGCTGTGCCTTTGACTGTGAAAATAAAGAACTCCTTAGGTGAAGTGATACGTCGAGCCCACTCCTCCACTGTTGATCTCACTTTGGTGGCGCAGTGGGGGAACCAATCCTTGACTTCCCATTAGGCCGCACCCCTGACCTTTACAAACCAGAGTTGGAGCTTGAAACTAAAAGGGGACATTGAACATACATCCCTCAGACTGGAGTTAACTAAAGGTCAGGCCTACATTAACTTTAGAGTTATGACTATAGATTAAATGCACATGATATCCCTGTTTGCTAGATCTTTTTGGGGGGGAAGACATGACAACTAAAAATCAGAATTTCATTAGCAATTAATATTGACTCTGTTGTGCTGAATGAACAAATTTTGGCTATTATGAAGAACCAAGAGCTCTATGTTCAGTGTTCTTTGTAGATGAAGGAAATGTGTTTCTTTTGAAGGCTAAAACAAAACAAAAACAAAATAATCTGATGTATTGACATTATTTTGCAGAATAGAACAACTCTATAGAAGCCACCATTAGCAATCCGTTAACAACCTAATTAAATAATTGGATGCAAATTATCATGATGACAGGTGGAGTGTGAGTAAAATAAACAGATGTCATTTGTCATAAAATAATGTAAAAAATAAAATAAGCAAAATTGAAGCACCGTTGGAAGAAGCAGAGACATTTCACATGGAAAATTATTAAAACCATATATTAAGGGAAGCATAGCTCTACAATAAACTGCTGTTTAATATAAACTAAGTAAATTATACAGGCTGCAACAACTGGTAACCCTGAAGCGAGCTGAAAGTTATTTTCATGATAAACTGGAAATTTCACCCAGTTTTAATATTTTGGAGCATCTTTAAATTTAAGGGAATTCAAGTTAGTTCTGTTTTATACCTTTAAAGGTGTGAAATAAGCCTAGCGGTTATAACAAAAATTTCCATCACTCTTGAAGTCCTGAACTATAATAAATGTAAAAGTAATTCTAAATTATCATGCTCAATTCAACTGAGTTCAGTAGATCTATTGAGCATTGCTTGGTACCATGTGGGAGTTTCACACATATTCCTTCTTGCAATTTTCCCAGTGGTCCGAAAGAGTGATTATTCAATAAGTCATGCCCATTTTGGTCCCAACAGAGGCTATCTTCATCAAAATAAGGAGTTATATTTGTGGGAAGGCTGTTGGAATAACTCACAGAAGCACAAGACAAGCCTTAAGAAGCAGGGTAGTTCTGGGAAATTTGACACAGAGACTAAGAATTTGGCAACACTAGGTCTCCTCCCCAACTCTTTGTCACTCTCTAAATCTTCTCCACATGGGAAAAGTGGCCGCTGGCATCTCTGGGTTTATAGACAGCGTTGGCACCTCCTTACTGAGAAGGGAAAGGTCCTGGGGCTGCTCTGGGGCTGTGCTTAGCCCAGGTCCCCTGCCTACCCTTAAGGTACAGAAGAAGGAAACTGCTAGCCAAATAAAGAGATATGAGCCTATGTCTTCTGACCCCAAGTCCAGGATTCTTTTGGTGTGTCCTATACACAGCTCTTTCATGGAGTTGGCCTACCATTGTATCATAGCCCAGAGAGCTGGTAAAAGGCTATTTCAAGTAAAATCCCCGTGCAAGCTGACAGTCTTGGAGGCAACTTGGCCCCCCTCAGAAGGACCACTCATCCAGCCTCTGATTCCACAGCCTGTCCAGGTCACTGTCCATATAGTGTCACTGAATTGCATCTGGGGTTAAGGAGAAGAGATGTGACTTTATTACCTTAAATAAATACCTAAGTTTTTAAAACTAAATACATTAATCCACAACATTCTTCTAAAACAAGAATGACAGAAGGGAGGAAGGGTAGGAAATTGGATTTATACTTTCATAGGAGTTACTTTACTGCTGAAAGTGTCATAAAGATAACATGTTAGAGAGGAAGCTTAATAGTTATATCCATTATTCTCCAATTAATGTATAATTTATTTCGTAACAATTTAATAGAAAACTTACATGATTTTAGGGGGCAAGGCAGGGAGCTTAATAAAATAATTCAGTAATTAGTCTGGAAGAGCAAATGGGCATGAAAGTTCCAAGTTATAATCTGTAATTAAACTGCTTCTCATAGGAGGTCATTGGTGGGGAGTCACAAGGATTTATTATGATTTATTTACTAATAATTACTAGGGGAGACCCCGGCCAGCTAAGATTGTGCATATAAAGGAAGCATCACAAACCAATAGAAAAATGAATAATTTATTCAGTAAATAATGTTAGAAAAAATGGTGTGTACAATGATATTTTTAAAGTATTGACTGTCTTTCATACCTAATATTTTCTCCTCCTGGCACTCTACTATTCAAGCAAGACCATTCTGGGCATGGGATACAAAGCAGAAAACATAACTAGAGTCTTCTGGATTTAAATCCTAAAGCCCATATAAAAAAAAGAAAGAACTCTGAATAAACGAAACACTGGAGAAGAAAAGTACCAAGGCCTAATTAAAAACCCTCCACCAGAGTTAGAGGTAAGTGGTCTCACAGAAGAATTTCAAGGGTGGGATTCAGGAATGTGTGTTTTAATCAGCCCCCCTGGGGAATTTGTGCGCAGAGAAATGGGAGAATCCGTGGCTAGAACAGGCTCCCCGCCTGGCTGCAAAGTAGAATCACTCCCAGCTTGAGAGGCAGGGAGGGAAGCCCAGGCAGCTGAATTTTCTTTTCAAGCTTCCAATTGTGATTTTAATGATTAGTCAGAGCTGGGAACTTCTGATATAATCTATTTCCTTGCCCATTAACCATGTAAAACATTTTATTCATAATGTGGGCAATTTTTAAATTTATTTACTTATTTATTTTTAGAGAGAGAGGAAGGGAAGGAGAAAGAGAGGGAGAGAAACATCAATGTGTGGTTGCTTCTTCTGAGCCCCGCACTGGGGACCTGGCCAGCAACCCAGGCACATCCTCTGACTGGGACTGGGAACCAAATGGGCAAACCTTTGTTTTGAATACTCATGTTCAATCTACTGAGCTACACCAGCCAGGGCATGATTTTTAAGAATATGATCCAGAGGTGGTTGCTTCGCCAATACACCTAGTTTCCTTATTTCCTATAAAAAATTAAAAGGTTGGGTGAGTTTGAAGGTCTGTATCTAAGGCAATGATTGGCAGAACCTGGTCCCTGGACCAGCAGCCTCAGCATCACCTGGGAACTTGTTAGAAATGTGAATTCGGCATCCTGCCCTCTGCATGAGGAATTCTGGGTGTGGAGGAGGGTTAGCAATCTGTGTTTAACAGGTCGTCTGGATGATCCCTCCCTTTTGAGAACCAATGAATCTCTTCAACAGAGACTTTAAAAACTACTGATACCTGGAACACATCCCCAGATTTTGATTTAATTAGCCAGGTGTGTGGTTCATAAGTTGTTAATATCATGTACAGCAAAGTCTGAGACCTCTGAGAACCTCCCCGTCCAGAGCAGAATTGTCTTTCTTAACTAAAAGTGAAGAAGAGAAAAACAAGTGTGGAGGGTTCTAAATGGAGAAAAGATGGTGTTCTAAAAATAAGTGGGCTTCAAGGTTCAAATGTAAGTTTGTTTTAGCAGTGTAGATAAAAATTTTGGCCAATATTATGATTTTCATTATAATGGGACTATTTTCTCACTTATCTTTAGGACACTAAGATTACCCCTACAATTGTCATTGTATTTCTAGTATTTGATGGTTGAAAAAGTAATATAAGATTAGAAAATTAATTTGATTGATATTTTAAATGAGTATACATTTTATTCTTAACTGATGGATCTAAATACATTTGAAAAATAGTAATATGTATGTAGAAATATTACTTTTCCAAAAAATGCTTACTTTCCATGGAAAGTCTCTTACAATACTTTCAGGATGTCTCAGGCCCATTAAGGATTTTATACTTTTTACCTAAAAGAGATGGAGAGAAAGAGAGAGCAAGATTACACTGATTCTTTTTAGTGCTTATCATTTTGTGATATGACTGCCCAAATTTATAAAATGCTTTCAGAAGGTTCGGGACCCACTAATAAATTAAATTATGCCCAACATAGTATATTTAACTTTTTTTTTGCTAATTTACCATCCATTTATGGTACTATGGTATTCTCTAATAATTATAATAATAATTTATGATGTCACCAGATATCTCAGTTATGCCGAAAAGAAAGCACTGATATTTCAACCTCATATAAATTATTCTTAGATGGAATATTTCTGTCCTGCATTAAAGACAAATTTCCCCACTTATAACTCTGAAAATATGTTTTGTGTTCTTTTCCCAACTTTAGGCCAGATATCACAATGTCCACTTCTTTCTTTTTTTCTTTCTTCCTTTTCTCCTTCCTTCTTTACTTCCTATAAAATGTCTCCAAATCTACCTTAGTTTAGTTCAATATTTTTCTAATAATTTAAAGCCTCTAGGTGACTTGGATTAAGTTATCTTCCACTTTACTAGACAACTGTTAAAAGAACCTGTTGAAGGCTGAAAATTCCGTCAATTAATTGACTGAAGTAAATAATTTGCCTGACACTAAACAAACGTAACTTTTTTTCACTAAGGTTTGTTGAATTTTGGAGTGAATTTCCCTAAATATCCTAATTGTTTCTACTTTGAAAAATGTGTATGTATACTAATAATTGCACTTCTTTTTAAACTAATACAAAGAGTAGACCAAAACCTTGGGCTGGCTTCCACCCAAGAAGAGGGAAGCGAGCATCACTTTTGCCTGGGAGTGCGGGCTCGTCCTCTGGCTGCCTGAGCTCTGCGGCAGCCTCATGGTGATCAGGCCCGTGTTGCTGTGCAGTCTGGCGGTCAGCAGCTTTTCTCTGCTCTGCTTGAGTCTCTCAAGACAGGCTGGGGCAATTCTGGAAGGTGGCACAGGGAATGGCATGGTAGGAAGTAAATGCTTCATATAGCCAAGAACAACAGCCCAGACAGCCTGAGCCATCAGTGTGGTGACAGGTCACCCTCTTATCTTTTATCATTGAAACTCAGGTCCAGTTATCACCACCCATTGGAATCTCTTCATAGTCCAGCAGCCATTGCCTTTGTGAGTATGTGCTTTCCCTATTACTTCAAGTATCTCTTTACTCAGGCACTTACCACATTCCTTTGGCATTGTTTGTGCACATATTTACCTGTCTCACCAGACATAGACCCCTTGGACATGGGAAGTGTCCTGTAATGACTAATGAACAAATGGAAGGTCAGTCACATGGCTGATGCACTCTGATGAGCATGAGGAAAAGAACATATACAATCACATAGCTTCCTGATTGTAGACAGCACATCCTGTATTACAACCTCTCCCACTTCTGTTCTATCTCCTAAACTCAGCGATACGGATACTTATAATTTTCTGAACATACCAGCTTATTTCATGCGGCTCTCTGCCTTTAAATTTTCGAATTCACATATACCCCACTTAAGGGAGGGGAGGGCCGGCAAAATCTATCCTTTCAAGTCTCAGTTCATGTATCATCCTCTTCCCCAAGAAAGGCTGACATCCTGTTACAGAACAGAAGTCCAAGGGGGGGCCAATATTTGGCCCACCCAGGGATGCCAAAAACTGTTATTGAACAGAGGGGGCCGAGGATGGTATACTAATACTGAAAGGACCCCCCCAGGTTCGTTATGTCTGCCGCCCTATAGGAAAGACATCTGTCAATGCCAGAGGTCTGTGAAAAGGAAAGGGAATATTTATTTAATGCTGTACAGGCTTAAAGTAGTGACCCAACGTCCTCATCAAAATATCAAAATGACGCCCACAGTGCTTTCTTCTCCCCCTGACCCTAATTCAGGGTACTGGAACTCAGGAAAAGAAGCACACGTCCCTGTTTCAGGCCGCTGGATAAACCAAGTTGTGTCACCGTCCAGGCAGGATCTCTAATTAATCCAAAGCCATGTGGCACCTTCTCATGGCCTACTGGTAGGAGGTCTTTGTACCCATTTTCCAGGTAAAGTCTCTCCTGCTTCTGAGGCCACATGGCCAAAAGGAGCACCCCAGAGCTGCATGGTCCTCTTCTACCAAAGCTGCAGGGGTCTGCACTCTGGCCAAACCATGTGGATCTCTCTTCTCCTCCAAACCTTCGGGGGTGGGGGTCACCACTCTGCCAAAGCTGAGTGGCAGTTCTCTGCTAAAGCCACGTGGTGATTCTCTCTACCCCCAGCTTTGGGGATCTCCACTCTGCCAGATGTGAGGCTCTTTCTCTTCTTACATGGCTGCGGGGGTCCCCACTCTGGCAAAGCTGCATGGCTCTCCCCAGTGGCTGCCGAGTCTCAGTTTAAATCCCCGCGCCAATCTTCCTCTGCAGCCCCATTTCCAACTCCTCCCACAATCGGCTATACTTGCCAGCACTCCCACATCCTTCCAGCTTTACTGGGCTGCCATAGTGAATCTGGGCAGGTGTGGCCCCATGTCGTGGAGCCAATCATCTCCAAGCTCTCATGCAGGCACTGTAACTCGGGGGACCTGCCCCAAGTTACATCTGGGGTGGAAGTCACTTCCATCCCCTGGCTCAGAGGGTGGCCATAGATATTTAACATATCTATGCAGCCAGTTAAAATTATAGACATTTTAAATGACCATGCCAGAGGTTAGCTGCAAAGCCTTTGCTTACAAAACAGCTCTCAATGTGCCCTGCTCCATTTGTCCCTTCCCCAACTCACACCTGTAGGGGGGAAGGAGTGAGGACATCTTAATATTTCCTGGGCATCTTGAGTTCTGGACCCCTCTCCAAATCCCTTTTGGGGGCTGCCCACCTGGCTGCACCCTGTTACAATCCCTCTCCATTCTCCCTCCTTCCAAAGTTCTAGTGATTACACTGATTGACTAAATATACCTCCACCATGCTCCCACAATATCTTTTCTTTTAACTGACCAGTTTAACATATGTTCTCTATTTCTTCTAGAAAATATAATGACTGATGCCACAGCACACTGAATGTTCTTTGACATTAGGACACACTGGAATGCCCACATACTTCTGCAACCTTCACTCCCCGAACTGGATGGTTACCCAGACTCATTGTGTTTGTTCCCAAACCTGCCTATGCCAATTGTACCTGTTAGTGGTATTAAGTCATTCAGTAGATGTGACTTAAGTAAACAGCATATGAGTGGGGGACGGAAATAAGAGTTGTGTTGTCTATGGAAACAGATGGATCTTTTGGAACTATTAGCTCCTAAAAACTGTGCTGTTGAATAAGGTATAGGCAAGAGAATGAACGAAGATGGGGCAGGGGTGTGTAAAAATCTTGAATCTCCTCTTAGATTATTTAAGTGCTCTTAATCTTTAACTCCACTTTATAAAATCCCAAACTGGAAATCACTGAAGATGCCTTACCAGGGTGGTTTTTGGAACTCCCACCAGCATATCTATATTACAATAGAAGCCCTTGGCCCTACATCAAAGATAAGTGATGTGCATGTGTTTTAAGCCAAAATAAAATGGCATTTTTCCCTGTCCAAGTCATGTACTGTATTAAAGTAATTGGGGCGAGGGTAGGGGAGGAATCTGTCTCCGTTACTAGATCATGAGTTTCTCAAAAACAGGAACCACATCTTGCTGATGTTAGAAGTCCTGTGCCCAGAAAGAGTGTTTGGATCCTAGCGGACTTTCTTTAAGGGGTCCTTGACCCAAGGGAACCAAATAACTAATTTTCGTACAGGGGGTTTCAACCATTCAGTCTCTATGCATCATAGCCACTAGAGGGTAATGTAGCTTTCATTTCTTTGAAATGGTCATCCAGGGGCAGTGCCTCCAAGCGAGGTCCCCTAAAATGGGATGACCTCCCCCAACCCAAATGGGTGGGAGAACTGGTGGCATAAACATCTCACCAACACTCTCGTTCTTTGTATATTAATTTCCCTTGTTTATTTGAGTGAGGTGACTGATTCCATCTTTTCTAAACAGTAAAAGGACCACATTATAATCACTACCTCATTAAGTTAATTATTAAAGCCCAGTCAGTTTCTGGAAATAAGAAAATAAAAATTAAAAAAAAAGAAAACCTCATGCAAATGTTGTGAGTCGTCTCAAGGATTATGAGTTGGTACAATTAGTGTAGCCCACAGTGTTTTACAGGGGGTCTTGGAGAGAACACTAGTGCAGAAAACATGGAGAGTGTGTCCATGTGAAAGGACAATTGATCCTCAGCCCTCCCTCCTTTCCCCCGAATGAGTCTTCCCCCACTTCTGTTGGGCTGGAATGGTAAACTCCAAAAATCAAGCTGCTAGCTGCTCATATCTTTTCAGAAGGAAAAAGAATTTGAAACATTCCCTTTAAGAGAAAAACCCTGGGTGAGTAAAAAAGAATGATTGTTTTACTTTTCAGCGAGTTGCCATGCTGCATTACAACTAAACTGATGATGTGTGCCGTTAAAGGATCTTAAACAACCCGCAGCTTGGGTCCCAGGGACCACAGGCCTTCTATTTCACAAGCCTTTGGAAGGAGTAAGAATATCTGTTCCAAAGTACTATTTGAGAATTAATCAGATCTAAAACAAGATAAACAGTCTAATTTACAAGTACGATGGGGTCTTGAAACAGTTGACCTGGCGGCTGAGTGATGCCAGGCACGGAGCATTTGAGGGGTCAGTCGGCCTGGGCCGGAGTCTCAGCTTTGCTCAACTAGTGATGAGGTTCGATTACCTCCTTCTCTCAGCGTCCATGTTCCACCGTCCGCCTAGAACGTACAGGGAAGCAGCCCTAGGGATTTGCCTCTGACTTCCCTCTGTTTTAAGAACACGAGGTTTTTTTTAAAGCAATATGAAAAACATACAATTGCACCAATTGCTCTTTCTCCATCTGCACTTTTCTCTTAGGCAGGATCTGGCAGGGTCCAAGATATGGTTGAAACTGATACAAAAGTTTCTTATTTCCAATGAAATTAGAATGGGATATTACTGTTTAAACCACATAGATTCAAAATGTACTAGTTGGTGTGCAGTACAGAAACTCAAACCCAGTATTTGCCCTCTAGCTGCTCATCGTTGAAAAGAGCAGTGGCAGCTTATTCAAAATGAGTAAGAAAAATAAATATACCGACATTTCAACACTGTAAAAACATGTAGGTTCCCTTTTAAGATTTGCCTCCTGATTTATTTTTCTTTCCCATCTTTCCATGGAGAAGGGCAGTCAATGAATACTCAGATCTCCATGCGTCTGTCTATCTCTAGAGCTGGCAGTCGTCCAGAAACACAATTAGGGAGAAAAGAAAAGTTCCATCCCTCACCCCTTCAGAGTACAACCGCTCAGCCCTTTCACAGAAGACCGGAGTTGGAACGAGTAGTGTGGCTCTTGTGCACCTTCACGGTGCTTTTCCTCCCACCGCCTTATTGCTCTGCTGCGTTGTGGCTTTGTGCAAAGAATGAAGCTACCGAGGGGTGTGAGACTGTTAATTGCCCTCAGGGTGCCCAACACTAATCCCGGTTTCTCTTCTCCAAACTAATCACAGCTTGTCCCTGACCTCTGGGTTTTTAAAGAGAGTTGTCTCAGGCTGTGCTCTGAACCCTGGGTCAAGCCTTAAGACTTCTCGCCTTGGGCCTCCTTTTACTTTCCCACAGATCACATTCTATTGCCCATTGCCGACCACAGAGAAATACTGCAGGACTACTTTGGGGGATGGGCAGAAACAAGTCTTTGGGCTACCACTGGCCACCTTCTGGGCCTGACCTTGCTTACTTGGCTTCACGAAAAGGAGCAGTGCCTCAGCTGGCCCACCTTAAACACAGGAAAACACTGTGAGCTCCAAAGGAGTGAATACATATAACCCTTAGCACCGTGCCTGGCCCACACATAATACAAGGGCAAGCAACGAGACTTAATGATTTTATCATCATCCTCTGTGATGACGCTGCCATATGAAACCTGGACTATCCAGGCCAGCAGCTTGGCTTCGACTCCCCTCACTTGGAATGTCGCCCTGAGAAAGTCTGAGAGCCTCAACTGCTTCATTTGTAAAATGAGAATGTAGGACTCGGTGCCTGGAGCGTTGGCACATGAAACTTAAAGCAAAGCTCAGGAGAGTGCAGCGTGAAGATCAGTGAAGGTTGACCGTCGCCGTTAGTACTGCAAATGAAGGCAAGCCGGCATCGGTGCCCGCTGGGGACCATGCCAACAAGTCTGGGGTTTCGAGCCTCCTCGTCCTCAACCGAATAACCTCTCGGGTCCCAGAGTCCGGAGTCTTCCTTGAAGAGGCGCAGGGGGTGCAGTGGGAGGTGGGGGATGCTCTGGGAATAGCTGGAAGTCTGCAAGGGGAGGCAGAATTTGACCCCGGGCTGCGCGCGACGCCTGCGGGTGTGCCCTGCGGGCTTGCGGGGTCCTGCCTCCGACCCCAGTGGGCCCGGCCGCTCCCACCCACGACAGCCGGGCCGGACCCCGCCCAGGCGGCGGCAGGGTCCCCCGGACTGGGCGCCGCCTGCGGAGCCGACTGGGCGGAGAGGAGCGCTGCGGGAGGAGGAGTAGGAGGAGGGGGCTGGTCAAGGGAAGTGCGACGTGTCTGCGGAGCCCTTTTATACCTCCTTCCCGGGAGTCCGGCAGCCGCCGCCGCCACCGTGCGCCCCAGCGTCTCGACTCCGCGAGCTGATCCGCGTTCCAGCGCGCAGGGCGCCGCCGCCAGCATGTCGGGCGTCAAGAAGCAGAGGACGGTAGGCTTCCAGTCGCCTGCCTTCCTCCTCCCCGCTACCCGGGTGGTTGCGCCGAACGTCCCGGGGCACTGGGACTCCCCCGGTCTCGGGCGGAGGCGAGCAGCCCCGGCTCCGAGGCTCGGGCGCCCGGAGGAGGAGGAGGGCGAGCCGGGGAGGCGAGGCTCCGCCTCCGCCTCGCGCTTTTAGGAACCTGCCCTCCTTGCGGTGGTCATTCCGGGCTAGACCTCCAGAGCTCTCGGAGTGGTTACCAAGTAAAAGAAAGGACCACAAAGAGGAAATTTCCTTTCTTCCCCGAGAGCTTTTTCCAGACCCGCCTTTTCTTCTGTTCGATACCCGAGTGGGTGGCGGGCTCAGCTGACTCTGGTTCTGCCAGGTCTGGTCTCCGGGTACACGTCAGCGACAGTTATTGGAATTGTGTCTGTTGAACCTCCTCATAGTGGACTTTAATGACAGACTTTCATAGAGGAAACTGCAATTATCAGGACTTACTGGAGGAAATTGCTTTTCTACCCTGGCAGGATTTAACCCTTAGCTCAATTCCCTCTAACCCCCTTGGCATCTGGTGGCCCCTCAGCTTCAGTCTTAGGAGACTCCTCGCTGAAGAGTAAGATGAGGGGATTGTTTTGAGGAGGTTCGGTTTTATGCAGATTTAATCTAAGACACCCCCTTTATGGGAAATAGTGGGCTTTTCAAAGACAAAAGTTCCTTATCCACTTAGCAATAGAGGCTTTCTAAATTTCACATCCTTAAATATGCCAGCAGTGATCAGAGAGTCTTAGCAGTTGGAAGGAGCCTGTAGCCGGCATCTGAACCACAGAGGCGGTCTGCAAGCCTTGTTACCGCCCAACCAGCAGACCTGACTGCTCAGCGCTCACCTTTACTGCGCTGCAAGTCTCAGGTGTTCATAGTGTTTAATCAATGCACGAACCTCTCTTAAATAGTTAAACTTGGGCTTGGCGCATAGTAGGTGATCAGTACATGTTTATTAGTATACGTAGTAGTAATGTGGTAATGCAATATATTAGTAATGTAAACATTATTATTATTCTATAATGCTTATTGAAATATCTCTAAGGTGTATTTGTGGTGGGCCAGGGGAGAGATGAAAAAGTAAGAACTGGAGAAGGAACGTGAAGAGGCAATGCAGGGGCTAGAAGTGTGGGCTTCAGCAGCAAGGGGGAGGGCGTGGGGGCTCTGGTTTCTGGGGATCACACGGGACCAGCAAAGGAGGGGGGGAGGAGCTAGCATCAGTTTGCAAAGGGAGATTGGTCAGGATTTACCTGCCTTTTATAGGAATGATTTTAAAGTGGGGAGACTCTCAGGATTGTAATATATGGTCAAGTGAAAATCACTTGCACTTTATGTCTATTTAATTTGATTAATTTCTGTAAAACTCTAAAGCGTATCTTCTAAATAACAAGCTACTATGGCATTTAGTGGATTTTTATGTCAGTGGAGTTTTAATGCTTCCTCACTGCTTGCGTCAGGAATTCCTTCCTCAGCCTAGTTAAAGAACAAATATAAATGCCCCATGTACATGGACCGGAGGGTGGGAATAGACTGTGGGAGCAGGGCTTGGGGTGGAGGCAGGGGAGAACAATGGGGGGAAATTGGGACAACTGTAATAGAACAACAATTTTTAAAAATTTAAAAGAAATGAATTCCTTCCCAGTTTGGGGGGGTGGCAGGGGCTTTTTACAAGCATCAGTATTAAAAGGGCCGCTGGCCTTTCCCCTTAGTGCCCCTAGTTAGCAAGAACTGGGAAGAGGACAGTTTGCAAAAGGGCTTTAAGAGCTGATCATGCAACCTGCACAGTCAGTTCTCCCAGAGTGAGAAATTTGAGGGCCAGGGTCTTTGGGTTTTGGGTTTACACATTTTAAACCTTCTAGTTTTTTTTTGGGGGGGGTGTTTGGAAATATGTTTGTTATAGGATTAAATTAACACATTCTTTGTAGGATCAAATTAACACCTGATATAGCTAACAGGACTTCTGAACTTTTGTTTAGCCCTCACAGTTATAATCCAGGCATCAGCACAAGTTCCCAGAAGGGCCAGAGAGATACTAGTGGATAGAGCAAGCCAGCCGTAAATGTGTATGAAATCCCTGAAGCCTCAAATGTTCATTCAAAATGCATTTTAAAACCTTGCAGGACAAAACAAAAGCTATCCACCTGCGGGGCCTCTCAGCTATCTGAGGAGTGTATCTCGCTGAGCTAGGAAACTACCCCAGGAGGGAGGACAGTGCACTGGTTTCTTCCTGCGTGGCCAAGAGAGGACACACCACAGCCACTGCAGCAGCTTCAAGTATTCGTTGAGTCCCTACTGCATGCCAGGGGCTATACTAGGGCAAATACATCTTTCCCAGGATTTTTCGCCACAATGATGAATCCTTTCAATCCAGACCTTTGTAAGAAGAGTAAGTACGGTAGTTTGGGTTTAAATAAGAGAAAGTAGGATGATTGTCTCAAAAGCCTGAGAAACAGTAAATGAAATGTTCTTTTATAAGGGAAGGTGGTACATTCCTTCTGTGCTAGGCATCTTTATCGTGCACACCCAGGACACCTCGGTGTCACATCCTTCCCTTGAGTTACCTCCAACACTAGCCACACCCCACGCCCCTGACACACACACAAAGACACCTAGGAGAAGGGAGGCATTGCCTCCAGGGGACTGGAAAGAAAGGCAAAACCCTGGTCCTTTCTTCTTGCATAACTTCCTGGATTAGCATTTTTTAAGGCTGATGGTTATATTATGTCCTGAAGACAAGAAATCTAAAATGTCATCTAAGGTATTAAAGTCTTTTCCAAAGGATCAAACCGCCAATGGTTGAGGAGAGAAGGGGTATTGAAAGCGTTAAACTCTTTGTAAATGTAAGAGATTGTCTACCTGTTTGAAGATGCTGCCTAAAGCAAGACATGAATTTCATGATGAGTAACTGTTTCAAGAAAGAAGAAACAAGTACTTCCAGAGGCCAGCTCCCTGCCACACTGCATATCATTTCATCCACAGCAACCCCCACCCGGAACACTGAGCCTGTCTCTGAGGGAGGAGAAGGGACAAAAGCAGGGCAGGATTTGAGTCCAGGTCTGTCCAACTTCAAGCACAAAGTCAGGATAACAATGACTTACCCCTTACAGCTGTGAGGAGTAAAAACTGTTTTGCACAGTTCCAGGCCCAGAGTAAGGAGCTATTATTAGCATTAGTGCACCGGACTGCTGTGGTTCGGCAAACACGGAGAAGAAAAACCAAGTCTATACTGTGCTGCAGGCTCAGTGACAACCACCATAATATTTACAAAACGTACAATAACAGCAAACAAATGCAGACGTGGATAGTTTGACTACTTGAATCCTTACTCTGAACAGTTACAGGATAAAGGTCGATCATTAGTGTCAGTGCACCAGAGTAACCCAAATTTCAGCAAGAGTTTGCCAAACACCTTGGCCAAGAAAGGTGATTTATATGTCTAAGTAAATTTTGAACTGAACTCTTTCCACCCTTCCTGAGGCTTCAGGTGTTTCCATATCTACCTTAAAATTAATGCCCAATTCATGCAGTTCTTCTAAGATCATCTGTTTGGACGTGTACAGTTAAAGATAAATGTACTTAACTCTGGGTTTTATGTCTCTGATGCAGTTCTCTTTGCCTTTCATCACTTTTCTGTTAATGCACGTGGCTCTGTGGTTTGCTTAGGGGATTTTAGGCTTAAACGTGGAACCTTTAGAGTCTGGGAAAGGAATCAATGATGTCAGCCTCAGTCCTTGGAGATTATTGTTTATTTCAAAACCTGTCACTAAATAGTAATGGACACTCATCGGTCCTTGTGTTTGAAAGTCTTAGGAAAACACAGAAACTAAAGGTAAATAAACATAAATATAATGGCAGTTCAACTAACCTTTCATCCCCGGGTGAAATCCCACATGACAGCTGACATGGCACATGTGCCCACAACCTGGCATAGAGCCTGGGTCAGGGTAGGTGCTCAATAAATATTTGTTGCATAAATAGCTGCAGAATTCATTAGCAAACGAATTTGCTTTAAGGATCCAGAATTTTCTTTGATTCCTCTCCCTCCCCTCTTATCTGTCTATTCTTGTGGGCTTGCTTATTTTTGCCTGGGTCTTTGTCATCACCCCTGAAAGATTACTTTCAGGGATTCTTTGAAGCTTAGGTTGAATGGCCTTCCCCCCACTAAAGATTTGCTTTTGTTTCTGCCTGGTGCCTGACGGCATTACCAGTCTAGGACCACTTTAACCTAAATGTACCACTTGAAGTTTTTTTAGACCACCCAGGTGATATAAATTTGAGTTGCAACTTTGCACACAAGGGCCAGCCTGTGAGTACAACATCTCAGGGGCCCCACCTCCCTATGATACTTTCAATGCCAAGGCAACTGTCCTTGCAGCCTCTCAGAGAGGGAGGTGGGATCATTCTGGCTCACTCTTGTTTTTTTGGGTGTGACTCTTCAGAGACTCAGCTTAGTGTAAGGAAAAGCCTTTTTATTCACCCCACTTGAGTGGGTTCTGGGCCCTGATTTGTTTCCCCTCCCTGGTAAAGCCGTTAAAAATTAGTTCAGATCTGCCGCTATCAGGATAAAAGTGACTCCCTGTTTGTTTACCTCTTAGGCTCCCGCTTTCCTGCAGATTTTGGTCTGGCGGTTTCTTATATACTGTCTTGTCAGCTTTTTGACTTTTGAATGAGATGATACTATATTATAACTAGCCATTTTTTTCTTTGTTTTCGTGGAAGGATGGGTGTGTATAACCTAGACCGTCACTGCTGGAAACAAAAATTTCTGCCTCCTCTCGATTCCTATGTACCATTCATATTTCGTATCACACCTATATCATTCTTATTAAGGGAGTACTTTAAGAACAAGTAAAATTAAATCACACATATTTAATTATGTAATTTAATCCTGCCCCACACCCAAAGTCGCTGAGGCCTGGAGTGGGGGATGCTCACCTTGTCCCGGTGGCCTCTGCCTGTGCAGGTACCCTCAGAGATGTTCCCTGTCCTGTCTGGTCCTTAGTGTTGGTCCAGGAAGAGCGCAATCCTGTCTGAAAGTCCCCTCCAGTTTCAGCACCTCTTCTTGCTTCTTCCATGCTTTCCTTGGAGTTCCCAAGGTCACTGTGCTGCTCCAGTAGGACACTTGGGAGGAACCCAGTGAGGCTTGACACTTCCTCCACACTCCCAGCATACTGCTGACTTCTGAAACCGTGCTGGGACTTTTAGGGGCTGTGGGGGCTGTGAGGGATCTACCGCCTCCTCTCCTGTGGGTTCTGTTTGAGGTCAAAAACACACCCGGTGCCCCTGCTTTCAGAGTCTCCGAAGCCCTCACTCCCTCTCGCCCCAAGCCCAGCAGCAGATGCGGGAGCAGTGCCCTTCTCAGATTCATACCTGCATCTAAGCTCCCTTTGCTTCTCTTCTGATAAAGATTAAATAAAGCTTTTCATGAAGGTTAATTGGTTGATCATAAAACATGCTATTTGTTAAAAATTCTTTCAAACTTCTGCCTTTTTGATCACCAAGGATTTTTTTTTTAATTTAGAATAAGTTGGTGCACAAGTTGGACATTTTTTTCTCTCTGCAAAAGAGCCACTATATTAAAACTTGAAATATAAGTTGCCTGCGATAGCACATGGTGTGTAAAACGACTTCCATCAGTTGGCTGGTGTGACTTCCTTTAAAATCTTGTCAGCAACTCGTTCTGCATTTGAGATTTACTCCTCCAGTTGATTTTGCTACAACTGGCACCATGGAAGCATGCTGTAACATACACACTACAATCTCAATCTTTTGAGCACCAAATATTAAATTTTTGGCAATAAAACTGCAGATGGCCTATGCCTATTATAAAGCTTTTCTAAGGCATTTGCATATCAAAGCCTGCATCATTAAAGATTATTTCTATGCTAGGTTAATATTTACTTTAATTATCTAGTTAATGTTTGCTTTATATGTTTTGTTATAAAAAGTTTTTTATCTGTTAAGCTTCTACATCCGCTCTAGTATTACTACACTGATATTACTACAATTCCCCTTTTCCTTTTAGTTTATGCCCCATGTGTGCTTTACAAATCATTTGCAGACTCTATAGCAAGTTAAACTGCCTCAGTGAAGTCTGAAATATATCCCCATTACCTCATTCATCTACACCTTTCCCCAGTCACTGTTATGGGTGATTCATGCCTTCTTAACTTCTAGAAAAATCAGCAACTAGCAAGACATTGATGATGATTTTTATTTGCATATTTTTTCTTCTGCTAAAATCCTGAATTAACCTTTTGGTCCCCTGCTGGCGGTCCCATTGTGTATTACTTTGTTTTCCTAAAGTCTCTAATATCCTTTCCCTTTTTAGTTCTTGTCACGTCTCACTTCTGTGTTTGTTCACTTCACCTACTCATGTCTATTTACTGAATGACCCAACCAGGAACTCTGCTTGCCATAATCAGCTATAGCTACTGAAGCCTTATAATTTTTAATTATAGTTTTTTAGTTCTTTCAAACTCTGCCTTTAAGTCTATTTTAAACAAAGCATTTACCTTTTCTAATTGTAACACCACACCCAAAACCTTGATATTCTTTAAATCTTCTGCCCAGTCAGTCTTACCCTTGCCCTTGGGCCCAGCAATAAAATTTCCAACTGACTTTTTATTCATTTTTAATCCACTAAGTTTTAAATTTTAAATTACTTACTTGGTATTCAGGCTGTTCCCGCTTTAAAAATGTATTTTTAGCATTTAATATGTGAAAGGGAAATTAAGAGCTCATCTTCAACCTCTTTGTATTACAGTTGATACCCAGCATTTAAGAGCTTTGCTAAAGCTCACAGCCACCTTTGTGGCCACGAGTTGGTGATACAACCACTGAGCTAGAACTCCCATTGGCTAACTGCTCTCTCAGCACTTTCCTCTTTATCACACTTTCCTCTTTATCACATGCCCTCGGAAAGAGGCCCTGTCCGTTTTACTACATCTGCTACGTCTTTGTTTCCTTTTTCTTTTTTTTTTTAACTGGGAAATATTTCTAATACAAAAAAAAAAACCCTTCCCTAAAACACCCACTTCCAGGTTGGTTGTCAGTGAGTCACGATTACACCCCGACTAAGATTTAGCATTTGTTTTGACATTCTGGAGATAGAACATACAGGTCAAAGAACAGTGTTTAAAAAATGTAACTTTACCCTCTTGAAATATTGTGTGATTGGCTAGCCTGTTCCTCTTTAGAAAATTCAAACCCTGTCCTCAGCCTCACTCATTCTTCCTTAAGCCTTCTGGAACTGTTTAATCCTTTTATCCATAAAAAAAAATGCCAGTGATTACAGAATGTGCAGTACAGATAGCACAGATGAAACTGTATTAGGTGAATGTTAGACCAAGTTCAGTTACACACTAAAGCCTCTCAGTCCTGCCTTGACTGATGTGGCTCAGTGGGTTGGGTGTTGTCAGGCAAACCCAAAGGTGGCCAGTTCCATTCCTCCTCAGGGCACGTGCCTGGGTTGTGGGCTGGGTCCCGGGTTGGGAACAACTGATTGCTGTTACTTTCCCGTTTCGGTGTTTCTCTTTTTCTCCCTTCTGTCCTCTCTTTCTAAAAGGTAATACATAAAATTAAAAAAATTTTATTTAAATGCATCATTTAAAAATAAAAGTAAAATAAGAAAATAAATAAATAAAGCCTCTCAATCTTTGTTGTAGGTCTCAGAATTCTCAGTTTTATCTCTAAATCTATCCATTTCCATTGTTTCCTAAGTTCATGAAGTACCATAAAGTCAATGACAGTAACCGTATGATCTTGCCAGGTAAATCTGCCGAAATCGCTGAGTCCCAATAGACAGTCTTTTTCTAAATTATATGTGTAATTACTGTTCTTGGCCCATCAGGTCACTAATACAATGTTTTGAGTAGTTATTAAAAATTTTTTAAATGTGCATTCTTTCATTGTGTTTAAGTTAGCCATATGAGCAAGAAGAGAACTAATAAAACCCATACATTCATATTGCAGCTATGGAGACTTCCGGCCAAGATGGAGGCATAGGTAGACACACTGTGCCTCCTTGTCCAACCAAAATTAAAGACAACAAAAAATTAGAAACAAAATCAACCAGAACTGACAGAAAATTGAACTGTACAGAAGTCCAACAAGCATTCATTCAGACCAATAAGAGGGATGGAGTCGATGGCCAGCAGAGAGGGGTTGAGGCAGGAAAAACGGTGGCTGGTGGACCCTAGTGTACAGGCAGCAGTTGGCAGACCCCAGGCGCTGGGTGGCAACAAGCAGACCCAGTGAGGCACGCAAGGCTGCTGGCTGACCTCAGACACACATTCGAGTACAGATAAACCAGGTGAGAACAGGCAGCGAGACAGACTGTGCAACCTAGGGCCCCAGAGCCAGGAAATAAAACCTAAAAGCACTGATTGAAAACACTTGTGGGAGTCGTGGGGGGGTATGGGGCTTGAGATGCCGGGAGAGACTCTCAACCTCACAGGACAGTTTATTTGAGAGACCCACGGGGTCCTAGAATGTACACAAGCCCACCCACCCAAAACCAGCACCAGAATGGGAAGTGGCAGAAGGGACTGAAATCCAAGAGAACAGAGCAAGCGCCATTGTTTCCTCTCTGACCCCACCCCCATATACAGCATCACAACCCAGCAACTGGGTTGCTCTGCCCTGGTGAACACCTAAGGCTCTGCCCCTCACTATGTAACAGGCTCGACCAGACAGAAAAATAAATAAATGAATAAATAAATAGCTCGAACAGAAGAATAGATCAAAGCTCCAGAGCCAATACATCTAAGTGACCAAGAGATAGCCAACCTATCAGATGCACAGTTCAAAACAATGGTGATCAGGATGCTCACAGAACTGGTTGATTTTGGTCACAAATTAGATGAAAAAATGAAGGCTACACTAAGTGAAATGAAGGAAAATACACAGGGAACCAATAGTGATGGAAAGAAAACTGGGACTCAAATCAATGGAGTGGACCAGAAGGAAGAAAGAAAGGAACAACCAAACAGAAAAGAATAAAGAAACAAGAATTCAAAAAAAAAAAAAATGAGAAGCTCAGGAACCTCTAGGACATCTTTAAACATTCCAACATCTGAATTATAGGGGTACCACTAGGGGGAGAGGAACAGTAACAAGTGGAAAACTTATCTGAACAAATAATAAAGGAGAACTTTCTCAATCTGGCAAAGGAAATAGACTTCCAGAAAGTCCAGGAAGCTCAGAGTGTCCCCAAGAAGTTGGACCCAAAGAGGAACAAACCAAGCACATCATCATTACATTAGCCAAGATTAAAACAAAGGAATCTAGAAGCAGCAAGAGATAAGGGGACAGTCACCTACAAAGGAATTCCCATCAGACTGTCAGTGGATTTCTCAAAAGAGACCTCACAGGCAAGAAGAGGCTGGAAAGAAGTATTCCAAGTCATGAAAGGCAAGGACCTATATCCAAGATTGCTCTATCCAGCAAAGCTTGCATTTAGAATGGAAGGGCAGATAAAGCACTTCTCAGATATGGTCAAGTTCAAGGAGTTCATCATCACCAAGCCCTTATTATATGAAATGTTAAAGGGACTTATCTAAGAAAAAAAGATAAAAAATATGAACAGTAAAAACCCAGCAAACTCACAGATATTAACCATGCCTAAAACAAAAGCAAACTAAGCAAATAACTAGAACAGGAATAGAACCACAGAAATGGAGATCACATGGAGGGTTAGCAACAGGGGAATGGGAGGAGGAGAGAGGGGGGAAAGGTATAGAGAATAAGTAGCATAGACGGTCGGTAGAAAATAGATAGGGAGAGGGCAAGAATAGTATGGGAAATGTAGAAGCTAAAGAACTTGTGACATATGCACATGAATTAAAGGGGGGGAATGTGGGTGGGAGGGGGTGTGGAGGGGAATGAAGGGGGGAAATAGGACAACTGTAATAGCACAATCAATAAAATATATTTAAAATATTGCAACAATGGAATTTGCATATTTCTACAAGTTTTGGTTTTTTAGAGTATGTTGTGTTAGAAAATTCCTACTCTGTTGTGACTGGTTCATCACCAGCACTGAGTGCTTATGCTGTGGTAGGTACTGTTCCAGGGATTCCCGTGCATTCTCTCATTTAGTCCTCACTCTCTCATGAAGCAAGTTTATGAGCTGGGAAGGAAACTTGTTTAACTGAAATGTCTTTAGAGAGTTACTCACAGGAGAAGCTAAAATCTTATCAGCTCCTCTGTAGTTAATAAGTTATTTATTTCATAGAGGGAGTGAGATTTAATGCCAAGTAGCAAACAGCTGGATTAGGTAACTAGTAAAGTATTACTGCTTCATTTGTAAAATATTTTGGCAGCTGCCTACTGCTAATATATCTCAAGATAATAATAATGAATTCTATTTAGAGACATTCCCCAGCACTTTTAAAAAAAGTAAATGGCATACACTGGGAAATACATATTACCCTCCACATCGCACACATTTCATTCCTTATGGTGACATAAAGTATGTAATTGGAAAATAAATATTTTTTTGTTCTCAGACTCTTTTAAAAAGTATGGGTAATAGTTTTTATTGCTTAGTCTTACAACCATGTCAGTGATTGCAATAATTTGTTTCTACCAAAGCTGCTAATACTAGAGCCAAGTGTAACTGTGATTTGTAGCTGATAAAAGGAAACTGGGCCACCCATGTATGTTTCATATAATAAAAATTTGACCCAGTTGGAAGACAAAGCTAAAGGATGTCGGCCACCGAATAATGCTTCTCTTTCATTAGCGGCCAATGAGGAGTGCCTAGAAAGGGTGAGATTGTAAGAGGCACCTTCTGTGCAGTTTGGAAGAAACATCGTGGTAAATCGCCTGCTTCTGCCATCGTAGGTCAGTCTGCCTAGTCAGCCACCCTAGGCCACAGCCTCAGTGTTAGGCACCTTGAAGGCCTGAATTCCCGTTCTGAGGAGACCACAGTGTAAGAGGCAGGAGTACGGGCTGGGTGTAAATGTAAGGCATGAGATCAAAGTCCTTTACTGGAGAGGGGGTTACATGATTTAAATGAAGAGAGGACTGGTGGCAACATAGAAATCAAATCACAGATTCCATGTGCACAGGTGTCTTCACAGTGCAAGATCCCTTGGACACAAAATCATGTCAGCCATAGTTATTGAATGGAAAAATCTGGGTCATCTGAAATACCTGGTTTCTTCTATTCTCTTCTTAGTGTTGAGGCTGTTATTTAATAAACCTTTTAAACGTCACACTGTGATATTCTTGCCGACATTATAAGTCTGCGTTGGCACTCAGGAAGGTACCTTGTTGATCCAGCTGGGTTCCCTAAACAGGGGAAAGGAACAAGCATTTATTCAGGGACTTCCCATACAGTGTCTAATCTCATCCTCATAATAACCTATGAGGTAGTTGATGTTCTTATCCCCATTTTATATTTTGGGGCTGTAAGGCTTATGAGGATTAAATAACTTGCCTCAGGATGTATAACCATTAGTGGCAGATTTGGAAGTGACTACCTCGTAAGTATGAATGCCATGTTTTCAATCCTTCTTTTTCTTCTGTTAATGTAAGGGCGTATAGACTGATACGAAGACTGCCAGAATGAATGAAGATTATTCTGATCATTGAAATATACATTTAAATTTTTTGTGGATGCAGATTAATGCAGTGAAGAATCTAAAAAAATGATGTGGTTGGTTTGCAAGTTATTTTCTTCAGGGACATTTTGGAATGTTGTATAATCTTTAGAAGATGTGGGTTTTAGCAAATGCTGTTAAAAGGCAGTAAATGTTAGTTCGGATGAGGCTCTGTGGCCAGTTTTAGGAACAGTAGTGTTTAGAAGAGAACCCAATGGTTCACCTTAGTAATACAAAGCTTCAGTGTTCTTGTGGGTGAATGCATACACTCAAGAATAAGTGTCCTTAGAAATAACTGCAGTGACTTACATGTAACTCTAGACCTTGCCTTGTTCATTATGCAAGCACTGCACAGTCGAGCATTCATGAGTTACAAGTTTCCAAAGCCCCACAAGCTCCAGGCCTGTTCTCTCTGGATGTACTTACCAGAGGTTTCATTGGCATTTCCACAGCTCGGCACAGAATTTTAATCTTTCTGGGTTTGAGAAGCCGGTGTCATATATAGCTTTATTTGTGGAACCAATTGCAATAGTGTAAGAAAATACACAGAGGTAATGAAATGCAGCCTCCACTGGACCACTTACAGGGCTAGCATTCAGAAGGGTGCCTAAGACCTGTGTTGATGCTAGAATTCTGAGGTTTGGAGCATCTTCTGAAGGTAGTTACACATTTCTAGGAAACTCAGTTTGATATGTATGTGTTCCTTTGAGGGTAATTGCCACCTCCCTGAATTATAGCACAGTTCCCCTGGGTGTGCACAATTAGTTTTTTTCATCATGCATATCTACAAACTCTTTTTAATGATCCTAGCAGCTCCCCAATATGGTGGGTAGTTATAAGTATCACAAATCATAGATGAGCACAGTAAAGTAAAGAGATGAGGTAAATTTTCTAGGGCCTTTTTGTAAACTAACATAAGAGCAGAGGCAACCCAAGTTTGCTGATTTCAGTGGCTTAGTGTTGTGTTTTGTCTTGGAACAGACAAACTCAGGGACATCTAAATGATATTTCGAATGAAGAGTTTCTTATCAGGATTATAGCACATTAACTGTGAGCTGCAAAACACAACATGGCTTCATTGACATTGGGAGATCTAGTTCTGCAAATGCTGTAACACATGAATTAAGTGATTCAGCTAATTACATATATTTTTATATCCTTCCAAAAACAAACTCTTGGGCTTTGAAATAGAAAGGGCTCTACATTCAATTTTTTCTCTTCTTTTTTGGTGAGTGTACATTTATTTTAATGAGGAAACTGGGAACTAAACCATTTATTTGCCGCTCATTCATCCTGATCACCTCCTTATTTCCACGGAACAAAAAAACTCTGAAGCCGTGTCTGCCTTCATGATCTCATCCCACTTGTCCTTGTGTATAGTTGCATATGAAATGTAGAAATAGTAATTGCCCTAAAAAGTTGGTATAGAGAGAACTTGAGGCAAGAGAACGACACCAGAGTCAAGGAGATGTCTGAGTGGAACTTGATCTTGTAGACCAGCACTTGAATTGTGTGTGGGGAGCCCCCTGCCAGTTTCGGTATGGCCTGTAGGCTAAATACAGGTTTTACATTTTTTAAATAGTTGGGCTTAAAAAAAAACAAAGGAAGAATTCTATTTCGTGACTTGTGAAAAGTATGCAAAATTCAAATTTCAGTAACTATACATAAAATATATTGGAACACAGCAGTGTCCCTTCATTTCCACACGTCTGTGGCTACTTTCACAGCTGAGTGTCTGTGATAGACCTGATGGCCTAGAAAGCTGAAAATATTCACTACCTGGCCCTTTATGAAAACTTTGCCACCTCCTGCTGTTGACAGTGGGGGCCCAGCTGTCATTTCTGAGTTACTTGGGTGACTGTCCTGTTCCCATGTTACTTGCACTTGAATTCAGAGAGCGGAGTATCTAGTTTTACCTCATGAGCCCCCATTGAATTCTGTTTGGTGTATGGCCATTGTTTTGTTTGTAAAATGCATTTTTAAAAAGTTCTATGGAACTCAATTGTTATACCTCCTGTAATGATATTACTGAGGTTATTTTTTACTGATTACAAAACATGATATTCTCTTTATAAAGATCCATGGTAGTCCTGGCTAGTGTGGCTCAGTAGATTGAGCTCCGGCCTGCAAACCAAAGGGTCGCAGGTTTGATTCCCAGTCAGGGAATATGCCTGGGTTGCAGGCCAAGTCCCTGGTGGGGGATGCATGAGGGGCAACCACACACTGACATTTCTCTCCATCTCTTTCTCCCTCCTTTTCCCTCTCTCTAAAAATAAATAAATAAAATCTTTAAAAAAAATCCATGGGAGAAATTTCTATCCGGGCTTTGAGCCAGAGGGTTATCTTTCTGAGTTTTGTTTTTGTTTTTATTTGCTTAGTATAATAGTTTCTAAACTGCGAATTCTTAGACTACCCAGGTTTTCTCCTCCAAGATGTCTGCCAGAATGCTCAAAAGCAAATTTTGTAGCTTACTTTCCATTTATCACGCCAGCTTCATGCTCAATGCCATTTCACTTTATGTCCCTGTATTGTTTTTTATTTTTCTCTACTTCAAATTCATGAACTTTTGCTATAGTGTATGACTCTTGTAAGTCACTGTACATTTTTCAGGAATGATGCAGAAATTAAGAAACATTAAATTGTTTTGTGACTGTCCAAGGGCCTGTGTCCACAGGGCCTTACAGAAACCAGTCCACGAAAAGCCCGCTGAGTGCCTTCCTGGAGGCTTATAAACAAATGCTTTCATGATGGATAAAGACACAGGTCAGAGGTTCTTCATCCAGAGTCCCAAGAACTCAGTAGGGTTCTGAACATGGGAGAGGAAAATATTTTTATAACTTATAACAGAAATGTATCACTTTCTTTCATGACGAACCTAGACAACAAACCACAGTAGCGTTAGCAATAGTTGTGACTATGTCACCAATAGAAATCACAGATGTTTTTATAACACTTTGTTGTTGACATCACATTTGTCTGTGCTCTTTATTACTACAAAATGATCGCAGTTGTTATAACGGTCTACCGAAGTTGCTAGACCCTGTTATTTGATATATTGATAAAGAAGCATATTTATTACTGTGCTAGAATTTTTTAAAAGTATTTTGATAACTGTAATTTGGTGGTTTTTCTTTACAGTCCCTTGTGCTTTATTTTATGCATTAAAATTTTTTTCTGAGAAGGGGTCCCAGGCTCCCAAAGAGGTTTTTGACTCAAAAAGGATAAGAAGCCTCTGTGCATGGGCACATCTACACACACACGCACACAGTGGTACACGCAGAGGCACACCCACACACGCACACACAGTGTTTGCATGCACTTGCAGAGGATTCACACACTCCCCCAACCCACACAAGGCCCGTGTCTAACATCTGCAGTTTAAGAACTCACGCCCCATTGGCTAAAATTCAGGACAGCAGGCCACACGAGGGAGGGTTTTTGTTTTGTTTTATTTTATTTTTTAAATCCCTATTCAAATCAGTCACTTATAGGAATTGACCTACAATTCCTTCTCAAGTTGTACTATTGGTTCTGGCTGTCATGAATTAGTCTTTATGTCTTTCTTCCATAAATAAGGAGTGTCTATATCCTCATAAAGTAATTCTCTTGGCTTTTGCCATAGTCACTCTTGATATTTTTAGGTGAGAAAGACCCCAGCTTTTACACTCTTTGATTTATAGTTTGTGTTAGAGATTCACATCTTTGAAATTTTCAGAGCTTGATATGTATATATTTCATAAATTTGGAATTGGATAACAAGTAAAAATGGCACCAGAGATTAATGACATAATACCTTTCATGTTACTCTGTTCCATGTGTGTTTTTATTGTTGTTTTTATTAATCAAGCGTATTCCATATTCTCATGTAGGGAAGCCAAGGTTCATTTGAGAGTATCATTCACTGTTAATATCTAGGTGTTGTGAGTCTCTAGTTAGGATTTGCTGTACATTTGTGTGGGTTTTACACTCTTGTATTCCACACACCACATAAGTTCTGAATGCTTCCCTTAATTTACTGAGGTCTTAGTGGGACCCTAGAGATTATCAAGCCTAGTTTTTCTTAGCATTGCTAAGTTTCACAGAATGTCGATGCCTACACCCCATTCCCAGAGAATCTGATTGAATTGGTATGTGTTGTGTTCTTTAAACGCTGTCTAGAAGTGCCTAGGATCAGCGTGGCTTGAGAACCATGGCCTAGCCTAATTCCTCCCTGAACAAAATGTGTGCACCGTGATGTGCCCAGGGTCTTCCAGCTAGCTAGTGACAGACGGGGTTTCTCTACTTCAGGATGCTATTTGCTCTTTTCAGGTCCTTCCCCCAACATGTTAGGCCATTTTCCAGTTAATGCAGACTTCAGTAATTACTACATTCCTCGTGAAATATTTAAAATTAAATATTCCAGCTGGAATGTTTTAAAGCTTGCCATTTTTGTCCGGTTTTACCATTACCTAATGAACAGACAGCTTTCTGGAAAAGTCTGGAGATCATTCTTTCTTAGTCAGCTGTTCTTGGCTGTGGTGACTATTTATTCCTGGAAACTTGCCCCATTCCCAATCGCAATCAAGAGAGTAGCCCAGTTTTTTAAAGCAGCTTATCATTCTTGATAATGTAAGTCTCCCCATATCACTACTGAACCTGATATGTTCCAATGGGAGTAAATCTAAAGGGATTCCCTTGTCCGGTTGATGGAGTTGCATGTTAAGAACTTACATTGGAGGAGCCCTGCAAAAATGGGCCTTTCTTTTCCTTGTAAGTTGTGTGTGTAGTTCTAGCATTTCTGAGGGAAATATGTAAGTACCTCACAAGCAGAAATGCTGTCCATTTATATATTTCATACCTATCATCTAAAATTACTTACAATGAATCAAATTGAGTAATTATATCTTTTCTACCCAAGCTAGTAGATTTCTGATTATATATAATAGATTATCTGATTATAGGTTTTGATTAACTTTATCTCATTAGGCTATAAAAATAATACGTTGTCTTATATTCACAGAGATTGTTCACTAGTAATGCAGTAAAAGCAAAAGACAGACATTTAGTGATGATATTTAGGCTTGAAAAGATTAGATGACTTAAGCCAATGACAATTCTTGAATTAACAGCATGTTTTCTGATATACCGTTGGTTTCTTTAGGACAGCAACTTTCTTTTTCCTTCTGTCTTATTTTAAAGTGAATTTGGTTATAGCTATTTTGAAAACTATGTGACTATATACGTTAAAGTTAAAATAAATGAAAATTTGTTTTTTTTCCTGTAATTCTCCTACCAACTATCAGGATGGGAAATAAATTTCCCCTACAGAAGGTCAGGATAAGTAGGGACCAAAAAATGTCAGAGAGAAAATGGCTTGGCGTCTAGTAACCAGCGTAGGTAAGAAAAAAGAATCCCTGCCAAGCCCTCTCACCAACCCTCTGCAGAACCAGACAGAGAACCGTCAAGTGAATTGCCTTCCCGAAGAAGCAACGTGGGCCTCTTCTGGACCACCTTCATCTTCCTGGGCAATTGAATTTTAAAATTTTGTGTAGCAAAATGCCTTTATCAAGTTACTACTGAAAAGCTATCCACTATTTCCATAGGATAACAATGCTAACTATATAAGGTTCATATTATGTGCTCATATGTGGACTGTACTTTGAGCCACTCTATGTCTAAAGCCATATCTAGGTGTGTACCTGCCAAAGGATGGACACTAAAAAATTATGTGATTACAGGGTAAAGAAAATCATCTTTTAAAACAAGCTATGCTCAGCCTTATGAATAAAGATAACCATGGTTTTTTATTCTCACCCAAGGACATGCTTATTGACTTTAGAGAGAGAGGAAGGGAGGGAGAGAGAGAAACATTGATGCAAGAGAGAAACGTGGTTCAGCTGCCTCTCATACACTCATACGCATCCCAGCCTAGGGGATGAACCCACCATCTAGGTATATGCCCCAACTGGGAATCAAACTGAGACCTTTTGGTTTATGGGATGATGCTGCAACCAACCGAGCCATTCCGGCCAGGGCAAAGATAAACATCTTAGTGTACATTTTAATAATTTATTTTGAAAAAAAGAGATTTGATGGAGCAAATAGTTAAGCTGTAAAACAAACAAAGAAACAAACTATAAAACTATAAGAAGAAAATAAGGATCACTTACAATCTCAGAATTGGGAAGATCTTTTGAAGTATCTCACAAACTCAGATACCACAAAAAATACAGTTGAATATAAAAACACGTCTTAAATTACATGTCAAAATATCACTTTTTAAAAAATTAAAACAAAGTCAAAAGACACACAACCACCACCACCCGGGGGACATTTTGTAACTTACAGAAGACACAGGGCTGCCTTCCAAATTACACAGAGCTCCCGAAACTCAGTGTCCAAAAAATCAGCAATCTGATAAGAAATAAAATGTGGGGAAGGAATATGGAATTCACAAAAAAGGAAATACAAATGGCTCTTCAACATAAGAAAAATGCTCAACCTCGTTCATTTTAAGAAATTCGGTGTATGAGATGTAACCTTTCACCTCTCCGGTTGGCACAGGTGAAAACTCAGACCAGCCTGCTGGGCTCAGTGTGGAGATCACACACTCTCATACGTTGCCATGCATTGCCAGTGGAGATGGGCTTTAGTACAATCTCCATAGAGATTTTTTAAAATATCAAAATTAAAATGAATATATTCGAATTCTGAAACTTTTTTCTGTGCAAATCTTGCAAATGGTAAGATGATGTATGTATAAGGATACTCTTGGCAGTATTTTGTTACGAAAAAGGATAAACAACCTACATATCAATCAATAGGATTCTTTAAGTACATATTCTGTACCATTTTGTCATTCTCATGTTTCCATTATAAGGACTAATTTGCAACTGTTAAAAAAGCATGAGGTAGTTCCTAAATATACCAACATGGAAAGAACTCCAAGAATTTTGTTAATAAAAAAAAGACAAAGTGCAAAAAATTAAAATTAAAAAGACAAAGTGCAAAACAGTATCTATAACTGTTTAGTATCTATAACTGTTTTCTCCCCTGGTAACTTTGGGGAGAAAAAAGAAAAAAAATACATATATTTATTAATGCATAGACTACCTCTGGAAGTATACATGGTAAACTCAGAAAACTATGTGGCTGGGTAGGAGATTTGGTTTTATCTGTCTGTCTATCTAACAATTATAGATAGATAACTCTATCATCTCTCCATCAATTACATAGTCAAGAGCTGTGAAGGGTCTGTGATTTCATTCCACCTGCAATCTAATAAATTAGCTTGCTGTAGTTTCATGGATGCTGGCAGAAAATACAAAGCTCCTGAGTCGGAGGCAAGGGACTGTACTACTCACAGCGCAGCAAGCAGTAAGAACATAGCGTGGGTGTGTTGTTTCTCTGGTGCCCAACCTCGCCTGGGGGTGACATGGGTGTGTTTAGATTACAATCACAAGCAGTAAGTGACATTATAGGAAAGAACTCTAAGCTGAGGGAACCTGAAACGTTTAAAAAAGATTTTATGTACGTATTTTTAGAGGAGGGAGAGGGAAGTAGAAAGAGAGGGAGAGAAACATCCACGTGAGAGAAAAATATCGACCAGTTTGCCTCTGGTATCTGCCTGACTGGGGACCAAACCTGCAACCCAGGCATGTGCCCTGACCAGGAATCAGACCAGCAATCTTTCACTCCGCCAGGCGACACCCAGTCAACTGAGCCACACCAGTCAGGGTGGGCACCTGAATCTTTTATAAAGGGCAGTAGGAGGGCTGACCCTATGCTCTGGAAGGCCACTTTATCTCTTTCATCCAATGCTATTCACAATACAAAAATCCTTGAAAGTTAGTCTGCAATGAATGACAGTTAGTACCCACCTCACAAGATGTGCAGAACACAAAGGGCTCATGAAAAACGTTTCATTTCTTTATCCATAAATACACATACATATTTTGAAGGCTAACAGTAACTCCTGGTACTTCGAAGCTTTCAGCTAAGTTGTTTGGAGCATGAATTCATTAGTCATTGGATGATTGGGCCTTGGTCTGCAGTCACCCAACTCCACCTAAATCAAAGGTCATTGTGGCAAGTCCTTATCCTTAACATCCTGGGCATAAGATGCCTATCCTCAAGGGCATCTTATTGGTCACAAGGAGCCCGGTGAGACTGAGAACATGGCTGAGTCGGCACAACTCATTCTCCTCTACCGCACCTGACAGCAGCAGTTGCCACCTTGGGCACTGGTAGTGCTCCCAGGTTCGGGAATGAGACCCATATTTCCCTTAGCACTGATGTGAGCCTTACTTTGTTTGGCTTCGCTTAGGTCAGTTTTACACCGAAATCAATTTTTGGCCTACATTTGGCAAGTGTGACTTGAAAATGGACTGGGGTGGGCTTGGCACAGGGATTTCTCGGCTTTGGCACAGGGGCGACACAGTTCCTTAGGAACAGGCCTTCATTCATCACTGGAACACACTGGATTTCTGTCCTACACTTCAGGGTAGGTCTGTGGAGGGATGAATGAGCATCTTGTGAGAAAGGTGCTGGGCCGCTCCTGAATCACCTTGAATGTCCTCTTTTTGCAATAGCAGCAATGGTCCATGTTTTTAAACTTTTTATTGAAGTATAATGTATACACCTAAAATTATATAAATCTTAAATGTGCTGCCTAATGAATTTTCATAAAGTGGACGCACTTGTGGAACCACTACCTCACTTAAGAAACAGAATAGTCCCTGAACCCCAGAAGCCCCTTCCAGTCACTAAGACTGTCTCCTAACGTAACCGTGCGATTAGCTTCGCCTGGGTTGGAACTTCATGTAAATGGTATTGTACACTATACACCCTTCTTTTGCTCCAAGTCATATTAACAAGAGCCACCCGTGCTGTCCATAGTGATTGTGTTTGGTTATGACTTGTTCATTCTCAATGCTGCACAGCAGTGATTGTCAAGCAGGGGTTATTTTGCCCCTCAGGGGACATTTGGTAATGTCTAGAGACATTTTCTGGTTGTCACAAGGAGGTGGGGGGGAGTTGCTGCTAACCATTCTCACAATGCACAGGACAGCCCCACAGCAAGGCCCAATATGTCAATCCTGCCGAGGTCCAGAAACCCTGCTATGTAGTGGCAGTCCATTGTGTGAATGGACCATGATTGATTTACTCACCCATTTCTTAAAGCCTCAACTTCAGCATTCATTAGCATTACCCAACTCAGCCCTAGCTTTGAAATTCTTGAAGCCATGCTTACCACAGTCTTACCGAAATAAAGAAACTACCAACCGGGGGTGTTTTCACATGTAAGATAAATGGCAGAATTAAAATGAATCATGTATAGTTTTGGTCAGAGACAAAAATCATGTATTTTAGAACTGCTACAAGAATTTGAAGAGATTCTGAATGAGAGAATGAAATGGGCTAATTCAAGTTTTTCATCAAAGAATAAAAACATGAAGGACCGTACTTAAAACACAGCTTTATTGAAGTATACTTTGCGTATTGTAAAATTTACCCAATTTAAGTGTGCCGTTTAAAGATTCCTACTAAATTTAGAACTGTGCAACTATCACCAAAATTTAACTTTAGAACATTTCCATTGCACCTAAAAGATTCCTTGTACATTCACTCCTGTTCCTACCTGAGTCCCAGAAAACTGGCAGTTTATTTCTGTCTCTAAATGTTTTCCTTTTGTGGCTGTTTTCTACAAATGGAATCACAAAATTCCATGTGATCCTTTGTGCCTGGCTTCTTTCTGTTAGCATAATGCTTTCACAGTTCAGCCATGTTGCAAGAGGTTTCATTACCTCATTTCTTTTGATAGCTGAATACTATTCCATTGTATGGGTATTTCACAGTTTGTTCATCCATTCACAAGCTGATAGACGTCTGAGTTGTTTCCAGTTTGGGGCTGTTATGGAAATGGATATGGAGGATTTTGAAGCATGACTGGGTAAAGGGCTAACTCAAGCAGGCTTTTGAAGAAGGGATATGATCCTGGATCGTTGAGCTGTATCATTTTCAAGGACAATTTGAGTGATTAAAAAAAGAGTAGGAAAGGGAAAGACTAGAGAATGACATAAGGAACATGAGACTTCCAGGGAAATGAGATGTCTGATATTCACCCACCCAGACCCTCGAGTTTTTGAAGGCATTTGATAACCATGAAAGCTACAGGGCAGTAAAGGTCTGCCTTAAAGGGAAGGATAATAGGTAATTTTTTGGTTGCACTAAGAGAAGTCATTAAACGTGCCACATGTTAGTAATTTATGATAAAATAACTAATAAGTCAAAAGGACAGGTCGCTGCAAGAACAGACACATGTGGGCCAATATACCCATCGCTGAAGGATGGGGTCTTGTTTCTCACAGGACTGTGGAGATCAAGTACAACAGTGGCGTGAAAGTGCAACCTCTTTAAGTCATAAGGCATCTGTACAGATGGAAGGGCTCGCTGTTACTGAACAAAGTCAGGTCCTGGGGCCTTTCCTGTGGAAAGTGGACGCTGAGAGCCAAAGGAGTTACCTAGTGGCAGAATTGCCTCCACAGGAGGTGAATTTGGGTCAAACACCAGTGGAATGGGCTGCTCCAAAAGTAGTGAGCCCCAGACCCAACTTTCGCCACCTTTATAGTGAGGGTGTTCTAACAGTGGGAACCTATTCTTTAGCCTCGTGGGGTCATAGGGCTTCATGGGATTAAAGTTTCTCATTGTATTAGCACAGAATAACGACATTGTAGTTGTGGGTCTGAGGCACTGGAGGGGAATGGAGAGGGTCAAAACACTTTATACTGACTACTTTCTCCTTTGCTCCTCTTTTCCTTCCAAGGGAAAATTTTATATAACTAAACAAAAATCTTAACATAGTAACTAAATCTCTCTCTTTTTTGCAATAGAATAACAAAGTAAAGAACTTTTCACATTGCAAAATGATATCATTTTCAAGGATTTGTTTACATAGTATTACATATATGACATTCTCAATAGGTCAAAATGAAGTCAAACTACTTGAAAAATTAAGATAAAGCAAATCTTCTGTTATAATAAGTTTTTTTCATTTTCCTGGAAAGGAAACTTATCTAATACCAGAAGATCAAGACCACATTGTTGGCAACCCTCTTAGAGTTTCCCAAGCTTATTTAGCCATTGACCCTGCTTTTTTTTTTTCCCCACAGAAAACCATATTATATCAAGGGACAGTCTGAGGACAGTTTTTGAAATGTTGATACAGCCAAATTTCATCGTGTATGGTTAGCTCCTTATGCCCACTATAGGCTGACCTCTCAGATGAATCAGGCTGGTTAGTTTAGAAGAGAAGTTGAGTGGCACTTCCTCCCCATTCAGTGGACTATCGATCGGATCTCTGCAGGGCCTCCGGTGCAGTGGGTCGCCCCTGCTGTTAGACAGCACAACGAACATGGCATCTGGCACAATTCAACAGCCAACAGTACTGCACCCGAATGCATTCTATGTCATAAAGTTCTACCTTCAACATTCGAATTGCTTGATTTAGTTCAATGAATTTTTTTTTGCCTTTAGCGTGTCTGTATTCAGGCTTTATCTGGCACTCTGGCTGCCATAAAAAATGAAGTTCATGTAAGTAACAGAGAAAAAATTAAAGTGCAATATTGGAAAATGTAAATGACATCCATGTTTTTAAATCTTATTTTTATTGTGCCAATTCAAAGAAATTCAAGTTTATATTTCTATACAAGTTCAACAAATGCCCTATACAAGAAAGAAAGAAAAAGAAAGGAAGGAAGGAAGGAAGAGAGGGAGGGGGGAAGGAAGGAAAGAAGGAAGGGGAAAGAAAGAAAAGAAAGGAAAAAGAGAAAAAAAAAGAAACAAAATGAAGGGAGGAGAAAGGGAGGAGAGGAGTGGGGAGAGGAAACCTGACCCAGTTTCCATTCTGATAGTCACGTCCATAAGTGATCTCTGCGCAAGGTGTGCCAGGTTAGCTCTACCTGTAGGTCTTCAGGTAGAGCAAAGCAGGACCCTCCACCTCCCTCCCCCAGTCTTGCTGGCACAAGCCAACAAAGGAACAGCTGTCAGGTAGATGCAGAGGATCCAGCTGGCATAGCCTTGAGGCTTGTCTTTCCACTTGAACCAAGAAGACTCTGTATTTTATTTTATTTTTGGCTGATTTAATAACTAAACTCAAACAAGGCACTTTTACAGTGTAGTGTACGCTCTGACAGGGTCATAAAACAGCCTTAACTCAATGGGATTTGTTCTCCGTTCTTGAGTTGGAGCTTTAAGATTGAGTCCTTAAGATGGAAAGCACATGTGTGATAGTCACACAAAATATTTGTGTTTGAGAAAAGTTATGAAATTTAAAAGATGTTAGAAAAAAATCACTATCAACAGACAGGGGATGATAAAGAATAGTCCCACCATCAGTGTCAAGCCATCTGCACCCAATGGAGCTATTACTGACACTGTAGATACCAGAAGGTATGCAGGACACTAATGTGGGGTGGTGGCCATGCTCCCTGTTCAGGGAGCTGGGTACCATCAGGAAGAGGAGCACAGAGGAAAATGTGGTCGGGTGGAAAGGTTCAGAGGCGGAAGCGACTGTGCTGAGAGTAAAGGTAAGACATGTGGAAGCCTCTCTTCTCCATCCCGGGAATGGGGATGGAAGGGAAGGAGGGTTTTAAGCCCTGAGAGGCAGTTGTGCTTTCCCCGTAGATTCTGGGGGCAGTGGGGAGTGTTTCAAATTGCATAGCTTCTCACATGGGAACTAGGCTCTGAACCATGTTGGAGCAACAATGGATGCCCTTGTGGGTGGCTGAGGGGAGGTGCCTGCGTTCACCCTGCTTCTGTCACCTGACAGGAACAGAGCTCTCTGGTGTAAATTCGAGTTGGCGTGCCAGGTTATTTTGTGACCAGCCTGCATAATCGTGTTCAGAAATATTTGGTCTTTGGGTGGATTCATGAAGGTTTAAACACATGGTCTGAGAACCAGCCTCACTACTACCTATTTTAAACTTCTTCCATTTAATCAGAGGAAATGTCTTGCATGTACTATGTAGTATTTAAAAAGATAGGCCTGTCAGGTGGTTCAGGTGGTCAAAAAATTGTCCTATAAACCAAAAGGTTGCAGGTTCCATTTTCAGTCAGGGCACATACCTGCATTGCAGGTTTGTCCCCTATCAGGGAGCATAGGAGGGGCAACTGACTGATATTTCTCTCTTAGATCAATGTTTTTCTCTCTCTCTCTCTCCTCTTTCCAAAGTCAACAAACAGATGAGGATAAAAAAAAATGTGCCTTGGCTGGTGTGGCACAGTGGATTGAGTGCCAGCCTCCAAATGGAACGGAAAAGTCACTTGTTCAACAGCCAGTCAGTGCACATGCCTGGGTTGTGGGCCAGGTCCCCAGCTGCAGCATGTGAAAGGCAACCTATCAATCTGTCTGTCTCACATTGATGTTTCTCTCCCTGTTCCTCCATCCCTTTGGATGGATGGATGGAAGGAAGGAAGGAAGGAAGGAAGGAAGGAAGGAAGGAAGGAAGGAAGGAAGGAAGGAAGGAAGGAAGGAAGGAAGGAAGGAAGGAAGGAAAGGAGGGAGGAGGGAAGGAAAGAATATGCCACCTGCATAACCATTTTGAATCTATTTATGGTCACTTTGTGTCAGTTCATGTTAACAACAAAATACAGCAAAATACAGTTGCACGGTAACATTTCTGCATGATCAGTGAAGACATCAGTCTAATTATGTTTTAAAAGAGCTACAGAGAATAAGTAGCATAAATGGTAGGTAGAAAATAGACAGGGGGAGGTTAAGAAAGGTATAGGACATGAAGAAGCCAAAGAACTTATATATATGACCCATGGACATGGACTAAAGGGGGGAATGTGGATGGGAGAGGGTGTGCAGGGCAGAGGGAGTAAAGGTGGGGAGAGGGACAACTGGAATAGCGTAATCAATAAAGTATTTTTTAAAAGACCCCAAACGAATCCTAGCCTTTCCCAGCAGAACCTAGGATTTTTACTCGACTAGATGAATAATTGTTGCAGGAATCTCCTTGTGCTTATGGGAAAGTCGTTATGGGCATATGATTAAATGTAGACCATATTGTCATCCCAGTTGAAGTTCAAAGGTAAGCCGTGTTTGTCATGCTCTCCTGCCAGCCTTCAGAAGCTTAGTCTAAGTCCTCAGGAAGCGGCTCACATGTGCTCGTGACCGGTGCAGTTCATGGTGTGAGATGTCAGACGTTTGCCCTGCCTTTGAACACTATAGATTTTCTGCTGGCCCGTGTTTGAGTTTTCAATAAAAGAGGTCATACAGCATGTTCTCCTTTCATGTCTGGCCTCTTTCTGTCACCGAAAGCAGGTCCGGCTGCCTGCCAGTAAAAAGACAACACTTGAGAGGAAGGTGGTTTATTTTCAGGTGCTGGCCACCTGGAAGATGCGGGGGTGGACTCACGTCCCAAACCCATCTCACTGGGAAGAGGGGGACTCACGTCTCAAAGCCCATCCCCACATCTCATTGGATAAGAGGTTTTTATGAGGAAGAGAGGAACCGAACAAAGAGATCAAAGGAGGGGGTTGGAAAGTTCTCTGTGTGCAGATGAGCACAGTCCATTCTGATAAGGACAGAGATGGTCCAATGTGCGTCATTCTGGTCATTCTGATTTAGTCACCCTGGTTCCAAGTCGTCCTGAGTGCACGTCATCCTGGATCCACAGCTGGAGGTCAGCAAATCTCCCAGAGTTGGGATGGCTGACAGTTACAGTCTGTATCTTTTGAAGTTAGTTCCTAGGACTCTTATACAAACATGCTGTTCATCTACAAGCTATGTATTAGTCAGAGTCCCCACTTTCAGAAAGAATGTCAAAAGAATGGTGAGGTGGGTTACAATCCCCTGTTACAACTTTCCAATGTTGTACTAATTTGTTCACTCATTGTCATGTAGTATTCCTTTGTGTAAAGACACCATGATTTATTTACCAGGCTGCCACTGAGTGGCAGTTGGGTATCTTTGAATATTTGTAACAACCCCATGAGGTAGGTGGTATTATTTTGTCCATTTGGGGGGTGGGTAAAAAGCAGCTTTAAAATTGATTTACCTCAAGTCACGCAGGTCATTGTGGTCTAGCCAGGTTTTGAGCCCAGGCAACCTGCTAAAGGGCACATGGTCTCCACCTTACTCTATGATGCCTCAGTGCCTGACTGGGCTCTTGAGTGAGGCGGGTCTTTGATCTATTTCTGTCTTTCTTCTATTTCTTTAAAGGATTCAATAGCTGAGGCTGCAGGAGCTGGACCAGCAGACAAGCATCACTCTCACCAGGCTATGTATGGATTCATCCCTCCCCAGAGATTTGTTTCTAGGTCAAGTTTACTGTGCTTGGAGTGCGGGCTCTGCCAGGTGGTCCCATTAGCTCACCTGACTTGTCTAAATCCTGTGTAGGCTTAAGTGCTGCCCCCACTCCATTTCAGAAACATGTTTAACAGCTAAATTGACTCTTGAGGAGAGAATTTAACACGTTATTTTGTTAGTGTATCTTTGGCTTTAACTGGCTAGGTGCTACTTTTGTCACACAGAATGTGAGGAAAGCTGAAGACTATTTTGAGTTATTTTATTTTATTTTTGTTTTTCCTATACTAGAAATTCTTTTTTCCTATATTTGAGCCTCAATGGGCTGTCTATAAGAAATGAAATATCCATTTACTTTCTGTTTTTTAGAAAATATTCACGAATTCATTTTTCTGTCATTTGCTTCCTGAGAGCCATTCAAGTAGAGGCTACTGATTAACAGGAAAAAGAAAAATCAGTGTTCTAGCCTTGAGTCAGCAACCCAATACCAGGAAGTTGATAGGAGGCCGGTGCTGGGCCTTTCCCTGAATGGAAGTGGAGGGCCGTTGGTAGGGCCACCCGCCCACTCCCAAACTCCATTATCAGTGACAGGAGGCCTTCTGCTCCTGCCTGCTTCCCTGACCTTCTTAGGACAGTGCAGAATTGGTGGGGTCTTGGCTGTGATGCCGAGGGGGTCAGTACTGAGGAAGCCTGTACATCTCCTCTCAGAAGCCAGGGAGTTCCTCCCCAGTAGGGCTCATCCTACACTGTGTTTCCTGCTCTGGAAAATAAGTAATTTTAAGAGTCTTCCAATCTGAGTGGAAGATTTCTTTCCTTTTCTTTTTAAATGACAGAGTTGGTTGTGTACATATGGGCAGAGAGGTCAAAAATTGTTTTCTAAAAGCATTTTAGAAAAATTAAATGTGCAGACTGTCCCCTTCATCCTTTTTATTCCAGACACTCCTTTCCACTGTGGAATCTGTGAGACTTGCCAGCCAGGAGAGTGGCAGTTTTCCAACAAAAAGGCTCTTTTGCTCATTGGTTGATGGGGGGAGGGTGCAGCCAGCTATTTAGGAATGTCTGAGTTCAGTCTTCTTTGATTCGGAAACTGCTTTGTCTCCCCCCGCCCCAGTGTCTTTATATGGCCCCCATGCCATGCCCCTCGGCACCACCCACACCCTGATTCTGTGTCCCACCCCAGACACCCCTTAGCCAGTGAACCAGCTCCCCCTAATTTCAAGGTAATGTGTGAAAGCAGCATGTGCTTAATGCAGGGTAGTTGGTCTTGCTGGAAGAATTAATGGAACCTTTGCGAAGTGATTATGTCTGAACATTCAGAACTTGTAAAACTTTCATCTTTTGAGAGGAGTCCTACTATTCTCCTCTAATGTAGTCGTTTTTAGCAGCTCATAGACCAAGACTTGCAAGCCATTTTTTCCCCCTCTGATTGAGACCAGAGAAGAAAGGCATTTCTTTGGAAAGAATTTCTAAAAAGAGAATTTTATTAATGGAGTATAAGAAACAATGAGTTGCAGCGATAAACACCAGGGTTCAAATGGCTTATGTATGTATACAGTGCAAGGCTGCACCTTATTTTCTGAGAAATAAACACCTAGTAGGGTGCCAGATAAAATAAGATATCCAGTTAAGTTTGAATTTTAGATGTAACAACCAATAAGTAACTATAAGTATACCCTAAATAGTACATGGTTATACTACTATATTGTTTGTTGGTTGAACCTGGCAGCTTGAACAAGCTTTTCATTAGGGCTTCAGATCATTTAAATCAGTTACTCTTTTCCGAGTGCCTTCTGCATGACGAGAAGGCCTGGACCTGGCGCTGGGAGCCCCAGAGCTGGTCTGTGTGTGTCTCCTTCCCCGTGGTACCCAGAGTTCCTAGCACAGTATTTGGCAATGAATATATTTTTAAAAACTTAATAAAAAAATAAAAGAGGTATGGAAAATAATGAATTTGTGATACTTATAACCTAGGTGGGAAGATAAACTCACATATATAAAGAGATAATGTGACTAATGCTCTTATTTTGGACGTTAATTGGTTAATTTACTTACTGGACTAACCCACTTAAGTAAAGGATCCAAATTCTGAATACGTGAAAGCTTCTTCCCACTTAACAAAGTGATTATTGAACAGGAAATGGAACATTAGTCTTATCCGAATTTTTTAAAAGTTCCCTTATTTAGTTTTATCGTAATTTGATGTCATCTTCTTAACTCTCTGATTTAAAATGGATCCTAGTGGCCAGCTGTGTGACCTTGGACAAAACACTTCACATCTTTGAACCTCAGTTTTGCCATCTGTGAAATGGACGTGATGAGACATGCTATGCCTGGCTGAGCTTTGTGAGACCCAAGCATAGCTTTAGTTTCTGTGACAAGTAAGGAACCGACCACTACAGCTACCTTTGCACAGGCTTTAGTCAGTAGACACAAATGTGTGCTCTGTACATGGGCAGAGGGCCTAAGCTGTTTGCTCTGTGTGGAGCTAGAAATTGCCAGGCATGAGCAGCTGCATGATAAAAAAAAATGCCCCTGAGTTTTGAGGAAAATCATGAGATTTCTTTCTATATTACACATTGCGTGGCAGGGGAAAGCTGAGCAAAGGGAAGCACTGAGGATGTCAATAACTTTATTATCTTCACTTAATTATTGTTATTATAATTCTTTTATTAGTAATCAAATATTTTAATGAGCACTAATAACCACCTTTTTTTACTCTAGCTAACATTTAGTGATGGCTGTAGTGATGGTGCTGTTTTATGTGCATTTTTTAATGTAATCCCCCTTAGAGTTCAGTGAGGCAGCAACTCTTATAAAGATCATTTCACAGTTGAAGGAGCTAAGAGGTTAAATGCTTTGCTCAAGGGCATGCCACAGCTGGAATAACCAGGATGTGCAACCAGTCACTCTCACCCTGTTGCTCACACCTTTTCCTTTGCTCTTCCTCACAGAGGAAGAAGCTTCTCAGGGTCCACTCTTGCTGATTGCATGGGAGACTGTGTCTCCTAATCTCATTTTTATTTCCTGAGTTCTCCTAACTGAATAATCAAAATATTTTGCATAAAAGGAGGTCTTTGGACTGGGCAGGAATGTCCACACTAAAGTTCTAAGATTCTGTTTACTCCAGAGCGTGATGGCTTTTAGTGACCTTTCTTATTTTGGGAATCTGCTTCATGGAGTCCGAGCTCCGTAGCAGATAAGTTTTTAATTTAGTTGTACTTGAACAAAGAGTAAACAATGTTTGTCAGCATTTTGATATAAACTTTTCAGAATGGTGATTTCAGACTATTTCAAGCTGCAGGACTCTCTTGGTTCACAATAACACACATTTTAGTTGGTTGTCTTTGGATTCTTTAAGCCACATTTGTGGAGGAAAAAGCAATGGAATAATTTATGTAAGGATGTGTGCAGAGAGTATATGACTCATTTAACTGATGCAAGCAGTGTATTACATGTGTCCAGTTTAATATATGTGATGACTTGAACTTCAGTGCTAACTGAAATGCATTGGGTCACATTTTTCTTATTTTTTCTTATGATTACCTTTCCTGGGGAGATAGATCCAATAAAATATTGCTATGAGCAATGTCTGAAATTTTGAATATAAAAGTAACCTGATTACAGAGTGTTTTGGAAAGTTCATCTGATTGTCAGTTGGGGGAGGAAGTGAAAGAACTGGAGATCACTAACAGTTCTGAGCTAAGGGAGAGATAACACTTGGTGGATGCTTTACAACCTACAGCAAGCTCAGGATGGGGGAGTCATGGGGGGCTGTGCTCAGGAATAAGGTCCAAAAAGCCAGGCCAGGCCGAGCAGGATATTTACCCACAGCATCAATGGGCAGTCAGCCAAGAGGAGCCTTCCAAATCATGGTCAGTCTAAGTGATAAGACGTGACTCAGTGAAAAATGAACCGGGACGACTCAAAACAAGCTCTGTTGGAGAGCATGGCACAGATGAGGCACCTGGTTCTGGACCAAGACTGAGACCACTGGAGGCCTGCTCTCCATGTAGTGTGGACATAGGCCTGAATATGCAAGTGGAAATCATAGGAATCAAAACAGTGTCCAGGTCAGGGTGTTAACAATGGGAACTGGAGGAAAGATCTTTATGTAAGAGCCACTATGAGGCAAAACAAGACTTGTGGATCAATGATACATAATCAGAGAGGAATGAGGTCAGTGGGTTCCATAAGCTCTCACAGCCATTTTAAGAGCAAATCATGTTCTAAGAGTTGATTTGGAAATTAGTTATTGGGCCTTGGGAAAGTTTGTTAGAAACTTTTTTTCATAAGGGAACGTTTATAAAATATCAGTCTAATACAATCCCAGTGTAACCATGAAATCTAGATTAGCCCTGTCCTCACTGTCTTTCCGCCCGCTTCTCAGTGTGAGTGCCAGCTCTTCCTGCCCACATCAGCACAGGAGGCGTCTGGGTCCAGGGCTGAGATGGAGGAGCACTGGTGGGCGGGTACACACCCCTCTCCTGAAGATCCTGAGAAGTAACTCCACACACGCACACCCTCAACTTTTCCAGCCATGTAATTTTCCATCCTGGGTGCGCTGCAGGGCAGTATGCAATTTTAGGATTATTTGATTCAAAAGTATTTCCTTCTTTACCCTTCAATAAACTTCATCCGGTAGCTTCTCTTCTACTTTCCTGTTTTTGAAACACAAAACAGCCCTGTTGAGGGTTTTTTCCCCTAAAGAGTTTTCAGATCTCAATGTTTGGTCCTCCTCCTTTTTCCCTCTGAACTGAAATTTAAGAACCTCTCTCTGACTCCCGGGTGATGCAGTCCGGCTGGGCTCGACACGGACCCCTGGGCAGCAGGCTGCTCAGGAGCAGCAGTGTGCCTACGCTTTGGATGCTTTGGGAGAGGCTGGAGTCTGGGTGTGTCGCCAACAGGGTGGTGGAGACTAGAGCCAGAGGAAGGGCCTGGTGGGCTTTCGAGTGAGTTCACCCAGAGGCTGCAGTCCAAGAAAAACCTGGCAGCTCCCGGGGTACATAAACAGAAGCAAGACCGAAAGCACAGAGCTATTTCCATCGTCCCCGCTTTTATCTGTGGCTTTTACATGGCGCGGTCTCCACTACCGTAGTCTGAAAATGTTAAATGAAAAATTCTAGAAATAAATAACTGATGCATTTTAAAATTGCACATGAGGCATGCGCGCTCTCTAAATGTGCCCGGGTTTCCCAACAATTGTCATGTTTTTAAGATGCTTCAAAAAAAAAAAGCAAATACTATAAATATTTTAATAAGCAAAGCCATGTGGAATTTTTTAAGGCTGCCTTAACTATGCCCTCCCCTTGTACTTTTTGTTATCATTTTTTTTTCACAGCGTTCAAATTCTTGTCCATGCGACATCAGTCTGTGGTTTACTTCCTGTTGGTGACTTCCAAAAGTTAGTTAATTGGGTGTATTTTCCCCTTAAATTATTTTTTTACTTATAGTTTTAGCCTGTTCATTAAATCTTTCTCTGGTAGGAATTGGTGGGAAAATGATCAGTTTTGGTCTTAAAGAAATTTTACACCCATCCTAAAACTGTTTTCATGAACTCACACTTTTAATTTATAAATTCCAGATTTGGGTCATTTCTGTATTGTCCGATAACTGTTTTTGACAAATGATTTCATCTGTTCTTTTCAGAAATTTGTCAACTCATTTGTCTCGGTTTTCACAACTGGTATTTTGTCATTGGCCATGTGATATGGTTCCTTCCTTTTTAACCCAAGAGTAGTTTAACACAGCGTGTGTCCTCATGAAGCTGGTGGTTTTCAGGAAGGCGTGGTTGGCATGACAAGAAGTATATACAACTTATAATGAAAAATGTATTCGTGATGTTCGATTTAGCTCTCTCAAATAATCTATAATCTCCCTTTATGTAGAATACCTTAGAACCTTATTTTCCTCAGCGGAAACTCTTTTTTAAAAGTTTTCACTTCAGTGACACTTCTTCAGTTAAAACTTCCATTATCTACAAATAACCACAGGATTGGAGTTGAACCTCAAATGTCCAGTGGGTAGTGATTGCATCAAAGTTGAGTCAGATGCCCTTTTTCTGCTGTTCGACTGTTTACGTATTTTACTAAGATTGATGGGATATGATTCTCTAAGAGGTTCGTCCCTATGAGGCGCCTCCAGCCGACTCAGGTTCCAGCTTCCTAAACAGAATGTATGTATCGTAGAGCGAACAGAGGTGCTCATCTGTGGTGTCTGCTTCCAGAAGCCACCAAAGCTTCTCCATGGGCATTTCTTCTCTGCATGAAATGACTAAGCACCAAAAACCACACCCACTGTGATCAAGTGGCCTGTACTTGAAGGTCGTCTGCCAGAGTTTATTGTCCTTCTTCATGTATTATAGAGGGACTAGCTGTCTCAAAGGTTTATTTCAAGATACAGAGTTACTGGTTTTTACTTGGTTGGTGTCATCTGGTTGTTGTTCTCCTGGTGCTATTGTGCCTCACGACTCACTTTTGTTCACATGTCTGTCACCCTTTGAGCCTCAGACCGCTCGGCTCCTCGTTTTCTGGTTGAGAAATTCTTCATATTTAAAAATATATTTATTTTCAAGTTTAATATAGAAAAATCCGAATATAGAGACAGAAGAAAAGTAATTACCTAGAATTACCTAACCCTCAAGATAATTACTATTAACATTCTGTTCGTTATTTTTCAGCTTTTTTTCTTTTTGGCCTTATACATGCAAATACACATATTTGTACATAAAAAATACATATACTGAAAAATGGAATTAACTTTAATTTACTCTGTAACCTATTTTTCATTTTCTCATCATGATATATTCATTATATATTTTTACATCAATAAATATAGGCATACATATTCACAATATGGATGTGCCATAATCTATGTAATCGATGGACATTTGGATTGTTTCTAATCTCACTATTTTGAATAATGCTACCATGAACATTTTTGGTTAATGATTCCTTTTTCTGTATTATAATGCTGAGGCTCTTTGAGAATTGGCAAGACTGGCAGGGAAAAATCATAGTGAGGTATTGCCTGTTCTCAACAAAACTTGAATAATTTTATTTTCATGGGAGATTGAGTTTAAAAATAAACTAACATTATAAAAGAGCTTTTTATCTTCAGAATTTTAAAACATACTGCAGAATATTAACTATCAGAACCGTATATAAGAATTCTAGCCCTGACTGGTGTGGCTCAGTGGGTTGAGCACGGTCCCTCAAATCAAAGGGTCACGGCTGGGTTTCCATGGGCCGGCCAGGTCCCCAGCTGCAGGCCTGCAAGAGGCAACCAGTCAATGTTTCTCTCACATATCGATGTTTCCATCCTTCTCGTTCTCTCTCCTTTCCCTTCTCTCTAAAAAAAAAAATGAATAAATAAATAAAATCTAAAAAAATAATTCTAGAAGAAGATCCAAACTATTAAAAAATTTTAAATAAAGAAATGACCTAAAAAAAAACAGAAACATTTCAAACAAATGACCTTACTCTACGCCTGCAAGAACTCGAGGAACAACAACAAAAACAGCCCAAAGCAAGTAGAAGGAAGGAAATAACTAAGATCAGAGCAGAACTAAATGACATAGAGACTAAAAGTACAATTCTAAAGATCAATAAATCCAGGAGTTGGTTCTTTGAAAAAATAAACAAAATAGACAAGCCTTTAAGTAGGCTCATCAAGAAAAGAAGGGAATGGACACAAATAAACACAATCAGAAATGAAAGAGGACAGTTGGAAGCAACCTAGGTGCCCATCAGTAAATGAATGGATCAAAAAATTGTGGTACATATACACAATGGAATTCTATGCAGCAGAGAGAAAGAAGGAGCTACTACCTTTTGCAACAACATGGATGGAACTGGAAAGCATTATGCTGAGTGAAATAGGCCAGGCATTGAAGGACAAATACCATATGATCTCACCTTTGACAGGAAGCTAAAGAATAAAACAAACAAACAAACAGAATAAAAACAAAGACGCTGAAATAGAGAACAAGTGGGCAGCGACCAGAGGGGAGAGGGAAGGGAACTTAAGGGGAAAAAGGGGGAGGGATTTTGAGGAACAAGTATGAAAGACACAGAGATGAGGACTGGCGGGGGGGGGGGGGGGGGGGGGAATGGGAGGGAGGGGGGAGACCGGGCGGGATGGTGGGGTGGGATGGGAGAAGTAGATAAAAAAAAATGTACTTGAAAAGTAACTAAATAAAATTTAATATTAAAAAAAAAGAAATGAATTATAATATAACATTTTTAAGTCACTGGATATAATGATGGAAAATAAATAAAGTTGATCCATATAACCCCATGACTCATTATAAAAAGGTCAGATGTATCGCAAAGTTAATAAAGTTTAATCATACCAAAACAGAAAGTTTGGGGACCATATTTGGACCAGCTATATTGAATGATCAAATGGGGAGACATCAAAGACAAGAGTAATATTTTATTTATTCTTAAAATAACCTTTAATATGATATATATATTATGTGATATATAATAAGGTACATATAAAAAAAAAAGCAAGTGAACAAATACAATGAATTAAAATTTTGCTATACAAAATACAGAAAAAGAACCAAAAAATATTTTTAAACAGTAGATGAGGTAAAAAGAAAACAAAAAAGGAAAAAAGTGGCTGAAGTCATTGTCCAGACTACATTTAATTAATATCAAAAGAAACAAATACAAATTCATAAGTAATTTATTACATGGAAAAATGCATATTCTTACTAGTAAGTACAAAGTAATCTAGGGGGAAAACAGTAGAATTACAAATACCACAATTTAGTTAGAATATTTAAAAACAGGTATATTATGGTAGCCTGGTAAATTGGCTTTGTCCTTTGGAAAATGAGCTGGTGATACATAGTGAGATCTGTTAAATAGTTTATAACTTTTAATACTTAATTATTTCACTTTAGGTTACACACCCCCAAGGAAATACTCTGAAAGGAAAGTAAAATAAATAAAGATTGATAACTGTAAAAGATTTGAAGCTACTCATGTTAATGAAAATGGAGAATGGTTTTTTGTTTACATTTTCACATAGTATCAAAAGCCTTAATGATCTCATTTAGTCCGCAAGAGGAAGCTGACACAGAGGTCACACAGCAGGGACTGGAAACTAGGAGTCGTGCCTAGGCAGGAGTCAGACCTGCACTTAAGAGCCAGGAAGCCTGGCTGCACATCCTCCATCTTCCAGGTGTGGGACTTCAGCCAGCAGTATTTGATCTGTAAACGGGTCACCATGCCCAGCCTCCTCAGCTCCCAGCTTTTGAGCAATAAGCAAGATAATGCATTTGAAGGTGGAGCTTCTACTAGGAGCCCGAGAGAGCAATGATTGAAGTTGCTTCTTTCTGAAAATGAATCTGTAAATGAATTTTCAACCTGCACACTGAAGACATGGAGGTTTGGAATACTTTTAATCAGCAGCAGTCAGGGCCAAGTTCAAAGGAGACAGAGTGTTCCTGCATAGGAGCCATGAGACTATAAACTCAAGTCAGCTTACTCGATTTTTATTGATGAAATGATGCACGTGTTAAAAAAAATGTTTGAGCATTGGGAAAGCCATAACCTAACATGTGGCTTCCAGCATCCACGTTTCTCCAGCATCCTCCCTTTCATAATACTACTCCCTGTGATGTGTGCTTACATCTGGCTCCAAGGATGCCCTATCTGAAGTTTTTTCCCCATCAAGGCTGAGGGTGTCTGCCCTGGCCTAGTCTACCCCATCCCGAGATCCAGAAGTTCCCTCCCCCTTCTGCATCAATGGGGGAAGAGCAGACCCAGCAGAGGGACACACTGCAATCCTGGGCTGTGTGCAGAGGTCCCAACTCTAATAGCTCTTGAGCAAAGGCCATCCTCAAACGGAAAACTAAGGGTTATAACTGAGAAAGCTAGAGAGCAGGAAGTTTGGGGTAGAATGAGGAGGCTTCAAACTTGTCCATCTCAGATGGGCACACATAGTGGCTGGGCTTTGGGCCAAAGATATGACCATTGGAGCAGCAACAATGACTGTGTGTGTGTGAGTCTTCACCCCAAACCAACTGCTGTCCTATCCACTGTCTGATTTGATTGGGAGCCCCACCTCCGCAGATGTGCCTTAGAGTGGACCCAAATTCCTAGAACACTTCAAAGTCTGGGTGGCTTAGAGCTCAAACTACCAGGATTTCTCTAGAGCAGATTAAATGCCACCCGGGCCTCATCAGCTCCAACCACTTATTGTGTGTTACATTTTCTTTGATACTTCATACAGAAGATCATTTTATTTCATCCTTACAGCAGCCCTGTGAGGGAACTATTCTTAGCCCACTTGACATAAGAAATGTCCAAACCTATAAAAAAAAATGATGAGTTTATTTGTGCTAAACTGAAAATAACTGCCAGGAAGAAAAATCTCAACAGAATGAGAAAATGATGTGGAGCATTGGCAGTTTTGCAGCTTATTTTATATATTGAAATCAAAGGAGGGGACTAAAGGGGTTGCATGGAATTCATTGGTGATAGATTAGGGAGGCAGAAGAAAGCAAAGCAGGGAAATCTCTGAGATTGGATAAAGAGTAAAATGGAGAGACAAATACTTCTTTTGCACTGGTGGGTATAAGATAGTTAACAGTGAACATTTATAGCACAGACAGGTGGCATTCAGGAAACGAGATAACAATGAGAGGTTGCTTTGATGCACTGGGTGTATCCTGAGCAGTCTGAAAAAAAATGAATTACTCTGACATTCCAAAGATATGGCTTACTTAAGGTAAGGATTGACCTTTCTTGAGCTCCTGCCCTTTGAGACAGCATGGATGGAACTGGAGGGAATTATGCTAAGTGAAATAAGCCAGGTGGTAAAAGAAAAATACCATATGATCTCACCTTTAACAGGAATCTAATCATCAAAATAAACAAACAAGCAAAATATAACCAAAGACACTGAAATAGAGAACAGGCTGACAGTGTCCAGAGGGGACATGGGAGGGAATTTCAGGGGAAGGGTTTACAGGAACAAGTATGAAGGACACATGGACAATAACAAGGTGGGGTGAAAATGGGAGAAGAGATGGGGAGGGCTGGGGCGGGTGAGCTGGGATGAGGGAAAAGGCAGAAAACTATACTTGAACAGTAATTAAAATTTTGTAAAAAATTAAAAATTAAAAAAATATCTTTAAAAATTTTTATTTTTTAAAAGATTTTATTTATTTTTTGGTGAGGTGAAGTGAGGGAGAAAGAGAGGGAGAGAAATATCAGTGTGTGGTTGCCTCTTGTGCACCCTTCACTGGGCACCTGGCCCACAATCCAGGCATGTGCCCTGACTGGGAATCAAATCAGCAATCCTTTGTTTCACAGGCCTGCACTCAACCACTGAGTCAAACCAGCCAGGGCTAAACATTTTTTTTATTGTGCTTTTTCATATATCTCCCTTATACCCTCCTTCCCCCAACAATTACCACACTGTTGTCAGTGTCCATGACTCCTTCTTCCTTTTTGCTTCATCTCTCCACCCCCTAACTCCCACCCCTAAAGAGCTGTCATCCTGCTCTCTATCTATGAGTCTGTCTCTATTTTGCTTGTTAGTTTAGTTGTTTCATTAGATTCCACAAATGAATGAAATCATATGGTAGTTTTCTTCCTCTGACTGGCTTATTTTACCTAACATAGTGTTCTTCAGGTTTGCCCATGTTGTTTTTGCAAAGGGTAAATTTATCTTTTTTATGGCCAAGTAGTATTCCACTGTGCCAATGTCCCATAGTTGTTTTATCTACTCATCTACTGATGGATGCTTGGGCTACTTCCACATCTTGGCAATCATAAAAAATGCTGCAAATAACATAAAATTATTGCTTATTTTCTTAGTTTTTGAACAGCAAAGGAAATGAACAAAATAAAAAGACAACCCACTGAATGGGGAGCATATTCACCAATACATCTGATAAAGGGATAATATGCAAAATTTATAAAGAACTTATGAAACTCAACACCAAAAACAAACAATCCAATTAAAAATAGGCAAAAGACCTGAATAGACACTTCTCCAAACAGGACATACAGATGGCTGATAGACATATGAAAAGATGCTCAACATCACTATTCATGTAAGAAATGCAAATTAAAACCACAATGTGATATCGGAACTATCAACAACTGAATCTAAAAAAACAAAAGCAAAAACAAACTAAGCAAACAACCAGAACAGGAACAGAATCATAGATATGGAGATCATTTGCAGGGTTATCAGCTGTGAGGGGGGAAGGGGAGAATGGGGGAAAAGGTATAAGGATTTAGAAGCATAATTGGTTAGGTACAAAACAGACGGGGTTGTTAAGAACAGTATGGGCAATGGAGAAACCAAAGAACTTATATGCACGACCCATGGACATGAACTAAAGGGGGATCGTAGGAGGGAAAGGGGGAACCCAATGAAGGGGGACAAAGGGAGAAAATTGGGACAACAATAATAGCATAATCGATAAAATATACTTTAAATAAATAAACAAACAAACAACCAGTGCCGGTGAGGATGTGGAGAAAGGGGAACCGTTGTGCACTGTTGGTGGGAATGCAGATGGTGCAGCCACTATGGAAAGCAGTAGGGAGATACCTCAAAAAATTAAAAATGGATCTGCCTTTTGACCCAGCAATTCTACTTCCTGGAATTTATCCAAAGAAACCCTAATTCAGAAGACTGACCTTTGTCAAGGATGATACATGCCTAGAATGTGACCACCTGCCATGTCTCACTCTTAGGTGGGAATTTTTAAGTTCAGATCATCCTATGTGGTTACTGTAAGTCTCTGAGTTTGTAAGACCACTATGCAGGCCTCCCCTGAGCTGTCTGGGTTAGTATGTGGCCCCTTTCTCATCCACAGCCCCATTTCACAGAGCAGGAAACAGACGTTCTGCAGTTTAATGATTTGCCCAGGGTCCCAGAGCAAGTAGGCCGCAAAGCAGTTTTAAACTCAGGTCTGCTTGACTGCAAGACCCATGCTCATCCTGCTCCTGCACGTGCTGAAAGGAGTTTCTCTGAGCCAGCAAACTGGAAAAAGGTAGGGATTTGCAAAACTGTCCTTAGGGACCTGGAGTGGGAGTATAGCACCAACTTCGTGGTTTATGGGCCACTTCCTGCCAAGTGACAGTTTTAGACCAGGTGCCCGGAAATGTCTGTGTGCTCTGTTTCAGCACACAGGGAGGCAAAGATTTTTTCTTTAACATGTGTTGTGTTTTTCCTAGAGAGCATCCCTTTTCCACTTTCCTTTCAAAGCTTAGGAGACTGTATGCTCTTTCAAAGGGAGTTGAGGGCTCAGCAAGGAGAAGTTTTCAGCTACCTGGTCCCTTGGCAGTTCAAATATCATTCAGAACATCTGCTTCTATTTTATTGACTACTTTCGAAGTAAGTCAAGGGTAAATTTGACATAGGAAGCAAAATATCTCCCTAAACCAAAAATCCCAGTACCTGGCCATCTGAAAAAATTCCTTGAGTTGTTTACACATTGCAGGAGTGACAGAAAATCTATACAAACTCCCATAATTAAGATTCAGCTAATAAGACCCAAAAGTTCAGAGATTAACTACTAAGTTAAAACTACTTTTTAAAAATATTTATGTATGTATGTATGTATGTATGTATGTATTTATTTATTTATTTATTTATTCGAGAGAGGGTAAGAGAGGGAGGGAACCATCAGTCATTTGCCTTTGTACACGTCCCTGACCGGGGACCAAACCCCTAGCCTAGGCACAGGCCCTGACCCAAAATTGAACTGGTGACCTCTCGCTTCTGTGGGCTGATGCCCAACCCACTGAGCCATATAGGTCAGGGCCACTGTTAAATACCTTTAGAGTAATTCCTTCTGGTCGTTTCTGAACTGTTTTGAAAACCAAGCACTTGTTGGGGAGGTGATTAACAAGATCATAACAAAGTTTCTGCAGAAGACTAACAAAGCCTGGAATTTATTCTAGATCTCTCCCTCTAGGGAGAAGAAACACCCAAAGGAGAGGAAAATTAAGCTCTGGAACACATCCATGTGCACAGGCGGGCAGTGGCCCCTTAAGCAAATACGCTGTGACTGGGACCACAGCCCTTCTCCATAAAAGCAACAATAGCAACCAGTATAGTTCCACCATCTGACTCTTAATCTGTTTTCTGGTTTGCTTACTTTCTTAAGCGGCTCTTTTCTTTTGGGAATGTGGTAAAATTTACACAGAAGGAAATGTCCCTCTGAAGGGTACCTCCGGTGAGTTCCAGCAGGAGCGCCAACACTGTGTCCTTTGAAGCCCAACATCGTCACCCCAAAGCAACTGCTGTTCTGACTTAGTAAATTAGTTTTCCATATTCGGGGACTTCACATACATGGAATCATATGTAGGTTTTTTTGTGTAAGACTTCTTTGATTCAGCAAAATGTTTTTATTTATTAGCCATGTTGCATGTATCAGTAGTCCATTTCTTTATATTGCTGAGTACATTCCATTATATAAGGATTCGACAGTTTTGGGTTTTGTAAGGTGCTTTTGGTGTAGGTTTTATTTGTTTGTTTTGTTATCTATTTTCTTATTGATGGACATTTGGTTATTTTCAGTTTTTGTCCAAATACAGTTGCTAAGAATATTTTTGTACAAGTCTTTTTGTGGACATGTTTTCACTTCTCTTGAGTAAATATCTATGAATGCAATTGCCGAGTCATAGGGCTGGTAAATGTTTAGTTTTATAAGAAACTGCTAGGTTTTTTTCCGAGATGGTTGGACCATTTTACATCTCCACTGCCAACATGTGAGAACATTTAATGGCATTGGATGTTACCCGTCACATCTTGTTTGGTCTTGATTTGCATTTCTCTGGTGACTGAGAACACTGAGCGCTTCTTCATGTGCTTACCGACCCTTTGGGTGTCTTCCTTTGTCAAGTGATTGTTGAAACCTTTTGCCCATTTTTAAAGATTGAATTGTCTTTTTACTATTGAGTTGCAGGTGTTCCTTTTACTTATACGTCTTCATATAGTGTACAGATATATGTATGAGATCCTCCACCCCCTCTGAGGAGTCGGGCTCCAGTTATTTCATCTTTTTGGCTGTATTTGCCCTGAAAATGATGCCAGGGATTCTGCTTTATTTAGTGGTACTATATTCCCAGTGCCTATGATGCCCCCCCCTCCCCAGCACATACTAGTAGATGTTAAACAATGGGAATGCTTTTCAGAAAGAAAGGGTTTATTGAGCATCTGCTAGCCAGAAAAAGGACCAGGTCCTGGGACATGCATTCTAAAGCACCAGTAGCAGGGCTGGATGGAGAGTATGAACATGTCCTTGGTCCAGGAGTGGATGGGCTCTTTTGTACAGTGGGTTTGAGGAAGAAAGATGTAAGTTGTTTTGAAAGAATTTACACTGGCTGTGGGATGGCCGGTCAAGGTGAAGTAGGGGCAGTCCTAGGATACGTGCATGGTCCCTAAGGAAGGAATAGTTCCTACTGCTGACGGGCTGTGGCAACAGTCTGGAAAGTTCATACATAAGCAGGATGTGGTGGCATCTAGTGGTTGGCTTTTTTTTTTTTTTTTTTTTTTTTTTTTTTTAAGAAAGCAGCCCAGAAGTTGATTCAAAATTTCAACACATATTCAGGAATGTGAGCAGTCTTTTGTTGATTTTGGCCTGTGGCTCTTACCTGATTAACTCCCATCCTCTGGCCTGCTGTGATTTAATTTAGGACGTCTCAGAATTATTTTCTTGTTAGAGATCATTTACATAAACATCCCCTGAAGCAGTGAATGAATGAGCTGATGAGCTAACTCTTGCACCTGATAGCCAGATCCCAAGTTTTGAGTCTAGTGGCAGTGAATAACAAGGAAATAGAGAAAAGAAAGAAATGCTTCCCTTGAGCTATAAAGTACACTTGACACAAAAGACTGAGATACCTTCAGGGGATTTGTTCATCAGGGGAAATACCGCTAGGATATGTCAAGAAATAGCCTCTTTTGGCCCATTTATGAACCCGTAAGTGAAAGACAGTGACTATATCCCACCTCTTCCTAGTCTTGGGATCTCACCCAGCTTGCCTGACGGATGATCAGAGAGCATCTAGCTTTGGAAGGTTTTCAAGGATCCAACTGATGCCAGCTTTCAATGTCTTCCTATTGGCTCCCTCTGACGGCTGCCCATTCCTGGACTGCCTGGCTCCTTTGCAGGGCACAAGGTGCTCTGTGCCTCACCAGCAGGTCTGCCCCCACTCGTGTGCACTGACTTTCTCAGTACCTAGGGCCAATAGGGGGCTTCCTCCCCTGTGGTCTGCAAGTGATTTTCCTAGTCCTGATCTAGCTGGCTCCAGCCTTTCCTGTTGGCGGTGTACACTCAATAATCATTGTAGGCATTCACATTTGTAGAGAACTTTGCCATTGACAGAGCATGTTCACACCCTTTATTCACATAGCCTCCAAATAATCCTACTTGTATCCCCCTTTGTCCGTTTGCTTGTTTATTTTTCCCGAATGAGGTGGCGTGAAGAGGTGATTTCATTTGCTCCAGAATGTAAAAGTTGCCATTACGTAGCCCAGAGTTTCCTAAGACTCTCTGGGGCTTGTTCAAAGAATATTGGTGCTTTCTTATCTCTGATGGGTGAATGTGTGCAGCATTTAAAGGGCTCCGTAGATTTTTGTAGTTCAGCGGCTTGGATTACTTCTGTCATACAAAATTCAGTTACCACACCAGAAACATATGTGGGTAGCTCCCAACCTTTTCTTCCTTTTTTTCAAAACATATTTTATTGATTGCCATTACAGTTGTCCCATTTTCCCCCCTTCATTCCCCTCCACCCTGCATACCCCCCATACTCCCCCCTTTAGTCCATGTTCATGTGTCATAAGTTCTTTAGCTTCTACATTTCCCATACTGTTTTTGCCCTCCCCCTATCTATTTTCTACCTACCGTCTATTCTACTTATTCTCTGTACCTTCTCCCCCCTTCTCCTCCTCCCACCCTTCCATTGCTAACCTTCCATGTGATCTCCATTTCTGTGGTTCTATTCCTGTTCTAGTTGTTTGCTTAGTTTGCTTTTGTTTTAGGTGTGGGTCTTAATAACTGTGAGCTTGCTTACTTTTCACTGTTCATATTTTTTATATTCTTTTTCTTAGATAAGTCCCTTTAACATTTCATATAATAAGGGCTTGGTGATGATGAACTCCTTGAATTTGACCTTATCTGGGAAGCACTTTATCTGCCCTTCCATTCTAAATGAAAGCTTTGCTGGATAGAGCAATCTTGGTTGTAGGTCTTTGGATTCCATGACTTGGAATACTTCTTTCCAGCCCCTTCTTGCCTGTAAGGTCTCTTTTGAGAAATCAGCTGACAGTCTGATGGGAACTCCTTTGTAGGTGACTGTCCCCTTATCTCTTGCTGCTTCTAGAATTTTCTTCTTCATTTTAATCTTGGCTAATGTAATGATGATGTGCTTGGTGTGTTCCTCTTTGGGTCCACCTTCTTTGAGACTCTATGAGCTTCCTGACTTTCTGGAAGTCTATTTCCTTTTCCAGATTGGGGAAGTTCTCCTTTATTATTTGTTCAGATAAGTTTTCCACTTGTTGCTGTTCCTCTTCCCCTTCTGGTACTCCTATAATTCAGATGTTGGAACATTTGAAGATGTCCTGGAGGTTCTTAAGCCTCTCCTCATTTTTTTGAATTCTTGTTTCTTCCTTCTTTTCTGTTTGGTTGTTTCTTTCTTCCTTCTAGTCCACTCCATTAATTTGAGTCCCAGTTTTCTTCCTATCACTATTGGTTCCTTGTGCATTTTCCTTCATTTCATTTGGTGTAGCCTTTATTTTTTCATCTAATTTGTGACCAAAATCAACCAGTTCTATGAGGATCCTGATCACCAGTGTTTTGAACTGTGTATCCAATAGGTTGGCTATCTCTTGGTGGCTTAAAAGTATTGGCTCTGGGGCTTTGATTTGTTCTTTTGTTTGAGCCATAAATTTTTGGTCCGGTCACACCTGTTACATGTAAGGGGCAGAGCCTTAGGTGTTCACCAGGGTGGGTCAGTCTAGTCACTGGGTTGTGACACTGTATGTGGGGGTGGGGTCAGGGAGGGAGCAATGGTGCTTGCTCTGCTCTCTCTTGGATTTCGGTCCCCTTTGCCACTTTCCACAAGCAAATTTGGCTTTTCTGGTGCTGGTTCCTGGGTGGGTGGGCTTGCGTACATTCTAGAACCCTGTGGGTCTCTCCAACGAACTCTCCTGTGAGCCTGGGAGTCTATCCCAGCACCTCAACCCTTGCAAGTTTTTTTGGTCAGTGCTTTTAGGCTTTATTTTGGTCGCTGGGGCCCTGGGTTGCTCGGTCTGTCTCACTGCCAGTTTTTTGCCTGGTTTATCTGCGTGTGAATGTGTGTCCGTGGTCATCCAACCGCCTTGCACACCTCACTGGGTTTGCTCCTGTCCTCCCTACCCAGGGCGCTAACCACCACCTTTTCCTGCCATGACCCCTCTCCACTGGCTGCCAACTCCACCCCTCTTACCAGTCTGGATGAATGGTTCGTTGCTGTTGGACTTCAGTACAGTTCAATTTTCTGTCTGTTCTGGTTGTGCTTTTCTTTCTGAATCTTTGTCGTTCTTAAATTTGGTTGTGCAAGGAGGTACAGTGTTCTCCATCTCTATGCCTCCATCTTGGCTGGAAGTCCCGACCTTTTTCTTTAACTACCTTTATGGGTTCTCTGTACCCCACCCTCATTGGATCACACATCACCCCCAAAAATTTCACCAAAAGCTGCACATTTTAAAATGTCATGGAACCAGAGCTTTTACAGTGTATCAATAACAGTCTCATTCATATTATGCTTTCAAAGAGTCATGATGGGTATTCTAGTAGAATTAATGTTACTCTATATGCCAATTATACGTATTATGTTTATGATCTTATTAACTACTGTACTCAATCTTGTGTTTTTTGCAGGAGATCCAGCAGAAATCCACCAATGTCATCTACCAGGCTCACCATGTGAGCAGGAATAAGAGAGGGCAGGTCGTTGGAACAAGGGGTGGATTCCGAGGGTGTACCGTGTGGCTGACAGGTATGCCATTTTGAGAGATTTTTTTTTAAATCAAAAATTGATGTGTGGCCCTGGCTGGTATGGCTCAGTGGGTGGAGTGCCAGCCTGCCAAGCAAAGTGTAGCTGGTTTGATTCCCAGTCAGGGCACAAGCCTGGGTTGCAGGCCAGGTCCCCAGTAGGGGGTACGTGAGAGGCAACCACACATTGATGTTTCTCTCTCTCTCTCCCTCCTTTCCCCCCTCTCTCTAAAAATAAAGAAATAAAATCTTTTAAAAAATTGATGTGTGACACAAAATTTTAAGGGAAAATGGATGTAACATTATTATGTGTTTAACATTAGAAGGAGGCTGAAAGCTGTCCAGGTGTTACTCCTAATTTGACCCTGGGTGAGAACTAGGACTTTGATCAAGTCACAAAATGTCTCTAGTTCTCAGTTTTCTCCTCTTTGTCAGGAGATGAGACAAGCTGATGATGACACTCCCTTCTGGCCTAAGACATTCCACAATATTCAAGCTCATGCCTTAGCATGGTTACCGGAAGTTTTGCACGGGGCTTTCCTCACTTGACATCAAACATTTGGCATTAAGCATAAAGTTTTGGGTGTTTAGAGATACTCTTTTTATTGTTTTCTGATATTTCAGCATTCTGGGAAACTCTTGTACTTAGTGTTAAAAAGTCATACTCTCTGTAGGAAGGAAAACAAGTGATTTCTATTTATCTGAGGATTGCCCCTTGGGTGTAGAAATAACTCACTCCCACTGAGGTAACCAAATGAATCTCCATTTTCCTGTGTTTTTATAGCCACAGAATATCAAAGCTGAGGGTCAGTGACAGGACTGGAACCAGTCCTGGGCTGTGACCTTATTGTTTGAGTACAATGCAGAAGTAGTTGATTCCTGGGAAAATTCTGAGATAGCCTGGATTCAAAAGAAAAACTTAGATTCATTTTATAGTCATCATATTTCAAATAGAGATGACCCCAGATGCAAAGATATGTTTATACAGGTTATGAAATCAGCTCATGCATTACTGTCTATGCACAAATGCTGAAGTATTCTTAACTGAGGATAATTCTAACAAATACACCAGCCAGGGGCCTGCCTTGCCGCTTATCTTAATCTCCTCTGTGTTTCTCATTTTTGTCTAAATCAGCTTCATTCTTCTTTTTCAAGTTTTTTTTTTCCCTAGTGACTTTGGTACTTGCTTATGGTTTCATTTATCCCTGGTCCATCAACTTTTTTTCCAGCTTCCAGGTGGAGGATAGTCAGTGGACAAGGGGCCTGCCCTATTCCAAAAGGCAGCATTCACCTATCAGGATTCCTGAAGTGTTTTCCCCAGCTCCCTCTCATAGACATAATGGGCAGCAGTAGACGAAACGCAGCTGTGTTTCAGATGTTTCTCTCTTGTTCTGTGCTTGTCTCCATGAAGTGTTTGCCTTTGCGTATTTGCCTACTTTCGTACTGGGACATCCACACAGTGCCCACTTTTTCTAATGTGAAACATTCTTGAAAAAGGAAAAAGAACTGGTGGAAGAGGGGGAAAATTTTCAAGAGTATACCTCCTTTGGCTTTTCTTACTTTAAAAAAAATAATCTTTTCCTACTTTATTTTTTACTCTAAAATTGCAGAGATAAGATATTGACTAGGCCATCCAGAAGAAACTAAATACTTCTAATCCAGACACCTGGCTGTGGGCCCCAGCTTCACCTACACTAACTGTGTGCCTTTGGCCAAGCCAATGAACCTCTCTCTGAGGAAGAAACACAGTGCCTTTCTCGTAGAGGCGTAGGTAGAACTGAGTGAAATCAGAGTAAATACGCACTTGGCACAGTGCCTAGTCTGTGGGTCTGTGGTCAATCTCTTGACAAATGTAATTAGTATTACACCAGTTTTAAAAAAAAAATATGGCGACAATATAGCTTTATACAGTTACTGTTATGTAGTTCTTAGTTTCCTGTGTGCTGAAACAAAAGCAAAGGAAATTTCTATTATTTCTGTCAAATGACAGATGGGAGGGCTGATGGGAGAGAATATCCAAGAGATTCAGGAGTCACATTTCCTCTACCTCACAACCAGACAGAACTGCTAACAGACACTGAGTTACATAATTAATAGACAAAGTTACGTAACAGACTTTGTTTTCAACAATGATTTATAGAGACGGCCAACACATTCTTCATGTAAACACTTCTTCTTATGACCCTGTGTTAGGGCCAGGGGCACGACTTTCAAACCTGAAACATGGAAAATATTTGTTTGCCTTTCGTATGTCACCTTTCTTCCCAAGTCTCCTGTTCTCTCTGTCCTCGTCCCTGCTTTTCTTGTATTTTTTCTTTTTTCCCTTTTCACCTGCTGTCTTCACTGTAGAAACCTCTCAACCTTCTTTTCTTTACCCCTAACTTTTCCTCTTCTATATGCGGGTACTGTCGGACAGTGGCTTGGCCCACTGGAATATTCTTCAGGTTCTGAGATCTTTAGGACGACTGAATTTCTAGAGTGCTACTCCTCCAGGCGTGTTTAGATTTTGAGCTCTTAAATAATTTTGGAAGGTAGTATTTCTTTCCTTTTCTCCTTATATTCTCCTTCATAGAGAAATTATAAAGTGTGTTCCTAACTATTGTGCTTCAAAACCACAGTAAAAGGTACTTGGTAATTCTGCTCCGTGCAGAGATTCGAACACCTAGGAGTGCATGGCAGTTCTGCATACGCCCACAGCCCAGCTCAGGACACCTCTCTGCCTTTATGTTTTGAGAGTCATTTTGGAAAAAGTTCAAAAACAAAGGACAGTATCTGGGCTCTGTTGTAGATGGCTGTGACGTGGGCCACCCAGCCTGGCTGTCCCCTCCACTCAAGCTGATTGTTGTCACAGAGGATATGGGAACACTCTTACCAGACCTTCTGTGTTGTCATTGTTTTTAATTTCAAGAGAACCACAATTTGGATTTCTGTGTGCAACTTTCTAATGTCTCAAACACTCTGCAGGCAAAATGACACATAGCAGGGACCAAATGCAGCCCCACAAGGTTCCCCATTTATGAACCTCCCTCGATTTGAAAGGCTATATAGTCCTAATCAGGCACAAATAGTTATTTCAAGATTTGAAAGAAATGCAAGTACTTGACTTGTAGTAAACCATGGTTTTTCTAGATTTTAAGGTTTTTGATTTGAGATCAATCAAATGATTGTAAAAAGGTGTAACTACACTTCAGTTGGGTAAAAAACTAGGATCAGGCCACAGATAGGATCAGGTTCCAATTTGTCATCTTAAACAGTCAGGGACAATGCCTGTTTTGTCCTGCCTGTCCTGAACAGGTCTCTCCGGTGCTGGGAAGACCACAATCAGCTTTGCTCTGGAAGAGTACCTGGTCTCCCACTCCATCCCTTGCTACTCCGTGGACGGGGACAACGTCCGTCATGGCCTTAACAGAAATCTTGGATTCTCTCCCGGAGACAGAGAAGAAAACATCCGCCGGATTGCTGAGGTGGCCAAGCTGTTCGCGGACGCTGGTCTGGTCTGCATTACCAGCTTCATTTCTCCTTTCACGAAGGTAAACTGACTCGGTGCTGCACTCGGTTCTCACACATACCCTGCCTGCGTTCTCAGACTGCCAGGGACAGGGCTGGGGAGGGTGCAGAGGAACTTTCTATTTCCCTCACCATTTCTCCCTCCCCTCACTTGCTCCCTCATTTCCTCTATTTAATATTAGTTATATAAAGAGAGTTCTTTCATTTCCAGATGCCAGGGCACCAGATGACATAACCCCTTCCACGTTCGCAATTGTGAGGTACACTTGGCCAGAGCTGAAAGGAAGAACATGTTAAACAAGAAAAACTCTAAAGCTCTATAATTTCTTTTCTCCAAGAACTCAGAACGCTGGGCTCGCTTAAAGGAAACAGCAGTTCACTCCCAAAACCCCAGGTTCTGTGTTTCTAATACAGAAATCACCAAGATCAAGTGTCACTCTGCTTGTTTTATAACAGGGAATTTCTGGGAGCTTCAAATAAGATACCCACCCGTACTTTGAACATGTCTTTTGAATGAAATGCTCCCAGGTTGCCAGCCCTGAACTTTGGCAGAAATCCCCTGCCATGGTTTCCTCTGGAAGTCCTTGAGAGAGCTGTGTTTACTGGGACGAAGTTTCTGGGCTTTCTCTGAAGGGAACGTTTCCTGCCGCCTCTGCAGGGCACAGACCCCCCACTGTTATCTGCGGGGGGCTGTGGGATGTCAGAGGACACAGTGTTTTCTGATGAAGAATTTCATTGTGGAACCTCTTCTTATGTTCTTTATTTTTATTTTAATTTTACTTATTGAGTCTTAGAGAGTGAGAGGAAGGGAGAGAGAGAGAAACATCAATTCGTTGTTCCACTCATTTATCCATTCGTTGGGTGATTCCTGTATGTGCCCTGACCAGGGATCAAACCCCCAACCTGGGCATATAGGGAGGAGGATCTAATCAACTGAGCAACCCGCCAGGGTCGCTTCTTACGTTCTTAAGCATAACTTTTTTTTCCAGGATCGTGAGAATGCCCGCAAAATCCATGAATCAGCCGGGCTGCGGTTCTTTGAAATATTTGTAGACGCGCCTCTAAACGTTTGCGAAAGCAGGGACGTAAAAGGCCTGTACAAACGAGCCCGCGCAGGGGAGATCAAAGGTAGGAGAGAACTCGGCAGCACCGTTGCCACTTACGTCGGCCCCCAGTCCTTCCTGTCTGTCCCCAGAAACCTGCTCGGAGTTTCAAAAGCTGTTTTCCAAAATTGCACAGAGCGTACACAGCGTTTTATCCCACCATAATACCTTCCGTATGTCCATGGGCTTAATAAAATGTGGGCTCATATCTTTCAAGAATAAGCAATAAAGTTCAAGGAACTAATATGGGTGAGTGTATGTGAGCATGTGAGTAGGAGGGGTGTGTCTGAGTCTTCCCATATTCTTGTCTTCTTTTTTGGTTCTAATCAGCCCCAGGGACTGATTAGACTTTGCTAGCCAGATCTTGTGGATAATTCGGGCCTTTCTCTATTGAAAACACAGCTGTATATTTTCTCGTGTACGGCTAGATAGAGGTCAGGGATGGCTGGTTGAGCTTTTCTGTTATAATCCGAATTCTCAGTTTAACACATTATTCCAACATCTGTTTTGCCTTATTGATTTAAAAAGATGCTTCTGTCGGAGCAGATGCGATTTTCACCCATCTCTGCCTTGCAGGGTTTACAGGCATCGATTCTGATTATGAGAAACCTGAAATGCCCGAGCTTGTGCTTAAAACCAACTTGTCCTCGGTGAGCGACTGTGTCCAGCAGGTGGTGGAACTTCTGCAAGAGCAGGTAGGTGCACTGGTCATCTTTTCATTTTCTCTTTAATTTAATAAGATTATGGAAAAAAACCATATATTTGCTGAAGCATTCTTTCTTAAGTTTTCATTCAAATTGTTACCAATTCTGCCTCATTGCAGAACATTGTACCCCATACTATAATCAATGGCATCCATGAGCTCTTTGTGCCGGAAAACAAACTGGACCAAGTCCGAGCCGAGGCTGAAACTCTCCCTTCACTGTCAATCACCAAGGTAATAGGGTGTAGACTGGCTAAGGGGTATTGTGCTTAATATTAGTCATTAGAATCCATTTATAATTGCTCTTGATACTATGGGCAGTATGAATAAGGGAAATGCAATGTTCATAAAGAAAAATGCTTCATTTTGTCTATTTTAAAACCTCTTCTCTAATCCAATCTGTCACCAAGAGTTGCCACAGGGCAGGTGGTCACTGCTGGGTACAGAGGCAGACTGGGAAGGTAGTGTCTGTATTTCCATAGGACAGTTTTACAGGACTGCTTTTATACCATCGGGTATGCCGAGCAGGAGGCAAGAGATGTTGGCAGCGGCTGGCAGACTGCTTGTCCTGAATATAAGAGCCTCTTGGGCCATCGAGAAAGAATTTGGAGAAAACAACAAGCAACCTTGAACTAAAGTGACATGAATGCCTCAATCTTTTTCCACTCTGCAAATCCTATTCTCCCGTCATCAGGGAGTGTCCAGTCTGATGAGAGAGGGAGACAACTTTACTCTGAGGGAGCTGCATTTATTTTACTGCCTGGGAAATACAGACCCAACGCCAGTGGACTGCTCTGAGTACGCCTTGGCCTTGTATGTTAGTTGGTCCATACAAGTTGACCATGTTTTCATGGATATCTTTATTATCTATTAGAGCCTTGGACATTTTTATAAGACACAGAATGAATTGAGAACCTGCCTCCGCTCATGAAGCCCCTGTACTCTAATAAGTCATGACAAATTTATATACAGAATCCCTGACTCTATAAAATAAAATCTGAGTGTTCCAATGTTCCGGGCAGATTAGAAACATAATTATAATTACACTATGAAATCATAGTTCCATGAACAAAATAGGCTTTAAGGTTAAAAAAAAAACCCTTCAAATAATCTAATAAATATTTTTTAGTCCTAAGGATGATAGAAAAGGTTTCAGAGCAGTGACCCAGGAGCTGGGTTTTAAAGGATGAATAGGAGTTTTCAGGTGGGAAGGAGGATAGGCCTGAAACCATGTGTGTGTTTAGACTACCGACTGGCTGGCATTGCTGGTGAATAGGCTCCCAAGTGGGGAATGGGAAGAGGTGGAAGTCCCTACCTAAGCCCCCTGGCCCAGAGCTTGAAGGGCTTTCAGTATCATGCTAAGAATTTTGGAATTTTATGTTAGAGTCCATGGTTTCCCCAATCTAGTCAGCTAAAGACAGAGGGGGGCGGAACCCCAAAACCAGATTTATCATCTAGAGTGCAGGCCCTTTTAGTACAGGCTTCCCCTGATAGGTGAGTGTTACAAGAACCCATCTGGATCAGTGTAACAGCAGGCATTGTTGTGAGAGGCTGTGAGAGGCTTCACTGAATATTCTTGAAAATTCTTTCAAAGCGTGTGCCCATTTCACGATGGGCAGTTTACAAGCACACCTGCCTACACGGCAACACTGAGTGTTCAGCAGTCTTTGACCAAATACAACATGACACCCTCCCTATTCACCCCATCTGGCCCCGAGGACCATTTTTTGTTTGTCTGTTCCCTGGATGAAAAAACTCCTTAATGGGAAACATTTTGCTGAGGTGGAAGAGGTGAAACAAAAAATGACAGAAGCACTTAAAAGGCATCAAAATCAATGAGTTCAAAAACTGTTTTTGAGCAGTGGAATAATGTCTTGATAGGTGTATTGCATCAGGTGGAGAAGATTTTGAAGGTGACTGAAGTTTAACCGTGTAAGAATAAATACATAATTTTTAAATAATAAATTTCATATTTTGGGGGGACCCCTGTCATAGTACATTTGGTGAGAAAATGTAGCCAACCCAGAATTTTTGTGGGGGAAAAAAAGAATGAACAGTGAATGTTCAATACAATTGCACACCATAAGGATAGATGTTGCCTAAAAGCGTTCGAATAAATCATCTCAATTTGAAATATTTTCACCACTGCCCCATAGGAAAGTTCTGGACTCCAGTTTATCTGGCCCCCACATATGGGAACACTAAAAACATGAAAGGTTCTGCCTTCACGCTCCCGTGGACTGAGTAAGAAAGGGCTGCCCCGGAGCCAGACGGCTGACTGACGGAGCTCAGAGAAATGTTCACCTGCTTTTCCTGTTTTGCAGCTGGATCTTCAGTGGGTCCAAGTTTTGAGTGAAGGCTGGGCCACTCCCCTCAAAGGTTTTATGCGAGAAAAGGAGTACTTGCAGGTTACGCACTTCAGCACCCTGCTAGACGGTATGGGTTTTTCTTTGTTTCTTTGTCTTTACTGTTATTTTGTTGTTGTTGTTGTTGTTGTTGTTGTTATTGTTATTTGGCCGATTCAGTGAAGTTTCCCAAGTCGCGACAGTTTCTGTTTCCTTCGCTCCATCGGCGTGTTCATGACGACCGCCGAAGGACTGCTACCGTGGTGTCGGGGGAAGGGGACTTGCTTCGGACTCAGACGTCCTAGTGACCCTGACCTACTTCTGCCACACACTCTTCTGGCTTTGGAAAAGTCACTTCACTTGTTAGAACTTTAGTTCTTTTATTTAGTTATTATTTAGTTATTACCTTGTGTAAGTAAAGATTGATTCACCCAATGGATTTCTAGACACTGTACAATTCTAACCATTGATTTTGCTCATTTCCTCGCTTTTCTGTCAACTTTCCATCTCCAAATGGTTCAGAGCTTGTTCAAGAACACATTACCCAGCCTTGGAATAACTTTCCTTTCTTGCTACTCTTTATTATTAAAGAGGAAAATCTTTCTCAGCATCTTCATAGGAGCAAGAAAATGCCAATCTTTGGTTTGTAAATCTTATTGTGAAAACATTTAGATTGCTTATGGTATGTCTGATTCTATTACATATAAGCTTCCATTTGAACGAATTTACTGGTTATCCTCAAACAATTATCAATCATTTAAAACCAAGGAACTGAAGGTTTTCCTTGCACACAAAGCCAAGAGATGGTTAGGCCTATTTCACTTGCACCAGCCCTTTGTTGGCTCTGGATGCCTAGAAGGCAGCTGCAGACAGTCAGAAGCATTGTTGCCAGATGCGAGGACCCTCTGGACCCAATGCGGTTGACTCCACATATGTTGCTGACCTGCAAGGCACCACTCACCTTCCAGGTTGCTCTGTAAGCCATCATTACAGCAGCTGCTTTTCTTGATGGATGCTACAGTGTCAACATTCATGCCCATACATGCAACACAGGGTCCAGCAGAAGTAAAGCCTGCTTGAATGTGGTTGTTAGGGTAATAATATGGGTGTCATAATTTATAGTTTCAATTCGAACATTTCGCCTAAGATGTCATATGGTGTGCTTGAGTGTGATATTATTATGTTATAGAATTACATGCTTATGATTTTGTAATAAAAGGTTTTATAATAAAATGGGTGTTATTTGTGCCAGACCCTGTATACTAGAATGTCTTCATCCATTAAACTCTAACAAGGGAGCATTAAGGCAGCTTTCTGGGCACCAACTGAATTGGCTTTTAGAGTACTGATGTGGTCAAGGTCAGAAACATGTGTTATTCAGAAAGCTTCCTGACCCTTCTATGATCATTTCCTTCCTCAAACTGCCTGAGCTTATTGAATGGAACTTGTCTGTTACAAGATGGTGGAGAGCGGCCGATGTGTGTGAGAGTCACCCTGAATTTGTAATGCTGAGCAGGGCTCAAAGCTTTTAGGGACGAAAAAAAAAATCAAATCAGCCCTGGCTGGTGTAGCTCAGTGGATTGAGCGCAGGCCTGCGAACCAAACAATCGTGGTTTGATTCCCAGTCGGGGCACATGCCTAGGTTGCAGGCCAGTTCCCAGCAGGCAATGCGTGAGAGGCAACCATACACTGATATTCTCTCCCTCTCTCCTTCCCTTCCCCTCTAAAGATAGATAAATAAAATCTTTAAAAAAATCAAATCAGATGTTCCTGGGAAAGGATGTTCACATTCTGGGCCTGTGTCTCTGCCTGGGGAATGGGGCCTCAAGCCGGAATTAGGGCTCAAGAAAAGGCTCTGGTCAAATGGGCCCTCTCCCCTGATGCCCTTTATCAGCTGTTCCATTAATAGCTGTGGCTGATAATGTCCCCAAACCTGAGACCTTCACCTCTCAGATTAAATCACATTCCCAAAACACTTGATTTTTCTTATAGCTTACCTTAATAATTATAATGCATATCTGCACAACACTTCACTGTTCGAAAAGCATTTTCTCAGGTATTTCATTTGATCCTCATAGAAGCCCTAGAAGACAGGCAACTGTTTTATCCCACTTTACAGATGAGGAAACTGACCTCAGGTTAAGCACTTTGCTGAAAAGTTCATGCCACTAGTAGGTGAGGGGCTCAAGACCAGAGACCAGAGTCTCCTGACTGCTGGCCCAGGGCTCTTTCCACATCCGGCTGCCCTCCAGATAGCCTTTCCAATAGCAGTTAGTAGGTAGGGATGTTTGTACAACAGACATTTATAGGCAGACCTTTACCTCAATGTCTTACTTGCAACATATGCTGAACACAAGCTGCATCACTCAGCCGCCAGCCTCGAGCATGGCTGACCATGAGGTTGACCATGAGCATACAAATCAGAGCTCTGGCCAAAAGAAACATGAGCTGCCTTGAAAGTGAGAACCGAATTACAGACACAGGCCTATAACCTTTGACTAGTATTTGTTCTTTAAAGAAAAATACCATGGAGGTGGGTGTGGTTGCAGAGGTCAGTGTTAATAGAAACGAGGGGTTCTTAACTTGGAGTCTAGGACCTCAGCATGTGGGGACAACAAAATCCTACAGTAGGCAAATCGTTTGTGTTTTAAAGGGATAAGGGGGCATTTTTTTGGTCATCCTAGATTTTGATGGATTCTATAGGAGTTTATGGTTCAAAAAGATGAAGAACAGCTAATGCACATAATCCATCTAGACAATTGAAGCAAAATCTCTTGCCCTCCCTCTCACACCATTCAATTTCATTTTATGGTGTTCTTCAATTCGTAAAATGTGTTGCTCTGCTTTTTCTCATTTGGTTCTTAACTACCATGAGGTAGTCGAAGCACTTATTACTGCTCTCCCTTCCCGCGTAACCCTGGTATTTATCACGCCTCTCCCCCAAGCCCGCCTGTCTGAGGATACAAATGAGGTTACTTTCCCATTAGCACTGAATCCACTAGTTCCCAACCCCTCCCTGCTCACATAGAAATCCCAGTTCTTTCCAAATCCTACCCCCAAGGGTTTGTGGGAATTCTCAAGAGGTATTCCCTGTGCTCCAGAGTTAGGCCCACAGTCATATGCCACTTACCACGTGGGTCTCAGTGTCTCTTTGCCCCCACAGAGGTGCAGATCTTGCCCATTCTCTCCAGTCACTACTGCGATTGTACCCAGAGGGCTGTGGCAGTTCACATACTTTTTTCTCAAGTGGGAAGGACTCTCTTGCTCGGTTGCTTGAGCCCCACAGTGTTAGAGAATTGAGGGAAACAACTCTTGCAATCTGCACTCTCGCCTTTTTATATATGGCAGTAGGGCTATGTGGGGGATGGGGTAAGACCAGATGTCATGCTATTTTCATCATCTTTACCCACTTCCAACTGATAGGGCCTATTTCTGGGGCTTTGTGCAAGACCCCTTTCAGCCCTTTGGGAATTCTCCGCCGGCTCCACCATCGACGGCTGCCCCCAGAGTCCGCTGGACATGCCTGTGTGACCCCAGGTGTAGTCAGGATTTAAAATTCCCCACACCCTTCAGAAGCCTCCTCAACTCCTAGGGAAATCAGTTAATAAAAGCAGAGACCAGAGATAATATACCATTTGTGCTCTTGATTGGTGGCCCATGGGAGGGTCATATCATAGCAGTTTTGTGAGACTTAATCATTTAACATTAAGTCTTCCGAGGCTCTGAGTTTTCAGTGCAAGGCTTGAGGACTTTCTGTCTATACTGATAGCATTTATTCCACACTTAATGTGGTCTGACTGTGGCTTGTGACATTGAACATCACATTTGATCTGTGCAACACCACTGTGAAGATGTGCATATGAGGAAAGAAAGGTTAAACAACTCGTGTGAAGTCTCTATTCCAACACAGGTTACCCTGGCCCCAGCCTTTGTGCTTATTCTACTGAGCACATTTTCACGTCTTCCAAACAGCTAGGATTCTAAGATGTTTTAGAGAAGTTCGATTCTGAATCTTCTCCCAAAGCCTGGTTTGCAACTGTTTGTAATACTTACGCCATCACAGATGTGCAAGAGACAATTTCATTCCAAAGTTGGAGGAGCCATTGACATATGTTAAAATTATTTTTAAAACATATAATAATCTGAAATAATGTTTTTGGATTGTATTGAATAATGTTCAGTACAAATCTGCTTTCACCAGGTTTTTGCTCTCGTATATTCTGTTTTCTAAAATAAGAGTAGCAAAGAGCTCCAAATGTTTGTTGTATGTATGAACTTTTATAATAGGAATCTGTTCCTTGACATTGCTTTCAGATTATTTTGTTAGAGAGCTGAAAACATGTTTCTTAATTGTGTCTGCATTTTTCTAGACATGGTCCTTTCTGGTATGTCCTTTAACTTTCCAAGTACCCCTTGGAAAGGGGTACTTTAATTATTATAAGTAGATATTTTATATTAATTAGAAATGGTTGAGAACCTAACTAAAAAAAATCCAAATGAACTAGTCAGAGTTGCTAAGAGTTCACCATCCAACCAGTTATAATAGAATAATACTGCATTCTTCAGTTGACTAGAGTCCAAATAACAGGAAATTTCTGGATCAGATGCAGCTGTTGTTTATAATGTTGTATTTGGCTGACAAAAGTAAACTTGTTTCTAAATTGTTGCACATTTTGTTCCTGAGATTTTAAAAAGTGTATGATGTTCTCCACTACTTACTTCTACTGAGTGTTGGTCTTTGGGTAGTTTCACAAATCTGGAAATTTCTTCCATAGCATTTATTAAACACTTTTAATTGCAGTAGGACAAATCAATTTTAGATGTAGTTTAAAGTGGATGCACCTGGGTGGGGTGTGAGTCATGTACTTGTTTGTGATGTGTGATTATGCATGAATTTAACGTAGAGCTGTGATGACTGACAGTTACAGAACTGGGAATAAACACGTACTTGCTGTGACCGTGAACTTCTGCGTTGTCCCAGGATGAAATGCTTAAATTCTGAAGATATCATTTATCTTTGGTATTGATTTCCCCATTATTGGTCTTTTCTTTAAAAAGCCAAGATAAGTAATAAAAAGTACTTTAGTTCCTTTCCTAGAAATAGCCCGGAAAAGCTTAGTAAATGGATCTAAGAGGTTAAAACAAAAGGCTTGAAAATTGTTTAAAGCAAAAGCAAAATTATTCACTTGAACATGAAGTTATATGTTGGACTACCCATGGCTAAAAAACTATAATACTCTTTTCTAAAATGAGATATATTGCAATAAAACACCCTAGGCAGTTCCCATCTGAGGGACAAGGTGGGAAAAGGCCAAAAACCCGAGTCAGTGTGTAAAGCTATGGAAAATGTTTCAGCAGAGAGTTAAGTTGTTGGATATGTTTTGTATCCGAAAAGTAAAAAAGATAATAATAATAATAAGGATACCACAGTAAATCTGTGTAGACCTGTGCGGAGTTGTAGCTCCAGGTGGCGATATTACTCTGTAGAACTTCTCTTGCCCTGACCCTCTCGTCAGGAAGTGCCGGCTCCCCGGCTTGGATTTCCATCCAAGGCCAGGACAAAGGTGGGTCACGGGCTGCTCTGGGCAGGAACCCGGTGGGACTGAAGGAAGTGGCTCCAACAAGCAAGCGGAGTATGCCTTGGATCTCAGCCCAGAATAACGGAGGGAAGACACCACCACGAGTGTGCTGCAGGCAGAGCTAGGCTTCCTCTCGCATCCTGCCCTTCTTCTGCTTTGCATCTTGCTTAACTTTATTTTGGTCAAGTCGCTCTTTACAAGCAGTGTGGTTAGTAATCCACCATGAACAGAAAATATGGTTTCTTACTAGATCATCAGTAGCCTTGAAGATGTTGTTAACCTCTCTCTTCTTTTTTCTCAAGGAGACTACACAGTTGGTCTAATTACCTTTCAACATAAACCTGAAACAAGGCTTTACAGTATGCTTCCTCCCAGCAACCCAGGGAAATACATATTATTTATTATAGCAGTTTTCAAATGAGGAAATTGAGCAGAGAAAGTGAAGGACACAGGTAGCAAAGGGAGAACACCTGCCTGAGTTTAGTGTTCTCTGTGCAGGACTTGGCCTGCTCAATTGCCCATGAACTTTGAAACAAAGGAGTTATTTGAATGACTAAACCCATTGCTTTCTGTGCACAATGTCTTCTTCTTGGCTTATAAGGGCTCCCAGAGCAGGTTCCAGGGTTCTATGATAGGGTTTCTTTATTTCTGGCAGTTGCTGTCTCTAGCCTGTGACATTCTTTGTGTCGTAGGAACTTCTAAAGAGAATTTAAAAGGTGTAAGTGAGAAGCCTGGAGACTTTGGCTTTATAGCTACCAGAGAGGGTGTTTTGCTCCCAGAACAGAACTCAGGTCTCAGATCTTTCATTGTATTGGAGGCATTCCAAATGTTGGATATTGAAAATACTTCATTAATTTGTGGTACATTCCTCAAATCCAGAAGTAACTGCCTTTGTTCCTCTGGAGTTCAATATTTTCTCTATTCATCTTCCTTTCATTTCCTTCTGAGTCTTAAACTTGGGAACTCCTCAGAAACCTCCCTAATGTTCTTGAGTGCCTCCATTTTCTTACCTGTAAGTACACCTGAGGCACTTGTTAGACGGTTAGGGTGTCGTTACAGGAGGGGAAGACAGTTGTGTGATTTTTTTACATTAATTATCCAGCTCCATTAAAAAACTAGATGTTCCCAGGGTGCCAAACTGCATCCTTTTAAGCCCCAAACTGAAAAACAACTACACCATTTACTCACTTTATCTGGAAACAGCTTGAAAAGTGTTCTTCTAAAAAAAACAAATAACTTGCTATTCACTTATTTAAAAAAAAAAAAAAGGAAACTTTAAAGGCTGGCCCCGCCCTCGTTCGTTATTCATTACTCCCGTCACCCAGCTGAGCTCTCACGTCACTGCCGGGGCCTTGAGGCCTGGGAAGCCGGTGGGGCTGTTGGCCTCGCGCTGAAGGAGCCCTCGCGAGTCTGTACTTTGAGTTGCCATATTCACATGTTAGGGTGTTTTTTTTGTTTTTTTTGTTTTTGTTTTTTTCAGAGAAATAGGACAGAGAGAGAGGAAGGGAGGGTTGAAAGAACAGAGAGAGAAAAAGAGATTTCTTTCTTGCCTTCTTTCTTTTAAGGAATCAATTCAGGCAATTGCAGAGGCTTAACAAGTCCAGAATCTTCAGAGCAGGCTGACAGGCAATAGACCCAGGGAAGAGTCACAGTTCAAGTCCAAAGTCAGTCTGTGTAACCAAAGGGTACACCTGAAACTTACATAATTTTATTAACCAGTGTCACCCCAGTAAAGTCAATAAAAAAAGAAAAGAGGCAGTCTGCTGCCAGACTTCCCTCTGCTTCCTGGGAAGGCAGACACGTTCCATGAAAGCCTCCAGCTGCGTGGATGAAGCCCACTACGTCAGGATCATATGCTGTTCTCAGAGTCTACTGACCTAACTGTTAATCTCCTCTAAAAATACCTTCAGAGAAATGTTTGAAATCCAGAATAATGTTTGACCAAACACCTGGGTGCTGTGACACATAATTTTATGTTGACCCATAAAATTAATGATCACACTTTCTGTCTGATCTAGTTTTCCAGTCTTTTCCTCTATGGTCAAGCTATCATTTGATATTTCTTGTCCCCGAAAATGAATTTTCTGAACACCACATTCCACACCTTCCGGTTTGCTGTGTGGTGTGCTAAGAAGCCAGAACATCCCATTTCTTCAGATACCTTTTAAAGTAAGAGACTCAGCATACAGGTGAAAGGTGCTCCCTCTCCAGAGAAAGTGCCTGAGCCAGAGCCACTAAGTGTTACATCAGCTTCACTCCGCCCTGTTTTCCTGATGGACGCTGGATGCTTCTCGGCTGTGGCTGTGGCTGAGCTAGCAAGACTCGGGATTCCCAGCTACGTCTTTTCAAAAACATTTCAAGGTGATACTGTGCCTGCACCACAGTAAACAAACAACATCAAGAGGGCTGCTCATTTGGGGTTCTGTTGGTTACATTGTCTGGGTTTTTGTCTTTTTCAATTCAATTTGTTAGTAGTGCAATTAGAGACTTGCAGATCATAAGAGACTTGACAACGGTGTCACAAGGTTCATTTCCAAGAAGGACTGGAGGGCTTGGGATCGCTTTGGTTTGACAACCTTTACTTTGTTTAATTGGGATCTTAAAGACTTTAAGCTTCCTAGTGCAATGAAGCCAGGACCAAGCTTTAAGAAGGGAGTTCAGCCCTGGCTGGTGTAGCTCAGTTGATTGAGCATGGGCCTGTGAAGCAAAGGGTCACCGGTTTGATTCCCAGTCAGGGCACAAGCCTGGGTTGCAGGCCAGGTCCCCAGTAGGGGGTACACGAGACGCAACAACACATTGATGTTTCTCTCCCACTCTTTCTCCTTCCCTTCCCCTCTCTCTAAAAATAAATAAATAAAATATTTTACAAAACAAAACAAGAAGGGAGCCCAGAAGGGAGCTGCCCCTGGCTGGCCACCTGAATTACGGAGGCAACCTCCATGATTTGAAACTCAGCCCGTTTTTCACAAACACCCCACCCCCTGCTCTAAAACGCCCTTCGAGCGCTTCTCATCACAGACGCTCAGGAAACCGGTGCAGGCTACCCAAATGTGCTGCACGTCGGTCTCAGTGCCTGCTGCAGGGACTGTCTGGAAGGGACGCTGTGCACATCAGAGTCACCCGTACAGGACAGCACACTCTGTATCTCATATTCACCCACCGTGTGGCTCTTTCTACAGATGGAGTGATCAACCTGAGCATTCCCATCGTGCTGCCGGTCTCTGTGGACGATAAGACGCGGCTGGAAGGATGCAGCAAGGTTGTCCTCACGCACAGCGGACGGAAGGTGGCTGTCTTGCGAGACCCTGAATTCTATGAACATAGGAAAGAGGAGCGGTGCTCCCGTGTGTGGGGGACCACGTGCGCCAAACATCCCCACATCAAAGTAAGTTGCCAAACCTTTGGAAAGGTTTCCTTGATCTCTTCCAAGTTGGGACAAAAATAGTTCTTTTCAAGTCCTTCATTGAAGGACTTAGAAAAAGTGGGGTTAAATGGAAGAATACAGGGAGGTTTGCAGGCTTTGCTTGGAGATCTTTTTAGAAAGGAGCAAAGAAATGTCTTTATCTTGAGGATGGTCTAAATGATCTCTTGTGTCCTTGGACCCAGTGATGTCTGGGTTTCTGAGCTAAATGGGAAACAACTGTGCCAGGTGGATAATTTAATTTAGCATCATGAGTAACTATAGCTACGCACAAAACCACAGCCAGACCTTGCAGTCCTGTCCATCTTGAAAATTTACAAGGGAAGTCAGTTTCTTCATTCAGAAGGGGTCCAGCCAACCATCAGAAAGAGACTCAGAGTTCATGTTCTGTGGCCGGGGCAGGGGTCAATGACATCCTTTCAGGGGACAAAAATCATTGCAGATATTGGCAGAGTTTCCAGAGGGAAGAAAACCACACTTTCATCAGTGGATATTTTTTAGATTGAAAAATATATTCATCTGATTAGGATCATTTCAAGTCCCTTCTGCCTAAATGCAAAATAGACTAAAACTCCTCAGATTCCTTTACAGTTTCTAATTGTTTTGGGTGGTCGGATGGGAATAGAGAGTATTATGGAATTGCTGGAGGTGATTTATTTCCCGTAAAGAAAAATATGGGAGATTGATTTCCAAAACTCATTTCTCATCTGAGATTAAAGCATTGAGGTTGAAATTTAAAGAGACTGCTAATTTGACTTGTCAAAGTCCCTAGCTGGAGTAACTAATTTTCAGAAAGTTCACAGGAGGAGGCCAGTCTGGGGTCCAGAAGACCCTTAAAAGCGCATCTTCTCTCTGGAGCTGTTTCTTCATTTATAAAAGCTGGGGTCCAGACTCAAAATAACTCCAAGATCTCTTTCAGCTCTGAGACCCTGTAAAATGGATGTTTAAATAAACCTGTCTGAATCTGTTGGACAAACTTATGTCTTATTTTTTTCCCAGTTGTGAAATGTGGCAAGATAGGAAGGGCCTTTTCTAGGCTGCTGGAGGCAGCCCCCTGATGCCAGAGGTCAGTTGGCCGCAAAGCAGCTTATTGGACTCAACTCTCCACCCTGCAGATAAGCATCTTTAATCTTAATGCACATCCAGCTCAAAGCCATCTGAACAGTTTCTCTCCCAGAGGCAGGCAGGCTGTCCTGGAAATGGCTGGACATGGAGTGCTGTTGGAGGAACTGTGTTCTGGGCCTTAGTCTGTTCCTGCTTCATTCCTTTCCCAATAGTGATCACATAGGTTTGTGATTTCATCTTCGCTCAGTCACCCAAGAAATGGTTGTCTGTCATCTTGCCTGCCAACGTAGTTCCAACTCGTTGGGCCTGACATCCACCAACCAAACAGAACCTAAGGGAGCTTGTAAACAAGTATTTCTCTTTATCTTATCTTGCCATGTGTGCGAGTGGCAAGTTGGGGCTCTCCCTTGGCAGTTGAGGCTCAGACTTTCTTAGAAGCCAGGGAGAGCAGTGATGTGACTGTGACCTTGACAATATAGTCAGTGACTCTCTGCCAGAAGGTTATTAGAGGGACTCTGGAAACATTCCCAGTGAGCCACCTGGCGGTGAGAAATGGGCCATGGGTGACCCGAGGGAGAAAGCCACGCCCCCTGTACACACCACACTTGGATGCTCACAGTGTGTTTACCAGACTCGCAACACTCGGGCTTTATGGGGAAGGAAACTCCGCATTTTTTTAGTACCTTGAAATTCACATAATACTTAAATACCTCTCTTTTTTTTTTTTTTTTTTTTTTTTTTTTTTAAATTTATTTATTTTTTTGAATTGATTATGCTGTTACAGTTGTTCTATTCCCCCCTCCATTTCCCTCCACCCTGCCCCCCCAACCCCACCATTACCCCCCTTTAGTTTATGACCATGTGTCTCAAGTCCTATAGGTTCTATATTTCCCAAACTATTCTCGCCCCCCCCATCTGTTTTCTATCTACTGTCTATGCTACCTGTTTTCTGTACCTTCTCCCCCCATCTCCTCCTCCCACTCCCCTGTTGCTAACCCTCCTTGAGATCTTCATTTCTATGTTTCCACTCCTGTTCTAGCTGTCCTTTTAGTTTGCTTTCGTTTTAGGTGTGGTTGTTAATAACTGTGGGTTTGTTGTCCTTTCACTGTTCATGTTTCTTTAACTTCTTTTTCTTAGATAAGTCCCTTTAACATTTCATATAATAAGGGCTTGGTGATGATGAACTCCTTGAATTTGGTCTTATCTGAGAAGCACCTTATCTGTCCTTCCGTTCTAAATGAAAGTTTTGCTGGGTAGAGCAATCTTGGTTGTAGGTTTTTAGATTTCATGACTTGGAATATTTCTTTCCAGCCCCTTCTTGCCTGTAAGGTCTCTTTTGAGAAATCTGCTGACAGCCTGATGGGGACTCCTTTGTAGGTGATTGTCCCCTTAGCTCTTGCTGCTTCCAGGATTCTTTCCTTCATTTTAATTTTGGCTAATGTAATTATAATATGCCTTGGTGTGTTTCTTCTTGAGTCCAACTTTTTTGGTACTCTCTGGGCTTCTTGGATTTCTTGGAATTCTATTTCCTTTGCCAGATTGGGGAAATTTTCTTTTATTATTTGTTCAAATAGTTTTTCCACTGGTGGTTGTGTCTTTCCCCCTTCTGGTACCCCTATAATTCGGATATTGGAGCGTTTAAAGATGTCCTGGAGGTTCCTAAGACTCTCCTCATTTCTTTGAATTCTTGCTCCTTGACTCTTTTCTGCTTGTCCATTATTTGCTTTCTTCTGGACCATTGCATTGATTTGAGTCCCAGTTTCCTTTTCATCTCTATGGGATTCCTGTGGAATTCCATTCATTTCCCCTTAATTTAGCCTCCATATGTTTCTCTAATTTGTGGCTGTAATCCACCAAATCTGTGAGAAAGGTGATGACCAGTGTTTTAAACTGTGCGTCTGAGAGTTTTGCTATTTCTTCGTCATTTAGATTTATCTCTGGGGCTTTGAGTTCTGCCTGCGACATTTTTGGTCTGTTCTGGCCCTTTAAGTGGGACAAGCGGCGCCTTGGAGTCCCAGGTCGCTGGGTTGTGACGCTATATGTGGGGGCGTGGTCAGAGCGGGAAATGGCCGCCGCCACCGCCACCGCCGCAGCTGCCGCCGCAGCCGCCGCCGCTGCCGCCGCCGGGCCGGTCCAACCGCTCACTCCCCCACTCGCGCGCAACCACGCAACCACAGGCAACTCGTCGCCACCGCCTCCCCACTGCGTCGCTCCCTCGGTGGGCTGCCCGGCGGCTCACCAGGTCCAATCCTGGGTCTGGAACCCGCGTGACTGGATTCGCGCGCCGATTCCGCGCCGGTCCGACCGAGCCCTCCTTTGTAAGTCCTCACCGGACACTGGTTTCGCCCCTTACTGGTCAGGCTGAATAATTTGTTGTTAGCGGACTTCCGAAAAGTTCAGTTTTCCGTGTTCTGGTTGTGTTTTGTGATGCTAATATTTAGTTGTCCCTAAACTTGGTTGTGTGAGGAGGCAGGCACATCCAGCTAAACCCCCATCTTGGCGGAAGTCCCAATACTTCTCTTTTTTAAAAACCCCAAAACTTCCCAAAGTAATTTCCATGTGGCGCTGGGAGTGATTTTGCATGGAAAAATGGTCAGAGTCATTAGGGAAAGGATCGCCCCTGTTGCATTGCTCCTCACTAATGTCACCTTAACCCTCCATTCAAGTCCCTCTCTCTCGTCTCTAATATGGAACCATGTGACATGATTGCATATGAAAGCATGAGGAGGAGCAGGTGAAACTTATTAAACTAATGTTGGAGGAGCCCTGTTGCCCTTCATCCATGGCTCTCAAGGCTTTCCCAAACAGTAATTATATCTCACAATGCTCTTGTGAAGTAGCTAAGAATCGTCACTCCTATTTTACTGATGTAGAAACCAAGCGAGCAGGGTGTGACTTCCCTTGAGCTCTGCAGTGAAGACCGTAGGTCGCTCCCATCGTGAGAGCCACCCAGGGAGCTTTAACAATTACCCAGGACGGGATCCCATCCTCCCAGTTTAATTGCCCTGGGGTCAGTTCTGGGTGTCGGAGGTGAGAGTTCCCTGTGATTCTACTGCACTGCGCAGACCGAGAACCAGTGCATTAGACGTTACCCAGAGTGCTCTCCTGTATGGCTCCCCCTGGACATGTCCTGCAAGTGCCTCACACTCCACAGGGGCAGCCTCGCCCCCGACCTGATTCCTTTTTGGTGTCCCCCAGCTCAGTGAGCGGCTCCCCCACCCCAGCACTGGCCATGTCCCAAACCTGAAGGTCATTGTTACTTCTGTCTGCTCCCTTGTTCAGTTAGCCACCAGTCCTGATGTTTCTGCCTCTTGCACTGCTTGAATCTGTCCGCTTCTCTTCTGTTCCAGCTTGTGCCAGGACGTTTCGTTTCTTCCCTGTCTCTTGCCTTTCTCTTCTCTGATCCTTTCTCCATCCTTTTACTAGAGGGAACTCTTGAAGCTTTATCTGGGAATTCTTTGTGAAGTTATGACTCCATACTACCTCTTACCACCGCGTCTCAACATATTCTCTCTTTCCCACTCATCATCCTCTGATTTTGCACATGCTAGTCCCTCAACCCAGAACACTGTTCCTTCACCCCTGCCTCCTCACCTTATTTGTCACTCCTTTCCCATTTAAGAAGTTAGTCTTACTCCCATGACCTGTGAACCTGAGTGTGTGCCCCTTCTTTGTCCTCCCAGGCTACTCTGCCTTTGTCCTGTCCACACCTGTCCCACAGCATTTTTACCCATTTACCCTTCTGTCAGCCCACACAAACTGCCAAACCATGAGATCAAGGACCACATCTTGATCTGTCGTGATCGCCATCCAATCCCCAGCGGCAGGGCCATGGCGGAGCACGTAGTAAGTGCTGCATGGATGGAGCAGGAATGGAAGATGCCTCTGAAGGTAACGCTGAAACTTCAGCGTGGGGACCACTGATGAGGGGCAGTGAGTGCAGTGTGAAGAGAGCGTTGTTTGGAGGAGTCAGCTATTTGCACTGGAATTCTGCCACCTCCCCTCTGTAAAGCTGCCTTCTCATCTGAAAATGAGGGCATTCGGTCCACAAGTTCCTTAAAGCTCTGAACCCCATCACTATGAGAGAGATCACAGAAATGAATATTCTCCACTTATAGAATGGTAGTTTTTCTTCTCCACTCTGTTCTCTGAACACTTTCATCACGACCTTCTTTCCTGTAGTCACGGTTTCTCCCTTCCTTTTGCTTTTTTCTTTTCTCCCCTTCTCATTTGACCTCCGCGCCTTCTGTCCTCAGCTGCTGCCCTCCTGACTGGCGTGTTTCCTCTTCCTCTCCAGGTTGTCTCTAGTCTTCCTCTCCGTGACCTTTGTGAGCCAATTCACCTCTTCTCCGCCTTGCTCCCAGTGTTTGAAGCCATCCTCTCCTCCTTCTTGCACTCCTGCTGTCTGTGATTCTGAGCCCAGTTCCCCTGTTGCTCATTTCACTGTGTGTATGTACAGTTCTGCAAACTCTGTAGCTGTGTGTGGTCTCTTGCTATCTTTGGCAGGAGATGGGAATTTCTAGGAAATTAGGCAAAGTCACAGTTTTGGGGACTGTTTGATCACCTTGGTGAGAGAAATGCCCTTTATCCCTCTCTAACCTAGTAAAACCAAAAACATAGTTTTGGCATTACTCTTCAGACAGGCACATTTTAGGCTAGGTAGGAAATCGGTTCAATGTTCCCTTGCAGCTAGAACCGGTGTAGGGCGGACCCCTGGTGTCTAGAATGAGTTACTACACTCCCAGGCATTTGGGATCTAGGGATTTGGGATCTTAAATACTTCAAAAGTTTATCTATAGTCTAACTTAAGCAATGAGGAAAAAGTAAATGTATGCGTATAGGTATTTGAAAATGTTCTTGTTACTTGATTTTTTTCTGAGCACAGAGTTTTGAAAGAGGACCATGAAAACATAACCAAATCCCTTGCACAATCACCCTCTGTCCACCCAGGGCTTAGCCACAGCACTACTGACCTACTGCCGGCTGGGCTGGATAACTCCTCGTGGGAGGGGCTGTCCTGTGCAATGGCCTCTCCACACTAGATGCCAATAGCATATCCTCCCCACCCGTCATGACAGTCAAAATTGTCTTCAGATATTGTCAGATGTCACCAAGAGAGGCAGGTTCGCCCACTTGAGAACCACATTCCTGCAACCTTGTGGAATGCAAGTCACTGTGAACCCAGCACCTGGCCATGACAGGAAATGTGAACCAGAGCTATGCTCTCACCACCTTGGTGTCTTCTGACCAGCTGTTAGCCATCAGTCAACCCTCCTCCCACTCTTGCCTCCCTCTCCTCCGTGACATTTCAGATGGCCACACTGTCCCGGGGCAGGGCAAAGGGCAGTTGTGAAATCCAACCAGATGAAGGGTCGTAAGACCACTGTTTGACTGAGGAATAAGATTTCTATGTTTGTTCTGATGCTTGAGTACAGACACTTGCACTGAGTCATAGTCTTAAGTTTAAAGAAAAAAACTAGGGTTGTCATATTTTTCTTTCTTGTGAGTTCCTTGAGATACAATTGACATAATACACTGTGCAAGTTTAAGGTGTAGACGTAAAAACCACAGTTCAGTTCCACCGAGTGGGTGGTGATGCCCGAACTGTGTGCTGTCGGGCCCCAGGCTGTGCTTCCGCCCTGTGAGGGGAGGGCTGACCCTCTCCACCCACGCGGGGTTTCTTTTTCAAGACTTTGACCATTCCTCACACCTGTGTGTGGGTCCCACAGTAGAAATCCAAACAGAAGCCCAGATACTAACTACCTTTAAAAGTTACATATCTAATAAACAAATTTTTCTCTACCTTTCTACTTTGACAGCTATGCTTTGGTAACAATCTGGAAGGCCAAGTTCAAATGTAGGCATTTTGGTTCTGCACCAGAATATAGGAGTGTGCAGAGTGGGCTCTTGGTCTGAGGCGAACCTGTCCCTCCCTTTCTGCACTTGGCCTTGACCCATTTCTTGAAGGCCCTCTGGGTCTATTTCATTTCTGTTTTAATTTATAACATGGAAAATGAGAGATATAATCTGCACAAACAAAAGCTCTTTGATGGTTCTCAATAAATTTTAAGAGTATAAAGGGGTCGAGGGACCACAAAGTTTGATAACTACCAGGCTGGAAACGCGGAAGGGCTCCAGGCAGTATTTCAACAGTTACCCAGGACTGGTCCAGAAGGAGAAAAAGTTTCAGATGAATAGAAATCAAGGTTATTTACTAATTTTAATCATTGTTTTTCTAGATGGTGATGGAAAGTGGGGATTGGCTGGTCGGCGGAGACCTTCAGGTGCTGGAGAGAATCAGGTGGAATGATGGGCTGGACCAGTACCGCCTGACCCCTCTGGAGCTTAAACAGAAATTTAAGGAAATGAAAGCTGGTATGTACGCTGGTCTGCCGCCTTTGTTACGACTCCTTCCCACCCTCTGATTACAGAAGTAAGAATGTCAGGAACAGCATGTGTATAGTATTAAAAAGAGAGGGAACATCTTCTATCGATATGTCTGTTGATATGGAAACAGTTTATAAAGTTGAATTACATCCACACGCTGGAATACCATCCAGCAGTTAAATATACACACCAATACAGAAAGATACCCAAAGTATATTTAGCAAATGAAAAAGCCCCTTGAAGAACCTTGTGTATAACGTAATTTTGGAAAACAAAATAAAATAACTTTTTTTTTAATCGCAATGCTATTTCTGTGTCTAGAAGCAGGAATGTCTCCTGCAGCAGCTTGCCTCTGGGGGGTGGAGCTGGGCCAAGGGGAGGGGATTCTCACTTCCCGTACTTTAAAAAAGAGAGAGAAAAAGTAATGATGGACTTTGGGTTTTTATATTCTGTTTTGGACTTTTCTGTATTTCCCAAGCTGTCATAATGGCTATGTATTATTTCATAACCAGAAAGAAAAATTAAGGCTCTCAGGTATCCATTGCTAAGCAGAGTAGGTTTTTTTTAAAATTGATTTTAGAGAGAAGACAGGCAAGAGAGAGAAACCTCCATTTGTCGTTCTTGTCTGCGCCCTGACCTGGGATCAAATCGCAGCCACGGCATATTGGGGCAACGTCTAACCAACTGGGCCACCAGGCCAGGGCCATAAGTGAAGTAGTTTTGAAGATTTCCTTAAAGAGAAGGCGAAATTTATTTTATGTCACTAGATCGTCGAGACTTTGTGGAGGCCCCAGAAAATGCCCCCCATCATTATTCACCTCCTGGGGAAGGGAGACTGGAGCAGGAAACAAGTGGATGAAGGGGGTGGGCACCCGCCTGAGCCTTGGTTTGCGGCAAGCATCCTGGCAACCTCGTTTTGTTTCTGAATCAGGCTCTCCCTCGGGGCTCCCTCCCTCTGAGTCCAGTCTGACATTAGCAGGTACCTCCGGAGTGACACCCCTAAAGACCCAGGTGGGTTCTCCAGATGGTAATCAAAAACAACTGGATATAATGAATGCACTGAACGATGCATATAGCTGTGTCTCCTTTCTGTTCCTGAAGACAAGTGATGCTGCACTTCTTTGACCTTGGCTTCTATGTTTCCTGTGCCCAGATGTGGTGTTTGCCTTCCAGTTGCGCAATCCTGTGCACAACGGCCACGCTCTGTTGATGCAGGACACCCGCCGCCGGCTCCTGGAACGGGGCTACAAGAACCCGGTCCTCCTGCTCCACCCCCTGGGGGGCTGGACCAAGGACGACGATGTGCCCCTGGACTGGCGGATGAAGCAGCACGCCGCTGTGCTTGAGGAAGAGGTCCTGGATCCCAAGTCAACCATCGTTGCCATCTTCCCATCTCCCATGTTGTATGCCGGCCCCACAGAGGTGAGCAGTTCCCTGAGCTGGGCCACGGGCCTCAAAAAGCGCAGGCTCCAACCTTACGTACAGGAGCCAATACGTCTCTGGGCTCCTTCTTCATCACGAGCACATTCTGAAATCTTCTGGTCTCTTCTTTATCCAAGTTCATTATGTTTCCACTTAGTGCTTATAAAAGTGCTAGAAACATCAAATCAAGCCTGTTATACACTGCCTTTGAGAATATAGAAGGTGGCGTGTAAATGAGGTGAATAATGCAAGTTAACTGGTTTACAAGGCCAGTGGTGTCTAAGCTAATATTCCATGTCCAAACTTCTGGTTACTCTGATTCTCCATGCTCTGTGAGCTGCATTAGCAGCTCGTGGAGATTATGTCTTTAAAAGCTTAGTGTCTCCCTTTCAATCACGCAGTGAGCCTGTCAAACAGAGACCTTCTTTGTCCCACCAAACCACCAGTGAAGTGAATTTGAACAAGTTTGCGGGAAGTATGATGAATAGAAAGGGTCTCAACCCTTTGGAATGCCCCAAACTGAGTTTAACAAATTAATTCTCTTCCACCAGATCAAAGCCTTAGGCCTCCTGGTCTCCTCTCCATCCTCTGTATTTCCATCTGCGCTATAAAGAGGGCAGTTCATTTTGAAATTCCATTGCTGTGTTGAACTAGAGTCACCCTCTGCATATGAAAGGCAATTAGCTCATTCTTGGCAGTCAGATAAGAGATAGTGAAGTTTGTAATTTCCTTTAAACTGTGATTTATTCTGAATAGGGAAGTAAAATTCACAGTTCTGTAAAACAGTAAGATCTGAGTGTTCCTGGTCTGTAGGCCTGTTTGGGGAGATTAGGAAATATAACCTCAGGTTCTAAGAGTGGGTATTCTGACCTTTAAAGCTCCTGTCCTCCCCAGCAGCACCAAGCAGGTGAAGAAGAGACCGAGGGGCCTTTAGACACCTCACTGAGTTTCTTGCAATTATTAGTTGACCCAAATTGCTGAATTACCTTTAAAGCAGAAGTAAACGGGGACCCCCAGAACTGGCCAGTGATGACCAGCATGTCCCTTATGTGCGGTTTCCCAGGTCCAGTGGCACTGCAGGTCCCGGATGATTGCGGGCGTCAATTTCTACATTGTGGGCCGGGACCCTGCAGGAATGCCCCACCCTGAGACCAAGAAAGACCTGTATGAACCCACTCACGGGGGCAAGGTGCTGAGCATGGCCCCCGGCCTCACCTCTGTGGAAACCATTCCATTCCGAGTGGCTGCCTACAACAAAGCCAAAAAGGCCATGGACTTCTATGACCCGGAAAGGTAGGTGTTCAAAGGAAACTTCTGTGATCAACATCTGTGCCACTGGAACATGGAAGCAAAATTCTGGCCCTTTGGAAAACTCCAGGGTGTGTCTCCACATGCAGCTAACTGGAACGGGCGTGCCTCGAAAGCCAAGACCTGGTCTTACACATTTTGTGTTCCCTAAAATTATAGCACAGGCCCATGAATAGAGTAAATGGTCCGTAAATATTTCTTTTTTAACATACATTCCTTGAGCATCAGGACTGCATGCCTGGCACGTTAAGTAAAAGGAAGTCCACACAGAAACGCATTTTAATGAGTGTTACGGCGCGCTCACCATGCTCAGCGCCAAGTGAAGGCTGAGCAACCGGGGAGACTTCCCGTGAGCAGTGTGGACCCAGAGTAAATAGTGAGAGCACAGCTGCCGTTATTTCCGCGTCTTCTGCAAGTCCCCTTAGTGAGGATTTGGCAATTTCCATTTTAGAAGATGCAGCATTTTACAGACAGAAAAAATGTGGCCTCAGAACCCATAACCTAGTCCAAGGAAGACATTATTTACCTAAGCCGAGTTCTTTGTTCCCACCCTGTGACAGGAACAGTGACTTTGACTTCATCTCAGGAACCCGGATGAGGAAGCTGGCCCGGGAAGGGGAGAATCCCCCAGATGGCTTCATGGCCCCCAAAGCATGGAAAGTCCTGACAGATTACTACAGGTCCCTGGAGAAGAACAGCTAAACAGCCCGGAGTTTCTCTCTCAAGTGCTCTTTGGTTTCCTTTTCTATTTTTGTGATCAGATGCTTTGTATCCAATTGTTTCTCAATGCCCGATTTTAGAGTTTTATAATGAGGTAAGAATTGTGTCTAAACTTTAAAGCCAACTTCGATACATATAGAAAAAAGTCAAACTGAAGACCAAATCTTAGCAGATGAAAGCAATATCGTTATCACTTTAGAATGAAATTAATTGTATTCTCTACTGTATCTGAGCAGGTAGGTCCCACATTTCTTAAAACTCTGACCACGTGTCTTGTTTACTTCCCAAGAAGTAAAGCATATTTTCCAGCTTATGTTTTGCCAGCCTACACTCTCCCAATGTCACACACCAGTAATAAAATACATCAGAAGACCAGCAGCCTCCTCTATACAACTGACAAAATTTCTTACCTGGAAGAGGTGCGCTCATGTTAAGATTCTTCCTAATATTTCACCTCATGCTGTAACAGTCTTACTGCTTCATCACTTATACACTGAAGGATGACCTGACTGGAGAAAACAAATGTGTGAAAATGTGAATTTAATCTCAGAGATCTATGCAACCTACCTATGGCACTGAAGTTACATTATCTAATAAGAGAAGTCTTACAGCACTTCTGTGAATAATGTAACTTCGATTAAACAGTGCCTTTTCATTAAATAGCGTAGAGTGCTTTGATGAAAGATTTCCACCCAGGGCTCAGTCTGGCAATAGTGCGGAAAGTTAATATTCCTCCTCTTTGCTGTGGGCATTGTGTCCTGTGAAGAGGCTGTGCCTATAGACTGCAGTGGCATCAGCTATAACCGAAAACCGTTCATACCACCAGACTAGTGAGCTGCTAGAACTGCAAAAGACCTCAGAAAACATCAACTCCAACCCTTTCACCTGACAGGTGACCAGACTAAGGACGATGTACAAGCATGTGCTTTGTGAGCTGCTGGGCACTGCAACAAAACATAGAACTGGCATTACTGGGAAATGCTGGTGGCACTGAGCAGGCCACGTGACTCCAGTCTGGGACTCTGTCCACACCAAACAACGCAGGAGCCAGGTCTGACTCACCTCAACTGCCTATCGAAGCTCCTCGAACAGAGGGCACTTACACAGCAGCCTTCTTGGATGCCGAAAGGTCCAGGGTTTTAAAATCCAGCTGATTTTATTGCAGGTGGGGAAAAAATCTTTTCAAAGACTTGTGGCTGTTCTGAGACATCGAACCTCTGGTGGCCTTGCCTCCTGGGAGGCAGTCTTCTGTACTTCTGCACAATTCCTGGTGCTAAGGGAGACATGAAGAAGCAGTACCTTTTATACATAGGTCTCTCTGGAAGAGACTTAAACCGGGAAGAGAAAACTGTGATCTTTAAAATACTCTGTTTTTAAAAACTGCTAATCTTAGCTAATGAAAGTTCTTTTGAGCATAATATACAATGGCCACAGTAAAAGTGTAACTTGAATAATAAAGTGCCTATATTCATTTCATCAGAGGTACTCACAACTGCCTTTTAAAAAACAGCATATTTATTGAAAATGCAAAACAGGTAGTGCCTTAACCCATGTATTTTGTGATTTTTAAATATATTTAAAACTGTCCTCCTGCTCTAGTGCCACACCGCACAAATGACTAGTTGTATGTACAATTGATGCTTATTCTTAGTTTAATAAATTTCTCAGAATGAAAGCTGAGCCTCTTCTGCCTGTGAGTGTGGGTTGGCCACATGCCCACTGAGGGCCCTGTGACTCGTCACTGGAAACAGCCGCAGCTGTGTTCCAGACCGTAGTGCCGGGGCCGTCGGACCTTACCCACGTCCTTTCAAGAACTGCTCTGAGAGCGACGCAGCACCGCAGTGATATTTCCAGAGATGTCTGGGTTCCTCGGGGACCGCCCCCCAAATGTCTGGGTTCCTCGGGGACCTCCCCCCAAATGTCTGGGTTCCTCGGGGACCTCTCCAAATGTCTGGGTTCCTCGGGGACCTCTCCAAATGTCTGGGTTCCTCGGGGACCTCTCCAAATGTCTGGGTTCCTCGAGGACTTCCCCCCAAATGTCTGGGTTCCTCGAGGACTTCCCCCCAAATGTCTGGGTTCCTCGGGGACCTCTCCAAATGTCTGGGTTCCTCGGGGACCTCCCCCCAAATGTCTGGGTTCCTCGGGGACCTCTCCAAATGTCTGGCTTCCTCGGGGACCTCCCCCCAAATGTCTGGGTTCCTCGGGGACCTCCCCCCAAATGTCTGGGTTCCTCGGGGACCTCCCCCCAAATGTCTGGGTTCCTCGGGGACCTCCCCCCAAATGTCTGGCTTCCTCGGGGACCTCCCCCCAAATGTCTGGGTTCCTCGGGGACCTCCCCCCAAATGTCTGGCTTCCTCGGGGACCGCCCCCCAAATGTCTGGGTTCCTCGGGGACCTCCCCCCAAATGTCTGGGTTCCTCGGGGACCTCTCCAAATGTCTGGGTTCCTCGGGGACCTCCCCCCAAATGTCTGGGTTCCTCGGGGACCTCCCCCCAAATGTCTGGGTTCCTCGGGGACCTCCCCCCAAATGTCTGGGTTCCTCGGGGACCTCCCCCCAAATGTCTGGGTTCCTCGGGGACCTCCCCCCAAATGTCTGGGTTCCTCGGGGACCTCTCCCCAGGATTTCATTGCATGAAGATCTGAATTGAATTCTTTTTCTTTTTTTAAACTTGCTCCCTTTTGCTCAAAGTGCCCCCACGGAGTATTACCAGTGGGGTGGGAAGCAGGTTTTTTTTGTTTGTTTGTTTTGTTTTTTTCACAGTAATTCCCACATCTTCACTGACTCAGCAGTTGATGCTGGGTGCCACCCATACTTTCAGTGGCCTTCAGGAAGGCCTGCGTTTTGCTTTTCTTCCTTGAGTCCCCTCCTCCTTTCTGTCTTGAAGGCTTAATGAAAATGACTGCTGCCATCCTTACCCCAAGTACGACTGGTGTAACAGCCAACTCAAGCTACCACTTGTTGCCCCTCCCTACTTCTCCCCAGACCCTTACATGCTGGCTGCTAGTGACAATCAGAAAGACAGAGCAGGGCAGGGAATGTGTAAGTCCATGAAGATGTGAGTTGTGCTGAGGGGGATGCCAAACTGCACAGCGCAGTGTCAGAAGATCTGGAAGGCACATATATAAATATAAATCCTTCAGTCAGATACGGTGGACTTATAAAAACATCAACACTGTATCAGGACACAAGATTTCTTTCCAACCCATAGTCTCTGCAAAAAGAAACAATCTTGGCGACTTGAGAACAGCAAAGTTTGCTTTTTCCTCATCTCCCTCCTTTCTGTTATTATCTGACTCCAAGGTCAAGCACTGGTAGGTAATTGGGAAATTGGATGATCAGTAGATCAATCAACTCTTCCTATGTCTACAGCAGTGATTTCCAACTTTTCATCTCATGTACACGCACACTAATTACTAAAATGTTGCAGTACACCAAAAAATATATTTTCGACAATCTGACAAAAAATATAGGTATAATTTTGATTCATTCACACCAGATGGCTATTGTTTTGGCTGTTGTCATTTTTTCACTTGACAAGCTAAGGGGAAAGAGGTCAGTGCCCCTGACTAAACAGTCTGGTAATGCATGTTTTAAAAATTATTGCAGCAAAATAGAAGTAAATTTTTATTTTTTCTTCCCCCTAGCATTCATTTAATTCCTTGGTCCATATTAACTGTTATGTATTGGACCACTCATAATACACATTGACCAAATAAATAATGAAAGCGATAGACAAGCAATTCTCCCAAGAACTACCTAATTTTTTGGTTTATATTGTATTGAAATTACTACTGAAAATAAATGGGTCAATGGCTAGCGTTTGTACATTTTTAGTTTGACACAGAAAAACCAAGACGAAATAAAAATAATGCTTTTCCATGGGGCTAGCAAAGAATAATGGATGGAAGGAAGTCTTGAACTAAGAAACTAGCCTTCCACAGGTGAGCCTTGGCAGTTGTTCGATGGCTCAGGCTCACCTCCGTAACTGAGGTAGCCTTCCCTACTCGCACCCCACCCCGCCCCGCTGTAGCCTGCTACCCTTTCCACAGATCTCCTAATTGGGACCAACTGCAGGGAAAGCCAGTCTCAATTAGTAAGACATCTAAATTAGAAAATGCTTTTTTGAAAAAATAATAGTGTTACTACCTTCAAAAATATAAGCAACTGATGGGCACAGCTCTTTTAATGTCATAATATGTATTTGTAATCACTGGCATCAATACTACACACTTTATTCGGTGAACTTCTGAAATACAGTTGGTTTGTTTCAGAAGTTTCAACTTGCTCTGCACCTATTTTACTAAAACGACACATGAAAGTTCTTATAAACTGCAATATATTGTAAGAACTTATGGGTGAAGAAAGATCTTGATTTATACTTACGGCATAAATAGTTGTAAGGTAAAGTTCAGCACAGGTTGAAATAATGGTACTATTTTCATGTAAACAACTCCAATATCAACCTGATATTTTTAAACTAGTTAAAAGATTGGCCTCTATAAGTATATTCACCAAGAACCTACATTTATGGAAGGAATTCCATCAAGCACTACTAAGGTATATTATATCCCCCATCCTATCCTCAAATCACAAAAATAATTATGGAAGTACCAGAGTTTTGAATATTCAAAGTTAATAACCAAGGAAAACTTACAGCTCTAACAGCGCCAAGGAAATAAATGGGTTTAATAAACAGGAACATGGAATGTCTATGACTTATCTACCTAATGGCATGTTTCCTAATTTGCACCTATTAAACGAGTCCATTTACCATGGCTGACAACCATCAGTGACTAAGGAATCCATCCAGTTTGGAAGTCCTGACGATCAGGTCAGAACTGCCAAGAGCCCCACATCTGTCTACCAATATGGCCAGTGTGCTGTTTAGTGAAAAGCCCATCTATTTCAGCACTTCCATTATTGCACAGATAAAGAAATGGAGCCCAGAATCAAAGATTACTTGTGTAAGGGCATGATAACCTACAGCCTTACTTCTAGCTTCTAAAACCTTTTCATACGACTTTTAAAACAATCCCAGAAGGTACACATTATAATGCTTATTTACAGATAAGGGAACAGGTGTCCAACAGAAGAGGTTTTGCCTAAGGCCATGTCGCCATATATAATAAAAATTCCACAGCTGGGAGTGAAACCTAGAAAGCTGAAAATGAACTTTACATAACCTAATAAAAACCTGAACAATTTCTTCTGCTAGAATGTAGAAGGGTACAAAAAACTCAACCCATAGTAACATGAAAAATCGAGATAAAATAAATACTTTTTATGAGGCTAGCAAAGAACAGTGGATGCAAAGAATTTTTCGCCAACTTCCTTTCATGGAGAAATAAGCCCTTCAGAGGTGAGCAGAGAACCTTGGTCTTTGTTTATATCAGAGTGGACTCCTAAGCCTGGAGGTAGCCCTTGGAAGAACAGGCCTGACTAGATGGAGAGACTTTGCAGGGATGAGAATTCAGCCAACACTCAACAAGAGTGATCGAAACCTGGAAACATTCAAAAACAAACGGCCAGGCTAGACAATCCCCCTTCCCTGGATTTTGCAGAGAAAATGACAGAAGAGGGGCTGGAAGTGTTGTGCATTCTTATGGTGACTGGATGCCAGAAACCTGTCAGAACCGAACAAAGCACACAAACCTGCAACCCAATTTCTCCCAGCTCACACTGTGAAGATCAAAAGGCAGCTGCATGGGAGGATAAGGGCTGGATAAGCCCAGTCAACTCAACCTCATTAAAGCTACAGCCCAGAGCCAGCCTAAACAGAGTAAAAGGAAAGGGAACGGCCAGCTCTTCACTCCAACTGCTTATCAGAGGAAAGGAGTTACATTGCCTGGAAATAAAACAAAAACCAGTGTTATGCTTCAGTCTCTACTGTTCTTTTTGATACCCACTACCTGGAAACATATATATTACAAGTTAAAAACTGATCACCTAGCTAAAGAGTTGGGCACACCAAATAGCAAGCACTCCATCATTAAGAGCTTGTGGGATGGGGTCCAACTGTCCCTGAAGTTGTCCACACAAACTGTGTGCATTGCTCATTCTTCCAGCATGGGTACTTGAGTTACAATACTGTCCTTCATTTAGCATATGCTTATGGCTCCATGTGACCAGCTGGTCATTTGTCATTTTTTGTGTGTAGCCATCTTCCTCACAATATTCAAGTTTCCTCTGGATAAAAAGACTCCTGTTTTGCATTTAGTCTTGATGAGTCACTAAATCCAGATACTTGTTCTCAAACCCTTTAAGCAAAAGGAGCTCACAAGGGTCGTTCTCCCAAAGCTCCAGAACTGCCGGGGGTGATTTCGGACTGGTGTTTATACACTCACCTCCCAGATTTTCAATCTTGAATGGATAATTTAAAGATAAGCAGTTGGGAGTTCACTTAATCCAGTGCAGGAATAAAAGCAAGATTCTTACACAATTCCTGATTTAAAAACAAAACCAAAAACCTTTCTGGAACTTTTGGAGTTTCTAGCCTAAACCCAGTTCTTTAGCTTCCCTTTGATCTTATAAGCTCCAATATCCTTCAAAGAAATTCCCTATTGCTTAGGTCAGCTGGAGGTACCTGCTAGCAACAGAACCTCCCTGATGCTCTTTGTAACACTATAGCCCAGTAGATAATGCTCACCTCCCTCAGACATGTCTGTAAAGGACTCTATTATACTGGGTGACATAGTATCATCCTCTATTTAAGTACCTTGGTTATTCTTAGAATTTCAGGAAGCTAGAGGAAAACTCATATTTCAAAGCACAAAGCTTATATCTAAAAGTGTTCTCAAACAGATTTAGAACTATAAATATTAGACGATTACAAAAATATACTCCCTGTTCAGCATCTGAATAATGAGCACTTTATGAGCTGTTAAAATAGTTTAAATTTTACACCAGTGCTACCAAGAGTATTTTGGTTTCACTCTCATTGCTAAATGGTTTATGCTGGATCTCATTTGCATCTGGCATATACACTATGTATCTTCTCAATACAACTGCATGAACATGTTTTAGAATTTTCACCTGTACATGTAAGGAGAGCTTTAACTTTTGAGACATTAAGGAAACTCTACGTTTGATGGCTAAATCAACAAATTTAATAATGGCGGCACTCTAAGTATTTCTGTCAGCTCTGAATGGAATGATTCAATAGCTTTATTTGAGGCTCCTAGATGGTGCTAAAGGTTTTAGTCATGCAGGATATATGCTCAGTGTATGAGAATATTCAATATTCTGATACTGACTTTAAGAGAAACTAAAAAAAGAATTCTTAAATATACATTATCCAATTTATTTTCTTTATGCCAAAGGAAGTTAACATTTGTCAACAAACGACACAAATGCAATGAAACAAAACAAAACAAAAAAAACCCTTACCAATGAGGGATGCTGCCATACTTACAGGTACACTTAAGGCTTGAGACAGACTCACCTAACACCAAACCTAGGAGTACTTATAGCTGCTAAAGTTAGGCTATTATAGTCTATATAGAGTATTCAGATGATCTCAAATTAGCTCTTGAAAACATGATGAATGCTGGGTCGCTCTGCACGTGTATGTGTGGGGGGGATGGGGAGCAGGAAGGGGGTTGAATGAGATAGAAAGAAATCATAAAGGAGACACTGAATTGATTCAAATACTGAGGTACTAAACTGTTTTATAAAAAGGTCTGGCAAACTTTGAGACGCATCAGAAGTCTTTCAACAATGAGGCTTTTAGAGGACATTACCCGGGTGTTCCATTTCAGTCCTTAGTGTAGGCTTCAGGGTCCCAGAACTGACTTGAGCGTGGAGCACACTCAACATGTGAGCCTGGTCACCAGATATGGACGTCAGTATGGAAAAGTAATGATGTGATAGCTAACATCTGGGCAGTGTAACTGTGCCAGGCCCTGTGATCGGTGCTTTCTATGCCTCATTTCACTACACAGCCCGGTAGGATGGTGCCACTGTCACTACAGGTTTATAATGAGAAGCTGAGGCTCAAAGTTAGATAACCGGTCTAAGAACAGTTAATGGGGAGCCTGGATTTAAACTTAGTCCAACTCCAGATCTGGCTTTCCTCCCGATACCCGAAAGGAGAGAACCTAGATTCCAACCACATATGCCACGTGCATACCCTACATCAGAGTGATGGGTCATATAACACTAAATATTCTTTAAAAGTATCCATTAAAGTTTCCTCAATCCCACTTCTAGCTAGCTAAGGAAAACCAAAACACTAATTTGAAAAGATATTTGCATCCCTATCTGTATTCACTGCAGCATTAGTCACAGTGGCCAAGATATAGAAGCGACCTAAGTATCCACTGACTGATGGGTGGGGTAAACATGTGGTGAACGCAAGCATGCATGCGCGCACGCGCGCGCGCACACACACACACACACACACACAACGTGGAACGTTACTCAGCCATAAAAAAAGAATGGAAAAAGAATGAAATCTTGCCGTTTATGACAACATGGATGGGCTACGAGGCTAAACTGAAATAAGGCAAGGTAAAAACTCTACTATTTCACTTATATGCAGAATCTAAAAAGCAAAACGGAAGCAGATTCATACAGATAGAAAACAAAGTGATGATTGTGGGGTGGGGAGGGAGATGGAAGGGAATACGAGCACAAACTTCCAGTTATACAATAACTGAGTTAACAAGGACGTGATGTACGACTGGAGGGAAGACAGCCTGCGGTAGTAACTTGTACAGTGAAAGATGGTTACTAGATTTATCGTGGTGATTAACCGTAAGGTACATAAATACTGAATGACTATGTTGTACATCTGAAACTCATGTAATAATGCACCCAAAAATATTTGAGTAAAACTAAATACATAAATAAGAAGGTCTTTCCCCACGTTGATCACCTAGGGAAGATGCACGTTCTCACCCAGAAACTGTTAGCAAAATAATAATAATAATAATGTTTCCTCAATTACTTTAAGGCATTAAGTTACCTAAATGAACCATAATTGCTGGGATTAGTAGTGTAGTTCTCTAACTTCATTTGATGATTAAAACCATGATAAATTTAATAACTACTACTATCGAATATTCTGAATTTAAGAGAAACTAAAGAGAAGGGATATGGGAAGGAATACGCCACCTCTTATTTTTGATTAGTATGTCATCAGATTAAAACTAGTACTTACTGAAATTCATACTAAAACAAAAATAATGATTAAACACTAATATGTGTGTTATAAAGTGTGAAAGCTACACAGCACGATAGCAGGTTCCATAAACCAAAACCACGCCAGAACACTTTATATAACTGACAAAGACAAGGCCTACGTAGAGAAAAATCAATTAACAGGGACCTCTTTATTACACATTTATAAAATAATAGTATAATTTTTAAAGTGGAGACTATATTTTTTGGTACCTTGTGTTTTGCACTCAATTTATCAATCATCTTTCCAATTTTTTCAAAACTTGATTTTTGTTATCCAGAGTGTTCTCCCACGACTTCTACCCCACCCGCCACTCAAAGCACAACTGAAGAGCAGCAAACCATTCAATAGGGTTCTAGTGAGAGACTTACTACCAATGACATTAATCCAATAACTCACAAATAGAGATTGAGAGTTTTCAAAGAAATACAATAAAAACAAAAACATATAAAGCATCGTTTAATCTTTCTGATGATTCAGAACGTGCCTGAATACCACAGCGTGCTGTGTTCCTCAGGCTGTGTGTTGAAGAGGCTGTGGCGGAGTTCTGATGCGCACAGCATCGGTGACTACAGGCACGATATGGGGCCTTTTTCTGTGTGTGATTGCACTGACTGGGCACAATTTATAATAGGCTAAGAAAACTTAAAATTTCAATTACAAAATGAGTATTTTTAGCACATTTAATAAAAGCTACTTGTTTTAAATTACCATTTTATTTTTGATGACCAAATTATATTTGACCATAAATAAAGAACATATAACTTTAAAATAACATTAAAAAAAATCATGGTTACAACAGAACTATGTTACATTACATGAATAAAGGAAAAGTCACTTACATGTACTGTATGGCACTGAGGAATTTCAAAGCCATTCTTCTGAATGACTTTTAATCACCTTTATGTCTATCAATTTAAAAATGTCTCTACTCAGCGTGCTCGCGGACAGGTGAAATCAGTGTTGCTCATGCAACTGCCTGAAAACCATCCCATATTATTATCCTGACAACCAAAACAACGGACACACACCTAAATATTCGGATGTGGCAGACTCCGACTATTCAACAGCAGGGAAACACTTAATTAAAAAAAAAAAGCTGAAACAAGTGACAACTGAAAATGGCTGAATCACTGTACCTTTTAGATACAACATTCGATCTTATTTTTGCTATGTAGTATTTGGTACTTTTTGATTCAGTAGTTGGGGTAAAAAAAAGTTTCCATATTCAAACATATCTACAGAATGTCAATATAAAATGTGTGAATATATACATTTAATACACACACACACACACACACACACACTCTCTCTCTCTCTCTCTCTCTCTCTCATGTATCTAGAAAGCAGCACTTAACCACATCCCCATCTCTCACTAATGACTCAATAATATGAACTGTTACTTACGACCAGCTTAGATGCTATAAGGCTGCAATGTATGGCTAAAAAGGTCAAACACAAGCACCTACACTCAGGCTGGATTAAATTGTTCCTCCTCATGATTTCTGACAAGTGGTAATACCATTTATATAACAGCTATGTCTCAATAACTTAGAATTCAGAGTATAAAACCAGTGTTATTCCACTCCCTCGCTGTTCAAAGAATACTCCCGCTTTCATTCTGTTTCCACTAATGATTAACAGGGCACACCGACCGCTGACCTGTACAAATGACCTTTACTCTTAATCTAAACAAACATGTGTTAAAACATTCTGAAATGCCGCATCCTTTGATTTCTTCATCTTTTCAATTGCCCGATGCAGGTCCTGCTGTTGCACAGGCCGAATTTCATCTTCGTCGTGGCTAAAATGCAAACAAAACCACCAAACGTTCAAGTAACTTTAGAACACACCTCCCTAAAATATCTTACCATGATTAAAAACTAACATCTCTTTCCCATTTCAGACCCCAAAGACCGCCACAATTAAAAGCTTCATGTGGACTCTGTCAGGAGTTACCTATGCACACACAAGTCTTAGGTTTTTCTTTTTTTTAATTTATTTTTTTTATTGATTATGCCATTACAGTTGTTCTATTCCCCCCTTCATTTCCCCATCCTACCCCCCATCCCCACCATTACCCCCCTTTAGTTTATGACCATGTGTCTCAAGTTCTTTAGATTCTATATTTCCCACACTATTCTTGCCCCCCCCGTCAATTTTCTATCTACTGTCTACGCTACTTATTTTCTGTACCTTCTCCCCCCTTCTCTTCCTCCCACTCCCCTGTTGCTAACCCTCCTTGAGATCTTCATTTCTAAGTCTTAGGTTTTTAAAAAGCATGGACCGCGAAAAGGCAGGAAGCTGTGGTGGCTGCCGTAAACACGACAGCTGTGGTAAGGAAAACCGCCCACTTCCCACTAAGACCTCAAGGGCAGTGCAGAAGCATGTGGTGAAAATGTTACATAAAGGTGTGTCAGCCTGCCCAAGTGGAGCTATTAACTCCAATCAAGGAGTCAAAGGTTATTCCCATGAAAACTGGAATTAAAGAGTAGCTTTCCTACTTGTATATTTATATGTTTAGCTTTTGATGAACTGAAAATTCTTTACTATTAATAAAAACCAACTAATCTAAGTCCTCCCCCCATTCAATAATAATACTGAGAAAAACAAAACACAGTATATAATGTCTCCTTTGTAATTTATAGATACTAAGGAAAAAACATTTGGGGAAATAGTTATGATAATCCAAATCTATTGGCTAGATTTTTCACAAAGAAATAAAGGGCCCAGAAGTAAGGCCTGCTTGAGTGTGGTTGGTACAGTAATAACATGGGTGTAATAAGTTATCGTTCTAATCTGAACATTCCACCTAGAATGTCATGGTGTGCTCAAGTGTGATACTGTTATGTTACAGAATTACATACTTATGATTTTGTAATGAAAGATTTTGTAATAAAAAAGGGGCATTATTTGTGCTGGACTCTAAAATTTTCGGGGTTTTGATGACAGCAGAAAAACAGAACTCTCATTATTAACATAACTTTATTTAAGCATAAATAATTATACAGAAGTTGTTCTGCTGTTCTATTAATCTTATATACAAGAATAAAGACCTTCAGCAGATGGGCTGGCTACAAAGGTCAAAAGTATTCCTAACTTTAGCTCCAGAGTAGTTGGATCAATCTGGCAATAAATAAACAAATGAAGTTGCCCTCTGTTATGACAGGGCTCAAGGGAACACTAAAGAAAGGTCTGGAACTAGTGCATAACTTGCTGCGGTTAAAAGGGTAGTTTTCATGCAAACCTTTCTATACCAAGAGAAGCATTTTTTCTATGGCAATATACTGTAATTAAACACAAGAATGTAACAGGTAAATCCAAGTCACTTGGAGTGAAAGCCTCAGGAGGATGAAGAAGGGAGAATAAGAAACAAAAGGGCAAGAGATGGAGAACTCATTCAACACATGCTCCCAAAGTACACTAGCTTGCCAGAGTCATAGAAATTCTTCATTAAGAAGGTTGGTGCTTTGAACAGGGGTTTAGAACTGCAATGTTACACTGGCTCAGGATAAGCAGCCTTTTGGAAAACTTCCTTACACGACATGGTTCATCAGGGCTGAGTTATTCCAGTTCAGTAGTATCTTTGCTGGAATAAGGCTGGTACAAAATTGGTTTCTCAAGCTCATCATACTTTGAAACTGGTTTCAAGTGAAATTTGCTGCATTGACAAATGGTTTCTTAGTTTAGTAAATACATTAGGCAACCATACATTGACGTTTCTCTCCCTCTCTCCTTCCCTTCCCCTCTAAAGATAAATAAATAAAATCTTTAAATAAATAAATAAGTAATTAAAAAGAACAATAAAGTTGGGGAGATTGTTAGTTCAAACTTACCTTTTATTCCATAAGCAGAGTTGGTATTGTAAAGAAAAATAAAAGAAACTAACCTAAAAGCTCTAAAAGGATTTGATAAATATAGAGATCGACTCTATATACACACACCTTTCTTCTGATGTAGAATTGACATACTCCCTGACACAGAGGAGGGCAGCATCTCGACACATCTCTTTTAGGTCGCTTCCTGAAAACCCGTCAGTTTCCTGGGCAACTTCTAGCAGGTCCACATGCCTATCCACCTTAAACAAACATGTAAAAAAACACACTTAAAAAATAAACATAAAATACACCGCAAAGGATATATCCAAACACTCTTCTCAGAACAAAAGAATGGTAAGCACATTGGAATAGCATGGAAGAACAGTCATTAAAGAGTATTTTCAGTTTCTAGAAGTTTTTTTAACCATAAAAGCTTAAAATTTGAAATCTCATTTTTATTAATTGTTATTATGACCAAAGAGTGAAGTAATCTCAGTAAATATATATCATGGAGTGATAGTGAAGAAATATTCAAACAATGCTGGATTCATTTCAGTAACTATAGGAAGAACCCATGTTAACACTTTTCTGTAATATATGCAACACACCTGGCAAATGGCCTGCATCATTTAAGTCCTAAACTCATTACAAAAAACATATTCCATTGAAATACTCTAACATCCATTTTAACTGTAATGCTTTGGTATTCTACTACCTCAATATTAATTCAGCACTTACAGTCTTACTCTCTAACCTAAGCTTTATATAAATAGTCAAGGCAATTAAGTGACTGCACTAGGAACATAACAGACTTGGGATAATATAATCATACCAAACTTATATGTAGATGAAGAGAAAAAAGGCAAGAAAAGAAAGTACTTGTAATAATTACCATCTATTAAATTATTGTGTTATTCACTTTGTATGTATTATTCTCATTTAATCCTGTCAGTTAAGTATTCTCATTTTCATTTTCAGAAAACAGCGAGACCTGAAAAGGTTAAATAAATTATCCAAGGTCACACCATTGCCAGATCTAGGATTTGAACACAATGTATTAGAGGCCCAGCTCCATTCCCCCATATAACTAACCATTTGCCCTAACGTTTACTTTCCCCCACTGGTTTGAAATGGCACCTTTATTAGTTACTAAATTCCCATTTGTTTTTGTGGAAGGCCCACTGTCTCAGAAAGAAGAGCAACTTTACACAAGGATAGGGACTTGGAGGTGAGAGGGCACCGGCTCTATTGTCAACTCTGCAACTGTGACCCCACATGACAATATTCTGATTCCTAAAGTTGGGGATTCAATAAAGAGAAATCACAGCCTTCGATAAAAAAGAAAAGTGATCTCAGAAGGGAGGTGTGAGAGGCAAACGGTAGTGACAAGCAAAGAAAACAGTAAACATACAGATAAATCTAAATAAGCTATACTATATAAACAGTATTAAGAATAATTTGGGCCCTGGCTGGTATAGCTCAGTGGATTGAGCACGGACCTGCGAACCAGACAATTGCGGTTCGATTCCCAGTCAGGGCACATGCCTGGGTTGCAGGCCAGTTCCCTGCAGGCCGGTTCCCTGCAGGCCAGTTCCCAGCAGGGGACGCATGAAAGGCAACCATACATTGATGTTTCTCCTCCTTTCTCCTTCCCTTCCCCTCTAAAGATAAATAAATTAAAGTCTTAAAAAAAAAAGAAAAGAATAATTTGGGGTAGAGAAACCATGTAGAACTAAAATGCTAGACAGTAAGAAAATGTAATGAACAGGGGACATGTACATCAAGGCATTCTGAAGTCGTAAGATTATTGGAAAGAGGGCAGCTCTATTATCAGCCTGGACTTTAAGTATATATGTCAAAACAATTCAAGGGTACCACTAAGTTTCAAGGGTACCAATCAAAGAGAATGTGTAACTTCCAAACCAGTGGAGGAATAAAGAACATAAAAGCAACACTAAAGAACACAGGGTAGGGGTGCATTATGTGGAGAGAAAGCAAAACGAAGCATACTACATGGAAAGCACTAAAATAAGAAGGAATGAATCTAAATTGATGAGCAATCGCAAATGCAAACAGAGTAAACCAGGCTGTTGAAAGACAAGATCATACTGTATAAAAAACAAAATGCAGTTCTTTGAGGTTTGTAACAGCCACATCCTGTCAAAAGGTAAAAGAACAGACTTAGCCCTGGCTGGTGCAGCTCAGTGGATTGAGCACAGGCCTGCAAACCAAAGGCTCAACGTTCGATTCCCAGTCAGGGCACATGCCTGGGTTGCAGGCCATTTCCCAGCAGCGGACCCATGAGAGGCAACCATACATTGGTATTTCTCTCCCTCTCTCCTTCCCTTCCCCTCTAAAGATAACTAAATAAAATCTTAAAAAAAAACACAAAAAAAGAATAGGCTTAGTGTTACATTTGAAAGGAAAAAGGCCAAAATTGAAAGTAGAAAATCGAAAATGATATGCAAGGCAAGTATTAACAAAAAGAAAGCTAATGTAGTTCTGTGTCCATCAGCTCAACAGATTTTGTTTTTTACTCAAAGTGCATAATTTGGAAATCATTACGTAATGATAGAAAATAATTCATCAGCAAAATATAACAATTCTGCACTGGTAAACATCTAATAACATGGTTTCAAAACACACACGGCAAAATTAACATAATTCCATAGAGAAATGAACAAGTCCACAAAAGCATTGGGAGATTTTAAACTCTTGTTTCATATACTGACAGTAGACACTAAGTTCCTAGGGATGGTTATAGTTAGCACCTATAATCCAATAATGTACAAATAAAACTTGACAAACTGCTTACAGTAATTTTGTATAATTTTGATATTGTCCTTTGTTAGTTATAATGTTGCAAATGTTTTCCCAGTACCCTGTCCTTGCACATTTTTCTTTCTCTTTCAATTATAATTTATACTTTTTTGTATCTGAGGAATTCTTACAAGCATACATTTGAAATCAGACACATACAGTGATCTAATTTCCCTACTGTTTGTAATAATGAACAAGTAAACACAGTCCGCACCTGAATTAATGTAACTACCCACACCCCTCACTGGAACTAATGCACACCACCAACTTCAAGGTAGTGGACCACCAATGGTGGTGATTCGGGGGATGCAAAGCAAAATATGTTAAGATTACCGGTTAAATCTGGGTTTAGATATAAGGTTATTTGTGTATATGTTTCAAATCTTTCATAAATTTAAAAAGCTACTTAGAAAGACCTTCCAAATTATGCCCTGAGATGTTACAAATGAGCATTCCTCCCTACAGCAATCACTACTTCCACCCTGTGCTGTGAAGCCTCTTCTGGGGCCACACTATGTTCTAACCATTCGTAAATGTCTTGCACGACAGTGATAAAGTTACAAAGATGAACAAAACAAGGATGAAAAAAGAACAAAAAGGAGAAGACTCCAGTCACTGGGGAAGCAAGATTAACTAGCAGGTAGCATACTGTAATGATTACAAGAAAGGCTCCATCACTGCTTTGCTTTGTGAGCCTGAGCAACTCATATTCTAATGTAACTTATTTGGGTTTCACTTTCCTCAACTGTAAAATAGTACTAGTATGGACTCCTTCTATGAATTGAGCATTAAATAAAACAACGTACAGTTGACCCCTGAACAACATGGGGGCTTAAGGGGCAACAGTCTCCATGTAGTCAAAAATCCACACGTAACTTCTGACTCCCCACAAACTTCACTACTAATAGCCTACTGTTGACCAGAAGCCTTACCAATAACATGAACAGTTCAGTGACATATATTTTGTATGTTATCTGTATTACATACATAAGAATAATAAAGCCAGCCAGAGAAAAGAAAATGTTATTAAGAAAATCATAAGGAAGACAAAATACATTTATAGCATTATATGTAATTATTTTTTTAAATTCCGCACATAAGTGGACACACACTGTTCAATCTAGTGCTGCTCAAGGGTCACTATCTCGCCACAATGCTTGGCACAAGGCAAAGACTCTAAGAGAATCCCTTCACGTAACAGCTATTAGCCCTGGCCAGCTGCTCAGATGGTTGGAGCATCATCCTGTGCACCAAGAAGTTGCAGGTTCAATACCTGATCAGGGCACACAGGTAGGTTGGGGGTTCTGCTCCCAGTCGAAGGCACATGGGAAGCAAATGATCAATGTTTCTCTCTCAAACTGATGTGTCACTCTCTCTCTCTCAAATCAATAAGCATATCCTTGGGTGAGGGCTTTTTTTTTATTTTAAAAGATAACAGCTATTAGATAAACCACAAAGTAATGAGAATTGTTTTCTATAGGCAACTATGAAGGCAATTCCAAAATTAAAAAAGGTTTTGAATACTGGGAGCAATGCTGGAATAAGCTAACAAACTTCTAAAGTAGCTTGAAAGAACTGCACTCATGTGCAGTTATTTATATTACCTACCACTGGCTGCACACTTACATGGTCCTATAAGCATTTTACAAATAGCATTTAATTTACATTCTGGAAATTATTGTATCTTATTGTTGGCATCATCTTTAATTTCCAAGTGAGAACAAGGTTTTAAATCTGATTAAAAACCTAAAACACAAACTACTGAAGATTTTGATTACCGTCTTTTAAAATCTAAATTCCAACTTCAAAAATACTGTAATTAAATAAAAAACAAAACCCTCATATTTCTGTACAAAAATAAACATCTTATATGATAGGAAAACAGTCTGAAAAATGTCAAGGAGAATTTTAATCTGTAGATATGAAAACAGATGGCTTTGTAAAGAGATTATCTTTAATTAGTTCAAGTATACCATAGTTATTAAGTTACATGGCCAGCCAAGATTTTCATGATTTAAGTTTAAAGTTCCATTATTCTCAACTTTCTTGTTCATTTCTTTCTAAAATGATTTAATGGACATAAACTTGATATTTATAGGATGGGGAAAAAACGTAATTTTCTACTCACATTTTCATTTTTCAAGATGAGTTTTAGGATTGCTTCTCTTTGTTTTAGAGCCTAAAACCAAAATAATTTCCAGTTAGTTTTAAATAAATAAATAAATAAATAAATAAATAAATAAGGATCAACTAGGTTTCCTTATGTTTCTTTCCTTCCCTGCGAACTACCTGACAGAAACTCTTGACAGAGGTTATGGACACTAGTGACTACCATAATTATGTGTGGTTGTCCTATTCAACTGTATCTTCTTATTCTGACTCCCCAACACCTAGAACAATGTCTGGGAGCTAACATGCCCTTCGGTGTTTTTTTAGTGAGTAGACGAACACCCATGACCACCAACGACATTCCTCTACTGCTCTGCAAACCCAGTTCCTTCACTTAAGAAAACTTGAGAACATCAGTGCCATAAAATTTTTACCAGTAATTGGAGAGATGGCAACAGTGCCCCTTCAGCTCCTCCACTTTAACATATAACTTCCATGTTCACTAATTTACATGAGTGAGTTATTTAGGGTTGATGTACATTTGTTCATATGCCTGCCTATATGTGCTCCCCAATGATGCTTCATATTATGCCAGAGAATAAAAGCTGTAACTGAACATGTTACATACAGTAAGTATAAATGCTTTTAAGAATCATTATGGCTGAAGTCATCCCTATTCCCACAACCACTGAAAAAACAAAGCCAATTATAATGAATATCAAATCAAATGACCTGAAAAACAAAATCAAACTCCACTGTTTCTGTAACTTAACTGTGTAAGTATGAAGGTGAATTTGGTATATTAGGTGATCACCCAAAACTACTTATTTAAAAATTAACATTTAACTTGGAGAGGAGTTTTAAGGTAAGGTTAATCATACAGTTTGACACTGTATAGTTTTGCAATTAAAAAAAATACCATCTTCTCTAAAAACAAAATGAAAAGAGGGTTACAAAATCCCCATTTCTACATCAACAGTACTGATACATAACAAATTTGTTAAATCTTTTACAACTCATTTTGATAACTCGTAATACTAAACCTGAAACTTTAGTAAAGTGTACTTTCCAGGCTGTGTGTCCTGTGTTCTACACTACTTGTATTCTACTTTCTTTTCTACTGGACTACAGGCAGAGTCTATCAATGTACTCTTCGTCTTTAAACAACTGAGGTAAACTAATTTTCCGTGAAAATGTTTTGATGTCTAATTAACAAAATAAAATCAAAATTTTTGCGTGAAGCATAACAAGTTCATCTAAATCTGGCAGAAGTCTACGTGTTCAGTCCCATCATCTGTTTTCCTTGATGCCCTAACAGAACTACCCCAGAATCACAGCTAAACATGAGCTTCCACACCTTGCCTTTGCTCATTTTGGCAGAAAAGCTCTTCCTTGCCTCACTTCCTATTAATTTCCTACCATCCTTCAAAACCCAGCTGGACTGTGTAAATGTGATAAACTCCTCAGACAGAACTATTAGTTCTCATCATCTCAGGTTCTCACAGTTCTTTAAACATACCTTTGTAAAATATATTTTACGTTTCTTATTTACATGTATGACTACACTGCAACACAGTTTTTTGAGGACAGGCCCATCTCCCAGTCACCAGAACCTCACTGGTGACTGATTAATATGAATGCTCAATACGTGTTAGTCATAAAAAATAAATTGTATAGTCTCCTACATCAAGTTAAAAAATTTTCTCCTCACTGATTTTCCAGGTAAATTTTCTAATACAGTGGGGTTAAGCATGTGCGTACTCTCAGAGGAACCAGAGGTTGTAGCTATAGCAAATAGTGGACCGGAGCATTTTATAGAGGCTGCAACCATCGATTTTTAGGGAACAGGTTTGCTTCCATGAACTGATCTGATAAGCTGCAGAATATAAAGTAGGACAAAGAATTTTTACCCAGAGGTTGTAAATGAATTATAATATTTTTACTTCAAGATTTGAAGATATTTAATTCAAAATTTGAGAGGAACAATCCTAGAAGTCTGTCTACATAGCTATACATGTAACACTGATTGTATAGTGCATCTCTTCCATTACTAACCATGTTTTCTTTCTTTCTTCTATCTAAAGGCAGAGAAAATTCAAGTTCTGAGCATTCTGTGCAAAAATCAGAGTATTAATAAATTATAAGCATCTACTTGAGGGTAGTTCTTAACTAAGAAAGGAATGCTTGAAAGAAGACAGTATTAGTTCAGCATCACCCTCACATTCCCAGTAAGTTTAAGTGTAGTATCTTAGCTACTGGCTAATCATTAATTCTGTCAAAGGAAAAGCACTGACTGTAACTGTCAATAATTAATCAAACAGATCCCAACCGTTTATCCTGTCAGCCCCCAAAGCCCCTAATTTCATCCTATGCTAAACCAAAACTATAGACTTTTGTATGTATCTTCCATAGATAACCTGCTAACTTTCTATGTCAAAAGAAAGCCACTGAAGTGATCTGGGCAATCTTAACACAATTGTATACTCTGAGGAGAAGCAAATGATACTGAGCTTAGGGGAAAAAAAAGAAATAAGAAAAAGCAAGAAAGAACAAAGAAGCAATTGTGTGGATTCTTGCCCTATTCCTTCCCCGCCCATCATAAATAAGAACTATTAAAAAAAAATTATTCCCTTCTTGAAATCACAGGTAAAGACCTTAAATAAGTAAGTATTTCACTGTTCATAACATGCATCAAAACCACCTACAGGCTGGTTGATATGAAATCTTGTAGGCATTCTTCTCATGATAGCTGAGTCCAGATCCTGAGGACGATTAGTGGCTCCCATCACTATGACCTAAATAGATAAAGAAAACGATGTTAAGTCCAACAATAATATTTCTTTTAAGTTGTTATTAACAGGGCTTAGAAAATATAGAAAATTAAGTGGCGTTTAATCTTCTATAAGAAATCTGGTATTAATCCAATATGTATTACTCAAATACTTAAGATACAAATCAAAGTTAATCCTAAATAGGTCAGAGGATAGCAAAGCTTGTAAGATTTTTCTTTTTTAAACTATTGTAGTTTGCAAAATATGATTACTCAATGGCTATACACTGAATAACTGAAAGCCACTTACGTTATGGCTTAGGAATACACGGGAATATTTCAAGTCCCTTGACAATAATATTAAAGAGAGAATCATTTCCCCTAAGTCTGGTAATAGTAACAGGTATGTACTTTTTCCTCTACATTTCACATCATCATCTCACAGTATACATCATCACTACAGATGGGATCTTCTCAATGCTAATAAAACCTCAAGCAATCCAACTTCAAACAAGGGCAACAGAATAAAAGTAATAATCAAAATTCTGGGCAGAATTTTAAAAAAATGCTGGTGACCCTGCCAATCTCTGGGTCAATGTCACTTATTTATAAAGGATGTAGAGATAAAAAATCAATACAAACAAAGATAAAGATATATAAAACAAGTTTATTTCTAAAGGGCTTCAATATTATCATTACTGTTGATATTTCTATATAACCCAGTAATAGCACACATTAGCTATCCAAAATGAAACTTACTGGTATTCTAATAGAAAGTTTAATTTCTTTCATATTGTTTTATTTTAGCCTAAGAGGTCTTAGATTTCTGCAATAATCAGAAGCCTAACTCCAGAACATGTTGAAAGATCTATTAAATCTTATATTCTTCTTCTACACTTAATAATATTAAAGAGCCATATACTTTCAATTAACTGTAAGAGGCTGCCACCTAGGGGGGAAAAATATAATTACAAATACATATTTGAGAAATTTTAGTTCTACAACGCAATTTTGTGTTCGGGTTAAGTGTTCCTAAAAAAATCAAAATATTAATGCTCTTACTTGTTTTCTTTATTGACTATCTGCAACTCCATAAAATTAGTAAGGAAACTATCTACAAAATGTAAACCAAAAAAGTCTTAAAGTGATCAAATGAACTGAGTGAGATAAAGGATAAATGAAGTACAGTTTGAGGTGGAGTGTAAGAGAAGAGATACTCAAAGTGATAGGGTGGCACATTGAAGACTGACCATGTTAGGTAGTAGAGACTCACAAAAGGCACTGTATATGAGGCAGTACCTGACATAAACTGGAACCAGGCTATATTTTGAGAAACATTCTAAGTAAACAAACAGCCTAAAACAAAACAAAAAAACCTCAGGATGGAAGATGGAATGCTTAAAATTAAGACCAAGAAATCCAAATAAATTTAGCATAACATGGCCTAATGAATACACAGAAGATAATAACAGATATTCATTATGAAAAATCAAGAGTGAAACTACTTGCAGTTTCACTTGAAGCAATTTTTTAAAAGATTTTATTTACTTTTAGAGAGAAGGGAAGGGAGGCAGAGAGGGAGAGAAACATCAATGTGAGAGAGATATATCAATCAGTTTCCTTTCGCACGCCCCCAAATGGGGACCTGGCCCACAACCCAAGCACGTGCCCTGACTGGGAATCAAAACAGCCACTTTTCAGTTTGCAGGCCAGCGCTTAATTCACTGAACCACACCAGCCAGGGCAAGAAGCAAATTTTAAGGAGCGATTTGAAGGGGCAAAAAAAAAGTTACCTTTACATATATATTATCTTTATCTAGTGTAAATGAGCTAAAATTCAAAATAGGAAGCAACAGTAACTTTTCAGTATTTATGCAACAAATTTAATGTACCTTTTAGGTATTAGTTGAGACTTCTAAAAATCTTTACAATAAAATATCAGGATAAATATTTTATTATTTCACATTTAAAATATTTGGATCTAAATTTATGCCTTAAAACTTTATGTTGATGACTAAGTTAAAACGCTATTATCTTTTATGTCTCATGTCTGTCAAGATGAAGAATATGTTATTCACTAACTTAGACTTCCAGTAGCAGTGACAGGTTTAACTGAATCATTCAACTATTTTTGTTTCCTTTGTGGCCTTAGCAGACATACAAGAAAGCTTTCTGGGGTACCAGACTCCATCCACAGTAATAGAACAGACAATTTTAGAGAAAAACTAACTGGTTCATATCAAAAAAGAATATGTCTAAAACTGTTATTCAAATTAATAATGTCAATTCTAACCCCCTCAACACAAAAAGGGTAATAAAAATTGTTGCTGGAGTTTCATGAAAAAGTAACATCTTTATTTCCTCTCTTCAATAAAAACCTGCCATAATGAAAACAGTGCTATTAGTGTGATGAGGAACTACGTTCTGAAATTCAGTTTCAGGTTGTTTCCCCTTGGCTTTTAAAACTATAATCTGCCCAGATTTGTGTGGCTTAATGGGTTGAGTGTCATCCCACAGAGGGAAGGGTTACCAGTTTGATTCCAGGTCAGGGAACATGCGTGACTGGGCTGCAGGCCAGGTCGCTGGTTGGGGTCATACGAGAGGCAACTGATTGATGCTTCTCTCATCCATTAATGTTTCTCTCCCTCCTCTTCCTCCCTTTCCCTCTCTCTAAATATACATAAGATCTAAAAAATAAAAATAAAACTGTAAATAGGATAGGATATAATACTAATACTATAATTCTCTCTTACATGGCCTAAACTATTCAATTTTCTAAGTACTTTAAATTCTGTTGCTTAGGAGAATAATCATTTTAGGAAACCTATAAACTACTCCCAATGAAGGGACTTACTAGAACCAATTATTAATAAATAATTTCTATTAATGTTGCATAAATTTGTTATGCTTTCTTCTCTAATCATCCAACAAACACTAAAAGCAAATTCCCCTTAATGAAATTGTACTTCCATAAAGGTGATATAAAAGGAGGGCATGTGGCTAAATTTTCCTCCTGAAAATAATATGTTTACTGCTTTTGATTTATGGTAATATGGTAGATATGGAAGATTCTTTACCCCTCTGTCCACAAAACACACGTAAATAATAAAGTATTTTTATTTATTTATTTATTTATTTACTTACTTACTTACTTACTTACTTACTTATTTAGAGACAAAGGGGAAGAGACCTGGCTAGCAACCCAGGCATGTGCCCTGACTGGGAATTGAACCAGTGACCTTTCAGTTCATAAGCCAGCGCTCAATACACTGAGCCATACCAGCCAGGGAAAATAATAAAGTATTTTAAAAACTCATAAATTAATCAACAAATCTTCAAAAAACTAAAGGAATTAAGCTGAGGCCAGTAACGAAGCCTTAGGAGGGAAGCAAGGGTAGAAGCTGACCACATTATGAAAATGTGTAAACCTCAGAGAGTAGGGTGTGCACTGGCCTGATGAGAGGGCACCCTCCATAAAGTTGTACTCATGAAGTACAACAGCCTGAGAAAAGCGGCAAAACATTAGAAAACTCACTCGGCAGAGTCAAGCCTTGATTATTAGAAAGATATATAAAGACATACACCCACATGAAATCCCAGAGACTTCATGGTTCTTGGTCAGCTCACATGGATCTTGGGCCTAAATTTACCTAGTTGTGTTGGGGAAAAATATACAGCAAAAGACAAATACAAAAATCCTCTTACAGCTACCAATCTTCAACATAGTTCCAAAAATTCACACACAAAGTTCTACCAAATACGATTTTCTCCCCCATGAAATCACAAAACACTCTAGGACATAACCACCATAAACTCAAACAAATGACAGAAACAGATACATACAAAGTCATACTAGAATTATTGACTATTGCCCTGGGCTCAGTAGACTGAGTGCCAGACTGTGAACCAGAAGATCGCTGGCTCGATTCCCAGTTGGGGCACATGCCTGGGTTGTGGTTGGGGTCCCCAGTTGGCGGTATACAAGAGGCAACCACACATTGATGTTTCTCTCCCCTTCTTTCTCCCTCCCTTCCCTTCTCTCTAAACATAAATAAAGTATTTAAAAAAGAATTACTGAATACAGATTATAAAGTACTTTATAAAGTACTTTATTCCTTTAACATGTGTAAAGGAATAAAGGAGTAATAAAAAATCACATTCAAATATTTTTATAGTAAATATATACAAAGCATTGTTATAAGCACCTTACTTCTATTAATTCCTTAAAAGTGTACAATAATCCTGAGGTGAATATTATTTCCCCCTTTTTACAGATAGTAACACCTTCTATTGATAGAGGGATTATATGATTTGGCTAAAGTCACACAGCTAGTTGATGCCAGGGCTCTCTAGATTACTAATCCAATAGGAAATGTAAATTGATGGGCAGGAGCTCATGGAAAAAAAAAAAATTACAATCTTGAAAAAAAATTTAAGGAGGTTTTTAGAACTAAAAAAGTTAATGACTGAAATAATATACACAATGAAAGGGTTAAACAAAAGAGACCTAAATGAATTTAGAATGATCAAATTAGAAGAGGTAAAGAAATTACCTAGATTGTAATACAACAAAGGAAAGAAAACAGGAAAAAGAAGTTAAAACACATGGATTATAAATAAGGTGCCTCCAACTGGCCCTCCATAGGGAGAACATGCGGGGAATGGAAAAGAAACAATATTCGAAGCAGTAATATTTTAGAAGTAATACAAATGTGATTCTAAATATAGTTTTTATAAAATGGCAAAAACAGATTACAAAGTAGAAAATAAAATAAAGAAACAAAACACTATTGTTAACTTTTTCAAAACTTTTCCAGAAGATATAAATAGAAACAGACAAAACTGTTCTAGAACTTCCATTTTTGGCAATGTGGCAAAAAAAAAAAAAAACAACCATGCCAGATAGTCTTTTTTATTTTAATTTTCTTTTAAAATGAATCATTGAGCTGGCAAGAAAGTATGAAATATTGATGGGTGAAGAATTAAGTGAAAACGGGAACCCAAACAGCGGGTAACAACAGCTGGCTTTCTCTGCGGCGGAACACCAGGGTGCCATAACTTCGGTTTTCAAGTTCTGAAGCAAAGAGAGGCAGAGTCTAGGACAGAAGACTGTCTTAACACAAAATCAGAAATCCAGGCCCTGGCTGGTATAGCTCAGTGGATTGAGCGCAGGCCTGTGAACCAGACAATCGCGGTTCGATTCCCAGTCAGGGCACGTGCCTAGGTTGCAGACCAGTTCCCTGCAGGCCAGTTCCCTGCAGGCCAGTTCCCAGCAGGGGACGGACGAAAGGCAACCATACATTGATGTTTCTCTCCCTCTCTCCTTCCCTTTCCCTCTAAAGATAAATAAATAAAATATTTAAAAAAGAAAAAAATCTAAAGGAAGGCACATATAACAGGAAGTGAGAAAGTGTGTATGTTTCAGGTAATTAATGAAGATGGTAAAGTGAAAACAAGTAACTTAGGAACTGAGAACAGAAACTGTAAGGACTTATAGCCAGAGTCAAAACAAACATCCCAGAGCCACTGTCACTGCCTCTTTGGTATAATGGTCCTAAAAGTTCCAAGGAGAGTCATCCTGGGTTTTTCTCTTCTGCTACATTTAAGGCACTGAGGCAGTCTCTTCACATTTTATTAAACATGAAGCCCTCAAAACAGATGAAAATGTATATAAACCATGTTCTTTCAGATCAGTTTAATTATGAAGACTTATGTAAAAAAAGCCATTTCCTATTACCACCACCACCACCACCACCGCAGAACGAGTACAAGGCTCATTTCTCTCCAATACCTGGCAGCTGTGATCAGTGTCCAAACCATCCCAGAGACTCATAAACTGAGCTTTCATCATGGCTGTAGCTTCATGGTCAGAACTTGAACGGTTTCGTAGAAAGGAGTCTTAGAAGAAAAGAGTTTTTAATATTAAAAATTAATAAATTATTTACTTTATATAATTTGAAATCATTTAACCTAAAGCTGACAACTTCATGAACAATTAACAAGGAAAAGGGTTTGACTATGCTTTCTCACACATTATTCTGATATAACAATTTTGGCAAATTACTGGGCACATTTAAAAAACCTCAATTCACAATCTTCATTTCTTTCCTAAAAATACATTTATGCCAATATGTGTAATAGAAGTAAAGATTCTGGTACTGAGAAGTTAGAGAAGGACCAAGTAACACCTTGGAGGAAAATCCATGCGCTCTGGCCCTAACTTTTCGGATTATCTGAATTCTTTGTGCTCTTAATTATGGGGTCAGATTATTTTCCTCACACTTTCCCTGGTAATAAATAAAATGACACTAGAATATGTCAAAACACTATTAAGTGGAAAATTGTAGAACAAAAAAATGGTTTAAAACATAGAAGACAGCATGCATGTATATAATTTACACACGGTAAAAAAAAGCAAATTAATTTTGATTATTGCTCAGTGATAGACTTAGGAACTTTAATGTCCTGTTTTGGGTTATTTTGCCTTCAAAATTATCTACAATAAACACGAAATGCTTTTAGGAAGTATGGAAACATTTTCCTCCTACAATGAAAAAACTCAAAAGTGGTACATACTAAGAATCAAAGGATGGTAGAGATAAACACTAGATTTTCTAATACAATCCCTATTTCAAATGTTTTGACTTATATCCCTTGAAATTTCTGGCATTTCTAAGTAACTTTCACATTTCAGCCAATGAGAACTAGAACTTGAAGTGGAACCCAATACTTTGTAATGTTCTAGGTCCAAGCTTTAAAAAAAATAAAAAACACATTACCATGACATGATAGTCTTGCAATGCCAAACATATAACCTGGATGTTCTTACACAGTTCTAATTTTGTAAAATCTGTCCATTGTTGGACTATGTATCAAACCACCTCATCAAAAAAAAAATTTAATCATTTTAAAATTGCTTAATTTCTAAAGATAAATTGTTTAAGTTCAACTGCCTACTTAACCACCTTTGTGTGCTGCTTCCAAGAGACATACTTAAATATAAGGACTCGGAATGTTGAAAAAGACGGAGAGAGACATATGTAAACACTATTTTAAAAGTTGAATAAAGTATTTTTGTAGAAATGTAATGTATATCTAATGAATGCTGCTGGAACAACTGGACATCCACCCATATGCAAACAAAAAAGTTCTAGACATACACCTTCACTCAAAATGGACCACAGAGACCAATGTAAAACACAAAACTATAGAGTTTTAGACAAAATTATAAATAGAAAAAAAATTGGTGACCTAGGGTATGATGATGAGTTTTTACATATAACACCAAAAGCACAATCCATCGAAGACAAATTGGTTACGTTAGAGTCTATTAAAATTAAAAATGCTTCCCTGGGAAAGATATTGTTTAGAGAAAAAGCAAGGCAAGACAGGGGAAAACTATTTAACAAAAACACATGTTTGATAAAGGACTTGTAACCAAAACATACAAAAAACTCTTATAATTCGACAATAGAAAAAGCACCCCTCAGAAGACCTGATCTCACCAAAGGAGATACAGATGGCAAATAAGGGTATGAAAAGGTGTTCAACATACATCATTATGGAACTACAAATTAAAATAACAATACGACACCACTATGAACTTATTAGGATAGCTAAAATCCAAAAAACTGACAATAAAACCCAATAAAATCCTAAAGAGGATGCAGAGCAATAATACCTCTTATTTTTTTCTGGTGGAACTGCAAAATGGTATAGCCATACTGGAAGACAGCTTTGGCAGTTTGTTACAAAGCTAAATATAGTTTTACCACAAAATCCAGCAATTGTGCTAGGTTTATCCAACTGAGTTGAAAACTTTCGTCCACACAAAACCTGCATGTTGTTGTTATTAGTTTTACTCATAATCACCCCAAACGGAAGCAACCAAGATGTCCTTCAACAGGTGAATAGATAAATTGTGGTACAACCATATAATGGAATATTATTTAGCCATAAAATAAGCCACCAAGCTACGAAAACATATGGACGAACCTTAAGTGCATATTGCTAAGAGAAAGAGGCTGGTCAGAAAGACAGCATGATTTCAACTATGTAACATTCTGTAAAAGGGAAAACTATAGACAGTAAAAAGATCAGTGGCTACAAGAGTTTAGGAGGAAGTGAAGGAAGAATGAATAGGTGGAGCACAGAATTTTTAGGGTGGTGAAACTATTCTGGATGATACTATGTTGATAGACACATAACATAATGCATTTGTCAAAGCCCACAGAACAGTACAACACAAATAACAATACTTAATATAAACTATAGACTTTAGTCATTAATAATGAATCAGTACTAATTCATTAATGGCAAAAAGTATCTCACTAATGCAGAGTATTAATAGTAGGGCAAAAACTGTGGGGGTAGTATATTGGAACTCCCTAGACATTCTGCTCAATTTTTCTGTAAATTTAAACCTGTTCTAAAGATATAAAGTCTAATAATTGAAACAAGTTACAAAATATTACAAAATGTGATACTGCAAGAAAGCAAAGAAAAACTTCAGAGTTCAAGGGAAAAGGGAAGTGAAATAAGAGTCATACAATCTCAAAAAAAAATCATGCCATTGTCTATGTGTGTGTGCCTGTGTAGACAATAGATACGCATGCGTAGCACCACAAGGTTCTGCTTTGGAGTTAATACCCATGCTAAAGCCAAGGTGTACAGTCGCAGGAAGTACAGTCAAGAAAAAAGAATTCTGGCCCTGACTGCTGTGGCTCAGTTGGATGGGCATTGTCCCATAAAGCAAAAAGTCACGGGTGCGATTCCTGATCGAGGCACATGTGGGTTCAGCACCCCTGACAGGGTCCTCATGAGAGGCAACCGATCTCTATTTCTCTCTTGTATCGATGCTTCTCTCAATTTCTCTCTCCCACTCTACCTCTCTCTCTAAAAATTGGTAATTCTTTTAAAAGAAAAAAAAAGAAAAAGAAAAAGAAAAAAATTCTGCTCACCACTACAGAGAGTTAAAAAGACTTGGCTTGTCTTCCTGGATGAGGCCCTGGGGACATGCAGGGGTCTCTAACAAACTTGAAATCTAAGTCTGCACTGCCATTCAGTCTAGGAAAACCCAAATTCAGAAGTTATCATAGAAATTAGTCCTGAGTAATCAGACCCCAGAGGATCTATGCGGATGACAGAAAAACCATTCTGGGTCTCCTTAGGCAACACAGAATTCTCAAATAAAAACAGGCCATAAGCCATCTAATGTTAGAAATGACACAAGAAAACAAATTACTATAAAAAACAGCTAACAATATAAAGGAGAATTAGAATTTCTGACAAAAGTACAATCCAAAAAAACTATACAAAATAGTACAGTATGTTTAAAATTTTGAAGACAGCCCTGGTTGGTGTGGCTCAGTGGACTGGGTGCCGGCCTGTGAATCAAAGGGTCACATGCCTAGGTTGTGGGCCGGGTACCTCGTGGGGTGTGTGAGAGACAACCGCACGTTGAGGTTTCTCTCCCTCTCTTACTCCCTGTCTTCTCTCTCTAAAAATAAATAAATAAAATCATTAAAGTTTTGAAGACATAAAAAGGAATGAAATTCTAACAAAAGAGCAAGCTACAGTGCACAAAGATAAATTTGATACGAACCATATCTGAAATTTAGATATAATCAACAGTATGCAAACCGAATGGTTGTGATATTAAACACAACCAAGCAAAGATTTGCTTTTTACAACTCACTCAAAAATTGATTTTTAAGTTATTTTACATACCGACAAAAAATTAAAATGCTGCCAATTAAATTATGATGCAAAAGAAAAAACTCCCCCTATTAAATTTTACCATGCTATCCCAATTCCAGGGATATTAATTGTAGAAAACTGTATGTTTTAGAACTGATGAAATATGAAGAGAACTAGATGATAAAACTATGAAAATGACTCAAAATTAAGTACAGTTGAAGAATATAGTTTATATAAAACAAAAGCCTTGCAACATGCAAAGATATAGATAGTAGTTGAGAAGTTTCCAGAACTAACTGAAGTCACACGTTCTCAAATTAAAAACCACAGTAAATCTTAAAAGAGTAATGATAAATACAGACCTACATAAACCACAAAGAGCAGAACAAGAACAAAACCTAATAGCAATGAAGAGAAAAGACAGATTACTTACAAAGAAATACTAGACTATAAACAGAATTCTCAAAAGCAACCAGAAAGATTGGAAGATCATAAACTTACAGCTGCAAAATGCTACAAGAAAATAATTCTCTATCATTAAATAGTGATAGCAGAATTGACAGACTGTTTACAGAAAGACAGGATGCATGATCTTTGCTGAAGAACTTCAACAGACTTATGTAAGAAGAAAAATAAATCCACAGAAAAGGCAGGTGCAAGAAGCAATAGAGAGCAAAAACCTGGCAAAGATGGGTCTCTAAACAAGCAATGCCAATATAAAAATAATAATAAATATGGAGAGCATAAGAAAAAATGTTAGTTAACAACAACATGTAAGAGATGAACAGAGGTCAACAACATCAAGAGATGAGAACACTTGAATTCTAAGGCCCTTGTATTATTTGGGAGGAAGGTAGAAACGATTAGCCTAGACTTTTAAGACAAGTAGGTATGCTAAATATTTCACTAAAAGAAAATAAATATGTAACTTTTAAACCTGCAGCAGGGAAAGGGGAATGAAGAAAGCAAACCAGTCCACTAGATTGGTAAATAAAAAGCACATAGTAATGTAGTAAAAATAAATCTAAATATGTCAGCTATCAAAATGAAGACAAACTGATCATATCTCCCAGTTAAAGAGCCTTAGATTAAAAATTTAAAAAACCCAGCAACATGCTCTTTTGTGCAAAATGTACACCAAAACCCCAAAATAACTGGAATACACTGATGAGAAAAATACAAAACACACACAAGTAATCAAAGTACTATATTATCTAGATCTTTCTCTGTATTTCTATACAGCGTAGTGTATTTTAACAGTATAATTAAACTCAAAGCTATAACTTTAATTATTACAGGTTTTATTTTATACGTAACTTATTATACCAGGAACAGAACAAAAATATTGGTGATCTATAAAATACAAAAAAAGTCCAATAATAAAGTCATTAAATACATGAAAAGATGGACATCCAGCCAAGATGGAGGCATAGGTAGACACACAGTGCCTTCTCGCACGACCAAAATTAAGGACAACAAAAATTTAGAAACAAACAACACCCCCCCGGAACTGACAGAAAATCAAACCGTATGGAAGTCCAACAACCATTCATCCAGACCGGTAAGAGGGATAGAGCTGGCAGCTGGCAGAGAGGGGTCGTGGCAGGAAAAAGTGGTGGCTGGTTGGCGGACCCAGGCGCACAGGTGGCTGTTAGCAGACCCCAGGCATGGCGTGGCAATGAGCAAACCCAGTGAGGGTACAAGGTGGCTGACTGACTATGGTCATACATTCGCGTGCAAGTAAACTAGGTGGAAACAGGTAACGAGACAGACCAAGCAACCCTGGGCCCCAGTGACTGAAATAAAGCCTAAAAACCGACTGAAAACACGTGTGGGGGTTGAGGTGCCGGGAGAGACTCCCAGCTTCACAGGAGATTTCATTGGAGAGACACACAGGGTCCTAGAATGTACACAAGCCCACACACCTGGGAACCAGCACCAGAAGGGCCCAATTTGCTTGTGGAAAGTGGCAGAGGGAACCAAAATCCAAGAGAGAGCAGAGTAAGCACCATTATTCCCTCTCTGACCCTGCCCCCACATACAGTGTCACAACCCAGCCTGGGTGGGGGTGTTTTCCCCACCCTGTTGAACACCTAAGGCTCCGCCCCTCACTACATAACAGGCGTGACCAGGACCCTCCCCCCACCAAAAAAATGGCTCAAACGGAAGAAGAGATCAAAGCCCCAGAGCCAATACTTTTAAGCCACCAAGAGATAGCCAACCTATCAGATGCACAGTTCAAAGCACTGGTGATCAGGATGCTCACAGAATTGGTTGATTTTGGTCACAAATTAGATGAAAAAAATGAAGGCTACACTAAGTGAAATAAAGGAAAATGCACAGGGAACCAATAGTGATAGGAAGAAAACTGGGACTCAAATCAATGGAGTGGACTAGAAGGAAGAAAGAAACTACCAAACAGAAAAGAAGGAAGAAACAAGAATTCAAAAAATGAGGAGAGGCTTAGGAACCTCCAGGACATCTTTAAACATTCCAACATCTGAATTATAGGGGTACCAGAAGGGGAAGAGGAACAGCAACAAGTGGAAAACTTATCTGAACAAATAATAAAGGAGAACTTCCCCAATCTGGCAAAAGAAATAGACTTCCAGAAAGTCCAGGAAACTCATAGAGTCTCAAAGAAGGTGGACCCAAAGAGGAACACACCAAGCACATCATAATTGCATTAGCCAAGATTAAAGTGAAGGAGAGAATCCTAGAAGCAGCAAGAGATAAGGGGACAGTCACGTACAGAGGAGTTTCCATCAGACTGTCAGCTGATTTCTCAAAAGAGACCTTCCAGGCAAGAAGGGGCTGGAAAGAGGTATTCCAAGTCATGAAATCCAAAGACCTACAACCAATATTGCTTTATCCAGCAAAACTTTCATTTAGAATGGAAGGGCAGATAAAGTGCTTCCCAGATAAGGTCAAGTAAAGGAGTTCATCATCACCAAGCCCTTATCATATGAAATGTTAAAGGGACATCTTTTACCTAAGAAAAAGAAGTTAAAAAAATATGAACAGTGAAAGGACAGCAAACTCACAGTTATTAACAGCCACACCTAAACAAAAACAGAAACAAACTAAGCAGACAACTAGAACAAGAACAGAACCATAGAAATGGAGATCACATGAAGGGTTAGCAACAGGGAAGTGGGAGGAGGAGAGATGGGGAAAAGGTAACAGAGAATAAGTAGCATAGGCAGTAGGTAGAAAATAGATAGGGGGAGGGCAAGAGTAGTGTGGAAAATGTAGAAGATAAAGAACTTGTGACACATGAACATGAGCTAAGGGGGGGAATGTGGGTGGGAGGAGGTGTGCAGGGTGGAGGGGAGTGAAGGGGGGAAATTGGACAACTGTAATAGCATAATTAATTAAATATATTTTTAAAAAAGAAAAGATGGTCTATATTGTAAGTTGATACAGAAAAGAATGAAATTAGATTCCTACTTCAGGCTATGTATTTTTTTAAAGGAGAATATTTATGGGGACAGTGTAGGGATTTGGAAACCACACACAAGTATAAATTATAAAGGAAAAAAACTTATAAACGTAACAACATTCATTTTTTTAAATCCCCACTTGAGCACATTTTTCATTTCTTTTATTTATTTACTTTTTAAAGATTTCATTTTTATTTATTTTTAGAGAGAGGGGAAAGGAGGGAGAAAGAGAGGGAGAGAAACATGGATTGGCCATGTCTTGCAGGCACCCTAATGGGGACCTGGCCTGTAAGTGAACCAAGGTTGTTACCTTTTGGTTGTGTGGGGCAATCCCACATAAGTCAGGGCTTCTCATTGCTTTGACAGACGAGAGAGAGAGAGAGAGAGAGAGAGAGAGAGGGAGGTAGAGAGAGAAAAATACAAACTAGTTGCCTTCTCATACAGCACCCTGACCCAGGAACCCAACCCACAACCTGGTTATGTGCCCTGACTGGGAATCAAACCTGTAAGCTTTTAGTCCATTGGATGATGTTCCAACCAACTGAACCATACCAGCCAAGGCCTACTTTAAAATTTATATCTCTGTAAAAGAAGTTATCATAAAAGTGAAAAAATAAGGCAGTCAAGAAAATACTGGCAATTATAATGAATATCAACAAAGAATTTCCAAGAAAAATCATCCCCCCAAAAATGACAATTTACAGGCAAAGACACAAATAACCAATCAACATGTTAAAAAACACCCAAATTTAATAGTAAGCAGTAAAACCCAAATTAAAAAGATGCAATAATTCATGCTATTTAAATTGACAAATAATAATGTCTGAAAAAACAATTTTAGAAAGTATCTAGGGATACAAACTACAGAGTAATCTAAGTGAAAACAAGTACAACCACATGAACAGCTGGTAGTCCCACTGAGGCTAACGGTTCAACTCCCAGGTGTCTACCCTGGACACATATGTGCATGAGGAAACATGTAAATGGATGTTTTGTGCTTTCTGTTTGTAAGAGGGAAAAGAGAGAACAAACTATCAAGCAGGATAATGAACAGACTCATTCAGCACCACAGAAATGACACATAGCATATCAGGATGGTGGTTATCTCTTTTATTAATTTGGGCAAAAAAATTTTTAAACTCCACCCAGTCATCTAAATGTCACCCTTAAAAATGGTGTTTTAAAATATTCCCGTAGAAAACACAGCATACCTATTTCGTCTATAAAGATGATGGAAGGCTGCAGCTTGATGGCAAGGGAAAAAACCGCAGCAGCTAATTTCTGGGATTCTCCATACCACTTATCTGTCAGTGTTGAAGGCTGAAGGTTAATAAACCGACAGCCTGCTTCTTTGGCCGTAGCCTTGGCAATCAACGTTTTACCACAGCCTGGAGGCCCATAGAGAAGAACGCCTGGAAATTAACATGTTATTTTGTTATTCCCTTTAAAAGAACAAAAATTCGATTTAGTTATGTGATAATCAACATAACATTAATCTGCCCATATTAAACTTTTCCCCAATATTCACTTGTTTTCATTAAATCTTTTTTAATAGTAGAAAAAGAATGAGCCATATTCTACATTCAGTGTCTGTGATGACAAGTTTTGGGGATTACAGCACCTTATGCCTTCTGCCTTCATGAAAAGGTACTGTTCAGGATGTTAGAGGCAATCACCTTGACATCCAAACTCACAACACTCGACCAACAGTTGACAAATAAAAACATCTAACACCCTCTATCTTCACAAGCTAACAGAGCACTCTTGCACTAACAACAGCCCAGAGAAAATCAACTTCAAAACAGATTGTAGCGAGCACTGTTTTGCTACTGCTCAGAGAAAGTTTCATTCAAAAGGCCATGTGCCTTTTTCCAAACAGATAATAACATCTTCTTAAAGAAACAGAAATGACCAGTCACTCCTGTTTTAATTCCCAAGGAATAAAACTGTATTATTAATCTATAGTCTCCACTGACATCAGTTTGCTCTAAGTGCAATTTAAGATACTCACACAGGTTGGTGTCGAGCATTTTGGGAATCATCAACTGCTTTTCAAATAAAATGAGGTAGCATTTTTCCAAGCTAATAAAACAATAAAATTATGGCCTTGTCTACAGATCAGCTATTGACAGGCCTGATGCAAATTGTAACCTGCACACTTCTTTAAATATTTGCTTAATTCAGCTTTTTAGCTTTTCTCATCTAGTAGCACTTAAAGAATGATAATATATTTACAGCATGCTAGGGTAAGATGAAGAGGGTCTGAAGGTATCCAAATATTCCTATGTAATATAAATAAATATACAATATGATAGAAGGAAAATAAATATTATATAAAATCCCCCTTAAATTTTCATTTCTTAAAAACAAAAAATGATAAACTTGAGCTTGTTTCCATGAACCTAACAATTTTTTTTCAGATTAAGCACTTCAAAATGTTCAAACTTTTCCTCAGACACAAAGAATTTTCTAGTGCTCTTCATAAGAATTCTTTGTTTCAACTAAGTTTAATATTTTCAAGCAAACTTTTAAAAGTTTATTTTAAAATTTAAATCTATAACCTTTACCAATACATGTGTATATTTTCAAGCAGTCTTTGCTATTTTTAATTAAATTCATTTAGCTAAGTGCTAAAAATGTCATTCATTAAGGCAGTTATAATTTGAAGCATCTATTGATAACTCTTCTTTTGGATATCTCATTCGAACAACATAGATTAGCAGTCTAATGCCATTTAATTCAAAGCTGAAAACAGAATGACTGCAGAAGCTTGGAATTATCACATTTACCATTCTGATCACAATTTAATACAGAATGCAATTCTACTAGCAAACTTTTATTTACACATTACCTGAATCTCAGGGTTTTAGAACTAACTATTGATGCAACAACCCTCATATTTTGATTGTGCAGCTATACCATCACTTCATTAATTTATGCAGTACTCTTATATTTGTTTCACAGTATTCATTTATCACTTTGAATGTTTATTCCTAATAGTTTAGCTTTGGTACTTCTTAGCAGGATTAAGTGTTTCCAGTTATTTCTCTTCAGGCATTATAATCAGTGTTATTAATCAAGTAGTTATTTACTAATTCAGTATGCAGTGACAGCTTCTGAATTTCATAGTCTAGCTGAGATAGATAAAGTGCACGTGAGGAGCACCTTATCTCATCTGACATTATCTCATCTGACACCTTATCAGTGAGTCTAGCAGTATTATTATATGGAAAGTGGCACCCTTTCTATACCTTTTGTGGAAGTGGACTCCAGTGTTTATATTTATGAAGGGTGATAAATGAGTGGCTCTGCAAATGAATATGAGGCATTTAGCAGTAATTTCGCAACCTTTTAACTAGTTTTTTGAGTTTAGTCTGATTCTTTTAGAACCATTCCCAACAAAATAAAAATGTGTTTATTATTTTGTGCTGTAGAGACACTTAAAAATTCTAATCCATTTTTAAGATGGACGGTTTAAGTTAAGGGCTTTATTTCATAAGTACTGCATGCAAATGAACAATTTAGGATGAGAAAGAAAAGACATATTGGGACAAATGGATCCAAATTTGAGGTAATCCTTAATACCAATAAATATATTACCTTTCTTTTCTGGACTACTTTATTGACTTTCAAGTTTTAAATTAAAAATTTGTCCAAGTGATAGAAAAATAGCTTGTAAAAATTAAACTTACTTTAATATAAGGTATTTGAGAAGGGGGAAATTACTATAGACATTTATGATCTCAGAAAATCAATTTTTCAAAAAATTCTTTTAGGTTTTCTACATTTTTAAGAATGTATTAAAACATGAAATATGATGAGATTCACAAACATAAAAGTTATGTGGAAAAATAATAATTACTGAATTCAGAGTTTATAAAGAGAGCCATCAAGTATTCAAATGGAATTTTAACTGTTGTAAAATTTTAAATGTTTGGATAAGCGTTACATTTTTATGCAACCATTAATATATGCTCTTATAACTGATTACTGGTGTGACTGCTCCGCTCCAACTTTGCCTTTTTGTGATCTTATTATAATCTTGGTAAGAGATCATAATAAGATCTCCTCAAGATCATAATAAGATCACAAAAGGCAAAGTTGGAGCAGAGTGATCAATTTTACAGTTCAACTCTAAAATTATTATTTTGTAGTCTGTTACACAGTGATCATTTTCAGCATAGCTAGCAATGAACTGTCTAAAGATAACAAACTTGGAAATAAAGCAATGACTCTAAACTAACGTAGGTAACCTGTTTCTAGTCCAGAAACAGGTGTAGTACAAAGTGTGGTACCCAACTAATGTTATACTCTGCTTTAGTATACTAATGTTCTATTTATATTATAGGTCAAAACAATCAATGATTTTTCAAACTTTTGTCTGTCATTAAAAAAATTTATTTTCCAAAAATGCAATGCTGAAAAACTCAAATAGTAAAACTTTAGATTATATAATCCAGAGATACTTGTGTAAACTTTAAAAAATTTAAAATACACATAGGAACCATCTCTAATTTTGGATAATGCTTTCAAATAAGCAGCAGATTTACACAAAACTGCTGAAGTATCTTTTCATAATTTTGAAATTTTGCTGTGCTTGACTGGGGCTTTAAACCAAGTCCAACTGGTGAAATCACCCAATTACCTAGATTAAAACATTGCTGATAAGAAAAGGAGCTTTCTCTAACAACATATAAAAAGCACTTGTCTGGCCTAAATTTGCTAATATTGTGAAACTAAGTAAGTAATTACCTTAGCCTTTTAATCTAGGCTTAGATAAACCACTAGATATTTTTTCCAGGGGAAAAAAATCCCATAAACTAAATGCTTTTTGTTAGGGGGAATAAAAGCAGCTTTGTTGCTTCAGGAAATAAAAATACCTAATAAACAACTTTGTTGTTTTAGTTAATGAAAAGAACATTATATTTTTGGTGATAATTTGTCATCCTCTATTTACTGGAAACAAAAATTATTTACTTCATTAAAATGTATAGGTATCAGCTTCAATTACCACTGAAATATAAATGAATGCACTTTTTGATACAGCTGCAAAATAAGATGATAAGCAACCATAACTTACACAAAGTGCTATTTTGATACTTCTAAAAACTCTATTTTTTGAAAAATTCTCATTCCTAATAATTTGAGTTCAGTCTTGATTATCAACATAAATCAAACTTGTATAGTTTTGGCACCCAATAAAGAGAAACTTCAACTAGGTGAAAATAAATAAGCTACACAATAGCATTGGTATCTGAAAGCCATGGTTACATACCTCCATCTCACTGTCAAGTATCATTTAAGCTTCATTTAAGACACTTTTAACAAGGTTTAAACATGATTACTATTTGAGTGAACAAGAATCAAAATACTACATTTAGGGGTGAAGTTATAAGCTCTTTCAATTTTTGAGTTCTAAGGTTTTCAAAGTGATTACTAACTAGGAACAAGAAAAAAATTCCCTTAAAAATAAGGTGTATTTAATTTCTAGCTCATTTGTAGTTCAGTATTTACTGTTAAAATAAATCACTGCACTAAAAATAATTAAGTGGAAATCATTAGGAGAGGGGAAAAAATCACTAAAATTGTAAAATAACAAAAAGTCTTATGGCACCCTTGAAACCTCCATAATCTTATCAACCAATGTCACTCCAACCAACTTAAATTTTAAAAAAGTCTTATCTTGAAAACAAAACCAACAAAAAAATCCCATCTGGTGACTTTGAATATTTTTTTACCTTGACTTCCCCAATTTGCATTTACTTGGAAGTAATAGAAGAGTTTAAAAGAATGGGATTATTTTACAATGTAACTATAGGGGAAAAAATCTAAATTTGGGGAGCTGAAGCATGAGCAATTATATCACAACTATTATTATTTATAAAAGTTTACTGGATCTTGGCATTCTCTTGAAAATCTAACTTCAAAACCATCAATTGGATAATGACAGGAAGTTTTGATGTTTCCAAGATTTTTAATGCTGTAGCAAATATAAACTTTCACGTTACCTTTTGGAGGCTGCAGAAGCCTGGAATTTTCAAATAAATGCTTCTTTTTGATAGGTAAAATGACTGTGTCCTTCAGATCTGTAATGACATCATCTAAGCCAGCTATATCACTCCAAGTAACCTGGTAAAAGGGCAACATGAATTTTACAGGTGATGTACACTCGCTAAAGTTAAAAAATCCCCCTAAAATGGCAAAATTTAATATAATTAGATATAAATAATAAAAGATTAAGGTCATAACAATGTGAATAAAAACTTTTAATAGCAGTAACGAAATTAAACTACCATGACACGGAAAAAAAATTTAATAGTCAATTATCTAGTATTTAACAAAAAAAGCCCTGGCTGATGCAGCTCAGTGGATTGAGCGCAGGCCTCTGAACCCATACATTGATATTTCTTTCCCTCTCTCTTTCCCTTACCCTCTAAAGATTTTAAAAAAAAAAACAACTTAAAAAAAAAAAAGCACTAGGTCTGACATTCAAAACTCTTCAGGGACTTAAGCCGAATTCACTCCATCTAAGAGGAGGAAGTACGGTACCCTGCCAAGAAGACAGAAAACTGGCTCAATTAATTCAGCACTGGTGATCGGGAAGAGATCACCGGAAGTATGCCTAATTCCTAAATGAGGCTGTCAAACATAACAGAAATGGATTTTAGAAAAAAAGTCTATACCCACCAAACTGGATTTCTGAATCAAAAGTAAACTTGTCTTTATAAATAATAAATAGGGGATGAACACTTTCAAAATAGACCCAGCTTGTGTATTTTAAAGCTTTCTGATTCAACCTTATAAAAATTTTTTTTGAAAAATAACTGAAAAGACCTTAAAAAAAAAGTCAACGTAACTCTAATGTGGCTAAGCAATGGACTGAATGTGGAGCCAGGCAGAAGTAGTACTTACAACAAATTTACTTTCTTTACAACTTAAAAAAAAAGTGAAAAACTGCAGCCAAATCCAAAAACATTATCACCTACTTTCACTGTAGCTCTTACAAAAAACTAAATCTGTCAGTACATTTTATTCAAAAGTGAACATCAGTAAGGCCTCAAAAAGGTACCACTGTAAATGTATAAATCAAATTTAAATGGTGGATTAATTCTGAGGGTATTTATCTTTGTGCGTACAGATAATAACAGACATTGTAGATTTTTTTTCTACTTTTGGGAATATGATATTACTGTATTTCATTTATACTTCTTGTTACAAAATTTATTCCTCTTCTCATAAAATATTCAAATAGGATTTTAGAGTTTATAAATTACACTAGTCTGATCCTTGGAATAACCCCTTTCAAGTAGACACAGCAGATATTCTACTGGATTATACATGAGGGAACTAAGACTCAAAGAAGAAATAATTTGCCAAGGCCATGAATGGACAACCAGGATTTAGAATCTTGTGTTGCCTACCATGGCTCATTATGAAAATCTAGAATTAAACTCCAAATCAAATATTCATATGACTTACAGCAATACATTTTATATGTCACAAAGGTAAATATAGAAAAGCACAAGTTCAACTAAATGAATGTGCACAGAATTAAGTTAACATAACAGGACTGAGACTACCATCCTCAGAAAGCCCAGTTACAAGGCAAGCCCTTGGCTGGAGTGTGGGAACTTAGGTTTTAGAAGGGCTCTCATCTTCCCTGTAAGAACAGCTCACTGTGTGTGCCTCAACTGTGCAAACTACATAGTCTGGGCAGATACTTGTTTTCTGTCAGAATTTTGGTAGATGTTATATAAACAAAGTCTACATGACCAATACCAACAAAAGCCCTGGGAATAAAGTCTCTAATGAGCTTCCCTGGTGGAGAACATTTTACATTATTCTTAAAACTTGTTGCTGGAGGAATCAAGCGCATCCTGTGTGACTTCACTGGAAAAAGATTCTTGGAAGCTTGTGCCTGATTTCCTTCAGACTTTACCACTTTATCCCATGACCTTCCTTCCTTGCTGATTTTGCCTGGTATCCTTTTGCTGTAATGAATCATATCTGGGGTGGGGGACGTGGAAGTGGAAGACGGTATACAGGGATTAAATGGCAATGGAAAAAATACAATAAAAATAAACTATTAAAAATCAACCAACAATCAATCAATCATATCCATGAGTACCATTATCCTGAGTGCTGTGATTCCTAGAGAATAATCAAACCTGGTTATGGCCTGCAAGACCACTGGCACAAAATTCTAGAGAAAAAACCTTAAATGAGATTAAAGATACATACATGCATGTTAAGAGGGTCTACGAGATGAGCAGCAATGCTCATTTCATATTCTGAAAGCTTCACATTTTTCACACCAATTTGCTTCATTAATTTCTCCGCCTAGAAAGATAAAAACAACCTTCTTTAATTTGATATTGAGATATTGGCATTTCAAAATAGGCATCTATGAAACCTAAAAAGCAATGAACAAACATACAAGAATTTCCCCAGAATACCCTAGGCCTTTTGATTTCCTTCTTTCCCATTCTAAATCCTTAGGTAAAGAAAAATTTGAGGGTCTACTCCACAGAACAAGGGCAGTTTAAACCAGCTCCTGGGAAATGAGGAGAAATGAGAAAATAGGAACATGATTGAAGATATATACAGGGCCTCACATTGCTTCAATGAGATTCTAAGGTCCAAATTGATTTTTCTTTAACAATAGAAGAATCATACAAGCATAGATTAAATCTCAAGATATAAGACTACGGATTAAGGATATCAAGAAATGGACAAGTGTTCCTATCTATCTACTCTCAAGTTGTTCTGAGATGCTGTCACTTTCAGTTAAAGTCAATTCCTTCAGATATAATAAAAATGATTCTGAATGAGAAGTATACTTATATATATTTTTAAAGCTGAGCAAAACTAATCTGACACTTATGAGTTCTATCAATGCAGCAAAGCTTTCAATTAAAATAAGCATAATAATGATATTTACTGGGTATGTCAAATATTATGTCAAAATACTAAAAATAGATTAACTCACTGAATTCTCAGAATGAGCCTATGAGATAGGCACATATTTCCCATGATGGAAAAAGGAACCCAAGTTTAGCCCAGATTAAGTAATGCGTTAGTTTAAAAGCATTAAAGTGAGCCAATGACAGAGACAATAAGCAAACTCAGGCAATCCAATACTCAAGCCCATACTCTAACCACCCCACGTGTTACTTTGGTTTCCCCAGTTATATGAAGGAAGTTTATGACCGCGAGAGAGTCTTTAATGATCTATAAATAACATTCAAATTTCAAATAGGTGAGTATTTTTGGAAATGAAAGTGCCCTGCTAAATCATGTATTTACTTAAATTTTTGTTACCTTTTCCTAAAATACTTGTGATTATATAAGATCTTGCTGTTTGTCAGAGGAATATATTATTGCTCTAAAAGGAAATTAAAATCACACAGCATTACAGTTACGGACTGGTTAGAAGACTAGGATAAATGTATGGACCATATCCTAGTAATAACAACATTTTTTAAAAGTGCTATGACCCACATCATTATTCCTATCTAGCCATGCCCCTATAAAATTACTCAATGGATAAAGTTGCTTGACCCAGGTCCTTTTATCTCTTTCTTGTAAATATCTTCTCTTTCACTGCCTTTAAATCTTTTATGTGTCAGCTATGAAAAGTGTCCTATTTTAGTATCTGTAATAACATTAACTCTTCTTTTTCATTATGATTCTATAAATGTGAAGCCATCCCACATGTGTTCCTTTTTAGGTTCTCAAATGGGTGTAATTTTGCACCCAAGGGGACATTTGGCAAAGTCTTGAAACACTTTTGGTTGTGACAATTTGGGTGAGGGGAAGAGTGCTACTGGCATCTATCTAAGTCAACGGAGACAGGGATGCTGCTAAACATTCTAGAAGGCACGGGATCGCCTGCCCCCATCGCACCCTACCCAGTTATCTGGCCCCAAATGGCATTAGTGCCAAGTTGAAAAAACCTGCCTCCCTCCCCATTAGGTAGCTGGCCTCAAAAGTTTTCTCCAAGCCAAAGTTACCTCTTGCTTTTAATAGCAACAGCCCTTATCTGGGGTTTCCTTAAAAAAAAAAATGATCAACTATGCTTTTTACCCTACAGAAATAGAAATTGTCCTAGTCAAGTTTACTCAGTACCTTTTTCCCCATAACAGCAGTCCCATTTAACAATGTCTTCAGGTTGCATTAATAACATGGAGAAAAAAATTAACGTTTATTGAGCATCCACCATATGCCTGGTACTGGGCTGGGTATTTTATAATTAATCTGTTAAACCACCCTGAGAATAGCTATTATTATTCTCATTTCTCAGATGAGGAGCTTAAGGGCCAAAGAAATGAAAACTCCAAGCCTCTACAGCTAGAAACTGGCATTACCAGAGCTCAAACCCTAATTTGTCTAACTTCAAAGCTGACATTCAGCTGAAATGCTAATAATATTCCTCATCTGGGAGAACAGAACATGGTTTAAAAAATAAATGAAAAGCACCCCAAAACACCATACTACTACCAAAGTCTTTTCCAAGAATAAGTTATCCAATTGCCTGGCTTCAACACATTTAACTGAGCCTCTATTTCTAAAGTGTTTTAACTAGAAAAACAAAATTATGATCGGATTATTCTAAAAATGGCTTATGTTCATGTGCTGGTTTATCACCCATGGCTTAATGACAATTACATTTTCTAGTTACCAGCATTTTCTTAGTTTTTAAGTAGGCCTCCCCAAGTAGGTGATTTACAGAGGAAAAATGAACTGGCTTATGAGGGGAGTCGGAGGTAGGAGGGAAACTTACATTTTACTGCATACACACCTTTTAACTGTTTTGTAGTATTTTTTACCCTTCCATGCTATTTCTTTTTTCTCCACAGGAAGTATAACTAAAAAAATTAAGAAGTGGGAGGAAGCAGTGAACTAATATTTTTGCCTAAGCTGGGGAAAGAGGAAGTGGAGAAAAGGTACAAAATAAAACAAACACTCATTTCATTCATGTTCTACAAGATTACTAAAATTAGTTGTTCTTTTCGAAGAATAATTTTAGAAAGTTAGAGATGGCATTAATGGATGAAGAATAAAGGGAGAGAGATGAACTAATTAAATGTAGGTTAAAAACCTTTTTACTGAGGTTACAGCTACAGTACTCCAATGTCAGTGTAGACAGGTAATCACTGATACAAAGCTTTTAAAAATGCATATATAAGAATCAGCCAATAAATGTATAAATAAATGGAACAAACCGATGTTTCTCTCTCTTCCAATCTCTCTCTAAAATCAATCAATCTATCTATCTATCTATCTATATTATCAATAGTTTGACCTCAGACTTTAATTGACCTTCACGATTTAGGTTGGGGTAGAGGGGAAGCTGTACTTATGCTGACATGTGGATATACTCAAAATCATTTTTTAAAAAAACTATACTGGTAAGACTCCTAGAGAATTATGAATTGACTGATATGATACACCCCAAGTTTATTATTTTATAATTGAAACCAGGGAATAAACTCACCACTGTCCAAACTGGTTTTCAGACATACATACAGCAAGCAGTATTTATGAGACTACAGTTTTCATTGATTTAAGAGCTATGGGTAGAATGGCAAAGAGCTCATTTCTTTACATCCCAATTTCTCACACCAGCCTACAGCTTTTTTTTTTTTTTTAAGATTTTATTTATTCATTTTTAGAGAGGGGGAAGGGAGGGAGAAAAGGTGGGAGAGAAACATCAGTGTGTGGTTGCCTCTCGTGCAGCTCCTACTGGGGACCTGGCCTGCAACCCAGGCATGTGCCCTGGCTGGGAATCCAACTGGCAACCCTTTGATTCGCAGACTGGCACTCAATCCACTGCACCACACCAGCCAGGACAGCCTACAGCTTTTGAAAGAACAAGATTTATTCATCTTCTATTCTGGCACCAAGTATTTGTAGGCGCTTAATAAGGGTTTTTTGAATGCATCAGTCAAAAGTCACAAAAGAAATCTAAAAATCCATGAATAAAACATCTTGCCTTCAAATAGCAAGAGAAATTTGAAAGACTCCTTGAAGGCTTTGGTTTTTCAAAGAAAAATAAAAACCGAAACAAATGAATCATCCTAATGAGGAAAATATCACAAGAGGCAGTAGCTGAAAAATAAAATTACAACTTGTATTAACAATAACATTTTTTTTAGCAATTCCTTAATTGGACATTAGTATAATTTCTAAGACTGACAGCTTGTATTATGCACATTTTATATGTCATACAAAGCAAAATGTACTTACTAAAAATAAACTTAGTTTAAGTTGTTCAAAAGTTTTACCTAGATTCCTTTAGGTAACAAATAGCTGACAAAATAATCTAATGAAAGTGTTCACAACCCAATAATCTAGTATTTTCATTCTTCATAATTATCTCTTCCAAGTTGCTGATATACCAAAAAGGACTTGGGAAATGAAATTAAATATGACATAACATTTTAATGTTAATCTTACAGAACTTCTCATTAACTTATAATTCTACTATATCCTTAGTTTTATGGAAAAACACTTGCTAGCTACAAGAAAAATGATCCTCAAATACTTTAATCATACCTGTTTCTGAGCTTCTACTTTTTGCTTTCTGGTTGGATCAATTGCATCTACCATCCATTTGATTGTAAAGTATGTAACAGCACCAAATATTGTCAAACGGAAAATCAACCCAACAACTTCATTCCGACTCAATGGACGAGAAAAGGCTTCAGCATGTACCATCTTGACAGTACCCTTAAAAAACAAACAGAAATGTCACTGGTTAATATCTAGTCATTAAAATCGGGAAGCTGATAAGTACCTTAAATTAAGCAACAAAAACTACTAGTCAAATTCAATATCACCTACCTTAAAAAAGTATTTTTAGAAAAAATGGATTTTTAAATGTTAGGTAAACAAGCACATTTTAAGCTCCCCTTAGAAACTGAAGAAACAGATTAGAAACTGAATTTATTCGAGTTTTTAATGAACTTTCCTAAAAGCTCATATAATTTAAGTAGAGAATAATTCTATTTGAAAAAGATCTTCGAACCACTTTAAAATAACTATGTTAGAGCCTAGAAAAATACTGACTATAACACTAACCTAAGCGAAGAAAGGTAGCACAACAATGAAATACTTTTACTAATGTGAAGGTAAAAATTTCTTTTATTAAATATAATGTAAAGCAGATAATTTTAAGTGAAATTCAAATTGTGAACTATTTCCTCATACTTACTTTTAAAGGTGTTCAAAGCCTGCTTAAATTTAAACATTCATTTCCTTAACAGGTGACATCAATTTTTTTGAGCCATACTTGTTTCCAAAAACCCAGCTACATCTGTCCAGAATCTTCACACATTTCTGAACCACAAAAATATAGCACACATCCAATGGAGAAAGGACAAAGAAGGCAATGTGCCTACTTTTTACATTTATCTCTGAGCAGCTACATCAGTCACAGCTAGGCTTACAGCAGGCATGCATAACCCTATCAAAAGCAATGACTACCCAGAAGAATAAGCTTGATACATTGGGGACAATGTAACTATCGTATTTTGGGAAATGAGATCTCAGCTTCAAATAATGCTTTATACTCTCCTAGCACAGGCAAGTGCTCAGTGTTATGTGACAAGGAAAAAAAAACACAGTATATATTTTGCACTCACCTGAAAAGGAATAAATCAGAATTTTATACAAATGGCTCAGCAACAGGTAAAAACTAGGAACTGCGCGGGTTAATAACTATGGTTTTCCTAGCTCTGAATTTATTTCCCTTCTCACTACCACTATCCAATTAAAGATCCTCTTCATGCGCTTCCCGCTAAAATAGTGCCAACAAGTTTGAAATTCCTTTCAGACACCTCCCCTCCATTCAAGAATACAAACTCCTCCCCACCACCCCCCAAAAGACCCCAAATATTTCCTTTTATTTACAGGTACCCCAACCATTCAAGACTACTCTAATCCAGCCCGAAAGAGTGACTTAAGCACTTTAGTTCTCATCGCTTCTCAATAGGAATTCTCAATAGCTGATGTCACTAGGACCTGAAAATGCCCCCATGTATTTTCCCTCTAGCATATTTGCCTGGTATCCTGGACAGGCCATTTCTCCCCATTTATCTAGGGGTTAGTCAAATATAACCCAAACTTCAAAACTTAACATGCTCTATGAAGGCTTTCAGATCACATTAATCTTCTATATTATTCATTTGGCCTTATTTTTGAACTTACGTGATATTGATTCTACTGAACTAGAGTTTAAGTCCTTATAAACAGAATTTATATCTTACCCATTTTTATAATTGTCACATATAAAAAAGCTATTTAATAATTACTTGTTCAACAGATAAATTGCAACTGCAGAAAAACCTCACATTCAATTCCACCAAAACAATTGCTGCCAGACTTTCGAACAATTCCCAAAGACAAGTCAAGGGTTTCATTGACTTTACTTCTCCGTTACTAGAATCCATTCACTTTACAATAGAACATTATTTAATTTCTTAATGGAAAGATATACCATTTTGGAGTTTTAAATTTTTAAGTCATTTTTAATTTTTCAATTACAGTTGACTAATTTCAACTTAAATAAATAATTGAAAGCCTTCATTTTGGGGGAAGAAACATTGGCCTTAAGTGATTTAACTCATACGATAAAACACTTATCAAACTTGTATATGTATTGCCTACTATATACTGGATATACAATAATGGCTAAGATACAATTACTTTACTCAAGGAATGCACAATCTGGTTATTATATTAATTGTATTTTTTAATGGAGCTAAAGAGAAGCCATCTAATTAAAATCTCTCATCTAACAAATCAAAGTGTGCTTTCTTTCATCAGAAGAATTCCTAAAAATAGGTCAACAATATTCTACTTACAGGATGTGAAAAGTTGACTTCCCTAGTCTCTATCCCAAGTATAAATTTGAAAATGCAGTTGGAATACATGGTTTCATTATGTGGGGCCGTTATTCATTAATGAACATAAACCAATAGGGAAAAATAAGGGTTTTAACCTAACAATGTGTGAAAACTAGAGACAATCTGAATTTCAAAAAAAGGTTTTCATTTAAAGTTTGATTTGGTAGTGGCAAAACTGCCATCTACTGGATGTTCGAACGAACTACATGAACAACTTGGGTTGTTATCTGTACATCTGTCATCCAGATAGTAACAATTTTAATCCTGTAAAATATCAAGATACAAAACCTTGGTTAACTATGTATATCCAATAATTGAATTATTATATGTAATACAGTAGTCTAGACTTATGGCCACTTCTAAAATATGGCCACCTTTTAAAATGACCTAAAAATCCTGAAATGAAACTGAAACTTCTACTTGTAGGCTGTAACTGTATATACTTTATGGTACACTCATCTACCATTCATGACACTGATATGCCTCCAATGTAAGGTCATTACAGTAACAACACCATTACAGCAGAATATACGAAAAAAGCTGCATGCGCACACAGTAGGGAATGTATCTCAACCTTGTATAAACATTAGGATCAACAAAATGCACACATTTACGTACATAAACATAGATGGTGCTGTACACAACTACGAAATATCACAGAACACTGAAACCCAGTTATTTCTTAGGAAAACATGACACCAGGTAGTTTCATTTTTAAGAGTTCTCCATTTCAGGGTAGGAAACTTTGAAATCGAAATACTATGTCAATGAGCAACTCACTGAGAGGTTAAGAGCTGAGAGTATAGTGTTCACACTATAGTGTTTCTCTCCTGTATCACTGCAGTGTTTTACAAAGTTTTTCTCAACCTCAAAGTCCCAGTTCGCTGATATCAAGGTCCTATAAACACAGACTATGTCTAAAAGACATAGTTTAAAAGACTGCCAACCTTCACATAAAGGACATGCCGTAATTAACATCATCCTCTGCGAAAGTGTGCCCAGGCCTTAAAAACCACCTCTGCTTTTGCACTAGGTGGTAGCGGTGTCAGTGCAACAGTAAGACCCGGTTCATTCCGGCCGCCTTTGCCTAGGACCCCGGTTCTGTGGTCGCCCTGGACGACCCCAAGCTCAAGCAGTAACCCCGCTGCCTACAGAGATTCCCTGTAGGAAACAATATAATTCTTGAAAACATCGCTAACAGAGACCTAAGGGCCTAGGCCAGGCGGGAAGCCAAGGGGAGGCCTGGGACGCCCTTGGAGGTTAATCCGCTAAATACCAAGGGTTGGGGGAAGCTGGGGGCGGCACTGAGGTGGCACATGGGAGGAAGGAAAGGTAACCTTTCCCGCTGAGCTCCTCAGTTCAAAGCCGGTGCCTAAAGAATCTCAGCAGGACCCCGCGTCCCTCCCACGAGGCCCGGCGGGAACCCGCTACTCACCTCCGTGCTAATGCAGCGGCTGCAGGAGCCCTTAACTAGTACCACACAGGAAGGAAACACCGCCTGCGAGAGAACGCTTCCGGCCCGGGCTGCGGCCCGCCCCCTCGCACCGAGCATGCGCAACCCGTTTCGTGGGCAAGTAAAGGAAGGGTACGTTCCGTACTTCAGAACTGGTTCCGGAATTGGGCCGGAGCCAGGCTGGGCACCAACTGCTAGAGCTGCTATCTGCTGGGCTGAGGTTTTCCGCGAAGCTGGTGCCTCTGCCCGCAGCATTCGCCAAGGCTCTCAGTTTAGTTATTGAGTTTCAGGTACGGAATTGGGGAAGGCGCTTGTCGCACAAAGTCCCTGCCCTGCTCATGGGCAAGCAGCGCAACACTGACAAGTAGGGGAACCTTCTTGAGAGTGCAAAGAAGTGTTCTGTGTCCCCCGCAAAGAAGTTCTCTGAGTCCTGGTTCAGCCATGCTCCCGCTGTTCCTTCTTCTACCCCTCATGCAAACCGTCACGCTGCTGTTCTGTCCCTCGGCCAAAAGCTCTACCACGCATGGCCAACCCTCACCACCTGCCTTTCAGTATCGAGGGTGAGCTTACTTATCCTCCACCCCCGTATCGGCGCTGACAAACACCTGGGAGTAGCGCCTGAAAATCTCGTAGAGAAACGTTTGTGCAGCCCACCCAAGCAGGCCTGGTAGTCGGAACAAAATAAGGCATCTGGTGACAGGTTTTGCATTTCGGTGACTTCCCTTTTTCTTTACCCCTTCCCCTTTCTAGAATGAGAGACGTGACACAAGAAGTCCCAAGGGAGCAAATTTGAAAGCCAGCACCTCCTGAACACACTGCCAGGGGGCGAAACGACATTAGACACAGTCCGCAGATAAAAGAACCATCACTTCTTCAGATAGAGGCCGTGAAACATAAGTGATGAGAGTTCCTCCTCTATCCTCCTTCTAGAAAAGGCAGCTTTGGCCTCTCGGCTTTAGGCATCAACTTTGATGGCTAAAATTCGGCAACCTGATCGTTGGATACAGTGAGTGCTGCTGTGGCAAGCTTATGATACTGTTGTGAGAGTAATAGCTACAGTTTATTGAATGTTAGTATTAGGTGTTAGGCAATATGCTTCGCATCCATAATCTACATTCCTTTAAAAAAAACAATCCTCCAAAATAGCCTTTATTTTCTTCTTTTTTATAGATGGGCACATTTTAAAACTTAGGTAAACTTTCTTACATTTATACACCTAGTAAGGGGCAAAATTTCATCGCCACCTAGATCTAATTGAAACCCTACACTTTACATATTCTCTTTGAGATAGTAATTTAATACCAGTTAAATATTAAAATCTAGGTGAAAAAGGTAAGACCGTGAAATAACAAAATCATAAGGTTTTAAAGGGTAAAGATGGGATGAAAGGGATATGTGAATGTTTAAAAACTGATTGGAGTCACTGACAAGAATCAGAATGGGATTGTAAGTGGTTCATGTTTTACAAACAGGCCTTTTTGTCTATACGTGTTTCTATATTCATAATATAATATTTCAGACTGATTACTTAGAGATGAAGATACAACTTTGAGAAAAACAGGGTGGTTATGAGACGGGCACAATGTTTACAAAAAAACACAAGCCACCTGTAAGGCCATTTTAGAAATCTTGGAAGCTACTCTCTCCTGGGTCTCTGGGATTATCCTCAATCTGAGTCATTGCATGGGATGCTTGTGGCAATATGTCTTGACAGAGCTAAAGGCAGAAATCCCTGAAGGAAAAATACATTATGTTGTGTGGCCTGCTAGGGTAATCTAGTAAGGAAACTGAGCTGAGAAATTCAAGGTGGTAGTGGATTTTCATCATTCACTGAGTGAAACTAGGTCAACTAGGAACCTCACCTGCTTTGTTCTAAGGACCTCGGTGACCACACTTCCCAGTTTGTCTAATATTACAGGGGTTTCTGGAACATAGGACTTTCAATGCTAAAACAGAAAAGATCTCAGGCAAACCTACTAGAAACATCCTAAATGAGTTCTGGAATGAGGTGGAATTCCCAGTCCGGTTGCGTCTAGTCTCAATTCATCTGCTCAGTACTGGGGTGTGATTGCACAGGAAAGGCAATTGTTGGATAAAGTAATCAACACTGACCATAAAGAATCCAAATAAATGCTGCTGCTCATTCCTTTCCCAGTGGCTTGACTATAAACCAAACACCTATCTATACCTTTTGAACCAAATTTTCATTTAGCAAATCCTTAGGAAACCTCCAATGTCTGAACCCTAAAACATCAAATTACTGCCTTTCCATATACCATTCATATTCAATTCTAGCAATCACTAAATCAAGTAGGTTCTTTTAGAATAGAGCAGAGTGAACATATGCTTTTCATCCCAGGATAGCTTTATATAATCCCTGGCAGCACAAAACACCATATTTGGCTCACAGTAGGGGCTTAATAAATAATTCATTGTGTGTAATATTAATCAGGAAATTTTAACAATAGGTTTTTTGTAGACTTTTGGGCCTTCCCTCTGTGATTGTTAGAACCGAGATATTAAAAATAAGTATTATATTTTTAACCAATGCCACCTAAAAGAGTTTATGGTAGGTTTCCCTCTCCCCCCAGCCCGTAGAACTAAATTCTCCTTTGTGCTAGTTTACTCTATAGCCAATGTCATTTAACGCACTGGACCCTGAAGGGGAAAGGATTCCTTAAATTTAGGAGTTTTCAAATACCACTGTGGGTCTACACAGACTTGGACAACTTGGCAACATGCAGATTCTAAGTCTCCACCTAGAGTTTCCCATTTAACTGCTCTAGGTTTTTACCTCAGATGCATTTTGAATAAGCATCTGAGGTGATTTAGATAAAGACAGTTTTGGACCACACTTTGACAAATCCTACCCCAATCAGCAATCATTTCAGATGTATTTTTACTGGAATCTCTGTTGACTCAGGCCCCAAACCCTATCTGGTCAGTGGAACCATCAAGCCAGCTGGGTAGGATACATCTGGAAATGAAAGCAAGGAAGCCTCATGATGAGATTTGAAATAAAATCTACTTGGAAGGAAAAGCAAATCTGAAATTTTGGGACCCTATTCATTACTCATTAGAAATTATTCACTTGACAGTGATTTACAAAAAGCAGAACTTCAACAAATAGGTAAAATTCTATAGCGGTAATTATGCCAGTACAATATGTACTCGGTAACCTTGGTTCTTTTAAAAATATTTCATCAGAAAAGAATAATCTTAATTACTATTTCAACAAGTTAAATAGAATGGGAAGAAGAAAAAAGTAAAGCAAGAACATGAAGCTGTACCTGAAGCCACGAAAGCGCTGAGAAAGAGCAAGATTAAATGCTGGAAGCTCCCATTGAAATAATAAAATGAAATTAAGTCCAAAATAATGGAAAATTAAAATTTCAACAGAGTAAAAAGATTGGAAAGGTGAATTATAGTTCCATTCTATAAAAGCACAGAGTTAAAAGATACAATGGCAAAGTTTAAAGAACATATTGTTGTAAATCTACTTTTCAAGCTTTTGTCTTTAAACTTTACATGTAACTTAAAGTGAGTGCATGTAAAAATGAACATATATGTAACTTTCTTGTGTTATCAGCATAGTGCTAATTCAAATCTTACATTGCTGCATAATTTTTTCAAGCCCTACTGCCAACTGTATGTTTTTTACAGTATATGCTATCAATAAACATTTTCTAGAACTTAGATATTTATTTTAAGTCCACAATATTTAGTTTGTTTTGCTTAAATACAGTACTGAAAATATACTTTTCAAATGATACCATCTGTGGAAAGTCAGGACTGATCACAACAGGGAATTGCTTGGGAAGCCATCTAACCTTATTATAGTATAGCCTTATTAGCAAAAGTTTTAAGGAGTAGATGAAAGAATAATTGCTTCAAAAATAATTTTTAATAGGAAAGGAGATGGGAGGGAGTGGATAAGAATAACAAAGATAAAAATTCATCAGCCAAAATACAAGAAACACTACTGTAGTTGAAACATTAATTCTGAATTCCTGTAACAGCAGATTGATAGATGAAGCATAAAACAAGACCAGATGCTATGGTTTCCAGGATGCACTTGGCTTCCCATCCTTATAACCTGCAGCATTTTTGTTGTAAGTAGGTCACTTGCTTGCTCTCATTTACCTGATTCTAGAAAAATGCCCTTGAAAGTATTTGGAAAATAATGTGTGCTTGTGCTTCACATTTAAAAAATTAAGATGTACAAAACCTTTTCTCCCCATTTCTTAATTAGCCAGAATAACTTGTAACCTCGAAACATAAGTAAAACTGAAATGGGCAAGATGAATTTGAGATCTCTTATTTTCGAAGCCTACTAAAGTACTTGAAAAGCTGTGTCTATTCTGTTAGCCCCCACAATTTACTGTACTTAGCAATAGCATAGTACTCATCTCACAGAATTACAATTGGGGTTTAAGTTTCTCTATTCTGTTGGATGTGAACTGCTTGAGAAAGGAGGATGTGTAGGACATAGGAAGGGCTTAACAAATAATTAAATGATTTCCCCCCAGATCTGACATATCTAACAGGGTCTTTCAGAACTCATTCCTATATATCTAATGTGAATAGCGAGGGGGAAACACATGACTATCATAACATCAGAACTGCTGTTCATCATCATATAAAATTAAATTCATTTGAGCACGTGTTCTTGAAAATATTTACTATGTGCAACTCATGGAAATGATCCCAAAATCGGGGGAGTTCTGCTGAGCAAAAGAAATGATATACCCAATTCAAACAGTGAGCATGTAACTTCCAAAGGCACAGGGAAGGGCAAAACTTGCTGTTTTTAGACGTTTAAGAATGAAATATCTCCTAGAACTTCTCTCACCTTTAGAGAGGCCCAGCAGTAGTGCATTAACAAGCTAACGCTAAAATCACTCTCCCTACCTTTTCATTGTTAGTGTTTCTGGAACCAGAAAAACAAAAGGGTTAAAAAAAAAAAAAAGAAAGAGTGAAGGAATGAAAGAAAATAAAAAGCCTGTAACTTGAGTTACAGAAGTGCAGGAAACAAATCAAGAACACTGAGTTGGCAGTACTCAAAGTCCCATTGAACTTCACAATAGTATGTGTGATAGAGTTTCACAAACCTTCCCACTTTCTAGTCTGCTGCTTATTACTTTAAATAGCAGAACCATTCTGAGACCTTTCAATGCCAAATTAAGGCCCAGTGACAGAGGCATGCCCCACACTCATTTCTTTATGTCTTCTGAGTTCTCAAGTAAAGGAGGGGTAAAGGAAAGGGGACAAACAGGTTGACTGCCCGACGGTGTTTTCTTTCCCTTTGGTATTTTGCAAAAAGCTGAAGAGATGCTAATTACTCTTAAGGAGACAAAAGTGATGTTGGAATTCTCTCAGGATATTCTTGAACCTCTGGCTGGACAGCATTTCACCTTGCACATTTCAATCTGTCTATCATTCAATCCTACTTATGCTAGTGGCTTTCTATAGTTCATTACCATGTTGTTCTCACAGGTTAAAGGAGACTTCCCCTACCATTTCCTTGGGAATTTTAGAAGTGAAAGGGAAACAGTTTAAGTAAACAGTGTCTAAAGTCATGAAATACAGTGATTGTTTGGGGTTTTTTTTTTTTTGAGGGGGCTAGGGGAAGAGAGTGAATAAGCATATATCTTCAGTTGTGTGAATCATAAAGATTTCCAGCACATGGGCTCACACTCATAGGCCAACAACAGAAGACAATGAAAAATATTTGCAGGGGGCCAGCATCTCCTCCTCATTCCATAGGAGGGTAGAATGTAGGAGGAGAGTATCCATAGGATACTCTATGGTATACTCCATAGGATACTCCATAGGATACTCCATAGGATACTTAATGATTATCCTCAAATTCTGATTCTGTACCCAACATAGAAAAGGGTTGCCAAGTACAGAATGTCAGATAAGTGAAGAACAAACACAAAATCTCTCAAGATAGTTTGAAGCATGCAAGATTCAGATTATTGAGGACAGCATTTGATAAATTCTAGATTTCTACAGCACTAAATGAGAGGGCCCACTCTGTGACCTGTCACGTGTTAGGTAGTTTTTCTGGGTTTCCTCCTCTGAAACTGGCATAGTTCTACTAACTTCATAATACATGATTCTTTGGTTTGTTCCTTCTGACCTGAGCATGGGAGAACTGATTTGTTTTCCCCTTCTGCAATCCAACAAATGAATGCTAAATTTAAACTCTAGGTTTGGGAGTATACAGCATTAAAAAGTGAATATTTCTGAGAAGATAGATGTTACAGGTGGCAAACACAAGGCCCGTGGGCCGAATGAGGCCCTCCACCTAGTTTTATCCCGCCCGGCACCTCATTTCTACCTGGCGGCAGCGCTGAGCTCTCACTGAACTGTTAACAGTAGTTACCTTTATACAGTCCTAAAATTATACTCGGCACTTTGAGGCAACCTCGAGGCTGAGGTGGCCCCCTGTGAAAATGAGTTTGGCACCCCTGGTATACGTAGTAATTCCTTGTCAACTATCATTTTGCCAGTTATAGTTTCGTCACAATGTGGTTTCATTTTTATATGCCTAAAATTTAAAAGTTGTCATTTCAAAGAATTTAACTACAGTTGTCTCTACTCTCGTCTCCACTCCTACCCAGATCTTACGGTCAGATGGTAGAGAGAGGAGGTCTGCCACTCTCTGCCCGAGTACTGTAACAGTAGGAGATCAGGCCTAGAAAAACCATGCCCTTCTTTTATGGAAAGACCAGATGGCTACTAAGAACGTTGCCAAGGCTTGCAAAAATGATACAAATGAGAAAGCAAGTGCAAGAAAGCATTAAATATCAATACAGAAAGGGTTGCATCAAGAACTTTACAAAAAGAAGTGTGGTTAATATGAAATAAACCCTGTCTTCTACAGCAGATCATGGCTTTCAGAACATGATCTCATGAACAACTAAGGGAAATGATTCTTTCCTGCTTAATTGGCACTTTTTATGGTCGTACGCTCTTGTAAATTACCTAGTTTCTGTGAAACCTTGAACTTGCCAATGAAGGTTTTATCTAACATTGCACTTGTCTGGAATGTAATACTCACCATTCCCAGTTGGTGAGAAATTACTGTAACAAATTCTGAAGACACCCACATGGATTCTCATGAATCATGTTTTAATTGTGAGTTAGCCAAAGAACAATGGGGGGAGGTAAGGACATAGATTTATCTCTACTACTTCCATGTTCATTTGCTACTTTTATTAAGAGAGAAAAAAACCCATTTTGCCTCTCTTTTAAAATCTCACTCTCCAGAAAGTAAATTCAAGAGTAAGAAACTCCTTATCTGTTCTGCATAGTTCAATTTATTGTTAATTTCATTGTCCATTGACATCCTAGTTGGTCCGTTAGTTTGGAACTCATTTCTCAGAGAAGTAACAAACCAACATTATTAAAGGAGACACACATGCATTTTCCCCTTGATATAGATGGCTGCTCCAGTGTTATAGAAATGGTTAGGGGAGATCTAGATATGTTTATGAAGAGATAATTTCATAGTGCCACACTTTTTAGGGATTGAAAGGAATATTAAATGTCATGGAATCTTCAACCAGAGACAGTGTGCAATTGTAGAAAGAATATACGCACACTATGGAGTTAGAGAATGTAGATCAGATCTCAGCTTTGCCACTTAGTAGCTGTGGATTTTGGGGCAATCAATATATTTAACCTTTCTGAGCCTTAGTTTCCTCACCTATAAAGAGGGTGGTAGTGGCAACATTGTAGGATCGATAAGAGGATTGAAAATAATATATATATATATAAAACCTGGGACAAATATAATAAGCATTTAGTAAATGATCATGGTTGCTATGATCGTGATTGTCCCACTACCTAACCAGTCAGTAAGTGTATTTGAACATTCCTGTTCATTTGAACAAAGTCAATGACGACACTGAACTTACTGACTGCTCAGGTAGCCTGTCATATTTGGAGAGCTCTTCAGTGTTAGTTCTTCCTTTTCCTTTTCCTGAGCCTAAATCTTTCCTCTAGAACTGTTACCTACTGTTCTCATTCTTGACAATGGGGCTGCACAGATTAAGTCTGTATAACTCAGTTAACTATGTAACCCAGAATGAAACATGCACTTTAAGACTGGTGTGATCAGCGTGGATACCATAGGTTACCAACACAAGTTAGGGTCTAGCTGGCTTTCTTTTCCTGGCACCCACTCTTTTGATACCTATTAAATTTGCTAAATTAATTAAAGCCTGTTTATTTTTAGCTATACCTGAAGTCCTGCATGCTGTAATTTTCACAGTTTTCAGAGAGGAACTCAAGTGCAGAAACTTGCCATTATATCTTTATCATATTAATTAGCAAACTAGTGAAATTCCATTTGAGTCGTGCAAATATAATTTGATTATTTAATCAGTTACCATGTCACATGGCATACCTGTAAGGTAACATAACTGATGATGGACAAGGACTCACTGCAGTTTTATTTAACATTTGCATAGTGTTTAATATGTGCCACTCACTATTCTAAGTACTTTACATATATTAACTCATTCAATTCTCTCTGAAAATAAACTTATGTAGTAAGTACCATTATTATCCTCAGATAAGAAAACTGAGGCACAGAGAGACTAAGTGACTTGTTCAAAGTTTAATAGATAGTAAGTGGTAGGGCTAGGATTTGAACCAGGCTGTCTTGTTCCAGAGTCATTATGCCCTGTTCCCAAACTGATCAAAAGTTTTTAAAATTTTGTTACATGGACCATTGGGGATCCTTAAAAGTGAGAAAAGCATGATTAATTAGCGCTGTTGGTTACACAACCTCTAAACCTTATGAAATCACCATTGGAGAGTACCTCTGAGTTGCTATGGATTTGATGTATGAGAATACAAAATGTTGACTGGAAGCAATATGTAGCTCCATTTTAAGCAAGACTAGTCTTTTTTTTTTTAAGACTAGTCTTCTAATAATGTTTCATTTTATATTTCGACTATACAGTTGAGAAGGAATTGGAAAATGCCTCTGAAATTTGATTTTCTCATATATACTTATTCTGATAAAAATTGTTTTCAAATATTGAACCATATACATCATATTTTAGTTTTACTTTTAAATTAACATATGGTAAAATCATATGTGCATATGTGCATGTGTGAATTTCAATACAAAACATTCACATAACCACCACCACAATCAAAATGCATAACAGTTCCATTACCCTAAATAATTCCCTTGTGTTACTTCTTTGTAGTCACCTCCTCAACCCCCAACAACCATAAACCTGTTCTCCATCACCATAATTTTGTCCTTATTCGAATCTCATACAAATTAAGTCATACAGTATGTAAACTTCTCGGACTGGCTCCTTTTACTTCGTGTGAACTTGAGATTCATCCAAGATGTTATATATGTCAATAGTTCATTAATTTTGTTGCTAAATAGTATTCCATTGTACAAATATACCACAATTAGTCTATTCACAGACATTTAGGTTGTTTCCAGTTTTTGATAATTATGAACAGAGCTGCTATAAGCATTTGTGTGGGGGGTTTTGTGTTAATAGAAGTTTTTATTTCCTTAGAATAAATGCCCAGGGGGTGAGATTACCAGGTCATACTGTAAGAGCATTTTTAACTTTATGAGAAACTGCCCAACAATTTCCTACAATGGCTGTAACATTTTGCATTTCCATGAGAATATACAAGCATTCTATTTGTTCTGCATGCTCACCAGAACTTGATTATTTACAGGATTTTTTATTTTAGGTATTTTAATAGGTATTTTATTGTGGTTTTAATTGGCACTTCCCTAATAAATAATGATACTAATATCTTTTCAGGAGCTTATTTGCCATCCATTTATCTACTTTGGTGAAATGTCTGTTAAGTCTTTAGCTCATTTTAAAACTGGGTTGTTTACAGTATGGTCATTACCAGAGGGAAAGAGAGGGAAAGGGGCTGGAAGGAGATAGAAGAGTGGGAAGGTGGGAGAAATGGTGAGGGAAGGAGATGACTTAGGGAGGTGAACACACAATACGATAAGCAGATGCTGTATTATAGGATTTTACACTAGAAACCTATCATTTTATTAACCAGTATCACCCCTGTACGTTCAATAAAAAATAGAACAAAGAAACAACTTAGATGTTGAGTTTATAATAAGCTTTTCTGGCAGATGGCACTTCATATGTGTTGTTACAACTTGTTGCTGGAGGAATTAAGTTTGTCCCATGTGACTCCTCTGAGAGAGAACTCATGGACGCTTCTGGTTTGTTTCCTCTGGACTTCTTCCCTTGCACCTTTTCCCTTTGTTGATTTTGCTCTGCATCCTTTGCTGTAATAAATCACAGCCATGAGTGCAGCCTTGGCAAACCAAAACCAAAACTGGGTTGTTTGTTTTCATACTATTGACTTTTGAGAATTCTTTATATATTTTAGGTATGAGGCGTTTGCCAGTATGTGATTTGCAAATATATTCTTAGAGTCTATAACTTATTTTTTTATTCTCTTGCCAGTTTCTTTTGTATAGTTTTACATTATGATCAAGTCCAATTTATCAGTTTTTTTCTTTTATGGATCATGTCTTTGGTGTCATATGTAAGAACTTTTTGCCTAATCCCAGGTCATGAAGATTTTCTCTAAAGATTCCTTCTGAAAATTTTATACTTTCCTATCTTAGATTTAGATCTATGACTTATTTTGAATTAATTGTGGAAGGTGTGAAATTTAGGTTGAGGTTTGTTTTTAAGTATATAAATGCCCAATGTGTCTAACATCATTTGTTGAAAAGACTTCTTTGGACCTTTCTTTTAAAAAAAATTGTATCAAGTTAATTGGGGTGACATTTGTTAATTAAACTACATAGGTTTCAAGTGTACAATTCTATAATACATCATATGTATATTGCGTTTTGAGTTCACCACCCAAAGTCAAATCTCCTTTCATTACCATTTGTATTTGATTCCCTTTCCCCATTACCACCTCCCTCTAACCTTTCATTCTCTCTGGTAACCACCATGCAGTTGCAGCAATGAGTTTTTGTTTGTTTCTCTTGTTTGTTCATCTGTTGCTTTCCATTTTATATCCTATATATGAATGAAATCATATGGTTCTTGACTTTTTCCATCTGACTTATTTTGCTTAGCACGATATTCTCAAGATGCATCCATGTTGGACTGGGTGCAAGAAGACAAAGGGTTTAGTCAAAGAACATATATGCTTAACTCATAGACAAAGACAACAGTGTGGTGATGAACAAAAGGGAAGAGGGTTGGGGGTGGGAGATGGGTAGAGGTGGGCAAAGGGAAAGGGGGACATCTGTAATAGTGTCAAGAAAAAAGATCCATCCATGTTGCTGTAAATGGCAGCATTTCATCTTTTCTTAGGGCTGAATAGGATGCCATTGTATATATATACCATGGCTTCTTTATCCAATTACCTATCCAAGGACACTGGTTTTTTCCATGTCTTGACCACCATGAATAATGCTGCAATGAACACAAGGATATATATGAGCGTTTATATATCTCTACAAATAAATGTCTTCAAAATTTTCAGGTAGATACCCAGAAGAGGGTTTGCTGGGTCATATAGTAATTCTATTCTTAATCTTTTCAGGAACTTCTATACTATTTTCTATATTGATTGAACCAGTTTTCATTCCCATCAGCAATGAAAAGGGTTCCTTCTTCAGTACTTGTTATTACCTGTTTTGTTGATAATAGCCATTTTGACAGGTGTGTTGTAGCATGGCACCTCATTGTAGTTTCGATTTGTATTTCCTTGATAGCTAGTAAAGTTAACCATCTTTTCATTATATCTGTTGCACATTTGTTAAGTCTTATTGGAAGATGTGTTCAGTCTTTGGACCTTTCTTAAAAATCAATTGGCCTTATTTGTATGGCTCTGTCTGTGGCTGTCTGTTCAGTTCCACTGATCTACGGTGTCTATCCCTTCACCAAAACCACACTGTTTTGGTTAATCTAGCTTTTATAGTATGGCTTAAAAATCTACTTCTGGTCAAGATGGAGGCATAGTTAAATATGGCTCATGTCCTCACACAACCACAGCAAATATTACAACTAAACTATAAAACAAATATCGCCCAGAACCACCAGAAAATTGAGCTATATGGAGTCCCACAACCAAGGAATTAAAGAAGTCACATTCATTCAGATAGGTAAGAGAGGCAGAGAAGTAGAATGAGCTGGTCCTACATCAGTGTGTGGTGGATAAAATTTGGAAGGTTTATCTTGGGAATGAGGGATCCCAGCCCCACACAGACCACCTAGTCCAGGGTTCCAGTGCCAGGAAGATAAGCCCCCATATCTTCTAGCTATAAAAACCAGTGGGGGTGGGGGCAACAGAAGAAACTGCGGGATTCTTAGCCACCTTCTCTTAAAGGGCCCACAACAGACTCAGGAATTATTCAGTCTTACTCTCTCTGGGATCCAGCACTGGGGCAGTAGCTTGAAGGGCACCAGTGGCATACAGGGAGAAACTGAAGTATCTGGCTTCAGGGTGAGCACCAGGAGACAGCTTCCTTTGGAACAAAACTCTAGAAGCCTGCCTGGTGGCTGTTGTTCCTTTTCTGAGCCCTCTGCCACACAGAGGTACAAAGAGGCAACACCATATTTAATACTCCATCAACCTGGTTCACACAGAGTTGCCTTACCCTGGCAATTACCTAAGGCTCCACCCCATCCAATTTATGGGTGTGCTTTTCTACATTCGGACACACTACTAAGACAGGTAGTCAAAGCAGCTCTACCTAATACATAGAAACAAACATAGGGAGGCTGCCAAAATGAGGAGACAAAGAAATATGCCCCAAATGAAAGAACAGGACAAAACTGCAGAAAAATAAATAAATGAAATGGAGAAAAGCAACCTATCAGATGCAGAGTTCAAAACACTTTATTAGGATGCTCAAGGAACTCATTGGGTATTCCAACAGCATAAAAATGATCCAATCACATGAAGGATACCCTAATTGAAGTAAAGAACAATTTACAGGGAAACAACAATAGAGCAGATGAAGCTGAGAATCAAGTCAATGATTCAGGAAGCACAGGAAGTCCCCAAAAGATGGATACAAAGAGGAGCACATCAAGACATATCATAATTAAAATGTCAAAGGTTAAAGATAGAAAATGTTAAAAGCAGAAAGAGAAAAGCAGACAGTTACTTACAAAGGAGTTTCCATAAGACAATCAGCTGGTTTCTAAAACAAAGCTTTGCAGGCAAGAAGGGACTGGTAAAAAGTATTTAAAGCAATGAAAAGCAAGGACCTACAACCAAGATTAATTTATCCAGCAAAGCTATCATTTAGAATCAAAGGGCAGATAAAGCACTTCCCCAACAAGGTAAAGCTAAAGGAGTCATCATCACCAGGCCATTATTATATGAAATGTAAAAGGGAATTATTTAAGAAAAAGAAGATAAAACTATGAATAATAAAATGGCAATAAATCCACAACTATCAACAAGTGAATCTAAAAAAACAAACAGAGCAGAAACAGAATCATATATGTGGAGATCATTTTGATCTTTACCAGTTGAGAGGGGGAAGGGAGAGAATGGGGGGAAAGGTGCAGGGATTAAGAAGCACGAATTAGTAGGTATGGAATAGGCAGGGGGATGTTAAAAACAGTATAGGAAATGGAGTAGCCAAGGAACATATATGCATGACCCAGAGATATGAACTAAGGGGGATGGGGATTACCAGAGGGAATGTGGGGTGCTGGGTGGAGGTGGAGAAAGGAGGAAAAATTGGGACAACTGTAAAAAGCATAATCAATAAAATATATTAAAAAGATAAAAACCTGGTAGTGTGAATCCTCCAATTTTAATCTTATCTTTTAAATATTTTGGCTTTTCTAGTTCCTTCTAATTTCTATATTAATTTTAAAATTAGCTTGCTTATATCTACAAAAATTCTGCTGGGATATTTAAGGGAATTGAGTTAAATCTATATATCAGTTTGGAGAGATGAGTCTTTCCATTCCTGAACGCAATATGTTTCTCCATTTATTTGGGTCTTCTTTGATTTTTTCATTAGTGTTTTCTGCATATACATCTTGTGTATGTTTTGTTAAATATGTTCCTAAGAATTTTGGTATTTTTGGAGCTATTGTAAATGGTAATATTTTTAAAATATCAGTTTTGGTTGTTCATTGCTTGTATACAGATATAAAATTATTTTTGTGTTTTTACCTTATGACTTAACTCAGTTCAAGGTTGAGGTTCTTCCAGTCACTTCTTTTGGTTTGAAACATGTCATCTGCAAATATGGGTATCTTTATTTCTTCCTTTCCAATCTGTATAACTTTCATCTCATTCTTGGTTTATCATACTGGCTAGAAATTCTAGTACAATATCAAGAAACAGTAAAAGAGGTTATCCTTGCCTTGTTCCTAATCTGAAGGGGAAAGCTTTCAGTCATTCACTACTCAGTATGATACTAGATCTTGGCTTTTTGTTCATGACCTTTCTGAGGTTGAGGAAGTTCCCATCTAAGTTATCTGATAATTTTTTAAAGATTTTTATTTACTTATTCTTGGAAAGAGGGGAAGAGAAAGAGGCAAAAACAAATCCATGTGTGAGAGAAATTGAACAGTTGCCTCTCCCACACACCCTGAACAGGGATTGGCCTGCAACCCAGGCATGTGCCCTGACAGGGAATTGAACTAGAGACCTTTCGCTTTTGCTTCAGGGTCCAATGCTCAACCAAGATATACTGGTCAGGGATTTTTTTTTTAAGATTTTATTTTAGTTATTTGAGAATTAAAAAATTTTGAATGGATGTAGAATTTTTCAGATACTATTTCTGTATTAATTGATATGATTATGTTGTTTTTCTTCTTTGGTCTATTAGTATAGGGGATTATATTGACTAATTTTTCAAATATTGAAGCAGCCTTGCTTTTTCATGATAAGCCCCACTTGGTTATAGTGGATAATGTTTTTCAAATACATTTGGATTCAATTTGCTAAGATTTTGTTTGATTAAAAATTTTTTTTTACTTTTATTGATTGATTTTGGAGACAGAGGAAAGGAGAGAGAGAGAGAGAGAGATCTGTTTTCCACTGATTTATGCATTGACTGGTTCATTGTTATCTGTGCCCTAACCCATGATCGAACCCAAAACCTTGGCATATGGGGACGGTGCTGTGACCAACTAAACTACCCAGCCAGGATATTGATTTTTATATCAATGATTATGAGAAATATTAACCTATAGTTTCCTTTTCTTATACTGTCTTTTAATGGCTTTGGTATCAGGGCTTTATAAAAGTAAGTTGGTAAATGTTACCGTCTCTTTTATTTTCTGAAAGAGTTTGTGTAGGATTGGTATCATTTCATCTTTACCTTTATTTTTTAATATACATAATTTTATTACAAAATTTTTTTATAAAACAAAGTGCAACATTCTAAAAACCCCAAAATTTACTATTGATACTATTTCCTGTGAGTTTGCTGTGCTACCATACACAGGTCAAGAAATTAAAGAAACCATTAAATATTTAGAAACATTTAACATCCAAAGCCTTAAAATCTAACTGTATGTAGTAGCCCCTCAAAAAGCTACAAACTGCACTTTGGAAAAAGTATTTTCTCTACAAAGAATCTTACCAGCTATACAAAAATCTGTACAGTTTTTATATGGAAGCTAATATTGAGCAGCACTTGAATTCACATTCTTTGCAAAACAATTGCCTGAGACACACATACTCCATAAGCATCATTTATCCTTCATCTTCATCCTTGTCTTCCTCCTCATCTTCTGGTTCATTCTCCTTCATTGAGCCTGTTGGCCTGCCAGGTCTCTTCTTTCCCAATCCACTTTGCCTTTGGCACAGTATGCAGCAATATTTTTTTCATACTTCTCCTCTAGCTTAGCTGCTTTTGTTCACATGGTTGCTTATCTTTGGCTGACTATTCAGAGCACATTTCACTAAATTCTTTTGCAGAATTCCCAATGGATAAACCAGGGTGTTCACTTTTGATCTTTGGGCAATGTTCAGAGCAAAACAGAAAAATGGCTGATGGAGGTCTTTTAGGAGCACTGGGATCTTTTTTCTTTCCTTTCTTATCCCCTTTGGGAGGAACATAATTTTTCATCTCCCTGTCATAGCGAGCTTTGTCACTCTTTGCCATATCTTCGAACTTTGACTTTTCCTTTGCAGACATGGCCTTCCACCTCTCCAAATATTTCTTGGAGAGTTTGGGAAAGTTGATGGACAAGTCTGGGAGTTTCTCCTTGTGTTCTCCCAGCAGGTTTGCACAAAGAAGGCATATGAGGACATCTTACCCCTTGGCCTGTTGGGGTCTCCTTTAGCCATGGTGATAGATGGCATCTACCAAGACAATTCCCTTGCTGAGCTCCTGCATGAACGAGTTTATCGCTTACCCAATCCTCAGGCTGTTTTGTAGAATTCTCCAGCACCAAGGCAACTTCCATTTCATCTTTAAATGTTTACTACAGTGTAACTATATAGGCCTTTAAAAAATGTAAAAATTAAAACATTCTGTAACTAGAAGTTAATTAACTATGAATTCAATCTCTTATAGTTATAGGATTCTTCAGGGCATTCACTTTCTTTTTAATGAGCTTTGGTATTTTATTCTCAAGTAATTAGTTCATGTTACCTAGGTTATCATATTTATTCATGTAGAGTTGTTCATAGTGTTTAAGTAAATTCATATATGAAAGCAATAAAAAACATGCTAATAATTCTTGACCATCAAAAATGAAAAACAGCCCTGGTTGGTGTGGCTCAGGGGATTGAGTGCCGACCTGTGAACCAAAGGGTTGCTGGTTGATTCCCAGTCAGGGCATGTGCCTGGGTTGCATGCTAGGGGCACGCGAGAAACAACCACACATTGGTGTTTCTCTCCTTCTCTTTATACTTCTCCTCTCTCTAAAAATAAATAAATGAAATCATTTAAAAATGAAAAACAGATTCTCACAATTGGAGTGGAACTAGGCTAGAACTTGGCTATTGTCTCAAGAGGGCTGAAGACTCTGGAATAGACCAGTGAGCTTTGGTACCCAAGGCAATTTCACATTATGCATTATTGCTCTCCATCAAATGGACTTCTAATTCTCTTTTTCACCCAGTATTCTTTTTCATCTCATCCTTTCCTTTTCCTTTTTCCATTCTTCACATTTTTTTTACATCTATGAACTTGGATTAATCAATAGAGCAGGATTTACAGAAGTAGTTGACCTTTGAGGGGAATTCCTGCCCTTTATCCACCTCTGTCTCCCATCTTTTCCTGGTGGGCTTGCTCCATTCCTTTTTCCATTCCACCTTCTGTAATGTCCTCCTAAGAGCCATGCTTTACCTTTGCCACTGTAGACCAGAAGACATGGCTTAATGCTACTTGGCTCACTTAAGAATAATAAGGTTATTACTAATTCCAAAGTGAATAATTCCCCCCACACTAGAGTTCTATTAAAGCATCACATTGTTTCAGAGTTAATAAGGAAAATTTGTAAAATTAAAACTCAGTCGAGATTTGGCTACTTCCATCTCAGAGAAAATTAAAAGAGAAATATTACAAAATGATAATTCTATCCAAACTTGTTTGAAAAACAAAAGTTCATCTCAACTAAAATTAAGAGTTCACATTCTGGGAACTTTTGGTTATTTAAGCTGTTACTGAGGAAAAGCTACATTACTGTGTTTACTTTGTAATTAAAAGGGCCTCAGAGACCTTTTTCTCCCCCCTTCAGGGCACAGAATACTAACTAAGCCTGACATTTCATCTGTAAATGTTTTGTTTGGCAAACAAAAGATGGGAATTGTGATTAAAATCTTTCCAGATAATATCCTAGAACAAAGTATAGAAAGAAAAGGATTATATAACATGACATGTTAATGTAATGTAATATATGTGTGGTATTATCTAAGGATCACATTATATCCAGCCAGTAGGTTATCTTTGTATATTTAAGAATATATTTTAAAAAGCGTGTAGCCTTGTAGTCATTGAGTTTATAAATACTTGACTGTCTATCTGATATGTGAAAAAAACTGCTAGGCGTTGTGAGAAGAACAAAGGTTTTTTTATGTTGTTGTTTTACCTCCAAGACTTCAGTGGGAAGTGAGAGTGGCTTCACTGCATCGAAGAATGAGATATAGTTAGGAGTTGTTCTGGGCTTAAACTAGGCAGTCTAGGTGACGTTTTGGTCCCAAGTGTTACCCTACCTTCTGACAACTGTGAACGAGGCTGGTTCTCCGGAAGCCGACGGGTTTCCTATTTGTAGAGTTCAGCTGGGACTAGCATCCTTCTGTGTGTAAGTGGCATTATCCAGGAAGCTATCTGGTCCATGGGGAAGGTGACATCTCCTGAACCTGGCTCCCACAGAGAACTTTGAATAAGTGGAAAGAGAAGGTTGTGTGCATTCTTGCTCATGTCACAATGTTGGACATGTGACTTAAGAGAAGCATGTGGCAGGTCAGTGTGATTGGACTGATTCACTACCAAGCTTTGACTCTAGAGGGACTCAGAGGCTAATGCAGCTTATTTAACCTCATAAGCATTGGTATGAATGAGATTATACCCATAAAAGACATAATATTATTTGAAAAGTACTGTTTATTGGGGACATCTAGAAGGACTAGGAGAATACTTATCATCCTATCATCTCCTATCTTGTACTTGTTGACATTTCTTCAGCATTCACAGCACTTACTAAAAGCTTACCGTATGTCAAAAATATGCAAGGTGTCAGAGAAGGCAACGAGGAAAGTACAATGGAATAAGATTTAGTAACTGTACTCAGAAACTGCCAACAGCTAGCACTTATATACTGTTTACTATGTGCCAGGTTTGTTCTAAGTGATATAATCCTCACTTAATCCTCATAACAACTCCATGAGGTAGGTACTAATATTGTCCCCATTCTACAGATGGGGACAATAGGATACAGAAAGACGAAATAACTTGCTAAAGATTTCACAACTGGTAAGTGGCAGAGCAAAGTTTGAAAGCAGACAATCTGCTCCAGAAATGGTGTTTTTAGCCTTCATGCTAAATAGGCTCTCTAGGAATTTATTATCTGAATATACACAGTTAAGTACCTTTCTTTCAGGGTAAGCTAGTGGGGGAATAGTGTGTAGAGAAGCAAAAGTGACTCAGATGAAGTGTTTTGTAAAAACTACCTCAAGAAATGCTTTAGTCTGAGCTCCAAAGAGGAGAATGAAGTAACAGGAAAGTATTAAATGAAGCAAAAAGTTGGAAATATTTATCAACAGATAGCAATCCAGTTTCATTTGATGTCCAGGGTTATCACCTTGCATCTTCCTTTGATATATACATTATGAGGGACAACGAATAAAATCAATTTGATAACATTTCCTTTCTCTTTTTGGTAGAGGTACTTGTACGAGATGAGGTCAGTGAATTGAGGGCAATGTGGCCTTACGCTGGTAGAGGTACTTGTGTGCAAGCTACTTCACTAGGGAGCTTTGGACGTGTGTGGGCATGTCTGGTAAACAGATGGATGGATCTGCTGGGAGAGTACTTGCAGAATACTGGAAACCTTGGGGAGAAAATTCCTGAAGATAATTTTACCTGAAGGTAAAAACCTTGGGGAGAAAATTGCAGGAATGACAATGCTTCCAATGTTATAGGGGAGGGATGTTTTCTTTTCCCGTGGTAGAGAAGCCGTCTCAGGTCAAATTGTGAGAAATACATGAGATGTATTCCTGTAGTACATTTGGCAGTATGTATGTAATCAATAATTATTCATTATCATGTGAACCACAATGCTCACCCAGGCTGTCCTTATAAAAACATATTTGTAGAGACCAAGGAGAGAAAATATAAACATGTCAGGGGTCCTTATAAGATTTCAGATATGCCCTTTAATGACCCTATGCACTTCTGTTACCAACAAATGTTAGTGATAATAAGCATCACCAATTATCACTATTGCTCTTACTATCTCCCCATTTTATATTATCACTAATTTTAAATTGGGCTCAGTGAGAAAACAGATTTTAACTTTCAAAGTTTTCAAATATTCAGATTTCTCTAAACAGAAAGAGAAAAATGAAATTCATACATGTGGGCAACAACTTCTTGTCATTACTGAACATTATGGATTTTGCTCTCCTGTAGAAATAAACTCATGAACACTGATTTTATTATAGACTTAATTTCTTGCTAAGAGTTCACTTTCTGCTTATCTCAGCATTGGATATTTGCTAGATTACTATTTCCTCTATCCATTCTTCTTATAAAAGTAAATAAACACTTTACTTCCTCTTTCTAGACAAGTAGGAATTTCAAATAAATAAGGAAATCTTTTTCCTTCTTGTTGGACCTTGACCTTTTTAATCTCCTTCCACTCCCAGCTGGGGTAGTCATTAAAATGCCCCAGACAGCCTGGAGTGTTTGTGATCACAACTGTGTGTGATATGGTCGCATTACACACCCATTCAAAGTTCTCTGCTTCAGGGCCAAAGTTTGGGTGATGTCACACAGCCTATGGACTTCCTGCTTCCTGGACTGGTTTCCTTGTTGTGAGAGGGTAGGATATGAGAGAAAGAGGAACCCACTGTAATTTTGAGGATCAGATTTAACTAGGGTCTGGTAAATCTTGAGGTATTTCTGTGATAAATTGCTCTAATTTATTCCTTTCAAACTGGTTCATAATATTCCATCTTATGAAAATATTACATTTTTCTCTATATGGATGGACAATAAGTTCTTTGTAACTTTTCGCTGTTGCAAATAATGTTGCCATGAACATTTGTATGTATGTTTTTGTATGCACATGTATGAAAGTTCAACTAGAGTAGGGTATTTAAACATTTTGTTAGCAAATAATTTAGAAAAACATTTTCTTCTTATATATTCTATAATTAGAATTAAATGTTTTCAGCATAAATTTGAACAGTTATCAAGGAAATAATTTCCTTGCAATGTACACATGAACATTTAAGAGTAGAATTCTTAAATGTATCCAATAGACTATAAATAGCATAGGGATTTGAAACTCCCCATTATCCAGCAAAACATTGACAACATGAACGAGCTCTTGTCTTACAGTGGGAAATTAATTCTACATCACTCCTTTTTTTTTGGACCTGAATGTTCTTTCCATTTCTGCCACAGATTATCTAAATGTAATTAATACACGTTATGTGGGAATGTCTTTTGTCAGCCACTCTATCATATTTCTCTGCAACAAATTTTATTTAGAAATTTAAATTATGTAAAATTTCTTAGACCACATTACTTCTAACTCGATTTTTCTCAATTGAGTTGTCATTAATTATTCCTAGTTCATAACTGATCAATTAAATACTTTTAAATATTGACAAATATTTAACATGAAAAGAAATCAATGGAGCTTTTAAGAAATTGGTTTGTATATCATAAAGGAATTCACTTATTTCTTGGAGATAGGTCCAGCATCAGTTTATCTCTACTTTTTACTTTGCATTGTAAACCCTGAGAAATATTGTTTATATAAGTAAGTAGGTAACAATTGGAAGGAATTGTTTTAGTGATGTCACTTATTTATTTGAAAGCTTTCCAAATTATGTGCTATACATCACTTAGTGATCTAATTTTTAATGATGTATCGATGGACCATTTAAACAGATCTTCTTTCAGTTTACTAAAAAGCTAGCAATGTTAAAATTATTTTTAGTGATTTGTCAGTGGATCATTTGAATGAGCTTTCCTTCAATTTATTAGAAAACTAGTAATGTTAAACTTTTTTTAAAGGATATAGCATGGACCATTTGAATAGGTTTTCCTTCAATGTACAAGAAGACTAGTAATATCAAACATAATAACTTTCAAAAGAGTTTGTTACTCAGTAGCATCACTCTGCTTTTCAACACCAACATCATTATTTCAGACTGTGTCTTTAGCTCCTTGCAGGTTTTTACACTTTGGGGCAGTACATCGTTTTAGCATTCACATGGAGAGAGGTACACCTTTCACTTTTAAAGTGGGAGAAGGGGGAGATGCGGACTAGGAACTATGGGGGCCACTCAACTACACTGCTTCTCAGGTAAATCAGATTTAGGAGGGAGTAGGTATAAACGTGAAAAGCCTGGAAATGGTTTCCTTAACAGTCTCTGAGTGACTCAGTTCTCTAGTTTGAAGACGACTGCTCTGAGGCTTATACTCAAGTAGAAGAGCTGTTACTGTTGAGGCTCCTGAGCTGGTTGACTCTTTCAGTGAGCGGCATCACTGATCTCTCAAGGACTAGGGAGAAGTCCCTCTGAATCTTTGTCTGTGTGTCTCATTGCAGTTTTCTAACTTTGGGGAAAGACCATGGTCACTTTATTTAAATAACTGGTGACCAATGAGTAGTAACCCACCCGAGTTCTATGAGATGCTTAATTTCTTTCTATAATTTGCTTTGTGACAACCTCTGGGAATATATTTATTCGTGACTTTCTTTAATGGGCATCCTTAGTCTACATCAACTGAGATGGTACAAAGACAGCACTGTACTTGGGTTGTATTCCGTGACCTGAAGCAAGAATGCTTTTAAGGCTTCCTGTTAATTGTAAAGTAAACAGATGCCCAGTGGAGAAGGTTATTAGAAAAGTTTGTACAGTTTGAGAGAACTGGAAGTCAGGATTTCTGGACCTAGATTTTGATAGCAAACCAAAGCTAAGTAAGCTGCCAAAGTAAGTAAAATACTAAGGTAAGTTACCTGCAAATTTCTGGATGTAGCTGAAAAGGGCAGTACATTTCAAAAACAGTGTAATGGGACATTCTCAGGCAGGAGAATTCTACTCTAAAGACTGAGAGGGTTTAATGTGCTAAATTTAAACAAGGAAAAGTTAACTGGTGAGTAGGTCAAATGCTTCAGTATTATAAAATAAACAAGATTTGAAACATACACAATCCTATTTTACAGTTACATGTCATTTTAAAATCATTATAAAGACCTAATAATAGAATATAGTATCTGACAGCAAGTCCATAAGAACACATTAACAATAAGTCACATCTTACTTAAGGCTTTCCTCCTACTTGCTTCAAGAGGTGATATAGAAAAAGGTAGTCTTATGAGCTGTAATAGCTAATGAAGCCTGGGGTGCACTCTGGGAAGCAGCCAAGACAAAGGTGCTGTGCCCAGAGAAGAAATTTGAGATAAGACTGCTTATGGCTCAGAGTTGGGTAGATGAGGTGGGTTTCTCCTCTTGGAAAGTACACAGTATATACCCATTAGCTTCCTCCCAGTTCTCTGGCTTCATGAAATTTATGTTAAAAATTTTATATATTCCCAAATTAATTTTTAAGTGCCATGATCTTTGTTTACAGACATCCTTTTTCTCTAGGTTTTCCTGAAATGTAAAACTTGTATGTCTTGTAAGAAATGAGCCTGGCTGGTATGGCTCAGTGGATTGAGCACAGGCCTATGAACCAAAGGGTTGAAAGTTTGATTCCCAGTCAGGGCACACATCTGGGTTGCAGGCCAGGTCCCCAGTGGGGGGACAACCACACATTGATGATTCTCTCCTTCCCTTCCCCTCTCTATAAATAAATAAAAATCTAAAAAAAAAAAAAGAAAGAAAGACACTGAAGTATAATTAAGCAGCAAAAACCCAGAAAAGAGAACTCTTCGTCTGTTGTATTTAGAAAAGATAAAATTCTCTTCTGAACTAAGTCTGACGATGTTAGATTTTTCTGTGGTGTTCTTTCTGATGTTCCTAAAAGACAGAAAACCTAAATCACAATGACAGTGTCTTTTGAACCTATTTTATTAACTCTAAGACATTGTTAATAAGAAACATAAGTGGGCAGGGTCTAGAACTGCTTTATTGTATTATTAAGCGGAACCATAGAATTAAATATTGGCCCACCACTGAGCCACTAAGGATAGGTTTTTAAAAATTAAATATAAATTAAAGATACTACATTCATGTAGTTGAAAAATTAAAAAAGCATGAAAGATCATCACATGTGATGTGAATTGTGGCCCTTGAGGCTTCACAATTTGTGTGAAACACAAGTTACATACAATTTTGTAACTTGGCTCTCTTGTAAATGTCACCTTCTCACCTGGTTTCCTAGCTATAGTAGTTTCTTGTATATTAATAAAGAGATTCTTGAAACATAGAGGTGAGGAAGAGGAAGATGAGGACAGGAAGAAAGAGAATGGCAAGAAAAGACAGGGAAAATGTGGCTAGAAAGCTGGATGGAAGAAAAATGTCTTAGTGTGTTCCCTGGTTGCTATCACAAAATACCACATATCAGGTGGCAAATAAACAACTGAAAGTTATTTCTCACAGTTTTCGAGGGTGAAAATCTGAGATCAGGGTGCCTGTCCCACCAGTTTCTATGTCTAGTGAGGGCTGCCTGTGGTGTGGGGGAGGGGGAGACAAGCTTCACCAGACTCTTTCCTAGGGATGCTAATCGCATTCCGGAAGGCTCTTCCCTGATGACCTAATCACCTCCTAAAGGCCCCATCTCCTAATCCCATCACCCTGGGGGTTAAGTTTCAACATAAGAATTGGGGGAGGAGGGAAACACAAACATTCAGACCAGAGCAGAAGGGAAAGGCTGAGGTTTTGTACAAAGAATAGGCAACGCTCTCCCAGCTCTCCTTTGCAATTGTTTTTTGTTTGTATGCATGTATATTTGTATATGAATAGAAGAGGAAGAAATGGGAAAAGGAAAAAAGATTTTAATCTGGGAAAAAGTTGTTTTAGACCACTGGGCATTTTAAACCACGTGTATATATTACAGAAATAAACTTATTTGTATTGCTTTTTCTTCTCATATCACTTTTATCTTATTTTATCCAGGTATATTTTATTGTTTTGAGATTTAGGTTTAGAGGAAACTGTTCAGAGCCCACAGGCACAACTACACATAAAAGAAAGGGAATCAGGGATGCAGACCTCTATCCCTCTCAAACGAGAGACAGACCAACTTTTCTCCAGCACACATTGGCCTGTTGAATTCTAGAATTAACCTTTCTGCACTGACCTGCTCAGAATGCAAATAGACTAACTGATTTTGAACCCTGACGGAGATGCTGTATCTAGGCACTGCATCATTTCTATTGACTTCTACTGTTCAGCAGGTGGCAGTGTTCCTCTCTACCCCAGTGGCTTTGGCGTTTCCTCCTTTTCAAAAGAGTAATGGCCTCTTTTCTTTTATCCAGGACTGGCTGCCTCCCTGACATCCTCGCTTGGAAGATACTCTCCAAATGACTGTAGGAACTGAGGAAGAGAAGCAAATCCGCAACATGCAGCAATTCATGTTTCCATTTTTCATCTTTGAGGCCCTAATCCTCATGGTTGAGTTACAGGACACTTAAGGACAGTGTGTGCATCAGTAAATGTAGTGCCTGCTTGTGTCCATCTTTCCCTATTCTAAACCCTATTTATTTTGTCTACTTAGGCAGTCTTCTGGTTCCCTTCAATCGCCTCTATCCAAGTCTTGAAAATACTGTTAAAAGCCATTTCTAGTCATTTTTTTCTCTAATGAACTTGTTTAGGTACTGTAAAAGTAATGCTTTCTTCCCATCTTTATTCACCGAAGGAGTGTCAGGAAGTTTCCCAGGTTCTAATTCAGGATTCTTACTGGGTAGCTGCGTAGTCTGAGAACCCTTTACCCTTCAGTTTCTTCATCTGTAAAGTGGAATTGATGAACTCAGGGGTCTTTGAAGTTTCTTGGATCATAAAGTAATCTGCCACTGACTTGAATGGTGGTGGTACTGTGTGGTTCTATATGATTATTTCTGGAAGAAATTTTCTTTAAGCAACTAAAGTCATTAAACAGTACAAAGAGTGAAGAGTAGGCTAGTGGAGATGGTTGATTTAGGGAGAGAAGGTACTCAGGGTAAGGTACAACCTGCCTACTATGCAGCATCTGTATTAGCCATCATTTAGGCCAGATATTCTAATGTGTTTCTGTGGTGAAGCAGACACCAAACAGACCCTTAGTCTTAAATGCTCGAAGTTCCTTGGTGTGCTCATTTATTTTAAAATGGTATTAGAGTTGACTCTTGCCCTGGTTTCCTTAATATTATTTTGATCATTTTTATCATTAGTTAATTTTATCATTTGTTAATTTTTATCATTTGTTCTATTGGATGAAGTCAGTTTTTTACCTTAAGAAAATAAGAAATGATCATAAACTTTCAAACCGTATGAAAAGCAATACATAAAAGAGAAATTTCTCTTTTGAAGTGCCCCCTCCCCACTCTGAGGTAATCAGTGCTATCTTCTCTCCTGTTTATTCTTCCAGATATTTTCCATGTATTTGTGTAAACAAATACACATATGAGGTCTGTCCAGAAAGTATCCAGCCACATACTATGAAAAATAGAGACGTTTATTGAAGAAGATACAAGATACCAGAAACATTGTGCATAGGACTGTGATGCCTCAGTCCCCTTCAAAGTAGGCACCTTCTGATCCCACGGTTTTCCCAGATTGCCAGCAGCAGCTCCATCATATTTTCCTGAATCTCATCAATGGTCTGACATCTCTTCCCTTTCAGAGGTGATTTTAGTTTTGGGAAAACCCCAAAACTAAATCTGGGGCATCAAATCTGGGCACCAAATCTGGGCTGCACAGGGTCTGAGTCACCTGGGTGATTTGATGTTTTGCCAAATAACTGTACAAGATTCGATACATGAGCAGGTGCTTTGTCGTGATGAAGCTGCCAATCAACAGTTGCCCATCGCTGTGGCCTTCTGAATCATCTGAATAGTTTCTGTGAAGGAATAAATGTTCAAACTTAATGCAAAATTTGACGCAGATTTGTTGCTCTACTCAGTCAGTCGTTTTGAATGCGATGGCCACACAGTACACATGCTCACTCAACAGTGTCTACTGCCCCCACTGACTAGTAAAGTCATCATTATTCTTGCATGTGCATTCCAGTCCACTCTCTTTAGCTGCCAGATTACAGTGATGCCATGCAAACCATTCTTATTATATTAACAATGGATGGATATTTTTCCAGACAGAGCTCAGTATACATATTATCACTTTTAACTTTTTTTCTCAGTTTTGGAGATAGTGAGGAAGGGAGAGAGAGAGAGAGCAAGCACACATCAATTTGTTGTTCCACTTTTTTATGCATTCATTGGTTACTTCCCATATGTGCTGTGACCAGGGATAGAACCCACAACCTTGGCATATGGGGATGATGTGCTAACCATTTTGCTACCCAGCCAAGTCTCACTTTTGTTTTATTTCACTATTTTTATGAATCCTTTTGTGACATATACTAATCCTATAATATAATTATACATATAAAATAGTTGAGTAAGCAAATGAATAAATTACAGGATAAGGAACAAAATAAATAATAAACTGAAAACAGTTGCTAATCAAGTTGTCAGGTCAGCTGATAGTGATAGATCTTAAATTATAGAGAGTCCAGGCAGATTTGACCATAGAAAATCATGTTTGGATTAGTCATTGATGGGGCAGGGTTAGAGTCATTGTTGGAGGTGACCACCATGTAGTAGATGGCACCCAATAGATAACAGAAATTGATGTCTGAAAGTTGGGCGCTGTCATAACAAAAATGTAACACATGTGACAATGGCTTTGGGACTAGGCATTGGATGGAAAGGTGAGGAGAGAACTCTAACTTCTTTTCTTAAAAAAATTAACTTTAAAAAATTTATTTTGAAACAATTTCAGACTTACAGAAAAGATGCAAAAATGATCGAGCTGATGTATGTTCTTCACCCAGATGGCCTAATCTTTTTTTTTTTTTTAAGATTTTGTTTATTTATCTTTAGAGGGGAAGGGAAGGAGAGAGGAAGAAAAACATCAATGTACGGTTGCCTTTCGTGCATCCCCTGCTGGGAACTGGCCTGCAGGGAACCAGCCTGCAACCCAGGCATGTGCCCTGACTGGGAATCGAACCGTGATTGTCTGGTTCACAAGCCTGTGCTCAATCCACTGAGCTACACCAGCCAGGGCCAGATGGCCTAATCTTAATAAATTACATATCCATGGACTCATTATCAAGTGCAGGAAATTAACAGAAGTTACAAACCGTATATGAAATTCACCAGTTTTGCTAGTGTTATTCTTTTTCTGTTCCAGGGACCAAATGAGAGTCCACAGCATGTGGATTTAGTTGATATGTCCTCTTAGTCTGGGGAGGAGACTCTTAATGGAGACTGTAAGAAGTGGGGCGATTGCTATTGGGCCACTGGAGGAAGCGAGGCTGGAAGATGTGTTGTTATGTAGTGGCAAAATGGCTGGCAACACTTATGTGCAGTAAAACACAGAGGGTAGAAAATGTGCCTAATTCAAGATTAACTGCCAAATTTTCAGTTGGCTTCTTTTAATGATGTTAGATGGTATCACAAGAGAGATGTCATAAGAAAGGAACTATTTAGTTTTCCAAAAGATTGTAGAGGAAATATACAGGGCCTTTGAGGGCCCTGTCTTGTAGGGCCAGTCTCTTTAGCCAGCAAGAGCCTCAAAGTAAGAAATGGCCTCAGGGGCCAGCTTGTAAAATGTGGCCTCACCTTGAAGATCTAATCAGAATTCTATGTTAAGACCTCTAAAAAAGTTAAGATATTGCCTTATGGACCCTCTTATCTAGAACAAAGAGCTTCTAGGAATCTTCAGGGTCCAACAGGGCTCAAAGTGAGAGAATTAAAAATGTTGCTTTGGTGGGCAAGGAGTGGACTCCGATAAGTGATAGAAAACCCACAAAATTTTAAATAGAACTGTATTGAGAAGACCACCAGCAGCTTGGACTAAAGGAGGAGGAGATAGTTCAAACTAGGAAAATAAAAGCCTCTAGGCCCCCAAAGTTCTATGGGTAGGAAGGAGCCTGAGGGAGATATTCAACTGCAAAGGGCAGGCAGTTTCTTATGGAAAAGGAAGATTAACTCAGAGAGGATAGCTTGAACCCCAGAGCAGGAGTCAGGAACACTGGGTTAGGGAACTACTCTGAGGGAGAAGAAGCAGGATCTATTGGAGAACTAGATCCTCAGAGTCAGGATGACAATGTTCGGCTGTCTTTCAGACTGCTACAGACTAGTGACTGCTGTGTGCCTTCTATCACCCCTCTCCCTTGAACAGGAGCATCTATTGTACAGGAGTGTCTATCACAGGGATTCTATCCCTGTATGTTATGTATGTAACTTGTCTTTTTAGTGCACAGGTCTCAAGATGAAGAGGAGCAGCATCTGAAATGCCTCATCCACTTCTGGGCCTACTGTAAATGACCAGATTTTAGACCTTAGAGCCAATGCCATACAGAATGATCATTTGCGGGGAGAAAGGAAGTATATTTTGCATGTCTTTGTGGGTGTGTATGTCTGAATTTTTGTGGCCACAAGGCGGATAATGACGGAATGTTTCCAAATAAGACTGCTAATTATTCCTCCCATCACAGTCACTGCTTCCGTTAAGAAGGAGAGTCTTTCCTCTGGCTGGCCTTCTGACTTGCTTTGGCCAAAAGAATACAATGAATGTGATGTTATGGGACTTCTAAACTTCAGCTTCAAGAGACTTTGTAGTTTTTGTTTTTATTCTTCTTGGATCCAGTCATTGTGCAAAAGAAGCTTGGGCTGGACCTCAAAATGATGAGCAACTATAGGATGAGAGGGAAGGCTGTAGCCATTTGAGCTCCTCATGTCAAGCTGAGGTGCTAGACATGTGGGTGAAGCCATCTTGGGCATTCCAGCCCCATACAAACTCACAGCTGAATGCAACCACATGTCTGACCCCAGCTGACATCCTGGAGAAGAAGAATCACTCTCCTTCTCCAAACTGCTGAGATCTGAAAAAATAAATGATTTTTTTAAGCCATCAAGTTTATGATGGTTTGTTATATAGCAGTAAATAATTGAAAGTTATCAAACTTCAGGGTATTTTCTATTGCTTTCACTTTCCTCCAAGGAGACTAAATTCATAACAGCAGGACCATAGCCATATCATTACTCTATTTACAGAGCTTAGCACAGTACTGGCACATAACAGACACCCAAATATTTGTTGGTGGAATTATTAAATGAATGAATGAAGACCACAAACCAAGAAGACAGACAAAAAAAGATACTTTAAATTGAGTTTATCCCATGCATTTACTCTTTGAAAAAGGTATTCTTTGTTATCAGAAAAAAGTGATGTCTCAGAAACCAGCAGGAAGTTCTGAAGGAAAAGATAGGAGTGGGGAAAGGGTCAAACTTGACTCTTCTCAATGTGCCTCCTATACATAAACAAATGAGGGCTACCTTGTAAGGTGGCTGGTTAAATGCCCCAATACCTGCTGGTATATAAAACTTATTATATTTTCTATTATTGGAAGAGCTAAAAAGCAGAATGTGTGTTCCATAGAACTAGAGTTAGAATTAATATTAAGGGGACCAAATTAGAATATCCAACAGCCAATGTCAGACTAGAGATGAAAACAGTCAAAGCTGTCTTGCCATGTTGGGTCTTTTTTTTCATCATGCTGTAATCTAGATCACAATTTCTGAATACCACATGGGCGCAGTGAACGCCTGATCTACTCTTTGGTTCTCCCAGGAGTATCCAGACCAGTCTTTATTTCTTAGAGTGATAATTTCATACAGCATACCTCTCTATTGAGATGTGAAAGAAAAATAAGGGCCATCTGAAATAGCTCCAGGACAGATTTAGGACATGAAGTTCATAGACAATCACGAATCTTTTAGGACATGGTTACTTGTATAATCCATAGCAGAGCTTTCTGCTGAAATGCCTTGGGAAAATATATTTATTTAAAAGAACAGCAATATTTGTAATCAAGATAAATGAAATAAAGGGAAAGCCTTTGGACCATTGGAAGAATGGAATGGTTCAGATTCAAACCTATAACTATTGTATTTTTCTATCCTGCATTACATCGAAAACAGTGGTTGAACAATACAAATAGAGAAAATTGCTTTAAAATTAAAGCCATTGATTTATGTCTCTATTTGAAAAGTCAGTGTGTGAGAGGTGAGAAAGGCACTACAGCATGCAGTGTTCAATGAAAGACATGCTTGTAGCAGGACCTACAGGGATCAGATCAACCATTTATATCATCTACATCAAGTTGCTGGTCATTTCATTTATCAAGATATTTTCTTTGGATATTCTTTGGGTGTACTAACAATACAGTTTTAGAGTTAGTTGTTAGAAACTATAATTAAAGCTCATTTTTCATATTCTATATAGTCTCCCTGAAGCTTTATATAATTCTTTCTTTGTTATATACAAGCTTCTGTTTCTCCCTAGGGTGTTCTGAATCCCAACGGGTAAAGAACTGGTGTTTGGAAACCAATATGTATTGTGTTATCTGTACTGTCAAGCAAATATTTGCCATTGAATTTTTAAAATTATTTTAAAAAACTTTCGGGGGGGAATGAGAGGGGGGTGGGGAGACGGGGCAGGGGGGGCTGGGATGGGAGAAACAGACAAAAAACTGTACTTAAAAAATAACTAAATAAAATTTAACTTTCTATACATTAGATAGGGTCCGCTATTTAGGGGTTTCAGCTCTACCACCTAGGTAAGGAGATTTTTTGGGTAGAAGAAAAAAGCGAAGAAAAACAAAATTGAAAAAGGATACATCACTCTTTCCTTCAGGAATCTGCTTAACAGTGGAAAGAGGAGATTTTTATTCAGCAACTTCTAATAACTGCCTGATACTGCTGTCAGGCTGGCCAAATATCTGCCAACATTGGTGATCAGAAAAGTACAGGGACCTGATGTTTAGAGTAGCAGCAAAACTATTTCCCATTTTCTCCCTTTAGCTGATGGAAGTGCTTGTGGGCCAGTCTCATATTCCCACACTTCAGTGCTGGTGATGCATCCCCTCTCTGCTCCACAGTAACTCTGTGTCATGGGAATTGAAAAGAATCCTCTCTCCTCATGCCTAACTCCAGCAGGGCAGAAATGAACGAATACATGTTTTTCCCAGGAGTGGATTTCAGAACTTCTCCGATGCTGTAAGAGTAATTCTTACATAGGGTAGCCTTCAGGGACCCTGGGACAAGCTCAGCAACCTGAGAAACAAACATGGGACATTTTACCCCTCCCCAATCTACTTCCCCTCTTTTAATTTCATCTTCATTTTGCCTTGCCCACTTCAAGCAGTAGTTGATATTCATCCGATCACAGCTCAGATTCTTACCATGCACTCTGGTGGAACACCTAGAAATCAGCGACTCTTTGTCCTTTGTAATTTCTAGAATAAAGAAATCTCTAGCTCCCACTAGGCTGTGTGGACAGAACTTTCATCTTTGGAAAACAAAGTAGGAGCAGGCTTTTCTCCTACACCTTCCAGGTTGCTCTTCATTGCCCTTTCCACATTGGCTCCTGTCTCCCCCAAGCTGGCCAGGACCATGTGCAAAATCAGCTTCCAGTGATTTTTCAGCAGGATGCTAACTCTTGTAGACCCATCTTAAAAGGGTGTTAAATATAAATGCAAGATTTATGGAGCATAAGAGATAGCTAAGAACACTGTAAGTATCCCTGGTTTAATTAGTAGTCTTGGAGTTAGGTAATGGCCTGTGGCTTCCAAGCTAGGTCTCCTGGGGTTTCTAGTCTTCAGGGATTGCCTACGATTATAATGTGCTCACATACAATCTTCTTTTTCATATACAGAATAAGTCTTCTTTAGACCTTCCTAGGCAACTACTCCCAATTACTGCAATACTCATGCAAACTGATCTCTATTCTTCCAGTGCCTAAACCAATCCAGTGCCTCTCAGCCTAGGTCTCAACACAGACTACTTTGGGATTCCAATTGTCTCCTTGAGTCTTACTTCCCAGGGGAAAGAAAAGAAAGAAATTCCTAGATTGGTGTTGATTGGTGCCTATTTTCTCCAAGCAGGTGGATAACTCGCTTTGTAGCTGATCAACGTCCAGGTAAATGTGTTCCAGTTCTCAGCATTTCTGAACCAGCTGCCTCACAGGGATGGGTCAACTAATGGGGCTGTAAGCAGACTTGACAGGTTTGTTCTGGGCTGACGGCCATTGATTAGGTTCTCGGACCAGATAAGTCACTTGGCCGAGTTTACAGTAGGTGGGGCGCGCTCACCAGCTCAGGGTTAGTGACTTAGTGACTGCAAGTTTGTTGCAACATCGGTGTATTCAAGCAGCGGTCTGCGGCAAGAGATACCCTCTTGCTCCGAGGCCACAGCACCAGAAAGTCTCGCCCTAAGGGGCAGGGCACTAGCGAGGGAGACAGACCTCCATGGCACAGCCCCTTCTCCTGTTGTAGAGAATACGCAGTGTTAGGTGATCCAAAGGTAGGAGTCTCAAGTCCCGGCCATTTGGCTTGCTCTGTGGGTAGCAGGACACAGGTGGGAGCAGCTTGGGAACTCTCGTTCCCAAGAACGCTGTCTGTAAGAAACAGCGGCGGCAGCAAACGGTGCGGAAAGGCGGAGGCACGTGCTTGGATGTGGGTGCTTGTGTAACCAGCTCCCAAGGCGTCAGCCCCGACAGCGCTCCAGTAGGTGCCTCCTCTGAGGCACTGTGTTTCCGCCGTGAACCGCCGTGAACTGGGAGACTCTGGGGTCCCGCTGCCTGCATAAGGTAGGAGCACCCCGGTCGAAGGGCGAACCACTCGCCTCTCCAGCTATCAGAGGCGAGTGGGAATTTGGAAAGTTCCCCAACTAGGAACACACGTGACCTCCTCCTGAAAGTAGTTCCGACTCTGGCCCGTGTATCCCTCCACCTCCTTTGAACCCTCCTAGGACTTTTCGGCCCCGCCCACTCGAAGGGGTTGCAGCTTCCTACCGTCGCGTACTTCTCACGCTGGCCCAGCAACCCCGGCCTTCATCGCGCACTTCCCTGCTAGGGGAGCGCGGAACCTGGCCCGCGGGCAATCCACCGGTCCGGGTTTTCACAATGGCCCAAAAGGGGCGGGGCAATATAGCCTCTGAGGACCCAGCTTGAGTTCGAGCCGGTGAACCGAACCAGATCCCCAACTGTGGAAAACGCTCGGTCCTCCAGGGGGCAATGCAGGTGAAAGCATCCACCCAGGGGGTCCCGCTTTCAGTCCACTTAGACAGTTATTTTTGGGGCCTGAGAAATGCAGGAACGATGCTATCACGCTCACCGTGCTCGAGTTTCATTTTTAGGGCAAAAGGGCCAAGTTGCCGGGGAAGCGGGAGGTGGGGAGGTAAAAGGGGGCCGAATGAAGTGATACACAATGGAGACACAATAGTGGGGGTGCTATTTGTGCTAAGACTGACACCTTGAGGACACGGGGGTAGGAGGGGGGGCTAGGTGAAATTACGTGGCAAAGGCCGCTGCAGTCGAATCTCTGAGAACGATTGTGATCCGACAGCGGTGTAAAAGACTGAGGCTGCAGGCCTTGGCCAGGGAAACTTAGGAGCGGTGCCGGGGGCGGGATGTCCTCGCTGTACCTGCATTTCCGTTTACACTGACCAACACGGTCACCGGGTTCTTTGCACCTGTGTACAGGTACCCGCAGACCCGCGTCAGTGACATCACTCAACGCACCCGCCTCAGCTTTCACTATTAGCACCCCGCAACAGCCTGCCCTGCATCCGGCTGCGTTTCTGGGCACAGGCCGAGGCTTAGCTCGTCCTCCCCGCCCAGCGTTGCTGCCGAAACAGCCACGGCAAGTGCAGTTAGCTACTGGCCAGCGTCTCAGAACAAGCCCGAGCGAGCCTGGAAGGGCCACACTGGGCATGCTCAGCGGCGCTAGCAGGTTGGGGCTCGGCGTTCGCACCTGGAGCTACCCTGCCCCTCCTACCACCCCTGCCCTACCCGGTCCTTCCCTCCCCCAGCGCGCTCTCGTACACCTCCTGCGCTTCCTCGGACTCCCGGAGCTCTCGGGTTCCTGGTGCGGCGGCGAAGGGGGCGGGACGAGCGGCGGACGGTGATGTGGCGGGACTCTTTGTGCACTGCGGCAGGGTACACGTTCGGGCGCCGGGACGCGGCTGCGCTGCGGTTGCGCTTAGTTCTCTCCTCTCGGAAGCTGCAGCCATGATGGAAGTTTGAGAGTTGAGCCGCTGAGAGGCGAGGCCGGGCTCAGGCGAGGGAGATGAGAGACGGCGGCGGCCGCGGCCCAGAGCCCCTCTCAGCGCCTGTGAGCAGCCGCGGGGGCAGCGCCCTCGGGGAGCCGGCCGACCAGCGGCGGCGGCGGCAGCGGCGGCGTTCCTCGCCTCCTCTTCATTTCTAACCGTGCAGCAGCAGCCTCGTCCTCGGCTTCTGAAAGGGAAGGTGGAAGCCTTGGGCTCGGGCGGGAGCCGGCTGAGGTGCGGCGGCGGTACCTCCCGCTCCTGGAGCGGGGGGGAGAAGCGGCGGCAGCCGCAGCGGCTACAGCTCCGAGAAGGGGGTCGGAGCCGCCTGTCACCATTTCCAGGGCTGGGAACGCCGGAGAGTTGGTCTCTCCCCTCCTACTGCCTCCAACACGGCGGCGGCGGCGGCGGCACGTCCAGGGACCCGGGCCGGTTTTAAACCTCCCCTCCGCCGCCGCCGCACCCCCCTTGGCCCGGGCTCCGGAGGCCGCCGGAGGAGGCAGTCGTTCCGAGGATTATTCGTCTTTTCCCCATTCCGCTGCCGCCGCTTCCAGGCCTCTGGTTGCTGAGGAGAAGCAGGCCCAGTCGTTGCAACCATCCAGCAGCCGCCGCAGCAGCCATTACCCGGCTGCGGTCCAGAGCCCAGCGGCAGCAGAGCGGGGGGCATCAGCGACCGCCAAGTCCAAAGCCATTTCCATCCTGCAGAAGAAGCCCCGCCACCAGCAGCTTCTGCCATCTCTCTCCTCCTTTTTCTTCAGCCACAGGCTCCCAGACATGACAGCCATCATCAAAGAGATCGTTAGCAGAAACAAAAGGAGATATCAAGAGGATGGATTCGACTTAGACTTGACCTGTATCCATTTCTGCGGCTGCTCTTCTTTACCTTTTTCTGTCACTTTCTCTTAGAACGTGGGAGTAGACGGATGCGAAAAATTTCCGTAGTTTGGGTGACTGTAACATTTAACCCTGGTCGCATTTCTGGAGTGTGTGTGTGTTTTGTGTGTGTGTCTCGAATTCATTCAGCCTAGGTAGGGTGTGTTCAGCTAGACGGAACTCTTGGCCTGGTTGCAAGTGTCAAGGCACCGATTGGTTTCTTAGGCTATCTATGGGGTTTCTTCCTGAAGGCTATTGTCCGTTAATACAGAATACAGTTCGCTGTTAGAGATTAGTGAGTTTGGTAATCTGGTCTAGTAAAGGAACAGAAAAGTAGACCCGTTGAGGTCGAGCATATTTTGATTAAATCTTGGCTTAAGGCCCTAGATCAGGGGTATAGATCAGATTAAAATGAAAATTAGTGGTGCACGTACGCATATTGCATCAGAAATCTTGCAGTGATTGTTCTTAGTTTCCTGGGTTGCATCGATAGATTCTTTTAAAATTTGAATTGTGTGCTGGTTTGCATAATTTTAGAAGCACAGTCGTTTTCAGTATATATGGTGTTTATTTGAGGGCAGAAGTGAGGTTGGTATATTTAAACTTAAGTTAATTACAACTTTGACTGGCATTTAGAAGTTTTGTCATTTGAGATCAATAGTGCCATGATATGCCTCGTACGGCACTCCTATTAGATCTTTGTTAAATTTGCCTTTTTCTCTGCTGGTGGGGTGGCGTAGGATAGGGCATGAAATTTGCACTTCCAGTAGCATTTAATATTCAGTGCTCTTGTTACACCTAATAGAATGGAGATGGAGTGGTTTTTGATCCCAGATAATAATGTTGTGTCGGTTCAAGGGATTGTGTGCAGCAAATGGTGATTGCAAAGATTAAACCTAAGTTCTCACTTGAAATTTAAGTATTGTGATGCCAGAGCTACTCAACCTTATTTAGGTTTCAGGACCTCTGACACCTTTAGGCATCCCTTAAATTCACTCTGGCTCGTGTAGCATGTCAAGTATAATTGACCAGCTAATAGCCAGAAATGCTGGTGAGAGTGGACTACTCCAGCTTCAGATGGTAGGTGTGTTAGCTTTTTCATACAGAGTAAAATTTACTGAGTCAGCTTGTTGAATAAGACAGAAACCCAGAAAAATTTAACGGCGCATAGTTTTGGTTGTCTATGTACTTCAAAAGATAGTGCTTATCAAAAAGCATTAATCTTTGCAGTTTCAGATATAAGAAACTGGTTTTGATCGAGGATGGGGGATAGAGCCCCTCCTTCTGCAGAATGGAAAGTATCACAGGAATTGAGAGTTATTGGTAGGCCGGTGTATAAAATATGAAAAACCGAATTAAATTAAATTACTGTTCCCAGGTGACTGTACTAGTCTATTAAGGCCAAAAAAAATTTGGTGGTGTGAATTGTAGCAGTGGGCAATATTTAGTTAAAATTATGTAATTGCAATAAGTGTTAATAGAGTATTCTTAATAGAAAACTATTCTGGCAAATATCAGTAAACATTTTGCTTAAAGGTAGAGTGACACTAATGTGTATGAGTCCTGCTAAATATTGTGGGAAAGTTGTCTTTTTTTTTTATAAAACATTTTCTGTCTGAAGAGGTTATATTCCTTTGGATATGTAGCTTCACATAAATGTGCACAGCAAATTTTGTTTTGAAATGATAGAAGTTCTTGAAGAAATAGTTTTACACCACACAAAATGATAAGTTTTCTAAGTTAAAAATAGTATGAAGAAAAAGAATTGGAAATTTTGGAGACTGCATTAATTAAAAAATTTCAGTAGGCTGAACTTGACCTGCTTGCCTAGGAGATAATTAAGTATGAAGAAACTCTTCTGATTTGTAACATTTCAAAAGTAGTTGATAGTTGTCTAGGTATACAAGAACAAATTAAATGTTTATTTAACTTTTTCAAAAAAGCCCCCATTCAAAAAAAATTTTTGGAGTGACATTTGGTTAACAGATTACTCTCAGTAATCAAAATTTGTTTATGCTATTTTTACTTTACCTATTGAATTAAAATAATCAGGTTTATAAAACTAAAATTATTCTGCCAGTTGCTTATATATGAGAAATGAAATGGGTGGACATTTTTCACTTCAGAGTATGTGTGCCTTTATATGTGAAATGTGACTTAAAACTTTCTCTAAAACTTTTTAGTTATGGTATGCATAGAAAGCAGTGTCAAATATTGTATCAAATGACTAACAACACATAATTTCTAGAGTTGTGGTTTTATTGAGCCAAATGTTGATATGAAAAAAATTAGGAAAAAGTCAGTGAAGAGCTTGCTTTTTAATGATAGTTACACTTCCAATAATTTTGATACACTAAAGCACTTTGGTTTGCTTGGTTTCACTTCAGTGTTTTGTTAGGGGCTTGTGTTTATTGTGAGGTGGGGGATTAAAATGGCCATTGAAGACTTTTCTCTGGCAGGTTGTATGAACTATTTCAACAGTTAGCCTGTTGAAAGTTAAATTATTTTATGAAAGTAGTGACTGGAGTTTTTTATATGATAAGGAAAGATTACTAAGTGATTTCTCAAAGGAAAATTGAGGACCACAATCCAGTTGTAAAAGATTTTTGTAAAATTGATTACTCTAAAAAATAATTTGTTAGTAGTGCTGAACCTGAGTCTGTAAAATATTTAGTGTCTTTAGAGTTCATGGAAACTTTTGGCTTCTGTTGTATTTTTATTATTTGATAAGTTTATGTCTTTTCAAATATTAACCCTTGTAGGGATTATTTTTAACTTGTACAGAGTACAGTGGTTATTGAAATCACTTAAAATTAGTGATTACTGAAAGACCATATTGTGAGGTGTTTTTTTTTTAAAGAGTTTAGTCTATTCATGGTTTTTACACTGTTATGTATCTGCTAAGTTGTATTTCTTTCCTAAACAACATAACTAGGCCACCTAATTGCTATAAAATAATTTACAAACTTCATTTTCATAAAGCTTATTCAAGAATAAAGCACATCTGAATGGAGAGTAATTTACAGATTATGACTCAATATAAGGAAAAAGGAACTTTATTGCTGTCCATTGTAAATGTTTGGACAGTAGTACAGTCATCAGTGCAGATTTACAGTGCTTATAATATACTAAGATACAAAATTAATAAATGTCATAAAACATGGTGAGATATAATCACCTTAATTTTAAATTTAGTTTTAGAAAAATAGAAAAAGATGCATTTGTGTGTATTAACTTTTAGAATTTTATTTCAACATTAGAATTGTAGCTTGCAATATTGTTTTAATTTCTGTGTGGAACAGTTTATCTGCTTTTTCCTAATAACTATATATAACCTATAACCCTCTTAATGTTACAAACTTTCTTACTTGAAAGTGAAGTCTTAAATTCTTATTTTCAAGAGTTCTCATTTAGAGATTTGCCTCATTTGCTACTTGTTCATTTGATGATAGCTTAATACTTTTTTATAACTTTAGCTTAATTTTTTTATACAAGCTTAATTTTATAATTTTTTATAATTTTAAGGCATTTAAGTTGTCACTTAAGGGACTTTTGATGGAGGAGTATTTATTATGGGAAAATCGGTTCACAATGTTTCAACATTAATTGATACTCAGTAAACATTCTGGTTTAACATTTTCACCTCAGCCTTTTTAGTAAGACAAAAGTATAAGAAGTGGTTTTATATTAGTATCCTACTGGTAAAACAAAAGTATAGGAAATGTTTTTATGTTAATATTGTATGTGAAATCAGAGTTTGTAAAGGCAGAAGTATGCATTCATATAACAGTTTTTGACTTACTTGAAATGTTAGGCCTTGACTGTACTATATAATATATATAAGGATTTACCTTCCAGACTATATGTTATTAAGGTAGTATAAGTAGTTTATTTAGTATCAAATTTTTACCTATAGAGGCCATTAGCTCAGAATTTTTATCCTCTGAGCTTATTTGTGTGTGTTAGATAAACTTGACTTTAAGTATTGTCAGTGTTGGGGAATTCTTTTTGTGGCCTGAATTCATTAAGAAAAGGTATTGGGATTTGTTCTAAGGATAGTGATTTAAGGCGTTTGTATCAATCAATCTGTGAGATTGGGGTCAGTGATGATTTCAATAATTATCCAGTTCTGTTTTACAGTTGCATTCTATCTGGTAGCTTAGAAATTAGTTCAGCTGCTATCAGAGCTGTCAGCAATGTTAAAGTTAAACTGAATAATCTTAGGTTGGTAAAGATTTATTGAGCAAACTGATACCCTAATTCTTTTATATGGGCCGTATGCTTCACAGGCATTCTTTGTTAGGTGGTCAAAAGTGTTTTTGGTGTGTGAATAATGAGTCTCTTTGGAAGTATTGAGTATATGCACTTACTAATGTAAAATACTTTCATTTGTCAGGAAAGGTGAAATTAGTATATTGAGTTTGACTGTTCACCTATCCCCTAGTTTTTTGAATATTTTTAATTGGTTACAGATATTAGCAATTTGGTTCTTTTAATATAAGTTGCACTGGAATAAAAAATGGCTGTTGGAAAATATTAATGTAGGAAGAATAAACAATTTAGTGGTAAAATAATTTTGGATGGGAAATTTTAATTTAGTTCAAGTATAGTTAAAGCAGATAGTCTTCATTTTCTACTTTTGGTATTTAAGAGATGGGTGGATATCTTCTGATTATTAGTTACATACTTGGTGGTGGTGGTGGTGAGAATTGACAGATGGGTATGTGGTTTGAACCTGTCAGCAAAAGAATATTCTTAACCTCTACATAGTGTGGAAAAGACAACTGCAAATACAGAATGTGCACACACTTATGAGTTAGATTCACCGATCATAAGAATGAACAAAGAATCTGTATGGACAGTGAGTTTTAATAAGTGTGTGAATGTTCAGTGTCTACAGGTAAAATGAATATAGTTAGCAAACTACCATAATTCTTAAAAGAGTACTTATTTTCTCTTTAAAGTAAAGAGATTACTTTAGTGGATATTGATTTGGAATTTTCAAACTAGGTTAAATCTGTTTTAAATTGCATAAAAATACTGAGTATTAGTTTTATTTAAACATTGTGTATACATTGTATCATTTGAGATTTTAGGGTGGCACTGTACACTCTGGAGCCTGCCTTATGTTGCAATGAATCCTGGCTCTGCCCCTGAGTAGGTTACTTAACCCTCTTAACCTGTTTTATCTGTAAAATGAGGATAATAATAGCTACCCACATAAGGTTTTTCTTGGAGAATAAATGAGATAATACAAATAATTCACTTAGCATAGTACCTGACATATTGTAAATACTTAAATGGTAGCTGCTTCTCTTAAAAATCATGATTTCAGATTATCCATGTGTGAGAAGTTAATTGTCTTTTCCTTTGTGGGAGAAGCAGTAAATATGACTGAATTTCCTCAGTTTTGGATATGTTAGAATGTTAATTGGTTTAAGCTCTGAGTACTTTTTAAAATACGAGATATTTCTTTAGGAGCTCTGAGTATGTGTGTAACATGCCTGTGATTTTGCTATTTCATCACAAATAGCATTAGAAGTCCTGCTTTGACCAAACATGTTAATTATTATATTAATCAAAAAGTTCCTATTATTATGGCATACTAAAGTAGAAGTTTTAGGAAAAAACTTGTTACATTAAATTTTCTTTAGTGTTAAAGATAGGTCAACATAAGTATACTTTTATTTATAAAGAGTAATCTGCCTCAAATGAAAGAAAAGTTTTAATGTATAATGTATGATACAGGAGTTGTGTAAACTGTTTATCAAAAAAAGGCATATTTCTTAGCATTTTGCGTGTGTGCGTGTATTAAGATTTTGGGTGAGTCATGCAGCTTTGCATGCCAGTTATGTTTACACAGTATAATTTACACTTAATCTGGCAGTACATAAATATAATATAGGATTTAAATTTAGTGTTAAACCATTGTGTTATTGTGTCCCATTTTCACATTTACTCAAGATTGTCTATAATTTTAGGCACTAGAAGTGGGAAGAAAGAGGTAAAGGATTTTTTCCTCATATATTTTTATCAAGTATGGAGAAGTATGGAATCAGCTTGAGACCTGTGTAGTAAAGACTGTTTTGTGTGCATAGGGATCTTTTTTTGTCCCTTTGCCTATTCTGGTCTCTCATTGTACCCTCAGTGTGAAGCACTTGATTTCCAGGTTTTTTTGCTTGCTTTTTTAGCATTGTAGAATGGTTTTCTGTTTAATTATATATGTGAGTATCTGATTATGTGATTAAAAAAACATTTTATTATATTCCAGAGAGTGGGGAAAGAAGGGAGAGGAACATTGATGCAGGAGAAATATCAGTTGATTGCCTTTCACAGGCCCCCAAATGGGCATGTGACCCGCAACCCAGGCGGATGCCCCTACTAGGAATTGAACCAGCAACCTTTTGATTTGTAGGCAGGCACTCACCAGCCAGGGCTCATTATGTGATTTTAAACATATTTTAGGTGTTGTAAAAGCTGGCTGTATTTTGGTCCAAATATAGGTTGTAGAATGGAACTGTGCGTTTTGAGATCTGGGAAAATTGAGTTGTTTAAAACATTTCTCTTTCATGCTACATGGATCTGTGGTTTGCTTTAATCTCTACCCAAAACTTAGTTGATTTACTAAAGCCCTTTGGAATCGTTCTGAATTTTATTTTCTTTGATTTTTAAGATTATCAGGCTAAAATAAAATAGCAATAATATTGCTATTTTATATGTTTAATATTTCTAGTCTTTTAAAGAGGATGTAATTATATAAGGTATTATGAAATGCATTGTGATTTGAATGAGGTGCTCTTCAAATCAGATGTATTCTTAAAGTTATCTTAAAGTAAATAAGTGTACATGTTCAAAATTGCAAACAACTGCTTTAAAATGTATGCAGGTTTTTTTCACTTAAAATTCTGTTGCTCTCATGAATAAATGGAACTCTTCCTTTAGAGTGTTGTAGTTACTATGAAATGATTAAAGATTTTAGAGATTAAGTAAGTAGAAATGAAAACTTTCTACTTTTAAAATGAAATTTGGGGGCAATATTACTAAGGTTAATTGTTAATGTATTTTTTAAAATGTGTGTTTATCAGTTACATTGTTCTGAGTAAGAAACACAGTGGGATGCCTGGGCTTTTTTTTTTTTTTCATAATGTGAAAACTGCTTTGTCAGGCTTAATTTAGCCATGTTGTGAAATTCGTTTAATATTTTTATTTAATATTTATGAAACATGAAAAAATGAAGACTTGAGTCAAAAGGGTTTTTCTTTTTAATTAATGTAGTAGAATTAGCTAGTATGTACCCTGACAGTCTTATATTTGTTTAGTATATATATTTTTTATTATTAACAAGGCCTTTTCTTAACCATTAGCTTTTTGATTTGGCAAAGAAAGGAGTACCTAAGATGTAGGGCCGCTTCCATATCTTGGTGGTTATAAATAAGGTGGCAATGAACGTAGGGGTGTTTATATCCTTTTGAATTAGTATTTTGGGCAAACAACTATGGGATATTTACACAATGGAATACTACTCAGATGTAAAAAAGATGACAATTTTACTCTTTGTGACAGGATGGATGGAGAATGTTATGCTAAGTGAAATAAGCTAATCAGAGAAAGACTAGTACCATTTGATTTCACTCATAATGTGGAGTCTATGAACAAACAGCTAACAAGCAAAATAGAGACAGATTTAATAGAGAACAAGTTGACATTAAAGGGGTAGGGTAGGGGTGGAGGGATTGAGGAAAAAGGACTCATGGGCATGGACAACAGTGTGGTTATTGCTGGTGTCGGGGGAGGAGGTATAAGGGGACTAAATGGTAATTGGGCAAAAAATACAATAAAAAAACTTAAGGAGATAAAAAAAAAAAACAGGGCCAGCATTACTTTCCTTTTCTCTTCTGTAGTACAGGAATCGTGGCTCCAGTAAAATCAGTAACTTCTTAAAAGTTGGTAGATTGAGTCTAAAGAAGGACACAGGGTTTTGGGGCATCTGGTGCAGTATTTTTCTGATTCTGTTGTATCAGTGGTTCTCAAACTTTAGAGATATTAGGGTACTTGATAACCACAGACTCTTGCACCACCTCCAGCGTTTGTGATTCATTAGGTCTGGGTTGGGATCTGAGAATTTGTTTCTAACAAGTTCCTAAGTGATGCTGATGGTGGTGGTGTGGGGATCATACTTTGTGAACCACTTTATTACATAATCTCCCATCAAGCAAATCCTTATACTGTGTTAATCTTCTGTAGGTCAATAGTATTTACACATACATTGTCTCATTAAATCTCTAAACCCAAATAATTCAGCATGGCAAATATCCTGATTTTGTAGATGAAGCAGTGAGTTTAAAAACAGCACTATAGTGTAATGGAAGAATAGGTTTGGGAATCAGCTGCATTAAAATTTAGTTTAAATCCTTCGTTAGCCACTTCATCAGTTGTGTGATAACAGATACACTAAACCTTACCGAACCCTGGTTCCCACATCTCTGATGTGCTAGTAAAAATCCTTAGCATGTGGAGTGTGTTTTTAGGTTTGTTTAAAGTGTAGTTTAGATGTGTTCAGAATATTGGTTGCCAAGTAGGGGTGATCTCTGCTGCCTTGTCTGGGCATTTGGTAATGTCCAGACATTTGAGGTGGTCATAGCTGAGGCAGGGATGCAATTAGCATCTAGTGAGTAGAGAGCGGGCATGTTGCCTCAATGTCTTGTAATGTATAGGACAGCCCCTCCCCCAACAAAGGATTATCTGGCCCCAAATTCCTAGTACTGCTGTGGTTGAGAAACTCTGGTTTAAAGGTATAAAATGTCTGGTCTGTAATAAGTATAAGATTTAATAAACGTATGTACCTTTGCCTTAGGTTGTGGTCTTTAAGGTCAAATTGCTAATAAATGATGAAGCCAGGCTTTCAACATTGAGGTTTTCTTATGCCACTAGGCCAGTGTTCTTTATAATAATAATAACTTTATTCATATAAGATCCCTGCTAATAAGTCTCTTAGGCTGATTGTGAATTTGTTGCTTTCAGATTGTTAGAAAAGGCGGACAGTGTTTTCAGTAAATGTGTAAGTGTAATGCACTGCATGAGGATTTGCAGTAGAACTGCTCTAGTAGGATGGCTATGCTTTATTAAAATAAAGCATTCAATTTTTTTATATTGCCAGTAATTTTTAAAGTAATCTTAACTGTTTCCTTTAATTATGTATTTGTCGGGAGTTACTTTGCTCCCAATATATTTGTTTTTTGTTGTTTAATGCATTCTTTAATCTTAAACTTTTTTATTCTAAAGTTGCTTTTGTTATAGACAGGTATGGTGAAGTTAAATGCATTGATGCAAAATGGCAAATTTCGATACGTTATAAAAACTTATCAAATTTTTTCGGGTGAAAAAAGTAAGGTGGGCTCTAAGGCTTTTTGATGCATGCATTATATTCTTTTGTAGATCCTAAATTGCAGTCTCAGCCTGTTGAATTTAAAGTGCTTTATCTAAATTACGAACTTGAATTAACATGAAGTTTTTGGAAAAGTGTGGAACAGAGCCTTAGATTAGTTCAGATATAAGAAGATGCCACTGAGGTAGCTTAGTGGGTTCAGAATTTTTTTTGTTTTGTTTTTAGGGTAGAAAAACTTAATTATGAAAGTGTTCTAGGAATAGATTGTTTCCTATGATTTTTTGTTTGCTTGATTTTACAATTTATTTTGCCTCTCACTTCGCACAAGCAGAATAAAATGTTGAGGCATATTTTAAAAATTTTTATGAAATTTAAATTTTAACTGAGTTATTCTTTTTGAAATGATGAGATTTAGAGATACTGATCAATATTTTATTTATTTTTTAATTTCTATGATACTTAATGGTATATTGCATTGCGTGTTCACTCAAAAGTCGTATCATCTTCCCTGACCATATATTTGTTCTTTACCTTTTACTACCCTCTCTACCCCTTTTCCCTCTGGTAATCACCGTAACTGTTGTCTGTGTCTATGAGTTTCAGTTTTATATCCCATATATGAGTGAAATTATATGGTTCTTAGCTTTTTCTGACTGACTTATTTAACTTTTATTAGCATAATATTCTCCAGGTCCACCCAGGTTGTTGCAAATGGCAATATTTTATCTCTTCTTATGGCTGAGTAGTATTTCACTGTATGTATGTGTCATGTCATCTTTAATATTTTAAATATTAAAAAAATTTAAATATAAATATTTAAAAACCAGGACTGCTAATCACAGATAACTTTCAAAAGTGTTAAGAAAACAGCGCCCTGACTGGTGTGGCTCAGGTGGGTCCTGCAGAGTGAAAGGTTGCCATTTCCATCTCCATCAGGGCACATGCCTAAGTTGCACGGAGAGTCCCCAGTCACCGTGCATAGGAGAGGAAACCTATTGATGTTTCTCTCCCTCTCTTCCCCTCTCTTTAAAAATAAATAAATAAACATCTTTTAAAAAATGTGCCTAGTATAAATGAAACACTAAGGAAAAAGAAGAAAACAGCATTTATTGCTATAATTTAATCGAATAAAGCTTATGGTGTTTATTTCAGTGAGTTAAAAACTCCATTTGCTTTACTGTATTTAAGAATATTTCTTTAATAAAAATGTGATTATAAAGAATTAAAAAATTTACTTATTGTCCTACTTGTCTGAAAATTCTTGTTTCCATATTAGCTTCTTGTTTCATTCATATGCATCTGTTTTAAAATGTAATTTATCATAGTGAACTTAAAGGGGTGTGTGTGTGTGTGTTTGAACAATTTTCAAAGCACCTCATAATTGCCTAAAGTAATTATTTTTAAATACTGAAGTCATCAAAAATATTTCCTTGTAGTTACACATTGTATCCAGTATTTGGCATGTATATTTATATATATATATGTGTGTGTGTGTGTACACACACACACACAGCTATTTTGTTTTTTTTTTTCTTGAGAGTGGATTTAAGATGGTCTAAATATAGGAAAGATGTTCATAATTTTAATTCACAAAATCATAATCTGTTAAAAAGTAGCCAAAGCATTTGAGTCTTGAAGCTTCCTTATTCTTATTTACTTACAGGGAAGCTATTGCATAGTAAGCATATTTTACTTAAGTGAGATGAAGTAAAATTTACTTACAAGCTTTTGGTCTGTCAGATTTCTTTTTCCTGTTGTAGAATTACTGTGTTGAAATTAGAATGGATATAGAAGTGATTTGAATAAAGTGTCACATCATTTGATACTAAAGTAGTGTACTAAAATCCTGTTGCTTTCCTGTCTTTAATGAGAAAGGGTATGGCTGGTCATGATGTTACTGTTCCCTGAGGCATCATATTTAGAGGGATATAATTTATATTTGCATAGTTACCTCAGTAATTGGTGATATTGTTGAAGATTTACTGTATATTTGTATTTGTGATCAGGCTTAATTCTTGTGGTCAAAATTGCGTGTTAGTTTATGTCAGGTACTATTTTTAAGTGTTAGATATGAAAAAAGGGTAGTAATTTTAACCTTTTAGTTGAGTGATAATTCTCTCTCAATGAGTTAATTTATTTATGTAATTAGAATAAAAAATATTGACAGACAAATTCTCTTCTTTTTTAAACAGAATTACTTGTTAAAGTAACATTTTTTCAAATGAGGAAAAGCTGTTCAGTTCTTAAGGAAATTTTGATCTAGGTGTGGTATATACCTTCTTGGGTGCTAATGAAAACATTGTGAAGGTAAAAATATTTTATTTATGCACATATATGCATGTATGTTTTTTTGAAAACTGGTGAAGCAGTCTAACATCTGAATAGTTTTCATAGATTAGTGATAGGAAATCTATCTAAAAGGAAATGATTACTACACTGAAAATGTATAATTTTACATAATCTAAGTTTTGTCGAAGATGGTCAAGTTATATATAATACTGTAAAATAGCGAAGGTGTTCGTTATTAAGGTATTTTGGATTCTTTTTAATACTGAAAAGGTCACACAGATTGTGATTATTGTGTAGTGTCCAAGGACTAAGGCTTGCCATCTGTTATTTAAATATAGGAAAAAGTTAAGAAAATTTAGGATATAATTGGTTTTGACACTTATGTTTTGGGAATTGCCTATTAATTATGACTTTTAAAACCAATTTCAACATTTTAAGCTTTTACAAACATGAAACTTAATGGTTATGCTGCTGTTTCTATTGTACAAAGATACCGATTGAGAACTAATGATCATGTAATGAAAGTCTGGCCTTTATTCATTTACTTTTAGAAGATTATTTAGATATTTAAGTAGAAACATCATTTTTTAACCTGATAGTAAGTTATTCAGGATTTGGCTAGTTTTAAAATTTAGTTTTCTTGATATTTTAGGAATTCATTGTAGTAAAACTTAATCAGGCAACTTAAGAATTCCTTAAAAGATTTGCTTTAAATGTTTTTCAGATTCTCTTCTTTGTTCTCCTACAACTCAATTCTTGTCTGTATGCTAGCAAATGAGTTTCTTCATTGAAAATTTTACTGTTGCATTTGAGCCACTACAAAAGTTTCTTGCCAAGTTGCATGAAATTTTTAAAATTGCATAATTTTAATAAATCTCTTTAATTTTAATCTACTTTGCTTTGTTATGTTAACACTGTTTTTTATTGAGAAGTTTGTTTTCATGCCAAATGCTTAATATAATGAGATATAATATTTCAGTTTAGACATAGTTTTGAATTTATGGTCTCAAATGCAACTTTGTGTCTGGGGCCTCTGTTTTCTTAGTAAGAGATATCTTGCCAATTTCAAATTAATGTCTGATGAAAGTAGGTTGTTTTACCAACACCAGTTTATAGAATTTATTCAGGTCTGAATTGTAGGCCGGGAAAAGAATGATACCTTTTCGGACAGGCAGATAGTGTGTATCTCTTATATTAAGTGGGGCACACACATGTAGCTGAGATTTTTATCCAAATATTAAAAGTTTAAAAGCCTTTACTTTTTTTTAACTTAATAGTATTTAAAGGGTGTGGTATAAAGACCTACTTTTCCTTGTTTTCATTTATATCCCTCTCACCTACCAATTGGTATTTTTGTCTTTCTGTATGTTAAAGTTTGTTTTTCAAGTTTCTTTAGAGGTTGAGAAAATTAACTACTGAATTATTTTCTTTTACATTTCAGCTTAATTGTTTTCCAAGATTTTTTAGTATGTTCTTTGAATATGAAGATTCCACAACTACCCATGATTAGTAATTGTTTTTTTTCCCCCCGTTGCAATAATTAAATTCATACTAAAATGGTTTCTCTGCAGGAACAAGCATTTATAGGTAGCTGACTAAAATTAAGAGTGTTCTCTCTTCAAACCAGGCAATGCAGAGACTTACTCTCATATCTGTTAGTGTATTTTAATACTGCATATTATAAGGTTTTTAATTAGGCATTTTAATTATTTTAGTATGTAATTTTAAATATTTTTAAAAGAGATTTTATTTATTTATTGTTTTAGAGAGTGTGGAAGGGAGGGAGAGAGGGAGAGAAACTTCCGACTGGTTGCCTCTTGCTCACCCCCAGCCAGGGACCTGGCCTGCAATTCCTGCATGTGCCCTGTTTGGGAATTGAACCAGTGACCTTTGCAGGGATGAGGCCCAACCTACTGAGCCACACCAGTTGGGACTAATTTCGGATATTTTGATAAGCCACTTATTCAAGTGATTGTAAAGTTGATACAGTGGTTACCACATTTTCAGTGGGATTATCAATCATTTTTTGCAGTATTGGAACAAGAGAGTTACAAAATCATTAATTTTATTTTACCAATCTAGTGATGGCATAATGCCATTATGTATGCATCCACATGTATCTCTTGTTCGTACTGTTCTTAAACAGATTAAAATCATGCATTTAGGCAAGACTCTTTTTGCCAATTGGAAAAAAAACGTCCTTTCCAAGTAATTTCCTGGCTTAAGATACAGAATAAAGAGATTTTATTTTATTTTATTAAAGCCATATATTAAAGGAGGTTGTGTAACACACACATATTTGGAGGTTTTGTCTTTTAAAATGATTCAAATTCACAGCTTTCTTTGAAACATAAATCTGATTGTTAGAATTAAAAATTTTTGCAGTTTTGGCTTACTAAGGAAAACCAACTTGCCAGAGACATATTCGTATTACAATCTTGTTTTCTTAGTATCTCATGTGTATCGTATTTTTTTGAATATTAGAAAATTAGTTCATGGTTGCATGAAAAGATCAGTACAGTTGGAAGTCTTGCAATTATTTTTTCCACAGAGCAGTTTGCTAATACTGAGAGTGATTTTGGCATTAAGTTTTACTAGGCCTTTGTTGTTAGATTACTGACACATCCCTCAGCATTTTCTGCACCTTAACTGTTTGAATATCTTTTTTTCTGTAAAAGTTAATGCTTTTGCATTTTGCATCACTATAGACTACGTAAGTGTTTTAGGTAGTCACTTATGCTAAAATCATAAGAGCATGGCTTTCATAATATGGTGATATTACAGAAGTAACAAATTTAATATTGAATATAGAGATTAGAATATGAAGATACCTTATGTACTGTATAGTAATGCTGGATCAATGTTATAATTTTAACTTTTATAATGTTTCATATGCTTTATTCTAATTTTGCTGTAGAAAATTAGAGCTAGCATTTAGCTTGTTCAAGTATATAATGTTGAGAAGTATGTCTAATGCATGTTGTTGAACTGATAGTCTTTTGGAAGTTGTTACGTACGTTATAGCTATATTTTTGATTTGTTATTTGAAGTCATTCTTAGATGTTTTTTAGTGGGAGCAAAAGGGTAGAGAGGGATGTGTGTGTGTATTTTAACAGCAGCAGAGTTCTGAAACAGGAAATCAGTCTTATCGTATTCATCCAGAGACCTAGGAAGAAGGTAATTGTTTGGTATACTCGTTAAAACCAGTTAGTTGGGCAACCTAAATTTTTAGAGGTTCTCAGAGGAAGGCTTGAAGAGTTTTGGATATACTTGCATTATTTCAGAATAAACAACCTCTCTCAAGAAAAACTGATTAAATTAGTGGAGGTGGCTAATATTGCCTGAGCTAGTGCAGTAAAAAATTGTACTTTTTTCAGTGGAAATGATTTTTTCCTGCTTGTTAATGTACACATATGCACACAATTACATGTGTAATCAGTGCTTTCCTACTGTCTGTGAGCTCTTTTTTCACAAATTTTCATCTGTTGATGGGTACTTGTCATTTTTAAAGTTATGGGTAATACTTCATCAGGCTAATTACTTAGGGCACTGTGTTAGGATTCTTTTCATTTTTTGTTTTGTAAACGGTCTATTGCGCATATCTTTATCTAGTTTCCTCCCCCCACCCCGCCCCCGTTGTTGTTGTTTTAGAGTATACTATTAGAGTGAGATTGCTGGAATAAAAGGTATAACATTTTTATAGGTCTTTGTTAGCTGTTAACTGGTTTTAGGTTTCTTGCCTAATGAACCAATTTATAGTATTGCTAAGTAGAATTTCTAGAAATTCTTGATGTTACCTTTGATAAATGTGATGTTTTCTTTAGAAAGTGAGATACAAACTTCTGTTTCAAAGCAAAAACGTGTAAACTTTTTAGTGTTGCTACATAAAAACATGAAAGCTGTGAGGTTCAAATTGTTTGGAGAAGTAGACAACTTCAGTAGAGTTCATAAATTATTTGACAGTCAGTTTTCCTTTCTGGTTTGGCACTGCTAGCAAATAAGAAGTGTTAAAAAGAAACTAAAATTTATTGCTAAAGTGATTTTTAAGTGAATATATTAGAATTCTTTTATAATTTGTTTGTATAAATATCGTATTGCATTGCCTTGTAATGAGACATTTAAAATAACAGGACATTTCTTACTCATGCAACCTCAAATAATAACCCCTTATTTACAGTTTGAGAGCCTTTTCAAGTTTGTAGATTTAAAACTATTTCCAGATATTTCATTCATGAAACAGCCAGTGAAGGTTACAGCAGGTGTTACTATCATTATTTTACACAAAACAAAAATATTTGAGACCCAGAGATACTGAATTATTTAACCTGAAGTCATAGGCTTTTAAGTTACAAAGCTAAGAATGAAATTCTAGTTTTCTGGGGGTTTTTTTTACATTTAAAAACTTTTTGAAAAGTTTATTGATTTCAAACAGGAGGGAGTGAGGCAGGTGCAGGGAGAGAAACATCTATTTTGTTTTTCCACTTATTTATGCTTTCATTGGTTGCTTCTTGTACTTGTCCTGACCGGGGATGGAACCTGCAATCTTGGTATAGTGGATGACATTTTAACCAACGAAGCTCTCTAGCCAGGGTTCAAGTCTTCTTTATTAATGACAATATGCATAAAGTGCTTAGTATAGGACCTGACACCTAGTAAATATTTAAATGTTCCTGTGTCATATCTGGGCATTCCTTTATTCTTAAAATCCCCATTATTGGAAACATTCTTACTCTTAATATTTTTGTAGTTCAAACTTTGAATTTAGAAAATAAGATTTTAGGTTGCATTAATTTGGTATGTACAGGAGTGATTATATGCCTTATATATTAGGATAAATTGTTCTTAAATAATGAACAATTAGCACTTTATTAACTGGGAAATTAAAGGAACTCCTATTTCTGCTGTTCTCCAGATATGAATCTTCAAGTTAGAAATCAGATTCCAACGTTTAGCACACTTAATAGGGAAAAATAAAATCTAGTAAGAAATAAAATCTTTCATTAAATGAGAAAGTTGAACAAGTCCATGAGAGTGGCTAGTATTTAAAGCATATTTTTAAAAAAAATTTATTTATTTATCTTTAGAGGGGAAGGGAAAGAGAGAGGGAGAGAAATATCAATGTGCGGTTGCCTCTCGTGCATCCCCTGCTGGAACTGGCCTGCAACCCAGGCATGTGCCATGACTCCAAATCGAACCAAGTTCCTTTGGTTTGCAGGCCCACACTCAGTCCACTGAGCTGCACCAGCCAGGGCATAAAGCATAATTTGATTAGAAGAGATAATATGGATGTAACTGTGACATACTTGGAAAGTATTTGTTAAATTTAAACTTAGTAAAATTTTTTGAGAGAAATGTAAACCTGATGCAGCATATGAATTGGTGATTTTATTTCATTTCCTTTCACCTGGCCTTCAGTGTCTGTTGGTTGAAAGCACTGACAGAAAGCAGGGGGGAAAGCTCCAGAAACTTCTAGAAAGTAGAATTAAATGGCGACATTCGATATTTTTGCTAACTTCAATTCCTGTTTTCTGTTGGTACTCTGACTTTATTTCTTCACTCTTGCTACTGTTTTAGTTGAGTGTTCCTCTTGTGAACCAGGAAACTTCAAATTTGCTCTTGTTGCTTTTTGATTACTACCTCTCTAAATCTGTTTATCACTTTCTATTTGGTCAGTCACGTTCCATATGTTTTAGCTTCATGTTACTATACCTTTCAGTTAACTAGAATTTTAGAAATAGCTTGTTACATGATCTGTGGGAATAATTTTTTCAAAATAATTATGGCAGGGAAAAAAATAGTTACTTGTTTGTATACTGGCATGGATTTTAGTTTACAACTTGTTTAGGGTTAAGATACCCATATATAGAGTATGAAAAAGAAACTTCAGAACTGCTTTCAGTAATCATACTTAAAATAAGATTCAGTCAGGAACTTACGTCAGGAATACATTTGTATAAAATAAGGTTAGGGAGCTATTTTTGGTTGTTATCCTCTATTTAAAAATTCTAGTTACTGCGAGCCACACGATCGTGGTTCAATTCCCAGTCAGGGCACATGCCTGGGTTGCAGGCCAGTTCCCAGCAGGGGACTCACGAGAGGCCAACCACACATTAATATTTCTCTCCTTCTCTCCTTCCCTTCCTCTCTAAAGATAAGTAAATAAAATCTTAAAAAAAAAAAGTATCTGTCTAAAAAAAATAAAAATTCGAGTTAAATTTATAAGTCTCTTTAAGCTCAAATAACGTTTTGAGATTAAACTCATCATCATACATCAACTCAAGTTGTTTTCTCCCATCCAATTGGTTGGGAGAAAACAACTAACCAGGCTCGACCCTGCTTAGCTTTCAAGATCAGACAAGATTGAATGCATTCAGAGTGGTATGTTCGTAGACTCAGGTGGTTTTCTAAAACATGTTTTGTTAATTAAATGTGATTTGGAACATATATTTAGTGCTTTATTTTATGATTAGTTGCTTAGAACAGCCAATAAGAATGAATTTAGCTCATGTGGTAGCCATGTTTTTTTATTTCTTTTTTAAGATTTTATTTTTTAGCAAGTGGGGAAGGTAGGGAGAGAGGGAGAGAAACATCGATGTGAGAGAGAAACAGATCAGTCACCTCTGGTACGTGCCCTGACCAGAGACTGTACCCGCTGCAATCCAGGCATGTGCCCTGAGCAGGAATCAAATTGGTGACCTTTCGCTTTGTGGAGGATGCCCAGCCAGCTGAGCCACACCAGTCAGGGCACCACATTACTTTTTAATCAGCCAGTTATTTTATGAGTTACATTGACTTCTCTTAGAAAAGTCGATATAACTACAGAATTTAAATATCATTTATTAATTTGATTTGGAGGGGCCATGTTCTGGGATATGAGAAAGGATTTTGTAGCACTTGAATCCAAACTATTCAAATGATACATTATGATCAAAACTCATCAATTAATCACTTAAGATCTGTATATATTATTGTATATAAATTATACCTCAAAACAAAACACATTGAACATTCTACTTTAAGCAAGATAGAAGATACCATGTATGCATTTCTTTCACCTCTCTTTTTTCTTTTTTTTTTTTTTTAAGATTTTATTTATTTATCTTTAGAGGGGAAGGAGAGAGGGAGAGCAATGTATGGTTGCCTCTAGTGCATCCCCTGCAGGGAACTGGCCTGCAGGGAACCTGCCTGCAACCCAGGCATGTGCCCTGACTGGGAATCGAACCGCGATCCTCTGGTTCACAGGCCCATGCTCAATCCACTGAGCTACACCAGCCAGGGCTCACCTCTCTTCTTGAATGTACAGGAAAGGTTGCCTTCCTCCCCACCTTTTGGAGTAACATATATGTTCTTAGGTTAAATACTTAAAAGGCAAATTAATATAGTAAAGATTTAAAAGAATTAAAGTTTCTCTTAGGCTTCGATGCTCTTTAGGCAGATTACGTTATTTACCAAGTCATTGTCATTGGGAAAAAGCCAAAATAGTTATGGTAGACTCCTATGGTCTAGGGCTGTACCATTTGTTCAATTGATAAACAGCTGTCACTATGTTCTAGGCATTGTTTATACATCAACTCGTTTAATCCTTATAACAACCCTATATAGTAGGTCATTAGCCACATTTTACATAGAACAGTGAGGCACAGAAGGAGTCCATAACTTACCCAAGGTTAAACTGTAAGTGAAGTTAGGGTTCAAGTACAGGCAGCTTTGCTCCGTAGCATATGTTCTTTTTTTATTCTTAATCTTCACCCAAGAATTAACTGAATTTAGAGAAAAAATGGAGTGGGTAGAGACAGAAGCATGTCTGTGAAAGCATAATGTGAAAGAGAGACGTTGATCAGCTGCCTCCCATTTGTGCCCTGGCGGGGGATGGACCCTACAACCTAGGTGTGTGCCTTGACTGGAAATCAAACCTGCAGCATGGGATGATGCTGCAGCCCACTGAGCTACCTGGCCAGGGCTAGAGCATATGTTCTTAACCATGGGGCCACATAGCCTGCAAGTAGTTATTTGGCTTCCTTCAGTGACTTAGATAGTATAATTAAGCTTAGTACTTATAAGTCATTAGATAAAAATTTCATATTAAACATTCTACATATTCAAAAGTATGCCCAGTAAGTGTAGGTTAAGACTGTTATGTATTAGAAATTGTATATGTATGTGTGTGTTTTCTCTCAGTCTTACTTGGTTTAAAATGTAAAAATTTTAATGAGTGGGGAAGCAAAACAGTTATATTAGAGATTTTTTTCTTTTCTTTTTCTTTAATTATTTTTCAAGTACAGTTTTCTGTCTTTTTCTCCCATCCCAGCCCCCCCCCATGCTCCCCACCTCCCTCCCATTTCCACCCCCTATATTAGAGATTTTATTTATTAGTATAATATTTGGTATAAGAAATATTCGCCTCAAAATTCAGCACTCATTAGTTGTTGACATCAGTTTTGGAAATACCGGTAGATTTTTGTATTGCTTTTAAAGATATTAAGTTTTAACATTTGGTTAGTAGATTGCTCTCATTTGGACCTGCTTTCTTGAAAATTTTATTTTTTCATTAATGACTTGGAAGTATTGAAAAATAATCTTTTGTGAGGCAGCATGGCCTAAAAAGTTTGGGTTTTGTAGTTACATGCATAATGCATCTGATCATAACTTACTACTTACTGGCTTTGGGACCCTGTGCAAATTACCCAGTCTTTTTGACCCTCAATTTTGCCATCTCTGAAATGGTAATATTACTTTGTAGGATTGTTAGGATTAAATGAGAATGTATTTTCCATAGTCTCTGGCACACGGTCTTTTTAATATGTGATGGATGCCAAAGTCTTGAGTAAAATCTTAAACTCTGGGAATAAGGAAGGTGAGAATCCTGAGGAAAATGAAACCTTAAGAAGACTGAATTCCTAGATTCTATTTAAAGGAAAGATTTCATAGTTGCTCTGTAAGAGGTTATAGAGCAATGGATTGCTTCTCTGCAAGAGATTCCTATGTTGATCCTGGCCTTTGACTCCTTATTTGCCTGATTAAATTGAACTCCCCACCATGGCATCCTTAAAACTAGACCTAATGTTCTGCCTGTCCTACTCCTTATCGTCTGCCAGTCCTACTGCTTTCTCCATCGAACTTTGTGTGTGAGCTGCACTAGACTGCTCTTTTTTTTTTCTTTTAAATTTTATGCATTTCCATGTCTGCACTAAGCTTTGCTTGGAATGTTGTGATTGCTCTTGTTTCTTCTGTCTACTTATGTCTGACTTCTTAAGGATTATTTAACATGTTACCTACTATGTGAAGTTTTGTCTCTGCTCTACAGAATTCTTCTTTCTCTAGCTCTTAAAACATCTTGCTATATTCTCAATAGAGCCTTTGGTACAGGTATAGGTCTGTGTGTCTGTCTTTCCTGATAGAATAAGTAATTTCTTGAGTGCAATAGTTTTTACTTAGCCTTAAATTCTCAGTTCCCCTTCTACAGAATGTTCCATGAGTTTGAGTGGTTAAGTGAATGAAGGAGGAGGCCAATTGAGTTACTTTAATGAGTACTTAACATTCCCATTTATGTATAGTCATAGACAAATAGTTCCCTTAATTAAGTTAACCAAGTTTTTTGCAAATGTACACTTTATTAGTGTTCCTAATGCAACAATAGACTTAAGTTTTGTCTTGGTTTAAATCATTTCATTTAAAGGGGTTTTATATAGTACTTCTGCGCTTTTCTATAAAGTTAAAATCTTACTAGTATTCTCACTGAAATTAAAGATTATGTTAAGATAAGTTTGTTAGTGGTAATAATTATTATTTAATAAAAAATATTTCTCTTGCATTGCTCAGGAAAACTTGGATGATTTCAATGGTACTTTTCACTAAAATGTATTTACAATTTTTTAGCTAGGAATTCCAGATTGGTGATAGCTGCCACTGCTTTGGGTTCCCTACTGCTGCCTCATTTTTTCCTCACTGTTGATACCACATTTTCTTAGGCTTGTGTTCCAAGACAGTTAAAAAGTAAAGATTATTCATTTTCAGGAATTGTACTGCTGGAGGCTTGATTTAAGCCTTTGTTGCCTTCTGCTTTTTTTTTTTTTTTTTTTTAATCCTCACCCAAGGACATGTTCATTGATTTTTAGAGGGGAAGGAGGAGAGAGAGAGAGAGAGAGAGAGAGAGAGAGAGAAAGAGAGAAAGAGAAACATCGACATGACAGAAAGGTAGCAACCCCTTGCCTTCTGTACACACCCTGACTGGGGATTGAACCCTCAACTTGGGTATGTGCCCTGACCTGGAATTGATCCTGCAACATTCCAACCAATTGAGCCACCCAGCCATTGCTATTCTAATTCTTTTCCCTCATGAATGGACATAATACCCTAAAACATTTCAATAATTGACCAAGAGCTACATTTTTTGGTGGGTCTATTTTATTTTATAGATGATAGCTGATACTTGTGATGTTAGCTAATAATAGATGATAGCTAATATTTGTGATCTTAAAAACGATCATCCTAATAGTTTTCCTTCAGAATCTTTATGGTAAAAGAACATTTTGAGATTTGGGTGAATTTATGTATCTTAAAGTGACAAAAACTGTTCCTGGCACATGGTAAATGCTACTTATGCCTTAGATAATGTTATAATGATTTGGGGTGGTATAAATTCAGCATTTTAAAAAACTGCATAGTAGATTCCAAGTAATTGGAACAGGACAGGGCACTAATTTCTCATGGTCCTTAGTAAATAGACTTGGAGATAATTATAAAACAAACGTAATTTTAAAAATCTGTTGTAGAGCCCTGGCTGGTGTAGCTCAGTGGATTGAGCATGGGCCTGCAAACCATATGATTGCGGTTCGATTCCCAGTCAGGGCACATGCCTGGGTTGCAGGCCAGTTGCCAGCGGGGGACACATGAGAGGCAACTATACATTGAAGTTTCTCTCCCTCTCTCCTTCCCCTCTAAAAATAAATGAATAAAATCTTAAAAAAAAAATTTGTTGTAGAAACAGTACAGGCGCATTGTGCCGAAAACAAAAGACAAAACAAAGAAAAAGAGAAAAAAATGTTTCTACCACCTAGAGATTATTACTCAGTTTGTACCTTAGTTTGTAATCTTTTTATCTGCATGTGACTCTTTGGAGATATATATATATATATATTTTTTTCTTTTACCACAATGGTATCATACTGTATATTCTCTTTTGCAGCCTTCTTTATTCATTAATTTCTGCTTATCCATTTCAGTACATTTTCATCTTGTCCAATACTCAGATCATATTAAAATTTATCTAGTTGGCTCAGAAATGTCCTTAATGGTGGGTTTGTCTAAAACAGTATCCAGAACAGTATTTGTGCCTGTGAACTTTGCTGTTAGACCCTTTAAGTCTTTTTTTAGATATATATGTAAATATTATTTCTCTTATCCAAAATAAAATGTTACTTTTTAATGAAATACTTCTTTTATCCAAAAAGTAGCATGATGTATATACACTATTGTGCCCATCTTTTTTCCTAAAATAAGATGTAAATCTGTCCACTCAGTACATAGTAATCTTATGAATAGATTATACAACAGTCCTTTCTTAAATTATCAAAATAAAAGCTTTCAGTAATTTAATTATTTTTGGATTGAAAATAATAGTGAAGTCAGCTCACTAATGTGAATACAGCAGAAAGTAAAGAAAAAGATCTAGGAAAGGGCACTAGGTTTGGTGAATTTTGAGTTGTATTTTGGAAAATGAATGTATGTGTCCAGAAGTAGTAGTGGGTGGATAACTTTAGAGATGATCTTGAAGGGAGGTTTTAGGCAGATTTTCAAGATTCCAGTGAGAAAACCATGAGATTAGAGAAGATTGATGGAGCTCAAGAAGAAATGAGAGCTGGTGTGATGGACATAATGCATTGAAATGTAGATTATTGGTAATTTGTTATAGTTAACTTGATATAAATTCTTATAAACGTAGAACTTTGTTTTTATGCCAACTGTAGTGTATAACAAGGGAATAGAATGGGTATGCTAAGTATCGATTACCTTGATAGGAAATGAGAGGAAGTTTCTACCCTAGTTTGTTATTATCAAGTCATAAATAAATACTAAGGGTTAGTAGAGATCTTAATGGTTGTATCAATGTAGTAATCATGTGCAATAGGAAATTGAAATCTAAGTGTCTTGTCCAAATTGTTACAAGTGGTTAGAGGCACATCCACCTCTTAAATCTGATGTCCTAATTTTTAATGTATCTACTTTTCTCTATCCCATGGTGCCTTCTATAATCAGGAAAATTAGAAGACATGAAGCTTTTGTTTTTAATTTGATTTTTGGTTTTTGTCCTAAGATACTTAGTATTTGTGATTTATAAAGTCTGAGGTTTTTATTTGTCATATATACCTAAATACTAGCTACCTTTTACCTTAGGTACATTTTTAATGTACTTAATAGAGGGATTTGAAAATTATTATGTCAAGTAATCATTTTGAGAAATTTTTAAAAAAGAATGAATGTGTTTGCCTGTATTTTCTATTTACACATGATGGTTTATAAATAAATTTAACAGTTTTTAGTAGCATAGCTGTAGTGGGGAAAGCTTTTTAAAATAATTACTGTTTTCAAATGTTTGTATGTAGATTGCATTGTTGCATATTTCAGATGTTTTCTTAACTTAGATACTCAGATATTTATCCCAACATTATTGCTATGGGGTTTCCAGCAGAAAGACTTGAAGGTGTGTACAGGAACAATATTGATGATGTAGTAAGGTAAGAACTCTTAATTTTCTTTTTTGAATATTGATATAATAATGCTGTATTTTAATTCAGAAAAGATTTCTAAACCACTGAAAAAGATTTATTTTGTCATGTGAACTTGATTTTTTTTTTTACAATGATGCCCTATAACTGCTTTTTTCTGTCTGGTATTCCTAATGGGCCTCAATAGGCTATAACTCATTTGATGAGAACAAACTTTTTACGTAATTAGGTCTATGCAATATGCTTTCATGGGCTCTGTGATCCTCAGTAGGTTAATGCCTACTTTTTGTTACAGTATGAGTTTTGGTTTTTATTTCACAGTTGGGGATTAGGCATAAAATCCTCGAGTGCATTTATTCACTTAAATGTATTTATCCTATGATATAGATAACTGATACCATGTATTTTTATATAGAGAAATTTAGAATGGATCATAAATGTACCAAGCACCTAAGAAAGTATTTGATACAAGGGATCTAGAAAGACATTGCTGGGCATACCAAAGCCTAATTTTGCGTATTTTATACTTTTGCATAATTTTTTAATAGTAAGTATCATTCATGTCAGAACAAGACTCATTGAAAAGGCCCGTTTCAATAATTGTTAATGTATTTATGACCTAACTGAACATGATATATTTTATGAGAGAAGGAATTTGTGTTTGCTGTGGAAATAGTCTTAATATATTTTCTTATTTCTTATTTCAGAGCAAAAATATATATGTAGGATTAAATTAACTGTAAAAATCATTAGGAACTTTAATGGCTTTTAAAAGTTATAATTTTGGATTATTTTTTCTTGGAGAGTTTCAGTTTAAGTGTTTCCTGGTTATGAGAATTAAATGTTATAATGAGTGGTAAAGCTTTTAAAGCATCATGCAATGTAGAATTTTTTTATAATAGTTACCTAACTATGTAAGCCTATATATACCCTTATATGAGGTAGCCATAAGTCGTTAATATTTAGCAATTTGCTTTGAACCAAAGTATATTTACAGTTTTGTAGCACTGAATTGTGTCCAGTTGGATTTTTGTAGCATTCATGTTGTATTCAGAATTAAATTTCAGTTTCTACAAAAACTACAAAAGAACCCCAAACTACCTATTTATGGTCTCTGTTACAATTATAGGTAGTACACATGAGGCTGTCAGAAGTACTTTTTAAGAAATTGAAAACAGGGAAATGGATTTGCCCTTGTCATAGGCAAAACACAATGGAAGGAGGCTTAACATTGAAGATCCATGGGAGTAACAGTTTGTTATGGCTTAATGAGTGAGAATATCAACAGGAAATGCAATGGGTGGTAGGAAAGAGAGAGATGAACAAAGTCATCTTTGAATGGAAAGATGAAGAATCTGGGAAATGAGCAGTGCAGTCACCAGACATGTATTCTATGTGGTACAGGAGTGTTTATCGGGCCTCTTTTGGCCTAAATGAACTATCGCATAAGATGATCTCCTTCACATCACTGTAATTCTGTATTCAACCAAGTACTGATTTAACTAAGTCAGATTAGTACTCATACTGAGAAAGAGTAAGGATAAATTTTGTGATCACTGTGATTATATTTAATGCTAAATTAATCTGGTGTGCAAGTTTTTTTATGTTCTCTTCCGAATACAAATTAATCTCTTGACTGTGAGTTAGTCACTGAGGCTGAATGATCATCTGTTAGGTTACTGATGAGGTCCAGTTTCTAGAGTTGTACATTTGATTATCAGATTTTAAATTACAATAACTTTACCAAGAAAATACTTTGCTGGGAAGTATTATTTTTATGTGTCATCTTCTGACTTCATAACCACTGCTTTTATGTTTCCGAATTGATTCACACATTTAGTTTGTAATCAGTAGCCAAAGTTGAAGTTAAGTCTGTCTGCTTTAATGTATGTAGTATATTTTATCTAGCTTTTAAGTTTTCCAAATCTGTTATTCCTAAAAATGTTTTATGTGTATGATTTGTTATGTAGCTAGTTGGCTTTAGCTGACTGATCTTGTCACCTTATAATAATGGTAATGGCATATAAAAGTGAATTATCAGCTGACTATAATAGCTTTTCTTGTTATTGTTTTATTCTCTTTCTTACTTTGGGGATAAATGGTCAGTAAAGCTTTGTTGGCTTCAGTTGCTTACCTCATTCCCCCATCTTTTTTTTTTTTAATATATTTTATTGATTATACCATTACAGTTGTCCCATTTCCCCTCTCTTTCATTCCCCTCCACCCTGCACAACCCTTCCCACCCATATTTCCCCCCCTTTAGTTCATGTCCATGTGTCATAAGTTCTTTAGCTTCTACATCTCCCATAATACTCTAGCCCTCCCCCTGTCTATTTGCTCCCCACCATCTATGCTGCTTATTCTCTGTACCTTCTCCCCCCTTCTCCTCCTCCCACTCCATTGTTGCTAATTCTCCATGTGATTTCCCTTTCTGTGGCTCTGCTCCTGATCTACTTGTCCACTTAGTTTGCTTTTGTTTTAGGTGTGGTTGCTAATAACTGTGAGTTTGCTGTCCTTTCACTGTTCATATTTTTTATCTTCTTTTTCTTAGATAAGTCCCTTTAACATCATATATAAGGGCTTGGTGATGATGAACTCCTTGAATTTGATCTTACCTTAGAAGCACTTTATCTGCCCTTCCATTCTAAATGAAAGCTTTGCTGGATAGGGCAATCTTGGATGTAGGTCCTTGCCTTTCATGACTTGGAATACTTCTTTCCAGCCCCTTCTTGCCTATAAGGTCTCTTTTGAGAAATCCGCTGACAGTCTGATGGGAACTCCTTTGTAGGTGACTGTCCCCTTATCTCTTGCTGCTTCTAGAGTTCTCTTCTTCATTTTAATCTTGGATAATGTAATGATGATGTGCCTTGGTGTGTTCCTCCTTGGATCCAACTTCTTTGGGACTCTGAGCTTCCTTGAACTTCCTGGGAGTCTATTTCCTTTGCCAGATTGGGGAAATTCTCCTTTATTATTTGTTCAAATAAGTTTTCCACTGGTGGCTGTTCCTTTCCCCCTTCTGGTACCCCTATAATTCAGATGTTGGAGCATTTAAAGATGTTCTGGAGGTTCCTAAGTCTCTCCTCATTTTTTTGAATTCTTGTTTCTTCATATTTTCCTGTTTGGTCATTTTTTCCTTCCTTCTGGTTCACTCCCTTGATTTGAGACCCAGTTTCCTTTTCATCACTATTGGTTTCCTGTGCAGTTCCCTTCATTTCAATTAGTTTCGCCTTAATATGTTCCTCTAATTTGTGACTAAAATCAGCCAGTTCTGTGAGCATCCTGATCACCAGTGTTTTGAACTGTGCATCTGAAAGTTTTGCTATTTCTTCGTCACTTAGAGTTATGCGCTCTGGGGCTTTGAGATCTTCTTGAGCCATTTTTGGTCTGTTCGCACCCCTGAAGTATGAGGAGTGGAGCCTTAGGGGCGGGGCGGGGCCACCAGGGCGAGGTCACTGGGTTGTGATGCTGTATGTGGGGGTGGGGTCAGAGCGGGGGAAATGGCGGCCCTCTCTGCTGCCTCTCGCCACTGGGGCCTGATGGGTCCCGTCTCACTGCCCAGTCCCTCACTGGTCTATCTGCGCATGAATGCGCCACCACAGTCAACGCGCTGCCCTGCTCCCTCTCCGGATCCCCGGTCGCTCACTGGGTCTGCCCTTTGCAACCCCATGCCTGGGATCCACGTGCCTGAGTCGGTCTGACTGAGTTTTCCTGTGCACCCCTGCTCCACCAGCTTCTGGTTTCACCCCTCTTACCGGTCAGGCTTTAGCATTCGTTGTTATCAGACCTTCGAAAAGTTCAATATTCTGTGTTCTGGCTGTGTTTTCTGTTGCTAATATTTTGTTGTCTCTAAACTTGGTTGTGTGAGAAAGCACGGCGTCTCCACTTATGCCTCCATCTTGGCGGAAGTCAATTCCTAGATATTTTATTCTTTTTGATGGTATTCTACATATAATTTTTTTCTTAATTTTTTTATTGTTCTTTGTTAGTGTGTAAAAAAGTGATTTTGCATGTTAATATTTAATGTTGGTATTTTGTTGATTTTCGTGTATTCTGACACATTTTTGTGTGCCTGTAATCTTTAAAAATAGATTATTTTAAAAGTCATTTTGCAGTCACAACTATGTTGAGCAGAAGGTACAGAGATTTCCCATATACCTGCTGCCCTGCCCCATGCATAGCTTCCCGCTATTATCAGTGTACTCCACCTGAATGGTATATTTGTTATACACCTGGGTTCACATTACACATTCTGTGGTTTTGGACAAATTTATAATCATGTGTGTCCACCATTATAGTATCATACACAGTTGTTTCACTGCCCTAAAAGTGCCGTAAGCTTCATGTCATCATCTTTCCCTCTAGCCTCTGGCAACTACTGACACTTTCCCTACCTCTATAATTTTGACTTTTTCACAGAATGTCATATAGGTAAAATTATCCAGTGTATAGCATACAGAAATTCTGCTCCTGTACATTATGTCAGCATGTAAAAAACCCATAGTATGTAAAATATTTTAGCCACCTTGGTAGACGGTTGGTGGTTTCTTACAAAACTAAACAGACTTCATACCGTCAAGAAATTGCATCCCTTTGGCTAATTAATTACCCAAAGGAGTTGAAACCTTATGTTCTAACAAACACCTGTACGTGGACATTATACTTCTTACGGTAACTGTCTGTCTCCTAGAAGGAGAAGGGGGAAAGTTAAGAAAAAAATAACCTATGGATCTAAAATCCACTGGAGGCTGTTTCAGTCCATGGGGATTGCCATAATGATAGCCTGCTTCTGTGTCTGCACCACTTTAATCAGAAGCAGAAGTCAAGGATAGGAACGCATATCCCTGGTATTTGGGGAACAAGGTCCCACAAGCTGGTACAAGCTGCTCTAGGAATATGGCATGGTTTACCTGCCAGGTGGGGGTAATGGTTAGAAGGGGGTGTTCTGGTGGGGAGCTGCTACCATACTAAGATTTGAAATTGATCAGAAGTAACTGATTTACTGTCCAAGCTTTCCCTTGGAAGCTGCAAGCGTTGAAATAGACTCCAGAGTTCTAAAATAGTTAATCAGCTACATTATGCCAGAACAATTTTTGTCTATGTGAGAAGATGGATTCCTAGTGCTTCCTCCTCTGTCATTTCCCTTGACTAATTTTTTATTACAGACTTTTTATATCTTTTGAAATATGTTTATGTATTATTTTGACAACAGGCAGCTTCTTTAGAACTATATCATAAGAATTCTTTGAGGAAAGTAAAGGCTAAAAAATATGAAAGCAATGTTTATTCTCACAACTGTCTTTAATGAATCAGGATTTTACCACATTGAAGTTAAGTAAGGTATAGTTGTATTAGAAAGATTTGTATTCTTGATTTTCTAAGTTTTGTGGAAATTAACCTATCTGCTCTTGTCTAAGTTTTTGTCTACTTTCCAGATATCTACAGTGAATTTTCTCATTTCCCTTTGGAAATACGGTTTTCTTGCTTTTTTCCGCCTTTCTATTGTATCATACTTCTAAGGCAGTGAGCCAGATGTGAGCATGAAATCCTTGGGAGGAAAACGGAGGAAGTGGGAGGGGCAGCCATAGTGAATGTTTTCCTAAGCAATGTTCAAGTTCTTTGAGAGAACTTACCCTCCTTCCTTTTTTAAAATGCTGTGATATTTTCTTTTAAATAGATTGTTAATTCTTCTGCTAGTCTCACTGTTGCCGAAAGTGCTTGATAAGAAATGGTAAAATTTAAATATTAAAGGGAGCAGACAAAAAAGTATGATTTCACCAACACTCACTTAAAAAAAAAAACTAGGAAAATACTGTAAAAGAAGTCATAGTTCTTGGTTGCACAAGACTGAAAGTAATTCTAAATCAGAAAAGAATCTTTTGAAAAATATTAGATAGCTTATAGCCTGTAATTAGTGAACCAAACTTTGAAGACCACAGAAGCTAAGGGAAGGAAGTTATGCTCAAGAGATTACAGTAAGAGTAGTCTCTGCTTAGGACGTTATTGCTTGGACTCTTGCTGTCCCCAGTACTGCTGTCATGACTGGATATTGGTGATGGCTGTAAAGTTTCAGCTCCTCTGGAGATCTCTCTACGTTGTCTCTGACTCCTCTGCACCTCATTCTCAGTACATAAAATTTAGTGTCTAGAATAGGAAGACCTAATTGTTCTAAGCCTGTACACTTGAAAGATGGGGAAAGGAGTATTTGCTTCTCACCTCTTTAAATTAGAATTGTTTTGAATGCTTAGCAGCCCAAAGATGACAATATCCCTTACAGATTTCTCATACTTTACTCTTCCTATCCTGAGATCCTCTTCCCAAAGATGTCTATAGTTAAAAGTTTCATATATTCTTTATTTTTTAAAAAAGATTTTATTTATTTATTTTTAGAGAAGGGAAGGAAGGGAGAAAGAGAGGGAAAGAAGCACCATTGTGTGGTTGCCTTTCAGGCGCCCCCAATTGGGGACCCAGCCCGCAGCCCAGGCATGTGCCCTGAACTGGGAATTGAACTGATCACTTTTAGGTTCGCAGGCTGGCACTCAATTCACTGAGCCGCAATAGCCAGGGCTTGTGTATTCTTTAAAAAGTTGTTTTCATCTTATACCCACTCTTTAAGAAAAACAAATGGGAATGAACATACTGCATACTCTTCTGCATCTTGCTTTTTTTTCATTTAACATGCTTAGGAAACGAGATATAATTGATTCTTTTACTGGCTGTTTTTTATTCCATTTTATGATGATACTATAATAAACAGTTCTCTTTGATATATGTATATATTTAAGTTTTTTCCAGTTTATGGCTTTTAAAAGCAGTGATTTAATAAACATTTCACCTGTGTATCTTGGTGTCCTTTTTGCAAATTTATCTTTAAGGTAAATGCTTAGCAGTGGAGTTGCTGGGACCAGTGGATCCATGGTTTAAACTTTTGCCCTAAAAAATGTTATTATTTTATATTCTCACCAGCATATAACAGTACATTGTTCCCCTCTTACAACCTTGGCAAACTGAATTCTATCAGACTTAAACTTTGCAGTTTGTTGTACTTTGATTTTTGAGGGATAAGCAACTTTGTGATGTTTATTGGTCTTACCTATTTTTTTCCTTTGGTTTGTATGTGTGTACTGACCCTGTCTTCAATGATTTTTTTTTTTTTTTTTTTAGTTTTTTTTCTTTAGTGATTTTTATGAACTCTTTGAAAAATAATTAGTGGTACTCTTCAAACAATTTTGTATTGCCTTGCCTCTCTTGCCATTTTCATTTTATGAGATTTCAGATGAAGCAGAGATACAGAGTATGGAGGATTATTTGTGTTTTGAGTTATTGACTACTTACTATATGCCTCACAAATAAGTAAAATCATAGAATGTCAAAGATTTTTCTGTTGATGTTAAATATTTTTAAGAAATAACGTTGCTTAAGTAGCAAATTAGAAAATACTTTTAATGTACAGAAATGTTGTGCACTCACCACTCTTCAGTTACTGAACAGCATTATCTTGGACTGTGAAGATGGAAGTGAAAGGGAATTTAGGAGTTCATGCTTTTTTCCCCGCCTCTAGCATTACACAGCTGTTTAACTTGTGGAATTCTGCCTCATTTGTTGTTCTTTTTGTTGCAAACATTTACCCCACTCCAAGCCCTTTCTTTTGTATTTATGATTTTTGTGTGATTATTTACACCTGGTTGTTAGATACACCTTTTAAAATCTGAACTTAGAGGGTAATGTCTCTTTTTAGATAATTTTTGTTTTGCCTCCTTTGTGGATCATTTGTAATTGTTTATATAGTCTTAGTCTTTCCTTTTTGATTTTTGAGTCATGAATTCATAGCCTGTTATTTAAATGAAGCTTTTGAAATCCGTTTTACTGATCTGTATCATATCTAACTACTCCAGTATTTCCTCCTTGTTCTGACGTGAACTCTAAAATTATATGAGCACTTTCTCTGTTTCCTGGCGTTTCCACTCAAACTTGTTCTTTATTCTTACTTAGCAAAAGAGTTGTAGTTGGACAGCAAAGATATACAACATTTTTATTATTGTGGAAGGTTCTATTAGACAGTGGTATTCTAGATAATACTGTTTTTCTTTTCATTCTAAAAAGTTAATAAGTTCCAAAGATGATGTGCTCTTTCTGCTATGCCTGGTATTAATCAAAAGAAATTTGAGGCGTTTTTGAGGTCAGTTGCATTTTACACATTGATAGTTATAAACAAATTGTTCTTAAACTTGACTGAGTTATAATTTATATGCAATAAAATGCACCCATTTAAAATGTACAGTTCAGTGAGTTTTAACATACAGAGGGTCCAGTACAAATAACACCCTTTTTTTTATTACAGAATCTGTCATTACAAAATCGGAAGCATGTAATTCTGTAACATAACAATATCACACTTAAGCACACTTTAGGTGAAATGTTCAAATTAAAACTAAAAGTTATTAAACCCATATTATTACCCTACCAACCACACTCCAGCAGGCCTTACCTCTGCCAGACCCTGTATGTTCACCCCATGTGAACATTGCCACAATCAAGAATTAGAAAACTTCTATTATGGTAAAAAGTTTCCTCTTGTCCCTTTGTTATCAGACACCAACTCTAGTTCCAGGCAATATCTAAATTTTTTCTCTTTCACTGTAGATAAGTTTTACCTATATTAGAATTTCATGTAAATGCAGTTATACAGTGTGTACTCTTTTGTGTCTGGCTTCTTTCTCTTGGCATAATATTTTTGTAATTCATCCCTATTGTTTGTATCAATACTTTTTTTAATTGCTGAGGTGTATTCCATTGCATGGATATGATATAATTTATTCATTCACCTCTGATGGACATTTGGGCTGTTTTCAGTTTGGATCTGTTCAGAACAAAGCTGTTAAGAACATACACATACAAGATTTTTATGGACATACATTTTTATTTCTGTAGGCTAAATACCTGAGTAGAATTGCTGGACCATATGATACAGATTAGTGAAACAGAATAGAGGTTTTAGAAAAGCTCACATATACAGTTTTTGACCAAGGTGATAATTTACCGGGGAAGGGATATTCTTATTAACACATTATGCTGACACAACTGGATATCAGTATGAAAAATTACATGAACCTTCTCATAATAGACATAAACTAACTTAAAATAGATAATAGAAATATATAAATAAAATGTAAAACTAAAAAAATTTTAGATAAAAACACAAAGGAAAATCTTCATGACCTTTGATTTAATCAGAGATTTCTTAGGCAATCCATGCAAAATTTAGCATATAAGAAGAAATGGACAGATTGAACTTCATCAACATATAGAACTTTTCTTTGAAGGACGCCATTAATAAAATAAAAAGGTAATTCACAATGCATTTGGCGAAAGGACTTGAATTTCATACAATATAAAGATGCTCTTACAGATTTGTGGGAACAATCTGATAAAGCAGAGGCGTCCAACCTTTGAGCATCTCTGGGCAGCACTGGAAGAAGAGTTGTCTTGGGTGGGTCACATTAAATGTATTATGACACGTAATTAGAAAAAAAGTCTCATACTGTTTTAAGTAAATTTACAGTTTTGTGTTGGCTCACATTCATAGTCACTCTAGGACAGGCCACAGGTTGAACACCTCCTGCAAAGAAAAGGGCAAAATGTGAACAGAAAAGGAAGATCTCTAAATGATCGATAAGCATATGAACATATATTCAAAATGCATCATCAAAGAAACTGAAATTAAAACACAACGAGATGCTCTCTTCACTGGGATGGCTAAATGTCTGGTGGATTGGCAAAAATGAGGATCAGTTGGAACTCTGATTTACATTGGTAAAAGTCCAAAATGATAAAACTTCTTTGGAGAAATGTTTGGCAGTTTCTTATTCATACTATTTTTAATAGCCTTTTCATTTTTTCAGTGAGTTATAGGTCACTTGCTTTACTGTTTATTTCTTTTCCCTCTAGTTTTATGCCTCTTTAAAGAGAGTAGATGTTCTTTAGTACTGAGGATCATTATTTTTTAGCAGAATTTAATATACAACTCTTAGTTTTGCTTTTCTATTTAACTCAGGGTAGTGTAGGAGAAAGCAAGCAGTACTGTGTAGGCAAGAGTTGAAAGTACATTTTTTTAGCAAGATAGAGTTATTTTCCTTGTATTCGATATATGATTAATTTTAATTAAAAAAATTTTTTTTTATCTTTAGAAAGGAAGGGAAGGAGAGAGGGAGAGAAATATCAATGTATGGCTGTCTCTCATGTGTCCCCTGCTGGGAACTGGCCTGCAACCCAAGCATGTGCCCTGACTGGGAATCAAACCGTGATCCTCTGGTTCCCAGGCCTGTGCTCAATCCACTGAGCTATACCAGCCAGGGCTAATTAGTTTTAATTTTGAAACCTGAAGATGACTGAGAGAAAATAGTTAAGGTCTAGAATGTTTGGAATTTATCTGTATTAATAGGATTAAGGTAGAGATTATTTGAGTTTTGAAAAGAAAAATAACAATTCAATTTTATGTTTTAGTAGTAGCAGTAGCAACTGTAGGTATATTAGGGTTCTAAGAGCAAATGCTGATTTAATATGAATACACCTGAGGGAATAAATATGGTTACCAAATAGTGAGTTAACTATAGAAAAAGGTAGCAAATAAGTAACTATTCTGCTTTTTTCTTTTCAGATGCTTATTTTCCTTTTAACTTATTTTTGGATTTGTAGGAGCTGTCCAATGTTGATAGGCTGTTTTCTGAACTGGATTCCTCGAAAGGTGGTTTGCTCCAGGGTTTCTCTCTAGCTGCTAGGAGTATTTGTTGTCAGGATGTGGTTGTTAGTGCTTGGATTTTTGTTACCGCTGTGTCTACAGTAGTGCTTGTCACATAGCAGGTACTCAATAAATTTTTGTTAGATGAAATTTTTACTAGTTACTCCTGTACTTGAAAATTATATATTGCTCTAATATGGAAATTTTAATATCAATGTGTACTGTTGCCAAACAAAGATAAACCAATTGACTTAAGAAACAGAATAACTCTTGGGCCTTACGGAAACACTTGAATTTAATCCAGTGAAATATATCTAGTTTGTCTACTAAATCTTTTCGGTGGAAAGAAGGGTTGATTAGCTATTATTGAGCATGAGAAAAGCATAGCCGAGGGAAAGGAAGCCTTAGCCAGTGAATTTCAGATATTTTTGGCAAGAGCATTACTGTTGTAGATAAGGAAACATCAGAATGTCTCAGTCCGTTAAAAATTGCTTCATTTAACTAACTACTCTTATTTGAATCCACATTTTTAATTACCATTCTGATTTCATTTCTCAAAGGTGAAAGGCTTGTAACGAGATAGTGGACTGGTCATAAAGATAGGAGTAATTTAGTTCTTGCGGAACTTGGATTTTTAAATTAATATATTTCCCTTATAGTCATCATGATACTAATAAATCAGTCATATGGCATGAATTTGAATTTGCCCCTGATAAAAAGTGCTACTCAGTATGCTGACAGGATTAGATCTGAGAGGTAGATCAGACCCTGAACAACCAGAGTAACTTCACCAAAGTAATAACTGAATTTCTGAAGCCTTTTCAGAGTCAGTATAAAGTTTATCTTTGCAACCCAGACTCCTTTTTTTCTATCAGTGTGAGTTCAGAAGTATGGTATTATAGAAAGCCAGCATTTGATTTATGTAATCTTCTTCCCAGTTGAATACTGCATAGTATATTAATTTGCCTGGAGCGTGCTCCAACTTATATAGCATGTATTGTAAATGTATGTAGTACATTTCATAAAGAAATATTATGAAGATCAATTTTTAAGTTGTTCCATAATCACTGACTTTCTTAATTGGAGTGTTTAGTCCATTTATATTTTAATATAATTATTGATATGTTTTGTTTACCTCTACCATCTTTTTATTTGTGTTTAGTTGTCTGATATTCACTCTCATTCTCTCACATTTCTCTTTTCTTTGGAGTTAATAGCGTATTTTTAGGTATTGCATTTTAATTTTTCTATTGAATTTTTAGCTGTACCTCTTTGTGTGTATTTTATTTTTTTAAGTATATTTTATTCATTATGCTACTACAGTTGTCCCATTTTTTTATCCCCTTTACCCCTCCACCCTGCACCCACTCTGCCTCCAGCATCTCCCCCTGCCACACTTAGTTCATGTCCATGGGTTGTACATACTACTGTGTTTTCCCATACTGTTCTTAACTTCTCCCTGTCTATGTTGTATCTACCAATTATGTTTCTTATTCCATGTACCTTTTCCTCCATTCTTCCCCTTCCCCCTCTTCACTGATAACCCTCTGTGTGATCTCCATATCTGTGATTTTGTTCCTGATCTAGTTGTTTGCTTAGTTTGTTTTTGTTTTTTAGGTTCAGTTGTTGATAGTTGTGAATTTATTGTCATTGTAGTGTTCATAGGTTTTTATTTTCTTCTTTTTCCTAGATAAATCCCTTTAATATTTCATGTAATAAGGGCTTGGAGATGATGAACTCCTTGAACTTGGTCTTATCTAGGAAGCACTTTATCCGCATTTCCATTCTAAATGATAGCTTTGCTGGATGGAGTAATCTTGAATGTAGGTCCTTGCCTTTCATGACTTCAAATACATCTATCCAGCCTCTTCTAGCCTGAAAAGTTTCCTTTTAGAATCAGCTTATACTCCACTCCTTATAGGTACTCCACTCCTTTGTAGGTAACTGTCTCCTTTCCTCATGCTGCTTTTATGATTCTCTTCTTATCTTTAGACTTGGGTAACTTAGCTATGATGTGTCTTGGTGTATCTCTTCTTGGATCCAACTTTGGGGTGCTCCGAGCATCCGGGAGAGAGCTGCATATCTTGTTCCTTCACAAGATTGGGGAAGTATTCCTTCATTTATGTGTTCAGATAAGTTTTCAGTTTCTTGCTCTTCCTCTTCTCCTTCTGGCACCTCTATGATTTGGATGTTGGAACATTTAAAGTTGCCCCAGAGGTTCTGAAGCCTCTCCTCATTTTATGAATTCTTTTTTTCTTCATTCTGTTCTGGTTGAATGTTTATTTCTTCCTTCTGGTCCAAATTGTTGATTTGAGTCCCTGTTTCCTTCTCTTCATTGTTGGTGTCCTGTATATTTTTTCTTTATTTCACTTTGTATAACTTTCACTTTTTCCTTCATTTTGTGACCTGAGCTCAATCTTTTCTCTGAGCATCCTGACTACCGGTGTTTAGATCTCTGCACCTGATACGTTGGCTATCTCCTTGTCATTTACCCGTATTTTTCGAATCATAAGACTCACCTAGGTTTTAGAGAGGGAAAATAGGAAAAACAGTTTTGAAGCAAAAGATGTAAACTATTTAGTAACATAAATAACATAATATTTTACCAATGTAAATGTAAACAGAACTCAACAGCAGCATTAACAACCATTATTCCTCCCAAATTTTCTGGGGTGTGGGGGGAGAAAAGTGTGTCATATAGTTTGAAAAATACAATATATTATATGAAATTCAAGACCAGATTAATCTATGGTAATATTGATAGCTGCCTGGAAGCTTAGTGCAGTTTGAGTGCAAATGGTCATGAAGGAAATTTTCTTGGGTGCTGGAAGTGTACTTTATCTTAACTGAGGTGGTGGTTAACAAAACTCATAGAATTGTACACTTTAGATATGTGTATTTTACTGTTTGTAAATTTTGCCTCAGTTTAAATAAAGAAAAATTCAAAAGTACAATTTGGAAAAGGTACAGGAATATAGAAGATAAAGAGGGTAAAAGAGACAGTGAAAGGATATGTAACATACCACTTTCACTATAGTATATTATAGTTCAGTATAAGTCTTAACATAATCTAGCATCAGTGCTTCCTTGGTTGTGGTTGAAGTAGTGGGTTAAAACAAAGAATTATAACTTCTAGTCAAGATGGAGGAGTAGGTAAACGATGTGTGTGCTTCCTCCCATGACCACATCAAAATTACAACTAAACTGTAGAATGACCATCATTGAGAACCTCCTAAAGACTAGCTGAACAGAAGTTCTATAACTAAGGATATATAGTAGACCATGTTGGACTGGTAGGAGGAATAGAGATGTGGACTGGAGGGGTGTGGTGGTTAGAGAAACAGGAGGGAGATCTCATCTGAGGATGTCCCCCCTGAGGAGTTAGGAGTCATAACCCCACCCTGGACTCCTCAGTCCAGGGTTTCAGTGCCAGGAAGGGAAGTTTCCCTAACTTCTGGCTGTGAAAACCAAATGTGATTGTTGCTGAGTGAGCTGGAGGCCTGTTTGAATCCCATGGGTTGCTCTTTATTTTTCCTTTTCTTAATTTTATTTATTTATTTATTTTTAGGGAGAGGGGAAGGGAGGGGGAGACAGAGAGAGAGAAACATCAGTGTGTGGTTGCCCTCATGTGGCCCCCACTGGGGACCTGGCCTGCAACCCAGGCATGTGCCCTGTTTGGGAATGAAACCAGTGCCCCTTTGGTTTGCAGGCTGACACTCAATCCACTGAACCACCCCATGCATTGCTCGTAAAGTGTCAGAACCCATATTTACTTGTTTTCAGACTCACTCGCTCTGAACTCCTGTGCTGGGTCAGCACCCAGAGGCATATGAAGAGGAACTGACTTATATTCAGCTTTTGGGCCAGGACTGGAGGGACAGCTTTTTTTCCAGACAGAAATGCTGGTAGACACACAGTTCCCTTATTGAGCCTTTCTTCCAATCCTGCCTATAGGCACTGGAGGCACCAAGTCTGAGTCTCTGTTAACCTGGCTAACAACCTGGCCTCACACTGGTGTTTCCTTGGAACCCCACCTCACCAAACTTGCACGCCTACCCAAGCCACTTCAAGCAGCTTTTCTGTAAAAATGGCCTGTCTCAGCTCTTGCTAGGGACTTTCCTAAAATCTCTCAAAAGGTTCACAAACCCCAAACAAGCAGCGGCTGTCCTTGGTATGCCGAGTTCTCTTGCTTAGCAGTCCCAAACCTTGCAATAGTGGCAGCTGGCCTTGGTTCACAGCTTAGTCTCTTCCAGTTACCTCCAAGCCCAGCACAAGTAGCAACCATCTGCAGATTATTTTTTAGGTCATACCAAGTGGCTGTAGACCAGGCACAGGCAGCAGATGTTGCCCTGAACAAGAGGCTTTTCTAAGAGGCCCGAGAACTAGCATGTATTGGCCAGCTTCAGACCATACCAGAGCACCACCCAAATACATGCACAGAAGATATACCCAAAGGGCAGACTCGGCAGACACTAGAGCACCACTAAAGCAAATTCTGCTTCATGTCCCTTCACAACAGCTCCTCGATGTAATCATGTCCATTCTTCACAGCCAATCAGCCTGAGGGTCAATCCCTCCCATTGAAGTGCCAGCAGCAATCAAGGTTCAGCTACAACAGGAAGACACATACAACTAACACAAGGGATATACCTGAAGCACTCGGCTCAGGTGACCAGGAAGGTTTCATCACTAGGTCCCCTTAGGAATCCTGCTGCATAGGGCCACTCTACCAAGACCAGGAGATGTGGTGCCTCAACTTAATACATAGAAACAAACACAGGGAAACAGCCAAGACGAGGGGACAAAGAAACGTCCCAAATGAAAGAACAGAAAAGAATTTCAGAAAAAGAACCAACAGTGTGATGATTGTGGTGGGGCAGGGGATATGCAGAGGATAAATGGTAATGGAAAAAAAGATACAGTAAGATTGTATTATCACACACAAAAAAGAAATAAAAATTTTTTAAATTTCTTTTAGAAACAGAATTTTCAAAAAGCCAAGATGGAGACAAGCAATCTGTTAGATGCAGAGTTTAAAACACTGATCATAAGGATGCTTAATTAGGGGAATAGCAGAGCTCAGTGAGAACTTGAAGAAAGAGATAGGAAACATAAAGAACCAGTCAGAAATGAATAGTATAATTGAAATGAAGAATACATTAGAGGGAAGCAACAGATTAGATGAAGCATTGGATTGAATTAGCAAATTAGAAGACAAGGTAGCAGAAAACACCCAATCAGAAGAGCATAAAGAAAACATTTTAAAAATTTATGGTAGTTCAAGGGATCTCTGGCACACCATTAAATGTACTAACCTTCACATCACAGGGGAACCAGAAGAGAGAGAGAGCAAGGAATTGAAAACCCATTTGAAAAAAATAATGAAAGAAAACTTTCCTAACCTGGTGAAGGAAAGAGACATACAAGCCCAGGAAGTGCAGAGAGTCCCAAACAAGATGAATCCACAGAGGCCCACACTAAGACACAGCATAATTAAAATGGCAAAGGTCAAAGACAGAGAATCTTAAAAGCAGCAAGAGAAAATTACTTACAAGGGAGCTCCCATCAAACTGTATAAAGGCTGATTTCTCAACAGAAAATTTCAGGCCAGAAGGGATTGACATAAAATATTCAAAGTGATAAAAAACAGGGACCTACAACCAAGATTACTTTACCCAGTAAGGCTATCATTTAGAATCAAAGGACAGATAAAGAGCTTCCCAGATAAGAAATAGCTAGAGTTTATCACCACCAAACTAGTATTCTGAGACATGTTAAAGGGTCTTCCTTGCAAAGAAGAAGAAAAGTAAGATAAACAATATGAATAGCCCTGGCTGGTGTGGCTCAGTTGGTTGGAGCATTATCCTGTGAACCAGAGGGTTCTGAGTTCAATTCCCAGTTGGGGTACATGCCTAGGTTGCAGACTCCATCCCCAGTCAAGGTACAAACAAGAGGCAGTCAGTGTTTCTCTTTTCCATGGATGTTTCTCTCCTTCCCGCTCCCTTCCACTCTTTATAAAATCAGTAAGTATGTCATCCTGTAAGGATTTAAAAAAAACCTCGAATAATAAAATGGCAATAACTGTGTCCCTAGCAGCAGTTAATTTAAATGTAAATGAAGTAAATGCTTTAATTAAAAGACAGGGTTGCTGAATGGGCACCCACTTCAGAGACCCACTTCAGAATGAAAGACACAAAGAGACTAAGAGTAAAGGATGGAAGAAGATATTTCATGCAAATGGAAACAAACAAAAAAGTTTGATTAGCAGTATGTACATCAGACAAAATAGACTTTAAAACAAAGGCTATAATGAGACAAAGGAGCCAGCAACTCCACTTCTGGGTATTTATCTGAAGAAACTCAAAACACTACTTCAAAAAGACATATTTGTTTTTATGTTCACTGTAGCATTATTTATAGTAGCCAAGACAGGGAAGTAACCTAAGTGTTCATCTGAGGGGGCGACTTTTCCCACACGTTGTGTCTCCCCACCACCACCCTCAACTGCCACAGATGAAAGGAGACGTGATCTGCTTGGGGAGGAGAGGTAGCCAGTTTTCTAGAGGAAAAAGCCCTTGAGCAGTGGCCAGTTTTTCAGGGAAAAGAGGTGTCGAGCCTCTTCCTCCAAGGGCTTTTATTGGGTTGTAATACACGGGAATACAGGGCAGCAAGGATCAAAGAAATCTGAGGGCTTAGTCTGAGATTCTGTTGGGAACAGAGTTTTAGGGTTTCCTGCTTGAACCCTTAACATATGAATGAAAGCACTCTTAGCAGAGCAGGTTTATCAGGAAGTCTTCGTGATGCCAGATTTTCCCCCAGGACACACTCTAGCAAGGCAAGGAGCTGCACACCTCCCCATCAGGTATTCAGGCTTAAGGGGGTTAGAGCCGGGAAGTGCTTCTCCTAGAGGACATGGAGACTTGGGCTATGTCAAAGCCAGGGCGTGAGAGTCCATTGCTCTTTGTTGTAGCCCCTGAGTCCTTCCATGATGTCCTCCCAGGTGATTGTGTCTGGCCTAGGTTGCCCCTCTTCTGAAGGGTATTACTCATCAAGGACTTCCAGCCATGCTTTGGGGGAAGGGAGGAAACTGAGGCAGCATTTGCTGCCAGAGACAAGCTTTGTCTCCTGCAGCTTGCATTCCGGGGTCGTCGTTCGCCCTTAGCCACAGGGGGTTGAGTTACAATTCCTAGAACAAAGAATGAAATCTTGTGACAACATGGAGGGACCCAGAGTGCATTATGCTAAGTGAAATAAGTCATACAGGAAAGACAAATACCATATAATTTTACTTGTATGTGGGATCTAAAAAAGGAATGACAAAACAAACTCATGAGTACAGAGGACATTTTGATGGTTGCCAGGTGAAAGGGCAGCTTGGGGAGATAGCTGAAAAATGGGAGGTGATTAAGATGTGCAAATTGCCCTGAGTTGGATAGCTCAGTTGATGAGAGTGTTCTCCCAATGTGCCAAGGTCATGAGTTCCATTTCTGGTCCAGGTACCTAAAATAATCAACCAATGAATGCATCAATAAGTGGAACAACAAATCTCAGTCTCTCTCTCTGTCTCTCTTTCAAATCAGTAAGTTAAAAAAAAAGATACTCAAATTCCTAGTTACAAAAATAGGGGGGTGTATAATATAGGAAACAATGTCAGTAATATTGTAGTTACTACATATGGTGTCAGATGTGCACTACATTTATTTGGGTGATCACTTTGAAAGTTACAAATGCAGAATCACTGTGTTGTATACCTGGAACTAATACTGTATGCCAACTATAACTGAAAATAAATATTATTTAAAAAAATAATCCAAAAAGTGACACATACCTGAAATATTTACCTTAAAAAAGAGTTGTACACCTGAAGTATTTGAACCAAATAGTTCTACAAGGTTTATTAACAATCACCACTACAACCAAGAAAGTGGTTACTGGTCCTTGTTTCTTCTTACCCTTTGGTATCTTTTTGGCAGTTTGGTAAGGCTTATTGACCCCTTCTTAGAGTGACTTTAAATCCATGAAATTCATGGTGTTACAAATAATAATTATTAGTTTTAATTATAAAAGTTATGAAAATATTTAAGAGCCAGTTATCTGATATAATTATTAATGCATTAAGCGACTTTACTGCTGGGATTATACCCTAAGAGTCCTGAAACACCAATTCGAAAGAATTTATGCACTCCTATGTTCATAGCAACGTTATTTACAATGGCCAAGTTTAGGAAACAGCTTAAGTGCCTGTCAGTAAATCAGTAGATCAAAAAACTGTGGTACATTTACACAATGAAACATTACACAGTAGAAAGAAAAAGGAGCTCTTAACCTTTTGCTACAGCATGAATGGAACTGGAGAATATTACACTAAGTGAAATAAGACAGGTAGTGAAAGACAAACACCATATGATCTCACCTATAAGAGGAACCTAATGAACAAAACCAATGAGCAGAATAGAAACAAGGAACAGACTGACAGTGACCATAGAGGAGGCGAGACGGGGATAAGGGTGGAAAGAAGGGGAAGGGTCTACTTAAGGAGCATGAATGAAGGACACATGAATGTGGACAACAGGGTAGGGATTGACTTTCAGGGCAGGGCTGGATGGAAGAGAGAGAGAGCAAAGGGGGAAAAATTGGGACAACTATACTAGAACAACAATATAATATTAAAAATAAAAATATTGGCATGTCCAGTGACTTAATTTGAATTGTTGATCGTAAATATGTTGATATCTGCAACAACTAGTATGACATGAAAAATATCATTTCAATTCCTGACAAAGTTAAAAATACTGCTTTTATTACTGCTGTAGCATAATTGTTCACATCTAAGTGTATGGTCAATTTTTTTCCCTCCTATAACAACAACACATATTTTCAGACTTTCCATTCTCCTTCCTTCCAATAGTTATATTGTAATTTTTTTGTTACATCAGTTTTGGGTTTTTTAATGTGAATATGACTAAATACCAGCCACAGTAAGTGATATACAATATTATAAGTGCTTTTTCCTGCATATTTGTTTTTCCCTGCAATTAAAATTAATTTTCCTCCTTCCCTCTTTTTTAACTTTAATTTCTTTGTTCTTAACTGTAATTCACCCTAAATATTCCCTCCCCCAACGTTGTATAAATCTCACAGTGTGTTTGAGCATGTTTGGTATTATATTGCTTTTATTTTTTCTAAGAGTCTTCTGGTCTGCCCTACCTAATCTGAATTAGTTGTTCTCGAGGCTTGTTGTAATGCTGTGTGCTTGGGATGTTCCTTCACTGTTATTCTTTTTTCTTTTTATGAAGTTTGACTCCTCAGGTCCTGGAACATCGTCTTTCATGATTTCCTACCCATTTTGGTGGAATGCATCCTGTAGTAACTACCTGAAAGAGAATATATGGGAAACAAAATTATTTGACTTTGCTTATTTAAAAATGCCTTTTTAATATATTCACACTTGATTTATAGTCTCTCCAGACTTTCAGAGTCTGAAAGTTCTACCTTATTTTTTTCTAGCTGCTAGTGTTGACATTAAAAAGGGTGATGTCATTATGATTCCAGATTCTTTTTATGAAATCTGTTTCCTCTCAGGCAGCTTCTAGGGTCTGTTTATCTCTTCAATATTCAGAAATTTCACTGAGATATGCATGCCTTTATTTGGTTATATTTTCATCATATTTTGCTGGGTACTCTCTGTCCTTCAGTAGGAAACTCATATCCTTAATCTTTGTCTATTTTTCTCGAATTTCCTTCTGTGTTTTCTATTCTTTTCTCTGGAACTCTTATTCCTGTGTTGAACCTCTTGGACTCTCAATCTTACGTTCTGTTTTCTATTTTTTTTATTCCCTTTATTCTGATATTTCTCTAGCCTTATACTTTTCTAATTTCTCATAGGATTAAACAAATTCATATACATAAAGTACTTAATTTACCTAATACCTGGCATATATAGTTAAGTTCTTGTGTTCGGTGTAATTGTTGTTAGTTTCTTAAGTAATTGTTTAGAGGGAGGGGGATCTTTGGTTTCAATTTTTTGACTTACTAGCTGTATGACCTTGGGCAAGTCCTGCAATTTCTTTGATACTTACTTCCCTTGTTGGTAAAATGTGAATAAGCTCTGTTTTGCCTGTGAACATCAAATGAGAATATATATGTGAAAATTCTTAATAAAGTTTGTACAGAGTTAATAGTTACTACTTACATCTTTCAGATATCAAAAGTTTTTGTAAATTTTTAAAATATTTTCATTTTAAAAATATTTTATTAATTATGCCATTACAGTTGTTCTATTTCCCCCCTTCATTCCCCTCCATCCTGCACAGATATCAAAAGTTTTTAGTTAGAAAGAAAATGATGGCTTTTAGGGTTATTTTTAAGATTTGATTTGATTGAATGTGACTATTTCTCCCAAATCTATATGAGCTAGGTAATGTAAGTTAAATGTTAATGCTACCCTTTAAAGAAATTACTTTGTAATACTCAACCTATGTTAGGTTGAAGAGAGAAGATTATGAAGATATTCCTCCTATGAAAAGCTCTAACTTTACTTCAGATTGTATAAATCTGTGTAATGTAATAATTATTTAAGAATGCTCTGGTTACTAGTTTTAACCCATGGGAGAATATTTATTGGAGTTTATTTATTTATTCTATAATGGTATTTGAGATTAGGAAAATAGAAAAAATAGAATCTCTCTTGGTTTTTCTAGTAGTAATGTAATTTCAAATGTTAGCTCATTTTTGTTAATGGTGGCTTTTTGTTTGTTTTGTTTTAAGGTTTTTGGATTCAAAGCATAAAAACCATTACAAGATATACAATCTGTAAGTATATTTTCTTATTTGTATGCTTCCAAATACTTCTAAAATAACTGTTAAGTGAAAGTTATTTCCTTGTTAGAATAAGGTCAAGTTAAAGATGTATTTGAATAGAACTGTATTCCTAAAACACTTAGTTCAAGAAGTCTGTTTGAGAGCATTGTCAGGTCATTTAGAAAGTGTAGTGATGAGGTAAAACAGTGTTGGCACAGATTTATGTTACTTGATCTGCTTTAAATGACTTGGCATCTAGCCCATCTTTGAGCCTATAACCACATGGTAACTTGAAATGCAAAATGTAGCAGAGCTTCTGTTAAAGCATTAGTGACATCTTCCATGGAGGTATGCTCCACAGTGAATATAATTTTGCTTATTCTGTGTCTCTAGGTCACTTGGTTGATGCAGCTCTTAGGGTATTCTTTCTCTAACTGCATATAACGTTGAAGTTACCTAAAATTGTTGTTTTCTTTGTTTGGGGCAGGGATGGGAGGATTACCCAATTGATATGGCTAGCTGACCTTATCTTTAACCTTCCCCCCCGCCCCTCTTGATTTTGTAACTGAGGTGTAAAAGGAAAGAAAAAACAGAAGTGGGCACGGGGTAAAAGGGGGACTAAATGGTAATGGAAAAAAACACAATTAAAATAATATAAAGTAAAATTCACCTGGAAAAAAAAGAAATGTCATTAATATTAAAAAAAAAGAAAAAGGTACAAAAGTAGGTATTTAGCCATTTCTGCACTGGAAGACTATTTTTTTTCCCCAAAATAGTGGACATTTTTTATTTTTTAAACAAGGGTACATAAAAATAAAATGTATTATTTTTCTCCCTGGATTTTATTTTTTCTGTGATATATATTTATTTATACTAATTCGCTGTTAGTTTTTGTAGTTTATTTCTCCAAAGTAAGAAGAAGATTCTTTTCTACATTCAGTGGACATTTATATCTTCACCAAGAAGTACCTTCTGTATCTTACGTAGGCTTTTGAAATAATTGCTTTTTTATCTTTAATTTAGTGATCTTTATGTTCTGATAAAATCTGAGAGTGAAATAGACTCCCATATTGTTTCTTTAGTGAGTTTTCACTAATTTCCTCAGATTCACAAAAAAGCAAACATTGTGGACTGCCATTATGAAATGGCATTATAAAATAGACATATAGACATCATAAAACATGTCAGTCCAGAGGTAAGATGTAATTCTGATCCTCAGGTAATTTATAATATAATGTGAAAGGTAAATAAAGTATTATAGAAGAGATAACTTTTGTATGGGAGAAAACCAAAAGAAAAAGAAGTTTGAGTGGGGATGAAAAGCATCAGTAGAGATGGACCCACAGGCCTAGTAGGAGGGGAAGTGGGACTGCAGGCAGAGAGAATGGGACGTAAGAAACTTGTTGGCGTACTGTGACAGATAGTTCATTATGGTCAGATGATGGTGTGTGTAGTGGGGTGCTGGCTGTGGTAGAAATAGATGACAAGATAAAAGAAAGTAAAAGGTACTATAGAGACAAGTTTAGGTGGGCCCCAGCTTACAAATGGTCTGTGTGGGTGTTACCCTCTTTTCCTGATTAACTTCTGCAAAGCCTTGTTTCAGATGCTAGAGGGTTTCTGTGGAGGAAAATAAAAACCACGAAGCTTTGCACTTTTTGAACAACTGGATTTAGAAGTTAAGTGAAAAAAGAAAGAAAAAACAAGACAACTGTCAAAAGCTGGAGTCTATTAAATGTCACTTTAGGCTTAGATTCTCAGGATTGTGCATTTAGAGTCCCAGAAGGAAGGTAGAGAGATACTAAAGAAAGATTCTGCCTTTTTCAAAATTTTATTCAAGTTTAGCATTATATTCAAAGATAGGGAAGGAAATTCTTTTCATTCCTGTATGCAGTGGCTTCCTGCTTCCAGAATTTAGGACCTAGGCTCATACTGTCATCATCATGGGTCACTTAACGTTATTATGATTAAAGTTGGCATTGGGATCTCCCTGGGAACTTGACTGCCTGTTTGTTTTTGTATTTCCAAACTTTAGACTCCCAAATTAATGAAATTTGTTGTTGTTAGTTGAGAATAGTTTTGGGTGCTTATATTTTAACTCCTTTTCTTCACTCCATTTAATGGAATCATAGACTTTCAGAACTGGAAAGTACCTGAAAGAGATCATTTAGTCCAACCTTCTCATTTTACAGATGGGGAATCTGAGGCCTAGAGAAGTTAAGTGAGTTGAACAAGGTCACACAGGTACATATGGTAGCAGACCATCCACTGTTTATGCCATGTTCCCTTCCTGGGATTTTTTGTTTGTTTGTTCGTTTTTTAACCTCCCCAGATTTTACTTACTTGAGAAGTTTGTAGAACCACTAGTTGTAGCATGTTTTGATTTCTGATGTCACTGTTCAGTCTTCACTTTCTTCTTACCCGTTTATAGTTTCTGGCTCTGGGTAAGTGAGTCTGGCAAGTAGCAGATGTTTCTAATTTATTTCTTTTATATTTAGGGTATTAATTATATGTGATGTGTATCTTTGCAAACAAATAGAAATATTGAAATATTTATATTAGACATATCTGCACTTACTGGTATATTGAACTTCATGGCATTTACAACATACATGATGAAAGAGAGTTCTTAATGTAGAATCGAGTTCTTAATATATAAACAGACTTCATGTCTCTATTAGGCATTCATTAAGTTATTCTAAGAAAGGACAAAATTAACCTGTCATTAACAAATTTGGGTATACTAATATTTAGTAAATTAGCTTTTTTGTGCAGGTGTTTGTATTTTATTTTTGAATGTTCCTCTGTATAACCTCTATTCTGGTGGGAGTAAGGGGAGCTGTAGGGCAGATGGGGAATAAAGACGTAATATAGTTCCTGCCTTTCAGGAACCTAAATATTCACTGGATATTGGGTTGGCCAAAAAGTCTGTTTAGTTTTTTCTGTAAAATAAAAGACACATTTTTCATTTTCAACAAAACTTTATTGATTTGGCTATTTTGAGTATGTCAGCTGTCTCTTGCATGGTAGAACGTTGATTGTTCTCAGTGTCTTGATTTGATTTTTATCAACTTCAGCTGGTTTTCCTGAACATGGAACATTGTCCAGTGAGAAATCTCCAGCATGAAACTTTGCAAGCCCCCTTTATTTTTTTTAAGCTTTTATTTATGTATTTTTAGAGAGAGAGGGAGAGAGAAACATCCCCCCAGCTGGGGACCTGGCCCACAACCCAGGCATATGTCCTGACCAAGAACTGAACCAGCAACCTTTTCAGTCTGTAGGCTGGTGCTTAATCCACTGAACCACACCAACAAGGGCTGCAAACCACTTTTAACACATTCAGTCAGTCAACAGCACCTTCTTCATACACTGCACAAATTATTTTTGCATTTCAGTTGCATTTTTTACTCTCTTGAAGTAATAAAGCGTCATATACCAAAAATGTTATTTATTTTCTTCCATCTTCAGTATTAAAATGGGTATACAGAAATTCACCAATTTTGATAAGAGTTTTTAAATGTACTCTGATAAAATAGCTGTCACAATACAATCTAACAAAATTGCTTTGAATGAAGTTAAAGAGAACTAAATGCTACTAGAGCCATCTTATGGAAAAAACCAAATGAACTTTCTGGCCATCTCAATATATTCTATTTGACATTGAACTGTCCATTATTTTGTTGTAAACATTTAGCTTTTATTAATGTTTATCATTTTCTTCTGTAAGATAGGGATAGCTTCATTAAAGGGAGTAAAGAAGATGCCCTAACTTGTGGCTCAGTGGATTGAGTACCAGCCAGTAGACCAAAAAAAGGTCACCAGTTCAATTCCCAGTGTGGGCATGTTCTGGGATTGCAGGCCAGATCCCCAGTTGAGGGTGTGTGAGAGACAGCTGATCGATGTATCTCTCACACACACCAATACATCAGTGTTTCTATCCCTGTCTTTCTCTCTGCCTTTCCCTCTCTCTAAAAATAAATAATGTATTTTTCTGGATGCAGTCCCCAAATTTGCGAGGAAAGAGGGGGTACGTCTTACAGTCTGAATGTAGCTTACCTGGCTTGCTATGTGGGGAGTGTGGAGGGGGTGGTGGAATGGGGTCACAGGTTATTAAATATTTTACCACATTTTTTGCTTCAAAAATTTTTTTCCCTATTTTCCTCCTCTAAAACCTAGGTGTGTCTTATGTTCCCGTACGTCTTATAGTCCTAAATATACGGTAAATGAAATCTTAAAAAAAGAGAGTAAAGAGGAGACGGACATACCTAGCTGATTCCATGGCAAATCTTACTTGATGGAAGCTTTTCCTGTTAATTAATCTTATCCCCCTTTTTACTTTTTGTCTACTACTTCATAAAAACTCTCTTCTTCAATGCCCCTTTATTTTCTTGTCTCATGTAAGTCAATATGAGGTGATGATAAGAAAATATCTTTTGAATTTTGATATAAAGAAGTACAAATGATTAATTCTAACAGTCAAATCCTATTTGCTTTATTGCTTTATTTCTTTATTTATGTATCTTCAATTTAAGTTTGTTGAGAGACAATAACATTAAAAATTTTTACAAGAAACTTTGAGTTTGTGTGTGTGTGTGTGCATGAAGTTATGACAGAAGGTTTTAATTAAGAAGATAGTCTTTATTCTTCCCCTAGCAGCTTCTCCACAGATCACCTCCGTCACTCCCAGCCCTGGTGTGCGATCTCTCACCTATCCTTACCTTTAGAGATTTCCATAGCGCTTTCATTATCACTGTTTGTTGGCTCTTTTGTTTCAAATACTGCTCTTGTTGGAAGAGTGTCTTTGAAAAAATTTTGTTACTGCTTTTTTTTTAAAATCTATTTTCATTTTTTAAATTATAAGTAGCAGTATGGAGCAGAACTGGAAAAGGTTTGATTTTTATAATCAGAGGTACTGAGCTTGAGTTCTGCCTCTTCCATTTACATAGTGTGGTTTGAGGCAAGTTTTTTAGTATGGGTCTAAATCTTAGCTTTTTCATGTATAAAATGGAGATAATATTAACTGTTATCATATGGTTGTGAGGATTAATTAAAAAACATGGAAACTCCTTTGTAAGTGTGTGGATCTAGTAGGCATTTTAGTAGCTCAGCATTTCCACTTTCCCTTCATTGCTTCCTCTTAATAGTAATATTTGAGAGTCAGTTTATGAAGTTAGTCTTATGCACTGTTTGTCAAAGCAAATATTTTGAGCTCTTGAGAAAGCATGGGAATTTTAGAGAACTGAATCTGCATGAAACTCAAAATGTTTATTTTTTGTCGTGCTATCATGGGACTAGCTTCATAGAGTTGTTTTCTAGCTTATACCTCCCACCTTACCTCCTGCGCCCTATGATTTTTCACTGTTGACCATGTGACTGTTTTCATGGTCAGTCCTCTTCTTTCCACCTGTCATGTTTTTTAATGTGTGTGAATATGGAATTATGTAACAAGGATGCATGTGTGTGCACATGCCATTACTGAATAAATTTTCTTTCTAGCAAAACTCAACATACTAAATTATAATATACTAAAATGGAAAAGCTTTGTTTTGAGTAGTACTATGACAGTTTATTTCAGGTCTGATCAGTTAGAAATTTGTGAATTGTAGTTTGTTCTAATCGGTTCAACCTTCATGCGGATTTAGGTTTAAAACTGTTTAAAGTAGAGGAACTATACAGATACTTCAAGGATTTCTAAATGTAAAATGTAGGTCTACAATTGCTTATCTGAAACTCTTAGGGCCAAGTGTGTTTCAGCATTCCATTTTTTTTTTTTTTTTTTTTCAGTTTTCAGAAAGATAATAGACTTGGAAACATACAGTGTCTTGTAACACCCCCAGTGGGATTTGAAATGATACCTAGAATGAAATGTTTGCCTCGTCACTGTAATTATATTAAGGACTACATAAAGCCTCATAAATTAATATCAGGTTCTGCAGCATTTGAATTTGTCATAAAATTTTTAAACAGGTATTTCAAACTTTGGAGACTGAAATTGTGGACTCAGGGTTTATGGACCTTTATTTGGTTAAAATTCTAAGTTTTAATTTTAAATAATTTTTTAAAAATCTGATTTGGTTAGTAGTTGGAGTTACCAGGATGCCGCTGACCAAAAACTAATATATGGAATCCCTTTCTGAGCCTATTGATGTTTATAAATATGTCTTATTAATCTAAGTAAGCCAGTGCATGATAACAAACCTGTCACACCATTGAGAAGGCAAATTTTAGCATGCTCCAAGGTAGTGCTAAGTCAACATTTTACTATTCTGTATTGATTTTACTTATTACTCTAAGACTTTAATTAAAATTTGTAACTTCAGAAGGTATTGAAAAAAGAGAAAAGGTCCGGTTTAGTAAGTGTTGTGTCTGAGTAGATTAGCATCATTTAGTTTCTTACTTTTCCTTTGCACTTACAGTTTCACTGTTTAACATATATTTTAAAAAATAGTTTGAGAAAACTATGTGCTCAATTGTGAAGTAAAGATGTTATGAAAACTAGTTATTTAAAAAACTCCATTAGCACAAAATTTTCATAGGAAATTTGAAGGTATAGATGCAGCTGAATTTACATTGTTGATTATTAGTGACTTCATAGGTTTTATAAGCAAATGTGTAAGCTCTAATTGCATATACTTAACATTTTAGTCTTGGTTTCCCCTGATTGTAAAATGGGAATAATAACAGAACCTACTTCAGGATTAAAAGAAATAGTTAATATAAAATACTTATCATACCCTGGCTGGTGTGGCTCAATGGATTGAGTGCCAGCCTGAGAATCAAGGGGTTGCTGGTTCAACTCCCAGTTTAGGACACATGCCTGGGTTGTGAGCCAGGTCCCCATTGTAGGGCATGGGAGAGGCAACCACACACTGATGTTTTTCTCCCTCTTTCTCCCTCCCTTCCCCTATCTAAAAATAAATCTTTTTAAAAAATTACCTAGCACAATGCCTGGTACCTTATAAAAGTTCAGAAAAATTTTTTTTTTACTTTTTTCCTAATTGTAAAAGAAAACTATATCACATTTACACTTCTCTTTTAGATGTGCTGAAAGACATTATGATACCGCCAAATTTAACTGCAGAGGTAAGTATAAATGTACTTTATTATGCTAAATGACTTAAAACCAATAGACTAAGTGTTACTGTAAAACCAATAGACTGAGTTTTACTGTCATAGCAATAATAAATAATCTTAATTATTAATCAAGATAAATACTTGCCTTAAAGATGGTCTTAGAAAATTTGAAAATTATAATTTTGCTGCTGTGCTTTAGGAAACAAATACCATATAAATGTGCCAGAAATATTAGAAAACTAACTTGCAGAATGGACTATAAATTAGGAGAAATTTCTAGACTAATAATGACATAAGGAGGAGGTTATATCTGCTTTGTGAGGCATTTGGTATCATAGTAAAATGTTATACGGAGAAAGCAGAACAACTTAACCTCTGTCAAGGAGCATGACCCAAAAGGTGGAAAAGGGTATTAACAGATATGGGTAAGGGGAGCCTGGTAGGTGAGAGCAGGGAACTGCTTTCAATGTTATTCTTCAGGTAAAATCAATTCTATCTCAAAGCCCACAAAACCTTTCACTTGTATTTGTGGATCCCCTTGAGCCGTGAGTGAACTGGAGAGTTTAGAAGCTTGGCAGATACTGTTAAGCGAAAGTGAGTACCATGAGCTACAAATTGATGTATTTGCCATTGATGCCTCCTGGAAATCTAGAATGGACTTGTAAACAGTTGGTTTGAGGATTCAAAAGCACTAATGGTGAGAGTCGGTATAATCAGTAAGAATGTTTCTTTTTTGATGAATTTAGGTTACCACTTAGTAGGCATAGCTTGTTCTGGTCCAGGTTTATCTGCCTTTAAATAGATGTTTAACAGGTTTTCCTAGATGTTTTTGTGTGCCACAGGGGAAATGAAGATAGAATGATAGTAGTTTAGGCAGATGACTAAGTGAAAGCTCTCCCAGTAACTCCCTGTAATGATTAAGTCGTTGTCTACCAGAAGAGCTGTCCTGTCACAACAAAGGACTTAATTGATTTTATCCTGCGCCACACTATGCCTTATTTGAAGATATAAAACATGCCTTTTACATATTTAGATGACACAGGATAATTAGGTACATTAGATGTCAGAATTTTTAAGGGTCTTTAGAGTGGAGCCAAGGCAGATAACAAAATAAGATGAAATTTAATAGTGATATATTTAAAATCCTATTTGTAAGCAAAGTAAAAAAAAAAAAACTCTACTCTGACTGTAGGGCACAGAGAAGTTTTGGGTTTTTAATAAGCTGTGTGAAAAGACTTGAAACTATTTTATAAAGCTTACTAAACTGTATAATTTTTTAAGTACTTTTTCAATTTCTTTTGTAAATGCCTTTGAAATCAGTGTATACAGCACTAACATTTGCAAGAGGTAATACACTTAACATTTTTTGAAGTTTAAAATGTACTTCTTTATGCAGTCCTTCTATTATTGATTTATTAATAGTTTTTCTTTTGAGTATGTTTTGTGGAGATGCAATATTACAAGTATTACTACTCTTTTTATTAGAAAATTTATTGAGAGTCTGGACAGGACGCTATATGACATTTTATTTTGAGTTCATCTCCACCTCTGATAATGTTGTGACCTGAGCTACTACCTTCATAGCAAAATTTCCTTCTTCATCAAGTGGGGAAAATAATGCTTGGCCTCCCTGTCTATAGTGGATAAGTTTAATAGTTAACAAGAGACTGTTTCTATTCAAAAATTAGAAAATTATCAGACAGTAAATTATTTTTCTTTGGAGTTAAGTTTTTATTTTAAACATCTGTTGAGCTTAGATGCAGCATTTCTAAAGTTAACTTACTTTTAATAAACAATGCAGAAGAGATTTTTCTCTCAGTCTGAGGTTATCTTTCTTTTATCACAGTTGCACAGTATCCTTTTGAAGACCATAACCCACCACAGCTAGAACTTATTAAACCCTTTTGTGAAGATCTTGACCAATGGCTAAGTGAAGATGACAATCATGTTGCAGCAATTCACTGTAAAGCTGGAAAGGGACGAACTGGTGTAATGATTTGTGCATATTTGTTACATCGGGGCAAATTTTTAAAGGCACAAGAGGCCCTAGATTTCTATGGGGAAGTAAGGACCAGAGACAAAAAGGTGAGTTATTTTTATGTTTTTCTTTCCTTTTCTTAGATCTAAGAATTTATTTGAGAACAGATTTTTAAGAGGAAAGTTGGTAACCTCGTGTTTTTCTCCTAAACATTTAAATCAGTTACTACCTTAAGTTTTTCTTAATCCTCACCTGAGGATATGTCCATTAATTTGAGATAGAAAGAGACAGAGACAGGGAGAGAGAAAAAAAGACAGAGAAACACCCAACTGGGTACCTCCCATACATGTCTTGACTGAGGATCAAACCTGCAACCTTTTGGTGCACAGGACGGCACTAACCCACTGAGCCACCCAGCCAGGGCCTACCTTAACTTTTATATGAACAAATGACTGACTTAATTTTTCTGTGTATGCTAGCATTTTTGTGTCACGCTAGCAAATCTTACCCATTAACCGTAGTGCATATTTAGTCTCACAGTACTTAAAAAGCATTTTAAAGAGCAGCATCATGAACAAAAATAAGCTTGATATTTCTGAAACTTGATTGGGAATAAAATGTGTTTGGATAATAACTTGAGTGCCATTACCTAGTAAAGTATGATCTTTACTCTTAAAATATGTAAAGATTATTCTTTAAATACATATTAATGTAGGTAGTTAAGAATACTCAGGAGTTCTTCCCTTATTCAGAAGAATAAAGTGTATACCTTGGTTTGATAACACTGGAATGAATTCCAGAGCAGACAGCCTAAGATGTTTACCTCAGTTTATCCTTTCATCTAGCAGGGGTGTCTAGCCTGTGACCCAGGACGGCTGTGAATGTGGCCCAACACAAAATCATAAATTTACTTAAAACATTATGAGATTTTTTTGATGATTATGTGTCGCAGTGTATTTGAAATGTGCCCCAAGACAACTCTTCTTTTGTGTGGCGCAGAGACACCAAAGGTTTAGACATGCCTGAGAGGGAGACGATTGCTTTTGCTGATTAAAACTATAGAAGGTAAATTGTTTTTACTGAAGTAAATAAATTCAGGACACAGGAAAAGAGACTAAATTGGAAGAAAACCATATAGAAATGGATCAAATTAAAATAACAGTTACAGAAGCAACGGTAGAAATTTAAAACAGGGTTGATGAGCAGCAAACATTTTGGTAGTTGAAAAGAAATCAGGTAAAAAGAATTTAAAATAAAAAATAGAAAAGTTTTGTTATGTGGAACCAGAGCACCAGATTGAAGCTAGGGGCTCTTAAACTATTTATGTGTGTTATATACCTTTTAAAAATACAGTGAAAGCTATAAGTAGTCTCTCCAAAAATGTACATGGTGTATGTGAACATAAAATTGTTCCTAGCAGTTTTGAATTGCACTGGACACTATTTTTAAACAAAGATTTTAAAATAAATCTTCATAACAATTATGTCTCTTTTTTTTTGTCATGCAAAAATCAGTGGCCACTCCTTGAAAATGACTAAATCTAAGTGGAGCAAATGAACCAAAATTAAGCTTTAGTTCTGCTCAATAGTAAATTTTAATGAAAGGACTTCTATTACACAGCTTTTAAATGACACATTCAAGCTATTCCATTGTCTTTGACTTGGCAACCTTTTTTAGTCATCTTTGATATCCAATCAGTTTTGACTTTCTTTGTGGTCAAAATGAGTGCTGAAAATTCTATATTGTGAAAGAATGAGAGAGCAAGTGGAGGCAGTAGGTTCTTTTGCAAGATGAGAAAGTAGTATTATGTCAAGAAATAAGAATTTACCCTGAATTCTAATTTAGTGAATTCCTTAGTCAGTTGGGCATTGTCCCTTGAAGGGAAAGGTCCTTGGTTTGTTTTTTGGTCACGGTAAGTGCCCGGGTTGTGGGCCCCATCCTAGGTAGATTAGGGCATGTGCAAGAGTCAACCAATTGATGTTTCTCTGTTCTCCCTGCCTTCTCCACTCCCTAAGAATAAATAAATAAAATCTAAAAAGTAAAAATAAAAAGGAAGAAAGAAAGAATTTTCTAAGATTCTTCAGGTAAATTCATGTCAAATCATTTTCTTTGTCTTCTAGTTAATAAGATCATTTTTGGCAGACCCTGACATAATGCTGCGTTGGAACTGTAGATGAGTTCATACTGTATTTTACCCAGTTAATGGCAGTTAAAATTCTGGCTATAGATTTGTCTTCTAAAAGCCAGTGTTAAGGGTAGCAGAGAATTTCATACTTGCTCCCACTTCTTGACAAACCTCTTGAGAATCCCTTGATTAAAAGTCTTGGCTTTTATGACTTTGGCAACTTTCACAACAGATTTTTCATGACAAATCCTCTAGCATAGACTAGGCTATGATTCAAGGCTTGGCACTCATGAAACAGTGGAATACTTTGACAGTAATAGATAAGATTTCTCTTAGAATTGATGGTGGAGTCTTTCACCGCAGTACATAGTGATGAACAAAGTGGTGAGTTGGTCACAGTAACATGCAGAACTTCTCTACCAAAGCAGCAAAACCAGATGTTTTGCCAGGGGTTAAGGTGTACTGTCTATCTAAAGAATACTGAGATTTCTTCTGGAGAAAGTATTTTTTTGTTTCTGTTTTTGTTTGTTTGGCAAAGAAACTTCACCATTTTGAAATTGTTTATGTCTCTTGAAGTTTCCAAAAAGGACTTTAAAATAAGAATTATTCTTTGATTGTGCCACCATGAATTTATTTAATGAAAATTAGTAGCTGGCTAAGCTGAGAAATCATATGGTGCAGGAAAGTGATATTTCCAATCCTTTCATGACCTGCTTAATAGTTTTAGGGGAAAAAATGTCTTTTGTTTTGAAATGGATGAAAATTGTTTAATACAGATAGTGCAAAAGTCTTAGTTTACTATTGCAAGCTACAAATATTTTTGACCATTTCTGAGGTATTTGCCTTCACCAAATCAGATGTGTGACTTTTTTGTTTGTTTGGTATTGTAGCCAACAGCCTGGTAGAGGATGCTCAAGGATTTTTGAGTTGGGAGCAAATAAAAATTTTGTAATGGTCTGGCCTTTTCTAATTGAGCTGTGCTCTCACATTTTCAACCTTTATTCCTCTCTTCCCTTCCTCTTACTCTGCTCCCCCCCCCCAACACATATATGTATACACACTTTCTGATGTAGATGCTTCAGAATAGATGACTGCATGCTTCTCATAGTGAGAAATAACCATAGAAAAGGCATGTGGGATATTCCATCTTACCATGTTCATGGATAAAAGTGAACCTCAAGTATACTTTGACTTTATCATACTTTATTTTCTTGGATTCCAGTGTAACTTAGATCCAAGAGAAGTCTCCATAATCAAAAAGCGAGGACATATTTTAATTTGTCAGTTGGAAGATATTTTAGTCATCCTAGTATGGTAATATTGGCAATTCTGTTACTCATAGAGGTCAGGAGAAACTTGATATGGCAAGCCCTGTGGGACATTGTTATGACATTAGGGGCAATAGTGTAAAGATAATAGAGAAATATTTATGAAAAGAAAGTTTGTAGTATTATGTGGAGGAATGTAATAGTACCTACATCAGCAGCAGAACTGCTGTAGGTACAGCATATTCTTATAGGTTGTACTCTCCATAGTATAAGGTACTAGACTTAGAAATGAGGTGATACACACTGTTAAGAATATATGCAATAAAATTGTTATGTTTAGCTGTAATGTGATATTAGGATTCAGAGCTGAGTAATTTAGCCAAAATTGATCACTTTTAGCATCTTGTAATCAAATCATCGAGATCTGCTGTGCTTAGCTCATGGTTAATTAATATACCTAGACCATTTTTTGAATGAATTATTCATGTGCTCTAAAGGAATACCTAATGTGCTCCTACCTTTATTCTTGTGTATATTATAAAAGGCAAAGTGAAATGTATAAGTAGACATTGTTGTCAAAGCTATATTTTTCTAAACAGTGTCCTTTGCATTTTAGGTTGAAACAGCATTAGAAAACTAGATACAGTGGATAAAAGTCAGGTTTTGTGAGGTTGTTTTTTTTTTGTTTGTTTGTTTTTTTCAGGAATGTTTCTTATTGTATAGATGATAAAACTGAGGTCCAGGAAGATGAGGTGCTTTTAAGATTATCCAGTTAATGATAGCATGTAGATTGAAATTTGAGTAACCTGGCTCACTGTTGATCCTCTTCCCACACTATTAAGCCCACAAATCCTGGGACTGCAAAAGAATATTGAGACTGTTCAGAATTAATCTCTGTACAGGGTCAAGTTCTTCTGAGAGGTCATGTAAGGCTGATGAAATTAGCCAGTTTTGAAAGGCTTCTCAGTTTATACACTTCTTTATAGATGCTAGGGCATTTAATTCCTTATTTAAGTAATTATAGTTAAAAACATTTAAATATATTACATGTTTACTTAATGGTTGGAATACTAATGAAATACTGTATTTTTAAACTTTGAAGACTAACTAATTTCATTGTAAGAAAACTTAGTTGAGCATAAGCTGTTATACAACTGTGGAGTTACTCCAGAGAAGTGTCTTATAATTAATATAATTGATTATCCCAAGTACTTTTATTCTTGAAACATCTGCTAATTGATGTATCCTCTTGCCAGTATTTCCTTTTAGGTTGAGTCTTTAAGTTTGCATTTTTGTAATAGTGAACCACTGTTGCAGGAGACACATACATTTTACCAGTTTTTAGTTTATGTTTGATTAATTTTATTAGAATGGTTTTGGAAGTTGTTTTGTTTATATCGTTAATTTTAATTACAGAGAAACATTAGGAAGCTGAAATGATTGTGTTCTGACTTTTATATAGGAGCACAATGTTTCTTCTATTCTTCCTCCTCCTTTTCTCCCTCCTGCCTCTACTCTGTCCCCCCACCATCTCTATTTGCTCTCTTCCCTTTCTTCCCTCCTCCTCTTCCCCTCCCCCTCGTTTTAAGGAAAGAGGATCCAGTTTTCATGTTTTGCTGAAGGATTTATAGACTGCTCAGAGACTTTCCCCAAAATAATGTGGTACAGAATCTTAACATTTCCTTAGCACACAGAATGCAAATTAGATGGCAGAGTGGTGGGTGCCAGCTTACCTATTGTAAAATGTGTCATTGTGTTAGTAATGCCCAAATAATATTTCAGGTTTTGAATGTTTGGAGAAGTAAAAGTACAACTGATACCTCCTATAAAAAATGTTTTTGGAAAGTAGGAAAACTTCCTGAGGAAAGGAAAACTCCTATCTTTCATTCAATAGTTTATACAAAGGCAGTTATGTTGCACTTCCATAAGGTAATTCCTGTGGTGGTTTCCAGTCTAATCCTGTGCCTCACACTGCCCGCATTTGCACTAATGTTTCAGAATTGCAGTCAGTAACTCACAATATTTGTTGTAAGCTATGAATAAAGAGTTAAAACATTTTACAAGTAGTGGTTAAGTATGTATTTTGGAAGATTTCCAAATTTTCTGAATTTAAAGAGATAAACTTGTAAAATATGACAAATGACCCAGAATCTCTGCTACACTCTTTTCCCCTTGCCTTCTGCCTTTCAGGTGGTAGAAGTATTGGAGCTTTTGATGTTTTCCCAAAGCAATTATTAGACTAAAATTCCTATATGTTATGATCTCTGTAAGAGAGGTTATTAAGTTACCTGTAATGAAGGCTTAAATATTCTATTAGTAATAAATGCTAACTTTATTCTAAGTGATACCAAGAAGATGGAATTGTCTCATTTCTCTGAAGAATGAATTTTTATGTCCTATACATTTAATCAGGTTACTTTTTTCTAGTCTATTTATTAAATTTCCCCACATAGTAACTTAATGAAGTTTTTATTATTTTCTCTTTATTTAAAACAAAATAAATACTAATTATCCTCTTTTTCAGCTCTTAAAAAACTCAGTATAACATTTTTTTTTTTCTAATATGTTCTTCTGGCTTAAAGTGTGTTCTTCTAATACACAATATGTAAACCTGTTATCATTAGGTTTACATATTTTATGAATCTGTGTATTCATAAAATTGTAATGTTTAAAAAAATTAAAACAAAATTTCTCACCCAAGGACATGCTCACTGTTTTTTAGGGAGAGAGAAAGAGAGAGAGAAACATTGACAGGAGAGAAAAACGTGGATCAGTTGCTTTTCCTACATGCCCTTAGTGAGGGCTGAACTCGCAATTTAGGCACGTGCCCTGACTGGGAATTGAACCTGTAACCCTTTGGTTTATGAGATGGCACTCCAACCAACTGAGCCACACTGGCCAGTGCTAAAATTGTAAGATTTTTATACCTTGAAGGACCTCAGTAATAATTTAATTCAGTCTTATTCTAATGTTATTGATAAAACAGATCTGCAAATATCAATCTGTCCTGGGTTATTTAATCTCTCTGCATAATAAGTCAAAACCATACCTACCCCCTAAACTCAAATCCAGTATTTTTTCTACTGTGCTATGTTCTCTTGTTTAAATTATTTTTCTTTATTATTTTGATTTCAAAAAAGACATACAGCTCTGGCTGGTGTAGCTCAGTGGATTGAGCACAGGCCTCAGAACCAGACAATCGAGGTTCGATTCCCAGTCAGGGCACATGCCTGGGTTGCAGGCCAGTTCCCTGCAGGCCACTTCCCAGCAGGGGACACACGAAAGGCAACCACACATTGATGTTTCTCTCCCTCTCTCCTTCCCTTCCCCTCTAAAGATAAATAAATTAAAAAATCTTTAAAAAAAACCCTATGAGAAAAAAAAAGACATACAAACTGAAAAAGGGGGGGAAAGCAGTTGTATTATGGTGTGTTAGAACTCTATCCAATTTCAAGTCAACTAAAAATAGCTTAAACAAAAGGAGATGCTTGTTGGCTTGTATTACCCTAAAAATGCTTTGGCCTGGATCTAGGTGCTTAACATATGTCAGGAATCTCTCTCATTCTCTCCTTTCCTCTGTATATATTTTCTTTTTAGGCAGGCTCTCTGTAATATAATGGCAGGGATGGCTCCCAGTAGTAGTAGCTCCAGCTTTACAACTACAACGGGAAGAGAGCTACAGTTTGAGCAGAAATTCATAGATCAGGTTCTGATTTAACTGGAATAGGGCATGCATCCGTTCCTTACCCAAACATTCTTGCCCAGAGGCTTGGAACATATATACGAAGAACCCTATAAAGAATAGGGTTCACCTCTGATGCCCCCAAATCACAGGGAAAATGATAGCTTCCCAAAGGGGAAAGGATGCTATGCAGAAGGAAAATGACAGTTGTCTGCTTCATATTAATCTCAAGGATTCTGTGGTTCATGCAACACTATTTAATACATTATACTTAAATTAGTTGTATACAATCGAAACACTATGATACTCTAAACTTTGGAGATTCTTCATAGATAGGAAAAATAAGAGCTCAGAGGTGTTCTTTTTTATCACATAGTAGGCATGCTGTCACTAAAACACAGGACATGGGAATAAAAAGTTTGAGAATCAGATTCACATTTAGGTTCAGATGCAGGTTTTGAACAAGATAATGTGTACTGGGAAATAAAAGGTGATAGAATCACAAATTTGTAGTAGGATTAGAGATACATTGTGATCATTCTGAGCTACAAGCAAATACTATATATTAAATATCTACATTATTTTTGAGTTTAGAAGTGCCAGGGAAAAGTTTACTGAAGTAGAAAATTACTTTTTTAACTGAGGAATCTAGATTGTGAATTCATCATAGAAAAGATGATCTGAGAGTATTGATACACAGAGTATAAACAAAACATTATGTATCTTGTGATATCTAGGTGGTATTCTGGTCTGGTAGTATTCTAGGTTTGAAAGATATATATAACCTATACTTTTAAATTTCTGTTTCTTAGGAGATTAATCATACACAGAGATTTACATAAAACAACTCAGGTTAAAAATAGTTTGTTAAGATAAATCAAGCAAATATAAATTTCAAAAGCAGATGATAGAATATCGGTATCAGTGCATTTGCACCTAAAATGCATAAAAAACTGGATCAAGAATGTCATTTTATATCAACACAGGGTATATTAAGTAAAAGCTAGAAGAAAAGAAAAAAATTGGTAGAAAAGCAACTATAGTAGGAATCTTCAGTATACTTCAAGATCAAGAAGGTACAAAGTAAGATATGTAAATAGGTTAACGTAATCAAACTAGCCCATAAAAATGTATTTTTGTGATCCTTTAAACAATTACCAAGATTAATAATTAATTATGCCAACTACAAAGAAAATCTCACCTTCAAGTAGAAATATATAAATCCCAGTCCTTGATTACAGTTCAATAGAATTAGATTTTTGAAAAAGTTTAATCCCACTAAATCAATCTCTTGAAATTTAAAACTACTTAAAGTAATTTTTAGTCAGTGAGGAAATGTAAATTCATATTAGAGATTACTATAACAAGTAGGAAAGAGAAATTAATAAATATGAAAATATAAATGTGTGAGTTAGTAAACAAACCGAGTAAACCCTTTCAAATAATAAGTTTAAAGTCATCAGATGAAAATGCCAATAAAATCAATGTATTTTTATAGTCAATCAAAGGGAAAAGTAAAGAGGAAGAAAACAAAAATTAGATGTTAAATTTGAGAAAGAAAATATTACTACAATGTAAAGGTGAAAATTAAAATTTATATTAAAGCCTATGCAGATGAATTTGAAATTTTTAATGGAAAACAGGCAGTTTTCAATGAAAATATTAATCACAAATCCTTCATGATAAAATACAAAAAGTCTAAACAGATAAGTGTGCAGGAACCTTCAAGAACTTGGTCTGCATTGCATTTCAGGTGTCTGCTATCTAAGCTGGAAGCTTCAAATAATTACTTGGTCAAGGGTATTAGAAAATATATAAAACTTCCCAGTGACTGCTTGCATAGTCCTTAATCTGATAGAATTAGCATATTACAAAGTCCAGAAAGTACAACATGGGGACATTAAATACTTTAGTTTGCCCAAAAGTAAGAGTACATGCACGAGAGTGGTGAGAGGTATTCTTACTGAATAGTTTCCTCTTGCTGTCATGTCATCACTTTCTATACAACTGTACTTAAAACACAGTTAAAGCCTCCAGTAGTATTAGTGACACTGTGGTAGATTTTTTTTAAGTCACATTGTGTAATAGGAAAGGAAACAACATAAAAGCTCTAATATCTCATTTATTCAGCAACATTAGTGAATGCATTGTTGCACACATAAGATATTTTTTCTTCAGATAAATCAGGATCACCTTTTAAATAACACAAATTATATATATTTTTAGCATTTGTAATACTTAAATTTTCTAAAACATTACATATTTTCTGGTTTCTTCAACAAAGAGAGAGATGTGGATCAGGAACATCTCTAAGTACCTGTGTTACCAGATTGTTGTACATGTTTGTGTCAGTTACACACTCCTAGTTCTGGGTGGGCTTTAAGGCCAGCATCACTTTTTGCCACTGCTATTTTTGCCTCCTAAAGGCTGTCTGCCTGCATCTAGTTTGTTGGTTCTGATATGCTTTTGCTTGGAAAATAAGTAGCCAAGTTGGTGAGGAGTTTTGTATTTTAATGAGTCCATAAATTCTTGTGGGGAGCCCTGTGTATAAAGAGCACAGCTGTACACGTATTTTGGATACGTAGTGGCCTTGCTCACAGGTCAGAGCATTGTTGTGACCATTGAATAACTGGGGGTGTTGTGGTGTTACGGTAATTGTCCATTAAGGGAGAAAAGTTATTCTGATACATTCTTTTGTATAGACGTTGCCCTGATTTACTCTATAATTGACTGGGATTTAAATATTAATCAGGTCAAATTTCTAATGTATGTATGTTCTTCAGTGGGTACAACCCAGTTACAACAACAACTTAAATAACTATAATGGAACTTTTCTTTTGAATTTGGCTTTTTTCTTTTTCTGTCCACAGGGAGTAACTATTCCCAGTCAGAGGCGCTATGTGTATTATTATAGCTACCTGTTAAAGAATCACCTGGATTATAGACCAGTGGCACTGTTATTTCACAAGATGATGTTTGAAACTATTCCAATGTTCAGTGGTGGAACTTGCAGTAAGTGCTTTAGATTTTCATTCTTCCATGTATTGAAATAGTTTTCTTAACATTTATAGAAGTTAATATAAAAGTCTAGAAATTTATCATACTGAAAATTTTTGCAGTAGTGTATATATTTTTAAATATCCATACTCATTCATTTGTTTAGTCGTTTAGTGCCTGGGGCTAAGGAAGCCTAGAGCAATGTATTAGAATGTCTTTGAAGCTGAATTATATTTATGAAAGAAGTATTCTGAGATGCAACTACCAACTGCAGCCTAAATTCTGATCAGATGGTTAAAAAAATCTGTCCCATAACATCAGCACGAGAGTCACAGTGGGATTCATAGTTTACTGGGGTCGGAGCAGGGGCCAATCTCTCTGTGTCTTAGGGAAGACTAGATGTTGATAGTAATGGTGACAGGGACAATAAAGAGGAAAAGAACAAGTAATAAGACATGAAGACAAGTTAGAGTATACTGACTGAGTAGGGTTGAGTCAGAGTGTGTGGAATGTTAGAGAAAACCTGGATTTCGAATGCATTTTATAGTTTCTAGATAAGATACTACCACATTATTTCTTTTAATATTTCTAATTTCAGTGATGTTTTGCAGTTCATTAGTAGTTTTAGATTTCAGCTTTAAGTTTTGCTTGTTGAAAATATTTATGTAATTTAAAACAATTTCTATCCCCAAATTAATTTATATCTAGAAAATTAATTTCTTGATGTTATTTATTTTTGTCATTGGGTGTGATCAGATATTTTCTGTATTCTTAGAGCAAGGCAACTCTATCAAAGACTACAGTTTTGGTAATAGAGCATGTTAAGTTTTCTAAGGAACCCCTCTCATGCTTTTGTCATCTCAATATAGGTTTAAAAAACTACTGAGTACAAAGCACTAAGCTGTCAGGTGATTGACAGAGGAGCTTCACATAGAGGAGAAAGAAAAAGGAAGAAAAAAATCTCATGGTTTTCCTATAGTATAAATATCAGTATAAGAGCCAACAGAAAGGGATAAACTGTTAGAGAAATAATAAGGGAAAGAGAACATTCAGTCCAGTAATCTTACCTTGTATATATTTTCACATTGGCCTTTCTTAAAAATCTTATCAGTTCTGTTCTGCTTGCCTATGTTCAAATATTGTTTTGTGTTTTACTTTTTGTTTTGGTCTCAGTATTACATTTATACTGATTATTGAAATCTTTTTAATCTTTATTTTGTATGCACTTTGACTTAATACTATGTAGTAAAGCTGTATATATATAATATATAGTTAAATAGGTTGTATGTATAAATTACAAATGGCATATTAAAAAAAAAACCAATGTTTTGGGGGACTTGTCAGAGTTTGGTGAAGGAAGTCCAGCTCTTCATTGAACACTCGGGCAAGTGTACAGTTCAGATTGGCATTAAAACTGAAGGAAGTATTACAGGCAACAGGAAATAGCTTGAATTGAAGCACAGCAGAAGGAAAGGAGCTGGACAAGAAATGTAGAGACAGCAAATGAAATAGAAACGGAATGTGTGACTGATTGTTAGAGGACCCTGAATGGGGATATGGGACTTGGTTTGATAAATGCTGCAGTATCAGTGGTAATACTGGAGGCATAAACTGTGTTTTAACACTTGTATAGAAAGTGATCATAGCAAGAGGGAAAAAAACGGTGGAAAGGAAACCAGTTATGTGACTTGCTGTACGCCACATGTTCTTTGCTAGGGAAATCAAGTAGGGTTAATTTTTTTTTAATCCTTAACCCAAGGATATATTTTTATTGACTTCAGAGAGAGAGGAAGGGAAAGAGAGACATTGATGTGAGTGAGAAACATCAATAGATTGCCTCCCGTCCATGCCCTGACCAGGGATCGAACCCACAACCTTTTGATACACAGGATGATGCTCCAACCAACTGAGCCACTCTGGCAAGACAGATTAGTTTTTCTTTTGCCATTTATATTGGAAGATTTTGTCAGAGTTTTGATCCTGGTCAGATGAATAATTCACTTTAGAAGAGGGAGGAAAGAAAAGTGAATCTGAGACTTGGAGACATAAATGCTGATATGGTTTTAAACATGTTTTAATTCAGGTGAAGATACGCTGTTTACAAGAAGGTAGATGATATTCAGTGAGTACTTGAAAGTACTGCTTTGAATCCTTGAGAGTTGTCAGATGTTTTGGGAAGCATCAGGACAGTCGAGTGTTTCATGTAGAGGCGGCATGGAGCCATGGAGGATGGGAACGGTTAGGGAAATGGTGAGGACCGACAGAAACAAGGGGAGTTGCAACAGTTTGTTTTCAGGAGGAATAAGAGGAATCAGTGAAGAAAACAAAACTGTGAAAATGAAGTGTCTTCTGCAAAATTGTCGGGGATTCACAACTTTTTAAAAATTTGATTTTTGTCTTAATATTTCTAAATAAAGGAAAATTTGCTATATTCTGTATATCTTAAATGGTTAAAATGTTAATGAAAGATCATCACTCTGATTTTTTTTCTCAATACTATTCCTACTGTGCATATATCTGAGAAAATTTAATTCTGGTGTTTTTTTACTAGGTACCAATCTTTAGAACACAGTCATACAAAGGATATATCAGAATTGTGTCTTAGAAGTCAACAGAACCATACTAATGTTGAACTTGTATTTAAAATGTGAAATTTGTATTATAAAAAAATTAGTTTTTTTAGTGATTTGAGGAAATACTTTCTACTTTTATTACAACATTTTAGCTTAGTTTTTGAGGGAATTTCTTTTTTTAATATATTTTATTGATTATGCTATTACAGTTGTTTCATTTTTTCCCTCATTTATTCTCCACCCTGCACCTCCTTTCCCACTAGTATTCCCTTGCTTATTAGTTCATGTCCATGGGTCAGGCATATAAGTTCTTTAGCTTCTCCATTTCCTATATTATTCTTAATGTCCCCTTGTCTATTTTGTACCTACCATTTATGCTTCTTATTTCCTGTACCTTTTCCCCCATCCCCTCGCTCCCTCCCTGCTGATAACCCTTCATGTGATCTCCATATCTGTGATTCTGTTCCTCTTCTAATTAAAGGAGTTCATCATCACCAAATCCTTATTATATAAAATGTTAAAGGGACTTATCTAAGAAAAAGATGATAAAAAATATGAACAGTAAAATGACAACAAACTCATCAACAACTGACCCTAAAAAACAAACAAACAGCAAACAATTAGATGAGGGAATTTCTAAGCAACACATTTTAGATGCAATATGACTTAAATAGTTAATTTGCTTTTTGAAGTTCTGAAATCAGGATTATTAGATTCTGAATTAGTGGAGTTTGAATTAATATTGAAATAATAAGGTTACAAGGCATTTTAATTCTTGTTGCTTTTTATTCACAGTTTTGAAATCTTACCTGGTTGTTTGTTTCTTCAAGCTAGACTTCCCAGTAAAGCTTATCATGTAAAATGGCTTATTGTACTTTGAATTGTTAGTCAAGGAAGTGAAAATTATTAACTATTCATGTAATATTTTTCCTTTTTAGAGAGCCTTTTCCTCATGGTAAATATCTTACAAATATACATATATCCAAGGAAATTTAATCCACAATCCAAATTAGAATAACCCCATATGCTTTGATCAATCCTGTTTATTATGTGATTGCCTATATTGCTTTAGATACTGTATAGATGAGCTAGTAGATATTTATTAAATGGGACCATTTATTTAGCTGGGATAAGGTTTTTACCTTGTTCTTAGTTGTTGGGCACATTGATAAAGAATGTGATACTTTTTTTTCATCTTTAAGTATAATGCCTTTTGGTGCTGAGAATTTTATGTCTCTATATGTATATACGTACAACTATTTCTCATGCACTGTATGCAAGCTTGCTTTCGTTTCTTGATCATCTTGCCATGTTTCCCACCAAACTCATTTCTAATCCTTGTTAATCACTTTCTTTTTAACGAACTTGTTTTTGAACTCGGTGTACTACAAATGAATTATATACTTTGTCAAATTACTTAGATAATTTAAAGTTTTTATAAAGTCGTAGGATTTTAACATTCATATCTTTAATTTCCATCATTAATGTCATTAGGTATATTTATGAGATTTAAAAATATAAAACATGATTCTTCACTTTTAACACCTTACTACCTTTTTGTTGCATTGCTAATACAAAAGCATGATACATTTTGAGAGGCCATATTTTATCAGTTTTTTTAAAACAGATGTAGGCCAAAGCCAAAATAATTGTTACTGGATCTGGTGTGTGTTTTATAGGGAGGGGAATGCCCTAAAATTTGTACTTGATGTCTGTTACAGTTTTTTTGGAGACATTTCAGATCTTTTTTTTCTGTTTCTCATCATGGTGGCTTTATATACCTTTAAAAATAAAATGTGACCTATAGGTAAAATTAATGATGTTTAATATTTTCATAAATACTGAGATTTGTTTTTATGGAATTTAGTATATACTTTTTATAGATTATACTTTGTGGATTTTGTTACATAGAGACTTTAAAATAATTTTTAAAAGCTACCTTTTATGTAGTTCATAGATGTACCAGAAAATTATTTTAGTATTTTTAATGCTTGAAATAATTTATATTATATTTTTAACATCATTTTAATATTAAAGTTTTTATGTTACTATAGCGCTAAAAATTTGATGTTTGGATTTGACATTTATGAAGTAAATTGACTTTCATGCCAATAATAGAACCTTATATTGAAGATTGAGATTAGGGAAAATCTTGTATTGATTATATTTTTTACCTAATTTATTTGCATTGATTTGTTTTAGAACAGGTTATAAAAGCCACATTACTATTTTTGTATGATTGCTAATATTAATCATTAAGATAGTTTTTGACAGTTTGATAGTTAAAGGCATTTTCTGTGAAATGATACTTACATGTATTTAACCATGCAGATCCTCATTTTGTGGTCTGCCAGCTAAAGGTGAAGATATATTCCTCCAATTCAGGACCCACACGGCGGGAAGACAAGTTCATGTACTTTGAGTTCCCTCAGCCATTGCCCGTGTGTGGTGACATCAAAGTAGAGTTCTTCCACAAACAGAACAAGCTAAAAAAGGTTTGTACTTTACTTTTCTTGGGGAAAATATTCAAAATAACCGTATCTTAAATAGTAACCTTAGATCTTTTCCTAAACTATTTGCTTAGGCAGAAGTCAGTCTGTGGCCCTGACTGGTGTGGCTCTCAGTTGGTTAGGTGTTCTCCCACAAAGTAAAGGGCCACCAGTTTGATTCCCAGTCAGGGCACTTGCCTGGGGTGCAGTTCAGTCCCACATATAGGAGGCAACCCAATCCGTGTTTCACATCAATGTGTCTCTCCCTGTCACTCTCCCCTCCTTTCCCTCTGTCTAAAAATAAATAAAATCTTACCAAAAAAGAAATATGTAAGTGATTAAAAGGTATATTTTATTTTATGACTAATATCTGATGAATTATAATTTGTTTTCTATTAGATTTGCATATGCATTGCTTACTATGGTATTGATTAGCCATTATAATAGTAAATAATCCTGTTAGAAGTAAAAGACCATGTGGTCTTTTAAGTCTTAAGTACTTTGAGATTAATTTTCTTCAATTTGGGTTATGTAAAGAAATTTTTTAAAAATATTAAAAATTGTATACATACTCCATGAAATCAGTTATAATTTTCTTAGACTTGAGAAATTAGCATTCGATCATGAGTTTCAAAAAGTTTTGCCTACATATGTAAATAAGATCTGTTTCATGGTCTTGTGTAATGACACAAACCACTTTCCTCAGTTTATGTTTCTTACAGTTAGATCATTGTATCTTTAGCTTCTTCAGATTTACTGAACATTTCGATTTTTAGCTGGGAGAGAAATGGGTATGAAGAGGAAGTAATGAATGAAAAATGAGGCATTATTTAAATGCACAGTTTTAGAAAAGCGAGGTTTGTCTTTTATTGAGTTATATTTAGAAAATATGAGAGCTTATTTGAAAACAATTTATCTTGTTTTAAAATAGTATTAGTGAATATTTAAAATGAAGATAAGGTACAAAGTTTTTAGGTGGTAATGAACAAAAATTCTAGCTTTGTATATTATTAATGCTTCATTAGACATATACTAGGTAACATAGCCAATTTTTAGATATTCTCAGTAATAGGATTGATTTAGCTTTCCTGATCTTTAGCTTTTTTTTTTTTTTGAAAGAAAATAAGATGAAGTTGTACTTACTACCAAAATTTTAAACTCTACTTTGACTTACTAGAATAGATATAATTTCCTTTACTTAGAATCCAGCTAATTAGAAAAGTCACAAAATGCTAAACCGATTCTTTTCACCAGAAACTCATTTCTTGCTTGTTCTGTATGAATGTACCTCAGTAACTTTGAATAATTGTTTTTTAATAATCCAGGGTGTGTTAGTAAATGTGTTCTAAAATTAAGGTAGTTTTTCTCTTATGTTCATTGTAAGACGAGTACACTTAAAATTTTATATTTTGCTTTTAGAAACAGGCACTTAAATCACTGTTTTTCATTTCTTATCATTTCAGTTATTACCACCTATGTGTTACATTAGCACATGTAAAATTGAAGATTAGAGTAAACATTATAATATATTTGTATCTTGGATTATCTTACATATATTTACATTTTATGTGATTTACCCTTCCTGTTATAAATGTTTGCAGTAATTTAAACAAAAACAGGTGTAGTATAATCAATGTGTATATATGGAATATATAATGTGTATATATATGGAATCCACATTTCTGAAAATTTAAATATTACTAGCTTATTTTCTTCTGACTCTCAGTAAAATTATGTGTATACTTACTAATTCAGAGACTTTGCAAAAATAATTAAAATTAACAAATATTTTAAAAAAGACATAATATTGCTTTGCTAGATACTGTTGAAAGATATAAAGACCTTTAAGATATAATATACTTAAGGGTGTAACATCTTCCTGGGGGGAAAAATAACTCGAAGATAATTTAGGGGGGAAAATATAAATGGTATCAGATAAGGTGTCATAAGGCCATGCATCATTAATTGTCAGATGATCCATGCAGACCAAATTCTAGTAATTAAGAAAGAGAGCATTCAAGAAAGGTTTGAAGTGATGAGCTTCTGATGTTGTTTTTGATTAATAAGACCTCATGTTATTAGTAAGAAGTGATTCCTTAAAAATAGGCATTTTAGAGATCATCTGATACCCTCAGCCAGGGAATGGATCAGGGCACTGCTGCAGGACGCCATGCCTTTCTTTGATATACAGAAAAGGCTCGGCATTGACTTAAACCACTGGGTGACAACCCAGAGTGCTGAGCAGCCTCCCAAAATTCCATCTTGGTGCCATGTGTTTGAAAAAGAAGGGTTAGAATGTGCACGTGGAATCATTGGTATTTGCAAAGAAAGAGCGAAGGATAGAATAAGATGATTTCATAGAATATCCGATTTGGCAGAAGAAGAAAAATGACTTAGTACCATCCTAAGGCAGAAGGATAAGCTAATAAAGCAGAGGAAGTACATGCCTCCACCCCGTCACTTGGGTAAAGAGGATCCTGGGCCTTGAGGAGAGCAGCTGCCCATGGCCGGAAGCTGATTTTTGTGTTTCTTCTCTACTGGAAAGTAGAACTGACAACCTCTTTGTAAAAGTGTCTAAAGATAGAAGATCACTCCATAAAAAAACAAAACAAAATGTGTTTTATAACATAAAAAAGTCAAAAGTACTTAACCTCTTTCCCCCCGCTCCACATTTTATTATGAATTTTTTCAATCATTCATTGTCATTTAAAAAACTAGAGCTACACTTAATGTTTGTATTTTGGTATCAGTAAAAATATATCTGCCTTGCTTCTTTGGGAGGTTGTACTGACATTTTGAGAACTTTTGTTAAAATAAATTTTGTAAAAGATAACTTGTTGAAACAAAGAATGTTAAATCCAATTTTGAATTTTTAAATACATGCATATAAGCTCAAAATAGTTATAAAGCTAATATTAGACTAGAAAGGAGATATTTTACTTAAGGTTTTAAAATAAAAGTAAATTAGCTTAGAACTTGTGGGACTATGTTGTCAGTTTAAAATTTGAGTGAAAGAAAAATCTCACTCACTGTTGAATTAGATGCAACAGATAACCCACAGGTTGCCAAGTATGTGTTTGTGTTTACTGTTATTCAGAATATCAAACGACAAATGGCTTATTTTGTTGACTGCTTGTGGCAAAGACTGAAAATGAATATAGGTAACATTTTCTTTTTAAAAGTATTTTAAAAATGACATATTTTTATTTTTTAGGACAAAATGTTTCATTTTTGGGTAAATACATTCTTCATACCAGGACCAGAGGAAACCTCAGAAAAAGTAGAAAATGGAAGTCTGTGTGACCAAGAAATTGATAGTGTTTGCAGTATAGAGCGGGCGGGTAATGACAAGGAATATTTAGTACTCACTTTAACGAAAAATGATCTCGACAAAGCAAATAAAGACAAGGCCAACCGATACTTTTCTCCAAATTTTAAGGTTAGTTAAAATCATTTTGAGTTGATGGTGGCTTTGTGTGTGTGTTTGTTTCATTCTAGGTGTATAGCAGGTGAAGAACTTGTTTGACTAATTTTCAATTTGATTATTATTTAGAAGTAATATTTATGTAGAAGCAGCCTGAAGTCCAGATGTGTAAAAAGTCATGAGTGCTGCACTTCACTTTATTGTGTGGTGAAATTTGGGCCAGACGTTGGGGACAGGAGTTAAGTGAAGGAGAAATGGGGGAAGAAAGGTAGGAGAGAACTGGAAATCATTTGAGAATGATTTGTATGGATTGTTCTCACCGGTTTGATTCTTATACCTCTCCAGTTTATTTTCAGTGCCCTCAGAGTGACCTGAAAAATAATAGACTTGATTGTGTCACTCTTATTTACACTTGTTTTGAAGATATTGTGGTCTTTGACTACCTCCTGCATCAAGTCGAGACACATTCTTACCTTGTTCCCTGAGATTCACCCATACTGGTCTCTCTTCATTTCTTCAAAATGTGAAGTTCTTTTGCTTCTGGTCTTTCCAGTTCTTTCTTTCTGCCTGTACCGCTCCACTGCCAGCCTTTCCCCTACCCTTCACATAAGTACCTTCTCATATTGTAGTCTTGGCTTCGATTTCATGTGGCCTGAAAGTTATACTCTTTATGCTTTCCTGTTTTTGCCTTTCTAAAACTGTTTTCTCTTTTTATGGAATTGTTCGGCTTGTTTTAATTTCATTTATATGTGATGTGGCGTGTGCGTGTGTGTGTGTGTTTCTGTTTCCATTCCTGTGTGTAGGTGAGGATTCTCCAGGTTCCCAGGTGGAGGTTTACCATTTTTCTCTTTCCCTTTCCCACTTTGGACTCTACTTGACTTCTTCCCCTTGGTTTCACCATACCCTCCCTCCTCCTTTCTCTTTTTAAAAATTCTCTTAACTTTTTTGCTTCGTTCCATTTTTATAATATAACAAAACTAACCATAGCTTTATAAGTATAAGAATATTGCTAGTAATATAAAAAGGAAAGGGGGGACTTCATGTTTTAAATGAAAATAGATCCAGTATTAGTTATTTTTAGATCTTTATTTCTTTTAAGCGTTTAGAAGTGCCTTTTAGAATCCACAGGTTTCCGTTTTCTTTCTTTTCTTGAATTCTACATTTTCCTCAATCACTAGCTTTTAAAGTATGACTTCCTCCAGTTTTATTATTTTCTGTTTTAATATTATGAGATTTTATATTTATGATTATGCGTAAATTATTTTAATTATCAGTAAACAAATATATAACGGTAAGTGCTCTGAAAAAATTTAAGCAGAGATGGGCTAGAGAATGATGTTGGTGTGTTTTTGAGCCGGATGGTTAGAGAAGGCCTCCCCACGCAGGGGACCTTTAATTAAAGGCCTACATGAAACGAGTGAGCTGTCCAAATATCTGAGAAAAGAGGGCAATGCAGGTGCAGAAGCCCTGACACCCGAGTGAGCTTGGTGTATTTGAGGATGGATTGATAAGAAGTAATTTTCACTAAATCACACTAGTCCAAGTGTGAAGACATTAGAGTGTTTTCAGCACAGGAAAGATGAAATGTGAATGTCTTCTTTAAAAGTTCACTTTGTCCACTTATTTAATGTATAGACTGGAGAGAAGAATAGAGAGTGGAGGGAGCTAAGAATGGAAGCTGAGAGATTAGTTAAAAGGCTGTTGCAGTGGTTTAGTTCAGATGAGAAATGGTGGTTGCTTGGACTAGAGTAGTGGCAGCAAGGGGTGATGAGAAGCTGTCAGATTAGGCCTACAATTGATTCCTCAGTTTTATGGGTTTGAACTGTGTGGATCCATTTATATTCAGATCTTTTTCAGTAAATAGACATTTGGCTCTCCATATCTCTGAGTTTTGCATCCACAGATTCAACCAACAGAGGGCCACTGTATACATTATTCTGTGCCATTCTGTATAAGGTACTAGAGCATCCACAAATTTTGCTGTCCTGGAGCCAATTCCTCATGGATAGCGGGGCACAGCTGTAGTTAAGTTTTTGAGGACTAAAGTTACACTTGGATTTTCTACTGGACAGGGGTTGGTGTTCCTAACCCTTGCATCGATTGTTCCAGGATGAACTGTTCATAGTATTTTGAAGGTAGAACTAAAAGGATTACTGGTGGAGTGAATGTTGTGTGTAAGAGAAGAAGAAGAACTGATAAGGACTCTTGGACAATGGTGGGAGAGGCTGTAGATATAATGGAAGGAGCAAGAGATTCTAAATCAAATCTAATTTAAATCCCACACCCACTGTTTACTAGATATGTGGTCTTCAGCAGGTTACCTAACCTTTTTGAGCCTTAGCATTCTCTCCTTTAAAATGGAACTGCCTGCCTTGTAGAGCAGTTTTGACAATTATTTTAGCTTAAGTCTGTAAGGGCCCTTAGTTATCTGTTTAAACCACTGTATAATATTAATGTTCTTCTCCTTCCTTCAGGTTTTAGGGCTATTGGGATCCTAAACAACATTGTCGATCAATATTTTATATACTGTAATATTTGTGTGTGTTTAATATTGTTTGCATCAAAAAATACATTGAGTTTCAGATAGGTAGTTAGTGAAACATTCTTTTGGAACTCAACTATTAGTGAATTGAATTTTGTGATTGATAATCTGTTATGTGAACTATTGATAAACTTCAGTCTTAGTATATTTCTTTTGTATATTTAGTTAATACTTGCACTTATGCTTATTAAGAATATATTTAATAAATAAAATCTTTATAAAACATGTATGTGTATATTAACATCCCAGTTTATCTTTTCAGAATATAACAAGAAAGACAATGTAGAAAATTTTAAGAGGGCCATTTAAAAGGCAGCTCTGCCTTTTAAAAATCATGTTTGTCATGGTACTTAAAAATGAATGCTAAAAATATATACTAAGTAACTTAAAATTAGTCACATTTAAGGATTTTCCATTTAAACTTTCTCTTTTTTCTCTAGGTGAAGCTGTACTTCACAAAAACAGTAGAGGAGCCATCAAATCCAGAGGCTAGCAGTTCAACTTCTGTAACACCAGATGTTAGTGACAATGAACCTGATCATTATAGGTATTCTGACACCACTGACTCTGATCCAGAGAACGAACCTTTTGATGAAGATCAGCATACGCAAATTACAAAAGTCTGAATTTTTTTTTATCAAGAGGGATAAAACACCATGAAAACAAACTTGAATAAACTGAAAATGGACCTTTTTTTTTTAATGGCAATAGGACATTGTGTCAGATTACCAGTTATAGGAACAATTCTCTTTTCCTGACCAATCTTGTTTTACCCTATACATCCACAGGGTTTTGACACTTGTTGTCCAGTTGAAAAAAGGTTGTGTAGCTGTGTCATGTATATATACCTTTTTGTGTCAAAAGGACATTTAAAATTCAATTAGGATAAATAAAGATGGCACTTTCCCATTTTATTCCAGTTTTATAAAAAGTGGAGACAGACTGATGTGTATACGTAGGAATTTCTCATTTTGTGTTCTGTCACCAACTGAAGTGGCTAAAGAGCTTTGTGATGATATACAGGTTCACAATCTTACCCCTTTGCACTTGTGGCAACAGATAAGTTTGCAGTTGGCTGGAGGAGTTTCTAAAGGGTTGTGCTACATTCTAATGCATGTATTTGGGTTTGGGGAATGGAAGGAATGCTCAGAAAGGAATATATTTTGTGCTGGACTCTGAACCATCTACCATCTTCAGCTATTGACATGCACCTTTCTTTGGCATGCTACCGTTATTAATCTGGGTATTTGAGGAATTGGCCGCTGTCACTGCTTGTTGTTTGTGCATTTTATTTTATTTTTTTAAAGCATATTGGTGCTAGAAAAGGCAGCTAGAGGGAGTGAATGTGTATTGGGGTAGAGGAATGAACCTTCCACAACATCTTGAGAATCCACAAATGAAGGGATATAAAAATAATGTGGTTGTAGTAGAAACACAGCAACAATGACTTAACCATATAAATGTGGAGGCTATCAACAAAAAATGGGCTTGAAACATTATAAAAATTGACAATGATTTATTAAATATGTTTTCTCAATTGTAATGACTGCTCCATCTCCTGTGTAATCAAGGCCAGTGCTAAAAGTCAGATGCTATTATTACCTACATCAGTCAACAACTTATACATACTTTATCAGTTTTCAATCATATACCTGCTGTGGATGCTTCATGTGCTGCCTGCAAGCTTCTTTTCTCTCATTAAATATAAACTATTCTGTAATGCTGCACAGGAAATTTCAATTTGAGAGTCTTCAGTTTTAAGCAGATTTTTTTTTTCCTTTGAGGATTTATGATGCACTTACTCGATCCAGTAGCTGTCAGCCGTTCCACCCTTTTGACCTTACACATTCTATTACAATGAGTTTTGCAGTTTTGCACATATTTTAAATGTCATTAACTGTTAGGGAATTTTACTTGAATACTGAATACATATAATGTTTATATTTAAAAGGACATTATTTGTGTTAAAAAGGAAATTAGAGTTGCAGTAAAATTTCAGCACTGCACAAGTAATAAGGCATTTACTTTTTCAGTAGAAATTGTCCCACATAATGCTTTTAACGATTTGCTATTGAAAGAATAGATTTTTTTTTTAATGTGCAGTGTTGAATTATTTCTTCATAGTGCTAGAGTTAGGACTAGGGCTTCGTTTTCACTTCTTAAATATCATATATTTGATATGCCCAGACTGCATACGGTTTTAAGCAGAGTACAACTACTATTGTAAAGCTAATGTGAAGATATTAAAAGAGTTTTTTCCCAGAAATTTGGTGTCTTTCAAATTATACCTTGATTTTGAAACATTTGACTATCCAGGCAATTTATTTCTTAATGGTGTAAAATCTCATTTTCAATAACTTATTGGTGCTGAAATTGTTCACTAGCTGTGGTCTGACCTAGTTAATTTACAAATACAGATTGCATAGGACCTATTAAAGCAGCATTTATAGAGTTTGATGGTAAGTAGATTAGGCAAAACTTCATCTAAAATATTCTTAGTAAATAATGTTGACATGTTTTCCATACCTAGTCATTCATTCAACAAATAAAATTTTTAAATTTTTAACAAAGCTCTTAGGATTTACACATTTATATTTAAACATTGATATATAGAAAATTGATTGACTTCTCATAAGTTAAATTGGTAAGATCAGAGACAACTATTCCTAAGGCCTCACCATTGAAATTTATATGCCATCTTGTCTTTCATAAAAGCTGAAAATTGTTGACTAAGTTGAAAATCAACCATTGATGTTTTGAAGATAGTTGTTAATACTGTTATTTGTTACAGTTTTGGGCACAGTATATTAAGACATAACTTGTATTGTTCCAATATGTAACACGGAAGGCCAGGTCATAAATAATGACATTATAATGGGCTTTTGCACTGTTATTATTTTTCCTTTGGAATGTGAAGGTCTGAATGAGGGTTTTGATTTTGAATGTTTCAATGTTTTTGAGAAGCCTTGCTTACATTTTATGGTGTAGTCATTGGAAATGGAAAAATGGCATTTTATATATATTATATATAAATATATATTATACATATTACTCTCCTTTATTTCAGTTACCATCCCCATAGAATTTGACAAGAATTGCTATGACTGAAAGTTTTCGAGTCCTTATTAAAACTTTATTTATGACAGTATTCATAATTAGCCTGAAATGCATTCTGTAGGTAATCTCTGAGTTTCTGGAATGTTTTCATAGACATTTTGGATGTGCAGCCGCTTACATGTCTGAAGTTACTTGAAGGCATCACTTTTAAGAAAGCTTACGATTGGGCCATGTACCATCACAAGTCCTCTGTAGCTCCTCTTGAACATTTTTTGCCATAATTATTAAAGGTAGTTGAATGAATAGCATCACCATTCTTTGCTGTGGCACAGGTTATAAACTTAAGTGGAGTTTACTGGCAGCATCAAATGTTTCAGCTTTAAAAAATAAAAGGGTACAAGTTAAATGTTTAGTTCTAGAAAATTTGTGCAATATGTTTATAACGATGGCTGTGGTTGCCACAAAGTGCCTCGTTTACCTTTAAATACTGTTAATGTGTCATGCATGCAGATGGAAGGGGTGGAACTGTGCACTAAAGTGGGGGCTTTAACTGCGGTATTGGGCAAAGTTGCCTTCTACCCTGCCAGTTCAAAAGTTCAATCAGTTTTCATATAGAATATATATACTAAAAAAATTCAGTCTGTTAAACAGCCTTACTCTGATTCAGCCTCTTCAGATACTCTTGTGCTGTGCAGCAGTGGCTCTGTGTGTAAATGCTATGCACTGAGGATACACAAAAAAACGTGTACAGGATAATGCCTCATACCAATCAGATGTCCATTTGTTATTGTGTTGTTAACAACCCTTTATCTCTTAGTGTTATAAACTCCACTTAAAACTGATTAAAGTCTCATTCTTGTCATTGTGTGGGTGTTTTATTAAATCAGAGCATAATTAAAAATGGCTTAAATTTGTTGACACTTTAAATAATGGGCAGCCAAATGTAATTAATAAGTTTTCTTTAAGTTTTTTTTTCCTGCTGTCCTTCACAGTTTGCAGTAATTAAAACACGGGCTTTGTCAGCTTGGGAGTAGAGTATCAGTCTACTCGTGTTTGAGAAAGGCACTTTTAAGGGCTTTAGTCAAGGCTTAAATTGTTTTGAGCATAGTATATAACATTCTAATCTTGAAAACCCAAGATTCTTGAAAAATTGTGCTTTTGGGGGCAGGGGGGAACTAAGTCAGAGGTCTGCAGGTAACTGCCCAGAACAGATTTGATACTTCAGGTTTCAATTTGTGGCTTTTTCATTCTCTGATTCTGGAAAGCTTCATCTACTCATTGTGACTAGTGCCATTTAAAAATGGATATTCCAGAAGAGTTTAAAGAACTTGAATTCAGTCTTGTATTTCTAATGTTCTTAAAAGCTTAAAGACTAAGGCATAGTCTTTCACCAAAGCATAGTAAGGTAATAAGTGAAAGTGTGGCTGTACAAATGTTTTGAAAATAAAGCAGACCATTTACGTAACAGTGGAATTTAATGTTATTTCAAGTTTACATTTTCTTCATGTGACTCTTTCAAAGTAAATGAATAATGTATAATAACAAGTATGAAAAGTATGTGTATACACACTTCTTTTTAAATATGGTTGCAAACTCTACTGCAGTTAAAAATGATTTATAGGATCATGGTGATTTTGGAAAAATAGGAAGTTACTGGCAATTTTGTCTGTATTCATGCTCTTACTACACTGTAATTTGAGCCAGCTTAGTTAAGTGAATGCCATCACCATTTCCATTGAGAATTAAAAATCACCAGTGTTTAACATGCAGGCTTCCAAAGGCTTCCCAAAAATCAAGACCCTTAAATCTAGTTGATATGCTGCTAACGTGAAACATGTTGTGTTCTTTCATTGTTGCCAGACAATTAACCACACACCTAAAACTTAAATAGCTTAAGTAACATTTTGATTAGGAGTGCTGTTACTAGTACAGAGAGAAATGCTTATGAATGGAAATAATAATAAGTATTCTGGCTGGACTGGCATAAGTACAGTACCTAAAAAGTAGCAAAAAAGATAAAAATATTTTAAAGCTTTTAAAGATGAAATGTTAGAGACTGATTTTCCTATAGTTATATAGCTATAGGGAGTCTAATGATTTGCTTATCGGTTGTTTTCAATTTTAGAGAAAATGTATTCTTTTATGGCCATGATGTTGTTATTTTCCATCTTTCAAGAGATCTTACAACTATGTCAGAATGTAGTAGATGCTCTGACAAATTCATATTGGTTAGTAGCTTTAAAAGTTTGCTATGTGAAAGCAGGTAAGGACAAAATTTTATTGATGGTAAAACCTTTGATTCTTAAATTATTTTGAGAAGACTTTACTATAACAAAATAATCACTTATAATTATAATTCCACCACCTGGAGATACAGGCATTGTTAATGCTTCAGTGACTACAATCATTTTTTCTGTATATTCATGTATATTTTCTTTAAAAATGAAATCTGTGCTCTGCATACTCTCAGAGCCTTTCAGCTTAGTATTTCTGTCACGGATCTGTAGACTGTTCACTGACATCAGGAAATGGACAGTGGCTTGAATCTTTCTAATGCTTCAGGTGCAGGTTATATGCAGTTGTTGAGAGCCCTTCCCGCTAAAGCAAAGTTCATCGTGAGGGTTTAAATACTGTTGGCATCAGGATGATACATGTCTAAGTAAATAAAACAGTCACATTTATTTAGCATACACAAGATTGACATTGTAGATATTTCTCTTCAAACACCATTTTAAATATTTGCATTTTGGAATTACATGTTAAATACATCAACAGGAATATGTGAAACACTATTAGTAATCTTAATCACCTTTCTATTTCCCTTATGGGTGGAAAAAGGGTGAGATTTTCAGTTTTGGGGATTCCCAAGTAGTTTCTTAATTTAGAGTGAGTTATTTTAACACCTTAAAAAAGAAAGCAAATCTGGTTTATCACTTTATTGTCTTTAAATCTGTGTGCTCATGTGATTTCTGTCACATCAAAAACAGTATTTCATAAATGTTTCACCTTTGGCTCTAGAACTTACCTTGTTTAGTACAATGGTGGGCTTATCCCAGAACATAAAACTATTGACAGTTATTTGAGAATTTAGCTGGAGGGCAGTACTTAACTTACAAGCCAATGTATTGATATTTTAAGAACATTTTTACACACATGAGTGAAGTCAGCTGCCATCTTTGAGCATTACCACATTTTAAAATAAAGCTGCATATTTTCTAATGAAGTGTTTAACAAGGATATATATTTTTCTTTTTTAAAAATTAAAAGTAATTTATATCTCCTTTATTGCATGTGGATTTTCATTTGTCCTTAAAATGGTCAAAGATTCTGCTTGTGTGGATGGAGCGAGGCTTGTGGTCGCGGCATAGTGTTTCACTTTGTGAAGTCTGTTTACTGTAGTGAAATTCTTAAAGTGTTTAGTTGTGGCTTTCTGTAGCATATCATGTATTGGCTTTAATTTACGTGCACATTTAGGATTTTCTGCCTACTCTATACAGTTGTCCACATGATATCTCACGTTCATAAATCCCCCTTTCAGTGTTCTCCCTCCCTTTTTTCCTCTCTTATTTAAATTGTCCTAATGCTCTAATGGGCTGTGTGTGTGTGTGTGTGTGTGTGTGTGTGTGTGTGTGTGTGTGTGTGAGAGAGAGAGAGAGAGAGAGAGAGAGAGAGAGTGTGCGCGCAGGAGTGAGCATGCTGGACTCCAACTGTAGAAATTAAAGTAGTTTGATTCAGGCAAAACAGTTCTCACTGAAAGTTCATGGTTCATTGTAATGAAAATGTTAATCCTGGATGACCTTTGTCATACTTTAATGAATCTTGAGTATTAATGGGTTTTGTTAGTAGCATGTTGATGTGTGCATTAATGAGTTATTTTCAAAGTTACGCATTTAACCAAAGTTGGTGTATTGGAGATGTTTATATCGGTTTCCATTTGGCTCCTGATGGACATAAGAAGTAGAAATGCTTTCCTATGGAGAGTATTTTTTTCTTTAACAAATTAAAAGGATAAATATTTTTGAATGGTTGGTTTTAAACTTTTTATTCAGCAAGTATCAAGTCACTGCTATATAAAACAGATGCTTGGAATATATTAGTGATCAAAACAGACACCCTCTCTTGCCCTTAAGGAGTTTCCACTCTAGTAGAGAAAATAAACTTTATTAAAATAATTATAAATTGTGATACATGCTGTGAAATATGAGATGCATATGTTACAGTAATTATCACCAAACATTCCACATGCTTTCTTAAATCTCCACTCCTTGAGGTTAGATGGGACCATTATAACTACTTTATTGCAATGAAATAGCACTGAAAGTTATGTGACATTTCTGAGGAAAGGCATTAAAAATAAAATCTCTTGTACAATCTTCTAGTTTCTCTTTTTCCTTAATGCGGTGACCAGAAATGACATGTTCCTGGTCGGTGTGTGTGTTGACTGACCACTTGGAAAAGAATTTACTTAAATCTTTCCTCTACATTGAATGGGTTAGATTTTAGCATGAGCCAGAAATAATTAGTTTACACTGATATGGAATAATTTGTTACCATAGCATAATTAATTATGGTGTAACTAATATTTTGGAAGGATCAGAGATAAATTTCTTGAGCAACCAACTGGGAGGTAAAAACGAAGCAAAACAAGGGACATCTGTAAACATGATGCAGTAAGAAACTAAATTACAAGTCACTGAACAGTTGACATGCTTGGGATATGAGTGGATGGACAGCAGATCCCTGCCTTCATGGAGCTTGCATTCGAATTCGGGATAATAGGTGATGACGTACCATACGTACGGTGCTAAGTGCTATGGGGGAGAAAATGTGGAAGGGCATTTGCAGTGGTGGAGAGAGAGCAGTGTTGAATAGGGTGGTCCGGAGTAGGCCTCCCTGGAAAGGTGAGAACTGAACGGACCCATTCAACCATAGTGGCCGATGTTTTCATCCTTTCAAACTGCAAGAAGCGCTCGTTATCCTCTGTAAAATTTATCCTCACCTTTTACAACTTTATATTAATTCCTGATTTAAGATTATTATTGGTATCTCTATGGAGAATTTTTAAGAGTGTCACCCAAAATAGTCAGTGTTTTAAATAATTTTTTCTAAATCAGTTGGGGAAAACCTATAAAAATCTACTTCCTCATTTTTAGAGTTAAGTTCATTAAAAAAATTTTTTAACAGTGCTGAATGTATGTGGTTATGTTTGAAAATATTTGATACTGCTTCAGTAGAAGTTCAAGTTCTGTTACAGCCTTCAACGTTTCTGTAAAGCTGAAAGGAATGTCATTTATGATTTACTGATGGGAAACAAGTTATAAATTTTGAGTTACTTGAAAAACAAGAGGGGTGAAGTTTATGGCCCAGGCCTGTATGTTTTAATTCTTAGCTCACGAGCAGAAACCTTTGCAAAAGTATCAATACCTAAATAGTAAAAGAAATATTTTTCCCACAAAGAGAGAAACCTCCCTTTTCTACTCTATTTTAAGATCCAAGAAGTTTAACTTTGTGGTCAAGGGGAAAATAGTATAACTAGATTAATTTGATACAAAAGAAATTTACAACTTTATCAGAGCATTGTTTTTATTTTTTTTAATTGTATTTATTTTTTAGAGAGATAGGGAGGGAGAGAAACATCAATGTGCAATTGCCTCTTGCAGGCCCCTTCCTGGGGATCTGGCACACAATCCAGGCATGTGCCTTGACTGGGAGTTGAACCTCTGGGTTCAGTCCACTGAGCCCTACTAGTCAGGGCTGTGAGAGCATTACTAACGGATATTTACTAGTGATCAGTTTCTTCCTCTCATCAGGGCAGGTACATATAATTAGGCATGATATTTTGAAAGAAAATGTTAACTATTAGCTTTTAATTTTTAATCTTTAGGATTCCAAATGGTTTTAAAGACATTTTCCTTGGCAATTTTGCATCTTGTTTTTACTCTAATTTTTTTTTATTTGTTGCTGTTTAGGAAAAATTTAAGGTACAGCTCAGTGGATTTCCCTGTTGTAAGAAAACTTGTTATGTAAATTTATTTTAAGATTTTATTCATTTTAGGAGAGGGAGAAAGGGAGAGAAGCACCAGTCTGCGGTTGCCTCTCCTCCTTCCCCACCGAGGAGCCGGCCTGCAGCCCAGGCATGTGCCCTAGACTGGGAATCCAACCTGAGACCCTTTGGTCCACAGGCCAGTGGCACTCAGTCCATTGAGCCACACCAACTAGGGCTTGTCAGGTAAATTTAGAAAATATTGTGTATATTCTTTGGTCTTAGTATAAGGGTTAAATTTCACTTAGTAGGAATGTCTCCTGAACCTACCTCATTGAATTTGAGAGCATTTTCCAATAGTATTGTGATTGCTCCTTTAAACATTGATAAATAAGCCCCAATCCCAATTTATAAGGAAGTATGCCATGTTTTAACAGTAGTGTTTATGCTTCTTGAAATAACTTTTTTTCCTGAGACTTGGAAAAATGTAGTTATGTTTTTCCGTTTAATAATATTCTCTGAGTACAACAATACTATCTATGTAGTAAGACTTTTTAGAGAGCTGAAGTGGTTGAATTAACTGCAGGACATGCAAATTAGGAACAGTTAGCAAATTAAGAGTCATGTTTATGTTTCTCTTTTCAGTTTTAATCACGTTTTTGAAATTAAAATTCTAATCTTCCATTCTTATTCTCTATAAGGAAAAGAAATGTATTTAAATTCCAAAAGTAGATGTGAAAATTAGGAAAGTTCTTAATTTCAATATTTCCATGAAGATGTCATTGTTAAGAAAGCCCAACATTACATCATTAATTCTCAACAAGGGAAGTCTGTTTTTTAAGTAATTAATGAGCTAATACTTTGTTTACTGTGTCCAATCAGCACAAATCATACGAATAACACATGAGCTGCTTTGGCTTCTTAGTACTCTATATTATATAAATGTTTGAAAGGGAAAATAATAATTTTTAGTCTCTAGTAAGAAAGTAGGCATAAGGTAAAACTTCCCTTTGCTAGACTCAGCAGACACCACTCACTGTGTTGGGCTGTCCTTGTAAAAGACTGAACCATTGTTTTTATTAAAAAATCCAATAAGGTTAAAGCAAAAATATCACACGAACATGATTTACTGAGTTAACATCTTGGCTAGGAATTGCTTGAAAACCTCAAGGCAGTCGGCTACCTCTTAAACAATCAGAGTTACAAACCAAACAATGACAAAAGCCTAAATAATTACTGGGTCACGAAGTTCTGCCAATATTCTTTATTACTGATGGAAGAAAAACAAATTTTAGTGCAAGGTGTAAGTCTTGCAAAATAAGTATTTAGCAATTTTTTGAGCCATGAAAGAGAAAACTATCTTGCAAAGTTCTTGACAGGTAAGATGGTAAAATGTTGGCACATTTTTATATCAAGGCAACTTGAGAGCTCTTTTATTTTTTATTTTTTATTTTTTAAAGATTTATCTCTTTATCTTTAGAGGGGCAGGGAAGGAGAGAGGGAGAGAAATATCAATGTATGGTTGCTTCTCGTGGGTCCCCTGCTGGGAACTGGCCTGCAACCCAGGCATGTGCACTGACTGGGAATCGAACTGCGGTCCTCCAATTCGCAGGCCCGCGCTCAATCCATTGAGTTACACCAGCCAGGGAGAGTTCTTTTAAATCCATTGAATAAACTTGTACTTTATTTTTGCTTGAACTGGAATATCCAGTTTTAAGTCATTGGTTCTCAGTTAAGCGGGCCAACCAGCCACCCAACAAGTATGTCACTGCTTGCCTACTGTGTTCAATTGGAATCAGTAGTGTACAAGGCAGAAAAAGTCATGGTGCTTATATTTTAGAGTGGGGAGCCAGATTTTACACAGGAGGGAGCAAGTGCAATGGCTTTGGTGTGGGAACAAACATGCCATTTAGAAAGAAAATCAGAAGGAGAGAGGCCAGCCCTGGCTGGTGTAGCTCAGTGGATTGAGCATGGGCCTGTGAAGCAAAGAAGGGTCGCCAGTTCAATTCCCAGTCAGGGCACATGCCTGGGTGGCAAGCCAGGTACCCAGTAGGGGACACATGAGAGGCAACAACACATTGATGTTTCTCCCCCACTCTTTCTCCTTCTCCTCTCTCTAAATATAAGTATTTTTTAAAAAAGGAGAGAGGCGAGAGGCTAGAACAGAGTAAGTGGAGAACATGAGCAGCTGAAACTCAGAGAAATCTAGCTTTCTGTCCAAGAAGAACCAGAATTTCCTGTGGGCCAGAGAACAGGGTGTTAGGGGTTGGGGGGAATCCTGAAGAGGACAGAGCTGGAGAGTGGATCTTCCAATTCAGTGTGTGAACTTCCACAAGTCCTGGGTGGGCTCCCGAGCAGACATACACAGAACAGGCCTAGGAAACCACAGCAAAGTCCTAGCAAAGTCCTGGAACTGCCATTCACAGAAGATGAGACAGAACTTGCAGTCTAATCCCAGCTGGGTTGATTGCTTAAACAAACCAACCTTAATGAGATAATCCAAGTACATTTACATGGCTCCCTCAGATACATAAGAAGTTTCTGCTGTTTGTCAATTACAGTGAGTGAAAATTAGCATTATCATAGGGCCAACCATGATTAGGGAGTTTTCTATTATAGTGTTTTATATAGGATTGATACGTAAAAACATGTTTCAAACGCTCCATGACTTGCAATGTCCAAGGTGAAATAAATATACATTCACAAAGAAGAGTTTTCTGATTGGGTCCATTAAATTGTGTATCTGTAATAAAAGTGATTTTGAAACATAACAGACTTATTACTAGATAGTTCCCAAGCTTATCCTGAGTCGGTGTCTGGTAATTGCTTTGCTCGCCTGCTTATGTTAACTTTTTGATTCAGCCTTGGCAGTCGGGCCCAAACGTTCTTACAAAAATGCCACAGGAAAGTCAACCTATCATGTAAGCACAATATGTGCTTTTCAATTTTGTAACAGAAAAAAATGCAATGTTTAATGCTGCTAGTACCTAGAAATCTGTTATGAGAAATCATTGAGGTGAGTTTGGAGAAAAACTGAACTGGTATGTTTGGAGAAATGACTTTCTGATGAAAGAAGAGAAATTCAAAACTTTGGAATGCCTCCTTCATTGGGATGCTAGCACCATATGACTCTTAAAATGTAATACAAATCCTTGTAGTGACAATGATAGTTCTGGATTTAAGAGTTTAACAGTGTTGCCATTTAATTCTCATAATGTAGGAAGTAACAATTACATCCATCGGATACATGAGGACTGAGGCACAGAAAGGTTCAAGAACTTGCTGAACACAGTGAAACTAGTCAGTGGTAGAGCCAGAGCTTAAATCCAAGTGAATCTGCTTGGATTGACTTGGCCTTAATGACTTGGCCTAGTCATGCCCAGGCCATTGACTCCTATATTATGTGTTACCTCCTTTAACAAGGTAGTAAGACCTTATTTTCTTTAAAGAGCATAATCTTCAAACAGTGTAAGAAGTAGTTCTCCAGCTTTTTGGTCTCAGGATTTCTTTACACTCTTAAAATTTATTGAGGACCTCAAAGAGCTATGATTCGTGTTGGTTATACCATATCAGAAACAGTCACAGACATTTCTTATTACCTCACAGATACTTGTTAATGAAAAATAGATAATAAATGTATTACCTACTAACATAAATAACATTTTAATAAAATAACTATACTTTCCAAAACAACAATTTTAGTGCTAAGGATGTTTTTTTAAATCTTTTTTCTTATCTATTACTTGGCTTAATACAAAATGGTTTTCATATATGCTTCTGCATTTAATTGATTGTGACATGTTGTTTTGGTTGTAGCATATGAAGAAAATGTGGCCTTGTACAGATATGTAGGTAGAAAAGGGAGGAGTATTTTAATAGCCCTTTCAGATAATTGTAAATAATTGTATTTGATACTACCAAACTCCACAAGTTACAGTTTCTTAAAGGTTAGTTGCAATATGGAATTGGAAATCTTCAATGGATTTTTTTTTTTTTGCCTATGCACGATTTTGTAACATCAAGCATGGGTTATTTGGAAAACATCGGTCTGTGGACTTGTGTAGATCTTCCAAATGTTGACATACTTCATTATACAATGCAAAAAAAAAATCACATTTGTTAATATCATCCTGAGCGCAGCAGAAAAGTCTTTAAATATCTAGAAGCTATCTGGTTCATGGTGGCAGATAACAAGTTTTTTAGAGTATTAACTTTTTACTTAAAAGCTAGAATTTTATTACTAATAACAAATACTACTAATTGTTTCCCTGAAAGGGCCTGGCTGTGCCACCAGGGCTGCGCGCCACACTGTGAGGGCCACTGGTGTAAGAATTTCGATGGGGAAGAAAAGTAGAACGTGGAACTAAAAGGCTCAAGCAAATGCATTTTTAGGGTGCAGAAGGAACTCGAGAGTGAGGTCTGAGAATCACTAGCAGCAATCTATGATAAATTAGGGGAAATGGGAGAGAGTTCAGACACACAGAAATGAGAAAAGATTGCTTTAATTCTCCAGAGGGATGTATTCTGGGTAACAAAGGCCAGTGTGTTTAACACCGATTCCCAGAAAAAGGATGATACTATGTTCTGTAGCAGGTAGTTTAAGAGCATTAGAAAATAATTCAGCAATTACCAGATGTCATGAGGGCTAGGAAGGTTTTCTCAAAGTTCGTTTTTCCTTCATGATTATGTGAGTCAATGCTTTCCATGGTATACATGACAAAATGCTTAAAAAACTACGGAAGAACAATCGAACAACACATTGTATAGGTACCGTTTTTACAAACTGCACAAATCTCATTTGATTAAAAGCCATTTATAAAGTACCTGCCATACACAAAATGCTGTGACAGGCAAAAAGGGTGGGTCTTGGAGGGACATATGAGAAAAAATAAAAGGATTTGCCTTGAAAACAGGAGCCCAAGAATATTTTCAAATGTAAGAAGTCTGCCTTGTGAGAGAAAGTATCGTGGCATTTTGGGAAGAGCATAAATAGCCCAGGAGTTTGAACATCTGCAAGCTCATCCTGGCTTTAACGCCATCTCAGTGGATGACCCAGGGCTTTTAGTTCAATTCCAGACCTGTGTTCCATACCTGTAGCATTAAAAGAGGCAAAGGGATGGAGTGATACTTTCTCACTCCACAGAACATAACCAGAGTTGTGAGTGGAATTTTAGCAAGACCAAGTTTGCCTCACAACAAGGAGCTTCCTAACTCTGAGCTGTCCAGTACTAGCCCCGTGAGACTCCCGAGCGCTTGAAATGTGACCAGTCCGAATCGAGATCTGCTGAAAGTAAACTACACACCAGATTTCAAAGACTTAGTATCAAAAAATGTGAAATACATAATAAGTTTTTAATATTGATTACATGTTAAAATGATCATTTGGGGGTATATTGGGTTAAATTATTAAACTAATTTCTGTGTCTTTGTACTTTTAAAACATGGTTACTGGATAATTTAAAATCATATATATATATATATATATATATATATGACTTGCATTATATTTCTACTGGACAGTGCTACTCTAGCTAACAGTTTCAAAAAAAAAAAGAACTTGTTATTTTCTAGTTCTCTAAAATTAGAAAATCTAATTTTATTTTTTGATGTGCATCAGTCACAGTTCTGATAAGAGAGCCTTCCAGAAGCTCTGTTTGCTGCACATTTGGTCTTTATCGTGTTCTCAGTCTGTGTTCAGATGAATGTTAGGGCCCCACCAGCTCTGCTCCCAGGATTTGTCAGTGGGGGGTATGGGAAAGTACCATGAAGGAGGCCTAATATGGGGTGTGGAGGGCTCGCTCTCCTCCCTTTACCCAAGCAGAAAGTTGTTCAATATGTATTAAGCGAATGAATGAGTGTACCAAATGCATGTGCGTGTTTCAGGGAAAACGAATGATGGTTTAAGGTTCAGGCCTTGGACCAGGTCAGGCACCAGTTTGCTTCTCCGTGCTCCTGTTTACTAGCTCCGCGACCTTACTTACCTCCTCTGTGTCTCCGTTTCTCCATCTGTAAAACATGGGGGGGGGGCAGTTTGAATAGAGTAGACTTTCCTAGAAGCCTGGCATGCTACTAAACACATTTGGCAATGCTACTGCATAAATCACATCTTGCAGGAGAAAATACGCACAGCAACAAAAACCCTCTGAAAGGTACCTTGCCTGTAAACAAGTTGTTAAACATGTTCTCACTTCCTGGCCTCTGTCACCACCTGTGCGGCACGTTTTGAAGCAATTCCACGCTGTGGGATTAAAGCAGATTTGTGCAGTGCCTGGACACCCTTAGGAACTTGAACTTCTGGGGGGAGGGCCATCTGTGGGGAAGTGGAAACTTCACGTTCAGTAAAGACCTATTGGTTGCGAAGCAATGCAAGGTGCTCTCTCTCTGTTTCTGCTTTTCCCATCCAAACCTGACCCTGACCATCTTGGCTACATGGAAAGGGGAAGTGACTGTTTATCTCATGTGCCTACTATCTGATTCTTAGGATTCTAAAACTTAGGACTGGATTATTTTTGTAACTCAGAACTTCTTGGCATTCCTATTATATTCCTCTGTCCAGCTCTCTCCCATTCCCCAGAACTTCACTGTGATGTTGGGTGTATCCCTCCCACCACCTCTATTCTCTCTCTCTCAGAACCTACCCTTGCCTTCAACTAAACAGAGAAGATAAAGGTTATCATACTGCATGGATTGCCTCAACTTCCTGTCCCTCTCATCTTGATCATCAACGAAGCCTCCGCCTCCTTCAATCTACCTGTCTCTAATATTGAATAAACAAATTACCCTCTTGTATAAGGCTAACTTTTCTACAATTCCTCTCTTTTCTAGGACCAAGATCATATTTATTTGAATCATCTTTTCTTCTTATTTGCATTTTAGTCTCTATTAGATCATTTCTTCAAGTCTATAAATATTCCAAATCCTTTTTTTAGTAAAGGGGGAAAAAAAAGGGAAATCTTCTCTATCTTGTATTCTATTGAGTTATTTCACTCTCCTTTCTCTTTTCAAAATCAAGTTGAAAAAGAAAATCTACACTTGTCCCTACTGCCTCCTATCTCATTCACTCATTTTTCTATGAATATTTTCTATGGTAATTTAGTTACAAATGTACATTCAAATATCACATATGTAAAATATCAATTTAGAAATAGTCTAGACTTCATCAAATTACCAATCAAGTATGAAGGTAGAATATACAAACATTCAGATATTTAGGGGTGCCAAAACTTGATCTCCTACGCAACCTTTCTTGGGAAGGTATGGGAGAATACATTCCACCCAAATGCAGAAGTAAACTAAGAAAGAGGAAGACATGGGATCTGGGAAAGGGGGGAGAGCGGCAAAGGGAAGTCCTAAAAATAAAAGCTATCAGCAGGCCTACGAAAAACCAGTCCAGATTGAAGCAGAAACATGAAGTCATCAGGGAGAAAGGTATCTAGGAGGGAAAATGGAAGCAATGTGTTTGAGTGTGTGCAGAAAGTTATCAACAGGTAGGTGACAGAGATGTTGGAGCATTTTAGGAAAAAATGTAACAGAGATTAGAGGTATATTGAGAATCAAATGAAAAGATGAGGTACTGATCAGCTCAGTGAAAAATGAAGGTTTGAACAAGACAGGATATATGGTTCCAAAGGAGAATTTGGTTCCTCAGAAGCATTATTCCATTAGTTTATTACATTAATATAATGTAAACTCTGATTAATGATTTTACCGAAAACTGCTGAACTGTTGGTTGAGGTGGGTGGTGGGGTTTGGAGGAAGGTGATGTTGTAAAAGAGCTAAGACCTCATCCTTTGAGTAGGAAGTCAGTAGCTAACACCTAAAACCTAAATTTGATGAATAAAAAGAAGTGTAAAGTTCAGTTAAATATAAAAAGGCAAATGCCTAGGGCAATGAGAATAGTTGAGAATGGATTTCAGGCTTTGCCTTTGGAGTTAATTTTTTGGCCAGAACATGGAAGTGGGTATAATATACACCTTTTAGTATTATTTGAAGTTTAAAATTAGGTACATGTATTGTTTTGACATCAAATAATTGTAAATTAGGCATAAGATGGTGATGTCAGTGTTCTCTAGGATTCTAAGCTTCTCTCCCTTCCCTTCTTTTATACCAACAATCTTCTGGGGTGATGTCTTCTACTTCATGATATGCTATTATTGGTACTCTATAAATAATGATATCTGGCTGTCCCCAGAATTCACTGCTTCCCCTGTAACCCTCTCCAGCAGAAGCTGACTTTATATTATGTTTCAAATAACTAAAGATTTGGTAGAGATGAGTGATAGAATAGATATAAATCTTGCTCCTCATCGTTATCTCTTTTGTCCAACAAACAAAAGTAAAACACACACACACAAATACTGCATCTCCATCTCTGAAGTTTATGCCCTTAGACTGGATAATCCAAGACTCCTCTTGTTGCAGTTTCCTCTGCACTTCATTGATGACTTTCGTGTCTAGCTCACTGTTTTCCTACCCACCTTTTAATTCTGCTGGAACTCCTGAGTTAATTGAGGACCAAGTGGTGTGATCTAGTATATGTTAAAACACAAATCCTTGCCCAGGCTGTGTATGGCTCAGTGGATTGAACCACGGCCTGTGAGCCAGGGGGTCACTATTTCCATTCCCAGTGAAGGGCAGGCACCTGGGTCATGGGCCAGGGCACGTGGGAGGCAACTGCACATTGATGTTTCTCTCCCTCTCTTTCTCTCTCTCCTCTCGCTAAAAATAAATAAATAAAATATTTTTAAAAACATGCAAAAAAGCACATAAATCCTTCTCAGCTTGTGAATTTGAAAAGGCCTATTGTAGATACATTTTACAAGAACATTTCTATTCTGTTATTTATTAATAATATAAATTATTATAACTTATTATTTACATTAAGCACATTTAGGAGAATCAAGAAATTTTACCAATTGCCACAGACTTCTGGGAAAATGGTAGCTTCTGTGCAAGTTTCTGAAGTTTTTCTCAGAATCGGAAAAGGGTCAAGAGACAATAAAGAAACAAAAACAAAACACCCCCCCCCCACTCATTTGTTTTCAAACCAGGGAATGGTGCCAACCACATTCCAGAAAATTCAAAGAATTTCTGTTAGGAATGGTGCAATGGGGTCAGACTGAAGTGACAGAAAGAAGGGAAGCACTGGAAGCCCTATTGGCACCTTAAGTTAAAGGGATCGATCAAGCTTAAGAGTGAGGAAGGTGATGTAGCTAAAATGAGAATGCAACGCACAACTTTATAGGAAGGGAAAGCGTGTTGGGGATTTGCTTGGATCGACGCTGTTAGTAACGTAGGCAGGTAAGGACTTTCCCAAACAGGAGTGGTACCCATGGCTACTTTCCAAACGATGTACGAGAGTGTCTGTCAAGCCAAATAGTGATCTAGACATGAAAAATGGCCTTCCTATGACAGGGAATGGGATCCGGAGGTCAAACAACAAAGAATTCCCCCACTCCCATCACCCAGCCCAGGCTCAGGCCTGAGTTCTCTCCAGCCTTCTGTACACTTCTTTTGGAATGGCTGTGAGGACACGCACCATCAGCCTTCCAGGCAGATCTAAGCGGAAGTGCAAGGGGTGCCCAGCATCAGTGAGGGGACTCAAGGAGAACGCAGGTACACTGTTCGGGGCTAAACCTGACCTGACATGGACCTCCATGCTTCTGAATAGTATGTCAATACTCAATCTCTTGGGTTTTTTTTTATTTTAAAATTTTTTCTTTATCTTTTCCTTTTTTATCGTTGTTCATTTACAGTTGTCCCAATTTTCCCCCTGTTGCTGACCCCGCACCCCGCCCACCCCTCAATTTCTTTATTTTTTAATTTTAGAGATGATATTGACTTCCTATTTTGGTAGATGCCATTTAGTTCACATTTCTCCCAACCCCCAATTCTTATTTTTTTCCAATCCTCCTGGTACAATGACATCACAGTTTGTGGTTAAATTACCAGTAAGTATTTGCATCACTGGATTAAATAAACATTGCTTTCTGCTGTGCCAAGTTGTGTACTAATTGTTTCTTATAGGACTTTTGGGTTTTCCTGATGTTAGTAAGTGCACGATTTGTTTTCATTTGTTCATTTCCTAGTACCTCGAATCCTTTGGTGACGTTTCTCCTTCCTTTCCGTACAACGTTCTGCGTGGCCGAATCTGGCTGTAAACTACCCACTCGGTGGACTTCCCCGGAGACCCTCCCTTGATCTTCGCTGCTTGCCCGCTGGGCCCGCGGCACTGCTTTGATCTTGGGGCTTTTCCCCTGTGTTAGATTCCCTGTTTCCTGGATACTGCCTCTTCCTCTTTCTTGCTTTAATTCCTGTTTTAGTGATGCTTATCATTTTGGAGCTTCCTAAAAAAAAGGTGCCGAGGAAGTAACAGTTTTTGAGATTTTGTGTGTCTCAAAAGATTTTTTTTCTAATTCTCATACTCGTTCAAGAGTTTTAGTTAGGTGTATATTCACTTCTACGTTTCAACTCGCTTTCCCCGAAAATTTTGTAGTCTTGTTTAATTTGTCCTGTTTAAATTTATTTAGAGGATATGTAAGTAGAAAATATTAGGTGCCAGACACTATTCTGAGTGCTTTTACAAACATTAACTCATTGAAATCCTCATCACAACCAGATGAGGTGGCTAGTGTTATTAATGCCATTTTTCAGATGAGGAAACTGAGGCACAGAGAAATTAACTGTGCAAGATCACGTTGCCGGTAGAGAGTAGAGTCAGGACTCAAGCCCAGCCATCAGGTTCCCAACTTTTACATTCTGCCGCCACCTCTGATGTGACTATTATCAAGTCCAATAGCATTTGTATTTCTGCTCCTTTTGGGGGATCTATTTTTTTCTCTTTGGAAGCTTCTAGGGACTTTTTATTTTGGTGTTCTAAAATTTCATGATTATGTGTCCTAGGAATCTGTTTTATTTGTTTTGTGCCGTGGCAGCTCTTTTGATTTTCAGCGTTGGTCTTTTAATCCTAGGAATTGTGTGTGCGCGCACGTATGTGTCCTTGGTCATTTCCCTCTCGCTGTTCTCTCTGTTCTCCTTTCTGAACCTCCTCTTAGTCATATGTGAATTCTTAGGTTAACACTTTAATTTCTAAAAATCTTTTCTCTCCTTACTCTACTTTTTGGGGTATTTCCTTGACTTTACCTTCTAATCCTTCCGTTGATTTTTTTAAAAGAATTTTAGTTACATTTTCACTTCCAGGATTTCTCTCTCATTTTCTTAACTCTTCTTTTTGTGTGATTTCCTTCTGTGGATTTGCAAACACACATTTTCATCGCTCTGAGGAAAATAATTACGGTCAGGACAATTTTAAGGTTTCTTCAGTCTTTGCAGTGTTTTTTTCTTCTTCAAGTTCTTTTTTACAGTTTGTTTGTTTGTTTGGATATCTTTTTGACATTAGTGGAGACATCTTTCTGGATATTGCTTGGTCGTCCATTCATATGGAGGTCCCATATGAATGACCCAGATCCCCAAGCTCTGTTTTTGGTTTGGCCCCCCAGTCTTCCACAGCCCCGGATAGCTAACTCTGCTTCTGGCAGCTTTTGAGGGTCCTACGGAATAAGTTCACTGTCTTCTCATCAGTGTTTCGGACTGTCAGCAGGTAAATTTCACTTTCTGCTATCCTGATAGGTGATCACTATTCTTCTATATCTCTTCCATTCTTCTTGTTTTTGTGGTTTACCAATGGCTCCAGGATTCATTCAAGTTGGAATTTGTGTGTTTGTTCTCCTTCTCCTTGTTGTTTGGAGGAGATTTCTGAGAAAAAGTACACCGAAGTATCTTTACCATGTTCAGTGGAAGTCAACGACTCCTTTCAAAACATCTCCCTTTCTTGGCTTCTGCGACTCCACAGTCCAGGTTCTCCTCCCGGCTCCTTCTTCTCTGTAACCTGTCTAACTGTGGGCATTCCCTCAGGCTGTAGGTGTTTGACTACCTCCTCCCCTCTTCTCTACATTTTTACCCAAGGTGCTCTAATCACTCACATGATGTTAAATATCTTCTGTACAACTCGCAGTTCACATTTCCTTCCTAGATTTCTCTTTAGAGTGCCAATCTTGTCTATTTTCTCAAACGCATCTCACACTTAACAGATTTAATTTAAATATATAATAAATTTCATTCTATGCAGAAAACTCTTCTTTTTAATGTCCATGGAACAAAAATGATAAATTTTTAGTTAAAAATAACTTGTGTGTATAATTTTATTTAAAAAAATCTATGTATATGTGTATAAATATATTCACATAGATTAAAAAGACTAATGGCGTCTGCAGTAATAATAATGTTTTCTTTGGGTGATAGGATTTCTAATTATTGTTGTTATTTTTTTATCCTCACCTGAGGATATGTTTATTGATTTTAGAAAGATAGGGAGAGAGAAAGAGATGAGAGAGAGCCACAGTGAGAGCGAGAGACAAACATCTATATGAAAGAGAAACATTGAGTGGTTGCCTCCTGTGTGGGCCACAACCAGGAGTCGAACCCAGAACTTAGGTATGTATCCTGACTAAGAATCGAACCTGCAGCCTCTTGGTGTATGGGATAACAATGCTCCAGCCAACTGAGCCACCCAGACAGGGCAAACTTCTAGTTATTAATGTTTTTTATTTATATGTATTTTCTAACATTTCTACAGTGAAGTCATATTGCTTATGTAATTCAAAGTGAAGGAAACAGCTAGCTAATTTATGCTAAAATAAAATATTATTAGAAAAAAGGTGGACCATTATAAAAGAGAGGAGAATAGTAGGAAGAAGGAACTGTGCAAACACAAAAAACAAATAGCAACAACTAAAAAGAGTGTGTTTTGGGAAGCTTTATGAAACTATAAGAATTGAGAGAAATCCAGGAAAAATACATTAGTTGTTCATACATAGAAAACTAAGCCATGGCAGAACAACACTAGAATGAAAGCCCTCATCACAGGCAGAATGCTTTTCCATGAAGTGAAGAACAGAAAGAGAAATAGATCTCAAAGGAATATAGATATTAAAATTAATGCTAACCCTGGAAGGATTATATTACTGTGCTGTTGACTTTGGAAAGTGAAGAAAATTTCAAGCCTCATGAAATGATAAGAGACTCTGTGGTGTAGTAAAAAGAACCCTGTGGAATTAAGCACATTTGAATTGGAATTCAAGGTCGGACACTCTACCAGTTTGTAATCCGATTACTTAAAAGTCTCTGACCCACAGTATTCTTGTCCATTGAAAGGGGATAATGCTTTCTTTGGAAGATCGTTGTATTGAATTATTCAAAGAAAGAATATATACATAAATGTATACCAACAGGGTGGGGAAAATGTAGGTTTACCATTGTTTGGAAAATAATACAATACTTAGTAAAGAATAATACAAGAGTAAAATCTATTTCATGTACTCACAACTAAACTCACTTTTGCCCCACCCTGTTTACACACACATATATGTTTATGAATGTATGTATATCATACATATTTAGGTAGCATCAAACATGAATGAATCTGGTCTTGGTTAGAAAAAAGCCTTTGAAAGAAGTTGAGCTGGACCTTGAAGAGTTAATTTGGTAAGTGTGTACTGAACACTTGTTACAGACCAGGCACGGGGCACAGAGGGCAACAGCAGACCCGTCTCTGCCTTCATGCGGCTCATTCTCGTAAAGACTGAGAGTTTTCTGGGCAGACAAGGTGACTCTCTGAGCAAAAGAATAGTGGATCTTAGATTACATTACATACATCAAATACCATTCAAATAATTATGAAAACCTTGTCCCAAATTTCTCTTAATTATTCACTAAAATCTGCATAGCAACAATTTACCTATGATAGCAATTTATATTCAAGAAAAAATGTATTCATTCAGCAAACTCTATATATTCAATACTCGAGTAAGTCCTGTAAAGATAACATAGTAAGAACATGTGTATTTTTTTCTTAAGGAACTTGTAATGCAGTAGGAGAGTAAAGACCTACACAGTAGTATCTACAAGTGCAGTGTAAGGTACCAGAGAAGGGACTGCACTGAGGGCAGATAGATTACACGGGGCAGCAGAGAGCCACAGAAGTTTCGCAGAGATGTGGGCATGTGAACTGAACCCCACAGGAAAGCTAGAGTCTGGACGCACCAACCCATGGGCAGGAGGGAGTGTGATAAAGGGGTACGAGAACGGATGACAAAAGGCCAGAGAAGGAAAATAACAAATTGTCGATAGAGAGTAATTTGATTCGATTAGATCAACAGTGATCACAGCATCATTTTTTTCTGTATAATTTAAAAGATTGTGTGCTTGGGATGACAATACAGGCATTTAGAATTGAACAGGTACATTACGGGGAGTTGGTAGGAATAAAATTCTCAAATGTTTAGTTCTGTCTGCCTGTGACCAGTATTTCTCTAAAGGAGTGAGAAATGAGTACCCACATGCTGAGTAAGATGTTTGAGAATGAGTGAGAATGTCAGAGAGCTTGTTTGTCAACCTTAATTGACAACTGATGTTTAAAAGACAATAGAGTAATTCTCATAATTTAATGGGAACATCTTGCTACTTAATGCCAGAAGAAGAACTAATATATGCAAACGCCTGTAGAAATGAAAAATATGGACAAAATAATCCCCTTTTTGTTTCATGAAAATGTAAAGTAGTGCCCCAGGGATTGTTGGAAAATATTATCCTCTTTGAAAGTTACTACTTAACACAGATTCTGGGAAACCGGAGGCTTCTGGGTAATGTGAATCACAAGAAAAGAATGCCCCATTTTGTGGCTGAAACTTTTTAACGGAATACTGGCTGATTTTAACGAAGAAGGCCAGAGGTCAGGGTCAGTCTGGAAGAATTTTCTGCCTTTCCCTGTAGAGCCCCCCCACTAGGGCCCTTCTTTCTTGGCTTGTCTTATGGGAGTGTTTCATATGATCACCTGCCTGTGGGAACGACTCACATCTTTGGGGATTTTGTTCTTTCTTTTTCTCTAATATATACGTGTATGGATACTGCTTAACTTAAGACAGGACTTTACAGGGCTCTACTCATTCTTTAAATAAACACTTCTTATGCACTGGTTGAATACATGATTCCTGCTTATGAGGATCCTAACGCAAAGGTGGTAAATATGAGTCAAGATCCACTCAATAAACCAGAATCACTCTACATGTTAAACCAAATGGAATTTAATATAGGAAATTGGTTACATGGTGAGAGAATAACAGATACCAGAGAGGATGGAGAGGCAACCCAGGGGTTTATACGAGCAGGACACAGCAACTGCCCTAGAACAAAGCCCAGGCGCCAGGGCAGTGTGGTAGGGGATGGAAGCATGACAGAGCCGGTCCTGCAGAGAAGTGGGGCCGAGTTCATTGCCAGGACCATCACAGGAAGCTGAAGGGGAGGGGAAAGAGAGAACCTCACTCCTACCAGTCTCCAGCTTTCTAAGCTTTCACCAGTGTCTTCTGGTGGTCAAACTTACCCAGAACTAGAAGAAAAGTAACCTGGGAATAAAATTCTGGGCAATACGGAGTAGAGCAGGGAACAAGCGAGGCCACTGATGGGCACTGGGAGAGAGATGCATGAACAACGATTATAATGTGTTCAGTGCTGAAGTAGCTCTTTATAGTAAATCCTATAGGAGTAGATTGTGCAAACCTCTATGTGCAAGGGCTAGCTTCCAAAAAGATATTACTGAAGTCACTTTATGATAAATAGTTTTATCATAGGGAAGTGCAGGGAGTGGGAGGAAGGACACTTTAAAAGAGAGAGTAAAAGACTTAGAAGGGCAACTCTTATATTAGAATCAAGGAATTGTACCAGCTTTGCGGTGTCTGAGCATCCATGGATGGGAATAGTGCAGGGAATGAGGCTGAAAAGAACTTGGGACCTGATCAAGACCTGCTAATGCTTAGGATGAGGAGTTAGCAACCAGCTATGACTGGTGAGAGTATCATTGAAAGTTCCTGCCCAGACAGGGACCAGTGTGAAAATGTGTAGAGCAAAGGAGAGGGAGGTCAGAGAGGTGGGAGAGGGAGTGGAGAGAAGGGCTGAAGTTGCCAGTTCTGAGCACACAGAAAGGCAGGGTACCTAGCAACTTCAAGGATGTAGAATTCTCAGGATGTAGGGATTTAATTGTAAATGATGAGGGACGATAAGGCAATCCCCATTGTATTGTGTGTGTGCATACAGGTCTGTCCAGAAGGTATCCAGCATATAATATGAAAAATAGAAACGTTTATTGAAGAAGTTACGAGATATAAGAAACATTGCACATAGGACAATGACGCCTCAGTCCCCTTCAAAGTAGGCACCTTGGGACCTCAGATAGTTCTCCCAATTGCCATCAGTTGCCCCATCATATTTTCCTGAATCTCACCGATGGCCTTTCTCTTCCCTTTCAAAGGTGATACTAGGGTTTTTTTTTAAAGATTTTATTTATTTATCTTTAGAGGGGAAGGGAAGGAGAGAAGGAGAGAAACATCAACGTATGGTTGCCTCTTGTGTGTCCCCCACTGGGAACTGGCCTGCAACCCAGGCATGTGCCCTGACTGGGAATTGAACCATGATCATCCAGTTTGCAAGCCTGTGCTCAATCCACTGAGTTACATAAGCCAGGGCAAAGGTGATACTAGTTTTGGGAAAAGCCAGAGTCTCAGGGCACCAAATCTGGACTGCAGGGAGTCTGTCATCTGGGTGACTTGCTATTTTGCCATAAAACCCTGCTTAAGACCTGATGAGTGGTTGGGTGCATTGTCGTGATGAAGCTGCTAGTCACCAGTTGCCTGTAGCTGAGGCCTTCTGATTCATTAAAATAGTTTTCATGGAGGAATGTTCAAGCTTAATGCAAAATTTGATGCAGATTCACTGTTCTACTCACTCAGTCACTTTGAATATAAAGGCCACAGAGTACAAATGCTCACCTAACAGCATCTGCGGTCCCCACTGACTAGTACAGTGAAGTCATCATTGTTCACGCATGTGCATCCCAGTCCACTCTCCTTGGCTGCCTGGTTACATTGATTTTACTCAAACCATCGTCATTATATTAACAATGGCTAGACTTTTTCCATACAGGCTAAAATATATATTTACATATATTAATTTTTTTATAAGTAAGGTGGGTTTTTTTTAAGGATTTTATTTATTTATTTTTAGATGGAGGGGAGGGAAAGAAGCACCAGTGTGTGGTTGCCTCTCACGCGCCCCCCACTGGGGACCTGACCTGCAACCCAGGCATGTGCCCTGACTGGGAATCGAACCATGATCCTTTGGTTCTCAGGCTCAAGCTCAGTCCACTGAGCTACACCAGCCAGGGCTATATTAATATTGACACATATATGTGGCTGGGTTAATGGAAGTGACGGTGGCGGTGCCATTTGTCTGACTGGAGGACTGGAGGAGGAAACTTGTACTTACCTTTCTGATGTTTTCTCTCTGTGTTGATTTTTATTTTTGGCTGTAGTGCTACCAACTAAAGGCATATGAAATAGAGAAGGCTAAAGCTACCTCAATGGCTGCTTCCCCATTCGTACAGGGAGAGAAGAGATAGCCTATGAATAGGGTTACATGTATTTGATAAAGAAAATAGGTTATTTGTTTTGTCCCCCAGTCTGCTTTTTGAGTGTTGCAGTGTTACTTAACATTTCCTTTTCTTCCCTCTATTTCTGAAAGAGACATCAATATTTAATGATCCATCAGAGAAAGAGGCTTATAAAGAGAGAGTTTTGTGTTATAATCAGTATTTGACCAAAACTAACCATATACTGTCACAGAATGAAATTGTGGCATATAAAAAATGAATTCTTATTTTTTAAAGATTTTATTTATTTAGCTTTAGAGGGTAAGGGAAGGAGAGAGGGAGAGAAATATCAATGTGTGGTTGCCTCTCATGTGTCCCCTGCTGGGAACTGGTTTGCAACCCAGGCATGTGCTCTGACTGGGAATCGAACTGGCAACCCTTTGATTCGCAGGCCGGCACTCAATCCACTGAGCTATACCAGACAGGGCTGTTGTGTCCAGATTTTGAAGAAATCTCACTTATGAAAGTTGGAGGTAGCAAAGGTGACATTTTCCTTTTAATTTCTCCTGACTAGGTGTGAAAAGATACCCAAATAGTACTTTATCTTGAAAGACTTGTGGCCTAATGCAATTAAATAGCTGAACATTAAATATAATTATTAGACATATTCGTAGACAGAGATCAGGCTGACAGCTGTCGGGTGTGGGGGCTGTCAGAAGGGGGTGAAGGGACAAAGCAAAAAAGAGAAAAGACTCATGGACATGAACAACAGTGTGAGGACTACTGAGAGGAGGGGGTGGAAAAAGGTGGGGGAGGTAAAGGGGGGATAAATGGTGATGGATGGAGACTTGACTTGGGGTGAACACACCATACAGTGTACAGATGATGCTTTGAAGGACTGTACACTTGAAGCCTGTATAATTTTGTTAACCAGTGTCACCCCAATAAATTTAACAAAATCCAAAAATGTATCTATGATTAATAATTAATTTTGTTTACTTTCATAAATGCTAGTATACTTGGAAATGCCACAAAGACTAAAGTCATGTTATCTTCTCTTTAGTATTTTAACCTATAATATCATTATTTAAAATTTTATGAACATTTATTGATTCAAAGGATGTCATGTTATTGCTAAAGATACTTAGCAAATGCACTGTATGTTTATATCATAAATTTCTGTTTAACTATTTGAAAGCCTTTGTTTTTGTTCATAAAATAGACATCTTTAACAATTATGGCTAATTATTTCAGCATTTTATTCTTGTAGTTATTCATATATTTTAAGTAACTGGTAGAGTTTTCGCGTATACCACATTCAAGATTTTCACTCCAAATTATATCCAGAATGTTTATTTATATTTGAAGGTAAATATTTCAATATTAACAATAAATCTGAACAACATTCTTTCTCTGTATTACAGTGGTCCATGGTCAGATAAAATGGATACCTGTGCTGTCATGATTTCTGGTAGGCTCAAGTTCAGGGATGCCAGAAATAATAATGACATTGGCATTCAATTATTTGGCTTTTCAAAGCTGGAGCTGAATATCAGCTGGATACTGAGGTGGAAGGACACTGAGAACATCCAGATAAGCAGGAGGAGAACCAGGAAAGAACAATTAATTCAACAAGTATTTACTTAGAGTTTATTATAGGCCACACCTTGTCCTAGGCATTTGAGACACATAATTGAAAAACAGACCCATGACTTTATGAGTTGGAGTCGAGGAAACAGCAGTTTCAAGGATCAACAGTTGGTCTAGGCCAATAAAAACAAGAGCTAAAAAATGTCCATTGGGTTTGGCAATGAAAGAGTTAAGCAGGCATCATGAGAACAGCTCTGGAGGAACTGTTGGGTTGGGTTGGTGGCCGGATTAGGCAGGCCCAGTAGTGAAAGGGTAGAGGCTATTGTGTATGTAGGATGCCTTTAGAAATTTAGCTGTCAAAGGAAAGAGAAAAGGCAGGAGCTTGGGGGGAGGCTGAGCGGCTGAGCGGAAGGAAGGATTTTCCCCTTAAGCTAGGGAAAGCTTGCGCAAGTTCTGCTCATGGTACAGATAAGTGTCAACATTTGGAAGAATAGGGAGAGTTAGTGAGAGGTCAGTGGTCAGGGACAAGTGAGGTAGAGACTGAGAGTTCTCTGAACATACCACAACAGCAGGGAGTCTCCTTAGACCCCATAGAAATAACCTCAGCGATATGCTTTCCCTTCTCAGTAAAGGGATACAGCGATACACGTTCAAGAGCCGTACAGGAGATGCCCTCCAACTCCTGGGTTCTTATTAGTCCGCAGCCCACCTAAGTGCAGGGCTTCCTTACAAACCACAGAAGAGACAACCAGAAGTCATGGGGCCAACCTCAAACCTAAAGCCACTGTGTGAGAAGCTTAGACCATAGAAATGGGGAAATGACCAGCAGGGTTCCTCTCCCTTCATTCTGTTTTTCGGAAACTCAGGTGTTCTCTGTAGGAACTGGGAGTGGCCAACTCAGGGCAGTAGGATAAGGGCAAACAGATTTACAGTTTACTGAGCTAGGGAGAGACTGGAGAACAGAGCTCTCTGTTTGAGCTCCATGCCCGGGACAAGGGAGGGCCACCCCAAGAAGAGATTCCCTCCCCCCCATTCACACAGACTCCATATGGGCTAGCAGCAGTCCTGGAAAAACTCAAAAAGTTTCTGAGTTTTATAGAAGCTTTACCATGGGCTCAGGTGAGGGATTTCATATCTTATAGATGCTTAATTCCACATTCTCGTACACTTGGAAAATATCCAGAACACGATTCTGTTTACAGAATCTAGTAGGAACTTCTTGAATATTTTTTAAAGTGGTATCTCTGAAAACCAAGTAATCACCCACAGATGAGTCACACAAGAGGCAATGTGAGTATTAAAGAAACACATGGGAAAACTGGACCATCTCATTAGAAAACAAAGGAAGTAGAATGGAACAGCCTAGGGGCAACATTTTAAACACATAAAAACGGAATGATTATGCCCTGTGTGGGGAAGTTGATGATGACACTTACTTTCACAGGACAGCTGGCATCGTTTGAGGACAAATCCATCTGGCAAGCAGCATGGCAACATGCATCCAGAGCTATAAAGATGTTTCTATTTTTTATTCCCCATCCAGTTATCCTATGCTTGGAAATCTATCCCTATGCTTGGATTTAATTCAGAGGGATGAAAGCTATCTGCATGAACTTGTTCATTGCAATGTCACAGTGTCAGATAGATACCAGGAGCTCAGGAAATAATCAGGCATCAATCTAGCAGTGAAGGAACACGCTTTTGCTACAGGAACGTTCCATATAGGATAACTCTCTGAGAGTGGGATCTTTCCAAAAGTCGTATGTGCAAAATGTGTCCCACCACTTTATAATCAAAGAGCACATACAAATCATACAGTGGCTTCATTTGTATTTATCAGTGATCTTGAGCAAAATTTTTACAAGAAAAATAATGTAGGCATTGTTTAATGGTTAACGTAGAGTAGTGAGTGATGTTTTTCAGACTTCAGTGTAGATCAGAATTACATGAAGAGCCCCACACCCAGAGAGTCTGATTCAGTAAGTTTGGAGTGGAGCCTGAGAATGTGCATTTTTCGTAAGTTTCTAGGAGATATCGATGCTGCTGCTCCCAGGACCTCAAACAGTGAGAGCCACTAACTTAAGAGAGTAACTAGCCTTTACTTGTGGGATCATAATTATCTCTAAGTATCTAGGGTAGAAAACGAAAGCCAAGATCTAAATTCCTAGAGGACACTACTTGTGTCTTACTCATCCATGCGACCCCATGTAGGGGCTAGGTAAATGCTTGTTGAATTGAGTTGCATCCATAGCAGCAATTTCAGTAAACAGTGAAGATCTTCACTGCACTTTCCAGTTTCTTGCCATCCCCTGGAAGCAGATTGACATGACCACCGAGTCACAGTAGTGTTGATTTGAGGCCACCTGGTTGGTACAGACCCTCTGATCTGATCTTTGGAATGTTTAAATTGCTGCTAAATCTGAGCAGTGGAGGGGGTGGCGAGTTCTGCTGTTCCCCTTTTCTGCGCTTCTTAGATGCTGGGCTCTCAGCGATGCAAGCTGAAAAATTGACTCCCTGGGCTGGGCTGAACTCCATCCATTTCCAAGAGTGAAGAATGGGAAGGAGCAGTTCCCATGAAGTCAAGAGGCTGGAGCCTATTGAATGGATGAACTACAGTTGAAAAAAAAAACTTCAATTAATTAATATACTTAAGCTTCTTTGTGTTTTTACAAATTGTGGAAATGCTACCCATGTGTGTCCCAATTGCTCTGCAAAGGGGTTTTGTCATGGTTTTTAAATTTTTACTTTCTGTCATAAGGTTTCTTTACAGCTTTGCTTGTATTGGATGCTATTAATCTTTTAAGTGCTTGCTAGCTTGGGAAAACTATATTCGTTGCTTTAAGTTGCATTGTGCTGACTCCTAGTGTGGTTGAACAGATCTCATGTATTTTTTGTCCACTGGTATTTCTTCTTATGCATCTGCTTGTTCTAATATTTTACTTATTTTCTAGTGAGTTGTCCATCTTTCCCCTACTTATTGGTAACTGTTTTTTTTCTGAATTAAGAAAAATAATTTATTATGGTTGTATGTTCTATCTTTTGAATGTCTTTTAACATTTTTATGTTGTCTATGAGTTCTCTCACGTGTTTAAAATGTCTTAAAGTAGATATTATTGGTTATACTATTACAGTTGTCCCAATTTTTCCCCCTTTGACCCTCTCCACCTGGTTTCCTCCGTCCCTCCTGAGATCCACCCCTCTTAGTTCATGTCCATGGATTGTGCATGTAAGTTTTTTGGCTTCTTCATTGCCTATAGTGTTCTTAGCATCCACCTGTTTATTCTGTACCTACCAAATGATGCTTCTAAATTCCTGTACCTTTATCCCCATTTTCCCTGCATCCTCTTCCCAGCTGGTAACCCTCCAAATGATCTCCATATCTATGATTCTATTCCTGTTCTAGTAGTTCACTTAGTTAGTTTTAGTTTTTGTTTTTAGATTTAGTTGTTGATAGCTGTGAATTTGTTGTAATTTTAATGTTCATAGTTTTGATCTTCTTTTTCCTAAGTAAGTGCCTTTAACATTTTATGTAATAAGAGCTTGGTGTTGATGAACTCCTTTAGCTTTATCTTGTCAGGGAAGCACTTACTTGTCCTTTAATTCTAATTGATAGCTATACTGGATAGAGTAATCTTGGTTGGAGGACCTTGCTTTTCATCATTGTGACTATTTTTTGGCCAATCCCTTCTAGCCTGCAAAGTTTCCTTTGAGAAATCAACTGATACTCGTATGGGAACCCTTTGTAAGTAACTCTCTGCCTTTCTCTTGCTGCTCTTAAGATTCTCTCCTTAGCCCTAACCTTTGGCATTTCAATTATGAAGCGTTTTGGTGTGTACTTTTTTGGATCCAACTTGTTTGGGACTCTCTGTGCTTCCTGGACTTATATGTCTATTTTCTTTGCCAAGTTAGGAAATTTTTCTTCATTATTTTTTCAAATAAGTTTTCAATTTCTTGTTCTTCCTCTTCTCCTTCTGGCATCCCTGCGATTCAGATGTTGGCATGTTTGGAGATGTCTCTGAGTCTTCTTAAACTCTCCCCATTTTTTAAATTCTTGTTTCTTCTTTTTGTTCTGGTTGAATGTTTATTTCTTCCTTATGTTCCAAATCATTGATTTGAATCCCGACTTTCTTCCCTTCACTGTTGGTTTCCTATAGACTTTTCTTTATTTCCCTTAGTAGAAACTTCATTTCTTCCCTTGTGCTTTTGCTGTATTCAGTGCGATCTTTGAGCGTTATGACCATCAGCGTTTTGCACTCTTATAGTTAACTATTTCCGCCTTGCTTAGTTCTCTTTCTGGGATTCTGTTCCGTTCCTTCCTTTGGGCCATATTTCTTCGTCTCCTGATTTTATGCCTGTGTACTAGGTACGGCCACTTTGATTCCATTTTAGCGCACCTATTAAGTTGTGTGGGGCAGAGCCTTAGGTGTTCCCAGGGGCCCGGCAACCCGGGCTCTGAGGGTAGGGGTCAAAGACAGGACAGTGCTGTGGCTGCCTGACTTCTGGGAGCATGCCTGGCCCTCGCCCCATTTCCAGTCACTTCACCTACTTCTGTTTGTGACTGGTGCCTTTTGGGCCGCTGTCCTGGCTGTGGTTAATAGGGTGAGTGGGTTTGTGCGCAATCCCTGCTCTCCAGAAAAACTTGCAGCTTTCTCCACCGCCCCAGCCCCCACTGGATCTACAGCTAGAGTTATGAGGCTTTCTTTTTCCTGGCACTGGAGCCCTGAGTTGCGTGTTCTCGCCTGGGGCTGGGCCTGCGGGCTCACAAGGTATCTCCCTGATCCTTATTCACCACCGGTGAATGTGGGGCTGCCTGTTCTGCTGGCCGCTGCGGCCTCTGCCTCGGAGCCTCTCTGCCTCTGGCCGCCAGCCGCCGACACACCGAGCTCCCTCCACCCCGACTTCCTGTCTCCGACCCTTCCGCCTGTCTGGGTGAATATAGCTTCTTTGAATCCTTGGTTATTGGACTTTTGTACAGTTCTGGGTATTTTTTGTTCTTAAGTTAGTTGCGTTCCTTCTTATGGCTGTGCAATGAGCTGTGGCGTGTCTACCTACATCTCAGTCTTGACCAGAAGCCATCACATTCTTAAAATTTTTATACAGTCAAAGCTATTGCTTTTGTTTTTAGCCGCTGGGTTGTCTGTCCTACCCTGAACATTCATAGATTATATAAAGATACTTTGTTTTCTAACCTTAATTTTTATTTTTATATACGCTATTCTTCAATCTATCCGCTGTGTATTTTTTGTATGGGATAAGGTACTAATCTAATGAATACCCATTTTCCACAATATCATGACTGCTTCCACTGATCTGAAATGCTACTTTTCAGATCATGTCAGAATATTTTAAATTCCAATATACACATAGCATTTTTGAATATTTTATTTTAGTGAGCCATATCTCTCTATTCCTCAGCTTATACTAGCATATTTTTCTCTTAGCTTTTTGGCATTTATTAAGTTACCCCTTACTGCCATTTAAAAAAATGTTTTGGCTTCTTTCACATAATGTTTAGAATTAGTCTGTCATGGTACAGAAAAGCTTTTGTTAGAATTTTGATGAACTTAAATAATATTGTATACTTGCACTTAAAATGATGGTATATCTTCCTTTAATTAGATTTTCTTTATTTTATTCATTCAGCTCTTCAGTGTTTCTTGTTGGATTTTTCATTGTTTGGTGCTATTATAAACAGTGTCTTTTTAACTTTCTAAATGATTATTACAGATGATTAGAGATAAAGTTAAATTTCAAGTGTTGATCTTATATTAGACATATCTATTCTCATATGATTTCAGAAATATCTTAGTTTATTCCCCTAGACTTTATGTAAACAATTATATTATCTGAAAATAATAACTATATATCTTTTCCTTTCCCATATATATGTTTCTTTAAATTTTTTCTTATTCGTTAGTACTACTAGTAAAATATTTAATAGCTGCACTGATGGAATGTTTTCTGGTCTTTTTTTGATTGAATAGGAATTGTTTTAGTATTTTTACATCAATTTGAGACTCTCTATAGGCTTTTACTATATAGCCTTATAACCTGTGTAAAGTTAAAGAAATTTCTGAGGGAAGAGTGATTTTTTTTTGGAAGGCAGATTAGGCATGAGGGGGATTCTGGGTAGCCAGAGGGATTCTAACAGAGGTCAGCAAGAAGGTGCAGGGCATTTAAACTCCAAGGCAGTTGTCTCAAATCTGGCTGCAGATAAGAACTATGGCACCCGGGGCTCTTTTAAAGTTACCATTGCTAAGGGTCTGCTACACATCTTTTAATCGGAATACCTGAGGGGTAGAGCTTGGGCATAAATACTGTTCATAAAGCTCCTGGAATGACTCTCATGTGCAATCACAGTTGAGTACCCCACTAGGTATGGGAAAAGAAATGCCATGGAATGAGAAAAAGGTACAGGCATATGTGGGATATTTGGCCCCAGCTTGCTGCGTGTGATAAGCCCACACCTCGGAGAGCAGGGGTCTAACAGCAGAGCCTCGTGCTTAAAGGAGGGCGTGGTTCTTGTGAGTGGGGTGTCGCCTAGAGAAGGTAAAATGTGTGAGCTGGCAAAAAAGTGGAAAGCCCATTAATGGCAAGTGTGGTGGAGTGGGGTGGTCAAGGTGCAGATCGTCATGGTCTTAAAAAAAAAAGAAAAGAGATTTCCTCTATTCCTTTCCTAAGGTTTTTTTCCTTTTTAACTTGGAATGCATATTGAAATATACTAAATCCCTTTAAAAAGTCTATTAAAACCCGTATTTTTCCTTTGATCAGTTTTTGTAGAGAAGTTCGTGAATATATTCTACATAGAATATAGAATGAATTCTACTTGGTCATAACATTATTCTCCTAATATTCTGCTGGATTCAATGTTCAGATACTCTTTATATCATTTCATAAGTGAAATTGGCCTTTGAACTATTAATCACACATCAATTGGTCCAAGCCCTCCCCCCAACCCCCCACAATTTGTGTTCATTCAGTCTGAGTAGAGGTTCTTGTGTTCTGTTCTTCTCTTTATAGTTTTTTCTCTTATTTTCAAAGGATTACTCACCATTTCTAGTCACTAATAAGACTTCCCTCTATTTTCCAGTGCTCATTGGGTTTATCCTTGTTATATTAAAAAAAAATTGGGGTGGGAGGTTCCACAGTCATCTATGTTCAGTCTATCATCTTGACCCAGTTCCGATATACTGTATTTTGCCGTGTATAATGCACTCCCGTGTATAGTGCACACCCGTGTTTTTGGTCCAAACTTTCAGAAAAAAATCTTTTGTTTTAATTTTTAATTCAATTATTTATTTATTTATATTTACAAACAAAACTGATGATCATATAACAGGGTATTATTTTGGATAATCATATGGATATCATTATTGCTTTCTGGAGTGACACTTTTAACGCACAAATGTATATGAAAGAATAAAAAACATATATATAGATACAGAATTACTATTACCCCTGTATGATGCGCATCCTTATTTTTCCCTCAATTTGGGCAAAACTGTGAGCATTATACATGGCAAAATATGGTAGCTGCTGCTGTAAGTATAAAAAATTGAATCCCTATTTTGTAACTACCTGCTGTATTAAATTCTCTTTTTCAGACTAATAGACTTTTACTAGCTGTTTAAAGTGTTTTAGATGAACAATGACATTACATGCAAACAAGAATTTTATCTCCTTAGCCCTGGCTGGTGTAGCTCAGTGGATTGAGCATGGGCCTGCGAACTAGAAGATTGCGGTTCGATTCCTAGTCAGGGCACATGCCTTGGTTACAGGCCAGTTCCCAGCAGGGGACACACAAGAGGCAACCATACACTGATATTTCTCTCCCTCTCTCCTTCCCTTCCCCTCTAAAGATAAATAAATAAATAACTTTAAAAAGAATTTAATCTCATTAGCAAAAGCTAACGTTACTTCTCCTTTCTTTGTCTTTATTTCTTTGACTAGCAATTCCAGACTATGTCAAATGCTCATGGTAAGAGAAGACATTTTAATCTAATTTCTGTTGTTACTAACACTCATATTTTCACCATGCACATAAATATTTGCTATTGGTTTCATATAGACATTCTTGATCTTATGTGGGTTATATATCTTTGTCTTTTCTATTTCTAGATTACTAAGCTATTTTTTTAAACATTAAACATTGATGTTCAATTTTAATCAAATTCCTTTTGACCATTATTCAGAAGGTCAGTGTTTTCCCCCTTGAGTTAATGAAATAAATACATTTCCTAATTGAGAGCAGTCGCTGTCATTCTTTTCTCCTGGGTATTCTGTCCTTGCATAGCAGGCTGGTCATCCAGACCCCGACAAGTGATAGGCTGGATGTCTCCTTTCAGAGAAGATGGCAAGATGGATGGACTGCAGTGTGCTTTTCTAGTTGTGTGTCTGGGTGTGTTTTTTTGTCATGGCAATAAATTATCATCACTCTCCCAAAACTTAACTCATCCCCAAAGAGAACAAGAGAACAAGGGCCTGCAGAGTCAGCTTCCTGGCCAGGGTGCGGGTACATGCTGTAGCCATTGAGCAAGATGAAGCCAGCAGGCTAGAAAAGTATGAACCTGGCCGTTTACCAACTAAGTAACCAGGTGCAGACATCACAGGTTTTCTCCTTGCCAGTTCAACATGCCAAAAGGGCGTGTAAGGGCTGAGTTCATTAAGATTCTCTCTAATGCAGCTTCTGTTTTTCCCTCCTCGTTTTGTTTGGTTTTGATTAGGGGATTTAATTTTGAAATGCTTCCTATTTAGCAGTTTTCTATACTGCCAAACTTTTAGAACTAAGTCTTGGGGTTTCTAACGGCTATGGGCAAATGCTATTCTTGTGAACCATGTTCAGCAACTGTGCCCAATTATCTCCTGTGCTCACAATTACCGCAAGGTACACCCTGAACCTCTCTAAATACAAAGCTAATAAATTATGTGCGGGGGAAATTTTTTTTAAGTTTTCCATAAAGCCATGAAAAGTGAGCCATCTTTCCATGAGAGTGTGATTGTAAAGACCTTTCTTTGTGTTTAATTATAGGGTAAGAAGACAGGCGAAACATTTTAAGGTCTTAATGACGAGCCTGTAGGCTAGATTCCCAAATTGTGAGAGTATTCAAGGTGCTCTCACTACCCAAAAATATGCTCAGAGAGAGGGAGATGTAGGAAACTCTAAGACACCCCCTAGGCTGCAGCATCTGAGCTCACGGAACCAGCGAAGGGTCTCGTTGCCAGCTCTGCCACAGCTCCTTTCTCAGAGGACAAGCTTTGCATAGGCAGTGGTCACAGCTATTATGTTATTTGTCCTCATTACCATGGCCTTGTCACACATACACATGACAGGCTGGACAGGCACCTAAGGTAACCTTTGCTGGAAGCGTTTTTGAATGAATCACATTGCCCTCTCCGTGAGGCAGAATTGGCTGCACGGGGAGACTGGGCCCATTAGGGACTGGACGTGAAGATCGCAGGTTAAGTCAGGGCAAGGGAGGTCTTAAGAAGCCAAGTACAAGTTAAAATTATGAGGGAGGGAAGACTTTGAGGAAACAGAGGACAATGAATGACAAAAGGAGGAGAGAATAGTGGTGCTAAGGAAAGCAAATAAGCCCTAAGAAATGAAGTGACCTTGGTTCCTGATAGTTCCTTAGCTCTAGTTCTCAACAAGGCACCAGGATGTAGTACAATTTCCTGTCCTTGGGTTTTTGTAAGATCCTTATGAATTCTCGTCATACCTGCCCTTTCTGTGTATTAGCTTGAGAGTTTGTGCTATCGAAGTACCTGGCCCAAAACACTGATGAAATGGGAAATCCATCTTTAGGTGGACAGTAGAATCTAATTTGCCTACCTCATAGAAAATCTGTAGGATTGGAGAATGAACTTTTTGGTGCAGGCTGGGAATGCCCAGGACTTTGTTGGGAACCTTACACCTGGCTTCTAGCTAAAAACATTGCATTGATTACAGGAACCTGTGCGCTCCACAAAGCCAATCGGCTACAGGTAAATGAGGTGTGCGTGCGCTCCCCAAGCCAATCGGCTACAGGTGGCAAGCGCACAGGCACATGAGGTGTCCACGAGTACCAGTTGCACCCAAGTAATCAATAAGCGGGCCCTTCTTTGTCTCAAGCTAGCCAATAGCAAGCAACCTAATCTCCTTCCTCTCCCTCCCCCCTATATATATACCCAGTTCGGAAAAATAAAGTTTGCAGCTTGATCAGAATCTTTTGTCTTGCTGCCATTCTTTGCGCCTCTTGTCCCCCCAACTCATTTGTTCTAGGTAGGTGGTCGAGCCCCAGTTGATTGCTCCGCGGGCCGGAGCAGGACTTGAGGACTTAAGGTTTACTGGCAGGTCTGAGATCTCATCGCCCTCCAACTGACAAGGCCTAGTGGTCTGTCCCTGCAAGGAGGGCTCATTTGATGCTTTCAAGTCACGAGGGAGTATTTGCAAATGACGCTGGATGGACTGTTGACCCGCTTTCACCATTTACACCTCCAGGGTTGTTCATGGTGACAATGCCACTCTACATTTTGGTGAACAAAAAGTAAAAGAACAACAGGTGAAAATTAATTGTAGGGAATGATCACACTAGGAGAATATTTCTAATTTCGGCTTCATGGAGAAAGAGAAGGCATGAATGTAATACAAGTTTGAGCCAGGAATTTTCCAAGCACTCCAGGATTGCTGTGGAGTCTGGAGCCATCCTTCAAGGCCCAACTCCCAGAGCAGCATTGCTTGAAGTTGGAGCTTGAAGGATGATTAGCGTTTGGATGTGCAGACTTGAGGGGAATGGCATCCCGTGTGGAGAAAATAGTGTAATGGAGGATGTGGACAGGGTCCAGTATGCTGTGCATACAGAAAACTAAGGACAACTCATTTCCACTCTGCTAAGGAAGGTAAATGGAGACTGAATCCTGCAAAGGATCCTGCACAGGCAAAGTGAGAATCAGAGTTTCATTAACGAGAGAGTGAGTCATCAGCTGTACTTAGGAATATTACGTTGGAAGCAATGTGTTGTGACAATTGGAGTAAGAGCAGAAGTCAGGAGGAGAACTGGTGAAAAATAATAAGAGACAGTGTCATATTTTAAAAAAGTGAACAAGAAGAGAGCAAATGAGAAAAAAGTTACAGATGAATGGCTCAGATGGGCCCTGAAACGAAGCAGTCTGAGTTACTCTTGGATGCTGCTCGCCTGTGTTTTTTTTGTAAGGATGTAGAACCTCTTAGGAAAGTGGGGAATGCGAGAGGAGGGGGAGGGGATGGGGAAGAGAGGGCAATCATGGGGGAGGGGAGGCCATTCTTGAATCACTCTAACAAGCTTCAAAGGCTCAACTGATGAGTTAACACACCCTGTCTCACTCAGGGAAAGATTCAGAAAGACACACGTATGTCATGGCTAAATTAGACTGAACGTTTCATGTCTGCACTGAGGGAAGTGTGTCAGTCTGTGTCTGCAACATATATGTCACTAAATTCTTCAATGTGTTTGTAATTTGTTGAAAATGTAAAAAAACAGTCTTCCCCCCATCCCCAAGAGAATTAAGCTTTACTATGGTCTATAGCCTTAGATTTTTACTTCATTGTGATCATTTTTAAATCACTTAAAAACTTCCCATGTCTAACCAATTTATGATTCCAAATTAGAAAAATCGAAGACCTTCTGTCTTAGCACATTGCATTTCTGATAAGACATTTTTTCCACAATGACATTTGAAGGATCTCTGGAGGTGACCAGTGGGACAGTAATATTGAGTGAATGCAGAGTTTTAATTATAGTTTTATTTCATTGCAAGTGGGTAATGAAAAAAAAAGCCATCAACAAAGGAAATAATTGTTCCGAAGAATTACATCTGCACTGCATTCTCTGTTAAAAATTTCTTATTAAAAATGTGATTCTTTAAAAGTAACTCAAAGCAGCTGATGAAATAAAGAGCACGGAAAGTTTCAAATCCCAGTGCAAATTTGGATTCATCAAGGGTCATTTGCCAGAGACTTGACTCAATGGCAAAGGAGCTTTTCACCCTTTCTCACATCCCTTAACCGGGCTTCATACTTAAGTCCTGATGCCTGCAGTTTTATTTCCAATGCTGAGTATTTTCCACTTAAACACTTCCTTTTCATAATACTTCTAGTGTCTCTGGAGTATTATTACTGTTTGATTTTTTCCGTTTAATAATGACTCTGACTGTTGTGTTTCTTTAAGAGAGTGGATAAAGAAAGATTAAGCCATAGACAGCGTTCCTAAAAAGGAGACCGTCCTGAAAACCATCTTTGGGGTGTTTTAGTCGCCATCGAAGACTAGTGTGCGAGAAATGGTAGTTATTGAGATTATTCCCAAACATCCCCTGGCTTTGTTGAAACCACGAAGATCAGACCTGCTGAGAGGCCACTGGGGCAAATCTTACATAAGAGCATTGAAAAAGGTGCCCATCTCGAAGCTGATGCTGCTGTGAAAGGGAAAGAAATGAATAGTCACAAGAAGAGAGGTCAAAACTCAGAATCAGGCTCATGCTCACTAGAAGAGGAAAAGGCTCATCAATGAATTTAATGAGCACCTATTATGCATGAGGACATTGCCAAATACTATGGGAATTCCGCCATCTCCCAGGTGCTTATAGTCTATTGAAGAGACCAAGCAAATATCATCTCCCTATAATCTCTCTAAATGGAGTCTCTTTTGTTCTTTCCCATTAGGGAACATCATGGTTTCCTTTTTTGTCTTTTTTTTCCCCTTTTTTATTTTTAGAACACTTTCGCCATATGTAATTGTACTTTTTTTTTGTTCACCTGTTTCCTTCTATTCCTGTGCACACCCCCGCCCCTGCACTGAGTTGTAAGAACGATAAGTGCGGGGGCTGTAGCAGTTTTGCTATTGTGCTGTATGCGGTAGCTAACGTGGTGCCTGGCAGAGTAGGTACTCAATAAATATTTCTTGAGTGAATGAATACATGGATGAATAAATGAATAAAAAAATTGACAAGATGGACTGGGGAAAGTGTCAAATGATAGCAGAATGAAACCACACGGAAACCACACACAGCTAGAAAGAGCTTGTCAAAGCCATGTTTGACGAGGAGCCCCTTTATTTACCGGAATCGACTCTGAATTGCAGGTGGCATGTGTTCCCATGGCAGTGTCCCGAAAGGTCTCCTAATTGAGCACCTCGGAGACAGTGAAGGAATCAAGGCAGATGACTAACATGCTATTAAAAAAGAACTTCCTATATTTTAGTCTACATTAACCTTACCATTAGATATTCAGAGGCTGAAATTTCGATGATGGAGACCACTTCCTCCTCTCTGAGGAACCGCTGAGAAGCATCGTCCAGTGAAGCTCCTCCAGATTCCTCTGCTTTTGGCTTCTGCTGACCTCCTCTGAGCCTGCCACTGGTCCCTCACCTACTCTTCCTGCCTGGGAATCAAGTCACTTCCCTGTTTCAGGGTCTTTATTACTATTTGCAGATTATTCTCAGTCTCTGAAAATGTGTTTGCTCAAATTTCACTTTAAATACAGCCTGTATCATTTGGTATTTATAGAAATTTTACTTCCCTCTACTCTCCATTGCAAAAAACTTCCTGCCTATTAGAATTCAATATCTGCATTCGTGGCCTCAGCAATGATAAGGACAATATCAACAATAAGAATAACATGGCCACTACTTATTTAGTACTTCATGTGTGGCAGGCATTGTGCTAATTTGTTTAAGTGACTCATTTAGTCTTTGCCATTGACAAGGAAGCGCAGGCATACAGAATGTACTAAATAAGGTGGTACTAAAATGTACTAAATAAAGTGGCGTAACTGCTGCAATATGCAAAGCCTTCTTTTTTCCTCATGTTATTGTCCATGTAGTTTGGTGGTTAAGAGTGTTGACTGAACACAGTTGCTTAGGGATTCAGGCTCCTTCCTCTAGGGTGTCAGAATCCTACCTCGGGGCCTCTGAATCTGGTGGCAGCTGGTAAGAGAAAGGCGAGAGGATGTGGAGGATCAAACAGAAGGGTTTAGAGTTCAGACCTGAAGTGGTAGATCCCTTCCTCTCAAATTCCATGGGCTGGAAATGAATGACATGACCCCCTCTAAATGCAAAGGGGCTGGGAAATGTGGTCTTGTTATAGACCCAAGAAGAAGAGAAAATGGTTTGAGTAAGTATCTTGCTAGTTTCTGGCACATGGAGCTTAAGTGACATATTGTCTTAAGTGACTTATAAGACAATAAATAAGTGCAGATCTGGCACTCAAAGCCACATCAGTTGGACATGATGGCCAAGCTGTTAACCATATGTCTCTATTCTATTCCCTTTACCCATCAATTTTTGTTTCTGTTTATGTATTTTTCCCTATAACCACACCATGAAGGGAAGGCGATTACCTGCTCTTTGTCAGGAAGACTGAACCACCTGATTAAAGACGAGGCTGATAATCAATTATTTGAAGGAGCAGGAAAATGGATGCTAAGTCACTTCCTCCGTGAGGGCTAAAAGCTCCCTGTTTACGTCAGTAGCTCAGAGGTGCTATTCCTGCCTAACCAGTCCCTGACAGCTCTCATGAGCCACATTAGACTAGGGTCTTGGGAGCTGGCCTGGTGGCCAGCCTGCTTATGCACTTGGCTGAAGCACAGGCGTTGTCTCCCGTTGCTGCATGGGGAGGGCCATACACCTGTGTGGTGGGTATAACTTTACTTTCCAAGCTCATGTGTGCAACATATCTACTTTAAAGTATTTCTTTAGCTCTGGTTGGTGTAGCTCAGTGGATTGAGGGGTGGTCTGAGAATTGAAGGGTCACTGGTTCAATTCCCGGTCAGGGCACATGCCTCGGTTGCAGGCCAGGTCCTCATGTGGGAGCATGTAAGAGGCAACCAGTTGATATTTCCCTCACATATCAGTGATTCTCTCCCTCTCTTTCTTCCTCCCTTCTCTCTCTCTAGAAATTAAAAAAATAAAATCTTTAAAAAATAAAATAATAAAATAATTTTTTAACTCGAATGACTGTACTTCATTAATCCTAACGCACATCTTTTTGTATATTAACATGTCTGAAATTGGGATCTTATAATGGATGGCCTCTTAGAATTGCTATTGGCCAGGAGACAGAGCTGATATATTTGGTGTTGCCTGTGCATGTTCTGACATGATCTCAGGTATTTATATGACTGTCCCTTCAGTTGAATTATATGCATTGGTGGCCTCACCCAAGTCGAGCTGAGTGGCTGTTTGAAATATTTTCAAAAAGATCATCCTGAGTTTCAGTGTTGAAATGAAACAAAAAGTTAACACAAAGGTTGGAAACAGAACAGTGGGATGTAAATAGGATATTACTAAAGCAAATATATTTTTTGAGAAGTGACTGCAAAGATACTACCTCATATGGGGTCATAGAGGTTGATTACCAATATATGAAAATGATACATTTTGTCACTGAATTGTGTAGAAATATGTTGCCTGTTAGTATAAGCCAAGGAAGAATGCACCTGCATTAAACTCTTTAGAATGGGTGGCAATATCTTGGAAGAAAACCTAGAGCCATTAGTGGGGACTCTTCTACAAAATGTTTCATCATCAGTACAGTTACAAACCTGTACAGAAAAATATGAACATCGATTCAGAAGAGTTAGACTCTGAAAAGTGAAGATAATTTCAGGGCTTTCTTAACCAGTTCATTTCCCTTCTGCACATACACAAGAGTGAGATATAAAAGTCTAGAAGAGCTTTTCCAGCAAGTATAAAATAAAAATTCTAAGTGATGAGAAAGCCTTGTTTCATAGACTAATTCACAGATTTCTTTCTTAGTGGCTGTAGAAGTTGATGCATTTTACAATTGATGGCTTCTTAGTATCAATGAAATAGATACTTTCTCATGTGAGCTCCCATTACTTTGGGTAATAACATCCCCACTCCTGGCCCAGTCCCCATGATTACATTTCCTGGGACTTACCTGTGGTCCACATTTAGACTGTGGGCAGTGCATTTGTTGAGCTTCATTTCCTATCTGTGCTGGCAGCCACTGAGATGTCCATTCTACTGGATCATCAGGCCACACAGATCATGGCTGTGTCCTTTTTGTTTTCATTTTATAGCTCTCTCAGAGCTGGATGGCCCTTTGTGCTACTTCAAGAGGGCTTGGGGTGCACCATACTTTCCTGGGTATAAAAGCTCTTGGAGGCTGGTAAGGCCCTGGGCTATTCAGTGGCCTCTCTGGAGTGAACGGTATCTACCCTCACACCTTTTGTGGTGGCTGGGCACTGGGTAGAATTCACTCCTCCTGAGCTAGTCTTAGCGATGAAGGAACCCAAAGTCTCTTCTGTTACCTCCTTGGGAAATCCAGGAGCTGCTTTAAGCTGGTTGCGTCTGCAATGCACTTGATCTGCTCTGGCATCTTGCAGCCACCCGCCTCTACTTGGGAAAGGGGCACATATGTCCTGAAGTCTGTGTAGGGCTTGTGGCCTTTCCCTTCCCATTCCTTCAGAGTCAGGGCAGGTGGCCAGGCTGCAGGACCCACTGCTGGGGAGCCACCAACATCCAAGCTCTCCTAACTTCCTTTCCAACTCTCCCCTTCACCCTAGTCTGGGCAACACTTTCTAATCCTGACAGCCAGCAAGCCTCTCTCTTACTTCATGCTCCCAATTCTCTCAGCTCCTCAGAAGCTCTGGGCTCTAAAACTGAGGCCAAGAACATTACTCTACTTTCCGAGCAAGTGCCTCAGAGCACACAGCTGACTGAATGGTAGAAAGGTTTGGTGAACAGAAAGACAAGAAAATCTCATTGGCCAGCATTTCAAAATATTATCCTAATGCAAGTTCTCACTGTGGTTACACTTTCACCCTTATTTCAGCGTATTCTTCGAGGTGTATTCCTTACATTTCTGGGTTTCTTCCCGTCATTGCAGTAGCCTGGGGCCTGATGTGCATGGTCCCTCAGCTTCAGTTTTCTTAGTCACCTCCGAAACCAAGGTGAAGTGATAGTCAACTTTCCTTCTCCTCCTCCTCCTTCTATATTTATAGTAAAAATTTATCATTTTTGTTGCATTCTAGAAAGTCAGTAACACGCAGGCAAATTAGAAGGATAAAAAGAATGTATAATCTCATTGCCCCTGGTTGGTGCCAGAGCTGTTTTCCTTCTTTTGGTTGATTTTTACTGCTTACTTAGCACGTGTATATTTTTGGTAGTTAACATTGCATCAGAGAATAGGACCATCTATCTTGCTTTGTTCATTCCACACTATAACTAGTATTTTTCCTTATTATTATTAAGTCTTTAGAAACATTAGTTAAATGTAATAGTTTACACAACCATCTCCCTAGTGGTTAGCATTTAGCTTATTCCCATTGCTATTATAAATAAATAATAGCATGGTATCTTTATACATGAAGATTTTCCTACATTTCTGATTATTTTCTTGAGATAGACTCCCAGAATTGGAATCACTAGAAAGACTCCCATTTTAAAAACAAGCTATTTCCTTAGACCTCACATACTACCTTCTCTCCGAAGATAGAAAGTCTTTTTTACCTGGATGCCCTGTATTATATCGGGCTGTACTTGAGGTTTCTGGTAGAAAAAATATCAGATTGCTACTGTTGCAAGAACAGTATATAGCTTCATGATAGTCGAATGGATGGTATAAAAAATGTAAAGCCAAAAGCTTTGTCTGTTCTTCCTCCGTGTATGGGCCGTTACATTAATGCTCAGCTGTGGCAGTATATCCCGTTTGGCCGGGACTTTTCCAAGCTGTTTCCTTTCATCTCCAGCTTCTATGGATCTTGATGGCGTTTTCTGGCCTCATTACAACAACTTGGCATTTACATGTAGGAGGAGATGTACTGTGCCTACAAGTGCAAAGTCTGACTTAGTTACTTCTAAAGTTTTATTATTTTTGTTACCCTAAGCTGTTGATAGACAACCCGTGGCATTAGAACCAGAGGATTATGTTGAACATAAAAGTGACACTAGAAGCTATGTGGTGAATTTAGTTTTAAACAAACGCCCAAAGCTGATATATTCAACGCACTGGCCTCTCCAGGGAGCTACTGCAGGCGGCTGAGCGCTTTCTCCAACGATGTATCATCACCTCCGGATGCTTCAAGATGCCTCCTCTTTTGAAACTGCTGTCAGAGTCTCTGGCACGTCCTTTTGCATATCCTCAATGAAAAAAAAAATGTTAGCCCTCTGAGGAAGAATTGGATCTTTTGAGCATTTCAGTGGTTTTTAGAATCACATTTGAGCAGACAGAGGGGCGAGTGGGCAAAATAGGCAAGATTAATACAAATAAAACACCAATGTCCTATTATAAAGCAATGAGGCTTGCTTTATAATAGGACAACGATTTTTTTCCTGTGACTAGTAAATAGCACAGTATGTGAAGACAATCCTTCAGGAGAAAGGAGATACATTTTAAGCCTCAGCAACATCCTTGGGACACATGAATAAACTGTGTTGATGGCCAGGCTGAGGCACTATGTACGTGAATTTGCACACATGTGTTTCTAACCTAGGCTCATTTTTACTAGTGATAGTATTTCAAAATACATATTTTTAAAGAAAAGTCTGAGATAAAGAAGAAAAATAAAATTTATTCATTGACAAATCATAAGATTAATTTCAACACTCTAGGAAGGACTCTGCCTCTTTTAAAACAATGTCATCTTATTCACTTAAAATAAGCAGTACCGACTCATTATAGAGAATTTGGAAAATCCAGGAATTTCATTACTTGGAGATATTCCCTCCTCCTATTTTGATGTAAAATATCTTAGGTTGGGTTCCTAGAAACAGACCCTGAGAGCAGGGCTGCAGGCTGATTGTTCGTGGGGTGAGTTCTGTGTGCAGAGACCCTTTAGGACAGCGAGGATGACGTGCAAGGGAGAATCTGGCTGTAAATGCGGTTGCCGCTGAGACTTCGCTGGTGGCTGGGAAAGCCGGAGTGGGGGTAGCTTTTCAGTGGTTCCAAATGAAAATAAGTGGGTAGGCCTTTGTATTCCTTCATCAGCAAGTCATTGGCTCCCTGGAGGGGCCTAATTTTGGATGAGTCTGTTTCCTAGGGCCGAAAACAATTCCCAGTGAGGGTGCAGCTGTGAGCTATCAGCGGCGATATTCACAGCAGCGGGGCGGGGGAGGGGGGGGAGGGATAAGCGTTCCAAAGGCGGGATTTGGGTAAAGACCGCGTTATCCATTACAATGTCGTGTCAAAATTGGGATCACGCACACCAATTCACAGCCTATCTTTTCACCTAACGTTATTTGCTGAATTTTCCCCACTTCATTAACTCCTTTTTGAAAATATTTTAAATAGCTCCCTACTTTATCGTATGGAAATATCACTTGTTTAACCATTTTTATTATTGAACATTAAACTTTTGACAAATTTTCACTATCATAAATAATATTGTGATGAACATCTTTGTTTTCATCATATATGTGGTATAATAAAAAACCCTACAACTGAGTGCTTATTATTGATGAGATCAGGCTAATATTTGTCTTGCCTTCCTTATGGAGTTTTTATGAGGAATGAATGAGAAAGTGTTTGTAAAGAATGGTTCATTTAATAGCTCATTCAATCCTCTTAACAACTCCATGATCCAGAGACTATCATCGTCGCTGTTTTGCAGATGAAAAACCCCACGACCCAGAGAGGTTAAGTGGCTCATGTTCCACAACTGGTGAGCATTGGAACACGGGTCTATAAATCCAGAGGTTAAGTAATATATTACACTCCTTCCCTCAGCCTGCTTTTCTGGTGATTTAGGAAAACTCAGAGGTCAAAGGGCTGGACTTACTCTAAAGCTCATGGTAAGAACTGCCAGATTATTTCACAGAAGCCGTGAGCATTTCTACCAGCAGAGAATGAGGTTTTCATTTCACCACAGCCAACTCTGAAGAACCCATATGCTTAATTAGAACCATGACAAAGAACAAGTAATCTATTTCCTTGTCTTCCATTAAGCATTATGAACACTGATTGTTCTTAAGCCGAGGGCTCTTCTTTTGTTTTTTTTAGCATGCTCCATTCTTTCAAGATTATCTTTTGTGTTGACTAAAATGTACCACCTGCATTTCAGAGAAGGATTTTTTTGTTTGTGGAATGAATGCATGAATGAGGGCAAGGAAAGGGCAGGGACCAGCAGCCTTGTACTGACTGCTTTGGGAGCTGTGTAAAGCAGGTCAGTAAAAACCTTGCAGAATGAAGTCCTATAAGAAACAGGAAGATGATGATTGATTGATTGATTTTTAGAGACAGAGAGGAAAGGAGAGAGAAAAATTGATTTGTTGGTGCACTTATTCAAAAATTCTTTAGTAGGGTCTTTCTTAGCCTCAGTTAAATTGCATATTTAATAAACAATTACTGAACAACTGCCTTACCTCTTACCTGCCAGACTCTATAATCTGCTTGGAAACATGGACTTTCAATGCTGGAATGAACCTTCCAGTCACCCGGGCTCACGGTGTATTTCAAGGAGGAGGAGTTTGAAGCCACTGCTGCTCCTTCAAGGGCATTTCTGGCTTCAGGAGGTAAGGCTGCTGCAGCTGGAGTTTCTGTTATTCTTCACTTGCAGTCAGAAGAGCCCTTCAGAAACGTGTTTGAAGGCATGCAAAGTTATTTTGAATTATTTTAGCATTAATTTAGAGTGTCCTTACCTTCAAATTGCTCAATGTATAATTTATTTCTGAATACTGAAGGACCTTTTTTGGAAAAACAAGGTTTTCACTCAATTTTGACCTTTGGCACTGTGTTGAACCTCTCCAAGTTCATGTTCTTACCATTCCCTCTTCCACGTAATTTGTTGGGAAGTTTAAATGAGCCAGAGAGTGTAACATTCTTAATTAAATACTTCCATAGAGTAAGCAATCAATAAATGTTGGCCTCAATATCCTCATCTAAAAAAATACAGATTATTCTTTACTGTACACTCACTACATAGGTTTTTCGTGGAGGTCAAATGAGGTAATTGGTGTGAAGCACAGCACCTGGCACAGAGCTATGATTACCTTCATACCTAGTAATATGCTTCAGCCAGTTGTTTAATTGGCTTGGCTCTCTAGAGGAATGGATCCTACACCATGGAAGGACCTGGAGAGCACTCTGCTAAGTGAAATAAGCCAGTCAGAGAAAGACAAGTACCATATGATTTCACTCATATGTGGAATCTAATGAGCAAAATGAACCAACCAGCAACGTAGTGGCAGATCAGAGATGGTGAGCAGGCTGATAGCTGTGTGCGTGGCGGGGGCGGGGGTGGGCATGGTGGTGGTGGAGGGAACTAAGTGGGGAGGGTGGAAGGATTGAGCAAAAAATGAAAAAAAGAAAAAACTCACAGACAGGGACTGTAGTGTGGTGATTGCTGGGGTGGGGGGCAGAGGAAGGTGGGGGAGGGTGTAGAGGGGACAATGGTGATAGCTAGAGACTTGACTCGGGGTGGTGAACACACAATACAGTGTACAGATGATGTGCCGTGGGATTGTGCACCTGAAACCTATACAATTTTGCTAACCAGTGTTACCCCAATACATTTAATAAAAAAAGGGAATGTCTCCTATGCACTTGATTAACATCCAGTCCTTTTGAATGTAGATAAAGGGTAGACTCTATATAGAACGAGAATAACATTTAGATTTATGGTTGAAGTATTAATTTCAGCCCAGTTATCTTTAATTTGATGTTTTTCTCAAGTCCTTTTTTAAAATTTCTTCTTCGTCTTTCTCATACTCTTCATTCTTTTCTCTTGACAATAACGAAAGTGTGCTCTTCTTAATCACTTAGTTTGAAGTGTAATTTGTGCCAATGTTAAGTAGTTGAAATTACCGTCACTAGGCCACGAGGTCTTCTAGTTGTTAAATGTGACAGATCCATTCTCCTGGCAGCATTCCCAGGGCCTTAGGGGGAGACACTGCTCCCTCTTTTTTTCCTGTTCTGCTTGTGCTCAAATCCTTCAGGGTCCCTTCCTCTTCCTTCTCCTACCTCCTAAGTTCTGATGTTCCCATGAGTTTCTTGTGCCATCATCTCTCATCACTTCCCACTCTTTCTGAGTGGTCCTCTCTCCTCCTATGATGGCTTCATGGTTATTGTATTGAGTCCCAAATGTGTGCCTCTGACCTAGATTGCTTGTTAGTGTCCAGAGGCTGAACCCCTCCCCTTGGATAGGCTGCCGGTGAGTCAAGCTTAGTGTGCTGAGAACACAATCGGCCATCACTCCACACCAGCTCCAACTAGCCCTTAACCATTGTGTGACCACTGTGCGAAAAGTAGCAATCAAAGCGGCACAGCGGAGTGGATAAATTAAGTGTTTCACCTTCTCAAAGTAAAATTTGTCTCACTTTTCAAATGGCACCTTTTCTATGAAAACTTTCCAACCCATCATTCCTTTTCTGTATTATCTGTGCATTATTATAACATTTATCTTATTCTATAGCTATGCTCATTTATGTTTCTTTTCTTCTAGACCAGGGGTCAGTAAATTTTTTTGGTAAAAGGCTAGAAAGTGAATATTTTAGACTGTGCCGGCCATATGGTCTCTGTTATAACTATTCAACTCCATGGTAATAGTGTGAAATTGGCCATAGAGAAAACATCAGCAAGTGAGTGTGGCTGCCTCCCAATAAAACTTTATTTACCAAAATGGACAGTGGACTGGATCTGCCCCGTGAGCCATGGTTTGCTGCCCTCAATATAGGCTATGGATTCTTACAAAGGTTATATAATAAGAATTCAGAGTGTAGGGACCCCTTTACCTGCCATATGCTGTAAGAGGCCCCAGGATCCGAAGTCAAACAAGACTCAGTCCCTGACCGTAAGGAGCACCCACAGGAACCGGACACACGCCGCGGTGGGGGTGTGGGCTGGTGTGGCTGCCATGACAAACAGGGTGATTTATCGTTCACAGTTTTGGAGGCTAGAATGAAAGGATCAGCGTTTCAGCAGGGCTGGTTTCCTCTGAGGGCGGTGAGGGAGAATCCGTTCCATGCCTCTCTCCGAGCTTCTGGGGATCTGCTGGCAAGCTTTGGCATTCCCTGGCTTGTAGATGCAAGCAGTTCGACATTGGCTTTCTCCCTGTGTCTCTTCACGCAAAGTTCCTTTTCTGCATGTCTGTCTCTGTGCAAAAATTTCCCCTTTTAATCAGGACATCAGTAATATTGGTTAGAGCCAATAACTTGAGCACCTCTGTAAAGACAGTATTTCTAAATGAGGTTTGGTGAGTTAGGATTTCAGCATACCTTCTTTAGGAAACACGATTCGACCCATAACAGAGCATAGTGTTTCTTGGGTGCATGACCAGGGTGCTGAGGTGAGGGAGATTCATCCTGTTGGACCCGCTAGGGGTGAACAGAGGGCACAAAACCCCCCACAGCATTTGTCTTGGAAGAATGACTAGTGTCTTGCTAGACTGAAGAAAAAGGGAAAGAGAAGTCCAGGCTGAGCAAACAGCCTGGGCAAATGCAAGGGGGCAGGACTATAAGAAATGTATATTGGATCATTATCCTGGTGCGGCTAAAAATTAGTGAGGTCGGTGGAAAGGGTTCATGTTGACATGTTTGAAAGATTAGCTGGGGCAAGGTAAAATGTGTGCAGGCCTAAAGAGTTACTTGGACAATGTTCGTTGAGTGAATGAACTAATGAAGTCAAAAAGAACAGTTGTAACTAGTTGGTAGCTACGAAACCCTTCTTTTTCAGGACCTCCCTGATTGTTCCAAGTACTCGTTAGCCCTTGGCTGTTGTTCTGCCGCTGCTCCCTCCACCCACACTTGCTTGGGCTCAGGTCTCCCTCATAATTTTTGTGCTCCTGTGTGTGCTAGAAGAATTCAGGGACAAGATACCTGGAGGTTTAACTCATAAGCAAATGTTCTCTGATGGATATATACAACATGTGCATCTTTTGGCAATAAAAACAGCTAACATTTGTGAAATGTTTACTTAGCACCAGGTACTGTTGTAAGCATCATATATATTAACTCATTTAATCTGCGTGTCCTCGTAAGATCCTATCATCTCCATTTAATACATGAAGTAACTGAGACTCAGAGTGCTGGCTGGCCCAAGGTAGCCTAGCTGGTCAATTACTGACCTTGCACTGTGCGGCAGTGCCGCTTCCCTCTCCCTTTCCCATCCTCTCTCTCTTGCCATGCTTGTCTCCCATGTTTCAACGTGGATCAGTCGACCTGCTTCTATTCGCCTTCATCCACCACCAATTAATGTTTGACATTCTGATTCTTCTCTGTCTTCTACTTCCTCTTCTCCTCCTTATTCGCAGGCAGTTCCCCATTCCTTGGTCTCTCCTGTAGTCTCTCTATATTGACTTACTGGTCTTTCCTACTCTTGGTGTCAGCGATAGATCATTTTTTAAAGGATTTTTCATTTTTCTCGACAGTGACCAAATGCTTACCAGCTGCACGTGAAAACGTAGCCCTGGCAGATGTCGTAGCTGCTGCGCTCCCTGCTTAGGAGGGGCTGGAGGATGTACGATGGGTTGTATGTTCAAATGTAAACACAGGAAATGTTGTTGTAGCCATGTAAGCTCCATTAAAGAGGATTATAGAAATGCTGAGAAAAACAAACTTTGAGCAAAACAGTCCCATATTTTGTGCTTGTAGCATAATTTTTCTGGACTGCTGTTATTCTGACAATTTTACCCAGCTCTGACTTTACCTGTGCACACAGCTCAATATGGAAGCTTGAGAAGATTTTCCTAATTTGCCATTCCTGGTCCTATTGTAGGAATAACTTTAGAAAGCTCCCAGCTAGTCATTCGACAGTGGCTTATTGGAGTAAAGGCCATGAACTTTGTACTGAGGGAAGCTTTGGAATTTCAGAGGAGTAAGTCTTGAGAGGAATTCTGGGATGGTGGTGGGCAGGAGGGGGGTGGACAATGGGGCCATTTTCAAACTTATTACACTAGATTGTCAGAGTTCTCTTACAAAATGGCCTTGAGGTGTCCTAGTGCTCTTTTCTGGTAACTTTCTTGGATAGAAAATAAACAGAAGGTCTTGGCTCTTGACCGCCACTCTACCTACAGAAAGCAGCTTTTTAGAACTTGCAAGTGGCTGATGGGTGCACGCGTGTGCGTGTTTGGCAGGAATTTTCTAGAGAGGCATGAAGCACTGCTTTAATTCCCATGGATGCTGCTTTTTCCTCAGAATGGAAAAATGTTCTATTTTTGGCCACATGACTATTTCTAAGGAAAAAGAGGTTGAACAAAGCACTGGTAACAAGTTCATGTGCGAAGTTTTCTGAGTTTGAAGAAATTTTAAGTTTAATGTGTATGTGGGAAGAAGAACAGCTTCTTGGAACGCACTGGCCTCAGAGTGATAAGAGGTACTATTCAGTTTGGATTCCTGGGTGAGGACATGAGGGCTGCGGGCAGAGAAGCTGCAGGAGTGTGTGTGAGGGGGTGGGGTGGAGGGCGGGCGGGGGTGGTTCCTGGCTGTGAAGGCTGCCCCTTGGCCTTGGAGGACAGGCAGATCGGCTGGTATGGAGAAAAATGCCTTCCCCACCCCCAAAAGAAAACCTTCAAAGGTAGGTGTTCTCTGCCCATCATAAACCTATCCCAGATTGTAACATGACTCGCACTCCTGCCTCAGTTGTTACACTTGGCCACACGCCTTTTAGGGGGACTTTCAGGGGCCAATTTTCAGAGTGTGATCACAAGGCAAATCTGTGGGGGCCATCTGCCTGGTAAACAAAATCTTTTCGGGCCCTTTCCCTACCAGAGACCTTTCCAGGAAACAGCATTTTGTTGCCGTGACCTGTTTTGCTGCTGTTGGATATCCTTGACATGAAAAATGAGAACTCCATCAACCAGCACCTCTTACAGATCATGGCCTGTCGAAGGCACCTTTTCACAGGAGCCCGTGGGAGACTCTTGAAGGTGACCAGGGCATTCTGCTCAAGCCGTTGGAGTCCCTGGGAAGAGCAATCACAGAATTTGTCAAACCCTCAACCCCAGGAAGTGGAGCTGTATCCTTAGGCTCTGAATGAGAAACGCAGGCCAGTCTAGAGGGAGCCTTGTAATCTGATGCCCTGAAGCCAAGGGGGCGGGCAGTTTGTGCGGCCGCTGGGCTTTTTCTCTCCCCAGGCTGTTGCAATATTCCTGAATTCCCATTGTTTGTCTCTTTCATCTGCTTTATACCTAGCCCTCAGGCACAGATGCAGTAGCGTTTCTGGGTAACATTTAGTTCTTGGAAGGAAGGAATGTTCTTTTCTTCTCCTGAAAAAAATTCCCTATCTTTGGAGTTATGACACCAAGTGCCAGGCGAGGAGACCTGTTATTACTAGTTTCTGCTGCAAAGCATTTCTGGCGAGTGCTGTTCTGGAAAGCGGCTCTGAGTCAAGGCCTTGTGAGCCTGGAAATGTTTCTTCTTAGCTACGGTCTTTTGAAACGTTTGCTGAAGATCGAGGGACTGCCGCTGCATTTGTTCAGAAATGTATACCGTTGGTGCTGGGCAGCTCTGACTTGGCACCAGCTACATTCTCCTGTCTTTACCTTCATTTATTCAACAAATAATGTACCAAGCACCTACTATGTGCCAGGCATGAGGGCAAACACAAGAGACACAGTCTCTGCTGATGTAGTACTTATGATCTGGATGGGGAACCATCAACCAATACATAAATACATTCATGTTCTGGAGTGTGCTGTAAAGGGCCAGAACAGGGTACAGAAAGAGAGAAGAATGGTGGGTGCACTTTAGAAAGGGCAGGCAGGGATGGTCTCTCTGGGAGGGTGAAATTTGAGTTGACATCAAGAGGAAAAGCCAGTAATGTAGAGGAAGTGGGGTGGGGATGGGAAGTTCCAGGCGGAAGAAACAGCAGGTCCAAAGGCCCTGAGGTGGAGAGCTACGCCTGTCTGAGGGAGCTGACAACGGGGAGGTGAGCTGGAGCCAAGCGAGTGAGGGTAAGAAAGCGAGTGAAGGTGAGATGGGCCTGGAAATTTTGCCACGGGGCCGGGTCACATAACACCATGAAGTCTAAAGTGTGGAGCTTACGTTTCCTCCTAAGAGTGTTAGAAAGCCGCTGGAGAGCCTGGAACAGGGGTGTGGCATGATCTCTCTCACAGCTTTGAAAGGACACCAGCTGCTGTGTGGAGAATTGGTGGGGACAGAGGCACAAGTGGGGGTTTGAGAAGGCTCTCTCTCAAGTTCAGGCGAGAGGCGGGAGTGGCTTAATTTGGAGATGGCAGCCGCTCCTTCCTGTCTGTGTTCATTCCAGTCTCCTTCCGTGTCTTGCCCTGCCCGTCACTGTTGTCTGAGACACTAGCTGGCCTTCCTTTATACAAGTGCTTCCTGGGATAGGGGCTCGGGGAGACTGGTGCTTAAAACTTTTCCAAAAATCTTTTAACTAAATCTTCCCATTTGATTATCTCAATAACCCTGTGAGGGAGAAGAAGCTTAGGATATTGTCCCCATTTGACAGATGAGTAAAAGAGAGGTGCCAGAGGTTTTAGGGAATTTCTAGCACAGCCAGGTTCCTGCAGTCCCTGCCCAGGGCTGTCTGCTGCTCCACAGACCCTCGTCTGCTGAGCTTTTGGTTTTACACAATTAACCTGGTTCACATCTGGTGTTAAAAAATAATTTTCAAAAAAGGCAAGCTCTTGACCCTCAGAGAACTATGAAAGGAACACAAGTCAAAGATTTTTTTAAAACTCATTAATTGTGAGGGAACCAGTGAGATGTTATATAAGCTTGATCAAAACCTACCTATACAGTGATTAATAAGGAAATGTTAGGGTAAGATGACTGGGTTAGATATGAACTGGTCAATGTCTGACACACCATAAATCGGTTCCACTGGACAGAAATTATTTGCATCTCTACTGGACAAAAATCTGTAAGATAATGGGTAGCTTCACCAAGTTAGGGACCTTTAGTCAATTGGCAAACAATGAAATGAACTAAGTGTTTTTTCCTAGAAAAAGGGCCTTGGGCAACTTGGAAAGATGTATGGCCTTTTTTTTTTGCTTTATTTCTAAGTTTTGACTATTTTTATGACATTTTCTGAGAGCCTTGATCGCTAGGTACAATGCCTTCGTTATGATAGTTGTAGAAAGGCTAAGGAAAGAGATCAAAATAAGTAAAGAATGGATCAATCAAAATATAACCCTAGCCCAGGGTGGTGTGGCTCAGTGGGATGGGCATCACCCTGCAAAGTGAAGGGTTGCTGGTTCAATTCTGATTCCTCGTCAGGGCACACGCCTGGGCTGTGGGCCAGGTCCCTGGTTGGAGGAATGAAAGAGGCAACCAAGGGATGTTTCTTTCACACATCAGTGTTTCTCTCCCTCTGTTTGTCCCTCCCTTCCCCTCTCTCTAAAATAAACAAATACAATCTTTAAAAAAATTAAATACAACCTTACTTTTCCCAGACTGAGTTGTGCCCCATTTATCAGAGGTATATTGAGCGCATGAATGTGTAGAACCCTTTGTGACTCTGTGGGAGCACAGAGCTTCATGCAAAACAGTTCCCGCCCTTGTGGACCTCACAGTCTAGACAGGGAGACAGACATATCAATGGATACATTCCAATTCATTGTGATTAGAGCCAAGTAAGAGATGTGGGAATTGTGCAGGCGCCAGAGAAGGGAGCTCACCCTTAGCCTGGAAGAGTCAAGGGTACTTCCCAGAGAAGGTGCATTTGAGATGTCTTGAAGGCTGGGAAAAGGTCACCATATTGGGAAGGGCTTGAGCAAGGAAAGTCACTCAGGCAGGACGTCAGCTACCAACCTGAGGAGCAGGCTATATTGGCACAAAGTGATGCACCTATGTGATTATGGCAGACTTAAATTTTCTCCTCAATTCTCATTGTGGTTGCAGAATTCTAAGATTTTGTGGGATAGGGAGGGGAAGGAGACTGAAAAAGAAAGAAGTTGGAGTTTCTTGCACAAGCTTGCAGAATTTTCTTTAAATATTAGGTCAAATTCTCTATAAAAACCCTATTTAAAACGTTTTGAAAGACTTTGAAGTCCCAGAGAAGCAGGAAGTTAATTAGAGTGGCTTTGATATCTTAGGTTATGTTTTAACAGCTGCTTAAGACAGTTTAAACAATAAGAACTTATGTGGTTTGGGATGTTTCTGTGATAGTCTGTTCTGGCCAGAGTGAAATATCACTGCGTTTGAGAGCAACAGCAGTTGGCTTTAATTTTAGGAGGAGTTCAAGCCAAAGAGTTTTCTAAAACCCAAGAGAGAAACTTCTAAAGAGGAAGATTGCTCCCAGAGAATTCGTGTGGAGGTGAAAGATGAATTGAGTAGAAAACAAATGATCTTAACTTGCTTCTTGGAGGAGCACTGGGCATGTCCATTTCTGAATAATTCTTTTAAGGTGGATTTAACCAAGGGTATTTATCAACAGCTGCCATTTGTAAAGGGGTCCCATTGGGATGCATTAGCATCTGTAAGGAACACTTGAATAACACAGAAGGTGTCCAACCAATTTAAATTTTCTGGGAATTGGTCATTGTACTTGAATCAACACTGAATTTGTTTTCCTGGTCAACACCTTCAGCCTCCTTAATTATTTCCTTAGCCCCTACCTCTGATTGGATCTTCTCCATGCTGAGAAAGAGCACCTTGAGGATACTGTAATGAGCCATAAGGAGAAGCCTTTGGAATAAATTTCAAGAAATTCAGGACAGGCCTGCTCTGGAGGCCCTACGTGGCCAGCATGCAATGCTGTTGCTGTCACAGTGCTTGCTGGTGATGATGCTGGGGGTCCTGGTGGTAGTGGTGGTGGTGATGAGGACGACACAGGAAGAGGTTTGTGGACAAGTGCTTTTGGCAATGGGCCAACTGTTAGCTGACAGGTGACTGTGTCATCCTCTTGGCAGTGAAATGGCACCAAAATGTTACTGGCAATGGGACCTTGGTTCAGCAACCTCGGTGCTTGAGTTCTGGCTAAGAAAGAAGTCAAATTCAAGACTCAAAGATAAGCAAAAGTTTATTTAGAAAGAAGTGAGCCAACTGAACTGCCCAGGCTCTGGGAAAAGTTACAGAGGCAAAAGTAGGGTCCTTGGAGCTTAGGAGAAAGAGAGGTAGAGAGGAGGAAAACACCTGTGGGGAGGAGGGGGGCGGGGAAGGTGCGGGCTGTGCCGTAGGGTCACACTGGGTCCTCTGTCTTGAGGGCATTATCTGGAGACTCAGGAGGATCTCAATAGAATATTCATCAGCTTTCCAGGTGTGTCCTTTCAGAGTCATGGTCTCCACTGACTGGTCAGTGTTAGGGGAAGTTTCATTAATCATTGCAGCTGGTCCTGACATCAGCCATGGCATTTCCTGTCCAGTTTTGCTGCTTTTCTGGGCCTGTAGCTGAAACACAACTGAGGCCTAGATATTTTCCCTAGGGGTTAGTGCTTAAGGGAATGGTCATGCCGGGGCCCGTATGGGAGCTGCATGAGGTCACTTTCTGGCCCTTGTTTCTCCTCCAAGGAGGTCTACCACATGACTAGTGACATGCCATGGGAGGAAAGGTCAGGGAAGGGTCTGAGCTGCATGACCAGTGATATGAAAGGTCACCGAGTCTAAACCACATGACTAGACAGATGCGAGGAGAAGAAAGGTTAGCCTTGGGCGAGGCCCTTGTTTTCCCAGTTGCTAGGCACCTGGGGCTTTCTGCCCTGGTGACCTTCTGTACCTGGCCCATTGTCCTTGCTCTGCTCATGTCCGTCTAACTGCCAGCACAATCCCATCCAGGAGACAAATTTATCTTCCAAAGATATTGCATGGGGACTGTTGTACCAGTCTCACAAGGACTTGCCATTTTCCACAGAATAAAAACCAAATCTTCTACCTGGATGGTACACGCCAGCCACTCTGCATATCGCCCTTGGTGGGAAGGGTTTGGAACCTAATTAAACCCTTACTTGTTACTGTGGCTGCGGATTGTCTTGTGAAGGATAGAGTTTGCTCCTTTTTTAAACAGTGCCACCACTTCATTGTTCCAGGGAAAGTGCTGGAACTGATTAATAAAATAGAATAAAATAAAATGAAAACTGCACAGGATCACATTTGGTGGCACATACACTGAATCTACTGAGAAAACTTGCAGAGGTAACCTGCTTTTCAAAAGCTGGTTTTGGTGCAGTAGCTGGGTGAAGAAGTTTAAGGCCATTAGCTCTCTGCTTGGCGCACATTTGTAAACTAACACACTTGGTAAATAAATGTCCATGCACTGACTAAAGCCTTCTAAAATGTTGACCTTTTCTTGATAAATTATTGTCCTCAAACTATTTAAATTTTTTGGCAACATATACTTTTCTGTATCTCTGTGTATCTATCTATGTACATTTTTACTTCTATATACAGGTGCACAAGTGAGTGGGTGGCCTGCCCAAGCCACTGGGGGGAAGGGTACATAAGGCAAATTCAGACAGGAAACATGATGGGAGTAGTCTTCTCTCTCAAAGGACAAGCACGTCCCAGATGGAGAAGTGGGAGCTCAGTGTTTGTCACAGATAGTGGGAGGTACAACAATAAGGGAGAATAGGAGGCTTGTTAGGGGAGGCACGTTCTCGGGGAGCCTTTAGTGCTTAGTAACTGTGGAGTGTTTTGGGGGGTCTCCTTTTCTTCCAATTTTATAGCTCGTGGTGGGTTCCAACCCCTTTCTGTGATCTGTTGGAATAGGTTTTTCTCCAGATCTCTGGGGCACAAATTTGAGTGGAAAACTTTGCCTAAGGTCCACGAGTTGTCTCTGGAAAATAGAGCTTGGACTTCTTCCCTTTGGATTTAGGCTTGACTTCGTCTTGTTTTTGTCGGTCCTTGAAGTGTCACTTTTGACCTAGAAATGAATGATCTGACAGTATGATGTCACTTCAAGGACAGTAGACTGAAATCTGTGCACGGCAGTATGGGTGCACTATGGAGTCTTCAGCTGATCTTAAGTCTTGCGTGAGAGCTCGCACTGGCAGTGACGTGCTAGCAGTCGGGGCTGGCGGGTGCTTTAGCATCCGAGAGCTATAAAGAAAAGGCACTTTTGCATGCAAAAGGATGCTCCACCTGTCCCACTCCAACCAGCTCATTTAAGAATGCTAGTATTTTCAACAGATACTAATCTTTGGGATTCAAGGATGAGATATCAGAACTCCCAAGATTTCCTAAGAATTCCCCCAATCCTAAGTTATTCTTAAAATACCTCAACATTTTTCAGATTCTGTACTTATTATCATGGTTACCTAAGAAAATACATTGAATAAATAAAACCATTAAATTTAGTAGTATTTGCAAGGAGCTGTAGCCTATCGCACATATTCAAATGGTTGAAAATGCCAGCAAACATTAGTGGGTAGTATTTGAATAATGTTAACATTGAATCTCCAAGTAAGGTTAACAACTGAACTCAGAATCTCATGTTGAAATGGCCAATTTAAGGACTTATTTTACTTTCAAAACTTTTTATTTGTTGGTATACCACTAAATAAAAATTTTATAAGGTATATATCTATGTACATTTATTAATACCACTTTCTTTCAAAAATGATTCACCATCAACAGGCAACAGGACCATGAACACACACTTACAACGTAACTACGGTCACAAGCAAGATCGACTGACTGGGCTGGAGTGGCCTCTCTTCCACCGGTACCTGTCCCAGTTCCCCAAGGTGTTGGCATTAACCTTGGCTGCACGTGTCAGCTGCTCTGCTTTTGCTTTCTACTTGATGTCAGTAGATTCCTTCAAACCAGTAGTGTCTCTATGTTGATTGCTAGGCTATGGTTCTCATGGCGTAATTATAATAATTTCCCTCATTTTCTCAATTGACCAAGTTTTCTTAAGATTTGAAATTTAGAAAAAAATCTTAATTTCTAGAGATATGCTGGGAAAGACTTCCCTCATGGAAACACTAAAGTTTTCTAGTCTTAGTTTCTGTTATCTGCCCCTTTCCTTATCACATGTCCAGTCTTGAAAAGGATCACTCTTTCTGGGAGTAATCCAGGACATCTCCATTTTTCCAAATGCAGACTGAGGAACTATCAACTCAAAAAATCTCTAGTAGCTCATTGTGAAAGCGGTTACTATGGCCACTATTCAGTGGTGTTTGTGGGTCTTCCTCCAGCAAAGCACTACTTTAAAAACTGTAAGAGCCGAGCCACAGCAGGCAGGCGAACAACTGCAACTGAAATGGGTTAGCAGAGAGCACCCACCTGGGAGACCTGTACGTCTTTGATGAGAATGGCTGCACGGGGCTGTGTTGAAGTCCTCGATGTTGGCTACCTCCTTTTCTCATGGGGCCGAGCATAAAGATCTGTAGTAAAGAGTAAGAGTGTCAGACCACCCGAGGTGAAATCCTGTCATTAACTAGTCATGAGACACTGAGAAAGTTGCTTAGGTGCTCTAGACTTCGGTTTCATGTCTGTATTGACCTCACAGAGTGACTTAAATTTAAAAAATGCACGTTATAGTGCCCTGGTACATGCTGACTGTGGACTAAGCATGACCTACCATGGTATTTTTTATTCTAAGAAAGAGCACACAGGGCTGTTGAGCGTGCACCTTATCAGTACCTCCATTCATTATTCAGAGATCTAGGTGCCTGCAGCCTGGTGACAGGCAGTGACAGTTCAGAGATCCCCACCCCCTGCCCCAGGTGTCTTGGCACTGTGAACTTCTAAAATGGTGTCACTATGGCTCAGGCTGATGCTCTCAAACGAAATCCCAAATGTGATGTCAGGAAAGGACTTCATGTCTGGTAACTCTTCTTGGCACGTCACGGAACTTTACGGGTGGAGAGCTTTGGACTTAAGTCTTGAGCGCCCAGGCAGGACATAGCCTAAAGAGATGGAGGTGCAGGCAGCCTTGAGGCCAACTACAGAGCAGTTTTGACTCCCCCACCTGGGTCGGGGCAGGCCACGGGGGTGTTCTGTTTATGCTCATCTTGCATATTTTGCTGTGGGTCAGGTTTTATAAGGGAAAATGCTGTCTGGGAAGAGTTTGTCTATCTGAATCTGCCTGTAAAAGATGTAAGAACTCTCAAATATGGTCACATAATCTGATGTCAAGAGCCTCTTGAGCAGACTTGTTGTGGGAAAGTCAGTAAACAGTTTGCATTAGAGTAGAAGGTTCTAGGTTAAGAGTATTAGCACAGACTCGATCACATTTAGGTTTAAAAACCATTTCTTCTTTTACTATCTGTGTAAATTTGGACGAGTTACTATCTCTCATGTTCTGTCCCCTCAGTTATACAATAGGATAATTGTATTGACTGCACAAGGTTATCTTGTGCATTAAATAAAATAACATATGTAAAAAGTTCTTAACACAGATTCTGGAATACAGAAAACATTTAAGCAATATTAGCTATTTTTTCATTAGTACATTTGAGTCAAGGTGAACAAATACACCTTGACAGAGAATGCTGCATTTTCGCATAGATCAGAAGGAATCTTCTCATTTAAAAATGTGGTAAATAGGGAGTAAGATGAGTTTAATCAAACGTGGGGACATAATGTTCTGTTATCCTGGCTTAAAGGCGCGCAGTGTGGTTTCTGTGCGTGGACAGTCAACAGGAGAAACGGAGTAGGTGATCGAGAAGCAGGGTGGAGTTGCCACATTGGAGCAGAAGGGCCCTCCGGGTTAGATGTGGAAGAGCCTGGTGTAGGTGGTGCCGACCCCTTCCCAGCACCACCCGAGGGTGATGGCTGGACAACCTCCTTCAGGCTTTTCCTGTCAGTTATTTAACTTATTCCAACCTGTTGAACTTACTCCACTCCTGGTGTAGTTAACTCACAAGACTTCTAAAAGAGACCTTTTAGTAGTCTCTCATGAATAAGATTTTTTAATAACGCCCAAATCTAGCACCTGCAATGCCTTGCTAGCAGAAAAAGTCTTTGCAAAGGTCAAGTTTACCAGCAGTTGATCAAATAAATACCAATGATGCCATGTCAGGGGATGCAAACAACACTTTCCACTGGAGGCTAGATAGAAAATTCTTCTTCGAGGATGTTCTGAACAGAGGCTGGCTGAGACAGGGACTCCAGAAAGACCATCTCTTCCGATCTATTCTTACGTTTCTGGTCCATCAGCTTTTAAAGTTCAATAGAAAGAAATGTAAAACTGGAGGCTTCCAGAGCCTCTTTCTCAGCATTTGTCATGAATACTGCTGACCCAGACTTACCACTTGTAAAGAATGTGCAATCAACAGTCTCAGGTTCTGGACGGCTTTTAGGGTGTCTTCCCTGATCGTGATGGATGCCCATCCTCAGACCAGCTCCCATGTATACCATGTGGCCTTCCCCCCCAGTGATGTCTGACTTCATGGTTTGCGTGATAATAGTCAAATTATAATAACAACAACAGCTATTTAGAGTGCCTTCTGTGTGTCAAGCGTATCACTAGATATTTAACTTCCATTATCTTCTTTAATTCTCAAAACAAGTTAAATGTCATTATTTATAGTTTATAGATGAGGATTTTGAGACTTGGAGATTGTTCATTTGCCACTAAAGTGAGTGGAATTGAGAGTCAAACCTACGTCTGTTTAACTCTAAGCACTTTGCCTTTAAATGCTGAGCAGTGGCTTAAGTGGATGTGGTGACAGGATCAACTCCTCCTTGTTCTGTGTCTTCCAGGTGACTCTCTGGTCTTGATGTTACCGAACAACAGGAGGAGGTCCGAGGGAGGGGCAATACAATATTCGGCCCACCTAGGGATGCCCAAAACTGCTGTACAACAGGGGCCCCTCCCAAAAACCAAAATACTAAAATCTACTGGGCCCTTCTGTCCGCCGCCAATTGGAAACACATCTCTTAATGCCAGAGATTTGTGAAAAGGAAACAAAATGTTTATTTAATGCTATTCAGGCCTAATGCCACCACTAAAAATATCAAAGTCCTTTAGGTTATACACCTACACCCACACAGCGCTCCCTTCCCTCTTGTCCCAACTCCGGGTACCGTAAATCAGGAAAAGAGCACACGTCTGTGTTGCAGGCCGCTGGCACCGTCAGCTGTGTCACTGTGCAGGATCTCGAGTTAATCCAAAGTACTGTGGTACCCTCTCATGGTCCACTGGCAAGAGTCCTTTGTACCCAGTTCCAATCAAAGTCTCTGTTGCTTTTCAGGCCCCGCGGCCAAAGGGGGCACCCCAAAGCCGCGTGGGCCTCTTCTACAAAGCTGCAGGAGTCCGCACTCCACCAAAAACATGTGGCTGTCTTCTTCACCTGGCTGCAGGGATCTCCATTCTGGCAAAGCTGCGTGGTTCCTCCCTTTCACCTGGGAAAGAGGGGGTCCACACCCTGCCAATACCGCGTGGCTCCCTCTTTTACCTCACCAACAGGGGGTCCTCACTCTGCTGAAACCGCGTGGCTCTCTCTCATCTGCCCAAGCAGGGACCCTTCATGTCCTGGAGCCAGTCTTTTCCAAGCTCCCACTCAGGGGCGCAGCCCTTAGTTACATCCTGAGTCCAAGCCCTCCTCACTCAGGAGAGCAGCTCCTAGTTCCCATCTTCAGTCCCTGCTACTACCTTCTCCCTTCTCCCTTCTGCTCCAAACTTGGCCACTGCTATTTAACATATCTATGAAACCAGTTAAAGGTTATAGATATGTTAAATAACCATTCCTCCGGAGGTTAGCTCCAAAACTGTTGCTATGCAAAATAGCTCTCAATGGCCTGGCTCCATTCTTTCTTCCCCCTGTGGGGGGGGGGGGTGAGGACATCTTATATGTCTCTCCAATATTCCTATACACTTTGAATTCTGGACACTTTTCTAAATCTTTTTTGGGGGCCCCCCTGTCTGCACCCTGTATCATTGACACCAGCTATGTCCTGACAGTTTATGCTGGTTACAGATCTCTCTTGGTTCTCCTTCTCACACAGATGTGTGTTCTTATTTTGCCCCCGTGTCTGCCACACCGGCAGCTCCTGCCTTGAGTTTATGATGTATGGGACGCTTTTCCATTGGCATTATAGTCTTGTGGCTGTTGGCCAAGCACTGGACCCTGGAGTCAGATTCAAACCATGGAACCTACTACTTACTGAGTCTGTGACCCTGGGGACGTTGCCTGGGTTCTCACAGTTTTTGCATCCGTGAAGTGGGGGCAGTAACAACACCTAACTCACAGGACTATTGTGAAGGTTAAATGAGACAAAATGCTTAGAAGAGTGAATGGTTCAAATTAGCTGCTTAATCGAATTGCAATCTCTAGTCTGCTGACTTTGGTTCAGTCCTTTAACAAATACTAGTAAGTGTTCACTATACATCACTCACTGTACAAAGTGTCATGGATACAGATAAGAAAAAAAATCCTTAGGAAATGTATGGTGTGGTAGGTACACAGACATATAAATAGCTACTTTCCACTTACTGTGCTAAGAATGCAGGATTAATTAGGAGTCTGGAGAGAGGTACGTTGATTAACCTGGTTACACAGGAAGGAGGAGCAGGAGTTAGTTACATGCAGAATGATGCAAGAGGATTTCTATGTAGAGAAACCACGCGAAGACACACAAAGGTGGAAAATGACAATATGGGTGAGAGGACCTACGAGCAATTTACTAATGTTAGAATATATATTTTAAGCTAGGAAATGAGCTGGAGACAGATGTGAAGGCTTAGACTTTATTTTGCAGGTACATTTCAGTGGGTGGGTTCAAGAGAACGAGGGGAATGATTGAGACTGGAGCAGTCAAGGTAGGATGGAGGGGAAGGGGTGAATTAGAGAAATATTCAGGAGGCGAGCAGCAGGACTGGTAGCTGAATGGGGATGAGGAGTGAGAAGGAAAGAAGTCTGGGTGATTACCTTTGCTGCAGTAAACCCTGAGTTAACACATACTCCAACCCCAGGAGTTCTCCTCTTAGAAGATAATTCTTTTTCCATGTTTTCAGAAGGTTCAGTTAGACCAGTAATTACATAGACCCCTAATGTCCAGTTCTAAGAAGTGAACTTTAAAAGACAGCAGAGACATGATAGCATTCTGAGTTTCCACGTCTCAGTGTCCTAATCTGTAAAGTGCTACTTGCCGCACTGGATTGACACAAGGATTAAATGAGCCGAAGCTTGAATAACAGTGTCTACCATCAAGCAAGCACTCAAAATAGGAGAGCTGCCGTCAGTATTGTTGTTGTGACTGGCACTCATTTTATAGCACAGCCTCATGATCCTGACTTCCTGGGTTCCAGCCCAAACTCTGTGCGAAGTTGAAAAAAATTGCTTAACTTCATGAAGACTCAGTTTCCCATCTACAAAATGGAAACAATAATAGACAATAAAAGGCACTTTTCTTAAAGGTTTGTGCGCAGACTGAGTGGAATGTGCTCTAGACGTGTAGAACAGACCCCGGCGTGTAGTAAGAAGCCAGGAAATGTAAGCTACTGCTGTATTTCTTATGGTCTGTTAGATACTTTTGTGTGTGTGGTATAATTTCATTTTACCCACATCCAATGCCGTAGGTGGTACGATCTCCATAGGACAGATGAGAGACTGAAGAATGGGGAGGTTAAATGCATTGTCCCAAGTCATGTACAGCTGTAACAAAGCTGATAGAAGCCATTTCACTTTGGACACCTTGATCGGATGAAGTGAAAGCTCAAAAGGTGAATCAAAGATGATTTCAGTTTTGTTGTTTTCCAAGACAACTATTAAATGGAAAACTAGGCGAGGAACAGAATTTAAATGGGGGTTGTGTGTATCAGTCCGTGCATGTGTTGGTATATGTATGTATGTATGTGCATATGAGAGAGAGAGACAGAGAGAGAATCCAAGACTTCAGTTTTGGATATGTCAAACTTGAGATGTCTTACAGACATCTTTGCAGTAACTAAATACTTGATTAGACAACCCTGTCTTTAAATAAGTCTGGAGTGGAGATAGAAATGTGGCTGTTGTCAGCATAGAGATAGTATTTAAAGTCATGTAAATAAATGGATGAGCTTTACCAGAGCAGGAAAGTATAGAAATGGAAGCGTGAAAGGCCCAGGGCTAAACCAAAGCCAGGGCATGTCAACATTTAGAGGCAAGGAGGGGAATGATTGCTGTAAAATAGACTAGAAGGAATAGCCAGTGGGGACAACCAGAGAGCAGAGTAATGTCAAGAAAGTGGGCTTCTGGGGTCCACCTTACTTTTGCATGGCACACTGGTGTTATATGCCAGCTATTTGGCACTTCTATATCCTGCAGTGGACGTTATTTCTCTTTTTGTGTGCAGGCCACTTTGTCTCTGGGATGAGACCCTTGGTGTCCAGGGACTGGGATTCTCTGTGTCCTTTGGAATTCCCCATACCAGACAAGATACTTGACCTTGAGGTGATGCTCCATAATGCTTGGCAGTGATGATCTGTGTTCACTGTAGTCACAGAAATAAGGTGGTGTTCAGAAAAAGGAAGCTGGTTTGGAAAAATGAAAAATGGGAAAGGGAAAGTGTACTTGATCCCAGTTAAAAAGCACACTGAACACCAGAATGAAATATATTATCTGACCAAAGGGAAGACATTTGAGGAGTAATTTTAAGAGCGCAAGTTGGCTGTAGCTCCCAGAGCCTAGTGAGAGCCAGACAGATTAAAGAAAGGATGGCGCAGAATCTAAGAATCTCATTGAGTCAGGGTTCAGGTGCAGAGGGTAGCTTTGACTGGAGACACCAAACAAGGGCTTATATCGGAAGCCAAGCAGGAAAGGACAGAGTGTTCCCAGAGCTGGGATGAGCTCATTGTGGCTGCCTGGGTGAAATAAAGAGGAAGTAACTATGAAATCTTGGCTACATGCTGGCCCACACTCATGGCATTTGTTGATTCTTGAGATCTACAGTGATCCTTGTCATGAAGTGCTGATGTCCCACTGTAAGGGCCTAGGTTATGGGAGGGGAGTGCAGCCCTGGGCTAGAAGGCCAAATTCTGATCACCCATCCATTCATAGTTGATACCATTGCTGCATGCTATGTCCTGGGGATAGAGTGGTGCGAAAACCAAAAAATACGCCTAACTTCATGAAACTCATATTCTAGTGGGGGTGGTTTCTTTGTATATGAGAATAATAACAAGAAAATGAGTGACCGCTGCAGATCAGAGAGGAGCTTGGCACTAAATTCCAGAAGAATTTAGGAAGTTCCATTTGAGCTGGCTCTCCAGAGACAGACTTTTTTCTAGTTTAGAGGGTGGTGGTGAAGAGGCAGTTACCGCTGGTAACGGCGTGAAGGGGCAGTGATCGTGCTAGTGTTGACGTGGGCTTTGAATGGAAGCGGTGGTGGTGATGAAAGCAGTGATGGCAGTAGTGTCGAGGTGGCTGTGGTGATGGGGGTGGTTAGGGAATCATAGTGATAATGAAATATATTCTGGACAGAGAGGCCACAGCACAAAGTCATGAAATAGCTCGCTGAGCCCAAAAGATTAGAGAAGTTTGCTTAGCAGAGAGGCTGTAGATAAGATGGATGGGGAAGGTGGAACCAGGTATAAGGGCCTCATGGGCCAAGGGGGAGCAATTTTTATTCAAGGTTTGTGTAGGACTTGATTAGCTTTGATTTGTAGGTAGAGAACTGGCAGTATTGGGGTATGGGTGTGAGTGGCATCTCCTGTCATAGTCACCATTCTCATTCAATAATTGTCCAGTTAGACATCAAAAGGAAAGTATCAAAGGAGTGTATGGAATATGCACAAATTTACTTCTTCTTAAGTCCAACATCCTACAGAAGGGAAGAATGTCCCCTTTCAAGCAGGACAATATTGAAATCACTAAAGAAAGATAGTTAGCTGTCTCATTCATGTACTTGTTTTCATATAATCAGCGTTCATTAATTCCTTTATTCATTCAAAATCTTTTTATTGAATGCTTGCAAAGTTCAGTGCCTTGGATAGGGTAGTAAGTTACTTCCTCAGCCCTCAAGGAGCTTACAGTTTTTTGGATACACAAGAGGCAGGGTTGTGGGGGCACACAGAACATGAGTGAGGATGCCCACCCACTGTTCTGGCTTTGCAGACCAGGACAGGTCTTTAACCTGCTTATTCACAACTTTCTTCCTGAGTCTTTACTGTGTTCATGGTGCTACACTGGAGATGCAACAATCAATAAAATAGTTCTTGTCCTGGGGAGCAAGAAGTTTACAATCTAGGGAGGAAACTTCTCCATACTCTTCATTTATATTCTTTATGTGTCTCTTTATAGGTAGGTGCAGAGGGGTTGACCATTTTTAAAGTCCTTTACACATTCAATATTTCATGACAAAAAGATCCAAGATTTACAGAGAGTCTCAGATTACAAATAAACTCAAAGTTCATGCTAACTTTGCGAGATGCTTAAAAATTAATTATCAAAATTGCTTCACACCCCACCCCTCCCCCGATCCGAGTGAATTATGTAAGGTCCTTGTAAAAGACTTATTTATAGCTGACTTGTGAGGGGTTGCCAGTCAGTTTTCAAACCTAAGTGCAGAAGGTAGGACCATCCACGGGAACTGAGGACCGTGAAAGGCATGGCCGGGGACGTGGTGCTATCGTGAAAGACACGGTTGTTCCATACTCTTGCTGGGGAATGTGGTCTGAGTGGCTGTGGGAACTTAAACTTTCTGACTTTCTGTGTGACCGAAATCTCAACCCCCAAGTGTGTCGAAGTGACTTCTCTGACACAGCACATGTAACTTGGCTCCCTCCTGATGTCTGTTTTTCTTGCTCTCAGAAGAAGAAATGGCCTAAACAATCCTCAGGGGCCAACAGTTGAAAAAATATTTGTTTTGGTTTTGTTGAGTGCTTTCCTTATTAAAACTCGAACATTCTGAGGGGAAGGGAGCTCTCCATTGTGTACATTTGATTCATTTAGGCTTAACAAATCAATTGTTTTAAGGAGAGACTCTATGTCCAAGAAGGCTATAGAAAGCTTTACTGCCCTTTTCCTTTCATACGGGAAGTTGCATTTTGCCAAAAGTAAACAAATGTGAAACGGGAAGGTTTGTTTAGTTTCTAACACTGACTTCAGGACCTGAGAATGGAGTCTGTGCTTGGCAAAAATGCCTTCTCCCGGATCACTCCGGGCCAAAGTGTTCTCTGCTCAGGACCTGGCCTTTGCGCTCTGGTAAACATCCTCCTCTCACCAGCCCCCAGAAACTCACTGCCAAAGTCCCTCAGCAGCTTTGCTTACTTATCAGGAACATTCTAAAGCTGATGGCAATGTGGGAACAAACGTTCAATGGGACATAGCTTTCCAAAGAGTGGTCACTTTATAAAAATGCCCTGAGGTTTGGAAATCTTAGGGGATCTGAATGCAATTTGACATTCTAGGTGCTGAGGCAGGGCTGCCCCTCTGGGTGGAGAAGCTTCCAGGAAAGTGACTGTACTAACTCAGCTACCACTGTAGTGCTAAGCACTTCACAGGAATGATCTTACATAATCCTCACAAAGCCCTGGGAGGAAGAGGCTGTCGTTATCTGCAATTTACAGATGAGGGAACTAAAGTTTAGGAAGGGTGAAAAACGGCTCAAGTTCCCACAACTAGTCAAGTAATGGAGTCCTCTGGTTTCTGCCTTCTGGTTTGCACATTTTAGTTCAAGATCAATATCTCAACTCCAGGAAGTTACAAAATATTTAGGGGAGAGAGAGAGACCCACAGGATTCAGGTAAAGAGCAATGAAGACAATTCACTACTACAGGTCAGAGAATTGAGCAAGTAGCACTTAATGTTTAGAATGATTGAGTTTAACATCATACTTCCTTTATTCCAGGAGGGATTTAAGACAGCTGACAGAAATTCATGGGGGAACAAATGAATCAGTAGAGCCTGTGGGGTCTAGAGGAACCTGTGATTTTGCTTGGAGGCGGGCCTCCAGTTAGCCCTTGAAGAATGAGCAGGAATCAGGGGCATCAGAATCAACTCTGTCTTTAGGGGGCTTGCACCAGAAGCTACTTCATGAAAATATTCTCAGTACACAGGGTGACCTGCCTTGGGCCTTGATATTGTATTTTCTGAACTTGTATGTGCTTGAGAAATATTTTATCCACCTAAACATATAAAAATCTTTTTTGGCCCATGAAGTGATCCACCACTCAGAGTCAGTGGCAAAGCTGGTTGATATCAGACCAGGAATTCACACTCTTCCCCGCCACCCTCATCCCATCATGAGCCAATTCTGCCACTTCCTAACGTCACTATCCTTGTCACAGCTCCAAAAAGAGGTGATTGCTTACATGTGTTTTTCTACCGTACTTCACAGATATGATCATTTTTCCTCCCAACTGCTCTCATAATGGTAAGTGAGATTAGGCCCATTTCACAGCTGAGAAAACTCAGGCAAGAGAGATTAAGAATTTTGCCCACAGTCATAAAACTTCCTGATGGGGAGACCAACTAGTTGATTGGAAGGAACAGGTCTGGTGCCCAAGTCCATGTTCTTTCCACTAAACCATGGAGTCTCCTTAGAACAGAATGAAGACTCCCCAGATAGTGTTCAGCAGCATTGTGGATGTGCTTAGAACCCCTTCTGAGATGTTAGCAGCAGTAGGTCCTGTGGTGGTGTGGGAGACCCGAGCAGCTTGTTGGGTCTTCTTTGATTTCACCTAACGGGGATGCAGACCTCTGGCTTCCCTCGTAGAACCCCGCTTTTGAAGTGTCTCTGTTTTCTTCATTCAGAAGAACAGATCAGCATCTCTCATGCAGGCCTGGCTCCGTGCCCATCTCACTTTTGCAATGAGTTTAGCAACATCTGCTTTGCCCATTAAAATGATTTTTTCTCTTCCTGGCCCTGAGCCTGTGTGCTTGCTGCAATTGATTACCAGCAATTTCCTTCCCAAACCAACGGGTTCAGTGAACTCTAAATTGAATTGTTGCTTGCTGGTCTCCCTTTGCACCAATGTGTACGGCTTACGTGCAACATGGTCAAGCCACTTAGTTCCTGAATCTAGAGGCTGATGGTTCTGGTTAAATACCGGAGAGGACCTGGTGAGTGATATTTCCCATTTTTGCACTCAGCAGCCTAGGGCTGTGGTCATCTCTGGGTTTCTCAATTTCAAACCTAAGGTGGGAGGGGGAGCGAAGTCACCTTGCTTACAGCAAGGCTGTTCCAATGCTCACACTCTCCTTTTTTTTAGTCCCATTGAGGCACAGATGGCTTCAGATGTAGCTAAGAGACATCTGAGAAAAATTAATTTTTGCTATAGAAGCAGCAGTAAGGACCTCAGGATGAGATGTAAAAACGTACCCTTTTGAGGGAAGTGGGTCTCCCCACGTGGCTCAGGCAGCTTTTCCTGGTAAAGCAAGCCCCCAAGGAAGCAGAGCCTATGTATTGGCCTGCATGCTTTAAGATGTATCTGAATGTTACCTTCCTAAGAGTGGGCCCTGAATCCCGCAGCCTCACCACTTCCCGCACACTTTGGTCAGCACACCTGTCATATTTTACTGCATCTGTCTGCTCACATAGAGGCTCTTGCAGGGGTCCTCTACCAGTCTGTGAGCTCCATGGTGCTGGGGTCCCATTTCTCAGTTGCCCCCGTATCCCAGTACCTAGCAGAGGGAGCAAGAAAGAGCAGGCCCTCAATAAAAGAAGATTTTAAATTAGTACTTTGCTCTGAGATGTTCCTGAAATGTCTCTCTTCCCTCATAGCTGTGGCAGCTTTACAGAAGGACAGCGAGGACTAGTTGGGTATTTAGAGAAGTGGAAATCAGGAGTTTTCTCCACCACATAGTCCTAAAAAAAAATCTGAAGAACCCATGACCAACCAGACTGCTGCTGTTTATCGGAGCACTTATTTTAAAGCTAGGTGTTTAAAACGGAGGTAACAAATGAGTAGATCCAGAAGGGGTGACAGTTACTTGAAGTCATTTGAGTCATTGCATTTCTTGTTTCTTTGAGAAGACATCCCCTTATTTCCGCCACGACTGCTGAGAGAAGACCCACCTGTATCAGAGCAAGCACTTTGGCAAGGACCGCTGCGAACAGCGTTGCTAATGTCCTGTTCTTGCAGACCTTTTCTGCAAAAGTGTCCTTGGCATGGAGCTTGAGACTCTTTGCTTTTATTTTGGGAAGAGATCTCATTTATATTATTATCAGAATGCAAAGTAGTATACAGAGCAGAGTATTCTAAAAAGTATGGTGTGGCTTGAGGCTGTGGGACCCCTATGTCTTAAACCAAGTAGATTCTGAGCTGAACCTCCAAAGATTTAAGGGATTCCTAAGATTTTTAGCTTCTAGGAGGGCCTTAGGTCTTATTTAATCCCCTCCCATTGGCAGGTGGCCCTGTAAATCTGCTGAGGAAATGGGCTAGTAAACTTCAAGGGAAACTTCATTGGGCCTCACTCACATAAAGATATGAAGTTAGGGAAAGGACACTGAACTTTTTTAAGCATTGGGAACCTAACAGAGGAGAGGCCAGAGAAGTGTGCCAATTGCCTGCTCTTCCTCTTCACAATCCATGTATCGGATGCAGTTGAGCCTGGCACCTTTTCCTTCTCCAGGCCCCTGCGGCGGAGAGGGAGGGCCCTTAGCCCCCCGTGCAGTTAGACACCAGGGGCTGTGCTTAGTCATGCTGTTTCGGTTCTGCTGCCAGTTACCCCAGTCGCTGGGATGTAGAACACGTCCTTCCCCTTTCCAGAGTTTCTGACTCAAGTTAAACAGGACTTTTCTAAAAGAAATGGATCGCGCTGACATCCAACTCATCCAGGCCACGCTTAATAATCCACATTTCCAGATTGTGCAAATCATTAGGGCCAGGGACGTGCGGTAATTTATACAGAGCTAACAAAACCTCCTCCGTCAACAAATCACCACCATTGCCACCTAAATGTCAGTTCATTTACATGAATGCTTATTATGGAGCTGGCACTGTGTAAGCACTTAACATACTCACTTTCATGTTTCCTTACATAGCTTCATGAGATGGGGCTCATAATTCTATTTTACCAAAGAGGAAACTGAGGCTCTGAAAGTTAAAATTTTTTAGGCAACAAGTGTTTGTTGAGAGTATTGGGCACTGTGCCAAGTGCTGGGGATAGAATGGTCAATGAAATACACACAGTCCTTTCTTTTGGAATTTTATAGGTAGCTAAGTGTGGGATAACTAAGACCGGAGCTTCTATTGGCCAGTTTCTAAAGTTTGCCTTAAACGGTACATTTCATTCCTCATAGTCTAAGGCACCCCTTGGGGACCTGCCTGGAAACTCAGCCTGCTCAGCATGGATATTGGGTAGGTAAAATGTGAACTGAGTTTATCTTTCTAAAGTTACACCACCATGAAGTGTAAGCTCACTTGGGTAAGGACCACATCTGTCTTCTGCAGGGCACGCAGTTGTTCCCAAATAAATCTGTGTTGGAGGAAAGAGGACCAGCACTAGCATTCTGGGCTTTGGACTTCTGCCTGAGAGTGGTCCCCCAGGCTTGCAGTGAAAGCACATTAACCCATGTGCTGTGAAGGCCGCAGAGGAAGTCTTCGAGCCCTTTACGTGTAATGGGTTTAATTCTTCTTTTCTCTCAATTTTCACACGCCCTCACACTTCCTGCTCTTTCCTGGGCCTGGAAGCGGAAGTACTGAAATACTGAGACAAACCGTTCTTCTGGTTTTGAGAGGTTGGCCGAAATCAGGAAGGACAGGAAATCAGAAAGCCGGCTCCCTCTGGGCTCTTTCTGTCTAGGAGACAAGGGCTGGGTCTTCGGACCACTTCTCCTTTGATCTGGTTGCGTTCAGCAAGAGCAGCAAAGGAGTTGATCTGAGCTGCAACATCATTGTTCAGTGACAGGTCCATTACTCTTTTGACTCCATTTTCCATCTGTAACTGAAAGGGTATGTCTTTAATAAGAGACCATGCTTATATTTATTTTCTGATTATAGATTTGTGTCCATATTGATATATTCATTCAACAAATATTTATCAAGTACCTATTATATGCCCTCCATGAAGAGTCCTCTTAGAGCTTACATTCCAATGGAGAAAGCAAAGTAAGTAAAATATGTATTAGGTTAGAAGATGAAATTGCTATGGAGGAAACCAAAGCAGAAGAGAGGGGTGAGGAGTGTTAGTGATACTGCAGTTTTAACTAGGGTTGTCAGGGAAGGACTCAGAAAGAAGGTGATATTTGAGGGAAGATCCGAAGGGTTGAGGGAGAAAGCCTAGTGGATATAGGGGAGAAGGATTCGAGACAGAGAAATGAGCAAGTGCAAATGTCCTGAGGCTGGAAGCTGCCTGGGCTGTGGCCCAGGAAGGGCAAAGCTGCCAGTGTTGCTGGAGCAGCATCAGCAAGGGGAAGAGCAGAAGGGGATACTGTCAGAGAGGAAATGGGGCCTTGAGAACAAGGGAAGTCTTCTAGGTTGTTCTATGACTAAGAAGGGGAGCCTCTGGAAGGTTTTGAGCAGCAAAGGGACGCGGTCTGAAAAAGCGATGTTAAATGAGCTGCTCTGCAGCAGCTCTGGGACTTCCTACTGCACGGACTATGCATGAGAAGAACCACGGGAGGGTGGATTTGAGATTTCACTGAGCATCCCGACCCTCCACGATGAGGCATAACCCCCATTTTAGTTGCGGTCAAGGGGACTCAGAGAGTTTGAGTTACTTTCTCAGGCCATTAGCCATGCAACTAGTAAGTGGAGAAGGTAGGCAACACAGCTTTTGTGTGCCTCTGGCCGTGTGCTTTTTGGAGGCTGTAGAGGAAAATTTGCTTCCTTGCTCTTTCTAGCGTCCAAAGGCTGCCCACGGTTCTTAGTTTTTTACCATCTTCTTCCATCCCCAAAGCCAGCAACATCATCGACACTCCATGATCTTTTTCTACCCTCGTCTCCCTCTCTGACCCCAGCGAGGGAAAAAAATAGTGGTTCTCCACTTTTAAGGATTGGGCCCACCCAGATGAACCAGGATAATCTTCTCTTTTCAGGTCTATAACTTTAATCACATCTGCCAAGTTTGTTTAAAAATATGTGTGTGTATATATATATATATATATATATATATATATATATACAAATACACAATGTACAGAAGGTATCCAGCCATGTAATATGAAAATTAGAGACATTTATTAAAGATACAAGATACAAGAAACACTGTACATGGGACAATGACACCTCAGTCCCCTTCATAGTAGGCATCTTGGGACCTCACACAGGTCTCCCAATCGCCATCAGCTGCCCTGTCATATTTTCCTGAATCTCACTGATGGTCTGAAATCCCTTGTTTTGGGAAAAGCAAGAAGTCTCAGGCACCAAATCTGGGCTGTAAGGGGCTGAGTCAGTTGGGAGATTTGATGTTTCACCAAAAAACCCTGCACAGGATGTGATGCATGAGTGGGCACATCGTCATGCTGAAGCTGCCAATCACCAGTTGCTCATAACTGTGACCTTCTGAATAATTTGAATAGTTTCTGCAGAGGAATATTCAAGCTTAATGGAAAATTTGATGTAGATTTATTGCTCTACTTGGTCCGTCATTTTGAATGCGATGGCCACACAGTGCCCATGGTCACTCAGTGGTGTGTACCACCTCCACTGACTAGTACAATGAGGTTGTCATTGTCCACACACATGCATTCCAGTCCACTCTCCTTGGCTGCCAGGTTACATTGGTGTCACCCCAACCATTCTTGTTATATTAACAGTGGCTGGACTTTTTCTGGACAGACCTTGCACGTGGTAAAGTTACAGGCCAAGGCAAACACTTATAAGTAATGTAATATAAATACAAATGCCTTAGAGGTTCACATTAGCCTAGAGAGAAGAATGTGGTCAGGAGAAAAGGCCAGGCTAAGTTAAAAGAACAGAAGATCAAAAATGATAATCCTTATTTTAGAAGAGAAAATAGCTAGCTTCTTATCTGTGTATTCACACTGGCAAATCTAAGCATAGCCAAAAATCAAGATAAAAATCTACCAAATGGCAATGGTTCATTATATGCAATATATAATATTTGTATCATATTGTAGACTGCATTTGGTGTATTATGTGTCATTAATAAGAATAGTTATTATGGACATGTATCAGTCGAAGGAACAGGAGGGCTCTAGTTGCCTAGTTATTCTTGAATCCTCGATCCACGTCTCCTACCTTTGATTAATTCCCAGGTCACAGAGATTCTGCCTGTAAAGTCATCATTTTCATCCCCCAACCCATTCTCTCACTCCCCCAGCCTCTACTTCCAGCCCATTTGTCGCTTAGCTTCCTCCAGTGCAGCTCCCATTATGTTGTAAACTCTCCATTGGTCCAACCCCATTTTCACTACTTTAAGTAAAATATCCTCGCTTGCCCCTCCAGGCCGGTTATACTCTAATCCCACCTAATCATCTGCATGTGTTCTATATCTTAGTTAGATGGACAGAAGGGACATTCTGCTCACACTGCCCGATCTCTGTACCACGGTTCAAGAGCTTCCCCTTCTCTGGAATGTCTCCCATCCTCCACTCCCTCCTTTCCCTGGGTCCTTGAAATTTTACCCATCTTTCCTGGGCTTATCTTAAATGCCATCTCAAATCTCCGTGAAGTCTTTCTTGACCTCGCCCAGCCAGCGTGACTTATCCTTCCTTTGAGCACCTTCTGTGGGAACTTTGTACCTCCTCTTTGGAGCTTATCCCATTTTACAGTTATTGATATGCTGGTCTTTTCTTTCTTACTACATTATACTCTGTAGACCGGGGTCTACGTTCCGCTCTTCGTGACATTCCCCACAACATCAACACTCACTCAGGGCCTTCGGAATGGTGGCGGAGCTGGCGCCAGTGCTTCTCAGTCAGAGCAGCGCTGTTCACACCATGGCAGCTTAATCTGTTATTGTTGGGGTGAGTGAGGGGAGCGAATGCCCACTGAGGGGTATCGAGAATCCCTTCTACTTCTGTGGATCACATGCATTTTTATTTTTACTCTCATTATCTCAGTGATTTGGAAATGTCAGTTCTTTGAGGCTTCTTTTCCTAATCTCTGTGTTCTTTCTTTATGCCACCTCCAATATCATTGGACTTAATATTTTTTAAAAAACTGACTCACCATTTCTACCTAGCCTTGTCTTAAGCCATAAAACCCATGACAATACTGAGTGTGATGTGATACTTACATATTCAATAATTACAAAACAATGAAAGGAAAACATCTTCACTACTTACTACTACAAGGACTGTATTTTGGAAAATCCTACCTGAGGCTGACGGGTGAAAGGACTTGAATGAGGTCACTGAGCTGTTCTGTCCCTTTCCACTAGGCCGAGTTGCCTCAAATACCAGACCTCGAAATGGTGCAGAGCCCATGCCTCTGCAGGCTCCATCGGGGCAGGAACCGAGCTTTTCTCGCTACTGTATGGCAGGCACTCTGCAAGTATTAGTGAAGTCAACGTAGAATGGAAACATGCAAGCACGCGTGCACATACACAGACTTGCACACCCACGTTTGAATTTCAAGTTAGTGGCTGTCAGTGTTTTGGTTCACTCTGGACCTTACTCCTCCTGCTTTCCTCAGACTTGATTTAATGGGGTGATGTTAGTTTTTCATCACCCCAACCTTTGGCTTCACCTTTGAACCTTTGCTGCCCCTGCAGCTGCCCTGTTGGGGCCAGGGGGCCCCTGACTTGTTGCTTCGCCTGCCTCTTCCTTTGGGGCAGCTCACTGGCTTCTCTGCCCACTCATATCTGCCACACGCCTGTGAAGCACTTCCCAATATACCCGGCACGAGAGTTGCTTCGTAATTCTACCCAGGTCTTTTGATTCTCGCTACGGCCAGTCACGAGAGCATCTGTCTCCAAGAGTCTCTCAAGTGTCTTCGCAGAAGAAAACAATTGCTCTGAAGTGATACCACGGGCAGGAAATGGGGCCCTGGCTGCGTCACTCTGGAGCAACGGAGCAGCTCCAGTCCCCTTCCTCCTTGCTCACAGCCCTCGCCTTTCCCTCAAAAGGAAAAAGAACACTAAAATGATTTAATACCTTTGTTCACCATTCGGGGTCACTTCACGTTAGATCTGGACAGGGACAAAAGCTGACGCTTGCAAGTTGGAGGTGGATTGTCACAGAACTTCTTCAGCGCAGCACTCTGCCTCTGTCCTTCACTGAAGAAGCGTGTTCTCCAGGGATCGGACAGGCTGTGGGGGGGAGGCCTGGATCATGGGGTGAGAGCTGTCTGTGCACTTTCTGCTTTCCCACCCGAAACGTCAATGGAGAACGGAAATGGAGAGGGGAGGCAAAGTGGGAGGCCTCAGGCCCTAACAGGGGCAGCTGTCAGACTGGCTTTGAGATTAGAAAGAGTGAAGTTCAGATTCCGGTTTGGCCCAAGTTAGCTCGTGGGGTCTTGAGCAATTTACTTAACCTGTCTGTGCTTCATTTTTCTCACTTGTAAGGGGGCAAATAATACCTGTTCCTTGATAGTGCTCCCAACATGGACATCTCATCACAGGGTGTGGCACAAAGTGGCTACTCAAAGTGTTAGCACCTTTCTCCTTCCCGCTAACTACCTCTGCATGACACGTTACCACGTTATTCTGGCATTGTCAACGTTTGTGATGTCTTCCAATATTAGGAGCTCCTGACACTGAACAGACACATAGGAAGTGGCTTAAAGATCTTTATGAGACTGTGGATCCAAATGTGCTGCTTGATTGAGCTTAAACTCTGCTGTCCTGTTTCCAAGGGGATTCAGAGCCTGGGGGGGACCCTCAAGGTCTTTGGTGTAACTTGTAGATTAGAAACTCTGTAATGTGCTAGTTTTTGATTTTACCTCTTGGCTAGGTGGTCATATAATTTATTTTGCAAACTAGGAAACATTTTTAGAGGGTTATTTTTACTTTTTAAATTAAAAAATTTGAATATTAAAAAATTTTCAGTTACAGTTGACATACAATACTATGTTACTTTTGGGTGTATAACATAGTGTTAAGACATTTGCCTCACAAAGTGATTACCTTCATAAGTCTGGTATCAAACTAGGAAAATTTGAGAGTGAAAAAGAATACTCTTAAAAGTTACAGCTGCATAGGAGGTATAAATTGGGACTGTTTGGGGAAAGTGGGGTATATTTTTATCCTAATCAGGGTCCACACATTGGTCTCTGAGCCCTGTGTAAGTTGTAAGCCTTGTGCCTACTTGGCTTCTTTGCATTTTGAATCACGTCAGTTCTTTCCCTCTTTGGCCAATGATTCTCATTATGTAGGCAAAGACCTTCTTCTGGAAGGAAGGTTAAAATGCATGGCACTATGCACTCGTAAATAACATGTCTGATACATGTAACGGGACAAATGAAAGCCGGAGGGGGAGCCAGCACAGGGCCCAGATAATCTCGGCTCCCCCCACCCCACGCCCTCTCCCAGCTCACAGGCCTGCAGCCTCTGCGAAAACCATATGTGGAGGGAAGTAAGAGGCTGGGGAAAGGCCAACCAGCTGTGACCCCCAGAAAACCCAGGCCAAGTTTGACATCTGTTCGTGGTCTCAGTGGCTGGCTCTGATGTTCCGGACTCATGAGGACAAAAACTGAAGGGAGACCTTTCATCCCTGCCGTCCTCAGTTACCAAGCGAGCCTCTCATATGTTGCTAGAAGCCAGGATGCTGCAGCAGGCAGCGCCAACTTCACAGAGAGCACTGGCCTAATAGGGGACAGGGGCCTTGAAGGCAGGCTCTGAAGCACTGACCATGAGCTTGAGGTTACTCTTAGAGATGTGGGAGGTAACGAGGAAGGAGCTCTGGGCTTCTTCTAACCAGCAGATCTGAGTTTTCTTCTCTGCTACAGAGGAACTTTAGTGTCCTCCTGACCTGGAAAGGGAGGACAACCTACCTCTTGTGCCCAGTATCCAGGGTCATGGAAAAGATAAAGTGAGACAAGGGGCATGGAAGTAGCCTACAAACTACAGATCTTTACATAAATGTCTGGTGGCATCCTAATTGGAGGTCCTGAATTCCAAACCCTGAACCTACAGAAGAAAATCTGGGATCAGGGAGGTCGAGAGCCTGGCTCAGTGTGGACAAGTCCCTTTACAGAAAGGGATGTGTGACGGCATTTGTGTGGTGGGGGAGGGCTTGGCTGAAAGGTAACACTGAAGAAAACTAGAAACCCAGGCAAAAGCATTTTCAAGGAGCTTAATTTAAGTCTGTGTTAGATGAGATGAGCAAAATGATTCTGTGGTTATTTGCTCAGGCAGAAGGGTTGTTCGCATGTTCCTCATCTCATGAACACTGGCTGCAGTTGATGTCATCTGAACCTTTTCATCTTGAGGCTTTGAGGCTTGAGCCGATTCAGTTAGTAATTCACCTATGTCATTTTCTTATGAAAAATGCTCCTTGAGCCTGTCTGCCCCGCCCCCAACATTAACATAGGCGAGGGCTTCAGGCCAGGTTGGAAAAGGTTATGAGGGCCAGCGAGGATCTATCTTAAGACAGCGAAGGTTGGGGTAGCTTAACAGAGCAATTAAGAGCACAGACTCTGGGGCCAGACTGCCTGGGCACGAATCTCAGTTTTATTGCTCTACCAGCTGTGCCACCTCAGGCAAGTTACCTAACCTTTCTGTTCCTCAGTTTTCTCATCTGCGGAATGAGAATATGAACAGTACTCACACCCTAGGGTTGATGTAAGGTATAAGCAAATTAATATATTTAAAATGCTTGGAAAGGTACCTGGCACACATTCAACTCTATTTACTTGTTTATTAAATAAAAATAAAATACACAGCGTGTAAAAGATGGACATGGGCTAGAGGCAGTGGAGTATAGTAGAAAGATCATGGGCTTTGGATGCAGATTTGCATTTGAATCCTAATTCTACAACCTTTTCCCACCGACATTTACATTTTTCTAATTGTAAAACACAGATGTGTTTAGACGAGATAGAAAATACAGAAAGCCAGCAGGAAGGGGATGGGGACCAACCCTAATGCTACCGAGTGGAGACAGTCACCGCACAAGTATTGTTGGAAATGCTGTTCGCATTGGGGTTTAGTGCCCCTCTGTTTGCACACTCCTCAAGGAGAGATCCAGGAACCATTCGAGGGCAAGGAACTGACTACCTAGTTGATTAAAAACATTTAACAATGATGAGACCCTTGATATGTAATTCAGGGCCCTTAATCTACACACTTTTTACGCTCTCTGTGCCTGACTTTTAGAAGCTCAGTTTTCCAGGGATACAGCGTGCTAAGCATTTAGATTGAAACCCATAAATTTCTTTTTCCAACTTCCCTGCTGTAATTACTTTGTCGCCCACATCATTATTGCCAGTTGCCAAATGTGGCCGGTGAGTGACAGGTAGATATTTGTGCCCGATGTGGGTCACGGTTTTGCTTGGTCCGAGAGTTTTTGGTTAATGCTGCACGAGAAGGCCTTAGATAGGTAGCAGAGTAGGAGTAATAGGAGAAATCTGCTGGGCAATGAATTGGCAGCTCAAGGAAAGTTGTAAATTAGACTGTCAGAAGGGAACTTTCTGGCAAACTCAGTGAACAAACATAAGGTGTGAGGTGGCCAGAACTCATAATAAGCTAACCTTCTCTCTCACTGGTGGTTTCCTCTTGTTGGTCTTTTGGTGAAGTGGTTAGACGTGTTAACTATCACCCAAACAGAATCCGAACTGTTTTGGGGTTGGGGATACCAGGACGGCCAGCAGTGGTAATGAGGGGTGGTGCAATGCACAGATCCACAGTCGGAGAGCATTCCGTGGGCTTGGGCACCGACTGATGGCGTAACCCAGTGATTTTCAGCTGGTGTGTGGCAGCACACGGGTGTGCCGCAAGACTTTTTAAAACATGCCGTACCTGACTATTTAGTCAGGGGTCCTGAGCTCTTTTCCCTTACATTGTCAAATTAAAAAAATGACAACAGCAAGTACAACAATGGCCATCTGGTGTGAAGGAATCAAAATGACACCTATATTTTTTGGCAGATTAGCCAAAAATACAATATATTTTTTGGTGTGCCATAGAGGTTTAGTAATTAGTTTATGTGAGCTGTGAGGTGGAGAAGGTCAAAAAATCGCTGGCATAACCGAATCTGTTCCTGGGCCTCACCCTTGAGCAGCAGCACACAGACGGTTTCCCTGTCGTTTAAGTGCCTTCCATAAGCTAGTTCAAACAACTCTCTGCTTTTGGCTTCAGAGGAGGGGAGGGCCCGTAATATGAAAGCATGACACTGATATCATAGAAGCTTTAGGAAATTTTCTTTCTCCTCTCCCATTTAGTGGACAAAAAAAGCCTTGCTGTGCATGGTTAATCCACTTGTATCCGTTAACTTCCCTGCCAGAACCACCTTCTTTAGTGCGTATAACAGCAATTCACACCGATGCCAAACCTAGAAACAGGTCTGTTTTCCCCACTAAAGCCTGTGTCGACATGGCCAGTACCTACTTTAATTAGGGTGACTGAACATTCGGGTTTGCCCAGGGAAGTCATAGTTTATTATGCCCATTGTCCCAACCAATAAATTTTCATGGAGCCCCATTTCATTCTCAAAAGCGTTCCAGTTGGAATAATCAATCACATGAATGAAATCGGGGAGGAGCCTTCCAATGGACAGGGCCACTTCCCTTTTCACGCTGCTGCTTTGCTCAGAAAACATTCCGATGCTTCTGTCTATAGACTTTTGGCCCTGGGGTCATGGTCTGACTTCTTACATTTTCCCATCAATATGGACCAGGGGCCACTGCCTCTCCGAATATTGTTTTTCAAACTTTTTTCTGCAGCAGAATCTATTTTTTCATATGAAAAACTAGAGGCTCTGGTGTTTAAAAAAGGTAATGTGGAGCATGGCTTTGTTGAACACAGATTTAAATCCACTGTCAGAGCATACACTACCATCAATGTAAAGTGTTCCCGCTTTAGTTAATATTATTTTTTTTATGTTTTTCATTGCTTTTCAACTGAGAAAAAGGAAGAGAAACATCGATGTGAGAGAGAAACATTGGTTGGCTGCCTCCTGTGCACCTCGGGACCAGGGATTGCTTGAGCCCAGACTGGGGATCACAGGGTCCTGGGCCAGGAATCGGACCACAACCAAGGCCTGTGGCCTGACCGGAATCACACCTGCAGCCCCTTGGTTACGGCACGGTGCTCCAACCAACTGAGCCACACGGGCCAGGGCGTCAATAGGACTCCACTTTATAGGACACAGGGCAAATACTCTTGTTCCTTAGTAAAGTTAGGTTAGTGATATAGTATTTATTTAAGCTTAGCATAGGTTAATTATAATTAGGTTCTTAAAAAATATTACCCAGTGTTCAGCCTCAATGTTTAGTTAGGCTACTCCCCTGGCCTTGATTTTTCAAACTCGTTTGCTATCTTTGTTGTCCTTCCACAGAACATGGCCGAGGAACAGCCGTGCCAACCACAATTCCCCTGGACCCTGGTGGTGGTAACTCCCTGATCTCACCTTTCCCTTGGGGGCCCTTTGGCTTAATTCTGGATTTATGGCTCCACCTCTGTAACCTTATCCTTTGTCCATGGTTGAAACGTGCTTCCAGCGGGCTACTTCTTTTTCTCCTTTCAAATCTTGAGCACACCCTACTGGGTCCTCTCTTCTGTTGAATTCCCAGTTTCTTTTGAAGTTCTTAGGTTTTTCGAAATGTCTTCATAGAACAACAGTGCGTTAAAATCCTTCATTCACTGAATCTCGAAAGTCTCTTCCCATTTTGTCAGCTCTGTTATTTTAGACATCCTGGCCAAATCCAGTCTCTCATCAGAAAGAGCCATGCATGTACTGTTCCGTACCTGTATTTCAACCACAGTTGACTGGCCTGCCTGACGACCAGTTCTCAGTGATTCTGGGGATTCGGTTATTTTCCTTGGCACAGGTCCAAAAACGTTGAGGCTAGAATGCAATATTAACCTGGTCTCCCTAGGATGTCATTAAGAGGATTTAATTACCAAAACACTAAAGGATATTGTCATAATACAGCAATTTTATTCAAAATGGCCTTTTGCCCAACACCATGGTGATAGTCACATTTTAAGATTCTGGGGGTCTTGGGGCGGGGGTGGGGCAGAGGGCCGAATGGGGAAAAGATATCTTTACTTACCTGTTTTTTGTTTATCCCAAAATATTTCTAATGAAGTGGGATTTCCAACAGCCAATTTGAAATACTAGCAATTATTTCCAGGTGTACGGAAATATTCCAATGGAGGTTTTCTTTAATCAACTATTACTTGCTCAGGACATTTGTGAAAAAAGGAGTCATTTGTACTTTGAAGATAGTATGCATTCATATATATTGCACATTGTATACAGGAAGTTGGCTCGAATTTTTTAAAAAGATAACTTTCATATGTTCAGTAAATTTGCATCATGTAATTTCTCAGACTGAAACTTACACACTCATGTATGAAGAAAAAAATCAAATAATTTCTTTTTTTAAAGATTTTATTTATTCATTTTTTAGAGAGAGGGGAAGGCAAGGAGAAAGAGAGGGGGACAAACATCAACGTGTGGTTGCCTCTGGCATGCCCCAAACTGGGGACCTGGCCTGCAACCCAGGCATGTGCCCTGACTGGGAATAGAACCAGTGACCCTTTGGTTCACAGGCCCCCACTCAATCCACTGAGCTCTACCAGCCAGGGCAAGAATCAAATAATTTTAAAGAACAAAAACAGAGTTTTTCGACCTCAGCATTATTGACACTTTGGACCGGATTATTCTTTGTTATTGGGGGCTGTTCTGGGCATTGCAGGATGTAGCAGCAGCCCTGCCTCCTACCCACTAGATGCCAGCAACACATTCCCCTGGACCCAGCTGTGACAACCAAAGATGTTTCCAGATCATGTGAAATGTCCCTTACAGAGCACAATTGCCCCCGTCAAGAACCACTGCCTTTAAAAGATGAGAAAAGAGGCAAGAGAAACAGCTGGAGATGGAACGGCTCACGGTGCTGCAGTGACTTCAGCTCGTGCCCCCATCCATCAGCAGCGATGAGGGTCAAGTGCTGGCTCACTGGCTGAATGGGGCAATGTGGAGCTCTGAAGATTTCTTCCAACTGATCTGGGGCCTCTCCTACCTTTCTCTTTTTATGAACTTACTCCATATGGAAAGCAGGCAGAGTTTAAAATATTAAGTAGCTGGTATTATTTTTCTTTGGGGTAAAACTAATAATTGAGGAATGTGCTTATATCAGTTGGCTCTTGCTACTTAATGATTAAGTCCAGAGGTTGGTGGCTAAAAAAGATATTTATTATGGCTCGTGCATTGAATTGGCTGGGGTTCAACTGGACCCGATGGGGCAGCTCTGCTTCTCGTTGTAGGTCTGTGAGTCACCTGGGGCTGTAGCAGCTGGCCAAGCTCTGCTCCATGTCTGTCTTATCATCTTCCTGGGAACAGTGGGCTACTCAGGACATGCTCATCTCATGGCGATGCTAGAGGTTCAAGAAGACACAGAGACACACGAGGACTCTTATGGCCTAGGATCTGAATGAGTACACCCTCACTTCTGCTTCATTCTATACACCACTGCAAATATCGTGGCTGAATCCAAAGTCATTGGGCGGGAAGATATACTCTGGGAAGAACATGGTAAAAGACATATGTATATAGGGAGGGGTGAAGAATCGAGGTCAATGATACAACCTATTCCAGCTCATATCTTAATAGTAGTGTTTTGCTTTCATATAATTTCAGAATTCAGATCCTTTATTTTGCTGCACACCTATGTAATGACAGAACCATTGTAATGTAATCACAGGACCATTTTAAGAATGGAATCATGTAGTAGGGAAGAGTGAGCCAAACAAACTATCTGAAGCTTTATTTTAACTCCAGTTAACTCAAACTCACATGAATTAAACAGCATTATAATTCTGTTAGAAAATGGCTAAAAATTGGATTTGCTTGAAATGGAGGCAGAGAGGAAAGCTACTTTCAAAGATGTTTGTGAGATTAAGATGCAAAAACACTAATTTTTGAAGATTGGCAGATTGCAGATGTGTTGGCCAGAGGAACGTTGAGTGAAAAATCTCTGGAATGTTTTAGCAACTTTTTAAATTTACTGCCAGGAAATGTGTGTTGCTTGCCTTCTCTGCACCATTTCAAAAGCTCTCTTGTACACCCAGTCCAGTCTAGCCCAGGTAGGGAGGTTTGGAAACAGTGATAAGTGAAAGGTGTTTTTTGCAGCTGTGCCTCAGCCCCAGCCTGACCAAACACGGTTAATGTGTAACCCAAATCTGACCACTTCTTTTATGTTTACATTTGGTTTCAGTATTATTTTTAACTGGTGAAAGAGCAGTTCAAAGTCATCTTTTTTTCCTTCTTGGCACTTACCCATAATCTCTCAAGGCTCAGTAGCGGAATGGCAGTAAGTCACGTCAGGAAGAGATTTGCATCTGGCGGATTTAAATACCACTGGTCTTATTACACAAGTGAATGCACCGAGGATGGATGAGTCACTCTGCACAAGGACAGGACATTATATCAGAAATAATATTTAATTGTTTCCGCTGACACCCTAGATTCAGAGGATGATCTTCATGCTTGGCCTAATTCATCAAAAAAGGGTGTGTACCACACACCTACAAGAAGGGTCAGAACCAAACAAAATCAAACAAAAACAAAACGCTGACAATGACAAGTGCTGGAGAGGAAACAGAGCAACAGGGGCTTTCACTTAGTGCTGTTGAGAGTGACAAACAGTTTGGCCCCTTTGGAAAACGTAGTTTTGCAACTTCTTATTAAGTTAGGCGTATGCTTTCCAGTGGATTCAGGCAACCCTCCCACAGATTGTTACCCACGAGAGATTAAAACTATTTTCATACTAAGACCTCTACGTAAATGTTTGTAGTCATTTTATTCACAGCCACAAGATATTCTTTAACTGGTGAATGGGTAAACAAATGATGGTTCATCCTACAATGGAGAGTTACTCAGCAGTAAAAGAAGCAAACTGCTGATATATGTAATAACATGAATGCATTGTGTTAAGTGAAAGAGGCCAGCCTCAAAAGACTACAAACTGTGTGATCCCAAGTACATGACCTTCTGAAAAAGGAACACCTGTAGGAACATGAAACAGTTGCGTGGTTGCTAGGGGTAGAGGTGGGGCTGCCCACAAAGGGGCGCGTGGGAACTTTTGAGGGTGATGGCTTGTTCCAGTCTTGATATGGCAGGGGTTACGCGACTGTGTATATACATCAAAGCTCACAGAATCATGTGCAAAAAAGGGGAATTTATACCCCAACAAGCCCAACTTTTAATAAAGTATGTGGTTTATTGTCTCTCAGAATCCCCTAGTTTTATATCTGTCAATGTACCACACATATTGGGCTGGTGACCCAACTCATAACTGCTTCTTTGGAAATGGCTCCCTGCCCCCAGTCCCTGCTGAGTGGGGGTTTAGGCTGTGCTTTTTCCAGGTGATTCCATACCCTGACCCCACTTGATAGGACCATGGGTTGGATATCTACCCTGAATTAAAACAGTACCACGCTGTCTTTGAGGCTTTGCTCTAAAAGTCATGGAAACCACAGTCCAGAGGGTGTAGATTTTGGCTTGCAGATATGTTTTGTTTGGCCCGCACAATGTTTAAAGAAATTGAATTAATGGCCAACATTAAAAAATGGGAGATTTCACATAAAAATCCAGATTTCCGGCTTCTCTTTAAGAAATGGGAGGATTTGGTAAAATGGACCCTAATTCCCACCTGGAGACAATGGCCGGAGCAAAGTGCCCCTGACCCCGTCACACACCAGCTTTGCCCTCTGCGTCTGCACAGCTCCGCCGCTCCCGGGGAGGCGAGAGCTCCGTGTGCCGATGCAACCGGGTTCAGGGAAATGCGACATATTTCTTGTACCTTCCTTTTCTATCAAAAGACCACGTTTACTGCAAAACGAGAAGGAGCATATTACTTTGTGAAAGTAATGATTTTTCTAGTGGCTTGTAATAAGCAAACCAAATGTATCTCTACTGAAGAAACACAAATTAAGATTCCTTTCCGAAACGAACATGGCTTTCTACACTCAGCCATGTTACCTGCCTCGTTGCTGTAGGCATTTGAGTCACTCTCCCAAATGGTTGCATAAAGTTAAAGATAAATGGGCACCAGGAGACCTATATCTTTGGGCAAGCTGGTGTCACTGGGGAGGAGAACTGAGAGCCTTACAAAGATGCACGTCTGCAGAAAACTTTTAAAGAGAGATTAGGAAGGGGAGAGAGGGCAAGTGAGTTTCCTACAATCTCTTACAGTAAGAAAGTTGGGGTTAACCCAAGTCTCACAACTGATGCTTCCTAAACCTTGATGTGCACAGAAATCCTGGGGGAGTTTGCGAAAATGACCATTTTGATTCAGTAGGTCTGAGTGAGGCCTGAGATTCTGCATTTCTAACAAGACACCAGATGATGTCCAGCCTGCTAATGAGCAAACCACATTTTGAGCTGCAAGGCACCAACCCATACCATCTACAAGGAAACAAGTAGAATTTACCAGCTTAGACTTTATTTTTTAACCATCTGCTCTCCACTGAAATACTGGTAACATCAGTGTTTTTTTTTTTTTTTTTTGCCACCTACCGAACAGTTTCACTCCTCTAGAACAAGGGGTTATTTAAAAGGTAGTGAAGGCTGGCACTCTGGAAAGCAAGAATAATTCTGTGATTAACTGGCTGGCATCTCAGAGAAGCAACCTGGCTGAGCAGCCGGCCAAGTGACCATGCATCTGCCCTTCTGAGTCTTTGATGCCTCTGCTCTGTGGCTTTAGGCAAATCACCAGGTCGCTGCCTCCTCACCATTCACAAGGAGGTGAGATTTTGGACTTGCAGGCTATTGTGAAAGATGTAATTAGCATTTGTGAAAGCTTGCAAGATCAATGGAGGAAAGGTGCTTCAGAAGAACAAAGTAGTTTATAGTCGCTATCTTCATTTCATTACCGGTTTAGCTGACAGGCGGAGCAACTCTGACCAAAGAAGCCTCTCCACCACGTACACTTCCCTCATGGTGAGGCACAGCACAGCTGTGGAAGAAGATAAGTTGTATTTCTTTTTCACTCTTGATATTCCTGGGGAGTCTACCATTTCAAGTTTCAGTACAGTAGCTTTTCGTGTAAACAAGGAAGATTCTGCTTTCTATGGTCTCCCTCTCCCAAGTGTGGGCCATGGTGATATCTGTTTAAATCTTACAGACTCTAGTTTGAAAGGAGTATGTTTTGAAATTTTTTTCTCTAAGTCAACAGTCTAGAAAAAACGTCCAGAAGAAGTATAATGTGTGCCACATATGCAATGAAAAAATTTCTAGCAGCCACGTTGAAAAGAGAAAAAAACTTATAACACTAATTTTAATAGTACATTTTATTTAAATGAATATTTCTAAAACTTTTTTCAATATGCAATTAATATAACAATTACTAATGAGAAAATTTGTGTTTTCGGAGGCACTGTCTTTGAAATTTGTCACACTTCAAACAGGATGCTAAATTTTCATGAAGAACTAGTTAATCCATGTTTAGACTTCCTAAGTTTATAGTTGAAAATGTAGTTCTGCCTATACAAGTTGTTCCAAACATATTTACATTTTTTCCTAATAGCTGAATTGAGCATCAGTTTTAAAAATTTAATGTCAATGATAGAATGAAAATAACACTTAAAAATCAGCTCCTCGGTCAAACTGGCCACACTTTGAGGGCCACCTGTGGCTAACGCTGTACTGCATTGGACAGGGCAGTGCCAGCCCCTTGGGGGAGGGCGGAAGTCCCAGGCCCACTGACCCTGGCCGTGGATGCGTGTCCTTTGTCGATGGAGTTGCCTGAGAGCACACAGACCCTGTGGACATTGTGAGAAGGCCTCCTTTCCTCAGTACCCATTATTTGCCCTCTCCTTTTCAGAGTTTGCTGTTTATGGCTCATCCGTCTCTCAGAATGACCCACAGTCCCCAGAGGGACTGTGCAGAGATCCAAACTGGGCGCCGCCAAACAACAACAGCATCTATCCACCCATTACTCCACTTATCCATTCAACAAATATTTACGGAGCGAGTTTCTATGCCCAGCCCTGCTAAGCTCCAGGGACTGCTTCAGCCATGAGAAAGGACAACAGGGTTGCAGCCCTTACGAAACTTAATGTCTAAAAGTGGTGGACATGACATGGAATCACACCAACAATGAGTTAATAACAATATGATATTTACGGACAAAAGCAGAGGTCTCTCTATGACATTAGAGAACCTAATCCAGTTTGGAGGTTCAGTAAATCTTCCTTAAGAAGATGACATTTCTGGTGAGACCCGAAGGGGTTAGGCGGTGGAGAGCTGGCAGAGGGGCCTGTTTATGGCAGAGGAGATAGTGTGCTCAAAAAATTGGCAGGAGGTCAGGGTGGCTGCAGTGTGGGCGGGCTGGGAGAATGGAGAGATGAGGAAGCCCCCTGACCGGAAGGGCTTGGAAGGTCTTGAGAAGGAACTTAGTCTTTGCGCTAAGAAAAACAGGATGGTCACCGAAGGGGCGTAAGGCAGACTCATCACGTTCAAGTCCCCTTTTGGGTTTTACGAGAGCCAGGTGGCTGCAGAGCTTCCTCGGCATTGTCATCTTAAATTCAGCCCCAGCTGAAAATGACTGTGGAAGTAAAATTGCACCTTTATTTAATTGTTCTGTTCACTGGCAGTGGGCCCCAGAACTCTCTGAGAAAGAAATAGCCCATGAACGTACTGAGGAGAAAGGCAGTATAATAGCTTTGAAGGAATGAAATAAAACAAATTGAGACATACAAACAAACTCACAACAAACAAAACTGTGGGTTTTGCAAGTCAAATTTAAATGGAGTCTTCAAGGGCTAAGACTCATTATTATTATTTAATCAACAGTGGTACTAATTATGATGAGTGCTACTATTTATTAAGGAATGATTGTTTGCCAGTAGTATATAAATAAATAGATGTATATATAAAGTATTATAAACATATGACATATAAAATACATGTAGTAGTTCTTGTCCACAACAAACCCTGCCTGCAATATAGATACTATTATTCCCATTTAATTTGCTATATAAGGAATGGGAGTTTCACAAAGGGTAAGCGACTTGCCCAGCGTAAGTTGTTAGTGAGGTAGAAGCAGGATTAGAGCGCAGGCCTGTCTGACCTCAAAGCTCTGGCGTGTCCACCTCATCACGCTGCCTCTGGTCAGTAGAGGCCAGGGGAGTCTGACTTGAGCATTTGAAAAACAATATGCAGGGGCTTGGATACAAGCAACACTGCTCCCTTCTGTGACCAGCCAGGGATTAGTAGTTGGTTTTGGCTATTTGATACTTTCTGAGATTTTGGATAGACTCACCCTCAAAAAGTTCTTAGCAACATGTCTGTTCCAAATGTCATGTGCATACTTCTGTTTTTTTCTCCTCCCCTCTAACTGTTTGACCATTTCTTTTTCCCTCTGGCTGCTCCACAGGTCAGTCTGCTTTTGTGGAGTTGAGCTGGGCTCCCTTTCCGTGGTATGTGCAGGAGCTTGGCCATCTCAGCACTGGGGCCCAGCCTCCCTTGTCTGCCGGGGTGGTCTGTGGGGCAGCGTCTCCTGACACAGGGTAGATACATATTCTAGGCTCTAAGGCAGAACCGACAGAGCTGGTACAGGGGACGAAGAACTGGCCCCCAGCACAAGGACCTCCTTTGTGCAATGGCCCCCTGCCGGTGATGCAGAAAGCTTGGGTTTTTCAATCCCTTAATCTTTTAACATTGTTCTCAAAAGGGAGGAGGTGTCCACCATATCCCCACAAAAGACAACTAGCTCAATCCAACAGTTAAAGATGTCGGCCAAAAGGCTTGTTCAAATCTCATTCACTGCGCAGCACATTACTGATCACATAAGGTGGGCCGGCAATGGGTCCAGGTGCTGGGAGACAGCAATAAATTAGGCTGATTAAAAATAGACAAACGAGCAAATAGGAGAGTAGATTTTAAATGTTCTTGCCCTCAAAAAGAAATGGGAATCATGATGGAGGTGTTAGGTAATGCTCTGGGGGAATCATTTTACAATATCTAAGTATATAAAATCAACACGCTGTACACCTCAAACTTACACAATGTTCCATGTCACTTATATCTCAACGAAGCTGGGTAAACCCCCAAACAAGCAGGCAAATAAACCAACAGACAATAAACAAAGTAAGATGGAAGGTACAAAGTATGTTTGATGGTGGTGAAAAACAAACCAAGAAAATGAGATGAGAGTGTTTAGGGCAGATAGGAAAGGCCTTGTCAGAGAGCCTTTTAGGAAGAGGCTTGAAGGCAGTGAGGAGGAAAATGCTGGAGAAATCTGGGGAGAGAGCATTTCAGGCAGAGAAAACAGTAAGTGCAAAGATCCTGAGGCAGGAGGTTGTCCACAGTGTCCAAGGAAGAGCAGAGGCCATTGTGGCTGGGCCTATGTGTAGTAGGAGATGGGGTGAGAGAGACAACTGGAGGTCATATCACGACATTTGAGTGGCATGAAAAACCATTGACGTTTCTCGGCAGAGGAGGAACATTGGTTTTCAGGACAGAGAGTATGGAGAACAGGCTGTGCAAGCCCAAGGGTGAAAGAGGGAGGAACGGTCAGGAGGCCACGGGTGAGTGACAACGAAGGGCACACAGCTGAGTGGTGGGGGCGGTGAGAAGTGGTTGGATTCTACCTATATTTTGAGAGTCAAATGGATTTGCTGGTGGATTTGTCCAATGATAAATACCTTATCTGAAGTGATTTTTTTCTCCCTGCCTGAAAGTGATTCTAGCCACTTTCAAGCCTAGATGGGATGCTCCCTAGGTCATTTATTACCCTCGGTTAGATATTTCTTACATATATTTTAGATAATGTTTTAATTTTACAAATTATACAAGAAAACCATTATTCTCCTCTTCTTATAAAAATCATATAGTGCAAATTGAACACTCCAATTACTTATCTATAATTCTCCTTTTCCAGGAGATAATCCCTTTTTCTTGCATTTACACGTATAAAGATTTCTAGTTTTTCTTTTATAAAAATGAGATTATATTGTTTTCTACCTAAAATACTTTGAATATCTTTCTGTAGTAGCACCGAGAGGTCCATTTCTTTTTTTTCAATAGCTTACTTAGCGAGTCCTTCAGAAATGTATCCGACTTGATTCCCTCTTCTTTCCTAGCTACTGTCTAAATGATGAGATCAAAGACAGGCATCCAGATACGTGCCCCAGGGTGCGTCTCTACTTCCACAAAACATCGACAAGATGACATTTTAAGGTTGAGAGAGTGAGCCCAGCATGCATAGCCAATCTGTTTGAAATGTCTTCTCTGCCCTTGGCAGGGATCGGAGTTGCCTTGAGTCATTCCAGGTTGAAAGTGCTTTTGCTGTGGAAAGTCTTGGGTCATTCTGTGGCTCTGGTTTCTCAGCATCTCACTCCCTAGCATTCATGGCTAGAGAAAGTTAAAGAGCCCGGGGGGCAGCAGGTTAACCTGGCCTCGTACGGTGAGCAGATTTCCCAAACCAAAATGAACGTACCCGACTCAACAAGAACAAATGTGGTTAATGGCTAACAGTAATTCTCTATGTCTGTATGCTTTCCCCCCAAATTAGTGCAGTGTTGCCCCTTGTTATTTATTGTAATTGCATAGGTTATGCATGAACAGTGTAGGGAAATTAGGGAAAACAGGAAAAGATTCAATAATAATCAGGAAGCTCCCACCTAAAGACACTGTTTTGCTGTTTCTAAGAGGATTGGAAATTGGATTTTCTGTGACATATTTTGCTTACACAGTCGCCGTCCTGTGTACAAACCACTAACTTTGCTTGGTTCCTCTGCTCGTGTGCAGCAACATGTCCTGAGTAGGTGGGAGGGAGCACAAACGCACCCTGTAGGGACGCCACCCCCCACAGTCTGCCTTCCTGGTCTCAGGCCTGTTCACACCGGAAGCAACGTATCAGTGTTAGAGGGAGTCAAACTGATTGACCATAGTTTCCAGTGGTGGGGACAATGCTCAAACTCAGCAGTCGCCCTTCACTCTCCCCTATTGGACCTCCATAGAGGCAACTAGAACACAATCACACTTTCCTCCGGTGTTTGTTCACCTGTTTTAAATTAACGGCAGGGACCTAGTCCCTCAATCTCCATTGCCTGCACCAGTAAAAGGCAGCAGAGAATGGACATGGAGGAAGGGTCTTCCCAGCTGGGTGAGTACCTCCAGGACAGGAGACAGGTGAGTAGGAGAAGCTGGGCTGCAAGGCACCCTGGGGCTCAGTGTCTCCCAGGCCCGCTGGGTTGGGTGTTTGACACCATGCGCCACCCTCCTGAGTTCCGACACGATGTCTAGGAAGCCGGCCTGGAACAAAGGGAGAAGCATTCACACAGGTGATGCCAACAGGATGCAAGAGCTGCCGTTCTAGCTGCTGAACAGAACTCAATCCTTTAGTCTTTTAACCTCAGTGCAAATTATTGGGCTTATTATTGCTTTTTGATGTGGCAAAAGACTTTTGTTTCTATTATTATGATGAGTAGTATTTATTAAACATAGAAATAGTACTATAAGATGGGGTTTTTGATATTAGGTAGAATCCTTGCCCTCAAAACATCCTCATAATCCAGTGGTAGGGACAGAATGTGAGAGATAAATAGTATTGTCAGGCAGTAAGCAGTGAATGCTGCTTGGATAGAACAGAAAATAAATGTTAACGGTGGTCAGAGGAAGAAGCCACCCCTGTGAGCTATAGTGGACAAGAGACACAAGTTCCACAAAAGAGGCAGACTTGGGTTGGGGGCTTGAAGGGAGTCAGGGTTTAGAGAAAACGAAGATGGGAGTGGGAGGGAATGCAGGCAGAGGAGATGGCTCACGGAAAGGCTCTGGTGGAGGGGAGATGGGCAAGAAGTAATGCTAGAGAATATGCAAAGGAAGAATCAAAAAGCAGGCATGTGTGGGGGAAGGGGAGGGAATGCAAGAGACATCTGAAGGTTGTGAAGAGACATTACCGGAGAAATAATGTTGTTGACTGAAGTGGGAATTTCTGGAAGGATGATTAGTTTGGGGGAAAATGATGACTTTGAGACTTGCTAAACTGAACGATGAGGATACGTATGATGGGGATGGTCTAGTTCAAGAGGGCAGTCAGAGCTGGAGAAATATGTATGGAAATCACTTTGAAAGCTCATTAAAATGCTATGACTGAATGAGATTTACAGAGATGGAGCAGGAGAGAACCCTTGTCTCAGTATTGCTGATGCTTTCGTGTTAGGAGGTGGAAGAAGGACTGGACATAGAAAAAGACATGGGGTATTGGCCCATGTGATAATAGTGCTACTGGATGGCTCCCAAGAGAAATGGGAGAAGAGAATGTCAAGAAAGGGGATCACTGTTCTCTTCCTGACTGCCACAGAGAAGCCAGGGATGAACCCCAGGAATAAGACATTGAACGTGGCCATTAGAAATCATGGGCGACTCTTGAGAAGTCAGCTCAGCAGGTGTTTGGAGCAGGTGGTAGTGAGATAACAATAGGGCGGGTATACCAGTGGTTTTTAAACTTGGCCGAACATCCTAGTCACCTGGAGGGAATCTGAAAAATAACAATTCCTAGACCCCATATTAGACCTTCTGAGCCAAATCTTCAGTAGTTGGTTGGCCTGTGAAACTGAGTTTTCATAGGTGGCTCAGATGAAGCCAGTCTACAGATTAGCATTTGTGAACCCCATGTAGGGGCAGAAACTCGAGAAATAGGATATGCTTGAGGGGAGAGTAGGGTTGAGAAAGTTTCCTTGGTATTTTCTTCTTTCATGTTGTTTTTAGAATAGAGGAAACTGGAACTCTTTTTCCAGGTTATAGGGAAAACAATCTGATTGAAGATACAAGAGAGATGAGGGATAGAGGTCAAGTTTACCTTGGAGAGATCAGCTGTGGAAAACAGGAGAGGAACCTCCAAGGCAGATGGGTGAAGAGCAGCTGGGAGGAGGCGGCAAGGTCATAGGAAGTGGATATTCAAGTGAAAATTTGAGAAAGTGAAAGGCAATACCTACATGTATCTATATTTTAAAGATTTTTATTTATTTATTTTTAGAGAGAGGGGAAGGGAGGGAGAAAGAGAGAGAGAGAAACATCAATGTGTGGCTGTCTTTATGTACCCCCAACTGGGACCTGGCCCACAACCCAGGCATGTGTTCTGACTGGGGATTAAACCAGGGACCCTTTAATTTACAGACCTGCAAACCACTGAGTCACACCAGTCAGGGTCAATGCCTACATTCTTAAAGGGACTTCAAATCCATCTTGGTGTACTCTTCCAAAGATGGATTCAGTTCACCTGACAACCTTGTTGTTTCCTTCTTAGGACTGTGCTGAGCAAATTACACGGCACTTTTCGTCATGCCGGCTGCATGCGGGAAGTGCAGGTTATGAAAGTTTAGAATTATGAAATGACACAGGTTGTGTGGTTAAACTTGAGTTCATCTTTTGAAAGTTTCTATTTCACAGCTTCCGAGGAGATGCACTCTGAATGACATTTAATACCTGGGTTTTCAGGAGACTGGAGTTAAGAGGAAGAGTTCACCCAGTAAGTACCTGTTTTAGTCTCAGGCAGCAACAGTAAGAGCCCAGCGGGAGGGTGGGGTGGGGCGGGGGGGCAGGGCGGGGGTGTGGAAGAGGAACCCTGGGTGCTGTTCTCATGGAGCACACTGAGAATGGGCTCTCAGCATTGTGGCAGGAAGTGTTGGGTCACAAATCACACCTCACACCTTTCTCTGGCTTGCTGGCTGGGCTCTGTGTGAAATCTGGGCCTTTAATCTCTTCTTTTTATCTTTTCTTCCTCCCCTCTACCTATTGTCTGCCCAGCCCAACTGTCATCTGCGGATTATGTTTGCATCCTGTAAGCATAAATCTGGCGTTCTTACCGTAGTAATGAGTTTAGTGGTCCAGGTAGTGAGTAACGATTTTATCTAGCACTTCTCTTTGAAATGTGCCCTGGACTAATTTCTATTTTAACATCCTGTTACAAGTAAATAATGTTTTTTTTTTTAATTTTAAGAGACAATACAAATATTATCACTAATAATGGTGTTCACTGCATACCAGACACTAAATATTTTCGGTATCTTGATGCCTTTAAATCTTACAACAACCCTATGATGTAGCTATTCTGATCCCCTTTTCACAGATGAGGGAATTGGGGCTCAGTGAGGTAAGTTATGTTGTTCCAAAATAACATAGCTAATGAGGGGTGGAGCAGGGATTCAAACCCATGTCCATCTGATAGTAAAGTTAGAGTTCTTAATCTATGGAGGATGAAATAAATCGAAATGTAGTTAATGAGAAGGGGAAGCCATCCTTATGAGTTAAAACTGTTTCAGTTGCTCCCTGCTTTTATGGTATAATCTTAGCCAGACATTCTTCAAGTAATCTCAACTAAAATGCCTGCTTAAAGGACTCAAGCACTTCATATTCATCTTCCACATGCTGCTCAGGTATAGAAAAGCAAGTTGGATACGATCCTGGAAGTCTGTAGTACCTTCCATGTGGTCCTAGAACTTGAGAGTGAGGCAGATGCCAACCCGATCTGTGTATTTCAGAGCTGGGAGGCCATTCATTCATTCAACAAACAGTCTACCTAGTGCACATCTGCGCATGCCCCATGCCCTGTTTGTGTTGTGGAAACAGCCGCAGGAACAGACGCTCACAAAGAGACAAAGAGGACTGCTCGTGGAGATCACCTGTGACAGATGGCTGTACAGAGAACGGCCCTAGCCCAGACACTGTGAGGTGAGTGGGAGGTGTTATTTCCTGTGAACTGAAATTTACCCCATGAGTGACGTAGGGTGAAAACCACAGATGGCAGACTTTCAGGATTCAGGGTAGGAGTGTCGTATGTTCCCATGATGCTAGGCCACAGAGGTGCTAGTGACTGCAATTTCTGTCTCACATTGGAGAAAAGTGTGATGACGAGGTCAGTTTCCCTAGCAGCCACCCCGTGAGAGCCTGATCCTCTGGCAGCTCAGAAAGACCTGGGGACTGAGGGTCAGGCTGACCTTGACTGGAGATCCTCCTCATAATTTGCTGGCTGAGTGACTTTAGGTAGACTACTTATCCCTCTGAACTTCAGTTTCTTTATAAGTCTGGAGATAATACCTACATCACTGGGATCTGAAAGATTAAGGTGCAATGAATGTCACATACAACATTACTTCTAGCAAATGCTCAGAAAACAGTGATGTTCTGTGCTGGTGGTTCTGAATTGGTGGGAATTTTGCCCTCCAGAGGATGTGCGGTAATATTTGGAGACATGTTTGACTGTCACTATTGGGAGAAGGGTCTACTTATAGGGGCCTTATAGGGACCTTACAGGCACCTTATAGGCACCTTATAGGGAGAGGCCAGAAATGCTACTAAATGACCTGCATGCACAGAACAGCCATCACACAAAAAAAGAATTATCCTTCCCAACTGTCCATAGTACCAAGGTCACTTTATTCTGCATATATGAGGTCTTTTCAGAAGGTATCCACTGTGTAATATGAAACACAGAGACATTTATTGAAGAAGATACAAGATACAAGAAATATTGTACATAGGACAATGATGCCTCTGTCCCCTTCGGTGTAGGCACCTTGGGACCTCACACAGCTCTCCCAATTGCCATCTGCTGCCCTATCATATTTTCCTGAATCTCATTGATGGTCTGAAATCTCTTCCTTTTCAGAGGTAATTTTAATTTTGGGGAAAGCCAGAAGCCACAGGGGCCAAATCTGGGCTGTAGTGGGGCTGAGTCACCTGGGTGATTTGGTGTTTTGCCAAAGAACTGCATGAGACATGACGCATGAGTGGGTGCATTGTGATAAAGCTGCCAATCACCAGCTGCCCATAGTGGTGGCCTTTTGAATCATCTGAATAGTTTCCATGTAATGCAAATGTTGATGCAGATTCATTGGTCTACTTGCTCAGTCATTTTAAATGCGATGGCCACATAATACACCTGCTCACTCAATGGCTTCTACCACCCCCACTGACTAGTGCAGTGAAGTCCTCATTGTTCACATGTGTGCATTCCAGTCCATTCTCCTTGGCTGCCAGGTTACATCGATGCTGTGCAAACCATTCTTGTTATATTAACAATGGCTGGTCTTCTTCTGGACAGACCTCATGTATTTACACAAATAATCCTCATAGGAACCTCATGAGGTAGTACTACTATATTTTCCTTATTTTTGATCGGAGAATATTGGAGAGACTACGTGACATGGACATTAAATGATGTACCCAAGCACAGACAGCTAGTAAGAGCTGGGATTTGAACCCTGGCATCCCATCTCCACAGTTCTTCCATTTAATCATTTACCCTAGGCGGTCTTCTGCAGGAGTGAGTCAAAGGCAGTGTAGATGGGCTGTGGAGAGGCTTCATTTCCCGAGCCAGTGATTCTTCAACTCCAGGAATCATGAGAATACTTGAGAGGTAAATGAGAAATGAAGATCACAGCCTCTCACATCGTGGCCATCCTGATGCAGGTTTTTCTTAGTTAGGCATCACTTTGATGTTTGAGGTGTCATGCGCCCGTGTGGGGTTTCTGCTGTTTGGTCTCCCATCTTTGTTCGGGTTCATTCTTTCCCTCTCTTTCTTTTTTTCTTTTTCTCATCCAACTAAGACTTTGCATCGCTTTCTTCTAGTCTCCAAGTTCTTCAAATTCTTCTTTTGTCCAGTTTCTCCAGTTGGTCTCTTCATGGCCACTATAGCGCTCCTACTTTAACTCTTTTAGTACCTCAGGCTCAGACCTGCAGCAACTTCCTACCTGATCGGCCAGCATCACATTTCTTCCAGCACATCCACAGCCAGAGAGATCTAAAATTGCCACTTTCTTTTCTTTACAGATCCACCGATCCACTCACTGGAACTTACTGAGCACTGCTCTGGGCCAGGCTCTGTCCTGTAGAGACAAAACTGAACGTGACACTATGGGGTCTCTTTCTGACTCAGTGCTCTCGGGCTCCTTACATCATCACAGCCTGCCCTCCTGCCCCACCCCCTCCTTCTCCCCCGCAGCCTCTCAGCTCTGTTCATCGCCCACTGCCCTCCCTTTGCTTGTTTCTACCCCTGCAGCTTTGCCGTGCTCTAACTACCCAAGACATCCCCTCTCTCTAATCCACATATCTAACTTCTATTCACCCTTCAGAAGATAGATCAAATCTCATTTCCTTCATGAATGCTTCCCTAACCATCCTATTTCAGGGCCGTTTCTCCCGTCCTGTGGTCTTACAGTATTTAATGTCGCTGTTATTTTTGGAACTGCTACTTCATGTACACAGATGGATTCATTTTTATGCATGTCTGGTAGGGGAGAAAGGTTGCAATCTGGAACAGTTTATTGTAAAGGATTTAGTCACTCTGGGCGGCAGCGTAGATGTAGACACGAAATAGGCATTAGTCTGCTAGATGTAGTTTTAAATTCCTGCGGATGGGTCCTAGAGCCCAGATCTGCGGGCTCTGAGCCTGGCTTACCCACTTGGACCAAGTGTTGCTGCTCAGACTGGCCAAAACCCACAGAGGCCCTAGTTCGTCTCTGTCTCTGGCAATAATTCCAAGAATTTCTGGGTTTGTCCTTCAGTGCTTCTTCCCAGAGTTCCGTCAGCTAAAGAGACAGACGAATGCTTAACAATGGGTAATTTATTGAGTGCTTACTATGTGCCACACAGTGTGTTAAGCACTTTACACCTGTTGTCTTATTCAACCATCACGGTAACCACATAAGGTGGGGACTAACGGTTCTGTTCTATGTATGAAGACACAGAGGCTCAGAGAGATTCAGAGTTATTGAACTGGTAGGAGCTCTGTTCAGGGGAATTCAAGCCCATCTGCTTTTATTCTTAATCAATCCAGGGTAGGGCATAAAAAGTATTAAGGACACCCAGACTTTCCAATTTTTCAAGTGAACCCTGGGACTAGGAGCTTTTGTCATCTGAAAAGCTTTGTGTTGAGTGAGGATTATTTTAGAAATGATATAGTTCAGGCTGCAAAGGTGGTTTGTCATATTCTATAAAAGAAGATTGAAAATAACTTCTATTTGGTCATAAGCCCATTATACCCTGAAAGCCCAGCTCTGGACAACTGAGAAGATAGTGTGTAAAAGGACAGATGCGTTACAATGTTTTCTAGGAAAACTGCTGGGTGAAAGGCTTCTTGAGAAATTTCACATTGGAAATGAATACTCCTGTTGGTTATATTTCAAGGCAGATGACAGTGAAATCTTTTCTTTTGGGGACATGCTCCCTGCCCTGTGTTTCTGGTTTTCACTAGTCCAGGTGGCCCGAGATGCCTGGCATTGGAAATACTCCTCCGCTGGATGAAGGGGGAGGAACACCTCTAAGTCTTAGAAAGAACAGAGTCATGTAACTTACAAAGATGAAATTTGTACCCATTCCCAAAGGTATAGAAGGTCATGGTTTTGAAGTGTCTATTTGAAGAGGCAGTCTTAATGGGGATAGAGGTTGCATAATTTTTTTGAAGTCTGCTTTTGTTTTGTTTCAGAAAAATCCAGATTTTGAGAAGCATGTAGCTGAGATGACTTGAGCTAACATGTTGGTCCAGAAAGAAATACGGGGCGGGGCGGGGGGGGGGAGGGAGAAAGAAAAAGAAGCTCTTGGTGATTCTGAATATTCTCTTTTCTTTGGAATCAGTTATAATTTTTGTGTCAGTGCTTATTAAAGTAATAGCAGACACAATCATAATGAAACTTTATGAAAAGCAGACGAATCCCTTAGAGAATCACTATCAGAAAGAAGAATAATTAAAAATGCTTCACTGAACCTGCTTTTAAAATCTCCAATGTTTAAATTCTCCCAGTCTTTCAAAATGCAGCTTCTCCCAGAAGAGTGCCTCACATTTAAAATTTTTCTTAATAGTGAGAAATAGCAAATCGTTTTTGCTTTTAAAAATTTTGAACATTGACTAAGCCTCACCCTTCTTGTGTTTTCACAGTTAAGGTCCTTATGATTATGTTGGGAAAATGCAATTGGGGTTATGTTCCTTTCAGAATATGTTCCTTTGCTAATGTGAAAAAAGCATTTAAAAATGATATTAGACTTAATCAGAGATAAAATTTTTCTTCAGTTCCACCGCAGATCAAAGTAGAATGGAATTGAATACAATTCTTTCCCAATTTTGGCTAGGTGTTAAATAGTCCTCCTTTGGTACCCCCTTGTTTACTATTTAGAACAAGGATACTGTTTTGGAGTGTGTGACATAAAGTTTGTACCAAATAAGAGTTACATTTGTTTGATACGAACAGATACAGCCGTGGTGCTTAAACACATAGTGGTTTAATTCTCTTAAATTAAAACACAAAGGTAGGGCAGTTTTTGCTTAGTGTAGCAACTACCTGGTGTCATCAGGAATCCGGGCTCGTTCTATCTTCCTGCCCTCCACTCTTTGTTTGTGACTTTTATTGTCAAGAACTCCTCATTGTCTAAAATGGCTGCTGGAGCTCCAGGCATTACATTTGAATTCTTTTCAGGAAATAGGAGGAAGAACTTCTTGAAAAACTCATTCATAACTTCTACCTAAACTGCACTGGCCACCCCTACCTGATATGTAATGTAATATACTATAATGTATTGTAACGTAAAGTTTTCAGCAGGGCATGTTGCCCAAGATTCTGTTACTAAGGAGTAAAGAAGGACAGATTATCAGCAGCAGTCCCTGTCACAAGGTCTGTGTTTTAATATGGCTATTATCTTGTTAGGCTGGGCTTTTCTTCAGCAACAAAGGAACCCCCAAATCTTGGTGAGTTAATGTTTCAAAGTCATCTTTCTCACGCACACAAAGCCTGATGTAAGTCCAGTGGCTCTGATGTGTAGCTCCCTGTCATGTGAAGACTGCTTCCTTTTATGGCCCTTCTTTGTCAGCGTGTGGCTTCTGGGGGCTGAGGTAAGGGAAGATATGACTGGAGGGTCTCATAGGGCCCTTTCACTGGCCCAGCATAGAAGTGACGAACCTCACCTCTGCTTACAGTCCTTTGGCCAAAGGTAGTGATCCAGTCCCTTCCAACTGTAATGGGGCCAGGTAGTACCAGCTTCCTCGCGCCCAGGAAGGATTGTATGGTGATGACTTTTCCATCTATGCAATTCAGTTCTGATCTCTACCTAAGCCAAATGGATTCAATAGTTCCTGATGCAGAACCATAGCTTGTTTTTTTTAGCAACCATTAATCAAGTGGTTATTATGTACCAAACATGTTGTCAGATGCTTGGGGTGTAACTGTAAAAGACTCGAATTCCCTTTCAAGGAATTTATTGACTAATAAAGAAGACTTAAACATGCCTGGAGAATAATACTGGGAATAATAAAAGTAAAAATCAGGTGCTCTGGGAATTCAAAGTTGGGAAGATTCCTTCTAGCTAATGCCCAGGGAAAGGTTTTTGGAAGAAGTGATATTTAAATGGGTCCTTGAAAAATTAGTAGAATTAACCTAGGTGACGTGGTCCAATCAATAGTGTTTTCTTATGGATTTTTTTTCCTGGATTAGTAGGAATGTTAGGCCATAACTTCAATGCCGCCGGGGTCTAGCTATTTGATCTTGGACAAGGTTTTCCCTCCTATAAGATGAGAGAATTATGTAAAATGTCTGTTGCCTCTTTTACCTCTAATAGTCTGGGATTCTCCAATTCCAAAACCAACATTCTAAAGCCTAATGATGTGATTGTGGAACATACAGGCAATAAAACTTTCAAAACAGAAGTACAGTCAATGTTCAATGAAATACACTTGGAAAATAGAAAAATTAGACAGAAGAAAAAATCTGAACATCAGTCAACATGCACATTTCCTCATTTTATTGCAGTTTCTTCCAGGATTTTTCTTTTCTTAAAATATTTTATTTATTTATTTTTAGAGAGAGGGTAAGTGAGGGAGAAAGCGACAAAGAGAAACATCAATGGGTGGGTGCCTCTCGCACGCCCCACACTGGGGACCTGGCCTGTAACCCAGGCATGTGCTCCAACTGGGAATGGAACCTGCAACCCTCCGGTTCACAGGCCTGCACTCAATCCACTGAGCCACACCAGCCAGGGCTCTTCCAGGATTTTTCATACACAGGCTTAAAGATTTTGTTTTACCTTTTTTCTTTTGAATATTCTTGCCAAATAGACCATGGATTATATTATACCATCCTTTATTCTCTTAGAATACTACCACAGGCATTTTTTCATGTTACTTCAAACTTTTTAGAAACATTAGACAATGACATTCAGGTTCATTTTCATGCCTCCTTCTGATGAGCTATTTGAAGGCCAAGTTTTTCTCTTGGACTAGTCAAGCTTAGTAAAAGTGGAATAATATTGTAATAACTTCAATTTTGTTAGTGTCATTCAGTGGCTTTTATTACAGTTTGGTCATTAAAAAAATATAGCTCACATCTACTGAATACTAACTCCATAGCAGTGATCAAAACAAGTGCTTTGGATAGGTTATGGATTCAATGGTTTCAGAAGCAGATATTATTTTGAAAATGAGAAAAATATAACTTGGAGAGATGAAGGTTTCATACGTAGAAAGTGGCCGAACCAGGAGCCACACCTCATGCCTGTGCTGAGAGTCTGGATGACTGCTGCATAGTACTGCCTGCATCACCAAGGACAGACACTGAACTCAAGCTGGTGTGAGCAAAAGGATCTGATGTAACTGAAGCCCAGAGAAGGCTCTTGCTCGGGGTAGGGCAGGATTCAGTTTTCCACTGGGTCTTCCTGTAGCCCGTACTGTTCTCGCTGAGCCTCTCTTGGCTTTTAGCTCTGCATTGCCTGTATTTACAGTTAGGCTCTCTTAACAGGTAGCCTCTGGTGGCTCCTCGCAGCTGATAAAGGAAGTGGCAAGAGAACTTTCCTTCCCAAAATGCAGTTACAGTCTGGGAGTAGAGTCCCACTAGCCTGGCTTTTCCATGTGGCCATCCTTGACACAATCACAGCTGTGGGGGGTAAAATAGGAGAGCTGGGCTGCACAAGTCTCAGTCACATGACCACCCGCGGCGCTGCCCGGGGAGAGGGTGGTAGATTTGAGTTCCGTCCAAATTTCACAGACTGAGAGCGGGTGGCTATTCTCCAAAGTACAACTGGATCACTTTTTATCAAAAGAAGGCCAACCGAGTGCTGGGGGTGGGGAGGGGGGAGGTAAACCCAACCACTGCCCTCCACGTTGGCTTCTGCAGTTTTTCTTCATAAAGTTGTTTTTTTTCCTCCCCTGTCTCCAAAAGAGCTTACACTTTGCCATGTGGTATTACCTCCCAAGAACACTTCACTATGTCTTAGAAAAATAAATACACAGCCAATTTGCAGATTATACCTTCCTTAGTTCTGCTATAAATTATATGACTTGTTTTTGGCAAAGCCTGAAGTTGAAGCTGGCTTCCCCCCTCCCCACCCCACCAACTGGAAGAATGAGTGGCATTCACAGGACTTGCGTGTCCAAGGATGAATTAGCCCACCTGAAGGGGAGATCTAAATTTATGGGAAGAATTGCAGCTTTTCAAATAGTTCCAAGCATCCATGCCAGTGTGAGAAGCCTATGCGCAAGTAGGAAATATATGTATATTTTATTGAACCTGGGCCAAACCTTCACTTAAGGTATTTATAAAATTTGTGAATCTGGAGGAAACCCATTATGGTCACCTTAGCCACATTAAAATTCCAAAATTTTCTCAGCGTGTGTTCGATATAGTCAGAGAACATGTATAGAATTCCAGCAGTAGAAAAACATAAAACCAGAAAACAAGCAGTCTGGGTTCTAGGCTCAACTCGGTCCCAACCAGCAGGGTGGTCTCAGACGGGTCCCTTTGTGCTCCTGGTTCATGGTCTCTTTCTCTAGAAACGAAGGATTCAGTTTACATGAATTACCAAGTACAGGGGGACCTGAGCAGTCCCAGCTTGGGTGTCAATTAGAAATACAACTCATGGGGCTGTTGAAACTGTTCGTGAGAGTTGAACAAGTCTCAGGTGAGTCTTTTCAATATTGTTATTTCAAATCATTTTGGAGTTTCCACTCCTATGATTAGCGTACTTTGTACTATGCCCTTTGCTACCTAAATATGCTTTAGAGAACCAATTGACTTTAACCATTTAAGGAAGTCTAGTTAATTTTATTTTGAGAACTTTCTGATTTTAAGATTTCACTTGATATAACTGAAGGCATCTCACAGTGTGAAAACTCCTGGTTTAAATAATTCATCGTGTAAAAGTCTTATGGTTTCAGAGTGTTCTTCAGACTTAGGAACCCCCAGTCAAGGACGCTGGTGCTTGTTCAGTTTCTGCCTGGGTCACTATACTGGAATTTGTTGACTGTAGGATTTTTGGAGCGAAATCTGCCAGGTTTTCCTGCTATGTCTTAAAATGTATTTTTAAAAGCTTATCTATTGAATATGAGGTCCTCATATATGTTTATTCATTCACCACTTAAAAAAATCCACTGAAGTGCGTTATTGATTTCAGAGAGAGAGGAAGAGAGAAACATTAATGTGAGAGAGAAACATTGACCAGTTGCCTCTAGTTCACACCCCAGCAGAGACAGAACCCACAACCCAGGCATGTGTCTTGACAGGGAACTGAACCCGGACCTTTTGGTTTATGGAGCAATACTCCACCCAACTACCCCACACCCATGAGGGCTCATTCACCACACATTGAGTGCGTATTATCTACCAGGTGCTGAAAAAGAAATATGTTTCCTGACACAAATTTAAATAAATAGTTCTGGCAGGAGAAAGCTCTTTTTAAAGTGGAAGAGGCATAACTGGAAACTAGTTTCTCTAAGGCTGATTCAGTAAGACATAATTCTACCTGTCACCCCCAACATTGCTCTTTCTTATAGCCTTTTATATTTAAAAATGTTTGCATTGAAATATAATTCATATAGCATAAAAAATCACCATTTTGAAGTGTGCACTTCAGTGGTTTTTAGAATATTCACTATGTTGCACAGCCATTGCCACCATCTACAATAATTCCAAACATTTTTACTGCCCATGCCATTAACAGCTAGTTTTATTCCCACCGTCTGACCCCTGACAAGTAGTAATACTTTATATCTCTATGGATTTGCCTATTCTGAACATTTAAAAAATATTTAAAAATTATAATTGACATAAATATTTATTCTGGACATCTAATGTAACGAAACCATACAATATGTGGCTTGTTTTGTCTGATTTCTTTCACTTAGCATGAGGTTTCCAAAGTTCAGCCATGTTGTAGCTCGTAACAGTACTTCATTCCTTTTCATTGCCAAATAATATTCCATTATAGGGATATAGCGCATTCACCTGCTGATGGACATTTGAATTGTTTTTACTTTTTGCCTCTTTGAAGTAATGCTGCTGTGAACATCCGTGTACAACTTTTTAAGTGAAGGCATGTGCCCAGTTCTCCTGGGCCCAGTTCTCCTGGGCACATACCTAGGTCCCACTTTCTCCAAAGTGACTGTTCCACTTCACATCCCCACCAGTGATTTACTTCTTTGGTTGTTTTTAATAGGAAATATTTGTAACCACCCCAGAAGTTAGGTTGGTAGTTTTCTTACCTCGTACAGTTTACTGATGAGAACACTAAGGCAATCAACTGAAAAATGCTTCCAAGGCCAAGACTGTTTATTCACTTATTCAGCATTCATTGAGCCCTTATTCTGTTCCTGGGGTTTGTTCTCAGTTCTGTGGATAGGGAGATAAATAAAATATATTGTCAGTGAGGGTGTTGAATCTTGGGCCTGTGCAACTTCTTTTGGAATCTCTAAAAAAATGGTGAAGACTCCGTCTGAGGGGCTTGGTTTAGGCAAACTCTGCCTGGAATGGAAGCACTGGCTGAAACCAATGGCCTTCGCATTGGATGGTCCTCCTTAAATGCAGATGCAGCTTCCTGGTCTCCAAGGTAAACTATCAATTCATGTTTTATCTTCCTAATGGAGAAAAGGTGTGAGCATCTGGCATTTGCTTTCCCAGAAGTGAACCATTTTATGGTAAGATCATCTAATCCCAGGACTTTGGAAATAAATATATAACTGAAGTTGAGAAAGAATAACCATCCTGAACATTCACACAATTCTTCACCTTTTCCACAGCCATTTTGTGTTTGTTACCGTGTCTGCTTTGACCACAGTCTTCCGGGGTAGGCCCAGCAGGCCCACGGGATTCCCATCGCAGGGAGGGTACCAGAACCTCTGGAAATGGAGAAATTTGCACCAGGTCACGTGAGTGAGCGAGAGAGAGACTCTTCACTAATGCGGTCACTCCTTGGACTAGAGCCAGCACGGGACAGAGTTGTCATCGATGTGTGAGGAAATGAGAAAAGTAAGGGCGAGGCACTGAGTTTCTCACATCACCAAATTTGTTCAATTTTAAGAACTGTCTTTTATTCTGAAATGAGGTGCCTCCAATTTTTATGTTGGTCAAGGTCTCTTTTCTTTATTGAAATGAAGTGATGGTAGATAGTAACTTTTAATTTTTATTTAGCAAAAAAAAAAAGAATGTTAACAACCTCAGTTAATTTTACATTTTTACCTGTTTCATGAAACCTGCCTCTACAGGGTCTCGTCCGGTCCAGCCTTTCCTGATTAATCACTGCTGTTTTCTCCTGAGCACCTTGTCAGATGTAAAGTAGAAAATATACCCTCTTACAGATATGGCCATTTTTTTCTGTGTGCATTTGCCACATGTAACTTTATTATCCAGTCTCCTGGTTTTTGGCTCAACCGTCTTGGACTATCATATTCGCAAATCCACAGACTGGTGGGAAAACATATGATCATGCAGGCAGAATGACTTAATCAGTCTTTTGGTTTTGAATTCTGAGTAAATATCACTTACTGTTCAGTTTGTTAATTATTCTTGTGAATTTTGGGGAGGGCTGCGTGGGGTGGGGCATGACATTTCTAGCAAAGTGTAATTGGTTATATTTGAAAGGATGTAGCAATTATTCATTTTATGCATGGTTCTCCATCTGGTAGAAAGCAAGACTCAACCCAGACAGGTTAATTAACTTGCCCACAGTACATACCAATGAGAGGAACTAGACATGGAAAGCCTTCTATTTCTAAATATTACTCATCAACTTTAAAATGTAATCGTGGGAACGACATGCGAATTACCCATGGAAAAATCCACTTGACTTTAGAAACATGGAGCAAAAAGACTGCAGCAGGGTCAAAGCGTTCTTAGGTCCCTCTGAGTTGTTCTACAGGGTTTGCACGCGGGGAGGAGTCTCGGCGTGCCAGACACCTCGTACTCCAGAGCAGCCTTCCCCAAAGTGTGAACACCTGCCCCAGTCTTAGATGGGATGAGGGCACTGCACTCAAGTAAATCTGGAGACAGAGTAGGTATATTGTGGTTCTGTAGAGCAGGATTTTGGATTTAACTTATTATGAGGTGTGATATCCAAGAATGTTAGAGCTGCAACACTCATCACACTCTTTGATGAAAATCTGCTTCATGTCTCTTGCTGCCCCTCCCTCCCTCCTCTGGTGTCTCTCAGAACTAGTCTTCTCTAAAAGGTGGTGTTTTATGTGTGCTTCATTTTTTTCTTTTTCAGTCCTCACAGCAACACTTTAAGCAGCAATATTCTCACGTCCATTTTACAGAGAGAGAACCCAAGGCACCGAGAGGTGAATAACCTTACCCAAGATCACACAGTGGCAGAACTTATATTCAGACCCTGCAACTGGGCATCAGAGGCAGCCTGTGAACACCTGTGTTGTGCTGCTTCTTACTGCTAAGCGTTTTTCTTCCTTGTCATCTTCTTTTCACCTAAGTACAGTGCATTTCCTCATGTAAATGAAGTTAGTAATTTAACCTAGAAACTGTCCTGAAAGTTTCCAATGCGATTGGCTTGCTGGCGAGTCCATTCCAAATGTGATGAAAAAACTAGAGTAAAACATCTGAGCCTGCTTGTTTTGGGTGCCATTTAAACAGTGTGACCTTGACTAGTTAGTCAATTGTAAGAGCCTTAGCTTACTCATTTGTACATCATGCGTCCTATGAAGGAGTCAACCTGAGAATGTAAGTAAAGGCTCTGGAAGAGGACGGTGTAGGGCACACTGCTCTGTACACCTATTTTTCTCCCCCACTCCTCCCCGCCTCTCTCTTCTCCCTATTCAAATGCTCGCATATACTCGGTGCTTCCCCAGAGGAGTAGATTTTGCCCTAGTTTACACTCATTTACAGCTTTATATGGACAAGGACGAAGATAAATCCCATGAGAAGCTGTGTGGAGTAGAACAACGAGTTCAGTGAGGAGGCAAGTGTCAAATGTAATGTTCTTTTAGGAGATTGGAAACACCATTAAAACGAGAGAGTGGGTTTAAACAACCCGGAAATTGTCCCCAATGAGCATTTATACTAAAGGGAAGTGAAATTTTGAGATTAAAGACAGACACTGAAAATGAGTCCCATTTCCCACATGCTATTGATTGAAGAAGTAGGAGAACTTGGACTGGTGGGGCCACTTCTGCTGCGTGATCTCAACACCCACGTCACACGGGCCTCCGGAATCTGCCCACTCACCCCAGGGCCCTCTTCACATAGCCGTAGGGATTTACCAAATGCAAGGGAATGCCCTAGCTTCTCTATTTAAAAAAAATATGAGTATGGATTATAATTCTTCCTATTATTAAAGTATTTATCATCATAGGGAGAGATGGCCTCTATACTCTATAGCAATATATTCTTATGTCTCCGAGGCAAAAACGAATGTGTTTAGTAATAACGAAATAATGAAGGTGATGATTTGGAGAACTCGGCATTTAAACAATTCTTCAATGCTTTAATTAAAGGAACAAGGTGTTAATATTATAGACAAGTTTGAAAATAGGGTTAAAAAATCAACCATGATTCTGACAGCTTAAATTTCTATTATTATTTTTGTATTTTAGATTTTTGTCTTTTCTTCCAAATTCAGACATTTTGCATGATTTCAGTCATAGCATATATGCCATTAGGTATATCATGTGCCTGGGAATTTGCATCTCTGTTATTTATAATTGTTATTTTAATGGCTTACATGGGAAAGGACAGTCTAGGTCCCTCTTAGGAATAAAGAGACAATAAAGGCACAATTATAATGATGTGCCTTTAGCATTATTTGCGAAACCACATCCTTATTGGTGATTGTTAACCAGTTTTGTGCAATTATAGATTATGCTGTCTCACAGTTAGGAACAGCTTGTAGCTACTAGAAACAGAGATCCAACACTAGTATCTTAAACACATTAAGAGAAAATAAAAGCCAAAGGTAGGCTGTTCAGAGCAGGTCTGGTGTTATAAGAAGACATCAGTGGCTTAGGCTGCTTCCGTTCTTCTGCTTTGCCATCATTTTTGTCTGACTTCCAAGTTCAAAGTTACAAAATGGCTGCTTGAGCTATAACCCTGATGTCTGAATTTCAAGCAAGAAGTAGCAAGAAGAGAAAAAGGCAAAAGGTGTTCCTTCCCCACCTCCACTGTCTATTCCCTTTTAAAGAGTCTTCCTAGAATTGCCACGTCAAAGATGCTCATTAGTTGTGTGATCTTGGGTAAGTAACACAAACTCTCTGATGCTGTTTTTCATCTTATAAATTGAGAGCAATACTTTTTACACCAAAGTATATTTGAAGAATACTGTAAATCCAAAAAAATGCTACTCAAATGAAAGTGTTAATTAAAATAGCACTCACAATCTAATGGAGGTTGCAAAAGCTGAGATATTTCATGTCTGTGTCTTCCCAAAAAGGAACATGTCACGGTCATTTACAATCATGCTCTCTCCCCATCCTGACATACATTCTTGAAGGAAAGAACGTAGAACAAGATCATGTTTGGTTCACACCGAAGAGAAGTCTGAGGACACAGATTCCAGACAGTGGGAGAAGGGATCCGACCCCAAGGCTGTCTCCACATTCCTCCATGCCTTTGCTGTCTGGGAGGGAAATATTATGTTGTAAAATGGGCTACCCTCAAACTCAAAGGCTGAAACATCTTCACATAGTCAGTTCCTCAAGAACTTACAGGCCTCCAGGCCAGTGAACAAACTCTGCTGCGGGCAGAGTGGTCTGCTTTCTGTGATCAAAATAGTAAGTTTCCTGAGAGCTGGGAACCTGTCTTTGTTTACTGCTGGACCTCAGTGCCTGACACCTAGAAGTTCCTCAGCAAAAATCTATTCATTAATTTTAGCCCCATCTTAAAGACTGAGAGTCAGTCTTAAGGGTGATTTATTTTTTAAAGTAATTTTTAAAAAGATTTTATTTACTTATTTTTAGAGACAGGGGAAGGGAGAGAGAAAGAGAGGGAGAGAAACATAAATGTGTGGTTGTTTCTTGTGTGCCCCCCACCAGGGACTTGGCCTGCAACCCAGGCATGTGCCTGGATTGGGAATCAAACCAGTGACCCTTTGGTTCACAGGCCAGTGCTCAAGCCACTGAGCCATACTAGCCAGGGCATAAGGGTGACTTATTTAAGCTATTGTGCCACTCAGCCTGTTATTGTTGACTGGAGTGATGAAGAACTATCTTGGTTTGAAGCATATTTTTTAATAAAAATAATTATGATGATAGTTATAGCTAACCTATTGGCAATTTACTCTGTGTAGGCATTAGCACTTCCTATGATTTAACTCATTTAATCCTTCCTATTATAATAGGTATTATATCATATTTATTCTATGGAAAAAGAAACAGAAACTCAAAGAAGGCAAGTAATTTGCCCAAGGTCACAAGGTCATAAAGTTAGGAAAAGGAGAAACTGGGTAAAAATTATTAAATCTGAACATAGATATTCCATGCAAATCACTGTTAAGCTTCTCAATAGATTGTTCATATCCTTTAAAGACCTTTATTTCATCTAATTCATTTACCCATAAATGGCCCACTTTAGGTAAATAACTTCATTTCTTTAATACTGTTTCTTCATCCAAAGAATAAGAAAATGATACTGCTCACCTCATAGAGTTTCTGTGAGGATTAAATGAGATCATGTGTGCACAGTGCCTGGCACCTAGCGAATATTCAATATATTTTAACCATCAGTATTTCTGCTAGTTTTGTTAACTTGATCAGTATTTCTTAATTTGCGATGTACATCCTGTCAGTGGACAAATTTTTTTCAAAATCCGTGTATCAACTAGGGTATTTTGAAAGAGCTCCCCAAGTGACTCTGATTCATATTCCCTTGAGAATCACTGTTGAATGGGACCAATATTCATTAAGGAATTGTTTCATTCCAGACAATGCTATCTTCTAAGAGGAATGTAAGATGCATAATAGTAGTGAATGTCATATAAGATAACTACATTACTATAGGAGGTTGGATATGGGGAGTGGTTCTGCCTCCCATGGGGGAGTCAGGAAGGCCTCACAGAGGTGATCACTATCGGGCTGGGTTGAGGGCCCAGCAAAGCTAGTTTGCTAAGGATGGTGGCAGGTTAGTGAGTGAAGGAAAGAAGCAGAGACAGTGGTGACACTGTTGGGTGGAAGATAGGATCTTCTTTAGGGAGAGTTGGGAAATGAGACAAGATAGTCGATTGGAGTCTGAGAATGTAGGATCTCGAATTCTTGAACAACTGAGTTTGTACTAAATTTGGAGGACCATGACAAGCCACTGAGTTTTTTTAAACCAGAGAATAGAATTCTCAGAACTATACTCTCATCAAATAAAGCTGGTGCTCTAATGAATTCGAAAGGGAACAACCTGGAAGCAAGAAACAAGCAAGTCCAGAGACATCTATTGCTTCTGCCAAGTCTGAGTAAGAGCTTGGACCAGGCAGGGTATGGCCAGGTGGTCAGGATGAAGAAACAGCTATGCAAACCTAGAGACTGCTTGAATGGTGGGGGAGGGGTGGGGAGGGGAAGAAGAAGTGAAGATGACTTTGAGATTCGAGCCTGGGTGATGGGAAGAATGGTGCTGTGACCAGAAAAAGGGAAGCTGGGGTGTGAACTGGTTTGAGGGAGGTGAGAATGTGCTGAATTTGAGATGCCCAGGGACTTAGTACACTCATCGAGGAGTTAGGTGGAAATGTGTAATTTAAAGGAGAGAGTAGGGCTATACACAAACAAGTGAACAAAACAAAGTGAGTCATCTGCATTGTGGGTTGTAGCCTGGAGCCTCAGCAATGGGTGAATTCTGTGGGGAAGAGAGTAGAGTAGGGGGAGTCTTAACTTAGGGTCTGTGGATGGGCTATTTGGGGTCTGGACATATCTGTGAACGCCTTAACATTTTAAGCAGAATATTATGTGTTTGAAAGAGTTCACAATTTCATTCAATCATGTGCTCTAAATAAGGTGAAGAACTGTTGTTATATATAGAAAGAGGTAGACTTGTTACCGGTGGAGGTTTTGCAGAGTCAGGAGAAAAGCATTTCTGGGACCCATGCATGGGAGGACGAAGTGTGGTGGTAAAATTTATTGAGATAGAAATAAAGGACTGTCCCCAGGTACCCAGTGTCCCCTCCCTGCCCGGGTGGCTCAGCTCCGTCCTGCCGTAGAAGAAGACCAGCCTTGTCTTTACTGTGCTGAGAAGGGCCAGGGTTCAGAAATTCTGTGTCATTGGCCTGGCATTGGCAGGGCATCCAAAACTTTCATAGTTCAGTTGAGTCGATGCCGAAGCATCGTAGTCCAGTGAAGTCTATGTCCCCATCTAGCTAGCTTAGTCTCTCTTCCCAGCTGCACCCTGGCTGCAGCTGTGCTGCCATATGCAGGCCTGCGCTTGGGCCTGCCTGGCTGCCAGGCCCACAGGACTGCCGGACCCACACGACTGCTAGGAGAGAAATTGCACAAACAGGTGAATTTGTGCTACCAAGAGGGGCCTTTGTTAAGCTTTGATGATGTTACCTCAGGCTTGGGAGAGATCAGTCTTTCTTTCAAATGAACCAGTCTCTTTTCTGGCTCTTGGTGGGTTTTTGCTGGGCTCTCCCCCCTTATCCAGTTCAATATTTTTTGAAGGCTAGATTCCTTCCTCTCATTTTTGCCACTTGGCTCCTACTCTGCATGCCCTAAATTAGAAGAACATTCTCTTGTGCCATTCTGGTTTCTACTGTGCATGTCCTGAAGTCCTACCGTGTCATCTGGTTCTTACTGAATATGTGCTTACCTCTTCCTGGGCCGCCTTGGTTTCTGCTGTGCATCTGCCCAGCAGAGGAATTTCCCCTTTACTGGTTCTTCTTCCCTTTGGTAGTTTGCGGAGAGCAGATTGGTGATTCCGTGGGGAGATTGGAAAGCAGGTACTTCCTCCCGACATGGAGGATAGCTTGGAGATGGGGCCATGAAGAGATGGTAATTCCCTCCTGGGGATTTGGCTGTCCCCTGGAGTTGTGAAGCTGTAGCTTCTGACCGAATTAAGCATGGCCAGTTTTGCTCCCTTTTCTTTATTAATATCTAGCTACTTAAGCTAACTGACTTCAATGGTGCTGTTAGAATTTCTACATAGATAACCCAGGCAGTCTCTGTTCTACATTCCAGACTGCCGTACCTCAGACTGTGGTGCTCTTTACCATGGCAGATTCTTTGATCAGGATTATCTTTAAAATGTTTCTTTTTGCCAAGACAATGCAATGGGCTAAGAATAATCTTAAATAAATGGTCCTGAGAGAACAAGATATCCACCTGTAAAAGAATAAATCTGGACCCTCTACCCACACCATGTACAAAAGTTAATTCAAAGTTAATCAAAGGTCTAAGTTTATAAGAATCAAAACTATAAAACTCTTAAATGAAAGCACCTTCTAAGATGTAAATCTTTGTGATCTTGGATTTATGCAATAATTTCTTAGGTATGACACCTGAGGCACACGAAATCCAAAAATATATTGGACCTTATCAAATTCTAATTTGTTTTTCAGGGGCACTCTCAAGAAAGTGGAAAGCTAACCTATAGAATTGTAGAAAAAAATATGTGCAATTAAAAATGGCCAAGCATTTGAATGAACATTTCTCCAAATAAAATAAATACATGAAAAAAAGTGCTCAATACCATTAGTCATCAAGGAAATGCAAATCAAAACATGATGAGATACCACTTCATACCCACTTGTTTGGCAGTTATCATCATCATCATCATCACCATCAACAACAACTACAGCAGATAACATGTTGGCGAGGATATAGATAAATGGGAATACTGGTCCTTTGCAGGAATTTAAAGTGGTACAGCCCCTTCGAATAAACAGTTTGGCAGTTGCTTACAAAGTTAAATATAGTTACCATATGACCCAACAATTCCACTCCTAAGTATATGTGTCTATCCAAAATAATTGAAAACATATGTTCACACAAAAGCTATACATAAATATCATAGCAACATTATTCATAAAGCCTGAAAATGGAAACAACCCAAATGTCCATCAACCGATGAATGGATGAATAAAAGGTGGGATGGTCATACAATGGAATATTATTTAGGAACAAAGAGGATGAAGTATTGGTACCTGCTGCAATATGCATGAGCCTTGAAAATATTAAGCTAAGTATAAGGAGGCATATACAAAAGGACACATATGATTTCACTTAAAAAAAATCGAGAACGGGCAAATATATTGAGACAAAAAGTAGGTTAATGATTGACAGGAACTTGGGGAGGAGGCAAACTGGTGTGATGGCCAGAGGAATGGGGAATGATGGCTAATGGCTCTGGCATTTCTTTTCGGGGTGATGAGAATGTTCTGGAATTAGTGGTGCACAAACTTGTGAATATACCACAAATCACCGATGAATTTTATTGTATGTGAAATTATATCTCAATTAAAATGTTCTTATGCCTTTTTTATTCTGGTTTTCCTTCAATGGTATAGAAATAATAGCCAGGATCCAAGAAGCAGAAATCCAGTGAACAAAGTCAGAGATAGGAAAGTAGAGACAGGCTTCAGGGGATGCTGGGTTTGGTGAGAACATAGGAGTATGTGCGGAAGAGTCAGGAGATGACGTCGAAAAGGTAAGTTGGGACCAGAACATCAAGTGAGTCAGTTGATGAATGAGTCAAATATTTGTAAGGACTTGCTTGGTGCCAGAAACTACTTTGAGTGCTTGACCAAAAAGACCTGTTCCCTATACACACAGGGCTCAGCAGTGGACTCTGGTGACATTAAACACACATTTAATTCAAATTCAATCACACAGTTAACCAGGGTGTGAAGGGCTGGAAGTTCAGCGTGCTAGGGAACATGGGATGATGGATGCCTCTGGTGTGAGGGAATCCAGGACGTTTTCCAGGGAAGGAGAAGGATTCACCTGAGAAGGGTCCAACCTCTAGGCCAGTGGATTTTGACTGAACGTGCAGGCAATTGGGAGCCATTGAAAGAGATTGTGCCTGGAGAGATGCGTAATTAGAGCAATGCCACAGGAAGATTTAGCCAGTGGTGATTCTTAAACTTACCACCCAAGGCTCTTTGGTGTGCCAATCTTGCCCAAACACCTTGCTCTGCCAGCAAAGCAGGAGCAGGAAGAACATTTTTTCAGCAGTGCTGGTTGGTGGGCCGTGTTCGGAGGAGCTCCCATTAGAGTTCATCCTTCCAGATGCTGTTGGACAAAGGACATGTGTGACCTTTCATGGGGACATGGAGGACTAGCACAGCAGGCCTCTCTTCCTCCCCATTGCTGAAAGCAATTAAACAAGGGCCCTTCCTGGATTTTAGTTTTTCTTTTTGGTCAGGCAGATAGAAAAATGATCATATGGCTTCATATCCTACGGTCACTTTTTGACCTTAAATTTGCCCCTTGAGTTTGTGAAAATGAGCTGCTAGAACATGACATGTATGTCCTTTAAGTGTGTGTGTGTACGTGTGTGGACCTGTGTCAGGGAGAGGCTCAGAACAGAGTGGAGAACAGTATTATTAAACAAATTCTTTCCTTTCTCTCCCCCCTCCCTCCAGCTCTGTGGAAGGTGCTGGAGGAGGGGGACAGAGGAGGATGACATGTGACTCTGGACTCAGGGAACAGCCCAGCTAGTGAGGGACACAGTTCTGACACAAGTATAACATGTACCAAGGATGTGGAAGCTCAAGTGATGGAGAGGCTAGTTTTCCACAGGATAGAAAAGTGTTCCAGTGGGCAAGAATTCCCACATCAACTTCAGATTGTGAGCCCCTAAAAGTCAAGGGCTACATTTTCCCTTCCACCTCAGAGGTCCTGAGAGGCCCTCGGGCGCTGTGGCTCCTTGATGAATTTGCTGACTCACTGACAAGCCCTGCAGACCTTTGCTTCCTAGAGGTACCTGCATGCTGATCACTGAAGCCCCTTCTTTTACACCAGACAACTCTGTTTCTAAGGACAGTGTTCATCAGGCTATTTGGAGCAATTCTTGCCTTTATTTAATTTTTAAAAACATACCGCTGCAAGGAAATCTTGGTGAAAATAGCAAACACCCTGCCTGGCTTTTTCACTCAGCTCCTCCTGCTTCTCCAGCCCTGCGTTCTCACCCACAACACTGCTGAGGTTTCTAAGTTTCTGAAATCCACTACTTCCTGGGCAAGTCAGCTCATTGCAGAGTTGGAATTTGGCCTGAGGCCTGGGCTACTGACATTTCTTTTTTTCCTAGAATTGTCTTTTTTGAAAAGGAGGGTGATCCAGCCAGTTGGGTTGAACACAGCACTTTGAAAAAGTGGGAGCTTGGGAATGGGGGAACATTGAGGAGTTGCCTCTTTTAGCCGGCAGAGTGCAAAGCTGTCAAGTCACCTGACTGCCCCATTGTACTGGTTTCTACTGGTTCCTTTTGTTTAAAAAAAAAAAAAAAAAAAGAAAGTATAGTGGCTGTTTGCTAAAGAAGCTTTTGTTCAGTGGGAAAAAAAGGGCTTCTACCTTAGAACAGGAAAGGCGTCAGCAATGGTAGGAGAAAGTGCTGGGCCGGCTCGTTCCAGAGCCACCTGGTGGCTCTCCGCTGCAAGCGCTGCTCCGGAGCTGCTTCCCTGTGGGCTGGGCTCACTCAGTTTCTCATCTAGGAGAAATGCTCCCAGCATTTGCTCCCAGCTCAGGAAAGAGACTCCTCCAGCTCCGTGAAGGTGTATCTGATGGCTGCGCACTCTGATTCTCCTTACCCAGACTTTCAAGAGCTTGCAGGACCTGCCCCTGGGCTTCCTGCTCACTTCTCTCCCTCCATCTCCAGACATGATTCTCCAGCTCCAGTCCCACCAGCCCTCCTGCCTTCTCCAGGGCCTTTGCATTTCCTTCCCTCTGCTCAGGATGCCTTTCTCCAGCATCTTCTTAAGGCTGGCTCCTTCTCATTGCTCACATTTCAGCTCAAGTGAACTTTCCTCAGAAAGACCTTCCTTGACTTCTCTCTCTGTAACAGTCTCTACACCATGTTGTTCTTCATCGCAGTTCTCTGCTTTATTTTACTCATAGGCTATTTAATAACATCTAAAATGATCTCATTCATTGGTGTACTTTCTCCTTGTTAAGTCTTTAAGAGCAAGGCCTTGTCTGTTTCATATCTGTATCCCTAACATCAAAGAATATCTGGTTTGTATTTGGTGTTCAGTCAATATAAGGAGAGATAAAACGGAGGGATAAAGTATGAAAAGGTAGAAGCTATAGAGCCCAGGTGGGTCTGTCTGAGATTGTGCGGGACTCCTCATTCCCCATTTCTTTCCTAATAACAATTTATTAAAAGGTCTGTTTCCATGGCTGGCATCCATTTTTCTTTGGGATTATATTTTGGTTGCCAGGAATTTGGTTCTTTCTCGCCATCCAACTCTGCTCTCTCCCTTTCTTGGCTTAGTTTTTCCCAATGTATAGTCACACGCTCTTAATAGCTTTAGCAGGGGTTGTATTTATAAGGAAAAGCCATCTTCCATCTTCAAGGCGCCACGGTTCTCAGACATTTCCAAATATTCCATGTAAAAGCATCGAACCATCAAGAGAAATTCCTAACTCATCTGGTCAGCTTCCCTCATTGGAGAGAGCACTTGGAGCGCGCATCCACGCCCCTTTGCAAGCCAGCAGCAGCCTCTTCTTCTGATGGTGGCTTTCCATTTCCTGGCCGGCAGCCATGACTCTACCTGCTCGGCTTCTTCAAGAAAAAGTCCTCAGATTCCAGGGGCACCAGCTCATTGCTGGCCAGCTGTGTCCCCTGTGTCCAGGCCCAGAGCTGGACAACTGCTCTCCCTCAGCCTCTTCATTTTTTGTTCGGATGTGTGCGTGCGTGTGCACAGTGTGTGTGTGCACACGCACACACATACACACTCAGAGGCTTCCTTCTCAGTGACTTCTGGAAAAGATGAGCTTCAAGCCACCCATCTGATATGTTGTGAACGTCTAGAAATTTCTCCAAATTTGGGGGGTTTATTTTCTTGTGATCACCCCTGGCTTCTAACTGCTATTTTTTGTGTGTGTGGCTTTGCCCTTTCTGTTATTCTAGTCCACATCTGACTCATACCCCGAATTGAGCCTCATCTCTGAGTTTCGCCATCATAACAAACAAACAAACAGACAGACAAACAAATAACCTCACTCGCACATGGAATTTTGTGGAGAAGATTTTACAGCAGATATGAAAAGAAGATGGCGGAGCTTTTATTGTAATAGGACACAACGACATATTGAACAGTGACATCTAAGTTCTGGACTCCCGCCCTGGGGTTTCGTCATGGTCAGTCTCCCCTGCAGAGAGCCCGGAGCTCACCCATGTTGCCAGTCCCCTCTCTTCATCCACCTCTCTTTTTCTCATCCCCTCCTTCCCAGGTTCTCCCCACCAATTCCAAATCCTCTTATTAATTATGCAGAGCAACTCACCTCTGCCCCAACCACTCTTTCCATACTTTGCTCTGGGCCCATTTTGCTTCTCCAAAGCCATCAAGGTACTCAGCAGATCCAAAGGGTTTCCTATTAAGAGCCACTCTCCTTAGAAGGCAACTGTGGTTGAAACAGCGTTTCTCTTCCTTTGCAAGTGAGTTCCCCAAGAGAAGGCCACGGGAACCTGATGGCGTGTGTGTTCCCTGAAGGAAGACGCCACAAAAGACCAAAGCTGGTGTTGGCTTTTCAGAGGCTCACTCTTATCTCCTTGCTGCTCTACTCTGAGACGGCAGATGGCTCGAGGATCTGAATTCGCTGCTGAAACCAAGCCACCCGAGTTTCTGGAGTAGCTTTATCTCCATAGGAAAACTGAGAGTCTATGCCCCCCGAGGCCTGTTGGCCGTTTTAGTGGGCATGTCTTTCCCCTAGTTCTTCCTGGGTGAGCTAGCAGTTTTCATGAGCTTTTCTCAGCCTGGAATTTCATGAAAAGTAGAAAGCAAGCATCTTTCCACCTTCTATAACGGCAGTGGGAGAATTGTGCCAATGGAAGAGGGTTTACTGGGGCTGGAGTTCTGTTTTGAGCCCGGTGCACTGTGGAGAGAGCCCAAGAATGACAAGGGAAGTCGGAGCCGTAGACCATGCGAGCTGAGAGTCTGTGGGGAACCTCTAAGAACCAGCCCCTGACTTGGTAGCTGTGGCGTCCTAAGTCCAGAGCAGTAAAGTGACTCATATGCTCAAGGTCACATATCAAGGCTGTGTCATTGATGGTCCATTGTTCACTTTGGGTAGGGAAGGAGAAATCCCCTTGGTCTGCCCTGACTTCGGGATCAGCCCACGTAATGGCTGTCGGGGCTGCTCTAGAGAACCCTCAGCTCTTTGAATCAAGGAAAAATGAGTCAACCGCTCATTCTTTTTAGCTCTTGAACTTTAAAATCTGAGTTGTGGTTTAGTATTTGAGGTGGTATGTGCGTTTGGTGAGGGGGTGGAAGGTGACGGGGAGGATTTAGAAGATGGTGATTAGGTTCTTTGAGAGGTCTAGTGGAGGAGGAAGAGCATAGAAAAGAGGCAGGCTCTCCGGAGCTGCCGGAATAAAGAAATGTAAATGGGTCACTTTGATGTCAGCTCTCTCCATCCTGGACTGCAGTGCAAATGGTATCCAGTCAAATTTCTCTTTGTTAGAGTGACTGATATGTAAACTGGAATCAGAGAAAATGAATTGCTCCCTAGAATCGTTTGTGACAGAGAACCTGTTGTGACCAATTTAATTCCGCTCAGCAAGTACTTCTCAAGCATCTAGTGTGTGCCCAGCACAAGGCCAGATGTGTTGTGGGACCAGAAAGAAAAGCATTCCACTATTACTACATTCAAAACCAGACCATTTTATTAAGAAAGCAAGAGCCATCTATATAGAATGGACAGAAAATGAGATAGAGAAACCTCAGTGCCGAAAGTACAGACAATATGATTTCTGGAAAGTCATGAGAAAAGGGGGTCAGGAGGAAGGGTCACCAGGAGGTAGAACTTGAGCAAGAGTGAAAGCTGCTTGTTGAGGGGGCTGTGTCTGCCTCCTGCAGGCAGTCCCTAGTGTGAGGCTGTGCCATATAGCAGGTGCTCGATAAAAACCTCCTAGTGCTGGAGAGAGGGGAGGGTGCACCAGGACAGAGGAGCAGGTGTGAAGATGGTTAGAGGGCTGCAGGGATCAGACCAATGTAGCAGAGCAGACAGGGTATGTGATGGATGGACTTGCAGGGAGGGTGGGAGGGCTGGAATGTCTCCTGATGCAGAGTTTGCACTTGTTCTGGGGCCCTGGGAACCCCCAGGAAAGGCAAGGGGAAGCACTCAGGCCTGTAGGTTAGGAAGATACTGTGTTAGAATGGCGTCTGCTTTTTAATCCTCTTTGCCTTGGCTTCTTAACAATCCAAGTGCATGGTTGTCTGTGCATTCTCTTTTAGGTCAACATTCTAGGGAATGCACCTCAGGGTGCTGTGCAGCGTGGACACTAGGAGGCAGAGAAACTTTTAGGTTCTGGGTTTTCAGGGACTGAAGATGTGGACCAGGGTGGTGATAGAGGGGGCAGCAACAGAAGGGAGGATTCAGGTGATTTGGAAGTGGTTCTTAGGATGCTTGTAGGTAACTCAGTGGAGTTGGAGTTTGCACAGCTGTCTCAAGGGGAAGATATATTTTTTGTGGGGTGGTGGTGTTTGGGGTATGAGGTGACTGTGAGATGTCTTAGAAGTAGCCAGAAATAGGATAAGAGGTTGGCAGGTGAGGTAGAGTAGGTAAAAGGGGGAGCCTCTGGGTCAGACAAGGGGTGGCTTTAAATCCGATCTCTAATGTGTACCACTTGCATGACCTTGAGCACGTGACTATGGAAAAGTGACAAAGTCATTCAGTTTGCATGGGACTTTCCCAGTTTTAGCACTGAAAGTCCCATGACCCAGGAACTCCCCAGGGCCTGGCAGTCTAGGACAGCTTGTCTGGGACTGTCCTGGTAAGAGAGCTGCAAGCTCCATGTCCTGGGAGCCTCCTCAGAGGCGGGCAGACTGGGATGGTTGGTGAATCTACTTGTCCAAATTTCCCTCCGTTTCCTCATCTGAAAAGTAGAGATAATAACAGCACTTTCTTCAGAGCATTGTATGGGTTCAACGAGGCAGTACATGTCAAATACTCAGCACAAAGATTGGCACAAAAAGGTATAAAATAAATTTGTTTATTTATATAAAATAAATATATTTGTTGGAAGGATGAGTTAAATGAACCCAGCAGGGGAACAAGTGGGGTGCAGAGAGCTTGGGTGAAGTGGGTGAAGTGGGCGAAGTGGCCGTGGGACCGCGGTAGTGTTAGCGGCTTGGTGGACTGAACCTGTACATTGGAATTCTACTTGTATCTATAAAAGGGGCTTTGCCAAGAAAATTAGCGATGGAAACGAGGACACTGTTAGCCACTGAGCAGAGCAAACCTTAGCAGCAGCATTTGCGTTTTATTAACACTTATGCTAATCATAAGTGAAAATACACGCTCACTAGAGGATTTCTGAGATTCTCTAAAGGCCAGAATCTCTGCTTTCTGGCTTAGTTGATTCTGTGGTCGCATGTGCTCAATGAAATAAAACCATATTTTGTTTCAGTATATATTCATTCACCAATTCGACAAAATTTTTTTTAGTATTTTGTGTTTGTGTGTGCTAAGCACAATGCCAAGCTCTAATGGAGGCTACATAAATATGAGAAGTAGTCTGTGTTCTTAGAAAATTCATGATATAATTGCTTTATATTTACAAATATTTTCCTTATTTAAACTTCAACCAACCCCTCCCCCCACCCCCATTATTCTTTCCTCACTAGCATGGTGCCTTTTTGATAGCTTTACATACACTACCTTTAAAGTCCTAGAAGCCAGAGAGAAATCAGCACGTTCCCATCAGGGTGTCTTTAGCAGAAGGGTTGGGAGCAGAAAGCTAGATGAGGGGAGAAAGTGAGAGAATGAGGGAACTGGAGGGAGGAGAAGAGAAGGGGGAGGCAAAGCAGGGGGAGTAGAGAAGAGGGGAGCAGAAGAGGAGTTTCTGGTGAAGGGGTCCGAGTCGGGGGAGGCAGAGAGAGCAGCAAGAGGACCAGGACGGGAGAAGAGAAAACACGAGTGTACGGGAATGTCTGGGGAGAAAAGAGAACCAGGAAAGAGCAGGAGGAGACTCGAGAGAAGTGCTCACTAAGCTCTAGTCACCCCACAATGGGATAAGATGTGGAAATCACACGTGTGAAGGGTTTTTTGTTTTAATTGTGATTTTTTTCTTTAACCACAGCTAAGAGGAAACCCGAGTGACGATCAGATCCTGGTGACGAGATGAAGGGGGTCCCCAACCCCCACGGCAGCTTTGCCTCTTCTCTGCGTGGTCTGGAGTTGTGTCCCCCATTGGGGGCGTTACTGCCTACGGCCCTGGTGTGACCCCAGAGGAGCAGGACCCTGCGCTCCCACGACCAGCCGAGACTGAGGCCCCTGACAGAGGCCACCCTCCAGGAGTTGACGAGTCCCCTGACCTTTGCAACTACGACTTCCCCAAACTGCTTCCTCCTCTGGTGCAACCTTGACGCCACCCTTCCTCTTCCTTCACCTGAGGAGGCAAAGCAGGGTCAGGCGAGAACCTTTGCTTCCCCTCTTTCCTTTCATTCATCTTTAAGATTTCCTTCCCTGATCCGTTTTCTGTGCTGTATATCCACGAGGCTTCCATAAAATAAGAGATTTGGGATAAAAATGCATAACATACCCCTAGCCTCAGGCTACAAAAAGAAAGAGGTGTGTGTAAATGATCAGTTCACTTTGCCTCGGAGAATGACCAGGCCGGAAGGGCCCTTGGAGAACGTAACTGTTAGCCAGGAGCCGCGGACCAGAAGAAGGTTGAAAAATTCCATGATCTGAGCCAAGGGATTGGGTCGCTGGCTGCCTCGGTCAGCAAAACCCGAACGCAAGTCCTGGTCAGCCCGAGGGAGGCCGTCACTGTGGTGCATCGCAGCATCCTCACACTGGTTTACGTCCTGGAATACGGTTTCAAGGGACAAAAGCATTATAGACTCTAGGCCTGAAAGGAAGCTGTGCGACTGCATATTGATTGAGGACATTAAAAAATAGATAAGCAATCTATTTGAAAGATGCTAGGCTATTAACTACAACCAGGCTGGCGGTCCCTTTCGGAGCACAGAACATCTCAGGCTCTTTTGAGTTCAGGCTTCCACTTTTCTGTGCCTCATTTTTGCTTTGCGTCATTACACTCTCAGGGTGTTTTTAGGTGTTAATCAGATGCCTGGACAGTCTATATTCTGAACAAACTCATGGAGATGACATCTGCCCAGCGTTTCCAGAGACTTGGGGCTAGTGTGGAGATGATTACCTTAAATTATGCCTGCGTATCACATAATAGTTTGCAAGCACTTTCCCCAAGCAGCGGTTCACTGGAGCCTGAAACAGCTCTGCCAGGTGGGTATGGTTATCCCCAATTTGTTGATGATGGAAGAGAAGTGAACTAACTACTCCCAAGTCTGAGAGCCAGTGGCAGATCCAGGTTTCCTGACTTAAATTGTGTGCCTTTCTACCAAACCTGTCGCCTGTCAATGACATAAAAATAAAGGCATCAACTAATACGGATGGAGCTTTTCCTGTTTCCAGATACCATGCTAATTTTTTAAACGTCATTATCTCATTTAATTTCCCCAATAAACACACGGGAAAGCTCATGTTATTATCCCCATTTTACAAATGAGAAAACTGAGGCTTTGAGAGATGAAGCAAATTGCTCACTGTCACTTGAAGAGGGAGTAGTAGAGCAGGGACCTAAATCCAGCTAGCTTGATCCCAGAACTTGCGTTCTTTTTTTAAAAAAAAAATATTTTATTTATTTATCTTTAGAGGGGAAGGGAAGGAGAAAGGGAGAGAAACATCAATGTATGGTTGCCTCTCGTGTGTCCCCTGCTGGGAACTGGTTCACAACCTATGCCTGTGCCCTGACTGGGAATCAGGCCCATGCTCAATCCACTGAGCTACACCAGCCAGGGCTTGAACTTGTGTTCTTAACCCCTGACCACTCCCTGGCAGGCCAGAGGTAGGGCATCCAATCAAACTTGGGCCCTTGTATTTAATCGCTTAACCAGTTTCTTTGTCTCCCGTTTAAAATTTTCAGCGCTTTGGGATTCCTAGAGTCCTGTTAACCAAGTCGTCTGTGGACAAACACAATTAAGTTGGTTGGCAGGTGCCCTGGGGTGGGACGACAGAGAAGAACAGGTGGTTCGGGGGAAGGGGACAAAGGGTAGCCTGAGGCTGGAATTGAGCAGGAGGAGGGCATCTCCCACTCCAGTATGGCCAGAGGGACAAGGATGGTGTCATGCATGTGCAGAGACACAGTGCCATCTCTCCTTTCCAGCCATATGTGCTGCTGCCGTCTTTTTTCTAGTGTCACATATGGTACTATCTTAATTGAATTTTCCATAATAATTATCTGACCTGTATCATTCTGTTAGCTTTAGCAAAACAAATTCTGACAGGTTTTGATATTAGAACTAAAAATATGTTTCCAGCTAGCAGAGGAGCCATAAAGCAGGCTGAAATCATACTAATGATAATGTACAATCTGCTTGCTACCATAAAGTTCTTATTATTTACATGTAGCAAACCATCCGCACATAATGCGAGCCTTGAGTCTCCTTCCAGTTTTTACAGATATTCTCTAATTTACCAAGTGGGGGCAGGGGAGGGCCGGAAAAGGCTCCTCAGGTATGACTTTGGGGTACGCTTAGTGTGCCCTTTTCATTTCCTCCATGTGTCTCGTTGAGTCTTCCCAGGGCTGTGGTTTGTGAACCTCCGGGACACCATCCACAGTGGGGTCGGAGGGCTGTTTCAGTTAAAAAGCCTATAATTTAGGGAGCAGAGAGGCATACTGACTTTCCCAGGTGTTTCATGTATCTTCCCTGAAACAGCACTGCTGGTGTTCAGAGGGGCCGAGCGAGCCGATTGCTCTTCGCCTGGGCTCCACCTTTGGAGGCCTGCTCTGGCCCTCTGCCCTCTGCATTTGTTCCTACGGGGCAATGATTCTGCAGGGCTCAGGGCATGTGTCCATTCGGGGCTCCTGCCTCTCCATGCCTCAGGTACCCGGAGCCCCTGATTTCTGCCCAAACAGCCCTGCACAGGTTTCTACACACAAGCCTCTCTCTCCTCTGGCTCTGACTTCCTGAGAGTTCACCACGCTGTGGGGAACACACTCACCGGAGTTCTGAGTCCTGAGGGGGTGTCGCGAGGTAGCTACTGCAGGGGCTTAAGGATGAAGCTTAAACATCGTGGCCAGAGGGTCCTTATACATGTAAACCAGACCCCTCACAGTGGGACAGAGCCAGGGACGGGAAGAGATAGGAAAAGGATGGGGCTCGGCCTCGGGCTAGAGGCCCCGTTTCCCTTATGTGTCGTGCTATTTGAGGAACTCTGAGAGGTTCAGAATTTGAACCTGGCCTTCCAGGTCATTGTGAAGCTTTATCTGCCAAAGTAGGAGAGTAGAACATACTTCCTTTATTTTGTTTGTTAGCTTGCCTTGTATCTGTTATGTATGTAGACGTGTGTTATGTGGGTCTCCATTTGCCCTCTTGCTGTAGTCCTTGAAACTATCACGGTGAGAGGGTGGGGACTGAGTTTGATGGACTAAGTGGGCAGAATGCAGGATGGGCAGAGCATAGGACTTCTTTCCACAGTCTCAACATGTGTACGGTAGCAGGGGAGCTTGGGTTCTCCATTTGGATTTGAGACGAGGTAACTGAATGTCCCAGGCCAGTTCTCTTTCGAGGGCCCCAGGTTCCTGGTCTGTAAAAGAGAATGGGGATGGACTAGCAGTTTCTGTGGGTATCTCTGGACAACCTGACCTGCCAGATGACCTTTGGAAAAGGGGTGCCATGCTCAATTACATTTGGAAACAAATTCTATCTTCTTTGAGAATCTTAACGTACATTTGTATAATAAAGCCTTCTAGAAGTCCTAGAATTATTTTTAAAAACCCATAAATTTTAATCAACTTATTTTCCTACACCAAATAGTATTGAGTGCTTACTGTATGCTAGAAGCTAGGCTTTATATGCACATTTTGTCTAATTATCACACCAGCTCTGGAATATAGGTGTTAATATGATTTTACCTATAGATGATGGAGCAACCAGGGCTCAGAAGGCATGGAGTGCCTGAAGTCAGGGCCGAAGCCTTGCCACTTGATGCCTGGTGCTGAAGTCCTCACTCATCCCCAAAGTCAGGCTTGGGATCTCAGTTTTTCTTGTAGGTCACTGAGGCATCGTTCTGTACTTTTCTCTTTGGGCGGGGGGGACTATTACCATAGGCTTAGTGTGATCTCCCGTGTACCTCATTCTTATTAGAAAGAGACTATTTCTCTTTCTCATTCTAAACATTTTTCTAAATTGAAAAAGATCAATATCAAACATACAAATAGTCAAAAAGCACATACAAAGCACAGTTTCTGTTGTGCTCTTTGAATGGGCTGTGATAGCTGGTACTCTGGTTGCTAACCTGAGATAAATAGGAACATTTCTTCATTTCTTTTTTTAGTTAAGGCAACTTCTTTCTGTAAATACTGTTTGTCTAAATTCACTAGCTAAGCTGTCTAAAGGCTCAACTATTCATCATATCATAGGTGTGACATCAAAAAGTAAGGAAACCACATGGAATTTGAGACTATTAGTCAGGAATGGAGTCTTTGGAGAAAAGGCCTGTCAGGACCATAAGTTAAAGTAAAACCAAGCTTTGCTCACTAGTGTCGTTGATGCAATTCTGCCAAGCTACCCTGCCCTACACTTTTCTGTTAGAATTTAATTTTTTCCCCCAGTAGCTCTATAGTTGCTTTTTTTCTTTTTCGGAGCTTTTTGTCAATCAACAGAACCCAATAGGGAAAGGCATTAGTCTTGCTATAACAAATAGAATGTGGTGTTAATGTTCTCTTCTGTCAAAGTAAAGATGTCATTTAAACATACTTGCTCCTATAGCACATAAAAAGAGGAGTATCCATCATTCTGTGGAGCCCTACAAGTAATAACATATTTTTATAACAGGAGTAACAGTTATTTTAGCTGGATTCTTATTTGTCTTTAGCAGGAATTGTTGGTTCCAGGAAGGTTCTAACTAAAGGAGATTCTCTTGCTTAATACCAGGTATGTAGAGTGGGATGTTAACATAGCATGTTGGTTTCAAAATAAAGGGTTTGAAATGTATCATTTCCTCTCTGCGGGAACAATGGAGTATAGGAGGCTATAAAGGAATAGAAAGGATGCAGGGAGAACTGGAATCCAGTCTCTACTTAGCCCCTAATTACTTCATCCAATATCTGTAAGACCCTGGGTAAGGAACTTTTTGAGTCTCCTGATGAAGTCCACATGGATTTAGGGTAGGACAATAACAAGAGATGGTTTAGTACTTACATGAGAAATGATGTAAAACTCTTTCTCTTGATTGTCTAAACTGTAGGCTAAAATGCAGCAGCAGTGCCTGGGGCCACCAGTGCCAGTCCAGCTTGTTCAGGAGGCTGAGGGATTCAATAATGGGAATCCCTTACGAGGGGTCGTGCTTATGAGCAGTAGAAAGAATGTAATGTGGGCACCAGGAGACTTAAGTTCGGGTATGGTTGGTCTTCCCAGCTATTGGAACTTGAGCATTTCAAATATCTTCTCTGACTTTTAGGCATGAATTCTCAATCACTGAGCTAGTTTTGTTGACTTCCTTCCCGCTTGGGCATTTGGTGGTGCTATGATTTCTTTCTAAGTGCCAGCCTCTACATTTATTTACACATGGAACTTTCATGGTCTTCAGTGGACTAATTCCCAGAATCTCATCCTAAACAACTGTAGTTGAGTTGAGGGGACTCTCCTGTGCTGCTTAAACCTGCCCCTGAAGAGCAATTGTGATGGTGTATGTTATCAGGTGTCATCCAGTGGAAACTATTTTTAGAAACGGAGGAGGAAAATGACAACGTTCACTTTTCGTTCAGCTTTCTATATGGGGATACAGGCAGTCCAGTGACTGGCAGGCTTGGAGAACTAAAGATAAATTATGCAATAGCAGAATGACCTGTTTTGTGACATAAACAGGGTATCAATAAAGTATTCAAAGATTGGGTAGTTGGAAATGAGGAAATGTTTCAGGTGGTCCTGGTGGAAGATTGAGGCCCTGAACTTTGTTGAAAATGGAGTTTGGTTGATTCTTAGCTCAGCAAGAGAGACTTCAGTGAGTATCTCCTGCCAAAGGGATATAGGACATTTAGGGTCACGTGAACGTGAATTACTTTTCAGACATCATGTTCAGCATTTGACTCCTGCACTTTGTCTGAGTGAGCCTGTACACCTTTAAAATATTGTCAAACAAGCCCCTCTTGATGCATGAGCTGGTCACAAGTGTTTGGTGCTTGCTGGTGGTCAGGTTGAATCAATATAATGAAAACTCTTCTTTCATTTTGTTCTTTATTGGCATTATGATTTTTGCATATAATTGGATTTTATTCAAGTGTCATGGTTGTTTGGAAAGAACATGTCTGTAGCTCTTCAACCAGCTTTGTTTCGAGAGAACGACGATGAAGGAGGGGTAGGGAAATGAGGAAGGGTTCCAACGGAATCCTTCTCTTTGAAGAGGACTTAGATGTAGAGTTAAAGATTTGAGCAGAACCTGGATATCTTCTTCTCCCTGTGTTTTCTATTCTCTGTTTCTATGAAACCAACTCACTAGTATTAAACACCAGCTCTAAGATTTAAGTCCTCATGTTGAATTTACAAAAATCTCATCTTGAAGATATTCTAGGTTGAAAGAACTCAGGTCAACAAAGAGCACGACTTTAACACAGCTTTTCTGGGTTCTCATGACAGAGCCCTAGCTGGCTATGCAATGTGGAATTTGTTTTCATACGTTGAACCTTCACAGGTAAGGGTGGGAGGTTGCATTATTTCTTGGCTAAGGCAGAAGGTTCTTCCCATCATTAGTAAAGCTAAACCATAATAGTAGGAGGCTTAGATAACGCATTTCATGTACCTGTGGTTTATCTTTCTGAAGAAGGTTAGTGTTGGGGAATCCCTGGGATTTACCAAATATTCTCTCTATGCAGAAGTCAGTTGCTGATTCAGGGGAATGAGGATCAATACTGTCATGGTTAATTTTCTGTGTCCACTCATCTGGGCTAAGGGATGCTCAGTTGGTAAACTTTACTGGGTGTGTCTGTGAGGGTGTTTTTGGGAGAGAGTCGCAGTTGAATCAGTAGGCTGAGTAAAGAAACTCCCTCCCACCAGTGTGACTGCATGTCGTCCAGTCCTTTGAGGGCCTGAATAGAACACAAAGGTAGAGGAAGGGGACTCTGCTTCCTCTTGGAGCTGGGACATGCATCTGTTCCCACCCTCAGGCATTATCGCTCCTGGTTTTCCGATCTTAAAACTCAGTCTGGGACTTCCACCATTGGCTCTCCTGGCTCTTAGGTCTTCGAGTTTAGACCAACAGCTTTCCCAGGCCTCCAGCTTGCAGATGGCACATTGTGGGACCTCTTAGCTACTACACTTAAGTGAGCCAATCCCTCACAATAAATCTCTTTATATCTTTTTATATTCTATTGGTTCTGTTTCTCTGGAGAACTCTGACTAATACACCCACTAAAGCCTCTTCAAATTATTACTACATTATTACTTTCATCAATGCACAAGCATTTATTTTCTGAACACCTAAAATGTCCCAGGCCTTGGGGATACCTATACATCAAAGGCAGTCCTGTACTTCGGGGTGCTCTCTCTCTGGTGGGGGAAATTGATGAGCAACTCTTAAAGTGTAATAATGTAATGGGAGCAGGAAAGGGTTACATTTATTCAAGGGATCAAGGCAGACCCTCCCTTCTCCTCCCTGGAAGGGAGGCTCCCTTCTAAGCCTCCCTGCCTCAAAGGAGGTCAAAGTTGAGCAGCCCCTTGAGGAACCTGTGGGTGTCAACGAGGGGAAGACCTGGAGAACGCATCCCAAGCTCAGGGGCTACCTATGTAAAAGCACAGCCATAAAAAGAACATACCTTTCCAGGAACCACACATAGTGCAGGATGGCTGAAGCACAGGTTGCGTGCATGTAGTCTGGGGTAAGGTAGAAGGGCGAGTGGCGAGAGATGAAATTGGAGAAGGAAGCAGAGATTGAGTCATAAAAGCTCTGGCTTGTACATCATTTGAAAGGGTTTCATCTTTATTTTTTGCTGTTACCATGGGGAAGCAGCCGAAGACTTTAAGCACGAGAATGACATTCACTCAGTAATTTAACAAATATTACTGGGTGCCTTGTACTGGTGTGCTTTTGGATTCTGAGCTTACAGCCATGGATGACACAGCTGGGTTCATGTCAGACATGGTCTGGGGTGTGTTTAGTGTTTAGGAGCGGTGTGGTGGCAATGTTGGGGAAAGAATGAGTTTAGGAACGAGTGAGAATTCTAGCCTCTCATTATTTACTTGCATTGAGACTGTTTGGCATGTGTCAATCATTATTTTCAGCCGTCTCCCGAGGAGCAGAACAGTAGCTTATTTGCAGTACTTAAAAAAATTTTTTGAACCACTGTGACCTGAGTAAACACTAATGAGAAACCTGATGAGTCAGCAAAATAGGGCATTTATAGAGATAAAAGTCTCCGTTTTTATATGTTAGGTTACTCAAAGAGAGAAACACATGAAACATCGAGGAAGTTGTGCACCATGTTTGGGAAATGATCCTAGGAAGTACCCATGAGGGAACGGGGAAGTGAAGGCAGGGAAGGCCGTGTTATATAGCCAGCTGCCACCATGGCTGATGGAGTCTCATCTCAATGGGGAATTCAGAACTATCTCAACTAAGGGGCAAAGAAGCTGGGGTGTTTATCCACCAACTCCTCGTCTACCCGTGGTTAAGGGTTGCTTCCAAAGGCAAGTTCCAGTTTGCCCTGTTCAGAGACTTACCATATTTTTAAGGCCAGAGAGTGCCAGGTGTTCATGGCAAGTGGCCATCAGTGTATTGAGGTGGATGCTGAGGGGATGAGGGTGGGGCCGTGATGGCATCTGCTACATGAATTAGTAATTCTTGGGTGCTTTTAATTAATTCACTCATTCATAGATACCAGACTCTCTATATTTGCAATAATGTGTATAAAACAACAATCTTAAGGGTTATGTTAGATCAGCAGCCTCAACTGGGGGTGATTTAGCCTCACCCTCTACCCCCCATCAGAACATCAGCCTGTGTCTGGAATTATTTTTGGTTATCATGGTTCAGATGGGGACAGTGCTACTGGCAGCTAGTAGGTAGGCTAAGGGTGCTGTCAAACGTTCTATAATGCACAGGACAGCTCCCTCATCCCACCCCGATGCCATACAAAATATCCAGTCTAAAATTTCAATAGTGCCGAGACTGAGAAACTTTCAGATTAATGCTGTTTCAGAAATAAGAACCCTGAGGGCCAGAGAAGTTGTAAAACTTTTGGGGGGTCTTATAAACCTAGCCTGTGGCCTAGCCAGAATGTGAATCGGGGTTTATCTTCTTCCAAAGTCCATGCTTTTTGATTTATGTTGGTCTGCCTTCCAGAGAAAAAGAGAACCCAAATCCCAGAGGCTCACTGAAAAAACTCAGCATCAGTACTTGCCATGCCTTCCGGCCCAGGACTTCAAAGGAGCCTGGAGCTGCCTGGAACCAGAAGGAGGTGTGGAGTGAACACCTTTCCCATCTTTCCCTGGCTTCTCTCTCTCCTAGGCAAGTTGGGACAGGCTCCGTGGGCACAGATCCTGGACCTGCATACCAGGGTTGGCGAGGTGCCTTAGCTGGAGGCCCTGACTCCTTCCCAATACACAAGGACGCCCTTCTCTGCCAAAGCTGGCTGGTGGTTCTTTCTGGAATGGCAAGTCTTCCCATCCCCCCCAGGCTTGGGCTGATCTTCTGGCAAGCATATGTATTGAAGAGTTACAGGTGGTGCAGACATGGTTTGGAAGAAATCCCAGCTGGGCCTCCTCCCAGGAGTCTTCTGATCACTCACCAGATAACTCTAGCTGCTTGCAGAATCCCAGGAATCTTAGCTGCTCTGGGAAACCAGCTTCAAGGGCAACAGGAGCTTCTGAGAAGCTAGAATAATCTTGGAAGCTGAAACCGCTCTGTCCTTTTGCCTCCTTAGGTTAGAAATATTTCTGCAATATCACTGAATTCTCCATTTTTTTCTTATGATGACAACTGAATACAATGATAAAAGAGGAGAGAGACATAGGAAGGAAAGTAGTACAGGGTCAAAACCTGGTACTTGATCCAGGGGACCTTTGTGTTTCTGACCTTGAGTTGTTTCTTTTTCAGAGGCAAAGCATACGTCCTCTTTCTCTGGGGCCAGGGCATTGGCTCTCTGTGAGAACAAGTCTTCTGGTTTCCAGACCAACATCCTGCCCTGGGGGAGTTCCCATCTATCACACATGCTGTTCTTGGTCTGTTTAATCAAACTTTCATTTGATGTTCGTTGTAATTTCACATGTGGACCAAATATAGAAAAATTAAGTGGTTCCAGCAGCTTAGGTCTAAAGGGAAACATTAACCTTTGGTATTAAATAAATTAAAACATAGAACTTTCCAGTAATATATTTTTGGAGGCACTGAGTAGTAGCTAGTTTACTTGTTTATTCATTCATTTTTCTTTTTCTTTTTTTGGATTTATTTATTTATATTTTGTTGCTTATGCTATTATAGTTGTCCAATTTTTTTCTCTCCTTTATTTTCCTCTGCCCTGTAACCCCCTCCCACAAACATTCTACCACTTTAGTTCATGTCCATGGGTCATACATATAATTTCTTTGGCTTCTACATTTCCCATACTATTCTTAACCTCCCCCTGTCTATTCTGTACCACTTATGCTTCTTATTCCCTGGACCTTTTCTCCCATTTCTCCCTTCCCCTCCCCACTGATAACCCTCCATGTGATCTCCATTTCCGTGAATCTGTTTCTGTTCTACTTGTTGCTTAGTTCTTTTTTTTTTTTTTTTTTTAGCTTTGGTTGTTGATAGTTGTGAGTTTGTTGTCATTTTACTATTCATATTTTTTATCTTTTTTTTAGATAAGTCCCTTTAACATTCATATAATAAAGGCTTGGTGATGAGGAACTCTTTTAACTTGACCTTATCTGAGAATCATTTTATCTGCCCTTCAATTCTAAGTGATAGCTTTGCTGGATAGAGTCATCGTGGATGTAGGTCCTTGCCTATCATGACTTGGAATACTTCTTTCCAGCTCCTTCTTGCCTGCAAGGCTTCTTTTGAGAAATCAGCTGAGAGTCTTATGGGAACCATTTTGTAGGTAGGTGTCTCCTTTTCTCTTGCTGCTTTTAAGACTCTCTCCTCATCTTTAATCTTGGGAAATGTAATTATGATGTGCCTTGGTGTGTCCAAGTTAGGTCCAACTTCTTCAGGACCCTCTAAGCTTCCTGGACTTCCTGGAGGTTTATGCCAGATTGTGGAAGTTCTCCTTTAATATGTTTTCAGATAAATTTTTGATTTCTTGCTCTTCCTCTTCTCCTTGTGGAACCCCTATGATTTGGATGTTGGAACATTTAAAGTTGTCTCAGAGGTGCCTAAGCCCCTCCTCATGTTTTGAATTCTTGTTTCTTCATTCTGTTCTGGTTGAATGTTTATTTTTTTCCTTCTGGTCCAAACTGTTAGTTTGAGTCCTAGTTTCCTTCCTGTCACTGTTGGTTCCTGTATATTTTCCTTTATTTCACTGTGCATAGCTTTCACTTTTTCTTCTATTTTGCAACTATACTCAACCATTTCTCTGAGCATCCTGATGACCAGTGTTTTGAACTCTGCATATGATAGGTTGGCTATCTCTTCATCACTTAGTTGTATTTTTTCTGGAGCTTTGATCTGTTCTTTCATTTGAACCATATATATTTTTTTGTCTTGGAGGGCCTGTAGTAACGGGCAGAGCCTTAGGGTATTCGCTGGGATGGGGCTGCCCATGTTGCTGCGTATTGGTGCTGTATGTGGGGGAGGGGTCCAAGAAGGAACAATGCTGCTTGCTTGACTCTCTGCCTTTACTCACTTTCTTTGCTACCCATAAGCAAATTGGACCTTTTCGTGCTGATTCCCAGGTGAGTGGGCTTGTGTATGTTCTAGGACCCTGTGGGTCTCCAATGAACTCTCCTGTGAGGCTGGGAGTTTCCCCACCGTTTTTTTCAGTCAGAGGTTTTGAGGCTTTATTTTCCCATACTGGAACCCTGGGTTGCTTGGTCTGTGTCACTCCCCAGTTGTTCCTCCTGATTTATCCATATGCAAATGTGGGACCACCTGGTCTGCCAGCTGCCACCTTGCCAAGAGTCCTCTCTACCCCTTCTACCAGTCTGGATGAATGTTACTTCTTTAGAACTCCTTGGTTTTTGGACTTCTATACAGTTTGATTTTCTGGCAGTTCTGGTTATTTTTTGGTTTTTAAATTTGTTGTTGTCCTTCTTTTGGTTGTGTGAGGAGGCAAAGTGTATCTACCTAAGCCTCTATCTTGGCCAGAAATCATTCATTTTCTTTCACTCACTTACCAAGCAGTTTTTGAGTCCTTATCATGATTAAGGCTTATAGTAGGTGCTGTAGTTATTGAACTAAATTATGATAAGTTCTTACCCTTATCCTTATGAGAAGCTTAAAATCTAATGGGAAAGGAGAAATAAATAGCTCTCTCACATTGTAGAATATAAGTATTACAAGAGAAGTATAAAAAAGTACAGTGATTCTTTTCTGTTCTATGCTATAAAATGATTCTGGCATGGTGATGAGACAGCAAATATGGGCTACATTTTAAGAAAATATATCCTAGAAAGGAAGAGAAAAGTAGTCCTTTAGTCTGAGGGGTTCATAAGATTTGGCCAGAATATATCAGTCAAGTAGGCATGGTTCCCAAATCATTTCTTTTCTTAAAATCTTCTTGTGCTATTCCTCTATTATTGTCTTCATTAAAGCAATTAACTTACTCTATTATATATCGATAGTATTCAAAATGTGGCCTGTGGACCACTGCTGGTCTGCAAACTGTTACTATTCCATGATCAGTCAAGTACAGAAACTGCTGGTAAGTGTTTAGAAAGAGTCCTAGTAATTACACAGTAAATTTAAGTCAGTTGACTGTAGTAGTCACAAAAAATTGGGCATTGTATTTTTGTATCTTTTTAAATTTTCATTTTCCTAGTAACTTATTTTTATTCTTCTTCAAAGTATTGGTCTGTGACATATTGGAAATAAAATGATAAAAGATCCTACTCCTTATCATCAATGGGTTGAAAAGCACTAAATAAAGAGCTTTTCTTCCTCCGAACAAGTTTCTTCAGGGTGGGACCTGTGATTTTCATGTTTGTATTTCAGTCCTGAGTCTATGAGTAGGTTCTCCTTAATTATCTTTTTTTTTTTTAAGATTTTATTTATTTATCTTTAGAGGGGAAGGGGGGAAGGAGGGAGGGAGAGAAACATCAATGTATGGTTTCCTTTTGTGCGTCCCCTGCTGGGAACTGGCCTGCAGGGAACCAACCTGCAACCTAGGCATGTGCCCTGACTGGGAATCGAACCGCGATTGTGTGGTTCGCAGGCTCGCTCTCAATCCATTGAGCTACACCAGCCAGGGCTCCTTAATTATCTTTTGAAGTAGATGGGAACTAAGTAGGATTTGGGTCCATCATTTGTGGATTCTTTTCAACCTTTAGAAAGCCTACATGCATTTTCCAGCTGGAATACTCAAACGTTCAAACATTCTTAGATTCAAACATTCATTCCTGATAGAAGTAGTACTTAATCTTATTGTCCTAGTAATATTTTTAAGCTTTAAGATTGTAGCCCAAGTTTTAATGTTGTGTTATTTTGTAAACCTGTGCTTGCTCGCCTTATCCATGTCCTCCAGGAGCTTAAAGATTGAAACCTTACGGCCCTTGTTTTCCCCCCCACCCCCTTAACTTTAAAATTAAGTACATTGCACCCTTTACTGCCTAGAAACTCTTTGCGTTCCTGGCAGACATTCTAAAATTTGCTTTTTAAGTTATTTATTTAAATGTTTACCAAGCTTCTTCAAAGAGCAAGTCCCTGGAAAACCCCAAAGTGAGCAAGTTTTGACAGAGGGGAGCATGTGATTATCCCAATCTGTTGTTTCCTATTTAACACCTGGTTCTCAGCCTTGAGATAGTCAGGACTTGATGGTATGTGATCTGATGTGACCACAGGTACGGAATTTTATGAAGGACTTGTGAAACTCTCAAAACATCATATGTTACCAGTTATGTCTTATTCACATGTTTACATCAAATATTAAAGTCAAGCAGTGATGGAAGTGAGGATAGTCTTGCGTGCTTAATGCATATCAAAAACTGTGCCAAACGCTTAATATGCATTATCTTATTTAATGTTCTCAACCAATACCTCCATTTTTCAGATGAAAATATGAGCCTCAGATTGGTGGTCCTATAGTCAAATCCTATCATTTTCACACCATTCTTCTTGGAAATAGGAGTGAAAAACAGGAGAGTGGAAATTTAGGGATCAGGTCAACGTTCCAAAAGGCTCCTGAAATGCTTGATTGTATTTGGGCCTAGCTTTTAAGAGCCTGTAGAGACAAGGCAAAGAAAACAGGCAGGCACATTTCCCATGCCTGAGAGTCTGGGGCCACTTGGGGCGGTGCCGCCTTTTGTCCCTGTGGTTTTATAATGCACTTTCCCTCCCCCAACTTGCATTCAGACACTGCACCGAACAAAGAGCCTGTCTATTGTCCTTCCACTAATGGCTAAAGTTGTCGACTGACTCTATCTTGACAATTAGTGTTTTGAAAGAAACCTCTAAAAGTTTAATCATTGGAAAGGCTTAGTCATTGAATATAATTTTTAAGGGATTTAAAAACAACCTGCCCTACTTACCCTAGAAGGTGTTGTGGGGCCCAAATAAGATGTGTTAGTTTTTGAAAATGATATGCCTTTATTCAAATAAATGTAACAGATGTTATTGGAACTTGACTTTTGTGCCTTTTAAGCAAGGACCTCTTGGTGCAGTTGTTCTGAAAGAAAATAAAGAAATGGTCTGGGCAGAGATGCTGCTGGGAGGGACATATAGTGGGGATGTGAGTTAGATGTGGCAGTTGTTAGTTCTGTGAACTAGGGCTCATCTTCTAAAAGCTTTAAGCCTGATTTCTTTATTTGAAAGATGGAGATGCAAACAAAAGCTCTTCCTAGTGTTAATGAAACTATTAAATAAGCTAATATGTGTAAAGTGCTTAGTGCAAGAATAGTCCCAGAGTCACAGAAGATGAAATGATAACTATTTTGTTGTTCTTAATCTCAGTCCTAATCTGTCTGATAATCACATCTCCCCAGACCGCCTGGGTCGAGGACTACTCTGTAGCACAACCGTTCTGGTGGAAGGCCAGAAGGCTGGCTGGTCGCCGACCAGGGTTTTCTTTTGCTCATCAAGATCCTATCATTTCCTCTGTCTCACCATAAACACACTGGCAGAAAATGGGGCTGCACCCTGTAGGTTGCCTTGAGTCTGGCTCCTTGCAGCAGTGGCTCATGAGGGAAAGGTGTGATTTCACCTTATTTGGGGAGAAAAGATTCAGCTGATTTTGTAAGTTGGGAATTCTGCAAATTGGTCAGAGTCCTGTCCCTTTCACCACCCATGTTCTCAGGTCCTTCTGAGAGAAAAAAAAAATAGAAGGAAAACTAAGAATGGAAAGGAAAAAATTCAACTCCTCTTTTCTCCTTGATTGATTCTTTAATTGGTAGGTTTAATTGTGTCCGCTTATGCAGTGGCTGCATTAGGGTTAATGACTTGGTCAGTTGTTTGCCCTAGCGCTTGTCCAAGTCATTTGATACCTTTTGCTGTAGGTCAAAGTGACTAGACATTCTGGTTTTGCAGGGACTGTCCCCAGTGACATGGCTCAGAGTGTTTCTTTTTAGCCACCATGTGATGTCATGTGGCCCTTTTTTATTCCCTTAAACTCACGCAGACTGGAGACATAAAGTGATTGCTCTTGCAAAATGTTAATGGTAAGGATTAAATATCATTCCTCCCCTCCTCTTCTTTTTTTCTTTAAATGGAGGCTGAAATTAAAATCAAGAAAGGTCAAAGTAGCCAGTAATTTCAATCTCGAAAAGCTGGGGATTCTGAGAAATCCAACAGCAATGTAGTTTCTATAGAAGGAAGAGGCCCAGATTTGGTGAAACTGGCTTGGAGGGGCAGGAGAAAGGCTTATTAAGGTGAATTGAAAATTAAGAATCAAACCACATCAGGAAGTGAGTGTAAACCAGTGCTAAAAAGGAAAATCAGGGGAAAGCAATCAAATCAGGGCAAAGAAAGTGGCTGTGAAAGGTGCATCTCCAACTGTGGTACTCACCACAAAGTTTTGTGCAAACACCCCAGTTGGATTTTGGTGGCTTATTTTCAACTTGCCTTCCTACATTTTAAATGCATTATTAGCCAGTGAACTTCTAGCATTCTAGGATTAGAAGAGACGTTGGTGGTCATCTAACTTCCCGATGAGGACATTTTTAAAGCACTGGTGCAGGCCAGGCTGTAGCTATGTCCCCACCCTTGTTCATGATAATCACTCTAGAGGTGGCACTGGAAATGCCCTGCCCCTTTGCAGAGTTTTCATTGTTTTTGATTAGATGGCTTTTCAGAGCATTTTAGATCATTAGAAGGAGATAATGTGCTTGAAGAATGAGATAAATGTGCTTGAAGGCTGTCATTGGATAGACTATCTGCCTTTGAGATGTGGAAGTTTAAATGATTCAGCTGTGGGCAAAGTGAGCACCTGCCATTGTAGAAGATGCCGCATTATGTTGTGCTCGTGTCGGGTATGGGGGTGGTGGTGGTTGTGGGGTGCATCTGGCTCAGCCTAGATAATCATGGCTACCTGTTATGAGAAGCACGTGAAATGTTGAATTAACTGATAGCCATTGTGTAAATTGTGATACACTTTTTTTGGGATGGACTTTTGGATCTCCAAACATAGAAGGAAAGAATCACAGCTTAATAACAACAATAATGAAAATTATTATCAGGGCAGCTAATTTTACTGAGTGCTTGCCAAGTGCCAGACTATATTCAAACACACATAAACACACACATACATACCCTATTATATGTACTTACTCAATCTTTATAACACTTTTTACAGTGTCCTTTGAGGTAGAAACAATTATTATCCTCAAATTACAAATAAGGAAATGGAGGCACAGAAAGATTGAGTGACCTGGCCAAGGCTATTCAATTTAGATGGGACCATATGAAAAGAATGTAGTTTAAGCCTCCATCCACGAGTAGGAAGGCTTGGACCCTGAGGTGGTGAAATGTGGTTTTCTCAATGGCAGAGCTGAGACCAGACCTCAGGTCTACTTGACAGCTTCTCTTTCACTTTGTCACACCCTCCAGCCTCTGTTGGCTGGGAGTCCAACTTCAGAGTTGGACTCTTCCAAGGCCCACAGGTCAAATCCAGCCCTCCACCTTCTTTTATTCTGCCGGCACCTTGTTTCTACCTGGTGGCAGCCCCAAGCTCCTTGCCCCTATTTAAGAAGTAGTTACATTTCTACAGTCCTAAAATTACACTTGGCTCTTTGAAGGCAACTGCGAAGCTGATGTGGCTCCTGGTGAAAATGAATTTGATACCCCTGAATTTCTAAGCCCTTCAATCCCTAAAGAGATATAATTCTCCCAGTCAAGGAAATGTGACATTTAAGTGTTGCCTAGAAAAATCCCCTTCTACTGTAATTAAACCGTTTTATTCCAGGGGGTAGGAATGTCTTTCCAGAACTAGACTTTAACAGCACCGAGCTAACCGTCATTCAATGGAAGTGATATGAGGAGAATTCCTGACATGACCTGCTTGTCTTCTTCACCATGTATTTATAAAAGCGTGTTTAGCATGGATATCCATGTCATTTGGTGATGACTTTGGAATCCAAACCCCTCATAATATTAATCTACAATAATAAATAGGTAGGGTTAGAAATGGTAAGGGTAAGAAAGGCTAGAGAAGGTAAGGTTAAAACAGAGTGGAATAAATCATGGACACAAGCTGAAACACTGTAGACTTCTCCAGCTATCTCCCATGTACTGCTAGGAGTTTGGTAATTATATTAAAGGCATAATTATTTGGGGTCCTGACATCTTCACTGAGACTTCCCTCTTTTATCTCTTTAATCTAGCTCAGTGATCCTTGCCCTTTAATACGCCTAAGAATGATTGTATATATACAACATAATGTATGCTGAAATATATGAATAAAATAAGATTTCTAAGGGTGCTTTGGCCATGTGACATTTTCTCCTTTAAGTGTAAACTTTAAAACCAAACAACTGGAAAAGATGTACCTCCACTTTAAATATGCTGGTAAATTCAGTACAACAATAAGAACAGGAATAGCACCATTATCACTGAGAATTGGTCAATGGCCTTTGTTGGTGTTTCATAGACAGCATCGGAGAGAAGTCTGCACCTAGGAATTTTGTAGCATCTTCCAGAGGATTCAAATGTATTAGGTTTAGGTTTTTTAAAATTTATGACCATATAGATATACAGTGAGATACTATTCAGCCATAAAAAGAAGGAACTTTTGCTATTTGCAACAACATGGATAAATCTCGAGGACATCATGCCAAGTAAAACAAGTCAGAGGAAGACAAATACCATACGATCTCACTTATATGTAGAATCTAAAAAAACCCTGAACTCATAAATGTAAAGAACAGGTGAGTGGTTGCCAAAGGTGAGTGGTTGGGCATGGGCAAAATGGGTAAACGTGGTCAAAGGTACAAAGTTCCAGTTATAAGATAAATATGTACAGCAAGGCAACTATTGCTAACCATACTCTAGCATATATTTGAAAGTTGCTAAAAGAGTAGATTTTAAAGGTTCTTAGCACAGGAAAATACATTTGTAACTATTTGAGGCAATGGATGTTACATGAAGTTATTGTGGTAATAATTATATATTCTATATACAAATATATAGCTATAAAATCATCATGTTGTAAACCTAAAACAAATAGAGGGTTATATGTCAATTATATCTCAACAAAACTGGAAAAGGACTCGTGGCCTTGGACAACAGGGTGGTGATTTCTGGGAGAGGAGGGTATAAGGGGACTCAATGGTAATGGAAAAAATACAATGAAGATTACATTTTAAAAAGATATAATAGGTTACTATAGTCTAACATGGAGTTCTGATTACTAGTGCATTTTGATGTCAAAATAAAGTGTTCTTAAAGCAGTGATTTCCAGGTTAAACCAAAGTGTTTCTTATTGATTTACTCATTTTGGAGGCAGAGACACTATTAGATAAATTTATTTATGCAAGTATCTCTTTATAAAAAAAGAACCAATATTTCCTACAAGGATTTAGTTAAAGCCTCACTTAATGTAGCTATCACATTAGGTCTGTTACTATAGCATTTTTATATTATTTCAATAGAAACTGCTTATATTAATGGAAGATTGGTATATGTACTTGCTGTTGTTTTCTTGAACTTCTGTTATTGTAATATTTACAACTGTCCTAAAGTTAATTTTCCATCACTTTGAGATTTGACTGCATCATGTTCTTACTTTATAATAATAATGGATGAGTCAAAGGATCGCGGTTTGATTCCCAGTCAGGGCACATGCCTGGGTTGCAGACTGCTTCCCTGCAGGCCACTTCCCAGCAGGGGACACACGAAAGGCAACCATACATTGATGTTTCTCTCCCTCTCTCCTTCCCCTCTATAAATGAGTAAATAAATAAAATCTTTAAAAAAAATAATGGATGAGAGTTATTATGAACCAGAAAAAAAAACTGGAAAAAAGGTTTTTGAAATTCCACCCAATCAATTGACCTGTATGCCATCTTCAAATATTCTTGGATCACCTAACATATGTTACTTTGGTGGGGAAGACTTTGACTTAATTACTTCTTTTGTGCTGCCCCTTCACTTAATACAAAATTCTGTAAAAGTGACTATTCTTACTGTGTGTGAATGGCTTGTTTGTGCATAACTATCCTCTCCACTTTGTAGGATGAAACCTATGCCTTTCAGTGTTGTTACCTCAATTCTTAGTAGAAGAAGTGCCTAATTCGTGCTATTTGCTCAGTAAGTGTTGATTGAATCAATTGCTCCGCATCATTAGGTCACTCTGCTCTCTGAGGGACTGAAGGGCTGTATTTGGGGCTTTAACTTCCAGCATACACCTAATTTGTACTGTGCTAAACTTTCTGTTAAAGAGCAATTCTGCCTGCCCCAAGGAAGCTGAGGATTTAGGCATCCTGCTTCAACTAGCTGGTTTACTCCTGAAAGGTTTTTCTGCAGAGCTTTGTAAGAGAGTCTCTGCTACTTTAGAGAGGTTACTATTATTATTTTTATTTCCAAAAAGGACCGTCAGCTGACATTAGGATCTGATTTGGGCCAAGGCCCATCTTTTGGCCTCTGGATTTCTCACAAAAGACCTTTACATACCTTATCCCTAAAGACTGAATGACTCATCTCTTTCTCCCTGCAGAACTGAGGGGACAAGAATCACTCAGGAGAGTAATTCTTAAGAATTTTCAGCTATTCTTGGAGATCTAAAGCCTGTAGTGGTGTCTTTTTGGTGGGAATGGTTAGGCAGATGTCTTTACTTGCTGACTTCAAAAAGCCAGATCCTCTCTGACAGCTGACATTAAATCCTTCCTTCTCTTCTACATTCGTTATTTAACATGGTGACAGCTTTCTGGTTTGGAGTCCAAGTGCAAAAGAAACCCAAACAAACAAAAGCAACAGCAAAAAACAAGGATTCAACAATGGAGGAGATCTTGGCAATCATTGGGTGTGGCAATTTTCATTTTTCTCCCTTTTTTAATCTTTTAAAATTATGAAATGTAACATACATACAAAAAAGTGTATACAAAGATGTACAATATTGTAAGTAAGTATAAAGCAATGCCCATGTTTTACCATCCGGGTCAAGAAATGGGGTATTGCCAACATTCCGGAAGGGTCTCGTGTTTCCCTCAGGGTCACAGTTCTCTCCTTGGCTCCAGGGGGAAACACCATCCTCAATTTCATATCATCATCATCTTCTGATCTTCTCTGTAACTTATCAAATGAACATCTCTAGCATTTTCTTAATATAAGTAGGACTGTGTTGCATATATTATTTTGTGTTAGCATATGTGTAAGATTCATTCAGGTTCCGCTTTGTAGCCATCATTCTCTCCTTTTCATTCCTCTTTAGTGTGCCAATGAAGTCACATACCATGATTTTTGTATGCAGTGTACTGCCATGCATTCTGGACTGCCCTCTTTTGAATGTTACAACTATGCTGTCTAAACAGCCTTCATCTCCAGCATGGTGTAACTGTGTGCAAGTTTTTCTGGTCCAGAGCATAAGCCCACTGTTGGGATTATGGGGTCATGGAGGTGTGGACATAACATCAAACTATTATCTAAACTCGGCGTATCGCTATTCACTCCCATTAAATATTGGCCAACATTTGGGTTTGGCGGACCTTTTAATTTTTTGGAAATCTGATTGAATTATGGTAGTTTACAGTGGTTTTGTCTTTCATTTCTTTGAACAGTAATAATGTTGACCCCTTTTTTGTATGTTTATTGACCAATTGGAGTCACTCTTTGTGAAGCATCTGTTTATGACTATCTTTTGCACATTTTGTATTTTGGTTTTCTATCTTTTTACACTTGATTTGTAGGTCTTCCTTACCCATCCTAAGTTACACGGCTTTTAAATAATTCCTATCCTTCTGTGACTTAGTCTTTTCACTTGCAATATGATGTCTTATGATAAACCGAAGTTCTTAATTTTAATGCAGTCAAACTCATTGTTTATTAGTGCGTTCATTTCTAAAATGTGTATCGCTTTTCATATCTTATTCAAGAGATCATTCTGTATACCAAGGTCATACAAATTTCTTCTGTTTTCTTTCTAAAAGCCTTATAGTTTTGTCTACCATGTTTAGCTTTTTAATAGTCCTGGAGCTGATTTTTCTACATAATGTAAATTAAGGGTCCATTGGCGTTTTTCTTCATGAATACCCAATTGTCCCATTACAACTTATTGAAAGACGGTTCTTTTCCCACAAGTCTATAGTGCCGTCTCTCATAGACCAAATTCACATATGCGTGTGTCTGTTTCTGAGTTCTGCTGTTTTGTTGATCTATTTTTGGGCCAATGCTACATTGTCTTAGTTACTATAGCTTTAAATAAGGTTTGGTATCTGGCAGAGCTAATTGTCTCTGTCTTTCTTCTTCAAGAGAAGTTTGCTCTTTTTTTTATTTGCCTTTTCATTTCCATGTACATTTTAGAATCAGCCAGTCAAATGCCACAAAAATAAATTGTTGAGATTTTGATTGGAATTACAATGACTTTTGGAACAATGTACGAACTGACATTTTTGCAATACTAAGCTTTCTCATTCATGAGCTTGGAATATCTCTTTCTTTAATGACTCAATGAAAATTTCTAGTGTTCTTCATAGTAGACTCACACATCTTCTTCTAGATTTATTCTTAGGAAACTGATAGTTTTGATGCTGTTATAAATGGTGTCTTTAAATTCTTTTTAATTTTTGTAGGTTTTTTTGGTAGACTACAATAGTATAATTAACTTTTAAAAACTGATTTTTAGAGAGAGAACAAGAGAAGGAGAAAGAGAAATATTGATTTGTCATTCCACTTATTTTTTAAAGATTTTATTTATTTATTTTTAGAGGGGAAGGGAGAGAGAAAGAGAGGGAAACCTTGATGTGTAAGAAATACATTGATTGGTTGCCCCAACCAATGCCCCACATGCCCCAACTAGGGACCCAGCCTGTAATCCAGGCATGTGCCCTGACTGGGAACTGAACTGGTGACCTTTGGTTCACAGGCCAGCACTCAAATCCACAGGGCCACACCAGCCAGGGCTGTTGTTCTACTTATTTATGCATTCATTGATTGCTTTTTGTGTGTGCCCTGACTGGGGCTCCAACTCACAACCTTGGTGTATCAGGACAGTGCTCTAACCAACTGAGCTACCCAGTCAGGGATTAATTTTTATATGTCGGTTTTGTATTCTGTTATTAATTCTGATTTAAATTCAGTTTCTTTGAGATTTTCTAGGTTCAAAATGATGTTTTTTCTATACTTTGGCCATTGTAAATAATAACGCTGAAAAGAATATGGAAGTGTAGTTATCTTTTCAAGAAAGTGATTTCATTTCCTCTGGACATTCAGTAGAGGGATTGCCACATTATATAATAGTTCTATTTAGAATTTTTTGAGGAATATTCCATGCAGAGTGGCTGTATGAATTTACATTTTCCCTGCTAGTGTATAAGGGAGGCGCTGCACTTTGAGTTTTATCTAGCTCATTCACAAATCCATCACAACTAAAGTTTGATTTATAGCTTTTACTTTGTATTGGCATCTGCCCACCGGGCAAAGCGACTTCAAAGGTTGGGCTTATATCTCTGGGTTTTGCCTTTTCCTAGATGCTTTCCTAGAAATTCCTTGCTGTCTTGTTTATTCTTAATGCTTATTTTTTCCATTTTTCAATTACAGTTGACATTCAACATTATAGTATTAATAGGTTGTTATTAGTACTTTTAATAGAATGTTTTATTTTAGTTTTCTGTCTAGTTTTCAAAATTACTTTAGAAAGGAAGTTTGTTCCGTCGGAATGGAATTTACTTAGTATTTAGAAAATTTTATTGTTTTCAACAGTGGAAATATTATGTCGAGTGAAACATTAGGTAGATTAGTGATGCATAAAACACATAAAAAAGACAGCCGTGCTTAACATTATGCAGGAATCAGTGGCCCACCCATTTCTCCCAGGAGTCTTCTCCTTTCTGGGGTTGGGAACTGCTTCCTGCTGCCTGTTTGGCTCCTGAATGGTCTGTACTTGTTGGGTACCTTTATTCCCCCAACTTCCACCTTAATGGCTTTAACCATAGCCCCTCAGAGGTCTGGATATATTATAATACAAAGAAGAAATTGAAAAGGGAATTTCAAATATTATGACATACTGAAATTGCTTATCTAACAAATTAACTCTTTGGTAAAAATGTCAAATGTTAGTTCCCCTCCTAAACACAAGGCCTTGGTCTAATGCGCCCCATCCGCATCGCTATGTCCGGTCTCCACTTTGGTCAGTCACCACGGGAGTTAGCTGGTCTGAACCCTGCGCCTCGCCCTCTGCCTTCAGAAGGGTGGATTTATGCAGCTTGCCAGCCACGTGGCTTTTGATGCCTTTCTTTCTTCCTTCCCCTCCTTTCTTCCTTTTAGTCAATTATTAATTTTTGCTAGTAATCTCACAAACTAGTTTTAAACCACTTAAATATCCTAATTTCCCTGAGGCTTTGCTCGAAAAGAACTGGTGAGTGAGAATTTTTAGAGATGATGAATTGGTCAATTGCCACTCTCTTCCTCATTGATAAAGAAGGATGGAGAGTGGCAGGGAAGAAGGCACGTGTGTAGTTGGTGGCCAGGACCTATTTTTAATTACATAAAAGCAGAGGTAGGTGTTCCAGACGTCTTACTTTGTTAAGTGGGTGTATCCTATGCTTTTTGCTTCTCAAGTCGAGTGGAGTCTAGGCCACTAGGAATCCATGCAGGAATCGTCAACAATCCATTAGAACATAATGTAGTCATATTTTCTCCCTCCCAGACCATTTAGGGTGAAGAGAACCTTGGTTTATCTCTCCTTTAAGTGAGGAAAATGAAAAATAAAACAAACAAAACTAAACATCTGATATATAGCCTCTAAAATGATGAGTTTTAGTTTTGTAAATAGTAAAAGTCCTTGCATGGATTTGTGAACTTGGCTGTAGAACTGAGGCTGAAGGGTAAGCCGGTGTTGTCCCCGGTCCTCTCATATACGTGAAGCAGCATTTCTTTCTTATTTTTTCATTGCTGTTCAAGCACAGTTGTCTCCATTTTCCTCCCACCACTCTCTCCCACCCCACCCACTCCCACCTCCCACCCTCAGTCCTACCCCCCTTTGGCTTTGTCCATGGGTCCTTTATACACTTCCTTGCAACATTTCTTTTTAATGCTAGCGACGCACCAGGAAAGAAGTTTTAAGTTTTCAAGCTTTACTTTCAAAGCTTGTGTTACGAAAGCAATGCACTTCATTTTCAAAATATAACATTGTATCTTAATATTGAATGTGCTTTTTCAAAATATTATTTCTCATCATCCACCCCACTATTGTCCCCTCCTACCCCTCACCCTCTGCTTGAGGGTCACTGAAGGACACTATTTCACTGATCTACTCACCATACTATGACTTTTCAGTTAGTTCTGGCAAATGTTCTCAGGGTATTCTCCACAGGAAACCCAACAGGAATCTTTGTAATGTTAAGTCAAGTAGGGGAAGGTTTGGTATTTCTTTAAAAATATAAATGCACATTCAATGGCTCAAATTTCTTGATGAGACACCTTTTAAAATTGTCACTCTGATGTAAATTATGTTGTTTAGGGTCTATGAGATTTAAATGGGCAATTAATATTATTATAACTTTTGATTTAACAAGATCTTTCATTTAGCTCTCCCTAAGCCTTAAAAAGAAGTTTCCAATTTTGGTATTTTGTTTAGTGCCTAGAGAAATAGATCATTGGCCAATGTGAGAACAGGATACAAAGAGGCCAATTTTTCTCAAGTCAATAAATAAGCCCAAACCAAGAATTCTTCTTCATAATTCCTCAGTGCCTAATATAGTGCTGGGTGTGTAGGTGATGATTAGTGAATATGGGTAGACCAACAATTGGAGTTTCCTGTACAGACGTACACACTTGAGGGCCAGTCTCGTTGCTCTGGGAGAAAACGTTCAAGTGCCAGACATACAGAGGAACTAGGAATAAGACAGACCTTGGTTTTAAATGTCGTCTCTGCCTCTTATTATGTGACCTTGGGAAAATTGCTTTCTGAGCTTCGATTATGTTATATGGTAAAGTAGCAATTATAACACCTCGCAGCATTATTATTTGTAAGGATTAGAAATAGCGTACATAAAGGGCTCAGCACATACTTGCCTCTCATTAAGTGGTGGCCACAATTATTGGTAATAAAAGAACAATACTGACTTCAGAATTCTTTTATTTAAGGGAAAAGCGTCCTGAGCTAACTCTTTTCTAAATCCATGTAGCAGAGCCTGGCTTTATTCCAAGTTTCTAAAAACATGTCGTGTTGGCCTGAACCCTGCACCCAGTCCCTTTTCTGAAATCCCTGTAGACCCCAAATTCAGCTGACCCCAAAGTGTCTTAGTCAGAAGGGAATCAGTAGGACATTGGGCCAAAAACTTTGAATGGAGCTCTTCCAAGGACAGAACATTCTGAAACCAGAGTATTTTGTATCTTCTTCTCACAGTGGCTGAGGTCAAAGCAAAGCTAGGTGGGGAGACGTCTAAGGAGCCCAGACTCCAAGAGGCTGGAAGTTTCATATTTTAACTTGTGTATCATGATGAATATGTGTTGGCATCATTTTCCTTTGGCAAGCTGGCTGGTCTTATTAGCAGTGAAGTTAATTTGAAAAATGAGACAATTCTTAGCAGTTGAAAAGTAATTCTTTTGCAAACCTCACTTCAGTGATTTCAGTATTACCTTTTAATGTTAATTTTATGTGCTATGGTTCAAGTGAGGGCAGTTGTCCCATTTTGAATTTGATCATCTCATTTACAAATACAATTTTTAAAAATTGTATTTGAGACTCACATAATTGGCGAAGTATTTTCTATTAGATTCCCAGGGGGGAGGATGTTTTCTTAACTTGTCTTGGTTTAGAGGGCAAATACTTTCTTTCCCTCATCTTTGGATCAGTAAAACCTACTCAGCATAGTGACTTGACATACAAAGGGTAATAACTACATGTTTGTTGAATATATGAAAGCACAAACTAATGACGATACAACATGAAATTGTAACACTCTACAGAAAACCGGAAGACCTCTCTTTCACCTGTGGCTCTGTCACTAACTTGCTGTGTGACGTAGGCAGTGACTGAACCTCTCTGAGGCAGGCTTCACACTGTGAGGCAAAGCAGTGTCCTAACACTTACAGGCATGTTCTACTTGCCTCACAAGACTGGCATAGGTGCAAATGAGATCATGAAGAAGCATGTAAACCAAAATACATGACACAAATGATAATAAAAAATATAGAACTCTCATCTGCTTCTTAAGTACTTAAGATGCCCACAAGTTTCAGACAGGCCAACCAAGTTGGGAATAGCTAATATTTTCACTTAGACTATGCTGTATGGTAACATAATAGTAAACTGAATAATGACTATCATTTGTTGAGTGATTTTTATAAGCTAGATTCTATGTTACACATGGCACATTATTTTTATCTTCACAACAGCCCAGCCCAGTAAGACAGGAATTCTCATTCTTCATTTTATAGACAAGAAATGCAGGCTGCAGTCCTATCTGTCACTCGGTCTGCGTAGACCTCAGCTCTGACAACACCACTGTGCGTATTGCCCAGTTGTGCCGCGCCTCCCAAGTTTCCATCTGGAAAACAAGGTCTCAGTTTGAACTGATGTTTGTGCTGAATGTTGTTAGCGTGAGTGCGTTAGGGTTGCGACTGAAGGAGGAAGGAGGCCAGCAAAAAACCACCATGTGAGAACAATGTAATCCTCACTCTGAGGGTAACCGGGAACTCTACTGCAGGAGAAAACCTCGGGAACATAGAGTGGGAGAAGAGGAGACCGAGACAGGACTCAGAAGGAGAGGATCCCACTCACTAGAACACTGTTGCTTGCTGGGGTGTGTGGACCTGCCCTGCCCCTGGCACCCCTCCCCCCAAAATAAAGAGATGGGTCCTCTTGGGTTAGGCTTTTGAACATAGAGTCCTTCCACTGGGACTACCTACCTATCTGGCTGGAATACATGACTCATCATTCACGAAATTGCTCAAATGTCATTGTCTCTGGGAAGTCTCCTCTTTCCCCCTATGCTACACTCACTGAGCAGAGTATCAGAGGCTTTGTGGAATCCATTAAAGCATCTGGGACTCTTGTGGGTGCAGCCAGCACTCAGTAACTGCTTGCTGAATACATGGGTGAGGACCAAGATAGAAAGGGCTTTAAGGGACTCTTCCTCTGATTGCTTCAAAGAAACTGTTCTGCTCTTCACTTGCATCGTTGCCTCAATTCTCCACCTGTCAGGACCACAGGGACATGGCCACATGCCCTGCTCTGAAAGCTTGGGTTTCAATTTCCCATCACATCTTGTTTCCGGAAGAAGGTCCCCAGGACTGTGGAAGATAAAGTCATGCTGGGGCAGGCCTGTGGGGCAGTGTGTGTATGTGTTGGGAAGACAGCTGGACTACAGTTCCCTCTGATGCCCTGCCTCACCAGGCACCCCTCTGTAAATCACATGATAGTTTCTTTGTTTATGAGTCAGGGTCGGGGCAATGTTTGCCATCCAGGAAGCTGTGGAGAAGAACCTATACTCCAGAAGGCACCAAATCCAAGTGAAGCATGCCACAGGACCACACCAGTGATAAAGCCAGGAGCAAATTCTGGTCAGTGTGGCCAGTAATGAGGCAAAGCTCTTTTTTGCTTCTGCTTCTGGGGTGTCTCTAGGAAACAGTGGTTGCCTCCCACGGGTATGTCAGGGCAGTCTCTGTTCTTCCTGGGCAGCCCCGGGGTGCTGGCTATGAAGGAGACCATGGTGGACACAGCCTGTACAAGCACTCGGCTCATTTTTTAGGCTCAGTAATAGCAACCACATGGCCCTGCGGAGGCCCTGCCATGCCCGGAGGGCTTGGGTCCTATTCTTATCCAGCAAGATCTCTGACTAAAGCCAGGCTGACAGTGACATGGCCTGCTTAGTAACCTTCAATATCCTCTTACGGGATTCTCTGAGTCAGAACTCACAGACAGGATGTGATCTCAGCTCCTCGCAAATCTCTGCGCACATGGGCACAGTTGCTTGTTTCCTCTCGTTTTAATTGGGGTGGGAAGAAATACTAAACATGCATGTTTGCAGGAGATCAAGGGGAATTTCTTGGGGGGAGAATTTTGAATAGATCCTTGGGAAGCCCCAGAGGACTGCTTTTTCTTCCCGATGTTTCGCTCTGCTGTCTCGCTCTCAGCATTTTACCCAGGAGTGACTACCCAGTAGGCCCTGCTGGTCTCCCTTCCTTCAGCTGCTCGGCTCCTCATCATCTGCACAGACAGCAGAGCCACTGCACTTAAGCTTCACTATGTCCAGCTCTCATTGTAAACCAAGTCTTCTCCATCCATTCTGGTCAAGAAAGCTGTCCATCAACTTACCTGTATTCCCATCTTTCTTACTTCTTACCATTGCTTCCTTCTCCTCCTCTGCTGCTGGCTGTCAGTTTCTTTGTAGTTTATCCAACTTAGAGTTGAAGTTTATCCTTACTGGAAAGGCCTGTGTGCTCCACCAAGAACTTCCTAAAGGTACCATGACCATCATCATCAACACCATCATCACCATCTATTTAGTACATCATTTATATCAGGCACTGTGCGTAGGGCTTTGTATGAATTGTTACACTGAGTTTTCATAATGCTTCTGAGATAGGTATTATTATTATCCTAGTTTACAAATGAGAAGACCAAGACTCAGAGAGATTAAGTGACTTGTCAAAGGTCTCAAGGGTATTTAGCTTACACTACATTGACATCTGAACCTATATTTGTCTGCTGTCTTAATCATGGTAATATACAGTCCCCATAATCAACCCTATGCTGCTTATTTTCTTGCCTTGAATTCCATCAGAGTTATGAATGTAGTTTAGCATCCATCCTTGGCCACTTGGATATTGGAGACAAAGAGGGATATATTTTTTGAGATTAGATGGTCCAATAGTTTCTAAAGAAATAATGATTTTTTAGGAGTTTAGAAAATTGTACAGGAGCAAAAAGGCCTCTTGTCTAAGAGTTTGAAGTAAGTTCACAGATGAACCAAACTGGTCCCAGATTCTCCTGACTCAGGCACATTCCAGTCTGGTACAGCACGTATCATTCCTATGTGGTCTCAAAAATTTGGTCTCCAGCTACTTCAAAACTATGGATCTTGCTTTCTCCATTATAGTATTAGTTTTTAAATAATAGAAGTCATATTTTTTTACTTTAAAAAATGTATCCAGTTTTATGAAAGATGTAAAATCTAAGTGCTAAAGGAAAGCAAGCTGGTTGGTATAGAAGGGTTTCCAGTGTTTGCACGGTGGTTACCGAATGGCAAATGTGGAAGACAGTAAGCACTCAGTGAGTACTTTTCAAGTACGTGTGTGGCTGAATGGAATGGTGTTAGGAAGACTGGAGTTTAATTTGGGCTGGGGTGGGGGCGTGATGTTTCCAGGAATATGGAGGTTTTGCAACAAAGGAAAAATACCCAGCTTTGAATGCTGTTGACAAGCTGGTCTTTAAAGAAAATTACAACACATGTGTATGAAGAGATGAGTCATTGGAGAAGAGTTATTGAACCTGACAGGCAAGTGAAGAGAACAGCAGTGGTCTCTGGCTGCTCAACGGATATGTGAACATCTGCTCGGCATCATCGTGACCATCTCTGCCTACTGACCAGTGGGATGTGCTTCTATGTCAAATGGTGACCTCTCCTCTTTGGTGTCATTCATCCAAGGGCTCTGAAAAATAGGATTACTGCAGTGGGTGAAGTGCCAGGTGTTTCAGGGATGCTTGTGTACAATATTATCTAGCTCAGTGCTTTTCAAACTTTAATAAGCGTATGAATCACTTGAGTGACTTTTTAAAAGGCTGAGTCTACTTTAACAGGGCTTGGGTGGAGCCCACAAGTCTGTATTTCTAACAAGCTGCCGTGTGATACTGATGCTGCTGGTCTGAGCAACCATACTTTGAGTACCAAGGTTCCAGACGCTCGCTCCATGGAAAAGGGCTAGAGAATGCAGCAGCTGGAAGCAGCTCTGTGTTCACCGCTTAGCCTTCTCCCCCGGTCACGGATCCCCACTCCGAGGGCCAGCTTTCTAGCAAGGGGCTGGTCTGTCTGTTGGTCAGTTATGACACTTCGCTGGGAACTGACTGGATTTGGAGTCACAGAGTTGTTATGGGAACACAAATCAAGGAGGCATCAGAACTCCTATTTCCTAGAAACATACACATGAAATCCACATAAAAAAGGCTGAGTCACTTAAAGATTCACGACTTTTTCTAGGGTCTAGTACAGAGTAGGCTTTCAAAAAACACCAAATGAATGAACAAAGGATAGGGAGGAGGCTTTCATCAAAGAATCTACAGTCATGCTACATCTTACTAAAATTAATTTTACTTACAGGATTAAGAACTAAGCCAAAAAGTCAAGTAAACAAAAATAGAGATTTCAAAGGCTATACCTTAACTCTTGGGCATATCGCTTATGGAAGAATTCTAAGTCTTTACTCAGAGACTATTTGTGCTTTTTAAATTTTTTAAATAAAAGAGTGAAATAGTTTAGCATCAAAATAAACAGAATAATGTGGTATCTCTCCTTTTGTAAAATTTTATAGTCTGCAATGCATTGATAAATAGCTTTATTGAGCTATAACTCATGTATCATAAAATTAAAATTTAAATGTGTTCTTTGTACTTATATTACAGCTTATTTTACAAAGCTTGGCTCTTCATGATGAGAAAAAGCAAGTTAAAGGGGCTTGGAGAGAACAAGGGACAGATAGAGGCAGGCAAGCAAAAAAAAAAAGATAATGCTTACGGTAAGAGACAAGACAAAAACAATATTTAAAAAAGCACAGAGAAATACTAAGAAATGCTTGTAGTCTGGATCCATTTAGTTCAGTGAAAACGCCTTTCTGACATGCTCGAGAATGTCCCGAGAGGAAGACTGTAACAACCCAGTGTAGAAATGGATGTTCGTGAAGATGTCCTCAAGGTGCCAAGGAAAGGCTAAGTTATTCTTCTCCATGCACTCTGCTTACAAAGCCAGAGGTATCTGTGATCCACTAACACATGTTCATTAAAGTGGTAATAGTAATATTTTTTAAAGTTTTGGGTGCTTGAAGAGTGAGTTGTCAGCTGTCTCCACAATAAGTCAGTCTGTGGTGATTCCAGCAAGTCGCTGTTTTACGACCTGAGCTGAGAGATGGGACCCGCGGGCAGCCACATGTACTCGGCCCTGCTGGCTTGCGGGAGGAAGTCCTCACCCAGCACCGTGCGTGTGAGTGAGTGAGGTGGTCCAGGCCTCCACGGCACGTCTTTCCCCCATAGGCAACACCCTTCTTTTCCCCTTTGGGACCCTGCTGTCTCCTGAGATCCTCCTGGCCATAAAACTTAAGTTTTTCTGAGTGGGAATCAGAATGGTCCTGTTTCTGAGATGCAAAGTGAACACTGGAAAACGTTCTGTCGAATTTTCCTTTAGTTTGAAAACCTGGAACTCATTTGCCTGCCTGCCCCTTCTCCAGCTGTGGCGGGGTGCACACACGCGGACGCCCGGCAACAGGACGCCCCTGCTCAGCGCGCTCTTGTTTTCAGTTGAGCAATACATTCTCTAGTGTCTTTTTCTGTGGGCCTATGTGCTTGCAGAACTAGGTGAGTCACTTTCTGAGCTTTAATTTCTTCGCCTGTATCAGGAAGATGGTAATACTTGTCCCGTGTACCTCACAGGTGGGGTTTTGTGTGGGGTTTATTAATAATTTAAAAAAGTAGACAAAGCATTTTGAGTGCTTACTATTTTGGGGTGGGTTCATGTGATGGGCTTTGCACATTGATTCTTGAGAGTCCGGAGTTTTATTATCCCCTTTCACAGATGCGGACACTTCAGCTTACGAAGGTGACTGACCCAAGGTCCCCAAAGCTAAGAATGGGTGGAGCCTGAAGTTGAAGCCAGGCCTCCAATTCCAAAGATTGAATGGGATATGCCTATGAGAGTGTGTTGGAAGTGTAAAGGTCTCGGAATTATATGAGATGAATACTGTGTCTAGAATTATTTTGCAGGCTAGGTTTCACCTCTTCCTTCATCTTCCCAACTTGGCCTTTCTGGCCGGCCCCCTTCCTGGGCCACAATGGACTTGAGAACCTTCACTGCTTCTTATGTTCCTTTTCCTAATAGCTCTGGACTGTGGGCACTGATGTCTACAGGATCTTGGAGGTTATTGCTGCAATTTGAGTCTTTCATATCACTGGTATTTGATAACTCTCCCCCAAATATTTGGTAAGGAAGCATCTAAACTGTTTTCGCCTTTATTTCACATCAGTAGGAAATGCAGCCACTTTGCTTCTGAGATCAAAATGATTTGGATGACACCCTGCACAGATGCCCAGTGGCTGCTGTGTTCCTCTTCCCTTCCTCAGGCACCACCTCCAATGGGAAACCGCTGCCTGGCCGGGCGCAGGCTGCCCCACACCCGTCTAATCTCCGACTCTCCGCAGTAGAAAGAACCATGCGGACGGGGGCCGCCCAGGGCCACTTGAATTTGTTTCAGAATTCGTAAATATCCCATTTCGTCTCTGGATGGCCCCTTTAATGTAAAATGTCTTTGGCGGGTCAGCTTTCTCTATACAGGGAGAAAATCCTCAGCCTCATGTTTCCGCTGGGCTACCCTTCTACTTCTTTCCAATGGCCAATTTTAGTTGTTTTTGCCCTGGTACGTGACTCACTCTAGGAGTATCTCAGGTTTATCCAAGTTTATACAGCTTGTTACTCCAGTGACTTTTTTTGCCACTATATTTCACACAGCCACAGTGTTTACAGTCAGATTTTGATTCCTCCTGCAGCTTTTTTTTTTATTTCCACCAGTCAAAACCTCTGAAGATCTCACTCCTTCACCAGCTGACCCGACAGAGCCTTTCCCACGGCCGCGGCCAGCTGCTCCTGCAGCGTCCCCTTCCTAGGGTGCCATCGGCTTGGCACCTTTGTCATTTTCCTATCAGTGCCACCTCTCCAGGTTTATTCTTCCTGCCTTTCACTTGCTCCATTTGCTTTTCAGAAGAAGGTTAGGAAAGGCTGGTGGTGAGCACCCAGCTGGAGCCGAGGAAGAAAACAAGGCACCCAGATGGTAGCATTACTTTTTCTCTAATCAATAATTCATTTGGAACCAGAATGTTTGAGGAAATTGAGACTCAGCCTGACATGGCTCTTCACAAACAAAAGAAAATGAGCAGAAGTCTAAAACAAAATACAATTAAGGACACGGACCAAACAAAAGGAAAACATCCTGAGGAGTGATAAAGGCCACGGCATCTTCTTCACGTTTCAGTAGGATCGCTTTCACAAAACCTGGAGGCCTGGCTTATATTTTGTTCTGAAATGTATCCATGCTACATAAACACCGTAACTGTGGCTTTTGACTTGTCTTTGTATGAATGAAAGTACCCTAAAATCTTACATAATTTTAATGCTGCAGTTCAATGAAAGACAAAGGCTGAAGGCACTGTATCACAGCAAGTCAAATGCCTGGCGGGGGTGGTCGTTACCCAGACAGATGAGGACAGTCCTATCTTCCTCTGGAGAAGGAATGATTAAGTGGCTTCAAATGTCTAGGGTGCCCCAGTGAGGGACCTTCCCCCCGAGTGTACCTTTTGCTCACCACCCGGCCTATGAGGGGGGACCCTAAAATACGGAAATTAACTTATAAAAATTGTGTGCTTATTCTTACACGTTCAAACTTCAGTCACCTTCAAAGAACTCTGCATTTGATACATCTACCGAGGCTTCTTTCCACTGCTCAAAACAGTTTTTGAACTCATCTATTATGATGTCTTTTAGTGCTTCTGCTGTTTTTTGTTTCACCTCTTCCACATTGGGCAAAGTGTTTCCATTTGAAGACACTTTTCATCCAGGAAAACAAACAGAAAAAGAAGGTCGCTCTAGGGGAGATTGGGTGAATAGGGAGGGTGGGGCATGAGGGTCCTGTTATTTTTTGGTCAAAAACTATTGAACACTCAGCACAGTGTGGGAAAGTGTAGTCATAAATCACCCACACGAAATGGGCAAATGGGTTGAGAATCTTCAAAAAAAATTCGCTGAAGCTGAATGCAGCCTCTCACAACACCACCAGCTGGTATGCTGCTACAGATGTGTTCCCAGAACACTCACCTAGCAAGGGAAGTCTGTGCTACAAGGGACCCGCCCTCCAGAAGATAATTCCAGTTTTTTTGGCATCTTCCCATATGTTTCCTGCTTTTCTGTGCTCCTTCCCACCCCCATGCCGTTATTTCACCCGGTTTGCGCTCACAGGGGCTCATACTTACTTGCTAACCCTTGACTCTGTTCATGCTCCTTCTGTGACAGGTAGATAGCTCAGCAGTCCCCGCGGGTCCCTCTCAGGTGAGTCTGTCCACCAGTTTCCCCACAGAGCAGCCCAGTGCCCGTCCCATTGTACCAGCTTCACCCCTGTGCCCTGTGTCATCAAGGCCTGGTTTGCTCTTTGAAGACTGAGAGCCCTGAGGTCTGAAGGCTTGCTTGAAGCTCCTCCTGCTCAACCCATCTCAGCCGCATGCCCGTCCTTGCTGTGGAGGTTCACTCCCTTCATCACCTTGATGGTTTTTTCTTCAAATTTAGAAGGGCTTGACAGAGCTATTGGCATGTTTTCTTACTCGGCTTCCTCTCTCTTTGTCCTGATTGTGTGTGTGACTGTCAAAGTCTCACACATGCACGCACCTTATATTAACGATCACCCATAAAGTGAATAGGTCACTTAGTGGTAAATTTAACAAATTTTCTGAGAATATTGCAAAGGACCAGAGCTTGGAATTCAGGGAACACCTGGAATCTGAGAATGTAGCCTGAGGGGGGAAGGAGAGGTGGAAGAACGTAGGAATGTGGTTTGGACTTCATCCCCCCTTGCTCCCCGTTGCCCTCCTTTTCTCCCCCGAGGGCTCCCCCCAGGACCGTCGTTATTCCAGCCTGCAGTTCTCCACCTCTCCATGCGCTGCACCCTCTGCTAGGCCCTGGCACAAACCACAGTCCTTTCTGGAAAGCACACACAGCCTGACTTTCACCCCGGGAAAGAAGAATATAAGAAATTAATTAATTATGCTTCTATCGACATTTCTACTTTCGAGGATAAATATTTCTGTAATCACGGCATTCTGAGAACGTCTGTGCTAAGACAGGCTCCTGGGTATGACATAGAATGTGTGTAGACGTAAAGCCCAGTCCTCTCCTGCTGGTGGCTAGGATGGCAGGACAGCAGGAAGGGCAACTTCGGAAACACAGAACAAAAGTTTTGGAAGTGTGTTTGGGGGAAGTGACATATCCTGATGTGGTCTGCTACTTGTTCTGCCCCACTGCGGGTATGCTGTAGCTGAATCTCAAGTGTGTTTACACACACACACACACACACACACACACACCTGCACGCTAACACTTGGGTGTCACTCTGCTGTGTGGCATCGATCCGCTGGCCTTGGGTTCTCTCTGTGGCACCACTAGTTGGCAATTGAGTTTCCAGCAGGGAGAAAAAGGTTTTACTTCAAAGACTGTATGTTTTACGTTGTAAATTATCTTCACTAGAAGTGACTCACTTCTGACAGTTTGGACGCCTTTAAAGAACGTTGGCAGGGCTGCTGTCAATACAGTTTTAGTCACATTCATCATGAATACTCTCGTACCTAAAAGTAGGTTTGAAACAAAGAAAAGTGTTTGCTGTGAAGTGGCCTCAGGGACAGTCACTTTTTGTTCTTGACCAGATATGTCTACCTTGTACATCTATCTTAGTTCTTAGCCTTGACTTTTCTTTGTATCTAGATTTAGCTGCTGGTTCCACAGATCCTAACAATAACTTAGGCCATTAGTGTGTGTCCTTATTGTATATTTAACTGTCTACAGTAACAGCACGTTAACAGCAAGACCCACCCGTAAGGCTGCAGAAGCAGTAGTCAATTTGCTGCTACTTCTCTCCACGTGCAGTGATGTCTAAAGGTGCCACGTTCCCCCCAGTGACAGGTGCCTTTCTGACTCTAGTTGGACAGAGGAATCTATTTTTCAAGATATAAAATCAATCACAACCATAAAATCAATAGCTTGGTGCTGTTTCTTGCAGTATTATCATTTTAGAGGTGATTGAACAGATATTGTTTAAATCGAGCGTGTTTGATTTGTCTCCTGCCTGGGAATCTCTGTCAGTTGTTACTAATTTTTTTTGGCCTTATTTGTCATAGTTCTATAGCCTATCAAAAGAGAAAATTGTGTTCAAAATAATGGTACAGTTTTAGAAAGATATTTCATTGCATCTGTTACAGTGCAAAAAAAATTTTTTTTGAATTACAGATGATAAAATAAGAAAATTAGCAAAATGAAAATGTAAAGACACGTGGTTCCTAAGTAGAAGATTACTGCAGAGAAACATTCCTGAGTAGAATTTTTAACTGTCCCAGGAAGGACTAAGGGTATTGTGCTGAAGGCCACAGCCATGAACAACCCAGCTGTGCTTTCTGAAGAAATCACAGTTTTTGCCTAAGGCTGTGACCTCTTGTCCAGCATTATCAAATTACATCTGTACAATATTTGTCTTACAAGATGAGTAAAGTTTCTACTATTGAAGGTGTTTGAGATGCAAATTCATAAAACATATTAACATCGGAATCACTTAAAACGTTGGTTAACCAGTATTTCTCAAGGGTATTCTATTACTCTCTTGTTCCATATCACATCTATTGCTATGTCCCTGGACCAGAGCCCCACAGGTCAAACTTTGGGAAATGACTGTGACTTTTTACTCCGTGGGCCCTGTATCACTATCCGACTGTGTTTACGGGGAGGGGTGTTCTTAAGGCCACACAACTTTCTTACCATTTGATTCTGACAGTTTTGATTCTTCCATTCTCGACAACATGACATTAATAAATTTTAATTGAAAAAAAAAGGGGAAGAAAGGTGGACGATGCCCTGAAGTTACTGAAGAATTGTGAAATCCTCATGGAGTCACAGAGCTCTCCATTTTCTCTTTCTCCGACAGTGACTTTAGAAGGCTGAACTCCAGATTCTTTCCCGCCCTCAAGGATCCTCCCAGCTCCTGTCTTGGTCTTCCGTGATTCTGAAGCATCGTTTCAGGTTCCTGCCCTCTCACTAGCCTCAGACCTGAGAGTCACCTGCTTATGGGGTCGCAGTCCGACCAGCCTTTTCTTCTCCTTGGACTCCGGTTGGAGGAGGTCAGTGGGCCCTCGTCATGCCTTTGGAGAGCCTCGAAGGAACGTATTCTTGCCAATTTATAGTCTTTACCCTGCAATATTCTGAGCCTCCTTTTTCCCTGAGCTTCAGGCCTGAAGTTCTGTTCTGTGACATGAATGGACCACCAGCCCAGGTGTGGCACCATCAGGTATCCAGGTACATGTTTCTTCCAAGCAGGAGCTGAGATGGCTATGACATTTTCCTTCTTTTTCTTTCCTTTGTTTGTTTTATTTGAAATATAACCCTGATTAATGTCCTTTTATCCCAGTATGGCTTTAAATATGTTACATACTTGGAGGAAATGTGGGAAATCACACGCACACACCCCCTTATGTATTTATGGAAGAAAATAGAAATCAAGTATAATTTCACTACCCAGGAGTAACAACTGTTGACCTAGGGTCTTTATCCTCCGTATGATCTGAGGACCAGAAGCAGTTAGTGCAAAAGACATGCTCTCTCCTCTCCCTTCCCGTGGAATCTATTTGAACATTATAATACAAAGAGAGTTTCGTTTTATTATTGATGAAAGGAGAGGAGAAAAGCTGGTATGAATTGTATAATGTCTTACCCCTGCCCAAGCCTTTTACTGATTTGAACTTTTATGGTCAGACGTGTGTGGGCCCCAAATCTCTATTCAAAGAAGACCGCCCATCTCTGGGCCAGGCAGGGCTGCTGCGGGTCCTAGTGACCACGTGTGGTCCAGAACTGGAGAGGAGGACATTTTTATAACCTCCCAATCAAACCCAGTATTTTGAAACTCCAAGGAGCGGAAGGGAACCCTTTGAACAGTTGACAAGGTTTAGACTGTCGATAACAGTGACAATGAGGTTCCTTGGTCAGAGAACATGGACAGGCGACCAGGAGGGAAGTGGGAGGATGCTGAGACTGAGCTGTGTTGGAGACACGCCTTTGGAGAGTCCCCTAGCTCGCTGGGGAAATTTTGAGAGGGCCTAATTTCTAGGAACTATCCTAATAAGACTGGGTTACAATGGCCATGTTAATCTGATCAATATTTATCGACTACACATGAGCAACACATTCTCCTGAGCTTTAAGAATATGAAGGTGAACATGACGATAAGGTTCTTTCCTCCTAAAGAACTTAGGTTCTAATAGGGGAGATAGGGAGATAAATTTGATGATGATAATTACTTTCATTTGTCTCATAAACTCTGGGACATTTGTGTGCATCTATATGTGCAATGTATATACACATATATACATAAGTGTATGCATACATAGCATATATGCACACATGTGTTACAAAGTTTTGAATAAACTTAATATATTATAATCATGTTCTTGTAATTAAGTATTGTACTAATGCACCATTTTTAATGCCTACATAATATTTCCTGAGATGGCCATGTTCCCCCTTCTATAAACTGCCTTTTATGTTGGACATTTGGTGTATTATATTACAAATTAAGATATTTATGTATCTATTTTTAGAGAGAGGGGGGAAGAGAGGGAGAAAGAGAGGGAGAGAAACATCAGTGTGAGAGAGAAATGTTGGTTGTTTGCCTCTTGCATAAGCCCCAGCTGAGGACTGAACCCGCAACCTAGGCATATGCCCCAGATGGGAATTGAACCAGTAATCCTTTGCTCTGTGGGATGATGTCCACAAACTGAGCCACACTGGTCAGGGTTAAATTGTGATTTTTTAATCCCAATTACCTGACTCCTGCACCGCCCCCCCCCCTCCAAGATTCCCAAGATTTTTTCTGCATCCCTGGAAGCTGATTTTCCTGTGTCCTCCTTCCTGCCTTTCACTCAGCTGCCTTGGCTACACGGGTGGCCTTTCTTTGGGGCTTGAGCAGAACTGCAGCCTCTCTCGCTGCTCTAGGAAGAGTGTTCCTTGGCCAGGGGCTGCCTGAGGCTCTCAAGGTGCCGAAGCCGGCCAGGGCCTCTGGGAAGAGTGGTGAGAACAGCTGTCTCATTGATATGACTTGCCTTTTCCCAAAAGGTTCCTAAAGCAGTGTCCCTTGGGCCCCAGAGTCCAGTGGAATGACTCAACTTTCCATTCTAGCTCTCCCTCCCTCTTCCTAGGCCTCAAACATGCCTCTGGGACCTGGGTGGGGACTGACATTAGATACCAGCCTTTGTCCTGCCTTAGCATCTCCACACTCCTCCAAGGTCCAAGCCTTTATTACTAAGTTAAAATGACCCTAGCTTCCTTTATCTTGGGGAGCTGCTTCCCAGAATGCTTTTCAGCCTCACACTCATCTCCCTCATTACCCCTACGCTGGATGCTCCCAGGGCTCCAGACAAGCCCTGTTCTTTCTACACCCGACAGTGGACATAGCCCAAGGTCTCTTGCAGCCAGTCTTACCAGCGATCCACACTTCCTTGAACCCCCACAAATAAAAGTAGCATAGCAAGATGATAGGCTAGCATAATGAACTAATTTTTATTAATATTAATATGTATTTCCCTGATTGTTTGCTTAAACTAAATTTCCTCAAAGAAAATGCCTGGTTCAATGTTATGAAGAATTTTAAGGCTTTTGATACATACTACTGCATTTGGCCTGGCACACAGGGGGTGGACCAGGCTTGCTTTCCCATCAAAAGCATAGAGAATAGGGGCCCTGTTTCGTCTGGAGCAGGAGAGCATAGAAGTTATGTAAAAATGTCAGCATGAGACCTCTCTAGCGGAGTAACTCAGTCATCAAAATGGACAGCTCAAGGTCATTGGGGGGAAAAGTCACAAACAGGTCTCTTATTTTTTCAACTTTCTCCTCTACCCACCACACCCCCAGTGGCCACCCGGTTTCACAGGCTTCAGTCCAGCCAGGTGGGAGGACTGGCTTCTGGCTGCCTGGGAAAGATGGTGTCAGACTTATGGGGGCTGGGTGTGCTCTGAGGGGCAGTCACTTATTCCTTTAGACAGGGCTGCTGAATAGCCACGTCTCACCAAAAGAGCAGGCCATTCGGATATCTTTGTCTTTCTGGAAGCCTTTGCTACGGGTGCTCTCTGTAATAGTACACATTGCCCAGACACGGTGTAAGCTGGCTGAAGAGGAGCTTGGTTATAACAGGCCCTACTTGCCCCGGGAAGTCCTACCTGCTAGGATGACTGACCGTAGCACTGAGAGTCCCAGACAAACGGGGACAGTTGGTTGCCTCAGTCCCCCAAAAGTGCTGGGCCTCAAATCCTCACTTTTGGAAGAGCAAACAAGTTACGGAATCAGAAAGTAGAGAGAGTAAGTCTGGAGGGTCTGGTTAAAATGTGGCAAAAATAATTTGGGCCTGGAAACCAGAAGCTCTGGTTTGAGTCCTTTTCTTCCTCTTTAACGAGCTCTGAGATCTTGGAGAGTTAACATTCCTCCCTGTGTTTCATTTTCCTCGTCTGGAAAACCTTAGTAGTAAACTCGCCTTGCCTACCACCCGGGATAGTTGCAAGCATCAAATGCAATATTGTCTCAGAAAGCACTCTGGGAATGGCAAGAACCTGGTCTGTGCAATGTGGGCTTCTTGTGCTAAGGCATTTATGGTCAATGACACGTGAGTCTCAGTAGTGATTTATTCTCTTCATTCTGAATTTCATTTCTCAGCCTCACATTTAGTTTAGGCTAAATAAACACACATGTCAAATGCCATAGACTCTGGGGCAGAATCTGCAATAGGGACAAGGGATGGGCTTCCAGCAGAGCAGGGTGAGCCTCCGGCAGCTCTCCAATGCCATTCCGTGAAAAGGTGGCGTGATTATTATCATGCTACAAGCACCTCCACCCTCTGTGGGTTTTCTCCCCTCTGTGTTTCAGAGAAGAAAGGGTGAGTTTGTGGTGAAGGTAGACCAAAGAGTAATGCAATCTGTCAGTCATAGAACACGGTTTTCCAAAGAAAAATCAGTAAATGACTCAAAAATGGCAAAAAAAAAAAAAAAGAGATGGGCTGCCTCTTTCCCTTTTCTTCTTTATTTTTTTCCATTGTGCAAGAGCCCAATTTAGTAAAATGAGTCTTTAGTGGGATGTCTTTTAAATAAGACACTCTGTGGAACACAAAACATGATGGGCCCTGTGAATTGCTTTTTGTGTTCAGAGTTTTTGGTGCCCACATTTGCCTGACTGCAGTTCACTACTTGAGAGAGAGAAATAGAATGGAAAATGCTGAAGGCACTACAGAGGGCCCATTATCTCAGAATAATTCTTCCCTTTGAGAAAGTCACCGCAGCAAGGCTGGGGGCAGAGAACAGATGTGGCTCAAACTCAAGAATACTTAGAACCCAAACCAGAAATCCAACCCTGAGAATAGTTGACATCCAGGACGAAAGGCCATCGTTGGCCTGGTACTTACTGAGCCATAGTGTCCAGCCCCTCAAAATGCAAATGCTGTTGTTTGCAACACAAAAGCCCTGATTTTCCCTTCAACAGAGCTTGTACTATTAAAATAGCATGTCTTGTGTGTAGTTGCCGCACATTCTTTCCATATTTTTTTTTGTATGTGAGTCAGAGTGCAGATTCTCTACAAGGCCAAAAAGAAAGCCATCTAATTTACATGGGCACAGAGTATCCACATCTGGATAGAGTTAGAGTGAGCGGGAATTACTCGCAGCATTTAAATATAGGCGTGCAGAGCTTCTTTCTCTTGACCATATGAGGCATTCACGTATAATTCTATGACAGCCAAACCTAAAAGTCTATTTCTTATTAAAAGGGACTGTTACTAGTATGATTCAGCCATTATAGGAACTGATCCAACTTACAGGAACTGACCCAAACCTGGAGGCCGACAATGAATGGCATGAGGCCATCAGACACTCACCACCCTTCGATACTCAGAATTATAGACACATCACTGTTGGAGGCAGTCTAGAACCCACCACGTCTGTGCCAGGATGCTGGCAGGATCTGAAGTCTGTCCACTTGGAACTTCCAAGCATGATAGTGAGATGCAGGTGCTGGGAAAACTGGATAGAACTCATGGATGGTATTAGGCCCCATGCATGATGGATTTTGTGCATATTAATGCCAGCATTGACGGACATGTTTTCCATTCGAATAAAATGTGAAGAAAGTATATGAATAGCCGATACCCAGGCATGAAAAGAGAATATGAAGAGATGGGACAAGCACTAGGAAGACAAAGGGGAAGAGAAAAGGCTGTCAGGTGAAGCTGGGGTCTCATCAATACCTAATTACTGGTCTCTAAAAAAAATTATGTGGATTTTACAACCAAGCAGGTATCTTCATTGACATCTGGGTAGTGGCAATGTTGTTAAAGACCTTAGTGAGTACACTGGCAGACAAATACAGAAAATTATATTGTTAGAGGGCCAATAAGGCAGAAAATAAATATCATTTTATGGGCTTGTTTTCAAGATGACTCACAAAGTGTTAAGACAATGCTCAGCTCTATGGATTTGCTGAATCCTGATTTTTCCATGTTAGATTTCTGTCAGGTGACATCTGGTAGAATTTTAGGCATCTGACCTTGACCTCTATGTCCTTTCTGGGTCTTCTGGCAGTCTTCTGAAGCAGCCTAGTAATATTACTGTCCTTGGAGTGACTCCATTGACATTTCTTTTAGGGAGGATATCTACCTTTATGTAGGGAAAGTCCTTGATAAGCTGTTAGTGGTAAAAATGAGACTGAAGCCATAAGTTACTAAGTTAAAGGAAAATGACAAGGCTAAAAAATAGGAGCAAGTAGTGAGGCACAGCAGAGATGGTGAGGAGTGAGAGAGGACTATGAGTTTGGAAAGGTCCCAGCACTATGGTTATTGGGTGGTGTGAAGACAAGAATAGAGAGGTTGACCATTTAAGTTGAAGTTGCTTTTGTTATGGTGGTGAAAGTCTTGCCTCCCCCAAGCCTGGCTTTAACAGAGTCAACCTCTACGGTGCAAATTGCCTAAAGAAGTGAATTTAGGGAGATCAAGGAAGTGACTGGGGTTTGATAGTACAGTGGTTGAGGAAACAGGGGTTTGGAGGCATAGGGTATGGTAAAGGCTGTTAGTTGATTCTTAGTATCTATTCTCGTTCTTTCTTTTTTTTCTTTTTAAAAAAGACCTGCTGAGTTGTATCTGGAAACATTCTTGTCCAGGTAGACTACATTGCTAAATCTTTCCTAAAGTTTTGTGTGAACATGCGACTTAAGGTGTCTAATGGCTATGGGAGAAGTTATTTGTATTCTAGGCTGTGCTTTGAAGGGAATGAACATGAACATGCACTTCCCCGACTCCCCATTTTTGCTGACTAGTGATGGTGGAGGAGCTGGGGGAGCTGCCTTGGACCCAGACGTGGGAGTCACGTGTTGAAGATGATAGAGCTGCCCTACCAGTTCTAAATCGTCGGTGTCTGGACTAGTATATGACAGAAATGTCCAATCGGAGATGCCATAAATTGCAAACGCACTATTATATTGCATTGTCTCGAGAGGAAAAACGCACAATTAGTTTGTGACACGATGCTAAGATGCTGTTGTTAGACACATTTCCATCTCAGAATTGTTTAAAAATTTTAAAAATTGTACTTGAATCATTAAAATAGAATAAATCTGTCTTGTTTAAGCCACTGCGCTTGGGCTTTGTTGTGAGAGCAGCTTGTGCTGCATCCCACCAAACACAGAGTTTGCGGGCAGAAGTGGTGTGCTGCCATAACGAAACCAAAATAAGGGCTTAGTGGTTGGGTAGCAAGAGGAGAAGGAAAACATTGCATCTGGAAATCTGGGGATCGTTATTATGCCGTGGCACAGTAGTTGAAAAGATTGTATGCAGTGAAGCCTCAGGAGACAAAATGCATGGTGCTAGATAGAGAGACTTCAGTGAAAGTGACTGAGAAAACTCAGAATGTTGATTTGTTCCAGAAACCTCTTTTCACCTATGGACTGATGACCTCTGGCTAATTAGAAAAGGTGACCCATATTCTAAAGGGACACCTTTAGCAGGTGATAATATTATAGCCACAGGACACTCCCCTCCCCAATAAGACTTCTTGTCTGGATAGTGAGGGCTAAGTCAGAAGCACAAATCAGTTTAAGGATATTGCCTTCCCACTCAGATTATTGTTTCGGATGGTCCCAAGGTTGCTATGATAATGAGCAAGACACACAGAGAGAGAGAGAGAGAGAGAGGGAGAGAGATGGGTGCAGCACAAAGAGGAGTGAATACAAGATCAGTTAAAAAAGCACAGTTCTGTTTGGTGAGCTCTTTGGCTGTAGTTGTACACACATGAAATGCACTGGAACCCCAAAGCCAGAAGCCTGCAATTCTTCCATCCCTAGAACAACGCTGGTCCCCCGAATATGCCCCAAGGAGGAAGTGCTTCATGAAAGCTGCACAGCTCCCAAGGAAGAAGGCTGCTCTTCCACACTCACTTCAGATGTGACAAGGGAGAATAATGAAGAAGCAAGAACATCTCAGCAGGCAGAAGCAGGATCAAATCAAGGAAATTTATTCAGTCAGGGGAGGAAAACTTTGGTAATTGCTATAGACAAGTGACTGCTGTGTTTTTCCATCTTCCCTTTTCCTAGTGGGAGTGTTAAATTGCAGTTTGTTCATTTCAACTCCATCATTGTGTACAGGGCGTGTGTGTGCAATGAAAGGGTGGTAGCATTCTACCGGGCCCTGAGGAGCTGCATCTAGATGATGGAAGAGACTGCTCCTCTTTGCAGAGCTAGATACAGTAACTAGATGGGTCACTGGGATGAATCCCTCTGGGCTGGGGCAAGTATGCTCCAAGCCATTTGTGGGAAGAAAGGTGAAAATGGATATGTGAGTGGCTGGAGAGGCAGACTATGGTGGAGACTGCTGGTTGTCCTCCATCATCCATTCTTTTTGTACCTTACTGATAGAAGTTCATTTTTTTGTAGTTAGACCTATGACAGTGCAGGTAACAACTCCAATTCCAAGTCATTTTGAAGCTAGTTGTGTAAATGTGATAGGTGCTGAGCATTGAAATGGGAGCAGACGTGATGTGTGCCCCTTTGGCACTGTGGCTTTATAAGGCATGGGCATGAGCTCCGCATGTCATTTTCCTCTTCCTGCTGTCTGGCACGTAGAGGTAGTAGCAGGGGCTGGACTATTCAGTCACCTTGAACTCAGCCATGTGCATTGAAGATGGCAGAGGGGCTTTACCTTTCTTATTCTGGCAGCCTCCGGACCATTACACAAGAGAATAAACTTCTATCTTGTTTAAGCTACTGCTGTGTTGAGTCCATTTATTATAGCAGTTCAGATAGGACTGTAAAGAAAAGTGGTAACCAAAAGCATGTCCAACCCATACATTCATAGAAATCTTGTGGGAGGCTTCTGCATTAGGGATTCAAGCCAAGTCCTAACCACATCTCAAGGGGCAGAAGATAAGATCTTTTACGAAAAGATAAGATCTAGCTCTCCTATGGGCTTTCCATTTCCCAGAACAGACCAGAAAACGCAGGCAGGAAGTGGAAATGCTAACACTGGCGCAGTGCCGGAGAGCTGACCAAGATGCAATGCAAACCTCACCCTCTGCCCAGAGATGTGGGTGATTTCTGTTTGCCAAGTGGCATCAGGCCCCTCTCTGACCCCATTGCTTATAAGCCAATACTTTACTTCTTTCTGTCTGGGAGAGCAAGAGAGGCAAAACACATTTTTCTCCCTAACAGAAAAATGTATCCAGTAGTTTGTAATCAAAGAGAAATGCAAAAGATATTTTATTTCTAAATTTGTCAGTCACTGCACTAAACCTAGAAAGTTCTGTTTTGAGTTTTTTGAGAGATCTTATACAAAATAGTGATTAACATTTCTTGGGATTCTCGGAGCGATCTTTCTATGTAAGTCACAGGGATGGTCTAGCCACAAGTAAAATGGAAAATTTAACTTGTTTTCCTTCTTCCATCCAGGCTCTGGCAGAAGTTTTGCTAAGGGCAACGGAAGCAGTCTGAGTATATGGATGTCAAAGACATGCTGATCCAAGTGATTATTTCTCCGTTCTACTCACAGAAACGTAAGATGTTCTACATCCTAATGAGCCTTGACCAATCGCTTGGTTCTCATTTTAGATTCAAGGGGAATTGAAGTGAGTTGATGGTTAAGGGCAGCCATGGAACTTGAACGTGGTCTCCCAACATCCAGCCACTTGTTCCACCTCACTAGATCGCTCCAGAACTTGCACTGGGGACCTTGTCAGGGAAGAGGCTCACACTGGGTTCCTCAACAGGTTGCTTAAGGAGCTCTGCGTCCAAAGGTTTGCAATACACATTCATCCTTTGTAGACAAATCCTTCACTTTTTTAATGGAATTTATTGGGGTGACATTGGTCAATAAAATGATATAGGTTTCAAGTGTACAATTTCATAATATATCACCTGTATATGTATTGTGTCAGCTCTCCTTCCATCCCAAAGTCAGCTCTCTTTCCATTACAATTATTTGCCCTTTGCTTTCTTCTACCTCCCTCACCCCCTTTTCCTCTGATAATCACCATAGTGTTGTCTGTGTCCATGAGTTGTTTTTTTCTTAATCTCTTCATCTTTTTCACCCAGCCTCCAACTCCCATCCCCTCTGACAGCTGTCAGTCTGTTCTCTGAATCTATGTCTGTTCCCATTTTGTTTGTTGCCTTTTCTTGTCCATTGGATTCCACATATAAGTAAAATCACATGGTATTTGTCTTTCTCCAAGTGGAATCCTCTATTCTTGAAGATAGGTGGCCATCCATGCATTGAACAGATATGTACAGACCACTAATTACAAGTTAGGAGCTATTGTAGGTGCTGAGGATACAAAGCAAGAAACAACAAAAATCTCTCCCCTCCTGAAACTTACGTAACAGTAAACACAATAAAGAAATTGTATAGAAAGTTAAAAGCGGCTCATGGGCAAGGAAAATGGGGGGATTGACTGTGGGAGTGGAGGGGGATGGGGCAGGGGAGAGCAATGGGGGAAAAGGTGGGACAACTGTAACTGAACAGCAATAAGAAGAGCGAGGGGACAAGGAGTGTCACGCCAGGGCGGTGGTGTGGTTTTCTATGGGGTGGTCAGGGTGGGCTGCACTGAGAAGATATTATTGGAAAATCCTGAAGGAGGGAGAATGGACCTTGCAGATATTTCAAAGAGGAAGCACCTGGTCAGAACAAACACTAATTTGAAGGTTCTGAGGCAGAAGGTGCCTGGCTAATTAGCATACCTTGAGCTTCTTGCACTCTTTGTAAATGGTCGTGACTCCTGCAAAGAAGTTTTCTTGGCCCTGGCTCAGCTGGTTAGTGTCATTACTATATGCCAAGGTTGTGGGTTTGATCCCTGGTCAGGGCACATACAACAATCAACCAGTGAATGCATAAGTATGTGGAACAATAAATCAATGTTTCTGTCTCTCCTCTCTTTCAAATCAGTTAAAAAAAAGAGTTTTAAAAAAGATTTCTCTCTCTCTCTCTGTGGTGTGTTCCAATTGCTTTATATGTTTAATTCATTTAAAATCTCACAACAGTCCCAGGTCATAGGTGACAGTATTACATTCACTTTACAAACTGGGACACACGGAGGTAAAATGAGTGCCCCTGGCAACACAGGAAGTAATGGTCAGAGACGAGATTTGGACCCAAGGATTTGTTACCCTGGGATTTTGGTAGGAGAGCCTATACCTTTTTTTGTCCTCACCTGAGGACATTTTTCATTGCTTTTTGAGAGGGATGAAGGGAGGGAGGGAGGAAGGGGGAAAAGTGAGAGAGTGTAGGAGAGAAAGAGAAACTTCGATTGGTTGCCTTTTCATACATACCCCAACTGGGGACTGAACATGCAATCCGGGCAGGTGCCCTGACTAGGAATCGAACTTGCAACCTTTTGGTCCACAGGACAATGTCCATACAACTGAGCCATACTAGCCATGGTGAAAGCCTATGCTTTTTAACCACAATGTTATAAGGTGCCCACGAATCAGCTACTGATAGGACAGGGTGTGCAGTCTAGTCTTAGGTTGGGGTCAAAGTCTTTGCTAGGGCTTCGGATTCTAAGTGTGATCTCTGGGGTGGAAGTGGATATTCCATAAATGGGAATAGTGGCTGAAGCAGAAAGGGGAAACCTGTTTTCTTTAGAACAAATCATCCAAGTTCCATGGGAATGCACCACATGATTTTTGTGAATTGAAGTCAATTTGGCACCAACAGAAATAACCTTAAGAACAAAGTTTGTATACAGTATGTTCTTACGGAAACCGCAGTTAGAATGTAGAGTAAACTGTTAAAGATAGACCCTTCTTTCTGGAGCTGCATTAGCAGTCTTCGGGTGGAGACAGCAAATTGTTTCGTTTATAAGCTTTGTACATCAAAAGCTGGATCTGCTTACACTTTAAAACCAAAAGGAGCAGAAAGACTTATTTTTAGCTATCTGAGATTTAAACCAAGTCCAACACTGACGTATGGATGTTTCAGGCTGTACCGTGTCAGAAAATGTCTCAGATGTGACATTAAACAACAGTATATTATTGCAGCTGTAGGAAGTCAGCATTACAAGGTTATAAAGTTATAAAGTTCTCTTGTAACGTGGCTTAATAGCTACTGGGCCACTGGGCTAAAAATATTGGATTTCTCCGAATTAGGAAAGGCTGTCTGGGATTGGGGCTGTCGTGTGGAAACTGAGTTCAGCCCCGTGAGAATGAGTATGTCACGGCATCTAAGAGAAACAGTTTTCGGTATGTGTGGTGGGTCAGTTGACTGGCTGAAGGGCCATCTATTGCATTCAACTTGTAAGAGGAAGATTTAGTTTTAAACTTTTACGTGTGTCTGCTGTAGATGATATACTTAATCACTTTGCTAAGTTCAAGAATACACAGTAATCAAAAAAAAACAAAAACAACCCAGTGATACCCAAATTTAAATAACCACTCAGTATTTGGAGGTAAACCTTCCCCTGTCGATACATAAATTTTGAATAGATATAGAGATTTAGATGTATGAAACTATATATTTACTCTACAAAAATGGGATGAGACTTACATACTGTTGAGTGGCCTATTTTTAAAAATTCTTATTTTAATGTTTTTTAATGTGATATCTCACTTAACATTTTCTGTGTTATTAAATATTTTCCACACCATTATTTTTATTTACATGTCATCTAAGTCCATGCGTGTTCCACACTGCACTTCACTGGTGCCTTGTTGTGGTAGACCCCCAGACATCAACATGCCCTGATTTCCCAATGGAATCACGTGGAACCTTTTCAGGACAAGGGGAAGGCAGAAACATGGGCACGGACCTGTGACCCAAGAAGGACCCCACTGCTGCTGGCTTTGAAGATGGAAGATGGGAACCATGAACCAAGAAAGGCAGGCGGTCTTGAGAATCTGGCAATGGCCCTCAACTGAGAGGCAGCAAGATAATGGGGATCTCTGTGACTGCTACAAGGAAGTGGGGACCTCTGATCCCCTACAGCCTCCACAAGGGATGCAGCCCTGGTGACATGTTGAGCTGAGCTCAGTGAGACATGAAGTTGAGACCCGGTCAAGCCCAGTCAGCCTACCAGACTGTGAGATGGTGAGTCTGTGTTGTTTCAGCCCCTGAGTCTGTTGCAATGTGTCATAACAGCAACAGAAAACCAATATCCCGATTGTTGCATTTCTAGGTAATTTTGAACTCTTCATTAATCAAACAATGCTGCAGTGAACACCCTTTAGCTAAGGCTTGATGTAGCTAAATCAAATATCTTTGACTATTTCTTTACAATAAGTTCATTAAAGGGGACCTAATAGGTAAGTCTGGGAAATTTTCAGACTTTCGATGTGCAGTATATTGTCAAACTTAGAGAGTATAATGTTCTGGTTGGGAGCAGGGCAACGAAATGAAGATGGGCCACGGTCCCTTTCTTCAGTTATTGGTTCTAGCTATCAGCTTGCATAGTGTGTATTATGTATATTGTCCCTCTTCTCAGCTAGCCATGGCAGCTTTTGCATTTTCTGCTTAGATTGAAATAATGGCTGCATTAATGGAATAATGGCCAACTCAAAAGCTGCTTGAGAGGATCTCTATGGCAAAACTGCTCCCTAAAATTTGGAGCGTTAGTCAAAGTGCATGAGAACAGCTTTGGAATCAAAGCAGAATTTGCTTTGCTCTTCAAATATCACTTATGCTGGCATTAGGGAAAGGTGGGTGGTAGGTCAAATACCCATTACTGGGCAAACAGCTTGAGGTATGTCTACTTTAAGGGGTTCTCTTGGTATATTAGACAGAGGTGGTCAGGGGCTAACTGCCTCCTCTGTGAGCTTCAAGAGTAGCTGTGCTCAAATACATTCGATCACATCAGAACTCAGAATTGTCCATTGGGAGGCCACTGATATGGATGAAGAATTTAGGAAAAAATCCAGGCGACTGGATATACCTGAGCTATGTTCCCAGCTCTAGGCCAATGTTCATCTTTCATGTTGAGGATGGCTTCAAGTTTAAAACAACATTTGGTTTCAGATAACATATTTAACATTTGGGCAGTTTGTTCTTTTCTGGAGCCACACTTAGTCACACTTCTGAAAAATTCAAACTGCACAGGGGTAGAACTTTAGAACTACTCAGCTCTATATTCTTAGCTGCAGTAATGAACAATAAATAATACAGTAACCACATTAAGAAACTTCACTTTACAAAAGGACCCACAGTATTCTTTTAAATAATGGAAGTCACCGGGGAAGCTAACGTCACACTTAATTAAAACCAAAATTATATCTAAGTAGTATACAGTGGAGATACACCTCTCTCTCTCTCTCTGATTCTAAGTTCCCATGATGTACATACAACACGTATTGCTTTTGGAAAACCAGAAACTCATTCCTGACAAGTAACTTCATCAACAGTGAACCACTTTTTAAAAATTGAACTCTAGTCAGTGACCTTGGAAATGATGCCATTAACAAGTTCAGTTGTGGAGAGGCAACCCAGAATACTGGAAAGAACATAGCCTTGGATTAACCTTACATCTCTGACACTTACTACTTATACTTCTTGGGGGCATTTTCTTTAAAATCCTTGAACTTCAGTTTACTGCTCTGTAATACTCACCTTGCAGAGTGTTTATATCTCTTAGTGTACTACCTGACACAGATTTGCTGTTCAGTGAAGATGGGTATTAGCTGTCTGTTTTTCCACAGTATTATTCAGATTTGGGGGCCAAATCCTTGCTTCCCTTTGGATGCAAACTATGATGGCTTCAATGTCTTGCATGTAGAAGGAAGGAAGGAAGGAAGGAAGGAAGGAAGGAAGGAAGGAAGGAAGGAAGGAAGGAAGGAAGGAATAATTGATATTTCTTTACTTAACCTCACCTTACTTTCATGTCAGATAATGTGTGACGTTGCTCTAGTAGAATTAACTAGAAAGCTTGATTAGATAGATCAAGCTTTCTTTTTCACTTTCACACATATTCACAGAGATTTAGAGAATTTACTTGTTTGCATATGAATACTCTCAATTACCATATGACTTTTCCAAAAATATATAGCCTTAATGTACTTAATAAGCTTTCTTCTCTGTAAAAGAGCATTTTTAGTTGGATATTTGAAATTAGAGTGCCATTTGAATCCAAAAGACATTGTCCTGTTCAAAAATCTTTAGTGATTTCCCACGTTTTACAGCAAGAATCCCTACCACTTATATTATTAATCTTACCTCATTATTTCCTCCTATGATACTTTTCATGATTCCAGTAAGATATTTTCTTTGGTGATCGCAAACTTGTCGATACAATATCTGGATGCACTAATGGTAGAGTGAACATCTCTTGGTTTGTCTTTTCAGTAATAACCTGTAACAGCCAGGTAGGTTTGACCCCGGACCCTGGATCTATGGTAAGCACATAATCCAGGCTTGATTAGTCAGTATATTTTATCCTCCTAACCACAGAGATGGGTTCAAGGATGGGCAGGTAATCCAAGATAGTCTAATCAGAGGCAATCCTGAGATTTTTTTGATGGATCAACTGCAGAGAAGTTTTTTTGTTTTTTTTTTTGAGAAGTTGTATTTTTGTACTGCTTTACTGGGACAGCTGAAAAGTGAGGAATGAACCTCCAGCCACTGTCAGCATTTTTTGCAACATGTTGAGAATCTTCTTGAATGTAAAGTCAGCACAGAAAAAAAAATGGAACTAAGAGATGGAGAAAGACAACGCTGACATTTTAAGCCCTTCAAGACGGACCCTTGTACTTTTCAGTGATATGAGCCAATAAACTTCCTGTCTGATGTCAATTGGAGTTACATGTTTGCCTGACCAAGACAAAGGCTTTCTTGCTTGAACTCGTGCTTTTCACTTTTCCAATACCTCATCTTTTTTTATTCACTTAAAAACAACCGTTACTTGGAGGTCTTGTTTTCATTTCAGATCCTTGATCATACCTTATTCAACTACCCAGGCCCTGGGGCACTGTCTTCCTGTAACCCACTGACAATCAGCACATGTTTCCTTGAACAGTCATTTAGCTTTCTGAGTATATGTTTTGCTGCTGATCTTGCTAGTATCTTGCATGTTCTTCAGTGGGTGTTTACTGGGGAGACAATGGAATGGAAATGTCGGTAATGTGTCTCTTACATTTGGTTGGACAATCATGCTGGAGGACAGAGGGGTTCCTTGCTTTTTGTTCTTTTCTTTTCTCAGCCAAATACCTGAGAAACGATACTCGAGTTTAATTACCAGGTCTTTTGTGCATTCAACAGAACTGTTATTAGGTCTATGACTTTAGTCCACTGAGTTAAGATGACCCATCTTTTTATTACCTAAGGAACTCCTCTCTGTCCTGAGCGGTAGCCCAAGAAGATTGCTCAGATACTGCTAGTAGTTGAGGGTAAACTATAGAGTTTTTATCATTTATGAATAGCATGCTAAGTTAATCTAGTGCTGTATAGTAATAGTAATCAGTAATGTATCCAGGTTCATCTCTATAGCTCAGCACCTGGAATGCTTTGTTGCAACTATACACCTGCCTTTGTGGTCCTGAGGCACTTTAGGTCTTAGTTGTATGAGTAGGTCTTTGTCTACCAAGGTACCAATGCTCAGAGGCTGTGGCAAAGAGGAGTCAGAGTGTGTTAAGTAACCCCATGTTCTTCTTGCATTGATGCCCTGCCTTCGTTCAGTCCTGAGGCTACTGAGATAATGGAGTAACCAGGTTTTGAAAATCTGTTGCTCCACTTTTCCTTCAGCAGCAGCTGATTAAAACTATAGTCACTGAAGCCAAGGTTACATACAGATCCTTTTCTCTTTATTGTATTCTATTCTAACATCTCATTCATTCATTCATTCATTCATTCATTGGTTTCTATCCCTTTCTCTTCCTTCTCACTTTCACTAGACTAGCTTTGGTCTCTAGAATATTGCCCCATTAACTAGTCTTTCTTCTTTTCTGTTATTTTTCAATCCATTCTTCGTACTGGAAATGTTATTTTGTTAAAACACAGATGAAATAATATACTGTGTCTGTAAGCTTCTAAAAGATATCCATCTTCTACTTAGCACGTTCCAAACTCCTCATCATGTATGGTCCTTAGTATCTTCTATGATGTGATTCCAACTTACCTTTTACATTTTAGTTGGTCATTTTTTTTCATTTAAGGATATAGTATAAATTGAATCCCTAAATAAGTAAATAAAATTTAAACAAGCTGTTAAATTGAGTGTTATCATTATTGTTTTTACTCATTGGACACATTCTTTGACTAAGCCCTATAAATAAATCAAATATTTCGATGCCAATGCTATCTGAGATATTCTGAGACCTGTTATGTGGTGAGGAGTTAGAGAGAAAAAGAATAGCTTAGGCTTAAGCTAACAAAGAACAATAATATAAAAATATGGTACTAAATCGGTATCATTGGTTTACAAAAACCAATCAATATCATTTGAAACAAAACATTACCAAGCACATTGAAAAAAATAGCAAAACCATCTCTTAGTCTTGATTTTACTAATTTTAATGGAAAAAGCCTTTTCTCACCAACGGTCTATTTATTTTTCCAGGAAGCAAGTCCCCGAATTCTTCTTTCTTGGAAAGTATTGCTCAACTTTGTATTCCTAATGTAACACACTAGCCTAGAGATTCTGAGTGGAGACCAGAGGAGATAAGGAAAGTCACAATTTGAGGAGTCCCTAAGTAAATAAATAAAATGTAAATCATCTGTTAAAATAAAATAGGAACATTTTCCATCTTGGTTGAAAACCGCAAGGCAGAGGGTTTAAGCAGTTTCAAAACTAACCTATAATTTTTTAATAAACGAGCAGAAACTAGGAAGTAAAGTAAGAGATTTGGGGGGCTAAGGGTGATGGAAGAAATTATGTTAGGAGACCGCTCTTGTTTCATGCACAGCAAAGAAGTTTGTTTTTTCTGTAAGATGACTCTAGCAGCACTTAGTTGCCTTTGACTTCATTTGAAACAATTTTGTTAGACTGCACTGTGACAGCTGTCACATCAGTGTGCATTTTTCAAAATCTTATTAAAATTGGTAAATTTGTATGTAGTTATTTTAATCCTGAAGATGGAAGAAAATATACAACATTTTGGCATATTATGCTTTATTATTTCAAGAAAGGTAAAAATGCAACTGAAACACACACACAAAGGTTTTGTGTTGTAGATGGAGAAAGTGCCGTGACTTATTGAATGTGTCAAAAGTGGTTTGCAAAGTTTCATGCTGGAGATTTCTTGCTGGATGATACTCCACAGTCAAGTAGACCAGTTGAAGTTGATGGTGATCAAATCAAGACATTAATTGAGAACAATCAATGTTATACCATGTGGTAGATAACTGACAAAATATCCAAGTCAATAAAGTTATTGGTGAAAATGAAAATTGTGTCTTTTATTTTACAGAAGAAACCCAAACAGACTTTTTGGCCAACCCAACATCTTAACCAAACATTCAGAACAAAATCTGCTAATCCAATCTTTTTTAAACCGTTAGGATGGAGTTAACATCTCCCATAAATAATATATATTATATGAATGCACAGCCAACTACTCCTGTCTCACTATCAACTTCATGCAACACCCTCCCTTTCCTCAAAGAACGTGTATTTTACAAATGTCATCTCTGTTCATCTCTCGCCTCTCTGTAGAGAACCCCGAGGGAAAATGTTGAGTGAGTCAAGGTCACAGTGTGATGGAAGTGCTTGGAGCTGGAAAGGAACCCAAGACACCCCATCCGGTGCCATACGCCCGAGTTCACACTGCTGGGTAGAGCTCGTTGCAGCTGCGTGCATGTTTAAGTGATATATCAGTGCTAAATGGTAACACATGCAACACTTCCCACTTAGGATACGATCTTGGCTAACTCTGTTGGAAAATATTATATGGAGATTTCTCCATGGTAAAAAATAAAAAATTTTGAGCAAAGTTTAAATGAAAAAGAACAAGATCTGAAGCCCGGACTATTCCCATCTCCATTTTTCCGCAGATGGCAGTGGCTCCAGCAACCTCGTCTTATTGAGTCTATTAAGAATGAAGGCAGAATTCACAGTTCAGGTGTTCCTTCTAGAGAGAATCATCAAACGAATGTAAGCAAACACCATGTCCTGCAATCGAAAGTAATGTTGCAAGGCAAACTCTGCATGGGAAAGTACAGAACTCTTTTTATAACAATGCACGCTCACGTGTTATAACTGCTTGACCAGGGTGTCCCGTGGGCAGGGAAATGTGTTGGCAACACCGAAGTTGAAAGTTAGCCAGCACATTGGAGCCCAATCCTTTTGCAGGCTGAGAAATACTGAGGTCTGCTAAGAAGGCTCTTTTAAAAAGAGATAGCACTTGGGCATCTCCTGAAGGTAAAGAGATTACTGAGTAATCTATTGTGGATATGAACTAATAAGCTTCTACCATTCGTGTAGGAATTAATTAAAGTCTAACAAATTTTAAAAAGGCTACAGACAAGATCCCGAGGAGAATTATTGAGAACCTTCAACTTCTCGTAGCACACACTTTGTCGGAGGCAGATTAGGGTCATATGGCGGGACAGACATTCACTCCTCACTGAATAGCCATATGTTCCCCACATCTCTCAGCCCTTTGCAGGTGGGTGGCCAATGAACTGAAGCATTTAAAAGCTGATGCCATACTTTGAGCTTTTTCTTCTGCAGCCATGGTGGCTTAAAACTATGTGTTCCAAGTTTCATAGTTATAATATAGATACAACCAGATTGAGTTCCTGAGCTTCCCTCCATGACCCCTGCATACACACAGGTCTTATGTGATTGAGAAGTAAGCCTTCTTGTGTTAAACCACTGAGATTTGGGGAAGTGTTTGTTACTACAGCACAACCTAGCTAATTCAGACTAATCCACAAAAGACTGATAACTTCCTTGTCAAAGGGGAATTTGACTAACTAATTATGACTAATATCTCACTTTTTTTTCTGATTCAGCTTGTTTCTCACTTTCTTGCTCTTAGGACGCAGGATTATGATTGTAAAATCTTAGCCATTCCTTTTCCATGGACAGTAAGACCATGCACTTGGTATTAAATATGCATAAAAACAAACACTCGACCTTGCAATATTGGTGTGCCTCTATTTGACACGTGCCTTGTTCTTTATTTGAAAATAAATCCTTAGCTGAATCTCTACCTTAAAGTCTTTTAAAATGCACTTTGATTTACTTGACATTCAGTGGATTTCACTTTCTTTTTGATAAACTATTCATCTGTGGTATCTTTGAATACATCCCATGGAAGCATTAAGGAAATAAGAAAATTGTTTACTAAGCTATTATTATGACATTTCTGATGTCAGATGTATTCCCTTACAAAAGCTATTTTTAAAAAATGAAGCTTTACGAACAGAGTATTATACCACAGGTGATTATAAAACAGAAGTTGTGGCTACGTGGCTTTCCCTTTGGACCAAATCCCCAAAGCACCAGAGCTACAAGGATGCTCCATGTAAAAGCTCCAGACAATGCACCCAGTAGCTGAAGTCTCACGTAATTGCAGTTCAAACACTAATTTGTATGCCATTTTGGGTTTATTTCAAAATAAATTATTTAGCTTTTTAAAAACCAGCTCCAATTTTTAGAAAATGCACAATAGAGGCAGTTATTACTACAATCACCAGCTGAACAATGTAAGTAGAATATTTTAAACTTCATTGTTCATCTGACCTTTATTTTCCTAGTTAAAATTATCACACTTTTGGAGTCCTATTAATTGCTCTGTGAAAGCTTTATACCTTTCTGGGTGCCAAAGTCTTATTTTTAAATTTGAAGAAACCCCTAAAATGATATTGATAGAAACATTTCTTTGCAGGGAGTCAACAGATGTGAGTTCTAGTTTTAACTGAGTGATGATCACCTAGTGATTATCTGGAATGTGGTTTCATCATCTCAAAAATGTCCTTAGAACCTATTGAGTTCTAACATTTCAGCTTTCATGACATTGACCTGTGTTCGAAGGTCACAAAGGGAACCACTTTCACATCCGTATATATCTGTCCATCTAGATGAATGTGTATGTATAGATAGATAAATAAAAGTATACACATTTTCTTAACATTTCGGATATGACTTTAAAAGCTCTTACTGGACGTTAACATTTGAATATCATATTCCTAGGTTATTCATTTTATAATTATTTACATCTTCCCTTTCCTCTACAAAAAGGAAAAATGTAAATACCCTTTCTCTCTATGTATTGTAGGCTGAGTGACACAGCAGAGTAACAATTTGAATTTGTACAAAATATAGTAATAATTTTGCTCTACAAAAATTGTGATGAAATTGTGAAGATTAAGAAACAGCAACCTCATTTAAATTGGAGTTAGGAGGGCCTGTAGAGAGAGTTTTCACATCCTATTGCTCGTCATCACTCACCCCAAACAGGAAGAGATGTGCTTTTCATCTCTAACTGGAAGATAGTTTTCTGCTCTTCTACTCTAGCAGCAGGGACAAGGGGGATCTTCTCCTCACCCAGCAAGCACTTTGCTGAAGACTGCTGCAGCTCAGCCCGTGGAAGGCCACTAGGCTTTGAAATCCCAGTGGCTTCCAAGGTCTCTTTGTTTACAACAGCTGCACCCCCACCTCCCCAAATTTCTCCCGTTCTCTCCTTTGTTCTCTGCACTTTCATGTGGTTCACCATTAGACGGCATATCCCAAATTTTAGTTCTTTGTTGTTCCTGAATAAGCCCATTTTAATGGAGAATATCTGGCTGCCAACTTGTTGAAGGTCAACAAAATTTAACCTGAAACTATGAAAAAAATTACTCTCCCGAGGCAATAAAAAACATACAAAGGAAGGAAGGAGAGATGAAAGAAGAGAAGGAGGAAGGCAGGCAGGCATGTGCTTCTGTTAGGCTGGGTGGGAAGTGTCATGACTCCAGGGGCTGGTTGCTGGCCTATCCCCCACACAGGCATGGAGACTCGCACAGTGCCTGTCAAGCAGTAGACAGTAAATATTGTGGACAAAATGATAGTTTTAGAGTGACTGACAGAAGCAAAATTTTGGCATTTAGACAGTGAATGATTGATTAAAAAATTTTTTTTATCTCTTAACAAATCTGACCAAGTGCTATGTAGTGAAGCACTGGGGAACAGAAATTCATGATATTTACGTTGGTCTCAGGTTATATAAAATGATTTTATGTCTATTCTTTGGACCTTTATAGGTATCCCAATAAACAGTGTTGGGCATATTTAAAATACTGATGACTACCCTTTCAACCCCCAAACACCCTCACCTTTTCAAAATACTGCAACCAAACCTATGTCTTCTTCTGAGAGCTAGGGGCGACTAAATGACAGCACAAAGCGTGATTATGAACAAGGGCAGAGAAATAAGAACTTCCACCCTGGGATCAGCCCTAAATTTGGGGTTCCCACTTTTTGGGATTCTTTCTTCAACTCCCGTGACCTGCTGTGCTCTGGATATTTCCTGCCTCCATCTTAGATATCTGTCTAAATCCTTAAGATGTATTCAGCGTCCTGGATTTTCAACCCATCGTCTGCTCTGACATAAAGAAATGGTCTCGTTCTTTTCAGACCTGGACTTCTCATTCCCCATCTGTTCTGAGTTTGGCGACCTGAGACTTTGAGCCATGCCTGAATCCTTGGCAGTACTCTTCTGCTGCCTACGCCCTGGCCTGACCCAAGGAAACAGAACAAATATAGGCAAATCAATTAGAGACCATGGCACATAAAAGGGGAGGTCTGTGTGGATTACAGAAATTAGGAGAGATTTTTCAGGACAGGTGGGGTTTAAAGGGTGGGTTAACTCTGTCTTTTCTCTTACTGGTGGTTGAAATGTTGCATGAGCCACATTTAGTAAAGTGGAATTTTTTTTAGTATGCTATGATGTGGATGCTCTTCATTAACTCACACCAACTTTTCTAGGCTCTGTGTATTAGAAGACCTCTCTGTTTCCCTTGTATGCTAAAAACTCTCTGTGATTTGAGTTGATTGGACATAGGGTTCAACCTCTACGTGTCCTCCCCCTCCCTCTTTCTATTTTGCTCATGCACATCTGTGCTTGCTTATTTTCCATCTTCTCAGATCGTAGTTCACGGTCCAGAAAGCTCATCTCAGAGTTGGGTTTCCTCTTGGGGAACAATCGTGTCAGTCGTGTCTGCCATATTGTGTGCAGCCGTCCATGCTACACGCTCAACAGACCTCGCTTAGCAGTGAGATCCAGGGTGGGTCTGGTCCAGGGCAGAAGCAAGCTCCCAGGGCTGAGTGGCAGGCCTGCCCTGGCTCTGCTTGGCCTGATTCAGGGCTTGGAAGGGGAGGCACAGAACTGTGCCAGGAGCTTTCTCTAAGGGCTCCTGTTCTTGGACCCAGCAGGCTTGGCTCAGTGACAGTGACATGTGTGGGGGCAGGACATGTGCTCCTTTACCAGGAACTCTGGCAGCTCCTGCAGCTGTGGGGGTGGCTTCCCTAGTCTTCTCACCCACACCGACCTTCAAAGGGGGTTCATCTCTTGCCTCTCATGGACTCCACAGCTCTCTTCCTCTGAGGAGAGTTGTACAGTGTGCCTACCTACTGTGGAAAGTAGGAGAGTTTCGGAGGAATTGGAAATTACAGCCTGTACTGTGCTCTTAGTCCCAGGGATCTTTATAGGGTGATGAGTACTTTGCTCTTAAGTAAAGTATGCTAGACTATTTTATTCCTTCCACCTTCCCCTGCTCCCTCCCCCAATGAGGCAAACCAGATGCAGGGGGCAAAGAGGCAAAGTGCTCTTGGGCATCCCATGCTACCTCCATGTCAGCAGAGATTAATTTTTGATTGCTTCTGTCATCAGAGTGGTTCTGTCTAAGCTACTCTCAATCTTTAAAATTAGCAGCAATGTAGTTATGAGTAGGAAAAAGTCCCAGATCAGGAAACAGGTGCTCAGCTGTAACCATGAGTCCCTGGGTAAGACAAACACCCTCTCAGGTCTGGGTTCTCATTCGTGTGTAAAATGAGGCACATAGATAATCCTCCTGAAAGTTCCCTCCACAGGACAGGGCTGGGATTTATGATCTTGACTCTGGCTTCAGTGCGCCTCTGAGTCCACACTGTTCTCTGATTTGTACGCTCTGTTCGCACTTTCTGCTGCGGCACCGTGGGCTGAGTTGGCTAACTTGTCTCCTTGGCAGCCTTTGCTTCTGGCCCATTATGAGAGAGAGTATTTGTCAAGTCAAAGCACAGATAGCAGGGGGGTACCTAGAAGTAGCACGAGTACTCAACACACAAGGGAGCTTCTCAACGAAAGAGCCAGGTTCCCTCCACATTTTTCTCCCGGACAGCCCCTCTAGGGCACTGGATTTTTCACACCATGTTCCATGTGTTAGTTAAAAATTGTGTGCTATGGAGCCTGCTGTCTGGCTGACATGAACAAAATGATCTCCCTGCCCCTCCCTGGTTCCCCTCGTTGCGTATGTCAGTTTTCTTATCTATAAAATAAACCAATAGGACCTACCTCGTAGGTATGTTATGAAGATTAAACAAGATGACAGTTTGTAAAGTTCTTAGAACAGAAGCCATACATGGTAAGTTCTTGTAAAATACCGAACTATCCATGAACTGTTGGCAGGTGTGCTATTAAAAATAAACAAATAAAAGGATCTCCAAATAAAGTAGGGTCTTTTGGAAAATCTGGGTTGATCGAAGTCATCTACATTTTTTTCTTTAGTCCTCAGAACCTCTAGTATAATGCTCTGCAGGGGAATTTTGAAACTTTTTTTGATACTGTGAAAAGCAGAGGATATGACTTGCCATTTCCCAGGCTTACCTGACTATGGAATAGTTTTTATGAACCACCTCAGCTTGTCTTAGGGAACTCAGTTCATGTCATGGAACATGGTTTGAGAAACGTAGTGCCAGGGACATGGAAGCTGCTTCCCAGCATGTTCAACTTTCATCAAAGGTCTCCCCGGCTGCTTTGGCTCTCAGGGCCTCCTTATCTAGGTGGGTGTCTGTCACTCATTGTGCTGATTTTTAATGATACTGTTCATGTTTATATGAACAGTGCCTTTCATGCTTATACCTTTCCTTGAGCAATTACTTGCTAATTTTAAAGATTAAAGATTGGTTAGATGGAGCCACCCTATTTAAGAAGCAACCAAAAATTAGTCTCTACTGAAATGGAGTTAGCATGAGCTGCCATAGCCCAAGAGCATGGCCCCACTCACTTATCTTAACCTATCCCTGACCTGATGGCAAAGAGATGCCTTTGTTAAGATACACAGGTTGTTTGGGAAGTCCCGGGATTTATGATGCCGGGGCCTGACTCCATGGCGCTTGGGATGGTAGTGGTGTTGTGTAAGCTGGAGATCCTTCTCCTCATCCTCCTGCATACAACCTGCAAACAACCAAATGCTCTCGCCTCTCACCAGGCTCAGTGTTCAACAGGCCTCCCAGAGAGCCTGGTCTGCAGCTGCAAAGCAGATAGTGAGCAAGGGACGGTGTGGGGCTAGGCCTCTGGGGCAGATATGTGCCCTTATGCCTATTGACTCTGCCCAAGAACTAGAGCTACAGGGGAAGGATTAGGGATTAGAGCCTCCTGGGACCAAGGACCTGGTGGTGGCCCATATTACCCACAGCTGATAAAGCCCAAGGATATTGGCCAAGCAGCCAAAACCTTCCCAAACTGGGCTGACCTCACTCTTCTCCCTAACATGTCAATGAAAATCTCTTGTTCACTTTTCTGGGACATCCCCCTCTCCATAAATGCCACCTTGCGTTTCTTGTCACTCTGAACCTTTGCTTGAATAACCTTATTTTCACGTTTTCTGCCAATATCACACCTACTCTGATGACCAAATTTAAAAAAACCCACACTTCCTTCCCCAGTACCCATCTACCCTCTTCATTCAGAGGTTTCAGATTCCCCTCTTCTATTTACTGTAGTCACATGTGCTCCACTCCACCTCTCTTTACTTTATATCATGGCTCCTGGAGTAGACGTGATGTACACTCACAAAAAAGAATTTACTTGAAGTCAGGGACTGCGCTGTTTTTATCCACATCCCCAGCCTTTGTGCTGACATTCAACACACCAATGTCTGCTAAGAGTATTTATTTTGCAGGGTTATCATGACTTAGTTTTCTCTGGGCTAATTGGTTTGCAGGCACAGGTGGTTTTCCTTCTTCCTCTAAGCTTACTAAATGTGGAATAGGCTATACACGCCTAAGAATGGCATTCAAGATCCTCCACCATCTGGGATCAATATACCTTTGAGCACATGGAGAAAGGGTTTAGGCTCTCCAAGTTTTTCTCTAAGGAGCAGCTGGATCTGAAGCAGGTGTCTCAGCCTCGGCCTGGTTAACACTGTGTGCTGGACAATTCTTTGCCGTAGATGCCGGTCCCGTGCACTGCAGCACGTTCAGTAGCATCCCTGTCTGTGCCCATCAGATGCAGAAGCACTCTCCTTACTGCACTCCCCACTCTGATAACCAAAAGTATCTGTGGACATTGTTAAGCACGGGGGGCAAAATCCCTTCTGATTGAGAGCCGCTGATCTAGAAATCTCTGGGGGTTTGTTCTGAGTTTAGCAATAAAGGACATATCTTCTTCTCTAACAACTCGGGTGATATCTCCCTCATAGGGAACCCACAACAAATGAATGCAGCGAGGGTTCAGCAAAGGCTTTCTGAACAGCAGGGACAGGCGATGCACTGTCTGTGGTTCCCCAGTGCAGTCGGGAATAGAGCACGACACAAGTGACAGAGGGCAAACCAAAGACGAGCAGACAGGGCGTTCGATGAGTGCTTTTCACAGTCTGGTTCGTGAACCATGAATTTGGGAGAGAGGATTAAATATAAAGATTCCTCGGCTGTTCTTTGGCCCACTCTACTGAAGTTTGGGTTGTTAACAACTTCCAAGGGAATTCTCAGGCATACAAGAGTTTGAAAACCACTGCAGTAGACAACAGTGCATGTGCATTTATGTATCTCAAAAAATTATGTATTTTTAAATAACCAGGGACAGTGTATTAACAGCACACCCAAAAACTGGAACTTGGCTTTGATACAATAAAAAGCACTATACCTTGTTTTCTCTTTTTCTTTTCTAACCTAACTGCCCCCTGAACACTAACGCGGTCCATGTGTTCATGGAAAAATAAAACCCCACCTGATACAAGACGGGTCACGCACACCTGCATGAGTCTGTCCAACCCCAGGACCTGGGGGCCGTCAGACCCGAGTTTCGTCTTCGGCACAATGTGGGTGCCGGTGCAGCCCTCACTCCCTTTTCCAGTCAGCTTGGTCTGTGCTTCTTTCTTCCTGACCAAGGAGGAGGTATTTTGTGACTTAGGAGGAAAAGTAAAAAGGAAAGCAAGCTCAGGTAAGATGCTCTTTGGCAAAAGAATAGGATAAAGTACACTGTAATTACTTTGAAATTCGTTATGTGATTTGGGTTTGTATTCTTAGAAGCAGAGCCTAAAACTCTCAGCCCCCAGTCCCCCAGTTGTACTGCAACTGAAGTCACAGCAGCCCCACACCTCATGAATGGGTAGACAACACAGTCTTCTTCCTTTGCTACCTTCCATTGCCTGGCAACAGTGCCAGACACACTGCAAGAGAACTGTGACTCCTTGTGGATTGAAATTCAGGGCAGCACAACCCTGTAGGACTTATAGTTTGGTGCAAAAAGGGATCTGGATATTGACCTGTGCACTAAGCGGCATGGATGGCCTCCTTATAATCCTTAAGAGATTGGAAGCAGAAGGGCCCCAAGTACTGCCCAGACCCCTAGACAGAGCCCATCTAGTGTCTTTGCTTCTTGGCCATCGACATAATTGACACTGTGGAGCTTGTCTGAATAAGAGAGAAGACAGCAAATGATGCCAGGGCGGGTCTGTACCAAAAAGACAGACCAATCCAGTTTTCCATTGGAACCGTGTCTCTGCGTTCAAAGACATCCCTGATCATCAGAACTGCTGAGCCAACACAATGAAATGTAAACACAGCCACATTCAGTAATGTGATACCACTTGGAGGCCTCCCCTGACTTTTTGCAGTAAAACCTGGCCTCAGTTCTTTCAGATTTATGTTTCTAGGGGCTTCCTTTTTTGTTTTATTAGCGTGCTTGCTCCTATTTGTCCAGCAGTTAGGCTGGTGTCTTTGCATTTGCAGATTACAGGGGTGTAGATTAAACACCAAATGGGGTCTCTGAGACCTCCAGACAGAGGGACGCATGTCTCACAGATATTTGCTCAGAGACGGTTGAAACTTGAGACTAGAGGGATCTCTCTTTTTAGCCAGGCTTGCCTAATATTCTGGCATCCTACAATTTTGTATACTTTTTAAGGAAAAGAAAAGGAAAGTGGGAGGGTGGGAGGGCTTGTCTTTCATTATCTCGGTGGGAGAAATGAGGAAATGTGGTGTTTGATTCACAGGCAAAGTCGTCCTGGCAAGTGTTTCGAAAATGAGATTTTATAGATCCTCTCTGCCCACTCCACCCTCTATGTTAGCCACCCGCACCCCAGATCAGAAAATGTCTTTGGTAGATGGAATTATTGGCTTCAATTCCTTGTCCACACCCCTTGCCATGTGACTTTGCAGCCTCTCGCACAAAAGGCCAAGTCAACTTTCTCATTGGTTTGAGACTTGCTTTGGCCAATGACGTGTGGGTGGCAGTGGCCATGTGCCATTTCTGTGCTTGGGCCATAAAAGGCATCACTACTCCCATCTCTGTGAGGAGAGATTTTCTCAAGTAGCTGCTATTTCCCTGCCTGAGGCCTAGATGAATACATAGGAAAACTCAGCATGGAGCCAAGGGCAGCTAGACCTGTATGTGATGCACAGCCAAGCTTGAGGAGCAATACCCAGGTGACTTGCAGACCTGTGAGCAAGGCTAAACGGTTGTTGTATTAATCCTCTGGATTTTGCAGTGAGTTACTTGTTATGCAGTAACAAGGTACAGCCAACCTATATGAAATCATTAATACCTTTATTTCCCCAATTCATACATTAATTCTCAGCTCAGTTTGTTTAGGGACAAATGGACAAGTTTTCTAGCCCCTTCCAAATGTTGCAAGTAGAGACCAGCTCCTCTTTCTAATTAATAATGACTCCAGGGAAGGGACTGCATCTTCTAGTCTTATTCGTCTACAACCCTGAGCTTTTGAGCTTGAGACAGTCCAGCCCAGGGGAAAAGTACCTGACTTGGGGATTCAAATAGTCCTGGAACGAAGTCAAGCTTTGGCCACTTACTAACTGAAACTTCGGTGAGGTCATTTAACATCTCCGAAGCTCCATTTCCCCATGTACTGAGGTTGTTGGGAGATAGTAGAGATAATGTACATTAAGTGCTCAGCACACAGTAAATGTTAAATAAATGACAGCTTATATTATATTTGTGGAATAAATCAATAAATGCTGTGTTCTGTCAGTAGTAGTGACTTGGTCCTCCTTGAGAGGTACCTACTTCTTTCCTTCTGCCAAATAGGGCAACTTCCCCAGGCTCTTTCTGGCGCCTGTCCGTCTGGGGCTGATACTGCATGTTAGCAGCAGGTCTTCCTTTTCCAGTTCCTACTCAGTAAACTCTTTTATAAAGGGTGCAAGCTGTAGACCACCTGCCCTGGTCAGGTGGTGCTCTCCACTCTCAACAGCAATAGCAGCAACCACAGTCCTAATAGGCATTACTGAACCCTTACTAGGTTCAAATGCTTTACATGGAATCCTATGCTGTGGACTGAATTGTGTCCTCCCCCAGTGCAATTCTTACGTTGACGCCCTAGCCTCCAATGTGACTACATTTGGAAACAGGGCCTTTAGTGGGTAATGAAGGTTAAATGAGGTCATAAAGGTAGCATGATAAGCTGGTAGGACTGGTGTCCTTATAAAAATAGGGGAGACATAAGAAAGCCTTTCCCTACCCCTCTCTGTGTGTGCATAGAACTGTGATTTTTAACCGGTGTGCCACAAGAATTTTTAAAACCTACAGTACCTGACTATTTAGTCAGGGGCATGGACCTCTTTTCCCTTAGATTGTCAAATAAAAGAATGACAACAGCAGCATTGGAATAGCTGTCCAATATACATGAATCAAAATTGTGCCTATTCTTTGTCAGATTGGCAAAAAATATATTTTTTGGTATATCACAAAATTTTAGTGATTAGTTTATGTGTGCCATGAGATAAAATAGGTTGAAAATCTCTGGTGTAAAGGAAAGGCCATGTAGAGACGCAGCGGGAAGGCGCTGTCTGTCCGCAAGGCAGGGAAAGAGGCCTCATTAGAAAGCAGCCCTGCTGGGCCCTGGCTGAGCTGGAGCATCGCCCCGCATGCCAGGGACATGGGTTCAGTCCTCTGTCAGCGCATGTATGGGAAGCAACCAATGAATGCATACATGAGTGGCACAGCAAATGGATGGTTTTTTTCTCTTTCTCCCTAAAAATCAATAAATAAAAATTAAAAACCAAACAAAACAGAAAACCCGGCTATGCTAACACCTCGATCTCAAGCTTCCAGCCTCCGGACCCATGAGAAGGTCCGTTTCTGTTACTGAATCCACTCACTCTGTAGTGTTTGTTATGGCAGCTGGAGCTTACTGAAACTGCCTACATAGTTGGTATTATCACCATTCCATTTTACAGTTAATGAAACGGAGGTGCAGAGGGATGAAGTAATGCACCCCTTGGCTCACCTCTAGCAAGTGCTGGAGCCAGCACTCTGAGCTCCACAGCCCCACTCCAGAGTCTGTGCGTGGAATCTTCTGTCTTTATCGTGATCACGTCTGGACCACCTCAGTCACTGCAGGCAGCTCTCAGGCCCGAGGCGGACAGTGCCTGCAGCCACCCACAGGGGCAGGCTTGATGCTGAGGAAACTGAGTGTGGGCCCTCGGCTTAGGCTTCACAGGTGGAGAGGCAAGAATGGGATTTACAAATAGGGTTTCTTCTGGTCAGAGCAGAACTTCAGAGAGCAGCTCAACACTACAAAAGGGAGGCCGCCTAGAGAAAAAGACTCCTCCCCAAATTGTTTTATTTTCGGGGGGGGGCAGGCAGGGAGTAATAAATACTTTATAGTGTAAGTAATTCCATCCAATGCATATTTTATCAAGTCACTGCCTGGCGTTAAGAAAAAGTCGCTGGTTCTATAATATATATTTTTAAATTTTATGTTTTAGAGAGAGGGAAAGGGAGGGAGACAGAGAGGAAGAGAAACATTAATGTGAGAAAGAAACATTGATCCGTTGCCTCCGCACACCCCCCACTGGGGACCTGGCCTTCAACCCAGAAATGTGCCCTGACCGGGAATTGAACCGGTGACCTTTCAGTTTGCAGGTCAATGCTCAACCCACACAGCTACACCAGCCAGGGTGCTGGTTATATAATGTTTATAAATATTAATAAAAGAACAATGAAGTCATTTTGAAATACCCCTCAGTTTATCTTCCTTCAGTGATAAAAGTCAGCTTCTCTGCCTGTGCTCAGTTCACCCTTTGGCCCCAGAGAAGCCCCCAGGGCAAATGACATCTAGAACAGGAGGAACAAATGATGCTGGGGACGTGGGAAGAGGTGGTGAGGTACCCAAATCCCTACCTCCCTACTAACTCCATTCTCAGAGTAAAACCCCCAGCTAATGGGAAATGGAGGAAGTGCTGTGTGGTAGAAACATCTAGATAGGTTTACGGAGAACTTATAACCTATAATCTAGTGGCCTGCTTTCCTCATTGTGGCCTGCGGCTGCTGGGAGCCTCTACGGTAGATTTTCTCTCCAACGGTACTATAGGCACTTTGGGCCAGGTGATTCTTTGGCTTGAGGAACTGTCCCACACAGAGTAAGATGTCTAGCAGCATCTCTGGCCTCTACCTACTGGCAGTCCCCACATCTCCCCATTAGTGACCATCAGACATGTCTCCAGACACTTGCCAGTATCTCCTGGAGGCACAATTGGGCTTCCTTTCCATAGGAACCACTGCCCTCAGAGAAGCCCAACATTTGGCTCCATGTTGGAGTGACAGTGACGGAGTGGCTCAGGTTGGGAAGAGGTCATGGGGGGCTGAGGCGGGGCTCCTGGCTCCCTAGGGCTTGCACGTGGTGAGCAGGAGATCTAAAAATTCCAGTTTGCTCTGATGGCAAGACTTAGAGGTGCTGGAAGCCAGTGACACTGCAGGGATCTGAAGGCAGATGGCTGGTCCGAGGTTGTCAGCATGGCCAGTGCCTGTCCAGGACAAGGCACACCCAACTGCAAAGACAAGCAAGAGCCAAAGCAGGGCTGCGGGTCCCAGGCCCTCACTGTCCACTTATACCTGACTCCATTTTTGGTGAAAATCCCTGAGAAGGGGAGACACCCTATGTGACCTAAAATACATGAGGAAACTACATGAAATCAAGAACATTTATTTGGTTTCAATAAATTTTACATTAATTCAAAGAGATCGAGGTACCGTTAATTGATGTTTAAAATCTTTCCTTCCCAACTGCCCGTACTGCGGGGGAACTCCTGAGGAATATGACATCCGTAGGGAGCAAAATGAAGAAACTTCATTTCCTTTGCCTACCTGGGGAGCAATGTGAGTGGGTGTGAGTCCATGATGTGGTAACGGCAGTAATGACAACAGCTCAAACACATGTCACGTGCTCACTGTGTGTTGAGCGTTTGCAGGGATCATTGCATTTAACCCTCAGAAGCAGCCTTATGAGGTAGGTGCTTCTACTGTGGTGTTTTCTTTACCTGAGAAAAGTGAGATGCAGCTAAGCTCAGTGATTGGTCTCAAGTGTCACGTGGGGAGATGATCAGGCATGGATGTAACCCCAGACGGGGTGACCCCAAATCCCGGGTGCCTCACCGTGCCACCATGCTGCCTCATTGCTATGGCACTTCGTGTCCACACACCAAATTCATCCAGTTGTTCCTTTGACCATACTTCTAAGCCATTCTATTTTTTCCATAGCGATGCTTCAAGAGGGCATTTCTAGCACTTAATTCCTATTGAGCAATGATTCTTTCTCTTGGAAGCTCAAATGCTCTCAAAACGGAGAAGGAGCTAAAGGGAGCATTTGTTGTAGTAGATTATTCACGGTAAAGAATTTGCTGCACCCAGAGCAACAAAGATCTGTTTGTGTGCAGGCTGCAAGGGTGGCATCTGTGTCACACTGCGTAGCATGAGCAGAGCGCTAAGCAATGAGCTGATCCCCTGGCCCATGAAGTGGCCCACAGTCACAAGGCTTTGTAGCTGGAGTTACTGGATACTTAGCAATTCCCATGCCATTTTTTCTGAAACATTATCAAGGATGAGGCATTATCAGAGATAAAAGTCAACTACATAAAAATAAATCTTTTTTTCTTGTTTGTTTTTTAACAGTGATCAGTTTCTATTTATTTAAACATAGCTTTTTTTGTCTATAAACAGTATCTTCATAAACCCGACCTTCCTCTGCAGTCAGTTTTGTATCTGGGTATGACGAGGATGTAGAACAATCATTGACTATCCCAAACAGCCTTCTTGTTTAAAGAAAGCTAAATTCTTAACGTTTTGTGAAAGAACAGACTTTTTTTTTTTGAGTCATTGCCATTGAGTAGATTTAATCATGTTGGGAATTAATTTCTATTTAAATGCTGACCATGACCCATAGGAGATAGTTTCTGATGCTCTCAGATACTCTGAAATTTTCTGATACTCCTCCCATTGATCAGTGGGTCCTAGTTCTCCATGTGAATCTGCATTGGCCTGTGGTGTTTTGACCAGTAGAATACAGTAAAAATGATGCTGTTCCAACTCTGGGCTTGCCTTTGAGAGGACCACAGCTTTAACTCGGTCTGTTGAAACACTACGGTTCCAGGTGAGAAGTATGACCGGCCTGAGGTTGCCAAGATACCCTGAGAAGTATCAGCCACATGGAGGGGCCCTGGAGGAGGGGCAGGGGGAAGGAGGGAAGAGAGAGAGAGAGACCCCAAGGCATCAGACAGGTGAGTGAAGAAGCCTTTTTAGAGTCTCAGAAATGGGTCCTTCTTTCCCAGACGGAGTCAAAGATGAGTTACCCGGGTGAGCTCTTCCTGAATTCTTGAACCACAAAACTGTGAGCAAAAGTAAATGGTCCCTTTAAGCCACTAAACTGTGGAGAAGTTTGTTATGCGGTAATAGATAACCAACCTTGCAACTACTCAAAGCTGGAGGGGCTCACAGAATCATCAACTCCAATACTTCCATTTCACAGAAGAAATTGAAATCCATAGCTGTGAAAACAGCAGGACTTACAGACACTTTGTTGTAGAGCAAGGGGTCAACCACTGCTGTAATAGCTTTGTGACAACTTTCCCAGATAAGAATATATCTTAGCCTTCAAATTTCTGATGAGGACTTTTACTGCTGCCACTAAATTCATAATCTGCCGTCACCCCCTTTTGCCACCTAGTGCCTGCTCCCCACGGCAGGGCTCCTTCTGAGGGGTCTGTCTGGTCCTGCTACACAAGAGTGTTCCTTCAGCTTTCCTCCACCTCATCCACGAGCAGTTTATTCAACTTCAAATGCAGATGGAATGCAAAGGACGTTGTGAGTCATCGGGCTCCTGGGCCACTCCACTGGAAGAGGACAGGAAAAAATTATAAAAAGAAAAAATAAACTTCAGACTAGCATTTTTCAGAGTGGTTCAAGGACCATTTGCATCAGAATTACATGGGATGTGGTTAAAAATAAAGATTCCAGATTTTCATCCTAGACCTACTGAGTCAGGCTCTCTGGGGCTGGAAATACACATTTCCAGCAGCTCTCCAGGAGGTTCTTGTGCTCGCCGAAGTCTGAGACCGGCTGCCTTAGATTCATTTGACAAGTTTCATGAAACATTTTCTGGGAAGTCAATGCAAATTTCAACTCTGACTTATTGCACCTTTCCTAATGCCTGCATGAGCACGTGTGTGTACAAACACATAGAGACACACGCAAATACACACATATCACACTCTTTCATACACTAATGGGAATGGGTGAAGGAGTGGAGGCAGGCTAATTTAAATCTTTACGTGTGGTTTTTAGACCTCAAGACTCACTCCCTCCACTTTGCCTTATCTTCTCCCTTTAACATTTCTTTTATGCACGAAACCTTTCCCCCTTCTTCCCTCTTCGGTTTTCTGGCCACGAGGGAAGTTCCCAGGTGCAGGAGCATCCAGTCCTCTGCCTCTGGGAAGACTCTGATGTGGATCTTTGAAGATGGAGGACCTGAAATATTAAAGGATCCACCAGGTGCCAATGGAGTTCAGCAGGAGCCCCAAAGGGGAATTTATTTTCAACACAAATACTAATAGTCTAGTAATTGTGAAGCGAATATTTACGGTGCATGGAGTGCTCTGATCAGCACCAGTCTTGCTCTTCTGTGAGATGTCAGGGCGGGTAAAGAAAGAGAAATATGGGAAAGCAACGACCTGGGGAGTTTCTGCTGAGCGTGCGTTCTTTCCTCTCTTTCACCCCTGACGGTGTTTGGTTCCAGACGTCCTCCTCATTAACCCTTCAGCACCAAGGCTTCTGCAAATGGTTGCACAGCTGGGGAGTACAGCGGTGGGCAAAAGGGGGTGCAGTGACTAGCCCTCATTACCTGAGAGATAAATCATAAGTAAAGATGCAAAATAACAATAATAGGACAAACAAATAGTATAATAATAAGTAAATAATAATACACAAATACACTCTGTTTCTCGTACTCACAACGGTAAACCTACTTTTGCCAACCGCTGTATAAAGCTTAGAATTGATTAAAACTTGTAAAACCTTCAGCTAAACACATCTGTTTTCATTCCTCAGATACTGAATAGCCAAACATTGCCTAAATGCTACCTGTTCTTCAAGATTTAGCTCAAATGCCAAATTTTCCACGAAGCACTTACCATGTTACAAATACTATTATTATGCTATTAGTTTTATACTGATTAATATTAAGATACTAACTATAGAAATATAGAATATATGATAACATGCTGGTAGTGTTAAACTATATATTAATATTTATAATAATATTACTATTCTCTAGTTAAAATGATACTAGCCAGTAATAATGACAGCTACAACAATAATGGCTAACATTTATTAAGTGTGTTTCAGGCATTAGGTCTACCTACAAGTATTATCTCATTAATGCTTACCACCATTCTATAAAGCCAATATTCTAGGTGCTCTCACTTGGTACACTAGGAAATGAAGTTTCTCTCAGCTAGAAAACAGTAAGGTAATGATTTGAACCCACAACCCATTTTCCCAATCAGCACATCACCCTCCCACTCCCTCGGGTCCAGACCATGGTGTGCACTTTGGCTGGAGCACTTGGTCACCACCTGCCTTTTCTTACAGTGATTTATGAGTTGCCAACTCGTGTAGGACAGAATATAAACCAACCCTATGATCTAGGTTTATCTCTGAATGCCTAAGAACGTGTAGCCCTGTGCTTTGAACATAAAGATGGGTATTGTTCAAATACTTTTCTGACTTGGTTAAGAGGCCACACTCCTCACAGGGTCAGTCTTGCTGATGACAAGGGCAACCTATCCTCTCCTGCACACAGTTCCCAGATAGTGCTGACTCTTCATTTCTAGTAACAGCAAAAGGTTACGTCTGCCTGATTTCCACACCCATTTCATCCAGCAAGGACGGAGGCAATGATGACTCAATCAGATTTAAGATAAGTTCTATTAAACTGTATAGTAATAGTGAGAATAGTGAGCGCTCCCCAGGTTCTGAGGAAAACGCTAAACCCTTTACAAAGTGAATCTCATAATCCTTATCACGCTTCTTTGAGGTAAATATTATTACTTTTCTATAGATAAAAGTTCAATAACTTGCCCAATGTCACCCAGCTAATAAGTCAGAGGGTTTGCATTTGAAATTCAGTTTGACTCCAAATCTATGCTTTTAATCATTTAATCACTGTTCTAGTCAGGCTATTCTTCTCCACCTTCCCTCTCTCTTTTTTTCCAGAAATATTTATTGAAAGCTTCCTCTGTACTCAGCCTCTGTCAGGTGAATAATGCAAAAGTGGGTAAGCAAGACATGGCCCTTGCCCTAGTCGGGTCTTGGGGGAAGTCAATGATGACATAAGCAATTAAGAAACAAGGTGGCAAGTGCTACTGAGAGCCCACGGTGCTGTGAGAACAGAGGCAGCACAGCCACAACTCCTGGGGACCTCGCTCAGTCTCTTGAAATGCAGAACCTTCACAGCCACCCTCTGGTCTAGTTGTCAGTAGCCTTGTTTGTATGTGATGATCATGAAAGAGGTCAGAGCACTCGTACAAGGCCATATAGACAGCAAGCAGCAGGCCCGCTATTCAAAATCCTGTCTGTAGAACCCATGGCTGTGCTTTTCTTACTAGGCAAAGTCACCTGGGACTAATATAAACTAAAATGGAATGACTGCCTTTCTCTATGGTGGGCAATGTGTTTTGTACTAAGTAAAATGAAGTTGAGATTTTTTTCCTAGTCAAACTATTATTCCTCCACACGCTTCAGGAAAGAAAATGCCCCAAATTTGTACTTTTTGATGATTCTCTCTGTGAAGGATGTGGAGGAGACCTTAAGATAACACATCCTGTACAGTTCTGCTATAATTAAGTTTGCTAGAAAAATTACTCCTCAGTTCATTTTATTTAGATTTCAAAGCTGCCCTAACTTAAATTCATAGCAAGAATCAGTGGCTTTATTCTAGGCTAAGATGAACTGATCACGGGCTACTACTAAATGCTGAACGAAATACAGAGAGGCCAAGGTACTTGATTGCTGGTGCAAAATTAAGGATGTGAAGTTCCTAGGGGTACTCCAGCCTCAACTGGTGACTCACTGGAACTTTCCGGCATTTAACCCCTTGTTGGTCTTCTGCGTTTCCTTTACATTTTTGTAAAAATCACCACAATAACATGAAATGCTATTTTGAGAATATCAGAAATACCCAAGAAGAGGAGGTAAAAGGGGATCCAAAGCCATGCCTCCTTTAAGGGCGATGGAAAGCTTTCACTTCTCTGAAAATGCTTTTTATGGGAGTTCATACTGGGTTTGAACCATTGCCGAAACAACCAACAGAGTAAAAGAGCCTCCAGCATTAAGTTTATGCTCATTGATCCAAACCAGCATCTCGGCGTAACAGAGGAAAAGTTTTAGGTGTTTACAGGCCACTGGGGCTCCATAGTTGTCCTTGCTCCTTTTGAGTTCCTAAAGTTTAATGCTGTAGTGGTTTCAGAGGGTTCAACAAAGCTTTTTCCCAATAAAAGACTTGGCTAAACTCAGCTGTCCCTCGCGTGGGTGCTGCCCGTCCACCCAGTGGCATTCTTAAGCCTTGGTGCTCTCAGGACACATCACACATTCTGAACTTCACCCTTCATTTCAGTGGGGTCTGATTACCTTTTTAAAAACGGCTCTTGTGAAGAGCGTTTGGACATGAGACAACTAATTTTCTGCATCATGTGTGGATTTCCAGAAGAAAGCCAGGGGGGCTAAGAACACTCTTTCTCTGTTGACTACACAAAAATGTTTTTAACATCTGCCCAGGGCCAGACTTTTGTCTCCTCCAGTATATTAAAAACACCGTCCTGGAGCGTCTGTGTTAAAGGAAGCGCAATTTAATTAGCCAAGTGCTTTGGAACTCATCTTTTTTGAGTTGTGAGATGCGCTACAGAATAAAAGGGCCCCAACTGATACTGACTCTAATTACCTGAACGCAAAGTTTAAACGGAGAAGTCTGGTTTTTCTCCGCCCCTTCCCCTTTGCCCGTTACCTCAACAATTTTCTCTTTAGTTAAAGTTCAGCAATATTTAGCTAGTATATCACGCTAGTGAATGTCATTTTTATCTGACCTGGACTCGGAGCAAGTTCAGACTCAGGAGAACGAAACTATCATTTATTCTTTTTCTCAATACTCACTAAAAGTATTGATATCCTGATACTTTTTTTTAACAGAAGGCATTGATCTTCTGTGGGCATCACGGGAAAGATGACCCTCAACAAGAATTACAACAGTTCCTTGCATAAACTGATGCGCTGTGAGAAAGCTAAGAACGGGACTGGTTAGCCCTGCACGATATAAAATTAAGGATATGAGGGATCATGCTATAAGTAAAAGTTTATGAAAAGGTGACTCACAGGCAAGATCGAGCCCCAAATGTGTTTTGTTTGGCTTACACAGAACTTCCATAGCACTGAAATTTATTTCTAGCATTTTAAAATGGGAAGAAAAGAAAGTATGTTTACAAGCTTGGGTTAGGCAAAAATTTCTTAGATAGAATACTAAAATCACAATCTATGAAAGAAGAAAAGAAGATAACATAGACTTTGGCAAAATAAAAACTTATGATTTTAAATGGCATTATTAGGTGATTGAAAGATGAAGTCTTATACTGAGAGAAAATATTTGAAAAATCACATATCTGATAAAGGACTGTATAACAATTACATAAAACTCTTAAGATTCAATAATAAGAAAATAAATAACAATTACAATGGGCAGATTTCTTTTACTCCATATCTGAGGAATTTTTCACTGCTGTTTTAGAGTGACAGAAAGAGGGAGAGTAAGAAACATCAATGTGAGAGAGAAGCATCGATTGGTTGCCTCCCATACGTGAGGAACAGACTGCAACCTAGGTATGTGCCCTGACTGGGAGTCGAACTGGCAACCTTTCAGTTACAGGACGACACTCCAACCTGAGCCACGCTGGCCAGGGCAAAATGGGCCACAGATTTAAACAGACGCTTCACCCAAGAAGATATATGAGCAGCAAATAAACAATTAAAAAGATACTCAACTAAATTGGTCATTAGGGAAATGCAAATTTAAACCACAATGAGTTATCACCATATAGTTATTCAAATGGCTGAGATTCAAATGACTGACTATACCAAGTGTTAGCAAGCGTGTAGAGGAAATGCAGGTCTCATACACGGCTGGTGGGAATGTGAAGTGGTGCAGCCATTCTGGAATCATTTTGGCAGTTCCCTAAAAGCTTAATTATTTAATTATAATATGACCCAGCCATTCTGCTCCCAGGTATATAACCAAGAGAAACAAAAACCCATGCCCGGTGACTTACACACAAATATTATAGCGATTTTATTCTAGTAGCTTCCAAACCAGAAACAACCCAAACGTCCCTTAACAGATTAATGGATGACCAAATGGTTGGGCGTACATAAAATGAAATACTACTCAGCAATAAAAAAGGATCAACTATTAATACACACAATGGGAATTAATTTTAAAACAGTTATACTACAATATTTATATTAAACATGATATCTGCTCCACAAATGAAAGAAGCTATGCTGAATGCAGAAGGAAAGACCCCCAAAGTGCATACTATGTGAGTCCATTTATGTGAAATTCTACAAAATGCAAATGAATTTAGAGTAGCAGAAAGCACATCTGTGGTTGCCTGGGGATGAGGGTGAGAAAGAAGGGTTATAAATGGAACAAAGAAACTCTTGGGGAAGGGTTTTCAGGAACAACTATAAAGGACACATGGACAAAACCAAGGGGGGCTGGAATCAGGGGAGAAAGGCGGGGATGGCTGGGGTGGTGGGGGAGTGGTGAGGGGTCAATGAAGACAACTGTACTTGAACGACAATAAAATAATTTAAAAAAGAAACTTTTTTCGAGGGGGGATATGTTCGTTATCTTTGTTAAGGTTCTGGTTCATAGGGATATATATATATACATATATGTATCTATACCGGGTCTGGCAAAAATAACAGCTCTTTTTTATTACAAAATCTTTTTATTACAAAACCATAAGCATGTAATTCTGTAACATAATAATATCACACTCAAACACACCATATGGCATTTTAGGTGAGACATTCAAATTGCTGTCTATCTTGTAGCAATTTGTAGGTAGGACATTCACATACCCTACCAACCACGGTCAAGCAGGTGTGGTTGGTTACTTCTACTGGACCCTGTATATTAAGCCGTGCATTTTAAACACATGCAACTTATTGTATATCCATTATATTGCAAGAAAGCTGTTAAAAATGGGCAGGTCACATCTAAATATTTTGGGTGTTGGGTTTCTGTTAACAATGGTGGGCCTTAATCCTGCACAACGCCAACAGGCTGGAGCTGGGGGTCACCACTTTCATTGGACAGGATGTCCGCCTTGCGTTCACGGCTATCTTCCACTGGCTCCACTTCATTCGTTGAGGTTACCTGCTTAGCCTCTGCAGGTATTGGACTTCTTGATTCCTAGGGTTGCCACACCTCTTGTGGGCATTCCAGTTTTCAATTGTTTTCCTTGCTTTCCAGATTAAATTGCCTTTGGAGAATTTTTTCAAGTGTAAGCCTGCTGTCAAAGATCACTATGGCAGAAGGGAATTAGGGGACTTTCTGAGGGTGAATTGCCTCTTTTGATTTTTACACACAACCTGAGACAGTTGTTCCCTTGCCTGCCCGGGAGACTGAGTTCAACTCTTCAACTCGAACAGTGCTGGTTGGCAGGAATTAAAGGAATGCTTTATTAAAAGAGGAGAGTTGATAAGGCTTCTGTAATCTTCCATAGCTAAAATCACAGGGCTCAAAAGTTGAACAGAATGTTTCCCCACAGGACACTCAGTTAAGTCTTCGGATGAAGAGTCTGTCTTCATGCTGGGACTTCCTTGGCCTGACTTTGTCCCATGGTCCCCTCTCGCTGCTTCTAGAATATCTGTTTGCTTCACTAGGTACCTCATACATGTCTCCTTTGCTCCCCTAGATTTTGGAATGGGGAGTTCAGGAATCCCTGTCCTAGTGTTGGTGATAATTATAACCCTTCCAGACACCCAGAATCAAAAGAGGACTTCCCTTGTTTTGAGATCCGTGCTTTCTGTGTATGGCTTATCTTCCTCATCAGACATGAAAATCTTAGAATGGGGTAATCAGGTCTTCTCAGCCCAATACAGCCCAGTCCTTTGAAGCTCAGAGCTGTGTCTGGACCACAGGCTCACGGTACACCAAGTGGCCGAGAACTTCCTCCAGCCTGGTGTTCTTGCTGTCTCTCCAGAAGGGTTCTCTACCACTTCCTCAAGCACGTCTTCTTCTAGCATCTCTCTCCATCTGAAATCTGCCTTCTTCAAGGGAGGGGTTCACCTGAAACCACAGAACATCTTTAACTTTCTGTTTGCATCAAAGGATGTCTAACTGCTGCATAGCTACTGAAATGTATGGTATTTATACAAATGCAAACTGTGTAATTACATAAAACTTGGAGACTGGAGATGAAAAAGGAATAACTCAGTTTGAGTTACGTTCTGACCAGATCAAATTTAGAGAAAAATATTATTATTATTATTATTGAGAATAGCTCTTCTAGCTCCTTTGAGTTGAGTATCAGTTGGTAAGCCTAGGCATGAACGAGTAAATTCTCCATGCCATGTTCATGGAGGGGAAAATGGTGGTTTAGTTAAAGTCTTGAAATCATGAGAGTACATACACAGAATCTTTAATGACAGTGGTGGCCAAGCCATATTTTCCCACAAAGCTGCCAGCTGCCACTGTCTGAAGCATATCTGGAAGTCCTCTTTTTTGCTAGTTTTTGTAAAACCTGCATTGGGTAATTTTGAATGTTCTTAAAAATACAAAACCTGCATTGTTAAGTTTTCATTTATTTTTATTTTTAAAGATTTCATTTATTTATTTTTAGAAAGAGGGAAATGGAGGGAGAAAGAGAGGGAGAGAAATATCGATGTGAGAGAGAAACTGATCAGTTGTCTCTCATACCTGCTCCGACTGGGGACAGAACCCACAACCCAGGCATGAGATGCCACTGGGAATCAAACTGGTGACCCTTTGCTTTGTGGGACAATGCCCAGCCAACTGAGCCACACTAGTCAGAGCTTGTGGGCTTTAAATTTTTTTTTTTATTTTTAGAGATTGAGTTTGGTGATCTCTATGTGTTGAATAATGAACCTTCCAAGGAGAATCTTTTCAGATATAATTATATTCAGATAAAGTAACACTGGATTATGGGGGGGGAACCCTAAATCCTATCTAACTGGCATCCTTTTACAGAGAAGAGAAGAGCCACAGAGACAAACACGCAGAGGAATGGGATGTGATGAAGAAGGCAGGTATTGGAGGGCTAAGCCTATGAGCCAAGAAACTTCAAGGATTGCTAGGGGCCACCAGAACTAGGAAAAGGCATGAAGAGACCCTCCCCTAGAGCCTAGACAGAGAGTATGGCCCTGCCAACACCTTGATTTTGAACTTCTTGCCTTCAGAACTGTGAGAGAATACATTTCCATTGTTTAAGCCATCCAATGTGTAGTACTTATTTACGGCAGCCCTAGGAAACTGATACAGGACTAAGTGGGACGTCTGGAGTGGTCAAGCTGAGTAATTCTGTTCCTGGTCAAAAATCTTATGATTACCTGACAAGACTGATTTTATCCTATTGATCTAAACCTGAATCTGAATGACAGGAAAAGTGACTGACTTTAGTGGCAAGCACTCTGAAGACTGATACTTTTAAGCATTATCTCATTGATGTTAAAAATATGGAGCGTAGTATCTTATCTCCATTTTACAAGGGAATCTAAGGAGTTGATAAGTTAGGAAACTCGCCTATGGTTGTACAGCTGCTAATGGTCAGAATTCAAAGTGTCTGCTTCTTGCACTGTACCATACTGCACCCCAGAGTCTGGAGGCACCTTCCAAAAAGGTATGAGCAATATACACATCTCCGAACTAGTTGTACCATGCTGCAAGGTAATAGATTTGCAGAGCAGTTCTCTTGAATAGCTAGTTCTGGTATTTATGTTTAAAAAATTCCCTGTTATTATTTTGCAGCCACGTATTATCTGTATTACCTAGGATTTGTTTTGCCTGCCTAACTTATTGCTCCCTGAGGAAGGACTGAAACTTCTTTTCTATCTTGCACAGAACTGAGCTGTCAACACTTAGTAAATAATCAATACTCAAACTAGCACAGTGATCCTACAAAATTATGACCTCTCAGGTTTTGAAGACTAAGAAAGATATTCAGTTGTGCAATTTTCCACTCTTTTGATAATCTTAAGAGTGTGGGTCACGTTATTCCTAGTTTCATATCATAACCCAAACAACATTTGATTGAATGCAGAGTGGGGCTCAGGAGTCACCCAGGACAATATATTCCAAGACAACTCATGGTGGTTGGTCGGGCTGTCTGACCTTTCTAAGATCTGCAGACTAGCTGGGCTTTTTGTCCCTCCTCTGCCTACATGGTGCTTACCATGCACATATTAATAGAACAATCGTAACATTTAAACATTTTCTTTCTTCTTCTTCTTCTTTTTTAAATCTTGTTACGAAGGACCAGCTCAGCCCTGTGGGTTGGGTAAGCAAGGGCCAGCTTGCGTGTTTGCTGGCTCTCTAATTCAAGCGGAGTCAAGCTTGGGAGTATTCATTTTCTCTACCCAACTCTAAATCTTTATCATTCTCTGTCCCCAGCCAGAGAAATGTGGTTTACTCTGTGTGGGAAGTGTTATTTACAAGTTGTCCTCGGAACTCTGCATCCCTTCCCCCCTTTTATGTGTGAGTGAGGCACGGACCAGCGTTTATGACACCAAATGAAGGGAGGCGGCCTGTGTTTAGTTCTGAGGACCAACTATGGATTGAACTCAATCTTAAAACTCCCCAAATATTAGTAATTTTTCTAAGAAATATTTCTAAACTGTACACTTGATCTCATGTCTCCTCTTTCAAACCCTTTATTTTTGTGAAGTGAAATCTTTGACTTCTCTTTTTTCATTCTCCGACCTTTTGTTCCTATAAAATTGGTTATATTTCTTTTTCTTTGGAATAGCTATCTAATCACCTCTTGCTTTGTCACACTTTGTACTCAAATTTGTGTTTAATGATTAGGTGTTTTCAAGGTAAAATTCAGAATTCGTGATCTATCGTGTAACTCTCATTGCAGTCCTCAGTCCCTGCCCAGCTTGTTTGTACAACATTCATTCATTTGTTCACTTATCTACCATTCAGCAAATCTTTATTGAATATGTAACAGGGCAAAATTATAACCCAACCCACCATTCTCTTGACATTGTTGCTGGAAATTCTGACTCTGACTAACATGTAGCTTGTAGATGAACAGTATGTCTGGATAAGAATCCTGGATAGGAACTAACTTCAAAAGATACAGACTCTGACCTTCATGCATCTTAGCTCGGGGACATTTGCTGACCTTCAGCTGTGGAGCCAGGATGACGTGGAGCCAGGGGCACTAAACCAGGATGAGGTGCCCGGGACCAGCACTGTCCTTATCGGAATGGACTCTGCAGGTCTGCACGTAGGGAAGTCTTCACTCCCCTCCCCTTATAAAAACTCTGCCCCCACTAAGATGTGGCCCTGGGCTTTGAGACAGGAGTCTCCTATCTTCTCAAGGAGATGGGCTTTGAGACAAGAGTCTCCTATCTTCCAGATGGCCAGCATCTGAATAAACCACTTCCTTTCACCAGCACCTGTCTCTTGAGTATTGGCTTTTGAAGTGGCGGGCAGCCGGACCTGCATTCAGTTACAAATATCTAACCAGTTTCAGACACTGCTCTGTGTTGAGAACAGAATGGTGACACAGGCGAGCCTGGTCCCTCTTCTCATGGACTTTATAGTCAGTGGAGCACCGAACATGATGACCACGCAGTGTGACCACGTCTGTCAGCGGGAAGCACAGGGTGCTCTGAGAGGACATGGGAGGGACACATAACCTGGGCCCTGAGGCCAAGGGACTCTCCCAGAGGAAGTGCTGTCTGGGGTGAGATCTGACCTGTGAATAGGACTTAGCCAGCTGGAAGACAGGGGAAACTTCTCTTGGTGGAAAGAAGACCAGGTATGGAGCCCAGGGGAGACAGCACAGGCCCTTGGGAATGGACAGAAGTTCAGTGTAGTGGGACGGCAGAGTGGGAAGGCCAGGGCTGGGGCCAGAAAACAGAGGCCAGATCCTGGTGCACTTGAAAGCCTAGTGAGCTACAATGTTGTTCTAAGGTTGGTGGGCAGCCATCGTAGGTTTTAAGCAGGGCAGGAAACTGATAGGATTGATCTTTCAAAAAGATCATTCTTTGTTCTTGCTGCCTTACAGACATGGGTCAGGAGAGGACCAGATAAAGTGACTGGAAACCCAGCTGGAGGCTGCTGTAACGGCAGGAACCTGGAGCATGGCAGAGAGGACAGGAGATGCGGACAGATTTGAGATATTTAGATGCCAAGATGGTCCCAAATATGTCACATGATTGCATGCACATTGTATGTTCTCTTGACAGGTAAGCATTGCTCCTTCTATCCAGAGTTAAGTTCTACTTACACTGATGTTATTTCGACTCAAAGCTTTTTCTGACCTTCAACCCCCAGAACCTATACAAATGCTAAGAGTTTTTCTTCTGTATCCCTTATTTCAGAAACAGAATTAATCTGTAACTCCAGTTCTTGTTTTCACAGGGTATATATTTTCTCAGGTGAATGCCAAGCAACATGAGCAGCAATCACGTTGATAACACTTTTGCATCTCCCCCTCTCACTCTGTATTTCCTGCTTCACCTTGTGCAAGGTGAACGAACCGTAAATATTTGTCCTGTTGACCAACTGTGATCTTGCTCCACTTCTAAAAAATTTCCAGCTGGTTCCTTTCAGGTCTCATTTTAAACTGAGAAACAATCATTCATTCATTTATTTGCTTTTGCTTTTATTGGTTCACTCAACATACTCATAAGTGCCTGCTACATCCTAGCCACTATTCTTAGACTGATTCTCTGCTTTTTACTGAATTTTGGATACTGTGTTTTTCGTCATAGCCACACCCCCTCGTCTGTTCGCCATATAAAATGAGGCTTGAATGTACGGGAAATGTTTTTCTGCCATAAACGTAGCTTGGTACATGGTACCCAGATGAGCCATCGTATGGCATGGGGAGGCACTAAGGTGTGGAATGATTCCCTTGGCTTCCTAGGTAGAGCACAAGCCTTCTCTAGTGGGCAAACGTCTGGGCCAAGGGACTCAAACCTTGGTATTTAAATGTGTACAGGGCTCAGTTAATTCTGTCCTGTTTTTTAAACAGTTCCTGATGTTTACCCAGTCAAAGCAGAATTACACAGTGCCAGATACTCCAAAAACATTAATCAGAGGAATGTCAGAGTCCTGATACAAACTGCTTAATATAAAGAAAAAGGCCAGTTTTTGCCCCTGTCGCCTCCTCAGCTTGGAGCCCGCAATCACTGCACCCCACCCCACTGGGAATGGGCACTGGCTGAGCTGTGGTTTGGAAGGGAAGCGCCTGCCTTCCCGGTCTTCTGAACTACGCTGGCTTTAAGTGATTTTTGTGCTAGCATTGCATCAAAGCTCTTTTTGGCAAAAAAGTTGCCATATAAGATTAAAAATAATTTGGGGGGCAGGATTTCTACCAGGAACTGAACAAACAATGTACTGTCTTAAGTTGGTCCCAAATTCCTACTGCATCTGCTTTGTACAGTCCCTATTTCATGAAACTACAATTCCTCATTTGTCCGAGTTTTCTCTGCTTGTGTGTGAGAGGAGTCACACTTCTTTACTTCTGGCCCTAAAGGCACCTTCCCAAGTTTGGGAAAGCCTCTTAATTTGAAATCGCAGGAGCCCTAAATAATATAAGCACCCTGGCCAAGAGTCAGCAAATTACCCCACTGCTTCTCCTGCTCAGGGCAGTTGTAAAGCTGCTGACTCCTCAGCTAATTTCCCAAAGAGGCCGCCGAAGTCCTGATCCATTTTCCAGCCGAAACCACCACCTTTGATTCTGACATATTTCCTAATTTCTTTCTTGAAATCCCCCAGTTGAACAGATATGGCCACATAGCAGGAATCAGATGTTTTATTATTTTTTTTAAGTTACTGTTATTTAAAGGTGCATCATGAGTCTGGGAATCAATTTGTAGAAATTGGTAGGTTCAACAGGCTGTTCTCCTGGACAGTAATCTCTCAGCTGTGATCATAGAACTGATTTGCTTATACCTAATTTAAACTTAAATATTTCTTGATTCTGTTTGTTGGTTTTTGTTTTGGAGCTCATGAAGTCACTTTAACTTGCAAGTAACGAAATTCCAGCCTGAACTGGCATGGGCTTCCATAAACTGGAAAGCTTGGGGAGCCGCGTTAGGCACAGTGGGACTACAGGCTCGAAGGGTATCCTCAGGACTCAGCTGCTCTCCATTTCTCCATTTCTCCCTCTGCTTTCTGTCCGCGTGGGCTTCATTCTCGTGTTTGGTGAACAATAGTAGTAATGGTCGGCAGTCGTAGGAGCACATCCTCTCATTTGGGGGTCTTGTTGGAAAACGTCTTGTTGATTTCTCTCCCCAAGGTGTTCTGTTTAACAAACTTCTGAACCCAATCAGAATTCTCTAGCCAAAATGTTTTCATATGCCCGTCCCTGAAACAATCGCTCAGGCCAGAGATGCGCTGATTGGTCCAGGACAACCCTGACCTGGGGAGGGCGGACTGGGAGCCGGGGCAAAGAGCCCTAACTAAACACAGCAAAACAGAAGAAATACCCACTGTGGTTCCTACTCCTGAGGGAATGTGAATCTCTTTGCCTATCAGAGGCTAGGTTTGTGTTGAAAGGTGGTCCAACCTGTAAAACCACTTGAAACTCTCTGAACAGGTTCCGAATATACCATACTCATATACGTGTATATGTTGTTTTTACATTCTTTGGCATTGCTTTGTTTTTCTGTTTGTTTATTCTGGTAATGTTTTATTTTTCAGTGTTTATCTTCAGCTTTCTTTCTGTTTTATACCATAGTTTAAAAATGGGGGATTGTAGAGTACATTTTCAAAATCCTTTTAAAAGTTCGTATGTCATTTCAGATGCCATTTATAGAGGCCAAACAGATAAAGGGAAGGTATTAGCTTTTATCTTTTAATGAAGTTTGTATAATTCAACTATTAAAAGAGATCCGTTAGCATGCATTTAACGGGACATTTTGCCTGAATTGAAAATAAGCAGAGATTAGCATACAAAATCCTCAAAGTGTTTGAGAAATTTGACTTAGTCAAGGTACATACTTTGTATTGACCTCTACAAAACTGGTCAAAACACCCTTTCAGCTCTTTGCTCTCCTAATCCCTACATGCCAGGGGAGAGGACAGCGAGACTTATCTACTGGTAATTATTCTCAATGATGTTTTATAGGCCTATAGTTTCAGTTATTCCACACATATAAAATTTAAATAGAAGTGAGCAAACTTCTAGAGAATCTGTTATTATCTTTATAATTACTATTACTAATAATTATACTAATGATGGCTCCTAACTACTGAGTACTTCCTATGATTAGATAAAGTACTTAAATTTACAATTTCATCAAATATCCCCAACAGCCTTATGAAATAGGTGGTACTATTTGCATTTTGGGGAAAGAAAACCAAGGTTAAGAAAGTGCCTCTGAGATTTCACACAACTAGTAAACTACACAAACCTTGGGATTTAAATACAAGCCTTCCTAATATCAAAACTCATGATTTTTGTTTAGGTCTTGTTAATGGATGGATACACATAGTCTTTAGTTCTGTGGACCAGAAATAAAGTTGCCTTGGGAAGTCCTTTTCCTTGGCTCTCATTGGCCAGTCCTGGAGGGGGGGCTTCACTTAGATTGTGTACAATGAGTCCTGGATACCCTACTGGGGACATGAGTTTCGTGCATCAGACAGATCGTACATTGCTGCTCCTTACATTTAGACCTTTCATTACGTCAGACCTCACAGAGGCAAGCCATTCGTAAATTTTGCTACTTGATCAGTACTTTGTCATGTTTAGGAAAGAAGGGATTAAGAATACAGATTAAGATGAGTTGGAAATGTACATAAAGTTACATGTTTCTATCTCGTGTCACAAACGAGAATTATCAATCTATTCCTGGACCTTAGCATACCAATAATAGCAGGAAAATTCTCCATCAACAGCAGGCTCTCAGTACCAAGGCATCAGGTGGAAAAGCCTCTTTTTTCATGGTGCGTAGCCTTGCTCAAACTGCTTTAAGCAAGAAAGGAAATGTTTTCAGCCAACCTTGTTAAAAAACTCAGGCATAGTTAGCTCCGGGCACGACTAGGTCCAGGGACTCAAATAATGTCACAAGACATCTGGGTCTCTTCACCTTTTATCTCTGCATTCCCCTCTTGGCTTACTACTCCCAAAGGTTCCCCCTTATGGTGACAGGGTGGCCACCAGAGGCTTCACGCTTACTTAGTCTATCAGCTTTCAAATCCAGCAGAAAAACAATATCTTTTCCCCAAGAGTTTCAGCACAGATCCTGAGACTGTCACTTCGGCTTGGGTTACACACCCGCCTCCTGAATCAATGACTGAAACCAGGGGAGAGGACTGGCCAGGGCGGGGTGTGTGCTGTCCTCTAGCTCGGCAATTTTCAGCCTGGTGCTGCAAGAACTTTTAAAACATGCAACCCCTGATTGTTTAGTCAGGGTCACTGACCTCTTTCCCTGTAGACTGTCAAATAAAAGACCGGCAACATCCAATACAACAGTAGCCACCCAGTGTGAAGGAATCAACATTATACCTATTTTTTCTTTGTCAGATCAGTAAAAAGTACACCTTTTTTGGTGATGAAAAAGGTTGAAAATTGCTGATCTAGGGTATAGGAAAAGGATGAACCTCTCCAGAATGATTCATGCTAGAAATATGTAGAAAAATGGCTTTCTAAAAGTCAGGAAGAAGAGGATCAAAAAACCAACCAGCCAAACCCCAAACCCTCAGGTGCCCATCGTGCTTTTTCAGAACTCAATTTCCCCCCTGAGAATCGATCCCACTCTAGACTCCCGGGTGCTTGGGTGCCCTCTGATGTGGAGAAGCAGAAAGGTGTGGCAGGTGGCTGCTGCCCAGCAGTGGTGACAGGTGTACGGGCTCTGGACTTTCTAGTGGCCCGGTAGGCCGAGAGGCTGCAGCAATCGAGACAACAGTGGGTCCCAGTTAGGGGGAGGTGGGAGAGAGAACCGGGTGGAGCCTGAAGAAAAACAGATGGACTTTTCAACATCCGTTTGGGGTGGTTATTAAACAAGCCTTTTGGAGCGTTAGTAAGGTCACCATTGTGCTATACCCCGCTGGGCTGCACTCTCAAGATGTGACATTAAGAGATAACACCCACTGTTACCAGTGACTAGAGAGTAAGGATGAAGTGGCAAATGGCATCAAACAACGCAGGACAGTCAGGAACATGAGTGACGTACATGGCACTGAGCTAATTAGAAGTCTTCTGAAAAGGTATGGATTCGTGTGTATTGCAAAAGTCACTTTTTCACCAGTTGGGTAAAAATATTAAGATCTGCGGTTTATGTTCCAATATTTTTAATAAAAATGAAAGATAACAAAACCCAAATAAACATCCTGTGTCCCTAATGATGAAAAGTGATCCTCATTCTGTGAGTGTTATTGGATATAAAAAGCCAAGAAACCTTTGGTTCAAAGCAGGGAATCCTGGTACACGTTCCTGGATAATAGAATTACTGTCTTTGGCTATGTATGATGTGCACCGACATTTTTGGGTGCATTATACATGTGATTATTACACGCGTTTTCACACCTGTGGTGTGTAATCATTATACCCAAGTATAATGCACATCCTTGTTTTTCCCTCACCAATTTGGGCCCAAAAAGGTGCATATTATACACAGCAAAATATGGTAGCTATCAGGTGGGAAGAGAAACCCAAGCTGTGGAGCAGCTCTGGGAGAAGAACACTCAGAGATCAAGTAAAATTTTTGTGACTTTTCTGAACTCAGAAATTTAATTCAGATTGATGTTAGAAGAAAACTCTTATTGCATTCAAATGATAAAATAAAAAGAGGAGAAAAAATAAAGATACCCTATTTTCTGATTCCCTGCCATATAATTGGTGCCAGAGAGCTGGACTCCTGGGTAGCTGACCCCTCCCGAAAGGGCTCCCCCTCCACGCGTGGCCAGCCCTCAGCACAGACTATGGGCAGCACCTTCTCCACCCTGAAGCCCGTGCCCGTCAAAATGTAAACTACCTATGGCAGATGGGATTAGAGAGGAGTCATGGAACCTCAGACGTGTCCAAGAGAAATGAATAATAGAAGGCCAGGCCTCCGATGATCTTTTCCAAATGGTGGGCGGCTTGCCGGGGATGTGGGCTGCAGATGGGAAGCACACTTTCCTGGGGTTTTGTTCTATTCTCCAGGCTTCTCTTAGCCACCAGAAGTATTCATTTCCTGCCACGAGCGGGGATGCAGAGCACGGGTGTCCAATTCTCTCTTTGGATAGCTTGGACAGCTGCCTGGGCCCTGGGATGTTGGAAAAGGTCCGCGAGAACCAACTGTTAAGATAGGCTATGTCCCGCCCAGGTTCTCAGTCCCCTCTCTGCCTCTGGATTGCTGGTGTAGCCTCACCTGAGCTCTTCCTCCTAGACTGTCCCATCTCTGACCCTCTCTGAATGAACATGGCTGCCAGAGTCATCTTAAATTACCATTTAAAATGGTGAACGCTTATCCCAAAAGTCAGCAAGGACTCCCCTTTGTTTGCAGGAGGACTTTTGAATATTCACCTCTAACTTAGACCAGTGTCCTTCAGACACCCTGCTTGTGCCTCCCTCTAAGTCTCCGCCAGTCTCTTCCCCTTGCCTGGAATGTTCCATCTGCACCAGCTCCTGATCCTCATCTACCTGTCCCTCCCGAACTATTCCAGCTCTTAGAGAATTCTCTTTCATCAGATTGATTATATCATATAGTATCTGCCCTGATCCTTGGGCAATTGTGTCCTTTGTCCCTTTTTCTTTTTGGCACATATTTACACATGTCTGTTGATGAGACTATCAATTTCTTTCTCTTTTGTATCTCCCAGGGGGATGATCATGTAGTAAATATTTCATAATTATATATCAAGTAAATGAATATAAAAGTAAGTGATATTGTAGCACTACAAACATTCCTGTTATTTGAGTAAAACATAGGTTAGAAAAATTGCAACATAACCCCATCCTTTCCATTTCCAAACCTGACTGATCTACTAGTTGGTTGATGTGCTCTCTCTACCACTTGCTTTCATCTGTAGCAAGAAGAGATACTAGAAACCTCTTTCATCAGCAGAATATTCTTACTGTCCATTCCTCTGCTTGGAAACCTGTAATGACTTCCTGCTGATACTACGTTAGTAACAAACTGGTCCCCCGACTTCTCTGGTCTCATGGCTCCACCTTTTATCAGCTCACAGCAAATTTATCTGCCTGGTTCCTACCTCACTGTACTTCCTGTTTCCAACCTCATTTTCAGGGCGGGCTGATGAGACAGACTTTGCTGCTTCCTTCTCCCTGTCGGATGGTTGCTTTCTCTGCCTCCTGGGCACAGAGCGGAGGCCTTCTGAAGTTTTATCTTTAAAGCCATGTAAAAGCTCCTCTTAAAATGGAGTATGAAAATTGGGGGAAACAGCAATCTGATTTACCATTCAGTGCTTGTGACTTGTTGAGTTTAAAAAAAATAAACAAAAGCAGGCATATTTAAAGCACTAAAGACACATCAATTACTTCCAGCTTGTGCTATTTCCTTTTGAACTCTCATCTTGTGAAGTTTGTTGTCTCCCTGCCTCTGAGTGCCTTTGCCCCCTTCTGGGTCTGAGCCCACACCTCAAGGGGATCTCCACCAGTGCACAGGAAGCCAGGGAAAGTGGGCAGTCCCTGAGCCCAGCTGGTGCCCTGATGGCTCAGCAAACCCAGCTTGCCATTGCCTTCCCACTGAACAAGCTGGCACCCCACTTGAATGCGGCAGATCAGGGTCAGCGGTGGGTGGGGCCTCCTGACTTTCACGGTGGCCAAGCAGCCAAAGCCTCCACTTCATAGTCCCTGATTCACAGATGAGGAGGCTGAAAGCCCAGCAAGTGAACAGTGCTGGTGACAACGGTTCATATGAATGAGCAGAGGCTGGGATGCAATTCGGGGCCTCATTTTCACCTTTGGCTATCCCTTGTTTTAAAATCTGTTTTTTTTTGTTTGCAGTCAGCTTCAAGGAGTGGAACATTTATGGGATCTCTGGGGGGTTAGGGTTAAATCTTCAGGTGTGATTTAGCCCAGGGACTGCTGAGGTCAAATGCTGTATTGTATGAACTTTCCTGGGACATCAGTCTCATGGCCAGGACAGGGCCCAGCCCAGCCCATGGTGGAGTGAGCATCTCTGAGAACTACAGAGATCAAAAGAAAATTGTTAAAAGGGATTTGAAAAATCAGTCTTCCTTAGACAGATGAGAAAACTGGTGCCCAAGAAGTATGTAAAATCCTTGAATTTTCTTATTCATTCATTCTGCCAATATTTATTTAGTGTTAATTGTGTCCAAGACAGAGACTGCAAGGTCCTGGTGTTGGTTGGTAGCAGAGATGGAACCAGAACTCAAAGTTTCTTATTCCTGGCCCAGTATTGCTTTCCCTTCAAAAAACAATAAGCCTGCCCTTTAATGAATTACTTGACCATTTGTCAAGCACCAATTAAATTCCAGGCACTGTGTACAAGCATTTGACATAATTATCTCAGTCAATTTTTATACCATATTGTAGGGTACATGATGAAGAAACGGAGACCCAGAGAAGTTGCACCTGGTGCTGGGACCCTGCAGCTGGTTAAGTGGCGAGTCAGGACTGAGTTGGAAGCCCATCTGACTGCAAATCCTGGCTCTTTTCACCATGTACATTTGCTTCTCAATTGCTCCCAAGACTCCATGCTCCAACCAGGCTCACCTTTCTCCCCACCTAGGGGCTGCATTCCTTTTTAGCACCAAACCTTTGTAAATGCAGTTCCCCTGCTAGGAATACCCTCCTTTCTTCCCCTCTACCTGTGCATTCCTATTGGTTTCTCGGGGCTCACTCCTTGATTAGCTCATACTTTAGGAATGTTTAAAGATGATGAAATCTGGTCACCAAGGTTTAACTTAGCTGAACTTGTTCTTTAGAGAGCCATCATTCCTTCAAATGCATTTTATTTTGTCAGGTTTTACTGACATCTCAGGTCAGAATGGCAAACAGTAAAACTACATAAATGTTTATCACTGGGTCTTTAGAAAAGGAAGGGAGACCTTGGCCTGTCTTCTTTCCTTTTGTCTGGAATAAATTGCTGCTTTCCTGGGGGATGGTTATTGGCTATTATCCAGCTAAGTCCGGGGATGATCTGAATAATCAGATATTCTGATGAATATAGTTACATGACATGGATCGTCAGTTTTCAAAGAATTTAAATGAAATACACTGAACTCAGATACTGTACTAAGCATCATACCATTTGCTTGCTGGGTTTTGCTGCTGACCTGTGAGTACCAATTACTGCTCGACAGGAGCTGAGGTGGTATGGGAAGTGCACTAGAACCCAGGTGATTCTGCCTCTAACCTGCTAAGTGATTTTGAGGCATTCAGCCTTTAAGAGTCCTAGTTCCTCCTGTGTAAAGCAAACATGGTGGGTTAGATTCAGTCTGGTATATGTGTTGCACATATACCATGTCATACATCACTAATCAATTGAGGCACTTTTCCCTTTCATCCCTGACAACCTCAAGATCCTTCTAAACCCACTGTGGCCCATGTGGCTCAGTTGGTTGGAGCATCGATTTCCGGTCAGGGCATGTACCTGGGTTGCGAGTTTGATCCTCCGTCTGGGCGTGAATGGGAAGCAACCCATCATCACTTCTCTCTTGCTTGGATGTTTCTCTCTCTCCCTTCCTCTCTCTCTAGAAGCAGTGAAAAGGTGTTCTCAGGCAAAGATTAAAAAAAAAAAAAGGACTGTTCTAAACCCAGTGTTCAGCAGCAACCCCAGTGGACTGGAGTTGGCACAGGAAATGAAATCTTTTGCTATTGCTGATCTAGGTGATCTCCTGGGTCTCGGGTTTGAGGAGTTGCCTGGAGCAAGTGAATGCTAGATGGAAGGCTGGATGGTGGGTGGTTTGTAGTGTTATGAAGCGCTAAGCATTTGACCCCTCAACTGAGGTTTTCCCCACCCCTCCCTCTTCAAGTCACTGACACCCAGGTTAACGTGGCCACTGAAAACTCTGGCCTGAATCACATCTGAAATCCTGGATGGGTAAGTCCACTTAGGTGCTGACAAGGGAGGTCTGGTCAGCTCGGCTCTATGCCGAAGACTCAATCAGCTGCTACCTTCTTTCTGAAGTCCTCCCAATGGAAAGAAGATCAAATAAGCTGAGATTTGAGTTTCCTTAGCCCACAGTACTAAGCTTGGCTGTGTCATTCTACGTTGTGGTTAGCAGAATGTGAAATACAACCTCCTAGTGGATTATAAGCCCCTTTGGGGCAGGGAGGAGGTTCTAGTGACCTTTTGGATTCACAGCCTGGTTCCATAGCTACCAGTCTGTTTAACATCTGACAAGTTACTTAACCTCTCCTGCCTCAGTTCTTCATTTATTAAACAGCGAAATAATATTATTACATACTTCAGGGGTTTGTCGTGCACATCAAATGAGATCATTGGTGTAAGCTTGTATAAGATCACATGGTTACAATCACACAGTATATTTTTATTCTTTTTATTATCATAAAGTTGCAGCCCAGCACAATGACTGATGAACAACAGGTTGCTAATGTACATGGGCTGAGTTAGTTCTTAAGGGACCATCAGAGGTGAGCATCTGCTTTGGAGGGACTGATCCAAGAACCATCAGGGAGACACATATCTGGGATCTGTCCACGAGAGGAGGGGAACTGCCCCGGGCAGAGTTAGTACAAAGAGTCTGGATCCATCTGCCTCTAAAGCCACAAGAAGCTGCTGATGGGAGTCACATGGCGAGGGAGGAAGCACCACTCAGTTTTCTGGGCTTGGGAAATCCTTGTGTTTTTAACTGATCTTCCATTTTTTGAAGCATATTCACAAATCACAAAAGTACTTTTGTTAGAGCACGTTATTTTAATCCCGTGTCCTCAGAAAAATTGGTGAGCTCAAGTCGAAGGCAGTATCACCCTCATATGACTAATGAGGGAGGGTAAGTCCCAGAAAGGTGATGTGACTTTGTGTAAGGACCTACGGCTTGTGAGGGGCTCAGCCTGGCTCAGCCTCCCAGCTCCACAACCTCACCCACTCCTTGCTCTCACTGTCCTCACCAGAGACATATTTCAGTTTTAGATTTCCCTATAGTTTGTTTTTCTTAACAGCATAAAAAAGTAATTTTATCAATTCATTAATATAAACAATGAATTGATAAGATACGTTTATCTTCCTCAAATCCTCCAACCCTACATCAAATGTTACTTTGTGGTTATAAGAAATCATAAACATAGAAATAGGGAAGAATATTGCCACAAAAGGAGACTGCAAATCACGCCTGGGTGTGACTGTGGAACCCGAGCACAAAAACAGCATATAATACTTAATGAAACGTGTAAGGGGCAGAACCGGGTTTTTATTTGAAACACGATCTTTATTTTGCTGCCAAATAAAATAAAACCAGTATGAAATAGGCACAAACCACTGTTGGACGTGTTTCCCCAAAGACTTAGACATAATGTAAACCCAAGAGTTTATATGTTGCCCTTTAAAAAAAACACAGGAATGTGTACCTTCGGAGTAGAAATTACTTTTAGTTTTCTTTTCCATGGTGGGGATACATTTGCAAGGAACCATTATCAATTCATCCCTCCTTCCTCTTGGGGACCAGGGCACACAATAAACCCATTTTCCAAATTGCCCCCAATATGACCTGAAATGAGTGGGCCTGAGTCACATGTTTGCACACTTGAGAGTCCCCACTATGGCGCCAGCTGATTAAGATGATCTGACCCCATAGGCTGGTGAAGCCGACCAGAACCCTCCTTTAGATGTGTCAAATCGCCAAGAGGAGGATTCAGTGGGTGTATACACAGGAGGAGTGGGGAGAACATGAAGACTGGGTCTAAGAACTACACTGGGCCATGTCCAAAATGAGCACTCAGAGAAAATGGGCAAGGAGAAAAATGAAGTACATACAAAAAGGGTAGTGAAGGCACGAGAAGGTATGAGAAAGACCATGCAGGTCCTGAAAAATAGAGGGATTGTTTTCCAAACCCAAGATTTCAGTGCTAGTTCGTGAGGTCTGGCTGGACTTCTGGCCCTATGATGCTATAAGATGTCCCTGTGTCTTGGGGGAGTGTAGAGCACTCTAATTATGGGATAAATTATTGATTAGGTAACCTCCCTTTCTTGGGCTACTTTGAGTGGATTTTGTTCCTTTTACCCAAAGGGGCTTTGATCAGTGTCATGCAGCTTTCTCTAGCTGTCATTTCAATACTCAGGCAAGGGTTTTTTTTTTATTGTATATTTAACATGCTTCAGAATTTGTGCAAAATATTTTCTTGTGTGATCTCATTTAAGCCACACAACAATCTAGGTCACTACATGCAATTTAGTACCCACAGCAATCAGCAATACATACTATAGTCATGCGCCATGTAACAAGATTTCAGTCAGTGAGCAACCACATATACAATGGCATTCCCATAGTTTAATGGAGCTGATCACCCTAATTGCCTAGGAATAGCATAGCCTCATAATGCCATATGCAAAGTATTACTCACATGTTTGTGGTGATGCCGTTGTACACAGACCTACTGTGCAGTCATATAAAGCCTAGCACATACAATACACTAGGAGGCTACACCATCTAGGTTTGTGCAAGTGCACTCTGTGGTGTCCACACAACAACAAGAAAATGTATCCTCAACATTAAGTGCACATGACTGTCCTTTAACCCAATTTTATAGAGTAGAAAACTAAGTATGAGTGTAAGAGCAGCTGCTCTGACTCAAGTTCACGCAGGTGGTAAATGACAGAGCTACTATTGAAACCTCGAACTGGGCAGGTCATTCAACATTTCTTAGCTTCGCTTTCCTAACGAACTGTAAAATGGGGACAACAGTATCTGCAAGGAAAGAATGTTCTGAGATCTCAGGACATGCAGATCTAAAAGTGCCTGATACAGTGCCTCATGCTTAGTGTTCAATGCCTATTTGTTTAAAAAGGCAAACGTTCTTAATTGGATTTCATGGGTGGGCTGGAGGAGATCTGTTTACTTCTCAAAGTTACAAGCAACATTTTATGCATGTGTCAATGTCTTTTTTTCATTCCTGAAAGAGTGTTTGCTTTCAACAGTTTTCACACAGGTCTGTGCTGCCTCTCACCCTAATACCAAAGTAAAATATATGTACTTTAAAGAAAATTTAGGGTTCTCCATTGCCCCAACTCATTGTTCACTCATTCCCAAGAAGAAAGAGTTTTGCAGTCTTGGTGAACTAAGTGGAGTTTTCATTTAATAAGGGGGAAAAAAGCTAAATTCTTGATTCCTACATGGGGACCCTGGGCCTTTTTGCTGTATTCTGCATTGCTTCTCTCTCGGTGATCTGTGTGGCTGAAACCATTAACACTAGGCTCTCTCCTGTTCAAGAGGTATTTCAGGAGAGGTGGCCTGTTTAGGCCTCCTTATTCTATGCAAAATAAATTGTCATTGGTACATAGGTCTGAGCCTCACTGGTCAGAAGACTGGGGCCAAACTTCAGAGGGTGATCGAGTCTTCCTTTGCTGGATATCCTTATCTGGCCCTCATTGGTGGTAGCTTGCTAGCAGGAGAAGATCTGGAGGTCAAGGTCCCATCTATCTCTCTAACTCTCAGTAGAAAAGTTTACAATTTTTAAAAATCATCCTTTGTGATTATTCCTCCCCTACCGTCCACATGCATAGGAGCAGAGTCTCAGTGGAAGGCTTCCAACCACTTGAATGGCTTTATTGATAAATGATCTAGGCAATTTTATTTTCTATTTTAGCTTCAAAATTTGAAAAAATAATTTCATAACTGAAGTCAGCCTTTTGAAGGGGGCTCTTTTTAAAACATATAATGCAATAATAACACAAAACATTTACTGAACACTTAATTTATGCCAGTAACTAAACTAATGTGTTCTGTGTATTGTCTCTGATTCCCAACCACCCCCATGAGATTGGACATATTGTTATCCCCACTTACAGATAAAGAAGCCAAGTCTTGGGTATGTGATAGGTATCTTACTGGAACCTTCAATTACTCAGTTGTCACTGGTTTGCTTCATGCCACAATAGGAAGTATGTGGTATATGAGTGAAAGGCCATCTTTGGGGACATTTGGGTTTAATTTTTTTTTCTTTTTTTTTTTTTTTAAGATTTTATTTATTTATCTTCAGAGGGGAAGGGAAGGAGAAAGGGAGAGAAACATCAATGTATGGTTGCCTTTTGTGCATCTCCTGCTGGGAACTGGCCTGCAGGGAACAGGTCTGCAACCCAGGCATGTGCCCTGACTGGGAATCGAACCGCGATTGTCTGGTTCGCAGGCCCGTGCTCAATCCACTGAGCTACACCAGCCAGGGCTTTGGGTTTAATTTTTAACTCACAGTTAGAAAAATCAATTCTCAGTTTCTCCACCCAACAAATCAGGTATCCCAACACCTGCCTCCTACTATGTCAATGTCACCTCTTCCTGCGTGTACACACATGTCCCCCAAAGATAAAACATTATTCAGCTTAGTTTTTACATTCCGTATTCCTAGTGGTCAGCCAGCCATGACATACCCTCTGAAGTTCGTACAGAAGTCAATCCAGATTTGTTACTCTTTATCGAGCTGGACAATATTAGAAATTAAAGTTTCAGTAACACTCTTCTATCTTCTCAGTTTCCAGCTTATTCAATGAGCTGACATAACTAAATACCATAGACCAGGTGGCTCAGACAATAGACATTTATTTCTCACAGTTGTGGAGGCTGGAGGGTTGAAGATCAAGGTACCAGCTGATTTAACTCCTGGTAAAGGCCTTCTTCCGGGCTTGCAGAGGCCACCTTTGTGACTTCAGGGTGGAGAGAGAGAAATCTCTCCCACCTCCTTCTTATAAAGCCACTGATCCATCACGAGAGTCCCTCATGATGTCATTTAACTCTAGTTATCGCCCAATAACATCTCTAACACCATGACACTGCGTGTAGGTGTTCAGCCTATGGGTTGCAGGGGTGTACAACTCGGTCCATGAAAATTGTAGTTTAAAGCAACTGAGACCAATATAAGGTTGCTAACATCATTTTACTAACTATTAATTAAAATTAATTCTATTTCATCACCTAACATAAAAATAGAGAGACCAAAGGAAATTCCTTTAAAGAAAATGCATTTACACCACCATCTTAATTTTCTTTTATCATATTATAGACTGACAAAACTTTGTCATGAAATAAATTTTGTGAACCATTGCTATTGAAAAGTTTTGTATGAGTTTACAATGAAAGAGACAGAAAATTTGCTTTGCCTTTTAAAAAGTGTTTTTTAGTTGGACTAATTTGTACACAAAGTTTTTCTCATTTTTAAAGTGCTGGGGTTCTGCTTTGGGCATTGCTTAGAGGCAAAGAACTTGGGAACAGTTCATCATTGATGAATACTACCACTTAAGACGTGTTTCTTCAGCCCAATCAAGGACATCAAAGTGGACAATTTTAGCTCTTTATCTATGCACGGTCCATACAATCCTTGGTTAGCCAGTGTAAAATGTCAATTTCAGAATCTGATAAACACTAGACTCTGAGGTCTTAACCCTTACAATTAACATCTGTCCCAACTAACTACATGCCTCTGGAGGTCGTTGAAGAAGAATTCCAGTTATCTAAGACTCACGTGGTTTCAGCTCCAGCTGGGACTTCAAATCATGTTTCCAGAACACAAAGAACACTTGATAAAGTTGGAGAGAAATATTTTTCGAAAATATGTCATCAGGCAGCTTGGGAGTGATTTAACAGAATCATCCTACAGGGTATGAATTTAACCTTTGATCTCTGAAGTGAAGGTTAGCAAATTTGTTTTTACTGTGCATCTTATAATCATCTCAGTGGCTGGGTAACCAGTTTCTAACGATACCGTGTTTGAAGATAAGTGAGATTTTCACCTCCAATTTTTAGCCTCATAAGCTTCTCTTTTCTGAATTAGATTCTACTGCTCTCCTCAACTTTTTGTGGGAGAAGAATCTTAAAACTTAAGATGCAGTGTATTAGAAGGAGGAAAATATCATACCGTTGTCTGCAAAAAAACCTTTAAATGTTCAACAAAATGTTTTAGATATTTTTTTCCTTCTAGGAGATGAACTTGAAAAGATACTGGTTTTTGTCTGTCAGTTCACCTGAGGTCTTCTTATTAATCCCTACTTTAATATAGGATTGCAAAGTACAGCTCATGGGCTAAATTCAACCCACTGCCTGTTTTTATAAATAAAGTTTTATTGGAACACAATCGGGCTCATACATTTAGCTATTATCTCTGGCTACCTTTGGTGCTACAATGACAGAACTGAGCAGTTGCAACAGAGATTGTATGTCTCTCAAAATTGAAAATGTTTACTATCTGGGCCTTTATACAAAATGTTCACCAACCACTTTAAAGCAAAAAAGCTTGGCATGGTGACATTGTGAAAATAGGTCCTTAGAAACAAACATGGCTTGGGGATAAGTGAGGATGGACAGCAGTTTTAATCCAAATATTCACTCTGCAGAAACTGAGTCATAGAATAACATCGAGCTGATAAAAGGAACAATAGTGGGGGGTATATATGAGATATAGACGAAGTAACTAAATCTATTCTTCAGCTGCCCATCTACTACAAATATGCCGCGGCAGAGATGAACCCAGCATCCTCAGCTAACGTCAGCCATTTGGGAACAAGAGCTCCTTCTCTGCAGCAGATGCGCGGCTCCGAGTTCATCATGAGTCCGCTCCCAGAGAGAGCACAGCACGTGTTGTTCTGCGAGGGGACCGGGACTGGCCTGTCAGTGGAATAACTAATTTCATTAAAGGGCTTGGGGAAACAGTGGGGGTGGAGGACTGGGCAAGAACTTAGAAAAACCAGTGTTAACCCTTTCTGGGCATGACTGAAATTACTTTTCAAATTATGATAGATCTGGTTAAGAAATGCCTTCAGAATTTAGACCAAAAGAACCAAGTGCCGTCTGTAGCAGTCCTTGCCAGTCATCCCTCATGGGCAGCTGCCAGGAGCTGATACACAAAGGCGATCATTGCACGCAGGGTTATTTCAGTCGCAGACACTCGTCATCCCTCAAAATTGCTCTACTCCGAGGATTCTAAATTCCAACCTCTGCTTTCCTGCCTCAGAAGTGAATGCATAGGCCGATGAGGGTAGGCGCCCTCAGCTTCCATCTCCAACCCAAACTGTCAGGAATTCATCTTGGGTCTAGATTTTTAATCTGCCTCAGAAGAACGACAGAGACCCACCTCTGAACTTGTGCATGGCCATGTTTTCTGCTTTCTTTAGGACACTGCTTTCTCATCTTCATGTTCTTCCTTTCTACTGACTCCTTCTATTTTCCTAACAAGCATGCTTGGGTCTCATTTGTCCTAAAGTTATGAAAATGCAAATAAAATAGAATAAAATAAAAAATACTTTTTTTTTGGCTTTGTTCTTCTGGTTTGCTGCTTTCCTAGTCCACTGTCTATCAGCAGGGATAAGACAAGGTTATGAGAACATACAACCCCTACATCTTGGTGGCTCGACAAGATATTATTTGTTCTTCATGCAGAAGAACAAAGAGAGCAGAAGGCCACAGAAGAGCAGATGGGCCTGTTTGAGAATAGCTGTCCTCTTAGACAGGGACTCAGTGATAAGAGGCCTCAATCTTTGTTTTTGTCAACGAGGTGACAAGGTCTCCTCCATGACCACTGCTGCAGAGAGCGGTGGAAAATTAAGCATGGGCTTTTTACTGGCTCAGTCCACTGACCCACTTCATATTTCACTGAGAAAACGAGCGCCTGACTCCTCTCAAGTGCAAGGACACTGAGAAGTACCATCTTCCATGTGCCTGTATGGGGAGCAGAACCAGATGTTGGTGAACATAGTGGTGCTTTTCACAACAACCAAACTTCTGTACGGCGGTTCCTAAACTGCCCCCTCTACTTCCTCAGCGATGACTCACTGTCCGTCCAGCCCACGTCTTCTAAAATCTGGCCTCCATCACCATCCGTTCACTGAATTCCTTTTTTATTAAAAAAAATCCTATTTTTCTACAATGATTTTCTAGTTGTCTCTTTGACCATATTTTCTCTGTTATTACCTCTTTGGCGTTTTTGTAAAATTTGACCCAAACTTCAGACCCTATCGTTCTGAATGCCCTTCTTTGTTTATACGACAACATTTGCAGCACTTTCTAATTGCTCCGTGTCCTCTTCCACACGCCCTTGCTCAGCCTCCTTCCCTGACGTCTCTTCCTTTCTCTCCTGCTCAGTGTAGGGAGTCCGGGCAGCTCGGTGCTCTCGGCTCGCTCTCTGTGCTCCCTCCTGGGCTTCAGCCTTCAGGTCTGACATGGAACTCTTCAATCAACCCATTCGCCCCTTTCTCCAGATCCCAAACTACACCTAACTTTTAGTTAGAATACACGTGCAACATGTAAATTAATGCAAACTCATAGTCTCTCTGAAAAAGCAGCCCTTCTCCTGACCTAAACATTTTCGTTAATGGAACTATATCAGTTAGAACATTGTGACTACAAGTGACAGAATACCCTGGCTCAATTGGCCTAGAAAATGAGGAAGTTTATGATCTTAAGTAATGAGAAGTCTAGGTGCTTCTCTCTGCTCTGGCCTGCTCCCGCGGGCTCCTGTCAGAGAAGGTAGGTTTCAGTAACAACTTCAGTGACCATATTCTGAAACAGCAGCTTCCAGAAGAGGTGCCATCTTCTTATGTGCTTCTTTTTAGGAGTGGAGAAACCTTTTCCAGAAGTCTCCCTAACAGTCTCCCTTTTGCTTCTTAAAGAAAATGTAATAACAGTTTTATTGAGCTATCCTATGTATATCATATACAATAATTCACCTGTCTAAGGTATACGATTCTCTTATTTTTAGTACATTCACAGAATTGTGCGGCCATCAGTCACCACAATCAATTTTTAAACATTTTCATTGCCCCCAAAGAAACCCTGCCTTCATTCCCCTCTAATGTACTTTCTGTTTTAATGGATTTGTGGTTTCTGAACATTTTATGTACATGGACTTTCATGATATGTGGTCTTTTGTGTCTGGCCTCTTTCATTTAGCAGAATGTTTTGAGGCTTATCCATATTATATCATGAATCAGCATTTCATCATTTTTATTGTTGGGTAATACTCTGCTGTATGGATATACCACATTTTGTTTATTCATTCTGCGGCTGATGAACATTTGGAGTTTGGGGTTTTTTTTTTTTTTTTTGCTCTTTTTGCCCCAAACTTTGCCACGTGCTCATGCTTATTCCAACCTCTGACAAGAAAATGGAGCCACCTGGGTGTCTTGGACAAATCAATATTCCCCCATCTCGCCTCCAGGGCTGAGGCTGTGTCCATTTTCTTAGAAGCAGTGGGCAAATATTAAACAAAATCGAAGGGAAGAGGGGTGATGGGGGATGTGGGGGAAAAACAAGGTCTGCTGCAGGCAACAACCAATAATTTAGTCTTACAACGGTGCTTTTTTCTTTCTCCTGACCACGGATAACAAACTGGCAGCCACGTTCCTGTATCTGATCTCTGCAGTTCCTCCTCTCCCCTTTCACTAACCCCTCAGGATGCCCTTTGCTTCCCACTTCAAGCTCATAATACTTTTTATCTGTTTTCTTCCAACAGCCCCCTGCTCACCCCAGCCTTTCAGTCATGTCCTTTCCCCCCTCCAGTCCATTTGACACAAGTTTGTGAGAGCAATCTTTTCACAGCGTATGTTTACTAGTAACAGCATCATAGCTCCTGTTCAAAAGTCTTCCGCAGCTCCTTGACTGTGAAAAGCCAAGTCCAAATTCATCATTTACACATTTAAGGTCAGCTTCATCATAACTTTAATTATTCGTTCTTCTCAGTTGTAAATTTATTCTTCTAAATTTTTGTCTGTTCTTAGAGACATCCCAAGTAATAGCAGGTAGCATTTATTAAGCTGCTGTTATGTGCCAGCACTGTTCTAACACGTACTGGGATTACTCCACTGATTCCTCACGAGGACTCTGTGAGATCCATACATATATTTTTACCCTTGTTTTCAAGAGGAGGAAGTTGAGGCTAAGTACTTTGTCCAAGATCACATGACCAGTAGTTGGTAGAGCTAGGGTTCACATTCTGACGGTTTAATTCCCCTGTGCTCCAAGAAATTATTTTTTATTTCTTAACTCTCATCTCCTCCCTGAAGCTTTTTCTGATCCTATCTCTTTTTCTCCACCTGCTGCCCCCCTCATCACTGATTGCTAATCTCACCCTCCTTTGTAGCCATATAGTGTTTTCTTTATAACTTTCTTAAATCTCTTCTCAGTTGTTACTATAAGCCTTGTTAGAATGAAGAGAAAGGACTTAGTATTTATTGAATGCTTACTAGGTGTTACCTGCCTCTCTTGTTTCTACCAGACCATGCACTGGAGGGCAGGAATTTGTGTTCGTGTTTCATGCCACTCATCAAAACAAGCCATAGTGGGAGTGGACGGGCCACCTGGCCAAGCTGAGAAAATGGGAAGGCATGAAATTTAAAGAATGATGGATTTTAGAGACACAGGGATCTGAGCATGAATCTCTCCTCAATGTATCCGGTTGTAGGACCTGGGCTAAGTCACCTAACCATTCTGTTGTAGGCTGAATCACATCTGCCCCCAACCCCAAAATTCATATGCTGATATCCTAACCCTCAGTATCTCAGAATGTGACTGTATTTGGAGATAGGGCTTTTAAAGTTGTAATGAAGGTAAATGTGGTCGTGTGGATGGGCCCTAGTTCAGTGAGACTGGTGTTCTCGATTAGGACACAGACACAGAACAAAGACCATGTCAAGACACTGAAGGAAGATGGCCACCCATGAGCCAGGGAGAGAAGCCCCTGAAAAAAAAACCATGCTCACACCTTAATATATACTCTGAGCCTCAGTTTCCTTATCTGCATTATCTGTGACATGAGGTTGCTGGAAGATTTAGTGGAATAAAAACCTCTTAGCATGGTGCCAGACACTCCCTGGTATAGCAACCTGCCAATGGCACTTCTACCCTTGTGTCTGTTACTCCAGGGTGATACCTCTGGGGACAAGCGGCACCAGGGTTTGCAGGGGCTTAAGGCTGAAATCCTTGACAACTGGCAAACAAGCAGGTCGAGATGAACCTTAGTAGCTACAAACGGAGATTCCAAAATGAAGCACCGGGCAGACGGAAATGAAGTAGGAGCCGGCAGACGGGCTGTAGCCGTGTCTGCAAGGAACAGAAAGCTGGTCTCAAACAGGATTAAGCAATAAATAGGTTGTATTTGGACCTGTCTGTGAGCAGCTCAGGGATGGACACAGGAGCCTGAAGGACATGACAGGACTTTCCCCCCTTACTCTCTCAGTGGCTGGGTTCCTTCTCTGCTGATTTGGTTCTTCCACAGACTTCACATCTGTAAGATGTAAGTTCTTCAACTGTATCTCCATGGTAGTAAGATGTCTGCAGAGGCTCTAGACCTTCACTCCCTCTCAAAGACTAGGAGGGAAAAGTCAACACTTCTTTTAATCATTCAGGCCAGGGCCCCGGACTAGCTCTCTGTGAGAGTGACTTGCTGAGTCATGTGCCCTGCTCTGTGGCTGGGGGTTATTGTAATCTGGCTGTTATAGACCTGGATCACCTGTGCCCTGACCAAGCCTGAATCACCAAAGAAGGTCAGAGGGAAAGATAGCGACTGCAGCTGCCCGAGCAGATGACCTCCATACCCATGTGCACGGAGAGGTGGCTTTGAACAATGAAACCAAACCCTGCATTCTCTGTACTTTCCTCCCTCTCCCTTCCTTTCTTTCTGGTCCACTCTTCCTCCTTTCCTCTCCTTTTCCTTTTCTCCCTCTTATTTCTACTCCTTAAGGTCGATTTCTGACTCCCAACACATTTTTGTGCTGATGTAATGCATGTCCATTTGGTGATCTGATCACTGACTTCTGAGGTGGTCAGTCTTTGGGCTGCTGCAAGACTGAATGGGGCAGGGCCCTTCTGGACAGTGGTGGGGTCAAGTTTAACCAAGTTAACCCTTCTGGTATGCAAGGACTTAACTGCCTCCTAGAATCCGTGTTCTGGCATTTCCAATCCTCAGGCTTGAGAGGACTCTATTCCAGGTGTCACCATCACATGTGACATACCAAAGAGATACAACAATAATAAAAATGGCTAACATTAAAGAAGCACCTACTATGTGCCAGGGACTGTGACGAGCACTGTACATGCTCCGATTTCATGTCGCCCTAACTGGGGTCCAGAGAGGGTAAGCAACTTGCCCAGTGTGCCATTAGCAGACAGTGGCAGAGCCAGAATTCGGAAAGGGTCTGCCTGACAGCCCACCCCTTACTCTTCACCTCTCAGCCCCTCCACGCCACCTCCACAGTTGGCAGGCCTGGTTGAATTGCAGTCTGCAAGCAATTAGCAAAAGCAGTTCTCCAGCAAATCCAAGGAACAATCCAATCTGGAAAAGGGGAGGAGAAAGCCATCTTCAAAGAGAAGCTTTTTTCTTCCCCAGCTGGTTGAGGGGAGTAGTTTGCCACAGGCTGCTGAGGGCAAGGAAGGGGCAGAATGCTCACTGAATGTTCATTCTCCCAATTGTTTTTCTATGACACTGAGCTCACACTCCAGGGAAAATGCAGGGCCTGAACTGAAATGTCTTCCAAAGCCATTCAACCAGGGCTTTGAAAGACGCTTTGTTGTGAAAATCTCTTTGCTGTCCTGACTCTCCCTGGGCTGAGGGTGCCTGATAAAATACAGGATAACCAGTTCAGTTTGAATTTCAGATAAACAATGCATATCGTTTCAGTATAAGTATGTTCCATGCAATATTTGGGACATACTTATACGAAAATGTTATTCGTTGTTTATCTGAAGTTCACATCAAACCAAGCGTCCTGTATTTTTATTCAGTGAATCTGGCAACTTGGTCTGGGCTTCAAGAAGAAGCCCAAGCCCTCCTGCCTTGCTGCTCAACCAGACTCCAGCTGGTTTTGTCATTCTTGTGAAGGAAGCAGAGTCTGAAGGATGCTGCATGCTTATGCCTACTCCATCTTGTTCCTTTAAGAAAACTTTTTTAAAAAAATGATATGGGCTTTGTAAATAATAATAACAATGTTGATAATAATCCCTTCAGGATCTGGAAAATGTCTTGAGGGTTTGGGGGGAACTGACTTTCCACTAAAGTTCCTGGAAATGGGTCAGCATAACTTGTGTTTTGTTTAATACAAAGCAGCAAGCCCCACTGCCGTGGTGTCTGCCAGAGCATCTCACAGAGGAGGTGGGGGAGGGTCCTGCTCTCCCCAGAGCAGAGACCTCTCCCTGGGGATTAGGGTCGAGTTCTCTGAGCTCCTCAGGACCAAGTGACAGAGGAGGACAAGATGCAGGGGAGGAAAACAAGAGGAATGAGAAGGAAAAGAGGACAGGACGGGGAGGAGGGTTTGGTGCAAATTCAACATCATTTTCTCCCTTGCCGTGCACCCTGCTTCCCTCTCAGTTATGAGTCCAAGAGCACATTCTTGGCATTGACACTCTCCTACTTGGACCCTTCTCTTTGCTTGGCTCCTGGCACAGTGAACTTGGCCATGTGCTGCGGTAATGGGCCATCCCGGGGAGGGCCCCATCGAATCAGCAGCAGGCCGGCTGTCAGAAGAGCCTTTTCAAAAGGGAGGACACCCTGGGAGGGAGAGTATTTGCCAAGCAACTAAGAGTCCCCATGTTTCCAGGTGTTTAGTATATGTTTCTGGGTGTGCACAGCAGGGAATACAAGACCCTATTGTGTTCTTCACTCAAGTTGGCTGAGGGCCTGGCAGCCAGAGTGGGTCACAATTCACTACAACTCAACACATTTTTATTGAACTTTTAAGTCCAATGCCCTCTCTGCTCTGCTTATAGGAAATGTAAAGATAAGACTGATCCCTTCTCTTAAGGGGTTTCAAATCCAATAGGAGACAAGGCAAAGAGATAGCAACAGAACACACGGAGCGGGGGAAGTATCCTCAGAGGGGTAGAAGCTAAGTTTTGGAGGTATTCGAGAAAGAGTGGAAACATTTGCTTGGAAGAATAATCAGAGATGTAATAGAGGGGGTGGCACTCAAGGGGAAACTTGCAGAAGGGTGGGACGTCGCTGAGGCCCTGTTGGGCAATTGGTGTTTTATTGTGTTTGACATGGAAATCAGTCCATCCCTAACATAGATCCGGTGTGAATTCCGCTGGTGGTAAGCATGGTCACACTGGGGGGAGTACCCCAAGCAGCCCAGCATGACCAGTTTTATTATTAATTCAATGCTTCCTCATCTTGAGGTAGCCTCATTTCATCTACTGCCATGACAGCTGAAACGAGTCATCAAGCCCAGGTGTCAGACATGCCCAGGTATTTACACACAACATCGTACTCAGTTGAAATGAATGGCAGCGTCCCAGAGAATATTATCATCTCAATTGCAAGTTTGACCGAAGAGTCAGCGATACAAGCCCATAAAACAATTAGACTTCCATTTTTTTCTCACAGTTTTTTTCATTGATATATACTGTTTGTCAATGTGTAGATTCTGTAGAAATGATTAATATGGACTAATAATCACCGACACTATTTTTCTTTCTACATTGTGAAGGTATTGCACAGGTAGAATCCTATTGCAATGAATTTTACTAAAACGCATTTTTGGAATTGAGCTCTCGTTATCACCGTGGGCTGTTCTGTATGTTAATATAGCACAGTTACTTAATGAAGATATTATGGGTAATAAGTTCTTGGGAGTCTTTGATGAATATTTGTTGACCTCCTTAGAATATTTCGATCTTTAAGTAACTACTACCTCTTTAGACATTTTTGACCTTTAAGTCATGTATCTGTGTGACTCTTGCTACTGAACACCTGTACTGTGTTAAATACTTAACTACATATGGCAGATTTCTAAACTATTTTATGGAAACTGTGGTATAACATTGTTTAAAAATGGTTGGCTTTTGCTTAGTTGTGTCATAAAGTTCTGGAGTACAGAAGGCCTTGGCTCCTTTAAGAAAGAGGTGGTGGGCTTGGCAGCTGGTGAACTCAGCTGGCACAGTCCTTGGCGTGCAGCAACTTTCCAAGTCAAGGAAGTCTTAATAAAGGCGGAAGAGGTAGAGCTCTGAGCTGACTTTATGAGTGCCTAAGCAGCCATTTCCTGACTTTTTTTAAAAAAAGGATCACAGGAAACGCTATTACATAGGCTTTGATAGTTTAGCTTTCTTTTCAGTGAATCTTTAAGGAATTGAAAGACTTCTTTTAACCTATCAGCAAAAGGAAGTAATATCCCTGAAAGTTGCCCTCTGGCCATAAAGAGGATGGTGTGTGGGGGGAGGGTAACTAGGTAAGTGGTTGCCTTCTCTCTGGACGGCTCAGTGCAGATGCTGGGCAGAAAGTGGTACAAGTGCGCACTTCACCAAGAGATGGGCAAGTTACTTCCCATTTCAACTTCCTCTTCCAGTAAATGTATTATGCTGTTATTTTATAGGGCTGATAGGAGAATTCATTTGTTCAACTAATACAATAAGTATTAAACCCCTCCACGTGCCAGCCCCCAGCAAAACAAAGGACAGTCCCAGCCCCGACAGAGCGACAGATGAGAGGGTGTTTGCAGAGTCAGACACAAGGAATCAGTACGTGCCATGATGGAGGCTTTTGTCCCAATTATGAGAAGCTCAAGCTTCTGAAAATACCCATCTCCCAGGCTTCTTGTGGAAGGACACCCCCATCTGAAGCACTGATAAGTAAAGTGCTACTTAGAAGTCCTAAAGTTTAGGTTGGCCCCCAAAGGAGCTTTGCTTAGGCTCGTTCTGAAAGTAAACTGGAGCTGGCTGGGCAAAGTGGTCACTGATAAAGTTTTATGAGGGAAGAATCCTCAAGTTATATTTTTAAGGTTGGAATTCTTTCTTTCTTTCTTTCTTTCTTTCTTTCTTTCTTTCTTTCTTTCTTTCTTTCTTTCTTTCTTTCTTCCTCCCTTCTTTCCTTTCTTTTTTTTAGAATTTCCTATGTCAATACACTTGCTGTGTGTACAAATGTCAGTAGTTAACAAGTGGTTAAGTCATGTATCTGGACACTTTAACAAAGAGGTTCTTTTTGTTTTTATTTCTTTGCCTTTCATCTCTTTCTTTCATCTTTTCCCTTCCTTCCTTCCTTCTTCTCCCCCTTTCCCTTCTTCTCTCCCTTCCTTCTTCCCTTCTTTCCTTAATAGAAAAAGCATCAAAAAAATAGATCTTATACTTTGAAAACCCAACTACTTTCTCTACAAAGGATCTGTCATAATGAAGACTCATCTATCTACTACAGAAATGGCTGTCATGGGCCTATCAGAAATTAACCAACATCTCTGCCAATCAACAGATAATGCCTGCAGTGTTGCAATATCTGTGGTGATGATATTTATATATGTGTTATTTAATTGCGCTGCATAAAATACATTATTTCCTCTTAAATATTGGTGTCCAAAGCTAATTCAAAACCACAGAAAAGATCTTCTAAAATGACATTTCTTGCACCTACAGGCTACAAAATGATGCAGAGGACAATGTTTTTTGTGCATCACAACTTCAGATGCCATACAGCATAGACCAGACTGTATTTTTAATATCTATCAATGAACAAATTGATCAGTCAACAAACAGTTATTGAGTAAGAATCTATGTAGGACTTGAGGGAGCTAGCCTCCCAGATTTAAGTAAACAAATATTAGACCGGATTTTTCCCTTTGGGAACTGAGAGGTGGAGGAGATTACAAAAATTTAACTAACAATTCAAAGCTAAGTGATGGATGTTTCCCCGAAATATGCCAAAGGGGACACTATAGGGAAGGCTTTGTGAGGAAAGTTATTTTTCAAACACAGGTAGGGTTAGGTAATTCATTTTTTAAAACTTTTTAAATGACAAACAGGACAAATGTCTTCCTAGCAACTTCAACTGCCATGTGGTACAAAAAACAAACTGTATTTCTTGTATTTAGTAGCTAACAGATTCATCAGTCAACAAACATTCTTTGGGTATGTGCTTTGTAGAAGAACCAAGGCCGGATCTCTCTTTTTTTTTTTTTTTTTTTTTTTTTTTTTTTTTCAGTTTTGGAACTTCATGAATTTCAGATCACGTGTGTTGAGTATTGGAGGACAGATTTTCGACCTCTGTAATGTTCTGGGAGAAGCTGAGCTCAGCTTCTAGGAGCCTCCAAGACTCCTCATTTGGCATTCCCTGGGGCAAGGTTTGAAAGCCTGAAGTGTAAGGCTCATGACAATCTGATGAGCCCTTCTCCACTGGTGGGAACTTCACTTCTGTGGAAGAGGGGAGTGGAGGCTAGGAGGCCCATGAATCTTCAAGGACCCCGCCCGACCTTAAGCTTTAGAGCAAGGCAAGTCTCCTGCATCAGGCAGTCGGGTTACTTTGGTTTAGGAAGAACGTGTGTGTGTACCTGGTGACTCCCAATGTGAAAATATGAACTTGCTCCTTGTTCATTCCCAGGTCCACTGGACCCAGGCCATGGAAGGGTTTTGGCTCACTGAGCAGAACAGATTACTGGGCATGTTGTGGAGCCACCATGTTTTATGATGCTGGGAGCGGGTTACACAAAGTGCCACAGAGTGAGAAATATTTGGATGTTTGGAAATACTTTTCTGCTTAAAGCTCTGAGATTGCAAGGTTTTTCTTAGCCCTGTGGAATTCCTCTAGCTGCCTGGGGATTTCTAGGTTTCTAAGAAGCTTGAGGTGGTTGTTAACCTAATACACAGTTAAAGGGAGCCAAGACAGCTTTCCTATGCCAGCTGTGTGGTAGGATGTCTTCTTAAAAGGCTCTTAAAAATCAGGCATGTAAGGGAATCCTTCTTTCCTGAACTGGGGCCTCTGAAATTGGGTCAATGGTTCTCATCCTCATCTCCCTGCTTGCTTTGCTGAAGTGCAGTGTAGGCAAATAAATATCAATGAATTGCTTAATGATTTTCAGAAGGCTTTTATATTTTCAAGGCCAGGGGCTCTCCTGAAATGTTTGATCTACTCCATATGAATCTGTTTTCCAAATGGCCAGCACATGTCGAGGCCTGCCGTCCTCTGGGTTACAGGAAGATGTCTTTGATGGGTTAACCGCAGAGTAACTGAACTCTTTTCAAGTCCCTTTCAAAAGTTCCTTTGTCCTGCTGTGGATCTTGCCATTTGGACCAGATCAGCAGAAGATTGCTCCTGGGGAAGGGTTCTAGTTCATTCTCCCTCTGCTCTGGGTTTGGTTTCTGGGTAATGCCATCTGTAGCCTGGTGGCCCAAAGGTTAAAGTGCAAGCGCCAGTCCATTATGAAACAATGACCCCGACTCTAGAAGGGTCGCTCATTCCTTCCCAGCATTCTCTCCCCAGCTCACACCCGGATGCATTGCCTTAAAGCCAAATGAAGTCGTCATCATTCTCATCCGCCTTGGGGAGGACTGGTCTTCCTATTACCAAAACCTCTTGGCAGCTGCCCGCTGCTGCTTTCAGTAGGATGTTACTGCTTTGAAGTGGCCTCCCATTCTGGAGTGTTGCGGATCCTTTTCCTAGGCCGGGTAGAAATATTAGTCATTAACTTTCTTGACATTTTGTACATACATAGGAAAATGGTCATTTGGTTTGGCTTGCTTCTACAGATTTTGATACATATTCAAGCTACAGGACAATGAGTGAAACATATATGGATATTATCAAGTTGAAATGGCAAATTGGAGAAGTAAGGGGGGTGAAAAAGGCAATTCTGGTAGCAGTCAGCATGTGGTCACTGAGGACCAAAATATATATTTTGTTTTTTCTACAAAAATTACATTGGTTGTAAAGGAAGCTTCGTTTTAATCCAAAATGTAACAACTATTTATAAAAACATAAAATACACGATAAAGCAAGATTTGAAAAAATGAAAACAGCTTTCCCTCTTTGTTCTAATTTCAATGTTAAAAATATTTTTATCATTAATATTACCATTATTAGACACTTCTTAACTCTGGATTTACTATATAGTTCCAATATTTGTTTTTTCTTAGTTACTATAATTCTAGGTGTCCAAAAGCCTCAGTCCGTTACTTATTTATACACTGCGTAAACTGCTGGTAGCTTTCAGCTAGTTCAGTAAACATTTATTCAAGTGGCAACAGACAGGCCCGGTTTAGGCTTCAAAAGCCAATAGTTCTCTGTCTGTCTGTCTGTCTCTGTCCCTCTCCCTCCTGATATTAACTGAAATCCTGAGGGAGCAAAAGCTTTTCTACCAGGATGATACTCGGCTCTGGTGACTAGTTATTGCCCCTCATACAAGAGAGCCTTGCTAATTTCACATAAACCTTCAACCACAGTTGCTATTTTGATTCATTGAACGACCCTCCATACAACCAGCTAGTCCAGAAAGCTGGGAGTCAATAAGAGACTCCATCTTCTCATTACAACCCCTCTCTTCACACATGCAGTCTGTCACCGGCTTCTGTCAGTCTTTCCTCTTAATCACGCGGACTCTGCCCTCTGCTCAGCCCTCGCCACAGGGCTTTTCTCCAGGCTGGGCTGTTTGGGTCTCCGGCCTGGAGTTGCCATTGCGGCTCGTTCTCTTGTCTCCACTCTAATTGCTCTTCTGTTTCCTAGCCCCCTCCTTTGTTATACAAAGCTTAGATGGTCTTTTATCTGAATTAAATTTAATAATTAATAGGTCACGGAGATATCATTCAAAGTAGTTGGCAAAATTTTTTTTAAATTGTGAACAGAATTTTACTGAATGTTTTCCATTATCTATTATAATATGTCAGTGCGATAAATTACATGATTGACTTTCTAATGTTAGACAATCTTTGCATGCCATAAAAGATATATATGATATTTGTATGCACACTCACTTTGGATTTTTTGCTAATATTTATTTAAAAATTTTGCATCATTGTTCTTATGTGGGACTGATTCTTGTTCTTTCCTCGTCTGGCTTTGAGTCAGGGTTAAAATGGCTTTATTAAAATATGCTGGGGAGTTTCTCTTATTTTCTATTCCCTAAGATAGTTATTTGTGAGTAGCTATTATTTCTTCCTTGAATTTTTGGGAAAATTTGCCCATAAAGTATTCTGGAGCTAGAACTGTTTGTAGTATATTCAAAACTATTGAGCTCATTTTCTCCACCCTCACTTCCTGGTTATTCAGTGTTAATTTCTTCTCCAGTTAATTTCTGTAATTTATGCTTTCTAAAAATTATCTCATGTGTCTAAGGTTTCAATGATATTGTCCTACAGTTGTTCATGTGATTCTCTTATGACTTTTAAATATTTACTTTTTCCGTTTCAATGTCCCTTTTCATATCTAGTACTGCTTATTTCTGCCTCTTAAAAAAATCAGTCATGCCAAGAGTTTGTCTATTTAATCACTTTTTCGAAACAACAAGCCTTTCATTTTGTTGATCAGATGAGTAACCATTTATTCTTTTCGCCACCAAAAGAGTAACTTGGGAAACTGAAATCTGATGTTCGGAACCCACAGCCACCTCTGATCCCACACGAGGCCTCCCCTCCAGCAGTTTCAGATTCCTCCTGGCCCCAACTGTGTCACCCGGTTTCATCCTCGCTGCCTTGGTACAGGTTTTCTTTTTTCTTCCATTACACACTTGGTCAAAGTCTTTAAATTCCAGCTCAATTTTTCCTCCTTTCCAGCTTTTCCCAACCAACTCTCTCTCTAGGCAATCATTTCCTCCTCTGAGCTGTTTTTTGTGCCTTATATATATTTTCTTATTTTTCCATCTAGCATCACGTTTTTTTTCTTTGTCTGCTACCAATTCTGGACCAGGAGACCCTTGAGAGCAGGTGCCATCCAGTTTTCTTCTTTATTTGTAGCACTTTTACCTTATTTCTCCTATTCCACGCCTTTGTCAAACAAGACAGGTAGAAAAGAGAGAGAGCAAAAAAATCACACCACGCCCTTTTTGTTTATTTTGGGGGAGGTCGGCACCCAGCCCCTCTAACTAAGGTGCTAACTAAATTACTGTCAGGATGCACTCAGCACCGAATCACCTATTTGCTAACATCTTTAAATGTCCAACCTTTCAAGTCAATTATTTTCCTATGATAATGGTCAAAGCTATTTTACCTCTGGACACTGTAATGCATTTCAATACCAGACTAGATTTTAATCAGGCCACATGATGTTTTCCTCACAGTGTTTATTCACAAATGTACGCACTATTTAACTGAGAGGCATGAAGTGATTTCATGACCAACCCCACTGTCTCCATTTAGGCAAAACACTGCATGTAGGTAATTCAAGGAAACCTCTGCTTTAGCTCATCATTTTTCTCCTCCATAAGTTTACCCTTTATAACAGTCAACCTACACATGAATACTCAAGATAAGATGCTAAAGAAAAAAGGCAGTTGAGCCCTGACCGGTGTGGCTCAGTTGGGTGGCCATGGTTCTGCAAAGCTGAAGTTTGCCGGTTCCAGCCCGGTCAGAGCACGGCCTGGATTTCGGGCTCCTCCCCAGCCCTGTCAGGGCGTGTGCGTGCGAGAGGCAACTTTTCCCTCTGACATCGATGTTTCTCCCTTTCTTCCCCTTTCTCCAAACATAAATAAAGAAAATCTTATTAAAAAAAAGAAAAAAAGGCAGTCGGGGATTACTCTGTAAAGTAGATGATTTTCTAACGACTATGCTGCACCTCTGAAACTAATACAGAATAATACTGACTGTAAAATGTAATTGAAAAATATATATATATAAGAAAAAGAAAATAGACTGTTGAGTGGTTCTTAAACATGGCAGTTAAGAAACCTAGATTTGAATCCCTGTTCTACCACTTACCTATCAAATAGGATTTTAATCAGGTTAAGTTTTCATTAGGAAAATAGTGGTAACATTATATGACCTACCAGGTCCATGAGGGTTAAATCATATAATTTTGGGCAAATACCATGCACAGTTCCAGGAATGTAGGGATACTCACTAAATTTTAATTTAACGTACATGATGAGAATCACAAACATACCTGCTGTGCAAATGTTAATTTCACGCTGAGAACCTTTCCACAGGGGCATCTGACGTCAGCCTAGTTAGAGAAAAGCCCATTTTCCTGGAGGCTCTGTTTGCTTTCTGAACTCGCTGGCTTGCAGCAAGACCCTTTACTAATCCATTTTATTTTCACTGTTTTACTCAAAGGACATTAATCAGACTTTGGGATTTGGGAGTCTTGAGTTCTATTTTCAGCGGGCACAGTCTGGTGACTTCAGACAATCAAGGGAATGACGCTCCTTTCTGAACATTCCTTGCTATGCCCCGGAGGCAGAGGATGAGTCCTCTTCCTCCTTTCTGTCTGCTCGGCATTAACTTGGCAACACTTGTTACCTTAAAAACCAGGGCATCGCTGTTTTCATTCACAAGAAAAATCCAATTCACGAAATATTTTTTTATCTGTCTGTGAACTGTGGGGGAAAGGCAGGTAACGAAGCCTACAAGTTCCACTGAAAGCATTTGCCCGTGTCCCTTTAAAGAATAATCTCTCCGCAAGGCCAGCGGCTCTTTCACAGACACCTCATTTTGCTGTTGGAAAGAAAACGTTTTCTGCGTTCTCTGTGTTCTCTGTCTCCACCTGAACTGCTCTGTAATTCAAAGTCACTTTGTTTCTGCAATCACCCTAGGCAGCTACGGGCACATTACCCGTCCACTATGCTGGCTAAATCAGGGCTTGAGGAAAAGTCCCTCTGGGAAGCGTGAATAGCCAGCAGCTGCATTTGGCCTGGCCAGCTGAATTTCAGCCGGCTCGTTGGCCCACCCCCAAGACTGATAAAGCCTTTGCTAAGCTTGAGATTTCCCCAGCATTTCTGAACAAAATGGAAAGACTGCTTTCTTTCTGCCTTTCCATGTTCTTTGGGCCTGTTAACTTGTTTTGGGCAGAAAGAAAGTGAGGGAGAACTGTGCCCGGTCAGGGTGCACATGCTGCCAGCTTGCCTTAACTTGTCTGGCAAATGCTGACCTCTATTGCAATGGCACACCCCAGATCTGAGGAGGACAGAACTGCCCAGGGAGCCGCCCACCCTCCTCCTCCTTCTTCCTCAGCCCAGAGGGCAGCCAGATCTGCACACCAAGTTCTCTCTCCTTAGCCTAATGAATGGCACAACAGGGGCGAGGGTGGGGGTGTTGAGGCCCCCCCCAGCAGGCACCTGAGGGCTACCCCACACTCTATTCCCTCCAGGGAGTGAAGCAGTAACTAGGAGGGTGCAGAAAAGTCGATCTCTCTTGGGTTTATTCAATTATTTCCTTCCAGCCATTGTTTTTTGGATTGCTTTGCTGCATTTCTTTAAAGTGGGCAGATGGCAGGATACTGGAGGTGTAAAACAGCTACAGAAAACAAGATGATTAAAACAGAAGGAATATGTATAAACCCTGCTGGATCATTCTGATATTAATCAGGCTTTTTTTTTGTTTGTTTGTTTTTTCCCCCCGGGATGTGTAAAGTTTTTATGCTCCCCAACCTTTTACAAAGAGGACACAATGTATAAATGGGCCACTAGGGGCTTTGGCCGAGAAAGCCCCCAGTTTTTGCATTCAGCTTATTTTGAGCACGGGCCTAATTGAAAGGCTTTAGAGCAAGACCTTTCGCTTAGAGTAGATGAAGGAGAGCAAAAATGCCACTCCTGCAGGGGAGAGCCGAGGCTGGGTAGTCAGGGGCAGTGCCATCCGAAGCACAGGAACCGTGCCTAAAAGAGATAATTTCAAGTTGAGCTGTGGTTTACCGCAGTGTCCTCGTGATCGGTTGAGTGGTCAGATGTCAGGGGTGACTGAGAATAAGTTCATTTTCCCACAGTGAAAGAAAGAAAAAAAAACAACACCGAAAAAAAAAACAGCTTTGCCCATATGAAACAAGTATTTGCACATTTCAGAGCCTGGCTGGAGCAGCCTTGAAAATGTATCATAATCCATGTGCCTTTGGTGAAGAAAGCTGAAGAAGAAACAACAGTTACTGCTTTGATTAGCATAACATTTTGCCCAACCCCCCTTTCTTCCCCTAATGATCACAAATCATTTTTCATGGTGGGATGGCTCTGCCCCGTTGTTCGTTCACTCTGGAAGAGCTTCCGAGAGTTATGCATTTATGCATCATGGTGCTGACGGGGAAAAGAGGATGAGTCACAGAATGACCTCCAGTGGAGGGTCTGGGGATCATGCGTTGTGAGCTGAGCAGCAGAGCACTGACCCAGGGTTGCTAGACCTTCCTCCTTCAGCCTCCGGTCCAGCCTGGCTTTGTGGTGGCGGCAGCGGCAGAGCTCTTTTCCTGCCCCGCGTGTGTGGGAGGACTCTGGGATTCACGGGGTTAAAGTGTCATCTGCAATGGGAAAATGGCTTCACCACAAATTCATCCTGTGTTTCCCTAGTTATGTTATTGTGTGTGTAATTTTTTTCTCCTTTTCAAACACTATCTCCTCTTTTATGATCTCATATCCTAAAATGTCTCCTTCCTAATTTAGGGACATGGCTTACCACCCAGAAGAGGGTGCTTTCTTCCATCACATATGCCAGAAAAGCACTGAAGATCTCAAAGGTGAACACCCAGAGCATCAAATCACTGACTGGAAGATCAAAGGCTTGATTTGGAAATCAGACGTCAGGCCGGGCAACTCCAAATCCCACATCCTGGTGCCTTTTCTTTCTCTTTGTCTTTTTTTCTTAATATTTTCATAATCATGTGCCCTGATCTGATCTTCCCAATCTCATTGAGCCTGCAGCACCTTGAGTGTTTCAGCGGCTGTAAAATCCCCCGCCGACTTTGTTTTGGCTGGAATTGAGACCCACATATGGGAGAATTAAGCTACAGTATGACAGAATAGAGAGCTGCTTCAGTGGTGGCCGGTCAGTAGAAAAAAGTGACATCATGGCTCTTCTAGGACCTCAGGTCTGCAGCGCAAAGTGGCCTCCCCTCTGTACATCAGAGTCGGAACCTGGATCTGAGACAAAAACCACTCTCCCCTCCCATAAATATCTGCTCTGGGGCTCAAAAAGGTTCTAAGTGCAATGGCTCAGAAATGGTCTCTTTCCTTGGAGACCCATCTGATTTTCCAAATCCAATCACAAACTTCTTAATCGCACATCATGAACCTCTCAGCTCATTATTTCTCTTCCAAGTCCTCCAGTTTGCCAGCTTAGAGCCTGTGAAGTGGTGTTTGATGATGTGCTGCACCATAAATAAACACATAGGACATGCTAAAGTCCATCCTTCACTACTTCTGGCTTTCCCGCCAGGAGTACTGCCATATAATCAGGGTCGTATAATTTGCAGCAGTTGCTGTGAATTGAGGGTGATGTTTTTTTCCTTTTTTTTTAAATGTGTCCAGAGAGTAAGGTAGGAAACATAACAGACTTTATCATGTTTTTATAAATCCCATTGTGCTCTTCTTCCCCTTACCCCTTTCAGGGTTAGGATGTCGGAAGCAAAGACAGTGGGGATATAGATGGACTCTCTGAAGTAGCAGTGACAGCTTAAACCATTCCTTATGGCAGGAAATCAGGCATTGGATGATTTACCATGTCTCCAACACCGAGTGTACCCTCTAATGTTTTTAAGTGGTGAGCAGACAACCATTATACATGTGTAACCAGCCATGAAGTCTAGGGTACAGAATGGAGGTTGCCACTATAATCAAATGAAGCTCACACAAGCTAATCTGACGTGTGTTTTGACAAACTCTTATTTTACTTTGTGGTAATTAGGCAAAAATGATAGGCAGTTGACCCAAATAACTGTCATTTCTATTGTTTTGTTGCAAATTATGGTGGGATCAAGATGGTTTGGGGGCAGGGGTAGAAGAACACCTCAATCTTATTCTTTCCTTATTTTTTCCTGAAGATTTTATTTATTTGTTTTTTAGAGAGAGGGCAATGGAGAGAGGAAGAGAGGGAGAGAAACATCAATGTGAGAGAGAAGCATTGATTGGTTGCTATGTGCACCAACCAGGGACTGAACTGGCAACTCAGGTATGTGCCCTGACTGGGAATTGAACTGGGGACCTTTAGCTTTGAGGGTCACTACCCAACTAACTTAGCCGTACCAATCAGGGCTCAGCCTTACTCTTAATTATCCTCCTTTCCCTGTAGTCCCTGTAACTGGGGGAAATATATTCAGAGGGAACAATGGCCTGTAAAGCACTTTGTATTAATGCCTGGGACTTTGGACACAAAGCCCACAGCACTGCCCAGCAAAGCATCACCAGGAAAATTATTAGGTATAACGTATGTTAAAACTTGGTGCACAATAAGAGTATTAGCATTCTCCAGAGGAACAGAACCAATAGGATTTATGAGTACATATATTTATATATTTTTATATAAAATTTTAATAGGAATAGATGTATTTATTATAGGCATTTATTTATAACAGATTTATTACAGAAATTGGCTCACATGGTTATGGAGGCCAAGATATCCCATGATGTGCCATCTGTACGTTGGAGAACCAAGAAAGGCAGTGGTGTAATTTAGTTTGGGTCCAAAGGCCTGAGAATTGGGGTGAGGGGAGAAGGGGGAATAATGTAAATCTTGGTTTAAACCTGAAAGCCCGAGAACCACTGACGTCAGAGGGCAGGAGAGTGTGAGTGTCTCAGCTGCAGCAGAGAGAGCACATTTACTTTTATTCTATTCAGGCCATCAACGGATTGGATGATGCCCATCTGTACCAGAGAAGGTGATCTTCTTTTCTTCATCTACTAATTCAAATGTTAGTCTCCTCCAGAAACATCTTCATAGACACCCAGAAATACAATGCTTTGCCAACTATCTGGGCATCCTTTAGCCCAGTCAAGTTGACCTGTAAAATTAAGCATCACAATAAATTCTGTGGTGGGCAGAATTTTTGGCTCCCTGAACATGTTTATGTCTTAATCCGTGGAACCTAAGAGTATACCTTCTTACTGACAAGGAAGATTTAAAGTTGCAGATGGAATTAAGATTGCTAATCAGATGACCTTAACATAAGAAGATTATCTCTGTTCTCTGTGGACTCAATATAATCACAAGTTCTTTAAATGTGAAAGAGGAAGGCAGAAGACTCGTGGTCAGAGTGATGAGATAGAGAAGACTCAGCCTGTCTTTGCTGACTTTGTAAATGGAAGGGGCCATGAGACAAGGAATGCAGGCAGGTTCCAGAAGCTGCAACAGGCAAGAGACAGTAGATTCTCACTTAGAGCCTCAAGAAAAAAACTAACCTTACCGACACCCTGATGAGAGCCCAGTGAGACCCATTTCTGACCTCTGACCTCTAGAATTCTAAGATAATGCACAGTTGTTTTTAAGCCACTGTTTGTGGCATTTTTAAAAAAAAAAATAGAAGCCATAGGAAACTATTACATTACTTAATAAATGTTAGCTGATGGTTTAATCTTTTTCTTTATCAAGTGATACCCCTTCATAATTAGTGAGTTTAAAGAGATCCACAGCACATTTATGTATCTAGTGTCTCAGTCTGGATTTATTATCACTTCAACATCTATCTCATAGCCCCCAAAATAAATGCTATTGAATGTAAAGAGCAGTTAAGAGCACGAATTCTTATTGAGCTTTCGTCTGACTGGGAGCAGCAGACACTGATTCAATCTAACTTAAGCAGGAAAGGAATTTGTTGGCAAGATGTTGGGTGGTTCCCAGGATTAACTGGAAGTCTGGAGGACCAGACTTAGAAAATTAGTGGGAGCTGAAGAAGATCATGAATCAGGCCACAGAGCCAAGATCAAGGCTGGTTGGGTCAGGAGACTTCCCCTGGACACCCAGAGCTGGTCACAGTGGACCTAAAACACTACCACTGAGACTGTAAATATAATGTTAACTCTACCTTTGTGCTACTCACTGAAGATCCCAAGTTCTGGACAAAGGCATCCATTGGGATCATGCAGCTTTGACAGAGGTGCTTTCATAGTGGTGGGCAATGCCCCACCCGCCACCAAGACATGTACAAAGGAGGGCTCCCCCAAATAAGATGTGGGGACCCAGATAACTCCTCAGACAACAAACGTTCATGACACTTATCCTCTGTCAGTGGCTTAGACCCTTTGGGCTGCTGTAATAGAATACCATAGACTCAGTGGCTTAAAAAGAACAGAAATTTACTTCTCAGAGTTCTGGAGGCTGGCAAGTCCAAGATCACAATGTGGGCAGATCCACTGTGTGGTGAAGAGCTGCTTCCTGTTTCATAGATGCTTGTCTTTTCTCTGCCTTCACGTAGCAGGAAGGGAAGGGGAGCTCTCGGGGGCTCTGTTACAAGGGTAGCAATTTTACTTATGAGGGCTCCACATTCATGACCTACTCATCTGTCAAAGGCCTCACCTCTAAATACCATCACATTGGGGATTACATTTCATTATATGAGTTTGAGGGGGACATTAATATTTAATCTGCAGCACTGAGCTGCAGTGTTCGTGTCCATACAGTGGGGATGAGACTATCTACTTATTCCATTTCACCCCAAATGCAAGGTTCCTCCCAACTTGGGAAGTTTCCTGAGCATGAGCACACACCTCCACAGCTCTGCTGGAATTTTATCCCTCCTTATCTGTCCTGCGACCTTCCACTCATTCTTCGATATCTAGTGTGCTAGTTCTGGGCCTGTTCTCCTTAGACCCATTTTTTCCTCCCCTTGCTCTGCTCCGTATTTAGAAGGAGCGGACTCTTGCAGGCTGTGTTGTCTAGGCTTCTGGCCGAGATAGGCCAGTGGGAGGCAGTAGCAGAAGATGTTCAAACAGGAAGAAGAGAGAAACCTAGTATTCCTCTTGTTCTTTGAGTAGTATCTTCGCTCCAGCTGTGTTTTTTTCCATTGTTTCTCTCTTTCCGGAAGGCTTGCCTTGGTTCTAACTTCTGCCAGGTTACCTTGGACCCTGAACCTCATGAATACCAAGTATTTTCTTTGTCCTTCTATCCTAGAGACGGGAGCACTGTGTTTCCTGCGGCTGCTAATATGTAAGTTGCTTCTCTGTCTTCGGCCTTTTTAGCAATTCCATAACCTGTAGCTCTGGTTATTGTTTCTATGTAACAAATTACGTCAGAATTCAGTGGCTCAAAACAACCAGAATTTGAACAGCCAGTATGATTTCTCTTTTGTCCAGTAATATCTGGCCCTCAGTTGGAAAGTCTCAAATACTGGGGTGATGTGACACTTAGGGCTTGGAATTGTCCGCAGACTATTTAGCCACATGTCTGGTGCCTGGGCTGTGATGACTCAAAGGCTAGGACTGCCGACTGGAGCACCCACGCACGACCTGACCTGTGGAGCGACTTCCTTATGGCCTCGCAGCAGTTCGCTAGCACGGAGGCTCGGGGCTCCAAATGCGAGGGGTCCGTCGGGAAACAAGTACACTCCCTTTTGTGCCCCGATGTCTGAAGGCGTACAGCAGCACTTCCTCCCTGCGCTGTGAGTCAAAATTCACGGCCACTCAGGCTCCCACAGGGGGCAGGAACACGGGCTGCTCCCTCCAGGGGATGGATGTCCAAGAATTCGGGAGTCATGTTTGGAAACCATCACACCTGGGTTACCAACTGACAGTGCGAAACCGCCCCATTTTCCTTAGAATGTTTCCTGTTTTCCTTGTTGGACCTGATGATTCAGTTCAGTTATTTGCTCTAATAAAATTCCTTAAATGTTCCTCAGTAGAATTGATTGCTCCCACCTTTATGCTACCGTGACTCACCATAACCTCTGGATAAACTATTCCAATCACATATTTCTCTTTCCCACTAGCCCAGAGGTGGCCGGAGAGGCTAAGCCTTATGTTTGCCAGTCGCCTCTATTCTCAGCACCCGTCTGGAGAACAAGAGAACAGTCATATATGTTTAGGGAGAGAATTCACTTTTTCACTCTAATCTCACTAATCACCAGAACCATTTTGCACTCAATGCTGGGAGAAAATTGGTTGGAAGCCTCCGCAACGTACTAAAGGTTTTGACCCCCTGATACATAGCGAAGGCCGTGAACTCAAATGCCAGCAGGGCCTGGTACATAAATGAGTGAAGCAGGCAGGAACAGAGGACAGCAGCGTGTGGGAGAGGCCGTGGGACTGTTTGCCTTGACTTAAAAGGCTGCCCTGGCCACAGCCCTCGTCACCTCATGCGGACAGTGCGTAAGGAACGGCTCAGTGCCTCAGAAACTTCGGATTCCGTACAAGCCCTAATCTTTCTTTTTATATAATAACCTCCTGGTTTTTAATGTTGTGAAGGAATCCAAAAATCTAAAAACTCTTGTGTGGCCCAGCACTCTTCAAGCCAAAGCAAACACTGTAACCAAAGGCTGGATTTGCCTGGGACCACTCATTTGTGTCCTCTGAGTTCAAGTTCCCTGGTAATGATCCACAGATGACCTTGTTAACCTGAACTTTAATAGCCTGAGACATACCTTGTGAGAGAGGCATGTAAGTTTGTTAACTTGTTACATTCTTTACCATAACAGAACGGACAATAATAATAGAATAATGTAGCAAACTGCACTCAGACTCTTCTGGTTTGCTTCATTTTGCCAACCTTGATTCTTATAAAAGCCGTAAACCTAAAATTCACACAAGGTTTATCTTTTGAGGTTACAATATTTCCTCTACATTGTGCCAGTGATTAAAATGCTTGCATATTCTGGGAGAAGAGACAGATTGTCACGGAGAAATTAGATTGCTCTTCCAGAACCTTGTACAGATGACAGGAAGTTGATGCCTCTAACTTGGATACCTAAGACGTAAATTCCAGGTTTTAAAGGGAGAGCACTGGACTGGCCGTCCAGAAAACTGCTTTCTAGAACTTGGCTTTGCCAGCACCCCACACACAATGCCTGGCATAAGGCCGGCTCTCGGTGAGATTTGCATGAATTTACACATAGGGGAATGAGCGGCTGTGGGACTTTGAACAATTCATTTGCACTGTTTACGTCCCTCAGTTTCCTTATGTGTAAAAAGAGAAATCTGAAACAGTTGTTTTACTTTTGTTATCACGGATAAAATATGCCGAGCACATGCTAAGCATCCCAGTAGACAGGTTCTCATTTAATTTCTATTCCTTCCTCAGCTCTAAAATTCTGTCAACAAGAGGTTCCAAAGAATGGAGCATGAATCGGGTGGGTGTGTAACTACCTGGTAAACATCTCCCCTTTACTGTTTTTAATTTTATTTTTCAAGTACAGTTTGCATTCCATACTGTTTGGTATTAGCACAGCACACAGACATTCATATAGGTTACAAAGTGTTCCCTCTGATAATTCAAGTGCCCATCTGGCACCGTACACAGTTACTACAGTATTGTCAACTCTATTCCGTATGCTGTGCCTCACAACCTTGTGCAGGTTTGTAACCATCGATTAGTGCTTCTTAATCCCATCACCCCTTTGTTCTAACCCCACCTCTCAGCACTCCTCCCTCCACTTTAGAATCAGGTAGGGAGGGACAGAGAACTGACACTCTGCTAAAGCCACCGACTGCCAACACCACGCACGCACACCAACACGCACATGCACAAACACACAAAGCTGGAATAACACATTTCTGTATTTGCCATTTTCTCCTGACTTAACTCTGCATTAGGACAGATGCTCATGTAACTTAAATCTCTGAAGCCCCTTTGAAGATTGCTTCACTCCGTACTTCAGCTAAGCTTCGTCAGACCTCAGGCACAGGCCAGGGAGAAATCTGAGCGAGTCATCTGAACTTCTTTCTTGCCTACACACCTCTGCCAATGGTGCGTCTTCCCCCAGAGCATTGATCCCACACTCGAAGCATGTCAGAGACAACTGGCAAGAAATGGCTTATTCCATTGGATTGGACCCCTTCTGCCAGGCGTGTCCATTCCTGTTCATCTTAGCAGAGACGGAGTTGCTAGTCACCGGTCAGCAGATGCAAACCAGCTGGTGAGCTGACACCACCAGTGAGTGGTTGGGGTCGCCTGGCCAGCTCAATAGCTTCCCTGCCTTCTCTCCTCCACCCCAGACCCTACCCCATCTCTCCACTGCCTGTCATGTAGTATCTGTTTTTAAATCCTCACCCAGGGATATGTTTATTGCTTTTAGATAGAGAGGAAGGGAGACAGAGAGGCAGAAAGGGAGAGAAAGGAGAGAGAAACATCAACGTGAGACAGAAACATCGATGGGTTGCCTCCCCAACACGCCCCAACCAGGGATTGAACTTGCAGCCTTTCGATGTGTGGGACAACGCTCCAACCCACTGAGCCACCCAGCCAGGGCATGTGCTATCTTTTTTTATTGTTCCTCCCCAGCTACCTGGCACATAGTAGGCACTCTACATATTTGGCAAACTATTTAAATGACTAACTTGTTCTGACAGAAAGTTTAGTCAGTCCTCTTAGCTGCCAATCGGAGAGTCTGATTTTGTCATCATTCCTGCAGGGAGCAAAGCCTGTGTTTTTATTCATGCGTGTCCAGCTCTGCACACTGTCCAACTCTCCGCATGAGCACGTGGACTTGAACTGCTTTGCCAGTTCAGCTCGTGGCTGGACCTCCCGATGGGGGCGGGCCACAGGCCGCCGTTGAGGGGTCTGATAACTTCGGTCTTTATCCCCATCTTCATCTGCGCCCTCCCTTTGCTTCCTGCGGGACTCTGCAGGACTAGTCTTTGCTTTAGGAAAACTCCTCTGACCCTTTAATATCCTGTTACATTTCCCTTGGGTGTGCCAGGTACCCAGTTAACCCTGTGAGCATTTATTATCCTGTTCTGTTACTGCTTCTTTAGATTCCTTTTTCCCTTACTGGACTGTAGATCTGCAGGGCTGAGTCTTACTCATCATTTTATACTCAGCTCCTGGCACACTGCTGGGCGCATAGTAGGTTCTCAATTAATGGACTACCTTATTGAATATATGACGATTTTGTTACATAGATAACTTTGTAGGCCCACACTCCACAGACACAGAGGCCTGAGGCTATATATAAGCTGCTGAAATTGCCCAAGTTGGCAGTTTTGAGGTTTTTGGTTAAGATAACAGTCATGGCACAAAAAGGAAGGGTCTCTAGCACTGAAAGTCAGGATCTCCTAATGCCTGGAATTTGAACACTCACTCAAAACCCTTAGGTGACAGTGAATTTTTCTGGAGCTTTGGCGTTATATAGCTTTGGTGAAGATAAAAGAAATGTTTAAGGAAATATTTGGGTGATGTTTCAGGGCCACCACCTTGAGCCATTTCAAAAACACTGTGTCTACTCTACAGCTGAGGCTGCGGATGTGATTTATCCACTGCATTTCCGAGCCCCGGTCACTGTCCCAGCCAGAGTCTCAGGGCTCTGTCCCTGGGGTAGGCATTCAGCTCTCAGCGCTCTCAAAGTTGCTTCATGAGTTTTTGGCTTTAACATGAGAGTGACCATCTGTCCTAACCAATCCCTGAGGGACATGCTAGAAGAAACAGCAACTTGACATTCAGGCTAGTGGAAGCAGGATGCGAGATCCTAAATACAAAGACTTCCCGAGTTGCCCTGGCCGGGTGGTTCAGTGGGTTGAAGCAACGTCCCGTACACCAAAAAGGCTGTAGGTTCGCCCCAGAGCACATGCCTAGGCTGCAGGTTCAATCTCCTGTCAGGCATGCAGGGGAGAGAGCCAGTGCATGTTTCTCTCTCACATTAACATTTCTCTCTCTTTCAAAAATCAATAAGCATATCTTTGGGTGAGGATTAAAAAAGGAAGACTTCCCAGGTTGTCCTCATGGTGTCCCTGTGTGGGAATGGTGTTGAGGCCAATGGGCCGAGAGGCTGCTGTTTCCATAAGATGTCTGTAGGGGCTTTGGAAGTTGGCATCAGCCTTGCCCTGGAAACCACGCATTGCCTTTGTGTGATGTTCCAGATGCCTTTTTATTACCAAAGGAGTTTTCTGTAGTCGCCCTGTCTCTGGCCTGGAATTGACTCATGTTCTGTAAGATTCTGTGGAGGCTTCAGAACTCTAAACCAGCTTAGCTGCCTTTTTGGGAGAGAGGGTGGCAGTCCCTGTCCACTGTTCAGAAACCAGAAGCTTGCCTCCAGCGCCGGGTACTTTTCTGTCCCCTCCCTCCTCCCCTCCAGGCCTGGATCTGTCCCCTGGGGCCTGGCTCTCAGCCAGTTGTCAACTAATCCTTGCTTAGGTGTTAGGTGGCAAAGGCTCAAGGGTGATTAATCCTGTAGGAGCTTTCCACATTAAACAAAGTTTTCTTAATAAATCAAGGGCCATTAAAAAATCATCACCATAATAGAAAAACAATTTCTCTGTGTTCCCTATAAATCTTTACCTTTGTAAGTGAATAGAGTTATGATTATAACATATACACAATCATTTTTTTCCACACAGCCATTTCACACTTTTCTGTCACATTTCTAAATGTCCCACTTTCACCTCCTAGTACTTTGAAGGTATCCTTTGCAGTATCTGCCTGTCAAGGCGATTTCTCCTCCACACATCCAACTGCTCTCCCTCTCTGCCAGCCTCTTACCCAGTGAAGGGGGCCCTGAGTGGAGAGGCCGAAGTATGTCTGCGACCTCTGCCTCACCTCTGCCTGACCCCTGCCACAGCTGAATAAGCAGGACTAGTACCAGATTCAAGGTGAGTCGATCTGAGTCTTTCCCCAGAAATGTGAAAATAAGGCCAGGAAAATGACTCGTATTAATCTTTTTGGGGGTAGCTGAATCTGCACTGTGTCAGCTTAGGAGTGAAGGGCGGGTTTTCTCCAACAACTCTGTGGACCTGAGAAGAGAAGAAGCCAAGAGAGGACCGTCAAGCAGGCGTCAGAGGTGACGGTACCCCTTTGAGGCCCAGGCACGTTCCCGCTCTCAGTTTATGTGAGATGCACTTGTATTTTTTAGCCAGTGTTGGTTCATTCTTATCACTCACCAACAAAAAAGTCCAAACGAGTTAGAGTAATGATAATAAAATCGATGATACTGAAAATGTGCTTGTTCCAGGTTCTCCACTCACAGTGGCTCATTCAATCCCTTCAACTACCTAACCAGTTAGCTCAGAGATGTTTAGTAATTTCCCCAGGATACTAGATTATGTGAATTACCGACAAGAGTCTGAACCCAGATCTGTCTGATGCTATAGTCTTCAGTCTCAACGATGATCTTATGTGGGCTCCCGAGGCACGTCTGCCATCCCGCAGGTGGGATGAATAGGGGGAAGACTTACCACGCCTTCTAGAAATACTCTAATTTCAGGTGCCAGAAAGAAGATATTTTGAGGCAGAGCCCCTCCTTGCTTGGTCTCCTCAGCAACCCCATTTAAACAGCACTGCTCTCCCTGTGTCCTAGCTCCTGGCTGTCCTCGCCTAGGGTTTGGTACCTCAGAAGGCTGCCCTTTTTCCAGCAAGAAGGGAGATGTGTGCTGGGTCAGGTGCCCACATACACACATGATCCACGGGGGATTGTCCAAGGTGCCCTGGGGAGGGTCCTCCTGTGGCCATCAGCCCAAAGCCCAAACCACTTCTCCTTGCCTCTTGATGGGATAGTCTTATGCCCTTCAAACCAGTGCCAGTCCCTGGTGCGTTCATTCATTATCTATTAAATGTCAGTTGGGGACACTCTGTCCTAATCTTGGGGATACAGGACAAATCAAATACCATCTTGCCGCCCTAGAGATCACAGTGGCATTTGAAGACACTCCCTAACAACACCGGACATTAATTCCAGATGAGAGCTAGACACAGCCTGTCTTGGGAATTCAGAGGAGAGAGTAACCAACTCTGTCTGAAGAACTAGGGAAGGCTTAATGGAGCAGTGGACATTGGAGGCTGTGAGCTTTTGTGCTAACCTAAGTAGGGCAAATTCCTGTTCCAGTTGACTGTGGCAAGTCATCTGTCGGAAACCTGTACTGAACCGCAAGGATATTCCTCCCTGTGTCTGCCTCCAAGGACATCATAACCTCAGGAACCGATAACATGGGCTACAAACCTCCCTGCGCACTAAGGATTCCTTGCCAATCACCCAGGGTACTACCTCAGCGAAGAGAATCTTTGAGTGAAGGCCATCAGAGACATCATTCAATGGAGGGAAAGGACGATTGTCCCATAGTGACATCTCCAAATGTGTAACTTGGATTTGTGACTCTATGCCGAACTCCTCCTGCTGGATGGGTTCAGTAGAGCAAAGTTATAGCTGGACCAGAAAGCCAGCTCAAGGCGGAGAGAGAACACAGTTTCAGGAAATTCAGCACAAGTGAGCCCACTGGGATTTCTTTTTTTTTTTTTTAATTCCAGGCAATGATTAGATCAGAATACAGTCCATGTTCCCAATGTAAAGACTTCCCTTTTTGGCTATTGACCTTGCAGCAATTCAGAAAGTGTTTTGCGGGTCAATGGTCGCTCCTTCCCTTTACAGAACGTTCATAAATGTGCAGGCAAATCAAACGTGTTACGGACTGAAATCGCCAAGCAGAGTCCCCCCCTCCCCCCCGCCCGCTGTGCCACGTGAGCGTGGTGGATGGATCCAGTGGTCTCCAGCGAGCATCACAAATCCACACAGTGTTCCCGAGTGCTAAATTTGGAGTTCTGATTTAGCTGACAGATGTTTAAAATCACATTTAGCTGGACAACTCCCTGAGGAGGACACAGCTGCAGATGTGAAAGAGAGCGAGTTATTCCAGTTAAGTCGGCGGGAACTCGGCCCGAAACCTTCTGTCTCAACCCGCCTTCTTCACGTAGGAGGACACGGTGCGGGAAGGTCTTCGCGCTCATTCCACGCACCTTGGGCCACACCTCACTCCTTTGTCGAAGTCCCGCGGAGATAAATGCAGAAGCCTCATCTCGGGTGAAGGAGGGCGCCCTAGTCAGCCTTAGCTGAGTGTGAGTCTTTTTAAAAACTGGCACAAGGCCACATTTCGCAGCCTGCTTCGCCCCTCTGGTGGCATTTTAGGCCTGCAAGTGAGTATGATTCGGGCATTTTGTATTTCAGGATGAGTTAATCAGATGTCAACACCTCTGGATACGTTTGAAGTCCACGTGCTGAATGTGGACAGAGAAGGAAGCGATGCCCTTCTTCATTGGCCTTCCTTGTCTGGCGTCTCAAATGGTCCATCCTTTGTTTTTGAAAAGCAACAAATTTAAAATTACCCCAGTATCATCTTCTTTACAAAATCACATATTTCAGACTTGTTTCAAGACTCAGACTGAAATGAATTTGTTTAAAAAAATTGTCTGTGTATTTGATGTGGGAGACTAGTGACCTTTGGTACTTTGTGTCTGAAAAAAAAATGTTTGATGTCTAAAATTTCCCTGCTGAGCTTGTATTGTTTCTGGTCTCTTTCTGTGATTTTTCCATCCTCCATCATTGCCCACAGTCAAAATCAGGTCTTTATTTACTCAACAGAGGCTTTGATATAGTTCTCATCCTTATGGCGGCATCACATCAATGCAAATCACATTATGATGTCAAAATTGATGTGATGTGAGTGTAAGTGAAACGATGTAAGACAATTCTAGGACAGGGCCCAAGAGACACTCTTATATTGTCAGAAGGACGGCAGGAAGGGGTTAATGGAAGATACGCTGCATTTGTATTGGAGTACCGCGTATACCGAGACGCGGTGCTCCAATACGAATGCAGCGAAGTACCCTCAGCGGAAGTCGATGGGCAGCTGGCTAAGGTGGCAGAGCGGATTTGGCTCACAATTTTTATGTACCAGGATGCATAGTTACCATGTCAGATGGGTGACGAACTACGAACATACCAAGCTCAGCCGGTGCCAATTAGTCCCGAGAACCTCGTTTGTAAATGGTCGGGCCGGGAGCCCCATTGCTAGGGAGAGGGACTCGGGTATGCGATCCCCAGGGGTGGAAGAAATAGCCTCTAGGGTTAGTGAGAGAATTTCAGATGGATTCCTGTGCTTAACATGGTAAAAGTTATACTGAAAGAAGTGCCTTTTAATACACGATTCAGCCCATGATATTATCTTTGAAACCATGGATGTCCATAGTCTGGAACAGAAGGTTAAACACCAGTACATTACCATGGATAGATAGCTTCGGGAGGGTGGGATTGAAGAAAGAAAGGAGAAGGTAGTTAATCTTGAAAACGAATCTGTACTGTTTGGTTTGTTGTAACAAACACTTACTCTTTCGCTTAAGAACATCCAATAAAGTAATTGAATCACAGATGCATAAAAACACACTCTTCCTTCCCCCCCAAATTTCACTGGATCCAGAGTCAGGAATTTTATAATGGAGTAGGCAGATTCTTTGACCTCATCTGTGGGGAATCATAGTACTTCTCTGAGAATAAAATGCATCAGTAGATACGGGGAATACTTTGAGAAGCTGAAAGAGAGTCTCGAATGCAAAATGTTACTGCCAATATTCTTGACAGGACATAAAGGGTAGTTAAAAAATGTCATTGACTGTGACATTAATGGTAATTCCTGTCACAGAGAATCTTTTGGGCACCATTCCCAGAAGACTTTGGACACAAGATAAATGTTTAGAACTATGAATTCTGGATCCTACTAAATACAGTCTAATTTAACTAGTGGAAAGAACAGTCTTTAAAGACGAGTTTGAAGCCTGGCTTCACAACTCACTTGTTCTGATACCTTTGGGCAAATTAGTCCATTTCTCTGAGCCTTAGTTCCCACAGCTGTAAACAGAGGGCATAACAATGCGTTCCTCCTTGAGCCACAGTGAGAAATGAATGGGATAATTAATATTAACTGAATAGCCCTGGTGTGTATGCTAATCATGACTTCTCATTTCACCAGGAATTCTCCATGCAAAGTGCAATTATTATTTGATGATCGCAAATATTCATTCTTCTTTTACCAGTGGACAAACTGAGATAATGGCAAAAGTTATGAATTCAAAGTTGCAAGGTGAGTTAAGGTGATGATAAGGAATAAATCCCAGGCCTGAGACTTGGCCATTAGCTCATAATAGGGACCATTTGATCAAATTACAGAGAGCTACTCTTGGCCTGGGAGCATTAGGGGCTTGTGATGTCTGGATGAGAGAGAAGGCAGGCTCATCCCTTCACCAGAGATGTGGGGATTTCTGGCACAGGGGTCACAAGGAAGTGTGCAAAGAAAGTGCAGTCTCTAATGCTCTGTTACCTACAAGCTTGAATCCCTCAAGCTGAAGAGCATTCTAGATGCCCCAGTGCCCCTGTACCTCCCCCCTGTGGACTTTAATCATTTTCTAATTCTAAATTCTGGTAACTGAGGAAAATGTTATCACTTAACGGTTACTTCCTAGTTAGTATTAATGTATGGTCTAGAATATACCTAATCATTTAAATTATTGCCTATAAAAAGATTGGTTTGGAAAAGTACCAAGGAGTGGGTTAAAAACCCAATTGGTCGAGAATCACATATATGGGTCTCCTTTTGAGTCCAGTTAGTAAAGCGAAGTTAGAAAAACAAAGAAAAGAGGGGTTTCTGAAGATTTGTGCCCCTATCTGAGTGAGGAAAATAATCCCATTTCCAACTTGATAGAAGCCATCGGTATCTACAGGACATCAGTTTTAATTAAATTGGAGCCAGGGGAATGGGTAGTTCAACAAACAAAAAGAAATATACTTACAATCATCATGCCCAGTAACCTTCAGCACTAATCCTACTACATGTTTTCTCAATTGAAATGGGCATTGAGGATGTTTGCTTATGAGTACAAGGGCTACTCATGGAAGTTCTACTTGGAAAAAGTTTATATGTTGATGGAAACCAGGTGAGTGAATTATGGCTCACCTGCCCATCATGTCCTACCCCTGGAAGCTGAGTAGGGAAGCTCTCTGCACTTCCATCTGCAGTCACCAGCTGAACACATCCTGAAGCGAAAAACCAGCTATAAAACTGTGTGTAGAGTATGCTAATTTTCTCCAGGCAAATTGAGTAATAATAATATAGCACAGAACATGTATAGAATGAGGCAGAAATGAAAGCTAGAATTTAAGTAAAATAAGATTTGTTCTGGCCTAGAGAATGGGTACTAACTATCTAACAGTATCTTAATCCTTGACTCCCAAGTAAAAAAACACCCTTCCTGCCTGTGCTCAACTCCCATCATAGGGTCTTGACCAACAAATTTCCCAAAAGAACAGGAACTGTGAAGCTAAGCAACCTAAGCTGGCTTCTTTGATTCCTCCAGTCACTTTGTTGTGGTACCACTCTGATGTTTTGTAACCCAAGCTATGCAGGTGGGTAGGTATCGTTTATGGCTGGCTTAGTACTGCTCTTCATCAGGTATTCATCAGATACTAGGCAACTATGCCAAGGGCTTTATCAACATGAACTTAGGATGTAATCCTTATGACAACCATATAAGTGTAGCTGTTATTTGCCCATTTTGCAAATGATGAAACTAAGACTCCTGGGAGGTTGAATAATGTAATGGTCACAGAACAAGTAAGAGGCAGAGTTTGAATTTGAACTCATCGGACTTTGAAACCCTGCTCTGAAACGCTAGGTAGTGCTACTCTGATTTCCTGGACAGCACTGTACTTTCTAAGCCTTCGTGGGTGGTCCTTGGGCTGAATTAGACAAACAGTGGTGTTTTCCTTAGTCCTGCATTTATCTTCCCATCATCCAACCTAATTTTCGTGTTTTACCAATGCATCAATACCACTGGCAAAGAGAGTTGTCTTTTTTTCTTTTCGAAGAAAAATTTCTTTAAGGAAACCACTATACTAAGTGAGATAAGTTAGAGAGAGAAAGACACAGGCAGAATTTTTTTTGTTAATGCAAGATCACTGATGCTATGCCCAATAGTATATCCTAACCATAGGGCTTCAGAGTACAGTGGAAAAGTCCTCAATCTTAGTTCCATGATCTGTTCAATTATTTTGTTGATTGAATGATACTCATCAGCTCTGTGACCTCTGGCATCCCAGGGTCCCATTGCCTTCACCAGTAAATAAAGGGTATGAAGTGGAAAAAATTTGAGGTTCCTTTAAATATTTAAGTTCAAGGAACACAACTCAGATCTGTGGCCTCCACGGAGCTTCAGCCCCAGGAAGAGGGCCACGCCAGTCCGACCAGACAATTTTTTACCACCCTCCAAGTTTCTTCAGGTGTATTTCCGATTGGCTACTAGTTTCCAGGGCTAGCACAGCTCTCTGTGTTTGATAGTTTGATAGTTTGGTAGTTTGATAATGACCACAAAAGTATAATACTTATAATAAATATGTAAACTCTTTGGGCTTCGTAATTTGCAACCCAGGGAAAATATACTATCACCAAATTCTACAGTTTCAAAAACTTCCATGTCTCAGAATTGCTGATTTGGTTTGATACATGGTTTTTTTCTTGCACTCTTCACTGGTACCAAAGGGGATTCAGACCAAAGTATTGAACCTGTGACTTACAGAATATCTAGCCTTATAATTAGTACTTTATCAAGACATTGTAATTACTGTATTTTGTTTGGCCTCTATGGAGTCAACTTGTGTTCAGGTCTGATTTACCCAGGCTATTGGAAGCATCATGGTGTAGTGATTAAAAGCACAGATTTTAGAGATAAATGGTTTCATCTCCCAGGGCCTTGGTTTCCTCATCGGAAAGTGAAAATGGTACTAGGTGCTTTAATTAATAGGCAGTGAGAAGAAAAGGCTTGGTGCAGAGCCTGGCACCTGTAGTAAATGTTAAATGACCATTTAACAATTATAATTATTATTAAGAAGTGCAAGAATGGCATGAAGGGAATTTGAGGAGGTGGGGTACGATTCAGATGTGGGGAAATCACATGGTTGTCGGAAAGGGGCATGTGGGGGGCCTCTGAGTACCTAGGATAACTCTGTTATCAAAGGAAAATTTTAAACCCTAAACCAACCAGACTTTCCTATATTTTGGCTTGAAGAATAATTGTTTTTCTTCACATTAACATTGTTGGCAAGAATAACATTATCACAATCAAAAGTGGATTCACTGCGAAGCACACGAAGCTGGAGCTTCTGCCTCTCTCACTGGCGTGGCCCCTTCTAAGGCCCTGGATTGAATTTTGTTTTCATATATTTTTTCTTTTTCTTAACGAGGTCCCCGAATACATATACATCAGTCTCCCCCAAACCTGAATATGCCCTGATGCCAATGACTGAGACATAAAAAAGTGTGGTTGTGGGTACAGGCTCTGGAGTCAGAATGGCCCAAGTTCAAGTTTCAGCTCAGTCATATGCTACTACCTGGGTTAGTTTAGGTGAATTACTAAAGGGCTCTGAGCCTAGGTGTCCTCATCTCTCCAAGGAGGGCTATAAAAAGACCTTCCTGATAGGGTGTTCTAAATATAAAATGAGATTATGCAAAAGTGCACAATTAGTATTGCTTATTATAAATGGTTTGTTTTACTGCTTTGAGTAAGAGGAGCGTCTGGGTATACTCACAGGTGACCTGAGCAGGGAATTTGTCAGTCATGCTTTTAGGGTTAGCATCACCCATTATTTTTCTTTGAATCCCTTCCCCTTTGTCTCCCCACCAGCCAGCAGCTTGCAGAGAAGTTACATAGATGACGTCATAAAAATCCTAGAAATGGTGGTCATCTCTTGGGCTTTCTTATATGAGGCAATTTATTGGTAAAGGATGGGCTGGTAAAATGCAGTGTTTATGGTGCTTCTTTATGAGGCCATGAAAGACCCTGGAGACTGTGAACCCTGAGGCCCCCTGTATAGGCAGCAAGTAACTTCCCAGGAAAGTGCACCTTCTCTAACGACAATGATCTACTTCTCTGCAGGCGCCCCTGAGTAGGGGAACACTGAGCTAGTGGTGGATTTATGCAAAAAGCTCTATGAAGAAAGAAAACACAGCAGGGCTTTGGAACTCAGATGGTAATGTCTGGGTCACTGATGGGGCTGCTCCCAAAATAACTCCCCTGATTTGTGGCCAAAACAGAGGGCTTTCCCCCCTTTATGATTAACGCAGTGTGTTGGATGCCTGGCAGTCCCAGAATACTTTGCACTCTTGGAATTTCTAATTTTGTTCCTTTTTAAAGTTGTGAAATGCTTCTCTTTCAAGCCAAACAGTCTAGAAGTTAGGAGTGAGGCTCGGTCTCCCAGACAGAAAAATTCTATTCTGGTTTTCATGGTTTTATCTTGTCACAGTTCAGACCCCTATCTTCAAGACAATCTTCTTTCTTTTAAACAAACACACACACGCACACCATACACCAAATCGCTTCCACTTTAAAAATACCCACAATGACTACTACTTGGATCACCTTTAAAAGAACCTTCTGTGAGGAAGGCAGTTGGCTGGTGGTCAATTGCTGCACTGAGCAGACTGGGGCACAAGACCTGGGCCATTTTTGCCTGAGCTATTTCTTCCTCTAACAGGCGACCTTTGCTCTCGTGCTCTCAAATGACCAGCATCAGACAGATAATCAAAAGCTTGTGCTATGTGGCTCTTCCAACCCAACCTAGTTCTCCTTCTTCCTTTGCTTCTTTCACAGACATCAGACCTGCATCACTACCTGAAAGATCTCCATACCTGCTCCCTGCACTCTTTATCCTTCACAGGCATGTCCCCTTCCACACCTAATTGATGCCAGCGTCTGCCTTTTGGAATGCCAAACTGATACACCATACATTTCATTTTTAACGGATTACACATCTCATGGAGATGTTTAAAGGTACATTGCTGCAAACCCAACAAGCAACATAGAACAATGCTGTATATCACTAGGGGTGGTTGGATCCTGGGAAGAATACATGAGCGATACATATACTAAGCCTAACTGGGAATAGAATATAACTTACAAATTATAGATATGGGAGCAATACAGTCAGATCTCCACATTTTGGGTTTGGGTAAATTTTTTAAAAAGAAGATCAATGATAGGAGGGAGGCATGAAAAAAAGGGAGCAGAAAGAATCTAAATGTAGAAATTAAGAACTATAGGATCTGGTGTCTTCATAAGGGGCTCGGAAGCCACACTAGGAAAAGATGAGAGCCCACGGGGACTAGACTGAGAGATTCAGATATTAAATATTTTGGGGATGGAATGAAATTTTATGGGCTTATAGTTATAGGGAGGAACGTTGGTGTAAGATTTGTTCTTAAGCAGAGAAGTTTGTATGAAGCACTGGCAGTGGTCAAAGGGTGAATTAGGGAGGACCCTTTGTTTTATTACGTGCTTTTCACAGACTCTTGAGCCTCACTATGGTAAAACAGGTTTATTTCATGTTTATTTTACCCAGGACAAGTTGTCGGGGCCAGCACCATGCAAAGCACTGATGAATTCTGGCCCGGGGGTTCGCTCCCCCTCCCCCCACCACCCAGGGCACAGCGCAGCACCTCACTGCAGACCACGTGGATTGAGAGTAGGTAAAGGGAGGGAACCCACATGAAATCTTTGGAAGGAAAGGCAGTCGATGTTAAGGAGACAATTGGCAAATATTTACTAGAGTCAGCAAATTGTTGGAGTCTATGATGAAAGATCAGTGAAACTCCAGGAGGCATATCCTATCTGGGGGAAAAGCAATAAAATGCCAAATCCAGGTGAATTGGTTCTATCAGACTTCCTACAGCCACTTTAAAAAGTACATGATAACCATGAGATTGAATAAAATGTTTTCATGCACAAAACCCTCATTGAACATCCATAAGGAATGAACATGAATTGCCAGTTCTCTGAATAAAGGACTACTTTACAGTGGGATTCTGGGACCCGGGGGTCTATGTGTAGATAGGATTGGTACACTGAACTAGGGTCCTGGCATGAAAGAATCTGATCAGTTCTTTCCCTCCTTTAAGATCCCATTTTTTACTCTTTGAGATGCTGTGGCAGAAGAGCAAAGTACAGAAACACTGGTCAGACCTGAGTTGTCACTCTCACCCATGAACAAACCACAGCCTGGCCTGGGTCACAAGGTGTCGCTTCTCTCTTTGGATGACTGTCCCACAGGGTGTCAAGGACAGAATCATGAATATCTGGGGGGAATCTGCAACAGGGTCACAACGTAACAGAATTAGGCAGCAAGGACCTGAGAACACCATTATTTGTGGCTTCCACTGTACCTTGAGAACCCAAGGGGAGTCCTTCTTCAACCTGAAGAGCCAACCCTCTTGTGTGCGATTGATCTTTGTATATGTATTTTTATATACATGATCTCTATCAATTGATCTTTGGACTCCTTCATGAGTCGTATAGCTAAGAGATGCAAATTCAATCTGTGTGCATTTTCCCCTGGTCAAGATCTCCTACCTATCAGACTGAAGGTCAGACTTTGTCTTCCAGATTCTCTCCACACCTTTTATTTTGAGGATTTAGCTGACTTGGCCAGTCTTCAGCCAGACACTCCAATGGCACCTTAGGGACCAAGCCTTCCTTGTCAGATAGTAGTTCCCTTTAGCTTCCATAGCTGTGTACGCCTCAGGGGTTTCCTAACTGGCAGTGGTGACCAGGAGTTGCTTTCCGGGTTGTGACACTGTCCCCAGAGGAGAACCCTTACTTTGATTTGCTCTGCTTCCCTCCATGAGCAGCATGAGTCTGCTTCTGCTCAGCATCCTCTGAGAACTTTCCACAAGAGTGGTCACATAGCAAACACCCTACACAGTTTGCTGATGGGACTCCATAACCACAGCCCCTGTGAAATCCTGCCAGTTCACTGTTTGCTAGTTGGTGAGAGAACATTTTTCAAATACTGGTATCTCACCACTGGACGGGTGAGAGACACGCCCCAACTCCCAAGCAAATTCTTTTTCTGAGTGACCGCGGTAGAGTCCCAGGAAGGAGCTCATGTGTTTAAAGGGGTTTCTCCACCTAAACATCAAGCCCTTGCTTTGGGGCTATAGTGAAAAATTCCTTTGGGATTTCTCTTCTCAAGCGTCAAGACATCCAGGCTGAAGTGGCTTCCATGCTGTTCATACATACACTGCTCTGGGTGGCCTGATTGATATTCTGAGGTCTAGCAAAGATTTAGCTCCAGGGGGTCATGAAGAGGTCATGGTGTCAATGATTTCCTCTGTTATTTATCTTTGGCTTGTGGTATTGGAGCCTGCCTTTGATAGCGGGCCTCTCTACCACAACTGCACAGACTCAAGCATTTCAGTGCTCTGGTTTGAGGTGGAGAAGGGATGGCTTCTCATGCTGTGAAAATGTCACCGAGTGCATCTGAGAGTATCTCATTCTGTTCCTTTTTTGATGAGCAAATTCATTTCTGGTTGTTTACCAGCGACACTTCCCAGACTTGGGTCAGCGAGGGAATTGTCCTGGTGAAGTCAGCAGTTTTTACTTTGAGTAATTCCACTTTCAGTTCCTTGTGAGACACTCGTCTTGAGATGGAGATAAAAGTGGCATTTCTCAGACCTCCAGAGTGCATCTCTACTTTCCTACACTGCTATGAGTCACCTGTGACTGCCCTCCACGCAGCCAGGGGACCGTTTATGCTGAACTAGCCTTCGGATTTCTCTTCTTGGTGGCAGCAAAACTTCCGAGCCAGCTCACAAGCAAACCACAGGGACAACTTCAGTCTGGGCAGCTCAGCAGCCTCTTGGGTTCCCAGAGCGCCTGAGAGGACTTCTCAACGCGTTTCATGTGGCTTTGCTTACCCCATCCTGTTTCATTTTGATTTAAGACGACCGTTATCTCTCATCTGGGTCAGAAAGCAAGAGCTGCGTATGCTTTCAGCCTGGCATGAAATACCTGGGCCTGAGTCAAGTGCCCAGCACTCGGCCTAGAAAATTGGCTGTGGTATGTCCCATGTTCTCGTCCCCTCAAAAAGCATCCTCACAAGTGGAAACTTGTTTCCCCAGGAGGTCCTTTCTGTCTGATGCTTTATCTCTGCCCCAGAGTGGCAGGACAAAAAGGGTGCTGCGCCAGGCCATGTCTATCAGAATGATGCATCCTGTGACGGAGACACGGCCATCTGTGGGACAGGGCAGTTCTGGGCTCTCCTCAGAGAAAAGGAAGTGCCATTATACTAGGGATATGCATGTGAGTCAGATTCCCAGAACATCCTCCAATGCACGATATCAGGATAGAATCGCATCTGATGTCGCTCTTTTTCTTTCTTTCTTTTTTAACTAAAGCCTGTGCCGTCTCAAGGCGGTTGATATGCCTTAGCCTCTCAGAATCTCCAGGTTTGGATGAAGGGAGAACAGTTGGGTATAGGAGCTAGAGACGATGAGTAGTAATCTTATATATTTTTATATACTATCCTATTTCTAGCAGTGGTTTTCTGTGTGAACCCAGTTTACATAGTGACCTGGGGCACTAAAGCAAAAGTTTTATGAAATAATAGCTACACATGTCACTTGTCAGCCTTCTCATTTTTCCTCTTTGTTCTTTTAATTAAAAAAAAAACATTTCTTGCTTTCCTAAATTACTATTACAAATCATTTATGAGCCAATGCCCATATTTAGAAAAATAACACTGCTTTAATATAAAAGAAACATGTACAAGGGTATTTATTATAATAATAATATGCAATATGTAGTAAATTTGAAAAATCAGAAGACATTATTACATTTTTATAAATACATACATAAAAGTCAAAGCATAAATATATGGCAATGTTACCATAATTTTAAAAAATGTAGATATAATAAAAATAAAATAACAAATTTTAACTTTTAAGGAGTTTTATCTATATTAAGACTATTATACTTTTGCTATAAATTATTTTAAGTGTTTTTTCATAGTCAATCTATAAACTTTAGTTTTGTTTTCTGAGAATTTTAAATATTCAAGTGTATTTTTCTCTATTTTTTTCAGGGGATGTATATTTGTTTATACTTACCCCTTTAATGCATGTATGCTTTTGTAATGCTTTTTTGATCACATTAAGTGCTTTTAAAGTCATTATTTTAATTGATTTGTGTCAATTATAGAACTAATATTAAACTGTTTTATTTATATAATGTCTTTTGAAGATTATGCCAGTGCAAATCAATATGGCACTGGCCAGAGGACCTGGTTCAAGGTCTTTGTTGCCATTGGAGACCACAGAGGCAGCTGCTGACATCTGTGGAACCACCAAACTCTCTATTCTCCCTGTGTGACGAGGCTACTGGGGGAGCAAGATCTGCAAGCCCACACTGTCCCTTGCAAGTTGACTGAGCACAGTGGCTCTGTGCTGCTGTGTGTCACCCCGCCCCAGGGGCACTGGCATTGTCTCAACTGCTGATGGTGGCCACGGTCGAGGACTGTTGTACCTCAGTCAAGGACCGCACTGCCACCCTGGCAACCTCACCAAGGCCACCTTCCATGCCATCTCTGAGACCTACAGCTATCTCACCCCCACCTCCAGAAAGAGACCATACGCACCAAGTCTCTGTGTTGGAGGTTCATGGGCCATCTTGTGAAGACACGCCCCAGAGGGTCTGTGCAGAGGACCCAGGCTCCAGCTGTGGCCACATCATTTTCTTTAAGAAAATAAAGTGAATTAACCCTGTTTATAAAAGTAGCCATGGCTGGTGTGGTCAGTGGATTGAGTGCTGGCCTGTGGACCGAAAGATCCTGGTTTGTTTTCCGGTCAGAGCACGTGCCTGGGTCGTGGGCCCGGTCCCCCGACGGGGAGTGTACAAGAGGCAGCTGCACATCCATGTCTCTCCCTCTCCTTCCCACTGCCTTCCCCTCTCTCTAACAATAAATACATAAATAAAATCTTTAAAGTAGCCAGTAAGTTTCAGGGTAGTCATTTTCTCATTCCTCAACTTACATTTTGTCACCTATTTTTTTTAGATGGACTTTAAAACTGCTTTTTTATGTTTAAAAAATCTCCTTGCGATTATGTTTGCCCTATAAACTAATAATAGGAAAACTTAAAAAATACATAATATTCAGTATTCCCTATTAAGAACATGCATATATATTTTTACTTATTCAAATCTCTTAAAATATCATTATGAAAAATTTGAAAATGTTTCCTTATAGATTTCCCTAGAGATATTCCTCTGTATTCTGCTGTGGTTAATTAAATATATGTATATATGTATATACGTATACTGAACAACAGTGTGGTGATCGCTGGGGGGAAGGGGTATAAGAGGATTAAATGGTAATGGAAAAATTATAAAATAAAAAATAGAAATATATATACAAGATATATTTGCATTAATTATTATGGCATATAGAAAATTGTTGATCTTAAATATTTGTTATTCAGTTTCTCTAGTCATGTCTCATTACTTCTAAAATAAGTTCACCCGTGTTTTCTAGGAATGTAATCATACTGACAGAAGTTAGTAACCATTGGCCTTTCTTTCCCGGCATTTCCATCTCTTACATATCTTCTACGTCTTAACCCAGTCCCTAAAAATTTCAAGACATTGATGCAAAGATCTTTGACTTCTTCCCAATTTAATGTAGATGATTCTAGTAATTTGTTCTTAATTGTGATGTTTATAATAATTTTAAGTTTTTATTTCTCTAAGGCAGCATCCCACTTCTCTGAGTTTTCCGTAAAATTTTAGCAGTAATATATATTAATTTCATGACATAATTTTCAACATCTATTAAAATAACTATAAGATTTTTATCATTGCAACTATTAATATGGTTTATTGTATGAGTGGATTTCCTGATTACAGGGACATTCTTTTAGTTAATTTGTCAGAGTCTATCCAGATTAACATTTCTGAACTGAGTGACATTGGCCAATTTTTTTTCTCCACCATCATCTCTGTATCATAAGCATTTTGTTTTCTGACAGTTTTATGGTTTACAGGAAATAGTTTGATTTTTTTTCTCCAAAGGGTAAACATGGCTATTGTAATAATGAAAACGTATTGTGCAAATCTGAGATTGGTGGCTGCCCAGTACAACAGAAGCAGTTCCCCCACTAGGTCTAACTCTTTCCACCTGTAAATCAATTCTAATAAAAAGAATACCAAGAAAATAAAAATATGAGCTACTAAACTCTGACTGCATATTGTTGGTTGGTGATAAATCACAAGGGCAGAACACATTGCCACAGGAGCAATGCTGATTGTTTGCACGGGCAAAGCCTCACTGTCCCCTCCCCTGCCCTTGCACACATTTGTATACACACAAACGCACCAATTACAGAGAGAGATTCTCTTGGGGTTTTTAGAGTGTGGTGCTCGTTTTTGCTCAAACTTTTCCTTCCTTTAATCATTTAATTATTCAACGAAGATTTATTCAGTGTCTACTTTGTGATCTGCTCTGTGGTAGGTTTTTGGGAAACATTTTAGGTAAGTCAGGCATGATCCTTGTTTTTATAGAACTTATTCATAAGTTAAGACTCAAAGTTTTTTAATTTTTATTTTTTATGCCTTGTTAGACTTTATAAATTGTTAGCTTTCAACCCCCTTTCCAATATCTTTTAAATGCATGAGATAGCTTCCTAATTGCTGATGGTCTGAATGCTTTTGAATTATTTATTCAGTATGTTCCAGGTAATGTTCTGGTGGCTCACTCAGGCAGACACTACTGGGGTTTCCAAAGTAAAGAAAAAAGACAAAAATCTTTGTCCATTGGAGTTCACTACATGGTACTGAAATCCCAACTCCAAGGATTACCAGGACTCATTCAACTTTAATATGCTATGAGAACCAAAGGTACTAAAAAAAAGAAGTGAATTGGCATTATGGAAAAGCAACAAAGGAGGAGTTGGTGCAAACAAGGGTTTCTACTTAATAATTATTTAAATTGAATATATTTAACCTCCCTCTTTAGGTAATTCAGTTACCTGTAGTTTTAGTAAATTTCTACATACAAAACTCTCATATATGACTCCAGCTTTTCAGGTAGGTTACCACTAAACAGACTCAGCGGGCTTCCACAGTCTGGTGCATTTCTTCACTCAGACTTTCGACTTCATAGACAGAAACCTTTAAATAGTGGACAAAATAGTGAGAAGTGAAGTATGAGTATGTATTAGGTGGTTTCGGATGGTAGGGCAGGTCTCCCCAATGCCCCCACCTTCCAAATAAGGTTTTCCCAAATAACGGGAGGCATAGTAAAGTAGCAATTTTCTGAAATCACCTATTGACTCTGCATAGAAACTGTATAGGGAGCGTGTAGGTATTGTTGTAATTATCTTCTCTATTGAGGCGAGTACATTTTGTTCTATGGGACAATTCTATATCAGCAATCTTTCCTTTGGTACTTGTTGTATTTTGAAAAAGAAATGTTGATTAGTTGAATTCATTCATTCGTTAGATCGACAGACTTCTATAAAGTACCTCCTATGTGCCAGGCCCTGCTTTTGTGGTTCTTGCAGTTTTGGTGACAAGTTGATATTGAACGACTAAGTACACATGTGAATACTATAATGAGAGCGAAGAGACTAGGGTCCCTGGGAGAAAACATGGTACTGTGGAGGTATGTTAAGGAGCATGGCAATAAGATTCATTCATTTACTCAATCAAGAGTCATTAAGAATTTTTGAAGACATGACTCTGAGGCCAAACTTACTACGGCACCTGCATGCAGTCCCCGATGAGTTTTACAAATATTCGCTTGGTTTTCTGGCTAGGTCCAATGCTGCCTATAAAGGTAGGGGTCTTTATGAGGGATAATTCTCCTAATAATGTTTTGCTAACAATAATAGTAGTAATAATAGCTAACATTTATTGAATACTTTCTATAAGCAGGGCACAGAGCTAAAATCTTTACCTGTATATTCCATAACCCTCAGAATAACCCTAAGGTAGGTAAAATTAACATCCCCACTTCATAGATGAAGATCTGGAGGCTCAGAGACATCAGAAACTGGTCTGCTATCACACGTCTGGAAGGTGGTGGATTTAGGATGGCATGGAACTCCCCACGAGTCATTACTACTTACCAGGAGTTTAGCTTTTAAAAACGAAGGCCAAAGACTGGGGACGAATTTGCATACCTAGCCAAACACGTTAAGAGTGTGAAAAAACTCGCTCCTAGTTTTTAGTGTTTCAGAGCTTAAGTATAGGCATACCTTGTTTTACTATGCTTCACAGATGTGTGTTTTACAAACTGAAGGAAATAACCCTCTACCAGCAGAAAGATTATGAATCACTGAATTGCAGTACTCACTTTATAGCGGTGGTTTGGAACCAAACCCTCAATAGCTCCAAGGTCTGCCTGTAAACAATCTTTAGGAGAATCCAGTCCAAACACTCAATTTTTTTGCAGTCAGCACACATACTTATTAAAAAAGGAATGATACAGTTCATTGCAGAGAATGCTGCTACTTTACACCATCTCTACTCCTGGTTTCTTTTCAAGGACCACATTAGAGCAAACCACCTTTTCCGCAAGCAACAAGTATCTACTTAACTGCAAGAAGACAAGAGAAAGTGGCTCACAGCTGGTCTCAGGTAGACACTACTATTCAGTGTCATGAAGATTTTGAGGAAACATAGAGCTTCTGAGTTTCACCACGGTTTACTGTCACTGCACACACTCACCTCATCATCAACTTAGTCCTAAGTGTCCTATGTCAATGCAGAGGGAACTAGCCTTCCTAGGGGCCTCAGGGCCACCAGGAGGATCTGCTGGTGCTCTTCTTAATTCTCCTTCTTTCTCCCCTTTGTCATCATCACCACCATTGTCATTCATTAAGCACTTGCCACGTGTGCAGCTCTCTAAGGTTTTCTTTATATTTACGTCTCACAACAATCTTATGAATAGCTACCATTAACTCATCTTTCAGGTGATGAGGGATTTGTGAGATTTTGTAACTGTCTCAAGGTCATAAAATGAAGCTAAAATTATGGATAAAATACAGATCTATTTAATGCCAGAAAATATGTTCTTAACTGGGAAGCTATACTCTTGTCTTAAAGGATTTACAGTGGGGCACAGGATCAAGGAACAATGGACCAGATGTGTGGAGCTAACATAAGCCTGTAATTACATAAAATCAGAAGGCTGAGATTTAAAAGTTCTTAATCTGAAGTCCATAGACCCCTGAGTGTCTAAAAATAGACTTTGGAGGATTTGTAACTCCCTAGAACAGGAGTAAGCAAATTGTTTATTAAAGCATCATATAGTTAACTGTTTTAGGATTTGAAGACTATATGGTCTCTAACAAACACTTATCTCTACTGTTGTAAAAAAGCAGCCATAGACAATGCACAAATGAATGGGCAAGGCTGTGATCCAATGAAACCTATTCACAAGAACAGGCTCCAGGATGGTTTACAAATTCTATGTGCATATGTGCGGTTATTTTTATTGTTGTTTTTAGAAGATTCATAGTTTTCCATAGCTTCTCAAATGGGTTCAAAACCCAAGATGGCTTAAGAAATGGTCAAAATGGTCTCCAAGCCCTCTAAACTTCAATTTCCAGGATTCTATGATTGTACGTGACTTTTTAATTTATTTTTGGAGAGAGGGAAAGGGAAGGAACAAAGTGGGAGAGAAACATCAATGTGTGGTTGCCTCCCATGTATCCCCCACTAGGGAGCTGGCCCGCAACCCAGGCATGTGCCCTGACTGGGAACCAAACCAGCAACCCTTTGCTTCACAGGCCCATACTCAATCCACTGAGCTACACCAGCCAGGGCTCTATGTGTTCTTTAAACTAACCCTCTTCTATACAGTCTTTCTCTTTAGCAGGTTCGTATGATGGATTCTGCTATGAACTCTTATGTGGTCTATAATCATGGTCTGTTGAGAAGGCAATATAGGACACATTACCATTCCAACCCTCTTTGGCTTATCCGGTCAGTTGATAATAGGCAAGACACAAATACATTTCAGATTGGAATACAGCAGCTCAGTCCTGCATAGGCTGGTCTGAGGTTTGCTGAGGTTTTTTCTTCTTTCCAGAAACCACTTTCTGTGTCCCATTGAACCTTCTCCAAAGACCAGACTCATTGTCCTGATAATACAGTTTGGATTCCTGGAGTCAGCCAGGTCTGCTCAGGTATGGCGCAGAGGGATGTGTTGGCCTGATGCATTTCTGCAGCTGTTCAGGCATCCTCTCCTAATTTAACATGGTCTTTCTCTTAGGATTCCCCAGCTTCACAAGTTAGAGCATCTTATTTACTGCCTGCCATGACACCGACATGCACTTGACCCTGCCTTCCACCCCATGTGACTTGTCTTCCCCTAACTAGAATATTTAGGAGGAGATTGCTGACTATATTCCATTGCGTCTGCTACCACAGATGCTGATTCCATGCTTTGCATTGTACTTTTAGGTTATTAGCATTGAGATCCCTGAAAGCCACAGCCAGTTTTAAATTCTTGCATCGCTTTTGAAAAATATAAATAATGATGATCTAGTCCACTTGAATAAAAAGCAGAATCAACTGCTTTAAATTTTAGGAAAAAAATGAAAATAAGACAAATATTAATCATAATGTGATTGCACTTATCTTCCGGGTTTCTAAGAATGGAGAATTGGGCAGAGGGGATGAAGCAGGAGGAAAAATAAAAGGGAAGAAAGAAATGACAGAGGAGAGGGGAATGGAACAAAGGAATGAAGAAACAAAGAAATACAAGGGAAATCATCAACATAGTCTGTAGCCAACCAACTACTGTTAGGTTGATGTCCAATATCATTATGATGCAGCCATTTCTCATAGCAAGAGCCCCCCCATGGAAGGAAATAAACCAGCAAATGAAAATAAGAGGAATATAAATCATGTAGCTGGTATTAGGGAGAGTTTATTCCATATCAGACCCCTGTATATATCACATCAGGATTAGTGCTAGCTCTCTGAAATGAACCATCAACGAGAGGACCACGTGGTGGTGACTGTACCTCCAACCAACGCTTCAGATCAGCCTCAATCACCATGTTCATCTGGCAGTAGCAGAGCAGCACGTAAATAGGACCGGGTGGTGGGATGCATGGATCTCGTCTCGGCAGCTCATTATGTGACCTTGGTTGATCCATATCTGGGCCTCTGTTTCCTCATTTGTCAAATGTGAATAAGAAATCCTTGCTCTGTTTATTTCACAAAAATGTTAGGAGGATGGGAAGTGGATACTCACAGATAGATGAGTATATTTTATACTCACCCAAATATAAATATATATTTTATATATTGGCCTATATATATAAATTATATATATTTATAAATATATAGAAATATATGCATATATTTGTATTTGGATGAGTACAAAATACCAGGTAAATGTAAAATGAACTTTTTTTTCTTGGCAAGGTGATGTGTAGGCAGGGTTGGGGCTGATGGTATTTTGCACAGAAGGCTTGGTGACTCAATGAAGTGTCTTTTTTCCCCCAACTCACCTACAATTGTTACTGCTTTCTTGATGTTTTGAGACATACTTCTCCCCTTCAGAAATGCCAAAGGTGAAAAATACTACTCTGATTATAATCTGTCACCTTTGCTGCCTGGGCAAGGAGCGCACAGACAGTTTAGTAATTAAGCTTTTCAACACTGCATCATAAAGTTTTATTCTGGCAAAGGCTATATTTATCAGCTAACAAGTATTAAATCACCCTGCTGCTCCAGCCGTTTCTCACTTGAATATGCTCCTTTCAAAACAGAGCAGCTTTCCTTGGCTAGCTTGATTCACGACGCTCTTGTTTGGAAATATCACGGTGCAGTGGGGCTCTGTGGGGCTCACGTACACACACCTCGGCAACTGTTCCCAGTGGTGCTGACCCTGGTTTCCCAGGGGAGCTTGAGACCTTAGCCCTGGGTCTTTTAGGGCATCCTGGCCGTCTGAGTTTCACAGCCTTCAGGGACGCCTGCCAGCACAAGACAGCCCCATATCCATTTAATTTCTATGGGGAAGGGGGCAAATGAAAATGAAGAACACAAGCATTTGATACATTTTTACTTCCTCATCTTAGCATCAGGGAATTGGTCTCTTCCTATCATAGACAGATCTAAATGTAAAATGAGTTTTCAGAATGATTAAAGTAGCAGAGTAACTGATCTACATATAAGGCAGGGTTGAGTTTTCTTCTCAGATGGCATATAGTCTTCTCACAATAGGTACAAAATTATTTGGGAGACACAGAATGAATAGACATTGCAAGTCATCACTAATGGCTTAGAAGACTCTGTCCTTAGGCATCCCACCCACCTTTACAAATTGTTTTCCTTTCCTTTGGAGGACATACATTCAGGAGACAAATATAACATTGTTCTTAAAGCTTCAGGATGTTTTCAGTCATATGACTCTAGAATTACATTAAAAACAAAAGTTAATATATGTGAATGATTTTCTACCTTTTTTAAAAAGATAAAGCCAATATAAAGAAAATGTTAATCAAATATAGGCCAAAATGATGAAAGAAGTCTCAGTATTTTTTAATGCTATCATAGCAGAAATTACCTTAATTTCCCTTTTCTTTCTCTGTTAAAAAATAAATGACAGTATACATAGGCATTTCTGGTTTTCGTCAACCAGTTGCTAAAAGGACACATAATATTCCCTAGAATCACAAACCCACTCTGTAGCTGTATAAGCAAGTTCTTCCCATGCCTGTGTGTGTGTATGATCAGTGGGCATGTAAGCGTGAAGCTTAAGGTCACAACCAAGGTAAAAAGTCTTTTGTTAGACTTTTTTTTAGTTTGAGAGGCTACAACAATTTCTTTCCTTTCAAAATGATAAAATAGAACTTACCATCCTGCTCTTCAAATTAGCAACAGGTAGCTTGTTTGGAAGGCTGGGGACCAATTTCTCTCCAGGCAGCAAGTCACCGGGTTGTCACCAAAGCATGTGGGTCACTGAACCAGTATGTTGGCAAATATTGAACTACTTTAAGTACATCTAGTTTCTGGTTCAATGCATCTCTTGGTTGTATTAAGTTCACTAAGCCTGACACAGTCTGAACGCCACAGCACATACTGGAATGTATGTAAATGCAGCAGCAGCAGCCATGGGAGATAACATAAGGTAAAGACCAATACATTTTCTCTCAGTTTCCATTTAATTTTTATTTGTCATAATAAGCCTTATTTTTAAAGTTAAAAAACATTGTGTGACTTGGAAAATCACAAGTCACTTGGAAGTTGAATCTAGTTATTTTCTGACAATTTAAAGAGAGGTTACTTCATCAGTCAAGTTGCCCTCTCAGAGACGAGGACATGGCTGACCTACAATTCAGGATTATTTAATGACTTGGGAGAAAAAGAAGAGACAAAAATTATTCACAGTTTGGAGGAACATTGTAGTTCAGCAGGCTGCAAAATTACTGAATCAAGGGCACACTTGAAGATTAAAAACCAGGCTTTGATAATGGTTATTCTTTATTTGAAAGCAAAATTTTCAAAAGAATAATAAAGGTTTGGGAACATGAACTGTTACTGTGATTTCACGTAATTATTTTGGAGGGTCATTTGTTACTCTTAAGCACTAACTTTGTCCATCAAGAAGTAGTCATGGCAACTCAGAAAGGTAGCAAAAGATAGAAAGTCAAAGGAAGTTTTATTCTAGTGTGGGTTGTAACTATCAAAATTTAAAAATTGATTTTATAAATCATAAAATCTCCATAAAAAATGACAAATGTAGAACAATTTTTGATAATTTCTCTCATCAAAACAGAAAGAAAAAGAAAAAGAAAGATAAAAGAAAGAAAGAAAGAAAAAGAAAAAGAAAAAGAAGAAAGAAAAAGAAAGAAAGAAAGAAAAGAAAGATTTTTATCTTCTTTTTCTTCTCATCAAAAGAAAAAGAAGATAAAAATATGAACAGTGAAAGGACAGCAAACTCACAGTTATTAACAACCACACCTAAAACAAAAGCAAATTAAGAGGACAGCTAGATCAGGAGCAGAACCATAGAAATGAAGATCACATGGAGGGTTGGCAACAGGGGAGTGGGAGAAGGAGAAGGGGGGAGAAGGTACAGAGAATAAGTAGCATAGACGTTAGGTAGAAAATAGATAGGGGGAGGGCAAGAATAGTATGGGAAATATAGACTCTAAAGAACTTGAGACACATGGTCATAAACTAAAGGGGGGGTAATGGTGGGGTAGGGGGTGTGCAGGGTGGAGGGGAATGAAGGGGGGAATAGAACAACTGTAATGGCATAATCAATAAAATAAAAATAAAAAAAATAATAAAAGGTGATCAAAGGAAACATATAAAAAAACAGAAAATGAAACAACCAATAACAGAGATTGGTGAGATCCAAAACCCAAAGTACATGCAAAAGATAAGAACAGATACTAAACAGATTTATTTGGGTGATCACTTTTTAAGTTATATAAATGTATAATCATTATGTTGTACTCCTGAAACTCATAACATTGTATGCCAGCTGTAATTAAAAAAATAAAAGACATACAAAGAACACAAATTGAAAGAATACAAATACTAAATATGATTCTTTAAAGCTTCCAGAACACATAAAGCAGAAGTGATGCAACCGTCAAAGTTGGACTGAGTGAATCCGTCCCCTCCGCACACAAGGAAAGGTTGGAGATGGAGAGTCATTTGGCCAGGATATTTGGCAGCGGCATTTGTAACCTGAAAAAGATTTTTAAAAAGTGGGGGGTGTGTTGCAACTAACATTCTGTGCTCCCCTCTGCTATCATGTCAGCCCCCACCTGGGCAAGGCTTTCCGACCTGGAGAGATCAAGGTGTCTTACTAGGAGCAAAGATAAACAAAACCAGGACAGGGGAGCTTCCCTGTCATCCAAGTGTTTACACTGATCATTCTTACATGTTTACATTTTCAATTATTTGATAAGATAATCAGAAGGGCATTTAACTTCAAAATTAGGAGCTCACGATTTGCTCAATTAGTTGAAAGTACACTGATTTTTTTTTTATAAGAAGGAGATGACATTCATAGGATCATTCACCGAGTATCAAATCCAGACCACATGCTACACAAGGTGGGTAGAAAGGAGATTTGAGGGTTGTTTCCTTAAGGAGTTTTCAGTTCAGATGATTGCTGGCACTTAGCAGGGACCAAGGGCTAAGAGAGGGAAGAAAGGGCACCATGGGAGCACACACGAGTGGGCCCCACCCAGCACATGGGGACAGAGGAAGCCTCAAAAGGGAGTGGCCAGTCATTTCTGAGTTCTGATGAGTGCGTAAGGGTTTGCCAAGGAAACAGAGACAGGGCTTTCCATAGAGAAGGAGCAGTATGAGTAAATGCCCACAGTCAATGGACAAGGGAGAAGAAAGTGTGTTTATGACACTGTGGGCCACCTGCTGTGTGTGTGTGTGTGTGTGTGTGTGTGTGTGTGTGTGTGTTAGAGGGGGAGGCTGACTGGAGGAAGGGACAAGATCAGAAGGCAAAATAAGAAAGATACAGCCCTGGCTGGTGTAGCTCAGTGGATTGAGCATGGGCCTGCGAACCAAAAGATGGCGGTCCAATTCCCAGTCAGTATACATGCCTGGGTTGCAGGCCAATTCTTAGCAGGGGATGCACGAGAAGCAACTATACATTTAAAAAAAAAGAGAAAGATACAGGGTTTCAAAATTTAAAAATATAAAATGTAAATATAAAAGTCTATTAAAAATGTAGAGTTTTCTACTTAGGAGCCAGAATCAGGAGAATCAGCTGACGTCTGGACTTTATTTTATTTTATAGAACCGTGTTTATAATTTTTGAAGTGATGAAAAAGGTATAGAAAGATTATATCCTGGAAAAAATACATCCTCAAAATTAGGATGAATGTTGCTAAGATGCATTCACAGCTGGGAGAATGACTAGGAGGTAGATGTGATTATATTGGACACTGAGAAGGTTTGGCTATGAAACACTGAAAAAAAACGCCAAAATACAAATCCCACAAATTTATTATGAAGGCAGTCTCACTTGGGATTTCTTTACACAACTTCAGGGGGCATCACTCATGTAGACAGCAAGTAGCGGTTCTGGCCTCTCTTGTACAATGTTTCCATAAAGAATAATAGGATTTGCTAGTTTAAAAATCACACAAAAAAGTCAAGAAATATAATGAACCCTATCTGAATTATGGAGCTGAGATTTTGTTTCTAGACAGGCTGTTACAATTTTTTGAACCAGAAAAACTTTGCTTAGGTATGTTTTTATTTATATGCCATATTTTACTTTAAAAATAAGGTGGTACAATTATTCCTTTGTTGGGTCTCTAAAGCTATAGACCTTTAAAGACATGCGTCATTCAGCTACAAGTGTAAAATATTGAGTATGTCACTTCCCTGGAGACCACTTGATAACATCATCTATCAGAGACATTACAGATAATCTTTTAAAAAAAACTGTGGCATACTTTTAATCTGTGTTGAATTGTCCAGGCCATGGACAATTTAATGTAGCTATAGCTTTGTTCTTTTTCCAGCTTTACTGAGGTATAATTAACAAAAAAATTGTATATATTTAAGGTGTACAACTTGATGTTTTGATATACATAGACATTGTAAAATAATCACCATAATCAAGGTAATTAGCACATCCATCAGCTCACATAGTTACATTTTTTTGGTGGCATACTTTATGATATACCTTCTTAGCAAATTTCAAGTATACTAAACAGTATTGTTAATTATAGTTGCCTTGTTGCACATTAGATCTGAGGACTGAGTCCTCTTGTATAACTGAAATGGTACCCTTGACCAAAATGCCCCAATTCCCCCCTCCCACCATTCTATGCTCTGCTTCTATGAGCTTGACTATTTTAGATTCCACATATAAGTGAGGTCATGCTGTATTGGGCTTTTGTCATTCCCTAGCCAATAACCTTGGAATCAGCAGTAAAGATCTGAGTGGCTAAAATAGCACAGAGTATAGGCACTGAAGGACAGACTTGGGCATTCAGTCAGAGCTTTAATACTCCTGCTTTAGATAGAATTTTAACCAGTTGGGTTATACGATTTGTCGGTAAAACACTAAGGAAGGAAGAAAACTGTTAGGTTCCTATATAAATTAGCAATTTCAGAATGTGACAACTGATAGTCAGGGGCCATTTAGAGATAGGACAAATAACTTTATGGGTCTTAATAGGCCCGAAGAGTGTCAACTTATTAGTTTCCCCATAATCATTAGTGCCCGTGATGATGATCCCAATAACCAAGAATCGATTCTCATGTGCATAAAGTATTCATTGTTAGCATTACTTGAATGTTCACTAATACCAAATGCTTTACATGCATACCCCATTTAATTCACACAGCACCCCTATGAGGTGGTTTTCATTTTATAGTGAGAAAGCTGAGACTCAGAAAGATTGTTATTTGCTAAGGACAGGTAACTAAAAGGCAAAGAAACAGGAATTCGAACAGAGCAGGCTGACTCTGGAGCTCACCGTCCCAATATTTTCAGAAATAGTTCCATAAAGACTGGATTTAAATGTCCATACTACCCAAAGCAATCTGTAGACTCAGTGCAGCTCCTGTCACAACACCAATGGCATATTTCACAGAAACAGAACAAATAATCTGAAAATTTATATGGAACCACAAAAGACCCCGATAGCCACAGCAATCCTGAGAAAAATGAACAGAGTTGGACGATTACACTAACCAATATCAAGCAACCACAAGGCTATGGTAATCAAAACAGCATGGCACTGATATAAAAGCAATCATGTAGATCAATGGAAAAGAATAGAGAGCCCAGAAATAAACCCACACTTTTATGATCAATTAATATTTGACAAAGGAAGCAAGAATATACAATGGGGTGAAGACAGTCTGTTAGATAAATGGTGCTGGAAAAATTGGGCAGATATATGCAAAACAATGAAGCTAGAGTACCTTCTTATACTATATACAAGAATAAACTCAAAATGGATTAAAGACTTCAATGTAAGACTTACAACAATAAAAATTGTAGAAAAAAAGATAGGTGGTAAAATCTTAGACATTTCCCTTAGCAATATTTTTTCTGATGTATCTCTTTAGACATGGGAAACAAAAGAAGAAATAGACAAATGGGTTTATATCAAAGTAAAAAGTTTTTGCACAGCAAAAGAAAGCATCAATAAAATGAAAAGAGAACACATTTAATAGGAGAACATATTCACCAATAATACATCTGATAAGAGGTTAATATCCAAATTTATAAAGAACTCATACAATTCACCGCCAAAATAACAAACAATCCAATTAAAACTGGTCAAGTGTCCATTAAAACCTAAAAGGACACTTCTACAAAGAGGACATATAGATGGCCTGTAGACGTATGAAAAGATGCTTACAATCACCAATCATTAGAGAAATGCAAATTAAAACCATAATGGGATATCACCTCACACCTGTCAGAATGGCTATCATAAACATATTAACAAACAAGAGATGGCAAAGATGTGGAGAAAAGGGAACTCTTGTGCACTATTGATGAGAAAGCAGATTTGCATAGCCACTAAGGAAAACAGTATGGAGGTTCCTCAAAGAATTAAAACTGGAACTGCCTTATGGCCCAGCAATTCCATTTCTGGAAATATATATGAAGAAACCCAAAACACTAATTTGAAAGAATATGCACGCCCCTATGTTTATTATGGCATTATTTATAATAAACACATTTTGGAAACAGCCCAAGTTCCCATCAATAGATGAGAGGATAAAAAAGCTGTGGTACTTATACAATGGAATATTACTTGACCATAAAAAAGAATGAATTTTGCCATTTGCAACAGCATAGATGGACCTAAATGGATCAGAAGTGATGGACCTATGCATCCCTTCCAACTGGCTGTTTCTGAGTTACATCCTTTAATAATTGGTGATATATGTCAGTAAAAAAGGCAGTCAGAGAAAGACAAATACTCTATGATTTCAGTTGTATGTAGAATATGAAGAACAAAATACATAAACAAACAAATGTGAAATAGACTCATAGACACAGAGAACAGACTGGTAGTTGTCAGTGGGAAGGGGGGTTGGAGGGCTGGATGTAAAAAGTGAAAACTGAGAAGTACAGAATGGTTATTACAAAATAGTCATGGTGATATAAAATACAGCAAAAAATATAGTCAGTATTGTAATAACTATGTATGGTGCCAGGTGGGTACTGGAAATACTGGGAAAACACTCTATAGAGTATACGATTATCTAACCACTATGTTGTATATCTGAAACTAATGCAAAATAACATTGAATGTAAACTGTAATGGAAAAAAATTTAAGAGACTTGATTTAAGTAAAACAAAACAGAAATGTTACATGGTGTGATAGTATAATTTATAATAAATATGTATTTGGTCATTCTGATGACCATAATATATTTTTCATATATATCTGGTCTTTGCCCACAATTCCTGACTCATAGCTCCTGAAACCCTTGAAATTTCTTAAGTTTGAGAGTCATAAAATTGCCTCTTGTTATGTTAATGAGGTGACTTTTGGAAAGTCAAAAAATTAAGAATGGGGGCTGGTCTCTAGAGGAGCCAACCCTGTAATTAGAGGGTCGCTATTTTCAGTCCTATCCTACCGGCCACCTCCATGGAGGGGAGAGGGGCCAAAGATGGAGTTCCATCATTAATGGTCAGGGATTTAGTCAATCTTGCCTATGTAATGGAGCCTTATAAAAACTCAGGACAGGGTTCCGAAAACTTCTGGGCGGTGAACACACGGAGGTACCAGGAGAGCAGCCTGTCGGGAGAGACCATGGAGGGTCTGTGTCCCTTCCTACATACTTGCCCTGTGCATTGCTTCCAACCGGCTGTTCCTGAGTTATATCCTTTTATAATCAGTGATCTAATGAGTAACACATTTCTCTGAATTCTGTAAGCCACTCTAGCAAGTTAATGGAACTCAATGAGGAGGATCACGGGAACCTTTAAATTAGCCAGTGGGTCTGAAGCACAGATAACACCTGGATTTGTGATGCTCTTCTGAAGTGGTGGGAGGTGGGCAGTCTTGGAGTGAACCCTTAACCTGTAGAATCTGATGCTATTTCCAGGTAGACCGTCAGAATTGAGTTGAAATCTTGGACACATGCTGGTGTCTGAGAATTGTTTGTTGGTTAGGGGGGACCTCCCTCAACATTAGAATCAGTACCAGGATCTATTTAGGCAGTCACATAGTTTTATGCATCTGAAAGACATATAAATAAAACAACTCATTCATACATATATATACACACACACACATACACACAACACATATACACACGTCTATGTATATATTATTTTTAAAACAAGAAAAGTGATAGTCACTTAGCTTTATGCATCTGGAAAATTTACATAAATGGGATAACTCATTCATATACATTCCTACATATACATGTGTAGGTATCTATGTATAATTTACGCACACATACAAATCTTCATTTGTGATAAAGTTTTAATACATTCCAGTTGATATCCCTGAAGAGATAAGCCACGGCACTATTAAACATTACACAGTATTAAGGAGGAGGGAGTTTAAGGGAAAAAGTTCTGCCCGTGGTGAGCTGATCATGTATCGGTGCCGTGTAATTTCATTTGATGGGTGGTAAATGCCAGATGCCAGATCACATGACTGGAAAACTGGGCCACTGATTAGCTAGTCTGCCATTTAATGAAATCAATCTCGCAGCATTTAGATGGAATCATCCATTTTGCAATTACCCAGTGAGGAAAATAAGAAAACATGAAGTGCTTGTTGGCAAGTTCCTTTACCCAAGTGTAGTAGAGAGTCCTGCAGGGGAGCAGCTCGTAATTGTCAAAGCCACAAGTTCTCACAATAACAGAGCCTTTGGCTGTGCTTCCAGCCACAGTGAGGAACCACAGCTCAATGACTGTGTTTAAAAGCGATGTTGGGGATGAAACAACCCCCTGGCAATTCAGGTTGCTGCAGCTCACATGTGTATCAGGGCCGGATAAAAAGAGCTCCCGCTGCAGACGCTCATGCTGCGGGGTCGCTAATGTAATATTTCTATAAATTTAGGTGATGCTTGAACTGAACATAGAAAGTCATAGCAGAAACAGTTTTATTTCTAAGCTATTTAAACGCACGTGAATGCATTTTATAACTTCTCTCCACCTGCAGAATAAAATGCAAACTCCTTGGCCCCATATGGGAAGATCTTTCATAACCAGATCTTGCCTCCATTCAAGCCTCATCTTCTGCCACTTCACTCGCATGTCCTATCTACATTCAAACTAAGGTTCTTCAAATGCATCCTTCTTTGTTGCTCTTCTGTGACTTTGAACAAGCCATTTGGCTTGGTGATGTTGTATTGTTCCCTTTCTTTTTTTGCCAAGTGAATTGCTCATTCTCTGAGAACCAGTAGGCATGTCACCTGCTCTGAAGTCTCCTTGCTCCTGCAGGCAGGCTAAGTGCCTTTTCAGCATGTTATTTATGTCTATTATGTGACTTTCTGTTTTGCACTGTAATTACGTCCATGCCTGTCTTCCTCCCTAGATTGCATGCTCCTAAGAGTAGGGACTGTAATGCACTACATTTTGTATATAAGCCTGAGAATGTGGCTAGCCCCTGTTAAGTGTCCAGCTCCTGTTAAGTGTACAACAAATGTTTATGGAGTTAAAAAAAAAAAGACAAAATATTTTATATAAGGTTGACCAAATAAAGGTCTTTACAGAAAACCATCTACACAAAAAGTGTTATTAAGACATTCCCCCAGAGCTGGTAGAAGCTTAAATGAGAGAGAGATCATATTGAGAAGGCTTTCAATAACGGTGAATGGAGGGCCGTCTCCTTGTCTCTGATCGTGAGTTGCTTTATGCGAAAAATCTCATAATGGCATGTTTTAAGTAGAGCCACATAAACTTGCTGATTCTGTAGGTCAGAATGGTAAAATATTATCAATTTTATATGGTTTAACTTAATAGTTCTTGTATCATAGTTATTAATTACAAAATTTCACCTCAAAAATGTTCCTTTGGTGTAAGAATGAAATTAAAGACGAAAAAAGAATGCAGACAAGCAGGGGAAGGGGTATTTCCATACAGGATAGTTGATAATTAGCCAAAAAAGATCAGTGGCACACACAACAATGGGCGGTCTTCCATCCATACCTACACTGACACGGAAGATCGCCTTGGACCAGTCAGACATCTATCCGCATGGACCAATCTTACTGGGTTGGTCTATGGAAGGGCTCTATTTTAGTCTGATCATTTTTAGTCTGATCACTTTTAGTTGGCCATCCAGCCCATGATTTGGATACTTAAAACCAACCTTTCTGAAATAGGACACTAAGTGATGTTCAAGTGGGTAAGGCAAAAATTAAGGTCTCATAAATTCTAATCCTAGATGTGCAGTTCACAAGCAGGTTCTTAAGGCTGCATCTCTGCACTTGTTAGGAATGTAAATTATACTGCATTTCACTGAGTCTAAGTCACTGTCAGCTGGAAGAGGCGCCAATATGTTATGTACCAGAGAGAGAAAAAAATGATGTCAGCATGACATCGAGCTTTATTTTATACTTACTAGAGTTGTTCTTTTGAGCTTATTTACATGTAGAACTTGTGCAAACAAAAAGAAAATAGAAGAGTAATACATTGGTTAAGCCTTTTCAAAAACTCCTTCACATTCAGAGTCTGATCTCGCCCGGGCACTCTCTGACTCAAGGTTGTTGGTGCCCACGCTCTCCCCCATGCGGTCTGCCCTCTATGCCTCCTGCGGCACTGATAAGGGGCATTTCTTACAGGTGTGTTCCACTGAATTATCCTTTCTGGGGGGGTTCCTCTGAGCCACTGACACCTGCTCTGGAAGTTCTGATTGTGCACTTTTTCTTCCTCGAAGTCCCAGTGGATAGAAAATTTCCACAGGGACTCACATCCTTTTCTCCTCAAATAATCTGTTGATTTAATTATCATGAGGTTTCAGTGGGCCCCCTGTTAGACCACTAGAAATAACTCAGTTCAGATGTGTGAAAAAATGACATTCTGGCTGTCTCTTGGTACGTGCCGACCGGGTGGCATCTTCCAGTTGATGAAATATAGTAAAGTATTAATTAGGGTTAGGAGGGAAGCATGGTGAATACTTTATAGAAAATACATAACAAATAAAAAGATGATGAATGGTCAGCTCTTTCAAGGAAGGCGTTTTCTGGTAATAGCGCAAGGTGTCAGGACTCCTAACATCTTTAGGATTGCTGGTTTAAACCTTCCATTTTCTCAGTTCAACCAAATGAACAGCCTCAGGTGTGGCTGACAGAGATAGACCGGTTATCAGAGAATCAATTTGTTAATTTACAAAGGTAAATGTACCGATTCCAGAACCAAGTCTGGTTGCCTTCCTGGACCATTCATCTTAGTAGGCAAATTCCCTCAAGTGTATCACAGATTATAGGGGTGACACACATCAGCAACTCCTGACAGACATCACTGATCAGTTGTGGCATTCTTTCCCTCTGAGCCCAGAAGTGGCCTCAGCACCCTGCCCACTTCATTGCATCGGGCAGACACTACCAGTCAATTGGAGTTGGCACCTGAGAGAAATCCTATATAGCAATCCTGGATGAGAAGATTGCAGAGCAAACACATAATTAGAAATAAGGGAATTAAGTATTCTTTACTGTTCTTTTTCCTTTTTTCCCATTAAGCCAGGATAGTCTGATGCATTGCCTTTCTCCAAACCAGAGTCATGTCAATGCAGAGAATTAGGATCACATCAGGAGCCATTTTCTCTAGCTGATGCCGGAGGCTGAAATCCAATTCTTTCTAATAACCTTCTGATGCCCTCTCCCCAAATCTCTGCCCTTCCATACATCACACCAGGGCTTTGACTGCAGTGTGAAAATAAAATACACGTATTTTGGCTACAAAATTGCACACTAAAAATATCAGAGTTTGTGGGGAAAATAGAGTTGGAGTAGATGACTCAAATCTTATGGAAATTTGAACCAAGCATGAACTAAAACAATAAATATCATAGTAAAATGAATAGCACAGTTAATGTTCTCCCAGCCTCTGCATCTAGCTACAGGGTCCACCCTGTGCAGCCTTACCTCTGGGTAAGAGCTGTCCTTTCTCCTTTGAGATGGAGGTCCTGGGAGACAGTTGCTCCTAGAAGTGACTATTTTGAGCTAAATTAAAAATATGATCTGGCATGTAGCCTTCTTCATCAATCTGTCATTTTAGTAAAGGGAAAATATCTGTGGTTTTTTCACCAGCACTTGCGTCTTTGCTTACAAAGTTAACACGATGGAAAACCCTGCGGTTCTTAAGGCTATTGAAACAGCTCCTATTTGCACTTAAGGAAGACACCTCTGGTCACTTTTTTGTGACTCTGCTCACAGAAAAACCTGGTCACTTTCAGGGTTTTCCTTTTCCTTCAGCGCTCTATATTTACCAACGTTTTATACCTTTCTTGTGAGAAAACTTAACCTGAACACCTGAAAATATAAACATGTACGAAACCCATATGATTCCTCTGTAATACTGATCTATATCTCAATTGCATTTGGGATAATTCCATTAAAAAAACCCGAAGGTGTGGTAAAAGACAGTAGGTAACTCTACTGCTTTTTTATGTTCTGTGCCATTCCCAAGGGTAACTCTAATTGCCTGGAGTGTGCCTGAGTCCTGACAGTGGACGGAGCTGTCCAAGCTATCACTTGGGCTGTTGAGACTCACACGGCATCCTTTTTTAAAAGATTAATTAAAAAATTAATTTCAATGTCTGAGGGTGACTCTCTAAATTGTCCCTGCATTCCAGGGAAATCTTCTTGCCTCTTAGTTGCCCACTAACTTGACCGGGGCAAACTCTGAGTAATAACCTCCTCACCCTGGCATTTCCCTGCCCATGGTACGGGTGAGGTGCTCACCACATGGGTGGCATAAATGGCTGAGAAGACTGTGATGCTACGGAGCTGAATCACACATTTCCACATCTATTCTGCTGCCAGTGTAAACCGGAACCCATGCCATGGAACATAAACAGCAAAAATGGAATATTTGGTTAACTTATTCTTTTATAGCCTCTATGCAAAGCACAAAGGAAGTAGTTTCCAAAAGCCAATCTACGGCAAGAATGGAAAAAAATAAAGAGAATTATGCACTTTTTCATCGGGCTAAATGTATTGTGTTTATAAATTTGTTATGATGTTATATCTTTATTATTTTTTGGTTATCCTTTTCATTAAATTCTTATAGCTGTGTTTTTGCTTTTTAAATTCTCAACTGCAGAATAGAAAGATAACAATATTATATCAGTTCCCAAAACAGTTAGGGGGACTTTGCTGGTCCATGAAATAAAAAGGCTTCGAACCACTGCACTGAGACAAGGCACTTACATGGCTCACAGCAGTCTTTGTCAGCCATAAAACAGGGTGGGCAGGACAGCAGTGGTTGATTTCAAAACCCATCAGTAATCTCAGGTAACACTGGACAATCTTAGTTTGGACTTAGTGAGTAGATGAGTATTTTTAAAAATTTTTATGTATTGATTGATCTTAGAGCGGGGGAGAGGGAGGGAAGGAGGGAGAAAGAGAGAGATTGATTGATTGTTCCACTTACTGATGCCCTCATTGGTTGATTCCTGCAACCTTGGTGGGTCAGGATGATGCTCTGACCAACTGAACTACCTGCCAGGGCTGGGGTGAGTGATTTTTAAAAGTGGAATAAAATCTTGTGTAAAACTTATTGCTTAGAAATGTGCACAACCTCTCTTCTGTGAAAATATTAATTTAGACAGAACCAGAATCTGGGGTAACACAATTTTTCTTTGTTTATGTGTGGCTAAATATTCAGGTAGTAATCATAAAAGGTGTGGTAAAAATGAGGAATTTTGGGGGAAAGAGTTTATTAAATGTGGAATAAATACCTATCTTCGAATTCATGTACCTAGAGGGAAAATGTGGTTATACTGATTCTCTGTATACATCTCATCCTTATCATATTCCCAAGCATCTACCATATTGCCTGTTGTCAAAAACAGGGAGAAATGTAAACAAATGAAGGAGAAACCAAAACATATGCTGATATCCACTAGTCCAGGCACTTTGAAAAGGATGGGACTTCAACTGATAATTGAACAAAGATGTTGTGGTATACACCGTGGAATACTACTCAACCATAAAAAAGATGAAATACTGCCATCAGTGACAACATGGATAGATCTTGAAATAAATCAGATACAAAAGTTAAGAACCATATGACTTCACTCATATTTGGGGTATAAAACTGAAAGTAACAAATGAACAAGTGAAAAAACAAATAAAAACTCATAGATACAAAAAAAAACAGTATAATGATTTTGAAGAAAAGGGGTTGGGGGAGGTAGAAAATGGTAAAGGGAGTCAGATAACGGCAACAGAAGGAGATGTGACTTTGAGGGGTGAACGCACAGTGCAACGTTCAGATGGTGGATTGTAGAATTGTGCACTTGAAACCTGTATGATTTTATTAACCAACATCACCCCGATAAACTTAATAACATTTTTTAAAAATTAGAAAAGAAAAAGATGGGACTTCACTATTGTATCAATGGTGAAAAATACTATTGATCCCTAAGCAAATTTCCATGATAGAGGAAAGAAAGATCTGACAAATCAAAGTTGAATATAGACTTTTTTTGAGAGCACAAAATGTTTTCTATTGGCTAAATTAAAAATGTAATGTTTCCACTCCTTCCTTTTATTTTTCAAAAGTCCCTAAAGGGTTTGATGCAAATGCAATAAAATATTGCAGATTCCTTTACACTTAACTCACCAAACTGCGTGTGGTAAGAGATAGCCAATGTTTAAAAGCCTTTATGAGAAAGCTATAAGGCAGTGTCTCACTCATTTTTGTATTCCCACTATTTGTCACTCCCTAATACATGGTTAATGTGGAATGAATGTATGCCTGCAGGACAAAACAACAACACCAATGCAAATTTTTTGTGGCATTCTTTTTTTTATTGATTATGCCATTACAGTTGTTCTATTCCCCCCCTTCATTCCCCTCCACCCTGCTTCCCCCCGCCCCCACCATTCCCCTTCAGTTTATGACCATGTGTCTCAAGTTCTTTAGATTCTATATTTCCCATACTATTCTTGCCCCCCTATCTATTTTCTACCTACCGTCTATGCTAATTATTCTCTGTACCTTCTCCCCCCTTCTCCTTCTCCCACTCCTCTATTGCTAACCCTCCATGAGATCTTCATTTCTATGTTTCTGCTCCTGATCAGGCTGTCCTTTTAGTTTGCTTTTGTTTTAGGTATGGTTGTTAATAACTGTGAGTTTGCTGTCCTTTCACTGTTCATCTCTTTTATCTTCTTTTTCTTAGGTAAGTCCCTTTAACATTTAACATAATAAGGGCTTGGTGATAATGAACTCCTTGAATTTGATCTTATCTGAGAAGCACTTTATCTGTCCTTCTATTCTAAATGAAAGTTTCGCTGGATAGAGTAATATTGGTTGTAGGTCTTTGGATTTCATGACTTGGAATACCTCTTTCCAGCCCCTTCTTGCCTGTAGGGTCTCTTTTGAGAAATCTGCTGACAGTCTGATGGGAACTCCTTTGTAGGTGACTGTCCCCTTATCTCTTGCTGCTTCTAGAATCCTCTCCTTCATTTTAATCTTGGCTAATATAATGATGATGTGCCTTGGTGTGTTCCTCCTTCTTCTTTGGGACTCTCTGAGCTTCCTGGATTTCCTGGAAGTCTATTTCTTTTGCCAGATTGGGGAAATTCTCCTTTATTATTTGTTCAAATAAGGTTTCCACTGGTGGCTGTTCCTCTTCCCCTTCTGGTATCCCTATAATTCGGATGCTGGAGCGTTTAAAGGTGTCCTGGAGGTTCCTAAGTCTCTTCTCATTTTTTTGAATTCTTGTTTCTTCATATTTTCCTGTTTGGCCATTATTTTCTTCCTTCTGGTTCACTCCCTTGATCTGAGTCCCAGTTTCCTCTTCATCACTATTGGTTTCCTGTGCAATTCCCTTCATTTCAATTAGTTTAGCCTTCATATATTCCTCTAATTTGTGACTAAAATCAACAAGTTCTCTGAGCATCCTAATCACCAGTGTTTTGAACTGTGCATCTGAAAGTTTTGCTATTTCTTCGTTGCTTAGATTTATGGGCTCTGGGGCTTTGAGATCTTCTTGAGCCATTTTTGGTCTGTTTGCACCCATTAATTAAGAGGAGCAGAGCGTTAGGTGTTTACCAGGGCAGGGTTGCCCAGGTTGCTGGGCTGTGACGCTGTATGTGGGGGCGGGGTCAGAGTGGGGAAATGGCGGCCCCCTCTGCTGCCTCTCGCCACTGGGGCCTGCTCCGTCCCGTCTCACTGCCCAGTCCCTCACTGGTCTATCTGCGCATGAATGTGGGACCACAGTCAACCCGCCGCCCTGTGCCCTCGCTGGGTCTGTGGTTGCTCACTGGGTCGCTCACTGGGTCCGCCCCTTGCAACCCCACACCTGGGATCCGCGCGTCTGAGTCCGTCTGACCGAGTTTTCCTGTGCTACCCCGCTCTGCCAGCTGCTGCTTTCGCCTCTCTTACAGGTCAGGCTGAAGAATTTGTTGTTATCAGACTTCCGAAAAGTTCAATTTTCTGTGTTCTGGCTATGTTTTCTGTTGCTAATATTTTGTTGTCTCTAAACTTGGTTGTGGGAGAAAGCACGGTGTCTCCACCTATTCCTCCATCTTGGCGGAAGTCCCTGCAAATTTTTGAAAGTTTTAAATTCTCAGTGTTCACATGGTCTTTACTGTGGTGGATTTTTTTCCCTCTACGAAAATAATTTACTTTGGTTTCTCAGTCTCTACATTTTTGTTTTTCTTTCTGAATTGCCAAGTTATTAGGCTCTTATTTTAACACACGTGATACCATGCTGTTCTACCCCGATTCCTGGGCAGATGCACTGTCCAGGAGACAACTACTTGTGCATTCTGGTACCCACACCCCTTGCTCTGACACTTACATCACCGCCCCTGACAAGCTGAATTCTCTGCCTGCAGCTCCTGTTTTGTAGCCTGCAGGCAAAAGCACCAGGAATATTTGAATCACCCTGAGTTTCAAATAGGAAGTGAAGATAGATTCTTAGGTAATTAACCCTTGTTTCATAAAAATTCCTTGAAAGGTGTATAAAATATAACTAGACAGATGGCAGATATACAGATGTTTGCCTTTCTTCCCAAGGACCGGGAGACCGTGCTATCTCCACAGCTGGTGGCAAAGCTGCAGCACACCTGCATGGATAAACAGTCTAAATAATCCTCTAAATACTTTTTCTCTGGGAGATGGCAAACACAATCTTAAAAGCTATAGGTGTCAGAGAGAAAAAAAATTGGCGGGTGATCTAGGCAGTTGATGATGTCTATATCTTTTTTAAATTCTTAAAATAGTCAACTCTCAATGCTTTGATTTTTGTGGCACAGCCAGAAATCATATACATATGGAATATATTTGTTATATTGTTAGAAAAAGTGATGATAAGAATTATTTATTAAGCATACATTGCATATTAGTGAAGATAAGTGAGATCCAGAACTAGCATCAATAATGATAAATTGGGAGTGTTGATTTTACCATTGGAAATATTTTTAGGTATATTTCCTTAAAAATATTGTACCTCTTTGGGCTCCTGATGTTTGAGATTCTCAGTCCTCTATTATGTTATGTTATAGTGCTGAATATTCATAAAAAGCTTTATCAACACATGGGTGGTTTTCTGCAGAGATGGTACATTTTTATTTTTATTTTTTATTTTTGTTATCTTTTTTCCCGATTTTTAATTAGTTCTTATGTTTTATAAGAACCAATTTCATCTTGCCTCTGTTCTACTCTTCTCTCCAGTGTTCTATTATATTTAATGGTGACTTCATAAACTCATTTTTTGTTGTGCATTAGGGAAAGGTTTGCTTGTGTTGTGGGTTCCTGGCTCCAGACAGAGCTCTGTCTCTGATACTACAAAGCGCCGCTATAAAATTACTATTGGTTGGAACACCCTAGGTGTGAAGAGAGTGATGTGGTTCGGTCAATTCTCAGTGGAGCTTTTCACTTTATTGGTATTTGTCTATTCAATTTGAATAAACCTTTGGGTAGATGCAGGCAGAACGTGCCACAAATCATTTATATGATCCATGTAGCAGCTTTAGTGAGCTCAAACTGCTAAGGACATACTTTGCTGAAATTGTATATTCAGTTGCTGAAGTCTACACTGAATCCATTCAGATCTAGTCTATCTTTTAATGTCCTGAAAACACGGGAGCAGTCTGTTTTGATGAGGATTTGTTCAGAACAAGCACACAATAAAGAAAGAAATACTGTTTCCTCTAGTACCATTGCAGTAATAATGGACAAAACAACTGGTATTACACTACTCTGTAGAGTTTTTAATTTAGTAGAGAATTGTTCTGTCCTTCAGCAAGTTTTAGTATACTCACTCATTAACCCTTCAAATATCTGTTGTGCTTCCAGTATTTGCTGAGCACTGTGTACAGTGTCACAGTACAGAGAGCAGTTCCTAGGAATAAGGTGATTTAACACACTGGAGTCCTTTTGTTTTCATTTAAATGTAAATGTTGCACCACAGTCTCAACGAATCCAAGTGTTTGGGATCCTAGGATGCAGATGGCAAAAATGCTTTTGATCGTGAGTCTAGAGATAAACCTGAAATCATCTTTCCTACTCAGATGAGCCTAATCACGCCTTCTCCTCATTTAGATTAACAGCTGCTTAATTTCCCAGTAATTCAACCTTTCGTCATCCCTTCTCCCATTCTCTCTCCCTTCCTCTTCCTGACGACCCAGAAACATGGTTGTTTCTTTATGGTTCTCATTCACATTGAAGGAACGTAATAGTTTTTTGTTTCGGCTGTGCAGTTACGGCAGAAAGACTGTAACCATTTTGATCTTTGTTTTAGAAAGAACCTTCTTTCTACTTCTAACACTGTGAAAATAAAAGGGTCAAGGTCTATACTCCTCAGAGAGAAAATAATGGAGGATAAAAACAAGTGGTTTTAAATCAGTTTAACTTGGGAATAATTTATATACATTAAAATTTACTCTTGTGTGTGCTGTTCCAAAAATTTTGACACAACATAATGGAGAGGTCTGACTAGGTCTCTGGGGTGCCAATGAACCCTGATCTGGCATGAGAGGCTGCTCTCCCTGGAGAAGGGAGGGGTCAGAGAAAACCCCAGGGTGGTTGATTGAAGCTGCGGTGGGGGCATGAAAGGCCTCCTTAGCCCTGGGTAGGGTCAACAACTAACATGGCTCTTGATACAGCTTGCACAGAGCAGGTGGGTTGAAGGGTCACAATACATGTTTATCATGAAGGTGAGCATGGCAATGCCCCACCCAAAGCAGAGAAGCTGTGCCCCTGTGGGCGGCTAGAAACCCTCCTACCCACTTCTGGATCACAGTGGCAGGAGGAGGGGCAGAGACACTCTGTGGATGCCAGCCATTGACATTTTTGCCTTGGATTTTGGGGTGAAAGATTTAAAATGGGGGGCATGTGGAAATTGCCCTGTTTGTGTTCCCCTCTCCATGCCTGGTTGGGGGGCCCGGAGTGTTCATGGGATGGATGGATGCTGGCCCTGCTTTCGGCTCTCCCTTGCCCTGATAGCATGATTGGGAGCAGCCTTGGTAAGATGTGCACCTCGCTGGTGGCGACCCACAGGGCGCTCTGGCCCTGCAGTGCTCAGCATGGCCCAGACCTCTTCCAGTCTCTTGCTCTGAGAGCAGCACACAGATGTGCACGGAGAGGACTTTTGCTGGCTCCACGAGTGTGAGCAGCCTTGTGTGCCAGGGCCCTGTGGATGGAGCCCCTCTCACAATCAGCTGCAGTGATCTGGCAGCACCCTGGCCAGGGAAAGGGAGAAAGCTGCAGCAGGCCAGTGGAGATGCCTGCCCCACAAGTGTGCACTCCAGAGAGAGAGAGACACAGACAGCCTGGGGCTGGACAGATGCAGCAGCCTTGGACTTCCAAAGAACTGATAAAAATGGAGTGGGGTCTCTGGGCATGGATTTGGATTTGACTCTTTTTGGGAAGAAGAGGATTTCTGTGTTTTGCAGAAGAAGATGGCTTGGAGCAGGGGAGCCCCCACCTCTGCCAAACTGGGCAACCTGTTATTAAAAAACCTTTTTCTTCCTCTCTCCAAGTAATTGTGTTATATTTGTGTATGAAGGCAGGTGGCTGAATCCCACTTCGTTCAGTAACTAAAGCACATGGTTGTTTACTACCACTGTAAACAATCAGATTTCCATCAACATTCCCCTTGCCCCTTTGTAATTAATTCTCTTGTCCCAGTCAACAGCTCTAGGCAACCAGTGATCAGTTTTCTGTCCCTATAGAATTTTCAGTTCTCAGAAGCCATACACATAGAATAATACACTAGGTAGTCGCTGAGTCTGGCTTCTTTCACTTAGATAATGCTTCTGAGATTCACTCATGCTATTGCAAATATTAGTAATTTGTTTCATTTTATTACTGAGCAGTTTTCATTGCTGGATGTCTAACAGGTTGTTCATTTACTAGGTGATGAATATTCAGGTTATTTCCAGTTTGGGGCAATTATTAATAAAGTTGTGGGGAACATTTGCAAATAGGATTTTATGTGGTTATATGCCTTTATTTCTCTTGGGAAAATCCCTAAGAGTAACTTTGCTGGGTCATATGGTTAGCATACATTTAATTTTGTAAGAAACTATGAACCTGTTTCTCCAAGGGGCTGTGCCATTTTGCATTCTCACAGTGCAGGTGAGAACTCAGTGGTTCCACACCCTTGCTCGTATTTGGTGTCTTCAAAGCTTTTGATTTGAGCCATTCTACTAGGTGCATCATAGTCCTCACTGTAGTTTTAATTTACAGTCCTTTAGTGACCAGTGATGTGCAGCATTTTTATCGCCATCCGCCTCTCTTTTTTTATTGTGAGTGGTAAAATACACACAACACAAACTTTTTTGTTACTAATAGCCACTGGCAAATACTTACCTGCTTTCTGTCTCCATGAATTTGCCTATTCTGGATATTTTGTGTAAATGGAATCATTCAGGAAACCAGCTTTTGTGTCTGGTTTCTTTCACTTAGGATAACATTTTCCAGGTTCATCCCTGGTATAGCATGCATCCATACTTCATTGCTTTTTTTCTCCTTCAAATGTTTAATATGTGCATTTCTATACCATTTTCCATGGTTCTTGTTATCAGAAAGACATTAAACACACATTTCCCATATAATGATTAATTTTTTGAAACTGAGGTTAATTTATTTCTTTCTGTGGCTAATATTCCATTTAATAGGCATTACACATTTTGTTTATCCATTCATCAGCTGATGACCAATTAGTTTTTTCCCACCTTTGGCTGTTGTGAATAGTGCTGCTATAAATATTTACCTATATGCTCTAAATGCTATAAATACACATTTTTTGTTGAATGAATGTTTTTTAGTGTTTTTGGGTACACACCTAGGAGTGGAATAGCTTGGTCATTTTATAATTGTATGTTTAGCTTATTGAGAGACTGCCGAACTGTTTACTACAGTGTCTGAATCATTGCATATATCCTGCAAGGTACAAGAATCCCATTTTCTCAACTTCAACAGCACTTGTTCTTTTATTTTTTCTTCTTTAAATTATAGCCATCCTAGTGGGCGTGAAGTGGTATCTGATTGTGGTTTTAATTTGCATTTTTTAATATTTAGTGGCATTGGGCATCTTTTTGCATGTTAGTTGACCATTTGTATCTCTTCTTTGGAGAAATGCCTATTCAAGTCCTTTGACTATTTTAAAAATTGGAAATTTTTGGGGTGTTGAGTTAAAGAGTTCTTTATATTTTCTTCATGGTGAACACTTCTCAGGAAGTAATTCACAAATATCTTCTCCCATTCTATGGGTTGTCTTTTCACTTTCTTGATAATTTTGATGAAGTCGAAAACACCTATTCTTTTTTGTTGTTGCTTATGTTTTTGGTGTTACATCTAAGAAACCACTGCAAAATACAAAATTGTGAAGCTTTACTCTTATGTTTTCTTCTTGGAATTTTGTATTTTTAGCTTGTATATTTAGGTTTTTAATCTATTTTGGGGTGAACTGTTGCATGCGATGTGAGATATAAGTTTGACTTCACTCTTTTGTATGTGGATATCCAGCACTGTGTGTTGAAGATACTGCTTCCCCCCCCATTGTATGTTCTTGAGAATGCTGTCAGAAATCAGTTGACCATTATATGGGTTTATTTCTGGTCTCTTGATTCTATTCTATTGATCTATAGATCTGTTCTTATGCTTTTACCTTATTGTTTTGACTATGGTAGCTTTGTAGTAAGTTTGCAAACCAAAAAATGTGAGTCCTCCAACTTTGTGATTTTTCATGACTGTTTTGGCTATGTGGGGTCCCTTATGATCACCTTTTCTATTTTTTCAAAGGCCATTGGGATTTTGATAGAGACTCAGATACATCTGTGTATCACTTTGGGTAATATTGACATCTTAAAAATATTAAGTATTCTGATCTATGAATATGAGATGTCTTCTCATTGAAGTTGTCTTTGATTTCTTTCAGCAATGTTTTGAATAAGTTTGTCCATTTGCCAGAAAAAAATATTCAGATTATTTTCAGTTTTTATTATAGAACTCTTACAATACCATGGTTAAAATTACATCTTTTTAAAGTGAAGTAATCTTAATTCAAAAGAATATATGCATCCCTGTGTTCATTGCAGCATTATTTACAATTGCCAAGATACGGAAGTACCCATCAATAGACAAGTGGATAAAAAATACTGTGATACATATATACAACAGAATATTACTTGGCCATGTAAAAGAATAAACTCTTACTATTTGCGGCAGTATGGATAGAACCAGAGGGTATTATGCTCAGTGAAATAAGTCAGTCAGAGAAAGACAAATAAGGCGTGGTTTCACTTACATGTATAACCTAAAGAATAAAATAGACAAAATTGAAACAGATTCATAGACATAGAGAGTGGACTGGTGGTTGCCAGAGGGGAGGAAGGTTAAAGGACTGTATAAAAGGGGTGGAGAAATTAAGACATACAAGCATGTAAAGGCATGGAAAGTAGAGCATGGGGAATGTAGTCAATAATATTGCAGTAACTACGTACGGTGCCAGGTGGGTACAGGAAACATTGAGGAAAATACTTTGTGAAGTATATGATTATATAATTCCTATGCTGTATACCTGAAACCAGTACAAAATAGTGTTGGAAGTACACTATAATTGAAAATTTAAAATTAAACTTAAAAAATAAAGTACTCTTTCAAGTATTTTGCCCATTTTTAAATAATTGGGACATTTTTTTCTTATTACTGATTTGTGAGAGTTTTTATATGTTCTGGATACTAGTTTTTTATCAGATATATGTTTTTTCGAACATTTTCTCTAAGTCTGTGGTTTGTCTTTTCATTTTTGAAAATAGTATCTTTCGAAGGCATTGTTTTTAATTTTAATTAATTGGGCTTAATTAAGCCCAATTTATCAATTTATCCTTTTATGGTTTATATTTTGCATCCTATCTAAGAAATGTTTGCCAAACCCATGAACATAAAGATTTCCTCCTATGTTTGCATCTAGAAGTTTTATAGTTTAAGGTTTTTCCATTTTGCTTATGATCCATGTTTGGTTAATTTTTGTATATTGCATGCAACACAGGCTTTTGAATCTAAACTGACATGTTCTAGTTTCTATTTTGCTGGTGACTAGTTGCATAACATTAAACAAAAACATTCAACGTGATCCTTAGTTTCTCCATTTAAAGCAAAGATGGTAATATTTACTTCCTGGTCTGTCAGAGCTGTTATAAGGATCAAATAAAAAAAAGCATAAAAGTGCCTTCTAAAATCAGAGTATGAATGTTAACTATTATTATTTCTAGCTGACAGCAGTAACAGTGATTGTATAAAAACGTGTCATAGTTGGGAGAAAGCCAGGACTCAAACAGTTACCAGCAGTAGAGTAAGGTGTTTAAAAGCACTAGCTTTTAATTAGACCTGCATTTGAACTCCAGTTTTGCCACTCCCTGGAGGAAGAACCTCACACAAGGTTCTGAGCTCTCTCATTCTTAGCTTTCTTATCCATGCAATGGGGAGAGTGTATAAACTCTATTGGGTGTTTGGAGGATGAAGGAAGTTACATACAAGGCCCAATGAGCTACACAGAGTAGGAGATTAATAAATGGCATTTTTGAGACAGAGTATAAATAGATATTGTAGGTAGGTAGTAGGTAGATAGATAGATGGATAGATGGATAGACAGACAACTAATAAAATGACGATGTGGGATGTGGACTGTCATGGTGTATGGAAGTACTAGTAAGGGAGCTGCCTTTGAGCCTTTAGACTCCGGTACAATGTCTAGCACATAGTAGGAGCTAATACATGAGTGTTAAATGAAAAGATAAATATATATTATTAACTTTTAATGTGAATATAAATAGCTTTTTTTTCAACTGAACTTTTTTTTTGCTGGGTTTATATCATATTATTGATCTCTAAGTAGAACAAGTAGATTGCACTTTTGTGTAATAGGGTTAGAATAGGGCCTCTTTCTCTTATGTTGTCCATGTCCATGTAACAGTCATTAGCCAGTTTTAAGTAGTAATATTGGGTACAGATGAATATATGTAACATTTGTTTTGGAAAGATAACACAGACTCCTTTCAAAGTTTTCTATAAAGTAGTACTGTTCGAAATAATTAGTTTTTCTTAACAAGTGTGATACTGACTACATAGCAGGATAAGTCCCATGAGTACTTGAATAAAATGATTTAATTAAATGTATATGTGTTAAACATTTTATAGCACATATAATATGAGATTTTGTGAAAAGGGGAAATACATACCCATAAAACTTCAGTTAATCTATGACTGTACATCCCTAATTCAATGACCAGAATTTCTCAGCTGATGATCTCACACATATGCAGCTACCTCATAATAAGGTGAAGTAACTAGTTAATTATGTGCGAGTTACAAAAAAAGTGGGAGATTACTCCATGGACTGCTTAGGACCCATTATGTTTCCTGCTGTTGATGGATTGGGTCATGCCATAGTCCACTGATCCCAAAAGGCCCGTTTTGGCTCTTTATAATTTACTGTGATCATACAGCACATAGGCGAGAATGCTCATGGCCATAATTTCATGCCAGGAAATGTTGACTCATGGCATAAATGTGTTGAATTTACCAAACACTGGGAAATGTGCAAGTTAGTTTAGGAATGAATGGCAAGAAGCTGAAAAATCTATTAGCTTAAAAAAAAACCCAAGTGAGAAGAGTTGCTTGTGTTGAGAAGAGATCTACCATTTTTATCTCACTTTGTTGTTATATTATTCAACAGTCCCTATGGTATAACTAAGTGTCATAGCTTCTGGCATTGAAGCAGTCCTTCTGAAACATCCCTGTTAAGAATACTCTCTCCTTCATTTTAACTACTAGCTCGATGGGGTAGGTTCAGTTGTTACCATTTACAGTCCGGGTTCTTGAAATTTAGAGTTGCCATTCAGTTTCCTCAAAGGCATATGGAGAGTCAAGGTTTGAACCAAAGTCTGTTTGACTCTGAAGTTCAAGATCATAATCACAGCACATTATTAAAAATCCAGGAATTATGAATACAAATGTAGAAGAAAAGACAGGGCTGGTGGCAGAATGACCCTCACCCCCAAAAGGCATGATTTTATTGAGGAAATAAACTACTGAACAACATAACTACTATTTAAACTAAAACACAATTATTGGCTTTCAGAGTAATTATCCTAGAAGACCACATGTTTAAATACATAATGATACACTGGTCAATGTCCTTTAGGGGTACCAGTTTTGAACTGCTTTTAGATTCAGCCAAACAGCCACATTAACACAGATAAATACAAATAGCTATGCTTCTTTATTTACTGCTATAAAACATTTAAAAAATTATCAAGGTTGAGCATCCATTTTGTTAAAAAGATTTAAGTCCAAATGACTTTGATTTAAGTCCAAATGAAATTTGATCAGATCAAATTTCAATGATCTGATCAAATTTCAATGATCTGATCCAACTGATAATATGCTGAAGAATACATGTCAGTCTCTGAAAGAGATGCTCCATCTTAGTGAAATAGAAGTTCAGCTTATCAAGGCAAGTAGCTACTTTGAAAGTGACAGTCCTTCGTAGTTATAATTTTGGTATATCCCTATAATCAGTTACTGCTTTCCAGTTCCTATCTACCTACAAGAAGAAAATGAGGAAGATACAATAGAAGATGCATAGAAAGAGAAAGAAAAAATGAAATTATCAATCACCACCTGACCTTCTAATCCTGAAATTAGACATAATTACCCACCAGAAATTAATCCCATGAGGGAATAATAGATTTCAATAAGTATATGGTGGTTTCAGGCTTTTCTCTGCACACTGCCTCCTCTCCCACCAAACACAAATTGCTAAGGAAAATTCTGGCCTTCCATCAGTGCATATTTCCTTATTTCTCTTTTATTCTTTCTAACTCCTAGGGAGTTCTATGTCAGCTGAGGTATTCAGGTGAGAAGGACCTGAGGAAGTCAAAGTGGGGAATCTGCATTGAAAGGGCAAAGGCATTTATCTAAGAAGGAGAGAAAGGATAGTCAAAAGTGGAGCACAGGGCCCAGCTGGGTGTGGCCCAGTTGGTTGGAGCATCATTCAGTACACCAGAGGATTGGTGGTTCAATTCCTGGTTAGGGTATATGCCTAGGTTGTGGGTCTGAATCCCATTGGGGTGTGTATGAAAGGCAACCAATAGATGTTTCTCTCTCACATTGATTCAATTCAATGTATCACGGCCTAGGCATCAAATTGTATTAACTGGATAAACATTTATTGTTTATTTTTTATTTTTTGAAAGATTTTATGTATTTATTTTTAGAGAGAGGAGAAGGGAAGGAGAAAGAGAGGCAGAGAAACATCAGTGTGTGGTTGCCTCTTGCGTGCCTCCTACTGAGGATCTGGCCTGCAACCCAAGCATGTGCCCTGACTGGGAATTGAACCAGCAACTCTTTGGTTTGTAGGCCCATGCTCAATCCACTGAGCCACACCAGCCAGGGCCTGGATAAACATTTAAATTATGGAAAGCAAATGGGGGCTAAAGGGAAGAAAATCTGTCATTGCTTTGCTAAATTTGTTTGTACTACGGATTTATTCGAATCCCAAATGGGAGGCGCAGGGCACCTCCCAAGTCTTTCAACACGTCTTCTTTCTTCATCTGCCTCTTTCCTCCCTTAAGGGCAACTCCCACAAGAATGCATTGTTATCTTACTCAGGACAAAAAAAAAAATTGAGTGTCTTAGGAGTGGCCTTGAACAAATATTAGCCTCTAGGGTTCTATGAGCAGAGTACCAGCCTTGTCGTAGGAATTCGTTGAATACACGAGTAACCAAATGAATAAATAAAATATCTTTCACCCCACCCCCTGATGCCAGTGCGGTATGTAACATTAGAGGCGGCACCGGGCGTGGAAGAACAACATCGGGGTACAAGAAACTGACCCCCACTTTCCCACCCCCTGCCACGACACACCCTTATCTTTCTTTTTCAAACAGCAGTCATTTCCTTTGAGTGCCTTGAGCCTTGAAGGACTGATGCTCTCCCCAGAGGTTTTATGACCGGAGTGGAAGATACTGCCCCATAAAGGATAATGGGGAGATGACCCTGGATTACCCAGGTGAGCCCAATGTAATCCTAGGGCCCTTAAAGAACAAGTGAGGCAGAAGAATAGGTTGGAATGAAGTAAAGTGAGAATGAGAAGCACTTGACCCACTGTTGCTGGCTCTGAAGATGGCGGCAGGGGTCTCAAGCCAAGGAATGTGAAGTTTCTGGAAAATATACAGGCAAGAACATGGATTCTCCCCTAGAATCCGCACAGGAAGAAACATAGCTCTACTGACACCTTGATTTTGATGAGACCCATCCCGAACTCCCGAACTCCAGAACTGTAAGATAATAGATGTGTGTTGTTTTAAGCCATCAAACTTGTGTTGATAGGAAACAGCGGCAGCGAAGAGGAAACAGAGGGTCAGTGAAATGGAGTAAAGGACTCAAGAGGCAGATAGACTGGTTTTCTCATTACTAGCTGATGGGCCTTGGAGAATTTATTTCATGTCTACGAGGCTTTGTTTTCCTTGTCGCTGCACTTGGTTAAAACGCGCAATCTTTAAGGCTACGTTTGATTTGCAGTGAGATCACATCTTGGCATCGCCCAGCTCCAGGGGGCCCACACTGTGGGCGCTCATCACTGCTATCTCCCTTTCTCTTCTTCTTCCAACCCTGCGGTCACTGGGTGCCAGGATGCAGTGTGGGGATCACAGGAAGAAAAAGAAAATGGGTGTGGATAAAAAGTTAAGTCTGAGGGGTCTAGAAATGGGAATCTATACCACTGCTGCTTGGAGCATGGATGGCAGTAGTTCTGTGGTCTACCCAGGATTTCATAAAATAAGGGTATGAAGGTCAAAGAGAAAATAGGAAGGGGTAGAGTGTGAAAAGTTGGAGAAGATTTGGGTGGAACAAGACTGGGTGGAGAAAAAGGAAGAAAACATAGGGTAGAACCCAGCCTGGAAAAAAAGATGTGTGGAATCTCCCGTGCAGGGGGACTGCACCACTAATCAGAACTGTAAGAAAAACGTCAAAATCAGTTGTTCGTTCCTCTTTCTTTTTTCGGGTCCTTGTTTCTATCCCATTCTCCTCTTCAGTTTAAGCACCACGTTAGAACTTATTCACACACAAACATTATGAATTACAAAGGTAGATCTCGGGTCCTGGATGGCAAGGGAGGAGGGGTCGCTATATTCATGTCACATTCAAAGGTTAAAGTGGGCATTTTAAAAACACTGAAGAAATGGTCTCTTGGGAGTAATAACTGAGAACTAGTTAAATGTTATGGGGCCTCCGAACCTGTTTGTTTCGTTTTCTAAGCTGATGTGAGGGACTGTCTATACCTATCTAGCCAGCTCCCTTGCTAGCTATCATCCCACAACATAGGTAAGATCTCTGCTACCAGCGACAATGCTGTGTTCTGTAGAATGATGCTCAGGGTACAGGAGTGGTGGAAAATGCAAACGTCTAAGGTTGAATAACAACTCTTCCCTCTCAGGCTTTGGAGCCAATACAGGTTTCATGACTACAGAGCTGCAAGTGTCCTGGAATAATTTCAGGAGAGAACATCCAAACTGTCACAAAAATCATTGCTAGGGTTTGAATGCACTCTGTTCAAACATTTTTGTAGATACATTTTATTAATTATGCCATTACAGTAGTTCTATTTCCCCCCTTCATTCCCCTCCACCCTGCACACCCCTCCCCCACACCCCCCCTTTAGTTTATGACCACGTGTCTCAAGTTCTTTAGATTCTATATTTCCCATACTATTCTTGCCCCCCCTGTCTATTTTCTCCCCACCATCTATGCTCCTTATTTTCTGTACCTTCTCCCCGCTTCTCCTTCTCCCACTCCCCTGTTGCGAACCCTCCATGTGATCTACAGTTCTGCTCCTGATCTAACTGTCCTCTTAGTTTGCTTTTGTTTTAGGTGTGGTTGTTAATAACTGTGAGTTTGCTGTCCTTTCACTGTTCATCTTTTTTATCTTCTTTTTCTTAGGTAAGGCCCTTTAACATTTCATATAATAAGGGCTTGGTGATGATGAACTCCTTGAACTTGACCTTATCTGAGAAGCACTTTATCTGCCCTTCCATTCTAAATGAAAGCTTTGTTGAAACATTTTTTAAAATTAAATTTTGTGATTGTGCACAACTTTGAATAGGTCATTTGGTAGTAAGGTCCCATCTATTCCTACAACACAGTGAATTTTAGGAAATGAGTAGATTTTTAAGTCATATTTTTGATTTATTAAATTATGTTAAGGAAGCCACAGAAAAAATTCAGAAACCATTCTTTCTTTGGAGGAATATTTATCAACTGCAAAGTGACTTGCTGTGTAACAGATGTAGCTTCATATCATAGGCGAAGATTATTTCCCTGACTTTTTCAAGTCAACCTAAAACTGAATTGATATCACTTAAAGACATTAGCTGTTGCGATTTTTCTATGCTTAATTAAAAGGAAAAAGTTGTCTTCTAAAGTGACCCTGACATGTTTAAGTAAATATTTTCCCCAAAGTTTTACTGTATAATTTACCTGGAGAGGATATGACTAAATACATAACCCTGCAGCAGTGTTAGGAAGTAATTTACAATTTCCCATTTCCTCTGATTTTGGAAATCCCTTTAAAACACACAAAATCTACTGCTCTTTCTCACCACGCCACTTTTCCTAAAGGCTTCCCAGCTTAGAGAGCCAATAGCCCCAGGGGCTGGCGACTCTTAGGGAGAGATGGACAACCCTCTGTGTCCTTTCCCCTCCTGCCCTCTGCTCCCCTGTCCCCAAATAACTTCACAACCAAGTTTACAGATCAAAAGGCTTTTTCTAGGAATACTCACAAACTTCTACGGAAATATGCAGAGGCCTTCAGAAAAGTCAACATTTACTTAGTGTTAAAGAGCTTTAAGTTTGAACTGTAGTGAGATCAGCAGGTTTATCTAACCCTGAAAAACGGCCGAACAAGCTGATCTGTGCTGGTATTCATCCTTCTCCCACAAAGACCTCCGCTGGCGGTAGTCAGAACCGAAGTGGGAACTAATAAAAATGAAAACTGTGGCGGCAAAATACACTTATGAGGTTAATTTGACGTATTGCAAAAACTGGGGAGGTTGTAGTGGTTTCTACATAACCACAGTACTACTGATTTAGAAAAACCCCAGGGAAACAGCTGCGTTTTGACATATAACTTGCCTTGCTTGCATAGGAAACCCTGGATTTTCAGGCTGTGTGTTTTGAGATGCTAAAATTTAAACATTAGGTTGGGGAAAATTGTATGCATCTCGTATTGGGAAATAACAGGATGATAAAACCTGCAGAAGTTTACACTTATGCATTAGGCAAAGGGGGAAAAAAAGTAAAGTCAGTTCTGCTGACCTGTTAAGAAAGCTGTGCTTGTACTACTGGATTTCATGATTACCTGTGAATGTCTCCATTTCTGGCATTTGACAGCAACTGGCTGAGGCAGGCCTGGCAAAATGTTCTCCAGCTGCTGGAAGATTAACTCCTGCACATCCTCCGTGCTGTGTTCCAAGTGTGCAACTCCAAATGCAACAGTGGTGTGAATCACAAGGGAAGGCCCGACTGCCGATGATGCTGGCATAGGAGGAACATAAAGATACATTTTAAGAGGGTAACATGGTAGGGTCTCCCAGCATCTCAATACAGATTTAAGACTTGATTACCATAAACAGACAATAAATTGAGGGAAAACAGATTCTAATCTTCGAAGCATAAAACTAGGCTATTTCTGAAATTCAAAAATCAAGCTTCTCTGAAGAGGAGGAGAAATTCATGATATATTTTAGAGAATAAATTTCTAGGTCTTGCTAAAGAATGGGAAGGAAGGGTACCTGATACGTACTGCCTTGGGTATAATCAAATTTATTTGCATGTTCATCTTCTCTCATCTGCTACATTATAAACTCTTCTGGGCAGGAACCATTTCTTACATATAGTCTATATTCTCCTTAAATTCAAAGAACAAAGCACATGTTCAAAAAATACTTATTCGTTTTTTGTTAAATGGGTTACAAAATATTTTGTTGAAATTGTTAAATGTTAGAATAAAATACCCTTACCATTTTCAAAAAAATATCAAGTTTCTCTCTAAAAACAGGCTTGATTTCCTAATAGTTTCCTTTGTCTCTTAAGTAGCATTAAAAATAAGTCTGCCTCACTTCTAACATAGAGTTCCTTTCCAGTTTTGTTTGCCACTGAATTTTTTTGCTATAATTCACAATTACAAATAATGAATGTCTGCTCCATATCTTTGACTCTTTAGCAAAATATATGAAAATCAAATAAAATTCAAAGTTGCAAGCAAAGCAACTGAGGCATTTATAAAAGACAGACTTGGCAGGAATGTTAACAAGAGTTTGCCTGCTATTCTTGTTTGCTTGAGTCGTGGAGAGGAGAAAGTTGAGGGAAAACAATAATAGATCTGAAATGCATGAAATAGTAGCAAGAAATTGGTGCTCCCCCCTGCTGAGAGAAGAGAACATTAAATCTTGTAAGTTACTGACAGGGGTTGGCAAACCTGGTTCTGAAAATTCTTTAATTTGGGATTCTAAAGACAATGATCTATTTGAGGTAGGTGTGTATAATTTTACACAGAAAAAATTGAACAACATATGCCACCTAACCTCTTTGTACTTCAAGGCTTTTTGGATTTTATATAAAATCAGAATGTTAGGTTTTATTAAATAAAATCACAGTGCATGTGAAGTGTTCGGCATTTTCTAGCTCAGAGTAGGTGCTTCATAAATATAAGCTATGGGAATAGAAACAGTAAATCTGATATATATAAGAGAAAAGTTCCCATGGTGTTGCCCAAATGATAGGTATGAGTTATTTTTTGTAAAATACTTCATTTTTCCATTGCTTTCTGCTCTGAGAAGCCTCGATTATGAATTTGACACAATGTCACAAGGGAAGAGCACCCCAAAATGCTGTAAGCATTTTAAAATAACCTGGCTGGTGTAATTCAGTGGATTGAGCACGGGCCTGTGAACCAAAAGATGTTCGATTCCCCGTCAGGGCACATGCCTGGGTTGCAGGCCAGTTCCCAGCAGGGATGTACCAGAAGCAACCATACATTGATATTTCTCTCCTTCTCTCCTTTCCTTCCCTTCTAAAGATAAATACATTTTAAAAAGAAAGCAATTCTTTAAAATAAATAAATAAAATAGAGTGCTTTCTAATACGTGTGAGGTGGGGGTTGGGACTTTAGAGCATGTTCAGTGAATGCAATGGGGAAGGGATCGTCCACTGTCTTCACAGCACCTGGAATGACTCGAAAGCATAAATCAAGGGACTATCTCTTTGAATGTTCAAGATTTAACCTGTCAGTGTAGACTGTAGAGGGCACCACACAGAGGAAAGGACCAAGGAGTGCAAAATCTCAAATTCTTTCCCTGAATCCCACCACAGTGCAATCTATTGTGTATTTTCACAAGGAGTTATTGATGCTATCAGTTAATAAATTCAGGGAGGCTTGTTCATAGCAAGGGGTGTCAATACCACCACTCTTCCACGAGGTGCCAAATCTTCCCAGAGACAGCGAAAGCTACTGGGTCAGCATTCTGCAGCAGGAGAGTTGGGGTTCTGAGTTGACTTATCTATGGCAGGCTTCAGAAAAAAGGGAATGCTATCTGTGTGCTGAGAATCGAGAGCTTGCACTGACCCAGCCATTTATTCTAGGGGAACTCATAAAATTACTAAGGGCAGTAATGGTGCATTGCCAGGTTTCTCTCATTTACATTAGCTATCCACTCCAAGGAGAGCAATAAAAAAGGAAATTTAAGACCCAAAATGAGACAGTTCTTGCATAACAATGAGAGAACAACCTAGCTACTTGTTTGTTTGTTTTTTAATCAGATATTTTTTGGAGAATTTAGATTAAAAACTGAATAGACTCAACCTAAAACAGTGTGTTTTAAGATAAAGCTCCCCTACCTCCCAAATTAAAGGGTATTTTTAGAAGCAAAAGTTCAAAAATACAGTCAACTAGAGTTTAAATGTGACCAAGATTTGGAAACTGAGCATTAAAAATAAAGCCACACATATGGTAATAGGATTCACCACGTAAATTCAGCATAATCATTATTCCTTGGTCACTGAGAAGGTAATGATGTTATCTTTTTCTTTTTCTTTTTTTTATTCAGTTTAACAAGCAATGCAATTTGCTTTTGGCATTTCAAATGTAAAGTTCATAGTAAGTTGACAACTATTTCTGTATGTTGGGAGGTGAATGGCTTTAGTCAGTAGATATTTGAACCTTTGCATCCTTAATAGCTCCATGGTCTTAGACAATTTAATCTCCCAGGCTTTGCTTTCTTCCATGAATTAAAAGGGAATATTACAACTTACCTTATAAGACTGTTATAAGGATTAAATGTCAGGACACATAAAAGCCTTTTTTCAAGTATAAAGTGTTACACAAATGTGAGGCATTCATAGATAATATTCTTTTTATCTTTTTGACATCTATGCTGTAGTGAGAGCAGTTTTAGAAAGGAATAACAGAGTTGACTCCTCTCAAAGTATTCAGATTGATTATGCAACAGAACCACTGGTTCTATTGCCTGCTGCCAGTAAGAACCACAACTCCCAAAGCTAGAGTCTTATGAAAAGGAAAGGAACTATTTATTCAAAAGTTATACAGGTTTAGAATAAAGGCGGAATTCTGCTGTTACATCTCACTCCCTTTAGAAACAAAAAGACACCCATAAACACACAGTCCTGCCTGCACTACCCCTTTGCCAAACCAGGCCAGTGAGAGTACTGTCTTGCAGCAAAAGAAATAAAAGTCTGTAGCTTAGCTGGGGAGATTTCTGTCTGTATTCTGGCTTCTTCCAGTCGTCTGGGCTCAGCTAGTAAGGCTCCTTCTCTTAATCTAAAACCATATCTTCACGGTGAGCTGCTGGGGGTCCTTCAGCATTCTTTCAAACCACATGGTCAAGACCTGCTTCTCTGCTCCCAAACCTCATGGCTGAGAGACAGAGAGCCTCTCATGGCTCCCGTACTCTCCTTCCCATAGGGTCCAGAGCTCTAGCAGGGCAGAGAGAGAGAGAGAGAGAGAGAGAGAGAGAGAGCGAGCACAGCTGCCCCCACACTTGGGTTTGAATCCTGGCATAGATATTCCTCCATAACCCCATTTCTGACTCCTCCCACACGGGGCTACACCTGCCAGCACTCTGGTCTCTTCTGCCTTTCTTGGCTGCCATTCTTAGTCTGGGCAAGCATGGCCCTGTGATGTAGCAGCTGACCACCTTCCTGCTCTGGAGCAGGTGCAGCAAGCCCCTCCAGCCAGGGCTACATCACACGTTAGAGTCATGTCCATCTCTTTGGCTCTGAGCTGGCACAGCTATTTAGCATTACTAAAACACTGGCCAAGTTCTTTGGATATGCAAAGTAACTCTCAATGGCCCTGTTCTGTTCCCTCATCCCCCAAGCAATAGCTCTGGGGGTTTTCTCTGTTTTGGAGGAGACCTCTAGGCTCAGCACCCGTTACAATTATTCTATCAACTCCCCACGAAGAGTGTCAAACTGTTTCTGGGTACTGGCACAGACTATTTTTTTGTTTGTTTTTTATTGCGGTAAAATATACATACCATAAAAAATTTCCATTTTAACCTATTTTAAGTGTGTAGTTCTCTGGCATTAAGTACACTCACATTGTCCCACAATCATCGCCACCATCCATATCCAGAACTTTGTCTTCTCCAACTGACACTCTATAGCCATTAAACACTAACCTCTCACACTCCCCTTCCACTAGCCTTTGTCAATCACCATTCTACCTCTGTCTCTATAAATTTGACTATTCTAGATACTCACGTAAGTGGAATCAAACAATATCAGTCAAACAGTTTTGTGACTGGCTTATTTCACTTAGCATGATGTTTTCAAGGTTCATCTATTTTGTAGTATATGTCAATTTCTTTTCTTTTTAAGACCACATGATATTCCACTGTATGTATATACCACATCTTGTTCATGTACTCATCCACAGAAGCAACTTGTGTTGCTTTGACCTTCTGGCTATTGTGAATAATGCTATTATAAACATGGGTGTACAAATACCTGTCTGAGTGCCTGCTCTTACTTCTTTTAGGTAAATAGCCAGAAATGGAATTGGTGAATCACATGGTCATTCTGTGCTTCATTTTTGAGGAATAACCTTACTCTTTCCCACAGTGGTCGCATCACTTTTTCATTCCAACCAGCAAAGCACAAAGGGTTTAATTTCTCCATCTCCTTGCCCACATTCGTTACTTTATTTTCTTTTTCATAATAGCCATTTTAATGGCTATGAAGTAGGGAGAGTTTTAGTTTACAATTTTGGAAGGGGGTCCAGACACTGAAAGCTGATGATAACCATAGCAGCAGCCCTGGCTGTGACAGCAGCATGATCATCTCTGTTAACAGAACACTGAGATACAGAAGACTCTCACTCGAAATACAGTAAAGAGCTGCAGACATTACCTATCATCCCAACAGACACTAAAATTTGTTTTGAAGTAAGTACACTAGGTGCCTCAGATCCATGGCCATGTTAACCATAACATTAACAGGTTAAACTTGCTCTTGTGTGTTGTGTGCCACTGAGTGAGCTCCGACTCCTGGTGTGGGGTCCACAGCGTCCTGTCCTCGACAGCATGGCTCATGTAGACTCATGACTATGGCTTCTTTTGCAGAGTCAGTCCATCTCATATTTGTCTTCCTCTTTTCCTACTGCCTTCTATTTTTCCATCTCTACTGTCTTTTCTAAAGAAGCCGGCCTTCTTGTGAAGCCTGAAGCAGGCCAGCTTCAGTTTTGTCGTTTTTGCCTCCACTGATGTTCAGGTTTGATTTGCTCCCGGACCCGCATGTCCCTCTTTCTGGGACATGTAGAGCTTGCACCTGGGTACCTGTAGAGCTCATCTACGGCACACCATTTCAAGTGGATCAATTGTCTTCCTATCTGCCTTCTTTACCGTCCAGCTTTTATATCTGTTCATAGTAATTGGGAACACGAGGATGTGGATGGTCTTACCCTTGGTTTCTAATGATGCATCTTTGCTCTTGGTAATCTTTCCTAATTCTTCTATTACTGCCCTTTTGAGTCTCAGCTTTCTCTTGCTTTCTTGGCTCAGTCTCCACTTGATTTAATGACTAAACTTGCTTAGTTAAAGACAAATATTGTCATACTGGGTCAAGAAAATAACATCTAACTATATGCTCCTTCCAATTAAATACATTTTTAAAACAAATCCTATTTTTTAAAATACATTTTTAAAACTCAATTATATGAAGTCAAAAAATGTGATCTGTATGATACTATAAGATTTGTTAAATGGTTTCACACAGTCAGTTTTCAAGTGTTACATGCATGTGTGAATATCATTTTCTAGATGTTGAATTAACATTTGAAGTCCATTGCAGTAATTTTATTAATTGAGCAGTTCTAAATCAACTAAATTCCCATAATTTTTTTTGTGTGCTTGATCAATTACTAAAATGTTTGCTTTATATTGAAACCATGTTATTAGCTTCCTGCTATTTCCTGATGCCCTTTATGAATATGTTATGAATATCTTTCATTTAGAAGTGCTTTTAACCTTAAAGTTTATTTGTACTTTCTATTTGTTTTACCTTTCCTAAAAATTTTTTTTCAAATTTTCCTTCTTTTTTGATTAAACAATTTTTTACCCCTAATTCTATTCTTTCCCTTTACCAGTTTGGAAGTTATATGGCTTGTTTCTGTTCTTGGATTACCCACAGATTTAGTCATCTATATAAAGTCAAAAATTACCATCTTTGTCCTCCTGCACAACAGAAAAACCTTAAAATACTTTAACTCTGATTTTATACGCTTTTGTTGTTCAGGATTTACTTCTTCAGTCTTGTTTTAATACAGTCAGTGTTTGTTTATATTTATCCACAATCTCTTTCATGGATTTCATGTCTTCTCTCCAGGGTCATTTTCCTTTTCCCCAAGTATCTGCCTTTGAAGTTCTTTAATGACTTTCTCATGAAGGAAAACTCTCTCAGCTTTTGTTTCTCTAAAAATGTATTTAATCCTTGTTTATGAAAGATAGTTATCCTCCCTATAGAATAAGAGATTGAAAATATTTTCTCTTAACACTTTAAAGAAATTATTCTAATGTAGCCAGCTTTTAGTGATGCCCTTAAGAAGTCAACTCTTAATTTGATTGCAGGTTCTATGTGGGTAACTGTTCTTTTGTATCTGGTTAGTGCCATTGTTTTCTCTTTGTCTTTGGTGTTCTACAGTTTTACTTTGGTATCTTGAGGTTTGAGTTTCTTTTTGTTTACCTTTGACTTCATTGGGTTTTCTGAGTCTGAAGACTCATTTTTGTCAACGATTTTAGGAACTGTTCAGCCATTAGTTCTCCCTATTCCCTATTCCATCTTTATGGAGCTCTAATTAGAGAAACAATAGGTATTCTCATTCTATCATCACCTATTTTGTTCTCTTTTTAATACTTTCCACTTCTGTCTTTGCTAGATCCTGTGCATTTCTTCTGATTGATCTTTTAGTTCACCACTCTCCCTACGTCTGTGTTTATTTTGATGTTTAATTTGCCCTTTGAATTTCAAATTTAAATGATTTTATTTTTTATTTATAAAAGTTTTATTTTCCTAATCTTGTATAAGCAATTTTGAAGGTTGCTTTCTCCCTAGTCATACTGTCAGTGCTCTCTTTTATTTCTTTAAACATAGTATCTTACATTGAGTGTTTGGTTGTTACAAAATCTGCAGTCCCTATGAGTTTGATTCTGCTGTTTTGGATGGCTATTACCCATAATGGTGTGCTGCCTTTGATGTTGTGTGACTCTTTTTCCCCCTATTGTGGGCACATGTTCCTAAAGGGAGCCTAAAGTTCCTAGGAACTTTATCTGAGAAATTGTTTGAGGCTTAAGTTTAAAGAGTGTTCCTTTGGAGATTTACTTTAGGTTCTGTCAGATGCCTTGGGGCGCTATTGCCGTGACTGCTTTAACCAGATTTTTAGAATATACTGGCAGAATAAACTCGGGCACCAAATCTGCCTGAGGGTGAATATATGGTTTGGCATCTCAGGGCAGACATTTTCTTTCTTTTATGTTTTTTCCACTCCACCGAAAATCAGGCAGCCCCATTCTCTTCCCCTGCCAGTCAGGATGCATCCCATACAGAGACATTCTTTAAAGCCGTGAAAGTGTACCTGTCCATGCTAAAAGCCTTCAAATATTAAAGAAAAGGGTGATTTTCTTGGAAAATAGAAGTTATCAAAATTAACTCACTATTAAAAATATCAGTATTAACTAAAATACATAAAAGATTGGAAAAAAGTCAATAAATTAAAAAAAAGTGTTTAGAACCTGATTGCTTCACTTGTGATTTGTTTAAAATCATTGAGCGAATATAATGTTGGCTGTGGATACACACATCACATTTATAGACACCAACACACCAAAGTGCAGATTATTCTTCTCTTAAATAATAGGTGCATTTTTCATATTAACAGGTACAATTGAGAAACACATCATGACAATATGTATTTTTAAAAATCTATTAATATTTAATATAAATTCATAAAATATACAATATGAAAAAGGTAACTTTCTCAAAGCGAGATAATGTATCTTTTAAGGTGATGGTTTACATCACATTTTACAATTAAATAATATATCTTTTCATAGTAAAATCAGCATAAAATGAGGATGCTTCATAATACCAATGGTGTTCAATATTGCCCCAGTTAGTGTATTAAGATAAAAAAATATAAATGCAGTTTATAGTTACTAAAAAAAGGAAAATCATAGGAATAAAAACAATAGTTAACTAAAATAAAATCCATCAAATTAATTAAAAATTTTTGATATTAAATTGATTTTCCTATATGACAGCAATAACTAGCAAGAAAAATCTTAATTCTACAAGAGGGTTTTTTTTTTGAATTAGAAAAAATAATTCTAAAGGAAAAATAAGGCAATGAGATTATTTAAAACTTTTGAAAAATCAGTGGGTCAAGACTTGCTTTGCCATGTGTTTAAATGCATCATTGAAACAGCCTGGTATTGGATGACAATACTAGTCAAGGAATCAGAAAAGATACCTCTGGAAAAATAATCCTAAAATATATTAAGTTTTTAATATAGGAAAATAAACAAAGCATTGGAGGAAGATGAATTCTTTACATTGTCCTAGAAAACTGGATATACTGAAAAACATAGAGTATTCCCCTCCCTGTTCTAACCAAATTTGTCACCATTTCTGATTTCTTACTTCTGGAATCATAGGAGAAATGTACTTTCGTAGGCCACACAGCAAGGTCAAACTCACTGAGACACCCTATTCACATGCAAATACCTCAGACACCTGGTCTACCCAATAAACTTTATTTTTGGCAATATCTACCAAGGGACAAAAGTGAGGTCATCTAGTTGGACAGAAGCTGGGTCTTTCAAAGGACAGGCGTCTACGGCCAGCTCTAGATTTCACCTCTGACAAGGCAGTAGAGACTAAAGAAACAGGAGTGGCCAACACTATAGCTGCAGGGCAAGAACGTCAGGAATGGGCAAAATGCTTCTATACCTACTGATTCAATCAAATAAGCAGCACGCGGGTGGCTAGTGCAGTGTCTGGTACAGCGAGAAACTCGGCCGAGGTGCACGTTAGTGGGGAAGGTGGCACACAAGAAAACAATTAGAGAACCATTATCTGCTAAATGGCGTGGCACCGACAGTGTATGTGTGCAAGTGAAGTTTAGGAAACAAATTCTTGTGAAGACAGGAACTGGAAAAGGAGCTGAGAGCCACGGTTTGGGAGTGGCAATGCCCAGCTCTCCCTCCTCCTTCTCCCTGGCAGTAGAAGTTGGTGCTGAGTTTGCCTCTCCCTACTCCTGTGGAACTGGCTCAGCTATCCTTGCCCTCCAGCCATGAAAGCTCGCATTACAATTTAGCTCTTTCATATGGCTCCAGGGTGCAGCAGCAAATGCAGTCGAGAGGAAGCCAATCACATCAGTAAATCCAACAGCAAAAAGAGTTAACTCAACTTCCAGGAGGGAATACATGGTGAAAGAGAAGGAAGAAGACTGGGGAGGGAAAAGGGAGACTGAGATGGAGAGATATGTGCTTCTGGTGTCTGTCTCTCCCCTTCCTCCTCTCCCTAGCACAGCCAACCCAAACAAGCATATAGCACTCTGCCATTTGGCATTCCACATCCTTGGCAGTGTGTCTGCTGTTCTGTGTGTCTGCTGCTGGCCCAGAATCAGGAACTAGGCCTCACTATTCAGAGGGACCACCTGCAGGTTTTGTTTGCTTTTCAATAATCTCAAACCTATTTCTTATGTATACATTACAGAGGCCAAAATTCATCTACAAGAGGCCTACTCATGTCATGGGCAACTTCATTACTTCCAATTTTATCTGCAGCACTGACTTTTGTAGGAAGTATTTATATTCATTCAATACAGTCTCATGGTTTTAACTGAAGAGTCAGGTTCTGAAACTGTAAACTTCTGAAATGACAGCTTGGGCCAGGCGCAGACAAAAATGGCTTTACTTCTAATTTTCCCCTTTACTTATTTCATTTTTATCCTATCATCTTTGAGGAGAAATAGTGACTTTATTTTCTTCCTTATTATTTCTCTGGAGGTAGGGGACTATATTAATTCATATAGCAATTCCTTTAAATAGCTAATGAAATCACTGAAGAAGTTTCAATGAAGAGTCTCATTTGGGAGATACAAGAAAATAGTATCTAAAAAACTAACAGGAGAGAGTAATTGGCCTAGAAAATATTTAGAAATAGAAATGGAGAAATTGTATTCTTGTCAGGAACTGGATACCAAAATTCCCTGACAAGCCCCTGCTTCCCTTTTTAAAGGTAAAATATTTTTAAAAAGAGGAAATGATAGGGCTAAAATGGTATTCTTTTAATAGTCCTGGCTGGTGTAGCTCAGTGGATTGAGCACGGGCCTCTGACACAAAGGGTTGCCGGTTCATTTCCTGGTCAGGGCACATACCTGGGTTGCAGGCTGGGTCCCCAGTAGGGGACACAGGAGAGGCAACCACACATTGACGTTTCCCTCCCACTCTTTCTCCTTCCCAACCCCTCTCTCTAAAAATAGATAAATAAAAGACAGGAAATATAACTCAAGTTCAAATGTGTCTTTTTTTCTCTTCCTGTTGAAGGTAGTACCTAACTCTTCTTAGGAAATCATGATATACCATCTAAGATTGACAGAAAAACCTGGAGTGCTATTTTTCCCTTTAAGAAACAAGATACACTTTATCTAGCATGAATGAATCAGATCCATTTCTTCATCCTGATTGCACAGCCAGTTTTGGAGGGGCATCAGTTGAGTTTTGGATGTTGAGTCAGAAATTCTGTCTCCCTTCTCCCTGACTGTATAACTTTAGGTCAGTGATAACATGTCTGCGATTCCTTGGGCCAGTGTTCCCCACAGGATGACCCATGCCATATTAATAGTTATTAGGCAAAACAACAATAATAAAATTCTTTGGGCAAATATATTTTTGAAATGTTTGTTTTAAACAGAATTATAGAGGATTTCTCAGAGTCCCTAGTATAATTCTATACAGTGTGATTCTTTAAAGGGATGATGGCAGAAAATTCCTTTTGATGTTTTAAAACTACTTTTACTTAAATTACAAAATTATTTTTTAAACTGATGAGAACAGATACTGTACTTGATCTTAGCCAAAAGGCAGAGAAACAATACAAAGTTACTTTTTAGAAAAGGTTACTCCAACACTGTGAAAGGGTATACAGTGAAAAATAAAAGTATTACAAAATTATTTCAGCTAAATAATTTTATAGCTAAATGGTACTCCTGAACTCCACTTGCCCCAATAGCATAGAAGAGCTCTCATTTCTCCATACTCTTACCAACCCTGGGTAATTTTTGCTAATCTGCTATCTTAAACTGTGCCTTATTTTTAGTTTTCAGTTGGTTTCATGTGAGTGGCGTATTTTCACATTCAACCCAATTCGTACATTCTTTTCCAGTGGTCTGCCTTTTTGTTGTCCTTGTGGTAACCATAGTGCCAACCTCAGGATTGCTGTGCAGATTAAATCCCTGTAAAGTGAGAAGTTTAGAGTTTGGCACATAATGAGTACTCATCAAGTGTTATTCACAAACCTACCTATCAAGGCTGACTCACTTCATTTCAGAGGGTTAGAGTTACTGAGGTTTTATTGTGCCATCACTTTTACCTTCCACTTCATTGACGGGAAATCGAAATCTCGGAAAATGATGCATCGTGGAAGAAAAGTGCATCCCAGAATCATAGCAACTGTCATCTTGTATTTTTTTTATTGTTTTTCAAGTACAGTTGTCTCCATTTCCCCCCTCTACTGTCCCTGCCCTACCCATCCCTGCCTCCCACCCTTGATCCTGGCCCCTTTGGCTTTAATACATGTTCCTTGACATTTTAATTGTCTATTTACTTGTCTGTCTTGCCTTTAGACGGAAGGCTACTTCAACTCACTCGTTTTACATTTCTAACACCTGTCTCAGAAACTGGCATGTCGTAAGCAATCAATATTTGTTAAAAATATGGATGAATAGATGCATGAATGAATGAAGTAACAGATATTCATCTCCTATTACGGCAGACGAAGACTTAGGTCTTCCACATCACCCTTCTCCTCACTCCAACTCATCACTCCAACCAGCATCTCAACAATTTTTGGTAAAATCATTAATCAGAGTTTATATTATAACGGTGTATAGTAATGCTTCTGAGCAACCAAATAGTCCTTTGTAACCATACATCCTGTTTTGTTCAACCCTTCATTTTTCCTAGAGTTGACAATTAGCTCATCTGTTCACTCGTTTGTGTCTCAATTGAACATATTTTAAACTCTAACATATTTTTTCATGAATGCTCAAAAATCTATGTTACCTATGGACCAATAACTTTTTGCACACACTCAAACATATCGGTCCCATTCTCCTCCGCCCCTGAGACCTTTCTCTCAGAGGACTGCATGTTGTCTGTGTGCACCTAGATCATGGATGGGCAGAGTATGCGTTCCGCCATCTAGTGAATGAGCAGGATGCGGACAGCTCTGCTGGACAAAACAATAGCACATTTAGAATCTGACAGCATTGAATGCCCACAAATACACAGTTATAGCTGTGGTTCTATATGTGACCCTAGGGAATTTTTCCCATCATTGAGTTAGAAATACTAGCTTTAAAAAACACTAACATGCCTAATAGTTTCTTCTACTCTTTTGGTCTTTGACTTGTTTACTTTAGGCCTGTGGACACTAACATATCTGTGGATGTATGTATTTGCCATTTTAAATACAACACAGGAAGGGAAGTTTTCAAGCTGACGCACATGTGTATTTGTAATCCTTGTTATCCCAGGCTATATATGTTTGGATTTCTTATGTTTAACCAGACATACAGACATCCTCTAAACAATTCTGTATAAGCTAACCATTCTGATAGACATTTAGTTAAATATAAACAAGTGTGTATAACCCCATATGATGAATTGAAAAGTAAAATGAGAATCCCCTTAAACTTCATACTTCCAATTTCAGATGTTTGCCCATAGCTCCAGTATAAGTAAATGTATACAAATTCAGGAAATAATCTTCTAGTAAACAATGGAAAATTGCTCACAGAAGAGTATGCTTTGCCTTCTCCAGCCAACTGAGAAAGTAAATGATATCATTTACCAGTAGTCCAGGATACTTAAATAATAAACAACATATTACCTATTTCTGCAATACCTGTGAATGCTGGAGTGGATACTAGACGCTTTGAGATGGGTTCAAGAGAGTGAGAACAGGGGCTGAGCTAGACTGTGGTGTGTGTGTGGGGGAATTTTCTACTGATTAGAGGAGCTAGGAGTAAATATAAGAATTAAGGTGCTGAGACAAATCTTCAAAGTGGACAAGATTTCATAATAGACAAGGTGATCAGTGGAAAGGACTGACTTTGGGATAAGAAATAACCAGTAGGGTTGGTCCTGGGGGATGGGTAATAAGTACTCCTAGTACTGGAAGAAAAAATATATATTGCCTACACAAACTCATTTTAATGTTTTTTAATTTTTGTACTGGATTGGCTTTGAGTCATGAAGAGGATCAAACTGGTTTACAAATGGTAATCTTCTGCCTGGTAATCCACTTAATAGATTCAAGAAACTTAGCTCCCCTTGAAGAAAATGTATGGGATAGAAAGAAAATGTATTGTGCTCCCTGACAATTCCCGCCGATTTGGTAGTTAAGCTGGGGCTGTGTAGCTAGTTTTGGTCAGCGGGCTATGAGGGGAAGTGAAGTGTGTCAGATTCAGTCCAAGGCTCTTAAAGCTGCTGTGCTTCCTCCATGTTTTTCTCACTTCCACTCTCACATTTGGGGCGTGGGCTCCAGAAGGCAGAGCTACAGATGCAGTAGAGCTACCCAGCCCGCATGCAACTCTGTGTAGCTCCACTATGTCAACCCCAGTACCTTTAAGTTTTAAGGCTATGCCTGTTAACTACCCTGGTTTGCACATATTCTTTATTTGGAGAGTAGACTTTTCAAATGGTGTACCTTGGAAATAAATGGATTTAAAAACATCTGGTGTTTCAGATCAGAAATCCCCAAATTATCTTGTTTTCCTCATCAATTTTTTAATTAAGTCTCATTATTTTTTTAAATTAACAAACATTTAATTGAGAAGTTACCATATGTTAAGCACTACACCAGGTGCTAGAAATACAAAGATGAGTAAAGTAAATTCAGTGTCTCCATTCATGTAGCTTACAACTTGAAGATGAAACAGGCTTTAAAGAAATGATCCCACAGAGAAGTGCATGGTTACTGGAAATTAAAATAAATGGTGCTATAAAAGAGTACAGTAGGAAAACATAATTAAATTAGAAATCCAGGAATGGCCTCCATGGAAGTGACATTTAAATTGAGACAGTCTAGGCAGAGAGAACAGAATGGACGATGTTCTTGAGTGGGAAAAAGCATGGCCCGAGCGAGAGGTATGATGGGAGAGCAAAGCAAGCTAATGAGCGAGGAGTTAGTAAGATTGGCATGTGCTAGATCAGCGGTTGGCAAACTAAGGTCCGTGGGCCAAATCTAGCCTACCATTTGTATTTGTAAATAAAGTTTTACTGGAACATAGTCATGCCCCTTCCTTTATGTAATGTCTGTAACTTCTTTACATTAGTAGAGTTGTGTAGCTGGAATGGAGATGGTAGGTATAGCTCACAAAGTCTAAACTACTCACTATGTGGCCTTTATAGAAAAAGTTTGTGACACCTGTACTAGGTCACTCAGGACCTTGTAGGTCACGATAGAGATTTGAGACTTAATTCTGTGTGCAAAGTGAAGGCATTAAAGAGCTTTGAATAGGAAAGTGGGTGGCATAAACAGATATGTTTTACAAGAACTTTCTGGCTATTATGAGGAATGAACTGAAGAGAGGCAAGTGTGGGAGGCCAGTTAAAATAAGATCGTGCCTTGGTTGTAACAGTGGTGATTAAAACAAGTGAATTCATTGCCTATTTGGGAAGCAAGATCAGTGTGACTTGGTTACAGATTGGTTATTGGGGTGAATGGCAGGTGGGTTGGGAGCAGAGAAACAAAGAATGATTCCTGATTTTGGACATAAGGAGACAGGAGATTGGTGGCTCCATTTCAGAAACAGAGAAGACTGGAGGAGAAACATATTCTGAATTTGGAAGGCAAGTAATCAAGAGCCAGTGTTCACATATAAAGTTTGATTTTAACATATATAATTGTTTAAAGAAAAGAATAAAACAACTCTGATGAGCATTTTCTGAATTCTACTTACTACCCAGGGCTAGAGTGATTTTTCTTCCATGTTCCTTGCCCTAACCCCTTTAAAAATTCCATAGATTCTACCCATTTAAAGAAAGCAGCCACATTTAGTGGGACTGTGCAGAGTTTGGGATCTGTTTGGGAGAAGTTTTTTCTTTGGCTAAGACCCCCCCCCCAAGTTTTATGAAAACATCTATTTATCCTGAGACACAAGGAGATTTTCAGCCCATTGAAGCTTTTATTGGCACTGCCAAAAGGAAAAATGGAAGGGTTTTGATAGTCTTTTAATTGGGCCCTACCCAGGTCCCTAGAGCAGGGGATTTGTCCTAACTCGCACTTGGCGTTCCAGCCCTGACTGGAGTTCTTCCAGTGCGTAAGAAAGCTCTGGTTTTCTATGATGACAGTCCACTAAAATGCTCCCCTTTCCAAATACTCATCAGCAAGAAGCAGCCATCCCTTATTATACATCATTATTTTGGCCTACTCAGCATAGAGCCTATATGAAATTTTGTGTGTTAGGTGGTATTATGATTGGACTCTCCCAGAATTGGGCAAAGTGTTTTCCTTGAGCCAGCACACTGGTTTGCCTCTAAGGCTATCACTCTATCACTGTAGTTGCATAATTGGGTTCAATTTTAGATTTGTAACTTTCAAAAGAATGCCATGAACGGATGAAATTTATCTCTGGGCTGGAAGATTTGATCTAAAGCTTTGCTCTCAATTCTTTTGGTGTATTAAAGAGAAGCTTTTGCCTTGACATTATAAAATGTTGAATTTGAGAACCGAGACTGATCAGATAATGAAGTTTTTATTTATGATAATGTCAAAATATTTCTGGCCCTTTTCATAAAGGAAACTTACTGGTTTACTGTGGACATTCTTATCTACTTTACTAATAAGACTAGTAAAATTATTCTTCTTGTTAAATTTTGACAGGAAAAAAAACCCCAAAGATTGAATCTGAGCAATTTGGTGAAAAATTTTAAATCAAAGGGACTATAATCTTTATAATATTGTTAGCTACTCTAAGAAACTATTATTAAGATTAAAGATAGTGGAAAAGGCATTTTCCTTTTAATAAAAAAGAGTGGATTAGGTTCAACTGAGCTCACATTTCTGAAATGCATTTTCAGCCTCTATTAAATAATGTAAGGCTATAACATCAACAACAAAGAATTCACTAGGTATATTGTATAATAGAAATCTAATTCAGTGAGGAAAACTGCATTTTAAATTCATGGATGCTTCATTCTCACAAACATGAATTTGGAATATTTCATACTGAAGAATTCCCCTAGTCTCACAGATCAGTTATAAATATTAATAGAATTGCACTATTCTTTTCAGATCCTAATGTTTAATATTCATTCGTATTATGCAGGGAATTCAATGTCCTGTACAATACATGTGGATCTTTCTCATTATCTAAATGAACACATATAAGAAGTCTGTAGGTGCAAGGATCTTTAAAAACATCAGGGCCCATGTATCTTAAGGGGCATATCAAAGCCTTCTCAACTCACTTAATAACAAGAAAGACACTGGTAATAAACCAAAGGGCCCTTTAAGCTAAATGGACTTAATAACCTCACATCTGAACAAAAGGATGGATTGTTGACTCTGGACAGAATTAAAAATTCTAACTGATATAAAGTATTTATAAAACATGGTGAAGCGATTTCCTATGGTGAGATTCTACAGTCGGACTCTGAAACCTGCTCTTGAATTACTCTCTGCCCTTTGATTTCATGATGACCGACTTCAAAGTGTCTAATTCTTCTCAGAATAGCTGTAGTGTGAGTTTTGGGGAATTGTTCTCATTCAAAAGTGATTTGAGATTGTACAAAAAGAAAGGATGGCATCTAACCTAGTGTCCTATGAGTCTAACACCTTATTCAGGTAATGAGATATTGTTTAGCCACCCTAATGTGTAAGTGTTATCATTTTTCACAAAGATAATATAGCTAAACTTCCAGTATTGGCAATTGTCTTCTCTATTCTCTTTCTCAAAATGAAAAAAAATATAGAACTAATATATATATGTGCCTACTATGTGCCAAACATGGTACTAGAAATTTTGGATATACTATATTCAATCCTTATAACATTTCTGAGAGACTTTATTAACCTTATACTTATAGTAGAGATTAATAAAGCTTCAAGTGATTAAGAAACTTAATGAGGGGCTGCTGGCCAAAATGGAGGCATAGTAGATAGACTTTCCTTCCTTGTACAACCCTAAAGAAGGACAACAGCAAATTTAAAAACAAAAAATAACCAGAACTGCCAGAAAATTGAACTGTATGGAAGTCCAACAACCAAGGAGTTAAAGAAGAAACATTCATCCAGGCTGGTAGGAGGGGCAGAGACAGGCAGCCGGGGTGGAAAGGTCATGGCAAGGCAGCAGCTGGAGGATGGGTTGGGTGAGGTAGTAGCTGGCAGACTGAGCAAGGTGGCAGCTGGTGGAGCAGGCAGTCCCACACTTACATGCAGGTAAACTGGGAGAAACAACTGGGGAGCGAGACAGTTGGTGCAACCCATGGTCCAGTTTGGGGCAATAAAGTCTCAAAACCTCTGACTGAAAAACCTGTGGGTGCTGAGGTGGTGTGAGAAACTCCCACCCTCACAGGAGAGTTTGTTGGAGAGACCTACAGGGTCCTAGAATGTACACAAGCCCACCTACCTGGGAATCAGCACCAGAGGGCCCAATTTGCTAGTGGGTAGCAGGGGAAGTGACTGAAAGCTGGCTGAGAGCTGAGCAAGTGGCATTGTTCCCTCTGAGATCCCTCCCCCACAAACTGCCACAGTGAAGTGACATGGGTTTCCTCACCCCGGCATATACCTAAGGTTCTGCCCCTTACTACATAATAGGCACCCTGAGATAAAAAAATATGGCCCAAATGAAAGAACAGATCAAAGCTGCAGAAAAACTATAGCTAACCATTGAAGAGATAGCCAATGTATCAGATGCAGAATTTAAAATGCTGGTCATCAGGATGCTCACAGAATTGGCTGAATATGGTCATGAAATAGAGGACAAAGTGAAGGCTATGGAACATGAAATAGAAGAAAATGTACAGTGAAGGGAAAGAAACCAACAGTGAAGGGAAAGAAACTGGGAATCAAATCAACGGTTTGGACCAGAAGGAAGAAAGAAACATTCAACCAGAACAGAATAGAGAAACAAGAATTCAAAAAAATGAGGAGAGGCTTAGGAAATTTTGGGACAATTTTAAATGTTTCAACAACCAAATCATAGGGGTGCCGGAAGGAAAAGAGGAAGAGCAAGAAATGGAAAACTTATTTGAACAAATAATGAAGGAGAACATCCTCAATCTGGCAAAGGAAATAGACTTCCAGTAAGTCCAGGAAGTTCAGAGTCCCAAAGGAGTTGGACCCAAGGAAGCGCACACCAAGGCACATCATAATTACATTATCCAAGATTAAAGATGAGGAGAGAATCTTAAAAGCAGCAAAAGAAAAGGAGACAGTTATCTACAAAGGAGTTCCTGTAAGACTATCAGCTGATTTCTTGAAAGAAGCCTTGCAGGCAAAAAGGGGCTGGAAAGAAGTATTTCAAGTCATGAAATACAAAGACCTACATCCAAGATTATTGTATGCAGCAAAGCTATCATTTAGAAATGAAGGGCAGATAAAGTGCTTCCCAGATAAGGTCAAATTAAAGGAGATCATCATCAGCAAGCCCTTATTAGAAGAATGTTAAAGGGACTTATCTAAAAAAAGAAGATAAAAAATATGAACAGGAAAATGATAAGAAACTCACAACTATCAATAACCAAAGCTAAAAAAAAAACAAAACCAAAAACAAAAATGAACTAAGCAAACAACTAGAACAGGAACAGATTCACAGAAATAGAGATCACATGGAGGGTTATAAGTGGTGAAGGGGAGGGTGGAGAATGGGGGAAAAGGTACAGGGAGTAAGAAGCATAAATGGTAGGTCCAAAATAGACAGTGGGAGGTTAAGAATGGTATGGGAAATGGAGAAGCCAAAGAACTTATATGTATGATCCATGGGCATGAATTAAGATCAGGGAATGCTGATGGGAAGGGTACGGGGCAGAGGGGAATAAAGGAGATGGAAAAATGGGACAACTGTAACAGCATAATCAATAAAATATATAAAAAATAAAATAAAATAAAAAAGAAACTTAATCATGATCACAGATCTATTGAGTTGAATCACATGAAAATGCTGGTATTAAACCATTTTTAATTTACAAAGATAGCAATTAAGATGGTTCAATTTAATTCTACATGTTACATTATAATTTGAAAGTAAGTTTGCTATTGCAAAGTACTCACAGAACCATGTTAGATAAAAGTGGTTATTTTTGACCATCCATATAAATACCAAGTTATGAATTATGCAGTTAAGAATCCATCACTCACCAAACCTAGGTTGATATGAACTATCACTTATGGCAAGATTCTTATGCAAAATATAATTTCACTGCAATATAAAAAAGAGAGAGCTGCTAAACCATTTCAAAGAAATGGCACATTTGCAGAACTTACCCCATATTTTCTAAGTTACATATCTCAGCTGGAGCACAACTGTTCTTTAACTAACTATTAAAAGGAAATATCTTTCACAAAGAGAACAGTGGGATCCTTTGAAGTGTAACCTTGGAAATCAAGGTCTGTGTCACGGGGCATCATTCAAAGCAGATGTATCATCCCTGGAGACAACGGTAAAATTGTTAGTGAGAGTATCTGTACCTCTTTGCGAAGAGGGATCCATAAAACTTCCACATCTTAACCGATAATACCTCTAATCCTACATAAAAAATTGATATGCCCAGTTTGCAGGTATACCTCCAAAAGGGGCTTCTAATCATTCGAATTGCCAAGACCCACATGTGCTCTCCAATGGCTTCTAGATTCAGCAATTAGAGAGCTAAATTGTTTAATGCGATTTTAAGGGCAGTGGGCACAGACACCTAGATTGTATTAGGGATGAACAATTTGGTGACTAGTCATTACCTTTTCTTGCCTGCAGTGGGTGACCAGTGCTGAAGTATTGATTATCAGGGCCTGGGAAGGACATCTCAGAGCAGCAGAAAGGACAACTGGCTCAGCAAATATTTATTAAGGACTGATACATACTTCTGTTATGCCTGATGTTAGTATCTATCTTTTATTTTCAATCTCAATCAAGATTAGAGAAATCAAGAGATGGGCAGCATGTAAGATGGATAGTGGCATGTATTCCCACTAAAGGAGAGAGCTTCTAATTCTGGAGAAAGCAGCAGACACTGCAAGCAGGGCATATCAATTCTTTAGCCCATGAGACATTTAGATTGATCTGAGGAGGAATGCTTGACAGTGAAGAAAATGGTGGAATCATTTCTGAAGGAGCTCTGGGCAAAGGAAAGTTCCCACCTCTTTGGGATAGTGTTGTCATGGTCCCAGATTAAAAAGGACCAGAACGAAGACTTGTCAAGCTCTCCTCCAGCTCAACAAGCCTTGACTGTCTCCCAGGACCTGAGGCTCACAAGCTGTCTGAGAGTTACACAAGTTTACAAGACTGTTCTCAACTTGCAAAGGTTTTGAGATGCCTCCAGAATGATGAAAACCAGGCACTTTCTGGGAAGCAGGGCAGAGCACATCATTTTGAGCTCTGGCTCCCAATGCAAGGTGTTGACAGCTTCACTTCAGACCTCAGTAAAGTCTTGACTTCAAGATCCTTTGAAACAGTTCAGTTCAACAGGGAGAGCCTTTTGCCAATCTCCAGCTCTCAACAGACTGACATGGTTGTGGGTATTATGGACACATCAAGTTGAGCTTGCTTTATTTGAGGTCCAGCGGATGAGGAGTTCTGTCTTAACTCTAAATAAGGTTCTTAAACAGATGCGAGGTTTGCCACATAAATGAAACCTCAAAATTTCTGTGCAGGGGCTAACCTAAAGAAACCATAAAGTCCCAGACCTGGCTGGCATGGCTCAGTGGATTGAGTGCCAGCCTGCAAACCAAAGGGTCGCAGGTTTGATTCCCAGTCAGGGCACATGCCTGAGTTGTGGGCCAGATCACCAGCAAGGGGTGCATGAGATACAACCACACAATGTTTCTCTTTTTCTCTTTCTCTTTCTCCTCCCCTCTCTCTAAAAATAAACAAATAAAATCTTTAAAAAAAGAAATTGTAAAGTTCTTATCTAATTTTACCCTGGATATTCCAGAAAGTATCTGCACTATCTTGACTATTTAACAACTCCCCAGTAAAGAGCAACTATGGATTGAAAGCAGTTGTTCAATCCAGGACTACATTGAGGTCGTAGGGTGTTGCAAAGTACCACCAAAGTTACAAATCTACACAACTGTCCCTCAGATCAGGCCCCAGCCTCTCACCATCTACTTTTCTCTTTCTTCCTTTCCATTCTCTGCTCCCTGCCCTGCCCATTGTTTCTGAAATTGTTTTCAATTAGGCAAAGCAATTTAGTTCTCCTCATTCCTACTTCCAAGGTGGCATTTTATCTCTTCTAGGTCCTCAGCAGGTAAAAGAACCATCTCTTAAAAAAGATTGAATTATGGGTAGCAAATATTGGATGTTATCACATCTAGTACAGCAGCTTCTTTATTAGACAATAGCTACACACCTAATTCACATGATCTCTGTTAACGGACAGGTCAGAGGGACTGTGGCGATTTCCACCAGTGAACGTCTGCCGATTTTATGCTTCTCGCTATACATGACCTTACTCACCTACTCACAAAACCAACAGAGGGTTCTTCCTGGCTGTTTCCTTTCTAAACTGGCAGCAGTGATGGCGGCCTCTGTCAGTTTTTCTGTTGCTCTCATCTATGACCTGTAAATTTAGATCACGGTCTTCTGATTCTCATTCCCCCCTTACCTCCCACTAATAGTGGGTAAGAAAGACATTCAGCCATCTGCACATCTGAGTCTTGTGTGAATGGACCAAATCTTGGCCAACCCAAAGGCCTTTTGTAAATCTCAGCTTGACAGTCCCAAGCTAGAGCCAATACCACAAGTGATGGCTCTCAGAGGGCAGGGTGGCAGAACACAAAGGTGGAATGTCGACACAAAAGGGGACTTTTTTATTTAATGCTTAAAACTCACTCCTTAGTGGGGATGCTCTATATATCTGTAATTTGGGACTGTTTTTAGTTACAGAAATGCCAGGCGGCTGTGGACTCTAGACGCTAACCTTTTGTTCACTGCTTCTTGGACTTTTCATAACTTATGTGCATCTATGGGACTTTTCAGCAGCCCTGGAGAAAGTTAAATAATGGGCCATACTAAAGTTTCTGATTTATTCATGGATTTAAATATTCCATAGCCCTAATCTTTTATTTCTTCACCAAAAAAAGAGAGAAACTTATTAAGTTCATGTTGACAAAAAGTCTTATGAGTTCTCCTAAAAGCTCATGATATTATTACGAAGCAACATGACTCTTCTTGGTTTTGATTGTAAATATGAGTTAATGTTCTATATATTGTATATATCAGTGCACCCATTTATATTTATGAGGACTCTTACTTGATTCCAAGTCACTGGTTCAGCAGAGCCTTGTGTATCTATGTCCTTCAGAATTCTCACTTGAGTAGACTTCACAAAACCTTGTGTTATGAGGGCGGTGACTACGGAGTTCTTGGTTCTTAGCACAGTGCCTGGCACACAGAGGCAGTCAATACATATTTGTAAAGAATTAATTGTTCAACTGAATAAGCTGGCAATTCAAAATGTATAAGTTGAATACTTGTAAATTCAATTTCTCTGAAAGAAACTTCCATAAGATATATTTTCCCCAGTAATGTGTTCCATAGAGTATTTTTAAAGCTTTTTTGAGGTTATATATTTAGTTGCTTTTCCACTTTCCCCCCATCTCTGGCATTTATTTCCATACTGAGTTAGCTTGCTTGACAAGTGGGAGGATGAGCGCTGTCTCGGATGTGAGTCTTTCCCATTGAGCATTGCTCGGCGGGGAAACCAGAGGCTGAGAGGGATCTGCTGTTCGCTCCGCTTTGTGTGCAGATGTTCTCTCTACACTTCATTTTCTGAGTTATTTTATTTTCTAAGGGAAACTCATTTTTTTTGTTTGTTTTTAGAAGTGGCAAGTGTTATGTGAAATAAGATTCATTTATTTTATAATGTGTGCTTTTAATTTAAATGACAGCAAATGGATATTTATTTTATGTATGTATGTACATATGTATATTCACATATATTTATATATACATTCATTCCAAATAAAGCGTGGGTGTGGGATAGTGTTAGTGACAAAAAGAGGTAAGTCTTACTGGTCTAGTTAGGTACCAATGTCAACAAAATACAGTGGAGTTACAGTATGTAAACATTCATATTATGTGGGTTTACCTAGCTACACTGAGCATCCTGCTCCAGGTAGTGAGAAAAAAATAGTTTAAATGCAAGGCAGTTAGATTTTACGTTAAGAAATGTCATTACTGGAGCCTCCCATAATTTAAAACTTGCATAATCCAAGATGAATTTTCCATAAAACTGGCATGGGAATGCAGGCGTTTCTTTGCTGTCTGAAGCGGCACCACCATGGGCTGTAGCAAAAACATGGTTTCCCGTTGACCCAACCCTCCAGCTTCAAAACTGGGTGACTGTTACTATTAAGCAAACTTCTGTGTTTCTCTTATCTCAAATGTTGCCAATCATCTGAGAATTTATTAACATTTTTATGCTACACGATTTCAAATTTGCATAACTCTGACTTTATAAATTGCTACTGCGTTGGGTAGCGTTAGTGCTTTTACCCACCAACCCACTCCATTTGTGCAGAGAATTTAATCTGTTAGGAAATATGACTGCTATTTTTTCCTTTCCAGAGTGCCTTTCATAGTAGAAAATATCACTCTGCCCTATAAAAGAAAACCAAGTATTTCATCTGGCCTTACCCAAAGAGACTGAAATCTATTGAATGCTGGAAAAACACTGAATTTACTGCAAGTTACATCACTTTCCAAAATGTCATGTCGTTTTAAGGAATTTTCAAAGACAATTTTGAATATACATGGTTCTTTATGTGCCAAATTTAGAACTTACCTCCCACGTAAGATGTGACTGACTTGAAGATAATAAGCATTATTTGTTGCCAACCCAGCATTAACTACTTTGTTCTTTCTCTCGAACAAATCCCTGTTTTGTTCAGGTGTCTACTCCTCATACGATTGAAGAGAAAATTATCCTAATACCATTTTCAGGAATAAATCTTAATTTTTCTAGGCTCGTCACGATAGTCCCCTTGCCTGTGGTTTTTTTTGGACTGGTTGGATAACCCACTTCTGACCTATGAGATACCAGATGAGGCCTGTTGAGGAGTTTCTGGAAATATTTCCTTGATTCTTAGGCAGGGACAGAGACAGAGAAGAGAAACTATTGTTGGGTCTAGATGTGACCCAACAGTCATTGCCATCTCTCCGCCAGTCCTCTTAGGACGTCAACATCAAAAGTGGAAGGCAGTGCAGGCTTATAAATCCTAGGTCCTTGAAGATATCACTCAGTTCTTGAATCAATGAATTCTGAAGTCTCTCCAACTTCTTAGAAAATATATCAGTAAGCTTGGGCTGTCATAACAAAAATACCATAGACTGGATGGCTTAAACACCAGAAGTCTATTTCTCTCAGCTCTAGAAGTTGGGGAGCCTGAGGTCAAGATACTCACTGATTTGGTGCCCAGTAAAGACTCTCTTCTTGGTTTGCAGACAGCTCACCTTCTCACCTTCATGACTCTCCTCACTCGGCCTTTCCTCGGTGTGTGAACCAGAGTGGAGAGGGACCTTTCTCTCTTCCTTGATTTATATGGCCACCAATCCTATTGGATTGAGATCCCACCCCTGTGACCTCAGTTAGCTTTAATTACTTCCTAAAAGTCCTCTATCCAAATATAATCACGTTGGGGGGTAAAACTTCAACATAAATTTTGGGAGGATACTATTCAGTCTATACCAGATAATATAATAAATGTCCTTATGTTGTTTAAGCAAGTTTAATTTGTTTCTTTTTCTATTATACATTACTAAATACATCCTTACAGATATCAGGTCTTATGAAGCAATACACAAAGGATAATATCTAATTCATGACATATAACATGAGGATCAAGGGCTATTTTTCTTTCTTAGAATGAAGCAGTTGTAGAGTTAAAAATGGTTAGTCCACTTCTGGTCAAGGTAGCAGCATAAGTAAACACTGCTTGCCTCCTCACACAACCACATCAAAATCACAACTAAAATGTAGAACAACCATCACTCAGAACTGTCAGAAATCTAATTAAATGGAGGTCTGACAACTACAGAATTAAAGAAACCACATCCATCCAGACTGGTAAGAGGGGCAAAGACACAGAATGGGCTGGCCTTGCATCCATGTGTGATGATTAAAAATTTGGGTGGGATATCTCAGGAGAGGAGTCCCAGCCCCACACCAGGCCCCCTAGCCCAGGGATCCAGTGCCAGGAAGATAAGTCCCCATAACTTCTAGCTGCAAAAATCAAGTCCCCATAACTTGATCCCTTGTGTGGGATCAAGTCAGAGAAGAAACTTCTGGAGTCCCCAGCAGTTCCTCTTAAAGCACCCACACAAGGACTTACTCAGACTCACTCCTTCTGAGCTCCAACACTGGAGAAGCAGTTTGAAAGGAACTAGCAGCATAAAGGGAAGAACTGAAGTGTCTGACATCAAGGCAGGAGCTATGGACAACTTTCTCCCAGACAGAACAACAGGCAGAGGCCAATGTCCCTTTTCTGAGCCCTCCCTTGACAGAGCCACAGAACTGGCAGGTGGGGGCCATATCTAAGACTCCATCAACCCAGCTAACACTGTTTGCCCCACCCCGGAGATCCCTTGAGACTTTGTCCTACCCAACTTATGGGCCCACCCAAGTTGTTAACTGTGACTTTTCCATATGAGTGGCTGGTCTTGCCTCATGCTTCACAACTTCCTAAATCCTATCAATAAGCAATAACTAAATGGCCCCAGACCTGGCACCAGCAGCAGCTAGCCCAGATACACAGCTTGTCTTCACCTGGGAATCTCCCAGACCTGAACAAGTAGCGTTATCCCAGATTGCTTTATAGCTTATGCAGGGTGGCCCTGGACAGAATACAGGTTGGGATTAACCTTGGCCTGCTCCACCCAAGAAACCATAGAGCCTACACAACTAGTGGACAGCTACAGACCATGTTGGAGCACCACCACCCTGCTCCTGTGATCCTCCGTGGAGGGTGCAGGTTGGTGGTCAGTGGTCACAGCCAGTCCTTACACCTGATTGGCTAGGCTACAACCCTTTGCATCTATCCTGTTTGGGACTCTCTGTGCTTCTTGAATGTGCATGTCTATTTCATGCACAGCAATCAAGGCTCAATTACAAGAGAAGGGTGAAGGGTGTATTCAGCCCACATAAAAGAGCATGCCTCAAGTACCCAGCTTGGGTGATAGGGGAGGCTGTGCCACTGGACACTACAGGACATCTATTTTATTAGGCCATGAGACCAAGACACAGAGTCATAGCACCTCTGTCTAATACACAAAAACAAACACAGGAAGGTTGCCAATATGAGGAGACAAAGAAACATGGCCCAAATGAAAAAAAAAACAACAATAGATCAAAATGCCAGAAAAAGAACCAAAGTAAATGGAGATAAGCAATCTATCAGAGGCAGAGTTCAGAAAAATGGTTATAAGGATGCTTAAGGCACTTAATGAAGACCTCAACAGCATAAAAAAGATCCAGTCAGAAATGAAGGATACACCAACTGAAATAAATAACAAGTTGTAGGGAAACAACAGTAGAGTGGATGAAGGTGAGAGTCACATCAATGATATGGAACATAAGGAAGCAAAAAACAACCAATCAGAATAACAAGAAGAAAAAAAGAACCCGTGGAAATGAGGATAGTGTATAGACAGCCTCTGGGACAACTTTAGGAGGTCCAATATTCACATGATAGGCGTGCCGAAAGGAGAAGAGAAAGAGCAAGTTGGAAATCTATTTGAAAAAGCAATGAAAGAAAACTTCCCTACTTTGGTGAAAGCAATAGACATGCACATTCAAGAAGCACAGAGAGTCCCAAACAGGATAGATGCAAAGAGGCCCACTCCAAGACACATCCTAATTGAATTGCCAAAGGTTAAAGATAAAGAAAGAATCTTAGAAGCAGCAAGAGAAATGCAGTTACCTACAGGGAAGTTCCCATAAGACTGTCAGCTGATTTCTCAAAAGAAACTTTTTAGGCTAGAAGGGATTGGCAAGAAATATTCAAAGTCATGAAAAGCAGGGACCTACCCCCAAAATTGCTCTGCCCAGCAAAGCTCTAATTTAGAATCAAAGGGCAGATTCCCAGACAAAAAAACCCAAACTAATTAAAGGAGTTCATGATCATTAAACCATTATTATATGAAATGTTAAAGGGACTTATTTAAGAAAAAGAAGAAAATTAAAACTATGAACAATAATATAGCAATAGATACATATCTATCAACAGCTGAGTCTAAAAAACAAGTTAAGCAAATAAGAAGAACAGATAGAATCATGGATATAGAGAGTGTTTTGATAGTTACCAGATGGGAAGGGAGTGTTGAGTAATGGGTAAAGAGGTGAGGGGATTAAGAAGTACAAATAGGTAGTTACACAATAGCCATGGAGATGTAAAGTACAGTGTAAAAAATGGAGTAGCCAAAGAACATGTACGCATGACCCATGGACATGAACAATGGTGTGAGGATTGCCTGAGGGAGTGGGGGTGCTTGGTGGAGGAGGGCCAGTGTGGGGGGAATTTGGGACAACTATAATAGCATAATCAATAAAATATAATTAAAAATAAAAAAATGACTAGTCCATTGTTGTTATAGGGCATTTCATGAACTGCTGATTGTACATATATGTGATATCATGTTAACATAAACAGTCCACCCCTTAGGGAGTTTTAAGTTATAAAAGAAACATTTTTCTAAGATCACGTGCTCTGATATAAAAACATACTCCAGCCCAGTTCTACCATTATAAAGTCCTGGCAAGCCATGAGACAAGAGTTGATGATTACGTCAAGCAAGACTTCTAACTAATGGCTCAATGAAACCATCACTGTATCGTAAAACACTGTAACAGTTTGAAATGACACTCCCTTTCAAGAATTCCGTAGTTTTAGATTATTACAATTTATTACACAAAAAGCAGTACCTCAGCGATCACAATACTACAAACAAGAATACACTTCACCTTTTTGCCTGAAATGAATCAGTTATGTTTATTCTTGCAATTCAAGTATAATTTTTATAACTATCTTCAATACAAAGGATGGAGTGCAGATTTTATGGCATTCTAGTGAAGCTCGTATGCAACGTTTTACCTACCATTAAGTTACATTGTTTACAAAGTAATTTTATGGAGTCTCCCAGAAGAAAATGAGTAAAATTATGTTAAAGTGAAGGATTTTCATAACATTATAACATTTACCTCTTTCTCCCCTAGCCTGGGGAGAAGAAACAAGAGCAACACTTATCAAATTCTTTTAAAACACAAACTCAGCCAAGAAACAAATGATGAGAAATACATTTGCATGCAGATGAATCCATTATAAAGCCATGGATCTTGGGCCATTTTGAAATCTTAAACCTTCTGACACTATTTTCATGAACTCAGTAATACAAACCATGTTGCGAATAATTTTTCTGAAAAACTGCTGGTTTCACTGTGTATTTTATTATTGGCCAAATGTGACATTAAATTTTACCGCCCTCCCACCCCGTGGCTTGGAGTTAAATGCTTGCTCTGTGCAGAATGGCAACACTCAATTAAACCGCATCTTTCATGATCTACACCCACCATTGTTACTGTATTTAAGGGAAATAATGAAGGTACTGACCTATATTGCGTTTCTTATTATCAATGGAGATGAAGCGTATGCAGGGATTACTGGTGATGTACTGCCCAGCCCAAGGGACATCAATCTTCGTGCCAGCTTCATAAAAGAGGCCCAGAGCGTAGCGAGAGGAGTAGCTCACCGACTCCAGTTGCTGCCTTTGGCATTCACTAATTACTGTGGAAGAAAAAAGCGCAGGGCATCAAACTTGCAAATATCATCTTTCTTTTTAGTACATCAAATACAAAAGTCCTTTAAACTAGTTCCAACTGTTTCCACCAATTCCATCTCACTTGTGATGAATTTTGAAAGGTAATGTGAAATAGCATCAGCTTTCATTTCTTTCAGAATGAGTACTGACCTTGGCACGATTATTTTTACCATGCTGAAGGTCCAAACTCTTTAGACTGGCATTCAAGGCTCTCAAAATTTGGCACCGAGTTGCTTTTCTAGCTTTGTATCCTAGTTATTATCCTGGAACTGTCTGGCCACATTATAGATTCCATATACCGAGTACTTACTATGAGTCCGAGTCTTTGCCAAACACTTGACATAAGCATTTCACTCTATCCTAACAACTGCTCTGTAAGGTAGAGTGTTATTCCCATGAGACAGCTGGGGAGACGGAAGCTCCATCTCTCAAGGACCTCTTAAATTCTTCCATGTCACATAGAGATTTGTTGGCCTGTCATCTTCCTGTCAATGGATTATAATAGGTCCTTAAGTACAGGGACCGCACCTTAGTCATTTTTGATAACAGACCTCTACCCTCCTCATTATAGGCACACCAAGGATTAAAGTATAAAAGTATAGAAAGGCAAACAAAGACCTGCAAAGCTAGTTAAAATACAGGAGGTAAATAATGAACAAATGGAAAAAGACTGGGAAACAAATTAGGTGGGTTTGGATTCAAATCCTGATTCTGTCACTTACTTCATCATTCAGTTAGAGTGCTCTTGTTCGTAAGTGGCGACACTAGCACAGGGTGTACGAGTGTGCTGTGAGGATCACAGGAATAACGCAGAGCTCAGTGCTCGGGACCGTGTAAGTGTTTATCAGACAGGCACCTTTTCTATTAGAGATGAAATTATTTAGGAAAATGGGACATCCTGGGGCGGAAAAGGAAATTTCCTTCATGTTTGAATCTCCATCTCCAAACTCTTTATCCTAAAGGGCCTCAGGGAGCTACTTGTTCCTATATGTACAACATGAATAATTTGCAATAATAATAATAGTAATAATAATAACTTTCAAAGAAGGCCATAGTTCTATTCTAAAGGTTTAGGCAGGCCAGTTCAGAAATGCAATATACAGAAAATTTTTATTAAGCTGGTAAAAAGATATCCTAAAGAAAACATCAGGGACAGACAGACCTCAAGGATGACAGCTAATTTTAGCTAGCCCTTGGAGAAGTGATTTTAGGAGGTTGAGAGAAGGCAAGAGGGATATTTAATGAAGTATTAAACAGAGCAATAATCCTACACATTATTGTAACACATTCCTGGCTACAAACATTTGTAGAACTAGGACCTCATTTAATCTTCACAAACCCCCAGATGGTAGGTATATTTACCATCCCCGTTTTACATCCTTAGGAAGCTGAGATTCGGAGTGGTCAAGGAACTTGCCTTAGATCACACAGCTCCCAACTCGTGGGGTCAAGATGAAGCCACAATCCCTGCATCGGAGTCACGCACAGGAACTCGTTACCTTGTGCAATCTGCCACTCCCCCGACCCCGGCCCTGCATGCCCCTGATCTGTAAGTCTGACCTTTAAAATGAACTTTGGCATTGCTTTCTCCTTGGACATTAATGATTATTTTGCACACAGAAGTCTAAGCCATCACTCCCTTTGACCATCATTTCCTGCTTATTAAAAGATATTAACTACTTGATGAACAAATGATCTTCTGACATTGGCCTCATTACACTTGATGTGTCTTGGGCTTCATTTGATTATTTGATCTGTTTTTAAGGTTCTGGCTTGATGTTATGCTTAACTGCTTTCCAAGGGGGAGGAGGTGACGAAGACTAATTCCAGCAGTTGAGCACATATTAGAGACTTAGTGATATCACTGTTTCCCAGTTTTTCGATTAAAAAACAAACCAACACAAACTGTGGAGTCAGCTATTTAGTAAATGAAAGGGCCTAAAACTCCTTTTTTTTCTTCAACAGAAAGTGAAGGGTCAACTAGGTTGACAACCAAATGGGACCTTCCCCCAGACCCACACACAAATTTGCACATTTAGCTAGTTTTTAGACAAGCTGCCGAGTGGCAAATCCCACAGGGTAGCCCTTTGAAAAGGTAATTGATATCTATATAGAAACAGAAATTAACCTTAAACACCCTTGTATGCCCCGGGGGCTCTCCAATTCATTCTGAGAACGGGGAGGTGAGACTTCTGACGGAAACGGTCTCCGTTTCTGGACATACTCACCAAAAATTCATTCTCAGGGCCTTAAAAGTTTTTGATTTGTTGCAGGACCTAACAAAATGTTCTGATTTTCTTTGAATGTTTTTTTTTCTTTGAAAGTTTTTCTTATGAAAGTTTTTCATCTTATGAAAATGCCAGAGGGAACATCCCTGGGCCCCAAATATATATTTTTTCAGCAAGAAAAATGATATATTCTTTACTATCACGTATTTGTACTATCATGTGTCATCTACCCTAAAATCACTTCTCATATAAAAATGCCCAGTTCAACGTAATGAATCTTTATCTGGATGTCCTAATGTCAACCTAATTTAACTCTGAACCATGAGGACTATATACTCTCTATAACTATACACACATGTACGCATAATATTAAATATAGTTTTTGACTACGATGTGAGTAAAGTGGCTATAAATTGTGTTGAAGAGGGTACTTTGTACTCCCTGCTTCCATCCATTAGAAGAACCGTCCTTATTCCATTCTCGTAACTATGCCTGCATGTGCCTGTGGTGTGCATGTATGGGCATGGGGGAGGTGAAGGACAGAGGGAGGAATAGGAAGTGGTGGAAGGAGAGAAAAAGAAGGCCTGGCTGTACTCCTGAGAACATCCTCAAGTAATTTCATTTCTTGTTTCCTAATGTGATTTCATTCTTTGTTTTTTTACCTATCAAAGAGGCTAAACATATACAGTCTGCCTATTTTCTATGTTTTTTGGTGATAATATTCATTCATTCTTGACTGTATGCCAAGCACTGTTCCAGATGATAGGGATATAAAGCAGAAAGATAAAGTCCCTGCTCTCACATCCCTTATATACTAGTGGTAGAAGGACCAATTATAAATAAATGACCTACTGAACAGTGTGGCTGTTGGTGATAAGAACTATAAGGAAAACAAAGCAAGGTAAAGGGGTAAACGTGACAGGTATAGGTGGGAAGGCCATTTTAGATAAGCTGCCAGGGGTCTGAGTCTCCTCTGAAGATTTTATCCTGACTTACATGTGAAATTACTACCAGTTATAAGCAAAGAACAGACATGACCCAGCTTCTGTTTAAAAATAATAATTTTTAGAATTATTATTGCATCCCTGGCTACAGAGATGCAACAGGGGAGTTAGAGCAAGCAGCTCTGCCATAGTCTCAGACTGGGGAGAACAGTAGAGGAGGTCAGGAGTCATCACATCTTAGATGGAATATATGTGTATGCGTGTGTTTAAATAAATACATTTGCATTATAATTTACATATATACTGCATTATGTGTGCATATATGCCACACACATATATGAAACTACACCTAATATAACTTCTGATGTTTAACATACATACAGAAAAGTATGTCTTGATGAATTTTCAAAAGGGAACATACCAGTGTAATCACTAGTTATATTAAACAACAGATCATTCAATAATCCTGAATCCTAACACTATAGATTAGTTTAGCTGTTTTTAAATGTCACATACACAGAATGATGCGGTATGTACCCTGTATGTCTGGCTTCTTTTACTTACTATTAATGATTGTGATATTTATAAATATTGTTATGTGTAGTCATAGTTAATTGCAGTTAATGTGGGAAAGTATTGCTTACATGTATATACTACACTGTATTTATCCATTCTACTGCTGATGGACATTTGGATTGTTCATAGTTTTTGGCAATTACAAATGTAATATGAAGAACATCTGTATGTGTTCCTCCTGGGTACATATACCTAGTACTGGAATTCCTGGATTATAGGGTTTGCTCATATTCAGCTTTAGCTGATACTGTCCTCTGCTTTTCTAAAGTGATTGTACCAATTTCTACTTCCATTTGGTGTATATAAAAGTTCAGTTGTTCCATATCTTTGTCCACCTTCACTACTATCTGCCTTTTATTTTGGGATGTAGTGCTATCACGTCATGGTTTTAATTTGCATTCCATGATAACTAACATTTGGAAACCTCTTTCAATGTTTATTTGCATATCCTTCTGTGATTGCCTGTTCAGATCTTTGCTCATTTTTCTTTTGGGCTGTCTGCCTTTTTCTTACTGCTGTTTAAGAGTACTTTAGAAATTCTGGATACGAGTCATGTATGTGTAGTAAAACTTTCTTCTCCTCAGTGGCCTGCCTTTTCACTCTCAAACACATGGTTTGATGAACAGAGTTTTCATTCATTTAATTTAGTACAAATTATCTATTTTTTTCATTTATAGTGAGCACATTATTCCATTTAAGAACTTCTTGTCTACTCCAAGGTCTTAAAGATATTTTCTTATTTATTTCTTTCTGAAAGCTTTATTCAGTTACTTTGCATAGGGTTTTGGATATAATTTTGAATATTAAGCAGCCTGGATTTCTGTTGGCTTGGAAAGGTGGTGTGAGGCAAAAACAAATATCAAATGAGAAATGGATAGGATGCTACTTCTCGCCTACTCTAATGACATAAGCAACAGCTGTATTGTTCCATAATTGCTGCAGTTACGATAGAAAAATAAGACACTAGACTGTAAGTAGCCTGAGACAAGTACTGAGCCTCATGAGCTTTGTGTGTCTGGATCCCAGGACACTGCCCGGTATGATGTGGGCTTTCAGTAAACCTGGATGAATACATCCCCACTGTAGAGTACTGGAGAGCGTGCAAAGGCATAAAGAGACAAAAGGAAAAATAGTCACCATATTCTCATCAGCCAGAGAAACAAACAACCATTAACATTTTGACATTTTCCCTACTTTTTTCTTTAAACATGGCTGTGATCATATAGTACATACAATTTCACAAAGTGCATTTTTGCTTAGGATATATGACAAAAACTCCTCATTGTGAACATAATTTTTAATGCTTCCATAAATTTGATAGAAAGGTTGCTGTGTAATTTAACCATTCCATTAATTTTGGACATTTATTTCTTTTTTTGTCTGTTCTAATTAAAGCTGTTATGCATATCCTGTGTCTAGATTTGTATTTATGTTTTTAATTATATCCTTAAGATAGACTATTGGAAGCAGAATTACTGTTAAATTCATTTTCGGAAAGACTGAACCAATTTATACTTCCACAGAGTGTATGAAAAACCCATTTCACTATATTCATGCTTATGAGGTTTAATATATATACAGAAAACCATCCCTTTTTCTTGATAATTCAATAGAAAAGTACAGGTACTTTAGTTTTAATATCTATTTCTTTAACGACTGATGAGACTAATCATTCTTCGTATGTCTGCCAGCCTATATGTATTTTCTCTTTTGGAAACAAGCTGTTCATGTCATGCTGCTAATAAGTCTACTGGATTCTTCACATCAGTAAGTTAAAACGAGTGATGCATTATAGAGACTCTTTGTTAATTATAATTTTTATGTGCTGCTTACTTTTTAGTATTGTATATGTATTATAATACTTAGGTCAATGATCTTATCAGCTGTTTTCTTTCTTTCTTGTGCACACTCAGACACCTGCCAGTGCTCATGGGTTCTCTCTCTCGCCCTCCTCCCCTCCCTCTCTTTTCTGTTTAAACACTTAAGAGGCCAAAACTTGATTTGTGCTGGTTATTCTTTCTCCCCCAGGTCCAGGCCTTCTCTTCTCTGCTCTGCTTTTCGCCCAGGGTGACTGCCCTCTCTATAGAGTGAATTCCCTGGAGTTCTTTTCTGGATGGTATAGGCCAATGAGAGGCTTAGACAAGAGACTTCAGGGCAGAAGGTGACAGACACTGGAATATTGATTCCTTCCGCTCCTTCCTGCCTTGCTAGGTGCTGGCAATGCCAATTCCTCAACAGTCAAAGGCCTTTTTAGGTAGCTCTTACTCCATGGTTCCAGTTCTCACGGGGATTTGGACATCCTAGTTTCTTCTCTCACCCACTCAGGCCTAGCAGTAGTAAGGGCTTCCTGTTGTTACTGTCCCAAGGTGTCACAGTGTCCTTTGCTGGTTGCCTTAACCCTAACTGCCATTCTATAAATGCCCTTTCATTAAAGTTTTCCAGTGAAAATCGTTTTGAATACACCATCTATTTCCTGCTGGGATCTTGACTGAAGCAATATTTAACTATATTTTCTTTTAGAAATGCACTCTGAGGCAATCCATGACACATTCTACTCTTATGGAGTTCTAGAGATCAACTTTTCAAACCGAGGAGTATTCTGAATGAGAATATTTTGTGCTTCATGAAAGTCTGTGTTTTCATAAGTAAACAAAGTATTGCTTTCGATTATATTTTTTCTTCATCTAATTCTGGCTTTTTGGCATGAAAACAAATACTTCAATGTTGCTAGTAAAACAAACACCTTTTGGCACTAACATGGCATTCATCATAAATACTGTAGTTAATGGTAAATGCTGCTCACATTGACAGTTGGTGCTCAAAGCCTTAATCTCCTTCCAGAAGTTTGTTGTTTATAGCCAAGTACAGAGGGATTGCTAAATTCCTGACTTGCCACCATATGTGAAGAATTTCAGCTCAGGGACAGTTGAAGTTAGGACGTCGACTTGTATCAGAAGCATTTTAAGCTCTGCATCAGGGGACACTGGCCGCTCTTGATTTACTTATTCTTGCTTTTATCTTTTATGTTGAATTCTGCGAACGTCAAGAGATTTCCTGCACTTCTCATGTTAGACCATCCAGCTCTGTGGGCACATGAAACCAGCAGAATTTTAGCCAGAACAGCCAATTCCTCTTTACTCAAAGTAGCTGTAGAAATAGTGCTGAAATACCCAATTTCCATAAATAGTTCTCCTAGCAGGCCAGTACAAGAGTTTGAACTTTTACCATTCACGAGCTATTTCTTTTGTGTAAAAGCAGCACAGAATGTCTTGTTTCACTTCACCTGGAATAAATTGAATGGTCACTTGGACTCTCTAGGTATAGAAGCCATTAAGCCTGGAAGCACAGTTTCAAAAACAGTTTTGGCAAGCAATAAATCTAGAGTTTATTGGTGACAGACTTCAGCAGTTATATATCTATGTGGAATTTCCCTGGGGAAAGATTTCTTTCATCCTGAGAAGCATCTCTAGAGTCAGAAAAATCAGGGTTTGAATTCCAGTTCTGACATTTACTGTATGACCTTGGTCAAGTTGCTTAATCCCTCTAGCGTCTGTTTTCTTGTAAAATGAGAAGCATAACAAAGCCTGATTAAAGGATTGTTAGGAAAATTAAATGAGATAATAGTAAGTGTGTAGCACAATGCCTGGCACGTAATTGCCTTCTCGCCAAGGTGCCCCAGTGGCCTTTGAAAAAGTCTTTACCTATTCAATGTGGCTGTAGCTAATTTCTCATAAAGCCTTTGACTTCCTCCTAACTGCATGAAGTCTCTGCTGGTTTACAAACTCACTACCTACCCTTCTCCCTATCTGGATGGAAGTCCTATGAAACTAAAATGATAGTCAGCTGTTTCTATAGCAACTAGTTCTAACCACAGGATTAGAAAAATAAACATTTTTTAATGTAGGAGCTGTTTTCTAAAAGAATGTGGGATTATTTAACTCAAACATTGTTTGCTGTAGGTCTACTGTGTACCCAGCACTATGCCGGTCACTGTAAAATACCTCTTAACAAAACACTTAGCAGTGTCTACGATAGAATTTAGACTGAGGCATAAAATAATGTCCCTGGTTATTACCAGTTTTATCCTTTGGAAGGTTCTCTTTGGGCTTCAGAATAGAAATGTAATCAGCTCTCCTATCCTTTTTACAGAACATATACAGTAAGCTGGAAACCACTGTAGGAAGGTTGGAATATGCCAGCGTTATTTTCATGCCCTCTAAACTTTTAGACTATTATGTCATCATTCTTTCTGTAGGAAAAGCGCTGAGTTTCAGACGAGACAGAATAGGAAAATAAAGCATTGTGTGTGCTATTATACAAAATGTCACAGAACATCACACATATTTTACAGCCCCCTTTCCCTGCCTATTCATTTAATTACTTTATGGCCATGTCATTTATGAGCAATGCAGAAATTTAAAAATTCACAGTAATAAAAGCCTGATTCCATGTCACCTCATATTTTTACACAGATATTTATCTTTATATTTATTGCTAGAGTTACTTTATACTGAGGCAATGACTCAGTGAATGAATCTAATTCAAAACTTTTATAGTTTGAGAAATTGGAAAGCAACGTGTGCAAGGATCTGGAATCTGCGATCCTGTGGCAAAATGGCAGAATTGGGTGATGAAAGCCCTAGGACACTCAGAAATCCGTTCATCTTGTACTTTGCAGATCCTCTGGTTTCTTTTCTATTTACATAACGACAACTCCCCACAATGCTTAGCTAAAGCCAAAGCAAATAAACTGAACTTTGGGAAAAAAAAACTGTAATGGTGCCAGCCTTCATTTAGTGGAAGCCTACAGCATTTTGCTTATTTTCAAATTAGTGTGCTCCCAGAACTAACAAAAATCTCAGTTTGATGTAAAGCACAATTATTTTTGATCTTCATATTAGGTTATCTGTTCTTTGCAAGGATTTTTAAAGTTTCTTTTCTTAATATGCTGATTAATACACTTAAAAATATTGTTCATTTTTCTTTCATTTCCATTTTATTCATGCTATTGAATTATAAATTTTTGCTGCTAGGTTTCAATCATTTTTTCATTTTTCTTTTTCTTTTTATTATTGTTCAAGTACAGCTGTCTGCATCCTCCTGTTTTTCTTCTGAACCTTACATCACTGCAAATGTTTAATCTGAATGATGTGATGACAGAGATTATCCTTAACTGAACACTTGCATTTCTGAGCCTCAGCAGAAATCTGTGTGTGTATAAATAGGTACATATCATATAATGGGATATACATGTTTCAACTCACTGAGCTTCAGTTTCCTCATCTGCTAAGTAGTAGTATGACCTAGCTTTAAAAAGTTGTTATAAAGTTTAGAAACTTTGTATTCTAGGTATTACTAAAAAGTTTTTGAAATTTTATATTCTAAAATAGGGGCAGATAAAAAGTAATAGTAGCAATTGTTTTCATCGTTGCTGTGGCAAGGAAAGGGATGGACAAGATAGCCGTAACTGGTACATACAGGTACACTTCTTAAGAGGAGATTTAGGAGTGAGAACAAGGAAGGAAGAAAAAATTTTTTTTCCTAACTCATTCCTGGAAAGACATAATTTTATACCCAATTTTGTAGCTTCAAGGTATTTGTTTCTGATCTAGAGCTTCAGTTATATAACATTTTACCAAAAAGTTTATTAAAATACATTTACCAGGTATTTGGTTTTTTTACTAGGGATCTGTTATTAGCCAAAACTGATATAACATTTAACTCTAACGAAATTAACCATAGCATCTCTATAGCCTGAAAATAATAAGTAGTTTTATTCCTTCTTATGACATATTCCAGACCCATGATTCTAGCCCTTGTAGAGTCGAAAACATAAATTCTCCATTGCTTTCCTGCCCTGACACACCCACTTCACACACCTGTTTACTCTTTGCTGGCAGGTGAATGTGTACATCTGCTAGGTATCTCCATGATGGGGTGATAAATGGGATCTTGTCATAGCATTATTTAAAGAGCAAATTCCAGAGCTCAAACCTTTTCTACACCTGTGTCTGCTTAGGGACATTAAAATGGAGCTAGGCTCATTGATTACAAAGACATTTAGACTAAAATTATTGGGTTACCTGATGAAATCTTTTCAGCCATATCTGGTTTCACCCTAAGTTATGGGTATCCCATGGATATGAGAAGTCAATTGCAGATCTTCTCTGTAAGCTTCCACCCAGCTGACCTTGCCCTCACCTCTTAGGCAGCAAACTGGCAGCCCTGGTCAGATGGACACCTAATAGCTTACTCTTGCCACCTCCTTTCCTAAACTGCAGACCTGCGTTACCTCCTCCGCATTTGCCCACCTCCTTACCCAAGTTGTTCCGTTGGCTCAGGAAGATCACTTTTTAGCTCACCAATTGCCTTCTCTTCCCTATCTTTTCTATTTATGAACAAGACATGACCCCATACCCCAACAGTAGAACAGAGTAACTCTTTGCCCCCCAAATAAATTGAAAATGGCTTTAATGGTTGGTGATGCAGAGATAAGGAAAGCCACATATTTTGTGGCTTAATAAGAAGTAATATAGAACCATAACTTGTAAAGAGTTCCTTGAAGTGCCCTTCAGAATCTCACAAAAGACTCTACCTCCTGCTCATCTGGCTTTCCCTCAACAACCAGTGTCCAATACATATAGAACAAATGTATTGTGTTGTATCTTGCTTGGGCAAATAGGTAGTATTTCTATTATATTAATGATAAATAAGCTTTTGTGGACAAGACTGAAACAGCAGATTAGAATATTGGTTCTGTGGGAATACACATTTCTAATTTGGAAAAAAAATATTACCAACAAATAGTTTATAAATGGAGTGTTGACTGGAATGGGAACTGATTTATGCTCTGCTTTCTCACTTGGTGCCAATTTCACTGCGCTAGCTTGTCCTCTTGCCTAAAGACTCCGGGACGTGGGCGCAGAAGGATGAAATCAGAAGAGACAGCCTATAAAAAAATTAATTTACCTCTATGTCAAATAACGCTCACTGAGAAATTGAACTGAATGACGCAGCAAATAAAATATTTATTTCTTATATGCAATATAAATGAGTCAATGTCATTCTGAGAAATTTAACTTTTTAATTTGCTAACTTGGTGTTTGTATTTTACTAGCAATTGCAAAAGAATAATCTGCGATTCTCTTGCAAGTGTCAAAAAGATGATGTTGTGGGGGAAGCAGCATCAACTATTACTCCAGCTCGAAAAAGTGTGCAGTGCATGGGGTTCTTCACTAGTCACTGAATCCCCTGCCTTTACATCTATGGTGGCAGGTACCAAAACCAGGGTTGGTTTATAAATTTGCATAACTATGTATGTAGCAATCTAGTTTTGTGAGGGATATATGAATCTTATGCTACATGTAGTTAACTCTACAATTGCCAATATATAAATATCACAGGTACAGTACATAAACATAAAATTTTACATATCACATTTATATGAAAAGAACCCAGATGGCTTTGGTAAACAACACATTTAAAACTTACTTCTTTTTTTGAAAAAAAAAATTTCTCTATTTGAATAGCGTTGGTAAACATACTACCCTATATGCTAATGAACTTAACATTACTAAAAACAATAAAACAATTTAAACTTCACCAGAAATAGCAATCCATGAATTATAAATCATTTATTAAACTTAATATGTTTTTTTATAGAAAAATTATCTTGGAACAAAATAGTACTTGAATTATTTATTAAAAATCAGGTAAAATTAGCTCCATTTGAGCTTCTTACTTTCTTGAATATAATTCAAAAGTATTTTTTAACAAGCTGAAATACAAGATAATGTACATTTCTGTGTTTTCCTCTCTGTCTCTCACAAACACACGCACAAAGTAGAAGACAACTATAAACTACAGGCGAAAAAGCAGTGCTATGTTCAGTACGTTATGAGTGTACGTTTTAAAGTAGAAGAATTAGTTGAATTCAGGAAATATTTTTGCTTTTGTTTACTTAAATGTGAAAATGTAATGCTATGTAAGCAGAGTATGCAAAAGAAGTAATTTTTCATATTCTAAAAATTACCCAGTTTTTAATAACATTCGAGCAAAAATAAATTCTTTCCAGACCAAGAATTTTTTTAAACCTAGGGAAAAACATAGTGCTAAAATTTAGTCCAATGTTTTTGTTTTTCTTATCTTCCTTTTTTATCACCCCTCTCACTCTTTTTACAAAAAAAAAAATGAATGAACTGGGAAGAATGATCAATCTGATGTATGATAGTCTCCAGTTGTTTGTTTGCATTTTCTTGAAACACAATATGGCAGATAGATTTTTCCCTAGATGGTTGCAACAGTATCCTCCATCCTATAGTCTCTCCTTACATCCCTTTTATCAAGAGATAAGACCTATATCCTCTTCCCTTGAATCTGAGAGTTTGTGAGTAAGGCACAACTGACACTACTGTATACGATTTTTGAGCTAGGTCATAAGAGTTGATACAATTTATGCCTGGTTCTCCTGGGACACTTGGTGTTGGATCCCAACCATCATATTATGAACAACCCCAGGCCACTGGAGAGGTGACTTAGGTTTCTGGCTGACAGCTCCAGCCTACACCAGCATCAACCCACAGACTGGAGTGAAGATGCCTTATGAAGATAACAACCCCCAGCTGTTGAGTCACCCTCCAGCTTTTGAGTCTTTCCAGCTTAGATTTCAGACACTGTGGAGAACAGACAAGCTATTCCCATTGTAACCTGTCCAAATTTCTGATCTGCAGAGTTTTTGATATAATACAATGGTTGTTTTTCACTAAATTTTGGGATTTGTCACAATGCCATAGAAAACTGCACCAACCGGGGAGATGAGTCATCTTTTCATGTTTATTGGCCCAATTGCATGTCTGCTGTGTATTGCTTATTTATACACTTTGCCCACTTGATCTTGGGTTGTGTCTGTCTCACTTACATGAGAGGCCTGTCCATAAAGTATCCAGCTGGGCACTATGAAAAGTAGAGACATTTACTGAAGAAGATACAAGATACAACAAAGATTGTACTCAGGACAACAATGCATCAGTCCCCTTCAAAGTGGGCACCTTGAGATCTCACACAGTTAGCCTAGTGTCTCTTACACCGTTCAAAACTCTCTGCAAAATCCTTATGAGAATCACCATCAGCTGCTCCATTGCATTTTTCTGAATCTCATCGATGGTCTGAAATCTTTTCCCTTTCAAAGGTGATTGTAGTTTTGGGAACAGCAAGATGTCACAGGGCACCAAATCAGGGCTGTCGTGGGGCTGAGTCACCTGGGTGGTTTGATGTTTCACTAAAAAACTCTGCACCAGATGTGATGCATGAACAGGAACATTGTCGTGACGAAGCTGCCAATCACCAGTTGCCCATAGTTGCAGCCGTTTTTGTCATATTGCATCTCTCAAACAACAAAGAACATTGAGATTCTTTGCACCTCATATTGAGGTGTTATATTGCACCTTATTAATTGTTTGGCCTGGAGGGCGGTACTGACGATGGACAATACCTTCCCAACCAAAAAACACAGTTAACATGGTCTTGATCTTGTTGTGACTTTGCCTCTCCTTCTTCAGGCGTGGAGAACCAGGTGACTTCCATTGGGAATGACTGGGCCTTTGTTTCCATATCATACCTGTAGACCCACCATTCATCTCCAGTTATGACCTTCTTGAGGAAATCTGGTTTGTTGGTAGTGGTTTGAATAAAGTCACTAGCAACTGCAGTATGATGTTTCTTCTGCTCTGGTAGAATGAATTTTACCACAGAATGAATTTTGCCATGACATATTTCATGCCAAGATCCTGCATCAAAATCTTGACACAGTGGTTTTTGGAATGCCCAGATCAGCTTCTAGTTCTCACAATGTCAGTCGCTGATCTTTGTTGATGGCAGCCCCTACAAGTTCGACATTCTCAGGTGTCCTGCTTCTTAAAGGCCTTCCAGAACATGGATCACTTTCAACAGATTCTTGACCATCTTTGAAGCGTTTGTGCTGCACTTTGATTTATGTTGCTCTTGTTGCATCATCCCTGAAAGCCTTCTAAGTCATCTGAATAGTTTTTACAGAGGAATGTTCAACTGTAAAGCAATAGATGTGATGCAGATTTGTTGCTCTACTCCCTCAGTCACTTTGAATGTGACAGTCACACAGTACACATGCTCCCTCAACCGTGTCTACTCCCTCCACTGACTAGTACAATGAAGTCGTCATTGTTCACAGTGGAGCATTCGAGTCCACTGACCTTGGCTGCAGGGTTACATCAGTGTCATGCAAACCATTCTTGTTATACTAACAATGGCTGGACTTTTGCTGGACAGACCTTGTCATATATTTTGCATACAATCCTATACTTGTTACATACATCATAAATATATTCAACCAGTTACTTGTTAGAAGATAGAAAAGTTTGAATTTTATATAGTCAAATCTTTAAGTTATTTTTGTTTTTAGTTTTGGAACTCTGTCTTTTTAAAGGAAAGTCTTTCCCACCTGACAATTATTTAAAAATCCTATATTTTCTTCCAATACTTTTTTATACCTTTATTTAGGATCAACTCTTTAATCCATCTCTAATTCTTTATATCATGTGGTATGAGGGAGAGAATATTGAACTCTTTCTTAATGGAGAGTTATCTTTATATCATTTATTTAAATAATCCATTCTTCTCTGAGTTGAAATGCTTTTTTTATCAACTAAATTCTTAAACATATGTCTATTTCTGGACTCTTTCTGACTCATTGATCAATTTGACAATTTCTACATAAATTCTGTTTCATTTTAATTCCTATAGCTTTTTGGTGTGCCTTAATATCTGGTAGAACAAGTAATCTGGCCTCACCACCCCACCCCCAATTTCTTGCTGAATTTTAAACTTTTCCTCTTTCATATAAATTTTGAATCAACTAGCCAAGTACCTTGAGAAAATTGCTTTGACTTTATAGATTAATGGGGGGCCAACTGATGTATTTATTATATTGTCTTTTTGTATGTAAATATGGTATATTTCTCTGTTTATCCAGGTCATATTTTAGGTCCTTCACTGAAATTTCAGAATTCTCTTCATCTACCCATGTAGAATTCTTGTTCACTTTATTCCTAGGCAGGTTACTGTTTTGTTTTGGTTTTTTTTTTCACTTCTTAAAGATAGTTTTTAAAAAATATTTATATTTTCTAATTAGTCATTGGCATAGTATGACAAAATCATTGAATTGTGCATATGTGTATTTACACCTATATGAATCAAAATATATTTTGTATTTCTTGTACTCATTTTTTTCTATTTGTTCCTTCATTAGTTATTATAGGCTCTCAGTGATTTCCCTTGAATTGTAGATGACAGTTATGCCATCTACAAATAATGGCAGGATTGTCTTTTCCTTTCCAAAGGGTGTAACTTCAATTTCTTTTCTGTATGTGGTTGCATTGGATAACATGTCCTATACCAGTGCTTCTCCAACTTTATCGTGCATGCGAATTGCCTAAGGGTCTTGTTAAAGTGCTGGTTATAATTTTAACAAGTGGCCAAATGATACAGACCACATTCTGAGTAGCCAGGTATCGACTATGTCAAGAAGCAGTGATGATACTGGTCCCTTCTATCTTATTTGTGACCTCAGTAAGAATTCTAATTACCCAATCCAATAATGGGGATGAAGAAACAAAGTTAAGTACATTAAATACCTTGCACAAGCAGCAAAGGGCAGAGCAAGACTCAGACCCAAGTGAGCAGTTTTGAGGCCCTTGTTCTTAATATTCACTCTATAGTAATTTCTGTGATAAAACAAAGATAAATACGTCTGAGGCTGTTTTAAAATGCAGATCACCTATCACCTGTTTTAGAAACAATTTCATCAAAGTTCTTATATGAACTTTAACATGTAGTTGCCTAGAAGAAAGGTGGGTAAACCACATACCATGTCGCATATCTGACCCCTGTCTATTTCTGTACAGCTCTCTAGCTGAGAATGGGTTTAAAATTTTTAAATGATTAAAAAATAATCAAAAGAATAATAATACTCGGTGACAAATGAAAATGATATGATGTTGAAATGTCAGTATCCACAAATGAAGGCTTATTGGAACCAGCCATGCTCGTTTGTTTGCATATTGGCGTTGGTCGCCTCTCTGCTACGAAAGCAGGGCGGAACGGTGAGGACTCAGACCACACGGGGGAGCCTCCATGGCTCTGCCAGGCTGCTGGGTGCACTAAGAATACACGACACAGTTATAATTTTACTGTGTTTCAAGAGCCACTTTGGCCTGTGACACCTTTTATTATTAATTTTTAAATTACCACTGCATACTCAACGTCAAAATAAAAAGAGATAAGTGGATTTCAAATGGAATGTATGGTGGCGTGTGGATGGTTTTATTATCAAACTAGATGGCAAAGTACTGTGTTTATTGTGGAATGACACTGTCACTATGCTAAAAAGTACAACCAACATCGGCATTACTGGATTTCAGCACTCATTACAACTCACATGAAAGCAATGGTCATTAAAATAAAAAAATAATAGTGAAACAATTCATCGCAGCAGAATTTTTTCACAAAAATGAAAAGTGATACTGAGGCTGCAACCAAGTTTCTGAGTGCCTCTTTTACTTCCTGAGCAAGGAAAGCTGTTTGCCAGTGGTGAGTAAATTGAATTGTTTTACTGCAGCAATTGAAGAAATTGTCCAGAGAAAATAAAGTTGTTTAAGACTATGGAGTTTCTTTTTGGTGAGAAAAGTTGCTTGAAGTGTTCAGAATATTGGGAGAAGCATCATAGTCAATTAAAAAAACAAGGTAAATGATTTTCATTGGTTTTCCTTAGAGTGGATTTTGCCTTTCCAGTGACTAAAGAATTAGTGTCTTTCTAAGCACCTTGAATGGTAAAAGAATAGATGAGAATATTTTTTAAGAAATTGAGAGAACACTAACTGAAAACAATCTGAAGGAGAATCTTATAAGATGTGTTCCAAAATATGGTAGTAAAATACTTGTTTTTAAGCAGAAATAAAGGCTCAGTTACACAGATTTTACACAGCTTGTGAAAATATAAAGTGTTTTGAGCCTATGGATATTTTTATTATTCACCAGTGGGTGTTTTGTGGACAGTTATTAAATCTATCATATGGAATTAAAACAGAGTTAATGGTGAGCTTCATTTACCTTTTTTGGACTTAACCACATCAGTTCTGTAAGTATTTGGCATAATAGAATCTGAAATATGTTATTTACCACATAGCAGATCAGTTGCTAAGCAGTGCTAAACTTTTATCTTGATATTTTTGAGGGCCATGGTTGAAATCTTTGTGAGTGACATGTGGCACCAATCCTCTAAAATAACTGAACACTAGATGATTTGGGAAATGAGTTTTCATTGTGGAACTGATTTATTTCTTCATGAATACAATCCTAGATTAGAAGGCAAAACAAGCACTTAAATGTGAAACTTATTACTGTGGTAAAGTCATTTCAATGACAGTTAACACTGTTCGAATCACATGTAATGTCAAGCTGCTTTATACATTTCCTGTGCTGTCAAAAGTTAAAACAAGAAGCAAGACCTCCACTTTCACACAAACATGCATTAGATATTTTAGCTGAGCTCGGACTACGGTTCCAGAGCGGTTTTTGGATCCTGATGCAAGTGCAGACAAAATTCCCACATTTCAAAACCCATTTAACTGTACAATTGAGGAGCTTCCACCTACCCTTCAAATGGAAATAATTTAATGATATGCTAAAACACAAATATTAAGAGAAGAATTGAATAGAAGTCTTTAAGTGCCTTCCAAGCAATAAATGTGCTCAATTAAAATCATATGTTCATGGACAGATATTAGTATTTGGCCATACCTTTCTGTATGAAAAACCATTTTCAAAGATGAAATATGTGAAATCTCATTGTAAATCAGCATGAACAGATGGACATGTGTAATCAATTCTGATGATAGGAAATACTAACTCTGAGTCCCAATTAAGTGAAATGTTCTCTCTCCTACACAATAAAAGAATTGCATTAATTTCATTCATGGACCTATATTACAGAAAATTGTACTCTATTATTATTACTACTAAATTTACAATTTTGTCAGTAAAGATCGGTGGAAATTTGCTTTCTTCCTTGTTATGTAAATGCCTATGTAATATCCTCAATTTTGCTTGCTGGCCTGCAGAGCCTGTTCTATTGACACTCTGGCCCTTTACAGAAAAATGTTGCAAATCCCAAGTGTATTCTCTTATATCTCTTATTGTCACAGGTGCCAAGTGAAGATAATTCTCAAAATCGTTTTCTAAGTTTGTTTGTTGAGTACTTACTTCATGCAAAGCTTTTTCCTTGTGGGAGAGGCACTACAATTTTCAGTTTATGGGGCAGAGAAATTGAATTTCGGAGCCTTCCCTGCAGTCAGTTGTACACTTGGAAGTGAATGAGCCACTTTTAAATGTGGCCTTCCTGGCTGCCAAGTTTAGACCTTGGGGAAGTTACTTAACCTCTCCAAGCCTTTCCCCTTCCTCATCTATAAAGTGGGGCTTGCAACTATAGCACCACCTGTATCATAGATTTAAGCATTAAGTTAATTAATATAGAGCTTACTTAGAAGAGCTCCAAGGGAGAGCATTCAGAAATGAGTTGGGGGTCCAATAACAGCAAAGGGATCAATAAAATAGCTAATTATTTAAAATGAGTTGATGGAGAATAGTTCCCAATTCAGTTGAAACTGGAACTTTTTAGTTATTATGGAATCTGTGCTATTTGGTTGAGGTCTGTTAAGAAAAAGAAACTAATATATTATAAACATGCAAAAATTAAACACTGCATTTAAATCTAACTAATGTAGACATAGTGAAGTAGTTCACAAAGCCAGGTGGGGTCATAGTTACCTGACTTAATCCCAGCTTTGCTACTTGTTAGCTGTGCGACATTGGTGAAGTCATTTAATCTCTTTGATCCTTGGTAGTTTCCTTCATAAAATGTGACTTATAAGTAGCCCACCATATAGGAAACACAAGGATTTAAAAAAATTGCATCAAAAGTACCTATGGCTTGCCATAAGAATGAGCTCAGTAAATGTTAGTTCATTATTCCTGGCCTGTAGCCTTTCTAAATTGACCTAAAACTTAGAAACAAAGCAAGAAAAACAACAAACCAACCAAAGGAAAAAACATAAATAAAACCCAAATTACTGATTGGGTGTTGGAGGATAGGGACACCAGAAGGAAGGAAGAAAATAAAAGGGCTTTACTAGAGTTGCCAGTTAAAGAACATCCAGTTAAATTTGCAGATCAACAGTGCAAAAAAATTTTTAGCATAGGTATATCCCAAATATTGTTTGGGGCACACTTATAGTACGTAATTGATTGTTTATCTGAAATTCAATTGTAACTGCGTGTCAGGTATTTGTATTTACTAAATCCTGTCAGCCTAGGCATGACAGAATTTAGTAAGAAATCTCTTACCCTGCAGAAGCAACAAAAGTCAGAAGTCAAAAGAGCCTGCCTAAGTGTGTTTCTAACTCTAACTGCAAGGGCTTAAAGGAAAAATCGACTCCATACTCTCCATCTATGCCAAACAGAAGGCCCTGACAGGAAACCCCGTGTGAGAGATTCTGCTGCCCATGCACCTTCTGAAGGAGCCTGGTGCCGAGGCTGCTGGAAAAACCGAGGCAGCAGGCCCGTTGCTCCCTTGGGTCCTTCTGCCCCAGGCTTTCCTTTGGGTGGGGCCCTGTGGTTACAGTGTGGTGACTCTTTGTCTCTGAGCCCCTGCCACACCCGAAAACAGGTTGAAGGAGGGGCAAAAAAAAAAAAAAAAGCCTTATCAATATAATTTTTCTTAGCTGGTTTGTGCTTTACCGTCCTGGCCTGCAGAACTTTAATTATTACTTGGATGCAGAGTGGCTGCAGATTGTCATTGCTAGGCCTAATTTAATAGCCTGCTTGCAAGAAGGCCGACAGAGATTGCTTTTGTTGCACTTTCAAACAGCTCGAAATGGTGGTTCTTTTACCTTAAGGAGGAAACTCTGTGGTTAAACTGTAGCCTAGGTATTTTTAGAGCCGTTACCATGTTAACCGAATTTTGTACATTTCACCTGCAGGATATGAAGTAGTGCTTAGGGCCTTCCCTAAACTCTAACAAAAAACATGATTAGACAGTTGTTAATACTGTGTTTAGGACAAACTTAATGTTATCAGAAAAGCTACTCAGAAAATACTAGGCTGCTAAGGCTCCCTTTTGTGTGGGTGGTACTGTGCCATTAGGAAGTATTTTTTTCTTTGACACACAATGATTTGAAGGAACCTAACCAAAAGGCTAAAATTGGTTAGTTCTAAAGGTCAGAGCCTGAAGGCAGTGACCCATTTGTTAATCATTAAGCTTTTCTAAGCTGTCTCGGACAGAATTCTGGCTTTCTGCCACCTCTCTGGTCATTTTTAAGCTGCAAATTCTTGTACTGTTTCAGTTTTTAAGTAGGTAGCAAAGGTTATGAGAAAGACATCACTTGTTGTTTTTCCTTATCAAAATGTCTTTAGGGTTTTGGAAGGCAGAGCTGTTTTATGTTAAGGGAATCTCCTTAACATTCTTGCTACGTGGCATTTAAAGATGAATCCATGTGTCCCCTAAAAAGGGAGGGTCTCTAGCTGTTATTCCAACATTAATTAGCTTCCAAAGATAAGCTGGAAGTGAGTGAGAGAGTGCACACCCACTTAGTGATTAGGTATTAGTTCCCACATCACTGCTATCCATAGTGGCTTTCCCTAATAATCCCAGCACTGAAAAGTCAAATAATAGGAGCATTATAACCACATCTTCTGTCAGCACTTAAAAACGGGAAGAGCTTTAAAATATCTTAAATATATTTTGTGAAGCCCAATGAGATTCAAATGATATGACATATCACTCCAAAATTTAATGCAAGTTTATGCTCTAGACTATCTGACATGAAGTTGATTTGCACACCAAAAAACTCCCATAAACAAAACTAAATTTTATGTAGCCAAGGGATATTGAGCTGCTAAAAAAATACTTGCTACAACATTGAACATGGAATAGCTGTTCTCTATTTCTCAAGGGAAAAAAGACACAGTCAAACCTTGCTTATCCCTAACCCAAACTTCTGGGAGGCTTAAGTATTTGGAATCGTTCCAAATGCTGAAGAGGGAGGGGGGAAGGATGGAGAGAGGGCAGCAACAAGAGGAAGAGAGAGGGGGATGGGGGAGAGAGAGGGGGAGAGGAAGGGAGAGAAAATAAGAACTAACAGAAAGCAAGCAAGTCAGCTTTTGGAAGTAGACCTGAAGCCCTAGCAACACTGAAAAGAGACCTGGAGGTTACATCTGATTGGCTTACCAGCCAGAAGGAATGGTGAGCTCTGATTGGTTGGTGATGATGTCTCCAAATAACTAGCCTTTTTCGGGAAAGCAAATTTATGTGGCAGAAGGGGGACAAGAGACAGAAGAAGCAGGAAAGAAGAAAGGGACGAGAACAGACAAAGTAAATGACAGGTTATTTGTGACAGAGGTGATAATTTAGATTAAAATGAGAAGAGAATAACAACACCGATTTATGTACCTGCTTTAAATTTACAGAATGCTTTTTCATGTAATAATGGATCATGTCTTTACAAAGCCTGCAGGGCTCCCAGAAGTTAAATAGCGCGCCCCGGCTCATTCAGCGAGTAAACTAATAGCTGAGGTTTTCTGGCCACAGAAAATCCAACAAATCCGCAGAAATCCAACACTTTTGATGCCACACAGGTGTTATGAAGATTATGATTTGTGGTCATCCTGCGGGACCGAGAGCAGCAAATGCTCTGATCACAGAAAAGAGAGTCGGAAGCCACATCAGCTTGTAGTTTAGTGGGAAATGCAAATGGGGGTGAAGGGCTCTTTGCCCTTCATGATCACAAACCTTGAAGTCACAGACGGAGGGAACATCTCTGTGGGTATTCAGAAGGAGACAGAATACTGGTGCAAGTGAGTCTCCTATCTAGAGAGCTCCAAAGGCAGCTCCGATATATTTCACTGGGGTGTATTACAGTCTTCTTGCTTTTATCATGTAGAAGCTGGATACCTAATTACCTCCCTCCCCCACCTCTCCTTGAAAGCCATTCCTTCCTCAGGCTTAGCAAATAGCATCACCACTCACCCAGCTGCTCAAGCTAAAAACTGGAGAGTCATCTATGTCTTTACTTTCTCCCCATATCTAATTTATCAGCAAGCCATGTAGATTCCACTTCTAAAACGTATCTTGAATCTGGCTGCTTTGGTCCATCTCTGTAGTCAGCATCATTTTCTCCTCCTAGGCTACCGCAACAGCTTCTTAGTTGATTTCTCTAATTTCTTTCACCCCATCTTCTCTAACTCTTGTCCTTTTCCCTTCATTTCTATTCTTTGGACTGTGTCAGCTTTCTGCTTAAAATTTGCCCTGAAAATGAAACTCAGAATCCTTGCTATGATCAGCCCCAATTTTCTTTGCATCATTCTGCCTAGAACTCAGCACTCTAGCCACCGAGTCCTTATTTCAGTTACTGTAACACTCTCTGCAGTCTTTCCAGCTGAAGGGCCTTCAGTGTGGCTGTTCCCCGTCTCCACATCATCACACGGCTGGCTCTTCTATGTCATGTAACATACAAAGATAGGACTTCTTTCATTCTCACTCACAGTACCTTTCTGTTAATTTCCTATGATTTTTCAATATGAAATTACATGTTTTTGATTCCTTGTTAATCATTTTTTTTATGCGTGCTCCCCTTACTAAGTCATCAGGCACAATTAAGGCAAAGACCAAGTCCATCTCCTTCACCCCTGCGTCTCCGGGTCCCGTGACAGTAGTATGTCGGAGGTCACTGCTTGTTGAATGAATGACTGAATGTCAAGGTATTAACATATCTTGATGACAAATCAAAGTCACCTCTGCAGCCATGGAGCTGTGGATGTGGGTACCCTGTGCTTCCTGCATGTGCCCTGTTATTTGTTAGTTCCCACTGGAGTTGTGAACTCTGATACAGCTGCCATCATCTGGGAAATTCTATGGGATCTAAATACCATACTTCCTGAATAAGGGAATGAAATCTCACTTGGGTTGAGACGAGGGAATTGGTATAACTTCATTCCTAAGGCTATTAGTAGTAAACAATGGAAATCATGCTGCAATTGGAGTTTAACTAAAGAAATCTATTTCGTACCACATGGGAAAGTGTGATACCGGTTTGCCTCCAGGAATTCATGTGCAGAAAGGCATTCGTTCTTTTTCAAAGCCATAAAACTAGAGAACCCCATCCCTCAGCAGACCAGTGCTGTTTTCTTGACAGACCGGGGAGCGCATTCGTTGACCACAAAAAAAGCTTGTCTCTATTTTGACTTGCCAATTTGTGTCTGTGACTGATACACATACCCTTAGCAACAAGAATTATTCTATAGATATTTTAAAATAAAAAACAAATCAATATTTTGGTCAAGGTGTTGCTGTTTTAATTACATTTGTTTCAACATTCTAGTTTTGGGATTTCGTAGCTGACCTATTATGGGTCTCTTTGAAAATGAAGTTTACCATGGTGCCCTCTGGTGGAATCAACTTCAGACATTTTCAAAGCTAAAGCCTTATCTGGTGAGAACGCATGGCTCTGTTACAGAAAGGAAAGGAGAAACTTTAAATAGAAATGTCCATAAACTATAAGAAGAGTTCCCTAGTTATTGGGAGACTGCACAAAATACATGCCTTAGAATATCTGCTTTCAGATTTAGGGGTACAGTTTACAGAGGCTGCAGAGAAAAGGCATGTAACTCTAAATCCACTAGAATGAAAGCTAGGAAGCCGCAGCATTGCAGACTACCTGGCAACATGGAAGCTGACTAATTAAGTATTATTTTCAGAAGGTCAAAAGAAGGTTACAGCTATCACAGCAGCAACAACAACATTCATAAACAGTCATGAACACACGGAAGAAGAATTTGGTTGCAGTTTACTGACTGCCGGTGGAAATTCACTTCACAGAACTTTCGTCTTTAGATTCCTCATCAGAACTGATAAAACCACATTTCCATAAAAATGGCAAGGATCCCAGTGTTGGCTCTTTGATACTGTTGTGACTATGAAATTTAGTGACTTCTTCATAGAACAGCTTTCATTCATCTCCATAAGGAGACAAAGTGAAGGTCTTATGGACACCATCTGAGTTACATACAACTAGGATCCCATTCAAGAAATGTAGACCACTGGACCAGCCAACTACAGAAACACGTTGGTGGAATTACATAGCCCTTCTCCAAGAACTGTGGGTCTTAAGACCGAGGGAGGCAGTGTTATTCCATGCACATTACTTTCTATATTTTTCACCAACTTACACTAAATAAAATTCTCATTTACAATAAAAATTCCAAGGGAAAAATCAAAGAAAGTGTTTGGGCATCTAATGCATCAATGTCTCTGTAAATTTTTTAGTGATTATTTAGTTTTTAAGTATCCTGAAAAGTAGAAAAGGGGGCAGAGTAGCAGTTGAGTTCTGAATATAGCATCCTTATATTTTATCAGTTTATTGCTTTTTTTTTTATTGGGGAAGCTTCTTTGAATCTTGGTGTAGCTCAAATTAAAACAAAAGCAAAAAACAAAAACCAAACAAACAAAAAAGCAAACGAAAACCCCTTATAAGCTCATTCATTTAAAGCAGTGGTTCTCAAGGATTGGTACTGCCCTCTAGGGGGTATTTTGGAACTATCCCTGTGTGTGTGTGTGTGTGTGTGTGTTGGGGAGGTGTTTGTGTAAAACCGAATTTGGTCCTAGGCTCAACCTCACAGGGTCTCAGTGACTGTGGTGCTGTCGCCGACACTGAGTGGGTAGTGACCACAGATGTGAGGAGCAGGTCACAGCACACTAGATTTCCATATCCCACCAACCATCCATGTAGATTAAAAAAAACACACACACTTGTATATAATTACTGAAGCCTAAGACCAAATTCAATTTTACATAAAAGCACTAATATTTTTCACATGGTTTTAATATACACTGAATTTTCCAGAAATGCAAGTTTAATGTAAATTGAGAGAAGATTGTACTTTGTTTGGAACTTTACCAAGAAGTGTTCAGCAATTTTGAAAACTGTAACATCAAAGCTACACAGGGTATTTGAGTACTCTAAAAGCATGAATATAATCACTTCTATTTGTAACATCCAATCCAATTTGATCTACAGATGAATGTAGCTGAATTTTTCATTTTGTTTTCTAATATAGTTGTTCCCAAGTATTTTAAATTAGCATTAATCTATTAGTTTCTTATTCATTATATTATGTTTAGGGTAATTATATTGAAATTGTGTGTATTGATGTTATATTATCCATGAATTTTATTTCAGAAAGGTAAATAACATTATTAAATATTACTTATTAACAGAGGACATTGGGGTAATAGTATAAAATAACAGACTAAGGAACTTTGAAAACCCTCTCCTACTTAAAAACGATGAAAATAAAGCATAAAAAAGTCAGAATAAAACTTTTCAGAAATTAACCAAATGATTGCAGCAATCAGGAAAGCTTTTATTCAAGAAAAATAGCTGAAAATCAGTAAAAACAGTGAAATTTGTTGGACCATACCTGGCTCTATTTCCATCACTTCCCTCCCCAGTTCTACAATAACCTTCAAAACCAACAGCCTGCAGTCAAGGTGAAAAACCAGCAGCCTGACAGCCATGAGAGGCTCAGAACAGTTTTAGAGCCCCTTCGAAAACCCATTCTCAGAGAACTGCCATAACTTGACCTATCCAGTGAGCCTATGGAATAACCCACTCATAATGTTGTCTGTGGGTGACTTGACAGCACTCATCCACTATGAGTAGTGTTTTTCTCAATGAAAACAATTTTCTATTATTTGTAGGAAAAAAGTTAGGGGCAATTGTTTCACATCACAGCTGCCAGAAGCAGTTAGGGCAAATAATGGCTTACTAAAGCCTAAAAGGAAAATCTAGAAAAAAATATGTCTGTAGAGATACTTGAAAAGCACACACATATTACTAGAATCTACAGGCTTAATAAATGTGTATAGGGAGATGAGCATATCCAGCAGGATTGTGTTCAGGAAAAACATGAATAGAACCTAAACTCTTAACTTTTACCTAACCTTAAGGCTCTGCAAGCAGAAAGTAAAAGCTAAGGCAGAGTCACACAGCACATGCTGGAGTGTTATTTATATGACCCAGACAAACATAGAGCTCCTTGGCAAATACTGAGGGACTTATTGGCTCCAGGCACTTAATAATATTTTTGTTCAATCATAAGCCAAATACTAAGCTAGCCAGTAGTGATTCCAGTGGCCACCCATGACAAAGAAATCAGACATTAAAGAATCAGATCAGAAAAATCAAACAACCATTAACAAATAGCCACTGTAACAAATTCTGGAGAAGTGAAATACTCTGATTTTAAAAGTTGCAACAGTATATTATTTAAAATATAAGTTTTAGCCAAAATTAGTAGAAATACAAATAAACAAAAATATGACCTATGCACAGGACCAAAGCAACCAATAGAAAATGCCCCTAAAGAAGACCAGACACTATACTTACCAGGCAAAGATTTAAACCAGCAATTCCATTTGTCTTTAAAAAACAAAAGAAAACATCTGAAGAACTAAAGGAATGTATGAGAATGATTTCTCACCACACAGAGAGGATCGATAAACAGATAAAAATTATAAAATAGAACCAAATGGAAATTCTGAAGTTAAAAAGCAAAATAGTAGAAGTCAAAATTCCACTAAGGGGGTCAAGAGGAGATATTAGCAGGCAGAAGAAAGAGTCAGCACACTCGAACATAGTACAACTGATACTGCCAAATTTTAGGAAGAGAAAGCAAGAGAAGAAAACACATACAAAGCCTTAGAACCTGAGGAACACAACACCATCAAGCACGCCAGCAGATGCATGATGGGAACCGCAGAAGAAGAGGAGAGAAGAGAGCAGAAAGGAAATGTAAAGAAATAATGTCAAAGCATTCTAAATTTTAGTAAAAAGCCATCTACACATTTTTGAAGCTCAACAAACAATAAAATAAAACAGACTCACACATAGTCACATCATAATAAAATTGATGGAAGACAAAAAGAATCAAGAAGAATCAAGACAGAGTGACTCATTATGTACAAAGTCTACTCAATAAAATTAGCAGCTGAGTTCTTATCAGAAACCCTGGCAATAAAAATTCAGTGGCAATGACATATTTAAAATGCTGAAAGAAAGTTTTATGAGCCAAGAATTCTATATTGAACAAATCATTGTTTAAAAAATAAAGGAGAAATCAAAACATTTTTAGATAAAAAAATGTAAGAGAATTCATTGTTAGAAGACCCATTCTACCAGAAGGGAGCCCTTCAGGCTAAAATAAAAAGTCACTAAACTGTGACATGAATCCACATAAAGAAATAAAGTGCACTGGTAAAGATAACTCTACAGATAAATACAAAAGACAGGATGAATACACCTTTTTGTTTGTAGGTCTTTATGTGACTTAAAAGACAACTTTAGAAAGTAGTAATTATAAATCTATGTTGATGTGCACACAAAGTGTAGGATGTAATCTTTATGACCACAATAGCACAAAGGAAGGTGGAGGGAAGAGAGTTACATAAGAGCCGAGTTTTGTGTACTATTGAAATTAAGTTGCTATTAATCCAAACTAGATTGCTATAAATTAAGAGGTGAACTGTAAACCCAGAGAAATCACTAAGAAAATAGTTTTTTAAATACAGTAAAATAAATAATAAGGGAATTATAATGATATTGTAGGCAATATTTACTTAATCAAAAGAAGGCAGTAATGGAAGACTAGATGAACAAAAAAAGATGTAAGACATATGGAAAATAAATAGCATAATGGTAGATGGTACTCCTACTGGTTCAGAAATTACATTAAATGTAAATGGCTTAAATATTCCCATGTAAAGGTTGAGGTTGGCAGAATAGATAAAGACCTGATCTAACTCTATGCTGTCTATAAGAGACACACTGTAGATTTAAAGACACACATAGAAAGTAAAAAGACAGAAAAAAACCATATTATTCAAACAGAAACCAAAATAGATTTGAAGTGGTTATACTAAAATACCACATAAAATAGACTTTCAGACAACAACCGTAACTAAAGACAAAGAAGGGCATTTGTAATAATAAAAAGGTTGATCCACCAAGAGCATGTACTAATAAAAGTGTGTGCACCTAACAATAGAGTCCCAAAATACATGAACTAAAAACTGCCAGAAGTGAAGGGAAAAATAACAATTGGAGACATCAATACCCCACCTTCAATAATGGACAAAACAATCAGACAGAAGATCAGAAAGGAAACAGGATATGACCAACACTCTAAGCCATTAGACTTAACAGACATATTCAGAACACTCCACCAAACAACTCCCAGATAATATATTCTTCTCAAGTATACATGCGACATTCGTCGGGGTAGATGCTATGTTAGGCCATGAGACAGGTTTCAGTACATTTAAGGTAATTGAAATAATAGAAAATATGATCTCTGATCACAATGAAATGGAGTTAAAGATCAGTAACAGACAGAAATGTACAAATATGTAAAAATTAAACAACATATACCTAAATGATCAATAGGTCAAATAGAACATAATAAGGGCAACTGTAAAATAGTCTGAGATCCTATCAAACCTCTGTATGGGATGCAGGTAAGCAATGATTAAAAGGAAATTTATGGCTGCAAATGTCTTTATTAAAAAGAAGAAAGATCTCAAATCAATAATCGAACTTCCTATCTTAAGAAACTAGCAAAAAAGAGCAAACTGAACCCAAAGAAAGCAGAAGGAAGAAAATATAAATATTAGGGTAGAGATTTTTAAAAAGACGGAAAAGAAAAACAATAAGGAAAATACAAATAATCTACTGATTCAGTACAATCTCTATCAAAATCCCAACAGCCTTTTGGGGGGTTAGACTTTGACAAATTTATTTTAAAATTAATATGGGAATTCAAGAGACATGGAATAGCCAATATAATCTTAAAGAAAAAGTTCGAGGACTCACACTTTCCAATGACAAAACTTACTACATAACTATTTATTGTAAGTATGACAGTATGGTACTGGCCCTACGGACAGACATATAGATCAGTGGAATAGAACTGAGAGTCCAGAAATGTACTATGTATCTATGGTAAACTGATTTGACAAGCTGCCAAGAACATTCAGTGGAAGAAAGAATGGTTTCAACAGACTACCCAGTCCTAAAACTGTGTACCCTGCCTCATCTTTTCCTTCCCACAAAAACCACAATATATGTTTTTGCTTTTATTCCCCTCCCTTTCTGCCTCCTGACTGACCCTGGCTCCCCCACAGGATTGGCTAGTTTAAACAATTCTTGCAGGCTCTGGGGTAGAGCAGCTGTCCCTACCTGTATGGTACCTGGTCCTGGTTAATCAAGGCAGGTGGATAGTGGCCCAGAGTGTGAGAGGCAGATAAAACAGATGGCCAGGGGACATAGGCTCTGGATTGGTTGCTCTGCATTTGCAGAGGCAATATCATATTAATTTACATACATGTTAATTCAGGTCTTGGCATATAAAAGGCATAAAAATGCATGTATTTCAAATGAATGAATTAGTGGATTGTCATTGTAAATACCAAGCAATCACTACACATCAAGAATGGGATTGAATTAAATTCTACTTATTCAGGACTATTTTTGCTTATGAAAAGATCTGGCTTTTTCATTTTTTTTAATCTCCATGGTTCTATGTGACCTGGATTTGTTCACAATGACATAGTAATTTTTTTAAAAGTATGGATATGTAACTCAAATTCCTCAGTTGGCTAGATAATTTCTTGAATATTATTTCTTATATATTATAATTTTAAAAGAACATTCAGTTCTGTCCTTTAACAAAACATTTTCATTTTTCTTCAGAAAACAATAATTCAAATTATACTAGATGTTAAGTTCCAAGGCTGCCCCCAACTTTTTCCCTTCCCACATCACCCCATGACTGCCATTAACTTGTTAGGTAAATTTTACCTTTTAGCAGAGACACCAATTATGAGAAATGCATGTCTGATTATTCTGAGAAAATCAGTGTAAAAAAATCAGTGACAAATAACAAAAATCACACTCTTTCCATAAGCCAGAAGATTAAAACTCCTTCTAAATAATACTAATATTAAATAATTTCTCTATTCTTAGTAAATTAGCAATAATAAACATTGAGACAGGTCTTTATATTTGAAATTTGATACTAGAAACTATTAAAATAGTTGAACAGAATTTAATTCCTTAGTGTTCACAGCCTCAGGCTGTCAAAATATTAAACACTAGAATGGGGTGTTTTAAGTAAACACCCCATTTAACTAAATTATATCTATGGTAAACTAAATTAAACCTATACTAAACTAAAAGTTAGGCCAAGACTTTTTTTTCCCCCTCACAATTCAAGATTCTTCATTGCCCAAGTATCAAAATCATCATGAGCAATTCTCTTAAAGTTTTACTTTAGTATAAAAGATATCAGAGATATGACTGAATATGGGTAAGCCTTAGGAAATACCATATAAGATGATATTTTGCATTACCTTTTTGGTGTTGATCTGTTTACTTTTTAAAAGGTAATGTCAGAGAAGTTTCTAGGCAGGTATAGCATGGAAATACTTAAGTTCTACAGAAATACAATAACTACAAAATCAAAATAAAAAGCCCACAGACACCATGTAAAACAAAATGAGCTGACATGATACCCCACAAATTCTCACACATGGCTCCTGAGTCTGGGACAGCATTCTGCATAATCCAGTTATTAGGCAGTGCACATGTGTGTTATTTGCTAGGTTGGATGATGACAGATCAGTTTGAGTCACACAAATTCTCAAAATTAACCAGCCAGAGCTCCCTGGCAAGACAGAGTCTGCCATTGTGGAGAAACTAGAGAGAGGAGAATCTGAACTGAACACAATGGATCAACAGGACAGAGAAAAGAGAAGGAAGAGCCATTTAACAGAGGGGTAGGCAGAGGGGAGGCAGATCTCAGAATTACAAGGACATAGTTTTTGATACACATCTTAGAAGAGGGAGCTCTGGATTTCTGAATCAACAAAATCTATTTTGGCCCATACCCCCTTTTGCAAAGAACAGGGAAACTCATTCACTGAAGCTGAGCAGCAGAACAGGATTGCCCATAAAAAGCATACAAAAAAAAGAGAGAGAGAGAAGGAGCAGAATAATTTTCCTATAGATGATAAAAGCATGCCAGAAGGAGGTATGATAGGCATTCCAAAAGAGGAAAACTGGAGCAATGGAACAGAACAAATATACTAAACTTTTTTTTTTAAAGAAACAGAATTAAAAGTACACATTGAAAGAGTGCATCATGTCCCTGGAAAAACCAAACGAAAAGAACTATTGCTGTAAGACTATATTTTACAATAGTAAAACTATGGGACTTCATAGTTTAAATCTAAAAGTTTCTCTTAAAAATAATATGAAATCTTTTGAGTGTTCAAGCAAAAAGACCAAGTCATTCACAAGGAAAATAACTTCAGGTTATATCACTCTTTGATGGCAATCTTTTATGCAGATGACAATGGAGCATAATATTTAAAACACTCAAAGAAGAAAATGTGAGCCATGGATTTTACAATCACCTAACATGGTTTTCAAGTAAAATGGCCACAGGTAAACAGTTACGAACACATTAGAACTCAAAAAAATATTGCTTATCTGCACCTTTATTGAGTAATCTCTAAGAGAACAAGTTTTATACAAGTAGTTACTAAAGAAATATTGATAAAAGTACTGACAAGCAACCCACTAGTTAATTAAAATGTTCCTTAGAAATAGTCTGGCTAATAACGGAAAATATCACAGTGTTTGAAATTCTAATGAGCTAAGAGATCTTGACAATGACCATTAATAGCTGGTAACAATTTACCTTCTGATAGAAGAATATAGTATCACATATGAGGTGGTCTTCTCTGCCTTCAGTGAATCTGAATATGATCAATTCTCTATACCTAACCATCAATTTATAGGCAATGTAAGGTTCAGAAAAACATGTTGCATCACACAATAGATACTCATTTGGCAAAATACAGACTTTAGAAACTACATAATATAAACATGCCCTACTTTTCTCCACACAAAAAAATTGCAAGAAGAAAAAAAGAAAAGGAGAGGGGACTCACAAGTTAAATGGCATCTGAGAGACATGTAAATCAATTATTTATATTGCAGTTGCAGTTATATTGTAAGATTTATTTTCAACTCAATCAAACACGAAAACTTATACATATACACATATGAAAATTAGGGAAGTATGGACACGGCTATTTGATGGTATTAAACAATTATATTATCTCTATACTTGATTTTTAAAAGTACTACTAATAATTGAGAATGTGATAACTACTATGGCTATGATTTAAGCAAAGCACACTTATCTTTTAGAAACACATACTGAAATATATTTACAGATAGGGACTACAGATAAAACAAGGTTGGTCGTGTACTGATAATTGCTGAAACTGGATTCATTATTCTGTGCTCTTCCATATTTGCATACATTTACAAATTTATAGCATAAAACATTTAAAAATAAAAGTTCAGCAGAGAGAATCTATTTTGGTTAATTGAAGAGTTCTTGCACATTTTTTTCCTGGCTGAAATACATACATTTTTCTGGAAAATGGAGGATGAGAGCCTAGTTTTTTAATGCATGTATTATTCAATGATAACATTGTATAATTTATAATAAAAGCAGTTTTCTATTAAATTCCTTCAAATACACAATTTCCATACCTTTCTCATTTGGCAATCCTGCCTTGCCAGTTTTATTAATGTAACATAAGGGACGGTCGAAAGGCTTCATTCACTGTGTTGTAGAACAAGCGTGCAACTGAGAATCAGGTGACTGGTTTCAGTCCTGCCTCCGCTGCTGAGAATCTTTGTGACCCTGGACAAACTGTTTAATCATCCTTAGTTTCATCATCTGTATTTTTAAGGAGTAAAACTAATCTTTTCTACAAGTCACACCTCTACTATCTCTGGTATGTTTTTGGGTTTTGTTTTTTTTTTTGGACATTTTCTTCTGCTGTAAAAGCATGAAAGGATTTTCTTAAAAAGAGATAGGTAGGTATTTAAAACTTTCTAAAATGTTAAGTCACGGGCCAAGTGACATTCAAAATGGAAGAGTAATTTACCCAGAAAAGGAAACACAATTTTCAATGAGAGAAGGGGAAAAGCGTGACTCAAGTTTTTTTGGAAAAGATCTGAAGATCATAATGGATCCTGAACTCACCAGGAAGTACCAAAGTGGAGCTGCAAGGGGAAACACACTTGCTAACTCGAAGAGCACAAGAAACGGCAGCAAGGAGAAACCGGATCCTTGACTCGGCATTGCCCAAACTCCATCTAGTTTTATCTTTAGTGAAATGCAGTAAACTTGGGAATTATCCAAAAGGCAGACATAAATGTGTTGAAAGGGTTATAAAATAGGCAAAGTTAAGGGACTAGGAGCAGCTGGTCCAGGGAAGAGAATGCTGGCGTAGAGAGAAGCTGTAATAACAACCTTCAACAAGGCAAAGAAATATTATCCAGATGACGATAAGGAGCTGTTTTAGTCAGCTGGATAGAGTCAGGACTTACATTATAGAAGAAAGAATTACAGATCGGCTTAGAAAAAACTCCCTGGCACCTGGGAAATAGAAAATGTTCCTTCTCTGGGAATCTCTAAGCACAGGGAAAACGACTACCTTGAGATGATTTCAGTGTTGCCCTCCTGAAGTTGTTAGGAGAACTAAATGATGGGTATCTAGTGATTTATGTTCAAATATCATAGATGTGGGTAAAAATAATTGCTTTGGTGTAGACTGCAGATACAAATCTGGGAGACATAGATCAGGCCTCATTTCCTTCTCTGATTCTTTCAATTTCCTGCTCCCTTGAACTATCATCATTGTCAACATCAAAAAGTTCTTATTAAGCTCTGAGTGCGTGTGGAATATGCCAGTCCACTACCAATGGAAAGAACACAATCTCCATTCTCCGGAATGTCCAAACCTCCCCCTGGAAAAAAAATGCAACATGGAAATGGCTGGCTTACAGTTTTTATTGCTGTTTGAGTTTGGTTTGTGATTTCTTTTTCTATGGCTACACTCTCTTAGGTTTCTTTCTGTTTAAAAGGGTGAGAAAAAAGAGAGATGTCTATGCTATATGTATATGACTGATATGTGAGGAGAGAATAAATACTAGTACAGAGAATGGGGCGCAAGAATACTGAGGTAATAGGTGAAATCATCATAAGAGGAAAATGAGAGAAAATAGTGGGAGTTAGCATAAGTAAATAAAGGATGGCCAACTGTAGATCTTTCAGTAGGTCAACAAATATTTACTAGGTGCTAAGAGCAAAGTGTGGACAGAACAGGCACGGGTCTAGCCCTTGTGGTGCCTACAGCTGCTGAACTAACAGAGGGAATCCTAACTGTGGGGCTGAAAAGGACAGCCAGGCACCTGCGTTGACAGTCACTGTTAGAGAACTCTGACTTCAGCGTTAGTGTTTACTCTATAATACGTGGAAATCTGTTTTTGTGGGCAAGACATGAATGACACTGGTGATGTGACTTGCAGACTGAGTTAACATATAGCATAAAAATGCTTCTGTGGCAGGGAGTCATTATCAATATGAACTTTGGCTTTGCTGTCCACACTACTATTTTGCTGGATTTTTTTTTACTTGCTTTTACTCCCATCTCCCACTCTCATCCCCAGCAGTGTACTGATGAAAGAGGAAAGAAAAAGCGAGTTCTTAAAGAGACAGTACACATATTACATAAATACAATTGTTAAACATGTTTGAACTATACCTTCAGCACCTCAGTTAAAGATATCTGGGAAGTGGCCAGAATATGTCCTAAAAAGATAATCATGGTGATTTTATAGGGAGAAGAGTTGTTTAATTAGGTGTGAAAGTTTTTGTTCCCATTTCTTTTCTCATTTTGTTTAATCTGTAAACATTATGCTATGAGGTAAAACTTCTCCCTTTCAACAATGTAAAATACTGAATAATACTGTATTTTCAATTTCGTGTTTTCATAATGCATTTTAATAATATTTAAATAATATTGAGCTTACTGTTTATTTTTACAACTCTCCTTTTCCAGAAAATACATGAATATTGGCTTATTTATAAATTGTGTCTCTGTGAAAGTGTGATATGTTTTAATTGTATGTGTTTTTTTAAAACAATGTGTTGAGAAAAAAAGCCTTAGTAGAGACACAGTTCTGAAATACAATTTAAATAAGAAAATATTATTCAATTTACAAAAATGTTACTTTATACCAAATCGTTCAACCGTTCAGGAAACATCTACTATGTAAATTTATTTTTACGAATTTGGTATGGATAAGAACAAATAAAGTCGATATACAATGTCATTTAGTCATTAGTTGAATGTGCGATCAGAGGCATCAGGAATGGCTTCTCATTTTCAGGTATTGTTTGAGAACATTTTCAGTAATGTGATTAGGAAGCTAATTTAATTAGCCTTACTTTCCATTTGGAATCCAAACTCAGGGAAAAGAACATGTGCAAGAAAACACACATCTGAAGGCATTAGAAATGCCTTTCTTCACCCTGTGTCAGAAAAACAAAGCTCTCATACTAATATTAGATGAATCATGATTTCTTTCTTACTTCTGCAAGAGCCATCATGTATATGAATCATTAATTTCAGTTTCTAATGATTTAAACAGAGCCCAGAAAGATTTTATGAGTCATTAGAGCCTCTAACTTAGGTAGTGATTTTATCTCATCTTCTCTACTTTATAAGAAATCAGTTCTAGATTGCAGGCTATCTCTCCTACGCCTGAAAGTTAATTTCAAAGAATCAACATAATAGAGCCAAATAACTCACTTACTATGCACATAAAATGCCCGTTATATCAAACTTCTAAATGCTCGGTGGTGAGCAATTTGTTGAAAAAATCCGTGGTGAAGGTGAAATTCATTTGTGATAGCTGACAGCTGTTTTTGTGTTTTAAATCTTTTTACTTATCACTTTTAAGAGGAATTACACTAACGTCTGTTAGCTCAGTACTCCAAAGAGCAAGCTTTACTTCTTTGTCTTAATATCCACTGCCATATCAGAGGTCAGCAAATTTTCTTCTGTGAAGGGTCATATAGTAAATATTTTAGGCTTTGTGTGCTACGTATATACTCTGTTGCGACTACTCAATTTGACATTGTAGTTATGAAAACAGTCACAGATGATACATTGACGATTGAGTATGTCTGTGTCCCAATAAAACTTTGTTTAAGGAAATCAGGATTTGCTCCATGGGCTACAGTTTGCCAACTTTTGGTCAACGTGAAGGCAATATTCATAAGACTGTGGAAAACAGAGGAAACTTTCTATGCAAAGTTTAATAAAGGAGTAAAATTCCAAAATTTTTAAAAATTATTTTTTCCATTTCTATTGATACAATTGATATATAATATTGTATTAGTTGTAGATATACAACATAATGATTTGATTTATAGTAAAATGATTACCATGCCAAGTTCAGTAAATATCCATAATTTTGCACTTATATTTTCCTTATGATGAGAACTTTTAAGATTTATTCTCTTAGCAACTTTCATATCTACAACACCATATTGTTAACTATAGCGACCATGTTGTACATTACATCATCAGAACTTTTTTGTGTTTTAATTGGGAAGTTGTACCTTCTGACCACTTTCACCCACTTTATCCACCCCCTAACAGATTGGCAGCCACCAATCTGTTCTCTGTATCTGCACTTTTTTTAGATTCCACATGTAAGTGAGATCACAAACACCTTCTAACAAGTTATTTAAATATTTATACTTTTATTATTCAAAGAAATTAAACTGGAGAACTTGAAGTTTTGATCATCATTTAAAATCACAATGAATAACTTCACCATACAATTATTCTATTTGTTCTCAATTTATTATTTTTATATTGCAACTTCAGAAAATAAGAATTCTGCTTGGATCATGTTAATACAAAAGCTCTGAAGATTTAAATGAACAGAATTGCCAGTTGTACTCTCTTGACATTTGTTACTACATTCAAGCAAGAAATGTGCTCTGATAGCTGAGGCTAAATCACAATTTCAGATTCAGGATGTCACAAAATAGACTGGTTACCATGAAAATATGATGTGGCCTAAAAAATAAATTTAGTGGCCAATACCAAAATATAATAGTTTGAGACATTTAACAACACAATGACTCTAGCTCTAATTTGTATTGAAGGGAATCTTTGGAAGAGTTAAAAGCCATGAAAACACAGCTAGAAATGCATGACTTCAACTTCATTCTTCTATTGGAGCTGTTATGCAGCTAGGCTCAGATTCTCCCCTCAAAGTAGGCTGAATTCTCATGATTTCAAAGGACAAGGCCATTTCCTGTAATGCTTCTCATTTCAGTCAATGAGTTTCATAGGAGTTGGTCAATGCACAGTCTACTGGTTAACCCCATGGCAATCCTTGTGGTCTCATCTCACCTTGTGGTCTCATCATAATTTACATATGAGCATTTATTCATTGCTCCTAGTTCTAGAACTTACTGGTATTCGTATATTCATTTGCTTTTTGAAAAAGGAGAATTTATTTCCTCACTAGACCATGGGAAAAATACATGTTGTAAACAAGTTTATCATTAGGCAGATTTTGATTCTGTTTCACATGGCCTTCATCACGAATTTTACAGATTTGCCCACTTACTTTTGGTTGACTGACTTCCACATTCATACTGGCCCATACTCCATGCTATTTTTTCACTTGTCTTCTCCCAAACTTTTAAACTTATTGTTTATGTAATTAGATCAACAAACACATATTAAGCACATTAGGTGCCAGGTCCTATGAAAAGAACAGGGTACAGATACAGTTCTGTTTGGAGTACACACCTAATTGAAAAACAAGATTAATGGTTAAAACATAATATAGGCATTAGATAACACTGAAGTGCTCCAGAGGTAGAGCTAACTCTTTCTACTCTAGGAAGAATTTTCAAAGTTGTAATGATGAACAGAATCTTGAAGAACACACAGAAGTTAACTAGTCAGAAAAGGAAGGGAAAGGAAAAGGCTTTCCGAGTAGAACAAGTCATGTGCAAAAGCATGAAGGTAAATGAGCACACAGAACACTCCAGGAACTCACACGGTCAAAGTGAAGGGTGTGGGAGGCTATTGCGGTTAATGAGACTGAAGAGATGAGCCTGAGTCATATCATGCTTAGAAGTCTGGACTTTGTTTATCCTACAGGTCACTGGTTCCACTGATGGATTTTAAGAAGGAATGTGGTATGATCAGATTTGCATTTCAGAAAGTCCGTGGGTGAGGAGTGAAGTGGAGCTGTGAGAGACTGAGAGCAGAGGGACTGGTGAGAAGGCCACTGAAATAATTCAGGGAGGAGGGGAGGGAGACCTGAAGTAAGATAATAGCAATCTAGATGGAGGGAAGAGGAACCCAGATAGAACCCTTATATTGATCCTGTTCTACTGTGTGCCAGGCACCATGCTTTACTTTTACTTAATCCGCACAATAGCAACATAAGGGGAGTACTGGATGAAGGCTGTAAGCGCCTCAGTTCTACAGGTTAGGAAACTAACCTGGGTTAAATAATTTGCTGAGGCTTATAAAATGACAAAGATGAGATTTACACATATTTCTGTGGTTCCAAGGAAAGTTTATAAACTTTTAGGACATACTGCATCATTGATAAGAAAACCAGGGAAGGTGGGAGTGTTAACAAAAATGATCAATAATATGAAATGTTTCAACAAAAGTTGAAGAAAAGAATGACCTGAACAATGTCCAAAGGATTGGACTTCTTAGGTGAATTTTAAGGAAGGCAGTTTCCTTGGAACAAAGGGCTTGAGATCAGGTGACTTGGGGAAGAAAGATGAATGAGGGCAGAAGTGTGGGTAAAGCACTCTCTCAAGACACTTGGCAAAAATGAAAATAAAGTCATCCTAAATATTCTGTAGCTTCTCGATTGCTCTCTGCATATGCCTACTGCCCTACTCAACATAAAGAAAAGCTTACCCATGCTTGAAATAGGATTTGTCAAATTGTGGGTTCTCTCTATTTGTTGAATGAATAAATGTTTATTCTTAGCACTGATACTGAAGAGAAACTAGAAATATTTAAAGCCTATGTTTTGGAAATAGCTCTGTTGATGATGTCCAGCCTCAAAGGAGAAATATTTATTCACTACTGTGCTTGAAGAATCTTTAATATCCCTTTAAAAGTGGAAGAAAATATCAACTCTTATTTTTAACAGGAAAATGTAAGGTCAAAAGGTCTCCTGGTTTCCATTCAAATTTTCCCACATATTGTGTCCCTAAATCTTACTGTTCTGGCAGTACATAAATGTCTTTTTCTTCCCTTGATCTTTTCTTCTGCTGAACTCCTCACCACTAATCTAGATGTTATGCCCCAGTTCTGTTAATAGCTTTTTCCGGCCTACAGTTTCTTCTATTCATTCATATGCAAAGTATAACTTAATTCCTAACACTACCTGACTTCATTCATTCATTCATTCTACAAATATTAGTTAAGCATCTGGCACTGTGAAGATAGCAGTGAATGGCAGTGTGTTCCCTCCTCTCATAAAGATGAGTCTAACTTTTTAGGATTTCTCAGCTACTTCATCTTACACTGACTTGATCTTACAGCATGTTGATCCTATACCATTCTTGCTTTGTATTTATGGTGTTCCTCCAAGTAGCTGACCAAATACTGCCTTTATTTGTAGCAGTATTGCTGCAAACTGCTTGGCCCAAACTGTTAAGCATCACTGAGGTCACATGAGGTAGAGGTTGGGTCATATTTTCCTTTCAAGTTTAAGGGCCTCTTCCTTCCTCTTTCAGGTATCTCTTTTCTGTGCTTCATTGGTTTGGGGTTGGCAGATCAGATTCTTTCACTTTATCTCCAATTCTCATGTTCAGATATGTTTCAAACAATTCATTTGAATGGATCTCATCCATTCTGTTTTCTATTATTCTTGCAGATGGTGATAAAGTTTCCCTGTGTCAATAACTTCCATTCATCATTTAATAGGTAAGCCCCCAAGAATTCTGACCTTATTTTAGTCCTCTCACTTTATATTTCATACCAAAATAAAATAGTCTCCAGTCACACCTGTACCAAAATTAGAGATATAAAAATACCATCTATCTGAAGAAATTAATGCAAGTAACATAAATATTTTCTTATTTAGGCTGGTTCTATACCTTCCACTTAACAGTTATAAGGAGTTTTGTTTGTTTTGTTAATTTATTCTTAACACCTGGCTACCATGAAGCAAATATTCTGAATCTATTTGAACATACACGGAAGGCTTATAATTTGGACTTCTATTAGTCTAAGTTTGTCTTGAGAGTGTAATAAAAACCAGCTTTCCATGAGCTTAAGAAACAGAATGGTCAAAAAGTCCTGGAGCTGAAGGGATGGTTGAGAGCTCTAGAAATTGAAATCACATAATTTTAGAGATGTGGAAACTGAAGCTGGCTGATATTTAAAGACTGGTTTAGGGCATAATTTCCATTTCTTTTCTTAGCCCTACAACTGCTTACATCATGGAATCTTCATGCAACACCCATTTTGTATGTGTATGCGCACCGCTCGTCAGATTCTCAGATTCTTGAAGAAGGTTAAGACTACTGTTTGAGCCTTGATTTTAGAGGTTCAGATTTGACTATACTTGTCTTCCTAGGTGAGGTCCTAAAATGTGTGTGTATTTTGCTTACTGTTTGTATGGGAAAATCACAAAAGCAGGAAGGCTCTTTTAAAGTTTTCAGTCACATTCGGCACTAGCAATTTTTAGACCTTGTTAATTCCTATTTTAATGACTTATAGGGTAGAGGTTAGAAGTTGTAAGTTTTGAAAGACTCTCATGCTCAGAAATTACCTTTCCAAACAACCTGCCCATTAGGGATTCACTTAGTTAACCAAACTTATCTTTTAAACTGATTGCAATTAGCTCACCAGATTGCCTCTGTGCCTGCTCAGATCTACTGCAATGAATACAATGAAGTTTGACCATGGGCAGGGTTTTGGTGGTTAGATATCTAGGAGAGACGAGTAGAAGGGAGACTGCAGAACTACTAAAAATCTCCTCTAGTTTTCAGTGTTGCCTCCAACCAAAGTGCCTAGATGGAAAGCACCCAGATCCCGTGAAGTATGTATGAGCAACTAGGCTGACCATGCTGTGGGCACAGTAAGGCAGCTTGATTTTGAACACAGATTACTCTGGTGTGTTGCAAAGGCAACAGAGAATCAGAATGACAATCCATGAGCATATGAGCAAATGAACCTAGATGGCTTTGTGGGCTGGTGAAACATTTGCTTCTCTTTTCCTGTCAAGGACGTCAGCTCCCACCTCTCTCCAAATAAACAATCCACATGGGAAATAACTAGAGCTCATTGTGGAGCTTAGGAAGGTATATGACACTTGAAAGAACTGGGAGCCAAGAGTGCATTGAGATTGTGTTTCATTCAAAAGATTGATGGCTAATCTTGACTGCACTGGCTGGGTCGATGACTTCATATCCAGGGTCTCAACCATACCATTTATTAGGTTGAGTTGGTCTGTGCTTTTTGAGTAACTCCTCCACTCTTCCTCCATCAATAAAGTGAATAAGGTGGTTTTGTGTCTATAGAAACATTTAAGGGCTAAAAGTTGAATTCACGCAGATTTATTAGCTATATGATAGAGCAGATTACATGATCTTTCTAAGTCTCAGTTTTTCTACCTGTAAAATGGGGATAATAGTAGCCTTGTCTCATTGGGCTGCTGTAATCTTATTAGGATAAAATGAATTGTGTACATACAACTTAAAATAGAATCTGGCACATAGTAAGTACTCAACTAGTGTTAACCATTATACCTTGCAAAAGGCCAGTTGTTCTTGCTCCCTGTCTAGAATGAACATGAATTGATTAACCTGAAAGTCAAGAACAGGTAGAAAATGAAGACACATTATGAAGGCTCCACTGGCAGCAGTTCCGGTCCTTTGGGTCTTCTTCTCTCTGTGACTGTCCTGACTTTTGCAGTCTTCTGTGACTCTGACCTGTGGGAATTCTCTGACCTTGCTCTCCTTAGACCACTAATGTTCTGACCATGGTTAGCATGACAAAACCTGTTTCTGCCTTTCCATGGCCCTGACCTTGATTCCTGTTTCTGTATCATGATAGTAACTCTACCTTTTAAGTTGAGGCACGTTAAGAACTCCCACTCTCTTTTCCTTAGAGAAAATGCTACAGTGAATTCTAAGTAGGTGAAGGTTTCAAAGCTATTCAATTGCCACCTGATAACTTGACCTCATTTTTTTCTCTTTGCTTTGAGAGGAGAAATATGTGAATTGACTTAATTTAAAAGTTCTATTAGATTTTTTGAGCATTTAAAATTTTTTACTTTATGTGCTTCTTTGTTTTACAAGCCTATTGCAATCTTTGTAATTTAAAAAACTACATATGCAGATGTAATTATATTACCCTTCTGCCTAAAATTTGATTTGTCCTATGTAATCGAGTTCCCAGCTTACCAAAATCTGGATGGAGCGATTTTACAAATATCCTAGGTCCCTTCATGGAAATAGGGACTTAAGAATATCCTTATGTTTCTGAGTGACTGACTAAATTCTTAGGAACTCAGGCAACAGTGTATTGGAGCTCCAACATTATCATTTCCAAGTTAGCATCTGGAGCTTAAATGAGGGCAAGGATCATATTTGAAAGGATTTTATGTTTACTGTGTATGAACCAGATTCTCATCCTATATAGATCTATGAGAATTTCCGCAAAGGAGGTTTCTAAATTCGTTCCCAAATTTCCCTATGGGAGTTCTTGGAATTATATAGGATGAGAATCTGGCCTTCCTAGACTTTGTGATATGTTTGGAGAGGGGAGTGGGAGTTCCGCTGGGTTATTTTTGTTTTCTGCTGAATTCTTCTGGGGGCAGTTGTACTTTTGGAATCAAGATTTTATGTTTTAAAATTTCCAAAGGCCTTTGAACACAGGGTTTAAAGAATGTAGTATTGTTTAGTAGCCTCAAACATGGATTTGTACATGTGGTTTGAGAAGATAGTTCTTAAAACTGGTGTTTCTTCTTATATGCTCACCATAACTAGAAAATCTTAGTAAAGAATATCATACTTAAGTTGGAATTTAGAAGCCTTTGATAATAGTTCTTTTTTAAATGACAAGACCCTACATTTATGGGGAATTATTATCAGCAAAACATTATGTAGAACAGCTGTAAATAGTTTACTACGTTAATCTGACAGGCAAATGAACAAATAGTGTAACAGTGGGAAAGATAATACAGCATGTTTCTCAAAAGGTCAAAATGCCAGCACTGCCGAATTAAATTGCACTCTTGTTTTTTGAAGGGACTCACAGGCCAGCTCCTGAAATATGAGTTGTAGCCCTTTAAATGTCTAAGTTATTATGACAATGCCAAGGATTTCAGCCATAACTTCAATATCAACCCTGGAGAACGAGAACATTTTAAAAGTGTTCTTCATCTTCCACTCCATAAAATTTCAGGCTTAGGATCTCAGCAGGTTATTTTCTCTGGGATCATCATGATTTTGGCTTTTCTTGATCACATGATTTTACACACTGTAGATGTCCTATTAAGATGTAGATACAAATACAGTTTTATGCGAGAGTGTTGACATCCCAGACTCACTTATACTCATGTTGCATAATTACTCATTTTCTCTTTTGGAGTCAGTGATCGGAAATGAATATCCATGGACTTTTAAAACACACAAAAAATATCCACATAAAATGAAGCTAAGATTGAGTAATCATCCAGTAAATTCAGAATGGAAACTATGATACTTGTCTTTTTTTTTTAATTGCTCACAGGAGAGGCAGAAGTAATCAGGCATGTTTTTGCCTTAATGAAGCTAATAATTCAACAGTATTTTTTTTATTGCATGCCTATGTCTTGGATGCTCTCACATGTTATCCTATTTGCTTCCTGCAACAATCCTGGTCAGTAGGGATATTTAATCGTGTTTTTTTTATTAGAGGAAATGGCGGGTCAGAGGTCACTCAGCTAGTGTGTAGCACATTTACAAATTGAATCCAGTTCTGACACTGGGCTCTTCTCATGACAATACAGTATAAAACTTAAATACAGTATATTAGATTGCTTTTTGGGGGCGTTTAGAAAGCATGCATTGTTAGTCTACCATACAGTGCCAACCTTGTGCATACTTCTTTTATTATGCCATTATTGAAAATAGTAGTGTGTTCTCAACTTTGGCAATCTAAAATGGTGGTATTTGTTTTATCAAAGGCTTACAAAATCTGACTTTGGAAATCTTCTGAATGGATGGCTAAGAAGGCTCTCACTCGAGATAAGGATCTGACATACACTCTCCCTCTCCGTCTCCATTAGCAGGATTCTCACGGAATTGCACAAACAGTTCAAGTGGCCAGGATGTTAAATTGGTTAAACATCTTCTCTGTCTACTAACTCTTATTGAGAACCCTTGGGGTATATGTGTATACACTAAAGTATAAACTACGTATTTTGTTTATGTTCCTGAGCTAAGGAGTCTTTGCAAATGTTATGGAGAACTTTAGGAGTGACAGATTGAGGCAGAGGATCTTCGAGACCCCAGGGAAGAAGCCCTTATGGACAAGACTGTGTTCTCAAGCATACTATGGGCATGGCTTAAAAGCAAGTTTCTAAATGACTTTGCTCTGAAAGGCTGGTCTACTCTCTCCTACTTTCTCCTGCTGAACCCTGATGGCTGACCTCAGCTGAAGCAGAGTTGTTCAAACACTCCACTGGCTGACTTCAAGGAACAGCATTCAGGTGGGGAAGGCCTACATTCCTTAGGACTCCTTGAAAGTCTGGCAGTTTCTTCTTTTGCTAAAGCCTATTGCAAGGTGGTTGTGGCTCAAAATGGAGCTTCAGCAGCCCCTTCTCACCCACAGACATACCATCTAAGTATAAACAGTGCCTTTTTGACATTTGCTATGCAAATGCCACTTCAAGGAGGTCTCCCAGCTTTTCCTTTCCAGCAGACTTCGGCTTCTACGCAGAACTGGTGCTGGCCAGTAGGGAACACAAGGCAAGAGTTCTGCATGAGAGATCATTCATACGGCCACTGTCAGAAGATACCTGCAACTGGTCTGTGGTGGGGCCATTCACTTCATCAGGCTCTGCGTCCTCCACCATCTGTTTGAAACTCGCTGACCTCTCCATGGGAGAAGTGAGGGAAATAGAGGAAAACTAGACTAGGCCTATTCTCCTTCTTCAAGTCATCGTGTTTATTTTCCAGGTTTAATTCCTGCTCCTCCATATTCTTTTGAATTTTGAAAGATGTGACAATTTAAGTAAATTTCTCCATTTTCTAATTTTGAGAAGAATTTTTCTCTTCCTTGAGATCTTATTCTGCTGCACATGTGCCACTTACTAGAAAGAACATCAGATTTAGAGCCAAAAGGTCCAAACTTGACCCCAGCTTGATATGTGGTTTTAGCTTCAGTTGGCCCCTATGTCATCGTTTGCAACATGGTGGTTTCAGCCTGTCTCAGTGTTCTTGGGTGGGGAGAAACAGGATGATGTCCAGGCCCTGGTGGAGGCCTAGCAGGGAGCAGGCACTTATTCTATACAGGCAATACTACTATTATGCATAACGTCATGTATGGCCCCGCTCTTTCTTTTTGGTCACCAAAGTGCCATATAAATCATTAAGCCTTAGAGACCATCCAATATAAAGCTCACTGAGGTTAACTGATTTTTAATATAGCTATCTTAGTTTGTCATAACAAATTACCACAAATAGAAATTCATTTTCTCATTGTTTTGGGGGCCAGAGGTTCAAAATCAAGGTGTTGTTTAGGCCACACTCCTCACAGAGGCTTTACAGAATCTGTCCCGAGACACTTGTTTCTGGCGATTGATGGCTTTCTCAGCTTATGGCCACGTGGCACCGATACCTGCTCTGTCAAACGTGTCTCTTCCTCTGGGTTTTTCTTGCCATTGGACTTAGGGTCAGCCTGTACAACTCATCATCCCAGGATCCTTAATTTCCATCTGTAAGCATTTGTTTTCCAAATAAGGTAATATTCACAGGTCCCAGGGATTAGGATGTGGGCATATTTGGGGGAGGGGTGGGCACCATTCAACCCGCTCCCACAGCAGGCACTAATGCTATGCTTAAAGTATCGGGGTTTGTTTGGGTTTGATATGGTTTGTTAAGGAATGAGGAGTTACTTGTGCCTGAGCAGAACATCATCTGAATGCCTGGCTACTCTTAATGAGGTCGAGTCTATACCAACAATGCCAAATAGAGAAGGCCCAGAGGTCTCCTGCTGGGCAGGCTGAGGTGAGGCCCTGTGTGCGGTACAAGCTGTTCCTGTGGCACCTGATGGGAACATCGAGGAACATACCACATCTCAATGTCTGGACAAGGAAGGTCCCAGAGGCTGCAGGAACTGCCCTGTCACCCTCTCCAAGCATAGGAACTTTTTCTCTAAGGAGCCTGTCTTTTCTTCCTTACTGGGTTTTCAGTGGACAGGAAGCATTAGTAATGTTGCTGATGACATTCTATGCATATTTTATGATCCTGTGCATTCTGTTCTTTCTGTGCAAAGGTCTATTCACTTACAGCAAAAAGAAGCCACTCTGCACCTCAGGAAAAAAAAAGCCTTTAATTTAACTAGCAAAGATTAACAATTAAGAATCTAACATATTTCTGGTAAACCCTGAGTTTTAAAAATGAGTCACTTGGTAATTCAGTCTTCTCCCTCATACAGTCACTATCCCGACAGTCCACATACTTTCAAAAACTTTCTCCCATGTCCATTTTCGCTGCCACCTGCCTTGTCTGTCCTATCCACACACATCTGAAGGTGTGGTCTCCTAATTAGATCACCTGCCTTGAGTCACTCTTTTTCCTAAGTGATTACTTTATCTTATATCATATATATGACTCTTTTGTCCCCATTATATATGCGATCAATCCAGATCCTCTGATGGCTGCTAATTGCCTACAGAAGGAAATTCCAATTTTCTAGCCTGGCATTTAAGGCTCCATTACAACTATTGCTTTAACCTTCTCCCTGCTCCCACCAGTCTGGTCCAGGTGTATGTCTCAGCCACGCTTCCTCCAACATTTGCTGCTGGCCATTCTTTTACCTAGAATGTTTTTTATCTGCTATTCCTCCTCCTGTAGAAAGAAGACCTCACAAAACCCCACACGTTATTGTTCTCTTTATTGCTCATCACACAAGGTCACACTGTATTATAATTCTTCTTTTATATGCATGTCACCTCATCTTAACTTGGTTCCTCAAGGGCAGGACTTTTTAAAATCTCTTTCTAGGCCCAATACTTCCACTGTCCTTCTCATAAGTAGTCTTGATAAGAATAAAGTGTCTGGAGGGAAAAGCTCTATCTTTATTTCATTAACTTCTGCTCTATGTGAAACAGTCACTTAAACATGAAATGATAGCTCTAAATATTAAATGTGGCCTTCCTGTAGGAAGAATGAGAATGCATCCTTCCCTGATAGCTCATCTTGTTTTCTGCTAACACTGCCTTATCCAACGCACTTGTGATTTTAAAACTATCATATATTGAAAAATGAAGGATATGAATTAGAAGCCTGGGAGAAAAAAGTCGTCTCCAGGACGCGTACAATATTACCTCAGATGGTTACTCTTTCAAAACCAATCCACAGCAGATAGCAAATCACGATAAATATATCTGGCCTTTCAGTATTTCTTTCAAGGAATTGGAAGTGGCATGTTTGGTGGCCTGGGTTTCCTTGAACAGAACATTTGCTGTTGTGGTGTGCTGCTTCCTCGTACTCTCTCTCCAGATAACTGGAAATTCTGAAGATTAATTTAAATTCATTAGGGTGTTCTGTTTACTAATTATGAGGAACCCTCAGAACATATAGCTGATTTTCGGTTTGAAAGTGTTCCTAATTCATGATTTAGCCTTCCCTAAGTGAGCAGCTTGATAGAAATCCCATAAAATATAACATTCAAAACAAAAAGACGATGGAAGAAATCACTTCCTTCCTCTTTTGTGGCTGTCGTCCAGTTATTGCCATTTTCCCAATTAGGTGGATTTTATCAAGAGAACACTTTTCAAAATGCAAGGAACCTTGTTGATAAGCCCCAAACCACTTCTGTTTTAAGGGAAAGCATTCTCTTCCCTTCATGCTTCCAGACCATTTTACACGCATCCGATTTCTCATTCTTCTAACAGCACCGTTAATGGCCCTGATCTGTAAAAAGATGGCACGAGTGGGCTTGTCCTGCGTTTGCATTTATGCCACACATACACTGACACGCAGCTGGTCAGCATTGCCCTTACCTCTTTACCATAAGGACATGCTCTGTTTATCTGGACTCGACAGTATTAGTAATAGACACTGCGGTGCAACCAGTGCTCTTAATAACTTCTTTAGAAGCCAATTTCGTGGAGATGGACAAGGACGGACTTTGTTAAGGTTAATGACTGAATATTTGCTACATCTGAAGGAACACTGAGAAGGTTGCGTTATTGAACAAGGAGTGTGATGCTGAGTTTGTGGGTTAAAGACTCTTCTCAAAGTAGCACCACCTATAATTGAAATAGATTTAAGTAGAATACAACAATTTCAAACTAAGGCTTTTCTGTAAATGCTTACAAAGCCTACTATGTGAATCAAAGAAAATGAGCCGGCTGTACCGGCTATTTCGGTGTTTATCTATTAAACTTGCTGGCCGATCTGTTTTCAGTCGACAGGACTGCGCATTGGCATTGCACATCCTCCTCAGCTCCCTGGGTTCCTGCACCACGTGAGTTCCTGCTGGGACTGCAGACGCAGCAGGTGTGGGCCCTTCCTCTTGCGATACGCTCAGTCCGTTAAAAGTGTGGCAGAGGATCAAGAGCACAGCTTGGCACCACGGCAAAGAGCATGGGCCCCCAAGCCAGGTGGATTTGTTTTGAACCTGGCTTGGCTCTTCACTAAGTGTGTGGCCTCTGGCCAATTAGCTGTCCCTCTTGTCTCAGTTTTTTCCTCTGTCATGTGAAGGTTTCCTTCAAAACTCCGACTCCTCCCCCACCACCTAGCATTCTCCTGTACCTATTTTAGTTTCCTCTATGGCTCATATTACCACCTGGATAATGTGTCAGCATTGCATGAAGCTAGATCAGCAGATTCCTTCACTTTTATTGCCACCCGGCGCAAGTGTGTGAGTCTATTTGTTTGTTTACTCTGACTCCTTCCACTGGAATGGAAGGTCCATGAGTGTTGGAACTGTGTTTTCTTCACTCAGTACATACAATTGGACCTGACCCGCAGCAAGCCAATCTACGTAAGTTCATGGAAGGATGAATGAATGAATGAAAAACAGAGATAGAAACTGGATGCACACAATGTCAGTTCTCTGTGATGCTCCTGGGAGACCAAGAGGATCAGGCAGGGAAAAACTAGAAGTTCATAATTGGAAGAAAAGATATAATCCAGAAATAGAAACAAAACGAACCTGCTAACTAGTGGGAAGCAGAAAGTGATAGGTGGCATGAAAGCAGTTTCGTGGAAGTGCGTGGATGGTGAGCCTCTCGGACGCAGGCCGTGAGAAAGGCAGTGTGCCAACCTGAACTCAAGTGGACGAGGAGATGGCTCCGGGCCTTCCTGATGACTCGAAGCAGCTGACACCTATGCTTAAGTGTTCTGTCATATCCTAAAACAAATGGAACATTATTCTCTCCCTTGTGGTTATCCAATCACAGGCAA